>NC_080680.1:105937532-111002572 GCF_030445035.2 Dasypus novemcinctus
TGGGGGGAGTCAGGGCCAGGGTCATTGTTAGGGCAGGTCTAGGGTTCGGTACGATGCAAGGTCTTGCCAGGATTCTAGCTGGTATGTTAAGTCTCAGTTGATTTGGGGTCTGATGTGGGGTATTGTTTGGGATCAGAATCTGGGCCAGGGTTTGGACAGAATTGACTTTGGGGTTGGACTTAGAGCCAGGTCCAGCGCATGTTGAGGCCCCCCAGGCCTTCAGCCAAGGCCGTTTAGCACCTTGATGCCCTTAGGAAATGGTGCCCTCTCCTAGAGGATGCAGCCTTGTGCTGGGCTGCCAGGCTGGAGAGCAGCATGGGGTGGAGTCGGTCCGCGCTCAGGCTCCGCATCCAGAAGCCCTTGTGCAGTGCACAACCTGTGCAACCATAGATGGTGGCTCTGGGCTCTTTCCCACAGACCCCCACAGCAAGACAGCCCCAGCATGTGGAGACTGAGATGCTGCAGCTCCAGGAGGAGAACCGTCACCTGCGTACCCAGCTGAACCAAATGGACACCAAGGGTATGAGCTCTCTGGGGACAGGGGTGAGGTGTGGACAGGGCCTGGGGCTCCCAGCTGATCCAGCCACCTCCCTCTTCCCTGCAGCCTCAGGGCTCAGTGGGGCCCGGGTGGCCTGGGCCCAGCGGAACCTCTACGGGATGCTGCAAGAGTTCATGCTGGAGAATGAGAGGCTCAGGTGGGGACCGGCCCGCTGCACGGGGCCACCCCTCACTGCTGGGCTGCTTCTGCCACGCTACCTCTCCTTCCTGTCCCAGCTCCCCATCTGTCCCTACCTACCTCCTGGGCTGGTACTTTGCTGCAGCAAGAAGGGACTGACCGGATCTCCCACCAGCCCTGCCCGCTCTCACCCTCCTTGGGGCCTGCCCTTCCCCAGGAAAGAAAACAGCCATCGGCAGGGTAGCCGGGACCTGGCCCGGAATGAGCAGCACCTCCTGGCCAGGCAGGTCCGTGAGCTGGAGAGGTGAGCACAGCTGCTAGCCTGGGGGCAGGTCTTGGGACAGAGCATGCAGCAGAGGGGTGGCTTAATGAAATGGTAAAGAGTCTTTCTTCTGGAACCAGACCACCTGGGTTCAAGTGCCATCTTGGCTGCCTACTAGCTGTGTGACCTTGAGCAAGTCGTTTAACCTCTCACTGTCCCAGTGTCCTCCTCTAAATTGGGGGCGAACACAGTGCCGACCTTGTAGGGTTTTTAAAGTTTGGATTGAATGAATTCAGATATAAAGCCTAGTGACCAGTGACTGGCACATAGTAGGTGCTCTCTGAGGGTTTGTTAAATAAAGGGGGGCTTGGAGGCCAGCCTCGTGGTGGCGATGGGGGCTGAGGGCACAGATCCCCCATTCTTTCCAGGCACCTTCTCCCTGCCGGCTTCTGCCACCAGCCAAGTCCAGGCCCAGCCCCACCATGTCCCTGCTTGATGGCACCAGCTCCCGGCTGCTATGTGAGTGTCACAGTCCATCCGGGAGGGGCAAGGAGCAGGGACATCACTGAAGCCTCTGACGCACCCTCTTGCAGGAACGGCCACCCCTCTGTTCCTGCCCCTACTGCCACGTCTGTCCCCTGTGCCGAGCGCCTCTGGCCCGCTGGGCGTGCCCGTGGAGGGAGCCCCACCTGCCCCAGGTAGGAAGGGCCAAGGGCAGGGTGAAGCCTGGGAGCAGTACAGAGCTTGATGTTGGCAGTCAGCGATCCAGGAGGCTCCCAAAGCTCCAGCGATGCCACTCTCATTCACTCATTCACTTCATTCATTCATTCATTCATTCATTCATTCATTCAGATACACATTTACCGCTCTCATTCAATAACTCTCCCCTAAGCGTCTTGCTTTCTGCCCACCCCTGTTCTGGGTGCTGAGGATTCAGAGTTAAACCAGAGGTGAGCCCTGCCCTGAGGGGCTCTCCAGTCTCAAGAAAACATGTAACCAGGACCACCTGATGCCCACTAAAAAGTGACCAAAACCCCACCCTCTTCAGCCCACCTGACCCTCTTGGCTACCCTGTGGGGAAGGCGGGGTGGGGGAGGGGTGCCGTGGCCAGCACCAGGGAGGTGGGGCGCAGATGAGTGGGGCTGCGGTCACCCAGTGTGGGCTCGGGTCTCTCCTGCAGGTGTTTGGCCCCGAGGCCCCACCCAACACGGCCCTGTCTGCCCGGCCCCCGCCCTGGGTGCCTCCAGGCAGCCCCGCTTCTGCCAAGTGCCCAAGAGAGAGGTGGGCCCGGCGCCGGGCACTGGGGATTGGAGAGGAGGAGGCCTGGGGGCCTCGGAGGCTCACACCCCTGTCCCCAACTCACCCTGGCCCAGGAGTCACAGCGACTGGGCCCAGACCCGAGTCCTGGTGGAGATGCTGACCGAGGAGGAGGTGGTACCCTCTGCACCCCCCCTGCCCGTGGGGCCCCTGAACACGTCCCCCATGCTGAGAGGTGAGAAGGGAGACGGGCAAGGGCCCTTTTGTTCCCTGACCCACGCTCTCCAGGCCTCAGTCTTCCCAGCTCTGAAATGGGGTGGGTGTTCAGAGGGGATTTTAAGATCCTTTTTAGTTTCCAAATGCAGAATTCTTTTTCTGGGGCCACCTACAGAGAGAGAGAGAGAGTGAAAGAGTGTGTGCATGTGCGTGTCAGGGTCCTCCTGAGGCTTCAGAGGATGCTGGGACCTGGAGGGGCCCAAGGCAGTGCAGGCCTCTAGTCTCACCATGCTCCTTAGAGGGCACAGGGGTGCCAAGCCTGGCGCGGAGACTGGAAGCCCTCCGAAACCAGATCGGCAGCTCCCTGCGACGTGGCCGGAGCCAGCCGCCCCGCAGCGAGGGTGCACAGAAGCCCAGCGAGGCCTCCCTCCCTGCTGAGGCCAAGCGGAAACCCGGGAGACTGCTGTGACCTTGGCTGGGGTTCACAGCCCCTGGCGCTTCCATCTCCCCATCTGCTCAAGGGGGCTGGCAGCTGGGCTGGCCAGAGGACAGGTCCCCAAGGCAGGGTGAGGGTAGGTGGGGCCATCTGGTGGCGGGGAGTAGGCAAAGGGAGGGTGCTACCAAGACCTCAGGAAATTAGACTGGATTCAGGAGAAACCAGGCAGCGGGTGACAAAATACACGAATAAAGAAGGTTGTCAGCTCCAAGTCTATTTGCTCCTTTTCTCCGAGTCTCCAGTTGCTTCCCCATGAGGAACTCAGAGAGGAGGGGTCTTTGGGGGCAGTCTGAGGAGTGAGCAGGGACTCTTAGCGGAGGTGCATGTTCCCTTTGGATTTGGAATGTCCCAGGAGCACATCTCTTTTCATGTACTTTACAGGTTTTAATTGAGCACCTACTTTGTGCTACTGGGAAGGCTTGGCAGAACATTTCCATGAGGCAAGCATGAGGGAAACTGATCTGGCCTCGAGCTGGGGCAGTCGGTGGATTGAGGGGCCCGCTTGCTTAGCCAGCAGTGTGTGTCCTGGCAAGACTCAGGGGCTGGGTTCAGAGGCCACAGCCTGCTGGGGGACCTTGGGCAGGCACACCCCCCATCCCCAGACCACTTTCTGGTTCTCAGTTCATGAAATGAGGGACAGAGCCCCCTGTCCCGCTGAGTTGTGATATGGGTCAAGGATGTGAGGAATACTGTGATTCTTGGCCTAAGTACCCAGTAGGATGCAGTGAGTCTCCAATCACGGGAAGTCCAAACACGACAGGAGAAATGGGTTGGGGTGGGAGGCACTCGTCACAGATAGAAAGTGACAAAGTGACCTTAACTCCTCTATTTCACAGTTAAGGAAACTGAGACCCACGTGGTTCATTCCTTCAGTGGTTCGGTCATTCATTCGACAAACACTACTAGCCAAACTGTTGGGCGGCAAACAAGACCAAGAAGAGAAGGTGTGGCTTTGCCCAGACTGGTGGGAAACAGTTCCAACCCTACCCCCCGTGCTTTGATGGGGGACCATTGAGGCACAGGGAAGGGCCACCCAATCGAGAATGTGGAGGGAACCCAAAGGAAGCTGTGGTTAAGGGCTGAAGGGTGAGCGGCAGTCAGCCCAGGGAAGTGAGGAGGGGTCCGTGCCAGGCTGCAGGGCTGCGGGGGCAAAGGCCCGGCGTGCAGGCTTGTCTAAGGCAGGGGACGTATTAGTCAGCCAAAGGGGTGCTGATGCAAAATACCGGAAATCGGTTGGTTTTTATAAAGGGTATTTATTTGGAGTAGGAGCTTACAGATACCAGGCCATAAAGCATAAGTTACTTCCCTCACCAAAGTCTATTTTCACGTGTTGGAGCAAGATGGCTGCTGACGTCTGCGAGGGTTCAGGCTTCCTGGGTTCCTCTGGGCTCAGCGCATCTGTTTTCCCCACAAGGTCAGCTGTAGACTGAGGTGAACGACTGTCTCTCTCCCCAGGGCTCCAACTTAAGACTTCAGTATCAAACTCCAACATTAAAACTCCAACACTGAAAGCCCCCAACTCTGTCCTTTGCCATGCCTTTAATCTGTGAGTCCCCACCCACCGAGGGGTGGGGACTCAATGCCCTACTGACACAAGAGGGTTACATAATTAATAAAGTAAACCTATGAATCCAGTATAATCTAATATGCCCAGAGGAAAAGATCAGTTTACAAACATAATCCAATATTTCTTTTTGGAATTCATCAATAATATCAAACTGCTACAGAGGGGAACCGCAGAACGTTTGGGGGAGTCAGCAGTTAGATTTGTATTTGGGTCATGCTGGCTACTTGCAGGAGATGGACTGACCAGAGAGGGTGGCTGGAGCGGGGGAGGAGACCAGGAGAGAGACCAGTGCAGAGAGATGGGACCCTGTAGGCAGCAGTCCCTGGCCAGGCCTCGGGTTGGGCATCCCCTGAGGCTTGGCCCCTGGGCTTGGGCAAGGCCGCAGGCAGGAGGAGCACCAGGCGAGGAGCGAGCCAAGGTTGGAGGACAAGGCAGGGGACTGCCAGCAACCAGGGGTGCTGGAGGGAGGCCGCAGCTGCCATCTGAAAGAGCAGCTCAGACCTGTCTCCCCAGGCCTCCCCCCAACACAGACCCAAGCAAGAAAAGACCTAGTGCTCGTCTACCCAATATTCTGGAAAGTAGCCCTGGGAATGTCCCCTAATTGTGTCCCTTCTCCCCGGGGCAGTGAGGACCCTCAAGGCCATACTGAGTATGCTGTGTGACTTGAGGCAGGCTGCTGGCTCTCTCTGGCCTCCCCCACTGCAGGGCCCCTGACTTCTGTCTACGCAGGTCAGTCCCCTAAGCTGGGGCAGGCAGGGTCGGCCCAGGTTGGAGTCCCCAAGCAGCCAGGTAGTGAGAGGCAAACCGTATGACCGGGCGGGGGTGTTAAGCACGTGGCAACTGACCAAAGGGGGCAAGCTACTGCGGCGCAGAGCCCCGGGATGGGGGGCGATGGCTGGACTCCACGGGCATCCAGACCAGAAGGAGCAGGCTGTGGCGAAGCCCACGGATGGAGTCACACAAGTCCAAGCCTGGCTTCGTCGCTCCCCTGGATGCTCCTGGGCGAGCGGCTTACCTGCTCTGCGCCTCTCGGTCCGTTCATCTGCAGAATGGGTGCGATGACTAGTAGCCCCTGCACGGAATGCGGGGGGAGTTAAGTCCACAGATGTATGGCAAGGGTATAGCTGCTAGCAGGAGGCTGCACCCTGGCAGATGCTTTACCTTCAAAAGCAACTCTCCGTCAACCTGGCAGTTTGACAGAATTGACAGTCTGGGTGCAAAAAACCTCCACATTCATTCAGGTATTTATCGGGAACCTACTTTGGGCCAGTATTGAACAAAGCATAAAAACCTTGACTCTCACGAACACAGACGTAAAACATAAAATGGACAAAGTAAGGGAGATGTCACGTGGTGCTATGGAGGAGAATGGAGTAGGGAGGCTGGTCTCTGCCAGTGTGGGGGTGCAATTCTAAACCGGGGGGTCAGACAAGGCCTCCTGGGGGTAAATTGCTGTGAAGACCTGAAGGAGGGGAGGAGGCCAGCCCGACTAATGTCAGGAAGTCCAATTTTTTTAAATCTTGGCCATTTGGATGCCACGTTGAGTGGCTTGGAAAGTCTATGCCTGGGCCCTTCCCAGCCCCAGAACCCCAGTCCCTGCCCCTCTCCCTGCATCGTGGCCTTGCTTGCTGGGAGGTCTTCAGGGTTCAGCACCAAGCGTGGGAGCTTCCCTTAGCTGCAGAGGGAGGATGCACGGAGACCACCCAGGGGGACCACGGCCATTGCTACTTCATCGCGTTTGGGTAACTCCTTCTCCACTGGAGCCAGCCATGATTTCCCAGGATCTTAGTTCCAGCTCAGGCTCCAGCTCAGCAAAATCCCCACTTCCTTTTCCAGACACAGATACTGGTCTCAAGGGGATTGGCTTCCACAGCTCCCATCTAAGTCATGAGTCCACCACTCGGTCAGCCTTCTCACCCTAGAGCTGCCACTTGTCTCGATGCATTCCATAGGATTCTGGAGAACCTGGCAAGACTCTCAGAATCCAATAGTCGTTTCTGAAGCCTCAAAGAGGATGCTCTGGAGCCTTGAAAGCTATAGCCCTTCCCCAGAAAGCTGACACTTGGGGGCCATTCTCTGGACCCCTGAAACATGGTAGGAGTTCTCCACACTGGCAAACTTCGAAGAGAAAGAGGGTCTCTGGTACCTCAGAACTTTAGAATTGGGGTCAGCCTGAGGAATCCTGAAGTGCTGTAGGGATTCCCAAGAATTATGAACGCTTGGAAGATCGCTTCGAAATTTTAAAACATTGTACAGAAGTTGGGAGGGATGCTCTGGAATATTTGGAATACTTGGGTATTTGTTTTGTTTTGTTTTTTTGGGTGGGGGAAGTTGCCCAGAAATCTCACCTCCGGAAGGAACTACAGAGCTCAGGAGACCATCCACGAGTTCCTAGGATGACGCAGCGCTCTCTGAAAAAGAAAGTGACCTAGATGTCTGGAACTCCAGTTGAAATCCCTGGATCCTTGAGGACTTCAGCACTTGGAGAATGCTGGGAGGGAGCGTGGCTTGTGGCATTGCTCAGGGACAGCACCGGCTTCGGGAAGAGACGCCTGTAGATACTTGTGTTTCCAAGCCAGCAAGGCGTCATCCGGGGGGCAACCCCTGCAGGCACCCTGGAGAATTTGTGAAGACCTTCCTCTCCAGCACACCACAGACCCATCTTGTTCTGCTGCAGCCACACCAGCCCTCTCTCAGCATCTCAGAAGGGCACTCCTCTCTCCCGTTCTGGGTCCTTCTTCCCTTTACCCCAAATTTACACTTATCCAATTTCATCCATAGCAGCTTGGCTCCACCCCCTTGGAGAGATGTTTTATTTCCTCTTAGATGATTTTTTTCCCCTTTTCTGTCTTCTTTCTAACTTCCAATGACTCATCTTCCTTTATTTTAAGCAAATATGGCAGGTGGGATGGGGCAGTGGAGGTGGTCTTGCTAGAAATCAGGGAGCAGGTACTGACACAATTGAGGGCGGGTTGATGCTGTGGTTGGAGATCTCGACTGGAGTCAGGAGACCTGGGTTCTCAGCCTGGCTCTACCACAGACCTCCTGTGTGAGCAAGACAAGTTCCTTGACCGCACCTGACAGCTCTGCTCCCAGCCGGCAAGGGAGACCTCTGGGAGGCAGAGGTGTCTTCCTGGAGGACCTTCCTTCAGTTCGTGGCTCTGGTCGTGTGGGCTCTCGTTCTCACTCATCACCCATTTCCGAAGTCCCTACTCGAAGGTCATGCCTGCTTTCCTGGGTACAAAGGCACTGGCTTAACCCTCAACCACTGCCCTGTGCTCAAGGAGTTCCCAGCCAAGTGAGGGAGAAGGACAAGGAGAGTGACAACAACCCTGCAATGGAATAAAAACACCTAGCAAACTGATTTGGCCCCGGGTGCTGTTCCCAGTCTATGCCATATATTCACTCATTTGTTTCTCATAACAGCTCTATAAAGTAGGTCCTATTATCATTCCCGTTTTGCAATGAGGAAATTGAGGCAAGAAGAGATTCAGGAACTTGTCCAAGATCACACAGCCAGTAGGTGGCAGAAGTGGAATTGGTACCCGGGTGGTCTGACTCCTGAGCATGTGCTTTCAACTGCCGTGCCAAGTGCCAAGTACCCCACAGCCAGTAGGGGCAGGGAGGGTAGAGGTTTCTGTGTAATGCAAGAACTGCTGAGCGAATGGGGGCTGCCTCCCCAAAAAAGTCATTCCGCAGCAAAATCCAGCCCAACCCAGCGTGGCCAAGCTGCACAGAGTCCATTTGATGACAGAGGAAGGGACTTACCAAGCTCTTCCTTCCCCCCACCCTCCAAGGAGAGTTCCCTACCACTAGGGACAAAAGACTTCTTTACAGATAACCCAGTGAAGCAGAAATCTTTGTAAAGCCTGGGCTAGAACCAATGGAATTAGAGTGGAGCCTGAAGCCCAGCCTTTGTGTGGTGGGCAGGCCCTGGTCGGGAGGCAGGAGAGCTGGGTGGTCTCCAGGCCCAGCTCTGCCTCAGGCAGACCCATCCCTTGAGCCTCCAACTGTTCAAACAGCTCATAACCATCTGTGCCACTTACCAGCTCTGATAAGTGCCTTTGCCTCTCTGATCCTCTGTAAAGTGGGATAAGCTTGGTTTACCTTCTGACAAGAGCTCAGAGGGGATGATGTGGGGATGCAACAGGAGATGAGTGAATCTGTGTGAGCTGTTTAGAACACAGCCTGGCCATGTGGCCAGTGCCAAATAAAGGCTAGTGGTCACGATTACTATTACTCACGATGCGCTCAGAGCAAGCACTCCCCCCTTCCTGGACGCGCACGAGAGGAATCGTGCCAGGATCTGGGCTCTGGCTACAGAGCCCTGAGCTTGTTCACATCCAGTTCTGCTGGCTCCTTCTGACAAGATGATCCTTCTAGCAGGGATTCTTCCACAGAGAGAAGCAGCCGTTCAGGCCTCTCGTTCCAGAGGAAGAGCCAAGGAAAAAGCTCCCGCCGCCTTTCCAGGACAGTCTGATTGAGAGAAATTCATTTGTCTTCATTGAAGCAAGGCCAGTGGGACTTTCCAAAGAGTCCAGCTTGCCTTGTGGTTTCAGAAAAGAGCTATTTCAGTCTTTCCAAGGACATTGGGTAATTTCCTCTTGGCCAGCCAGGAGTCGGAGCAGGCCCTGGGAAGTCCTGCTTTAGTGGACAGATAAGACCAGCTGGCAATGAGTAGAAAAATTCCTGCATCCCCCTCCTGGATTTGGACAGGGCCTTCGGCAGTTTGCTCTTCAGGAGCACTTTCCTTAGGCGAGCGAGGGGAACCAGGCCCGTACGCTTTGTTCTTGGGGCGGCCCGTACGCTTTGTTCTCGAGGACACTGGGCTCCCGGGCATCTTATGTTCCAAGCTGTTTTGCCAGGCTAAGCCACACACTCCTATGACCAGAAATCCGATTTGGCAATACCGAAGGGCGCTGTCAACTAACGTGTATCATTTATCATTTGCTAAGCTCTCCCCAAGGAGCAAGAGCATTACGTTTCTCATCATTTCGTTCTCGTAATGCCTCCTGTGAACTCAGCTTAACAGGTAAAGAGACTGAGCCTCAGAGAGAAGTTGCCAGGCTAAGACCCGACAGGCAGGAAGGGGCCACAGGCATGACTCGAACCCAGGTCCGCCCGGGCACAGAATCCAACCTCGTAAACACCACATCGTGCCGGATAAAACCTTGGGAATCCTCCCAACCACAGTACACAGATCCAAAATTGGCGACTTGATCAAGCTGTCATAGAGCAGGGGCTCTGCTTGTTAACATATGCCATCGAGTGCCCCAGTTATTCCCTCATTTGTTCACTCATTTGTTGATAATTATTGAATTCTCCGGGCATGGGGATTTCAATCTCACAGTCTCCCTCGGCGGTTGCATGGTCCTTCTTGGGGTCAAACCTTAATCCCCTCTCACTGTTCCAAGTAAGCCCATCAGCATGTTTCTGGAGCAGCAGTTTAGTGTGAGGCACAGCGCTGGGCCCTGGGGGAGCCCGAACGCCGAGAGTCAGGACTTGGAGAAGACACCGAGGGGGAGGAGGCTCGCATGAGCCTCGTTCCAGCTGCAAAGCCTCCGTGATGGGAGCCAGCCGTCCCTCTGCTCGGGTGACTGAGAGGACAGGGCCAAGGCCCGCTCTTTCCGGGAGTCTGAGAGGTCCATTGGGGGCCATCTTTAGGTTTGAATCGCTCCTCCCTGGCTGGGTGATCTCCAGCACCTAATACCTGACCTCTCTGCCTCTGTTTCCCTACCTGCAAAATTGGACTAACACCGTCGTAAATGATGCCTCAAAGAGGGTTAAGTAAGACACGCTCAGCAGAGGGTCTGGCACACAGTAGGAGCTTAATGAAGTGATTATCCGGATTACAGCCTTGGCAATCTAATTCTGGCTGGCCAGCAGACAACCCCCCCTCCAGGAATTATTATTTTAAAAGAGCCCCCACCAAAGCATCAACATCTGTAGCTGCGATGGGGATGGGCAGGGAAGAAGCCACATGCTTTACCCTCACCAGGGGACTTTAAGCAGCCTCGGGGTCAGGAAGGCTGGGTTCTAGCCTTGGTTCTGGCTGTGTGACTTCAGCTTCTGGGAATCGCTTCCCTCGCCAGGCCTCCTGCTCCCTGTCCTCACTGGGGAATCTGTGACAAACCCTAGTTGTCTTTCTGGAAGTTCTCTGCTGCCCCCTGGTGGGCACAAGGCCCCACTGCTGCTCGGGCTCCATTAAGGATGCAGCACAATTACTGTGATGTAGGGAGCCGGGAGCTGGTCCTACCCGCGGCGCCAAGTCCCTGCGATGACAACGGTCCTTCAAGTGGGCACAGTTGGGGAGCATTGTCACAAGCGTCCTTCATTTGATTATTTAATCCCTGTCAAGCAAATCATTTATACTCTCATTTGGTAGTCTAATTGAGGAAACTGAGGCCAGGGAGGGAAAGGACGGCTCTGCAGGCACCCAGCAGGTCAGCAGGCCTGAGACGCAAGTGTCTGGATGGCCCAGCTCTTTGGGGCAGGGGCAAAGAATGAGTCACAAAACCCAGCACCAGCTTGGCAGCGAGTTAGCTGCTGGTCATGGAGTCCAGGGCGCTGCCTACCACGAGCTTTGCCACGGGGTGCCCCTGAACGGACAGGCTGTGGCCCCACATCCCAGTGACCTGGGCAGGGTCAGGCATTTTGGGCAATGCCTCTGGTCTGGGGGTCACCCAATGTCCTTGATGACCTTGCCAGGCCAGTCACCTGGTTGCAGTGCCTGGGCGCCTGCCTGCCTTCTTCCTGGAAGAACCTCTTGAAGTTGCCCTCCTGGGACTCCTGCTTGCACTGCCTCCTGCGTGATCTCCTCTGATTACACCTGGGCCGGCCATTCCCTTTTGGAACTCCTGCCTGCATGCCCCTTGCCCTCGGGATAACGAGCAACCGCTTGGTCTGACACACACAGTGTCACTCCCCAGCCTGGCTCCACCCTGAGCCTTCGCAGCTGCTGTTCCCTCTGCCTGGAACACCCTCCCACACACACTTCTGTCTGGCCGACTCCTGCCTCATCCCCTCCCCTGGCCTCTGCTTCCCCATCCCTGCAATGACCATCGTGTCTTGTCATCTTCCCCTGGACCACGGGCGCGCCCTAGAGCTCTGCCCTGTTCTCCACCGTGTCTTCAGCACCAAGCACGGCATCCATTTCGTTGAGTGAATAAGTGAGCGAATGAAGAAATGATTTGGGCCAGGGGCCTGGGCACGGGAGTCAGGCCTATCCAGGTGACTTTGACCAAGTCACGTTTGCTCCTTGAGCCCTCGTGTCTCCATCTGAACAAGGGGCCCCTGTCCCTACCACACGGGGCACCTCTGAGGCTCCTGGTACCAGGCAGGTCCTCCCCCACCCCTTGAAATGGTTCTAAACTCAGCCAATTCCTGTGTGCCCTCGGACCCCTGGGCCTCCGGGGAGGGCAGGATGCCAGAGACCCAAGGCTGCAGAGGCTCCCGCCTCCCGCCCCGGCAGCCAGCGGGGGAAGAGGGGTTAGCAGCCCCTGGCCACTGCCGGCCTGGCCTCCTTGGAGCCCGGGGTTAATTTTTAAAGAGCAGCTCAAAGTCCAGGTGGCCCCTTGCCAGAGTTTGCCTCCTCTGTTTGCTCTGGTTAATAATCTCGGGAGCACAAGCATCCCTGGAGGCAGGAGACGAGATCAACATCCTGGGCCCATTCTCTGGGCGTCTCCTCACCCCGGGAGGGGCTGTGCAACCGGACAAACAGCCCTGTCCACCCCAGTGCGCCTCAGGCATCCATCCCCACAGGGGGCTCAGCCCCCGTAGTGACGCAGCGTCGCTGTGACCGTCGCAGGGGCTTCCTAGGCTGCGAGCCACCTGAGCAGGAGGAGCCCGCCCCTCCTCGTGACTCACCGTCCCCTGAGCGTCCTTCTAGCAGGCTCGGCTTCTCCAGAATCAGACACCCGAGCCCACCTCACAGGAAAGGCAGAGACGCGTTTGCGGAGCATTTTCACATGCTTTAGCTCACTCAACTTCCTGGCATACAAACAGGCCCTGCTATCTTGGGTTTACAGATTAGGAAAGTGGGCTTCAGAGAGGGAGAGCAGTCCCCAAGGTCACAGAGCTGGTAGAGGCACGACAAGTAGGAGTCAGGGCTTCTGGCTCCCAGATCCGGGTGCTCCTTCCACAGCCTCCTTGCCACCCCCATTCCCAAGCAGAAAAGACTGAGAAACTCTGTGGCCAACAGGGATGATAACTGTCCCAGAAACCTAAGCCGAGACAGTTGCTGTGATTAAACTTGTATCATGGCTTTGAGCTTCCTGGCAACCAAAGCAAAGAGGAAATGTCATCAGTGGCCAAGCTGTCAGTGACAGAGCAAAGGAAACACACTTACTGGAAATGTACTCATCCCTGATACCAATAAAGGAGAAATGCATGGCCTTATAGGGCTTGTAGCAAGGGCATGAAAGACCATTTGCTCATGCAGCCACCTATGTAGGGTGAACCCCCAGGTTGTCACACAGACAGAGGTCTAGTTTTTGGGCCCACCTGTTGAGGGGCCGTTCCCAGCTCTAACAGGGAGGCTGCTGCATGTACGGAATATGTCATGCCAAGAACAGGGAGGACATAAAGACAGCTGCTCTGACCACAGCAGAAGAGACCTTCATGGAGAAGTCCTGTGGCGTCATCAATGACACTTGAACTTTGGAGACAAACAGGCCTGGACTTTAAAAAATTCTCATTTTATTTTTTTTTAAGTTAATGAACACATACGGCTCTGATTATGTGCCAACTGCTGCCTTAGTGCTTTGCACGTAAATCTGAACTCTATTCCTCACAAGGGTGCTATGAACTGGGAGCTATTATTATCCCCATTTTATGGAGGAGGAAACCAAGGCACTGAGCCGGTGAGTGCACAGTGGGCAATCTGGCTCCTGAGCCCACGCTCTCAGTCCCTGCTGAATGCTGCCTCTGCCAGCCACCATGCCTGCCAGCCGTGGCACTCGGGCAAGGCACCTCCCCTGGTGGAGACCCCACTCCCTGACTTCCCAGGGGTGCTGCGAGGATGCCTCCGAGGCCATGGTGTGTGCAGAGTCGTCGGCACGGGGCCAGCACGGGGCAGGTGTGCAGTGATGGAAGCAGCTGCAGGATTGTTTCTTCTGTTATTTGCAAGGGCTCTGGAAAGCCTGGGGCCACAGAAGGGAGTCTGGGGACAGGATGCCTGGGTTCCAGGCTTGGCTCTGCCTTGGATTTCCCCTGTGGGTCCCTAGTAAGCCACTTCCTCTTCCTGGCCTCAGTTTTCTCCTGTGAGAAATGGGCACAGCCAGCGTTGTCCTGCTGACTCAGAGGGCTGCGAGGGCCAGCGGGCTGCCCCAGCGGCAAGGCCAGGGGCTGCCTGTCTCCCCCGCCTGGCTGCCCCCCGTGACAAGTCTCTGGGGAAGCCTTTCTGGAGGCGGAACCCAGCCCAGGCGGCACCAGGGCCCTGCTCGGGTTTGGCCAATGCTTCCTCCCAAACAGCCGCCCTGGCCACTGAGTGCCGCTGACCCCGGCCTGGTGCCCCCAGAAGATCGATCGGACCCCGCCCTGGGGCCCTGATTGGTCCTGGCTGAGCAGGGCCAACACCAACCCACCCAGGGGTCACGGGCTCCTGCCCCAGCCCTAGTGCACAGCTGTCCTGGGCCAGGAGGTGGTGGTACCTCTGTCCCCAGACTTAGCCCGTGAGTGAGAGCCGAGGCGCAGAGGAGGCCTGAGCCATGCGGAGCCTCGGGATCCTGCCCCTGCTGCTGGCTGCCTGCCTGGCCGTGCGGGCCGACCTTGCGCCCATGCCCCCCGACGACATCCAAGTGCAGGAGAACTTCAACCTCTCCGGGGTAACTGCTGCTGGCCTCCTGGGGGTGGGGGGCGGAGGCGGTGGCCGGGCTGGGGGCGTCCCGAGCAGCTGAGCCTTCCTGGCCCCGTTCTGCCTGTCGCAGGGCCTCAGTCTCCTCATCTGCAGACCTGGGGGTCAGCCCCTCCAGGCCCGTCCTGCCCAGACTTCGAAGCTGCCCCTCTGGGCTTCCGCCGTGCTGCAGGACTCTTGTCTGACAGTCCCCGCATGCGGTGTCCTCTTCAGGGTTCCAGGAGGAGTCTGTGCTTTGACGAAAACCCACCCCAGAGAAGGCTGGGCCCGGCTCCTGCTGTCCCTGTGTCCCTCACGCAGGCACAGTGGTCACGAATCTCCCTGCCGGCCCCCTCCCTGCCCACCTCTCCCCCGCCTCGCTCCGTTACCCCGTCCTGCAGCCCCAGTCCCCGGGCCTGGCTTGTAGACGGGGGTCTGGGGCCTGCACAGGGCAGGCGGCTCCCACTGCCTTGGGGTCATGGGGAGAAGGGAGAATCCCACCAGAGAAGAGGCGAGAGCACAGGGAGAGCGGGGGCTGGGGCAGGGAGGTGGGTGCCGAGGCCTGGGGCTGCCGGGATTCACCGGGTGACCTTGGCAAGACCTTGACCGCGCTGGACCTCAGTCTGTGCCTCTGCGGGAGGGGTTCGGAGCAGAGGGGCTCTCGGGCCCTTCTGGTTCCCGTGTCAGGTGGCTGTTCCTAGGGATCAGGAAGGGGGGTGGGCAGAGAGGCAAGGAGGGGCAGCACACCGCGGTGGCCCCAGAGGGCGAGGGGGCCGCGGCACTTTGGCCTGCTCGGCAGGAATGTGGGTGCTCTTTCCCTCTCTGAGGAGGAGGCAGCAGCTTGTTGTGTGTGGCCCGGTCAGATTCCGCTCAAGAAAAAGGAAACTTTCTAACACGGAGCTCTGGGCTGCCTTGGGAGGTGGTGAGCATCTCGTCACTGGGAAAATTCAAGGCAGGACTTGTGCTTTAGGCAGCAGTGGTTGATGACTTCAGGGCGGGAGGATTTGGATCCCGTCCAAGTGAGCAGTGCAGACCCCACCTCCACCCGAGGAAGGCCTGGCTGGGTGGACCCCACGGCGCGTCTCCTTCCCGGGCTTGCCCTGATGCCCAGAGTCCCCTACTGGGGCTCCATCCTCCCTTGGGGGTGCTTGGCCTCCAGTGCACCCCAAGGCACGATCACTTAAAAGGATCAATGGTTGAGGGGACGGAGGGGAGCGGACTTCAGCTTGGTCTTCCAGAGGTCTGGGGTGGATCAGAGCTTGTGGCTGCGTCCTAGATCTATGGCAAATGGTTCAACGTGGCCATTGGCTCCTCCTGCCCGTGGCTGAAGAAGCTGAAGGGCAGGCTGACCGTGAGCACGCTGGTTCTGGGAGAGGGCACGACGGAGGACGAGATCAGCACGACCAGCACTCGCTGGCGGTGAGTGGGGAGGGCGGGAGGGCGAGAGGGTCTAGGGACCCGCCCTCCCACTCTGGTGTCAGCCAGGGCGCTGTCCTGGAAAGTCACCGATCCCTGCTTCCAGCCCGGACCTCAGGGTTCCAGATCCCTCTCCAAAACGCCAGGACTCCCTGACTGTCCCATGTACAGCTTCGAGGCCACGCCTCATCATCGCGTCTGCTTCCCAACCTGCTCCTCCACCTTGGGCCGCTGTAGCTCGGCCAGGACCTTCTACCCACCAGGGGCCCGAGCTGGAAGCCTGGAGCCAGGGGCACGGCGGGGAGGGGAGGCTGGGCAACCAGCGTCAAGCCTTGGCCATTCTCCAAAATCCCTCCAGGCTGCCCACTTCCTCCCTCTCCAGCCCCCCTCCCTGGGCCACACCGCCTTCCTCCCTTGCCTGCGTGTTTGCCACAGCCTCCCTACTCTTGCCCACCTCGAATCTTGAGCCTTCTATCCAACCCAGTCCTCACCTAGCAACCAGAAAGACCTTTTGAAAATTTAGATCTGCTCAAGACCCTTCTGTGGCTCCCCATTGCTCTTGGAAATAAAGTTCAGTCCTTTGATGTGGCCTGCCAGGCCCATCCCAGCTCTCACCACTCCCCCATCCCCCATCTCTCCCATGTGGCCTAGGACCCACCCAAAGGAACCTTCTTTCAGAGTTCCTGGAACCCTCCACCCTCTTGCACTCCAGGCCTTTGCACCTGAAGTTCCTTCTGGAAAGGCCTTTCTCCCCACCTCCCTGGGTACTGTGTCACTTCTTCCAGGAAGCCCTCCCTGACCACACTACACCCCCAAGTTCAGGTTACAGGCCTTCCTTTGTGCTCCCCGAGTCCCTCACAATCCCATCCCCTTTCCCTCCAGCCTGCCAGCCCCACTCAGTCGTCAGCTTGGTGAGAGGTGGAGTCTGTCCTGCTCACCCAGGTTGGCCCACACAGCACGGGGCCTGGCACATAGGTCATGAAATGTTAAGTGGATGAATAAGAATCACTGCCACAGTCATCACTAACAGGAATCTTGTGCTGCCTCTAAGCTCCTTATTTATACAATCTCACTTAAATCTCACAGAAACCAGGGGAAGTAGAAACCATCACTATATCCACTTAACAGATGAGGAAACTGGGGCAAGAGAGACCCAGAGAACACCTGAATTAATGTGGGTACCCCTCACTCTGACTCTTGGGTGCATCAGTACATGGTGCAGCTTTGGTAAAGGCAGCAGGGTTTGAGTTCTGCCTTTGCCAAGAGGATTAGCCCCTTTTCTTCTGTTTCCTCATCTGTAAAATGGGATGGTGCTCCCTGCCTACCCCCAAGGCTGGCAGAAAGACTAAACAGGGTACTTGGAAGTGCTAAGGGCCCTGGCGGTGGTGGGACGTTAGGTCCACGGTCTTTACCAGGATTACCTTCCTTCTGGTCTGTTCATTTCCAGGAAAGGGGTCTGCGAAGAGATCTCGGGGACTTACGAGAAAACAAGCACTGATGGGAAATTCCGTTATCACAAATCCAGTAAGTGGGATTCAAGGAGGCCCCAAGATTCTCCCCTTTGCTCAAAAATACTTTGATGTCCCTGGCTCTCTTTCCTTCTGCCTCGGTTCTCTTTCCTCCTATAATCTGCCTCCCATTTTGCTGAGATATCATCAAGCCTTTATCCAAATTCTTCTTTCTCCTCCTTTTTCTTCCTCTCTCTCAAGGCCAGACTAGAATGATGGTCCTATGAGCAGAGCTGAATGCTGAATATAATAGCAAGATCTCATCAGTCTTCATGTCTCGTTAGGCATCTGCAACCAGCGGACAAAAAATTTCCTAAGCCTCTACCATGTTCAGTGTGCAGGGTGCTAAATGAGAGAGGGATCTGGGCTTGAATTTATTCATTCAGTCAACAAATGCTTATTGAATATGCTTTATGTGCCAGATAATTGAGTTAGGATTAAATATATGTATGTTTGGATAGATGGATGGATATATAAAAGAGCAAGAGAATGAACAAATGACTGATAGAGTGAATGGATGGCAGATAAGTGGGTCAATCACTCAATCATCTAATATAGGGGTTCTTAACAAGTGGCCAATGAACTTGAATTTAAATTTAAGAAAACATTATTCTTGTGGGGACACGTTGGTGTGGGTGTGATATATTGATAAAATAATACACAGTATAGTGTGGGCTTAGTAAGGGGTCTGTGGTTTTCACCTGACTGGCAAAGGGGTCTGTGGAACAAAAAAGGTTAAGAACTCCTCATCTAATAGATAAGTTGATGGATTAATAGAGGAAGGAAGGAAAGGAGGGAGGGAGGCAGGAAGGAAGGGAGGGAAGGAGGAAGGGAGGAAGGAAGGAAGGGACAGATGGAGGGACAGAGGGAGGGAGGGAGGAAGGAAAAATGAAGGAAGGAGGGAAGGAAGGAAGGAAGGAGGGAAGGAAGGAAGGAAGGAGGGAGGGAGGGAAGGAAGGAAGGAAGGAAGGAAGGAAGGAAGGAAGGAAGGAGGGAGGGAGGGAGGGAGGGAAGGAAGGAAGGAAGGAAGGAAGGAAGGAAGGAAGGAAGGAAGGAAGGAAGGAAGGAAGGAAGGAAGGAAGGAAGATGAACCTATGGATTGATGTAGTGAAAGGAGGGATGGATGAAGTGATGGGGAAAGAATTAATGATGAATATATAGATGAGAGGAGAGAACGACTGAAGATGGATGAACTAATAAATGGGCATAAGGAAGGGGTGGGTGGATAGATGACGATGAGTAGCCGGGTAGAGGCAAAGTAGGTGAAGAACCTCAGGCTAGAAGAGGCTGCTGAGCACCTGCGCCTTGGTCTGCTGCCTCTCCCCTGCAGGATGGAATGTCACTATGGAGTCCTATGTAGTCCACACCAACTATGATGAATACGCCATTATTCTGACCAAGAAATTCAGCCGCCATGGACCCACCCTTACAGCCAAGCTCTATGGTAAAGGCCTGTAACTAGCTGAGCTCCTGGGGGCTGGGGGTGGGAGAAGACCTTGAATTTCTGGAAAGGGGGTGGGGAAGGGCAGAGAGTTTTGCCTTTTTCTTCTGACAAAACTGCAATTAGGTGACAGAAGCATTTAACCTCCCTGGAGGAGGAAGAGCCCAGCTTCCTGTTTGACTACAGTCCTCTTTTGATTTCGAAAATTCCAGACCCAGAGAATTCCAGAACCTCAAGGCCCTTAAAAGAATCAGTGGAAAGAGCCCCGCATGGGGAGTCGGGGGGTGGGGGCAGACATGGGCGAGAGCCCAGGGAAGGAGCCTCTTCCTCTCTTGGGAGCCATCTTGTTATACATATATCAAGGACATGGACCTGGGCCCATAGTTTTCAGACTTCCCCTAAATGAAAGCCGCTGGGCAAAACCATCTCCTCCGGCCCTGGCAGCCCAGGCCCCCGGTACAGGCGCCTCCTCTGCTCCCCGCTTGCAGGGCGGCAGCCGCAGCTGCGGGACAGCCTCCTGGAGGAGTTCAGGGAGTTTGCCCTGGGCGTGGGTATCCCCAGCAACTCCATCTTCATCCTGTCTGACAAAGGTAAATGGCACTGTGACCTCACGTTGCTGACCTCCTCCTCATCCTTCACTGGCCCCCAGGGAACATGGCCCCACCCTGGGATCTTCCCCTAACTCTTGGAGTTAAGAGCAGCTGCAGTCCCTCTTCCCTACTTCCCAGAGACAGGAGCTGGGGCCCTGGCAGAGCTGGCACTAGAGCCAGTTCAGTCTACTGCCACATCTTAGTGAGGCTATAGATAGCTCCACACAATCTATAGGTACCTCCTAGGAGGCAACAGTATTGGGGTCAGAGCATCTGGGCCCAGATTAGCTGGGTGGCTTCTAACTAGTCAACCTCTCAGAGCCTCATTTGCCTCATCTGTAAAATGGGGATAATCATGCTCACCTTGTAGGTTGCTCTGAGGAGTCAGTAAGGTAAAGCAGTTGAGGACAAGAGCCCTCTAGCTGGTGCTTCATAAGCGTGCCATGAATGTTAGCTACCGCAGATCTGTGATGATGAGGATGAAGTGATGGGGGAGGGGTGGAGAGCATGCAGACAGTAATGAGGGTGCAGCCACCAAGCAGACGCTTTTCCAGCGAATGACCTTAAGCAGGCCATTGGGTGGAGCCACTCATGAGGGGGGCAAAGGACATTTCCAGGCATGATGCCCAGCCGCACGCGGCGAGAGCACTAGGAAAGACACGAGGCCTAGCCTGAGTCCAGGAGGCCCCCAGGCCTGGTCGTCTTATTCACCCCTCTCTCCTGTCCTGTGACCCAGGTGAGTGTGTCCCCGGGGAGCAGGAGTCAGAGTCCGCCCCGTCCATGGTGAGTACCTCTTCCTCCCACCCCATGCACACTCTCCCACGAGGTGGTTTGCACAGGGAGCTCCTGCTCTGTGGTGGTGGGCAGGGTCAATGAGGAGGATGGGCATGGGCTCAATTTTGACTCTCCCACTTGGGCAAATTGATGCCCTTTCTGGACTTCACTTTCCTCAACCTTCTAGGGTTGAGATGGAATTCTCTTAGTATAACACATAACAGATGTAAAATGCTCAAGAAATGAAAATAAAGTCAACTGATTTTCCTACAAAACAGCAAACCTGAGAGCAAGCAATTCAAGTCCTACTTTTTTGGGCTTCCTTACCCTTTGCCTTTATTTTCCTACTTTTTGTCATAAAGATAAGCGTCATTCACTATTTTTCCTGGTTATTTGAAAAGGTATAGATCCTATCTTATTCTATTGGTAGTTAACTTTAAACACACATACACACATATGTAGACATATGTATAAACATAGACATATATAAACGTAACTTCATTTGCTAAAGGCTTCCAAGGCAATATGCCAGAAATGGGTTGGCTTTTACAATGGGGATTTATTAGGTTGCAAGCTTATGGTTCTGGGGCCGTGAAAATGTCCAAATTAAGACATCATCAGGCAATGCTTTCTCCCCAAAGACCAACACATGGAGTCATCTGCTGGTGTCTCCCTTCTCTCCTCTTCATTGCTTCAGCTTCTGGCTTCCTCTCTCCCGGTTCCATTGATTCTGACTCTTGCTCTCGTGGCTTTCTCTCTCTGCTCCAGTGGCTTTTTCTCTTTGCTTCTATGTTCCATAAATTTCAGCTTCTGGCCTCTGGGTCTTTCACTCTCAGCTTCTGGGGGTTTCTTTCTGTCTCTGTGGCCCCTCTCTTTGTATTCATCCCATTTTAAATGACTTCAGTAAGAAGACTAGGACCTGCCCTAGGTCATGCCCTGCTACTTTTGATCAGAAGTAATTTCATCAAAAGGAAGGCCCCACCTGCAATAGATTCACACCCACAGGGATGGACGAGCTCCAAGGACACGATCTTTTCTGGGGTCGTCCATAAAAGCCTCAAACTACCACAACAAATATGTAACTTATATCCCACATTTCTTTAAAAATATTTCTTGAAAATTGAAAAAAATACAGAAAGGCACAAAAAGAAGGCAATAACTGTCCTTATTCCTACATAGAATGAACACTAACATCTTATGTATTTCCTTCTATTTTGCTTAAGAAAAAGTATCACTGCTTTTGTAAAATAACTATATGCTCAGAGTAAAGAATTAAAATAATACAATAAAGTATAAAGAAATTTTTAAAAACTCAAAAAAGCTCATCACCCCAAACTATCAACATTCACTTTATTCCAGGAATCTCGACATACACACGAGCAGATAGGACAGAGTGAAGGCAGAGTAGAAAGATGAATGGATATAGATGTACTGCTATTAAATGGGATATGACAGATATTTTTAATTTTTAAAAGTATTAATTTTAAATTCAATCGAAGTAAAAAAAAATGAAGGTTCTCATTCTGTTCTGTCTCTGTAAATCTCACAGTTGTTGAGTAGAAGTAGTAGTGCTATACTTAATGGATTCTAGATTCATGAATCTGACCACAGCCTCTCCATTCCTGAGTTATTTATTTCTATTTATCTCCTATAGTCCAATTTCTTTGCCAGGTGGTGTTTCCACAGAGGGCCTGTGGGTGTTTATTCCCTGAACTCTTTCACGTGTGAGAATGTCTGCCATTTCCTTCATACTTGAATGCCATTTTGTTTTTGTGTCTTATTCTTGGGCCCTATTTTCTTTCCCTCTGAACTTTGTGTATGTTGCTCCATAGTTCTCAAGCACTCATTATTGCTGTGGGAAAGCCTAAGGCCAACCTGACATTTCTTCTCCTTTTAGGCAATAAGATTTTTCTTCCCGGATGCCTGGAAAAATTTTCTTTATTCTTGAAGCCAACTTCTTACAAGGATATGTGCTGGTCTTGAGAATTCTACATCAAATTTTCCTGGAACACAATCTTTCCATCTACAGATTAAATTTCTTTTTGTGTTTCAGAGAAAATCTCCTTCATGATATCATCAAATTTTTTCCATTCCTTTTGTTGGGCTTTGCTACATCAGGAAGTCCTAGTCTCTCCTCCAGGAGCTTCACTGCCTTTCATACTTACGTTTCTGTAAAATTGCTTCCATCTCTGTTTTTTTGTCTATTTCATCTTTATTCACTGTGATTTTCACCAGTGTTTCTACTATGACAGTCATTCAATTTTTTAGCAGCATCTGTTGTGTCCCTTACTATTCATAATGTATTTACTAGCTCGGAAATTGTTATTTTGCTTCTCAGTTGTGTGTCTGGATTCTTTCTTTTCACCTCATTCTGTTGTTTTATTCTTTCATTTTCAAGTCTTGTTTTAATGAATGCCTGTTCTTATTAAGTAAATCTATAGCTCGAAGCTGCAGAGGAATTTCCTTCCATTTCTTGAGTTATGATTTCTTCTAAGTTGGGTTCCCTAAGATCAACACCTGTGGAAGGGAAAGGAGGAAATCAGGACTTGGCAGAGGGTGAAGTTGACCTGCGATGCCTCCGCCAACCTTGCAGGGAGCCCTCGGCCAACACGGCAGGGGGCTCTGACGCTGGGAGCACCCTTCAGAGTTGTCTTCAGATATGGCAATCCCCACCCCCACGTTGATAAGCATTAAATGTGGGCTTCCCACACCTCTGTCTTTGTGGCAATAATCTGAAACTGTTGTTTATGTTTTCTACTTCTTTTAAAAAAACAGCTTTATTGAGATAAAACTTACATCGCATACAATTCAATTGTGTAAAGCATACAATAATTTTTAGTACATTTATGGTTACGTGCAACCAATACCACAGTTAATTTTTTAACATCTCCATCACCTCAGAAGCAAACTTTATAACCTTTTGCTCTTACCCCATTGCCCTCGCCCACCTTATCCCTAAGCCGCCACTAATCTACTTTCTGTCTCTATAGAGTTGCTTATTCTGAACATTTAAATAAATGGAATCATGTAATATGAGGTCTTTTTAGATTGGATACTTTCACTTTGTATAATGTTTTCAAGGCTCACCTATGTTGTAGCATGTATCAATACTTCAATCCTTTTTATGGCCAAATAATATTCCATTGTAAGGATATACCACATTTTGTTTATCTATTCATCAATTGATGGACACTTGGGTTGACCACATTTTGATTATTATGAATAATGCTGCTATAATCATTCATGTACAAGTTTTTGTGTGGATATATGTTTTCATTTCTCCTGATCACATACATAGGAGTGGCATTGCTGGGTCATGTGGTAACTATATTTAACCAATTGAGAAAGTGCCAGGTTGTTTTACAAAGGTGCTGCACCATTTTACAATCCCATCAACAATATTTTAGTGTTCTGTTGTCTCCACATCCTTCCCATAACCTGTTATTAGCTAACTTTTATTACATACATTCTAGTGAGTGTGAAATGGTATCTCATTATGGTTTTGATTTGCATTTCCTTTGTACCTAATGATCATAGCATCGTTTCATGTGCTTACCGGCAATTTGAATATCTTTTTGGAAAAAACTCTATGCAAATCATCTAGCCATTTTAAAATTGGTTTACTTGCCTTTTTATTATTAATTGTAAGAGTTCTTTTTATATTCTAGATACAAGTCCCTCATCAGATACACAATTTTCAAATATTTTCTCCCATTCTGTGGATTGTCTTTTCATCACTTTCTTGATGTCCTTTGGAGTGCAAATGTTTTCAATTTTAATGAAGCCCAGTTTATCTATGTTTTCTTATGTTTCTCATGCTTGTGATGTCTTATCTAAGAATCCTTTGCCAAATCTAAATTCATGAAGATTTACTACTATGTTTTCTTCTAAGAGTTTTATAGTTTTTTGTTTTTACATTTAGGTCTTAGTTCCATTTTGAGTTCATTTTTGTATATGGTATAGGAGTCGAACTTAATTCTCTTGAATATGACTATTCACTTGTCCTAGTACCTTTTCATGAAAAGACTATTATTTCCCCCATTGCATGATCTTGGCATTCTTGTTGAAAATCAATTGACTAAAATGTATGAGTTTATTTCTGGACTCTCAATTCATTTCCATATATTTATCCAGATGCCAGTTACATGCTATCTTGATGACTCTTACATTACAGAGAGTTAAGAAGTCAGGAAGGTGTGTCCTTTAACTCTGCTCTTCTTTTTCAAGATTATTTTTGCTATTCTGTACCTCATAATTCTGTATGAATTTTAAGGTCAGTTTGTCAATTTCTACAAAGAAGCCAGCTGGGATTCTGATTGTGCTGAATCTGTAGATGAACTGGTGAGTACTGACATCTTAACAATATTGTCTTCTGATCCATGAACATGCGATGTTTTTCAACTTATTTAGATCTTTTTGACAATGTTTAATAGTTTTCAGAGTATATATTTTGTTCTTCTTTTGTTAAAGTTATTCCTAAAGATTACCACTTGTCCCTTGGGAATTATTTTTATTATTTATACTTGTTGTTGCACAACAATTTTAGCAGTTATTTATCATTTATCATTATATTTTCTTGGCTTTATAGCTTACCATCTATTTTAGTCTGCTAGGCTGCTGGAATGCAATATACCAAAAGTGGATTGGCTTTTGCAATAGGTATTTATTAACTTACAAGCTTACAGTTCTGAGACTGTGGAAATGTCCAGATCAAGGCTTCATCAGGCAATGCTTTTCTCCCTGAAGACCAGCTGTCTTCAATCCTGGACTCCTCCGTCATATGGCAAGGCACATGGCGGCTTCTGCCTGGTTTCCCTTCTCTTCCAGGTTTTGTTGCTTCAGCTTCTGGCTTCTTCTGATTTTTTCCCTGCTTCTGTGGGTTTCTGTGTCTCTCTCCATATTCATCCCATTTATAAAGGACCCCAGTAAGAGGATTAAGACTCATCCTGGGTCACACCCTAATCAAAAGACCTCACCCACAGTAGATTCACACCCACAAGAATAGATTAACTCTAAGAACATGAATTTCTGGGGTCCATCCAGCATCAAACTATCACGCCATCACTTCTTTTAACTTTCCATTTTTTCTTGTATTTGCAGAAATAGTTGTACAAGTAATTTTTTCAGGAAAGATACATGGCAGAGGGGTGCAAACTTCTGGATCCTTGCATGTCTGAGAATGTCTCTGTGGTTATATCATATGGTCAACAGCTTGGATGAAGAATCCCTGTGTTACAGACTTTTCTCTCTTATAAACCTCAGATATTGCTATGGGACTTCTGTCATTAAATGCTATCATTTAATCTGAGAGCCACCAGCTTCCTTATCCTTCATCCTGAGGAAATGTCCAGGTAGGGGCTCTTCATTAAATTTGCACTATGAGCTCTTATAATTGGACAATTCAAATCTTTATCTCAGAAAAGTTTTCTTCTATTATTTCTATATTGCTTGCCCTTCCTGGAATTTTTATGTGTGATTTTATTTCCTGCTATATCTAAACTTCAGTTTACTTTCTCCAATGTGTGGTTAACTTCAACAACATTGCTTCCCATTATTTTCTACTTTTTCATATTATTTATTTCCACAACTGTTGGCTCCTGTTTGATTGATGCAATATCATCTTGATCTTCATTGATGGTTTAAGTTTCCTCCTGTTTCTTAGTGTCTCTCTATGGTTAGTGGGGATATTTCTTCAGCTCGATCTGATTTGCCTTAGCAGGTGCAGTATTTAGTTTGTCCCAGGATTTTTCTTTGCTCCTCTGCCCTCACCAAGGAAGACCTATATGTGACCAGCTTGTGATGGGATCTGGCAAAGGGTGGGCATCCTGATATTACAGCTTTCCGTTGCAACTATAAAGGAAAAGGGAAAAGGTTACTATAGTTCTACATTTCCCAGTTCCAGATCTCACCGGCAGGCAGGAACACTGCCTGGTGGCTGGTAGTTTTGCTCTACATTCTTTCTTTAACTGCCCTATTAGGAGTCTAGCAAAACCACTGCTATACCCAGAGATGAGGCTGGGTGGGGCTGCCTCTGTGAAATCTACAGCAGAGTTCTTTTATTGCATCCAAAATGGTTTAATAGTAAAAAATAAAAAGTAAAGCTCAATAATGCATGCCTAGGATCAAAGACTAACTTTGCAAATTTGAAAGCTTAGCAAAAACAATTTTCATGAATGTCAGAAGAGGTGACAACAAAATACAATTATCTAACTGAATATAATCACACTTTTTCAGGTAACATGAGGTTATTTCACATTTAAGCCTAAATACAAAAATATGAGTAAGGAAACACAAATTATTTGTGCAACTATATGAAAAAAACTCCATTTCCAGATAAAGTTTGCTTTTTTGGAAAACAAGAATTAAAGAAAATTAACTATTAATTTGATATTATTAAGTTCCCTAATTACATTGATTTTCTGAAATTTAACAAATAGTTTCTCTGCTTCCTTTAGTTTCTCCAGAGTCCTTCTTGACTACTCTGCAGTCCCCACTCCTAGAGCTGGGCCTTTTAGGGGCAGTCACTGGTCCTTTCTTCTCCTTACTCTCTGGATGGCTTTTCATTGGCAAGCACCTACTGGTGGTCTGGTCTGCCCTTCCTGCAAACTAGACCTGTACTGTTTTGTGTTGCCCTTCCCTGATTTCCGACTCTGGGTTGGATTCTTCTTCACTATTATATAATTTGGGCATTTCAGTGGAAGTTGAGGATGGGAGAATTGTTATATCTTATGGTTCTGGTTATCATTTCAGACCAGAAATCCATCCTGTGGTGCTCATTCTGGAATTTGGGCTGATGCTCTTAGGGAATGAGTGATGAGTCTGTTGGCTATGCTTCCCGAAGTGTGAAATTCCAGGGATCCAGGTGAGCAATAACAGCAAGGTCCCTGCCACAGCTTCTTCTCTTGCTTTCCCCAGAGAGCCCGGAGGGCTGTGCTACCCCAGGAAGACGAGGGATCCGGGGCTGGGCAACAAGGTGCTGATTTCAAGAAAGAAGGTAATGACCACATCATTTCACCCCCTTCTACCGTGAGGGGAAGGGCCCATGGTTGGCTCACTCTGGCCATCCTCACCACTATGAGGTCTCTTTCTCATCTTGACTAAGGGGCCAAGGACTGGGCCTAAATGGCAAATCAAGTCAAGAGCCCTCTACTCTGCACTATCCCAGGACTATAAGGGAAAAGGAGCATAAGGCATCTTCCTTGAGCTTAGGAACTCTCATTTCAGTGATGAGAAGAGAGTCCTTTTGGTGTAGCCTCTTAGCCTTAGTTTCCTCATCTCTCCGATGGGTAATAGTCTGCAGAGCTGACCATCAGGGCTCTTGCAGGAGCAAGTGGGGAAGGATGTGAGGATGCTTTGTGCACGAAGTGATCATGATCATTTCACTCCCCGAGGCGCTCAGCAAACACTGAATCTGCTCTGCTCCAGGCCCTGTGCCGGGCATTAGGGTCATGGGGACAAATTATCCATGCCCTTTTGGAACTTCTGGTCTAGTGGAGGGTGGGCAGCCAAGAAGAAAGTGATGGCCCAAGCAGTAAAGGCCAGGTTAAGGGTGCTTGGATGGTGGAGAGGTGAAGGGATGAAGGGAAACCTCAGGGATGAAGGGAAATTCCTGCTGTGCCCAGATATGCAGGAAGGGTTTTATGAGAGAAGGCATTCTAAGACCAGGATATGGTGAGAGCAAAGACTTGCAGGTGGGACCACAGCAAAAAGTCAGGCTGGTTGGCATTGGGGCTGGGGAATGTATCAGGATGACTATTATTACAGAGTCTTTGGGCAGACAAGATCAACACAAGGCACAGTGGGTCTGGGGGTTGCTGGTAACTTACCTGTGACATGGAGTGGAATGGGCACAGGCATTAGAGTCTAACAGACATGACTTTGAATCTTGGCTCTCAGTGACCCTGGGCAAGTCACTTCACCTCTCTGAGAGTCACTCTCCTCAACTATAAAATGAGCCAGTAATCCACTTAGCAGAATGGTGAAAACTAATGAGTTCATTAAGCGCCCTGCCTGGCGATGAGTACACAGTAAGTGCTCGGTGTGTGCTGGCATTCTGCCCCTCCCCAGATTCCTGCCAGTTGGGGCGCGTGGAAGGTCCTTGTCTGGGCATGATGAAAAGGTATTTCTATAACGGCTCGTCCATGGCCTGTGAGACTTTCCAATATGGTGGCTGCTTGGGCAACGGCAACAATTTCTTCTCAGAGAAGGAGTGTCTGCAGACCTGCCGAACTGTGGGTGAGTGTGGGCTCCCCCCTCTGTGCCCTGGGCACCCTCGTGGCCCTGTCCTTCCCGACAAACCATCTGCCAGTCTAGCAGATTGGCCTCCCAAGAGGGCATTCTAATGTTGGAATCCAGGGCAGGGTTCCTGAAGTTAAGGGAATTCCACATCTGGTTATGGGTGATCTTCTCTATGGGCCTCGGTTTCCCAGTCCGTAAAAGATGGACAGGAAAGGTGTTCTTGATGAGCGGGGCCCCCTGGGTCAGGCCATTTCCTGCGTGGCCGGTCAGCAGTCTCAAGGATCACCAATGCATGGTGTTTCCCTCCCACCCGGCAGCGGCCTGCAATCTCCCCATAGTCACTGGCCCCTGCGTAGCCTACTTCGAGCTCTGGGCATTTGATGCCGTCCAGGGAAAGTGCATCCGCTTCATCTACGGGGGCTGCCAAGGCAACGGCAACAAGTTCTACTCAGAGAAGGAGTGCAAGGAGTACTGTGGCGTGCCTGGAGACGGTAGGCCTGTGGGTGGCAGGCGGGACCCAGGGGCTGTCGGGGGCCAAGTGGGAGAGCCCGGGGAGGGGGTGGAGGTGGGAGAGCTGAGCTCTGGACCAGCCCATCCACACTTGGGGCCTCAGTTTCCCATCTGTGAAGTGGGGCCAAGCCTGGGGCCTCACCCCAGCTCTGATAGGGCACCTGGGCAGGTGCAGGCAGAGGGTGTGCAGAGCAGACTGTGGAGCCCGGCAGCCCATTCTGGTGCTAAGTACCTGCCTCCCAGACTTCACAGTGCCTTGCAGGCAGTTAGTGCCCAGCTACGGCCATCTGCTCTTAATAACAACCATGGCGATATAAAGAGAAGGGTAATAGCATTTGAGGAACAGTGGCCATCGAAGATTTACATGCCTTGGTTTTCCCACTGCAAAACTGTCACCTCAAATAAATCAGGGAAGGCCAACAATCAGATGATTCTGTGCAATGTACGTTGGCGATCAAACCATACAGCAAGCAGAAGTTTCTGGCCCCAGGCCCAGGTCTCTGCTATGCCCCCATTGCCCTCCCTCCTCCCTGAGCGATCCCCTGCCCCTCCCCCGAGCCATGAGCCTCAGGTTGACCCCCATCCCCCCACTTTGAACCTCTCTGTGTCCACAGGGGACGAGGAGTTGCTGCGCTTCTCCAACTGAAGCTGGTCTGCAGGCCAGGGGGCCACAGGTAGCGGTGTCCACCCCAGCACCCCAGGGCTCAGATAAAATAAAACCCAAGTATAAACCCCTGCCATTCCATGTCCTGCCTGTTCATTGTCATCATCAGCATAAATGAGGTGGGGGGGCGGCAGCAGGGAGGGGCACGAGGCACCTCCAGCCTTTCCCAGAATTGAAGCATGTACATACTGGAAATGCAATAGAACTAGCGTCTGGACATGAAATTGGCTGTGCAAATTATGAAACATAAATCACAGGTCTATTTACTCCATGATAGTATAAGGTGGGATTTTGTTTTGTTTTAATAAAGCTAGAAAAGAAAACAAGAACAAATTCTGGGGGACTCGTCTCTGGGAGAGGTCTGACAGGATCATTAGTGAACCAGGGTCGGAAGACATAACGGTGCCCCAGCGCGCCCAGGGCTCAGGGCAGACGGCCCGCCAGGGCCTGAATTAACCCCCTGACCTCGGCCGCGCTGAGCACGGAGCCCCCTCCGACGATTCACTTTGACTCCAGCCACGTCCTCAGGTACCAGCCCTCAGAAGCAGAGGAGCCATGGCTGCTTCTCCAGGTAGTGCCTGAGCTCCCCGCTCCGGGATCCTCACTCAAGCCCTTTCCCCCAGAAGGAGCAAGTCCACTGACATTCCCATCAGAAGGAGCAAGTCCACTGACATTCCCATCAGAAGGAGCAAGTCCACTGACATTCCCACCAGAAGGAGCAAGTCCACTGACATTCCCACGGTGTCCAGGACAAGCAGCTGCGTTCTGGACCGCAGCAAAAGACCTAGCCAACGGCCTGGCTTCTCCCTACCTGGTGGACGGGGAGCCCACAAGGGATGCTTTACAGTTCTGAATGGCTCATTGAAAAAGCGAGTGTCTGGTTAAAAATCTGGGAGGCAGCCCTGGGCCTGCATCCAGGGAGCTGACCACCAGCCCGAGGAGCTGAGACGGCCCCTCTGGGGGCGCCCAGGGCCCACAGATGTGACCTGCCTCCTTCAAACTTGTTCAAACTTTTCACTTAAAAAAAGCACAGGGCCCACAGGATGGGGGAATAAAATATGGATTAGAGTGGACTTACTGGTATTCTACTATAGAAATATCGTGACTAGTAATGAAAGAAACTGTAGCATTGATGTGGAGAAAGTGGCCATGGTCGTTGCTGAGGGCAGGGAGAGGGAAGAAGAGATATGATGTGGGGGCCTTTTCAGGACTTGGAGTTGTCCTGAATGACATTGCAGGGACAGATGCTGGACATTACATATCCTGCTATAACCCACCGAAAGTACTGGGAGAGAGTGTAAACTACAATGTAAACTATAATCCATGCAGGGCAGCAGTGCTCCAAAACGTATTCCCCAAATGTAATGAATGTGCCGCAATGATGAAAGATTGTTGATGAGGGAGGAATGGGGATGTGGGATGTTGGGTATATGGAACAGCTTATATTTTTTAATGTAATATTTTTTGTGATCTATTATCTTCAAAAAAAAAAACACTAAAAAATTTTAAAAAAACACTAAAAAAAAAAGCACAGGGGTCCTTGTTAGCACAGTGGCTGCCCTATCTCTGAAGATTTGCTTAGTTCTTAATCTCACCTCATATTTTCTCTTAAAGATACTGGCCATTCACATTTATTTTCAGTTAAAAAACAGATGTTGCTGCTTAATAAAGAATTGTATCTTTTTTTTCTTTAAAATTTTAAAAGCCAGAGGCTGGCCCCTTCCCCTGGGGTAGCTCTCGCCGTATTTGACTGCGACTTGGAGGGGTGTGCTTACCGCACGGGAACTCCTCCACCACGCTTGAGCTGCGCTCTTGGGAAAGCTCATGCGCTCTGTTTAACAGCATAAATCTGCCCAAGGGATGGTTTAGAGGGTTCATGACTTTTGGGGAGCTGGCCTAGTTTTAACAGCCTCTACATGCTATTTTACGTTCAATTTGATGGGCTATTTTCAGAGTCCCAGGAGCGCATCCTCTTCGAGAAAGCCCCCAGGCCTGGGTTGGGGAACGGGGATAAAGCAAGGGCCTGGGTGTTGCCCACTTACCTTGCTGACGAGATGGCCATTTTCCCCTTGGACAGGGCTGTCCTGGCAGGAGGCCGTAGTTTAGGACTTGTCACTCTCCCTCTACTTAGGCGACACCTTGTCTTTGGGCGGAGTCCTCTCTCCAGCTTGCTTTCAGTTTCACTGTGCTTAAGAAAGTCACCCACGTGCTCGCGTCCGCAGTGTGAGGTCCTGGGAAAGACGCCAGGCTACAGAGGGGTAAGGCTGCCCTGGGCTGGTCTCCCAGAGTTCATTGTCAAGGGCACCCATGATGAACATTTTTAGTGTCACAGACGCCATCGGGAATTTAGCAGAAGCCATGGACATAACAGAAAACCACCCAGCACACGTAAGGCCAAGCTGGGTAGAGGGCTTGAGGGGCCCAACAATGTCGGCTGGGCCGGGCGAACTTGGAAGTGTGCATTAGACATTGGGCTAAATGCTCCTTAAGTGAGACCTGTGACAGGCCGTGTCCTCCCTCGGCCCCGTGTCCCCCCCCATTTACCAAACGCTGGCTGGGCCGGGCCTGGGGCTGGGGCTGAGCAATAAACAAGCCGAAGGATTCACGGCCACGACCCCACACAGCCAGTGTCCCCGGGGTGCACCGTCACCCTACCACCCCCTGGAGCCTGCCTCTGGTCCCTCTCCACTCATCAGCGCCCCTGCAGGTGTGACGCTCCCTACCGCAAGGCAGGCCCCAACCCCAACCCCAAGAAACACCACCACGCACCGCCATCTTCCTAAAGGTCATTTTATTGTAAAACCATAAATACAACACTGACATGGAATCATTTAAGCAACTGATCCTCTCTAACTGTTAAAAGGATGTCTTTTTGCCTTGGCATCGACCGACTGGGAAATAATGCTGCAAGAATCGGGGGCGAAGAGGGGAGGGTGTTACTGAATTCTGGGCTGGGGCTTTTGACAATTTAAGGAACCAAGTAGAACCTTCCTCTTCTCCCTGGGAATGTCCCACTTTCAGACAAGAACAGACAGGTAAAAACAGCAACATTTAAACAGCTCAGTTTCAATTTTTATTACTTTGTAAAAACCTTTTTTTTCCTGTCCCTTTCGTCCATTTGACATCAGTAAAAGTTTTAAACATCACGAAACTGATTTGGCTGTAAATGGAGAAACAGTACCCAAACAAACTGAAACAAAAGCCCAAAGGACAAACAGAAAACCCTAAATAAACCCTCAAGTTTGGCCTCGGGGGTTTACGTATCACAAGAACTGTCAACTCAACCCCCATGCAATCTGACTCCTTGGAGAGCTGTTGGATGCACACCAACGATACAGGAGACTGCAAACTTTTTTTTTTTTTTTAAGTAACACAGCAAGTGTGACGCTAGGTAACTTTTTTTTTTAAATACAGTACATGGTACACAGGGTCCCCAAGATGTCCCTGCATAAACCCCTCGTGAAGACTTTAGCCAAGCACTGGCTGTTTATAAAAATATTGTGTTGCTACAAAAGTATAAATTAATGCTACCGGTATTAAGAAATATTAAACACATAAAACTTATAAGGATTAAGAAAAATATTCATTAATACCTGTAGAAAACTCTGGCCTAAAAAAGATATTTTTTTTGTGTGTTTGTTTTTTTGTAAATTTTTTTTTTTTGTATTTTTTTTTTTAAGATGACTTGAGTTTCTTGCACTCAAAGACACAGGTGTGTCTATGGTATTGCCTAGAACATCTTAGCTACTGAGAAAGGATGCGGGGTGCACGCACGCGGTTACTGAGTGGGGGGGCAGGAGAGAGAGGGGGCACCAAGGCTTTCTTATGATTTACCTGATGTGAACGAATCACCGGCATGAAGTTACGGGGAAAAGAAAAAAAGGATCAGGAAACTAAAAATAATTTATGCTTTTTAAAAAATATCTCTGCTCCGGGTGGTAGTACAAAATGATTTCCTGATGCGTGGGCTGGGAATCTCCCTGGACACGTTGCCCGCCAGGTCTGAAAGCCAACCTCCCCCCAGCCCTGCAGTGCAGCTCTTCTGCCCAGCCCCACGGCAGTCCAGGAGCCGGCCGCGTGGGAGCCCACCCACCACGGCTGGGCGGGAGGAAGGATCCTTGGTGGAGCCCAGCTGGCACCAGGCTGGCCTTGGCCCTGTCACCTCTGCCAACCTGGACTTCAGGAATCCCAGGCCCCTGAGGTTGCAAACAAGGCTGGGCTGTGCCCCTTTAAGGAACTTTGGTTTGAAGAGTCAAGGTGCCCAGGGGGACACCTGTCCCTTGGGCCTTCCCCGCTTGGGCGGGCAGGACCCTCGTGGGCTGTGATGCTAGCGCCCACCTGCAAACCCAGCAATTCCTCCTCTGCACGAGTCGAAACTTTAAAGCGACACCTGTGGTGGGGGGTGGCATGACTGAATCCAACAGCTACCTAACCGTCTTGCCCCTCCTTGGAGTGGGAGCAGGTGCTTCTCATAGAAATACAGGGTTCTTTCTGTGGAAGCTAGGGTTCTACTGACCACGATCCTCAAATCGAAATGAGAGGAAAAACAACAAAAGCAACACAATCCTCCCGAAATCCCTGGAAAGGGGAAACTGGGAGGCAAACATAAAGAGTGAAAAACACCGTTATCATTGGTTCACCATAACTGGCCTAGCAAACATTAGCCACAGTGAAGGGGAGAGGTGCAGGCAGGCCCCTTCCCAGTTCTCCCACGGGCTCAGCTGTACACGGGAGCCATGAGCTCCCCTTCTATTTCCAGGGGCAGCCTGAGCCTTCAACTCTTGGTTCAGTCCAAACCATCAGCCTTTCCAGGAGCCCTGCTTCAGATACACCCCAAAGATGGAGGCGCTGCCCCGTCCCTAAAATGGGGCAAAGCAATGGACGTGCTGCAGCTCAACAGGGCAGGAGGAAGCCGCCTGCCGTGCCCTCCACGCGTCCCGTCTTCCTGGCCCTTCAAGTACGTCTGTTACGATGACAATATTTGGGTACTGTGCCCTTTCAGGCCATCTCATGGGACTTCACTCCCCTATCATGTCCCAGCTTCATTCCAAACCTCTGTGAACCCGTGGCCCCCCGAGTGCGTGCTGTACCCGACCTCGCTTGAGATGCGTGCCCACCTTGCAAGGCCTCTAGCTAGACCAAATCGAGGCAAGCAAGTGGCTTTGCTCAAGAATAGAGACCTCCTCAAGGCAAAGGAGGTTCAGCTTCACAGTGGAAAACATGCCTTGTCAAGCTCTTCTCTGGTGCTTCTTCAAAGTGCAAGAGATAAAGGGTCACACTGCAGGAGGACACTCTTGCCCAGCTAGAATTTGACGTCAAAACAGCATTCCTTCCTAGAGTCCTGGGAACCGTGAACTTCTCATCCGTGTCACTGGACTGCCCTCCATTCACCAAGACACCCTGGCATCCTTTCCAAGCCAAGAGGTCCTCCCCAAATGCCAATCACAGAACTGTCGCGCGGGATGGTGGCAACATCTCCTCGTTCGCTGATGGTGCAGGAGGCCCATGCGTGACGAACCTGGCGGAGCTGGGGGAACGAGCTTTGCTCAGGAGGCGCCTCCGTTTTGTTTCCTAATTACCAAATGCCACCTGGCGGCCTGCTGGTTGACCTGGGCGGAGGAACAGGGAGAAACGCCTCAGGACAAGTGCCCCTGCGCGTGGCATGGACAGCACTGTTGTTCTCGGCTGAGCCGGGAGAACCCTTACCGTGGTGCCAGTCCTCAGTCTCGAGTTTGTTGGTGAAGCAAATTGACCCTAGATGAGGGGAAACAAACTGCAGGGGTGTGGTGTGTTTTCTCGACCTCCCCTTTGAAGTCCACGTATGTCAAAACAAAGACCACCTCTGTCCTGCCAACTGCACAGCTCCAGGCGAGATGCTTCCATCCAAGAACGACAGAATGGTCCCACTTCCTGGTGCCCCTGGCCCCAAGAGCCTGTGGTGGCAAGTTCTAGAGAGAGCACAGAATCCGGAGGCAGACAACCAAATCTGTCTAGAAGTCAAGGTCAGGTCAGGTGTCTGGGGCTGAACTGGAAGAACCGGTTTCAATCCTTTGGCTCAACTAGAATTTGGATAAGGTGGATATTGCTGGAATTAAGGGGGCCAGAGGCTGGATCTGGGAGACTTTTTGGTTTTTATTAAGCTACGCATTGTAGCAGAATTTGTGCTAACGGCAATGGCCTCTTTGAGAATGCAGACTGAGGGGGCACCTTGGTCCAGCCTTTCCTTTGGACAACGCCAGCTTCTGGGGAACCAGAGGTCGGGAGAAATGACTGCCGGCCACCTCATTATCCACCTGACCAAGGCTGCCCCAGGAGATGGCCGAGGGCCTAGTGGCACTCACAGCAAACCTTCAGAGGCAAGCCAAGTCCTTAGGTTTGGCCTGTGGCAGGAAGGAAGTGGGGAATATGAGGTGACAACATATGACCAGACCCCTCAAGTTTAGCAGCACTTGCTCTGATAGGTTTTCTTTCTGGAGGGCAGAGAGAGTTGAGCTGGGTAAACGCACAGCTGGGCTTGTACTCTGATGGCTTTGCAAGAAGTGGAATGCCCAATTGTTCCTTAACTGGTCCAATACTGGGGTGACACATGGGTCTGCTCCAAATAGAGGGATGACAGGCTCCAGGGCTCTGCTGCCATCACTCAGGCAGGGCAGGCAGCTCCTGGGTGCTTAGAAGCTGCAGGTCATGGGCCCCTCCTCCTGGCAGCCCAGCAAGGCTCGGGCTATGGATATCTCTATCCACCACTCGGCAGCAACCTTGTAGCTACTTTCCAGAATGCCCCCGAGGATCTGAGCAAAGTCTGCTGATGCTCCCAAACTCTCTAGGAAGAGACATTAAGCTACTTGCCAGTTCACTTCCCTTTCCTGCTCCAGTGTGGACGGAGGCTCTTCCGATGGTTTGAACCTAGTTGGAAAGGTTGTGGAGGAGATACCTAGGACTTGTCCAGGAGGATGTGCACAGCGGCTCCTGAGACCATGGCTTGCGGGAGCAAACGTGGAATGGCCACTTTGACCCATTTCTCTTTCACTGTGTCCAAGATGCCAGAGGGAAGAGCTGGGTCCATGCTCATGAGGCAGTGTGTGGGCTTGGCCCCCAAGGACAGTGTTCTGGGCCCAGGATCCTAAGCCTTCTTGAGTTTTCAACCCATTTGACTCTCCCTCCTGCCATGGACCCAGGGGGGAGAGGGCTGTTGTACAGTGCTTTTTGTAGACGAGGTATTTTGCAGTTGAGTAATGCTTTATTCCTGGGAAGGGATGGAGCCGAGTTCGCCACCCCCCAGGATGGCAGAATGTGCCTTTGCTGATGGTAGGTATTCTCAGGCTGAAGCCCTGAGCGTCACCCTCTCTGCCCCACAGCTCTGGTTACCGGGAGACTTTGGGACCACCAGTACTTTATTCACTGGGGGGTGGGGGGTGAGGGGCATGAGTGCTGACCCTGATGGAACCACCTCTTGCAAGGGGATGGGGCGCCACCCTCTTGGCATCTGGACTGAGAGCACAGAACCTAAACCGCTCATGGACGGGGTCATGGGAGAGAAGAACCTAGACATCTTTCACAGCTTCGTGTCCAATGTGGCCTAATGTCACCCCCAAGGACATCAACCATTCGGCCCACAAGGCACCATCTCAACAGCTGTCCTGGAAAGGAGGTCTGTGGCTCACATGGTGGCTGTGGGTGACGGTGCCACTGCGATCCCTGGGGTCCTGGGAAGGGAGGCCGTGAGCGGAGGTGTGAGGTGTGGCGGACATGACTATCATGCAGTCAGGGGTCCCTGCTGAGCTGGAAGGGTCAGTAATGTGGCGTGGCGAGGAGTGTAATGCACTCTGGGTAGAGAGGTCAGACATTCGCAGGACCGCACACGGCAAACCAGGGGGGCGGCTCTTCCCCTTGCATTTGGGGGAATTCCTCAGCTACGTGCTTTCCCCTATGGCTTCCACCAAACCCCTCATCTGTGAATCCCCCGCCCCTGGTCTCCAAAACAGCACAGCCAACGTCGTTGTCTTGGCTGATCAGATAGATGAACGCCCTGGACTGGACCTTGGCATACTGAATATTCCACTGAGATGAGCTAGTTTACAGTGTGACTTGAGGAACAAAAGGGGCAACTCAGAAGAAAAAGACCCTCCAGAACGTGACAGACATTCAGTGCCTCCTAGCAGAGTCTAAATCATATTTGAAAACCAAACCAAAAAAAAAAGTCAAAACTGCTAAAATGTTAGGAAAAAATCATTAAGGAGTGGAGACGGAATCTATAGCTCTTTGAAAAATGTCTCTTCTATCTTATATTAAAAAGCAAGAAGTCAACTTTCTCTTCTTCAAGTCTCCTTTCCTGATTGGGGAGATAGATAGGTGTGTTTCTAAGGCGGCTACCCAGTAACACCCAAGAGGTGTCACGGCGGCAGCAGCTCAATGCCCTGAAGGTGAACAAGAAAGAAAATCCAGTGCAGAAACTGTCCATCTGATGCAGTCTGGAGACGCTACGGCAGAGCAGCTGGGGAGGGGCAAGGCGCAACGGGGGCTCAGGGCAGAAGGACGGGGAGCAAAGGGGGGCCGTGGGGCGAGGGGCAAGGGGAGGTCAAGTCACTTCAGATCTCAGCTGCCTGGACATTTTGCAACATCAGCCTTCTACCAAGCTGCACACCTGAAAACGGAGTCTTCCAAAGCCCCCTCACCCAGCAAAGGAGGTGAAGCGTCTTCCCTCTTTCCCAAACCCTCAGCTTTCCTGACACACCCCGTTTACTGCACACGTGCCCACGAGCGGGCACGGCACATGCACCAGGGTTGTATGTGTGTGCACGCGTGCACAGGGCTTCTGCGGTACCGGAGGTGAGCACAGAGCCCCACGACTGCCCACATCCACGGCATGTGTGTCCACACACGTGCGTGCATGTGCAGGCGTGTACACCCATGCACACACACACTGAAAAAAGCACTTAAGTTTCCAGGGGGCATTTATAATGAGGTCCACAGTGTTTAGAACTTAAATTCCTTTTCTTTAGTTTGTGACAGTGTTGTGTTTTTTCTTTTCCTTCTCCTAATGTTCTCTTCTCTGTTTTTGCCTTTTTCTTTCCTTTCCTTTTCTTTTTTTTGTTTCTTTTGTTTCCCAAAGTCAAGTTTTAAAGCATGTTGGATTTCAGAAACATGAGTTTGTTCATATCTTCTGGACTCAGCAGTCGCCTCCTCTTGATGAGAAGTGCTTGCTCGCACATATTTACACACCCGCTTCTGGCCCCCACTGCTGGAACCGCGAGGAGCCAGAAGGCGAGCCTGGCGAGTTTTGTGTGCTTTTGGGTGACGCAAGACCAGTACTGGAAGAGATCTGGGGTGGCCTGGAAGAGCGGCTCCTGCAGGTAATCGTAGACCTCGTTCTTCCCGAGCCGGTCGTCCTCCTGCACGGCCGGGTTCTCGCCGGGGGTGGAGCGCGGCTTCTTGGCGGCGGGCTCGAAGTCCGCCTCCTCGGTCCAGGACTCCTTCACCTCGTTGATGAGCTCGCAGACCTTGCCGATGATCTCCTCATGCTGGTAGGGCGGGACGGGCCGCAGCTTCTGCTGTGGGTCCAGGATCATGGCCACCTTGTGCGCCGGGTGCACCTTGAAGTTCTCCTTGAGCGCCTCCAGGAAGAGGTGGCAGAGCTTGCTGACGGTGCCTGCGTCGTTGGCCTTGGCCGTGAAGAGCTTTTCCAGCCTGACGTAGGTGGGCAGCACCAGCTGCAGGGTGGGCTGGCTCTCGTTGCTCAGCTCGATGACCGCCTGCTTCACTGGTGTCAGGATGGCTGCCAGGTTGCTGAGCAGGTGCTTGTTGAGGCTCTGGATGAGGTTCATCTTCTTGGCCCGGCTATAGAACTCGCAGATCTGCTCGTAGCGCTCGTGCACCAGCAGCAGCGAGTCCGTGACCGAGTTCCAGCAGGGTGGCGGCGACGTCTCCTCCAGCGACCCGAAGGTCTCCTTGGCCAGCCCAGTGGAGCCCGCCAGGTCCTCGCACACGTTGAGGAGCTCGATGACCTCGTGCATGCTGCGGGCCTGCAGCGTCCGCTTGCTCAGCACGGTCTGCACCACCGAGTTCAAGGCGCAGGCCGAGCAGCGCAGGCACATGCCGGCCTTGGAGAAGGCGGACGTGCTTACCCGGCAGTCCGTCACGTACACCGTCCTGATCTCCGACATCACGAACTCCGACAGCACGTTCTGCACCCAGTGGTGCACCAGGTCGCCGCTGTCGCGGATGTCCGCGCCCTTCACCCCCAGCACATAACTCTTGATGTGGTTGCCCTCAGCCTGGTAGGCCGTGAGGATGTAGCAGGAGTCGGGGCCGACGCTCTGCGAGTGGCAGGTGACGCCGATGCCCAGGCAGGCGTTGCTGCCCAGCGCGCACGTCACCTTCACCTTCACCTGGTTGTACATGCGTGGCAGGTGCTTCAGCGCCAGTGTGTTGAAGTTGCCCAGGATCTCGGTGACCGAGAAGGCCCCGTAGCGGGCGCCGCTGTCCACCAGCGTCTGGGCCAACTTCAGGAACTCCTTCCCGCTGACCACGCTCAGCGCGCCCAGGTCGGCGCACATGACCCGCAGCAGCCGCTCCGCGATGTTCTGCCGCTCCTTCTCGGGGATCATGCTGTTGTTAGGGGTTAAACCGCTGGTCGCGGCTGGCGGGAGACAAAAGGGAGTGATGATTAGTGCTGGCATTCGAGGCTGCTGGGTCTAGCAGCAGCCGGATGCTCTAGGAAACTGGAATTAGGGACGATGGCTAGATGCCACCGTGTGCACAAGCTGGTGAGGCTGGCAAGCTTCAGCAGAAGTTCTGGGATGAATTAGTTATGCCTCTCACGGGCACAGGAATAGAACGTCACACGTGAGCAACATACTCGCTGTTCTCTACCTAGAGAGCTGGTCAGACCACTTCCTCAATACGGGACTTGCTTCTCTGGCCAATAAACATAAGGGCCACTGGGCCAGCAAAGAAGTCAAAAGAAACTGTGGAAAGGTGGATCCCAGTGAGGGTTTTGCTGCTAATCTGTGCTCTCTGCCCCCAGAGCACTCGCCCCTCTCCCTGGTCTCCTTCTGCCTGTCCCGTGAGGTAGGTGCATTCCAGCCAATGAGGCCTCGGGTGGAAAAGTGCTTTTGCATCCACCAGGTACCACCTTGCACCATCAGGGCAGACGCTGGCGAGGGGGATGGTGGACAGAGGGCAGCCGTGGACGTGTGGGCTGGAGGGTCCCTGGGGCAGGATGCTGTGAGCCCCCGGCCCCCGGGGCCCAGACCTACTGTTATTGGCACTGTTCCTCTGGGCCGGAGGTTTCCACTTCTCCTCCACCACGGCGGGGGGCGATCGGGACTGATTAGAGGCGATGTTGTTCTCATTGTCCGCTGTGGGCACAAAGGGGACAGCCTGTTGCCTTGCAAGGCAAGGGGCTTACTAACGAGACCAGCAACAAAGCGTGGGGGTGAGAGCAAACCGTGGCTTCTGGGCACCAGGCCTGACAACTGCTCCTCATTTGGAAAAAGGCAGATAATTGGACAGATCTTCCACAGTGGCTGCAAGGACTAAGAAGAGACACTGCAGGGAAAGAGCTGGGCACAGCGCCTGGGAGTGAGCTCTCAGCAAACAGGTGTCTGAGGCCCCGCACCTACACACAGCCACGGCGGTCCAGGTCTGAAATGGGGCGGTGGAGGCTGGCAGCGGCACGCCAAGCAGCCAAATGCTCCTCTCGCTCTCACTTCCTTCAACTGATCTTTTGGGTTTTTTTAGTATATTTACTAGAAATCTAATTAAATGAACAAAACAGAATGAAAGTCCTATACAGCAGGAAGTACTAAATTCTCAACTCCCTCACTGTAAGATATGGAAAGTGAAAGCCAAAGGATTTGCCCAGGAAATTGGCAGGGCTGGAACATGAAATCCGGGGTTCTTTGGTTCCTAGATGCCTCCTCCAAATACTCCCTTAATTATGAACCTACATATATACAACTTCATCCAGTCCTAAATAACTGGCATGTGTCCATTCTCCTCTACTCACGGTTGCTCCTTGGCATTTCTAGAGGATCAGTTCCGAACAGGAGTGGTCTCAGCCCCGTCCTCGCCATTCTGAGATGGCCATGCTGTCTCCTGCCATACGGCGCACCGCAGGCTGATGACCACACTCCCAGCCCTGGGTTTCTGGCCTGTGCTGTGGCCCGCAATACCCCTCTGCCATGAACCTGTTGCCTAGTCTTGTTTCTCTGGGCATTTTTGGACTTTGGTGGGGGTTTCATACCCCAAGGAGAGGAATGGTCAGTGACACTTGTTCAGGGTTGCCAGACATCTTGCATTCTTCTCAATTAAAGGCAATCCGGCCGTAGAGGCCAAAGCCACCTTCTTCTCACCAAGAGAAGAGAATGCTCCAATCTCTTCTACACACTCAACCCTGTGAGATGAGTGAAACAAGCTACACCACAAACCACACCCCTAATCTATTCATTAAAACTAGACAGGGGAGGGAAACACTTTTACTTCCACCCATTAAGAATTACCTGCCACAGGGGTCCATGAGACAACTGTCTGCAGACAGGCATCTCAAGCTATAATCCCAGAAAGAGGATTACCAATGAGGTAACAGCGATGCGATTGTCCCAGGAGGCAGTTTCCAAGCTGAGGCATGGGGATGGGGAACTATTAATAGAACAGAACGCAGTGGTCTAGCTGATTTGAGGAGACAGAGATCCAAGTTCATGGAAGCTCAAGGAAGCTGGACTTCATAGGGCCAAGTACTGAAGAGGAAATCCTTCTGTCTTTGATGAATACTATTTTACACGTGCATAAAGTAAAATTCTATAAAAGTAGGGAAAGAATTACTAGAAAGCAGTAGGCCAAGTAATTCCCAGGGCTCACATAGGGGTGGGAATAATTTATGCTCTCATCAGACAGAGTGGAGAGTCCCCTTACTACGGGGCTAAATAAGCCATAGATTAGAGGCTGCTATAATAGGACTGGCTTACTACGTCTTAGAAGTCTCAAAGTGATCCTGAGTAACTAAACCGCATGCCAGAACAAAGGCCAAAACTCATTGAAGAAATAGAACAAAATCCAGCACCAACAACGTAAAATTCACAATATTCAGTATCTAATGAAAATAATAGGCATTCAAATTAGTGGGGAATATGACTAAATAACCAGGAGAAAAACCAATCAATAGAAATGGATCAAAAAATGATAGAGACAATGAAATTAGCCAATAAGGACCTTAAAACAGTCATTAAGAATATCCTAGGGAAGAGGGCTTGGCCCAATGGATAGGGCATCCGCCTACCACATGGGAGGTCTGCGGTTCAAACCCCGGGCCTCCTTGACCTGTGTGCAGCTGGCCCACGCATAGTGCTAAAGTGCACAAGGAGTGCCATGCCACGCAGGGATGTCCCCTGTGTAGGGGAGCCCCACACGCAAGGAGTGTGCCCTGTAAGGAGAGCCACCCAGCGCGAAAGAAAGTGCAGCCTGCCCAAGAATGGTGCCGCACACACGGAGAGCTGACTCAACAAGATGATGCAACAAAAAGAAACAGATTCTTGGTGCCACTGATAAGGATAGAAGTAGTCACAGAAGAACACACAGCGAATGGACACAGAGAGGAAACAACTGGGGTGGGGAGGGGAGAGAAATAAAAAATAAATAAATCTTTAAAAAAAAAAAAAAAAAAGAATATCCTAAATATGCTCCAAGATATAAAGCATGAACATGATGAAGAGAGAAATGGGAGATGCAAAAAAACACAACTAAACCAAAAACAGAGACAAAAATTAAAAAATAAAATGTAGATATATAAGAGAAAAATAGATTAGCTGCCACAGAAGACAATTTCAGTGAACTTGGAGGCATGGCAAGAACTACCCAACATGAAAAACAGAGTATACAAGACTAAAAATAAATGAGCTCTGCTGAGATTCACATGAACAGACTGAAAATTTAAGTCTCTGGGACGTGTATTTAACAAGTATAGTGCTAATTCTAGGTTCACACAAAAGGGGGAGAAGAGCCACATGTAGGGGAATTATAAATGAGTCTAATTCTGCTATACTGGGGAGCATACATTCCAAAGCAGGGCCCACTGACAGGGTGATGAATTCCTGAGATTGTCTGCCCTGCCTGTAGTGTCTCGATGTCTCTACAGCCCTCAGGAGTTCCTGTCTGAGGCACTGTTTACTGTGGCACTCAATGAGATCCTGCTCAGACCTACTCTCCAGATCACTGGACTCGGGACAACTAACAATGAGGATGGTGATGAACAACGCCCATCACAAAAAACAGCATCTAACACTGCAAGCAAGACAGTTCCATCCACCTGCCCCATGGGATCTAGGCACCCTCTCAAGGAGAAACAGAGTGTGCATCACCATCCCCAGATCCTCAAGATTGAGGAAGGAACAAACTAAGGGGGAAAGGCAATTATGGACCAAAGTAGACCTTACTATTCTAGCAACGGAAGAACTTCTCCATTGATATAAAGGCTGTGGCCACCAGAGGCTCTGAGCGGAGGGAGAGGGAAGAATAGGTGTAGCATGGGGGCATTTTGGGGACAAGGAATTGCCCTGCATGACATTGCAGTGATGGATACAGGCATTACACATTTTGTCAGAACCTATAAAATTGTGTGGGACAAAGTGTAGACTATAATGTAAACTATAGTCCATGGTTAGTAGCAATGCTTCAATATGGGTTCATCAATTGTAACAAACGTACTACACTAATGAAAGACGTTTTTAATTTGGGAAAGTATGGGAGGGGAAAGAGGTGGGATATATGGGAATCCCCTACACTTCTGATGTAACACTTATGTAATCTAAAGCTTCTTTAAAAATAAAAAATAAATTTTTGGAAAAAAAATGAACAGAGCATGAACAACATAAATGGTTTAATATACATATAATTGGAGTCCCAGAAAAAAAAGGGTAAAAATGTTTGAAGAAATAATGGCTGAATTTTTTCCAAAATCAACAACAAAAAAATCAGAAAGAGTACAGAAGACTTGAATAACACTATCAATCAAGTTAGCCTAACCTACATTTAAAGAGTATTTGACCCAATAGCAATATATACATTCTTGGCAAGTACCCGTGAACATTCAGCATATTCTGGGTTATAAAACAAGTCTTAATAAATTTAAAAGGAACAAGACCATACAAAGTGTGTTCTCTGACCACAACAGAATTTAATTCAAAATTTAATTTAAAGTGAAAATTAAACATAACACTTCTAAATAACTCATGGGTAAAAGAAAAAAAATAAGGGAAATTAGAAAATGTTTTGAACTAAATTAAAATAAAAACATAATTTGTGCTTTTCAAAAGAAAAGCAAGATAAGCTTAAAATAAGTAAAAGAAAATAATATAGATAAAAGCAGAAATAAATGATATAGAAAGGGAGCAAACACAATAGAAAAACATCAATGAAACCAAAAGCTGATTTTTGGTTAATGATAAAAAAATTGATAAACCCCTACCTAGAAATATCAAGAAAAAAAAAGACAAATTATCGTACCAGGAATGGAAAAGGGGTCATCACTACAGATATTAATACTATGGATACTAAAAGCATAAAAATGCAATATTATGAATAACTTTGTGATAATAAATTCGACAACTTAGGTGAACTAGATAAATACCCTGAAAGACACAAAGTACTGAAGTACATTCCAGAAGAAAGAGGTAACCTGTATAGTCCTATATTTATTAAAGAAATTGAGTTCATAGTTAAACAGCTCTCCACAAAGCTAAGTCCAGGTTCAGATGGGTTCACTGGTGAATAGGAGCAACTGTCTAAGAAGGAGTGGTATAAATTCCAGATAAATTCTTCTGGAATACAGAAGAAAGAGCATCTTTCATGAGGCTGGCATTACCCAGATCCCAAACCTACAGAAAAAAGTCTTAAGAAACCACAGACCAATATACCTCATGAAATAGATGTAAAATTCCTTAAGAAAACATTAGCAAACTGAATATAGCAAATAAATAAAAGAATAAGACATCATGAATAGCATTTATCTCAGAAATGCAAGACTGGGTTAAGAATAGGAAATTCATGCATGTAATTTTCCACACCAAGAGGATAAAGAAGAAATAATCTCAACAGATACAAATAGTATCAGTACACATAAAATAGTAACAATACACAAAAAGTATGTGACAAAATCAATGTCCATTCATGATACAGACTCTTAGCGAACTAGGAAGAGAACTTTCTCAACCTGATAAAAGGGCATCTGTAAAGAAACTTAGTTCAACTACCTACAGAAATAAAAAAAATATATATAAGGAAATACTATGAACAATAGTATCCTATCGAATGAGATAACCTAGATAAAATGGACAAAATTCCAGAAATATATGAACTACTGAAAACGAGCCAAGAAAATATAGAAAACCTGAATAAACCTATGCTAAAATGAGTGAGTCAGTAAGAGCAATAAAATAAACTGACCATTAAAAAAAGCCCACATCCAGATGGCTTCACTGGTGAATTCTACCATAACCCAAAAGATGAAATGACACCAATCCTTTACAAACTTAAAAAAAAAAAAAGAAGATGGGGAGTGGCTATGACTCAAGCAGTTGCCCGCCCGCCTCCCACATGGGAGGTCCCGGGTTCAGTTTCTGGTGACTCCTGAAACAACAAAAGCAAACAACAAGCAAAACAAACTATAAAACCAACTTAGGAAAGCCGATGTGGCTCAGTGGTTTAGTGCGGGCTTCTCATATATGAGGTCTCCTGGGTTCAATCCCCGGCCCCCAGTAACTCAAAAAAAAAAAAAAAGAGTAGGGAATATTTTTAAATGAGACCATTATTATCCTGATGTCCAAACTGAAGACATCATAAGAAAACTATAGTCAAATATTCCTTATGAATATATATGCAAACATTCTCAATAAAATACTAGGAAACTGAATCCAGGCACATATATACACCATCCCAGGAATACAAGGTTGGTTCCATGACAAGAAAATCAATCTAATAAACCAGATCAATAAAGAACAAAACCACACAATCATCTCAATAGCTGCATTAGAAAGCATTTGACAAAATCTAATATCCTTTCATAATAGAATCACTCAGCAAACTAATAAAAAGAAACCTCAACCTGATAAAGGCATCTACAAAAACCCACAGCTAAGATCATACTTAATGGTGAAAGGCTGGATGCTTTCCCCGAAATAAAAACAAGACAGATACCCACTCTCACCATTCTATTCAACATTGTATAGCAGGTTCTAGCCAGGGAAATTAGGCAAAAGAAAGAAAAAAATAAATGAAGGAAGGAAGGAAAGAAAGAAGTAAGAAGTAGTAGAAAAAGGCATACACGTTGAGAAGGAAGAAAAATTCTTTCTACTCACACATATTATCTTGTATATAGCAAATCCTAAGCAATCCCTGCCCCCCTCCCACACACAACTAAAAAACTACTAGGCAAGTTCACCAAGATTTCAGGATATGATATCAACATAAGAAAAAGTCATTTTTATTTCTCTACACTAGCAATCAACACTCCAAAAATAAAACTAATAAAACAATTCCACTTATAATAGCATCTTTAGGAATAAAGTTACGAAATAAGTGAAAAATGTGTACACTGAAAAATATAAAACATCACTGAAAGAACTCAAAGAAGATCTAACTAGAATTCCATATGCATGCATTGAGAGAACTAATATGCTATGATGGCAATACCCCCAATACTGATCTACAAATTCAATTACAATCCCTATCAATCCCTGCTGGCTTTTTGCAGAAGTTAATAAGCTTATCCTAAAATTCATATGTAAACACAACGGATCCATAATAGCCAAAACAATCATGGAAAACACACACACACACAACAAAGTAGGAGGACTCACACTCTCACATTTCAAAACAACTACAAAGCTACAGTAACTGAGAGGGTGTGGTACTGACATAAGGAGAGACATATGGATCAATGGTACAGAACTGAGAATCTAGAAATAAGCCCTCACATTTTTGGTCGACTGATTGACTGATTTCTGATGAGGTTGCCAGGACAATTCAATGAGGAGAAAGAATAGTGTTTTCAACATACAGTGCTGGGACCACTAGCTATCCACATGCAAAAGAATGAAGTTGGACCCCTACCAAACACCACACACAAAAACTAACTCAAAATAAAACTGGGACCTAAATGTAAAAACTAAAACTATAAAACTTTTAGGAAAAAACATAAAAGTTAAGTCTTTGGGACCTTGGGCTAGCTAATGGTTTGTTAGGTATAACACCAAAAGCACAGATGACAAAAACAAAAGGACAAATGGAACTTCAATATAATTAAGAATGTTTCAAAGGACAACATCAAGAAAGTGAAAGAGACAACCCGAGAATGAAGAAAATACTTACAAATCATATCTGATAAGGGATTTGTATCTATAATAAAGAACCTCACAGCTCAATATTAAAAAGACAACCCAATTAAAAATTTGGCAAAGAATCTAATAGACATTTCTCCAAATAAGGTATACAAATGGCCAATAGGTACATGAAAAGATGCTCAACATCATTAGTCATCAGGGAAACAAAAATCAAAACCACACTGAGGTACCACTTCATATACCCTAGGATGGCTATAATAAAAAAGCCAGATAATATCAAGTGCTCATGAGGCTGTGGAGAAATTGGGACTCTCGTACATTGTTGGTGGGAATGTAAAATGGTACAGCCACATTGAAAGACTGTCTGGCAACTCCTCAAGTCATTAAACGCAGAGTCACCATATGACCCAGAGATTCCATTCCGAGGTATATGTCTAAGAGAATTGAAAACATATGTTCATACAAAGACTTGGACTTGACTGTGCAGAGCAGCTTTATTCCTAATAGCCTAAAGGTAGAGACAGCTTACATGTCCATCAGTTGGTGAGTGGACGGCTACACAAAGTGTGGTTTCTCAGTACACTGGAGTACTAAGCAAAAAAGAGGAACTACTGATAACACACAATATGGATGAATTTCAAAAGTAAGTGAAAGAAGTGGACACCAAAGACTACATGCTACATGATTCCATTCATGGAGAATTCCAGTAAAAGCAAAACAACAGTGAAAGAAAGGATAGTGGTTGCCAGAGCCTGGGGTTGGGGAAAGAAACAGGATGCAAAGGGGCATGAGAGAACTTCTGGGGTTGAGGGTATTGTTACACATTTTGATTGTGATGGTGGCAAAATGACTATACAATTGTCAAAACCCACCAACCTGTACTCTTAAAAATGGTGGGGAAGTGGATGTGGCTCAAGAGATCGGACCCCTGTCTATCATATGGAAGGTCCAGGGTTTGATTCCGGGGCCTCCTGGTGAAGGACAGCTGGCCCGTGCAGCAGTGCTGGCCTGAGCAGAGAGCTGGTGCAGCAAGATGACACAACAAAAAGAGACACAGAGGAGAGAAAATAAGAGACGCAGCAGACCAGGAAGCTGAGGTGGCGCAAGAGATTGAGCACATCTCTCCCACTCTGGAAGGTCCCAGGATCAGTTCCTGGTGCCACCTAAAGAGAAGACAAGCAGACACAGATGAATGCACAGCAAACAAATGGACACAGAGTAGACAATGGGGCAGGGGGGAAAGAATAAATGAATCTTTTTAAAAAAAACGGTGATTTTTTCTTAAGTAAACTACTTCTCAGTAAATCTGATTTTAAAATAGACTGGAAAGAAACCCAGGAAAATGGTTAACAGAGGTTATCTTTGAGTAGTGAGATTATGGCTGATCCTTCATTTTCTAACTTCTCTGCATAGACCTTAGTTTTAAAAAGGGCATCTATAAAAAAACTTAGCTCAACGACCTTAAAGAAAAACAAACCCACCATTTAAAGTGAGAACAAGCAGTCCTTCTTGGTGACTTTCTTCCCTACAGGCCAAAGCCCTGGGTTGGAACTTGGCTCTGCAACAGCTGTGGGGTCTAACTCTGAGTCGGTCACTTCACCTCTGGGGCTCCCTTCAAGATGCTGGGGCTGGGCAAGCGGGAGGATGGTTTTCCTTTATTCTGCTTTTCTGTAGGACTTGGAATGGAGACTATTCAACCTAGCATTTAGATGACAATGTCTCGTAGTGATTCATTAAACAAAATTGTTTCCTTCTATATCCTAGATTATTACTCTTGACATGGGTGAGGTCCTGGGTAAATGTTGTGTGAAAAGGGTTGATGTGTACATGCTGCTTAAGCTGAACGTAAGGTTTACTGAATACGCCGTCCCTACATACCCTGGGCACACACATGCCTAAGAAGGGCTGGATGCAGAGCTGGAAGAAAGGTGCTCTTCCAGAGAGAGATCCTATCTGGGAGAAGAGAAACCAGCTCTTTCTAGCAGGGGATGGAAAAGGAAGCACCTGCTGTTGTCAGATCTCAGAACATGCCACAGCCCCCAACGCTCCAATGGGCATTGCGGGAGCCCTCGCCCAGACCTGTGATCAGCCCGTGCGAGGTGAGAAGACCAAAGCCTGGAGAGATGAAGTGACTCACAGGGACAAGAAACCAGGTATAGCCACCTTCAATTTACTTCTGCCTGGGGAAGTTCCTGTGTCCCTCCTGGCCGCAGGCCACTGGAATACTTTAACAAGGGGTCTAGAAAGTACGGCCACTAGAGAGTGCTTCCACCTCTTCTAATGGGCCACCTGGTCTACCCGTGGCTGCACAGGGTGGTGGCTGTCGAGAGCATAGGCTCTGGAGTTCACTGCCAGAGCTGTGCCACCGCGACTGCACTGCCTTGAGCAAGTTACTGAATGCCTCTGTGCTTTAGTTTCCTTTCTCAGAGGGTTGCCTGAGAATTAAATGAATTGGTACCTCAAACTTTTTAAACAAGGCCTGGTACAAAATAAGAACTCAAATGATGTTACATAAATTTTACTAACTCTGCAACTTTGGGCCAGTCATTATATTCGCCGAGCCTCAGTTTCTTGATCTATATAATGGGGGCAATAATGTGTCAGCCAGTGAATAGGTTGGTTCAGGAAGACTTGATGGAATGACCCATGTAAAGCTCCTAAGTGCCTCAATCTAACACACAGTCAGTATTCACTGAGTGCTAGCTATTTTTAGAAATACTACAGCCAAAACACACTTTTGAGCTGTCGGCAGGGGCAAGACAGGTTTTCCTACGGAACAGAAAGGAAGTTTATTAACAGGAATTACCCTGTGCCATTCAGCAGCCCCTTAATGAGATTGGGCTTATTGGACGTTGATCCTTCTTATCAGCGAGGATTGTGAACTGCGCAGATCATGATGCTTAATTTCTCTCAATGGAGTCAATCCTTTAATCCCGATTCAGCCTGGCTGGGATTTCGGATGCTTTGCACTGGATTGCCAGGGAAGCTTTCTCTGCCAGCGCTGGACCAGAACAAAGCAGCCCAAAGCTCCTCAAGGAAAACAAGTCAAGATGCTTGGGAGAGGTGGGGCTACCTCCAGGCTTAGGCTTGATTAGCATTTTAATGACCTCCCCTCGGCTGCTGCCGGAGGAATGGGGAAGCACTGGCACCTGGATGCTGCCCTAATGAGCGCTGAGCTTCCAGCTGGCAGAGGGGCAAATTCCAGCTGGCAGAGGGGCAAGGAGCAGCCTGACGTTTTGCAGAAGGAATGAGGAGCTGGGTGGTGGGAGTCTCGGGCAATGGTCCCTAAGCAGCCTTCCAACTGCCATTATTAGCCTGGGAACTTCCATGGCTCCTGGTTCGCCACAGGATTAAGCCTACCTCCTTGAGCTGGCATTTAAGGCCTTCCCTGGTGAGGGGTGGTTGAAGGCAGAGATGAGCTGGAGGTGTGAGGCTCATGAAGATGGAACCTCGGTGAGGGGGGCAGCCAGAGATGAGAGAGGAAAACCAAGTTCCCCACCTGCAGACACGCAGCATCAAGGCACACCTGAGCAGGACGAGAACTCAAGGATCTGAGCTGCCAAGCCAGAGCTCTGTCCTCATGAGGCCATTAGAAGCAATTAATGGGGGCCCTCCCCCCAAAAAGATCATGTGATTTAGTGCCTGGTGCAAGCAGATACCCAATTAACACAGGCTGAATAAATGAATGAACAAATGAGTGAATGGAGGTCATCCTAAAGAACAGCATCTAGATTAAGAGCCATTCTAGTCCTGCAATATTCTATGCTAGTCAGATCAGACCTGGAGGGCTGTGTGCAGGACCTGTGACCCCAGGAGGGATACAAATGATACCATCATCATCATCAACTGCCACAACCACTAGGACAGTAGGAGTTCCAGCCGAACGACTGCTACGTGTCAGGAAGGCTGACTTCAAATGCCTCTAGAACCGGGTGCAGCAGGGAGAGTTGGCTGCCTCCCCCAGACTGGGTGCTCCCCTTGTGGAGAGTTAGGCCCTCCCTGGGAATTGTCCACATCGTCCAGCAGAGGAGAGCCTGGTCTTTGAGCTGGTTGCAGTAACTGCATGGGGCTAAGGGGATCAGGGACCTCACTGGGGACAGCAGTGTGTTCTAGATGTGGGAAGAAGCTGTGCAAGGAGATGGGCAGCTTGAGGGGTGAACCGCAGCAGTCTGAGCATGGCCACGCTGCAGAGACTCGACCAGGGACTATTTCTCCCAGCCCCGCTTGCACCCAGGTGCAATCATATGCCAAATTCTCACCAACTGAATGTGAGTCGAGGAGTCTAGAAGCAGGGTTAACATCTAGGCCTGCCCATAAAAGCTCCTGCATAATCTTCAAGGCTCTCTTCCCCACCTGTCAGCCAAATGAGAAGATCCAGCCATGACTCCAGGGCCTGAAGGTGGTGGAACCACAGGACAGGAGGAGGCTGGGGCCCTGAATGAGTGCATGGAGCAGAGCACCTCCTGCCAGCTGGGATTTATGTGGCAGAAATCAACTTCTACTGGTTTAAGCTGCTGAGATTTCAGGTGTATCTGTTCTTGCCCCTAACCCATGCAGAAGAAGCATTGCTACCGTTTTGTAAGGAAGCTCAGAGAGATTAAGCACACATCCAGCTGGAATATGAATTTCAGTGCTACTGGCTCCTGAGCCTGCCCTCGTGGTATACTCCAGGACTTCTTATTTCCTCATCAAATGAGAGGGACCATGATTTTTAGGGAAACTGTAGGGGGAACATTTAAAAGCCCTGCCAGAAAAGGACTGGCAGTCGGCTCTGGGCCACATCTCTTGTCCCACCTCTGATGGGCTCTTACGGAGAAGAGCTGCAGCTGTGCCCACTTCAGCTCCAGGTGCAGCTGGGGTCCACTGGACGGAAGTTACTGGAAGACAGATTCCAGCGCCTTCAGAAGGAAGATCTTCCTAACAGGCTGCCCAGAGACGGGCTGCATCAGGCAGTATAGTGAGCTCCCCAGCACTGCAAGTGTATGAGTAGTGGCCAGATGGACAGCAGGTGAAGATATTGCAAAAAAAAAAAAACGGTGTGAGAGAATTTCTGTGGCTCTTTCAGCCCCAAGCTTCTACAATTCCTGCAGCTTGGTCCTGGTCACCCCACATGCCCGCCCAGCTGACCCCAGGGCCCAAGTCTCCTCTCCCCATGGTTTAGATTCAGCCTCTCTGCAGACATGGTCCTGCCCTCACAGGTGCCAGTGAGTGCGAGCAATCTCACAGGAGAGAAATGGGGCTGCTGCTCCAGGTTGGTTGCAAGGAACGGGTTTATTGAGGAGATCCCCTATTCAGGAAGTTCTGCCAGCCCATGTACCTGGCTCAAGGTTTATCCTGACCTTGGCATTCAAGGGCTTGCCTGACCTCACCCGGCCAACTCCCACCCCAGCCACATGGAACCGCCCTTCCATGGACGTGCCTTCCTCTCGCTCCCGTCCACCCCTGCACAGGTGGCTTCTGGCCGGAGTGCCCGTTAACCTTCTTTTCCGCTGGCGACCTCTGACATGCCTTCAGGTTTCGGCTTAGGCAACACGGTCTCTGGGAGTCTCCTTTGATCCCCTGAGGCAGTGTGGGTGCCCTCCCTAGAGCCCCCGCCACCTTCTGAGCTGCCCATCTCTGGGCACGCATCCCCTGCAGGCTCAGATCAACAAGCTGCTCTGGCTTCCCCACTAACAGTTGGCTGCTCGGGGCAGGGAGCTCTGCCCCTTCAGCTCTGCCCCTCGGCACTGGACACAGACCTTCCCCGTGTCAGTGGCCATGGCTGCTGGAGGCAGGAAAGTTCTAGGACGTTATTGGGACAAGAAAGGGGACAAGGCTTCAGGGCTCAGCCGCTGCCGGTGGAAACTGTCCTTGACATTCTTGAAAACCAGGAAGAACACCTTTCAGGAGCTCTGGACAATTCCTCTCCTGCCTGTGCACCTCATTCGAAGCAAAGAACTGAATTACATGCACAATTAGAACCCTGCGTGGCTGAAGCAGCCTCCCACCAGCTGCAGCGCCTCTGTCAGCTACAATGCATCTTGCATTGTAATCTTTTCCAAAGAGGAGATGGCTGGAGTTTGGGGAGAGACAGAGAAGATTTAGGGGAAAGTAGCTGCTGGGATGAGTGGTATTTGGGGGAGATTTCTTAGGGGGATACTTAGGAAGTTTTTCTGGGGGCAAACTGTCAAGAAATTTAAGATTGACCCTATTTTGCCAGGCGCTCTGAAGCTGGACTTGTGTTCCCATCGGCTGGAACCCTGTTCTGAACGGAGCGGCTTCCCAGCGCACCCCGGCCTTGTGCCTCCTCACCCCACAGCCTGCCTCGTTCACCTTGCTCTCAAACCACACTCAGTTTCCACCTTGAAGCCCCTTTTCCCGCTGAGTTCTTCCCTGGCCCAGGAGCCACGACTCTCACGGGGCCTTCTTCATAGGTCCTCCCTGTGCCCCACCTGGCTCCTCAAGAACCTGCGCCGTCTCCCTCCAGGCTGACTGCTATGTGCTGTAACTGACCGATGGGGGTGGGGGGCTCCCTGACAGCAGGGCCCATGTGCCGAGAACACGATCCTGGGGGGCTCAGGCCTAGTCGACGGCCTCTTCCATCTGCAGGGGCCGAGGAGGAGGGGAGGGGAGCAGCCCCCGGGGGCCGCTGGGCCCCTTACCTGCATGGGACTGCATGTGCTCCAAGAGGTTGTTGTAGAACTGGAACTGGATCCCACAGGCGCCACAGGTGTAGGGCTCTGGGGGGAGAAACGGGGCAGCTGCGTTAGGAGCAGCGAGCCGGATGCCCCTCTGCCAGGCCGCGGGCAGCTTTGGCCGGGGGGACCCCAAACCCACACTGGGTCCCCGCACTCACTAAATCAGCGAGGGAGCAGCTGGGGGAAGGAAAGAGTGATGGAGAGAGGAGGACATGTGGAACAAGAGATGATCTAATTCAATCAGGCGGGAATTTATTGAGTGCTTACTGCGTGCCAGGCACTGTTCTGGGCACCTGGGATGACGTGGGGGAAGAGGACATTTACTAGACCAGGAGCTTGCTCAGGGTAGGGACTGCGACTTGTTCCAGAGCCAGTCCCTCTGCCTAGAGAAGCACACAGGGGCCACTGCATGGTTTGCAGAATGGACAAATGAATGGACAAAGAGCAAGGAAGTGGACATGAGGGACAGTAAAGAGAAGGTAAAGGCCAAAGAGGAGGGTAAGAGGTGGAGAAAGTCCTAGATAAGCAAGAAGAGATGGGGGCAAGAAGGGCAAAGAGAAGGGGCGGGGAGGGGGGTAGAACAACACGGGCATGCAGGAGCGAGAGCAAGGGTGCGGAGGCACTGGCTCTTTCCTTTCTGGGCCCCCAGCGCTCAAGTCAGTGCCTGGCAGAGAGAGGAGGGAGGAGGAGGAGAAGGAAGAAGAAAGAAGAAAGAAGAAGGGGTGGGAAGAACAGGAAGGTGTCCAGAGGCTGCCCCTGTCCAAACTCCTCTGCCCGCCTGGGGCCGGGCCCCCGTCGGCCTCTGCCAGCTGCAGGGCCTGCCCAGGAGGGTGACTGAGGCCTGTCTCACGTGGCACAGGTCAGACGCTCTGGGGAGGTCCCGGGAGGGTGTGGCCAGGTGAGTTCACTCCCTGTCCTGCCTCACCCTCTCCAGCTCTGAAACCCTGGCGGGATCATCACTTACTCTGCAGGAGAGGGAAAGGATTGGAAATCAGGGGACTTGCAGTTTCTGCAAAAGAGAAACAGTTTAGCTAAGTCTCTTCCAGTCCTGGTGTTCTGGGGCGATCGTCATCATTTCTATTCTTAAAAACCAGTGGACTTGCTGGTATTCTACTATAGAACTGCTATGAATCTAGCAATGGAAGAAACTGTGTCACTGATGTGGAGATAGTGGCCACAGGAGTTGCTGAGGGCAGGGAGAGGGAAAAATAGGTGTGATACGGGGACATTTTCGGGACTTGATGTCCTGAACGATATTGCAGGGACAGATGCAGGACATTGTATGTCTTGCCATGTCCTACTGGATGGACTGGGGGAGAGTGTGAACTACAATGTAAACTGTGGTCCATGCAGTGTGGCAGCACTCCAGGGTGTATTCACCAAATGCAATGAACGTGCCACAGTGATGAAAGGAGATGCTGATGGGGGTGGTGTGTGGGGAATGGGGTATATGGAAACCTCTTATGTTTCGTAATGTAACATTTTGTGTGACCTATTTATCTTTTTTAAAAAAGACAAAGAAAACTAAAACAAAACAAACAAAAAACCCAGTGAGCTGGTGGGGTTCTTGGAGAAGGGGGCAGGCATCTGAGGGCCTGACTCACGCTCTGGGGTGAGAGCACAGAGCAGACCTCTCCAGGGCATCCAGGCTTCCCGTGAGGGCTGGGGCCACCAGAGAGGGCCAGCCCCCGACTCTGAGAAAGGGAGCCCACATCAGCACTTGTGAAAGAAGATGCCCATGGGTGGCTGCCATTTCAGGACGGGGAGCTAGAAGGTGCTAGAAGGCTAGGAATGTTTGGTACCCAATGCCAGAGCAGCCACATAGAGGGGCTGTGCTCTGGAACGCTTCTGCTGGTGGGAACTGCCTCCATGCTTCCACAGGTCATCACAGACACCCGGAGACAGGCTTCCGCTGCGGGAGGTAGCAGAGCAGGGGCAGATAAGTTCAGGCCTCAGCACTTAACAACCTGGTCACCTGGGGCCACGATTTACCCCTCCGGGCCTCAGTTTCCTGGGGTAACAATCACACTGACCCTTGCGGGGTTGTGGTAGGGGTGAAAACGGGTTAAGACACACAAAGCTCCGAACACCTGCCAGGCACATCATAAGCGCTCAATAAATGGTGACCGCCAGCAGTGGCAGCAGCGTCCCTTTGACACCATTCCCGATTCAGAGGATCCGCTCTAGGAGAAGAGGTGCAGAGTGCAGCACACCCGGCTGAGCGCACTGGGCCAACCAGAGGCAAACAGAGGAGAAGTTGTGTGGACTCAATTTTCCAACGCACTCTATGCTTTAAGGGGCGGCCACATTCTCGAGGCTCCCACGGCAGGCCTCACCCCTTCTGCAGGGCACACCTGACATCACTGGCTTTACTTAAAAAGAGAAAACCCCCAAATCCTAACATCAGAGTGTGAACTCTCTGCCCGGCCTTCACACCCACCCTGGGATGACAGTGTCATTTAGTCCCACTCTATGGCGGGAGAGAAACTGAGAGACTTGCCCAGGTCAGCCGGCTTTTATGTGGAGGACCTGGGGTTTGAAGCTTGGCTAGAGACCGAAGCCGGGGTTCGGATCAGAGCAGAGGCCTCCCCCTTAAAGCCTGTGTCCATGCCTGGTACATAAAGTCCCTAATGGTCAAGCCATGTCCATCGTCTCTCTACACCCAGGCAGGGCCCAGCACAGGCCAACACCTGATAGCTGCTGAAGCGAGCATGCATTCTGCACGACGATGGAGGTGGGTGCCTCCACTTCACGCAGCCAGAGCGCCAGCAAGCTTTCCCGAGGCTGCGCTGGCCTGGCGCGGCACGGCTTTGTGTGGCTTTCCCAGACAGGCTGCTCTGGCCCACCAAGGCCGTGCCAGGGGCGTGCACGGGGAGGCCAGCAGGGGGTGCCAGAACGCCACCGCAATCCTTAGGCCAAGCCACTCTCTCGGCGGGGGCTGGGTCGGCCCTGCCCGGGGGCCTTCCAGGTTCAAAGTGGGGCCTGCACTGGGGTCTCTAGCTCTTGGTCCACAGCTCTCTACTGCTCCCCTCTGCCTCTCCCAGAAGGAGGCTGCATGCTTACCCCAGGGCAATGGCTTTCTCAGGCCCTTTCTTTTGGGTCTTGATGGAGTAGAGGCTGGGGTGGGTGGGGTCCTCTCTCTCCAGGGGAAGAGACAAGGAGGACCCCAAAAACAAAGGCCCCTCTGGCTTCTGCTGGGCCCTGGCCCTCTCCCTCCCCGGCCTCCCCCAGTGAGAGCATGTCACAGCCCGAGGGCCCCTGCCCACAGGGCACCGGCCACTGCCAGGCAGGGCCGGAGGGGACAGCCAACGCAGGGCCAGCTGCCACGGTGTGCACTCACCGCTGGAGTTTTGGGAACTGCTATTCGTCTCTTCAAAGTGGTTTTGTGCTTTGCCTTCTACTCTCCGACTGAAAGCGCTTTCTGCTGGGTGGGGACAGGAGAGAGACAGAGAAGCGCGGTGATTGGCCAGCCAGGTCTGACCGGAGGCCTCGGGCAGCAGCGGAGGGAGGGGCCCCGAACCAGACACCCCAGCTGCTCACGCTTACCCGAGTTGCCCTCATTCCTTCCCAGGCCCCCAAGAGGCCTAGAGGGGCGGAGGCCTGGGGGGGGGGGGCAGCGACCTGCCCGAAGCACAGATGAAATCCAGCCCAGGGGCCTAGATGGAAGCAGGCCTGTGCCAGGCTTCCCAGCTTTGGTTTCTGGGGAGCCCCGTGTGCAACACCAAGTCGTTTAGGCCTCTCACCCCTACTCTCTCTGCCAGACTCTGCTGCCACAGTCGCCGTGAAGGAGCAGGAGAGTGGTCAGGAGGGCACCCTGGGAGGGAAGGTGTGACGGGGAGAGTCTGCGCAGCCCAGGGCCCTGGGAGGCCAAACGCCAGGCTGAGTCTGGTCAGATCTTTTCCAGAAGTGATTTCTAGGGTGTCTGCACCTTCCCGACCAGAGGCTCACCCCTTCACCAGGCACTCTCTGGAAACCCAGTAACGTAGAGATGGGGGTCCAATCAAGCACAAAAACACATCAAGCCCCCACGCCCGCCTGCAGAAGGCGCTGAGAGGACAGACAGTGAGTTGGAGGGTACCTGGCTTTTCCAAGGTGCTCGTGGCACAATGGGGATGCCAGATACTCCAGGAGAAAAAGCCTCCTGGAACAAGGCAACTTGGCACACAGAGCCAACCCGGTGCCCTTCTTATAGAGAGACAGCTTGCGTGAGGACGTTAAAGGGTCTGAGACGACTGACCGGGAAGAGACCCACTTAGTTTTATTTAACCCAGCCTTCCCCAAATGTATTTAGTCACAGACTCTGCTTCTTTTAACTTCAGATCCTTTACTATCCCATGAAAATGGTGATCCGTGGAACTCCCTTTGTAAAATGTCACTCTCCCCCAATCCACCTCCTCAAGGGCAAGTACTCTGGGGTTCCCAGGGTCATGGGGGGATGGGAAAAGCAGCCAGAAGTGGCTCCAAAAGGCCCTGCTCAATTCCTCACTGTCTCCCACCCCTTCCTACAGGGGATTTGCTGATAACATCACAAGGAAGAGCCTCCCTTCAAAAGGGGGCTATGCAAGGCCCAGCCTGAGAGCCATACACCTGCCAGCCTCAAGGGACCTTCTGAAAATTGCAAAGCAAGCCTCACAATTCTGTCGGGGAAAAGGGGAGGAAGTTTCACTGACTGAGCACCTACTATGTGCCAGGTGCTGGCCAGATCCTGTCCAGGGTCTCTCCTAATCCTTCCAAAGGCCCTCTGAGGTCCATATTGTCCTCTCATTTTCCAGGTGAAAACACAATGCAAAGAGTGAGGCTGTCAAGCTCCTGGCACTCGACACACGCCGAACGCCCTGAGCCTGCAGGTCGAGGGGCCTTGGTTCTCGGGGCAGCTCCTTCCTTTTTACAGGTACTCCTCTACAGAGGAGTCTCCTTCAGGCAGACCAACACAGTGGTAGAACTTGGACACACGAGGTGATGAACTCCTGTTATGTCTGCTGTGAAAAGCTAATCCTGTCGTAGGTATCTCTGGCTGAAAACCAGTGCCTGGCCTTAGGCGTGGAGCCCACATGTGAATATACATGTGAAGAGCTGCTCACTCTAAGATGATGAGGGCAGTGGCAACTCCAGCTCTGAGACGGGCTGGCTCAGGCCCACACAGGCTGCTGCTCACCACCGGATGCCCTTCGACCAGCCAGCTGGTAAATCCTGACGTGACTCCTCCAAGTCACATCAAGGCACCCAAGGCATGCCCTTTGGCCTGCTGGATGCTTCCTGGAGACAGCCCAACTTGAGACCTGCCACGCACCCCACAGGTCTGCAGGGAGTTCGCCTCTGTAGAAAACTGCAGGTATAAAAACTCCCAGCCACAAGGCTCAAAAGTAAAACCAAGATTTGAAAGCCTTGCCTGCTTAGTTTACTTGAGCCAATATCTACCTCCAACAATTTCTACTAACTTATGACTACTGTTGCAAAAACACAATGATACTGGCTGCTCTCAACACTATATTTGAAAACCCACTACCTCCCAGGTTGATCGCTCTCCTTTTAGGAGACCTAAGCATAATACACACATGTTCAAAAATTTAAGAAACATCTTCAGCCCTAAATTAGCCTCTTGAATCAGAGAGTAAAGGCAAGCACAATGAATGACTCCGCTACGTCATCCATCCCTAACTTAGGGACTCATCTGACTGTGCTTTCAACTTAATGCTTGTGTATGTAACAGACGGCTTTAGACCTCTAGAGGGCAACCGAGAGGCCCCTGGGGCCAGAGGCACCACGGCCATCAACCTAGAGCCTACATATCCCACCAGGTGGTGGCTCAAGGCTCGTTCCATCCAGGTGTGAATTGGGCCTCCTGACCGCCGGCACTTGGCACATAGTGCATTTTAGTTTTCCCGGGAGAAAGAGCTGCTGTGAACCTTGCACTATGCGTTCACTTTCTGGAGCCAGAGCCTCTTTCTGGAGCTGGCATCCACTGGTTTCCAGCTGGGCCTGTGGCTTGCTCACAGGTAGTGCTAAGTGGAGGAAGGCCAAGAGAAGAGAGCTTCATGGAAGGCAGCTCCTCATTGAAATGAGGAGTCAGACTGGGTTTTCTGAAAGGTGGGGGATGCAAACTCATGCCAACAGGGTCCAGGCAGGAACACAGATGAATGAACTGGGCTGGATGTAAGACAGACAATAGTGTGAACACAATGAGAAATGATAACTGCCACGTGGCCTCTGTGTTGGGGAGGCAGTAAGGAGTGGTGGAGACTGTGGAAAACTAAACTGGGAAGCACATGCCCTGTTACAGGAGGCAGTTGTGGTTCAGCCCCAGCCAATTGTTGCCCTGCAGGTAAGTGGGACCACGACTGCCAGATCTGACTTTTCAGGGTCAGCTAGAAACATAAAACCCCCTATGTTTCTATATTGATGCAATTAATTACAAATTTCAAGTAACTTTGGGAAGGCCAAATAAAACAGTCTCTTAGGCCATGATTCGGATGGGGGTGAGATGGGAGGTTTCTACAGCTTTGAAAAAATTAGTTTGACAATCACCTCGTACAACCCTCTGACTTAGGGTGAGAAAACACAGCTGAGGGAGGGTGGCGGCTTGCCGTGGTCACAGCCCGCCAGGGGCTGAGTCTGGGCACTACGGGACTGCACCCTCACTCGTGCAAGGGAACAATGGCCTCAGCTGCAGCGGGCGGGGAGGAGGGCGGGGAGAGGAGAAGCGTGGGGTGACATAGGCCATTGGTACCTGCGGTTGCCTTGCTCGCCGGAGATCCCGAATTTGGAGTGCGGAACGTCTGGGTTTGGGTAGCTGGAGGGGTGCGGTGCAAGAGCGTGGCGCAGCGGACCACCGAGGCTGGAGCCTTTTTCCCGGCCTGGCTCGCCTGGGTCTTCGCCGCCCCAAAGCGCGGCGTCGGGGAGACCTCTGGATGTGAGCACTCAGAGCCCGTGTCCGGATCGTCGGGCGGCTCCCACCCGGGGGCGGTACCTGAGAGGATCGCGCTCTCAGTCCCCGCGGGCGGTCTCCTCGGGCCACAGGCCCCCCACACGCGCCAGGGCCAGGACCGGCCGCCCCCAGACCCCTTCTCGGAGCGCGGGCCCCCGCTCCCACCCCGCGCCCACAAGTCCAGGAGTCTGCGCCCCTCGCCCGCGTCTCCTCCAGGGAAGCCTGGCCTCCAGCTCGCGGTCTCCCCTGGAGGCCATGTGCCTGTGCAGGCCACCCACAGCCCCCGACCAGCCCAGTCCCTGCGTGTCCAAGGACTCGGCCTGTGACCCGCGCTGCAGGCACCTGAACTACCGAACCCAGGCTCGAGGGCATCCTCAGCACGGCGGCTGCTAGGCCTCTTTTCCTTCGTAGGAAGCCCTTGCTCGAAGTGTGTCCACAGAAAGCAGATATACAGGGAGGACGGGCTGGGGGTGAGGGCTGGGGCCGGGGGAAGGCAGAGGGGTCCGATGCTGTCCCCGGGATTTTAGGAGAGTTGGGCCTGAGGTATCCAAGGGCAAGGACTGGAAAGCGCTGTCCTGGGGGGACAGTGTGTAACTCCGTTTCCTTTCACTACAGACGCCTCCTCCAAAATTCCTGCCTGAACTCTCCGCAGAAGCTGGAGTCACGGAGAAACAGGGGCTGACGCTCAAGTGGTCCCCGCGTCTGGGAGCCTTGGCAAAGCAGTCACTGCCCTGTGCCACTGCCAGCGGGGGGACCCTGAACCTGCCACACTCCCGTTACAAACAAAAGGGGAGAGGACACTGGTCTTCCCACTTAGAGAACAGACAAAATCTGCAACTCACCCCATGGAGGGGGTGGGGACGCGGCAGCGAGGGGACAGGACTCCTTCGGTGCTGCCAGGGGCTCGGAGAACCCACAGGCCCTTTCTGTAACATCCCGAGGGCAGCACCTGGACCCCGGTACCTGGCTGGAAGCACTGACCTGCCCTGAGCAGGGCCTGCTGCTGCCCCCTGCCTCTGGGAGGAGGGAAGGGGTCTCCTTATGCCCTCACTCCCAGGACAGTGTCCATCCTGGGCATGAGGGAACCCACCTGCTGCTTTCACAATCAATAAATTAAAGGCCCCCCCCCCCCCGACCCTGCACCTCTGCCCATTCCTGGCCCACAGAAGCAGGAAGCAGGGCCTTGCCCAAGGTCCACAGAAGTGAGCGGCAGAAACAGGAAGCCACTCTATGGTCCTCTGTTCGCCATCTTGAGGCCTTGTGCCCAGAGGGCTTGGGAGCTCCCACCCTTTGGAGACCCCCTTCCTGGTGGTGTCCAGATGCTGGGAGCTAGGGGGTGCCTCAGCATCAGCCCCTTCAGGAAGCCCCATCCCCCCACCCCATTCCCAGGAGGACATCCCCAAGACTCAGTCTGCTGCGTGGGCCCTCGCTGCCCGGACTCCCCTCCCCGGTCACCCGCTCTCTGACTCCGGAAGCACAGAGGTCTGGGTGGTGGGGGTACTTGCGTGTACTCCCTCCCTCTCAGCCTCAGGGCCACAGGCCTCAGAGGCCCCCAACTCCCACAGGATGGACGCCCACCTAATCGTTCCCCAATTTTTTTAAGCCTTCACATCGCTGTGGTAGGGGTCCAGAGACCCCTCTCCCCGATGTCCCCACAGCTCAGGGCCGTGGCGGGTAGGTCACTGCACTGATCTGGGAAGCAGCCAAGCCACCTCGGAATCCGGTGGGAGGGCCACCTCTGCGTAACTGACCTCACAGGGATTTTGTGCAATAAAATCACACACAGCTTCAACGGCAAGCTGTTACGCAAACGTAAGCAGTTATTACGGGCAGTTTTCAGAGGGAAGGAAGCCAAGGCCCAGAAGGGTTTGTAAACTTGTTTATGGACTCACAGAAACTGAGTGTCAGGACTGCAGAGGAGCTCAAACCTGCCGGCTGCTCACAGAGGCCTCTGCACAAGGCCCCATGGGGCCCAGGGCACCAACCCACACACTCGGGGACCTTCCAGCAAGGAACAGGGAACTCCTGGGTAAATACACCCAGCAGGATGCGTTTCCCCTGAGGCCTTGGTCTCGGCACATGCAGAATGGTTTCTGGAAGCCGCTCTGGCTCGGACCTTTTCACCATCTATGATTCCTACTATAAAAATCCTGGCAGACCCTCCCCTCCTTCACTGTGACAGGGAGCTCAGGATACCCATGAAGCACACAATGGAGTACACGCTGGGGAACCACCTGTTCCATCTAACCACCCTAGCCTGGGCCCTGCTCACCGCTCCAGCTTCCTCCTAGCTCCCTACCACCACCGTCCACCTCCTCCCACCCTCTACTACCATTTCTTTTTCAAGCTTCATGGCCTTTGCCCAGGCTACTCCCCCTCTCTGGAATGTTCTTCCCTCAAACTTTGCCCGGGTAACTACGCTGGGTCTACGCACCTCTTAAACATCACTTCCTCAGAGAGCCCTCCCCATTCTCTTCCTATCTGGTGTCTCCCCCTCGTACTGACCACCAGCGACAATGACACACGGTCTTCTGGTCGGTGTCTCTTCCCCCCATTAGCCCATACGCGCTGTGATGACCCTCTGGTTTCATCTACTGATGCATTCAGTACCTGGCCTATTCCCCGACATACAGTAAGTGCTCAAAAGATATTGTGGTATCAACAAACTAGTGGCTCAATGGAAGAATGGCCAGAAAGATAAAGCTCAGAGCCACAAGAGTAGAGCACAAAGCTGTGATGCCCAACGGCGACATCCCCGTGCCATGAAGTTTTCTCCTATAAGGGCGGATGAGGCAGCTGGGGACACCAAGGCCCGGTGAGGTACGGGCACCACTGCCAGGGCCACAGAGGTTGGTCAGTCAGGTTGGACCAAGCCAGGATGAGTTTCCTGAGCTCCTCACTCATTTCACTCAACAAAATGTTGATCTTATGTGGAACATTACCACTCTAGAATTCCTACCTGGTCTCTTACGGAAAAAAGGAAGAAAGAGTCTCAGATAAATGGCTGACTATTCTCATAAGAAACATAAGGGATTGGAGGGATAATTATTTGAAGAAATAATGGTTGAAACTTTTTTAAATTTCAGAAACCCATTAGCCAAGAAGTTTGAAGAACCCTGAGGAGGATATACACAAAAAGCTATACAGCATCATCAAATTGCTGAAAATCAGTAATAGAGAGAAATATTTTAAAAGCACCCAGAGAAAAAAAGGACATATTAAATACAGAAGAAGAATAATCAGAATGATGGCTGACTTCTCATCAGAAGATAAAGGAGGGAAGCGGACTTGGCCCAGTGGTTAGGGCGTCTGTCTACCACACGGGAGGTCAGCGGTTCAAACCCCGGGCCTCCTTGACCCATGTGGAGGTGGCCCATGAGCAGTGCTGATGCGCGCAAGGAGTGCCCTGGAATGGTGCCACACACTCAGAGAGATGACACAGCAAGATGACGCAACAAAAAGAAACACAGATTCCTGTGCCGCTGACAACAACAGAAGTGGACAAAGAAGAATACGCAGCAAACAGACACAGAGAACAGACAACTGGGGCAGGGGGGTGGGGAAGGCAAGAGAAATTTAAAAAAAAAAAAAAAAGAAGAAGATAAAGGAATGACATTTTTAAGTGCCAAAAGGAAAATTTCTTAACCTAGAATTCTATATCCAGAGAAAACATCCTCCAAAAGAGAAGATGAAATAAAAATACCTTCAGTTGAGAGAACCTATCACCAACCAACTGACAAATAAGAAATGTTAAGGGAAGGTCTTCGGAGTAAATGAAAATGATAACAGAATTCAAATTTACACAAAGGAAAAGCACTGGAAATGTTAAGTATGTAGTACATATAAAAGACATGTTCTCATTTTTAAAATTTCTTTAACATAATTTTCTGTTCAAAGTAAAAACAGTTTTAAGGTTTAGAGCATATATAAGTATGTATGTATGATGGGGAAACACAAAGGAGAGGAAGGTACTAAATGGGAGTAGTTTTAATAAGATTCTTGTATGTATGTGTTATAAGTTCATGATAGATTGTGAAACATTAAAGATGCATATTACAGGGAAGCAGATGTGGCTCAACAGATAGAGCATCTGCCTACCATATAGGAGGTTCAAGGGCTTAATACCCAGGGCCTCCTGGCTCATGTGGTGAGCTGGCCCACATGCAGTGCTGCTGCATGCAAGGAGTGCTGGCTCATGCAAGGATACCCCCTTGTAAGGGTGCCCACCGTGCAAGGAGAGCCACCCTGAGCGAAACCGCAGCCTTCCAAGGAGTGGTGCCACACACGGAGAGCTGATACAGCAAGATGAAGCAACAAAAAGAGACACAGATTGCCAGTGCTGCCTGATGGGAATACAAGGAGACACAGAAGAACACAAAGCAAATGGACACAGAGAGCAGACAACAATGGGGGGAGGGGAGAGAAATAAATAAAAAATCTTAAAAAAAAAAGATGCATGTTACACAGCACAGAGTAACCACTTTAAAAAAAAAGGTACAGCTAGAAAGCTAATAGATTTTTAAAAAATTTAATATAATATGCAAGAAAATAAGAAAAAAAAGGAACAAGAGAACAGATGGACAGAAAGTAAAAATATAGCCAAGACGATAAACACAATTCCAACTACATTAACAAATTATATTAAATGTAAATGGATTAAACACGTCAATTAAAAGGCAGGGACTGTCAGGATAAAACAACAAGAATCAACTATATCTGCATACCTCAAATACAAAGAAATAGTTTAAAAGAAAAGGATGAGAAAACATGTACCATGCAAACACTATGAAAGAGCTGGAGTGGCTATATTTAGATTTCAGTATAGGGGGTAGTACCAGAGATACAGAAGGGCATTGCAAAATTTCAAAGGGCCCACTCATCAAGACAAAACAATCCTAAGAGTATGCACCTAGTAACAGAACTCTGAAATACATGAATAAAAAACTGATAAAACTAAAGGGAGAAACAGACTCATGGTTAGGCTAATGTCAACTTGACCAGGTAATGGTGCCCAGCTGTGTGTCAAGCAAGCACTGGGTTAACTGTAAAACAAGGGCATTTCATGGACTTTAATCATCAGTGAGTTGATTGCATAGATGGCTGGCAATCAATTAGGGAGAATGCTGTCCGCGATGAGTGATGTCTCATCCATTCAGTTGAAGGCTGTAAAAGGGGAAGTTATTTCAACATTTGTAGAGAATTCCCATCTCTACTTAGACAGACAGCATCTCCTGGGGAACTCATTGAGGACCTTCATGGAGCCCCCATTTTTGCAGCCTGTCCTATAGAATTTGGACTTTTGCATCCCCATGGTCATGAGACAATTTTATAAAATCTCATATTATTTACAGATATCTCCTGTCGGTTCTATTTCCCTAGAGAATACTGACTAATACACAGACAAATTCACAATTAGAACTAGGGATTTTAACACTTCTCTTTCATTACTTGATAGAGCAAGCAGAAAGAAATAGAAGATTTGAACACTGTCAACCAACTTTACCCAAATGACACTACATTCAACAACAGCTTTTTTCAAGTGGCTATGGAATATTCAACAAGATAGACCCTATTTCTTATCCCTGGAATATTGGGATAGTTTACCATTAAAAAATCAATGTAATTCACCACATCAACAAACTAAAAGGAAAAAATCATGAGCAACTGAAATACTTAAGAAACAACTGACAAAATCCAACACTTATTCCTAATAAAAACTCTCAGCAAACTAGGAATAGAAGGGAACTTCCTCATTCTCATAGAGGGCATCAACAACAACAACAAACTACTGAATATTTTCCCTCTATAATCAGGAACAAGATAAGAAGGTCTGCTCTCACCATTTCCATTCAACTTTATATTGGAAATTCTAGCCACTCTGAACAAAACAAGAAAAAGAAATAAAAGGCATCTAGTTTGGAAAGGAAGAAGTAAAATTGTCTTTGTGTATAGACAGCATGATTGTTGAAGTAACATATCCAATAGGATATACCAAAACCTATTAGAATAGGTGAGTTTATCAAAGTTGCAGGATATAAGACCAATATATTAAAAAAACACTTAATTTCTATATACTAGTAATGAACAATTTGAAATTAGAATCACAAATGCAATACTATTTATAACAACATAAAAATATGAAATGATAGGGATAAATTCAGCAAAAATATGCAACACCTGTACACTGCAAAGTATAAGACATGGTTGAGAGAAATTAAAGAAAATATAAATATGGTGAGATATATCATGTTCATGGGACAAAAGACTAAAAGTTGTTAAGATGTCCATTCTCCCAAATTGATTTATAGTCTCAACAGAATCCCCCCAAAAAGGTCAACACACTTTACTATTTTATGGTAGAAATTCATATGGAAATGCAAAGGACCTAGAAAAACCAAAGCAACTTTGTAAAAGAAGTACACATTTGGAGGGCTAACACTACCTGATTTTAAGATTTACAATAAAGCTACAGTAAGCAAGACAGTGTGGAACTGGCATAAAGACAGATAAAAAGATCAAAAGAACAGAATACAATGTCTAGAAATACACCACACATATACGGACAACTCATTCTCAATAAAGGAACAAATTCAGTGGAGAAAGATCATCTTTCCAACAATTGATGATGAAACAGCTGGGTATCCATAAGCAGAAAAATGAACTTCAAGTTACACCTTACACCCTATTTGAAGATTAACTCAAAATAGACACAGATCTAAATGTAATGCTTAAAATTATAAAATATTTAGAAGAAAACAGAGGAGAAGATATTTGAGTCCTTGAATTAGACAAAGTTCTCTTTAGGTCATCAGAAGCATAATCCATGATAGAAAAAAATTGGTAAATATGGCTTCACTAAAACTTAAAATATCTGTTCTTTTAAAAATACCTCTTTTTTTTTTTTTGAGGGACTGAGAATTGAACCTGGGACATCATACATAGAAAACAGGTGCTCAACTACTGAGTTACACCTGCATCCCTAAAGGTACTTTTAAGAAAATGAAAAAACAAGCCACAGACTGGAAGAAAATATTTTAAAATATTTGCCAATATCTAATAAAGGACTTTCATTCAGAATATAATTTTTCAAACTCTCAAAACTCAATAATAAGAAACAATTCAAAAATAGGCTAATGATTTAAACACTTCACCAAAGAACATATGTGGATGTCAAAAAACTGTATGAAAAGATGCTCAAAATCATTAGTTATTAGAGAAATGCAAATTACAATTATAATGAGAAATTTAAAAGATTGACTACACCAGGGTCGGCAAGGAACAGGAACTCTCATACACTGCTGCTAGGAATTGCCACTTTGGAAAACAGTTTGGCTGTTTCTTAAAAATTAAATATCTACCTACCATATGATCTGGCCATTCCACTTCTAAGTACCTACCCAAGAGAATAAAAGCGTTTGTCCATACAAAGGCTTACACACAAATGTTCAAACCAGCTTTATTTGTATTAGCTCCAAACTGGAAAAAGCCAAAACATCCATTTGTAGATGAATGGATGAAGAAACTTGTGGTATATTTACCTACACAATGGATAAAGCATTCACCAATAAAAAGGAATGAGCTATTGAAACATGCAAACATGGGGAATCTCAAAATAATTATGCTGAATGACAAAAGTCAGACAAAAAGAGTACATATCGTAAGGCTCCATGTATATAAAATTCTAGAAAATGCAAACTAATGTATAGTAACAAGAAGCAGATCAATGTCCACTTGGAGATGGAGAGGTGGAGAGCAAGGGATAAAAAGGACATGAGGAAACTTTGGAGGTGACTTATATGTTTTTATCTTGATTGTGGTGGTGATAGATACGTGTCAAACTTACCAAACTGTACAAATGAAATAAGGGTAATTATTGCACATGCCTCAATAAAGCTGTTTTTAAAAAACTTTCACCAGAAATATCTATTTACTCTAATAATACCATCATTAGCATATCATTGACTGAAATCAGGGCACTCTGCTAATCTGAGGAATGTAGTTCCCTCCCTTTGAGGGGTCAATTTTGGGAACTATTAAAAGCCAGGTAAAATCCTGGAGAACTTTAGAAAGAAGTGAGCAGAAAACATGCTCTTGAAAGAAGATTAAGTCTACAAATTGCCCTGAGTCTTAAAATAATTTAGATGCCTATCTAAGAAAAAAGAAGCTTCAAAGTAGGAAGTCATTCCTTCTGACATCAAAAGAAGCTCCCAACACTGTAACCTTATTCTGTTGATTTCAAAGTAAAACTTTGTTATTATTAATGTATTTTAATAAAATATAGGCATGATGACTTCCACGAAAAAAATCCACATAATTCACCATATTAACAGAACAAAAGACAATCACAGATTCATCTCAGCAGATGTAGAAAAACCACATGACACTGATTTATGATAAGAACTTTCAGTACACAGGACTAGAAGACAACTTCCTCAACCTGATAAAGGGCAACGATGAAATCCTCATCCTCCTTTGGCTAACATAGTACTTGATGAAAATGATGATACTTGATGAAAAACTGAACTCTAAGATGGGGGACAAGGCAGGGTTATCTGCTCATTTATTTTATTCACCACTGTACTGGATGTTCCTAAACAGAACAGTGAGAAAGAAAAATATAATAATAAAAGGAATATATTGTACACTTTAGATCAATTGTATAGTTCATGAACAAAAACAAAAATAGGGTAGGTTGGGGAAAAATACACCAAATGTAATAAATATACCGACTATAATTAGTAATAACACTTTGACAATGCTCTTTCATAATTTGTTACAAATGTTTCACAAAAATGCAAGGTATTGGTGGTAGGGAGACGTATGGGAGACCTGGATAATATTTTGCACGTTTTATAAGTTCTCAACTTTCACTCTACATTTACTGTTTGTGTATGAATGATATACCTCAAGAAATTTTTTAAATGAAAAAATACTATATAAACCACTGAACATTGTGTAGTATTAATGTGAGACTAATTTTCACTAAATATTGTAAAAATAACAATCAAATGATATTTTAGTGCTTTGACCTTTCTCTATTTTGTTTCTATTTTTTGATTGCCAGAAGCTGTGCTACAAATGATAAACTGGTATACATGACAGTACCCAAAACAAGTACACGTACTTTGAGCAGGACTACTGATAAACTTGGAAAAATAAGATAAAATATCCATTTTAAGTAGTTAAAAAAAAAGGAAAATACATTGGGAAGAAGAAGCAAAACTGTCTTAACTAGCAGATGACATCATCATGTACAAAGGAAAAATTCCAAGAAATCTACAAAAAATATTAGAATAAGTGAATTTAGCAAAGTTGCATGCAGGATACAAATTCAGTATACAAAAATTAATTGTGTTTATATGTTATAGCAATGAACAATTGGAAAATAAAAAATCACAATAGCATCGAAAACGTAAAATACTTTGAGATAATTTAATGAATATGTATAAGACATTTACTCTGAAAAGCACAAACTGTTGCTGAGAAAAACTTAAAAAGACCTAATTAGCATGGAGAGATACATCATGCTCAAGGATTGGAAGACTCACCATTGTCAAGAGGTTCATTATTCCAAAGCTGATCTATAGGGTCAATGTTAATTCCCCCCAAAATCAAAGTTGGCTTTTTGTAGAAGCTGGCTACAAATTTCTAACATTTATATGGAAAAGCAAAATACTTAGAAAGCTAAATAACCCTGAAAAAAAAGAACCAATTTGAAAATCTTATAGCGCTTGATTTTTAAGAGTTACTATAATGCACCAGTAATCAAGAACATAGAGAATTGGCTTAAAGACAGACAATAGATCAATGGAACGGAAATAAACTCACTTATTTATACATTCCATGGATTTTCAACAAAGGTTCCAATGCAATGCAATGAGGAAAGAATACTTCCTTAACAGATTATGTGGGAACTATTTATGGAATAAAATGAACCTCAACCCATCCCTCATACCATTCACAAAAGGTAACTTGAAATGGACCTAAGTACAAAAGCTAAAAATAAATGCTGAAGTTAAAAAATTATAAAATTTCTCAAAGATAATAAAGGGAAACATTTCTACCACGTTGAGGCAGGCAAGAAGTTCCCGGACAGGACCCAGAAATTAAAGCAAAAAAAAAGATAAAACTGGACCTCATCAAATTGAACAACTTCTGCTCAAGTAAAGAAAATCAATAGGCATGCCAAAGACTAGGAGAAAATAACCACACTTTATATATACCACACTATATATATATATCAGATATATATATATATCTGAAAAAGTACTTGGGTCTGGAATATATAAAGAACTCCTAAAATTTAACAATAAACAGACAAGCAACCTAACCAAAAACTGGGCAACAACTTCCAAAGTAAAATATACAAATGGTCAACAAGCAAATGCAAAGATGCTCAACATCACTGGTCATCAGGAAAATACTAATTAAGACCACAATGAGATGCCACTGCAACCCTCACCGAAACAGCTAGAATTAAAAATCCCACTACCACCACATGTGGAACTTCCATGCATGGTTAGTCGGAGTGTGGAATCCTGCAGCCATTTTGGAAGTTGTGTGTCAGTTCCTTACAAAGTTAAACATACTTTCCCCGCAGAACCCAGCAATTCTATTCCTTAGCATTTACCCCTAGAGAAATGAACACATATGTCCACAATAAGCTGTGTGTCAGCTTTCTCACACCAGATTTATTTATAATAGCCTGAACCTGGAAACAACCCAAATATACCTACCAGGTAAATGGCTAAACAACTTGTGGCAGTTTCACTGCAATGGAATACTACTCAGCCGTGAAAAAGAATAACTGATACAGAGAACAACAGGTGTGAGTCTTAAAAACATTTTACTTTATGAAAGAAGTTGGACTCAAAAGAATGCATACTATGTGCTCCATTAGTAAGAACTCACAACTCACTCAGCCTGTTTCCATCCAGATACTCTCACAAGTCCACAGACCCAGGGTGTCTCCAGCCCTCGCCCTGGATGGTACCTGCTGAGGCCACCATGTCCAGCCTGGCTCCAGACAGAGCCCACGGGCACACAAACCTCTGGATGCAGAGACCAACGAGGAACTATTTCTTGGTCAGCCTCAGAAAATTAATCTCTGTTGGATTAAGCTTAAATTTCTTGTGCTGTATTTTATACACAAAGGATCCTAGATTCCTCACAATTCACAGAGTGGAAGAAAGAGTAAAGAGATTTTATTCAATAAACAGGGGCAGAAAGACCAGCCCACAAGAGAGAGGAAAAGAAAATGAGGATCAGAGAAAAAGGGGAAGCATTTCAAGAAAAAAGCACCTGGCTGTTCAGGAAGAGGTGAGGGACAAGCAATGCATCTCCTCCCACCGCACCGTGGGACGGGAGAGGCAGGACAGCTTCCCAGGTAAGAGCAACGGCCCGGGGTCCACCTGCCCCCTTGCTAACGCAGTGACCTACTCAACTTGCCCCAGGAAAAGCCGTTTGGGGAAGAAGAGAAGTGGCACTGGAGACGTTTTGCAAAGGCTGAAACCAAGGCCAAGGGTTGACCTTGAAATTGACTCTAAGTGCATTCGGGGCAGCATCCCCTGCTGGGCACCAGAGGCAGGGCAACTGCTGCTTCACTGGAGAGTACAAGTGGGCAGCTGCCCCGGTTCCTGACCAGGGCAAGCTGGATGCCCGGAGGGGCCGGGCAGGGAGGTCAATGTTAGCCCAGCCACAGCCCTGATGCCTCGACACAGTCTGGACAGGCGTCAGACAGACAAGGTGGTGACCACCCAGGCGGACACACACGCCTCAGCCAGGGGTGAATTCAAGGGGAAGCTGTCCACACCCTCCAAAGTCTGGACACCTCTGCCCAGCCCCGCCCAGAGGCCCTGAGCTCCGCTGAGAGAAACAGAGGCAGTGACACGCCCCACACACTCCTACACATCCCGCCCGGCTGCCCTGCAACTGCTTAAATCTCCTACCTGTCGGAACCTCAGTTTTCCCATCTGTACACAGAGAGAAGAGGTCTGAGGGGCTCCCGCTTTCCATGGGTGGGGGTCTCAGAACGGGGTGCCCCTCTGACATGCAGGAGAATTGGGAAATCACAGTAACCCTCAAGCATCAGAAGAGAGACAACCAGGATGTCCCCATGGAAGGGCCCTTAGAGCTCGTGCCCTTCTCTGCCAGGGGAGGAGAGACGGATCGTGGTTGAGATTCGGGCTGTGGCCTGCCCCAGGCCCCAGCAAGCCTGTGGTCCAGCCAGGACGGGGCCCAGAGCTCCCAGCTGCCAGCTCAGTGCCCCTTCCACCACCAAGGGCAAATGGGGGAGCTGTCCTGTCCTCACCATGCCCCGAGCCCCGGGAGGTGGCCAGTCCCCACATTAGTTCAGACTGCAGCTGCATCGCACCACCAAGGCCGTGTTCCAGAATCCCATTATTTGGATGTGGGGGGGGGGAACCACCGAGGGACTGGGACAAGTACCACTCACCCTCCTAACCCCAAATCCACGTTGAGTCCAAAGCCTCCATTCCACGGAGGGAGGAGTGACACTCCTGGCTGAAGGGTGGGCCTTTCCCAGCTACTGCAGCCACTGCAGAAATGTGGGCCCAGGTCAGACCTAGAGAACTAGAGCCTGACCCAGAAACAAGCTCACCTGGGCTTCAACCTCTCCTGGCAAAGCTCCAGAGCCCCGGCCTACAGCTGGAGCCCACCCCCCAAGCGGAGAAGGTACTCACTGATGGGGGCGTGTAAGGCCACATGCTCCTGGTAGGGCGTGTAGTACTTGTACTGCTTCCCGCAGAATTCACAGGTGTAATTGCCGGTTTCTGTCCAAGGAGAGGCAGGTGTGGGAATGGGCCCCTGCCCCCACCCAGAGCAACAGCATGCTCCCCTGGCCCCCCAACAACTCCCTCCCCATCGTGGGACCACCATTTAGAACGAGGAGCCGTGACTCTGGAGTCAGACCACCACAGTTCAGATCCCAGCTCGGCCATTCAGAGCTGCGTGACTGTGAGCAAGTCTCTTAATCGCTCTGTGCCTCAGTTTCCCTATCTGTAAAATGGGGATAGTCATAGGAACACCTTATAGGATTGCTGTGAGGATTAAACATATATGTCAAGTGCTTAGAACAGTACCTGGCACACACTGCTCCCCTTCATCGCTTCCACCCCCAGCCTCAGTGCTCAGGAAACAGGGGTCATCTGAGATGATCTCCAATGCCAACCTCCCTAACACCCCCTTTCGCAAACCCTGCCCTCTGCAATGGCCAAACACGGGTCCCCTGGTCTCCAAGGCCTTCCCTGCCTCCAACCCCCACCCTTCCCCAGGCAGAAGGGGTCACGTCTTCCTTTCAGGACCCACCAGACTTTATCTTTACCTCTCTTTTGGCACTGCCTAACTTCTTTCTTCTTAAAAATTTCTGATGTAATATTGTTCACTGGGGGAAAATTATAAAATACTGATAAATACAAACGTAAAATAAAAATATAAAGAGAAATTTCAATCATCGGTAATTGCAAAACAACGAGCAGCAGCTACCCCCTTGAGGGAGAGGGTTTCTCGCCATTCACCCCAATCCCCACTCCTCCCTCCTGCTCAGGTGGGGCAGCTTCTCCACCGACATCATCATTTGTCTGGCTCCTCTTGTAACCTGTGTATTCAATCGAAAATACTTTGTGGACATCTTGCCCCATCAATACATATTGATCTTGACTGGCATTTATTGGCTACATGGTTCTCACTGGACTCTAGAATTTGCTGATCCAGTCCCCTAAGACAAGGGACATTTAAACCATTTCAAAGTTGTTTCCTTTATTAAAAAAGAAAAAAATGCTGAGATCCACATCCTGGTAGAAATCTTTGCACACTTGCTCCATTATTTCCTCAGGATAAATTCCAAGAAGTAGAAAGAGATTATACATTTTAAGCCTTTTCATTGCCATAGCACCAGTAGCCTATCAAAAGGCTGAGCGAATTTTCATCCCCAAAAGAAAGGTGTGAAGAAGGCTGTTTCCACATACTGCAGCCAGCAATAAGTATCAATACCTTAAATCCTGCCTATCTTAAGTGGGGAGTGGGGAGCCATATTGCATTACTGCTTTTGTTTTCCATGTCTTTTGATTTTTAATGAAATCAAATAGGTTTTTTTTCTTTTCTGATTTTCCTATTTGTGTTTACAGCTGATGTTTCTATAGTAATTTGCCATTTTAGACAATCTAAGATCCCTCTGTAGACTAAGGAAATCAACATTTTGTTATATGTATTTACAAATATATATATTTTTTCTTACTTGGTTTCTTACTGTTTATCGCCCTCCCCTCCCCCATACAGAAATTTAAAAATTTGGAGTAAAGGACTTTTATAACTGATCCAGGAACACTGGAAAAAGATACATTACTTGCTGTTTGTAGGTTTCAGAGTTGTAGGGTCAGCTGTGTGTTAATTTTATTATTGAGATCTACATAACCTTGTCTACTTGATCTGTAAAAGACTAAAGGTTATGATAAATTCTCCCATTTCACAGTATTTAAAAATTTATTTTGTATATTTAGACAATATTTCATGAGATACATAAAGGCTCATGGGCTCAAACTCTTCAATGTGAGCTGTACTCTTTATCAACAATAAATATTTTCTAAGAGTGATTCTCAAGGCATAATCCCTGGACTTGCAGCATCAGCATCACCTGGGAACCTATTAAAAATGCACATTCTCAGTACTTACCCCAGGCCTACTGACACAAATTCTAGGGGTGGGTTCCAGCAATCTGTGTTTTAACAAGCCCCTACCCCCCAAAGTTACTGAGGCATGGGAAAGAACTGCTGCTCTAACATTTTATTATATTTTTCAGTTTGCCTAGTATTAATATTATTGTTTTTTATACTTACATTGTTTGTCAGACCCTGCTTTTTAATTGTCTACATGTGCCTAAACACACTTTCTTAAACTTTCTTGCATTTTTATTCCTTTATCAGGTACTGTGCTAAATGCCAGCACAAAATGATGAACAAAAACAGCCATGGTTTATGCCTTCATGGACTTTGCAGTCTGAAGCAGACTGAAAAATCAAATAATCTCACAAATAAATTTAAAACTACAACCACAATAAGTACTCTAGGAAAGCGATATAACAATGCTATGAAAACCATAATGGAAATTTTCATCTTGTTAAGGAAGTAGGAAATGTTCTCTGAGAAAGAGAAGTGCAACGTTAGAGTAACAGACAAGGACTAACTAGATGTCTTTAATAAATAACTAGTAATTTGATTCTTTTAAATTAACCTGAGAATCTTTGTGTTCTAACAGAAGAGACTATGCCATTTACTTTTATTGGAGTAATTAATTTGGTTCTATTTGTTTTATGTATGTTTGATTGTATGTTATGGTTTTTTCCATGCTCTATCCTTTCTGGTTGTTGCCTTAGTTTTCAGTTGATGAACTGTTTTCTTTGCTTTTCCATTATTCTCCAATATTCCATGACTTTTTACTATTCTCCAATAGTTTCTACTGTTTTGGGCAGCATATATTTCTCTATTTGCTAAAATCAAGAGAGAAATGAGATTTTATCACCACTGAGAAAGGTAGTTTACCCAGTGCTGCTCAAATTTTAATGTGCTTCAGAATCACCTAGAAAGGTTGTTACAACATAGATTGCTGGGCTCCATCTCCAAAGATTTTGATTCTGTAGGTCTAGGTATGGCCTAAGAATTTACATTTCTAACAAGCTTCTAGGAGATAATGGTCTGGAGACCACACTTAAGGAGAAGTGGTTTAACATAACTAACTTTATTCCTCACCTACTCCTTTCCTCCTGCTTTTTAAAAAATTATTTTTAAGCTTTTACAATAACCTTTGTTTTATGCATTCAATTTTATAGTCAGATTTGGAACACCTGAAACTTTTAGTTTATCTGGTTTTAGTAATCACCCCAATTTCTTTTTTTCACAAATTCCTCATAATTGAGCTCTTAAAATCTGCCTCACCACTCGTTCAGTGGTATCTGTTTAAATAATTTTTTTTTTGAAGAAGGGAATATGGGAGGAGTATGTTTAACAGCCCTTGCTTTGTTCTCTACACATAAATCACAATTTGTCTAGTTATAATGTTCCTAGATCATAACCTCTTCCCTTCAAAACTTACTCCATTGTCTTCTAGCATTTACTGCTGCAGACAAGTTTGAAGCAAGTCCACCTTAAATTCATTTACAGGTAACTTTTTTTAATGCTTAGCTGCCTACATAATTTTCTTCCTTTATCTTTGTAATTTCAAAAGTCACTAAGATCTATTTAGGTATGGTTCTCTTTATATTGACTCCACCTGATACATGGTGAGCCCTTTAAATGTGTGTACACAGGTCTTCCTTTAGCTGAACAAAATCTCTTCTATTTTATTTTTGGAGTATTGCTTCTGTACCACTGATACAATAACACCAGTTATCTGTAATTGATGATCTGTTCTCCATATTTATTATTTTTCCTTTCATTATCTTCATCTGTTCAAATTTATCCTTCAAATCACTAAATCAATTTCTGCTTTTTACAATCTGCAATGTAGGCTTTAATTCTGTTCTTATATTTTCAGTTTCCTACTCATTTCACCCCTCTCCCATTGCCTCTTCATCTCATCCTGCTGCTTTCTTACCATACAACTTTAGGCTCCTTTTTTACAGGTCATATTTTCTTATACTCATTTGAAGTTGTCAAATGGAATTTTCTTCTAGATTTTACAGTAAATCATTTTCAGAGGTATGCTTTCCCTCTGAGTCTCTTAAACTCTCATTTTCTTGTTATGTGGAATTTTCATAGTTCCCATGTTTTTTGTTTCTTCTCTGAAGATACTCATTCTTATCTAGACATAAAAGGCAAGTCACCAATAAATGAATCCAGACTTACTCTGTTTCAGTAGACAACATAAATAAACTGTTCTCAGTTTTGCCCTCTACCCATTATCATGGTAGTAGAATTTTCATATCTGCAGCTGAAGGGGTGATGCTCACAGTTTCTCAGTCCACCTCCCCCCTTCAAGCAGAGTTGCACATAGGAAACCTCTGCTCTCTGTTGGCTCCAGCTTTCTCCCCCTCCAGTACGTAATTCTCTGATGTGTTCAGCTATGTCAGAGATGGAAGGTTTACTTCCCATGCAATGCTGTCAGGGTTTTTCCTCTTCTCCCTCACCTTGTGGTGACTGGTCCCTCCAGAATGCAATGTCCCTCTATCAGTTCCCGCTTTTCTACACTTAGTTGTCTTCAAGGTTCTACAGACTGGCCTGCTTACAAGTGGCAGAAGCCCGAAAAGTACATTGTTATCTTGCTGAGTCACAGCTAGGGCAGCCTCATAGTATTATATCAATCTCAGTTTTCAAAAGACAAACTGGGTGTATGCTGAGAGCCAAACTCTGTTCAGGTTTCTCAATTCCATGCCCCTTATAATTTGTGATTAATTCTGCCCAGATTCAAGCACTATTAGACTATTAGACTTAGAGATATAGAGAACAAGTTTCTTCTTATTCTGCATCTTTTGGATAATTAATGGGTACCATTTAATTAATGCTTTCTATGTTTGTGTCAAAGACTATGCTAACTCCTTTACAAATATAATCTCATCTATCCCCATGACAATCTTCAGAGTTGAGTCTTATTGTCATCACCCCATTTTGGAGTTAAAGAACCTACAGATTAGAGAGATTAGAAAATTCTCAGGACATCACACAGCCATGAAGTCTAGAGCCGGGCTTACTATTTGGGCTGGCTCTCAAGCGCCTAGCTATCTCTCAGTAACATTTCTCATTGATTACTCTCTGAGAATGAGCCAGGTCCTGTGTCAATCACTCATGAATGCATCCTCCAGCAGCCCCATAGAATACACAGATGCTCTTGCCTGCTTACTTACCTACTGTTCCCCTCCCATGAGAAATACCTGAGGGCAGAGCCATATCTGTCTTGCTCACAACACTCAATGTAAGTGTGCTGAAAACCAGCCAGTTGTGTGTGTGGCTCCAACCTCAGGAGTTCTACTGGGACAAGGATGATGTGGCATGGAACACTGGATCCTTTGGGCAGCTCCACGCACTGATAAACCCCTCAGATGACAACAGCAAGTTATTTTCTGAGCACCTACTATGTACCAGGCACTGTGCTAATAAGTGATTTACATCCACGACCTTATTTAATCCCCCAACAAACCTGCGGGGAAATGTCATCCTCATTCCACAGGTGAGGAGCCTGAGGCTCAGCATGGCTAACAGGCTGCAAGGGCACCGAGCACGTAAGGGGCAGAAGCCAGGGCTCAGACACGAGCCCGGGTGCCTTCACTGCCCTGACTCTGACCCTGTACTATCCTCAAAAGTTAAAATCCTAACACCAAACAGCCCAAGTGAAAGGTGGGCAAAGGGGGCTACAAGGAGGCCAGCCACACAGTGAAAGGTGGGCAAAGGGGGCTACAAGGAGGTCAGCCACACAGTGGCCAGCACTACTGCTGCAGGATGAGCAAACCCTCCTCCCTCCAGCATTGGGACTTAGCCCCGCCTCCCTCGACTAGCCCCGCCCCTCCCCACCCTGTCCCCAGCCCCAGGGGGAGGCCCGCATACTTGGCCCAATTTTCTGGAATGGCTCCGGGGGTTCCTCCTTCACTTCATCAGTGGCCACAACACCTTGGTCGAAGGGGTCTGTAGGAGAATACATGGCCTTAGTGTCTGAGCACCCCAGATCTCAGGAGCTCAGGGGAAAGGGGGCATCACCGAGGACTTACCTGCCCGGTTCTCGGGGGCCCCTTCCACACTAAACACTGTGCCCAGGCGGGAGGCGGCAGCCGCAGAAGGAAAGAAGCAGAGAGGAGCCCTGTTAGTCCCTGCCCACAGCGCCCCTGCTGCTGCTGCCAGGCTCCGTGCCGGCGAGCTCATCATCGTAGGGCTCACGTGGGCTGCCCTGGCAGCGTGGAAGCAGCCTCGAGCCTCCCCGTGGGTGGGAGTCCCACCCCCAAGGGAGGGAGACGCTTCCTGCCTGGGCTTGGCTCTGTACCCCAGCACCTTGCAGGGTCGCAGGGTCGGGCAGGAGAAGAGGAGGAGGAGAGAGCGAGCAAGGATGCGCCCACAGCAACAGGTGGAGGGGCCAGGCTGCCCCAGCTTTAGAGGGGCTGGGGCTGGGGGGGTAGGGCTACAGAGGGGACCCCTTAGATCCCTTCCAGCTCGAAGACCCTGTTTCTAGGATTTATAAGATTCTAAAGAGGCATTTCCTAAAAGTAATGCTTTAATTTCTAACTCTAGAATCTAAGATTTTATAGTGCCATTGATCATTTTTAAAAATTGGTTTAATTTTACCGGAGCATATGAATACTCAATATAAAATTGTCAAATGTCTCAATATGAAATTGCCAATATTTGACTGGTTCTGACCTACCAAACCAGCCATTTCACTTGAGGTGATCTAAAGAGAAGTGGAGACAGAGTATGATGGGGACACCCCCTTCACCCAAGCCCCTCCCCCCCAGAGTTGACCACTGCTAACGGGGTGTCCTTCCAATCCTTCTTTCGTGTTCTCAGGGCCTACGATCTAAAGCTCTGGTTCTGAAATTCCAACACTCTATCATTCCAAGACTACAAATCTACGTCTTGAAGAGCAATGGCTCAGTCAGGCCCCAGGGGTCCTCGCCCGGTGGCAGGAAGGAGGGGAAAGCCGGGGGCTGAGATGGGCCTGACTCACCATCCACGGCGTGCAGGTCTCGGTGCTCCTGGAAGCAGCTGTAATACTTGTACTTCTTCCCGCATATGTCACACGTGTACCTGAAGTTGTCTGCAAGAGACGGAGGGAGACGTTACTAGGGCTTTGCTAGCTCATCTGATCTGGGGACCCAAGATGGGACTAGCCCAGCCTGGCCCCAGCCGGATGGCCCTGGAGACTCAATCCCGAGTCAGCCTGCCCCTCGGCACTGCCCCCTCCCGAGGGTGCCCAGCTCCCTTTCCCCCATGTATTCCAGGCTTGGAGACCCCAGTGCTGGCCCCAACCCTGCTTCCAGGCAGATCCCACATTGAAGGGACCTTCAAGTGACTCCCCAGCCCAGCCCTAAACCACACTGCGAGAGCTGAGGGCCTAAGGCGCTGGCTCAAAACCGGCCCTGCCTCCCTTTGCCGGAAGTTAGATAAGAAGAACGATGTCACAGCAGCTACCGCTTCCTGGGTGCTTACCATGGGCCAGGCACCAGGCCAGGTGCTTCCCACACAAAGGGAGGAATTAGTAGTCCATTTTACACATGAGGAAACCGAGGATCAGAGCGACCTGCCCCAGGTGCCACAGCCAGGAGACGCGGAGTTGGCTCCCAGCAACGCTGCCTGCTGTATCAGGCCCTTCTCTACATCCCTCGCCTTGAGTCTGGGCTGGACCCAGAGACCAGGAAACAGTACAAGTGATGGGTGGTAGGTCAAATTATGCACCCCAGAAAAATATGTGCTCGTAATCTTAATCCATTTCTGTGGGTACGAACCCACTGCAAACAGAACCTCTTGAAGACGTTCCTTTCAGTCGAGATGTGGCCTTAATCCTGCAACTGGAGGCTTTATAAGAAAAAAGGCCTGGGAGAAGACGCTGGAATTCAACAGACCCAGACGGGAAAGGCGAGGGTGCCACCACACGCACTGCCACCACAGGACAGAAAAGCCAAGGACCCAAGAACTGTGGCCGTGAGCCCCACAGCATCCATCTTCTGGGAGAGAGCACCCCCTTGCTGACGGCTTGATTTTCATCTTCTCCGAGGCGCAAAGCCAGGAGCCAATACAGTGCCATTGATTACGCCAACCCGTGCGTGGTGTTTGTCTGAGACACGATGGAATGTCATTTCTCAAAGTCACAAAAGACGGTGACCTTCGTCCTGCTCACCCCATCTACCTCCCGCTCTCGTGCTTGCTCGTTCCTGCTGGCTGCCGTGTTGTGAGCTGCCCCACAGAGAGATCCCCGTGACAAAGAACGAGGGCAGCCTCAGGCAAACAGCCCTCAGTTCAACAGCCTGGGAAGAACCAAACCCTGCCGACGTCCACTGAGTAAGCCTGGAAGCAGCACCTCCCCACGCTGAGCCTCGAGACAGCCCCGGCCGGCATGTGACTTCAGTCTCGTGAGAGTTCCAGAGAGACCCAGAAAACCCAACGAGGCCACACCCAGATTCCCGACCACTGAAACTGTGAGATGTTTAAATTAAGGCACTGAGTTTTGGGCTGATTTGTTACATGGCAACAGATAACTTACACATGGCTAGAGTATGCACAATCCTCCAGGTCTCTGCAAAGTCTGAGGCTGTAACCACATAGGATGGTGCCTTCTTCACACCGACAACTCTCTCCAGCATTTGCATGAGCATGTACCTTGTATCTTGTCCCCTCCATTGATCCAGTGAGGGCCCACTGAGCACATCTCCCCAAGGGGTCTCAGGCACTGGGACGGTTGGCAGCTTGCCAAGGCTGTGCACTGGGGCAGGGAAGAGGAGGACTCACCTTTTCACTTACTCCTAGCCAAGGCTGAGTCAGGGCACAGGGGCCCTCTCTGACACATGTACCGTCCTCCAGTCTTGGGTGGGCACCCTCTGGGCCTCCCCCCTGCTCCTCAGCATCCAAATACAGGTTTGGACAAGACCACCCCCACATCCCAAGGCCACAGCATCAAGGAGTTCTGCGGGAAAACCTCTGGCCCCCTCTAGCCCATATAAGGGGCGCAGAAGACATCGATGCCTCCCACCCCCCACGGAGGTCTCTGAAAATGCCTTTAGTGCCCGAAAGGGCCACAGAGACAAACTGGCCCCCGAGCAAGGAGCCCACAACCTTGGCACTGCAGACCTTCTAAGGGCGGGGGGCCTAGGCAGGGAACAGGCATGCCACCACCCTCCAGGGAGGGGGTCCCTCCATGCCCACGCCCAAATCATCTGCGGGGGGGGGGGGGGGGGGAAGCAGAGGCGGGATGCAAGGGAGGAGAGGCCGGGTCCTCCCTCTGCCTCGGTGGAACTGCGAGCAAGTGCCAACCCCACCTTGGGGTACGGCTTCTCTCTTTCTTTCTCTAAGTTGGGGGGACGGGGAACGGCTGTGTTGATTCCTGGGGCCTTTCCCAGGGTTTCCCAGCCTGGTCCAGGTGTTCATGCCTTCCCATTCAGCAAGCCAGCTTAGACAGCCTTCCCCTCATGTCCCTCCCTGGTCAGTGCGGGGTGCAGAACTGAGACCACGATAAGGCACCACGGTCGGGGCAGGGAGGTAACCCCCAGGGAGGAAAAGGAACGAAAGGGAGAAAAACGCCCTGACACAGGGCCTTCCAGAGCCAGTGAGCCTCCCACAGACTGAAGCCAGAGGCTCACAACGGACCCCTGAGCGGCTGCCAGAGGGGCCAGAGACCTAGAATAGCTGAGAAGGGAAGACCAACAGGGAAGTCCTTCAAACATATGCTGACCAAGGCAGACCACAGGAGCCGGCGACAGAGGGAGCTGGGCGGGGAGAGGGGCGAGGGGGGCCTGGGGAAGAGGGGCACAGGCTCCTAGCCTCCCTCATCCTCAGAGTCTCCTCTAGAAAGTGGAGGGCTAACCTCAGCCCTGTCTTCCAAATGGTGGTAGAATCCCAGCAGAGGTTAGATGGGAAGGCACCCCAGAAGGGACGATATCAAGACCAATCCACAATCCAGTTAACCTGTTCAGCTAAGGCACCTCCTCGGGTGGCTTTGTTTGGCGTTCGCTTTGGGTATTGTTTGTTTACTATTACTAAAAACTTCCTATGAAGGTAACAGGCATGCAGCACAGGGGCTGGCAAACCAGGGCCTGTGGGCCACGCCCTAACCTCTGCCCACTTTGGTAACCGATTCACCTGCACGTTGCCTCTGCTGCATTTGTGTTCCAGTGGCAGAGGTGAACAGTTACGTTCGTGACTTCTGGCCCACATAGCTTGAAAAATATCTGGCTCTCTACAGGATGTCTGCTGGCCCCTGACGTAGAAAAGTGCACAGCTCGTAGGCGTACAGCTTGTAATGTTTTTGCAACTGAAAACACCTCTACAGTCATGCTACAAATGAAGAAATAGGACCCAGCTCCCCAAAAGCCCCCTATGCCCTGTTCCAAGAGTACCCAAGACCCTGACTTCTACCAGCATCAGTGAATTCCACCTGCTCTTGCACTCTCTCTACGCAGAACACCGGAGGATAGACTCCTCTGCGTCCAGCTTCTTTGGCTTAACTTTGTGAGAGACATCCATGCTGGGATAAATCATTCATTCCACCTGTCCCCAGTAATCCTTCCTGTGAATGTGCTAGAATTTCTTTACCTGGTTAACAACTGCTGGGCATGTGGGCAGTTTCTGGTTTGGGGCGCCCACAGAGTCCTTTGGTGGACGTGCGGGCATTTGGGTCAGGTATGCACTGAGTGCAGTTGCTGGGTTTTGAAGCTCAGTTTTATTGGGTGGGGGACATTCTTTTGTTCCAGTCCACTCCCATCTGGTTTATCAGGTTTAGATTTGGAGGGAGGGCAAGCAGGGTCTGTGGGCAGCAGAGCAGGGGCACTGTCTCCAGAAGCCAGGTCCTGCACCCCCTGGCCCTCGTACCAATTCATGCCTGCAGCCATGCGTGCTCATGAGGTACGTCTCTGAAACAGCATTTCCCAAAGTCAGCAATGGAGCCCCAGCCCCACGAGTCCACATCAAGAGAAGAGAAGAGATTCTGCACACGCTGTGCCCCTTGCAGGGGTGCAAGGGCACATCTGCCATCTGAGGGTCCTGAGAAGTCGTGCAGCCAAGAAACCTGTTCATCTTTGTGTAACTCAAGGTATCCCAAAGTTATCCGGCCAGAGAACCCTTTAGGACAGAACACCTATTAACATCTCTAGGACAGTGCTCCACAGAACACACTCCGGGAAAGGCTGCCTGAGGTCCCGTGTTCTGACTTCGTAAGGGTCCTTGGTCCCAAAGCCTGGACAAGTGTATCTCCCCGGGGCCACACGGGCAGTCCAGGGGAAGGAATGGGGCACCTCCTCTTCCCACCCTCTGAGCTCTCGACCCGCCAGCTGCAAGTAGGGAAAATACTCACTGCCTTGGGAGGCTCCCTCCCCTGAGGTGGCTTCAGTGTCTGTAAGAGAGAAAGAGGAAGGGAAGAAGGGGTAAGAAAACAGGGCTGGTGCCAAACAAGAGCGCGCCGCAGGGCAGCCGGCCCCCCAGGGGCTCTCCTCCCAGGGCTCTGCAGGAACAGAGTGTCAGAAAGTTGTCCTGGGCCCCGAATGTCGGCCAGCCCTGGGCCAGCGCCTCCCTCCCTGCCCGGAGCAGCTCTCCTCCTGTTCCCTCTCTAGGCCTCAGTTTGCTCATCTTTGGAAAGGGAGACGGTTCCCTGGCCCCAGTCCTTGGCCGTCACGAGGGGCGCACGAGGTACCAGGGGGCTTTCCCGGGAGGGGCTAACACCGAGCAGCATGGCAGTGTTCTGAGAGGAAATAGGACGGGGGGCTTCCCAGGGCAGCGGGTGAGTCGGGGGCCGGGGCCCAGCTGCCAGTCTGCTGGGAGCCCCCACCCTGCATGCTGCCCTGTGCGCCCCTCCTACAGCAGAGAGGGGTCAGACCAGAGGAGACGGGTGCTCTGAGGGCCTCTGGGATCATCGGGAGGGGCCAGGGAGGAGAAGGGATGGAGAAGAGGGGGTGAGAGCCCCTCGGCCCCGCCGCAGGGAGCTCCGCTCACCTCGGTGCGCCCGTACGTGGGTCTGGAAACAGTTGTAGTACTTGTACTTCTTGCCACAGATTCCACACTCATAGGACCCTGCAAGAGACAAAAGGAAAGGCCCGGTCAGCCAGCACCCAACACCTGTGCCCAAAGGCCCCAGGGCCCACAGACGACGCCTCCACGACCACTAACTCTGCACCGCGGAGGCAAGGACCATCCACTGAGTGTCCTGTCCCAGCAGCCAGGGAGCAGCGAGGACCGGTGGGGACAGCCCTGAGCTGCACACTAGGAGGCTGGGGTTCCACTTCCAGTTTGCCTGCGTGACCTTGAGTAACTCACCCCCATCTCTGGGCCTCAGTTTCCAAATCTGTAAGATGGAAAAAGTAACTTCTTGAGCTAACTTTCATATTTGCATCCTGAGAGAAAAAGGAGATGAGAAGAGTGTTCTGGAAGGAATATATGGCACCACGTGAAAAAGTCATTATTTGAATGCACCAGAATAATCCCCAGCTACCACTCCTCCTTGCCAAGGTGGGACAGAGGTTAAGAGAACGAGCTTTGAGTCAGGTGCACCTGGGTCCTGACCGGTTCTGCCCCTCACCAGCAGAACAGCTGTGGCAATTTCCTTTGACACTCTAAGCCCCAGCCTGCTCATCTGTAAAATGGGTCTAAGAGTACCGACCTCACCCCAGAGCAGAGGTCGTTCACACGCCCCAGACGACCCCTCATCTGCCAAGGAGCGGTCGTATTCCCTTAGGTGAACGCAGACCAGCACGGTGAGGGCGCCTGGCCTCGCCTGGCCCTTCTCCCAGGGGTGGTGGACCGAAGCAGCTGAGTTCTGTCTCCCAGTGGGCATCTCAGATGAGACAGAGGAAAAGCCCACCTGTGCAGGGCCCAGGGAGACAAGCGGGCCCGCTGGAGCCGAGGCGGGCAGAGGCCGTACCTGTCCACACCTACCGGGACCGGCCCACAGACCTGGCACCGCCTCGGCCCAGGCCTGCCCTTCCTAACAGCAGTGCAGAGGCCCGGGCCCCACTCCAGGCCCCACTCCAGGCCCAGTGGGCTGGGACGGCTGGGGCAGGGGGCCTGGGACTCGGCCTTTTGTCTCCTGGACCCTCCAGGGATGCTGTCACCTAGCAGTCAGGCCCAGGACCACTGGTTTAGCGGTGTGTATGTGCTAACCTTGTCACCCAGGGAAACACACAAACCCATGGAGGACACAGGTCAGCCTGTGTACTTCTTTGCATTTAGCCCCATGACTGGCACCCAGCGGGGACTCAATAATCCTGCAGCGTCTGCCACTATACTGACCTGTCCCTGCTTTAATGACAGCCCCGACTTTCTTCTGCCCCCGCCCCCTCTTCAACCGTGTCTGCCAATGCTCTTTCCATGCGCCAAGAGTTCAGGGAGCACCCTCAGCGTGCCAGGCCCCAAGGCCCCAGCACTGAGCAACAAGCAGTCCGTGCCTCAATCTAATGAGAAGCAGGGCCCCACGGGGCCAGGGAACATCGCAGCAGGATGGGGCCGCGGCAATGAAGTGCAGGGGTCAGCGGGCCCAGGCAGGACTCTTGACAGAGCCCCTTGGGTGAGCAGGCAGCGGGGGGGGCGGGGGGGGGGGGGGGATGTGCAGCAAAATCTCACAGGTGAGAGGGCAGAACGGCGAGGGAATGGAGGAGCAGGCGGGGCATCAAGCCCACGGAAGGCCGGGCCTGCGGGAGGCAGGACGCTCACGGCCCTGGCTCTGCCCTGAGACCAGATCCTCCCAGTGGACGCAGTGACCTAAGGTCTGTCGGCAAACTGTATGATGGCTGCCTGCTGACGGACAGGGCTGTGGGCCACGAGGGGTCCCCCCAACTCCCTCCCATTGCTGCTGATTCTAACCACCTCCCTACGGGTTTTAGGGGATCCTCCCCTGACCCCTGGAGAGGGCTGAGGGCAGGTGGGGCCTCCCTCCCAGCCTCCCCCCTTTGCAGGTGTAATGGGGCATGGTGGGTCTTTAGCTCCAGGCCTCCTCTTCCCATGGGGAGAGAAGAGAGTGGGTGCCTCCTGGCACACTGAGTCTCAGAGACAGCGGACAGAGTGCTGCAGGCAGGCAGGATGGACACCTGAGCTCTAGGCCATGCCTGCTCCTCACTCACTCTTAGACCCTGGGCCTCCTCCGTTCTCTGGGGAAGGGACAAGATGGGCAGGGGGCAGGAGGTGGGGCAAAGGGAGATTACCCAGAGGGGCAGCCAGACTGGAGGGAGCCAACCAACCTGGGTTCTAGAGCCAACTTCCCCCATACCAGCCAGAGGATCCAGGGCAGGTTATGGAGCCACCTAACCTCCGGTTTCCTCTCTGTAAAACAGAGGTGGCAAAGTACCTGCCTCAGGTACTCTGAATCTTAAAAAAAAAATAATACTGTGGGCTGTCAGCACAGTGCCTGGCACACAGCAATCAATAAACGACAGCTGCTGTTACTACTGGCATTTTTCAAAGCTTGTTCTTTGCAGCCCAACTTCCTGAACACATCCCGGGGAAAAGAGGCCCATGGTCCACAAGTATGAAGGTCACCTTGCTGCAGGGGTAGGTGCAAAGGCTCTGAGAAGTCCTGCAGTGCAGGATCTAGGCAGTGAAAATTTGCTGGACTCTAGGTCTGCCAAACATATTTGGCCATGGAACCCCAGGATGATTTTACAGAGCCGCAGCCCATAGGAAGCATGTTCTGGACTTGCAGATTTCCAAACTCCCTTCCACCCCTCCTGCAGACAGCCACACACTCCCAGGGGCCCCAGACAGGCTCAGATTCCCTGACACACGGCAGCTACAGGGTGCAGCAGACGCTGGCAGGCGCGGCTTGCTCAGGGGTCTGGAGCTGACAGGCCAGGTCTAGCCAGGCCCCACCCTCATGCTGGCCCTCGGCCATCACGTACCAGATGCACATCTCAACGCTTGGTCAAAAGTCCAGGTCCCTGAATACCGGCTTCGCACAGGTCCACCGTGGGGGCTGCATTCGGGCGTTTTTCCATCTGAATCACGTAAGAAATCAGAGAGAGCCCTTAAAGTCGGGGAATGCCTGGGAGGTTGGCGAGGGGGGAAAAGTCAGCCAGGGAGGGGCTCAGAGCACTGGACTCGGGGCGGGGGGGACAGGGACCTGGAGTCCAGGCTGCGCTTTCAGGGCCTCAGTCTCCCCACCTGAACACGGAGGAGACCAGAGCACGTGTCCCCCCTTTTCACCAAAGTGCCTGCACTGGCCCGTGGGCATTGCGTGCTCCCCTAAGTGGCAGGGATAAGGCAGAGACTGGCTGAAATTCTCCCAAAGTTTTGTGTTTTCTCTTACAAATTCAGACAGGCTGTGTATTCTGATTCATGGGTTCAACATAAAAATCATCCATAATATGGTGTAACCAAGTTTCTCCCCCAGAACCTTCCAGCAAGGAGAGGTGCCCATTACCACCTGCCCCCAAGTGCCAGGCCCGCCTCTCATTGTTGCATTTACATCTCTACAACATCTCTGCATGGTAATGACCTCAGACTCTACTGCACAGATGCAGAGGCCAAGGCTGAGGGCAGGTGTGTGCCAACCCTTGCCCCATTTCATGCACCAAATGGGGACGGGAGGGGTCCAGACTCCAGGGCTCCTCAGACATCAGCACAGCTACTCCTCACAACTGCAGGAGACAAGGGTTATCTGTATCCCCATTTTTCAGACGAGGAGAGGGAGGATTGGTGAGACAACACACCGTGCCAGAGGCTGCTCTGCGTACACCAGAGCCCACAAGCGCAATTGCCACCCAATCAGCCTCGCAGAAAGCACCAGGAAGAGAACATTTATGTTGACCATTGACCAAGTATGCCCAGGTCTCATATCTGTCCGCCATCCTTCCAGAAGTCCTGGTGTGGTAGGGCAACTTAACGCCTACTCAGCAATGAGCGTAAAAGTCCCCAAAGCCCAGCGTCCAGGCCTTGGGTCACTCAGCTAGTGGCTGGAGAGGAACAGGGCTCAGAGCTGGCCTTCGGGGCTTCAGAGCCATCCTGCTCCCACCATGCCAGGCCATCTCCTCACTGTCAAGAGGACTGTGTGGCCCCTTCAGCCACGGGGCTCCCCCTACCAGGCCTGGGTCCTGCCACAGGACTCCCCAGCATTCCCCATTGAGAGCCCTGGCACACCAGCACGCAGGGCCCCAGGCTTTCCCTCTACCCCATTCCTGCCGTCACTGAGGCCACAACGAGAGCCTAACAGCACGTGTCAAGCATGTTCTCTCATCACCTGGCAGAAAGCCTGGCTCAGCTCCCTCTGGAGAGGGTCGGGCCAACCAGGTGAGGACGGGTGGGACTGGCTGCCAAGGCCATGGAAGGGAGGGGGGAAGACGTAGAGAGAGGAGGGCAGTCTCCTGAGGACAAGGGACATAGGGGAGCAACCCTCAAATCTCATTATCTGCACCCAGCTTGCTCCAGATAAGCTCAGATGCCTTTCAGGACACACAAAACGCAACACAGCAGAAATCCCGTCAGTGAATGGGAGAACACACACAAGGCTGGGGACAGGGAGATGGTCCCTCTGCTTCCCAGCAAGCTGCTATTTCCAGAACAAATGCGCCTCTTCTTTCTAAGACTCAACAGCTGCCCGGCGCAGGGCTGGCTGGAGGACAGGATGACTTGGGAAACCGAGTCACGGACAAGCGGACTTCCGAAGTCTCTGGGGCTTGGACTCAGACCAAACATCTAGAGAGATGGTCCAAGGGAGATGTGAGCACAAGCACCTTCAGGAGAATCAACTTCCCAGCCACCACCTCCCAGAAGTATTCTTTCCTAAAGTCGAGGTGCGGCAGGTGGGAGGCTCCCCTCCAGCTGGGTCTCCCACCCCTAGCCCCCTTCTTCACCCTTCTTCCCTGTTAGAACAGGCATGTCTTTCACTAGCCCCTAATCTTACCATGCTGCCATCCCTGGGGGATGAAAACCTTGGGGTGCTAAACAAAGAGATATCAGAAACAAGGGTGTCGGCATTAGAGAGCGAGTGAACCTAATGAGCGGGGAACAACTCCTTTTCCGAATCGGGTGATTTCCAATTCTCGGCTTTCAACAAAACTGAAGAAGGATCTAATGGAGTTGTCAGCGAGGAGACTGTTAAAATAACATCTGATGATAGACCCCTTTGTGATTTTGGGCATACTACTTGGAAGGAGTTCAAAGAATTGAATGACACTGCTAAAACAAAATCCATCCATCCCTAGCTCCTTATTTTATATAATTGAGGTTTCCAAGCACTTACACCTATGAACATCGAAAAACAGAAATTAAATTAATGCTGAATCTTGACACATTCTAGCAGTAAGAAATATGGATTCACAGATACATGAGCCAATTGAGAAAAAAATAAAGCCCCATCCATTTCATTAAGAGGTACATTTTTCAATCATTTTTTACTTTAACATTTAATATTTATCAAAACGTGTTTTGATTAATTGTATACTAATAATAACTCAATCTGGAAAAACGTTTTTCAAATGTAGAGCTCTGTAATCCCAGTGAATTTTTTTTTAAATTTCAATTTCAATTTATGTACATCTTGTTGTGGCAGATGAGTGTGAAACAGTGATCAATAAAAGACTTCAAGCATAAAAAACATATTACATTTGGATAAAATGCTGTGGCAGAAGTGGGCTGGAAATAGGACTTCAAGGAGAAAAGATAAAATTTCTGACTGTTAAAGATGAGTTTGCTCCTGTGTTTTAAATGGCTGACGGTGGGTATCAAGTTGCAATGGTGTTTGGATTCCCTTGGGTGAAAGAATGATTCACATTTTCATTTTCAAACACCAATGAAACAAAAAAAAACCCAAAACATTACTCCAGAAATGATATCCTTTGCATATAATAACTTCAACTTTGGATAAAAATGTAAGGGGTCAACTCCAAAACATGAAAGGGCATATACAACTTTTCAAGATTCCTTCAGGAATTTTAGAACAAAAATGGCCCCTGGCCTCGCAGGTTCTCGCTACTGCGGAGGTAACCCCAGATGGGTCGACATCCCAGGGCTTCTGCTAATACCGCTGGGATCTGCCACGACGACTTTCCCCCTTTAAGAATACTTCCACGCCTCTCACTTCACTCTGCCCCTCGACAATCCTATTGGAAAGACCTGCAGGTTTTACTATACCCGCCGACCGTTCAGGACCCTGTGGCTCAGAGAGATTAAGGGTTGTGCAAAGCCCCACAACGGGACGGCCTCGGGTCTGCTGGATGACGGCCGGCCCCCCTCGCCAGCTCGCCTGCCAGATGGAGAACCAGCAGCGAGGGCAGGATGCACCCGGGAGGCGGCCAGACCCCCCCGTCTCCGAGGGGCTGCAGCGTGACACTGGGTGTTGGTTCTGGCGGGTTCAGGCGCAAAGCCCTGCCAACAACCTGCTGAAACAGGAAACCAACCATCAGCTGGCACCACGGAGCAGGGCCTGGCACCTTCGCTGCCTGGGTTTGTCACCAGCCAAAACCCACGTGGCTGCCCCTGAATGGCTCTGTCATGCTTTTCTGTTGCTCCTTCCAAGGCCGTGGCTGAGCCGCCGCCGCCTCCTGCCACCCACTCCCCTGGTGTGGGGACTCCTCCACCCCTTGGATCCCGAGGCTCACCACGCACACACGACCTGGGAGCACCCAGCCTTCCATGTGATCCTTGATGCTTCCTCCCACACCCTGTCCAGTGACCTTCACTCACCCGTCTCCAGGACAGGGAACTCACTCCCTCCTAGGCCTAAATTCTGCTACCAGTTTCATTGTTCCAAAGTCCTTTCTTTAACTGAATTTGAAATGACCTCCTGGAACGTGCACGCTCCCTCTCACCCCGACCCCCAAAGCTGTAAGTCGTGAACACTTGAGACTCCCTCCCATTCCCAGCCTCCTCGCTGGGACAAAGGGCCCTAGCCCCTCCCTAGCCCCCCCCCCCCCCCCCCCCGCCCCGAGTTAACTCTGGAAATAACTCAGCTGGTCCATCTCCCACATCTGAGAGGAGCTCAGGAGAGGCTCGTGTACCCCCCTGGGCAAGTCCAGATCCACCCAGGTGCCCCGACAGCCGTGGCTCTCCCGGCTCCCTCCTGCTGGCGCCTCGGGATTAAGGACCGGCAGACCCACCGAGCTCCCTGGGCCGGGGAAAGAACGCCCCCATGGACTGGGCCGTCCTCATCTCTTGGAACCAAGAAACGCGCTGTGGCTGGACGCCCCGAGGGCCGTAAGCCCAGCTCACCTCGTCTTCACCGTCTAGCACTGGAGGGCAACAGGCTTCCACGTCAGAACTACTCCTAACCGGCCCGCAGCACTGACCTCCCGGCGCAGTGCCGAGAGGGAGGCCGCGCTGTCGGGGCAGCGGGCAGTGGCCGAGGCGTGAAGCCCGCCGTCAACGTGGAGTTGGAGGAGAGATGGCCTTGGGTTTAGCCTCCTCAGGGAACGTGCTTCTGCCACTCCTCCCTGCGGGCAGCACGTCAGGGGCAGGGGCACTGCTAACTGCTTCCTTTCACTTCTGGTTTCATCCAACAACGTTGTAGGGGTCAGCATTATCTCTGTTCTCCTTGCCAAAAAAGGAAGCTCGTGGTTCTGCCCCCAGGCCCCACGCTGGCCCCAACACCAGTAATGCCCTTTCTACGCGTGAGAGGAGCCCTGCTCGGCGCAAGGAATTTCTGGGCAGCAGAGGAGCAGCAGCGAGCAGCGCGGGCTTGGCAGCCAGCCTCCTGGGCACGGGCGCCCCTGCTGACTCGCCCCGCCGAGGGGCTGCCAAGTGCCATCCGCATGCCCGTGACCCGGTTCCTCCACAGGAAGTGCCCTGGATAATGTTTGTGTCACTGGGAACACTGTTTGTCTGGTGGCTGTTAAAGGGCCACTGAGGACTTGGCAAGGGAGCTGGGGGACGGAGCAAGCGGGAGGCTCCCTCGTGGCCTAACCCTGGGTGACCAAACAGGAACACTGTTCTATTCAGCTCGCAGCCCTGAGCGAGGCCAGCTGCGTGGAGCACTCCGGAGGCGCTGGCTCCGCAGAGCCCGGTGCTGCGCGGCCAAGAGCCCCGGGATCGCGTCGACTCCCCAGCGCCCCACCAGGGCACAGGAGGGACAAGGTGGCCTGAGCTCATTTAAGGGGGCTCCAACCAGCATCCTCCAGTCCGGCTGCCCCCAGGGAGCACGTTCCCTCCTGACTCTCCTTATAGACGTGGGGGGGGGGGGGGAGGTGCTGTGGGGTGGGGCAAGCCCTCACCAAGTGGAAGAAAATGCCGCCGATCGCTGGGTGGCCCCGGGAAACTCTCTGCCCTTCCTGAGGTCTGCTTTCCCCCTCGTACCACGAGGGGTTGGGGCTGTCAAATCTACAGCCTGTGTGGCCCCCCGCCCGACTCCACATCCTCGGCAGTGAAAACCAACCACGCCAGCCTCCGGCGTTCTCGGCGCACACCCCAATGGCTGGCAGAGCAGCTGGGCCCGGCCCACGAGGCCAGCTCTCTGTGCCAAGATGAGGTTAGATGGGTTCAGAAGGCTCAATTCTAACACCGATATCTTTTTTTAATGCCTTTCCTTCCTGGTGCCGAGGCCAAGCCAGCTTCCCCAGGGCCTGGCCTTGGCAGAAATCACACACACTCCAGGGCGGAGCGCCCGCCTCTGGGACGCGCGCAAGACTCTAGCATGGCAGCTCCACTGGTCGCTTCTCCCCGTGGCTTTTCTGCCTTTTCCACAAGGGTCTGCCTAAAGCTGGTCACTGAGACCTTGCACAAGCCGCTGGAAGTCCCTGAATCCTCGGGAGGCAGTACCCGAAGGCGCCCCAGGAGCTGGACGGGTTTCTGGCCTGTTCTCAGATAAGAACCCGACGCCTCACCCAGAGCCCAGCTGCTTCTCCCATCCCACCCGTTCTACGGCATCCTGGCTTATTTCCTAGACTTGGGGAAAAGCAGGAACTCTTCCCACTCCTTCCCCTGGGAGCGGTGTTTCATTCTAGTACTACAAGTACTGCTGCTAGTAACAGTGAATCGCTACTAAACACAAGGCTGAGCACTCTGCGTAGACGTTTTGTTGGAACCTCACAAAACCCCATGAATTTGCAATTCAGAGAGGTCAAGTAGCTTACCCAGGTACCACGCTCTGAAGTCAAGCTGTGGAGCCTGGATTCACTCTGAGTCTGAGGGTCTAGGGGCAGGGACCATGATTCATTTAAGCGATGAGGACGCTAGGGTACGGTGAGGCCAAGGTCCCCAGTGCTGAGCAGCGGATGAGCTGGAAACCAGCCACAGTGGCTGACCTGAGGCTCAAGGGCCCTGGACCTCTCAGTGGGCAGGCGGCTGGCCCAGGCAGGGCCCCAAACATCTCCCTGGCTTGGCTGCTCAAGGCTTTCCCCACCTAATCCAAACCATGGGCTCCATCCCAAGACTCAGATGCACCACCCTTCACTGGGCATCTCCTGGCGACAGACTGGGTCCAGTGGCTCTTACACACGCGCGTGCACACACACACACGAGAGCGAGCAAGGCCAGGTCTCCTTCAATAACTATCAAATTCACTGGTGCTTAGAAAGGTCTTTGGCCATAGGGAGCAAGTACTGATGGAGGCAGGGCAGGCACATGCCCCTGGAAAGATTCCCGCTCGCACTCAGCACTGGGGTAGTCTTACAATTTATGAAATACTTCTGGTTTACCCTGCCACATGGGCAATGGCACAGTTCCTGGCCTCCTTGAGGATGGGTGGGGCCAAGTGACTAGTTATGGCCAGTGCCTGTGAGCTGAATGAACGCCCACCCCTTCCAGGCTACAGCAGTTAACTGCCAGCATGAGAAGCCTCCAGAGCCTTCTTTCCTTTGTCCCTCGAAAGGCAATGTTCCAGCCAGTGGCCGTGCTCAGCCTGGCTCTTCGGCCTGGCAGAGCCCACGGCTGACCCATGGTGGGCACATCGTGGGAAGAAGAAATTAACCTTTGTCGTTTAAGCCGTTGGGAGTTTAGGAATTTTTGTGGCTGCAGCATAACGCGACTCCATCATGACTGTTACAGCTCTGACGCCCACAGGGCCAGGACCTGGCTGGGTGCTGAGGGTAGGAGTTGGGAGCAAAGAGAGCTGAAGCAGACAGGGCCCAGGGGCTCCTGATCTCAGGGCAGAGCCAGGCAGGCAGGGCCCCGGTCGTCAAAAGCAGTGCGGGAAGTGCCCTGAGAGAAGGGCAAGGAGGAAACCAGGAAAGCTCAAGGGCGGCTTCTGAGGGGAGGTGGCACTGGGCTTGGCCTCAGAGGATGGTTAGCTTTGGGCATGCAGAGATGGACAAAGGTATTCCAGAGAGATGAAACAACAGGAGCAAAGGACAGGAAACAGAGGGTGTGCTGCAGAAAGCGGAATGTGCCAGAGCGCAGGGCAGACTGTGCCGAACGAAGGGTCAGGAGACCTGGAAGCAAGAAGCGGGGCCGGGAGGTCAGAGGAGGGGAGGGCATGGAGGACGCTGATACCGTGTAAAGGAGCCTGGCTTTGGTCCTCGAGGCAGGGGGGAGCCCCGAGGCTGGCAGCAGGGGAGCGTCCCGGTCAGTTTCTGCCAAGGTCTCCCGGCAGCTCACGGGGCGGGGTCCAAGGCTGCTAGCAGGGTGCTGCAATGGTCCCGATGGCAGGGATGGCAGCTGCAGCCAATGGAGGGACGGCTGGGAGGGGCGTATGGGGCCGGCAAGAAAGGGCAACAGGACTCTGGTGGAACCTCCCCAAGCACCCCGCACGCCCCACACAGAATGTGACCCAGGAAGACGGAGGCAGGGGGAAGCCGAGGAGGCATGTGGGAGCTGGACAGGGAGGGCAGGCAGAGGGGCGGCAGTGGCAGGGCTGCACCACGGAGCAGTCTCAGGACAGACCGGGCACGGGGAGTCAGGGGCGGGCGAGGATGAAAACAGAAGCCCCAGCGCATAGCTGAGCAACGGGGACTTGCTTTTACGTACCAGGGCTGCAAACTTGTGGCCGTGGAATAGACCCGGCCCAAGGACATGTTTTGACTGGCAGTTGCCAACATTTAAAGGCCAGAGAATTCACGTCAAATTTCGGAAAACGCTGAGTCCACATCCCTACCCAGTAACCATCAGCGGCAGCTGAGGGGCAGCCAAGCTCTGCAGCTGGGGCGTGGGCTCTGCAGCCAGGAGCAGTCCCCACCCCCGGCTCTGTGATCATTCCATTTCTGTGACAAGCGCATTGGTCTAGTCCTAGCGACCACTGGAGTTTGTGGGCCTGGCAGGAGCACAGGACACCCCTGAGGAATATCCCCTGGCTCCAGCCGGAGAAAGGCAAGGGGAGGAGTAACTGCTAATAAATTCGTTCCTGCAGTGCTCTCCTGAGCCGGTCCAAAGCAGAAGGGGAAGGAACCGCTCTGCCACCAACCCTAACCTGACGGGCTTCTGCTCTGCACAGGATCCAGGCCAGGAGCTGCCCCCAAGAGTGTACCGTCAAGCCGAGGAGGAAAAAGCAAGCAGGCATTTGGGGCACCGAGTGATAAGTGCTATCCCAGCAGCAGCATGGGAGCCCCTAGGTGTGGGGATGCCCCGTGCCTGCACAAGGTCCAAGGCACTGGACTTGAGCAAGGTCTCCACAGAGGGTTGGGGCCTGCCACCCCAGGCAGAAAGAAAACAAGCTCTCCAGACCAGAACTGCAAACAAAGGCAAGTCTAAGGAGCTTAGCTCTCACCCAGAGGGCAGAAGGGAGCCATGGGAGCTTCTCAGCCAGGGAGAGGGCAGAGATCCCAGGGCCTTTCTCCCCAGGACCCCGGCCCCGGTCGTGACCCTCGCGGACCGACACTCACCCAGGGTCTGCTGGTTGCGGACGCCGCCGATGACCACGCAGATCTCGGCGGGCACGTCCCCGGTGCCATCCTTGCTGCCCACCTTCTTGTCCTCCTTGGCCTCGCCCTGCCAGATCACCTCCTGGATGTAGTCATCGGGCAGCTCTGTCTTCACCTTCACCTCCGTCATCGTTCCCTGCTCGGCGCTCAGCGAGGCCTCGGCCGGCACGGGCTCCGGACCCTCCACCTTGGTGCTCTTCTGGCTGCGCTTCAAGCGCTCCCTGGGGACCAAGACAGTCTGCTCAGTAGGGATCACACTCTGGCCCCCAGACAAACCTGGCAGCCCACGCGCCCTGGGGGTTTTACCCAGCCTCGCCTGTCTAAGGAACCTCACCTGGGAGCCCAGGGCACCACAGAGACATGCAAGGCCACGTGCACAGTGTGGGCCCCAGCCTACACAGCCTCCATCGCAAGCCCCCGTGGCAGCCCCTGAGGCTGCTCCAGGGAGTGTGGGGTTCCCGGGAACACAATTTGAAAACCATGAGGCCAGGATCCCTCCAACTCCACCCACTTTGCAGATGCAGGGGGATGCTGAGGTCTGAAAAGGCTCAGGTGCGCCCAGTGGCACCTACCTCTTATTTATTTGTATTTATCATGATTAGTTAGAGGAGACCTGAAGGGCCACTCGGGGTGGTTTAAGTCAGTTCTTCTCAGCTTACTTGCACACAGATCAGCTGGGAACCTTGTTAAAATGCAGATTCTGATTCAGTAGGTCTGGGGCAGGGCCTGAGGTTCTGCATTTCCAACAAGCTCCCAGGTAGGGCACTCTGAGCAGCAGCGAGGGTTTAAGTGATCTGATGCATGCAAGCAGCTAGTGCTGATCTCCTTCCTTCACATGTGGGCAAAGGGCTAGGGCTTTCCCAAGCCCTCCCCGCTCCTGGGTTACAGGTGGGGAGGCGCATCTAGCTGAGATGTCAAGACGCCAGTACCACCTCCAAGCAACACTGCAGAGTCCAGGCGGCTCTTCCAACATCAGAAAATATCCTCAGGGTTAGGAGCTCGTTACTGAAGTGGGCAGGGCATGTATGGCCGAACCTCCTTTGTAAGGGGAAACTGAGGCCTGGAGAAGAGCTGTTTCCTGCCTGAAGCCTCACACAAAAGCAGTGGCAGGGCCAAGGCATGAAGCCAGGTCTCCTGCTACCCGTTCCTGAACCATCCCTGGCCCTGATTACATGTTATCCTGAGGACCTCCCCCCCAATCATCTGGCAGAGGGGAATGTCTTGGACCCCCGTTTCTGAGTGGGGGAAGCCGGGGAGGGCACGCCACGCTGCCCATGTCCTGCCCTCTCCAGTGCCCGGATAAGCAGGCAGACGGCAGACTTCAAGGTCAGGGCTTGAGCACAGCAGGGGCGTCCAGGCCGGGAGACAGGGACCCGGGTTCGGATCCTGGCTCGGCCGTGAGCTTGCTGTGTGACCTTGAGTGAGACCCTCCTCCTCTCTGAACCTGAGCAGCTCCGGCGGTGACAGGAAGGTGGGTTTTATTACTGTCTCTGTGCCTCCCAGCTCTCATCCGCCTCCCAGGATGGAGGAAGGGTGGGGGGTGGAGAGCACACACACCAGGTGGGGTGGGGGGAGCAGAGCAAGGACACCAGGGAGGCTGGGACTCCGATAGGCAGAGCAGGGCTGTCCAGTCAGCCACTTCCTCGCCGTGACTTGAGCCTGCCATCCACCCCGTGCCTAAGTGTCCCCAGCTGCAAAATGGAGCTACCAGGGCTGCCATGAGGATTTCAATCAGCTACCACATGGGCCTGGCCTGTGACAGCTGGCAAGACAGGGTCGCCATCCCTAAGATCAGCGCACTGGGAGAGCCTCTTCCGCCACCGCGGGGCCGGCGAGGCCTCCTCCCAGTGCCCCCAGACCCCGGGTGAGCTCTTGCTCTTCTCCACGGTGGGATGAGTCAGTCACCTCGGATGTCATTTCTTTTATTCATTTTACAAACACACAGGGCTCCGTAGGTGCTAGGCCATTCTAACCTACTCCCTAGTGGGAAGGAGATGTGATATGGGGAGGTGGAAAGGGAGCCAGGTTTTGAAGTGGGATCGTCCCAGGGGTAAATCCGGGAAGTGCCGCTCCAAGCTGTGGCTCCCTGACTTCACCCTGTGAGCCTCGGTCTCCAGGTCCATGCAATGGGGGTAACGTACGACCTACCCCAGGGCGCCACGGTGCAGACCAGGAGGGCCGGCTGCCAGTGGAGGTGCATCGCAGGGGTCCACTCCTTTTGCGGGATGAGTGTACAAGGCATGCTGGTCTTATGTGGCATAGACTTAAGCACATGGGCTGTGGAGTCAGACTGATGGGGCTTTGAACCCCAGCTCGACTGCTTCCCACCTGGTGACCCCAAGCAAGCCATTGAAGCATCAGGGCCTGTCCCCTATCTGTGCAGAGGGGATGCCAACACCTACCCAAAGGCCTCTGTGAGGATCAGCTGCAGAAAGGTAAATCCAGGACCTTTTCTGGGGCTGCTCCTGCAACAGAGCAGGTCATAACAATGGAAAGTGGTGGTGGAGCACGTTCACACACCCCGCAGTTGCTGTGATTCCTATCGTGTGGTTGAGACCACGTGGTGCTAACAGTTGGCTGGAGGCCACTGTTACCCAGAGGCCTGCCGGGCACAAGGCTGGACATCAGGGCCCTGTCCAACCCTCAGTGGTAGCCCAGCAAGAACACAGCACAGGGCTCTGGGACGCTGCTGGGCAGGCAGACAGGGCAGCTGATGACCTGCCCAGCTTGGCCCTGGCTGGGACTGTGCCTGGCTGCATGAAGGCTGAACCCCCCAAACACTGGGCAGATCCACTTCCTGGTAACAAAGAAGAGTCTCTCCAGCCAGTGTTTGCTGCACCCCAAAGGGAGTGGAGCCCTGCCCAGAACACCCTCGCCCCAGCTTTCTTGCCGTGTTCTCAGGACCAATCTGGGGCCCAGCGGGCCCTTGGCCATCCTGTCTGAATGGACTTGGCACCCTTTCCTACTCTCAAGGTCCTCACAGACATTATGGCATCCTGCTGGGGAGGAAGGTGAGACTCTGGACTGCCCGTCACTCGCTATACAACCTTGGGCAGGAGATTCTCCTCTCCAAGCCAGCCGTGGGGATGGGGAATAGATGTCTTTAAAGGGCCCGGAAGACTACCCAGAGTGGACTTCCACAGGAAGCAGGTGCAATTATGACGACAGGTATATCCATGCTCCACGACAGCCTGAGCTCCCCCAACAGCATTTCTGGGAAGCCCTCCCCGATCGCTCGAGGGGGTTAACCTCCCTCTCTGAGGGCTCTTATAGCCCTTTTCCTACTACACTCTAATTAGCGCAGCTCAGCTCACGCGTCACCTTTCTGACCTCCCAGTCTAACTTCCAGCACATCACTTCATTTCCTTTGTAACCTTGACCACTACCTGCAAATAGCTTGTCCCATTACTGACTCACCGGACTATTCACGCCCTAAGAGCGGGTGTGAGTACTTGAGCACTGCTCTATTCCTGGTACCCAGTAGGTGCTCAATAAATATCTGCTGCATACCGGAAGAATACCAGCCTCCTGGTAAGCTCCCGGAGAGCAGGAGCTGGGACTGACACCTCCTGTGACCCTCAGGGCTGGCTAGAATGGATCTTCAAGGTGGGTTTGAAGGGTGAAAGGTCATCTGCCTGCAATAGGCATAAAGGAACCATGGGGAAGCCCTCTCCAAAGGCACACAGCATGTGGCACAGCCAGTACTCATACCCACGTCTCCTGACACCCCTGTCCTTCCCACTGAACTGCCACACTGTTCCCTGGATATGCCCCCTAAGAGCTGGGGACAGGGAATCAGAAAAATATGACTTCCTCCCGTGGGAAGGCAGACTCTCCTTAGTTCTTCTACCTACCCCAATTCCCCCGCAAAAATCAGAGGCCATGCTGGTGAATACAGAAGCAGTTGTGAGATCAGCCTGACTCCTGATTTAGCCACTGAAGGTGGGAGCCACGTGAGCCACCCTCTCACCCACGGGGCACACCAGCACACTGCCATGAACTCCCTTCAATGTGACACCCCCCAGTCCCAGCTGCACCGAAGACTCCCACCACCCTCCTTTCCCGGGCTTCTGTGCTTTAGATTTACAAGCCCAAATGTTGCCTTTCTCAGAAGCTTTGCATGTAATTAGGTATCCTAATAACAATGGAATCACAGAAGTACTTATATCACTTTGAATTAGTGGTGCAGCTACTTCTAACTTCTTTAAAAAATTTTTTTTCATATATCATTTTTTAAAATAGAGCTCATTATTTTAATTATATCCATTTAAATGTACAGTGGAGCCCTTGGATATTCTCAGCACGAATCATTAGGTATATTAGTGAAAAAGCACTTGGAATCTATCTACATGCTGACACTCCATAATCTATTCTATTTGTGTCGCTGTAAAATAGATTTATATATAGATAACTACAAAATAGTTGCTCAAGATATGCTATGAATTTTATATTTAGCCCAAGTCATACTTCAATACCAAATCCAAAGTCGGGCACTAAAGGGACTATGTTTCAGTTAAGCACAAGGTGCCTGTGGCCACTGGTTTCTGCTGACACCACTCTGCTAAGAGGAAAGCCAGACCAAGTGGGTTGCTGCCAAGGAATTCCCTAAGAGCCCTTTTCCTAAGGCAATGGTTCTCAAAGTGTGTCCCTTGAAGGCCTCGGGGTTCCACAGCAGAGGCCCTGGAGCACCCAGGAGGCCTGACCCAGGGAAGCTGTTTGTGAGTCCAAGCCCCCTATACTCTCTCCATTTTCAGTAAATGCAACTTTGGTTTCTGATGGATGGAGACATTAGGGCTTCTTCCTTCCCAGAGTTGGGTAAATGGTGGTCCTCACAAGATACATCCACACCCTCATCCCTGGACCCTGTGAATATGAACTTACTCGGACAAAGGACCACTGCAGATGGATCTTGAGATGAGATCACCCTAAACAACGGGGTGGGCCCTAAATCCCATTGCAAGTGCCTTGTAGGAGAGAGGCAAGGGAGATTTGAAACAACCCAAGAGAAGGAAGCAAGAGACTAGAGAGGTGGAGATTGGACGCAGCCACCAGTCAAGAAACATCTGGAGCCACCACAGGGTGGAAGAGGGAAAGAACAGGTTCTCCCTTAGAGCTTCTGAAGATTTTGGACTTCTGGCCTTTGGGACTTGGAAAGAAAAAGTCAATGGTGTTTCAAACCACCTGTTTTAAGGTCATTTGTTAACTGCAGTCATAAGAAAACATTTAAGACTAACCTTTGGGAAGCGGATTTGGCTCAAGCAATTGGGCTCCCGTCTACCATATAGGAGGTCCAGGGTTCAATGCCCAGGGCCTCCTGGTGAAGGCAAGCTGAACTGTGCGGCAAGCTGGCCCACACGGAGGGTTGGCCTGTGCAGAGTACTGCCCCATGTAGGAGCGCTGCCCCGTGCAGGAGTGCTGGCCCCATGCAGAGAGCTGGCACAGAAAGATGATGCAACAAAAAGAGACACAGAGGAGAGATAATAAGAGACACAGCAGGTAAGGGAGCTGAGGTGGCGCAGAGAATAATCACCTCTCTCCCACTCCAGAAGGTCCCAGGATCAGTTTCCAGAGCCACCTAATGAGAATAAAAGCAGACACAGAGCTGTGTCCATCCACACAGCGAATGGACACAGAGAGAAGACAACTGGGGGAGGTGGGGGTGGGGATGGGAAGGTTCTTTAAAAAAAATACTAAACTTCAAGAAGTGGCTCCAAAGCGGGTAAGTTTGACACCACTGTCCTATGTCTCCTTTCACTTCATTTTCACTTGTCCTCACCGCCACCTCAGGCCAGGCCAATGTGCTTGCAGAGTCAACCTGGGTAGGTTTCAGAACAAAGTATCTTTCTCTGCTCTACCGGACACCCACCCCGTCACATCTGGCTTCACAAAAGCCCTGTAGACTGCCAGGGAAACCGCAGCACAGAACAGGGCCCGTGTCTGTTTTGCTCACGTCCAGATCCCCAGCCCTAGCAAAGTGCCTGGCGCACAGCAGGACCCCAATCAACACGGGTGAATGAACCGTGTGCCCCAGGCTGCACAACTTCCAGGGATGAGCTTGGTCCCCAAACAGTCCTTCCAAATCCTATCCCAGCGCTCTTTCCGCTAAACTCTAAAGCCAAAGACAGCATCAGCCAATAACTGAGCAGTGGGTTTGAAGCCCCAAGACAAGTGAGTCCCAAGTCATGACAGGTGCCCAGGACTCAGACAGCTTATTTTCTGGGCCCAATTTCTACCTGCAGAAGCTGGAAAGTTCAAGTCACAGTGGTCATGAGAAGTCCTCAGGACCCTGGGTTTCAGTCCTGCCACGGATTCTCGGGGATTCAGTTTTCTATCTGCACAAGGAAGGAGCCAGAGCTTGAGACCACTCTGGCCCTTGGAGAGGTCAGATCTGATCCCAGCAGGGCATGTGTGTCCCATCCACCTAAGCCCCGAGACTCAGAGACTCAGATGAAGACCGCTCTACCTCCCCCCAGGCCAGGGTTACCCAGGTGCCTTACCCACCTGCAACAATGCTAAGGGTGGGGAGGGAAACCTGCAGCCGCAGTGTGTAAGTGGTGGCTTGGCTAACTCCCTCTGGAATGGAACTACATTAAAACAGACTCCGCTTGTTAGGAATGAGAGTTAACTGGTCTCAAGCTGGGCTTAAACACACTCTCCACAAACGAACGGGGCATTAAAGGAATTAATGCATATTCGTCATACTCAAGGGCCATGTACTAACTGAACTTTCCAACGCTTCCCCTCTGCCTGCCGACCGATGTTCTCAGTGCAAATGATTCCCCTCCAGCTGCTGCTGCTGGCAGGCCCTCTCCCTGGCACTACTTCCTAGGCTGCCCATTCCCAGTGGGCTGGTATCTCTGCCACTCCACCAGGCCTGCTCTTTCCCAGGCCTCCTGTGACCCCGTGTGGTCAAATCTCAGTCTTCATCTAACTTGTCCTCTCTCAGCCACCTTTGATGCAGTGTGTACCCCCCCGCTCCAACTCTCTCCTTACTCTGCTCCATGCTTGGCCCGTGGACGCCCACCTTCTGGCCACTCTTATCTCTCCCTAATTCCTTGTCCTCTCCCCAACCCTTCAGCGTACACGGGCATGTGCCAAGGACTGGTTTTAGAACCTCTTCTATTTTTATCTGCATTCACTCCTGAGTGATCTCATCCAGACTCGTGCTTTTAAACATTAACTATTCAACAATGAATTCCAAGTTCTCGCTTCAGCCTGGCCGCCCACCTGAACTCCAGATCTGCATAAGCAACCAACCCCTCGACTGGGACACCTAATAGCCATCTTAAACTTAACAGGCTGCATTAGTCAGGTAAATGGTGCTGATGCAAAATACCAGAAATCTGTTGGCTTTTATAAAGGGTATTTATTTGGGGTGGAAGCTTACAGTCACAATGGCATAAAGTGTAAGTTACTTCCCTCACTAAAGTCTGTTGCTCTTTGTAGGAGCAAGGCGGCTGCCGGTCTCTGCGAGGGCTCAGCCTTCCTCTTTCTAAGGCTCTGTGGTCCCAGCTTCTTCCCATTTCAGCTCTAGGCTGGCATAAGGCTGGTCTCTCTCCCACAGGCTCGTTTCTTTCTGGGCTTTCTCAGTTGTTCAGGGCTAGCTTCTAGTCTCTTCAGCTGCAAACTATCACATGAACGGCTCGGCTCTCTCCCCGGGGCTCCAGGGGCCAAAACTGAACTCTGTGTTCTCCTCTGGTATATTGACTCCCCTGTCTTTGATTGAGCATCCATTTATAAAGCCCACAGCTGTAGGCTAGCTGTAGGCAGGGACTCAAATCAAGTCGCCCTAATGACATGGTCAAATAAAAGTGAAACCTTCGAGTCTAATAGAATCTAATACACCCAGAGGAATAGACCAATTTACCAGCACAATCCAGTATCTATTTTTGGAATTCAGAAGCAATACCAAACTGCCACACAGGTTCAAAGCCACACTGCCGCTATGTTCCTTTCCTGAGTCAGCTCCTCCTGCCATCTTCTCCTTCCAGCGCCCTGGCCCAGACCCTGAGGCCTTGACTCTGCCCTCTCTGACTCTCATGAGTCCACCAGCAAAATATGCCCAGACCTTGGACGCCCCTCACACCTCACAGCCGCCTCTCAGTCCAACTAACCTTCTCCTCTGTCCTGCCTTGTTGGAACAACCTGCCCTCACCCCCTGCCTGGAAACCTGTGTCCAACCCAGCAGCTGGGCAATGCTGTTAGGATAAGCCAGGCCATGTCACTGCTGGGCTCGAAACCCACTTACGGTTCCAAGTCTCATCTGCAGTAACGGCCCGAGTCCTCTGCACAACCTTCAGGGCTCTCAGCGACCCGCCCACATGCCCTCTGACCTTCTCGACCTCTCCTCTGGACATGCCCGCCCATTCGGGCAAGCCCCCACCTTGGGCTGTTGCGTCGGTTCTTCCCTCGCCTGAACTCTGCTCTCCCTCCCCCAGACACACCCATGGCTCGCTCCTCACCCCTTCAGGTCTTGACTCCAAACGTCCCAGTCCCTGGAAGGACTCCCCTGCCTTTCCAGTCTAAAACGGCACCGCCTCACCTCTGCCATCCCACCTCCCCCTGCCCTGCTCGAGGCTTTCTTCTCGGCATTTACCCCCGTGCGCCGTGACTTCTTATCTGCTGTAGTGGTGTCTGTCTCCACAGATTTGATAAATACCAGAGGACGGGGACGTCTCATCACTCACACACCTGCTCCGAGAGCGGCGGCCGCGTATGGTGGGTGCCGAGGAAGTAGCTGTTTCCAGAACGAGCCGAAGAACGAGCCCTGGGAAGGTCAATGCCGGGACAACCTTCCTCACACGTGTAGGCTCTGATCCAGAAAACCCCATCCCACTATCAGAGATAAATGGGTAAATACGCCAGACTCCTCAGAAAATGGCTCCATCACCACCAAGAACCGCAAAACGCTTAACTGCTCATTCATACTCAGAACTAGATTTCCTAACATCTTATCCACGGGTCTTCTGGTGTAACATGGATTTGAGATGTTCCTAGAAGCCAATTTTCCGAGTAAGTGACATTTATGCCTCACGTGTTGAAGTCTTATCTTTGCCCTTTCTGGTGAAAATTTTCTGAAGTGCCAAAATACAGCAGCCTAGCCCTCCTCTTGAGGATGCGGGTCACCACCCGAAAGGTCAACGAGCACAGATGCCAGCTGGGCGGTGGTACCGAGGGCTGAGGGCAGCTGCCCCTCTAACGACTGAGGCACCCACAGTGGCCAGTGGTTCTGGAACGCTCCCGTCCGCGTCCGCCAGGCCCTTGGTCCAAACCCGCCCTCAAATCCTACGTGGTTCTGGGAGATCTCCAGGGCAAGGGCTCCGCCCACTGCCTTTTGCATCCCTGTGCCAGGGCCCTTGCAAAGGCCAGCTGTCTGCTGAAGAGTACAGAGAGCAACTGGACCTGAATCTGCTGGCATGCGGGGTGGGAAGCTGAGGCCAGTGGTGACCTTAGTGATGGCAATGCAACAACAGTGGTGACAGGGGCAGCTACGATGGATCAAGTGCCTACGAGGTGCCAGATGGGCAGGATCACCATGCTGCACAAACCTACACCTGTACCTACAACACACACACCTACACCTACATCACACACACACCACACATGCCTACGTTACATGCACACACCTACACCTACATTGCATGCACCTACACCGCACATACCTACAACCACACCTACACCACATATACTTACACCGCACACACCTACACCTATACTTACACCGCACACACCCACACCTACACCACATGCACCTATACCTACAAGGCATACACTTACACCATATGCACCTACACCTACACCACATGTACCTACACCTACACCACACATACCTACACCTATACTGCACACACCTACACCACATATACTTACACCGCACACACCTACACCTATACTTACACCGCACACACCCACACCTACACCACATGCACCTATACCTACAAGGCATACACTTACACCACATGCACCTACACCTACACCACATGTACCTACACCTACACCACATATACTTACACTGCATACACCTACACCTGTACCCAAACTGTATGCACCTACACTTAACCTACACACACCTACACCACATCTACACCTCAGGTACCTACACTGTACACACCTACACTTCACACACCTACACCGCACACACCTATACCCACACCATCTCAGCATTCTTCACAACACTTTCTACTACTGTAGGTTATGTTTTGTTTTAAACATAAGAAAACCAAGGCTCTGAGAAACCGAGTGACTTTTTCACGGCCACACGATTTTCTAATAACAGAACCAGGAGTCAACACGTCTGCCCAACTCTAAAAAGCTCGACCTTTAATCATCTGGATGGCTTTTGTTTTCTCTTTTTGAAAGGAGAAAAAAATAATAAAAATAATTTGTTGAATGAGTGTACAAATAAATGACAAAACAACCAGAAGTTCCACAGGACAGGGAACGTGCTGCCTCATCTTGCGCTGTGGCTGGGTGTATCCAGGCACATGCTAGGTGCCTTACATATTACAAAGATGGAACAAAGCAAAGGAATGCAGGGCTCCCGCTCCTCCACACACAGAAGTGCTTGGGCTCTGTGTTAGCTGCTGACCTCACGTTCTTCTTGACGTGTTCAAAAATGGCTGCTGTCCTCAAAAATGTCCTTTGTGAAAGTGACAGAAACCATAATGGAACAAAAGGCCACAGCCTTACCACTTCCCGAAGAAGGGCCAAAAAGAGAACCGGCAGTGGACTCAGACCTGCACTTACCATTTCACCCAGGTTTCAAGTCCTCACACCATCACCCTTTCCTTAATAACCCTCAAAATTATCTACATGCCCATTTCTATCATATATCACTAATGTATTTTAATAAGTAATCAAGTAAAAAAGATTAGATAGATCAAAACTAGTAACCTATTAAACAACTCTTAATAGTTTAGAAATTCAAAATAACCTACAATGCATAAATCTCTCAGTTTGAGATCACTCTTATGCACTTAATTTTCTTTAATGTACAGTGTCAGTCAGCCACAATGCTGGGTAATACTGCAGTTCAGAATGACAGTGTTAAGATTTTAATTCCCTGGTTAATTTAAACCTAAAGTAGGGAAGACCAAGAGTCTTGTCACAAACTCCAGAATTTGGCAGGGTGGGGCTTTCTGGTTAAAACCGGGAACTCCTTTGGCAGGTGTCTGCACATGGTAGGTTGGCCCAGGTCATTAAAAAGAATTACGGGCAACAGCACTTTAATCTGACGCACTTTCTTCGTTATCTAATAGGTCTGGCAGTGGCACTGTTCTCACCCTTTGGCAGTGTGCACTGCCCTGAAGCCCCCACCTCATACAAACACTGGGGACACTGCAGACCCTGGAACTCTCACCTGCCAAAGTCCCTCAATGGGCAGAGAACGAGAGGCCACAGGCCCATGCTCACTGTGTCCTACGGAGACATTCTCGGTCCCTTGCAGACCCCAGGGGGGCAAGTAACTCAACAGCTGCAGAGAGAGGCCGTCACCAAGTCCATGCTGGATAAAAACACTTCTCTCCACCACGGTTTCCTTCCCAGGTGGTGCTGTAGACAGCAATCCCTTCCTCTTGCTTTCCGAAGCCCAGGCCTGGTCCCACCCCCAGGCCGCTTTCCCCTTAGAACGAAGGGGAAAGAAGCTTCGCCACAGGAACGCCCCTACTCCAACCCCCAGCCCACCACAGATGCCCCATGCTGCCCCTGTCTCCTCAAGCTCTGGCGTCCCTCCACCACACTGGTCCCCACCCCGGTACCACCCCTGGCCTCCCCTTCCCACTCTCTGCCCACAGGCCCTCAAGAGCAGCAGATGGCTGAATGAGTTGTCCAATACGCAGGCAGCTCCATCCACAGCTCTTGGCTGGACATCCAGCCCTGGCTGCTCACTGCCTCGAGCCACGCTGTCCTTGGACACATAAACAAGCCCCCTAACCACGTGGGACGGGCCTCCCAGGTGTTTGGGGAAAGTCAACTAGATGAATGGACCGCTGCCTGCTGCCCTTTGGCTTCACCTGCCCACACCTCACTTTCCTCGCCCCTACAGGGCATTTTGAAGGATAAAGGAGACAGATGCCTATAAGACGCCCAGCAAGGCACCGGGCAGAGAGCTGGGACTGAACAAACGCTAGTTCTTTTCTCCCATCCCTCCAGCACTTGACGGTCAAAAATTTGAAAAGTTTGGTCAAAATATGAAAAAGATGGGCTCTTAGGGCACCACTGGAGTCCCCGTAAGTGAAAACAGAAGGGGACGCTTTAGCCTCTGTGGAAACAAAAGGCTGCCCTCCATGCAGCAGTGAAGACAAGGAGAGCCGGAACATGGCACGGGCCGCAAGGGTGGGACGGCATCTCCAGCCACCATGCTCGGCACGGACTCGGGAGAAGTCAAAGCCATCAGGGAGGCTTTTCTCCTCTGTTAGCAGAGCCAGACAGATGGTGAGACGTGGAGATTTCCTGAGCTGCTCCCTCAGCCAGAGGCTTTGTCATGAAAGGCCTCAAGCAGCCACCAGGGCAGGTCAGCCCAGGGCGACTCTTCGCAAGCCTGTGCTTCCTCAGGGCGAGTCAAGACTTCTGAATGTCTGCAGTGATAACTGCAGGTTCCAAGGCAGAGTTTTCTCAATGTGCTCAAGAACAACAGCGCCATTTGACAAAAATGGTTCGTGGAGTCTCTTGTGGGTGAAATGTACGTTGCATTTCCGTGGCTGTCTCCAGAGGGCAAACCTAAGGACTTATCTGAATTGTCGGGAATCTGCCCTATTTTCCAAGTATTGGTTTAAGAGTACCTGATTAAGTGGAATGAGACCTGTGTCCACCAAAAAGCAAACGGCCCTTTTGGAATGAATAAATGAATCCCCCGAGGCAGCTGTCAATTTATGATTTTGTGGCTAAACTTTGCCCAAAGCTTGGCAGGGTGAGAATATACATTTCAGGAAATCAGCACTGAGCACCAATCATAGGGACATAGGCTAGAGTCAGGAGGAAGATGCATCCTGACTAAAACACATCCAGAGATCTTCAGTCATTTCTGCTGCTGAAACCACACTGGTCGCTGACCAGCAGTAGGCCTAGTGCTGTGAATTTCTGCGCAAATGACATTACTTTGTTTGGGGCTACTTTAATTCGACTGCCGAAAACCAACGTGTTAAACAGCAAGGGGGTATTACTTGAAAAATGATTCTGCAGCTTGCCCATATGAGGTTATCTGAGTACACACACTGTTCACTGATGGAAAAGCTTGGCTTAAAGGCCAAGACTCAGCTAGGTCCAAAGCCATCTGGATGACCTTGGACAAGTTTATCCCTCTGAAAAAGAAGGATATCAATGGCTTCCTCGGAAGGCGCCGGGAGAATCTAATGAGATGTGTATAAACAGCAAGACACAGCTACCAGGTCGTCATAGGCCCTCAACAAATATTACCTCCTTCCACACCCTCCCTGCCTCTCTCCAATACCCAGGCTCTAGACACCAGTTACCACCCTACTGCCATCCTCTTCTAGGGATGGAAATCCACTGTGGTGGAGATGGTGGGGATAAAAACTAAGTGTTTATTGAACACCGACTATGGGCCGGCTTTGTGCTAAGGGTATACAAAGATGATTGATTACCTTCAAGCCTCACTGACAACGCTGAGAAGGAGGTGCTAACCTTACCCATTTATAGATGAGGAAGCTGAAGGGCCGGGAGCTTAAGGGTCTAGCCCATGGTCCCATAACCAGGCACGAGACAGCTCCAGGGTCCACACCCAGGAAGTCTGGGCCCTTCCACCAGGTGCTAAGCTGCCTGGCGCTCAGCAGGGTTTGAGCAAAGGTGAGGAAGATGCCTAGCAAGGGGGTACAGCGTGGGCCTGGACAGCGGGAGCCACAGGAATTATGGGGCTTTCCCAGGCCCAAGCAGAAGGCTGGGCTGATTTGGATGCAGGACTCACATACTGTTTTGCTGAACTGGATTCCCCAGTCCTAAAAAACTGTCCTTGCAAGAACTCACTTCCCAGTCCACTTTCTATCTTGGTCATTGTCAGTCTTGTAACATCTCTCTCCTTACCCTACCCTCTGCAGTTTACTCTCCCCTTGGTAGCCGGAATGAGCCTTTTTTCAAACCTAAGTCATATCAGGTCACTCTTTTGCTCAAAATCTCCAAGGGCTGCCCCTTCTTATGCAGAGTAACAACCAAAGTCATCGCGACAGTCTCCAAGGCCCTATACTGTCATACTGGCCTCCTTGATGTCACCCCAATGTAATTACATGCTCCAGCCCCAGGGCCTTTGCACCTGCTGCTCCCTCTGCCTGGAATATGATTCCCCCAGATGACTGCCTGGCTCAGTCCCTTACCTCCTTCAGATCATTGTTCAAGTGTTACCTTCTCAAGAAGGTCATGCCTTTCCTTTAAAACGCAACACCCCTCACTGCTTTTATCTCAGTAGAACATTTTAGCACCTGACACTTCATATAGTTTACTTACTGATTACAGTCCCCTCCACTCCCATGAGAACATCAGCTCCACGGGGATAGGGATGCTGTCTAGTTTATGCGCCACTTTATCTCCACCCCCAGGACAGCAGTAGGCACAGAGGGCACTCAGTACTTGTGGAATGCATGAATGAGGTTGGTCTTATGAATTTCTACTCCCCAAGCTCCCTGTCTATAAGATCTTGTATGCTTGTTAAGAAATTGGTGTATTTCCTTCTATCCTTCATCTCTTCTATCCTTTTTTCCTTATCACCAAAGTAAGAGAGTTGGACTAGATTGTATCTACAGAACCCTTCCAGGTCTGAAAAACATCAACTGACCAAAAAATGCCTAATTCTTCATTCCTGCTGATCTAGTAGGATGCTAGGCTAGTTCCTGTAGCTGCATTTGTTTGATCATAATAATTGCATTTCCTTAAGAACTGCCTATAGTCAAGGCCCCATGGCCCCCATTCTTCTGAGGATAAGTGAGATTTGGCTGCATTTGTGCTACATGATCTGTGACCTGCCCAGGAGGTCACCAATAATCTCGAGCACTGGGATCACTGGGCTTGTAAAAGCAACCCAGGCTGGGTCACAGGGAAGTAAACAAACCACACTCCGTTGTTTCTTAGGATCAGAAACCCCACCTCTCCTTGTCCCCCTCAATTTAACACTAATTCCTTAGCAGCCCATGCTGTTGGTTTTGGGGTTTAGCCAGAGGCCTGCTGGAGAAGTAACAAAATCCTGTGTTCTGGGCCAAAAGGAAGGTGCAGGGAGGAAAGCGGGCCTTGGGGTAATAAAAGAGCATGTTGTGGTGGGGCTGGGGAAGAGGCCCCCGGGAGAGGGCCAGGGACCCTCTGAGGTCCCTCCTGACGAGGGCCATCCAGCCTAACTCTGACTATGGGGACTCTCAGGACGCTTATTTCCCCATCTGGAGGAGTGACTAAATAAGCTCCAACACTGCGCAGTGTTTACAATTCTAACCCCACCTGGCCAACTGAACCTGAAGGTTGGGGTCAAATTCATTCGTGGCATCAGCACAGGCTGATACTAACATTCTCCTGACACTGAATGCACAACTGACTTCTCAGACTAGATACCGGGTCACTATGAAGTAATATTGCTTTGCTCTTTCCTGTCGGTTTTAAACACCAAATCAACATGAACTCACTTGTGAGCTCCTCTGGGGCCCTACCTTTTGTAAATCCCTATCCCTCAGGTGACAGCATGCTCCCAGGCCCATAACAGGTACCCGTATCTTAACTGATCAGGTCACACAGAGAAGCAGGAGAGTGCAATAGTTAGGCGCACACACATCAGAGACGTCAGATCTGGGCAGGTGTCCTGGCTCTGCTTCTGGATCCCAACTGCGTAATTAGGCCCATAAACCTCTGTGCCTCGGCTTCCTCATTTTTAAAATGGGAATAATAAAAGTACTTCCCTCATCGGGTTGTTATAAAGATTAAATAAATTAGTAATAAATGAATATACATAAATCCCTTAAGCTCAGAGCCTGGCATGAAAGTGCTGACCAGAAATGGCAGTCAATATTGAAAACTCTTTATGCTTCATGTTACACATGACCCTAAGGTCACACGCAGCCCGAAGGTTTGGGCTGACCCTTCCTGGTCTATGTTCTGTCACAGGGGTTATAACATGGAGCTTCATTACTGAGTATATTCAAGTCAAGGACAGATGGGGAGAGCAAAGAGATGGCACACAAGCATCCCCTCCCCTGACCAGGACAGGCATCTCTAATCAATCCCAGCACTCTTCTCCCTCCAAGTGTAGCCTTGGCCTGATAATAGTCAACTGGAGGCAGCCAGTACCAATGGAGGAAACCCAAACCTGCCTGTCCCCTGGCCAATCAATCACCAGGTAGAGATACAGGCTGGGGAGAGATCAATACATGGGGAGAGAAAGAAAGGTCCATATCCATGGAAGAGGCATGAGGAGGGCATAGAGCTTTGTATCTCTGCTCACTGTGGAAACACGAAGCAGACAGTACATCTGTAGGGTAAATAAATCCACATCTCATTCATCGGAGTTTATAGTTCACAGCACTGAGCCTAACAGAGAAGGCTCAAAAACGAGGGGGGAGAGTGGGGAGGCTGGTTAGACTGTCACTCGATGAGTAGAAAAACACCTGGCTTTAGCAGGTTCAAGATCTGACACAGGCACTCATCGTGTGACCTTGAACAGGGTCCTTGCCCCAGAGGCCTCCGTCTCCTCATCTGCACAAGAGGGTGGGACTAGACAAGCTCCAAGACCCCTTCTGATGCAGAGGCTCTGATCGAGGAAGCAATTCCCAGCACTGCCAGTCAGAAGACCCACCACCCACAGGCTACAACATCTGCCCAGGAAAGAGTTAACACAGCAAGCCGGACTGCTGACACAAAGGCTGCTTACGATTGGCCCCAGACAGGCACTGGGGGACTTGGATTTGGGAGGGCTCCCAACCCCCCCAAGTGATATGTGTGGCTCACTGTGCCCAAATGCTGCACAACATGGTTCGTGCCAAACACCCGCTTTCCTTCTGGGAGTCTGGAATGTTGTAATGTGTTGAGCAGAGGGTGCCTACGTGACAAGCCCCCAATAAAAACGGAGGCACTAATGAGTGTCTAATGAGCTTCCCTAGTAGACATTTTACATGTGTGCACAACCTGCCGCTGGAGAACTAAGCGCGTCCTGTGTGGAAGCTTGTGTCTGGTTTCTCCTGGACTTTACCCCATGTGGCATTTCCCTTTGCTGATTTTGCTTTGTGTCCTTTTGCTGTAATAAATCTTAGCCATGAGTACAACTATCTGCCAAGTCCTGTGAGTCCTCCCAGAAAATTCTCAAACTGGACGTGATGGTGGGGACTCCTGCTCTAGCATCATATACTCTTCTTATGCAAAATCCTGCTACCAGGGGCCCAGGAGAGAGCCACAGGGTGCTTGGCAGCTGCTAGCCCTGGGGTCACTGTCAGTGTCCATAGGTCCAAGCCAGGCCGTGCCCCTCTGCTGTCTCTGGGCTACACTCCCCCTGTGCCAGCCCACACCCTCTGCTCAGGGGCCGTTCCCACGTCTCCCATCCCCTTCACTGTATCTATCCCATAAGCATTTACTGAGCACCTGCTAGAAGCCAGGCCCCACACTGGGTGCTTGGGCCACAGCAGCAAACAAGACACACACAGTGCCTTATGGAGCTGACACTCTGGGAGACAGGAAAAAAGGTAAATAAATAAATGGAATAATTAGAAAGTATCAACAGGCTCTAAAGGACACAGGCCCCGGCTGGGGTGGAAGGTAACAGGGGCATCTATCTACGTTGCATGGGGGCATCAGGGAAAGCTGCTCTGAGATGATGCCCAACCTGAGACCTGAACGATGAAATGATCCCAACCGTGAAAGATCAGAGGAAAGAACATTCCAAGCAAATGGAATAGCAGTTGCAAAGGACCTTGGGAAGGAGTCAGTTTAGGCCCGGGGCTGCCAAACTACAGCCAAGTATGCATTTACCTGTTGCCTAAGGATGACTGCTTTTTACAACAGCACAGTTGAGACGTTACTATCTGGCCCTCTCATCCTTGGATTAGAGAGAAGGCCGGGAATTTTTAACAGAGTGACAACAGGGAGAATGATATGCGATGAGGTCAGAGAGAAGGGAGGGGCCGGGCCGTGCTGGGCTGTGGGGGTCACGGTGACCACAGCCTGGCCAGTCACTCCATTCTACCCCTCCAACCCTCCCTGCAAAAAACTGCCAGGGCGAGCTTCCTGAAGCACAAAGGCATTCACATTTCTCCTCGGCTCCAAGAATTTCAACAGCTTCCCTTGGGTCCCTAAGGTATGTTTCAAAGTACACTTGCTTCATGAGATCAACTTCAATAGAAGGGTTCCTTGGTTAAGTAAGTTTGAGAAACATGGCATTCCCATCTTTCTCTTGGGTATTCTCAAACCTGCACCTGTCTGGCTTTGTTTAGCCCATTGTCCTCTGAATGTGTTTGATCATAGAAACCATTTTTCCCCTATCAGAAAATCTATTAATATTTTACAGAACTAGTGTGCCCAGGGCTAACATCCTCTGCTTGACATTCATGGCCTGAGCCCCAGCTCTACTACAGACCCTAGAGCTTAGTCCAGACTCTACGCATAGGCGTGCCCCTGGGAGGCTCCCCTCCCTGTCTGTCTGCTCTTTCTCACTTCCTTGGTAACGACATCCCACCTTTCCTTTGAAAACCACCCCTCCACCAGCTTCATAGGTGAGAACATCAGCCCCGTCTGGCTAATCAGTGTTCCATCCCCCTCCCCGCCGGCAGGAGTGATTGTGCAGGAGATGAGTGCATGACCCGTGGTGGGCCAATCAAAGTCATCCCTGGGACTTTTGCTTCAGCTATGACAGAAGAGGCACTCTCATTGGCCGAGATCAATTGGCAATAGAACAACGTACGCCTGGTATTAACGAGACCATCTCTGCCTGCTGAAAAATGAAGTCAACACACAGAGAAGCAGAGTTGGTGGGAGGGGGGTGAGGAGGAGGAAGAGAGAGTGAGAGAAAGAAGAGAGAAATTCCACCTGGACTTCACAGGTACATGATCATGAAAATTCCTATTTCTGTTCCAACTGATCTTTGGTGAATTTGTTACATTCGCCCCCAAACAGCTCTAAGAAAAAAAATCCCTGTGGTAAACGCTTTACAAGAGTCATTTCACTCAATCCCCACAAGAGCCCTTTTCAAGCCAGGAACTGAGGATATTCCAAATTTAGAGATGAGGAAAGGGAGGCAGAGAGAAGCTGAAGATCTTGCATTCACCAAGCAGGTACCCCACAAATTCCACGACTCCGGGAGGCCCCACTCACACTGGATTCCAGAAGACCATGAGACTGGCGCCCCCTGGAGTCCACACTGCCGCAGCAGCGCTGGGATTCAAGCCTGGGTCTTTGGGCCCAGGGTCTCGTGCTTCAGCCCTAAGACAGCCCCAGCTTGAGCAGCAAAAGCCTGCTCAGGAACGAGGCATCCTCTGCTTCCAGGATTAGAGAGAAGGTCTACATTACCCATAGAGGGTGCCAGGAGGGCTGGAAAACATTGCCCAAGATTTCATGTCCTCCAGGGACATAGGAATTCTCAGCAAAGGAAGCTGATCTGGCCCCACCCATCCTTTCAGATGGATGGGGACCAAAACGTGGTGGTGGGAGATACGGGGTGGGCCAGGGCAGGGGGAGCTTACCTGCCCGCCGTGCTTTTCCTTCCAGCTGCACTGGCTCCGTCAGCCTGCAAAAGAGACCCCAGAGCAGACATCAGCAAGTGAGAAGACCAAGTCTACACCCTACGACTCCCACAACCACATTCCCCCTGGCCACATAGCCGCCTCCCAGCCCTCCAATTCCTCCAGACTGGGGAACTCTGTCCCCCGAGGTAAGGAGGAGTCATCAGGGCACCCTTTTATTTGGTTGGCCCTTTAAATCCTGCCTGAGCACCCACTGCCAACACACACCCAGCAACAGCAGAGCCTTGGGGACTCAGTGAAAAGTAAGTAACCAGCTAAATTTGAGACTGAATTGCACCATTTTTATTTTCATCTGGGATTTCCAATAAAACAGGAGCTGCAGATTTATTCCTACCAACTGAAAGGGGGGGGAGGTGGAATCCTATTATGTTAAAATATTCTGTCCCCCAACCCTATGAGCAGGGGAAGGCAAGAGAGCACCGTTTCTTAATCTCTTTTATTTGGGGGTGGGGGATGGGGAGGTAATGTTGACCAAATGAAATTTTCAGAAATCATACAATTCTGGTTCAGATGGAGACTGAGGTTCTGGGTGAAGAGGGCTGCCTGAAGTCTCATGGGGACTAATGACAAACAGCTGAGATATCGGCTCCTAGGCCAGTGCTGGGGGAGGGGGCCCATGGGACCCTCAACGCAGAGGCTGAAGCAAGCTTCAGACACAGGAAGAGCACTTAGTAGGATCTTCATTGTCACTGGCTGAAGGTGTATTTCCTGGCTATGTCAAACAATTTATAATAATAGTAATTGCTGTTAGAATACTGCAAGTCCAAATCCCTGGGGTCACATGTGTTTCCAAACTCAGAATTTTTCTGATTTTAAAAAGGTAATGCAGTGCATATGTTCGGTATTTTGAAGCAGCCCTGGCAGGGCCTGGGGAGTCCCCAGTAATCAAGCACATTAGTATTTCTATAGTGAAGGCTATGAAGAGTCAATCTTACATGGGATAAACAAACACTACAATTAGCTTCAGCTCCTTTCAGGTCAAGTTCTGTGGCCTAAATCAGTTACAAAAAATCTTTTGGTTTTCAAGCTTTTTGAATTTCAGGATGGTGAATAAGGGACTAAGCACCAAAATAAAAGCAGCAGCAGCTACCTTTTAAGGAGCGCTTATTAGAGGTTGCAAAGTGGCAAAACCAGATGGGAGACTTCAATACAAATGAACTGAAATAGGTTTTAGTTAAATAAAAATTAAGGGATTTCACCAAAATAATGCCGGATTTCCAACTTCTCTTAGCAAACTGGGTACCTGGCAACACTCAGTCCTACCTGTGACAGCAGGGAGAGCAGACATGCCACTCCTCCAGAGTGCCCACACCTCCCCCGTCTCACCCCCAGCCGCCTCCACAGCTGTCCCCGCGGGCACCCGTCCCCGTCCCCAGGTTAACTTCATGTCAGGCGCTAGAACATGGACATGAAATGTCTAGCCTCATTTAATCCTCATGGTAGGTTCCCCTCTCTCGCCAATATCCCCAATTTAGAGGTGAGGACGTAGAGGGTGGGAGTTTTAGTCTTTTATCCGAAGTCCCATGGCTGCAAGCCCAGGTCCAGGATCACTCCCAAATCTGCCTTCCTCAGCTCTGGAATACTTTATCTACCCCAACATTCAAGGGAACAAATCAGGAAATGGGGTGAAAACACACAGACCTGGTTTCCCACACAAGAGAAACAGAAAGGTTAAGAACAAATGGGGAGGTAGAAACGTGAGTCCAGGAGGGAGAAACTAATGGGAGGTTGGTGTATTATTTCAGTTGAAGGAACAAGAAAGTAAAAATGGTTTGCATATCATTTCACTGGCAGCAAAAGAGCCAGATCAATTACAGCCTCCTTCCGACATCTTGCATTCCTCAAAATTTGTATGTAGAGCAGGGCAGAAGTGGCAAGGGGAGGGGATTCTGACCCAGCAAGCTTAAAAATATTGTAAAACACCAAATGATGTCTCATCTTTCAGACTTAATTCTGGGCATGTATTTCTAGCATGTCCATGTATACTTTTTAACTTCGAATTTGTTTTCCTTTTCTTTCACAACTTCACACAGAACCGAGCAGCTTCATTCCAGTAAACATGTGGGCCACCGTGGGGGGAAAGAACCTCTGTTTTCGGCACGCTTAATAATCTGCATCTTGTTTCCCTTTTATTAAGTTTGGGATATTTGAGCTGCCTCTCACTAGTATCAACATTCATATTTGTTTTCCACCCATTTTTAGGAAGCAAAGACAAAGGCTAAAACTATTCAATATTCAAAGGATTCATTTTGCAGAGACTAAGGTGGTGGTGGTTCTGCGGAAATGCAAATGCTGGAGGGAGAAGTGCTACCACGGCTGGGTGTAAAAGGTCTGTTTATTGGATTGGGAAAGCTCGGGTAGGTGTACTGATGAGCGAAGGACTCCGTGAGAGACGTCCAGGGCAGCATCTGTTAACATAACAGCCCATCTTAACGCGGTGTTTAGGTCTGGCAGACTCAAGAGCGTCCAGCCGAGTCCAGCCCCACCACACTGACAGGGCACAGCCCCTCACTCCTCCCAACGCCAGCTGAAGCCCCCACGCTGGATCTCCATCTGCAGACTCCACATGATACCAGGCCAGTGACCCCTGCGTCCTCAAGCATACATGACAGCAATCCCTTCTGTTTGAATTAAGTTGAACCTCTGCGAATACCATTTTCCTAGAGCAGCAGTTTCATATGATTCAACCTAATCCACTGGTCTTTACACAGTGGAACACAACCTGTTTCTCAATTTGAACTGCAGTTTAAGAGTACATGGCTTAGCGTCAGGCTACTGAGTTTTGAGTTCCATGTGTGCCATTTTCTAGCTAGGTGATCTCAGACAAGTCCTCAAGGCCTCAGTTTCCTCATCTGCAAAATGGGCATCTTTAATAAGATAACTTAAATAAGGTAACACATGTAAAAGTCCTTAGCTTGAGCTCAGCTGTCACAATTATAACAATCATTAATGACCCTAGGCCACCATTTATGGGTCCAGGAAACTGAGGCACAGAAAAACAGAGTGACTTAAAAGGCAACAGAGCAAATGAGCGAGTGGCAGAGGTGGCCTTGGACCAGGAATCTTCCCAGAACGTCTCAGGGCTGGCCGGAATCTGATGCTGCAAGTTGGCCTCTCGTGGGCATCCATCAAGCCACCACTGACCCGAGTCCTTCTCCAAGGGGCCAGTCAGAATGACGTGGAAAACGATAATGTAGGTAAAGGACTTAGTCCCATGCCAGGCCCAGGAAGTAATTTAAGTAATGGAAACTCCAACTGCGGCTGCTACTGCTGGTGTATGACCATCGTTGCCATTGGACTATGTTCTCCAAAAGGATGTAACTGCTCGCCCTGACTATCTGGGTCTCACTTTGACCCTTAGAAAGGCGCTTTCCTTTCCGTGGGGCTGAGGTTCGCCATAGGTAACAACTGGGGAGGGGGGCGGCAGCGGGTAGCATTGACTAAATCAGAAAATCGGACCATGCCTCCCCTCCCTTCCACCTCTGCCAATCTATGTTGAGCGGACCCAACCTGAACCGGAGCCCTCTATGGAAAATGAAATATGATGGAAGACAGAGGGCCCACGAGACCCTCCTTCCCACCCCTGCCTAGTAGGGGGTAAAGGGCCCTTAGCCCCTCATGAGGTACCCGCCCCCCTTTCCAGCCCCATCCATTCCTTACACACCAGCTTCTCCTTAGGACCTGGGCAAGGCAATTTTTGGTTTCATTCAACCCTCCTCTTCCCTCCCAAATGAATGTTAAGTTGTTCTTTTCCATTCTATTATTAAGGGTTTTCTTGGAAAGAAAATATTATTCCAAACCCAGAAATTTTATTTCTAAATTTGTGCAAATGTAAGTTGTAAGACATTAGCTGCATTTCACATTTTGTGCAAATGGCAGAAACAGGCAATTCGTGTGCTACGGGATGGGGGCTGGCCAACGATTTCGATAAAATAAACCCTTTTTTAATTTAAATGCTAATGCACTGAATTAAAATTTAATAACTGAGGAAATTGAAAAGCCGAGCAGGAATATTGGAAATAAATCCAAGCAGAAACAGCTGAAATTAAAAATTCTAGAGAGTGGGAGGATAGCAGCTAAGCTGTCTTATATGATTACATTTTTTTTTTCAGAATGAAGAAAAAAAAAATCCTATCTCTCTCTGGCTCTAGGGCAGTAAATCCACAGTGCTGTGATTTATTGCTCAATTTTCCTGAGGGAAAAAGGCTTTCTTTCATGCTGAAATATTTCATAAATTTCAAGCCAGCATAAATTCTTAATTTAAAAGTTATGGAGGTCACATTTAGTGCACTGGTACGGTTCCAAAATCTTAAAGCAATAGCAGCGACCAAAAAAAGGAAAAAGGAGGGGTAGAATTTTTTTTTTTCCTTTTTTCCATTTTGGTTTTAATTCACCAGTTGAAATTTCATTATTAAAGATTCCTCCTGGATAGATGGAACAGAGCGTGTGGGGAACTGGTGTGTGTTTGGAAATCTGCTGCAAACGATGAAGAGATAAAGATTTAATTCAATTATAAAAAGGCTTTTTTTTTTAAGCCACTTGAGGAATTTCTGGTAAAAATTTCCTCCCTTCATTGCCCGGGAAGGGGTGAGGGTGGGGGAGGGTGGCCAATGTAATTGCTTCTCTTAGATCTCCAATCTTTTGTGCACACTGATATATTCATTTGTTATACAGCTGTTCAGCGGCGGAAAGAATGCTGGGGCGCCCATAATTCTAAGCAAATCAATCAAAAATTAATGATTTGTCATGCTTGCACAATGGAGGAAAAACAGCTCTTTGGGTCCTGGCTGCCTGATCTCAGAGAATGAAATGCCTTTCTGCGATAAGAGAGCCAAACCAGAGGTCGAGGGAGGCTGGGGTGCCACCACAAATGTGGGGGCCTCTAGGTCCCCCGAGCTCGGTGAGAACGCAGGGGGGGCACCCAGCTTGGTGGGAGCATCTCCAAGATGGCACCTCCACCAGACAAGCTCAAGACAGACCTGGGGCCTCCGTCTCTGTGGTGGGATAATTAGGATCTTGTCTGTTCCCTCCCCCACCCCAACCTCATCACAGAAGGCGCAACTCAAAAATGACTTCCTCTCAGGGGACTTCCATGACCCCCCCACCCCCAACAGATCCATCCCTGTTCACCATTCTCCCAACAATGCACACACAAACGCCTTCAGCACCTTTCACCAACTGTATGGGACTGGAACCACAGTCCTGGGGTGCCTGTCCCCCCAGGTAGTATGCCTCTCCTACGCAAAGACGGCATCCCAGCATGGCCCTATCTTCAGCTGGGTGCCTGCACGAGGCACAGAGTCACTAAATATGTTTAATTATTATTTCCAGGAAATAAATGGGGTTGCTTAAATGAATGATAAACTGCACTAGCCATTAAATTTGGGTAAAAAAAAGATAACAACTGACCTTAAATACCCAACCACTCGGTCATTCGTTCAATAGGTATTTCTTGGATGGCCACTACAGGTAAAGCACTGCCTTAGTAGGCCCTGGGTGGCCCACATCAACTTCTGCCAGTGGGTAATCCCAAAATCCCCAAGAGTCACTGCTTCTCCTGCTTCTCTCCACTTTCACGGAAGGGAAAAATGAATGTGAATCTGGGAGAAAGTGGGAATAAATGCCTTTGAGGTCTTGCATTCTTTCTTGCCAATTCATGTGAATGTTATATTCACAAGCACCTAATGCTTATTATTCCATATTATGTGTGTGCATGCATATATATGCATATATATACTGTATATATATAATATGTATGTGTTAATGTGAATATTAAAAAATCTGATTTACCAGCACATACAACCTTCGTGCAGAAAGATGCCTAGGACCAGCCCCTCAGTGTATGTTGTAAGGAGGTACACTCAACCTAGGGCTGCAAGGGGCACCACACCTGCGACAATCACCTGCCAGAACCCTGAGACCAAGCCAGAGGAAGCCCACATTCCCTAACATGTTCTAAGGAAAGGAGGACAAACAGGTCTGAAACAGCTCGAGCCTCATTTTACATGTTTTTCCTTTCCAACAACCAGTAGATCCCCCAAATTTAACTTGCAACTTTGTCTTTCCCATTGACATACAAGACTCAAATCAGGAAAGAGTCGTTCATTCATCCAACAAGTATACTGAGATCCTTCAATGCACCAGGTATTGTTCCAGGCAGTTGAGGTGTACCCCTGCCCCTAAGGAGACTTTACTCAAGTGGAGGGAGATGGGACCAATAAGAGAAATAAGTAGAATATATAGTATGCATGAAAGGTAATCGATGTCATGGGACAAAAAAATGGAGAAGAACAAAAAAATGGAGAAGAATGAAAGGGTCAAGAATTCTGGGAGCAAGGAAGGAGCTGTGGGTTGCCTTTTTATATAGGATGGTAGCATAGGCATCATTGGGCAGACATGGGAGATGAGGGCGTTGGGGAAGAGGGTCCAAGGCAGAGCAAACGGCCCACACGAGGACCCTAGAGTGGGAGAATGCCTGGCATGTTCGACGAGCAGCAAGGAGGCCGGTGGGCTGGCGTGGAGTGAGGAGGAGAGAAGGAGAGGGAACGGGAGGTTGGCTCCTGCAGGACCTTGTAGACCACTGAAGGACTGTGGTTTTTACTCTGAGAGACACTGAAGGTTTTGGGAAAAGTGACATAATTTGACTGCCATTTTAAAAGGGTCACTCTGGCTATTGTGTTGAGAATAAACTGTGGAAAAGGCTACTGAGTATTCCAGGCCAAAGACGATGGTGGCTTGGACCAGACTGGAGGCAGTGAAGGGGGTGGGTGGGGGTGGGTTCTGAATGTATCTGGACGTGCTCATGAACTGGATGTGTGGTATGAGACAAAGAAAGGAGTCTAGAAAGATCCAAAAATGTTTGGCCTCAGCACCAAGAAAAATTGAACATGAGAATATTAACCACTGGCCTGGAACTTTAAAGCTCGTTTTACTGCATGGGATCCCCTACAGCCACGCAAAAGAGACACTATCATGCAGTTAAACCATCCCCCTTTACAAAGAATGAACCAAGCACCAAGAGGGCCCAGGTGATGTGCTTGAGGTGACGTGGCTGGCCGTCGGAGGTGGCCAGGACTCACCCATGCTCTCTCATCCCAAGCCCATGGTCATTTCCTCTCCGCACACAACCTGGCCAATTTAGATGAACTGGCTTTCTATCTAGCCATCAGGCCCCAACTTGGGTACAGGCAGTTCCCACTTTTATACACCAGGTGCTGCTGAAAAACACCTATTAAAGGTGACTGTGCCAACATGAAACAATAGCTTTACAAGTTATAAAGAGGATTCTGTTCCCAGGAATCTAAATATATTATAAATTCTCTAATTAGACCCTGCCTTTAAGATCATATTCTGTGATATGCTTCTCACATTTGTCACTTGCTTTTTAATTTTGTGTGTTTTTTTGTTTGTTTTTCCTGAACCTGGTTACTGAAAGCCACTGGCTGCCCTGGGTTCCAAGCTTGAGGGGTGGGTGGGAGTTGACAGAGAAGACCCTGGGTTAAAGGAGGAACTTGGATGAGGACGTGCCATTTTTCAACAAATATTTATACAGTTCATGAGTGATTCTGAGCCAGACCTTGGGAGGCAGGGGGCTGGGAGGCGGGGGCCGGCACCAAGATTAACTGAACCTGCTTTCTAATTCGTGCGCCTGAATGCTACATGCTAAGGGTCTATTAGGTGCTGCGAATCAGCTAGTAACTGGGGACACAAGGGTAGCCAGAGCAGTGGGGGAGGTGGGCAGCGTGTGCTTAGCTACTTAGAGCTCACCAGTGTGTACGCATCTCCTGGCACGTGTGCTGAGGACAGGGCCCGGGTGCCACAGCTTCCTTAACAACAGAATCCAACCAGCCTGCAGGGAGGCTTGGCTGCTTGGACTGCGAGCAAGGAGCTCACGCTCCCTAGGCCCATGGAATGCCCACTGTGGACACAAGCAAAGCTGGTACTGGCTGGGTGCAGGGGAGCATGGCAGAGGGCGCCCTCGTGCCCAGCACAGAAACCCAGGAAGGAGTCCTGCGGAGCTCACTGAATCGTGGAGGGCTGCGGCCACTGCTGAGGGGGTTCGCGCTGGAGGAAGGGACACACCCACCCGATGTCCCAGGCTCTGTCCTGGACTTGGCAGCCTCCGGCTCCGGGGCTTCCGAGGACAGTCCAAGGAGCAGAACGGTGAAGATCACCCCCGACTGGGTCCAGGCAGCCTCTCTGAGGGAGGCTCCAGACATACCACCATCGCCCCGCCATGTGCCAATGTCTTCATTCCTCTGTTACGATTCTTTCTGCTCCCCCCACCCCTAAGTTCTTGTTCTCAGAGGTCAAGTGCCAAGAACTAAATCAGTCTTCCTTGGAACAGACCCAGCATGGGCTCTGCAGTTTCCAGGTGCGGGCAGACCCTCCCCGCAGGGTGGCAGCCATGCAGGGTAGAACGGGAGCCTACTACTGCCATCGTCACCATCACCGTTGCGGTTGTCATCGCTGCATCGTCAATGGCCAGTCATTACCGAGCCCCTGTAAATGAGGCTAATGAGCGGGCGCTTCACCCCAAGCCTCATGGGGCGGCTGGGAAGGCATGTGCACCTCTGAAAGCAACCACTGCCATCTCCCAGGGAAGTGAGGATGATGGTTTGGAGGAAGGCAGTGGAGGCGAGAAGGCTCCTAGGAATGGCAAGAATTAGCTAAGGTGACATAGGGAGTCAGGCACGCAGTAGCTGCTCAATATACGGCAGGATTTTTAAAAAATTGCCATAGCTGTTGAGAGGCCCTCGCCTCCTGAACCGTGTATTCCCGGTGCAGAGGGCCTGATCCTCTCCAGTCACTCCTCGGGGCCCAGCACAGGCGAGGGCACCTGGGAAGGGTTGATGTAAGAGGTTGGCCCCCTTCAGAGGAGCAGGGGGAAATCCTGGCCTCAGGGAGGAAGGGGCAGGTCCCTCCCCTGAGCTGCCCTGCTGGACTGACCCCCTAGACCACAAGCTCGTTCCCACCCTGCAGGGCCGGCTGCCACCACCTGCGGAACCCACGGCCCACACGGGAACCCCAACGGTCCTGTAATTGTTTCCTGGTCCTTTGACGCATGCTAATCCTACATCCCAGGCTAGGCCAGAACACAAGGGGTTCTAGATGGTGCATCGAGAAGCGTGAGGTTTAGCTGGGGCCAGGCCCAGCACACCCTGGTTTTTTCTTTGTTGCTGTTTTTAACATCTTATATCAAAAATATTTTAGATTTACAGAAGAGTTGCAGAGACTGTGGGAAGTTCCCTTAGTCCTTTCTCCCAGCATGAGCGGCTTTAAGCAAAGGAGTACGGTGGTGAGATTCCGTCTTCGGAAGGGCTGCTGGGCTGGGTGACAGTGGAGGCAGTGAGACAGCTGAGGGAGCGGATGCCAGCGTCCAGGGCGGGTCAGCCAGGGCCCTCGGGGGGCTGGGCCTCCTTCCTGGTGGCCGGGCCCCCCCTCCTGGTGGTCAGCCGTCAGAAAGAGCTCAGGCTCCAGGACTGCAGGGGGAGGCAGGGGGGGTGCAGGGGGTGTGGCAACGGGGAGCCAACTCGGTAGAGCCCAGGCACCTGCAAGGGGGGCCTCTGCGGGCCTCAGGTGCCCCTCTGTGAAATAGGGGTGACTCTGGCGTCCGCCTGAGAGGCTGTTCTGAGGGTTTTAATCAGCACGTGTGTAGAACTTGGGCTTTTGCATCCACATACTGTCTACTGGTATTAATTCAGCAAGAAGGGCCGCAGATAAGGATTCCACGAATAACACAGCTCGGCCAGCATCTATTGAGCACCTGCTGTGTGCCAGCCATGGACTCGGGGCATGGTAGGCAGGCTCTCCTTTCACTCCTCAGTCGCCCTGAGACACAGAGGCTCAGAGGGTGCAGGAACCCTGGGACCAGCCAAAGCCAGGGCTGCCAGGGCCCCGTTTTCCACCCTGCACCACCCTGCCTCCAGGGCCTGGCGGGTGACCTTGGCAAGGGGCTTTCCCTGTCTTCAGAAGCCGACATGCTCCTCTGGGCGTATAAATGCCGCTGTTTGTTTTCTTTATAAAAAAAGAAACGTGTCTCAGTTCTTTATAGTCATCCAGTTAATCTCTCAATTTACAAAAGAGTGAGTCATGTGACTGGATTCCACAAAAATTCTCTCTCCAGGTTTATGATTTTACAGAAAACTCCAGGGAAAACTGCCTGGAGCGAGTTAAAACCAGATCAGCCATAAACTATGTCCTGGTACAGCCGCACCAAGCCAAAACTCAGATTACTCATTAAATACGTGATAAATATACTCACTTTGCATCAGCAGGAAGTGGGGAGGGGGGGCTTTTTTGTTTCATGGGGGGGGAAAGGCCCCCACAAATATATATAGGGCTGCAAGTTCCAAATTAGTTGAACTCCAGAATTGGGAAATAGGGCTTTTTTTTCTAATTACTGCTTAGGTATTTTTAAGTAAAGTGGTGAGGGTAAGAGACTGCTGCTCTTAAATCTCTTCGTGGGGACAGAAGGACATGAGCCTCCTGTGATAGGGTCAAGATAAAGTGGGCGAGCCCAGGCAGCCTCATCAGGGAGCAGGGAGAACCCCACATTTCAGGAGCCCCTGGGCCTTCCTCTGACTTGCAGGGCGAGGCCATCTCTGGTCCTCAGACTGCCCATCTGTCCAATGAGGCTGCCAGACTGACAGCCTCAAAGAGGCCTTCCAATTTGGACATTTGGAGCCAGGCAGACCTGGGTTCAAATTCTGCCTGGGCCATTTGGAAGCTCTGTGACCTTGCAAAATCACATCACATCTCTGCACCTCAGTTTCCCCTGATGACACAGCTGCTGGGTGGACGAAATGGCATAAAGTCTAACATTCACAGCCAGTGCCACAGACCTGGGGGAGGTCGTTATGATCACACCGATGGTGGTGAGTCAATTAATACATAATCCAACCCCATTTTCTCATCACCCAGGAAGAAGTGTTTCTTTAGCATAGCAGTTTCCAGCACAGAATCTGGAACTGCCTGGCCTGAGCTCAAATCCTGGCTTTATCATTTACAAGCCAGGGGACACTAGGTTAATCCCTTTGGGACTCAGTGTCCTCATCTGTGAAAGGGGAATATTAACAGTATCCACTCTGCAGGATTGTTTAGAAATAAATCGGCCCAGCTATGTAAAGCTCTCAGAATGGTGCCTAGCACACAGTGCTATATATTAGTGAAATGAGTAATTACCATGTGTTATGACTTGTCATTTAGCAAATTTTAGCCATATAAATTATCATTCATTAAAATTCAGACAAGCGCGCTTTTTCCTATGCGTCTCAGTTTCCCTAGCTGTAAAATGGAGGATCCGACCCGATGAGCCCTCCTAGTCCCTAAGCTCACTGATGCCACCGCTGGTGCCTCTGCCCTGACCAGCTGGACGCCAGGCCCTGCTCTAGGAAGGCTTCCCTGACCATTCCTGGAGCACCTGGGAACATCACCACTCTTTACAGCCTTGTTTCCCACCAAACTATACGTTCCATGAAGGCGGCTGGCTTTTTAGGGCTCCTCTGTGGCACAACAGCACCAAGGTCTGTGTTATATACAGATGAGGCTCAACAGAGTCAATTAGGATAAAATGTACAGGAATTGCACTGCCCATACTAGAGAACCGTCACGGCCAATGGGGGTCTAGGGAATCACCTAGTCCAGGAACGGCCAACAGGTTTTACTTAAGTTACTATTTTAGGTTTACCAAGGGCCAATCCTTATCAATGAGTAGTGGCTACCTGTAGCAATGTGTTGAGGATTCCTGGGCCACATCGGAGCTCAGCGGGGAGGAGGGCTGAGATTGATTATCGATGTCTGCAGTGAGTGTGGTACAGATGGGGTCCATAGCAAGCTTGCTTCTCTAATCCAGTCAGATCCCCTCCTTTTACAGATGGAGAAGCTGAGTTCTCCTGACCTCCAAAGCACCCTTCTTTTCAGTCACCATATTCTCATTTACAAAAACATTCCTACGTGAAGGAGGAGCTATAGTCTTTTAAGATCTGAAGTAAAAAAGAAACACCAAAGAAAAGAAAGCATGAGACAAACAAAACACAGACAGAAAAACAAACAAACAAACAAACAAAAACAGTGTAAAAGGCAGGGCTCACTTTGGGTTTGGAAGAGAAATAATTACAGAAGGGAAAAGTAAAGTTCGAGGAAAGATTTTGGGTTTTTTAAAGAAAGAAAAGGCCGGAACACATGCTCAAAGTAGAAATCTTACAAACTCCTATTGCAAAATAACTCCTGGTCAGCCAACCACAATCTCTATAAATATATCACAAGATCAACAGCCCAGGCAAATGGGGGAGGGGAGAATGACTGCATAAATTTTTGTAAAATCAAAATAGTTCCTCTCACAGTTGGAAAGGAAGAAGTCATCCATTTAAAAAAAAAGAGAGAGAGGCTCATGAAGAAAAGAAAGATTGTAATTTTATACAACCCAATAGGAGCCTGCTGAGAAATCTAGACAGCCAGGCTATTTTGAAATAATTCTACAATTCTGCTTTCATTGTAGGAGAAAGGGGAAAAAATATCTGGTGTCTTTGGTACCGAAATTCATTAACACAGCCATGACTTACAATAGCGTCCGGGAACACTGAGGCTGAAAATGGCCATTCAAATGCCAAGAGGCTGATTTGGGTGGTAAATCCTTCAGGCCAGAAAGACAGTCACTCTAGGTCTTTTAAATGGAGGAGGTTTAATACAGGGATTTGGCTATACAAGTGATGAAAGAGGTGAGGAGCCAAATAGAAGACAGACAGAAACCAGGGATTAGCATATTAGAGAGCTGCTGCTACCACCTTTAGATGTGGAGAGATAAAGGGAATAGATGATGTTACCAGAAGCTGGGGTTGTCCAAAGGGAGCTAAAATAATGACAGGGGCTGCCCAATGGGAATGGAACCACAGAGGTGAGGGGCTGGAACTACATAGGAAATAACACAAAAGGCAGTGAAAGAACAGGGAGAAATATCCCAGGCTTCTCCTTTCCTTGCATCTTGCACCTTGCACCTTCCAGGCTGCACAGTCTGCACATCTTCCTGGCTACTAAACCAGTCAAAGGCCAGAGAGCAAGGAAGCCTGGTTCCTCGCGATACAGAGCACAGCAGCGCAAAGGCAGGGATGAATCTAAGATCAAACCAGCAGCTGATCAGCTCAGGTAGGAAATTCCTGGAGGAGAGAAACTATTTGATGACAGTGTCCTGCATAGCTCACCAGGGGTCCACCTGAGTCCAGCTTCCCCATCTGGACTGGGACTTTCTCACAGGCCAGGGCTATCTGCCCTTGAATGCCATCGTTCCTTGCACCACCCAGTGGAATCATGGTTCAGAACTGAAAGGAACCTGAAAACCTGAGAAAACCTTTGATCCAGTCCCAGCCCTTCAACAAATGAGAATCTTGATTGGCCCTCCAGAGTATTTCCACTTCCAGCCTTTTCCTGAGAATCTACTGTTGACAGAGAACTTGTACTGTGGAAGGCTAGTGGTTCCCAACCATTGACCAGAAGACCCAAGTGTCCAGTGGACAATCCAGAAATACTGCTTGGCCAGACTTCATATGCTATACTTATGGGATTAGGTAAGAGGCTCTGGGGTACCAAAGTCTGAAGCAAGCTGTGCTGACTGAGGGAGAGAAACACTCCCAGGGCCCTAGAACTTTCCACCTTCAAGCACACTTGGGATCCAGATGGATAATGAAAGTTTTTTTTTGCTGCTTTTTGAACCAGATAAAAGGGAAGAGGGGTGTTCCTGTCCAACGGAGGACGAGCTCTTACTCCTGGTTTTTGCTGAAGGCCCCATTCCGGATTACAGGCTGAGAAGAAAGAAAGGCCTTTCCCCTTCCTTTAAGGCTCCATTCCCACCTCCCCCAGGCACTTACTGCCTGGGCCATTCAAACGGTATTGATCAACCATCCGGTACACTCCGTCATCTTTTTATGACCTGTCTTCCCAGCTGGACCATACATCTTCCCCAGGCAGGGGCCAAGCCTCTGGAGCCCCCAGTGCCCACCCGACAGCCCAGCAAACAGACAGCATCTACGCAGCATCCTGAACAGGGGACGATGATTCAGGTCCCCAGAAGCCCGAGTCTGGGGTAAGGCAGGAATCACACATTCGATCAATGTTCCACATGGTTAGCAAGTGATGGTAGTTTAACATCCACTGTTTCACTTAACCCTTCACAAGGCAGGAGTCATGATTTCCATTTCAGAGAAGGGGAAGTGGAGGTTAAAAGACTTTGCCCAAAGTCACATAGCTATTGGCCAGGATGCGCTTCAAACCTATGTCTTCTTCCAAGACAAATAGCGAGCTCCGTCCCTTGGCAATCTCCCTTTCCAAGACCCATGGCTTGCTTCTCTTTCCTGAAATGAGCTGACATAATGAAATCACCAAATGATAAAAAATTAGTTAATCAAGGTAAGGCAATTAAAACAGTGCCTGGCAGAGAGTAAGTGCAAGGTAAGTAATGGCTATCATTTTCTTCATGACTCCCATCATTACTGTTTCTTCATTTGCCATGAAATTCATTTTAAAAATAAAGCCAACCCACCACCATGGCAATAGATAGCCAATTTCACAGCCAAAGCACAGCACTGGCACATGGAAAATGCCTAATTTTAATTCCAAATGGAAAATTCTAGAGAGTCGTATGATTTAGTTAAAAGGAGACACTTGAAGAAATTGTATGGTCTTTAGACACCTCAGAAAGCACTGGCTTCCCCTGGGCTTTCACAGATAGGCTCAAACTTCCCTTTCTGAATGACTTTGCTGATGAATCCAGTACTTTTTAATCAAAGAACCAGAAGGCCCGTTATACAGTAGGAAAATAAAGGCAGAGAAGGGCAAGTTATGATGCCCAAGGTCATATGTAAGTTCCCTTAACCAATGTTAGCTTCACTGCTCTTTTGCCATGTCCAATGGGTGGGGGTGGAGGATCTCTGCAAACACTGCTATTAAATACATACTTTCTGTCTGGCATGCAAAAATTAATATTCCAGCCACCACCTATGGCATGGCCCAAAGACTTTCAACTCAATTCAGTGGCTACAAAAATCAGCTAAGACATAGGATGAGAAGGCAATGCTGTGGCTAGAACATGTCAAGTCTCCCAAGCAGGGTTCTTCTACAAGCACCTGTGACATCTACTGCCACCTTTCTCTAATTTCCACTTGGCACCATCACAACAGCCTTACTAGTCCTCATATCCTTTGACTCTGCAGTTCTACTTTGGAGAACAAATTCTACAAATATTGCACAAAAGAACAAAGAGATTTCATGCACTAAGATGTCCACTGCATTATTTATAACAAAAAATTTAGAACAATCTGTATACACAACAATGTGAACAGACATCTATTTCACACACAAAGTCATTAGAATGGATGTTCATGAATGGTGGAAGGCGGCATGAAAATGCTTAAGTGAAATGACAGAACGTATCAAAACTTTATATATATAAATTCACATAACATTTATATTAACAAATACCACATGGACACAAACAGTATCCCCAAAAGCACTTGGCTGTGGACAACTCAAAAATGATTATTTTCCCCCCTTTCTTCCTGCTTAGCTTTCTATTGTTACTGCCGTTGAGGAACTCATTTTAATTAAGTCCTCATGCTGCACACTGAAAAAGGCAGTTACTGGGACTAGGTGACATCCTTGGGTGCCACATTACTCCAGACTGAAGCCCGTGACTCTACGAGAACCTGGACCCAGGCCCATGTCATCCACTGATGGCTCAAGCTATCAAGGCACTCATGTTCCATCGGGGAGCTAGGCAAGATGACCTTTAAACAACCTTTTGGCACTAAGATTTTCTCTTGGGAGAGGTAACCTCTAAGCCTATTGCCTTTTTAAGAGAGTAGACCCTAGATGTTTTTCTACTGTATGTAGTTGTAACCACAATAGCCACGTGACTGCTAGTATGTACTGAGATGCTACTAGGTGCCAGCTCCTCTAAAGGGCTCGTTAAGTATGTTCATTTTTATTCGACAGCCCCATCAGCTAGGAATATAATCATCCACTTTACAATTGGGGAAACTGAGGTCCTGAGAGGTGAAGTGCTTGCCCAGTATCAAGTGCCTTGCTCGTGGTTCTTTCCCCAGTGCCATGCTGATGGAGGGAAGTGAACCCAAGTGAGAATCCACCCACATGGCACAGTTTGGAATGTGGATGGGGTCAAGCATCTTTAGTGAACCATATGAATTTATCCTCACTACTTAATTATGAGGTGAAGAAGATTACTGACACTTTTTTTAGGAGTGCCTAAATCCTTTCCCAGAGCTCTTACTACTATTATGATTTTATAGATCAAGAAACTGAGGTTCAGAGAGGTGAAGTCATGTACCCAGAGTCACAAAGCGGCAGCGACAGGATTTGAACCCAAGCTTTTCTGGCTCCAAAGCCCATATACTCTGCCATCACACCATATCTCCCAAAAGGAAAGGAAATGAGAGACATTAAGGAGTCAGATTTCAACTCCATGTAAAGAAATACATCCAGAGAGTTCAAGTTTATCCACAATGTCATGGTTGTCCCAGAGGTGGTGAGCTCCCCACAGGAAGCATGTTATCAGTGAATGGACAGACAGACAACAGGAAAAAATAAAACCAGTGGCCACAAGCAAAAGGATGAATCAGCTACTGAAGGGGGTGGGAGGCGCAGCTGCTCCCTGTCTGGATATTCCAGTTCTGAATCCTGGAAGATCCCAGCACTTCCCAACACTGCGTTCTTCAAGTCAGCCCTGGTTATCCAGCTTTTTCTCCTCCATATTTAAGGGCCACCATTTTTTTGTGAAATGTTGCAGACCAAATATTTCATTTCCTTTATTCCCCGCTCCCTGACTTCACAAAAGTAGTAAAAAGTTAATGAATCTATAAATTGCTCACTGGCTTAAAAAAAAAAAAAAGTTAATGGAAATTTTAATAAAAATGCCCTCTCCCAGGCAATACCTGGCACTGTATGGCCCAAACTTGATGCCACAAAAGCTGGAAAATATTTGCTGAAAGTATGATTCTAAGCTCTTCAATGTCTGAAAGACAGGAAAGTCTCCATTCAAAGCTTCAGAGTGGCTCAAGGGAAAGGCTGTTGGCAGACTTGATAGTCAAACTGGGAAACTCCAGTCTCAGAAAAAGAAAGGTGGTGCAGAACCACCCGTGTTCTCCTGAGGCTATATGGCCAAAGTTGGGGTCACAGGCTCCAAGAATGGGAAAAGTCATGATATCTGGAGATCCACTGTATACTACTGTGATCCCAAGAAGGAACAAGTGCCTGGGTCCCCTACCTCTAGAAATGCTAGAGCTGATGGGAGGAGGTGGGTATGCATACTTTGGGGAAAAAATTCCACAGGTCACACTGACATATGCTTCCTTTTCAGAAATACTGCTCTGGTGTCTACCCGATGTCAGCCACTGAGCAGGCACCTTCTGATATGTCCCACAACCTAGACAAGCAAATATGAATACCCTCACTGTAATCTGGGGGACAAGAGAAGCTCAAAGAGGCTAAATGACCTCCCTGGGGTCACAAATCTAGTCCAGACCCAACAGGGCAGGAGGTTTACCCAGGAAGTCAGTACTAGGTCTCCCTCAAAATATTCCTCCTGCCTCCATTCAAGCCCCCTTCGATCCAACAACCTACACCTGTAGCCTTGTTAGGTCTCTTGAAGCTTTAACTATGAGCATGTCTTTCCCATTTATCATGCCACTGACTACCCTACCCTACCACTACTCGTTCCTTATCCTCCAAGACGTGACCCCTGCTCAGCGCTCACCACAGCTCCTGGAGAACAGACAGCAGAGTCAGAGCAGAGGCAGGAAAGCACGGGGGATGTGGACGGAGTGCCCACGACGCAGGCTCAGGAGAGCCGCACCAGGCCTGCGGCGTCCTAAGGGCGATACGGGTCCACGCCAAGACTTCACCGGTGTAGACACCAGCCCACCAGCAGCCAGTGCTCTCAAAGAATCACGGGGACAAGGAATACCTGGAAATTATAACAGCTGCTTTTCGCTTCCAGAGATTTTGAAGCCTCTTTTCTCTTTGTTTTTCCCCTAAGCCAGTTACAATTAGCATTGAGGGATATAATTACGTTGTTAGTCTAATTGCCTGTTTGAAGCAGGATCTACGGGGGTTTAATGGAAGATTGGGGGGGGCAGATAAAATAAAAAGTCAGGATAATCACAGAAGAGAGGTGTAACATGACTTTCTTCCAGGTAGAGACGAGGCCTGCACCAGAGGCCAGGGAATTGCCTCTCATCCAAGCCAGCTCCCTGGCCCGGCTGGGCGGGGAACAGCACTACCAGGCGGCGCAACTTCTCTGGAAACTGATTTTGGAGACGCTGACCTAATTAATCAGGAAGCGATCCTAGAAAAGCCCTTGGATTTGGAACCTCGGTACTATCATTGGCAGTGACACACTTAGACATCGGTGAACAGTATTTTCCCAGGTGGAGAGGGTGTGGTGGCAGCTGACGGATTGGGAGTCAGGGGCCAGAGTCCTGTCCTTGCCTCCAGGATGATGGCCCTGGGCAGAGTGGTGCACACGGTTCTGGGGCCCTGGGGGCAGAGGTCAGAGGGAGCTCTGAGTTCAAAATAAGGAGAAGCCTTCTCCCCTATGGAATAAAGAGGTAGTGAGCACCTTGACAAGAGAGGCATCCAAGCTGGAAGACCATGTGGTGGGGGTGTAGAAGAAACAGCCATGAGGAAGAACCAAATGGCTTTAAGGGACTGTACAAACAAGTCTTGTCTCCAGACCACAGAGAAGAAAGGGGTGAAGGAGAGAAGAGTTCTCTTCACATCACTGGATGCTTTCCACCTCCTAGCGCTGACCCCCCTTCAGGATTTCCACCCTGAAGGCCCATCGCCTGCATCTGGAAAGCAGTGGACTCGTTCCATGCAGCCATTTTTTAATAACCAGAAGCCACCTCCACGTGGGAGAAATAAAGCTCCAACAGAGAAGTCAAAGGCAAGGTGATCTCATGTACCATTATGGCTAATGCCATGCCTTGCCCACTCCTGAGCCTTCTCCTCCATCGCTTCATTTAATTCAGGCACAACATCTGGACTGGAGATGGCAAAGCTGCGTTCAAGCCTTATCTCTGTACGCAGAGATCAATTCTCCCACCGTCCTTCAGTTTCCTATCTTGGGAAGGGGGAGAATAGACGATTTCATAGCTTCCTCCCTGTTCCAAAATGTAGGAGAGCACCCTTGTAAGTGCAGAGCTAATAACCCCATCGAACAGATCTGACCCTCGTACACATAGCATTGTAGGGAGCACAGCTTTCCCCCTCTTATTAGCAGCAGTGCTTTCTGAAGTCATCATATCTCTAATCCCCACCATGCCAGGGACTCCAACCTGCTCAGCCACGCCCACATGGCTCCCAGCACAACACCTGACACAGAGTAGGCACGTGAAAGTAAGGTGGATGAATGAACTGCACGAAGGAGGTGCTTAGTAGCTGGCAACTACCAGAAGAGTAGTAAGAAAGAAACGTATCAACCTCTGGGTTAGAAGAGAGGACGCCCAGATTCTTTCCCAAACCTAGAACCTTCCGATTCCCCCAGCCACACATCTCCTCTGATCTCACCTCTGACCCACAAGCACAAAGCTGGGAAGCCCGAGCTTGCCATCTTCAAGGCCCTGATACATTCCATAAAAAGATGCCATATTTGGGTTTCCAGGGGAAGACCTCACTCAGGTGCCATGGAGTTGGGAAAGGCCGCCTCTGCTTTCCTCACCCACTGCCACCTTTTGACTAGCTTGCAGAACTAAATGTCACATTCTGATTTTCAGGGCTGCCTGGGAGAAATCTGTTCTGCTGGGTTTTCTGAATTTTCCCCATTCAGTGTTGACAATAGCAATGGAGCATGCTTGAGGCTCTCAGTACAAAGGGAACGAAAATTCCACCGCTCTGCTTATGAGGTTGTACTGCATGTATGACCCAGAGCAGAAAGACTCATTGAAATCCAATAAAGGCATGGGGTGGGGGAAGCTGCTCTGTTCCTAGAGAGACCAACAGCATCTCGTTCCATGCAATCTGCCGGGCTCTGCCATCGACCGAGGGAAAAACAAGCTGCCATTTTGACACTCTTTGTCATGAGCAACAAGATGGCGGCGAGGTACATCCTGGACTCACACCCTTCACCCCCACATTCTCCCAGGCCCTCAATTTAAAGGACATGAACAGCCTGGGGCAGCTGTGGTTTCTTTGGGGAGGGGTGTGGAGAGAGAGCAGGGAACCGGAGTAAAAGTTTTATTTATAACAAAGCATAAAAATAGAGCTGCAGCACTTGTTTTTCTAGTCAGGGCAATCATTGGCTGCTTCTGCGTTCTAAGGCTGGGAGACCTCGTAATTGCTCAGAAGCCTCCACAGCAGGGCTGTGCCAGCCTCAGAGAACATCCAGGGAGACACAGCAGGCCTGGCCAAGCAGTACCTCCGGAGGGCCTAACTCAGTTTAGAATTCTCAGTTCAGTTCAGTTCCACCGTCATTTAAGAAGCACCTACTATGTGTCAAGCCCTATGCTGGACTTAGGGGATACAAGTGATAAAAAAGATGGACATTTCAAGGAACTTGCTATCTAGGAAGGCTGCGATAGTGTCATGTGGAAATGAGCATCATGAATGTGCTATAATTATTTGCTCCAAAAGAGCATTCACTGTGTGTCTGGCAGTATAAAAGTACTTCAGACTCATTACCCCACTTAGTCCTTACAATCACACTGTGATATGAGAATATCATATTTCGATTACACAGATGGGGAAACTAAGAATAACTGAGATTAAGTATTTTGCTCAAATGGAGGAGACGAAGTTCAAGTCCTGCTCTGGCTTCAAAATCCATGGCCGTAACCCACTCTTGGTCAATCCCAACCAATCGGTGCATAAGGATTCGTTCAAAGTGCCCAGGGACAGATTCTCTGCTGAGAGAGCAAAATGGGTACACCCTTGCTTTGAGCACCTGCTTCCCACATGGGAGGTCCCAGGTTCGGTCCCAATGCCTCTTAAAAGCAAGAAACAAGCAAACAAAAGAAGGAACCAACTCAGGGGAGCTGATGTGGTCCAGTGGTTGAGCACCGGCTTCACATACAAGGTCCAGGGTTCAATCCCCCAGTCCGGTACCTCAAAAGAGAAAACCAAGGAAAGGTAAGAGGAGGCAGACATCAGCTCCATGGGAAACAGGCCTTCCCCCCACCGACCCAGCCAGCCCAAAAAGAACAGGCTGTGGGGAAGGCGGGAATGAGTCTCCTCACTGGAAACGAGCGTCCAGTCAGGACTTCTGTAGAGGCAACCACTGGGCTCCCTTTCAGCTCGGTGAGCTCAGGTTAATCCCAGAGAGTGAGCTCCGTGCTCGCCCACTGCCATTCACACAGCACGAATACTTGTGCTTCCACTTGTCCCCCCACCACCGCCACATCTTTCAGAGGTACATTTTTATGTTTCCCAGAGATGAGGAAATTGAAGTGCACAGATAGTCTCTCCTTGGCTAGTAATCTGTGCATAAACGTGAGGGGCTGCGATGATGATTAACATCCCAGCGTGCCCCCCACCTCGCCTAAGTAATTACACACCGGGTCAGGTCTGGAGTCCCTCCCTCTCGGTACAGTGTCTGCAATGGGGGAATGAAGGTGCCATGTCTCGTAGGAGAGAAGGGCCGCCTGTCTCCGTGAACTCATGTCAAGTCCCAGAACTCCCAGTTTCCTTGGAAAACATTTTCTGGACTTGTCGCCAATGAATTGCCTGAACCTTTTTTTTAAAGCCCCCTTCTCCAATGCTCCCCCGCACTAATTGCTTTCGCTGCCTTTTTCTCCATAAATTTAATTAACTTGCTGTGTGACCTTGGGCTCCCCCCTCTGTAAAATGAGAGTGGGCTACAATCTCTCGGAGCCTCGACAGCCCTAGCATCCCAGGATTCCGTGGCCAGCTCTGGCTAAGTGCGTGACCTTGATATGCCTGGCTGCCGGGAGCTCCCCAGAGCGCCAAGACCATCCTGCTCCAAACAGCTCTCGGCCTGCATCAGTCCACTAGCGCTCAAAGCCCTGCATCACCCCAGCTGAAAAGGCAGGACAGCGGAACTTGGCAGGGTCCTGTGGCACACCCCCCTCCCACCATGGACCCCCCACCAAAGCTCAAATTTGCCTCTGGCTTTTCAGAGAAGCTGCCAATCCCCAGAAGTAGGAGAAACTCCAGATCAGGGGCTGGATCAAGAGCATAAGCGTGAGGCTGAAATTGTAATAATAATAACTGACATTTATATCACGCCTTTCATCCCCAAATCCCAAATTAATTAACTTTTTACGAGACATTTTTAAACTAGTGCCATTTAATAAAATTCTATTAGGAGAAGTCTTTTTTTTCCCAGCCCTATATTTTTATTAACAGCCACCAAAAATATAATTTACAGGCAACCAAAAGTCAGGCAAGAGAGGGACAGGGAGAAGCCGATTCTGCTGACGACAAGGAGCAGGGGACCTGGCGCTGACCACGGGGGCGGACTCCCTGGCCTCACTGTTCCGGGGTGGGGTCCTCTGGGGATCCCCTGGCCCCCAGTTACTCTACAAGACTGACTCTCAGACCCACATCATTCATCTTGTATTTACTGATCATCTATTTTCTGCAGCCACCACAGGAGCTGCCGTGGATAAAACAGAGAACAAAGCGCTCGGTCCTTGCATTCTTGGTGCACACAATCTCATGGCAGAGAGACACATTAACCACCAATAACTAGACAGTTAAAAGTGTGGCGGGTGCTGAGGATTCATGGCAGCATCAGAGAGGAAAACATGATCTAGTTTGAACTGTTGAGGGGGGCACAGGTGTCAGAAAAGACCTCCCTGACAGAACATGAAAAAAGATTGGGCACAAGTCAGGCAAAGTGGAAAAAGGGGCAGGAGCACAATCCTGGCAATGGAAACAGGCTGGCACGTTTGAGAAACAGAGGCCAGCCAGGCTGGGTAGGAGAGGGAAGGGACTGGAGCAGAAACAGAGCAGACAGTTAGTTCTAGGGTGGGATTCCTTCCTAAGCAGAATGGAGAGCTGACCAAGGCTCAAGCAGAGGAGAAGCATCATCAAATGCTGTGGCTGGCTTGCAGAGTGCTTTGTACCTGTGGAATATCAGTCTTTTATGTGCATTCGTTGTATCCGCACTGTCTAATCTGGGGGCCACTAGCTACAAGTGGCTACCAAGCATCTGAAATGTCGCTGAGATGTACTGTCATCTGGATTTTTGAAGACTCAGTACAAAATTAAATCATGTGATATCCCAATAATAATTCTTGTATCGATTCGTGTTGAAATAAAGTTTTAAATAAGCTGGGTTAAATTGAGCATACTATTAAAATGAATGCTACCCATTTCTTTTTACTTTTTAAAATGTGGCTACTATGAAGCAGACTTGGCCCAGTGGATAGGGTGTTTGCCTACCACATGAGGTCTGCGGTTCAAACCCCGGACCTCCTTGACCCGTGTGGAGCTGGCCCATGCGCAGTGCTGATGTGCACAAGGAGTACCCTGCCACACAGGGGTGTCCCCTGTGTAGGGGAGCCCCACGCGCAAGGAGTGTGCCCCGTAAGGACAGCTGCCCAGCGTGAAAGAAAGTGCAGCCTGCCGAGGAATGGCACCGCATACACAGAGAACTGATGCAGCAAGATGATGCAACGAAAAGAAACAGAGATTCCTGTGCAGCTCACAACAACAGAAGCGGACAGGGAAGAATGTGCAGCAGCAAATGGACAGAGAACAGAAAACTACGGCGGGGGAGGGGGGGAGAATAAATTTAAAAATCTTTTAAATTTATTTTATTTTATTTATATTTTATTAAATTTATTTAGAAAATCTCAAGTTACATAGGCGGCTTGCATTATATTAGACAACTCTGTGTTATGTACTTCAGAATGAAGAATATTAAATAAAATATTTATTTACTTCAGAATGAAGATGAGCATTCTACTAGCTACTGGGACAGGAAGGTCCACATCAAGGGCCATTTTCGGCCCAAGAGTTTACTTATATGGCCTGCTCCCTGTTCTCCAACAAACCAGAAGAGGGGGTGGGAAGAATGGAAGTTCTACATGGGATGAGGTCTGTGCTCCACCCAAACTATCACCCTCACCATCTCATGCCCCATCCAGGTTTAGTAAGAAACAACCACCAAAAAATGTAGTTAAAAGGTTAAAAGAAAACAAAACAAAAAAACTAAACTAAAATCTTAATTTCCACTCTCCATGTCACAATAAAGTAGGGACAGGAGGAAAGATCAAGGTTCTCTGGAGTCAGCTAGAATGCATTTCAAAGCCACTGTCAAGCCCTCCTTGCAGACGCTAGTGAGGGGAAGGAGGCTAGGACCCTAACAGGTTTCATAAACTCATGGCCTAGAGTGGGTTTTTTAGGGTCTCACACTGTTGTTGGTGGTTTTTTTGTTTTTTTTCAATTAGTTGCCGTGGTTTGAAATTTAGGAAATTTTACATAAAACTTCAGATTTAGTGCTTCTCTTAGAAATAAAATTTAAAAAAAGATCTGACCACACTAGGCCCATGTTAAACGTCAGCTGTACCTGAAGCAAGAACTGCTCCCTTGAGACGGGATGAGGGGCTTCCAGTTTGCCACAATCCTGGCCCCTACTGCATGGGGGTCTGTGCCCGGCCCGGATGCCCCCTCCACTGCAGCTCTACACAAGGACTTGTGGTTGGCATGCTTTGGAGCCTCTGTACACGCAGGAACCATTGCCAAGAATGCCCTGCCCTCGTTCGTTTGCTAGCTCCTACTAATCCAACACCGTCTGCCTAGCTGGAAGCTCTCCCTGAGCCCCTCCAGCTCTCCTGGGCTGATGGAGGGCTCACAGCCACCTGGCACTTACCACACTCTATTGCAATGATTCATTCACACATCCGCTTCTTCCACTGGACTCTGAGCAATCTGAGGGCAAGGATCACATCCTGCTTTTCTCCTGCCTCAAAGCAACAGACGGAGAAAAGATGCTCAGAAACATTTGCATCGTGAACCACATCAAGGAGAGAAAGCATGCTGGAGGTCACACCGACAGCCCATCCCGTCCCAGCTGGATATCAGACCGTGATGCTTCCAGATGCACCTGGGTTGGTGATCAGCTCTCCAGAACCAACCCAAAACACCTTCTAGATAAAGTGTACTTTCGCCAATCACCTCAGAACCTAAATGAAATCATCAGAAGTTGAAAATTATATGGAGTTTGGAGTGACTTTGAACCTATGTAGCCATCTAAATAGCTCTGTTGAGCAAACAAGAATTTCTTGATTGCCCTTTTTGAAGTTGCCAGAGCCCTGTCTTGTTGCTATTAAAATGAAATTTCACAATGATCCTAAACCAGTTCTTCTCGTTTTCCTGAAAGAACTGTCATTCAACCCTACATAAAATCCTTTACAAAACAACAAATACAAGGGAGATCTGCCCAGTGAAATGAGAAGCGATCATTTTTCCATGCAGGAAAAATGGAGCATTGATTCATCCTCTGTTTCAAAAGCACTTCCTGAGCACCTACTATGCAGGACCTGGAGAGGCAGAGAGGAGCAAAAGATACAGAGAACATCTGAGGGCAGCTGCCAGGTACAGTTTCCACAGAAGGATGGCCCGCTTTTCATTTGTTCCCATCAAAACAGGGCCAGGTAAGTAAGTTTGCAGCCCATTCTCTTGGGCAGTTTAAAGGTTCTCTCAACCCCTGCATCTTGCCCTCCAGAAAGTCACCTTAGCCCAAAGACAAAGGAAAAAAAAGAGAAGAAAAAAGACGGGAAAAGAAGAGGAAGACCAAGAGAAGGGACAAGACCTAAGTTTCAAGAGTGAGATATTATCTCCAGTAAGCCACTCCTCTGTGTGAAATTTTTAAAAAGAACAGAATTATTACCTACAAACTTATCAAGTGCCACCATTTTCAGAAGGGCAAATGAGGCTCAGCAGAGGAAAACTGTCTTGACCATCTGTGACAGTATGAGATTATTTATGAATTCCAAAGAGAGAGTTTACATTTGTAAACTGGTCTGTTCCTCTGGGGGTGATACCCTTTGACTATATTAGATTCAGCTGAGCTGTGTGATTAAACTATGTTAAGATTAGAGCTTTGGGGAAACGGACTTTGGCCCAGTGGTTAGGGCGTCCGTCTACCACATGGGAGGCCCAAGGTTCAAACCCCGGGCCTCCTTGACCCGTGTGGAGCTGGCCCATGCGCAGTGCTGATGCGCGCAAGGAGTGCTGTGCCACACAGGGGTGTCCCCCGCGTAGGGGAGCCCCACGCGCAAGGAGTGCACCCGTAAGGAGAGCCGCCCAGCACGAAAGAAAAGTGCAGCCTGCTGAGGAGTGGCGCCGCCCACACTTCCCGTGCCGCTGACGATAACAGAAGCGGACAAAGAAACAAGACGCAGCAAAAAGACACAGAAAACAGACAACTGGGGGAGGGGAGGGGAATTAAATAAATAAAAATAAATCTTTAAAAAAAAAAAAAAGATTAGAGCTTTGATTCAACCATGTCAGTAGAGTGTAACTCAGGTTGTTCCTGCCCCCTTGGTGGGCTATATAAATGGACACTTGCTCAAGAAGACACACAGAAGGTGGCACAGGAAGAAAGAGAGCTCCAGAGACACGGCAGAGGAGAGAACTTTGATCGTGTGGCCTCAGGAAGAGATGAGCCATTTGCCTGATAGTCTGCAGCTAAAGAGAACAGAGCAGCTGAGCTGAGGAAGCTGGAAAGAAACAAACCCTATGCCAGCCTACAGCTGAGATCAGAAGAAGCTGGGCCCACGGAGCCTAAAGAGGAAGAAGGAGAGACGGGCCACCATCCTATTTCAACATGTGCAACTGACTTGGGTGAGAAAGTATCTCTTATGGTACCTTAAGTTGGACTCTTTAGGGCCTTGTAAATATAAACTTTTACCCCAAATAAATACCCTTGATAAAGACCAACAGATTTCTGGATCTTTGCATTAGCACCTCGTTGGCTAATACACCACCCTTCAAGGTCAGTTCACAAGTCCTCTCTTCCCCCATAATTGCTACCTCCAAGGAATTGCAGAAATAATAGCTCCCGTCATTGATGACTGACCATGTGCCAGGCACTGCCTGAACGTCTTGCTAGCTGTGTCCCATTTCATGTCCCAACCACCCTAAGGAGTAGCTTTCCTTGACTGCCTTTCCCATGCAGAAATTGAGGCTTGGGGAGGTTTGACCACCTGTCAAGCTGCACGTTCAGTCCAGGGAATCTGGCCCACACAGTCTCATGCTCCTGGAGATCCAATATCTCACCCAATATCCACTCATTTCTTAAGAGAAAGAACACAAGGTACAGGAAGAAAAGCTGGAGTTTTCAGAGAAGAAAATCCAAATGCTGAGGAGCAGGGGTGAAACAAGACAGCAAGACATATACTGATAAAACTTCCCAACTCCAAGAACAAAGAGAAAATCCTGAATACCTTCACAGGGAAATAAGCCTAGAGAGAAATGAGAATCAGTCTAGCATAAGTTGCTCATCTGCAAAATCAAAGGCCACAAGACAAGAATGCATGGCTATAAGGCTTTCAGGAAAGGGACTTTGAACCTAAGATGTAAACCAACCCTTCATTCAAGTTTGAAGAAAAAATAATGACATCTTCAAATACGCAAAATCCTAGTGCTACCCAGTCTCCTTTTCTGAAAAGCATCAAGGAAAATGAACCCAAGAAGAAGAAAATATCAGATATAATTTTTTAAAATTTTAAAGGGAGAGAAAGTAGCCCAGTAAAACAGAGTTAAATCCAAACAGAGATTGAAAATATAGCTGGGAGGTTCAAGGTAGCATTTAAGAAATGATAACTCAAAAACATAAGGCAGAGATGTTAAAAACAAGCTGGAAATAAAATTCCATATCATATTAACCATGAACAGATTATGAAGGGAGGATGTGGAAAGAAAAAGCGCATTTAAAGGTCAAATATTTCTTGGCAGGAATTATAGATACTAATTTATTCTTGCCCATGTTTAAATATGTTTGTTAAAAATTACAGCATATCTAGGAAATGAGAAATAGGACTGTGACTTCCAAATCAATAAGGAGGGAGGGGGAGAGATGGGGGAAGGAAAAAGAAAACAGAGGAAACTAAAGAAAAGAGGGAAATAAAAGAACTATGGCAACCCAACAATAAGCAGGGGGAAAAAATCATGGAAAAACAAACAAAATAAGGTGGCAGGGTTTAAAAAAAGAGGGGAGGGGAGATACTACACAAGACAAAAAGTTTCTTAAATTGATATAAAATTCAACCACCAGAAGGATAAACAGTAATGAATGTGCCCATATCCATAAAATGAAGAGAGCGAAAACTTTTGAAAATTCAAGGAGAAATGGAAAAAACAGTTCATTATATTAAGAGACTATAACATATTTCCCAGAAATGGACAAAGCATGAGGATAAAAGACAATAATAAGGCAATAAAGGTCTTGAAAAACACAATTAACCAGTTCAATATTTTATATGCACTCATAAAAAAACAATACACATCTTTAAAAAAAAATCTATGGAACAATTACAAACTGATCATGTGATAGGCCACAAAAAAACCTCAATAATTTTTTTTTTAATTAGAAATTATAAAGGGCATATTCTCTGACCACAAAGCAATAAAACTAAAAATTAAACAAAAAGAGAGCCACAAAAGGTTTAACAACTTGGAAATGTAACCCAAGTTTATTCAGGAATATTTTTTTAAAGAAGAAATTAAAACAAACTGCAGACTATTTAAAAATGAACAATGAGAACACTGTATATAGCAAAACCCATGGGATGACAAGAAAAGGGAAAAAAATCAAAAGAAAACCAAAAGAAAGTAAAACTAAACAAAAATAAGCAGAAGTTGCAGAAATAGAAAATTAAAAACTTGGTAAATAAAAGCAAGGGCAGATTCTTTGACATTACCTATAAAATAACTAACCTTGCCTTATTCCATGCATCTGGACAAGAAAATAAAAAGTCAATAAAAATATATTAAGGAATAAGAAAGTGCTATAACCTCCAAATCAAAGGGAAGGAGGGAAGGAAGGAAAGAAGGGAGGAAAGAAGGAGAGTAAGACTTATACTAATATATTTTAAAATGCATACAAAACACACCATTTTCTAAGTAATAAAAATTATCCAAAATTGACTCAGAAAGAAACAGAAAACTTGAATAGACCGATAACGAGAGGAAGAAATGTTATCTGGGATGCCCGAATTCTATCAAATGTCCAGTAAACAAATTATATCTATATTTTTCAAATTGTTCCAGGAGGTGGGGACAAGCTTCCCAAGTTTTGGTATAAGGCCAACATAAGTGTGCAAGGATAATTTAAAAGAGAGAGAAAATTATAGATGCATCTTACCTAAATGCAAACTTCTAGCAAATCAAGCATGGCATTAAATTACAAATGTAATTTAATTCCAAAAAATATCATGTCTTCTGGGATAGTCTGACATAAGAAAAATCAATCTAATTCATTAGAAATAAAAAGAAACCTCCGTAAAGGATATCTATCAAAAACCTCCCTCAAATACTTACCACCAGAGCTAGCTAATTAAAATCAGGAATTAGATCAGAAAGCCCAACATCACAATATTATTCAAAATTATTCTGGAGATCCTGGTCAGTTTCATAAGACTATAAAAAAGACACAAGAAATATAAATATTAGAAAGGAAGAGACAAACCTGCCATTTTGCAGGAGAATCAACTGGAAAACTGTTAGAACAAGAGAATTCAGCAAATCAACTGGAAAACGATTAGAACAAAAGAGAATTCAGCAAAGCAACCAATACAGGATAAATATTCGCAACATTCACAAGTCAATGGCTTTCTTACATATCTACAATAATCAGTGAGAAAAATATAATGGGACAAATCCCATTCCCATGGGTAACACGAATTATAAAACACCAAAAAGCAAACCTATCAATAAATGTGTAAAACAACTGAAAATGGGAGGATTGCATCCAGCATCCATGTGGAATCTGAGCCTCCTCTTGACATAGAGGTGCAATGGACACAACCAATCCAATGTCCACATAGAAGAGGTGGCATTGGATTGGGAAAAGTGGACATGGTGGACGATGGGTATGGGGAAAGGCAGGAAGAGATGAGAGGTGGAGGCGTCTTTGGGACATGGAGCTGCCCTGGATGGTGCTTCAGAGGTAATCACCGGACATTGTAAATCCTCACAGGGCCCACTGGATGGAATGGAGGAGAGTATGGGCCATGATGTGAACCATTGTCTATGAGGTGCAGAGTTGCCCAAAGATGTACTTACCAAATCCAATGGATGTGTCATGATGATGGGAACGAGTGTTGTTGGGGGGGGGAGAGGGGGGGTGGGGGGGTGGGGTTGAATGGGACCTCACATATATATTTTTAATGTAATATTATTACAAAGTCAATAAAAAAAAAATCCCTAAAAAAAAAATAAAATAAAATAAATGTGTAAAACCCATAAGAAGGCGATTACAAAACTTACCTAAGAAATATCAGAGAAAACTCAAATGATGGATAGACATGTTCCTGAATGAGGAAGAGTTAATATCATAAATGTGGGTCTACTCTCCTTACTAATCCATAAATTCAATAAGATTCCAGTCAAAATACCAAAAGGATTTTTAAGAGACCTTGCCACGCTGATGGAGAGTTCACGTAGAAGACTGAATTTATAAGTCTCTAGTACAGACTCAATATATTTTTGAAAAGAGGAACATGTGGCACACTAGAAAGGTATAATAACTAAAACAGCTGGAAAAGGCACAAAATTAAGTACATCGATCAATATAAAAGAATAAAAAGTCCAGTCAGACTTGTGTACATACGAGGATATAGAAAACTGTGAGCGTCCCTTCAAATCAGGGGAAAAAGGAGAGACCATTCAAGAAGTAATCATGACTCTTGATACTATGCCCTAAGAAGGCAACTGCAGCACCCCTAAGATTTCCTCCCCAAAATGCTTAACGTGAATCTGATTTGGAGGAAACAGCTGGCAAAAGCAAACTGAGACACACTCTACAAAACAACTGGCCCAGCCACATAAAAAGTACCCAAGTCATAAAAGACAAGGAAAGATTGAAGAACTGTTCCAGAGTAAAGGAGGCTAAAGAGACAGGACAACTGAATGCAATTTGTGATCCAGTGTTTTCTCTATAGGATGCTGTTGGAACCGAGGGTGAAATGTGAGTCAGGGCTGTTGACGAGCTAATAGTTTCCTATCATAACGTGTTAATCTCCTGATTTTGATCCATGGTACTGAGGTTACCTAAGTGGTATTTTTAGGAAAGACACCTTGAAGTATTTAGGGGTAAAGGGTACCAGCTCTACAATTTTGTCTCAGATTGTTTAGAAAAGGGATTACTGAGAGGCAGGAAGGGAGGGAGAAGGGAGGCGAGAAGAGAGGAGGGGAGGGGGAAGGGAGTGGGAGGGATGGAGAAAGAAGGGGAACAAGAGAGGTAGGGAGGAAAGAGGAGAGAAGAAGGGAAGGGGAGAGGGGGAGAGAGAAGGGAAGGAGAGGGAGGAGGGAGGAAAGATGGGAGGAGGAAGGAGAGAGAGGGAGGGTAATATGATAAAACAGATGTGGGAAATGTTAACATTTGTGAGTGAAGCATAAATGGGAATTCTTTGTACTATTCTCACAACTTTCCTGTAAGCCTGAAATTATGTCAAAATAGAAAGTTTTTTAAAAAAGGGAAATGTAAACTGCAAGATCCCTTGGGACAGTTATGGTTATACCCATATATAGTATTGCTATAAAACATGTATGGGAATTATAAACACCAAATTCTAGTTTGTCATTACCTCTGTGCAGGGAGGGGAAAGAGGGTTCAACATGCTGCAAAGTCTTATGAAGTAAAATTAGATATGGCAAGAAATATCTAAATAAGTAGATAATAGTGAGACACCTAGGAAAAATACACAAAAATAAATTCCAGAAGGATGAAGTATCTACAGAGAAAAAAAAAAAAACCTAAAAAATACTAGGTAAGTATAGGAAATTTAAATAATATTGACTGCAGTATTTCTAAGCATCTTCAGAAAATGAAACAATGATTTTTTTAAAAATACCAAAACAAATAGAACACTGAAAACAAAGCCGAATAACTTCATAAAATAATATATAATAATATCAAAATAACAACATTTTACCAATATTACTGGTCAAATATGCCAGGTTCTCTTTCAAGCACTTTACGCCCATTGTTTCCTAGCCAACAACTCAGTGAGGCAGGTGCTACTCTCATTCACAACAAGCCCAAGACACCTCCCAGACTCCAAATACGGCACCAGTTCCCATCCTTCTACATTGCTCATGGTAGAGGCAAGGCCCTGGTCCTCTGCAATTCCCTCCGAGCGAACTGAAGAAAATAATCCAGGACATTCAGATTCTAGAAGATTCCCATTCACTCTTTCAACAAATATTTACTACTCAGAAAAAAATAATAATTACTTGTTTTTATTGGCACAGTAGCACATACTTCACCTATTTCGTTTAATCCTCACACCACTACCATGAGGTAAATTTTGCTGTTTCTATTTCGGTTGAGATAACCCAGGCTCAGACACTGGAAGTGAGGTGCCCAAGATAACCTAATTTGTCCGGCAGAGCTGGGATTCAAACCCAGGTCTCTACCACCAAACTGCAGCTCCTCCTTTATTGAGTCCTCAGTGTGCCAGCTTCTGTGAAAGTGATTTCCCCTGGGGAAGGATAAACTTCTCCAGCTCAAGCTGAAGGCAGCCACCGGCGCCCCTGGCACAAGCACCTATCAAACCAAAGGCCGCAAGAGGAACAGGCCCCATCTGCCTCTGCTGCAGCAGCCAGCAGCTCAGCAACAGGTAAGATGCCAAGAACGGGGTTCATTCAACAAACATTTGCGGAGCAGCTATACGTGCCAGGCCCTGGGGACCCAGTGGGTAAAAGAGACGCCATCTCACCACCCCGTCCAGGGAATTAAATATGCAGTCACCACAATTAATGGTGAAACTAAGGAAGGCTGAGTGGGAGAGAGGGCAGAGGGCTTCACAGAGGTCCCCATCCCCTCGTTTTAAAGAAGCAACAGAGACCCAGATTGAAGTGTCTGCTCAGGGGTCACCCAGCCAGGGGGTGGGAAACTCATACCAAGGCTTCCAACCCCAGCCCTGGGGTAGTGCCCCTTCTGTGGGGTGAAGCGGCAAAGACACCGCCTGGGTGCCATGCTGTGTGTTTCCAGGACAGGTGGAGGGCCGGCGGTGCTTTGGTCCCTGGGGATAGCTCTCACGGCAGTGTGGCTTAGTGGGAAGCTGGCCAGGGCATATGGGGTGCCCTCTCCTGGACCCCCACCTGAGCTGGCAGCCTCCAATCGCTCCTGAAATGACATGCTTCACCTTAGCACGGTGGCTCCTCGCTTAGTGAACCCACTAAACAAGGCTGTGCAATATAATCCGGGAGGAAAGGCCCATCTGCTTCCACAAGGGCACTAGCTGGACAGGTCATGATCAGCCACGATGAGCTACTCTGACCCACTGCCCAGCCAGGAAGCAGCTTCCCGCCCAGCAAGGGGCCTCCAGCCAGACCACCTACAGCCCTCCTATCTTGGACTAGCCACTGGTCCCTCCTAGGTCGAGGGCCTCCGGGCCTGTAAGCGGGGCAGGCGGAGCTTATGTGGCATCCTGACCGGGACTCAACCTTTTTGAGCCCCACTGGGGCCAGAGCAAGTGAGCTTACAAAGCACAAAGGGCTGCACACACGGGACACCCTCGCGGTTCCCCACCTCGCCATGCTCAGGCCACTGCCACGTGAGTCCTCATGCCCCAGGTCTTCCTGGACCCCTCACGTCTGCCCCAATCACCCACAGCTCAGGAATTCATTTAAACCAGCTCTTATCATTACCTATGTCTTCACCATGTGCATAAAGACCAATGTTTAACAAACAGGCCAAGGTTCATAAAACCAAAAGGACTCATCCCTTTCAGAGGGAGGCTACAATCTCGTGCAATGATTGCATTTTGGTGGAAATATTTGCAAATCCCTCCCTGGAATCAGATGTGGGTTAAGGACAGTAAAAAAAACTGCTAGGGAAGCGGACATGGCTCAACTGATAGAGCGTCCACCTACTATATTGGAGGGTCCAGGGTTCAATACCCAGGGCCTCCTGGCCCATGTGGTGAGCTGGCCCATGCGCAGAGCTGCCATGTACAAGGAGTGCCGTGCCATGCAGGGACACCCCCGCATGGGGAATACTCCCTGCAAGGACAGCCGCCCCGCGTGAAAAAAGCGTAGCCTGCCAGTAGTGGCACCGCACACACAGAGAGATGATGCAACAAAAAAGAGATGCCGTTTCCCGGTGCCGCCGAGGGTGCAAGCAGACACAGAAGAACACACAGCGGATGGACACAGACAGAGAGGAGACAATGGGGGAGGGGGTCAAGGGGAGAGAAATAAATAAAATAAATCTTTAAAAAAAAGAGCTGCTAGTCTTTTGGGGGCACTTATCATAAGCCAACTACTGAGCTTGAGCACTTTGTCCATTCAATCCTCCCTATCGAGGACTAGTCGCAATTATTATTACTATTTGTCAGAGGAGGAAGACATCACATGCCACCAAGTGGCAGAGCCAAGGCTGGGCCTTGGGTGGGCTGACCATGAGTGCAGGAGTCATCTCTGCTGCCCTTTACCTTCTCCAGAACATTTCCCCTCTACCATCCTTCCAAACGGCAGCAACACTGGAGTACAGGCCGGGCACACAGCCCAGCCAAGACCTCCTACCAGTCGCCCTAGTGGTGTCATCTACAGACACTGGATACAAAAGACGTTAGCATCGGCTTGCACCGTCTTTCCCTCCACCCTCACTTCTGTCTTCAATCTTTGCAATACGAACAACTTGTGTGACTCTTGGGCCAATCAATTCTTTTATATTCTCTCTTCCAGTGGTCTCCTTCTTCCCTCTCCTCCCACCAGCTCGACCCCAATACTCACACCCTAGACCTTGTCCTTGCCAATGACCACGAAGTTGATTCAAGAACCCCTGACCTCAGACTCCAGCCCCTCCCACCAATTCTCCATTTCACTGCAACCTCCAACCCACCGCCCAACAGCCCACCCCCCCATCAGGGTCCCCAGCACTGCTATCCTTCCCCTATCCTTCCCCGGTGCGGCCAGCGTCCATCACGATAATCCCTCCTTTGCATACGCTTTCAAGCCTCCAGCCCTCTCCTCTAGCCGTGTACTCCCTGGCAAAACCCCAGGTCAACTCTTTGCATACCCCACACCTACAGCCAAGCAGATGGATGTGGCTGGAGGAAAGCACACCGCCACGCAGATTGTCTCGCTTCAAATTTATGACCACAAACCTCAGGTGGGCTCTTAGTACAGCCCAACAATTTTCTTCCTCAATTCACTCTCCTGCTCTCCTAGATGAGCATTTGAAATACTCCCCTTTCTCCTCAAACCTCAAACAACCTCTCCGCACAAATGGTTACCTTCCCTGAGAAAATAAAAGCAACCAGAAAACTATTCATCTTTCCACCACCAAATCTAACAGACTACCTCCCTCTGCACTAAACTCCCTCCTCCTGCGTGGCACACTGGATGGACTGCACTGCTCCCACCCACTCTACCCCTCAGGGGAACAGTGGGTCCCTCCCCTCTTGCCAACCCAAGGTCACTGCTCCAGCAGTTTGCTCTCCTCTCTCCTATGACCTCAGTTGTCCCCTCTCTACAAGATCCTTCCCACAGTCTACAAACAGGATGCAATTTTTTAAATGAGAACCAGGACCCACATCCCTCACCATCTAACTACTCCTGGTTAGAGCAAAGCTCCTTGGAGGTGTCTAGCCTCACTGGTGCCCCTTCCTCAACCTCCATTCTTTTACGCCTACCACTCTAATTAGGCTTTCCCCCAGCAATCCACTGAAATCACTCTCCCTGGGTCACCCATGATCCCCTTCTCGCCAAACCCAGTGGATGTTCTTCTGTGCTCATCTTAGGTACATGGCTGATCTCCCCTTTCTTCTGGGAACACTTTTTTCTTGACTTTGAGGACCCCTCAACCTCCCGCCTCATTGGCTCCTTCTTCAGTCTCTTTGCCTGGTTCCTCCTCCTCTTCCCATCAGAGGCTAGACCTGGGACTCCTTTTTACCTATACTAGGTGAGATCCTCAAGTCCCACAGTGTTAAATGCCACCTGTATGCTGATGATTCAGTGATTTAATATTCAGCCCTAACCACTGGTCCCCTAAGCTGCAGACTCTTAGGTCCAACTGCTCACTTAACATCAGCACTTGGATATTTCAGAGCATCTTAAACTGAGCATATTTAATCAAATCTTCCATGTGTCACCCCCATTCCCTAGTACCTGCTCCTCCCTGAGTCTCATCCCATCTTGTAATGATCTTACCAATTACTCAAATCTCAGGCTCAACATCTAGCTGGAGTCAGCCTTGATACCTCTTCTTCCCTCATATTCTACATCCAACCTGGCAGCAAGTCCCGTTAGTTCTGACATCAATCCCTCCTCACCATCTCTCCATCACTTCTCCACTCATCTCTATCCTCCAAGCCAGCATCACCTCTCACCTGGGTTACTGCTAAGTCTCCCACCTAGTAATCTCATTTCAATTCTTTCCCCTAACAGTAGCCATGGGGACCCCTTTAAAATGTACATTAGAAAGGCTACAGAACAGGAGAAGATATTTGCCCACAGAACAGGAGAAGATATTTGCAAATCGTATACCTGATAAGGGTCTAATACCAGAATGCATAAAGAAGTCTTACAAATCAACAATAAAGGGACAAAACAACCCAATTTAAAAATGGGCAAAGGACTTGAGTAGGCATTTCTTCTAGGATCTAGGAAGCTATACAAATAGCCAACAGGCACATGAAAAGATACTCATCATTAGCCATTAGGGAAATACAAATCAAAACCACAATGAAATATCATTTTCCCACCCATTAAGATGGCTATAATTTAAAAAAAAAAACAAATGGAAAATAACAAGAGTGGATGAGTATGTAGAAAGTTGGAACCTCATACATTGCTGGTCAGAATGTAAAATACTGATGCCACTGTAGAATTACCATAAGACACTGCAATCCCACTCTTAGGTATATATCCAAGAGAAGAGAACTGAAATGAAGTGTTGAAATAAAAACTTATTCTTCAAAGAAGAATAATCCATAATAGACAAAAGATGGAAATAACACAAACGTCCATAGGTGATAACAGATCAACAAAATGTGGTATTTCCAGACAAAGGATAATTCAACCATAAAAAGGAATGAAATATTGATACAAGCTACAACACAGATGAACCTTGAAAATATTATGCTAAGTGAAAGAAGCCAGACACAAAAGGCCACATATAGTGTGATTCGGTTTTATATGAAATGTCCAGAATAGGTAAATCCATAGAGATAGAAAGTAAATCCGTGGTTCTCAGGGCCTCGGGTAGGGGGAATGGAGTGTGGCTGCTTAATGGTATGAGTTTCTTTTGGGGATGATGAAAACGTCCCGGAACTGGACAGTGGTGATGGTAGCACAACACTGTGAATGTATTAAAAGCCACTGAATTATACACTTTAAAACTGTTAGAATTGTAGATTTTGTTATATAAATCTTACCCTCAATACAAAAAAAAAAAAAGGTAAATCTGCTAGTGTCAAGGTCCCTGCTCAAAACCTTACGAAGTCCAAATTCCTCAAACCCCCTCACCACAGCCTGCAAGCCCTCCCCCCCATGCTCCGGCTGCCCCTGCTCCCTGACTGACCCATCCTGGTTGGCCCCTCACTGTGTCCAGCCAGCCAGAGTGGCCTTTTACTGTTCCCCAACACACAAAGCTCATTCTACCCTCAGAGCCTTTGCACTTACTATTTCCTCACCTCGAATGCTTTTCCCCATCAGCCACAAGGTTTGCTTCCTGATTTCCTTAAGCTTCTGTTTAGGGCCTTTCCGGCCCTCCACCCAATTCCCTGGCCCTCTCCATAACCCGATCCTCTTGTTCAACTGTTTAACTTCTGTGAGGGCTGGGGCCTTGTCTTACTCCTGTAATTCTGGTGCCCATGACAGTCCCTGGCCCACAGAAGGTGGTCCATCAATACGTGCTGAATACATGAATTCACGAACAAGTGAATCCATCACCACACTACAAAGCCTCCCATCTCACCCAGAATGCGGCAAACGGGGCTACGCTCTGGATCTACTTGGCCCTGGGTGTGTGAAGAGACTCGGGCTTCCCTGGAGAAATGAGGGGCAGAGGCCCTGGAGCCCAGGATGCCCCAGGAGGTGTCCAATGAGGAGGGATGGCCCTGGGAGCCCTGAGATGCCTGCGCTTCCACAGACAACCCTCCAGAAGCCAGGCGGCCCCTGCAGCAGCCCTGTCCAACAGAAATACACACATGGCATCTCAAATCTTCTAGCAGCCATGTATGAAAAAGCACAAAGAAATGGCTGAAATCACTATTATTGATATATTTTCTTTTACCCAATATATCCAAAATGCTACCATTTCAGCATGACAGTCAGGATTGAAAAAATTATCTATGAAAAATTATACATTCTTTCCTACTAAGTCTTTGAAACCAGGCATGTATGTTACGCTTACGGTACACCTCAATTTGAACTAACCACGTTTCAAGGGCTCAGTAGCCACACATGGCCAGTGCTACTGTAAAACATGAACCTGATCAGTTCATGCCAGCACCTAAATCCTTCCCTGCCACCTCGCTGCCCTCAGAATCAAGTCCAAACTCCTCAGCCAGGCATAAAAGGCTCCCTAGCCTCATCTCTCAACACACCCCTGTGTGGGCATGACTGCAAATCTTTGAATGTGCCGTGCCCTCTATTTCCTCATCATGTTTCCATTTAGACGCCCCTTCCTCCAGGAAGCCTTCACAGTCACGCTAGGTTAGGGGGAGGCACCTTCCTAATGCTCCCAAAGTGACTGCCTCCCCAGCTCTGTGCCCCTTGAGGCCAGGGGCCACCCCTGCTCAAGTGTGCTGAGTGCACAGCCTGGGCTCAGTGATTATCTGTTGAATTAATGACTGAAGGTGGTTTCCTCCCAGCCAGACCATAACACACTCCCCACCTCCGCTCACTCCATCTCTCAGCTTCCTCCTGCCCTTACTCACCGCCCCATCCATAAACAAAGAACCACAACCTTGCCTCCTCTCTCCAACCTTCACTCTGCCTTCTCAATCGACTCACTTCCCCTGAAGTCGACCCTAAGAAAATGAAAATTCCAAATATCCCCCAGGATTCTGAGTTGGGGGGAAATAATGAAACCCACATTTTAAAGTAAAATATTTGCACATGCTTATCTGGCCTTTATTTCCCTCCCCTGGCCCAAACAAGGCTAAAATCCAGGCAGGAGAATTTCATGTGAAAAACGCCGATCTTGTCAGTCCAACAAGAGTCCTGAGCCCGGGAGAGCAGCAGTTCAAACGGCAACACGGGAGGACCATCAGGCACCACTGCTGCCCGCAGGGACACTGCCACCCTCACAAGAGAAAGATCACAGATCCATGCAAGGCAGGCAAGAAAGCAGACCTTCTTTGCTTGTGGGCATCTTCTCGACAAACTCTGATGGACAGAAACATGGGCATGTTAGTACAATCACTCACTAATTCACTCAACCAACGTTAATGAGCACTTCCTTTTCACAAGGCACTGTGCCACTTCCTGGGAGACAGCCTCAAAGGCTGGATGGAGATGACATCTCTGAGTTTGTTTTATTAAACTGGCCATAATTTCTTGTCAACTAAAGGACCTGCCTGCTTCCTGTGACAGAGGTTTGGGGGAAAAAAAAAATAGGTGACCCCTGAACCTATAAAGTTCATCATCATTGGTTCAATGAACACTGCAAGTTTTAAAAATTTCAAAAGCAATTCCAGTGGTAAAACTGGGATTATTTTAAATGTATAAACCTAACCAAACAAAACAGGTCACTGTCTGCCCCTGAAGGACCAAAGTGACATCACAGCTAAGAAAATGAACAAAAGCTAACTCTGACATAGTTCAGTCTCGCGCAAAATTTCAGACTTCCAGGAAAAAGGCAGTTTCCCCAAGGTGTGGCTTCAGAGCAGCAGTGTTTAACTCTGGGTTTCCTCTACAAACAAGGAGGCGTAAATGAAGGCCACAGCATTTATCACGCCTGAGGAGAACCTACTCCTCTCAGGATGTGAGAAAGCCCCCTAAGCCAGGCCTGTTATCAGAGGAAACGATTGGAGGAAAAAAAACAGCAGACTGATCAAGAGAAGAAAAGTCCAAGATAAACATGCTCTGAGGTACTGGTTATTCATGCGAGGCCACGTGACTGCCATTTCTACTGTTTCTGTTAGGAGGCCATTTTATTATCGAACAGCAACAACAGAACAAAGACTGGCATCTGGAAATACTTCCATAAAACACATACTCATTACAAAAATCATTCCCTTATCTCTGGTGAAGCATCCACTACAGGCTGTATTATTCTGATAATAGCACAGAGTTGTGGAAGTGCTGGAAGGGGTCCCCTCCCGCCTCTTCCCAACCCCTCCCCCTGGAGACCTGGAAAACTGAGGTCCGGAAGATTCCCCACCAGCTCTGTCCACCCACCAGCTTTTCCCCATGGGAGCCAAGGGTACTGACCGAATCTCCACCTGTGATCTGTCTGGCCAGGCAAGGCCAAGAGCAAGGCAGGTGGCTAGCTTTACTGCAGATACAACCCCTGGCTGTGTTCCTGTCCCTCCATCAATTTAAGGGCCCCAAACCCTCCAGTATAATCACGAAATTAAAGTCCATCAGGGTGAGGAATTCCCAGTTTCAGCTCCAGTATGTAAAGAGCTTGGAAGTTTTCACCGCATCCTCACAACAGACTGGACAAACTGAAAAGCAACAACTTTTCTTGGATTCATCACAGAACTGAAGTCACGGGGCAAATCGCTAGCCCAAACACTGGAGACACCAGCGATGACAGTGATTCAGAGCTGAGCTTACCACGGGCTGAATCCAAAGCCAGGGCTGCAGCAGGAGCAGCAGCAGAAGCCTCTGGAGCTAGGAGCACTTAAAGAGTAATTAACTAATTGCTGGAGACTGAGTGTGGACCAGCTTGACAGTCAGGAACTCCAGGGTATCTAGTCTTAGGAGAACCTCCCCACTTTCATGGGGTTTACCTCCAGGAGCCCCAAAAGGCTCTCATGGAGAAGTTTGGAGAAAAGAGAGAAATTGCTTTCTGCTTCAGGCAGGGGGAGGGAAAAAGTAACTATTTCAAAATATACCACAGGAAAAATAACCATTTTGATTGAATACAAAGCATTCTGTTCAGGAGAACAAAAGTCCTGCCTTCAAGGGAAACTACTCTACCAGGGCCTGTTGTCTGTACTGGAAGAAGGGCAGATTAGGGAACTTTGGCCACTCTAGACTCCCCGTCTCATCTAAGAGAAGGTTCAAAAAAGGCCAGGCAATGCTTCTTAAGAGTACAGCCCCTGATTCAGGTCCACTAAAAACACTGAGAGGTAGTCATAAGAATACAGAGTGTTTCCCCTGCCCAATACCTTACCATCATGTCAATAAGACTCCAGGGCAATAATAATGAATTCAACGAGGAGAGAAGCCAGGCAGATTCTATGGAGTTCTTATGGAAACCCAAAAGCAAGATGGGAGGATAAAACACACAAACAAGGAAATAAGAGGAAACTGAAGCCTCTGGAAAGTGGCAGGAAACGTTAAACACAGCCCAGCTCCTAAACAGATTAACATAACACTAAAAGCCTGATTACCTCAGTTCCCATTACCAGATATTCCATGTCCATCTCTCAACCAAGATATTCGAGGCATAGTAAAGGCAAGGGGAAATACAGTCTGAAGTGACAAAGCAAGCCTCAGAACAAGACTTAAGTAAGATATAGATTATAGGATTATCAGGGAATTTAAACTTACAATGATTAATACATTAGGAAAACATGCAAGAACAGATGTGTAATGTACAGAGAGATAGAAACTCTAAGAAAGACTCAAAAGGAAGCGCAGGAAATCAAAAACACAGCAACAGAAATAAGAATGTTTGTTGGGCTCATCAGCAGACTAGAAAAAAATAGGAAGACATACCTGGGCTCATCAACAGACTAGAAAAAAATAGGAAGACATACCAATAGAAACTTCTCAAACTGAAAAGCGAAGAGAAAAAGAACTGAATAAAAGAGAGCAGAATATCCAAGAAATGTGGAACAATTACAAACGGGGTAACATTTACATAACGAGAACACCAGAAGAAGAAGAAAGGAATATTACAAATATTACGATATTTGGTGTAATAATGGCTGGGAATTTTCCCAAATTAATGACAGACACCAAACCACAAATCTAGGAAGTTCAGAGAAGACCAAGCAGAATAACCCAAAAAAAGTACAATGCAGAAATCTTTTTTTTTTTAATTGACTTTGTAATAATATTACATTAAAAATATATATGTGAGGTCCCATTCAACCCCACCCCCCCCACCCCCCCTCTCCCCCCCCCAACAACACTCGTTCCCATCATCATGACACATCCATTGGATTTGGTAAGTACATCTTTGGGCATCTCTGCACCTCATAGACAATGGTTCACATCATGGCCCATACTCTCCTCCATTCCATCCAGTGGGCCCTGTGAGGATTTACAATGTCCAGTGATTACCTCTGAAGCACCATCCAGGGCAGCTCCATGTCCCAAAGACGCCTCCACCTCTCATCTCTTCCTGCCTTTCCCCATACCCATCGTCCACCATGTCCACTTTTCCCAATCCAATGCCACCTCTTCTATGTGGACATTGGATTGGTTGTGTCCATTGCACCTCTATGTCAAGAGGAGGCTCAGATTCCACATGGATGCTGGATGCAATCCTCCCATTTTCAGTTGTAATCACTCTAGGCTCCATGGTGTGGTGGTTGTCCTTCTTCAACTCCATCTTAGCTGAGTGTGGTAAGTCCAATAGATCAGATTGTAGGTGCTGGAGTCTGTTGAGGCTCAGGACCTGGCTATCACATTGTCAGTCCAGAGATTCAAATCCCCTAAATATATCTTAAACCCCAACATTAACTGCACCTCCAGCACATTAGCATGAAAGTCTTATGAAGGGAGATCCCATCTGAGTCCAGATTCATCACACATAAACACCATTTCCAAAGAGGGGCCATCTGCCCTGGTAGTTAACCCCATCGGCCATGACCATAACTCCCATGGGTCTCTTTAGCCCTCAAAGGAACCAATATCTGGGGGTTGTATCTGCTTTATCTGTCTCTCTGACTCTGCTCAGTTGTGCATGAGGGCAATCCTTCTGCCAGCCTCCAGACTCTTTTTTAGAAACTCGTAGCCATATAAACTCATTTCTCCTTTTCATTTCCCCCTTACTTTAGGTCAAACAGCATTTTAAAGTCATGGTATTTTATGTAGACGTGGATATTCTGGTGATCCGCATTGAACCTTCCGTATAAGGTCATTTTCCAGTTGCATCATCAGTTGGTAGTTGATAGTGGTCCCTCGTTGCCAGGGAGGCTCATCCCCGGGTGTCATGTCCCACGCTGGGGGGAAGGCATTGCATTTACATGCTGAGTTTGGCTTCGAGACTGGCCACATTTGAGTAACATGAAGCAATGCAGAAATCTTGAAAGACAAAAAGGAAATTTTGAAAGAAGCCTGGGGAGGGGAGCAGGAGCAGGGGCTAGAGAAGGAACACCTTATCTATGAAAGAATAAGGATAAGAATGCATCAAGGAAGCAGATATGGCTCAAGTGACAGGGCTTTCGCCTACCATATGGGAGGACTCAAGTTTGATTCCCAGGGCCTCCAGGTAAAAAAGAAAAAGAGAAAGCACACCTGCACAGCAAGCCAGTGCCTGCATGGCGAGCCAAGTGCCCAGCAGCATGAGTGCCCACACAGCAAGCCCAGTGCCCATGCAAGTGCCTACATGGTGAGCCAGTGCCCGCGTGAGTGAGTCAACACAGCAAGATGATGCAACAAAAGAGAAAGGAAGGGAAGAGTCAAGGTGCAAAAAAAACAGGAACTGAGGTGCTGCAGGTGACAGGGAACCTCTCTCCATATCAGAGGTCCCCAGGATCAAATCCCGGTGAATCCTAGAGAAGAAAAAATGAGAAGACAAAAAGAGGAAAAGATACAGAAGATCACACAGCAAGCAAATGGACAGAGACAGCAAAAAGAGCAGGGTAGTGAGAAGGGGAGGGGAAAAAGGAATGCACCAGACTTCTCAAAAACTATGCAAGCGAGTAAAGTAAAATATTTTAAATGCTGAAAGAAAAAAACCCAACCAGCCTAGAATTTTATATCCAGTGAAACTGACCTTCAAAAATGAAGGTATCTCTTTCTTTTGGCTATGGATATTCAGTTCTCCCAATACCATTTGTTGAATAAACTGTTCTGCCCCAACTGGGAGGGATTGACAGGCTTGTCAAAAATCAGTTGGCTGTAGATGTGAAGGGTCTGTTTCTGAACCATCAATTTGGTTCCACTGGTCTATGTGTCCGTCTTTATGCCAATACCATGCTGTTTTTAACACTGTAGCTAGGTAATATTTAAAGTTTGGAAGTGAGAGTGCTCCAACTTCACTTTTCCTTTTTAAGATGTTTCTGGCTACTCCGGGCTTCTTACCCTTTCAGAGAAATCTGATAATCATGTTTTCCATTTGCTTGAAAAATGCTGGTGGAATTTTTATTGGGATTGCATTGAACCTGTATATCAATTTGGGTAGAATTGGTATCTTAATGATATTTAGTCTTCCAATCCAAAGAGGCCTACCTCACACCTTATACAAAAAATTAACTCAAAATGGATCAAAGACCTAAATATAAAATAAAGTACAATAAAGCTCCTAGACGAAAATATAGGAAAACATCTTCAAGACATGGTGGTAGGTGGTGGATTCTTAAACCTTACACCAAAAGCACAAACAACAAAAGAAAACATGGATAAATGGGACCTTCCCAAACTTAAACAGTTCTGTGCTTCAAAGGACTTCATCAAGAAGGTGAAAAGGCAGCCCAGTCGATGGGAGAAAATATTTGGAAACCACTTATCCGATAAGAGATTGATTTCCATTCTATATAAAGAGATCATACAACTCAACAGTAAAAGAGCAAGCAACTCAATTAAAAAATGGGCAGAAGATTTAAATAGACATTTCTCCAAAGAAGAAATACAAATGGCCAAAAAGCACACAAAAAAATGTTCCATATACTAGCTATTAGGGAAATGCAAATTGAAACAACAATGAGATATCATCTAACACCATACAGAATGGTCATTATTAAAAAACAGACAACAGTTAAGTGCTGGAGAGGATGTGGAGAAAAAGGAACACTCCTTCATTGTTGGTGGGAGTGTAAAATGGTGCAGCCTCTGTGGAAGACAGTTTGACGGTTCCTCAGGAAGCTAAATAAAGATCTGCCATATGATCCAGCAATTCCTCTACTAGGAATATATCCAGAAGAACTAAAAACTATGACACGAACAGACATCTGCACACCAATGTTCATAGCAGCATTGTTCACAATTGCCAAAAGATAGAAATAGAAACAACTCAAGTGTCCATCCACCAATGAATGGATAAACAAGATGTGGTATATACATATGATGGAATACTATGCTGCAATAAGAAGAAATGAAATTGGGGCATATGTGATAACATGGATGAGTCTTGAAGACATTATACTAAGCGAAGTAAGCCATACACAAAAGGACAAATAGTGCATGGTCTCATTAACATGAACTAAATACAAATAATAATCACATGGAATTAAAACCTAGAGTACAGGTTATAAGGAGAAAAGAGGAGGGTTGAGAAGAACTATGAATGCTTAATGTACATAGAAGTTTTAATTAACTTGACTGTAAAAATATGGAGATGGATAGAGTTGATAGTAACACATAGTGAGTAGCAACTGGTTTATAAATGGGATTGTGACTGAAAAAGGTAGTCTGGGGAAGTAAATATCAATAGAAAGAAAGCTAAAGATAATCTAGGGACTGAATAACACAGTGAACCCAGAGGCGGTTGAGAATTGTGGTTAAGTGTACAAATGCAAGAGAGTCCTTCTGTGAGCTACAGCAGATATATGTCACTATTGCAGGGTGATGGGTATATGGAGAAACATGGGAAAACTACAACTGGTGTGACCTATAGACTGTGGTTAACAGCACTATTATAATATTCTTGCATCAATGCCAAGTACTGTGTTGATAATGGAGATACATGGAAAAAGTGTGCCAAATGTATGTTATAGACCATGATTGGTGGTAATAGTCTGATGACATTATCTCATAATCTGTAACAAATGTTCTACCAGGGTGTGGAGTTGTATGGGAAATCTACACATCTGTATGATTGTTTTGCAAGTTCACAGTATCTGTTACAAAAATATCTTTAAAAAAAAAATAGTATGGGTTGGGGGGAAAATACACCAAATGTAAGCTAAGTAAAATAGTTGGTAGTAATATTTTGACAATGCTACTGCATAGTTTGTAACAAATGTTTCACACCAATGCAGAGTTGGTGGAGGGGTGATGTATGAGACCCCTGTGTGATGTCATGTATGTTTATTTTTTAAGTTCGCAATCTTTACTATATACTTATTGTTTATGTGTGTTCATGTATGAGTGATATACTTCAATTTTAAAAAAAATGAAGGTATCTCAGACAAACAAAAATGGTTGTCACCTGTAGACCTGCCTTGCAAGAAGTGTTAAAAGAAGCTCTTCACAAAGAAGAGAAAATGATATGGATCTATACCAAGGAAAAGAACAGCACTAAACAAGGAATAAATGAAGATAAAGTCTTCCATTTTTCTTAGTCTTACTTGATGTAATAACTGTTCAAAGTAATAACAGCAATGGTGTGTTCTAGCTTATGGATAAGTGAAACAAATAACAGCAATGTTATACGGGAAGGGAGCGTGGACTTGGGAATACTCTGTTATGAGGCACCGGTACTACCTGTGAGAAAGTCAGTATTTTTTGAAAGTGGATTTAGGTTGGTTGTAGACGTATATCTGCAAACTCTAAGGCAGCCACCAAGTTTTTAAAGTATAACTGATATGCTAAAAGAGGGAAGAAATGGAATCATATAAAATTATCAATTACAACCAGACAAGAAATAAAGAGGAGACAATTTTAAAAAGAAACAAGCAAGTGCAACAAATAGAACACAGTTACACAAAAAGTGGATATTAGTACAACTACATCAACATCACTTTAAATGTAAATGGTCTAAATACAGAAATTAAAAGACTGCCAGGGAAACGGACTTGGCCCAGTGGTTAGGGCGTCCGTCTACCACATGGGAGGTCTGTGGTTCAAACCCCAGGCCTCCTTGACCCATGTGGAGCTGGCCCATGCGCAGTGCTGATGCACACAAGGAGTGCCCTGCCACGCAGGGGTGTGCCCCGTGTAGGTAAGCCCCACGCGCAAGGAGTGCGCCCCGTAAGGAGAGCCGCCCAGCACGAAAGAAAGTGCAGCCTGCCCGGGAATGGTGCCGCCCACACTTCAAGTGCCGCTGACGACAACAGAAGCAGACAAAAGAAAGAAGACGCAGCAAATAGACACAGAGAAAAGACAACCAGGGGAGGGGGGGGAATTAAATAAATAAATAAATCTTTTAAAAAAAAGACTGCCAGAGTCTATTTTTAAAAAGATCCAACTATCTGTTATATAAAAGAAACCTACTTTAAATATAAAGACACAGATTAAAAAGTAAAGTGAAAAAATAATAGGATGGTTTCTGGAAAAATACACCAAATATAAGCTATGGACTATAGATAGCAGTAATATTATGACTATGTTCTTTCATTGTTTGTAACAAATATGTCAAAACAATGTAAGATGTTGTTGGTGGGGTAGTGTATGATAATCCCATAAGGTATGCATGCTTGTTTTACAAACTCACAACTTTTCTAATCAAAATATATATATTTAGGTCCACTTTTCTGAACTGAAACACATATCATGTGATAGATCACCTCGGTGAAATGTGAAAGCTTCTTCAGTAAACTACTCATGTTTTGTGATAAAAAGTAAAATAAAAAGTAAAGGAGAAACATACACCATGCTGAAACTGATTAAAAAAACAGATGGAGTAGCTATATTAATTTTAGACAAAGCAGACATCAGAACAAGGAAAATTATTGGAGAGAATTTGGTGTATCACAAAGTGATAAAGGAGTCGATTCTGCAAAAAGAAATAATAATCCTAACATACATGCACCTAATAAGAAAGCATCAAAATACGTGAGGCAAAAACTGACAGAAATGGAAGAAGAAACAGACAAATTCACTATGACAGCTGGAGACTTCAACACCCCCATAAGTAACAGATGCAGCAGGCAGAAAATCAGTAAGGCTATAGTTGACCTGAACAGCACCATCAGGCAACTGGATCTAACTGATATTTATAGAATACTCCATCCAACAACAGCACGTACACATTCTTCGCAAGTTCACATGAATCATTCACCAAGAGAAACCACATCCTGGGCCATAAAACACAAGTTAACAAATTTTAAAGAAGAGAAATCATACAAAATATGCTCTTAAATCTCAATAAAATTAAACTTGAAATCAGAAACAGAAAACTGTTTAGGGATTAAGTAACACACTCCAAATAACACAGGGGCCAAAGAAGTCAATGAAACTGCAACTAAACTAAATTTGTGGGAAGCAGCAAAAACAATGCTTAGAAGGAAATTTTAGCACTGAATATATATATTGGGAAAGAAGAAAGACCTAAAATCAATAATTAAATTTCCACATCTTCCAAAACTGCAGAAAGAAGAGTCATGTAAACCTATAGCAGAAGAAAAGAAATAATAAAAAACCGAGCAGAATTCAATGAAATTGAAAGCAGGGAAAATTAACAAATTCCAAAGCGAATTCTTTGAAAAGACCAATAAAACTGATGAATCTCCAGCCAGGTTAACCAAAAGAAAAAGAGAGAAGACACAAATTACTAATATCAAAAATGAAAGAATGGCCATCACTATTGATCCCATGGACCTTACAAGGAAAATAAAGAATATTATGAACAACTCTATACCCACTAACTTGAAAACTTAAACAGATCAATTCCTTGAAAGACACAATCTATAAAAACTCACACAAGAACAGATCATTTGAATAGGCCTATTTATTAAAGAAATCAAGTTAATAATTAATAACCTACCAAAACAAAAGCACCAAGCCCAGATGGTTTCACTGGTGAATTCTAACAAAAGTTAAGAAAGACATGATAATCATTCTCTACAATGTTTTCCAGAAAATAGAAGCAGAGGGATCACTTCTTAACTCATTCTAGTGAGCCAGCATCACCCTAAAACCAAAACTAGATAAAGACATTGCAAGAAAGGAAAATTATTATTCTCTCTCATGAACATAGATGCAAAATTCCTCAACAAAATATTAGTAAACCAGCAAGATATGGAAAGGATTATACACCATAATGAAATGAGATTTATTCCAGATACTTGGTTGGTTCAGCATTCGAAAATCAATTAATGTAATCCATCACATCAACAAGGTAAAGAAGGAAAACCAGATGATCACATTAATTGATGCTGAGAAAGCATTTGCCAAAATACAACACCAATTCATGACAAAAATTCCCAGCAAACTAAGGGTAGAGGGAAACTGCCTCAACTTGATAAAAAAGATCTACAAATACTATACAGCTAGCATCGTACTTAATGGTGAGAAATTAAATGCTTTATCTCTAAGATTGGGAAAAAGGCAAAGATGATCCTTCCAAACACTCCTATTCCACACTGTACTGGAAGTTCTAAATAATGCAAAAGGACAAGAAAAGGAAATGTGGTACACAGATTAGGAAGGAAGAAATAAAACCATCTTTTTCACAGACACTATGACTGCCTATATAGAAAATCCCAAAGAATTTATTTTCAAAAGCCCTCCTGGAACTAAGAAGTGATTACAGCAAGGCTGCAGGATTCCAGGTTAACACACAAAAGTCAACTGCTTTCCTATATACAAGCAATGAACTGTTTGAAGTTAAAAACACAACCGTTTATATTAGGAACCTCCCTCCACCCCCCAAGAAAAAGAAGTACTTAGGTACGTATCTAACAAAACATGTACAGGACCTATATAAGGAAAACTATAAAACCATGATCAAAGAAACCAAAACAGCTCTAATAAATACAGAAATATCCAATGTCCATGAACAGGACAACTCAATATTATCAGATGACTTCCTAAGTGTTCCACTATGAACATATATTACTTTGGCTGATAAAAATAATAGAAGCAAAAAAAAAAAAGGAAGAAAACACAGCATAAGACAGGCCATATTTGTACAAAGGAAACCTCAGAAGTGGTGATTCACTTTATAGAACGCATTCTTTTGTTTTGTTAAAAGCTTTGACATAAAAACCTTTTATGCAGAGAGTAGCAGAAAAAGAAAATAAAATAAAGGATTTTATTTATGGGAAACTCTTCAGAATGAGGTGAAGTTCAGAAAGTGCTTTCCCCCCTGAGGAGAATGGAAAAAGGCTCTCTTGCTTCCAGACCATGCACCGTCCCTTCTCTTCTCCGGGAGGGAGACACCAGCACACTCCACCACACCCCTTCAGCCTCTGATGTGAATTCAAAAGACCTGCCTGGCTTGACCACTAAGCCCTAACCAGGAAGGAGCCTTCGGTGGACCAGACTGGCAAGGAGGTAAAAGGAAGGCTGGGAGCAACTCTCTGGATCTCTGGCCTCATGAAAATCTTCACCCAAAGACACCAAACCACATCATACACCCGCCCGGTGCCATGCTCTGTGTGCTTTGCACCCACTCTCTGCAGCTCAGAGTAGAATCTAGGGAGGGTAACGACGACCTGATTTTACAGATGCGTAAACAAGCCAGCGAGTTGAAATAATTTGCCTAAAGTCAGGACTCAAGGTTCTAACCATGGCCTGGCTGTGCCAGAGCTTCGTAATAAGTAACTATACATGTACAGGTGATTTTTTAAAAACCACAATGGTATCACATGCCCAACCTGTGCCAGGTTCTCTGAGCTGCTGAGGCCCGCGTCGGCATCCATGGACCGCCTGTTACACTAGGTAATGCGTGCCCTCGCCGCCAGGGGGCACGTGGGCTCCAACCCCGTTTCTGCTACAGTCTCTCAATGGTGAAACTTCTAAATGGAGCTGTTGACAGCACCTTCTTCGCGGAGTTGCCCTGAGGACAAAATACCTATGATGTATGAAGCAAGAGGTATCCCCGTATTTCCACCAGTCCAGCTCTTAGCTCATCGTCCTGTGGAACTGCCGGTTGGATTATCTGGGAACTCCGTCAGGACAGAAGTCTGGCGGTCTACTTCACCTCCGTGCCCAGAACCGTGCCTGACATACCAAAAGGCACGTAAACGCTTCTCAGCTGCATGAGGGGAAAGAGTGCTGGACTGGAGCTCTTCCCTGCACCGGGGAACCTGGACGAGATCAAACAAGTTGAGGGCCAGGCGGCAGCGACCCTTGGCTCATCTGACGGCTAACCCCAGGTCCGGCAAATAAGCTCCCAGCATCCCCAGGCAGAGACCACAGGGTTCAGTGTCTTTGATGGGCGGCCTTCTGACGTGTCATCTCTCCATGTCCCTGCCCCAATGTGCCTGCTTCAGTAAGAGTCACACAGTAAGTGCTCAAGAAATACTGGCTCAAGGGAAGTTCATGAGTGCCCCCAAACCAGGTGACCTGCTTCCCTGCTGCCCTGCCCTGATCATCCACGATTCTTCCTCCTGCTCCCCCCCTTGCCTCCCTCCCCACACAGACCCTTTCCCAGGAGAGCCCTCGAGGACTGGCAGCTGGTAGACAGGTGCCCCCAAGGCTCCACCCAGGTACTGAGACATTTTTACATTTCTCGTGATTTCCAGACCCCTGGGCACTGTGGAGAGCCGTTCACTTCCTTTTTCTGGGCCTCAGTTTTTCCATCTGTAAAATGGGGAATCACTCTTGCCCGCCCCAGTGCCCAAGCCCACCGTGCAGAACCAGCGGGAAGGCAGATGCCAGCATGCTTCAACCACCTGAACTGCTCAGTCGAGGCAGATTCAGTACCGCTACCTCCTCACGGAGCAGGTTTCACCCAGTGAAGAGTCCAACATGGTTGGTTCTCAGAGGACACGGCCGCAGCCCACCCAGGAGCCAGGCCGCTCCTGACTACGGAAAGGCTACCGCCGGCCAAGTTAGCTCCTGGCACAGAAGTCTGCCGTCGTGGATGGCAAGAAGGCCTGCCAGCCAGCTTTCCTCACCAGGGCATGTGCACACACACAGGATTCAGCTCATGAATAAAAATCTGATTATCACAATCTTTTCCACAGCCACTGTAACTGACTTTTAATCTTTTATAAAGAAAAACTCATAAAATATTCAAGAAAGCCCTGAGCCTCTCAGGAGACTACAGGTGGCTCTTGGCAACCCCCAGCTACAGATACGCCAATGGGGCCCCCAGGACCTCTGCCCCCTGCCCCCAGAGCACCTGGCCCCACTGCTGGCGTTCAAGACGGGAGCCGTGAACAGGTCTGGGCTCCACAGGCCTGCCTCGCTCTTGCCAGCCTGCTCCCTGGTTGCCTTCCACACCCGTGGCTCCTTTGGCTACAAGATCGGGGATGACCTGGGCTCCTTTATATAAGGCAGCACTGAGGAGAGGCTGGCAGGGACAAAGCGGAACTGGTTAGGGCTATCAAAGCCCAAAGGCACACAAGGAAGGGTAATGGGGAAAAGCCTCTTCCCAAGTTCAAAGTCCCTCAGGCAGGCTCACCAGGGGGACGAAGGACTTACGGCCTCTCCGCAAGCTGGTCTGCTGAATCGTCCTTTCTAGGATTTGTTCATTCATTCAAAAAATAACTACTGTGATCTCACTATGCACCAGCCACTGGGCATGTTAGGAGTACAGCAATGAACAATACAAACAGAACCCTTGCCCTCCTTCTTGAAGGTAGAGCTGACTCCAGCGCTTGGGCACGAAAAATACAAGACAAGTCTGGAGCATCTGATAGAGCCAGGAAGCAAGGAAATGTTTCAAGAATGACGGGCATGTGTCAAAAGGACAGAGGAGCCAGCATGAAAGGGCTGCCACAGGTCTAATCTGGAATCATCTGACCAACAAATTAAAGAGTAATAATAGATTATAACACATAAAATAAACAGCCTGGAGTCCAAACTGATGTAAATAAATTAGTGAAGAAATAAACGAGGAGAAAGGGCAGCACTTGCTACAGCAGAATTCCAATTAACAAATGTAGAAAAAAAACGACAGAAATCAAAAATCACTATTTGGCAAACACCACGTTAGTAATTCTTAGCAGGCAAGAAATATTTCAATGGATGCTACAATTAGTGAACAAAAAGAATGATGAGAATCAAGGTATCTGCATAGTCTCAAAGTACCTCCCCACAAAATACTTATTCATTCAAAAGGTAAAACAGTAACTTGACAGAGAAACTTGGCAGGCACCACCTGCCTTTGATCAAGTTCAAAGTTAGTATCACCAGTAATAAGTCACACCAACATCATGTATCCCCGATGTGAAGCACTGAATAGGGTAGGATCTCACTTCTGGAGTGTCCCTGCCAGAAATGCAACACCTGAATCAGGCATCCAACAAACATCCCATTCTAGAAAATCCCTGGTCAGGACTCTTCCAAGGTGTCAAAGGTGTGGAATTCAAAAGAAGCCCAAGCATCTGTCCCAGACTGGGGGACACTAAGGTGATATGACAACTAAATGTCATATGGGATAGCCTAGATTTCTGGGCCAGAAAATGGATATAAGTGGGACACCTGGCAAAATCTGGATAAGGCTTATAGATTAAGTAAGAGTATTATATTAATTAATTAGTTGTACTGATATTAATTTCCTATATTTATATTAATTTGGGTATAAGCTGACCACTCAACTACGGTTATGTAAGATTATTCTATGGGTTTGTAAGTGGTTAATATTTGAGGAAACTGGGTGATGGGAATATGGAAACTTTCAAAATTAAAAATTTAAACAAATGTTTTTAAATCCCTGCCCTCAAAAAGCTTACATTCTTGGGAAGGAGCAGGAGAAGGCAGGGATAGGAAGAATATATACAAACAAAACAGTAAAGTAAAATATATATAACATGTTAGGTGGTAGTTAGTACCATGGAGAAAACGTAAAAAATGTGGGTGGGGGGGAGATGTGATTTTTAAAAGCACAGTCAGAGAAGGCATGCTGAGAAGGATGCACTGAGAAAGGTGAGGGAATGAGCCAAAAAATGGGGGAGAGCATACCAGGCTGAGAGCACAGTAAGCAGAACAAACAGCCAGTGCAAAGGCCCTGAGGCTTCAGAGTGGGGACAATCTCTCCACTCCAGCCCTACCTCCAAGGTGGATGGACGCCCCATTTCATACTTCTCCATGCTCCAACTGCTTTTGAACAAGCTGCCAGATCAGCCTTACAAAGGCAAGGCAGAGTCATAGCTTAGGTGGGATTGAGTCCGACAGCCAGTACATAAAGCTAAAACCTCACATCTTAAATTACCCTTGAAATCTCCCTTAGGACTATCCTCCCAGCTCGTCCTCTAGATTTGAAAGAGAGCACTGCTTCTCTGGCCGAGCACCAGAGGAATGTGTTGGCTTGCCTAAGGGACCAAGTCATACGGAAGATACACCCCTTGCAACACTAGGCCTGCAGTCAGCTCAGCAAAAGGCTCTATTCCGAGAGGGACCCAGGGAACAGCAACTGGCCACTCTCCTGCTCATCCTCACCCAGGTCTTCTGCCACTTGCACGATTCATATTGCCCAGTTAAATGCATATCTGGGGAGGTATCATGACACTCATTCATCAAATCATGTCCCTGCTTCAAAACCTTCAGTGTTCCCCATTTCACCCACGGGACAATTTTCAGGCTAGACTGGGGCATTTCACATCTACAACTCAACAACGGCAGACTTTTCCTAATTGATAGGCGTAAAACTGAATTTGGCTTGAAGCTTATCTTCTATAAGTTTTCTGCTGGGACCTGTTACTTCCTATCTGCAACAGAGCTTATCAATGGCATCGCGAAGGAACAAACAGCAAACTAAAGCTGGCAGAAAACCGCAGAATCGACTGGGCCTGCCTAGGCTGTGGGCTTGTTTCATTTTCTGGACCTGGCTCGTGGCTGTGATTTTTTTTAATTGCAGCCATATAACTTTCTGCTAGTAAAATTGTCCCTGGTCATACAATGGAATCCAATTGATTGATAATTCACGGGGCTATTGCTAAAAAGCTTTCTGGCACCCCGTGCTTCCCTCCAGTACCCGCAGTTGTGTACGTACATACACACACACACCCAGGCAAGGCCCGTCTTGAGCTGTAAAAGGGGATAACAGGACCTTCTCATGGGGCTGCCACAAAGGTAAGTGTGATGAACACTATTAAGTACCTCCCTCCGTTCATTCCCACAAGAAATATTTAACAAACATCTACTACATCAGGCCCTTCTAGAAGCTGAGGACACAGAGATGAACAAAACAGACAACAGGCATGGAGCCCTGAACGGGCTTAGTGCCTAGCTGGATTCGTTTTCTTGGTTTGCAAAATCCTCCACCTGGTTTTCCAGGTCCTCCACAGACACCTAGTGTCTGTCCTTCCAGCCAGCCACCTCTCCCCTTCCCATCACACGCGCACACCTTACGTCCCACCACTCCCACTCCCTGCTCAAGCAGACCACCTGCTATTTTCAGCCGCCCTCAGAAGTTATTTTTAAGCACTTTTGAAATAGCATTTGTATACAAAGCCTCCGCTAATTATCATCTTTCTGCCTCCTCATTAGAGCCTGGGCTGGCCTCTCCTTTCCCCTCTGCCTATCTCCCTATCAAGTGTGCCACAAGGTCACAGTTACGGGTCACCTTCTCCTGGCAGGCGTCCCTGACCCCTCGAGCGCGCGCCTGCCCCAGCTCCCCAGCTCCAGCCCACAGCCTGACTTCTCGGGGGCTCATCTTGCCCTCTGTCTTGTCTGACAGCAAGAGGTGTCAGGGCAGAGACTCCCTCCACTGCGTCAGAATCCTCTGACCAGGTCCAGCCCAGGACAGAAGCCGGCGGAAGCACCTGGCGCAGGGGATGAAATGCACTCGCAAACGCTCCCGTGACAGTGCCTGTGGCAGGCGCCAGCTCCACAGAGGCCGTCAAGCACCTGGTGCAGAGCCTGGCGCATAGTAGGCCTGTTTGCTGTTGAAATGTTTATCTGAACGTTTTGCCACATAAGGTAGAGGTTTTCCTCTATTGTTCATGGAGAGGAAATAAGCAATTTTATGCTAACTGTGCTCTTAAAATATTGGGGAAAAGGGTTCATAGAAAGGCAGGGGTGCACATTTCAGTGGATTCAATGCAGGTAAGTCCAGTGAGTAAAGCCGGCTGGGAGCCTCTTGGGCAGACAAAGACACATGCCTACACCCTCCTGCCAATGGTTGCCAGTGGTAGCACATGTCCACCGCTGCCAGGACGTCCAGGTTTTCAAAACAAGTGGGGAATCTGGATTTTTACAGATAAGCAATTAAACCGATTACTGAGATCAACAGTGCTCAACTTCTGGTTCAACCTGCTTAAACACCTCCTCCTTCCCACACCAGCCCCCATCTTGTTTACATCAGTCTGAACAGAAAAGGTGTTTTTATAATTAGCATAGTGTTTATATTCCAAGAGCTTTCAAAAGGCTTAAAAATAGACCGATTCCTTACACACCTTGAAGTTCTTCCCCTGAAGATCTTGTTTACACTAGCATTTTCCTTAGCAAACCTTCTTTTGAAAAGGTCAGCTGCAGTTCACAAATTCTTAAACTGGCAGCTCCGAATTACTGGGATTTTGCAGTACACGTTTAGGTACCTCCCCAGCCCCACCGAGGTTCCCCAGTCCCGTAGAGACAAATGGGGAGGAGGGCTTCCCTGCAATGGCAAACCCTACAGATAAATGCACGTGAGGGGAACCCCAAAAAGAGTGTATTCCAGATCTGGGGACTTGAGGGAAACAAGAGCAGGTCCTGGAATCTGGCAGGCCTCTGGGACCCTAGAACAAACAGGAAGATGGTTTAAGAAAACCCACCTCGGGAAACTTAAGAACCCCCTTGGCTCAGGGCCAGTGTATCCAAGAGCATTCTCATCAAAGAAAGAAACAGAGAAAGAAGCAGCTCTCCGGAAGCAGATGTGGCTCAAGTGACTGGGCTTCTGTCTACCATATGGGAGGACCGGGGTTCGATCCCCAGGGCCTCCTGGTAAAGGTGTGTCCACACGGCAAGCCAAGTGCCCACGTGGCAAGCCACACAATAAGATGATGACATAACAAAAAGAGAGGCAAAGGGACAGTCAAGGCGAGATGCAACAGAAACCAGGTACTGAGGTGGCACAAGTGACAGGGAACCTCTCTCCACATCAGAGGTCCCCAGGATCGAATCCCGATAAACCCTGGGGGAGAAAACGAGAAGAGAAGACAAAAAAAGAGAAATATACACATAAGATCACACAGCTGATGGACACAGAGAACAAAAACAGCAGAATTAGGGAAGGGGGGAGAAAGAAAAAAAAAGTACCTCTCTCCTAGGACAATAATTTAGATGTTTATGTCTCGAACCTCAGCTTCAAGACGTTAAACAAATGGTGTGCTTGGAGGGGGCAAGGGTAGCCCAGTTGGGGGAGGCGGGGTAAGAAAAATTAATCTCTTCTTCACTGCAAGACTTCTCAGAGCCTTTAAAGGCCTAACGGCCACTGAGAATCTCTAAAAGCATGTGCCATTCACAGGCGTATCTGGCTCTGAAATTCCTCTTCCTCCTCGCCCTACCTCCTTCAAAGACAACTCACAGGGCATACTGCCTTAGCCACCTTTCAGACAAAAGAGAAATTTGCCTAAACGTCTATGCTTAGGTGAGGAAGAGAGTGCCTGAGGGCCACAGCTGATTAAAGACTGAGTCTGTACTCGACCCCAGCATGACAGTCTTTCCACAGCATTTTATCCTCTCAAGGCATCCGTCTACCACATGGGAGATCTGCTGTTCACACCCCAGGCCCCCTTGACCCGTGTGGAGCTGGCCCATGCGCAGTGCTGATGCGCGCAAGGAGTGCCCTGCCACGCAGAGGTGTTCCCACGTAGGGGAGCCCCACGCGCAAGGAGTGTGTCCCATAAGGAGAGCCGCCCAGTGGGAAAGAAAGTGCAGCCTGCCCAGGAATGGTGCCCCACACACAGAGAGCTGACACAACAAGATAACACAACAAAAAGAAACACAGATTCCCATTCCGCTGATGACAACAGAAGCGGACAAAGAAGACGCAGCAAATAGACAAAGAGAACAGACAACCAGGGTGAGGGGGGTGGAAGGGGAGAGAAATAAGTAAAATAAATAAATCTTAAAAATGTCCAAAGTTTTCTGATCTGCTAGTCTGGCTGAACAGGAGTTAAGAAGACAAGATGCTGACCCCAGTGTCCAAGCACGAGGAAATGATACCTGCTCAATTCCCAGTCTGCTCTGAGCACTAACTGCTGAAAAATAGAAAGCAACAGCTGGGCCCAGGGTCGCAGGGTCTTGGGTCTAAGAGGCCTTCCTGAGTGGGCAGCCAGCCATTGCTCACACAGCTCCTTACGGCTCCTCAAGTCTGGATACTGGCTAGAGAAAGAGGGAAACGTTTCTTGTGTTTTCTTTCCCATGATTGCAGTGTTGCAGGCTGTAGATCTGGCAGGAAGACACAGCTTTATTTTAAACACATTTGGAAGAAAGCAGTTCAACCACATGGGCTTTGAGGCGGGGCAGACCTGAATTTAAATCTCACCTCTACCAGATCAATGTGGGCGGGTTGCTTCAAACTGTGAGCCCCAGCATCTGTACCTGTAAAAGTGGGCAATCCCAACTCCCAATGAGAAGTGGGGTACTGGGTGAGATTCTGAGAGCAGCCCCCTTAATTACGGCACAGGTGTTAGGTAGACAGCAGCTCCGACCAGTGCAGGAATCACTGGTGAACTTCACTCTGACCTCGGTTTCGAGAGCTTGCACCTCACCTGGAAATGATCCAGATGAACTTGATGTGAAGGATGGGTAGAGCCCAAGCAGCAGCATCTTTAGAAACAGCTGCCTCTGGCTTTGGAGAGTTTTCTTGAAGGCCAAAGGCCCAAGGTTCCCAGGAAGAGGACAGCCCAGTCCAGAAGGAACTGGAAAGTCCTATTAACTCCAGTGCTGCACGGGCTCTCCACGAGCCATTCCAGCCCTTCCACGTACAGATGGTGCACACGACCAAAGGTCAGAGGCGGGCAGGAGCTGCCCAAGCACACGCAGTCACTGGCCACCCCAGGCAGGGCCTCCGGCACCCAGTCCAGCCTCCCGCCACAGGGGAGGAGGAGGAGAACTCTAGGATGGTGATGCAGAGTCCCCAAACCCTCATCACGTTCCACTGATTTTTTAATAGACTTTAACAATTTACTGACACCAGCAGAGCTTATAAAGTAGTTTAATTGAATTAATTAGGCAGTCAAGACTTACTCCTGAGTTCCCCCTTTGGCTCCGGGGAGGCTGTGCCTGCCGCCTATTTAACCCCTCGCATTCTAAAAAGGCTGTCACTCGCTTTCGTTGAAGACCATTCACCCCATTCTCTGCCAGTTTCTTTCTTCAACTAGCTCCCACCCTGCCCTACCCAGGACCCCAGCCTAAGCATAGGCCTGCACCGCGGCATCACCAGCCCTGAGCTGCTGAAATCCCACCTTAATAAAACTTAGACCGAGGGTGGGGAGGAGGGATTGCCTTGCGTGGCATGAACGCTGCCTTCTCCTGGAGGGTCCCCAATGACAGGCCCCATGGGCCTGCAGCATGGGCACCACAGGAGCTGGTTAAAAATGCAGAATCTCAGGCCCCACCCAGACCTACTGAACCAGAATCTCTGGGATAGGGCCTGGCAATGGGTATTTTCACAAGCCTTCCAGGTAAGTCTTAGACATGCTTAAGTTCAACAAGGAGTGGTCTGGGTGATAGCACTAAGATTCCTTCTAGATTAACAAGTCCGGGAGGGAGCAGATGCAGCTCAAACAGTTAAGCGCCTGCCTCCCACATGGGAGGTCCTGAGCTCAGTTGCCGGTGCCTCCTGAATAAACAAAAAAACAATAAGCAAAACAAATGGAAAAAACCAACTTAGGGAAGCCGATGCGGGCCCTGTGGTTGAGCACCAGCTTCCCACATACAAAGTCCTGGGTTCAATCCCTGGCCCCCGGTACCTCAAAAAAAAAAAAAAAAGGCTGGGAAACAACCCAAAACACAAAAACCAATTCACTCACAAGATATTCTTTACAGATTATTTATAATAGAGAAAAACTGAAAATAGCAAAATATCCCCAAACAGGACATTGCTGGGTAAAGTCTGGTACAGTCACTTCATGGAATACCCACAACCAAAAACAGCAGGGTTTCCAGTAACGTTGGGAATGCTAATTCTACAATGTTGAGCTTTGCTTTTCATGTAGGAGGGAGAGTGTATCAATTATACCTCTTGATTTAAAAAACAAAACAAAACAATAATTAGAAAGGAAAAATACAAAAATGTCAAAATACCAGGGTAGGGCTCCATGGGTGATTTTTATTCTTCCTCATACTTTTCTGTGTTTTACAACTTTTTCTACAATGAGCATTTATTTTTTTATGGCGAAGAAAAGCAAACAGAAAGACTCAGAGAAAACACAGCTTAGCTGGGAAAAAACCCTGTGCTAACCTGGACTTCCTTGAGCCTTGGGCCTCAGCACTCCGGTAGCTGAGAGAGGTGGACTTGCCTCCAACCCCCAGCCCAGGCCTGGCCATGTGCTCAGCGGACATGAAGGGAGGGAGGGATAAATGGAGGGAGTCAATGACCTGCTCATCCAACTGCTGTTTTCCCCCCCGGCATGTAATCAGAAGAGTTAAGTAAAAACGTTAACGGAGAGACGGAAAACACCCGGAAGACCCAAAAGCAAGAAAACCTCATCACCACACCTGAAGGGGCGTCCTCTGCAGCGCCGTCACCTGCTCACACCGCCACCCACCCCACCCAACGCACCAGGCTGGCAGGAGCACTTTCCTCATTAGGCCAGTAATGAGTCACTGTTCCCAGGAGCCTCTAAGCCCCTGAGGCTGGCGCTTTGGCTGCGGGGCCGCTCAGCTGGCTCAGGGTAAGTGGACTTGGGCAGGAATCAGTAGTTGGGCAGGTGAGAGCAGGAACCAGGTGAGCAAACACCAGCCCTGGAGCAAGAAGCTGGCCAGGGCAGGAAGCCTCCCCCACACTCCAGGGAAGCCACCTGGCACTGCACCCTCTGCCCGGGCAGGGGGGCAACCTGAGCAGGAATGTGGAGGTGCAAGGTAAGAGGGTGTGTTTAGGAATTGGGGGGGGGCATGGAAGAGTGGCCATGAAGACAGGCCAGAGGCAGTGAGAGACAGGAGCACCAGGTGGGGTGGGCTGAGATGGGAGAGAAGCTCATCTGAGCACGAGGGGCGAGGGCACGGGTGCTGAGCTACCACCCATCCCTCAGCAAGCCCAGGCAGGGATTCCTTCCACCTTGGCCACCAGGCCCGGGGAGAGTAACCAGCCTCTCTGCTGTCATCCTACCCCCACAATGGGCATGCGCAAGGCACCATGGAGAGGTCCCCTGGGGTCCGGGGAAGGCCAGGTTTTCCTAAACAGATCTCGGGAAAGACAACCAGAAGCCCCAGGGGCACGAGGAGGGGAGCAGCTATCCTGAGCCACCCACCGTCCTCCTTCCCCTCAGTGGCTGCACACCTGTTGCCAAGGGCCCAAGGAACAATGCTCCACTAGGACTCAGGAGGACAGGGACACACGAAGGCCTGTGGTCCAAAATCCACAAGGAAGAACCAGCACACCCTCTAGGACCTCTAGGACACGTGGCCGCAGGCACCACGTGTCCAGGACATGCCAGCTGGAGCTGTGGTCTGCCCTTTCACATCACGCCCTTCCTAAACGTGAGAGCTCACGCTGAGGACACACACAGGCAGTGAGGCAGAGCTGGGCCTCCAACCCCAGGCTCCTGCCGCCTCCCCCAGCTCAGCAGTACCTTGGGTACTACAGGGGCAATCGACCCAGGGACTTGCTGGGCACCATGAAGTCCTGAAAAACTGGGCCAAAAAAGAGAACAGAAACAGGCAAGGGCCCCCACTGCTAGAAGGACTGCCAGCAGAGGCTGAAGAGATGACCACTTGGCAGAAATGAGGCTTAAGAGATTCAAGCATGGGAAGCGGACTTGGCCCAGTGGTTAGGGCGTCCGTCTACCACATGGGAGGTCCGCGGTTCAAACCCCGGGCCTCCTTGACCCGTGTGCAGCTACCCCATGTGCAGTGCTGATGCGCGCAAGGAGTGCCCTGCCACGGAGGGGTGCCTCCATGTAGGGGAGCCCCACGCGCAAAGAGTGCGCCCCGTAAGGAGAGCCGCCCAGCGCGAAAGAAAGTGCAGCCTGCCCAGGAATGGCACCGCCCACACGGAGAGCTGAGGCAACAAGATGACACAACAAAAAGAAACACAGATTCCTGTGCCGCTGACAACAACAGAAGCGGACAAAGAAGAACACTCAGCAAACAGACACAGAGAACAGACAACTGGGGCGGGGGGGGGGGGGGAAGGGGAGAGAAATAAATAAATCTTTAAAAAAAAAAGAGAGAGATTCAAGCATGTACCAGGTTGGGGGGCTGGGGAGGGGGCCTGGATGACTCGGACATCCCATCCTTCTTGTGCTATCTTATGATTCTGTGATCTTCATCCAACCCCTGGTGAAGCAGAAGCAGTGTCTGATAAGGTTCAAGTGATGGGTCTGTGCTGTGGTTTTCAAACTGGGTTCCACTTCTTCAGGCTGATTCAGGGGACACCCCAGGGGGTGGCCAAGCTCAGAGGGAGCTGTCTCCCTCCAGCCAATTTATTCATTAGGCACGGTGGGCACAGTGCCAGGGTCCACAACACTTTTAGGGGTCCAAGAAAATGTTTTCATTTCTTTCAAAACCGGAATAAAGCAAGTGAACTTTTAGGTTGAAGGAAGTATTTTAATATATATTAAGATATTCATATTCATAAAACATGTAGTCATTAAAATATAACTTCTGACATCTTTTCACGGAAGGAGGAGCTGAGAAAAGCAGAAGTACCTAGGGCCCGTGAAAGTCATAGGCAGCACTGGCCTCCTTCCCCAAATATCAAAACAAAACAAAACAAAATCCTTTTTTTCTATTTAATCCCCTAAGCTCCTGTGTAAGATTTCATTTACGAAAGCACTGTTTGGCTAAAAAAATTTTTTTGAAATTTTAGTGGGTAAAAGAACGTTTTCCCCTACAAAGATTTAGTGCCTTACTTATGAACAAACAAAACTGAGCTTTTCCAAGCACAAGGCTCAAGGCAGGACTCCTTCAACAAGTCTGCACCTCATAGTTCTCATGACCAATTCGGACATGGCTTTGGGTGTCAGTGTTTCTTAGTAAGAAATACAGGCACAGCATGAGTTATCCTTTCTTTTCCCGTTATTTCCAATTTATACCTTGAGACACAGGAAGTTCTAGATGGAAAATAGTGATGCCAACCTCCTCCGAAAGGGATCCCACACTTAATACATGCTCCCGTGCCCGAGAGGCATCACACCATTTCTCTGAAGCAAGCAGTTCAACTCTGAAGGAGGGAAAGCCTCAAAACTGGACAGACTAGTTAAAGAGTCTCATGAGGAGAAAAGTTTGAGAATCCAAAGGAAAATCCAACTGAGGCAAAAACCGAGTTACTCTGAGGGCAGTCATCTACCTGAGGCTCTCAGCCTCCACTGTGCAAAAGCACTGCTTAAGGTGGCATTAGTTTCCCAGGGCTGCACAAAACGACAGAAATTGATCCTCTCACAGATCCGGAAGCCACAAGTCTGAAATCAAGGTGTGAGCACGACTGCACACCCTCCAGAAGCTGTAAGGGAGAATCCTCCCTTGCCTTTTAGCTTCTGGGAGCTCCAGGCCCTCCTTGACTTTGCGGCCACAGCACACCAGTCTCTGCCTCCATGGTCCCCCTGCCTTCTACTTTTCTGTCTAAGGACACTTGCCATTGGATTTAGGGCCCACCCAGACAAGCCAGGATGATCTCATCTCAAGATCCTTTATTATATCTGCAAAGACCTTGTTCCAGTAAGGTCACATGCACAGGTTCTGGAGCTCAGGACCTCAACCCATCTTCTTGAAGAACCACTGTGAAAATCCCACATTCTCGACCCCACCCACCGAAGATTCAGAAACACCAGGGCTGAGGATGGGGGAAGGTGCATTACAGCAAGCTTCCCTGGACCACCCTCTTATCTACGAATGATGAAAGAGGGGATCTGGGGTGACCCCAGCCTGCTGCACCCTTGTTTCCTGGTTGCCAATTACTGGGTAAGGGTTCAGCCGTGCAGGATTCCTACAGCCCCAGAAGCAGAATGGGCATGGCGTGAAGAGCTCCTCTCTGGGCACAGAGATACAACCCCCCCACACAGACACACATATGCATACACACACGCACACACAACTGCTCTGCTCACCCAGCTTTAACCACCCTGGGAGTGGATGAAGAGCTCGGGCTCCAGCAGTGAGAAGTCAAGTCTGACATGTCCCTCCATTGTTCAATGTAGACGCGGTACACTTCTAGCCCAGAGACTGCCCAGGCGAGAAGGCACATTAGCTGGGGAAGCCCCAGGTGGGCAAAGACCCTGGCCAAGGTGGCACAGGAGAAGAGATGATGTCCAGAATGTAGAGGGGTGGGATGCTGTCATCAAGCCCAAGGGCGGAGAGAGAAGCAGCACAGCAAGTCAACTGGAAGGATGAGCACCACGAATGACGCAGCATGAGGGGGCACAGTGGCCAAGCTTACCTTCAAGTGGCCGGAGGGTGTGCAGTGGACATTTGGTGTATGCCTGCCCAGCATCTCTTCTTCTAGAACTCATCTCTTTCTCTCAAGAACCCATAATCTAAGTGTTTCCAATGGGACTGTCCCTATCACTCAATTCCAGGAGGAGAATCAAATGGCCCAGGTCAGTCCAATCAGGACAAGGCATCCTCCTGGCACTGTGACTGGCTCAGGGATGAGCCCTCTCTGGGACTTCTGTTGAACTCCTTGGAAAGGAAGTGTTCTCTTTCCACTGGGGCTTCTCCACTGGGGTGGAAGATAAGCGTGTTGCTGAATCAGCCAATTCTGCCGTCACTGGGGAAGGACCTACCTCAAGAGTAAGTCAACATCAGGAAATGAGCTGAGAGATGAAATTGATGCCAGATGAATATCGGGTCAAGCCATACCTGAAGCTAGCTAACCCCTAAGCTTTTCAGGAAATAAACCCATAAATGTCACTTTTGGCTTAGGCAAGTGTGGGAAGAGTTTCTGTCACTTGCAACCTAAAATGGATGGTATGCCATATGAGCTGGGAGACTTGGTTTAAAAGCAGAAAGAAGCCTCGCTTTGCTGGGAGTTAGCTGTGAGATCTTAGGCAAGTCATGCCACTTTTCTCAGTCTCCATGTCATACCAAACTCCTAAGACAGGTGGAAAAATCTAACACAATGACTATGTGAAGCACATTATTTGGCATTTGTGTGTATCAGGAAAAAAATAATCTAAAAGAAGATATCCTCCCCCCCCCATCCAATCACCTCCAGTTGTTAAGGAAATAATAATACCGACAAGGACAGCTTGGCAAAGTAAAATAGCCATTAGAGACCCAGGTTATAGAAGGAATAGGCAGGAGGAGCATTTCTTAAGAACCCTAACCTTTGGAATATCCCCAGCATTTCATAAAGCCCAAAGCACTTTCATATCCACCACTGATCCCCACATATTAGAATGAGGCCCTCAAAAATACAAAGGGCTCAACCTTTACAGGGGCCAATTTGGTAATATAGTTAAAATGCAAAGCATCTCTGACCCCCAATGCCTCTTCTGGTATGCTGTCTTCCACAAGTACCCTCATAAATGCAAAATAATATTGATATAAGAAGCACTGGTAGCTCCTGGCCATGATTAAACAAGGGGAACCAGATTTACCACCCACCTTATGCAACTAGGAAACCAGACAAAATATATGGAACAGTAGTTGTGAGACACCGGGCAATGGCCAGCACAGGACAGTGATTCCAGAGAGCAGAAAAGCAGGTAAGTCTGATGAGCCTATGCCCTGGGGAGTCTCCAGGCTGTGGTGGAGGGAAGGAGAGCCCAAGCAAGAGACGGGGGCCTCCCTGAGTTAAGAAGACAGATTAAGAATTTGGGGAGGCCAAGGAAGTTACAATTTGCAGGGCAGAGATAAGAGAAGAGAGAGCTGTACAGAGAATGAGCTCCAATTCTTCAGCTGAGTGTTGATCAGCACATGGATATAATAAGCAAATAGCCTGAGACCAGGGAAAGATCGCCAGAAAGAAAAACAGAGAACAAGTCAGGGCTGAGAAGAGTTCACATTCCCAACAACCAGAGTGGAGAAATTTCATATTATGGATGGCATAAGGCTGAGTGCTCACAAAGGTACTGCCTCAATAGTGGAGGAAAAAAATTAGCCCCAAACCAGGGATCCAATCACTTTTTCTGTAAAGGACCAGAGAGTAAATATTTTAGGCTCTGTGGATCATTGTGGAATGAAAGCAACCACAGACAATGCTTAAACAAATGAGCAGAGTAGCATTCCGATAAAACTTTATTTACAAAATCAGGTGGCCAGCCAGACTTGTCCAATAGGCCCCAGTTTGCCAAACAGCTTTATTCTAAAGGTTGCTCTAGTCCTGCCTAACAGGTTTAAAAGTCAACCTTGGAAAGGTCAAACTGTTTCCAAGTAACTGAAGTGCTGTGGTAGATAGAACAGTGGTCTCCACAAGGATGTCCACATCCCAGTCCTCAGAACCTGTGACTGTTAGGTTCCATGACAGATAGATGGGAGTGAGGGTGACAGGTGGCATCAAGGTTCTAATCAAATGCCCTTAAGATGGGGATCCAATGTGATCACAAGGGTCCCCATAAGCGGAAGAGGGAGACAGAAGTAAGAACCAAAGCGATGGCAGCCTGAGAAGGACTCTGCCCGCACGGTTGGCTCAGAAGATGGCGGGATGTGGCCATCAGCCAAGGAATGTGGGCAGCTCTGGAAGCTGGAAAAGGATCCTCTCCTACAGCTTCCAGAAGGAAGACAGTCCTGCCAGCACCTTGATTTTGGACTTATCTCCAGAACTGTAAGATAACAAGTTTGTGTTGTTTCAAGCCACTAACTCTGCGGTAACACGGGACAGAGGCAGAAGCTAAAACAACTGTGAAACAAAGTACAAAAATATTTAAAAGAATACAAAAACACCCAACATCTAACAACATAAAATTTGCACTGTCAATAAAATATTAGAAAAATCTATCGATAGAGACAGAATCAGAAATGGCAAAGATGGTACAATTTAAGAACATTAACATGGCTATCATAAATCTACTCCAGGGGGGTGAGGAGTGGGGTATATGGGAATATCTTATGTTTTCTAATGTAATATCTTGTCTGATGTATTAACTTTTAAAAAAGATAATTAAGAAATAAAATAAAATTTTGAAAATAAATAAATAAACACCATATATTCAAGAAGAGAGAAGAAAGCAAGAGCATGTTATTGAGAAATAGGGGAGAAATAAAAAGACCCAAATCAAACTTTCAGAGATGAAAAATACAATGGGTGAGATTAAAAACAGATTAGATACTGTGCAAGTAAAGATTGGTAAACCTGAACATCCAGTAATCGACTCTATTCAAAATGAAACACAAGAGAGAAAAGATGAAAAAAATAAACAGGTATCAATGAGCTGTCAGACACATTCAAGAGACATACACACAACTGGAATCCTTAGAGGAGGAGGGAGAACGCAAAAGATATTTGAAGAACCAATGGCTGAAAGTTTTCCAAATGCGGTGAAAACTATAACCTACAGCACCCTGATGCTCAATGACTCCCAAGCTAAAGCAACATAAAGAAAACTACACCCAGGCACATCATCATCAAACTGCTTAAAACCAGACATAAAAAGAAAATCTTAGGAGTCAGAGAAGACAAGACACATTATACACAGAGGAACAAAATAAGAATGACAGCCAGCTTATCAGAAACACTTAGGTCAGAAGACAGCAGAACAAGATGTTTAAAGTAAACTGCCAACCTAGAATTCTATACCTAGTGAAAAATATCTTTCAAAAACAAAGGCAAAATAAAGACATAAAAAGCTAAAGAAGGGAAGCGAACTTGGCCCAGTGGTTAGGGCATCCGCCTACCACATGGGAGGTCCGCGGTTCAAACCCGGGGCCTCCTTGACCCGTGTGGAGCTGACCCATGTGCAGTGCTGATGCATGCAAGGAGTGCCCTGCCACACAGGGGTGTCCCCCGCGTAGAGGAGCCCCACGCACAAGGAGTGCACCCCGTAAGGAGAGCCGCCCAGCGCGAAAAAAAATTCAGCCTGCCCAGGAAAGGCGCCGCCCACATGGAGAGCTGACACAAGATGACGCAAAAAAAAGAAACACAGATTCCCATGCCACGGACAAAGAAGAACACGCAGCAAATAGACACGGAGAACAGACAACTGGGGGGGGGCGGAGAGAAATAAACAAATAAATAAATCTAAAAAAAAAAAAAAGCTAAAGGAATTCATCACCAGCAGATCAACACCACAAAAAGAGCTGGTTCTCTGATTACAATAGCCAGGAAACTGGGAATACCCCAAATACCCAAAATACCAATCACAAGGGGACTGGTCATAAACTATAGTAGATCCTTAACAAGGAATACTGAGGAATGATGATAACGAAGGCAGATTTATTGAGGCTAACATGAAATGACCTTTGCAACAACCTATTAAGTGAGAAAGGCTAAGCTGTAAAACATCAGGATTGGCTCACACATGTGCCTGTTCTGTTAATGTATAAGAAGAGGTATAAGAGAATATATGCTCACTGTCACGAGGGCTTACCTAAGGGAAATGGAGGCTTAGGAAGATGGGGAGACGTGTGAAGGGGTCCTTTCCACTTTCACTCTTTATTTTACTTATTTCTCTGAACTGTTTTCAAAGAACATGTATTCATGTGACTTGAAGTTAATAATTTTAAAAAGGGGAGCCTTTGGCCTGGTCAAGGAAAGTCCAATATATAGTTCACTTCTTGGCTGGCCAAGCGCTGTTTATGATTTATTCAATTCAGGGACAGAAAAAATAGCCACCTCTTTTGCTTTCTTCAAATAATCTAGTTCATTTTATTCAAATTCCACCTCTGGGTACACATTTAAATGGTCTCACAGAGGTCCACAGGGGAGCATGTACAAGGATGTTCCCTGCAGCTTTATTTGTGACGGGGGGAAGTGAAGGCCACCAGCTTATCCACTGCTGAGAGGGTGGATGGGTACAAGGTGGTGGCTGCATTCAGCAGCCAGAACTTAGAGCTGAGGGACAAAAGTGAGACACAGAATGAGATCTAAATGTTACTATTGTATATAATAATATATGTATTACACTGTCTATAGAAACTTTTTTTTAAAAACATGCACACAAACCAACAGTACACTTTTTGCAAAAATACATGTAAATAAAAAGATGCAGGTGAAATACATCAGAATGACTGGCTTGGAGGTGGGAGGGGAGCAGAGTAGGAGGCGACAATAGGGATAAATGGGAACAAAAGAATGAAGCAAGAGAGCCCTCCATCAGGCAGAGATGATCACGCTTCCTGAACCGAGCAGGGTTGGCCTAGCCCTCTGCACGGGAACTTAAGAAACAAAACAGGGAACATCTAAGTGCTTAGTATGTACCAGGTACTGTGTGATAACTCATTTAGTCTTTCATGCTCCTTATGGGGTTCTATCACACACACACACCATTTACAAAGAGGAAACCGAGCACAGAAAGGTCCAGTAACTTGCCCAAGATCACACAGGTAGGGAGTAGCAGAGGCAATTATTTAAATCCAGCCAGCTGGCTCCAGAGCCCACAACCTTCATCCCACCTAGGCAGCTTCTGACTCTACTTATTCCACAAGGAATAAGGAAACAGAAGCTCTGCCCCTTCTTCTCAGAATCACAGAAAATTAGAATAAGACTCCTTCTTTAGGGCGATGCACAAACAGGCCCCGAAAGGCAGGCAGGAGGCACCGGGAGGCCAGCACGGCCAGCCCAGGGATCTTCCGCTGGAGCACCCAGTCCCACTGCTTCAAGGCCAGTCCACGGTGTGGAGGAGGAAGGAACAAAACAAGAAGAGCCAAGAGAACAGCAGCTCGGAACAAAAGACACGGAGGATGAGGACTAAAGGCTGGGCAGGACGCGGGACAAGACCTGCTCGCAGGTTCTGACCCAGCCACGAAGGCACGGCAACCACCTCCGGGTTCCGCCGCTCGGAGGTGGCGTTTACGAGCTGCCAGACCCCACGATCACCCCGTAACTTGGCCGGCGCCTGCCGTTCAGCTGAAAGGAGGACTCTGGCCAGGGAACACGGGGTTTTACTGGGCCCCAGTTTGTCACGTCCCAGAAAAGCCCGGGAGGCCCTGGCACAGGGGGGACGTATCAGCTAATGTCTCATTCAAGTTGTCAGCGTTTTGTTAGTGCCAATTCAGTGGGTAATTAAGAAAAAAGTTGGGACCAGATGGGAAAGCAGATGCTGGCTCAGCCGCAAGAACAGTTCCCTGCGAGTGTCTGGGAAAGCACCGGGCTGGCCAAGTCTGGGAAGAGAAGAGCTGAAGCGACAGCTGCCCAGATAAGAACAGGGGAGAGCAGGCGCCCATTTTAACGGTGAAGAAACTGAGGCCTGGAGACAAGAAGGGCCTTGGGGGTGCCAGGAGGATGCCAGAGTGGGAACGAAAGGAAAACTTGAAGCTTGAAGAAAGGGGGTGATTCCAGCCTGGGACAGAAATGGAGACAAGGCTGGGCCCCTCGAGCTGAACAAAGGACCTCCAGAAGCAGGGGCAGGGGACGAGGCCAGGGGGCAGGATCCCTGGGTGCCAGCCCCAGCTCCGCCACATTCTTGCTGCATCACCTCAGATAAGCCACTCTTCCTCTCTGTGCCTCAGTTTACTCATCTGTAAAATGAAAGAACCCCTGTCCCACCCACATGAAGGAATGATGCCGCTAAAGTCCATGTGTGTTGAGGCAAGGAGCCAGAATGCCCGTGGTTGTTTTCTGGCTTCCCCGTCTGCCAGACTTGTGATTTAACTCACTTGGCCTCCATTTCCCCAGCTGTAAAATGGGAGCAACAGTACATACCTCCCAGGCTTGTTGTGAGGATTCAAAGAGTTAATATGCCAGGCACAGTGTAAATGCTCCAGTGTCAGCCACTGTTACTGCAACTATGTAGCCAACAAAAAATGGCTATTTTGATGCTCAGTGAGCAGGCTGGAAAAATGTTTGTTTCTACATTAAGTGAAGAAGGCAGGGTACAAAATTCTACGTGCTCTATGATGATGGTTACACTACAAAAAGAAGAAAAACTGCACATAGTAAAAAGCTTAGAAAAAGTACTCTGTATGACTATGAAGCAGTAGACTGATGGATTTATTTTCGATTAATATTCCATATTCCAAATTCTTTTAAACATGAGTAACCACGTTTACAGTAACCAAAAGTGGTAAGTACAATGAGCATTTTTAAACGGTGGGGAAATGGTGGGGCTTTTTCATTGGGTTCCTAATTTATAACACCAGCAGGACAAAATAAAAACAAAAACAAAAGGCAGGGGTGACCTGATCCAATGCTGAGTATCAGACCTGCAAATGGTGACAGATCAGAGCCACTTGAGACAAGTAGGAAAGACCTCACTCTCCTCCCCACCCCCAGAAACTGACCGCAGCAAACTTTTCCATAAAGTTCTAGAGCCCGTAAACTTATCTAACATCAAAATAATCAGAACAGTGGTTGCTTAGGGTGAGGAGGTGAGCAATGACCAGGAATGGAGCAAGGGAACTTTCTGGGGAGATGGAAATGTTCTACACTGCAACAGGGGGTGTGAGTGACAGGGGTTTATCCATTTATGAAACTCTTCAGCCAAGATTCGTCCACTTTACTTATGCACATTTTTCCCGAAACAGTTATCAGCACCATCATCAACCATGTGGGGAGTGGGGGTGAGAGTGGAGGCAGAGATGATAGAGTAAATGACTGTTGAAGCTGGACAACAGGACATGGGGACCACTGTTATTTTGTTTACTTTGTATACATTTGAAATTTTCCAAAATAATTCTAAATAGGAGGCTCTGGAATTAAGAAGAAGAGCCACCCACAAGCCACTAGCTGAGGAATTTTTGCTAGAAGTTGGAGAGTTGGGAACAGATTGAAGGGCTGTCCAATGGGCCATTTCACAGCCATCCTTCTTGGACTCACACAGCGTCAGTGAGAGAACACCAGACTTAAGGGAGGACCTACAGGGAATCTGCACAGATATCCCAGTGGTAGCTAAGAGTCTTCCAGGTAGGGCTTTCCAACCCACCTGTTTCCCACCAGGAAAGAATGTGGGCCCAGACCAATGAATGCTTCACAGGGTAGCATCACCAGAGCAAATGATAAAACCCTGTGCCGAGACAACCTCCAGGGCCCATGGTGCCCCATCTGCCTTGGGCTGCTCGGTCACTGCTCTGTCACATCAACTGGTAACATCCAGCCCTCCCCTTCAACTCAAGATCTGAGTAAGTAGCTATTGTCACCATTTGAGGGCATATACCAGCCCAAACAAAACTTATTTAGGAGAATAAATGACGCAAGGAGTAGGAGAGCAAACAAAAAAATTATGAAACAAGAACAGAAATAAGCATTCCACTCAAGGTACAGAGAGAGAACATATAAAACATAGTTTTACTGTAGAAAACAAATTTCAGATATAATCTCCTTTGCACTCTCAGTAAAACTAAAGAAAATAAGAACAGAATGAAATGAAAAGGAAGCTCACAGAATTGAGAACGAAAAGAATCATATGCCATGGCAGAATTTAAACCAGCATCAGAAGCAGTAAATACCAGAATTTCAGTACAGAAAACTGAATAGGAGATGCAAAGGAAAAGCTAGAGAAGTACTGACACTTTGGGGTGAGGGGATAATCTAAAATAATCAAGAGATGAATATTATGGAAAACAAATAATAGGGATAAGTAGATATATATGTTAATGTATGTGTGTGTATACACATGGATAACTGCCATTCAAATAAAAAAACATGAGACAACACACATATGGAGCAAAATTTTTCTTATTAAGAGCTAAATCTGTACACTGAAAGGACATACCTCATATCTAGCAAATTAATTAGAAGACACCAAATCATAGATATAGCCTGTTAGAGCTCTTGAATTTTAAGGATGAGAAAAGAATGATACAGGCCTTCAGGAAGTGAATTTACTTTTATTTTATAAAAGTAAAATATCATGTGTCCTCTGATTTATCATCTATAATATTAACAATATTAGACCACAGAACATCTAGAGAGGAATAAAATATGCAACCCAAAATTTGTAATATGAACCCAAGTTGCTATTCACATGTGAAGGAAGCAAAAACATCTTTTTCTTTTTTTTAAAAAGAAGTATCAGGGATTGGACCAAGGCCTCATACATGGGAAGCAGGTGCTCAACCACTGAGCCACATCTGCTCCCCAAATATCTTCTTAATTATACAAGGACTTAGAAAAAAAAGAAAACTAATTAGATGAAAGAAATAACAAAATATATTAATTAGGAAGCAGATTTGGCCCAATGGATAGGGTGTCTGCCTACTACATGGGAGGTCCAAGGTTCAAACCCTAGGCCTCCTGACCTGTGATGAGCTGGCCCTCGCACAGTGCTGATACGCGCAAGGAGTGCCCTGCCATGCAGGGGTGTCTCCCGTGTAGGGGAGCCCCACACGCAAGGAGTGCGCCCTGTAAGGAGAGCCACCCAGAGCGAAAGAAGTGCAGCCTGCCCAAGGGTGGTGCTGCACACATGGAGAGCTGACTCAGCAAATTGACACAACAAAAAGAGACACAGATTCCGGGTGATGCTGACAAGAATACAAGCAGACACAGAAGAACACACATAGCGAATGGACACAGAGGGCAGACATCTGGGGGGGAGGGGGTTGAAGGCCAGGGCAGGGCAAGGGAGAGAAATAAAAAATAAATCTTAAAAAAAAAAAACACGTTAATTATAATAAATATAAATAGGGGTAAGTTCCATATTAAGAGACAGAGACTCTCATGCTCTCGGTGTTTAAATATAAAAAAACAACTCCATGCTACTCGAAAGATAAGACAGTTTTTAAAGAGCATAAATGGTTAAAAGTAAAAGAAATATGTTAAACTACACCAGATAAATTCCAAAAATAGAGAAGAGGTACCTTATAAAAACCACTAGAATTAAAAGTGAAAGCAGGAAATGCAATATAAAAATAATTTAATAGGAAAACTGGAACTGAAAGTAGAAAATATTAAACAAGTGAAAGGGCCTATTTTTAAGAGATTAAGGCTACAATCCACCATAAAATGTAACAGATATGGCTGTTTCTCTATTTCTATTACCTAATCTAGCAATTAAATGTAGAAAGTAAAATAATAAGGCAAATGTAAAATCAAAAAAAGTATTTCAGTGTTGGAAGGAATTAACAAACTCTCATATTATAAAATTACAAATGAAAAATTAGTATTATGATTAGGGCCCTATACTAGATACAAGAAACATGATTAATAGTTGATGATATATAAAATTCAGATATATATGTATATAGCAAATAATAAATCCTAAAAACAGAAATACCTCTTCTGCAAACAAATGGAGTCTTAATTTTAATATTTAAAAAGAGATCCAGGCAGTGGACTTGGCCCAGTGGCTAGGGTATCCGTCTGCCACATGGGAGGTCCGCGGTTCAAACCCCGGGCCTCGTTGACCCATGCGCAGCTGGCCCATGCGCAGTGCTGATGTGCGCAAGGAGTGCCGTGCCACGCAGGGGTGTCTCCCACATAAGGGAGCCCCACGCGCAAGGAGTGCGCGCCCTAAGGAGAGCCGCCCAGCACGAAAGAAAGTGCAGCCTGCCCAGGAATGGTGCCGCACACATGGAGAGCTGATGCAACAAAAAGAAACACAGATTCCCATGCTGCTGACAACAACAGAAGTGGACAAAGACGACGCAACAAATAGACACAGAGAACAGACAACCGGGGAGGGGGTGAGAAGAGGGAAGAGAGAGAGAGAGATAAATAAATAAATAAATAAATAAATAAATAAATAAATAAATAAATAAATAAAAGGATCCAAAACTTTCTATAAATTACATAAAGTGAAACTAGTCCTGGCAATGTTTTCTCACAATCGAATAAACTATAAATTAATAATAATAAACACATACTTAAAAAGAAATCACATAGAAATTTATATTATACTTTTAAATAATCTTTAGGCCAAAGAAAACACCAAAACTATAGTTATATAATATTTAGGGGAAAAATAATAATAATTCACAGTAAGGCTTATGGGATGTGACCAAAGATTTAATCAGAGGAAAACTCATTGATTAAACAAAAATAAATAAATAAAGAGCTAACTATTCAATTCAAGAATAAAAAGAAACAAAACAAATTAAAGAAAGCAGAAGGGTATATTTATTTCATATATACACATATTAAATTGGAATGTTTTAAGTAGTTAGAATTGAGAAATAATTTTAAAAATTAAGAGAAAGGATGCAAAAACAACATGGGGCCAAATACTAGCTATCTGACCAAGAAATAAAGAAGGAAAAACACAACTCCAAAAAAATCAGATTAGATACAAAGGACTTTTTTTGAGAGAGAGAACAGTATGTTCTGTTCTATGCAAATACAGCTCAAATTCTTAAGGAAAGAATTAAATTTCTAAGAAAATATGAAAGATTAAAACTGTCTCAAGAAGAACAAAAGCCAAAAAAATTATTGAAGGATAGATTATGGTGGAAAATAATTATGTCCAAAAACATAACAAGATAAAGTGTTTTAAAGGCAGGTTTTTTTAAACTTTCAATGGATAATTACCATGCAATATAAATTATCCCAGGCAGGGACTACAAATAAATACCTGGCATGCACACCTTAATTCCTCAATTCTCAATTTCTACACACTGACAAAATATCATCAACATGACAAGGCCTCGGAATCCTTCTCAACACAGCAATCTCAGCGTTGACTACCAATAGGCACACAATTTGAAATGTATTTGTCCTTCTTGTTCCAGATCACTGAAAATGATGGAGAGCTTTCCAATTTATAACTCATTGTATTAGCATAACAACTCCATAAAAAATGACAAAAAACAGCACACTAAATATAAAACCGGGAGACAACCACATTTATGAATAGAGACACAGAACATTACAAAATGGACCTACGATATATTAAAAGAATGAAACACCATGACCAAAATGGGTTCTTTCCAGGATGTTTAATATTAGGAAATCTATTAATATAATTCATCACATCAGCAGATCAAAGGAAGAAAACCATATGGCCATCTGAGTACTAATGAAAAGGCATTTGTTAAAAATTCATCATCCTTTTCCCCCTCTTATTACTAAATCGCTTTATAGTGGGGAGGAGGGAGGGGATGATTCTCACTCCATTACAAAAATTATTCAATACAGAAAATTGAAGATCACCCCTAAATCATACCACTCACCTCCACTCTTGATCAAACAAAAAAACTCTTAGCAGTTCAAAAGGATCTTTCTTAGTGATAAAGAATATTGTTTTGAAACCAAAATAAACTTCATACTTGATTGCAAAAGAATCAAATCCTTACCACTGAAAATAAGAAAACACTAGCATACCTATTACTATAATTCCAATTGTTCTACAAGGTCTACCTGATGCATAATATAAGAAAAAGGTATAATATTGACAAAAAATAAATAATATTTGCATATGATATTACCATCTACCTAGAAACCACAAGAAACTAGTAGAACTAAGAAGACAGTATGCTAGCCACTAACAAAACAATCACATAAAAACTAACAGCTTTTCTATATATCTGCATTAATTAGGCAAACTACTCAATGAGGCAAATGATCTCATTCACAATTGCAGTAAAAAATATTAAATACCTAGGAATACACTGAAAAAATAAATGTCCAAAGCCTATGTGGAAAAATACACAACCTATTGTGGGTCATATAAAGGACCTGAATGAGCAAAGAAACAGACCGTGTTCACAGGGAAAAAACTTAATATTTGTGCGAATGTCCTTCCTAACCAATTTAGTCTATAAATATAATACAATCACAAGGCAATTTTTACCCCAATAAAAATGATTTTAAAGTTAAATTGGTGGGATATGTGAGACTAATGATAATTTTGAAAGCAGAATAATTGGGAAAGATGCTTATCAAATATTAAAATATTTTAAAAGCAGTATTAACCAAAACAGGGTGGTACTAGAATTAAAGTTAGTTCACATCTGGGTCTGTTTCTGGACTGTTAATAAATGTATCTAATCCATTTATCTGCCTGCCCCTACCTATGCCAGTACCACCCTGGTTTAGTTATTACAGCTTTAAGACATTTTATACACATATATTTGAAAGATAGAGCCTCAAATACACCCATGTCTTGGTCACAATATTAATAACCCAGCCAATTCCTCAATCCTTACATACCTCTTAGAACAACCCACTCAGGAATGAGGTGGGGTTGCCAGATCCATCCAACCCAGGAGGAACAAATTTGGTCTAGGCCAGGCCACGCTGCTTTCCCAATGGCAGACATCACCAGTCTGTACTGCTGTTGGACAGTCAGTGTTTTGGTCAGTTTTTCACTATTGCATGATTTCACATTTTGCCTCTATGATGAACAGCACCTATTCTTTATAACTGTTTAGTGCTGTAAAGAAATATTCCAAGTGTCATTAGGATTGTTGCTGCCAAAACTGATATGCATGAATGGAACTTAAAATAAATATATTATGTTAACTCTATTTAAAAAAAAAAAAATTGTATGCAATCTCAGCATCCTACCCACATTGCCTTCCCAGTGGCAGACATCACCAATCAATCTAAGCACTCCTCCCACACAGCCTTCCCAGTGGCAGGCATGTCACCAATCAATCTCAGCATCCCTTTCCCACTAAGAGCTCTCTACAAAACTCCTACTAACAAACCAGAGGTGAAATTCAGGAAGAAATCCTTCTGACATCCCGAAATCCAATCCCTTCATTTTTACAGATGAATGTTTTTATCCTCGTGACAATTTTGCAAGGTAGGGTGGGAAAAAAGCTCATTATCTCATACTCTAGAGAACTATGTTTCCAAGAGAGAAAATGCACCCCTAACTTACCTGAAGCCTCACAGGGACAGAGTGGGCCCTCAACAGCAGCCTCTTGCATCCAATCCTAAGATACTGCCACCCTCCATATACCACACCCCAAATGGGCTGAGATATAAGACCAAGAGTCCTACATGAAGTTTCCAACTTCTACTGGAGGAAAAAAAAATTCAAATGGAATTAGCTACCCCTTATACAGAGCTTACTATGTGTCAAGAACTGGTCTAATGCTTTTAATATTAACCCATCTAATTTTACATGCCCATTTTACAGATGAGGGAAGCAAGACAAAGAGAGGTTAATAACCTGCCCCCTATAACACGGCCTGACATGGGCAGATTTGGGATTCAAACTCAGGCAAGCTGAACTGTAACCTAATGATCATTTTTCTTGGGTGCAGAGAGTCCACACTGAACACTCCTGCCAAATTCCATGCAAGACCCTGACAAAATGCCACTCTAATGAACAACTTTGTATATGAGAGAGTCTGATACTTTAAAGTCCTCTCCCTTGAACACATTCCCAAAGGAAAATTACTGGGTCGAGAGTAGATTTTAGTTTAACACATTTCCATGTATCTGACCCTTTTTTGGTCATTTGGTACACAGACCTTCACTGGCAGTAGGCTTTGGGAACCTCTGTTGTTTGAAAAAGAAATACAGTAAATTCTTTTAGATATGTTTTATTGACTTTATTATACAAGTCTTTGTTTTCTTTTGTTTTTCATATAAATTCTAAGCTTTCCTCATTGAACGAGGTTGAGATGCTTTTATAAGAAGTCAAGACATGCTAATAATAATTTATTCAATTTCTTTTCCAAATCAACAGATTCCCAAAGCCTAGGACCAATAAATAAGCAAGGAATGGCCAAAAAAGGGGCAGTTATGTGCATATGTGTTAAATTAATATCTATCCTTGTCTCAGTAATCCCTCCTTGGGAATATATCCAAAGAGAAGGATTCTAAAATTATCAAAATATTCTACATATGAAGATATTCATTTCAGTGTCGTTTTATAAAAGGAAAAAATAAGAACCAACTTAAATGTCCAACAATAGCATACGGCTCAAATAAACTATGTTCACTATCTTCTAGAATATTAGGTAGTCTCAAAAAATGACTAAATGATAAAGACAAAATAGCTAAACAGAAAAGATAACAGGGTAGGCAGGAAGCAACACACTAATACGTTATGATTAAAATAATAAAAATGTGCTTATAAAATAACTAGAAGGAAATACATCAAGATTTTAATAGTAATATAAGGGGGCCGGAGTTTAAGATAATCTTTTTATTTCTTTATTTTTTAGTTTTTCTATAACATGAGAGTATTTGATTTAAAAATTAACTCATTAGCAGACAAGTTAGCATATGTCTAGCAGCTAGGGCACTGTTTCAGAGAAGCCATGACTATGGGGCACCATCTAATTAAACAAGCACTTGCCAGTACCACTCTGTGCCAGGAACCACGGGGCAGAACCCAGGCAGGGCACCATGAGATACAGCACGTTGTTAAAGGAAAAACATGGGCTTTGGGGTTGGGTAGAACCAGGCTCCAGTCTCCGCTCTGCCACTTCCCTGATTGGATGAATGAAAGAACCAATCAGTTAACTACCCAGAGACTACAGGGAAGTCTGCCCAGTGAAGGGTGCTTGCCGGAAAGCAGTCCAACTTAATGAGAAGCACAGCCGGTAATTTATATGCTATCTCATAAGTTAGTACTTAAGGCATGGTTCTAGAGTTAAAGTATATTTTTTTTAAGTGCCCAAATTAAAGCAGTTTGGTATCTGTACATCAGGGAACAGAATAGATTCCAGACACAGACCCTAACTATAGAGAAATTTAATATAAGATAAAGATGGCATTTCAAATGAGGGAGGAAAAGCTGGATTAGTCAATCATTACTATTAGAGCAAGCAGCTCATCATTTGAAAAACAAAAAATAAGAGCTTGACACTTTTGTCCCTCCTTTTTCCAAATACATTTCAGAAAGATAAACAATTTAACCATAAAAAATAAAACCTATATAAAATAATAGAACAAATAGGATGAATATTTTTATAAATTCTTATTGCAGGAAGGCTTTTTAAGTATGGCTTGAAAGATAAAGATTACAAATTAAAACAACCAGAATCCAAAACACAAAGATGTAAACATTTCTGAAAGTAAACATTCTTCATTCCTTCCTTCCTTTCTTCCTACAGACCTATACCTACCACTACCACTAAATAACATGAACAAGGTTAGAAACATACAAAACTCTAGAAAAAAAATACTTGGAACATAAATGACAAAGGGCCAGTATTTCCAAAAGCCAAAGAGCTTTTTTAGAAAACACAATGAAAAGATAAATACACCAAAAGAAAAATGGGCAAAATGAATGAACAGGCAATTCACAAAAGAAGAAATTCAAGTGGTCAATAAAATTATAGAAACTGATGTTCTACTTCATTACTTTGCCATGAGGAAAGGCAATCAAAGATTGAAAATGCTGGCAATACAAGGTGATGGTCACAATGTATAAAATGGGCACTCACAACCTCATAGCAGAAATGTTATCTGCTATCACCTTTCTGGGTCATATGTACCAATTTTTGTCCACATGTAAAGGTGAACATACCATGACCCAGCAATCAGCTTTCCAGAAAGGGATGCTAAAGGAGATTACAAGTGAGAAATATCTTATGTAAAAAGATGTTCCTTACAGAGTTGATTATAATAATGGAAAGAAAAAAAAAAAAGAAATAATCAAAATTCAACAGGACACAAGATTTTGAAGCACCTAGACACTGGAAATACAATTTAGATGTTAAAATAATATAGATCTATAATAATGTAGAAAAATGTCCATGGGGAGAAAGAAAGAGAGAGAGAGAGAAAGCAAGCAAGCAAGGCTACAAAAACAGCATGTAGAGTATAATACCATTTGTGTAAAACTGTAATCATAGTTATTTGCCTTAAATAAAGTTCACCAAAAGGTAAACAATGGTTATCTTAGGGTGGTAGGACATCAGGCGATTTTTTTTCAAGAATAATCTTCGTATTTTTCTGTATTGCTTGAATGTTTTGTAATGAATGTGTTCTTTTTACAATGAGGAAAAAAATATTTTCACTGTGAAAAAAAAATACAAGTAGGAAACCAAGTCTTGGAGAGTCATTTCACACTTAAGAAACAGAACAGGGTCTGTCCCTTCTGTAGAGGCACCCTGGGACAGTGTGGTCACAAAGATCTGAATTCAAGCCTTGGCTCTGGCACTAATTAGCTTAGGGAACTTGGACAAGTTTATTCGCTTTTTTGTGTCTTGGTTTCCCATCTGTAAAACAGCAATGCTAATAATTCTGCATCACAGAGCTATTTTAAGGGTAGAGATTAACAATGAGTAGGTTTTTAATAAATCCGGTCCCACTCTCCCCTAAGATCTAATTAGTGAAAGCACCTAGGAATATCTGGCACATAGTAGGCACTCAAAAGATGTCAGGTGATGGAACGGGATAGATGGATGGGACGGCTGGATGACCAAATGGTCATATGGAAAGACCAACGGTCTGAAGGATTGAAAGATGGAGTGAGTGGGTGGGTAGATAGGTGGAGAGCTAGGTGAACTTCAAGAACAATGAACTGACAGATGAACTGACAGGTGTGGCAGATTGTATTTTCCAAAGATGGCCACATCCAACACATAAACCATGCTACATACTCTTCTGATGTGACACTGACACTCGTCCATCAAGAGGTGTTGTCTGTGTCCCTCCTGGAGCAGATCTCTCTCTCTCTCTGCCCCAAGGCCCCATGTAAGAAGTTCAGCTACCATGATGCCTCCGTGCTGGAGAGACCACACAGAAAGAGAGAGAGAAAGAGAGACGCCCAAGAAGATCCAGCTGCTCTTCCAAGCCCAGGCACTGAACACGCGAGTGGAGAAGCCTTTCCGATAACTCCAGCTCCCAGACCGTCTGACCATAACCAAATTGACCCTGAGGCAGAACCGGCCAGCGGAGCTCCTCCCCAATTCCTCAGAGACATTACATGACTACTGTTGTTTTAAGCCACAAGTTTTGGGGTGATCTGTTACACGGAAATAGATAACTAATACAGAGAGTGAGTTGAGTAGGGAGAAGAGATGGTGAGGTGGGTATATGCCGGTGGGAGGAAGGATCCATGCTAAATGGATGACCAGTATGTGGACTCCTAGAAATCAGCAATATCTTGTACTGGTAGCAAGCCTTGTTTCATATACCTTTCTTGTCTACTCCAAGGGGCTCTTGATCACCTAAGTACCCCAAGCCTCTCTCACCTCAGCTGTTTGTACTACCAAAAGCTGGCCTCTACATTCACTCTGATTAACTGCCCTCCTCCCCCTTAACAAACCAATGCATATATTTTCTAAGACCACCTAGTTCAAGTCCACATTGCATAGTGTATGGCAAACTGAGGCCCAAAGAGGGAAAGGAAATTACCCAAGACCATAGATGGGTTCGGAGCAGGCTCAGACTAGAGGCAATGGTCCCTGCCGTGAAGCTCAGGGCTATTTCTCCTCCAGCAGACTATGGGCTCCAGGAATTCCTGTGTCTGAGTCAGGACTCCACCATTCACTGCCTGTCACTGTCCCACCAAGGCAGCAAGCAACGCTGCGGGCCCTGGCTGGGATGTGCCAGAGCTCTTGGCTCCAAGTGTTCCCTGCATCTGTCTGGGCATAAATTTGCATCCTGTATCCAGGAGGCCCCGATTCCAAGTATGTCAAATATAATTAATTACAGCAAACTTTCTGCAACTGTTTTCAAATGCGGTATTAAAGGCTTTGTGCACATGGAATACACAACTCGCTGGTCCGCAGAGGCGCGCTGGCACTGGGAACTGGAGAACGGGAAGCTTGGGAGCCCAGAACCCAGCTTCCACAGGGCAGGGAAAAGAACTTCCCAACACATCACCGTTTAGTACATCCAGGCCACGCACAGGCAAGAGCACAGGCAGCGGCATCTGAAGGGCCTGGCTTCAAGTCCCAGGTGATCACTAGCTCCACCTGTAACTGTAAACTAGGAATAATAAGATTCCTACACCTCAAATGGCTATTGTGGGCCTGGACTCAGAAGGTCATCTAAATCTCAATCAAATCTATCTGATCTTGGATAATTTCTTTCACTTCTCCAACTCAATTCCCTCACAGAAAAAAAAAAAAGACAAAAATACCTATTTTTCAGAGTAATTGTATTAAATGAGTTAATAGATGTTAAATGCTTAGGCCAGTGACTGGCAGGTGGCATGCAATGAATATAGGGCAGGAAAATCCCATTTTGCAAAAATAAAGTAAGATGAACTGGAAGGCTAAACTTCAGCCTTTTAACAGAAAGGGCTCCTGATTAAAAAATGTTAAGTTTGTACGGATGAATTTCCAACACATGGCTCAAACACCTTTCAGAAAAAAGAAGAGCAGAAGTACTGGGCTGGAAAGCTAGAGATCTGGGTTCAAGTCTCAGCTTTGCTGCTCCCTCCGTGGGTCCCCTCTCCAGGTCCCTATACCACGCCGGAGGTCAGGAAGAGCTAGATGACCTCCGAGCTCTGCCAGCTCTATCCTGTATGGCATACTGGGTAGTGGAGCCCTGCTTCCCAAACTACTACAGGAAGCAAACACGACGACAAAAGAATGACTTCCACCACCCCACCTCCCAGACCCCAAATCCACAGTCCCCAGCCTGGACCTCCACATCCAAACCAGCCCTAAGGTACCTTAATTCAAAAAGACCCCAGGCAAACCCGGAGACTTTGGAATTTGGGGCAAGTGCAAAAAAGTGCCAGGGGCAATCTTTTCAGATTTCTTTTTGCCTACTTTGTTGGATTTACTTTCTTCTAGTGTTTAATTAATGTTTAATAACAAGCGAAGGGGACCCAGTTTAATTTTTTCTCCCTGAATTACAACACCTCACTCATAAAGTCCCTTTCCCCCTCCATTTTAACCCCCCAGTTATACTGCCTACACCACATCATCAGTCATCCTCAATCTCATGCCTAGCTCTGTGTCCTGAAGTTGTCCAGGTACCTAAAGAAGTTGTTGTGTGACTAAGAAAATCATTTTCCTCTCTGGGGTTCTGCTTCCTCACCTATGCAGTGAGCAGGTTGGCTTAGATCAGCACTGCCCAAGAGAAATATAATGCAGACCACACAGGTAATTTCAAATTTTCTAGAAGCCACATTGTTTTAAAAAAATTGAAAACAGATGACTTTTAACGATGCATCTTATCTAACCCGATACATAAAATATTATCACCTCAACCCATAAGAAAGGTTAAAAAAAATGTATTACTGATATCTTTTTCAGTCTTTTTTTTCCTACCAACTCTTCAAAACCTGGTGTGTATTTTACATTACAGCACATTCAGACTAGCCACATTTCAAGGCTCAGTAGCCACACAGGGCTAGTAGCTACCAAAACATACTGAACAGCACAGGCCTAGATAAGTTGTACGAACCTTTTCAGCACTAGAGTCCTATGATTCAAAAGGAGGACCAGCCTCAAAACAAATTCCACCTAAAGTTCGCAGCACCCCAGGGACCTTGCCCTTCCCTGAGGCCTCATTTCAAGCTGACCTTCTGGCCAATTTTATTTCAGATCGGTTTCACTTTCTGCTTTTCCAGCATACATTATAAGAAACACCACACTTAAATCTTTACAGTTATTTTTCCCAGTTGATGACATTAAAAAGTAGAGAAATTCTCCAGCATCCACAACAATCTTCATCTCTTCTCCTTGGGAAGGTACCTTGACTACCTCCACTGGCTCCAGATGGCAAAACCCTGAGCAGAAAATAAAAACAAAAACACAAATTCTCTGCAGAATTACACGCACCAAAAATCCCCACTCTCAGTGCCCACTGCCCAACAAACGCACACCAACAAGTGCACACAAAAATGATGGAGCAGGCGGGACTTTGTGTGGCAGAGAGAAAAGCCAAAAGGTGGGATGTTCAGCTCCTCGGGCATCCAGAGAACAAGCCAAAATAGCTTAGGACTCCGCATGTGACCAGCAAATGGGAGCAGAGGACTTTCCGAGGGTCCCGCGGGCCTCCTCTACTTTGCAGGAATGGTTCCTCCCTGGGCCCCCACCCCAGAGCAGGGCTGACCCCCCGGGAATCAGAGAACCAGTCCCTGACACCACAGGGCCCCGCTGCACTAGAAAGCAGTTTTCCTTCCCAGGCTTTCTACAGCAGTCTGGGGAGCTGAGCATCACCTGACTCCATTTATTCTCTTTAGCTTATATATGAAGCCTCATTCTGCTTTGTCAGCCAAAATATTTATATCATTTTTCTGTCGACTCAATACCATCCTCACCTCGCCCTCCCTCCTTTCCTTTTTAAGAAAAGAAAAGAATTGTCGCCAACATCTTTCTCCAGTTCCTTGCCATTTATGATGCGCATCCGTGGTTAACTCATCAGATGCTTGCAGGAAGGAAGGTTCTCCTACTTGACAGATAAACAAACAGAGGCTGGGTCAGGGGTCACAGACGCCAGTCCCTTCCAGGGCCAGGCAAGTGCTGTACAAGACTGAAATGGGGGAGGTGGCTGGGGAGGAAAGACTGGCAAAGACTTTAAAATTTCAAACCTTTAAGTCCAAGCAAAAAATATAAAATAAGGGACACAAATCACCTTGCGAGCCACCCATCTGTGATCCGTGTTTTACAAAATTTACTCACTATAACACATTTACTAGTCATGACTAACACTAGTTACAAAAACTATGTAGGGCTTCCCAATTGAAAAAGTATTTTCAAATAAGTTACCTCATTCTCATAGTGCTCCTGTGAAGGATTATTAGCGGCCCATTTCCCAGATGTAGAAACTAAGATTCAGGGAGACTCGTCAGCCCGTCTCTGATCTTAGAGTGGGGAAGGAGCAAACTTGTCTCAGACTCAGGATCCCAGGGCCAGCCTTGCCCCCCTGCGAGGTCATCTGTTCAGAGTGAGGGACATCGCCCCACCCAGCCAGCAAAACCACCCCAGCCACCGGCATGTCCCCTTTGAAACCTGATCACTCTGGGAGCGGTCAGAGAAGCAGGTCATCCAGCCCTGCTTTGACGACAACCCCAAGGGTATCTAATTATAACAGGGAAAGGAGGAGTCAGATCCTCTTGCTATTTCCCAAGACCAAATTAATTTTAATTCCTTCTGACACAGTGTATGTACATGTAATAGGAAAAGCAATAGTGGAGGAGCTAAGGAAATCAAAGCGGAAGTCCCACCTCTGCCTATTCACTGAGGTCTTAGGCAAGATACTCCACACCTCCCTGCCCAGGCTTCAGTGTGTGTGCGTGTGCGTGCGTGTGTGTGTGTGTGTGTGTCTTTAATCAGAAAGGGCAAACTGCTTCACTTCTCATGTGAACTCCCAATCGACTGGTAGCACCACACTGAGAAGGATTCTGAGGCCATGACTAACCTCGTTGGAAAAGAGCACCATGATGTACTAGTGATGTCTGGAACAGGCTTGAAAATGGGGAATGGCAGCATGAATGTTACTTATTTACCATCCCTGAACTAGATGATGTACCAATAACACCCTGCAAAAGTACTTTGCCCTTTACAAAACTTTTTCTCGCATAACTCACAACATTTATAAGAACACTGTGCAGCAAACATCATCATCATCATCATCATCATCACCACCACCATCATCCCCACACAGTCAGGGAAATGAAGTGCCTTGGCCAAGGATGCAAAATGATTAAGCAGGGGACAGAGAGGGGAGCCAAGCCTTGTTCCTCCATGTGTATCTGTTTGTTCTACCCTGGAAATGTCAAACTGGTTTTCCACCATTGGTGGGGCAGCTCAACCACATGGCTGAGGAAAGGGACCACAGGTTTACAAGGCTTCACCTCCCTTCCACCAGCTACTTACACCCTTTACAGGAGAAGGAACCACAGCAAAGTCTGAAACCCACCTGAAGACATGGAAGGGAAGGGGTGCTAAGCCAAGGAGTCCCAGCTGCCTCCTCCCAAGGAGAAGCCCCAAGAGAAGTTTCCAACCTTATTGTAAAGGTGGAGAAGCAAAGCCCAAAGATAAGTAAGAAAAAAAAGAGAGAGAGAGCAGAGTTTAGTATTTGGTACTCCAAAGGGTCACAGTCCACCCCGCAAGAAGCAAGACACCCTACTTTCTTAATTCAAGCTGCCTTAGACTAAATGTGCCATTGATTTTACAACAGCTTTTGACAGGAAACAAGTAAGAGGGAGAAATCATGTATTCAAAGAATACATCTACTGTAAGGTATTTCCTAATTTCAGAAACTTGAAGATGTGGGACTGTGAACACTGAGGAAATATGGCCTACCTCAAATTGCGATTCTGCACTCACTTGCTAAGCTGGGCCACAAAGTGTTAAAAATGACAATATTTTATAAAACTTACCAAAGAAGAAAAGGCAAAGAAACAGAATGTTCTCAGTTTTCTCCCATAAATTTTCCTTGAATCTTTAACATCTGCACACCAGAATCTGACCAACAACAGGATCTGATTGAACATCAAGCCTACATTTATTTAGGTGCTTCAAGTTTAAGGGACCTGCATATTGGGGTGTCCTGCATAAGAGTCCCCTGATGTCCAGTTCTTGGGCTCTTGACCAAGAAGACCAGCTCTTAGCACAAATGTGAAGCATGGGTTGCCCCCTTCTACCTCCAGGCTTCCCTCACTGCCATCTCCCTAGAAACACTGTGTCCTTTACTGTATCTGCAAATCAGCCATCTGGATGCTGACCCCAGATGGCCCCCACCTCATTTTTAAGAGGTATTTTAAACAAGAGGAGCAAGGGGATGAGAGTAAAAGTTATGAAACACACTTTTTCAAAAATTCTGAAGAGTCAAAGGAGCGTAAGTTACCCCCTTCCAAGGAATCTCCTTAGACTTCTTATCTTAAGGGAGCCATGGGCTTCAGAGGCACCTGTAAGAAAACATACAGGTTTTGACTAAATTTTGACTAAATCCAAATTGGTCATCCACTCTTCACTAGATTCAAATTCATCTGATGTGAGCTATTTCCAAAATCAAATTAAGTCATCAAACATTTATTGGGCTGCTCCTCTGTGCCAGACCCTAAAATGAATAACCTATGATCTCTAGCCTCAAGTAACTCACGAGCTGGCTAGAGCAACCAACTCCCATCTGTGTGTCCACAGTGCTTAAGAAGCCCGGCGGCGCAGGGGGAGAGGAACTCTACCTGGGGAGAACCAGGAGGACTCCGAGGAGGAGGGTGCAGCTGATCCTAAACATGCTCCAGGTTCTCACAGAGCAGAGACAAATGAGATGGGCATGAGTATGGGCTCAAAGGGACACAATTCCACCTGGGCTTAAGATGTAGCCCTTTAAAAGGCTGTGCCACAGGTTCCAAAACCAATCCAGAAACATTCTGAGGCGCTAGAGCATCCCTGGAATGAAAACACTGAGAGCACACTGACAAGAGTCTTAAGGTCTGACCCCATCTGTTTTAAAGCAACAACCAAAAAAGTATATGTTTTCTGTTGTTGGCTAACTCTGCCCACTGAAGAGAAACCACCAGTTTCCAGCACTACCAAAATTGTTGCCAGTGGAATTCAGTTTTGCCAAAATGGAAACTCACTGGCCACTGGGTCAAAAATCAACTAACAGGATTGTACAAAGCATGGGACTATATAACACAGGGAATCCTGTGGTAGGAGAGAGGCTGTGGTTAACAGAACAAATACAAGAACATCCTGTCATGAACTGTAACGTATCTATAATACTAATACAGGGTGCTAATAATCGGTTGGGGGTGGGGGAAAAAATACACCAAATGTAAGATATGGGCTATAATTAGTAGTAATGCTTTGCCAATACCCTTTCATAGTTTGTTAACAAGTGTTGCACGACAATGCAAGATCTTGGAGGTGGGGTGATGTATGGGAGCCCTGCACGACGATATGCACATTTGTTTTGTAAGTTCACATCTTTTACTATACACTTATTGTTTATGGATGTTCATGTATGAATGATATATTTGAATAAAATTAAAAACATAAAAGATCAAAAAAACAAATAAAAACACCTTCACTTACCCTCAGCCCCAGGAGAGAAAAGTCCTCACTGGGGAGAAGGGGGAAAAAAAGAACCAACATGTGCTGACCACCGTCTAAGGCCCACCAACTGGCCAGGGTTTCCACACGTGCAGCGTCCTTTAACCGCAAAACCACCCTTCAGGGTCAGGATTTTTAGCCCGTTTTTTCCAGATGCAGAAACTGTGGTTGCAAAACAAGAAGTGCCTTTCCCAAAGAAACACAAAGCGAATCTTGAGATGAGGTCGGATTTCAAACTCTGGGGCTAACTGACCCCAAACCCAGCTTTCAGTTTCAACAACTAGGGAGATGTCAGGAAATTTGTACACATCTGACCTGAGTCTCTCCAGAGGAAGTTTCCTGGTGGTTCCATGTTCAGTTCAGAAATGGATCTCCCTCCTCTCCTTGGAGAAAGGAGGTGGTCCTAGCCGGCTTCCATCGTTTGACAACTTCATCCTTCGTTCAAGCAGCGCTTTACTTAAAACCCAGCCTCCAAGACCTCCTCCCTCATTTGCATTTCTCAACTTCAGCCACACACGAGCTAGGACATATCGCTCCAGTCTGGCCACCGTTTGTCATTTTTAACTACGAGGTGCTGGGCTAACTCTGGAAGAAGACTGGACAAATAAAAGGGATGCATGGACCACACGAGCCAGGAGAGGCTAAATGGATGGAACTCATCACCATCACCATATATGCTGAAATGCCTCACGCAAAGGAGAGCTGGCGGCTCAGGAAGGAAGTCCCATCAACAAAACCAAGAGGTCTGAGAATGCTGCTAACCTTCTGACGACCAGGTGGAACCCTGGTCTCGCCCTGCTGTCCAACACGGGGGCCACTAGCCCCACGAGACTGCTGATCACTTGAAACATGTCTAGTCCAAACAGAAACCTGCTATAAGAATAAAAATTCACATTGGATTTAAAAAACTCAATACCAAATGTGTGTGTATAAAATATCACATGTATAATTTCCCATGATTATATGTTGAAATGAGAGTCTTGTGGATATACTGGGTTAAATAAACTATAGTACTAAAATTACTTTTTTCACTTTTTGAATATGTTTCTGGAAAAGTAAAAATTATATATGTGAAAAATAAATAAAATAAAAATGTTTTAAAGTATATACACGGCTTGCACTTGTGGCACACGTTAGATCTCCATCGGACAGCACTGATCTGGCACATTAAAAAGATGGAGAGATGGCAAGTCTAGAGTTCCTACGATGTGCATGAACAAGTAAAAACAGGCATTCGCAGAGTCTGGTTAAAACTGAAACAGAGCACAAACAAGGACTCTAACTTAAGAAAAAAATTCTTCGGTAAACTGAAGAAAAAGTGGAGGATAAAAGGAACTCTGACTGCTTTCACCCCCATCAAAACAGGGATCCCACACTACTTTAAATCTTTACAGCAAGAGACCCTTGGCAACGATGCTCTCTTCTCAATCAAGGCCCAGGCTGGGGTGTATACACCTGACCTGTCAAGCAGTTGACAGTACTTCACAGGTAGCCCTTGAGATAGGTTCAATCAGGGTATAAAACACGTGGCATGGGACACCTACACCACAGCGTATGCATAACAGTCAACTGGGATCATCAATGAGCAAATAAAATTTAAGCGATCAAGCACAGTGTTCTTGCTGGATCATTTAGTCTCTTCCGAACTCTTTTCACTCTGACCCACAGTAGGAAATGCATTTTATACCATGCAAATGCATACACAAAATATAAAGAGAGCAAACTTCAAGAGATAATACTTACCTTTTCCCTGTACTATGACACTGGTATTTTTCATTCCCTTCTGTTCTATCCTATTCTTTTTTTTTTTAATGCTGATTGTGATTCATGTAAGAGGCCCATGCCCCACTCTGCAGTTGACATTACTATATAATCACTGCACTCCTCCCTTCAGAACATGTGACCTCAGAATCCTTCTCAACCCAATGGTCGAAGCAGTTTACAACCAATCACTTGAAGTTAGAATCAGAGATGAAACCTTTCTATTATCATCTTGATCTGATCCAAAGCTCTCATTTAACAAATGCAAAAACTGAGGCTCAAAATGGAAAAAGCGACTTGCCCAAGGTCACACAGCAAGACCTTGGAAGAGCTAGCGCCCCTGTGAGCCCTTCACTTCTCATCACCAAGGGAAGAGTCACAACTGATGAGAAAAATGACCAGAACAGGGAAAAAATTTGAAGTTTCATCATGACCATGAGAAATCAAGCTATACATCCAGTGAGACAGGACAAGAAAGTTCTTAACACCCCACCAAGGAGATGATGTGAGAAGGAAGCAGCACACTAAGAGCCAGGTCAAAGGTGGGAAACAAATAGTGTCTGACATTGAAGGACTTTTCAAACTCTGTTTTTCAAACGAAACAAACCATTGGCTGTTTATTTTCTAGGACCAGGGAGAGGTCAGCCTTACACTGACCAGCCATCTTTGTTGTTTTCCTTCTGCAAAAGCAAGAGCCCTTGTTCAAGTTCACCTCTGTGTGGGGCTCAAAGTATAAGCAAACCCTTTTTCCTAGCTTGGTCTGAAGTCAAGCTATAAAGCAGGCTCTTGAAATCTCAAACCTTATAAGAAAAAAAAAAAAAAAACTCCTTATACAGAAAAGCAAAACATTAAGTAATAAGAGTCTCCACTGTGAAACTGAGTATAAATGATCTTTCACCAAAATAACTCAGCCCATCATCAAATTACCACCCCTCAAGTCCAATTTGCCAGAATTTTTACCCAATATTATAAGAGAGTGTGGTTAACAGACTTGAGCTAGTAAAAATTAGCTCATATATCCATTTTTGGTCACACTTCCATCTAAAACAGGAGGTGAGAGAGGCAAGGCCCAGGTCAGACCTCAATCCAGAGAGATGCCAATAGAAACAAAAGAGAACTGACCCCGCCCCCAACAGTACCATCATGCACTTCAATTTCCTATAAAACAAACATGATCAGAATAACCAATTTAAAAAAAAAAAAAAAAAAAAACAGGTGCACAAAAGAAGAAATTTCCAATTTCTGACGAGGGGTTCTCTTTAAACCAGGATCAACACAATAAAATTTCAGCAGAATGAAGGAATCTGAGTTTTGTATCACAAGATTCAGGACACACAAAGGGACTTAATGCAATATTTTTATTCCTTGCACCAGAAATAACCTGTTATCTACAACCCTGAATTTTGCTCAGATTCCCCTACCCCCACCCAACCCTTCCCAGCCCAGGATACAGCCCTCCTTCATCAGTCCCATGAGGCCTCCAGAGCCCCTTGAAAATTATAAAATTCTTTGACCATCCTAGGCATCGGCCTAAATAATTCAACAGAAAAAAAAAATTTTTAATTATGCTACTTAAAAAAAAAAAACAACTCATTCCCAATATGTCAGTATATGGCCACTGAGGCTCTGAAGGATTTCATTACTAAAAAACCAAAATCTCCCAAATGCAATGGTGATGATGGGAAACCTCTGCCACTGTCAAATCTATTTCACAGAATTCTTATCCCCTTAGAAATCCGAATTTCTACAAAGCAGGGTGGGAATCCATGGTTTGGGGCCACCGGGTCTTCCAAGATCAGATGGAGAAAGGGGTCCAGCCTTGGACCCATGCCACCTACCCAAGAGCTCACCCCACAAATATTAATTGTATTCCCCCCTTCTTTGGGACAGAAAAATTAGAACTTTTTTTTTGGCTCAAAATCCCCAGCAAGTTCAATTAGATTGAACACTAATTTATCACAAACCACCCTTCAACTTTAGGTGTCTTATTTTTATTTTTCAAATTTCAATCCATTCAGTGTTCGTCTTCCAAAAAAAAAATTTGTTTGTTTCACCTTTATTTGCTTTATTTTAAAGTCAAAACATTCCAAAAGAAACATTGTTTGCAGATATGCTTTCATGTTCCAAAGACAAGTACCTTCGGATTTGGCTTTTGTTTGTATTTTATTTTTTTTCTTTAAAAATTTTAAATTTTGCTGCTCGAATTCAGCTGAGTTAATATTTTTACCCCATTTCTTCAGCAATGTAAATGTTCCACAAGGGAAGATGGATAAGAATGAGAATTTTCATCTATCCTCTGCTCTTCTTTTTCTTTCTTAAGTCAGTAAAATTTGTGCTTTTTTTTTTTGTCACAGACCACAAAATCATCAAGGTTAATGGATTTTCCCCCTTTGAAAGTAATCAAATTTTAGAAAAATGGCAAATGTTAATCCACTATCAACCTCACACCACATTCAAAGAGGCCTGAAACCAATCGGATTTTTTTTAAAAAAGAATAAATTTTTCGAATTGGAAGAGTGAGCAAGCATGGAAAAGGGAAAATTTTCTTCCTACCAAAGATTCCTCAACCCTTATCTTCATCAACTGATTCAGTTGCATGTCATAAAAAATGAGCTTCTGTGAATCCACTGTTAGTTTTTTCATAATAATGTTAATTATGCATATCTTATTTTAATGGCGGTCTCTCCTACAAATCTGTAGGCTACTCAATCTGTATAACATAATGAATTTACATTTTTTCCACTGAATATTGTTCAAAAAAGATTCCTCAATTTTCTGGCTAAAGCAACAACAAAAAAGAAATGCCTAGACCTTTCAGGAAACAAAATCAGAAAACAGTCTTAATTACTCCATCAAAAAAAAAAAAAAAACCAAAACCACAAAACCCAAAAAATACTGAAAAAAAGACAGGATTTCACACCAACTTTTTCACTTTCTCCTTTTCTTTAGAATCTTGAGATTTAAATGCAGTAAAATGTAAATGCAAAATTTTTTTTAAAAACCTACAATTTTTGGGTGTGTCCAAAGCCAACAGTTTAGGGGCTATTTTCTTTTTTTAAATCCTTTCTTCTTGGAAACAGAAAAACTTTAAATATTGTCAAATGGTGAAATTAGCCTTTTTTGCCCGCTGAGCTAAACAAGTTCCAAATTACAATGAAGTACAATTTCTAATTGCTTCATAAAGCCAATTTCCCAGTTTTCCCTAAACTCACCAATTTCCGTCCTTTCCTCATTCCAATTAGTTTTTTTTTCAAACTAAAATGAGTTGGGCAGCCAAACTGACTTTGCTTTAGGAAGCTTTTGGCTTTCTCCCCTCCAAAAACTGAATTCATTCAAATTCCAGCTAATTCCCATTTACATACTATCTGGATTTGGCTTCAAAAATAAAAATTGTCTCCATGATCCTGGAAAGCGCAAAGTGGAAATTTTCGCCCCAAAAAAGGAAAAAAAAATTAATCCCTGTCCCCTCCACTGTCTTATAGAGCAAACTTTTGAAATATAAGAAATAAAGAATATTTCTTTTTTCAATTTTAATTTCTTTTTTTTTTATTTACAAAATAGTATCCTCTAGGTGGCGTCGTTTTAATGGGAAAAAACTATCGTTTGAAGAAAAATTAGAAAAAAAAATTGAGAAAGGGAAATATGGCCTGAAAAAATATATATATTGTTGCAAAGATGGGGGGGCCTGGAAGAAAGAACCTCCCGGGGGTCACTGAGGACCCCGAGTTCAGAAACGGTCAGGGAGAAATTGCAAATTTGGGGGGGAGGGGGGAGAGCTGGAAGGGGTTGCATTTTTGCAAAATGTGAATTGTCCAAACTGAAATGGCTGCTCTGCTCTCTCGCCGCTTTGTTTTCTGGGCTCCGGTCCGAGCCCGGGGCTGGAGGGGGTACTGGTTGGGGGCCCGAAAAGACCCCCTCGCCACCCTCACCGTCCTCACATCCCGCGGCGCCCTGGGGGGGGCTCCCCAGACCCCGACCCTCCCGTTTGCGCCCACAAAAAGCCAGCCAAGGTACCCAGGCACTTTGCATTTTGCAAATCTTGCAATGAAGTGGCGCAGCGCCCCGGGCCCCGGCCCCCCGGGGCCCCCCGCGCGGTGCATGCCCCCGGCCCCCCGCCGTACCTGCGGAGCCACCGCGCCGCCCGGCTGGTTCATGGGTCCGTGCGGGAGGAGGCGGCCCCGGCGCGTCCTGCTCCTCCCGGGCCGGGCTGCTGGTGCGCGCACAATGCCGCCGCCGCCGCCGCCGCCGCCGCGCTCCCTCCTCCGCCCGCCCCGCTCAGGCCGGGGGGGGCGGGGGCGCGCGGGGGGGGCGCCCGGCCCTCGCCCCCACCCCCGGCCCGGCCCGGCCGCCGCCGCCGCCGCCGCCGAGGTGCCCCTGGCGGGGCCGCGGCCGCCCCCCGCCGCCCTGCCCGCCCCCGGGCCGGCCTCGCCGCGCGGCCCGCAAGCTCCGGGCCTCGGCCTCGGCCTCCTCGCCGCGCCGCACACAAAGCCGGCCGGTCCCCGGGCGCGCCGCTCCTGCCCGCCCGCCGGCCCCCCGGGCCGCGGCGCACCCGCCCCCCAAACTTTCCCGCGCCGCGCCCGGCCCTCCGCGCGCCCCCCCCCGCCTGACCCCCGGGTCCCTTCTGCCCTGCACCCCCGTTCGCCAGTCCCTTGGAAATGTCATTTTCACGTTCGGAAAAAAGTTTGGAGAGCCGGCTCTGGGCGGGACACAAGGGGTTAATGGGAACTCTGTTCCCCCACCCCCAAAATTCTGACTGATTTTTTAAATAAAAGTTTGAAGACCTGGCCTCATGGAAGCATCGGAAGGCTTAGTGGGAATGTACCTTTGTCACACCCCCCCCCCGCGCCCCCCGCCGCCCCTCCAAAAAAATCGAATGTAATATAAAAATAAAAATGTGAAGAACTGGTAAGACAAGAGGAGTTAGAGATTCTAACCCCCCAATCATTGGATTTTTTAAATAAATATTTGAGGGACTGCTTTTATGTGAAATACGGGATAAAAAGATATTTCTATCTAACCCTGCCAATTTTTTTAAAAAATAAAATTTATTTTTAAGAAGTTTGAAGAACGGGCTCTATGTTCAGAAAAGACCGGGTTAGAGGTTAAGGGGGGCAGCTCCCTCTAATATTCCTTAATCAGGTTGCATTAGAAAAGAAAAAAATTGAGGAGCTAATCTTATGTAAATTCAAGGTGGACAGGAATATTTTTACCACCCTAAAAAATAAAAGCTTTATTTTTAAATAAATTTGAGGAACTGCCTCCTTGTGACTTGGGAAATTTTAAAGATTTTTTTCCGCGCTCTTCGCAAACCTCTCCCCCTCCCATAAGTTTTCGAAATAAAATTGTGAAGACCCTACCTTATATAGAGACAAGACCCATCCCACACCCCCCCCAAACGACTGGTTTTTAAAATAAAATGTGAAGAACTTCTCATATATGAGATGAGAGACAAAAATCTTTCTTTACCCCTCCTCAAGGAAAAAAGGAGTAGTTTAAAAAAAAAAAAACAAAAGAAGAGGAAATCAAGAGTAAACAGGAATCTTTTCTCTGCCGCAACTTAAAATATCAAATTTACTTTTCAAAATGAAAGTCTAAGGAACTGGATCAATATGAGGCAAGAAGAGTTACAGAAATCCCACCCAGCTCCCCACCCCTTCTCCTCCCCCAAAAGTTATCCTTATATTTTTTAAATGTCAGGAAACTACAGACTTTATTTAAAAAAAGACACTCCCGCCCAAGAATGAAAATGTGGGAATTTGACCCTGCGTGAGAGGCAAGGAATTAAAAGGCACAACCCACTCCAGCCAAGCCACACACAGACACACAAACACACACATACACAAGGTTAAGAGGAGTCTCCCCTCCACCTCACCCCACCTCTCAGAAAGTTGGAGGTTCTTAAAAATAAAAAGTGGCCATTTCCATCCCCAATGGCCTGGCAAGTATGTCCCTGGCAAAGATTCAGCAGCCTCTGCCAAGGCTTGTGTGGGGCAAACTCGGAGGGAAGCGGGCAGCCCTGGAAGTTTGGCAGAATTGAGCTCCCGTGAGCCCTGGACATACGTGCTGGCCTGACAGCCCCCTGCCCGTGCCCGTGCCCCACCCTCCAGGGGCCTGGCGCCTTGTTGCCTGGAGAGATTCCCCAGGTTGAGTGTCTCCCTGGCTCTAATTCCTGTGTGATAGTTTGTGGGCACCTGCCTCAAAGCCAGGCCCCCTCCTCTGCATAAAGCATCCAAGTCTGACCTTAGGTCCGGCAGTATGAAGGAACTGGACCCAAAATAACATAGGGTCTCAGTAGTCACCGGGTGGAACTTTAGGGTACCAAAGAAAATAAGCTTGCCTTGGGAGTCAGGAAAACATGATGCAACAAATATTCATTGAGTGCTTAATATGTGCCAGGGACATTGCATCTAGTACGGCAGACAGCCCATAAAGAAGAGGATTGCTTGCAGCAGTGGTTCTCAAACTTGATGGAGCCTCACCAGGAGCGTCTGTTCAAACTCAGATTGCTGGGCCCCCCGCCAGAGTTTCTGATTCAATTAGTCTGGAGTAGGGCCCAAGAATTTGCATTCCCAACAAGTTCTCAGGTGGTGCTGATGCTACTGGTCTAAGGACCACACTTTGAAAACCATCGCGATACAGTGCCAAGGGGGAAGTACACAGCAGTGGGAGGGACTCGGAGGAAGGGCCTGAGCCAGCCTGGGGGTCAGCCAAGATTCCTAAAGGGAGATGCCATCCTGCATGAAGGGTTGCTGGAAATACCCTTCCCCTCAGGGTCCTAATCAGATGGCAGGGTAGGACTAGAGCAAGGATTCTTAAAGGGGGCCCTTGGATAGTTTGAGGATCCATGAACTACCCCTTAACATTATATACATATATATGTGTGTGTGCGTTTTTGGGGAGAAAAACCTTGGCTTTCTCCAATTCTCAAAAGGGTCAATGACCCCAACCTGGAATGATCTGCAGCTTGTTTTCAGGCACCTCTGGCCTGTAAAATCCTCCTGGGTCCTTCTCAGGCTTAAGTTTCTGGATTCACCATAGGGCTTTTCAGTCTCTCCACCACCCATGGGCACAGACAGTAGGCATCTGTCCCTAGAGAGAGCTCCAGAGGGCAAATGTCCACAGGTGTCCCGGTCCTGGAGGACCAGTCCCTTCTTGGCTGTCCCAGCTGGACAGTGCTCCTTGGTCTCCGAACCACAGAGGGTATGCTAGGAGGACGATGCCTGAGCTTGAGGTCTTTCTGGCAAAACCCAGGTTATAAGGAACACACACATTTCCCAAATCACAGTGGAAACCACGCAATTTCCCAGAGCTGTGAATTCTCCCTGTTCAGAGCCTTAACCACAGGTAGACACACCACAAGCAAGGGGTTGTCTCTTTCTGGCTTTGGGATGCTTTGAGATGCTTTGAGAACCTGCCCAAGAAAGGGGCCAGATCCTGGGCAAGGTGGCCCAGGTCCCATCAGGTGCACTGTGGTCTTGTCTGTGCCACACCCTTCCAGAGAATGATGATGCCAAGGCCAGCACAGCGAGAAAACTCAAACTCATGTCACATGGAGGACTTTGAGGGACGAACCCCTCAAACACCAGAAGAGCTCGGGGGGCAGGGAGAGAAGCCAATGTATCTCACTGGAGTCCAGGGGACAAGACCAGACCTGCTCAGTAATGGAAAAGGCCATCTGGTCAAGCAATGGATGCCACAATGTTGCAGGGACTGAATGGCCATTGGTCGGAGGGGCTAAAGTACAGAAGTTCACATAAGGTGGAAACAGTCCAGTTGGGCTTTCCAAGGCTGTTCCATCTTAAGGGTTGATGGGTCAACTCAGTGCGCCTGGGCTTGTACAAGTTCTGGAAACTCCTGACCCCTTCCATTGTCACTGTCCCCAGAACTAACACTTCTGCGCTCACCCCCTATTGCACAATGAGTAAGAGACCTGCCTGTGGAGTCAACCTCCTGAATTCCAATCCTGGCTCATGCAGTCAGTAATCTTGAGCAGGATGCTCAAACTCTCCTTGCCTCCGTTTCTTCATCTTTAAAATGACACTACCAATATTATCTACTTCATGGGGGTGCTCTGAGGATTAAATAAGATAATACACGCAAAACTCTGAAGATGCACACTCCATAAATACCAACTGTGGGAATCACAGAGGCATGTGTTCCCTGCCCCTACCACTAACGTGCTATGTGACCCAGGTCTCATGGCTTAATTGCAAAGCCTTAGTTTCTGCCTCCATAAAATGGGGCTCTTAAGACCCAGCAGTCTTACTGGCGCTCTTTTAGTTATAATCGATAGAAGCAAAAATCACGCTAAACTACAAAAAAAAAGGGATGTGTGTGTGTTATTTTATTAAATTAGGGGAAAGATCATGGTACACAAGAGCAGAAAATGAAAGGAAGGCTCATGAGAATCTTGACCCAGGAACTAGAAAATCATCAGGAACTAGGCTTTCTCCATCCTGAAGATGGAAACGTCTCAACCCTAATTAATTCTCTCTCTTCCTGCCCCACTCTTGTCTATCTCCCTCTCTCCTCTCTCTCTCTCCCTCCCCCACCCCCACCCCCAGTCCCCTCACTCTCCTCAGGTGATCAGTCAAAATGGTCGCCCCACAGTCCTCTCAGTGCCAGCATCATGTGCTGACTGGTGTCTCTGAATTTCCATTCAAATTCTCAGAAGAGAATATGGTCAAGCTCATCTCAGGTGCTGCCAGGAGCGAATCATTGATGCCCAAGGATCACAGGGTCATATAATGCACAGAGAATGAGGGCCAGCTTCTGGAGAAGGGTGTGTGGCCTGGGTTGACCCCTCAGATGTTGTACCTAAGAGAGAACTGTGAGGCTTCACTGAGATCAGGGATAGGAACATGCCTTGCCCAGTACCTGGCACAGAGTCATGCTCAGAAGGTACATTTCCTCCAGCTGGAGTATAGACACCTTTGGGGTAACCAAGGATTGTGGATGCCAAGGCTTAGTCTGGGCAGGGGGTGGGACAAATTTTAAGCTAGTGGCACAGGCAGGTAAGAGGAGCAAGGAGACAAGAGTTGCCCCAGAAGGGTCTCAGACAGAACCTGTAGCTTGGCTAAAATCGTGAGGGAAGACCCTCATGGACAAGATAGCTTTAAAGTGAAACAGTGGGTTCTAAAGCATGTGGAACAGAATGAAGGCAGGGGTTTCACAAAATGGTGTCTTCTTTTTAAGCCCGAAAAATGAAGGAAGTGCTCTTTTGTACAGTCCAGACATGAAGACTGGGGCTTCCTAAATTTCTGTACGATGGGAGAGACACACACACCCCAGTTTTATAAAATCCCTTAGCAATTTACCCAGTAAGTTGGCAGGAGTTTCTCACTTGATCAACTACTTGTCTGAGGAGGGCAGAGGACATGCAATCACCTCCATTGGAAGAGTGGGAAGGTTAAGGCTTAAGTCCCTTGGTCAAACAGCAAATGGCAGCCCAGCCTGGCCCCCATGGCATTCTTTCCACAGTCCTGTAGTTGACTCTGTGGAACTCTCTGGTGATAGAAAGCAAAATCAACAGATTCTTTAAATCACCTTGCTTTTGCTCTAGAATTTTTTTCTTTTTCTCCCTTTTATTCCTCTTCCTCCCCTCTTTTTCCCCACCAAGAGAAAAAGTTGGGAAGGAACCCAGATCAACTTGTAGCAACTTATTTCCTCATGAGAAGTCCTCAGGAGTCATGGTGAAATCTCCTGTGAAGCAGCTACTTCAGGGCTCGACAGTCCCCCAATGAGATGAATCCAGGAAGAAAGGCTGATGAGAACAAAGACCCAGGCCAGGAGACTGGGGAACCAAAAGGGTGAGATCAAGCTAATGGCCCAGTCCAAGAATCAGAATCGAGGCCGAATCTGAGTAACCCATTCCTAGATTCAACAGCAAATGCTCATTATGCACCTTCAACATACCGGATATATCATAAACTTGCCATCTCATGAAACCTAGAGAAAGTCTAGCATCCTGGTCAAGATCTCGTCCAGCACCTGCAATTAGGCCTGGCTTGGAATCCCTGATCTGCACTCACCAGATTGTAACCTTAGCCACCAAATGTAAAATGTAAAATGGACAAAATAAAAGTGCCTGCCAAATTGAACTACACCTGGTTGTTATTATTACTATTCCCAGCTCATTTCCAATTTAACACAGATAAGAAAATTTAGGCCCAGAGGGGTCGCTTCATTGGAGCAGTTACTGTCAAAAAGGGAGTGATGCTAACTGTGAGGCAGCTGCCCCGAGTCCAAGGGCCATGACTCCATAGTGCAGGATTCTGGGTCTGCAGGGTCTCAGAATGGAGGAGGGCGCAGGCCACAGGAAGGTAGGAGGAAGAAAGGAGTTGGCAGGAGGGGTCCTTCTCATTGTCTCCCAATGTCTCCCCAGACTCCCAAGGAGGCCTTTATGGGTCCTTTCTGCCACAATGGAGACTTGTGAATGGGGTTAACTGACCCTGAGACTTTGGACCACCCCCAGGCTCTGCGCTCAGACCCAACAGGGCTCAACTCCCAGCCCAGCCCCTTGCCAGCCGTGTAAACCGGCGCATGTGGTATAACCTGTCTCGGAGCCTTGGTTTTCTCAACTGTGAAACAGGGAAAATGACATGTATGTGCATGTTTCATAGAAGGATTAGAAACTAAACAACGAATGCCAGTCGACAGAGCTTAGTGACAATGATACTAACCATGACAATGACCGCACTGGTTTTTCTCAGCAGCACCATCTCCGGTGGGTGGGGCATGTCTGAAATGACAGCTCAGCCTTGAAACTGTTGGCCAAAGCACCTGGGTGATCAGCAGGTGAGGAGCGTGAGGCACAGAAAGGTAAAACAGAAGGTATCTTCCAACAGTAAACAGACAAATGGCATCATGAAGCTCTTGCTGTGACACACGAAGAAGAACCAGCAGCGTTTACAAAGCAGGCCTGCCAAAAATGCATAATCCAACTCTAATATGGGAAATATCAGCCGAACCCAGATCGAGGGACATTTGACAAAGCAACTTGCATGTGTGCTTCAAAAATGTCAACATTGTGAATAACAAAGACAGACTGAGGAACTGTTTAAAATTAAAAGGACTAAAGATGTACGACAACTAAATGCAAAGCATGATTTGAATTGAACCCTGAATCATGGTGAAAAAAAATGTTTAAAAGGACAGGTTGGGGACAACTGGTGAAATTGGAATATGGTGGTATGTTACATAATAGTAGAATATTCATGTTAAATTTCTGAGTTGATAAGTGCTCTGTGGTTGTATACAATAATGCTCTTGCCCTTGGAACATACACAGATTTGGTATCAAGGGACATGATGTCTACAACTAACTCTCAAATGTTTCAGAAAAAAAGAGGTTATATATAATATATGTAAATATGCAGTGTATATTAATATGTATATAATATAAATCGTATATTTAATAAAGCAAATTGGTGAAACTGGGTAAAGATTCTTGCAACTCTTCTATAAGTTTGGAATTCTTTAAAAATAAAATGTTAAGAAAATAAAAATATCTGAAATGTTTGAAAAAACTAGAAGTCTACATTGAAATTATTCTCATCAGAATGAACTCTTTTCATTGTAGGTTTGACACAAAATTAATTTGTTGATCAGTAGTTTGTCCATATTAAATTTTGTTCATTATTTTTTTCTAACATGAGTTTTCTCTTGTGGCCATTATTCCTACTGGGTACAATTTTCCCAGACAAATTTTGTGATCGAAATGTTGTGAAGCAGATTTCGTGTTTCCCATCAATTGTTTCAATCAATAACAAATGTGAAGTGTTAGCCTTTGCCAGTTGTATTTTCTGTTGCTTATTTCTACCAAGTAAAATTTTTTTTTCAATTTTTTCCATTTTCAATGTTACCAATACAATGTAATTCTTCAAATGGGATTTTTTTCCCTAAAATTGGTTTGTTTGTTTGTTTTCTAAAGTAGTTCAGAGGGATTCTCAACACTGGCTGGTCATCAAAGAATCACCTGGAGAGTTTTAAAAAAACAGACACTAAAACAAACCAGGCTCTACCCAACCACTCCTTACCCCCGAGATTCTGAATCTGTAATCTTGGTGGGGCTCAGAATTTCTGTATTTTTAACAAGCCTCCAACTCTCAAGTTCTGTAGCAGTCTCAATACCATCACTGGGAATGATCCCCATTTTTCCTCTTATTATAGGTAATTTTTAACGGTCTGGGCTTTGCTGCCCTTATTATTTTAATATTCCATTCCCCAAATTGACTATGAGATCCTTGAGGAGAGGGAATAAGCTAATGGTTTCTATATGGCCAGCACAGCCCATTACATATGTTAGGCAGGAAGAAACATTAGCTGATTGATTGTTGGCTCAACCAAAACTTAGACTATCTGACTCAAGAGAAGGAATGTTTTTAAAAGCTACTTTCATGAAGGTAAAGTGGTGATTAATCCTTTCTGACTTTTATCCCAAGTCTATTGAGAAACAAAATCCATATATTCATTTTTGGCAGCCTCAAAGAACCGTGGGATATCACTCTTCCCTTTTTATTCTGCGGTAGACGGATTCATTAAAGGCCCCAATTCCTTGTTTCTTTCTGCATCCACCCCTCTTTGCATTCTACTCTCTAGAAAAGTGGAGTCTATTTCCCCATCCTTTGATTTGAAGTTTGGCCATGTGACTTGCTTTGACCAATGGGATGTTAGCAAGTCTGACACAAGCAGAGGCTTTAAAAGTGCTTGTGCTACTGGGTTTGCTCTCACTCTGCACTTCTGTCTTCTTTAGGAAACTATGCCCAAGCTGGCCTGCTGAAAGGATGTGACAAAAATGTGAGACAGCGCTTAGCTGCCCCAGCTGCCCCCTGGACGGATGAGCCCCCAGTCGAGAGCTAGCCACCCCCAGGCTGTGAGTAAGCCCAGGCGAGACTAGAAGAATCATTCAACCTAAATTCCCAACCCACAGACACATGGACTAAAGAAATGCTTGTAAAGTCACTGAGTTTGGTAATAATTTGTTCCATAGCATTATAGTGGCAATAGATAACTGACATATCTTTTCTCCTTTCCTTCTAATCTGCTAAAGTTTCTGCATGTCAAAGGATGACGAGATAACTCATTTTCTGACTTCACGGAGTTTTCATGAGAAGTAAATGACAGAACTGGCGAGGTCTAGCATCTGGCAGTTATAATCTATAGACTGGTTTCCCTCTTCCTTCTTGCAGGTTACCTTCCTGTAGTTTATTGGGAAAAGAAGGCTACACAGGGCACCTGTTCTCCATCCCCCTTTACTCTGGTGATAGCGTCTCAACTTTGCTTGAACAAGCACTCCCCCACCCTCAGTCTATGTGTTCTGGGTGAGTTGCTCTAGTTATCCCTGAGTGCCAGGTATCAGCATGTCACCCAGGCCTGAGAAATCAATGCATTCCACCCCCTTGGTCCCAAATTTGTTCACGGATGGTCACACGACAGGCCAAGCCAATGACATTCAGATTCAAGAGTTTGAATGGAAAGTTTCATTTCTATTGTGATTACTGAGAAGATATGGTCTAAGTCTGAAAGAGCCAGGGGCTACCATGTAGAAAAAGCTTGCCTGATTATAGCTAACACAGAGGAAAGCAGAACCCAGAAGAAACAAGGTCCTGATTACATGGTTAGAATCCCTGGATCCAGCTGGGCCTGAAGCTGTCTCTTCCCTTGAACCTTTCATTATGTGAGTCAATAAATATTCTTTTGTTGTTGTTGTTAAGCTGGTTTGAGTAAGGACTCTGTCCTTTGTAACTGAAAAGCGATTTGTCTTGCCTTCCCCCTGGGTCATCTTCCTGACTGTTTTGGTCCCTATTGTAATGTGCTCCTCCACAGTGCTCTCTGCCCCACGGCTGTGGACCTCTCTGCTCATAACTGTTGGTCGCCACCTGGAGCTCCCAGGCAAAGTCGGATGCTAGGATGAGGCCCCTCCCACACAGGCTGTAAGAACAGGCCTGAGGTGACGAGACTTCCTAGTTTGCCCTAGACAATTCCGGTTTATCTCTGTTGTTCCCTACCGATAGTGTCATTGTCAGATAATGAATTATATGATCACCCTAAGCAGGCCACACTTCCTTTTATGGTGTCATCCTATTATTTTCCACACACGCCGCCCCCCCATCAAATCCCTCCCTATATAAAACTGGACAATAGTTTCAGATTTTACCAAAAATTTGGGATAACTAGAGGGTCTAAAAGCATAGGAAGTATGGCAGATTCCAAAGAGGGCTGCAACAATGTGTCCCACCCACACACTCTTCTTCACTCTAACCTCGCTTCTCCCCTTTAAGAGAGGGACACCCCTCAGATCTAGGTGGGGTCTAATTCCCTTCACCTTGAATTTGGGTGGGCTTGTGAGTGCTTCAACAATAGACCACAGTGGAAGTAATGTTGAGTGACGTCCTGGGCTGAGTCATGGAAGGTGGTGTAGCTTCTGCCTTATTCACTAGAATACGCATGCTTGGAGCCCTGAGCCATCATGTAAAAAGGCCTATTTCCCTGAGGCCGCCATCTTGTAAGGAAGTTAAGCCATATTGAGAGATCATATGCAGTCACTCTTGTGGGCAGTCTGTGGGAGACCCTCTATGGCCCCTAGTCTCACCTCCTGGTACTCACACTCTTGCCTTGAGTGAGGGCAAGAACTGTAACTTGCTTCTAATCAAGAAAATATGGAAAAGGTGATGGGTTGTCTCTTCCATGGTTATGTTACATAAAATTCTAACTGCCGTTGAAATCTGTCAACAACCATACAAGTGAGCTTGGAAGCAGATCCTTCCTCAGTTGAGCCTTCATAGAGACTTGAGCCATTGATTGCAGCCTTGTGAGAGACCCAAACTTGTGAAAGAATTTCTCATAGATTTCTCACATAAATTGAGAGATAAATGTTGTTTGCTTTAAGCTGTTAAATTTGTGATATTAATAATTTGTTACACAACAATTGTTAACTAATTTGTCATCCTAGATTATGAGTCCTTCTAGCTTAGGCACCAGATATGTGAATGAAGAGCTTCCAGATTATTCCAGCTCCCAACTTTTGAATTACCCCCCAAATTTTAGTCTCCTCAGCTGAGGTCCCAGACATAGTAGGGAAGAGGCAGTCCATCCCTCTGGGCCCATTCCAAATTCCTAACCATGGAATCCAAGAGCATAATGTTTGTTATGTAAAGCAACTAGATCATGGAGCACTTTGTTACACAACCATAATGACTGGAACAGGAGGTGCCATTTTTAAACTGTATGTTAAATATGGCCTTTCCCATGGTCCAAGACAGAAATTCACTCCCTTCCCTCAGTCCCTAACACCACTGCTGTGTCCTCAGACCCTTCTTTCTCCTTAAACATACCCCTTGCTGGAAGTTTCAAAGGACCTCTTGTCTTGTGCCAAGGTCATGGTCTTGCCCCAGGTTGCCCACCAACGGTAAATTTCTTAGCAACACAGAGCTCCTATTAGAGCTTTGATATTATTGCCTATAAGGACCTGATTAAAGTCTAGAAAAAGGCTGCTCTGCTTCCCATTATTTGGGTGGAGGGGGTGGTTTTGTTCTTTCAGTTACACAATTCAAATCTCTCTAACTTCTAAGTTTTCCTGAAAGGCTCTGGTTAAGGATCCATGTCCACTGTGGAGAAGGAGGGGAGGAAAAGGGAAGGAAAGAGGAAGAAAAGAAGCCAAAGAGGGGGAGAAAAAGGAGGCAGAGAATTTCGTTTTCCTGCCTGGGCCTAAGAGAGTCTCTTCCTCAGAACACACTCGCATACGCTCACGCTCACACACATTCACGTGCACACACATTCTCCTTGTGCTTTTCCTACCATAGCAGGACCAGGAGATTCAGAAATGCATCTATTTCTTTTAAAAATAATGCAGTAAAGTCATGACTCTCAAGACCTTTGGAAAAAGAAACATTCTCAGCTGACTTTTCCAGTAGTTGGGTCTTTCTGCATTTCAATAATTTGGAATGGAAATCTTTCTGAAATGCTGTGTGCCCTTCTCTGCTTCTTAAACAACAGAGAGCCATCACTCCTGCCGTCCTTCCTGAAGGCTCACACTGAGCACTGCCTCACGGCTTATTAAGGTGAATTAACGGAGTCAGCACAATAGAGTGAATTCTCAAAAGAAAAACATTTTCCCCAGATATTTGAGAGCTGTTGTGTATACATTCAGTGCTTAAGAAGTCAATGTTTGACTATATGAAATCAGAAACAGCCTTTCCATGAGGCAAATACCTTTTTCCTACCAAAATCAAAATGTAATCCAGAAGTACCCAAGGCCTTCCCAACCTGTAGGTATAAATGAGCTCACACTGTATTTATTTAGCAATTATTTACCTAACATTTGCAATGAGCTAATCTAAGTGGATTAAATGTACCAATCCTTGTAACAATTTTATGAGGTAGGTACTGTTTATCGTCATCGCTGTTTTACAAATGAGGAAACTGAGGCAAAAAAGAAGTAAAGTAACTTGGCCAAGGTCATAGAGCTCAGAAACCTGAGTCCAGAGCCTTTATTTGTATTTACTTTGCTCTGCTGAATCTCACTGATGCAGATTCCCCACCTACATAGTGGCAGTATTTGGGCCTCCTTTATAAGTTCTCTCCCTTCCTCTAATTATTATTTCCAGAGATCTTGGGAGGTGTTGCATCCATGCTCAGTGTCCCCTTGGATACTGCTCAGGTCTGCTATTCCACTTCTTTATCTGTTTTTTTTCCTTTTTTTTTTTTCTTTTTTTCTTTTTTATTCATTTTTTTTATTCATTTTTAAAAAAATATTACATTCAAAAAATATGAAGTCCTATTCAACCCCACTGCCCCCACCCCCCACTCCCCACTCTACAAAGATAACAAAACCCCTAAAACTCAGCAGCTTCAAATAAAAAACACGCATTTAGTTTACAAGTCTGCAGGTCAGTTGAAAGGTTCTTCTGGTCTTGACTGGGTTTGCTCATATGTCCAGAGATTGGTGGGCTCTTAGGTGATCTAGAATGGCCACGGATGACAGAGCTAGGGCAAGGTGATTCTGAAGCACATGTTTCTCATCCTCCAGCAGGCTAGCCTGGGCACATTATCATGGAAGGCGGAGGAGCAAAAGCAGACAGGCCCATTGTGGAAGTACTTTCCAAGCCTCTGCTCAAATCACATTTGCTATCACTCCATTGGGCAAAGCAAGTCACATAGCTTGGTTTGAGTCTCAGTGGGAAGGCATGGCACAGTTACCTACCTGTAACAGGGTGTGCATACAGCGAGGATAAAGAACTAGGGTCATACATGCAATCAATTTCCTTTCTCCTCAAGGAATTTAGGAACAAATTTTACTTTTCAAAGTAAAATTTCATTTAGATAAATTTGCTAAAAATTCCATAAATTGAAGCTGTGCTCTGGGAGATGGAAAAGAAGGAAACCGAACAAGGCACAACATGGACAAATGGTTTCCTTGGGAAAGGAAACCAGCCAGCGTCCCTCTATACCATTAGAAGAGAAGAATTCAGCGCTCAGCCTGCTGACGTGCCAGGGAGGCCCTCGCTGTGGTGGCCAGTTGGCAGCAGGGCAGGCATCACACAGGTCTGGTGACCGAGCAATAATGTGAGCCCAAAAGTCTCTTTGGAGCACAAAACAGCAAAACGGACTCAGTTAGCAACTTAGCATGTCAGTGTCTCATTTTGTTTCTCGGGCAGAATGCTCAAATATTGGATTGCCTAATTCAAAATTGGCCCCTAGGCAATCCCAGTTTTTCCAGGAGGGTATAAGAGATTACATTTTATTCCCATTCCTAGAAAGCAGGAGCAGTCATTTTCTGGGCTCACATCCTCTGCCACACACATTGACCATAATTCTTTCTTTGAGAAGACAGTCCAACTGGTCTCCAAACCCGCAAGTCTGTAGCCCATATCTTCTGCCCCAGAAGTGCACTGGAAATATCAATCTCTCTGAAGTGGCAAAGGTCAAAACCAGTGGGTAAATGTCAACCCAAGATGTTTTGGAAAAATTGGAACAGTCTCAGTTGACAGAACTTAGTCTGAAAATCAGAACTAAGGAACCCAGAGCTCTCTGTTTTTTACTGTTTCTTTATAGAGCCACCAGAAATTTATAATGGCAGCTCATTGCCTTACAGTAGGAATCTTCACGGAGGAAAATATCACTCCAGTGGGTTCCCAGGCCCCTTCCCAGAGTCTGGCACCACTGGAATGAATCAGAGGAATCCTTGTTGAGTACTTGCCATGCACTGGTGCTTTACACACATCATCTCAATTAATCCTTAAGGGATCCTGGTGAGGAAGTGCTGCACACACACCCATTTTACAGATGAGGAAACCAAGGCAGTGCCCTTTAGTTTGGGAAGTTGCCTAAGCCACATAGCCCCTTAGTGCGGACACCAAATCTGACTCCAAAACAGACCCTCTTAGACATGACCTTGTGGAACCCTCCCCTCCACAATGCCCTTCAGACACCACCCAGCCCCCTGGTGCTCAAATTAGGGTGCACATCCCTGGGGATACAAAGACTTTCCAGGGAGTTGTCGGCACGGAGAGTTTTAAGAGAACCCATTTTTCTTTTTTTATTTTTTTTATTTTTTTTTATTTTAATTTTTTTATTTTTTATTGACTTTGTAATAATATTACATTAAAAATATATATGTGAGGTCCCATTCAACCCCACCCCCCCACCCCCCCTCTCCCCCCCCCCGACAACACTCGTTCCCATCATCATGACACATCCATTGGATTTGGTAAGTACATCTTTGGGCACCTCTGCACCTCATATACATTGGTTCACATCATGGCCCATACTCTCCTCTATTCCATCAAGTGGGCCCTGTGAGGATTTACAATGTCCGGTGATTACCTCTGAAGCACCATCCAGGGCAGCTCCATGTCCCAAAGACGCCTCCACCTCTCATCTCTTCCTGCCTTTCCCCATACCCTTTGTCCATTATGTCCACTTTTCCCAATCCAATGCCACCTCTTCTATGTGGACATTGGATTGGTTGTGTCCATTGCACCTCTATGTCAAGAGGAGGCTCAGATTCCACATGGATGCTGGATGCAATCCTCCCATTTTCAGTTGTAATCACTCTAGGCTCCATGGTGTGGTGGTTGTCCTTCTTCAACTCCATCTTAGCTGAGTGTGGTAAGTCCAATAAATCAGATTGTAGGTGCTGGAGTCTGTTGAGGCTCAGGATCTGGCTATCACATTGTCAGTCCAGAGATTCAAATCCCCTAAATATATCTTAAACCCCAACATTAACGGCACCTCCAGCACATTAGCATGAAAGTCTTATGAAGGGAGATCCCATCTGAGTCCAGATTCATCACACATAAACACCATTTCCAAAGAGGGGCCATCTGCCCTGGTAGTTAACCCCATCGGCCATGACCATAACTCCCATGGGTCTCTTTAGCCCTCAAAGGAACCAATATCTGGGGGTTGTATCTGCTTTATCTGTCTCTCTGACTCTGCTCAGTTGTGCATGAGGGCAAACCTTCTGCCAGCCTCCAGACTCTTTTTTAGAAACTCGTAGCCATATAAACTCATTTCTCCTTTCCATTTCCCCCTTACTTTAGGTCAAACAGCATTTTAAAGTCATGGTATTTTATGTAGACATGGATATTCTGCTGATCCGCATTGAACCTTCCGTATAAGGTCATTTTCCAGTTGCATCATCAGTTGGTAGTTGATAGTGGTCCCTCGTTGCCAGGGAGGCTCATCCCCGGGTGTCATGTCCCGCGCTGGGGGGAAGGCATTGCATTTACATGCTGAGTTTGGCTTCGAGACTGGCCACATTTGAGTAACATGAAGGCTGACAGAAGGAAATTCCCAGGCACAAAGTTGCTCTAGGCCTTGTTCTTATTTTGGGTTTATCAGCTCACAAGCATAGTCATTAGCATCTGGGGCTCACTGTTGAACCCTCACTCCCTCCCGGTCCCCACCACTGTACCTGGGAGACTGTCGCTGCTCCCCTAGGGACCACGACAGAGCACCACTGGCCAGGAACCCAGTACCCCCCCTACTGTGGTTTTTAATTGTTGCCACTATGAGTATATCCAAACATTACCATGCACCCTGGACATATGTTCTGTACAGCTCCCTGTCAGTCATATATCACCTGTCATTGGTATCCCATACCAGTATCCCTCCATTGCCATTGTTGAAACACTCTGTGATCCAGAACTCCCCGAAATTTGAAGCCCAATATAATGTCATGGTCCCTTACTAGGGAATGGCATATAGCGATGAGTTTAAAGGATAGATAAAGAACTTGGATAAAGTTAGATAAAAAACTTAGATAAAGAATGTTGACTTGAAAAAATTCCACATCCTATCTTTTTCTTTCCCCCCCCCCCCCCCCCCCTAATTATTCAGCTTTTCTTCACAGGAGTCCTAGACCACAGCAATGTATATATATAATATACAGCACTCCCACACATCCACCAGAAAACCTTTTCCCTTCCACAGTGATACTCTTACGCCCTATTCATATCATATTTACTTAAAGTGATGTACAGAGTCTGAGACATTAGCTTTCTAACAAGGTGACATCTGTGCTTACATTATGGTGCATACTTTAGGATACACAGTTCTTTACATTTTTAGTTATCCTATGTTTTACATTATGGTTTACATTATCAGTCTGTCATCTCCTATATGTTATGGTGTAATATTACATGTTTTATATCCATCTTTGTGTACTCTCAAGAAACTCCTCTCTTACCTCCCATTTACTTTGGTTCCACACATTTAACGTCCATTTTCCCTTCCACCTTGGTGCCCTCAGTGATAGCCAACCTCCGTTTCCTGAGGAGCCACTTCCAGAGATAGATGGAATAGTGTTCAGGGCCTAACTTGCTCAACTGCCCCAATGCCCTGGGAGCCACCCTTTCTCTCGAGGGATACAGTTCCCTCTATTGGATGGCATTAGTCCTCCCCGGGATGTAGGTCCACCCCCACTCTCACTACTTGGGTTTCTACCCCATGGTGTCACCCACTCTGGCAGAATGAGCATTTAGACATTCCCCAGGAGCCCGTCCTGCATCAGACCCTCCCCTCCGAGCATTCTAAACAGGTAACCCTCTTTATTATATTTTGATATGATTTTCTCGGCATTTTACTCTCCACCAACACCTGATCCTCTCCTGGTTCGTATGCTACCCCTCCCTCCCCCCACTTTTGGGCAACGTTACCCATCCGTCCCTCCCCAGCCACCCTCAAACCCGCAAAGCCCCAAGCAAAGGCAACCCCTTACCCCCCTTTTATCTCTTCTTTGTGAGAGAACCCATTTTTCAAGTCCTAACTTTCATGTATAGTATTTCCGAACACGGACCTGCCTGAGGACTCCTATGTGAAGGCGTGGACTTGCTTCTCCTTCACAGCTCCCTTCTTAACTGCCCTTCTCTCACTCAATAAAATGCAAGTGGAAGAACACACAGCGAACGGACACAGAGCGCAGACAAGGGGGGGAGGAGAGAGAAACAAAAAATAAAATAAATCTTAAAAAAAAAAAATTCAGGCATCCGCTTCACCCGTCCAGAATCTTACTGTGGGGCATTGCCCCAAGTGATTAAAAACCTGAGTTGGGGGCACGAGGAGAGGGCACCAGAGGGGTGACTCAAAATTTTGGAAAGAACAGAAACTCCTTTAATCAAGACACCCATCTCCACCCTATCCATCTCATTAAGAGATGAATTCCCATTAATTTTACTTTTTATGTTTAATAATTAACAAACGTTTGATCAATTGTATCCAAAATTAATTGTATTGATGATGTGATTCAGAGAAATGTTTAAACCTTAGAGCTTTAGGACCATAGAAACTATTTTAAAAATTTAAGTTTCCATTTATAAACTTATTTTTTTATTTAGAGACTTTGCTAAGGTGATCCATATGAGACTTTCAAGCAGAAAATATATTATATTCCTATAAAATTCTGTGGGGGAAGTGGAATGGAAAAAATGACTTAAAGGAGAAAGAAGAACATTATAAAATTTCTAACTGGTAAAGAAGTTTGTTCATCTATTTTTAAATGGATGAATCTAAGTATAAAACCACTAGATATTTAAATTCCATTAGATATATTTAAAGAGTGATGTCACAGTTTTATTTTTAAATGCTAATATTTATAAAGTGAAAGACATTACATCCTTTACAAATATTTCAAATTATGATGGAAAAATTTTAAATATGTGATTATGAAGTTCTCAAAATTCTTTTGGAGGTACATAAGGAAAAAAAAAAATGCCTGAAGACATGTCATTTTTTCCAACAGCTCTTTTTACGGATGAGGCATTCAAAACCCGGATAGTGGAAAGGATTTACCCAAAGTCACATGGCAAATTGGTACCTGATCTAGAACCAAAAATAAAGTCTCTGGACACCCTGATATGCTCTCTTTTCCTCAGACCATGCTAGCTTTCTTTATCAGTAGAACCAGCAGGTTCCAGCACTTAAAAGAAAAGAAAGCGGTGACGGTTAACTAAATAACTATTTCTAGAGGTAAGAGCAGGATTAAGGGAAAGCAACAGACGCTGATGAAGCACTAGGAACTAGCAACAGTATGAAGTCATCCTCACCCCAAGCCTAAAAGGGCAAAGGAAAAAGCCCTTCCCTGGACTCTGTGAGACCCGTGGCTGTAGGAGAGGGCCACCAACAGGCTCTGTGACTTGAGTAGAGGAAGGTGGCCACTGTTGAGCCACCGCTAGCAAGGAGAAAGCTGGAGGAATAAATATCCAGACCTCTCTCCCCTCCTGCCATCTATTTTCCTGCTGGCGTCCCCCATTCCCCATTGGTCAAATCAACCAGAATTCGGAGGGCAAGAGAGCTAGTTGAGGCACTACTTAGAGGTCAGCCTTTTGGGGCACAAAGCAAGAGGGAGAGGGTAGACAGTGGATCTCGACGGGCAACCAGAAAATGCCTACCACACTTTCCATTTTGAACTTGGCATTTGTATTTAAACAAAAAGATTAAGTTTACCAGTCAAGGTAAATCACAAAGTAAGAAGCCACTTACTTCTGATAAGTCCCCTAGAAATATCAGATAACCAATGGTTATGAGATGGAAGAAATTTCAGAGTAGTGTAGATTTTTATTTTTGTTTTGTAACCACGATACACAGATATCTACTTATTTTAATACTATAATTTTTTGGCATCTTTTTATTTCTCTAAGAATTGCCTGGTTAAATTCCCACTCTTGGATGCTTTAATAGGCTGCCACACACTCCAACTAAAAACCAGGAGTTGAGGGAAAATCCGTGAGAATAGAAACGGAAATGGACATTTTAAAGCCATATTATTAAAGATAATAATATAAATTATTAGTAGTCACTTTTTAAAGAAAGATTAATCCCTGCTAAAATTAGACTGAAAGAAGGCATGCAATTGTCATCCAAAATGCTTTAACACTTGAATCACTTTTCTAGGCAGCCTGTTCTCAAGTTATGGAAGGAGCAGTGCTTTCTAGGAGGAGGAGGTTCAAATGGCCTAATGATCGTTGGCCTGTGCTTTTTCTTCATGCCAGGAGGTCATGATGTCAGGGGTGAGGGGTGATGGCAGAATACCCTCAATCCCAATCCCCAAAAGAAGACAACAGGGTGGTACACAAAGAAACTGAATTGGGAATTGGGAGATCTGGGTTCCAGTTCTGTCACTGTCATTGACTCATTGTATGTTCTTAGACAACATCCTTTTCTCTGAACTCAAGTTTTCTCAATAGAAACATACCCATCTCCAGGATCTCTTATAATTCAGTTGCTTCAGCTCTAAAACTAGAATAATAAAAACAAACATTTTGCAGGATTGTCTTGGGCACTAAATAAAACAATGCTTGTGAATAACCTTTGAAAATCGTCAGGTGCTAAGCCAACATAATGGAGGCCACATGGTACTGAAGACAGAACACATGCTTAGGATCAGTCAACTTGGATTTAGGGAGCAGATGTGGCTCAAGTGGTTGAGTGCCTGCTTCCCACATGGGACATTCCAGGTTCAGTTCCTGGTGCCTCCTAAAAACAAAGACAAATAAACAAATGAAAAGACTAACTCAGGGGAACTGATGTGGCTCAGTGGTTGAGCACCAGCTTCCTACTTAAGTGGTCCAAGTTTCAATCCCCAGCCCTGTTACCTAAAAAAAAAAAGCTAACTAGTTTCAGGGAGTTGATGTAGCTCAGTGGTTGAGCACCTGCTTCCCATATATGAGGTCCTAGGTTCAATCCCCAGTATCTCCTTAAAAAAAAAAATTATAGGCGAATTGTTAAATTGCTGACTTCTGGCTATGGCCAAGTAAGAAATTAACAAATAGTTTCCCCCAAAAAGCAACTATAAAACTGGACAGAAGTGACAAAAGCAATCATTTCAGTGCTTTAGAAAGCTGCTAAGGGCATACAATAATTTGAGAAGTGTTTGTGTTTTGAAAAACTGTTGAATTTCAAGTAAGAACAGTGGGAATGTGGTATTCTTGCTTAGGCCTGCTCTCAATCCCCACTCTCCTACCAGTTCAGGTGGTGCAGAGATGCTGCCAAGGTAGGGCAGGCCATGAGGTCAGGCAGCAACCTGCAGTATGGCAGTACTGCAACCAAAGGGGATTCATTCAATTTGGAGTGGCAGGTGTCCACTTCCAGTGGCTTTGGTAAAAGTGACCATCTTAGTGACAGGTGAGCAGTCTGAAGTTGTAGTTATGATTGGGGCAAGTATATTCCTGTTGTGGCTGCACAGATGAGTGCTAAAACCAGAAAAGGCACAAGTTATACACATAATCCTGGCAGACCCTGAGGCTACACACATGTGCATAGTAGACCCAAAAGAGTTCAACAGAAAGTAAAAAGCTGGAGTAGACTTTAAAAAGGCCTGGACTTTGAATGCATTCTTATACTTTCCACAGATTTCAGCAGAGGACAGACAATTTACTGGCTTGGGGTATTTCAGGACAACTTCTGTCCAATCATTGGCTACACAGACACAGATTTAAAAGAAAAGCCAGTATTAACATAAAATAGAGCAGAGATATCAGCATCCACACACACATCCACCATAGATTTAGTCAGGCAGTTTACAAACAAATGAATTTTTAAAACAGCTAACAATTTCAGAATCCAGAGAACTCAGAGTTGCTACAATATATTATCTAAAATGCCCAATGTTCAACAAAAAATTATGAGACGTGCAAAGAAAAAAGAAAGCATGACTCATAATCAGGACAAAGGAAAAACAATAGAAATTGCCTCAGAGTGCCTCTAAGTATTGGATTTAGCAGACAAAGATTTCAAAGCAGCTATTTACATATATTAAAGAACTAAAGAAAATCCTATTTAAGAAATAAAGGAAAATATAGCAATGATGAATCAACAAATAGAGAATATCAATAAAGACATAGTAAGTATTGGGAGGAACCAAATGGAAACTCTGGAGTTAAAAAGGTGCAATAACTGAAATGAGAAATTCACCTAGAAGACCTCAACAGATAATTAAGATGGCCGAAGAAAGAATCAGTGAACTTGAAGATAGATCAATAGAAATGATCCAATTTGAAAAACAGAGAGAAAATAATTGAAGAAAAATAAAGAGTCTCAGAGACCTATGGAGCAACATCAAGCATACAAACACATGTGCAATTGGAGTTTAAGAAAGAGAGGAGAGAGGGAAAGGGACAAAAAAATACATGGAGAAATAATAGCACAAAACTTGCCCCAAATTGAGGGAAACATTAATTTATACATCAAAAGACTGAACAAATCCCATATAGTATAACAGACCCACACCTTGACATTTCACAGTCAAATTGTTGAAAACAAAAGACAAGGGGAAAGTCTTGAATGCAGCAAAAGAAAAGTGATTCATCACACACAGGAAAGCATCAACACTTTCATGACTGACTTTTCATCTAAACTAATGGAGATCAGAAGGAAGTAGAATGACTTATTTTTAAAATAATGGAAAAAAAACTACAACCCAACAACAAAGAATTCTGCATTATACAAAACTAGCCTTCGAAACAAAACAAAATAAAGACTTTCTTGGATAAACTAGAACTTAAAAGAATTCATGGCTGGTAAACCTGACCTACAAGAAATACTATAAAATGTTCTTCAGGCTAAAAAGAGTTGATATCAAATGGTAATAATTCAAATCTACAGGAAGAAATGAAAACCACCAAGAATAGTAAATATGTAGCTTAATATAAGAATATCTATAAATGTATTTTTTTGTTTTATTCTATTAACTTTTTAAAAAGACTTAAGGTCATATAAAACAATAATAATTGAATTGTTGCTTATAACATATATAGAGGTATATATATGTGTGTATATATATATATATGTATATATATGACAATAATAGCACGAAGGAGAGGAAGAGGCAATAAAGCTATACAGGAACAAAGTTTCTACATGTTACCAAAATTAAGTTAGTAAAAATTTGAAGTACATTGCAATAAGTTAAGATTCATATTGTATCCTAGAATAACCAATAAGGAAATAACTAAAAAATATATAGAGGTTGAAATGGTGTGCGAAAAAGAAGGCTATAAAGGAGGAACAGAAGAATAAAAAAGATAGAGGATACATAGAAAACAAATCACAAAATGGCAAATAATTACATTAAATATGAATGGTCTAAACATCTTGATCAAAGGAAGAGATTACCAGACTGATAATAAAGCAAGATTCAACTCCATCTTCTCTACAAGAGATTAGATTCAGAGACACAAATAGATTAAAAGATAAAGGATGGAAAAAGATATACAATGCAAACAGTAACTATAAGAGAGCTGGAGTAGCTAAATTAACATCAGAAAAAATAGACTTAAAGACAAAAAACATTCCTAAAGACAGAGGGATGTTTCATAATAATATAATGGTCAATACATCTTGAAAATATAATATATATGTTTGCACCTTATAACATAGTCTCAAAATAAATGAAAAAAATGGACAGAATTGAAAGGAAAAATGGACAATTCAATGATAATACATGAATAATTCAATACCACACAAGCTGACTTGCATTCTTGGGAACACTCACACCAGTTCCAGCCCCTAACTATCATAAAACCGCAAGCTGGTCTCTTTCCCTACTCTCTGAAGTCATTTTTCAGACCAGCTTGGGTGTCCTCCCTCCTTTCCCCAAAAACACCTTGATCTGGCTACCCTTGGAGTATTTTGATAGCCTTGTCATCAGATACCATCTTTGCAGGCATGATCTTAACTGCATTTAATGGTCTCTAAGAGCACAGGTATGATTTCACACTGACTGCATCCTCCTCTGAGACAATTCATTTGACACACTTATTCAGAACATGCAAACATTCACTAAGTGACTCACAAAAGGGATGGGTCATTGCCCCACAAATAGTACAAGGCTCTGCCACTTTGGTTAAATTAGTGAAAATTATTTGGTAAGCCATATATAGTATTGACCCTCTCAGCATCCACAATTTTAACCAAGCCTAATATCTTTCAGGCCTTCTTTGGGGTTCTGGAGGTAACATATTCCTCAGTTACAAATTTTACTTGAGCCCATTTATGGTGTAATTCTCAAATCAAATCACTTTGAATGGAGCCTCCTACAACAATAGGTTCCAGAATCTGTCCAAACTGCAATACAACAAGCACTCCCATTAGCTCCCCAATAGAGATTCCTTCACTATAGAGACTTTTACAACATCCTCTTATGCCTCATGGAGTGTCTGAATCACCCTTGAAGGCTATAATACAGGTCCATGGGCTTCTGGTGCAAGAAACTGTCCTCACTTGCCCTACCCTTTATGCCATTAGAGTGCCAATTACTGGCTGCATATTGGAGTCTCCTGAAAATAGGCCCTGAGCCTGTGACCTTCCCCCATCTACCTTTATTGTCCATTATGGAAGTAGTACCCCATAAACTCAGGACAGCCGCAGAAGCCTCCTTATTAAAACTGAAATGGTACCTAGAGGATAGAGCCATAGGTACCTAGAGGATGGTACCTAGAGGAGGGGATGGCATGCCCTGTCCTCATTCTCTTGCAGATGCCATGGTGCAAGCCCTTTGACTACCTGGGGAGCCATTGGGATGAACTACATGAGCAGCAAAGACGGAGCTTGCTGAAGAGTTGCTGCTTTTCATCCCTTAACCAGGATGTCTATAATCAAGGACACAAAGGTCAGCACAATTCGGAAAGTCATCCTAGCACTTCATGCTCTAGAAAAAAAAAATCAGCCCCTACTGCATAGTTTTATAGATTCTTGAGCCATTGTCTTGCCCTCTGGTTAGACCAATGACAGCAACAATTCCTTATCCAATATTGCCTGCTTTGGGGTAAGAACTCTGGAAATCTCTTACCTCACAGATACCCAAAATATAAATTCAGGTCACACATGTCTCTGTACATACTAAAACCATAATAGAAGGCCTCATGAAGGCACTCCTTGTCCCTTCAGATATTGATAGTGATGAAGGCACACAGCTCACTTCTTAGAATATACAATACCAGACACTTGTACAAGATAACCAACAGAACTTTGATCTCCCTTCCAGGCTCTAGCTGCGGACCTCATAGAGCACCATAATGGCTTACTTAAGTTCAAATTCAATTAAATGCAACATGGCACATTTCTGTCACCAAACATCAGGAGAGAATTATAATAAAGAGTATGACTCCATTTTTTATGTTTAGCTTTTAAGCTCTACCATTCTCCTTTATCCTTCTGCCCCATACATGGTCAAGCTGGTAAGAAGGCCTTGGTGATCCCTCCTTTGATGGTGCCTGGAAGTTCAAACCATGCAAGCCCTGGCCCATAAACCTGAGAAACCTACCTCAGCTCTACCTCCTAAAACCATGAAATTCCCAGCCAGCCCCCTGTCCCTGCTCTTTCAAGCCATTTTCAGACCAGCTTGGGAGCCTGCCTGTTTCTTTCCAGAAATCTTATTATGTGATATTTACATCGCATGCATGGCATTAGCAGTCTCAGCATCTGTGTCAGGGGTCCCCAAGGCTACCCTGAGGCCCTGTGATTCACTGGAAGGATCCACAGGACTTAGAAAACCCTCTATACTCATGGTTATGGTTAACACAGTGAAAAGATACACATTAAAATCATCAAAGGGAAAAGATGCAGGGGGTAAAGACCAGGAGAAACCAGGTGCAAGCTTCCAGGTATCCCCTCCCAGTGCAGTCACATGGGGGCTCACTTAATTCTCCTTGCAGTGCTGTGTGACAACATGTGCTGAGTGTTGTCAACCAGGGAATCTCAGTTATGCCTGGGTGACCATGGTTTTTATTAGGGTTCCACTATGCAATATACTGTCTACATGACTTACTTCAGCAATTCAAATTCCAGGCCCCACACCTGAAACAAAAAAAGGTGTTCACCATAAATTGTTAAGATAAACTAATCTGGCCAACCCAGTATGGCATAGTCCAAGACCTCAGGCATACAAAGACATTTTTATTAAACAAAATACTCCAAGTACTCAAGGTCTCCTAGAAGATTGCCAATGGCCACTCCTGCGGTGGGCCTTTCTTTGGAATGTGTTAAGTTGACCCTCTTCTACCCAACGTCAGAACCATGGTTTAGGGGAGCCCCATGCGTAAGGAGTGCACCCCGTAAGGAGAGCCGCACAGCACAAAAAAGTGCAGCCTGCCCAGGAATGGCGCCACACACAAGGAGAGCTGACACAGCAAGATGACACAACAAAAAGAAACACAGATTCCAGGTGCTGCTGACAAGGATACAGGCGGACACAGAAGAACACACACAGCGAATGGACACAGAGAGCAGACAGTTGGGGGAGGGGTGGGTGGGGAAGGGGGGAGAAATAAATATAAATAAATAAATAAATAAGTAATAAGGATACCAATTCTTCTCAAACTCTCCCCCCAAAAAGAGAAGAATATACTTCCTAATTCATTCTGTGTGATCAATATTATTCTAATACCAAAGCCAGACGAAGACATCATAAAAAAAAGAAAACTACAGACCAACAACTCTTATAAATATAGGTGCAAAAATGATCAAGAAAATGGTAGTAAACTGAATGAGGTAACATACAAAAGGATTATAAGCCCTGATCAAATTTTTGGAATGCAAGGGTGGTTCAACATAAGAAAATCAATCAGTGTGACATACCATATTTATATTAATAGAGAAAAGGGAAAAAACACATAATAATCTAAATAGAAACAGAAAAAACATATGACAAAATCCAAAGCCTGTTTATGATAAAAACTCTCAAGAAACTAGGAATAGAGGGGCATCTACAGAAAACCCATAGCTAGCATCATCCTTAATGGTGAATGATTATGTTTTCTCCTTAAGAGCAGGAACAAGGCAAGGATATCTGTTTTCATCGCTTCTATTCCACTTTGCACAGGAAGCTTCAACCAGTGCAAAAGAGCAATAACAACAACAACAATAATAATAATAGGATCCAGATTTGAAAGGAAAAAGTAAAATTATGTTTATTCACAAATGCCATGGTTCTTTATGTACAAAATCCCAAGGAATCCATAAAAGAACTAATGGAACTAAGAAACAAGTTTAGAGAGATCACAGGACACAAGATCAAGGAACAAAAATTAATTGCATTTCTATATACTAGCAACAATTCAAAATGAAAATATGAAAGTGATTCCATTCCCAATAAGTGAAAAAGAATAAAATATTTAGTAATACATTTTATAAAAGAAGTATGAGACATGTATACCAAAAACTATAAAACATTGCTGAGAAAAATTAAAGATCTAAATAAATAAGAGATAACCTATATTCATGGATTGGAAGATTGGAAAATTCAGTATTGTCAAGATGACAATTCTCCCTAAATTGATCTGTAAATTCATTCATTTTCTGGGGAATTTGTTTAAAGGCTTTGTACCTTGGTTTCCTCATCTGCGAAATGGACATAATAATCCCTTCTTCATGCAAGAGTTGTGAGGATTAAATGAGATAATGCATGTCAGGTGATTAGCACAGTGTCTGGCACAGAGTAGGTGCTCAATAAATGTGAGGAGAAAGACAGGGATATACAGATGGTTCTTCTGATGGAGACATAAGCTAGTTCTGGGAGTTGTCTGCATTGCCAATTCAATTTTGGTCACAACTTTTACTATTTTTCTTTTCCACTTCATAGAACTTATGCTAATTTGTACAACCAAACTAAAGTTATACCAACTGGCTAAGAAATTCATGTCTAAGACGAAGGGATTATTCCAGACCACCTTTCTGTCAACATCCAGGAAACGTCTTACTTAGAAATTGGATGCTGAATTCTTTTGCAGGAATGTTTATTTGTTCAGAAGTATCTAGTTAGTACCTACTATCTTATAGCAGCAGTACCTACTATATGTGAGACCCTGGAAACATAGTCATGAAATAGACAAAATTTTGCACTATGGAGGTCAAATTCTAGAAAGGGAGAGAAATATGTATAAAACAAATAGCATGGTATGTGATGAACGCTATGGAGAAACGTAAAGCGGAGTGAAAAGGCAGAGATGTAGGGTGCCGTTTCAGCTGGGAGGACCAGGTAGGGTCCCTCTGAGGAAATGACATTTGATCAGAGACCAGAGGGAAGTGAGGGAAACCGCCCTGTTAGTCATCATTTTTCACTTTTAAAAAGTGGTGTTCTGTGACCAAATACATTTGGAAAACATGAATTAAACATAATTGACAGGTCCCTTCTTGAGCACGGTTCTATAATCCTGAGTCAATTTGCAATGAACATCTCTGTGAAGGAAATAACAGTTTGCATCACCTCTCAAACTTTTGTGACCATGCAACACTGTATCCCAGAGTTTCTTACTGAACTACCATTCCGAAGGGCTGGGAAATGCTGGATTGGCAACTCAGAGAATGAGAAACATAATTCTTACCAGCTGGCCATGCGGTTTTGTTGGGAGCAGGTGCTGGCATTCTAACCCACAAGTGTTCTGTGCTCTGGGTTCACACAAGAGTGATGGCAGACCTCCAGCTAAGATGCATCTTTTTCCTGAAGAGAAGGGAAGTTTGACTGTGCCAGCTCTTTGGAGCGAGCCTCTTCAGGGTGGGCGTGTGCCAGTGTGCAGCGGCTGAGCTGGAATTACCAAATGCAAAATTCACGTCGTAATAGACCGGCCCAGCTTCACCACCCACTTATGGTGCAAAGACAGCCCAGGCCAGGCAAACCCAAGTGAGATAAGAGAATGCAAAGGTGGGGAAGTTTTCCTCCTCCTCCTGGAAATAAAATTTAAAACAAAAACGAAGGCTCAACTCTTCCTCAGAGAGAACATGGGAAGACCTGAGTTTTGATGGCCACTGGACAACAGTCTCATTGGGTGATCTTGGTGGGTCTCATCTCCCCTGGGCCACAGTAGCCTCATCCTTACACGGGCATTCTCAGATCTCACCACAACTCAAATCTACAGAGATGGTAGGCATTGGTGGGTCTCAGGCAACTATCTTCATCATCATGAGAGTTGACTCGTCTAATATAATCACAAGGAAAATAGCAATGATGAAAATATTCCACTTGTTGAATCAGAGTCTATGCACGTTACATGCATTATTTCACAGAATAATCAAAACTACTCCAAGAATACAGGAGAAGAAATGGGCTCAGAGAGGTGAAGTTGGTTGCCCAAGGTCACAAGTGCCTGAACTCTTATCTGACCCCCAAACCCTGTGCTCTTGAAGCACTCTGGCAAATCCATGGTGAGGTAGCCAGGAGGAAGGAATGGGACAAAGGCAGCCAGCTCTCTCAGCCAGTGCCAAACTGCAGACCTGCTGATCTTCTCACTGTTCAGTGAAAAGGACTTTCCCAGGTGCTGGTGGCAGAAAAGCAGGTAAGTATTGGGCACAGAGCTGTTCCTCATTGGCCATGTGTTGAATGAGTGGATGCTATTGGGAAACGGCAGGCAGAATGACATTTCACCCCAAATTCCTAGTGCATCCAGGGTCTTAAGCACACTGGCAAAGGTGGGGTCTCTGGGCAGGTGGACACCCAGTGTCTGATGGAAGACACAGGCAGGCCCATAGCAGATAACAATGCAGGGCGATGAGCCACTTCCAGCAAAAGGATTGGAAAGAAAGGAAGATTTGACTGGTGAGATAAGCCTGGTGGTATGACCCCTTCTCGATGGCACAGTCAGATCTAAAGGAAGAAGGTGGTTGGTCATCACAGAAACAGAGGGTGCCGGGATTAGAGGGGTAAGTGGGCATGCAGGGCTCACACTTACCAGGTACCCTTGGCAGAGGGGACCAGAAACCACAGCTCAATGAGATGGAGCAACTCCATACACATATCATTCCCTAACTGTCTGGGAGTCCAAGGCTCCTGAGGAAGGTTTACCTCCAGCCAGAGGAGAAGGCATGTGGCCTCCAGCTCCCTGGACACCCAGGCAGTTTGGTCAACTTTTCATTGTATGTTTATACCATTTATATTGGATGATAACCTCAGTCTCCAAGAGCTTGAGCCAGTCCTGCCAAGACCAAGTCACACCCACCCCCCTCCCCCAAAACTTAGTGGGGTGGCAGCCCACCCAAATATATATATATATATATATATATATATATATATATATATATATATATATATATATATATATATATATATATATATATAGTTGCAAAAGTCACACATGCCTGGTGTTGAATAAAAAAAAAAAAAACAGTCCAAAGAACAAAAACTTAAAATCATCTTTGAGCCAACACTAAAATAACAAGTGTTACTATTTTAACATTAAGTCTGACAAAATGCTTTTTACATTTATATATACAAACAGAAATGTGATTGAAAGGCTTTTAAAAACAACAGAATCAAGTTCTGAGGCTGCCTGGGATGATGCTTTTACTTAATCAAATTGTATAATGAATCTGCCTCCATGTCAGTAAATACATATCTATCTCATGTTTAATGATAGCATATTATTTCATATTTTATGTGCCATACCCTTATTATGCAGTATATATGGCATAGCTAGGGTATATGAGGTATATATGAGTATATCAGACCCTTACTATCAACTATTTACATTTTTGCTGATTTTTTTATTGATGGAGACAATATGGTGAAGACTGTCTTGAACATACCTTGTTATGAATCTTCCTATTTCCTTAGAAATGGAATTGCTGCATCAAAGATTATGAACAATTTAAGAACTTTAATAAATACTTCCAAATGGACACTCTCCCACCCCAAATAGTGGTTCCAATTTATTCTCTCTGTCTTCTTTCTCCATACACAAGCCAAGAGGTGGTATGATTCTTTTTTCTCTTGACCAGTGTTGATAGGCTAAAACTGGTACCTTTCTCTAAGTTCATTCTTTGATACAACTGAGTTGGGTCCCTTTTCTTATGCTGACTGGCCATCAGTCTTTATTCGTGAATATGCTGCTGTCCATTTTCCTATTGGAATGTTCAAAATTTTCTTACTATTTGGTTACTTAGTCCACATTTTTCTATAATTATTTTATTATGTGGCCAATTGTTTTTCCATATAATAAACTTTATAGAGAAGTTTCTGATTGCATAAAAGTTACATCTAAAGTATGGTGGATTCCTATATATCCCACACACATTTTCCCCTATTATTAACATCTTATATTATTGTGGCACATTTGTTATAATTAATGAACAAATATTGAAGCATTGCTACTAACCAAAGTCTATAGTTTATATTGTGGTTTATACTTTTCACTGTATAGTTTTATAGGATTTGACAAACTATATAATGGACTGTATATGTTATTGTAATATCATGCAGAAAAAGTCCAATGTCCTAAAAATGCCCTGTGTTCCACCTATTCATCCCCCTTCCTTGCCTCAGAATTTCTGGTAACTGCCATCTTTATATCAATGTTACAAGTTCTTCCATTACCATTAGAACCACAACAATGTCTACTTTGGCTCATGGTTTCATTCCCCCTTATGTTTGTTCATTCCTCTATCTTGAGGATTTGGGGATGGTGATACCCACTCTGCTTTAGATTGAGAGGGGGCCTAGATCTTATGAGGCAGATGGGAGGAATTGTTTTGCTTGTAGTTGTAGATACTCTTTGTTTCTGGAATGGGGGTTGTCCATCATCATTATTTTGTTTGTTGTCCTGGACAAGTCCAGTGAACTTGAGGACAGGTGTTGACTGCAACTCTGCTGAAATTCAGGGCTCAACTGGCTTATGAGCAGATTGAAGATTTAAGTCGCTGGAATACATACTCAATGGGTATAAGGTTCAAATAAAAGGGGTACAAGAATCACATGTAGGATCATCCTTCTTTACTGGTCTTTGCCCTTGCACTTGGGGGATTGTTGCTGTTCCATTGGGGAGTACAAAAGAATTCCCTGGAATGGGAACTCAGTGCTCACTCAGTTGTCATGTGAAACACTACCCACAATGTCAATACCCAATGAACATTCGAACATACCTATATACCCTCTATACACACCCTGGAGAACTCCTTTTCACCCACGCATCTCCCATCAATGACACCCCACATCAGTGCTCCTCCCCTGCCATAGTTGAACCCCTCTGTGATTCAAAACTTCTTAAAAAATGAAGCCTACCTAAATGATATTGTAGGGATAGATGCAGGACATTATATATCCTGCCTTAACCCACTGAATGGACTGGGGGAGAGTGTAAACTACAATGTAAACTATAATCCATGTGGTGCAGCAGCGCTCCAAAATGTATTCACCAAATGCAATGAATTGCCACACTGATGAAAGAGGTTTTTGCTGTGGGACAAGTGGGGTATGGGGGAGGGAGGTATATGGGAACTTCTTATATTTCTTAATGTTGGAGAAAAACGGCGCTTACTGGGACAGGAGACTGATAGGACCACAGGTAGAGAAAGAATTTATTGGGAAGCTCTCCCAACAGAGGGGGACTGAAGTCTGTTCTTCAGTATGGTTGGGATCTGAAGAGAGACTTCAGCCCACTCCTGGAAGGGGGGGACTTGAATTTATACAGAACTTTCCTGGACGGAGAAATGATAGTTGGTGGGAGGGGGTTGAGGGTCCGAATGAGGTGCAAGGACCAATAGGAAGCCCTAGAGGTAAAAATTTTTCCTGATAGTGACTAGAAAATAGTGGGTTAGGGAGTTACGGGTTTTTGGAATGCTGCAGGAATAGATGTTTTTTGATCTGTACAGATTTAATTTTCCTCTGATATGTAGGTGGGAAAGGTTTCCATTTCCTTTTACTCCCTTCTCTATGTGTTTTTTTTGTTTGTTTGTTTAACCTGTGGGGTACTGTGCCCTTAGACACGTAGGCTTATAGGGGATGGGGTGAGCTTTTTTCCAGTGTTTATCAGGGAAAACTGAGCTACAGCTTGTTAATTATTGCAAGCCTCTAATACTTAATGTAACATTTTTTGTGACCTATGTATCTTCCCAAAAAATACAATTAAAAAAATGATGGGAGGCAAGCGGACTTGGCTTCATGGTTAGAGCATCCGCCTACCAAATGGGAGGTCCACAGTTCAAACCCTGGGCCTCCTGATCCGTGTGGAGTTGGCCCATGCGCAGTGCTGATGCACACAAGGGGTGTCGTACCAGGCAGGGGTGACCCCCGCATAGGGGAGCCCCACACGCAAGGAGTGCACCCCATAAGGAGAGCTGCCCAGTGCAAAAGAAAGTTCAGCCTGTCCAGGAGTGGCACTGCACACACAGAGAGCTGGCACAGCAGGGTGATGCAGCAAAAAGAGATACAGATTCCCAGTGCTGCTGACAGGAATGGGAGCAGACACAGAAGAACACACAGTGAATGCACACAGAAAACAGACAACTGGGGTGGGGGTAGGGGAAGGGGAGAGAAATAAATTTAAAAAAAAAACAACTAAAAAAAAATGATGGGGTTGGGAGAGTGGGGAGTGGGGTATATGGGAACCTCTTAAGATTTTTAATGTAACGTTTTGTGTGATCTATTAACTTTTTAAAAAGGTAATTAAAAATAAAATAAAATAAAAAGAAATACTGAAAAAAATGAAGCCTAATATACTGCCAAATTCAATTAATAGGAAAACGAAATAGTAATGATAGGTTTAAAGATTAGAAATAGAATACATAGTAATTTAGAAAAACTAAAATAACATACAAAATAAATTGGGGTATGAAAAAACGAAAAATATCATAAAACTTTGTTTTTGATGTTTTGCCTTTCATCACAGTAACAGGTATTGTCCTGCATGTATAGTGGCAAAACAATCTCTTCCATTTCTTCCTCAGTGTCCATGTCCTTTTGTTTTTTTTAAATGATGTCTTCGAAAAAGTTTTAGGCACAGTAAAGTCACGTATAGAATATAGGGGACTCCCATATACCCAAGATCAACCCTTTCCCCCCTTCCCCAGCAATGATCTTTTACATGTGGATATAATATTTGCTGCAACTGATGTACAGATATTGAAACATAGCTACTAACCATGGTTCCATTATGGTTTACATTTTAGACTGTATACTTTTATAAATTTTTTGTTACATTATGGCTTACATTTTAGACTATACACTTCTATATATTTTGGTGAAATTTAATATGGCCTGTATACATCATTGCATGATCATGCAGAACACTTCCACTGTCTCCCAGTTACCTCCTCTTCCATCTGTTTTTTTCTGCTCTCCCACTCCCCTTGGGGCCCACAGTGATAACCAAGCTTCACTGCTCGAAGGACACATTTCATAGATATAACAATGCAACAATGCTGAGGGCTTAACACACCAGTCTGTCCTCCCCCATTGGGAACCACCCATACTCTTGAGAGACACCCTCCCCTCTAACTGAGAACATCAGACCTCTTCAGGATGGGGGTATAACACCTTCCTGCTCATTGTATGGGTCTCCACCCACTGATATAACACACTATGACAAAATGAGCACTCACCCACTCCCTAGATGCTTGCCTCAGGTGTACCCTGTGCCAGATGCCCCCTGTCAAACACCTTTAACCAGTAACCCTTCCTTATTATATTTTCTAAAAACCCTTGATACTTATGATTATGCATGAGCCTGTATGCTTGAAATTTCAACTAGGCCTAGAACTTCCAGGTGCCTGAGAGTTACCTCCTGAGAGCCTCCATGTTGCTCAAATGTGGCCACTCTCTAAGCCAAACTCAACATGTAAATATATCACCTTCACCCCAGCATGGGACATGACTCCCAGGGATGAACCTTTCTGGACCCGAGGGATTACTACAGAGTACCATTTGGTGATGCAACTAAAAAAAGACCTTGAATAAAAGGGGGAAATGGTAAAGACAAATGAGTTTATATGGCTAAGAGACTTCGAAATGAGTCAGGAAGTCATCAGAGGGGTGGTGGTTACACATGTCTCAGCAGGATCTCAGAGACAGCAAAAGTAGGTACAACCCCAGGTAGTGTAGTGGTTCTTCTGAGGGCTATGGAGACATCTGGGTCCTATGGTCATGGCAGATGGCTCTAGAGTTCAGTGCCTTGCCAGTGGGTCCTACTTTGGAATTTGCGCTCCTGAGTGTGATGGAGTTGAATTCAGACGTGACCTCTCTACACATGCCTCTTCTGTTGCTTTTACCAAACCTGTGGTTGGCACTGGGGTTGGTGTCTGCTCAGGAGACTTGAATCCCTAGACTGTCCATGTGCCAGTTGGGCCCTGAATCTCAGCAGAGTTGCAACACCTACAATTTGATTCATTGGACTTACCCAAGTCAGCTAACAGGGAGGTGTGGATGGTCAACCACCACACCAAGGAACCAATAGAGTCGACAACTGCAAGCAGAAGAATACTATCCATCAGCCATGTGGGATCTAAGCCCCTCTTGATTTAGAGATGGAGTTGATATCTCCATCCCAGGGTCCTCAGGATAGAGGAATCAAATATGGATTAAAGTGGACTTACTGGTATTCTACCAAAGAATTACTGTGACTCTAGCAATGGAAGAAACTGTATCATTGATGTGGAGACAGTGGCCACAGGAGTTGCTAAGGGCAGGGAGAGGGAAGAAGAGGTGTGATATGGGGCATTTTCGGGGCTTGAAATTGTCCTGAATGATATTGCAGGGACAGATGCAGGACATTATATATCCTGCCATAACCCACTGAATGGATTGGGAGAGAGTATAAACTATAATGTAAACTATAATCCATGCTGTGCAGCAGTTCTTCAAAATGTATTAATCAAATATAATGAATGTGCCATACTGATGAAAGAGGTTGTTGTGGGAGGAATAGGGAGGGTAGGAGTAGGGAGTGGTGTATATGGGAACCTCTTATATTTTTTAATATAACATTTTGTGTGATCTATGTATCTTTTTAAAAAAGATAATAAAAGATTATAAAAAGAATTTAAAAAAGAATCATATGTAGGTAATTTATAAATGAGTCTAACTCTGTTACATTGGGGAAAAAGATTATCATATATTCCAAGGTAAGGTCCATCTATGGGGTGCTAATTTCCTGGGGTTGTGTGCCTTGCTTACAATGCCTGGATGTCTCTAGAGCCCTCAGGAGCATCCCTGTTTGCATTTTGTTTACTGTGGCACTTAGTGAGATCTGCATGAGATGTGCATAAGCGTAACCTCTGAAACACTCTCCAACTCACTTTGATATGTCTTAGCCATAAAAACTATTTAGTACTTAATGTTTCTACCATTTGGTCAAGGTCTTCTTTCAAATGCATTGTTGCTTGGTGCTTGGTATTACTCGCTCAGTGCCAGGGAGGCTCAGCCCCAGGAGTCATGCCCCACACTGCAGGGAAAGCAGTGAGTTTATTTTTTGAGTTTGGCTTAGAGAGAAGCCAACTTTATCTCTTTTTTCCCATGCTTAGAAGTACCTTTTTAATTTCAAGATTATCTGACTATTCCCCTACATTTTGTCTAAATATTGCCTTATTGATATTTAAATTTTTAATGTTACTGGGATTTACTTTGGTGTATGACATGATATTGGCATCTAACCTTTCTATGTTTTTTAAAATGACTAGCCATTTGTGCCACCATTTATTGAAAAACCCCTCTTTTCCTTTGAATTCGACATGCTGCCCTTATAATATATTCGATTGGTACTCACTTTAGGTCATTTTGGGGCTTTCTGGTCTGTTTCATTAATCTCCTTATTTATTCTGGCCCAAGAACTACATTATTTTCTTACTGCAAATCCTCCCCCCACCCCCACCCCCACCCCCTGAGATGGCTCCCTCATCTGTTTGCCCATTGGTTTTGCTCATTGTCTGCTTATTGGTTTTTTTGTTGTCTAGTTATTGTTTTTTGATTGTTTGTTTTTTATTGTTTTTTCTTTAGGAGGCACTGGAAACTGAACCCAGGACCTCTGAGGTGGGGCGCTCAACTGCTTGAATCACATCTGCTCCCTACTCATTTGTTTTTGCTCATTGTCTGATCCATTTTTTTGCTTACTGTCTGCTCATTGTTTTTGCTCAATGTCTGCTTGTTGTTTGTCTTCTTTAGGAGGACTGGGACCTCCCATGTGGGAGGCAGGTGCCCAACTGTGTGAACCATATCTTCTCCCTGCAAATTTTTAATACAGGTTAGCATTTAACAAAGCAGACTCATCCTTCTTTTCCAGTTTTTTTCTTTTTGTGGCTATTCTTACGTATTTATTTTCATCAAATTTAAGACCTATATATAGACCTCTAAAATAATTTGAGCAAATTAAAAATAGTGACATTAGTTTGATATAGTGTGAAAAATATAGATTAATTTGGGGAGAATTACAATACTGAGCCCTCACATTTAGAATAATGATGTATTCTTTTTATGTTCTATTTTTCACATGTGTTCTGTATACTTCTTTTTCTTTGGTTTGTCATTGCTATATAGGGAAAGTAGATATAAATATAGACATAGGTATTGGATTTTTTCAATAGATCTTACTAAATGCCCTAATTAGTTTGAATAATTTTTTGTTTGATCTGGGCTTTTACATATAATACATCACCAACCAAGAATGACAATTGTAACTCTCCTTTTCAAATATTTATAACCCTCGAAGAGAGCTGATGTTCTATGGTATTTACCAGTCTTTCAATTTTGAAATACTTTTGTACCAGTTGGTTAATAGTATACCAGTAACAGTAAGGTGTGTAAAAATTAATTACATAAATTCTAATGTAAATTCATTGGCTCACGCTAATGGCCATAGGATGTGACAACAATTACCGATAAACGGGCCTCCCATCAGATCACATCTGAGTAATTACTGCAGTGTTATCTGCCAGATTGGCTAGTTGCACAGAAAGCAGCATGGTTTTGTGGCACACACTTTTTACAAAGTATCCCGTACTTTAACTGTGATGGTTCTCAAATGTGCCTGGTTAACCCTGGGGGGTGGGGGTGGGGTGAGATCTGAGACCCTTTTGGGGTCCGCAAGAACAAAACTATTCTCACAATAATTCTAAGATGCCATTTGCCTATTTCACTCTCATTCTTTCCTAAGTGTAAGTGGAGTTTTCCAGAGGCTACATGACATGTGCTAGCACAACAAATTGAACACAGGAGCAGATGTGAGAATCCAGCTGACTTCTATTAAGCTAGCCATTAAAGAGATTTGTAAAAATGTGAAACATTGGCACTCTTCTCACTATTTTTTTTTTGGAAAATATTATTTTCATAAAAACATTGTTTACGTTGACTATTGTTATTTTAACTAAATAAGTGCAAAAAATTTTAAGTTCTCAGTTTTATTTTCTAATATGTATTGACAAATATAACCCATGAAATCAGGATCCTAAATAACTTTTAACAATATAAAAGAGTCCCAAGGAGAAAAAGTATGAGAACAGCTTTACTATAACCCAGTGTTCATTATTATGCTCCTGCTTCTAAATAGTTTAGTTTTTCCTTTGGTTTTATTGATAGCGTGTTATAATTCTTTATGTAAATAGTAATCATGTAGTATTTTGATATTTATAAATTCAAGGCTTTATAATAAAATATTAAAAATGAAACTCCAGAATAAAGAGGTAGCAGCATTTGGATAAGTTTCTTAATGTTCTTTTTAAATATTATAAACATGAATCTTCTGACTGTGAAAGAACAAAGAAAAGATATTAATAATGAACTGCGGCCAGAAACAGCTTCTGATACTGTGCAGCAAGCAGAACCTGAGCCATTTTGTGATGCTGTGTAAGAAACTGCAAAATAAAACAAATGGAATGAAAAACAACTGTTATTTCAATTTTTTAAAATGTGACTTTATTTTGCTGTTGTGTAAATGTTGCTCCAATGATACAGAGTGTTCAAAATTGGTATAATTAAAAGTGGAAAGTGCTACACTTCCACATTTCATCAGAATGGCAACCATTATGTCCTGTTAAAACTTATGTTTTAAATAAAGAAAAATTTCTATCATCAATATAAGACCATTATAAATGTTTTGTATAAAAAACATTGGAAATAATTAACATTTCAAAAAAAAATAATCAAAATACTGATAAAGCAAATGAAAAACACCTAGAAAATATCATCAATATAGTTAAAAATAATTGAGCATTGTCAGACATAAAATATTTATTAGAACTTCCAAAAAAAAGTACAATATCAATATGGGCCTATCATTGCGATCTAAATTTATGGGCTTGCTTGATGCAAAATATTTATCTACTGATATGAGACAACTTCTTGGGAAATATATAAATCAAGGCAGTAAAATTTCAATCATTATTGATGAAGCCTTAACTGTTTCATATAAAATCAATTTAATAATTTACTTAAAATGTAAAATTCAAGATTTTGAAGATAATTTAATGGTTTTTGTTGATCTCATGAAGCAGGAAGAAACATCTGCAATAATTTATCAAAATTTATTGTTGACACATGATAGAAATGGTTTCAATGAGAAATATGTCCATGAAAATCTTATTGGATTTTGTATAGACAGTGCCTGTGAAAAGCTAGGGAATGAGCTCGTAGTTTAAGCCAAAATTTAGGGAAAATTTTAGATGTTTTTATTTATCCCCATCCAAATCTGAATTCAATTTATCTCTGATTGATGCAATTAAATGTATAAAGTATGTAAATAATTTTAAATGCCTTCTCACTGAACATTTAATTTATCACCATTCGTCATATGAACATAAGGGAAGATTTAATAATATAGCTGAAGGTCAGGGAATTCAGTGAAATAATGAAAACTGGAATACAAGGGCCACAATGGGCAGTCTAAAATTCAAGAACTGCAAAGCAGTTTGGAAATTATATTAAGCATATCAGTTTAACAAAAATTGTGCAATAGGAACAAACATATGGAAAATATTCCTTTAAAAGAGGTTTTTATTTATTACCCTAATTTATACATTAAATATCAATAATATCTTCAGCTTAATAAAAATGTTTTACTACTTATAGTGGACTTATTAATGGAACAAAAATTCAAAATGTTTTAACATCTAAAACTAAAGTAAACTGGAAATATTGTTAGAAATAAAGAAATATATCCTTTGAAATAAAAAATATTAATTCAAAGAGAAAATACGTCTGGTTGTCTAAGTGTAGGAAAATTATTTGCTGTTTAAGAAGTGAAAAGATATATAAAATTTTGAGTGATTTTAATTTATTAATTTCTAAAATAGGACCAATGTCTATGAAGTCTCATGGACTTAAAGTTTGATAAATGATTCTTGTAAATAATTTTATGACTTATTTGATAACACAGATATTAAATATAAAAAACCTCAACTATGTTAAAGACTAGGAAAATGATAGATTAGTTGCTGTAAATTTGGCAGGAGCTGAGAGATGATTCAGCTCTGAGAACAATGTCGTTGACTTTAAGAGACATCTGTTTTCCAGGTCACTCACTGACTACCAATTGTTGGTAAATTGTTGGAAGAATTTGGTGAAGTTCTGCGTGTCAGTTTATAGCTCAGGGAGGAGTACATTTAATTAATTATTTAATTAAATCAAAATATACCAAGCCAACAAAAGACACACACTAACAATTTCTGGAAATCGACAGGTGGTTTGGATTATTAGATCATAAGAATGATCTAATGATGAATTTTCACTACAACTTCTATAAATTACAGTTTTATGATATACCGAATTTAGTTTCCTTAGAGAATAAAAGGAACTAAATTTTAATATTTTTATGTATGTATTAGCTTATATTACTGTTCTCATTAAATATTTTGAATATCACCCTTGCTTTCATTACAGTTAATCATCTAATGATGATGTTAAGTAACGTCGATGGTTGAGGGCTTGCTGCCTTCCTCCCAATTTATTCAAATGCTGGCATTTGATTTGATGTGGGTTTTTTCCCTCAAATTGCAGAAATATCTTCAGTATATAAAGAGCTCAATATGGTTTTCCACCTTTGACATATTTATATAATTTGTTGTATTAATGAATATTTAATATTGAACTCTTCTATTCCCACAATGAGCCCTATATGGTTTTCCTGTATTGCTTTTTAAACGTACAGCTAAATTAATCATTTTAAAAGATATTTTATGTCAATAACTCAAAGCATAACTGGTTATCAGCATTTTTTTTCTGTGTATGTGTATAAATGTTATCAGACTAGGGTTAAAAATCTCCACCCATGAAACAATCTGGACTTGATGCCTTTTTTGGCACATTTCTTTTTAATTTTCCCAAATTCATCTTTGGCTTTTCAGTCCAAGCACATGTTATATTTCATTCTGCATCTATTTTGAGAATATATATTCTTATAAAATAATCAATTTCATGAAATTTCCAATTTTTAAAGCACAGTGCTTTCATAATTTCTGGGTAACCTGATCTCATAAATAACTTTTTCCACTTGAGCTTTGGTTAAAAAGAAATTGGCATTTCCAATAGTGTAATTTTTATCAAGATACAATTCATATGCCATAAAATCCTCTCTTTTAAAGCATAGAATTCAGTAGTTTTTTTGTGTATTCATATGCTTTGCAACCATCACTACTATCTAATTCCAAAATACTTTCATCATCCCAAAAAGAAACCCCCATACCCAGAAGTAGTCTCTCCCCTCACCCTTCTCCCCCTGGCCCCTGGCAGTCATGAATCTATTTTCAGGACATTTATGTAAATAGAAGGATACAATATGTGATCTTTTTTTCTTGGTTTCTTTCACTTAGCATAGTGTTTTCAAGGTTCATCAACCTTATATCATGTATCAGTATTTCATTCCTTTTTTATGGCTGAAAAATATTCCATTGCATGGATATATCACCTTGTCTATCTCTTCTATCTCTTGTCAATCTCTTTGGTAGCTGATGGACAGTAGGGTTGTTTCCACTTTGGAACCATTGTGAATAATGCTGTTTTGAACATCTATGTACAAGATTTTGTGTGAATACACGCTTGAAATTATTTTGGGCATATAGAAATGGAGTTGTTGGGTCTTATGGTAACTCAGTGTTTAACATTTTGAGGAAATGCTACATTGTTTTCCACAGTGACTATACCATCTTACACCCCCATTAGTAGTGTGTGAGAGCTCCAATTTCTCTATCCTCTCCAAAACTTATTATTGTCAATCTTTTTGATGATGACCATCCTAGTGGGAATGAAGTGGTTTCTTCTTATGGTTTAGACTTTCATTTTCCTGTCTAATGATGATGAACATCTTTCAAGTGCTTATCCACAACTTGTGTATCTTCTTTGAAGAAATGTCTAATCACATCCTTTACCTTTTGGTTTATTTTTAACTGAGTTATTTGTCATTAGAGTGTTGAGTTCAAAGAGTGCTTTATATATTCTGGATACAATTCTCGTATCAAATATATGACTTACAAATACATTTTCTCCTTCTCTGAGTGTCTTTTCAAGTTCCCAACAGTGTCCTTTGTTGCATAAAATCTTTAAATTTGTATGAAATCCAATTTATTTTTTCCTCGGTTGCTTGAACTTTAGTTGTCATATCTAAAAAGCCATTGCCTAATGGAAAATAAGGATTTATTTACCCCTATGTTGTTGTTGTTTTTTATTCCCCCCTCCCTTGCGGCTTGCTTGTTGTCTGCTCTCTGTGTCCATTCGCTGTGTGCTCTTCTGTGTTTTTGCTTGTCTCCCTTTTTTGTTGCTTCACCTTGCTGAGTCGGCCCTCCACGGTGCTTGTCGGCTGAGCAGCACTCTCCAGCATCTAGGCAAGCCTGCCTTCACAAGGAGGCCCCGGGATGCGAACCCAGGGCCTCCCCATATGGTAGATGGGAGCCCAACTGATTGAGCCACAGCCATTTCCCTACCCCTATGTTTTTTTCTAAGCATTTCATTGTTTTAGCCCTTATCTTTAGGTCTTTGATCCATTTTGAGCTCATTTTTGCATATTATGTGAAGTACGGATAAAACTTCATTCTTTTCCATGTGGCTAGACAGTACTATTTGTTGAACAGATGATTCTCTCCCCCATTGAATAGTCTTGGAACCTTTGTCTAAAATCGATTGATGATAGATGTATGGGTTCATTTCTGTACTCTTAATTCTATTTCATTGGTCTATATGTCTGTCTTTCAGCAGTATCATACTGTATTGATTTCTGTAGCTTTGTAACAAGTTTTGAAATCAGGAAGTATGAGTCCTCCAACTTTGTTTTTCTTTTCCAAAACTGTTTTGGCCATCTGGGTGCCTTGAATTTTAGAATCTGCTTGTCAATTTCAGCAAAAATATGCAATTGGCATTTTGATAGGAATTGTGTTGAATCTGTAGATCAGTTTGATGAGTGTGGCCATCTCAACAATATTAAGTCTTCTAATCCATAAAATATATATTTAAATTTTTTATATCTTATTTAATTTCTTTCAGTAATGTTTTGTAATTTTCAATTTAAATACACTTCTTTTAAAAATTTATTCATAAGTATTTTATTCTATTACAGTTATTGTAAATGTAGTTGTTTCCTTAATTTTTTTTGCATCGCTCATTGATAGTGAATAAAAACACAAATGAATTTTATGTATTGATCTTGCATACTGCAACCTTGCTGAACTCACTAATTAACTCTAGTAGTTTGTTGTTGTTTTTGTTTTTGAAGATTCCTTAGAATTTTCTATTTACAAGATCATGTCATGTCCAAATAGAGATAGTTTAACTCCTTCATGTCCAATCTAAATGCCTTTTATTTTTCTTGCCTAATTGCCCTGGCTAGAGAATCCAGTAAATATTGAGTAGAAGTATTGAGAACAAATATCTCTGTCTTGCTCCTGACCTTTAGGAGAAAGCTTTCAGTCTCTCATATTGTGTATCCTGTTAGCCGAAGGGTTTTCATAGATAACCAAGATCAGGTTGAGGAAGTTCTCTTCTATCCCAGTTTGAGTGTTTGGTTTTGTTTTTAAATCATGTGAGAAAGTTGGGTTTGTCAAATGCTTTTATCTGCATCTGTTGAGAAGATCATGTTTTTTCTTTTCTTTTAATCTATTAACATGGTGTACTAAACCACATTTGCATTCCTGGAGAAAAATTCCCATTTGGTCATGGTTATAATTATTTTTATACATTGCTGGATTGAGTTTGATAGTATTTTTGGGGATAGTATCTGCCTTTGTATTGGGCTGTAGTTTTGTTTTCTCATGGTGTCTTTGTCTGGTTTTGGTATCAGGGTAATACTGGTCTCATAGAATGAGCTTGGAAGTCTTCATTCCTCTCTGATATTCTGGGAACATTTGAGGAGGTTTGATGTTAATTCATCTTCAAATGTTTGGTAGACCAGTTAAGCAACTAGGTCTGGAGGTCTGATTTTTCTCCCTCCGCAGGGTATGCTGTTGTTATTGTTTGCTGTAGCAGCAGTTGTTTGTTTAATGACTTTTCTGAATTAATTCATAAACGTCTATATTCTTTGTCATGAATTGCCACTGAAGTCTCTGATTATAAAACTTAGTGCTGAGCTTATGATTGGACAAAGATTTCCTTAAACAACTGGAAACAATACTTTTCCCAGTATTTGCCAAAAAGCTCCGAGGTTATGTTGGGGCATGCCTTCAACTGAGTCACGCAGTTGACAACTCTGCCTTAGCCTTCAATTCTGCTTGTGCAAAGTCTCAAGTTCAGTCACAGATGAGTGCTTGGCCTAGGCATGTGCACAGTCCTTTATAAGTGCGTGGCATTCTGAAAGAGCCCCAAATTAAGTCAGAGCTTTTCAAAGTGCCTTCGGACAGCTCATTTTCCAGTCTTTCTTATTAAGCTTTTTGTTTAATTTATTGTTTGTTCATCTACTATCAACTGCCTCAGGAATCCACAAAGTTAAATAAACACCCGTGGGGGAAAAGTTTTTTTTGCACTGGGAAAAGCTCTGAATGAGGTCAAATAAAAATAGCCTTGCAAGTGAGGTCTTCCGGGGAGCCACTGGGCAAGTCAAATAATGACATTCTCGGGGATGAAGCTTTAGAGGAGCACCAGCCCACTCTGCTCCCTCCTTTGACTATTGGCTGTTGGTTTTCTCTGCAAAGATGGGCAGTTGCTTTCAAGGCTGCCACAGAGAAGAGAGGATGAGACTAAAGCAAGTTAGAACACCACAAAGCTTACTGTTATTACCAAGACGCAGCCATTTTCTTTCGTAAACACTCCCCAGAGTGCTGCCCGCAATTTCCACAGTTCTGAAAACTTTAATTCTTACACTTTTCTCCAGTTTTCACTGCTGTTGTGGGGGAGAGAATTTGCAGAGGTCCTTGCTCAGCCATTTTTACTGACATCACTTCAATAGTGCAAATTTATCTTTAGTCTCTACCTCTTTCTCTTTTCTTAATTAGTTTTGCCAGAATATTTTCTGATTAATATTTTTAAAGAATCATATCTGGAATTTATTTATTTTCCTGTTCATTAATTTTGTGAATAATCTTCATATTTTCACCTTCTTTATGTAAGTCCATTTTGTTTTCCTTTTTTGCTTATTGAAATGGGTATTTAGTTCATTTATTTTCATTCTTCTTTGCTTTATAATAAATAAGATTAAAAATTCTGAATTATACTCTGAGTATTTCTTTGCTATCTCATAAGTTTTGATACACAGTGTTATAATTATTTTTTCACCTGTGGTTGCAGTGTAAATTTGTTTTTGGCTTAAGTTTATTTATGAGGACATTTTAAATCTTCCAAGTGATGTTTGTTTATTGTTTTTCAATCCATTTCTTATTTTACTGTATTGTGGTCTGAAAATGTGTCATTGAAATTCTCCTTTTTTTTTTTTTTTAAGACTTTTGGCTTATTCATAATCTATGAGATAAGCAATTTAAAAATATTCCATGAACATTTGAGAATAATATGTTTGTAAATGATCCTGTTATGTTACTACTCATCTATACATCTATCTAATCACTTATCTATAATTCCTCTATTTACATAGTCAATCTACTGAAGTCTGAGAATTGTTTACATTAAATCAACATTAATGATTTAAACAAATACTAATTTATGTATGTCATATACATTAAAATGTTCCCATTTTAAGTGTACATTTTGATTAATTTGATCTATGCCACAACCAAGATAGAGAACATCTCTATCATGCCAAAAAATTCCCTTGTGCGCCTCCCATCTAGCCCTGCCCTCAATACCTGGCCCCAGCAACAACACTTATGTTTCATTTCACTATTAATTACAATTTGCCTCTTTAGAAATTCATATAAAAGAAAATATACAGCATGTATCCTCTTGTGTCTGGCTTTTTTTGCTTTTTTGCTTGGCATAATATTTTGAGAGTCATCCATGTTGTGCTAGTATTAGTAGTTTGTTCCTTTGTGTTACTGAGTTGTGCTTCATTGTGTGGATATACCACAATTTCTTTATCCATTGTGCATTTGATGGGATGATCATTTTTTCCCCCTCATCCAGTTATGAATGAAGCTGATATAAATACTGTATACAAGTCTTTGTAGACATGTTCCTCTTGGGGAAAAAATTGGAATCGTTGGCCTATGTTACTGTATGGAATTTTTTTCTTCATTTCCTCTTCATCTTGCTCACTACTAGTGTATAGAAACACTATTGATTTTTTCTTGTTGATCTTGTATCCTGCCACAATGCTGAATTCATTTATTAGCTCTAATAGCTTCGCTGTAGATAGTTTGGGATTTTCTAAATACAGTATCTTGTCATCATGAATAGTAACAGTTTTGCTTCTTCTTTTCCAGTTTGGATGCCTTTTATTTCTTTTTCTTGACTAATTGCTCTAGCTAGAACTTCTAACACAATGTTGAATAATAGTGGTGACAGTGAGCATCTTTGTCTTGTTCCTGAACTTAGAGGGAAAGCTTTCAACCTCTCCCCACTGAGTACAATGTTGATTGTGAGATTTTCATATATGCCCTTTTCTATGTTGAGGAACTTTCCTTATATACCTATCTCCAGTGCAGCAGTCCAAGTTTGGCCAAAATCCGAATTTGCCGTAGGCTGTGTCTTTCCCTCTCTCTTTTCTTGGGGATGAAGACCACTTCAACCCCCTCAGTCCACAGCCACTGCAGTCCACAGCTGCTGTGGTCTGCAGACTGCTACTTGTTCTGTAGGAGGGGGAAGGGAGCCCACTGCTGCTTTTGCAGCTCTACTCATGGGATTTTTCAGCCTGCTGAGACACCTTTCCTTCACTCTCTTCTGGGTGGTGTCTCACCTTCCTCTGGGGTCCTGAGCCCCAGAGCAGCCTTCTAGACAGTCTCTGCCTATCCTCTAGCTATTTTTTTCTGGAAGAGAAGTGATCCCTCTGCCTCTCTAATCCTTTTCCATCTTCCCAGATGATTCCTTTTTTTTTTTTTTTAACCATTTTCTGGAAACATTATCTTTTTCTATTGATTGACTTGGCACCTTTGTTGGAAGTCAATTGGCCATATATATGTGTGCTTCTATTTCTGTATTCTATATTCTGTTCCATTTATCTATATACCTATACTTACATCAATGCCATACTGTCTTGATTACTGTAGCTTTATGATAAATCTGAAAATCTTAAAATCAGGGAATATTAGTCCTATTTGTTCTATATATTTTCAAAATTATTTTGCTCTTTTTTATCTTTTATATTTCCATATTGATTTTTGAGTCAGCTTGTCAATTCTATTTTAAAACTGCTGGAATTTATATTGTAGTTGCACTGAATTTGTGAGTCAGTCTGTGGAGAACTGCCATCTCAACAATATTGAGTCTTTTAACCCACCAATATAGTATCTGTCTCAATTTATTTTGGTATTCCTTAATTTCTCACAGCAATATTTTATAAGTTTCAGAGTACAGACATTGCATATATTTTGTTAAATTTATTCCTAAGCATTTCATATCTTTGAAGTTGCTATACATTGCATATTTATTTACTAATTGTTCTTAGTATATAGAAATGTATTTTTTTATTAAAAATTCTTAAGGTAATTGTAGATGCAGATAGTTTTTTTTAGTTCAGAGCTATCCCACCTGTCCTTTAACCAGTTTCCCCAAATGGTAACATTTTGCAACACTATAGTGCAATATCTCAACCAAGACACTGGCATTATATAGTCAAGGTACAGAACATTTCTATCACCACAAGGATGCCTCATGTTTCCCTTTTATAGCCACATCCACTTCCCATCCACTCCCATCATCTCCATTACCCTTGGAAAACACTAATCTGTTCTACATTTCTAAAATTTTGTTGTCTCAAGAATGGAATCATACATAACTTTTGGAATTGGCTTTTGCCCTCAGGGTAATTCTCTGGGGATTCTTCCAAGTTGTTGCACAGTATATTGACAGTTCATTCCTTTTTACTGTGAGTCATATTCCATAGTATGGATGCATGACATTTTGCTAACCATTTATCCATTGAAGGACTTTTGGGTCATTTCCAGTTTTGAGCTATTACAAACAAAGCTGCTATAAACATTCATGTACAGATTTCTGGGTGAACATAATTTTTCATTTCTTTCAGTAAATTTCCAGTAGTGCAATTGTTAGGTCGTATGGTAGCAGCATGTTTAGGTTTTTTAAAAAAACTGCCAAAATGTTTCCCAGAGTGACTCTGCAATTTTATATTACCAACAACAATATTTGAGTGACCCGGTATCTCCACATCCTTGTCAGCATTTAGTATTGTCATTGTGTTTTATTTTAGCTAATAGTCAATAGTGATACCTCATCAAGTCCTTAATTTTCACTTCCCTAATAGCTAGTGATGATATTGAACATCTTTTTATGTGCTTATTTGCCATCTGTTTATCCCATTTGGTGAAATGTCTCTTCATGTCTTTTGCCCATTTTCTATTTAGATTTCTTGTTTGCTTTTACTGCTGAGTTTTGAGAGTTCTTTATATATCCTTGATACTAGTTCTCTGTTAGACAATATATGGTTTGCAAACATTTTATCCCAGTCATTCATCCTCTTAACAGGGTCTTTCTCACAGCAAAAGTTTTTAACTTTGATGAAGTCCAATTTATCATTTTTTTCCTTTGATGGGTTGTGTTTTTGCTATCAAGCCAAAAAATCTTTCTTTAGCATTAGACCCCAAAGATTTTCTCCCATCCCATGTTTTTCCTAAAAGTCTGTGGTCCTTTTGTAGTTGTGACTTAGACTGAAGATCCCCTTCCCCCTATGGATGCCAACTGCTCCAGCACCACTTGTTGAAAAGATGCTATTGAATTTCTTTTGTACCTTTGTCAAAATCAGTTTGACATAGATTTGTGAGTCTTTTTTTAAAATTCTGTTTTATTTTCCCATTGATCAATGTGTCAATGCTAATAGCACAGTCTTAATTACTGTAGTTATATATTGTCTTGAAATTAAACTAATTCTTCCCTCTTTATTCTACTTTTACAAAATTGTTTTAACTGTTCTAGTTTCTCTGCCTTTCCATGTAAGTTTTAGAATCATCTTGACCACATCTACAGGAAGACTACTGGGATTTGATAAGAATTGCATTAAACCTATATATCAGCTTGAGAAGAATTGACGTCTTTACTCTGTTGAATCTTCTAGAACATGAACATGGCATGTCTCTCCATATATTTAGACTTTTTGATTCCTTTCATCATTGTTTTTACAGTTTTCAGCATGCAAGTCCTGTTCATCTTTTGTTATATATACCTAAGTATTTCTCTTTTTTTTGAGCCATTGTAAATGGTATTGAATTTTTCATTTTGCTTTCCATGTGATCATTGCTAGTATATAGAAATACAACTGATTTTTACAAATGTTTATCTTGTATCCTATGACATTGTTGAGTTTATATCTTCATTCTGGGAATTTTTTTGTGGAGTCCTTGGCATTTGCTACATACACCATCATGTTATCTGCAAATAAAGAGAGTTTGTTTCTTTTTTTTCTGATCTGTGTGCCTTTTGTTTTATTTTCTTGTTTTATTTCGCTGGCTATACCTTCTAGGGCTAAGCTGAATAAGAATGATGGAACAGACATTCTTCTCTTGTCCCAAATCTTAGGAGGAAAACATTCAGTCTTTCATCATTAAGTATAATACTATAGCAGATGATAAGTAGATGTTCTTTATCAAGTTGAGGAAGTTCCCTTTTATTCCTATTTTTCTGCAAGCTTTCATCATGAATTAGTATTGATTTTTTTCAAGTGTTTTTACTACTTCAATTGATATGATCATGTATTTTTTCCTTTAGCCTGTTCATATAGTATAGTGATTGATTTTCGATATTGAACTCTCTACCTTTCCAAAACCATAACTGTGGATTTATCTATATCTCCTTGAAGTTTTACCAATTTTTATTTTGGGTTTATAAACCTTTAGCATTCTTGCATCCTGTGGTAAAAGGCCTAAAATCAAGGCCCAATATTATCTATACTTTGATATGTGGAGAAAATTGTAGGGCCTTGGATAGCCTAACTGCAAGTTTCCCTCCCCACCATGCTCCTACAGATATGGTCCCCTAGCCAAACAATTGTCCTTATCACAGGGATTGGGCAATTTCTGCTTATCCCTGAGTAGTTAGCATCTGTTTCCTGCCAGCCCACGGAATTTTTCAAACCAGCCAATCATATCTTTCTTCAGGAACCAGAGGTCACGGTACCCTCTTGATACTACAAAGCCTGCTTCCACAGTCACTGTTTTTGATCTGTTCCCGTATGCAACCCCTGTGTGGCCTTGCATGGCTTGCTGTGTCCTCCTCCCCTGGGGTGTGCGTATTAGTGATTACTAAACTGCTGCTGATCTCACTCATCAAATGCCAGGTGTCAGGTATTTGGCCTCCCCATTACCCTAGGGTGGGAATCCCTCCCTAGCCAAAGGGGTGAAGAGGAGGTGATTAAAACATATCTTATTGGTCAATTGACCCCTTTCTTGTTAGGAAAGGACCCTATTTAGCCCTGATTATATGCTTTGTTCTAAAATCTACTTTTTCTGATATTAATACAGTCACTTTGGCTTTCTTTTGATTAGCGTTAGCATGGAATACCCTTTTCCATCCTTTCATTTTTAAACAACATGTGCCTTTATATTTAAAGTGGGTTTCTTTAGGCAGCTTATAGTTGGGTCTGGCATTTTTAAAATTCATTTGATGATCTCTTCCTTTTAAATGAGGGAGTTTAGACCATCACATTTAATGTGATTATTGATATGGATATAGTTAGGTTATAATCTGCCTGGTTGTTATTTGTTTTCTGTTTTTCCCATCTGTTCTTTGTTCCCTTCTATTTCTATGTTATTTTGGATTAATTGAATATATTATGCTTCATTTTATCTCCTCTATGGGCTTATTAGCTATATTGATTTATATAAGTGTTGCTTTAGGGTTTATAGTATATATCTTTAATTTATCAAAATCTTTCAAGTGCTAATATAGCACTTCTATTTTTCCATTCCTTAACGTTGTGCTATTTTTATCATGCATTTTATTTTTACATATGCTATATCCCCATTGTAATTAATTTTACTTTAAAAAGTCAATTTTTAAGAGATTTAAATAATAAGGAAACAATTCTTTTATTTTTTACCCACATATTTACCATCGTAGTTTATCAGGGTTGCTAAGACAAATACCATATGATGGATTAACTTTAGCAACAGGAATTTATTATCTTGTGGTTTTGGAGGCTAGAAGTCCAAAGTCAAGGTCTCAACAGATATGCTTTCTCCCAGAGTCTGTAGGGTTCTGGTACTGGCTTGCTGTGATCTTTGGGGTTCCTTGGCTTGTAGCTCTGCCTCCCTCTGTGTCTACTCCTCTGATTTCCACTGACTTCTGGCTTTCACAAGCTTCTGGCTTCTCCTGCACGTGCCAGAATTCCCTTTGCTTGTAAAGATTGTAGTCATATGTATTAAGGCTTATCCCTCCTTCTATTCAACCTCATCTAAATAGTATCTTTGATCTTGTTGTACAATCCTTTTAGTATAGGTCTGCATGTGATAAATCTTTCAACTTTGTGTGTCAGAAAAAGTATTTCACCATATATTTTTTGCTCTTGTTTATTTTGTTGTTCTTTGGTTTCAGATGTAAAATTTATTTGTATGACTATTAAAATACAAAGAAGCAAAAATAAATCCATTTGTCATTAGAAAATGTAACAAAAATGTCAAGTATTAATTTTATTGCTCTAATAGTTTTAAAAGAACAAGAAGCAAGGGTGTGATATTTATTGGATACCTACTATTTCCAAAAAGAGCAACACACCAAATCTTTTTTTTAATGTTTTTTTTTAAAAATTGAGGTGAAATTCGTGTAACATAAAATTAATCATTTAAAAGCGAACAATTCATTGGCATTTAGTGCACTCACAATTTTGTGCAACCACTACTTCTATCTAGTTCCAAAACATTTTCACCATCCCCAAAGAAAATCCCACACTCTTTCAGTGGTCACTACCATTCTTTCTATCTGCTGCCCCTGCTAATCAGCAATCTGCTTTAACTGGCTGGATAATATTGAATTGCTTTTATATGCCACTAATCGTTTATCCATTAATCTGTTAATGAACATTTGGGTTGTTTCCACCTTTAAGCTAATATGAATAGTGCTGCTATGAACATATTTGTACATGACTTTCTGAGACCCTATTTTCAATTCTTTGGGGTATATACCTAGTAGGCAAATTGCTGGGCAAATTCTATATTTAACTTTTTGAGGAACTGCCAAACAATTTTCCACTGTGGCTACACTATTTTATACTCCCACCAGCAATGCACAAGAGTTCAATTTTCCACATCCTCACCAGCACTTATTTTCTTTTACTTTTTAAATAGTCATCTTAGTGGTTGTAAATGGTATCTCATTTGGTTTTGATTTGCATTTCCCTAATCACTAATGACGTTGAGTACCTTTCATGCACCTATTCACAATTTCTGTGTCTTCTTTGGAGAAGTGTCTATTCAAATTATTTGTCCATTTTTATATTAGGTTGCTTGTCTCTTTGTTGTTGACTTGTAAGAGCTATGTCTAATATTCATGATTCATCACAAATGGGAACTTTACTTTTTATCAAAGTAACTTATTCCATTAAGCTTTTGGTTTGAATTCAACTTTCTATACTAATATTGCCACTTTATTCCTTTTGCATACTAAAAATTACCTGATATCTGTTTTTCCATTTTTTTATTTTAAATGTTAACATTTTGGTTTAAGTGGAGTTTACTTTTTGACTCAATATGATAGTCTTGGTATTTTGGTAGAGAAGTTTGATCTGTTTATATTTATTGTGATCACTAACGTCTTTTTTCTTAACTATTTTTTTTATTTTATCTTGTTTATTTTCTTTCCTAATTTTTGGTTATTTTGTTCAAATATTCTATTTCCTTTCTTCATCTCTTTCAGAAGTTACATATATTCTTTTATTTTTATTTTGGCTGATCCTATTTTTAAAATTCAAAACTTTTTTCCCTGACATTTTAAATTTTCATAAGGATGTGTCTAGATGTGAGATTCTTTTAATCTCTTTTAATTTCATCTGCTCTGGGGGTGCTTTTCCATCAAACTGTTAGATCTACTCTGATGTTTTTGCACATCTTTCATCTCACCATGCTTCTCTGAATTATGGGGGATTTTCTTTTCTTGAACAGGCAATTTAAATTATTAATTTGGTTTTCTTCAATGTTTAATATGTGCTTCACTGCTCCTACTGCATTTTAAAATTCAGTAATCATGGTTTTCATCTTAAAGTAAAATTGTCTTATCTCAGATGATTACCTTTTCATAAATGTAATATATTATCCATATTATGGAAAATTTAAATTTAGTATTAGGACTTTCTCCTTCTTCTTTCTTGGAGAAGTCTGTTTTGTAGGGAACATTTGTTCTGATTTGTACCCCCCCTCCTTTTTTTTTTAACCGGTGAAAGTAATAATTTGTCTAATAATTATTGTTTTGCTTACTCTTCAGAGGCAGATGTGTATTTGCAGATGAACTCTGCCAAGAAGGAGCAGGTTTGGATCATTTAATTTCAGACAGAGAAAAAAGAAATTTTACATTTCTGAAAGTTTGGTTGGTTAGTTAGATCATTTAATTTACCATGTGGCGTGGGTTATAAAATACTGGTAAGGCAGGCAGTTGGCAGGGAAACTCAATTCTTTGTGGAAAATATCCTGTCAGCCCTCCAGTGGGGGCATGGGTGGGTACAGAGCCTCATGTAGTTCTTGGGCTTAAAATGAGCTCACTTCTAACTGCTCGTCGGCCTGCCCTCAATACCAGTCCCTGATTCTAGGCATCTTAATTTGGTTTAAGCTCCAGATGCCAGTGGGAATTGGAACAGGTCTCTAACAAAAAGCTCCACAGATCAAGGACATTCAGAGGTCAATCAAACGTATTTTGCTTTTGTTATTTGAGTTAGATGGAGACACTATGCTCCTTCTCTAACTAGCCTGGCCATCTCTTTTGGCTTAGTGCACTATCTTTTAGTGCATCCCAGGGAAAGATGGGGGCAAAATACTGTGATCAGGTGCTCTGAGTGCAGGCCTGTGGTAGTTCTTAAAACCTTTTGATTTGCCTCTCTTCACCACTGCGCAGATCTCAGCAGCCATGACCTGCTCTGAGTTTGAAGATTTTCAAGCTTATATCTCTTTGGCTCTCAGGTGGGTCCTTCTTTGACTCATCCGTCCATCCATCCGTTGGATAGTTATTGAGCAGTTACTGTGTGCCAAATACTGTTCTGGATGTGAACGATTCGGTGGTAGAAGAAGACAGATGCGGAGCTTGTATTGTAGAGAAGAGTTGCAATGCTTGGTGTGCAGCTGTTACTTCTTCAGGCTGAGTTCATTTATAGTACACTACTTTAAAGTATCCTGTGTTCTAGCACTGACTCGGATATTATGAATCCTTTATGAGTTGGATGGTAAATAACAGACTCAAATCATCATCAAGAAGTGTAAGAACCAGCCCTCTTCAAAAAAAAGGTTGGGGGGAGTGGTGGACCAAAAAAGAAAGAGAAGGAAAGAAAAGAAGGAAGAAAGAGTAAAAAGTGTAGGGAATACAGGAAAGTTCACAGGTCTCAAGGCCCTACTTATCTCAAATGGCTCATGTGCACAGTTAGATATAGTCAATATCCTAGGTTTAAATCACAGTAACATAAGTTCTCTAAGATCCCTCTGTTTCTCACATTCTACATAGTAGGAGTTCTCCATGCTTAGCATAGACTATAACATTTTGTGTGTAAGATTAAGGGAAATTTCAAAATAAATTAATCATTATTTGCCACCATTTTTGTAATATTTAACTACATAATTTTGTTTTACTTTTTAATTTAGCATATTATAATCATTTCCTTATTTTGATAATTTTCATTTTAATGGCAGCATGGCATTCCATTTCATTGATTCTCAAAATTATTTGGCTGTCTTCCCACCCTTTCTTTTAATATTAGGGAATTCTGCTTTTTTGCTCACACAAAATTCATAAGCAGTGTGATGAACATCTTTGAGAATTTTGTTCCTCAAATTTATTTCATGAGTGTGAATTTTCAGAAAAAGGACAATTTGGTCAAAAGATATGATGCTTTGGGGCTCTTGTTAGGTATTCTAGATTACTTTTCAAACGGGGCCAGTAATGTCGCAATTCTCTTGAAAGCTCACCAGCATTAATATGCTTTTTAAATTCAATTTCATGCCAATTTTATAACTTAGTGGACAAAAACTGGAATATATTTTATGCCTATGGATCATCTGCCATTGTGCTTACTATTTCTGTTTCCTCTTTAGCGAATTGTTTGGTCATGCCCTTCTCTCTCATTTATTTGTTTGACCTTGGGGTGCTGTTAAGTATTTTAATGTACTCTATTCTTTCTAGATGACGTACTCTTAAACTCGGGTCCAGTGAGGGCTTGGGGAGTACACTGGAACCTTGGAAGTATATGCAACATTTATGCACGTGCGTGTGCCTGCATGTGTTAGTGTGACTGTGTGTGACTATGCCCCAATGTTCCTGTGTGTCTGTGCATGTACAGTTGTATGTTTGTGTCTATATGTGCATGCAAAAGGGTTCCTAGCATTCTTTAGACTCCCAAAAGATCCAAATCACAAAAAACAAAAGTTAAGAGCCTTTTTGACGCAAATGTTTTCCCTCGTGTATATTTACAGTTTGTGTGTATGTGTATGCATACATTTAACACTGACATATAACTGAATCTGGAAATCTTTCCTCTGTATAATTTCTTCTCCTTTTTCCAACCTTGGTCTATTATTATTTCTTAGATGGGAAAAATACACGATTTTTATCTTCCACTGAGTTTTCCATAATTTGATTTTTTGAAATTGATCTCCTCTAAATCTGGAATTTATTTTCATGTGTAGACTTTGGGTAATCTCTCTGTTGTACACCATCTAATTTATTCAACTTCATTACATGGTTTTTCCCTTCACTCTCATTTTGTGACACCCTTTTTACATATTAAATTCTTTTATGTTACCAAGTCTGTTTTTGGACTTTCAGTTTTACTGAGTTATAGTTCTAATTTGGCTCTAGTACCACATCATTTCAGTACTGCTCTTTGATCATTTATTTAAGTCCTGTCTAATATAATGTCATCCTCTTTTTTCCAGAATATTATTTGCTATTTTCCTTGTTCTTTTCCAAATTGTTTTTAATGTGTTCTGTAAAATTCTATAAGAAATCCTTTTATAGTGTTTTGAGATTATCTTAAATGGTTAAACTACAGAATACTTTCAGAAGCATGTTATATTTTTTCAATATATCAATGTATCTACTCAAGTTTTTTATTACATTTTCCATGAAAATTTTGAATTATTTGTATGTTATATTTGTGGCTTTGTATTTATTTGTATTTTGATTGTGTATTGTATCTCATTTTTTATTTGTTTACTGTCTTGCATTGCACTTACTTAGGGAAGTTATTGATTTTTAAAATATTTAGCAAGTATCCATGATTTCAAGACATGAACCTTTTTATTACTACTAATAGTTTAGCTGTGGACTTCAGGTCTCTAAGGTAAGTAATCATATCATCTGCAAATGAAGCTTTCTTTCTACCTTTCTAATAAGTATTCCCATGGATTCTTTTTCATGTCTTATTACGTCAGCCAGAATTATCAATATAATACTAAATAATAACAGTGATAGAGAGCTTATTTATTTTGTTCCCCTTTCTAATGGGAAAATTTCTGTTTTCCATTAAGAAGGAAGCTGGCTTGGTTTTAAATAGATCCTTATTATGTCAAGGAAGTGCCATTCTATTCTGATTTTTTAAAAATGTTTTGACATCTATTGAAATGCATTTTTTGGCATCAACTGGGATGATCATATGGTTTGTGTTATTTAATCTATTGATCTGATATGTTTTATTAATAGATACCCTTGTGCTGAACTTTCCTGCAGTGCTGAATAAACCCTTTGTGGTCATGGTGCTTCAGTCTCTTCATGTGCTGCTGAACGTTATTTGCTGGGACAATATTGTCAAATGATACTGGATCTTGTTTTCCTTTGAAAAATTCTATATCGGGACTCAAAATCAAGACTGTGTTTCCCTTGCAAAATGAATTACCAGAGTTTTTCCCCCTCTGATAATTTATGAAACATGGCAATGCACTGTTATTTAAAATTCGGATAATGGTCTCCAGAGACTCCAGGGGGGGTGCACATGTCCTTTGGGGAAGTAGGGAGGGTTGCTCTTTAATAAATTTCTTACTTTCTCAGATTCTTGCTTACTTGCTGATCTAACCTACATTTCTTCTTGTGTCAGTTGCATTGTTTTATATTTTCATAGAGTATCATCTGTTTAATTGATCATTTCAAACAAATTCGCCACAGAATTATATATATAATGGCTCCCTCAATATTTTCCATCTTTTTGATTAGTGGTTATAATCACTTTCTCATTTCTGATTTCATTCGGGTTTCTTTTCTTGATTACATTTGCCAGAGGTTGGTCTTTTTTATTGACTCCTTCAAAGAACCAGTTCTTGGCTTTATTTATTGATTCCACTGTCTTCATGTCTCCTCATTTGTTTATCCCTGCCATTATCTTTCTTTCCTGCTTTCTATTTTCATTAGGGTGTGTGTGGTAAAGGTGGGGTAAGGAAATCTGTTTTCTAAGATCTAAAGCATTAAGTGTAGTTCATTGGGTATTTTTTTTTTAAGATTTATTTTATTTATTTATCTCTCCCCACCCCCGCATTGTTTGCACTTGCTATGTCAGTTCATCTTCTTTGTTTTTTTAGGAGGCATTGGGAACCAAATCCAGGACCTCCGATGTGAGAGGGAGGCACCTAATGGTTTAAGCCACCTCCATTCCCTACTTTGTTGTGTCTCTTGTTGTTTTTCCTCTTATGTCTCTTGTTGTGTCAGTTCGCTGTGCCTGCCCCTCGCACCAGCTCGGCATCCTGCTTGTCCTCTTTAGGAGGCACCAGGAACCTCTCCTCCTTTGTTGTGGCTCTCATTATGTTTTTCTTCTTGTGTCTTTTATTGGCGTCATCTTGTTGGTTTATCTTTTTTTTTCTTTTTTTCCTTTATTTTCTTTAAAATGTTACCTTAAAAAAATATGAGGTCCCCATATACCCCCAACCCCACCCAAGCCACCCTTCCCACATCAACAAACTCTTCCATCATTGTGGCACATCCACTGCACCCGGCGAATACCTTCCGGAGAACTGCTGCAGCACATGGACAGTGGTCCACATTGTAGTCCACACTCTCCCCCAGTCCAGCCAGTGGGCCATGATAGGACACACAACGTCCAGCATCCATCCCTGCAGCAACACCTAGAACAACTCCAAATCCTGAAAATGCCCCCACACCATATCTCTTCTTCCCTCTCCCGACCATCAGCAGCCACCATGGCCACCCTCTCCACATCACTACTACAATTTCCTCCCTTACTAATCACAATAGTTCCCCAGCAGAACACCAGTAAGTCCACTCTAATCCATACTCTATTCCTCCATCTTGTGGACCTGGGATGGCTATGCCCAGTCCCCCTCTACATCAAGAGGGGGTTTAGATTCCACATGGATGATGGATGCAATTCTCCTGCTTGCAGCTGTAGGCACTCTTGGCTCCCTGGTGCAGTGGTTGACCCTTTTCACCTCCCTGTCAGCTGGCCAGGGTAAGTCTAAGAAACCAGAGGATAGGAGCTGCAAGTCTGCTGAGGTGCAGGGCCTGGCCGTCACATGGACAGTTCAGAGATTCAGGTCTCCTGAGTATACACCAACCCAAACGCCTTGTTGGGTCATCTTGCCACACCTGCCTGTCATGCCAGCACACTGTCTTCTTTAGGAGGCCCTGGGAACCAAACCACGGACCTCCCATGTGGTGGGCAGGACCCAATCACTTGAGCCACATCCACTTCCCATTGTTGGGTTTAAATATACATATTTCAATTTTAAAAGACTCCAAACTGAAATTTACCTGTGCACCAGCTGAGTTGCTTCTCATGGTGTTGAAATACTGTGTTTTGGAGCCTTTGTCCTTGGTCCAATGTATAATGTGGTGTGGACTTAGGAGGAGGTGATATTGGAGAGGTCATTGGGTCCAAACATGTGCATGTGTGGGGATTCTTTTTCTTCCTTCCCCTCCCCCTCACCTGCCCTGCTGGTTTTTTTGCTGTCTGTGTCTGTTTGCTGGTGATCTTCTGTATCTATTTCTCTCTTTGTCTTCTCTTCTCATCTTTCTCCTCTAGGATTCACTGGGATTCGATCCTGGGGACCTCTGATATGGAGAGAGGTTCCTTGTCAATTGCTCCACCTCAGTTCCTAGTCTCTCCTGAGCTTCACCTTGACTCTCCCCTTCGTCTCTCTTTTGTTGCGTCGTCATCTTGCTGTATGACTCACTTGCGTGGGCACTGGCTCACTGCGTGGGCACTTGGCTTGCTATGCAGGCATTCAGCTCCCCACATGGGCACTTGGCTCCCCATACAAGCACCCACATGGGCACTAGGCTCATCACACAGGCACTCAGCTTGCCATGTGGGCACTCAGCTTGCCATGTGGGCACCCAGCTTGCCACGTGGGCACTCAGCTTGCCATGTGGGCACCCAGCTTGCCACGTGGGCACTGGCTCGCCACACAGCACGCTTTCTCTTCTTTTTCACCAGGAGGCCCCAGAGATCGAACCCAGGTGCTCCCATATAGCAGATGGAGGCCTTATCACTTGAGCCCTATCTGCTTCCCTGAGTATTCTTTTATGCCACAAAAGCTGCCCTGTCCCCAACTCTTCCCTGGCTCCCCCCCACTCCCCCTCTTCTCCTCCAGTACCTTCGGTTCACAAGTGGCTAAGTCTTTATGAGTGTTTGCGAGTTTGTGAAAGAAATGTTTTCCAAGAAGACATAATGGCTGTATTATGGGCCATTTATTGTTAATAAAAACAGTGTCAAGTGCCTGCAGATGTACCTGAGGTGTATAGTTAGTGTTCAGGAGGTCTGAAAACTTGGATGGGGAAAATCTATATCTTTATTTTTCTTTATATTCACTAACTTGTAACTGAAATTTAGCATGTTCTTCCATTTTGAATATAATTGCATTGGCAGTACTATGACTGTGTCATCCATAAAAACCAGAGATGTTTTCCTATCCCAATATAGATTTTGCAGATATCATTTAGGATATCATTATTTCAAAATTATGTTAATTAGTAGACCTGTTGCTACAGCTTGTTATTTACTTCATTAACAGAGAAGCCCATCTGCTACTATTTCACATATTTGTTCTTTTAATATTTTGAAAACTGTCTTTCAGTATAATGGATTTTCTTTGTAATCCCATAAAATTCCATCTTCAAAAATATATATGCATTCAAATATACGTGAAATACTTGCATTTTAAAACATTATTCTGAGAAGGGATTTATGGGCTTCCCCGGAGTGACAAAGGGGTCAGTGGCACAATAAAGGCTAGAAATCCCACTCTAATGCATGGTTAGAACCAGACCTTCCTGAAGATTCAAAGACCTTTGTCAATCTTTTGAAGAGACCTCTGACCCAAAAGGCAGGAGGTTCTTCCTAAAGCCAGTTGAAGAATACTATTGTTGTTTCATTCATTCTCTGAAAACAGCATCTGCTACGGGCCTGGCACAGCCTGAGCTCCTACCCTCGTAGAGCTAACAGGACAGCAGGGATTACCTGGAGAGCTTCTGCTCCCACCACTGCCCACAAACTTTCCAAAGAAGTCAGATTCCTAATGACCAGAATTGATCCCTTCTATTTCAGAGGGTTCTCTCCTCCCTGTCCGCAGGCAGGCCGAGCCTCCTCTTTCTGTACCTTCTGCAGCTAAGGTGGGCACACAGGAAATGGATATCCACATGTCAGGAAATGGATCTCCGGGAAGATTTGCTTTCTGTCCCCGTGGTTTCAAATGAAACCTCTAGCATCTGCACCTGCCTTGACAAAACGCTGTGTGGTGTTAGTCCCCATCTCACAACGAGGAAACTGAGGCTCCGAGGTGTCAAGATGACTATCTCAAAGCTACACTGCTCATTCCTAGAAGAGCTGGGAGTTAAGTCATCTCCACGGATTCCCAACTTATTGGGTTGCCTACCTCGCACTCCGCTTTTTATAGGTGTTAATTTTCTTTAATTACTTAAGTAACAAGATGGTTGTGGGGTTTTTCCTTCATTGTCAAAATTACTCTATTTTCATTTGAAATGGGGCCTCCACATGTGCTTGAAGCTTTTCTAGGTAACGGAAATGACCTCTACCAACCCTCTGCTTTAACCTACTGCACCTTCTCTGAGCAACCTGGAAGAACGCAGATCTGGAAAATTCTCCTTTTGATCTGTGTCCATAGTCTCAACCCTTCTAGTACCATGGAAACTTTTCTCTTAAAATTAAAAAAAAATAACAACACTCTTCATATATTTTTCAAAAATTTTAATTGAACACCTCCTATGCACCAGGTACTCCACCTGTTATAACATGTTCTTTGAAGAAAAATCAGAAAACAAAGACAAGACAACCCAGACATCTACCAACAGTTAGAATGGATAAGTAAATTGTAGCATAGACAAAAACGTGCCCACTATAGCCACATACAGCAAGGACACATATTTAAAACATAATTCTGACTTAATTCTTTTGATCATTTTTAAATTAAATTGACACTTTAGAAACATAATTGATAGACACATCCATAACTTTAAAGAAAGATTTAAAAGTAAGGGAGAAAATCCACAGATCTCCACCCCTGACTGTGAACATTTTGGGAATTTTCCTCCATGCTTCCCCCCCCCCCATATGTTTATCTGTTTTTTTTCTTTAAAAAGTGCAATGACTTTTTAATACAGTTTTGATTTTTCCTTTTGTTTCCTTTTCCCCCACCAGGATCCCTGCTGCCAGCCTGGCACGTGCGCAGGCCCTGAACAGTGAAGATGCCCTCTATAATTACTCCGCAGGTAAAGAGACGCGAGGTGGACTTCTGGGTAACTTACTTTACTGTCAAGCAATCCCCTTTAAAATGCTGATACGAGCTTGATCCCCTCCTATGATTTATAAAAGCAATAAAAGCCTTGGGCCATTGCCCCATTTCACAGATGGGGGAACTGAGGGCCTCAGAGGTGGAGTGTCAGGCCCAAGTGCATGCAGCAAGCGGGGCAGGAGCAGATCTGGAGCCCAGCTCTTCCACCTTGCTCCCTCAATCCTGTTTACATATTCTAATCCCAAAGGCCTACACCCCCACCCTGAGTCCTGCTCCTTGCAGGGAGCTGAGGTCGCTTCCCCTGGCCTAAGCCATGCAGCCATCCCTCAAGGGAGGTGGCAGGGAGGGCTCCGGGCTCCCGGCCGCTGCCTGCCAGGGCTCCCGGCAGGAATTATTGCATCATCACTCAGGCCTTGTCAAGTCTTATTGCTCCAACATCCCCTAAATGACAAAGTTGGATTCATTAAGTGTAAATTCAATCAAAACTTGAGAGAGAGAAAATAAAGGCGACTCGGAATAAGAGAAATGGAAGCACTGGTAAGCGTTTGTTGCTTTTCTTAGGAAAGGCGGCCCCTGAGCTCTGCCTTCAGCCTGGGACTGTGGAGACAGCACTTCTCTGGGGTAAGCTGACCCCGGTTCAAGCCCTGCCTCTGGCACTTGCTGGCTATGAGGTCTTGGGCAAGTCACATCCCTCTCTCAGGCTCAGCTTTCTAATTTATAGATGGGCTAATATTTGCCACACCTGATTGCACAGAGGATAAAATGGGACCATACACATTTTTAATGATGGAAGCTATGAGTTTACTATTCCTTTTCCAAGTTGAGGCAGCAAAATGCAATAGCATGAAATATTCCTTGGTAGGGATTCCTGGGCCGCTTGGGGATCAACTTGTAAATGTGAAGATGGGGAAGGGGAGGGCTCCTTGGCTCTCAGGATATGGAGTTGGAAATGCCTTTTGACACCAGATAAGGGTCCCAGACTTGTGAGACAATGACCCCCAAGATGCAGTGCCTTTTCTATCAGGACCCAGTACACACACACCACACATGCTCGCTTGTGTGTATGCGTATATATACAATTGGGAAAAATTTCTTCAAAACAATGTTTACTTGTACCATGGCCGATGTACTCTAAAATTTTCTATTCTTTTCTATTCCAATTAATTGAAAAAACAAAACACTAAATGGATTTCGTGACCACAGTGAGAGGCTTGGCCAAGGTCACACTGCAAGCCAGATGTGAAACTGGGACGAGAGGCCAGATTGCCTGTCCTCTAGTCCGTCAGGGCGCTTTCCACCACCTCTCCATGTCTGCACCCAATTTAGGGACCATCCTAGTGAGGACGGTCCAGGAAACAGTGGGAGTCCAGGCGTGGAGGTTGGATGGACTGAAAATCCCCCAGGCTTGAAGAGAGAAAGTCCTGGGAAAGGTCTCACGAAAGGATTTGCCCCCATTAGGAGCCCAATAAATAGAGGTTGAATGAAGTCATTCAGCAACTGCCCCAACCTGGGTTCTGAGCCTGAATCTGCCACTGGGCCCTTGGACATGGCACGTCTGCTCTTTGAGCCTCCCTTTGCCCTTACAGGTGTGTGTATGGGGTGAGGAGTTAAAGTTCCGTACACCTAATGCAGAAGGTTAATAGGAAGTGCCTTCTGGCATCCCGCAGGCTGCTTTGAAGCACTGCCACCTACTGGTCATTCTCTCTCATTACACTCCATTGCTTGCCAAGTGCTCTGCCTTGGTCTGAACTCCTTCAATGAATGATCTTTTCCAGAGTTCAAGTCCCTCCAACGTCATGCAAGTTCAATGACTCCTCAGAACAGCCCTGCAAGTGTATATGCTTAAACCCATCTTACATATGAGGGAACTGAGGGCCAGAGAGGGCAAGTGACTCACTCAAGGACACACAGGATTTTTCACACGGGTGCTCTGTCTCCGGACTAGTGCTCCTTCTGCCCATACCACGTAACACACCTCAGCAGCCTCGTTAGTTAAAAGCCAAAAGAGAAGAGCAGAGGTGGACTCTTTGCTCAGAAGGGGTCAGCTTGTTTGGGCAGTTCCAAGAAACACTGTTAAGGTGGGCATTCTCCCACTGGTTAGCCAGTCCTGCTCTGGGCTGACCAGAAAACCTAGACTGAAGCGTGGTTATGAAGAGTGTTAACTGGCTCCATTCTGCATAAGGTGGTTTTGAGGCTGTGATAAATTGCCAGGTTAGTTTGATCCATGCAGACAGCTGTTCTGCGTGGACCCAGGCAAAATCTGATTTCTTTTTTCTTCCACAAAGCAATAAGCAAATAGAGGTGGTATGACGCGGTGGTTAACAGGCCAAGTCTTGCGTGATACTTTGTGGGGTGAAATCCCACGTCTGCCATCCTACTAGCCCTGTGGCCTTAGGCAAATTACTTAAGCTCTCTGCCCCTCAGTTTCTTAATTTGTAAAGTGGGACCACCAGTAGTACTTTACCTGGTTGGCTGTGGATTAAAGGAGTTCATGTACAAAGCATTAAAGAGAGCCTGGAACCGTGGTATAAGCCCTTAATAAATGTTGGATATTTTTAGAGGAGTTGAGCGAAGGAGTTTGAATTACCCCAACCTGGATTCAAATCCCGACTTTGTCACAGACTCACTGGATGACCTTGGACCATCTCCAATCTCCTTTCCCGTCCTTCCCCACCCAGGTGCAGGCCCACCCGCCGGGCCCACCTCGGACTCCAGTGACTGCGGCGATGAGCGCTCAAGGTCGGCGGGGCCGTGGGTGGGCTCGTGGGAGGGAGGGGCGCGCGGCGACACACAGCTGTTCCCTGCGTAAGAATCGCTCTCTTTTTTCTTTCCCCCTTGGAACTATTTTATGCAGCAAGGTCAAGCAAGCAAGACTACAAATCAATTTAAACAAAAGCGCTGAGGCAGATACCCTTGAACTCCCGCGACTTAAAATAGCCTGGTCGTCATCCTTAGCCAAACACCCAGTACCTGAGTTCGCTTGGCCTGTCATCGCCGACTAATAAACCGCCCGCCTCATGGAAACCGACCAGAATGAAACCTTTGAATCAAAGTGGATGTGAGGCCTGCGTGGATTAATGGAGCTGCATCTGCCTCCCCCCGCCCCCAGCTCCCAGGATTGCTAGAGAGGTTGATGCATTCTTAGGGAAATGAATATCTTATTCATTAATATCGGGCAGACGAGCCCAGCCATCTTGGTAATGACCGCGGCTGCTCTGCGGGGAGCCGAGCGTAGCACAGCCCCTTGGAGGAAGGCTCCAAGCCCTGCCTCCCAAACGGGGCGGGATTGCTTCACGGGCTTTGGTGGCGGTGGTGGGAGTATTTGTTTGGAAGGAAAGGGAAACTAACATTTACTGAATACGCACTGTGTGCCTCCCACTGTGCTGGGAGTTTTAGATGCAAGAATTCATTTCACCCCCACAATTACCCTGTATGGTGGATGTTTTGATAGCACTTTTAAATAACAACTTTATTGAGATATAATTCACATACCAGTAAAATCCACCCTTTTGAAGCATGCAATTCAGTGGGCTTTTTAAAAAACAAGTCGCCACTGTGTAATTCCAGAGCCTCTCATCCCTCCCCCTCCCCTGGCAATGACTCATCTGCTTTGTCTCTATGGATTTTCCTTTTCTTGACACTTTATACAAATGGAATCATATACTTCATGGCCTTTTGTGACTGGCTTCTTTCCTGTCGCATAATGCTTTCACAGTTCATGGATGTTGTAGCAGGTATCAGGACTCTGTTCCTTTTTATGGCTGAATAATATTCCATTGTGTGCCTATATCACTTTTTTTTTTATTCAATCATTAGTTGATGCACATTCGGGTGGTTTCCACTTTTTGGCTGTTATGGACATCTGTGTACAGATTTTTGTGTAGACACATGTCTTCGATTCCCTTGGGTATGTACTCAGGAGCGGAATTGCTGGACCACGTGGTAATCCTATGTTTAATCTTTTGAAGGACTGTCAAATGGTTTTCCAAAGTATCTGCACCATTTTACATTCCCATCAGCAATGTATGAGGGTTCCAATTTCTTCACATCCCTGCCAACATTTGTTATTGTCTGTCTTTTTTATTTAAGCCATGCTAGTGGGTATGAAGTGGTATTTCATTGTGCCTTTGATTTGCATTTCCCTGATGACTAGTGATGTTGAGTATCTTTTCATGTGCTTATTGGTCATTTTTATATCTTCTTTGGAGAAATGTCTATTCAAATCCTTTGAGAATAGATTGAATAATCCAACTTTTCATTGGATTATTTTTCTTTCTATTGTTGAGTTGAAAGAGTTCTTTATATATTCTGGGTATAAATCTCTTATCAAATACATGGTCTGCAAATATTTACTCCTATTTTGTGGGTTGTCTTTCACTTTTTTTTTTTTAAGATTTTAGTTTATTTATTTCTCTCCCACCCCCTGTTGTCTGCTCTGTGTTCATTTGCTGTGTGTTCTTCTGTATCTGTTTGCGTTCTTGTTATGCAGCACCAGGAAACTGTGTCACTTTTTTTGTTGTGTCATCTTGCTGCGTCAGGTCTCTGTGTGTGCAGCGGCACTCTTGGGTGGGCTGCACTTTTTCGTGCAGGGCGGCTCTCCTTGAGGGGCACACTCCTTGCACATGGGGCACCCCTACACGGGGGACACCCTTGTGTGGCACGGCACTCCTTGCATGCAACAGCACTGCACATGGCCCAGCTCACCACACGGGTCAGGAGCCTATGGGTACCAAACCCTGGACCTCCTATATGGTAAGTGGATGCTCTATCAGTTGAGCCACAACCGCTTCCCTCTTTTCACTTTCTTGATGGCATCCTTTGAAGCACAAATGTTTAATTTTGATGAAGAACAGTTTATCTATTTTTCCTTTGCTTGTGCTTTTGGTATCATAGTAAGAAACTGTAGTGGGTTAAGTTATGCCCTCCCAAAAGATATGATGAAGTACTAACCCCAGTACCTGTGAATATGACCTTTTTTGGAAATAGGGTCTTTGCAGAGGTAATCAAGTTAAGAGGAGCCCATGCTGGGTTAGGCTGGGCCCTAAATCCAGTGGCTGGTATTCTTATAAGAGAGGGAGATTTGGAAACAAAAGGACACACCCAGAGGGAAGACTGTGAGGTGGAGGCAGAAACTGGACTGATGCAAGTACAAGCCAAGGAACTCCAAAGATTGCTGGCAACCACCAAAAGTTAGGAAGAGACAAGGAGCATGGCCTTGCCAACACCTGAATTTTGGACTTCAGGCTCCAGAACTGTGAGAGAATAAATTTATGTTGCTTTAAACCAATCAATTAGTGATCATTTGTTACAGCGGCCTTAGGAAATGAATACAGAAACCATTGCCTACTCCATGGTCATGAAAGTGTATACCTATGTTTTCTTTCAAGAGTTTTATAGTTTTAGATCTTATGAATGCTGAATTTGGGTCTGGCTGAGTCCATGTGCTTGGTGATGATTACAGGCCTTGCTTCCCTTCTCCAACTCTTAGTTGTGATTTCCTGTGGTGACTACCTTTCCCAGCAAGGTTTCACCAGGGGCCCATCCCTGGGGGTGAAGGAGGAGAAATGGAATGAGCCTGCTGGGCAGGTTGTCCATGCAGCAGAGGAAGTGGTTCTGCAAAGAAAGGAAGAGTGGGAAAACAAAAGGCCAGGTTATGTCAGGCTAATCATTCTGATCCTCCGTGTTCCCATCTGTAAATTGATATCAACAGCAAATTTGCAGCATACAAGATTTGCATTAAAAAATCAATTGTATTTCTACACATAGCAACGAGCACGCTGAAAATGAAATTAAGAAAACAATTCCATTCACAAGAACTTCAAAAGAATAAAATATGTAGGAATAAATTTAACAAAGAAGTGCAAGACGTGCTCACTGGCAATTACAGAGCATCGCTGAAAGAAATTAAAGAAGACATTAAAAAATGGAAAAACGTCCCTATGTTCGTGGATTGGAAGACTTACTATGGTGAAGATGGCAATACTTTTCAAAATCTACCAATTCAATCCCTGTCAAAATCCTCACTGCCTTTTTGGCAGAATTGAACAAGTCGATTGTAAAATTCACATTGAAATGCAAGGGACCCCCAAACAACTTTGAAAAAGAACAAAATTGAAGGACTCACACTTCCCAATTTCAAGATTTATTACAAAGTTACAGTAATCAAGACATAAGGAGAGACATATAGATCAATGGAATAAAACTGAGAGTCCAGAAATAAATCCCTACATCCGTGGTCAATTGACTTTTCAACGAGGGTGTCAAGAATAGTCTTTTCAATGAATGATGCTGTGCCAACTCAAGTTTCCAGGTCCCTTAACTAGTATTTCTTTTTGGCTTAAACTAATTTGAATTGGGTTTCTGTCACATGCAACCAAAGGAATCCTGGCTTAGGCAGCAAGTAAAGGGAAGAGTTTGGCCGGTGGAATTCTGAAGTTGTGCTCACTCCTCTGGCCCTGAATTACCCTTCCCTGACACTCAAGCTGGTGGGTGGATGTTTGACCAGCTGCCACTCAACAACAGGGAATCTCGAGTCCAAGAGCCCTGGGACCTGCGGGTGGAAGGAAAGACTCAGGAAAGCAGGCAAAAGGACAACTGGGGTCAAAGGTAGACCCCAGGTCTGGGGATCTTGGCTGGTTTTAATCCGTTTGACACAGTTTCCGGGCCTGGGGCACCCTTTTCTGACTCTTCTTCAGGCCCATCCCAGGCATGCTGGCTCCAGAAATAACCAGGACAGCTCTGAAAATGTCCCTACCCCTCGTCTCAGGCAATTCCCACGAGAGCGCTGAGAGGCGAGCAGGGTGGGATGACCCTAGCCATGTCTGGCTGGGGAAATTGAGGCTGGCAGTGTTCAGTGTCTCATTGAAAGATTGCTGGCTCCCGAAAAACTGAGTGGGACCCAGGTCTCCTGTCTTTGTGTCTGACATTCTCCCCACAAACTAGGGGAGGCAGCCGCACCTCCTGGGGATTTGCCTGGGGGGCTGAGACTTCCCATAATCCAATTAATAAATTGTCCAGGATGGAGGGCCAGCTCCCAATTAGTTCTCCTCTCTCCCTGGTGCCTCTCTGAGCGTGGTGGGTAACAACTCCCTGGAAAGGAAAGAGAAGCCCCCACCCTGTTCTCCCTCCTTGGGAATCAGGGGTCTAGAAATTAGCTGATTCTTGATAAGCCCTAATTATAAATTAGGTCTTATTATCTGTGGCTCCTGAAACTACGCTGGATGAATTAAAACTCTAGGAAAAGGAATATTTCAATTAACCATATGAACTCAGGTAATTGCCTACCGAGGAAAAGCCCTTACAAAACGAGTCTTGGAGCAGTTATGAGGACATCAGAACGGGAAAGGCAAGGGCCAAAACGTGTGGGGCTGCAGGAAATGGAGGTGAGGGGCAGCTGCTGTCTTCTGAAGACACAGTCCTGGAAATTGTGGGACTTGACGCCGAGCCTCCAGCGCCTTGGTCTTGGAATCAGGCAGCCGGGTTTGAGGTCACGCTACCACCCACTGCTCCCAAGATCCATGCCTCAGTTTCTTCACCTTAAAATGGAGCAGGTCGTGGATACAAAAGAGGTTTGCCAGCTGGAAAGTGCGGCGCCCACACACCAGAATGTATGGTTTTGATGCAATTCGATGCTCTTAAAAGAGGAAGAGAGATTCAAAGCCCTGCTTAACTGACTTCTGAGAGAAGGAGGCAGGAGGGAGTGCTTTCAAAACATCCCCCACCTCTGTTGACATTCATTCATTCATTCATTTATTCATTCATTCCATACACAACTCATGGACACTCACCACGTGCCAGGCACTGAACTGGGCATTTGGGGGCACAGGGAGCAAAGAAGTCGCCGTCTCGTGGGAGAAAGATGGGGGCGCACGCAGCCGAGATGTGGCCCCCGTGGGGTGTGTCGAACGAGGCATGCCGAGGCCTGTGGCAGCGGTGGGGCCTTTGAACAGAGGGCAGCATAGGGCCCTGGAGCTTCCCAAAAACGAACCCTATCGTCCCGTTCCGTTTATGCAGCCAGGGCGTCCCTGGGGGGCCTGAGCTTTCGAAGAATTCCAGAATACCTGCGGTAGGTCTAAAATCATCAGTATTTGCTCACTTCTGACTCCCAATGTGTGGAAGGAGCGTGGATGGCAGCCCAGGGTCCAGGTCACTCCTTGCCGGAAACACAGAAGCCGTTTACTCTCCTAGGCCCTTCATTCTTTTCTCCACTTTCCTTTCCCCTCTCTGAAACACTGTTGAAAATTGCTACTAAACCTCCCCGAGCTGGGCAAGGGTAATCAGAAGAGCAACAAGTCTGAAATGTAGAATTATGCTAAAGAAGACTCTGTTTTATTACTTTGAAGCATATACAATGACTCAGAAAATTGCATCTCCTCGCCAGGCCTGCAGAAATTAGTGACTGGAAAATAACAGAATGGATGAGTCACTTAAGAGGAGCAGATTGTTTGTTAGCAGTTACAGCTAAAATCCTGTAAATTGGGGGAAAATTCCTTATGTAACCTACCTTGCAGCTTGTGCAAAAGGGTTGCCCCCATGCAGGTCTTATGTACAAATCCTTGTGCTTGAAAATCTAATCCTTTCTTCAATGCTGGAGTCCCTCTTCAGCTCGGCAGCTATACAGGCTATTTTTGAATACCACCAGCAACGTGGAACTCACTACCTCAAAAAAAGAGTTTGGTCTATTGCCAGATTAGTGTAATCATTAAGTTCTTTGTACTGGGTAGAAATCTGACTCTTGCTACATCTATGGGTAAAGCAAATAGTAGCTTTTTTTTTAAAAGATTTATTTTTTATCTCTGTCCATTCGCTGTGTGTTCTTCTGTGACCGCTTCCATCCTTATCAGCGGCACTGGGAATCTGTGTTTCTTTTTGTTATGTCATCTTGTTGTGTCAGCTCTCCGTGTGTGCGGTACCATTCCTGGTCAGGTTGCACTTTCTTTCGCGCTGGGCGGCTCTCCTTACGGGTACACTCCTTGCGCTTGGGGCTCCCCTACGCGGGGGACACCCCTGCGTAGCACGGCACTCCTTGCATGCATCAGCACTGAGCATGGGCCAGCTCCACATGGGTTAAGGAGGCCCAGGGTTTGAACCGCGGACCTCCCATGTGGTAGACGGACGCCCTATCCACTGGGCCAAGTCCACTTCTTCCCAGTAGCCACTTTTGTTTTCACGGTAAGGACTGTAGCTGGATGAGGGTAGGAAGGTCCCTCCTTTGCATGGAAGGTGAATTCTTTCCCCTTATTTGCTGGTGCAACCAAACATTTAATTATAAAAGCTTCTCCAAGGCAATAGATGTTAAAAATGAAGATGAATACACTCATTTTGGCCAATAGCACAAACTGCTATTACTCTGAAAGTCCCAATTCATTACTGTATATTGTAACGGAACATTAACACTCGCACAACGACCTCAAGACCTGTTTTGCATGCACAATCAGTCCACCCTGCCCAGGCTCCTTTATACCCAGGGAAGAAAGGAGGGGGAAAAAAAAGAAAAGAAAAGACGCCCTCAGCAAATTGCCTTTCCATCGGAAACACTGGCAGAGCTTTAATTACAGTAGCTCACCACACGCCGCCTAACGCACCTAATGCCACAACTCAGTCTCTGGCCGAGCCAGATGACGGTGGGCACGGGGCAGGAGGCAGCTGGCGTCCATGGCTCCAGGTCCTGCAAGTCTGCCAACCCACCTGACCGCCCCTCCAGCTGCTGTGCCTCCTTCATCCATTAGCAGGTGCCTCAGTCTCCCCACCTGGAGTAACTGGGAGAACTGGCTTAAGAGGAAAGAAGTTACCCAGAGGCTGCTCTCCATGCACCCCCCACCCCATCACCGGAAGGATCAGGAGGCCTTGGGAATCGAACCCTGGACCCTCCATGTGGTAGACGGACGCTCTGTCAGTTCAGCCATGTCCACTTCCCTCATTCTACCATCTCTTACCTTTAGGACTTGGATAAACAGCACTTCCTCTGGCTGGCTTTTCCCAGCCCTCATGGAGTCCTCAGGCCTTTGTTTCACTCTTGCAACTGCCAGTTCACAGGTTCTCACCCACTAGACCATGCACCACTGTTCAGCCCTCTGTACTCAGCCTGGACTTGTCCAGGGTCTGCACGGGGCAGGTGCTCAGAAAATGCTTGAACGAACAATTGAAGGCAAGGACGGGACAGCAGGATGTTTGCCCAAATCTGACAACCAGGGCTCCCTCTCTCCTCCTGGGCCTCTGGCCCCTTCTCCCCACATTTTCGAGACCACGGAACACTTCAAGAGCCATGTCAGAAAGTTCCAGAACTGTGTGTGTGGGGGGGTCTATTCAAAGAAGATATGCTAGCATCCGAGTCCAACATGAGGGAACCGCTCCCTCTGCGTGGTGCGTGGGAAAGTGACAGTGATGGGGACATAGAGATGGGCCAGGTTTCTGTCCAACCAGCTCCAGATCGAGGCCTAGCCCTCTTTTCAAGTCTAATGTGTGAGTAGAAAGCCAAGTCTTTTCAGAGCAAAGACTTCTTAAAAGCATAGAAATATAACTTCATGCCAACCTAATTTATTTCTTTCCTTATTTTCTTTTCTTTGTTTCTTTGCTTCTTCTCTCCCTCCCTCTCCTTCTCTCTATTTTTCTTTCCATACATTTTTTTCATTGTTGTAACACGTATCTAGTATAAAATTTGACCATTTTCAAATATACAACTTAGTGATATTAATTACATCTACAATGCTGTGCTACCATCACCACCATCCATTACTAAAACTTTTCTATCACCTCAACCTGAATCTCTGTACTCATTAAGTAATATTAATAACTTCTCATTCCCATGCCCCCAACCCCTGGTAATCTTTAATCTACTTTCTGTCTCTCTGAATTTGTTTTTCCTATGTATTTCAGAAAAGTAGACTCACACACTAACTGGCCCCTTCCGTCTGGCTTGTGTCACTTGACGTGAGGCCTTTAAGGTTCACCATGTTGTAGCAGCTATCGGGACTTCATTCCTTTGTATGGCTGAAGGGTACCCGCCGTAATTTCTTACTGCAATAAAGTTGTGGACAGCAAAGAGTACAAATTATTCCCCAAAACGCTGCCACTGGTCCTTTGGCTGTGCAACAGGGCACAGACAGGATAAGAGAGGCTATTCTGCTTGTGGTGGGACAATATTTTGAAACAGAAACAGATTTTTTGGAATAGTATTTCCATTTACTACTTGACCTTTCCCCCATTTTAGCCAATTAGGTTAATGTTTTCAAACTGTGGGAAATGACCCATTAGCCAGGAATAACATCAATGTAATGGTCACAACCAGGATTAAAAAAAAAAATGAAATAGAACAAAATAGGAAAGATCCACTGAGCAGGTGTAGTTCAGTTGTTTGAGCACCTGCTTCCCATGTACAAGGTCCTGGGTTCAATCCCCGGTGCCTCCTTAAAAAAAAAAAACACAGAGAAGCTCAGAATGCCCAACATCTAGCAAGGGTAAACATTGTTTTGTGCACACTGAGTTGCAAAGAAAAAGAGATTTCTTACTGTGGGTTGCAGTCAAAAAGTTTGAAAACCACTGAGCAGGGATTGTCTGTGATCTTTGTCGCCGTGAGATGGCAGGAGGGCTGGAAAGAGGAACCAGCTTCCCGGCTTTCGAAGTTGCTGAGATGGAGGTCCAGACGGGGCACCTGTGAGAATTCCTGCTGCATGCGGCCCAGGCCTCCACCTCCTAAACCTGGAGCAGGGCTGCCGGCTGGCAGGGGGAGGGCGCTGCAGGGGAAGCATCAGGTGGCCGGTGCTGAACCCTGGAGAAAGACTGGCAGATGGCAAACCCCCAAAATCTGGGGGACGTGAGCCCGAGGGTCCTGGGATCCACATCCAGGCAGAACCTTGGGGCAGATGGGGCCTCGGCTTTCTCGCAGAGGTCTCTCTGCCCAGCAAGGTTTGCCAAGGGTGGCACAGAGGCAGTGGCACCAAAAGGTCCTGGTGGAAGGGAAACGGAGGTGATTCTGGCTGCTGGCGTGGGGCAGTGACTGAGGACGGGAGGAACCGATGCTCCCCCAGCGGGGGCTAGGGCGGCAAAAGACACCAGCGACGGGGTGCCCCTAGCACCTTAGCGTGACTTAACCACCCTGGAACTCAGCGAACAGCCTCTGAGAAAGGGAGTGGTGGGAAATGGATTTAATGGGGGCTCAAAACAGGAATTAAAGTCAGCTGTAGGAAAACACGATGGCTAACATTTTTTGCCATGTGGGTGCTCGTTGCTCTGCATTTGGGGGCCCTGGAGTGGTTGTGTCCAGGGAGCCATCTCCTCTTGCCCTGGAGGACAGGACCCTTGTCCTTTGCTCTGCCCAGCTGACACTGGCCTTCGGGGCCAGGCCCTGTTCTAGGGACGTTCTCGGGGCGTTAGCCCAGCCACCCTTCCAGCAGGGCAGCTGTTGTTACGATCTCCACTCTACAGTGGGGGGAGACCGCAGCCCCCAGAAGTGAAGCGACTCATCTAGTGGGCGTCAGAGGTGGGCTTTGCACCCAGCCCCTCTGGCTCACCTTCTTGCCCAGAAAGAGGCCTTATGAGTAGACCAGCAGAACCTTGAGTGTGACGTCACCTTTGCCACTTAGTAGCTATGGAACCTGGACGGATCACCCCTTCTCTGTGCCCCAGTTTACCACTGTTGTGTGCCATAGTAATTCCTACTTGCAGGGCTGTTATGAGAATTGAGAGTGATCTTGGATATAAAGCACTTAGCCTGGTCCCTGGCAAAATAGAGTTTTTAAATGAATACTGGCTATGAATATTAATAACAACATCATTAATGGCTATAAAGACCTTCTGCAAACTCTCAGGTGTTCTCTGGGCATGGCAAGGGAGCCACAGGCTTGGGTGGAGGGCGACCAACTGTCCTGATTGCTTGGGACAGTCTTGGGTTAGCACTGAAAATTCCATGGCCCTGGGAACCCCTCAGTCCTGGGCAAACTGGGTGGGTCACTTGCTCCAGTGTCCTGGCTTCTTTCTGGCTGTGTGAACAGGCAAGTCGCTTTCCTTCTCAGAGCCTTGGTTCCTCTGCTGTAGACTGGGGATAATGCTATAAATCAGGGGTCCCTGAGCCAGCAATGTCTGCAGCACATGGGAACTTGGGAATACCAATTTTTGGGGTCCCACCTGAGACCCACTGAATCAGAAGCCCTGCTGGAGGGTCTGATGCTGCTAAAGTTTGAGAACCACTTATAGAAACTACCTCACAGGGTCCCTGCACCTGCACAATGTGTAGGAATCTAACATGGGGCCAGGTAAGCCCCAGGTACCAGGGAGCACTCAGCATTCACTGAGAGGGAGGAATTTGGGGTGAACCATAGCATCCTCTAGCCCCCAAACAGCTTTCCGACCCGAAGCCTAGCCTGGCATTTGTTTGGGTTTTTCTGTATGAAAGTTAGTTTAACTTCCCGCCTTCAGAAAGTTCAATTCCCTCATTCTCATTGTGCAGAAGACATGGTGAATGCTTTGATTCAATGTCCCGTAGCTGGAGTGAAGGGAGGCCCATTTGTGAGCCTGTAGGTACCTGGGGCGTGCTCTGCCTGGGTCCGTTCCAAGCTGCTGGGTTAAGGAGGATGCGATAATGAGGACCGCTGTCATTGTCGGGCCTTTCCCGTGTCTTCGCAGGCCTGAGTCTGCCTCTGTCCACCATTGAATCTCCCCGCCAAGCCCATTGCCTGACATGGAGTCATTGCTTAGTAAAGACTCAGCCCCATGGCTGCCTCCTCTGGGAAGGCTTCATTGACTCCCTCTCCCCTTCCCGACTGTCCTCATCACACATTTCACAGTTTCCTCCTGTGCCTCCCAAGGCTGCCATTGCATTGCCATTGCTTATGTGCACCTGTCTCAGCTTCTCCAAGGCTGACCTGCTCGTTGTCTGCTCCCAAGTGCTGGCCTGGTTCCCACGGGCAGTTCAGTGAGTGGTGAAAGAAGAATGAAAATGGAGACTCTGAGGATGCACCCGAGTCCTGGTCAGGAGGAGAGAAGTGAGCACCCACCACCCAAGGTAAACGAGGGGCAGATGAGCTGAAATCTGCCCAGTACTCTGGTTTCCAGAGGTGAAGGGCAGGAGGCATTGGGCTCCCAAACTCATCTTAGGATGTACTAGGAAAACCCAGACAGGCCGAAGTTACCCCAATATCCTGTGTGGACTCAGCTTGCACAGAAGACATCCAGGGTTGAGTGTAAAATTGGCTTCCTCGGGCACACTCTGCCTGCACGTGGTGCTCCCGGTAATATATTGCTTCGCCTATGACTTTTTAAAACAATGAAAACATAAAATTAAAGGGCCCTGCTGCAAGGAGAAAGATGAATGGTTGAGGCTGATAAATGTGATTTAGAATTCATTTCTGCGTAAATGGAGGAGTGTTGACATTACCTGGTGCTCTCTGAATACAGATTCCTCTTCGTTCCTGGGGTTTCAGGGAGCAGAATGGTTTAGCAGTCTCCACCAGCCCTTGGCTGATTTAAAGGCTTTCCAACTTGTAAACAAATATATTTAGAACAAGGTCCCCGATGGGAAAACTAAGTCAAATTCCTTTTGTCAAGGAAACTCCTGTCAGACATCATTTTCCTTGAATTTCCGAAGACAAATTCTTAACCTTGGCTATCAATAGAATAGCTATAAAGGAACATGAATGTTAATTTTTAAAAATCCCAATCTTGGGAAGCAGATGTGGCTCAAGCGATTGAGCTCCCATCAACTACATGGGAGGTCCCAGTTTCGGCTCCTGGTGTCTCCTGGAGAAGACTAGCAAGACAGCGAGCTGGTGTGACGGGCAGGCACAGTGAGCTGACGCAACAAGATGATACAACAAGGAGACAGGAAGAGGAAAGACGGTGAGAGACACAGCAAAGCAGGGAGCTGAGGTGGTTCAAGCAGTTGAGCCCTTCTCTCCCACAATGGAGGTCCCAGGTGCCTGGTGCCTCCTAAAGAGAAGATGGACCGACACAGAGAGCACACAGTGAATGGACACAGAGAGAAGACAGTGAGTGCAAAAACAAGGGGGTGGGGAGTGGGGATAAATAAATAAAATCTTAAAAAAAAAAATCCCTACCATCATCCTTGGGGAAGTCAGATTTGCCTAATCACTCTCCCTTGTGATAAAGTTGCTTGTATACATGTGCTTCTTATCTTTTTTTCTAGGTTGTAAGCCCTGTAAGGGAAGTGTCCAGTTAAAAATTCCATCTTTTCTTTTCCAGACTCCCTGCTGTTGCCTGGGTCCCACGTGCTGCAACATCCAAATGGTGGCCCTTGCTGATTAGGGTGGTTGTAAGGGTTAAATGAGAAGTTCTACCCCAATACTTGGCATCAAGTCTGGCAAATGAGGATTAGCTAGTCTTATTTTGTGATGGGGCTACTTAGAGGGACCAATCCCCCTGATCTGTGGGGGACTAGGGAGGTTCCCAGAATGCGGGACATTCAACTTTACAACTGAGATAGGAGGCAGCTGGGGCTCAAGCAACTGAGCGCCTGTTTACTATACAGAGGACCAGACGCACCAGAAAGGTGATGATGCAACCAGATTAAAAAAAGCGCACAAAAAACAAAAACCGAGACAGTCTGGGGGTAAACTGGGATGAGCTGGTTACCATAGGACGGTGGTGATTATTGATTGCACGTGATTTGTCAGGCATGGCGCTGGGGAATTTATGTGGATTATCTCATTTAAACTTCACAACAAGCCCGTGGGTAGTTGTGATCACTCCCATTTTACAGAGTCACACGTTGAAGCTTTAAGTCACATCCTTCCAGCTGCTGACAGCCTCCCCATCGAATACTGATCTTTAAGTGAGGAACGATGTGGCTGTTTTACTACACTGCGATAAACTGAATGGCTCCCCAGTTCGTCACTCCTTTTCATGTCCACACTGTTGCCATGTGACTTGGGTTTGTCTGTGAGACTTGTTTCGGCCAATGGCATGTAGCCAGAGGTGAAAGCGTACCAGCTCCAAGCCTAACCTTGAGAGGCCTTGCTGATTTCTGCCCCCACTCCTGAGCCCTTGCCATCCCATGAGAATGCCAAGTCTTGGCCTCTTCTGTTGACCCGGGAGCCGTCTCAGGCCTCCTTCCCCTGGAGAACAAGGCCTGCAGGCAGTCGTAGAGATGATGACGGGGAGAGGGTGGCTCTCCCTGGCAGCGTTGCCCAGGCTTCATTTCCCATGAAAACCGGAGGGTACAGTGGAAAGAGCTGGATGGTGAGAGGCAGGAGAGCCAGGCTCCAGCCCCACTGTGCCACGAGCTCCACACGGGACCTGGGGCAAGCCTGTCCCTCTCTGGGCCTCTGCCTGCCATCTGCCGACTGGGATGTTTGGGACAGGACGTGAGCTCTGCCAGGCGACATAGAGAAGCCGGCTGTGCACTGGTTTGCACAAAGGCTCTGGAACTGGTCCTGGGTTGGCACCCTGCCTCCTGCCCCCACGTGAGCTGCGTGGCCTTGGGAAAGCTGACACCTCCCTGCCCTCAGTTCTTCTGTCTGTCAGTGAGTCCTGCTGAGGCCTGGGTGAGATAAAGTGTGTAAAGCGCCTGGCACAGAGTGAGCCTCCATCAGCGGTGCTTGTGATCACGAACACGGTACAGCTAGTGTCCTGGAATCCGTCACCTCAAAATAGCTATCAGTTCTTTTCAAGCGAGTCAGTGGTTTTCTTTTTTGCATCAGTTCAAGCATTCCCTCTGGAATGTTACAGTTGCATTTACGAAAAAGTTATTTACAGGGACAGGATGGGCTGCCTCCATGAAATGGATTCACAAATTCCCTCTGCTTCCTGTTAAGATATTAGCGCCCAGTAATTGTCACTCTATATAAATGTGGAGCATCGGCTGCAAATGCGCGTCCCGTAGTAATTGTGAGTTGTCTTGACGCTAATTACATAGGGGAGCCCGTTTAATTGCCAGTTAAATTGACTGTGTGTGTTTTCTCTAATCTGTGTTTCCGGGCAAGTTGGGTGACATCAGCTCCTGGTTGGACTGAGTGTGAGTTCAGGGGACCCAAAGAGGCCACTCCAGGGGGCTTTCAGCTATCAGGAGAAAGTGGGGCTGCTGGAGGGCAGGTGGGGTTTGACAGCCAGTGACAACAGGGCCGGGTATGAGCCAAAGTGTGGCTGACCTGGGACCCAAGCTAGAGTTTCCTGGAAGTTGAGGAAAGGAAGATTTCCCTTCCGCCAACATTCAGGGCTGACCGGGGTAAAACTCGAGGGCTGCCCAAGGCAGGCGGGGCAGCTTGGGCTTGCCATCAGGACTGTCCTCAGCCGAGTCTCACCTGACAGCACCCAGAGCTGCGGTGGCATCCCTGTCCTGGCCACTCGCTGCATGTCCCCGTTTTAGTTTCCTGCTTGCTAAGACAAATGCCATACCATGGGTGGGCTTAACAGCAGGAACTGATTAGCCCATGGTTTCAGAGGCTAGAAGGCGTGCTTCCTCTCTGGGTCAGGATCTTCTGGCTGGCCAGCCGTCTTTGGGGTTCCTTGGCTTTTCCATCACACAGCCATGCACGTGGTGGCGACTTCTCCATTCCGTCCAGCTCCGTTGGCTTCCAGCTTCCGGCTTCTCTTTCCCTGCCCTGTTTCTTTTGTGGATAAGGACTTCTGTCATATTGGATTAAGGCCCACCTTGATTCAGTGTGGGTCTCACCTTAACCAATAACATCTTCCCAGGTCCTGTTTACAAATGAGCTCACATCCCTCAGGCTGGAGGTTGGAATCTGAACACGCTGTTTGCTGGGGCATGGTCCCCCACTCCCGTCTGACCTTTGTGGAGGCTGGACCTTCTCTCTGGAGTGTGGTCCCAGCCCTCGTGCCCCACCTGCCTAGCTCCAGGTCCTGCTACAATGCCACGCTTTCTGGAAGCCCTTCTGGACGTCCCAGTTGGAAGAAGGTATGTCCTCCTGGCAAAACCCACAACACTTCTCTGTCCACCCTTGAGGCTGTGTTCACAGTATTTAAAGGAAAGGAGACCTGGACTGCAAGCTCCCTGCAGGCAGGTCGTGCTTCATGGGAGGAGGGGCAGGGGTCAGAGGAGGGGAGAAGGGAAAATCGGAATAAGGAGGAGGAGGAGAGGGAGGAAGGGGAGGAGCCCAGTGGAAAGGAAGGAGGCAGGAAGGAAAACAGAGTTAAGAATAGCAACTAACACTTCTTGAGCACGTGGGTGTGCGTACGAGCCAGGCACTGTTCCAAGTACTTCATCCTTGCTCACTCATTTTATCGGCCCCACAATCCTGAGGTCCCCCCCGCCCCCATTGCACAGGTAGAGAAACTGAGGACACTGCTAGGCTAAGGGAAGTAACTTGCTCACACAAGTGGGGCCCGGGCCATCTCAGCCCTCAGCTGCCTTGAGGAAGGAAGGGAGGGGGAGCGGAGGAGAGTCGAATTCCATTGCAAGAGTTCGCCTGATGCTTAAACCTCTCCAGCCTTCCACACACGCTTTCTCCTTTGCTCAAAAGCTAAATTAGAGTGGATTGCACTCTCCTCACTTTAGTAATTTAGATAAAAGTAAAATTTTGTCTGAGAGCAGAAGCAATTATCGCGCGGGTTTTGTGATTAACTTGATTAACACTGTTTCACTCTAAAAATGATCCCCCCTTCTTTTGCTGGCATACTGTAATCAGAGCCACGTCTTTCAACGGGGCTACAGCTGCTCTTTCTCCCCCCACCTCCCCCCAAAAGGATTTTGACATAAATACTTATTAGGGAGGACTCCAGGCTTTGGCTGGAGCCATTGAGCAAAGAGGGGGAAAATGTCTTTCCCCACATTAGCATCTGTAGCCAGTGAGAAGGCTGTCATGCGCCACCCCAGCTACTGACAAAGATCCCAATTATACGGCAATGAAATATACATACATGATGCAGGAGGGTTTATACATTTTTAATTGTTTTCAAAGAGAAGATGTTCAGAGAAAACTCTAATTAGAGATTTCGTTTCTTTAAGAAGAAATTGGTATGTGGTTTCAGGAAAGGTTCTTTGGGGCCCTTGCTGGGTAACTGTGACTCTCTCGACCCCCAGGGGCTGGAGGTGACTGGACAGCTGTTGAAACACTGAGGTCTTCCGTCCTGCGAGGGTCTGGAACTGAATTGCAGGTGGGCTTGGGGTTTGGCACCGACCGCCTCCTCCCCTGGGAAAGTTCTCTGGGCTCCTGGCACTCGTGCTCTCCTTGCATCTTAGGCCTTTGGAGTCTGAGACCCGCTTCCCATCCGGGCCTCCCTAACCATCATGACAGTCGCTGCTACTTCTGGGTTCTCCACTACCCAGCCAGGTGCTCTACAGAGGCTTCTTAGCCACAAGAAGCAGAAACCAAAACGACCCCATTGCAGCAGACAAAGAAATGAGCTCCAAGGGGTCAGGCCCCCTGCCCAAGTTCACACAGCATCCCGGGGTGGAGATGGGACTTGAGCTCAAGCAGGCTAGTTCCAGAACCCCTGCCCCCTCTGCCTTGCAGTGCAGATGCTCAGAGAATTACAGAATGTTACAGCTCCGGGGACTGTGCAGAAAGGCAACCCGCCTTCTCAGCAGCTGGGGAAACCGAGGCCCCAGGGTGGAAAGGGCTTGTCCAGGGTTGCAGAGCCTGCTGTCTGAGGCAGGGTGGGCAGTCTGGGGGAGCCCCTCCCCTGACCGCTCAGGTCAGGCTGGCGTCAAGGGGCCTTCCTTTGAACTGACCTCTAAATCTTGCCCGCTTCAGGGTCAGAGCGACCAAAAGTAGAGATTTTTTTAAAGATTTATTTATTTATTTCTCTCTCCTCCCCCCCGCCACCCCGGTTGTCTGTTCTCTGTGTCTATTTGCTGCGTCTTTGTCCGCTTCTGTTGTCGTCAGCGGCACGGGAATCTGTGTTTCTTTTTGTTGCGTCAGCGCTCCGTGTCAGCTCTCCGTGTGGACGGTGCCATTCCTGGGCAGGCTGAACTTTCTTTCACGCTGGGCGTCTCTCCTTACGGGGCACACTCATTGCGCATGGGGCTCCCCTATGTGGGGGACACCCCTGTGTGGAACGGCACTCCTTGCACGCATCAGCACTGTGCATGGGCCAGCTCCACACGGGTCAAGGAGTCCCGGGATTTGAACCGCAGACCTCCCATGTGGTAGACGGACGCCCTAACCACTGGGCCAAGTCTGCTGCCCAAAAGGAGATTTTCTATGCTGCCCAAAAGGAGATTTCTATGTGGTAGCTATGGCTGACTTCTAGGTCGTTTCTGAAAACTTTCTGGAACTGTCTGGTACCACTGTGTGCACAAAAATCACAAACACTACAATGTCCACCTCTAGATGTCTCTGCAGTTTATTTCGAGCGGCTCGGTGAAATCGAGTTCTTGCAAAAGTGTGTCCTTGAAGTGCTCAGATTTTGCAGTTGATCTCGTTCATCTCTCGCTTACCCTCAATGCCGGCAACCAAGTCTGGAGCCTTCTCCCTCTACCTTTCTCTCTCTCCGTGCTCGGTGGTGGTGTCCTCCCCGGGAAGGTGAAGCAGAAGCGATGTCATGATATATGGTTGGAGTAAAGAGAAGAACTCTGGGGCTAGCCTGAGTTCAAATCCCAGCTCTTGTCAGCTGGATGACCCGGAGCTGATCCTTGGTCGTTCCGTGCCTCAGTTTCCCCATCTGTAAAATGAGGATGATCATTCTGGTCCTCATAGGCTTGAGGTTCGAATAGGTTCACATGTGGGCAGCGCATAGTAAACCCAGCATCAGCCCCCGTGGCCCGGTCAGCACCACCACAGGCGTGCACGGGTAGGACCACGTGACACTGTCCTTTTCGCAGGTTGAAGCCAGTTGCACAGCAGATGTCTCCGACGTCCCAGCCTAACATCCAATAGCACTCGCTCTGTGCAGAAGCTGCGCTTGCAGGAGGAGGAGGCCAGGAGAAGGCAGGGCCCACCGCTGGCGGGGAGCAGAGCTGGGGTACACGCCCAGGCCCGCCCGGGGCTCAGCGCCTCCATCCACAGTCGGAGCCAAGTCTCTGAACCCCAAGTGCAGCTGTCTCTCCACTGTGCCTCCTGCCGGAGGTCCAGGGGCAGGCAGTAAGCCTGCAGGTGGGGCATGGGGGGGCTGAGGACGTTGGCCCCTCCCCCAGGCGCCCCCAGCCTGGAGAAGCTCACGGGGGTCCTCTCCGTGCAGCCGTCCGGCCTCATTGGCCCCCTTCCTCCCAGCCCTCAGCTGGCCTCCTGATTTTCCATCCTGTGCCACCAGCCTCCTTCCTGCCTTTCCTGGGGCGGGCTCAGGCCTGGCACCACTCCAGAACGGCTTAATCAGAATAAATCCTGAGAAAGCACATGTATTATTTATTCCAGCAAAGGTTAAATAATTTGATGAATTTCTCAGGACGCTGCCGGAATGCTGATGGCCTCTTGGAAAAACACACACACACACACACACACACACAAACAATGAAAAAACAAATCTCCCTCTCGTCCCCTCCGTACACAGGCACACACACACAGGCACACACTCACAGCTCCTGCTGCTTGCTCCAAGTCGGCTCTCACCGGAGCTTGGCCGCACGGGCAGCCCTCGGTGCCACCAGCACTGGGCCTAGGAGGAGGCATAGATTTTCCTCCCCGCTGACTGGAGATGACAGCTCCCGCCCCCCGGCCTCTCTGGAATGATGCATTATCTGGAGCTGACTATGCCTTTGATTCTGTAAATGGCCACAGAAAATCTATTGATTTACAGACCCGAATGATGGCCTTGCATTAAATGGATTCGTTTATGGAGCTCCTTGGAACTGGTGGCTCTGGGGCCTGTTGGGATCAAGGAACGGGGCTGTCAGGGGAGAGGACAGCTGGGGAGAAGACCCTGCCCGGGACTGTGGGCCACTGGGCCCTTCTTGCCCGTGGCCGCCGTGGCAGATTGGCTTGTCCACGCCGAGTGGGGAGGCCAGAAATGAAAGCAAGTCGGAGCACGCATTGGGTGTTCTCTCCTCCTCCACCCACCCTTCCTCTTCCCCTCCTCCCCTTCCTCCTCTCCGCCTCCCTATTCCTCTTCCTCCTCTTCATCCCAGCAGGTGCCACTCATCTAGTACTACGTGCCAAACCCAGGGTTTAACATACGTCATCGCCCCAAATCCTCCCAACAGCCTCCGTGAGTTGGGTACTTGCATTTAAATCTCCATTTTAGAGATAAATGGTCCCAGAGAGGTCCAAAGGCCACAGAACCTTCCGGCAGAACCAGCCTCCGCCCTCCGCATCTGTGAGCGCCAGACCTGTTCTTTGTGCCCTGCCATGTAGAGCAGACAGAAAGAACTGGGACTCTGGAGTCAGACGCCAGGCTTGAAAGGTGGCTCTGCATGGGCAGCTGTGTACCGTACCTTTATTTCCTTACCTGTAAGTTCAGGTGGTCAGAGTACTTCCCTCCAGGACTGTGCAAGCACTGAATGGGTTCTGACCTTTACAGTACTCAGGGCAGTTCCTGGCACCTACTAGGAGCCGGTTACTTCTGCTGGTCCCCCCACGCTGCTTCTAGCTAGCAGGCACAGCCCAGGGCCAACTCGGATATTGTGCCGCAGGTGGCCAATGCTTCTTGGTCACAGTGCTTCATTCCATCCATATTCCCTAAACGACCCATTTCACAGACAAGGAAACCGAAGTTGACCCAGAGACTTCTGGAGGACGTTCTCCCGGTTTCAGAGCACCACATGGGGACGCAGTAGTGCCAGGGGTGAAGGGCACAGCCTTTGGGGTACACGGAACAGGACTGGATTCTTGGCTCCAGCACCAAGTCACTGTGGGAACAGGGACTCGAAACTCTAGCTCTCTGACCTTTTGTTTCTCATCTTAAATGAAAGAAAAATGGGAAAAATAAAGCCTATTTCAAAGGTTTGTTCCTGCCATGACCCCTGGCACTGGGCTTAGCACTTGACAGGCATTTTCAAACTTGATCTCATGCGTGTAGAGCATCACAGCGAGCCTGGGAAGGGGAAGCTCTCTGCAAATGGCAGCTGTTACTTTCCTCTGACTGTTCTCTCCTCCCTGCCCATCCCAAGATCTCTGGAGCCCTAAAATGCAGCTCCCTCCCTCTCCCTACTTGCTTCCCGATTAACCTCCTCATCCCTGCCCCACCCACCCCACCTCTCCACAACTTGTTCTAATTTTCTCTCCCAGTGTTGCCCGCTTGCTCTGTTCTACTTGTTTAGCCCTTTGACAAGCTCCTTGAGACTGTCCTTTGGTTGGAGCTTACCATCCTCAGGGATACTGTCTTCTGTTTCTCCTTGTTCAGTGCTCCATTCCACATCGAAGGAATGAAGTATCTGTCTGTGGTTTTCCTAGGTGGGATGGGAGTAGGGGTCAGCAGAGACACTCCATGAGCCTGCTGAACTTCAGGGTGGAAGCTTCTTAAACCCCAGAGCAGGCGCTCCTCAAGGGCAGGCGTGAGGTCCTGTTTACCTGTGTGCCCAGCACCCCTTGCAGGGCTCAGACACAGGAGGTGTGCAGAGAATGACTGCCAAGCCCCAAGCTAAGCCTCGGTCCTGGGCCCCCACATGATTCCCATAGCTGTTAATTTTCCAAACATCCTGTCCTGAGCTCAGGGGAAAGTGATTTATAGAATTGAAAGCATACACTGCAGTAATTTTGGGATGTGGTTGGCCTGTGTATTTGCATTAGTCAGGAGCACTTCCAATAGCCAGCTCGTGGGGTGGGACTGAATGTGAATCCACTGATCATGCAATCAGGGCTGCACCTCACCAAGAAACACCCAGATTCTATGACACCTGTGGAGTCCTTTTCTCCATGCTTTCAGTCATCCATGAAAGGTGAGACACAGAAAACTTCCCAATTCAGATTTGCAATCAGCCCTCAGGACTAGAGCTGTGGGAAACAGTGTTGATCCAGGGGCATTGCCCCTAACTCAGAATGAATAACTTGTATATCCATCCTTCAACCCATCCCCTTATCCATCCATCCATTCTTCCATCTACCCACCCACACATCCACCCATCCATCTACCCACCCATCCACCCAACCACTGACCTTTCCATCCATCTGCCTATCCATCAATTCATGAATATATCCACCCATACACCCATACATCATACATACACCTATTCTTCATCCATCCATCCATACATACACCTATCATCCACTTGTCCCTCCCCCATCCATCCATCTATCCATCTGTCAATCCATCCATCCACCCATCCACCCACCCACCCATCCATCCATCTACCCATACATACATACATACATAATACACCTATGACCCATTCATCCATCCACTTATTCATCCATCCATCAACTCATCCATCCATCCATCCATCCATCCATCCATCCTTCTATCCATTCACTCATCCCTCTCTCCCTCCCTCCATGAAATGGATAATGGGTCAGCCATAGTCCCGGCTTACCACAATGCATTGGTCTTAATACTTCAACAAGATTATAATACTCAAGGGCAGAAGCACCTTATTGGGTTCTCTCCTCCACCCCCATAGCCTAGCACGACACCAACAGAAAATACCTAACCCACTGTTTGGCCTTCACCAATTCTATCCCAAATACTCACCATGGGAAGTAAAATGCAGGCTAGGATATTTGGAGTCAGGCAGATATGGATTTGATGCCAGCCTTTGTCATTCAGTTGGCTTAATCTCCAAGAGCCTCAGTTTCTTGTATTTGTAAAACAGGACTAATCAGAGATCCTATCTTACAAGATAGGCTAGATCCCCCATACGAAATGCTCGGCACAGTTCCTGGAACATAGTAAGGGTTTAGCAAACAGAAAAGCGGACTATTGTTAGGAGGGTCCATTTCAGAGAGGTGAAAGGCAGTAGAGGACAGTGATTAAAGGAAGGTGGGCTTTAGAGCCAGACACCGTACGTTTAAGTCCTGGCTTTGCTTCTTCCTATCTGAATGGCCTTGAGCTTGTGCCTCAGTTTCCTCATCTAGAAAACTGGAGCTAAGAAAGGTAACTACCTCATGGGGTGGTTGCCAGTTGACACCTGCCGAGGTCTCACAATAATGCCTGGGACATAGTAACTTAAAATACACAGATGGGCTATGATTTCTGGAGAGCCAAGTATCTGCGACTGCTCTCCAAGGGGCAACCATACAGTCATTTAGGTGCCCTTTGTAATTCACTGTAATTTTGGCTAACATACCACCTGCTGGCATGCGAGAGAGGTGGGTCAGGCCCTGAGGTCCAGGGCTGTGTCCTTCCCTTCCCACCTCACCCTGGGCAAGCTCTGGCCCCAGGGCAGATCCCCCACAAGCCTCCCGGACCTCACCCCTCAGCGGCCCAGGCCCCAGGGAGGAACTACAGTAGGAGAACTGCGTGCTGTTCCCCCTTTTTAATTACCATTTCCTTAATTGAGTCACAAGTGGTGTTTGTGTTGCCATCAAACCCATGAGGACCTCGTTGTTTATATGAATGACTCTCAGTGGAGTGACAGCTCCGAAATGTGAGATGTTCTGTTTGTACCAATTTTAACAAAGTGGCAGGCGTTGGCTACAGCTCTCCTTCTTTATGCATGGTCTGGGAGCTAATAAAAGAGACGGTGTTTCCTTTGCAAAGTACAACATGAAACAGAATATTCAAGCCTGGGAACCCTCGTGTCCCAGACCCTGGAGCTTTGGGGCACTGGGGCCACAGAATCTTAGATTCTTTGAGCCACAGAGGCCTCCCATCTGCTGCTTTGATGCTCCCAGTGACAGTACCTTATAAGGCAGTCCATTCCCCCATGAGACCACGCGGCTTTTGGGAAGAGCTTCCTTGCACGTGATGCTCAACCCTACGTTTATTTCTCTGATCCTAGCTGCTTGCTCTCGAGGGGTCAGATCTGGAGGAAGTCAGCTGGAATGGGAGACAGTTGGAGGCACCTTGGGGCAATCAGGCTTTAGGCTATCTTCTGTTCTGCCCAGTTCAGTCAATGGCCATATATGGGACACCTTCTGTGGTGTCGGACCTGTGCTGGAAGGGCAAGAGAAGTTTCCAACAGGGCTCTGCCCCTGAACAATTTGCGTTCAAGCTGGCAAGGGCCATATCCATAAAATAGCAGGGGTGTTGCTCGAGAGGATCAAGGGCCCGGTATAGTGGTATATATTCTATAAGTAACCAGGGATGACTGCAGTCAGGGAAGGCTTCCTGAAGGAGGTGGAATCACAGGTGCTGCTCCCTGAAGGATGAGCACAAGGGGGAAGCAGGTGGGGGAGGAGGAGCAATGGGAGCAGGGGGTCAGAAGCAGCCACAGCCCACCACTGTCCCCTTACCTGGCTCTCCAAGACCCTGGCCAGGCCCAAGCCCGGGAAGACGCTGTGTCTGTGGCGCTTCCAACATACTTATTTACTTTTTTCAGTTTATGAAAAGATAATTCAGGAGACATTATTTCAATCAGACCCCTATGCAGTGTAGGAATGCTAATGCTTCCTCTATTAAAAAGGTGTGGAATAATTAGGATGCTGATGAAGACTGGGGGCAAACTCTGGAGAAATCCATTATCCAGTGCTCAATGCTTTTCCCGTCCCCTCTGTATCCCCGAGTGACAAATTAACATGTAACGGAACAACGGCTGCTAACACTTAGGGCACATTTAGCTCAGATTGGAAGCTAGTTTCTAAGAAATGAAGGTTTTCACGGTTCAACCTTGGACCAATTTGGGATTGCAGGAAGGAGGTCGAGGAGGGTGAGGGGTGCGAGAAGGGGCTAAGGGGAAGCAAGGAGGAGCAAGGGCTTAGCTCCCATGGACCTGCCGCGTGACCTTGGGATGCCACGACCTCCTGTTTGGGTGGGGCCAGAGGAAGGGTGAGCCTCATTGGAGGGGGAGAAACAAGGGATGGACTTTGAAAACCATAAAAATAATAACAATTAATACTCACTGAATGTTTCTTAGGAGCTAGGCGCTGTCCTCACAGCAATCCTTCTATGGCAGGTACTGCTATTACGCCCACTTTAAAGATGAAGAAATTGAGGCACGAGCATTTAAGTGACCCCCTGGGTGACATCACTGTGGATGGCGCCTGATGGAATGTGCAGGATCATCCCGCGGACGCGCAGGACAGGAGGTGCAGGCCCCGCCTACGAGGGGCCTCAAATAAGGCGAAAGGAGATGGACCCCCGTGACCTGGCCAGTGGGGAGCTCCTGCAGACTCCTGAGCAGGGCAACCGCGTGCAGCTGATGCTAAGGATGCCCAGAGCCCTGAGGGGTGAAAGTGCGCGAGGCAGGGGCAGAGCTGCTGTACCACGGCGCGACAAGGTGGGGGTGGGGGGCAGGAACCCTGGGATTCGCCCAGAGTCCTGAGGGGTGAAAGTGTGCGAGGCAGGGGCAGAGCTGCTGTACCACGGCGCGACAAGGTGGGGGTGGGGGGCAGGAACCCTGGGATTCGAACAGGAGAGGGATCAGACCCTCCACCGCGCCCCCTGCAGGGCTGAAGAAAGAATGAATCCTCAGAAAATCAGTGGCCCCCTCTCCCTCCTCATTTCCCGGGGCGGGGGAAGGGGGGGCTGCAATGTTCTGAGTTAATATCTCGAAGAAAAAAAAAAAAGAATTCAGGGATCAAACAACTTTTTTGATGAGGGAAGTGTTATTTCTACCAAGACAAGACATCAAAGCCTGTGAACGGGGCTTTTTAGATCATCTTAACATGGGCTCTAAATAATGTTTGAATATTTCTCTGCTTTTCCCAAAGATCCCAGACGGCCTCTCCTAGAAAGAGCCAGCCAGCGCTGCCCCCAAGCCAGCCTCCCCTCCGGGAGCACGTGGGGAGTTTCCTAGGAACACAGCATTTGTATAAATATGGCTTAAGTTTATTTTTGCATTTAGCAGCCCAAGTATGAAAATTCATTGTTCTAGGCATAATGTACATTTCTGTAGATTAAATTGGCTAAAAGCCTGACAAACAATTCGCTATGTTTTGACAGTTCTATTCACACAGATGGCCCTTGCATTAGGAGATATATATGCACGATGACAAAGTCACCTATGAAATGAATTTCTAAAAAGCAATCTCATTTTCCCTTGGATTCCTCTTATTAAATGGTAGATAACTTTTCCAATCTACATGTAATGGTTAACATTTGCTGTGTAACAAACTACCCCGAAATATAGTGTCTTAAAACAAAGAGTCTGTGGTCTCCTGGGCAGTTCTGCAGTCAGCTGTGAGTCAGCTGACGGGGCTGGGGTGAGAGGGACACTGGCCACGTCTCTCTCTTCATCCAGCAGGCCTGGCTCCCACTGTCACAGTGTCAGGATTAGCAAGTGCACATTTAAGCCTCCTCTGGGTCTCATTTACAAATGTCCCATTTGGCCAAAGCAAGTCATATGACCGAGCCCAGCGTCGGGTGTGGACCGATAGACTCGGCCTCTGAAAGCGAGGAGAGGTAACGTCCCTTAGGGAGTGGGTGTGCTTCCAGGGATGGCAGGAACCTGGGGGCACCTTTGCAATCTGCCCCACTCCCCTTCCTCTTAGGAGAATGAATAAAGGAGGCTAGCATAGTTGAATAGATTGTGTGCCAGGCGTTGTTCTAAGTTCTTTATAATTTATATTTCACTTATTCAGAGAAGTTATGTCACACAACTTAAGGTTGTGCTACACAACTAGTCATCACTGGAGCCAAGGTTCAGTCTCACAACTGTCAGAGTCTGAAGCTAATCTACTCTTCACTACCTTTCCTGTTTGCCAGTTGTGGAGTTGAATCTGCCATCTTTGGGTTCTGAATGCACAGTGCTATACCCTAGTCAGTTACTTTTTTGTTGTTGTTCTGTTTTCTTCATTGGCAGTCAGTCAACCTCTATTTGCCTGCCTCCACTGATGGGGAGCTCACGATCTCTCCTGACAGTTGAATGCTCCATCGATTACTAACTCCCTTTAAGTCAAAATGAGATGATAAGAAACCTGCATGGGAATGAGAAGAGTCAACAGGTAGAGGTTTACTTAAGTTTTCTTCCCTGCTCTGAAATCCAAAGTGTGTCTTTTTGTGCTGCCTGATTTTATAATTGTGGTTATCTTTGTTCTGTGTCATTTGGAAATTGTAATTTACATTGAAAGAATCCACACAGGAAACTTTTAATTAATTAGATGAGCATTTTTTTGTTGTTAAAGAAAATGAAGATAAGAAGATAACCTTTTGAAAAGCCTTATAAAAAGGGAGCAGTGGTAATCACCTCCCTGGTGCGCCTTAGGGTCACTCACATGTGGGGGTCTCAGTTCTGCACCGACAATGTGCATCCTGGGAAGGCAGGGACTGTGTGCAGGGAGTGGTGTTCTTGGAACCACTCACTCATGCATTCAGTTATTTATTCATTCATTCATCATTTATCAGACACTGAAACACATTCACTTTATTCAAGACACTCTACCAGATAAAGTTAGCGCTATAAAAAAATTATACTCAGCCCTTCACTCAAAGCTTTAAAAGCCCACTAGGGGAATAAGACAGATGAATCTGATCTGAGAAAGTGCCATGGGCCTATTAAATGTACAAAGCACAACAGGCGCTTAGAGGAGGGAGTTATCACGCCTATGGGGAGAATTAAGGAAGGCTTCCTGGAGGAGGTGGTTTTGGAATGGAACCATGAAATTAACCCAGGATGCATTCTGGGAAAGGGATAGCAATAGCAAAGTTTGAGGGGTATGGGGGTGGTGTTTGTTAGTGTTCCTACCCTGCTGGAAGTGAGTCTTCGGGTGGAGGGGGATGGGAGATAGGCCGGGGGTAGGCCGGGGCTACAGTATGAAGTGCCTTAGAAACTGACATGGCATATGGTAATGTCTATATATACTCATAGTGGAAATAAAAACAACAGCTGGGGGGGGTACTGGGCTCCTGGCCGGGGGGTCACTGTTGTGGGCCCTGGGAGAGCAGCGGCAATCCTCCAGGTGCAACGGCAAGAACCAGGAAGGAAGGAGGGCCCAACAGGGGGCTCGTGATACTAATGGTTACACTTTTGAGCCTATACACCTGCAATAAGAACAAGGCCTAGAGTAGCATTGTGTCTGGGGGTTTCCTCCTGACAGCCTGCATGTTACTCAAATGTGGCCACTCTCACAGCCAAACTCAGCGTGTAGATGCGATGCATTCCCCCCAGCGTGGGACATGACACCCGGGGATGAGCCTCCCTGGCACCGAGGGATCACTACCACAAACCAGCTGAAGAAGCAACTAGAAAATGACCTTGAATTAAAGATTCAATGTGGAACAGCAGAATATACCTGTCTACATATAATGGCATGACTTCGGGAAGCTGTTTGACCTAATGTAAGGGGGAAATGGAAAGGAGAAATGAGATTATAAGGCTGTGAGTCTCTAAAAAAGAGTCTGGAGGTTGTCAGAAGGAATACCCCTATGTACAACTGAACAGAGTCTAAGAGACAGATAAGGTAGATATAACCCCAGGTATTGGTTCTTTTGAGGGATAAAGAGACCCACGGGTTCTATGGTCATGGCAGAAGGGGTTCACTGCCATGACAGATAGCCCTTCTTTGGAGCTGGTGTTTCTGTGTGATGGAATTGGACTCAGAGGGGATCTCTTTTCACAAGACTTGCATGCTACTTTATTGGAATTGTAGTCGGTGCTGGGTTTAAGATATATGTAGGGGATTTGAATCTCTGGACTGATAATATGACACCCAGGCCCAGAGCCTCAACAGACTTCAGCTCCTACACTTTGATTTATTGGACTTACTCCACTCAGCTAACATGGAGTTGAAGAAGGTCAACCACCACAACATGGAGCCTAGAGTGTCTACAACTGGAAGCGGGAGGAGTGCATCCAGTACCCATATGGAATCTAAGCCCTCACTTGACATAGATGTGCAATGGACACAACCAATCCAATGTCCACAGAGAAAATGTGGAATGGGTGTGGGAACGGTAGCCATGGTGGCTGCTGGGTGTGGGGAACGGGAGGAAGAGATGAGATGTGGAGGCGTTTTCGGGACATGGAGTTGTCCTGGATAGTGCTTCACGGACAATTATGGGACATTATAGATCCCCCCAGGGCCCACTGGATGGAACGTGAGAGAGTCTGGGCTATGATGTGGACCATTGACTATGGGGTGCAGTGATGCTCAGAGATGAACTTACCAGGTGCAATGGATGTGTCATGATGATGGGAGAGAGTGTTGCTGTGGGGGGAGTGGGGGGCGGGGGCGGTGGGGTTGAATGGGACCTCATATTTTTCATAATGTAATTAAAAAATAAATAAATAAATAATTAAAAAAAAAAAAAAAAAGAAACTGACATGGCATCTGGTGGCACATGAGACAATGCAGACATTGACCCTCCTAGCAGGGGAAGGCGCACAACCACCTCCTGCTGGCCCCTATTGCAGCTCTGTGAGCCCCATTAGGAATTCCAGGGAAGCGGACTTGGCCCAGTGGCTAGGGCGTCTGTCTACCACATGGGAGGTCCTCGGTTCAAACCCCGGGCCTCCTTGACCCATGTGGAGCTGGCCCATGCGCAGTGCTGATGCGCGCCAGGAGTGCCCTACCATGCAGGGGTGTCCCCGCGTAGGGGAGCCCCACGCGCAAGGAGTGCACCCTGTAAGGAGAGCTGCCCAGCGCGAAAGAAAGTGCAGCCTGCCCAGGAATGGCACCACACACACGGAGAGCTGACACAACAAGATGACGCAACAAAAAGAAACACAGATTCCCGTGCCGCTGACAACAACAGAAGCAGACAAAGAAGACCACACAGCAAATGGACACAGAGAACAGACAACTGGGGCGGGGGGAAGGGGAGAGAAATAAATAAATAAATCTTAAAAAAAAAAAAAAAAAAAGAAATTCCATTGGTGCCGTTTTCCCTGTAGCCTGAGTACCTCTTTCACTGTTCCACCACCAAAACTTCCGCTGAACCCCTATTTTGGGGATGCCTTGGAAGGAAAAAGTCCTGGCCTAAAGGAGCTTCATTTAGGCAGAAACAAATCCAGAAAAAGACACTCAACTGGCATTGCTAATTGGTAATGTTCCTTTTAAATGCCCTGCACTCTCTCTTGCATCTGAGGCTGCACCACACATGTACATTTTCCCTTTCAAGGCCCATATGAACTCCTACAGAGCACTTTGTGAGCAAAAAAAGGAACTCCATCCTCAGAGGGCGGCCTGCCTTTCAACCCCCGCTCTTGTGCCGGGACCAACCTGCTCAGCTCACACAGCGGCCCTGTGTCCTTGCCCCTTCTCTTCCTTGACCTTGCTGACTCTTAGCTGGCTTCAGGTCTGTGGTGGTTTGAAACTGTATGTACAGAAAAGCATGTCTTTACACTTAATCCATTCCTGTGGGTGTGGAGCCATTGCGAGTCACCCACCTCATTCAGGATGGGTCTTAATCCTCTTACTGGGATCCTTTATAAACAGGATGAATAGAGAGAAAGAGAGTGAGAGAAGGCCATGAAAGCCAGAAGCTGACAGCAAGGGAACCAGGAAGAGGAGGGAGAGACCAGCAGATGCTACCATGTGCCTCGCCATGTGGCAGAGGAGCCCAGGATTGCTGGCACCCAGTCTTCAGGGAGAAAGTATTGCCTAGTTGATGCCTTGATTTGGACATTTTTCTCAGCCCCAGAACTGTAAGCTAACAAATTCCCATTGTTAAGCCAACCCATTTCATGGTATCTGCTTTCAGCAGCCTAGCAAACTAAAAGTGAGGTCTCAGCTGATCACGTGCTCAGAGAGTTCATTTTCCCGCAGGGTGCGGGGTGAGCTGGGGCTACCTGGGATACGCTGCCAATTCCTGCAAATCTCCCTCTTGTAATGCACTTCACACTTGCAATGGCCTGAGTAGACGTGCTCTTCATGAAGGAGGGGCTGTGCCTGTCTTGTTCCCTGCTGTGTCCCCAGGGCTTAGCATAGACTTGGCACATAGTAGGCCCTCAGTAAATATTGCTGAATGAATGAACACAGGCAAAAAGAGACCCAGGATTCTTAATACTAGAAAGGCCCCTGAAAAACTATCTAGCCTAGGGAAGCAGATGTGGCTCAAGTGATTGGGCTCCCATCTACCATATAGGAGGTCCAGGGTTCAATTCCCGGGGTCTCCTGGTGAAGGTGAGCTGGCCCGAGAGGGCAGCGGACACAGTAAGATGACACAACAAAAAGAAACACAGAGGAGAGACAATAAGAGATGCAGCAGACCAAGGAGCTGAGGTGGCACAAGAGATTGAGCACCTCTCTCCCACTCTGGTAGGTCCAGAATTGGTTCCCAGTGCTGCTTAAAGAGAAGACAAGCAGACATAGAAGAATGCACAGCGAATGGACCCAGAGAGCAGAATATGGTGGGGAAAGGGGGGAAATAAATTTAAAAATAAGTCTTTAAAAAAAAATTATCTAACCCAAATCATCCATCTGCCAGATGAGAGGATTGGGGGCAAAGAAGGGAACAGTGTGGTCAGAGCAAACCAGGTACAGCGGTAGGCTGCAGCCCACATCTTCCCATTCCCAGCCCTGACCCTTTTCCACTGGACCAATTTTGTGTCATTCCCCTTCACCTGAAGGCAGAAAACAGGATCTGCAGTCCCCACTGCCAGTGCTTCGCAACACGTTGCGTCAGACATTGGTAAACCTGGCTCTTTGGGGCTACCTCCCACTGAACCCCCTCGAACAACAGAAATTAGACAATATGAAATCTCGAAAGTCAAAGGCCCTTCCTATGCAAATTGAAGACGCGAAAGGACCCGGAGATGAGCAAGCCTGTGGTCAGCCTCCCGTGGACGGAAGGAATGGTTCCGGGTGGTGGGAATGCCGGGAGATGTCGGTAACAGAGCCCGGGCTTCCTCAACGTCTTCAGCTTCCTCTCTGCAGATGGTTTCAAATGTTCTCTCAATAAAAATTACCACTGGGCAAACACAAATAAACTTAACGGATTTAACTGACAGAGTTAAACAAGCAGAAGATAGGATTTCTCTTAATGAGAATAAACTACTTGCATATGAAAAAGATTTACTACTGAGGATCCAATAACCCACCAGAAACTTGGAACAGATTCACAGAATTGGGAGGGAAAAAACGAGCAGTCAGGAAAACTCTGGAAGCTGGGCACTGCAGAAGAGGGGGCTGCAGGGGTGGGAGGCAGTGGGGGAGGCAGGAGCCGTGGCTGGGGAGGTCTTGTGACCCATGCAGTCCCTGCAGTGGTCTGTAAAAGACCCGTGGACCCCAGGAAAAGGCTGTGAGCAGGGGCGATTGAATTAAGTGTGTGCTGGAAGGAGAAGGCTCTGGTTTCCTGCTTGGGTGGAGGCAAGGAGAGCAATGGGCAGGGGCAATCAGGTTGCGAGGTGGTAGCTCCAGGTAACGCCAGACCTGGCTTCTGCCACTTTCCAGCTGGGTGACCGTGGGTCCTTCCCTAACCATTTGGAGCTTCGGCTACCAAAGCCTCCTTCTCATGTGTTATTTATTCCCTAATCAACTATTTACTGAGAGCCTATGATGGCCAACACCAGGGATACAGTCAAGAAAAAGAGTGATATGACCCTGCCCTTGCACAGCTATGTTTGAATGGACCTTAGATTGTAAATGTAATTCATCTGAATTTTCTTGGTTACAAGCAACAGAAACCCACTGGAGAAAAATGGGAGGAAAAGGAAATTGACTGAATCCTTTGGTTCATGACGAGGTAGACCCCTGAAGCTGAGCGAGAGTGAGTGGGACCAGACACTCGGGGTCTGGGGCTGAGGACTCATCGCTGGACCACCGCACTTCCCCTCTGCATCCATCTCTTGCCTCTGCTTGGCTCTGCCTTTCTGCATGTTGGCCTCCTTCCTTGCTACTGCAGAGAAGCCTCCCTTGCGTGGTGGGGACATGGCCACCAACAGCCCCAGCTTACCCATTCCAAGAAAGAAGTCTTCTTTCTCTCAGGGTCTGCATGGCAATGCCAGGGGAGGTCCCTCTTGCCCTGATTGGGTCACCTGACCACCCCTTGAACCAATCAGTTGTGTTGCCAGGAAGCTGCCCAGGCTTGGGTCATTTGGCCATGGCGGGGGTGGGGGGTGATTAATGGCTCCACTGGAAACACAAGCAGAGGAGAGGGAGCGTTCTTCAACAGAGGGGAGTAAGGAGCCGGAAACAACAGGCATCCCCACCGTAAGGTCAGCCAAGAGCTTGGCAGGTGCTAAGTGAGCATAACGGGAGACTCCAAGTGGTAGTGGTGCCACCGGCACGGTGACGCTTGACTCCGGCGCTATGCGGAGCAGGAAAATCCACTCATCCTCAAAGCCAGGAAAGGCTCTTCTGGGTGGGCTTGAGGACTGAGACCTGATTTCCTTCTCATTTGGTGTGAATTTCAAGAGCTTTGAAATCCTGCCAAACTCCAAAGTGAGAACCCTCTGCGTTTCAAAGACACACAGGGGTAACCGTGTCAAGACAATTATTGCGGTTAAAGTTGGATTTCCTTCTCCTTACCTGAGCCACGGGCCACTGGCGCAAAGATACTCCGTGTTTATAACCAAAGCCACCCACCTGCTGGCCTGAGATCCTAACCACTGGCCGATGGGGAGAAATGAAGGAAATTCTTGGTAACCCGGCCTGAAAGTCTTCCTAGAAATGGACATAGCTGAGGGCTGAAGGGGTCCAGCCACAGCAGCGAGATTCTTTGTGGTCTACTGTTCCTTTATCAGTACATCTCCAACTGCTCTAAAATTGGACCCAGCTCAAATGTGGCTTTGAATACTGTGATTTTCTTTCCTTGTATTACGAGGAAAAAATTTAAAGCAGAAAAGTTCAGAGAACAATGTAAAACCTTTGTCCCCACTATCCAGAATTAACAGATGCTAATACGTTGTCGATTTTGCTTCAGATCTTTTTTTATCCAAAGAAATTATACATTTCAGATAAAAATTGAAGCTTCTTTGTATTCCACCTGGTCCTACTCTCCCCTTCTTCTACCCAAAGGCAGCGCTTCTCATGGATTTGATATGCATCTTTCCATCCATGTTTGCATACTATAATACATAAGTAGGTATCCAGAAGCACAGCAGAGAATTTTTGGTGTGTTTTTAAAATTTATGTAAATGTCACCATACTGTGCTTATTTTGCAGATTGCTTCTGTTACTCGACATTGTTCCCAAGATCAATCCATGTAGATTTTCACGCACACAGAATTCATTTTAAAAGCTGTGTTATATTCCATCCTATCCCCTATTATCCATTCCCTTCTTTTAGTCATTTCCAATTTCTCACTATTGCAAACAATGCTGTGGGTTTATTGTCTAGCACATGAGTTAAAAAACGAGCCTGAAACGTACCCATCCTCCCTGGGCAGAGGAGGATTCATAGAAGTATATACTTTGGAAAAAAATTATATCTTAACAAGAGCCCTTTGCATGAGCTTCCACTGAGCATTACAGTTTGTGAGGCATTTTCTCATCCATGATTTTATAAGATGTTCACAACAGCCCTAAGTTGCAGACAGAGTTTTCTTTATCAGTTTTAATATCAGGGAAAATGAAGCTCAGAGAAGGAAAAGGCTATCCCAGATCCATGTACGCAGCTGTCTTTGGAGAATCCAGTTTATAATCTCAACTATTTTGCCCTTAACTAGCTGAATTGCCTGTAATGAGTCACCACCCTCCAAGATTCTCTATTCTAATCCCAAATAGGGCCAGTGATGGTCACCCAGTGTTTACTCATATGCACACCATAAGATTAAATAAGATGGTGATACAGCACATAAATAGAAGGCAGAAATTAAGTATTGGCAGCTGCTGCTGAATCTGGTCCACAGATGTTTTGTTTGGCTCATCCAGTGTTTTTAAAAAATTGAGCCAACATTTAGTAATTGGGTGATTTTACATTAAAAGTGCAGATTTTGGACTTCTCTTGGAAAATTAGAAGATCTGACAACACCAGATCTGAATTCCCACCTGGCCACAGTCAGCTGAAGCTCAAAAGCAGTCTCTGCTTAGACAGGGAAGCTACTCTCCAATCTACCACAATCTTCACCATTCCCTATTGTCCCTAACACTGAGGCCTAAGTGCTGTCAGCATTTATCAATATGATTGTCTTGTTTTTTTTCCCTATAGCAGAGAAATAATTCTCTGTGTTCATTTCCTTTTTTTTTTTTAAGATTTATTTTTTATTTATTTCTCTCCCCTTCCCACCCCACCCCCGCTGTCTGCTCTCTGTGTCCATTCACTGTGTGTTCTTCTGTGTCCACTTGCATTCTCAGCAGCACCGGAATCTGTGTCCCTTTTTGTTGCATCATCTTGCTGCATCAGCTCTCAGTGTGGGCAGTGTCACTCCTGGGTGGGCTGCACTTTTTTCACATGGGGCGGCTCAATGCAAGGCGCCTTCCTTGTGTGTGGAGCTACCCTACACAGGGGACACCGCTGCGTGGCAGGGCACTCCTTGTGCACAGCATCACAGCACATGGGCCAGCTCACCACATGGGCCAGGAGGCCCTGGGTTCAAACCCTGGACCTCCCATATGGTTGGTGGACGCTCTATCAGTTGAGCCACATCCTCTTCCCTGTTCATTTCTTTTTAAAAACTGAAAATCATATAGAGTCTAGGGGAGCCACATAATTTTTCTTACACCCAGCCTAATTCTTTCCCTAGCCCCTCTAGACATTTTAGTGTGTGAGCATTGCTGTATGGTACTGTTATTTTTCTTAGATCATTATTTCCCACCCAAGAGAAAAATAGGCAGGAATGGCATTAGCCTTTTTGGAAATAATAATAGCAAGCTATTTCTCAGCACTTACTTTATGCCAGATACTCTTTTAAGCCCTTTGCCTGGAGTAATTCAGTTAATCCTCACAACAATCCTATGAAGTAGGTACTATTATTATCATTTTATATAATTATTATCATTTTATAAAATGAGGAAACTGAGGCATGGAGAGTTTAAGAAACTTACCCAAGGTCAGCACTGTAGGGATTTGAACCCAGATATCTGACTTCCAAGTCGGGGCTGTCAACCCCTATCTTCTTCCAAGACTGCTGGCATGTTTACGTGTGTGGATGTACATAGACAAGCACGCTTGCAGAGGCAACCCATGTACAAGCCATCGTGCTGAGCACGTAAGAATGGGCTCCCAGGAAGGCTGAATGGAAGGGACTGCTTCATCTTAGGGGAAGATGATCTCTGCTCGGGAAGTCAGAAGGAGGGGCTCAGTCCAAAGTCGCCTACCCACTTGTGCAATCTCTCCACTCTTCTGGGCCTCAGCTTTCCCATCTCTAAAATCAAGTGAAGGGGTTTGGACCCTGGGATCTCTAAGCGTCCTCCCGGCTCTACCGTTCTGTACTTCTCAGACTTCCTCTCCTCTCTTTCGAACTGTCACCCAGAGGTGAACCACAGCCCTAAGGGAGCAATGCGTCAGCTTGGAAAAGGGGGGGAAGCTCAGTCCGAGCTGTTCTCTCCACATAGGCTATGCCAATGGCCAGACCACGTGGGCTGTTGTGGGGGGGAAGGGAGGGGCTCTGCCATTGAAAATTTAGCAGCTGGAGCCCAGCTCCAAGGACAGTCTGCCAAACTTCCCATGGGTTTGCCAGCTTCTTTCTCAAGATTCTCTTGAAGAGCTGGAAAAGACATTCCCTATCTACTTGGCTTGTATTTGCAGAGAATTTTTCAGATTTGGAAAGACTGATGGCCAGGGAATCTGAAGATCTGACCTTCAGCCCCCACTCTCTGTGTGACCAGCCCTCTTTGAGCCCCAGCAGTCTATACAAAAAGAAGAGATGATTGGTATTATTTGTACAGAAGTCAGTTTTCCCTTAAATTGTGGCTGGGACCATGGACCTCAGAGAGAGCTCCACCGCGTAAGGAAGGGTGAGACCGTGTGGGATGGAATGCTGGGTCCCCTGCTAGACTTTATGGGAGAGACAGCAGTGAGGAAGGCCTGATCCTTGCCATCAGCCCTTGTGGTTGGGAGAAGGGTCCTCCCAAAGATGTCCATGCCCTGATCCCTGGAACCTATGGATATATTAGGTGACATGGAGAAAGAGATTCTGCACATGTAATTAAGGTTACAAATGCTAAAATGGGGAGATTATCTAATCATGTGGGCCCTTAAAGGCAGAGAACTTTCTCCAGCTGATCTTAGAGAGCTGCAGCAGAAGTCAGAGAGATGGGAAGCAGAGAGGGATTTGGCCCACCATTGCCGGAGGGGACCAGTGGAAAGCAAGGGGAGGCACGTAGGCAGCATCCGGCAGCAATGGCTGTGCCCTGGCCGACAGCCAGCAAGGAAACGGGGGCCTCAGTCCCACAACCTCCAGGCATTGGATTTGACCAACAACCTGAATGAGCTTCGACGTGAAATCTGCCACTGAAGTTCCAGATAAGAACCCAGCCCAGCTGACACCTTGTAGGACCTGGGCCGGAGGGCCCATTTGAACCACGCTATGCCCAGGTGTCTGCTGTGTGGAGCTGTGAGATGATAAATGGATGTTGGTTTAAGTCACAATGTTTGGTTAATTTGTTACTGCAGCAATAGAATGCTAATGCATCCCTCTCGTTGTAGGAACTAAATTTGCAGGCTGAGACCAATGAGAGAAAATGGTAATATATGGTCTCATGAGGTTCTGAATTGTATGGAGGGGTGGATTCAGAAAAGGAAAGCTAAATGGGTGGTGCTGCTTTGGAATTAGGCCTCGAGACCTTAGTCATATTTGGAGATGAAGGAGGAGGGGGCACTCCCTCCACGTTGGGGAAGCTTTTCCAGTCCCCAGAGATCACCAGTGTTGTTGCCAAGAAGAGCTTTTTGGGGGCTTGAGATGACCCTGCTGAGCAGCCAGAGAGGAGCTGTATCACGAAAGAGTAATCTTGACATGCTGGAAGCATCCCCAGCCTCATGAGCATTCTAGAGAATCAATACCCCTCTTCAATGAAAATGATAAATGATTTTACTAGTATTTCACATTTTCATCCCATTACACAACATTTTCTCCAAGTCTGAAAGGTTATAGAATCAAAATCAGGAATGTAAATGACCAAAAAAAGGAGATGTTTGATGATGAAATTCTTTCCTCATAATCATGAAATTGTCATAAATCAAGCCCCTCCATCCATTTCTCCCTTTTGCATTTTTAGCCCACATGTCTAGGCTGAAGGAGCTCTGAGGGAGCAGCAGTGTTTTGCTAATTCTAAGCTAATTCAGCTCAAGCCAACAGGTATTTATTACACACCTACTGTGTGCTGTGTGCTGTTATACGAGGAATGAGGAAGTTTAAGACAGGGCATTCAGAAAATCAAACAGCTCAGATTTTCTGCCTGTAACAGGAAATAGTTCAGTCACTGGTTTGACCTCATTGTGATCAGCATTGGACTGAAAATGATGTTTTGCTTATCTTTAAAGTAGATCAGCAAGGCCTAAAACATTTTACTTCCTAACCATAATACCTTCACCTATGCTATTCCTGTCCTCCCACATCATTTCTGCTACCTATACCCTCCATTCTAGGTGAAATCTGACCTGTTGGCAATTGACAGTCTATAGCCTTCAAAAGCACTAAATTAGTACACGCCCTTGGACTCTGCGACTTGACTTCTAGGACTTGATCCTTTGGAAATAACTATGAATATATAGAAAGATACTCATTTCAGAGTAGGAAACCACCTGGATACCCACCAATAGAAAATTGATTACACAGGTTATCATGTATCCATAAATTGAATACCCATGTTGTCATTCAAAATGATGTAGATCCATGATTATTGTTATGGAAAGAGAGTTATCTTATAATGTTGGATGAAAATTAGGCTACAAAATATTATGACACCACATTTTTAATAAAATATCCATATACATGAAGGGTTTTGAAGTGTTTACTCCAAACTGTTAAGTCATTTTATTTCTTTAGCCTTCGTTCTCCAAATTGAAACAATGACTTGGATTACATTTAAAATCAGGATTAACAGTTGTACAAAATTTGAAAAATCCTCTCTATCTTTCAGTGCCATATCCAGAGACCACCCCCCCATCCCAGGAAGTTGTCCTTGCTTTCTGCCCCCGGGCTCACATAGTACTCCTGGGTCTCAATTTTGGCAACGGCCGTGACTTGTCTTATATTTGGTTTGCTCATTCTCCCTAGCAAGACTACAGTCTCCTTCAAGGCACTGTCCACATCTCATTCTGCTGGAAGAAAACCAAGTGGCCACAGTATATCACACATGTTAACCATTGAAAGGAGTCTACAAAATTGTTGGTTGGAACCACAAGAATAAATGTCCCTATATCCCAAAGTGTCCTGGGGCTGGTCCAGATCACAGTATCCCAGGGACTGAGTTGTGACTCAATGAATTAGGGGGTCTGCATAAGGGTAAAAACATCTTCGTTCCTCTTTGCATCTAAATGTCATCTTCGGCCAAAGAGCTCATTTACAGTCCCTTTCTTGAGGTCACTTTATAGGCCATCTGAGCAAGGATGGTATGAGGTAGAACATTACTCCAATAGATTGAGAATCTATTGTATGGATGGTCAAAAGAAATCAGACACAAACATAAAATTCCACGTTTGTACCATTATTCATTATTTACTAAGCCATTACCTTTTCCTTTCAGGTTTAAATAAACTTTGGCTCAAACCACATCTAAGAGAGAGTGTGTGGTAGATTATTACATGATTGCTTCCCCGTATTTGGTGTCCCTTCTGTGGCATTAAACATTTCCCTGTGCTGTTGTACTTAGGCAAGTTCAGATGTCTTGCCTTGCCCTACTAAACATGAGTATAAATGAGCAGAAATGTCTTCTGAACGTAAGTTTTATTCTTTTGCTCAGAAATTGCTCTGCATGATCTTGCAATGATGGATACAGGCCATTATACATTTTGTCAAAACCTATAAAAGTGTAAAGTACAAAATGTAAACCATAATGTAAACCATTGTACCAATGCTTCAATATTTGCTCTTCAATTGTAACAAATGTACCATACTCATGTGAGATGTTATTAGTAGGGGGGAAATGTGACAGGGGAAGGGATGGGTATATGGAGAGCCCTATGTTTTCTATGTGACTTTTCTGTAACCTAAAGCTTCTTTGAAAATAAAGTGAAAAAACAAGACACTGGGGGGAACATACAGAAGATATGTCACTGTACATAAAAGATAACAGATCTTATGGTGATGAAAGACACAATGCAAACAATTTATTTTATTTATTTATTCTGGTTTTGATTTGGAGAGGTTTTGGATTGGAGAAGGGTCGCAACTGTGGCGGGGGGGGGGGGTTCACTGGTGCATGGTTATCGGTGGTGGGTGTCAGTGGTGGGGGAATGTGTGGAGAGGGGTGCACCTGGGCCATACCTCTATGGAATATGAATGTGCTCATGTGGTCATGGGGTTTTGTCTCAGTGGGTGGAGGCCCACACAATAACTGAAAGAATATTGAACTTTTATCCTGGGGAGTCCTGCTACATTCTCTAATGAGTGGGAAGAATCTTTAGAGGGGAGCAGAAGTGGCTCAAGCAGTTGAGCACCCACCTCCCACATGGGAGATCCTGGGTTTGGTTCCTGATGCCTACTAAAGAAAAAAAAACAGGCAATCAGCAGACAACAAGGACAAACAGTGAGCAAAAACAATGAACAGAGGAGGGAGCCATCTCAGGGAGAGGGGGGGAAAGATCCCTAGAGTACATGGGCAGTACCTAGTGAAGGAGGACAGACCAGTATGCCAGACCCTCGATACTGATGCTTGTATTATGAACTTTGTTCTTATGAAAATTGAAACTTAGTCTAGTATTATACATTGCCTAAGAGTTACCTTCTGAAAGTTTCCTTGTTGTTCAAATGTGACTTCTCTCTAAGCCAAATACAGCCTTTACATGCTGTATTGCCCCGGTGTGGGACATTGCTTTTGGGGATGAGCCTCCCTGGCTCTGAAAGGTTGTTACCAAGTGCCAACTAGTGACGTATTTGGAAAAAAGGCCTTGACCAAAAGGGAGAAGTATTAAATACAAATGAGTTTTTTCCCCCCTTTGGACAGAAATAATTTATTTAACAAAAATAATAAACTATCCTTCTGTTTCTTAAAAATATACTAAGAATAAGATCTCTTAATCAAATATGGTATATATTCAAAACATCTCTAAAGTTGGAGACTTTGTAAGTTTAGGAGAAAGATTGTGAAGGTGTGTGTTTCTCTATTTTATTTTATTATTTTTTAAGTGGTTTTTTTTTTTTTTTTTTTAAGATACGTAGATCACAAAGTGGCTTAGAGATTTCAAAGTGAGTCTGGAGGTTATTCCAGAGGTTATACTTACGCATGTCTCCAAAGGAATTCACTGACTGCCACAGTAAACAGTGCCTCAAGCAGGGGGTTCCTGAGGGCTCTAGAGACCTCTAGACACTATAGGCAGGGCAGACCACCCCAGGAGTTTGCCACCCTGTCAGCAGGCTTTACCTTGGAACATATGGTAACCTATCCCCACAATATATCAGTTAGATTCATTTATAATTTTCCTGCACATGGTTCTTATGCCCCTTTTATTTGAACGTATAATTAGCACCCCACCTGTTAAATGTGTCCTAGAGACTTAAATCTTCCAGCTGATCACATACCAGTTGTGCCCTGAATCTCAGCAGAGTTGCAGTCAACACCTACTCTCCAGTTCATTGGACCTGCCCAAGACAACTAACAAAAAGATGATGGTAGACAATGCTCATCCCAGAAAACAGAGTATCTACAAATGCAAGCAAGACAGTTTCATCCATCTGCCCCCATGGGATCTAAGCTTCCTCTTAATCAGAAGCAGAGTGGGCATCACTATCCCAAAATCCTTAAGACTGAGACATGTACAAGCAAAAGGGGGGGAATGCAACTATGAACTAAAGTAGACTTATTATTCTAGTAATGGAAGAATTTGTACAATTGATATAAAAGCAGTGGTTACCAGAGGTTCTGAGAGGAGGGAGAGGGAAAAATAGGTGTAACATGAGGCATTTTGTGGATACTGGAATTGTTCTGCATGACATTACAATATTGGATAAAGACCATTAGACATTTTGCAAAACCTATAAAATTGTGTGGTGCAAAGTGTAATGTAAACTATAGACCATGGTTAGTAGCAATGCTTCAATATGTCATCAATTGTAACAAATGTACCACACTAATGAAGGATGTTGTTAATGGGGGCAAGTGTGGGAGGAGGGGGGGTATGGGAATCCCCTATATTTTTGATGTAACATTTATGTAATCTAAAGCATGTGTTAAAAGAAAAATAAAGAGTCAATGTGTGTGGTTCATAACCTCTTCTTTTCCTCTTGCTTCAACAACCAACTTTGTCCCAGGTAGGAGGTGCTCTGTCAGCTGTGTCCCAAAATGAAGATGGCTTGATGTACAGCTGTAGAAAACCCATGATGAACACATAAAATGCGTCAGAAACAAATTTTGTGTTCGTGATCCACTTACACTGAGAAGGAGAGTGGCCTTTTGTTACCATAACATAACATTTCCTATCCTGACTGATACACAGAGCAAAACACAATGTCCAGGGAAGCACTGTGGCTCAATCAGATGACCTCCCATCTACCATACGGGAGGCGCTCCATTCGCATCCAGGGTCCTCCTTGTGAAGGCAGGCTCGCCCACTCGCTGCAAAGCGCCATCTGGCCCGCAAGCGCCGCAGAGTGCCGCATCGCCAGCAGACGCTGCAGAGAGCTGACTCAGCAAAGGTGACGCAACAAAACAAGGGAGACAGGCAAGAACACAGTAGAGTCCGCAGCGAATGGACACAGAGAGCAGACAGCAAGCAAGCCGCAAGGGTGGAGGGGAAAATAAATAAATACAGACACAGAAGAATGTAGAGCAAAATGGACACAGAAAGCAGACAGCACACACACACACAAAAGTCGCAAGGGGGAGGGGATAAAAATATATATATAATGTCCCTCCCAGTATCTCCAGGAATTTTCAGAGGCTTCCTTCTCTGATTCTATATTTCTACCTCCATCTGAGTGAGATATAACTCACGTCTCATCTCAAGTGATAGCCAGCTCCATTTCCTTGACGTTCCCCCAAATCTCCCACATAAGTCATTTGGGAATAGAAGACTTTGGCTTATGGTTTGGACGAGAAGGAGGGGACTTACCCTGCAGCATCACAGTGAGCTTCATATTGAAAAGTAGGCATCCCGGATCATTTGAGGTCTTTCGACCACTCCACCACTAGGAATTTTTCACAGGTCACTCTTTTCCACTCTTGCTACGATGCCCAGACTCCCATCTTTCTTTTTATTTCTTCCCTTCTCTGCTTCTGCCAACTCTAAATTTTTGTTCACTTCTTATTCAGAATATTTAGCTATCTTTTTGTGGTCTCCTTTCAGCTAATGTCCTTAGAGTCTCAACTTCCTCCCTGGAGCAGCTCACAAATGCATTTTTCAATATAAAGATAGTTTCATCCCTGAGATAAACTCCAGATCCTGCTATTAAAATTATTTGTTTGAGCTAAACAGAATGACTCCTTGCTCTCAAGAAACTCCAGATCTAATAGAGTTACACATTTAATAGGACTGAAGTGTAATTTATCCACAGTTGAGAATGTGTCCAAGGTAGTCAACCAGAAGACATTCTTCCATGAAGAAACATCTATAAAAGAGTTCCAGTTCAGAATATCAAATGATGATGACTCTAACCATAGGGAATTTGTGTTTTTCTCAGATTTCAAAGATCACTCCTACCAAGACACCATTTTAAATAATCCTGTCACCAAAATTTAGAGGAAGTCTTCAGCACTGCAAAGCCCCAGGCTGGGGAAAAGTATAACCACAGTTATGGCTGAGAAGGGATGGGGTTGGAGTGGGGTGGAGAACAGCTTTCCTTATGGCTTCTGGGTTTATCAATGGGAGGACATGAAAAGAAAAGGTGGGGAGTCTCTGGTAGAGAAAAAGCTATAAAGAGGAGGATCCCCAGACTAAGCACATCTTTGAAAAAGACAATAGACTCAATTAAGAACCAGAGTCATAAAAGAATACAAATCTCCCAAACAAAATATGAGCAGAGAGATGAGACTTGTTCCCATAAATAACCTGTTGTAATTAGAACATATCAACAGTTCCTATTAAAGAAACATCAGGCAGTCAAGTACTGGAAGTCTGGGAAAATTGAGTTCTTAATTAAATCCTCATCAGAATTACCAGTGCCCACATCTTCCACATCCCATTTCCCCAAGTCTCTAGTGTAAGTGCATCAGGAAATGGCTTGGTTCTGTGTAATCACATGAAATGAATTCTTCCCCTGCTCAGTCTTAACAAGGAGTGATAAAGAAGTACTGGATCCTAACTCCTGAAACACAAGCCTTCAAAGAAATCTGGCTGGATCTCAGCATTCCCAGAGGAGCACATGCATGTAGTCTTTTAAAGAAAGGTTTATCTTCTTTTAATTACATTCCCCTGCTCAACACCCCCTGATTCTCCAATGTTTGTGGAGTACAGTCCAACCTCCCAAACTTGGAATTCCAGGGACTTATTCTTGATTTGCAGCCTCACTTCTCCCTATTCCCTACATAAGCCTCACTCCTTGTTGGCCCCCATTTCTTTTGCTGATTCAATCTCCTCAGTTTGGAATGTTCTTTCCCTCATTTTCTGTCTACCAAAATCTTACAGAATCTTTACCATTTCACTGAAAATGACCCATCAAGGTCCCTAGCCATGTCCAGTGGACACTCTTTAGCCTTTCTCAGCAGCTTTTGATCTGTTGACCAGTTGCCCCTTTTCTAGAAAGACTTTAGGCTCTATGAATCTGACTCCCTTGGTTTTCCTCTCCCTTGCCTGGTTACTCTCTTTAATATCCTTTTCAACTCCTCTTCCCCTAATCCCACCTAAGGGTACCTAAGGAGCTGGGTTCCCCTGGGTTCTTTACCTCATAACAAATGATCCTCTTTAAACATCCTATCTCTATGCCAGTGATTCCCAGTTCTGTATCTCCAGCCCTGATCTCTCTCCTTAGCTGTAGATCCATACATCCAACTGCCCAATAACATCCCAACTCACCAGAAACTTGAATAATCCAGAATCTTTTGGAACCCCCTCTCTGCTCCATCTAACCTTCTCTACCACAATTATTCCTCCTTCTGTATCCTCTGCTCAGAGAGTGCTCCCCCCACACACGTGGCCAACAACCATTTTAGCATATCACACAAGCTCAAAACCTGGACCTCTTGCTTGACACTTGCCTCAGCTGTGTCTTTCATATTCATATCCTTCCAAAGCAGAGGTCAGCTTTTTCCCAAAAGGCCAGTTAGTAAATATTTTAGTATTTGAGAGCCATATAATCTCTGTTACAACCACTCAACATCATGTTCTCTCCTGGTTAAAAGACCAACTGGTCTGCAGATATAGAATGGCTATATTATATGATTTCTCAGGAAGTCAATAAAGGTCTATTTAAATAATTTAAAAATTTTTTATTTTAAAAGTATGTTGCAGATACACATCATTGATAAAAAAAAATTCAAAAGCTATAAAAATCCAAATCCCATCCACTTAGCCCCCTTTACTAGAGACTCTACTCTTATGGGGTCCCTGTGTCTTCCCAGAGATAATTTATGCATACACAAACATTTACAAATACAAGCAAATTATATGCATGGTTCTAAATCTTGCTTTAAATGTATCACTATTTCTCTTATTTTATCCTTATTATCTACATTGCCAGGCTGATGGTGCAAAATTGTATTTCATTGTGGTTTTATTTTTCATTTTTTTGATATGTAATGAGATTTAGCATCATTTCATGTGTTTATTGCCTATTTAGTAAGCTCCTCTGCAAATGGCCTCTTTCTAAGCTTTGCCTATTTTCTAATAGATGTTCTCTATATATTCTGGATCCCAGTTCTTTGATGGGTTTATGTGCATTGTCTTTTTAGCTTTTAATAGTGCTTTTTTTTAAATGAAGTAAGGTTTTAAATATTTTTCTTTTTTTTTTTTTTTTTTTAGGAGGTACCAGGGTTCAGTCCTGGGAGCTCATACATGGGAAGCAGGTGCAGGTGCTCAACCACTTGGATTTAAAAATCCAGTCCTGGGGTTTTAAATTTTGATGTAGTTAAATTGATCATCTATTTCATAGATAATGCTTTGTTTATCTTGTTTAAGAAATGCTTAATCTTATTTCATGAAACTATATTTTCCTTTAACATTTTTCAATTTTTGCTTTTTTTGCATTAGATTTTTAATACCCTTGGAATTTATTTTTGTATGTGGTGTGAGATAACTATCAGACTTTTCTTTATATGCATTATCAATTGTAGTAACACCATCTATTAAATAGTTAACTCTATTATTTCCCATTGATCTGCACTGACACCTGTTACATATGGAGTTACCATATAAGCATTAGTCTATTTCTGGGCTCTTAATTTTGTTCCACTAATTATTCCTTTATGCCTATTAGAAACATATATAGGTTGGATATCTACCAGTGCAAGTCCCTCTACCTTGTTCTTTAAATTTCTCTTGATTATGATGGCCCTTTTCTCATCCCTATAAATTTTTAGAATTGGTTTGTCAAGCTCCACAAAAATACTTTATAATGATTTTAACTGGAATTACATTAAGTTTATGAATTGATTTGTAAAGAATTTACATTATTATGATATTGTATCTTCTTATCCATAGACATAGTATATCTCTCTATTTACTTATATTTACCTCTAACATCTTTCAATAGAGTAAAATATTTCCAAAAATGCTAAGCATATAGTTGGTAAGATTTATCCCTGTGTTTCCTATACCTTTTAAACTATCACAAACTTTTAAAATTACATTTTAATATTTTTGGCTGATACACAGGAAGCAAATGACTTTTAAAATGTAATGTTTATATCCAGAAACCTTGGTAAACTCATGAATTCTATGAATTTAGTGGAAGATTCTCTTGAGTTTCCTGGATTGACAATAATTTAGTCTGAAAATAATTATTATTTTATTTTATTGTTTCCAAACCTTATCCTTTTTATCTCTTTTCCTGGTTTTAATGGATTGTCTATTGTCTTTAGTACAATGCTGAATGTAAGCAGTGGTGTTGTGTCTCCTTGCCTGTTCTCTACATTTAAATGTATTGTTTGTAACATTTTTTTAACCATTTTATTTCCTCCTTTTAATTATCCCAATTCGTATTTCTTGTTTATTAGAAAAATTGTAGGTTTACAGAAATATCAGACACAAAATACAGAGTTTCCAAATACCACCCTATTTTAATACCTTGCATTAGTGTGGTACATTTGTTATAATTCATGAAAGAACATTTTAATAATTGCACCATTAATTATATAGTCCCTTGTTTAAATAAGGCTCACTATTTTTGTTGTACATTCCTATTTTAAAATTTTTTATTCTAGTAACATATATGCAACCTAATGTTTGCTGTATTTTTTTGATAAACATCCCTTATCAGGTTAAGGAAGTTCTCCTCTATTCCTTCTTCAACAAATTATTTTTATATGAGTGAGTGTTGAATACTTTCAATGAATTTTCTGCATTTATTGAGATGATCACATAATTTTACATCCTTGATGTGAATGACCTTTGCATTCCTGAGATACAGCCAATGTAATAATGATAATATGTATTTGTATTTATATTTGTATATGTTTCATTTGTAAATATTTAAGGTTTTGCATTTGTATATATATGAATGAGAACTGGGTGTGACTTATTCCTTATGCTGTCCATGTCTATTTTGGATCAATTTCCCTGCTTATTCAACCCTCCCTCCATTCTCCCAATTCCCTGCCAACCACTAACCTCTTTCACAGAGCTATAGTTTTGTGTTTTCTGGAATACCATATCATTGAAATCCTATAATATGTAACCTTTCCAGACCAACTTCTATCACTTAACAATGATGCATTTAAGATTCATCCATGTCTTTCTGTGACTTAAATAGCACTTTATTTTTATCACCAAATAATATTTCATTGTATGGATGTGGCACAATTAGTTTATCCATTCACCTATTGAAAGACAACATCTTGATTAATGTTCATTTTTTAAATATTTTTTCTTTCATCTCCAGATTGGATAATTTTTATTGATCTACCTTCACGTTCTGTGGCATTCCTCTGTCATCTCCAGTCTGTTATCAGGCCCAGTCAGTGAAATTTTCTTCGGATATTATGTTTTTTAGTTCTGAAATTTCTATTTGGTTCTTTTTTATATAGTTTCTATTTCCTTTTCTGAATTTACCTAGTTTTTGTTCCTTACAAAATATATTCCTTTACATCATTGATCTTAGTTATAATAAATACTATAAAAATTCTTGTCAGTTGATAAGATTGGGGGAAGATGGCAGAGTAGGGAGCCCCAGGACTCAGTCCTTCCACCAAAACAACTGTTAAAAATGCAGGAACTGGCTGCAACAAGTATTTTGACAATCTGGAGGCCAGAATAACATTGTACAGCATTCAAGGAAGAGTAGGAGGAAGAGGCTGATAAATTATGATAAAGAATAGTAAGCTGCTTTCTCCTCCTTGTGTAGTAGGACGTCATGGTGTCCAGCCCCTGGCTAGCTCTCTGGTGACAGAAAGGGACATAAAAATCCTCTTCCCTAAGACCAGGGAGGGGCATAGTCAATCACTGATTATGGCTTTCAGTCAGCAAATTCAAATCGCTGGGCCTAGTTCTGAGGGCAACCATTATATCAACCTGCCCCAATCAGGAGTGGCAGCAATGGAGACTTAAGGGCTTCTTCAGGGCTGTGGGGAAGTTAGTTAAAGGGCTGCCTTTGCTGGGCAGGCAGGAAAGCTCAGCTTTGAGGAGCTGTTGGAGAAATTCTTGGTGCCCTTCCTGATCTCCTCCCCAAAGCCCTTTGGAGCCACTCTGCATCCCTTTGTGGTCTGGGCCTTGTTTTGGCTGGGAAAGACTGACTCGATGAATTCCTCTCCAGCATGCTCTTTCTCCCAGAATTTGCCCTCCAGGCAAAAGCAACTTGAGACAATGAAAGGAGTGTAAGAAACTATAGAGGCAGGCAATCTGGGGCAAACACCTGCCAGCTTCAAACACCCAGCAGAGGGAGATCTGTCTCCTGGGAAACAGAGGGGGCAACCAAACTCCTATAAATGGGAACTCCAAAATAATGAAACAAAAACAAAAACCCAGGACAGATGCGAGTCAAGAATTTTATATACAATAAGACTTTCTTTCAATAATGAGGGAGAGAGTAAGACATTCTCAGATAAAAGTGGAGGGAGTTCATTACCACAAGACCATTCTTACAAGTAATATTAAAGGGAGTTCTTCAGACTGAAAAGAAAGGACACCAGACACTGGTTGAAAGTTTGGTATGTAATTCCACTTCTTACTTTCTACAGGTGCTAAAACACAAATGCATAAACAGTAATGACAGGGAAGTAGCTGTGGCTCAATCAGTTGGGCTCCTGTCTACCATATGGAAGCCCTGGGTTCACATCCCAGAGCCTCCTTGTGAAGTCAGGCTCATCCACATGCTGCAGAGAGCCACCAGCCTGGGTGTGGCAGAGGGCCGCCGGCCTGCAAACACTGCAGAGAGTCGCTGGCCTGCAAATGCCGCAGAGAATTTACTCAGCAAGGTGATGCAACAAAAAAGGGAGACAAGTAAAAACATGGAAGAGTGCACAGCGAATGGACACAGAGAGCAGATAGCAAGCAAGCTACGGGGGAGGGGGGGCGATTAAAAAAAAGTAATGACAAATCTATGGATATGAACATAGAATGTACAAACATATGTCATAACAAGTACAAAAAAAGATAGAGGGTAGAGGGTATAAGAAAAGTATATGTGTATGCTACTGAAGTTGAGTTGGTATTAAACCAAATATGACTGCTATTTATTTATGTTGTTAAGTTTTATCCCCATGGTAACCTCGAGGAAAATGGATGAAAAATATACCCAGACAGACATGAGAAGGCATCAATAGGATACAAAAAACTAAAGAGGTGGGAAAACTCACTAATTCATTCTATGAGGCCAACATCACCCTAACAACAAAGATAGATAAAGATACTACAAGAAAGAAAACTACAGATCAGTATCTCTTATGAATATAAATGCGAAAATCCTCAACAAAATACTAAACTGAATCCAACAGCATATTAAAAGTATTATATATCATAATCAAGTGGAATTTATCCCTGGTAAACAAGGTCATTTCAACATAGGAAAATCAATTAATACACCACATTAACACAATGAAGGGGAAAACCCCCACATGATCATCGCAATTGATGCAGAAAAGGCATTTGACAAAATCCAGCACTGCTTCTTGGTAAAAACACTTATAACACTAGAAATAGAAGTAAATTTCCTCAGCATAATAAAGGGCATATGTGAAAAGCCCACAGGTAACATCATATTTAATGGTGAAAGACTGAAAGCTTTATCTCAAAGATCAGGAACAAGACAAGAGTGCTCACTGTCACCAACATTATTCAACATTGTACTGGAAGTTCTTGCCAGAACAATTATGAAAGAAAGAGAAGTAAATGGCATTGAAATTGGAAAGGAAGAAGTAAAACTTTCCCTATTTGCAGATTATATGATCTTATACACAGAACAACACTAGAGCTAATAAATGAATTCAGCAAAGCAGTGTTGCACAAGATCAATACCCCAAAATCAGTAGTGTGTTTATACACAAGCAATAAACAATCAGAAGGAAAAATCAAGAAAAACTTTCCATTCACAATAGCAACTAAAAAAATCAAATATCTAGGAATAAGTCTAACCAAGGATGTAAAGGACTTGTGCATAAAAAACTATAAAACATTGCTAAAATGAATCAAAGAAGACCTAAATAAATGGAAGGACATTCTGTGTTCATGGATTAGAAGACTAAATATAGTTAAGATGTCAGTCCTACCCAAAGCAATTTATAGAGTCAACACAATCCCAATCAAAATTCCAACAATCTTTGTAGAAATGGAAAAGCTAATTATCACATTTATTTGGAAGGGTAAGGGGCCCTGAATAGCTAAAGCAGTCTGGAAAAGGAAGAATGAATTTGAAGGACTCACACTTCCTGAACTTAAAATGTATTGTAAAGCCACAGTAATCAAAACAGCATGATACTGGCACAAGGACAGACATACAGACCAAAAGAGTTGGATCAAGAGCTCAGAAGTCAACCCTCACTTTTATAACCTACTAACTTTTGTCAAGGCGACAAAGACCACTCAACTGGGAAGAATAGTCTGTTCAACAAAGGGAACTGGGAAAACCAGATCTCCATTTGCAATAAACAAACAAACAAACAAGGACATCTATCTCACACCTTTATACAAAAATCAACTCAAAATGGATCAAAGACTTAAAAAGAAGAGCCAGAACTACCAAACTCCTAGAAGAAAATGTAGGGAAGCATTTTTAGAACATTGTATTAGGCAATGGTTTCTTAGTCTTTATACCCAAAGTGCAAGAAAGAAAAATAAATAAATAAATGGCACTACATCAAATTTTTAAAAATCTGTGCCTCAAAGGATTTCATCATGAAAGTAAGATGATAATCTATACAATGGGAGAAAATGTTTGGAAACCACACATACAATACAGAAAGACAAACAACACAATTTAAAAATTGGCAAAAGATGTGAATAGATATCTTTCCAAAGAAAATATACAAAAAGCCAGAAAGCATGTGAAAAAACGCTCAACATAATTACCTATCTGTGAAATGTAAATCAAAACCACAATGAGATATCATTTTATACCCATTAGGGTGTTTGCTATTAAAAAAGAAAAAGAAAAATAACGAATGTTGGAGAGGATGTGGAGAAATAGGGACACTCATTCATTGCTGGTGGCAATGTAAAATGGTGTAGCTGCTGTGGAAGACAGGTGCTTCCTTAGGAAGCTAAGTATAGAACTACCATATGACCTAGAAATCCCATTACTAGGTATATATCCAAAAGAGTTGAAAGCAGGAACTTGAATAGATGTTTACACACTGATGTTCATAGTGGCATTATTCACAATTGCCATAAGATGGACGCAATCCAATTGTTCATAAAATGATGAATGGATAACAAAATGTAGTATATATGTACACTGGAATGTTACACAGCCATAAAAAGAATGAAGCCTGAAACACGCAACAACACAGAGGCACCTTGGAGATATCATGTTGAGTGAAATAAGCCAGTTACAAAAGAACAAATATTGTATGATTGCTCTGATTTGAAGCAATTAGAATAAGCAAACTCATAGAGTCACACTTTAGAATATAGATTACCAGGAGATGAGGTGGAGATATAGAATGGGAAGTTAAGGCTGAAAGGGTACAGGGTTCCTATTTGGAGCAATGGACATGTTTTGACAATGGATGGTGGTGATGGTAGCACAATATTATGAATGTAATTAACAGCAATGAAATACATATATCTGAATGTGGTTAATAGGGGGAATTGTATATGTGGTAATAGAACAAAAATGAAAAAAATCCATGGAACTATATTACACAGTGAACCCTAAGTTAAATCATGGACTTTAATTCATAGTACAATTATAAAAATGTATTATCATCAATTGTAACAAATATTTCACACCAACAAAAGGTATTAATAATAGGGCGTTTTAGTTTGCTAGGGACTGCCAAGGCAATATACCAGAAATGGGTTGGCTTTTACAATGGGGATTTAATAACTTATAAGCTTACAGTTCTGAAGCCGTGAAAGTGTCCAAGTCAAGGCATCATCAAAAGACACCCTATTGCTGAGCTGCAGCTATGGGTGATCAGGCACATGGCAGCATCTGCTTGTCTCTTCCCTCTCCTCCAGGCCTCATTGATTTCAGCTTCTGGTTCCCACAGCCTTCTCTCAAGTTCTGTTTCTTCAGCTCTGCCAATTCTAGTTTATAAAGGACTCCAGTAAGAGGATTAAGATCCACCCTGGGCTATGCCTTACTGGAGTAATCTAATCAACTGGTCCTAAACTGGATCTAATCTAATCAAAGGTTCAAAATAGGGTCACACCCACAAGAATGGACTATTTAAGAATGTAATTTTCTGGGGTCCACAGAAGATTCAATCTACCACAAGTGGTATATGTGAACCCTGCATATTATGCATGATTTTTCTGTAAATCCACAACCTGTCTAATAAAAAATATTTTTAAAAAATAAAATAATTGCAGGATTTGTCCTGCCATGGCCGCTGGGTGGACTGGGGGAGAGTATAAACTGCAATGTAAACCACTATCCATGTGGTACAGCAGTGCTCCAAAATTATTCACCAAATGTAATGAAAAAATTGCAAGATTGTCCTGCCATTGTCGACTAGGTGGACAGGGGGAGTGTAAACTACAATGTAAACCACTATCCATGTGGTACAGCAGTGCTCCAAAATGTATTCACCAAATGCAATGAGTGTGCCATGATGATGAAAGAGGTTATTGATGTGGGAGGAGTGGGGTGAGGGGGGTGGGGGGTATATGGGGACCTCATATTTTTTTAATGTAACTTTATTTTTTTTAAAGTAAAGAAGAAAAAAAAAAAAGAAAAAAAGTATTGTCAATTCCAACATTTGGGTCATCTTGGGGTCAGCTCACATTAATTATTTTTTTCTCTTGAAAATTTTTTTTGTTTCATGCTTTATATGTTGAATAATTTTGATTGTATCCTAAATTTTGTGAATGTTTTGTTATAAAGACTCCAGATTCTTTGATATTACTCCAAAGAGTGTTGAGTTTTTGTTTTGACAAGTGGTTAACTGGTTCCACTGAAATTTTCACCTTTGTCTCTTGGGTAGCCACTCAAAACTCAGTTCAATTCTGTTACCCTCAGCTAGGCTGCATGGAATCTATCCCACTCATGCATGATTCAGGCTTCAGCCAGAGATTTGGGCAAATTTTGTCTAGAGAATTTGGTGTTCTCTATCTCTTTCTCCTTTTTTAGTTTTCCTCCTCATTTTCCTGAAGCTGTGGTTGTCATAAATTCTATCCTCTGGTTCTTAAAGCCAGAAAGACTGATTCTTTATTGGAGTTTTAACAATTCCATATGTTACATATTGCAGCCTCAGGCTAAAAGCTAAAAAAACCAGAAACTTCCCCCACGTTAATCTTCCAGTTGTCAACTCCTCTCTAGAATCTATCTGCTTTTGTTCACTCCCAATGTCTTCAAAGAGTTGACATTTTTGTTTTGTTTTGATTTTTCATGTGTGTGTTTCACCCACACTCTAGATTTTATACATAAGAGGGTTGGTCTAGTGGGAGCTTACTTGGCCATATTGGCAGCAGAACTTCTGTAGCATCCACAAATTTTGATATGTAATATTTTCATTATAACAGTTTTGAGTGTTTTTTACTTTCTATTATGATCTTTGACCCTGGAGTTATTTACATGTGTGTTTTTAAGTTATCAAATTTGTGGAATTTAAAAAATATATTTTTTGTTTATTAGTTTCTACTTTAATTGCAATGTGATTACAGAACATAGTCTATATCATACATAGTCTTAGGAATTTATAGAGATTTGCTTTAAATATAGTATACATGGTAAATATTCACGAATATTTTATATATGCTTGAGATGAATGAATATCCTCTGATTTAGGGGTATAGGGTTTTAAGCACAGGTTCATTAGGTCAAATTAGCTATATCTGATTGTTCAAAGCTTTTCTATCCTTACCAATTTTTGTTTGCTTAATCTAGTAATACATAGATGTGTAATAAAATCTCCCTCTATGATACTGTATTTGTCACTTTCTCTTAAAAATTCTATTAGCTTTTGCTTTATTAATTTTAACCTATGTCATAAAGCACACAGACATTAAATTATTTTGCTTTTCTCACAAATTGAACTTTTTAGCATTTTATATTTTCATCCTTAATTTAACCCTAATAATGCTTTTTTTCTACCAAACTTTATCTTGTCTGTTATTGATACAGTCTCTCCAGCTTTCTCTTGATTAATATTTGCCTAGTACATATGTTTTCCATCTGATTACTTTCAACATTTCTGCATCCTTACAATTCTGAATCCTTATAATTTAAAATCTTATCTGACAATTTTTATCATTTAACTTTTGTTTTAGTACATTTTCATTTATTTGGCATCAGTTTTTCCTTTTTTTTATACTTCCCTTATTCTCCTTTCTTATTTTATCCAGAGATTGGTATTTTTAACTCTATTTTTCCCTTTTAAAGTTGGCACACTACTTCTATTATATTGGTTCCTGTTAATATAGTAATAAGCATGCCAGATTTAAAATCTAAAATTTTCAATATCTCTGTCCTTCTCCCACAAATGCCAGGAAACTTCATATACTTTAATCACATTAATTTCTTATATATTGTATGCTATTGCTTTGCAATATTTAGTTCTTATATCTCTACCTTCCAAATTAGGCATTGTTGCTATTTTATATTCAATTTTTTCTTTAAGATTTACTCACATGTTTACCAACTTATTGTTCACCATTTCTTCCTGCATATCAGACCTTCCTTCTGGAGTTGTTCCCCTTTTATCTGTGCTACATCCTTTAGATTCCTTTAGTGAAGCTCTTTTGGTGGTAACTCTGAGCCTTAAAAATGTCTTTATTTCATTCTCATTCTTAACCTTAGTTTCAGCAACAATGTAATTATGAGTTGATAGTAAAGATATTATTCCACTCTTGTTTTATACTTTTTTTTTTTTTTACCTCTATGATTGTTATTGAGAGTTAGTCGTTAGTCTAACTGTTGTTCCTTTGGATATACCCAGTATTATTTTCTTTGGTTTCTTTTAAGATATCTTTGTTTTTGGTGTTAAGCAATTTCACATTGCTGTACCAAGATACATATTTCTTTTCATTTGTTTTGCACAGGATTAGTTGTCCTTATTGAACATGAAATTGAGTGATTTGATCAATTCCAAAAAATTCTCAGACAATATTTTTTAAAGTATATTGTGAATACCATTTCTATTCTTTCCTATAGAACTCCAATTGGATGTTTATTAGTCCTTTATATTCTCTTTCACGTTTTTTCATATTACTGTTGCTCTGCTGCTCTTTGCCTAATTTCTTCAAATCTCAAATCAAGTTCATTAATTCTCTCTTTAGCTCTATCCAGTTTGCTATTTAACCTATCTATTAAATTTATTATTTTACTAATTATATTTTCACTTCTGGAAATTGTATTTGAGTCTTTTAAAGATATGTCACATCATTTTTATAGTTTCTATTCTCCTTGCTCATGTTTTAATTCTCTTTCATTTCCAAAAACATCTTATATTCATTTTACATTTGACATATCTAGTAGCTAAAGTCCCCAGGAGAAAAATACTTGATTATGACTTCAGATGATTCTTGCTAAAGGTGGCTTCTTCACTTATTTGATCATTTTCTTTTTATTGAAGGCCCTTGTTTGACTGATTGTACTATGTGGGGATCCTGAGAGACTTGGACTGAATAGAGAGGATTTGGTTTGTCTTTGCCAGACATTCTGAAGAACTACTAATCTGGAAGTATTGTAAATAACAGAAAATTTCCTGTCTTTCTGCTCTAGGGCAAATACAAATGGAATTGGGAGCACCTGGGAGAGGTAAACCCCAAGTTTTGTATAAAAATTTGCCTATATCTGTTGCTGACCTTTGAAACATGCATGCATGAGGTAAACTTCAATCGTCCCCATTAAAGTTAATAAAACTGAAATCTGAACTACATTCCACTGCAGGTAAGACAGAATTTTCAGTTTGAGTCTAACCAAGTTAATTGGTTGCTAAAATAGAAAAATGAACACTCTTTGAAGAACCATAACAGAATCCACAGCATAACATTCATATTGCCCAGGATATAATTCACAATTACTTGATATAGAATGGGCTGGGAAAATGGAATCCATTCTTAAGGCAAAAGATGATCAAGAGAAAATAATTCCAGGATGCCATGGATTTTAGAATTATCAAACAAGGATATAAAGGAAGATATTAAAACTATTGCAGTGTGGCAAAGGAAAATGTGTTCATAAAGAATGAAAGAATAAAAAATAAAAAATAGAAAAATAGAAAAGGGAATCAAATAGAAATTCTAGAACTGAAAAATACAATATTTGTATTTTCCTGTTGGAATGCTCTCTACATGTCTTTTGCCCACCTTTCTATGTGGCAGATAGTCATTTCTTTATTTGTAGAAAATCTTTAAATATTAACTAACTTTGCCCATTGTCTATTACGTGTGTTACAAAATATTTTTTTCCATTTGTTTTTGTTGTTTGTCTTTCGATTTTGTTAATAGTTTTTTTTTTTTCAGGCAATAATTTAAAATTTTTTTAGTTGAATTTTCAAAATTTTTTATGGCTTCTGGTTTGTATCATTATTATGAATACATTCCCTATGCTGAGTTATTAAAACAAATAGTTATGCTTTATTTTAACTTTTTTCTATCTTCATCTTTGGAAAAGCAATTTTGACAACCAAAGAATCATGAGCAGGGAGGGGCTGTAACTCAACTGGTTGAGCACCTTCCCATATATGAGTTCCCATGTTCAATCCCTGGTACCTCCTAAAAACAAAAGAAACAAATGCAAAAAACAGCTCTCATTGGGGAGTGGATATAACTCAGTGGTGGAGTGCCTGCTTCCCATGTACAGGTCCTGGGTTCAATACCCCATATTCTGGTACTTCCTAAAAAGAAAAAAAAAAATAATCATGAACAGTGTACATTTGAAGAACACAGTTTAAAAAAAAAAAGAACATTAAACCACCGATACAATTGTACTCCATCAAATGTACAGTTTGGAACTATTCTTGGTTCCACTTGAAGCTGCAACAAATTTCCTGATAACACAGAAGTGTCCCAAACTTTAGGTTTTTTGTGGTTTTAGTATCATTTTTCATTTACCTTTTAAAATTTTAAAAAATCAACTGGGTATGTGAATCCATGGATAAAAACAAAACATTTAAAGTATAATACTGGGAAGCGGATATGGCTCAACTGATAGAGCATCTGCCTACCATATGGAGGGTCCAGGGTTCGATCCCCAGGGCCTCCTGACCTGTGTGGTGAGCTGGCCCACGTGCAGTGCTGCCACGTGCAAGGAGTGCTGTGCCATGCAGGAGCGCTCCCGCATAAAGGAGCCCCATGCACAAGGAGTGCGTCGCACAAGGAGTGTGTCCCGCAAGGAGAGCTGCCCTATGTGAAGAAAAAAAAAAAGTGCAGCTTGCCCAAGAGTGGCGCCGCACAAACGGAGAGCTGATGCAGCAAGATGACGCAACAAAAAAGAGATATAGTTTCCCAGTGCTACTGGATAATGCAAGCCGACCCAGAAGGACACACAGCAATGGACACAGAGAGCAGACAATGTGGGGGAAGGGGAGAGAAATACATAAAATAAATCTTAAAAAAATTAAAAATAAAGTATAATACTGAAAAAAAATTAAGTATAATATTGCAATGAGGGAAAATACACAAGCTAATGAGGGAAATTTAAAACAACCTGAAATGACGTAGAGTTTCAACAACATTGCATTGCCCCTCAGGATTCCCACTGTGAACTTAATAAAGAAAATGTTAGTCACACTGCTGATATAACAAGAGGAGTGACACTGAGCAGCCACAGACAATCTAGAAAAGCATGTAAGGGATCTAAGCTGTTTATTTTTAAAATATGAGTTTTTAATTTAAAGATACAAAAGAATAAAGACTTTGTTATGTCTTATATGGGGGGAAAGAAAAGTACAACTCCAAGAAACTATCTTTTATCCAGTGAACTTTGTAAGGCAATCATGGAAATGTTTAATGAAAGTGAGCAACAGAGAGAGAGACAGAGAGAGAGTTAGTGCTTGGCAGGTGCAATGCAATAAAAAGCACAACAAGTAAATGTGATTTGTAACTTCCTTCACAAGGTCAGTTTCAAAATTGCCATGTGTGATTGATATTAGGTATTGGTTTGGTCAACATCTGTTCAACCTCCTTCCAAAAGACTTTGCCACATTTTTAGAATGCTCAACGGTGCTTTTCCCAGACTCCTTTGCAACTAGGGTTCCAAATGTGATTTAGTGACATCGATCAGATGCACTCGCCTCAGGCCTGAAATTTAAAGAACCACCAAAAATACTCAGTAATCAAGATAAATAATATTTAATACAATATTTTAAAAAAATCAAATTAACACAAAAATCCATGAAGTATAAAATATCAAAAATTTAAATAAATGCATTTGTGGTGCATCAACCCATATTGCAATCTGAGGCAAAAGGAAAAAATCAGTAATGCTGATTCTGTCTTTATTGTATTGTACTAGACCTGATATTGGAACCAAGTTAAATGTGGAGCAGCTGTCAGGCATCCATTCTTTGGAGCAGACATGACATAGCTTGAGTGCAGCTTCCTAATCCAGCAGAGGCTCCTTCCTCCTTGTAGCAGAGGTAGCATGCTTCTGAAGCATGTTTCTGAGGTCGCTCTCTGTAGTGACAGGAGCAGCAGCTCCTTTGGAGGCCCAGTTCTACCATGTGATTCTGGGAGTGGTTTCTGGAGATTAATCCTGGTCTTTGTTTCCTCATCCCTCCCAATTAACTATGCAACAATATTTGTGCACAACTGGCTAGAATGGATTTTATTCTCTGCAAAGGAGCCATGACTGTCATACCATGGAAAGCATGCAAAACAGATGCTAAGCCATTCACTGTAGATAAAGCCAAAATCTTTATAGAAAATTTCAGAAGTCTCCAGAACCAGAGAAGGTGCTATTATCAAATGATATCATCAATATAACTGAGGTACTCAGAAGACCCACTTGGACAACAGGTTTAAAGATGGATGGCAGGGGACGGACTTGGCCCAGTGGTTAGGGCATCCATCTACCACATGGGAGGTCCGGGGTTCAAATCCCGCGGCCTCCTTGACCCGTGTGGAGCTGGCCCATGCGCAGTGCTGATGCGCGCAAGGAGTGCCCTGCTATGCAGGGGTGTCCCCTGCGTAGGGGAGCCCCACGCGCAAGGAGTGCCCCGTAAGGAGAGCCACCCAGCACAAAAGAAAGTGCAGCCTGCCCAGGCGTGGCACCACACACACAGAGAACTGACGCAGCAAGGCTACGCAACTAAAAGAGACACAGATTGCCGTGCCGCTGACGACAACAGAAGCGGACAAAGAAGAACACCCAGCAAATGAACACAGAGAACAGACAACTTGGGGGGGGGGGCGGGGAGAGAAGGGGAGAGAAACAAAATAAAAAATAAATAAAGATGGATGGCATATAATCTCTTCAGCTTCAGTTTCCTTATCTATAAAATGAGTATGATAATTTTAGTTTCCTAGGGTTGTTATAAGGTCTCCTACAGATTGTTAAAATATTTCATTATTAAATGAAATAATATGTAGTTAGCCCAGGGTCTGGCCCAAAGTAGGTATTCAGTAAAACTTTTAATAGTTATCATTATTATTTACCTTGTATTTGGGTAAAATATTAGGTATTGCTTGTTTGGCCACTTTATTTATTTTTGATTGCTTTATTTTGAATTGTTCTATCATACAAATCTCTGGATAGGAAAATAGCTGGTGAACTATTACCTAAGATTATTTTTTAATCAAGTGCAGCATCAATGAAAAAAAATTCAAGAATATTTGTGAATATGGGACTACTTCTGTAACAGTCTAAGCTCAAGCAAGGGAATCCTCATCAAAGCCGCCACAAAATATGAGGTACCAGAAGCCACTGCATCATTCACTATTGATGTTTTGCCTATAAGTATTTTACACTCAGTTTTTTTCAGTGTATTGTTGAGGCAGTTTTTTTTTTAAGGCAACTTTTGACAAAAAATGGCATAGTTCAATTCATCATCTTTTTACACAAATATGTAGTAAAACAGAAAGTGACTTTGAAAGGCCACTTAAATACCCTGATATACATTTGTCTTAGTTCTGGGTGGTTACTGGATTTAAGTACAAAAGTAACTTATTAAAAAAATATTGGGTAAGCCCTCAGAATCTCAGGAAGCCCAGAAAACAAGGCTCAGAGCATACGTAACCCAGAGCAGTGCCCCAAATCATGCTGCGAAAGGGGTCTGTGAAGATTTACCAATATAGCTAGTAGCACAGACCCTACAGCTTGCATCGCTGAACTTGACAACACTGGACTCCTCCTCTTTGTGCCCCTGGAAACCAGACCCGGCTGCTGTGGCTGCTGCCAACCATTGCCATATTGGATTCTGCCAAGTCCCTAGTTCTTTGTACTAATGGTTTCTAATTCAAAGTCTGGGGTTAATGTATCTGACTGTCAACATATGAGTCAAATACTTGTACCCTAGTTCCAAGGGAGGCTGGGAGAATGAGTTTCTGCCATTTATCTTTTATGGCAAGAGGACTCTGCCTCAAAAAGATGAAAACTCTCCAACTCTTTGTAACCGGATGGGGAGTGTCATGAGGGTCCCAACTGAGTATAGGGAGTTAGCATTAAGCATACTACAATCTAAAGAGCCAGGAACAATTGGGGCAGGACATTCCCTTTGGGGCTTATTTAAGAGGCAGCTAGACAGTCTTTACCACAACCCTATCTGCATAGACTTGGAAGGTGAAAGAAGAAGAAATTCTTGAAGTAATACATTTTGGCCTAAAAGGAAAGGCAGTGGGGTTTTTCCCCCTTCTGGTCCCCCTTTGGGAGAGGTGAGGTATTACTCTTCCATCTCCAAGACAAGCAATTAGGGGCAGGGATAGAGATTCACTCATGGAGATTGGGGGTGCCTGCAAAGAGAGGCTCTGACATCTCATGTCCCCAGTTGGTCTTTTCCCAGGCAGAGGACTTGCTTATCTGCCCTCTGATCCTACTGAGCAGGGAGAAGAGACATGAAGAAAAGGTAGAAAGGCCAGAGAGAAGAGCAGAATTTCAGTGGGCCAGGAAGACCTTGTGCATGAGGGCCATGCCATCTTGCCAGAACCCCATCTGAGGGGCCAGCCCAGCACCCAAGGGGGTCCCAGCAGCAGCAGGAAGTTGTGGGGCTGTATCACCGGAGGGAGGGCTGGGGGAGCCAAAGGACTCAAGTTCGAGCCAGATCTCTCATATTAGAAAATGGGCAGTGGCCCAGTCTTGGCCACCTAAAGCCCTCTGTGTGCCCATAAGAAGGCCTGCAGTGGGTGCCGCTAACCAGAAGTGCCCTGAGGGCTCATCAGGGTTAGCCAGAGAGGCAGCAGCAGCCAGCCGAGAGGGGACCACAGCCATGACCTTTAGGGGAAGAGAGCTTATCCCAGCTCCCCGCTCTCCTATAAGACCACGGGAAGAATCCCAGAAGCAGGCTGTTCCCCAATGCGCCAGCTCTGATTCTGCAGCAAGGGGAGGAGTCGAGAGCTTCACTTCAGTCCACAGGGCACAGGCCTGGTCTTCTATGAGACTGGGCAAAGCTCTGCCTCAGAAATGGATCCAGGGCAGAGTTCCAACAACCACAAGTGCCCAGAAAGCCAGAGGGGTCTTTCTGGGATGTCATTAAGGGGTCTGCTACTGGGGGCAGCAATAGGGGAGAATAAAAATGCTTGGCATCTATAGTCCTACCAGAAGGCTCCAAAAACCAGCCAGACTTAGGAAAGGGCTCTAGATGCTGGAAGGCAAAATCGAATGAAAGCTGCCCCCTACACTGTTGAATTCTCAGTTTTCTCTAAGGATAGACTTTAGAGTAAAAGGGGGAAGGGATACAGGCCTGGTAAATGTGGTTCACAGAGCTGAGGCATTTAGCAAGTATTTTTTCAAGGCTGGTCACTCTCAGACCATTGCAAGCACACAATGTGTCTACTGCCCAAGACAAGTCTGAGAAGCATATGAAGAAAGTTGATCGGTGGAAGGAGTATTGCAGGATGAAAAGTACAGGGTTGTAAATGTCTTCTGCTGAGTATTGCCCTGAGACAGGAGAAGAGAATGACCAGAGCTCAGTCAGTCAGAGAGGGTTTTCCAAGATTGCCATGAGAAGGCTGCACCATGGCACCTCTTTTTTTTTTTTAAGATTTAAAAAAAAATTTATCCCCCCATCTTGCCCCTTGTTTGCTCTCTGCTTTCTGTGTCCATTCACTGCACGTTCTTCTGTGTCTGTGTGTCTCCCTTTGTTGTGCCATCTTGCTGCCCCAGCTCTCTGTGGGCGCACGGGACGTCAGCTCTCTATGGGCGTGGGCCATCAACTCTCCGCGGGCCCTTCACAAGGAGGCTTGCCTTCACAAGGAGGCCCTATGATGCAAACCCAGGGCCTCCCACATGGTAGACAGGAGCCCACTTGATTGAGCCACATCCGCTTCCCACCATGGCACCTCTTTAGCCACTGTCTGAGCCTCTCCCCTGGAAATCACTGAAGACGTCTCTTTAGCCACTGTCTGAGCCTCTCCCCTGGAAATCACTGAAGACGTCATTTAACAATAACTTAAAAAAGGACTCCTTGAATTCACTTACGTCTGGATCCTTAAAATATTGTGACTCTAAGACAGAGAAGAAAACTGGCCTGGACACCATCTGTAGGATGTCATCGCTCTTCAGCTTGGCCCCATTGCCTGGTGCTGCAAGACTTGGGTTGGAACGTGTACTGTGCATGTGTTTGGGCTATGGAATTGCACCAGTTTGCTTCTGAGTCCTCCTTTACCACTTTATAATTATGCTATTTTGTGCCAGTTCCTCATTAGCAACATGGGGATAATACAAGTACATCCCTCAAAAGGTGATAAGTATTAAATAAAATAATATTTGCCATGCTCTTGACATGATGCTTCACATAGATGAAGTGTCCAGTAAGTATCAGTTTTTCTTTTTATCAAGAGCAAACTTCCCCTAAGCCAGGTAAGACATTTTCATTGTTGACTTGTTTTTCCCCTGTTGGGAATCATTTTCAATGCTTTTATATTGAACACAGAATATTCTAGAATAAGGTACAAATTCACATAAAATCTTGACATCACAAAGATGTCAAAGGCACTTTAGCTTTGCGACAGCCACTTCCAGAATCCTCCCTGACTTCTGGGTAGATGAGGAGGAGGGCAGCTTTGCAGATCAAGTTCTTGCTTTGCCATGGAAGAGTTTGGGGTTGGGTAAGTTTGCAGAGCACAGATATAATTGTCACAATGATGTGTTACCATCACCTCCGTTTTAAAGATGAAGAGCCAGAGAGAGAGAGGCCCAAGGTCATCCAGCTAGCAGCAAAGCCGGGATTCCCAACACTTTCAAGCCTTCCCAAAGTACAATGCCAGGGCCAGCTACAAAATCTGCAGGGTCAAAGGTGATTCTTTGGTCAAAGTTTACCAAATGCTTAACTTCAGGTGCCTGAAATTTTAAACCTTAGCTCTTCTGACTTCTACTCCCTCCTCTCTCGAACATTCATTTCTTTCTTGCAAATAAGCAAAATACACTCTTTCCCTTGAAATTCTGCACGTTCAGCAGGATATTTTTGGGCACTGAGGTGGATTATAATGCAAATGCCCTTGATTTTCTTGGGACTCTCTTTCTCCTATGCATTGCAGTGAGTGATAGGCCCCCTTGAAATAAATGTGCTTTTGATGGATGAAATTCTCTTTTCCCTCGTGAAATATGCTTGGTGGCAGATACTTCCATTTGGTAGAATTTGCTTAATAACTCAGTGTCATGCAGGGCTCAGCTGAGGAAACCTATAACATGAGGTAAGGACCCAGGGTTAGGACCTGAAGAGGGTGCAGGTGGGGTCAGGATCTGGACCAAGAAACAAGGAGCTAGAAACTGGGGTCACTAACAGCCAGGATATGGATTGAAGTGGAGGTGACTAAATAGATGCCAAGAATGGGAACTTAGCATCAAGGTGAGCAAGGATGGGTGAGGGGGCATACAGATGAACAGAATTCAGGAGTGGGACTGATAGCAGGGCAGCTGATGTTGATTCTGTTCTTTGTGTTGAAGGAGCAGCTGCCACAAAAGTTGTGAATAGAACCTTTGCTAAGGTCTGACCACCGCATTTAATGCTGTATCTGTTAGAGTCCTTGGTGGTGAGCTGTACGCTGCCTTCTCCAATGACTTCCTGGGTGTACAAAGCAGCTGTGCACAGTGGTTTCCCACACCAGGTTATTTAGGATTTGTGACAGGGCCAGCAGTCCCTTCCAGCATCATGGCCTATAACAGTGTCATCCTTCTCAGGAGAAAAGATACTACACGGAAAAAAAGCAGAGCTATTTGCGGAGGCAGTTTTCTGCTCCTTGAAAGGCAGAATTCTCTAGTCAGAGCCAATGAGCAATATGGACTCCCAAGGAGGGTTGAGCACAGGTGTGCAACTTCTAGCAGGGCTGCCTGTGCAGAACAGGGTCTGGACTAGATCACTGGTTTGGCTGCATCTGCCCAGGTGTCTCCCCTGTGGAATACCCTTTCATGGTGCCCCATTGCCCTTGAAGTCACTCACTGACATCTGCTAGGGCTTCCGAGACCTTCTGTGACCTGGCTGTGCCTGCTTCAGCTCTAGCCATTTCACTACACTGCCAGCTCTTAGAGTTCTCTCTTGAACCCCCTAGAATCCTCTCAATGTGTTCTGGTCCCTCTTGCATCTGGGCCCTTGCTCCTTCACCAGTTACACACATCTCTCCTCTTAGTTCTTCCTCTGCTTGACTTCTGCTCATCCTCAAGTCCCTGCCTCCTGAAAACCTTCACCAAGGCTGAGATTAGCTTAGGTATCTCCTTTGGCTTCCAGAATTCTGTGCTCTGTCCTTGCTGACTCTCACAGTGGTGAGAGAAATGTCTGCCTTGATCATCTTTGACTTTACAGTACTCGACACCCTGCCTGGAGCTGGCAAATGCCCACTACGTATCTGTTCCATGATGATTTTGGAGAGGTTGAATACTTGCAGCCTCTGAGTCACTGCTACACTGTTCCTCCAACTGTCTGGTCAGTCCCTTTGGTTGCCCAGTTGAGTAAAGGGTTTTGGTCTCATGTCTGACTTTGGAACACTGAGGCTTGAAGTCTAATTAGTTTTTTAAATTTGAGTTTTGCCCATATTCATTCTATGAGTAAGGAGGTGGTAACTTCACACAGGTTTTTTCGAAGGTTAACTGAGGCAAAAATTTGGAATGTCTACCTTTTACTACATAAAGAGTATCCTCTATGCATACATAGAGAGTATCCTCTATGCAAAACAGAGTTGTTATTTAACAGAGTTACTAGTAAACATAAAATTATTTAGTCCATGCCTACTGCATAATTAAGAGTCAGAAAATACTTGGAGTTCAATATACATTAAGTGGGAAAATAAACTCCTGACACCCGTGGAGCTGACTCGAAGTCCACAGAAGAGAATGTCAAGTAGAGAATGCATACAATAGAGAAGAATGTGGCTGGGCCCTAGGGTGGTAGAACCCAAATGACACCAACCAGGTCCTATCCTGAGTAAGAGAGCTCCACTGAGAGCAGGGCTGAGACCTGATAGATTAAAATACTGGCTATAGGGAGTTGGAGAGAAGAGATCTCTGAGGTGCACAGCACTAGAGGTAAAAAGAAATAGGAATTGATGACCCAGCTAAAGGAACAAGATAAAAAGTCATAAATTATCAATGAAGAAGACCAGGACTTGGAGATACCAAGCACAGACTTTTATAAAATGCACACCAATTGTATTAGTCCGGGTTCTCTAGGGAAACTGAATCAACAAGAGATATCTGTTGAATAGTAAGAGATTCATCAGAGTTTCTCACACAGCCATGGGGATGCACAAGTCCAGGTTCCGCAGGCAGGCTGCAACTAGGAACACTGATGAAAGTTCAATGAAGATTCTCGAAGAGTTCTGGGAGATGTTGGCTGTCCAAAGAGAGGGGAAATTCTCTCTCCAATGCTAGAATCACTTCCCCTTTTAAGGGATTCAATTGATTGGGTTAAGTGTCACTCTCAATCTCTCTATGCTTCACCCCTGCACATAGTTGCTCCTTCTGGTTATTCTATCCAAAATATATAATCAATGGCTGATGGCAATCTCCCTGATTGATGTAATTATAACCAGCTATCTATGATTTACCCCTGCAGTAAAGTCCATGGTGACTAAAGTCCATAAATGCTCTTGTACTACAGTTAGCCCTGTGCTTGCTTGACCAAACAAGCACTGGGCACAATTACCTGACCGAGTTGACAAATAGCCTAGCCATCACACCCATGTTCATAGCAGCATTATTCACGATAGCTAAAAGCTGGAAACAACCTAGGTGTCCATCAAATGATGAATGGATAAACAAACTGTGGAGTATACATGTGATGGAATATTATGCAGCGGTAAGAAGAAATGAAGCTGTGATGCATATGAAAACATGGATGAACCTGGAGGACATTATGATGAGTGAAGCAAGCCAGACACAAAAGGACAAATACTGTATGATCACCCTATTATGAACTAAATATATTATGTGAAATATAAATATATTATGTGAAATATGAATATGGGTAGAATTGCATATATTAGTATAAGACCATTTTTCTTTGAAGCTGAACAAATGTAAGTTAATACTACACAATGTTAATTTAATATCAGACAAAAAAAAAAAATTTATACTAAGTGAAGGAGACCACACACAGAGTGCAACATATTATATGATTCCATTTATATAAAACATAAATATAAATAAATTTATAAAGATGAAATGAGTTTAGTGGTTATGTAGGTTTGAGAAAGGAATGCTTAGGGATATGGAGTCTTTCTTTTTGGAGTAATGAAATTGTTCTAACATTTTTGAGATGATAAATGTGCAACATTGTAATTATACTAAAAGCCATTGATTATATACTTTGGATAGAATAACCAGAAAGAGCAACTATGTGCAGGGGTGAAGCATAGAGAGATTGAGAGGTGAGGGATTTTCTTGTTCGTCTGTTTTTTGTTTTTTATTATTATTATTGAAATAATGAAAATGCTCTAATAATGATTGAGGTGATGAACATACAACTATGTGATTATACCAAATACCATTGATTGTACACCCTGGAGGAATTGTATGCTTTATTAATATGTATCAATAAATTTGTTTAAAAAATAGCAATAACGGTGAAATAAAGAGATTAAAAAAAAAGATACTTGGTATGCTCAAGGAGATAAAGGAAAACACAAAGAACTGAATGATATCATGAAAACAATGACTGAACAATGTGAGAATCTCAATAGACAGATAGAAATGTTAAAAAGTAACCAAACATGGGAAGCAGATTTGGCTCAACTGATAGAGCATCTGCCTTCCATATGGGAGGTCTAGGGTTCAAACCCAGGCCTCCTGACCTGTGTGGTGGGCTGACCCACGCACAGTGCTGATGCACACAAAGAGTGTCTGCCATGCAGGGGTGTCCCCCACATAGGGGAGTCCCATGCTCAAGGAGTACGCCCCATGTGAAAAAAGTGCAGCCTGCCCAGGAGTGGCACCACAAACACACAGAGCTGATGCAACAAGATGATGCAACAAAAAAGAGACAGAAGATTCCTAGTGCCACTGACAAGAATGCAAGCAGACACAGAAGAACACACAGCAAATGGACACAGAGAGCAGACAACAGGGATGGGGGTGTGTGGGGGGGTAAATATAAAATAAATAAATAAATCTTAAAAAAAAAAAAAAAAAGAAACCCAACAGAAATACTGGAGTTGAAGATCCCTATAACTGGAATGAAAAATTCCCTAGAGAGTTTCAACAGCAGATTAGAGCTGACATAAGAAAGAATCAGTGAACTTGAAGACAAGACACAATGAAATGATTCAGACTAAGGAGTAGAAAGAAAAACGGAACAAAAAAGGGAGGTGACTATTTATAAGGGGTGTATATGGGAACACTGTATTTTCTACATGATTTTTCTGTAAAGCTACAGCTTCCCTAATAAATTTTTTAAACTACAAAAAAAAAAAAAAATACACATGACCAAGTTTTATTACAACAATTTGATGATGGTTCAAAATTTTTAATTAATTAATTTTAAATAGTAGTAGAGCTTAGAAGAAGAATTCAATAATCTCCATAGATGCTTTTCTTAAATAGTACAACTCAATATATCTAAGGTAATATATAAATTTAGTCCAATCCTAGTAAAAATACCAACTTTTTTTAACTTGACCATTTGATTCTAAAGTTCATATGAAAACAAACCAGGAAATGCAAAAAAAAAAAAAAAAATTAGAGCATTGGCTAGGGGGCCTTGTTCTACCAGATATTAAACACATAAGAAAACTTCTAAAATTAAGATAACATAGTAGTGATACATAAATAGACACACATCAATGGAACAAGATAAAACAAAATAGACCCACTATCATGGAAATTTAGTATTATGAAGAAAGAAATCTCAAGTCCTTAGAAATATATGGGCATTTAAAAATAAATGGTATAGGAAAACTAGATAGTCACTTGGAAAAATATAAAACTGGACCCTTACAAGATGAATTCATAGATGGATAGAGGAGTGGATAGAAGGATAGTTACATGATAACACATTTAGAGTAAAATATGAATGGTAGAATCTAGGTGCTATGTACATCCGTGTTTACTGGGGAAATCTTTCAAATCAAATCTAAATGTTTGAAACTTTCATAAAATTATGTTAGGGGAAAATGGATGAGATAAGAAAGACACAGAGTTTACTTGAAGGGGCTCCCACTTGCCAAATTAGGATAATTTAAGCATTAAAACCAATAATGATAATAATGGATTGAAACACATTGCATTAATAAAAAATCCATTATTCCTTAGTGAATACACAGAGAGAGAGATAATCTCAGAAGCCAACATTGAAGGTGACCATTATTCCAATTCCTTACTCTGAAACTTAGTAATTGAAGGGAAATAACTAATAACCTATTTGGCCATTTTAGGAGGATCCATAGTTTGTGCAAACTAATAATTTTAAAAGGAATGATAGAATTAGAAAACCACATTTTCCAGCCTCCCCTGATTTGAGTGAGGATCATCAATATCATGTAAAACTATAGGAAGAAAAATTGTTAAAAAACAAGATATTGACACACACATGGAAATATCACCCTAGAGATTATTTGCTAACTGCCCATGGGAAATTACACTTTACAAGGGATCTGGAGATCACTCCCTCAACAAAGTGATCAAGTGTCAATAGGAAAATCTGACATTAAAAGCCTTCTATAATGTGATCTTACATGAAGTTCAGAGAATGGCCTATGAATCGTCCTGGTCAACACATTTTATCTGAATCGAATCTAGTATTTAGCCCTAATCTCCAGTTTATAGAAAGTACATGGAGGAAAAAGTTAAATGATACCAAAAGGAAATAATCAGAAAACTCCAGAATGTGTGACATTCAACAAGGAAGCTGGCCTAGTATTTTCAAAAAGTCAATAAAGACTTATGTATGAAGAATGTTATAGATTAAAAAAGAAAAGAGTGGTAACAACCAAATGCAGCATAATGAGCTTTAATTGGATCTGGGTTGGGAGAAAACTATAAAAGACACTTTTTGGGACAATTGGGGAACTTTAATAAGAACTACAGAATAATAATTCTATATTATTATTAGGTAATAATATAGAATTATTGTTGGTGTTCTTAGGTACAAAATGACATTTGGGTTGTAAGAAAATTTTCTTATTTTTAGATGTGTGGAGGATGAAGAATCATTATGTCTGCAACTTCTTTCAGGTGGTCCAGCCAAAAAAAAATATATGGATAGGGAGAGAGATACAGACAGATTGACAGTTAGGTAGATAGATTCAGAGAAATAGGTAGATAGATAAAATATATATGGCCAAATGTCAAAAAATGAACAACTGTTGAATCTACATGCTGAGTATACAGTTGTCTCAAACGAACTTGTACAATTGTATACAACTGGATACACAAATATGGTCTAAGACTCAGATTTCACAATCAGTTATTGAATTCCCACAATATGTCAGGATGTCTTCTCAGCACTTTCACATTTGCAATCTTCATTAATTTTCATGTCTGCCCTCTAATGTGGGTGTTACTCCCTCCATTTTGTAAATAAACAAATGAAGCCTCTAATTCTTGACCAGCATCACCAAGTGTAATCCAAACTCAGGTCTTTCTGACCCCAGGTCCTAAGTTCTTTACACTTCAACCTTATCTACAAAGGAACTGGGCAAAGGGAGGCAGTCACTTAAACATCACTTAGAGGGAACCCACGCCAATCACAGTCAGTTAAAATCACTCCAGGTCTTTTTCTAGGCACTCCAGGTAGAAGACATGGGAGGAAGCCTGGAGAATAGAGTGATCAGGATGAGCAGCTGTTCGTGGCTTGCAGAGTATATTGGGGTCACGCATGGAGGAATGAGCAGAGGAATGAACTAGAAAGGATGGTTGGGTCAGGTCATGGCAGGTCTTGAGTGCCACGCTAAGGGGTATGGGCTGTCTCTTGTTGGCAATAGGGAGCCATGGAAGGTTTGTAACACAGAAGAAGTATGTGGTTGGATGGTGACACATTCACCCCTTTTCTCTTCCCCAATGGAAGGACACTCTCAAACAAACAAAACTTAGAGAAGGAATTGGAGCAAATTTCTAAAAATAAAGATGTTTTATTTATGAACTGAGCATGGTCAAGTAGCAAAAAAAAAAACTAAACTAGATTAAAAATTGATGCGTGAAGAACCACTCAGTGCCTTGTAATAAAGCTTAGTAGAGAGGGGGAAATGAAATGCTATTTCATAAAAGAGTGAAACTCTGGGGCACTTGAGGACTGAGCACAGGCAGAAAGCCCTCCTGGCGCCATGATTCTTGAATAAACTGGAGCCTTCCTGGGGCGCGGGCACTTTCTGTGCTGGCTGGAGACTGGCCTTTGCCCAAGGGCTTGGGGAGGCACCAAGCCTGGACAGGACCCTCCCACCCTCACGGCGCCACTGGGCCAGCGGCCAGGGTGCGAGGCCACAGAGCCAGAGCCTTCCAGACTCGGGGCAGCTAATATGGTCCCAGCATCCTCCTGACTTAGATTCTGCTCTCATCATCCCCATCCGGGGCTCACCTGCATTTTCTACTTCAAAACACAAACGAAACATTGATTGTTTATTTCCGACTACAAGACCAACAGATGCTACTGGTAATTTGGAAAATATGAAAAAGCACAGAGATAAAGAAAATAAAACTTTCTCATCCTTTCACCATCCAGATATAGGCCAGATAAACATTTTGCATAAAAATTTCCAGTCACGGTTATATACTTTTTTTTTACAAAATGTAAGCTATTGAATATGTTATTTTGTAATCTTCTCTCTTCACCTAACAATATTTTATAAAAATGTATCCATGTAAATGAATGATCTTCTATGATGTCATGTGAAAGCACAACCTAACTAGTTCTCTTTTGCTGAATGATTTGTTTCCAATTTTATTTTAATTACAAACAATGCCATAATAAATACCCTGAACACAAATTTTTTTCCATAGAAAAAATTCTGGTTATTCCATAGAAAAAGAACTTTTTGATATGGCAAATCATGTGTTTTGCCTTTGCTGTGAGCCCTGCTGTCCTATAACCAATGAAAGGAGGAGTTAGGACCTCCCAGAGTCTAGACCCAAAGTAAATCAAAAAAGAGTTTTGAGGCAATAGCAAGATAGCAGCCTTCAAAGGTCAGTTTTATTGAGAAAAAAAAATATAGTTCTCTAAACTCTAAGTTTTTCTTTACTGCCAAGAGCCCAGTGATCCCAGATGAAGGAGTTTTCCCATAAAGTCATATTATAGAGAAGATGATAGATATTAGGCAAATTCTCATAAGGCAGAAAGGGATGGAAAGGAAAGAAGATGAGAGAAAGCATAAAAAGGGAAGAGGGGCTCAAGCGGCTCGGCTCCCCATGCAAGGTGGAAATTTTCAGGACAGGATCAAGGAGGCAGTCGATGGTAGAAAGCCCCATGTATACAGGTTGAGGGCTGAGGCAAGGGCCGTCCTGCCCTGTTTTTCCTCTCATTATTCTGGGAGGCAGCAGCCCTATGGGGCACTCCTCAGCCAACAAGAGCCGCTGCGAGGACTTCTGGCATGGTATAATTACACAGAGAGAGCTCCCAGCTTCCCGGGTGTCTCATGTAGGGGGCCCAGAAGTCCCCACCCACCTAGAGGGAACCCAGACAAGGCTGATAGGAAGTAAGCTCACCATGGGTGCCTGCAGTGAGGACCAAAGAAATCCTACAGCAAGCAGCTCCAGAGAGACCAACGAGTCTGGAGACGAACTAGGATCTGAGCTGAAATGCAGGGGATGTTGCACCAGCAAGAGCCCCTGAAGGAGGGACCTGATTAGCAGGGGGAAATTGCCAAACTCCCTGGGCAAGTGTGACATACTGAGGTCCTTATCCCTCCTGCTCTTGAGCGGCCCTCACTGTCCCTACCTGTGAAGGTGCAACCCCGGGGCTGAACTCTCAGCACTGGAAATACATCCAACGCACACCAAAAAGGACGCAGGTGCTTTCCTTGCCACTGGGTCCCACCGCGGGATGCCATCTTAAACAACGTTGAAGAACTCCCTGCCCACCCCACCAAGAAAACATCCCATCCTGGCCTCTAAGCAAATGTTTATTTCTTAAGTGGTTTTTCATTCATTGACATAATATAGCAAATATGTTCTCCATTTGGTTGATGAGGAGCATATAGGGCACTGTGTTGAGAAGGATTCTGAGGCTCAGTCTGGGCCCTTTGGGAAAGTGTGAATGCTCAGTTAGGGATGTTTGTCATGGGTGTGCAAGGGTTATTTGCAATCCCCACTGTAAAGCCACATAGAATGAAAGTAATCTAGCTTTGTCATGATCATCAGCAGTTACTGAAAACTGGACTTATTTCCATCTTGCCTTATGTTGTTCAGGTTAAATATCCCTTGTCTCTCCATTGTCCCTTAAGTGATGTGGTTTCCAGATCCTTCATTACCTCTGGATACTGGACTGTTGGTGCCATGTAAAATGGGACACACAGAAATAAATGTTCAAGCTTTACATGTCTATTACTGGGGATTGCCGTCACCCCAACCTTGGACCTTTACACTAGGATTTGAACTTGATAGAAGATGTCCCTTTTTTCTCTATCAATTCCATCTTATTCAGTTTGGCCCTTCTCAGCTGGCTGTTACGATATCTCTGACTCTGTGTGCTGCCACCTAGGATGTGTGCTCTCAGGCCAGTTCTTACAGAAATAAAGGGACTTTACATGGCTCCAGTTTCTAATAGGATGGAAAAGCAGAGCCAGCACCCACAGAGAATCCTCATTGTGCTGAATGTATGATTAGCCATCCTTTATTCATCTGCCTCGTACACTGGGGTTCCTCCCTTAGGGTCCAGCAAGGTTGGAAACCACAGGCAAGTGAGGAAGTGAAATTCCACATTCATTAAAGAGTCACTGCACATCTACTATGTACCAGGAGATACACATGAGCGTACAAAGATCCCAGTCTTCAGTGAGCTTAGATTCAAGGGAGAGCAGGGGAAGGGGAGATGGACACGAAACTTAATAAATTAAATTATATCAGAAGATATAAATTATGTTAGAAGATAATAAGTAGGGTGGAGAAAGAAAATATAGACCAGAGAGTTGTTGGAGAGATGTCAGATTTCAACATGGTGGTCAGGGTGGGCATCAATGAGAAGGTGACATTTGAACAAAGACTTGGAAGAGGTGAGGAAATGAGTCACGTGGGTATCTGGGGGAGAAAAGCCATCCCGACAGAGGAACAGCAAGTAACACCTGGTGTGTTCTAGAAGGAGCTGAAACAAGGGGAGGGTGGTAGGAGACAAGGTCAGAAAGCAATGGGAGCAGATGGGTGGAGCCCACATAAGAATCTGGCTCCTTCTCTGGGTGAGATGGACAACGATTGCTGGGAGGCACTTCTGTGTCTAAGAGGCACTCTGGCTGCTGGTAGAGAATGGACTCTAGAGGGGCAAGAGAGGAAGTAGGGAACAAAGGAAAGGAAACCGGAAATGGAGCCCAGAGACAGGCATGACCTGTCCAAGGTCAGCACAGGAAACCAGAGGCAGAAGCAGGAGAGGATCCATTTTCCTGACCCCTGCTGCTTGGGGCTCTTCACCGTGCTCCTTGCCATGTTGCGGCCCCAACCTTCAGATGAACATTCCATCCGGTCAGAGTAACTTCAAGCCAGTCCCCAAAGCCCCAGTGAAACATTCGTGGAGAAATGGCGAGAGCAGCTCTGTGATTACAGCTTTAATTTTGCACTGATTCAACACAGCTCTTCCCTCCGGCATGATTAGTCAGGTACCATTACCATTTTGTAATGAGATTAATGAGAGAATTCATTCAGAAGTCATTATCTTACCTAATAATGACCTTACTGATTACTGTATCTCCTTCAACTAGGTTACTGATTTTGATGAAAATATAATAAATATAGCTTGCAGCACCTGGAAATTTGTTCTCTGCCTGGAATAGTTCTGAGGTGAAGACTTATTTTTAAGAATTTCTTGAAAGTGATTAAATATTTTGGTTCTCCTGAGGCGGTATTTCTGTGTTTTCACAGATGACATTTTTGAAATGTATGAAATATTTGATGATAAAATATTTAATAAGCCTGGCGTTCATATTTTTCAGACATCTGTTTCTACTTTGAGACTGTCTGAATGTGATTTCACATGAAATTTCTATTTGCATGTTGTGTTGGTTTAAGAAAAGGGCTTGTGCTATGCATGACATATGCGTCTCATAAAATAATGAATGCCCGCGCCTCACAGTCCAGAAGATATTGTACAAGAAGCATTGTGGTCTGCATATTAAAATGCATCTAAGCAAATCATTAAATAAAAACAGAACCACTTCCAGGGAGCAATAATTCAATTAAACTGTTATTAATTGAGAACCTACTAGGTACAAAGGTATGGGAGAGAAGAAGGGATTTGTAAGACATGGGTTTTGTCCTCAAGACTCAGATTCAGTAAAGGTTTATTAAGCTCCTACTGAGCGCGAGCTCATTCGTGAGACACAGTGGTTCAGGACGCACGTGCTGGACTTCGACCCAGGAGTTTGAAGCTCGACTTTATCCCCTGCTAGTCATGTCACCTTGGGCGTGTAACAGCCTCTCTGTGCCTCAGTTTCCATACCTATCAAATGGATACAATAGCTAACTCCTTGGTTTTTGTGAGAATGAATAATGAAATAGAGTACAGATCCTACGGGGTTAAAGGGCTCTCTTGAGGTCACAAGGAAACAAGTAGTGCCGGACAGACGCCAGGCAGCAAAGCCTTTCTACCATGGCATCCTGTTTCCTACCCCTTCGGTTCACCTTTGCTTTGAAGACAGAGCAAGCCTCAATTTTGAGACTTGGTGTAAGATCTGATATGATTTTCATAAATGTAAATAGTTATTCCATGATGCCCGCTTCACTCCCTGTTCATCTAAATCCACGTGTCACCTGCCAAGACGGGTGAGTAATTTGGGAGGTTGATTGATGGGGTTTTGCCTTATGACTTTCCTTGAAGTTAATGGGAGCCATGCGGTTCCAGATCCATGAATCACCCCAGCTAGAAAGGCTCCATTAGAAGGGAAGAGAGAACAGAAGATCAGCAGGATGCTGGAGAAGGGTCACACTTCGGGCTATGAACTGATGGTAATAAAACTCGTCATTTGGAAGTGTGTGTGTGGGGGGGGGGTGCAAAGAACACTGGAGGTGGAGTCAGAACTAGCCCCTGCTCTAGTACTGATCTTGCTGCGGGATCTTGAGATGTTTCTCCTCATTGGACCTCAGTTCCTCCTCTTTAAAGTGGTGCCAATAAGTCCTCTTCCTCAAAGGTGTGAAATTACACAGCTGATTATTATAGAGAAGGCCTACTAGGTGTCAAGTCTATTCTAAGTGCCTCACACATGTGATCTTATTTAATCTTCCCTAGGGCCTTATGAAAGCATCATTACTCACATTTTGCAAATGAGGAAACTGTGGTCCAGAGAGGTTAAGTAACTGCCTAAGGCTGCCCAGCTAGGAAGCAGCAAAGGCAGGAGTTGAACTCAGGTTGTCTGACTCTAGAACCCTGGCCTGTTGCCTCAAACTATTCTATCTTGTGGCTATTAGAGTGCTTTATGCATGTGAGAGGCTTGCCATTACCATTATTAGAAAATTCACTGTATCCTGATCCAAGTTCCCAATGAAAAGAGAAGATCAAAGAAGAAGAAAAATGACCTTGTTTAACAGTGAAAGACAAATCAGGGGCCAGGTGGGACAGACACTGCATCAATATGACACTTCCTAATTGTCCAACAAGGAAAAGTAAAGTCAATGGAACCCAGAGAAAGGCCCTGCAGGGACAATTTGCTCAAAGAGGCGAAGCTCTACACAGAAAAGGACCCGTCTGGGGCCTGGAGTTGATCTGACTGCACGCCCATTTGCAAAAGTGAACAGGGGAACACCTGGATGTGGCAGAGAGGTGAGGCCGTCAGCACTGACATCCCCCTGGGCTGGCTAGAAATGCAGATGCTCAGGCCCCACTCCTTGAGGTCCACTGCGTCAGAATCTGCAGCTTCACAAGATGCCCGGATGATTCTTTTGCACATTAAAGTGGGAGAAGTTCTACTCGAAAGCCATGTGCTGGCAATTTGGGGGACCACACTGCCGGCCCAGAGGAGGAAATGATGACACAGGGAGCAGTTCTGTTGGGAGATGCTTAGTTTATATTTTTTCAAAGGCAAAGGATGCCAAGTCAGGGAAATTAAGTCACAGACAGTATAGGGCCATGTAGCAGGTGCACAAATATGGGGTGAGACAGGGAGGGGCACGGGAGCTGGAATTAAAAAGATCTCTTTTCTTGGGGTGATGAGAACTAGAGTGCAGAGTACTGGCCCTGTAGGATGGACTGAAGGGGGTCGCCTCCGAGGCCTGACCCTACTGCCCTGTGGGACTTTGGGAAAAACCAGAGTAAAGGTTGGATCTCTGGACCACTGCCCAGGGTACAAATCCATGAGGGAAGCGAAAACATTGCTAGAATAAATTAGAGAAATGGAACCTGGTTTCACTTCCATCAAAGTAGACAGCACCCTCGAGTGGAAAATAAAAATAAAACATCCACCCCAAGCACAGCCCTGTGTTCCGTGGGTAGCTCATTGTTGCCGACACTTCTTTAAAGCAGTGTTCCATGGAGTAGGGCTATTTACTGGAAACAGGCAACTTATTTCATTGACTAAAAATAAAACCCTTTAATAAGCCTGCCCGAAAATTGTTTAGATGAGAACATTGCAAAGGAAAGCTGAAGAGTTTAAGAACCACAGAAAAATAGGAAATGTTGACAGGTATTTTTCAAACTGTTGACACCACCTCTCCTTAAGGAGGTAAATTAGTAAGGGAATTTCTTTTTCTGTACAATTTTTTTTTTTTTTTTTTTGAGGTAGCAGGGCCGGGGATTGAAACTGGGATCTTATATGAGGGAAGCTGGAGCTAAAACACTGAGCTACACCGGCTCCTCCAAGTTGGTTTTCTGTTTGTTCATTTTTTTGTTTCTAGGAGGTACCAGGGATTGAACCTGGGACCTCATACCCAGGAAGCAGGCGCGCAACCATTTGAGCTACATCTGCTCCCCTGTAAAATTTTTATTAATATGGAATCAGTCTCCGCCTGCCCTTTTGAACTACATTTTGGACAAATAATTGAGGACATTAATTTGAAGGATTACCAAGTAAACTGCCAGCCTGGACCACCCATGGCCCTTAAAGCAGCTCTGCCTTTGGGAAATCTCTCCACCATTCTGTCCTTGCCACCAGCAGGAGGCTCAAAGGAGAATGTGGATCTTGAAAAAAATACAACGAAGTGCCTCAAACTACAAGGCCAAGAAAGGAACATCCAGACACAGTGGAGTTGGAAAGGGCTCCAGGCAGAATCACTGGTTTCTGCTTATGGGTGAATTGTCCTGGGAAAGAAACTTGGCTGAAAATGAGACAAGGACAAAAAAGAAACAAACATGGTGGAGACCCCTGGGGGCCTTTACACCAAATTCTGCCAGGACACTTCTAATACACACTTAGAATTGTAATGAATAAATAAAGGCTGTGAGCACCAGGGAGGGCCCGCCTTTTGTCCCTCTGCTCCATGCCAGGGCAAGGCAGCAGTCCCGAGCGAGTGGGTGCCTCTGAAGCCCATCCTTTTGCCCTGGTGGGTTGTTCCCAGGTCTGTATGGGAGCAGTGGGGTGCAGGGCTATTAGCAATCCTTTGGCCACAGATCTGAAGCCATGCTCCCCAGGCAGTTTGTCAATGAAAAGCTAATGTCGATCTCCATTCCCCGGTCTCTATTCTATTTCTCAACTGGTCCTCACTTTAGAATGGGAAGAGAGAGATGCTTTTTTACTGAACCGCCAAAAGCCTAAAGAGGGCAATATGGGAAGAAAATGAGATACGTATATAAAGTAGCTGCTTCATAATGGGCATCAGTAAAAGTTTACTATTATAGTCATGGTGCTTCAATTAATGTCCCAGACTGGGGTTCCTTATTTAGACCAAGAGACCTTCAAGTGGTAAACAGAGGCCTCCGTGAGGAGCTCCATGAGGCCTCAAAGGATGAGAAAAGAAATGCCAGGGTGTTTCAGAAAGAAAGACTCGCGTGAGTAAAGTCATGAATGAGGGAACATTTTCCAATTCATTGGAAACTCCTCGTTTCCTCAAAATTCCTTGCCATTTGTCCATCTGTGATGTTGTCGTCTTCCTTGCCAGATTGGTCAGTTCCTCAAGTGCATCCATCCTGCCTGGCCTTTCTGTCCTCATAGCCGTCATCCACATCTGTCAATTCTCCCCTCTCTCACATATAATAGAGGCTACCAGAATAAAGGCCACATTTCCCAACCTCCCTTGTAGCTGGATGTGACCACGTGAGCAAAAGTGACATCCTACAGGGGGGAGGCCTGCCTTAACTCTTTTACATAAGCTACTACTATTTAGTCTCTGTCATTTGCTTCCAGAATAATCTTAACCATTATTAGCTGCTTATCACTTCCTTATAAGGGAAAGTCAGTGATATGTCTCCAGGGAAAGGAGAAAGCCTAGATACAGGCATAGAAGCTGCCTGAATTCGTAAACCTACAAATAGCTGGGTATGTCTGGGGCCAAGTGTGGGGTGGAGGGAGAGGGCACATAAATGTGGTTATATTATATACCATTTTAATGTGCATTTCTTGCTTTATGATTTTTGCTAATGACTTGTTATTTGCTGTTTATTTTATTTTTATTTTAGACTATGGAAATGATGTTAGACAAAAAGCAAATTAAAGTGATTTTTTTTTTAATTTTTTAAAAATTAAAGATAATAGATCACAAAGAATGTTACATTAAAAAACATTAAAAAATTAAAAAAATGAGGTTCCCATATAACCCACTCCCCACCCCCCACTACATCATTTTTGTAAATTGTCTTTTTTTGAAGATATATACATCACAAAAAAAAATGTTACACTAAAAAATATGAGGTTCCTGTATACCCCCCAAAAGCAATTTTCTTATTTGAGTTCAAAATGGATCATAAAGCCACAGAGACAACTCTCAACATCAACAATGCATTTTGTTCAGGAACTACTAATGAACATACAGTGCAGTGGTGGTTCAAGAAGTTATGCAGGGAAGCAGACTTGGCCCAGTGGTTAGGGCGTCCGTCTACCACATGGGAGGTCCGCAGTTCAAACCCCAGGCCTCCTTAACCCATGTGGGGCTGGCCCATACACAGTGCTGATGACTGCAAGGAGTGCCGTGCCACACAGGGGTGTCCCCCGCGTAGAGGAGCCCCACACGCAAGGAGTGCACCCCATAAAGAGAGCTGCCCAGCACAAAAGAAAGTGCAGGCTGCCTAGGAATGGCACTGCACACACAGAGAGCTAACACAACAAGATCACACAACAAAAGAAACACAGATTCCCGTGCCGCTGACAACAACAGAAGTGGACAAAGAAGAACCCGCAGCAAATAGACACAGAGAACAGACAACTGGGGGGGGGGAAGGGGAGAGAAATAAATAAAAATAAAAAATAAATCTTAAAAAAAAAAAAGGTTTGCAAAGGAGACAAGAGCCTTGAAGATGAGAAGTGTAGTGGCCAGCCATCAGACATTGGCAACAACCAATTGGGACCACTCATCGAACCTGATCCTCTTACAACTACATAAAAAGTTGCTGAGGAACTCAACATTGACCATTCTATGGTCATTCAGCATCTGAAGCAAATTGGAAAGGTGAAAAAGGCTTGATAAGTGGGTGCCTCATGAGCTGCCCCAGGATTAAAAAAATTGTCGTTTTGAAGTGTTGTCTTCTCTTATTCTACGCAACAACAACAGACCATTTCTTGATGGGATTGAGACATGTGATGAAAAGTGGATTTTATACGACAACTGGCGACAACCAGCTCAATGGTTGGACTGAGAAGGAGCTCCAAAGCACTTCCCAAAGCCAAACTTGCACCAAAAAAAGGTCATAGTCACTGTTTGGTGGTCTGCTGCTGCTCTGATCCACTACAGCTTTCTGAATCCTGGCGAAACCATTATATCTGAGAAGTATGCTCAGCATATCGATGAGATGCACTGAAAACGGTAACACCTGCAGCCAGCATTGTTCAACAGAAAGGGCCCAATTCTTCATGACAACACCCAACTGCATGTCGCACAACAACACTTGAAAAATTGAATGAATTAGGCTATGAAATTTTGCCTCCTCTGCCATGTTCACCTGGCCTTTCACCAACCGACTACCACTTCTTCAAGCATCTCGGCAACTTTTTGTAGGGAAAATGCTTCCACAACCAGCAGGATGCAAAAAATGCTTTCCAAGGGTTCATCGAATCCAGAAGCACAGATTTTTATGCTACAAGAATAAATAAACTTATTTCTCATTGACAAAAATGTGTTGATTTTAATGGTTCCTATTTTGATTAATAAAGATGTATTTGAGCCTAGTTAAAATGATTTAAAATTCACAGTCTGAAACCACAATTCCTTTTGCACCAATCTATTTACGTTAGACAGGGTTTTCTCTGAAACTATGTCTATCCCCTTCTATATCTCAATATCAAAATAACTGAATTTCTTTTTTTTATTTTTTAATTTTTAAAAGAAAGATATTTAGATTATATAAATGTTATATAAAAAATACAGGGGATTCCCATATGCCCTGCTCCCAAAATGTCCACTTTTACCCACATTAACAACATCCTTCATTAGTGTGGTACATTCATTGCATTTCATGAATACATTTTGAAGCAATGCCACTAAGCATGGATTATAGTTTACATTGTAGTTTACACTCTCTCCCACACAATTCTGTAGGTTATGGCAAGATATATAATGGCCTGTATCTGTCATTGCAATGTCATTCAGGACAATTCCCAAGTCCCAAAAATGCCCCTGTATTACACCTGTTTCCCTCTCCCTGATCTCAGAACCTCCAGTGACCAATTCCTCTACATCAATGATATAAGTTCTTCCATTGCTATACTCACAGTAAGTCTATAGTAGAAACCAGTAAGTCCACTCTAGTCCATAGTTCATTTCCCAATTCTGAGGATTCCGGGATGGTGATGCTCACTCCACCTCTAATTGAGAGGGAGTTTCAGTCCCATATGACTGATGAATGGGGACTCTCTTGCTTGCAGTTGTAGACTCTCTCAATTCCTTGGTATGGTGGTTGTCCATCATCACCTCCTTGTTAGTTGTCCTGGGTGAGTCCATTGAATTGGAGAGTAGGTATTGCAACTTTATTAAGACTCAGGGCCCAGCTGGCACATGGACAGCTCAAAAATTTAAGTCTCTTGGATGTATACCTTCCAACTCCAACACCAACTATAGGTTCAAATAGAAGGAACCAAAGAGCCATGTGTAGGCAAATCACAACTGAGTCCACTACTGTCACACTGGGGAGCACTAACCCCAAAAAGTCCCCACTGGCAAGGCACAAAACTCATGAGCTATCTGCCCTGACCATAGTGCCTGGTGTCTCCAGAGCCCTCAGGAGACCCACTATTTGAGGTAATATCTAATTTGGCAGTCAGTGAGATCCTGTTGAAATGTGCACATGCATAACCTCTGGAATGACCTTCTGATGCACTTTGAAGTCTCTTAGCCATAAACTCATTTGTCTTTACCTTTCCCCCCTTTTGGTCAAGGTCTTTTACCAGTTGCACTGCTAGTTGATGCTTGGTAATAATCCCTTAGTGCCAGGGAGGCTCATCCCTGGGAATTATGTCCCACACAGGGGAAGAAAATAACTGAATTTCTATACTCTTCAGAGCTATATCCTTAGCCATTTGATTATTATTGTTGCTCTTTCTAGAATATTGAGCTGATTCATAAAAAACTAGTGGGAAATTTTTTAATAAAGCCATTATATGTCTCCTCATGATTGGGCCTTCAACAACGGTGATGTTTCTTCTTAAATATTCAGATACCATAGAAATTTCGTCATCTCAAGCCTGCACTCACAGACAAGTTCCCCAAAGGGCATGGGGCCCGTGTAAATCATATTTTGCACCCTCATATTTTAGTTTCCCTTCTCTCCTTCTGGAGAATAGGAATGATATTCATTCATTCTGTAATACCCTCAATGCCTGGGACAACAAGTTGCACCTTGTATAAGTTCAATAAAAGTTGGTCCAATTGAATCAGGCTAATTTATCTCTTAGACTTCTAGTTAGTGAAGTTTTACTCAACTAGGCATTACTGTGTTTGTTTTTTAATCCAGGTTCATATGTATGAAACTAGTATAATAATTAGATGGAATCATGGTTTTTACTAGGAATTATTTGTGTCCACAGAGCCACTTCTTCACCTTCATAAAACATTCTTGACAAAAGAAAGGGGGAAATTCCTTGATATGGTGATTGGTGCCTTATTTCTGTGATTTCCTAGAAAACAAAATCAAGATAAATGCTGGATGTGGGGAGTGGTTGTAGTTCAGTAGCTGAGTACTGCTTCCCATGTACAAGGTTCCAGGTTCAATCCTTGGTAGCCCCTTAAAAATTGCTGGGTGTATTAATAAAATTTTGAAAGCAGCAGCAATAGTTTTGTCAGAGAAACATATTCCAAAGTACTCCCCCCAGTGTGCAAGCATGCCATATATATGTTTTGGCACTTTTAATCATTTTTGGCTATTTTCCTCATCTTATGGGGCAGAGTCAATAAATACTGTCTCAGGTTGACAAATCGTTTAAAAATTTAAATGATGGCAGATCTTACAACACATGTAGTCAAGATGACATTGTTCACTTTTGCTTTGGCAACTTTAACAAACTCTGACTCTTTTGCTCCAAACACATAGCAAAAATAGATAAAATATAGAGAGAAAATTTAAAAGACATAGATCTGCTCAAAATGAAAAGAAGCATTCTAAATCAACTAGAAATGAAAAGAATTGTCAAGTAGGAAGAGGGTTGTAATTGCGGGCATCCTGGTTTGAGGTTGGGAAGCAAACAGAGGGAGTAGGAACTTAGATCCTAAGATATAACAGGAAATACCAGCCTCTAACATAAGGTGGGGCGCTAGAGCCAGCTTCCCTGCTACATATGAGGGGTCCTAGTGTGTATACCTTGATCATGAAAGGAGGCTATAAAAAGTCTGCTGACAGCCTCCAAATTTACATCACATATGAAACTGCAAGCTTAGGAAGAGTAAGAACAGAGTCTCACAACCAGGACCTCAGCCAAGCTGCTGACTAAGTGAAAGTATCTGCAATATCACCAGTGTCATCACTGGGCTGCAGCCCCATGCTGTTATCATAAAACCTTGTTATGAATTAAAAGCCCCAAGGGGAGGGGTGGAAACAGCTGCAAAGCTGATAGACAGGGAGGAATGAAGGAAGAGAGAAAGAGTGGAGAGAGATTTCCCACTCAAGATCAACCTACAAACCAAAATTCAAAAACTCCTGATGGAAAAGTTCTGGTAGTGGGTGATGGTGATGGGACACAATATTGTGAATGTAATTAATAACACTGAACTGTATGCTTGAAAGTGGTTAAAATAAGAAATTTTGTGATATATATATACATATATATGTGTATATGTGTGTGTGTGTGTGTGTATACATGTATTTATTACTACAACACAAATTCTAAAAGAAACATGAAAAGAAGATGTTGGCAAAAATGGCAGAATAAGGACCTCCAAAAATTCTCTCCTCCATAAACGCAAGGAGAAAACTGGCAAAAATTGTCAAACAGAATCAACTGCTTCAGAACCCTGGAATTTAACCAAAGTCTTGCAGCAATTCTTAAAGCATTTATTGAAGGAAAATAGCTAAATTTCAAAAGAATGGTGAACATTGTGATGCTTTAACTTGCTCAATTCCCATTTCCCACTACCCAGCTCCACAGTAGCCAGCTAATAAAACCTAGCAGCCAGCAGAGGGACAGAGCAGAGTTGGAGCTCCTTCAAAGTCTCATTCCCAGAGAACTGTCCTTATTTCACCGGTCTGGTTGTTTCCTGGAAGACTCCACTTAAAAGGCTGTCATTATTAGACATGACTGAAAGTTCAAACAATGTGAAAAGTCTTTTCTTTGGGGGTACTTGTTGAAACCAATTAAAGGCAATTGATTAACTTTGTGGCTGCCTGAGGCAGTGGATAACTGTTTGGAGCAAACAGTAGCCTTACCAAAAAGCTTAAAATTTGGGAAATGAGATGCACATAGGGGCTTTAAAAAGCTCTGACATATTCCCTGGAATCTATATAGCCAAGCACCTCTCCGGTTTTGTGCATGCCTGGGCCTGTGTGCCTGCTCAGGAAAGACCTGAGAACTCCATAAGCCTCACTTCAGGCTGACCTTGAGACTTTGCACAAGCAGGGAGTGAAACCTAAGATGGAGTTGTCAACTTCCTGGCTGAGTGTAGAAAGCATACCCCAAAATGCACACACAGAGTCCCTTGGCAAAGACAAGGAAACTTACTGGTTCCAAGTATTTAAGGATCTCTGTCCAATCACCAACTCACCAAGGTAAATGGGCAGAGACATCATACAACAAAAAATACAGACCATACAGAATTAGTTCAGAAAAGTCACTAAACAAGAACTTCCAGGAAGATGGCAGACTAGAAAGACATGCAATTCTCTGCTCTCCCAGAAAAATAGCTAGAGGCAAAGCAGAAATGGCCAGGGGGTTGGGGAGTTCTAGGGTTTAAGGCACCAGGGGAAGGCTAGACACCACCCAGAAAGAAAAGAATCCCTACAGCAAAACTGAGTTAAAAGCTGCAGCTGTAGCTGCTGGCATCCTCCCCCATCTTACAGTCATTTTTGATTTCTCAGGCCTGTGGGCCAGTGGCTACAGACAAAGGGGGTCCCAGGGAACCACCTCTTCAGGAAAAGGGAGATAGAGGGACACAGCCTAAGGCTGACTCAGCTTTTGACCAGCAAACTTGGTCTGCTGTTTCCCGTGAACTCTTCCAGCCTGGGTGGGGTGGTGCCATTGTTTCCTTGGGAGCCCTCACAGGACTAAACAGATCTGACCCTCTCAATCTCCCTCTCCACTGACTGGACTGGTTGTTGAAGATGCAGAGGGAAGTGGAATTATTTCCTACCAGGGAAAAGAGAGGGGGCTGCCCACAGATGTTGGAGAACAGCCTCTGAGAAAATTTGAATTGCAGGGCTCTTAGCCTCCAGGTAGGAACCTCTATCACATTGGTACAGTCTGTGTTGCAGCAAACACATTATATCAAGGCTTTGAAATGAGAGGGCTGTTAAGGAGTGACATCTGCTGGCAGACCAAAGAAGTGTACATGAAGAAATAAAAAATAAAGTAAAGAGCTTTTTCTGAGGTCTATAACTCATTACCAACTCAGGGCCCAGATGTAAGGAATCCTAAAGACCCAGAATAGGCTGAACCAAGAATCAAAGAATAGCAGTAACACACAGCCTCCAACAACTAAATCCCTATGAAAGAGAGAACAATTGAGCATCTGAGTAAACTCATCATCATAATCAGATGCCTAGATATCAGCAAAAAATTACAAGCCATACTAAGAAAATAGGAAGAAATGGCCCAAGCCAAGAAATATACCAAAACCCCAAAAGAGACACAGGATTTGAGACAACTAGTCAACAAGATTCATGCAAATTTCCAAAATCAAATTAATGAATTGAAAGACAATATGGCTAAAGAGATCAAGGACATCAAGAAAATACTGAATGAGCACAAAGAAGAATTTGAAAACCTGAATAGAAAAGTAAAAAGCTCATGGGAATGAAAGGCTTGATAGGTGAGATAAAAAACACATTAGAGGCATACAACAGCAGACTTGAGATGACAGAAGAAAGAATAAGTGATACAGAAGATGGAACAAATGAAATTGAACAGAAAGAGGAACAGAGAGGAAAAAAAGGGGGGGGGGAGGAAAAAATTGAGCAGGGGCTCAGGGAGTTGAATAATAATAATGCAAAACACAACAACACATGTGTCATCGGAGTTCCAGAAACACTGTTTGAAGAAAGAATAGCTGGAAATTTCTCAGCTTTCATGAACTTCTTTCATGAAAGAAATGAACTTACATGTACAAGAAGCACAGAGTTCCCCAATCAGAATAAACCAGAATAGACTTACTCTAAGACATATTCTACTCATGTCAAAGATCAAAGATAAAGAGAAAATTCTGAAAGCAGCATAGGAGCAGCAAGTCATCATATCCCAGGGATGCCCAGTAGGAATTAGTATGGATTTGTCATCAGAAACCATGGAGGTGAGAAGATGGTGGTATGATATAATTAGAATACTGAAAGAGAAAAATTGCCCACGAAGAATTCTTTATCTGGCAAAATTGTCCTTCAAATATGAAAGTGAATTTAAAATACTTCACAAATAAACAAATTAAAAGCATTCCTAAAAAAGAATGTGCCTTTGTAGGAAGTATTAAAGAGACCCTTATAGCCCAAAAGAAAAAAACAGGAGAGAGAGGCTTGGAGGAGATGCTGCAAGAAATACAAGAATTTAACAAACCAATTACGTTTAAAGTTAATGAATCTGCCATCAAAAATGTCCCAACAGAGAAAAGTCTAGAAAAAGGCTTCTCAGGTGATTTATACCAAGCATTTCCAGAAGAATTAACACCAATCCTGTTTAAACACTTCCAAAAATTGAAGAAGAGGGAAAATTACCCAACACATTTTATGAAGTCAACATCACTCTATTACCAAAGCCAGATAAAGATACTGCAGGAAAAGAAAATTAGAGACCAATCTCGCTAATGAACATAGATGCAAAAATTCTCAACAAAATACTTGCAAATAGAACCCAACAGCCTATAAAAAGACTTATACACCATGACCAAGTGGGATTTATTCTTGACATGCAAGGGTGGTTTAACATAAGAAAATCAATCAACATAATACACTACATTAACAAATTGAAGGAAAAAAAAAACAATCATCTCAATCAAGGCAGAAAAGGCATTAGACAAAATCCATTATCCTTTCTTGATAAAAAACACTTCAAAAGATTGGAATAGAATGAAAATTCCTCAAAATGATAAGGCATATATGAAAAACCCATGACCAACATTGTACTCAATGGAGAAAGGTTGAATACTTTCCCTCTAAGATGAGGAACAAGACAAGGATGCCCACTGTCACCACTGTTATTCAACATTGTGCTAAAAGTTCATGCTAGAGCAATTAAATAAGAAAAAAAAAAAGGTATCCAAACAGGAAAAGAGGAAGTAGAACCCTATTTGCAGATAACATGATCCTATATTTAGAAAATTTTGAAATGTCTATGACAAAGCTTCTTGAGCTAATAAGTTCAACAAAATATCAAGATACAAGACCAATGCACAAAAACCAATACACACTAGTATTGAAAAATCTGGGAAGGAAATCAGGGGGAACATTCCATTTACAATAGCAACAAAAAGACTCAAATACATAGGAATTGATTTAACCAAAGATGTACAGGATCAATATGCAGAAAACTACAAAACTAAAAGAAAGCAACGAAGACCTAAGCAAATGGAAAGACATTAAGTGTTCATGAATTGGAAGACTAAATAGCATGAAGATGTCAATCCTACCCAAACTACCTTAAAGATTCAATGCAGGGAAGCGGACTTGGCCCAGTGGTTAGGGCATCCATCTACCACATGGGAGGTCTGCAGTTCAAACCCGGGGCCTCCTTGACCCGTGTGAAGCTGGCCCATCCGCAGTGCTGATGTGCAAGGAGTGCCCTGCCAAGCAGGGGTGTCCCCCACGTAGGGGAGACCCACGCGCAAGGAGTGCACCCCGTAAGGACAGCCGCCCAGCATGAAAGAAAGTGCAGCCTGCCCAGGAAGGGCACCAGACATACGGAGAGCTGACACAACAAGATGACGCAACAAAAAGAAACACAGATTCCCATGCCGCTGACAACAACAGAAGCGGGCAAAGAAGAACATGCAGCAAAATGGACACAGAGAACAAACAACGGGGGGGGGGGGCAGAAATAAATAAATCTTTAAAAAAAAAAAAGATTCAATGCAATACCAATCAAAATTCCAACAGCCTACTTTGCAGAAATAGAAAAAGCAATTAGTAAATTTATTTGGAAGAGAACATGCACCTGAATAGCCAAAAGCATTCTAAAAAAGAAAAGCAATGTGCAAGAAATTTCACTGCCTGAACTTGAAACATATTACAAATCTGAGGTGGTGAAAATAACATAGCATTGGCATAAAGATAGACACATTGATCAGTGGAATAGAATTGATAGTCCAGAAATAAACCTTCACCTCTACAGCCAACTTGTTTTTGACAAACCTTCCAATTCCACGTTAATAGGACAAAGCAGTCTCTTCAATAAATGGTGCTGGTAGAACTGGATACCTATAACCATAAGAATGAAAGAGGCACCCTTTCTCACTCTCTGTACAAGAATCAACATGCAATGGATCCAAGACCTAAATATAAAAACCAGGACCATGAGACTACTAGAAGAAAAAGTAGGGAAACATCTTCAAGATCTTGTAGTAGGTGGTGGTTTCTTGGACCTTATACCCAAAGCACAAACAACAAAAGAAAAAATAGATAAGTGGGACCTCCTCAAAATTAAACCTCAAAGGACTTTGTTAAAGGGTGAAAAAGCAGCCAACTCAATGGGAGAAAATATTTGGAAATCACATATCCAATAAGGGTTCAATATTCATGATATATGAAGAGATGCTACAACTCAACATTAAAAAGACAAATGACCCAATTAAAAAATAGGCAAAACTTGAATAGACATTTGTCCAAAGAAGAAATAAAAATGGTGAAAAAAAAACACAGAAAAAAAAAATGTTCAACATCACTAGCAATTAGGGAAAAGCAAATCAAAGCTACAATGCTATATCATTTCATACTTATTAAAATGGCCATTATAAAAAAAGTCAGAGAACTACAAGTTTTAGAGAGGATGTGGAGAGATAGTGTGGTAGTTTGATATTTTTATGAATCCCCTCAAAAAGAGAAAGATTATGTGTATAAACTGGTCTGTTCCTCTGGATATGATATCCTTTGATTGTATTAAATTCAAAGGTTTTTAAGTTTACTTGATTAAATCAATTTAAGGCTTTTGATTCAACCAAGTTAGTAAGGCATGACTCTGGTTGAGTCCTGTCCCCTTGGTGGGCTGATATAAATGGACACTCACTCAAGAAGACACACAGAAGAGGAGAGAATTTGGTCATTTTGGTCCTGCCACGTGACAGAAAGGAGAAGGCTCAAACAGCTAATGCCCCAAGAGATGTGAGCCATTTGCCTGATAGTTTGCAGTTGAAGAGAACAGAGCAACTGAGCAACTGAAAAGGCCCAAGAAACCAGGCAGAGATCGTCCAGCATCTTGTTTCAACATGTGGCAACCAACTTTGGTGAGAAAGTAGCCTTGAATTGGACTCTTTATGGCCTTGTAACTGTAAGCTTTTACCCCAAATAAATACCCTTTATAAAAGCCAACAGATTTCTCGGACTTTGCATCAGCACCCATTTGGCTGACAAGTACAGATAGGAACACAGAATGGTACGGGCTCAGGGGAGGACTGTTTGGCAGTTCCTAAGGATGTTGAATATAGATTTGTGACATGACCTGACAATACCACTACTGGGTATATACCCAGAAGAACTGAGAGCAGCAACACAAAAAGACATCTGCACACCAATGTTCATAATGGCAATATTCATGACTGCCAAAAGATGGAAACAATCCAGGTGTCCATCAACCAATGAACAAACTGTGGCGTATTCACACAATGGAATATTATGCAGCAGTAAGAAGAAATGAAGTTGTGAAGTGCATGACAACATGGATGAACCTGGGAGACATTATGTTGAGTGAAGTAAGCCAGACTAAATGAAATAAATATATTATGCAATCTCATAGAGTTAATAACCTGAATATGGGTCACCCCAGAAAATAGAATGAGGTTAGAGAAGGGAAAGTTGAGGGTTAACTTGTGCAGAATTGGTAAAAAAGGATATGTGTCAATCTTGGGAAATGAACAGAAAATATGAAAGCACAGCATAATGTTTGCAAGTAGCAGTATTATTATATGGGTATGATAGTGGTTTAAAAGGAAAACCTAAGGCCATTTATATTACTAAAAGAAAAGCTAAAAATGTAACATGGAACTATATAGCATAATAAAACCTCATGTGAAATATGAATATGGGTAATATTGCATATATGATTGTTTTTCTTTGAACTGAACAAATGTATGTTAATACGACAAGATGCTAATATCAGACAAAAATATGTATGCTAAGGAAACCAGACACAAAGTACTACATATTGTATGATTCCATTCATATAAAATGCAACTATAAATCAATTTATAAAGATAAAATTACATTAGTGGTTATATACAGTTAGGGAAGGATAGAGGGTTTGAGATGTGACTGCTAAGGGGTGTGGAGTGTTTCTTTTTGAAGTAATGAATTGTTCTAAAATTTTTTGTGGTCATAGATGTACAACATTGTGATTATATTAAAAGCCATTGATTACACATTTTGGATAGATTATATGGTATGCGAATATATCTTTTAAAAACTGCTTAAAAATAAATAAATGTGCAAGAGCAGCCAGAAATAGCAGCTATGTAAAGCAGGGAAAGTATAGAGAGACTGAGAGGTGATGACTTTGTTTGTTTGTACACTTTGGATGAATTGTATTCTCTATTAATACGTATTGATAAAATTGATTTGTTAAAAAAAAAAGTCACTGAACAAATAAACAACAACCAGCAACAACAACAAACCCTGGGTAGGGGGAAGAATCAGATTTCCAGCGTTGCAAAAATAAATTATTCTAAATTTCCTAAACAATATAATAACAAGCTATACAAGGAAACAAGAAAATATGACCCACACTCAGAAAAAAAGAAGCAATCAATATCAACTGTCTCTCAGGAATTCCAGTTGTTGGATTTATTAGACAAAGACTTTAAGTCAGCTATTTTTAAAATGCTCAAAAACTAAAAGAAAAAAATAACTAAAGAACAAAAGAAAAGTTTGAGAATCATGTTCATCAAATAGAGATTATTAATAAAAAGATAGAAATTATAAAAATGAGCCAATAGATATTCTGGAGTTGAAACATAAAATAAATGAAATAAAAATTTCACTTGAGGGAATCAACAGCATATCTGAGCTGGCAGAAGGAAGAATCAGTGATCTTGTCAATTTAGATTATCCACTGTGAGCGATTAAAAAAAAAAAGAATGAAGAAAACAAACAGAGCACCAGAGACCTGTGGAACACCATCAAGCATATCAACACACATGGATTGGAAGTTCCAGAAGGAGAAGAGAGAGAAAAAGATTGGTCAGAAACAGTATTTGAAGAAATAATGATTTCTTCAAATTTAATGAAAGACCTAATCTATACATCTAAGAAGCTCAAAAAACTGTAAGTAGGAGAAACTCACATATACCTAAATCTAGGCATATTATAAGCAAACTGTTGAAAATTAATGACAAAGAGAGATCTTGAGGGCAGCAAAAGAGAAACGATTCATCACTTATAAGGGGTCTTTAATAAGATTAACAGCTGATTTCTCATCAGACACCATGGAAACACGAAGGGAGTGGGATGATGTACTCAAAGTATTGAAAGTGAAACAGGGACGCGGACTTGGCCCAGTGGATAGGGAATCCGTCTGCTACGTGGGAGGTCCATGGTTCAAACCCCGGGCCTCCTTGACTCGTGTGGAGCTGGCCCATGCGCAGTGCTGATGTGCGCAAGGAGTGCTGTGCCATGCAGGGGTGTCCCCGCGTAGGGGAGCCCTACGTGCAAGGAGTGCGCCCGTAAGGAGAGCCACCCAGTGCAAAAGAAAGTGCAGCCTCCCCAAGAATGGCACCCCACATACAGAGAGCTGACGCAGCAGAAAGAAACACAGATTCCCATGCCACTGACAACAGCAGCAGACAAAAGATGAATACACAGCAAATGGACACAGAGAACAGACAACTGGGGTGGGGGGTGGGGAAGGGGAGAGAAACAAATAAAAATTAAATCTTAAAAAAAAAAAAGAAAGCAAAACAACTGTCAACCAAGAATTCTATATTTAGCAAAAGTATCTATCAAAAATGAAGGAAAGGCAGTGGGTGTAGCTCAGTGATTAAGCACCTGCTTCCCATGTAGGAGGTCTGGGTTCAGTTCTGGTACTTTCTAAAAAAAAGAAAGAAAGAAAAAATGAAGGAAAATTAAATCATTCCCAGACAAACAAAAACAGACATTTTGTCACTAGTAGACCTACCCTAACAAACACATGTTCTTAATCTTAATCCACATTCCTGTGGGTGTGAACCCAGCATAAATAGCACCTTTTAAAGATGTTATTTTTAGTTATAGTGTGGCTGAAGATGGGCGGGCCATACACTGCATTGATGGAGGCTTTATAAAGAGAACTCAGAAGTCACAGAAAATAGAAAGGGGAAGACATTACCACGTACCAGGAAGCAGAAATGTAAGCCAAGGAGCACCAAGGATTGCCAGCAGCCAGCATGAGAAAATTACCAACCCTAAGAGAAAGCAAGCCTCCCTAGTATCTTAACTTTGTACTTCCTTTAGTCTCAAAACTGTAAGCCAATAAATTCCTGTTATTTCCAAATGTGCTATTTACTACCCATTGATCTTTGCATCAAACAGAAAACTTGAAACCAAAGGGTAGTGGAGAATTCGAAACGAATGATGAACACAGAAATTAATAAAATATGTTGGCAACTTTAATTAACTATTGGCTGCATAACAATACACTATTTCTTAGTATTAAAACAGAAGTACCTGCGACTCAACTTGAAAAAAAAAGCATAGAAGTAAAACTAAATAACTAGATTGCAGTAACAAGGAAGATTGGTTGTTGAATAGTAAAAAAGTGTTCAACATTCTTGACTTCTCAAAAGATGCTTAGAATAACTGCAAGTTACATTAGAAAAAGTAATCATTAAATATATATGTTAAGGGAAGCGGATGTGGCTAAAGGATTTGAGTGCCTGCCTTCGACATGGGAGGTCCTGGGTTTGGTTCCCGGTGCCTCCTGAAGACAAGCAAGACAGCAAGCTGACACAACCGGCTGGTGCAGTGAACTGATGCAACAAGATGATGCAACAAGATAAAGCAAAAAGATGGTGCAACAAGATGACACAACATGGAAAACATAATGAGAGATACAAGAAGCAGGGAGTGGGTGTGGCTTAAGTGACTGAGCACTTCCCTCCCACTTGGGAAGTCCTGGGTTCAGTTCCCAGTGCCTCCTGAAAAAAAAAGACAAGTAGACACAGAAAGGACACAACAAACAGAAAACAAGCCCAAACAATGGAGGTGTGTGTGTGTGTATGTGAGAATCAATAAATACATCTGAAAAAAAAGTATATATATATATACTTTATAAAGTATAAAGGTAGCCACCAAAGGATATAACTAAATCTAAGCTTCCAAATCAGCAGGGCAAAAAAGATGAAGATATATAGAAAATTATGTTAATTCAGGAAAGAAGAAAATATGAAACCAAAAAGAAAGGTAAGAAAAAAAAATAGGGATGTAAATCCAATAATAGTGATCAAATACATATAAATCAATTAAACTGACTAACATCAAGGACTATCGATTTAATTAAAATTAGGGGAGTTGGGTGTAGCTCAGTAGTTTGGGCTCTTGCTTCCCGAATGTATGAGATTCTGGGTTCAATTCCCGACACCTCCTTAAAAAAAAAAAGACAATAACAATAGACCTGGGCAACCAAGACAGTGGTATAATATGCTTCAGGGTGCTGTCTTCCCACAGAATCTTTGAACAAGTAGCAAAAGTGAATGTCCATATGCAAAAGAATGAACATGGACCCCCTACCTCACATTATATAGTGAAATCAAACCAAAACGGATCAAAGACCTAAATATAAGAACCAAAATTATAAAATTCCTAGAAGAAAATACAGGGAGCATCTTTAGGGTCTTATGTTGGTCAGTGGTTTCTTAGACTTAACTTAAACTTAACTTAGACTTAACTTAGACTTAAAGCTCAAGCACAAGAAGAAAAAAATGGATAAATGGGACCACACCAAAATTAAAAACTTTTGTGCCTCAAAGGGCTTTATCATGAAAGTAAAAAGACAGCCTACAAAACAGGAGAAATTATTTGGAAATTGCATATCTGATAAGATTTTAATATCCAGAATAGATAAAGAAATCCTACAATTCAACAACAAAAAGAAAACCAACTAAAAAATAGGCAAGAGACTTCAACAGACATTCTCCAAAGAAGATATAAAAATGGCCAAAAAGCACAGGAAAAGATGCCCAACATCATTAGCCAGTAGAGAAATACAAATCAAAGCCACAACGAGACACCATTTCATACCCATTAGAATAGATATTTTTTATTTTTAATGGAAAATTACAAACGTCGGAGAAGATGTGGAGAAAAAGGAACACTCATTCGTTGTTGGCAGGAATGTAAAATGGTGCAGCCTCTGTGGAAAACAGTTTGGTGGTGGTTCCTCAGAAGGTTAATTATACAATTACTACATAACCCTAAAATCCCACTTTTAGGTATATTTCAAAAGTACTGAAAGCAGGAATCAAACAGATGCTTGCTCACTGATGTTAATAATGGAATTACATACAATTACCAAAAGACTGAAGCAAACCAAATGTCTCCTAACCAATGAATGGACAAAGGATGGTATATACATACAACAGTATATTATTCATCTGTATAAAGGAAAGAAGTTCCGATGCAGGCAATGAAGCTTGAAGACATGTTGAGTGAAATAAGCCAGACACAAAAGGACAAATATTGTATGATCTCACTGATAGGAAATAATTAGAATAAGCAAATTCACAGAGTCAGGGTCCTGAAAGATGGTTAGGAATGGGGAATTAATGTTTAATTGTACAGAGTTGCTACTGGGGTGATGGAAGTGTCATGGTGATGGAAAGTGGTGATGGTGGCACAACATTGTGAACATAATTAACAATACTGAATTATATATTTGAATGTGGTGAAAGGGGGGGAATTTTAGATTGTATATATGTTACTAGAATAAAAAAAAAAATTTTAAACCCGTAGGACTGCACAGCACAAACGGAACGTTAATATAAACTGTGGACTATAGGTAGTAATACAATGATAATAATATTCTTTCATTAATTGTAACAAATTTACCACACTAATGCAAGGCGTTACTAATGGGGGAGTATATGGGGACTCTGTTTTCTGCATGATTTTTTCTACAAACCTACAATTTTTTGAATTAAAAAATAAGGAAAATAACAACATGAATGGAAGATAACTTCCTGAACATCAAAAGAGCATATATGAAAAACACACAGCTACCCTTAAACTCAATGGTGAAAAACTGAAAGCTTTCCCCCTGAGATCAGGAATAAGACAGTGATGCCTCTTTCACCACTGTTAGCATTGTACTGGAAGTCCTTGGCAGAACAATTAGGCAGGAAAAGAAATAAAAGATATCCAAATGGAAAGGAGAAAATAAAATTATCTCTATTTGCAGATAACATGATCCTATATATAGATTCCCAAAGTAACTACAAAAAAAAAAAAACTACTAGAACTGATAAATTCAACAATGTTGAAGGTTATAAGATTAACATGTAAAACGCAGTTGTATTTCTATATGCCATCAACGTGTATTTCTGAAATAGAAATTTTTAAAAATTTCATTCATAATAGTTCAAAAAAATAAATAAAATATCTAAGAATAAATTTAACTAATGAAGTGAAGGACTCATATACTGAAAACTAAAACATTGCTGAAAGAAATAAAAGGAGATGTAAATAAATGGCAAGGCATCCTGTGTTCATGGATAGGAAGAGCTAATATTAAGATGTCAATATTACCCAAAGATATCTGCAGATCCAATGCAATACCTTTCAAAATCCCAGCAGCCTTTTTTTGCAGAAATGGAAAAGCTGATCCTCAAATTAATGAAGAATCAGAAAGGGTCCCAAAAAGCTAAATCAATATCACAAAGGAAGAACAAAGTCAAGGTCTCACTTCCCAATTTCAAAACTTACTGCAGATCCACAGTAATCAAAACTTAATTTTACTGGCATAAAGATAGACAAATAGACCAATAGAATAGAATTGAGAGTTCAGAAGTAAACCCATATATCTGTGGTTAACTGGGTTTTGATAAAGGTACCAAGTACATTAACTGGGGAAAAGAATGGTTTCTTCAACAAACTGTGTTGGGAAAACTAGACATCTACATGCTCAAGAATAAAGTTGGACCCCTACCTCACACCACACAAAAAATAACTAAACAGATCAAGGATCTAAACGTAAGAGCTAAAACCATAAAACTCCTACAATAAAACATAGGCAGAAACCTTCAAAAACTTGAATTTGGTAGTGATTTCTTAGATATAGCACCAAAAGCACAAGCAACAAAAGAAAAAATAGATAAAATGGTCTCATTCAAAATATAAAGCTTTTTATATCAGACACTATCAAGAAAGTGAAAAAACCTACAGAATTGGAGAAAATAATTGTAAACAATATCTCTGGTAAGGGTTTAGTATACATAATATATATAAAAAAAAAAACTCCTACAACTCAACAACGAAAAGAAAATAACCCAATTAAAAAATGGGCAAGAACTTGAATAGACATTTCTCCAGAAAATATACAAATGCTATAACAACAAACAAAATTAAAGAGAATTTTGAATAAAGCAAAAATTTTACCACCGTAGCACATCTTTTTTTTTTTTTTCAATTTCCCTTCAACTTTCTTTCACAGGGTTTAGACCAATTCACCTACAGCCAGATTTTCAAGATAAGTTAATCTAAAACTTGCCCCTGTGTTGAGAGTATCAAATCCATTTGGTATCTTATTCTTTCTTTCCATCTTTATGGCATTTTATACTGGTCAAATTTTCAACATTTCAGAAAAGATATATTTTATCTTTTAGAACATCCACCCACATCTTGCTGGATCTAAAACTAGGATGAGAGAGTCTAGTGAAGGATCCAGAGAGAACAAGGCATTACAACTGAATGGACTTAGCTTCTTAGGTACCACTGAAGAATATCTGTTAAAAATATTAAATTCTGAAGAAAGGATTTTAACAGTCTAACAAATTCTTAAAGAATCCAAAATAGATTAAAAAGGAACAAATTATATACACAAGGGTATAAAACAATACTATAATCAAGAGGTGGTGCTAATATTTGTAATAACTCTTAGAAATATAAAATTATCAGAAGTACCCTTAGACAATTGGATTGAAAATACTTAACATGTCAAAAAAAGATGGCAAAATGAAAAAGAATGTAATAACTGAACAGACACAAAAAACACCTAAAAGTGGGGGTAGGCAGTGAGTATTCAGAAAATTGGTTAGTTGGTGAATTGATAATTAGGCTAAGGAATTTTCAGGGATTTGGTCTATTACCATTTCAACCAAGTGGTCATATGCATATTCATTGCAGATTCCATTTCCTTCCCATTTCACATTATAACTTAAGCAATCTTTCTCTGTCATATATTCTTTATAAAATTATTGCTATTTTAGTGACATTTTTTTCTGATTGTAAGAGCAATGTGTTCATTGTAGAAAATGTGAGAAAAAAAAAATAGACAAAAGCATAAAGAAGAAACCAAAAATCAACCTTAATCCCATCATCTGGAAAGAACTATTGTTTTATTTTAAAGAGCATTATCCCTGTCCTGGTGGTGTTGGCAGGGAGGGAGCATATACATGGCAATTATTATTTTTAATGACTTTATTATTCTGTCACAAAGTCATTCCATAATTCTGTCAGCTACTGCCAGTTTATGGGATATTTTTGTTGCTTCTGCTTTTTGGCCTTTGTAGATAATACCACATTGAACAGCTTAAAACATATAACTTTCTGCTTTTGTAGAATTTTTTCTCCCTCAAGACAAATTCCAAAGCATGGAATTATGGGCTCAAATATTAATCGACCCCCTCATTATTCAAAAGAGAAGACTGAGGGCCATAGAGGAGAAGGGTACTTGCTCAGCCATTTAGACTTTGAGGAGCCTGGGACCCCGGTCTCCCAAACCCCAGCTACCCTATGATCCTGCCTCTGCACCACCCAGCCCAGTTAAGATGACAAGACATGCCAATTCCAGGAATGGGGGAATCCATTGTTGTCAGAGGCCATTCAGTTTGCTATTCTTCTCCCGTTAAATTAAAGAGGCTATAAAAGTTTTCTAATAACCAAATCCTTCAAAATAAACTATTTGAAGGCACTGGAGTCACCCTGGGGCAAGACATTTACTAGGCTAAAATAAATCTCTGCAAAGCCTTTGTAGGATCCTTAAAACCCAATTCCACAACAAAATGCTTATTTTTATTATAAATTGAGTTTTTAATATCAGCACAAATACAAAACGTGCTGCTGACGGGGTAAACATAAAGCATATGAGCAGTCATAAATATTCTCTCACCTTTGGCAGAAGTAATTGTTACCTAGAGCAACAGTTCTGGCCAAATTGTGACGGGTGCTACCTGAGAAATGGAGGATTCAAGATGCGAGAAAACACTGCCCCCGAGGGAAGGTCGGGGGGACTTCAACTCTGAGGGCCTGGGGGGCTGCTCCGTGGAAACCATGAAAGGCCGGAGCATGGGGGTCTCTGTCCCAGGCCTGGGTAGGGGCAAGGCAGGATGGGAAAACTGGAGGAGGCACTAAGGACCACAGATTGATACACTCATTTTTATTTTTTTTTTAGGCAAAATTCAATAGACATAAAATTAACCAATTAAAAATATACAATTCTGTCCCTGCATTATCATTTAGTGTCATTTAGTACATTCACAATGTTGTGCCACCATCATCTCTCTCTAGCTCCAAAACATTTCATCACCCCTAAGGGAAACTCCATATCCATTAAGCACTAAATCCCCATTTTCCCATTCTCCCATTCCCTGGAAACCACCAGTCTGCCTTCTGTTTGTATGGATTTACCTATTTCAGATATTTCATATAAATGGAATCATTTAATATGTAACATTTTTTTGTCTGATTTTTCCCCTTAACATGTTTTGGAGGTTCCAGTTATGTACAGTAGTATCATGTATTCACACTTCATTCATTTTTTTATGGCTGAATAATATTCCATTGCGATGATATACCACATTTTATGAGTTCATCAGATGATGGACATTTGGGTTTTTCCCACCTTTTGGCTATTGTGAATAGTGCTGCTATGAATATTTGTGTACAAGTTTTTGTTTAATTACCTGTTTTTAGTTTTGTGGGGAGTATATACCTAGGAGTAGAATTGCTGGGACATATGGTGATTCTGTGTTTAATTTTTTGAGGAACCATCGAACTATTTTTCATGGCAGCTGCATCATTTTACATTTCAAGTGGGAGTGTGCAAGAGTTCCAGTTTCTTACATTCTCAACAATACTTGTTATTTTCTGTTTGTTTTATTATACCAGCCATTCTGGTGGCTGTGAAGTGATGTCTCGTTGTGGTTTTGATTTGCATTTCCCTAATGACTAATGACATTGAACATCTTTTCATGTGCTTGTTGCACATTTGTATATCTTCTTTGAAGAAATGTCTAGTCAGGTCCTTTGCCCATTTTTAAAATCTTTTGTATGTGGATATCCAGTTATTCCAGCATCATTTGTTAAAGAAACTATTCTTTCCCCATTGGATGGTATTGGCACTCTTGTCAAAAATTAACTACTCATCAGGGAGCAGATGTAGCTCAAGTGATTGAGCCCCTGCTTCCCATGTATGAGTCCCAGAGTCAACCCCTAGTACCTCCTAAAAACAAACAAACGAAAAAAACAACTCTCACTGGGGAGCAGATGTACCTCCTAAAAAAGAAAATCAACTGCCTATTGATATATGGGTTTACTTCTAGAATCTTAGTTCTATTTCATTGATCTATACGTTTACCCTTAAGTCAGTATCAAACTGCTTTGATGACTGTAGATGTGAAGTAAGTATTGAAATTGGGAATATATAAAGTCCTCCAACTATTTTGTTCTTTGTCAAGATTGTTTTGGTTATTCAGGATCACTCTAAATTCCATATGATTTTGAGGATCAGCTTTTCCATTTCTGCAAACAGAAAAAAAAGACCATTGGGATATTGGTAGAGATTGCATGAATCTATAGATCTCTTTAGGGAGTATTGTCTTCTTAACAATATTAAATTTTCCAATTTCTTTTGGTACAGTTTTCAGTGTGTAAAATCTCTACACAGGTTATATTTATTCCTAAATGTTTTATTCTTCTTTATGCTATTGTAAGTGGAATTGTTTTCTTAATTTCCTTCTCAGATTATTCATTGTTAGTGAATAGACATACAACTGATATTTATGTATTGATCTTAAATCCTGCAACTTTGCTGAATTCATTTACCAGTTCTAATAGTTTTTTGTGGATTCTTTCATATATTATATATATATGATCATATCATTTTACTTCTTCCTCTACAATATTGGTAACTTTTTTGTATTTTTCTTGCCTAATTGCTCTGGCTAGAACTTCTATTAGAATGTTGAGTAGAAATGGTGAGAGCAAACATTCTTGTCTTGTTTTTTTCTAATCTTAGGAGGAAACTTCCAATCTTTCATCATTGAATATAATATTAGCTGTGGATTTTTCATAAATGCTCTTTATTATGGTTGTTGAGGGCTTTTTGTTTTTTGTTTTTAAAATCAGCAACACCCTACTCCTTATTCATTCATCCCACAACATCTGCTCAGGAATCTTTGGCATGTCATGCCCTGTGCTGAATGGTGAGAATAGGACAGTCATTGTCCCTTCTCTTTCCTAGGTCACACGAAGTGGGGGAGATGGACACCTAGACAGAATGAGAAGTTCCTGGAGGGGAAAGCACAGGAGGGCATCTATTCTTGTCCGGGTGGGAGGATGGGTATCCCAGTTAGGTGCCTTGAAAGCAGAGCCTGAAACTAGGGTTTGCTAGCAGGAAGTTTATTCATGATCCCAGCACACAGGAGAGAGAGAGAGCACAGAGCATGAGCCAGGAAGGGAGGGAAAGCCAGGGAGGGTGCAGAATTGAGGTGGTTAAACCTGGGGACTACTGGGGTTCAATTTGAGGGAACTCCTGGGGTGCTCTTTCTAGTGTACCTCAGCATTGTCTTTCCAAAGGATGGGAGGGCAGGGCAAGAAAATCAGAAAGCCCCAGCAGGCGCTTGAGGTGGGAGCCTGGTGGGAGGACACTGGCTGTGTGCTTTGGAACTGCCTACCATAGTTACGGCAGGAGGAAGGGAGCGGGGGTGGCCTGAGCATCCACAGCACCTCCTGGAAGGGTCAGGGGAGGGTTGCAGGGGAGACCACACTTCCTGGATTTTTTTTTTCTCCTGTGTGTGTGTATGCACGCAGAGCTTCTCTCCGCAACAAGGATGGATCCCATGAGGGAGGCAAACTGCTTTAAGCTTCCAAAACAGTTCTACTGCCTTTTATGACGGTCACTTCACAGTAATCCAGGAGAGAGTTGGACTCCCAAGAGGGACACATCTCCCAAGAGGCTTGAAGAAGGGCTGGGCTTGCACCCAAGTGTTCTTGCTTGCAGACCTCTCTGCAGGTCCTCCAAATGCCCCGAATGCCCAAGCCTGGACCAGGAGGACAACTCGGGACATGATTAACAGCTGATTCTCTCTGAGGGTGTTCCTGTCCCTCAGCTTCACATCATCAAACTAATCAGCATGTGGCTTTAAGCTCCTGAAGGTCAGAGAGGGCGTCTCAGTCCTCCATGCATCTGCTTGCAGGGGACTGGAAGAAAGTCGGTGTCCTGGTTTGAGTCTTTTGTGGACCCCAGAAAATTATGTTCTCAAGCTAACCCATTCCTGTGCATGTCAACCTATTGCATGTGGGGTCTTTTGGTTAGATTCAGTAAAAGGACTCTTGATTAGATCGCTCCAGTTAAGGGCCTTTGATTCAATTTCAGGACCCAGGATGGGTCCTAATACTCTTACTGGAGTTCTTTATAAACAGAGACTAAAGGCAGAGACACGTAGAAAAACACCTCAGAGACAGAAGGAGAGGTCCTGGAGGCTGGAGGCAGGGACCAGCAGAGCACAGAAGCACGAGAAGAGGCCCCCAAGAGGGTAGGCCCACAGAGCAGTTCAAAGCTGAAGAGACGAGGCCAGGAGGACAGCGGAGTGAGGAGCAGACTGGCAATTTGCCCTGTCATTTGCTTTAGTTCCCACAGCTGAGTTCAATAAGAAATTGAGCCTAAAGGAGAAAGCAGAGACAGGCCGCCATTTTGCTTTTCCACGTGGCAGGAGTCCAGCATCGCCAGCAGCTGACCTTTGGTTGAGACAGCATCTCTGATGGTGCCTTTTGATTTGGACATTTTCACAGCCTCAGAACTGTAAGCTTTTAACCTAATAAATTCCCATTATAAAAGCCAACTCATTTGCGGTATTTTGCATTGGCTTTAGCAAACTAACACAGTTGGCCTTTATTAAGAGCTTACTGGGAAGTGAATGTGGTTCAACAGATAGAGCATCTGCCTACCATGTAGGATGTTCAAGAGTTCGATACCCTGGCTCATGTGGTGAGCTGGTCCACGTGCAGTGCTGCTGCGTGCAAGGAGTGTCGTGCCATGCAGGGATGCCCCCCATAAGGGTGCCCCCTGCACAAGGAGTGGCCCCTGTGCAAGGAGAACAGCCCGGTGTGAAAATGCAACCCACCCAGGAGTGGTGCCACACACACATGGAGAGCTGATGAAGCAAGATGACGCAACAAAGAAGAGACACAGATCCCCAGTGCTACCTGATGAGAATGCAAGCAGACACAAAAGAACACATAGTGAATGGACACAGAGAACAGACAATGGGGGGTGGGGGGGAGTAAATAAATAAATAAATCTTATTTTTTTAAAAAGCGCTTACCATGTCCCAGACACTGTCCTAAGCATTTTATATGTGCTTTATCTAATGCTCATACCAGTCATTTGAAATGGTGTCACCCCTGTTTGAGAAAATGGATACCTGTTATACGTCAGCCCTGACGAACACCATCAAAGTCAAAGGCTGGAGCCAAGTGATTGAAAACTTTGGACTGGTTTAGAGCATGACAGGCTTAGGTTTGAATCCAGGCTCTACTCAACTGATGTGAGCCTCAGTCTCTTCACCTGCAAAATGAGGGTAACCACGCCACTGTACCAGGTTCTGTGGGAGTTATAGAGAGATCATGTCTGTGTAGCAGATGCTGGGGCGTGCCACCCCGACCCCTCCTTCTGTTTGGAGGCACTCATGTCCCCAAGGTGCAGGGAGAATCGGCTCTCAGCTCACTCTCTGGGAGTACGTCCCTCTCCCAGGAGGTGGCCTGTCTGCAATGAGTGGTCTATGCAGGAAGACGAAGGCCGGGCCTCCTCGTCTCCACTCAGTTGGCTCAGCAGAGCCACCCCAGTTTCGGCGCCCCCATTGCGAGCAGCTGAGGCCTGTTGCAGCTGTGTGGCAGTCCAGCTTTTCTCTCTGGCCAATCCTGTTTCCGTCCCTCAGCCAAGGAGTGGTTCCTGAGAGCACTTCTCTGTAAACCACCTGCGCGCGGACCTGGTTCCCTGGAACCCGACCTAAGGCTTTCTACAGAACTGCGCCTGGGGCACGCACTCACAGAAGTCATTTGTATTAACTCACTGAAGAACGGAGGGGGTCTCAGCTCTCTGGGACCCTGTCTTCTCTTCCGTGCAGTGGGAAAACCACTGACCCTGTGAGTGCCCCTGGCTAGGCTGCGCCGTGGAAACACACTCAGACTCAAGAGCCTTAACTCAGGCTCCTTGGAATTAGATGAGTTTTCAGGGAGGAGTTGACCCCTGGAGGCCTTAACTCACGTGTTCTCTTTAACTTCCTTCCTGTGCTGTATCTTGAAATCAGTCTTTATGAAATACAAACGGTTGATGATAGATTGTTCTCTCTCTCCATGTAAGTCTGGTAGGGTAAGCAATAGTCTGCACACGTAGGTGGCATCTGATCACCGTCACCAGGTTTTAGTATCTATGGTCATTTCTTAAACAGGTGTTAAGGAGACATACTCTGCAGTGAAAATTGTAAACATCTGCTGTGTATGCAGAGGGCCTGCACAGAGTTAGAAAACGTCAGAGCAAAGAATGTACAAGGAAAAGCCGTCATCCTCCAGTTTTCACTTTACCCATAAACGTGATGGCATAGCCCAGGCACAGCGTTTCCTGGAGCGCAAGGTTTGTGGTCATGAAAGCTTTAAGCCACCGCCCCGAAGAGCTCGCTAGAGCCATCCTCGAGCCTTTCCATAATTTGTCCATAATTCGGTTCCAAAGCCGGCACTTCACCAGAATTTGCATATGCCTGGAAACAAGCACCTCTCCTAGAAGCACGCTCCAAGGTCTTAGGCCTCGCTGAGCAGAAGAGGCCGCGCGGGACCTGGGAGACCCGGGAAACCAGCGCCCCGAGTCGGCCGGGCTGGTGTGTGGCCTGGCAGGAACCGGCAGCCTCCGTCAAATGATGTCCTCTGGCCCGGCATCCCCGACGCGTCACAGTGTTCTGCTGCCGATCTTGACATGCTTGACTGAGCGTCTGGCAGAAGCTTCTCTATTTATTTATTTAATTATTTTTTATTTTAAGAGCAAAACTAGAGGAAAGGAAGGCTGACACTCAGAGCAATTTGACAGGAAGGCAGGAATTCATTCTGCCTGGGCTTCCTTGGTGGGTAATTTTTTTCAAGGAATGGGGTGCATCCTTCATTGGGAAGCCCATGCTTGTTTATAAGTTTGTGGAATTTTATCCGCTGTCTCCGAGATGTTTCTAACGTATCACCATGAGATGGTGTGTGGTGTTTCCTTATTTTTCCTAATCTCTTTCAACTGTTGGTTTTCCTCCTTTCCCATTTCTTTGTGTTCTTTGTTTCCCCTTGATTAGATTTGCCAGAGGTTTGTAGAGTTTATTATTCTTTGCAAATAGCTAGGTCTTGGCTTGATTCATCAAATCCACTATTTGATATTGTGGTTGTTGTCTGAAATCTTATTGTTTACTAATTTATTTATTTCAGCTTTAATCTTTATTATGTTATTCTTACTATTTTCCTCTAGGTTGTTTTTGTTTCTTTTCTAATACATGAAGTTGTTTGCTCTTCTCTTTTTGATGATAACATTGTTTAAAGTTGTGAATTTCCTCGTAAGTATTGCTATGTCTAAGTCCTACCAAGTCCCTCTATTTATGATTTTGATTCCCTAGATATCTTTTTATAGACAAATGAGATATTTTGGGGAGGAATAATAATAAGAAAAAAAAGAAAAGCAAAAAATTCCAACAACTAAACCACCAGAAATCCAACTTCTTGGAGAGAGGCTCTGTTGATATTTTACTATACATTTTCTAGTTTTACTTTGCAAATTTATATGTGTACATTTTTTAATTTTTTACAAAAAATAGGTTCACAATATACACCGTTTTGTAACCTGCTTTATTTACCTAAATAATAAAATTAGAACTTTTATTGCTATTAAGATTAGACAGGACAGTGGGAGATTTGGTACAGTGGATAGGGCGTCCATCTACCACATGAGAGGTCCGCGGTTCAAACCCCGGGCCTCCTCGACCCGTGTGGAGCTGGTCCTTGCGCAGTGCTGATGCGCGCAAGGAGTTTCCTGCAACGCAGGGGTGTCCCCCGCATAGGGGAGCCCCATGCGCAAGGAGTGCGCCCCGAAAGGAGAGCTGCCCAGCACGAAAGAAAGTGCAGCCTGCCCAGGAGTGGCGTCGCACACACGGAGAGCTGACACAACAAGATGACGCAACCAAAAGAAGCACAGGTTCCCCGTGTCGCTCACAACAGAAGCAAACAAAGAAGACGCAGCAAAATAGACACAGAGAACAGACAACCAGGGTGGGGGTAAGGGGAGAGAAATAAATAAATAAATCTTAAAAAAATAAAAGATTAGATATACACTGCCCATTTTATTAACCATAGAGGATTTCTTCTATATTCTATAATTTATTGATTATCTAATATTAGACATCTAGATTGTTTCCATTTATTTTGTTACCATAAGAAAAAAAAATTGCAATGTATATTCTTCTTGTTGAATGTTTGGATTCATTCATGATTATTTCCTCAGGATAAAATCATAGTATTAGAATTGCTAGTTGGAAAAGGTACACATGGCTTTAAGGCTTCCAATGCGTTGTGTTTCATCCATCACCAGAGCAATTTGCTCTTTCAGCCTGCAAGCTCCCATTTCCATCCACCCTCACCAATACTGAGTATTTTTCATTTTTGACTCTTGGTAGGAGAAGAAATGGTCATTTTAATCCAAACGTATTTTAGTGTTAGCAGACGTGAATATTTTTATACATTTATTGGCTATTTGTATTTCTTTTTGGACTGCCTTTTCGTATCCCCTACCCTTTCATCTTTACTCCTTATTAAATTGCAAGGAGTTTTGATTCTCTGTCATCTATAGTATAAATACTTTGGCTCTTTTATTGTTGGGTTTTTCAAGAAGTGTTCTTGCCTTTTGGAATTTTTTTTTTTAGGTTTTATTCAATTAAATGTAGCAATCTTCATTCTCTCACTGTTGTATTTGCACCTATGTTTGGAAAGACCTTATTCAATGATGATAAAATTCTTATGTGTTTATATTATTTCTTTGTTTACACTTAAGTCTTACAAGCATCTATGATTTACGTTAGTGTGTGATGTAAGGTAATTTTATTTTCCAATAGCCAGTTGATTTCAGCCACACCCTATGGAAACGCTAGTTTACCCCATTAAAAAACAGAGAGAGATGTGTTTAAAATCACACCCTCCCATCCGTCTCCGGCTTTCTGTTTCTGTGACATTGACTGTCTGTCCCTTCATTCACAGAACCAGCTCCAGTTCACCCCGGGGGCTAAACCTGCCTGCTCTGGGTTTTGCCAGACACTTGACTCGGTTCCGCCTCCTGAAAGCTGTGACTGGGGCAAGCCACTGAACTCCGAAGTCGGAGTGAGTGGAGGGTCCTTGGCTCAATGCCTGGGACCCTCAAGGATTCAGTAATCTTACCTGTCATTGCTATTAACCTCAACACTGTATCAGTGTGACCTGGATGTCAGCTGGGCACACCCTGCCCCCACCCCCAGCTCCCTTGGGGCAAACGTGCGGGAGGAGGGAGCTGTGGGAGCCCAGAGATGTCCGAGAGCTCCCAGGGCCTTCCCTGCTGGCGCTGATCCTCATCACCGCTTAAGCCAGGAATGATGGCCTGTCCCTGTTCAGAGCTCCAACCCCCTGCTTCCATGAAAATGTATCCCCCAAAGCTTCAGGACCATGGCCACTGTTCCCAGAGGAGGCACTTACCTGAAGAAAACGGAGCAATACAAAAGCGGAGCAGCAGAGATGTTCTTACCAGGTGCAATGGATGTGTCACGATGATGGGACCAAGTGTTGCTGTGGGGGGAGTGGGGGGTCGGGGCGGTGGGGTTAAATGGGACCTCATATTTTTTTAATGTAATTTTTAAAAATAAATAATTAAAAAAAAAAAAAGCGGAGCAGGACGGAGAGGAGCCCACCGCCAGGAATGCTGCCCACCCACTCCCCAGGGGATGCCACCAGTCTTTCCCTCACCTGTGTTAAATAAAAAGAAAATGGCCACCTGCGTTGGGAGTTGCCAGGAGCAGCCCTCTTTTCCAAGACAAGGCAGGGACTTTTTTTAAAGATAAAAACTCACCAGGACTTTCTAAGAGAGTGGAGCAGTCCCAACAAAGTTGCAATTTTTGCAACATTTAGTGAGTAACTGGTCGCAGTCTAGTAGGGATGGCCTATTTAAAATCTACAAGCAGGAGAGGATGTAGCTCAAGCAGTTGAGTGCCTGTCTCCCACATGGGAGGTCCCGGGTTTGGTTCCTGGTGCCTTCTAAAGAAAACAGACAATGAGCAGGCAACGAGCAAAACAACTAGCAGACAACAAGCAAAAAACAAATGAACAGGGAGTGAATGTGGTGCAAGCAGTTGAGTGCCCCCCTCCCACATGGGAGGTCCTGGGTTTGGAGCCCAGTGCCTCCTAAAGAAAACAGACGAGCAAAAAATATAAGGACTAGTATGCTACATTAACCAATATATATCTGCTCCTCACTCTATAACAACCCTTCCATGCAAATTGAAAACTTGATAATAGCATGGCGAGGCAGGGCAAGATGGCATCTGAGTAAGTACATCATTGTCATCTCTCTTACAGAAGACCAGCTGTGTGGTGACGGAGTCCTGCTGGAGCAGGCTGTTTCGGGAACCTGCAGGGCGGGAGGTGTCTGGACATCGATCTGGCGAGACTGCAGCAGAATTGGTGTTTGCTCAAGGTAGAAATGAGGGTTTCTAACACGGAACTCGGAAGCCATAGGAAGGTAAATCCCTTACCCTAGGGCTAAGAGCCGTGGAGTTCACTGAGAACTGCCGATCATGGGGTAGAGTCTCTAAACCCCATGTTTCCCAAATGCATGAACCCCAAGCTTATGTCCCCTGAACCCCTGCGGCCCACGTTTCACAGACCTGCATACCCCGAGTCCACATTCTCCAGGGCCTCTGTCTGCCAAGCCCAGCACTCCCAGATATCCAGCATTGCCCTACCCCTCAAGACGCGGGCTAACTCCAGGAGTGGGAGAGTTTAGGTGGGAGGTGCAGAGGGGCCAAGGAGTACAGGTTCAATTTTCTGGTCCCCCCCTTTTATTGAGTTTGGAGGAGTACATCAGCTGACGTGGGGAGAGCCTAGGAAGAGAGGAGAAGCGGATCTGGTGAGAGAGCCCAATTTACCTGAACGCCCTGGGCTAGGAAACTTGGTCTGGGAGAAGGTGGAGTCAGAAAATTAACTAGCCCTCTTGTAGCACACCTAAGGGAGAGGGACAGTAGGACGTGCTTTACAGACTTCCAATAGCATATTTAGGGTTCCTGGCAAGGGGTGGGTGCTCTCTCAAGAAATTAAAAGCCATTATTTTCTCAGGTGAGTTGGTTCACCAGGGACCCATTTGAATTTCCTATAGGAGCCCTCACACAGCCTTCCTGCTGCCCTGGGAGAGAGAGAAATGGGGAAGGGAGAAAGGGGGAAGGTCAGACTCCTAAGCAGTCTCTTCAATTGCAAGGAGGATTCTCTGCTTGAGGCCTTGTCTTGTCTTTTTTGTTGGTTTGTTTTCTTGTTTTTTCTTCCTCTTTATCACCACCACTGCCCCACCCCACTTATTTTTTTCCTTTTTCTTTTTTCTCCCTTCTCTTTTTCTTGCTCTGCTTTTTTTCTTCTCTCTTTTTTTATATTAGTGCTGCAGGCAACATTTCTTATTTGCTGTGCTTCCTCATCCTCCATTTTCTCTTTTCTGTGTGTTCTCATTTTGGCTACCAATGCTATACCCTTTCCTTTACATCATTCTCTCATCCATCATTTATTGTCTCTCTTACATTCCACCTCTCTCTGTTTAGCCCCCAGTATTTCTGACTTTTTATCTCTAATCCCTCTAATCTGTTTTCTATCATTTATTCACTCTTTATATTATTGTCTTCTCTTTTTCCCTCTCTCCTGGCGACACTGACCTTTTAACTCATATTATATTCCTCCCCATATTCAGTTTAATATCTCATTATATGTACTCTACCTTTTTACGGTTATAACTATACACAGCTTACATGAGTTCTATATCCATTCTCCTAGATCTCACATGGTTCTTCTGCTAACATTCACTATCAATACTACTATTATATTTTTCTTTACTTACCCCTTTTGCTTTCTCTGGACCTAATATTTTCCTTCAAGTGAACTTAGCCAACAACAAGGAAATAGAACAAGGAGAAAAAAGTGACAAAGAGAAAACTTAACATGCACACAAAAACAATTAAACCCCAAGACTAGATGAAGAAGATAATCAACAGAATAAACCCAACAAGATAAAATGATGACCAGACAGTAACAAAAAACTACAGACCATACCAATAATCAGGAAAACAGGGCCCAAGCCAATGAACAAACTGAAAACTAGGAAGAGAAGTGGAACATTGAACAAGTAATTAAAGCTCTCAAAACATGTACCATGGACCAATTCAATGAAGTGAAGGAAGAGATTAAGCATATTAAGAAAACACTTGGAGAGCATACAGAAGAAATAGTGATCATGCACAAAAAGATCACAGAGATGATGGGGATCAATAGCACAATCCAAGAAATACACTCTCAGCAAATAACAGCAGATTTGAAGAGGCAGAGGAAAGAATTAGTGATGTGAAAGACAGTACATCTGAAATCAAACAGATAGTAGAATTAATTGATAAAAAGATAGAAAAAATCCAGCAGGAACTTAGGGACCTGAATGACAATGCAAAACACACAAACATACACATTATAGGGATCCCAGAAGGAGAAGAGACGGGAAAGGGGACAGAAGGTGTGTTGGAGGAAATAATGGCTGAAAACTTCCCAAACCTATTGAGGGAGATGCATGTACATGTCCAGGAAGCACAATGCACCCCAAACAGCATAAATCCCAACAGACCTACCCCAAGACATATACTTGTCAAATTATCCAACACACAAGACAAAGAGAAAATACTAAAAGCAGCAAGAAAAAAGAGAACTATCACATACAAGTGAGGTTCCATAAGATTAGGTGCTGATCTCTCATCTGAATGCCGAAGGATCCAGCCATTCTGGAGGACTGTTTGGCAGTTTCTCAAAAAGTTAACATAGATTTGCCATATGACCCAGCAATTCCACTGCTGGGTATATACCCAGATGATTTGAAAATAAGGATACAAACCAATATATGTACACCAATGTTCATAGCAGCATTATACACTATTGCCAAAAGTTGGAATCAACCCAAATGCCCATCAATGGATGAATGGATAAATAAAATGTGGAATATACATACAATGGAATACTACGTGGCTATAAGAAGGAATACAGTACAAACACATGTGATAACGTGGATGAATCTTGAGGACCTTATGTTGAGTGAAGCAAGCCAGGCACTGAAGGACAAACACTACATGACCTCAATGATATGAAACAAGCAAACCAAGCTGTCCCAGAGAGCTAAACACTGGAAGATAGGCTTAAAGGAATTTGGGGGGAGAGGAAGGTTGTGAGCTGATGCCTACATGGATGACGTCTATGATAAGCTGGAGGTAAGTATTTGTACAGAGAAGGAATAAGATGGGGGCATAGGGATACCTTTCGGTGGGGCATTGTGGGCTTGAGGGGGCTAGGGTTGGGAGGATGGGTCGGATAACCCAAGGAATTGGGGAGAGGGCTGGGGGGAACTGCTGAGTATGGGAGAATGTCAGGTATATGGTTGTAACTATACTGTTGAGAAGATTCTTTAGAAAATATAGTAAGGAAGGACCACGTGTTTAAGGTGCTTAAAGGGGGGGGGCATCTGGTACAGGGGCAAGCCTCTAAGGAGTATGTGAGTGCTCATTTTGTCATAGTGTGTTATATCATTGGGTGGAGACCCATACAATGAGTGTGAAGGTGTACCCACATCCTGGGGAGACCTGATGTTCCCAGAGAGGGAATTGTGTTTCTCAAGAAGATCATGGCTCCCAATTAGTTAAGGCAGTCTAGTATGCCAAGCCCTCAGCATTGTTGCAGTATCTGTAAATCTGGTTCCTCAGGTAGTAAAGATTGAGCGTCATGGTGTGCCTTGAGGAGAGGGGGAGAGAGGTATAGCATGGATGGAAGCAGGGCAACTGGAGGGCAATGGAAGTGCTCCACAAGATCATGCAATGATGGACATGTCAACTTACATCTAAAATGTATAAAAGTCTATAAACTAAAATGTAAACTATAATGTAAAACATAAGGAAACTAAAAATTTAGAAATTTATACAGTCTAAAATATAAACAATAATGTAAACCAAATGGAACCATGTCTGATAGCTATGTTTCAAAACATCAGCTGCAGCAAATATAACATGAACATGTAAAGAGATCATTGCTGGGGGAAAGGGGAAAAGGGTTTGATAATGGATATCTGGTAGTCCCCTATATTGTGTATGTGAATTACTGTGATCTAAAACTTTTTTGAAGACAAAAAAAAAAGAAAGGATGTAGGCATTGAGGAAGAAATGAAAGTGCCTTACCACTGTACATACAGGGCAACACCTATTACAGTGATGAAAGGCAAAACATTAGAAACAAAGCTTTATAATATTTTTCATTTTATTAATACACCAGTTTATTTTTACTTTATTTTAGTATTTCTAAATTACTATGTATTCTATTTCTAAACTTTAAACCCATCACTGTATTTCAATTTCCTATTAATTGAATTTGGCAATATTTTAAGATTCATTATTGAAGAAGTTTTGGACCACAGAGAGGTTCAACTATGGCAGGGGAGGAACTCTGGTGTGGGGTGTTATTGATGGGGGACATCCATGCAAAATCTAAGCCCCCTCTTGATCTAGAGGTAGAGAGGACATCATCATCCCAGGATCCACAGAATGGAGGAATAAAATATGGACTAGAGTGGACTTACTTATATTCTACTATAAAACTATTGTGACTAGTAATAGAAGAAATTTTAGCATCAAGGTGGAGAAAGTGGCCACGGTAGTTGCTGAGGGCAGGGAGAGGGTAGAAGAGAGGTGATGTGGGGGCATTTTTGGGATTTTGAGTTGTCCTTCATGATAATGTAGGGTCAGATGCTGGACTTTATATATCCTGCCATAACCCACTGAATGTACTGGGGGAGAGTGTGAACTACAGAGTAAACTATTATCTGTGTAGTACAGCAGTGCCCCAAAATGTGTTCACGGAGTGTGATGAGTGTGCCGCAGTGATGAGGGAGGTTGTTGGTGTGGAAAGAGTTGGGGGGTGGGGGGTATACAGGAACCTCTTATATTTTTTAGTGTAACTTTTTTTGTGTGATGTATATATCTTAAAAAAAATACAATTTACAAAAATGATGTGGTGGGGGTGGAGAGTGGATTATATGGGAACCTCTTACTATTTTTTTGTTTTTTAATGTAACATTCCTTGTGCTCTATTAACTTTAATTTAAAAAATAAGAGAACTTAACCCAATCAAAACATCTGCTCACTTGCTTCCATGCTTGCCCTATACAAGTTCCCCCTCCCCACTCCCTTGGCGGAGCCCCGCCTGATTCATGAGTCCCTCAGTAAAGCTGAGAGAGATCCTGGGCTGCATGAAACGTTTTTCTTTCATCACCTGTCCTAGTGCCTCTCGTCTCTGGACCCTCCTTCTCTCATCTCTTTGAACTGCTCCCTTAGTCCTTCCTCTCAATGCAGAAGTGAAACCACAAACGCCTCCTTGTGTCTTGGACAGAGCAGCTCCCCCATCTTTGGAAACCTTGGCTTCCACCACGTCGGTGTTCACAGCTCCCTCCACCACCACCGTTTCCCCAAGAGGACTTCTCAGGACATTTTCCCAAAGGAAGACAGTTCCTTCCCTCACAGGGACACTGGTGCCAGCTGTTAGCTGCTACGGTAGTCTTCATCTTGCTACACTGCCTTGTCTTTACTATTACTACTAAAAATAATGACAACTGTGTCGCCATTTGTCAAGTGTTTACCATAAGCAGACACATACTCTGTATTATGTCTTTTAACTGTCCCAGTTCTATGAGGCAGTCACTGGGGAGGAACGTGATTGGGGCTCAGAGAGCCGACACGACTGGATCAAGGCCACAGGCAGGTATCAGGGGGACGGCTTTGAGCTTAGGGATGCCTGGCTCCCAAACCTGGGCTCTTACTCATACCGTCCAGAGCTGCCTTTTTAAGGCTCATGATAAACATTTCTGAAATACCACATGAGCCTTCTGGTTCTAGGCAAGGGAGAGACGACATCCAGAGTGGCTGTTAGAGAGAGCCTTGCTGCAGTGAGAAGGGAAAGCACCACCTTCCTGCCGTGAAGCCTGGCCCAGGCTCGGTGTGTGACCTGGGCTCAGGCAGCCTACTTCAAACTGTGCAGCTTATCCTCTGTCCTGAGCGTACAGCTCTAGAAAATGGGCGTTTGGTCTCAGCTTAATATAGACTGGAGGGAGGCGGGGGTTGCTGTGTGTTTCTTCATAAACAACCTGGGCGGTGTGTAAGCTAAATGTGTTCATTCAAGCTTACCTGGAATTAGGGGATATGTGTTAATTCAAGCTTACCTAGAGAGTACTGTTCATTCAAGACCTCTCTGATACTCAGATAAAACACTTGAAACTCTAGGAAACTAACAAAAAGTCCTTTTTCATATAAGCACCGTTTGACTCCCCACTCCTACATCCTCTGTATAAAAGAAACCCAAAGATCCCATTCGGGGCTCGGGTTTTTGAACAGGAGTCCCCGAGCCCAGCCAGTAGTAAATAAATTTTCCTTCCCAAGAATAATACTGAGTCCTGGCCTTCCATACACGATCACTGACTCTCTCTGCTTCCACAACATGCTCTCCTGCCATTCCATGTCATCAGTGATGAGTCACAGCTGAGCAACAGCCATGTGGTTATATCCTGGTTACAACTGGAGGAACCTGAGATCCCAAGAGGTTAAGTGAGCAGCCCAAGCCCAGGCAGCAAGTCTCTGGCAGAACTGGCGTTAATGCCTGGTCTGGTGATGTCCACACAGATCCACACAGCTTCCAGCCCCTGTTCCCACCTCCTCCTTGGGACCCCGGACAGGCCCATCTCTCCTTTCTGCCAGGGTTGCTGTCTTGGCTTCTCTCAGTTACACTAGCCTCTGTGCCCAGCTCTCTGGCCTTGGGGGCCGAACTTCCCAAACCCTCCCCAGAGTTCGCAGGTCGGGCTCTGGGCTGCTTACTTTATACCTACTGACTCCTGGAGCCTCAAGATTTTGTCAGGGGGAAATTAGCATCTCCTGCACTTGGGCCGCCCTATCCAACAGCTCCAGGCTTTCCTCCCACAGCCCCTGCTGGAGAAATAGACCAGGCTCTTCCCTGGGTGGGGTGGCCACTGGTCCGGGGAGGTGCCTGGCCCACGGAGGGTGCCCCCACAGGCGGCTGGCTGCCTCAGATATGGCAGCCTAATGGGCACCGTCCAGCAGGACTCCATCCCTCTGCTTCCCTCAGGGCCAAACTGGTGGGTAGTGAGGGGAGAGAGAAGCCGGCCCGCCGAGAGAAGGGACCAGGGCATGGAACAAACACCGATCTCTGGAGCTTCTTCAAATCCCGATGCCCATCCAGTCCACCTGTATCCACACGATAAACCTCCTTTCCCAAGGGGCTACCAGTCCTCGCAACCAAGATTCGAGCACCTCTCCATTTTACAGATGCATCAGCCCAGGACTTGGGAGGTTTCAGGACAAGGACACACAGAGCTGAAATTCAAACCTAGAACCCTGTAATTCCAGATGCCGTAATCTTTCCAGGGCTCCCTGCAAAACTTCCCAGCTACCCGAAGGGGCTACGGCAACCCGGAAATACCAGCCCCTCCTCTCCCGGGTCAACGCAGGCTGCCCAAGCAGCCAATGTTAGCAGCTGCTCTTCATGGGGTGCAAACTACATGTCCAAGCCCTAAGGCCTTTACATACTGCAGGGGTTTTATTCTCACCACCCTTTAAGGTAGGTATCATCTCAGTTTTACAGCTGAACAAACCAGCGTTCAGAGACATGATGTGACTCACCCAAAGTCACACAGCAAGAAGTGGTGGTGCCAGGACTTAAATTCAGGCCGCTGCTCTCAACTCCTACACAGTATCCCAGCAGCTGAGGCAGCAATAACACCATCAACTCTCCTCCAAAACCACGCTGACTTCCCTGCCGTTCCTTGCTGTTCCCTGTACTCACTGATGTGCCATCAGTTGCATGCTGTTCCCAGGTTCCTATGTTGTGTGTTGACATTCTACCTACACCTCCTCCAAGAAGTCCACCCTGATCCCCCTGCCATCCTGCAGCTGTCACTCTCCTACCTTGGGGCTGGGCCACCTTTTTATTTGAGTAGCCCCCTACCAGCTGGAGGGAGAGAACTCTACTGTGCTCGTGTGTGCCCAGAACCTGGTTCTTCACTGTTTTCAGAGCACCCTCGAGTTCATTCTTGTGCTTGATCCTTAACGTGCTCCAAGAGTCAGCAAAACACAGACCACCATCCCATTTCAAAAATGGGGAAACTGAGGCTCCAGGAGTGCTGGTGCCAGCTGGGCCCAGGCCACACTGGCCCTGGTCAAAGAGGCCCTGGACTTGGCTTTGAGATGCAGATTTCATGCAAAAGGCTGGGCAGTGAGTGACTCCAAATACTTATAGACAGGTTTGTCAAGTGTTGAGACAAGCTGCAGATCCCCGGGCTCCCTGCATAAAGAGACCTCATGCAAGCCAATGAAGTCACACCTCCCGCAGCCAGAGCCCCTGCCCATCGGCACCAGCGCAGTCCCTGCCTGGGTGCGATCCCACTGCATATATTCACATCACCTGAGGGTCCACTAGCTCTTGCTCCTTGGGTGGTTCAGTGGGCCCCGTGTGACCACTGAGGAAGCCGAAGAAGAGGGAGAGGGATGTTCCTGGGTCTTGGAGCAAGTTTATAGCAGAGCCTTTCTTACTAATTGGGGAGAGCTGAGACTGGGGTGCTGAGCAGGCTGCAATTGCAGCAGCCCCCCCTCACCCTTAGTCATTGGCTCACTCTGTGTATTAGTCAGGATAGCCTGGGTTATGCAGTAACAAGCAACCCCCAAATCCCTGTGGCTTAACACTACACCAGTTTATTTCTTGCTCATGAAAATCCACGGAGGGTCCAGTGAAGTGACTCCATGACCCTCGCTGCTCTGACCTCGTGACTCTCCATCTCTATATAAAGCCCCCTCCACAATCACTGGCAGGGCACCGGAATTATACCGCCTCACCCTGAAAGTGCCACAGGGCACCTCCGCTCCTATTTCATAAGCCATAAGTAAGAAACAGCGCCCTGACTGACTTCAAGAGGGCTGGGAAGTTTCCCATATGCCAAGGAGACAAGGGAATCTGGGCACCAGTTTCCAGGGACCCAAACATCATGACTCCCTTCATTTCTCCTCCGCTTGAGCTATTCTTTAAAATGCTCACCTAGGGAAGCAATTGCTGTCCTGATGCTGTGCAACAAACTGCTCCAAAACTCAGTGGTTTACAACAATAAGCATCTCTTTGTCTTGCTCAACAAGCCTGTGGATTGGCTGATTTGGCTGTGCTCCAGGTTGGCTGAGGTTGGCTGCAGGTGTTGGGTTGAATTCAATCTGCTCCTTGGACCAGCAGCTGTCTGGGGTGTGTTCTCCTTATGGCAGATCAGAGGAGCCCAGCCAAATCATGGCAGCATATTTAAGATCTCTGCACAATTATATCTACTAACATTCCATTGGCCAAGGCAAGTCACATGGCTATGCCCAAAGTTGAAGGGTGGGAGGTACCTGATGTCCACCACACAGCCATGGTAAGGGTGAGGATGTATAATTCTACCAAGGGAGAAAGTAAAGATTTGGGAGCAATGATACAATCAGCCATAAGAGGACTTTGGGGGAAGCAAAGGTTTTGGAGTCCCACAGGTGATAGTTTGAATCCCAATTCAATGACTTATTGGCTCTGTGTGCCTGGGCAATCAAACCTCTTTATCCCTCAGAACTTCAGCAGCAACTTCTATAAAGTGTGTCTAACACCTTTCTCCCAAGATTGCTGTGCAGCTCAGTAATCTGAGCACCTGGTCGCATGACAGGTACCAGAGGGAAGTGCTTTACCTTCATCATTAAAGCTTCTTCCTTTGCAGATGCACTTCTTATATCTTTTTTTCCCCCCGAGATGGCTCCCTCATCTGTCTGCTCATTGTCTGTTTGCTGTGTCTGCTCGTTGTCTCTGCTCATTGCATTAGGTTGTTGTGTCTGCTCATCTTCTTTAGGAGGCACCAGAAGCTGAACCCAGGACCTCCTATGTGGTAGTCAGGCACCCAACTGCTTGAGTCACATCAACTCCAGACACACTTCTTATCCCTCACACCTTAGTGTGGATAAGCTTGCCAAGTGTGGATAAGCTAACCAGAGGGTACCTTTTTGGAGGTTGAAGTCTGGGGTCCACCAGGGCAAAGAAAAGGATACTGAATGGAAAGCACAAAAGCCCCAAAGATGAATGTCACACCTTGCAGATCTTCTGCATGCCACCCAAAAAGCTTTGGAAGGGCTGAGGACTTAGGCATTTGACACTGTCACCAGGATCCCTTTTCATATAGGCGTTCTTTCCTTCAACAAATATTGATTGGACCTTCCAAGAAGATGGCAGATTAGAAAGACATGGGACCCTCCCAGAAAAACAGCTAGAGAACAGGCAGAAATGGCCTGGAAAAAAAAAGTTCTAGGAGTTAGGACACCAGGGAAAGGCTTGCACGACCTAGAAGAGAGAGGGCCACAAGGGGAAAAAATCTTGACATCAAGACCATGAGTAGAAGCTGCAGGTGCAGTCGCCAGTTCCCTTCCCCCACTCTTCAAGCAGACAGCTTTGAATTCTCTGGTCTTGGCTGGCAGCTATAGAGGGGGGCTGTGGGGATGCACCTCCCCACAAAATGGGAGAAAAAAGGGATGCAGCCTAAGGCTGATACAGCTTTTGGCCAATAAATTTGGTCTGCTGTGTCCCATGAACAGTTCCAGGTCAGGCGGTGCCACAGTTTGCCTTGGGAGCCCACACAGGACTAAAGAGATCCAACCCTCTCAATCACCCTCCCTTCAGATGGGAATGGTTGTTGAGGATACACAGGGGAGTGGAATTATTTCTTCCTCCAGAAAGGGAGGGAACTGCCAGCAAAGGTTGGAGAACAACCTCTGAGAAAGTTTGAATTGGGAGGCTCTGAATAGCCTCCAGGCAGGATCCTCCGCCACATTGTTGCTGTCCACTGTTGCAGAAAACTCTCTGACCAGGCTTTGAACTGAGAGGGCTGCCTAAGAGTAATATCTGCTGGCAGAACAAGGAAGTGCACATGAGGAAATTAAGTAAGAGAGGCTTTATCCAGCCCTTATGCTCTCTCTTCCCAAAGCCCGTGCAAGCAGGTCTGCAATCCATTACTGCATCCATGGCCCAGATATGAGCAACTAACAGGGGCAATCCTAAAGACCTAGAACAGGTTGAACCGAGAATCAAAGAATGGCAGTAACACACAGCCTCCCACAACTAAATCCCTATGAGAGAGAAATTGAGCATCTGAGTAAATTCACCATCATACTCAGATACCTAGACATCAGCAAAAAATTACAAACCATACTAAGAGAATGGAAGAAATGACCCAAGCAAGGGAATATATCAAAACCCCAGATGAGACACAGGATTCGAAACAACTAATCAAAGAGACTCATACAAATTTCAAAAACCAAATTGAGTCCAAAGGCAATATGGCCAAAGAGATTGAGGATATGAAGAAGACACTGAGTGACCACAAAGAAGAATTTGAAAACCTGAATAGAAAATTAACATTGCTCATGGGAATGAAAGACATGATAGGTGAGATAAAAAACATATTGGAAGCATATAACAGCAGACTCGAAATGATAGAAGAAAGAATAAGTGATACAGAAGACAGAACACCTGAAATTGAAAAGAGAAGAACAGAGAGAGAAAAGAATGGAAAAAATTGAGCAGGGCTCAGGGAGTTGAATGATAATATGAAGTACAACAACATGTCATGGGAGTTCCAGGAGAAGAGAACAGAAAAGGGTCAGAAAAGAAGAAAGAAAAAGAAAAAGAAAAGAAAAGGGCAGATAGTTTTGAGGAAACAATGACTGCAAATTTCCCAATTCTCATGAAAGAAATGAGCTTACATTTAACAAGAAGTGCAGAGTACCCCAATCAGAACAAATGAGAGTAGACCTAGTCCAAGACACATACTATTCAGAATGTCAAACGTCAAAAATAAAGAGAAAATTCTGAGAGTGGCAAGGGAGAACCAAGTCATCACATACAAGGAAGGTCCAGTAAGGTTTAATGCAAATTATTCATCAAAAATCATAGAAGTGAGAAGATGGTCATATGATAAAATTAGAATTCTGAAAGAGAAAAATTGCCAGCTGAGAATTCTTTATCCAGCAAAATTGTCCTTCAAATATGAAGGCAAATTTAAAATATTAATGAACATATGGAAACTAAGAGAGTTCATAAAAAAGAGTCTGCTTTCGCAGGAAGTATTAAAGGGAGACTTACAGCTCAAAAGAAAAAGACAGGAGAGAGAGGCTTGGAGAAGAGTGCAGAAGGCAAGAATAGCAGAAAGGACAACCAAAAGAGTGAAAAGACAGATGAAAATAAGATATGACATATGAAAACCAAAGAATATAGTAGTGGAAGTAAAAATGCATTTAGAGTAATATCATTGAATGTGAATGGATTAAACACCTGAATCAAAAGATATAGGCTGGGAAGCAGCTGTGGCTCCATCAGTTGGGTTCCCATCTACCATTTGGGAGGCCATGGGTTCGTGTCCCGGGGCCTCTTTGTGAAGGCAGGCTCACCCCCAAGTGCCATGGAGTGCCACCCAGCCCGCAAACGTCATGGAGAGCCGACTCAGCAAGGTGACTCAACAAAAAAGGGAGACAAGTAAAAACACAGAAGAGTGCACAGCAAATGGACACAGAGAGCAAACAGCAAGCAGGCTGCAAGGGGGGGGATAAATTTAAATTTAATTTAAAAAAGATATAGGCTGACAGAATGTATTTTAAAAAAACACACACACACATGAGCCATCCATACACTGCCTACAAGAGACTCACCTTAGACCCAGGGATACAAATGGCTGAAAGTAAAAGGTTGGAAAAAGATACTCCATGTAAACAGTAACCAAAAAGAGCAGGGGTAAGCTATACTAATATTGGATGAAACAGACTTTAAATGCAAAAAAAGTTATAAGAGATAAAGAAGGCCACTATATATTAATAAAAGGGATAATCCACCATGAAGAAATAACAGCCATTAATATCTATGTACCTAACCAGGGTGCCCCAAAATACATGAGGAAAACTCTGGTAAAACTAAAGGGAGAAATAGAGTTCTCTACAATAATCATTGAAGACTTCAATACACCATTCACATCATTAGATAGAATAACTAGACAGAAGATCAGCAAGGAAAGAGAGAAATTGAACAGTATGATAAACAAGTTAGACCTAACATATATATATATATATATATATATATATATATATATATATATATATATATATATATACATCTATAACATTGCATCCCTCATCAGCAGGTTATACATTTTTCTCAAGTGCTTATGGATCCTCCTCCAGATAGACCACATATTAGGTCTCAAGGCAGGCCTCAATAAATACGAAAAGCTTGAAATTATCCAAAGCACCCTCTCAGATCAAAATGGAATGAAATTGGAAATAAATAATAGACAGGAAAGGGGAAACTCACAAATATATGGATTCAAAGAAGAAATAGTAAATGAAATTAGTAAATATATTGAGATGAATGAAAATGAGAACATACTTATCAAAACTTGTGGGATGCAGCTTAGGCAGTGTTGAGAGGGAAATTTATAGCCCTAAATGCCTATATATATATATTTTAAATAGAACTAAAATTAAAGATCTAACTGAACAACAGGAGAAACAAGAAAAAGAACAGCAAACCATTACCAAAGCAAGCAGAAGGAAAGAAATAATAAAGATTAGAGCGGAAATAAATGAAATTGAGAAACGACAACAAACAATAGAGAAAATCTATAAAACTAAAAGTTGGTTCTATGAGAAGCTCGATAAAATTGACAAACAGACTAACAAAGAAAAAAGAGAGAAGGTAAAAATAAATAAAATCAGAAATGAAAGAAGGGAAGTTTTGACTGACCCCACAGAAATAAAAAGGATCATAGGAGGATATTTTGAGAAACTATATGCCAACAAACTAGACAACCTAAATAAAATGGACAAATTTCTAAAAACGCACTACCTACATTGACTCTAAAAGAAATACAAGAATTTAACAAATATTGATTGACCACCAGCCCTTCCCTAGGCTCTCAGGGTGGGAAAGCTGAGATGCTGAGATTCCCTGCTGTTACTGAATTTACAGTCTAACAGGGAAGGCCAAAACAGAAGAAATATATACAGACAGGATGAGGGTTAAGAGAGCAGAAAAATAAGTTTTGTGGGAATTCACAGCCTGGAGTGGAAGGAGAAACAGAGGCACTCCACAAGCAGAGGAAACAGGCATTTTTAGAACTGCAGGACTTGCTACTACGCTGATTTATGCGGTGATGGTCAAGACGATCAGGTCCTCTAAGGTGCTTGAAGTGGCACGCAGTAATCCTAAGATTTCCAGGTAGGGGATTTGGTTCAATGGATAGAGCATTCGCCTACCACATGGGAGGTCCAGGGTTCAAACCCAGGACCTCCTTGACCCGTGTGGAGCTGGCCCATGCGCAGTGCTGATGCGTGCAAGGAGTGCCCTGCCACACAGGGGTGTCCCCCGCGTAGGGGAGCCCCACATGCAAGGAGTGCACCCCGTAAGGAGAGCCGCCCAGTGCAAAAGAAAGTGCAGCCTGCCCAGGAACGGTGCCACACACACGGAGAGCTGACACAACAAGATGACACAACAAAAAGAAACACAGATTCCCGGTGCCACTGATAAGGATAGAAGTGGTCACAGAAGAACACACAGCGAATGGACACAGAGAGCAGACAACTGGGGGGGAGGGCCGGAAGGGGAGAGATAAAAAAAAATAAAAATTAAAAATAAAGAGAAAAATAAAAGATTTCCTAGAAATCTTGTAAGAGTTCAAAATTCTTAAAGTTTGAGAAATTTGACCTCCTGTGGCTCTGCCTGTTAAAAGATCTCTGAGACTCACTAGGAATAAGTCACCTCAGGGAAGTATTTTCTGATTTTCTATAGTTGCTTGGCAAAGCAACAAGAAAGGAATTTCGAGAGCAAGCCAGGTTAGTTAGCTAGGCTTATTAAAGAATGGTGAGAAGAGAAATGGGAGAAAATAACAGATCACGGGTCCCAGGTAGAGAGGAAAGGGGCTGAAAATTGATAAAGAGGGCCAATTTACAGATTATAGTTCCCCCTTATAGATTATAAATGCCCAGGTTTCACTTGCGTGTTGTTCCGGGCAGGGGGTGAAGAAGGCCAGAACGCGGAGGCGGGGAGAGGCATGAGCAAGGGGCAAAAGGCAAGAGAGGGCACTTGCTTTTTGAACCATTAATTACTCCACCCCTTCGCTAATGACAGTGGAGGAGTCCCAGCTGTTTGCTGTTTTGATTGATTACCCCACCCATCAATTCCCTGGGAGCACCCAACGCTAAGGCCCCTGGAGAATATCCAGGGCTTCTCCTGGTTTCCGGAGGAAATCTCATTCTGAATGGGGGAATCTCGCAGGTTCTTCCAGAGCCACCTTGTGGGTACCCATGTCCACGTGTTTATTGATCGTGGTTTTTCTGCCAGGTTCCAGATCCGTCTGTTGATTCCCTAACTAGCCTGCTTCAGAAGGGTCCCTCGTGTGAGGCTTTGCTGGCTCCTGGCTTTATTTATTTACTTAAATATTGCCAGGTACCATTCTCTCTAATCTTCTTTAAAAATTAACCCATCCCATCCTCACGATGACTCAAGGAGGGCAGGTATTATTATTACTGTTCTCTTTCTACAGATAAAACACATTGGGGCTGAATAATTTGCTCAAGTTCACACTGCTAGTAAAGGTCATGCCAGATTCAAGGCCAGGCAGCCTGGCCGTGGTCTCCGTTGTAACCCCAAGCTGGCAAGCCACCTGGTTTCATCCAACAGGAATGTCAGCGCTTGCTTCTAAACTGCTAGCCAGATGACATGTGTCCTTCAGAGAATCCACTTTTGGGGGAACTTCTGAAACAGATTGGGTTCATCATGTGGAAATCCTGGCACCCAGCTAGCCCTTTCCTTAGGTGGTCAACCCAGAGCTAAACACTTAAATATGCAAGAGGTTGGTGCCTTCAAAGACTCCCAAACTCTTGAAATTCCACACCTGGAGAGTCCTTCCTTTGGTTAGAGAATTCTCTCCTTCGAAAAAGTCAACTTTTACATGTGGAATGTTCATTTGCCTAAGTAGCTCTGGGTAAGATGACCCCAAATCACAGGCTCAACCTTTGCTCCATTTATATTTGAGCACCTTCTGCAGTTTTACGGAGTCAGGAATGGGCCCGAGGCCATCTTGGTTAAGGGTAAACTAACATTTGCTCTTGATTTTGAACAAGGGAGGGAATTAAATCTGCCTGCCCCAGCTGTGCCTGGAAGAAGTTATGAGAAGGTGACTTTTCCATTAAAAGCCCAGCTCATGTTTTATGTATTTCTAAAGAGCCACGATTTGAACTTAATTTCTCTTCCCTTTAAGACAACAAGAACCCCAAAGTTAGTATTTAAATGTCACATGCAGCCAGAGGCCTCGTTGGGTCATGAAGCGCTAGATAGTTCACACTGGGGAGTAAAAAAACTGACACCAAATTACTTCAAGACCCAGAGAGTTGCCCAAGAGTTCAAGAATAGAAAATTTGAAACCAAACCATGAATAAATCTTAGGAATCTGATAGCAGAGCTTTCAAGAAAGGAAGTTGGTAAGTAGGCTGAGTTTAAACTTGAACCCACATTATCGGTGTTAGTAAAAAGAAGTGAGTCTTAGATTAGCAGTGGATTGTGGAAAGTGATTGTGTGTGACACCTGTGCCTCATCCAGGTTGCCTCATCTAAAGCAGAGGCAGCTAGAGCAAGGCCATGTCCTCATTAAACAGGACAGCTGAGATTCAGAGCAGGGCACGACCCTCCCTGAGGCACTGAGCCAGCAGGTGGCAAAGGCAGGATTTGAACACAGGTCTGCCTGTGTAAGTATATGCCAAGGGCTTAGAAGAGTGTTGGGCATACAGCAAGCCCTACAGATGTCTGTGCTGGCTGCTGTTGTCATTTCAAAGCCTGAAGACAACTCCAGGTTTCTTTATCATGTTACCTTCATTATTCAGGAAACCCAGATTGATTTGTTGTAAAAGTGGGTCCTGGGAGAAAACCATTAACCATCATTGACTAATCGCCCTACCCAGCACACTCACAAACACTCTGTGGAGTGAGGGCTTTTTACTACCCTTTCTGTCTTGCAATTTGCTTGCTTTAATTTACTCACACGGGGGTCCATCTTTCTGGGTCAGGACACAGAGTTCTGCTCCCTCTTTGTAAGTTACTTGGCAATCCGTTGTATGCTGCGTTGCGTATACCTAGCCATTTCCTTGTGCGGTTGGGCATTTTGGTTCATTTTTTCACTATGCAAAGCAATGCTGCACAGAGCGTCTTTGTACAATATCCTTATGCACTCGTATTACTGTTTCTGCAGGATATTAATAGATTCCTAGAAGTGAGATTACCAGGTCAAAGGCAGGGACATTCGAAATGTTGATAATACCAAATTGCCCCCCCCCCAAAGTTCTATTTACACTTTTCCTAGCAGTATACAAGAGTTCCTAATTTCTCCCCAACCTTCCCTATATGGATTTTATGTCTTTATATTCATTTTACCAGATAGGTGAAAATGAAATCTATTACTTAATTTATGCTTATTTAACTGTTAATGAAGTTGAACATCTTTTTATGTATTGCTTGGCATGTAAATCTATAGTTATCTGCATTTCTTCTGAGAATTACCTACTGATAACTTTGCCCATTTTCATTGGGTTGTGGACCTTTTCCCACTAATTTGTAAGCACAGTTTATATCTTATGGATATTAGCCCTTGGTTTGTTATATATGTTGCAAATATTTTCTCCAAACATGCCATGTGTCTGTCACCTTTGTTTTTGTTTATTTCACCAGATAGAGTTTTAAATTTTTGTGCAGCCAATCTGTCATTCTTTTCCTTTGTGGCTTTCAGGATTTGTGTCATGTTTTGAAAGTCTTTCCCCACACCCAAATTATGAAAATATTCTTCTACATGACAAATTGTTTTATTCTTTACATTTATATCTTTAATCTATCGAGAATTCATCATAATTTATGATAGGAGGAAGGATCTGACTTTTTATTTCCAAATGTGCAACCAACTGGTCCAGCCCCATTATTGGAAGTCCACCCTTTCCCCGCTGATCTTGAAACACCGTTTTTACCGTATACTAAATTCCCATGTATACCTGGGTCTGTTTCTAGATTCTGTAATCCAGTGGTTCTCAAACTTTGCTGCACATTAGAATCACCTGCTGACCTTTAAAAGCTCCCCATACTGAGGCCATACCCTAGATTAATTAATTCAGAATCTCTAGAAGTTGTACAAAGCAGCAGTAGTTTTGTTGTTTTTCACTCCGCGGGTGTGAGACCACAGACTCTAGTGAAGTGGTTGCTTCCCCAAACTTGGAGTCTATCACCCAGGGAAGCTTGACCAACAGGACCCATGTTCTATCTCAAGGAGCTGGGCCTCCCTCTTGGCTATTAAATGCCTTCCAGGTGATTCTTTTGAGGACCATTGCTCTAATCCCACAGAGGCCTCCAGGGAAGCACGATTCCATAAGCAATCGCTGTACCCACCGGCAACCAAAGGAATCTGAATCCCAGGGGTGGGACCTGTTTGCAGTGCTCCCTGGGCATTTGAGGGCTGGACCTTCCTTTCCAGGGAGCTCCAGAGAAGCCTTTGGGGGTGCCATCTGCTCTACTTGCTTCATAGGGGCATCCTAGCCCCTGCCTGCATCTACAAAGCCTGCCTGGGGCCACTGCTGGCTGCAGTTTGGGAATCCTGGCAAAGCTTGGGATTGGGAAAGGTTGTTCCTGTGCAGCAATGTTGCTTATCATTTCTCCCTAAAACCAAACCTAATAATTACCGACCCTCCAATTAATTCCTTCTGGGGTTGATCAATTTGGCCAGAAAGTTCAGCATTTTTGTGAACTGAATCACTGATCATACCAGGGCACAGAAAGCAGGGCATTTTGGTTTGGTTTTGTTCTATTCTGTTTTGTTTTGTTTAAGCATCTCCACCCCCAAAGCGATTCTTTTACATTTTTTCTACACAAACCATTCACTTTGTCCTGCCTTTGTTCCTGCTGCTCCAGCACAGCCCACCCCTTCCCCTCCCCAGCCATTCACTGCCTAAACGGAATGGCCCTCCATCTGAGCCCCACATTGGAACCACCTCTGGAGCTTTTTGAAATCCCAAAGCCAAAGTCTCCCCCCAGACTACTTGAATCAGCATCTCTGGAGGCGGGGCCCAGGCCTCAGTATTTCTAAGGCTCCCCAGGTGATCCCAGTGTGCAGTCAAGGGTGGGAACCATTGAATGCTAAGCCATGCCCAAGTGCTACTGTTCCGTGAAGGAGTCTCTAATTTCATCCACTCCCATCCTAACACAGATGCACACAATTATTTTCCCTTGAAATAAAAATGCTACCTTTATTTGTTCATTGGGGAACAGGTAATACATTCATATGGTTCAAATTTTAAAAGGTACAAAGCAGTAGAAGGAAAAGTCTTCCTCCCACCCCAACTCCACTAGCCCATCCCAGCTCCCCTCCCCAATGTCTACTGCTGATGCTAACACTGCAGTGGCAGAGGAGAGGATTTAGTGATCACGTATTAAAGGCTAGGACACATGAATTCTCTGAGAAGGAAGATTTATTACCACCGGCCGGACCTGGAGGACTTCTGTCCAAAACAAACTGAGCCCTGAGCAATATTTCCAGGTCATTTTTGTACAGAGGACTTGGGAGTGGGGATCAAGCGGTGCGTTGGCGCAAAAAGGACTTTCTTTGTTAGTTTCTTAGAGTTTAGGGGTTTGTTTGGATACCAGGTAATATGTTAATATCACCCACATTCCGTCTGGATATAAGTTCGAATACACATTCAGTCTACAACCTTCCTGAATATTCAAAGCCTATAGAGCCCATATCACTTAACTGACTTTCTGGAAACTACACAAACTTGGACACAGAATTAGATAAGTTTGAATTCACGCACAGGCCATATTAACATGACTGAGGGGACCACCAAGGCCTTTGGGTCAAAGAGGCCTGGGTTTGAATCCTGCTTCTGTCAATGACTTCCCATATGATCTTGGATTAGTCACTTTCCCTATCTGAAGAGTAGAGAGAACGATACCTGCCTCTGGAGTTGGGTAGTGAGGATTAGGAGGTGTTTGGTTCTCTACTGCAATCTAGCTAACCAACCCAATGCTTGAGGGCTTTAAAAAAGCAAACATTTTCACCTTGAAGCACACAAACTACTTAGACTGATTCAAGAAGAAATAGAAGGTCTTAACAGACCAATACAAGTGAAAGAAATGAATCAAAAACCTCCCAACAAAGAAAAGCCCAGGACCAGAAAGTTTAATAGGAAAATTTTACCAAATATTCAAAGAAGAATTAACACAAATCCTGCTTAAACTCTTCCAAAAAAATTGAAGAAGAGGGAGCCCTTCCCAAATTATTCCATGAAACGATTATCACCCTAAAAATAAAACTAAATAAAGATATCTCAAGAAAAGAAAATTAGGGAAGCAGACTTGGCCCAGTGGTTAGGGCGTCCGTCTACCACATGGGAGGTCCGTGGTTCAAACCCCGGGCCTCCTTGACCCATGTGGAGCTGGCCCACGTGCAGAGCTGATGTGCGCAAGGAGTGCCGTGCCACACAGAGGAGCCCCCAGCATAGGGGAGCCCCACACGCAAGGAGTGCACCCCATAAGGAGAGCTGCCTAGCGCAAAAGACAGTGCAGCCTGCCCAGGAATGGGGCCGCACACATGGAGAGCTGACGCAGCAAGATGATGCAAGAAAAAGAAACACAGATTCCCAGTGCCACTGACAACAACAGAAGCAGACAAAGAAGAACACACAGCAAATGGACACAGAGGATGGGGCGGGTGGGGGGGGGGAGAGAAATAAATAAATAAATAAATAAATAAATAAATAAAATATTTTAAAAAGAAAATTACAGCCAATATTCCTTACGAATAAGAGATGTTAAAATTCTCAATAAAATCCTGGCAGACCATATTCAACAGAATATTAAAAGAACAAAATACTATGATCCTAGGAATGCAAGGGTGGTTCAAAATAAGAAAATCAATTAATTTAATATACCTGATTAATAGAATGAAGGGGAAAAAACAATGATCACCTCAATTGATGCAGGATGCAGAAAAGGTATTTGACGAAATCTAGCACAGCTTCTTTTTTTTTGAGGTACTAGGAACTAGGTAGGAAGCCAGCACTCAACCACGGAGCCACTTCAGCTCTCCTGAGTTGGTTTTCCATTTGTTTTGCTTGTTGTTTGCACCAGGAGGCACCAGGAACTGAACTGAGGACCTCCCATGTGGGAAGCAAACATTCAACTGCTTGAGCCCCATCCGTTCCCAGAGCAGCACAGCTTCTTGATAAAAACATTCAGAAAACTAGTAATTGAAGGAAATATCCTTAACATGATAAAAGGCATATATGAAAAAACCTACAGCTAACATCACACTAATTGGTGAACTACTAAAAGCTTTCACCCTAAGATCAAGAACAAAACAAGGATGACCATTGTCACCTCTGTTATACAATGTTGTATTGGAAGTTCTAGCCAGAGCACTTAGGCAAGAAAAAGAAATAAAAGGCATCCAAATTGGAAAAGAAGAAGTAAAACTTTCCCTACTTGGAGATGATATGGTCCTATACATAGAAAATCCTGAAAAATCTAAAACGAAGCTCCTAGAGCTAATAAACAAATTCAGTGAAGTATGTATGTGTGTGTGGGCATAGAGGGGGGTACAAGACTAACATGTAAAAATCAATTGTGTTTCTATACAGTAATAATGAACAATCCAAAGGGGAAATCAAGAAAAAATTTCCATTTACAATAGCAACTAAAATAGTAAAATATCTAGGAATAAATTTAACTAAGGGTGTAAAGGACTTATACATGGAAAAGTACAAAGTATTGTTGCAAGAAATTAAATAACTAAATAAACGGAAGGACATTCTATGTTCAGGGATTGGAAAACTAAATATTGTTAAGATGTCAATTCTACCCAAAGCAATTTGCAAATTCAATGCAATCCCAATCAAAATTTCATCAGCTTTCCTCACAGAAATGGAAAAGTCAATCATCAAACTCATATGGAAGGGTAAGGGGTCCTGAACAGCCAAAACCATCTTGAGAAAGAAGAATAAAGTTGAAGGACTCACATTTTTAGATTTTAAAACTAACTACAAACTATAGTCATCAAAATAGCATGGTACTGGCATAAGGACAGACATATAAATAGAGTGGAATTGAGAGTTGAGAAATAAGCTCTCATACCTATGGCCAATTGATTGTTGGCAAGGCAGCCAAGTGTACTCAGTGGGGAAAGAGTGATATATTTAACAAATGATACTAGGAAAAAACTGGATAGCCATATGCAAAATATATACTTCACACCATATGAAAAATAAACTCAAAATGGATCAAACCTAAATATAAGAACCAAAACTATAAAACTCCTAGAAGAAAAGAGGGAAATACCTTCAGGATCTTGTGTTACACAATGTTTCTTAGACTCTGCACCAAAAGCATGAGCAACAAGAGAAAAAATAAATGGGACTTCACCAAAATTAAATGTTTTGTGAGTCAGAGTACTTTACAAGAAAGTAAAATAATAGCCAAAATAAAATAATAGGAGCTTACAGATACCAGGCCATAAAGCATAAGTTACTTCCACATGTTGGAGCAAGATGGCTGCCGATGTCTGTGAGGGTTCAGGCTTTCTGGGTTCCTCTGGGTTCAGCTCCTGTTTTCTCCACAAGGACAGCTGTAGACTATGAGGCTCTCTAGGCTTTGCCTCTCCCCACAAGGTCAGCAGTAGACTATCAGGCAAACGTCTCTGTCTCTTTCTCCTTTCCCCAGGGCTCCTGCTTAAGACTTCAGCATCAAACTCCAACATCAAAACTCCAATATTAAAAACCCCCAGCTCTGTTCTTTGCCATGCCTTTTATCTGTGAATCCCCACCCACCAAGATGTAGGGACTCAATGACCTAATCATAACTCTGTCATGCCCAGGTACAGATCAGATTATAAACATAATCCAATATCTATTTTTGGAATTCATCAATAATATCAAACTGCTACACTACCAAATGGGATAAAAACACATCTGATACATATATCCAAAATATATAAAGAACTCCTACAACTCAACAACAAGAAGACAACCTAATTTTTTAAAACGGGCAAGACATAAAGAGGCATTTCTCCAAAGAAGATAAACAACTAAAAAACACATGAAAATATGCTCAACATCATTGGCCATTAGAGAAATGCAAATAAAACCACAATGAGATACCATTTCACAACCACTAGAATGACTACTATTTAAAAAGAAAAAAACAATGGAAGAAAACAAGCATTGGAGGAGGAAGTGGAGAAATAGGAACACTTGCACATGGTTTGTGGGAATGTGAAATGGTATAGCCACTGTGGAAAATAGTTTGATAATCCCAAATTAGAATTACTATATGACCGAACAATCCCCCTTCTAGGTATACCCAAAAGAATGAAAAGCAGGAACACAAACAGATATTAGCACATTGGTGTTCAAAAACAGCATTATTCACAATTACCAAATGGTGAAGGCAAGTCAAGTGTTCAAGTGTCCATGAACAGATGAATAAAACGTGATGTATATGTACAATGGAATATTATTCAGTCATAAAACGGAATGAATTTCTGATGCATGATACAATATGGATGAAAGTTCTAAACATCATGCTGAGTAAAACAAACCAAAAACAAAAGGACAAATAATGTATGCTCTCACTTATATGAAATAAGGAAAAAAGCAAATTCATAAAGTTATAAACTGGAATTCAGGGGCGAGGTTGGGGTGGAAAATGGGGAGTTAATGCCTAATTGTATGGAATTTCTGCTCGATGTGATAGAAAAAAGTTTGGCAATGGATGGTGGTATTGGAGGCACAACTTTGTGAATATAACTAACACCACAGAATGTTTGAAAGTGGACAAAACTGGAAATTCTATGTTGTCTATGTTTTAAAATTTTTTTAAACCCATAGATCTGTACAACACTAAGAGTGAACCCTAATGTAAACTATAGACAATAGTTAATAACATAATGATAATAATATTGTTTCATCAATTATAATGGAAGTACCTCACTAATGCAAAATACTAAAAATAGGAAAAACTGTGTGTGAGAGGGCGTATGTGGGGACTCTATACTTTCTCCATGATTTTTCTATGACCCAACTGCTGTAATTAAAAAATAAATAAAAACAAATCCTAAAGAGAAACCACCCCCGTTTTCTGAGCTTATGATTCTGTGGGTCACAGGTTCAGGCCTGAGTGATTCTGGTCCATGAGGTGTCCCCTGGTCTTAGTCTCCTGGCTGGTGACTTTGATGGGCTACACTAGAAAGTCCAAGGAGATTTCACCCTTAAGTGTGGTGCCGTGGGACTCCTCTGTGTGGCCTGTCTCCTCACGGCTAGCTTGGGCTTCTCACAGCATGTTCTCCAATGGTCAGGTGCAAATGGCAACTGGCTGGCCAGAAGGAGCATTCCAAGCAGGAAAATGTACGCTGCCAATCTCTGAAGGCCCAGGCTCAGAAATTACACATTGCCTCTTCCACTGCATTCTACTGGTGAAAACCAATCACCAATCAACCCAGGCTCAAGAATTGAAGAAATATTCTCCACTTCTTAATGGGAGAGTGATGTGGTCACTTGGCAAAAAATAACCATGTGGGATGGGAGATGCTGTTGTGGTCATCTTTGGAAACACAAGAAAAGGGGATGCAAAGGGCCTGACATGTGGCAGGTGCCCAACGAGCATTGGATCCTATCTTTCTTCTTAGCACATGGTTCTTCTGCCTTTTACTAAAGTCCATGGTTTTTATGTGTCTCATGAATCCCATCCCTGATAGCTGGTGGAGGGCCTGGCCAGCAATGTCTCTATGAAATCTCCGAGGTGCCCATGAAGCCACATCCATCCAGCCTTGTGGGTACCAATGGGCAGATTCCACCCATTCCACCCATTCCACAAGCTCCAGCCGTGTTCCACTTTCTGATGACAATTTGCATTGGTTTTCACATGTCAGTTCCTGAGAAGCAAGAATGGGGCCTCTAGATCCCACCTCCCTGACCTGCACCCCACCCCAGTGACTGTCACTCTGGCCTGCTATGTCCATGTCCTAACATGCTCTCCTCCTCTCTTGTCATCACATCCTGTCCAAATTCTCCACATTTGCCACCAAGGAAGACTTGGATGTCATCTTGTCCCTGAATCCTCCCTCAATCCCCGAAGCAGGAAGACAAAGCAGAGACGTTAGTTTCCTGGGCACTTTGCCAGGCACCAGGTCTGAACAAGTTGGGCAGGGGTGAAGGATGGAGATGAGTGAGGTCCAGGGGTCCATAGGAACAGGAGCGGGAGAGCTGAGAAAGGCCTGATGGGGGCTCCTGGCTAGAGGGACTGGGAGAGAGTGACTGTGGGTCTGGCTAGTTGGGACCAGGGCAAGCAAGGTCCCAAATGCCCTGTAAGAAGTTGGAATTTCATTCACCAGACAAAAGAGAGCCATGGCGGGCTCCTAGAAGAGGTGCAATTAGACCTGCAGGCAGTTGGGCAGGCAGCAGACGAACAGAGCAAAGCAACGGAGCCTCATCATACACCAACTTGGTAATTGCTGCAAGACGATGGGCTCTGAACCCTCCTCCCTGTTGTAGAGAAGGAGCCTGGGGCCCGGGAGGGGAAGGCGATTGCCCGTGGAGAGGGTCCTGGGCAGAGCGTGTCTACGAAGCGTGCGTCTGACATTGAGAAGTGTCTCAGCAGCAGAAAGGGTGATGATTGATAGGTCTGATGAATGCTTCCCATTATTATTGAAATTTATACACGGTGCCACAATCGAAGCATCTCCATGCATGCATCTCATTTAGCATCCACAGCTGTTGTTTGTGGACCTGGGAGTCTGGACCCTGGGATGACAAACCTGAAATCTGAGGGTCCTTGCCCCTAAGCAAGTTCTCGACCTGAAGTCCCTGTTCAGAAACTCCCCTGTGCTGTGATGTGCACATGGCCCGGGCAAGGTGCCTGCTGTCCCAGGGCTTATTCCAGGAAGATGGACCCTCTCCTACTTGCAAGGCTCTGGTCCCCGACCACCTCTGCCTGTTGTTTGGTCTTTCACTTGTTAGCAGATATTTCTGAAGACCTACGATTTGCCAGATGCTGTGGTAGGTGCTGAGGATGTAGCAGAATCACAGAAGGTAAGGCCCCTGGCCAGCTGGCTGGCTGCCATGTGGGGCAGACAGGTGATAAAGAAACTAAGCAAACCAAATCAAAACCCAGATAACTTCTGACGAGCATGTTGAGCGCCGGCCTAGGCCTTGATGCTCTGATCGAGAGAAATGACCCAAGATCACAACGTGGGAAGTGACAAGAAGAAACCAGGCCTAGCGTGTGACAGGCCTCACGGTGGACACTCCGCACACCTGCTCTGGCTTTGTCCCCACACACCTGGACGTTATCTCCACAACGCCCGAGCCCCCACCCCACCCCTTTCCAGCTGTAGGACCTAAGGCAAGGTGCTGGGCTGTTCCATGCCTCGGTTTCCTCCTCTGCGTGGCAATGGTTGCCGTGAGGATTAGATGAGCTAGCACAGGCAAAGGTCTTAGAACAGTGACGGTTGCAGCTGGGCTTTGAGGGTCTGCTTGTGAGGAGCTGGCTGAGGGGCTGGCTGAGGGGCAGGTTTGTCTGGGTTTGGGTCCCTTCCCTCTCCCCAGAGCAGGCCCTGGGCTAAGGATTTGCATGGAAATAGTTTATTTGGGAAGTGAAGGAAACACTTAGGAAGTGAGAGCCGGGAAGGTGGCCAATGAAGGGAGGGTTGCAAAGCCGGTAACCACAGCTGGTAACTGGAGCTTAAGCCCACCAGGGAGCTCCAGAGCCTGGGCTGCAGAGCGTGTCCTCAGATGTATCCTCTGGAAGGGCAAGGTCGCTGGGCCACTGGCAGGGCTGCGGCGGGGGCCAGGGCGGGGAGGGGAGACAGCGTCCCTACTCGGCAAGCCTGCCACCCATTCTGGCAGGCAGGTGGTCCCAGCAGCCTCAGAGAACCCTCAGGTGAGCGATGCAAGTGCCAGAGTGCTCTGCACTGGTCCAGGCAGGGGATGTGGCACGGTCACCAGCAGGGCCCGGTACAGAGCCGTGGCGTGAGTAGAGACAGCCAGGCCAGGGGCACTGAGTCTTCACCCTCCAGGTCTGAAGAAGAGCAAGGGGGCTAGGATTTCATGCTCACCCCTGGTCGCCGGGGTCTGGAAGGCCGGGCTGAGGATTCGAACTTCATTCTGTGGGCAGTGGCTGGAGGTTTTGGAGGAGGGGAGTGATACAGAGCTATCTATAGGTAAGGAGCAATAGACTGCTGTGGTGTGACTGTGGTGTGCATTTGCTCGATGCAGGTTGGAACGACTGGGAGAAGTGGTGGGGTTCCCCCACTCCCATGTGTCCCAGCTCTGCTCCAGCTAGCCTCCTGAGTTAAAAGACAGGCCAAGGAAGTGGCTGTGACTCAAGTGATTGAGCTCCTGCCTACCACATGGGAGGCCCTGGGTTCGGTTCCAGGTGCCTCCTAAAGAAGACAAGCAAGACAGCAAGCTGATATGACAGGCTGGCATGGCAAGCTGACACAACAAGAGACACAAGGAGGAGAACATAGTGAGAGACACAAGACAGCAGGGATGGAGGTGGCTCAAGCAATTAGATACCTCCCTCCCTCAAGGGAAGGCCCCGATTCAGTTCCCGGTGCCTCCTTAAAGAAAGATGAGCACACAACAAACAGACACAGCAAATGCTAACAACAAAGGGGTGAGAAATAAAATAAATCTTAAAAAAAAAAAAGACAGGGGCAGCTTAGAGAAATCATTTGAATGGGGGTGACACCTCCAGGGGCATTCCCAAGAAAGAGGGGTCGCTTACCTACCTCTGAAATGATAATGGTTGTTCCCGATCATGTTTAGCTTGGCCTGAAGAGCCAGATGTGCAGGTTTGGAACCAGAGCTGGATTCGTTGGTGGGCGTTCATGGGCTGCCACTCAAGTACTCCCCCCTGCCCCCAAGGCTCCGGGTCCCTCCTCTGAACAGGTGTCAAACAAATTTTACACACTGTTGGTTGGGAACGGTGGCCACCCTGCTGGCATTGCCAGGGCATTTTCCTGTCTCGGCTCTGCCTGGCATTGCCAATAGCAGAGCTGGACTTTTAACCGAAGGGATTAAGGAGTCCAGATTTACAAAAGGCCCATTCCTGGGACACATGTCTCTCCTCTCGTCACCTGTGTTTTCAGCTCTGGATGATGGAGATGAATCCCTCTCTCCTGCCAGGTGACCAAGAGAACTAAACAAGATCTAGCCCAGTGATTGTGCCCAGCACGGACCCAGCAGGTGCCCGACCTCCCTGAGGGCCCCTGCCTCTCCAGGCCCTTCTCCAGCAGTGCCTGAGCGCTGGGAAGCCCCACGGAGGAGGCCTGGTCAAGGGGAAGGAAATGGGCCCTGAAATTAACAAAGTTTGGGGCATTTGTGTCACCACAATTTATAGCCAGGACTCCAGGGCGGGGGAAAGGAAGCAAGAGACAAACCACATTGGAAAGGAATAAAAGGCTGGTGGCAAGTGGACATGAATCACCCGGCGTCGGCAGGAACAGAAGAAATGCAGAACACCACGCTGTTATCGAAGTAATTGTGCTGACGCAGGTAAATCAGAGCCGGGGAGGTGTGGCGGAAGCGGAAGCCAGGAGGATGAGGAAGCCAGGTGGATGAGGACGCGGGCATGTCGCCCAGGCAGCTACGGGGTCCCAGGGCAGCGACAGGGACCCTGGGGCCCATTCCAGGTGTGCGTGTCTGTGCATGTGTGCATGTGCATGAGTGTGTGCATGCACGTGTCCTGTGTGTGTGAGAGAGTGGGTGCTCGGGCATGCGTATGCACGTGTGTGTTTGTGTGTGCCTGTGCTGGGAAAGCCTTGCAGTCTCCTTGGCCTTCCGTGTCCCTCCCAAGCGAGCAAGCAGCATGCACGCCCTGTAATCTTGGAAATATGCACCAGGCGGTAGATTGAATGATGCGGCCCGACACACACGCTCTTGGTCTTCATCCTCATTCCTGTGGGAGGTGGATCCACTTGTTAAGTAGGACCTTTTGCAGATGTTCTTTCTAGCTGAGGTGTGGCCCGGCTGAATGAGGGTAGGTCTTAGCCCAGATGACTGAGGCCTGATAAAGAGACCCAGAAGTCACAGAAGCCAGAAAGGACAGCACATCACCAAGTGACAGCAGGTAGAGCTACGAGCCAAGGACCCCCGCGAGTGCCGGCCCGCAGCACCAGAACGCCGCAGGCTGCAGGAGAAAGCAAGCCGCTGGGGTCTTGATTTTGGACTTCTTCTGGCCTCAAACCCCAGAGCCAATAAATTCCAGGCGTGAGGCCAAATCCCAATTGTGGTCTCCGTTATAGCAGCTCTGGGAAAGCAGGTCAGATTACCAGGTCACATGGTAGAGGCTAATATTTAACTAAGTCAACCCGACAAACCTCATCTTTGGGTTCTTGTTCCGGGCACCCACTGTCTGCTTTTCCCAAGAAATGAAGAGTTTAGGGCCAGGGCCTGAAAGTAGTTTCCATTTTCCGCCAGTAGAAAGGGATCATTTCCTGCTCTTCCTGCCTTGCCCACCCGGTCTTCCTCTCCTGCCTCAGCCTCTATTCCAGCCACACTGCTCTCCCTCCAGCTCCCTCCTGGGGGCCTTTGCCCAAGTGTTTGGGAAGCACCGACTCTCCATGCCCCTCCTCCCTGCCCCCCACACCCACTCCAAGTTCACCTCCCTTACTTCTATGCAGACCACAGGTCTGGCTTAGGTATCACTTCTTCCTGGAAGCCTTCCATGCTCTGCCATTGTTTTTGTTTTCAGCTTTTTTATTGCTTAAAAAAGCTTTATTGTGGTATAACACACCATACAATTCACCGATCGAAAGTGTACAATCCAGTGGTTAGTAAATTCCCAGGGTTGTACAACCCTCACACAATCTAATTTTAAAATTGTTTCGTCCCCACAGAAAAGAAACCCTGTATCCTCAGCAGTTACTTTCCATTCCCAGCTCCCCCAATCCCACCCCACAGACATGCTCTGTCTCTGTGAATTTACCCATTCTGGACATTTCATATAAATGGAATCATGCCCTATGTGGCCTTTGGGGTCTGGCTTCCTTGATAACGTTTGCACGGTTCATTCATGTTATAGCACGCGTCACAACTTCATTCCTTCTTACGGCTGAACAATATCACACTGCGCAGACGTACTGCGTGTCGTTTATCCATTAGTCTACTGATGGGCATTTGAGCTGTTTCCACTTTTTGGCTCTTATGAATAATACTGTGAACATTTGTGTATAAGTTTTTATACAGGCACACATTTTCATTTCTCTTGGGAGATACCTAGGAGTGGAATAGCTGCATCATACGGTAACTCCATGTTTAACATCTTGGGGGACTCCCAAACCATGTTTCAAAGTGACTTCATCATTTTACGTTTCCATCAGCAGTGTATGAGGATTCCAGTTTTCCCACATCCTCACCAACACTTGTAGTGGCCTATCTTTTTTATTGTAAACAGCCTAATGTGTATGATGGTGGTTTTGATTTTAATTTCTCTAATGGCTAATAATATTGAGCATCTTTTTATGTGCTTATGGTCCATTTGCATATCTTCTTTGGAGAAATGTCTATTCAAATATATTGCCCATTTTTACAATTTCAGGCTTTATATCGTTGACGTGCAAGAGTTCTTTAAGTATTTCTGGATACAAGCCCTTTATCAAATAAGTTATCTGCAAGTATTTTCTCCCATTCTGTAGGCTATCTTTTCGCTTTCTTGATGGTGTCCTTTTCAGCACGGAAGTTTTTAGCTGTGATGAAGTCCAAAATTTTATCTGTTGTTTCTTCTGTTGCTTGTGCCTTTTGGTGGCAAATCGGAGAAACTCTCCCCTGACCTAAGCTCACAAAGACTTATTCCTGGGTTTCCTTCTAAAGTCTTCTAGTCTTAGCTCTTCCCTTTAGGGCTAGGGTCTGTTTTGAGTGCTCAACAAACATTTATGGAGCAGCTACTATGAGTCAGGCACTGATCTAAGCCAGATAAGAAGGAAGCAATGCATCAGTGAACAAAACAGGCAATCTCCCGGCCTCCAACAATGGCCACTTCCGTGGAGGAGACAGACAACAGCTAAGAAAATTAACAGGGTGGCTTGGGCCGGTGTTGGAGCAACGAAACTGCGTGGCATATTCAGGAACCGGAGTAGTTGCCTGCGTCCCAGGCCCCGAAGCATGTGGAATAGACAGCAGTGGGAAACCAGCAGGAGCTGGCGAAGAGCTCTCCTAAATCTCACTCTGTCTGAACCTGGGCAGACTCAGGTCCAGGGAGGGGAGGGGAGGCACCAGAACCCACAAATAAGCCTTGTGGATTCCCAGGCCCCAACTTCCTACCACCCCCAGGCCGTGGCTGGGGGAACGCAGCCCGTTTTCTGCCTGGTAAGGTTTGCGTTTCTATGCTGGCAGGACGGGTAAAGTAGAAAGTGTTCTGACAGTACTTGAAAGCATCTTGTGTTAAGTAGTAAAACCCTCTTAGATTAGAAAATACACCTGATGATTTTTATGGGCAATCCCCGCCCAGGAGTGGATCTGTTTTTTTTGTTTGTTTTTTTTTAATTTGGAAGAATTTTATTTTGGAATCACAAAACCATCTGATAGTCATTTCTTTCAATGTTCTTGTGAAATAGGTATGATCGATGATTGGATCTGTTCTTAGAGGGGCTATTTCTGAAAGCATCAGTTTTGATAGTATCTCAGCTAATCCTCTTTTCCGTAGGGCTCTGCTGAAACTCCTTGCTTAATCTCCATTATCTCCTACCCTGTGCTTTTGTTGGGACTTCACAGAATCAGATTTACCCCCAGGGGCCTCTGCGCCATTGTATCAAGTGGAGGTGAAGTCCACAGCAACTCAGAGTTTGCCTGTTTGGGGTCAGCTGGAGGAGGTTGGCTGCCACTTTCCCGAGGCGTCACCAGCTGGACTCTCGGTTCCCAGGTCACAGGAAAACCCCTTCGCCGGACCCTTCTTCCTTTTGGGGGTCTGTGGTTGCTTTGCGGGACCCGCCTGGCAACAGGAAAGAAAGAAAATCTAAATAGTAGTCAGCCCCAGGGACTCTAGTGTCAGGAATCTGCATTTCAGAATTTTAACAAAAATAAGTGTGGACTGGGCTTGGAGTGCAGATGGGTCATCCTGCAAGTCACCTTTGACCCCATTCCCTGGAAGAGCGACAGTCCACCAGCCGACCCCAGCGAGGGGGGCAGGCTGCGCTCCCTGTCTGGGGAGATGGCACTGCACCAGGAATCGGGAGGCTGGGTTACGTGCCATTGGGCAAGTCGTGCCACCCTCTCTGAGTCTCCTTTTTTCTATAAAAACATGGCAGATTTGCTTTGGGGGGTCTCGATGGCTTTCTGAGATGTAATCTGGGTTTTGAACTCATGCACACGTGGCCATTAGTAACTGCTTGAAGCAGTGGGAGGTGGAGGATTTACTCCTTAATGGAGATCAAGACCTTGAGCCAGTAATCCTCATTGTTAGATCACCTTTGTTTAGCCCCAGGCTGTCCACCCCAGTCACCACACACCACAGGCACCTATTTGAATTTAAACTTTAATTAAACTTAAACGTGGCTAGTGACCACTGGATGGAAAGTGCAGATGTGGCACATTTCCATCTGCAGACATTCTGGTGGACAGCACTGGTGTAGCCAGCATTTTCTTATGAATCATATCACTTCACAGCAACCCATGGGGGAGAGGGGAAGGGGTCTAACAAGCCTGAGAGGCTCAGTCCCTGCCCAGTGCTTCTAGTACTGCTTTCACATACACACTATTATCCACGCCACAGCCCTTCAGAGAAAATGTCATTGTTTTCCTTTCTCCAGAAAAGAATGCTGTAACCAGAGAAGCAAAGTAATTTGCCCAAAGTCACCCAGTTGGTAAGTGGTTGGGATGGCTTTGAATCTCACCTCCAGATCTTCCCCCAACTCCCCCACACTGCACTTGTTTTTTCATTTGTTTTTAAAGATTTATTTTTTATTTATTTCTCTTCCCTTCCCCTCCCTCCCACCAGTTGTCTGCTCTCTGTGTCCATTCACTGTGTGTTCTTCTGTGATTGCTTCTATCCTTATCAGCAGCACCGGGAATCTGTGTTTCTTTTTTGTTGCATCACCTTGTTGTGTCAGCTCTCTGTGTGTGCGGCGCCACATACATGCATGCTTCTGTGCAATCAAGAGGAAAGCTTCCCATTTGCTAGTCAAAAGTGGTTCCCTATTTCGAGAGAAGAACAAATGTACATCTTGGTTATTGGTGATTAACTCATCACATGGCACAGCCTCCTTTATGGAATCTGACCCCACTTGTGGTTGAGGAAGCCAATGTACCCGGCTGGAGGAACTGGCCGATATCCAAACTCCATCTTGCTATCTTGTTGGCAACACTACTTGGGGGTATGTTTGGTTTGTTGTTGTTGTTGTTTTTAAGTTTTAGGGGAAGCTTGCCTGGAAGGAAAGAATGTGTGTGTGTGTGCACGCCTGTGTGTGTGCATCAAAGTGTCACCAGCTGGGGCTGTCCCATTAGGTCGCAGAAGTGTAGGAACTGTTTGAGGAGGGGATCTTTGAACTGATGTCTGCATGCAGAGCCCTGGAGTGGGAGTCAGGAAAGTTGACCCTGAGCCCAGCCAACCTCTTCCTCCTTGAGGTGGTCCATTCAATTCAGTAAGCTTTTACTGTTGTTGGGAAAGTGGCTAGCCAAGGGAGCAAAATGGGCTTCGGCTCCCATGTCAACTGCTATTGATTGGGCATGGCAGCCTCAAGGGCTAGACAGAGAAGGATTCTGAGCTCACCAAGAGCCTTGCTGGGTGAGAACATCCTGATCGATTATTCATGTCTGCCCAGAGCCCAGGAGTGGGGAACAGCAGCATCCCATGGTAAAATGCAATAAATAATAACGATGATAAAAAAGAAGGTTTTGTGGTTTTTTTTGGCTTCTCAGATATTCTCAGTGGACTTTCGATCACAAAACTTTCAAAAGCAATTTGATTTACATAAACTGAGTTTCTTCCTGGATGAAAGAGTGTGATTTCTGTGCTGCTGGGAAAAGGAAACCACACAACTACTGTGCACAGCAAGGCCCAGCTCGTTCAGTGGGGCGGCTGCTGGCTAGTCTCTCGTGGGCCCTGAGTACAAAATAGTAATAATAGTCATTATAATAAAAACTTCCTGGCCAGGTTGTTAGGAAAATCAAATAAAGTCATAGATGTGAGCGTACCTGGGGAACTAGATGGATGGGCTCGTGTTATCTGGATGGTTAATAATGCTCTGGCTGTGAATCATGCTCTCCTGGTTCCTACTTTTCCCAGAGTGTTGCCGAGGTGGACCAGCACAGTGTGGAAGGTGGTAACGCACAGGCAATTTGCTCCTGCTTTCAATGTTCCCTGAGTGCCAGGACATGGTCCAGAAGGTCCATCACAGGCCAGGTCCTGGCACCTAGCTCTGAGAGCTCCCGGAACAGCTGGCCTCTCTCTTGGCCTTCAGGGGAGGGTGGAGATCTGGTCTCCACCCAGGCTTGTGGCTCCTCTGAGTTTCCTGTGCTGGACAGTGAGCGTCCTGCCTGGGCCACTGAGGTTGATCTGGGAGATGATCCCAGCAAGCACCGGCAAGGGGGCGGGCCTGGGCCTCGGGGTAGGACAGGCATTTCGGGGCACTCACGAGCAGGTCACCAGTGTGGGCGAATGGGGCTCCCTCCTGCTGGACACCTCTGGGAGGCATCATCACCCAAGGGAGAGGAAGCTGGAGTATTTACCACCAGCCCCCACCCCTTCGTGGCTGAGGGCTGCATGCTCCTGGGGCACTGGCTCCCTCAGTCCTCTGGGCTTCCCCACGTGCAGGTCAAGTTGGCTCCTGCAGGCAGGAGAAGCTTCAGAGCAGAAAACTACAGGAGCTTGAGTTAGGAAACATTGGCTGTGGACAGAGCTGGTCAGTGCCTGTGGGTCTGGGCAGGGTGCCACCGGTGCCTTCCCCTCCCTAAGGTTCCCCCAGACCAGCTGCAACATCAGAGGTCACCTGAGCAGCCATCACCTTACCAGGATGGGGCAAGCAAGGCTCAGGGAGGGCGGGAGGCGCACCCAGCAATGGTAACGGCCCTAGACCGGTTCCCACGCGATGAGCGTCGGGCACCGTGAGAGGGCTTGTGCCTCATCTCCAACCCTGGCCACTACCTCCCGCACAGGGTAGATGCTACGATTCCATGTGATGGTCAAGGACACTGGCCTCAGGGAAGTGAGGTACTTGCCCAAGGACGTAGTGGCAGGGGCAGGTTCAAGCCTGTGTCAGCCTGATCCAAAGCTGGGATCTTCCACCCTGCTGTAGAGCAGGGGTTCTTAACCTTTTTTGTTCCACCTTTTTGTCAGATGAAAACCACAGACCCCTTTGCAGAACGTAGCAGCAGATAGTGTTATGACACTCAGGTAGCGTTGGGTCTAACAATTACTGTAATTTTGAAGTATGGATGAGCATAAGCAAATTTTTCAAGATGTGCAACAATTGCGATATGAAGTGACTGCTCTGTAATTTTTTTTTTTTAAGATTTATCTATTTATTTCTTTCTCTCCCCTTCCCCTCTCCCCACCCTGGTTGTCTGTTCTCTGTGTCTATTTGCTGTGTCTTCTTCTTTGTCCGCTTCTGTTGTTGTCAGCGGCACGGGAATCTGTGTTTCTTTTGGTTGCATCATCTTGCTGTGTCAGCTCTCCGTGTGTGTGGGGCCATTCCTGGGCAGGCTGCACTTTCTTTCACGCTGGGCGGCTCTCCTTACGGGGAGCACTCCTTGCACATGGGGCTCCCCTACGCGGGGGACACCCCTGCATGGCAGGGCACTCCTTTCACGCATCAGCACTGTGCATGGGCCAGCTCCACACGGGTCAAGGAGGCCCGGGATTTGAACTGCAGACCTCCCATGTGGTAGACAGACGCCCTAACCACTGGGCCAAGTCCGCCACCACTACTGTAATTTATTGCATACATACATGCATAAGTAAAGGAAATGCTAGATTTCAGTTAGAGGTCTGTATTAATCAGCCAAAGAGGTGCTGATGCAAAGTACCAGAAATCTGTTGGTTTTTATAAAGGGTATTTATTTGGGGTAAAGCTTACAGTTACAAGGCCCTAGAGAGTTGGACTTAAGGTTACTCTTTTTGCCACATGTTGAAGCAAGATGGCGGGCGACCTCTGCGAGGGCTCAGCCTTCCTCTTCCCTCTTAAGGCTCTTGGGTCCAGCTTCTTCCAGTCTCAGCTGTAGGCTGGCCTAGGGCTCGTCTCTCTGCCCGGGGCTCATTTCTTTCTGGGCTCAGCTGCTTTGTTCTCTGTACAAGGTCAGCTGTGGACTATTAGGTGAATGGCTCCTCTCTCTTCCTGGGGCCACAGAATCCGAGTTCATTCCTCCTCCATGTCTGTGGTGCTCTCTCTACTCCTCTGTGTGCCTTTTCCTTGATTGAGTGTCCGTTTATATAGCCCACAAAGGGGGTGGGGACTCAAACCGTGGCATCCTAATGATGTGTCAAATCAAAGCCCTAATCTTAATATAATTTAACCAAAGGCATCTCAGCTGAAGCTAATACAATCAAAGGGTATCACGCCCAGAGGAACAGACCAATTTACAAACATAATCTCTCTTTCTGGAATTCATAAATAATATCAAACTGCCACAAGGTCAGAGAAAATAAAAATTACAAGTTGATTTTTTTTCACTTCAAGCTCACGGACCCCCTGAAATCTTTCCACAGACCCCCAAGGGGTGGAGCCCTGTAGGGTCAGCAGGAGCCCCTGGGCATGGCTCCCAGCACCTGATTCTCCCCGCTGTCCTGCACAGCCAAGACAGCACCACCCTCCAAGATCAAGAGTCACCCTCAAAAGTGGAGGGCCTCCGATGAAGCATGCCGTCTTTTTTTTTCCTTTTTTTGTTGTTTTCATTTTTTAATTTTCCTTTTCTTTTTTTCTTTTTCTTTTTTTAGGAGCATGCTGTCTTAGACACCCTCAAGAGCTCAGTGCTGGGCATTGCTGCCTCCCCTGAGGGTTATACCTCATCCTCAGAGGAACAGCCCAGAGAGGAGGCAAGTGTGGGTGAGGAGCTAAGACCAGCAGGAGAGAGAAGTAGGGCCTGTGTTTGCCCCCACAAAGGAGCTGTAGAGGGACTATGCAGACCTGGGCTTGCCACTTACAAGCTGTGTGCCCTAAAGACAGGCACCAAGAACCTGGAGCCTCAGTAGCCCCAATTACAAAATGGGGTGATGGTAACAGTCCTTCCATTATTGGGCATTTCTTGTGCCAGTCCCTCTTCTAAGTACCCTATAGGTAATTCTCACACTAACTGCACTAGGTGCTACTAACATCTTTCCAACTTCACACACGAGGAAACTGAGGCACAAGAGAGTTGAGCAGCTCACTAGTGGTCTTTCAGTCCTGGGATTAGAACCAGGGGCCGGATTCCAAAGCCTGTGAACTTAGCCACAGAAAGCCCCTCCCGTCTATGGCTACTGAGTCCCTGCTTACAAAGTGGCTTTGACAAGCAGTCCCCCAATCTCCATGCAGGTATTACTATGCATCCCCATATTTTTCTAAGGAGGAAACAGCACTGGGGGGTCAGAGTCAGTGGCAAAGCTAGCTGTAAACTCCCTTCTGGTGGTGTTCCTTTCCCCACCATGCCCCCATTGTAAGGGAAGAGTTACATTTAATTTTCACATACAGGTGAAGGTAGAGCTGGCTCTGCAGGTGGAGGAGGGAAAGAAAGGGGTTCTAGCGACTTTGGCACCAAGAATTTGAAAAGTAGCACCAAAGGGAGGGTGTGGCCAAAGCAAGGGGGGGCCAATGGTGAGAAGCGAGGGTGGGACCAAAGCAAAAGTGCCACCAAATTTGAAAAGTGGCACCAGGAGTGAAAGCGGCGCTGAGCCCACCCAGCCCACAGTAAGTTAGTTAGACCTCTCGGATAGGTTGTAACCCCTGAAGTACCCAGTCACTGGGGAACAGGGGAGGGTTAGGTTTAGGGTATAAATATCACTGTTTCTCGCTGTTGGGCGAGCCAGCCATGTTATCCGGGTCACACCGTTCTTGCAAAATCGTTAATAAAAGTCTTTTCTCCACAATTGGATGACCTTTTGTTCTCTTACAGGAGCAGCTTTCTTTCTAACACCCACCTCACACCACCTTCCCGGAGAGGGGGTGTTTGGGGAAAGGGTGGTATTTGGGCTGGGAACCAGGGAGGCTGGAGTGTGGAGCGCTGCCTCGTCCCACCCCGCCTTGCCTGGCCCCGAGGCGGAGGTGCTGTGCTCGCAGTTTCTGTACCCCTGCACCCTGGAGGGACAGCAGGCTGCTGGGACGTCCCCAGTTACTCCCAGCTGCAGCGGAAGAGTGGGGGGCCATCGGGGAGCATTTATAAGGGAGCCAGGGGCAGAAAGGGGGTGGGGTGAGGGGAGGCCCAGGGCCCAGAAGTACAGAAGCCAAGAAGGTGGCAATGATTGCTTCGTAGGGCCAGCACCCCTGTCTGTAAAGGGCGTGGCTCAACCCCCACCACCCGCACGCTCCCCCAGAAGGCAAGAAATTCCCCAGACTGGGAGGCGGGGGAGGGAGGAGAGAGAAACCAGCAGAAAGGGCCTGCGAGGCTTGTGGTACAATCCCACTCCGCTCAGGAGAAACTGAGGTCCCGGAAGAGGGACAGACCAGGGGCCCATCCCAGGCTGCCAGGCTCAGGGGAAGGTCCCGTCCGGGTTCAAAGGATGACACGAGGCCAGGTCCGACGTTCCCAGGTCCCGCCCTCCTTCTTTCCCTCTCCCTCCTTTCCATCATCCCTGCTCCCTTCCTCCCCCTCCTCCCCCTCCTCCCCCCTCTTCTCCCCCTCCTTCCCTCCTCCCCCCCTCCTGCCTTCCTCAAGCATTTGAGGTCCTCAGAGCTGCACTCCATGGGGGGCTTAGACTCCAAAAGGAATTAGCTCAGGCGCTGCCTTTGCGAAGGCCCCAGTTTCCCCTCACCCTCAGGCATTGCTCCCAATTCCAAATTCTGGCTCCATCCCTTTGCAGAGCCGGGTGGCCTTGGAAGGCTCAGCGAGTGTCTCCACCAGGCTGGAGGCAGGAAGGGATGGGGAGAGAATGGGAGGAGCCTGGCCAGGGGCTGGCCGGGGGGTTTCCTTCCCTCAGAGGACCTGCACCTCCCAAGCCGGGGCACGCCCCTGCCTTCCAGCCTCAGCTCTGCAAAAGCGAGTCATGCCCGGTGGGAGCCTTCGTGCCCTCCTCTGCATGTGGGACTATACTAATAACAACAACAAACAACAGCAATAATAGTCAACAGCTCTTCACTGTCCATGGAGGAGAGTGTGGATTCCCTCAAGAGCCTACAAGACCTAGCTCCTGCCTCCTCTACTTTTTTGCCCTTTCGGTTATGGATTGAATTGTGTCTATAAAGAAGATATGTTGCACTTCCAACCCTAAAAAGATCCGCTGACGTCCTAGCCCTCAGGATCTCTGAATATACCCTGAGTTGGAAATAGGGTCAATACAGACAGAGTAGGAAAGTTGGAACGACACTGGAGTAAGGGACCTCAATGCAATCTGACCGCTGTCCTTATAAGATGAAACTGCGACACAGATAGACAAACGGAGGGGAGGGCAGCGTGGATTGCAGCCAGCCACCGCCAGAAGCCAGGAGAGGGGCATGGGACAGGTGCTTCCCCGCAGACCTGGGAGGGAGCAGAGCCCTGCCGACACCTTGACCTTGGACCTCTGGGCTGCAGAACGGAGAGAGAACACATTTCTGTGGTCTGAAGGCCCGGCGTGTGGTGCTTAGTCAGGGCAGCCCGAGGGAACGAAGACCCTCCCCCACATTCGGTGCTTCGGCTACAGGAACTCTTTGCTGGGCCCCTAGCCCACTCCTGCCTCCAGGTGTGTGCACCTGCTGTGCCCCCTACCTGGGAAGACCCCAAAGTAGTACAAATTGAAGGAGGATGCCCCCAGCCCCCCTCACAGCTGGGGGCAGAATGGAACCTTGCCGGGGTCTCCCCAGACATTTTGCCGTGTGGCTTCCACCCCGGAAGTGTGGCAAGAGGGCTCCATGGAGTCAGAGCCACCCCTTTTGCTCCTAAGCACCCCAATTCTCAGGCCCCAAGGGGGGCATCCCACAGGCTCCTTTCCAAGGAAGGGGAGAGTGAGAGGGGAGAGGGGAGAGGAATAAAGAAAGAGGAAACTTCCTCACCGGGCCACTGTCTTCATGGCAAGGTTTTTCGTGGTTTTTTAGAAATTTCTTGGGATGTGTTATCACACCAGTAATTTGGTTTATTATCGAATGCAAAAACACCAAAAGATCAAAAGGAAAAGAAAAGATCACCCACCGCCCTCAGCACCCAGAGTAAAGCATAGGTTTGTGATGGAATCTTCTGGAGTTTTGTGAGCGTACATAAGTGTATGATGGTATGACTTGTACTCCAGAAACTCTGGTGCAGGAAATACCACATGGACTTATTGTTCTAGGATCAAAGTTGGAGCCGATCCAGCTGTCACCCGAAGCCAGGGAGCAGCCTCCCCACGCCGGGGAGCACCGGGCGCCCCAGGGCTCAGGGACCCCCAGCCTGGGGTTTCCGACCCACACGTGCTCCCGGCCTCGGGGACTCTGCCCTCTGGTTCTCCTTGCTCCCGGTGGCTGTAAACATTTGCATTCTTCATCTTCCCCTCGTTTTTCCTAAGGCTCCCTCTTCCCAATAAATAGGAACTGTCCAGATGTTTAAGTAAGGAAAAGGGGATTCACCTCCCTTTCCTCTCCTTCCTCCTTCGCCTCCAAACCATCACCAAATCCTGTCGTTTCTACCTTCAGTCCTTCTCTCCGTCCCCAGAGTCACCAGAGCTGAGCCACCTCCACCTCCAGCCCGACTACGTTTAACCCTCCGAGCCAGTCTCCGCCCTCCACCAGGTCTGCACCAACCCATCAATTGCTTCCCATTGCTCCAGGCTGAGCCCTGATGCTTCCCAAGCCCTCGGGGTGCAGCCCGGCCCTCTTCCCCGGCAGAATGCCCCACCTGCTCCCTGTGTTCCAGCCACGAGCCCCCCTGCAGAGACCCCTGCTTGTCTGCTCTCCCCAACTCCACACAGGCTCTTCCCTCTGCCTGAAATACTGCTCCCCTTTCTTCCTTTCTCCTAGTTAGCCCTCTCTCCTAGGTAGCCCCGTTCTCCTGGAAATCCCTCTTGCTACTTAACCCTCTTCCCTAGATAGCCCCTCTCCCCTAGTTAATCCCTCTCCCCTAGTTAAACCCTCTCCCCTAGTTAACCCCTCTCCCTTAGTTAACCTCTCTCTGCTAGTTACCCTCTCTCCCCTAGTTACCCATTCTCCCCTAGTTACCCTCTCTCCCCCTAGTTACTCCCTCTCCCCTAGTTCCCCGCTCTCCCCTACTTACCTGGCCCTGAGGACACGTCTGTCTGTGCTCAGGGCTCTGTCTCGTGCCCAGCCCAGGCCTGGCCTGGCAGCCCCTGCTGTCTGTTGAGCGGGTGGTCGGGTGAATGAGTGAGTGAAGTCCCAGATGACATACAGCTACAGTGCAACGATTCCCTTAACCCGATGTCCCTTGAGCCCTCTCTCTCACCAAATCCCTGAACTTTAACTCCAACACCCACGCTGCCCTCAGCTGCGGCACTTCCCCGCACCCTGGTCAGAGCCAGGTCGTTTCTCACTGCGACTGCCTCCACCTGGGCCCCTCCTCCTCTCTCACCCTCACCCATGGGGACTCTTCTCCACAAGGATAAAAGGAGCATCCGGAGGCCTTTTCAAAATACGCAAAACCCGATTCTGCTTAAGCCCACCTAGAGCCCCCTAACGGGCTTTCCGCTCTGCTTTGCAAAACTTCCAACCTCCTTCTCTGACCCCTTTCCCGCCCCCACACTGCCATGCAGCTCGGCTTCAGCCACACTGGTCTTCCGGTCTTCTCAAAACATGATCATCTCATTCCTGCCCCAGGGCCTTGGCACTTGCTCAGCCAGGCAGGCAACTCCCAGATCTCCACAGGTGCAAAACGCCAGCTCCTCTAGGGGGCCCTCCCAGGGCCTCGCTGGCCGCACGTCCCCCTGTTTCATCATCTTTGCTGCACTATGACTGACATCTTGGCAAGCTCACGTGCCACCTGCCTGTCACCTCGCTCTCTCCCACAACAGACTCTACCCTCAGTGTGAGCAGAGGCCTTATGCAGTTGGCATCCCCTGCCAGATCCCCAGCGCCTGAGCACGCTGGCACATAGTAGGTGCTCAATACACGTTTGTCAAATACACAAAAGAACCTCCACATACCTCTGCATCTTGTCTTCTGTTTGCAGCTTCAGTCTAGACCCAGATGTGTTATTTTCCCTTGCTAATTACTGCAGAGTAATCTAATAAGAAGTTTAAGCACAGATGCATTAATGGGGAAAATGATAACAGATTTCACGTGCTGGCTTGCACACCCCTGAGGGAGCGATGGGCCTCCCATAGCCTGCTGGAATTCTGGAGGGGATAGTTTGGCCTCCTTAAGTCAGAAGCCTGAGCCCTAGTCTACCCCCTACTTTTCACGACTTCCCTGCAAAATCAACCTGCCCCCCATGCCCTATTTCTTCTGCCTCAGTAGAGGTAGTGGAGGCGCTGAGGGAGCCTGGGCCCATCACAGCTTAAACTCTTGATTCTGGGCGCCACTGAGCAAGACCTCATTTCTCTGAGCCTCAGTTTCCCCATCTGTAAAAGGGATAGTGATACCCCTCTCCCAGGACGGTTGTGGACCCTAAGAGAGATGGTACATGCTACGTGCTGGCAGTGGCTTTCCACCAAGTTGACTCCCTTCCCGGGAGGGGGTGGCGGAGGAGAGACCACTTCCTGCTCCCGCACCTCAGTCCTCCTGGGACTCTCCTTCTCCAGAAAAAGGGTCCAGGCAGTTCATGGCTTTTGCCTCCTCCGCTCTGCAAAACCAGGTTGATTTGGACAAGGCTGTTGAAAATGTCTTTAACAAGGTTGTTGAGGAACCCAGAGATTCAAAAAGCGGGGAGGGGACGCCACTAGGTCTAGAGCGACCGGCCAGCCCGTGGGGGCGCTACTGCCCTCCCCGCCGGGCGCAAGGCCCCGCCCGAGCCCAGAGACCCACAGATGCTCCCACACCTTTCCAAACGTCCCTGGGGCGGGGGGCACTGGGGCCACTGTCCTGGTGAGGCTCAAGTGACACGGGGAGGAGAACGTGCCTGATGTAAACTGTGAAGCGCTGGGAGGGCGGGGTCATCGCTGATGCTCCGCAACAGGCTCATTGGTTTTTGCGGTTGCTGGGGGCGCGGGTGGGTCTGAGCCCGAGTTTTGCTTTCCTGATGACCCGGGGACGCCCTCTGGTGGGCATCAGCGGTGCTGCAGGTTCCCCCCCTTGTCTGCCTCCGCTAGTTGGAGCCTGGTTTCCCCTTTCCTTTCCTTTTCTCTCTTTGAAGTATTCTTTAATTTAGTGCCTCGATGGTTATAAACATAACCCCCAAATCACCACTTTGTTGTTTGCCGAAGCATTGAAAGATGAAGCTCCAGCCTCAATGTTGGCCCTACTTTAAAAAATTAAACATTGATTTTGCTTTAAAAAAAATTTTTTTTTAATTTGAAAATACAGAAAAGCACAAACTCAAGGGTAAGTGTTTCTTAGCCAGCATCAGGAGAGACATCATGGCCAGCAGGAAAAAGGAATGAGTTACAGCTCTCCTGGTTCACTAGGTGCTTATTTAGATAAAATAGAAACAATTGGACAAAACATTGATTTGAGCTCAGTTGTGGGCTTGTGAAGGAAGGTGGGCATCTGGGTTTGGTGACCAAACCAGTTCAAGCTGCTGATCCTGTAGCTGAGACCTCTTTCGGAGTCCCTCCCTTCAAACTGCATTCCCCCTCCCCCCCAAGGAGACCCCTGTGCAGCATGGTTGGATAAAAAGAATTCCGGAGGGTTTGATTCATTCATTCTTCCAACATTTATTTGAGTCTAGAACCCGTGCTGGCCCCGAGAGATGCAGAGAGGCCTAAAACTCAGAACTCATGGTCCAGACTGGAACAGGAAAACAGGCAATTACAAGCTTTGATGGGGGCAGAGCAGTGCACTCTGGGAATGGGGAGGCTAACGCAGGCTCCAGCACACCCAGCTGTGTGACCTGGGTAAATCCCTGCCCCTCTCTGATCCTCGGTTTCCTCATCTGTAAAACAGAGATGAGAATAGTACATTGCTAATTATAGTGAAGGTTGGTGATAAGGCGCAGGTGTAGAACACAGAGCACAGAGCTAGTGGCTCACTAAATGCTGGTTCTCTCCATCGGTACTAAAAAAGTCTTTCTTTAGACTCTGGTGCAAACTTGACCATGTCCCTCTATTAAAGTCTGGATGCCTGCTGAACTTTGGGGAAGCTTACGGAATTCTATATGTAGTCAGCACTGGAAAGGGTCTTAGAAATCATCCAACCAAACCTCTTATTTTAGAGAAGAGGAAAGTGGGGCCCAGAAAAGGGAGGGGATTTACCTGAGGCCCCACAGCACATCTGGAGTGGCACAGTGTTTGGTGGGGACAGTCCCAGACTCTGGGAGGAGGCTGGCTAAGCTTGAAGCCAAACTCACTGCCAAGCTCCACTACTTACTGCCTTGGGCAAATTATTTCAACTTCCCTCCTCCTCTCAGTATCCTTATCTGTAAAATGGGCATAATGACAACCCTCTTCCTAGGGTTTTGTTTTGTTTTTTTGAGAGGTACTGGGGATTGAACCTGGGACCTTGTACATGTGAAGCAGGTGCTCAACCACTGAGCTACATCTGCTCCCCTCCTAGGGATTTTGTGAAGATTCTGTGAATTGACTCCCAATGTAGTGCTCAGTCTGCTATACCAAGAATTTACATGGCTCAGAATTTTAGGAAAACAAATCCACTGCAAAAGCCAATGGAATTCTTTGTTCTGAATCTGCACATTTTGCATCCAGAATTCAAGGGGCAGGAGTTCTCCCCCAAATGTAAAGGGCTCTCAGTGGAAGCTTGGCTAAGAGGAAACAGGCTCCTGTTCCAGGCAGCTGAGAAGTAAATTATGATCAAAGGGAGTTAAGATCAAAGCATTTCCCCCGCCCCCCACCTCACCCCCATTCTCTTCTCCCCTCCAGATTAACTTCTTTCTACACCAATTCAGTGAAAATAGCTGGGTCATGTTTTAAGAGAATTGTCTGCTTCTTGGTCACTGATAGTCCATCACCTCGCTTGGCATGCCTAAGGTGAATAATACTGGTTTAAGGTCAAAAACAAAATACCAACAAATTGCATCAAAACATCAGATTAAATAAAAATCAAAATAAGTTTCCATCAGAATAAGTGAGCATCTGGCTAAATTATTGTTAATGAAGGCCACTCCTCAGCGTTCCCTTTTTTCCTTTCAAAAATAGCTATGTGCTCAGAAGCCTTCCAGGGGCCACACAGATGGGCAAGAAATCCCTCGAGACTGGTTGCAAACTCCAGTTCCATCCACTTCTCTCTCGGTATCACAATGGAAAATCACCAGGGCTGCCTGGAGATCTATAATGATTTTCGTTACATTCGTGTAAACAAAAGAACATACAATTTTCTTTCTTTCCCTTATAGAGTGTTTTTTTTTCTCGTTCAGGGGAAATGTTAAGATCATTTAGGGGGTTGTTGAAATGCCTTGAAATCAAAGATATGAGGTTAACAAAATAGTTGGGAAAGAAAGAAGCCAGTTAAAGGGCTATGTTTGCAGAACAGCCAGTTGCTTTATTTCATTATAAGATTTCGTTGTTTTCAGGAAGCAAGTGTGAGAGGGAAGGGAGAGGTGAAACCTTCTGGCTGGGAAGGGTGCCAGGCTCTCATAGCACCCATTTCAGGCTGATAAGGCAGTCTATATTCATAAATATTGATTTATACATTGTTTTCAAGAACAGTAATAATTTACGACTTGATAGCCCCATGCTGAGTGGGAGGCCACGTGAAGCAGCGGAAAGAGCCCAGCTTTCAACTCAGACTTTGGTCTCAGTCGGGGGATCGAATGAGACACCATTTGTCCAAGAACGCTGGCAACAGTAAAACTGGAAGAGACAGCGTTAACTTTATGTCTTTAGTCCTATTCTAGGGGCGTTTCAAACATTATTGCAATAATAGACATCGTAATAAGCATCATTTTTTTTTAAGTTTTTTTTTAATTTCTATCCCCTTCCCCGCCCCCCCTCCAGTTGTCTGCTCTCTGTGTCCATCCACTGTGTGTTCTGTGTCCACTTGTATTCTTGTCTGTGGCACCCGGAATCTGTGTTTCTTTTTGTTGCATCATCTTGCTGTGTCAGCTCTCCATGTGTGCGGCGCAGCGCCACTCCTGGACAGGCTGTGCTTTTTTCGTTCTGGGTGGCTCTCCTTACGGGGCGCACTCCTTGCACATGGGGCTCCCCTACGTGGGGGACACCCCTGTGTGGCACAGCACTCCTTGTGTGCATCAGCACTGCATGTGGGCCAGCTCCACACGGGTCAGGAGGCCCTGGGTTTGAACCGTGGACCTCCCAGGTGGTAGGCAGACGCCCTATCCATTGGGCCAAGTCCGCTTCCAATAAGCATCGCATTTTGCTGACAAGGAAACCGAGGCTCATGGAGGCAAAGTCACTCAAGCAAGCCCCTTGCCAGGACCGGCAGAGCCCCCTAAACCCTCACGGCTCCTCAATCTGAGACCCTTGTTCCTGCACAGATAAAGAGCTTCGAGTCCCCTAAAGATAACACTTCTGGTAAGAGCATGTCTGCTTTGTGGAGACAGGGAGGCCCGGGTTCAAGTCCCACCTCCATCAATTGATGTCACCAACTGATGACAGCATGCAGGTAAGTTTACATCCGCATGCCTCAGTTTCCCTCTCTGTGCTTCAATGCCTCACCTGTGTCCTGGACTCTGCTGCAAGCTCTTAGCAGATTCCAGACACCTAACATGACATCAGGGTGCCCGAGGGTGTCCACAGAGAACCCTCATGGTCCATCTACCCAGGAGAGCAGGCAACATCCCCGAAGCACTGCGACGGTCGTACTTTCTTTCATAACATGACTTTTCCCCTAACGGCCACGGCCCAGTTTGCCTCTTCTCCCGAGGGCAAGGCACAGTGGTTCATGGCAGTGAGGGTGGGCTTGGGAGAGGCCGTGAAAGGCCGCTGTGGTGGGGGGATGACATCTCAGCAAGACCCCAGCCCAGGTGGCCCGTGGAGAGCCCAGAAGGTCCTGGCTCACTGGTCTCAAGCATCTCAGGCTCCCTACAACCTCCCAAGCCCTAGACACTTTTAAGCCAGGTTTGGCCCTTTTAAAAAGGAAAGAAGATCCGGGATTCTGGGGTAAGGGAATGGGAAGAGCACCGAGGAGGTGAGGAGAACTTGGCTCCAGCACCCCCTCTTCCTGGGTGACCTGGAGTATGGCTTCTGTCCCCATCTGTACAATAGGGGCTTGGACTTGGGTCAGTGTTCTCACAGTCTGTTTCACAAAACATCGTTCCGATGAGTGCCTGCAAAACAAGAGTCCCCAGGGCCCCAAAAACCTTGAGAAACACTGCATGATAACTCCTTTGGGAATTACAGATTCGTATGTGAAAGGCTCTGAGAAGTCCTGCAGAAAAGAAAACTCTTCTGCTATTCAAATAAAATATAAGCTCCAAGCAGAGTTATTTGTCTGTTTTGTCCCCTGAAGCATCCCTCTCCCCAGAACACTGGCCTATAATAACCGTCAATGAATATTTGTTGAATGAATGACTCAACGAACTCTGTTTAACTCGGCATTTCCCATGCTTATTTGGTCACAGAACTCTTGTTTGATTTCTCCTAGCACCCCAGACACCCTGGGAGACGGGCCTCAGGAACATGCCGACTGGCTGTGTCGGGTCTTTCAAGCTCTTGCGTTCATACTGACCATTACTCTCCGAGGTCCTTCAAGCGCTCACCAGGGACGCGGCCACACTACAGCCCCTCTCTCAGGGCAGTCACCCTTTCTCGCCCCTGATCTCAAATGCTTTCGTGGTTCTGAAGACAGAGTGATAAGGCTGCCTCCAACAGGAGCTCCCAGGAGGCTTCTCCAGCCCCTTCCGCAGGACACAGGGCTTCGGCCGTGCCCCTGCCCTCGCCAGCCCATCACCATCCTCAGTCCTGCCACCCAGGTCCTGGCTGTCTCTGTTCTCTCTTTCCCAAGCTCTTCAAAAGGATCGCCTCCCATCGGTCCATTTGCTCTGCCCCCCAGTGGCCTGAGGGCTAGGGGTCCATTTGGCCAAGTCTGCCTTGGTCTCCGGCCTTGGTGGCACTGTCGGCCACAACCCCTTCTCCACCCACCCTTCCAGGAACCACAGGGGAAGGTTATGGCCCAGGCGGCCCGGGTTTGCAAGGGCGCCCCACTGCGTTTGGCTACCAAGATGTGTTTAGGGATGGGCACCCAACCCAAGCAAAAGCAACACAAGGTTTCCCGGGGCCCAAGAGAGGAAATTAGGAGAAAGAAATTCTCCTTTCCACTGGGCTTGCTGGAGTAGGATGTGGGCTGTCCGTGGCGCCTTTATCTGCCACTTTGGCAGAATGGAGATGACCTAAGCCAAGTGATGGAGAGAGGCTGCCAGAGGCCATCAGCTGAGACCCCAGTTTCAGCCACACTCACAGCCAGTCCCACCCACATCTCCCAGGAGGGTGAGTGTGGCAGGCTCAGGGGTCAGCTGCCCCAACATCCATTTCTAACCTCCTTTGCTCTTGCCCATCTCCCATATGGAAGCTGAACAGCTCAAAACGCAATTTTCCAAGCACCAAAGAAACTAAAGTTGGCCTGGTGAACCAGTTGTAGCCGAGGAGACTGTGGTCGGCTGGTTGTCACATGGCTAGCAGGCTGCGTTCCCCATATGTCTGAAGTACTGGGCCTTTAGAGCAACTCCGGTCGAGAGGGGGAGCCTAATCCCCCCCTTTTACCTGCACTGACCTTGTTGCTTTGGAGCAATGGAAGGTGGAAGGGGTGACCCTGGGCTAGGTCTGAGTCAGGACTCAAGAGCCCTGGGAGGGTTCCACTCCCTTGGAGCCCTGCCCAGCTACCATGTAAATGAACTGGATGAGGGGAGACAAGTGGCCTGCTCACCTCCAGTGACCCAGCCTGCTGCCAATGCCAGACGGGGGACGGGCCATCCAAGATCAGTCAGTCCCAGTCCACCCACCAACTGACCACAGACACAGGCATGAGCCCAGCCCAGATCGGCCAAGCCTAGCTCCGGTCAACACAACTGCCCAGCTGACTCTGAGACTCATGAGCAACATGAGGCCCATTATATGGATCCACCGAGTTATGGGGTGATTTGTTACCCAGCAGTAGGTATCTGATCTAGAAATATAATCAGAAGTCTGGGGAAGCGGATATGGATCAAGCAGTTAGGCACCCACCTACCATGTGGGAGGTCCTGGGTTCGGTTCCCAGTGCCTCCTAAAGAAGAGGAGCTAGACAGAGAGCTGGCATGATGGGCTGGAGCAACGAGCTGACACAATGAGATGATGCCACGAAGAGACACAACGAGGAAACACAATGCAAGACACAACAAGCAGGGAGAGGAGGTGGCTCAAGCAACTGGGCGCCTCCCTCCCACATGGTAAGTCCGGGGTTTGGTTCCCACTGCCTCCTAAAAAAAAGACAAGCACACAATGAACTGACAGAGTGCAAACAACTAGGTGGGGGAGAACTAACTAACTAACTAACTAACTAACTACTAAAATCTTAAAAATAAAAAACTCTGCTGGTGCCACTTGCTTCCTTCCTCCTTGTTCACCCTCCTCCCCCAAAATAACAAAAACTCTGACTACAGTTGGTGTAAATGCAAGGGGGGTTATTTGTCTCACGTGATGTTTGGGGGGTGGGGATGGGGACAGGCAGCGGGGTGGGTGAGAGAACTTGACAGTATCGCCTCTCTCCTCTCTGCCCCTTCACCTCCGGTGTGCTGGCCTGTGGTGGCAGGGTGGCTGCTGAACCCACCCCTGGCATAGGGAGCGAGGAGACGGCCTTGTCGGCGTCAGCTTGCCTGCGGTGGGATTCTTGACACTTAACCAAATCGGCCCCCTTTGGGTTGCTTGTTCGCCAGCTCCTTCTTTCTGGAGCTACAAATGGCAGGTTGAAAGAATGTAACTTGTCATGGTTCCTCCGTTCCCCTTTAGGCCTCACTGGTTCAGGGTCATAGAGAAAAACCCAGAGGCGATACGGGGGCGTCTGCTGTACGCCGAAGGCCGCGCGCTTGGGAAGAGCCTCAGGTGAGACGGTAACAGGTGGAATCACAGGGACGGTGCAGAAGGCACCGCTGAGGTATGGCGCTCCACACGGGGAGGACGGCGCCTCGCGCTGCTGAAGCAGGGTCTGAAGAGCGAAGGAGTAACGCACCAGAACGAGTGGCACTCACCAGAAAGGCCATGCCCTGAGAAGCCCGTTACTCCTTCCAAATGGCCAGATGCCTGACGGTTTTATTTTAATCATAGGGTCCGTAGTCCATCTCTGGGACATTTTCTCTCTGTGGCCCAGAATAGGGGCTCAGAAAATGGCTGTCAGGTGAAGGAACATGAGAGTTCAAGGACTGTGATCCTCCCGCCCTCCTCTCTCTTCCTCCTTCTCTCTCACTCCTATTTTGTGACACCCTTTTTCCCTACCATTCATGTCTTCTCTCTCCCAGAGGTATGGAAAAGGAAGCCCTCCCCAAAGATATGGTCATTTCTAATCCCCAGAACCTATGACCGTCACTTCGCCTAGCAAAAGAGGCGCCTAAATTAAGGATCTCAGGATCGTTACCCTGGATTGTTCAGGTGGGCCCTAAGTCCAATCATTCATGTCCAAGAGGCAGGCAGAGGGCAGTTACCAGAGGAGGAGGTGGTGTGAAGACAGAGCAGAGAGAGGAGGCTGGAGCCACGGGGCCACACACCGGAAGCTGACAGAGCCCGGAAGTCTCTCCCCACAGCCTCCGAGGGAGCCGGCCCGGCTGACACCCTGATTTCCACTCAGTGAAATGGATTTTGGGCTTCTGGTCTCCAGAATTGTGAGAGAAGTTTCTGTTGTTTCGTAGTAACCTGTGACAGCAGCCCTCGGGAGCAAATACGTTCCCTCGGGAGAGCTGAGAAGTAGAATGAGGCCCTGGCTGCTGGGTGATCCCTCCAGCCTCCGAAGGTCAAATACCGCTGACCTGTCACACCAAAATGATCAGGTCCCAGCCTGTGCCAGGTGCAGGCAGGCAGAGGAGGACACGAGACATACCTAAAGGAAACAGGGACGGTGGCCCGGCCACACAGACCACGTGGCCATGAGGAGGCTGGAGGCCTCCTGAGGGGAAGGCTGCCGGAAAGATCCTGGAGACCCTGCCCGCGAGAACCCTGTGGAACTCCTTCCAGGGTCAAGGGGAAGGCCTGACACCTTTAAGCACAGGCCTCCCATTGGCCCCCTGAGAGCTAACAGGTGGGGCAGCCAACCAGGACAGCCACCAGCGGCCCCTCCCCAGCATCAGGAAGGGGCAGGAGGAAAGAGTAAAAGGGCCTGCCCCGGGCCCGTGGGCGCCACTCGGCCGGTGGCACCCACATCGTGTCTAGGGCTGTGTCCTCTTTCTTTGCTTGTTTCTTCATGAACTGTTGACTCCCTTGCCTGCCCTATGGCGGGTCCGTAAATTCTTCTATACGACATAAGCCAAGAGCCTAGAGGCTCAGGAACCAGAGCCTTCCACTAGCAGATGGACCCGAACAGGACAAGCCTCTGCCTTCAAGAAGCCCCAGTCTGGTGGGATCCTGGGCGGGTGGGATGGATGTGAGAGCAGCTCGGCAGAACCCACGGGGAGCCGTGGGGGGCCCGGGGAGCCAGGCCAGCGGCCCAGCGGAAATGAAGTAGAGCTTATGAGAAAGAAGTCCTGCCCGGAGAAAGAAAGAGCGTGTGCACAGCCGCGTCTCCAAGAAGCAGCCCAGCGAGTGGGCGTCTGGGTGGGACCGGAAGGCTGGGTTGATGGCGTTGGGGGGTGTGCGTGCAGACAGGCCCATGTGATTCCCGCGGACGGCCTTGAACGTCTGTGGTGAGAGGGCAGGGAAGCCCCTGACCGGCCCTCCATCCCTGGGGCGGGGAGGAGGCCACATTCTAGAATCACTTGGGGAAGTGCTTCCAAATCCTTATGCCCAGGCCATCCTCCAGCCCAATTAAATCGGGATTTCCAGGGTTGCCTGACCTGACCCACAGAAAGGGAGGGGGCAGCAGTTCTCTAAAGAAAGGGATTAGGGGCAGCTGTCATCAGAAGAAGTGGTGAAGGAAGGATGGGGGACAAAAACAGAGAAAATCAGCTCTCACTCCACCGGGAGACCAGATGGGGAGCTGCTGCAAAGGGTGCTGGGACAACAGATCGGACTGGGAGTTCACGGAGGTGGAGACCTTCCCGGGACTCTGACGGGAGGGCCCTTTGCAGCTCAGAATCGGGATCGCTCAGGAGGGGGCCTAGCCATCTTGTCTGGTCCTGGGGTGGGCGGGGTGGCTGGGTGCGGCATGGCGCCCCGGAGAAGGAGGCAGCCGCTGTGGGCTCTGCCTGGATGCAGTGTCTCGCCTGCCGCTCTCGGCCTCAGTCTCCCTGCCCAGAAATAAGGCTCCCCCGGCGGCAGCAGCCTATGACCCTTGCTAGGTCCAGCTGGGCCCAGCCCCATCCAGGGGGCATCAGTGCCCAGATCCCGGAAGAAGGAGCCTAGCACATCTCCCTCTCACTAGCCCATTGAAAGTGGCCAACTGAAATCTGCGATGAACGAAAAGAGGTCATTTGGAAAGATAAGAGAATTTAATAATCAAGCAAATGCTTTGGGGGAAAAATTCAAAATTCTGTGTAGTTAGAAGAAAATATTTGCACTAATCATTAACATAGTGGCAATAACAGGGCAAGGGGCACAGTTTCCCTTAATTGGGATGAAAAGCGACAAAATCAGTAAACTGCCAGGCCTTGAAGGAAGGTGCCCAGTTCTCGTGGCACTGGGCTCTGGCCCTTTGGGGAGTCCTGGGGTCCCACCTGGGCTCATCTGATCTTGCTGGGCTGAAAGAACCGATCCTTGGGCTGCGGGGAGCAGTGGAGCTGGGCGGCTCCGGCAGATGGCCAGCCGACAGCATTTGTTATTTAAGTTCATCGTCAGGCCTCTCATCTTAATCCCCCTAAAGGAGCCTCTGGATGCATATTATAATTAGCCAAAGGGGAACTGGGCACCAGAAGCCTGTGTTGTTGCAACATTTATCTTGTTTCTATCTAACAGGACCTAACAAGGTCATACATGTGTGGAAATCAAAGAACACAAACGGCTGCTTCAAGAGAACTTGCGGAGAAAACAATTGCCATGGAGATGAGCGTGTGCCTCTGAAAAGGCACGTGTTGTGGCCACCAGTCCCCCCTCCCAGCCTGTCCGCATCACAAGCTCATCAGGTCTTTCTGCCTGACACCTTAGGCTTTGTTTTTGCTTCTTAGGCTTTTGTTCTGCTGGTGCCCAGAGCAGGTCTCCCTCCCTGGACCAAGGGCCTCAGCTCCCCCCGGCAAGCCCCAGACCTAGCACCCGCCCCACCCCCCCCCACTCCCCCCCCCCACACACAGGGACCTAACACCTTTCTGTTCCTTTGAAAGATATTAGTCCTTCCAAGGAATATCTTTGTCCTCCCAGAATGACACAGGATACGATCTCCCAAGGATGTGAACGCGTTCATGCACTCGTTAATTTGTCCTTTGTTGATGCATTTGTTCCACATCTGTTTATAAGTCAGGACTTGTGCTGGGCACCGGGCACGCAGCAGGGAGCCAGGCAGGTTGGCCCCTGCCCTCGGGACGCCAGCAGTTGAATAGGGGAAGGCATAGATCGAACCAAGAATGACAGCCGATGGGTGTTCAGACAGGCAAGCACATCAGTGAGGGCGAGAAAGCAGACCAGCAGGAGGGTCACAGGGTCTAGACTCCTGCAAAGGGTCAAGACCCCATGATGAGAAGGAGTGGCTGGAAGAGCTTTCCGAGCAGGGCGAGCGGCAGGTGGAACGGCCCCGAGGTTTGTGTGTTGGAACAACTGCTTTTCTCAGCTGAGCCATCGTTTCCAAGTGGGAGAAAAGACGAGAAAGAAATTAGGGCCAGTTCTTGCAGGGCTTTGTAGGCAGACGTCTTTGGCTTCATAGTGAGGAGCCGTGGAAGGGAGGAGATACCGTCAGACTTGCTTTTCCCAGTGATCCCTTTGGTTCCAGGATGTAGGGAGTGGATGCAGGGGGCATCCAGCATTGAGACTGGCTCTTTGGGGATACTTAGTTGCTATTTCAGGTTAATAGTCAACTACTTTTGAGTAGAATAAGGGAGGTGGGTCACAAAATATCAATAGGAAAAGTAGAGAAATATTACAGAAACTAAGGAATTATCTGGTGACATCTGGCCCCGCCTCCAGGTCTGAAGTGAATTAGTCAGGAGGACCCTTGCTGTAACAAACAACCCCAGTTCAATGGCATGAAACAATAAAAGTTCATTTTGGCTCATGCAGCCACCCAACAGGAGTATTTCTGATTGGAAAGAACTAGTGGCTCAGGGATCCAGGCTTCTGACCTGTGGCTTTGCCATCCCTAGGGCCAGCAGCTGATGGAGGGACATGGAGAACCTGGGACAGGTTTTTGGGGTTCAGGACTGGAGTCTCTCACTTCCATCCACGCTCTACAGGCCAGAACGCAATGACATGGCGGCACCTGACTGCAAAGAGCCTGGGAAAGGCAGCTAACTGTGAGTCTAGGAGGAAAACAGAAATGGGTGTGGGGAAAACCAGCCTATCAATGCCACTGGGAAGCCAAGGCCCAGCCAGGAAAAGTGATTTGCCAACTTGGTGGCAGAACAGAGAACAGAGTCCTAAAATCTTGATTCCCAGGCCACATGGCTTCCCCCTTCCCTGTAGCTGGCATCCTTGCCAATGTGCCATGAATCGTGCTGCTCCAGTGCATAAGGAACTAGAAAAACAACCCAGCAAGCATTTATTGGCCTGCTGTTTGCAACAGGTAGAAAGATAGACAACAAATAAGTGGTTTTCCATCTTCAGGGGACTCACTGTTTTGCAGCCAGAATGGAGCATGTGCCAGGGGCCCTCGGACAAAGAAAGTGAAACTGCCCAGTTCTATGAAAGGCATGGCTGAGCCCCAAACAGCAAGGAGGATTTGGTGGTTCAGGTGATTTTGTCGTCTTTCCACTTTCATTGGAGCTCAGGCAGAGAGAACAGAGATGCTCATCTCCTCAGCTTCTAGCACATTCTCGCTGTTGAACTGTACAAGACCCCCCTCACAGGTTTGGTTTTTTGTTTTTGAACTTTTTCCTGCTCCATCTCTGATTCCCCTTCCCCATCCGTCATAGACATCCTCACTAATATATTCAGTATATGTTCTTAAATATGCATGAATCCATATAAAATCGTCGTGCTCTTCTGTCTCTGTCTATGCTTTCAGTTTACTGACTGATTCTGTGTTGTAGCACTCAGCCTGATTTCCTCCACTCGGCTCCCAGATGTATCCAGTGGTGTGTGTTAGTTGCTTCTCTTTGTGCATGATGGTCCATGGTCCAGGCACCACGTTCTTCTCATCCGTGTCCCCAGTGATGGGCACCCAGGCCACCTCCAATCTACACTGCTATAGTCGCTTCATGGGCTACCCCTGTGTCCCGAGTGAGACCATCTCCAGGATATAAGTCCAGGAATAGCCTTGCTGGGTCGTGAATAGGGACTTAATCTCTCTAACCAGTGGCCAAATGGCTTTCCAAAGTCTAGGGCCCTGTAGCCCAAATGGCTACTTTGGCCCGCTATACTCATGGCTTGGCTGGCAGGTGCTGATTTGTGTGACTTAGAAGCAGGCACACCCAGCCCTGGGCCAGGGGCTGGCCTGACACTGGAGAAGGGGCTGGCTTTTACCCACAGGGGCCCAACTGGGCTCAGCCATGCTGAGAATGACTCCCGGCCCCTGGCCCCGATGCTCCCTTCTCTCCTCAGCACTGGTGTCACCCACCTTTCTACCTCTTGCCATCTTGAGGCTTTGAAGGAGGGTTCAACCTGTTTTTTAATCTGCAGTTGTTAGGTTGTGCATGCATTTGTATATCCCTTGCGTTCCTGATGGCCATTTGCTCCTCTCCCACTCTGAACGGCCTCCTCGAATCCTTCGATCACATCTATCGAGTTTGCTTTGCTTACCCCTCTTGATTTGGAGGAGCCCTTTGTATGTCATAGATAACAATCCCTTTCTGGCGTAGATGTAGTAAGTCTTCTCCCAGCTTGGTGCTGCTTGCTCACTGGGCTCTGCGGTCCACTGCCGAACAGAAACTCTTCACTGTGACATCATCGCATCTAACAATTGTTTGCCTGATTGAGTCTTTTGGGTCTTATTTGAAAAGTCTTTTCCCATCGCCACTAAGTCAGACATGTATTATCCCCAGTTTTCTTCTGTTTTCTTTAGAGTGCTAACTTGTATCTTTAATCCATCTGGAGCCCGCCTTGGACGCGGTGGAAGGCAGGGTTCAGGGTTCTTTTTGTCCTGATAGCAAGCCAGCTGTGCAAACGCCACGCATTCTGCCCTTTCCCCATTGCTCTGTGCCGCCTCCTTCACTGTGAACTGCCCCCGCGGACCTGGGTCTCGGGCTGAGCTCTCCGTCCTGCGCCCTGGCTTTTGGCTTTCCTGGGCCTGTTTTGGTCACTAGGGCCCTGCAGTTTGTCTTCACATTGGATGCGACGGGTCCACCCTTTAAAAAATAGAAACAGGGCAAAAGCAACCCAGGTGGAGAGGACAGCACATAAGCCAAGACCCGGAAACTTCTTCCCCTGACCTTGACCCCGCCAGCTCCTCCTGCCCTTCAGGTCTTGGCCTGAATGTCAGCACGTGGGAGCAGCTGGCCCTGCTGCTCTTCCCCCTGAGCACCGCCCCCACCTCCGTAGGTAACACAGCAAAGTGTACTTAGCAACGTGCTTGCTGGCTTACAGCTGCTCCCTCACCAGCCTGCTGGCCCCCAAGCGCAGAAACGCCGAGTTACCAAGCGCACAGCTCAAGGCCAGCCCCGGCTCGGCTAACGGCTAAGGCTAAGCTGCTGAGTGTTATGCTCAGCACTTAGCATGCATTGACTGCTTTACTCCCCAAAATTACCCTATGAGGTAGGTCCATTATTGTCCCCATTTTATAGATAGGGAAACCTGGGCACAGAGAGGTTAAGCGACTTGCCTAAAGTCACCCAGGTGGAAAGTGGATGAGTTTGGACCTGAAGCCCGAACAATCTGGCTCTAGAGTTCATGCTCGTCTCCACTTGCTATACTAGCGCTCCATTCATTTAGAGAAGGGAGAGAGGGAGGAGGGAGGGACAGGATGGGTTAGATGATGACAAGAGCATTAACAAAACTGCTTGGCTGTGCCTTCTTTTCCCTAGTTATACTAGGCTCCTAATAAGAGTTATTTTTCTTCTAAGATGATGATTTTCATAAATTATGGAAAATTCTTTGGCCACTGCCTTTCATGTTGTGGCCTGGGGTGCAGTGCTGGGGGTGGGGGTGATGAACAGCTTTTTAAATTCTTTCACATTGGGTAGGAGAACTCTCTAAGACAGGACTGAATGTGGAATCTATAATTAATTATTATTCACACTTAATACAGTTAGATAATGTGAACACATACTTTACATTAATTTATGTGGCTGATTCCTCATCATTTTCCCATAGGTATAGTTCACTGATTTCTCAAGTTATTAAAAATTAAAATGCATATTAGGGATTTAGAGGAGCCCAGTGCCCCTATACCTATTTTTACTCTGAAGTCAGAAGCTGGGGTGGGGGGCAGTTCATCGCAACAGCTTCCTTTGGACAGTTGTGAGCTGTAAAATGGGTGGGCGCATTTCCTGAAATATCCGTTAGCACCTACTTTCCCAGTCCTGGCTGCAGGCTTGAAGTCAGCAAAGAAGAGGCAGCCAGTGTCTGCCCCCAGTGGGGAAGGTCCACCAGGAACCAGCTAGAAAGGGTGGGGGTCTCGCCTGGGGAGGGAGGCAGGAGGAGGTGATGCCTGAGCTGACCCTTGAAGGAAGAGGAGAGAGACAGATGGGCAATTCCTAGGAGCAGAAGCAGATTGTGGACAGCTCAGAGGCCAGAAAGGGCTCGGACGCTTCAGGGGGGCAAAGAGCATAAACGAGGGGTGGTGGGAGGGAACACTGGAGGGGACGGAGGGCACTGAAGAGAGGACAGTACTTTCCAGAAGCCTCCATGCAAGATTCGAAACACTCAGGACCCTAGAGCTCATGGAGACCAACTTGCCCGTTCTGAAGGTGAGAAAGCTGAGGCCCACCTGCTTTAAAATCAAAACCAGAAACTTTTCAGGTCAAATACATTCTTCCCTGCCCAGGTACTTGAGGCCAACCTCTCCATAGGGCGGGGCCGCTGGCATTCCAGTTCCCAAACACAACTCTTAGAGTGGCCTCGCAGGCGTGGCGTTGGGACAGGAGCCCAGCGCCCTCCCCACTCACCACGCCACCAGGAAGCTCTGCAGGTAGAACTTTCCAAATCAGAGGATCCCAGGTGCTGTGCTGGTTCCAACACAGGCAGAGCCACTCCTGCTTTGCATACTCTGCATAACTTTGCATAAAGCATTGACAAGTCTCAGAGCCTGTAAAATAATACTAATTAGAGCAGAGCCTTGCCCTGGTATCCAGAATTCTTTGCAAGAGGCGATTGGGGGGGGTGGGGGGCAGGGGGAGAATGGGACACGGCATCCGTGTCCTCCTTCGGCTCACCCAAGCACAGCTTTCGGGGCTGGTTTGGGGCTCAGAGGCTGGAAGTCTTCTCCGGGGAAAGAAAGAGAGGAGGACAGCACTTAATTGGAGGCAGGCTGGGTTCTAATCCCCACAACGCTACTTTCTATCAGTGGAACCTTGGGCAAATCATCTCACCTTCTGATACTCAGTCTTGAGGGGTCAATTCATGACTTCAGGGTCACCTAAATGCAAAAAAAGAGTGGGCGGAGTCTTCTGCAATAGCACGTCCAGATGCCTGACATATTGCTGTTCATATGCATATTCGACACATATTCCACGTGCAGCAAATAGTTAGGCTTGGGGGTCTGATGCAGATGCAGCAAACTTTCCCGCTAATAATCAATGCCAGAGAATTTTGTTCTCACTCTGAACTGCTCCCCCCAGAACAGGAAATGACCCATATCCTTAAAACAGAAGGGAAATCCCAGGTCCCTGGGAGATCACCTCCCACTGAGGAGGTCACAGAATCAGAACCGTTTTTGCTGAATCTCCATTCGAATCTGCGGAGAAATCCGAGGCCAGAAGAAGGAAGTGAAAGCCGGGGGCTGGGAGCCAGGCCTGCCAACCGCCTCCCGCGGTTGCCACAACTGGCCCGCGCAGAACTGCATTTAGGATATCTTTTCCTGATCTGGCAGGCCTCGGGGATCCCAGCCCTGTACAGATAAAGCTGGCTGGAGTTTCCAAAGATCAATGCTGTTTCCGATACTCTCTCCCCGCGGCAAGCTCACGACATATTTTTTTTACAAGTAATAATTAGCGACAGAAATATCTGACCTACTTACAACTCCACAAATACACACACTCGGCGGCTTCTACAGCAGCTCCGAGGCCGTCAGAAGGAGCCTCTTTGGGAATAGCTTTTTTTAACCTGGTTAAATGACAATTCCGCGGCGGCCAGTTTGGGATGCTAATTTCTGCCCACCTTGCCAGGCTGGTACCGCCCTCCGTGTCCCACCTCCTCCCACGGAGGTGGCATTCGAGCCCTAGAGCTGGTGATTATTTTTGCATTCCGTTCCCACGAGCAGAGGGGGGGGGATTGAATTTCTGTCTTTGGAAAGATGGATTATGCATAAATCTTTTCAGATTTCCAAAGCAATTTAGGCAAAGTGGTTTTTTAAGGCTAAACCAAAAAGGATCGTTTCGTAAATGTCCACTTGTAAAACATTCGTTCTGCCCTTCCGTTTTCATCAGCACAGCACGCCTTTACCTCAGGTGCCTCCTTGGATTCTACAATGTACAATAACTGACCTAGACGCACGGGGCAGCGCAGGGGCGTGGCGGGGACAGGGCAGAGCCCGAGGGCTCTGGGGCTGCCCTTTTGGAGCCCGTGGTCCCTTCCCACTGCCTCCCCCAGAAGCCCAGCTCTGTCAACTGTTGGGATTTGGTCTCAAGGTGACATTTGCCATGTGCTGCCTTCCAGTGGCTAAGCACAGCCCAGGTTTCCGATGGGTACTGTGGGGCCCTTTGTTCAGTTCTGCAAGCCTCTCCGGAGGGCCCACCAGACGCCAAGCCCCCAGCTGGGCTCTGGAGACACAGCAAATAAGACCCGTTCCCCCGGGGCCGTTTAAGAAGGAAACAGCACGGAGACGGGCAGGGAACTCACCCAGTCAGGGCGAGTCAGAGAAGGAGCCCTGGAGGAGGTGGCACCTGAACCCTGTCTTCTCCAGGTGCAGGTGGGGTGGAAGGAGAGGGCCTGCAGCCCGAGGGAGCATCTCGTCTAAAGGCACAGAGCATTCAAGGGTGGGGAGGGGAACTAAGGCTGGAGAGCAGGGCAAGAGGAGATTGGAGAGAACTTGAGAGCACTGGGAAGCCTATCCAGGGCTGCAGAGTCTACCCTGAAGGCATTGCAGAGTCTACCCTGAGGGCATTGCAGAGCCAGGAAAGTGCTTTAGGGAGGGAGCCCCTAAACTGAGTCACCACTCAGTTTTTAAGACATCACGCTCTAAGTTCTCAAAGTAAAGGAGCTTCTGGGTGAGATGAAGTAGGAAGATGTTTCACAACTCTCTCACCCCTTCTCTGACCCAGAGCCTGTGCCAACCCGGCCACTGGTGGCCGTCCTGCTCTACGCCTCCAGGACTGCCCAGCAGTTAGAGAAAGAGGAGGACATGGGCAGCGAGGCAGGGGACACAGCCTGTGAGGGGCAGGGGAGGGAGGCGGGGCTCGCAGGGGCTGCAATTCTCCCGTCCCGCATTGTTCAGAGCAACTGAGAAGTGGACCACGGGAGTAGCAGGAAGTCACAGGGCAGAGGCTGACTACATGGAGATTTGCTAGAAGCTGGAAATTCAGCTGGTAGCTGCAGACATAAATGCTCCTGAAGGGCTGGAGGAAAACCAGTAGAGGGAGAGCAGGTCCCTGGTCTGATCCACCGGAGGATGAATAAGGAGAACAGAGGCAACACGTGAGCTACGGGGGAGAGCAGCAGGGTGAGCAAGCTTCCAAAAAGCGTCCTCTACGGGTCATTTTAGGAGCCTCAATAGAGCACAAGAAGGCCAGGAGCCAGCGAAAAGCCACAGGAAGAGATGGAAAAGGAGACATGTGGGACCAGGCAGGGCTGAAGGAAAACTAGAAGCACAAGAGCAGGATTCAAGTCCTGTGTGGCACTAACAGCAGAACTAGTGCCGCAGATCATTGAAGTGGTGACTTGGAGGAAGAACGCCGGGGTGTAGCAAGTAATCAAAATGAAGACGGGAAGTAGGACAGTTTCAGAGAAACAGAGAAGAAAGAAGAGACCATCAATGCAGAAAACAACGGTGTTCATAAATGAGAGCTCAGGATTCATGAGCCAACGGCAATAATGAAAGAGTCAACACAAAGAAACACTCCTGAGTTTCAAAAAGAAGTGTGTGTACAGATTAAAAAGACTCACTGTCTTCCAGGCCATGTCATGGCAAAATTTTCAAATTAGAAAAAGGAAAAGTCAGAAAAAGCATCGAGGCGGGAAAGACAGCTACATCCCAAGGGGAGGCGGGGGAACTACCAGGACTGTCTCTGCAATCCTAAGTGTCTGGGTGATAAGACCTTCCACTTCCTAGGACTTTCCATGTCCTAGGCTCTGAGCTTACAGGAACTTGTTTAGTCCTTAACACAACACTACAAGGGGTCATTATTGTCATCCCTGGGGTCATTATTGTCATCCCTGTTGAGAGACTAACCTGGGATACAGAGAAGGTGAGTGATCTGCCCAAGGTCACGGAGCTGACACCAGACCTGTTATTTGGTAGCTGGTACCAGACAGGTAGTCTGGAACTAGAATCCGTGCTCTTCCAAACCACCTCACTATACAGGCTTATCAGAGGATGGTGGCAAAATATCTAGAAAGTTTTGAAAATGCTGTAAACCAAGAATTTTATACCCAGCTAGCATGTCATTTAAGTTAGAAAGAAAAAGCTGTTTATTATCAGATATGCAAGAGCTCAGAAAAATCTACTGCCTCTGTAACCTTTTTTTAAAATTAAAAAAATTCAAGGAGAAAAGAAGGGAGATATGCCAACTCCTTATCTGGAATGAGAGAAAGCACAACACATATAACAACTAGAGATATATAAGCTCAAGAACAATGTTGAAAAACTTGTGGGTCTCCAGTAGTCAAATAAAAACCAGAATGCATGACTTCCAAAACATTAGAGAATACAAAAGTAAAGTAAACAAGATCATGATCAATCTAGGGTCACTGTTGTTTTTAATGCAAAAACAAACAGACAACCCCCCATACAAGGAGATGTGAAAATTGACCTGCTCGTTTGCCCAAGGTTGGACAGCACTGGCTTTTGTGAAGGAAAAAGTTCAGACTTCCATCTCACAGATGTTGTGCCTCCAAGGTCCTGGCAAGTGCAGCTGTGATATCTAAATAGGCTGCACCCCCTCGTCATTCAACAAGAAGTCAGCTTCTCCTTGTGTGACCTCCCTTTAGGTTCTAATAAAAACATTAGTAAGCAAACAAAATTTTTCAAAGCAACATAAAAGCATTGTGGAAGAGGCTCATGCTTTTGTTCTCTGTCCTTGCTACAACCTCGCTCAATCATCTCTGGGGAGCAGCAGTGCCCACCACTCTTTTGGGGGCGGCTTATCCAGTCCATCTTTTCCACGGTCAGGTAAGGAATTTCATAAGGTAAAGAGCTGAGAGTTTCAATCTGCAGAGGCAGGATTGTCCAAGAGACTGTGATTAGTCAGGGTAATGCTAGCTGCTGTAACTAACACGCCCCCGCCCCAAAGATATAGAGCAAGTACAAAAGAAGTTGACTTCTCTCGTAAAATCCAAAGTGTGTGCTCCTGACTGGGGGGAGAGGGATGTCTGTCTTCCAGATGGTGCCTCAGGAGCCCAAGTTCTTCCCTCTTGTGGCTCTGCCTTTTTTTTTATCCCCCCTCCCTTGCGACTTTTTTTTTTTTTTTGCATGTTGTCTGCTCTCTGTGTCCATTCGCTGTGCATTCTTCTGTGTCTGTATTTACTTTATTTCCTCTCCCCCCTTGCAGCTTGCTTGCCATCTGCTCTCTGTGTCCATTCGCTGGGCACTCTTCTGTGTATTTGCTTGTCTCCCTTTTTTATTGCATCACCTTGCTAAATCGGCTCTCCACGGCATTTTGCAGGTTGAGCAGTGCTCCATGGCGTCTGTGGGCCAAGCAGCTCTCCGCAGTGCACGGGTGAGCTTGCCTTCACAAGGAGGCCCTGGGACACAAACCCAGGGCCTCCCATATGGTAGACAGGAGCTCAACTGATCAAGCCACAGCAGCTTCCCTCTGCCATTTTTTAAAAAAGATTTATTTACTTTTTTTCTTTATGTATTCCTCCCCCGCCCCCCCCCCCCCCCCCGCCAGGATGGTTCACTCCTCTGTCTGCTCATTTTTCATCTTCTCCAGGGGGCACAGGGAACCAAACCCGGGACCTCCCACATGAGAGGCCAGTGCCCAACAGCCTGAGCCACACCTGCTCTCCATGGGCTGTGGCGTCTGCTGGCTTGTGGTGTCCAGCTTATTATGGTGGGAGGTGGCATCTAGCTTGTTTTGGCAGGATGTGGTGTCTGCTCATCTTCTGTTAGGTGGCACCAGGACCCGAAACTGGGATCTCCCATGTGGTAGGCAGGTGCCCAATTGTTCAAGCCACAAATGCTTCCCGGCTGTGCCATTTTTAACCTGTGGCTTCCAAGTTCTCTGTTTCATCTGCACCAGGCTGACAGAAAAAGAAAGAGTATGCTTGGGGCGGGGGGGGGGGGGGGGGGGGCGGTGTATCACCCTGGAGGTTTCCAGGCCAGGCCAGGGTGCAGGGCCTGCATCCCATTGATCAGGACTTGGTCACACAGCCACGCCTACCTGCAAGGGAGGCTGGACCACGTGGTCCCGCCATGGTCAGCCCCCACCATGTCCCCTGAAGCGCTATTTCATTGAGAGTCACAGACTCTCCAGACTGGAAGAGACTTTAGACATCCTTCAGGCCAATACTGCTCTCCCTCACCCCAGCACCTCCCCGTGTGCTCCCCCCACCCCGATTGCATAACAGCAGAGATGGGGAGCTCACTACTTCTGTAGGCAGCTCTGTCAGAAAGGTGTTCTTCCTCAAGGCTGAGCCGTGCCTGCTTATGAACTCCTGTTCCTGGTGCTGTCCTCTGCAACCATCCAGAATAAATCTCCCGATTTCCCTTGACAGCCCGTCAGCTCTTTCACACCGTTATTGGGTCAGCCTAAAGTTCCCCCGACTCCACAGCCCGAGTTCCTGCACACGTCCCTGACACCTCAGCTCCAACTTCTTCAGAACAGGAGCTGCTGGAGAAGACAGCGGGAGGCAAGGAAGGGATGGCCAAGGCTCTGGACGTCTGGTCTGCGGAGAAGGCCGTCTGTCCCCAGCAGCCTCCTGCTCCTCGCCAAGAGAGCCGCACACACCGACCACCTGTCCCCCGGCCGCACCCTCGCCGCAGATCGCCTGCCTCCCAGCCTGGGCGCCTCCCTCCCTCCCACTCCCCCCGCCTTGCCCTCCCACCCTCCTCCCTCTCTGACTTCTCTCTTTCTGCCCCCTCTCTCCCTTTTATTCTCTATGTCCCTTTTCCCCCTTCCCCTTCCCTCCCTCCCTTCCTACCTGCAAGGTGCTCGGAGCCCCTGATCCGGGCCAGAGGCCCCATGAGGTCTCACTTGCTGCCTTGAGCTCTGTAGGGGCCCTGCCCTCTAGATGCCCACAGACCGGTGGGGGCTGGGGGAAAAGCGTGCCCCAAGCAGAGGAACAGCAGGGTGGAGGTCTGGGGGTGAGAGAAAGAAGGGCAGGACAGGGGCAGCGAGGGCTGAGGGCAGGGAGCAGGAACGGAAAGGAAGGAGGGGGTAGCGGGAAGACGTGGAACCAGCCCCCTCCCTGGCTCTGCTGTTTGCCCACAGCACTTGGCAAAACCACCAGCCTGTTCCAGGTGGTGGCAAGGCTCTAGGGAAGCTAGAAGCTTCCAAGGAGCCCCTGGGATTGGAATTGGGGTCCGGCTAGGGACTGGAACCAGGGATGCCATCTGAGACGTGGCCACCAGGTGGCAGCAGAGGATCAGTAGCAGCACCTGCTCAGCCGGAATCCACAGGTATTCAGGGAGCCCCGGCTGGTGGACGGGGACTGTGCTGAGCTGGCCCCCCTGTGCCAGGCCCTGGGGCCCAGGGTGGCGAGAGGTTCAGAGAACATGCGTGTGCAAGTGCATGTATGTGCGGGTGTGTATATACACGCGTGTGCTTGTGTGTGCATGCCTACGTATTGTGTGTGTGTGGTGTGTGTGCATCTGTTTGTGCACACATGCATTACTGACTTATGGGCCTCCTTGTCCTGCCCTCTGAAGATCTGCCTGGGGGAACTGAGGAAGCCAGGACACAGGAGCTGCGTCGAAGGTCGCACAGGACTACGCCAAGCAACGGCCACAGCCGACGGCCACTGTGTGCGGAAGCCCGCGGAGCCCTGGGACCCCCTGGGCGCTAGCTCAAGTGCCCGGGCTGTCTCCTCTACCCTCGCAACAGACCTGCAAGGAAAGTCCTACCATTACCCCCATTTTACAGAGCAGGAAACTGAGGCTCAGGAGGTGCCTTGCTCAAGCTGGGATGTGCGACCCGGCCCTGCCTCGGGTCTTGGACTCAAAGCCGTCTCCTCGGAAAGGTGGCCCCGGACAACCCCAGTCCCCATGTACCAGGTGAGGGAGTCAGGGCTTCATTGTTCTGTGGAGGCATTTTTAGGTGGAAGGAGGGTAGGTGAGGCTCTGGCTCCAGCCTGACCCCGGGCAGTGAGTTCAGTACAATGAATTATTCACATCGCATTGATGCAGCAAGTACTTATTGAGCATTCCTCAAGTCCAGCCGGCCCTGGGAATTCAGTATCCAAGAGACCTAGTCCCTGTCTTCACAGCACTGGGAACATTGTGGAAAAGAAAATGAAAATGCCGCGGCCAAATAATATACAAAACCTCATCTCCTTCCAGTGACCAGAAACATCAAAAACCGGGGAGAAATGGGTCCAGGGCTTCCTTTTATCTTGAGGGGGTTCAGAAAACACCCCGTAAATGGACCCCCATTCCTCTGGGGGGCCACACGTAGCAAGGCCCAGGGGGCAGGGCCAGCCTCCGGGTGGCCGCGGCTTCCACGGTCAGTGGCTCCGGGCTGGGGTCTTGCCCGAGTCCAGGGCACGGGTCCCAGGGCACGACAGTGACCTCCTCGCCCTTGCTCTTGAAGGGCTCCGCTGGAATAAAGGGCAACAGAGCAGGACCTTCTGGGGACAGGTCCCTGGACTGACCTGCAGGGGTGCGAACCCTGGAGATCGCAGGCAAGTCCCGTCCCCGTTCCAGGGTCGCGTGGGGCAGTGAAGGGATCAGCCCAGGTGAGCGCTCAAGGCCCTGCGTCGCTGACCTATCCCGACCTCTCCAAGCCTCATCCGACTCACCTGTAAGAGGAGGCGGGAACCTCAGCCCTGCCCCGAGACAGCTCTGCTGGCCCAGACACAGAGCGCGTGAGGTCGTCTCCGGCCCTGCCCCACCGCCCCCTCTGACCCCATCGCCCTCTCAGCCCAGCCACCTGCTCTGGGAACATCACTCTTGCCGTTGTCACCCCTCATTTCCATGGCCACGCCAACCCCGTTAAGTGCCGGGGACCAGGGCTCTGTGTTTCCTGGCTGGCTATCCTAGGAAGGGGGTCCTGTCACCCCCATTCTAAAGTTGAGGAAACTGAGGCCCTACAGGGAAATGACTCTCACTAGAGCACAGCTATGACCCGTAGCAGAGCTGGGCTCTCATTCATCCATTCATTCATTCATTCACTCAGCAATCACTTCCTTAGCACCTACTCTGTGCCAGGCACTGTGCTGGGAAGGTCAGCGTGGAGCCCCCAGTGTCTTTAGAGGGCGACGCACAGACGCAAATGGCTAGGGCAATCCATAGGGTGTCCGAGGTGATGGGTGCGCCGGAGGAAAGGGGAGGCCGAGGTGGTCAGGGCAGACCTGGGTGCTAAAGCAGCATTGGAGCAGAGAACCAAAGGAAGAGGGGAGCCAGCGGGGTGGGCAGATACCTGGGGCATTTAGCAACAGCAAGGAGAGGAGGGAGGGGGAAAGTGGGGAGACGCCGTCAGCAAGGTAGGACGGGGCCAGGCCCTGTGAGTCCACAGCTCCGTGCCTGCGGCCCCCGCTCCAGCCCCTCTGCACACCCAGTGGGCCCTGGCCGCCCCTGCCCTTTGCCTGGACGCCTGCCACAGCCCTCTCCTTGTCACCCTCTTTCAGATCCCACCCGACCCGGTCCACCCTCCACTCCATAGCCAGGGGCTCTCCCAAAGCCTAGGCGTGGCCGCGCCCCTCCCCTCCAGGGCCCCTCGCCCACGGGCAGCCGGTGCTGCTCAGCCTGGAGGGCCAGCCCCGCAGTACCCAGCCTGCCTGTCCCCAGCGTCAAGGCGCTGCTCAGCCTGGAGGGCCAGCCCCACAGCACCCAGCCTGCCTGTCCCCAGCGTCAAGGCGCTGCTCAGCCTGGAGGGCCAGCCCCACAGCACCCAGCCTGCCTGTCCCCAGCGTCAAGGTGCTGCTCAGCCTGGAGGGCCAGCCCCACAGCACCCAGCAGGCCTGTCCCCAGCGTCAAGGCGCTGCTCAGCCTGGAGGGCCAGCCCCGCAGCGCCCAGCAGGCCTGTCCCCAGCGTCAAGGCGCTGCTCAGCCTGGAGGGCCAGCCCCACAGCACCCAGCAGGCCTGTCCCCAGCGTCAAGGCGCTGCTCAGCCTGGAGGGCCAGCCCCACAGCACCCAGCCTGCCTGTCCCCAGCGTCAAGGTGCTGCTCAGCCTGGAGGGCCAGCCCCACAGCACCCAGCAGGCCTGTCCCCAGCGTCAAGGTGCTGCTCAGCCTGGAGGGCCAGCCCCGCAGCACCCAGCAGGCCTGTCCCCAGCGTCAAGGTGCTGCTCAGCCTGGAGGGCCAGCCCCGCAGCACCAAGCGGGCCTGTCCCTCCCCAGCGTCAAGCCGCCGCATTCCCTCTGCTCCGTCGCTTGCCTGCACCTCTGAATCCAGCTCAACTCTCTGGGCCCAGCTCCCCCCTCGCCTCCTCTGAGGAGCCCTCACTGGCTCCCTGCGCTCTGAACCTCTCCCCTGACTGCCAGCCGCTTAGGATCTGCTCCCACGGCCCCATCCGACAGGTTCCCAGACGGCAGGGCCATCCTCAAGTACCACCCCCCCCCCCCCCCGCCTCCAAGGCAAGGGCTGGTGGCTCCCCAGCCATCTGCGATGGTGTGGAGCCAGGGGACAGCCAGGGCTGTGACCTCTGCTACTGCCGCCCTGGACACCAGGCTTCCTAGGTTTTGTGTCACATGGTGGTGACATGGGCGCTGGAACCAGCCAGCCTGGGTGTAAGTTCTGGCTCCACCGTCTAGCAGCTGAGTGACTTTGGGCGAGTTTCCTACCTGCTCTGGGCCTCATCTGCAAAATGGGAATTGAAATAGGACTGTTGCAAGGAGAAATAAGTTCATACATATGTAAAAAGTGCTGGGCTTGGTTCCTGGCCCGAGACGGGGCTTCTATCAGTATTAGCTATGATCACCGTTATTACTGGGCTTGAGTTTCGGCTGCATCTCTGCCCCTGTGGACAAGTCCCCTAACACCTGGGCCAGCAACGTCCCGGCTTCCCCAGGGGCCCGTGGCCTCCTCAAGGCTCTCTGCTTGCACCCTTACTCACCTGCTGTCTGCTCTTCTCCCCGCAGCCACCGTGATCTTCTAAAGCTTTAAGTGGGAAATGGACGTGGCTCAACTGATAGAGCGTCTGTCTACCATGTGGAGGGTACAGAGTTCAAACCCAGGCCCACGCACAGTGCTGTCACGCTCAAGGAGTGCCGTGCCACGCAGGGGTTCCCCCCGTGTAGGGGAGCCCCACATGCAAGGAGTACGCCCCATAAGGAGTGCCGCCCTGTGTGAAAAAAGCGCAGCCCGCCCAGGAGTGGCGCCGCACACACAGAGAGCTGACGCAGCAAGATGACACAACAAAGAGAGACACGATTCCCAGTGTCACTGGATAATGCAAGTGGCCACAGAAGAACACGCAGCGGATGGACACAGAGAGCAGACGATGGGTGGGAATGGGAGAGAAATAAATAAAACAAATCCGTAAAAAAAAAAAAAAAAAAAAACTTAAAGCACCTCACTCCTTTGCAGAAAACACTCCTGTGATTAATTACCCCAAATCCAAACTCCTGACCACGCCCACCACGCCCTCTCACGCTGTCCCTGCTGTCCCTTGAACAGGCTCAGCGCCAGCCACTCAAAGCTTGGCCCTTGCATTTGCCTGGGATCCTTGCCCCAGGTGGCTGCAGCGGGGCTCTGCTCTGCAGCACCCTCCTGGAGGGACACGCCCTGACCACGCTGTCCTCGAGAGCCGCCCTCCACCCCCCACTCGGCCCTGACTCCGCTTCGGCCCCGCCCACGGCCCCTCCCTCCCTGGAATCCACACACACACGTGCACACGTAATTGCTCGTTCACTGGTTCACTGTCTTGCTTCACCACCAGGGACCTGAAAACCAGCCCCTGGAGGATACAAGGTTTGCTCCATTTGTGAGAGAATCATCAGTTCCTCTCTAAGTCCCCCGCAAGTAATAGGTACCCGGTAAGTATTTGCCAAAGAAATGAATGTCCAGGGGCTTTCCTCCTTCATAAAATATGGGCTGAGGGCCCCTCCCAGGGCTGCTGTCAGGAATGACCGAGGTGACGATGGGAAGCTCCTAGCGCAGCCGCCTGGTCCCGGTAAGCATTTCCTGCGCCACCGTCTGGGAGAGTGTCATCTTAGGAGTGGACAGCAGGGGGCGGCACAGGACCGGGCTGTTGGAGCCTCCTTCCGACCTCTCCAGGATCTTCCAACCCGCCAGCAGGAAGGGGGATCAGGAAGAGAGGACCTTCCTGCAGCTCCTGGAAGGGACGGGCTGGGCACCTTTAAACGCTGTCCTCTATGCACAGGTTGCCAGGGAGCTGTCGGCTCTCACGGGTCAGGGTCGCACACAGACATTCCTTCACCAAACCTTGACCGGGTCACACAGCATGAACAGCCTTGCACTTTCTTAGAGCTCAGTGCCTAGCAGGGAGGCAGTGAGTGAGCTAGTAACTAGTAACTTAAGGATTTGTTCCCAGCTTGAACAAAGGAGTTGTTACGTGCTGGAAGGCAGCGTGCAAAATGCATTGAATACACTGACCGTGCTTTAGGCCAAGGTATGATGGCTGAACAGGAGATAATCAGAGCCATTAGGCAAAGGGAATAGCCTGTGCAAAGGCCCTGGGGCAACAAAGTACAGTGCTATTTAATCTTCAACCCAGAGAAGGAAAGGGGCCCATGTGAGATCACACAGGGAGAAAGAGAGCCAGGGTTGGAGTCCAGACTTTCTGACTCAGGCTCCTTCCCTCATCCCTGGTTTCCCTTCCCACAAGCTTCATCTCTGATGTAGCAGCAGCAGCTGCTGATCCAAAAGCAGGGGAATTTTGGTATTGCCTGACCCAACTTCCCTAGTGTACGAGCTGATAGATTTTAGTTTTAATTTTTGTGTCTAGACTTAGACAATGACTAAATGTCCTGCAGCAGATGAGGCTGATAAGAGCCTATATTTGGGGAAATGAAGCAGGCCTTCTCTCAGCGGTCGTGTTTCAGTGGCGCTCTGCCAGGGCAAGGGGGCTGGGGGAGACTGGGGGCGCTCAGCACAGAGGCTCCTAACAGGGTGATGGCATTGGAGACGCTCAGGAAGTTGCAGTTAAGACTGACCCCCATCTAGACGAGCGTTCCAGAGAGCCTTAGCCTGGGACAGGGCAACCCTGCTTTATCAGCCAGATAGATAAGGTTCTGCTGAAAACAATTGCTAAATCCACAGCATTTAAAACCACAAAGATAGATTTCCTACTTAGGCAGAGTCCCCTGGGTGCAGGCAGGGCCTCCACATGGGCTCAGCTGGCCTGTTGATGTCAACACACACTTCCCGAACTGTCCAGAGGGAGGAGGAGAGCAAGGGGGAAAGTCAAGCGCCTGCCAGTACTGCTTCCACCTGGAAGTGGCTCACGGCTTCCGTTCATGCTCACTGGCCACTCTCAACCTCAAGGCTGTGGTTTGGTGCCGCCACCCCGTGTGCAGGGAGAGGAGCACCTCTAAGGCCTGTCCTCCTGCCGTGGGATGGACGGGCAGAGATGCTGGGGAAGCCACGTGCGGGGCAGCCCTCGTTTAGCTGAGCCTCCTGGGAAGGCCGGGCCTGGGCAGGACAACCTGCCATGGACAGGAGCATCGCTGCCTGAGCACTTACTCTCTGCGGGGCCCATCTGCATCGTGACATTCAGTCACCCCAGCACTGTGGTAGGGACTGAGTCGCCCCCACTTGATTTAAGAGGAAACTGAGGTATTGAGAGGGTGTGACAACTGGGGCTGGAATGAGACTTCTCCCCGGGGCTCTGAGGTGGATTCTGGGCTCACAGCCTCCATGTGAGAGAAAGGCCAAGACCTTCTCGACGAAGACAAGCCCAGAGGGCGGGATGTTCTCAGCGGGACACACGGAGCACAGGGAGCTGCTGGTGTGCGTTCTTGCAGAGATCTCTGGGGGAGAAAAGAGGGAAAAGAGAGATTCTGGGAAGAACAGCTTCCACAGTAAGTGGGAGTCAGAGTGGCAGGTGGGTGAAGAGGATATTGAAGGCATTTTTAAGCCATGCAATGGTCATGTCTTGCCACACCCACTCCACCAGTCTCTCTACACATACGCATGCACAGACACACACGCAAACACACAAATACACAAACACACTCGCCTTTTACCAGATCTCCCAAAAGCCATGGACATCAAGATACTTGACCCCCAGACTTCAGAATGTCTCTCCCAGGAATAAGAACATCCTCCTACACATCCCCACACCACTGCCACACCAAAGACACTCACCAGTAATGAGATAGCGTCAGCCAATGCGAAGTCCATACCCAGGTTCCCCCAGCCGCACGTTACAGCTGTTTATCTCTCCCATTCAAGCATCATATAGCATTTGGCTACTATGTCTTGCCCATTCTGCTCCATATGACATGAAACCCTTTGACGAATCCAGGCCAGATGTCCTGCGGAAGGTCCCATGTGACTGGCCATGTTAGCATCAGGTCAGATATTTCCGGCAAGGACAGCACATGCCGCCAGCACTGGCAAGGCCATGCCTGACCCCTTGCTTACAGTGCTGATGGTTGGATCGTCCCATCATCAAAGCACAGTTTCCTCTTTGTGATTAATAATAATCTCCATGGTAATACTTCAAGTTTGAGAATATCCTGTAGCCCAACAACTTTTCACCCAATGGTCTTAGCTTGCAATTAATGATTTCTTGCCTGAATCACTTGTTACATTCAAGATTACAAAAGCTGATTTTTAAATTCTTTTTTTAAAAAGATTTATTTATTTCTCCCCCCTACCTCCATTGTCTGCTCTCTGTGTCCATTTGCTGTGTGTTCTTCTGTGTCAGCTTGTATTCTCATTAGGCGGCTCCAGGAACTGATCCTGGGACCTTCTAGAGTGGGAGAGAAGCATCATCATTCTCTTGCACCACCTCAGCTCCCTGTGTTGCTGCACCTCTTACTGTCTCTCCTCTGTGTCTCTTTTTGTTGCGTCATCTTGCTGCATCAGCTCTTCACATGGGCCAGCACTCATTGCATGGGGCAGGACTCTGGGTGGGCCAGCTTGCCACACGGGCCAACTTGCCTTCACCAGGAAGCCCTGGGTGTAGAACCCTTGACCTTCTATATGGTAGATGGGAGCCCAATTGCTTGAGCTACATCCACTTCCCTTAAATTCTTGATAGACATAAATAAATGATAGGGATAGATAGATAGATAGATGGATGGTGGATGGATAGATAGGTAGACAGACAGACAGATAGATTATGGATGGATGGATGGATGGATGGATGGATGGATGGATGGATGGATGGACGGATGGGTATGGTAGGACTAAATCTTCTTGGGAACGCAACACCGTTCTGGCTGGTCCTGCCCAGTGCCTTCAGGTCCCGTTCGTAACAGGTGGAAGGAGGAGGGAGGCTGTTGCATGCAGGAAGCTGGGTGCCAGCCCCAACGCCATCACTGAGGATGATCCTTGACAGCAGCATCGACTCACTTGCGAGACCATTGGAAATGCAGGCGTCTGAGTCTGAGTCTGCCTCCTAACAAGACCCTCATTTTTTTGCTGTTTGTTCATTTGAAGCAGTTTCAGCTTCACATACTGCACAGTCCCTGGGGTCGTGGGCACAGGAATGCCTGGGTGGGCTGGCCTGAGGGGCTCCCTGGCCCTCCCTGAGCGTTAGCCTTTCCAGGTGAGTGCATGGGCGGGACAGCTGATTGCACAGGTCCGCCTTCTACAGAAAAACAGACTCTAAGAGCTGCATTGTAAGAAGGGATGGTGATGAAGATGACGACAACTACTGTTTCTAAGGAAGGAAAATGAATTCAGACACTTTACCAGAGTTCTAAAGATGGTGTTTGTAATCAATAGAAGGTGAAATTGGACAGGGGCAGGGTGTGTGGGGGGGTGGCAGTCAGAAATGTGATATCGGTTCAATCGCAGGGCTACACAGACCTTCTCCCTGAAGTTTCTCTACTACAGAAAGAGAAGGAACACATACCAACAGGTTGGGGAGGGTGGGGAGGGGAGGAGGTGGGAGGGGGACAGAGCAGGGCCTTGCAAACGCCTGCGATTGCCTTGATGTCTACATGGCCTTGTGTTTTATCTTTAAAGTCCATGCCAAATTTTCCTTCGTTCATAATATAATATTCTAAAAATGTTTTAAGTGTCATCAGGAGACAAGCCGTTTCCTACCCTTTCTGTCCTCCGGCGTTGGGCCTCCCCAGGGCAGCAGCAGGAGGACGCGGTTTCTGCTGCTGCGGGCGATGGAAGGGTCAGCATCACACCAGCCTAAGGGCTCCCAGGAATATCAGGAAAGCATGGAGACGTGTTTCTTCTGCTAGGAAGTGGCGGAGCAGCCCTTTGTGGCTTTGGGGCAGGAATCCGCGTGATTGGGCAGGGGGACACTGGATGGCTTTCCCTTTCCCAGATGGTGGGGTGTCCCCTCTGGAAAGTCCTGGTTCTGAGGCCCACACTAAGGCCACAAGAGAAAGATGCCTGTGAGGACCTGGGCAGGGAAGGCCGAGGCCGGGGCCCCACGTCTTGTTCAAAAAGGGCTGGGTGACCTGGGGCGCGCCCCTGTCCCTACGGGGCCTCAGTTTCCCTACCTGTAAAATGCAGCGGAGGTTGGTTGTGTGTCACTCTCTAACCACCTCTGGCTGAGAATCAGCTCTGGTGAGCACAACCGTGATGAAAGGGGGGACCTTTTCCTAAACCGAGCAGATTAAAACACCCTGCCCCGGCAGCTTCCTCCCGAGCCTCAAGTCTCGGCGCCTCCTCCCCAAGCCCGAGGGCTCCAGATGGAGAGATTCCTCTGGGCCAGCCGCCAAGGGCCCCGGGCACATCTGCTTCCACTCAGAGTCTGCAGCCGGGCGGGCGACCCTGCCAGAGACTCGGCCGGTGGCCTCGCAGGCTCCCCGGGGCCGGGGGAGACGTGGGGCCTCAATTACAGGAGAAACAAAGGCCCCTGACACGGCAGCCCTTGCAGCCCCCAGCCCCTGCCCAGGCCCTGCACGGGCAGCCAGGCCTGCCCTTGGTGGGGTCGAAGGTCGCTCAGTGACCCGGGGGGCTATCCGCGGGCGGAGCAAGGAGGGCGCTAAGAGAGGCCTTGAGTGGTTTACACAGACGCAGACCCTTTAGTGGCCAAGGAAGGGGGGTTAGGCCCAGGAGAGACAGATGGAGGCGGGCATTGGCTTGGACGTTAGACAGAGCAGAGTTCGAATCCCCCCCTCTGCCACCTCTAGGCTGTGCAACCTGGGGCAAACCTCTCACCCGCTCTCTGCTTTCCCGTGTGTAAAATGGGATGGCAATGTGTAAAGAATTGCAGAAACTTTTACAACTTTCAAAAAGATTCTGATACAAATAGCAAGTACTGCAGTAACTCGATTCAATTCTGACTACACAACCCTGAGTTAGGCCACGCTTCACAGGATGAGGGCATCCTCTACAAATTGTCCTTCAGTGCCAGTTGCGAGCTTGGAGGCCCGGATCACTCGTATTTCTATAAAAAGAAATAAAATAAAGTTACTATAATTAAGAGATTTAAAACGGAGTTGGGAGGTCATTCTGGAGATTACTCTTATACAAATCTCAGCCAGGTATCACAAACCACTCAAGTCTGCAAACCTTAAGCAAACTTTTTTGTTCCTCAAAACCATAAAGACACCCAGACACTATAAACAAATTACCGATAAAGAACTCAGCAAACTATCTAACCTGAAGGACATTTGGGACACCCAAATATCCACCAGTTGCAAACAATTTCTGTCATCTTTTCTTTTTTTTAAAAAACCTTTGCTTTGGGAAGCGGACTTGGCCGAGTGGATAGGGCGTCCATCTACCACATGGGAGGTCTGCAGTTCAAACCCCAGGTCTCCTTGACCCGTGTGGAACTGGCCCATGCGCAGTGCTGATGTGCGCAAGGAGTGCCCTGCCACACAGGGGTGTCCCCCACGTAGGGGAGCCCCACACGCAAGGAGTGCGCCCCGTAAGGAGAGCCACCCAGCACAAAAAAAAGTGCAGCCTGCCTAAGAATGGCGCTGCCCACAGGGAGAGCTGACACAACAAGATGACGCAACAAAAAGAAACACAGATTCGCGTACCGCTGACAACGACAGAAGCAGACAAAGAAGACGCAGCAAACAGACACAGAGAACAGACAATGAGGGGTTGGCGGGGGGAAGGGGAAAGAAATAAAAAAACAAAAACAAAAAAACACCTTTGCTTTGGAAGCGTCAAGACTACCACAATTTAGGTTGCTAATGTTAGCGGAAGGCTCTGGGTTATGGGCTTCTAGGTTTTTGACTTATGTCTCATGAAAGAATGTAAGGCTATGCCATAGGGTGGGCAAGGGAATAAAGAGTTTATTAAGAAACAAGAAAATGAGAAAAAAATATACACGGTCTGGGGCCTGGACTGCAGGCGTGCTGCAGAGAGAGACACACACTCGGGGCCCCAGGTCAGGTCTTTTACTCTTTCCTTCTCCCGCTTCATCATGCTGGGGAGGGGTCCCAGCTGGTGGCTGTTCTGGTGGGTTACCCCACCTCTTAGCTCTCAGCGGACCAATGGTGAGGCCTTTTATTTAAAGGTATCTGGGGCTTCCCCTTGACCCTAAACGGGATTCTCATCCCAAATGGGATTCTCGTGGCCAGGCCTCATGAATTGTGCTCCCCAAATTGCAATTCTAAGACCCCAAATAAACGCCTTCACTGCCTTGAAGCTTACTTATTTCTCAGTTGACACTTCTGCCCAACTGGTCACAAATTCGGCGGTTTCTACCACCCCTGTGGGTTCAATAATTTGTTAGAACTCACAGAAAGTGCTATCCTCAAGATTACAGCTTTATAATGTAAAAAGATACAGATAAGAAGAAGCCAAAAGAAGAGGTACAGAGAGCAAGGGCTGGGAGGGCCCAGACGCCAGCTTCCCCATTCTCTCCATGGGGAGTCAGCACATGTCACCCTCTGGCATAGCAGTGATATATTTTCTTAGTCACAGAAACTCGTTGTGACTTCGAGTGTCCTGAGTTTACGTGGGGTCCCCTTCTGTAGGCAGGTCTGATGGACTCAGTGTCCATGCGGCCAAACTCAGTCTGCAGCCCCCTCCTCTCCCAGATGCTGGAGAAGTGGGCCCAACCCAATCACAGGGTTGATCTTTCTGGCTGAGCCAGGCTCCCCCTTAAGCCCACAGGTATGTCTGCCTTACCTGCAGCTACCAGGTGTGGAATTGGACCCACCCAGAAGAACAATAGGTAGCCCTATCACAGGAAATTCCAAAGATCCAGAGTTTACTTCCCGGGGAAGTGGGGACAAAGACCAGCCAAGTTTGTCATTATACCACACAGTAGTACCAGGTTACCAAATTACCGAGGATGGCCCTAACATAACACACAAACAGGTAGCTGGAAACAACAGAAATTTCTTCTCTCAGTTCTGAAGACCAGAAGCCCCAAATTCAGTGGGCAGGGCCCAAAGGCTCTGGGCCACGCCTCTCTCCCAGCTTCCGGTAGTCCCAGCAATTCTTGGCATTCCTTGACCAGTAGGTGCACCACTCCAATCTCTGGCCTTCTCTCTGTGTTCCCACATCTCATCTTCTTACAAGAACACCCATTATTGGATTTAGGGCCACACAAATCCAGTATGACCTCCTCTGAATTTAACTAATTACATCTTCAAACACCCTATTTCCAAATAAGTCCACCTGCTGAGGTTCTGGGTGGATGTGAGTTTTGGGGACCCTATTCAACCCAGTATACCAAGTCACAGGGTCACTGAGAAGTCAATGAGGGAAGCGGATTTGGCTCAACTGATAGAGCATCTGCCTACCACATGGGAGGTCCAGGGTTCAAACCCAGGGCCTCCTGACCCATTTGATGAGCTTGCCCACATGCAGTGCCGATGCGCACAAAGAGTGCCATGCAGGGGTGTCCCCCATGTAGGGGAGCTCTACCCACAAGGAGTGCACCCAGTAAGGAAACCCGCCCTGTGCAAATAAAGCACAGCCTGCCCAGGAGTGGCGCTGCACACACAGAGAGCTGACACAGCAAGATGACTCAACAAAAAGAGACACACATTCCTGGTGCCACTGTCAAGAATCCAAGCAGACACAGAAGAACCCACAGCGAATGGACACAGAGAGCAGACAACGGGGGTGGGGGAGTGGGGGGCAGGGGGCAAGGGGAGAGAAATAAATAAATAATAAATCTTAAAAGAAAAAAAGTAAGTGAGCTGAGGTAGGCGAAACGTGTCACACACAGCATGTGCCAAGAGAATAGCAGTTGCTGTTCTTATTAGTGTATTATTCTGACATTAGTGTTGGGGAGAATGAAGGCGATCCCAGCCTGACAGCTCACTCCAATCCATGACCCCAAATGGCAACGCTGGGGGTTGGACCCCGAAGCCCCACAGCGACTTGGGAACCGTGGAGAGAGATCGGACCTGAGAGGCAGCCGAGAGCCTGCTCAGCCGGGTGGTCTTTCGGGTGGGACCAGCCCCCAACGCTAACGCTGTGGCTGCACAGGGCGTGAGGACAAGTAGGCTCTGGTCTTCAGTTAGCTCTGAGGCTCCAGCTGTCCTCACTCTGCAGGGCGGTTTTAAAATCTATTTTAAGAGTGAAGGACCGTGGAGGGAACGTGGAGGGAGCCTGCGCGTCCCTGGGGGCAGAATGGCCAGCCCCTCCCTTCCCAGGGCAGGGTGACTTCCCAGCGAGGGTGCAGCCAGGAGGTCAGCAAGCTTTCAGCCAGCCTCGAGAACCTCTTCCTTCAAGGGAGGGTGGCCCCAGGGCAGACATGCCTCGGGGGACAGGCCCCGGCTGAGGGTGTGAAGTGCTCTCTGTAAGGCTGGTCGTCTGGGACTCCTCAGAGGCACAGTCATTCCTTCCCCTTTCTCCAAGAACACAGTGGTGACTGACATGGTTGGTGCCACAAATAGTTGTTGAGCACTTCCTAGGTGCCAGGCCGGAGCAGGGCCTGGAGGCTCAAATGGGCACATAGACATGGACCCTGCCCTCCTCTGAGGAACATGCAGGCTCAGAGGAGGCTCATTCCATGGACACACACAAATAAAAGAATTATGGGTGAGGCTGAGGGCTGTGAAGGAGGCAAACCGGGGCTGGGACTGAGAAAACCTAGGAGACACACTGTTGCCCTGGGACGGTCAGGGCAGGCTTCTCCGTGGAGGCAACACGGAGACCTGAGCTAGAGAGGGCACTAGGAAGAAAGAGGGGCAGGATGAAGATGCCCTGGGTCTTCTCTCCCTGCGTCCACACCTTGACCCTGCAACCTTGCAGTTCCTCTCACCAAAGATGTGGGGTCTATTTCTCTACTCTTGAATATAGAGCTGACCATGTGACTTGCTTTGACCAATAGAATATTGACAGAGTTGACTCAAGAAGAGGCTGAAAATGTTTTTGCAGGATTCTACCTTCTTTGGACTCCAGTCTTCGCCAGGAGAACAAGTCTGAGGAGAGGTGTGAGAGAAACATGGAGGAGAGCTGAGTTGTCCCAGCCATTCCAGCCGAGATCAGTCAACAGTCCATCAACAACAAACACAAGAGGGAGCCCAGCCAAGATCAGCAGAGACCCCTACCCAACCTGCAGCCTACAGCAGATGCATGAGTGGGCCCCCCATTGAGATCAGCAGAACTACTCAGTCAATCCACAGCCTCCTAAGAAAGCATAAATGGTTGTTGTTTTAAGTCAATAGATGGTGGGATGGTTTGTTACCTAGCAGTAGTTGACTGATACAGAAAGAGCATTCCAGCCGATGGGAGCAGCATTTGCAAAGGCTCAGAGGTAAAAAGAGTTTAGTGAGTCAAGAGAAACAGCAAAGAAGGTCAACATGGCTAGGATGCGGTGAGGGACAGGTAGAGAGAGAAAAAATGAGATCCAAGGAGTGCATAGGAGCCACAGAGCCCATGAAAAAGGATCGGGGTTTTTTCTAAGTATAGTGGGAGCTACTAGAAGGTTTTAAGAACATGGTGGGGCAGGAGGCCATGTAGGCATGTGATAGAATTTATGTTAAAAACTCCCTCTGGCTGTCCTATGGGAATGGACTAGAAGGAGCATGAGTGGCAGGGGGAGGCCAGTTATGTGGCGGCCTGAAAGGTGGGGCAGATGGGGAAGCTGAGGCCCAGATTGTCCATGTCACATAGCAAGTTCCATAGCAAGGGTAGGATTTGGACCCTGGGCTCCTGATTTCCGGTCCAGAATTTTCTCTCCTCTTCCCCTTGAGTTTTCCCAAGGAGCAAGAGGAAAGAAATTGCTCCTCCCCATGCAAACACATCATGCAGCTGATCCTGCCTGTCATCCCTCCATTCCATCCCTCCTCTACCCATTTCCAATATTTAATGAAAAGTCTTCTTCCCCACTCTGTATACTCAGTTTGCTCAGCTTGGGCCAACTTGGACATAACTGATTCTTTCCATCTTGATCAGCTTCCCAACTGACCTTCCATGGCCAGGTCCCTCCTTTGCCATGCAGCCCACACACAGGTGCCAGGGCAGTCTTTGTGATCATGCCACATCCTCTCCCTACTTGGAAATCTTCCATGGTTCCCCATTACCCTTGAAATAAAGTACAAACTCACTACTATGGCCTTCAAGATCCCCCATGATTGGGCCAAGGTCACTTCTCTAGGGAGAAGAGCATGAAATTTGGATCATCTGGGATTCAAATGCTGGCTCTTTTCTCCACCTCTCTGATCCTCCCCTTCTTTATAGCTAAAATGGATGCAATAATAGTACTCACCTCATCCTGCTGTGGGGAGAAACGACTCTCCTGCCTGTAGAGTGCCTGCCACAGAACAGGAGGCTGCCCTGGGACTGCTGCCCTCCCTGATGGGGTGAGTGCCTGTGCAGGTAACCCCCAACATGTGTCTCCATTCCTGGGACTTGGGTTCTCATCGTGGCCCTTGTCACCCTTAAAGGGATGCGACCCTTTGAGCATCTTGACTTGTCTCATGGTATAGATGTGAACACCGTCATGAATGCTGGGATCAGGGACATTTGGTCCCTTAGAGGACAGGAGCATTAGATTTCCTAGGTCATCATCTCTGGTTGATGGGGAGTTTGGGAATATTCTGTCCGTGCACACCCATGGTGCCTTACTTGTGCACCAGACCTACACCTAGTGAGGATGTGATTGGGTCATTCATCCAACTGGTGCATCTCAAAACCAGACCTGCCCCCAAAGTCCTCCTAGTTCACCGGCCTGGGCCTCACTTCTTAAGATAATTGTATTCCATGGGTCCCATGGCCCCTACCTGCCCTGGACCCTTGACTGGAACCACCCTATGCACCCCTACAACTGAAGCAGATCCCTTATTTAATTGCAGAATCCTTTGAATGGTCCTAATCAGGCAAAACACCCCAGGATCCTGTATGGGGTTTCCATACAGGTTGTTCTACCTCTGTTTCATGTTTACTGGGTTTACTAAAGAGCTCAGGGAGTGGTTGTCTATACTTGCCTGCAATGAACCCCCAAAGATTGACGCTTCCTAACTACCTTCACCTGATAAAGTCCCTTCAAAGGATTTCTCTGTTAACTGAAGGACCTGTCTCAAGATGACTTTGGGTCTCTTAAGGCTAGGATCTGTCTACTTCTCTTGATTAAAAAAACAAACAAGCACAAAAGCTAAACTAATCTCTGTCTTATCAGACATCCTGTTACATCTGAATCTTCTGGTTTGCTTTTGTTTTTTGTTTTTTTTTTTACAATGGGCATATCATTGCTTGTGTAATAAGAAGAAGTAATAAAAATGATACAACCCTTCCGTAAGGCTATATAAGACTTGAGCAATGCTATCACACAGCTGGATTTAATGGACATTTATAGCACACTCCACGCAACAAGAGCAGAATACAGTAGGACCTCTTTTTATGTGGCCAATATGTTCCAAAACCCTTTGCATAAGTTGAAAATCACATATAGCAGTGAACCCCATTATTTAATAAGTATTTTTCTTATGAACATACCTAGCACACATTTTTTATAAATAAGGCAAATAAACACTCTAGTGACAATAAGTAAACAAAATTAATCATAGAAATAATTTTAAAAATTTGTCATTCTCCCTCCCTCTCTCTCTCCATCCATACATACATTGTGATCACTGTTCTTCTTCAGACATCTTCTTGGACTCATGATGATCATGAGGATAGTAATGCCTACGTGTGGCTGCAAACTGACTGGCTGAGTGTAGTAGAGACACGCTGCTCTCATCATCAGCCTCAGACAAGCCAGGTTCATGGGTCAGCCATTTTGAAAATGATGGTTGAATGGGAGACGAGGACAATGGATGGGCATCAGGCATGGAGGATGTTGATAACTCTCAAATGGAAGGTTTTGCTATCGTTTTAAGAACCTCATGATTGGAAGCTGTTGTCAATTCATCAAAGACTCACTGCAGAGGTTGCAGTACTTCAGTTATTCCTCTGCTGACTTAAATTGCACATTCCAACCAAGTAGCATATTCCACGATTGAATCTTTCAATTACTATGCATTCTGGAAGACTTCTGCAGACTTTTGTAATTCCACACTTGAGGTTCCTGTTCATCTTTTTTTTTTCCAAATAGCCCCATCTCGTCACAATTGAAGGCTCGCCTTGGATCACATTCCCCTTCTACAGTGATTTTCTTTAGTTCTGTGGGAACTGTAGCAGCAACTTCTTCATCCACAGATGCGGCCTCTGCAGTAATTTTGAGATTCTCCAGTCCAGATCTTTCTTTAAACCTGTACGGCCAGCCTTTGCCTGTGATAAGTGGCTTTGCTTTCTCCACTTTCACTAAGGTTTTGCCGTGCACCATGGACTTAACTTGAGCAGTTTGAGGTGCTATGGCAACACTTCCACAAATTTCTCTCTCCCTACTTAGTATGGAACACATGGAAGATTCATTCTTCCCTAACATTCTCACAACCGCAGAGGCAGATTTTTTTTCTTTCCTCACTAAATCTAAAATTTTTATTTTTTCCTCTAACATAAGCACTGTGCAACTTCTCTGTGGCTTATCAGAGCTACCAGCATCACCACTCTTTTACTTTGGGGGCATTATTATTATCTAAATAGCATTAATGAAATAGAGAAGCACTGTTCTGACATGGACATGACCTGTTACAAGTGAGAACTGCAGACAAAGACTGACGAGGGAACCAAAGTTTGGTGCAAAACCATGTAATGACTCACACTAACACTTCTCTGAGAAAGAATGAGTGTGATTGGGTGAGATGCTGCAAATGTTATACCACTTGAGAAAATGGCACAGATTTAGCATGTTATTAAAAAATTTTTATTTTACATATTTTTCTGCCTTTATTTTTTTGATTCCTAATACTTAAACCTGAATTCGCATGTGTTAGGTTTGCATAAAACAAGGCCATGCTGTAGACATTTTTAACAAATTCACATGGAGAATTCACTAAAATAGACCATATACCTGACCATAAAAAAGACTGAAATCATTCAGAGTATGTTCTTAGACCACAAAAGAATTAAATCTGAAGTCAATAACAGAAAAATAGCTTAAAAATCTCCAAATATTTGGAAATCAAACAGCATAATCATAAAAAACACAAGGGTCAAAGAAGAAATTACACAGTAAATTTAGGAAATATTTTGAACTGAATGAACATGAATGCACAATATATTAAAAATAGTCAGATGCAGCTAAAGCAGTGCTTAGAGGGAAATTTATAGCTATATATTCAAATGTTTATATTAGAAAAAAGAGAGACTTGAAATCAATGCTCTAAACATCCACCTAAAAATCTTGTAAAAGAAGAGCAAATAAACCCAAAGGAAAGAGAAGGAAGAAAATAAAAATGAACAGAAATAATGAATTAGAACAGAAAACAAACTGTAAGCAAATCAATAAAACCAAAAGAAGTTTATTTGAAAAATATAGCAAAATTGATAGACTTCTAGCCAGAGTGATCAAGAAAAAGAAAAGATAAGACATATTTATGAATATTAGGAATGTAGAATGGGATATCACAATAGATCTTAATAGGCTAATAAGGAGATATTCTGAAGAACATTATGTCAAAAATCAGACAACTTAGATGAAATGGGGGAAAAAAAACCTTGAAAGACACAGAGATTACCAAGACTGACTCAACAAAAAAAAAAAAGAAAGAAAGAAAAAAGAAAATCTGAATCACCCTATATATCTATTAAATAAACTGAATTTGTGGTTAAAGTTTTCACACAAAGAAAACTCCATGCCCAGATCGTTTCAATGGTGGATTCTATCAAACATTTAAGGAAGAAATAACACCACTCTAACACAAACACTTCAAAGAATACAGGAGAAGGAAGGACTTCCCAATTCATTTTGTGAGGTCTGCATTACTATGATACCAAAACAAGAAAATTTATAATACAAGACACTACAAGAGAAAAGGGAAAGAAAAACTCCAGAACAATAATGTCTCACAAACAGAAATGCAATGATCCTTATAATTTTGGCAAGCTGAGTCCAGCAATATGTAAAATGACCAAATTCATTTATCCCAGGAATGTGAAGTTGGCTTAATATTTGAATATTAATTACTATTATTTGTAATATTGACATACTAAAGGAGAAAAACCACACAATTATTTCAATGGACACTGAAAAAAATTGACAAAATTCAACACTCATGCATGATCAAAACCTCTCAACAAGAAATTCTTCAACCTGATAAAAGGTATCTATGAAAAACCTAGGGCTAAAATTATACTTAATGTGAAGATTGAATTCTTTCTCACTAAACCTGGGAACAAATCAAGACACCCACTCACATCACTTTGATTCACATTGTACAAAAGGTATTAACCAGTGCAATAAGACAAGAAAAAGAAACAAAATGCATGCAGATTGGAAGGGAAGGAATAAAACAGTTTTTATTTGCAAATAATAATTATATACATAGAGAATCCTGAGAAATTTTTTTAGAAGATTTATTTCTCCCGCTCCCCTCATTGTTTGTGTTGCTGTCTGCTTTCTGTGTCAATTCACTGTGTGTTCTTCTGTGTCTGCTTGCTTTCTCTTTAGAGATGGCACCAGGAACTGATCCTGGGGCCTTCTGGAGTGGGAGAGAGGTGCTCAATCTCTTGCACCACCTCAGCTCCCTGGGCTGCTGTGTCTCTTATTGTCTCTCCTCTGTGTCTCTTTTTGTTGTGTCATTTTGCTGTGCCAGCTCTCGACATGGGTCAGCACTCCTGAGTCGGCCGGCATACCGCACAGGTCAGCACCCCATGTGGACCAGCACTCCACACGGGCCAGCACTCCATGTGGGCCAGCTGTCCGCTCAGGCCAGCTCGCTGTATGAGCCTAGACCTCCTATACGGTAGGTGGGAGCCCAATCACTTGGCCACATCTGCTTCCCAATCCTGAGGAATTTAATAAAGCTACTAGAACAATAAATGAGTTTAGAAAGGTTTCAGGATACCCGAACAACATTCAAAAATAAATTGTATTTCTATATATAGGCAATGAACACTTGAAAATTTGACTTATGAAGTACCATTTACAATAGCATTGAAAAATATGAAATACTTAGGGATATATTTAACAAAAACTTATTTAGCACATGCATGGGAAAAACTGTAAAACATTGCTGAGAATTATTAAGGAAGCCTTAAAGAAAAGAGAAATTCCATATTCTTTGTTCAGAAGTCATAATATTGTTAGGATGTCAATTCTCCCCAAATTGACCTACGGATTCAGTACAATCCCAATCAAATCCCAGCAGGCTCTTTTATAGGTATTGACAAGGCAACTATAAAGTGAATATGGTAAAGCAAAAGTCCTAGAATAAACAAAATCATGTTGAAAAAAAGAGAATAAAGTCAGAGGTAATTCAACAGGGAAAGGCTAGACTTTTCAACAAATGGTGTATGAACTGGATATCAACATGGAAAAAAATAAATTTCACGTGCCGCAAAACAGTGAGGAAGTGGCATGAGGTGAGTAGCAGGGAGAGGTGGGAAAGGGTATTTGAACCGGGACTTAAAGGGTGAGTAGGAGTTCACCTGGCAGACACTACATAATCCTGGAGGCCTGGGATTCTGTGTCTTGCCCCCCTATGCTTAGCACGGGGTTGGTGCTTTGGCAAATGCACACTGATTTCTCTTGGAACATGAAAAGCCAGAAAAGAGAATAACCTAGAGGTCATAAAACCGGGGCCTCTGGCCTTGGCGTCAGAGAAATAGGCCTGTAGCAGGACCGGAGGGGGGGGGGGGCTGGGCTGGAGGAGGGAGTTTTCTTAGCCTCCTGGACCCTTCCTTCCAGTCGGCAGTGAAGTCACCGGCTAAGGGAGGAGGGGGCTGGAAAGCACAACTCCAAGAGACAAGCCATCTGCTCCTGGAAGCAGCCCAAGGCATTGCCCCCGCCCGCCGCAGTCGCCAGCACAGCCGGCCGCCACCACCCCACCCCAACCCCAGGGTCCCATGAGTGTGGCAGCTACAGGCCTGGGGACACTGGAGCCAGAGGCAATCAGTGAGGGCGGCCGCGGCTGCGGTGGCTTCGGAATCTGATTGTTAGTGGGCGCGAGGGAGCCGCGCTGTCTCCCCTGTGTTTACTTGGCTCAGTCGAGGGGATGGAAATTTGATCTCCGTGGGGACCGGCCACGGCCAGCCCCTGCCGGGAGTCTCTGATGGAGCCCTGGCCCCTTGGAGCTGCTCTGAGGCCATCCTATTATCTGGGGAAACTGAGGCCAGACAGCAAATGGAGAAGGGACTTGCCCAATCAGAAAGCATATAGCAGCAGCCCCCAGTTGTGGGGCATTATGATGTGCCAGGCACTGAGCCAAGTGCCTCACACCTAACTACCCAGCAAGGGAAGTATTATTCCCAGTTAACAGTTGGGGAAACTGAGGCTCAGAGAGAGCAAGCCACTTGCCCGAAGTCACGTAGCCAGAGCTCAGCGGGAGTCCACATCTCCCTGACCCCAAAGGCAGCGCTTCTAACCGTCTTGTCATCCTGCTCTGAGGACACTGTTCATAGGATGGGACTCCAGAGCCCAGCGGCTCCACGAAGGTCTCAGTCCCCTGGAAACCATCCTTTGTGACATCTCACTGAGCCTGAGCCCACCACCCTCGAGCCCCTGCAGACTTGCCCGACGCTCCCCCTGCCTTGGAATGGGTCTGTAGACACAGAGTCCCCAGCTGTCGGCCCTCCTCCTGTCACCCACGGAGGAGGGGGCTGGGCCTGTTCTCCATAGAACCCCCACAGGCAGCACAGGGCCAGGGAGGAGCCAGAGGGCCCCCCACGAGCATGGGTGGGTGCAGCACAGCGGGGAAAGCCAGCTCTGCCGCCGACTGCTGTGTGGCCCTGGGCAAGGGATGAAACCTCTCTGAACCCCATAAAATAGGGACGTTGATACCTTTGGGGTGAGAGGGTGGGGGTGAGGATTCCATGATCTCATGCATGGAAAGGGCTTGGCACCTGGCAGAGACTCAATAAATAGGACATCCTGGATATGAACTTGGGTTTTTTTTCCTTTGGGGTTTTGTCTTTCTTCCAGCAATATGCTACAAGTTTCTGGGGGAAATGGGACCATGTTCTCACTGCCAAGATTCGCGCCCCCCCCCACCCCCCCCTCACCCCCGTACTAGGAATTTGACTGACGCGTAGGAATCCCATTGTTGACTTGAAACCGTACTCCCTGGCTTTTGTTTTTTTTTCCTTTTTCAGTTTCTGTGGAATTCTCTAAAGCCTTGTTAAATGAATGTGCACTGTTAGGCTGAACCCCAGGGATCCGAATGGTTGCCATACCAGGCTGGGCTGGACGAAGCGCACAGCCTGAACCACTCTCGTTGCTGCAGGCAGCCTGGAGCAGCGGGAGCAGCTCTTCTCGTTCTCCGAGTGGTCACGTGCCCTCCACGGGCAGAAAGCGCCCTGACCCCAAGCAGGAATCTCCCGGGTACCTTTCCTGCCGGATATGTCTGCACTGAATTGCTTCCCTTTTTTCTTTTTTCTTTTTTTCCTTTTTGATGTAATCGTGCTTCCCTGGGCCAGTCCTTCCCCGCCAGACCTTTTAGGGGAATACACGAGGCTTTCCAGGCTGGGGAATTCCTAGGAATTGGAGTCCGAGTTCCAGGATCCTCCCCACCGCAGCAGAATCTAGTCCCGGCCCTCTGTGGGTGGGAGAAGAGGAGGTGGGACAGCCCTGGCATGGCTGGCTCCTGCCCCCGGCCACCTGGGGGCTCCCAGCGTCCTGTCTCCCGAGGCCAAGGCCCCGCAGCTCAGCCTCAGAGGCAGAAGGGTCAGGCTTCTGCCTAAAGAATGTCAGGGACCCAGTGGTGACCAGGCGTCCAGTCCTCCCCGTCAACATCATCCCGGGGTTTTGAATCCATGTCCTGGGTCACCACCAGTGGAATTGCTGGAGGCTCAGAGAGGCAGGCCTGCCACTTCCCAGCTGCGTGGTCCATGACTCACCATCTCACCGATGCAGAAGCTCCTCCTTCTGGATCCTGGGAAGAACCAGACCTGCCTTCTTGGATTCCTGAAGTCAAATGGGGTGTACCTTTGTTGCCTTAGCCCAATGCATGGCTCACGGCCACCGCAGGAAATAAGACTGAACAAGGTTGGCTGGCGATGTCAGCAAAAACACAACTTTATTTTTCGTTCCACCATCTCTTTATAATGTAGTCAATGGGGGGTGGTGCCTCCACTTTTCCCCGGGGGAGGGGGAAGGCTTGGCTTGTCAGTTCATTGTTAGATAATGACAGTCCCTTTAGTTTCAAACTCTTCTGAGGCGATCAATAGAAAGCCCAGACCGATGCAAAATTTCCTGGTCCAGAAATAAGGGCATTGGTCAGCTTCTTTTCTCTTCCAGCCCCAGACTCCTGGCCATAGTTTTAACTCAACAGTGTTGGGACAGTAGCAGAGAACGAGAGCTCGGGAATGACAAAGACATTCTTACCTGGCAGGTTTTGTGGCAACCTGCCTTAAAGCTCTCTGAGCACCGTGCTGAACAAAACAGACCTCATCCCTTCTGTGATGGTTCGTTTCATGTGTCAGCTTGGCCAGGTGATATATCCAGGTGTCTGGTTAAGCAGGCACTGGCCTGATTGTTACATTTGATGGCCTTAAATCATCAGTAGATTGCATCTATGGCTGATTACATCTACAATCAAGCCAGGAGATTGCCTTTAACAATGAGAGACAATACAGTCAGTTGAAGGTTTTAAGAAGGAGAAGTGTTGGTTTCAGCAGTCAGAAGAGAGAATGTCCACCTTTACCTCAGCCAGCCAGCTTCTCCTGGGAAAATCACTGAAAACCCTTTATTGGGATTCACAGCTCGTAGCCTGCTCTATGGAATATGGACTTATGCATCCCCATAGTCATGTGAGATCATTTTTATAAAATTTCATAATATTTACAGATATCTCCTGTCTGTTCTGTTTCCCAGCAGAACCCTGACTAATACAGCTTTGGTACCAGAAGTGGGGGTCTTGGGAAACAGAATCTTAAGGATGAGATTTATGAATTGGTTCTGAGGTGTTTGGAACTGGTTCTGTACTCTGATTAGATTCAAAAGCACTAATGATTCTATTTCTAATAATCAAGGTGGCACTTATAGTCCAAGGCATGGGTTGACAGTTAGATACACAAAATTTCACCACTGGATAAGGCTATTCAAATGCTTACAGAAGGCAAGCCTCTGGGGTGAGAGTGTTTTTGACACCTTAACCGAGTTTTCTGGAGTTAAATGTTATAATGATGTTGACTGGTTGTTCATAAATATGCTAGAAACAGCTATAAAAGTAAGGGATGAGCTGAAGCCTTCAAATTTGCAACTTAAGTGCTGCATGAAGGACATGAAAGTTTCTATGTGTTCCCTGAAGGAAAATCTTATTTTGTGCAAAAAGCTGCAGACTTGAAATTTCTGAAAACCAGACCCAGAGTCTCATTGTGTAAGTGACTGAATTACAACATAAACTAAATTCTCAGCCTTGCAGGGTATCTGCTATTAAAGTGAGGTCATTGACTAAAAGCAATGGGATCTGAAAATTAGAATGGGGACATAGGGGTTGATAATGATGGTAGTGGGGACATTGAACCCCTAGGTTCTGCTGAGTCTTTGCCAGAAAAACCTGTAATAGTCGGCCCCGGGAATCTGCCAACCTCCACCTAAAGAGGTTAACCCTGCTGTGCCTGGTAAACCCGTAACCATCTCCCCTGAGCAAATAGCCCTCACTCCTCTGTCTGAAGAGATTAGTCCTATTTCACCAGATGAAACTGCAACGGAATGCCCTGAGACAATTGACTTGCAAGACATTTCTAATTCTTCTACCCACCACCCCTTTTTTCTTCCAAATCTATAACTAGACTGGAGTCCCAAAAGAGCTGAGGGAAAAAAACAGGGAAGATCTTCCTTGGCTGGTTTTGTGACAAGCTGGCCTCATGCTCTCTCCGCACAGTGCTGAACCAAGCAGACCTCATCCCTGCCCTCCAGGGGCATGCTGGCTGGAGAGTCATTGAACTATCACATGAATAAGTCTATCATTGGAAATGTGATGAGTGCTACTGAGGAAGAGTACAGGATGCACAGTAAGCAGAGCCAAGAGGGGGTGAGATGGCAGAGCAGAAAGGGGTAGAGAATGGACTGCGGTGAGTTACAGTCAACTGCAAGGCAGCAAAATAGACAATTATTTTCTTTCCAATGTGTCTTAAAAACAGGAAAGGAGAGATGGAGGGAAGGAAGAAGGGAGAGAGGATTTCTGAAGTCAGAATACTTAAATGAATGGATTCTCACCCTCTCGGTCCCCACATCAGTCAGGCTGAGTAACTCCCAACAGCACAGCCCCCTTCTGTCGCTGCCATACCCTGACCACATATCCTGTGTGATAAGGGCAGCCAGTCTTGAAGTTGGCCAGTGGCCTTTGTGGGAGCTCATTAAACTCATAGCCTGTTCTGGTGAAGACCATCCAGACCAATAACAGCCTTCCTTTGGGGACATTGAATGCAAGCTGAGAAGTTGAGAGATACCTGGAGAGAGAGAAACTCCAAGGTTGTGGGAGCCATGAGCTCCCAGGGAACTAGAGGCAGGAGAAACCATGAAGTAGCAGAAGTCATTGGGAGGTAGAAGACTCAAGGAAGCAGAAACAGGAGACAGACAGGAGAGGGTAAGACACAGCAGGCAACAGTGGCAGTTAGAGCAAGAGCCCAGAAGCCTTAATGGGCAAGCACAAGAAACAGGTGCTAGAGAAAAGTTTATCCAGTTCTCCAAGGAGCTTCCCAGGCTCCCAGAGATCTGGCTGAGCTGCAGTCCAGGGCCTGTTTTCCTCATTTCCTCATGTATTCTGCTTGCTCACCGTGCCTTGGCAGTACCTCTGCTCCTCACACCTGTCTCATGTTCCAGGCATGTAGGCCTGAGCCTGGCCCGAAAATCCCAGCTACGTTTTGCACAGGGAGAACCAGGAGGTGGAAGGAAGCTCTTTGGAAAGACACCAAAACCCCTCAGCCTGAGTGTAGGGAGCAGCAAGAAGCGGGATGTGTGTGGGAGGGCACGGTTTGGGGGTAGCTCAGACCATGGAGCCAAGAGCCCTCAGCCCAGCTCTAACCCTGAGCAAATCCTGTTTCCTCTCTGGGTCTCAGTTTCCCTATCTGTAAATGTAGGTGATTTCTTTTTTCCTTTCTTTTTTTTTTTTTTTTTCACTTCAACAAGTGCCAAAATGACGTATCCATTTATTTTTCTCACGTTTTTCCATTTTAAATGTATTGTAATATCTCAAAAGATTTTTTTCAATTAAATGAACTGGATACATATAAATTATTTTGATTGATACAATATGTTACACAATATATTCGGTTTATAGTAACACAATCTTATAGTATTTGTCCTTTTGTGTCTGGCTTGCTTCACTGAACATAACATCTTCCAGGTTCATCCATGTTGTCATATGCTTTACAACTTCATTTCTACTTACAGCTGCATAATATTCCATCGTGTGAATACACCACAGTTTGTTTATCCATTCATCTGTTGATGGACACCTGGGTTGTTTCCAACTTTTGGCAATCATGAATAATGCCACTATGAACATGGATGTGCAGATGTCTGTTCTTGTCATAGTTCTCAGTTCTTCTGGGAATATACCCAGTAGTGGTATTGCAGGGTCATGTGGTAAGTCTACATTCTTCTTTATTACTTCTTTAGGAAGTCTATATTACTTCTTTAGGAACTGCCAAACAGTCCTCCACAGTGGCTGTACCATTCTGCATTCACACCAAGAGTGAACAAGTGTTCTTATCTCTCCAAATCCACTGTTTAAAATGCCATTCTAATAAGTGTGAAATGATACCTCATTGTAGTTTTGATTTGCATTTCCCTAGTCATTAATGATGTTAAGCATTTCTTCATGTGTTTTTTTTGCCATTTATATTTCTTCTTTGCACAAATGTCTATTCAAGTCTTTTGCCCATTTTTTAATCTGGTCTTTTTTTTTTTTTTTTTAATTGTTGAGTTGTAGCATCTCTTTTTATATCCTGGATATTAAATCCTTATTAGATATGTGATTTCCAAATATTTTCTCCCATTGAGTCGGCTGCCTTTTCACCCTTTTGACAAAGTCCTGTGAGGTGCAAAAGCGTTTAACTTTGAGGAGGTCCCATTTATCTATTTTTGTTGTTGTTCATGCTGTGGGTGTAAGATCCAGGATACCACCACCTACCAGTTCTTCAAGATGTTCTCTTACATTTTCCTCTAGTAGTTTTATGGTCCTGGCTTTTATATTTAGGCCTTTGATCCCTTTTGTGTTGATTCTTGTATAGAGAGTGAAATAAGGGTCCTCTTTCATTCTTTTGGTTATAGATATCCAGTTGTCCCAGCACCATTTGTTGAAGAGATTGTTTTGTCCCATTAAAATTAACTTGGTAGCTTTGTCAAAAACCAGTTGACTGTATAGGTGAGGGTTTATTTCTGGGTTCTCAATTCTATTCCACTAATTGATGTGTATATCTTTGTGCCAGTACCATGCTGTTTTGACCACCGTAGCTTTGTAATATATTTCAAGGTCAGACAGTGAAATTCCTCCCATGTTGCTCCTCTTTTTTAGAATGTTTTTGGCTATTTGGGTCCAATTTCCTTTCCAAATAAATTTAGTAATTGCCTTTTCTAATTCTGTAAAGTAAGCTGTTGGGATTTTTATTGGTATTGCATTGAATCTATAAATCAGTTTGGGTATGATTGACACCTTCATGATATTTATTATTCCTATCCATAAACATGGAATGTCTTTCCATTTATTTAAGTCTTTTTATATTTCTTTTAGCATTGATTTGTAGTTTTCTGCACATAGGTCCTGTACTTCTTTGGTTACATTAATTCCTAGGTATTTTAATCTTTTTGTAACTACTGAAAATGGAATTTTCCCCCTGATTTCATCCTCAGATGGCTCAGTTCTAGGATACAAAAACATTACTGATTTTTGCATGTTGGTCCAGTATCCTGCCACTTTGCTGATCTCATTTATTAGCTCAAGTAGCTTTGTCGTGGATACTTCCGGATTTTCTAAGTACAGGACCATGTCATCCACAAACAGTGAGAGTTTTACGTCCTCTTTCCTATTTGGATGACTTTCTTTTTTTTTTTTTTTTTTCCTTGTCTAATTGCCCTAGCTAGAACTTCTAGTACAATATTGAGTAACAATGGTGACAGTGGGCATCCTTGTCTTGTTCCCAATCTTAGAGGGAAAGCTTTCAACCTTTCCCCATTGAGTACGATGTTGACTGTGGATTTTTCATACATGCCTTTTATCATATTGAGGAATTTTCCTTCTCTTCCTATCTTTTGAAGTGTTTTTATCAAAAAAGGATGCTGGATTTTGTCAAATGTCTTTTCTGCATAGATTGAGAATTTCATGTGTTTTTTTTTCCTTCAGTTTCTTAATGTGGTGTATTACGTTGATTGATTTTCTTATGTCGAACCAGCCTTGCATACCAGAAATGAATCCCTCTTAGTCGTGATGTATAAGTCTTTTGATATGGTGTTGGATTCAATTTGCAAGTATTTTGTTGAGAATTTTTGCATCTATGTTCATTAGAGAGATTGGTCTATAATTTTCTTTTCTTGTAGTATCTTTATCTGACTTTGGTATTAGGGTGATGTTGGCTTCATGAAATGTGTTGGATGATTTTCCCTCCTCTTCAATTTTTGGAAAGAGTTTAAATAGGATTCTTTTTTAAATGCTTGGCAGAATTCACCTGTGAAGACATCTGGTCCTGGACTTTTCTTTCTTGGGAGATTTTTGATGATGGATTCAATATCTTTAAATGTGATTGGTTTGTTACATTCTTGTATTTCTTATAGGGTCAGTGTAGGTTGTTTGTGCATTTCTAGGAATTTGTCCATTTCATCTAAGTTGACTAGTTTGTTGGCATACTGTTTCTCATAATATCCTTTTATGATGCTTTTCATTTCTATGGGGTCAGTTGTAACTTCCCTCCTTTCATTTCTGATTGTATTTATTTGCATTGTCTCTCTTTGTTTCTTTGTTAGTCTAGCTAGGTGTTCGTTAACTTTATTGCTCTTCTCAAAGAACCAGCTTTTGGATGTGTTGATTTTCTTTTTTTTTTTTTCCTGTCAATTTCATTTATTTCAGCTCTAATCTTTATTATTTCTTTCCTTCTGCTTGCTTTGGGTTTGCTTTGCTGTTCTTTTCCTAGTTTCTCTAGTTTTTCAGTTAAATCTTTGAGTCTCGCTTGTTCTTCTTTTTTAATATAGGCATTTAGGGCTATAAATTTCCCTTTCAAGACTATCTTTGCTGTATCCCATAAGTTTTGATAAGTTGTGTTCTCATTTTAATTTGTCTCACTATATATATATATTTTTTTTTTAATTTTAAGATTTATTTATTCACACACACCCCCACTCTGGTTGTCTGTTCTGTGTGTCTATTTGCTGCGTCTTCTTCTTTGTCCACTTCTGTTGTTGTCAGTGACACGGGAATCTGTGTTTCTTTTTGTTGCATCATCTTGTTGTGTCAGCTCTCAGTGTGCGGCACCATTCCTGGGCAGGCTGTACTTTCTTTTGCACTGGGCAGCTCTCCTTATAGGGTGCACTCCTTGCACATGGGGATTCCCTACGCAGGGGACACCCCTACGTGGCATGGCACTCTTTGCGCACATCAGCACTGCACATGCACCAGCTCCACACAGGTCAAGGAGGCCCGGGGTTTGAACCGCAGACCTCCCATTTGGTAGACAGACACCCTAACCACTGGGCCAAGTCTGCTTCCCATTGTCTCACTATGTTTACTGATTTCACTTGCAATTTCTTCTTTGATCCACTGATTATTTAGGATTGTGTTGTTCAGACTCTACACATTCGTGAATTTACTTTTTTCCTGTCTATTATTGATTTCCAGTTTCATTCCATTATGATCTGAGAAGGTGCTTTGTATAATCTCAGTCTTTTTATATTTATTGAGAGCTGCATTGTGCCCTAATAGGTGGTCTATCCTGGAGAAAGATCCATGGCACTTGAGAAGAATGTATAACCTACTAAGTTTTGATGCAGTGCTCTGTATATGTCTATTAGGTCTAACTCATTTATCATGTTGTTCAAGTTCTGTTTCCTTGTTGATCTTCTGTCTAGTTGTTCTATCTAATGATGTGAGTGGGGTGTTGAAGTCTCCAACAATTATTTTAGAGATGTCTACTTCTCCCTTCAGTTTTCCCAGAGTTTGTCTTGTGTATTTTTGGATACCCTGGTTAGGTGCATAGATATTTATGACTATTATATCTTTCCGGTGGATTGTCCCTTTTATTAATATATAATGGCCATAGCAGTTTGACATAGTTATGAATTCCAAAAATAGATATTGGATTATGTCTGTAAACTGGTCTGTACTTGGGCGTGATTAAATTAAGATTAGGGCTTTGATTGGGCCACTTCAGTAGGGAGGCCAAGGGGTAGGGACTCACAGATAAAAGGCATGGCAAAGGACAGACTTGGAACATTTTTAATGTTGGAGTTTGATGCTAAAGTCTTAAGCTGGAGCCCCAGAAAGTAAGCACACAGAGGAAAGAGAACCAAGCCCTGGGAAGAGAGGCACCCTGAGCCCAGAAAGAAAGAAGCCATAGGAAGAGAGGAACCCTGAGCCTGGAAAGAAGCAAGAGAGGATCCCAGGAAGCCTGAATCCTGGCAGACTTTGGCAGCCATTTTACTCCAACACATGGAAATAGACTTTGGTGAGGGAAATAACCTATGCTTTATGGGCTGGTGTCTGTAAGCTCCCACCAAAATAAAACACCCTTTATAAAAACCAACAGACTTCTGGCATTTTGCATCAACATCCCTTTGGCTGACTAATACAATGGGCTTAATATTGCATTTAAAATCTGTTTTATATGATATTAGTATAGCTACCCCTGCTCTTTTCTGGTTGCTATTTGCATGGAGTATCTTTTTCCAGCCTTTCACTTTCAGCTGGTGAGTTTCTTGTAAGCAGCATATGGATGGCTCCTGTTTTTTAATCCATTCTGTCAGCCTGTATCTTTTGATTGCAGAGTTTAATCCATTCACATTCAGTAATATTACCGCAAATGTACTATTTACTTCCTCCATTTTATTCTTTGGTTTTCATATGTCATATTTTATTTTTGTCTGTCTTTCTACTCTTTTGGTTATCCTTTCTGTTGTTCTTTCTTCTATGCTTTCCTCCAAGCCTGTCTTTCATCTTTTTCTTTCAGATTCTAAGGTTTCCCTTAATATTTCCTGCACAGGTGGATTCTTTTTTGCAAACTCTCTTAGTTTCTTGTTTGTTTGTGAATATTTTCTACTCACTTTTATATTTGAAGGACAATTTTGCTGGATAAAGAATTTTTGGCTGACAGATTGTTTTCTTTCAGGATCCTAATTGTATCATACCACTGTCTTCTCGCCTCCACAATTTCTGAAGAGAAATCTGTGCTTATTGGATGTCCCTTGTACATGATGGTTTGCGTCTCCCTTGCTGCTCTGAGAATTTTCTCTTTATCTTTGACATTTGGCATTCTGAGTAGTATGTGTGTTTGAGTAGGTCTATTCTGACTTATTCTGATGGGTACGGTGCACTTCTTGGACATGTAAGTTCATTTATTTCATGAGAGTTGGGAAATTTTCAGCTATTATTTCCTCAAATACTCTTTCTGCCCCTTTTAACTTCTCTTCTCCTTCTGGAACTCCCATGACACATATGTTGTTGTGTTTCCTGTTGTCACTCAACTCTCTGAGCCCCTGCTCAATTTTTTCCATTCTTTTCTCTCTTCAGCTTTAGCTGTTCTGTCTTCAGTATCACTTATTCTCTTTTCTATCATTTTGATTCTGCTGTTGTATGCCCCAAATGTGTTTTTCATCTCACCTTTTGTGGCTTTCATTCCTAAGTGCTCTGTTACTATTCTGTTCAGGATTTAAATTCTTCTTTGTGCTCACTCAATGTCTTCTTGGTATCATTTATCTCTTTAACCGTATTGTCTTTCAACTCATTAATTTGATTTTGGAAATTTGTGTGCATCTTGCTGATTGGTTCTCTCAAATTCTGCATCTCTTCTGGGGCTTTGATATATTTATTTTCTTGGGCCATGTCTTCTATTTTCTTAGTATGGCTCACAATTTTTTGCTGCTATCTAGGCATCTAATTAGGATGTAGTTTACTCAGATGCTTAATTTCTTTCTTTTTTGTTGGGATTTAGTGGCAGGAGGTTGTGTGCTCTTTGATTCTTGGCTTGACCTGGATTGTTAGGATTGTCCTGCTGCTTGCTCAAAACTGGGTACTGGACCCAGTAATTGGTTGTAGAGTCACTTCCTAGGGCCTTGGGGAGGGAGGTTATAGAGGAGGTTATAGATTTCTTTATCCCATCTGGGCACATATAGTTGGTGAATCCAAGACATGGGAGGTAAAAATGATCTTAAAAAACAAAACAACAAAACAAACTGGGAACTTAAAAATCCAATGGGCCAAAAAATAGTGTCACTTATTTGAGAAACACAACAGCAAAAATTTAAGATAATTAATCCAATTTTATTTTTTAAATTTGAAATGAAAAACTGCACAACCAGATATTTGAAATCCTGGGCTCCAAGGAACGGCTCAGGTCTTCTGCTGGAAAGTCCCTCTCTTCTCCAATAGGGGAGTTTCTGCTCTAGGATTGAAATAGCCTCCAAATTAAATCCCTCAACATTCCAAAATGTCAAAAGAGTCCAAGAACCCAAAAGTTCTAAATTTTCCACGATTTTGAGACTTCTAAAATTTCCAAGATACTAAAATTATAGGGAATCTAAGATTCCAAACATGTGACAAATCCTAGAGCCTGAAACCTCTAAAGTTTCTAAGATTCTCAGACTTCCGAAGGCCTTAACTTTCCCAAATTTTGAAAGCGCCAAAGACCCCCTTTGGACGTACTTGAGAAGCTTGACAGGAACAGGGCCATCATCGGTACCTCCTGCTTTTTCCCAGGCGAAGGAGCTGAGGCCACCCCCCTTGGGCCTGGCTGTCCCTGAGGGCCAGGGGAGGAGGCAGGGCTTCCTGGGTTCAGGGCGGTCTCCATGAGAAGGAGCCACAGAGATCCTCAGCCATGAGTTGGACCTTAGGCCTCCTCCCTGCCCCCCTGGGATCCCCCACCTGCTCCTTGCGCCTCTGGGGACCCCCACCCTTCTCTGTGCTCTTCTGGGCCCCTAATCCTTCTCTATGAAAGGGCAGCAGCTGTCTAGGACCCTGGGCCCCTTGTCCCACCTCCTCATTTATTCCCTGGGTTCTGCCCTCAGATAGTTCACCTCCTAGTGGGGAGGACAGAACATCAAGTAGCAAGCACCCCGGGAAGGTTTTAGGGAGGGCAGCAGCATGGTCAGGTTGACTCCCTTTGGGGCCCTGCCCCTGCCTCCCACCTGCTGGCCGCACCCGGGTGACACCCTGAGAAGGCCAGGCCTGGGCTCCTGCCCCACGAGGAAGACACCGGAGGCTGCAGGCTGGCAGGCACCTTGAGACAGCCGGCCCTCAGCTCCCTGCTGGCTTGGAGCTGCCACTCCGTCTGCCCACCCCAGGCCCGTGTCTCCCCCTTGTGTCCCACTGGGGTCCTCTCCTCTCAGGTTCTGCTGCCCCCTGAGCTGGGCCTTCTCTCCAGCTCTGATCCTCATGAGGGGACCACTTCTCAGGATCTCAGGGAGAGAAGAAAGCTGCTGAGACCAGCCCGGCACGCCCCACCCCCACCAAGGCAGGACCCCTCCCCATGCGTGGCGGCGGGGGGAGGCTGGCGAACTCTGAGAACTTCCATTTCCTCCACTATCCAGGGTTGTAGGGAGATTGGGGGTGCTGGCTCTGGGCTTGTTAAGGGTCCCATCAGGGGCACTCCACCCTTGCCGGCCCCCCCACAATCCCTCCCCCACAACCCACACACACACACACACACCACTGCCAACCCTGAGTGAAGCTGAGGCAGCAGCACAGAAGGGGGCAGCACAGAAGGGGGCAGCGTGGAGGCGCAGGGGTGGAGAGCAAGAGGCTCGGTTTCAACAAGCACTCATTGTGGGGGCTGAATGGCCCTTCCCTGGTTCCATTCATGAAAGTGGTATTTTTAGCCCTGGACCGGCCGCCTGCGGTCCCGGCGGGGTGGCCAGGCCATGTGTCACGTCTGAGTGATCATGAACTCACTCTGCTCGGGAAGCGGGCCACGGGGGCCAGCTGCTGCCTCCAGGCTGCCGCGCGTCCAGGGCCACGCCAGGCCCAGCACTTCTGGCAGCTTCAACCTTCCCCCCTCCAGGTCCGCCTCGGGCGTGGGGAATAATAGAGCCAATTCCCACGGATGGACGCCTCCTGGGTGCCAGGCACCGCTCTGATTTTAACATCAGAACTCATTTCTCAGAGGTAGCTACTATTATTCCACATTACCGAGGAGGAAACCGAGGCTCAAAGCAGTCGATTTCACTTACTCAAGCCCACGTGGTGGAAGCTGGCCGAGCAGGGCGATTCGAAGCCAGGCGGTTGAGCTGCAGGATTCCTGCTCTTAGTGCATGGTCACTTGGGCTCTAGACCACGGGTGGACCATCATCTAGTGACAGCAGATCCTCCTGCCTGGGACCCAGAGCCCAGCCCCACTCTCGGTCCCCTGAGTTCTCTGGGACTGTGGGGAATGTTCAGTCCGACCAACCTTTGGAGGAGAGAAAACTGAAGCTGGGGAAGGGCCCCAAGGTCATGGAGCCTGTTGGCTTTAATTCCCAAGCCAGGTCTCTTCCCACTAAATGGACAAGGTCATCTTATGACCTGCCTACTTCCTCAGCCTTCCCCTGAGCGCAGCACCTGCACCCAGCTTAGCTTACAGCAGAGCAAAGAGCCTGGGGTATGGAAGCAGATTTGAGACCTTCCCTGCACTTGCTGTGTGATCTTTGACAAGTCTCCTAACCTCTCTGAGACTCGGTTTCCTCCTCTGTAAAGTGGGAGCGATTCAGAAGGCTGTTTGGCGGGTTTAAATTGCCTGGGGATTCGACAGATGTCGATTTCCTTATATTGGGCACTTCCAACCTACTTCAGCCCTACTGTGCCCAAATGCATGGTGTTCACTGTCCAGGGTCACTCTTGGAAATGAAAGATCTAATGGTGGAAATTGTGGACACTGTGACCAGCTGCGTGGGAGGTATTTGATGCCAACCATGCCATGCCGACATTCGCCAGCTCCTCCGATTCCCAGCAGAGAATTTGGCAGGTGGGTGGGATGGAAGGGAGGGAAGGAGAGAGGGAGGGAGGGAAGGGAGGGAGGGGAGGGGAAGGCGGGGAGGGAGGGAAGGGAGGAAGGAAAGAAAGAGAGGGGAGGGGAGGGAGGGGAGGGCAGGGCAGGGAGGGGAGGGGCAAAGCCCGTTCACTCCCTGAGCAGGCCGCTCAACTAGGAGAGCAGAACAGACGTGGTGGTTCTTCCCGGCCTGCTTAGCCGTGACCCCTCTGGGTAACCTTGGGTGAGTTTTTGCCCCTCCTGGAGCCTCAGTCTCCTCAATGAAAGCCCCAGGGCTTTTTCAGGGCACTTCCAAACCCCCTTTTCTCTGACTTGATCAGGAAAGCCCCTCCCTTTACCCCTGCCCCAGCACACACGCGCACGCATGCGCAGACACACACATGCGCGCGCGCGCGCGCACACGCATACACAGACGCGCACGCACGAGCGCACGCGCGCACACAGTGACCTGCACTTCGCACAGGGAAGCGCTGAAGCCTGGCTCTGGGCTCACCGTGGACTGGCCCGTGGCCCCTGAGGGTGGGTGCCTGTGGCCACCTCAGCCGCTGACTCCAGGATCTGTCAGCTCAGGCCCTCAGCTCGGGGACTGCATCCTGGTTGCAGATTTCCGGGTCAGAGAACCTGACCGTCCCACCTGGGATCTGTGTCGTTTGTTGGGCCACATGTAAAGGCCTAGGGATGGGGCAGCTGCTCCAAAACCAGGGTGGGGATGAGGCGAAACTGAAAGCATCTCTAATTCAGAGTCAGAACAACCCCCCCGAGTGTAAGTTAGTTACACGGAAAAATGTACAGACACTAATTCCTCACTTAACCAGAAAGCTACCTGGAAACTGGCTATCTGGAACTGGGCTATCTGGATCTGGGCTGAAAATTCAACAGAAAACACTCCTCCCTACACCCAGTTGCCAAAATAAATGTCAAAAGTCCATGCCCTTGACTCATCAGAAAATCTTCTCATTTGTTGTTTATGTAACTCTTATAATACATACAGTTCTAACATGCATACATCGCTGGTTTTCCACTGTAGGGAGTCATGATGATAGTGGTGAGACTTAACCACGAATATCCAGACTGGGAGGGAGAAATAGTTAAAAACATAAACATAAAAACATAGTACAACTTCTAGAAGCCTACTCAGGACTTAACAGTTTGGGGGACGTTCCGTGCCTAGGCACAGTGAACACACACATAATCAAAGCTCACAGCGATGACCCTGGGAAATCAAGAATGGATAAAATTAGGCTCCCTGTCTACACCCCGCCCCCCGCTTTTAAAAAAAATTATTTATTTCTCCCTTCTTCCCCCCCTTGTTGTTTTGCATTTGCTGTCTGCTCTCTGTTTATCTTTTTTTAGTAGGTACCATAAACCGAACCCAGGACCTCCCATGTGGGAGGAAGGCACCCAACCACTTGAGCCACCTCTGTTCTCTCCTCGTTGTGTCTTTCATTGTGTTTCCCCTCACAGTGTCTCTTCATTGTGTCACCTCGCTGAGTCGTTTTATTGAGACATTTTGTTACGTCATCTTGTTGCATCAGCTCTCCGCACCAGCGCTTTGTGTCAACTCACTGTCCTGCTTGTCTTCCTTAGGAGGCACAGGGAACCAAACCCGGGACGTCCCATCTGGCAGATGGACACCCAGCTGCTTGAGTCACATCCACTTCCCACCCTGTTCCCTTTTAAGATGGTGTAAATAGGTAACATTGTGAAAGGCTTCCTTTTTTAAAAAAGTGATTTAAGTTTTTAGCAGAAGGGCTAGGTTTTGCCTGGAAAATGCATTTTTGTGGAATAATGCAATATAAATAGTGTATGACTATACAAGGGTTTGCAAGCCAATCCAATAAAAATAATAAATGGCACAATTTTGAAACCAAACACTGTAACTAGCAGTTAGAATTTCATCGATGCAGGAATAAAGTTAAAACAATGACTTCAGTTGGATCGAGGTCCTCAGGGACCCTGCCAAGAGCTTGAAGGCAGATAATTTTCAGGAGCAATGCCCAATCTCAGCCCATGACATAATTTTCTCCCTCATTCCTGATGAGACCCTCAAACTTCATTACGGGGGTGGGTGGGTAATGATACCCCACAGATCTATATGTGTTCAAACTGGAGGCCTAGGGAGGAAATTCAGGGTCCTCTGGCGGCAGTGCACCTCAAAAATTATGTGCATGAAAATCACTTGGAGGGAAGGGAACAGAGGTGGTCAAATGATTAGGCACCTCCCTCCAACATCAGAGGTCCCAGGTTTGGTTCCTGCTGCCTCCTGAAAAAAGAAGACCAGCATACAACAGATACAGCAAATGCAAACAAGAAGGGGGTACATCAAATAAATCTCAAAAAAAAAAAACACTTGGAGGGAGCAGATGCAGCTCAAGTGGTTGAGCGCCTGCTTCCCATATGGGAGGTCCCGGGTTCGGTTCCCATGCCTCCTAAAAACAAAAACAAACAACAAGCAAACAAACGAAAAAACCAACTCAGGGGAGCCAGTGTGGCTCAGTATTTGAGTGCTGGCATCCCACATACAAGGTCCTGGGTTCAATCCCCGACCCAAGTACCAAAAAAAAAAAAAAATCACTTCGAAGCTCATAAAAAAAGCTTCAGGTCCTCAGCGATTCTGATCCATTAAGTCTGGGAAAGGAATCAAGATCATGTACCTAAACACATTCCCCAGGTGACACAGAAGCATGTGGTTTATGGGACGCATGTGGAGAAATGCTGCTGTAGACCCCCCCCCCCGCCCCAGTTCACAGGTGGGGAAACTGAGGCCCAGAGTGAGTCAGAAGCTGAGCTGGACTCCTTTCCACCAAATTCCGCCTGCCCACACTGCATCCTGAGGTTAACATTCCAAGGAGCCATGTCACAGGAAAGGAAATGTCAGCTGCGCCTGTGCTGATACTCGAGCACCCGTCGCTGCTCCGGCCCTGCCAGGCACAGTGCTCAGAGGTCCGGCCGCCAAACTCCATGAGCCGGGTTTTTCCAGATGGGCTTGGCAATGGGATTACAAAAGCCAGCATTTATTTTTTATTTTCCCAAGAAAATAAATGGGCGGTTTTGCTCCAGGAAAAGTGGTCAGAGGAAGCAGGGTTCCTTACGGGGAGGGACGCTGGCTCCCGCGGGGCATCACAGCCCCTCCAGGGCTGCCCTAACGTCCCCAAGTCGGAGGGAATCGTTGGGTAACGCACTCGTTGGGCTTCTAACTCAAGAACCTTCTCCTGCCTACAGCAGTGGCGAAAAGGGTAGGGGACAGAGGGGTACTCTCTGGAGACAAAAGGGATTTTCCCCAGCTGCTCCAATAGGGCCCCCCGAAATTTCTAAAAATGGAGGATGATGGAATACGTGATTGCTACTGATTCTCCCACTGCCACCCCCACCCGCTGCCACCCCGAGGATGCCTGGAAACATTTTCAGTTGTCACAATTGGGGAGTTGCTACTCGCATCTAGTGGGTAGAGGCCAGGATGCTGCCAAACATCCTACAGTGCACAGAACAGCCCCCCAAAACAAAGGATTGCCCTGCCTCAAATATTCATAGTGCCAGGGTTGAAAAACCTTGAACTCTGGAGAAGAGACCCAGAATGTTAGGAGTATGGGTGTGATTCCACGCTTTGCCTTAAATGCTGTGGGAGCTTGGGCAAGGCACCACCCTCTCTGGGCCTCAGACTCCCATCTGCACAAGGAAGAGGTTTCTGGGATCTCACAGTTTTGGTCATTTTAGGCTCAGGTTGTCCAGGAAGGCTGACACAATGGCCCTGCCCCTGAACTTCAGCCCTTGTGGAGGAGGGCCGATCCAGCCCTCTTGCCTGGAGGGTGAACAATCAGCTCTGCTGAGCCCCTCCCCCAAAGTGCAATATCTGGAACTCCTGCTCCACCAGGAACGGAAAAACCATTATCTGCAGGATGACAGCACTTTGCAAAAATGCAGGTGGACGGTTGCCAAGCAAAGCTCCAGGAGCCGGGGAGGGAAAAAAGGGCCCCGAGCCTGCCAAACACCATTTGTGCCGGCAGCCAGCACCTTCACGGAGGGCGGGAGAGCCCCGGACAGGCCACTCGACTGCGCCGGCCTTGGCTTGTCCCATCTCTACCGCGAGAGGCTGGACCTGAGTGTTGCTAGGAGCCCTTCCCACCGGGGCAGTCCAGGATCCCGGGGTTCTTTCAGGTGGATCCTCGAAGGAACTCTGGGCTGCAGGTGCACACAAGGACATCTTCCAGGCCAGGAGCCCCAAGGTGGCGGCAGGAAGGAGAGGAAGGGGCTGCCCTGCCCGGTGGTGCGACCGAAGTGTTTGCAAACAGCCTCTCTTCCTGGAGGGCTGGGTCTGTGTCCTGCCCACCAACCCACTTTCTTTCTTGGTCCCAAGAATAAGTCCGCTCCACTGTCAGGAGTTTGGCAGAGTGTCCTAAACCATTAGGAGGCTGGCAAAGAGCAGCCCCAGGGCACCTGCCTTAAGGGATGGAGGAGAAGGACCCAAATCTGTGGGGCAGCCTCCTTCCTCTCTGATGAGCAGAGTGGGTTCCGGCTGAGCTGGAGGAAGCCCTGGCAAGGCAGTCAGGAGGGCTGGGCTCTAGGCCCAGAGGGGAGCATCAGCCTCAGTTTCTCCTTCTGGACAAGGAGAAGTTGTGAAGTCTCCTGCAGCTCTAGCAGTTGGGGGCTCCAGGAGCAGAGAAGGTTGAGTCGTGGTCAGCGTCCGACACCAGGGCAGAGCTTGGATGAGCTGGTGGTCCTCAGCAGGGGACGCTCCTCCCCTGCTCTTTCAGCCCCTTTGCTCTCTAGAGGGAAGAGGAACGAAGGGGAAGGAGGCTGATCAGCCTTGGCCAAGCCTGAGGGCGGCACCCAGGGCCCTCGCTGCTCTCAGCGCTGCCCACTGTGGGAGGCAATGTCTCCCAGTGGTTAGAGTACTCAGGCTGCGGCCATCTAGCCCAGGGTCCAAATTTTGGTCCCACCACGTCCAAGCTGAGCCAAACCTGAGCCTCAGTTTCCTCCACTATAAAATGGAGCGAGCCACATGTGCCTCCTTTGCTGGCTATTCTGTTTGCCCCCACCCTGCCCGTTCATTCCTACCCCTCCCTGCCCTGCTCTGTACCCCAGAGCTCACCCCGGCAGGAGATCAGAAGGAGGAGAGAGAGTGGTCAGGGAATTTTCCCAGATCCCCTCCGAGCAGGGCCACGCTGCCAGCTCTGGTCAGTCACCTTTGCCCTCCTCCTGCCCCTTCGGTCCTGGCGTGGTCAGCTCTTCTGGCTTTGCCAGTTCCTGGTTTCCCCACCACCTCCCAGGGCCTTTAACCCTGCAGTGCACCTTGGCGAATACTCCTTTCCGTTGACTCTCTGGGGGTGGGGCCGGCTTCCCAAAACTTCTCTGCACGTTGGAATCACCTGGGGATTTTTAAAAATTCCCGAGCCCAGACTTCGCCTCAGACCAATTAAACTCCAGCCTCCGCGTGGGGGGCGCGCAGGCACCAGGAGTTTCTGATGCTCCCCAGGCAGTCGCCACGCACAGATGCGTTTGGACGCCGCTGCGTTAACGCCTTGACATGTGTGTCTTGTCAGGCATCTGCCTAATAAACTACTCCTTGGTTTATCATGAGGATTAAAAGAAATAAGGAAGGCAACGCCTATAGCCCAGATCCTGACAGTCAGTGCCTAGTAAAATGTCCGGAAAATTGTCCTGACCTGACGGTGAGGGCTGGTATTTCTGCAGGCCGCTGGGCTGCCGTGCCCTGCAGGGGCTGCACAGGGAGGGAAGGGGGAGCATCAGGACTCACCCGCGGTCAGGAGGGGCCCGGCTCTGCGGGACAAGGCTGCAAGAAGCCCACCTCCAGGCCAGGAGGCACCTGCCGTGGCCCCAGAGGCTCTGGAAAGCCCTGGGGGGCACAAGGGCAAGCGGGAGAGTGTCCAGAAGGCAGCGTAGACGGACGCAAGCCCAGGCCACCCAGGGACTTCTGCCCGGGCTGCCACTGCGGGGCCCCCAGTAAGATTTCACGGGTCCCACACTGCCCTTGGCAGCCCCATCGGGCCCCCAGGCTGTCCTTGGGCTTCCTGGGCTGAGACGATGCCTGACCGTCACCTTCATTTACCTTTCAGTGTCTGCCCTGGCCGCCGCTCGCCTTGCTGGGGGGGCGAGCTGGGTGTGGGGAGGGTTGGGGTTGCAGGGCTTTAGAGAGTCAGGGCCCGGGGAAGTCGCAGCTCCTCCCTTGCTAGCCCACAGGGACAGACACGATATCAAAGGGGACACCTGCACCAGGAGGCGCTGGCCCAGCCTTGTCATTCCTCCCCACGTCATCCATCCATCCCACCAACATTCAGTGTGAACAGGACGGGGTCCCTGCCTGCACGGCTCCAGTCTGATTGGAGGGAGCAGGGGTGCGGCAGGGGAGAGCAGCCTCTGTGCACCGCAGATCAGCCAGGGCAGATATTAGCTGCAGGTCGTAGGGAAGGTGGAGCCATCTCTCTGAGCCTCAATTTTATCTTCTGCACAAAAAAGTAGTACCCTTTCTTCACAAGGTTGCTTACGGAGGAAAGGAGCGGGGTGACCTGCGGGCTGCGGGTCCCTGTTGGGCACTCTTTGCAGCTCCTTACCCAGGAGGGGAGGCCTTTTCCCTGATGGTGCCTGTGGTAAAAGCAGGGTGGAGGGACATTTCTCTGGGGACTGAGCCATGGCCAGAAACCAGCCTCTGTTTCAGAGCCACTCCAGGAAAGCTCTGGAGCCCGAAGCCTGGGTGCCCAGCCCCGCAGGCTGCTGGCATGCTGGTGGCCCCGGGCAGTCCCTTCCCCTCTCTGGGGTCCAGCAGGGCATCATCTGGCCAGCCCATGAGCCTTCCCTGAGGTTACAGGGAAAATTAAAGACCTCATGGCCCCCTCTGCAGGTGGGAAAGGAAAGGCCCAGAAAGGACAGTGGTCTATTCGAGGACAGTGGAAGGAGAACGAGAAGCCGGATCTCCTGGCTCCAACCCTCAGCACCTCTCCACCCCTCCTCCAGAGAGGCCCGTGCCGTGCAGGGGGCAGGGGTAGCAGGAAACCCAGCCGAAGGCCTCCCTCCCTACGGGGCGCCCCCAGAGACCTCCAAACGGCCCCGCTCTGAACAAGTCGCTTCTGCTGTACCTCCCATGGCTCCCGTCACCTCATGCACATCTCACCCAGTGTCCAGGGGCCCGGTCTACCGCCCCAAGCTGCTCTTCCCACCCCTCCCACTTTGCCTTCCACACCAGTCACTTGTCCCCATCTCCAGGTCCCCCCTCCTGGAATGCCCTGCCCTTGGAGGCCCACCTGAACACCACCTGCTCCAGGAAGCCTCCCTGCTCCCCTCAAGACAGGGCCCCTTTGTCCTCGAGGTTTCCTGAGGACTCATTCACTCTGTGTCTGATAGGGCGGTACCTGGGCGCAGAGCCCGAGTCACACCCACCTCTTGGCATCGCTTCCTACCCTCAGGAGAGTTAGAAGGGGAAGGACTAAGTGGCCCCTGGTGGCCTGCGCCCACACCAGGACAAACACGGACCATTTGGGGCCATCGGGTACGCGACTCTGGGTCGGAGGTGGCGGAGGGGCCGGGCCCAGTGCCTGGACACCGCCGTTCGCCTCCAACGGCTGTTTTTGTTTTCCTTCTCCCTGGCCAAAGGCGGTGGGGCCGCCGTGCTGAGCCACAGCTGGTTTCTATTGCATCAAGGCTCAAAAAAGGGCCTGAGCATATTTTTAGAGAGAAGGGGGAGAAAGAATATTTTCTTTCCTGACCCAAGATGAGGCCTTGTTCCAATTTTCCATCTGCTCCCCCATCTGGGGGAAGTTTCTCTGCAGGCGGACAGCGGTGCATGAGCTCAGAGGGTGGAGTGAGAGGCGGCCTCCCTCCTGCACACAAACACACTCACACAAGGACAGATGCACTCACACACTTACACAGCACCACACACACACACACATGGCATCACACACATACGTACACAATGCAACACACACACACACAACCCCAGGCGCACGTGACTGAGAGAGGAGCCTCACGTGGGATTAAGGTCTGTGGAGGAGCTGCGGCCCCAGGTCCTGCTGCACGGGAGTAACCAAATGGGGTCTAGCCAGAGGTCCCCACCCCTGCACCCCAGAGCCTGGGGCATGCAGTGTTCCCACCAGGGTGGCTGCACCCATGAGACCCGGGCACTGTCTGGAAGGTGGAGATGTTGCTGAAAGGAAAGGGCCCATTTTACCAACGGGTGCCCCACCGATCACCGCCCCTGATGTCAGGACCTGATGAACTTGACTTTGCCTCTGGTGACATCCACTGCTCAAATCCCCCAAATCCTCCAGACAAACAGCCACAGCTGGCCAAACCAAAGGGCCGAGAACAGGAACCAGAGCCTGCCTCCGCCCCCCCCAGGCTGGGACGAGCCTGTGAGGCCCTTCAGTGCCAAAGAGCCAGCAGAGGTGGCGATGCTGTGGCCACGCAAAGCCCCCAACCCTCCCAGCGAGTATAAGAAGAGCCTAGGGGCAGTGCCCGGAGCTGGCCCTCAGGGGCCTGAGTTACCTCCCATGCCCACCCACCAAGGGGCATCACTGCCCTGCTTTCTTGGTTTTTTTTAAACAAATCAATTTTATTGATACATAGTAACAAAGCATACAATTCATCCAAAGTGTATAATCAGTGGTATTTGGTACAATCACATAGTTGTGCATTCATCACCTCAGTCATCATTAGAGCGTTTTCATTATTTCAATAATTAATAAAAAACAAACTAACTAGAAAATTCTTCACCCTTCAATCTCTCTGTTTCCCCTGCTGTCCATAGCTGCTATTCCTGGCTATTCTTGCAGAATTATTTATGTATTAAGCAGTTTTACTGAGCTGTGTTATTATACCCTAAGATCTACCCAAAGTGTATAATCAACGGCTTTTAGTATAATCACAATGTTGTGCATTCATCACCACAAAAAATTTAGAACAATTTTTTTCTTTAAAATAAAAATACGTTTAAGAACAATATCATTACTCTAAAAAGAAAAACTCCACACGCTTAAGCATTCCTTCCCCAGCCCTGCATAACCCCTAATCTAATTTTATCTTTATAAATTGATATAGATTTACATTTTATATAAACGGAATCAGACACTGTGTAGTACTTTGTGTCTGGTTTCTTTCACCTTGTCTACAGAGACCCAGCCCCAGGATCCAAGCTGGGGGGGGGGGGGGGAAACAGGGTCTGGGGGCAGTGGAAGGTGCTGGGTAAAGCAGGTATGCGGGCGCTTCCCCGCCCAGCCCTCCCCCCTCCCCAGGCAGCTCAGCCAGGCCAGGCACCCTCCTACCCCCTCTATTCCCAGACAGGAAGGGCTGCCAGAGGCCCCCGTCCTGCTTCTTGGAAACTGAGGCGGCCCAGCCGGGGCCAAGGGGAGCTTCTTGGGAGATGGGGTTTTCGGGTGAGAAGACCCAGACCCAAAGCCTTCCCAGCCCTGGGACCTGGGGCAAATCCTCTTCCGTCCCTGAGCCTGGGTCCTTTTTCTGCAAAAAGGGGATAAAACTGCTCAACAGAGGTGTGTCCCATTCCCAGTCCCGGCTGCCCAGGACTGCCACAAGCCCTGAGCTGGACTGACTGGTCCAAAGGCCCCTGCCCCAGGAGATGCTGCAGGGGAGAAAGAAGCAGCGCTTCTTGGAAAGCCATCACCGGGCCCTTCCGGGAAGAGAAGGGCCTTTCATCAAGGTGCCACCGGCATCTGTACCTCTGCGAGCCCCGGAGCAGCCTCTCGACCTTCGGGCTGCGTCTCTCCGTGTTCGGTGGTCCCGCTCGCCCCCTCCGTGCCGGCCTCTGCAGGCACTGGGACTCCTGGTCAAACACGACTTGCCCTCCCGGGGTCGCCTTGCTTGCCTCTCCCCAGTTGAACCCTGCTTGGCTCCCCCTCGGAGGCATAACGTCTGGATTCTCTAGTGAGGTCGAGAGGTCCCTCTCCGTCTGGCCAGCACCCCCTTGCTGTCTCCCACAGCTCTTTGCCTTTCACCCCACACACCGGCTTCGGCCCGCCCGCTTCCATTACCCAGGGCAGAGCTCACTTCAGGCCTGGCACACGGAGACCACCCAGCAAGGGGCCGTCCGGAGCCTCCAGCGGCACCCGGCCTATTGCCCCTCCTCTGGCAACCTCTCAGTAACATTTCATACCCGCTTCGGCCTTCACCTCCTCCAGGAAGCCTGCTTGGATGTCCCCCCCTCCAGGCCCATGCAGGTGGAGCTGCCCAGCATCCCCAAATCCTACTAGCAAGCTGTCCCTTCTGGATGTGACAGCTCCGTCCCCACCCACCGGCCCGGGCATGACCTACCCCACCCCTCTCCATGCCTGTAGATCTCAGTGGAGCTAACCGAAGCCCCTTGGACAGTCCTTCTCCTGCCAGTGCCCCTCGCTCTCAGCACCCGCTGCCAGTCCATGTCCCAGAGGCCTGCTCTGCCCCATTCTACCTTATCTCCAAGACCTTGTGAGGCAGGGCTAATTTGGATAACAGAAATTCCTGACGTTCAGGAGATGGCAGAGAGCAATTCCAATGCTGGGCACCAAACAACTTGACATTCAAAGTCAAGCGTGGCGGAAGCCGGTGGCGCTCAAGTGGTTTAGTGCGGGCACACCAGGTATGAGGTCCCAGGTTCAAGCCCCAGCCCCAGGACCTGAAAAAATAAATAAATAAACAAAAAACCAAAGTCAGACATGGCAATTCTTGGGAATTTGTCAACCATCCCTGGCCACAGAAAATTTCTCAGCAGCTCGGGGTGGTGGGGAGGGGAGTTCAACTCTGACCTCAGGGAGTGCTCATTTTAAATAGTTCCCGAGGGAAGAGGATTTGGCTCAATGGATAGAGCATCCGCCTACCACGCGGGAGGTCTGCGGTTCAAACCCAGGGCCTCCTGACCCGGGCAATGAGCTGGCCCATGCACAGTGCTGATGTGCACAAGGAATGCCGTGCCACGCAGGGGTGTCCCCCACGTAAGGGAGCCCCACGTGCAAGGAGTGTGTCCCATAAGGAGAGCCACCCATTGGGAAAAGTGCAACCTGCCCAGGAATGGCGCCGCACACACAGAGAGTTGACACAGCAAGATGACACAACAAAAAGAGACACAGATTCCGGGTGCTGCTGACAAGACTACAAGCAGACACAGAAGAACACACAGCGAATGGACACAGAGAGCAGACAACTGGGGGGGGAGGGGAATAAAAATAAATAAATCTAAAAAAATTAATAATAATAAATAAATAGGCCCCCAGAGTCAACGGACACCTTCTAGGAAGAACAGAACACGAATCCATGGGCTCTTTAAATCCTCCGGCGCTGGAGGAAAGGAGACCCAACCCCCTCTTCTATGAAGTCCCTTCCTCCCTTGTCCCTCGTTTTCCCTCAACTACCGACAACCCTGAGAGAAAGGCTCCCCCATTTTACAGATGTGTAGACCAGGGAGGGCAAGTGACTTGCCCACGGTCGTTCAGGGGGACACGGCAGCTCTCCGGGGAGGCCTGAGCAGGGAAGGCTAGAATCAGGAGGCTCTGCAGTGCCCTGCTCTGAGGAAGAAGATAGGCAGGACCTGGCTTTGACCCCCTGCTCCTCCTCTCATGCTCTGTGTGAGCAGGTCACAGCCCTCTCTGAGCCAGAGCCTCAGGTTCCACATCTGTAAACCTCCACCTGGCTGGGTTGTTGCAAAAGCTAAAAAAGAGACAGCCCTGCGAGCGCTCGGTCAGTGGTTGGCCCACAGAAAGGGCCATATCCGTGCTGCTGCTGCTGCTGGGGGGAAGGACACCCCGACTGGCTGAGCTGGCCCAGCACCTGGCCCCGCAGGAAGTCTGACCAAGAGCTCGGGACTGGAGCTTTTCCGGCCGACTGGCCTGGGGGGAGGCAGCTACCTTTCTGCAGCCAGCCCTGCCTCCCCAGCACCAGCTTGGGTCACTCGCTGTCCTCCTGGGCTCAATGGCTCATTGTTCTCCTCCAGTCCCCAACCGGGCCAGGCCTTCGAGAACCAGTAGCTAAAAATAGCACACCCCGAGTGCTAGGGTGCAGCTGCTTATCTCCCTCCAGGGGTCAGCAACCGCTTGCACTCTCCCCGCCACTGCCCTGGGCCAAGTCCAGCCAGGCCAGCTCCCAGATCACCCTCACTGAAGAGCCCACACTCACACCCACCAAGCATTTCCTGGACATTTCAAGGCGAGCTCTGGGTCCCCGAGGGGCAGACCCCCCCTCCCACCCCCCGTAGCACAGACCTTTGGGCTGTACAAGTTCAGGGGTGAGGGGAGCTCAGTCTGCAGTGGGTCTGGAGGAAGGGCCTAGAACAGGCTGGAATGGGCAAGGAAGGACCAGGGAAAGGCTTTCCAGGGGCGAGAAGAGCAGCAGCACAGGCATGAAGGGATGAGGCTGTGGGAAACCTATCTGGTGGAACAAGAAGCGCCTTCGAGGGACGAGGGACGCGCAGGCTGAGGTGAGAAGGGTCTGGAGCACAGGCCAGGCTTTCCTGACCCTGCCTGGGGGCAGGTCCCGTGGCTGTCTTCACTTCTAGGGCCTGCTCCCAGCCTTTCTCACTAGCCCTGAGGGAGGGGCCAAGGGCCGGTGAGGACAGAGACAGGTGCCCTGAGGACACGCCGTTCCCTGCTCCAGCAGAGGCCCCAGGAAGGAGGGTGCTCACCAGAGGTCCATTAGGTGGACTCTGTCAGCGTGTGGGTTCTGAAAGCCGAGGTCGGTCCACAGCCACTGCATTAGTCAGCCACAGGAGTGCTGATGCAAAATACCAGAAATCTGCTGGGCCTTATAAAGGGTATTTATTTGGGGTAGGAGCTTACAGATACCAGGACATAAAGCATAAGCTACTTCCCTCACCGAAGTCTATTTTCATGTGTTGGAGCAAGATGGCTGCTGATGTCTGTGAGGGTTCAGGCTTCCTGGGTTCCTCTGGGCTCAGCTCCTCTGTTTCCGCCACAATATCACCTGTAGACTATGAGGCTCTCTAGGCTTTGCCTCTCTCTACAAGGTCAGCTGTAGACTATCTGGTGAACGGCTCTGTCTCTTTCCCCAGGACTCCAGCTTAAGACTTCAACATTAACCTCCAACCTCAGAAACCCTCCATTCTGTCCTTTGCCATGCCTTTTATCTGTGAGTCCCCACCCACCAAGGGCCCTAATCATAACTCAACCATGCCCAGGTACAGATCAGATTACAAGGATTATCCAATATTTCTTTTTGGAATTAATCAATAATATTAAACTGCTACAGCCACTTAGGCCTACGAACACCAGTTTTCAAGGGTCTGCTGTGGGCTGAGTCCTGGCGACCCTCGTGGGGTCCAACCAAGGGAAGAGCAGACAGGTAAAGAGGGAATTCCTGCACTGAGTTACCTGAGCAGGGTGCTGGGGCCACCCAGGGAAGGACCCCTCTCCTGTACTTGGGACCCTTCTCCAAGGGTTCCTGGAGGTGCTACCCCTGAGCTGAGTCTTGAAGGTCGAGGAGAAGATGACCAGGTGGGGAAGTGGCAGGAAGTGAGCCTAGCGGTGTGGGGTGGGCAGTGCCGGGCAGGGCCAGGGCCATGGCGAGGGCTTTGGGGGCCAGGGTCTAGCCTTCTTGGAATGCCCCACAGATGCCAACACAGTAATTGCCCAAAGAAAGGCTGTTGAGTGAAATTGTTGAAAAGGAGAGAATCAATTGAGTTTATTAACTGCTACTTTGAAACTTGAAGACTGGCGACTTGATCACTGATAAGTTTTTCTGAAAGGAAGGCCTTGTATGGTTTGCATGGTTAGGAGTTTCATTTGTGAAAATGAGCTTGAATTGAGTCCACCTGTATTGCACAGGAAGCACGAGAAGTCCCTCCTAGGAGGATCCACCCAGGCAAGGCATAGATTCCAGGAAGTCCCCAGCAATCATCTGCCCAGGGGTGCACAGAGCGCCTGGAGTGAATACACCCCAGTGGTCAGCTCCAAAGGCCGCGGCGATGGGCTCATCGGCTCATTTCTTCACCCCTCCCAAAACCTACCACCTTTACCAGGTGACTTTGCAATTCTTCCTCTTTTTCCCTTCCCTGACTATTGACTTTGGGCACAGCCATGTGACTTGTTTTAGCCCTCGAGTCTCAAAGAGAGGCTTAAAATTTCGCTTGTGTCTTAGAGAAGAACTAACACCAATTCTACACAATCTTTTCCAGAAAGTAGAAGAGGAAGGAACACTTCTCAATTCATTTTATGAAGCCACCATTACCCTGAGAGCAAAACCAAACAAAGAGTACAAACAAGGACAACTACGGACTAATATCCCTCATGTTACGATGCAAAAATCCTTCACAAAAAACCAGCAAATGGAATTCAGCAATATGATTTAAAAATTATACACTTTGATCAGATGAAGTTCATTTCTGTGATGCAAGGCTGGTTCATTATTAGAAAATCAATCCACATAATCCACCATATTAACTGCCTAAAGAAAAAACAAATCGCATGATATATATATTGATATACATATTTAAAAAGTGCATTTGACAAACTCTAAAACCCATTACTGATAACTCTCAGAAAAATAGTAATAGAGGGAAAACCTCGTCACCTTGATAAATGTTTACCAAAAATCTACAACTAATACCATACTTATTGGTGAAAGCAAGGAGGCAGGAAAAGAAAATCAAAGGCATACAGATTTGAAATGAAGAAATAAAACTGGTGCTTATTTGCAGATGACAAGGTAGTCTATGTAAGAAAAGGCCAAGGAATCTACAAAAATGTCTTACAACAAGTGAGTTCAGCAAGGGCACAGCACAAGATACAGGGCCAACATACAAAAAGCAATTGTACTTCTAGCAACAAACACATAGAAACAGAAAGAAAAATATAATACCATTGACAATCACTCAAAAAAATCAAATAAGTGTAAATTTAACAAAGCATGTACAGGATTCATATTTTGGAAACCATAAAACACTGATGAAAGAAATCAAAGATCTAAATAGACACTCGGTGCTCATGGATCAAAAGACTCAGCATAGTAAAGATGTCAATTCTCTACACGTTGATATACAGGTTTAACACAAATCCTATCGAGATCTCAGCAAGATTTTTTTATAGCTTAGAAAAGATTACTCTGAGATTTATATGGAAAGGCAAAGGAACTAGAATAGCTAAAGCAATTTTGAAAAGGTGGAATCAAAATGGGAAGGATCAGTCCACTCAATTTCAAGACTTATATAGCTACAGCTATCAAGACAGGGGGGTATGGGCAGATCCATAGATCAATGGGACAGAAGAGAGAACCCAGAATAGACACACATGATTTTGGACAAAGGTGCAAAACCAATTCAATGAGACTACTTTACGCCCCCTGGGAAGCCTATGATTTTTTTAAAAAGCATAATAACAAGTGTCCGTGAGGATGTGGAGAAATTGGACTCCCTCACACACTGCTGGTGGGCATGGAAAATGGAGCAGCTACTGTGGAAAATAGTTTGACAGGTGCTCAAGAGGTTAAACACAGAGTTCCTATATGACCCAGCCATGCTGCACCAAGGTATATAAGCAAAAGAACTGAAAACGTATGTCCACACAAAAACATGTACAAACATGTTTATAGCATTATTCATAATAACCAAAAAGCAGAAACAACCCAGATATCCATCAACTGACGAGTGGGTAAATAAATATGGTATATTACGTGATCTAAACAATGGCATATTATTTGACATTAAAAGGGAGTGAAGGACTGATTCATGCTCCCACATGGATGGACCTTGAAAACAGTATGCTAAGCAAAAGCAGCCAGTCACAAAAGACCACATATTGTCTGATTCCGTTTATATAAAATGTCCAGAATAGGCAAATCTGTACAGACAAAGTAGATCAGTGGTTGCCTAGGGCTGGGGGTGGATTTGGAGAAAGGAGTGACTGCTAGTGAGTATGGAGCTGTTTAGGGAGGTGTTTTAGTTTCCCGGCTGCTAAAGCAGATACCATACAATTGGTTGCTTAACAATAGGAATTGATTGGCTCACAGATTGAGAGGCTAGAAGGCTTGCTTCCTCTCTGGTAGTGGCTTTCTGGCGGGCTGGCAATCTTTGGGGTTCCTGGGCTTGCTCATCACTTGGCAAAGCATGTGGCAGCATGTTCTCTTTTCCGGTTCCCTTGACTTCCAGCTTCTGGCTGCTCTCGTGCCTTCTTTCTTTGTGGCTTTCTCTGTAAGGCTTCTGGTAATAGGATGAAGACCTCTTCAGTTGGCCACACCTTAGCTAAAATTAACATCTTTTTAAAAGTGCTCTTTATGATGGGTTCATACCCACAAGAATGGATTAAGATTAAGCACATGTTTTTCTGGGAAACATCATTCAACTTACCACAATAAGTAAACACTTAAAAAAAAACAAAAACCTGTCATTCTGCCATACCATGGAATACTTTGCAGCAACAAAAAGCTTCGTTGCTGCAACAACTTGGATGAATCCAAGGGCATTATGCTTAGCGGAAAAAGACAATCTCAGAAGGTTACATACTATATGATTCCATTTATACAACACTCTTGAAATGACAAAATATCGAAATGGAGAATAGATTAGTGGTTGCAGGAATTTAGTTGGTGAGGGGGGTTATTAAAAGGTAGAGAAGAAGAAAATTGTGGTCATGGAAAAGTTCTGTATTTGATTGTGGTGGTGTGACACACTGTGGTAGAAGGTGATACATGGTAAAATATCACATGATAAGTCTATGCATGAGATAAAATGACTTAGAACTATATACACGTATTGTACCAATATCAGTTTCCTGGTTTTGATAGTGTACTATAATTATGAAAGATGTAACCATTGTGGAAAACTAGGACATCTCTGTAGTATCTTTGCCATTTCCTGTGAATATATAATTACTTTAAAAATTAAAAAATAAAAAAAATACATGCTTTCATTGTAGTGAGGATTTTACCCAGGTGGATGCTGATCTTTTGGCCTGGGTGGTTTGTTTTGCAGCACTATTGTGACAACCACTGACTGATAACATACATGATTACTTGTCCCACCTCTTCTCCTCAGGCCGAAAAGGATAAATATCAGTCATTGGGGACTGTGGCAGAAAGAGCTAGCTGTACCCCAAAATCTGTTCTACTCTTCTGTTACTCCAGAATAACAGAACCTCTGATTTTTATCTGGCCATATGGCTGTCTGGATTAAGGCTACATTTCCGAGCCTCCCTTGGAAGACTAAGGCACACTTAACTTAATGCCCTTAAGTGTTCCTTAAGGCCTTAGCACTTATGGCCCTTGATTAAGGCAAGCTAAGTAAAGTGTGGCCCTGCAAGTAAGTTCTGGCCAACAGGATGTAACAAAATATCATCTGGGAAGTGGATGTGGCTCAAGCAATTGGGCTGCCATCTACCATATAGGAGGTCCAGAGCTTGATGCCCAGGGCCTCCTGGTGAAGGCAAACTGGCCCGTGTGGCTAGCTGGCCCACGCAGAGTGCTGCCCTGCACGGAAGGCTGACCTGTGTGGAGTACAGCCCCATGCAGGAGTGCTGCCCCACACAGGAGTGCTGGCCCACGCAGAGAGCTGGCGCAGCAAGATGACACAACAAAAAGAGACACAGAGGAGATATTATAAGAGACACAGCAGATCAGGTTGCTGAGGCGGCGCAAGAAAATGATCACCTCTCTCCCACTCCAGAAGGTCCCAGGATCAGTCCCCAGAGCTGCCTAGTGAGAATACAAGCAGACACAAAAGAACACACAGCAAATGGACACAGAGAGCAGACAACGGGGGGAAATAAATAAATCTTAAAAAAAAAAAGTGTCATCTAACAGTTTATGAGAAACGTCTCTAATAAATAACTGACGTTCATCTTTTGCCCCCTCCCCTTTTTCTTAGCCCTTTACCCCTCCTGGTGATTGGAATGCAGAAGTAATGACTGGAGCTTAAGCAGCCATTTAGACATGAGCTGGAAGCTGAATTTTGAGGATGGCAAAGCAACAAAATAGAAGGAATTAGAGTCCTCATGATCATGGAGCTGCCATATCATCCCTGGGCTGCTTACATCTGGATTTTCTTCATGTGAAAGAGATATGAACTTCTGTCTTAGGTTTACGGTCACTCGCAACAGAACTCAATCTTTATTATGCAGTGGCTTCTTATTATAGCTACCCTTTTTCATGAGCTTACCCTGTGTACCCCACCATGTTAAGCACTATATGGCCTTCCATTCATTACATAAGTGTTTATTAAATGCTTGCTATATGTCACGCACTGTACTAAGTGCTAGGACTGTGGTAAGAGATAAGACCAGGCTTTATAGTTGTGAGAGGAAACAAGCAGCTACGAACTGAATGCATACGTAGATGAAATTGCAATCTGTGCAAGTGACATGAACAAAAAGGACAAGGTGCTCTGCAAACAGAAACAGCAGGCGTCCTGCCCTGGTTAGGGCTGTCAGGGAAGGCTCCCTAAGGAGTGACACCTGAACCAACCTCTGAAAGGGAGAAAAGGGACTAGAACCTGTGCTTAAGAGCAGGGGCTCTAAGCCAGACAACCTAGGTTCTATCCCAGGGTCTCCCTCGTGCTGCTCTGTAACCTTGAACAAGATACATAATCTCTCTGTGCCTCAGTTTTCTTGTCTGAAAAATGGAGATTTATTTAACAAAATACTTATATAGCGTTTACCACGTACCAGGCACTGTTCCAAGCACTTTACAAGTATTAACTCTTTTAATTCTAACTACAGCTACCTTATGATGTAGATTCCTATACCATCGTATAGATGGGTAAACTGAGGCCTGGGAAGGTGGATAACTTGCCCAAGGCCAAACAGCTATTAAGTGACAGAACTGGGAGCTACCCCAAGTAATCTGGAATCTGTCCTTGGGACACTACAGCGTAGTGGTTAATAACAATAGCTCAAAACCCATGGGGTGGTCGTAAGATGAACTAAGAAAACATCCATCAAGTACTTAGCACACTGCCTGGCGAAAGTAAGTGCTCGATAAATGTTAGCTATTATTATTGTCATCATTATTATTAACTAAGGAAGGCATAAAAAGGATATTCCAGGCAGAGGGAATTTCACTTACAAAGGACTTGCGATGGAAGAGAATGTGTTGTGTTTGAGCACCTGAAGGCCACCCAGCAGGGCTGTTGTGCCTGTAAGATAGGAGTCGTCCCTAGCCACATCTTTATAAATGAGGAAACTGTGGCACAGAATGGTTAAGTGACTTGCCCAAGGTCACACAGCAAAGAAGCCTGTGAGCTTGGACTCAAATCCAGGTCCACCAGCTTCCAAAGCCTACACTCTTGATGACCTCTCTCCGCTGCCTTGGAAAGGGACAGAGTTCCAGGGATCCAGCCAGATCCTGCTGTGAGAACATTTCAGAGGAAGAGCATTTTGAACGCACCACCTCCCTTCAGAGATGGGGAAACTGAGGCGCAGTGAGGGGAGGGTCTTGCCGGACCTTCCTCCCAGCCCAGAGACAGTCGCCTTGCCTGCCGCCTCTCCAGAGCCGGCTCCTCCCCATCGTCTTTTCTGTATCTTTCCTGGGGGGCACGGGGTGGGGGGGCACACTAAGCCCCGCCCCTGAGAGGGGCTGCCCCCACGCCCAGGCTCAGGGTGGCTGTGTGGGGGATGTGGCTGTGGACTTCACCTCAAGGGAAGGAGCTTGTCAGTAACTGGCAGGTCTGTCCTCAGAGCAGCAGCCTGGCCGGAGGGCTCAGAGGGCGGCGTCCCGGGGCGCGAACCCCCAGCGCGGCAGGTGCTAGGAGGGCGGCGTCCCGGGGCACGAACCCCCAGCGCGGGTGGGGCACGTGGTGAACAGACAGCTCCTTCCAGGCCAGGCCTCCCGGGAGGCGGCTGACTCCGAGCCCTTGCTACCCTGCGCACACACGCACACGCGCGCACACTTGGCCTGGATCCCAGCCCCTCACACCACTCAAAGCACCATCTGCCCCTTCAGAACCTCCTCAGACAGGAGCCAAGCTTTTTCTCCTTGTTTTCGGGGAGAAGAAACTGAGGGAGGGGGGAGGCCTCGTCCAGGCCTGGCAGAAGGTTTGGGAGTGCTCTGGGAGCCGAACCCAAACCCCGGACCCCCAGGCCAGCTGCCTAAGGATGTGGGTGCCCGCAAGACGGGCCGGTAGGGTCCTGCGAGCCTCTGTGGGCGTGGCACCCACACCCCCCACACACTTGGGTCCATCCGTGTCGCTGAGTTGCCAGCTGGCCGGTCCTTAGAGACAGGCCAGGGAGCAGGTGCGGGGGCTGCTTCCTCCTGCGCGGCTGATGGCTCTTGGCCCGACCGCACCTCCCGGGCCCCCCGTCACAGCCCCAGCCCCGGCTTTGAGAAGGTGCCACGACCGGCCAGCCAGCAGGCAGCCCCAGGCCTCCCTCCCAGGGCCCCTGAAATCCAAGCTCCCCCTCAGCACCTGACCCCCACTGGGCCTTATCTTACCGGGTCCCTGCAACAGCCCATCTGACAGGGGGCGACTGAGGCCCAGAGAGGTAGGGCCTCTTGTCCCACGGCTCTAGGGAGAACCGAGGTCAACCCGGGCCCCGCGTCTCCACACGCTGACCTCACGCACGCCAAGCTCTGCCCTCCACGGGAGAACGTGCACTAAAAGCCTCAGTCCGCCCCTCCGGCCCCGCCTCCCAACCTCCCAGCCTGGCTGCAGGGACAAGTGGTCTCCAGGAAGGTTTAGCTGGGGTTGCCTGGAAGTGAGGACCCGGGGTCCCAGGCCCTGCTCAGCCACGACGTGCGGGTCCACTTTCCTTGAACCTTGATTTTCTCTTTTGTACCTGACGAGAACCGTCTGCCTTCTCCCAGGGCCATTGGGAGGGCTGATGCCGACCAGTCCTGCAGCTCCCGCGGCGTGGGCCCTTGCATGGCCGCAGCTAGTCGTTTTCTTTCCCACCCCTGGCCAGGCCTTCGCTCCTGTAACTCCGTGTGGAGCAGCCCCCAGCAGCCCCGCAGCTGTTCCTCATCCCCTAATATGTCTTTCCCCCCGAGGAAGGGGCACCTCATGGCAGGGGGCCCAGTGTACCCTCTCCCTCCCCCTTGGCCTGGCCAGGGAGGGGACAGCCAGAGCCAGATGTTCCACAGATGGTGCCGACTGTAAGCAAAACAACAGAATACACGCGGCTTCTCAGGGGCCCAGGGCCCAGAAGCCAGGGTCCTGAGGTTTGGGGGGAACAAGAGGCAAGAAGGAACCGGGGGAGCAAAGTCAGGGGCACAGGTACAAGTGGGGGGCTCGGAGGGTTTGTGGAGGGAAGGGCTATGGGGAGGAGTGAAGCTGAGAATTGTAAGCAATTGCCTGGGCAGGAGACTGTCAGGGGGTCTACTAGACCTGCCCCAATTTCCCCACCTCACCCAGGGAGCCAATTTTAGGTAGAAAGAATTTTACAACCCCCAAGGGGCTGCCAGGTCCCCCCTGAGCTGCCTTGAGAGATACTGAGCTCCCTGTCACCAGAGGGATGCAAGCAGATATCCAGGAAGGGTCCCAAGCACTAGGCAGCAGTTCAGACTAAACCATCTCTTCCAGGTTGGAGAGTCTAGAAGGCCATACCTGCCCCCAAGCCAGGCAGAGAGGGCACATGGCTGAGATGGCAGAGGCCAGGGGCACGAGGGCCTTGGCCCGCCCGCCAGGAGTCCGGCCGAGGTTGGCACAGATCGACACCAAGTCTCCTCCCACTGCATCCACTGAGTCGCGCTGCTGTGCCCGCTTCGCTCTCCACCCTCCACATCTGATGTGCCAGCTGACCCCATCTGCTCCCTGCCGGACCAAGACTGGGCAGCAGCACAGGGACAAGCCGTTTCTGACTTTCTCCCTGGAATAGGCTGGCTTTGTTCTCCAGCAAAACCATTCCTGGAAGGACAAGGAGCTGGGGTCTGAGACTAAAGACTCCCGTCCTGCGCTGCTCCAATCTGCCACTCCCGCTGGGACCGCGGATAACGATGTCACCAGCAGCAGCTCAAGTTTAAGGGGCAGATAACCCCGATCCGGGCACTGGACTCAATTTCCCTCATGCACAACCTCACTCGGTTATTGGGACTCTGGGGTCAGGGCCAATATGCACAATTTATAATTGAGAAAATGAGGCAGAGAGGTTACACAATTTATTTGAAGGGACATGGCTAGTAAGTGGTGGTTCCAGGGCCCGGGCCTTTCTCCTCTACACTGTGCTGCTTCCCTTCCCTCCACCAGAGGCCTCAGTCTTCCCATCTGTGGAATGGGGGTGGAGAGCTGGACATAATGACCTCATGACTCTGAGGTCCCACTTGACCAGCCTGGGATTGCCAGATGGAGACGGGAAGCCAGGGGAAGCCTTCTCCTTCCCTGCATGGAAAGACAAAGGGGGAACCCCAGAGAGTATGGTAGAGGTTAGGGGACTAAGGGGCATGTCCAGGGTCCCCCAGGGGGCCCAGACGGGGCCCCGGGCAAGAGAACGCAGGTGTCTTCCCAGTCTGCGGCTCAGCTGCTCTGCGCAGCCAAAGCCGCTTTGAGGCCAAGGGACCAGGGTGTGAGTAATGGAAACCGGGCAGTGGGGCCTTCCAAAATGAGAATTCCATCAGCCTGACTTCGTTCTCTTGGGCTTTGGTTCCCATGGCAACTTGGGGGTGGGAAGGTGGAAGGCCTCACCCAAGGCTTAATTCCTGGAACTTAAAGAAAGGGGAAGGTGAGTCTCCTTGTGGGCGCCGTGTCTTCTCCAAGAGGAGACGTCACAGAGAGGCCAGGCCAGGGCTCAGGTCCTGGGCTCTGGTGCCAGCTCTTCCTCTAACCATTTTGGAGGTGATGGGGAGTGGCATTACAGTCCTCTCTGGGCCTCAGTTTCTCTCAGCTGTCAAACCCCCAATCTCAGGCCCTTGCTTGGAATTCAGAGCACAAGTCCACTTCCTTCCAGCCTCGTCGAGGGGCTGGAGGCACCGTGGTGGGCAGGCCCTTCAGGCTTTCCGGTGGCGAGGCCTCTGGGCATCGGCAGAAGGAAGACCCAGCCACGCCCCAGAGGAGCCCAGGAAAAGACTCTCAACATGTGTTGAGCACCACCTGCATACCCGGCCTCGGGTTAGGCTCTTTCTACATCTTGGCTCATTGAATCTTCATGCCGGCACTGGGAAGACAATAAAATCCTCCGTCTTTATAGACTCAGAGAGGGACAGTGACTTGTCCAAGGTCACTGCAGAGGCAGGATTGAAATCCAGTCTGATTCTGAAGCCTGAGCAGCCTCTGAAACAGACAAGCCCACACCTCACTCTGACACAGGGAGGGACATGGCTCGCTGGGCGGAGAAGGGTACTTTCTAATGACCCAGGCTGTTGTTGGCACACGGGAAGTTCTACCAAAAGAGCCGTCAGGGGTGGGTGGGAGGGGGGAGTCATGGCTGCAGCGGGGCAGGAAGAGTCAGGTGCAGCCAGGTGGTCAGGGCGCTCACCTCTCCCTTCCACAGCCTGCTCCCCACACAGGCCCTGGACCCGAGCCCCCCACAATCCCATGGGCAGTTCAGCCTCAAAAACTCCCTGATGGTCTCCAGAGACTGATTCCTAATCTCCCACTGTGCAGTGAGGGGCTGCAGGGAGGCAGACCAGGAGGCCTTGCCCAGGAAGATCAGTGAAGTGGGCAAGGAGAGTGTGGTTGCCCAGCCCCCGTCTTCTGCAGCTCCAAGTCCCCGGGTGGGCAGACCTGAACCCAGGACCCCAGGCAGGGAACAAGATCCAAGGAGATGGGGCCCAGCTTCTCCAGCCTCGCCTAAGTCTGCCCAGCCGAGCCAGTCCCCACCCAGGCCCATCCCCAGTTCTTGGGAGTTTGGGGGAGAGGGGGGCATCAGGGGCCAGCTTTGGCCCTTGCTTGGCCTTGGGCTCTCTTCCACCCCCTTGTAGTTGAAGGACCCAGGTCCTCCCAAGAAGTGCAACTTTGGACCAGGCCTTCCCTAAACGTGCATCTCCTGTTGGGCAGGAAGGGAAACAAAGGCACAGAAAGGGAAGCCTTCCCGGGGACACAGAGGAACTGTCTGCAGTCTCCACCTCCTGTCACCGCCCCACTCTTCATCTGAGCCTGAGATCCTGGTCACGTCTACCTCCAGCAACCATGCCTGTACCACCTGAAAGCTCCATGAGCATCTCCGGGTGTGGCGGGCCGGAGAAGTGAAGGTCACACAGCCAGTGCGCGGCCAAGGTCGGACCCCATCCTGCACCCGTGGAGGACAGGGATCAGAGCGCAGGCTTTGCAGCCTGTCCTAGCCTGAGCCATCTCTGCCACTTGCTGGCTGGGGAACCTTGACAAGAAGTGTCACCTGTCTATGCGACATGTTCCTCATCTAACGGGGAGAGCACCCACTCGGCCTGGGGTGAGGGTGGGATGACCAATGTCACGAGTAGCACAGCACCTGGCACAGCAGAAGCAGTGACCAGGAAGCAGCTCTCATAACCAAGTCTGGCTCCAGGGCAGGAGGCAGATGCTGGCACGAGGAGAGAAGGAGCGGGGTCGACAACTCCTACCCACCCTCCCAGCCCCGGTCACCCTGGCAAGGCTCAAAACCAGGAACACACAGAAAGAGTCAAGAACAAGAAACAACACAGGCCTTTTATTTGCTCCAGAACTTGGCAGCTGTATGGTCTGAGGATGCCATGCTTCCCTGGAGCCCCCTGGGGCACCCCACCCGGGGGTGCCGGATTCCTGGGTGAGGTCAGCCTGCAGCGTCCCGATAGCCCTCATCAGTCCAGAAGGCCTGGCTGCCCGCCATTGGGGCCCTGGACCAGCAAATCCCCTGAAACTGGAAAATGGTGGCCACCTTCTCTAGAAGGTGGCTTTTCACAAGGCGTTGGTTAAAATATTGCACTTGTAAATTAGGACAATTGATGAGGCAAGGGTTTCCTATTACAGGACAACATGCCAAGCATCCAACTACTGTTTAAATAAATAAAACTCAAGGAGGGGGGTCTAGCTGCAAGCCCCAGCAGCCACCCCACCTGTCCCCAGGAGGGCCCAGAGCCCAGGCCAGGCCCCCTGTCCCATCAGCCAGTTCTTTAAGGAACTTGGTCAATGTGAAGTCTCCACAGCAGGGAGCAGCAGCTCCGGATCTGGCTCAGCTGGGCCCCTGACCTGCCAGGGCCCTTGGGCCGCCTCGTACCAGGGCAGTGGGGACCCAATGGGGCCAGCCCTTCCACTCCTACAGTGGCCTGGGCCTCTCTTGGTCGCAGTCTCACATCCAAATGTCCATCTGTCCATCTGGAGACGCAGCCTCTGGGGGCTTCCTTGCCCCCTCTGTTACAGGGGGAGGAGGCAGCTGGGGTAGGGGCCCAGCATGCCCAGTGTGAACGCTGAGCTCTGCCCTGGCTGCCCCTAAAGCGGGGGACTCATCTTCTTCTGGTTAACGAGGTCCAGGTAGAGGTCAGAGCGCAGAAAGCGTGGGTACGAGTCCTTTTCCATGAGCCCAAAGATGCGCTTCTGGGCTAAGTCGAAGCAGCCCCGCGTGACGCTCTGCAGGTTGTCCTTGGTGTGTTCCCGAGTGTACGAGTCCAAGTTCACCTGTGGGGGCAGAGGGTGAAGGGGTCAGGGCTGCCTGCCAGGGGCTGACCCAAAGGGTGAGAGGCTAGGAATTGGACCAACCCAGCCTCTGACCTCCAAGCCCCCTGCTCCACAGGGGGACCCTCAGATCAGCGGACTCAAGTCCCGGCTCAGGGCTTACTATAGGGCTGGCGGAGTGCATGGGGCCTGGAAACCCCACCTCTAGGGTCAGGCTGCCTGGGTTCAAACCCAATCAGTGCCACCCCCAAGCGTGTGGCCTTAAGTAAATCACTTAAGTGCAGAGCCTCAGTTGTCTTATCTGTAGGTTAGGAATAGTAGCATGATCCTCAAGAGGTTCTAGAAGTTAAACAAGATCACCCGCAGAAGGCACTTTGTGCAGAGCGCCTCTCATAGAGGAAGCACTCAACAGATGTTAGCTGCCATGATTAGGCTCTCTGAGACTGTCTCCTCATTTTCAAAATGACAATAATATTAAAACCTGTTTTCCAAGTGGCTGTTGTAAGGATTAAATGTGGCAGCACGGACATAGAGAGCTTAGCATGTGCTGGGCACCTGGCAGCCCCTAGATGGTGGCATTTTAATTAACCAGGCCTCTAATCTCTCCTGGTCCCAGCTTGCTTCCTCTTTGTCCTGTGCACAGAGTCCCCAAGACTCACACTGGCCAATCCCTGTCCTGAGCTGCCGGCTACCTCCAGGAAGCTGCCGGCACCCCCAGTCCCTGAAGGGTGACTGAGCAATGGGGCTTGCGGGACTTGGGGCCCAGCCGGAGGCGTTACCTCCTTGCACGCCTGGATTGCGATGTATTCGGCAAAGATCTTCTTGGCCTTGGCCGCCATCTTGGACTGTGACTTGACTTTCTTGAAGTCCTCGCATGCCAACCAGAACTCCAGGTTCTCCTCGCTGAACTCCGTGCGAAGGAAGGCCTGGAACACTGCTAACCCATCTGCGACAAGAAACCCAGACCCCGGGGTGAGAGGCGAAGCCGGCCCCTCCTGCCCTCAGGACCCCCCACTCACACCCCGCTCTACGTTCCTGGGTTCTTGAGGGAGAAAACACTGGGAGCTTAGTAGACTGTCCATCTCCAAGAGCCAGGGGCCCCGGGTGTGGTACCCTCCCTGCCATCGCCTCTTTGTGGGCCTTGGACAGGTACCTGCCCTATCTATGCCTCAGTTTCCACATCTGTAAATGGGGTCATCAGCCCCCTGTCCTTGAGCCCTAAGAAGGCCAGCTGGGTCCTGGCCATGAAACGGTTGGCACATTTGGTCCAGGATAAGCGTTCAGTACGTGGAAATGTTTACTGCTTTTCTGGGAATATGGCTCTGAGCACACAGGTCCCAACGGTCTCTAGCAAGCAGTGCCAACTCCTGTGGACAGGGAGAAGCGGGCAGAAGCCAGCCCCCAGGCCGGACCGTGGGCCTCTGCCGGGATCAGGCTCCTCCCAGCAGCTGGGTCACCTGGCGAGGCCCAGGACTGGGACAGACTTCTCCAGGATGAGGTGAGCTCGCAGGGTGTGGGCAAGGAGGGAAGAGAAAACGCAGGCCAGCAGCGCCCACTTACATTTGTGAAGCAGCAGCTTCTCCAAGGACTCACCCCACTTGAGGGCTTCCTCCGAGGTGGGCCTGAGGGGCAAAGAAAGAGGCACAGTGAGGCCCGGGGGAGGCTGGGGCCGGGAGGTCTTTGTTAGCTGCTCCTGGCCCAGGCAGCCGACAGCCGGGTGGGGAGCCCAGCAGGGAGGCAGCTCTCAGGCGCCAGCACCTCAGCCACCCCCCTCTTTGGGCCAGCACAGCTCCTAGCCCCCACCCTCCACCCCTTCCCTTCCCAGGGTGGCTGCTCACCAGGTACGGGGCGCCCTCTGCGAGAGCCCCCATGTCCCCAGAGCTGGGTCAAGCCAACCAAACCTCTCCACCCCACAACCAGTGACTATCTGGAGGGGTCCCAGGGAGGACCTACTTGAAGGACTTCATCACTTTGTCCGCCTTGCCCACTGGCTGGGCCCCGGGGGACTCGTTCCGTCGCCTGAAGATGCCCAGCTTGTTCTTCATGTCCTTGGCCCTGGGGGCAGAAGCGGAGAAAGGGCCGGTCAGCCTGGCACCCGCGGCCCCTGCCAACGCAGCGTGTGGGCGGGGGGACGACACCTACTCCTTCATCGTGTGCCGCCGCTGTAGGTTCCCGTTGCGCGTGAGATACATGCCACGGAGCATCTCTGTAGGGTCCCCCCGCACACGCCTTGGGGCCGCGGGACGGTCAGAGGGAACGCCCCCGGGCTCCTGTCCCCCACCCTGCTTCCCGGGCAGGCCGGCCGGTGGGCGGCAGCGGTGCAGCCTGCAGCCGAGCGCTCGCTGGAAGCCCGGCTGGACGACTGGACTCCCAGGCACAGGCTGGGGCTGGACTCAGACAGGAGGAGCCAGGAAATGGGAGGGACCAAGAGGGGGAGCGGAAAAACGCGATCCCGACCGGCCAACCCCGGGAGAGCCCGTGAAAGAGGCATGTGTCTGCAAGGGGTAGCCTCTCCGCCTGCCCAGGCAAGAAGCCAGACCCAGTTATTTGTGACCTGCCTCCTCGTTACCATGGCAGCGCGGGGGGGGGGGGGGGGGAGAAAAACAAGTCAGCAAATTGCTGGGAGGGGAAGAAAGAGGGAGGGAGGGAGGGGAGGCCCTGCCCACCAGGGTGGCAAGCCAGGCTATTTTTAGCTAAGAACCATTTTTAGCCTAGACGCACCCCCCCAGGAGGCAGCAGATTTCAGTGCAGGGAGGGGCAAGCTGCTGGCAAGGAAGGGGTTAAATGCCTCCTCTCTTATCCCCTCCCCCCGGCCCCACCCCCAGACCCCCAACAATGGGCACCCCTGGGGAGCGGCTCCTGCCAGCCCAGCTGCTCAGGCTCATCACTGGCCAGGACCCACGATCATGCAGTGTCCCAAAAATCTTCCTCACAGTTTTAAGCCTTAATAACTTCAGAAGTACAAATGCTCCAACGTGCTAAAACATCATTTGAAAGTTTAATTGTTTAAATTTTTATGCCTACTTAGGTTTGTGATTTTTTCCCAAAGAATAATTATTTTTTACTTTAGTTTTTGGTTTCTGTCCCTCTGACTGAAGATGAAAAATGAGGATTGAAGCCAAAAGTTAAAATTAAAATATTATCAAAAGCATGAAACTAAGTAAGGGCAAAAGAAAGGGGAAACTTAAACATTCAAAAGTGTTTTTGCCAATTTGTAGCAGTTATGCTTCTAAGGTGTTAGAGCTTAAAAAAGCACTAAGGCTTTTGGGACACCCTATGCGAGGAGGGGAAGTGGTACGGGGTGGAGGTTAAGCCCTGAGGTTCTGGAGCCAGGCAGCTCTGAGTTCAAATCCCAGCTCCAGCAGTAAGTGTGCCTTTTGTCGTTTCCTAGCGAGAAGTCGATGAGAAAATGGGATGCCATGCTGAGCCCGTTCCAGGCCCACCGTCCAAGAAAGGACACAGAAGCTCCGGTGTGGGGGTTGGGGAGGGGGTGAGGGTGGGTGGGGGAGGGGGCTAGCCTGAAGTCCGGGGCACACACCCTGCAGGCCCCTCATCTGTCTGGGCTCCGTGCTTGCTCAGAGCCCACTGTTTTTTTGTGGCTGGGGCAGCTGAGGATCCTCCTGGACACACACTGGGCAGACAGAGCTGGGGAGCTCAGCTACAGGGGCCCGTGGAGTCCCTGACCCCCACGTCCTTTTACCACCTAATGGCCACAGACAAACTGAGGAACGATGACAGGGAGCAGAACAGGAACCCACGAGAGGAAGCTAAGGGAGCACTCTCCACCCATCAGAGCCACGGAGAGAAAGATAGCGTGGTCTCTGCGGGAGTGGGCTCCCATCTCGAGGGGCTCAAAGGCTACTTGACAGGGGTCTGGTGGGAAGGGACCTCTTCGGTGAGCTGTGCGCTGAGCTTAGGTACCAGCCAGCTTGCCAGGTATGGGATCCCGGCTCTATCACTTCCTTTCTATGTGACCTTGGACAAGTAAATGAATCTCTTTGTGCCTCAGTTTACTCATTTGCAAAATAAGGGTACTAAGAATGCCAATCTGTCAGCTGGTGGTGAAGATTATATTAGATACTCTTTGTAATGCACAAAGAACACTGCCTGGCACAATAAAGGTTCGTATTATTTTTATTATTATCCCAGATTCTGAATCCTCAACTGAGCTGAAAGAGTGTAAGCTTCAGGCACTGAAAACGCACCGCGCCTTCTGGGAGGAGGCTGGCGTCGGAGGGTCGGTGGCGCAGTTAGCCCCCAGCGCCCGGAAGCCTGCCCTCCACGCCCGCACTCCCGGGAACTCTCGGGCCCACCGCAGCTCTGGCCTTGCGTGGAGCCGCCTCCGTCCTATAAAAACAGTTCAATGAGGATGGCAGGGGCCGAGGACTTTTTATTTATGCTTTTTGCCTTCCCTTCAAAAGTGTAAAAAGTTCCTAGTTGGAGAGGAAGACGCCTCCAGTTGCTGCAGAAAGCTGGAGAAAGCAGGGGAGCTGGAGTGAGAAAGCGTTTCCAGGAAGTGGACCCTAAGCAAGGTCAAGACCAGGGGAGGAGGGCCACAGGTGCATCTGGGAAGGACCCCCCGTCACTCCCCCACCCCATCACCCCCCCTTCCAAGCACATAACTGTGGGACTGCAGGGCCTGGAAGGGAAGGGGGCTCCCTCTGGGGGTCCCTGAAGGACCTGCTGCCACCTCCCCGTAATTCCCAGTCCCTGGGACTTCAGGCTCCTAAGGAAAACTAGAGAGAACCCCCCCACACACACACCCCGTTAATCCACACCTCAGACACTTCCAAAACGAAAGTTAAAGGAACCTAAGCATGAATCCACGACCTAGGCCAGCAGCGCCCCCTCCCGGCAATGCCTGAGACAGCACCCAAGAGCTCAAGGCTGGAGGAGAAACAGAACCCGGGAACTCAGTTCAGCCATTTCCGGGGTCACACGTGGGGAGGGAGCTCAGAGGGAGCCAGAGGGAGCCAGAAGGAGCAAAGACTTGTCCCAGGTCACAGGGCAAAGTGGCTGAGGCTCTGCTTGCTGCGTTGTCGCTTCCAGGTACCTCGCCTCGTTCTGGGGCCCAAAAGGTGGCCCCAGGCCCCTGTGTGAACGTTCAGGGCAGTGCCGGGCACCCACTGGGTGCTAAGCCCCAAGAACATGCTGTTCATTAACGTCTGGGGCTGTGGGCAGGTCTGGGCACAGCCCCTTCTCCCCACCTGTACCCTGGAGGAGAGACCAGCCGGAAGGAGAGGTGGAAGGGGTGCGCGGGGGGCTCCTCGCTCGCAAGGGTGAGGGCCAGGGGCCTTTTCAACCTACAGGTTTTTGCTCTTTCTCTTCCGGGAGGCTTCGTCATCGTCCCCGACCGTGTCGGTCCCGCTCATCTGAGGAGAGAAGACAGACGTGTTGCAGCCTGGGGGCCCAGAGGCGGCCGCCCGAGCAAGGGAGGCCAGGGAGGCAAGAGCTCATGCGGCCAGCCCTCCCCCCTCCCAAAGCTCCTGGCCCTCACAGAACGGGGCAAGGAGGCGACCCCACCGCAGGGAATAGCCTGTACGCAGAGTGGTTGGCTTGGCAAAGCCTCCAGCCACGGGGGTCTCTTGGTGCATTCAGGAGCATGGCCAGCTGGGAAGAAGCCGGGAAACAGGCCTGAGGCGGCAGCAGGCGGGCCACAGAGCAGGGCTCTAGTCAGGATGTGCTGTGTGACAGGGCTAACTCGCTGTCCCTCTCTGAGCCTCCATTCCTTCATTTCTAAAATGGGGACCCAAATGACTAACACAGGGTTCTGAGATTCAAAGGAGGCCTGGGCCTGGTCTGCACCGTGGAAAGGGAATCATCACGTGGGTCTTCGTGGCTCCAAAGGGCCCTCAGGATACCGTCTAAACTCCACCATGTGACACCGAGGGTCACCACACAGGACCTGGCGGGAAGCTCTGTGCCGCCTGCTCCAGCTCCGCCAGCCGGCTCTCCAGCCCTGCTCCAGCTTTCTCCTTGCCTCCCCAGCCTCTTCGGCCCTGCCCCCTCGCCTCAGGCCGCCTTATCCCCCACGGCTCCCTCGCTCCCTCGCGACCACAGGCCCACGCCACCCCCACAGCCTGCTTTTGCCTGGGCTGCGCCCCCTCCTGGCGCGTCCTCTGTCCTTTTCCCCTCCATCTCCGCTCCTCCCAGTCTGCCACCCCCCTCGCCCACCATCCCGATGGGAGCCGCCTCTGTCTCCCTCGCTCTGCCTGTGTCTGGCATCCTCACAGGCCGGGGGATACCCAGGGCCTCAAAAGCGCCCACCCGGAACAGGGGCCCAGCAAACGCCCCAGGTCGGCAGATGAGGTGGAGCCAGAGCCCAGCACCCAGGATAGGCGGGGCCGCGCTTAGGACAGGGCAGGCGGCCACCCCTGGGGATCCCAGCCCGCCTCTTCATGGCATCCACCCTGAGCTGCGGCTTCCCCATCTGTGAACTAAAGAAGATCCATCTACCACATGGGAGGTCCAGGGTTCAAACCCCGGGCCTCCCGACCCGTGTGGAGCTGGCCATGCGCAGTGCTGATGTGTGCAAGGAGTGCCCTGCCACGCAGGGGTGTCCCCCGCGTAGGGAAGCCCCACACGCAAGGAGTGCACCCATAAGGAGAGCCGCCCAGCGCGAAGGAGAGTGCAGCCTGCCCAGGAGTGACACACACAGAGACCTGACGCTGCAAGATGACGCAACAGAAAAAGCGACACAGTTTCCCAGTGTCCCTGACAAGAATACAAGCGGACACAGAGGAACACACAGCGAATGGACACAGAGAGCAGACAACTGGGCGGTGAGGGAAGAGAAATAAAGAAAAAGTAAAGAAGATGGGCTAAGCCTGAACGCCGTGCTCTTCATTCTGGGGGCTGAGTATTCCCGATATAGCCAGCAGGGGTCGCTACCAGCCTCAGTAACTCACCGCCCCAACCTCCAACCCCTGGCGGGGCACTATCCAGGTGCCCCTTTTCTCACAGTGAAAAGCAAACGGAAGCTTGGAGAAGTTCCGTCACTCGCCCAGGGATACCCAGCAGCTAAGTGACAAAGCCAGGATCTCGGTCTGCAGGAACCCAGGCCTGTGCTCCCCCACCCGAGGATGCTGGTGCCCGGATGGGAGAACAGGGCACTTTCTGAATTGTTCTCAGTGAAAGACTCGGGGGAAATGCTGCCTCCTTCCTGAGAACGTGGCCCCACCAGAGTTGTAAACACTCATGTGCGTACGTGCACACACAGGCACACACCCTTACATGGTGTGTGACGGGCTGGAGCCAGGCCTGGGCACAGATGCTGCTGCTAACGACATGGGTACGTGTCCCAGGCCCTCGGCCTCGGTCCATTTGGCCAGGGCACCGGCCTGGTGACGGCCGCCTCATGGGCGCTCGGAAGGTTCCCCAGGATAAAGTCTGGGACCCGGGGCCCTACCCTTGCGCTCGGGCACTGTCACCTCATCATACACACGGGCTGCGCTCCGCGTCGGGGTGGGGCCTGGCTGGGCAGCCCCCACCCGTGGGAAAGGGCCCGCGAGCGCTGGGCTTCCTACCATTCTAACCTCGGCTTCCGCACCTTATCGGCCCTACACAATGGGCTGGGGCGCCTCCCGGCACAGCCTCTACAGTGCTGGGAAATGGGCCCTTCCTTCCACAGCTGGGAGGGGATCATCTTCAGAGAGGGGCCTGGGCAGCCCCGACCCTCGGAGCCGGGCCCCAGGCAGCTGGGGAAACCCTGGCACTGAGGGGGCCTGTGAACTAGAAAGAGGAGAAACTGAGATCACAGACAGGGTTCTGACTCCTCAGATCCCCAGGGTGACTCGAGCCAAAGCCTCCAGAATGACCCCCAAGGCTCCTCCCTCTCACAGCGGCAGCCAGGCCTGCCTGGGGGCCTGGCTAGCAGAGGGCACATGGGGATTGTCATTTCTGCCTGCCACTGTCTCCAGCCAGTGACCTGCCCTGCCGGGGGCACCACCCAGCCCTGCCCTCACCCCAGGCAGGGATCCCTGGTGCCTGCCTGACTTCGCCCAGCTGCCTCCAGGGACTGGGAGCTTGCCGCCTCCTAGAGTAATAATTATAATTCTGACTGTAATTATAACCGCATTAATAGAGGTGATTAAGAGCACAGACTCTAAACTGCTTTGGATTTGAATCCTTGCTCAGTGCTTCTTAGTTACTTGACCTTAACTAAGTCCCTTCCCTTCTCTAAGTCCGTTTCTTTTTTTTATGTAAGAAAAATACCTGGACCTACCTCGGAGGGCTGGTGTGAGGATTAAGTAAGATGACACGCGTGGCTTACGGCTGTCATTTCTTGAGCACTCCCTATCCACCAGGCACTGTGTTGAGTGCTTTGATATGCATTACCTAATTTAATCTTCCACCACTTCTGAGAGCTGTTTGCTGTTATTGACCCCCGTTTTCAGCTGAGGAAACTGAGGCCCGGAGCCGTTCGCCAACTTGCCTGGGCTCTCAGAGCTGGCAAGTAGCAGACAATTTCAGCCTGCACCCTGCAGCCCGCCCTGGAATGAAGGCTCTCTTGGGGTCCTGGTCTGACTTCTGGGGCCACCCTGGCCATGCCTGGCTGCCCTCTCGACCCGGCCAGCTTGGCAGGCCCCCAGAATCACGTGGAAATCCTGGATCTAAAGTCTACACTCATTTTTTTTAAGACATAGGAGACAATTCTTCTTTGGGCTTTTTTTTTTTTTTTTTTAATAGTAGGCTCAAACATGTTAGCACATCTTGGAGCTGGAAGGCATCGTAGGGGTCATCTGGTCTGGCCTCCGCCCAGGTGGGAAGGTCAGGGCAGCAGGGCTGGCTGACCCCGAGGCGGACAGCCTCTGTGGATGGAGGGGAGGAAGCAGCAAAGCCAGGGAGGGGCCACAGCCTGCGGTCACCTCACTGTCAGGGAACGGCCAGGATCCTGGGCTGAGCCAGGCCAGGCTGGGGTGGGAGTCGGGGGCGCCAGGCTGGGCCCAGGGGTGGGATTTTCTCTCCGGGGCTTCTCCGGCTCCCCTGGAAAAGGGCAGGTGCAGGCCTGTGGACGTGCCCCGCGGGGCCTCTAGGGGACTGCCAGCAAGGCAGAGATTAGGCAGCAGGGGGCGCTACGGGACAAGTGAACCCACACAGGAAGTCGGGGCCGCCAGGCCTCCGAGATCACCCAGGGGCGCCTTTCCATTCCGGGACGTGACTGCGACTGGCCCATTGGAGAGACGACCTCTAAGCCAGTCTGGTTCTGGCACTTACAGAAGCAATCACTCCCCACACAGGGCGGCAGAAAGACAGGGTGTGGGGAGGGGACAACGCGTGGACCAGCATCAAGGTGGGTGGCCTCCGCTCAGCCAGCCAGTCACACAGGAGGCCACGTGAGCCCCCACCCAGCCTCCTGCAGCCGCACATCCTCACAAGGTCGGTGCCGCCCAGGACAGAGCTTTCTACATGCTCCACCCCACCGAGCCCTCAGGACAGCTCCATCGAGATCCAACACTCCCACTTTATAAGAGAAAACTGAGACTGAAAAAAGGAAGTGACTTGGGCAAGGGCTCAGGGCCCGGAGGAGGAGGCGGTGAGACTTGAACCTGGTTCTGACTCCACGGCCTGCAGATGTCACCCCTCCCCTCTTCGCCTCTTGCCTGGCACTACCCAGGCATCGGCTGACCATCCCGGGAACGACAAGCCCAAGCCCCTTCTGCCACACCCCCTGCCGCCTCGCCAGCTTGAGATGGGTGGGGTCTGGGGGAGAGCCAGGGAAGTCCAGACAAGGCGGGGTCGTTGCCCAGCTCCATCCTTCCTTGCTGTGGAGCCTGGGGCAAAGACCCTTTCCCTAAGCCTCAGCCTCCCTTCTTAGAAGACGGAGGACAAGTCCCACCCGGTGGCAATGTCTTGAAAGAGAGAAAAGGGGATCCAGAGGTCCTTTGGGAATGTAGGATAACTGCTACCACTCTCGCCTCTACAATGCTCCTCCTCCTCACTGACGGGCTCACCATTTTCGGGGCACCCCCTAGGGGCTGCGTATGGCCTCCCACCACACCTGAGTCACGCTAATCTTCCCAGCAACCCTGTGAAGGAGGTGTTATCACCACACCTATTTCACCAACGAGGAAACCGAGGCTGGGATAGGGGCAGGGACTTGCCCAGAGCCCACTGCCAGTGCAGGGTGGAGCTGGGCCAGGGTGCTCGTCCAGGGCAGGCCTCCCCTCCCCTGGACAAGGGTGGGTTTCTCACGGAAGCAGACTGGCTGGAGGGATGGAGGACTCAAGGCCTGTAAAGGGGAAACCACATGGAAAGGCTGGGGTGCTGGGGGGTGGGTTCTAAGGGCCTTGCCAGCTCAGTCACTCCAGCCCAAGAAAGGAAGAAACAGGCCCAAAAGAGGGTGAGGGAAGGGAGGGTGCAGTGGGGGCCTTGGGCCCCCGAAGGAGGAAGCCGAGGAGAGAGCTGTTCCAGAACTCCAAAATAAAACCTGAGATCAACGGAGCTGAAGGGCTAGAAGGGGACACGTGAACAAGGGGAGGACAGAACCCGAAAGCGCCCGGTGTGGGGATCAGGATAGGGAGGCCCAAGGCAGGTAGAGGGCCACCTCCAGGGAGGAGCAGCCAGGCCTGGCCTGAATGCGGCCAAGACCTCACCCCGGCAGGACTGAGTCCCAGGCTCTCTTCAGCAGCCACTGCTGGAGACGAGGCCTAAGGCATTGATACGCAAACTTTGGTGAGCGACAGAATTCTTCAAGTGCCAAATGTGCCTCAGAGCTAGCGGCTGAGAAGCTAAGAAGGCTTCTGAGGCCCTGTCCCTACTCGGTGAGAAAGCTTGCTGCAATCCATTAGTGATGCCTGCCATGGGTTCGGAGAGAAGCGTGGCAGCATGTGTCGGCCATCTCTGCCTTTCAGGAATTCCCTGCTCTAGCCAGATGGTTTAGTCAGGCCATTTCCTCTTTCACAGAATGTCTGCCTCAACCTTTCTGCCCATCCTCAACCTGCTCAACCTTCAAGGCCGAGCGTAGAGGCATCTCTCTCCAGAAGCCTCCCCTCACGGTCTCTCCTCCTTAAGCTCCCACATCGCTGAGGGGCGCCTCCTGCCCTGGGCCACCCCCACCCACTCAGCCTCACCTCAGTTCCCCTGACGACGCCTCGTGACGACGCCGGCACCTCAGGAGAACGTCATCAGGCACCAGGTTCAGCCTCAACCAGCCTGGAACGTCAGTACCGCTAATGCCCACTTTTCAGAGCAGGAAACAAAGGCTCCGAGGAGCTGGTTCACCCAGTGCCTCACATTAGGCGAGAAACGGCCCAGACTCAAGCCAGCTGCCGGGCCTCAGGGCCAGAGCGCAATCTTGTCGCTGTCAGGCCACCTCCCCAGCCCACACAGACAGCTCATCATTCCTTCCAGGCCGAGAGCAGCTCCCCTCCAAATACACACACTTTTGTAGTCCCTGCTGTGGTGCAGAGCACAGAGCATGGCATTCAGCAGGAAATCAACACACACTTACTCATCTGTTTATAAATATTTGCAAGAGGCAAAGAGCCTGGTGATTAAGAGTCCCCGCCCTGGAGCCAGATTCTAATTCTGGTTCAGCCGTTTGTAAACTGAGACCGGGAGCAAGTTGGATAACCTGCCTGTGCCTCAGTGGCCTCATCTGTAAAGCGGAGATAACAACGGCATGGACTTCGCAGGGCTCTTGTGAGAACGGATGAGTTCGCGTAAATGGCTTAGGAGAGTGCCAGCACGGAGTTAACGTGCCTTACCGTGGCATCGTTGTCAGTGGTAGTGCATTTCTTGTCCGGCTGGGCCTGGACCAGGTTTAAACCTGTAATTCTTTATGTCTCCAGCTATTGTCTCTGGCCATGGAGATCCAAATACCCAATGTCTGGGGCTAGACCACACCTGCAGTCCTTTCTGTGGGGACTAGCAGTGCAATGGAGCTGAAAGAACTCAGCATCTGGTGCCATAAGGTCATGGGTTTGAGTCCAGACTTCTTGCTCCCTTTGGACCTCAGTTTTATCCTCCGTCAAATGGGAAGAAGGTTCCCACCCTAGAATTTTCACTGGGCGGCTTAGGGGAGAAGAGAGGTGAGGATGGGGTGACCCCGGGCCTGCTCTGCCATCTCAACCCCACCCTTGGCCTTCTTACCTTCCTGTGTCCCGTGAAGAAGAGGGAGAGGTGGTGCATAGAGCCGCCGTTGCGGCCCAGCTCCTTCTTGAGGGTGCGGGGCGAAGGCATGGCCCAGGTGGGCGAGGTGCCCTCGCCGTCGGAGCAGTGCAAGGTGGTGTCGGAGGCGAAGCAGGGCCCGCGGGCCTCCTGCAGCAGGCTGCCCTCGCTGTGCGTCCTGCGCCGCAGCGAGTTCTGCACGCGCAGCGAGAGGCCGCCCTCGGCGCCCTGGCCTGTCTCGATCATGCTGCTGCGCTTGGCCTCGCTGCGCTCTCCGTAGTTGTCATCGCTCGTGTCGTCCTCGTCTTCCTCCTCGCCCTCATGGCCCTCGTCCCCCTCCTCGGCCTCCTCGGCCTCCTCCTCGTCCCCCGAGCTGCCCCCCTCTGCCCCTGACTTCTGGCTGTAGGCGCTATCCAGCCGGACCTCGGGGATCACAAAGGGGGGCCTGGAGGTCGCGGGTGGGTCCCCTGGGCTCGTCGTCTCCTCGGCAAGGGCCCCAGCGGACAGGGGGAGCTGGCCAGGAGGCAGGTCTTGGCAGGGAGGAGCAACCTGGGCAGGGGGCTCCCGGCTGGTGGGGAGGACTTGGCCGAGGAGAGCGTCCTGGTTGGGAGGCGTCTCTTGGCCAGCAGGGAGGTCCTGGCAGGGTGGGGGGGCTGAGGCTGGAGGGGGCTCCTGGCATGGTGGGGAGTCCTTGCTCGGCAGGGGGTCTTCGCCTGAAGGGGCTTCCTTGCCCGAGGCTGAGTCTTCGTGAGACAGAGATTCTTGGCCAGGGGAGGGTACCTGGGCAGAAGGGGAGTCCTTGCTGGGTGGGAGATCTTGGCCTGGGGGTGGCTCCTGGCCGGGAGAGGGGTCCCGGCTGGGCGGGGGATCCTCAGCACCTGGCCCCTTCCCTTCCTCCAAGGGCATTTCCTTCTTCTCAACCACCTCCGGCTCAAGCATCTGGGGAAAAAAAACAAAAAACAAGAAAAGTTCAGAAGGGGCCAGCCTCTTTGCATGGGCCAATGTCCCAGGGGTGAGCGCAGACCTAAGCAGTGTTCTGATGCCTCCACCCCTCCGTCTGAGAGCCAGAAGTGCCTGATGGGGACCTGAAAGCCCCTGGCTCAGCCGGCCAAGGGATCTCATCCTTGTCTCTATGCTGGAAACTTCCGCTCCCTCCAAAACATCGCTGGTCAGGCGGAAGAAAAGAGGCCGAGGTAACTACCATTTATCAGCTCCTATTGTGTGCCAGGCACTGTGCCAGCTTCAAATCCCTCTCTTACATAATCCTCCCAAATGTACCACTTTTCCAGAGAAGGAGACAGAGATGACGTCACCTCTGGGAGTAAAGGAGAAGCCAGGCCGGCTCAGCCTCCACGGACGAGAACCAAAGTAGCCCCCAAACCGGAGCAGTCACTGTGTGGCAAAACCGTGAACCCAGACAAAGGGTGTCTTCTATCCGCACCAATGTTCAAAAAAAGAAAAATCTCCCTGAATGTCTCGGTATGTTTTGAAACTCATGAACTGGAATGAAGCCAGAAAACATTGCCCACACCTTGATGAAACAGATGCCGCAGACAGGTGGACGCTCACAGGGATCATCCACCCAGGAATCTTTAAACCGCGTTTGGAGGATCCTCGGCGGGTCCATGAAACACAAAGCATTCCCTGCCCCCACACCCCAGCCGAGGAGCACCCAGGGTTGGTGCTGGGTTCCTAGGTAGATATCATTTGGAAAGGGAAAAGTAGTTCCCTTGGGGGAAAGTCTGAAAACCCTCTCTCTGCCTTGAAGAGTGGGACTCAGAGCTGGTCAGGAGGGCCCAAGGTGCTGCAACCCAACCAGGAAGCAGGTCTCGGGCCTGGGCTGGGCCCCTCGTCACACCTGAGGACTCTGGGATGCTGGAGCAAGAACCATTGAAAGCCCAGACGGTGTCCTTCGAGAGGCCACAGGCACCGAGAACTGATGGGAGAGGAAGTTCCCTCAAGCCCCCGGGAGCTGTGCAGGCAGGTACACGGGAATGCACACCCACCCACGTACCCCCCGTGCAGAATTGCGGGAGTAATTGCCCCCAACATATGTTAAAAGCTCTTGTTCATGTCTGTTTGACAGATGAGAAAACTGAGCCCAAAGAGCAGTGACATATGCCCTAGGGCACAGCTGCCTAGAGATGGAAAGGCTCTGCCGGAAACTGCTCCTCCTGAGAGGTGCCTTACGCCCTGGGTCGTGGGTGGTGGGGAAGCCCCAGCCAGGTGTCACATCGGGGAGGGAGTGAGCTGGCCAAGGCTCCGGCAGGGCTGCCTCCTGGGAGCCTGAGAGGTGGGGCCCTGCGGAACAGAGGCTAAGCAGGACTCTGGGTGGACCTGGCCAGGATTGGGGGGCGGGGGGGGGAGCGCACCCCGCACTCTCGCTCCCAGGCGCAGCCAAGGACAGGCGCCTGCTGGCCCTGGGAATCCTGCCTGGAGCTGGGAGATGGTTCCCAGGACCCCTGGGACCTCGTAGCCTCAGGCCCTGAGACCTCAGCAATCCAAATCCCCATTGCACAGATGGGAAGGCGGAGGCCCAGGGAGGACACGGGCCAATCTGGAATCATAGCCGGGCCAGGCAGAGCTGGCCCAGACCCCAAGCTAACTGGGGACCACCCCCCTGCCTGAGTGGCAGACAAGGAGAATGTACTAGAGAATGTATGAAGCACATAAAGGGAGTAGTGGTAATAATGGTGACTGAAAAAAAAAAACAAAAACAAATCTAGGGGGAATTCTGAGTTTCTGAGTCCAGGGACCTCCAAGAGTGGCACCTCTCTCCCATGGGCCCCTAAGAGCAAACTCTGCCAAACACGCAGAATCAAAGTTGCCACTTGCGATGCCAGAGCCCCTCTCCAGAATTCCCACATGGAAGCCCAGGGTGGCGCTTTGGCCCTGCCAGACTGGTCCTGGATGGGCAGAGAGACCCTCCATCGGACAGGAAGATGGAGGCCCAGCTGGGGCAGCGGCTTGCCCAAAGCCACCCCGCACCAGTCGGGGGAGGGCTCAGAGCCCAAGTCCCCTGGCCCCCAGCTCTGACCTTGTTCCCCGCGAGCAGTGCAGTCCCCAGCCCATCACCCCGCCTGCCAGGGAGCATCTCAATCAAGAAAAGCCAACGGCCCCACCACCCGCTCCCGGTACCCCACATTCACATCACCCCCCCTCCACGGCCAGACCTCCCCCCCCACCTGCCTCTGAGCATCCACGGGGAGAGACGGGAAGGAAGCAGCCACTGAAGCCCTTGGAGCCTGGCACGGAGTGGCCCGAGAGGGGAGCAGGCCTGCATTTCCCCTTTGCTGGGCGCTGGGGGTGGGGCCTGGGCCTGTCCCAGCGGTGACCCCTTGGGGAAAGTGCGGCGGCAGCCCCAAAACCAGAAATGCAAGTCAGCCTGCCTCGGCCCACCCTGCCCTAAACAGAGGCCAAGCCAAATAAAGCCAGGAGGGGAAGTGCTGGTCCCCAGAGGCCCCTGCCCAGAAGACCCAGCGCGACCACATCCAGAGACCCCAGTCGAACCTTGACCTTGACCCCACGTGGCACTGCTGACCGCAGGACTCTGGCAGAGCCTCTCAGTCTCTCAGAGCCCGTTTCCTCACCCAGATAGAGCTCAGGACGCCTTGCTCCCAGGACTAGCCCCTGTGCCCCTCTCAGCGCCTGGCCCAGTATTTGATCAAGTGGCACCTATGAGGCGATTAGCCTTCTTTTAGACATGGGGACAGCGAAGCCCCGGGGGTAAGAGAACTGCCCAAGGAAACCCAAGAAACCAGAGGCTCTTGCGGGTTAGAACTCCTGCCTCGGGTCCAAGGGTCTCCCTGCTCCCTTGGCCCCTTGCCTACCAGTGCTTTGGGGATCTAAAGGGCAGAGGGCGGGTCTGCGAGAACCGGGGGGAGGTAGGGAGGGAGGTGGGGGCTCTGGAGCAAAGACAGGGACCCTAAGGAATCCGGGGCTGGGGGGTGGCGGGTACGAGAGAAGCAGGGACAAGAAAGGATTTGAAGTGGGGGTCACATCAGAGAACGAATGCCGGGCGTGGGCTGGACCCAGAGCTACACAATGACACACACAGCACTGCGCTCCGGAAAACCATGCGGGGCAGTGTGAGCAGGGCACAGTGGGGGTGGGGGAGGGGAGGGGTGGGGCAGGCGTGCATTCATTCTCCCATTCATTGATTCTCCAGGGACTGCATTATGCACGGGGGTAGGTACAGCAGACACAATCCCTGCTCAGTTGAGCAGAAAAAACAGACGAGATAACTGATCTTAATGAGTGTGGCAAGTGCTATGAGGGAGGAAGTGCAGGCAGTTGGGGACAACCGGTTAAGCAGCTGTCGCAACAGGTTGGGAGAACAAGAACCCAAGCCAGAGTGCCCCAGAGAGACCAGCCTGCTCAGCCCTGGGATGGGAGGGTCAGAATCTTTCCCATCAGTCCCTGCTTTGGCTGGTCTGGGCCAGGGTTAATTCTGCCCATGTCTCGCCTGCTAGAAGCTCACAGGAAATGAACCAGGCCTTCTAAATGGAGCTACTGTTTAGGATTTAATCAAATCCTCATCCAAATCCAATCCAGGTCTCAGAAGAGGCAGGGGAAAAGGTGGCAGGCATGACACCCAGAGCTCCTGATCACATCAGCTGTGGCGCCTGGGTGGGGGCGGCAGTGGGCTCCCGGAAGGAACTTGTCTAATGCCACTTGGTCACTAAATTGTGGAGTCAGGAGGTGAACCCAGGTGTGCTGACCTCAGTCACCCTGCAGCCATCACTTCAAGGCGACGCATCTCATCTGTCACTGATGCTCAGAATCTACGCTCAAAAACCTGGGGGAGAGGGGTGGACATTGGGGTTTGCATCCCTGTCCTGAGGTGTCCCTGACACAGCTAGGATTTTACAGCAAGGGCACAGGGCTGGAGGCCTCACTCTGGCATTTGCTCACTGTGGGATCCCAGGCAGCCACTTCTCCAAGCCTGGTTTTCTCTGCCATGGAAAAGGGTAGTGATGTCCCCCTATTCCAGGTACTAAGTCTGAGAAAGGATGATAAAGGGCTCTGTGAACTGGAAGGTCATTTGAGAAAAGGAGAGCCTGTTAGAATTCCTGCCCAGCCCTGGACCTCCAGGTTTGACTTTGGGGACGGGCTTGCTCCTTCAAGTTTGGCATACTCTGGGCTCCCAGTCCAGCTCCAAAGCTCCCGGGTCCCTGGTTTGATACTGACTTCCAGGAACTTCCACTTCTCAGTTGAAGCTAGGCTCCTCCAGCCCAGACTCAGTCCAGTGCCTCCAGACATCCAGAGATTGGAGCCACCACCATTGCCTCTGCCACCAGCTTGGGGGCCCTCCAGGGACCTTCTCTTCTACCCCTACCCCCAGTGCAATAGGCTTGGCAAGTCCAGGAGGATGGAGGTAAAACTTTACGGTGGATATGGATCTCCACTTTAGACATACTGGCTAGGTGATCGGAGCTTCCCCTCTCTGTGCCTCAGTTTCCTTAGGCATAAAACAGAATAAACAATTAATTCCTCAGAGGGTTCCTAGGGGACTGAATGAGCTGATGCACATCTAGAGGGCGGCACTGAGCCAGCACAAGAGCGCTCAATAAACCGTGGGCCCAGGGCCCTGCAGCACTTCTGGGCTTTGACTTCATCTCCCTGTGTTGTCTTTACCCACCTCCCTGACCCCTTCTCAACACCATTGTGGGCCTGTCCTCCGTGTCTGTCAGGACCTCCTCCAGGGCCCTCCGGGGCTTACTCTACATGCTCTCATCCACTCCCAAGGCTACAATCACCATCTGGCTGCGGCTGACTCCCAAGGTCACACAGCCAGCCCATGCCTCTCTCTTGAATCTAGATAATAGAGTCAAGTATTCACCAAATCCTAAAGGAACAGGGAACAGTGCAGCACCCGAGCACTGTTCCAGGCTCTGTGGATACACAGAAAGGAGAAAGACACTGTCCCACTGTCCCTGTCCTCATGGAGTTTACAGACTAGTGGGAGAGGACCAGCATAACCAAGTCACTACTCACAAACATAAACTATGATCCATTATATGAAGGAAAACGATATGGTGCTATGGGAGAGAACAAAGGGGAGTGTCAGAAAAGGCCACCTGTGGATCTGATCTCCCAGGCAGGCAGGGCTCACTAGGTAACAAAACAGCATGTGCAAAGGCCCAGAGCCAGGAAGGGGCTCAGCACAATAGGGGGATGGAGGGGATGGCCCTGTGGCTGGAGCCTGGGGAGGGAGATGGAGGGAGCTACCCTGGCCTCCTTCTGGATAGCCCACAGGTGCACCCAATTCAGTGGGCCCCAAATAGAACATGTTATCTTCCCCCAAGTCCATTGCTCCTCTCGGGTTCCCTGTATCAATACTGCCACTGCCAGTTAGTTGCTAATCAGAGACCTGGGCGTCATGCTTTCCTTTCCCTTCACTCCCTGTTGCCAATCCCCAACTCCTGCTAGCTGTCCCTCATAAAATATCAAAAGTCTTTCTACTGGGCCCATGCCCACTACTGCCACCTTCCTCCAGACCAACTCAGAAGGATGAGGCTGACCTCCCAGCGGCGGTCCAGACCTCTCTGGTCCATGCTGGGCACTGTAGCCCAGAAAGAGCCTTCTAAAGAGAAATCTGACCTTGTCAGTCCTCTGCTTAAAACCTTGACATGGCTTCCCAGTACCTCCAGATAAATTACAGATTCTCTGGCCCTGGAAGACGCTGGCTCCAACTCTCCCTCTAGCCTCCCCTCTCACCACTCCCCATGTTAAGTGTTCAGTGGTAAGCGAATGAATGAATGAGGCCCTGCCCTGATCAAGATGGCACAGTGAGATGCTTCAGAGCTCCAGCAAAAATCAGCAGAAACATCTTTTTCAAAGCTCCAGGAAACAATTAAAGGACTGCAGTAAAAGGGCAAGTGCCAAATCAAGAAAAAGGTACCCTGGCTGGCCCTTCCTCCATGCTTCAACCGGCTTAGAACAGAGCCAGCCCACACACCCAGTGCGGACCTCTGGTCTCAGTGCCTGAGGGAGCAGAGTCACTCTTGCGCACATAGTAGGAGCATATGTGTCTGGCATAATTCTGTCTGGTGGTAGCTTAAAGGACCGGCTGTCCCAGAACTTGTCCTACATGTAAAGGCAGTTCACGAATTCTCTGTAAAACGCTGTAGGAGCGCAGTCAAGTCGTGCTGCCTGGGATAAGGAATAACTGGCTGTAGAACATGCAGTGCAATGCCCAGGACAGTGAGTAAGTTGTTTACATAGGGCAGTGGGGACATTCAGAGCCTTGTAAACTGGGGAGTTCCTAGGGCCACATGTGCAAGCCCAAGACAAGATAAATGCACAAAAAGGATCAGTGTGGTCCCTATGCTTTGGCCTGGAGACAAACTCATTTTATAGATAAGCCTGAAGGCAGGTCAATCAGCAAAGACTAGGAAAGGTATTTTCTTCTTCTCCTCCTTATGGTTCTTTTTGTTAGCTCTTGGCAGTCAAGGAAAATTCTGTCATAACACTAGCTGGATACAAGCTTAAGGAACAGACACCTCAAAGTCTAAAAGTCAGGAATAATATTTTAAAATATCACAATGTCCGGATTTCAACGAAAGACTACAAACATACAAAGAAACAGGAAGCAATGCCCCAGACAAAGAAGAGATTAAAACATTAGAAACCATCAATGAGGAGGAACAGACCTAGGACATACCAGACAAATATTTTTTTTAAAAAGTTCTAAATATGCTCAAAGAGCTAAAGGAAAACATGAATAAAGAATGAAAGGAAATATCAGGGAAATAATAGATGAACATAAGAATATCAATAGAGAGACAGAAAGTATGAAAAAGAACCAAACAGAGCTGAATACCACAGTAACAGAAATTTTTAAAATTCCCTAGAGGGGTTCAGCAGCAGATTGGAGCTGGCAAAAGAATCAGAAAACTTGAAGATAAGACAATTAAAATCATCCCAACTAGTATGTGGTTAACAAGACAAATCTGAGAATGTTTTCTCATGAATAATAACAAATATTTAATACTAATATAGGGTGTTAATAATTGGGTGGGTTGGGGGAAAAAGATAGGGGCTATAATTAATAGTAGTATTTTAATGATGCTCTTTCAGAGTTTGTAGCAAATGTTTGACAGCAATGAAAGTTGCTGGTGGCAGGGAAATGTATAGGACCCTCGTATAATGATATGCATGTTTGTTTTGTAAATTCACAAATTTTTACTATACATTTATTGTTTATGTATGTTCATGTATGAATGATATACTTCAATCAAATTTTAATTAAACAAAATCATCCATTCCTTCTTCTTCCCAGGAGCAGAAAGAAGAAGGAATGAATAACAGTAAACATCAAGCCTGTGGGAGCCTGTGGGAAACCATCAAGCATACCAATTTATGGATGTGGAAGTCCCAGAAGGAGAAGAGAGAAAGGGGCAGAGAGAATAGTCAAAGAAATAATGGGTGAAAAGTTACCAAATTTAAGGAAAGACATGAATATACACATTCAAGATGCTCAATGAACTCCAAACAGAGTAAGCCCAAATAGACCCACACAATGCAATGTTATAATCAAACTGTCAAATGCCAAAGATAAAGAAAGAATTCTGAAAACTGCAAGAGATCAACGTGTCACTTACAAGGGAGTCTCAATAAGATTAAGTGCCAATTTCTCATCAGAAACCATGGAGGCAAGAAGGCAGTGGGATGACATATTTAAAGTGCTGAAAGCAAAAAACTGCCAACTAAGAATTCTTTATTGGGCAAAACCATCTTTCAGAAATGAGGGAGAGGTTAAGACTTTCCCAGATAAACAAAAGCTGAGGTCATTTGCCACCACTAGACCGACCCAAAAGAGATGCTAAAGGGAGTCTTGCAGCTTGAAAGAAAAGGACAGTAGCCATTAGATCAAAACCCCATGAAAAAATAAAGATCTCCAGGGAGGGTAACAACCTGGGTAAATATAAAAGCCTGTACTATTGCATTTCTAGTTTATAAATCCACATTTCACTTCCGACATGATCTAAAAGGCAAATGTATAAAATGTAATGAGAAATCTGCGGTTTTCGACTCATAAGGTATAAACATGTAATTTGTGACAAGTACTGCATAAAAGTGGGGGACAAAGGGGTATAGGAATATAGTTTGTGTATACTTTTGAAGTGAAGTTGGTATCAAAGCAAATGAGAACGTTATAGATTTAGAATGTTAAATTTAAGCTGCATCATAAAAACAAAGCAAGTATCAGAGGATATGCAAGCTCATAGAGACAGAAATTAGGGAAGGGCACAGAGAGAATGAGGAGTAAATGCATAATTGGTGTAGGGCTTCTGTTTGGGGAGATGGGAAAGTTTTAGTAATGGAAGGTGGTGAGGATACTGCAATATTTTGAATGTGATGAATTCCATTGATTGGTATGCCTGGAGTGGCTGAGAAGGCAAAGTTTATATTGTATCTATGTTCCCACAATTAAAAAAAGAAAAAGGAAAGAGCAACTAAAGAGGCAATGACAATTAAATGCAATACATGATACTGGATACGATCTAGTAAAGGAGGAGAAAATGCTCAAAGGGACATATGAAAAAATTAGAGTATAGACTATATTGATGTTAAAAATTTCTTGAACTTGATAACAGCACTTAATGGTGGTAACATAAGCAAATATCCTTGTTCTTAAGAAACGTGCATGGCAGAATTAAATGTGCAAGGGCCATGATGTATACAGCCTACATTCGAGTATTCAGAATATGGATAGACAGATGATTGGTAGATAAATGGATAGAGCAAAAGTAGCAAAATTTAAAAATTGGTGGATCTGGGTAGCTGGGGGACTAGAGGTATATTGGACTTCTTACAGGGAATTTGTATTATATTTTAACCTGCCCTGTAAGTTGAAAAGCATTTCATAATAAAAAAGTTTAAAAAAAGAACAAAAAACTGAATGAGTGATTCAATGAACTCCAAGGGGCCCACGGGACCACCTAGACTCAGTACTCAGATCCACTTCCTGCCGGTCCTTCCAAGTCCCAGGTAGAGGCTCCCTCGGATGCCCGGGCTGGAGGGCTCTCTGCAGCCCTGCAGAGCTGGGCTGGCCCTGCTCTCTAGGCCCCGGGAAGACCTGCTCTGGCTCAAATCCCTCCAGAGCCCTTGTCACAGGCCAGGGCACGTGCTGGGTCCTGGAGCCAAACTGCAGCAAGACCCATTCCCTGCCCTGAAGGTGCTGGGGGGTGGCCCTGTCAGGCTCCCCCTACCATCACTGCGGCCTCCCCCAGGAAGTACAGGGGGCTGGGGAAGTGCTAGGGCGGCTGCTGGGGGAGGAAGTGGCAAGCTGAGAGCTCGAGGGCTACGAGGGGAAGGCACAGGAAAAGATATTCCCAACTGAGCCGAGGGCCAGCATGGGACCTGCCCGGAAGCACTCGGGGTGCCATGGGGCAGGACTCTGCCGTTGTGAAGGCATTTGGACTTTACTCTGAGGGCCGTGTTCGCTTTAAGGCTGAAGAGATAGGAAAGGTGGAGCTAGAGCTGGTGGCAACAGAGACTGAGAGAGAAAAAAAAAAGAAACAGTGAGGAAGAAGGACGGGGTAGGAGAGTGGGGGAGAGAGCCCCGGTTGAGCGACTACCGCACGCGGGGCCCTGGGCTCCACGTACACCACAACCGTAGAAGGTCGGTATGCACCGGCCCCTTTTGGTAAAGAAAAAAATGAGGCTCGGAGAGGTGAAGCAACATGCACAAGATCACGAAGCAAGAAAGTGGAGGAGTTGGAAAAACTGCCAAGTCCCGCTCCTTCTACAGCCCCGTGATCTCCCTTCCTGCCTCCTCACTCCCTTCCTTCAAAGACATTTCCTGAGCACCCACACAGCCAGGTACAGCGCGAGGCATTGGAGAGGCCGCGGTGAGCAAAACCACAAGCAGAGGCCCTGCACTCAGCCCTGGAGGTGATGGAGGGGCAGGGAGTCCAGCTCACCTGGCTGGGAGGGGTGGTCCAGAATTCCATACCGGCCTCCCAAACTCTCTCCCTCCCAGGGACCACTTGACAGGTGCAGGCAACGAGAAGCAGTGGCTTCTCTGTGATGTTCCACACTTATACGTGGTTACACAAAAACGTTCTGCAATGCCAGGAAGATCCCAGGAAAGGGACTCACACAGCGCTGTGGTCACAAGAGCAGGTTCTGGAATTGGGCAGGCCTGGTGGGATTGAATCTCACTCCCAAGCAGTGTGGCTTTGAGCCAGGCACTTTCCATCTCTGAGCCATCCCCCTCGCAGGGCTGCTCTGGCACACACACAACTGGGTCCTTCCTCTCTACGGCAAGGGGGTGGGGGTGGCTCTCCCTCACTGGTGAGCACCAGGGACCCACCCAGAAATGAAGACGACTCCAAGCAGGGATAACTTTGAGGGCGGGAAGCCTATTGCCAGTGAAGAACTGGGGTCTGGAGACAATCAAATCTGGGTTCAAATCCTGACTCTTCTACCTCCTAGTTCAGTGCCCTTGAACCTGCTTGATCTCTTTGAGCCACAGTTTCCTCATCTGTAAAATGGTAGAAAGACCAAGTACCTACGTCACAGCATCGCTGGAATCTGATCCACATAAAGAAAGTAGTAATCCAGGGGCTGGCACACAGTTGGCGCTGGATAAACATTTGCCATTCTTGTCATTGTCATTATTCTAATCATGGTCATTCACATCATCAGCCCCCTCCCCTGCCTTGACTCTGGAATAGGACACGATACTCTAACTCTTACAACAGTCCTAGGTTTCGGGTGCTGCTGTGGGGATATGTCAGGACCCGATACCCTGGAAGCTGGGAAAGCGGATGAGTCTGTGCCCCACCTTCCCTGGGCTGGGTCAGCTGGGCTCCCTGTGTGACCCGGCCAAGTCCCTCCTTCCTCCGGGGTCTCCCTTTCCCTGGTGGGGGGGGGGGCAAGGGGCGGGAGGGAGGGGCTAGGAACTGTCCAGTTCTGAATCTCAACTAGCCTGGAGAGTTGGATTCCAGAGTTGGGGGCACAGCCAGGTCTCCTGGCCGGTCAGGAGAAGCCCAGGGGCAGACCTGCCCTTCGAGAGATACTCCCACTTTGTCTGTGACCCCAGTTCCTAAAATACCTTCGCCTTAGGACCTTAGTGCTGTGGGTGCCGGAGGAGGGGCGACTCTTCCACTTGAGGACACGGGAGCAGAGAGCTGGTCACTGGGCTTCAAGCCCTGGGGTCGGAGAGTGGCCCCACGGCCCCAGGCACGCCCCGGCCTCCCTCACTACCACCCACGGAGGCGTGACGTCGAGGCTGGGTGGTGCTGGGTGTGCAGTCTGCTCCAAGCTCACCCTCCTGTCACCTTCGGGGCTGCACAAGTCTGACTACACTCTTCACCCGCTCAAAGCCCTCCAGCCGCCTGGTTTAGAGTCCCAGGTCCTTCCCCTGTGCATTCTGGCCCTGTCGGCCTCTGCCACGCTGTTCTCTCTTCTCCCCGCCCCCGCCCCACCCAGCCTAACTGTGTGTAGTTCCCCAGATACACTCTACTCTCAGGCGCCTCTAAACCTGTGTGCACACTGCGCTTCCTGCCCCGAACCTGCTGGCCGTCCCTGTCCACATGGCAAACCCCCACTCAGCTCACCCACAGAGCTATTGCCCCTGAATTTCTGACAAAAGGTGATACCACCCTACAGTGGGGAAAAGGTGGTCTTTTAGTAAATGGTGCTACATCAACTGGATATCCACCTGGAGAAAACGGGTCTGGACTTCTACATCACGCCATGCATAAAAATCAATGTCAAGTGAATTTTAAAGCAAAATGTGAAACATAAAGCAATAAAGCTTCTAGAAGATAACATAGGAGAATATATCCATAACCTCATAAAAGGCAAAGAAATAGAACTCAAAAAGATCAACAAATTGGACTGCATTAAAACAGAGGACTTCTAGTCTTCAAAAGACGTCCTTCTAAGAGTGAAAAGGCAAGCCACAGTATGGGAGGAGATATTTGCAATGTGTACATCTAACAGTGAACCTGATCCAGAATATTTTTTATAATTTTTTTTAGGAGGTACCAGGTATTGAACCCAGTACCTTGTACATGCGAAGCAGGCACTCAGCCACTGAATTACACCTGCTCTACCAGAATATTCTTAAATTCTCACAAATCAATAATAATAATAAAAAGACAGACAGTCCAATAGAGAAAAAGCGGAAAGAACTGAAGCAGCACTTCACGAAAGAGGAGATCCCGATGGCCAATAAACATTTGAAGAGGGATCAACCTCATTAGTCATCAAGGAAATGCAAATTAAAACCACAACTAGGTCTTATGCCATAATGTCGGTGAAGACCAGGCTCAACGGGCACCTTCAAGCCTTGCTAGAAGGAGGGCGTAACACTTTGGAGAATTATACGATGGTAGTACGAAAGCTAATTATATACAACTCTATGACCCAGCAATTTCAAACCTTGGGTATTTAACCAAGAAAGGCATACGTATGTGCCTCAAAACATGCACAGGAATGTCCACAGGGGCACTGTTCAGTACAACCTCGAACTGAAACAACACGAATGTCCATCAACAGAAAAGCGGGTAACTCGCTGCTTATACACACAATGAAATACTACAGAGCCACGAGAATGAACAAAACAAACCTTCACGCAAGAGCACTGGTGAGTCTGGGAGTTAAAATGCTGACTGAAAGAGGCCAGCGTCAAAGAATGCACACTCAGTGATTCCATTGAAACCAAGTTCAGAAGCAGGCAACCCTGATCAACGACGCAAGCCAGGACAGTGGTGATCTCGGAGGCAGCGGCGACTGAAAGGGGGCACAAGGAGGGCTTCTGGGGTGCCAGAATGTTTTGTTTCTTGACCTGGGTAGTGGTCGAATGGGCGTGATCACTTTATGAAAATTCATCAGATGTATACTCAGAACCTTTCCATAAGTATTCTGTATGTTGATTTAAAAGTTATTTTAAAACAAACGAAAGTGCTCATCCCAGATCTCCGCTCCCCTGTCTGGGGCAGTCTTGCTCTGTGAAACCCTCGTACCCATCTCTCATAGACAGTCCGACTCTCCCCCTCCAACCAAAGGCTGCTACCCCCTCCTGCTTACTCAATGCCTACCCCGCACCAAGCACCTCGCATGCATCATCTCATTTAATAAGAGCCTCGTGTGTAATACAGCGCCACTGGCACTCCCGCTGCTAGCCTGACTCTGTGGCAACATGCACGAAGCATTTCTGAGGGCTGTGCATGTACCATCTCACCAACTCCTACGAGACTGGACCATTTCCTGAGGAAGCTGAGGCACGGAGCGTTTCAGTGTCTTGCCCAAGGGCATACAACTGTAAAGTGGTAGACTGCGCTTCTGCAACACATCACAACGCCTCCCCCAGGGAAAGCAGGAGCACGAGGCAGGATGCACAAAGGCAGTCTCTCAGCTAGGCAGGAATCCTGTCTACACCTGAGGGGGGTGGACAGACCAGGGTAGAAGCTAGCTTCCTCCAAGGACAAGAGCCTGTGCAACCAGATTCAACCTCACCTGCTGCAGGAAGCCTTGCTGTGGTCCCAGGCTGGGCTGGATGCTTCCTGTGGGTGCCCACAGCCCCCTGTGCCTCCCCGTGAAAGCAGTTACTGACTGTCACATGCCCATCCCTGGCACTAGATTATAAATATTGGGTGTTTTAGCTCTACACCTCGAGTACCTGGCAAAGTACAAGGCACATAATAGGAAGGGAAGGAGGGAGGCAGAAGGGACAAGCCCAGAGGCACTATTTGCATGAAGTGAAAACTTGGTTGATTGTGGTCTGAGCAGTGGTTTCAGCGTCCTGGCTGGACATCAGTTACAAGCCTTGGCTTAAGAAATGGCACGGCCCTGTCCACCCACCGTCCTTCTCCTGGCTGCCGCCAGCCTTCTCTCAAGGTTGCTGGCAGCCTTTGGCCCCCAGAGGCCCTGCGCAGCCCCTTCTCTTCCTCTCCCCAGTCCCCCTCCCTCGGCCAGCCTGCTCAAGAGCCCCAGGGTCTCCTACGAGCCCAAGGCTCACCCCACCAAGAGGTAAACCAGGACACAACAGAGAGCCCTGGCTAGGTGGTGAAAAGTGTGCCCAGTTCCAAATAACTTCCTGCAAGGCAGTAAGTTGGGAGCTGCTGACAACCTGGGAGCCACAGCGCCAGGTGCAAATGACGGCCCATGGTGGGCAGGGGAGGGGAGAAGCCGCAGTCCACCTGGCGCACAGGGCAGACCTGGCAGACGTCTGCACTTCCGGAGCGGCTACCTAAGCCCACTGCCAGAAGCAAGGGGCCTCCTGGGAGCTTCTCCCCGCACTCTTGTGCCTGGAAGCTCTGATCTCCTGGGTGGTTAGTGGCCTTAGCACCCCGGCTTCCTCCCCAGCCCACCCTGCAGTCGCCTGGGTGCAGCTGGCTGCGCAGGGGAAGGCAGCAGCTCCCTGGGGCTGAGCCTCGCAGGCCTGCTGTGAGCGGCTCCAGCTTCTCTGGGCTTAGCACGACGAGCCATAAGCAGCCTTGTTTATCCCTGGGAGGAGTGATGGCTTTCCCCGAGCAGTGACATCTTGGAAACCGCTGGCTCCACAAACAACAACAAACCTCCCAGCCTGGGCCTGGGCTCCTGCCCATGAGAAGGCTTCCGGCCAGAGGCGTCTGATGAACAGGTTGGGGGCCTGGTGTCTGCTGAGCCAGACCCTGACCACAACCCACGACTCCTGGAACCCAGGAAGAAGGGAGGGTCTGCTGCAGGCACTGCTGCACCTCAGACAGCTGGAAGGGGTCCGGCATCACCTGCTCCAGTCCTTGGGTGCTCTGAGGGAGAAAGTGAGCCAGACAAGGAGGCATATTTGCCCAAGACCACCCAGTGAGCTGGGACGAGATGGCACCTGAGCCTCCAGCCTGTGGACCAAGGACCTTCACTACTGCGCAAAGGAGAGCAGGGTCCTAGCCAGTCAGGCTTCAGATGCCCAACAGCCCCAGAAAGCGATGTGTCACAGGGGACATTTTGAAATGTCCCTCTGAAAAAGAGGGTGCACCAAGATGAGAGACCCAGGTCCTCGTCCCTGCTTTGCCACTGAGTCGCGTGTGACCTCAAGCAAGTTCCTGCTCTCCTGCCTCAGTCCCCTGTCTGTCCAGAAGGTACACAGGCTCAGCTAGCTCCAGGGCCTTGGAAGATCCAATGGGAAGCAGTTCTCAGAGCCCCCAGGGACCCAGCTGAGCCTCTTCTGGGGGAGCCAGGCAGAGCCACCTACCTGGTCCAGCTCAAGGAGGCCCAGGGAGCTGGGCTCCGAGCCTCTGAACCTGTGCAAAGGGCCACGAGCATTGCCTTCAAAGGAGCCCGGGCTGTCCTCTCTTCCCTCCAGGGTCCAGCCCACAGCGTGGACACCCGCCAGCCCAGAACGACCCCGAGAGGCCATTCCTCAGCCAGGCGCCCTCACCTCCTGCCTAATCCCACCCCCAGCCCTGTGACGCAGCCCCGATCTGCAGGAGAAGGGCCTCTCCCACAGGGCTTCTCATCAGGCCCTCTAGTTGGCAGTGCCCAGTCTGTGCCAGGCACAGGGCTAGGAGATGGGGCAGGTGGAGCTGACTTGGAAATCAAGGAAAACCCACCCTTCAGCACACCTCTCCTGCCAGGCACTTGGGACCAAGAGCCCACAAAAATAGAACATGAAGCAACCTCCCAGGGGGTCACCACTGATGAGCAGATTTCAAGTGGGGTTGTACTCTAGTTGTGGAAGTTTAGTGGGATTAAGACAAGGAGGGGAGGGGAGCGGAGGGGAGGGGAGGGGAGGACAGGCTTTCCAGCAGAGGAAACAGTGTGTGCCAAGGTGAGTGAGCTGGGTAGTGCAGTGGTTTCACTGATACCAAGGACGTCTAATCAGAAGCCCCACCGACGATCTCTAGCTCAAAGCCGCGGAAACTTGCCAGCAAGGGGTCCCTAGCCTCCGCTGCCTCCAGCCTCCTCCTCCCCCTTCGGCAGCTGCCAGGCTGACTGGAGCAAGCCCTGCTGTGGAACTTGGCTCCCTGGAGGGCCTGCCCTGAGCTAAACCATGCCACGTGCTAGGACCGCGGAAGAGGGGAGGTGTCCCTTGGCTGGACACGGAGGACTCAAGAGGCCCTGATGGAAACTTTGACTGCGGCCGCCGTGCCCTGCCTGGAATCCCTCAGGCAACAGTGGGGCAGGCGCTGCAGCTCCTTCTTTCCAGAAGCAGATGTGCCCACCCCAGTCATCATGAGAGGGGAGCCAGGAGTCCCCCCCCCCCTTGAGGCCTGAGGGCATCAGGACGTATAAAGTCCAGGAGTGTCCTTGTGGGGTCCACTGGCCTTGCCCTACACAAGGCATCTCAAGCCAGACCCGAACACCAGCCTCGAAGCTGAGGCCCCTAACGCAGGCTGGGGTGAAGGCTTCCATTGCACCTGTCCTCGCCGGCCTAAGAGGCAGAGGTCGTCTTCCGCCCTGGTCCCGGCACAGCCACAGACCTGCCATGTGAACTTGGACGGATCCCCTCCGCGCTCTGGGCTCAGGGTCTTCCCCCAGCCCTGTGGTCCCAGATCAAGGGTCCTTTCTGGGGACGTCTGGGCAAGAGAAGAAATGTGGAACTTCCAAGGCAAGGAAAGAAGCGGCCCTGTCAATGCTGGGGAGTTGGTGGGTCCCTCGCGGGTCTCAGCTGGAGTGGAGGGAGCAGGTGCAGGACCCTTACCGAGCAGCTGGGAGCCGGGGAGGCAGGCGACCCCCACTGTGCTTCCAGCAGACACTTCAGCAGAAGTCAAGTCTCGGAGATAAAAGGCAACCCCCGAGACAAGCCCCCGAGACCACCTCCTAGCAGGCAAGAGCTGCCGCCGGCACGGGCACCCAGCGCCCACCCGCATCCCTGACACGGTCACCAGCGCCACTGGGCGAGCGCTCCCTCTCCAGGCGGCGTCCTGACTTCCCAGTCACTGAACATTCCTTGTCTCTCCCAGAAAGGAAAGCCCGGCCGGGCAGCCTAGAAGTGGGGCGCAACAAGCAGTGGAAGCATGGCCTGGCCCCGCAGGGCCCCCACCCCTGACACGCGCGCACCCGCACAACGCTATCTCAGAACACAAGCAGTTCGCCTGCAACGCGCCTGTCAATGGCTGCCCTGGGGAAGAAACAATAGAAAGAGGGGCACAGAGTGGCATGGCTTGGGCAAGAAGAGCCCACCTCCCGCCCACCCCACACACGCCCCTGTCACCGAGGCACCTACCCAGGGCACTCCAGCGGGGACCCGGGCGACTCCTGGCTGCCGCTCCTGCCAGCCCGCCCGCCCGGGTCTCCACCCTGCTCCTCCGGCAGGCGGCTGGGCGGGCGGGCGGCCGTGGCCGTGGCAGCTCCTGGCGGCCGTGTCAAGCGGCTGCCTTCGCCAGACAGAGCTCCTTTGTGTCAGCAGAGCTATTTATGGACTTACCCAAGTTCCCCAGGGGAGCGGTACCTGCTGGGAAAAGCAGAACCAAATGACCAGGTTCCACCTCCCACATGGAGGTAGCCTTTTCAAAGCCCTTGCATCACCGGTCCCTCCCCCTCTTCCTCCTCCTCCTCCTTTTCCTCCTTCTCTTCCTCCTTCTCCTCCAGCGCCGTTCCCAAACACACACCCTCTCCAGCCGGCCGCCACCACTCCGGAGGGAGGCTGGCTTGCTTTCTTCCATCAAATAGGAAACTCTGTGATTTCCCAAATCACTTTCACCAGGAAGGAGTCTGGGATGTTTCGGGGAAGCGGGTCCCCAGCCAGTCAGTCTCCGGCCCCCGGAGGGGTCGGTCACGCGCTCACACGCTCACAAACAAGGGCTGCCGGGTCTGGGGCCCCTGGGGCCCATCTCCAGGGCGCGACTGGCCCCCAAGGGCTGCTCCGGAGAGAGAGGCATCCATCCCTCCTGGCGGCACTGGGCGCCAGAGCTGCTTCCCCCCACGCACATCCTGGGGGCTCCCCTGACTGGGACGGCACAAAGCGGCCGGACAAGCCGTGCTCCCCAGAAAGACGGAGCCAATCACCGAGGCTTCCCTGCCCACCCCCCACGCTGCTCTCATCCCAGTGGGCGGCTGTAATTTAACCCAGGGTCCTGCAGCCAACACACGCTGCCTCTGAGAATGCCACCGCCCCCGGGGTGGGGGAGCGGCCGCTTCAGTCACCGCCCAGCAGCACCATCTAGAGCAGTGGGACACACTTATTTATGTAGTGCCTCTGTGTGCCAAACTCTGGGGAATCTGAGGTGCCAGCGCTTGGGCTTTCCTCCCCCGTATGGAGGCTGAGAAAGACAGCCCAAAAGGGACATCCCTGGGGCAGTGGAAAGTGTACTGGATGGGGAGAGGGAGACAAGAGTCCCGGATTCTAGTTCCAGCACCAGCAATTTTAGGCTGGGAATCGTGGAGCAAGTCCCTGCCCCTGTCTGAGCTTTGGTTTCCTCATCTGACCTGCCACCTTGTGGCATTAGTAGAGACTCAGTGAGCTGGCCCTTGGCCACCCTCTCTTAAGCACTAGCCGGTGCCAGGCTGGTTCTGAGAGGTTTGCCTGCACTCATGGTTTTAGCCCTCGCCGTCGCTTTGTGAGGCAGGGGCTATTATCACCCTCCCTGTAGATGAGGAATGCGAGGGACAGAATGGCAAAGGCAATCACCCACGGTCACACAGCACGTTGGCTGTGCAGCTGGGATAGAAGGCGACCCCAGGGCGCCAGCTCCTACCCACTGCACAGCCCCACCGCCGCAGGGAGCTGCTTTGCCAGCAAAAGCTGTTCTCTGATGCTGCAGCTGTGGCTGCTGTCGCTTGTTGCCTGGTGTCAACAAATGTGCTCGGGCTGTGCCGGGGGCCGATTGGGGGGGTGCCCATCCCATGGTCAGCTCCATCCTCAGCACCCTCTCTACCTGAGCGGCAGGCCCTTGGCATGTCAGCACAGACAAAATGAGATGGAAGGGGACTCTATCCCTCCAGTCCCACCCTCTACCCCCACCTGGACCTCCCCAGCTGGAACATTCTCCCTGTGCCTCTTACTCTCTCCCTGTCTGGGGGCAGGACCAAGGCAGACCTTGCAGAGCCCAGGAACCTTCCAGATTGGAAGGCTGTCATCCTGCAAGCTCCTGGAAAGCAGGGCCCACCCATGGCCCAGGAAACAAGGAAGCAAGTGTCAGGATCTGGCCAATGCCAATGGACGGACCAATTCCCAGGGGCTTTGGCTTATTCCCAGGATGGACTTTCGGGTGCTTAGAGCAAGACTTCTTAGGGTGCAGAGCCTGAGTATAGGGTTCCTAGACATGAGTGGGACCATGGCACTTCATTGCATCTTCACCTTCTTCCATTCAGCAAATCGTTCTGGAGCACCAGCTATGCGCCAGGCACTGCGCAAGGCCCTAGGGACGCAGTGGAGAGAGTGGCAGTCCCGGGCCCTGCACTCAGGAGGCTGACAGGCTGGTGAGGGAGGAAAATATCAACCACATCGTCAGGCTAATGAGCCCATAATTAGACACTGTGCCATGATGGACACAGCGCTCTGCCAGCCCCGGGCGCTGGGTCCAGAACAGGCCTCGGCTGCATTCACCAGTGCTCTGGGCCGCCAGGATAATGAGGAAAAAGGATAACAGCTCACTGCCCCGAGGCCCAGAAGCTGCCAGGCCAGGCCAGGAGAGCAGCTAGTGCCCGGGGGAGCCCTGGGGCAGCCGGTGTCCTCTGCCTCCCCACTCCCTAGACCCCCAGGCAGCAATCAGCTGGGCAGGTGGGCTCTCCCAATGTGCAGCTGGGACAGGTAGGGGGACTCATGGACAGAGGCACCAGGCTACCAAAGCCAGAGGGCCCTTGCAGATCTTTCACTCCAATTTCCCATTTGCATGCAGGGAAACTGAGGCCCAGAGAGGGAAAGTGACTTCCCAAGGACACAGCCACTGAATGGCAAGGCTGGGACCAGGGATTCCTAATTCCCAGTCCAGGGCTCCTTCCACCACATCCCAAGGCTTCTCACCCTACTGTTCAGGACAAGAGGAAGTGGGACCTGGAAAGCAGCGAGATCAAGGTGGCCTACAGGTCACAGGAGTCAGCATCTGGGCTCACAGGGCCTGGGCCTCTCATCCATTGATCCACATAATTTATTTAGCAAACATTGATTGAACACTTCCTGTTCTAAGTATCATGGTTCTAAGCACTTTCCAATTATTGACTCATTGAATCTTCATATCGACCTTATCAGATATGGTTTCTAATATCCTCTTTTACAGAAGGGTAAACAGAGGCATAGAAAGATTAGGCAACCTGCCCAAGGTGACACTCTAGTAAGTGCAGAACTAAGGACCAAGCCCAGTCCACTTTCCACAGGGCAGCCCACGGAACTGTCTACCCCAAAAGTTCTCCTGAGAAGCTGGCACGCTCTGCAGCTCAGCCGTGCAGCCTAATGTCCCCACTGTTCAGATGAGCTGGCTGCAGCTCCTGGGACCAGGAGGGACAGCAGGGAGCCAGAGTGCAAGGCTGCTCCCATTTTTGGATGGCAGCACCACCAGGCAGAGTCCAAAGTTCCAGAAAGGTTCCCAGGAAGATGCAGCAGCAGGCTGACCACACATGGGGCAATGCCCTTCCCCGAATGCTAAAGCTATTGAACGAGCTTCCCCATCCTGGCTTCTGGTCCAGAGTCTATTTTGTTCAGGGGTGGGGAGGCGGGTGCTACCACTACAGCAGAATTTGAGCAGAAGTCAGGGAGAAGGTGGTCCCGGGGATGATCATTTGAATGTCTCTGAGTCTCAGTTTCCCCGTCCGTAAAATGGGTCTATTGCCTTCTGCCTCACTGGGCCTGTGGGGGACTAAACGAGGGGGTACATGTGAAGCGCCCAACACTCAGTAAGCACTCAAACAAATAGGAGCCATCAACATGGTGTTGTTGTTGCTGCTGCTATCATCGGTTAGAGGACAGAATTTACCTTGAGAGAGTGATACAAAGAGTCAAGTTCATTGTGATACTACCTGGTGAAGGTCTACTGTGGAGTATGATCTGAGAGCTGATCATCATTAATGTTTACTGAGCCACAGACTGTTATCATCATCCCCATTTTACAGATGAGGAAACTAAGGTACAGACAGGCTATGTGAGTCTAGAAAATGGCAAAGCAGGTGGCCCGGCTCCATCTCATGTCCCCTAAATGTCCTTCGCCTGGCCAGCTGCCTCTTCCTTATCAGGCAACAAGACCGTCCTCGGGGCCACCCAATCTGCTACTGAGAACTGTTTTTCCAACCAACCACGGCAAAGAGAAACCCACATGCAGCAAGTCACAAGACCAAATGTCCCCTTGCAGAGCTGGCCATGAGGACCTCTGCAGGCCGGTTGCTGCCTCCAGCCCAGGACACACATCGCAGTCACCCCAGGGGCATCAGCCTGACCTTGTGTGGCTGAGGCAGCTCAGGGAGGCCAGCAGGCATGACCGCCTCCCTTCCTGGCTCCCGCCCAGCCAGCGCACGCTGGCCCGAGATTTCAGGCTTTGGGGAGCAATCCTGGACCCGCTGGGCCTGGGCCAGCTCCAGGGCCGGGCTGTGTCCTGACAACCCGAGTTCCTGGGAAGCATTCGGCAGAGCCTCTGACTCAGACAGTCAGTCCGGCGGCTCGGCGGCTAGACGTGGTCCATCCACACCCATCCCTGGGTCCATTACCTGTCACACACTGCCCCCGAGTCCATGCCCTGCCTGGACTGCTGGGCTTCGGCCCAAGCCACCAAGACAGAGGGTCAGTGAGGGAAAGACTGGACCAAAGCGCGGGCTCTGCTGCTGCCTTCCTGAAGACCGGGAGCTAGACCAATTCCCCTCTCTGAGCCTCAGTTTCCCTGTCTCTAAAATGGGCGCTGGGGATGAACTACACAACGCTACTCCCAGAGGGGCCCACAGAATGGTACTGGTCCACAAACTGCTTATTTCCAATCTGCAATAAGGTGGTGAAATTGGGAGAGTTTAGAGACATTCACACTTATATGACATCGCCATGACATCCAAGTGCAAGATCAGCGGGCTGGGGTCAGTGAACAGGGTGTAGACGGGCTTGGCTGTTGTCAAACTGGCATGACCGATCACGCTGAGTGTGAGTTTCCCAAACACATCAGGCCCTTCACTGCAGCTGAGAAGCCGTGGTCCGGACGGCCTTGTTTCCCCAAAAACCCACGAAGGAGGCCTCTTCCACAGAACTAACACCTTCAGGGGACTCGTGACCCTGTCACCCAAACTGTGCCTCCTCCAGCGCTCCCATCCAGAGTGACGCCAACATTCCCGTCGCATGCATCCCTCGAGCCTGCTGTCTCGCCCCACCCCATCGCCTCCCCCGGGGGCTGGGCACATTCACCTCTGCCCCAGGGGAAGGAGATCGCCCCCTCCCTCTCCTTGCCTCTCGCCTTGATGAGGCCAGTGGGCGCCTCTGCACAGCTGAGCCTGCCGCCTTGGGGTGACGTTCTCAGGACTCCTCACAGACCCTCAGGCCCTGCCTCTGTCCCCGCTCCCTCCACCAGCCTCATCTCAGGCCCTGCCCCCTTCCTCGCTCCTCCCCCCATACCAACCTGCTGTGAGGCCCTTGCATATGCTGCACCCTGTGCCCGGCCACCTGCCTCCTGCCTCCAGAAGATTTCCTAAAGTTCCTGACCAGGTCCTTCTGACAGGTGCTCCCACCGGGCCCCTTGTCACAACTGTTATGAATTCATTCTTTACTGTTTATATTTGGTTGGCATCTGTGTCTCCTCCAATCACCCAACACACACACACACAAACACACACACACACGACTTGTAGGTCTATGGGGATGAAGACTGTGTTCATTTGTGAACTGCTGAGCAGAAGACATCTGAGGTTTTGCCTGTTCGGCCTCCATTCATCCTTCTCCATTGTCTGACTTTCTCTGAGGGACTACCCTTCCTTTCCTCACTCTCAGGCCACGTGATTCACGCGGAGCTGACCTGCCTCCCACTCCAGGGATGGGCAAGGCGACCCAGGCCTCAGCCAGTCAGCTCATCCCATTCTGTTGTCCTCAGTGACTGATTTTGGGATAAACAGTGAGACACAGGCCAGGAACTATCATTGAAATTGTTGAGGGAGTCAAACTGTAAGGCCATCACTCACTAAGGGAGTGAGCCAACACATCCATAGGAAGAACCAAGAGATGGACAGGGCAAGGCCAGTTCTTGGCGACATTGCTCAACCCCTGAATCCAACTACACCTGAGGGTTGCCCTCCAAAATCCAGTACGTTCCATTTCCTGGCTGAAGCTTTTTTTAGTTGGGTTCTTGTGACTGCAACTGGAAGATTCCTGAGTAATCTGCACTGTATCACCAGTACTTAGCACTGTGTCTGACACACACACAACAGGCACCCTAAAAATGTTCCTTCATTCATGCAGTCATCTGACAAACATTCAGTGTCTTCTCAATAAATGAAGGAATTAAAAAATAAGAAAATGAAAGGGGGTAGGAACCCTTCAAACGCGAGACAAGAACTTGGTGTTTATCCTACAGGCAAGGAGAGCCTCTGAAACCTCTAGGCAGTGGGAAGGTGACCAGGTTGGCTCTACAGGAGATCGGTCTTGTCTGCTGTTTAGAAGGGGGACTGAAAGAAAAGGGAAATCCCCAAGGAGGCCATGCAGTAGCCCCAAGGACTCAGATGGCTGAAGCAGTGGGAAGGAGAGGAAGGGGATGGTTCCCAGCTCTAAATTCACTGAGGGACTTTGACAGTCCCTGCTCCTCTCTGGTCCTCAGTATCCTCATCTATTCCCAATTCCACCATTCCAGTAAGCCCACATTTTCTCCCTTGGTAATAGAGGCTCTGGCTCTCAATGCCAAACATTTTCATTGCAGGATATTTGGGGTAAGGGTAAGGTCTAGGGATTGGGTTGACAGCAAGGAGAATGGTGTGATAGCTAAGATTTGGACCATAGCCTCTGCCTCCCAGCCATGTGACCTGGTACAATCTACTTAACCTCTCTGTTCCTTTGTCTTCTCATGTATAATATGGGGGGTAATAACAATAGTGGTGAGTAGATTAGATGCCATAACAGAAGGAAAGAATACTCAGTGGGTGTAGCTGTTTTTATTATTGTTTGTAGTAGGAATTTCAGAAAGAAGGGAATGAACACAGAAGAGAAACAACTTTAAAAATTAAAAGAAAATATTCCTGAACTATGGGAAGACTTAAGTGTTTAGACTAAAACCTAGTTAGTACCAGGGAAAATAACCAAAAGAGAACCAACAACTGGAAACAATTGGGTGAATTTTCTGAATTCCAAATTGGAAAGAAAAATCCTGCTTGTTTCCATAAATAAATTTTAGGGAATCAAGTGGGTGTTGCACTTCTTACAACACTAAATGCCAGGAGACCACAGGTGACTGCTCTCAGGTTTCTGGGAGAGAACGACCTTAGCCTAAAATTCTCTACTTAGGGAAGGATGACTCAAGCATGAGGGCGAGTATTTTCAGACACTTGAGGACTCAGAAAGTATACCACCCACAGGCACTTTCTGAAAAAATACTCAAGAAACCTCTCCAGACAAAAATGAATCAAAATAAAGAAGTCAAGAATGAGATGATATGGGTGTGGTAAACTGAACTGAGACGAATTTAGGCACATCCTTAACCTTAACCCACATCCCGTAGTTGTGAACCCATTGTAAACAGGACCTCTTGAAGATGTTCAGTGTGTGGCCCAACTGAACAAGGGAATCTGGATTCCTTAATAAGCAAAAGAAATTCAGACATAGAGAAAGCCAGTCATTTTCCAGGGAGGAGCCAAAAGTGGGAAGAGAAAGGAGGGGGCATGGCCATGGGACAAGAGAGCCAAGGAACCCCAGGGATCACCAGTAGCCAGCACCAGAGTGACAGACTATGGGGAGAAAGCATTGCCTTGCTGATGCCTTGATTTTGAACTTTGGACTTCTTCTAGCCTCAAAACCAGGAGCCAATAAATTCTCATCCTCTAAGCCTATCTATTGTGTGGTATTTGTCACAGCAGCCTGGAAAACTAAGACAGTGGTATACAAGAAACAGTGGCAAACAATGAAACAGTAACATCTATTGATAACATAGTTGAGAAGGTGAATGCCATTTTAAAGGATTCTTAAAACAGAATAGAACTAACATTTAAAAATAGGAACAATGAAAAACTCAAATTCCCAATGACTTCAACATACCCAAGAGAAGTGGAGGAAAGCAAAGGCAAGTAGAGGCCAGCTGAAGTGCTCCTGAGGAATGGTAGGAGGTGAGGGCAAATTCTTATAGGTCTGGTGGAATTCTTGATATTGAAATATGTTTGTGAAAGGTAAGGGTAGAACCACCGGAAGGCCAGAATTAGGGTTTATCACTTCAAAGGAATGATGGAGGGTAGCCTTGGGATAGTTAACAGGACTATAGCATAGCATAAAGCTACAGTCATTAAGCCTCACTGTGATGTTGAAATAGACAAATGAGAGAGGCAATAGATTCAGAAACCAGCCCACATATATGTGGAAATTTGGTCTATGATAAGGCAGCACTTCAAATCAGTAAGAAAAGGAAGGGTAATTCAAAATATCATGTTGGAAAAACGGGTCAACCATTTGGGGAAAAAAATGAGACTTATGATAACAGGTGCTAAATTAATTGCAGATGGATTTAAAAAAATCTAAATGCAAGAAATAAAAGGATAAAAGTACCTGAAAAATACAGAACATTCTTTATAATATTGGAGTGGGAAAGGTCTTAGAAAATATGACAAAAAAAAAAAAAGAATTGACTTCAAAATATTTCAGTGTTAATGTGTAAAGGCTCCACGTGGAGCCCAGGGTGTGAAATTGCACACTCAGGATTACTATGAAATCGATCACTCATCAAATTGACTGATATAATGTCCCCTTCAAGATATCTGTCTCTTCAATCAAGTCCCTCACCGAAGGAATTTGAAATAAGTATAAATCTCTGCAGTAGTAAAAAAAAATTTTTTTCCTGCTAAAATAGGAAAGTCCCAGGCAAAGTGAGACAAGTTGGTCACCCAAAGGTGGGATTATAAATAGGTATAAAGTTCCTGAGGAGTGCAATTTGGCAATAGGTATCAAGAAACTTTAAAAAACTATATTTCCTTTAACCTAGAAATTCTACTACCAAGAATTTAATCTAACAAAATGTTCATTCATTCAATGATTACTTGCTGAGAGTCAAACAGGTACAAGGCATTTAATTGGATGCTGGGATGCCAAGCTACATCTACAAATAATTTTTTCTTAGTTCATTTTCGTAACAATGAAAAACTGGGAATAATCTAAATGTTCAACTGTCGGAGATTAGTTAAATAAAGCATGTTTCGTCTGCACAATGAAATACTCCACAGGCACTAAAAGTGATGTTGTAAAAGAATATTTATTGACGTGGAAACATAATGTACTACATTGTTAAATGGAAAAAAGCAGGTTAGAAAACTATGTACACCAGTAACCCCAATTTGCAAATAAGATATATGTGTGTATAAATGCCTGACAGGCTTCACCCCAAAATGTTAAGTAGTGATCACTGGGTACTGGGATTAAAGGTGAACTTGATTTCTTCCTCCTGGATCATCTGTGTTAACTGTTTTCTTCATAACAAACACAAATTCCTTTTGCAACAATAGAAAACACACACACACACAACCTTCCACAGCCCCATGGGTATAGGCTCCAAGGAAGGGGGTTGCAGATACCCAAGCACACCTTCACCACTTGATCTGGCGATGACAGCTCAGCTGCTGAGTACCACTACATACACACTTTGCACTCGCCATTCCCTTTAATCTTCACAAGATCCCAATGCGGTTGGTGTTTTTGAACCATTTTACAGATGCTAGGGCACCCACAGCTAGTGACAGGTGGAGCTGGGATTTGAGCCTGGGCCTGTCTGCCTCTAAACCCCAGGCCCTGCTCCTGCCTTAGCTGCCTCTCTCTGTACCTTCCTTGGGGAGAGCAGAGGAAGGACCTGAGGCATGGGACCTTCTGTCCTGCAGCCCAGCCCATATCAGCCCTTTCCAATCTCCCTGCAGAGAGCTCAGGCGCCACAGAAGGCCAAGTCGCCAAGGGTGGGACGCCTGTGTGGTGAGAGCCTGACGCCAGGAGCCCAGCTGGCTGAGGTTGGGGCTCAGGGCCGACTGGCCAGGGGACTCCTCGTCTGCCAGACGGCTCTCAGGAAGCCCGAGCACATCCGGCCCCAGGAGTTCCCAGGCCCTGCGCGCGCCTGGAGACGAGGCCTGCGGCCACGCGGCAGAAAGGGCAGGAAGAAAGAAGTGTGTCATCTGGGTCCTTGTCCACGAGCTTGGTGACCGCTGGCCAGTCCCTTCCCCTTGCTGGGCCGCCAGGGCCTCCTCGTCTGTCGGCGGAAGGGGTGTGAGTGCTGATGGCTCCAGGACAATCCCAGCTCTCAAACTCTGTGAATCTGTGGGACTTCCTCACACAGGGTCTGGCAGGAAGAGGATGGGGCTGAGGCACCCCACCCAGCTCCCGAAGGAGCCCCCCCCTCTTCCCCTCCTTTTCACCTCAGCTCCAGTCCCACTGCTATTTTTAGGACAGAGCACAGGGAGCGTCTCTGCCAGTCCTGCTTGCTTGGCGCTCCAGGTAAAACACAGCAGCCTCGTTCATTCCGCTCCAGCAGGAACACACCAGAAATCTACGGACAAGCCAGGTGACTAGTCACCCTCTCCCCACGCCATCAGCTGGGCTGCTTTCTCACTCTCGGTGACAGCCCTAAGTGGTGGCTCCCATGGCCTGACAGCAATACAGCGGGCTGCTGAGGGAGACGGTGAGAGCTTCTCTAAGGTCATCTGTGCCCTCGTGGCCCCAGTCTTCAAAAGCTACTGAGAGAGGAGCACTGGGATAGAGGTCAGGTCCTGGAGTGCTCCTTTCAGCTCTAGCACTCTGTGTGCCCTTGACCAAGGTTTTGTCCCTCTGTTGGCTCTGGTTTCTACAAAGCAGCTTGTTAGTCAATTTAACTGGGGTTGCGGGAGGGGCAGCTCAAAGATTCTATGGTTCCACCAAATTCTAGTCGCTCATAAAATAAACATGATATCCTCTGCCTCTGAGTATGTGTTGCCCCTCAGAATGCATTTTCCCATTGAAAAGTGGTAGAAAGAGTGGCACCTCCCTGGACGAGCTGACTTAAGCTGCACTCTTCTTCCACCAAGGAGAACCAACAACTCGATTTTTTGCCAGAGTAGAATTTAAGGAAAACAGATAATTGCTAACATCAAAAGACAACTTTGTAGAAAATTTATCTTAAAAATAGTGTTGCTCAAGCAAAAGAAAATGGTGCATTAAAGGCGATAAAGTCAACGGCAACTTCTGGGGAGGAGTCTGAAGGAGACTCCTGACCATACCAGAAACTAAAGGCACTTCTTGATTACCACGAATTCCACTTGGAAATTAACCTTAGGGCACAGACTGGCAGTCGGGATGGTTAAAGAGCATTCCTCCATACACATGTACGTGAAGTTCAAGTGAAAGACTCCGGTGTGTGCCCTTCCACCTGAGTAAAAAGGAAAGAGGGATGGCAGAAGATCCTGGGTTGGTGAGTTCCACATGCTGGCCTCTCAAGGGGGAGCCAGGAAGGAGGCACCTTAAGGTGGGGAGGGAGCAGGAGTGTACTTATAAGTTGGGTGCCTATGATGAGGACCCCTTCCGGTTTAAGATCCGTAAGTATACCGACATGTTATGTGTACATGGAATATTAGCCATGCACAACCTTTGCAGATATCCACACACATATACTCTTGTTTCAATGCAAAGACTTAAATGTCTGTTTTCTTTCTTCTGTGAGCCTGTTAAGAGTCCTGAGCATTTGCACTCAGTCTACTCTCCCCTCTGAAATCCTTTCAGAACTGATTCAATAGACCGCAGGCACGTTTTGAGACAGTGACTATAATGAAGAACCTGACCCAACTCTCCACCCTTTCTGAAGGTGGCAGGGGGAGCTATTTTATATTTATCTTTATATCCTAATATTTTGGAATCAGATAATTCCTGGAAATTCAACTCCTTCATTTTTCTTGATAAAGAAACTAATGATGCAAGAGGTGAAGTAATTGGCCCAAGGTCACACAGTGAGATACCAGCAAAATTAAAATTTGAATCAAGATCTTCAGAATCTTATTCTGGTTTTCTCTAAGAGAGAGTGTCTCAGTGAGAAGCGAACACCCTCTGTCCCATACTTGGGGGAGAGAACGGGAGGAGTGGTCCTGATCAGGATGCCCAGGGGTCAGCTTGGGAATATGGTGATGCCCATGACCTTGCGTGAGCCTGGCCAGGATTGCTTCATAAACCAGGTGGGGATCTGTGCTCCGGTCCCACAAAGCCGAGGTGCCTCAGGAAGAGCTCTAGGCCGAGACCTGAGATCTAGTTCCAGCTCAAACACTAACTCTCCCAATGACCCTGAACAGGTCACTTTCTCTTTCTGAGCCTTAGTTCCCTCATTAAATATGTGAGTTGAACTGGATGACCCAATTCAATTCTACAACATCTGAATTGCTACTAAGGAACAGGTGATAAGAAAATAAAAAAGTAGAACATGATCTCCACTTGCTCCCTTAGCACGTGCTAAGGATGAACAAATGCTATGGAAACACAGAGGGGAAAGCAACGACTGTTGATGCGTGCCTGAGAAAGGTGACCCAGAGGCAGTGCCGGTGAGGCTAAGCCTTGAAGGTTAAGGCAGTCTGCATTTGGCAGGGACAGCAAAGAAGGGCTGGCAAGGTCAGACAGAAGAAACAGCCCACACATGACTGTGCATGGTGAGTTTAGAAAAGGAGCAATAATGCAGTGTGGCCAGCCTGTGGGTACAAAAGACTGCAGCATGGCTGGGGAGAGCCTGAGAATCAGCTCACACCTGGGCTTTATGCTGAAGCCAACAGTATCTCAGAATGGTCTCTAAGCTGAAGTGGCTGCTCAGCCTCCCTGGCCCCTCCCAGCTTGCGGGTGTCCATAATTGCTGGAAAGCAATAGAGCTGAGGAGTCAAGAGCTATAAGGTTCTAATCCTGGCCACCCACTAGCTGTGTGATCTTGGGCAAGTTTCTTTTTTTCTTTTTTTTTTTTTAAGGAGGTACCAGGGATTGACCTTGTATATGGGAAGCAAGCGTTCAACCACTGAGCTACATCTGCTCCCCTGAGCAAGTTTCTTAACTTCAATAAGGCTCAGTGTTTTCACCCCTAAATTGGACACAATGAGAATGAATTTATAATGGGGATAATAGTCCTTATAAGGCTCTAGTGAGAATTAAATGAGATAATGTAGGTAAACAGCTCGACAGGATGCCTGGCTGATAGTGAAAGTGCTCACTGAAAGTTCCACAGTATTATCATTTTACCTTTGAACCAAGGATCTGGGAACAAATTAAGAGAATGGTGCCTCTAATCAGAGTTAGGCTGGGATGATTAGGTCAAGACAGGATAGAAGGAAGGTCAAGATCTGTGCTATCTTCCTTGGAGAACTTAAAAAGAAGAGCAAGATGGCTGGCCCAGGGGGCAAGAAGGTGGGGGGGGGGGCGCGTGGATGCAGACTGGAAGGGGCTGCTTCTTTGGTAGGTATCTGAAATCCAATCCATTTGATTTCTAGTTACCAGACCACTTAGTCTGGAGTTTCCAAATCAGTCCAAGAGTGAAATCTGGGCACAAAACCTGGTGGAGTTAGCAGGGGGCAGGTTTTCTCCCCACCCCTGAACCGGGCTCAGGTCAAGGGCCTCCTCCGGTGCCTGGGCCTGAAACTGAAGCTATCGCTTTCTGCCTTTGGTCACCAAAGTACCCCAACAATAAGTCTGCTTGTCCTCTTGAATGCCAAACTCAAAAGGGGAAGGGACATAGCCCGACTGGCCCAACACCCCTCTACAAGCCTGGGTAAGTAGTCCAACCTTGTCTTTCTTATCACACTTCCTTTAAACCTTGTGTGAAGCTATTGGTCTTCCCAGCCTGAGCCAGCTCTCAGAAAAGTTTATTCTCCACTGGGTAAAGAAGACATCTCATTTTATTTGTCCTAAAAGTATCCTCTCTAGACCTTGAAGGGCCACAACTTCTGACATGCCAGATATCTTCCTCCTGGAGATGAGTGATTTCTCCTCTTTCCATCCCCAAAAGGCAAATCTTTGTATCTGGAAAGGGCGATGGTTTAAGTGAGAAGACCTTGGCTTGAGGACCACTAGCTCAGCCTCTTACCAGCTGTGAGAACTTAGGCAAATCATTTCATTTCTCTGCGCCATGGTCCCTGCATCTGTCAAACGGGGCTGCTGGAAGGCCTAGAGCAAATAACGCCTGGGGACTTTCATTGCCATCTCCAAAGCCCGTGCAGGCGCCTGGGGTTCCCACGGTGGGAAACCCTCCCACACGGTGAAAGCCTGCCAATTCCCTTCGAAGAACCTTCTTGGTACCAAGTATGAGAAACAAGAGCTTTGGTGGCAGAACTTATGAAAAAAAAATATTTTAAATAAAGAATAAAAACCAAGACATACATAAATAAATGTCATTATTTCCAATAGGTCTAGGTTGTCTCCAATATCAAAGGGCCAAAAGATCCAGGCCAGCATAGAGGCATTAAGGCTCACCGGAGAAACATTTCAGAGAAGAGAATTCCAAAGCCCCCGAGCCTGAGAGGAAAGAAACCCTGCAAATGGGATCAGTGCGGGAAGGGGGGTGATGGGGGGGGTTAGGGGTGGGGGTGGGAGAGGGGACAAAAAGGATCACTTTGTATTCAAATTGCACAGATGGCATTTTCAACAATAAATGGTTGTGCTCCCCTCCTCCCAGCTCCTGGACCCTGAGACACCAACCCAAGACAATTGGCCCATCAGGAAAGAGGCCATTGTGTGCCTCTTAGCGTGATGGATGTGGCGGGGAGGGGCTCGGCAGTGCTTCCCGTGATTATGACTCTCAGATGCAATTTCGATAGCTTGTTCATCATCCTGGATGGCTGGGAGGGCCTGGGAGGCTGAAGAGCAGTGGCCACCAGGTCATATTTCATCTTCTGCAGCCCATGGAGCCAAATTAATTGTCTCATCGATTGGTGAGGCAAGCGGCAATGGCGCTGTGGCTCACCACAGTCACTGGGCAGAGCAGCCCGGCGCCCACCAGGCGCTGCCGTCCACTTCCCCTACCGCTGGCCGGGCCCAGCACCCTGACGTGAGCATCCGCTTGTCGGGGCCAGCCGGGAGGAGAGCCCTGAGTCCAGGACTGGGGGCTGTGTGTAGCCTCCACTTCCCCGTGGCCAGAGCTCCTGTCCTCTGCACCTGGTTGGGTGCACAGAGGTGGGTCCCCCAGTCCTGGAAAGATAAGCTGCTGCCTTCCCAGACAGGTGGTGCTCCCGGGCCTCAGGTGTCCTGTAACGTCATTGCGTAAGGGAATCAAAGTGCAGCTTGCTGTTCAGCTTCTCGAATTAACCCCGCAGGCTAAACCCCTGGCTGGATGAGACCCTGCGCTTCCCTCACCTCCTTCCAGACTGAGTCCAGTCCCCTGCTGGGCAGGGGCATTCGCCTGGGGCTGTCCCCTGTTAGATCTCATCTTTTCCAGGCTGGGAGGAGGAGAGGCGTGGGGTGAAGGATGTACTCTCTTCTGGGCTGCCCCTTTCATGGTTCAAGGGGCCACAGCAGCTGAGCAAACTCACAAAGGCACAAGAGCCCTTCTTGAGAGATGCTGGGAAGATCCCACTGGGTACAACACAGAGTGTCCAAGGACACGGCTTTTCTGGCCTGAGCCATCTCTCCAGGCTCTGGTACCCCCTTTACCTACGGGAGTAACGCTGACCCTACAGTGTTTTGTGCGGGAGGCCCCAGGCCTCCCTCCCTCTGGGTCCTGGCGGTTGGGAAAGGGTATGAGAGCCCCCATCACCATCCCCATAGCAGGCTGGCAGCAGGACTGTCTCCACCACGGATGATGAATACACCCAGCCCTGGTCACTGACCCTCAGGAGCCTGCAGAAAGCAAACCAAGCCCATTTGCAGAGCACACGGAATCACACATGCCTGTGCGCACGTGCACTGGTGCTGACGCAGCCAGTGGCTTCCCACAAGTCCGCTCAGCGTAGGATGAAGGGTCACCACAGGCAACCCCTCCTGAGGCCTGTGGGGCTGAGAATTCTCCCACCATAGCAGGGCTGAGTGCCCACTGCTCCCAACACCCAGGGGCACTCCTACAACTGAGCGAGGACCCCTAGCCCAGGCCTGGGCATGGAGGCTCTGAGAGGAAGGCCCAAATCCTTACTCTGCCCACTGAGAGAGCAAGACGTGGAGACGAGTGGGGCAGGGGACCTCGGCCGCATCCCAGGGCCTGGATCCTTGTAACCACATCCCCAGCCACCCCTCTAGCAGACCGCCATCACCCCTCACCTGAAGGGAACCTCGAACTGGTTTCCTCACACCCGCTTGGGCCCTTCCTATCTGCTCTCTGATCTAGAAAAGTACCTGAGACTGTGACTCCCTTTCACAAAAGCCTTTGATGGCTTCCCACTGTACTTAGAATGAAATCAATAAAACACTAACTGCCAAAGCCCTGCGTGATCTGGCCCCAGCCACCTTTTTTTCTCCTCACAGCCCCACCAACCTTGTCTCCCCAGTCCCTCCCCTCCTCAGGTACTTTTTTCATGCTGTCCATCCATCTGGAACACTCTTTCCAAAGTCCCTGACTGGCCACATCCTTTCTGGCCGGCAGATCTCAGCTTTAAAGTCATGTGCTTCCTGCCAACACACCTCCACACACACACACACATATGCACACATGCATAGCAATTCTAAATAATATTCTCTTAAAAGAATCTGTTCTTTTCCTCCATTAGCTATCACACTTCGGAGTCGTGTGTGTGTGTGTTGGTGTTGATGTATTCAACAGCTTGCTCCCCTACGAGGACTGAAATCACAATGAGAGCAGAGCCACATCTACCTAGTTCTCCACAGTAACACCCGCTCATAGGGCAGAGCCGGGCATAAAGTAGATGCCACCAAAATATCCACTAGATGAATGAGTGAATGAGATGAGTGAATGGATGGGTAGAGATGTCTTCTGGCAGCAGCTGATCATGGCATTGTTCTCCATCGGGGTGACCTTTCCCAGCCTCTCCTGCTGCCCACAAGGCAGGTGCTGGAACCACCCGGAAGCCCAGATGCCATTTCTCCTCCTTCCTTGAACGGATACGCTTCTGAGTCTTTTCCACTGGAGATTTTCTGGTGCCAGTGTGCACGTGCCCACGGGACTCCTCACACCTCTGAGTCCTTCTGATGCCAGTCCAGACACACCCTTGGAGCCACTCCCTTAGGATGGCCCTGGGCCCACCATCTTGGTCCTGTGTTTTGGGTCCAGTTGAGGTCAGGTTACTGTGTGGTAGGGGAGGCCCAATAAAGGGTTAAGTTGCTAGAAGCAGAGTCCCGCCCTTGGGTTTGCTCAGCCAATCAGAGTCTGTCCTGCTGAGGTAAAGCTTCTATCCTGGGTGGCATTGGTTGAGTTGACTGGCCCCATCTCCTGCTGGAGAGAGCCGTAAGGGTGGAGTTTCTGTGGAACCAGACAGAACTGGAATTAGCTCGCTGTCTACTCAGGCCTGAGCCGCCTGACTCCAGGACCTGCCTCTGCTCCTTTCTAAGGCACCCAGACAGACGCGGGCCTCTCCGGGGCTGTCTGTAGCTGCCCCAGCGGAGATGACTAGGTGGCACACACCTCAGCGTCACAACTGGGAGAAATCTTACAGCCTGAGCAGACCCAGGAGGCCTCTGTTTCCCTGCCTGTGCCCCAGAACACAGAAGGTGGTTACCACGAGCTGACATGAGCAGTCATCAGCATTCAGCTGCAGTCAACAAGGAAGGCCACCAACGGGTCTTCCTACACAGACTTTAAATAATAATGATGATGATGGCGACAACAAACAACAGCAACAGCTAGCTCCAGGGTGCTGCCTGTGCAGAAGACACTTTGTTAAGCGCACTCCATGTGCAATAACCCTGTTAGTCCAGCCACGTTCCTGATGAAAACACTGAGTCTCAGAGAGGCCAGGTGCTCCACCAGGGTCTCAGCGTGCCAATAGCTTTTATCTCCCACTTCACCTGCTATATTATTCTGAACTATCTGTTGACATATCTGTCTCTACCACTGGTCTGTGATCTCCTGAGGAAAGAGTGTGATCCATTTATCTCTCTCTTCCCACATGGAGTTCGGGGCCAGTTCTTGCTGGCCTGCACACCCACTCTCACCCAAGGTGTTGGGTAAAAGCCTACGCTCTCAGAAGGCTTCCCATGCACACGGCAGGGGCTCAGCAGAGGATCACTGAGTAGGTAAATGTGCGACCAGGACCCCAGGGTGCCACTCGAAGGATCTGCCATGCCTGGCCTCAATGCTTGGACGGCCACTCCGGTGCCCTTGTCCCCACACTCCGATTAGAAGGAGAACCCCGTAAGACTCAGGTCTCATTCATCTCTGTGACTACAGAGAACCTAAACCAGTGCCTGGCCCAGAGCAGGCATTTATTCTACAGATTTGGTTGAATAACCAAATTATATATATATATATATATATCTGCCTATCCCTTCTAGCTGAAAACCTTAATAAGCAGAGGTAGGGCCACCTCTGCTTCGTTATAGAGTAGAAGCATCTCAGCAGTCCTCAAGACAGGGATGAGTAAAAGTTATCCCAGGCAGAGTTGCTGAGGCCAGGGAGAAGGAAGAAAAGGTGGGAAGTGGGGGCATTTTCGGGACTTGGAGTTGTCCTGAATGATACTGCAGAGACAGATGCAGGACATTATATATCCTGCCATAACCCACTGAATGGACTGGGGGGGAGTGTAAAGTACAATATAAACTATAATCCATGCGGGGCAGCATGCTCCAAAATGTATTCACCAAATGCCATGAATGTGCCACAATGATGAAAGAAGTTGTTGATGTGGGAGCAGTGGGGTAGGGTGGGATGTGGGGTATATGGGAACCTCTTACATTTTTTAATGTAACATTTTTTTGTGATCTATGTCTCTTTTTTAAAAAAGACAATTAAGTAAAAATTCTTTAATTAAATTTTTTAAAAGTTTTCCCAGGCAGAAGAAGAAAAGGAGATTCCCTCCAGGGCATGGTAATGAAGCAAAGAAGGGCGCAAATTCCAAGGATGAGAAAGGGGGTGATGAGCAGAAGGAAGCTGGGAGAGGAAAGGAAGCGGGTTGTTTCTATAGAAAAAAGAGAGCACACAGGCCTGCCCAGAGCAGCCTCCTGTTTACTGTGGTCAAAGTGAGCAGGACGAAGGGAGCAGTGCCCCCAGGGCAGAGATGCAACCTGGTTGCTGTCCACCTGGTTGTGCTGGGACCCCCAAACTGCAAGGCCACAGGACACAGGCACCCTGGGGACAGGACAAGGAAGGCTGTGCCTACACTGCTAGCCCTGGAGGGGAATGCACAGGTCCCTAAAGGCTGCAGATTTCAAAGGAAGTCAAGCTTTAGGGTATGGTTCCCTAAAGGGAACTGGTGGCCCCAAGTCCTCAGTTTTCATGAAAAACACAAGACTCAGGGAGCTGACTGAGGACCAGATGGGACCACCGAGGCTTCAGCGGGAAGCACCTGCCAAAGGTCACACAGCAGGTAATGGCACACCTGCCTTCCTGTCGTTCCTTGAGTCCAACCTCTTCTGACTTCCTCATGCTTCCCAATATATATCTGTTTAGTTTTCAGGGCAAATCACATTTAGCACAAATTTGGGGAAAACTTTGCATTCCTTGAAATGCTTGAAGAATCCCCCCATTCCAAGTTGTCAACAAATGCACTATTTCAAGTTGCAGGGGGTAGGGGGTAGAAAGGAGTAACATGGGAGTTTGGGGCTTTGCCTTGCAAGCCCCACTTTCCCCAGAGGCATTTGAGTTGCAGGGTGGCTTAGGCAGTATTGGCCACCGTTCAGCAGAAGATGGAGCATGCACAGAAAAAACAAAGAAAAGGTGTCAAGAGTTGGGCTACTCAAGCAAGATACTTTTTGCCTGAAAAGCAGGAGGCCCATCTCCGAGTTCTGTTTGGCCTTTTCTCGTCTCCTGTGGAAAACAGCAACCTGAGCAGAAAGCCATGGCCCAGTGCTTAGGAAGGAGTCTGCAGTCACCCTGAGGACCTGACGGAGCTGGGCACAGTTGGATGACATGGAGTGGGTGGCTGGCCATTCCTTGCGCCCAGTCACTAAGGATGCTAACACATTCCGGGATGGCTAAGGGACTGGAAAAAAATCGCATTTCCCACAACTGTTATCAGGGAGCATTGTGTAGGTGACGGGAAGGATTAAGGTGCTAAGACTCCAGGTGTGCATGCCTAACAAATGTAACGGCCTTTTAAAGAGGGCGGGCCAAGCTCTCAGGCCAACGGGTCAATCCTGAGGCTGTCCCAGGCATCAGGCCCTCCCTCCTCACCCTTCTCCTGCCCAGCACGCGCCTTCTCTTTTAAGAGCTTTGGTTTGAAGAGGCGTCTGCCCGATACTCAGCCATCTTGGTGACACCCTGAAACCAGGCGCTTCCGCCGTCAGCGAGCCCGGCCCGCAGCTCTGCAGGGACCAGAGCCTGTCTCAGAACCCCATTCAAAAGGGCCTCCCAACTCAAGATGGAAAGATTTTCCAGGCCTCTGAGATAGCTGCTGCCAACACATTCCAGAGCCAGCAAATTCATTTAGCCTCTTCTCCTGGATCCAGCAAACAACCACCTCAGCTCTTTCTGCAGCAACCACACCAAATCCCAAAATGGCCCCAAAGAGCACAAAGAGCTCTTTCCCCCAAAGTAGGATGAGCTAAGCCCAAAGAAAAGAAAGCTGGGGGAGGGTGGTGGGGGTGGCAGGGTACATGCAAGTTGAGCCTTGTGAATCTGAGGGACTGCCCAAGGGAGTCACTCCTGACTGTGACCAACCCAGGACCAATGGCTGCGAGGTCCTGCTCAGTCCAAGGACATGACAGCGGGAACCAGCCAATGTCACAAAGGGCCACCTCGGGCAGGGAGAAGTGGCAGTGCACTCCCCCAGAGCTATAGTTGAATGAGCGCTTACTGGATACTAGGCCCTGTGCTATGAAGTCCACATGCACTGCCACATTTAATTTTCACAACTCTTCGGGGTAGGAACTAGGGTATCCAGATTATAGATAGGGACAGCAATGTGCAGAGCAGTGTAGTGACTTGCCCAAGGTCACACTGCCAGGCAGTGCTGGAGCAAGACCCAAAAGTCCATGCTCTTCCCACTTCCTTCCCTCAACAGTTATTGTTGCCCCTGGCCAGGGTACAACCAGATAACTTTCAAATTTCAAACTGTCGTTCTCAGCTTCTTACCCCCTTAGAGAAGAGCTTGGAGCTGTGTCTGCTGGCCCCTCCAGGAGAGGCTGTTTAACTATCCCTTCCCCACCTTGCCCTCTGCAGGCCTGTCCTCCCACTGCCCCTCCATTCGCCTCTGTGCAGCACAGTGGACCCAGGGACATCGAGAGAAGCACCAGGGCCGCAAGCTTATAGGCTGCCCCTTGCTTTCTTCATTTCACCTCTTCCTCGCGATCCAGCACAACAACCACCTCTGTCCCTTCCACAGCAGTCGGACCAACTCCCAAAATGGCCAGCACTTCTAGTAAGAGAGGGTACCTAAATGACTCACAAATGGGGAATGATGACACGTGGCTGGGATCAGGGTGTCAAAGGGAAGGCTGTGGTCCAGCTCCCATCTCCTTCCCCAGGCACTGGGCAAGTGGTCTCACCAGCCGAGCAGCATCCCACCGAGGTCAGTCTCCACCAGGAGCCTCTAAGCTTCCCAGATGGCTCCAGCTGGCATTCAATCAGTCTGGCCAGTCCCCAGCTCCCAGCAGTCCAAACTGGGCTCCACTTGGCTCTGGCCTGCATCAAACTATAACAGCTTCTGCAGCAAGCATCCCTTTCCAATTATGTCTGCCTGGGGCCAGTGTTAAACACCAATATGCCGCCCCTGGGCACAGCCTGCCCAATGGCAGAGGGGGAATGCAGGCCAGGCAGCAGCAGGGAGGCCGACCCAGATTAAACCCTGCCACAGGCAGACCAAAGAACAATGCTGAGAATTGATGGGTCATGCTCACTTTGGCTCCATTGCTTCACCCAGGCAATGTTAAACCCACTCAATAGACCCAAAGCAATGCCAAGGGGCCTTCAAGCACAGGCCCCCCTCGCCAAGAGCTCATTGCCCAGATTCAAGTTCTAGGCCGGGGCTGGCCCCGAGCTCCGTGCCGAAGCTCGAGGGTCCAGGCTGGCCCAGGGGAGGCGAGGCAGCCAGGGCCGCAGCCGCCGGCAAGGCCCTTACCTTGCTCTCGGGCGGCGAGGCTGCCAGCTGTTGCTGCTTGGCGATGTTCTCCGACAGGCACCAGCACACTCTCTTCTTCTGCTCCTGCGAGTGTGCCTCCAAAGTGAATAAGCACTCTGCCTTCTGACGTCAGGGAAAAGAGAGAAAGGGCTGGTCAGGCCTGCTCCCTGGTCCAGGGGGCTCCCCAAGCCCTCCCTGGGGTCCAAAGGGCGCGGCTGCAGCGGGGAGGGAAGCGCCAGATAAAAGCCACAAATGCACATTAATCCCTGGTGGCATCGAGGCAGCCGGACAAGCAGGGATGCTGGTCTGGGTGCTAGAGAGTGAGCTGTGTGCCCGTGGACTGGGGGAGGGGAGGGAGGGTGGGTCCCAGCACAGTGGAGGCCTGTGGAGACAGCAGGCCACAGTCATGAGGTCAGCCCCGGGGGCAGGCACACAAGGCCCCAGCCGGGGAGCCGGTGGGGAGCCCAGAGGGCCAAGATCAGGGCCAAGCTGAAGCTCTGTGGCTCCAGGAGCCCTCCCTGCCTCACGGGCCCCCTACCCCGTCTCAGCACACTCATCACAGGGCTTGACCGGGGCTGGACAGGCATCCGAACAGAACCCAAAGGACAACTCTGGTTCCTTGAGAAAGTCTTTGGTGGGCAGAGTCATGTGGCCCTCTCAGCACCACCAGTGCCCGGCACATCATCCGTGTCTGATCAATGGCTATTCAGCTCAGTGAGTGCAGCCCGGTCTCTGGCACTGCAGCCCTTTGAATCCCGCTTTGCTATTTAACCTCGTTAAGTGCTGCGCTCTTGTCTCCCTAACTCGATTATGAACTCCTTCTACAAAGGCCTTTTTCATCTGTGCCCAGAGCCGTGTTGGGCATGTAGTGGCTTCGGTGATCTCTGGTTGCCCAGAAGAACCTCCGGTAGAAGTCAAATTCAGGCCAGCTTTAACAGCAGCACAGGGGAGCTGCCAGGACCCAGGGGCTTCGCCCAGGTCACCGCCAGGAATGCTGGGGGGTGGGAGGCGCCCTGAGGAACGCCCAGCGCTATCTCCTCCGCCCTCCCCCTTCCTGCTCAGATCAGAGGATCAGGAGCCCTTTCTGACTCCACTGGAATTTGATTATAGCCCCACAGGCGGCGATTAGATGAACTCAGCCAGGGAGGTAAGAGCACAAGCGCGATGGCTTGGAACAGAAGAAAAGCCAGGATTTCCATCCAGTGCTTCCTTGGTTTGCAGTTGGACAGGCCTGGTTGGAATCCCAGTTTCATCACTTCCGAGCTGCTGGCCTCAGGAAAGTCCCCCGCTCTCAGTCAAATGGGAATGACAATGACATCACCTACCTCACAGAGCTGTGAGGAAGGGCAAGCCAGGGGGCAGGTGACACACAGCAGCTCTTACTGTTCCTGCTCAGGAATTCCTTTGTTTAATAAGCACCTACTGAGTCCCTGCGAGGTGTTAGGGACAGTGCTGACACTGCGATAAAGAGGTACTTGAGACAGACCACGCCCTGGTCCTCAGGTTAGGGTGGGGGGGAAGAGACACCAAGCCAACGATTGGATAAACCATAGCATTACAAAGCGTGGAAGTGCCACGAGGTCATGGAGACATCCTTCTTGAGCAGGGTGGTCAGAAAAGGCCCCTCTGAAGAGGTGGCATTTGAGCCGAGGCCTGGACGGTGAAAAGGAACCAGCATGGAGAGTCCTCGGGGAGAACCCTTGCAGGCAGAAGGAAAAGCAAATGCCAGGGCCCAGGCCCTGGGGTGGTTATCGGCATCATCTGATAGCACCTGGGGACGCTTTCTGCCCTGGATCATCTCCTTGTGTTAGGCTCCCAGGGTGCCGGCCTTTCCTTCCCTGCCCCCAAGTACTCAGGAGCTGATCTTCCTAAAAGCATCCTAGGAGAGCACAAAGGAACCCCGCCTCTTGGCTTCTGGGAACTGGGTGCTTGAAGTGAGACAACCCGGAAGCTACCACTTAGCAGCAGGTACCTGCCACTTCCCCCCACCTCCAGCCCACTGCAGGGGAAGGGCAAGGCCACCAAGAGGCCCCAAGATCCTGGTGGGGGCTGGAACCGACCAAGGACCTCCTGCTCCTGCACGCCTCCCCACGACGAAGGGAAGGACGAGGCAGGGACTCGGGTCCCCCAGCTTCAAAAGGCCACCGCTGCACAAAGCTGGTGCTGGCCAAGACTCTCAGCCCTGCCTCTGCCTGGCTGGGTGGCCTTGAGCAAATCCTTTCATCTCCCTGGGCCTCAATTTTCTCCTCTCTTTCTATTCTGAAGCTGGAATTCTGCCTTAATAATAGTTCCTTTCCTCTAATTATCAATTTGAAAAAGCACTTTCCCAATCATGACCTCATTTTGATCTTGGCAATTCCTTGAAGAGTTGGGTAGAACATGGACTGTTACTCCCATTTTGTGGATGGGAAAAACCAAGGCTCAGCGTCCTTAAGGGACCCCTGAAGGGATATTGGCAGTGGGCAGCAGAGGGAAGATTCAAACCCTTGGAGAAACACCTGCTAGGATTCCATCTCCAAGGAAGCCATGCCATTGGCTGGCAGGAATGCTCTCTCCCTTGCAGACAGGGGGCAGGGGAGACCTGGAGGCACCCAGAGCACAAAATCCTTCAGAAGAAAGTCTGAAGGCCAATGGGTCTCAGAGCAGCTGCAAGTTCACTGGCAGCTTTTTGTACAGCTGACCAATGCTCTGGGCTCCAGGCAGGTCACCCCCACCCCACAAACATGCAAGAAAGCCTCCCCAGGCCGGAAAGACCTCTCACCACCAGCTGCCCACTCCCCGGGCCTGAGGCAGCCACCATACGCGCCACACCCTCACAGAGCTGAGCTGGGTTTTCATATTTCTTCCAACAACCTTTGCAAGGTGGCGGCTGACACCCACAGGAACCACCTTGCCCCACACCATGGCAAATCTCCACTGAAAAGCTAAATTTCTCCACCTAGGAGGGAGACCACGTTGCCTGTCTCCTGGCAGAGTGCAGGGCCAGCCTCTGCTTCCAAGGGCTTCATGCAGGCCCCTGTAATGCCAGAGGACCCAGGAGGCTTCCCGGGCACCAAGGACCTAACCCAGGCCTGGCCTGGGGACAGGGGCTGGCTATCTCAGATGGGCAAACATTTCCGGGAAGCCCTTGCTCCCAAGGCTCCTCTCCAAGTGCTCTAAGCCACTCTGGAGATTGGTCTGGCCAAGAGAGAGAGTGCTGAGCCAGCTCTCTCCAGGGCGGCTGAATTCCATCTGCCAGAGCACCAGCCCCTTTCCACATTCTCCCCTTTGTCTAAATCTGGGAGCCCTATTGCCTGTCTGCCTCTGCATGAGAACAATTTCCTTCAATCCAGTGCGTGACCCAACTCATTGGTTTTCTTTTTTTTTTTAAGATTTTTTTTTTTAATTTCTCTCTACCACCACCCCCAGTTGTCTGCTCTCTGTGTCCGTTCGTTGCATGTTCTGTGACCGCTTCTATCCTTATCAGCGGCACAGGGAATCTGTGTTTCTTTTTGTTGCGTCATCTTGTTGTGTCAGCTCTCCGTGTGTGCGGCGCCATTCTTGGGCAGGCTGCACTTTCTTTCGTGCTGGGTGGCTCCCCTTACAGGGTGCACTCCTTGTGCGTGGGGCTCCCCTACACGGGGGACACCCCTGCATGGCAGGGCACTCCTTGTGCACATCAGCACTGCGCATGGGCCAGCTGCACATGGGTCAAGGAGGCCCGGGGTTTGAACCGCAGACCTCCCATGTGGTAGGCGGACGCTCTATCCATTGGGCCAAGTCCACTTTCCTCATTGGTTTTCAAGCCTTCGATGCTGGGGCTCCAAGGTCAAGGACATAGGCCACTCTCAAGGCCTCCTCACTCAACTCGCTCATAGGCAGTGTCTTCTGACCATGGGTGGGGGCCCAGCACAGACTTCTCCAGAGGCACACAGCAGCACTGGGGCCAGCCATTCTGCATTTAAACCTCAGCATCCCCGAATCCAACAAGACACCCAGCTCCTCTCGGCCTCTTTAAACCCCTCTCTTTCCCCACTTCCCTTATTGTTGGATTAATTTTATCTTTGTAAAAATCAAAACCCCCTCTGCTATGATTTCCATTAGTTCACTTGCTCTGACAAACGTTCCCTTGTTTAATTCAACTCTCCTAATGACCCTTTGATGTAGGTAGGAAGGAAAGGCACTGCTGCACCCAGCTCTCGGATGAGGAATCTAAGTCATTGGGCCCACGAGGCCTCAGGAGAAAGATTCAAAGTTTGTCTCCTGCCTCCTTCAGAGCTTGTGCTCTTGCCAAAACTGCGTCACTATACATGCACATTATAAAAAATGGGAGCCATTTCTCTCAGCTTTCTCTTTAAAAGATCAATAAATCATTTGTGATGTCTTTAATGGTGAGTAAATGAATATGAAAAGCTCTTCCCCTCATTATGAAGCTGACAATAATAATAGCGACCAGTTACTGAGCACTCACTGTATGCCAGGCTCTGTGCTAAGTGCCTTGGACACAGCATGTTATTGAATCTCATTTAATCATTACAACATCCCTGTAAGGCCAGCATCTTCAGCTTTGTTTCAGATCAATCAGGAAATGGCCAAGCCAAGGTTCAAATCTCCATCTTCCTAACTCCAAAGCACAGACTCTTAACAGAGCCAGCATCAGATTCTAGTCCATCCCTGACTGACACAGGATGGTGACAACATAGCATGCACACTGACCCAAGGCCCCCATGGGCTGACACTGGTTATGGCTGCACCTGTCCTGGGGATTTGGCAAGGAAATAGAGACCCCAGGAGTCATGGACTGCTTAGAACAACCCCACCCAGGATCTTACAGCTAAGCATGGTCAAAGCTGTTGTCACCCAGGTAACTGGGATTTTCCCTGGGTGCCACCTGGCTTATTAGGCAATGAAGAGAAATCAATCACTTGTCGGAAGTTCCAACTAAGAGGTGAGCTTGGGGCTCTCTTTGGGATGTAAAACGACGCTTGTCAAGAATTTCCCAGGCTGCAGAGCAAGGAGGCATCTTCTCTGCACTACAGATGTGCCCCTCATAAACAGCAATCCATTAAGAGAAAAGATGCTTCTCGCTGCACTGCTTGAGCTTCAATCCCCCAGCCCCTCAGGGTCGGATCACCTGGCACTTTGCTGAAATAAAAGGAATCAATAGCTCTTCAGCAATCTTGGAGGGCCAGGAGGTCATAGCTCCCTGCAAACCAATAGAACAGAAGTGCTTTTCTCTGGGAAAAACAAAACCCAGCCTGGCAGGAAGCACTCTTGGCGTTAAAGCTGAAGCCTCATTTCAGGCATTGCCCAAGAGCATCAGAATCCAGGGTGGTGAGGCTGGAGGGGCAAAAGCTCCAGCTCTTCCCAGTGTGGCTCTCGGCTTCTCCCAAGCTGTGCTCTGTTCAGTCAGCTTTAGGCAACTGAAGACCCCCCAGCTTTGAAGCACCTCCACTTCAAAGCCACTTCCTGTGCCTGGTGGGGATGTAGCTGACATGGGGGGAGAACATCTAATGCCTCTTGGCCCTCAGGTTTGCTCTCCAGCCAGCCTGGATCCCACCCTTGGCTCTGACAACATTCACTGCCTCTTTGGAGCTCTCTGCTCTCCCCTGAAGCTACCTGCTCATCAACTCTGTCCCCATGCGTCCATTCAAAGACTCACTCAAGACCTTTCACCTTTAAACACAGCCAGGACCTGAAGGAATGATTTTCAATCATAAGCAGTGCACAAATTACTCCTTTTTACAGTATACTCCTCTTGGCTAGCCAGTATAGACCATGCCCTGTGCCCAGGGTGTGACCAGTGTAGACTCTCCCACTAGACAGGTTCCCAGGACTGTTGGATGAGCCAGAGTTAAGTGGAGGCAGAGGGCAGGAAGGGGTCTAAGGATGCTCACCCGGGACAGACACCATCCTGCCCATATTAGCAGAGACACTGGGAATAGAAAATTCACTGAAAATTGCAAAGAATCTGTATGGCTCAGGGGCTTTCTGCCTTTTCACCACCAAGGATCTCTTTGATTATCCCATACAAGCTTGTGAGCAGACTGAGATAACCAGGAATATCAGTCACACCAAGCGGGTGCCATCCCAGTCCGAAACACAGACATGAGCCTGTATTCTCCAGCCTGGGTAAAGCTACAGTTGTCAACAGGCCTTTTGAAACACTGACAAGCCCCTGAGTAAGGGGTCCTAGGTGGGTCTTCCTAGAGAAGGAGGAAGAAAGAGGCAGACACAGGAATCAGGGGGTTCTCTAAAGGAAGGGCCCTAAATAAATAAACAGGGTGATACAGCTATCAGGGTGCACCTTCATATGAGCCCTGCAGGCACTGGGGGTCAGGAGGTCCTCGGTGGGATCACAAGTCTCCTCCCCATCATCCGAAGTACTTTCTCAGGCAGAAGCAAGAGAGGCGGGGCCGGGGCTGCTACTCCCATTCGGCAGAGCAAGAGGCTGGCCTCCTGGACCTGCCCAGGACGGCTGCACGTGCTGGTGCAGAGGCTGGCACCCGAGCCCCACACCAGAGCCCAGCCCGACTTCTTCCCTCGAGCACAGGCTTGAGACCGCCCTCCTCAAATGCAGAGGGAAGGACTCACCTCTGCTAGATACAGCACACAGAATTTCAGGTCTTCCGAAGAACCTTTGGGGGAACAAGAAGGAAAAACTGCATTAGAATTGGCTCGTGCCTTGGCCATTTGCTCAAGCAGTCAGCTCTCACCCAGAGGAAGGCCGTGTGTGGTATTTCCGAGAAAAAGAGGAAGAAAAAGACAGGCACTCCTCCCATGGCCCACTGGGTGGACTGGGGGAGAGTGTAAACTGTACAGTGGACCACTGACCATGTGGTGCAGCAGTGCTCACAGATGTATTCACCAAGTGCAATGAATGTCCCATGATGATGGAGGAGGTTGTGGTTATGGGAGGAGTGGGGTGAGGGAGCTGGGGGGGGGCATGTGGGGACCTCATATTTTTTTAATATAACATTAAAAATAAATAAATAAAGACAAAGAAGTTAGGAAGAAAAAGAAAAGGCAGGCACATGGCCATTTGGGCTTTCCTTTAAACAATCTAACTCCCTTTGCCGTTTTGAAATTTGGCGAGGAGGCATTTAGTTCCAGTGTAGGCCATTTTTCTCACCAAGGAATGTGTGGGCCAGTGCGGGGGTGGGTGGGCCTCCCATCACCGGCTCCGTGGAGCCCAGGACCGACTCCTCTGTGTTCTCCTAGAACCTTCCCACCCATAGTCTCAAATCCCAAACTCAACCATTCACCAAAGCCCTCTCTACCCGGGAGGCAGCTGGGAGGGACCGCAGCTGCTCTGTCCTCCTCATGCAGGGGCGACAAGGGGCACGGCCATTCCGAAGGCAGATGACTTGGGCAGAGGGCTTCGGAAGCAGTGGGGAAGGCTGCCTGGAGGAGGGCACTTTTGAGCTTGAACTCAAGATGGGAAGAAAGGACCTTCCAGGGGGTGGGTACAACATAGGCCGAGGCTTGGAAACAGAGAAGCACAAGTTGAGGGCCAGGGAGAGCAAGTGTGGAGAAGCAGCATCCCCTGCTCACAACCTTCCCTGAGCCCTGCAGGCTGCTCCATGCCGGGCACTCACCTGGGCACGGGCCCGGGTGTGGCTAGTAACCTCCTGCTTCAAGCCATCTGCCCTCTCCAGCTGGGCAGAAGAGACCACACGGCAGGTATAACAGCAAACACTTAAACTGAGAGAACTTTAGAGGGTCACAGCACCACACACCAGCCCCAACTCCATGAGATTCACATGTAAAGCACAACCCTCCCAACAGCGTCTATAAGCTAGGGGTTATTATCATCCATGGTTCAAGGGAGGGAAATCGAGGCAGGGGTGGGCTCCATAACTGACCCTGGAAAGTAAGAGGATGAGCAAAGATTCAAACCCAGGCAGCCCGTTCCAGAGTCTACACTTCCAACCCCTCCACACCCAGCCCTCTGTCTGCCCGAGGAACCAGGCCCAGTGCTGGGCTCAAAGCAGACCCCTCAACACAGACAAGGAAATTGCCAAAGAAATGAAAAAGCTCTTGCAGAGACAAGGCAGGACATTAAAAATAGAGACTGTGGCTCAAGCCAGAGCCTAAGAGAAAGCGAGAGAGACCAGTCCCCTGGGGAGTGAGCGTGTGGTCAGTTCCCTGGGCAAAAATATCTCCAGGGCCTGGAGGGTGCCAGCTAGGCCCAGATAAAAACAGCCCACAAGTCAATGGGGCTCACATTGGACTTCGGGAGAATAAATCTTTCTACTTCACCCCATCTAGAGGCTGGGTGGGGAGGGAGGAGCCTGCCTAAGGAGCCCATCAGTTTAAGATAACCGTAATTTCAGTTTCTGCCAGTTTCTTGTGTTGCTGAGAGTAGAGACAAGAGGAAGGTGCTCAAGAAAAACAACAACACTACTGAGATGTTTCCTGGACTTTCCAGAAGCAGATCTGAGTGTCTAGCCAAGGGACAGCTAGAAAGAGCTATAAGAAAATAACAGAAATTTGGGTTTAGGAACCTGAGGGTTAGAGGGGAGAAGGCTCTAGCAAGAAGGGGGAAACTAAGGATATGGGAGCCTCAGGGGAGAGGAGGCTGACGCTGGGGGAAACATCCCGTGCATGTTCCCTACGGCAGGGAATGGGTGATGGACTGCTTTTTTTGACAATTTTTCTACACTGTGACCCCTACTCCGTTACTGCAAACTATCACTGAAATCTGCCCCACACCACGTGAAGAAGGTGGAATGGAGGCAGTGCTCCGTGTGGTCCAGACGCTCACAGAGGACAAGCAGCTCGAGAGCCAAGAGGGCTTGGGAGGTGCAGCCCCTGCAAAGTGGGCTGACCCAGGAGAGAAGCTCAGCCCCACCAGAAATGCCTCTGGAACGGCAGGTGGGCGCTGGACTTCCCAGACTGGAAACGGGGTCCGAGGTAAAGGGACACGGAGGCATTCAGGTTTTCCTTTCGACAAAATCCAACCGCCTTTGCCGTTCTGAAATTCTACAGGGAACCATGTAGTTCCTGGATAGACTTCGTTTTCCACCGAGGAACGCGTGGGCCTGAGCAGAGGGGATCCCCAACCATGGGCTGGATGGGCCCAGAGATGGCTTCCCGGACCATGTTTGGTCTTTTTGTGTGTTCTCCCAAGGCCCTCTCACGCTGGTCTGAGGTTCCCCCTAAACCACTCATCGAGTCCACTCCACCCCGCTATTGTCTCCGTTCTCCAGAGAGAGAAACTGAGGCCAGGGAGGGAAAATGGCTGGTAGGAGTCAGACAGTGAGTCAGTAGCAGAGCTGAGACTTAAACTCCAGCGCTGTGTTCCTGACCATGAAGTCACACTTCCTTCCCCGCCACACATTTACTCATCTGTCACTCTACCCGGCTATGGGCTCCAGAGGGCTGGAGATGTGTTGCTCCCACCATCGCCCTGGTGACCGGGACGGAGGTGGGCTCCGAGGAGGCGCTCAGAAAATGTGGGTCAACCAATATTTAACTCCAAGGTTCCAGCAGCTGAGCTTCTGAGACTAGACACCTGGCTGCCCAGGGCGGGTGGAGAGCCCAAGATCGGCTGGACATTTCCAGGCCACTCCTGAGAGACCGGAGCAGGCCAGGAAGCTGTGCTGTGGGCGGGATGCTGGCTGCCCGGGGAGCAAAGACACAAAGAGCAGCAAAGCCCACAGGCGGCGGAGGCCGGAAGAGACCACAATGGGGCCAGGCTGACCGGAGATGTCCCAATTGTTAGGGCCAGCTCTCCGCCCGTTCCCATTACACTGCCACTCAGCCCCATGGCGCTCGGGGGACCGGCGCTGGGCAGGAGGAGGGCAGGCAGGGTTGCGCGGCAACCCAGCCGGGGGCCCTGGGGAGGGGCATGCCTCCGGCTCCCGGGGCTGAGGCAGCACTTCTCGTCTCCCTCTAGTTGCTCGTCCAGCCACTGGGCACCCACAATGCTTGACCAGCAGGGCCAAGGGTCCGTCAGACAAGTGACGCCCCCAGCCAACAGGAAATGGTGCTTATTTACCGTGTTCTTTGGCCCAAACTGTTCCTAACTTGTTTGAAAGAGACAAACAAAAACCCAAGAGGTTGTGAGCAATGTTAGTTGGTGACCATTCTGCCAACAGAAGCTCCAGCCGAGGTCCCAGACGCAGCCCTTAAAAGCCTTGCTCAGGCTGTGGCTGCAGCGGCAGGTCTCGGGGGCACAGGACCGGAAATGAGGCGCCAGGACACAGAACATTGGGTCCCGCGGCTCCAACCCAGACTGCAGGGGAAGGGGTCACAGGCCTGTTTCAGGGGAGTTGGGGAGGGGGGAGGCGAGGGCGCCGACCATGCCTGGAGTGGAATCTAAGCCTTGGAAGTTGCTCCCTGCCCTCGAGCCATTTCCTTAGCTCTCTGCAGCTCCCAGGCTCCCTGGAGAGCCCTGCACCCTGGGTTTGCTGGTGCATGCAGCTGAAGAACGGCAAGACAATTTGTCTGCACCACACCATCTGCCCTTCAGATCTAGGGCAAGCACACATGCGCACGCGCACACACACACTCCTCTCACGCCAACCCGCGGCTCCAATGGCGGTGGTCTCTCTCCTACACAGGGCCAGCCTTGGCTACCTCGCCTGGCTTCCCCACCACCTGCAGGAAGAGGAAGTGGCCTCAGCCCAAGAAGCCTACACGGGGCTGGTGCGCCCACGCAGCTCAGCACCTGGAGGGTTTCTCTGCAACCCCTCAAGGCCCCACACCACCCACCCTGACCATCTGCTACCCAGGGGAGGACAGAGCTCACGCTGCCGCTAACGCCATGCCTTGGGTCTGGGAGCTCCGGGAGGGGAAGACCCAGTCAATTCCTAGTCCAGGCCCCCCACCCCAAGGGGTGGAGGCGGGAGGGAATGGGCACTGTCCAGCTTCTCACAGCAACCCTGGCAGGGGGGTCTGTGCAGGGACGTCAGAGCTGGGGGGATTCCAAAGGGCTGACCCAAGCCTCATTTCACAGCCAGAGAAACTGAGGCCCAGGAGAGGGAGCGCACCAGCTGAAGTCCCACAGCCCGTCACAGCAAAGCCAAGCCCAGACACCCAAATTCTCCCAGACCCCACCCCCACCCAAAGCACCACCAGTTTGTGCCTCCCCTCCTTTCTCTCCCTCCTTTTAGAAGGAGGCTGCACAAACAAGGGCCCTGAGCCTGTGGCCCCAGCCCTGAGCCCTCAGCAGAGCGGAGTGAGGTTACCGTGATGCATCAACACACATTACGAGTCCCACACACCCCCACCCCCACACACCAAAGATTTGAATGGGTCCTAGTGTCTAAGAAATCGATGGGGCTTACACTGAGCTAGAGAAGGGGGGCAGAGAGGAAGGGGCAGGACAATGCATGTGAGTGTTGTATGGAGTATGGGTGCAGGAGGGGCAGGGACAGGGGAGCGTGCCCGGGAGAGCACGGGAAGCAGGTGAGAGGGAGGGAGGGGCGCACAGAGGTGGAGGGGGGAGGCAGCAGCCAAGGGCAGGTCCACGGCTGCGCTAACTTGCCCTCCCCTCACCCTGCAAAGCCTGGGCCTCCCTAGTGGGAGCTGGTCAGGCTGAGCCTGCCCCGGAGGGAGGGGCTGCCCAGATGAGGTGACTTGCTTCCCCCTCAGTGGCCGCCCTGGCCGGGGAGCAGGAGAAAGCCAGAGTCGGAAGGAGAAGCCGTAAGTGACTTCCTGTGGGGAGGCGACAGTGGAGTTTCTCCCACGGGCTGGGTTTCCAAGGAGTAAGAACGACCAGGACACCGAGCACACAGGATGGGTTTGCAAACAGTCAGGAAGTTCTCCGGGAGCAAAAACCATCAAAACAGAATTCTTTCGCAGGGTAATATTTTCCTCCTGCCCCGTCACCCTTGCTCAAACAGGTCTGTTGTTGTTTTCATAATCTGGGAGAGGAAATCAAGCCCCTTTCAGCGGAGACCACAGGCGCCAAACCAAACCGCTCAGCAGATACTCCCGGCTGGCTTCCCGTTCCCCCGTGTAAGAGGGCACGGTGGAAAATTTGGGTTAGAAATTCTCTTCGCACTCCCACGTCCTCCCGCTCGCCAGCCCCCAGTCGCTCGTCGAGTTTTCCCGGGCTCCGGCCAGCACGAAGCGACTGGGTGGAGAAGGAGCAATGATCTCCTGTCCAGGGATGTGGGTGGTGAGCTGGGTGGTGAGCAGGGTGGCGGCTGGCGTTTACTGAGCACCTGTTGTGAGCTGGGCAATTTGCATGGGTGACCTAATTTAATCTTCATTGCAGCCTTTTGATATGCCATTATTATCCCCATTTACAGGTGAGGAAGCAGGCTGAGTGAGGTGCAGTAATTTGCCCAAGGTCATACGGGTCACAGAGGCAGGGCCAAGATTTGGACACCGGTCTGTCTGAGTCCAGAGCTCTCTCCACTCCACTCTCCAGCTTCCCTGGAATGTCTCTGGAACAGAAATCTCCCAGCGAAGCTCAGGGTGTCCGGGGCAGCCTGCCAGCCCAGACTGGAACGTCAGCCCAGGCCCAGGAGCCTGACCCCACAAGATCAAATGTCCCCTGATGGCTGGCAGGCCAGCTGCCAGAGGGGCACCCAAACAGGGCATCCGAGTGGTCCCGAGACTCCAGACCAGTGGGGAGGGGGCCCCCGGCATCCCCGACATGCACTGACCTTCCTGCAGCTTCACACTCTGGAGGTAGAGGGGGTTCCTCAGCACGTTGCAGCGGCCTGGCTCATCTTCCTTGGTGAAGAGCAACAAGTCCGAGTAGGCGAACAGCGTCACCTGCGCCAGGAAAGCCAAAAGAAATGGCTGCATGGCTGTCCCCTGGGGGCTGGGGGGCCACAGCCCCCACTTGAGTTCATCATCTCAGACAGAACCAAGAGTGGCCTCTCAGCATGGCCCACCTAAGGCCAGAGACCTGAGCCACCGTCACACTGCCCCTGCGCCCTCTGATTTTCTCTACCTGCCCTTCTGGGAATAGGAAAAAACAGAATGAAAAGCAACCCTCTCCCCTCATGGCAGATGGCCTGGACCAGCCTCTCTACGCAGCCTGATGCCCCTGCCTCTGGAGTATCTAGACCAGTGCTCGTGACCTGGAGCCACCTTTGAGCTGGAGGATGCTCCACGTTTGCTTTTCATCTACTGTGTCTGGATGAAAGAGCACTGGACTTGGAGTCAGAAGTCATGAGGCTCCTATCCCAACTCTGCCACTAATGAGCCACAACAAAATGGGTTATGTTCCCTTAAGTCCCTCAACCTCAGCTTTCCAACAAGGCAAACAGTGGCGAGGCCCTGCCTGGCTCCCTCACTGCCTCCTTCCACAGGCTCTTTGCAGACTGTGAACTGAAGCATCATGCAATCTCAGGCGTTATTATGAAGGTCCTTGTGGATCATTTTAACTGCATTAACACAAAACCAGCTGAAGAAAAAGCAAGTTACTTACGCTCCAATACAGATATGTACACAACTTCTCTTTTCTGTACTAGCTGCTCCAAAAATAAAGGCAAAAGCTATTTTTAGACATTATAGGTAAACCAACAAGCATGCTCCACATATTTTCATGCTAAAAAAAATCCACTTGATCCTCTACTGCCTTTAAAGATTATGCTGCTCTTTGTTTTATAGATCCTGCAGTGGCCTTTAGTCAAAAGCAATAAAATCCAATTTTAGAATCTCAAAGAAGACAAAATATTACAAATTATGTGAACCCCCCTTTGAGGTGTCAAAACCTGACACTTGACCTCTTCTGAAGGAAGAAGGTCCATCCAGAAGAACTCTGCACATCCTGAAGGCACACAGAGAGTGTGCTGGGATTGTTGCCCAAGTTTAGAAAGTCAACATGTTGACACTGAGCTACCAAAATATTAAAGATGACCCAACAGTGCCACTTCTAAGATTCCATCCTACCCAAATACTAACAAGGATATATAAATATGAACATATAAGGATGTTTTCAGCAGCATTTTTGTAATAAACAAAAGGAAAAGAAATACCCATATCAAGAGAGGCTTGATATGGTCAGTTATGCTGTCTTCATGTGGTAGAATTTAATGAAACTATTAAAAGAATAAAGTAGAGCTACGTGGGCAGAAATTGAAATCTGTCCATCAAAAGTCAAAATAGTGAAATGAGGAAAAATACCTAATTACTTTTGTAAAACAATACTCGGCATCTATTTTTATGCATTTAAAAAAATATCCCAGATACTTACTACACTCCTCAGAGTGGTTTTCTCTGGAGAGTGGGATTTACTTTATACATTTCTGTTTAATTTGCATTATGTTGCAATGAAAATGTAACTTTAGTCATTTAAAAACATATCTACATTTTTCAAAGGGCCTCTTGGCTTCTTGGCGATAGCACAAACACAGAGGTTTGAGGGATCTGGACCACACAGATGAGACGGAGACATCCTTGGGAAGCTCTTGGCTACTCTGGCTTTTCTGATGGGGCCCAAAAGCTCCAGAACCCCAGGCTGGAAGGAATCCTGGTGGTGACTTATCACCCAAAGCAGCCCAACAGCAGTCTCCATGAGCTGAGCACTGTCTTTCTACTCAGAGGCTCCTCACTTGCAAATAGCATCATTGCCCTCCTTTCCAGGCAGGGACCCTACAGTTCAGAAAGAGTAAGTGACCTGACCAAGGCCACACAGCCAGGGACCATTCCCCCGGTCTGGCTCCTCCTAAAGCTCTCACTCTACAGAAGGGTAGCAATACGCCTAGGGATGCCCCATCCCTGAATGTAAAAAAATCCAAACAGGGGCCAAGAAAGAGAAGCAAAGGAGACAAAGAGAAAAAATTTTACAAAGTTGAGGGAGGGCGAAAAATGATTCAAAACTCAGAAGGATTTCAGGGGTTGATTGTCTAAGGAAAGAACTTCAAAGTGCAGGCAATGGAAAGAAGGGGGCTTCAAATCAGCCAGAAATCCAAAGCAAACCCTCAGGGTCCCCGGCCCATCTCCCCCACTCAAGGGAAACCTGGCAGTGACCTCCGGACCCACAGGGACACTGGCAGGGGCTGGGCTGGAGGAGTAGACTGTCAGGAGCCTAGAGAGCCCACAAGACCGCCCAGGCCCCAAGAAGACAGGTGTACAGCCGGAGGAGGGGCCGTGAGCAAGGTGAGAAAAGCCCCAGGCCACTGCTCCAGCCCAGATTCCCAGAGCTGAGAATGCTGTCTAGACAGGAAGTGATTAAGGCACGCATGAAGAATTTCCCTAAAGGTCGGGTCAGGGAAAGGGCAGAGCTGGCACACAGCTGGGGGCAGGGCAGAGGGGGCAAGCGTGCCAGAGGAGGGCAGGCTGGCTCCTCTCCAGACATCTCCCAGCCTCCCGCTGACCCAGCTCCAGCAGGAGCCACGGCAGTCCACGGGAGAGTGCTGCCCACGGCTGAGGCCCAGTTACCTGCTGCCTTCCACAACAGGCCATGGGGGCTGCCGGGTGTCTTCTCTACACTTGCTCCAAGGACATATCTGCTTTCCCAAGGGTCAAGGGCTGAGGGATCCCTTGGTTAGGGAATCCTTACAACTCAGAGGGTTACCTCTCCCAAGTGGCCCCTAACCAAGCTTCCTTCCAGCAATCTGGCCTGAGGGCAGGGCTTGCAGAAAAGACCTCGGTGCCTTAGTTAATGGTAAACTCAATGAGTCAGCGTGTAAAGTGCGGGTGTGTCTGTCTCGTACCCCCACAGGATTCCTGGAACCTTATTTAGGGCCTGGCTAGATTAGAGATGCTGGATAACTATTGTTTGAATGTATAAATGAGGCTGCTCCAAAATGCTGATTTGATCTCAGGGTGCAGTAAACACATTTGTGACTTCTGGGAGAGGGACGCCAGGCAGGGGCTGTTCACAGAGTGGGAATGATGAGCTCACAGGCGTTAGCAAACTTGAGCATGCCCAGGGAAGAGACAGGACAAAGAGCCAGGGGGAGTATTCCAGGAATAAGGATTTCTGCTTAGCAAAAGAAAGAACTTTCTATGATTTAACCCTCTCCTCTACCTCAAGTGGCTGCCCCTGCAGAATCAAGAACTGTCTGGAAAGCCATCAGCTGGGAACGTTACAAGCAAGTAATTAAAACAGAGGTTCCTGAGGGCCCAGTCAACACTGAGAATCCATGAAGTATCCAAATCTTCCCTGAACTGGTTTATATTTACAGCCTGAGTAACATGACAGGGTACCAAGAGCCACATATTCGCTTCCTATCCTACTACAAGAAAATAGTTTTATTTTGTCTTCAAATCACTTCCTTCAAGCTTCAGGAAGGGTTCTCTTTGGTCTAAATCTCCCAAGATCCACTAGGCAAAGATTTTTTCGGACAGATTGAAACTGGAGAGTAATCAGGTTATGGCTTAAGCTTGTGTCTGCTTGTTTGTAAACAAACACGCCGGAGGCAGCATGGGATACTGCTGGGCCAGTGAGATTGAGAGCCGATCCTGGCTCCATTCCTCCAGGCCTGGGGTCCCAGTTAATCTCACCGGCGCCTGCTTCCCTCCATAGAGTGGGAGCCATCATGCTATCTCATCTGGAGCTGCAAGAGCAAACTGGGATTGAGGATGTAAAATGCATGCTCAGTGAAGATTCACAATAGGTGCTCAATGCTTGCACACTTTGTCGTGAATGGACAAACAAAAGAACATTTCAACATTTGTCTCTATTTCTGCCTGGTTGCCATTTCTAACTGCCTTGTTATAAGTCTTGTGAGTTCAAAGCCACACCTCCCTGTCTGACCTTTGACCACCTGACCACCTAGCTCCATCACACACCCTGTCCCCCAACCTAGCTCCAAATGACATCTTGTTCCTAAAACTTGAAGCCCCCTCAACGGATGAAGTTTTACTCCCATGGAAGCAACTGAAAAGATATGCCCAGGTTCTTAAGAAAGTTCCCAGAGAGGAGTCTAGAAACGTAGTGAGCAAGCCAGTGGTAGAAATAAGCATGCAGCCCCTCCTGGAAGCTCCCTTGGGAGGGACAACACTCATTTGGAAGATGCGAGTTCTGGAGTTTTTGTTTAGAAAACAAAACAAACCCAGCCTCCTGCTTTAGCCACAATCACACAGGGTGACTCAAGATGCTGAGACTGAAAAGGCCCTTCGAAATCAGGCAACCTCAGACTCTGCCCTTGCTGCGCCAAGTACATGCATACCCACTGTAAGGATGAGAAGACTGAGGAAGATGATGAGGAGCCAGCAGCAGGGCTGGGGCTGGCCACAGGCTTCCTGCTTCCAGGTTTCCTGATCTTTCCACTATCTCAAGCTGCCACTTAACTCAGCAGAGCCAGAGCTGCCAACTCTGAGTCAGGACCTGATCTGCAGCCAGCCCCCTCTTCTCAAACCCCAGGCCCCCAGGTAGCTCACACAGACGTCAGGGCTCCATCTTCTGTTCCCAAGAGGATTTAAATTCATGGAACTGGGAAGCAGACGTGGCTCGACTGATAGAGCGTCCGTCTACCATATAGAGGGTCCAGGGTTCAATCCCCAAGGCCTTCTGACCCGTGTGGTGAGCTGGCCCACGTGCAGTGCTGCCGCCCACAAGGAGTGCTGTGCCACGCACAAGGAGTATGCCCCGCAAGGAGAGCTGCCCTGCGTGAAAAAAGCACAGCCTGCCCAGGAGTGGTGCCACACACACGGAGAGCTGATGCAGCAAGTTTATGCAACAAAAAAGAGACGCAGTTTCCCAGTGCTTCTGGATAATGCAAGCAGATGCAGAAGAACACACAGCAAATGGACAGAGAGAGCAGACAATGCGGGGGGGGGGGGGGGGGGACGGGGAGGGGGGAGGGAAGGAGAGAGAAATAAATAAAATAATCTTAAAAAAATAAAAAATAATTTAAAAAGCCTAAATTCATGGAACTGAACTGGAACATGACTAGCTCTGGGGATTGTGTGAGTGAGTGAAGTCCCCCAGTTCAAGATAAGGGGGAGCCAGCTCCCAGGAAAAATGGCATGGCAACAACCCTCCCTCCCCATCCCCCCGTTACTGGAGATAGAGCCCAGGAGAAACCACAGACTAATCCCTTAGAACTTCGAAGAAGATTTGGGATTGGGGTTAATACAGACTCAGAAAACCCGGGTAGCCAATGGGTGAATTGCCATCTCTTCTGCTCCTTAGAGGAAGTCCACATACACAGATGGGATGTCTTTAGGGGCTGGGACAACTTTCTAACCATCAGAGATAGACTAAACAGCTCTGAGAGGTGGTGAGACCCCATCACTGGAAATGTACAAGAAAATCGGGGTAGCCATTTGGTAAGGAGGGTGGTGGGAGACCTTTCAGGTCTCTTCTACCCTGAGGTTGAACAGTTCTAAGACCACGAGGAAGAGGGAAAAGTTAGGGACCTGAAGGACGGCCCACGAACCCCACCAGGAAATGTCCCCTGGGAAACGCACATGTGGGACTTACCTCCGCAGCCTTGTTCCTCCCCTCGTACAGCAGCAGCTCCTCCGACAGCAGAAGGGTCCGGGCAGGGTTACAGAGATCTAAAGGCTGGAGACAAAGCACGGCTCGAGCTGAGAGGGCAGTTCAGGGGCCTGGTGGAGGCGGCGGGTGGTGGAGGGAGGTGGCAGCTTGTCCCAGCCAGCCACAGAGAACGCTCTCTCCTGAGAGAAAGCTACCAGCCCCCTTCCCCCCACCCCAGAAGAAACCCACACGCCCCCTCAGGCACAACACCCAAGATGGAAACAGAAAGACAGACGCTTCTGTCCTGCGTGGGACTACTGCCACCACGGTCCGCGCCAACCTCACGGGGAGAGCTGTGCTGACAGGAAGTCCAACCGCACGCCCGGGCCCTCCCAGCCCACACTCCTCACTCCAGCCTGCTCGCTCTCCACACCCCACGGCTGGGTTCCTACCTGGAGGCCCCGGCGTGGGGATGCCTCCTGCCCCAGACCCAGGGCCATGCCAGGAGATCCGCTCACTGGAGCCCCTCCCAGGCCAGGCCAGTCCCTGCTCTGCACCCACAACACAGCCGAGCTGAGTCCTTCTCCACCATCAGCTCCCCGGGGACCAGCTCTCACCCAAACCTCTCACGCCAGCCCAGCATCCTGCCCCACCCCTCCTGAGGAGCCCCCACCCGGCCCTGCCCAGCCCGAGGTCCCGGGTCACCCAGCAGCAGGACTTAGGCTCTTGAACGTGTCTTCCCAGTGTGGCTTTTAAGTGACACCAAGCAAGGTGCATGAAGAAAGATGAGGACACGAAGAGCGACCCCACTCAAAGTCCTGGAGGAGTTTCACGTAGAGTGAAGCTCAGGAAGCAAGACCCAAAAGAACACACACGGCACAGTTTAAATAAAAAACAGCCAGAAAAGAGGCCACACCGTGTAAACTGTGGACTATGGTTTACAGTGTGATTATAATATTATTTCATCAGTTGTGGCAAAGCTACCACACTGAAGTTGGTGCTAAAAGAGAAAGGGGGGGGCATATGGGAACTCTGTTTTTTTCTGTAAACTTACAACTAATTAAAAAAAAATCTTGGAGGAAAAAAAAGAGGCCAAACAAAGCATGTTATTTAAGGAAGCATACATAGAAGGCAAAACTAGAGCAAAGCAAGGAAGCAATTACCACGAAGTCAGGCTAGTGGTACCTCTGCGGGGGCGGGAGGGCACTTTGTTCAGGAAGAAACAGACCTACAGGGGTTCCTCAGGGGGCCGGGCAGCAGGCCGTCCCTTTAGCTCAGCGGAGCTGTGCTCTGGAGTTATCTGATGAACTGCACATTTAAATGTCATGCCGTTTGGAGTTTACATATTTCACCATTTAAAAGTTTGTATGACTCTTAAAAACTAATTTTCATTTTTTATATGCCTTCGAAATGAAAACAGAAGATAACGCCCGTTGGTGCCAAGATCCTTGTGTCCTGAGAAAGAGAAGAGGCCGGCAGAAAAGCGAAGGCCGGCCCCGCGGCCGGACCTGCCCGGGGGAGGCGCGGCACTCGCCAGGGGTGCCACCCGTGCGCGCACAGCATGAGTTCTAAGATCTGCTGGACGGTGACAGGCAGAATGAGGTGCGCAGGGGTCAGAAATAAAGACCCGGGGCCGTGTCCCCTCCATGCTGCTGATGAGAGGTTAAACTGATAAAGCCTTTCTGGAAATCCATGTGTCAATATGTATAAAGAACCTTTAAAATGTTTAGGCCCCTTGGGAAACGGATGTGGCTCAAGCGATTGAGCTCCTGCCTCCCACACGGGAGATCCTGAGTTCAGTTCCCAATGCCATCTAAAAACAAAAAAAAAGCAAACAAACAAAAAAAACAACTCAAGGGAGCTGATGTGGCTCAGTGGTTGAGCATCAGCTTCCCATGTACAAGGTCCTGGGTTCAAGTCCTAGCCCAGTTATCAAAATAAAAAAAAACTGTGCTTAGGCCCCTTGACCCAGTCATTTCACTTCTAGGATTCCCTCCCAAGGAAAATAATCCCAGAGGCAATCCCTTAATAAGGATTTTCATCCCAGAGTTATTTACAGTAGCAAAAGAAGTGGCCATAACATCAGTATCTGAATAGAGAACCAGTCAAATGAATGTAGCACATCCACGTAAGAAAACAGGGTACGACACTACAAAACACAGGCTCACGGGCCAGTCAATGGAGTGGGAAATGTTCACAAAACAGGTCGTGTTCACTAAAAGGCAGCAGGGTATGCACAGGAAGAGTTCAGCTGGTTTGTTTTTAATGTGTAGGTGCACATAATTTTAAAAATAGAAGGAAGGATGTCTAGCTGTCCCTGCTGGTGGCGGACTATACAAAGGATGGAGAAATGGGAAGCAGAGAGGGAGGAAGAGGAGAAGAGCTCTGAAAGGACCTCGGGCCGCAGGCTGATGCCAGCCAGGCACGTTTGCCAACACCCACGACATCAGCCCAGAACTTGGGGCCGTGCCTCGGCCATCTCCAAACAGCATGTCCTGGACGGAGCTCTGGAAACGGGCGAGGCGCCCCAGCGAGCAGGGGGTGGCCACTTACCAATGGAGCTGCGGAGCACTGCCCGCCCCGGGGGAGGGGGCAGCAGGAGCGGCCCCCACTCTCCCACCCCTCCTCCTGGAAACCTCCCGGCCCTCGGCATGAGCCCCAGAGCCCCGAGCAGCAGAGGGGCCCTCGCCCTGGGGAGGCTCCTTCCACGGGACCCGGGCCAAAGCCCCCTCTGTCTCCCCCTGAGGGAAGCTCGGGCAGCAGCTCACCTGGACGAAGACGGGAAACACCAGGACCTTGGGAGCCAGGGTGACGTAGGTGCCGTAGCTCGAGTGCGGGCCGTGCGGCCTCAGGCCGGCACAGTTCTGGTAGTTCCCGTGGCCCTTCATGGTCTGCACCGTCTTCATGAGCCGGGACTTCTTCCCCAGGCCTGCGTGGGACTTCCCTTTACTGGGACTCCCTGACTCTGCGGACAGAGGTGGGGGGCTCTGAGACACGTCTGTCACCCCACAAAAGCACCCCCTCTACGGAAACAGGGAACGCAGACCCATTCGGTCAAGAGCCATCTGCTGAGCATGCACTAGGTGCCAGGGACTGGACAAGACACCAAGAATGCAAGGAGGCTTCAGACAGTCTGGCCTCCGACCTCAAGAAAGTCACTCACACTCTAGTGAGAGATACTGGCAAGGAAACAAGCAACTCCAGGGGCTGGATGGAGCTGGGAACTGCCAACTGGGCTTAAGGCAGCAGTCCTCAGTGGGTGGCACAAGTCCTGAATCAGACCCGTGGGTCTGTTTTGTTCAGCCTCACATTTTCGAAATCGGGAAATCTCTCCCAGTTGAAAATCAGAGGCTCTGACCTCCCTGGGCCCACATTCCCACCTGGAACCATCAGCTGGAGCAGAGCAGCGACAGGCCTGGTGGCAGGGCACCTGCTCCCCTTCCCTCCACCCCCACCGCTCCCTGCACACTCCCTGCCCAGCTAGCCCATTCCATCCGGCACCCCCACCCTTTAGGCCCCACAGCCAGAGGGACAGGAGCTCGGTGTTCCTGCAGCGGCAGCAAAGTCGGAGGCTTCCCCAGGAGGCCTCAGGGTCCTCCCCCCACCGGCCAGGGAGCTGGAGCAGCCTGGCTCCCTGACATGGGTCTAGAACTAGAGGGGGCACTTGCTGCTTGGGTCTTGGGTACAGTACGGGCCCAGACGCCAGACGGCTGTGCCCAGATCCCGCGCCCCACGCACGGGCTCCAAGACCTGGGCGACCTACTTCACCCTCAACTTCTTGGTTTCCTCCAGCGTAACAAGAGTGCTGGCTGGGAGGCTGGGAGGATCAAATGAGGTACTCTAAGAGAAGAGTCCCTGGGACTATCTGTCACGTGCGCAATGAAAGTTAGCGGTGAGAAGTGGATATGACTCATCCAGTTGGGTGCCCGCCTACCACACGGGAAATCCCGGGTTCAGGTCCCAGCGCCTCCTAAAGAAGATGCATAGACACTGCACCTGCTGCAATGAGCCAGATGCCACACTGCTGCAATAAGCAGACGCCTAAACAAGCAGATGCCACAAGCCAGCAGACGCCGCAGCCTGCGGAGAGCGGATGTGGCTCAGGCCATTGAGCGCTGGCCTCCCATGTGAGAGGTCCTGGGTTCAGTTCCCAGTGCCCCCTGGAGAAGGCAAGCAAACCATGAGCAGACAGACAAGAGAGCTATCTGGGCGAGGGGGGTGTTTAAAAAAAAAAAGTAAATAAATAAATTTTATAAAAAAGCTAGTGACAAATTCATCATTACTTTTGTCTTTGTGATTCCTCCCCCTTGAAAAGAGGGGTAACCTGGTGCCTCAAGGGAATCTGGGAAACCTCGTTCCATCCAGGAAGTACTCCTGGCTTAGCGACTAACTCATAAATTATTCTAATTCCAAAATATATAAATAAATAGAGGAGGGGAAGAGAAGAGAGAGAGAAACAAGGGCTAACCCAGGGCAGCTGCAATGACAAGAGGTCCCTCCCTAAGAGGACACCACAGCCCTCGTGCAAGACCTTGGTGTACAGCTCTTTATCATGGCCCATCCAATTGGAAGAGGAACAAAACATGGAGTAGCTAAAAAATCAGGGGTTCTTGGGGGCAAGCAGGTGAGAGGAAAACTCCAGAGCAGCTGGGCCACCCACACCCCTGGACCCCCGTCCAAGCGGCTCCTACTGCCAGCTGGGCACCTGACCAAGCTGTGCCCAAACAGAATACCCAGCCTGGACCCGGCCTCCTTCTGCCACCCCCAGCCCTGGCAGCCAAGGAGGAGAGCAGGTGGCCTGACCCCACGCACAGCTCGGGGAGCTCCCCGCCAACGCGGGGCCCGTGGCCTCGGAGGGAAAACGCAGCTCAGAAGGTTTCACACTTGCTTCCTCCGCCCACTCTGTGGTGCTCCTTCTCACCCAGCGGGGTGAGAAAAACAGGGTGACTACCCCCCGCCCCAAGTGACCACCGAGCCCAGCCGCATCCTGAGGAGCACTCAAACCACAATGACTTAAACCACTTCCTTCAGCAAGTCCCTTAGAGAGGAGGGGAAGGAGGCCGAGTCCAGGCCGGGGCGGAGGGGCGGGTGCAAAGAAGGTGCTTCGCAGCTCCTCCTCCGATCTGGCCCTGGACATCAGGCCTGGAGGGTCTGTGGTGCCACAGACAGCCCTGGCCCCTGGGCTGAAAGAAGCCCTGCCTGGTCTCAAGATCTGCATTGCGTTCTGAGCTGCACAAGACACCTGAATCTGAGCACTGACCTCCCCAGAGACTGGCCATGCGACCTTGAACAGGCTCTTCCCATTCCCCAGTCCCACCCCACTCCAGAGTTTTCGCCACTGTGAAATGGAGATGACAGATGGCTGCCCTGCCTGCCCCAGGGCACAAGAAACCAGATGGGAAGGGTTTTGTGGACGGCACGGGACCATGAGTGTGCAAGGTGTCACTACAAACCCCGAGACGCTGGACGGTCCACTGAATGCTGTGCCGGTGGGAAAGGCAGGACTGCTAAGCCTCAAACCCACCTGGGAATGGGCCACAGGGTCAACCTGGAACTAGGCAGTCAAACATGGCCAAGCTCAGCACAGAGAAGGCAAACCCACGCAGGAGACTGGGGGCAAAACAGACCAAAATTCAAGCAGGGTACCGTTTGCAGATGCCAAAATCCAGGCCCTGGGCCCCCAAGTCTCAGACTTTTTAAACTATCCCTGTCTTCCCTTTCCTAGCCCACCTGCATGGGGCTGTCATAGGATCTCAGCGTGCGTCCTGCAGTCACACACTTGGCCGGACCCACCCCTCTGCCTTCAGGTAGAAGTGGCCTGGGGACTCCCATTTCATAGACAAGGCGACTGAGGCTGGAAGCTTGGGTGGCGTGGCCGGTAAATGGTACAAGGCGGGACCAACCCAACCCACGTGGCAGCCATGCCTTAGCGTCCCCAGTCCACACAGCCCTGGCTAATGTGTGGCAAGTGGGCATGGCTCTCCAAAACTAATTTTGGAGGAAGTTTCTTTAAAACAGTCCAGGCTACAACCCAGCTCCTGAGCTGTGGGAAGGCAAATGCTTTTATATCCTGCCTGCTCCCTCTCACTATCTCCAATCTAAACCTCCATATCACCCCTTTCTCTCTAACATCAGCCCCACTGACCAAACACAGTAATTACATGGCTTTGCTCACAGCGTCTGAGGTGAGCCCTGGCAGCCATCCCGCCCTGGCGGTAGAGAATCTGAGGCCGGGCCGCCTTGGCAGGGCAGAGGATGATGCTGAGGGCGACAGAGGCTCCGGGAGCATGCCAACCACCAGCAGGCAGGTGGGCCCAGGCCCCGGAAGGGCACTAGACTCTATTCAACTCAGGGTGGCTCAACCCTCCCCCTGAAAGGCAGCCAGGCAGCCCCGCCGGAGGAGGGGCACCGAGAACTCCGCAGTGCTGGGCGAGGCTTAACCTCTGGAGACCCCAAGCCGGTTTAAGGGAAACTTTGAGCCCTGAATTTCACTCCTTCCTCTGCACCCTAGGACTGGGGTGCAGAGGAAGCTTTGATTTTTGGTAAAGAGCAGGGATGTCCTTGGATACCCATATTATTACGAAGAACACATAAAGTCAAGTCAAGATCATTCAATGCATTCGAAAAGTGCCCATTGTCCTTCCTTGCTTGCTCCTTTTACCGTGGTTTAGACTGTGCCTTCTTGGTTCTCAAAGTATTATATTCTCTTTGGGGACTCAAGAAATGACTATGGGTTGGGAGATATCAGGGAGACATGGAAGTATCTCTTGGGCCAAGAAGGAATAGCTCCCAGACCACCCAGCTCATGGGCATTCACCCAGCACAGGTGACATAGCTCTCCACCTGGAGGAAGATGTCATATTCCCTAATGCCACAGCCAGCCTTCAAACCCTTAGAGCAGGGGTTGTTAACCATTTTTGTTCCAGGGACCCCTCTGCCAGTCAGGTGAAATGAATACTACTGTGATTTATTTATTAAATACATTCATAAGTGAAGGAAGTGCTAGATTTCAATTAGAGGTCAGAGAAAATAAAGACAATAAGTTGCTTTTTTTTCAACTCAAGCTCATGGACCACCTGAGATCCCTGCCTTAGAGGCAACTGAAGTCAGTCATTCCAAAAACCTATGGAGTCAGTAAGCACATGAAAAGATGCTCAACATCATTAGCCACTAGGTAAATACAAATCAAAACCACAATGAGGTGCCATTTCACATCCACTACAATGGCCACTGTTAAAAAATAATAATAATAATAAAAAACGAAAATTACAAGTGTTGGAGAGGATGCAGAGAAATAAGGTCATTCATTGTTGGTGGAATGTAAAATGGTACAGTTGCTGTAGAAGGCAGTGTGGCTAAGTAAGTATAGAATTATCATGTCACCTGGAAACCCCATTTCTAGGAATATACCCCAAAGAATTGAAAGCAAGGAGGACTCAAACAGATACTTGCACACCAATGTTCACAGTGGCATTATTCACCATTGCCAAAAGATGGAAGCAACGCAAGTGTCTATCAACCAATGAATGGATAAACAAAATACAGTATATACGTACAATGGAATGTTACTCAGCTGTAAAAAGGAACGAAGTTCAGATACACACAATACAGATGAACCTTGAAGACATCATGTTGAGTAAACTAAGCCAGACACAAGAGGACAAATACCATAAGATCTCACTGATATGAATTAACTGGAATAAGTAAACTCATAGAGTCAGAATCTAGAATCTAGGTTACCAGGGGATAGTGAGCTCCAGCATCCACACTGACATCTCCAGCTTCCTGGGAGGAGTTGTTTCAGACCCCAGCTTCTATCCCTGGCCAGAAATGGCCTTCCTTTAAAGGCCCCAAGAGAAGAAGCAGTTCAACCAGCAGAGACATTGATGCACTTCAAAGACAACTGCCTGCTGCACAGCAGCTGACAGTGCATAGGCTACTACTCACCACCATCTAATTCAATCCTCTCCACTACCCTCTCAGACAGGAATTACCAGCCCCATTTTCCAGGTAAGAAACTGAGACTCAATGAGCAAATGTCCATGTGAGAACTTGAAACTCAAACTCTGGACCTTCCAGCTCCAAATGGAAGACCTTCCAGCCTCCCTTCCATGCAACCCTGAACGGGCACCGCCTGGAGCACCTAACGTATACAGGTTGCTCAGTAAAATGGAATGAATCACAATTGGCTGCGTGAGTCCTGAAGACCCTGTCTCCTAGGCTGCTCTGGTAAGATTCTCCTCTTCCTTCTTAGTTCAGGCTCCTAGGGAGAAAGACACTGGTTCAGTGAGGGAGGAAAGGAACCGAGAGGAGAAAGAGCCTCTGTCTACATGCCAGGGGACCTTGAAATAAAGGGAGGTGCTGGCGCATGTTTCTCTGGGGCTCAGGGGGCAGCAGCAAGCACACTCACCTTCAGGGATGGTGTCCTCCTGGTACACAGGCCGCAGCAGCTGCAAGGGAAAGAGAACAATTGCAGCCCCAGGAGTGGGGCAGGACAGGCCAAAGAGGCTGCTGGACACTGAGCAGAGAACGGCCTGGGGTGGGGGTGGGGGGGTGGCAGGGGGCTAGGAAGTAGAGCACCTGAGGGCAAGAGAGGAAAGCAGCTGAGGGCGGCTTGGAGGGAACACGCAATCCCAAAAGGTTAGACTGGAAGAAGCTTTAGCTGTCATCAAGTCTAACCCCTTGGCCAATTCTCCAACATTCTTGACAGCAGCTTGCTCCAAAGTACATTTCATGGGACACTAAGAACCAGGCCATTAGGGGTGCCACTGTCAGGTAAGTGTCAAACAAAGGCATCTGCCTTCTGTACTGCAGGATGCCCTGAGAGCTTTGACTAGACTAATGGGCACTGGGAATCTCGCAGCAGAGGAAGAGAACATGGAATATTTCCCAGAGCACCCCATAGGACTAATGTTTTGGGAAATGTACAACATCATCTCAACATGTAATCATCCAGTATCTGCCTGCATACTTCCTGTGACAGGGCACTCACTGCCCACAGAGGCAGCCCATTCCACTGTGGAAATGCACGTATGCTTAGAAAACTTGTCCTTCTACTGAGTTGAAATCTTCCACCCTGGGACAGCCCCCCACGCACACTGGTGCTGGATCCGTGCCCTGAGGCCACATACACCCACCTGCTTTCCCTGCCCAGGAAAGCCCTGCCGAGACCCAGGCTCACACGTTCCCCAGCCGGGCTTTCCCTCACCTCCTGGCTGGATCCCCCCAGCCCTTCGTGGGTTCCCCACAATACAATTTTGAGCCCTCGGGTCTTCCTGGGCTAGTACAGAGACCCAATGCCCCTTTTCCTCCCGAACCAGCCATCCGTACCTGGCTTCCAGGATTCAGCGGGGCCAGGATGATGTAGTTGGGGTCGGTGGGGGCAGTGGCCCGGGACAGCGCAGGCAGGGTGTGCTGGCTGCCGCGCTTGGCCACCTCAGTGTAGCGCTCCCAGCCGCCGAGCAGCAGCCCATCCGAGCTGTCACACACCAGGTGGCAGCTGTGGCGTTGCTCGGGCCGGGCCTGGGCGCCGTGGGTGCAGTTCTTCTCCCGCTTGTTGGGAGGTGACTGCAGGTCATGCATCGTCTTGCAGGAGGCCCGCCGCAGGACTCCGCCGTCTGGCCCCGGCTTGACCTGGGGGACCATGCGCCACACGAGCAGGATGATCTCGCTGGGGCAGCTCCTGGAAGTTGGGTGGCACACAGGGAAGTTCAGCCTGGGGAAGACCAAAGTCAGCCAGGGTGGGGGTCTTTGGGGACAGAGAAGGAGAGTGGGGAAGGAGGAAGCAGGCAGGGAGGAGGAAGCAGCAGATGCAAAGGAGAAGGGCAGGAAGGGCTGTTAGACGGCATCTAAAGCAGATGCGGGGAAAGGGAGTCTTCAGTCCATTCTCATCAACCGGCAGCGGCTGAGAAGGACCCCAAGGCCAAGACCAAGTTAGAGAGAAGAGTGCCACATTCAACTAGCGATGTCACCAAGAGCAGAATATAAGCAAGCAGGGACAAGCACACCCTCATCTAGTCGATCCCAGGGGCCGGCCCAAAATGGGGCCACTAGGGTTTTATCCCAAGGCATCAAAATTTAAGGGATCCAATCACTTTCAATTTCATTGTGCAGTGTAAACATTTGCAACATCTACACTACACATCCTTCAGTTAAAAACCTGTGAGCATAGCTCTTAGGAAAAATAATCCGCCAAAATAGAAAGCGCCCTCCCAGAGCCATGTCGTGAAGCTTCTGCCAGCCTGTTTGTTCTGGGATCCAAAACTGCTCTGAGCCGGAACCTTCCATTTCCAGGCCCAGAGACTGATTCCCTGAGGAGCAAGGTGCGTTGCTCCCAGCTGGGCAGAGCACAGAGAGGCAATAGCAGGGCTATGTGGGGAGGACGTGCTGTCAGCCTGAGGCCCGTCACCGGATCTCGTGTGCCAGCTCCACGCATTTCCAGTGCTCCACAGGCCTCTCATTCAGCTGCAGCACCGTGTCCAGCTGCTGCAGCCCTGCCCGCTCTGCTGGGCCACCTGCCAGGACAAAGAGAAGTCACTCGGGGGCTCCCGAAGCCCAGGACCCTCTCCAAGGAGTGGGAGTCTTTGCCTCCACAGTGCCACGGGCAAGGACCGGGCTCGCTGTTTCCTGATCTGGGAAGTGAGGGGCTGGGCCTGGCGGCCCTCAGGGGGCCTTGAAGAGAGGCCCCCCAGCCTCCCCTCCCCTCTGCCCCACCTGGGTGCTGCCTCACCTCTCTGCTGTCCACCTCTCCGCCCAGGACCCTCATTTTATCCCTAGGACCTCCGACCCCACAGGAGCCCTTCCTCCTTGCCTGGCTTCATTCATTCCTCTAGCAGCATTCATTGAGCACCAGACCCATGCTACATCTTTTATTTGTGAAAAGCAGGGAAGGAATGACTATTCTAGGTGCTTATTGGGCTTGAAATAGATTAAAATACTGATTGCAAATAGAGTTAATACACTACTCTAATTTTCCAATGCAGCCATTACTGAACACACAGGTTTCATTCCTAATCAAAATGAGAGGGAGCCCAACTATAAATCCTTATTTTCATTTTGATTTAAAAAAAAAAAAGTTTATTTTCATAAACTTCAGTGTCATCCATGGTCACTTTAAAAATATTTTTTTTTTTCGTTTTGAAAACCCAGGACACTTTGCTCCAGCTTGTGGCCCCCTGTTCAGTTCCAAACACTGCCTGCAGAGCCCAGGAGCAGGTGAGGGGGGCTGGGCAGCTCCCGGGTCACTCACTCACCAGAATCCACGGCCTGGACCCGGACTGGAGAGTCGCAGCAGATGGTGAAGCCAAAGCCGTCCTTCCCCCTCGGGATGGTGATCTAGGACACAGTCCTGCCCGGTTACTTCCGGAAGCTACGAGGCCACGCTGCCTCTGCTGCCAGGCTGGGGAGCCCAGAGGCCCCACACCACAGCTGCCCTCTCTCCGAGGGAACTGGAGCCACGGAGGAGGCTGGCCAGCCCCTCGCTGTCCCCATCTCAGCCCAGGGCTGTGGGCCAAGCCAGGGGTAAGCCAGGCCAATGCCGGGAGGGCCGGGACACACCTCTGGACGCTGTTTTCAAAGAATCTATTGAGTTCCTACTGCATGCCAGGCTCTGCTGAGTTACAAAGGCTTGAGGCCTTGGTCTCTGGCTCCCAGAGGGGCACAAGATGCACAGACCCCTCCAAAGTAAAGAGGGCGCAACAAACATGAGGGCAAACCACAAGGACTGCGCTGGGAAGAGAGAAGAAGATGTCTGACTTTGGACACTCTGCTCGGCTCCCAGGAGGAGCTCCGTGAGGGTCTATCAGGGTCCCACCCCCAGAAGGAACCTGCCAAGGTGCAGGGTGGCCCACTGGCTGGTCCAGCTCAGCCTCACGGCTCTCCCCCTCTGCAACTGCCCCGTGAGGTTTTGGATGGCAGTGGAGAAGGCCCGGCCTCTGCCCACCCACAGAGCGAGTCGAGGTCACTCAGAGCAGGTGTATGAGAGCCACAGAGTCAGAAAAGGGGTTCACTGAGGTCCCACGAGACCCAACGAGAAGAGGGACTTGGAGTGGGGCCTGGCGAGGCACAGGGGAGAGTCCTGGCAGGTTGAGGAAGAAGCCAGCTCAGCAGGCCCGGAAGGCTGGGCGCCTGGCATTCACCCGCAAGCAGCCCCGAAGGCCAGGCGTGAGGAAGGGGCGGGCAAGGGACCCAGGGTGCCTGAGGCGTGGAAGCTGCTGCCCGCCCGAGGTTCTGCTTCCCCCCAGCCCTGGGCCTAGATTCAAAGCGAGTTTGTAAAACAGGAAACCTGACAGACAAGGGGAAGGGGGAGGGGGCAGGAAAATACCCCGTTCCCATAAGAATTCTGGGAAAACACAGGGCTAAGACAGGAAGAGAAAAAAATGGAAAGAAAGAAAGAAAAACAAACCCTGGAGTGAGCACGGAAAGCTAGAGGAGAGGAGCAACCCCAGGGGCCGGGTCCAGCCGGAGACCAGGGAAAGGTGTCCCAAGGCCCAGCAAGGGCTTTTATGGGACCTCGCAACCCACCCCTCAATCCTAGCAGACGTTGGGCCTGTCTAGCCCACCAAGGGGCCATGGCCCTTCCTCCTGGGCTGCCAGCTCTGGAAACGGTTCCCCCCACCCCTGGCTCAGGGCTAAGATGGGGCACTGGCCCTGGAGGTGATCCTAGAGAGAAGGAATATGCTCCAGCCAAACAGCCTCCCCCTCCCACGGCCTGTTCCCTTGTCCGGGTGGGACCGGGGACTGGAGACCCCTCTGCCCTCCTGGGCACCAGCCTCAGGAGAGCCTGGCCAAACCACTGTCCAGCCCCACACGGGTGGGGAGCGGAAAAGGAAGGGTGTCAGGAGGCAGCCCATCTCCTGGCTCAGCATGGCAGAAGCAAATCACCCTGCGAGGACACTGTCCCGAGGACTGGGAGGAACCAGGGCTCGTTGTAGTGTGTCCATTTTACAGAGAAAGAGACTGAGGCCAGATGTGAGTAAGGGGTGGGCCCGGGGCTCAGGCCTCCCTCTGACCTCGGCTGGGTGAGGAGGCAAGGGGGGTGGCCCCGCCCCGACTCTGGGCCTCGGTGGCTCCTGACAGGCACTCTCCTTCCTGGGGGTGGTTCCTGCTCTTTCCTGTCCAGGGCAGAACAGCCCCTGCTCCCAGGCCGCCTGCTGCCAGCACCGCTTTCTGCTCTCCTGTCGGTTCCTGACTCTCCTTCAGGCCTAGACCAAAGCGCCTACTGATTCCAACTGCCACCACTTAGTGAACACGTCCTGCCTGTCCTACAGGTGCTTAATGCCCGACACCCCATTTGCTGGATATTCTTGTCCCTCTTACCGACAAGGAAATTCAGGCTCAGAGAGGGAAAGTGGTTTGCTCAAGAGCCGCCGCTAAAGGGGCGCAGAGCCCCAGATCCAACAAAAAGCTGATGTGCTCAGCCCAGCGCTGGTTTCCACCCAGTATCGGCCTTGAACTCTGGGCCCCAGACCTCCAGTCCAGCCTGCTCTCAGAGCTGGCCACTCCAGGGGCCAGCTGTGTCCTTGGTCTTCCGGCCCTGGAGTCCCAAGGACTTCGGACACCTCATCTGCCTCACCACTCCACCACACTGAGGCTGGGCAGGTGCTGCTCTGCTCGGCCCGGAGCGGGGAGCGCAGAGTGGGGCCACGCGGGGTGGGGAGGGCACGAGGGAGAGCGGTCAGGTCCCCTAGCAGGAGGGTGCCTCTGGGCACCAACCCAGGACCTGGGCATTGCATGTCAGAAGGAGCCGGCGACCCAGATTCTCGCCTGGTCACTACGACAAGCAGAGGGACTGTCCTGCATTTTTAAAACCGGAGCAATTGCTGAGATCCCTTCTGACCTGGACATTCCCAAAAGCTGGACCTCCCCGGCCTTTATAAGAGAAACCATAGTTCAGAGGGGCTCGGGGGCGGCCTGGGCCGTCGCTCCCACTCCGCCCCACGTTGCAAGTCTGGGGGCGGAGAGGCCCATTCCTCCCAGGGAAGTGGGACCCTAAAACCAGAGGACCCCTGAGCCAGCTCAAAGCAGCAGGGCACAGGGGAGGACACCCATGTGCACAGAGACGGAGATGGATCTATTGCAAACACAACAGGCACGCCAGCGCATACAAAAACACTTGCACACTCACAAACCCGCAGACCCCAGAGCAGGCACCGTCATCCCGCCAGAAGTCAGCGAATGGTCAGACTGTTGCCAATCTCATGCTCGGAATGCCTTGCTGAACCACCCTCCTCCCCCAAATACAAATGAAGAGAAAATCAGCGAGATAATCTCCCCCAAGAGCCCCAGCCTGCGGTGAGGGTGCCCGCTGGGGCTGGCTGGCTCTGCCTGTAGAGGGGTTGGAGGTAACAAGCTGGCCCGGGGGTCCAGCTCCGGCCTCTACCCTCCACCTAGACCGGGGTTCTCAACCCTTTTTGTTCCAAGGACCCCTCTGCCGGTCAGGTAAAATGACTACTACTGTAACTGATTCATTACATACATTCATAAGTGAAGGAAATGCTAGATTTCAGTTAGAGGTCAGAGAAAATAAAGATAATAAGTTGTTTTGTTTCAATTCAAGCTCACGGACCCCCTGAAGATTTTCCACTGACCCCTTGGGTATCCGTGGGCCCCGGGTTAAGAACCCCCGACCTAGGTCAAAACGAACGTATGGGGAGCGGGAAGAGGCAGGGGAGGCCTTGCAGGGGGAGGGGTCCTGCTCGAGTGAGCCCCCATTCCCACCCCCAAGTACACCCCGTGACCCCGCGGGGGCGAGCACCCACCTGGCGGTAGCGGCGCTCCGAGCACACCTTGCAGAGCCCGTGGAAGCGGTTCATGGCTGCGGGTCCTGCCTGGGCTGCCGCCCCATGAAAACCCAGCTCTCCCCCCGGCCGCGGGAGCCCGCACTGCGCCCCGTCAGCCTGGCATGAGCGCCCTGGGAAGCCGCCCCGCCGAAGAATGGCAGGAAATCACCTCTCACCTCCCCAGGCCCTGGCTGCACTGTGTGCCTCTGCACGATAAGCCCGAAGGCTTCCTGAAACCTCGGAATGACAAGGAAGAGGGAGAGTTTTATATTAAAATTCCTGTCAACTAGTTAGTATTCCCCGGGCCCCGGCGGGAGAGGGCGGCTTTGTTCTGGCTGCATTCTCCGCCATGGGCCACTTTGTGATTCCAGCGTTCTCACCAACGCCCCGCGCTGGATGGGAACCCAGGCAGGAAACCGGTTGCTCTCTAACAACGACACCTCCCTGCGAGTCCCATGGTCCCCAAGGCAAATCCGGGGACTAACCCAGAGGAAAGGATCCAGGGTTGCCTGGGGGGTGGGTATACCCACAAACATCCCCTTTCAGGACAGAGAGTAAGAGGCCCTTTGAGTCACAGGACCTGCCTGCCCCTCAGAAGCCACTGCCAAGTCAGCTTCCTCGCCCACGTAAGTGGGCTGCTTCAGGGACCTGAAGACTGGGAGGCCATAAAGTCGAAGCTGGAAGGGATTTCCAAATCACCGTGCCAGGAAGAACGAGGTGCCGGGAGGGGTTACGGCCCCAGCAGGCCAGCGGTGGAGCTGGGGCCAGGCCCAGGACTTTTTCCCAGGGCTCATCCTGTACAGCAGCGCATGGGGGGCCCCCACTCTTCAGACCACGCCCCGAGCCTCTGGGGCAGCCTGTCCACTCACACCCTTGATGCCAGTGTCCCTCTGCCCTGCTCAGCTTTGACTGCTGTGACCACGGGCTGCTCCCCCAGGTTTCTGGGCCTCCATGTCTCCATCTGCCCCAAGAGGGGGTCAGACAGGAACCTTGAGGGGCTTTCCCAAGCCCCAGCCCACCTTCTGGAAATCACCCCCGATCTGCCGAGCCCTGCTGACATCCCTGAGTGTGCAAACCTAGGAAAGCCACGGGGGCCCGTGTACAGAACCCTTCATGCAGCAGGGCTGGCCCACGCCTGCTAGAAACCTGTCTTACTGATGTCCAAGTGATTCCCACACATCAGCAGGGGGCTGCCATCCTCTCTGAGTGCAGCAAGAGCAGAGAAAGGGAGAAAGGTCTTTGCAGGCCTCCCACTGCCCTGAAGCCAGAGCAATGCTTTGAACCTCCTACTGGGATATCGGAGGCCACAAGTTATTCTCTAATACTCTGCTGTTCAGTGTGGTAGCCAGTCACATGGGGCATGGTAAAATCAAATGAGTTAAAATGAAATGAAATTTAAAATTCAACTTTTGCTTCACGGCTGCAGCCCAGCATCCAGCACAGGGCCTGGCTCATCCAGGTGACTGATCAATATTTAATCAATGAAGGAACTGAGCAAACGAAGGGGAAATGATATTTTGTAGATTATTATATAATATAATACATGTAAGCTCTTACTATTACTGAAGATATAATGTCATACCCCGACGAGGCTGCACACTGGAGGCCACATGGGACAGTGCCCTGAGGAGTGGGACAAGCGGGCCTGGCCCCGCCTTCCCCACTTGCTGGCTGTGTAGCCTTGGAGAGCGACCTGACATCCTTGAGCCTTCCCTGACGCCCTCGTCTGTCAAGCGGGCAAATCACGACTGCCTCAGAGATTCAATTAGCTAATAACAGCCCCTGGACAGAGTGGATCCTCAGTCCCTGGGAACTTGTTGTTCCCTCTTCCCTGTGAGAGAAAACCCCCTGCCACACTCTGTGAGAGATGCAGTGAATTTCAGAGACTTCTCCAGATCCCTTCAGTGAAGGTTCCTCTCCGGATTCAAAGTTCTAATGGAGTAAAACCCAGGGGCCTCAGATTCAGTATCCTGGTTGCTCCCTGACCCCAAATGGGCCTAAGCTGAGGGGGCCTTAGCCACAGTGCTAGGGGAAACAGAGGGTCTCAGAGGGCCCAGGGAAAGGGAGGACTCAGCTTCTAGAGGCTGAAGGCCAGGGAGGTCCAGGCCCCTCCATCCCCAGAAGCGACTGGCTCTTATCCCATTCCTGTCCCAACCATGAATAACCCGAGAAAGCCACTTGTTTCCTATAAGGGGCCTAAGGAAAGCCAAGAAATAATCCCTCAGAAACTCTGACTAGCGAAGTTTCCAAGCACCTCATGAACCAGAACCTCAGGCACCAGAGGCTGCCCTGTTTAGGGGTCTGCTGGGCCGAGGGCCTGAGAAGGAACAGGTGTGAGCCCCAGGAGCAGGGCTCAGGTACCTCCAGCCAGGAGACACCCACATACCTGGAGGTGCTCCCCGTTCTCAGTGTCCCCACGTCCTGGCATTCTCAGCAGTGGGTCTAGAAGGCAACAGAGAAGTCAAAAAGCTTCTGCTGGCACGTCAGGAACCATTCCACAGACCATCCAATGGGCAGGGCTAGGGCGGCAGTGGCTGCCAAGGCCACTTCTGGCTTCAGGAGGTGCCCAAGGCTGGGCCCAGGCAGGCGCTCAAGAGCCAGGCCATGGGGAGGAAGGACAGAGCCGAAGGGGACGTGAGATGCAGGCCCTGGACCTCACACTAAATGCCCTGTTCAGAGGTGTGTGCCCTGAGGTTAGCCCAGAGGAGACCCCTGGGAAGGGGCCATGCAGAAGCTTCCAACACCCAGCCTCCCATGAGCAAGAGGTGGGGGAGCTGAGCCAGGGGGTTGGGCCCTTCACCCCCTCCAAGGCAAATCCCACCAAATAAATAAGGTGTCGCGGGCAAGAGGCCTTCCACAGCCATATTCTCACTGCTGCTTGTAGAAATAGTCCCTGGACCCAGTGGCCTGATCCCAGCCTGGGGTGACAGGTGCCACGAAACACAGGGACTGAAGCTACTGCCCAGAAAGGGGAGCAGGGGAAGCCTTGAATGGGGAGTGGGGCTGGGCAGGAGCCGACAGGTGTGACTCACCTCTCGGGGGCCGCAGCCGCCGCCTGGCCACCTTCAGGTGCTTGGTCCGGCCCAGGTCCTCCCCCAGAAGGTAGTACCAGCCACTGATCTCCTGTCATGAAACGGTGTGACATGCTCAGAGAGACAGAGGGCACAGGCCAGGTAGCCAGCAGCAGCTGAAGACCCTTCCTCAGGTGTGGCATCTCCATGGAGACAGACCCCCTGGCCTCCCTGGCCTACAAGCAGAGGAGCTGTTCTCCTCTCTGCCAAATTCCCCCAGCGCCTTACCTCTGGAGGACCGCCTATGTGCACACCTGCCTGCCTCACTACGCCGTGCACAGGCTCCTGGACATGCCTGGCAAGTGACTGGTATACACTAGGAGTCCAATAGATGCTTGTTGAAAGAATGGAAAGGAGGGTGGGAGGGAGGCAGGGATGGGGAGGCCAGAAAGTAGGCATCCTGAGCCTCTTGTGCAGTCCCCAAGGGGAAATAAAGCTGAGGTTGCACCAAGAGAAGACAAAAGCAATTAACATGCAGGTAGCTGGTCCTCAGCCAACCACCCCAGACTTCACCACTACGATGCAAAGCTGGGCAGCAGGGCCCCCAGGACATTTCCAGGGATGTGCAAAAGGAGCACATCCATTCCCCGCTCAAAAGGCTCCATTTGGAGGGTGCAGTGTGAATGGAGCTGGATCAGGGACAGGCCACCCAGGGGGAGTGGCCTCTAGAACCCAAAGAGCCCTCACCCAGCCTGAAGGAAAGCTCCATAGTAGATGGCACTTCTCACTCCATCCCCAAGCCCAGGCTAGACCCAGGAACAGCAAACCTGGGAGACCATGTCAAGAGGCAACCTGAATGGCAGACACCAGACCCAGAGCCTCCTGGAGCACTTGGGGCCTCCTGACAACCACTCTCTGACAAGACGAACCAACAAGGGGATCCAGGCCATCAGTCAGGCAGGTGACAAGCAGAGTGCTGTCACCAGGCCACTGGCACTCTTCTCAGCGGGACACCAGCTGACAGAAAGTGGCCCCACCCAAGCACTCTAGAGAAAGGCCCCTGCTTGGACCAGCCCTGACCTAGGCTGGATGAACCTGCTAGAAGCTTCTCTAGGACCCACCTTGTCTGGAGTCAGGAGGGACTTCACCCCGAAGCTCATGCAGCCGATGAGTCTGCTCTGTCTGGGGGGACAATCAAGGCTTGAGTCAGCACCTTTTTCATTGGGCTGAATCAGGAGGTTCATTACCAAGTATCACTTAGGCTCGCCTGACGCACTGCCGTTCACAGAGAAAGCTCTTTTATCGGCATCATCGCACCTGATCCTCCCAACTTCCTGAGAGGCCAGAGAAGAGCCATCTCCATTTTACAGAGGAAATAACTGGGGCTCAGGGTTCCTACCCTTCCCAAGGCCACAGGACTAGTTCGCAGTAGGGTACCAGGGTCTCGTGGGAAACCCACTGCACTCTCTCCACCAACCACAGAAGCTCTGACCTAGTGGGCACACAGGGTTCTAATCTTCTGGTGCTGGGCATATGTGGAGAGCTGATGGCCACAGGGAATTTTAGGTCCCATCTCAGGGATTATGCTCAATTGAGGGGGAAAGTTATGGGAACTTGAGCTCAAAAAGCTTTGGCTCAGGTCTAGGCAGGACCAGGGCAGTTCTGAGATGGCTCCAGATCAAGGTCCAAACCAACCTGATACACAAAAGTCACCCAGACCCAACTGGCCTGGCTGTCAGCCCGGCAGGAAGGAAGGAGCCAGGGCCAGGCTTCATGAGAAACACCAGACTGCGGCAAGGGAGAGAGGTAGTGCTGGCTCTTCTTGGTTAGGAGTAATTCAGTGTTACTGAAAAACACCCACCGTTCAGCCACAATATCCAACAATTAATACTTGGCAGCTTTTAATAACAATGACGTAGATTAATTTTAGTGAAATGCAAAAAATAATAATAAGAAAAACTTAGCCACTATTAGAGGAAAGTTAGTTTACATAAAATACAAACAACAGTTTTATCTATTAGGTGAGATTATAAGGATCTTTTTTTCTTCTTTGGGTTCCAGTGTTTTCACATTTTTCACAAGGAACAAGCACTACTTTTGTTATCAGAAGAAAAAAAAAGTATTGATGTATTTTTAAACACTTCTGTTCTACCACATCCTGCTCTTTGCTAACATTAGAGTTTTGTGTTTTTTTTTCTGTTTTCCTCCCCCTCACCGCATCCCCGACTCAGACCTCTTCACAGATTACTTTAATAGTTAAGAAGCAAGATGGATATTTAGTCTAGAGTTTAACCCTGATGGCTGTCTTCACCATTGGAAGGACCCACAAAAAAGAGGGATTTGACTAAGTCCTGTGGAAGGCATGATATCGGGGGCGGGGCTGGGGGAAGGGGATGTCTAAAGACAGGTGGGCTGCGTGGGTGGGCAGTGAACTCTCTGGAGATGGGCCTCCTGGGAATCTGGTCTTCGGGAACCTGAGCTAGGGCCATGGTTCCAGCCAGGGCTGCAGGACAGAACCACGGCTTGCTCCTGGGGAATTAGACCCAGTAGGTCCTAGGTGGGGTGGGGCATGGGAATCTGAGAAAGCTCTCCAGGCGCTCCTGCAGGACATACCCCCTCCCCAAATGCCCAATCCCAAGTAAGGAAAGGTGATCAAGAAGATCTCTATAAATACATATTGTCTGGATTCTCTGGAAAGGGTGGCAGCTTACCACCTGATAGTCCTAAGTAAAACAGAACTGGTTTCTCACAGGCAGCCAAGCCAAGGGTGGGGTGGGGAGGCAGAACGCGGGGCCTGGGCTTCAGAACCGGCCACCTGCCCTGCAGATCCCTGCTGGAGCCACAGCTGTGTCTCTCTCTGCCCTCCCACCTGCTCTCCCCTGGCCCCCTCTCCTCCAGCCTCAGCTCCATCGTCTCTCCTCTCTTCCTTGACCCTCCCATCAGGCCCAATGGATAATCCATTTAAAGAGGACAGTGAGGTAAAGTGACCCATCCATATCCACCTCCCAATCCCACTGCCAAAAACAAATATCTCACTGTACACTTTTCTTTCATACTGGGCATGGCTGTAACTTTCCTAAATCTCCGGGCACGAAGCTTTAGCTGTAATAAACGCTGCCTCTCCCTGCTGTTCACTAAGTGGAATGTTCATTTCCCGGTGCGTAGAGAACGCTAAATGGTTAGTAGCCTCTCCTGAGCTTTGCTTCCTGCTAAGGGGCCTCCAATGATTTCACGACAACTCAGGCAGAGTAAATTGTCACAATTAATGTCCATAAGCAGGAACCTCACTCTAAGTGTTCCTCAATTAGCTACTTCTGAAGCCGGCTTTTGAAAAATTGGGGATGGAAGAAAAATTCTTTTACATGCAACCTGAGTACACAGCAAAATGCTGGTCAAGCTTTATGCTTGGGAACTAACGCCGACCCTGAGGACTGCTGGAGACCGTCGCCCGAGCCTTAGTTACTTCTGAATGCCACGCCCTGAGCTCAGGGTGCAGTGCTCTCCAGAAGACACGTAAGCCCGTCCTGCCCACAGCTGGCAGGCCCTGGGCCTTAAGGACACAAGACAAACAAGCAGGAATTTAATGACAACAATACAGGAGACGCCAAAGCCAGGGGGGAATGGTCAGCATGGTTTCAATAAAATTAACACTTAAGATGTCAATAAAATTGTTTGAAAAAACAGAAGACAGGGTGAGAGTAGTGCAGGCAACAAATATTGAAAGTTCAGAGAGGCAAGAGGTCGCTTAGGACTGAGGTACTCGGAGAAGACCTAAGGAGATGAGCCAGAAAAAATGAGGAAGAGTATTTCAAACAGAGGAACAGCCAGTACAAAGGCCCAGAGGTACGGCTTTCTAGAGCACACAAAGGGAATACCTAGGATGGGAGACCTACTGAAAGACGAAGATGAGTGATTTTGAGGGAATATACTTTAATCCTATCTCCAGGGGCCTTAATGAACCCAGGACCTCATATGTGGGAAGCCAGCACGCAACCACTGAGCCACATCAGCTCCCCTGAGTTGTTTTTTCAATTTGTGTTTTCTTGTTGTTTGTTTTTGTTTTAGGAGGCACTGGGACCTCTCGTGTGGGAGGTGGGAGCTCAACTGCTTGAGCCACATCTGTTGCCCTTAAATTATTCTTTTTGCAGGGTTACGGCATTTCATCTCAATTTGTTTTTAATTTGATGGCTTACATTATATGTGTGTTTTTCCATTCCTGGTTTTCTACCCACCTCTGGTCCAAAGCTTTCTAGCATTCAGCCACTATGCTTGGCACTGAAGTCTTGTTTATGAAAGAGATTAAACAAGAGTGCCCAGGACAGTGCTGGGAGCACAGAAGGCAGAGCCTCCTAAATGCAGCTACTATAAGCATGACAGATTATGTTCTTCGATTATACAAACTTGGTACATAGCATCACAACTCTCTCCAAGATTGTTCTCTGGCCATAAGTTCTGAAAACTCTTAATGACTGATACTAAGAAGCTTCAATTTAGCTCTTGCTATATCATCACACAGAACTTTTAAGTACCTCATTCCCATATTCAATGATATTAAGGAACAAGTTACTGTTAATGTTTTAAGTGTGATAATGCATTGTGGGTTTTTCTTTTAAGTCATCTTTTAAGAGACATATATACTGACGAGATGAGGTGAGGTGAGGTGAGATGAGATGAGGTATGAGATTTGTTTTAAAATAATCCACTGGAGGGGGAGGTGGGGAGAAAGTGGGTGGAGGCACAGATGAAACAAGATTGGCCATGTACTGATAATTGATGAAGCTGGCCTATGGGTATATGAGGATCTATTAGACAGTAACTTTCTATACTTGTACATATTTGAAAATGTCTATAATTTTACAAGAACATAAAAAGTAGTTCACTTCTGTAGCTCACAAAACCTCGATGCTAAAGGGAACCTTGGAGATGGCTGTAGCTGGCAGGCAAGGAAACATAGGCCTAGACAGAGAAAGAGACTTACCCACGGCCTCACAACAAGTGAGGCCCAGCCAAATTCTGTTGCCTTGAGACCCACTTCCCCTGAGCTCCCACTGTGATCACCCTGATGGAATCAGCTGGCCCTTCCCCAGAGCTTCTCTGCCTATCACCTCGGCTCTCTCATCAAAGTTTACAGTCATCACTGGAAGGATCATGACAATTTGTGAAACAGAAGCTTCTGTTTTATTTGCTAGTGGTTGCAAAGTGTGACCAGCACCCATTTAGCTGGTGATTTATATAAAACTACACTATAAATGCCACTACCCTATAAATGCATGAGGCCTGAGGAAGAAGTGTTCTGACACAGAAAGAGTGTGGCTTTGGAGACATTTATCACCCATGTGAGATTGTCATGTGTGCTGTCACCTGGTTAAAAGTACATGGGCTAGGGAAGTGGATTTGGCCCAACAGATAGGGCATCCACCTACCACACGGGAGGTCCAAGGTTTAAACCCAGGGCCTCCTGACCCAAGTGGTGAGCTGGCCCACGTGCAGTGCTGATGTGTGCAAGGAGTGCCCTGCCACACAGGGGTATCCCCCACATAGGGGAGACCCACGTGCAAGGAGTGCACCCCATAAGGAAAGCCGCACAGTGTGAAAAAAGTGCAGACTGCCCAGGAATGGCACCGCACACACAGAGAGTTGACGTAGCAAGATGACACAACAAAAAGAGACATAGATTCCGGGTGCCTCTGACAAGAATAGAAGTAGACACAGAAGAACACACAGTGAATGGACACAGAGAGCAGACAATGGAAGGGGAGGCAGGGAAGAGGAGAGAAATAAATAAATAAATCTTAAAAAAAAAAAGTACACAGGCTTGGCACCAGACCATCTGGATTTGCATCGTTTTCACTGCATCCTAGCTCTGTCGCCTTGGGCAAGTTACTTAACCTCTCTGTGCCTCCCTTTGCTCAGCTATAAAAAAAGGGACAATTACAATCCCTACTCCATATGGTGTTGTGAGGATCAGATGCCATAATGCATAGAACGTTCTTCAATTAATATCCACACACAGTAAGTGCTTAATAAATATGAACTGTGATTATATCATATAACCTCAGGGAAGTTCCTTTGCCTCCATAAACCTCTCTGAAGAGAGGGGCAACAGTAATTCCTACCTCTCAGGGTTGTTATGAGGATTAAATGAGATAATGCATGTAAAGTGCTTGGCACAGAAAGGAGTTCAATAAATGTTGGTTTCCTTCCTTCCGTAATTCTTTCACGTTGGTGAGTTGAATTTCCGTCCTTCAGAGAAGCAGGTTTGATTTGAGAGCGTGCAGCAGGGCAGAAGTTTCCAGCAGTCCTCCTGCCTACCTTCTCCAGCTCAGAGACCTTCTCGTCCAGAAGCGGGACGATGCTACGCCCCCCACCGGCTGAGTGGGCCTCGGCGGTGCTGACAGCTCCAGCACGACCATCTGTTCCCACAGCGGCCTGTCTGAGCCTGCATTGTCCCTCTGGAGCTTTGGGTTGGGACCGTGACCACGAGTTTAACTGTGTTTTGTTTAGGAAGGAATCTCACTTTCCCAAAATAGGCAACAAGTGGAGACACTGCCTCGGTCACGCTGCCTCCCTGGGCGCTGACTCACTTTCCCCCGCCTCACTTTCTTTTCCAGAAAATGTGAATTGCATTACTGGCTTCCTCCCCAGCAGCTCCCTGCCAGGCTCACTCCAGTCTCACAGGAGGGGAAATCACAGTGGAGAAAGCAGCTCCTCCCACAGTGTGGTGCCTGCCTCTGAAACTTGCTCCAATCCTCGCCTCCACCCAGTGGACCCACTGGGATGTCCTTCTGTCCCTCCAGCACTCCTCTGCCTCCTTCAGGGCTCCTTTTCTCTTGGCTGTCTTTCCCAAGAGAGGATGCTGACTCCTGGTGCTTGATGCTCAGTGCTCTTCCTGGCCACCTCCTCTGCTCACCGAGTTTCACCCACTGCCCCTACGGGGTGGTCCCCATATCTCTGTCGCTGGGACAGACCTCTCTCTTCTGGGCTCCAGGTCAGTAGCCACCTCCTACACAGCTCTCGCCTGGCTGTCCCCAGGCACCTCCATCCCCCGGTGCCCAGAGCTGATTCTCCTTCCCTCCAGGACACTCTGCCTCAGACGGGGACACCACCAACCCCCCAGGAGTTCACCTTGACTTCTCCTGCTGCTCTCGCAGTCACCTCTTCACTAAGCACTCTTGAGCTAATGTCCTAAGTGTGCCCTGGATTGGTTTCCCTCCTCTCTATCCCTAAACCACTTCCCACCCAGATCACCACGGGAATCCCTAATTCCTCCTCCACCCAACTCCTTCAAAACCTTCCAGAATGATAGTCCTGGAATGCACTTCCGGGCTAGGCACCTTCTCCTGAAAACCCTTCAGTATCTCCCCATTACCAGGCAGATTGCTAATCGTCAAGCTAGAGCTGCTAAAGGATCACCCTGGGACTCGCTAGCGGATTGCGCGTAAGCCCACACGCCCTGGCTCCCCCGCTTCTGCCAATAAAGCTGTCTACTTCTCCTGGAAATAAATAAATAAATAAATAAAAATAAAGGATCACCCCAAGAATGAATGGGCTGCAAGGCAGATTCCTAGATCCTGCCCATGAAGATTGAGATTTAATCAGCCTGAGGTGGTCCCTGGGCCCTGTGTTTCCCACAAGCATCCCAGGTGATACACAGCCAGAACTGAGAACCACTGGCCCTGGGAGACAATCCACACTCCTAACAGAACCTACTGGGTCCTGGACCTTTTGCCAACCTCTTCGACTTGCCTCTAGCCAGTCCCTACTTTGTACTTGACCCTCCAGCGACACCAATGAGTCCGCAGCCCCCTCCCCATTCCACCTCCGCTCTGTCCTGTCCCCTCCCCGGGTTCTTTCTCCTGTGCATCAGCTTGCACCCAGGAGGCAGTCGAGTGTTGGGAGGGGGCACTCTGGGGTCCCATCCCGGCTCTACTGCTCACTGGCTCTATGACCTTGCACTAGTTACTACGTTTTCTTAGTTTTAGTTTCCTTTTCTGAAAACTTAGGACAAAAACGCACTCCTCTTAAATTTGTAAGAATTAAATGAGCTGATGCACTGTTAAGCCCTGGCACATGGTAAACACCTAGTAAATGACTGCCCTTGTCATTGGCATATTGCCCTCCCACCACCACATCCCCAGTTCTCTATCAATGACCCTCTTGAGAGCAGAATAGTCTCTGATGGACCCCAAGTGTCTCAGCACCTAGCACAACACTGCCGTATTGATGCCCAGGAAATGGGAGCTGAATGAATGAATGAATGAAGAATGAATGAATGAGATCCACAGTACCATAAGCATCATTTTATGATGAAAAACAGTTCTTCTTTTTAAAAACAAATCCTTAATTTTCAAGGCTGAATAGGACCCAACATAAAAAAGCATACCAAGTAATAAAATTTAGGGCACTAAAAAGCAATGAACTTCAAATTATTTTCTGAGTCTGAACTAGTGAGCTGAGATGATTTCCTGTCATCCGAACCCTCTGTCAGCCAAACTTGGTTCTGCAATCACTCAGCAAAGCTTACCGGCCCCAAGATCTCTCAGATCTCCTGGGCTGCGCCAGCGGCTCACCGCGGCCGCGGCCTGCGAGACGGCCGGCAAGGCTTTGTCTCTGCGTCCCAAGCAGTCGGTCAATCGCTCTCACCCCCTTTCCTCCCCTGCTCTGTACTAACCACCACCACTAACAGCCACGTCTCCCTCCTGTGGCCTGGACTTCCCAGGGGGACTCACCTGTTCGGTTTCTCCTGCACAAAACTCCCGCGCCCCTGCAAAGGGCCCCCTGGTGGCCCCCTGAGCCCAGCAGTCACATTCCTTGACATTGCTCGTGCTATCCCTCTGCCTGGAAAGCCCTTTCCAACCTTCTCTCCTTGTCCTGTGCTTCATCTCCACCCCAAGCCCAAAGTCCCACATTTTCCATGATCAGCTCAGCCCACAGCACACTCTCCCTCTTCCCACACTCACTCTCCTTATTACTCATTCATTCCTTTATTCATTCAAACACCTATGTGCTAGTCTCTGGAGTCAGGGGTGACTGAGAGAGAAATGGGCCTCTCTGCATGGAGCGTAGAGTTCCAGGGAACTGTTGTTCCATGCATGCTGCTACTGTACTTCCTCTCCAGGCAGAGCCGGAACAGTGGGCGCCTGGAGAGCAGAAGTCACGTGGAGGCTGCTTGGCATCCCCGGTCCCAGCACGGAGCCTGGTTGATACCAAGTGCTCCACAAATGCTCCCTGACCACTGCTCCTTGGCGTCACCTGGAGTGCTGGGGATTTGGGGCTGGTAGCCTCTGCAATTTAGCATTACTACTATCCCTCGTTCATCCCACAAGCACCACCCAAGCCCCTGCCATGTCCCGGGCGCCTGGCTGCCACCCACCAGCCCAGAGCAGGCTCTCCCCCCAACCCCATGGTTCTCCTCACCTGGAGTCACTTGCCCTGTTCCACACGGTAATCAGAAGTCGCTTCTCATCATCTTCCTTCAGGACAGGGCTGCAAAGCCAATAGACCATCCGTGTGTTAGCAGGGCCAAGTGCCAGGCCAGCCCCATGGAGCCAGTCCTAACTGTCCAATGTAGGGAGCTGGTTAAATAAACTATACAACAAATGGTGTGGGAGATGAGTATTTCCATACCTAAAGTTCACAGAGGGAAGCAGATGTGGCTCAACTGATAGGGCCTCCACTTAGCATATGGGAGGACCCGGGTTCAATCCCAGGGCCTCCTGGGGAAAGAGAAGAAGAGAAAAGCGTGCTTGCACAGCAAGCCAGTGCCTGCATCGTGAGCCAAGTGCCCGTGTGGTGAGCCAAGTGCCCATGCACTGAGCTGAGTGCCCGCATGGCGAGTCGAGTGCCCATGTGGGTACCCATACAACGAGCCAAATGCCCATGTGGCGAGCCAAGTGCCCATATGGTGAGCCAAGTGCCCACACAAGTGCCCGTGTGGTGAGCCAGAGCCCATGTGGCAAGCCGAGTACCCATGCAGCAAGCCAAGTGCCCGCACAGCAAGCCAGTGCCCACAAAAGTGAGTCTTGCAGCAAAATGATGATGCAACAAAAAGAGAGACAAAGGGAAGAGTCAAGGAGAAGAGCAGCAGACCAGGAACTGAGGTGGCACAATTGACAGGGAAACTCTCTCCACACCAAAGGTCCCCAGGATCGAATTCTGGTGAATCCTAAAGGAGAAAGATGAGAAGACAAAAAGAGAGAAATAGATACAGAAGATCACACAGCGAATGGACACAGACAGCAAAAGCAGCAGGGTGGGGAAGGGGAGGGGAAGAAAAAAAAAGTTCACAGAAATGGCATTGTGGGAAACGGATGTGGCTCAACCAATCGGGCTCCCGTCTACCATACAGGAGGTCCAGGGTTCGATGGCCAGGTCCTCCTGGTGAGGGCAAGCTGGCCCACACTGCGAGCTGGCCCACACAGAGTGCTGGCCCACAAAGGACGGCCACCCCACACAGGACTGTCGCCCTGCGTGGGAATGACGCCCAGTACGAGAAAGCTGCCCCACACAGGAGTGCCTGCCAAAGCTGAGAGCTGGCACAGCAGGATGACGTAACAAGAGGCACAGAGAGAAAATACGAAGACGTAACAGAAAAGGGAGTTGAGGTGGCGCAAGAGTGTATAATCACCTCTCTCCCACTCCGGAAGGTCCCAGGATCAGTTCCCAGAGCCGCCTAATGGGAATACAAGCAGACACAGTAAAGCACACAGCAAATGGACACAGAGAGCAGACAATAGGGGGAACAGGGGTAGGGGAGAAATAAATATAATCTTAAAAAAAGAAAAGAAATGACATTGTAAAGAACAAAAAGTGTTTATGGAATGTTACAGGACAATTCCACTTTTGTAAACACATATAGACATATAGGTATACACATCCATATAAATTAAAAGATCTGAAAACAAATAGAGCCAGGCATGTCTGTGAGCAGTAGGGCTATGGGTGTTTTTTTCTTCTTTTTGTTTATCTGAACTTTTTTTTTTTAAACAATAAATACAATTAGCTTGTGCAGTAAGGCGAAAACCTGAAATTTTATTATTAATTTTCACTAAGAGGAAAAGAGAAAACGCCCGTTATCTTCCCACTGACCCCAGAGGCACAAACCCCCATCCCTCCACGCCACCTGCTCGGCGTTACACGGCCTCACCTACCCCTCTCGACTCTCTGAGTTCAGTTGGCACTATTATTAGCCCCATTTTACAAAGAAGGAAGCTGAGACTCAGAGAGGTCAGCTTTTAAAGAGGGTTGCAAAAGGGGAAGAAACATCTCTCAGCTTGGAAAATTCCTTCTGCCAGGAGGGAGCTGGCCCCAGCCCTGTGGGGAGTTGCCCACTGTCTTCAGGGGTGGCCTCGGGTCGGGCCCTGAGTCGTGGGGGCTGACCAGATGGACCCTTAGTGCCACGGATGCCAGGACACCAGCGAGGGTGGACACAAAGGCAGCCTTTGGAAGTCACTGCCTTTCTGCCGGGACCTGGTTCTGGGTGCGGCAAGGAGGAATGTTTCCAGGTACGCACTCCTTCCCGCCCTCTCGAGTGCCCGCTGCGCCCAACCCTTACAAGAAGAAGTGCTCGTGGAAAGCTGGGTCTCGGCAGTCTGGAATGGTCCGTGTCTTCTGGCGGCGTAGCCGATCATCTTCAGGGATCAGAGAAATCTGGAATTGGAGAAAAGCGAGCATTCGTCGCTCTCACGGCTGGGTAGTCCTAAGCTCTCCAGGTGACCCTGCACATCTCCAAGGGAAGGGAGTCCAGGGGTGCTCAGCCCACCTCTGACAGAGGCCGGACAAGAACAAGAAGCCCAGGCCCAGGCTTTGGGGTCAGAAGCCGGGACAGGACCTCAGTGAGGCTACCAAGAGGTCAGCCTTGGGTCCAGCCAGACAAGGGTAGGACTTCATCAACTCCACTCCTCCTCCAAGCAGGGAGGTTTCCCGGGAGGCAGAAGGCCTCCTCTCTTCTCCATCCCCAGCCAGCTGCTGAGCGCTCCCTGCACAGGAGGCCGCAGGTCAGCCTTCAGCCAAGGCCCCAAAGCCAGGCCCTCGCCCTGGTGCCAGTTCTTCCCCTGCCCCCGGCTGCTGGCCCTGCCTCGGGCCAAGTCCTTGCCCACTGGGGCCCTGGCCCAGCCTGGGGGCTTTAGGAAGAGTGCAGAGTGATGCGTTTGGCTGCCACACTGGGGGGCTCCTGACCTTGCACCTCCCTGCAAGGGGCCCAGCCCAGAGGCTCCCCCCAACTCTACTGCCAAGCCCTGCCCAGTCTGCTTCCTCGTGCACAGCTCTCGGGGGCAGGAGGAGGATGCTGGGCTGCCTGTGGATCACAGTCATCCACACGCTCACGGTGCCCATCAGCATGAGCAACCAAGATTGCTCTTAAGAGCCCAGCTCTCCAAGAAGCCCCAGGGAACGGGCTGGGCTAGGGCAAGGGGCCGATTCTGGCACAAGGCCTCACCCCAGTGTCAACCAAATGAATGAGAGGCCGCTGCCCCCTCCAGTAGCCCCTGGCCCACCCCCCCCTCAGGCCCACAGTACCTTCACATAAGCCTCACAGAGTCCAGGCTCTCTGCCCATCAGTCCTTTGCCCTCTATGACTAAAACAGAGAATTAAAATGTTGGGGTGACAATTAAAAAATGGGCCAAAGACTTAAATAGACATTTGTCCAAAGAAGAAACACGAATGGCAAAAAAAACACATGAAAAGATGTTCAACATCACAAGTGATTGGGGAAGTGCAAATCCAAGCTACCATGAGGTATCTTTTCATACTATTAGAATGGCCACTATTAAAAAGACAGAACACTACAAGGGTTGGAGAGGATGTGGAAAGAAAGGAACATTTATTCACTGTTGGTGGGAATGCAGAATGGTACAGCCACTGTGGAGGACTTTTTGGCAGTTCCTGAAGAGGTTGAACCAGCAATTCCTCTACTGGGTATATACCCGGAAGAACCGAGAGCAGTGGCACAGACAGACAGACAGACATCTGCCCACTGATGTTCACAGTGGTGTTATTCACAATGGCCGAAAGATGGAAACTGCCCAGGTGTCCATCACCTGAAGAATGGATCAACAAACTGTGGTGTATTTACACAATGGAATATTATGCAGCTGTAAGAAGAAACGAAGTTGTAAAGCATATGACAGCATGGAAAACCTGGAGGACACTATGTTGAGTGAAGCAAGCCAGACACAAAAGGACAAACACAGCATGATTGTACTACTATGAACTAAATATATTGTGTAATCTCATGGAGTTAATAATTAGAATATAGGTCACCAGAAAGTAGAATGAGGTTAGAGAATGGAAAGCTGAGGGTTAAATTATGTAGAATTAGTAAAAAGGATGTGTTCTTCAGAAATGAATAGAAAAGGTGAACGCACAACATAATGTTTGTAACTAGCAGTGCTATTATGTTGGTATGACAGTAGTTGAAAGGGAAAGTCTAAGATCATATATATTACTAAAAGGAAAGCTAAAAAATGTAACATGGGACTGTATAGCATAGTAAAACTTCATGTGAAATATGATTATGGGTAATATTGCATATATAAGATTGTTTTTCTTTGAAATTGAACAAGATATTGTTAATATACAAAATTTTACTATCAGACCAAAAAAAATTATGCTAAGTGAAAGAATTCAGACACAAAGTACTACATATTATATGTTTCCATTTATATAAAATGCAAATATAAATCAATTTATAAAGATGAAATTGGATTAGTGGTTATGTAGGGCTAGGGAAGGACAGAGGGATTGAAAGTGACTGCTGAGGGCTGTAGAATTTTCCTTTTTAGGAGTAATGAAACTGTTCTAAAATTTCTTGTCGTGATAAATGCACATTATGATTATACTAAATACCACTGAGGGAAGCAGATGCGGCTCAAGCGACTGGGCTCCCGTCTACCATATAGGAAGTCCAAGATTTGATTCCTGGGGCCTCCTGGTGAAAGGCAAGCGATCCCACGCAGCTAGCTACCCAAGCGGAGAGCTGGCCCACACAGAGTTCTGGCCTGAGTGGAGAGCTGTCGCAGCAAGATGACACAACAAGAAGAGACACGACACAGAAGAGAGACAATAAGAGATGCAGCAGACCAGGGAGCTGAGGTGGCGCAAGAGATTGAGCGCCTCTTTCCCGCTCTGGAAGATCCCAGGATCGGTTCCCAGTGCTGCCTAAAGAGAAGGCAAGCAGACACAGAAGAACACACAGCAAATGGACACAGAGAGCAGACAGTGAGAGGACAACAAGGGGGGGACATAAATAAATCTTTAAAAAATTAAAAAATAAAAGCCATTGATTATACACTTTGGATAGATTGTATGGTATGTGAATATAGCTCACTAAAGCTGCTTTAAAAAATGTTGGGGGAGTGGATGTGGCTCAAGCAGTTGGACACCCGCCACCCACACAAGAGGTCCTGGGTTCTGTTTCTGGTGCCTCATAAAGAAGACAGGCAGACACAACAAGCAGATGCTGTGGGCTGACAGAACAAGCAGACACAGGGAGCAGATGTGGCTCGAATGGTTGGGCGCCCGCCTCCCACATGGGAAGTCCCAGGTTCAGTTCCAGTGCCTCCTAAAAGAAAACAAGCAGACAATGAGCAGGCACAATGAGTGGACACAGCAAACAGACAGCAAGCTGACAGATGAGGGAGCCATCTCGGGGAGGAGGAATTGTTGGGGTGAGTGGGTGGGAAGGGTTATTACCAGGTCCTCCATTTGCATCACAACCATTGGGCATGAACCCCTCTCTGGTCAAGTCCATCCCACCATCTCCCCCACTCTGGTGGCACCCTCGTGAGGGCATCACAAGCCCAGCCGGTCCCCTGATTCTGGAAGACAACTTACAATGCATTGAGCCCAGCCCCTCATTTAATGGGATTAGAACCCATGCTTCCGACTCCCCGTCCGGTGCTCCCTCCAACACACCTGGCTACCTTCTGGGAATGGAAGAGCCACGTGGGAGAATTCACCCTGTAGTGTGAGCTACAGAGCACAGTGGTCAAAAGCAGGGGGTCCAGTGGTAGCCAAGCCTGAGCGTGAACTCCAGTTCTGCAACTGAGTGGCCACCTGAGCTAGGACAAGTCACTTCACTCTCTGAGACTGGGTTTGTGATTTTTTTCATGGATGAGTGGTAATAATATCCACTTCACATCATAGCTTGTGAGGTTTAAATGAGCTAATGGTCCTAAAATGCCTAGTAGAATACCTGACTAATAAGTAACTGCTCAACAAATGTTTGCTAAAGAAAGAAAGGCAAGGGATGGGCAAGGCAGGGGTGGGGATGGGTGCAGGTCTGGTGGTGGAAGCAAGCATGGCCCACCTGCCTGAGGTCTCAAGAGATCAGACAGAAGACCCCAGGGAAGCTGAGCCCCTGTTCTCCGCTCCTTTCTGTTCGGGTTAGACTGGGTATGGCTCAGACGTAGCTCCCAGTCGTCCGAGGCATGAGCCTGAGATGCCAAAGGAGAGAGTGGGAACGAGCTGGAGGAGATGAAGGGCCTGAGTCTGGGATGAAGCCAAAGCAAACTGTGCAGGACAAATGCCGTGGCGGAGGCCAAGAGGCATTTTGCAGAGACTGTTTGCACAGCTGGAGTCAGGCCCTGGAGGGCAGGCAACACCCCGTCCTGGCCCTTGGGAACTTTCCCGCAGGCCACAAGCCGAGGCCCAGAGGATCCTGGGTGCCTGCAGGTCTGCTCTCACTGTGCTCGTCCCTCCCCTCGAGGGCGTGGCCTCAAGGGCAGGATCCAGGCACGGTGGGCTTCATGGCAAACTCCTTCACCCTTGACTGAGTCCCGAGGACTCTCAGAGGACACATGGACCTCGCTGCGCTCCCGGCCCGGCAGGGAAGGAAGCACCCTAAGGGGACACGGGGGGCACAGTGGTCACGGCTGCAATGAGGACACAGAGGAGGAAGCAACAAGCTCAGCCCAGGCTGAAGGGTAAAACCTTCCCAAGTTGAATCTGCATGATGAGCCAGGCAGGCACATTTCCTGCAAGACCAGAAAGGAGAACGTAATCTTTTTTTAAGTTTTTAATTTTTTTCAAAAAGCAAGGAAGGCTACCCCAGACCCAAGGAACAGTGGGTGCAAAGACACAGAGGCATGGCCAGACACAGTCCATTCAAGGGGCTCAAGGAACTGACAGACCAGGCAGTGAGAGGTACATTTAGCAGCAAGTGCCAGGGGGACTGGGGAGAGAGGCCTTCTGGGCCAAACAGATGTGTCTAGGCTGTGGGGGACATAACAGAAGCTTAGCAACTATCTATGTGCTAGAAGGAAGGACAAATGGGTGGATGGACAGGTAAGGTCCAAAATCCTCTGGAAGCACATAGGACCTTCATCGCATGGCCCCGGCTTACCCCTTGGCCCTGTCCTGTGTCATGCCCAAGTCATGCTAAACAGTTCTTCAAATGCATCACACTCTCATTGACCCCCTGGCCTTTGCACATGCTGCCCTACCTGGACTGCCCGGCCCTCTGCTCCCTTCTGCCTGGCTAAATCCTGTCCCTTCTTCAGGATGAAGTGTGGACATCACCCTCTCTGCCAAGTCTTCTCTGGCATTCCTCTCCAGCACCACTTAGACAGGGGTAGGGGCCTCTCCTCAATGTGGTGGAGCCCATAGCACAGAGCCAGTACACAATCACTACTTCCTGAATTTGTGGTTTTCTGTGTTATTCAACAAGCACTTATATCGGGGTTTACTACCTGCTGGGTACTATCCTAAGTGCTTTACTAACATTAACTCATTTAATCCTTGTAACAAGGAAAGAGGATGTGACTCAAGCAGTTGAGCTCCTGCCTACCACATGGGAGGTCCCAGTTCAGTTCCCAGTGCCTCCTAACGAAGACAAGCAAGAAGTTAGCTGACACAACAGACACAATGGCAAGCTGACAAAACAAGCTGACACAAGAGATACAAGGAGGAAAAATATAATGAGAGACTCTCTAAACCAGGGAGCAAATGTGGCTCGAGCAATTAGATACCTCCCTCCCACATAGGAAATTCCAGGTTCAGTTCCCAGAGCCTCTTAAAAGGAAGACAAGCACACAAAAAACAGACACAGCAAATGTAAACAACAACGATGAAGGGGTGGGGTGAAATAAATAAATAAAATAAATCTTTAAAATAATAATAATAATAATCCTTGTAACAATCCAGAATATAGGTACTGGTATCACCGCCATTTCACATGGGAGAAAATGGAGCTTGGTTTTTGGTCACTCAGCAAGTGAGCAGCAGAGCTGGGATTGACATTCTGGAGGGCTGGCGCCAAAGACCAACCTTAACCATGACCCTTCGCTGTCCATCAATGTATGAATGAATGAACGAATGAGAAAAAGAGAAGGGAGGATAGGAAAGCCCTTCTGCGGGCCTGCTCTGCAAGGGCCAAGGGCAGTCTCCAAAGACAGCTCCAGGGCAGGTCTGGGACAGGGACAGGGTCTCTAGAAATAGCCCCCCATTTTTTTTAATGGCTGCTATGTGAAGATGAGGACGGAAACCTTGGCCCACGGTCACACAGCCACCCGTCCCTGGCCCGAGGCAGGTGAGCCTGGTGTGCAGCCATACTCACTGTGCAGCAGCAGAACCCGGGCCTGGGCATCGATCGACAGCTTCAGCTGACCTGCGGAAACAACAATAGAAGCAACTCTGTCTCCTTGTTGAGTGAAAAATGGTGCAGTGGTGAGAGGAATACTCTTCTGTTTATGTGAAGCAATTCAAAGACTCACAGGCTCTATGGTGGGAGGGATCTCAGAAGCCATCCAGTTCAGCCTCTGACACCTCCAGCCATGGTTTTCTAACCTCAGCTTGTTCCCCTCTGGTGACGGGGAACTCACTACTTTACAAGGCAGCCCAGGGTCACATTGGAGAGTGCTCATTATTGGGCAGTTGGAAGGGTAGTTGGAGAAAGGGAGAGAGGAGGAAGGGAGGGAGAGAGGGAAGAGAGGAGAGAGGAAGAGAGAGAAAGAGAAAGAGGAGGAAGGAAGGGAGAGAGGAGGGAGGGAGGAGGAGGGAGAAACATGAAGACAGTGAAAGAGCTGAGCTGGAAGGCAGGTGAACACTGAGGATCTAGGTGAGGATTTTCCCCTGGCTTTTTCCAGGTTTATTGAAAAACAAGACAAAACAGATCTTCAGGTCATCCTCACAGCCCCCAAGTGTGCCTCCAGCAGGGACAGAGAGGAGAGGATCACACTCTTCCTCACTGACGCGGAACAATTTTCTCCCGGTGGGGCAGGCGCCTCCCTGGAGCGTCGCTGCTGAACTCAAGCCACCTGGCAGGCGTGCAGTGAGGAGGCGGGAAGGGCGGGGCGGGGCTTCCCAACGAGCGGCGGCCCCACCGGCCAACCAGGAAGTCCTCGCGCCTGCCCTGTGCAGCCCTGTCTAGCGGTTATCCACCTCGGCTTGGTCACCTCTGGTGACGGAGAGTTCCTTTCCTACAATGGAAGCCTGTTCCCCTTGGAGACAGCTCTGATTGCTCAGGGCTCTGTCTTCTATAGAGCCAGAAGTGACCTCTCGGTAACTTTCATTGGCTGGACCTGGTTGTGCAGTCCATGGACTCTCTCTCCTCTAGACCTAAAGTCCTTCCACCTTTCCTCACGTCACCTCATCTGCTCATCTCTGGACATGCCCCGTGGAACTGGGCCAGGGGCAGGTGCTCAGGCTGCATTGCTTCAGGCAGGGTTTGGAGAGCAGAACCCAGTCTCCTAACCGCGTGAGTCACCAACCCCTGGGACCGGGCAACCACCCAACCTTCACACTTTGGGGTGTTTAAGCTGCAGCCCAAAGCAATGCAGACTCCAGCAAGCCCTGGTCCACTTCCAGCCCCAACTATCTTCTCTCTCTCTCTCTCTCCCTCTCTGTCTCTCTGTCTCTGTCTCCTCTGTCTCTGTCTCTCTCTCTGCTACAATGCCCATGCCTGTGGGGTGGCTGGTGGCGCTAATAATAGTGGTTATCACACTCCAAGCTCTGTGGAGATCAGATAACGCTGGAGGGTGAAGAGGTCCTTGGACAACAGGCGCCAGGAGAATCCAGGGTATTATTAGTTCTAAGCAATTACCACTTTGGGGCCCTCTAGAGCTGAGAAAACTCCCACAAAAACTGCTCCATCCAGCGTGGGCGGGGGGAGAAGCTTCGGAAATAGACAAGCAGGACCAGCAGTCACGGGTTGGATCTCACTGATCCAAAGGTCGATGTTGAACATGAAACACTATTTCTGAAAGTATTTCCTGCGCCAACCCAGCTTTAATGTGAACGAGCCTGGATTTCTAAACCCGCAGGAAGCAGTGTGGGGGCCCCTGTCACCTGACAACTGCTCCATCCCAGAAACCGGCTTGGAGAAGGCTCCAATGCACATGGGCACTAGCTCCATTTCACCAGCATCTGCCGGGCACCTGCAGAGGCCCTGAGCACTGGAGGGCAGAGCTGGATGTGCCCGGCACCCGCCCGCAGGGAGCTCAACCCTGCTGACCAGGGCAGGGTGCGATGGCCGAGGTGCTACAGAGGACGGCCCGGGGCGAAGACACTCTTGGAAAGCAGAGGCATCTGCACAGCCCTATTTCCCCAGCCCAGGTGATCAGGGTCTTCTCAGGGAGGGCCAGGGCACCTGGACCCTGTAACCCCAAAGACCGCTGTCCAGGCCCCCCGGCGCAGGGTGCACCTGCCCCAACCCCACCCTCGGGCTCACAGAGGAGGGTATGATGAGGCTCGGGAGCCTTTCCTCGGCCACACCTTCGCCCCGCGTCCTCCCCATCAGCCTATTCCATCCAATGCAGGGACTCAAGGCCCCTGAGGTCATCTGGCCCAACCTCCGGGTTTGGTAGCTGGAACCATCATGCCCCAAGACGGAAGGCGGCTTGCTCTGGGCCCAGAGAGCCCAGGGAACCCCAGAGCCAGAAATGGAGACGACCTCCGCCCCACTCCAGCACTCTGCCCTCATTTTCTAGAGCACCCCCGGCCCTCTAGCTGGTACCCCCAGGTGGAGCTGGCCCTGCCAGTGCAACCCTTGGGTTCAGGAACGTAGAAGATGCCGCAGATTTTCTCAAGAAGCCCAGAGGAAGCCAAAAAGAGGGCAGGCTCCCAGAAATGTCTCTGAGTCTGGAGGAAAAAGCCACCTGTTGGAGAGGAAATCAACTGAACCCTGCCCTTCAGTTGGTCTAGGTGCCAGCTAATCAAGCCCCTCATGGCTCCCCAAATCTCTACCCTTTACAGCCTCCCTGTTTCCTCCCCAGGCTCAGGCTGTAGCCCATGTGCAGGGACCCTACAGAGGGCATGCCCCCAGTTCCTAGGGGGCTGCAGTGGGATGCCAACTCTGTGAGCAAAAGGTAGTGGTGATGGGTACCCAGCCTGGCTGCACAGGATGCTAGGAAGCCGGGACTCCGAGCCAAAGGGAGAACAACAGAGCTCCATATGGCAGGAAAAATACTGGATGAGACTGTGCTTCTGAGTAAGCATGGAGAAGGCAATGAACCCAAATTCTGCTGGGCACAGGATTTGGGACGTTGAGATTCTCTGGGCATTGTGGAACAAGTGTATGGAAGCCAGCTAAAGAAATTCAGTCTGGCAGGCATTACTCAGCAGAGAACCACAGGGAGATAAAATCCTAATCTCAAGACACAATCAGGAAGAGGCATACCCAGAAAACAAAGCAAGAAGATAGGGGCTCAGGGCTTGACAGGAGAGTGTCGCAGAGGGAGCCAGGCCACCCAGGGTTGTGCAGAGAACACATCTGTAAGGCGCTTGCCTGGGTGCATGCAGGCAAGCCCAATTCACTAGAAAAGCAATTCTCCATTTAAGAGCCAGCATGGGAAGCGGATTTGGCTCAACTGAGAGCATCTGCCTACCATATGGGAGGTCTAGCGTTCAAACCCAGGGCCTCCTGACCCGTATGATGAGCTGGCCCACCCATAGTGCTGTTGCGCACAAGGAGGGCCATGCCATGCAGGGGTGTCCCCCACACAGGGGAGCCCCATGTGCAAGAAGTGTGCCCCTCAAGGAGAGCCACCCCGTGCAAAAAAAGTGCAGCCTGCCCAGGAGTGGTGCCACACACACAGAGAGCTGACACAGCAAGATGACGCAACAAAAAGAGATACAGAGATTCCCAGTGCCGCTGACAAGAATACAAGCAGACACAGAAGAACACACAGCGAATGGACACAGAGAGCAGACAACAGGATGAGAGGGGAGAGAAATAAATAAATCTTTTCAGGGAAACGGACTTTGGCCCAGTGGTTAGGGCGTCCGTCTACCATATGGGAGGTCCGCGGTTCAAACCCCGGGCCTCCTTGACCCGTGTGGAGCTGGCCATGCGCAGTGCTGATGCGCGCAAGGAGTGCCGTGCCACGCAAGGGTGTCCCCCGCGTGGGGGAGCCCCACGCGCAAGGAGTGCGCCCGTGAGGAAAGCCGCCCAGCGTGAAAAGAAAGAGCAGCCTGCCCAGGAATGGCGCCGCCCACACTTCCCGTGCCGCTGACGACAACAGAAGCGGACAAAGAAACAAGACGCAGCAAATAGACACCAAGAACAGACAACCAGGGGAAGGGGGGAAATTAAATAAATAAATAAATCTTTAAATAAATCTTTTCAAAAAATTTAAAAAAAGAACCAGCATGCATCGACAGCCTCTGGAAGGATGATGACACGGTATAAACAAAGGAGAGTGGGTGTCCAGGGAGCCCAGTCCTCAGGACAAATCTGCACCTCCAGGCTTGTGCAGGAGGGAGCAAGCCCAGGGTTCTGCCGGGCACCCCTCTCTCTCCATGGTCCTCAGCGACCTCATCCACACAGCAGGCTTCACTGAGGCTTTGAGAGGGTGAGATCTCTTTATCAATTTCACTTTCTGCCCACTAAGGGAGAAATGATCACTTCAGTGGTATTGGGAAACCGGAGCCACACAGCTCTCAGGACATGATCCTGGAGAATTTCTAGGTGTTGCAGAGGAGAATCTACAGGTGCTATCTTGAGCTCCATTCAGAGAAGCAGCGTCCTGGCCTGTGATGGTGCCAACGGGCAGGAGACCTACAGGGGCTACTGTGTTGGGATGAAAAAATCATGAAGGATCAGTTCAACTCCCTTTGCTCAACTCTCTGCCTCCTGAGAAAAACGCTGTCAATGCAGTTTCCCAACTTGTTCTTCCTTCTAGAAAGAGATTGCCCTGGTCGGCATAAGTCTTCTAGTCCACTCAGCAATTCTATTTTTCAGCATAAACTAATAAATTTGCATTCAGGTCTCTTGATGGATTAAATTCCTGTGGATCATTTGCACAGAATTCTAGGTCTTTCTGGAGCACTCCAGTAAAATAAGATTTCTGGACCTACCACAGTGGACATCTAACTTGGCTGGTCCATAATGCATAAAGTCCAACAGTCTTGTGGGGCTCAGACTTCAATGCCTACAGACCTTGGCAATATGTCATTGCGGAATTCAGGGCCAGAGTGAGCTACTGGGCTGGGCACAAGCACGGGGAAAAGAAAGCCAGCATTCATTGCATGGCGACTGTGTATTCAACTTAGTACTACAAGTTTTTCTTCCCTTTATCCCCCACAGCAGCTCCCTAAGATAGTTACCTTTTGTATCCCCCCATTCTACAGGCAGAGAAACTGAGGCTCAGGAGCTAAACAGCTGGTCTGGGTCACACAGTCAGTAAGTGGCAGAACTGAGGTTTGAATCTAGGCGGCCGGCCTCAGGGCCACCACTCTTAGCCACTCTATCCTTGTGGTGGGTTTTAAACTTATCCACAAATTCTCTGATACCCTGCCCTTCAAGAGGTGGCGCCTAATGCCCCTCCCCTTGAGTGTGGCCTGGACCTAGTCACTTGCTTCTAACAAACAGAATGTGGTACAGGTGACACTGGGTGACTTCCAAGATATCAGGATATAAAAGGCAGTATAGGTTCCTCCTTTTGTTTTTAACAGGTCTACTGAGGTATAATTTACATACCAGACAATTCACCTGTGTAAAGCATACAATTCATTGTTTTTCAGTAGTTTTCATAGTGTTGTGCAACCATCACCACCATCTGATTTTAGAGCATTTACATCCCCCCCAAAAGAAACCTCAGGCCGTTAGCAATTACTCCCCATTTCCCCCCACTTCCCTTTGACCTCCACAGCCATTAGCAACAACTAATCTACTTTCAGTCACTATAGGTTTGCCTATTCTGGACATTGAGTATAAATGGAACCATATGCTATGTGGTCTTTTGTGACTGGCTTTTTTTCACTTAGCGCAATGTTTTCAAGGTTCATTCATATTGTAGCAATACTATGTTCCTTTTTATGGCCAAATAATATTCCATTTTAGAGATATGCCACATTTCATTTATCCATTCATCTGTTAATGGACACTTGGGTTGCTTCTACTTACTGGTTGTTATGAATAAGTCTGCTATGAACATTCTTATATAAGTTTTTAGGTGGGTGTATGTTTTCGATTTTCTTGCGTAGATGCCTAGTAGTGGAATTGCTGTGCCATAGACAACTCTATGTTTTTCCTTTTGAGGAACTGCCAAGCTGTTTTACAAAGTGGCCACACTATTTTACATTCTACCAGCAGTGCCTGAGGGTTCTGATTGTCCACATCCTCACAAGCACTTGTTGTTGTTCATCTTTTTTATTATAGCCATCCTATAGAGTGTGAAGTGGTATCTCATTGTGATTTTGCTTTAATGGGTCATGATGCAGAGCACGGGTTCTTTTTTGTTTGTTTGTTGTTTTTTTTATTAAAGTTAATAGATCACATAGACGGTTACATTAAAAAAAAATAAGAGGTTCCTGTATACCTCCCATCCCCCCACCCCACTCCTCCCATACCAATACCTCCCCCACCATTGTGGCACACTCATTGCACTCAGCGAACACATTTTAGAGCACTGCTGCACCACGTGGATAATAGTTTACTCTGTAGTTCACACTCTCCCCAAGTACATTCAGTGGGTTATGGCAGGATATGTAACATCCAGCATCTGACCCTGCAATATCATTTAGGACAACTCCAAAGTCCTCAAAATGCGCCCCCATCACATCTCTTCTCCCCACTCCCTGCCCTCAGCAACTACTGTGGCCACTTTCTCCCCGTCAATGATACAATTTCTTCTATTAGTAGTCACAAAAGTTTTATAGTAGAATATCAGTAAGTCCACGCTAATCCATATTTTATTCCTCCATCCTGTGGGCCCTGGGATGGTGATGTCCACTCCACCTCTATATCGAGAGGGGGCTTAGATTCCACAGGGATGATGGATGGGGCTCTCCTGCTTGCAGCTGTAGGCACTCTGAGTTCCCTGGTGTGGTGGTTGACCATCTTCACCTCCCTGTTAGCTGACCTGTGTAAGTCCAATGAACCAGAGAGTAGGAGTGAGCAGGGGTTCTTAACCTTTTTTTTCCATGGACCCCTTTACCAATCAAGTGAAATGAATACTACTGTAATTTATTTATTACATACATTCATAAGTGAAGGAAAGGCTAGATTTCAGTTAGAGGTCACAGAAAATAAAGATAATAAGTTGATTTTTTAAAATTCAAGCTCACAGACTCCCTGAAAGCTTTCCACAGACCCCCAAGGGGGTCTTAACCCTTGGTTAAGAATCCCTGATGTAGAGTATCTCTTCATGTGCTTATTGCCCATTTGGATATCTTCTCTGAGGAATGTCTATTCAAATCCTTTGCCCACTATTAAAATCGTCTTTTTATGTGGATTCCTTTTTGCTTTCTTTTTTGGATCATTTGTCTGGGGGAAGCCAGTGGCCATGTCATGAAGAACCTCAAGGAGTCCTATGGAGAGGCCTAAGAGTGATGAGGAATAGGAGCCTTCTGCCAAGAGCCAGCAAGGAACTGAGGGCTCCTGCCAGCAGCCATGTGAGGAAGCCATCTTGGAAAAGGATCCTCCAGTTCCAGTCAAGCACGTTCAGACTGTAGCCCCAGCTGACATCTTGACTCCAACCCTATAAGAGACCCTGAGCCAAAACCACCAGCTAAGGTACTTCTAAATTCCTGACCCACAGAAACAGTGAGATAATATTTTTTAAGCCAATAAATATTGAGACAATTTGTTATGCAGCAATAGATAATTAATACATAACCATATTGCCTCCCAAAGTAGGTGACATGCATATGATCTCAATTCTGAGGCAGTTTTTTTATTTTAAAAATTGTTGAGACAAAATACAGTTCTAAGGTAAATCTGTAATTATGACTTAGGAAACAGAAGACCTCCTTTTTCTAAAGTCTGTGATTTTCTTAATAAATAATTTTGATAGACTCAACCCATGCTCATTACCACTAAATTGCAAAATGTAAAACTGTCTCACCTTAACCTAAGGACACCCCAACACATTCATGCAAATGCCTCACCTGCAGAGTGAAGGGTGTTCTTTTATATATACACACATTTGGATGCACAAATATATGTGTACAAAACACATCATTCTGCCTTTCACAATTTTCCTTTAGTTTTTTTGTAATGATTTTAAATCATATATATAGTCTTACATTTTTCATTGTAAAAATATCAATTTTGCCTCATTTTGTAAATTATTCAGCATTACCATTTTCATATTTACAGATGTTTCTCCATTGTAAATATGTATTATTTTATGTTGAGATTCTATTGTGTGCTTGCTAATGGCTTTAAACCACACAATGGAATCAATAATTCATTTTTATCATGTTTTAAATTTGTGTTATTTTTTTTCACTATCAAATCAAGTTTTCCAGCAGGACAAGTTGCATATGAAAAGCACAAGAAAGATATTATGGAGCTATGAACAAAGCATGGGTTTTGGAGTCAATAAGACCTGGTTTGAATCCTGTTTCCAACACTGTTGATCCTTAATCACTCCCACTTCAGTTATGCATCTATACCAAGGGAATAATGATAATTATACGGCTCTAATAAGGTTGTTATAAAAATGAGAACTAATATATATAAAGTATCTAGTTTATGGAAGTCACTCAATAAAGAGTAGCATTTTTTAAATCCACATATAAAAGATAATGCAATAGGGGTAAATCATCATTTTTAATTTTAACAGAGAACTAGCACTTTGCGAAAACAAAGTTTCATATTACTCACTGGGCAAAGAAATAATCCAGATGTACAAAGCATCTTGATCAAGCACCGCCTGTCCTAGATCAAAAAATATAGTACTTCTCACTCTACAAGCTTGCCGTCCAAACAAGGGTCTCAATATAAATTGAGTCAAAATATGTACCTCTCCTATTGAAATAACTACAAAAAATGAAATCCTCAGAAAAATTAGAAAACCTATGTAGAGGACTTCCATTTCTAGGTTGATAGATTAAGTAATTTGAACCAATCCTCTCACTGAAGAAAACTTGAAAACGTAGGTAAAATATTTTAAAATGTCTTCTTGAAACAAAATAGAGAGGAATTGCCAGGCCAGGACCTGGGGTGTGGGGAAGGATGGGGTGGAGGAGAGTGGAGTGGAGGTCCATAGAATTAAACCTACTGTTTTGGGGAGTTAATTTTCCCCTGGGTGTGTTTTCAATCTAGAGTGACTGAAAAGCTGAGATGTTGAGTAATTTCTGCCAGCCTCTATGGCTAGGGGAACAGGAATTAGAGGTCATAGTCTGCCAAGGAATAAAGTCCTTTTAAAACCCCACCTTTTGTGCTGGGGCCCAAAGGGGCTGTTCCTAAGAATAGGGTGAATCATAATCAAAGATAGTTCTTCAAAAGGCTTCAGCTTACTGGTCTGACCATGTGATAGCCAGGCCCTGAGCCTCAGCAGACTTGCAACTCCTACACTCTGGTTTATTGGACCTACCCCACTCAGCTAACATGGAGGTGAAGAAGGTCAACCACCACACCAGGGAGTTAAGAGTGCCTACAACTGAAAGCAGGAGATTTGCATTCAGCATCCATGTGGAATTCAAGCCCCCTCTTGATATAGATGTGGAGTGGACACAACCGTTCCAAGGTCCACAGGATGGAGGAATAGAGTATGGATTAGAGTGGACTTACTGATATTCTATTCATGAACTATTGTGATTAGTAATCAAAGAAAATGTGGCATTGGTGTGGAGAAAGTGGCCATGGTGGCTGCTGGGGGTAGGGAGTGGGAGGAAGAGATGTGATGTGGGGCACTTTTGGGACTTGGAGTTGTCCTGGGTGATGCTGCCGGGACAGTTACCAGACATTGTATGTCCTCCCATGGCCCACTGGGTGGACTGTGGGAGAGTGTGGGCTATGGTGTGGACCACTGACCATGAGGTGCAGTGGTGCTCAGAGATGTATTCACCAAGTGCAATGAATGTCTCATGATGATGGAGGAAGTTGTTGTTATGGGGGGAGGAGTGGGGTGAGAGAGGTGGGGGGTATATGGGGACCTCATATTTTTTAATGTAACATTAAAAAAATAAAGACAAAAAATTAATTAATTAATTAAAAAGGCTTCAGTTTAACTTCAAATAATCTCAATTCCTAACATTGAATTAAGATCATCCCAGTTTGCTTAGTGACCCCAAGCACCCGACAGAAGCAAATGAAGATCTTTTTGAAGGAAGATATCATTCTATTCCTCAAAGTATATATAAAAATAATGTTATAAATCAATGTCTACCTCACAACAAAAAATCATCTGGCACATGAGGAGACTACAGGATAAACAAAAACTAGCAAAAACACCAGATAGTAGAGACAGACTCACTGGGGCTCCAGGTATTGAGCAACAGACATAGACTTTAAAATATCCAAGCTTACAAATTCAAGGAGGTGAAAAATAAGATTGAGAATTTTGTTGGCTAACTGAAGAATAAAAGAACAAGTAGAAATGTTAGAACTGAAAAATACAATAACCAAAATTTAAAAATCAGATGGCTGGGTTTAGCTGCATATTAAACCTAGCTGAAGTCAATTTGTAAGTCAGAGGAAAACACACAGAATGAAGCATGGAGAGACAAAAGGATAGAAAATACAGAAAAACAGGTAAGAAATACAAATAATAAAGTGAAAAAGGTCTAACATGTATAAATTGAGTCCTAGAAAAAGAGAGTTAAGAGTGAAGCAGATAATAGCTGAGAACTTTTCAAAACTGATGGACATTCAGATATAGATTCTAGAAACACTATGAATCTCTGAGGAAGGTAAATAAAAACTAAGTTATACCTAAGCATACTACAGGAAAATTGCTGATATCATAAGACAAAGAGAAAATCTTAAACCAGTCAGGGGAAAAATACATGGATTACCTTCAAAGAAGCAAAACTTAGACTAACTGACCAATCAAAGAAACAATGAAAACCATAAGACTTCTTTATTTTTTCTCAGTTTAAAGAAGGACACCCTGAAAAGTGCTAGAAGGGAGGGGAAAAAAAACTGCTAACCTAAAATTTATATCCAATGATGGTATCCTCCAAAAATAAAGATAAAATAAAGTCATTTTCACAAACAAAATCCAAAGTATTCTCTCCTGATAAAAGAAAAATATCTCAGATAGAAGATCAGAGATTGGGGAAGGAATGAATAACAATGTAAATGGTAAACATGCAGATATACCTAAATGAATTCTGATTAGATAAAAGAACAAAAATGCATTCTTGGGCATGATAAATTGTTTTCCAAAGATGGCTGCCAATAATTCCTCTCATTCCTATATGTGTGTGATTTTCTTACCATTAAGAGGGGGAGTCTAGGGAAACAGACTTGGCCCAGTGGTTAGGGCGTCCGTCTACCACATGGGAGTCCGCGGTTCAAACCCCGGGCCTCCTTGACCCGTGTGCAGCTGGCCCATGTGCAGTGCTGATGCGCGCAAGGAGTGCTGTGCCACGCAGGGGTGTCCCCCGTGTACGGGAGCCCCACGCGCAAGGAGTGCGCCCGTAAGGAGAGCCGCCCAGTGCGAAAGAAAGCACAGCCTACCCAGGAACAGCGCTGCCCACACTTCCCGTGCAGCTGAGGACAACAGAAGCGGACAAAGAAACAAGACGCAGCAAAAAGACACAGAGAACAGACAACCGGGGGAGGGGGGGAATTAAATAAATAAATCTTTAAAAAAAAAAAAAAGAGGGGGAGTCTATTTCCCCTTCCTTTGAATCTAGGCTGGCCATGCAACTAGCTTTAACAACAGAGTACAGCAAAAGTCATTAATGCTAAGCCAGTTCCAAACCTTGATATTAAAAAACCTAGTAGCTTCTCCCTCTCCTCTCCTGACATCCTGGGCCACCATGAGAGAAGGATGACTACTTTACTGGAGGTCCATCCAGCCCCCAGCCATTCTAGCCACCCCAGCTAAGTTACTACATATGTGAATAAAGCCATTTTGGACCCTCCGACCACAGCCAAGCCCCCCAGCTGCTACAGCCTTATCAGTGACACCAGTCAATACCACAAGGAACATAAGAACCACTCAGTTGAGCCTAGGCAACCCACAGAATTGAAAGAGAATAAAACATTGTTGTTTCAAGTCTAATTTTTTTATGCAGTATTAGATAGCTGAAACATTGCATTTAAAATATAAATAGAATTAAAATACATGAAACAATAGCATATAAATTTGGATAGGGTAAGTGGAGTAAAAGTGTTTTGAAATTTTTGCTTTTCCCTAGAAGAGAATAAAAGTTAATGCTCTTGTGAGACTTTGCTAAGTCAAAAATATTAGAATCATGTAAAACTTCTTAACTAATATAGGAGCAAAGGAGAACTGTAAAAAATACTCAGTCCAAAAGAAGGCAAGAAAGAAGAAAAACAAAAGGAACAGGCCAGATAAATAGAAAGCAAATAGTAGGATAATAAACTGGAACCCAACGTATTAGTAATTAGGTTAAATGTAATTGAACTTAATGCTCCAAGTAAAAGACAAAGATTGTCAGTCTGCATTAGGAAAAAAAAATAACAACTCTGTGCTGTTGGTAATAGATGCATCATACCTAAAAGGTAAAGATACAGAAAAATTGAAAAATAGAGAATGGAAAAAGTTAGGTGGGCAAATATTAACCAAAAGAAAGCTAAGCTGAGTAGCTTTTCTTTTTTTTTTTTTGGTACCCAGGACTGGGGATTGAACCTAGGACCTTATATATAGGAAGACAGCACTCATCTACTGAGCCACATCAGCTTCCCTGAGTTGGTTTTTCCATTTGTTTTGCTTGTTGTTTGTTTTTGTTTTTTCAGGAGACACCGGGAACTGAACCCAAGTCCTCCCATGTGGGAGGCAGGAGCTCAATCACTTGAGCCACATCCACTCCCAAGTAACTTTTTTTTTTCCTCTCCCCTTCCCCACCTTGTCTGCTCTCTGTGACCATTCACTATGTGTTCTTCTGGGTCTGCTTGTATTCTTGTCAGCGGCACCAGAAATCTGTGTCTCTTTTTGTTGTGTCATCTTGCTGTATCAGCTCTCCATGCGTGTGGCCCCACTCCTGGGCAGGCTGCACCTTTTTCGTGTGGGGTGGCTATCTTTATGGGCCGCACTCCCTACCCATTGGGTTCCCCTATGTGGGCGATACCCCTGTATGGCAGGGCACTCCTTGCGTGCATCAGCACTGCATGTGGGCCAGCTCCACGACATGGATCAGGAGGCCCCGGGTTTGAACCTTGGACCTCCCATGTGGTAGATGGATGCTCTATCCATTGAGCCAAATCCACTTGCCAACAAGTAGCTATTTTAATATCAGGAAAAGTAGACTTCAAAACAAAAAGCCTTACTAGAGATTTTTTTAAAAAAAGACTTTATAAAAATAAAAGTTTCAATTTACCAGAAAAATATAACAATTCTAAATTTATAGCTCTTACTATAGTTTCAAAATACATAAAGGAACCCAGTAGAACTGAAAACAAGGACACAAACCAATATATGCACATCAAATTCATAGCAGCACTATTCGCTATTGCCAAAAGTTGGAATCAACCCAAATGCCCATCAACAGATGAATGGATAAATAAAATGTGGTATATATACATACAATGGAATACTACTCAGCTATAAGAACGAATACAGTACAAATACATGTGATACCATGGATGAATCTTGAGAACCTTACATTGAGTGAAGCAACCCAGGCATTGAAGGACAAATACTACATGACCGCTCTGATATGAAATAAGTAAACCAAGCTGTCTCAGACAGCTGGAGATTGGATGATAAACTTAAAGGAAGTTGGGGGGTAGAGGAAGGTTGCGAGCTGACGCCTGCATGGGTGAAATCTATGAAAAGCTAGAGGTAAGTATTTGTACAAGGAAGGGATAAAATGGGGGCATAGGGTGGGTCTTTGTGGGCTTGAGGTGGCTAGGGATGGGAGGAAGGGTCAGATGGCCCAAGAAATTGGGAGGAGGGTGGGGTGAACATTTGAACATAGGAGATTGTCAGATATTGGTTGAAATTATAATGTAGAGAAAACTCTTTAGAAAATATAATAAGAAAGGTTACCTGTTTAGGATGCTTAACAGGGGGCATCTGACACAGGGCTAGCTTCTGGGTACTGTGTGAGTGCTCATTTTGTCATAGTAGGTTATAGCATTGTGTGGAGACCCATACAATGAGAGTGAAGGTATACCCACATCCTGGGGAGGACTGATGTTCTCAAACAGGGAATTTTATCTCTTGAGAGAATCGGCTCCCAATGGGTTATGGCAGTCAAGTATGTTAAGCCCTCAACATTATTGCAAGTATCTCTGAATATGGTCCTTCAAGTAATGAAGATCGATTGTCACTGTGGGCCCTGAGGAGAGGGGGAAAGAGATATTGAATAGATGGAATCAGTGTAACTGTGGGGCAATGGAAGTGTTCCACAAGATCATGCAATGATGGATATAGGACATGTTAAATTACACCAAAAATGTATAAAAGTCTATAGGCTAAAATGTAAACCATAATGTAAAACATAAGATAACTAAACATTTAGAAAACTGTATAGTCTAAAATATAAATCACAATGTAAACCCAAATGGAACCATGTTTGAAAGCTATTGTTTCAATATCTGTACATCAGCTGCAGCAAATATAATATGAACATGTAAAAAGAAAAAAAAAAGACATAAAGGAGAAATTGACAGAACTACAATGAGAAATCAATAAATCTATACTCAGTAAGAATTTTAACACACCTCTCTTGGGAATTGACAGAAAAAGCAGGAAGCAAATCAACAAAGATTCAGAAGAATTGACCTAAACATGATGTACACAAAGAACATTGCACCCAATTACTGTAGTTTTTTTTTTTTAGGTACACATGGAACATTTCCAGAAACTGGCTATATGAGCCATCAAACAAATCTCATGAATTTCAAAGGATTGATAGGATGCAAACTATGTTTTCTGACCAAAATGCAAAATAAGTAACAAAAATATTACTAGCAAAACCCTAAAGTTTGGAAATAAAGAAATACACTTTCAAATAACTGATGGATAGAAGAAGAAATGACAATGAAAGTTAGAAAATATTTTGAACAGAATGACAAGGGGGAAAAGCTGCATATCACACATGAGGCTTCTGGATGCTGGCAATGTTCTATTAATATAACCTGGGTGAAGGTTATACAGGTATTTGTTGTGTGATAAATCACTGAACTGCACGCTATTTTCGGGGACACTCTTCTGTATATGCAATACATTCCGTAATTTTAAAAAACTTTAAAAATATACAATAGAATAAGAAAAGAGGACAAAGGTTATCAACAGGCCAGAAACTGGGAGAAATTTCTGGATGCTCCCAAGCAGATGAACTCCAAATTACAGAAAAACCAGTAGGTGCTGAGGACTCCAACCAGCAAGTAAAGAGCTCTAGAAAATCGTTGGATGAGCTTCCCCAGCCAAGGCTAGGGAATCTCCCAGGCTCCAAGCAGCAGGCTGGGAACAAGGGTGAGCCAGGGACAGCTGGCAGGGCTACGCTCAAGGCCCGCCGTTCAGGGCCTGACCTGACACCCAGGGCCAACACACTGAGCAGCTGGCTGGCATCTGTTCCAGGCTTCCTTCTCATCACAGAAAAGGGGTTATTTATCTCTGCAGCTTCTAATGAGGGAGGTTGGGGCAAAGAAAGGAGTGAAACTGGGCTTCAGCTAACATTGTACTGCCACCAAAAAAAAAAAAAGATGTGAAAAAAAGAAAGAAAATGTTCATCAGGGAAGCAGACTTGGCCCAATGGACAGGCCATCCACCTACCACATGGGAGGTCTGTGGTTCAATCCCCTGGCCTCCTTGACCCGTGTGGAGATGGCCCATGTGCAGTGCTGATGCGCACAAGGAGTGCCCTGCCATGCAGGGGTGCCCCCCTCCCCCGCGTAGGGGAACCCCACACGCAGGGAGTGCGCCCCATAAGGAGAGCCGCCCAGTACAAAAGAAAGTGCAGCCTGCCCAGGAATGGCGCAGCACACACGGAGAGCTGACACAGCAAGATGACGCAACAAAAAGAAACACAGATTACCAGTGCCGCTGATAAGGATAGAAGCCGTCACAGAAGAGCACAACGAATGGACACAGAGAGCAGACACCTGGGGGGGTGGGGGGAGATAAGTAAATAAATAAACCTTTAAAAAAAATGAATGATGTTCCTCAGTCCCTTCTTCCTTCAGAACCATGGCTTCCCAACGACTTTCCACAGGCAAACCAAAGATCCCAGGCACCCTCCAGAGCCTGCAAGCTCTTAATCTATTGGTGAATTACATTTATACTTTATACCTTTGTTTCACAGAATTCTCAAAAGAATTCCAAAATACCTCAAATTTGAAGAGAGAAGAGGAGCAAAGCCTTGACATTGAAATACAAGGTGGAAAAATGGATGCTATACTATCTTGAAGATGAGCATGGAGGGTTTGAAATGGTAGACACACATATCTCTATGTTTGGCTTTTAAAAAACTGAGTGAATCAAAGAATTCCAGCCTTAAAGACAGAATCATGGGAATTGGCTAGAAATGCAAATTTTCAGTTCACCCCAAAACCATATACGAGTTTTAATATCTAATATACTAAATAAACTCAAGTATTCTGAGAATAGGAGCAAAGTAGATTAGCCTATTAAACTAATGCATTTATGAATTTAAATAAAGATGATTTTGAGGGGAAAAAAATTACTACTAAGCCACAGTAACTAAGACAGTGTGGAACAGGCATAAGGAGAGACTTATATAATGATCAATAAAACAGAAGAGTCTAGAAATAAATCCACACATCTATGGTCCATTGGTTTTTGATAAGGATGCCAAGACCATTCAACAAATGGTGCTGGGACAACTGGATAGCCACATGCCATCTACAACAGGCAACTCAAGTTAACATCAATTTCTAAATGTAAGAACTAACAGTATAAAACTCGGAGAAGAAAACATAGGGGTATCTTCATCACCTTGATTTGGCAATGGATTCTTAAACATGACACCAAAAGCACAAGAAACAAAAGAAAAAGTAGATAAATTAGACATCATCAAAATTAAAACTTTTGTGCTTCAAAGAACAATATCAAAAAAGTGGAAAAGACAACCCGCAGAATGAGAGAAAACATTTACAAATCATATATTTGATAAGGGTCTTATACCCAGAATATACAAAAAATTCTTACAGTTCAATAACAAAAAAGACATATAACCCAATTAAAGAACAGGCAGAGGATCAGAATGGGCAACGTATCAGTATATCTCTAAAGAAGATAAACAAATGGTCAATAAGCATATGAAAAGATGCTCAACATAATTAGTCATCAGGGAAATGCAAATAAAAACCATAATGAAATACCATGAGCACCCTTTAGGACAACTATAAACAAAACGTCAGATAGTAACAAGTATTGGCAAGGATGTGGAGAAACTAGAACCCCCATTCACTGCTAGTGGAAATATAAAATAGTGCAGCCACTTTGGAAAACAGTATGGAAGTTCCTCAAAAGTTAAACACAGAATTACCATTTGACCTAGCAATTCTACTCCTAGGTGTCCACCCAAGAGAAATGAAAACAAATGTCCACACGAAAATTCACACAGAAATGTTCATAGCAGCATTATTCACAAGAACCAAAAGGTAGAAACAAAGCAAAAGCCTATCAGCTGAAGAATGGATAGGCAAAATGTGGCATATCCATACAATAGAATATTATTCAGCTATAAGAAAGAATAAAGTACTGATACATACTTTTTATGGATGAATTAACATGAATGACCTTGAAAACATAATGCTAAGTGAAAGAAGACCACACAGCATATGATTCCATTTATATGAAATGTCCTGCATAGACGAATCTGTGCAGACAGAAAGTAGGTAAGCGGTTGCTTAGGGTGGGAGGCAGGGGAGGAAAGGATTGGGAATTGGTTGAGTGACAGGTAAAGAGTGCGGTGTTTCTTTCTAAAGTATGAAAAATGCAGAGATGGTTGTGCAACTCCATGAATATACTAAAAACTATTGAATTTTGCACTTTTTTTTTCTTTTTTTAGGTATTGAGCTGGGGATTAAATCTTGGACCTTGTAGGTGGGAAGCCAGCGCTCAACCACTGAGCCACATCAGCTCCCCTGAGTTGGTTTTTTCATTTGTTTGCTGGTTGGTTTTTTTTTTAGGGGGGTTGGTTTTGGGTTTTTTTTTAGGAGGCCCTGGGAACCAAACCTGGGACTTCCTATGTGCAAACAGGCACTCAACCTGAGAAATTGTACACTTTAAATGGATGAATTGTATGGTATATAAATTATATCTCAGTAAACTTGTTACCAAAAAAAGTTAACAAATATCCTAAAAAAATTAAAAGACATAATCTTGAAAAAATATTATGTACACCTATAATAGCCTCTTCAAATAGCATCTTCAAAAAAATATTATGTACACCTACAAGCATCCTCAAAGACACTTTTAAGAATTTTCTCATAAAGAAAGAGAAAATCCCTCTCAAATAGTTGGATCCTCACCCCAGCTTGCATTCCCCTCTTCCCCGAAGCCATGCCACCTATACTTATGTCCAACTACTGTCACTTGAACATGCCCCTTTTTGGGGACAAGGGGTCATGCTCAAACACATTCACACATACATATAAGGAACTAATCAATATATTCCTGACAATATACTGACAGTACTCTCCCTGAATGGAATTCTGGTCAAACCCATTTTCTGTCTCCTTCCTATAATCAGGAAATTACCAACTGGGCAACACCTTCAGCTGGTTCTCCTCCAGCAAAGCATGCTACTCAAAGCCAGGGGCCACCTGCCATGCTAGGCAGAGGCCGCCGGTTGGGGGGAACTTAGCAAAAACCTTCACAATTAAGGGAAACCATGTCAGCTTCCTGGATCCATAGATTCAAACCCGGCTGATCATTAAAATATTTTCAGGGAGTCTTAAAATTACAGATTTTCAGGCTCTACCCTTGATTTATTAAACCAGAATCTCTGGGAGCAGGTCCTAGGAATCTGTGGTTTTGACAGTCTCCCCAGGTACATAGGAAAACAGATCAGGCTCCCCAGGTGCTTATGAAAACTGATTACCAGGTTGGTAATCACTGGTATGAATCCTCCACAAGCAGGTGAACAAAGATCGCTCAGCATGTGCAGAAAATCAGCAGCCTGAGAGAGGAGCAGCATGGCAAATGGCACTAAAGAAACAGAGCAAGCGAACTTTTCGAACCTCCTGATCAGTGTCCTCAGCGAGATCTGAGAGAAGCCTGCTGAAGTAAGAGCAAGAAGCTCCCCAGCTGACCAAGGCTCCTGCCTGCCACCAGCACGCTCAAGGCAGAGCCACTCATTCAAGCAGCAACCTTCACGGATACCCACCAGACCAGGCTCTGAGGTCACGGCTGCCCAGGAGAGCCCCTAGCAGCTGGCCCTGGGTCCTCCCTAACTCCCCAGATGGGCAGGGAGATGAATACAATGGAAGAATAGAGACTGATGCGAGGAAATATTCACATCATACCAGTAAGGAAATGAGGCGAGTTGCAAAACTGTACATACAATAGGGTCTCAATTTTGTTAAAATTAGCTCGCAGGCTCGCACACACACGGGCACACACACACACACAGAAAAGTCCGAAAGGATGTAAAACAAAACATTTACAGTAGTTTTCTCTGGTGGGTCAGATGACAAGGGATTTTCACTAGGATTTCAACAATCTTACCATGATAATAAGGACAAAAACAATGAAACGTATTTTTTACTTTTTAATCAGGACAAGGTAAGGTCACGGGGCCTTACAGCTCCCTGAAGCGCTCCCAACCAGTACCTGCCTTATCAACCCAGATCATCCTGGAAAGCTCCTTTGCCCCGTAGAGCCCCACACCCCAGTGAGATGAACCACAGCTTCCCCCTACAGCTAGGAGGAAGCAGTGAGAGGATGTGGGCGGCACGGCACGGGCTAAGTTCCCAGCGAATGGTGGCTGTTATTACCCTCGTGATTCCAACTGGACCAGTGAAGTCCAGGATGCCTGACCACAGGCCGTTGCCCTGGGCCAAGCCACTGCTTTTCCATCATGCCCTCTTCCCTCAGTTGTGAAGGGCCAAGTGCGCTGGACAGCAGGGGGCCAGGAACCCAGGGAGGGCGGAACTCCTCAGGCCTCTGCCCGTGTAATCTGGGCGAAGTCCAGCGCTGTTGCGGTCACTGTCCCAGCCTTCACAAAGAAAACTGTACACACAAGTTTGAGAAAAGAAAACGTGCTGAGCAGGTCATGAGACGGCTGGAGCTCAGGTAGCACTGCCACTGCTGGCTCCCCACGAGGCCGTCCTCTCTGTGGATCTCCAGCCCTCACACAGGAAAAGTAACCCCCTGTCCAAAGGCATGGGAGGACCCGTGGGCTAACGAAGAGCGCCGCGAGGGCGCAGTCTAGGGCCTGGTGGCGAGCTTCACTATGGCGCCCGGGAAGGCTGGATTTGTCCAGGCCTTTGGGGCAGCTGCTGTCCACCTGCTGTTTGGGGGGAAGCCAGTCTGGAATGGAGGGCTTGGCAGAGCTACTTACTGCCCACTTCTTCCAACCTCAAGCCCCAGGGCAGTCCTGCGACCTCCTGAGAGCCTGGCCTCTCTCTCCCCAGGGAGAGCATTCTCCCATCTCCGCTGCGGGTCAGGTATCATTGGAGCAGTCAGACTGCAGCATCTGAGGTGACCCCCACGGGACCAAGGCCCCCTGGGCTGACCCGGAACCTGTCCCGTCCCCGAGTCAAAGGAAAGTGGACGAGACCTTCAGATGTAGTCACAAGACCTTGATTTAACCCAGAGCCACTTGCTAATGGAAACTCAGTGGTAACAAACGGGGCCTCTGAGAGATTAACTGGGACGCAGTTATTCCAGCCAAGTGAGGCAGAACCAACTGCCCTTGGCACCCGTGGCTGGATGGCAGGTGGTCCAGGGTCTGCTGAGCCCAAGCCCCTCCTGGGCAGCCACGGGAGGAAGAGGGCCAGAGGAGTTGCCCCCAAACACACACAGTGCCCGGCGCCAGCCTCGCCCTTCACCTAGCACGGTGGCAGGGTGGCCCTTTTTGGGCATTCAGAGCAGGGTGACACAGCCAGCCCCAGAGGGCACTTACCGAAGGTGGTGAGGTAGAAGGACAAGTCCCGGGGGGCACGCCGGCTCCCTAGGGCAACGCGGTGCAGAGAGCGCACCTCCATGGCTGTAACCCGAGGCGTCTGTGTCGCTCCCCAGTAACCCGGGGAGCAGGTTCGCCCGCCCCCGTGCCGTGTCACCGAGGCAGGAGGCCGGGCTGGGACCGCGCGTTTTGAAAGGGCCCTGGCGCGCCAGGCCCTGATTGGCCCACGCTGGTTTGAATGGGGCGATTGCCACCTGACCCAGCACACGCTGACCGGAGGGGAGGAGGCTCCGGCGACCAGAAAGGACAGCCACCCGCGTCCTCGGAGGGCGCGCAGGAAAGGGCGGCTGTGCGGGGCTCCCGGCTCCAGGAGTTTAGCCTTGGCGTGCCCGCTCAAGCGGGCATGGCCTGCTCGCCCAGCTCTTCCAGGCTGGCAATTAGCCGGTTTGTAACCTGCTTTGAAGATGGACGCTGTAATCAAGAGCAAAGGCGCACTCTCTCCCAGTGCATAGCGTTTGGAAAATTGTCCTCTGCACTTGGGGGGGGGGCTCCCCAAATCCTGCTGCCTCCATTGCTCTCCTGAGCCTCCTGTTGGGTAAGCGCTGCCTGTCACAGGTCCAGGTGGGAGCAGCTTGCTCCTGCTGGCCCTGGCCCCCCACCAGCAGCCTGGCACTATGGGACAAGAGGACAGGCTCCCAGTATCCAAAGGGATAGGAATGCTAGGGCATGGAGTAGGGGAGGCATTTTCAATCCCCAGAGCCTGGAGTGGGGAGACAGAGCTGGAGAAAGGGCAGCCCCTGCGCTGCTTTGTCGCTGCCTTGTCGCTGCTTTGTCGCTGCTTTGTCACTGCTTTGTCGGCAAACATTCCCAGGACGCCTCCCGGGAGCAGTTTCACACCCAGACAGCTGCTCCCAGAATCTGATTGTTACCACCCCCACGGCGAGCGCGGCGCCTCCGCCACCGCAGGAGGCAGAGCTGCTGATCTTGTGTCAATCTAAAAATGCCAAGTATTGGTATTTGTCCCTATTCCCCTCACTTTATTGCCAAATGGACATGTGTGGCTCCACAGTCCACTCCAGACAAGATTGGGGGACACAGGAGAGAAAGTGAGGAGAAAAGTTAAATCTATTGAGTACCAGGTACCAGGGGCTGGGCTGTGCAATTTACACATATCATCTCATTTAATTTCCCAGTTACCCTAGGAAGAATTAGCCCAATTTACCAGGGATAAATCTGACCCTTAGGCAGAGAGAGTGGGTGACTTGTCCATTTGCAGAGATAGAAAGAGGCAGAGCTGAACTCTGAACCCAAGCCTGTCTGCTCCAGAGACCATCCTCCTTCTGATCATCCTTGGCCTCCCCATACCTGCCCTGTGGCCAACAGAAGGTAGAAGAAGATCTGCCATGTCCAGGCAGGTAAAGAAGTCAGATGCCACAGGGACAGCTGACCACCAGCTGGGACCAGAGTCTGGAAAAGGAGCCCTGAAATCAGCAGACTAGTCACTGTGTGCAAGTGAGTTACATGAAGGCCCGAAGATGGTTTGAACCTGGCATTTCGTGAAGCCTGCCTTGCTCTTGAGAAGTGTCCCTAGCCTGGACAGGCCCACTCTCCTGGCCCCAACCCAGTGGCACACAAACTTACCTGTGCCCTGGACTTGACTGCTTCTGATCCTTCTCCTGGCTGGGGAAGTCTGAGTGCAGGCATCTTTTATGGGCAGGGAGGTCTCCTGGCTTGGCCACTCCATCCGGCCAGGACTCAAGGCACAGGATGCAGAGAGGACACTTAGGCTGGAGGTCGTGCAGACCTGAGGAGCAGGAGCAGGGCGTGAGTGGCCTCTCTGCCAGGGGTGTTCGCGGTGCTCCCAGGTAGGACCTGGAAAGCATAGCGCTCAGAAGTCGGGGCAAAGGGAGGTTCCCAGGGAAGGGAAGACGAGGTGCCCACCGGGAGAGTTGCCCTGTCACAGCTCTGCCAGGGACCACTGTAGAGACCTGCACTGGGGAAGCCCACCTTGTCCTCAGGAGGCGGCAAGTGGCCTGCAGGTGTCCTACACAGGAGGGCAAGAAGATAGGACCCAGCAGGGCAGCTGGGCAGTGCTGCACGGTCTCACCGCGACCTTGGGGAGGCAACACCGAGGCCCACACCGGGCATTCACCCACTGCTCAGGACAAAGGTGCCACTGCCTCGCAGCTGCCCTCGCGGCTCCTGCTGCCCCACACAGCAGCTAATCTGCTCAGGTGGGAGACCCCAAGGCCAGCCTGAGTTTGAGCTGACCCCTCTGCTGGCACCACCTCCACCATCACCACCAGGGCCCTGAGGCTTAGTGGAGCACCTGGAGGTTTCCATCTCTTAAAGGGACAGGTTTCCCTTTTCTCAGGGGAGTGGGGGACAGAGGTGAGTAGAAGCCCCGGCAGTGCACTGTAGAAGAGGTTGGCGCTGTTAATCCCCAAATGCTGCTCGCAGGAGACATCCAGAAAGGGCCCCAGCTTTCTGCATGCCCCAAGAAGTCTAGCAACCCTGGCCACCGGAGTCTGTATCTCTCTTACACCTTACACATGCCCCCCTATATACATGCATAAACATAACACACATACACACCAAACACACACATTGCACATACTCTACACACATACACATATACGTACCACATATATATATGCCAAATACATACATAAATATACACACACACAACACAGCCCATAGACATATACAGATCATAGATATACCCACATCTCACAGATAAACACACATCACATACACACCTCACACACACAAACACACCATAGAGAAACACATATGCACTCAAAACAGACATACAACACACTTAAATACACCATGTACATACACCACATTTACATACATACACAGATTGATGGCAGTCATTTTTAAAGATTAACTCTGTATCCAGAAAAATAAGGACTACTTAGGGTTGGAGATGAGACTAAAGGGATTTATGTGGGTATGTTTTCATATTAGCTATCAAAGAATCTTAGTGCCCTAAGATATCATCTGGTCCAATAGCTAAGAACATTTTGAAAAATAAATAATAAAGGGGACTTGGGGGAAGCGGATGTGGCTCAACTAATAGAGTGTCCACCTACCATATAGAGAGGTCCAGGGTTCAGTACCCAGGGCCTCCTGGCCCATGTGTGAGCTGACCCATGCACAATGCTGGCGCACACAAGGAATGCTATGCCACACAGGAGTTTCCCCCGCATAGGGGTGCCCCACGCGCAAGGAGTGCGCCCTGCAAGGAGAGCTGCCCTGCACAAATAAAGCACAGCCTGCCCAGGAGTGGCACCACACACATGGAGAACTGACGCAACAAGATGACACAACAACAACAACAACAAAGACAGATTCCCGGTGCCGCCTGACAAGAATGCAAGCAGACACTGAAGAACACACAGCAAATGGACACAGAGAGCAGACAACGGGGTGGAGGGCAAGGGGAGAGAAATAAATAAAAATAAATCTTTAAAAAAAAAAAGCGGGGGGACTTGGACTACCAAATATTAAACAGTTTTAGAATAGTGTAGTACCAAAAAAATAAAAAAACAAACAGTTCAAGGGAACAGAATAAAAAAGGTTCAGGGCAAAAAAATTATATTATTTAAAAATCAAAAAAGATTTAGAAAATAGACGAATAAAGATTCATTTCAAAAAGTTAGAAGAGAAAGAAGATAATTCAGAAAAAATATTTTGAAAGAAAATAAAGTTAAAGTTTATATTTATTTTTTTAAAAATGACTTCAATAATAAAACCAAAGTCTAGTTCTTTGAAAATACCAGTTAAATAGAACTTTGGCAAAATTTACAAAAACAACTACAAATAAACAAAGACAAAGGATAGCCAAGTTTCAAAGGTAATTTATTAAATTATAAGAGAAAAGCATTGCAACTTTATTGCATAAATTTGGAAGACTAGTGAAACAGATGTGGCTCAACCAATTGGGCTCCCATCTACCATGTAGGAGGTCCAAGGTTCAATGGCCAGGACCTCCTGGTGAGGGCAAGCTGGCCTGCATGGCGAGCTAACCCATGCAGAGTGCCTGCCCACGCAGGAATGTAGCCCCACACAGGAGTGCCGCCCTGTGTGCGAATGCCGCCTAGCACGAAAAGCCACCCTGCACAGGGGTGCCAGCCAACGCAGAGAGCTGGCACAGCAAGATGACACAATAAGAGATACAGAGGAGAGAAAATAAGACGACGTAACAGAAGAGGGAGTTGAGGTGGTGCAAGAGAGTGATCACCTCTCTCCCTCTCCAGAAGGTTCCAGGATCAGTTCCCAGAGCCGCCTAATGATAATAGAAACAGACACAGAAGAAAACAGCGAATTGACACAGAGAGCAGACAATGGGGAAATGGCGGGAGGGGAGGGGGAAGGGGGAGAAATAAATAAAATAAATATTTTAAAATTTTTTTGGAAGACTAGAAAAAGTGGATGATTTTCTAGAAAATATTACTTACCAAAATTGATACTAGGGTTGGAATTACTAAGAGATCACTAACCACAGATAAACTAGAAAAAAAAAATTAAAACTCAATCTGAAGGAACTGAAAGTCTACAACTGCAAGCAAAAGAGTACCATCCATCAGCCATATGGGATCGAAGCCCCTTCTCAATTAGAGGTGGAGTGGGCATCACCATCCCAGAATGCCCAGGATTAGGGAATAAAATATGAACTAGAGTGAACTTACTGGTATTCAACTGTAGACTTACTGTGATTCTAGCAATGGAAGAAATTATATTATTGATATGGAGACAGTGGTCACTGGAGTTGCTGCAGGCAGAGAGGGAAAAAGAGATATAATATGGGGGCATTTTCAGGACTTAGAATTGTCCTGAATGACATTTCAAAGACAGATACAGGGCATTATATATCCTGCCACCACCTACAGAATGGAGTAGGAGAGCATGTAAACTACAACGTAAACTGTAATCCATGCTTACTGGCAATGCTCCAAACTGTGTTCATCAATTGCAGTGAATGTACCAACTAATGAAAGAAGTTGTTAATGTGGGAAAAATGAGAGGTGTGGGGAGTGGGGCATATGGGAATCCCCTGTATTTTTTTTTTTAAGATTTATTTATTTATTTAATTCCCCCCCTCCCGGGCTGTCTGTTCTCTGTGTCTGTTTGCTGCATCTTGTTTCTTTGTCCACTTCTGTTGTCATCAGCGGCACAGGAAGTGTGGGCAGCGCCGTTCCTGGGCAGGCTGCACTTTCTTTCGCACTGGGCGGCTCTCCTTATGGGGCGCACTCCTTGCGCGCGGGGCTCCCCTACGCGGGGGACACCCCTGCGTGGCATGGCACTCCTTGAGCGCATCAGCACTGCGCATGGGCCAGCTCCACACGGGTCAAGGAGGCCCGGGGTTTGAACCGCGGACCTCCCATGTGGTAGACGGACGCCCTAACCACTGGGCCAAGTCCGCTTCCCCTCTGTATTTTTTTAATGTAACATTTTATGTAATCTATGTATCTTTTCAAAATATATAAAATAAATATTTTTTAAAAAACACAATCTGACAAAATATATAAAACCAAGATACTTTTAGAGGTCAATTCTATAAAGTCTTCAAGAAAGAGATGATACCTTTTGTAATTTAAACTTTCAGTACCTATAAAAAATGGTAAGATTTGTCAGTGCTAGAAATAAGACTAGGCAAAGACAAAAACCAGATTAGCAATAGAAAACAATAGATGAAAGACTGATCAAAAATTAAAAATAAAAATAGAAATTAAATAGAAAACAAACATAAATATCTATTTTAAAATGTGGCAAAACTTGGCCCACATTCTCCCAGTTTTGCCATATTCCTTTTTTTAACAGAAAAGTTAGAAATCTCCATTTTTATGCAGTATCTCCCATTTTTAAATATTGACAGCTCACCAAAAAATTAAAAATATTTTGTATACCAAGTAAAATACATCTGTGCCTCATAACTACTTTGAAATCTCTGCATAGACCAATCTGATTCATGAATGTTGATGCAAAAATCATAAACAAAATATTAGCAAGTCAAATTCAGCAGTATATTTCCTATAAATTCATGGCAATTCCAATCAAAATCCCCAAGAATTGGACTCTAAATTTCATTTCATTTAGAAAGGTAAGTAACAGTCAAAACATTTATGGAAAAGAAAAAGAGAAAGATTTAACCTACAAGGTATAGATCAGCAGTAAATTAAGTGATATGGTACTGGCACAGAAATAAACAATAGATCTGTTTAACAAAATAAAAGACAGAAATGGTCCCATGCATATGGGCATGAAATTAATAGATGTAAAAAATGGTATTTCAAATCATTGGAGAAATTGTGAAATAAAGGATGTCAAGAAAGTCTACATCTATTTGGGGGAAAAAATTAAGGTAGGGCCTACAGCTCTACACCATTCTCAAATAAATCCCACATGGATTAAAGTCCTGAGCTTTTGTAAGCAAATAAGTACTAGAGGAAAATATCAAAATATTGTCAAAATATTGTCACTAAGAAGTGCCTTTATTATAACATAAATTCCAGAAACCACAAATGAAAAGATTAAAAGTTAAGCTAATATAATGTGTAAACTCATGGAGTTAATAATTAGAAGACAGGTCACAAAAAAATAGAATGAGGGTAGAGAATGGAAAGCTGAGGGTTAATCTGTGCAGAATTGGTTAAAAGGTTGTTTGTAAATCTTTGGAAATTAATAGAAATGGTGAAAGCACATCATATGTTTCTAACTAGCAGAGCTATTATGTGAGATGTATGACAGTGGTTGAAACGGTAAGACTATGGTCACATATATTACTAGACAGAAAACTAAAAAATGTAACATGGGACTGTATAACATAGTGAAACCTCATGTAAAATACAAATATGGGTAATATTGCATATATAAGACTGTTTTTACAAAATATAAATACAAATAAACTAGAGAAATTGAAACAGAATAGCAATTATGTACAGTAAGGGAAGCATAGACTAATTAAGAGATAATGGTTTTTTTTTAATTTTCTATTTTAATTACTATTGGAATAATGAAAGTGCTCTAAAAATGAATGAAGTGATGAAATAATATATAATATATATCATATAGATTACATATGATATATATAATCATATAGTTACGATTTTACTGAATACCAGTGATTACACTTTGGATGGATTTATGCTTTAGTAATATGTATCAATAAAATTGATTACTTTTTTTAAAAGTTAAGTTATATGAAATTTTAAAGCTGTATTAAAGACATCATAAATAGAAAAGTGGGCGGCGGACTTGGCCCAGTGGTTAGGGCGTCCGTCTACCACATGGGAGGTCCGCGGTTCAAACCTCGGGCCTCCTTGACCCGTGTGGAGCTGGCCCATGCACAGTGCTGATGCGCGCGCAAGGAGTGCCGTGCCACACAGGGGTGTCCCACCGCGTAGGGGAGCCCCACGCGCAAGGAGCCCCGTAAGGAGAGCTGCCCAGCACGAAAGAAAGTGCAGCCTGCCCAGGAATGGCGCTGCACACACGGAGAGCTGACGCAGCAAGATGATGCAACCAAAAGAAACACAGATTCCTGTGCCGCTGACAACAACAGAAACAGACAAAGAAGACGCAGCAAATAGACACAGAGAACAGACAACTGGGGTGGAGCGGGGAGAAGGGGAGATAAATAAATAAATAAATCTTTTTTAAAAAAAATAGAAAAGTGTTGAACTGGAATCTTTGTAACATATGTTCCACTTTTTAGTGTATGTACTTTCATAGTGTTTTAATATATCTGAACATAGGATATTTCTGCAATTAAAAATAAGCATTTAAATAAATTCTGTATGGAGTTAAATATTAAACATTAAACCAGATAAGTACAAGTGATAAATTATCCGTTTCCAGGAGGGAAAAGGCATGAAAGCAAAAACAAAAGTTTTTTTTTTAAGTAAAAGTGTAACTACACAAAAATGAAAGACTGTTCTATAGCCAGAAACAAAATTTAAGTTAAAAAATGAGTTAGAAAGATTTGTGAAAATATTATGAATATGTATATATACAAATAAGTTTTACAAATCATTAAGAAGATAAATTTACCAAAGGAAAAATTGGCAAAGGATATGAATAATAATTGCACAAGGAAAGAAATGTATTTGACTAATGCATAAAATACTAGTAATCAAAGACATGAAAAAGAAAAAAAAAAATCATCTGGTCCAGCCATTTACCTTCAGGAAGTTTAAGCATTTGTATTTATAGATTAGTCAACTAGGTTCTGAATCAAGTTGCTAAGCTAATAAATAAACAGTGGGGAAACAAGAATGCAGCTTCCATTAAAAGAACCACCTTAGAATGCCATCTTTGCATCAATCCTCTGCTCAGAGTGGCTAGGCTACACACTAGTAGGACTGAGACCTCTATGGCTGCTAACACATTTAATTTCAATTCAGCTGGTGTTTGCTAAGCACCTATTCTCTGCGGAATCTTACATTAGGCACAAAGGATAGAGAAGTGAAGCAAAGGGAGCTTACAGTCTAGTAGGAGACTGGATGTGTATTACAATAGAGGAAACACAACAACCTGTGGAAACACAAAACACATCTCATTCAGTCTAGTGACCTGGGAAGATCAAGATTATAAAGGAGGTCCAAGAAGACTTCCCAGGCGGTGGACTTGGCCCAGTGGTTAGGGCATCCGTCTACCACATGGGAGGTCCGCGGTTCAAACTCCGGGCCTCCTTGACCCGTGTGGAGCTGGCCCATGCACAGTGCTGATGCGCACAAGGAGTGCCCTGCCACGCAGGGGTTCCCCCGCGTAGGGGAGCTCCACGCACAAGGAGTGTGCCCCGTAAGGAGAGCTTACGGAAACAAAGTGCAGCCTGCCAAAGAATGGGGCCACCCACATGGAGAGCTGACGCAACAAAAAGAGACACAGATTCCCGTGCCGCTGACAACAACAGAAACGGACAAAGAAACAAGATGCAACAAATAGACACAGAGAACAGACAACTGGGGGCGAGGGGGGGGGGGGGGAACGGGACGGGAGGAAGGGGAGAGAAATAAATAAATAAATCTTTAAAAAACAACAACAACAAGACTTCCCAAAGAACGTGACCCAAAGGAGGATTTAGCCAAGCAAAGGAAGTGAAGGAAGGGTTACAGGCAGAAAGAGCAACATAAGCAACACCAGAAAATGAGCAAGAAAGCGTGTACAGTTGAGGAATTTGAAGGGGAATTTAAAGTGTGAAGGAGGGAGTTATACTGCAAGAAAGTAAGTGGGCCAAATCATGCAGGGCCTCATATTCTATTATAAAGATCTTGAGCTTATTTCCAACAGGATACAGCAGCCATCGAAAGAATTTAAGCGAGATCCCAATAAGCTATGATTGTGGTTTTGGAAAGAGCACCCTGTTTGGAGTACGAAAAATGGACTGGCAGAGTGGGGAGAGCTGGAGGGCTAGTAGCAGACAATGGAGTCAGGAGAAGTCTTTTCCAGTAGTCCCCGTAAAAGATGATAGTGGCCAAACCAAAGCAGTAGCCATTGGGATGGAGAGAGGCAGGCTCAGCAGGACTTGGTGATTGACTAGAAGATGGAATGCAAGGTTCCTGGCATGAGAAATTAGATATTTAGAAGTTTGGAGATGGAGAGTGCAGGAATAAGGGCTGACCTGGGATGAGAGTCGATGAGTTCAACCAAGAGGCCTGCTAAGGCTGAGACACCTATGGGCCACGGAAGTGAAGATGTCAAGTGAACTGTTAAATATACTGGACAGAAGCTCAGGAAAAATACTTAGGCTAGAAATACAGATTTAGGGAAGCAGATGTGGCTCAAGTGATAGAGCTTCTGCCTACCATATGGGAGGACCTGAGTTTAATCCCTGGGGCTTCCTAGTGAAAAAGTAGAAGAGAAAGCATGCCTGCATGGCAAGCCAGTGCCTGCATGAGTGCCAGCATGGTGAGCCAGTGCCCCACACAAGTGAATCACCCAGCAAGATGATGACGCGTCAAAAAGAGAGACACGGGGAGAGTTAAGGTGAAGCACAGTAGAAACCAGGAACTGAGGTGGAGCAATTGGTAGGGAACCTCTCTCCCCATCAGAGGTCTCCAGATCGAATACTGGTGAATCCTAGAGGGGAGAAAATGAGAAGACAATATGACTGCAAAAACAGCAGGGTGGGAGGAGGGGAAGGGGGGGAAATAAATAATAAATAAATCTTAAAAAAAAAAAAATACAGATTTAGGAATTTCCAGTGAAACCACGGGAGCACACAGAAGAGCCCAAGGAGAATGCTGAATGTGAGAAGACTCATGACAGAACCAAGAAGAGTGCCAACCAAAGGGACAAGCAGAGGAAGAAAGGCCAGAAGGGAGAAGGAAATGCAGGGAACATATTAAGGAGATAATAGTCAACAATGTCAAACACTGTTGAGTGCTCAAGTAGGTTATTAACTGAGAAGTGTCCATTGGGTTTAGGAGAAAGGCAGTCATTGTCGACTTTCCATTCCTGAATAAAATGCTGGGAGGCAACAGCTCCACATGAATGAAAATGTACCAAATTCACACTAAAAGGAAAAATACCCTGGGCTCAATGCCAGAGAATATTCTCAGGTCAGGTTTTTTTGTTTTTTCTTGTCCTAAATTTAACCAGCTGGAATACTTTGTGAAGTGGTATTTTATTTGCCCTTGAAATGAAGGCTTTGCCTTTTAAAAGTATGTCTGCAATCTATCTTCAAGGTAGAACACAGTATCTTTGGATCAGTCGTTCTCCACAGGAGCAGATGCTGGTTGCTGTAAATACCACTGAGAAACTTGAACTTGCCACAGATGTAGAAGACTTTGGTGACCTAAATATGCAAACAGGGTTCAAGTAGATTTCAAGTGAGCTGAGACATGTTGCTCCAAAATAGAAAAGACCAGAACGATCACCATCAAAGAAATGTAAATGTGAAATAGTAAGTAGGGTCCAAAGATAAAAGCCAAATGCTTGATAGAAACCACAAAGGAAAAGCACAGTACCCATCTCTCCTAGACTGGCTCAGTGGTCTGGCTGTCAAGAAGCACCCTTTTCCTGGTCTGATAAAGTACAGCTTGGTTTGGCATAGTCTTGCATTCAAGAGGTCCTCAAAAAGTTTTTCAGGCAGCGGACTTGGCCCAGTGGTTAGGGCGTCCGTCTACCACATGGGAGGTCCGCGGTTCAAACCCCGGCCTCCTTGACCCTTCTGGAGCCGGGCCATGCGCAGTGCTGATGCACACAAGGAGTGCCCTGCCACGCAGGGGTGTCCCCCGCGTAGGGGAGCCCCACGCGCAAGGAGTGCGCCCCGTAAGGAGAACCTCCCAGCATGAAAGAAAGTGCAGCCAGCCCAGGAATGGGGCCACCCACACGGAGAAGTGACACAACAAGATGACTCAACAAAAAGAAACAGATTCTGTGCCGCTGACGACAACAGAAGCAGACAAAGAAGACGCAGCAAACAGACACAGAGAACAGACAACCAGGGCGGGGGAGGGGGGAGAGAAATAAATAAATAAATCTTTAAAAAAAAGTTTTTCAAGAGAGGGGCCGCTGGGCTGGCCCCGGGTCAGGCCTCCGCGCGGCCTACAGGTTCTGCTTGCTCATCCCCACCCCCGGGTCGCGCCCGGCTATGACAGAGCCCTCGCCCACCCGGCGCCCCTTATCAAGTCGGAACTCTACTCCCTCATCTCCAGGTACCTACTGGCGGGCCCGTGTCGGAGAGCTGCCCAGGTGCTGGTGCAGGAGCTGGAGCAGTACCAGTTGTTGCCGAAGAGGTTGGATTGGGAGGGCAACGAACACAATAGGAGCTATGAGGAAGTGGTCTTGTCCAATAAGCATGTGGCTCCTGATCAGCTGTTACAGATCTGTCAGCGCATTGGTCCTATGTTGGATAAAGAAATTCCACCCAGTATTTCAAGAGTCACTTCCTTACTTGGTGCAGGAAGGCAGTCTTTGCTACGGACAGCAAAAGACTGCAGGCACACCATTTGGAAGGGCTCTGACTTTGCTGCTCTTCACAGAGGAAGACCTCCTGAAATGCCCGTGAATTATGGTTCCCCACCAAATCTTGTGGAGATACATCGAGGAAAACAACTCACAGGGTGTTCTACTTTTAGCACAGCATTTCCAGGAACTATGTATCAGCACATAAAAATGCACAGAAGGATTCTTGCTCATCTATCTGCTGTTTACTGTGTAGCATTTGATAGACTAGGACATAGAACCCTTACAGGATCAGATGATTGTTTGGTAAAGATTTGGTCAACACATAATGGCCGCCTGTTATCTACATTACGGGGTCATTCTGCAGAAATATCAGATATGGCAGTAAACTATGAAAATACAATGATTGCTGCAGGGAGTTGTGATAAAATAATTAGAGAGTGGTGCTTGAGAACTTGTGCTCCAGTTGCTGTGCTCCAAGGACATACTGGATCAATTAAATCTTTACAGTTTACCCAATGGCAAAAGGTCCTCAGAGATACACGGTCCCACTGGTGCCGATGGGACAGTTTGCTTTTGGCAGTGGGATTTAGAAGCCCTGAAATTTAGTCCCTGTCCTCTGAAATTCACTGAAAAGCCAAGACCAGGAGTTCAAATGCTTTGTTCATCATTTAGTGTTGGTGGTATGTTTTTGGCTGCAGGTAGTACTGATCATGTAATCAGAATGTATTTTTTGGGTTTTGAAACACCTAAAAAAAATTGCAGAACCTGAGAGCCACACTGATAAAGTTGATAGTATCCAATTTTGTAACAATGGTGACTGGTTCTTAAGTGGTAGTGGAGATGGAACAGCACGGATTTGGAGATTCGAGCAATTAGAATGGAGAAGCATTTTATTGGATGTGGCTACCCGAATGTCAGGGGACTTATCTTCAGAAGAGGAAAGGTTTATGAAACCCAAAGTAACAATGATAGCTTGGAATCAAAATGATAGCATTGTTGTCACAGCTGTGAATGATCATGTCCTCAAAGTATGGAATTCTTATACTGGACAACTGCTTCATAACTTATTGGGACATGCTGATGAAGTATTTGTTTTGGAGACACATCCCTTTGATTCCAGAATTATGTTATCTGCAGGACATGATGGCAGCATATTTATATGGGATATTACAAAAGGTGCCAAGATGAAACATTATTTTAATATGACTGAAGGACAGGGACATGGAGCTGTGTTTGACTAAGTTTTCACTGGATGGACAGCATTTTGCCTGTATGGACACCTTCTGATATTTGGTTTTGGATGCAGCAAATCATATGAAAAGATTCCTGATCACATGTTCTTCCATCCTGACTATTGACCACTGATTAGAGATTCTAATAATTATGTCTTAGATGAGCAAACTAAGCAGGCTCCTAATTTTATACCTCCACCATTCTTGGTAGATGTAGATGGAAATCCTCATCCAACTAAATTTCAGAGATTAGTACCAGGCCGAGAAAATTCTGCAGATGAACATTTGGTTCCACAGCTAGGCTATGTGGCAACAAGTAATAAAGAAGTAATTGAACAAATTATAAGCCTACACACCAATGATAATGGTGAACGAAGCCCAGAGGTCAGTATTCTCGATGGAATGATAAGACAGTTGCAACAGGAACGAGATGAGAGAATGGGAGCAGATCAGGATACTGCTCCAGGTGAATTTCTGCATGGGGAAGAAACACCTCAAAGAGGTTTTAGACGACTAAGCTTAGACATCCAGTCCCCTCCAAATATTGGTTTGCGTCATAGTGGACAAGTTGCAGGTGTTCATCGGATGCATCAGAATGCTCCACGTAGTCAGATTGCTACAGAACATGACCTGCAAGCTTGGAAACGAAGAGTGGTTGTACCAGAGGTACCACTAGGCATATTTAGGTTTGTTTTAGGATATCTATTTATATTGTTTCTATCTGCAGAAATATATATGTATGGTTATATACATGCCCTTTAGTCCATTAGTTGTAAATAATAATTTATATTTTAGAAGTGGGTTGGAATTTCTTTTAATTGTGGTAGGAAAATGTCCAAATTCTTTAACTTTTTATTGTGGTAAAGGTTTTCATAGCAAGTCTTTTTTCTTTAAGATTTATTTACTTATTTATTTCTCTCCCTTTCCCCTCCCCCACCCCATTTGTCTGTTCTCTGTGCCTATTTGCTGCGTCTTCTTTGTCTGCTTCTGTTGTTGTCAGTGGCACAGGAATCTATGTTTCTTTTTGTCGCATCATCTTGTTGCATCAGTTCTCCGTGTGTGTGGCACCATTCCTGGGCAGGCTGCACTTTCTTTTGCACTGGACAGCTCTCCTTATGGAGCACATTCCTTGCGCTCAACACAGGTCAAGGAGGCCCGGGGTTTGAACCGCAAACCTCCCATGTGGTAGACGGACACTCTAACCACTGAGCCAAGTCCGCTGCCCATAGCAAGTCTTGATTCATCTATTCCACTTCCACTTTTCTCCCTTTGGCATTATTTTGAAAGAAGTCCCAGATATATATGTTTTTCACAAGTATTTCAGTATGTATATCTAAAAAATAAAGAATTGTTTCTAAAATGTGTATTTTACCATACATTAAAAAAAAAAGTTCCTTAATATTAAAAAAAAAAGTTTTTAAAACTTAAGAATATAAACTTCTGCTTCCAACCAGGATAAAATCAGGGACCAAATTTTCCCTCTCATCTGAAACAACTGACAGAATAGACAAAGCACATGAAACAACAGTTTTCAAGATACTGGACATCTAGCAACAAAGCATAGTGATGAATAGCAAATGAAAATTAAACAAGTTCATCCCTGTAATTACCCCACTCAGTTGCCTAGACAGACCTTTAAAAAGGGAAAAGCAAGGAGTGGGTGTAGCTCAGTGGTTTGAGTGCCTGCTTCCCATGTATGAGGTCCCAGGTTCACTCCCCAGTACCTCCTAAAACAAAAAAAAAGGAAAAAAAAAAGGACAGAGTAACAGGAGAGAGCTGCACAAGAGAGCTCAGAGATCTGAAGAGAGTACCCCTAAAATCTTCAGCTAAACACTGATGAAGTCATGGGTGTGTGGAAACTATCCCAAGGCTAAGGAAAGAACCACCCAAAAAGATTAGAAAGAACAAACTTTGAAGCTCACATAGAACCAGAAATAGTTCCTATTTTTACCAGGCAGAGTGGAAAGATCTCCCAATTCATGGAGCATTGGGTAGAGTACTCAAAAGGGCTTTACTTTAGTGGGGTATAATCAGCCCTAACCTAACAATTGCTCTGGTCCTGTTTTACAAAGCTTAAGAGTAAGACCAGAAGGGATCAAACGGCTTCCAACTAACTTATCTGCATCCCAGAACAAAGCTAAAGTATATTTATAGAAATACAAAAATCTAGCATCCAAGGTAAAATTCACAATCTTGAATACAATTGGAAAAAAAAACAAACTTCCAGGCATGCAAAGAAGCAGGAAAATAATGAGAAAAATCAATCACAGAAACTACCCCTCAGGAAACGGACTTGGCCCAGTAGTTAGGGTGTGCATCTACCACATGGGCGGTTCAAACCCTGGGCCTCCTTGACCCATGTGGAGCTGGCCCATGCACAGTGCTGATGCGTGAAAGGAGTGCCCTGCCACACAGGGGTGTCCCCCTACATAGGGGAGCCCCATATGCAAGGAGTGTGCCCCGTAAGGAGGGCCGCCCAGCGCAAAAGAAAGTGCAGCCTGCCTAAGAATGGCGCCACCCACACGGAGAGCTGACACAGCAAGATGACGCAACAAAAAGAGACACAGATTCCCATACCGATGACAACAACAGAAGCGGACAAAGAAACAAGACGCAGCAAATAGACACAGAGAACAGACAACCGGGGTGGGGTGGGGGAGGGGAGAGAAATAAATAAATAAATAAATCTTTTTAAAAAGAAAAGAAACTACCCCTGAAATGACACAGATAACAGGAACTAGTAGAGAAGTTTACTGTATTCTGTGCTTATGGACTAGAAGACTTAATATCATTAATATGTCAATACTACCCAAAAGGATTTACAGATTTAACGAAAAAACAATCAAAATTCCAACAGGCTACTTCACAGAAATGGAAAAGCTAGTCATTGAATACTTATGGAAAAGCCCAGGACCCCAAATAGCCAAAAACACCTTAAAAAGGAACAAAGATGGAAGATTCAGACTTCCAAGTTCCAAAACTTATTACACCACTCACATCATTAGATAGAACAACTAGAGAGAAGATCAACAAGGAAACAGAGAACTTAATAGCATAAATGAGTTGGATCTAACAGACATATACAGAACGTTGTACCCAAACTCTGTGGGATATACATTCTTCTCAGGTTCTCCAGGATAGACCACATGTTAAGTCGCAACGCAGCTCTCAATAAATATAAAAAGACTGAAATTATACAAAGCACCTTCTCCGATCATAATGGAATGAAACTGGAAATCAATAATAGACAGGATAGAGGTAAATTGGCAAATGTGTGGAGGCTAAACAACACACTCCTAAATAATCAGTGGGTCAAAGAAGAAATTGCAGGTGAAATCAGTAAATATATTGAGACAAATAAAAATGAGAACAAACCTTATCAAAACTTATGGGAAACAGCAAAGGCAGACTTGAGAGAGAAATTTATAGCCCTATAAACCTATATGAAAAAAGAAGAAAGAAAAAATCTAAATGAACAACTGGAGAAACTAGAAAAAGAACAGCAAACAAATCCCAAAACAAACAGAAGGAAAGAAATAATTAAAATTAGAGCAGAAATAAATGAAATTGAGAGAAAAAAAAAAAACACAGAAAATCAACAAAACCAAAAGTGGGTTCTTTGAGAAGAGCAAATAAAATTGACAACCCCCTAGCTAGACTAACAAAGAAAAAAAGAGAGAAGATGCAAATAAATGCAATCAGAAATGAAATGGGGGAAGTTATAACTGACCTCCCAGAAATAAAAAGGATCATAAGAGGATATTATGAGAAACTGTATGCCAACAAACTAGACAACCAAGATAAAGTGGACAGATTGCTAGAAATGCACAAACAACCTACACTGACCCTGTGAGAAATACAAGAACGTAACAAACCGATCCCATTTAAAGAGATTGAATCCGTCATAAAAAATCTCCCAAAAAAGAAAAGTGCAGGACCAGGTAGCTTCACAGGTGAATTCTACCAAGCATATCAAAAAGATTTAACACCAATCCATAAGTTCCAAAAAATTAAAGAGGAGGGAAAATTACTCAACACATTTTACAAAGTCAATATCACCCTAATACCAAAGTCGGAAAAAGATACTACAAGAAAAGAAAATTATAGACCAATCTCACTAATGAACACAGATGCAAAAATTCTCAACAAAATACTTGCAAATCGAATCCAACAGCATATCAAAAGACTTGTACATCATGACCAAGTGGGATTTATTCCTGGTATGCACAGCGGGTTAACATAAGAAAATCAATCAACATAATACACCACATTAAGAAATTGAAGGGAAAAAAAACACATGATCATCTCAATGATGCAGAAAAGGCGTTCAACAAAATCCAGCATCCTTTTTTGATAAAAACACTTCAAAAGATAGGAATGAAAGGAAAATTCTTCAAAATGATAAAAGGCATACCTGGAAAACCCACAGCAACATCATATTCAATGGAGAAATGTTGAAAGCTCTCCCTCTAAGATTGGGAACAAGACAAGGACACCCACTGTTACCACTGTTATTCAACATTGTATTAGAGGGAAGTGGACTTGGCCCAGTGGTTAGGGCGTCCATCTACCACATAGGAGGTCCACAGTTCAAACCCCGGGCCTCCTTGACCCGTGTGGAACTGGCCCATGCGCAGTGCTGATGCGTGCAAGGAGTGCCTGCCACGCAGGGGTGTCCCCGCGTAGGGGAGTCCCACACGCAAGGAGTGCGCTCCATAAGGAGAGCTGCCTAGCGCCAAAGAAAGTGCAGCCTGTCCAGGAATGGTGCCACACACATGGAGAGCTGACACAAGATGATACAACAAAAAGAAACACAGATTCCCGGTGCTGCTGACAACAACAGAAGTGGACAAAGAAGAACATGCAGCAAACAGACACAGAGAACAGACAACTGGCGTGGGAGGGGAGAGAAATAAATAAATAAATCTTAAAGAAAAAAACAGATTGTATTAGAAGTTCTAGCTAGAGCAATTAGACAAGAAAAATAAATAAATAAAAGGCATCCAAATAGGAAAAGAGGAAGTAAAGCTCTATTTGAAGATGACATGAGTCTATATTTAGAGAATTCTGAGATGTCTACAACAAAGCCACACGAGCTAATAAATGAGTTCAGTCAAGTGGCAATATAGAAGATCAACACCCAAAAATTAATAATGGTTTTGAATACTAGTATTGAACAATTTGAGGAGGAAATCTGGGGGAAAATTCCATTTACCATAGCAGTGAAAAGACTTAATACTTAGAAATCAATTTAACCAAATAAGTAGTACAGGACCTACATGCAGAAAACAACAAAACAATGTGAAAAGAAATCAATGAAGACCTAAACAAATGGAAAGACATTCCATGTTCCTGGATTGGAAGACTAAATATCTTGAAGATGTCAATCCTACCTAAACTGATTTATAGATTTCAATGCAATACCAATCAAAATTCCAGAAGTGGGGACAAGATCCTGCCTGAGTGAGCTGTTTTGGGAACCCACAGAGCAGGAGGCTGCTGGACATTGACCCGGAGAGAGTGCAACAAGAAGATTGATGGCTCAATCCCCAGGGCAAGAAGCCTCAGCTTTCCTGAACCTTGCTGGTCACACAGCCAGAGGAGAAAAACTCCAAGAGTGGGAGGGTTCTGGTGAAGAGTAGAGAGGGGTCTTACAAGTGCAGATTCAATTGTCTGGACCACACTTTTTTGAGCTTTGAGGAGCATACCAGCTGGCTTGAGAAGAAACCAGGAAAAGGGGAGAGGCAAATCTGCTGAGGCAGCCTGATTTACCTAACCTCTGTGGGTTACATATGGGAGAAGATGGAGCCAGGCAATTAACAAATCCTGTGCAACACACCTAAGGGAGGGGGACAGTAGGAAGTGCTTGCTAGGCTTCCAAGAGCATATTTAGGGCTCCCAGCAAGATGTGGGAGCTCTCTCTCAAAGAGACCGAGAGTTATATTCCATGGTGACTGCATTCACCAGGGTCCCATTTGAATTTCAGAAGGGAGTTCTCACACAGGCTTTCTGCTGCCCTGAGAGAGGGAAGTGAGAAAGGAAGAAAGGACAAAGGGCAGATTCCCAATCAGTTTATTCAATTGCAAAGAATCTATCCTGACTCTGGAAGGGGACTTTTTTTGAGGAGCAGGTTGATCCTGAAGGAGGGTTTGGCTCAGTGGAGGAGTTTCAGTCTTGAATGTGCAAGACCTCAAGTTCAGTTCACAGCTCCTCTTAGAGCAGTGACTCACTGGGATATTTGCTGATACTTTGAGACGGGGAAAATATAGATAATATCCTTGTATTAGCTTCCCTTAGGTCTCTTATTTTCCCTAAATAGGAGCTTAAGAGGGAAGTGGATTTGGTTCAACTGGTAGAGCATCCGTCTACCATATGGGAGATCCAGGGTTCAACTCAGGGCCTTCTGACACATGTGGTGAGCTGGCCCACGCACAGTGCCGATGTGTGCAAGGAGTGCCATGCCGTGCAGGGGTGTCCCCCACATAGGGGAGCCCCATGCACAAAAAGTGTGCCCCTGCAAGGAGAGCCACTCTGTGCAAAAAAAAAAAAAGCACAGCCCACCCAGGAGTGGCGCCACACACATGGACAGTTGATGCAGCAAGATTACACAACAAAAAGAGACACATTCCCGGTGCCACTGACAAGAATGCAAGCGGACACAGAAGAATATATAGCGAATGAACACAGAGCAGACAATGGGGGGAGGGAGGAAGGGGAGAGAAATAAATAAATAATAAATCTTTAAAAAGGAAAAAAAGAGCCTAAGAAGGAAGTCTGGTTTTTTATTGTTCAGTCGACTCCTTGCTTGAGAGCTTGTTGGGTTTTTTCCCTTGTTATCTTGTCTTTCCTTACTCTTTATCCCCTCACCCTTTTCTTTCTTTAATTCTTTTTGTCTTTTTTTTTTTCCTTTTTGCAATTAGTGATGCTGGCTTGTTTATAGTGTGCTGCATGTCCTCATCCTCAACCTCCTCCTTGTTGTGTGTACTGATTTTGGCTACCAATGCTATCTCTTTTCCTTTCTACATCTTTCTACATTCCACCTTCTGTTGCTGCTCTTACATTCCCTCTCTTTGTTTAACCCCAATTTTTCTGGCTTTTTATTTCTAACATTTCTATTCTGTTTTCTATCTTTTATTAACACTTTATCTTGTTCTCCTTTCTTTTCTCTTTCCCTCTTTCCTGATCACACTAGCCTTTTAATTCATACTATATTCTTCTCCATATACAGTTTCCCATTTCATTGTAGGTACTCCACTTTCTTATTCCTATAACAATACATGACATACATGAATTCAATACTTATTCTCCTAGGTCTTATATGGTTCTTCTGCTAACATTTACTACCAATATTACTATTACACATTTTCTCTTCTTACCTTTTTTGCTTTCCCTGGCCCTAATCTTTTCCCTTCAAGGTAACTTAGACAACAACAAGGAAACAGAAAAAGAAGAACAAAGTGTCAAAGAGGAAAAATTAACACACACACACAAAAACAACTCCTAAAAAAGACTGAGACTAGAGAGAAGCTAATCAACTGAACGAACCCACCAAGATAAAATGATGCCCAGACGGCAACAAAAAAGTACAAACCAAACCATTAATCAAGAAGACATGGCCCAGTCCAACAAACAAATTAAAAACCAGGAAGAGGAACAGAACATCAAACAACTAATCACAGTTCTCCAACCAAATATCACAGACCAACTTAAGGAAGTAAAGGAAGAGATTAAGGATATTAAAAAAAACCCTTGGAGAGCATTCTGAAGAAATTGTAAACATACACAAAAAGATAACAGATATGATGGTGATGAATGGCACCACTCAAGAAATCAAAAATACAGTCTCAGCAAATAACAGCAGATTTGAAGAAGCAGAGGAAAGAATTAGTGATGTGGAGGATAGTACATCTGAAATCAAACAGATTGTAGAATTGATAGATAAAAAGATAGAAAAAATCCATCAGGGACCTAGGGACTTGAATGACAACACAAAATGCACAAACTTATGCATTATAGGCATCCCTGAAGGAGAAGAGAAGGGAAAGGGGACAGGAGGGGTATTGGAGGAAATAATGGCTGAAAACTTCCCAAACCTAATGAAGGAGATGGACGTACATGTCCAGGAAGTGCAGCACACCCCAAATAGTATAAATCCCAACAGGCCTAACCCATGACATATACTTGTCAAATTATCCAATGCTCAAGACAAAGAGAAAATACTGAAGGCAACAAGAGAAAAGACAACCATCACTTTCAAGGGAAGCGCAATAAGATTAAGTGCTGATTTCTCATTCTGAAATCATGGAGGTAAGAAGGCAGTGGTATAACATAGTCAAGGTACTAAGAGAAAAAAATTCCAGCCAATAATACTCTATCCAGCAAAGCTGGCATTCAAAAATGATGGCGAGTTCAAAATATTCACAGATAAACAGAAACTAAGAGAATATGCCAATAAGAAACCTGCCCTTCAAGAAATACTAAAGGGAGTTCTGCAGGAGGAAAGAAAAAAACAGGAGAGACAGAGTTGGAGGAAAGTGTAAAAACAACCAAAAAGACAAAAAGAGAAATAAAAGCAACATATGACATATACAAATCCAAAGAAAATATGGCTATGTAAGTAATTCCTTGAGAGTAATAACACTGAAAGTTAATGGATTAAACTCACCTGTCAAGAGACACAGATTGGCAGAATGGATAAGGAGGTATGACCCATCTATATGCTGTCTACAAGAAACCCACTTAAGACCCAGGGATTAAAGGAGGTTGAAAGTGAACAGCTGGAAAACAATCTTACAAGCAAACAATAACCAAAAAAGGGCAGAGTAGCTACACTAATATCCAACAAAATAGGCTTTAAATGCAAAAATATTTTGAGAGAGAAAGATGGACACTACATACTAGTAAAAGGGGTAATCTTTCAAGAAGAAAGAACAATCATAAACATTTATGCACCTACTACCTACTCAAGGTGCCTCAAAATACATGAGGCAAACAATGAAAAACTAAGTAGAGGAATATAAGCCTCTACAATTATAGTGGGGGACTTTAATACACCATTATCACCATTAGATAGAACATCTCAACAGAGAATCAATAAAGGAACAAAGACTTTACATAATATATTAGAGGATCTGGACCTAACAGACATATACAGAACACTACACCCAAATAAAGCAGAATATACATTCTTCTCAAGCATACATGGATCATTCTCCAAAAGAGACCACATGCTAGACCACAGAGAAAGTCTCAATGAATTCAGAAAGATTGAAATCATACAAAATAATTTTTCTGACCATAGTAGAAGGAAGCTGAAAATATGCAAAGGCCAGAGACCAAGATTAGGCAAGATATGGGAGTTAAGCAACATACTCTTAGACAAAAAGTGGGTTAAGGAGGAAATCTCAAAAGAAATCAGTAACTACCTTGAAACTAATGAAAATGGCAATGCAATGTATCAAAACTTATGGGATGCAACAAAAGCTGTACTGAGAGGGAAATTCATAGCCATAAATTCATACATCAAAAAATAAGAAAGAGTTAAAATTGAAGACCTAACTGCACACTTGGAGGAATTAGTGAAAAACAACAAACTAACCCCAAAGGAAAAAGAAAGAAATAACAAAGATCAGAGCAGAATTAAATGAAATAGAAAATAAGAAAGCACTAGAAAAAATAAACAAAACATAGAGATGGTTCTTTGAGAAGATCAATAAAATTGACAAACCCTTAGCTAGACTAACAAAGAAAAAACAAGAGAAGATGCAAAAATACAAAATAAGAAACAAGAAGGGGGATATCACCACTGACCCCATAGAAATAAAGACTATTGTAAGAGGATATTTTGAAAACAGACTTTTGTGAGGGAAGTAACTTACTCTTTTATGGCCTTGTGACTGTAAACTTCCACCCCAAATAAATATCCTTTATAAAAGTCAACAGACTTCTGATACTTTGCTTCAGCACCCCTTTGGCTGACTAATACAGGTGCCAAATCCTTTAATGGGAAGAAATACTCTTCAACAAATGGTACTGGGAAAATTGGATATCCACATGCAAAAGAATGAAAGTGAATCCCTTTCACATCATATACAAAAATTAACTCAAAATGGATCAAAGACCTAAATTTAAGAGCTAAAATTATAAAACTCTTAGAAAAAAAACATTTGCAATATTTTCAGGACCCTGTGTTAGGAAATGGTTTCTTAGACTCACCAAAAGCATGAGCAACAAAAGAAAAAATAAATAGGACCACATCAAAATTCAAAATTTTTGTGCACCAAAGGACTTCATCATGAAAGTAAAACAACAACCTATACAATGGGATAAAATATTTGGAAACCACATATCTGATAAGGGGTTTGGTTTGGTTTTGCTTTTTATTTTTTTGTTAATATAATAAACTATTTTTAAAGAGGTTTTAGATTACAGAAAAGTTACATCAAAAGTATGAGGGATTCCCATGTACCCTGCTCCCTCTCCCATATCATTCCCTAATTTTTTTTTAATCTAGCAGTATGATTTATTATGATGTATCTGTAAAATCCACTCATTTAAAAAATGCACATTTTAAAAAATGACTCACTTGTGGTAAGGACTAACCTATCTACAGTAATAATCTAAAAAATGAAACCATCATTGTGACATTTATCAATACTTCACAAATTTAACAAATACTGAAGGAGGCAATTACCATTGTTTTAACTTCTTTAAAGCCAAAAACTTAAGCATAAATCAGAATTAAGAGACACTTCAGAATGTTCACATTTGCATGCTTTTTTGGCAGAACTATGAAGATTCCACACATAACAAAACCACAACTTTGAATCAAAATTAATATTAAAAACATTTAAACCTTGTGATAAACTTACTCTACAGAAGCAAGGAAGATAGCGTGAATAGTAACAGCAGTATATTTCTAGGAGAGAAAGCAATCACTTATATTCTTTATCATACAACAAAAGTCAATGAGTCAACATTTTAATAACACTGACCAAGTTATTTACTATTCAAGAATTTGCTTTGCCAAGTTGTATCTTTAAAATGTATCCATCCATATATTTGGATTAAATTAAATTTATACATCAAAAACATTTTGTTTAGAATTCTAAGCTTAAGGATGAAACATAACTATCAAACATAGTCCAAATACTATACAACAATGCTATCATTTAGATTTATATGTTTCATCTGAAAAACTTGTCTTACAATCAGGAGTTTTGCCCTGTTTCTCCAGAATAAATGTCCCTATGGCTAAAACTTTAAGTGATAATCAAAAAAGACAGATTCAAATAATTCACACTATGCATTTTCCTTCCTCAGGCTTTGATAAAAACAGCCATCTGGTGTTGGAACACCATCTTCCTTCTCAGTTATACTCTCCACAGTCCCAGAAGCAGACACAATAACCATTGTTTTATTTGTTGAAGCTGTCTTCTGTTTCTCAGCAATAGCTGCACAAACAGCAGCAATCTTATCACCTTCAAAGGCATAGTCGGGAATTGACTTTGGTGAGAAATTTGTTACTTCTACTGATGAATCACTCTTTTTAATCCTCTGTGACACGTCCTGCTGTTTCTGGAGTGTTCTTGCCCAAGAAAGGTCTTCTTTCTATATTTCAGCATTCATTAGATAGATGTCTACTTGAAAATTTCAAATTGCTTCATCTATTTTGTCTTTCAGTTCTCTGTTGTCATATTGTTCTATTGTCTGTCTTCTTATCCTTTGGTTTACCCTTCCTAAAAATCTTCATTTCTAAACTCTTCTCCAAATCTCTCACCCTTGTTTGTTTTTTTTTTTCCTTTCAGGCTGCAGCACCCCCTTTAGTATTTCTTGCAAATCTGGTCTTTCAGTAACATAGTCTATCAGTTTTTGGTTGTCTGTGAAGACTTTTAACTCACCCTCATTTTTGAACGACAGCTTTGCCAGATATAGAATTCTTGGCTGGCATTTTTCTCTTTTAGTATCTTAAATACATCATACCACTTTCTTCTCTCCTCCATGGTTTCTGATGAGAGGTTCCCTTATTGAGTTTCCCTTGTAGGTGATGCTTTGCTTTTCTCATGCCCCTTTTAGAATCCTCTCTTTATCTCTGATATTTGTCATTCTGAATAGCTGGTGTCTTGGGGTAGGGTTTATTCAGATTTATTCTGTTTGAGGTGTGTTGTCTTTCTTGGATATTGATATTTATGCCCCTTATAAGGGTTGGGAAGGTCTCAGTCATTATTTCTTCAAATATTCTTTCTGCCCCTTTTCCATTCTCTTCTCCATCTAGGACACCAATAATGCGAATGTTTGTGCGTTTTGCATTGTCATTCAATTCCCTGAGACTCTGTTCCATTCTTTCCATTCTCTTCTCTTTCCGTTCTCCTGTCTTTTCCAGTTCAGATGTTCTGTCTTCAAAATCACTAATTTTGTCTTCAAGCAATTCACATGTGTACATATGTGCCTTAATTTTTTTTAAATAAGTTTTATTCATTTTTTTCAAGATTTATTTTTATTTCTCCCCCCCCCCCCATTCCCCCCATTGTCTGCTCTCTGTGTCCATTCACTGTGTGTTCTTCTGTGTCTGCCTGTATTCTCATTAGGTGGTTCCAGGAACAATCCTGGGACCTTCCGGTGTGGGAGAGAAGCAATTACTCTCTTGTGCCACCTCATCTCCCTGTTCTGCTATGTCTTCTTATTTTCCTTCCTCTGTGTCTCTCATTGTGTCATCTTGCTGCACCAGCTCTCCACGTCAGCCGGCACTCCTGCACGGGGCTGCATTCCCATGTGGGCCAGAACTCCGCATAGGTCAGCTCACTGCATGGGCCAGCTTGCCCTCACCAGGAGGCTCTGGGCATCATACCCTGGACCTCCTATATGGTAGATGGGAGCCCAATTGGTTGAGCCACATCTGTTTCCAATTTACTTTTAATCTCATCCATTGTGTCTTTCATTTCCATAAGGTCTGTTACTTTTTTTTTTTGCAGTCTTTCAAATTGTTCTATATGCTTTCCCAGTGTCTTTTTGTTTTTTCAGAAATTTATTTTTTATTTCTCTCCCCTTCCCTCTCCCCCACCCCCCACCATGTCCATTCACTGTGTTTTCTTCTTTGCCCACTTGTGTTCTTGTCAGCGGCACCAGGAATCTGTGTCTCTTTTTTGTTGTTGTTGTGCCATCTGCTGCGTCAGTTCTCCATGTGTGTGGCGCCACTCCTGGGCAGGTTGCACTTTTTTCGTGCGGGGCAGCTCTCCTTGAGGGGCACACTCCTTGTGCATGGGGCTCCCTTATGCGGGGAACACCCCTGCATGGCATGGCACTCTTTGTGCGCATCAGCACTGTGTGTGGGCCAGCTCACCACACGGGTCAGGAGGCCCTGCGTTTGAACCTTGGACCTCCCATTTGGTAGACCGACGTGCTATCAGTTGAGCCACATCTGCTTCCCCCCAGTGTCTTCTTCATATCCTTTATTTCTTTAGTCATATTTTCTTTAAATCCTTTGAAGTGATTTAAGAGAGTTGTGTGATTATCACTCATTGTCTTAAATCCAGTATCTCTTCGGGATATTTGTTTTGTTCTTTTGGCTGGGCCATCTTTCCTGTTTCCTAGTATGGCTTGTAATTTTTTGCTGATGTCTAGGCATCTGAATATGTTGGTGAATTTACTCAGATGGCTAATTTCTCTCTTGCCTATTGTTTTTTATCTTACCACAGCTCTTATTTGATATTTGGATCAACTTATTCTCAGTATTTAAAATTGCCCAGTTTAAGTTTTCAAATTGGGGCAGGTACTCACTAGTGGGGCACAGATTTTCTCCCAGGGGTTGGATACAGAGAATGCAAATAGTTTTTGTCCACGCAGTTTCCAGGCCAGCCAGCAGATGGCACTAGTCAGCATCCCTTTCCATGGAGGTGCTTCAGTCTCAGCTTTCCTGTGATCCTGTGTTGAATCCCCAGATTGAGGATTCAAAGGAGGTTCTGCTGGCCAAAATCACTGAAGAAAAGCATCCCGATCTCCCCTCCCTTTTCTCTTGAAACAGCTGATGGGAGTTGAAGTCTCTTCACCTCTCAGGCTATAGTGAGACAGAGGTTTTACCCTAGCTTAATATCTTGGGGATGAGGAGGGGAGCCCTTCCTTGCTGCCACCAGGGCTTGGTAACTCATGTTTGTCTTTTCAGCTTCTTCATCTCTCCATCTCTTGCCTTCCTGAAGGTTGTATAGCACTATCCTGGTCTGCTGACCCCCAAAGCTGTTCCCTCAGACAGCTTTGTCTCTTTCTCTGTTGTTTTTGTGAGAGCATTCAGCTCTGCCTGTCAGTCCATTGCCATCTTCTCATAATCCCTCTGATAAGCATTTAAAATCCAGAATATATAAAGAAATCCTACAACTCAACCCCCCCAAAAAACAACCTAATTTTAAAATGGTCAAAAAACTTGAATAGACATTTCTACAAAAAAAAAAAAAACTGTACAAATGGCCAAAAGCACATGAAAAGAAGCACATCATTAGCCATTAGGGAAATGCAAATCAAAACCACAGTGAGATTCCATTTCAAATCCATTGGAATAGCTACTATTTTTAAATGGAAAATAAGTGTTGGAGAGGATGTGAACAAATAAAGTTAATCGTTCAGTGTTGGTGGAAATGTAAAATGATGCGGCCTTAGTGGAAGAGTTTGGCAGTTCCTCACAAAGTTAAGTATAGAACTACTATATGACCCAGCAATCCCACTTCCAGGTATATACACAAAAGAACTGAAGCAGGGACTCAAATAGAAATTTGCAGCTGATGTTCAAAATAGCCAAAAAATGAAACAACCCAAGTGTCCATCAACAGAAGACTGAACAAACTGGTATATACACAAAATGGAATATTATTCAGCCTTAAAAAGGAATGAAGTTCTGATGCATGCTACAACTTGGATGAACAGAAAAAGGACAAATATTGTTTAATCTCACTGATTTGAAATAATTAGAATAAGCAAATTCTCAAAGTCAGAAACTAGAATATAGATTACCAGGGATCAGGGAGGGGTAGGGAACAGGGAGTTAATGCTTAGCTGGTACATAATTTCTTTTGGGGTGATGGAAAAGTTTTAATAATGGATAGTGGTGATGGTAGCTCAGCATTGTAAATGTAATTAACAGTACTGAATTATACAGTTGAATGTGGTCAAAGGGTGAAAATTCATTTTGTGTATATATATGTTACTAGAATAAAAACTTAAAAAATAATAATAGGACTCTAAATACGTACAGTGAACCCTAATGTAAACTATGAACTAGAGTTAGTATAATTATAATAACATTCTTTAATCAAGTATAACAAGGTATCATACTAATGCAAAGTGTTAATAGTAAAGGGATTATATGGGAACTCTGTATTTTCTGCATGATTTTTCTGTAAGCCTACAGCTTCTCTAATCAAAAAAAAAAAAAAAAGTTTATGTTTTTAAGCAGCCAGAAAAGAAAAAAAGGCAAATTACATACATAGAACAAAGATAAGCACATCAGACTTCTCATCAGACACAATGTGCACCAGAAGACAGTGAAGCAACGTCTTTAAAGTACTGTAAGAAAAAAACTGCTACCCCAGATTTCTTTACCCAGCGAAAATATCTTCCAAAAACAAAAGTGAAATAAAGGTTTTCTCAGGCGGTGGACTTGGCCCAGTGGTTAGGGCGGCCGCCTACCACATAGGAGGTCTGCGGTTCAAACCCCGGGCCTTCTTGACCCATGTGGAGTTGGCCCATGCACAGTGCTGATGTGCACAAGGAGTGCCATGCCATGCAGGGGTGTCCCCTGTGTAGGGGAGCCCCACACACAAGGAGTGCGCCCCATAAGGAGAGCCGCCCAGTGCGAAAGAAAAGTGCAGCCTGCCCAGGAATGGTGCCGCACACACGGAGAGCTGACAGAACAAGATGACACAACAAAAAGAGACACAGATTTCCGTGCCGCTGACAACAACAGAAGCAGAAAAAGAAGAAGATGCAGCAAATAGACACAGAGAACAGACAACCTGGGGGAGGGGGGATGGGGAGAGAAATAAATAAATAAATCTTTAAAAAATAAAAAAAAAAGGTTTTCTCAGACTTACAAAAGCTGCATGAATTCATTCTAAAAACCTGCACAACAAGAAATGTTAAAAGAAAGTCATTCAAAAGAAAAAAAAATTGGAAAAGTTGTAGCTCAGTGTTTGAGCACCTGCTTCATATGTACGAGGTTCCAGGTTCAATATCCAGGACCCCCTTATAAAAAAAAAAACAAAACTCATTTAGGCAGAAGGAAAATGATGTCTGAGTCTAAACACTGGGAACGATGACATGTGGGTACATGTCTAAACACTGGAAACGATGACTATGTGGGTACACGTAAAAGATTCTTTTCTTATTATTTAAGTATCTTTAAAAGGAAAAGATAGCTGGGATAAGAAATTATTGACTGAAAAACACCCAGACTCCCTGCATACTGGAATAAATTGTTACATGTTGCCTTGTCTAAATTCTGATGAGATAATTGCAAGCAGCAAACTCCAGGGAAGCTATTAGCAAGTTAGCATTTGCAGTTCATGTGCAAATGTAGATTCTACTTATGGAAGAAAATAATATAGGTATGTTTAGTATAAATTGCAACAGCTGCAGCTGAGATCTGTGCTCAGCTGGATTGCCCTGAAGCTTGAATACAAGGCTTATATTGTATTCAAGTAAAGCATATTTCCAGATAAGTGTGCTGTGATGGTAAAGTGCCCTTTCAGGGGACAGTAGCAGAAGATCATACTGTGAAGAAATCCAAGGGCAGAGGTCGTGGCATCCAGAGAGCCTAAACATTCTCCAGGGAAATTTCATTGGGAGCAAAGAGACATATTTAGGTTAGTTTTACAGGAGCTGTAACTGAGGGAAGAGTCATATAATCCCATTGCTTCCAGTTTCCTTCCACTCATTCTTGGATCCCTTTTCCTGCCCATACATTGTTCCAAAATTGTTCATCTAACAATCACCATGATTTCCTAATAATGAAAATCGCTTGCATGTCTCTGTCCTCATCTACCTTGTCTTAGTTTTCCTCCCACCTCTGACAATTCCTCTTTATCATGACTTCATGCCTTCTAATGAGAATGTGTTCCCCTGCGGTTCTTTTCAGAACCCCTCCTTTCTCGATACTCTCTCCCTCTGTGTTCTCATCCACACCTATTGCAACTCTCACCTGTTCTGATGATGACTCCCAATCCTCTCTCCAACCCCACAGGCCCAGGGTCACCTCTGCCTTGAAACACCAAACATAAATCTCCTTCCTCTCCTCTCTGTACCCACTCTACCTTACCATTCCCCTAGACTGGGCATTAATGGTCTGCTACCATATCTTTCCATCCAAATAGACCAAAGCAGTGACCCAGATGTATCTTCTTAGTACCTGCCTAGTCCCCAGCCCAGTAACTGGGACACAATTTCTAGAGCAGTTGTAGGTTTACAGAAAGTTATTGCAGAAAGCAGAGTTCCCATACATGCCTCCCCCCACACTCATAGTTTTCCCTATTATTAACACTTTGCCTTAGTGTTACAACTGATAAACCAATATTATTATTATTTTATTAAAGTCCATAGTTTACAGTAGGGTCCATTCATTGTGTTGTACAGTTTTTTTTTATTGTGGTAACATATATACAATATAACATTTCCCATTTTGACAAATTTCAAGTATGCAATTCAGTGGTGTTAATTACATTCACAGTGTTGTGCTACCATCAACACGATCCATTACCAAAATTGGCACACATTTTAGAAAGCCAAATCTTGCCAGAGAATTGAGCTCTAAAATCAGTATATAGGGAAACAGACTTTGGCCCAGTGGTTAGGGCGTCCGTCTACCACATGGGAGGTCCGCGGTTCAAGCCCTGGGCCTCCTTGACCCGTGTGGAGCTGGCCCATGCGCAGTGCTGATGCGCGCAAGGAGTGCCGTGCTACACAGGGGTGTCCCCCGCGTAGGGGAGCCCCAAGCGCAAGGAGTGCACCCATAAGGAGAGCCGCCCAGCGCGAACGAGGGAGCAGCCTGCCAAGGAATGGTGCCGCCCACACTTCCCGTGCCGCTGACGACAACAGAAGTGGACAAAGAAACAAGACGCAGCAAAAAGACACAGAAAACAGACAACCGGGGGAGGGGAGGGGAATTAAATAAATAAAAATAAATCTTTAAAAAATAAATAAATAAAATAAAATAAAATCAGTATATAAGGCATCGATTGTGAATAGACAAACTTACCCACAAAAAAAAAAGAAATCCCTTATATCACCCATAAAATACACATGGTTTTGTAAATACAAAGAAACTGCAAATTTACTGTCCCCATAATGCACACCTTCTGGGATGTATTTTCATTGAATGGGAGAGCTAGAACAGCCCTCACTAGTTGCATTATATTCTGTGACTCCCTCCCATGTGTGCTTCCTTTTTGGCCCCATATATTAATTGAATTTCCAAAAGTTTTAAATGCATATATGACCATAACTCCATTGTAATGTTTGGTGAATGAATTCATTTATCTCTCTTTAAACTGGTTCTTCCTCTTGACTTCATAGTTTCTGATGGGAGAATGGATAGCAAAGCGTTGATGCAGTAACTCAAATGAAAGAAGGCTGGCGCCTGGACCAGGCAAATGGATGTGGGTGTCATAACTAATATGATTTGCTGATTAATTGAACTCAGAGGGGCCCAGGAAGAGGAAAAGTCAGAGGTAATCACAAGGAGAGCACTTTGTACATAGTAGGTGCTCAAAAAATGTTTGTGGAATGGATGAATAACAAATAAATGAATGAATGAGCAAATGGACCAATGAATCTGAGGCATAGAAGACTAGATTAAATTACTTTGGAGATCCCTCCCAGAGCAGAGTCATCCTTAAAGGTAATATAGACTCAGGAAAAAAAATACTAGAACTTACTGGTTTGTACACTCCCTATGTTTTTTAAACAGACAAAATCTGGTCATGATAAATCTAAGGGATGTGTGCCTTAAAAGGAGTAGAAGAAATTTAAGGTATAAATGTCTTAGAAGGAATAGAAGAGCCTCAGATCACTTTTTGTATAACTGTCCAATAACTCCCAACACCCCCAAATCCTAGGACTCTGGGCACATTCCAGAATTTGTCACACTCTTGAAATGGCTCTATCAATGACAATCTAAAATGCTCAGAAACTGATTGGTTCATTTGTCAAGTATTTATTGAGTGCCTGCTACATGCCACTAGAGCTATAACCATGAAACCAATAGACACAGCCCCATTCCTTCAAGGACCTACCACGTCTCTTGAGCATTTAAAATGAATCAAATATGTAAATGGTAAAATGTGTTTCTTTTTCTCCATTTACTCACAAAGAAGTCTCTTTGGCTGTGTAGACACTGGCCTCAGATATAACCAGAGACCTCCAGTCTTCAATAGGGTGTCAGAGAAGTAAAGTTTCCTTTTCATAATGTAATGTCACCACCTAGTGGTCCCAAACAACGTTACTGATTGGTCCAGGAAAATTTCCCTGCAGAGCTATATTCCTGAGATTAACTTTCCATCATCTCTCCAGAACCTTTCCTTTCACTGTCAAAAGAATCGGGGTTGCTTCTCTATCCAACATACAATAGAAACTCAATAAATATTTGTTAAATAAACTTAGAAAGGCAGATTAATTCCATACCCTGCTATCTTAGGACAACTAAAAGGGAAAATTTAGAAATTCTTTCCCAGATTCTTCTAGATTCCAAAGAGCCTCTCATCATTCCTATCTAAAGGCCACAGGTATTTCTATTCTTAATTTACCAAACAATTCCTTTTGGCTCATTTGAGCAAACTGATTTTTTTTAAGGGTCATTGCCATCAGAGATGAAACCCCTAATTCCCTCTCAACAAACTCAGGGAGCTTTCTGTCACCCAACAACAATGATGAAAAAAGGTCTGTCACCCTAGATGTCAGGACCCAGTGCCAAAAGAAAGGATGGCCAGCTCAGCAAGGAGAGTGTGGGCATAGAATAAATGTCTGAAGACATGTTCATCAACTGCTTCCACACAAAGGTCAGACTGGGCCATGTGTCATTGGGAAGCGTGCTCAGAAAACCAGGGTTACCCAAACCAAGTGGCCTATCCCTTGTAGAGATCCCAAAAAAAGGAGCAAAGAACAATAAGACAAACATCTTAGGAATATAAGGATCCTAGGACAATATTCCAACAGGCTAGACCTTAAGTCCTCCTGAAGATCTGCTTAAATACATAGAGCAGATCTCCAGGAAGCTAGAGCTTCCTGACTATTAAGCCTTAATACTCCCAATTCCCAAGGCTCAGATGGTGGGGAGATGGCAGTTAACAACAGTTACCTGACTCCTCTTCTCAGAACACTGGGAGGCTGAAGCAAGGAATTCAGAGGACTCCTCCCCCTTAGGCAATCCTTTTCTACCTGGCCTCATCCTTCCTTTCTGATTAAGGGTACCCCATTCTGGGCTGTCCATGATAACAGGGTGTTAGATAGGTATCAGGATACATTGGAGGAGAAGAGACCAGACCCAGGTTCTAAGCCCAGCCCCCTTCACTTACTAGCCCTTGACTTTTGGCAAAGTACTTACCCTCTCTAGCAGGGCTACCAGGTACTATTCTAAAGGTTGTGGACCATCCAACTATAGAGATGCTGTATATACTGTAATAGTAGATTTATGTATTCATGGAGACAATTTTGCAGCAGTGTCTTAAGAAGTGCCTTTTTACTAACTCACCCAAAGGTCTCATAGAGGCTATAATCAGACCTGTATTCTGAGCCTCAGTTTCCTAATATATAAAATGGGGGCTTAAAAAATGTTCCAATTTCTGAGAATTGATTCACTAATAAAGAAGTAGAATAAGTTATAAAATACAAAGACCTTCTCTGTCTCAATCTTCAGGTGAAATGGACAAATGAAAGATGAGCCTTGCCCCATCCACACCTCCATGACTGACTATTAGAAACTGAATTTGCTCTGATGGGCAGGCTCGAGGGCACACTAGGGAGATCAGAAAAAAGGCTGTGGATTTTTTGTTGTTGTTGTTAGCCCACAGAAGTCATTCTGCCACACAATGTACATTTGAGAAATAATTATTTTCAGGAAAACAGCCCACATAACGCCTCTTTCATTCCTCTCACTATGAAGATTCAACTAAATATAGTTCAGTCTAGTAACACAAATGATGCATGTAATTTTGATCTGGCTTTAAAAAGAAGAGGAATAGGTAGGCAGTAAATTTCACTTTCTAATTTGGTCTGTTTTGAGACAATGTTAAAAAACGAATTGGAAATGTAATCTGCCTTTCCTGTACAAATCGGAACTGTAAGTACAAAAAATACTTAAGGTAATTAAATAATTGAAGAGGGAAAAAGCTTCTTTTTATAAAAGGATTTGAGACTTAGCCTGAAGTTCCACTTCTTGCATGACAGCAAGAGGGCATGGGCCTCCTCCCCAGTGAAACTAATGAAAATTATATATATGCAACTATATATAGTCTCTGAAAATGGCCCCTAAGGAAATTTGGGAAATGAAAAAAAAGCATTTAAGAAAATCTACTAAAAGTAGGTAAGATTTGTAAGGGTCTGTGATATTTGAACCAAGACCCATGCCCTCCCTGCCCTCTCCTAGCTCAGAAAGCTACACATTAAACTGTAGGCCCAACAATTTGCCAGAGAAAAATGGGGAAAGAGACAACTAAAACCCTTCTGAAGCCAGAACAAATCTCAAACATTGACCTAAGAAACTTCCTTTCAAAAGAGTCCAGATTTTACTGGATTAGTCTGTGAAGCAATTTATGTACCATTAGAACTAAAAAATGAATTCAGCCAAGGTTGCAGGATATAAGATCAATATGTAAAAAATCAATTGTATTTTTATATACTTGCAATGAACAATCTGAAAATGAAATTAAGAAAAAACTTCCATTTACAATAGTATCAGAAAGAATAATATAGGAATAAATTTAACAAAAGAAAAGCAAATATATATTCTGAAAACTACAAAACATAGTTGAAAGAAATTAAACAGTATCTAAATAAATGGCAAAACATTCCATATCCATGGATCAAAGGCTTAATATTGTTAAGATGACCCCCAAATTGCTCTACAGCTTCTAACCAATCCCAATCAGAATTCCAGCTGGCTTCTTTGTAGAAATTGGTAAATTGATCCTAAAATTCATATGGAATTACAAGGAACCCAGAATAGCCAAAACTATCCTGACAAAGAAGAAAAGTTAGAGGACTCACACTTCTCAATTTCAAAACTTACTAAAAAGCAACAATAATCAAAATAGTGTGGTACAGACCTAAGGGTTGACATAGAGATCAACAGAGTAGTTGACAGTTCAGAAATAAACCCAAATGTCAATAGTCAATTGAACCCCAGGTATTGGTTCTTCTGAGGGCTACAGAGACCCACAGGTTTTATGATCATGGCAGAGAGAGTTCAGTGCCATGTCAGTTGGCCCTTTTTTGGAGTTGGTGTTTCTGCGTGATGGAGGTGGACTCAGATGTGATCTCTTTTCACAAGCCTTTCCTGTTACTTTACCAGAATTGTAGTTGGAGCTGGGGTTTAAGATATATCCAGGGGATCTGAATCTCTGGACTGACCATGTGATAGCCAGGCCCTGAGCCTCAACAGACTTCAGCTCCTACTCTCTGGTTTATTGGACTTACCCCACTCAGCTAACATGGAGTTGAAGAGGTCAACCACCACACCATGGAGCCAAGAGTGCCTACAACTGAAAGTAGGAGGATTGCATCCAGCATCCATGTGGAATCTAAGCCCCCTCTTAACACAGATGTGGAATGGACACAACCAATCCAAGGTCCACAGGATGGAGGAATAGAATATGGATTAGAGGGGACTTACTGATCTTCTATTCATGAACTATTGTGATTAGTAATCAAAGAAAATGTGGCATTGGTGTGGAGAAAGTGGCCATGGTGGCTGCTGGGTGTGGTGAATGGGAGGAAGAGATGAGATGTGGAGGCGTTTTCGGGACTTGGAGTTGTCCTGGGTGGTGCTGAAGGGACAATTACCAGACACTGTATGTCCTCCCATGGCCCACTGGATGGAATGTGGGAGAGTGTGGGCTCTGGTGAGGACCATTGACCATGAGGTGCAGCAATGCTCAGAGATGTATTCACCAAATGCAATGAATGTCTCATGATAATGGAGGAGAATGTTGCTATAGGGGAGCAGTGGGATGAGGGGGGTGGGGGGTATATGGGGACCTCATTTTTTTTAATGTAATACTAAAAAAATGAATAAAGTAGATTAGAAATTTTAAAAAAAATACCAAAAAAGAAAAAATAGTCAATTGATTTTCAACAAGAGTGCCAACACCAGTCAATGGGAGAAAAAAGTCTTTTCAACAAATAGTACCAGAGCCCCTGGGTAGTCACAGGCAAAACAATTAAATTGGACCCTTACCTCAAACCACTTACAAAAATTAAATCAGAATGGATCAAAGACCTAAATGTAGGAGCTAATAGTATAAAAGTCTTAGAAGAAAATGTATGGGTAAATATGCATGACTTTGGATTTGGCAATGATTTAGATATGACATAAAAAGAACAATCAGCAACAGAAAAAAAATAGATAAATTAGATTTCCTCAAAATTTTTAAATTCTGTGATTCAAAGGTCACTCTCAAGAAAGTAAAAAAACAAACCACAGAATGGGAAAAAAATATTTGCAAATATTTGCAAATCTAGCAAAAGTCCACTATCCAGAATATAGAAAGAGCTCCTACAACTCAACAAAAGACAAACAACTCAATTTAAAAATGGGCAAAGGGTCAAATAGACATTTCTTCAATGAAGATATACAAATGTCCAACAAGTACCTGAAAAGATACTCAATGTCACTGGATAGCAGGGAAATGCAAATCAAAACAATGAGATGTCACTTCATACCCATAAGGATGTATAGAATCAAAAAGTCAGATAAGAACAAAGATGTAGAGAAAAATGGAACTCTATCATACATTATTGCTGGGAAGGCAAAATGGTGTAGCCACTTTAGAAAATAGTCTAGCAGTTCCTCAAAAAGGCAGCAATTCTCCTAGGTTTATACCTGTTGGAAACTGAGGCATAGTGGTCTCGCAAAGAGAGACGTGCTGTTTCCATGGCTACACTTTTAACATAGGAACGCAGCAATTAAGCCTTTCAAGTCAACAGGATAGAGCTGTTGGGGCAGGGAAAAATACGAGCAAACACATTTTGTAGTTTGAAAGGAATACTGAATCTTTGTACTCTGAGATAAGTTCTTTTATTTACGAGTATTGTTAATGTGTAGTTACACTGCTTGTTATCTCGATAGTTTGAGTATATATAAAGCCACATGTAGAAAATAAAGTTGTCTGAGGAGTCTCTACTCGCAGACCCCCTGATCCCAGCTCTCTCTTTCTCTCTCTCTTTGTTTCACTCTCTCTTTATCTCTTTCTTTCATTCCCGATACCCTTCTGGTCCAAATCTCCAACAATACCCAAGAGACATGAAAACATACGTACACACAAAAATTTGTAAACAGATGTTCAAAGCATTATTCATAATAGCCAAAAGGCAGAAAAAACCCAAATGTCCATCAAATGATGAATGGTTAAAATGTGGTATATCCATAAAAGGAAAATTATTTGGCCATAAAAAGGAATGAAGTACTGATAAACGCTATAACATGATGCACCTTGAAAACATCAAGCTAAGTGAAAGAAGCCAGTCACAAAAGACAACTTGGTATATGATTCCATCTATATGAAATGTCCAGAATAGGCAAATCTATAGCAACAGAAAAATTAATGATTGCTTAGGGCTGGGGCAGATGAGATGGTAGGGGGGTGGGTGATAGATGAAGGATATGAGATTTCTTTTTGAAGTGATGAAAATGTTCTAAAATTGACTGTGGTGGTCATTGTACAACTCTGTGAATATACTAAAAACCAGGATTGTACATTTTAAATGGGTAAATTGTATGATAAGTGAATTAAATCTCAATAAAGCTTTTTTTTTTTTTAAAGAAAGGATCCCAGGTAATAGATTATGAAGGAATGATAGACTATTATCATTCTTGCCAACCCCTAATGAAATGCTGGATGCAGACAATGATTATCATTGGCCACTAAGATCAGAGAAGAGACACTGAGACATATGGGCCTCCTGAGGGAAGTACATAAGAAATCTTCTTCCCAATCAAACCTGAATCACCTCAAGTCTCCAGATTTAACTAACAGTTTCCAGGAAATAAGGAGAACAGAGAAACATGTGGAACACCACCAGAGGGACGCCATCAACAAAATCCAGAATGTGGGAAACTACAGACCAAACAAATGCAGTTTCTTCAACAAACAAATTGCAAGAAAAGAGAAGAGAAGAAGGGAAGCCTATACGTTAATTAAGAGAGACTTTAGAGCATATCGACCAAATGCAATTTATGGACTTTGTGGTGTTTTTGTTTTTGTTTTTGTTTTCAGTAGCAAGAGAATTTAATGTAAAGTGAAAGAACACACTCAAGACAGGAGTGCAGGCACACTCATACAAGTTGAATGAGTTGTGCCTGCTGGGCTGGGGGTACTCTTTTGTTAAGGCTGGGCTCCCTGCTTCTTCCCCCTCCATATAAATTAGGACTTGTAAGTCCCAAAGTTCTCATTGGTGTGCCTTATGCAAAAGGGAGATTGAAATCTTTTTTCACTGGCTCCCTATTACTCGAGGAGTGGGAACTGTCCTGGGGATGGGTCAGTGAAGCATGTGGTGGTCAGATGATGGGTGGGTCTTTTGTCATCTGGTATCTTACCGCATTAAGCCTTGCACCCTAGGCCTTGGAAGCATGACTTTCCACTGCAGTCAGGTGTTATCTGATGGTGATTTTCGTTGATCCTCCTCCATTGCTGAGTTATCTCCCTCCTCCTACCTTTCCCTACCTCATTACCCCCTCAAAGAATTCCATCTCTTTTTCTTAAGGGGTGATAAAGGAGGATGATCTGTCTTCTATAACTACTTTGTGTTGTCATTGGGGTGTTGCCCCTGCCTATCACAGGAGTGGAATTCTCTGGCTACTAAATCTGAAGATCCCAAGGAAGGATAGGCTGGGAGGTTTTTGTTTGGGACCGGAGAAAATCCTTGCATGACCATCATTTTAAAGTGGAGCTGATGAAGTCTGGAAGATACAAATTTAATTAGTAGGTTGAATAAGCAGGGCCCAAAGATTAAGAGTAGAATGACCAGAACTAATGGCCCAAGAAGAGGAAGGAACCAAGTGAGGGAGAGAATAATGGATTTTACAGCCTCCCGGATGAGGAATCAAGCCCTAGTTTTTTGGTAATTTGGCTGGCTGTTTCTGTATCACCAAAAGCAATGGTAGCAAACAAGGTTTCAGCAGTTGCCTCTTTAGAGGAAGTATTGAGAGAGAGAGAGATGTACCCAGAAAGAAACAGGGTACACCACAGGCTGAATTGTTTTTAACTATTGTTTTTAACTATTGTTTTAACTATGTTTGTTAAGATGTTACTAATAGGGACATTATCAGTGAGGTGAGGTTTGGTATGACATATTGAATAGTCTGATTGATCTTGGATTGTTGCTACAGTGGCAGCTCAGCCCAGACTGTTAGAAGAAGCTGTGTGGATCTGGAAAAGAAGCCTAAGGGTACAAGCACAATTGTTTAGTAGGTGTCCAGAGGGAGATATTTTCTCCAGTGAGTAAAATAACAGTGGCACTTCCTCCCCTAGGACATTTGCTTAGAGTAGGCAACATCCAGGCTCACAATACACGTTAACACATGTTAACCCTCCATAGGAGTGGGCCGTAAAGCCAATTGTGTTTCTTTAGGTTCTACTCTCCTCACTCAGGCAAGTATTGCCCCTGTTGGTATGTCTTTCATGCAGCTGACATACTGTAGTGAGAACAGGAAGGTTGGCTCCAGAGTTCCACCAGCCAGTTGCACTGTGCCTTTTCACACTATGAAACAGAGCCAGTCTGGAGGTAGTGTGCACTGTAGAGCTAAGGAGACCGAGCCATCACTGGCTGGCAAAGCCAAAGGAATCTTCAGAAGCAGCATGCTTCCATCCACTTGGGGGCATGGCCGGGTGATGTAGCAGATCCCTTTATTCTTTCAGAGGCCATACTCACATGCCTCCACCACTGTCCAGGGAGGGAAGCCACGGTCTGGCAGGTGGGTTGAGATTATGTTCTGTGGCCAAAAGGACAGAGAGTGAAGGATGAGGTAGGAAAGGCCAGGAGCAGGTAGAAATACCAAAAGGCCAATACTTACTTTTCCCATCCCTTTGGTGGTTGCCAAAATCTCATGTTGGAGAGGCCCTGGGAGGTCTTGGAAAAAGACCTCAACCTAGGGTAGGAGGTTTCTTGACACAGTCGTGAGAAAGAATTCAAGGACTAGTCATATAGTAGCAGGAGAATTTAATGTAAAGTGAAATTACACACTCAAGACAGGAGTGCAGGTGTGCTCTTACCAGCCACACGAGTCACCTGTATTCTAATTAAAATGTATCAAATGTAAAAAAAATAATAACATTAGCCCATCCTGATCAAAATGGTAAGTAAGACACTTTAGGACTCTACCTCCCGTCCCCTCCAGAAGCTTTGAACAGCCAGCAAAAACTGGCAGAAACATCTTTCTCAAAGTTCCAGAAAAGTTACAAGCACTGAATCAAGAAAAAAGAAAACTACTTTGTTTAGTAGTAATATTTTGACAATGCTCTTTAATCATTAGTTTAAAAAGTTCAAAAACAATGCAAGTTATTGGTGGTAGGGTAAGATGTTATATATGTTTGTTTTGTAAGTTCACAACTATTACACACTTATTGTGTATTATGTTTATGTATGAATGATTTATTTCAATAAATTTAAAAAAAAATTTTTTTTAATTAAAAAGCAGTAGGATACCCTGGCACCCTGGCCGATCCTTCTCCATGTCTCACTGGCTTGGCACAGAGCCAGCTCAGGCTCCCAGTGTGGATCCTTGGTCCCAGGTCTAGAAGGAATAGAGTAACCCCCATGCACATACCGGGAGCATATACGTCTGGCCCATTCTGTCTGCGGGTGGCCTGAGGGACTCGCCATCCCAGAACTGGCCCTGGGTGTAGAAGGCAGCTCATGGAACTCTCTTACAGAAGGCTGTGGAAGAGCAGCCAAGCCGCTCTGCCTGAGGTCAGGATTGCTAGCTGTAGGACATACAATGCAGTGCTGGGGACTATGAGGAAAGGGTTTCCTAGGGAAGAGACGATACTCAGAACTGTGTAAATAGGGGTCACATACACATGCCTAAGACAAGACCATTAGCAGAAAGGATCAGGCAGGCCCCTATGTTCTGGCCTGAAGCTATTCTCTAAACTCTTTGTGTGCCTAAATCCTGAAGGGAGGCACTCTCATGGATCAACTGCAAAGACTGGGAAAGGTGGCTTGCTGTTGTTGTTATCATTGTTTGGTTAGCTCCTGGCACTCAAGGAAAGCTTTCTCATAACACTAGCTGGATACAAATTTAAGGAAAAGATGTCTCGAAGTCTAAATTCCAACAATAACTCGTTAAAATACCAAAATGTTCAGCTTTCAACAAAAGATTACAAAGCACACAAAGAAATAGGAAGTGATGGTCCAGACAAAGGAGAAAATTAAATAATTAGAAATCAACAATGACCTGGAGACACCAGACAAAGACTTTTCTTAAATGGCCCTAATTATGCCTGAAGAGCCAAAGGAAAACGTTATAACAAAACTACTGAAGGCCAAAGATAGAAATTTGAAAGCCACAAGTAAGAACAAATATGTCATGTACAAGGGAGCCTTAATAAAATTAAGTGCTGGTTTTTCATGAGAAACCATGGAGGCAAGAAGACAGTGGGATGACATGTTTAAAGTGCTGAAAGCAAAAACCTTATAACCGAGAACTCTGTATTTGGCAAAAACATCTTTCAGAAATGAGGGAAAGATAAAGACATCACCAGATAAACAAAAGCTGAGGGAATTTATCACCACTAGACCAGCTCTACAAGAGAAGCTAAAGAGGGAAGCAGGATGTGGCTCAAGTGATAGGGCTTCCACCTAACATATGGGAGGACCTGGGTTCGATCCCTGGGACCTCCTAGTGAAAAAAAAAGAGAAAGCATGCTTGCATGACAAGCCAGTGCCTGCACAGCAAGCCAGTGCCCATGCGGCGAACCGATTGCCTGCGTGGTGACAAATGCCAGTGCAAGTGAGCCATGCAGCAAAATGATGATGTGACAAAAAGAGACGAAGGGGAGAGTCAAGGTGAAGCGCAGCAGAAACCAGGTGGCACAGTTAACAAGGAACCTCTCTCCACATGAGAGGTCCCCAAGACTGAATCCCAGTGAATCCTAGAGGAGAAAAAAGCGAATGGATACAGACAGTAAAAACAGCAGGGCAGGGGAAGAGAAGGGGGAAATAAATAAATAAATCTTTAAAAAAAGAGAGAGAGAGAAGCTAAAGAGATTACTGCAGGTTGGAAGGAAAGGCTAATAGGCAATAGATTGAATCTACATGAAGAAATAAAGATCTCCAGTGAGAGTAACAACATGCATAAACATAAATGTCAGTACTATTGTATCATTAGTTTACAGCTCCACTTTTTACTTCCTGCAGCATCTAAAAGGCAAATACATTAAATGTAATGAGAAATCAGTGGTTTTGGACTCAATGTATAAACACGTAATTTGTAACAAGAACTACATAAAGGTGGGGGATGGATGGGTATATGAACATAGTTTGTATATACTATTTTTTTTTAAAGATTTACTACTTTTAAAAACTTATCTCTGCGCTCCCCCCACCCCCCGCCATTGTCTGCTGTGTCCATTCGCTGTGTGTTCTGTGTACACTTGCACCCTCAGCAGCACCAGGAAACTGAACCTCTTTTTTGTTGCATCATCTTGCTGTGTCAGCTCTCTGTGTGCGGCGCCACTCCTAGGTGAGCTGTGCCCTTACAGGGCACATTCCTCGTGCATGGGGCAGCCCCATGCAGGGGCACCCCTGAGTGGCACAGCACTTCTTGCACATGGCAGCTCTGTGCATGGCCAGCTCACCGTCCGGGTCAGAAAGCCCTGGGTCTCAAACCCTGGACCCTCCCATATAACAGGCAAACACTCTACCAGTTGAGCCATGCCTACTTCCCTAGTTTTGTATATACTATTGAAATTAAGTTGGTGTCAATGCAAATGAAACTGTTACAAATTTAGGATGTTAAATTTAATCTTCGCTATAACTACAAAGAAAATATTGGAGAATATGTAAGCTTATGGAGCAGAAATTAGAATACATGTTGCCAGGGGTGGGGGGAATGGGTTCAGGGAGTTAATGCAAAGTGGGTGTAGGGTTTCTGTTTGGAGAGAGAAAGTTTTAATAATAGAAGGTACCATACATTGTGAATGGGATTAATCCCACTGAGTGGTAATCTTGGGAGTGGTTGAGATGGGAAAGTTTATGTTGTATATATGTTCCCACAATAAAAAAAGAAAAAAAAAGAAGGGAAGAGCAACTAAAGTGACAAGGACAATTAAATGCAATTCTTAATCCTGGACAGGATCTAGCAAGGGAGGAAAGAAGGCTCAAAAAGAACATTATTGGAGCATATGGAAAAAATGAAGTATAGACTAAGTTTTGTATCAGTGTTAAGTTTCTTGAATATGATGACTGTACTTAAGATTATACAAGTGAATATCCTTGTTTTTAGGAAATGTACATGGTAATATTAAGGGTTCAAGGCACATGTGTATTACCTACATACAAGTATTCAGGAAATGGATTGATAGACATAAAGATAGCTAGATACACAGCCAGATGGCTAGATAGATGGACTGATAGAAAGATGGATAGATTGTAGAGTGATATGGCAAAGGTGGCAAAATGTTTAAAATTATGGATCTAGCTACCTGAGGGGATAGGGCTATGTTGGGAGTTCTCTGTATGGGGTTTGTACTGTTTTTGTAACTTTTTGGTAAGTTTGAAAGTATTTCAAAATAAAATGTTTTTGAAAAATTAATAAGAGGGGGGAGCAGATGTGGCTCAAGCAGTTGAGCACCTATCTCTCAGGTTTGGTTCCCAGAGCCCTCTAAAGAAGATAACAAACAACAAGCAGACATCAAGCAAAAATACAAAGAAGAAAACAAAAACAAGCAGACCATGAGCAAAAATCCTGAGCAAACAATGAGCAAAAACAAACAAGCAGGGAGTGGATATGGCTCAAGCAGTTAAATGTTTGTCTCCCACACAGGAGGTCTTAGGTGTGGTTCCTGGAGTATCCTAAGGAAAAAAAAGTAAAAATGGACAACAAGCAAAAAACAACAAGTAGACAATGAGCAAAAACAACAAGTAAACAGATGAGGGAGCCATCTGGGGGGTAGGGATTAACAAGAGGGAGTGGATGTGGCTCATGTGGTAGAGAGCCAGCTTCCCACATATGACATCCCAGGTCCAATCCCTGGTCCCTGGTACCTCAAAAAAAAATAATTTTTTTTAATGATCAAGTAAATTTAAACAGTGTGAATCTTTGATTATATTAAACTATCATTGATTTTTTTTTGCCATGAAATGATTTTTTGATTGTTTTTTAAAATCCTTTTCTTTTAGAAATGCATATGGAAATATTTATAAATAATATGACCTTTATTTCAAAGTAATCTAGTTGGAGGTAGGGAGAAGCAATTGGGGTATAGATGGAAAAAGACTGACCGTAAGTTTATCATTGTTGAAGGTAGGTAAAGGATACATGGGAGTTCATTAACTCTTAAATATGTTTAATATTTTCTTAATTTAAAAAAGGGGGGAGCGGAAGTGGCTGTTGCTCAAGCAATTGAGCTCCCATTTACCATATGGGGGACCTGGGTTCAATCCCTAGGATCTCCTGGTAAAAAAAGAAAAAAGGCATCCCAGACCTACGCAGAGAGGCACAGGCCTAAGTGGCATGGAGAGGTGCACCAAAAAGAAGATGACACAACCAGATAGGAAAAAAGGGGAGTGCGGGGAGCTGGTATCCCTGGGACCTACATTATGATGGTTAAATTCATTTGTCAACTTGATTAGGTTATGATGTTTAGTTGTTTGGTTAAGCAAGCACTGGCCAGATTGTTCCTTTAAACTATTTCAGGGATTTAAAACATTAATCAGTTGATTGCATCCACGGCTGATTACATCTTCAATCAACAAAGGAGACTGTCTTCAGCAAGGAGAGAAGTCTCAACCAATCAGTTAAAGGCCTTAAAAGGTAAAATGATGATTTTAGCAGTCAGAAAGAAAAATTTCTATCTCTACTTCAGCCAGTCAGGTTCTCCTGGTGTGGTGGTTTGGAGCTGTGGGTACCTCTAGAAAACCATGTTCTTAAACCTAATCCATTCATGTGGGTGTGAGCCCACTGTAAGTAGGACCTTTTGGTGAGGTTACTTCAGTTAAGGTGTAGCCCACCTTAATAAGAATGGGTCCTATTATTGGAGTTCTTTATAAGCAAAATGAAATTCAGACATAGAGATAGAAAGCCCATGGGAGCAGCCAGAAGCTGAAAATCAGTGAAACCCCGAAGAGAAGGGAGAGACAAGGAGACATTGCCACGTGACAAGCTAAGGACCAAAGATTGCTGGCAGCCAGCCCCAGAACACCAGGCTTCAGGGAGAAAGCATTGCCTTGATGATGTCTTCATTTGGACTTTTTTCCCTAACCTCAAAACCGTAAGCTAATAAATTCCCATTATTTAACAAAATCCATTTCATGGCATTTGCTCGTGCAGCCCAGGAAACAAAACAATGGGAATTCACAGAAACCTTCATCAGAGTTCCCAACTTGTGGCCCGCTCTATGGAATTTGGACTTGCCCATCCCCATGGTGACATGAGCCAATTCCTAGAATAAATCTCTTAATATTACATATAGGTATTATATATATATATCCCATTGGTTCTGTTTCTCTGGAGAACTCTAATACACACAAAAATCACTTATGGAGGAAGACAGGCAGCACACCAGGAAGGAAAGGAAGTCAGTCTAAGGTTAAATATTACTATGAATAAACTAACATGGTTTCTGGAGAATAAAGAGAAACAGCATAGAATGATTAAAAAAAAACAAAAAAACAACTCTGACCTAGAGCCTAGAGACCCAGATTCCAACTCAATTCTACTACCACTTCCCAGTTAATGATCACAGGCAAGGTACAGCCTTCTCTGAGCCTCATCATCCTCTCTTTAAAATGGGGACTGCAGACTAAATGACCTCTAAGCTGAGGTTAAATTCTTCCTCCTTAAAATTCCTTCCAAATGATGGTTATGTGCGGGCCCAACTCTAACTTTTTCAGGACCTAGAACAAGAGTATAAAAGCAGGGCCACTAACCATATGTCTAAATATTTAAAAATTAGAACTAAAGCTAACAAATTGTGGAATAAAACATGCTCTATCCTCCTATCTTGACAAATATACCTTCAAAAGGACTTAGAAGGCCCAGTACAAATTTAGTATTCACAGATTCCTTGCAGCTCCACAAGTGACATGCAGCATTAGAAGTATCAGCCCCAGTCTATGATTCACCCTTCTTTCCTCACCCCCAGCTCCCACATTTATAGAGAAAGGCCACAAATGCAGACACCTCAGCCCACATGGCCAACCTCTAGGCACATCACCCTCTAAATAGCCACCTCAATAACAATGGTACACACACTGATGACACAGTTCACCCTTGAAAGTGTAGATCCAAGGAAGAGGACTGCATAGGTCCTGGAAGCAGGCTAGAGGTCATAAGCCCAGGGAACTCCAGGTTCCAGTTCCCAGGAGCAAGGTCTAGAAGGGGAGACACAGGCTCCGAGTAAGCACACATCTGCTTAGCGCTACAGGCTTCTCCCCATGGGGACAGGCCGGGACTGAAGGGGGCCAGGGCAGGACTTTCCAAAGCTCAGGGCCCAGGGAAAAGGCCTCTCTTGCCCAGATAAAAGGATAATACTGGGTACAGCAGAGTTTCATCATATTATTCTCTCCATTTTTATGTAATTTTGAAATTTTCTATATGAAAACATTTTCTCTTGAGTACTAAAATAAAGCATGAAAAAAATCCTTTCAAAAACTGAGTTCAAAGTCCCCTGAGACTCTAAAATTCCTAGTCTTCATGAGTATCACTGAAACTTTCCTGCAGACTCAATTCCACAGAAACTGGCACTTTTAGACTCTTCCAGGATAATGAGTCCAGCACCACATATATTGTGACACAATGAATATTATTTGACAATGATCTGGATCTCATCCGCAGAGGGAACCATTTCCAGGGAATGCAAAAAAAAAAAAAAAACTAGAAACACAGTATGCATTCTCACCGTCCAAATTCAGCTTCCTACAACTGGAAACCTTTCAGACAGAGATAAAAGTGACCCAGAAAACAGATACAAAGAACTATCTCTCCCCTCTTCCTAGAAACAGAGAATGAGTCTTTTAACTGAGAAGCAGTTGTGTTTAATCACTGGAATATTCTAGACCTAATGGAAAAGAAATAATCTAAGCTCAAAGGCGTAGGCATTTTTCTCCCTCATTTATTTCAGAGGCAAACAGAAGTGAACAAGGAAAAAAAACAAAACAAAACCAGAATCCCTAAACTCCAGCCATGGCAGAGACTCCAGAGAGCAGAAGTCCTCTCTCCTCTCTTGTCCTTTCTGGCCAAGGCTACTGTCCTCAGGATTAAGCGTCCTCCTTTGGACTCTGGCTGCCCGGGGTGATGCCACTGGCCTGTGCCTCTTGAAAGTCCCCACTCTGTGCTCAGAAGAGTTGTTTCTCCTCGTCTTCATCCTCAGTGGCCTGAATAATCCTTAGAAGTTTGAGGTCAGGATTCCAGTTTATAACATTTTTACTGGATGCAAGGTCCATGGGGGTCTTCTCTTGGCCACCAGCCTGTGCTTCCAGCACAATCTCCACTTGAGCACTGATGTCCTCCTCTGCGGGTTCTGTCTTGGCTAATGCAGAACCTAAAAGAAGACTTGGCCATTAACTGCACCTGTAGCCTTCTCCCAAATAACTGTGATAAATGGGGGACAGAAGAGAAGGGCTGGAATGTCTTTAGGACCCCTCTGAAGGCTGAGAATTGTGCCCTCCAGGGAGGTAAACATCCTGGTCGACACAGGTTCAGCCCTCCCTGTCCTCAGTCACTCACTAAACCTCCTCTACCATAATTACTTACTATCCTTAATAGGGGAGTCTAGGTGGTTCTCAGAGTCATCTGACTTTGGCACCTCCACAGCATCCTGAAATTCAATGGGGTAAGGAAACTTGAATCAAGACTTCAGGAAACAAAGGCTTTTTCTAAAAAATGCTTTTCTTAAAGAAATTAACATCTAAAGCTACCTCCTGTGACTAAAAACAAGCTTGCATCACATATTCTTTGCTTTCCATGCTGTCCGGATAAAGCCAGCTCCCAATTCTCCCCATTCCCAGCAGTCAGCTAAGGGCTTGAGATAAGTTGCCTCCCAAGATGGCTGCCAACAATTCCTCCCCTTCTTGTATACACATGCTGTTCCTCTCATCAAGAGGTATAGTCTATTTCTCCTCCTCTTGAATTGTGACTTCTACATCAATAAAATATGGCAGAAGCACATGATGCCAATTTCATACCTACCCCTTAAGAAAGGGCTTTCGCTTTCTTGGAACTCTAAGATCACTATACTGTTAAGAAGGCCAAGCTAGCCACATGGAAAGGCCACATGACAGAGAAACAAGGCAACCTGGCCAAGAGCCCCAGTCCAGCCTCTAGTTGAATATAGCTGCATGAATAATGTCAAGCAAGACCAGAACTGTCTAGTCAATCCACAGAATCACAAAAAGTAATAGATCACTATGGTTAGCAAGCCGTAACTTAAACCAGTCCCAAACAGTGTGGTCCTGATATTCTCTCACCTGTTTCAGGGTGGGTCCTTTTATCTCCATCTGCTGCTGCTGCTGCTTTGTGTCACTTTCCTGATCTGGTAGATTTCTGTTACCTAGTGATCACAAGGTCAATTCAATCCTCTTATTATTGGCATTTCACATCCCATTGTTAGACTTCTAGCTGACCCCTAGTCTACTAGTTGACCCTTAGTCCCCAAGATAAGAGAGACCTAGGTGGCAGATAAAAAGGAGTTGGGCCTTCTGAGTTCCATGTGTGAATCTGTCCACATGGGACTGTGACCCACATCTATTACAGAATTAGAAATGAAAATAATGTGTGTTATTTTCCTCTTAGAATTCCTCTAAGAAACCTAAGGGTAGGTATCTGCAGCAGCAAAACAAACTCAAACTCAACCTTTTCAGTTGAATATTCCTTTTACCAGAATGTGATTCACCTTCTTGTACTATCTCTAATGAATCCATATTGGCTTCTGAAAAACAGAAGGGAGAGCAGAGGTAGCTCAGTAGCTGAGCACCTGTTTTCCATGTACAAGGTCCCAGGTTTAATCCCCAATACTCCTTAAAAAAAACAAAAAAATCTACTTTTTTAAACAGATTTATTTCTCTTCCCCTCCCCACCCCAGTTGTCTGCTCTTTGTGTCCATTCGCTGTGTTCTTCTGGGACCGCTTCTATCCTTATCAGCAGCAACAGCAATCTGTGTTTCTTTTTGTTGTGTCATCTTGTTGTGTCAGCTCTCCATGTATGCGGTGCCTTTCTTGGGCAGACTGCACTTTATGTCATGCTGGGCGGCTCTCCTTATGGAGCGCACTCCTTGTGCATGGGGCTCCCCTAGCAGTGGACACCCCGGCTGGCATAGCACTCCTTGCGCGCATCAGCACTGCGCATGGGCCAGCTCCACATGGGTCAAAGAGGCCCGGGGTTTGAACCGCGGACCTCCCATGTGGTAGACGGACGTCCAATCCATTGGGCCAAGTCCACTTCCCAAAGTTCTACTTTTGTTTCTTTTCCATCAGATTTCTCCCCAACTAGTCTGTAAATGCTTTCTTCATTTTTTTTTTAAGATTTGTTTATTTATTCCCCTCTCCCTGCTGCTTGCTATCTGGTCTCGGTGTTCATTTGCTGCACGTTCTTCTGTGTCTGTAGTCTTCTCTTCTCATCTTTCTCTTCAGGAGGTAATGGGAACCGATCCCAGGACCTTCCATGTGGAAGAGAGGCACTCAGTCACTTGAGTCACCTTAGCTCCCTGGTTTGTCACGTCTCTCACTGTCTATCCTCTGTGTCTTTTTTAAAGATTTATTTTTTATTTATTTCTCTCCCCTTCCCCGTCCTTCCCGCCTGCCCCCCCCCCAGTTGTCAGCTCTGTGTCCATTCGCTGTGTGTTCTGTGTCCACTTGTATTCTTGTCAGTGGCACTGGGAAGCTGTGTCTTGTTTTGTTGCGTCATCTTGCTGCGTCAGCTCTCCATGCATACAGCACCATTCCTGAGCAGGCTGCACTTTTCTCACGCTAGGCGGCTCTCCTGATGGGGCACATTCCTTGCGTGTGGGGCTCCTCTACACGGGGGCACTCCTTGTGTGCATCAGCACTCCGCGTGGGCCAGCTCATCACATGGGTTAGGAGGCCCAGGGTTTGAACCTTGGACCTCCCATGCGATAGGCAAACTCCCTAGCCACTGGGCCAAGTCCACTTCCCATCCTCTGTGTCTCTTTGCTGTTGCATCATCTTGCTGCACGAGTCAGCCCACTTTCCCTAGGAGGCTCCAGGAACCGAACCGGGGACCCTCCATATCGTAGATGGGAGCCCAATCACTTGAGCCACATTTGCCTCCCTCTTCTTTTTCTTTTTAATCAGTGAAGTAGTGAATTGCCCAATCACTTGAGCCACATCTGCCTCCCTCTTCTTCTCTTTCTTTTTCATCAGAGAAGTAGTGAATTTACATAACAATCATGCATAAAATACAGGATCCCTTAAATGCTTTCTTTCCTTTCTCAATCTCCCTTTCTCTAAAAAATAAAATCTTTCATGCTGCCAACAGAGATACTGTGCCAAAAGACAAAGCCAATCAAGGAACTCCCTTCCTCAAAGTCTCTGTTGGCTCCCTACCCACAGTGATTCTCACCTTAGCTGACACTGGAATCACTAGGGAGCTTTAGAAAATGCACTGGTGTCTGAGTCCCAACACCAGAAATTCTGACTTAATTGGTCTGGGGTATGGCTTGGTTATTAGGATTTTAAAAACTCCCCAGTATGCAGTCAGGTTGGAGAACTACTGACCTGGACATCTTAGCCTTCTACACAAACTCCTACCTACCTCTTTGCCCTGATTTACCACTCTCTCTTAACTACCCAGCACCATAACCATAGTGAACTGCTCGGTATGCCCTGAGCAGGCCATACCCTGCCAAGATGCTATGCCAGCACACAGGTTCTTCCCACTTCCAGGAATTCTCTTCCATATCTGGTAAATTCCCACATATATTCAAGATTCAGTGAAAAAATCATCTCTTCCATAAAACCGTTCTCAATTCAGTGAGGAGAAGCCACTGCTCTTAGTATACAGCTCAAAAGGGCACTCTGTCACCCAAGCAAAACTGCTCCTATTGGAGGTATCATGAAGGGTACAAAAGGCATTGGAGTGGAATTCAGAGGCATGGGAGTGCTTACCCTGGATGGGGTGCTAACCTTGGGCAAGTCCCTTCCCACCTTGGGCCACAGTCCTGGTTCTGTCTACCTCCCATAGGAAGGTTAGGAACTTCCTTAAAAGACATCACTGGTATTAGAGAGCTCAAGTGGGATGGGAGGTAAACCAAGAGGGCAGCATCCTTCTCAGGAAACATCTCACCCGAGCCCTCCTGGTGCCCCAGGACTGGAGAGTGAATTCTGAAGAGTAAACAATTATTTTCACATTAAAGTCAGCAATATCAAGTCTGAGCATGGCAGATCAATCTTCCAGAGTTTGTAATGATTCTTTCTGCTCCCTCGCATTCCCCACCCAAGCTGACAGACAGGTCAGAGGGACCAGGATAAGTCCTAGCCCTCAGCTCAGAAGTGAAGAACTCAGAAGGGAGTGCTACCCATTACCATTATCATCTCCAGCCTGAACACAAGAAGAAGTGGACAGCCTGTCAACAACTGGGAGTGGGCAGAGTGGTGGGCCGATTTCAATTGGAGGTGCCAGGCACCCTCTACCTGGTGGCTGGGAAGGTGGAGGCCCTGGAGCTCTGTTACCTCAGAAGTCTTTTGGGGCCCTTGTGAGGGGTGCCACCTCTTTCCTGCCAATGGGCCCTCAGGGGTCTTCTCATCAGTAACCTCGGCTTGCTCTTGCTTCTAATCCTAAAACCAGTCTGCCTTTTCTAAAGTAGGACCTGAAGGGAAAACTACTATGACTCATGCTCATGGTCCTTTCTCAGCAACCCACATGAAGCAGACATCTGGCCTGGCTCGCTTGTTTGGTAAATATATGATGGAAGAAGGATGTATGGTGGGCCTGCCAAGTCAAAGCATTCTAAGAATTCTGAGGGCCTGATGAAGGCAGGGTCCAAAAGGGCAAAAACGTGCTCAAATTTCCCCTCCCTCCACATCCTGGGATTCTGTCACTCTCAAACACATATTCTCCTTACCAGGAAGAGGGTCACAAATGAAGGCAACTGAACGTTGATGCACAGGGTTCTGGCTCCCTGGATCACTCTTGGCTTTCTTTTTAACCTGCTTAAACCCACATGAGAAGGAACTGAATTAGGAGTTTGGGAAGTAACAAGAACTTTTCAAAAACAATCTGAGATAAATACTTGATATCTACAATTGGACAAGGAAGAGCCCTCCAGAGAACAAGGAGAATCCCACCTCTCCCACATCCTTTCCTGTTCCAGGCTGCACCCACTTCACCCAGTCCCAGTGAGTCCCAGGACTCCCCTTGCTGCCACTCTACCTGCTTCTTGGTGGGTGTTTTCACTTTCCTCTGCTGCCACTGCTGCTTCCTGGGCCCTGGCAACCAGAGAGCCAGCTCAGTCCTCTCCTGGCTGACTGCTCCCACCCTCCCCCTGGGCTGCTTGCTGTGCCCTGCTCTGAGACAAGGACTCTCTCCCTTGAGCCAGGGGTGCTGCTTCCTGAAAAGGCAGATTCCTGAGTTTTCCCTGTGATCCTGCATGACTGTAACTACAATCATAACTGAACGGGCCCAAGTAAAGAGTGGGAAAAGTGGGCTAAGGGAGACTGGTCCCTAGTGATCTGACAGTAGCAGGAAATCTACCTTCTGTCTTCATATTATAATGTAATTTCCTCAGATGTTTAGGATATCTCAGGCCTGGTTTCTAGAGAAAGAAAAAGAAGAAAAGCTCTATTCTTTCCTCCTTTCCCCCAAACATATCCTCCCCCACAAGGCATGTAGCCATCTATTCCACATGTACATTTTGAGAACCTGGTGTTATGCAGCATTCTAGAAGGGCCGATGGAGAGAGGGAAAGGGGTAGAAAAAGAACAGAAGAAACTACTCACCTCAAATCCTTCCCCATACATTTGCTTTCATCTATATAGAGCCCAGCCCTTCTGGAGGGCTTGGGCCCAGAAGTAGAAGGACAGAAGAGAAAGAAAGAACTTTGGAAAGTCAATCCTGCCAGCTTTGAGGAGAGATGAAAACTGGGTTTTCATGGAGGTATCTTCTCTGAGGCTCCCTAGGGCAAACCTGCAGGGTGAGGCGGTGTATGGAGAGAAACATCTCAGTAGAAATTGCACTGCTAGGGCGGCTCCTTTCCAGGGGAAGGTACTTTTTCACCACAGCCAATTGTGCCTTCATCTCTGGACAAAGCATGGTCTTCTCTCCTTCTGACAAAAGACTAAAGGCAACAAAACGGCCAGTCAGTGACAGCTCTTGTAGGAGAGTGTGGCTGAGAAAAAAAAGACATGAAGAGGACTCCAAGCTTGAAGAAATTCCCATTTGGGGGCATAAGAAGGCCTGTACCAATAGGGGCTCATGTAGTAAAACCTCTCTGAAGCACCTCTAACAATCACAGCCGGATTTATTGACTGCTTACTCTCTGTCAGGCTATGTTTTTCATACCATGAATCTTCAGAATTCCTTAAGGGATGGGTATTATTATCCTCATTTTTCAAAGGAGGAAAATGAGGCTTAGAGAGGCTGAATGAATTTACCAAAATTCACCAAGCCATTAAGTTTCAATACAAAGTTCAAAAGTAATCTCACTCCAAACTACCAATACCTAGTCTGCTTCCCCATACCCACCTCATCTATTTTTTTTTCTTCTATCTGGTTGCATCATCGTCTTTTTGGTGCACTGATTCCTCGCATGGGGCCCTGAGCCTCTCCACACAGGTATGGGATGCCTTTTTTTCTTTTTTTACCAGGAGGTCCCAGGGATCGAACCAGGGTCCTCCATATGGTAAACAGGAGCTTAACTGCTTGAGCCATAGCCACAGCCACTTCCCCCACATCTCATCTATTAAAGAAGAGAGTAATGGTGAAGGTGTACACGAGAGAGCACATGGGACATGATTAATCACAAGGCCTGGTGGATGGCAAGTGCTTGATGAGTGGCAGTGGTTATAACTGTCATTGCTGCCTGTTGGTTAGTCTGAGAACTCAGTAAATAAGTAGGTGCTGGTTTCCTCTACTCATATCCAGACCCTTCTCAGTTTCAAAAAAGAGCAGATGCTCTGGCTCTTCCACGGGGCTTATATGATACTTACTCTTTCAGTAGATCCAGAGGCAACATGTCAAATTGGGCCAAGAAAGGTACTGTTTCTTGACTTAATTCCTCAAACAAGTGCACTGGGGATGGGGGAGGTACAACCACCTCTTGAGTTCTCAACTTTATTCCTTTGTGCTGCTTTCCAGAGGGATCCAGAGCTGACTTGTTTTTCTGAAAAAGAAACAGTGGAAATAACTCCCTGAAGCATTCTCTTCAAGCCCTCCATAGATATATTCCAGCCTCTCAACACAACCTGCCATGTTAATCTCCTTGTTGCCAGAACTACTCCAGCAGTTCCTGCCCTCTCTGCACTGTGGAGGTCACCATAATTTTCTCCTCTCAGGCTCCCTAACCCTACTGTTGTCTTCGGTTCATATGGCATTTAGATGTTTTATTTCTTTCAGAAACCTTACTCATTTATACACTCAAGAAATCGAACAAATATTTATTGTGCCAAGTATGTGCCAGGCACAGGTTAGGACTGGGGATTCAGCAATGAAATAAATGGACCAAGAAACTATCTCACAGACATGGCAATCTTAGAGCTCTGTGACTTATCCAAGTTTACATGCACCCAATAAATAGCAGAATTAGAATTAGAACCCCGAGTCTTATAATTCCTGGTCCATTGAAATTTTATTCCCATCACACTGGGGATCAGGTTGTTTTTTGTTATTGCTGTTTTTTTCACTAGAGCAATGGTAGGTTTACGAAAACATCATGTAGGAAGTATCAAATTCCCATAAATCCCCCTCTCCTACACAGTTTTCTCTATTACTAACATTTTGCATTAGTGTGGTACCTTTGTTACAATTCATGAAGCAATATTATTATAATTATACTATTAACTTTAGCATACTATTTACTCTGTGTTGTATAGTCCTATGGGTTTTGTATGAGTGTGTGGTAACTTATATACATGAAGATTAATTTCTAACTGACCAAAAATCCCCCTGAACACTCAATCTTTTCAAGACCAACTGTCTCTTCAAAGGCACTCTTCACCTCCCTACAGGGAGGAAAGCTAGGAGAAAAGAGTTCTGAATAGAAAATGGTTTGATGATTATTCCTAAATAGTGGTTTTCTTTTGCAAATTTTGTTCACTTAAGAGAGAGAATGGAGCAGAAGTACGGGGAGTAGTGAAGCCTTAAAACAAAAACAGACTTCTGGAAAATAGCATCAGAATAGGTAGGCAGGGCTCAACTCTCTCACAAAAACAATAGAGAGGGAAACGGACTTTGGCCCAGTGGTTAGGGCGTCCGTCTACCATATGGGAGGTCCCCGGTTCAAACCCCGGGCCTGGTTCAAACCCCGGGCTTCCTTGACCCGTGTGGAGCTGGCCATGCGCAGCGCTGATGCGCGCAAGGAGTGCCGTGCCACGCAAGTGTGTCCCCCACGTGGGGGAGCCCCACACGCAAGGAGTGCGCCCATGAGGAAAGCCGCCCAGCGTGAAAAGAAAGAGCAGCCTGCCCAGAAATGGCCTGGTTCAAACCCCGGGCCTCCTTGACCCGTGTGGAGCTGGCCATGTGCAGCACTGATGCGCGCAAGGAGTGCCGTGCCACGCAAGTGTGTCCCCCGCGTGGGGGAGCCCCACACGCAAGGAGTGCGCCCGTGAGGAAAGCCACCCAGCGTGAAAAGAAAGAGCAGCCTGCCCAGAAATGGCGCCGCCCACACTTCCCGTGCCGCTGACGACAACAGAAGCGGACAAAGAAACAAGACGCAGCAAACAGACACCAAGAACAGACAACCAGGGGAGGGGGGGAAATTAAATAAATAAATAAATCTTTAAAAAAAAAAAACAAAACAATAGGGAAAGGGCAAAAAGCTGTCAGAGGAACCTGCTTTGGGAATCTACAGACCAGGAGAATGCTGCACACCCCCCAGGAGGGCCAGGGAAAGAGAGACAAAGAAGTTGAAATGAAAACCGTGAGTTACTAGTCCCCATAGCTGGGAACAGCACCCACCCCTACCCTCAAAGCAAACAGGCCAGATAAAACCCATGGCTCACTACAGCCAACTGAGGGGGGAACAGATGTCTTCCCTCCCTGGGAAGACAGAGAGTAGAGAGCAGTTTCTCTTCAGTGAATTTGACCAGCAGAGCCTGCTTTGAATCTTGACTCTGATCAGACCAGAATCACCCACAAGTGGAAGTTGAAAGAATCACCTTCACAGAAAGATTCAACAACAAGTGCCATCTGTTGAGCAGCCAGGAAACTTCAACAAGGAAAAAAATGCTTTTAGGTTTCTCTCGCCCTAAACCTCTGGGAGCAGTTCTATATGCCAATAGTGAGTCCCTGGCCTATTTTGATAACTTAAGCTTGGCAATTTTAAAGACTTAGAATAAACTGAACCAAAAATCAAAGAAAAACCATGAAACAAAGCCACTGGGCAAAAGGGAGAAATTAACCATCATAGTAAATTCACCAACATATTCAGATGCCTAGACACCAGCAAAAAATTACAAGCTATACTAAGAAACAGGAAGATATTGCCTAGCCAAAGGAACAAGCCAAAAGTCCTGATGAGACACAGAATTTAAGTTCAATTAATCAATGATAATCACATAAATCTCCTAAATCAATTTAAAGAGATGAAGGAAAATACGACTAGAGAGATAAAGGATATTAAGAACACACTGGGTGAACATAAAGAACAATTTAAAAGCCTGCAAAGAAAATTAACAGAGCTTAAGGGAATTAAAGACACAATGGATGAGATTAAAAATACATTAGATAGGGCGGCGAACTTGGCCCAGTGGATAGGGCGTCTGTCTACCACATGGGAGGTCCACGGTTCAAACACCAGGTCTCCTTGACCTGTGTGGAGCTGGCCCATGCACAGTGCTGATGCGCACAAGGAGTGCCGTGCCATGCAGGGGTGTCCCCCACATAGCGGAGCCCCACGCACAAGGAGAGCGCCCCATAAGGAGAGCCGCCCAGCGCGAAAGAAAGCGCAGCCTGCCCAGGAATAGCGCCGCACACACGGAGAGCTGACACAGCAAGATGACACAACAAAAAGAAACACAGATTCCCGTGCCACTGACAACAACAGAAGTGGACAAAGAAGACGCAGCAAATAGACACAGAGAAGAGACAACAGTGGTGGGGGGGGTAGGGGAGAGAAATAAATAAATAAATAAATCTTTTAAAAAAATACATTAGATACAGGGAAGCAGACGTGGTTCAACTAATAGAGCATCCGTCTACCACATGGAGGGTCCAGGGTTCAATCCCCAGGGCCTCCTGACCCGTGTGGTAAGCTGGCCCACGCACAGTGCTGCCGTGCACAAGGAGTGTCGTGCCACGTGGGGTGCCCCTGCTTAGGGGCGCCCCACACACAAGGAGTGTGCCCCTCAAGGAGAGCTGCCCCACGTGAAAAAAGCGTAGCCCGTCCAGGAGTGGCACCGCATACATGGAGAACTGATGCAGCAAGATGATGCAACAAAAAAGAGACTCAGATTTCCTGTGCCGCCAAGAATGCAAGCAGAAACAGAAGAACTCACAGCGAATGGACACAAGAGAGCAGACAAAGGGGGGGAGGGGAGAGAAATAAATAAAATAAATCTTTAAAAAATATATATTAGGTACATATAACAGCAGATTTGAATTGATGAAGGACAGAATTAGTGAAACTGAGGACAAAATATCTGAACTTTAAAAGGTAGGCAAACAGAAAGAGAAGGAAAAAAATATGCAACAGGATCTCAGGGAATTGAATGACAATGCAAAACACACAAATATACCCATTATTGGTGTCCCAAGGGAGAAGAGAACAGAAAAAGGGCAGAAAGAAGATTTGAATAATGACTGAAAACTTCCCAAACCTTATGAAAGACATAAATATCAATATCCAAGAAGGGCAATGCACCCCAAAGAGAATAAATCCAAGTAGAACTACTCCAAGATACCTACTATTCAAAATGAAAAATAGCAGAGATAAATAGAGCATACTGAAAGCAGAAAGAGAAAAGCAATGTATCACATACAAGGGAACCTCAAAAAGAATAAGTGCCACCAAAAATGTCTTAAAAAGGAGGAACAAAGTTAGAGAACTCAAAAACCCAGTATGGTATTGGCATAAAGATAGACATATTGACCAAATGGAACTGAATCAAGAACTCAGAAATAGACCCTCACATCTACAGTCAAGTGATCTTTGACAAGGCTGTCAAATCCACCCCACTGGGCCAGAACAGTCTGTTCAATAAATGGTGTTGGGAGAACTGGATACACATATCCAAAAGAAAGAAAAAGGACCCCTGTCTCACACTTTATACAAAAATGAACTCAAAATGGATCAAAGACCTAAATATAAAACCTACAGCCATAAACCTCCTAGAAGAAAATGCAGGGAAACATCTTTAAGATCTTGTGGTAGGTTATAGTTTCTTAAACCTTACATCCAAAGTATGAGCAACAAAAGAAAAAAGATAAATGGGACCTCCTAAATTAAATGTTTTTGTTCTTCAAATTCTTTGTCAAGAAAGTAAAAAGGCAGCCTGCTTAATGGGAGAAAATATCTGGAAACCACATATCTGACAAGGTTTGATATCCATGTTAAATAAAAAGATCATATAACTCAACAATAAAAAGACAAGCAACCCAATTAAAAATTAATCAATGTACCATTGATAGTATACTTTGGATAGATTTATGCTTTATTAATATGTATCAGTAAAATCCATCTGTTAAAAAAAAATAGGCAAAAAGACTTGAAGTAACATTTCTCCAAAGAGGAAATACCAATGGCCAAAATGTACATGAAAAAAACATCCAATATCACTAGCTATTAGGGAAATGCAGATCAAAACAAAAATGAGATACCATTTCATGCCTTATAAAATGGCCATTATCAAAAACACAGAAAGGCGGCAGACGTGGCCCAGTGGTTAGGGCATCCATCTACCACATGGGAGGTCCGCGGTTCAAACCCTGGGCCATCTTGCCCCGTGTGGAGCTGGCGCATGCGTGGTGCTGATGTGCGCAAGGACTGCCGTGCATGCAGGGGTGTCCCCCACGTAGGGGAGCCCCACACACAAGGAGTGCGCCCCACAAGGAGAGCTGCCCAGAGCGAAAGAAAGTGCAGCCTGCCCAGGAATGGTGCCACACACATGGAGAACTGACACAACAAAATGACGCAACAAAAAGACAGATTCCCGTGCCGCTGACAACAACAGAAGCGGACAAAGAAGACGCAGCAAATAGACACAGAGAACAGATAACCGGGGTGGGGGTGGGGGAGGAGGGTAAATAAATAAATAAATAAAGCTTTAAAAAAAAGTGTGGAAATATATAATATTAAAAAAAAAACAAAAACAGAAAACTACAAGTGCTGAAGAAGATGGGGAGAAACAGGAGCATTCCTTCCCTGTTGGTGGGCATGGAGAATGGTGCGGCCTCTGTTGAAGACAGTTCAGCAGTGCCTCAAGAAGCTGAATGATCCAGCAATACCATTACTAGGAATATATTCAGAAGAACTGAAAGCAAGGACGTGAACCGACATGTGCATACCAATGTTCACAACATTATTCACAATTGCTAAAATATGGAACTAGCCCAAAGTTCATCAACTGATGAATGGTTAAACAAAATGTGGTAAACAGATACAATGGAATACTATTCAACGCAAGAAGAAATGAAATCAGGCTGCATATAACAACATGGATGAACCCTGACGATGCTATGTTGAGTGAAATAAGCCAGACACAAAAGGATAAACATCACATGGTCTCACTAATAGGAACTAAATACGATGAGTAAAATCACTGATTAAACTCTAGGGTTTAGGTTACTACGAAATAAAATGTGGGTTGACAATGGGAGCTGATGCTCGATGCATGTAGAATTTTTAATAAGGTTTATTGAAAAAGTGTGGAAACGAATAGAGTTGATGGTAACACATTATAATGAGTATAACACTGCTGATTTAGAAATGAGATTGTGGTTGAAAGGGGTAGTCTGTGGATGTAACTGTCAATTGAAAGGAAGTTAGGGAAAAATTACGGTATGTAGAACAGTGATTTCGGTGGTGGATAAAGATTGTGGTTAACAGTACAAATATAAGAATGTTCTCTCTTAAAATGTTAAGAATATGATGATACATGGTAATTACAACTAATGTAACTTATGGACAATATTTAATAGTAATATTGTAATATTTTTGCAGCAATGGCAAAGAAGATATATCAATTCTAAGAGATAACTATAGGGGTTTTAAGGAGGTATGGGGATTTTTCCTGTTGGAGTAATTAAAACGTTCTAAATTTGACTGAGGTTATGACAGCACAACTCTGTGATGAAAATGAGTACCGCTGAGTATACACTTTGAATGGACTGTACAAAACTTGGAGTTGCATAACATAGGGAATCCAGTGGTGGAAAATGGACTGTGGTTAACAGGACAAATATGAAAATGTTCTCTCATGAACTATAACAACTGTATAATAGTAATACAGGGTCAGGTGGGTTGCAAAAAAAATACACCAAATGTAAGATACAGGCTATAGTTAGTAATATTTTGATGATGCTCTTTCATAGTTTGTAACAAATGTTTCAGAACAATGCAAGGTATTGTGGTGAGGCGATGTATGGGAACCCTATATGACGTTAGGCATGTTTGTTTTGTAAGTTTACAACGTTTACTATGTATTTATTGTTTATGTATGTTCATATAAGAACGATATACTTCAATAAAATTTTATTTAAAAAAAAAAGAAAAAAGAAAAACACTACAGGGTAATATTATAAAGTTTTGGCCAACATAGAACTCACCAGAGCAGATTTTGTTCTTTTCTCCTTTCTGTCTTGGCTGTTGACAATAGGTGGCATCTCAGCCGGACTTGAAATAAGAATAACCGACTTAGTCCCAGACATTTTAAAGAGAAGCACCAATGAGATCTGTGAATGACTATCATGAAGAATTCTCTCTAATCAGCACTCAAAGATGGCTGAATGGGAGTCGAGCAGTACATATTGCCCAAAGGCTGCTGAAGACCCCTCACCCTCACATCAAAATTACGTTCATCCTGTTCACTTACATAATCCAGGTATTTACTTTCATAGCATTAATCCAAAGTAGTAAATATATACTTAGGTGTGGGTATAGTTGTAATATCGGTTATATAAAACAAAATGGCCATCAGCGCTGGGCATTGCCTGGAGGGAGAGCCCCTTTTCGAGAAGGGATTTTCCAGAAGAAAAAACTAGTTGATCTGCAGGAGCTTGCTGTGAAAATGGAAACTCACCCATGAGGGTTGTAGATAAGTAACCTGATGATAAACCAGTTATGGCCCAGGAAAGAGAGTGTATTAGAATGGACAAGCATATTATAGTAGTAAATATATACTTAGGTGTGGGTATAGTTTTAATATCGGTTATATAAAACAAAATGGCCATCAGCGCTGGGCATTGCCTGGAGGGAGAGCCCCTTTTCGAGAAGGGATTTTCCAGAAGAAAAAACTAGTTGATCTGCAGGGGCTTGCTGTGAAAATGGAACTCACCCATGAGGGTTGTAGATAAGTAACCTGATGATAAACCAGTTATGGCCCAGGAAAGAGAGTGTATTAGAATGGACAAGCATATTATACTAACCAATGTATATCTGCTCCTCACTCTGTAAACGCCTCCTCTGTAAAATGGAAACTATGGAAACTTAACATCAGCCATTCTGAACATTTCCTTCCTTGCTTCCCCATTTGCTCTCTTTAAGCTCCCCATTCCACCTCTTCCGCAGAGCCCCTTCTACTTTCTGAATGGGATGCCTGATTCTTGAATCACTCAATAAAACTGTGAGATCCTGAATTATATGAAAAGTTTTTCCTTTACACATCTGACTCCCCCATATTACTGTAAACTCCAAGAGGGCAGAGACCAAATTTGTTTTGTTCTCACTGAATCCTCATTGCTTAGCATAGAAGAGGTACTCAAGAAGTATTTTTTGCTCTCTCCTCTTCCTTTTTCCCACCGAGAACACGGACATGATGAATGGAGTTCTAGCAGCCACTGTTGACCTTAAAAGCACCCAGAATCACCTTGAAGATGGAAACCATGGGCTAAGGATGATGACCCAGAAAACTAGAAGGAACTCGGGTCTCTGATTATCTCATGGAACTAACATATCAGCCCTGGTTTGGTCTGTCTACTGCTGAACTTCTTACAAAAAGGAAATAAACCCTTAGGGTTGTGGGAGGTTTTTTTGGTTGTTGTTTGTTTGGTTGGTTTGTACCATACACGTATAAAAAATGCACATATACAGAAGTATTCACAGGATCAAAAGAATAGAATAAAATGAAATGAAAAGAAATTCTCCAGTCTCAGCATTTCTAAATGGTCATTTAACCAGTATTTAAAAACCTCTGTGGTCTACAAAAGAATAATCACTTTCTTCCAATGACTGTATTAGCAAGCCTTTGGGCCTTTACCAAATGATCTCTGCCACCACACTCTGCCTTGTACACAAGTTCTGTATGCTAGTCATTTTGTTCCACTCCACCAGGCCTTGGGGTTGAAATTAGAAATTCGTGTACTTTGTTGAGAACTTTTTTTCTAGTGGCTGGTGGCTACTAAGAAAAACTAATCATTAGAAAGCATTTGTTTCTTAACCAAACCCCACAAATACATCAGACTCTATCTTGTCTGTTATTCACCATGTAGAATTGGATGTAGAGAAGTCCCACAACAAGAATTTCAAAGTGCATTAAAAGAGAATTCAGTGTAGCCAGAGGCAGATGCCAGAGACCATAACATTTTTCTCTGCTTGGCCTCCTGCTCGTTGCAATGAAGCAGCTAAAAGGAAATCACAAAAGTCCTGCAGAGGACATGCTTAGGGATTTGCAGAATATAAGAGTTGAAGGTTCCCGAGTTCTAGACATGAAACTCACATTTTCACACACTTCTCTGGCTTTTCTGGGATCCACACTACAACCATATTTCTAATATCTTGTGAGTAGGGAAGTGGTGTTTCATTCAAATTCAGCACTGAAAGCTAAGAGAAAAAGAGAAAGCCTGTGTTATGGCCTGAAGGTTCCAGCTCCAGATGGCATTCAATATCAGGCCAAGGACTACTTCAGCAGACATCAGTCTGGTATTTTGGCAAGAGTAAGCATTGGTAAGGGAATAATCTTCCCCACATCACTGTGACATTAAGGTGACATTTAGCAATCCCAACCCCATTACATATGAGGGTATCTCAGGGCTTACCTATAGGGACCCTACTCATTCTGCCCAGGCCACTCTGAAGACTTGTATATCCCTGCAGATAACACAATCAGCAGTTTGGAAGCAGGGGGAGAATTGGTAGAGACTGAAGCAAGTTTTCCATTTTTGCAGCCTGTTTACAATTATAGTCATCTATTTAAAACTTTAAAGTGTTAACCCTTCCTCACATTTAGGTTATTTACAATCCTAGAAAACAGGTACCCATAGAGATCTTGTAAATTATCTAGTCCATATTCCTAGTGGGTATATGCACAAAAACACTGTTAAAAATAAGATTGTCCCTGAGAAAAGGAACTGATTGGTTTGGGGGGTGAGGGGGAGGACACAGGGGAGACTTTTCATTGTAAACCCTCTTATGCCTTCTGAAATTAGAACCATAGATATTTATTATCTGTTCAAATAATTAATTAAAAATAATTCAATCCAGCCCTCTTGCTTGAAAGAAGTCAAAGAGGTAAATTGATTTGTTTCTTTTTTTTTTTCCAAATTCTACTCAATTTATTCATTTTTTTAAAAGATATTACATTCAAAAAATATGAGGTCCCCATTCACCCCCACTGCCCCCACCTCTCCACTCCCCCCACAGTAACACTCTCCCCCATCATCATGTCACATCCATTGCGTCTGGTGTGATTTGTTTCTTTATCCATTTGAACCTACCTACTGTCCCTTTCACTCTCTGCCAAACGATACTGAAAAGTGAAGTATTTCAGGGGGGGAAAAAGGACTCCAGTAGGAACTTGAAATGGTAGAAAATCTCTCTTTACTATAGAAAACTAAGAGGGTTGTTCTTCTAAACCCCTGATTTAACTCTATCCCCTAAATAGCTGTGTGCTTTGCCCAAAAAAACCCTCTGGACCTCAGTTTCCTCAATTGTAAGATGCATGACATCGATGAAGTAGACCATACTAATGTTTCCCAAATTGCAACTACAACTTATTCATGGGCCATCAAATCAAATTTGGTGACTTGCAGTCCAACTGTGTAAAAGTGAAATAGAATGAAATAGGACAGAAAATATCCAAGAAAGGTAAGGATCATTTCATGACATTTTTGTTGTGAACTGTGGGTCAGTGCTAAAACAAGTTTGAAAGCCATCAGACTAGATGATCTCATGCCCCATTTCAGGTCTGACCTTCCCACATTCTAACTTTCCTGTATTATGAGATGGCAATGTTTACTGAACATGTTCTGTGCGGGTTAGAGACAGGAAATTCACGCTCTTGCCAGACCTCCACAAATCAATTCCTTTTGCGCCTGGGACTTCTGGAGACAGGAGAGCATGTAAAGCCATTAGCACAAAGCCTAGCATATAGTAAGGGCCCAATAAAAGGTAGTTATTTTTATCATCATCATGATCAAGATCATTATTCAGATTATAGTCGTCCAGAGGAAAAATGTAAAATAAAGGTAAAACATTTCGGGAAATGGACTTTGGCCCAGTGGTTAGGGCGTCCGTCTACCATACGGGAGGTCCGCGGTTCAAACCCCTGACCTCCTTGACGTGTGGAACTGGCCCATGTGCAGTGCTGATGCGCACAAGGAGTGCGCCCATGAGGAAAGCCGCCCAGTGTGAAAAGAGAGTGCAGCCTGCCCAGGAATGGCGCCGCCCACACTTCCCGTGCCGCTGACGACAACAGAAGCGGACAAAGAAACAAGACACAGCAAATAGACACCAAGAACAGACAACCAGGGGAGGGGGGGAAATTAAATAAATAAATAAATCTTTAAAAAAAAAGGTAAAACATTTTATTCCCACTAGTAAGGAGAAAATGTTGAGGAAGTACTTCTTCAAATCTGTGACTTACTTTTGGAGGTCTATCAGTATGGTTGATCATCAAACCTCTGTCAGGTAAATCCTTCATACCTCTGAACTCTAAAAAATGAGAGTTTCCCAAAATTAAACAGAGACACAAAAGACTTACAGAGAAGATAAATTTAGTGCTATGAGAAAAACTCTTCTACTTATCTATAGAAAGCCTTGGGCTTAATACTAACTAAATGAATGAAGGGTCTCACCATCTCCTTAAGTTTTGTTTGCTTGTTTTTCCTAGACAGACATCACAAATAGCAAACACTTCATAACTATTTGTAGCATCAAACTGAATTCATAGCCTATGCCTCTCTCCAGCTAGATGTTGTGTCACCATCAATAAAATTTAAGAACCTTTGATGTAGATGTTCAAAACATGTTGAATGAATAAATGAATAAGTGAATGAATAATAAAGAGGTGTAAGATAAAGACCTGAATCCTCAGCCTTCTTTACAGATCCCTTCATGATGTAGGTCCCTGACTTCTATCTCAGTTCCAGAGCCTTATCTCTGACTACTCTTCCACTCCTATTCTATGTTCCAGACATACTAAACTATTTGCTTAATACCTAAAGAGTTCTCTCCCATCTCCAGGACTTTGAACATATTATTCCTATAGTCTGGGAATGCTCTTCCTGCCCCACCTCCCACTTGCAACCCTCACACACTAGGCTGCTCAAATTTTAGGTCTAGGCACAGATACACCTTCCACAAAAAGAGTGCCCTGGGTTAGAAACCCTACCTGTATGCTTTCACACAGGGCACACTCCTCTCACACCACTCATCATACTGAACAGTACTTGCCTATCTACTTGTCTGCCTCCCCAACTAGGCTAAAAGCCCCTTTGAGGATAAAGACTGTATCTTTTTTAATGTAATATCCCCAGCACCCAGAAGAGTGGCCTCAACTAAGACACATTTATGAATTGAATAAGTAAGTAATGAAGTCATGGTCCCTGCCTTCAAAGGGCTTAAAATCCAGCTGGAAAAATATGGGATAGGCATAAAAGTATCAATAAGTGTGCCATGGGACAATAAGTGCTGGAGTAGTTTAGAAGAGAGAGTACCCAGAGGTAATGGCAAATGATGAAACTCAACCTTGACAGAGGAGGACTTATTCATTCATTCAACAAATTCTTATTGAGCTCTCACTATACACTGTGCACTATTACAGACACAGTAGGTAGAGCAATGAACAAGACAAGACAGGCATGGTCCCTGATCTTGTGGTCCTTACATTCTAATGAAGGGAGACAAACAATAAACAAGCAAACAAGTTAACAAAATCAGAACTGAAGAGTTTGGGGAAAAAAAGCAATAAGGTTGAATGATAGTGAGAGCATAGAGAAACTTTAAATAGGTGATCAAGGAAGGTATCTGTGAGAAAGAAACTTTTAAGCTTAAGCTTGAACTGCGAGAAGGAGTTAGCCATGCAAGGATCTAGGGCAGTGTTTCTCGACGAGAGACAATTTTGCCCCCAGAGTACATTTGACAATGTCTGGAGATGTTGGTTGTCACAAAAGGGGTGAGGTACTACTAGCAGCCAATGCATGGAGGGCAGGGAAGCTGCTAAACAGCCTGTAATCCACAGAACAGCACCACAGAACAAGGAATTTTCTGGCCCAAAATGCCAACAGTGCCAAGTTGAAAAACCCCAATCTAGGGCAAAAGTGTTCCTCTCCAAGGAAACAGCAAGTGCATAAGCCCTGGGGTGGGACTTGTGGAGTGTGTGAGAACTTGAAAGGGCTGTGTGACTGGAGTCTAGTGAACAAGGAAGAGAAGAATGCAAGATTTGGTCCGGGAAAAAGGCAGGATCTTATAGGGCTTACAGGTCTTGACAGAAAGTTAGTGATGCAAAGAGGGGAAAAAGTGGTCTTTAAGGTTCAAGAAATGGCACGAGCAGTGTCAGAGATAGAAAAACACAATCAGAAGACCCGTTTGGCTCTGAGGTGTCAAAGAAAAGGACTCTAGGATTGGAGATAAGCCAGATGGTCAAGAGGCTTCGACTCCAGAACAGGGACGACTGGATGTCTTCTATAATAAATGAAGTGTTGATGAAAGGGTTTTTGAGCAACAATTTGATATGAGTACAGCAATATTTTTGGAAGATTAATGTATTGGAAGTATGGAAGGTGGTTTAGAGGAGAAGAGTGGCTAGTTCAGAGGTCACTATAAAAATCCACACAAGGTAATGAGAGTCTGGTTTAGGATAAAGGGAGTGAGACCAGAATGCAAGAGAATCTCAAGGAAGAAAGTATAGAAAGTAGAAGCTGACTGGATGAGGCAGCTCTTTTATAGCTCTATATCATACACCATGGGCATGGGGGGCAGGAGGAGGAAGTGTGGATTTGTGTGAGGATGCAAAGCACATTAAAGGTTCCGGCTAGCAGATGCGGCAGTTTTCCTCAGACTCAAATCCTAGAGAACCTGAAAGTAGCCCTACCCTTTCCTATTCTACCTCTACCGAGAGAAAAATTAAGGGCTACTTAAATGAAACAGGAGAAAAGAAACTACAATGAGAGCCACCACCAGTGATTCCCACCTGGCAACAGGGTCTTCAGATTTTTAAAGTCTAAAGTTTCTGCAGATAACTGTCCTTTAGCTTCATATAAGCTCTAACTGGGTGTTTATACGAAGTACCCAATTTAATTTTGTAGGATGTACAAAAAGAAAAACGTCATTCCTTCTGCCTTCAGAACATTACAAAATAGTTTTACACCTAAAAACAAAAAATAAAGACTTCACATGTGGGTACAGTTTTCTGATGACCTACAGCAGTTGATGAGATACCCCAAATTAACCAACCTCTAGAACACAAGTGAGAACGTTCCTTTTTGTTCCCACTCTAGTTTTAAGTTAGTGTTTCCTTTTTAATCTTGCTTTCTGAAAGGCTTCTTTATAGGTAAGGGAAGTCACAACCCAGAATTCTGACATAGTAGGTTCCTAAAGGAAGATTCCATGACCATTCACCTGCCTTGAAATCTGGAGTCAAACTTCAAAGCCCGAGACAACAAAGAGGGAGTCTTAGTGAAGGTAAGTCCTGTTAAACGACCGTGAGCACGTCTCTTGGCCCGCAAGCAGGAATCTGAGATGTTTACAATGGTGAGTACTGGGAGTTTTTCTACAAAAGGAGATCAGAAGAAAACATGTGACATGTCACCTTTTAGGTAAAGGAAGCCAAACAGGAATAGCTGAAGAACCTCGTAAGAAAGTAGACAGGGGCTGGCAGATTCACCTTCAGTGTCCGGGGGAGGTTTGCAGGAACCCAGGATTCTAGGGTGGCCCCTCTCGATCCTACGGATCGTCTCCCAGCATTGCGGATGCTGACAAACAGCCAAGTTACAGGTGGTTTCATCCCACTGGCTCTCATCTTGCAAATCCATAGCTACAAATGGTTTGGGACAAAGGCCAACCCTGCAGCTTTCTAATTCTCTGGAGAAAAAAAACACATAATTAGGGCGCATTATACATTAGCCATGCAGTCCTGAACTTAATTTAGACTCAAAGTATTAGAGTCTCTATTTCTATTCAACCTATAAAGGTTGGTCATAAGATAATTAATGATAGGGAAACAAGGAAAAATAAAAACATTTCAGCATGGATTAGAAGAAATTGGGAGCAGACTAACTTTCAGAAGATCTCCTAATTGGCCACTTAATAGCTGAGTGAGCTGGGATTTAACAATTCTGAGCCTCATTTCCTCATCTGTAAAATGAGGACAAGCCTATTTCACAGGGTTATTGCAAAAATTAGCTAATAGATGTTAAAAGGTCTGGCATCTAATTCAAAATAAATATTAACATCCTTTGCTTTTCCCTTTGATTAGTCATTAGGAAGATGATACAACCATCTCCAAAAAGTCTTTTTCAATTTACAACTGATGTAGGTATAGAAGTACCTTATATGATTCAAAAACACAAAGAACAGCAACATTTTGTTTGGATGACATGCTTTATTTTTCAGTATGATCCAATTTCCAGGCAGGCAGCTCAAATACCAATCATTAATGGATGAGTTTGCTCAAACAACAAATAAGTAATGATGCAATTGCATCAGAGGCCACCTATTTTACACTGGCTTTATAGTCCTAGGCAAGTAACTTCACCCCTCTCTGTTTCCTAACAAGAAGTAGGGGGAAGTAATCCCTAAGCAGGATAGAAGCATTAAATAAGATAATGTACATTAATGTATGATACATATGATACATTCATGTATCATACATATGTATGATACATAATACATACGATCATCTTCCCTCTCTAGAGAAGCTTTATTCACTACCACCTTAACCCTAATAACTCTGTAAGGACAGTGTCCATTACGTCTTTCTTTTATTCAACACATTTGACTAACAAGTATTTGAGGTGACCTGTTCTGGACAGGGAGAACAATAATGAAGAAGATGAAATTCCTGTTCTAAAGACCTTAAAATTTAGACCAGTGGTTGCAAACTATTTGCCTGGAATAGCATTTGGCCTATGAGTTTTGTTTGCATTGCTCTTTAATTGAACCAGTATTTTAAAACTGAAACACTTCCTAATATCCAAGCTTCTGGCTTCTCTGAAAAATCAAAATATCTGACCACAGAGCCCAGTTCCAACACCACAGCAATTAGCTGGGGCAGAACACTCCTAGCGTCATTAAACCAGGTCTGCTCTAACCAGATGGACAGTACCCTGCCAGACGCTATAGTTTCCACCTGAAGCAATTTTAGTTGCCATGTATCATCGCGTTTACTGCTGTTTTTCTCATAATAGGGAAATTGTCTTCTGTACCCATGTCTCTTTCAAAAGCAGGAAAACAAAGAGTGACTTGAGAGAACAGCATGTTTCAAATATACATATATGCAAACAGTTCTCTGTGATGACATTTCTACGTATTTATTATGAAAATTATATAACTTAAAACGCCACTGCGAAACCATGGTAATGTTTTTGACTGGGAAAGATGTACAATAAACAACTTAATGAACTAAAAAATAAATACAATTTTAACATTTTCTAATGCGAATGTGACTGTGCTTTATTCTTCCATCACACTCGCTTGCTTCACGCCCTTCTAGTCCCTGCCCAGACCGAAATGAGCCGCGAGGTCTACCCACACGCGTCTCTCGGTCAACAGCACTAGCGCTGTGCCGAAAAAGTAACGTATGTTCAATAAACTCTAGATAGCAATAGTCGTTAATACGATTATTACAAAGTTGGGAGGAGTGACTAGATTAAGGATGGACATCAGCTCCGGTAAAGATGGAAAAACATCCTCCGCTCCGTTACGGGAAAAGGAAGTGGCCTTCCGATGGCTGTGGCTCCGCTGGATCAAAGCAGATACCAGACCGCTACAAATCAGAAACTCGGTGGGATAGCCGGGTTCCGCGCAGCGCAGAGGATGAGACGGCCCCGCCCAGGCGGTTCGATTTACACCCTTATCTCCCGCGAGGGCCGCCCAGCCGGGCCGTCGCCAGGCAGCGGCGCAGAGCACTACCGGGAATGGACGGAAGCCCCAGGGACTCATCCTCAATTAGCATGAACGCTCCAGACGGTGGTAGTGGCGTGAAGCAGAGTTAGAGCTGAGGAGGAGCGCGCAGGGCACTGTGGGACCGGACGGAAGCCCCGGCGGACCAAAACCACCGCGGCATGGAAAGGTCGGTTGCAGTAGCGACTTGAGGCGGAGGCGGGGCTGGGGTGGTGAGTGGCGCGCGGGGCACTGTGGGATACAGTGTGGACCGTGTAGCGGGGAGACGGAAGCCCCGGTGGGTCAGGCCGGAGAGACGCGGGAAGTCTGGACGCGGTAGCGCCCTCAAGAAGTCTCCTGCGGAGGCCTGGGCCCCGGTGTCGGCCATGGCTGAGAGACCTGAGGACCTAAACCTGCCCAACGCCGTCATCACCAGAATCATCAAGGAGGCGGTGAGCGGGCGGGCCCGGGCGGACTAGCGGGCGGGAGGGAAGCAGGTCCTCCGCAGGCAGCTTTATCCACTCCTGTTTCTTCACAGCTCCCGGACGGTGTCAACATCTCTAAGGAAGCCCGGAGCGCCATCTCCCGAGCCGCCAGCGTCTTCGTACTGTACGCCACGTCCTGGTGAGCGGATAGAGCTAACCCGAGCTCGGCTAGGGCTGAGACCTTAGGGTGGTGCAGAGAGACCCCTGGCTTGGGATTCGTGGTCTGGAGTCCACAAACCGCAGTGGTTGTATGCTCCCTCAGTGGGCAGAAGTTCACAGGCCTCATCCAGTTCTCGCAAGCTCTAAAATAACTTTGACCTTTAGTACAGGGAAGGGAGGGACAAAACACCATGCATCCAAGACGTAGGCTTCCTTGCCCAATTCAGGTTGCTCCTTTCCCACCCACTCCATGTGCGGCAAGAGGGGATGTGATGGCCGCTTTTCTTCTCATTCTCCTTTAGTGCCAACAATTTTGCGATGAAAGGGAAGCGCAAGACTCTAAACGCAAGTGATGTGCTCTCGGCCATGGAAGAGATGGAGTTCCAGCGGTTCATTACCCCCCTAAAAGAAGCTCTGGAAGGTAATGATCCTTCCGTTTTCTCAGCCACGTAGAAGATGGTCATCCCGTGTGGTCTGCTCACCTTGCCCTGAGGCTTTCTCAGAGTGTGTCCCTTTTAAGGGAATACTGGATGTGACTGAACCAGTTCAGTTGGCACCATGTCAGATCTGTGATATTGGGCAGGTTATTTTTCCTTCTGTGCCTCAGCTTTTCCAGCTATGGAATGGAATTAGAAGCCAAAGTCTGGTTCACTCTTCCAACACTACCTCTTAATCCCCTCCTTCCTCCTTACAGCATACAGGAGGGAGCAGAAAGGAAAGAAGGAAGCCTCAGAGCAAAAGAAGAAAGACAGAGACAAAAAGACAGATTCAGAGGAGCAAGACAAGAACAGGGATGAGGACAACGATGAAGATGAAGAAAGGTTGGAAGAAGAAGAACAGAATGAGGAGGAGGAAGTGGACAACTGAATGGGGTGGGGAGATGGAGGCACCTTGGAAGGTACCACTCTGAAACTTTGGGGACATGTTTATGTGATGCTTTTCCCTGCTGGGCAGAGTAGTCTTAGGCTGAAGTGCCTGAAAACTTTGAAATAAAAGTGACTAGAATTATCAAAACCAGTGCTTCCTAGACTCAGAGTATCTGAGTGGCAGAATCGTTTTTGCTGGAGGTTAGGGCTTTTTGACAAGAGGGATTCTGAACAGCTAATTAGCCAATTGGATCTCTCTTGTTTAGTTATGTATATGTTTAGGCAATTTTTGATCCCTGTTTCTCCCTCCAGAAAATAAGTAATAATAATAACTTTCATGCTGCTTGCTGTGTTCTAAATAACAGGCAGTTCAGGCTCAGGATAATTTTGGGCTTCAGTCATGTTCAGCCTATATTTTATTGTACAGTGTTTGGCAATACTATCTTAGTGATCAGAATGATTTGGCTTTCGGAAACCGAAAAAGTGTGGGAGAAAAAACCTATTCTGTTGTTTCTTCACTTGACAGTAGCATTAATTGAATCTCAGTTTCTGAAGACCCACTTGGCTTCTAGGCATTTGAGCTGCTAAGGTGGCTGCACTCTTGATGTATATGCTTTCAAATTAGCAGTGTAGAGTGTAATTAGTATATAGCAAGGGTGTCCATGTCTTATTCTTAAGAAACAGATGGTTTAGTATTGGGTGTACTTCACTGCCTGTCACTGTACAGCTTTAGTATTTATCTTCATCACCTGGAAGGTGTAAAATCCCAGCCTTTCTCATCTTCTAGTCCATCTCCCAGACTTGTGACTAAGGCTTTCATTCTTTAATTCTTAGTAAGTTTCAAATTTCATTTCCTCTAGGCACAACTTCCCTCCTCTGTGCTTTTCTCTTGTCTGTCTCTCTTGTGCCTCTCCTGTTTCCCACTTCCATATTCTCTCTCCTTCCTTTTCTCATTTCTTTGCCAATCTAGGAACTTTGATAACCTGCTTAATATCCAAAATGTGGGGTCCTCTGATGCCTTAGTTCTAATCTCATGGTCTTTTAAAAATGATTTTGTAAAACCCCTCTGAACCATAAGGAAGGTCTGATGGTGCTCAGGAATCCAATTCCCCACAAACTATCCCCTTTTACCTACTTCTAAAGTATCTCTGTTGGTCTTTCTTAGCCTTTTTTCTCTTTCCCTTCAGTGCCCCAGGCACTTTTGTTTGTCTCTAAGTTGAGTACAGGTCAACATCATTCTTGTTGAATGAATACAGTGAAAAGTTTCTTGACAAATGAGTAAAGAATCTTGAAAAAAATTATAATGCATTGTATAAATAAAAGAATATTCTTGTTAAAAAGTGACAGTTTCTGTTTCATCCTGCTTACAGTTAGTGTGCTTTTGGTGGCACACTGAACATGGCCCTGTACAGTTCTCGGAATGTGGACTGGGTCCCACCTTTGTAAACCTGGAGTCCTGCATTACCTTCGATGACCAGCAGATGCTGCCCATTCATAGGCCAGGAAGCTGCTTTTTAACCACACCAAGAGCTTTCACTGGCTCCTCTGCTGGACATCCTATTCCATTCTAGGTTGTAAACAACTCCAAACATTTATTGAACCCCTACTGTGTGCCTGGCACTGTTCTTAGTGCTTTCAATACTAACCCTTAAACCCTGTGAGGTAGCATTGCTGTTACTTCCATTTTACAGATTATGGATAAACTAAGAGAAATAAAGGAACTTGCCCATGGTTACATGCTATGAAAGGCAGAGCCAGGATTAAACCCTCAGTGTGATTCCAGAGTCTGTTCTTAATCACAGGACAATATTACTTCTCTAATGTACATATGTTTTTCAAATCCTAAATTATGTTTATAAACAACATTTCACAAACATACAACCTCAGTAGTATTTTGGTCCCATGTTTTTTTTTCCTCCACAGCAGAAACATCCTTTCTTAATTTATATGACCACCACTCTAGGCTAAGCCCTCATGTCCTGTCTATACTCCCACAGCTTCTTTTGAGCTCATTTTCCTGCCTTGTTTTTGCTTACTCTGTTCTGCCCTGAGTACTACTTGCTAAGTGTGTCTTCTTGGAACATGGCTGTTACATGGGCTGTTGAATCAGCCCATATTTAAATCTGTTCTTGAAAGTCTGCATAAGAAGGGCTCAATTTACCATATATTGTAATCTGCTTCTCCCCAACATAGACCTTTGCTCTGGACAAGAATAAGCCCCCAAAAGAAAGCTTCTTCCTTATGACTTTAGGTCATTCTTCCCCATACAAGTTACTCCATTAACACAAGATAATAGCTACAGCTATTATCTGGTCCATGGTTACACTCCCCCCCCCACCTTATTTTTGTTTATTCTGCAATCCCAAGGGGTTTGGGATGATGTCCCCTCTGCTTCAGGCTCAAGGGATGTGGATATTATGGAGCAGAGGAAAGAAATTGTTTTGTTTGCAGTTGAAGATACTCCTTGTTTTGGGGGTGGTAGTGGTCCATCATTCTGGAAGCAATCTTTTTTTTTTTTTTTTGAGATTATTTTATTTCTCTCCCCACCCCAGTTGTCTGCTCTCTTGTGTCCATTTGCTGTGTGTGCTTCTGTGTCCTCTTGCATTCTCGGCGGCACCAGGAATCTGTGTCTCATAAAGAAGCAACTTGCTCAAGGTCTCACTGCTAATTTATGTTGCATCACCTTGCTGCGTCAACTCTCCATGTGTGCGGCGCCACTCCTGGGCAGGCTGCACTTTTTTCACATGGGACGGCTCAATGCAGGGGGCTCCCCTATGCGGGGGACACCCCTGCATGGCACAGCACTCCTTGTACGCACGGCAGTGCTGCACGTGGGCCAGCTCACCACATGGGCCAGGAGGTCCTGGGCTTGAATCCTGGACCTCCCATATGGTAGACAGACACCCTTATCAGTTGAGCCACATCCGCTTCCCAATCTTAATGACCCTTGGCCCATAGTAATCTTCGCCTTCTTTGGACAGTTAATTTGACATTTGTTGTTTGTCCATCATTTCATGTGTTTCACCTAAGAATACCCATGTATTTACTGAGAGTAGGGCTACAGAATTTAAGAACTGGGAAGAATCTTTGAAATCATCCACCAATTTTTCCCGACCACACCTCTATCATTTCTGTAGTGGTATCTGAATTTTGAAGGTTTCTTACTGGGCTGAGGCAATGTTTCTCATCTTTTTTAACCCTTCATGCCCAGAGAATCTAATCTGGTTTCAAGAGTTGAGAGGGTTACTGTCCTTCCCCACAGAGAATTAACTTTTACAGCCCTTCCCCTTAAAGAAGTTAAAGCTCATCAAGAAGTGACTTGCTCAAGATCTCACTGCTAATTTATGAAAGAAGTGGGATTTCCCAACAGCACTTTGGATGCCCATATCAGACTTAGAGCTTTTCTAAAGTGCCCATGTCTTTCACATTACATCTCCTCACCCAAGACACAGAGTAGGCTCCCTAGTAATTATACTGGAATAAATGTTTTCTGAAAACTTGGGGACTTCTGGGAAGATGGCAGACTAGAAAGACGTGGAACTCTCGCCTATCCCAGAAAAAAAAAATAGCTAGAAGACAGTCAGAAACAGCCTGGAAAGGAAATGTTCTAAGGTTTGAGATACCAGGGGAAGACTGGATACCACCCAGAAAAGAGAGAAACACAGGAAAAGAATTGCGATGGAAATACTGTGAGTAGAAGCTGCAGCTGTAGCTGGCACCACTACCCCACCATACAAGCAGACAAATTTGAATTCTCTGGCCTTAGGCCGGTGGCTACAGTTAAAGGGGATCACAGGGATCCACCTCCCTAGGAAAGGGGAGAGGAAAGGGGACATATGCTAAGGCTGATGAGCTTTGGCCCACAAATTTGGTCTGCTGTGTCCCAGGAGCACCTCCAGGCTGTGTGGGTCAGTGCCATTGTTTGCCTGGGGAGCCCACACTGGACTAAAGAGAGCTGACCTCAGTCATCCTTTCTACTGACCAGGACTGGTTGTTGAGGATGGAGAGGGAAGTGGAATTATTTCCTACCTGGGAAATGGGAGGGAGCTTCCAGCAAAGGATGGAAAGCAGTCTCTGAGAAACTGAATAACAAGGTGCATAGCCTTCCTGCAGGATCCTCTATCACATTGATCCAGCCCATAGTGCATCAAACATACTCCAAACAGGCTTTAAACTGAGAGGCCAGCCAAAGAGCACTATCTGCTGGACAAACAAGGAAGTGCATGTGTGAGGAAGTTAAAAGTAAATAAGTATTGAAATAAAGAAAATGCTCTAATAATGATTGAAGTGATGAATGCACAACTATGTGATTATACCAGATACTGTTGATTTTACATGTTGGATGAATTGTGTGCTTTATTAATATGTATCTGTAAAATTGATTTGTTTAAAAAAAAAAAAAGTAAGAGAGGCTTTTTCTGGCCTTTACAACCTCCTGCCCAAACGACCTTGGAAGTAGACCATTACTGGGTCCATGTCCTGGATTTGAGCAACTAAACAGGTACAACCCAAAGACCTAAAACACACAACAGCAGGCTCAAAATTATAGAAGAAAGAAAAAATAAGTGATACAGAAGACAGAGCAGCTGAAATTGAAGAGAGAGAAAAGAATGGAAAAAATTGTTGAGCAAGGACTCAGGGAGTTGGATGATAGCATGAAGTATGACAACATATATGTTATGGGAGTTCCAGAAGGAAAAGAGAAGGGAAAGGGGGCAGAAATAATATTTGAGGAGATAATAGCTGAAAATTTCCCAACTTTCATGAAAGAATTGAATTTACATGTCCAAGAAGCACAGCATACACCAATCAGAATAAATCCAAATAGACCTTCACCGAAACACATAATACTCAGAATGGCAAACATCAAAGATAAAGAGAAAATTCTGAGAGCAGTAGGGAAAAAACAAACTATCACATACAAGGGATGCCCAGTAAGATTTAGAATGTATGATACAATGAGGATACTGAAAGAGAAAAATTGCCAACCAAGAATTCAATTCTTTATCCTGCAAAATTGTCCTTTAAATATGAAGGTGAGGGAAACAGATGTGACTCAACCAACTGGGCTCCCATGTACCATATAGGAGGTCCCGAGTTTGATGCCTGGGGTCTCCTGGTGAGGGCAGGCTGGCCCACGTGGAGTGCCGGCCCACGCAGGAATGCCACCTTGCACGGGAATACTGCCCAGCATGGGAAAGCCACCCTGCGCAGGAGTGCCAGCCTACATGGACAGCTCACCCAGCGAGATGACACAACAGGAGACACAGAGAAGAGAAATGAGAAGACATAGCAGAGGTGGCGCAAGAGCGTAATCCCCTCTCTCCCACTCCAGAAGGTCTCGGGATCTGTTCCTGGAGCTGCCTAATGAGAATACAAGTAGACACAGAAGAACACACAGCAAATGGGCACAGAGCAGATAATGGGGGAGTGGGAGGGCGGGGAGAAATAAATACATCTTTTTTAAAATAAATAAATATGAAAGTGAGATTAAAATATTCACAAATAAACAGAAACTCAGAGAGTTTATGTAAAAGAATCTGCCTTTGCAGGAAGTATTAAAGGGAGCCTTACAGCCCGAAAAAATAATATAAAAACCAGGAGAGAGAGGCTTGAAGGAGATTGTAAAAGGCAAAAATAGCAAGAAGAATAACCAAAAGAGTAAAAAGACAAAAATCAGATATGATATATGAAAACCAAAGAGTAAAATGATAGAAGTAAATAATGCATTTACAATAATGTCCTTGAATGAATGAATTGAGTATGGGGATTAAAACCCCCAATCAAAAGATACAGACTGACAGAATGGCTTTAAAAATAGGAGTCATTCATATGCTGCCTGCAAAAGAGTCACCTTTGACCCAGGGATACAAACTAGCTGAAAGTGAAAGATTGGAAAAAGATACTCCAGGCAAACAATAACCAAAACAGAGCGGGGGGGGTAGCTGTACTAATATTGGACAAAACAGACTTAAAGGGCATATGTGAAAAACCCACAGCCAACATTGTACTCAATACGAAAAGGTTGAAAGTTTTCCTTCTAATATTATGAACAAGGCAAGCATGCCCACTGTCACCACTGTTGTTCAATATTATACTAGAACTTCTAGCTAGAGCAATTAGACAAGAAAAAAATAAAAGGTATCCAAATAGGAAAAGAGGAAGTAAAACTCTCACTATTTGCAGATGGCATGACTCTACATTTAGAAAATTCTGAAATGTCTACGACAAACTACTTGAGCTAATAAATGAGTCCAACAAAGTGGCAGGATACGAAATTAACACAAAAAAATCATTAATGTTTCTGTACATTAATATTGAACAATCTGAGGAGGAAATTGGGGGAAATTCCATTTACAATAGCAATAAAAAGACTCAAAGACCTAGGAACCAATTTAACCAAAGATGTACAGGACCTCTAATAAAAAAAACTGCAAAGCAATGTTAAAAGAAATCAAAGAAGACCCAAACAAATGGAAAGACATTCCATGTTCATGGATTGGAAGACTAAATATGAAGATGTCAATCCTACCCAAACTGATTTATAGATTCAATGCAATACTAATCAAAATTCCAGCAGCCTACTTTACAGAAATAGAAAAGGCAATTGCCAAATTTATTTGGAAGGAAACACACACCCAAATATCCAAAAGCATTCTGAAAAAGAAGAGCAGTGTGGGAGGACCTTCACTGCCTGGCCTTGAACTATGTTGGGTTCACTCTCCAGTACCTCCTAAAAAAAAACAAAATCAACAAACAACAACAACAACAAACAAAAAAACCAATCTCATTGGGGAGCGGATGTAGCTCAGTGGTTGAGTGCCTGCTTCCCATATACAAGGTCCTGGGTTCAATGCCTGGCACCTCCTAAAAAATAAAATAACAAAGCAGCATGGTATTGGCATAAAGATAGACACATTGATCTGTGGATTAGAATGGAGAATCCAGAAATAAACTCTCACCTCTACAGCCAACTAGTTTTTGACAAACCTACCAAGTCCATGTTAATGGGACAAAACAGTCTCTTCAACAAATGGTACCTGGAGAACTGGATATCCATAACCAAAAGAATGAAAGAGGACCCTCTATCTCACTTCCTATACAAGAATCAACTGAAAATGGATCAAAGACCTAAATATAATAGCCAGGACCAGGAAGCGGACTTGGCCCAGTGGTTAGGGCCTCCGTCTACTACATGGGAGGTCCGTGGTTCAAACCCCGGGCCTCCTTGACCCGTGTGGAGCTGGCCCACGCGCAGTGCTGATGTGCGCAAGGAGTGCCATGCCACACAGGGGTGCCCCCCGCGTAGGGGTGCCTCCCGCACAAGGAGTGCGCCCCGCACAAGGAGTGCGCCCCATAAGGAGAGCTGCTCAGCGTGAAAGAAAGTGCAGCCTGCCCAGGAATGGCGCCACACAAACAGCTGACACAACAAGATGACGCAACAAAAAGAAACACAGATGCCTGTGTCACTGACAACAGAAGCAGACAAAAAGAACACGCAGCAAATGGACACAGAGAACAGACAACTGGGGGGAGGGGGGGAGAGAAATAAAATATAAGTCTTTAAAAAAAAAAAAAAAAGCCAGGACCATAAAACTACTAGAAGAAAATATAGGGACACATCTTAAAGATCTTCTGGTAGGTGGTGGTTTCCTGGATCTTATACCCAAAGCACAAACAACAACAAAAATAGATAAATGGGACCTCCTCAAAATTAAACACTTTGCACCTCACAGGAATTTGTCCAAAGAATGAAAAGACAGCTGACTCAAATGAGAGAAAATATTTGGAAATCACATAACCAATAATGGTTTAATATCCATGGTATGTAGAGATGCTACAACTCAACAGTAAAAAAACAAACCTGATTTAAAAATGGGCAAAAGACTTGAATAGACATTTGTCCAAAGAGGAAATACAAATGGCAAAAAAAAAAAACATGAAAAAATGCTTAATACCATTCACACCTATTAGAATGACCACAATTAAAAAGACAGAAAACTACTAGTGTTTGGAGCGGATGTGGAGAGATAAGAACACTTATTCACTGTTGGTGGAAACGTAGAATGGTCAAGCCACTGTAGGGGACTGTTTGGCAGCACCTAACAAAAGTGAATGTAGACTTGCCACATGACCTGGCAATACCACTACTAGGTATATACCCAGAAGAACTAAGAGCAGTGACACGGATAGACAGCTGCACACAAATGTTCATAGCAACATTATTCATGATTGCCAAAAGATGGAAACAATCCAGGTGTCCATCAACCAATGAATGAACAAACCTTGGTATATTCACACCATGGAATATTATGCAGCTTTAAGAAGAAATCATGTCGTGAAATATATGACAACATGGATGATCCTGAAGGGCACTATGTTGAGTGAAGCAAGCCAGACACAAAAGGACAAATACTGTATGATTGTGCTATTATGAACTAAATATATTATGTAAACTCGTGGTGTTAGTAACTAGAATATGGGTCACCAGAAAATTAGAATGAGGTTAGATAATGGAGGGTTAACGTGCAGAATTGGTAAAAAGGTTGCGTGTTAGTCTTTGGAAATGAATAGAAAAGCTGAAAGCACAGCATAATGTTTCTAACTAACAACACTATGAGTATGACAGTGGTTGAAAGGGAATGTCTAAGATGTGTATTACTAAAAGGAAAGCTAAAAAATGTAACATGGGACTGTATAGCATAGTAAAACCTCATGTGAAATATGAATATTGGTAATATTGCATATATAAAACTTTTACTTTGAAACTGAACAAATGTAGGTTAATGTTACAAGATGTTAATATCAGGCAAAAAATTATGCTAAGTGAAAGAAAGACAAAGTACAACATATGTATAATTCCATTTACGTAACATAAATATAATGTAAATATAAATCAATTTATAAAGACGGAATTAAATTAGTGGTTATGTGGGGTGGGGAGGATGGAGGGATTGAGAGGTGACCGTTAAGGGGTGTGGACTTTTTCTTTTTGGAGTAATGAAATTCTAAAATTTCTTGTGGTGATGAATATACAACACTGATTATATTAAATGCCATTGATTGTACACTTTGGATAGAATATGGTATGTGACCATATCACAATAACACTGCTTTAGGGAAAAAAATTGGAAGGCAGTCTGGTGTAGAACTCAACTTTAAAATGCTTAGTCCGCAAAAAATGGACTGAGCTATTATGTTAGGCATTATGGTGTTGTTTTAATGTCCTTAACTATCCAAATATTCTTTCAAACAATTAACAAGCGCCAAGACTGCGTTAGACCGGAAGAAGAGGACCCTTAAGTAAACTTCAAAGCTGTAACTGCCTCCGAGGCGGGCTCACACTAGGGACCCTCGCGCGCTGTTCCTGCGTCCCCCACGTGTGCTGCCTCCCTGCTTTTCCCCGCCCCAGCGCTAGCCACTGCTTGGGAGGGGCGGGCTCTGCATCCCCCGGCACACTCGATTGGCCAGGCTCCGAGCTCGACGTGCGTGGGCGGGGCCGCGGCCGGAGCTGACCAGCCCGCGGGGGAAGTGCCCTCGGGGGCGTGGCCTGCACGCGGAAGGGGGCGGGTTGTGGGAGGGGGAGCTGTTTCCGAGTGAGCGCCCCGCCCCCACGTGTGCCCCGGGAACCTAGAGCCGGCGACTGTGCTGGCGGGAGGAGCGGCTCGGAGCCCTGAGAGAGGCAGGTGAGCGGGAACCGGGCTCAGGGAGATGGCGGGCGTGGAGGGAAGCCCCGGAGTGATAGGGGATCCGCGGCACCAAGAGCTCCGCTCCTCCAGATTGTGCTCAGCGGCTTACGCGCATGCGGTGCAACCGGGGACGGAGTCCTGGAGGGACCCCAGTTTGGACTCTTAGATTGCCCTGCTCCAGCCGGAGGCAGGGGATCCGGGCTCCGCATCTATTCTTGGGGGATTCAGCCCCTCAGAGACCGCCGAGGCGGTCTCTACCAATGCCAGCCCCCAGGGATGGCGGAGGGACGTAGCAACAATAACAGCCGCTTTGTGCTAGACAAGTAGTGCGTTACATGTATTGGCCCATTTACTCATTACAACAGCACATTGAGGTCGGTTCAAGTCTCCATTTACCAGATGAGGAAACTGAGGTCACGCAGCTGGAAAGTGACAGAATCAGGCTTAGAGTCCACAGTCTTATCAGACTCCAAAGCTCTCACACATAGCCATCAAACTGCTGGCAGCAGCCAAGTTCAGAGTCACAGTTGTACCTTCCCTCTCTACTCCCACTTAACCAGAGCTTCCACGAGGCCAGCAATGCTCGTAAGAAGCTTTGGAATCTGTCCTTAAAACATCAAGGTGGCACTGGCCAACGTTCAGGAGTGGGTGGCTACAGACGTGAATTCTAGCCCCAGATCTGCCACTGACCCACTCTGTGATCTTGGGTCAGTGTCTGTCCTTCTCTGAGCACAGTTTCACTCTCATTTCGATGAGGGTTTTATAATCAGCATTATTTAAAGAGCCTCTTAGCCAAGATGTTCTAGGAGTCTGTGGCACTGGTAAATTCTTGCAGTTTCCAGACAGCTAAACTCAGGAGGGTTGGGATTCAAAGCCCAAAACAAGGCTTAGGTCTCATTCTTCTCTTTAATCCATAGTAGGTATTCAGAAAATGGGGTCAAATAAACAGGCAGCCATTAGGTTCCTTCCCAGAAATGCCTGACAGCTGCTACCCTGGCCCTGTTGGAACTTTGGATTTCTCAGCCCCAGCTGCCTTCTGCCTCCCTAGCCCTCCTGACTACCTCCTCCCTGCCGGTGGCAGAGCCTGCCAGAGCTGGCAGCAGCTCCCAACTCAAGGTGCCAAGACCACAGCCTCTGGAATCCTCAGCTGATTCTAGATAACAAAGGGGGATGGAGAGGATTCAGGCGGTGCAGCACTTTGTCAGCCCCTCCTGACAGGCGCTCACAAGGAGCAACTTAGGTTAACCCCAGGTTGAGGATATCACCTTCTAGCCTTCACAATCAATGTGAAAAGCTACTTAGCCTTAGTGTCTCCCTTTCCAGGAAGTCATCTCTGCCTCTCAGAGACACGGGTCCTCCCCAGCCCCTGGCTCACTGCTCTACTCTAGCATCTGAGCAGCCATTGTTTCTCCTCCACCACTACACAGCTGGAGGCAGGGACCCCGCCTCAGGCATCTCAAAAGACCTTACAGCTTGTGCAAGGGTTTGAGTGAATGTGCTCTCTTCTGGGTGTGGTGCAGAGGTACAGCTTGGTGCTGGCAAGTTGGGAGTTCCACTCCTAAAAATAATAAAAATAGCCACAGTTGATCATGTGCCAGGCACTTTTGCCTCATCGCTATCTCTAATCTTCTCCATGACTTTGCAAGTTTGATAGTATCATGCCAATTTTACAGAACACAAAATGAGAACTCTGAAAGGTCAATGACCTTGCCGAAAGTCACACAGCAGAGCACAGACCAGAATCTGGGTTTGTTTGCCTCTGAAACTTGCGCTGCCCCACACTGCTTTCCAGCTAAGCTAAGCAGTTCTGCGTGGTTGGTTGAGGGTTGGTGCTGGCACCAGCTTGGCTTGCTCCTGTCTTCAGTGTGGTGCCAGAGGATTTAACCTGTGGTTTGCAAGCTCCTGTGATTTGGGAGAAATGCCCTCCCAGTGTGTGAAAGCCTCCCACACTTTTAAGGACTTTTCACAAGGCAAAACCTAGCCTGGATTTGACTCTGCAAATGGATCAACTATGGATAAGGGGGTGTTTTTCTACTCCCCAGATACTTGTGAAGCACCCGCTGTAACTATTTGTAGTATAGGGGACAGGGCACTGGCCAAGAGGCCAAGAGACCCGGGGCCAAGTCCTAGCTCTGTGCTTGACTCACTGTGGGGTCTTTATCAATTCCTGTCCCTTCTCTGTACCCCATTTCCCATATAAAAAGTAAGGGATTAAGCAGGGTTGGCAATTTTCAACTTTCTATTTTTTCAGTACTGATGCCTATTTCTCAAATCAAATCTCTCCCTGAACTCTAAAATAAAAAACCAATAAAAGTGAAAGTGGCCTAGTTGAGTCTCCCCCTCACCACTCTCACCTTCCTTCTGCATCCCCCCTGCTCCCCCCTCCCCCCAGGTCTGTCTTCTTAAAGTGCTATTTGACGGCCCTCCTCCTAGAGAGCAGCCCTGCCCTGTTGCTTCTGATAAGCTGAAGGCAGTTGCTCCCTCAACCTCCTAAAGCACGGAGGAGTGGAGGCCAGTGGAATGCAATTTTGGATTCCAGAAGCCAGGGATCTGTCACATAGCTTGTTTCTGGGAAGTGAACTGGGGATACATAGACCTAGCTTCAAAATCTGACTTGATCCTCCAGAGTGACATTGAGCAAGTCACTTAACTTCTCTGAGTCTCAGTATCCTTATCACTAAAAGTCGGGACAATTCTCTGTAATTAAGGTATTGTACATAAAGTGCCTAGTCCAATGCCCAGCACATAATATGCATGCACTCAGTATTTCTCTCTGTTGTTCCCTTCTCTCCAGCCCCCAATGTAGAGACAGTCCAGGCAGAGCAAGGTGGTGATAAAACCATGCACTTAAAGTCTAGAGCAGGTTCAAGTTCTGGCTCAGTCACTAACTAGCTGTGTGGCTTTGGGAAAGAGGCTTAACGCCCTGAGTTGAGCTAACTAACCCCTGGCAGGCCTGAGAGGAGAGTCTTATACAAGACGGGCACTCAGACCCTCGAGTCTGCTAAATTTATTGCTCATATGAGGAGGGGGGACTCTCCTTAGGGAGGCCTGGCCTGTCCCTGTATCAGGTGGTGAGGCAGGCCCAGGGGTGCGGTGGTAGGGTGGGTCTCTGAGTGGCTCCTGATAAACCCAAACTGTCAAGGAGGAGGACCCGATAAAGTGGGCCCTCAAGCTGTTGGAAGGGAGCTAAAAGGTCCTGGGAAACTGTGGGGAGACAGGCAGCATCAGTGTTCTAAAAGACCCCCTCCCTGCCTACGAGTGGACACACCAGGTTTTAGTCCTGCTCTTTAGTCTCTAACTCACCCCTTGACTTTGGCTAAGCTCCTGCCCCATTCTGGGCCTTGGGGTCCCCGTTTGTACAAGGAGAGATTAGACTTGAGCCTATCAGCTCCCGCATTCTGTGGTGTTTTTTTTTTTTACCCACTTGACTACTGGAAGTCCCTCAGGAACCTCCAAAAGGATGTGTCTAAAATAGAGATCTCCACCTCCTCTCCAAGCCCAGCTCCCCACCCCCTCTTCCTGCCCTGTCCCTGTCTCCACTGCCCACTGGTCAGGCAGTCTCAGCGCATCCGCCCCATAACTCCGTCTTGGCGACCTTACCGTGGCCCTTCCTTCTCCGCCCCACTCGCCCCCGCAGATTCCATGCCCCTCTGCTTCCCGTCTGTTCTGCTCAAGCTACACGATTTATCTTCCTAAAGCCAGGCTTTGATCAGGCCACTCCCCATCCCCTGCTCAGAAAACGTCCATGTCCTCATTCTGGCATTCAGGCCTCTGCAGCCTGGCGTCCCCACCAGCCCTCGTCCCCTCCCCATTCTCCTCTCCTCCGTCCTTTACTCCACACACACACGCACACACACGCACACACGTGCCTCTATGGTCTCTTCATGCCCTCGGGACCGCCGTAGCCGTAGCCATGCCTCCTTCCCACCTTTGCCCCTTTCTTCCCTTCCTGAGGGAAAGCTCTCCCCTCTCCCTCTGCCAGGCCAAATCAAGTTCAAGCCCCTGTCTTCTCCCGGCAGGCCTCTTCAGGCCTCCTGGCTCACAGTGAACCCATGTTTCGTTTATAGTCAGGGTCCTCCCCTCTGATGAGCACACAGCAAGCCCTTCCTCCCAGGACTGTTGTGCAGACTCGATGAGAAATCCTGTGTGAAAGTGCCCAGCGGGACCGGCTCCTGGTAGATGCTCCAGGAACAGATGTCGAAGGCTTCCTTCATCAGACATCACTCATTTGGCCTTTGGGGCACATTGTCTAGTCCTTCATGTCAGTAAACATTTACAGTGCACCAGGCTTAGGGCAGAGTGCTGTGGGGGAGGCAAAAAGGATAACCCTGGACACTGCCCTGCAGAAGCTCCGTCCACTGGGATTAGCTCAGTCCGTGAAGAACACTTACTAAACGAGATTGTGATCTGGGCCTGAAGAGAAGCCTTAGCCAGGGAGGGGAGATGCTGGTAGGATTTGGGGGTGGGGAGGTTGTGGGGGGGAGCATGAGCCTTCTAGGTCAAGGGCACAAGTGAGCCAAGCAAGAAGGTGGCCAAGTGTTTGTGGGCCAGCAGCAGGCTTCCTGGGCTGGCAGAGACGGATTTGGTGGCCAGGCTGGGGGTGGCGGGGAAGGCCTGCTCACTCTCGTGCCCTGCACTGTTTGACCCTTAGTGCTGTCGTGACTAACAAGAAGTCCAGCTACCAAGGTGTACCTCTTTAGAGGTAGGATTTCAGGGGATTTTTCTCCCTCTTTATTTTTTATAAGGATAAACTATATATAACAAAGTTTGCCGTTTTAACCTTTTTATAGGAATACAGTTCAGTGGCATTAATTGTGTTCCAGTGTTGTACAGCCATCACCTTTATCTATGTCCAACATGTTTCATCACCCCAAACAGAAACTCTGGACTCGTTAAGCAAGAGCAATTTTTCTTTGCTTGTCTATAATTTTCTAAAATTTCTGCCTTAAATACGGACGTTTTTGATAGAATAAGCAAAGTTTAAATGTTGGCTAGGTCAGTGCTTCTTTAACTGTCTCAGGGGAAAGACTAGTTTTGTTTTGTTTTCTATTCCCAAGCCATCACAGATTGACTCTTTAATAAAATATAGTAAAATAAATTACTAGGAAAATGTTATTTAAAGAAAAAGAAATAGGCAGTCCTACAAAATAGCCCAAATTCTGTATGATTAGAGTCAACAGACCCAAAATTACTTTGCCGAGTGGCTGTGGAAGCTCCTAAAGGCTTATGTTCATTTCTGCTCAGCTCTCGGTGGACCTCATGTGTTGGGGGGCTGCACTCTCAGTAGCCCCTGGTCAGGGGAGGTGGGGCTCTGGGAGGGCTGGGGCTGGGGTCCTCTCCTGGGGTCAGGGGACATATCTCACATGCCTCCCATGGTCACCACAGGGCTGAGCGCGCAGCAAACGCCCCAGGAGTTCTCGAGCTCAGCTAGCTGACTGCCCAGTACCTCCCTGGGGCCACACCATGCAGCCACAGTCTGTCCTGCATAGCGGCTACTTCCACCCACTGCTTCGGACCTGGCAGGCAGCCGCCACCACCCTCCGGGCTTCCAACCTCATCTACCCCATCTTTGTCACGTGAGTCCCCAGGAATGGGCCAGAACTCTGCCGGGGTGGGCCGGGTGTCAGCATTGCAGAGTGCTGTCACCTTGGACCTCCAGTGGCCCTTCTGCTGGGCTAAAGATAGCCGCCCTAGGAACAAAATAAACCTTGAGAAGAACTCACTCTTCCCATCTGGAAAATGGGAACAACGACCTGGCCTGCCGTCCTGAGTTTTTGCCATAAGATGAGAGCTGAGGAGGTTCTTTGTTGGTTGTAAAGTGCCATGTGCGTGTAAGGTACAATTGTGATTAGTACTAATAGCCAGGGCTGACATTTATCACATAGGTCTGTGTACCAGGTACTATGCCAAGCACCTACATTGATTATCTCATTCAGTCCTGACAGCATCATGACAGCTCCCCGAGGCTAGGGATTTTTCTCTGCTTCATTTATTGCCTTATCACCAGAGCCTAGAACAGTGTCAGGCACATAGGATGAATGCTCCATAAGTGTTTGTTGAATGAATGAATCCACCCAAGATACAGATGAGGAACTGAGGCTCAGAGAGGTGACACCACTTGGCCGAGGTCACCTGGTCAGTAAACGACAGAGCTGGGCTAGGATGTAAGGGCCATCTGACTGCAGAGTCCAAGTTCTCAGCCACCCAACCCCCTGCTGAGGCTACTGTTTTCTTAGCACAGCTGCTCTTGTTGTCTCTGTTAATCTTGTTCCTATTATTATTTCAGGCCCTGGGTTTGGCCAGGCAGGGGAGCCAGACACTGGCTCCCGCCTTCCTCCTACCAGCTCCACTTCCATGTTCCTTCCCACGCCCCCACCCCCAGCCCAATCACCCCCTCACCCTCCAGCCTTCCCACAGCTACCAATTTATAGCCCACCCCCCACTCTTGCAGGGATGTTCCTGATGACATCCAGCCTATTGCCAGCCTCCCAGGAGTGGCCAGGTAGGAGACATGCGGGGAGAGCAAGGGGATGGTGGGAGGGAGAGATTTCACAGGTAGAGGTGCCAGGAGGTACAAGCAGACCCAGTGGAGGGAAGATTCAGTTCAGTAGAGAGAAGAGTTTTCTCAAATTCAAAACTGTTGCACAATAGAAGAGGCAGCCTCAGAAAATAATGAGCTGCCCATCACCAAAGGCATGATAGCAGAGGCGAGGTGCTGGCTGGATGGACCTATTGCAAAGGGCATCTGAACTTCAGATGGAAGTTCCAAGAGAATCTTGGAGGGGCCTGCCACAGCTGAATTCTAGAGCTCTGCTACTATGGGCCTTGGTTTCCCCATTTGTTTGGTGGATATTTTCCCTTCCTTGCCCTGGACCCTGGGACCTGAGCCCTTGTCTTTCTACGTGCCACTTAATAAGCTGGGGACCTGCCTGACTTCAGCCCCCTTGCACCACCTCCACCCAGGTATGGGGTGAACCGGCTAGAAGAGATGCTCAGGCCCCTGGTAGAAGAGGGCCTGTGCTGCGTCCTGATCTTTGGTGTCCCCACCCGAGTTCCCAAGGTGAGGAATTGGAGAAAGGGACTGGGGGGTGGAGGGATGTTGAACGAGGGTGGGCTGAGGTTCTGTTCTGCCCACATCCTCACTGAGGCCTGATGCAGGCCCTGGGACCACAGATGAAGGGACATGGTCCCTGCCTTTAAGATGCACTCTTGCAGGGTCTGGCATCTGGGGGACCACAACACCCCCTGGCAAGTCACGTCCCCTCTCTGGGGCTCCATAGCTCCCTGTGCAAAATATGAGGGGCCTCGCCTCACCCAGGGCCTATGGTGGCGACAAAAACAGAGGGTGGGGCTGCGCTCTGATGGCTGGCGGGCTGTCCCAGCTGCTTTCCTGGAGCTTTCCTGTTAACAGACGCACTGCGTGGTCCCCCACCCCTAGGACGAGCGGGGCTCTGCGGCTGACTCCGAGGACTCCCCGGCTATTGAGGCGATCCGCCTGCTGCGGAAGACCTTCCCCAGCCTCCTGGTGGCCTGCGATGTCTGCCTGTGTCCCTACACCTCACATGGGCACTGTGGTGAGCAGCCCCTCCCTCCAGCCCTGCTGCCACTCGCCAGGCACGTGCCCCCTTCTCCTCAGCGCGGGGCTGGGCCTGGGCCCTGGCCTCCCCAAACCCGGCCATCTGTCCCGCAGGGCTCCTGAGTGAGAACGGGGCATTCCAGGCCAAGGAGAGCCGCCAGCGGCTGGCAGAGGTGGCACTGGCCTATGCCAAGGCAGGTGAGTGAGCCACCCATAGGGATGGACACCTCTGGATCAGGGAGGTGGCAGAGTGGACAAGAGGGTTCCAGAGTTCTGAAGGCCATCCTCTGCCCCTCAGGATGTCAGGTGGTGGCCCCGTCGGACATGATGGACGGACGTGTGGAAGCCATCAAGGAGGCCCTGATGGCCCATGAACTTGGCAACAGGGTACCAGGCAGGGAGTACAGGGGAGGGCATGGGCAATAATGAAAGAACCTAGACTAGCTCTGTCCACCATATCTGCCAAGAATAGCAAAACTGGGGAGGGACTGTACCTCAAATGGTTGAGCGCCTGCTTCCCATATACAAGGTCCCTGATTCAATCCCCAGTACCTCCCAAAAAATAAACGAAAAACAGCTCTCATTGGTGAACAGATGTAGCTCAGTGGTTGAGCACCTGCTTCCCAGGTACAAGATCCTGGGTTCAATCCCCAGTATCTCCTAAAAAAAAAAAAAGAGCGGAACTAAAGACAGCACTGGGCATTGGGACCCATCTCAACCTCTGCACATCAGGCAGAAGAAATCAGAGCTCCAAAGGACTTGTCTGGTGGCTTGGTGGGGTTGGGACAAGAACACAGGCACTCTCCTACCCAGCCTAGGTCCTTTCTCTCCCCACCACATCACTCTTGGACTTTGGAAAGGGCTGGCTGAGCCTGCACCCCCCCCCCCCCCCCCCCCCCCGCATTGTCTCCCCACAGGTGTCGGTGATGAGCTATAGCGCCAAGTTTGCCTCCTGCTTCTACGGTCCTTTTCGGTGAGTGGGGATGGGCAGGGGTCTACTGTGAAAGCCCTGGCCTGTTAGCCCAAAGCTGAAGCCCAGCCTCTCCACTCCGCTTCCCAGGGATGCAGCTCAGTCAAGCCCAGCTTTCGGAGACCGCCGCTGCTACCAGCTGCCCCCAGGAGCACGAGGCCTGGCTCTCCGAGCGGTGGTGAGTGGCTGGGGATTGGGTCCCACCCAGCCTGTCTCCCTCCCTCTCTTTCTCCTCCCTGGAACTGCCCACACTACACCCCCGCCCCTTAGGACCGGGATGTGCGGGAAGGAGCGGACATGCTCATGGTGAAGCCGGGGATGCCCTACCTGGACATTGTGCGGGAGGTGAAGGACAAGGTGAGCACAGAGCCAAGGCAGGAGGGAGCTCAGGGAGGCCAGAGGGTTTTTCCAGATCTGAGTCTTTAGATGGAGGGAGCTCAGGGTTGGAAGGGCTGTGTCCCTGACCCACACTGGGCTTTCCCCATGCAGGGCTTACAGGGGATTAAGAGTTTAAGAGGGCCAGGTAGCCAGAGGGAAAGCTTAGAGCGTAGAGCTCATGGTAGTCGCAGATTGGCAGAGAGGAAGGGACACTAGAGCTTGCCCGCCCTCCACGTCAACCCTCTCTGCACTTCGCTTCTTCTTTGCAGCACCCTGAGCTCCCCCTCGCCGTGTACCACGTTTCTGGAGAGTTTGCCATGCTGTGGCATGGAGCCCAGGCCGGGGCGTTTAATCTCAAGGCTGCAGTACTGGAGGCCATGACTGCCTTCCGCAGAGCAGGTAAGCAGGTAGGGGGCGGGGTTTTTGACCTGTGCCCTGGGGACGATTGGCACTTTGCCCAGGTAAGGAAATGAAGTCTGAGGCTGAAGTCCTAAGCCCAGAAATACCAGTTAGCTAAAGAGACACCGATTGAGGACGGGACGGGGAGCTGCAGAACAGTGAAGAAAGCAGAGTTCTCTCTCACCTTTTTGCTTGTGAGACCTTGGGCAAGCCATGACTCTGATCCTCAGTGTCCTTGTCCATACACTCGGGATAAAGATTCCAGGTGCATGGTAGTCATGAAGATTAAACGAGATAGTGTATATAATTGGCTTGTGCTTATCACTCCCTAAATGGAGCTGGTTTTGTTAGGATTGCACAAAAGCGTAGGAAGAGAACTTATTACTCATCTGTTTTCCCTACCATCCTGTTTTTCTTTTTTTAATAGTCTTTATTTTTTAGAGCAGTGGTGTGTTCACAGAAAAATTACGCAAAAAGTAGAGTTCCCGCATACCCCCAACACATGCAGTTTTCTCTATTGATATTTTGCCTTCGTGTGGTCCATTTGTTGTAATTGATGAATCATTATTACTAGAATTATATTCTTAACTAAAGTCCATAGTTTATATTAGAGTTCACTCTTGGCGGTGGACAGTTTTATGGGTGTTTTGTTTTGTTTTCATTTTTATTGTGGTAACGTACATACAACAAAACGTTTCCATTTTTAACCATGCATTTTATACATGGGGAAACTGAGGCCCAGAAAGAGAGAAGGACTCGCTCATTGCCGCACAGCTTACACAGCTAGAACTGGCCGGAGCTGGGCTTGGTCTTACATGGTGACACCCGTGGGCTGTGCCTCTTCATGAGAGCCGAGGCCCTTTCTCCCTCCATGGCCCTTGTCTCCCAGAAGGTGCACCCAGAGCCCATGTCCTACTTCTCCCTGCTTCCTGCTTTTCTCCCATCACAGGTGCCGACATCATCATCACCTACTACACACCTCAGCTGTTGCAGTGGCTAAAAGAGGAGTGATGCAGAGAGTGTGCACGACCCAAGAACTAGAACTTAAAACTATCCCCAGGGCCTTGGAGAAGTGAAAGCCAAAGTAAATGCTGCTTTTGGAACTGCCCATGTACCCTCTTCCTGCTCACATGCTTGCAGGTCTCCACAGCCTCGGGTGGTTTCTGCCAACATGCTGAATCCTACCCCTCACAGCCACATCCTCACCCCAAGCTTCCCACCCCTCCCCTGGGTCAGTCCTGAGACGCACCTCTGCCCCTCAGCGCCTTCCACTGGTGTGACTTTGGCTTGACAGCCAGGAGTTACAGTCACAGGTGAGGTGGGGTCTGGAGAGGGGCTTGGAGCATTCGGGGGAAGAGGAGAGCAGTTGAACCCTTAGAAGCCCTGCAAAGCCCGGGCCTCTGGTAGCAGAACTGGGCACTGGGACTGAGGCCTGGATTGGCATCCAGGTTTCGAGTTGAGATTTGCTGCAATTCCACTGGAAGGTGTTTCCGGCATAGGCCAGTGGTTCCAAGCTGCCTCAGCTCTGATCTCCTCTAAACCATAAACCCAGAGAAGAATTACTCATTAACAAAGCAGAAACATTGCCTGAGGATCAAAATTCAGAAGCAAAGAGAGAATTCCTGACTGTTGGTGGTGCTGCCACTAAAAGCTTTTTATTCACAAGGACTCTTCAGGCCCTCTGCTCTGTGCCCAGGCACAGTGCTGGGTACTGGGGATACAGCAGGACAGACCCCAGTTCCACCCTTCATAGAACTTATACACAGAGGATAGGGAAGACAGACAGCAAGGAAACAGACAAATATAGCAATTACATTGCGTAAATGCTTTGGAGGAAACAAAGGGGCTAAAAAGGACTGGGAAAGGGCTTTCTGGAAAGGTGGTCAGGGAGGTGCTTCCCAAGGCTGACCTCCAAGGGACAAAGGGTGGAGGAGGCGCACCCAGTCCGATGAGAACTACACAGTGTGCAGACACCCCAGGGTGGGCAGGGCATGGCGGGGCTGTTGGGAACAGGAGGAAGAGGGTAGGCAATAGAACTGAAGGTCAGAGAGGTAGGCCGAAGCCAGAGCCCACACCTCACTCCAAGTGGAGCTTGCGTTTCATTTTGCGTCTGTTGGGAACCCAATTGAAGGACTTTAACCAAGAGTTATGTGTGATCTGGTTTCCCACATTCTGCTACTCTGGGGGGAATGGAGGGGCAGACAGACTGGTTAAAAGCTCTTTATGGGGAGCAGATGTAGCTCGGTGGTTGAGCACCTGCTTCCCATGTACAAGTCCGGGTTCAATCCCTGGTACGTTAAAAAGAAAGAGACTATTTATTGCAGGCCCTGGTGAGCAGTGACAGTGGCCTGGACCAGGGTAGTAGAGAGGGGAGGAAGTGGATAAATTCAGGATATGTTTTTGAGGCTGAATTGGCAGATTTTGCTGATGCTTTAAATCCAGAGGATAGGGAATGGGAAGAAGCAAGGATGCCTTCAAGGGTTTCTGGCTCACATAACTGAATGGGTGGTTTCAATTCCATTTTCTGAGACTGGCACGACATCATGTGTCCCCCCAGCAAAAGGTGGGCCCAGCTAAGGGAGGGACCAGTTTGCAAGTCTACCTGACCATCTGCAAGTGACAGGGAACCCCAGCTCTAAGGCCAAAGCAAGGTCAAGTCAGACCTCAGAGCAGTACAATTCACTTTAAAATTCAGAATTGTGACACCCTGGTACCTCTCCTCCTAGGTAGTCTTCCCCAGAGCTGTGGCCAACTTGCCTCAAGACCCGATCTCACCCTGTCCTCTGCCTTTTGGGAGGTGGCCAGCCAAAACCAGGCTGTGAAGGGTCGCAAAGCTTCACCTTCCAGGGAGCCTGAGCCTGGGCCTACCACCTTGCGGCCCAAAGCCCTGGTCAGAGATGAGCTCTGGATGGGCCTCAGGGCTAAGACTGGAACCCTGGGCCATCTTAGCTTCTTGGCCTCCTGTCTCCCCCTGAGCCTGATGCTAGCTCAGATGGCTAATGTGGAAGGGAAGGTTCCTCAAGACTGTCCCAGGCTTGTCTTCACCCAGTAAATACTGAGTACCTGATGGAAACCTGGTTCTGTTCCAGAGCCAGGAGACAATACTGAACTTCAGGTCCAGTCCACAGGAAGCCAGCAACTCTTTGTGTCCAGTCCTCCCCAGGCAGCACATGGTAAAGCTGGGCAGGGCGAGACTGAGTCTCCCTGAGGAGAATAGGAGGCCGCCTTCACACCAATGACAGAGGTGACACATGGCAAGAAGGAGACACAAGCTGCCAGAGGAGGTTACAAGGACCCGACATGGTTCAAAGCATCAGAAAATGCTGCCCCGAGGGAAAGTTATACGAGGTGCTGGGGATTAAGCCCACAGCCTTGCACATGCAGAGCAGGCACTTAACCACTGAGTTCCACCCGCTACCCTATAAAAGTATTTTAATGGCACTGTGACAAATTGCTGATTTGAAGGCGCAGACTGGAGTGGTGACACTGAGAGTGGAGAGAGGGGAGTGGACTTAGGGTGTGTTTAGGAGATAGGGTAAATGTGAGAGACGAAGTTGACGAGCTCCCCAGTGACTGATGAGCCATTTACTGAAACGAAGCCTTGAAGACGAGGACCTGGGCCAGGCAGGAGGGGGCAGCCTGAGTCTAGCTTGGGGCATCCTCAGTGAGGAAGAAGCTGTGTGACTCACCCCTCTCAAGTCTGTGGCAGGACTGGGTCTAGAACCCCGGTCACAAAAAAACAGCAGAGTTGGGGTTTAAACCCATACAGTCCATGACCTCTGTCCTTGACCACTGGGCTAAACCACCTCCAAATATTAGGCAAAATTCTTATGGGTCTAACACAAGGCTGTAATTAGCTCCAGGAATGGAGAAGGCCAAGGGATAGAGGCCTTCGGGCATCGCGGTCTGGGTGAGTAGTACCCTCTGGAGTCAGGACCTGTCGCCTCACTGGGGTGGGGACCTGGTGTCCTCAACCCTCCATGTTTTGTCCACAGAGGTAAGAAGAGCCAGATGGCTTGACTCGGCTGGCAGGGTTTGGGCCGGGCATTAGTCTCCTCCATGGACCCAGGCTGCTGCTATGTGACCTGCCCTTGCTGGTAGTAACTTAATTCTGGGGCAAAGAACTCCGCTTTCACAACCCTGCTAGGCATGTTCCCAGACTCCAGGCATCACAGCCTTTCCTGAGCATTAAGGGCCTCTCGATAAGACTTGATTTTCTTGTTTCCCTCTCAGATGGCCAGCCTGCACTCATTTGTCTCTTGCTAAAGAGACTTACTAAAGAACTTACTAAAGGCCATCCACAAGTAGCTAGCACATTCCACCATCCTGACTTTTTTTTTAACTAAGATCCCTAACACTTATGTTCTTGAAGATCCCAAAAAAACTACAGGCATTTTAACCCGCCACTTTACTACTAGAAGCAAGAATCATCAATTTCCCAATGAGGGAAGAAGGAACCTGACCTGCTCCAGGCCCCACAAGGAAGGACTTCTGCTAATTCCAAGTGTTAGAGCCTGTGACTTGCAGCACCCCGTCTCTGTATTCTTCCCGGTATCCTTCATTGCAAGTAGCCAAAAAAGGAAGTGACTGGTTTTCATACCTGGATTGAGATGACTTCACGTGTGGCTAGCCCCAGGGTTGAGGGCCTCTCATGGAGGAGTCTGTCCCTTCTAGCGCTCCTCTGCATTTGCTTCAGTTTGACGCTATTCTCGGGCAGGGTTTTGCTACCTGTCAGCAACATGGTCTCCCATAACTCCAGGCTTACATGGTCATTAATACTACTCCCAGGGAAGCGGACGTGGCTCAACTGGTAGAGCAGCCATCTACCATATGGACGGTCCAGGGTTCAAACACAGGGCCTCCTGACCTGTGTGGTAAGCTGGCCCACGCACAGTGCTGCCATGCATAAGGAGTGCCGTGCTATGCAGGGGCGCCCCACATAGGGGTACCCCATGCTCAACAAGTATGCCCCATAAGGAGAGCTGCCCTGCATGAGAAAAGCACAGCCTGGAGAAGCGGCTGTGGCTCAATCAGATGAGCTCCCGTTTACCGTATGGGAGGCCCTCAGTTTGCATCCCAGGGCCTCCTTGTGAAGGCAGGCTGGCTGCATGCACAGAGCACCACCTGGCCCACAGGTGTTGTGGAGAGCCAACTGAGCAGGGTGACGCAACAAAAAGAAGGGAGACAAGTGAGAACACAGAAGAGCCCACAGCAAATGGACACAGAGAGCAGATAGCAGGCAAGCCTCAAGGGGGGAGGGGAAATAAAATAAATACAGACACAGAAGAACTACAGCAAATGGACACAGAGCAGACAGCATGCAAAAAGCCACAAGGGGGAGGATTAAAAAAAAAACAAAAAACCTGCCCAGGGGTGGTGCTCCACATATGGAGAGCTGATGCAGCAAGATGACACAACAAAAAAGAGATGTAGTTTCCCAGTGACGCCGAATAATGCAAGCAGACGCAGAAGGACATGCAGCGAATGGACACAGAGAGCAGACAATGGCAGAAAGGGGAGAGAAATAAATAAAAATAAATCTTTAAAAAAAAAAAAAAAAAGACTACTCCCAGAGAAAGAGAAAAGTCCTTTCTGCCCCATCATTCACATAACAAGTCTTGGGAGGTCTTCTGTTGGAACTGCCCAAGTCATATGTCCTTTGTCTTTTGGTCCAATTGCTGTGAACCAGGGGTTCTTAACTTTTTTGTACCACAAATCCCTTTGCCAGTCAGGTGAAAACAATGGACACTTTACTAAGTCCACACTATACTGCGTATTATTTAATACTATATCACACCCACACCAACATGTCCACACAAAAATAATTGGTTTTTTTTTCATTTAAATTCAAGCTCACAGACCCCTGGTTTAGAACCCCTGCTGTAAACAATGGGATGGGGATGGGATACCATGATTGACCAGGTTATTGCAAAAGACTGAGGAGGCCTCAGAGCTTTTGCACCAGTGTTCCCCTTTGCCTGGAATGTTTTTCCAGGCAAATTTATATGGCTGTCTCCTTTTTGTTAAGATCTTGGCTGAAGTGTTACTTCCTCAAAGAAAGGTACCCTGACACCAAATCTAAAGTCATTCCCCAGTCACTGTATCTTTATGTCTTTAGATAAGTGGCTATTTTTTTTCCTCCCTTCCCCTCCCCTGCTCCTCCCCTGCTGTTTTTGCTGTCTGTGTCCATTTGCTGTGTGATCTTCTGTATCTATTTCTTTTTTTTTTTGAGATTTATTTTTTTATTTATTCCCCTCCCCCCGAGTTGTCTGCTCTTTGTGTCCATTGGTTGTATGTTCTTCTGTGACCGCTTCTGTCCTTATCAGCGGCACCAGGAATCTGTGTTTCTTTTTGTTGCATTATCTTGTGTCAGCTCTCTGTGTGTGCGGCGCCATTCTTGGGCAGGCTGCATTTTCTCTCGCGCTGGGCGGCTCTCCTTACGGGGCACACTCTTTGCACATGGGGCTCCCCTACACAGGGGACACCCCTGCATGGCATGGCACTCCTTGCGCATGGGGCTCCCCTACAGAGGGGACACCCCTGCATGGCACAGCACTCCTGTGCGCATCAACACTGCTCATGGGCCAGCTCCACACGGATCAAGGAGGCCCGGGGTTTGAACCATGGACCTCCCATGTGGTAGGCGGAAGCCCTATCCATTGGGCCAAGTCTGCTTTCTTCTATTTCTTTTTTTTGTCTTCTCATCTTTTTCTTCTCTAGGATTCACTGAGATTCGATCCTGGGGACCTCCGATGTGGAGAGAGGTTCCCTGTCAACTGTACCATCTCAGTTCCTGGTCTCTGCTGCACTTCACCTTGACTCTCCCCTTCATCTCTCTTTTGTTGTGTCATCATCTTGCTGCATGGCTTACTTGCATAGGCACTGGCTCACTACACGAGCACTCGGCTTGTGCGGGCACTTGGCTCGCTGTGTTGGCACTGGCTCTCCACATGGGTACTCATGCAGGTACTTGGCTCACCACACAGTCACTCATGTGGGCACTCAGCTCATCATGTGGGCACTCAACTCACCATGCAGGCCCTGGCTTGCTGCATGGGCATGCTTTCTCTTTTTCACCAGGAGGCCCCAGGAATCAAACCTGGTTCCTACCATATGGTAGGCAAAGCCTTTTCACTGAAGCCACATCTGCTTCCCACTGTCTGTGTTAGGTTTCAGGTTCAGTGGCTATAACAAAGGCCAAACTCACAGTAGCTTAAGTTGGAAATTTGTGTCTCTCTAAGCAGTACAGGGGGGGTGTGTCAGCTGTGTAGATGGGGGTGGGGGGGTGTCTCAACTCCTGCCTTGTATTGCCATCTTCAACACATGATTTCCTTCTCATGATCAAATATGGGTGGCCCAGTTCCCACCATCAGGTCATCTTTTTAGCCAGCAAGAAGAGGAGAAGGGCAAGTGGCAGGTGGCAGTACTAGGCCCCATCCTTAGCCCCCAATCCAATTAAACATGACTTGCATAAGTTGCAAGTTTATTATTAACCTGCCCCATTGTGGAAGTGTGACCAGCCATATACTCAGAAGGAGCCACATTCCATGATATAGAACAGCCCCCCATCCAGAGCCTACATGTCCAAATGCAGTTCATTTCCTCACAAGAATAGACAAAGAAGCCACATGACCCCACCAACCCCTCCCGCATCCCTAGAATTCACTACCCCTAGCCCACCCCCCCAGCCAGCCCTATAGGCCCTCGGGTCTTACCCAAGCCCCAACCCCCTCCCACTGACTGAGCATGTTCCCGCCTATAGATGCCCTGTGTAAATTCATGACTGCCTCTGCCAGGGGCAGGCTGAAGTTTCTATCTTCAGACCCCTTCCTGTTGGATTTTCTCAATAAATCTTTGCCTGCATTCGCTGATGTCCACATCCCAATAATCTCACTCTGACATCTAATATTTGGCGCTGAAACCCAGGATCCAGGAATAGGAGACCCCCGTCACCATACCTAGCAACCTGGGAAGCAGTGAGCAGCAGCCGCTCACTTGGGCTTACTCCCAGATCCTGTTTGGTGAGCTTGTTGCCTGATCTTGGAAAGAGGAAGCAATAGGCAGTGGCAGCTCACCTGGGCTTACTCCTCAATCCTGAACACACAACTGTGGGTCCTATCCTCCTTTTCACCCTCTCCCGGAACTCCCCAGAACCATAGGACTCCTAACACAACTACAAGGACCAGATGAACACATCATCGCTTACTTCTCCAAACAATTAGACTCTATCACTCTGGGTTGGACTGCTTGTCTTAAAACACTCACCGCTACTGTTGTGGAATTTAAGAGAAGTTCAATTATTTGAGTATAGAGAGGCCAGGACTCAGGAATGATTTCGAGAAGGAAAAATGGTTTATTGACGGCCGGCCGGACTCGGGAGCTTTCAGTTTGAATCCCGAGCCCCGAACAAGATTTTCAAACGTCTTTTATACAGAGAGGAAAGGCCAAATGGTCCCTTTGTTTCAGTTCTCAATAGGCTTCAATTAGCATATATCTCTTCCACATCTTAGGTAAGCTTTTAGCATGGACTCCAGACATTCTAGATAAGCCTTGGTTTTTGCATTTCCCCTAAATACTTAAAGTTTATAGCCCTTGCATTGTTAAACATTTCCTGGGACTGGAGCCACTATCACTGTCCCTTCGTGTTCCACACTCACAAGTCAAACAGCTTAGTTATCTCTGAAGAGACAAAGAGCCTTCCACCCATAGCCGACATCATTCCCCCCTTTCTGCCAAAGTTTAACTTGCTAAGCTTTGGCATAATTATTGTTGGAGCTATGAGGTGGATGGCTGTTTGTTGTTTTGATTGATTATCAGTCTTTAGTACAGCATCCAGGACTGTTTTTAGAAGGTTAGAACTTTTCATTCTGGACAGCAGAATCTTGGGCAGGGGCCTTCTGCAGTTATTCTGCTGCCACTGGCACTCACGTGGATTTCCAGTCAGGTTCCAGATCCATCTATTAATTTTATTTTACCCTTGAAGAGTTTACACCTTTAATTTAAAAGGGGTGCTGAAGGGAGACGATCTCTTTTCTGTAACTGCTTCCTGCTGGCCATGGGCTGTAGTCATTGCCTAATAAGGTGTAAAACTCTTAATTTATTCTAACTGGAGGAAGATGGATCTGGCATTCTGTACGAAGTTGGATGAAGTTTTCATATGGTTAATAAGATGTTCACTCTGAAAGAAACAAACTTAATTAAAAATTTGGAATACCCGTTTTTAAAAGAGGACACATTGGATTACAGAGGTAGACAAGGTTAGATGCCTATAAAGATGGCACTCCTTAAAAGCTGGTGGGAACAGCATATATATTCTTTTTTAAGTTATCCACCTTTAGAGATAAATTGCAACAGACACTTAGCTTTGTCTGAAGACACATTCCAAGCTGTTCAATGATTGACACTCATTCGCTCTGTCAGATGCTCCTGGTGAACTGGCACTCCTTGGGCAACTGGCTTCACTCAGGATTTGAACACTAATTTGGAAATACTCTTAGTTTTCACCTGTGGGAGTGATCAGAACTACAGAATAAAGATTTTTACACCTTGATTTTCATTGTACAATTTCTAGCAATTTTGACTTGTTCAATAGGTGACTCATCAGCAAGCAAGCCTCACTTTTGCTACACAGCAGAGTACAGCAGAATATAGAAGCTGACTGAGACTGGCTGAGACTGCCACCTTATTCTATAGACATGTTATTAACTGTTTAGAAAATGATTTTACCAGGAATTTAACATGTCTAATATACTTCTGCACTTGATCCAAAATAGAAAAGATAACATTACAATTATTAGGCATATATTTAGTACAGGATAAAAGTACAGCACTTAATATTAACTAATGTATTACTTAATGCATAAGGATTCAGAGTTGCAATTATTAGTTTTGAGTTTAAAGGTTTGTAATACTTTACATGTTATCTCTCCATGAGAGCAGGCCATAATGCCAATTGTGTTTAAGTTTTACTTACAGTATCCTGGTATCATGGCTCCACTTAGCATGTTCTTCAACGCAGTGAGCAAGTTGCAGCATCCTTCATCTTAGAGAGATTTTCCAGTATTCTACTAGCCTGGTGCATAGTGCTCTCTGGCACCATGGAACAGTGCCAGTCTGGAGGCGATATCCATTGTACACTTGGCTGTACCGAGTCATTATTGGCTGCAGGAGCTTGAAACTGCAATATAGTTTCCATCGACTTCAGGAGCAGAACCAGAGACTGATATAGCACATATTTTTAATTGAGGGGTCAGTGACCAGCCTAGCCAATAACTCACATGGAGAGGCCACCTGTAATGTATACAAGGCCTGGTTCGAATGCACAAGAGTTTGATAATGTTAACGTTTATTCCTTGTTTATATATATATTTTAAACAATTTAATGCAACACATCATATATTAAATGACTGTCTACTTACACAATTTTATTATGAAGATAACAGTAGGTACTTTACTTTAGTAATAGAGGAAAAATATTATTCTTCATTGTTAAAATGAAAACAGAAGACTTCCAATATAATCAAGATAACTTTTTATTACCATTTACTTAAATGTGTACTTTGCAGTGGCCTTCAGACAGGTTTATTATCATGAAGTTATTTCTGCTACCAATAACCAATCTAAGTTTTAGTTAACAATGACTTTTCTAGAACTAGAACTATTTAAACATTTTCAGTTGGAGGATGTTTTACAAACTCTTTATAATTGACTATAACCACATTGACTAGCCACCTCATGTTTAAATAAACTTACTAAATTACAATTACCAATGAAAGAAATTTACTCCTTATTTAAGAGAGCATATCTACAATCTTTTTCCTTTAGCCTAATTTCACCAATGTGAACTTACAATTTTCATTACTCTAAAGATTTCGTACATAATGTTAATTTAGTTTATAAATTAACTATGGGAGATTACACTCAAGTTAAATAAAATTGAAACCATAATAGTTTATGCAAGGAATGTTCTCTTTTTCCCTTATAGGAAGCTAAAAACTTCTTTTCTTTAAGTTATGAAAATTATTAATTTAAAAGCATAACTGACTACCAGGTTTAAAACACATTACACAATTACTTAATTTTTTAAAAATCATAACCCAGGAAAGATTTCTCCATAGTTTTTATGGACTTTCCTTTACTTACTGAAATTTGTTAATAGAGCCACTAATTACCTTTATTTTGTTGGAAAGAAATCTTCTGGAAGAAATTCAGGCTCACCAGATTGTGGAGAAGAAAATAATTTATTCTCAATCTTGCAAGAAGGGGTGCAGGGCCAGATATGGCTGGTGCCACGAACAAAGAAAAATGACATAATTTATACCCCTAAGCCTAGCATGCAAGCTCTTCCTGTTTTTCCATAGATTGGATACTTCAGAAGTTACAGCTTATCTGAGATTTAACTTTCCCATGCAAAAGTTTGATTTAACTGCTTCCTCTATCACATTCCAAACATTTTAGTTTTTACCTGCTCCCCCCTTTTTCAAATAAGGAATAGAATTTAGTGCTGAAATGGCACCGACTTAGTTAGCTCCTTCTTCGGCATCCTTCCACTGCCCATAGGACTGGCCTAAACTGGTCTCCTCCACTGCTGTCCAACCCGGGAGTGGGAGACTGAGGCGGCAGGCCGCCGGGTTACATCAACATTTTTCTTATGCGAAAATTAACCTAATCTTTGTTGTTGTTGTTTTTTTTTTAATTTATGGCTGACAAAGGTTTAAACTGGGAAATTACCAGGCAAACTAATTCTTAATTCCCTAGCCTAGTAGATAGGTTTAATCTGCCACACCTAGTCTTGCCTTAAAAGCTCTTGCAAAGAGGAGGCCCTTTCCCAATTGTTTCCATAATCAGATTTCTATGACTTTTTCATCCTGCTTAGTTCAATTTGGGCTTTAAGAATATTTATAAATATAACTGCATATTTAATTTTTAACAATTTGAATAGACCTCTTTTAAGAATTTTTATTTGTTAATTTGATATTATCCTGATGTATGAAGACATACATTGAGCATTTTTTTTAAAATGGGCAGACACAAAGAGTTAGACACAAACACAACTCATTGATATTACTTGTAATTTGCATTATTTTATATACTGTTTAGCTTAATTAATTAGGGGTCCAGAAATACATCTTATATAACTGCATATTTAACCTCAACAATTTGAGCAAATAGGCAGACATGAATAGTTTGACACAACAACATGACTTTAGTTACTTTAAACTTTTCAAAGACTTTTGAAACTCTTCTTAATTTGCACTATGACCATGCAGTTTACCACAAGAATTTTCTTTCTTACTTAATGGATTGTAATAACCAAAATGTTCTCAATGCCTTAGCACCATTTTGTTTTAGAACTTTATATTTTACTTTGAAATTAGCAGAATTTTGGATAAGCAACAAGATTAATTTTATATATATTTACTGAGGCTATTTGAAGCCTCAGGGAGACAGACTGCTTTCTCTCATGAATTGCCACTCTTAGGAACACTGACCGTCAAGGCAGGAGACTTCTCCCCCTCCACCCCCCTTTTTGATTTTGGAGATAATAAAACTCCAGTGGCCATTTAACCTTATTCTATCAGGCAGCAATTTATTTAGTTTACACTTGAATTCATGAGAGAAAGGGTTACTAATACCAGGAGAGGAGACAGTGATGTCCCAGCTCTTCTCAATTATGAAATAACCATAGGCAAAGGCAAAGGGTGAGGTTAGGCTTGAAGTAACCATAAACAAAGGAAAGGTTAGTGTAGAATTTACACTTAAATAATAGTTTCAGGCTAAATTCACCCAGCTATAATCTCAGTTATTGTCTTTCCACTGTTTTATAATATAAATGCATTTATAAATGATTTTAACTCTTAGTTACAGTTTTTATTAATTTTTTTAAAACCTATTAATTTTATAACACCTTTAAATACCTTTCATTCGACTTATAACATATTAAATGAACTTATTACCTTAATTTTTCCTTTAAAGTAAAAGAATGAATCTCTTGCAGTTTGAAATAAAAAACTACTTTTCAGGATTTGATTTCTAGAACATAAATGTTCTTTTAAAAGAGGTAAGACTCTTCTTTAAACACTGAGGAAATGATGAGGTTAAAGCACAAGAAGCTATTGATAAAAGATTTTCTTTGTATATTGATCTTATTCAATTTTAATCATAAAAATTTTCCTTCCACAAACCTTCTACACTTTCAGTATTCATTCAGGTTCTGTCCCACACTCTACTCTTTCCAATAATCAATCATTTTATCTTAGGACAAAATCATCTTCTGTTTCCTTAACAATAAAAACACACTCCATATATCCCACATACTAAGTTACCAGGCAAATTTCTTACAACATATAATTGCCATTAATACTAAACAAGTTTGTTAAAATAATGAACTTTTCTTCACTTTAAATACTTAGTAGCATGTAATACCAGAAACAGTTTTTTTGGAAGCAAGTTGGCAGGGGAGATTGGCTGCCGAATAAGTTTGTTATAAAATTGCCTTTTATTATTATTATTATCAATTCAGTTTTGTTAAATAATGACTTTCTGCAATTAGCCACTTAAATACCTTAAACAATGCTTTGTAAAACCTTTATATTTATACCCTTAAGACAAATTTTACCTTCACAGAACACATTCTCTTACTTAAGGTTACTACAATACCTTCTAAGAACCTGAGCAGAATGCAAACATATTTTGGCTTTGACACCCTAAGGAGGGAACTTTACTGCATTTATTCTGATTCTGCTTTTCACCTCCTTCACTTCTCCCCCTTCCAGGCAGTCGGGTGCACAACGAACAGGAATGCGGTTTATGAATAGAAGGGTGGACTCACTGGAAAGGGGCAAGCCGCTCCCCCCTTTCCAGCGTTCAGCCAAATTGGGCAGACAGAACCTACTCAAATTTGGCAACTCTCCCAGGGATCCAGCCACCCTGACTGGGACATCCCCAACAAACTTGGGTGCGTGGCGCGGACACAGATGGCCTCCAAGCCCCGGCAAAGGGCCAGACCAGAGACAAGACAGCAGAGCATGCACAAACATCTAGACTCTGCAAACATCCAGACTCCTCAGCTTTTGCCCCAGAATCATTTCACTCCCTTGCCAATGGCAAGGGAGGGCTCCAGCTCAGCTGTAATTCCACTTTACATAAGGACACAACTCCAAAACTAGCCTTGAGCTGACACAGACAGAAGCACAAAGGTCACTAAACTGACCCACAAGTTTATATATTTATTTTCACCATGGCTGCCCCCACAGCCATCACAAACCTCAGAACACTTAACATTTGGTATAAAGCGAATTCATTCACAAATTAGCACCATAACAAAAGATTTCAGCTAGACTTTTCCACTGTTTAAACTTTACACCCAGACCAAGCTCTACCAGAAAAGCCGATCCATTTTCCTGTAACCAAGTTTTGTTTTCCTTAATCTAGACCAATTTCCAAGACATTAGGACTTGAACCTATAAATAGCCCTTCCTATTAAAATCGAGACTCCACTCCTTTAGTGGATATAAGACCAGTACCAGATTCTAACATGCAGTTAGACAAACCCAAAACACCAGGGCTTTTCCCCGGTTTTCCTCCTTTTTCCAAGCCTAGAGAGAACGGCTTCCCCCCAGCCTTCTGGGGCTACTAGGGTTCTCTCGGGAGGTGATCAGCCTCCCCTTCCTAACAATTAAAGCTAGGGCCTTCCAGACTGTGCTCACCCGGGGAGTCTTACCTTCTTCCATGTTCGGAGTTCTTTTTCGTTCCCAGAATCCTTCTCTTCAGACCTTCCATTGCCCTCGATTTTGTCGGGAAGATTCTGGTGGAGCCCACATCTTTTCTGGATTAAATTTAATCCAGGGGCGCCCAGATTTGGGGTTCACCCGAGTCCTCCCGGCTTCCTCGGGGATTTGGAAGGGGCAGCAAAATGCTACCGTCTCTGGCCTTCATTTATTGTCCCACCAGAGTCGCCAAAAATGTTGTGGAATTTAAGAGAAGTTCAATTATTTGAGTATAGAGAGGCCAGGACTCAGGAATGATTTTGAGAAGGAAAAATGGTTTATTGACGGCCGGCCGGACTCGGGAGCTTTCAGTTTGAATCCCGAGCCCCGAACAAGATTTTCAAACGTCTTTTATACAGAGAGGAAAGGCCAAATGGTCCCTTTGTTTCAGTTCTCAATAGGCTTCAATTAGCATATATCTCTTCCACATCTTAGGTAAGCTTTTAGCATGGACTCCAGACATTCTAGATAAGCCTTGGTTTTTGCATTTCCCCTAAATACTTAAAGTTTATAGCCCTTGCATTGTTAAACATTTCCTGGGACTGGAGCCACTATCACTGTCCCTTCGCGTTCCACACTCACAAGTCAAACAGCTTAGTTATCTCTGAAGAGACAAAGAGCCTTCCACCCATAGCCCACATCACTACAACTCTCCTCATACAGGAAAGCTTTAACTCCTGTCTTACACCTTGATGCTTTCCCCTCTCAGTCACTTCCTCCCCTTCTCAAATACTGGGCTATAGCCTCCATCTCATCTACTTCATTACAAACTCTCCATGCTACTCTATTACAAAATCCTGGTGTCATATTGGTTCCTTTGAGGGCTAAAGAGACCCACGGGAGTTATGGTCATGGCAGATGGGGTTAACTACCAGGGCAGATGGCCCCTCTTTGGAAATGGTGTTTATGTGTGATGAATCTGGACTCAGATGGGATCTCCCTTCATAAGACTTTCATGCCAATGTGCTGGAGGTGCAGTTAATGTTGGGGTTTAAGATATATTTAGGGGATTTGAATCTCTGGACTGACAATGTGATAGCCAGATCCTGAGCCTCAACAGACTCCAGCACCTACAATCTGATTTATTGGACTTACCACACTCAGCTAAGATGGAGTTGAAGAAGGACAACCACCACACCATGGAGCCTAGAGTGATTACAACTGAAAATGGGAGGATTGCATCCAGCATCCAGGTGGAATCTGACCCTCCTCTTGACATAGAGGTGCAATGGACACAACCAATCCAATGTCCACATAGAAGAGGTGGCATTGGAATGGGAAAAGTGGACATAGTGGACGAAGGGTATGGGGAAAGGCAGGAAGAGATGAGAGGTGGAGGCGTCTTTGGGACATGGAGCTGCCCTGGATGGTACTTCAGAGGGAATCACCGGACATTGTAAATCCTCACAGGGCCCACTGGATGGAATGGAGGAGAGTATGGGCTATGATGTGGACCATTGTCTATGAGGTGCAGAGGTGCCCAAAGATGTACTTACCAAATCCAATGTATGTGTCATGATGATGGGAACGAGTGTTGTTGGGGGGGGGGAGAGGGGGGGTGGGGGGATGGGGTTGAATGGGACCTCACATATATATTTTTAATGTAATATTATTACAAAGTCAATAAAAAATAAAAAAATTAAAAAAAAAAAATCCTGGTGTCTTCCTACACTGATGTTCATTTCTTAACCCTGCCACCCTACTTCCTATCAAAGTCTCCCCTTCAGACTCCCATAACTGCCTCTGGTTCTGGATCTTTTCCTGCAACCACTTCCTAATATTTATGACAACCCACTCCCCAACCCAGACCACACTTGGTTCATAGACAGAAGTTCCACAAAAACTAATGACACCAGTTAGACAGGAGATGCTATAGTCACCCTGACCAACATAACTGAGTCTGGCCCACTTCCCCCAGGAACTTCCTCTCAACAAGCTGAACTTAGAGCCCTCCCTAGAGCCCTGATTAGAGGCAAAGGTCAGACTCTCAACATTTACACAGATTCCAAACATTCTTACCATATTTTACATTCACACGCTCCTATTTGGAAAGAAAGGGGCTTCCTGACTTCTAAGGGTTCCTCAATTGTAAATAAAAACCTTATCTTAAAACAACTCCTTCAGGCAGCTTCCCTTTCCACACGTGCAGCCCTCCTTCACTGCAAAGGGTATCAAAAATCACAAACCCCAAGAAACAGAAGAAACCACAAAGCTGACATTGAAGCAAAAACTCAAGTAACACTTACCCATCACCACCCCCAGTCACTGCCCCTATTCTTTTAGCCCTTCCTTTCCCAGCTCCCCTCTACTCTCTTGATGAAGCCTCTGAATATTCACAAAAAGGGGCAGTTCAAATAGAAGGGTGATTTGTTAAAGATGGCAAAATCTTATTACCTGTCTCTGAAGCACATAACATCCTCACTACTCTGTATAACCAATACCATGTCGGAAGTAAACCAATCTCCCGTCTCTTATCCAACTCCCTAACTTACACTCACCTCTCAAAAACACTGAGAGAAATTACCAAAAATTGTACAATTTGTCAACAAACCAACATACAAGGAAATCACCACCCCGTACCCTTTAAAACATACCAATACAGCCCCAGGACAAAATTGGCAAATAGATTTTACTCACATGCCCCCAGTAAAAAAGATTAAATATCTCCTAGTGTTAGTAGGTACCTTTTCATGATGGGTTGAAGCTTTTCCTACAACATCAGAACGTACTGATGCTGTTATTTGGATATTATTAAATGAAAGTATCCCAAGACTTGAACTCCCTACTTCATTTCAGTCAGATAATAGACCCTCTTTTGTTTCACAAATCACACAAGGGATCATCACAAGTTTAGGAATACATTGGAAACTGCATATTCCTTACAGGCCAGTCATCAGGAAAAGTAGAGAGAATGAACGAACTAATCAAACAACATTAACTAAATTAACCATGCAAGTACAAATCCCTTGGACCAAGTTACCACCCTTAACACTATTAAAAATCAGCACAGTGCCCCAGAAAACACATTTTCTGAGCCCTTTCAAAATAATGTATGGATGGCCTTTTCTATTTTCAAATGTTCCCCCTCAACAGTCCGATTTTGACCAAACTATCATTGAACTAATACAAACACCCTCCTTCCTACAGCAACTAGCAGATTCTACTCTCCCAACACCAGAAAACCCACTGCCCACTTTACCTATAAGTCCTGGTGACTGATTATACATAAAAACATATATCCCAAACCTCTAACTCCAGTGTGGATGGGCCCCTTCCTTGTCCTTTTAACAACACCAACTGCAGCAAAACTTTTAAACCATCCCTCCTGGGTACAATTTTCCAGGTTGAAATCAGCACCATCGCTGCCAGATTCCTCCGCCCTAAGCCCTGGCATCGCGAACCAGCCTGACCAACTGAACTCTTCAGATAAGTATTTCTGAACCCTTAAATGATCTGTGAGTAAAAATGCTAAAAGAACCCAAAACTCATGTCACATAATGCTGAAACCTGTAGAATTTTTTTTAAGGTTTATTTCTCTCCCCTCCCCCCCACCGCATTGTCTGCTCTCTGTGTTCATTTGCTGTATGTTCTTCTGTGTCCACTTACATTCTTGTCAGCGGCACTGGGAATCTGTGTCTCTTTTTGTTGCGTCATCTTGCTGCATCAGCTCTCCATGTATGTCGCGCCACTCCTGGGCAGGCTGCACTTTATTTGCACAGGGCAGCTGTCCTTGAGGGGCGCACGGGGCTCCCCTATGCAGGGGACACCCCTGCATGGCAGGGCACTCCTGCGTGCATCTGCACTGCACGTGGGCCAGCTCACCACATGGGTCAGCAGGCTCTGGGTTTGAACCCTGAACCTCCTTTGTGGTAGGTGGATGCCTTATCAGTTGAGCCAAATCTGCTTCCCTTCTGTAGAATTTTGTTAGAATATCTTACTCACTTGGGTGCTGCACAGATCGTTACTGCTGACCAGTATTTAGATATATCTGAGATCTCTGGCTACAGGGAGATTTTTCTGACTTTGAGCCTGAAGAAATCCTGCTCTTCTCTTTTGTCACTACTATCCTCCTTTTCTCTGAATCATGAATCTTTTATACTTCTTCCTCATACACTGCCTCACTATATCCACTTTACAAACCACTCCATACCATTGCCTAACATATACTATTTTAGTCAGGCAAAGGGGTGCTGATGCAAAATATCAGAAACGGGTTGGTTTTTATAAAGGGTATTTATTGGGGTAGGAGCTTACAGATACCAGGCCATAAAGCATAAGTTACTTCCCTCACCAAAGTCTGTTTTCACATGTTGGAGCAAGATGGCTGCCAATGGCTATGAGGATTCAGACTTCCTGGGTTCCTCTCTTCCAGGGTCTTGCTTCTTCCTGGGCTCAGGGTTCCTCTCTTTCTGGGGCTTGCTTCTGTTTTCTCTGTGAGCTTACTTCCTGGGGCTCCAGCTTAGGGCTTCAGCATCAAACTCCAACATCAAAACTCCAACATTAAAAACCCTCAACTCTGTCCTTTGCCATGCCTTTTTGTGGGGACTCAATGCCCTAATGATGTGGCCTAATCAAAGCCATAATAATAACTTAATCATGCCCAGGTACATAATCCAATGTCTATTTTTGGAATTCATAACCATAGCAAACTGATACATATACTAGCCAATCTATAACTTCAGTCACTAAGCACTCCAATTACTGTAGTTGTCCTGAACACACTCATACTGAAACCATCTCCCTATCAGTGTTCCCTCTTAGTCCTGAGACCCTAGTACGTGTCCTTCCTCAATACACTGGTTTCAGAGACCACTGAGTTACTACGCCCCTCCATCTTTACCTGAATATGAAGATATCCTCATTCTCTGACAAGCTTTAAATTATTCACAAAAGGAAGACAATTCACAATCTATTGGAATAACCACTACCCTCATGGATAAACCCTTCGTATGCTTTCAACACATCTCATCCCAATCCTATGCGACTAACTTGAGACAAATCTCTTTTCACTTTTGTAATCACAAAATTTTCAATGCAACCTCCTTAACTTGACAAACCAACTCAAAACTCACTAGAAAACACCTCAATTCTACAATAATATGAAATGACAACAGTATTAATTGAACAATACTACCTAAGTTTAGCAAAAAAACCTATAGTGAGGACGCCTTGTGTTTCTACAGCTCATACCAAAAGAAAGAACTATTTGGAATTGGCATTCAATCCAGACAACTATATAACTCTGTCCAGTTCAAAAGCTAAAAAGGACCCAAAAAACCTCTTTACCTTTCTATTCAGAAACCTTTTTTGCCAACCAATCTCACTTACAACCCATCCAAATCATACTATTCTCCACTGTATATCGATGTGGTATATGGTGGTACCCAAATATTCCAAGTTCCTAGTCATCCCAAGGCTTAGTTTATCCCTTCTGGTCCCTCTACCGCGTTAACCCTGACAGGAACAGGATTTTACTTTTTTTGTGGTAATTCAGCATACTTGGTTTTGCCAGTAGTCTGGACAGGAACATGTACTCATTGTATCTACAACCCCTAACACTACAATCTTCCAGCCACAAAACATGGCCACCTCCAGCTTAATCCCCAATCTTGGCTTCTTCCTTGAAACCTCATTTTCCCTAAAAACACAAATGCAGAAAAAGACACTTTTTGGGTGATCCAGAGTTTAGTAACCATGCCCACGATAACCCAATCCTAAAAAAATCTGGAATAGGGCATACTACCTTCCGGAGCCTTTTCTGGTTTGCTGGAATTCCTCTCATAGAACGAGCTATTTTAAACATCTCCTTACAACTACAACTATCCTGGAACACCACAGTACCAGTAATTAATAATCAACAAATGGAAATCAATAGCCTAGCCTCAACAGTCATTCAAAGTCGAAGAGCCCTTGGCATTCTTACTGCTGTAGCAGGAGCACATGTGCTATTTTTTTTTTTTAAGATTTATTTATTTATTTCTCTCCCCTCTACCCCCACCAGTTGTCTGTTCTCTGTGTCTATTTGCTGTGTCTTGTTTCTTTGTCCGCTTCTGTCATTGTCAGCGGCACGGGAATCTGTGTTTCTTTTTGTTGCGTCATCTTGCTGTGTCAGCTCTCTGTGTGTGCGGTGCCATTCCTGGGCAGGCTGCACTTTCTTCCGTGCTGGGCGACTCTCCTTATGGGGCGCACTCCTTGCGCGTGGGGCTCCCCTATGCGGGGGACACCCCTGCGTGGCAGGGCACTCCTTGCGTGCATCAGCACTGCGCATGGGCCAGCTGCACACGGGTCAAGGAGGCCCGGGGTTTGAACCGTGGACCTCCCATGTGGTAGACGGACGCCCTAACCACTGGGCAAAGTCCTTTTCCCCACATGTGCTATTATTAACGAAACCTGTTGCTTCTCTACATAAATAAGACCAGACAAATAGAATAAAACCAAAAAGTCCTAAAGGAAAACACTGAAATTATTCAGAGAACAAGAGGTGAAAATTACAGAAGACAATCCTGGTTCTCCTCTTTCCTCTCATATTTTTCTTCACCTTTAAAATCTATGCTAATACCCCTAATAACCCCACTAATAATTATTTTTCTTCTTCTCATGTGTGGCCCTTGTCTCCCACAGCTCCTCACCTGATTCATCCACTGAGTTGTTTAAACAACCACCCAAGAATATGTAAATGGAGTCTTCATGTTACCAGAACAGCAATAACCACCTCAGAATGCAAAACCCCAAGAGGTGGGCCGCACGAGAAGGAAACCCCTACGCCCCCTCACAGCAGGAAGCAGCCAGCATGAGTCAACACCCTCTTTCCTCCACCCTTCACGTGCGAGCCTTGCTGTCCACTCTTAGACCTACTTTATTTTTTATGATTTTAATTAAAACCTTAGAATGTCAGGACTAGGTCCGATCCCTAGCCCCCAACCCCAATAACAGCCACGACTTGCAGAAGTTGCAAGTTTATTATTAACCTGCCCCACTGTGGAAGTGTGACCAGCCATATGCTCAGAAGGAGCCACATTCCATGATATAGAACAGCCCCCCATCCAGAGCCTACATGTCCAAATGCAGTTCATTTCCTCACAAGAATAGACAAAGAAGCCACATGACCCCACCAACCCCTCCCACATCCCTAGAATGCACTACCCCTAGCCCACCCCCCAGCCGTCACATTTTTGCATCCTTTAATGACACCTTTGTCCATGTCACTGATCTCTCTGGCAAGGAAACGATCTGCCGTGTGACTGGTGGGATGAAGGTGAAGGCTGATAGAGATGAGTCCTCACCTTATGCTGCCATGTTGGCTGCCCAAGATGTGGCCCAAAGGTGCAAGGAACTGGGTATCACTGCCTTACACATCAAACTCCGGGCCACAGGAGGAAATAGGACCAAGACCCCTGGACCTGGGGCCCAGTCAGCCCTCAGAGCCCTTGCACGTTCAGGGATGAAGATCGGACGGATTGAGGATGTCACCCCCATCCCCTCTGACAGCACCCGCAGGAAGGGGGGTCGCCGTGGTCGTCGTCTGTGAACAGGACTCCACAATAATTTTCTGTTAATAAATTGCCTTCACATAAAAAAAAAGTTTTTTATGTGAAAAAGTTCCTATAGGCCCTCGGGTCTTACCCAAGCCCCAACCCCCTCCCACTGACTAAGCATGTTCCCGCCTATAGATGCCCTGTGTAAATTCATGACTGCCTCTGCCAGGGGCAGGCTGAAGTTTCTATCTTCAGACCCCTTCCTGTTGGGTTTTCTCAATAAATCCTTGCCTGCATTCGCTGATCTCCACGTCCCAATTGTTTCACAATTGTTTCATTCCAACATCTAACAGCGGGCATAACCCTTCCTTACAGGGGCATGGCCCAAAGGTTGCATTTGTCACTTCTGTCCACATGTCCATGCCTGAACTTTGTCACATGGCCATGTATAGTTGTGTAAGGAAAAACAGAGTCTAGTGGGGAAGCCATGTGCTCAGATAACACTGAGGGGTTCAATTGCTAAGGGAGATGGAGAGAACTGATATTGAACAAATGGCCATTTGCACCACGTGGAGTTTCTTTTTTTTTTTAAAGATTTATTTTTTCATTTTTTATTTAATTCCCCCCCCTCCCCCGGTTGTCTGTTCTCTGTGTCTATTTGCTGCGTCTTGTTTCTTTGTCCGCTTCTGTTGTCAGCAGCACGGGAAGTGTGGGCGGCGCCATTCCTGGGCAGGCTGCACTTTCTTTCGCGCTGGGCGGCTTTCCTCACGGGCACACTCCTTGCACGTGGGGCTCCCCTACGCGGGGGCACCCCTGTGTGGCAGGGCACTCCTTGTGCACATCAGCACTGCGCATGGGCCAGCTCCACACGGGTCAAGGAGGCCCGGGGTTTGAACTGCGGACCTCCCATGTGGTAGACGGACGCACTAACCACTGGGCCAAGTCCGTTTCCCTGGAGTTTCTTGTCATCGCAGAAACAGTGGTCAGACTATCAGAGCAGAGGTACTTAGAGACCATCTAGTTAAACACTCTCATTTTACAGATGTGGATGCAGACCCAGAACTGGAATTTAGGTCTCCTAACTCTCAGTCCAGTGCTCAAAACTGTGAGTCTGTGAAGATGGGCTAAGAGTGAGGGACTGATTTTAGAGCAGGGGTTCTTAACAAGGGATGGGTGAGCTTTAATTTAAATTTTAAAAAAACATTATTCTTGTGCAGACATGTTGGTGTGGGTGTGAAATATTTATTAAATAATCTGCTCCCTGTGTCCATTCACTGTGTGTTCTTCTTTGTCTGCATACATTCTTGTCAGCGGCACTGGGAATCTGTGTCTCTTTTTGTTGTGTCATCTTGCTGTGTTAGCTCTTCATGTGTACGGCGCCACTCCTGGGCAGGCTGCGCTTTTTTTTTCATGCTGGGCAACTCTCCTTACAGGGTGCACTCCTTGCAAATGGTGCTCCCCTATGCGGGGGACACCCCTGTGTAGCACGCCACTCCTTGCGTGCATCTACACTGCACATGGGCCAGCTCACCACACAGGTCAGGAGGCCCTGGGTTTGAACCCTGGACCTCCCATGTGGTAGGTGGATGCTCTATTCACTGAACCAAATCTGCTTCCCCCTAACATTTAATTTAAAGACGTGCCAAGGTAAGTGTCATAAAACTATCTGCCTATTCATTCTGAGAAGGGTCCATAGTTTTCACCTGACTGGCAGATGAGTCTGTGGAACAAGAAAGGTTAAGAACCTCTGCTTTGGGGGGTAGAGTAAGTGACTAGAAGGAGACAGCAGCCTCCTGTGGTTCTGGAAGTGTTTTTTTTTTTTTCTTGGTCTGGATGCTAATTGCAGGGTATATTTACTTTGTAAAAATTCAAGGACATGTACGCTTATGTACACTTTCCTAAATGTATATTTTAATAAAAAGTTTACCAAAACAAGTAAACGTAAAGAAAAGGGAGGGGGGGAAGGAAATGAAAACTTAAGGAAAGAGAGAGAGAAGTGTGATGAAGTGGCCCCAAGTTGGATTTAGTTAGTACTTTGAGTATGAAAATCTCAAGGAAAAAGCCCCCAGGAAAAAAAAAGACTTGTTTCCCAAAAGGAAATAACTTAAGGAAGCTTCCAGCATAGTAACATGCCGGGTCTCTTCCAGACCAATCACCAGGCCGAAGCTAACGGAAGATAGCTCAAGAGGTGAAACTGTCAGGACTTTTGCCATGAGATTTAGGGATGTATTACGTGTACTCATTTTTGAACTAGCAGAAGCTTGTTCCAGGGTAGCAGGAACCTGTCACCGGCCTTTCTGTGACAGGCAAGGCTCCTTTCTCTCTGCTGAAAAAGTTACAGGGAAAGTGAAAAGCAGAACAGAGGGGACAAACCTGAAGTTAAATCAGGCCCCTAACTCCAGGGGCGCATTTACGTGGATTATGTGGAACTGCTCCCACCTGGAGGTGTGCAATGCAGTGGGTTGAAATAAGACCCCTGAAACAAAACCCTTAACCTCTCCATTTTTCATCTAAAAAGAATCACTTTTTATTTCTCAAAGAGCCTTTCCATGTGATTTCATTTGCTCATGATGCTCTATTTATATATGGGGATACTGGCCTAGACCTGTGAAGTTACTTTGTTCAATCTCTCCATTTTGTATCTTGGGAGACTGAGGCCCAGAGAGGAGAAGGGTTTAACAGAGGGTGCACAGAGAGAGGGTCAGGTGGCAGAACTGGGACCTGTACCAAAGCCCTCTGATGGGTTTGGGTTTTAGGTGACCCTGAAAAGTGGACAATCTTAGTTCTCGGATCCTTGAAAAATGCGGGTGGGCCTCTGGGCCTCTCAATCCCCTTCCCGCCCCCCACTTCTGGGAATCATGTCATGCTTGTGGCACAAAACCAGTTTTGCCGGCTGAGTCCCTGGAATCAGGGACTCCCCCTGGCAGGCCCAAGGTCTGTGACTTTGTACTTTGTTTCTTCCCAGGTCTGAGGGTGAGAGGGTCCTGAAGGAAGCAAAGGGACCAGCTCTGGATCACAGGTGGAGGTTTTGTTTAAAAAAAATTTTTTTAAAGCATGGAGAGGAGAATGGACTGAAGAAAATTATGTCCATGCTTGTATGCTCCTAGAAAATGTCTGACAATAAAACAGTCACTGCCGCTCTCCCTGGGGAGTGCTGTGCTCTCGCCTCCATCACCCTTTCCCAGTAAGCAGGTGCCAGCGCCTGCCCCTTTGCTCTTGCCTGTTCCTGCACCCTGGAGTACTTGTCCCTTAAACTTCATTACTGTTAAGGGCAGCTATTTCCAAGAGACAGACCTGCCCAATCCTGCTCCACAAAGGACAAGCATGTCTTTTACTGAAAAAGTGATTATTGAGAGCACACAAGCAAGGAACTGGGGGAATCTTCCCAAAATCAGTTTAAAGTGAAAATGGCAGTTAGGGTTTTTATAGGGAGAAAAGAAAAAAGAAAAAGAAAAAAAAAAAAGGGTAGTGGAGGAGAAACATAAGGAGAAAAATGTGATGCCAGTGTCCAAATAGGAAAAGAGGAATTAAAATTCTCATGTTTGTGGATGACATGATCCTGTACTTAGAAAATTCTCAAGTGTCCACAACAAAGCTAATTGAGCTAATAATGAGTTCAGCAAAGTGGCAGGATACAAGGTCAACACACAAAAATCAGTAATGTTTTTGTACACTAGTACTGAACAATCTGAGGAGGAAATCAGAGAGGGGAAATTGCATTTTCAACAGCAACAAAAAGATTCAAATACCTAGGAATTAACTTAACCGAAGAAGTACTGGGCCTATGTCTGGAAAACTACAAAACAGTGCTAAAAGAAATTTTAAAAGACCTAAACAAATGGAAAGACATTCCGTGTTCATGGATGGAAGAGTAAATATTGTGAAGGTGTCAATCTTATCCAAACTGATTCATAGATTCAATGCAAAATCCCAACAGCTTACTTTACAAAATTAGAAAAGGCAATTATCAAATACATTTGGAAGGGAAAGTGCACCTGATAGCCAAAAGCATTCTAAAAATGAAGAGCAACATGAGAGGAATTTTACTGCCTGATCTTGAAACATGTTATAAAGCTACAGTGGTCAAAACAGTGTGGCACTGGCATAAAGACAGACATATTAATTGATGAAATAGAATTGAGAGTCCAGAAATAAACTCTCAACTCTACAGCCAATTGGTTTTTGACAAACCCACCAAAGCCATGTTATCAGGGCAAAACAGTCTTTTCAACAAATGATGCTGGGAGAACTGGATATCCATAAAGAAAAGAATAAGAGAGGACTCCAATCTCACTACCTACATACAAACCAACTCAGGGAAGTGATTGTGGCTCAACTGATAGAGCGCCTGCCTACCATATGGAGGGTACAGGGTTCGATACCCAGAGCCTCCTGACGCATGTGGTGAGCTGGCCCACATACAGCACTGCCGCACGCAAGGAATGCTGTGTCATGCAGGAGTATCCCCCGCGTAGGGGTGCCCCATGCACAAGGAGTGCACCCTGCAAGGAGAGCCACCCCATGCGAAAAACGGGCAGCCCACCCAGGAATGGTGCTGCACACATGGAGAGCTGACACAGCAAGATGATGCAACAAAAAAAGCGACAGTTTCCCAATGCCACATGACAAGAATGCAAGTGGAAACAGAAGACCACACAGTGAATGGACACAGAGGGCAGACAACAGGGGAGAAGGGCAGAGAAATAAATAAAATAAATCTTAAAAAAAAAAAATCAACTCAAAATGAATCAAAGACCTAAATATAACATCCATGCCCATAAAACTACTAGAATAAAATGTAGGGAAACATCTTAAAGATCTTCTGATAGGTGGTGGTTTCTTGGATCTTACTCCCAAAGCGTGAACAACCACAACAATGAAAATAGATAAATGGGACCTCCTCAAAATTAAACACTTTTGCACCTCACAAGACTTTCTCAAAAGGGTGAAAAGGCAGCCAACTCAATGGGAGAAAATATTTAGAAATCACATATCTGATAAGGATTTAATATCCAGGATATATAAAGAGATGTTACAACTCAACAATAAAAAGACAAAACAACCCAATTAAAAAATGGGCAAAAGACTTGAATAGACATTTGTCCAAAGAAGAAATACAAATGGCAAAAAATACGCATGAAGAATAGCTCAACATCACTAATGATTAGGGAAATGTAAATCAAAACTACAATGAGATATCATTTCATACCCATCCGAACGGCCACTATTAAAAAGACAAAGGGGAAGCAGCTGTGGCTCAATCAGTTGGGCTCCCGTCTATCATATGGGAGGGCCCCGGGTTCGCGTCCGGGGCCTCCTTGTGAAGGCAGGCTTGCCTAGATGCTGTGGAAAACTGCTGGCCTGCAAGCGCCATGGAGCGCCAACTCAGCAAGGTGACGCAACAAAAAGGGAGACAAGTAAAAAACACATAAGAGTGCACAGCAAATGAACACAGAGCAGACAACAAGTAAGCTGCAAGAGGGGGGGTGGAATAAATAAATAAAATATAGACACACAGAAGAACACACAGCAAATGGACACAGAGCAGACAGCAAGCAAGCCTCAAGGTGGCCGGGGGGGGGGGGATAAAAAAAAGACAGAACTACAAGTGTAGGAGAGGATGTTGAGAGATAGGAACACTTACTCACTGTTGGTGAGAATGCAGAATCGTACAGCCACCGTGGAGGACTGTTTGCAGTTCCTAAAGAAGTGGAATATAGACTTGCCACGTGACCCTGCAATACCACTCCTGGGATATACCCAGAAGAACTGAGAGCAGTGACACAAGCAGACATCTGCACACCCACGTTCATAGCAACATTACTATTACTAAAAGTTGGAAACTACCCAGGTGCCCATCAGAAAACGAATGGATAAACAAACTGTGGTGTATTCACACGATGGAGTATTATGCAGCAGTAAGAAGAAATGAAGTTGTGATGCACATGACAACATGGATGAATCTAGAGGACATCATGTTGAGCAAAGCAAGCCGGGCACAAAAGGACAAATACTGTATGACTGTGTTAATTTTAACCAAGTATATTGGGTAACTTATTGTAAGGTTTAAAAAAAATTTTTTTTTACATATCCAGTACATCTAATTGAGAAATATATGTTGACATTAAAAAAAAAAAAAGTGATGCTAGGGGTCTTGTGAGGATTAGTGCAATTTCTCAGTCTTGTGTTGTCTCAAGCACATCCAACGTGTCCTTGATTTCAGCAGCTAATAAACCACAGTTTAGATATAGTTGTCCAGGTGTGAGGGCTTCACCGCTCCTTTCTCAAACAACCGCTCAAGGATATCAAGCTTTTCGTCTCTGGGACAAAACCATTCTATCTGGTTTTGCTTTGAGACCTTATCTTATTCCTGTAGACAAAACTGAGGTCTGGTTAATGTTCCTCAGGGAACTAAGTGCAAAGAGTAAACTTCTAAAATTAGATTAATAGAAAACCAGTTCAATTAGTTTCACAATCTTCAAGGCTGCTTAAGCCGAGCAATTTCAATAAGCACATTTTCCAGCTATCAGTTCCACCTGGCTCCTCCCCTGACCGCCTCTTCCGAGATGCCCCCTTGTGACTGTTTTTGAAACCTTTCTGTTTCACCGCCTCCACAGCGCTTATCACTACCTGAAAGCATCTTGGTTATTTACTTGATTTTCGTTCAATGAAGGCAGGAATCCTGCTGTCTTGTTTCCCACTCTACCCTCCGAACAGGGACAGACAGAGCAAGATCAATGAGGCTGGGGGGAGGGGGGCCGGCCTTTCACTTTTTACTTTGCACACATTCGTGTTTCTAAGTTTTCACTTTTGAAGAAACAAACGTCTTCTTCGAAATAATAAAAAACAGCCCCTAAATGGTAAAAAGCAAAAAACGCTTCCTTCCGCAAATGTCTTGGGTTGGACAAGACTAAAACAATCCCCTCCCAGTACTGACTGGGGTCCCTGAGACCCAGAGCGGGGCAGAGCTTTGCCCCAGGCCACACAGCACTGAGCAAGCCGGGCCCAGACCCAAACTCCCTTCCAAGGCAGACCTGGGTCCCTCCAACGGACCCAAGGGAGGCGGGAAGGGTGGGGGTGGGGAGCAGAGTGCGCGCGGGAGGCGGGAAGGAGGGGTGACGGGAGGGGAAAGAAGGCGTGGAGTGCGCCGGGGCGCGGGAGAGGGAGCGAGGAGACGGTAGGACGCGGGGAGGAGGCGGAAGAGAGTAGGCCGAGGAATGGGAAGGGTGCGGAGGGGCGCATGGAGGGCGGGGGGAGGGCGGGGAGAGGGCGGGGGAGGTGGGGGGGAGGGCTGGGCGCGGGGGCGGGCCCCTGGTCCCCGAGCCTGCGCACAGCTGTCCGAGCCGGCGTCCGGGGGCGGCTTCGGTCTCAACCCACCTTCCTGGCAGGCAGGTGGGGCCTGGGCCTGCGGGATCGAGTTCGAGCGTTGGCGTTGTCAAGGGGACCCAGGACGCCAGCCCCAGCCGCGGCCAAGGTCAGCACCCTTCCGCCCCAGGTCACGCTGCAAACGGCCGCAAGCGGGAGTTTGCGTGACCCGCGGGCTACCTGACTCTGCCTCCACCGAGCCCTCGGGGAGGGAAGGAAGTGGGGAGCAGTTCAGACCCCAGCCCCGGGTTCTAGAAATACAAAGCCCTGTGGGTCGGTAGTCAGACCCTTTGTTCTCGTCTCAGCTGTGCGGGTGACGCCCTGCGCCAACCGGGCTAGTTCCCGCCCCTCACTGGGCTTCCATCTACCCACCTGCAAAGTGAGAGGGTGTTTGGATGGGTCTCCCTAAATTCCAGAGTGACTTTTTAATTTATTCTCTTGATAGACTTGTACCACTCGTCTCGATTCACTAGCCATGCCCCTTCCTCAGCAGCAACTTGGCAACCCCAGGGGGCCCTGAACCCCGGCCCCTTGGGTTGTTTGGAACCAGCTGCATCTGGGGGAAGACGTTGCATGCAGCCTCTGGAAAATAGGCAGAGTAATTTGTTTCCTGTGCAGTGAGTCAGGAATCCTTTGGCTGACTCTCCTCCCAGGCAGGTGCTATTACCTCCAATAAAAATGAAGAAGCTGAGGCGCAGATAGGCTTGGAGGCAGCTAGGACCAGGCTGCGCGGGGCTGCCTTTTTGCCTGTGCTGTACAGGTTCACGAGAATCGGGTTTGTTTTTTTACACCCCAAAGATCCAAAGATGGCAAACCATGGTGCAGTGGAAGGGAGCACTGGCTAGAGAGCCTGGAAGTTCGGGTTCTAGTCCTGGCTGTGCTGATTTGCTGTGTGACCAAGCACCCCACATCAGCAGTTGAGGCCTGGGAAGAAGACTCTTCGCTGGAGGGGTAGTTCTGCCCAGTGTGGTTTCCCTCACCTCGAGCATCCTGAGGTGGAATTGGGGTGGACTGCCCCTTGTCCTGCATACCCATGGCTTCCCGGCTGCAGATCCGGCTGCTGACGTGGGACGTGAAAGACACGCTGCTCAGGCTCTGCCGCCCTGTCGGGGAGGAGTATGCCACCAAAGCCCGGGCCCACGGGCTGGAGGTGGAGGCTGCAACCCTGGGGCAAACTTTCAGCCAGGCCTACAGGGCTCAGAGTCACAGCTTCCCCAACTACGGCCTGAGCCGCGGCCTCACCTCCCGTCAGTGGTGGCTGGATGTCATTCAGCAGACCTTCCGCCTAGCAGGTGTTCGGGACACCCAGGCAGTAGCCCCCATCGCTGACCAGCTGTACAAGGATTTCAGCAGCCCCCACACCTGGCAGGTGTTGGAGGGAGCGAAGGCCACTCTCAGGAGATGCCGCAAACGGGGTCTGAGGCTGGCCGTGATCTCCAACTTTGACAAACGGCTCGAGGACATCCTGGTGGGTCTTGGCCTGAGGGAACATTTTGACTTTGTGCTGACTTCTGAGGCTGCTGGCTGGCCCAAGCCGGACCCCCGAATTTTCCTTGAGGCTTTGCGGCTGGCTCACCTGGAGCCTGCTGTGGCGGCCCATGTTGGAGACAGTTACTGCTGTGATTACCAGGGGGCACGGGCTGTAGGCATGCATGCCTTCCTGGTGCCTGGCCCCGGGCCTCTGGACCCTGAAGTCAAGGATTCTGTGCCCAAAGAGCACATACTCCCCTCATTGTCCCATCTCTTACCTGCCCTTGACCTCCTGGAGGGCTCTCACCTGGGGCTTTGAGTCTGATGAGGAAAGTGGCTGGCCCCTGAGGCCCTGGGGAACCTCCTAGGTAAATATCAGAGATAAGGAGCCCTTGCCTTCCCCACACATCTGGCCTTTGCCCCTCTCCCTGTAGCCTCTGACACCCATTCTGACTATAAAGCAGTGCGTGCTGGGCTTTCAGCCAAATCCCACTAACCAGCTCCTGGTTTCTGACGTCATTCCCCAATTCCCATTCCCACCCATGTCCCTTTTCTACAGCGAGTCCCCCCCACCTCCAGCAAGATTCCCTGAGGGCCCAAGGAGCTTCAAAACCAGGTGCTTTCAAACTTTGTTTTAGTAGCAAGACCCTTTTCTCATGGGAGGTCTTATATGGAACCCCAATATGCAAAAATGTAAAAAAAAAAAAAAGAGGGTGTAGCTCAGTGGGTGAGTGCCTGCTTCCAATGTACGAGGTCCCAGGTTCAATCCCCTGTGCCTCCTAAATAAATAAAAAATAATAGAAAACACCAACATCACTTGATAAAAATTTTTTAAAAGTTGCTAGAGTTGAAGCAGAGGTCCTAAGCCCTTGATTCAGGCCCTTGTGGTCTCCAAGACTTCCTCCTTGGAAGCTTGGCATCAAAGGAGCTTAGTTTGAAAATGAGGATGCTAAAGCTACGCTGTGAACAGCCCCTGCCCACTAGGACCACAGAGTCTGGGAAGTTTGATCAGGAACACTAATTATGGTCCTAAGAGCCACCGCTGATGTGTACTCTGCTAGGTCCTTTATAATAGGCTGTTTCACTTTGCCAGGGCTGCTATGACAAATACCAACATCAGTTGGCTTAAACACTATGAATTTATCACCTCACTGTTTGGGAGGCTACAAGTCCTAAACCAAATTTTGGCAAGCTGTGCTTTCTCTGGTCTGGTGGTGGCTCAGTCTCCTACTCTGTCCATGGCCATCTGTCTCATTCTGGTTAGATTTCTTCTCTTTATGAGGGCTCCAGTCAAATGGCTTGAGGCCCACCCTGATTCAGTTTGGCCTCATCTAAATAGGATCTTCAAAGAACTTATTCACAAATAAGTCCACACTTGAACCAATAACATCTCCAAAAGTTCTATTTACAAATGGATTCACACCTGCAGGATGGGGGCGTCAGGACTTGAGTGTGTTTCTATGGGGGGATGGCATTCAGTCTACCACAGGTTACCTTGTGGGTCTAGGTGTTGTGGCCTCTTCACAAATGAGAAAACAGATTTAGAGGTAAAGGTCACAGGTAGTAGCCCATTCCAAAGCCCATTGGCTGGACCACTAGGAGCAGGGGATCCAGTCCTAAGACAGTGCAGGGGATATCCTGAGAGAGCAGGGAAGGCACCCTGAAGGACACACATCTTGAAGGACAGCTCGGTCAGGGACCAGTGTGAGCAGGGACCACAGGGTAAAGAATGTGAAGGGAATGAGACTGGAGAGGTTGGGTTTTCCATACTCCGTTTCTCTTCCTGCCTCTTCCTTCATGCCCTTTCCTGTTCGGCATTTACTGGGCATCTTATGCTTTGCCTGGTGCCAGGCACTGGGGATCCTACAGGTTCAAAGCACTGTCAAGAGAGGCACATCCTCTGGCTATGTTCAGGTGCCATGAGAGCAGCGAGGGAGGGGTGCCCTGAATTGGGGGTGGGCCGTGAAATTTAGATGGGCAGGGGGATCATAACAGGCCCAAAGGCTGCTGTGGGGTGTTAGGGTGCTGGGTTTGGAGGAGCATGGTGTGGGTCCTAAAGCTGACCCAGATTCCTGGGTAGGGGTTTTGCCCAGGGAAAGGCAGGGGAACTTTCTTCTGATTTGGCCAGACCTCTTAGTTTGTCTTCCTTGGGCCTAGCACCACAGCAGATGACTCACCATTACCGTGTCAAGCTGTAAGGGCCTCAGGTAATGTCCACCAGAGGAGTTCTGTGGGCTGCATCTGGCCCACCCAGTGCTTCAGATCAATTACTGAGCCATGAGCCAACTTTGAAGTCAAGAAATTACATGTGAAAAAGAAAATGTACTTCCGAAGGGATGGCTGAATTTTGACCTGTTTCACTCACTGCTCACTGACCCCAACAGGCCTTAGAGCTTGTGACAGTGACATTCAAACTGTTCTGTGGCTCCCGGAGCAAGTGGGGTGGGCTCTGGCCCCCATCCCCTTTGGGTCCTGCAGCCTGAAGTGTTGGATGAGGGGGGGGAGGTATATGGGGACCTCATATGTTTTGAATGTAACAATAAAAAAATAAAGACAAAAGTGTTGGATGAGATTGTTCCTGGATGAAACTGAACTTTGAAGACCACTGTTGTAATGTGACCTCTTCACAGCTGGGGAAGGGAGTGGGATTTGCCCTGACCCCAGCGGTGAAGGGCATGCCACCATCTACAGGCTCTTGCTGCTTCCCTGAGCTGTCCCACTTGTTCCTGGGAATGAAGAGGTCAGAAAGGACTGAGCTGAGACTTGGGGGTGAAGGCCGGGGCCAGCATACAGTCTACATCCAGTTACCAACAAAGAACATGGAGGAAAATGTCAAGTCCTTAAAAGACCTTTAATAATGCACGTGTCCCCAGAGGCTGGCCCTCGACCTCCCTCAGTTCTTCTGGCTGGAAGCCCTCACTCCCCAGGTGTCCACTTTAGGTCAGAGGGGGCCATCAGGTGGGAGTAGGCGTGGGGAAAAAGGTCATCCCCATTGCCACCTGGAGCTCAGGTGCAGGTCTGAGACAGGCTCTTACCTGGAGATGGGATCCCCTGTTGGGAGGGGCTGGGCAGGACCTCAGGGGTTTGAGTGTGGCACAGCCCTAGGCCACAGTGGCCTGGAGCAGCCTGGCAGAAGCTCTATATCACCAGTTTTAGAAAATATTTTCTTCATGGCCCAAGTCACAAAAGATTGGAGAAGCACTGAACTGAGAAGATAAAGGGGCTTCAGCCGCAGGATTTTCTGCCAGAGAACCCCTTCTACACATTCAAAGCTGGGGTCACGGGGCTGACGGGCAGTGCTTCTCCAGAATTCACCCATCCCACCACCCACCCACTCCTTCATCAAACATTGATGGTATACTGACTAGGGACCAGGCACCGTGCTGGTACCAGACATCAAGTGACAAGACACCCAGAGGCAGGTGCAGGGTGGATTTGGGCAACTAAGGCCCAGCGAGTAGCAGCTTGCCCACAGATACCCAGCAGTTAAGGATTGCACCCAGATCTGAAATGGAGCCCTACCTCCTACGCCCAGAGCTGCCCAATGGGAACGGACCCTGTTTCCCTTAGAAAGGCCATACACATTTGGGGAAAGAACACTGGGTAGAAACACGACTGAAAGGGTGGAAGGGAGGTGGAGCGGGCCTCCCTGTGGCCAAAGGTCAGCAGGTGATGGAAAGGGTCTGGTCGGCCACAGCAAAGACTGGGACAAGCGGCCCCAGGAAGGGGGCGCGGTGGGTGTGGAGCACCGTGCCTGAATCAGGGTCATAGAATAGCAGCTCCTGTCCCTGCAAGTCCAGCAGCACGCCCAGCCGGGCCGGGCAACGCAGCAGCCTCAGGGGCTCGTGCTGCCCGGCGTGCGAGAAACGGAAATCCTGGTCGTAGCGGGAGAAGACCCAGGAGAAGGCATTGTGGCCCAGACGAGAGTCACTGCCAGGACCCTTGCGGGGCAGCTGGTGTGAGGCCACGCCCACCTTATAGGCACAACTCTTCTGGACGTTCACTATCCAGGCGTGTAGCCCGGCCTGGAAGGAGGTGGAAGCCAGGGCATTGGGCCAGTGGTCAAAGCGCTCGGGGCCATCTGCACAGGCCTTGGACTTCTTGGCCCTGAAGGTCAGGGTCCTTCGATCATCTGACACTTGTAGGAAGGGGCTGACAGTCCTTTCGTCGATACGCACGTCCTCCAGGCCTGCCAGAAAGAATTTGAGTTGTCCAGTGCCCACCCCTAGTCTGGTCCTGCTATAGCAAAGGGCTCCCTCACCACTCACTGGCTGACTTCAGACAAGACATCTGCTCTGAGCCTCAGTTTCCTCATCTGTAAAATGGGGTGAAATAGGACTTACCACAGGGTAGTGAGGATTAGATGAGATGATGCATGTAAAGTGCCTAGCATGTAGTAAGTGCTCTGTGAAGAGTAGTTATTAGTCCAAGACCCCATCTGCAAACTCTGAGAGAAAGAAGGCCCAGAGAGAGAAGCAAGTTGTCTAAGTTCACAGAGTTGGTGGCAGCATCAAAACGAAGACCCAGCATCTCTGCGGCCCCCAGAATAGGTTAGGCTTGTCCTAGAGAATGACTAAGAATCTTCAATATGTAGTTTTGAAAAACTAACCATATAGACTGCTGGTAAATCAGGCATTGAGGCATTGTCTGATATCAGATTCTAGAGTAAATGGGCTATACTATGTACCAAAATTTTGAGGATCATATGTCAGGGGTTGGGAGGTTAAAACTAGGTAAAAATTCAATCAGTTAACCTTTCTGTGAATTGAGCAGATTGCCACTGGGAATGTAGAAGCTTCCATCCAATGTGGGGGAAGCCTGCTTTGAGAACCCCTGCACTAAGAGGGAATTCCTGGAGGCAAGAGACCTTGTCACGCTCTCCTCTGTGGCCCCAGGGTAGCGCACAGGAGCCTGTAATAAGCAAGGCGAATCCCGGCAGCATAATTCCCAGTCCAGATACTCTCCATTTGGCTGTCAATTATATCTTCATAACCACTAGAAGTTTCCACAAAATAATATGAGCTGCCCCACACATATAAGAAGGATCTGATTTTCAGGAAGGAATTCGATTTCTCCTAGACCCAACGATAGAGCAGGTTAGTCTGGAAACAAGAAGGACCTAGCCCAGCTGCCCCGGACCCTTCCGAGCCCTGCCAGCATCACTGGTGGCTTAAGCCACCATGCCACAAGCACAGGCCCCCACTAGGACCTGGCAGCAAACCCCAGGCAGACAGAAGCCCGCTGCTCCTGTGGTGTTGGGCTGTGGCAGCTGCTCACCTGTGAGAGATCCTAGAACTCCCGTTGCCCAGAGCTGGGTCAGAAGTGGACTCCAAGCGCACTTCACGTTAAAGTTTAACTTCTCTGACTCCTGGGGATCCAAAATACCCTCTGCTTCCTCGGTCCTTATGGAGGGGGAAGAAACAGAGACGGCAGCTCAGGCTCTGGAAATGTATCTGGATCAACATAGGGTGAGGGGAAGGGGACAGAAATAAAACCCTCCCTCCAGGGTGACACCAAGATTGGCAGTCAGGCCCCACAGCAGGGGCCCCAAAAGGGGGCTTGAGCAGAGAAGGAAAAGTAAGCATTCCTCTTGTGCTCCCCAGCCCCAGGAGTCTCGAGTCCAGCAAGGCAGACTGCAATGATTTAGAGAGAGGTATGGACTTGAAGCAAGTCGCAAAGTATGGCATCAATCTGCTCTGTGGGGCAAGCAACTTGCCAGTGTCTCACTAAGTCACCCGCAGAGTGGGATGAGGGTCTAGGCCTCCTACACCCCTAAGTGGAGGACTTTCCACTCTGCCATCCTGCCTGGGAAATCTCTCCCTGTCCTCCAAAATCTACTGCAGCAATGTTTGCCTTGGTTTGGCCAGAAGTTGCAGCCATTCCTCTTAAAATGCAAACACCTTGAGGAAGGCCACACAGGAAGGGACAACCAGTCACCACCCCAACCATAAATTGGTCATAGCACTTTGCCCCCACTAACAGCCCTCCTCAGTTCACAGTGGATCCCTGGGTTTTCTTGGGGTGGTCATCTGGGAACGTGAGGAGCCAGGGAGGGGAGAACTGCCGTTTATCGAGCAGTCAGCTTCTCGGCCTGCTGAATTCCATGCAGAATCTCGCTTAGTCTTTATGACAACTTGGGAGGTAGCTGTGATTTCACTTGACAGAAGAGTAGACGTAGAGTCGGGGAAGACACTCGGATAGAAAAAGGAGCTGGGATCCAAGTCCAATCTCCATGCAAAGGAGAACAAACCCAGGCTGGAGTCCAGGCACCATTCCATATAATTTTGCCCTTAACCCGAGGTGAAATTTCAGAGGGGTATAGGGCAAAGTGGGGATGTGCCACAGAGTTTCACAGATCTCTGAAGTGGGTTCTGAGGACGAATTTCCCCACTATCCCTGATTCAGAAAGATGGCTTTGGGATCAGGCAGCAGGGCTGAGAGTGCATACCCTGTGTCCCCAAATCTCATGGCTCTGCCTTTAAATGAGGGGGGATAAGAGAGTGGGATACATTCTCTGATAGAAGCAGCTCTTTGCAAGACTGTCACTGCCTCCTGGCCCAGGCAGAATGAGGTGAGTGGGGCCGCGGGTAGGCTGAGGGCAGGCTCTGGGACACAAAGGCTCTCTGTGGTCAGGACAAGAACGAGTCTGTGGCCCCTTCTCAGAGCACTGAGGCTTGGCTCTGGAGGAGCCCTGGCCAGCCGGTGGGGAGGAAAGAGGAGCCGGGGTCAGCTGTGCTCAGCTGTCATCTCAGGGCAAATGTGAGACAAATCACAGGCACTGTGTCTCCAGAGAACTAGCTGGTCCAGAAGAGAAAGCTTGTGTCCCCCAAGGGGTGGGAGTGAAATGGGCACAGACGTGGCAGGGGCCCTGGCTGGGAGGAGGATGCCCAGTCTGTGCATCAGGCCAGAGTGGGGCCCAGGCATGGACGTGGAAACACCGGAGTCAGCCAAGGCATTTCTCAGCTGGACAGGTCAGTTCCCAACAAGGAGCTTGACACTGAAAGTGGTTAAAATGGGAAATGTGTTGTATATATGTTACCACAATAAAAAATGTTTAAAAAAAGAAAGAAAGAAAGAAGAATGGACTGTGCGCCCCAAGTACAGCTCTGAACTGTCACATAGGAGGCTCAAGAAGTTTAGTTATGCTGCTGGGCAAATTGCATCCTCTTGGCCACTTCCTCCATTCCCTGGCTCTTGTCTTTCCAGGACCCCATTAGGGCCTGGTAAAATTATTTTATTATTGCATAATTAAAATGCAAATTTTGAGTGGTGATGCAGACTTACGCTTTAAAGATCCTTTCTCAGAGAAATGGGAAGTGAAGTAAAGGAGACAGTACTGGGACAGCCATCAGAAGGTTTGGTTCCAACCTCTGGCTCTGAAACTTAAGCAAATCCCTGCCCCTCTTTGAGCTGCAGTATCTTCACCTGTAAATGGGGGTGGTAAAGCCTTCCAACCAACAGGGTGGTGATAAAATTTTAAATAAGATAATGCTTAAGAAAGCCCACAGCAAGCCTCCAACTAATAAGCCTTAATGTCACTGCCTTTCCATGTGGGTCTGAAACACTTCTCACGCTAGGGGCAGACACATCCCTGTCCGTTGAGCCCGACTCCAGCCAAGTCACTCAGGGGCACAAGTGTGCTTTTTTCCCAGGACCCAGCAGGGCCTCAGTGAAGTGGTCTGGGTAGACTCATAAGGGCCCGCATCTCCATGACTTCCCAAGCAAACCATGGGGCCATACTCACTTCTCAAAAATCTCCTGCTCCTTCTGCTGTGAGGAAAGAAAACAAAGTCAGGTTTGGCAGCCAAAACCCAGCAGGGAGTCAAGTCTTGAATATACTCATTAGCATGGAGGGCTCCCTGTGGATGTGAGGACTATAGAATTTTTAAATCCTACTACTTCTTCAAGACCCAACACAAAGCTTTATGGGTTGTTCTTCACACACCTCTTCATAACACACTCAGAATGAATAGTCCATTCCCCATGCACTACACCACAGGACAATCACCTGTCAACCCTACAGCACCTCCCATAAACACTTGTCAACTCCTCGACAGCAGGGACGCTTTCTGAATCTTCGATTGTGACTGCTCCAGTGAGCTGCATGGAATGTGCTCTGTACACTGAAGCTATAGGACTAAATGAACTCACAATCTAGGGCAGGGAATGGAAACTGCCCTACTTGAAACTGCAGTGGGACAGCTCAGTTGTTCCACATTCTCCTTCCTCAGCTTGCCATTTTTACTCAAATGTCACACTGTCACCTCAAAACTACATGCATCTGCATATTTATATAACATAATTAGAAAGGATACATACCAAAATGTTAATCATGGTAATTTCTGGGCCTGAGGATTAAGGATGAGCTTATCCTCATATTCAACCTCTTGTCAGCTCCTCCAACTTGTGTTCTCTCTGTGTGCTTCTGAATTCTCTCTACCTCCTCACCTCCTGTGACATAGCTACTCTTTTTGTCTTTCAAGCATCAGCTTCCTCCAAGAAGCCTTTCCTGGCCCCCACCCCCACCTGGCTGGAGGGGTCTCCTAGTTCCAGTGATTTCCTCTAGCATATCACCTATCCCTCCATCCTGCCAGTTATATACATCTCCTCTCTAAGGCTGTGAGCAGCTGACAGCTGCATCCTATAACTCCATCCCACAGTAGAGCGCCAAGCACATAGTAGGTGCTCAGTAAACATGTGCTCACTATTGAAAGAATACGATCTATAAAATTTAATTCCACTGCCTCTCCCCTGCCCCAAATCCCCATCTCCGCCCATCCCCTACCAATAAATGTTCTTGCTCTTTTCAAACTTAGGGGAGTCCTGGCCAACTGACTGGGTCCCCACCCCTGCCAGGCTTACAATGAGCTGGAGGTCATCCAGATGGGTGAGCATGTCCACCAGGCTGGTGCGAATGGTGTCGAGCTTCTGCAGCGCCTCAGCCCAGTGTACCCGCTGTGTCAGGATGCTCTCATGGGCCCGCTCCTCTTCCCCGTGCACCTGCTCCAGCAGCCGCTGCTCCTCACTCTCGCACAGACTCCTCACCAGACTCAGCCGCTGGATGACCAGCTCCCGTGCCGCGCTGGCCGTGCTCTGCCAAGGGAGAAAAGGAGGAAGCGGAGCCTGGCAAAGCTCCAGTCAGGATTAGGAGGGTTTGGGCTCAGCTGCAAGGAGTGCCAAGATTAAGGACATCTGCCATGGACAGAGTAAGGGGCATGACAGCGCATAAGCCATTTACTTTGCCGTCCCAGCCCTACGACTTTCCAAATCTGATGTAGGGTAAGAAAATTCGAGATCTGGACATCCAGGTCATATTTCATAGAGCTAGGATCACATGGAAGCGCTTGTCAGGGTTTAGAGATCAGTTAGAATCACCTGCTTATTTCACAGTTGGGAATATGAAGGCCAAAGGACCAAGGTCACAGAATCATAATAATAAAGGGCAGAAGGTCCTAAAAGGCTACCCAGGGAAACGGACTTTGGCCCAGTGGTTAGGGCGTCCATCTACCATATGGGAGGTCCGCGGTTCAAACCCCGGGCCTCCTTGACCCGTGTGGAGCTGGCCATGCGCAGTGCTGATGCGCGCAAGGAGTGCCGTGCCACGCAAGGGTGTCCCCCGCGTGGGGCAGCCCCACGCGCAAGGAGTGCGCCCGTGAGGAGAGCCGCCCAGCGTGAAAAGAAAGAGCAGCCTGCCCAGGAATGGCGCCGCCCACATTTCCCGTGCCACTGACGACAACAGAAGTGGACAAAGAAACAAGACGCAGCAAATAGACACCAAGAACAGACAACCAGGGGAGGGGGGGAAATTAAATAAATAAATAAATCTTTAAAAAAAAAAAAAAAAGGCTACCCAGATCAACAGTATCTGTACCACATGGTGATCTGGTTGATTTTTTTTTCTCTCCCCTTCCTCCCTCCCAGTTGTCTGCTCTCTGTGTCCATTCGCTGTGTGTTTTTCTGTGACCGCTTCTATCCTTATCAGTGGCACCGGGAATCTGTGTTTCTTTTTGTTGCGTCATCTTGCTGTGTCAGCTCTCCATGTGTACAGCGCCATTCTTGAGCAGGCTGCAATTCCTTTTGCGCTGGGCAGCTCTCCTTACGGGGCGCACTCCTTGCGTGTGGGGCTCCCTTTTGCAGGGGACACCACTGCATGGCAGGGCACTCCTTGCGCGCATCAGCACTGCGCATGGGCCAGCTCCACATGGGTCAAGGAGGCCTGGGGTTTGAACCGCGGACCTCCCGTGTGGTAGGCAGACGCCCTATCCATTGGGCCAAGTTCACTTCTCTCCAGTTGATATTCTGACCGTATCTAAGAACAGAAAGCTCATTACTTCCTAAAGCTGTCCATTCCCTCCAGTTCTGTGGTAGAATTCCTTATCTGCCACACAGGAAAACTGAAGTCAATTCTTAACCAATGATGCTAATGAGTGCTTTCTTATAACCCCTAGTACAGTGCCTGTCACACAGTAGGTACGAAAATATTTACTGAATGAATGGGAAAGTTTTCCCCAATTTAGTAAAAAAATCTCTTGCTAGCGCTTTTGCTATGGCAAGTTGGCAGCAGAGCTGGGACTAGACTCAGTTCTCTTGGCTCCAGGCCAGGGTTCTTCCTCTACACCAGGTGCCAGCGGGGAACCAATTCTCCCCAAACAAGGCTGGTGCCTGAAGCATCTGCATTTTTGCCAGACAAATGAGAATAAAACTATCTCCTTCATGCCAGAAAGTGAGGGACAGCCAGCAGCTTTAACTGTGCCCTCCCTAAAGACCTGCTCTGTATGAGAGAGGACAATCACCCTTGTTTTATAGAAGAAACTGAGACCCCACAATTTGACCAATGGGGAGGAGAAATTGGCTAGGTCAGTGACAAGTGAACCCATGAGTTCAGATTCCAGGTTCACAATGTTCTCAAGGCAACATAACAGCCGTGGTTAAGAAATTAGGCTTTGGAGACAGTGCACCAAGGTTTAAATCTTAGCTATTCCATTTAACACCTGTGGAAATTTGAGCACGTTACATTTATTCCCAATGCCTCTGTTTTCTTTTTTTTTTTTTTTTTTAAAGATTTATTTATTTATTTAATTCCCCCCCCTCCCCTGGTTGTCTGTTCTTGGTGTCTATTTGCTGCGTCTTGTTTCTTTGTCCACTTCTGTTGTCGTCAGCGGCACGGGAAGTGTGGGCGGCGCCATTCCTGGGCAGGCTGCTCTTTCTTTTCACGCTGGGCGGCTTTCCTCACGGGCGCACTCCTTGTGCGTGGGGCTCCCCCACGCAGGGGACACCCTTGCGTGGCACGGGCACTCCTTGCGCGCATCAGCACTGCACGTGGGCCAGCTCCACACGGGTCAAGGAGGCCCGGGGTTTGAACCGCGGACCTCCCATATGGTAGACGGACGCCCTAACCACTGGGCCAAAGTCCGTTTCCCTGTTTTCTAATCCGTAAAATGAGGATAATAATAGTACGTAGGGGAAGCGGATATGGCTCAAGCTATTGGGCTCCTGTCTACAATATGGAAGGTCCAGGGTTCGATACCTGGGGCCTCCTGGTAAAGGCAAGCTGGCCCGTGCAAAGAGCTGGCCCATGAAGAGTGCTGGCCCACACGGAGAGCTGAAGCAGCAAGATGACACAACAAAAAGAGACACAGAGGAAAGATAATAAGACGCAGCAGACCAGGGAGCTGAGGTGGCACGCGAGAGTGAGTGCCTCTCCTGCTCCGGAAGGATCGGTTCCCAGAGCCACCTAATGAGAATGTAAGCAGACACAGAAGAACACACAGGCAATGGACACAGAGAGCAGGCAAGGTGGGGTGAGGGTGGGGATAAATAAATCTTTAAAAAAATAGTATGTACCTCGTAAGGTTTAGTGAGGATAAACTAATTAATACACATAAAATAAATGGAGCTAAGCCTGGCACTTAAGTGTTCGACAACATTAGCTATTTTTCTTCTTGCTGTCTCACCTTCATACTTCACACACAGGGGTGAGCCTTTGCAGCCACGTTTGTACTGAGTGATCCTGAATCAGGAAGAGACCCTCCTGCCTCGAATACTCTAGTCAATTTCAGTAAGTGTCCGGAGCCAGTCCCAGAAAAGGACAGCAGAGAAAAGAAGAAAACTTCCCTTTCCACAGATAGGACAGAGCAGATACACCAAACACACTCCTAACACAAAACACAGATGCTGGGAAAACACCAAGCATCCTTTTAAAAGTACAACTGCTCTGCCAACTAAGTAAAGAAAATCCCCTAGAATCCAAAAATAGAAAAGAAACTGAGAATCAGTATAAGCAAGAGCTGAAGTTTTAACTGCCCTGTTGGGGCTTGTGATTTATCTTAGAATTTTATACTCATCTAAACTATCATAGAAAAAAGAAAGCACAATAAAGATATCCCCCAAACAATCAAAAATGGAATATTTTTCTATGAATGGTAAAATATTTCCTATTTTAACTAAAATACTGAACCATTAACATGTAAGACCAGAGAGAGGTGAAGCATTCTATGGTCTTTGCATCATTCAGAAGCTCTAGAGATATTTGATTCATTTTTAGACACGGTTAAATATTCACGCTAAAAAGGTAAGGGAACTGGGAGTAGAGGTGGCTTAAGCCATTGGGTGCCTCCCTCCCACATGCAAGGTCCTGGCTTTGGTTTCTGGTGCCTCCTAAAAAGAAGAGGGGCACAAAACAAACAGACACAGAGGGCAGACAATAAGCGCAAAAAACGACGACGGGAGAAAGGAGAAACAAGGAAGACGAACAGACACAGCAAGTGCAAACAACAAGGTTAAGGAGAAATAAATAAAATAAATCTTAAAAAAAAAATATGCCAAGAGGGGAGCAGATATAACTCAAGTGGTTGAGTACCTGCTTCCCATGTACAAGGTCCTGGGTTCAATCTCCAGTACCTCCTAAAAAAACAAAAAATAACAATCTACCAAGAAAACACTACCAAGCCCAGATAATTTTATAGGGAGTGTAACCAAACATTCAAGGCATAGATAATTCCCAACTTATACAAATGGTTCCAATGGAAATAGTCCTGATTCCTACCTCATTTAATAAGACTTATATAACCTTGATACCAAAATCTAATAAAGACTTTACAAGAACAGAAATTCATAGCTTCATCTTCTCACTCCTGAGCATAAATGCAAAAATCTAAAAACCAAACAAACAAAAATCCCTAAACTAAAACTAGCAATCTAGATCCAGAAAGTATGTATTACAATAATACAAGGGGCAGGGGAGAGAAGAAGGTGCTTGTGGTTATAAAAGGGTGGTAAAAGGATTCTTGTGATATAACTGTTGTGTATCCTGATTGTGGGGGAAGTTACACAAATCTACACACGTGATAAAACTGTACAGAATTAAATATACAAACATACACACAAATGACTGCACGTAGAACTGGTGAAATCTGAATAAGGTAGACTGTAACAATGTCAATTTCCTGGCTGTATGGTACTATAGATAAGCAAGATGTTGCCTTTGGGGGAAACTGGGAAACTGAGTGAATATACAGGATCTTGCTGTATTATTTCTTACAGCTACATGTGAACCAACAATTATCTCAAAATAAAAAAATATATATATATAATAATAAAAATCAACTTGGATTGTTTTTTCCCAGGAATTCAAGGAAGGTTTAGCATTAGAAAATCTATTAATGTATTGCCACATTAACAGACTGATGGAAAACAAAACCTATCTATAAACTGGCAATGGCATTATTAAGAACCTACAGCACAGGTGATAATCAAAGAGAACTTCCAGGGAAGCCAATGTGGTTCAGGTGACTGAGCTCCCACCTACCACATGGGAGGTCCATGGTTTGGTTCTCCGTGCCTCCTAAAGAAGACAGTGAGCTGGCATGACAGGCAGGAGCAGCAAGCTGACACAATAAGATGATGCAGCAAAGAGGCACAAAAAGAAAAACATAATGAGAGACGCAATAAAGCAGGGAGCAGAGGTTCCCAATGCCTCATAAGGAAGATGAGCAAGATAGTGAGCTGATGCAATGAGTAGGCATGGCGAGCTGAACAACAAAAGACACAAGAAGAAAAGCATAATGAGAGACACAACAGAGCAGGGAATGGAGGTGGCTCAGGCAATTAGGTGCCTCCCTCCCACATTGGAGGTCCCAGGTTCAGTTCCTCGTGCCTCCTAAAGAAACAAGGGGGCTCAAGTGATTGGGCTTCCGCCTACCACATGGGTTTGGTTCCTGGTGACTCCTGGAGAAGGCAAGCTGGTCCAGAGGGCAGACAAGGCGAGCTGATGCAACAAGATGACATAATAAAAGAGACCCTAAGAGGAAAGATAATGAGAGACACAACAAACCAGGGAGCTGAGATGTCTCAGGTGATTGAGTGCCTCTCTTCCACATGGAAGGTCCCAGGTTTGGTTCCCAGTGCCTCCTAAAGAGAAGATGAGCAGACACAGAGAGCATGTAGGAAATTGATGCAGAGAGCAGAGAGTGACCACAAACAATGGGGGTGGGGGTAAATAAATAAAATAAATCTTTGGGGAAAAAAAAAAAAGAAACAAGGAAGACTAATGGACACAGTGAGGACAAACAATGAGGGGATGGAGAGAAATAAATAAAAATAAATCTTAAAAAAAAAAGAGAACATCCACAAGCTTTGCCCATTGTCTACCCACCTACTTGCACCCATGCCCATATACTCTACCTTTCTTGTTTGGTTCTCTCCTCTATCCAGCATCATAAATTTCCCCTCTCTACTGACGGATTCCTACCAGCAAATAAACATACAATAATTTCTCCCATCTTAAAAACAAAACAAATAGGAAGCAGATGTGGCTCAGGCTATTGGGTTCCCGCCTACCACACGGGAGGTTGCTGGTTTGGAGCCCAATACCTCTTTAAGAAGACAACTAGATGACTCAACAAGAGACACAGGGAGGAAAACAGATGAGAGACACAACACAGGAGGGAACGGAGGTGGCTCAAGTGATTAGACACATTCCTCCCACATCAGCGGTCCCAAGTTCGGCTCCCAGTGCCTCCTAAAGAAACAAGGTAGATGAACAGACTCAGCAAGTAAAAAACAACAAGGGGTTAGGGAGAATAAATAAAATAAACCTTGAAAAAAAAAACATAAACAGAAAACAGAAAAACACAAAAAACCCTCGATTCCATATCACCCTCTAGCTATCATTCCATTTCTCTACTATTACAGCAAAGCTCCTCAAGAATTACCTGTGCCAATTACCTCAGATTGCTCTTCTTCCATTCTCTCTGAAACTCACTCCAATTAGGCTTTCAAACTCCACTTTTCAGGATCTCCAGTGATGTGCATGCTACTAAATCCAGTGATCCCTTCTCAGTCCTCACCTTACATGACCTCTCAGCAGCACCTGACATCTTTGATCTCTCCCACATCCTTGTATCCGTTCTGCCTTGGGCTTCCGGGAGACCACACTCCGAGTTACACTCCTATCTCTCTGATTGCTTCTTCTTGGTTTCCTGTGCAGGTTCCTATCTTTCCAATGGTTAAATGGTGAAGTGCCCCAGGGATCAGCTCTTGGATGACCCCTCCACCTCACTATCTATATGCATTTACTTAGCACACATAGTCTTTCCCATGACTTTCAATACGACTTACACTCTGGTGAATTCCAAATTTATAACTCCAGCCCAGCCTTCTCCCATTTGTTCATCCAGCTACCCACTCAACATCTTCACTTGGATATCTAGTAGGCATCTCAAACTTGACACGTCCACAACTGAACTCCTGATCCCCTACCCAGCTAACCATCATTCCACAGCAGTAAATGGCTCTTCCATCCTTTCAGCTGCTCAAATAAAAAATCTTAAGACATATGACAACATGGGTGAACCTGGAGGACATTGAGTGAAGCAAGCCAGACACTAAAAGTCAAATACTGTATGACTGTGTTACTGTGAACTAATTATACTGTGTAACATATTGCATGATTCCATTTATAGAAAATGTAAATATATATCAATTTATAAATATGAAATTAGATTAGTGGTTATGTAGGGCTGGGGAAGGCATGCTAAGGGGTATGTAGTTTTTCTTTTTTGAGTAATAAAATGATTCTAAAATTTTTTGTGGTGATGAGTGCACAGCATTGTGATTATACTAAAAACCATTGATGATACACATTGGATAGATCATATGGTATGTGAATTATTTCTCATTAAAACTGCTTAACAGGGAAACGGACTTTGGCCCAGTGGTTAGGGCGTCCGTCTACCATATGGGAGGTCCGCAGTTCAAACCCCGGGCCTCCTTGACCCGTGTGGAGCTGGCCATGCGCAGTGCTGATGCGCGCAAGGAGTGCCGTGCCACGCAAGGGTGTCCCCCGCGTGGGGGAGCCCCACGCGCAAGGAGTGCGCCCGTGAGGAGAGCCGCCCAGCGTGAAAAGAAAGAGCAGCCTGCCCAGGAATGGCGCCGCCCACACTTCCCGTGCCGCTGATGACAACAGAAGCGGACAAAGAAACAAGACGCAGCAAATAGACACCAAGAACAGACAACCAGGGGAGGGGGGTAAATTAAAATAAATAAATAAATCTTTAAAAAAAAAAAAAACTGCTTAACAAATAAATAAATAATTGTGCAAGAAGAATACCCAGAAATAGCAGCTATGTACAACAGGGAAAGCATAGAGAGATTGAGAGGTGAAGAATTTTCATTTGTTTGTTTTTTATTTATTATTATTGAAATAATGAAAATGCTCTAATAATGATTGAAGTGATAAATGCACAACTATGTTATTATACCAAATACCATTGATTGTACACTTTGGATGAGCTGTATGCTTTATTAATATGTACCAATAAAATTGGTTTGTTGAAAAATCAATCAATAAGTAATAAAAGAAAAAAATATCTTAAGAGCCAACAGCATTATTCACAATAGCCAAAAGGAGGAAACACCCCAAAATGTCCATTAACAGGTGAGTGGATAAGCAAAACGTGGTGTATACATATGAAGGACACTGCTGGGCCATAAAAAGGACTTAAGTTCTGATACATGCCACAGCGTGAATAAACCTTAAAAACATTACGGTAGGTGGAATAAGCTAGACACAAAAGGCCAAATATTGTATGATGCCACTTATATTAAGTATCTAAAATAAGCAAATATATAGAGACAGAAAGTAGAATAGAGGTTACAAGGTGGGGGAATGGAGAATTTTTTTTTTTTTTTTTTACTATTTTTTATTGTTAAAAGGGGAATTATTGCTTAATGAATCCAGAGTTTTAGTTTGGGATGATGAAAAAGTTTCAGTAATGGATGATGGTGACAGTGGCATAACATTATGAATGTAATTAATGCCACTGAATTGTACACTTAAAAAATAGTTAAAATGGAAAATTTTGTGTCACCACAATTAAAAAAAAACCACCACCAAATCTTAGTGTCATCTTAACCCCTCCTCCCTTTCTTTCGCAGCCCACATCCAACCTATCAACCCTGTTGTTTCTTTCTTCAAAATCTATGCACAGTCCAACCACTTCTCATCCTTGTCTCCCACCTGGATTACAGCAGCAGCTTTCTAATTGGTCTCCCTGTCTCCACCTTAGCTACCTACAGTCCATTCACAGCACAGCAACCAGAATGCTCCATTTTACTCTGAAGTCCTATCATCTTACTCCACTGCTGAAAAACTTTCAATGAACTTCCACCTCACCCCAAATAAAAGGCAAAGTCCCTATGTGGCCTATGAGGATACTATCCAGGCCCCATCCCTTTCCTCTCTATCCTCGTCTCTACTGCCTTTTTTTTTTTTTTAAAGATTTCTTTAATTTATTTATTCCCACCCCACCCCTTCTCCCTGGTTTGCTGGGACTCTCATTGTCTTTCTTCTTTGTGTCTCTTTATTGCATCAACTTGTTGCATCAGCTTGCAGTGCCTGCCCATTGCGCCAGCTTGCCTTCTCAAGGAGGCCCCAGGAACTGAACCAGGACCTCCCATGTGGTAGGCAGGAACTCAATTGCTTGAGCTACATCTGCTTCCCCTGCCTTCTCTCTTGTTTACTTTGCTCCAAACTTACAGGCCTCTTTGCTGCTCCTTAAACATGCTAGTTACCCTTCCATCTTACGGCTTTTGTACTTGCTGTTCCCTCTTTCTGGAACACTATTCTCCCAGATACGTGGCCTCCTCCCTCACAATATCTGTGTAAATACTGACCTTAATGAGGCCAATCTTGATCACAGTACATATAAACACAATTTCTGTCCTCAACATGTTCTAGCCCCCTTTTTATTTTCTATTTCTCCAAAACACTTACTACCTTCTGACAGAGTATTTACTTGTGTTATTGTCCCTCTTCCCTGACAGAATGTAGGCTTTATGAACACAGGATTGTTCATGTTTTGCTCATTGCAGAATCCCTAGCAGGAGCAGATGTGACTCAAGCAATTGAGAGCCTGCCTCCCACATGGGAGGTCCCAGGTTCAGTTCCTGGTGCCTCCTCAAGAAGACAAACAAACCATGAGCAGACAAGAAGACACTGAACAAAAACAAGGAGCAGACATTGAGCAAAAAGAAAAAATGAGCAGGGAGTGGAAGAAGCTCAAGCAGTTGAGTGTCTGCCTCCCACACAGGAGGTCCCAGGTTTGGTTCTCAGTGCCTCCTAGAGGAAAAACAAAAAATAAAAAAGAGAACAGGGAAACGGACTTGGCCCAGTGGTTAGGGCGTCCGTCTACCACATGGGAGGTCCGCGGTTCAAACCCCGGGCCTCCTTGACCCGTGTGGAGCTGGCCCATGTGCAGTGCTGATGCGCGCCAGGAGTGCCCTGCCACGCAGGGGTGTCCCCCGCGTAGGGGAGCCCCACAGGCAAGGAGTGCGCCCGTGAGGAAAGCCGCCCAGTGTGAAAAGAAAGTGCAGCCTGCCCAGGAATGGCGCCGCCCACACTTCCCGTGCCATTGACGACAACAGAAGCGGACAAAGAAACAAGACGCAGCAAATAGACACCAAGAACAGACAACCGGGGGAGGGGGGAATTAAATAAATAAATCTTTAAAAAAAAAAAAAAAAGAGACAACAAGCAGACAGTGAGCAAAAACAACAAGCTAAACAGATGAGGGAGCCATCTTAAGGGGGAAAAAAAAGAATCCCTAGCTCATAGAACAGTGCCTGGCACATGGTATGTGCTCAATAAGTGTTGGAAACTGAGGCATAGTGGTTTCGCAAAGAGACGTGCTGTTTTCATGGCTACGCTTTTAACATAGGAATGCAGCAATTAAGCCTTTCAAGTGAACAGGATGGAGCTGTCCGAGGCAGGGAGAAATACGAGCAAACACACTTTGTAGTTTGAAAGGAATACTGAATCTTTGTACTCTAAGTTCTTTAATTTATGAGTATTGTTAGTGTGTAGTTACACTGCTTGTTATCTCGATAGTCTGAGTATATATAATGCCACATGTAGAAAATAAAGTGGTCTGAGGAGTCATTACTCGCAGATCCCCTGATCCCAGCTCTCTCTCTTTCTTTCTCTCTTTTTCTCTCTTTCATTCCCGATACCCTTATGGGTCCAAATCTCCAACAAATAAGGATTTGTTGAATAAATGGTGAAATGTTGGGAAGCATTCCCTGTAAAGTCAGAATCGGCTATAATAGCTTCTCTTCGACATTATACTGAGGTCTGTTTTGCTTATGCTGGTATAAGTGTGTTTTGTTCCATGCAATCAAAAGAACCTTGACTGAGAGAGTGCCAAGACTGCTCCATGTACCATGGGAGTTAGAGAGGGAATGTACAGAAATAAATGTATAGCCCCTGCCAGGCCTATCTGAGAGTAAAACACACTAGTGTCAATGAGTCAACTGAATAAAGGATCAGCAGTGGGAGGCAGTGGAAAGAGCACTGACTTGGGAGTTAGAAGGCCCAGGTCATAGAACCAACTCCTCAGGAGGTGATGTGACCTTGGACAAGTCAATCAACCTATTTGAGACTTATTTCCCCACCAGTAAACAGGGAGGTTACTGTCACCCATTGTATAAGATTGTCATAAGGAATACTGAATGTAAAAGTGTCTAGGTTATTTTACAGCTACAGTGCTGAACACAAAATAAATAGGTGGTAGAGAAATGCTACCCTTCACCTCCCCTACCCTGTGAGGGTAGGAAGGGATCCTAGGTTGGTCCAAGCTCCTAAGACTGGGTTCTTCTCCTAGGATGGGATCCAGAGTAGAGGGGCAAGAGGAGAAATTACCACGACTTTCTGGTTCTTCCCTGGCAGGACCTCAGCCATGTACTTGCTGATGCCAATACTCTGTAACTGCAGCCTCTCGCACTGGTCCACCATCTTGTTCTGCAACACAAACAACACCCATGGCATCTCGAGCCCATGTTGATCCCATTCATATGTTTCCTTCATCCTGTTTCAATGACTTTTTTCTTTCTACCCCACCTTGACCACCTACTCCCACGGTCACATCCCAGACCTCAGCATGATCCATAAACATACTACCTCAAAAGTGTTCATTTCAAGAATCCCACACCCTGCCCACCACATTCCACCCTTCCAACTCATTAACTCTAGAAACCCGCTTTGACACTTGAGCTCAGTTGGAGCTGCTAATACTACTTTTCATTGTCCATCACCCCACTTCATGATCTCACTTCCCTCTTCATCTTGAACTTCCATGGTCTATCATTATAATCACTTTCTTACATACATTCCCAACTCTCTTGTCCCCTCTCCTTTCATACCCAACTCCCTGTCTCTCCATCCCCGCACCCCAGCAGAATATGGCTTTTCAAACTGCTCTTCACCTTCATTAAACAGTACCAACCAACGACTTCCTTACTCAGACAAAAAAAGCCCCAGGAGGTTCCGTTCAAATCCATGTCTAATCCATCAGCAAGTCCTATCAGCCCCACACCCAAAGTACTAAATATCTCTCTCCTCCAGGACACTTCTTGTCACCTCCACTCCTGCCACTCTACCTGGATTGTGATCAGCTCACAGGAACCACTGTAAAGACCTCCGAACTGCGCTTCCATTCTTCACCCCTACAGCCAGCCAGAGCCACATTTTGTAAGGAAAATCACACCCCTGCTAAAACCCTCTAGTGATATGGTGGTTTGGAGTTTTGTACCCCAGAAAAACATGTTCTTAAACTTAATCCATTCCTGGGTATGATCCCATTGTAAGTAGGACCTTTTCTCCCCCTACCCCCTGAAATGGCTCCCTTGTCTGTTTGCTCATCATTTTTTTTGTTTGTTTGTTTTTCGCTCATTGTTTGTGCTTATTGTCTGCTCGTAGTTTTTTTGTTCCTTGTCTGTTTTTTTTTCCTTAAGAGGAACTGGGAACCTAACCCAGGATGCTCCCAAGTAAGTCTTTTTGATGATGTTTGATAAGGTTACTTCAGATAAGGTGTGGTGCACCTCAACCAGGATGGGTCTTAATCCTGTTACTGGAGTCCTCTATAAGAGGAATGAAATTCAGACAGAGAGAGAAAAGCCGTGGAAAGCAAGAGCTGAAGATGAATGGAAAGGCCAGGAGAGGCTGCCATGTGCACTGCCATGTGACAGAGGAGCCCAGGACCAAGGATCACTGGCAACCAACCCCCAGAACGCCAGTCTAACCCATTGCATTGTATTTACTTGAGCAGCCAAGGAAACTAAAATAAGTAGCTTTCCATTACACCCACAGTAAGATCAAGCTTCTTACCTTAGCCAACAAGGCCCTACCTGCTGTGACTCTGCCTATCTCTTCATTGTCACCTTCTACCACTTTCCATCCCGGGCTTCTTTCTGTTCCTTAAAAACACCAAACTTGTTCTAACCTCAGTGCCTTTGAACTTGTTCATTCTGCCTCCAATAGACCCTGCCTCATATATTTGCAAGTCTTGTCCCCCGTTTCACTCAGGTCTCTGCCTACATGTCACCCCTTCAGAGAGGCCTTCCCTCATCACCCCCTCCCCCCATTCCCTTACTTTGCTTTGTCTCTCCTGCACTTATCACTCTCTGATTGTATATTATGCATTTTGGGGCCTTTTTTTTTTTTTTGGTATTTGTCTCCCCCCAATGGAACATAAGCATCATGACTTTAGCTTGCTCTCTGCTTTATCTGGTACATAAAAGCGAAGAGAATTCCTGCTCATAGGAGGCCCTGAATAAATAGTTGTTGACTGAATGGACACCCATAGCCTTGACCACAAGAGGTTCAGCCAGCAGCTCACAGTTCCCAAAGCTATGACCACCACCCATGGGAGCAGGGAAAGGGCTGAGGCCCACAGAGATATGGCCAGGTCCCTGCTTTTCCACTCATTTCTCTAGGGAGCAGCTGGCACCCTTCCAAGCAGTAGCCCTCCCCCCATTTCCTTTAAGAGCCCTTTCCCTATTTGCCCTAGCTCCATCTACCAAAAGGAAACTCAGCTTCCTCTTCCAGGAAGCCCTCACAAATCTTCCTCCCACAAGTAGGAATTGGCCTTACGACTCATGAGTCCAAATAAAAAATTAGGGAATTGAATTGCTTCATGGGTAAAGAGTTTCAATTTGGGGTGATAGAAAAGTTTCAGTATTGGATGGTAGTGACGGGGACAAGACATTGTAAATGTAATTAATGCTACTGAATTGTACACTTTCAAAAATGGTTAAAACAGATATTCTGCGATATACAGATATATATGTTACCATAGTAAAAATAAAAAAAACAGTGAAGTTGTAGACTTGAATGGACTGGGAGGAGGCTGTGATCACAACACACCATGGGACTGAGGGAACTAAGAACAGCTTTTGAAGAGCTATGTGGGGAAGTGGATGTGGCTCAAGTCATAGAGCTTCCACCTACCATCTGGGAGGACCTGGGTTTGATCCCTGGGGCCTCCTGGTGAAAAAGAAGAAAAAGTGTGCCTACACAGCAAGCCAGTGCCCGCAAAAGTGCCCGTGTTGTGAGCCAGTGCCCACACAAGTGCTCGCCTGAGTACCCACGCAAGTGGCAAGTGAGTCACGCAGCAAGATGATGATGCAAGAAAAGAGAGATAAGGTGAAACACAGCAGAAACCAGGAACTGAGGTGGCGCGATTGACAGGGTGGCGCGATTGACAGGGAACCTCTCTCCCCACCAGGGCTCTCCTAGCGGAGAGAAAATGAGAAGAGAAGACAACACAGACAGCAAAACAAAACAGCAGAAGGAAGGGAAGGGGGCAAAATTTTAAAAATTTAAAAAAGAGATGCTATGTGGCAGGAATCCAAAAGGTTAGAGCTGGGGCTGTTTTGCCCAGTTCAGTCACAATTTTGCCCTGGGGTAAAATTTTTTTGCTGGCTGGAGGATTAAGGTAGGGAGTATTTAAAAGACACATCTACACAAAATTGGAAGGTGAGTCCAGGCAGGATGGACTCTAGGAATTTTCAGGGAAGGCACCTGGGGGTCAGAGAACATTCCTAAACGAGCACCAGGCCTGCTCCCCTGCCCCAGCCTTTATCCTTTTGGTCACTCAGATCCAATCCTAACAGCAACTTTTAGAAAAGGATTTCAGGAGTCTCACTCTCAGTAGCAACACTTTCTCCCTCCAGCTTTTGAAGGGGCTTCTTCCTCTTTCCTAATCAATGACTCTCCAGGTCCAGACCCTAAACATTAAGAACCTGTTCTTTGGTCTTGGATGGAAGGAGATGATAGATATTTATGTGCTTTCGAGTTCACAATCTGTCTTTCCACTATGCACGTTTATCCACATCACTCTGTTGATAGCGGTAGTGATGAGCTAGGACCAACCAGGAGCTTTTGGGTGTCGTGAATAACTGAACCCCTCCCAGCTCCAGCAACCAGGGAGGTGCGTTTATTACAATCCAGGTTGGGGAGAGCAAGTCCCCAGAGAGCCCTCCGGCTTCACAGGAGGGTGTGGGAGAAATCAATCTGTTGAATCAAATTGCAAGGAAAATCCCAGGGGCTTCCGGGGAAGGCATCCCCTGGGGGACTCTCAACCTCAGCAGCTCAGGGGACAGGTGGTGACGGGCAGGTCCCCAGGCTGGCGCCAAGCTGGAAGTGGCCGTGGAGAGAAACCCCAGGTGAGGATCCTCAGCGGGAACCCCCTAAGAGCCTCCCCTCTCGAGCCCCTCCCCCCCCATCCCCTCCACGTTTATCCAGGTGAAACCAGCCTCAAGGCAGGTCAAAGCCAATTCTGAAAGGAAAAAGAAATCGCAGCACCAGGAAGCCTGGGGGGGGGGAGGGGGCGGGGCCTTGAGGCGAGGGGCCGAGGGGAGAGGCAGGGCCGGGTTTCAGCGAGGCCCGCTTCCACAGGCGCGGGGGCTGGGGCACGCTTTAGCCAGAAGAACTAGAGCAGCGAAGCCCTCCGCTGCCCGAGATGCAAAGAAGTCCAGGGCGGGAAGCCAGTTCCGGCCTCCAGAGTCCCCAGCAGCTCAGAGGAGGGGGGGGGGGGTTGGCTGGATCTGCCGTAATAACTTTGAGTCGAGTTTTTTGGGTGGCAGGCACGCTGGCTAAACGGCACTTACCCATTATGTTCAATTATACCTCAGGCTAGCTAAATATTGCTATTATTGCCCCCCAAACTGGAGGAAGACACTGAAGCTCACAGTTTTACGTGATTCACAGGGCGGATGGGGGGGGGGGGCGGGCGGTGGGGATTCGAACTCAGGCCTGTGCGACTCCGGAGGCCAGACCCTCTCCCGCCTCGTTCTGCAGCCAGTAGCACCCAGGTGCCCGGGGCTCTGCACCCGCCACCCGGCCCGCCCGGCCCGGTCCCGCGGGGCGCGCCCCTCCCCTCGGTGCCCCCCGCCTTCCGGCACCCACTCGCGCTCACCCGCAGCTCATCGGCGCGCTCCTCCGTCCGGCGGATGCGGTGCCCCCGGCAGCGGCCACCGGGCCCCGCGCAGGCGGCGCACACGGGCCGCCGCTCGGAGCAGCAGAACCAGCGCAGCGCCTGGCCGTGGTCGGGGCAGAGCGGCCCCGGCTCGGGCCCCGGCCCGGCGCCCTCGGCGGACATGGCCGAGCGCCCCAGGCCCTGCCGCTCCACCTGCCGCAGGTGGCTCCTGGGGCGGGGCCTCCCCGGCCCGCCCCGCCCCGCCCGGCGCCCGCACGCGCTCGGCCCTGCTCCCGCTTCCGCCCGGCCCGCGTCCGCGCGGGCGCGCCAGCCGCGGCCTTTCGGCCTTCCGCGGTCTCGGTGCTTCTTTGCTGAGTTAAGTCGTGCTGTACGGTGCTTCTCTAACGATTAGCAACCGGGGCCATAGGAGGCTTTCTTGAGCACTTACTAAGCGCGAGGCTTTTGCTAAGCTCTTTACAAGCATTCTACCACTTATTCCTCACAACAACCCTTTTTAAAAATAGTATATAATATTGTAACAAAAAATTACCATTTTAACCATTTTTAAATGTGCTAATTGGTGGACTTTATTTAGGTTTACAGAAAAAACAGGCAAAGAGTACAGAGCTCCCATATTACCCACACACAGTTTTCCCTATTAACCTTTTACATTAACGTGGTAGTTGTGATACAATTGATGAATTGTTGTTATTACATTATTAACTATAGTCCATAGCTTACATTAGGGTTCACTCTTTGGGGTGTATGGTTATATTCTGGTAACATGTACACAACTTAAAATTAATCATTTTAACAGCTTGCAAGTATACAATTCAAGTGGTGGTAATTACAGCTACCATTATCACCATCCATTACCAAAAGTTTTCTATCACCCCAGAAATTTTGTCCCCAACTGAGCATTAACTCTTCATTTCCCAGCCTGGGCCCTGCCCTGCTAACCTCTATTCTAGTTTCTGATTCTATAAATGTGCACATCCTAATTATCTCATGTGAGATGATACAATGTTTGTCCTTTCATGTCTGGATTATTTCACTTGATATAATGTCTCCCAGGTTCATCCATATTGTTAAATGTATCAGAAATTCACTCCTTTTTACAGCTGAGTAATATTCCATTGTATGTATATTGTCACGGTTCTCTAGGGAAACAGAATCGACAGATATGTCAATAGTATGAGATTTTATCAGAGTCTCTCACATGACTGGGGAATGCACAAGTCCAGGTTCCACAAGCAGGCTGCAACCAGGGCCTCCAATGAAAGTCTAATGAAGGTTCTTGATGAATTCTGGGAGATGTTGGCTGTCCAAAGACGAGCTGGGAAATTCTCCCTCAATGCTAGAATCACATCCCCTTTAAAGGCCTTCAACTGATTGGATAAAGCATCACTCATTGCTGATGGCAATCTCCCTGATTGATGTAACTGTAATCAGCTATTTATGATTTACCCCTGCAGTAAAGTCAATGGTGACTGAAGTCCATAAATGCCCTTGTATTACAGTTAGCCCAGTGTTTTCTTGACCAACACCCGGGCCACAATTACCTGGCTGAGTTGACACATTAGCCTAACCATCACAGTATGTATACACATTTTGTTTATTCATTCTTCTGTTGATGGACACTTGGGTTGCTTCCGCCTTTTGGCAATTGTGAATATCAGAGGGAGCCCCTGTTTTCCATTGTTTGGGTCTATACCTAGAAATGAGATTGCCGGGTCATATGGTAATTCTGTTTAACTTCTTAAGGAACTGTGAAGCTGTTTTCCACAATGGATGCACCATTTTACATTTCCACCAACAAGGCAGGAGGACTCACAACGGCACCTTTTAAGAGGCAGCAGTAGAGGAGTAGCTTAAAGCTGTTCTATGGCTGCGTACCCTCGGGGACCTCAGCTACTAGACAGGCATGATGAGAGGACCTGTCTCAGAGACTCCTGCTGAGGGTTAGATGAATTAAAATACATAAAAACAGCATCCGGCATAGGAATAGCAGCGGCAAATGTGAAGCATCTACTAAGAGTATGAGAAAAGTTCTATGCTGATCCTTTTTTTTTTTTTAATTTCTCTCCCCTTCCCCCAGTTGTCTGCTCTCTGTGTCCATTTGCTGTGTGCTATCTGTGTCTGCTTGTATCTTGTCAGCAGCACCCGCAATCTGTGTCTCTTTTTGTTGTGTCATCTCACTGTATCAGCTCTCCGTGTGTGCGGCACCACTCTTGGGTAGGCTGCACTTTTTTTGGCTGGGCGGCTCTCCTTTCGGAGTGCACCCCTTGCACATAGGACTCCCCTGCGTAGGGGACAGCCCTGCGTGGCACGGCACTCCTTGCACACATCAGCACTGCGTGTGGGCCAGCACATCGCATGAGTCAGGAGGCCCTGGGTTTGAACCTTGGACCTCCCATGTGGTAGGTGGGTGCTCTATCCGTTGAGCCACATCTGCTTCCCCTGATCCCTATTTTTATGCTCAGGATCACAGTTACCAAGGCATAGCAATGAGAGTAGAGCTCAGGCAGTGTCACTTATGGTTAATATGATTCATAATTTTTAAATTGGTCATTAAGACCTAGTGAGGGGGAAGCAGATATGGCTCAGGCGACTGGGTTCCTCCCTACCACATGGGCAGTCACTGGTTCTGATCCCAGTGCCTCCTAAAGAAGACAGCAAGCTGGCGCAAACAGGCAGGCATGGCAAGCTGACACAACAAGAAACACAAGAAGAAAAAAATAATGAGAGATCAATAAAGCAGGGAACAGAGATTCCTGGTGCCTCCTAAAGAAGTCAGCAAGCTGACATGATCAGCAGGTGTGGTAAACTGACACAAAAAGAGAAGTGAGGAGGAAAAATAAGAAACAATAAAATGGAGTGGAGGTGGCTCAAGCAATTAGGCACCTCCCTCCCACATCGGAGGTCCTGGGTTCGGCTTCTGATGTCTGCCACAGAGACAAGGAAGATGAACAGACTCAGCAAGTGAAAACAAGGTGATGGAGAGAAATAAATAAATAAAATAAATCTCTAAAAAATAAAAAGACCTATTGAGGAACAACTGTGTATATTAAGGTTGATTTTCCCCCAAGTATTTATATCCAACTTAACTTGAATTTCTGGTTTTGTTTTTTTAACTAGCATAGGAAAGTGATGCACATTTGTGGAAAAAAATAGAATGTGCAAATTAGCATGTGGAAGAAAAACCCACCTCCAGAAATAACCACTGCTAATTTGTACCTGACCTGTCTCAGGGGTTTTTTCTCCATAATCTGATAATAATAGTAAATCAGTCTGGGGTCAGCTGGTCTGGACATGTGTGGAGAATGCTGGCCCCCAACCTCTACCTTCTGAGGTTTTGACAGAGGTTTGAGGAGAAAGCGCAGCCTAAGGGAGACAGCATCAGGCTTTGACTGTCAGAGGGGATTTTGAGCTCATCAGAACTGGACACATGTGAGAGCAAAACCAAAAGAGAGACAACCTAGCATCCTGTAGCACATTGGAGCTCAGGCACCTCAGGCCTGAGGCCCCTCTGAGCGACAGTTTAACACAGGGGAGAGAACCCTTTCTTTCCGAGGCAGTTGTGGAGCTCCCCTGAGCAGTATTGAGTGGTGTCATCATACAGTATGAGCACACTGTCACCTCAGACACAGACAACTACTGCAGGTGCTATGAGAGAACAGAGTGGAATATATATATATTTATTTATTTATTTAAATTTAATTCCCCGCTGTGCCAGTTACAGCTTGGTGGCCTTGGTCAGACTAGTGAGCCCCTTAGTCTGTTTCCTCGTGTATGAAATGGAGACAGTAATAACGGAACCTATTTGAAAGGTCTGCTGTAAAATTAAGGATGTTGTCTGCAAAGTACTTAGCTTGGGTGTCTGGTAAATGTGTGAAGATCTGTAAATGTACTCGTGGTAGGTTTTGAGAATGTGAATTGTATGAGTTTCTTTGGCAAGGGGGTGTGCATGCTCTTACCATAAAAAGCTTTGCAGTGCATCCCAGCGGGAGAGTGATGGCCTCTGAACGGCATTTACCTTCTGCAGTGGGGATGGAAATAGACACCACATTGTGGTTTGAAATTTTTTTGTGTTTGAAGGGCTGAGGGTGGGGGGACTCAAACCTCAAGGTGAGAAAGACATCAGAAGGAGGTGTTTTTTTGCCTGAAGGCTAAAGAGAAAAGAGGCTGTGGGGGGCTCTGGAGAAAGGGTTAAGGTCTTGCAGGTGGGTAGGCCCCTTTGTGGGGTGTGACTCTGAAGCAGTTGGAGGCCCGGAGGATGTAGGGAAAGCAGCTGCAAAATCACCGGAAGTGCTTCCAGGCAGGGCGACAAACAAATGTAAGGGCTGAAATGAGAGTGGATTTACTTTTTATAATATTGGGATCGACTGTCCCACTCAGCAGGGACAGAGTTGGACTGGAGCTGAAGAGCCAGCCCTTGCTTCAGGCCTGCACAGCACTCTGCGTGGGACCCAGGACACAGTGCCCCGGCAGTGGTTCTCCAGCTTTATTGGGCCTAAGAATCACCTGGCAGCTGGGGCTTGTAAAGGTGCCAAATTTCAGATAAGAGTCTTATTCACTAAATCTGGGGTGGAATCTGTAATCTGTATCTATCAACAGTCACCTGGTGATTGGGATGCTGGAGCCAGACCTTTGCTCCTAGAAACACTGCCCTAAGGTAATGTTTTCAAACCACAGGTGAGGACCCATTAGTTGGTGGTAAAATCAATTCTAAGGGTGGAGACCAGCATCTAGAAAAAAGGAAGGATGGGAGGTACAGATGTGGCTCAAACAGTTGGGTGCCTGCTTCCCACATGGGAAGTCCCAGGTTTGGTTCCCTGTGCCTCCTAAGGAAGACAGACAACAAGCAGCCAACGTGCAAAAAAAAAAGGAAAAAAAAAAAAAAAAAAGGGAGAGAGGGAGAAAGAAAAGAAAGCTCATAGCAAGGGTTTTGTTTTGTTTTGTTTTTGTTATATATGCATAGGTGCGAGCATTAGGTTGAATGTCATGGTCAAACATTTTTTAAAGCAATTGCTCTAAGGCGATCTCTGGACCCTTGGGGGGGTGGGGTTGTACTTGAACTTTAGGGTTTGCCTAGGCAGCATACCTTGAGCTAGGACAGAGAAGACTGGACAATGGACACCTTTGTTACATTTCAGTCGTTTAGCAAATTTACTGAGCATCTGCTATGTGCCAGGTCCTGTTCAAGACACTGGGGATGCAACAGTCAAGAAGAGCAAAGCTGGGAAGCCAATGAGGCTCAAGTGATTGGGCTCCCGCCTACCACATGGGAAGTTCCCGGGTTCGGGTTCCCAATGCCTCCTAAAGAAGACAGCGAGCAGATGCAGTGGGCAGGTACAGCAAGCTGACGCAAAAAGATGATGCAACAAGAGACACAAGAAGAAAAAACATATTGAGAGACACAGCAAAGCAGTGAACAGGGGTGGCTCAAACGATTAGGGGCCTCTCTCCCACATGGGAGGTCCTGGGTTCAGTTCCCAGTGTCTCCTAAAGAAACAAGGAAGATGAACAGATACAGGAAGTGCAAACAACGAGCGAGTGGGGAGAAAGAAATTTAAAAATAAATAAATAAATAATCATAGAAAAAGAAAGGAAGTAAAGCTGTTCTCGGGGACAAAGGAAACAAATTGAGATGTAATTTCATGTCAGCAGGGGTAAGACTCATGTACTATGGGAAAGCGGTAGTCTAGGGGTCTAGGGTGTAGACAGGGTGGTCTGGGGAAGTTACCCAGAGGGTGGCACTGGAACTGCACCCGGCGAAGACCGCAGGGAGCCTTGAGACTATCAGGGGAAGGAACTTCCAGGCAGAGGGACTAATAAACTGAGCTCTGCATCTCCCTCACCAGAGAGCCCCACACAGTTCACATTCTCAAAACCTGCTACAAGCATATTTACAATATACACAGATGATAAAACATTAGCCCCCTACTATGTGCTACAGGAGGGAGTGTCTTGATTTTATAAAATTGGGACTTAGCTCTACATCCTGCTCTGTAACTTGTTTTTTCACTTGCCCGTTTACATTTGGTTTTTGACCTTTGAAAAAACAAAGAAAGACGATTTTAAAACAAAAGAAGCTGCTTTTCGGTATTAAACATTTTGGAAAGTCTTTTTGAAAGCACCATCCTTCCCATGTTTTATTCTACCTCCCGCCTGCTTCTCCACCGCACCCACAGCCTTCCTGTCTGCCTCGTGGAGCCCTGCCTTGGCTCCAGGCCCTGTCCCCGTCCCCCCTCCTCTCCAGACCCTGTCAGAACTGGAAGTCATCTGACTGAAGTGTGCCCAGTTTCCAGAGGCATGAAAGAGACCATCAGCACAGGGGCTTCTTTTCCTTCCATGTCATCTTCAGAGCACAGCTGGCTTTGGTCACCCTCGACAGGGACTTGGCAGTCTACCAATGCCGAGAAATGCAGACCACAAAGGTCTGGGGTCATGAAGTCAGGCCCCAAGGCCTCCCTGCTGGGGCCAGACCAGACCGGATGAGACCAGATCTTCTCTCCACAGGGTTCTAAAGACCAGCCCACAGTGCAGCAACCGCGGTAGCCAACTGGGCACACCTTGGAGAGAACAACCAACTCAGGCGGTAAAGAGCCAAGAACTAGGATTGTATTTCTAAAAGGAAGAGTTGGAGGCACTGGTCGTGTTTGGCTGAGGGGATGAGAGGTAGTGGGAGGCGGGGACAGGGAGGGGTGTACATGAAATTATGTTGTGTATGCACAGAGCATTCTATCATTTGTCTTAATTTCTTCCCCTTTTTAAATTTAAAATACTCAACGAGCATCTACTTACTATGCGCTAGACCTGTGCTGTTCAATGAAGGAGCCGCTAGCCACATGAAGCTATTTAAAGTTAAATTAATTAACATTAAGTAAAATTAAAAATCCAGTCCCTCAACTGCAGTAGCTACATTTCAAGTGCTCAATAGCAAATGGGGGCTAGTAGCTATTGTATTGGACAGTGCAGATATAGAACATTCCATCAACGTAGGAAGTTCTATTGCACAGGGCTGTGTTGGATCCTGTGTTAGAACCAGCAATACCACTGTAAATAAGACCGGGTCACTGCCCTCATGGAGCTCACAGGCAAGTGAAACAGAGGAGTAAAGAAAAAACTACACCATGCTGGGGAAAGTAGAGGGGCTTTGGAAGCACAGAGGAAGGCAGCTAATCTAGTCCAGAGGAGGGCAAGACTTGGAGGAAGAGAGGGAGATGGTCTCTAAGCCATCTTAGTTGGTTAGACAAAGACAGGTGAGGGGATATAGGGGAGATGCTTTGGGCAGAGGGAACACCATGTGCAAGGATCCAAAGGTGACAGCTGGCACAATGCGCTGACGAGCTGCATGTACTTGAGACCACTGAAGCATGTGGTGTTGGTGGCAGAGGTAGAAGATGAAGATGTACCGGGCCTTACAGTTATCTATTGCATGAAACAAACCACCCCAAGACTTAGTGGCTTCAAATGACAACTGTTTATTTGCTCACAATTCTGTGAGTGGGCAATTTGGGCTGGTCTCAGGTGGGTTATTCTTCTGACGGTCACTTGTGTAGTTGCGGTCATTTGACGGCTCCACCAGGGCTGGATGGCCTAAAGTAGTTGAAATCTATGGAATGGATTCTAACAGGCTAGCCTGGCCTTCTTCCCATGGGGGCAGTGTTACAACAGGATGAGCATAGAAATTGGAAGGATTTTTGAAGCCTAAAAAAGTTACACAATGTCACTTCCATGACATTCCACTGGTCAAAACAAGTTGTACAAGGCAGCCCTAGCAGGATTGCTACAAGGAATTTGTGGCCTTTTTTTTTTTTTAAAGCTGACCTTTTTTTTTTTTAAGATTTATTTATTTATTTCTCTCCCCTTCCCTGCCCCTCCCCCAGTTGTCTGCTATCTGTGTCCTTTCGCTGCGTGTTCTTCTGTGTCCGCCTGTATTCTTGTTAGCAGCACCCAGAATCTGTGTCTCTTTTTGTTGTGTCATCTTGCTGCATCAGCTCTCCGTGTATGTGGTGCCACTCCTGGGCAGGCTGCACTTTTTTCACACTGGGCGGCTCTCCTCACGGGGCGCATTCCTTGTGCGTGGGGCTCCCCTACGCCGGGGACAGCCCTGCGTGACATGGCACTCCTTGCTCGCATCAGCACTGCTCTTGGGACAGCTCATCACATGGGTCAGGAAGCTCTGGGTTTGAACCTTGGACCTCCCATGTGGTAGGCGGAAGCTCTGTCTGTTGGGCCAAATCCGCTTCCCTGTGGCGATTTTTAATCTGTCAGGCCAGGGGATGTTGTTGGCCTGAACCCAGGTGGTAGGGTAGAGAAACATGAACAGATTTTTATTTTTAGGATGTTGAAGAGGCAGAATTGAGAGGTCTTGGGGATTGTTCCTGAATAAAAAGAGAGAAAGAAGTTACAAGTGACTCCTAGATCCTTGACTTGAGTGACTGGTGACTGATAGCTCCCAGCTCTTAGAGAGAAAAGAGGAGGAGTAGATTTGGGAGAAGATGTTTCCAGTACGAGACATGTCAAGGATGAGGTGTCTTTTAGACAGCTAGGTGGAGATGGGTGGGAGGCAGGTGGATGTACGATTTGGCTCAGGGAGCGGTCTGGCCAGAGATACCAGTTTGGAAGTCCCAAGGTGCCTTAAGCTGAAAACGTGGTGGCATCTCCCAGGGAGTCTGTGTCCCTAGAGCAGGAGCAACTTGAAGGCAGGAATCTGGTGACTCAACTCTGTAGCTACACTTAACTAGCACAGTGCCTGAGGGCAAATTTGTAGGGAGAGTACTCAATTCTGAACTAAAACCAGTGTTGCAATTGGCTTGGGGACAGACTCCAGCTCCTACCAGGAGGAAGTCTCCCAACAACAGGTCACTGACTCAGAAGGTAGTAAGTGCATCGTCAGCAAGGGAGAATCAGTAGGGACTAGAACAGGGGCTCTTAACCTGGGGTCCGCAGACCCTTCAGGGGGTCTGTGAGCTTGAACTGAAAATTCAAAATAACATTATTTTTGTGGGGACGTGTTCGTGTGGGTGTGATATATTTATTAAATAATATACAGTATGGCGTGGGCTTAGTATGATTTTTATTTTGATGTAGCGTGTACTGAGTGCAGTAGATAACTGCCTGCAAAAAGGTTGGTAAGGATGGCGGAGATGCTTTTATGACGCCATGGGAAAACTCAAATTTCTAAATGTTTGCTGTAAACGTCCTATGAATAGATGTTGAACTGTGTTAGGTTATCAGGTACTGAAATTATGAGAAAGTTGTAAAACGTAATTTTGAATAATCCTAAAATTTAAAGACATGCTGATGCTGAGTGTCATAAAACTATCTGCTGCTACATTCTGAGAAGGGTTCTGTGGTTTTCACCCGAGTGGCAAAGGGGTCTGTGTAACAAAAAGTTAAGAAACGCCTGTGCTAGAGGAACCCCGGCCAGGGATGCTGTTGGGGACTCTCTCCCTGGGTTGGAAAAAAGACCAGTCCTGATATTTTGTGAAGGTAAACATCCCTTAGCCTCCACTGCCACTGCCACCCCACTCCACCACAGCCATGCAGGCCCAACTTTCTGAAACTCCATGTCTTCATTGACGGTGGTTCTTCGGGGAGCACAGCGCTGCAGGAGGCCCCTACTAGGAAGCTAAAGAAACGTTGGCTAGGATCCCAGCCATTCATTCACTCCCTTATTCCTTCAACAAGCATTCGACAATCCCCGACTGTGTACCAAGCCCTGTGCTATGCCCCAGGATCACAGAGATGAATAGTCTCTAGTGTGTAATGGGACTACAGCTGTAAAAATTCCATTGTCTTTCGCTATTAGTTTCCCAACTGTCTTTCCCATTGCAACTCCAGAAGGTATTGAGGGGTCTCTTTGCTATGGTGCGGAGCTGTAAAGAGAAAAATAGGAGAGTAGGGGATTGGAGTACTGGGCGGTGGCCAAAGGAAAGAGCTCTGTGTGGTAGAATCAGGGTAAACTCGAAAGAAAATAAGCAATACCTCTACCTGGGCGAATAATTTAAACATGACATTTATTAAGCGTTTTCCCTGTAGTTGGCACAGTGGTACCGGCTTTCCTTGGATTGTCTAGATTTTTCCTGGCAGCGTAGCAACGGGCAATCCCTCCTCTTCTCCAGACCTCATCACCGCATTGTTACAGGAAGAAAGCGGGGCGGGGCGCTCTTGGCTGGACCCCCGCAGCAGTCAAAAGAGCGGAACCGCCATTCTGGGGCCGGCGAGAGCACCCGGAGACTTTTCGCGGGGACTCCCGCCCTAGCGACGCGCGCCTCGTTGCTAGGGGCGGAGGCGCGGGCTGTTGTGGATCCAGGTGGCTGTTGAAGACCCCGGGCCCTCCGCCCCCAGCCGGCCTCAGCTCCCAGCCGGGCCCTGGCGCGTGGGTATGGAGCCCGAAAGGGGAGGAAGGGGCGCAGCATGGGGGATGGTGAGAGTCCTCGCGCTCTCCGGGCCGCTATCCGTTCACCTGGCCAAAGAGAGGAGAGGATTCTGAGAGCCGGTCTTGGACTGGGTGGCCCTAGGTTTCCATCTTGGGAGAACCACGCGGCACTTCCTCACCCGTCAAAAATAAACTTTGATCTTATGCATAATGGACCCGCCAAGGAGCAGACATTTGTGATCAGAAGCGCCAGAAAGGAAACATTGCACATGGTTGTCCCTAGACTTCAGGCAATATTGCAGTCCTGGCCTAGTACTGATTCTCTGCGTGACTCTAGGCAAAACCCCCTTATTTTCTGCTCACTAGTTTCCCTGTTTGCCCCTGTATGACCTTGAGCACATCACAACCCTCTGGATCCCAATTTATTCATGGAAAATAACGTTGGGTATGTGATGGTGTATATCAAGGAATGTTGCACCGGGAGGGTTGAAAGAATTTTCTGTTATGTTTAAATTAGGTGCAGATACCTCTGGGTATCTCAAGTCCATTGGAAAGCAGACTGGGGCAGACATGGGATTCAAGAATTAGATCAGGAGATTTAAGCCCCATTAGGACCAAAAGGGACATCCAAAGCCCTAATAGCTCTCCCAAGACCTTTCCAGTGTCTCTGGGCCTGAAATCTAGGAGGAGGCAAGATGATTGCTCCCTGAAGTATTTGTCGTTGAGTAGTTTCAAAGGGCCCTTATGTTGTTGGGACCTTAAAAATTTCCTGCCAAGCAGACTGTTCATCTTAGCCTGACATTCATTCATTCATTCATTCATTCATTCATTCATATAATAAATGAATGCACCCATTCATCCCAGGCAGTGTGAAAGCACAGTGATAAAAAATGAACAACACACTATCGCTCCTCTCAAGGATGTTACATGTTAATTATATAAATGGTGGGAGATAGTTGAATAGTAATTTCATTTCTTTGATTAGCCTACTCCTAATAAATTACAGCAATGAAGACATTATCCAAGTACATATCTTTGTTCTTGAGGTTTAAAATTGCCTTGCTCTTGTAACAAATGTACCACACTAATGTTATTGTGGGAAAGTGTGGGAGGGGGAAGGAGGGGGGCATATGGGAATCCCTTATATTTTTTTATATAACGTTTATGTAATCTAAAGCTTCTTTTAAAAAATTAATAAAAATTGCCTTGCTATATTATATAATGAATTCTTAGCCTTAGGGTGATCAAATCACTCTAATCAGGGGAAATAATTAGCTTTGGTTTAATATCCTCCAGATTCATATATCTATTTGTATATCTTCTTTGTGTATTTTTGGTATGATGTTTGACAGATATTTTGAGTAGTAGTAATATGGGTGAAATTGCTACTTGTGTGTATGGCTGTCACCGTGAATGTAGCAATCACACTAGTAGCTATTATTTATTATCAACAGTTTGCCGGGCTGAACCAAGAGCTTTATAGGCACTAGCTTTTGTAGAGATGCACTACAGTATGCTGGTAGAGTATAGTTCTGGAGTATGATTCCCTGTTTTCAAGTTTCACCTCGGCCACCTATTGACAGTGTAAATTTGGGCAAATTATTTAACCTCTCTATACCTCAGCTTTCTCTTCTATAAAATGGGGATGGTAACAGTATCTTTCTCAGAGGGTTGCTGAGTAGATTACATGAGTTAACCAATATAAAGTACTCAGAACAGTTCCTGGCACATATTTTAATGGTGCTATTTTAATCTAAAAAAAACCCCAATGACTTGGTTACCATCCCATTTTATACAGGAAACTGAGACTTAGGGAGGTACAACAACGTGGCAGAGGCCACATGGCTACTTAGTGAACTGTAGTCCAGACCTAGTTCTGTCTAATTTCAGGGAAGCCGATGTAGCTCAGTAGTTGACTGCTGGCTTCCCACATGTAGGGTCCCAGGCTCAATCCCCAGCCCCTGTACTTAAAAAAAAATAAAATAAAATAAAAGTCAGACCTAGTTCTGTCTAATTCCGATACTCATGTACTTGACCAAATATTATACAGACTCTTCCCTTATGCTCTTAATTCTCAGAATCAGCTACGCTGTCCATCAATACTTAAAATGGATTTATCTGAATCCTTAAAAGAAGTTAAAAAGCAATAAAATGTGTTTCTTCTTTGTAGATGTTTATAATGGAAATTCTAGATTAGAATCAAGAAACTTACCTAGTTATAATTTTGAGCAATTAATGTTTCTGCCCCCATTCTCCAGAGCTTTTAGTTTCTGATGATTTTGAAAAGCTCTTCATATAAAAAATGATTCATACTTATCAAAGAATTATTTTAAACAAGAGAAATTGCTTTGCTCACAAAACTAAGCAGTCAGTTCTAGAGAAGAGGATATTTGATGAACAGACATACCATATTATGAATCAAATTAAAATGAGTAATTTGATGCATTTAAATATATCTTATTTTGCAAATTTAAAAATAGACCTATAATTAACATTATGGTATGCTTTCCCTAATTTTTGGAAATATGAGTTCTATAATCTTAGAATTTTGTAAGATGTTTCTTTCTTTGTGAGGGAAAACTTTTAACCTCTGTCATTGAACAAGGTCCTTATTTACCTTGCAAATCTACCTTCAGTGCAAACATATGCTTGGGCAAAGAAGAGATTAACTTAAATGTCTTTTCACTAATTACAGAGATTAGAAAGTGGCTGCCTGAACTATTTTCCAGAGGATAAACATTACAAATCATGAATACGGCAGCTCACCACTAAGATCCTATTGGTTTGGGGTAAGTAATTCTGAAAACTATCTTTTCCTTTTAATGTCCCTTGAATACTTTTCAGATGAGAAGTGTGACTTTCTGAAGACACCAACTAAGAATCCAGTCAGTTTTAAGTAAAGCCAGTCCATTTATAGCATCTGCAGTTTACAGTGACCTAGATCTTTGGATTGCATTTGTCCTTAGTTGAAAAATGGGTTAGGCTGGCAGATAGGAAGGCCTGTACCCTCTGTCTCTCTACAAACAACACCATACAATTTCCCAAGCTTTTTGAAAACCACCCTGGAATTCTTCCTGTTAGCACCTCTTGTAGCCTGTTATAGAGAGTCCTAGAATATCTGAACTGGAAGAGAGCTTAGATTAACTCCTTCACAACAAATATTTTTGGTGTACTGTGCAAACTAGTGAGGTACAAGGAGGAATATGATGCAGTTTTTTTTTTTTTTAAAAGATTTATTTTTTTATTCCCACCCCCACCCCCACCCCCGCCCAGTTGTCTGCTCTCTGTGTCCATTCCCTGTATGTCTGCTTTTGTTCTTGTCAGTGACACCTGGAATCTGTGTCTCTTTTTGTTGCATCATCTTGTTGTGTCAGCTGTCCGTGTGTGCACCACCACTCCTGGGCAGGCTGCACTTTTTTTTGTGCTGGGCGGCTCTCCTTACGGGGTGCACTCCTTGCATGTGGGGCACCCCTACATGGGGGACACCCCTGCGTGACACAGCACTCCTTGCACGCATCAGCACTGTGCATGGGCCAGCTCATCACATGGGTCAGGAGGCCCTTGGTTTGAACCTTGGACCTCCCATGTGGTAGGTGGACGCCCTATCCATTGGGTCAAATCCGCTTCCCAAGTCCTTCTTCTTATGGAGTACCCAGTTCACTAAAAACCATCTAGTCTCACATCCTCATTTTTTAGGTGGGAAGCCGAGGGAACAGAGGCTCTCAAGGACACTGAGAGCTGGGGCTAGAGCCAGGCTCCTGATGCCATCCACAGTGTCCTTGCCACTGCATTCATTGTGCTTCTGTAATAGTTACTTCTTCTTGTCTGGAGTTCATTTCTGGCAACTTCTCAAAATGTAGGCTTAAATTCTTCTGGGAAACTCCAACTTTAAGTGTTAACTGTAGTATGAATGAGAATGACTTCTTTGGTGAGTCCTAGCTGCAGTGTTCTTGTAAACAGTGCTTTCTAAAACTGGATTGGCCATACCCATAAAAAACTCATCTCCTAGAACTTCTCTAATCAGAACGCCAAAAGAAATGGGGACTGGGTGCCCCTGCCTCCCAATTTAGTTCTCTCAGATCCCTCTCAGGTATCAGCTAGTTGCAGAGGACATGTGACCTGGAGTAGTTAGATGAGCCCTTAGCCAGACACCCTCAATCCCAGGACATGTCCACCCAGGCCAAGTCTTCCAGTTTTTTTTTTTCTTTCTGTGTCACCCGCAGCCAGTACAGGACATGCATAAATTAGGTGCTTAGGCAGGTTACCTGAATCAGTAAATGGATAAACATCTGGGAAAGAATAATTCATTCTTTTTCTCTCTCTCTCTCTCTTTTTTTTTTACTTCTAGCTTTGTTAGTTGTTGGGTATTGTATTAGTAAGCCAAAGGGGTGCTGATGCAAAATACCAGAAATCTGTTGGCTTTTATAAAGGGTATTTATTTGGGGTAGAAGCTTGCAGTTACCAGACCATAAAGCATAATTTACTCCCCCCACCAAAGTCTGTTGCCAAGTGTTAGAGCAAGATGGCTGCCAACATCTGCAAGGGTTCAGGCTTCCTGGGTTCCTCTCTTCTCAGGGTTCATTTCTGTCCAGGCTCAGCTGTTCTGCTCTCTCCATGGGCCAGGTGTAGACTATCAGACAAACGGCGCGCGTCTCTTTGCAGGGCCTCTGCTGTGTCTAATGGAGCCTTCGCTCTTTCCTCATGTATCTGCTTTTCTGTGTGTTTGCTTCCTGGGGCTCCAACATTAAAACTCCAAACTCTGTCCTCTGTCATGTCTTTTCTCTGTGAGTCCCCATGCCCACCAAGGGGGTGGGGACTCAACGTCCTACTGACGTGGCCCAGTCAAAGGCCTAATAATGTCATCACACCCAGAGGAACAGACCAGTTTACAAACATAATCTAATATCTCTTTTTGGAATTCATAAACAATGCCAAACTGCTACAAGTATGATACAAACAAACCCAGAAAACATGTGATAATTTTCTTTATTCTAATATTCTAGTATGTCATACATTATTGCTACTGTTTAATTTCTAGGTTGATAGTTCTCAATCTTTTTGGCCTCGAGACCCTTTTCACTCTTAAAAATTGAGGAGCATTGTTTGGGGGTGATGGGAAAGTTCTGGTAATGGATATGGTGAGGGTAGCTCGACATTGTGAATGTGTCTAACCCCACTGAATGGTGTGCTTGGGAGTGGACGAGATTGGAGAGTTTATGTTGTATATATGTTTTCACAATTTTAAAAAAAGCAACTAAAGATCTAATAACAATTAAATGCACATGATCCTGGACTGGATCTAATCATGGAGAAGAAAAGGCCCAAAAGGATATTACTGGGACATGTGAAAAAAATTAGAATATAGACTTTAGGCTTTACATCAATATTAAATTTCTTGAACTTGATAACTATACATATGATGGTTATATAAGTAAATATCTTTGTGAAATATTCATGGAAGTATTAATTGACCAAAGACCATGATAGGTACAACCTACTCTCAAATGTTTAGAAAATAGATAGGTAGGTAGGTGGATAGTTTGATAGACTGAAAAGGCAAATGTGGCAGAATATTAAGTTAGTGAATCTAGGTATCTGTGTAGGAGGTATTTTGGAGTTCTTTGTATGGGTTTTTATTATTTTTGCAGCTGACTGTGGGTTTAAAGTTATTCAAAAGTGAAAGTTAAAAAAAAATTATTGAGGACCCCAATGAGCTTCTGTTTATGTGGGTTATAATTAGGGTCAAATTCCTGCTTTCCTACTTCATACTGACATTAAAACTGAGAAATTTTAAAAATATTTGTTTACTGGTTCAATTAAAAATAATAATAAACCATGGCATGTCAATATAAATAACATTTTTATGAAAAATAGCTATTTAGTTGAAAAAAAAATGTAGTTGGGAATCACAATGAAATTATTTAAAAACAACCATCAAGCTAAGGAGATTATAACTTTTAAAAAAATAACTAAGGCTCTTTTTTCAAGAGGTTTCCTAGTGTGAATTATTATTTCTAATTACATGCTCTTAGTATTTTTAAATAGTTTTGTTTTTATCTACTAATGCTTTATCAGGGAGTGCAGTACTGGGGCTAAGAGTGAAGAAAAGCAAATACATACAATTAATTGGTCTTTTTTTTTAAGGATTTATTTTTAACATAACCATAATACCATCATTGTGGTTAACGAAATTAACCTTATGCATTTCTCATTTTTACTATTCAGGGAACACAACTCTAGCATCCACAAGGGATGCTGCCACTCAGGTGCCAACTGAAACGAGCTCCTCCTCGGAAAGTTTCCTGTGGGTTCTGCGCTGTGATGGGGAAACTGCAAAGCAAACTCAGACACAGCACTTATAAATACAGGTACAGCAGTCCTACCCTGGGCTCCCAAACCCTATAACGCCCCCATTAAAACTCTCCACTAAAGAAAGGGAAGGCCCAAAACCAATGCTAATGACCTTGCCTGAATAGTCAGTTTTGTCCGTTTTCTGTTGGATAAGAAACAGTTTGCTTAATAGCTAATGTCTGTGCCCACGCAGCGTGGGGCCCTCCATCTTCAGGAATAATCTCTCGTGTGAGCAGAACTTACTGGTTTCTTGGCTTCAGGATTTCCCTGCATCATCTTCCAATGATCCAGTCATTCTGAGTCGTTTCAGAGGATAATGTCAGTGGGTCTCCTTTCTGTTTTCCTTTTCCCCCTTTCTCCTCAGCCTGGCCTGGATTTGCCATCTTAGCCCACACTCTTTTTCCCCTTCCTCCACTGTCCACTCGTTTTCCATTTTCTCTTTAGCAGACCTGATGGGGTGAGAGAGGAGAAGAGTCAAGCTAAAGCCTTTCAAGAGTACAGCCCAGCCCACCTGGATACTGTCTCTGCAGTTGCCGCCCTGAGCTCAGACCTTTGTGTCTCGGGAGGAAAAGATAAGGTAGGGTTTGCAGTGCTGCTCAGGGGACTGGCTTCACAGGGAAGGGAAGCTATTTTGAAAGGAAGTCCAGGTTTTGTATTTCTGACAGCGTGTGAAAGAATATAGGCTTAAGGGTGAGAAAGACTCTTTAAATCCCTTTTCTACCACTTTCTATTACTTTGGGCAAGTCTTTTGATTTTGGGGGAGGGGGGCCTCCGTCTCTTTATCTATTAAATGAAGGTATTAATCCCAACCTCACAAGGAACTCATAAGGATTAATGAGTGAACATAGGTAAGATCCTTAGCACTGTGTCAGACCACCCAAGTACTATTTTTTGTTTTTAGGAGGTACCAGGGATTAAACCCAGGAATTTATACATGGGAAGTAGGTGCTCAACCACTGAGCTACGTCTTCTCCCCAATGAGAGTTGGTTTTTTCATTTGTTTGTTTTGTTTTTAGGAGGTATTGGGGATCAAATCCGGAACCTTGTACATGGGAAACAGGCGCTCAATCACTTGAGCTACATCTGCTCCCATGTACTTTTTATAAATAACAAATATTATTTTGTACCTACACAAGACCCAAGAGCTATTTGTCAATGAAAAGAGTCTCCTAGTCTCTTCTTTTATGCCCCCCTTTTGCTAAAACCTTTACACTCATGGGCATTATGATTCCTCCTGGGATAGACTGAATTGTGTACCCCATCACAACATGTTCTAAGTCTTAACCCTTGTCCCTGTGGTGTAAACCTAGTGTAAATAGGACCTTTTGAAGATGTTATTTTTAGTTAAGGTGTGGCTACCTGGAGCAGGCTGGGCCTTAATTTGGATTACTAGAGGCCTTATAAAGAGAACCCAGAAGTCACAGAAGTGAGAAAGGAGAGGACATTGCCCTCTGATGGGAGGCAAAGCTATAAGCCAAGGAGCCTCAAGGGTTTCTGGCGGCCAGAATGCTACAGTCTTTGGGAAGAAAACAACTCTTACCGATATCTTGATTTGGGCCTTTTTTAAGACTCAAAACTGAGAGCCAATAAATTCCTGTTGTTTAAGCCAACCCATTGTATGGTATTTGTCACTGCAGCCAGGCAAAGCAGGACACCTCCCTTCTGTGTTTTTATCCTTCCTGCCATTGTCACTTTGACTCTGGTTGCTTTCTCTCCCTCATTTTGGATCTATCATGGTACTTAGAGCTAGAATATTGGTAGCAAAATTGCTGATTAGATTTTCAGTGAATAATACTAATAATGCAGCTCATTTTGATAGCCTTTTAGAATCTTCAAATTCCACTGGCGTAATATATTTCATTGATTCTAATATGGACATCTTTTTACATTTTAACACTTCTGAAATCAGGATGCATTTGAAAATCAATAATAAAGTGTGATGTCATAGTTTAATTGGCAGTGTTTTTGTCTTAAAATCTATATTAGCTTAGATATATGAAAAAATTTCTTTATATAATCCTCACTCACACCTATGGGGAATAGATAAGACAAGGATTATCCTCTCTATTTTGCAGAGTAGGAAACTGGGATTTAGCTAGGTAAAGTGCTAACAGTGATCTGCTCCACTATGATACATGTTCCTTACACTCTAGCAATGAACTATGGAGAATGGGCCAGAGCAATCCTTTTTTTTTTTTTTTTAACAAATCAATTTTATTGACCACTGTTAATAGTGCATAAATCCATCCAAAGTGTACAATCAGTGGTATTCAGTATAATCACTTATTTGTGCATTCATCACTTCAATCATTCTTTCATTATTCCAATAATAATAACAAACAAAAAACAAAACTCATAACCTCTCAATCTCTCTATGCTTCCCCTGCTGTCCTTAGCTGCTGATCTTTTCCTTCAGTGTAGGATATTTGTATTTATAGTTTGTAAAAAGTCTTTTATATGCACTATCACCCATATTCGTGTTTTACATGAAGTTTCACTATCTTATACAGTCCCATGTTACAGTTTTTAGCTTTTCTATTAGTAATATACATGGCCTTAGACTTTCTCTTTCAACCACTGTCATATTCATATAATAGCTCTGTTAGAAATACTATGATGCACTTTCAACATTTCTATTCATTTCCAAAGATTTACAAACAACCTTAAGCCAATTCTGTACAGATTAACCTTCAGCTTTCCATTCTCTATCCTCATTCTCTTTCTGGGGTCCTATATTCTAATTATTAACTCCATGAATTTACATTTTATATTTTGTTCGTAATAGCACAATTATACAGTATTTGTTCTTTGGTGTCTGGCTTGCTTCACTCAACATAATGTCCTCCAGTTTCATCATGTTGTCATATGAAGAGCAACACTTCTTTTTTTTTTAGGGTAGGCAAGGGAGTAAAGAGTTTATTAGGAAACAAGAAAATGAGAAAAGTACACAGTCTGAGGCACAGACCACAGACATGCTGAAGAGTGAGATATCCTCATGGGGCCCCACGTCAGGCCTTTTTAAGAGCAGTACACTTAGAATCCCATTTAGGGGGAAAGAAATGTTTGCAATAAAATATTAAATGAAAAAAATGCATATCTCAATTTTAAATAAAAGTATATACTTAGAGCAACTGTATCTAGGTATAAGTTTAACCAAGGATATAAAAAATTTACATGGAAAACTGTAAAACATTGCTGAAGAAATTAAAGAAGATCTTATAAGTGGAAAAACGTCCCATGTTCATGGATTAGAAGACTTAATATTGTTAAGATGTCAAGACTACCCAAAATGATTTATATATTTGGTGCAATTCCAATAAAAATTCCAATGCCTTCTTTTTAGAAATGGAAAAACCAGTCATCATATGGAAGGGCAAGGGGGCCTGAATACCCAAAACCATCCTGGAAAGGAAGAACAAAGTTGGAAGACGCATACTTCCAGGAAAACAAAAAACAAACAAAAACTTACTATAAAGCTGCAATAACCAAAACAGTGTGGTATTGCCACAAGTACAGACATATAGACCAATGGAATGGAATTAAGAGTTCAGAAATAAACACATCTATGGGCAATTACTTTTGACAAGGGTGTCAAAACCACTCAATAGGGGGAAATAGTCTCTAAGAAATGACAGTGGGGAAATTGGACATCCACATGAAAAAAAATGAAAGTGGACTGCTACGTCATACCATATACAAAAATTAACTAAAATGGATCAAAAACCTAAATAAAAGAACTAAAAACTTAAAATTGCTGGAAGAAAACATAAGGTAACATCTTCAGGATCTTGTTTAGACAATGGATTCTTAGACTTTACATCAAAAGCATGAGCAACAAAAGAAAAATTAGATAAATTGGGCCACATCAAAATTTAAAACTTTTATGCAAAATATATTATCAAGAAAGTTGAAAGACAACCTACAGAATTGGATAAAATATGTGGAAACCATATATCTGATAAGGGTTTATCCAGAGTATATAAAACACTCTTACAGCTCAACAACAAAAAGTAAAAAAACCCAATTTAAAAATGGTCAAAGGACATTTCTCCAAGAAAGATATACAAATGATCAATAAGCACATGAAAATATGCTAAATATTGTTAGTAATGAAAAACAAAACCATAAAGAAATAACACCTCATACTCACTAAAGGATATTATTCAAAAAAACAAAAACTAAAAACAATCCAGAAAATAACAAGCGTGGTGAGGATATTGAGGATGAGGTTCCCCTCAGGTGTTTTTGGTGGGAATGTAAAATGGTATACCCACTGTGGAAAATGGTTTGGTGGTTCTGCAGAAAGTTAAGTATAGAATTACCGTATGAGCTGGCACTTCTAGGTATATATCCAAAGGAATTGGAAGCAGGGACTCATCGATAACTGTATATCTCTTTTTTTTTTTTTTTAAGATTTATTTATTTATTTAATCCCTCCCCCTTACCCCGGTTGTCTGTTCTGTGTCTATTTGCTGTGTCTTGTTTCTTTGTCCGCTTCTGTTGTTGTCAGCGGCACGGGAAGTGTGGGCGGCGCCATTCCTGGGCAGGCTGCACTTTCTTTCACGCTGGGCGGCTCTCCTTACGGGGTGCACTCCTTGTGAGTGGGGCCCTACGCGGGGGACACCCCTGCGTGGCGCGGCACTCCTTGCATGCATCAGCACTGTGCGTGGGCCAGCTCCACACGGGTCAAGGAGGCCTGGGATTTGAACTGCGGACCTCCCATGTGGTAGACGGACGCCCTAACCACTGGGCCAAGTCCGTTTCCCAATAACTGTATATCAATGTTCACAGCAATCCAAGTGTCCATCCATGGATGAATGGATAAACAAAATGTGGTATATCCATACACTGGAATATTATGCAGCCATAAAAAGGAATGAAGTTCTGATACATATGACAGCATGGATGAACCTTGAAGATATCATGTTGAATGAAATAAGCCTTGACAGAAAAGAGCAGATACTATATGATCTCATTGATATGAAGCAACTAGAATATCCAAATTCATAGAGACAGAAAGTGTAGTACAAGTTGCTAGGGCCAGGCAAGTGGGAAATGGGGAGTCTCTTTTTAATAGGTACAGAATCTTTGTTTAGAGAATCTGTGATGAAAAGATTTTGGTAATGGATGGTGGCGATGGTAGCACAACCTTGTGAATGTAATTAATACCACTTAATTGTTATATTAGTCAGGGTTCTCTAGAGAAACAGAATCAACAAGAGATATCTGTCCATAGTATGCGATTCTATAAGAGTCTCTCAAGCAGCCATGGGGATCCACAAGTCCAGGTTCCACAGACAGGCTGCAACCAGGGGCTGCAATGAAAGTCCAGTGAAGGTTCTTGACAAGTTCTGGGAGACGTTGGCTGGCGAAAGACGAGCTGGGAAATTCTCTCTCAATGCTGGAATCACTTCCTCTTTGGGTTAAGTATCATTCATTGCTAATGGCAATCTCCCTGATTGATATAACTATAACCAGCTATCTATGATTTACCACTGCAGTAATCAATGGTGATTAAAGCCCATAAAATGCCCTTGTATTGCAATTAGCCCAGTGCTTGCTTGACCAAACGTCCACTGGGCACAATTACCTGGCTGAGTTGATATAATAGCCTAACCATCACAATTATAAACTTGAATGTGGTTAAAATGGCAAAAAATTTTATGTTATGTATGTGTTACCACATTCTTTTTTTTTAAAGATTTATTTTATTTTATTTTATTCCGCCCCCCCCCCCCGCCCCCAGTTGTCTGTTCTCTGTGTCTATCCACTGCATGTTCTTCTTTGTCCACTTCTGTTGTCAGTGGCATGGGAATCTGTGTTTCTTTTTGTTGTGTCATCTTGTTATGTCAGCTCTCCGTGTGTGCGGCACCATTTCTTGTGCAGGCTGCACTTTCTTTCACGCTGGCCGGCTCTCCTTACAGGGCGCACTCCTTGTGCATGGGGCTCCCCTACGTGGGGGACACCCCTGCGTGGCGCGGCACTCCTTGCGTGCATCAGCACTGCGGGTGGGCCAGCTCCACACGGGTCAGGGAGGCCCTGGGGTTTGAACCGCGAACCTCCCATGTAGGTAGACGGACGCCCTAACCACTGGGCCAAGTCTGCTTCCTACTACATTCTTTTAAAAGGTATGTTTCTGGAAAGAAATTGAAAATTTTAACAGTGATTGCCTCTGGCTGATGGGATTTTGGATGAGGTTTTTAAGTAATATTTTTTAAAACTTAGGAACTTGCTAGTATTGCTAATCCCATATAGAATTCTCCTTCAGAATCTACAACCAGAACCTCAACCTGAATCAATTCCATTTGGGGAGTATTATCCCAAACCCATCAGTTAAGGTTAGAGGAGTAGCCTAGGATCTTGGGAATGTGTATTAGTAGCCATAAGGGTGCTGATACAAAGTACCAGAAATCTATTGACTTTTACCAAGGGTTTTTATTTGGGGTAAAAGCTTACAGTCATAAGGCCCTAAAGAGTCCAACTCAAGGTTACTTCCTTACCGAACTTTGTTGCCACATGTTGAAGCAAGATGGTGGGTGATGTCTGAGAGGGTTCAGCCTTCCTCTTCCCTCTTAAGGCTCCCTGGGTCCAGCTTCTTCTGATCTCAGGTGTAGGCTGCCATAGGGCTCATCTCTCTTCCCAGGGCTTGTTTCTTTCAGGGCTCAGCTGCTCTGTTCTCTTCACAAGGTCAACTGTAAACTATCAGGTGAATGGTCATCTCTCTTCCTGGGGCCTCTGCCATGTGTCTTCTCTGTGTATCTACTTTTGTGCTCTGCTTGAGTGAGTGTCTGTTTATATAGCCCACCAAGGGGACAGGGACTCAGCCTTGCACACCCTGGTGATGTCAAATCAAAGCCCTAATCTTAATATAATCAAGTAAATGTAAAGCCTTTGCATTTAAATCAGCCAAAGGGTATCATGCCCAGAGGAACAGACCAGTTGACAAACATAGTATCTCTTTTTGAAATTCATAAATAATATCAAACTGCCACAGAATGCTTAGGAGCAAAGGAGAGAAATTCAAAGTAGGGAAAGTGAGGAGGAACAGAACAATAAAATTCTAATGCATGAAGCCAGTTCCTTGACAGAATGGGAATTAGTTTCAAGGGAGAAATTAAGGGGAGGAGGGTGAAGTAAAAGCTTGTTTCAGTTCAGCTAAAAGTGAATGGTGGGAAGCAGACATTGCTCAACTGATAGAGTGTCTGCCTACCATATGGGAGGGTCCAGTGTTCGATACCCAGGGCCTCCCGACCTGAGTGGTGAGCTGGCCCACATGCAGAGCATCCATGCCCAAGGAGTGCCATGCCCCACGCACAAAGAGTGTATCCTGCAAGGAAAGCCGCCTTGCGGAAAAAAAAGCACAGCCCACCCAGGAGTGGCACCACACACACAGAGAGCTGACGCAGCAAAATGACGCAACAGAAAAAAGAGATGCAGTTTCCTGATGCTGCTGAGGGTGCAAGTGGACACAAAAGAACACACAGAGAGCAGACAATGGGGGGGGGGGGCGGCGACGGGGAGAGAAAAAAACAAACAAAAAACCTGAGTGGTTGACCTGAAATATTCTAATGACTTTCTGCAGACAGTTGTGGCCTATAATTGGAAAACTGGAAATGTGGTGAAAAGGTTCAAAGGACATGAACGTGAAATCACCAAGGTAATATTTAAATGATTTTTATTATGAAGGGGATTTGGAACTGAATAAAGAAATATCTAATAGTTCTACGTAGTAAGAGCCATTGAATGTCTTCAAGAAAAATGCAAAGTCTTCCTCTGAGGCTATGACACCCCCCACTCCAGGAAAAAAAGAGCAAATCACTTACTTAGCTGTTTATATGGTTATATTTATACCCAATTTTTCTTATATTATTAGGCTTATAATAGTTCAAGTGATAAATAGAGAACAGTTAGGAACAATTCTTTTTGACCAATCCTAATTTCAAAGGAACATGTATTGAAGGCTTAATTAGTTCAAGAGAGAGCACTCTCATATTTGTACTGCTAATCACGGTCCATCTTCCACCACATGATTCACTATGTTATACAGTTCCATGCCTTGTACTTTCTATCCAAAGTGTATGCTCAGTGGCTCTCACTTTCATCAAAGAATTATGCAGTCATCTCTAGTTTGGGAAAAAATTTTAAAAGACAATAGAAGTTAAATAAAAATGAATTTATTAAGTAGCATTAGAAAGTAGAGTGAACTTCCAGAAAACATGATGGAGAATGCCAATTTTTAAGTTCCCTCTCTGAAACCAACCTAACTGAACCAAAAATTAAGACACAAACTACACCTATAATAAAACTAGGCATCAGCCCCAATCTCATAGTACAGAATATGCTAAGTATCTGTGAGATAGATATGTTGTATTTTGACCCAGACTGAGAGAGAACACCAGGCCCAAATGCACATCTCCCCAAGCCTATGGGAGGGGAGACAGAAGTCATATAATTGTGCTTGAGAATCTGTTGGGTTTTTTTTTAAACTTAAGTTTGATAAAAGTATTGAAGTTGAAAGTTTTAAGGATATTAATACAAGTATAAAAGTAACAATCAGAAGAACTTAGTTTATATATGTTTTAAAGTAAAAATATATAAAAGCAGGGAAAGGGAAAAATTCTAAAACAAATATATGCATCTTAGATAAAAGAAGGTAGTGTAAACATAGCAAAGTATTAAGAAATAGAAAATAAGATGAAAGAAACAAGACCACACATATCTCTTTTTTTTTTTTTTTTTATTTTTATTTTTATTTTTATTTTTATTTTAATTTTTTAATTTTTTATTGACTTTGTAATAATATTACATTAAAAATATATATGTGAGGTCCCATTCAACCCCACCCCCCCACCCCCCCTCTCCCCCCCCCCAACAACACTCGTTCCCATCATCATGACACATCCATTGGATTTGGTAAGTACATCTTTGTGCAACACATATCTCTAATAGCAATAAAATGGAAGTTGGATGAACTCACTTTTTAAATAAAGACACTCAGACTAGGTGAAAAACAAAATCCAACTAAACATTGTTTTAAGGCATATCTAATACAAAGCAAAAGATTGAAAGTAAAAAAGGCAAGCAGAGATATTATCAGGCAAACGTAAACAGAAAGCAGGCATTGTGATATTAATTTGGAACAAAGTTGTGTTCAAGGCAGAAAACACTAAATTGGACAGACTCACTTAAATTGATCAAGAATATAACAGAACCACCTGACATAAGAGTATTAGGCCCTCGTGGTTTCAAAGGAAATTTTTTTAAATTCACAAAAAATGACCATTCTGTTACAATTTAAACTACTCTAGGGTTTAAAGAAAAGGAAGAACTCAATTCTTTTTGTAAAGCCATTATAACATTGGTAGAAAAATCTGACAAAGCATGTAATGAAAACTACCTCTATGAGTTATTAGGAATTAGATATGCCAGGATATATAACAGAAAGCCCAAATAATAGTGGCTTAAACAGGGAGTTGAAGGTTGTTGTGGTAGCTCCATGGTCATGAGGGAATCAGGCCGTTCTCTGTCTTTCTCGTCTGCCATCACTAGTGTTCAGCTTCCTTCTTCAAGGTGACCTAGTCCAAAATGGCTGCTGTAGCTTCAGTCGTTGTATTGGACCTCAAGGCAGAAGGAAGGAGCAAGATGAAAATGTTGTGCCCACCAGCTCCTTAGAGTTTTCCAGAAGTCCCATTTCTGCTTCTATCTCCTTAGCCACCTCTGTCTTCAAGGAGCTAGAAAATCCCGTTTTATAGCTGAGCAATTGCCATACCCAACGATAGAGAGATTTTGTTACTAAGTAGGCATGGGAAAATGGATAATGGGCACATTTGCAACTTGCATCAGCACTGATAGGAAAATCCCAAATGTAGTGTCAGCAAATAGAATCTAACTTTTTGCTAAAAGAATAGCGTACCATGGCTAACTAAGCTTTATTCTAGGAATGCAGAAATGGTTCAATATTAGGAAATTGGTAAATAGTATTCTCCATATTAGGGATAGTATAATCATCTTTGTAAATCAAAAGATCCAGTATCCATGCCTGTTAGAAACCCTTGGAAAGCAAAAATAAGTGGATCTTTTTGTGGTTAAAAGTAAAAAGAATACTATCTCTTTAAAAGCAAAATAAAATGGATTTCAACATAAGAAATAATATAATATGGTTATATGATTAATGAGTACTAAGAATGTGAGAGAGCTTTTTATACTGTGACAATTTTGGGTGTGGTAATGATAAAGCTCAAAGGGGGGTCACTCAAACAGGAAGTTCTATGGGAGATCAAAGAGGGAAGTGATTCCAATAGAGGTAGGGTGATATTTGGAGGCTTTCTGGAGGAGGTGAGATTTTAACCATACTTTGAAGAAAGGGTAGCACAATGTTGAGAGGTGGACATTGAAACTAGCCTGCTAGCTTTTGTGCTTTCCATTCACGGATTTCAAATTTAGATATTATTCTTTTGAAAAGGGCATGTGGGAGGGAATCAGGCAGTCCCTCTTTTCCTGTTTTAAAGTGTAGTCAAGCGAGCACAGCACAGCTCTTTCCTTGGGTTTTTCCCTGAGCAGGTCGCCTGCATGCACACATCAAACCAGTTCTTCAGCGCCTCTCGTGACAGGATGGTCATGATGTGGGACTTGTGTGGCTCCTCACAGCCGCGGCGGCAGTTCTCTGGCCATGCCATGGTGGTCACTGGCTTGGCTGTGAGCCCAGGTAAAGAAGAGCCAATCTCTTCCTGACACCTTTGTACTTTCTGAAAAGCCCTATTGGAGCCCCCACTTATGGTCTGTCTTCTCGCTATTGTTTCCAAAGACTCGTCACAGCTGTGCACTGGCTCTCGGGACAACAGCCTGCTCCTGTGGGACGTGAGGACTGGACAGTGTGTGGAGAGAGCTTCTTTCTCCAGGAACCTGGTACGAACTCAAACCTGACAGAGCAAGACAGAAGACAGAAGCACAGGGTGGGGGGAGGGGAAGGGCCTGTGAGAGAGATCAGGAGACTCCAGCCAGGCGTTTGAGGCTTGGGTGCTAATTCCTACTGACCCGTAACTTTCTGTGGGACTCTGATCTTTCAGGGTTTTGGGTGAGATTATCTTTTAAGGACTTTTGCTCCAGAGAACAACTCCATTAGTTCACATTCAATTTTAAAAGAGGCTTTTCATTTATTCCTTCAAAATATAGTCTTTGAATTTCTTCTGTGAGCTATACAAACTGTGCTAGGAAGCAGGGTCTGTGACCAAGGCACAGTCCCTGTCCTCCAGGAGCTCACAGCTTATGCTTGCAGAGGAAGAAGAGTTGCCTTTTATTTTCATGCCTATTTAGTCTATTAGTGAAGACCAGTCATTTTCTGTTAGCAGATTGGTGTAGAAACCACCACCTTTAGGGTCAGTCAATCTTGGGTTCAAATGATGGGGCCATCATTTATTAGCTGTTTTCCCACAAGAAAGTTACTTATGCTCTCACGGTCTGAGTATATTCTGTTATAAAATGTCAAGGATTATATAATCGGATAAGGATCTTGAGCAGATGACGTGAGCTAATATATAGGAAACACCTGTCATAATGACTGACAGTAAGTGTTCCTTTCGTTGTTGTCAAAGTTCAGTCACGTTCATCTTTTCTAATTTTGAAGACAACTGTCAGTGCCAGACTTGCCCCATGCACTCCATATTTGTGGAGGTTGCTGGAAGGAAAGAGAATCCCCTCTTGTGGATTGTTTTTGAAAACCGATTCATGCCCTTCCCAGCAGGGGGCAGCAGGGGTAAAGAGAACCGAGAAAGCTCCACCTGAACCCTGTAAGGGCTTAGACTAGTTTCAGTGGTTCCCACCTTAAAGGAGGGACTGCTCTCCTGAGCGCCACTGGGTCAGGGGTTCTCCACCACGTGTCTGTGATTCAGACCCTCCATGGGGCCTGCGTGAATTTTGGCAGTCATAACTGGCCCACCTGCTACTATGTCTGCTGAAAGCCTGGGAGATACAGAGAGAATGGCCAAGTCAAATTTACTAGTTCAGCATCCTTGAGAAGAGGCACAGCTGTGCCATTCAGCACTGTTTTACAGGCCTTACAGCAGAGGAATGACTTGGTGTGGAAATGTTTTGATTTGCTTCTTCCAGGTCACTCACCTGTGCTGGGTTCCCAGAGAACCTTATATACTACAGACCTCTGAAGATAAAACCATCAGGTGGGCTTCCTGAGCGGCAGGGAAGTGTTGCTGGTGAAGGTTTGTGGCTCCTGAGCTTCTCGCTCTGCTTCTCCACACAGCGGTGCCCTTCCCAGCACCCTCCGCTCCTCTCAGCTTTCCCGCGTTGGAGCCTTTCTGGTCTGGCTTGTGAATTCTGGGTGGAGGGCAAAAGCCAGGTCAAGAAAAAGCCCCTGTTCTTAGTAGTTTGAAGCCTCTGACTTGGCCAGCCCCCACTGTGTGAACATGTTCAGATTAACCTTGGGATCAGTCGCTCACTTGTCCCACCCCGACTGCTTGCCACCCTGCTCCTGACATCCCAATCCCCCAGGCCTCAGGTGAAGCTCCCCTGGGGAAGCAGGGTCGGTTGCACGGGGGGTGGGGTGGGGGGGTTGGAGGGAGTGGGGGGGCGGGGGGGCAGTCAAATGAAGTAAACAGCCTAGAGAGCATGACAAGAACTTGATCTCAGAAGAGAATCAACTTAGAGAGTGGTAGGAAAAATACAAAGAGGTAAAACCAAGACCAAGTCTTAAAACAAAACACTCTCTAGTGGGCCCTTGGCCAAGGTTGGCCGGCCTGAAATTCTTTGAATCTGATTCAGGAATGATGAATGCTCCTCGGTATCTTAAGTATCTTTTTTTTTTTTTCATCACAGGCACAGAAATATTCTCTTGTCTGTTGAAAGCAGCAAATTAACAAGTTAACTTGTACTATTAAGATACTTGGTCTAACTTCCCATGAACTCGATTTCAAAATAGAAAGAGCTCAGATGTCATTCAGCTTGGTTACTTTCTGCAGTCTTGGGGTCTCACAGATTAATCTGGTTCCTGCTGCTGTTTTTAGCAATCATTCTGTTCTGACTGGCCTAAGCAGCAGAGAGCCAAGCCTTTTATGTTAGCGGGCTATTACAGCTGAATTTCAGACACATCTACTACTAACTCATTTCCTTCTGTAATTTCCTTCAGATTATGGGACAGTCGGGGGCTGCAGGTGGCTTATATGTTTCCCACAAAGCAGCACATTCAGACCTACTGCGAGGCCAGCGAGGACGGACTCAAGTTTATCTCCTGCAGCAGTGGCTTTGGAGGGGAAGGCTGCGAAGCCACGGTAAGAGACGGTGTATGGTCAGGTACGTGGTTGCTGAGGAGCAAATGACTTCCCCGGCCTCGTGCCTGTAGATGGGCTACACAGGCAGGCTCTGCTCATGGCTCAGGCCTACTCCCAGCTCTACTGTGAATGAACCTCCATTAGCCTAAGCTGTTCTGAAATTGTGATGGAAAAGAGGATGGGTTGAAAGCCAAGATAGGGAATAGCTAAACACAGAACGGGCATGCTGCTGCCTCTATTCCCAGCAGAGCTTAGAAAGGGGAAAGGGTGGTTTGAAGAACTAAATTCCTGCTGTACAAGTGGTGCCAGTAAAGGAAGTTACAGCTTTTTGGAAATTTGGAGCTCCAGTGTTGCTCTAGAATGCATCTCTGCCCTTACCCATTACCTTCCTTATAGTTAATTTTGGGATAGATTGTCTTGCTCCAAAGTACCTTGGATTCCTAATTGTAGAATATCAGTTAGAAGGGTTATCTAGGAATATTTACAGCTCCCGTTTATTGAATATTTAATTTGTGTCAGGCCCTGGGCTAAGCATGTTACATGTAATCCTTAAAAGCACTCCTCAAATTAGGTACTATAACAATTCCCATTTTACATGTGAGGAAACAGAGGCATGGCAAGTTGAAATCTCTCACCTAAGACCAGACCCATATTAAGGGGTAGATTGGGGAATTGAATCCTAGGCTGTTGATGTAGCTTCTCTTCTCCAAGCTAAGCATTTCCAGTTCCTACATCAATTTCATGGATGATATTTTGGTTTCCCAGCTGTTAAAACAAATACCATACCACTGGATGGCTTAACAACAGGAGTTTAGTGGCTCATGGTTTCAGTTGCTAGAAGGGTCAGCGTCTGCTGGATGGCCAGCAATCTTTGGGTTTCCTTGGCTTTTCTGTCCCATGGCAATGCGCATGGAGCATCTTCTCCCTTCTCTCCCGGGTTCCATTGGCTTCCAGCTTCTTGCCTCTCCACGTGGCTTCTCTCTCTGTCTGACTTGCACTCTGTTTGCAGAGAACTCCAGTCCAGATTAAAGCCCATCTTGATTCATTGGGCCACCCCTTCGCTAATAACACCTTCAAAGGTCCTATTTACAAATAGGTTTACACCCACAGGGCCGAGAAGTGAGATCTGAATACGCCTTTTGATTCAACTCCCAAGAGATGACATGGTTCCAGTGACTTCATTATTTTTTTGGACACAATTCAGTTTGCTCTTCTCCCTGAACATTATTCTCCAGGTGCAGTGTGATCTGTATCTACAAGAGTGGGATTTCTGGCATTGTCTTGGCGGTCTTGAGGGACTCTCCCTTGTTATAGACACAAGACTTCATGTACCAAAACTCAGCACCTCGGCATTACATCAGAATGCCTGTACCTGCATGCACCTGTGAGACAATAATCCTAACCATGTGGTCCCCCACAGGACTCTAGGGATGCCAAGAGGCTGGTATAAAGCAGCTCTTGAGATGTCATAGAAAACAGGCGACCTCATACTGTCCCATCATGCTGTAGGACTTGGAACTTTCACTTCCCTAACCATGAGGGAAGCAATAACCCTTCTGGCACATCCTTACCCAGGGTTGTTGAGGACATAGTTGAGGCTTGATATAATCACTTGATGAATGAATGATTGGGTTTATGATGGATGAAAATAAGGAGTGGCTAGGTGAATAGGTAAGTGGAGAAAATGGGTGCATCATGGGAGGGTGGAGAGATGGATAATAATGAAAATGAAGCATGTATGAAGCTAGAGGAATATGTTTATATGAGCTGGTCCTTGTCATTATTTTGCAGCTGTGGGACCTAAGGCAGACACGGAACAAAATATGTGAGTATAAGGGGCATTTCCAGACAGTTGCATCCTGTGTCTTCCTACCAAGAGCCTGGGCTTTGATGCCTGTAATTGCTACCTCGTCACATGACTGTAAGGTGAAGATTTGGAACCAAGATACTGGAGGTAAGGAGCCTGTTGTCTTGTATCAGAAGACACATGAAGTCCTAGTCTCCCTTAAAACTCTTTCTTCCTGTTGTCCAGCATATCCAAAGCCACCCATGTCCTGCCACTGTCCAGTCCCCTCATGGTTAAGGGATAATTTCAAGATGCCAGGATCTTGTTCCCCCTGGCTAGAAGCTATCACCATTATCCCCAGGTATACTATGTTATACACACATTCCTGAGAGCTCAAATATGTTTGGCTCTTATACTTTCTACCAGAAGTTTCTCAGCAGGTTTTAACTTATGATGCTCAAAATATCTGGAAAAGGGGGCAAGATTTGCCACTTTTGAATTGGTTTTTCAAAGTCTAAAATGAGAGCCTCAGCTCTTAGTAGCGGTGAGGTAGAGTAAGGACAGTCTCAGAAGGACTCTCACCTGTTCTAACTCTGCAGCTCAGGTTTAAGGCCATGGTAAGGTCATGACACTTCAAAGCACTGGAGGAAAAAGATGTGTGGAGCACAGCTCTGAGTCCTCAGTGCAGTGGTGTACTGGAGCCCACGCCTACTGGCCAATTGTGAGGTATTCAGGAATTTGGTAAACTGCTTGTTAAACTGTTGGTTGCTTGAAGTCTGGCCATGGTGGGAGTATTTACATCACAAAACTTGGACAAATGCTTTGGATCAGAGCTCCCCCTTCCCCTGGAAAGTGGATTTACCACATCTCACTGCCCCTGTGCCACTTTCTTGCGGATGCTGAGCTTGGCCAGAAACGGGAATAGTAGTAATTTAGAGCACTCCAAACCAAATCTCTCCCACACTAGTCCTCTAGAAACTCAGCTCCCAGCAGTGGGAGGTAGGGTAGTCTCCTCAGAGAAATGACGGGGGGTCACGTCTAGCTGTTTGCACTCTGCAAACAGCTCTGGCACAATCCAGAACTCCAGGAAGGATAGGCCAGTTGACCCTCACCTGGAGTTGCCTTCTCCAGCCACCTGGGTGAGCCTCGGTGAGGGAGCACAGCTGATGTAAGATAGGGGGAAGGGGAATGGGGGGCGAGAAGCAGACATTTTGGATTTGATGATTATCACTCGAGGCCAAAGAGAACGTGGTCTCAAAGTGCTGAGTTAACCTGGTGGGTTGACCCACCAGGTACTAAAAGCGGCCTTTGAGGTGCATATGCAGAGAGACTGGACCTGCTGGAAGCCCCCAAAGCCTGCCCCCTAGGTTCTTCCCCTGGAGGCCAGACAGGAAGCCAGCAGCTGAAGAGCACTATCCTTATCTGTTTTTTCTCTGCCTCTGCCCCTTTGTCCCCTGAGCAGGTAGCTGAGGGCAACTTTTTAACATGTCTTTAGCCAATGAGGCCCCAGTTGTCTGAACCTACTTCTAGGTGGTCTATGCCCTATCTGGCCCAGGTGCCACGCTCTCTAGATTAACTCAAGTTCTGACTTTCCCACAGGTGTGCTTTCCTCTGAAGCTGACAGAGTCTCCCTTTTGTGGGTTGGACATGTACAGCATGGGGCTTATTTCCTTGAATTTCTCCCCAAGACATTGCATTTTATGATGTTGCACTCTTGGCCTTAACTGCCGGTTCCCCTTTCCTCCTCCAGCCTGCCTTTTCACCTTGTGTCTGGATGGATCAGGGCCCCTGACTTCCCTGGCTGTTGGCGACACCATCTCCTTATTGTGCGCAAGTTTCCACAGAGGAATTCACTTACTTAGAGTGGACCACAGCCCGGGGCTGGAAGTGCGAGAAGTGGCAGCCTTCTGATGCAAGAGACATTTTCTGGCCAATATCAAATGCGGCCCCTCCTTTCTCAGTGTGGCTCTGTGTTTTCCCATGTTTTCTTGGGGTGTGGGGCTGGTAGTTTCTGCTTAGGTTCATTTAGAAGGTATGTTGGTGTTAGAAATCAACTTAAGTCTATGGGTTCAAAATCAGGTGTAGAATTTAGAAATAGGGACTAAACATAAGGTTCTCAATTCAAGTTAAATGTGAATGCCATTGTTTTTAGTGAGCTTTTGCTACTGCTCTTCAAAATTTTTATTGCTCACAATCATGACCTTTATGTTGTATAAGTAGCAGGCCTCTGTAGGAGTCACAACACAGGGTCTAATTCTATTGAACTGACTTTTTCCATGTCTCCCCAAGAGAAAAATAGAAAGGGGAAGAAACTCCATTTTGGTTGCCTCAAAATTTTTGAGGCAGGAAAGAATACTGCAGCTGTGCAGAGGAAATGGCATGAGATGAAGCTCAGACACTATGTTTTAGTTTCCTTGGCTGCTCAAGCAAATACCATGGAATGGGTCAGGTTAAACAATGGGAATTTATTTGCTTATGGGGAAATGTCCACATCAAGGCATCATCAAGGCTATGCTTTCTCCCCTGAAGACTGGCATTCTGAGGCTGACTTGGCAGTGATCTTTGGTTCCTCTGTCACATGGCAAGCCACATGGTGGTATCTCCTGGTCTCTTCCAGGTTCCATTTTAGCTTCTTGCTTCCTGAGGCTCTCTCTGTTGAATTTCATTCTCTTATAAAGGATTCCAATAATCAGATTAGGACCCCATTCTGATTGATGTGGGACACACCTTAACTGAAGTAACCACATTAAAAAGTCCTACTGCGAGTGGTTGTGGCTTAGGCAGTTGAGCACCTGCCTCCCACATGGGAGGGCCTGAGTTTGGTTTCAGGTGCCTCCTGAAGAAGACAAACAACGAGCAGACATCAAGCAAAAACAATGAGCAGACAGCGAACAAAAACTGAAAATGAGCAGAAAGCAGATCCGGCTCAAGCTTTTGGGTGCCCACCTCCCATGTGGAAGGTCCCAGGTTCAGTTTCTGATGCCTCCTAAAGAAGAAACAAATGGACAATGAGCAAAAAAACAACTAGCAAACAGACAAGGGAGCCATCTCAGGGAGGAAAAAAAAGGTTTTGAACCCACAGGAATGGATTAAATTTGAGAACATGTTTTTCTGGGTATATACAGCTTTAAACCACCATACTCTACTTCTCAGCAATGTGAGTAATCAAATTTATGGCAAGAAAGCAAAAAACCTTGAGTTCTACTTAAGGTAGAAGCAGGGTGAGAGGTAGTAAAACTTCTGCCTGCTATTGGTACCTTCGTAGATCAGCGCTAAGGTTCCTTGAAAACATGATTTGAGGTGGCTTGAAAAGGCAGAAAGGGCATTTACCCAGAGGCATAGGAATTAGCAAACTTGTTTTGTAGGTAAGAAAACTAAGAGGTAAAGAGGTTAAAGCTAAAAACATTTGTTCATACATTTTAATATTTTTATTTTATATAAATTATTTCTTGGGAATGGTCAGAATGAGACAAAGGGAGTCCCTGAAATAACAATAGAAAGTATAGAAAAAAGTAGAGGGGTCGACCCCACTCTGCCCCATCCAGTGAGCCCCCTTCAGGGAGGAGGTCAGCCCCCAGCCTGGTGCTCACAGGCCCATTTTCCTCTAGGGAATATAGAGTCCCTCCTGCCTTTGGGCAAACCCACACTTAAGGTGACTGGGCCCTGGAGAGTCCTTTCTGCCCAGTCCTAGCCAAGTCCCAGCCAAGGAAAGTGTCTCCTTTGGCTTCTGCCAGTGACTGGGAGAGGAGACTGTTGGAGCTAGTGCAAAAAATCGGACCTGAGTTTGAATCTCCGCTTCACCATTTAGCTGTATGATCTTGGGCAAGTTATAATACATGTTTTCTCACTTGTAAGATGGGTCTCAAAATCAAACCTTCCTCACAGGGTGTTTCTGAGGAGTGGACATTACATCCCAAGCAAAGTCTGGCACATAGTAGGTGCTTCCAAAGGTCAGCCGTAAGTATTTACCGTCTACTCTGTGCAGACTAAATGTTAACCATTCCTTTATCCATTCTTCTTAGATCTTATTTTCTAACCCCTTAGATATTGTTTGGCTTCCCTTTGATTCCTTAAGTTATGGACCTTTAAGCTCTTGAAGTGCAAAGCAACAGTGGAAGAAGGAAGCCACTTTACCAAGCACCTACACAAGGCCAAATACATTTATTCTCACAATTTCCCTCTTTATTCCCATTTTGTGGATGAGAAAGCCAAGGCCCCAGGACACACAGTCCTTTGCCCAAAATTACACATGTAGGTGGGAAGGGCAAAAGCTGAGATTTGAGTGTGGTTCTGTCTTTCTCTGTCCAGAACACTCTCCCTCACACCCCTTGGCCTTTGCATGACGTTGCAAAGCTTTCATGACCGTTCTAGAAATTCATAGACCATGACATTTGTTTGTATATTTTCCAGACCAGTTACTAACTTTTGTCTCCATGGAGATCCCCCTGGACAGGTGCCCAGGAGCAGTAGACAAATGTCTTAGGGAAAGTCCAAGTCCTGGTCGATTAGGCAGCAAGTCAGAAAACCTAAGGGAGTAGGCTGGGAGGGGATTTCAGGGAAGAGGGGGATGGGGACAGGCTGATGTGAGAGGGAAGGTACACATGAGAAAACAGTAAGCCTCTGATGATTCAGCAGGGTTCTACTCCCAATAAAATGGTTTCTCTAAACTCTATACATATGCTTGATATAAAAATTGCTTAATTGTGCAGTTTAAGGAGAAAATAGATTAATAAACCTTAATGTTTGTATGAAACTTTTTAGTTTTATATGCCCTAATCAGATATTCTCTGCACCTAAGATGCAGGCTGCTAAAATTCATTCATTCATTGAACACTTAATTGTAGAGGCTCCCCCCTCTAAAATGATAAAATAATTTTTCGAACAGTTGACTTTTTTTCCAAGAAGGTGTACAAACTATTGGCATCTGACCAATTATATCTTTATAACTTAAATACATTTTAATATTCTATATCTGTAACAAATATAGTTATATATTTAAGGAAAACGATTGGTAATTGCTAGATTTAATTTTCAAATAGGAATTACCAGTGAAGTATAGAACTTGGGGCACCTGGAATCTTTTGACACTGCAGAAAAAAGAACTTGGCTATTTCCAAGTAGCCTTTTTAAAAATTTATTGAAGTATATCACTCATACATAAACACACACAAGCAATAAGTGTATAGTAATAGTTGTGAACTTACAAAACAAACATATATAACATCATACAGGACTCTCACACCTCACCCTGCCATCAATACTTTGCATTGTTGTTAAACATTAAATAATGTTTAAAGAGCATTGTCAAAATATTACTACTAATCAAAGTATTTTGCTCCCAACCCACCCTATTATGATCTTGATATCATTTATATGCGAACATATATAAACAATAAGTGTATAGTAAAAGTTGTGAACTTACAAAGCAAACATGCATACATCATTCAGGGGTCCCATACTGCAACCCTCCACCAACACCTTGCATTGTCATGAGACGTTTGTTACAAATTATGGAAGATGTTATCAAAATCTTACTAATTATAGTTCTTACCTTACATTTGGTATATTTTCCCCCAGCCTACCCTATTATTATTTTTAATATATATATATATAATAACAGCTTGGGAAAAATATTTTTATGACAAGTTGTAAACTTATAAAACAATCATGCACATGTACCAAATTCCCAAACAACACCCCTCTGTCCACATACCACACTGTGGTAGAACATTTGTTACAGATAATATCATTTGATTAGTACCACATCCATAGTGTACATTTGGCACACATTTTCCATACTGCCTCATTATTAACACAGTATATCTTTGGCATAGATGCAAGAATATTATTACTGCTAACCACAGTCCATGGGTCACTCCAGTTATATTTTTCCCATGCTTCTCCTTGTTCTCACCACCCTGCAATAGTGATGTATGTCTGCTCTAGCTCACAAAGCACACTCTTGCATCTGTACCATCAACCACAATTCTCATCCACCTCTTTGTTTACTGTGCTATTCAGTTCCTAGATTATTCTCTAGCATTCTGTCAATTGGCATTTACATCCCTAGACTACCATTTTCAGCCACATCCCCATTTATAAACTAGCTGTTACTGTGTGTTACCATCCACTCTATACATTTGCACACTTTTACAGTAAAGCTAATTAAAACTTCTACATACATTAAACATCAGTGGTCCATCTCAGTCCTTCTCTTATCTCCTCTAAGAATCCACTACTGGGAAGTGGATTTGGTTCAACTGATAGAGCATCCGCCTACCACATGGGAGGTCCAGGGTTCAAATCCAGGGCCTCCTGACCCATGTGAAGCTGGCCCATGCACAGTGCTGATGTGCACAAGGAGTGCCGTGCCATGCAGGGGTATCCCCCGTGTAGGGGAGCCCCATGCGCAAGGAGTGCACCACGTAAGCACAGCCGCCCAGTGTGAAAAAAGTGCAACTGGCCCAGGAGTGGTGCTGCACACATGGAGAGCAGACACAGCAAGATGATGCAACAAAAAGAGACACAGATTCCTGGTGCCGCTGACAAGAATATACATGGACACAGGAGAACACACAGCAAATGAACACAGAGAGCAGACAACTGGGGGCGGGGGGGAAGGGGCAAGATAAATAAAAATAATAATAAATCTTAAAAAAAAAAAAGGGAATCTACCACCTCCCACCAGGTCTTGAAGATATTTTCCTACAATTTCTTTTAGAAGTTTTATGGTTCTTTTATTTTTAGGTTTTTGATCCATTTTGAGGTAATTTTTGGGTAAGGTCCTCTTTCCTTCTTTTGGGTATGGTTATGCATTTCTTTCAGCACCATTTGTTGAATGGACTGTTCTGCCCGAGCTGTGTGGGTTTGACAGGCTAGTCAAAAATCACTTGACAGGGGAGGGTCTGTTTCAGAACCATCAGTTTGGTTCCATTGGTCTGTGTGTCTGGTTTTATGCCAGTACCTTGTTGTTTTTACTGCAATAGCTAGGTAATATGATTTAAAGTCTGGAGATGATAGTTCGCTTTTCCTTTTTAAATGTTTCTGGCTATTCAGGACCCCTTACCCTTCCAAATAAACTTGATAATCGTGTTTTTAATAAAAAAAAAATGCTGGTGGAATTTTGATCGGGATTGCATTGAATCTGTATATCATTTTGAGTAGATTTGACATTTTAATGGTATTTAGTTTTCCAGTCTGTGAGCATGGAATGTCCTTCCAGTTATTTAGACTTTCTTTTATTTCTTTTAACATTGAGTTGCAGTTTTCTGAATACAAGTGCTTTACATCGTTGGTTAAGTTTATTCCTGACTATTTGAGTTTTAGCTGTCATATTTTATTTTCACCACTCTTTTGACACTTTTAGTTACTTTTATTGATATGATCTTCACTTCTATACTCTCTTCCAGGCCTCTCTCTCCTGGCTTTTCTTTTCAGGCTCAAGCATACCCTTTAGTATTGTTAGAAAGAAAGGTGCACCTATAAGATAATAAAAGCTCTCCTGATTGTGGAGGAGAAAAGAATTTTATTAATGATCTTGCAAGAACAGGCGCTCGACCTGGATGAAATGGCTGGCACGCCAAACAACAAGAAACAGTGTTATTTATAACCTACACCTAACACGCGGGTACCTCTTCTGTTCGCCATTGATTGGGTACTTCAGGGGTTACAGCCTATTAGAGAGATCTAAATTGTGCGATTCCAGCTCTGATTCCCCGCTCCGGTGCTTCTTACACTCTGGCAGGCTGGGAGGGCTCAGTGCTGCTTTCACTCCAGGCACTTTTCAAATTTGGGGCCGCTTTCACTATTGGCCCCACCCCCAGCACTCACCATTGGCCCTACCTCATTTCAGCGCCACTTTTAAAATTCTTGGCACACCAAAGCCCCTGGAACCCCTGCCCTCCCTCCTTGAACAGCAGAGCTGGCTCCAGCTTCCCCTTTGTGAAAATTAAACTTAACCCTTTCCCACAGTATTTCCTGAAAATCTGATCTCTTGGTTAAAAATGCTCTCAGTTTCTGTTTATCTGTGAGTATTCTAAACTTGCCTTCATTTTTGAAAGAAAATCTTGCCAAATGTAAGATTCTTGGTTGGAAGTTTTTCTCTTGTAGTATCTTAAATATATCATACCACTGTCTTCTTGCCTGAATGGTTTCTGGTGAGAAACCAGCACTTAATCTTATTGGGTATCGCTTATATGTTATGCATTGCATTTCTCTTGCTGCTCTCAGAATTCTCTCTTTGTCTTTGGCATTTGACATTCTGATTAGTGTGTGTCTCGGAGTTGGTCTATTTGGATTTATTTGGATGGGAGTACATTGTGCTTCTTGGGCATGGATATCTATGTCCTTCAGTAGGGTTGGGAAATTTTCTACCATTATTTCTTCAAATATTCCTTCTACCCCTTTTCCCTTCTCCTTCTGGGATACCCATGACATGTACGTTTGCATGTCTCTTGCTATCATTTAGTTCCCTGAGACCTTGTTCAATTTTTTCCATTCTTTTCTTCATCTGTTCTTTTGTATGTTCACTTTCAGAGGCCATTTGTTCAAGCTCACCAATCCTTTCTTCTGCCTCCTCAAATCTGCTATTATATGATTCCAATGTTTCTTTTTAATTTCATTTTTGCGCCTTTCATTCCCATAAGATCTGCTATTTTTCTATGTATGCTTTCAAATTCTTCTTTGTGCTCATCCAGTGTCTTCTTAATATCCTTAATCTCTTTAGCCATCTCATTGAATTTATTAAGGAGATTTGTTTGAACATCTATGGTTAGTTGTCTCAACTCCTTTATGTCATCTGGGGGCTTATCTTGTTCCTTTAACTAGGCCATATCTTCCTGTTTTTTGGTGTGGATTGTAATTTTTTGTTGGTATCTTGGCACCTGGCTTACTAGGGTATTTATTCTGGGTGCAGTTTTTCTCTTTAGTTTAGGACTTCCTGCCCTTTCTCCCCTGCTGGTTGTGCAGTAGGAGCCAAAGATGGAGTTGATGCTATAAGCCATGGAGGCTCAAGCTGCCCTAATTTCCCCAGGGACCGATGAAGCCTCTCCCAACTCTCTCCTTTGCCAGGGATAGGGATAGAGTCACACCTGTGTGGACCTAGACTGTAGTTGCCCAGAGAGACTGATGAAGCTTCATGCTCCATTCTCCCCTGCTTGTGATGGGGATGGAGCTGTAGGTGTGGGCAGCCATCTATGCAGTGTAGGTCCAAGATGATTGCACTTGCCCCCATAGACTTCCAATTATTCAGTCTGTGCCAGCCAAATGTACTTATAGTTATCTGGATAGGCTGGTGCAGGGTCCACCCGCCTCCTCCCTGCCAGAGGTGGGGCTGAAGCCTAGTTTAGGGCTGCAGGCTGATCTGGGCGAAAGAAACCGGTTCCTACTGTCCCTGTGATTTTTGGTCAGCCCAGCTTCCCCTCAGGCTGGGAGTTGGAGTCAAAATGGCAGCTATTAGCCTCTTTCTGACTTGGACACGTTCAAATTTTAGCTGTTCTTAGGGTTATACCATAGCCAGCTGAACTTACTAATCAGTAGCTGAAATTGGTGGCCAACCGTCTCTTCCTCCCCTGTTTTTGGGAAATGGAGCTTCCAGTTCCAGCCACAGAATAGGTCCTGGGGTGGCTTATGCTGCCAAAGTAGGATGATCACCTGCCTCCGCGGCTTGGCTGGCAATTTCCCAGAGAGGCTGGTGCAGGTCCCCGCAGCGTCCTCCCTGCTGGAGGTGGGGCTGGGGCTTATGCTAAAGCTGCAAGCTGACCTGGGTGGAAAGAAGCAGGTCCCCACCAGCACTGTGATCCTCATCTGTCCTGCTTCCCCTCCTGCCAGGCTCGGAGTTAAGATGGCAGCTCCCAGCCTCTTTCTGATCTGGACAAGCTCAAACTTCAGCTGTTCTTAGGATTATGCTTTATCCTGCTGAATTGAATCATCAGTAGCTGAAGTTGGTGCCCAACCGTCTCTTCCTCCCCCGTTTTGGGGAAGTGGAGCTTTCAATTCCAGCTGCGGAACAGCTCCCGAGGCGACTTGTGCCTCCAGTGGAGGATGGGCACTGGCCTCTGGGGCGTGGAGCACTATACTTATGAGTCTTTTCTGCAGATGAGCTGTCTCCTCCTTCCATTCCTTCAAGGATGCTGCAAGATGCTCTTCTGGTCTCCTGAAGCCCCTAAACAGGTTCTTCAGCTAGCTCCAGAGAGCTCTGGGTTTTTACTAACTGCCCTATAGGAGGAGCTGACTCTAGGAGCTCCTTACTCTGCTGCCATCTTGCTGGTTCTCTTCCAAGTAACCTTTTGAAACTGTTGGAGAAAAATGGTGCTTACTGGGACACAGAGACTGATATGACCACAGGTAGAAAAAGAATTTATTGGGAAGCTCTCCCGACAGTGGGGGTCTGAAGAACAGACTTCAGCCCACTCCTGGAAGGGGGTTTTGAATTTATACAGAACTTTCGTAGGCAGGGAAATGATAGTTGGTGGGAGGGGGTTGAGGGTTCGAGTGAGGTGCAGGGATGAATAGGAAGCCCTAGAGGTGAAAATTTTCTCTGATAGTGACTAGAAGATAGTGGGCTAGGGAGTTATGGTTTCTTGGAATGCTGCAGGAGCAGATGTTTCTTTGATCTGTAGGGATTTTATTTCCCTCTCATATGCAGGTAGGGAAGGTTTCCATTTCCCTTTACTTCCGTCTTCATGTGGTTTCTTTGTTTAACCTGGGGGAAGTGCCGTGCCCTTGGACACGCAGGCTTATGGGGGATGGGGATAGCCTTTCCCCAGTGCATATCAGAGGAAACTGAGCTACAGCTTGTTAATTATTGCAAATCTCTAACATTAACCATAATTATTAAAGAGAGCAGCTTCATCATGAAAAAAAATACGTTGTTTCTCTGAAGAGGTATTTTTCTGAAACTGACACCTCTCCTTGTACAGGCTGCTCAGCTAAGACTGCATTTGCAGCTAGGCGTGGCTACTTGAGTAAGTTCTTGTCCTTGGATGCTCAGTGGAAGATGTGTGTAACTTGTACCTTATTAGCTTGAAAGGAACGTGCTTGTCCAGGACTGTTGCTCTAAGTGCCTCCTTTGAGTGTGTCCTTTAGCTGCAACGTAGACTGCCAATAACACAACTTCAACTCTGCAGGTGAGAACGAGACACAGGAAGAGCAAGATGGAAGGAACCTGGGGCCCTGAAAACCTCAAGGAGTCAAGTAGCCCCCCACCTCCACCCCTGGCCTGACTGGGTAGACTGTTTACTGAAAGAGAAATGGACTTTAGTCTTTTTTTTTTTTTTTTTTAGGTACTGGAGCTGGGTATTGAACCCAGGACCTCATATGTGTGAAGCTGGCAATCAACCATTGAGCCATATTGGCTCTCCTGAGTTGTTTTGTTTTTGTTTTTTGTGTTTTTTTAGGAGGCAACGGGAACCAAACCCAGGACCTCCCATGTGGGAAGCAGATGCTCAACCGCTTGAGTCACATTTACTCCCCGCTTCACTTTTTTTTTTTCATTTTAAAGATTTATTTTTATTTATTCCCCCCTCCTCATTGTTTTGCACTCACTCTCTGCTCTTTCTGTCCATTCGCTATGTGCTCTCAGTGTCTGCTCATCTTCTCTCTAGGCAGTACCGGGAGCCAAACCTGGGACCTCCCGTGTGGGAGAGAGGCACAGTCGCTTGAGCCACCTCAGCTGCCTGCTTTGTTGTGTCTCTCATTGTCTTTCCTCTTTGTGTGTCCTTGTTGCGTCAGTTCGCCACACCTGCCCGTCGTGCCAGCTCCCTGTCTTGCTCTTTTTCTCCAGGAGCTGTGTGGAACCAAACCGGGGACTTCCCATGTGGAAGGCAGGAGCTTAATTGCTTGAGCCATATCTGCGTCCCCCACTTCACTCGTTTAAGCTACTGTTTTTTGGTTTTGCTTTTTTTTAACACTTTGAATTCAAATATGGTAATGCATATTTTTAAAATTTCAGACATCTTAAGTTTATAGCTCACTGAGTTTTCATAACCTGAAACACCCTCGTCACCACTACCTAGAGGAGGAAGCGTAATATATCCAGGATCCTGGAGGGTCTCCCTGGCGCATCCCTCCCGGACTTTCTAACAGCATGCGTTGGATTTGCCTGCTTTACTACTTTATACCAATGGAAATATGCTGTATGTGGAGGCTGGAAAATTTGGCCACACGTTTCTCCCATTTCTGAATACCTATTTGTGATGTGACTTCTCACCAAGAAGTGGGAGGGTCTGTTTCCTTGCCCTATGAATCTGGGCTGGTTTTGTGACTTAGTTTGACCACTACAATGCAGAGAAAGGGACTTTATGCAACTTCTGAGGCTAGGCCTTAAGGGGCCTTGCAGCTTCCACTTCCAACCTCTTGGAACAGGCCCCGGCAACCACCAGGTACAGAAGGTAGCTAGGCCCTGTGGAGAAGAACCGAGGTTCCCCAACCAAGAGCTGGCACCTAGAGCTATGTGAGTGGGTCCCACCCGGGACCTTCCAATCCCCACAAACCAGGAGATGGATGCAACCTCATAAGCAAGCCCAGGCAAAACCAGAAGAGAAACTGCACAGCATCCCATACAATCATGAGAAATAATAAATCATTGTTTTAAGGTATTAAGTTTTGGGGTGGGTGGTAATGCAGCAATAGATTTAAGTGAGACAAATATGTACTCTCTTTTGTCAGGCTTCTTTTGTTTAACGTGTTTCTGAGATCAATGTTGCATGTGGTTGAGAATCATTCATTCTCATTGCTATATAATATTCTACTGTGTGAAAATACCATAATTTATCCATTTAACTACTGATGAGCATTTGGGGAGTTTCCAGCTTGGGAGCTATTACAAATAGTGCTGCTCTGACCATTCTAGTAGTACTATGTCTTTTGGTGAATCTATGCTTGTGTTTGAGTATGTTCATATATTTTGGCAGAGGACTTGGTGGGTCACACGGTATTCACATGATCAGCTTCAATAGCTATAGTCAAACAGTTTTCCACAGTGTGTACTGCTCTACATTCCCACCAGTTGTATGGAGAGTTAGTCGGGTTTGACTTTCTCCACATCCTCCTCCACACTTTGTGCTTTGAACTTTACAATTCCTCAGTGTTTTGTTGTTGTTCTTGTTGTTGTTGATTTGTTTTCTTTATTTTTTCTTTTCTAATCCCTCAGTTTTAAAGATGAACATGTAGATGTAGAATCAGGAAATTGTTAACTCCATGAGCCAACATTAGAGGGAAGCTGGACCAGTTGTTTTTGGTGCCCGCCCTTCTCCCTGATACCTCCTCTTAAGAGGACTTACATGTATACAGGGCTCTATATTTTACATGTCATAATCCCATCTGACACTTCCAATCACCTAACCCTGTGAGGTAGGCATTTTCTGGATTCTACAGAAAAGGAAAGTAACTTGCCCAAAGTCATAGTGTGTGGCAGAGTTCAAGACGGGAGCCCATTCTCTGGACATGCAGACTTGTTCTTCCCACCACGGCCGTCTACTTGCAGTGGCCTTGACCTGATGGTGGTGGGCATGAAGGCTGAGGGCTGGGGCAGGTAGGAGATGTTGCTCCTATGGAATAAGTGACACAGGTTTAAACATCAGAAGCAACATTCTCTCTAGTCCCATGTATTACCTTCCCAAGGGTCTGGAACGTAGAAAGCTCCTGCCTACGCGAGGTCTTTGCCATAGCAAATTGAAAAGCCCAGATTTGGGTCATGGGGATTGGTGTCGCCTAGCACTTCATGTTCAGCTGCTGGATTCTCTGTTCGTCCAGAAACAGGCTTTTGTAACTGGCTAACTTCACATGACTGAGAACCACCAGACATTTGAAATGAGGCTGTGTGGAATATCGTCTTTGATTTACCCTTAGTGAAGCAGGTAACCAAGTAACATTATATAGCATTGGCTCATTTTGGTAAAAATGTATCTGCTCATATGTCTATTTATAAATAAAAGTCTGAAAGAAATAGAGCAAAAGTATTAACCATTATCTCTGGATATTGAGTTTAACATGAATTTCATTTTCTAATTTATGCCTTTATGATTTGTTTTTGTTTTTTTTTGCAATGAGGGTGTATCAGTTTCATTTTTTTAATTTCTTTTGAAATAGATAATGTAGAATCACAATTCAAGAATACAGAAGGATATACAAAAAAGTCTTCTCTCTCATCTCTGCTTCCTTCTGGCTCCCTCCAGAGGCAACCACTGGCACCAGTGTCTAGTTTCGGAGAAATTTTATTCATACACAGGCAAATAGATAAGTTTGTTTTTTCCTGTATCACTCTTTTTTATTTTTTTTTATTTTTTTATTTTTAAAGATTTATTTATTTATTTAATTCCCCCCCCTCCCCTGGTTGTCTGTTCTTGGTGTCTATTTGCTGCGTCTTGTTTCTTTGTCCGCTTCTGTTGTCGTCAGCGGCACGGGAAGTGTGGGCGGCGCCATTCCTGGGCAGGCTGCACTCTTTTTCGCGCTGGGTGGCTCTCCCTACGGGGTGCACTCCTTGCGCATGGGGCTCCCCCACGCGGGGGACACCCTGCATGGCACGGCACTCCTTGCGCGCATCAGCACTGCGCATGGCCAGCTCCACACGGGTCAAGGAGGCCCGGGGTTTGAACCGCCGACCTCCCATATGGTAGACGGACGCCCTAACCACTGGGCCAAAGTCCGTTTCCCCCTGTATCACTCTTTTAAATTTTATTTTTTAGTGTAGCTGTAGGTTTACAGAAAAATCATGCAGAAAGTTTGAGTTCCCACATTTCCCCCCCCAATCACACATGCAGTTTTCCTTATTGACATTTTGTACTTGATGTGGTACAGTTGTTACAATTGATAATCCTATATTATTATATTATTAACTGAATAATATTAAACGTTCACCCTTTTGTTATATAGTTCCATGGACTTAAAAAAAATGTATTATAACATATATACAACATAAAATTTCCCATTTCAACTCCTTTCAAGTATATCATTCGGTTGTTAATAACATTCACAATTTGTGTTACCACTAACAACATCCATTACTAAAGCTTTTCTACCACCCGAGTTTCCATATCACTTTTTTTTCACATAATAAACTTTATTTTTAAAGAGGTTTTAGATTACAGAAAAGTTACTTTGAAAGTATAAGGGATTCCCTTATAACCCACCCCTCCCCCTCCCCCGCCTTCCCTTAATACCAACATCTTACAATAGTGTGGTCCATTTGTTACATTTGATGAATACAAATTGAAGCACTGTTACTAACCGAGACCTATAGTTTACATTGTGATTTACACTTAATTCCAAAGCCCTAAAAATGCTCTATGTGCAACCATATTATTCCCTCCCTGCCCCCAACCTCTGGCAGCCACTATATAGCGATGTTACATGTTCTTCTGTTACAGCAGTAATAAGTTTACTTTGTCCATGGTTGCATTCCCCTCTTTTGTTTGTTCATTCCTCAATTTTGAGGATTTTGGGATAGCCATGCCTGCTTTGCTTCAGATTGAGAGAGGACCTAGATCTTAAGGGGCAAATGGAAGGAACTGTTTCCTTGCAGTTGTAGACTCTCTATGTTTTTTGGGGGATGGGAGTTGTCCATCATAAGTTTGTTTGTTGTCCTGGACAAGTCTGATGAACTGGAGAGTAGGTGTTGGTTGCAACTCTGCTAAGATTCAGGGCTTTGCCAGCGTAGGAACAGACTGAAGATTTAAGTAAATTTAAAAAAATGTATCCGCCCCACCCCCACCCCAATGGTTCTCTCCTTTGTCTGCTCCTTGTTTACTCATCTTCTCCAGGAGGAACCAGGAACCAAACCCGGGACCTCCTACATAGGAGGCGAGTGCCCAACAGCCTGAGCCACATCCGTTCCCCGCAGGCTGTGGCATCTGCTGGCTTGTGGCATCTGCTCGTTTAGGTATCTAGCTCATTGTGACGGGTTGCAATGTCTGCTAGTCGTCTTTAGGAGGCATCAGGACCAAACCTGGGACCTCCCCTGTGGTAGGCAGGCACCCAGCTGTTTGAGTCACACCCACTTCCCTCTGAGACATATATTTAATGGGTATAGTGTTAATTATAGGTTCAAATAAAAGGGGCAGAAAAGCCATGTGTAGGGAAATTATAAATGACCTTATCACTTTGGTCACTTTTTTTTTAGGAGGTACTAGGGATTGAATTTTGGACCTTGTGCTTGCAAAGCAGGCTCTCAACCACTGAGCTACCTTATCACCTTTACAATCAAAAAAGCTGGGAGCAGATGTGGTTCAAGGGGTTGAGCTCCTGCCTCCCACATGGGAGGTCCCGGGTTTGGTTACTGGTGCCTCCTGAAAAAAACAAAAAGCAAAACAACAAGCAAAACAGACAAAAAAACCAACTCAGGAAACTCAATGTGGCTAAGTGATTGAGTGCTGGCTCCCCACATACAAGGTTCTGGGTCCAATCACCAGTACCCTCTCAAAAAGACACAAAACAAAACAAAATAAAGCTACTTGTAGTAGATTGTAGAAGAATATTTTATGATGTAGAAAGGTAAGTGGAAAAAAGCATACTACCAAAATACCTGACATATTTTATAATCAATAAAGAATATATATTTCTGCATTTAAAATATGTATAAAAAAAGAAACTAGAAGACTATATACCCACATGAGTTGGTGGTGGTCTCTGCTTGTAGTTCAGGTGTTTACTTCCTCTTTGTAGGTGGCAGTGTGGCCTGGTGCATGTGGGTGTGGATTCTGGCCCCAGGCTGCCTGGTTCAAATCCCAGCCTGCCATTATTAGCCCTGTGACCTTGTGCTAGTGACTTAACCTCTCTGTGCTTTTGTGTCCTCATCCGAAAAATGAAGATGGTGATGAAAATAGCATCTACCCATTGAGCTGTTATCAGGGAGAAATTATAAAATTGTACAGTCCCTATTACAGTAGTGCCTAACATGTTTTTAAAAAGATTTATTTATTTATTTCTCCTCTCCCCTCCCCTTTCCCCCTCCCCCTTCCCCCCCATTGTCTGCTCTCTGTGTCCATTTGCTGTGTGTTTTTCTATGAGCTGTGTGTTCTGTGTCGGCTTATATTATCATCAGGCAGCACTGGAGATCTGTGTCTCTTTTTGTTGTGTCTTCTTGCTGTGTCAGCTCTCCCTGTGCGTGGCACCACTCCTGGGCGGGCTGCAGTTTTGCGTGGGGCAGCTCTTTGTGCGGGGGGCACCCTTACGCGGGAGCATCCCTGTGTGGGCCGGCACTCCTTGCGCAGCAGCACTGTGCGTGGGCCAGCTCACCACACGAGCCAGGAGGCCCTGGGTATCGAACCCTTGGACCTCCCATATGGTAGGCGGATGCTCTATCTGTTGAGTCACATCCGCTTCCCTAACATTGTTTATAAATGGCAGTGATTATCACATTTACCTGAGCTCCCTAATTTTTCTACATTGAAATGTATTGCAATAAACGGTACACATTCTCTCCCACAAAAGGAGTACAGATGAGTAAGAAAGTGTGGCTGTGGAGAGAGGTGAGGGGCCTTGAGACCAGAGAAGGTGCAGAGATGAGAGATCCTCCAGACCCAGAGAGGAGGGCAGTCTCCTCTGGCTTCCTGATTTCGGTGCTATGAAAACATAAAAGCCCTGTGAGAGGGTCCCTTTGCCGGTGCTGCCAGGCGAGCATTTCAAGAGCAGAGATGAACCCCGGCCCAGCACCCTTAAGCTCCTGCATTTGAAGAAGGACTTAAGGACCTTCCTGGTCCCTCCTTGCACAAGCACATCTCTAACTAGCTCCAGCTAACCCTGTGGCACTGTCCTCCTGCAGGACTCAGAGAGGCTTCAGAATAAATGTGAGGACTCACCTGGACCAGCTTACACCAAGGCCCTCTGATGGCCAGTTTCTGCCACCCCATGTGGCTGAAAGTCTGGGGGTTGAATACAAGACACTCTATTCACAGAATAGCTGGAGAAAGAGGGGTTCAATTTCAGATCTGTGTTTCTAAACATAGCAGCTGGCATGTGCAAGAGATACTTTTATTTTCTGTCATTCAGCCTGAGCCTGTCCTCTGCAGACATGGCGCGGGGCCTGCGAGGGGAGCAGAAGGCTCACACACCGTCCTCAGGTGAAGGGAGGGGGAGGGAGGAGCACTGGAGCAGGAGTCCGAGACCCTGGCTTCCAGCCTTAGTGCTGATACTGGGCATTGGCGGTAGCTGAGATCAGTTGCTGAATTTCACCGAAATTACTCCTCAGAACCCATGAGCAAAGGGGGGAAAACCATGCCAGAAATGACCTGCTTTATGAGATGAAGTATGTGAACCACTTTTTATTTGATAGAATATCTACATGTAATTCCTGGTAAGTCTGAGGTTAACAAGAGGTAGGAAATAGTACCAGATTTCTAATTTACTCCGTAGATACAATCTTTTTTTATCCCCCTTCATTTAATATTATAGATATATATATATTTTATTAAAGAAGTTGTGAGCTTACAAAGCATTCATGCATAATGTGCAGAATTCTCATACAAGACCCTTCCACCAACATCTTACATTGTTGTGGAACATTTGTTACAAATTATGAAAGAACATCATCAAACTATTACCACTACCTATGGTCTATAGCGTACATTTGGTTTATTTTTCCCATACTCCTCCTGCTATTAACACCATGTATTAGTATTGTACATTTGTTATAGCTGATGAGAGAACACTCTCATATTTCTACTGTTTTTTTTTTTTTGTTTTTTTTTTTGAGAAGGAAAAATGGTTTATTGACGGCCGGCCAGACTCGGGAGCTTTCTGTTTGAATCCCGAGCCCTGAACAAGATTTTCAAATGTCTTTTATACCGCGAGGAAAGGCCAAATGGTGGCTTTGTTTCAGTTCTCAATAGGCTTCAATTAGCATATATATCTTCCACATCTTAGGTAAGCTTTTAGCATGGACTCCAGACATTCTAGATAAGCCTTCATATTTCTACTGTTAACCACAGTCCATCATCCACCACATGTTTCACTATAGACACAATCTAAACAAAAAATAGCATAAAATAGTCCAAAACTGTTATCCACAATTCTAAAATCTCCATACTCTGAATGAAAAGTTTTTTCATTAAATTTTTCTCATATCCTGACCTGACCTTATGGTGTTTATCTATTCTCTTTGTTATCAATATTCATCATTAACTACAAAATATAAATGCGTTGATTATAGGAGGCTGCCCCAGTTCCCACTGGAGGAGTTACTTACTATATGGTAAACGCATCATATTGCCTTCCTAAAATACGAAAATTCTGAATTCTGAAACATCTGGCCCCAAGGTTTCACATAAGAGAATGAGACCCTGTAAAATGAAATGATAGCTAAAGTAGATGCTGTGAGAAAGATGCCCATTTCCCAGTTGGGCTGCTCTGCTGGGGAAATATAATTTAAAACCAAAGCATCCCCCAACCCAGAAAACCAAAATAAGTGGAAGAGAAAAAAACACTTTTATTACTGAATAAGCATTTAACAATTATGTGCTGAAAAAAAGGAAATCTCAAAAGGAAAAAAAGAAAATCCTCTTACATAGCCAAGCAGATCCAACCAACTACATGCATGTTCTCATAACTCTCTTCAAGTAAGTGGACTTGACAGCACTGTTTGTTACCCATAGTTGATCTTAAACTCGACTGGTAATTGGGGTAGGCTTTGTATTTGCTAACTGACTTCATTCAAAGAAAAAGAAACTTCTTATATCTCTAAGACAGGGAGATATTAATTATAATTTGGAGGTTGGACCTTAAATTCCTATGGAAAGGGGAAATAAAGGTTCTTCTTACTTGATGTTTACATTTCAAAAAGATGGCTCCCAGATCCTGGAAAAAAATACTCCTGGGTTATTTAGCTTTTTTTTAAGTTGGTACTAGAAATTGAACCTGGGACCTCATACATGGGAAGCAGGTGCTCAACCACTTGAGCTATATCTGCTCCCTTTATTTAGCTTTTAAAGGATTTATAAACAGAAAGACAGGAAAATACTTTACAATTCCAAGCTGTCTAAAGAGAATGCTCTAGGTAAAGACAGGGTTGGGTTGGGTGTGTGTGTCTTTTTCCTTTAGTGCACCAGGTGAACTTCATTTTTTCCTCTTTCAATTTACATTTACCCTGGGGGGAGAATTGGGGGGAACAGGTGAACATGAGAGATTGTCAGAGTATGTGGTTGAAACCATAGTGTTGAGAAAACACTTTAGAAAATATCATAAGGAAGGGTTACTTGTTTAAGGTGCTTAATGGGGGGCATCTGGCACAGGGGCAGGCTTCTAGGGAGTGTGTGAGTGCTCATCTTGTCATAGTGTGTTTTATCATTGGGTGGAGACCCCTACAATGACCTCCAGGGGAAGTATGATATTCTCAAACAGAGGGAAGGGTGTCTCTGAGAGCATTATTGGCTCCCAATGGGGGAGGTCAGTCTAGTGTATCAAGCCCTCGGCATTGTTGCAAGTATCTATGAATCTGGTCTTTCAAGCAGTGAAGCTTGATTGTCACTGTGGGCCCTAAGGGGAGGGGAGAGAGGAATAGAATAGATGGAAGCAGAGGTAACTGGGGGGCAATGGAAGTATTCTACAAGATCGTGCAGTGATGGATATAGGCCATGTTAAATTTCACCAAAAATTTATAAAAGTGTATAGTCTAAAGTGTAAACCATAATGTAAACCATAATGTAATTAAAAATTTAGAAAAGTGTGCAGTCTAAAATATAAACCATAATGCAAACCCAAATGGAACCATGGTTAGTAGCTATGTTTCAGTATCTGTACATCAACTGTAGCAAATATAACATGAACATGTAAAAAGATCATTGCTGGGGAAGGGGGAAAAGGGTTTGATGTTGGAAATATGGGAGTCCCCTATATTGTATATGTGACTTTACTGTGATCTAAAACTTTTTTGAAGACAAAATTAGAAATTAAAAAAAAAGGATGTAGACACTGAGGAAGGCATGAGACTGCCTTGCCACTGTACATACAGGGCAATAGCTACTACAGTGATGAAAAGCAAAATGTCAAAAACAAAGTTTTATGACATTTTTCATTTTTTAATACCCCAATTAATTTTTTTACTCTATTTTAGTTTTTCTAAATTAGTATGTATTCTATTTCTAATCTTTAATCCTATCATTACTATTTCGTTTTCCTACTAATTGAATTTGGCGATATATTAGTCTTCATTTTTGAAGAAATTTTGGACCACAGAGGGGTTGAGCTATGGCAGGGGAGGAACACTTGTGTAGAGTGTTATTGATGGGGTCACATCGTTGGAAAGGAGTTCTCCAGGGCATGTATATAGGGTACATAAAAATGTTCAGATATTCGCTGCATATTGTCATAGTACATAGCGTTACAAACAACAACTGAGGGAGTGCTGAGTTCCTAGCCAGGGGAGCTCTGTCACATTCCCCAATGGAACAGCAACAATCCCCCAAGTGCAAAGGCAAAGATCAGTGAAGAAGGATGGTCCAATGATGAGCCCTTGATACTGATGACTATGCTTATGAGCCTGTGTGGCTGAAATTTCAACTAGGCCTACAGGTGCAGGGTGCCTAAGAGTTACCTCCTGAGAGCCTCCATGTTGCTCAAATGTGGCCACTCTCTAAGCTAAACATAGCATGTAAATGCATTACCTTCCCCCCAGCGTGGAACATGACTCCCAGGGATGAGCTTCCCTGGCACTGAGGGATTACTACCAATCACCAGCTGGTGATGCAACTATAAAAAGATCTTGAATAAAAGGGGGAAATGGTAAAGACAAATGAGTTTATATGGCTAAGAGACTTCAAAATGAGTTAGGACATCATCAGAGGGGTCGTGCTTATGCACATCTCAGCAGGATCCCAGAGATAACCAAAGTAGATACAACCCCAGGTACTGGTGCTCCTGAGGACTACGGAGACACACCGGTTCTGCAGTCTTGGCAGATGGCTCTGGAGTTCAGTGCCTTGTCAGTGGGTCCTATTTTGGAATTTGTGCTCCTGATTGGACTCAGATGTGGCTTCTCTACACATGCCTCTTCTGTCCCTTTTATTGAACCTGTGGTTGGTGCTGGGGTTGGTGTATATTCTGGAGACTTGAATCTCCGGACTGGCCATGAGCCACTTGGGTCCTGAGCCTCAACAGAGTTCACTGGACTTACCCACGTCCAATGACTTACTCTCCGGTTCATTGGACTTACCCACGTCAGCTAACACAGGGGTGAAGATGGTCAACTACCACACCAGGGAACCAAAAGTATCTACAATTGTAAGCAGGAGAATCACATCCATCAGCCATGCGGATCTAAGTCCCCTCTTGATTTAGAGGTAGAATGGATATCACTGTCCCAGGGTCCACAGGATAGAGGAATAAAACATGGATTAGACTGGACTTAATGGTATTCTACTATAGGACTATTGTGACTCTAGCAATGGAAGAAATTGTATCATTGATATGAAGAAAGTGGCCACAGTAGTTGCTGAGGGCAGGGAGAGGGAAGAAGAGATATGATGTAGGAGCATTTTTGGGACTGGAGTTGTCCTAAATGATATTGCAGGGACAGATGCTGGACATTATATATCCTGCCATAACCCACTGAATGGACTGGGGGAGGGTGTAAATTACAATGTAAACTATAATCCATGTGGAGCAGCATTGCTCCAAAATGTACTCACCAAATGCAATGAATGTACCACAATGATGAAAGAGGTTGTTAATGTGGGAGGAGTGGGGGAGGTGGGGTGTGGGGTATATGGGGACCTCTTATATTTTTTAGTGTAACATTTTCTGTGATCTATGTTATCTTTAAAAAACAATTTACATTTACCCTACAGCACCCAGTGCTGGCTGGGACATCCTCCTCCTGGTGTGAGGTCCTTGGGAAGCCTTTATGAATCTGAAGATGAATATAATCAGGACAAGTCAAGGAGCATAAATGGGGGTGCTTCTCTTAAATCAATACTCCTCACACTTTGGTGCACCCCCAAAAACTCCTGGGGGGTCTTCTGATTCAATAGGTCTGGAATGGGCTGGAGATTTTGTGTTTCCAACAACCTCTAGGTGATTTCTAGACTGCTGGGGCTGCTGTCAACTCTGCACAGGCTCAAGGCAAGGCTCTGACAAATGAGACTGAGCTGTCTCCCACAGAAGGGAGATGGCCCCTGCCTCGGCCAGGTTTGCTAAGCACAGAACCTGATCAAAACCTGACTCAGTCACTGCCTTTTTCCCATCGTCCTCTGCTCATCCACCTGCCCTCTGCTGCCTCTTCTTTACCACCCTCCGATCTTGGCTGGCCTGCACCAAGTCTCATGACTCTCCTTTAGAGGATACTGCTTAGGCAGGCGCTTTTCCACCTGGCTGGCCTCAGTCCCCCCACCACTCTGCCCCCGAGTACAAGCTAAATTAGTTTAACTCTCAAATTCCTGAGACGCCTCAGTACCTCCCCTGGGTATCTCCCCAGAAAAATTCCCACTGTTTGCAAAGTCCTCCCTGGTTCCCACCACCCACAGGCATCATGACCATGCATTTGCTCACCAGAAAAGCAGTGAACCAGAAAACGGCCAGGACTGCCTTGATTTTTATTTAAGTACTTGCAGTGCCCTGACTTCCTTAATCACCAGCACTACCAGCACCCCCTCCACCCCCGCTGTTGGCTTCTCCTAAATTCTGGATTTCTCAGCAACAGAAAACTCAGACTGATTTTCAGTGACCTTTCCCATTACAAAAGCAATACATGTTTATTATGGAAACTTTAGAAGACATAGATAAGAAAATGAAAATACCACGTGAGCCCATCACCCAGAGATAACCGTGGTAACATTCTGCCTCGAGGCCTTTCAGCGTGCATCAATTTTGTTTTACAAAATCTGACTTATAGTCCATGTAGCATTGTGTAAAATGCTTTCCTCCCCCATGAACACTATATTGTGACCGTTTTTAGAAGTCAGTAAAACTTCTCCAAGATCATTTAAAATGATTATGTCATCCCTACTTAATCAATGTGTTGGGTGTTTAGGTGGTTTTCAATAATTTGTGGTCAAAATAAAACCGTGATGAATATTCTCGCTCAACCCGAAGATTAGAGGCACATATTTTGATATTTCCGGGGAATTTTTAGATCAAAGTGTGTGAACTTCCTCATGACTTGCACTAGTGTTACCAAACTGGAAAGTGCGGCTTTCAAAGTCAAATCCAGACCCTTTGGGCTGAATCAGTGTCTGGACTCTCCACTAAACTAACTTGCCCTGACACTGGAAACCAGGGAATTCCAGAGCGGAGAGGCATAGTGAGGCTACCGGCTATTGCATTCCTCTGTCTCCAGCAAGGAAAGAGGAGAATTGTTTAGAGATCTTCCTAAAGTCCACAATTTTACTTTTACAGAATTCTAAGCTAACCTAAATCCTTTAATCATTTCTGCATGTATTCTTCCATCCAATATTTAAATATTTAAAATGAGGGGATTAGATCAATAGGGGATTGGTAAGTAATTTCTGGTACTGCCAATGAAATATGATACCCCATTAAAAAACTGAAAATCTCTATGTACTAAGACAGAATGATATCTTAGAAACATGAAGTGAAAAAATCAAGGTAGAGAACAATACATGCAAAATACCACCATTTTTTTGTAGAATGAAACTGAATTCAGAGACATTCGGCCATAGAAACTTTGTTTGTGTATGCCTAAAACATCTCTGGAAAGATACATAAGAAACTGACAGTATAATATCTTTAGTCTGTAGAGAGGGAAACTAGGTGGCTGGGGATGAAAATTTTCATGGCAAAATCAAACCTTTCACATGTTGAAATGTTAATTACATTTCAAAAAAATATAAAATGAAGGGATCAGGGTATCGATTACATCAACAAACACATTTATTTCTGTTTATTCTCCATACACCATTTAAAAAGTCAGGGAAGGAATAAAGGGAGAGGAACTTAAGTACAAAGACAATGTGAGAAGGAACGAAAGGTGAGTCATGTCGATAAACTTTGGTAAGTTACAGATTTCAGAACCAGACTTCCAATCTCAGCTCTCTAACCTGCTGCCCATGAACTCATGGGCAAAAAAATCCCTTCCTCTCTCCAAGCTTCTGATTCCTCATCTGCAGAACAGTAATGAGAAGTCGTTCGTTTATGTGTTCCACCCTGTGCCAGGACTGGACGGCCTGGGATTGCTGGGAGGATTCGGTGTTTCCTAAAGCACAAAGAAAACCACAGTTATTACTTTTAATAATATGGTTGCTGTTTTTAGCTACTATTGCCTTTGGTATTTGTCAGTCGATAGGAAAAAGTGATTGTCTTACTTAAATGTGAATTTCTCTAAGGTTGAACATTAATATGCATGCACGTATAATCCACTTGCATTTCTTTTTCTGTGATTTTCCTGACATATAATGAAAATTGTTCTAGTTAATCTTTACTGCATGTTACTGTGCGCCAGTGCCTGGGTTAAACTCTCCACACATGTATTATCTCATTTCATCTGCAGAGTCAGTAGGTGAAATTATTTCCCCCATTTTCAGGCAAGGAAACTGAGGCTTGGGGAAGCTGATTTACTCTTCTCCACCTAGAGTCTGGATCCCCTGTGGGGACTGGACTCTGACCCAGAAGTCTGATTTGCTGGAGAACCCAGGCTTTTCATCCTTAAACTCAACTGCCTCTTCCCTTCCTGTTGTTCTGTTGGGTTATCTGCCTTTTTCTTAATATTTAGCGAGAACTCTTTGTGTCTCGAGTGTGGGGCTCAGCGTGGGGAGGGATCCCTCTGGGGTGAGCCGAGGGGCAGACGGGCCTCCAGAGAAACCGGCTTGTGGTCAAAGTCAGGCTGTGCGGGAGAGCAGGGCAGGGCAGCGCGCCGAGGGCGGGCACCAGCCGGGATGACCCACGGCGGAACAGCCCAGCACAGGGGCCTGCGAGGGTGGGGAGGACTTCAACCCCCCAGAGAAAAAACCAGGGTGACTCACGGGAGGAAGTGGCAGAGACTGAGCTTCCAAGCTGTCCCCTGCAGGAGCAGACAGTGCAAAGTCAAGAGGAGGGAGCGGAGAGGCTGGCCCCGGGCTGCCTGGCCACCCGCGCGGAAGAGGCCCGCCCACAGCTCCTGGAAAGCGGGCGCCCAGCACCTGCTGCCAGGGCTGCAGGGAGGGCAGGAGGAGGGAGCTCCGCAGGGCAGGTAAGGAGACCGCCGGGACGTGGAGGGAAGGGCCCCAGAGACCTGGCAGGCACCACGGTCCAGTGGGGGACTCCTGGGTTTGTCTTTCAAGCTTAGCCACTCTTCAGCTGCGGAGGCCTGGGCAGATCCCTTCATAAGGCTGAGCCTCAGTTTCCCCTTCTGTGAAATGGGTAGAAAAATAAATGGCACTCTGCGGTGGAGCACCTGCTGTGTCCTGCTGGGCACGTTACCCACATTTCTCCTTCCTCACCAGAACCCTGTAAGATGGGGATATTGACCCATTTTACAGAAGAAAATGAAGCTAGAGAGGTTAAGCCATTTGTCCAAGATACCACAGCAAATAAGTCTGGTTCCTTCTGCTTTCCACTCCCCACCCTGCTTCCTCCCAGGGTAATTTTAAACAATCCAATAGCATTATGCAAAAGGGAGAAAAATGGTAAAAGTCAATTAAGATACTGCTTAGATCTTAACTAGACTGGGGCCCTTTGTGAACTGTGAAGTGCTGTGGAATGCAAGTTCATCAGCTCTATTGTCCTGAGTTGAGACCGCTGGGGCCACACTACGGATACTTAACATTTGGCCGATTGACTTGGTCACAGGCTGTGGTGTGGTGTGGTGGTTAGGACTTACTGAAGCTGAGGTGTCCTGGCTTGGGGGTGGGGTGGATACGTGGCCCCTGGAGAGACTGGACTCTGCCTGACCTACTGAACCTGAAGCCACAGTGGGTGCCTGAGGGGCCTGCGGCAGGTAAGGGGCCAGGCGGTGGAGCAGCCGCGCCCACCTCGTCAACAGCTTTGTGCAGGTGACACGCTTCTCGCCCCTCCAGAATCTCACCACAGGGCTAGGAGGTGGCGGAACCAGTAACTTTATCCCATCAGAGAGGAAAAATTGGGGCTCAGAGAGGCCAAATAACTGCCCCAGGGTACCCTAATTCATTAGACAGGAGTCCCCCACTCCTTGCAAGCGCCTCACGTCCCTTTGCTCTTTCCTTTTGGGGACAGGAGGAAGAGGAGGCATAGTCTTTCCCGGAGCCTAGAGAGAAAGCTCTGCTTTGGGGGCCTGAGAGGGACCTTGGAGTCGTAACCCAAGCTTGCTGGAGTAAGATAGATAAAAAAAAAGATAGTTAAAAAACAACCACCCTATAATCCTATCCCCAGAGATAACTGCTATTGACATTTTGTATTTCTCTTTCCAGATGTTTTTTCCACTGTACATATATTTGTAAAATTAGATTGTATTATAATATGGTTTTATTCCTATTCTTTTTTCATTTGAAAACATATTAGATCATAAACATATTTCCATATTATTAGCTATTTTATGTCAGCATTTTTAAAGGCTGCAGACTGTCTCTTTGTATGCATACAGCAGAATTTACTTCATCAATAAACTATCAGATAATTAGGTTGTTCTCAGTGCTTCACTGTTAGCCAGTGCTGAGATGGGTATCTCTAATCACATCTTTGAAGAGTCCTTGATTACACCTGTGGGATAGATTCCCAGGTTGGGGACTGCTGGGTCAAAAGTTATGCACGTTTTAAGCCTTTTGCTAAGTATTAAAGGAATGCTTCAGGCATACTCTGGAATTCAGGGGCTCCTCAAAGCTGGATGCAGAAAACTTTCTCTTGGCCTTGGAGTCAGCCTTGACACTTCCTTTCCCTCAAATCCATTTGCAGTAGTGATACCAATCTGCTTGTATATGGTCTTTTTTGGTGCCAGGCTATATCCAAGAGCTTTATGCCACCCCCCACGCCCCATATATATATTTTTTCTCTCTAAGTATTTTATTTATCACTGAAAGAAAACAGTAGCAAGTTCTTAGTTGGCTTCAATAAGACCAGATAGTGAATCTTTAACATAGCTCTGCGCTCCAAAATTGAGGTCAACACAGTCATTACTACAAAGTATTGTTGAAAGAATCTATCCTGAAGAGAAAGAAATTTAGGAAAAAAGAATTTAAACATTTCCTACAAACCACATATTTACAAATACTGTCATATTTAAAATGCTTGAAAGCCATGATTTCTCCATTAATGGAAAAGCAGTTTGCTCCCGATATACTACTTTTAGTTTCCTTTTCAGATGAGGAAATTGAGGCACAGAGCAGTTGCTCGATTCAACTAGGGTCAGAGCCTTAACAGGCAGTGGATCTGCCACCACGAGCCTCGGTGGTCTGGTTCCAAAGTCTACACTGCCCACCGCCTTTTGGAAGCTGTTTTTGACTCGTCTCCAATCTTTTACCCCCTCCCCTTTTATCTTCTCCACCATCGTCTGACCTGGCCCAAGTATCCCTATCACGTCTGAACCATTGCTCAGTCCCAGCTGGTCTTCCATTTCCACTCTTGTCCCTCTCAGGCTCTCCTCTGCTCTGCAGCTGGAATGGGGTTCTAAAAATGTAAACAAGGGAGTGGGAGGAGCTTAGCAGTTGAGCGCCTGCTTTGCATGTACGATACATGCAGTTTCAATACCTGATACCTCCTAAAAAAATGCAAACAGCATTAGATCCCTCCCTGACTTAAAGCCTTTCCCTTGTTTTACTTCACACCCAAATGCATTCGAAGCTTGCTGGTCCTGCTTCCTGCTCTGGCTTACCTTGAGCCTCTCTCCCACACCAGCTCCCTCCGCCTGGCTGCTTTTCACTTCCTCAAATCAGCAGAGCTCATTCTCACCTTACCGTTTTGGTACATGCTGTTCCCTTGATCTTGAATGCTTTTTCCCTCCACTCTGCTTGGCTGGATTCTTCTCATCCTTCAGCCTCAGCTTCTTAGCACCTCTTTGGAGAAAGCTTTTCTGGTAGTCTCATCTGAAGCAGCCAACTTCTCCACACCCTCTTCTCCCTGCTTTGTAGCAGTCATCAAAATCATGCATTTATTATCTATTCCTCATTGGCTGTCTCTTTCCCTCACTAGACTGAATGCCATGAGCTCAAAGGCCATGCCTCTTGTGTTCTCCATTATGTAGCCAGTGCCTAGCACAGGGCTTGGCACACAGTGAGCCAACAGATGGGTGAATGGTGTATGGATCAGGCATTGCTAAAGACCTCGGCAGACAGCCTTGGGCAGGGCTGCTCCATTCCTTCTGTCTCGCTTCACTTCCTTTCCCCCTACATGGGGCAGTGACAGAGGGCTTGGAAAAAACCAAGACGGCTTGGTGAGAGAGTATAGGCAGATCTTGCTTCACGTGTTGACCCTGGCAGGGGAGATGATGTCACACCAGGGGCACGAGGGAGACTCACTGACGCAGAATCTTCCCCGGCACAGTTCCTGGATTCCTACCACAAGAGACTTACAGACTTAGAGGCCAGCACAAGGAATCTCCCGATAAAAGGCAGGCACCTATTGTCTCGCTGACAATACACCCGGGACAGGTGGAATGAATGGATGCTGCTCCGTTCTGTCTTTGTGACAGTAGCCTGGTGGTGGTGGGCTGGGAGTCTGAAGACACGGGTCCCAGTGTCAGCATTAGCTAGCTGGGTGGCCTGGGGTGAGTCACCTCTTGTCTCCCATCTGCAAAGTGAATGTCCACCCCCGCCCCTGAAGCTCAACTCTTCAAATTAGTCAGATGACCAATAAAAGAAACAGGCACAAGCCAATTGTTTGTGGATGAAGTAGGGGAGCTGGGCTGGAGTGCTCCTCTCGCCTAACTCCCCCCTTTCAACCCTCCCCCCCCCACCACCAAGGTTGGGTGGGACAGCAGCCATTTGGGGTCAGCTCCTGCCAAGTTGGCCAGCTGTGCTCTAAGAACAGGGCATGGGGAGGTGGTGGGGTATATGGGAACTCCCTATATCTCCTATGTAACTTTTATGTAATCTAAAAAAATCTCTAAAAAGGAAATTTTTTACATGAAAAAAAAGAACAAGGCAGAAAGCAGGAAGGCTTGCAGTTTCTGGTTGTGGTTGAACTTGATATTCAGGGCCTCGAGGCTATGAAGTAGGTGGATTTCATAGCTGTCAGTCCTGGGCAGGCAGCCCCACTCTGTCTGGGAGGAAGGAGGAGTTTCCAGCTATTTCAGAAAAGAAATGAGGGCCCAGGAGATGGGGACGTGGGGAAGCCCAGAAGGCTCGCTAACCCTCTGTACAATCTACGAAAAGGAGAGTGTCACCCCTATCTTCCCCGGTCCAGGTCTGGAAGGGGCCACCCACAATCTTGTAGATTCTTGGCTTCCCCGGTGGGTTGGCTGCCACTCCCTGGGGGAACTAAGGTCCCCACCGTCCCTCCTCCCCTCCTCGCCACCCAGGCAGCCGCTCTGGCCTTCGCTCCAGGCAGGTGTGCTCCAGAGGCTGCAGCAGGGCCACCTGGCAGGCGGCTCCAGGTGCTGCGTGTGCGCTGCCATGGAGACGGCTGGGGGGGTTGGCAGCGAGCAGGCAGCCTCCCAAAGCTTTGCGGATCCGGGCGAGGGAAAGACTGGAACCCCAGGCCCTTCAGGGCAGGCTGCCTGATCACCCTAGTGCCCAGGTAGGTGCCCCAAGGATTTCCTGGGACCTGGGGAGGGAAGAGGAGGCAGGGGAGGCCGAGTGCTGAGAGGAGGCTTTGGAAGGGTTGATCTGGGCACCTGGGAGGGACACCCCACTCCCCCCGAGGCTTCCAGTCAAGGGGGAAAGCCCTACCAGGGACCCCTTGCCAGGCCAGGGCCATGCGCCCGTGCCAGGACTGGGCCAGTTGGCTCTGGAGGGTTGGCCCTGCAGCCAAGGGGAGATGGGAAGGAGGGCCTGCGAGTGTTCCTGGAGGAGGGACAGAGCAGGGACATCAGAGCTCACTTCTGCTCTAGTCGGAGGTAGCAGGGAAGGAAATATTTGACTGTTAGCAAAAGCTCTGGCTGTGGCTCCCCTGCCCCCTCCGTGGGCTCCGGGCAGCCGCGGGCAGAGCCCTGGAGCGGGAGGAGCGGTTTCAGCCCTCTCCCTCCAGTGTGGCTTGTGCAGGCGTGGCTGGGCCTGTGCGGGGGAGGCTGCGGGAGCGGCCAGGCTTAGCCCGCCGGCTCAGCAACCGGGCGATCTGGAACAAATCGCTTCATCGCTTTGAACCGAAGGTGTGTTTTTTTCATCTGTAAAACGCGGATGATAATGTCTTTTAACGCTCACAGAACGCTTAGCCCAGGGCGCAGGGCCGGGACGGAGTTTAATGCTGTGCCTTTGTCCTTCCCTTTGGGCCAGACAGCTCCAGCGAGGCCCGGCAGCCTTTGGTCCGAGGATGGCGGAGCCGCCGGGCCGCGAGCCTGAGGCCGAGTGCCCGGTCTGCTGGAACCCCTTCAACAACACCTTCCACACCCCCAAAGTGCTGGACTGCTGCCACTCCTTCTGCGTGGAATGCCTGGCCCACCTGAGCCTGGTGACGCCCGCCCGGCGCCGGCTGCTGTGCCCGCTCTGTCGCCAGCCCACGGTGCTGGCCTCGGGGCAGCCCGTCACCGACCTGCCCACGGACACGGCCGTGCTGACGCTGCTCCGCCTGGAGCCCCACCACGTCATCCTGGAAGGCCGGCAGCTCTGCCTCAAGGACCAGCCCAAGAGCCGCTACTTCCTGCGCCAGCCCCGGGTCTACACGCTGGACCTCGGCCCCGAGCCCGGGAGCCAGGCTGGGCACCCCCAGGACGCGGCCCCTGCCACCAGGCCTGGGCCCGTCTCCATCCCCAGCCGCTACTCCCTGAGGGAGTGCTTCCGCAACCCTCAGTTCCGGATCTTTGCCTACCTGATGGCCGTCATCCTCAGCGTCACCGTGCTGCTGGTCTTCTCCATTTTTTGGACCAAGCAGTTCATCTGGGGTGTGGGGTGAGCGCTCCGTTCCCAGACAGGGAGCCAAGCCTTTCACAGTCGCTGCTCAGGAGACTCCACCTTGCTGCTGGTGTGGGGACTGGAGGGTCTCCCTTTGTAGTATTGTTCATTTGAAATCCAGGGATCAGTTGGGAACACAGAGGGCCCTATTATGAGAGCTCTGAAAGCTAAGGGCTGGGAGAAGATGGGGAGGGACCTGTGGCCGAGAACCATGGGGTCGCAGAAGGCCCGAGAAGCACACCTGTGGCTATAGAGCGACACAGCAAGTTGTGCCAAAGGGCTGGACAATGGTATCCAGGAACCCACTTCGTCCAAAGAGCAGGGTGCATTTCTCACCAGAGCTGCCTTGAACTCAGATCACATTGCTTTGAGTTGCTCTTTTTATTATGTGTTGCTAAAAAAAAATTTGGAAAGTAAGCTTCACTTCTGTGGGCAAATGTCTCTCCCCTTTTAGGCTTTCTCTTTGGATGTCTTGCCACCAGCCCCAGTAAACATGGACTGTATTCATTAATTCATTCACTTATTCATTCAACAACCATTTATTGCGCTGGCGCTAAGTGCCAGAACTAGGGGACGGAAAGAGTAGGACTATCCAGGCGTAACGATAGCCCTTACTAGAGGGGAGGGCACGCTCGTTCAACCGCCTCTTGTATAAGAAAATCTTTTGCTAGCATGTGTGTTATTATGGAGTTTTTAAATTATTTTACTTATTTATTTATTGTTTAAAGATTTATTTTATTTCTCCCCATCCCCCTTGTTGTTTGTACTCACTGTCTGCTCTTTGTGTCTGTTTGTTGTGTGCTCTCTGTGTCTGCTTGTCTTCTTTTTAGGAGGCACTGAAAACCAAACCCAGGACCTCCCATATGGTAGGGAAGTGCCCAATTGCTGGAACCACTCTACTCTCTGCTTGTTGTATCTCTCATTGTGTCTCCTTGTTGTGTTATCTTGTTGTACCAGGTTGCTGTTTTGCTCATCTTCTTTAGGAGGCACCGGGAACCGAACCCAAGACCTCCCATGTGGTAGGCGGGTGCCCAGCTGCTTGAGCCATATCCACTTCTCTATTTATTTTTAAAGAAGCTTTACTTTTACATAAATGTTACATCAAAAATATAGGGGATTCCCACATAACCACCCCTTCTCCTCCCCCACTTTCTTTAACAACATCTTTCATTAATATGGTACATTTGTTACAGTTTTGATAAACACATTTTTTTTTAAGATTTATTTTTTTAATGTGTTTCTTTCCCCTTCCCCCTCCCCCCCAGTTATCTGCTCTCTGTGTTCATTTGCTGTGTGTTCTTCTGTGTCCACTTCAATTCTTGTCAGCGGCACGGGAATCTGTGTTTCTTTTTGTTGCATCATATTGCTGCGTCAGCTCTCTGTGTGTGTGGCGCCACTCCAGGGCAGGCTGGACTTTCTTTCGCCCTGGGCGTCTCTCCTTATGGGGTGCACTCCTTGCGTGTGGGGCTCCCCTATGCGGGGAACACCCCTGTGTGGCACAGCACTCCTTGTGTGCATCAGCACTGTGCATGGGCCAGCTGCACATGGGTCAGGGAGGTCCTGGATTTGAACCGTGGACCTCCCGTGTGGTAGGCGAATGCCCTATCCATTGAGCCAAGTCAGCTTCCCATGATAAACACGTTTTGAAGCATCAGTATTAACCATGGTCCATAGTTTACACTTTACACCACACAATTTATTTTTCTATTTTTTTTATTTAGGTACCAGGCTCCAGGATTGAACCCTGGACCTCCTGTGTGTGAAGCTGGTGGTCAGACATTGAGCCACATCGGCTCCCCCCAGGAGTCAGTTTTTCCATTTGCTTGTTTTTTGTTGTTTTTGTTTGTTTTTAGGAGGTACTGGAGAGCAAACCTGGGATCTCCCATGTGGGAAGCAGGAACTCAACCACTTGAGCCACATCCGCTTCCCTGTACCATACAACTGACAAAATGTATAACGGCTTGTATCCATCATTGGATTGTCATGCAGGACAATTCCAATGCCCCAAAAAGGCCACTTATTACACTTATTCTTACCTCTCCCTCCCCTCAGAACCTCTGGTGGCCACTGCCTATATATCAATGATACAAGTTCTTCCATTGCTAGAATACTAATAAGACTATAATAGAATAATAATGTTTACTTTAGTCCATTGTTCATTCTCCAATCTTGAGGATTTTGGAATGGTGATGCCCCCTCTGACTGAGAGGGGGCTTAGATCCCACGGGGCAGATGGATGGAACTGTCTTGCTTGCAGTTGTGGATACTCTGTTATTTGGAATGGGTGTTGTCCATTATCATCCTTTTGTTAGTTGTCCTGGGTGAGTCCAGTGATTCAGAGCAAAAGTGTTGCAGCTCTGCTGAGATTCAGGGCTCAACTGGCACTAAACAGACCCAAGATTTAAATCTCTGGGGCATATATTTAACAAGTATAGTGCTAATTATAGGTTCAAGTAAAAGGGGCAGAAGAGCTGAGTGTAGAGAAATTATAGATAAGACTTAACGCCGTTACAATGGGGAGCATGTATTCCAAAGTAAGGCCCACTGACCGGATGCCGAATTCCTGAGACTTTCTGCCCTGCCTTAGTGTCTAGATGTCTGTAGAGCTGTTCATGGAGTTCTTGGAGTATATGTGTTTCCAGGTGAAAGAAGTCAGGGTTAGTGGCATAAAAGCAATCTGGGATTTGAAAGGATAGATCCTTTCATTCCTCCTGGTAAATGCAAAGACCCTGATTAGAAGAGTCGGTGTAGGTGATGTCATCTCTCCTTCCCCAAGCCTCAAGAGGTAAGACAGAAACCTTTGGATAGAGGCAAAACCTTAGCTCCCTTCCCAGACCAGGGCAGGTGAGGGGACCCTGGTTTTCACTTTACTTTAGACTCTAGGAATCAATGAAAGTAGGTAGAAATTGATTGCTTGAGCAGCTACTTCACTACCAGTTGCCGTTTCTGCAGTCTAAAACCCTGAACTGTGCTTCCCCAATTTTAAAGTTGCCTGATGGTTCAGGGCCCTGAAACAATCCCAAAGTGGTTAAAACACATTCATAGTATGAAAAGATGAAAAGACTTATTATTTTTGGACTTGGAGAATACGTTTTCAGAGACCAGAAATTGAGTCAGCTTTATTTGCTCTTAACATTTTGTGAGCTTAATGGAACTAGCATCTATAAATACCCCTTCGGGGGCTTAATGTACAAAATATTCCAAAATAGCCAAGACATACGCCTCATGTAAGCTCCAGTGTGAAGACAAAAAATGCTCCGTTACAAAATTGGAAAGCCACCTACGTATCCTGCCAGGGGACTAAAACTTACCTCAGTATTTGTGCCATCAGAGATAATTACACTAAATTTGGGACTCAACCTCTCCCCACTGGCTTCTTTTCTTTACACAATCTTGTCACAGTTAAGTCAGGCAATGATCTCACCATGTTCTCAGAGCCAAGCGGAACAGGCAAGAGCAGCTCAGGGCATGGAACAGAAGAGCCGGGGGAAACTCAAGAAGGAACACTTGCCCCATCCTAGGGGCTGCTCCTCCGAGTTAAAAAAGCTTTATTCCTACTTCATAGGTTAAAGAGGCTCAGCCCACTTATCTACTTTGTTCAGGGACACCCAGCTAATAGGTGGTGGAGTCCTTTCAATCAAAATAGAACTTGCACTCTCGGAGTAGTTGATACACCATCCCAAATAAGCAGTCAGAGGTTTGAGATTTTTTGGGTAGGGAAGGATATACTCAACATTAGAGGATCTTCCATGTTCACTGTAATGAACATGGGGCAGTTCCATCCTCCTAGGGAGCATTTGGAAACGTGTGGGGACATCCTTGGTACCTCAGTGAAGGGAGTGGGTCGTGCTTCTGGTATTTAATGACCAGATGTCAGGGATGCCAATACATACTGCAACGCTTTAGACAGTTTCACTCAACAAAATAGCATCCCCCAAACACAAATAGCTATCCTGCTGAGTAGCACCACAGCCTGCTCCTAAGTTCATGAGGTAGAAGCAATGAAATTACTTTCACCACATTTGGCAGTTAGTCAGGGATGAAGTGGCTTGTCAAAGGTAGTATACCAGGTGGGATGAAGAAAAAAGCTGAGGCTTTGTACTGGAAGCAGAAACTGTGGGCTGCACTTACCATTTGGCCTGGCCAATGTTGCCAATATACTCAGTAAGGCCGTTAAATCTCTTCATAAGGTCAAACTGTCAGATGGGCTAGGGTTCAAATTCAGGCTCTACGACTTAATAGCTGGGTAGCCTTGAACAAATTTCTTAACCTCTTTATACTTGTTTTATCTCTAAAAAGGGACTACTATTCAGCTCCTAAGATTGAGAGAATTAAACCAGATGTCTGATACCTGTTCTAGGCAGAGTTAGTGCTCTGTTAAGTGGTGGTAATGTTTATCTCACCATCATTGTGAAAACACAACTGTCTTCATGCTTCTCAATTAAATGCTTTCTTACAATATTTATTTCCAATGAAGAAATGTATATTCCACAAGACAACTGTTCTGCAAAAGCTTAGATAAAATGTTTTCACCCAACTGCTACCTCTAAATATCTTGGAACAACAAAAAATTGACAAAGTGACCAATCCAAAGAAACTAACAGTAAATTTAAATGTGAAAAACTGAAAACCTTTACTAGCATACTATATCCAAATTGCATGATAATACATAAATTTCACAAGGAGTAAGGAAAAGTAATTTCTCTTTATGGCAAATTCTGTAAGATATAGAACCCACTAATACTTAAACAATAATGAAGTGTCCAAAAAGGGTGGAGAATTTAAAAGCTTAAGAACTACATGGGATGTGCAAGTGTTGAGTTATAATTAAAGTCAGATTAAACAGTATACATAGCTACATATCACATTCATTGTTTGCAGAACAGAGTTGGAACAAAGCCACTCTCAAACTCTCTGGAACAAGTGTTTTCAACTTTTAAGGGGAAGCCATCATGTACACCCTTCTTGGATTCTCTGTATATACTTCTTCTAAATTCTTATTTTTTAAAAAATTTATCTTTTTTTTAAAAGATACAGAGATCACACAAATTCTTATATTTTGGGGTGAATTTACTTGTGTAATTTTAGAGTTCAGTGGCTGTATATTTGTGGTGAAAGAGGTGAAGATAACTGCTCTAATACCAATGAAATTAGAGGGTCTCCATACAGTTCTCTTGTAGTCTGGCCTACAAAGCAAGCAGCTCGCAATTTTATTTTAAATTAACAGAGTGCTTATTAAGTAGAAACTAGAGTAAGCAATTTTTGAGATAATTTGTTTTAACCTAAATAAACAACAACAACAAACAGGACTTCTATGGACCAATGGCTGGGATTCAGAAAATGCTTAATTACACAAAATGATTCTTTGAAGGACAGTTTTTACAATAGGATCTTACTCTGTACTATGTAGTAAAGAAAAAAAGAAAAGATTTGTGTTTAGGAATATCCACTATGGATTCTTTCCAGATACCTCAACATGACGAGCATACCCATCTAATAACTAATGGAAAAGAAGGTCACACAATAGAGAGACATCATGTTTGCTTTCTAAAAATTTCTTTGAATCCTGACAAAATGACTTTGCTCAGGGAGACACAAGGGTCACCAAACTTCAAAGCAAAAAGACATTTTCTGACAAGGTAAATGTTCAGTTTTGAGCTTCCTGATGAAGATAGAATTTCAAGTGAACTCAACAGGAAGAGGTAAAATCTTTACTGCATAACCATCAGCACAACTGTAGTCCACTGCTTCATCTCCCATTCTCCAAAAGTGGAGGAAAGTTTCCCAGGCTTGTCCAGGCATTGCTGAACCAGTGCACGTTGAGACGTGCCTCTTTACTGGAGGCTTCTAGGCTGTAGTCCACCCATTTCGCTCTCTGGATCACATTCAGTCCTGAAGCATGTACCATGTCGTAGAAAGCCAAGTTCCAAGAAATAAAAATGGAGGGAGTCAGTCACAATCCTGAGTGTGGTGAAGGAGGGAGATAATAGGACATTCAAACAAAAGGTTTATAAAGACAATGTCTACATGTAGTTTCATGTTCATGGCAGGGCCTGAAGATGAAAATTAAATTTTCAACCACCAAAGGGTTTTACATCACCCAGGAACTGGTCTGGTTGCCTGGAGAAATTCAATTCTACTGAGGGTCTATACATGGTAAGTAGCAAAAAAACATGATAGAACACATCAATTCCTTTCTTTTGAGGAAAATGGCTCTGAAGGGAGAGCTGAAGGTTAGTCTTTGCCCATGGTCCTGCCTACTCAGCCATCCAGAGCTTGAAGGTCCTGTCATATGAGCAAGTAGCAATAAGCTGCCCATTGGAAGAAATGTCTAGTCCCATCACTTTGCCCTCGTGGCCAGCCAGAGTCTTCAGTGGGGACCAGCCTGGGTGGGTCCAGATCTTGGCTGTATTATCATAGGCACCAGTGAGCAAGAAATTCCCATGGACAGCTACAGGAGAAAAGGAAAAGGAGAGTTACTTGCGGGATTCAAATATTTAAAAGATAGTAAGACACCAGAGGCACAAAAATCTGCTAGAACACACTATTTTGAAAAAAGGAGCTATTTCCACACCTCTACTATATCACTATTGGGCCTCCAGGAAAAGGAGACAGCCCTAGGGCAAACTTACGGGAATAGATATTATCAAGGTCTTTTGGCTCTCTCCCTAATAGACAACCTGTGCAGAATAATTGTAAAGATTCAGTGTTTAGAACTTCCGTGGGGGGAAAAAAGGAAGAAAAGCATTCAAAGAAGTCATCTTCATTTCCTAGCAAAAATAAGCATTCTTTGCCATAGCTCTGTCTAAATGCATGGTAGAGGGAAGGAAATTAGAATTTGTTCCTTTACCAATTTCCAAAGTCTGCCCTGTACCACTTTAAAGTTAAGCTAAAGCCTGGCCTGCATGCCATGCAAGGGCAATCTACCTGTCTGCCTTGTCACTAGGCCTAAAAGAGGAAAGCTTACGCTCGAACTTGACACCAGTCACTAAGTTCTGATGGGCAGGGATGGTATAAACGCAGCGCCGTTGCCGAAGGTCCCACACTTTGCATGTGTTGTCCCCACTGCCGGTTGCAATGTGGTAGCTGTGGATCAGATGTGGTATCCAAGTTAGAAACAAAGACTACTTTTTACCAAGAACCCTTTCTGCACCTCATTTGGTGAACTTATTTTACCCATTGGGGGAGAAGTTTATTCCATAAATTTCCTTCAGGTGGCCTTCTAGGAACATGATACAACGTCCTGTGCGCAGGTCCCAAACTCGACCAAAGGCATCCAGTCCCCTGAGAAGATAATTTCTCAATGAACACCTTGAATCCTGTTCTTGATGGAAGCAGGTGTACTTTAGAGGCGGGACTACTGCACTGCCCCTGGCTGTGTGGAACAGGCCTTACCCAGTGCCAGCCAAAGAGCCATCTTGATGGAAGGCAATGTCATACACACCCATGCTGTGGCCCTCCTGATGCAGGATCTCCTCTTGAGCTTCCAAATCCCATAAGCGCCATGAGCGGTCATAGCTAAAAGAAAAAAATCAGACAATTAACCAGCACATAATTATTAAGTTCCTACAAAGTACAAGGCATATAGTTACAGCCAAAACAGTATGTTTCTCAAACTATTTATATAACCTTATTAACAATAAATTTCTTTTTGGCATACACAGTACCTCAACAATTAAGCATATCTGTTTTACGTACGAACTGAGAAATCATGGACTTCCCATAAATCTAATGTAGTGGTTATTTTAAGAAAATAATCCCCCAAGACTGGCCCAACAATTGATTCTGTTGCCTTTCTTCCCCCATTCCAATAGGTTCCTTCATTCATGAAGCGATTATACATTTATTGGGTGATAAAAATTGGACATTGGGAATACAAAAATCAAACAAGAAAACTGATCAATGGTATGTAACAAAGTATAGAAACAGACCCACATAAATGAAATTCAACAAGGGCACCAAAGCAATTCACTGGGGAAAGGAAAGTCTCTTCAATAAATGATGGTGGAAGTGGCTATCCATATGGGAAAAAAAGCCCAAATAAGCAAAACAAACAAACAAAAAACAACAGCGGGAAAAGCACCTGGACACTGTATAGAAGAAGATATATAAATGGTCAATAAGCATATGACAAAGTAATCAACATTATGAATCATTAAAGGAAAGAAAGTAAAACTATGAGATGCAACTACACACTCAGTAGACTGGCCAAAATGATGGAGCCTGGCAAATGCAAGGGCTGCCAAGGATGTGGCGCAATCAGAATTCTTGGAATGTAAAATGGTACGACCACTTTGGAACACTGTTTGAGGGTTTTAGAATGGACAAATAAAATGTGATATAGTCATACAATGGAATACCATTCAGCAATAAAAAGAACTGCTGATACATACAGCATGAATGAAACTTAAACATCTTATGCTGTGAAAGAAGCCAGACACAAATGAAATCACAAAGCATGAATAAACAAAATTAATTTACAATGACAGAAATCAGATCCAGTGGTTGCTCCGGAAGGGGGAGATGCCTACAAACCAGCACAAAAGAACTTTCCTAAGTGCTGGGAATGTTCTCTATAGCATAGAGGCGTGGGTAACACAGGTGTACACATTTATTAAAACTGATCAAATTACTTAAGATATACCCATTCTGCTCTTTGTTATTCTGGCAACTACTGACTTTGAAATTTCAGATTAAATGAATTTAAAAGCAAGTACACTCATTCCTAACTATATCATATACCCTCTTCTAATTCTGATTCACTGCAGTTTAAGAAAATCTGACTTGAAGAACTCTGCTCTAAAATTTTTCCTGGCAGACAGGTATAAAGGGCTAACCAGATGACACAGGCCTATCTGGACAGAATGACACAGGATGGCTTACCAAGTGGTACCCAGGAAACGTCCTGATGGATGCCACATTACCCGGGCCACACGCACTGTATGGCCTTCAATATCTGCCACTGGTTCGTCACTGAAAAGAAACCAAAGTTAAGTAAGTAAACTAATGTATAGTTTGGTGAATATTCATTGAATTTATTAGCAATTGAGCATAGAATATCTGTTCTGTATGGTTTGAAAGGCTAAGATGTAACTATACCTCTAATTTGTTAAAACTTTAGGGCTAACAGTAATTTAGGTCACCTTCCAAGGTTTTCAAAAAGACTTGGCACTATTTCAGACTGCCTTTCTACCTCAATTTGCTGTGTTAAACTCCTAATGCCATTCCATTTAGGATTAGAGAAATAAAAGATACTTTAATCTGATAAGCAAATAGTGAGGCACTGGGCACCATAGCAGTGCTGGGATTCAAGAAAGGTCTAGCAGAGATGTGAGGACACAGAAATCAAGCAGTTTTGGTGCAAGTGGATTATAGATAAATCTTTGTTAGCCTTGAGACTGCTAAATCTAACTGGAAAAAAGAACTCCTAGAGAGAAGCATTAGTCTCCTTCTGGCGGCCATTAAAGTCTGCTACCCAGCAACCACAGACAGAAGAGCTGAAACATCAGCAAAAGGAAATAAACATGAACCCTAAAGAGGGCAATTAAAAAGGGAACTTTGTCAATGTGCATACATAGAACTAATCAATGCCCTAGGGGAATAAATATTGCTAAGTATTACGGAAGCCAATTAAAACTTGCTGTGCTCCCAGGTAAAACCCTGTCTGGCAAAGGGCAGAAACACTAATTAGATCTTAAAAGAATCCTGGAATAAAAGCCTTCAGGTACATTCCAATGGGGAAAAAAAACCTAAGCAACTAAATTCAGAGATCTTTTAGCCAACAAGGTGCTTCAAAATTTTTTGGAAAACAATACATCAATCATAAAGACAGAAAAAAATCTGTTAGGTTGGAAAATATATTCTAGGTGAAGGATGACGCTGTTGAGAGGAGGTATCTCTTCCTTGACAATACTGCCAGATAAACCCTCTCCCCTGTGGCTGTTTGCTAAGAACCATCCTGTTGCCAGGAACATTATCTTTAGTCAATCTATCATATAGTGCATTTCTCCAATGTTAATAGCAAAACTTAAGGTCCAAAGTTAAGGCACAATTCCTCTAGTGAGAAAAGGTCTAAGAAAGAAATCCTCCAGTCTACTTCTACACCCAGTTATTCTGACTTTTTTAGCATCTCTGAGCTTAAATGACAGATTTCCAGTTCCTGGAGATCCAAATAATCAATGATGCACTTTAGTGACCACAATATGAACAGCAGAACAGTAATCATTACCTGTCAAGGCTCCAAAGCTTCACAGAACCATCAGCAGCACAAGAGGCCAGGTTGACATCTTTTTGGTCCAAGGAGACAGTAGATTTGGGATGGAATACAATTGCTCCTACATTTGTGTTATGGCCTAAAGGAGTGTAAGAGATGAAAGTTAAAGGATTCTTCTCCCTATAATTTATGACTATGATGAATGGTATCAGTAAGTGTAAATTAGAGAACATGTGGACATAGTGTTATTAATGTGACTATTTGACTATTAAAAAGTAAAAAGCAAAAACCCTTGTGTTTTCTGTTTAGAGAATGCAAAATGTCACAGTTTGGCTGGACATGGGAGAAAACTGGCATGTGTATGAAATCATAATCTTCTAGCTTTGCATTCAGAGAAAACCAAATCAAGTCAAGTAAAATCAAGAATCATTCTTGTGTATACTAAGTCTGACTGTCAGCACAGTGTCAGGAAGAGTTTTACTGCTGAACAGAGTTGACAGTGGAAAAAAGACTGAGATTTAAAAAAATACTCTAACTTACCACGTAGAGTGTGAAGAAGGTTGCAATCAGGAACAGACCAGAGCTTGCAAAGCCCACTCCTATCAAATATAAAGGAAAGCATCTCAGCCAGGGTTGGTCTGGGAAGGAAAAGGTACCTTGGTAACATTACTAAAGGACAATCTCTTCTCACCCCCAATAAACTTCACAGTGGAAGACATAAAAATAAAAAATCTATGATTTGAAGGGTTGTAGAAGAAAGAGCTATATCCAAGATTCATAAAACCAGAGGCCTCTATTAGGTTATAATTAATAGAGCACATGTTGCTATTCCCCTTAACTACTGGATTAATTTTTGAAGGAAGGTAGGCCAAAATTAAACTGCAATAACAAACAACAACAACAACATTTGTCACCTTAAATATGAATAGCATTCTGTGGCTTACACAGTGCTTAATTTTTTTGTTTTTTAAAAAAACTTTATTTTGGAAAATTTCCAAATTACTTTTATATATCCATAATCTCATATGATCATTATAATAGGCCTGTGAGGAAGATAAGGCAGGAATTACAATTTCTACTTTATAGGTAAGGTAACTGAGGCTTGGAGAGCTGGAGTAATTTCTATCATTCCTTGGCTTTCTCCTGAAACACAATTTCTGCCTAGTGGAGTATTTCCTATGCATACAATGCAAGTTTCCTAATTCAAATACTTCCCACAAAAACAAAACAAAACAAATCTTTAACAAAGTTATCACATCCTAAGAGTATTCTGCATACAGTGGTGGAAAATAGAAAACAAAATATAAAAATAATAATTAACACTTATTGAGTCCTTACCACAAACCAGACACTATCCAGACAAAATGCTTTACAAACGATCCCACTCCATTTTACAGATGAAGAAACTGAAGGTTAGAGAAGTATTTTGCCTAAGCAGCTAACTGAATAGGAAAAACTAAGTATGGATACCAGTAGCTGGTCTACAAGCTCACTATATGGCCTTCTCCAAAACACCAGTGTCAAAACACAACAGACTGCTACATGCCACCGGGCGCTGGGTTCCACTGTGAACAGTAAGAACTGCTAAACACAGGTTCTACCATATAATACAGTGGGCAGGGCACTAGTGTCTCTTCTCAACCAAAAGCTTGGCATGATCATGAGAAGCAGAGGAAGACAAAGTAGAAACAGACATCTAAGACCAATGTTATTTTTTTTTCCTGAATCTTGCCCCATGTAGGGAAAAACGTCACTATAAAATGAAACTTACCAACAAGCTGTGGCCAGCATTTTGGAATTGGGACTAAAGTGACAGTAGGAAATAGGCCGGTCATCCCCAATCTGGCTGCAGAAGTTATTCAAAGACTGAAAGAAAAAATCAAGAAATATGTTAATTTAAGAGTTCCTTGGCTTTCCCATCATTTAAAAAAGAAAGAAAAAAAAAAGTACAACTTTCCAAGATTCTTTTACACTTAAAAAAAAAAAATACTTTTGTTAGGAAACAATTAGAATGTATTAAGATGGAGAATTTAAAAAACTATAGGGCTCTGCTGGGTAGAAAGTCAGTAACAGGTTCCTGTTGCCTTAACTGATGTCTCCTTCCAAAGAGCAACAGCTCAAGCAAGGAGGAATAATTAACACTGTCTTTACCTTCATAGAGGTGAGCCAAAGTAGAAAATCTAACAAATATTAAGAACCTTTATGATATTAGACAATTGCTGAGAGTGTCTTACCCGGAGAGATTTGTGCAGCTCTTGCATCTGGGAGGTCCTAGTTGTCTCAGGAATTTCTTTATGGAGACGAGCTTCTTCCAAACGTTTCATTGCCCTGGACACAGAATATTACTACCATGAGCAAACGGGTTGTAAACAGTGCCCACACATGTATCTCTACCACTTGATTTTATGGAATAACCAGTCATTATAAAGCAGATCCTCAGTCCCTGAGAGGAAATGAGGAAAAATAAACTACATTGCTTCTTTTAGAAGCTCTCCTTACCTGGGCAGTGAATAATTGGCAATCCATAGTCTAGCAACCTTCAGGCTATTTGGTCCTTCATGGTACCAGGTTTGCTGATACTGGAAGGCAAATAAAGAACACAAATTTTAAGTCTGAAATATTCCTAATTCTCCTCTGGTTGTCACCTCTTTTTCTTTTTTTAAAAGATTTATTTTATTTCTCTTTCCCTTCCCCCCTGCCCCCCCCCCCATTGTGTGCTCTCATGTGTCCATTCGCTGTGTGTTCTTCTGTGTCTGCTTGCATTTTCAGTGGCACCAGGAATCTACGTCACTTTTTGTTGGTCATCTTGCTCTCTGTGTGTGTGACACCACTCTTGTGTAGGCTGTGCTTTTTTTGAGTAGGATGGCTCTCCTTGTGGGTCGCACTTCTTGCACATGGGACTCCCCTACGCGGGGAACACCCCTGCATGGCATGGCATTCCTTGCGTGCAGCAGCACTGTGCATGGGCCAGCTCACCACATGGGCCAGAAGGCCCTGGGTTTGAACCCTGTACCTCCTATATGGTAGGCGGACGCTCTATCAGTTGAGCTATATCCACTTCCCACCTCTCTTTTTTTACTGCACAAAAAGGTGAATTAGTCAGGTGATAGGAGGTACACAGGCAGATGTGCTTTCTACTGTATCTCTTTCTATCCAGTCTTATTAGAAGGTTTCTGCTCCTTGTTGAGAGTCACTCTAGGAATGTTATGGTTCTTTCCTGAGTGGAAAACTCCCTTTCCTCCAATCATACTTACTCAGGAACTGCAAACTATAGCCAACAACTATTCCTGAATAGTACTCTTCAGAGACATTTCCTCACCTCATCCTTGCAGACTACTGAAAACAGAAAATTAGCAGACTACTAAAAACAGAAAACAGAAAACAATGCCAACTTTGTAAAGCTGAAGGCATATTTTACCTCCTCTTTTGACTTCTTAGATTTTTCATCATCTTTTTTGGTCTTTTTTAAGGCATCAGTACCGACCACTGAGAGGATATTTCTTAACCTGTAACAAAATAGATCAGAATTTACAGAGAGTTGGGTAAATATAAGTAGACAGCAAGCCTTCCCACTCTCACCATTCAAAACCCTAGTAACCTTTCAGAACGAAGGTGTCATGCCTAAATTTTCAGTGATTTCTTTTACTCAGTCTTCTTTATTTGAAGATTCCCTAAATCCAACTCTAAGCAACAACTCTCTTCAATTTAGAGTCAGCGAGGCCCTATACTGGTACCACATGATCTGTGAAGACAGCCAAATTTCACTCAATGCCACGATATGCTGGATACTGACTTGGGTGCTAAGTAGACAACAAGGATGAAAAAAGTCCTTGATTTTAAGTAGCCACTTGTCCAGTGGAGGAAGACATAAAGTAAACAGGGAACTACAATAAATGATATCATATGAAGTGTTATGTTGGTAGAAAGCACAGAGTACTAAGGAAGAATATAAAAGGGGCACCTAAACTAGGCTTGGAGGGAGCATCAAGTAAACCTTCAAAGAAAACGTGCTAACTTAAATTTGAGTCCTCAATTAGCCAAGTCAAGGGGTCAAGAATGGGAAAGGACAGTCTAGGGAAATGACTCAACAAATGTGAATGCCTAGAGATAAGAGAACATGTTGAACTTGAAATCACAAAAATTTCAGTAAGGCTAGAACATGGAGTACAAGAAGACTCGGTGGGATAAAGCTGGACATGTAAGTAGGAACAAGGTCACAAATGACTCCTTAAGCCATGCTAAGGAGGGGGTCAAGGAAGACCAAAGCAGGTAGAATGGATTGAAAAGGGAAGAATGAAGGCAGGGAATCAGACAGGATACCTTTGTAGGAGTCTTCTAAATCATAATGGTGGGACTTCAATTAAGATAATAGCAGTGAAGATCAAGACATTCATCCAGGAGATGAACAATGAATAAGACAGACTTCACTTACTTGTGGAAAAGATGGACAATAAGCAAAAAGCATAGCCTTCAAAAACATTACTAAGAAAACAGAGCTTACTGGGTTGGTAATATTCTACTCATACTGCTACCTATTCAATTAGGAAAGGTAACCTGTCCCTGACAACTACAAAAGCTTCATATTTGGAACCCTCTTAAACCTTGTCCTATGCATCTCTTCCTCTGGATGAGTCTAAAGGTAAAAAAAAAAAAAAAACCTCTTCACTTTATCCTGTCCCCAAAGTCTATGTGCTTCTATGTTATTACTACTCCTATGTATCAACCATAATGTCTGTGGGGGCACAAATGATATGGGCAATAGGTGCTGGAGAAATCAACCAGTTCTTTAAGCTAACAGGAATGTTTCTACTGTTGGCTGGCTACACGACTTGTTCCTAGAGATGCTCAGAATGAATCAGAAAGCCCAAAGTGACAGAAACACAGAGCTCCCAAAGTGGGCTTAAACAAAAATGGCTGAGGATACTAAAATTCAAATATTAAGAGAAGGCTATACCCTAGTGGAAACTGAACACTGAAAATAAAAGGAATACTAGCAAAGACATCAAAATATTGAAAACTCATCATGACAGAAGCTGAAAACTTGGTTAAAATAAAAAAGATGAGAAACATGACAGCAAAGAAAATGTAGATAAAACAACAGAATAGTAAAGAAGTTTATGTGAATTTGGACACTTCAGACAAGGGACTAAAAATCAGAAAGAGGAGGAAAGTAATGGTAAAGAAAAACATAATCTACACAAGGACACTGACTACAGAATGACTAATGAGTGCCATAGATTCAAAAGGCATTAAAAATTAGTCATTACACAAAAAATCCCAAAATCCACGATTCTTATAACTCACAAATGAAAGAAACCAGGTAAAGTTATTCTCAAATTTGAAAAAGTTCTAAAACTTTACATGGTATTAAAACAGTGAGTTAGAGGTTAAAAAAAAATCTTTTAAATTATCAATAATAAAAGCCAAATTTCTAGCACACATGTGAAGAGAAAGACTGAATTTTCCTTTTCTTGTTATAGAAAGATTACAAAATTTTTATCACATAAAGAGGCAACTAAAAAACAAAGAAAATTTTTAGATGGTTCATCAGTAAACCTGCTTTGTCATTTTCCTCTCAGGATTTTACAATGTTTGTGAATTTCTCAGCTTTAAAAATTTAAAATCTATTGTGATTTAGTGCTTCATTATAAATAAATACTCAGGATGTACCTAAAAAAAAAAAGCAAAGAAAAGAACACACTATTATAGAAAAAATGGAGAGGAGTCCATGTAAAGGATCAGGTATTAGGAGAGGTTTTCCCGCCCCCCCCAAGAGGAGGCATTTGCGCTGAAAACACGGGGATTTTAAGCAAGCGAGAGTGAGTAACATGACAAATTTGGGGCAATTCCAACAGTCCTGGTGTGACAGCAAGGGAAGTGAGAGAAGAGCCACAGGTAGGAGGTAAATGTCAGATGTATAATGGACTAGATGCTGCTAACTGATTAGAAAGGAGGAGAGGAATGTTTTCAGCTGAGGACTGTGTGAAGGTAGTGCCATTTGCCAGAGGACTGAGAGAGAAGTAGAGAACAGATAAGTTCAATTTAGATACATCAAGTTCAAGGTGCCTGTGGATATGCAGAGTATAGAGATTTGGGCATTATCAGAATATCTGTGGTAAATAAAACTGTGAGGGTGGAGCGGATTACCCAGGTGAGACTAGGATAAGGGCAAAGAACCCCAGGATATAAAGGCAAAGCAGGGAAAAAAAGAGGCATAGAAGGCAAGTGAATACAGCCAAAGAGATAGGAGAAAATCAGGAAGATGTGTTCTTCTAAGAGCCAAGGAAAGAGAGTAGTGAGAAGGAGCAGCTAGCAGTACACAGGGGCTATATTTAGTAAAAATGGGTTGGTGACCTTGACAAAGAGCAATTTCAATATGATGGGGTCAATCAGTTTGCAGCAGTTGAAGATTAAATGAGGGGTAAGGAACAGAAGACAATGAATGTAAACAACTCTTCCAAGAAGCTCCATGATGAAGGGGAGAGATGGCACAGGAGGTAAGAGACAAGAGGGGATCCTGATAACTGCATCTGACTTTGCCATCTTAAAATCGCAAGAGGAGCATCATCTTAGGAAAGTGTCTTCTTCCGTAATACTTGAAAAACACTATGTTTTATGTAGTTATAAAATAGCACCCTCTTCAAAGTTCATAAGAAAAATTAGTGGAGTAAAAGTTGGCCTAAAATTCAAATTATGAGCTAAACTACATAAACACAGCTTAATAAGACATTATGTTAACACTATCAGAGACATTCTATTAAAATTTCAGTTACAAAAACCAACTGAAATATGGAACTAGAACCTTGCGATTAAAGGAAAAAAGAGTAACTAATTGGGAAGGACACCTTTCTCTTCTTTCAGCAGGGCCTTCTCCAAAAAGTGTGATGGGTTCTCCTAAGGCTCTAAGACAAGCCTTGACTTCTGAGTCATCCGTGGAAACGTTGATTTGCCGGGCTCGCTTCCTTCTCTCAAACTCAGCCAATACTTCTGCCTGTCGCTCGCTGATATGCTCTTCAATTTCAAACACTTCTCCTATAACAAGAAGCAAAAATCACCATAATTGTCAGATCTTTTTCAAACAGAGAAAAAAACTTTCTTTTTTTTTAAAGATTTATTTTATTTATCGCTCCCTTTTCCCATTTCTACTCTCTGTGTCCATTCGCTGTGTGTTCTTCTGCATCTGCTTTGCATTATCTGGCGGCACTGGGAAAGTCTTTTTTTTTGTTGTGTCATCTTGCTGCGTCAACTTTCCTTTTGTGTGGGGTGCCACTCCTGGGCAGGCTGTGCTTTTTTCACATGGGGCACCTCTCCTTGCGGGGCGCATCCCTACATGGGGGCGCCCCTGCATGGCACGGCACTCCTTGCACACGGCAACATTGCATGTGGGCCAGCTTACCACATGGGTCAGGAGGCCCCAGGGATCAAACCCTGGACCCTCCATATGGTAGACAGATGCTCTAAGTGTTGAACCACGTCTACTTCCCAAGAAATGCTTTCTTAACAACTGGAGTCTGTGTATGCCCCTAGGGGAAGGTAATAATTTAATCTATTATGTGCTTTATAGCACTCTTTTTCAATTTATTAAATTATGCCCAGCACATAAACCTAAATGGCACGTTTTAAATGGCAGGAAAATGTTTCAAGCCACTTGTTTCATTTGGCAACCTCACATCTAACATAACACATTTAGATGAGATCAGAAAATGAGTACAGAATGCATTTAACAAATGAGTTAACTAAGCTTTCTATCCAGAAGATAAAATGAAATATTAATAATTGTCCAAACGACTATCTAAAACAGTGCCAGTATAGAGACACTCACAAATGTCAATTGAAAATTTTCGTGAAAATGGTTATTATTTTTGGATAACTGAGCAACTTACTAGGTTTTAAAACCCACACCAAATATGACTGTTTGGATGAAAAATGAGAGGTACAGTGGTGATGCAGTTAAGTTTAAAAATCACAGAAAAGGTTAAAGTTGCTAGATTAATGTGCATGTATGTTGAAAGAAAATACCTAGGACTGACAAGAAACCTGAGAGAAGTTCTTTTGGCAGAAGAGTCATTTTATTGCATAACCTTCTGTACTGCTTGAATTTTTAATGACAAATATATAATTTAATTTTAAAAATATAGTAGATCCCTAGTTACCTACACGGAAAGATAAACAGATGGAAAAACACACGTTACAAAACATTTTGAATATCCTGGTTTCATTTGTGGAAACAAAAAAAGTTTTTATAAATACTGAAATTCTCAGAAAGCTATACCCCCAATTAATAAAGATTACAGAATTTTCTACTTCACATTTTCCTACACTGATTGATTTTTTAAAAGAAAAAAACTACTTTTATAATGAAGAAGATATTACATTTTGGATGGAAAAATAACTGGAAAACTAGAAAAAAAAGAGAACATTATGAGCCACAGTTACTCCAAACCAGTGCGAAAACTACGCTAAATCTCCAGAAGGCAAACGGAATAAATTTGAATTCAAATATATAATGAATAAATTCATGGTAAACTACTAATAATTCATGGAAGGAAAATGATATCAAAGGCTGTATATGAAAAAGGCCCCCTGGATGATGCCAAAGGGTGTAGATAAAGTATGGTCTTAGAGATCCAAGTTTAAGAGTCAAAATTTTTTGACACTGTAAAACTAGTGATATAGTTCTAGAAGGTAAAACTTTTAGGTCTAAGCTATCCACTCTAGAAAATGTGAGCATCAAACGTAAGGATGGGCTCACAATTTGCATCTTACCAGAGGTTATGTTAATATTTCCTGCTTCGATTCCTGCTTTAAGTCCTTCTTTTCCCAGAATTCCAGATTCTCCTTTGGCCAGACGTTCTCTCTCCTTCTCTTCCAAACTTCCATAATAGATGTGAGGTTTCTTCACAAGGGGGGCAACTAAGTCATCAGGTGCCTTGGAGGTTTTGGTTGCCTGCAAAATCAAAGAACTGGATTAATTTAAGGTTTAATCTCGGCAACCTTCACATTCTCCACATCTATCCTGAGCCTCTATCCTATTTCCTTCCCCCAAAAAGGACCAGTTGGACACCAGTTAAGATGTTCTTTCTCGATTTGGAATCTCGGTCCCTTAATTGCTTAAGTTTTTTCTTATTTTTTTTTTTTTAAGATTTATTTTCTTTCTTTCTTTCTCTGTCCCTCCCGTTGTCTGCTCTCTGTGTCCATTTGCTGTGTGTTTTTCTGCATCCGCTTGCATTGTCAGGCTGCGCTGGGAAACTGCATCTCTTTTTTGTTGTGTCATCTTGCTCTGCCACCTCTGAGTGTGTGTGGCGCTACGCTGGGTGGGTTGCACTTTTTCATGCGGGGCGGCTTTCCTTGAGGGGCACACTCCTTGCGTGTGGGGCACACCTACACTGGAGACACCCCTGCGTGGCATGGCACTCCTTGCCTGCAGTAGCACTGCGCTTGAGCCAGCTTGCCACACGGGTCAGGAGGTCCTGGGTATTGAACCCTGGACCCTCCATATGGTAGGTGGACACTATCAGTTGAGCCAGGTTCGCTTCCCTTAATCGCTTAAGTTTTGCAGACAGGAAGTAAGAGATAGATAAAATTAGTGAATTCCTCTAAGAGATTCTTCTATAAGCATTTTGCACTGGAACTTGTTCTTTCATTGCAAGTGCAACCTCTTCTCGGATTTTAGGAACCATCCAGGGTTCATCACAGGGAAAATGGCATAAATAACCCAGATACCCAATGCCGCACTAAAAGGGAACAAAACTAACAAAAGTTCCTGGTCTATACATTTCAAACGTTTTCAGACGCGAGGCAGTAGGTTTGGGGTCAGAAGGCCTCATTACAAAGTTCCAGGTCTGACACAGACGTAACTCTTTGGCCAAGGCACTTTCCTTTTTCAGGTCTCCGTTTTTGGATCAGTGATGAAAGAAGCGTTTACCGTTCGTTACTGAAGTGAGAGAGGGGCAAATGAGCTAAGGTACAGGAAAGCGCTTAGGGACTAGGCAAACTGCGAGGCTCTGTAAGCAGGCTGAGTCCCGCAGCCTGCCTGCCTCAGCCCTCCACCACCGCGGGCCGTTCCCTAACGGCCCCACCCCGCAGGGACCACCCCCTCTCCCGCTCCCTGCTAGAGTGACCTGAGAGCCCAAGCTCTGTACCGTGGAGGAGGCTCGGGAGGAAGCCATGCTGGATTCGGGAGCCGCGAAGCCCCAGCGAAAACCGAGCTCAGCCTTTCAGACCGTCTACCGCGCGCTCGGCCAAGCGGAACTTCGTCACCGGCAGGAACTGAGCCGACGGTGGACGCCGCGCCGGGGGCGGCGCGGGGCATGATGGGAGTTGTAGTAGGAACGATTCCGGGCACGTGGAGGGTCGTGACCCGTAGGCCCTCCCGGCAAAGCACGCGGGAGCCGAGGATCTGCGAGCACTCTGGGAAGTGTAGTCCACTTAGCTTAGCGGTAGATTCCTGGTGGGCGCCGAGGTTCCGGGAAGTGACTGAGTAGATCCAGCTTGAGAAGAGGTAGGTGCGCCGAGTGGCGCAGCTGCGGGTTGCACTCTGGAGCTAAACAAGGGCTTCCGGGGCCCGCATTCCATCCTGGGCCAGAGGGAGACGTTACTGGTCCTAGAGGGGATGACCCTGTTGCCATGGAAACCCTCGCTCCGGACCCCAGAGTGCCGCCCTGGAGCAGGGGAGGGACTGCTGTTCTCCTCGGAGATCGGAAAGCCCTCCCAGGAGTCTCCCTCTGAGTTGGGTATATTTGCGGCGGATTTGGGCAGTGGCGGGAGATTAAGCTCGAAGAGCCCTTTAGTACCAGAATAATGTAAGGACCCAGCCGTAGATCCACGGCCTGATGGTGTTCGTCTTCAGCCCCGTCTTTGTAACAGATTCAGAGTGAGATAATGGTTGTGAAGGCGTCAGGTCAACTGTACACAAGAAACTCCGCACGGTCCTGTGTTCCGCTGGGTGCGGGGCCTCAGAGGTGAATAAGACAAGGTTTTTGCCCCCACTTGGGGGATGAGGGGAATTCATACAATATCGGTGTTTCTCTAGTCGGGTATGGTCTCCTCCCCACTAAGAAAAAAATTACAGTAATAGTAATTTATTTATTGAGCATTACTATATGCCAGATCGTGTGCCAGGAGCTTAATCTTCATTAAGTGATTCAATCTTTACAACAGAGTAGAGGTACAGATGAGGAAACTAAGGCCTAGTGAGAGAAGAAGCAAATCCTTAGTGGTGGAGTGGGATTGGAAGCTCTGTTCTTTGGCCTCCAGAGCCCGCACTTTTAACTCTGTCCACTATTACTCTATACTGCTTCCTAGTGGCGTGCCTTTCACAGTTTGCAGAAAAGTTAAAGAAACCATAGAGCTGTTTTTTCTTATTTTAAATATTAAGGCCTTTATGTTGTCTTTGGAACTTTGGCTTTCTCTACCTCTTGTCTACATCGGGATCTGGTGGAATATAGTATCCGATTTAAAACAAAGCAATTTGAAATGTAATGCGCTAGTGTTTTGTGATGACAATAACTTTTTTTTATTGGTTTATTTAATTTCCATTTAGGCCATAAGTCTTTCTGTATAATCAAATTCCTATTTGGGAATTCTTCACATCTTATAGGAATGAATTACCACAGATAACAATATGCCAACTCTTAATTTTATGAGGTGGAAAACCTCAAAATCTTTTCCAGCAGTAGTCATGCTAAATCATTATTGATCCAGATGGATTATTTTAATTAACAAGTATGCATAAGAAAGGGTTAAAGAAAAATGAAGTATCCAAAAAAAAATCTCTTCTTCAGTCCTCTTCAATTAAAAGGAAGTGTTTATTTTCAATGAAGAAATTTACAGAATACTTATCATAGGAACAATTTGCTAGTTGCACTGAGTAATTATTGTTCATATACTATAATATTGTTATTTTACATTTATCTGGTCTACTCCAGCTCTTTTTTGGTTACTATTTGCATGGAATACTTTTTTCCAACCTTTCCCTTTTAACCTGGTTGTGTCCTTATGTCTGAGGTGGGTCTCTTGTAGACAACATATAGATGGCTCATATTTTTTATCTTGTATCAGTCTATGGCTTTTGATTGGGAAGTTTAATCCATTAATATTCAGTGTTATTACCATAAAGGCATTACTTACTTCATCCATTTTGTCCTTCAGTTCTCTGTTGTCATATCGTTTTATTGTCTTGTCTTCTTATTCTTTAGTTTACCCTTCTTAATACCTTCTTAATATTTCATTTCTAAACTCTTCTACAAATATCTCACACTTGTGTTTTCCTTTCAGGATGCAGCACCCCCTTTAGTATCTCTTGTAAATCTGGCCCTTTGGTAACATATTCTATCAGTTTTTGTTTGTCTGTGAAGACTTTTAACTCATCCACATTTTTGAAGGACAGCTTTGCCAGATACAGAATTCTTGGCTGGCATTTTTCTCTTTCAGTACCTTAACTACATCATACCACCTTATTCTCTCCTCCACGGTTTCTGATGAGAAAGGTCTGAACTTAATCTTATCAAGTTTCCCTTGTATGTGATGCTTTGCTTTTCTCTTGCTGCTTTCAGAATCCTCTCTTTATCTCTGATATTTTTCATTCTGAATAGTAGGTATCTTGGGGTAGGTCTATTAGGATTTATTCTGTTTGGGGTGCATTGTCCTTCTTGAATATTGATATTTATGTCTTTCATAAGGGTTGGGAAGTTTTCAGTCATTATTTCCTCAAATAATCTTTCTGCCCCTTTTCCATTCTCTTCTCCTTCTGGGACACCAAAAATGTGAATGTTTGTGCATTTCACATTGTCATTCATTTCCTTAGACTCTGTTCCATTTTTGCTATTCTTTTCTCTTTCTCTTCTCCTGTCTTTTCCAGTTCAGATGTTCTACCTTTGAAGTCACTAGTTCTGTCTTCAAGCAATTCAAATCTGCTCTTATGTGCCTCTGATGTATTTTTAATCTCATTCATGGTGTCTTTCATTCCCATAAGGTCTGTCACTTTTCTTTGCAGCCTTTCAAATTGTTCTTTATGCTCTCCCAGTGTCTTCTTAATATCTTTTATTTCTTTAGTCATATTTTCTATAAATTCTTTGAAGTGATTTAGGAGAGTTGTGTGATTATCACTGATTAATTGTCTTTAATCCAGTATCTCTTCAGGATATTTGGTTGTTCTTTTTATTGGGCCATCTTTCCTGTTTCCTAGTATGGCTTGTAATTTTTTGCTGATGTCTAGGCATCTGAATATGTTGGTGAATTTACTATAATGACCAGTTTCTCTCTCTTGCCTATTGTTTTTTTTCCCCTCACAGTTTTTCTTAGATATTTGGTTCAACTTATTCTCAGTCTTTCAAGTTGCAGAGCTTGTCAAAATTGGGCCAGGGACTCACTAGTGGGGTGCAGATTTTCTCCCAGGAGCTCGATACCCAGATTGTCAAGTTATTGTCCATGCAATTTCCAGACTGGCCAGCAGATGGCGCTGGTCAACACATCTTTACACTGAGGTGTTTGAGCCTTCCTGTGTTCCTGTGTTGAATCTCCAGAGTGGAGATTCAAAGCAGGCTCTGCTGGCCAAGTGCACTGAAGAAAAGCACCCGGACCTCCTCTCCCTTTTCCCTTGAAACAGCTGACAGGAAGGAGGATGTCTGTTCCCTCTTAGTTGTCTGCATGGAGCCAGGGGTTTTACCCTAGCTTAATATCTTGGGGATGAGGGAGGGAGTCCTTCCCGGCTGCCCCTGGGCTTGGTAACTCACATTTCAGCTTCCTCTTCTTTCTGCCCCTCACCTTCCTAGGAGTTGTGAAGCACTGTTCTGGTCTGCTAATCCCCAAAGCAGATCCCTCAGGCAGCTTTTGGTTCTTTGTTGTTTTTGTGAGAGTCTACAACTTTGCCTGTTAGTCTGTCATCTGTCACCATCTTTTCATAATCTTCCAATTTTTAAAAATTAAAGATTATTTACTTTTTAAAAAAAATTTATACCCCCCCCCAGATGGTTCTCTCATCTGTCTGCTCATTGTTTGCTCGCCTTACCCAGGAGGCACTGGAAGCCGAACCTGGGCCTTTCCATGTGGTAGGTGGGTACCCAACTGGTTGAGACACATCCGATTCCCATTGTGTTGACAATAACTTTTACCTGTATCTGTCCCAACTTTGGTGGAAGGAGGAAACATTTCTACTTTTGTATACTTCAAAGTCCCTAGCAACATTTGAGATACCTACAATAATGATTTGTATCTGTACTTTAAAATGCTTTTCACTTTTATCATCCTTATTTAATCTTCACCCTTTGATGTGTGTATGATTATTATAGGAGGGCTGACATTTTTAACCAAGTTGAACAGCTTGCTTTGACTTCTTTACCTTCAAAATAGAGATAATTTTGTCAGCTTCGTGGGGGTTCTGTGAAGACTAAAATAAGAATATAAAGAATGGTAGTGGAAAAACCCAGCACAGCATGTAAGAAAAGTTCATTTCACTTTCTCTGTTTATTTGGTTCTCTGATTTTATTTTTTATTAAACATTTACTGGCTGCATTACTGAGCACGTCCATTAGATACGCTGTACTGGATGCTGTGCATAATAGAAAGGTCAACAGTTGTTAAATTCAATTGGGGGAGTTTGGCATCTTTCTTAAGAAATGTTTGTTATTTTGTTTAACCTAAGTATTCCTTGGGTTCTCAGACTGAAGAGTGCTCTCTTCATACTTGCTCTCTCTACCTGGAATGTCCTTAATTCCCTTTCTCTGTCTGCCCTTCTGAACTCAGCTAAGACATCATCTCCTCCAGGAAGCCTTCCTTGACATCCCTGTCCACCTCACACTCAGCCTAGACTGGATTTGTTGTCTCTGTGATGCCATTGCATTACCCTCATCAGAGTCCTTGTTGTATGATATGGTTCTTTTCCATTTACTTGTCTGTTTTTCCCATAGACTATGACTATTCCTTTTAACATTGTAGGTGGAGCACAAGAAATGTTTATTGAATGAGTGACTTCTCCATTTAGACCCTGAGGATAACCCTGTGAATTGTTGAGTTTTGAGGAAGTTTTCATGAGATTTAGCAAACTGATTTTAGCCTTCAGGAGTGATCACAAATCTCTGATAATACTCTTGTAGAGTGGATTAAATTTAATTGCTTATCTACTCTCCAACTAACTATATTGGTATTGAATTAAGATGTGACATTTCAATTTTATTCTTTTAGCTAGAATATTTCTTTGAATGTGACTGGAGCCGAGATTAAAATTATTGCCCAGAATTCTCTTTTAGGCAGCTTGCTATTTTTTTCCTTTTTTAAAATAAAATTTTATTGAAGTATGTATACATCCATGCTCATACATAAACAGTAAGTGTATAGTAAAAGTCGTGAACTTAGAAAACAAATATGCATATCATTATACAGGGCTTCTATACATCACCCCACCAACAACTTGCATTGTTTTGGAACATTTGTTACAAACTATGAAATAACTTTATTCCATATCTTATATTTGGTGTATTTTTCCCCCAACCCACCCAATTATTAACACCTGTATTAGTATTATATATTTGTTATAGTTCATGAGAGAACATTCTTGTATTTGTTGTGTTAACCATAGTCCTTCCACCACTGGATTTCCTGTGTTATAAAGTCCCATGCTTTGTACATTTCATTCAAAGTGTATACTCAGTGGCTCTTGTTTTCATCAGACTTGTGCTGTTATCACCCCTGTCAATTTTAGATCATTTTCATTACTCCAAAAGGAAAAATCCCAAACCTCCATATGCCCCCTTATTCTTGTCCCTTAGAATTGATATAATATCTTCTTTGCCATTCCTGCAAAAATATTACAGTAGTACTACAATATTAACTTTTTGTCCATAAGTTATATTAGTTGTAATTTTCCTGTGTATCACCTTTATTTATTTATTTTGAGGTATGGGGGCTGGGAATTGAAACTGGGGGCTTGTATGTGGGAAGCTGGCTCTTAACCACTGAGCCACATTGGCTCCCCCAAGTTGGTTTTTTCATTTGTTTCCTTGTTGATTGTGTTTTTTTGTTTTTAGGAGGCACTGGGACCAAACCCGAGACTTACCATGTGGGAAGCAGGTGCTCAACTGCTTGAGCCACATCCGCTTCCTCACCATATGTTTAGTACTTTGTAAAAGAAGAACATTCTTATATTTATAGTATTAACCACAGTCTTCATCTATCACCAAAATCACCGTTATACATTCCCCAGATTATTCTCTAGTTTCCTTTCAATTGACATTTACATCCACAGACTATCCGTTTTAGCTACAGTCACATTTATGAGTTGGAAGTGTTAGTTATACACACTATAATGTGTTACCATCAACTCTCTTCATTTCCACACTTTTTCTTTCTTTTTTTTTGTTTTTTTTGTTTTTTTGTTTTTTTGTTTTTATAAAGGGTATTTATTTGGGGTAGGAGCTTACAGATACCAGGCCTTAAAGCATAAGTTACTTCCCTCACCAAAGTCTACCTTCACATATTGGAGCAAGATGGCTGCTGACATCTGTGAGGGTTCAGGCTTCCTGGGTTCCTCTCTTCCAGGGTCTTGCTTCTGTTTGCTCTGTGAGATTACTTCCTGGGACTCCAGTATAAGGCTTCAGCATCAAACTCTGACATCAAAACTCCAACATCAAAACCTTTCCACACTTTTTCAATAAACCTTATTAAAAATTCTACGTACATTGAGCATTAGTAACCTATCTCTAGTTTATTACCGTGAGTATACTTACCATATTTACTCATTGTATTTAGTTCATATTAAAGAGACCATACAATATTTGTCCTTTTGTGTCTAGCTTATTTCACTCAACATAATGTTCTCAAAGTTCATCCATGTTGTCATATGCATCCCCATTTCATTTCTTCTTATAGCTGAATAGTATTCCGTTGTATGTATAGACCTCATTTTGTTTATCCATTTGATGGTTCATGGGCACTTGGGCTGTTTCCAAATTTTAACAATTGTAAATAATGCTGCTGTGAACATTGATGTAGAAATGTCATTTCATGTCTTTGCTTTCAGTTCTTCTGAAGTTATTCCTAGTAATGGGATTGCTTGATCATACAGCAGTTCTATATTCAGCTTCTTGAGGTACTGCCAAGCTGTCTTCCACAGAGCCTGCACCATTCTACATTCCTATGAACAGTGAAGGAGTCTTCTTATTTCTCTACATCCTCTCTAGCACTTGTTTTCTGTTTTTAAATAATGGCTGTTCTGTAAGATGTGAAATGGTATCTTATTGAGTTTTAATCTGCATTTCCCTAATAGCTAGTGATGTTGAACATTTTTTTCATGTGCTTTTTGGCAATTTTATTTCCTCTTTGGAAAAATGTTTAGTCAAACTTTTTGCCCATCTTTTAATTGGGTTGCTTTTCTTTTTTTCTTTTTGAGTTACATGACCTCCTCATATAACATGCCTATCAAACACTTATTGGATATGTGGTCTCAAATATTTTCTCCAATTTAGTAGGCTGCCTGCTTACTTTCTTGACAAAGCCTTGTGAAGAACAAAAGCGTTTGAGAAGCAGATATGGCTCAGGCAACTGGGCTCCTGCCTACCACACGGAAGGTCTCTGATTTGGATCCCAATGCCTTCTAAAGAAGATAGTGAGCTGGTGCGAGAGGCAGGTGTGGCGAACTGACACAGCAAGAGACACGGGAAGCAAAAACATAATGAGAGACACAACAAAGCAGGGAGCAGAGGTTCCCAGTGCCTCCTAAAGAAGACAGCGAGCTGATGTGATGGACAGGTGCAGCGAACTGATGCAACAAGAGAAGCAGGGAGAAAAACATAATGAGAGACACAACAAAGCAGGGAGTGAAGGTGGCTCAAGCAGTTAAGCACCTCCCTCCCTCGTCAGTAGTCCTGGGTTCAGCTCCCAGTACCTCCTAAAAAAACAAGGAAGATGAACAGACACAGCAAATGCAAACAACAAGAGGGTGGAGAGAAATAAATAAAATAAATCTTAAAAAAAAAGAATAAAAGTTTAATTTTAAGGAGGTCCCTTTTATCTATTTTTTCTTTTATTGCTCGTGCTCTGGGTATAAGATTTAAGAACTACTGCCTACCACAAGATCTCAAAGATGTTTCCCTACATTTTCTTCTAGGAGTTTTATGGTTGTAGCTTTTATATTTAGGTCTTCGATTCATTTTGAGTTAATTTTTATTTAAGGTGTAAGATAGGGGTCCTCTTTCTTTCTCTTGGATATGGATATCCAGTTATCCCAGCACCACTTGTTGACTAGACTGTTCTGGCCCAGCTGGGAGGACTTGACAGGCTTTATGTTGTAGGGACAAATGCAGGACATTATATATCCTGCCATAAGCCACTGAATGGACTCGGAGAGAGTGTGAACTACAATGTAAACTGTAATCCATGCTGTCTAGCAGAGCTCCAAAATATATTCATCAAATGCAATGAATATACCACACTAATGAAAGAAGTTGATGTGGAAAAGTGGGGTGTGTGGGGAGTGGGGAGTGGTGTATATGGAACCTCTTATATTTTTTAATGTAGCATTTTGTGCGTTTTAAGTGTCTTTAAAAAATAATAAAAAAATACCTAGACATGTGAAGAAAGGGGAATAAAGTGAGGAAAAACCAATAAAGGTCAGACAAGCAATAGAAATATAACAAGCATTTAATCATTATCATTAGATAGCAGTGTATGGAAGAGAGTCTTGAAGCATTTAGAGATTTAAAGAGTAATTGACATGGGTTTTAAAAGTGGGCATAATTCCTTAATTTCAGAGAAAAATTCATAAAACCCACTGGGTTGTATAGAAATGGATATGAATAAAGTTGAGGTTGCCACTAAAAAAAAAAAATCACTTGACTGTAGACTTGAGGGTCTATTTCTGGGTCCTCAGTTCAGTTCCATTGGTCAGTATGTTTGTCTTTATGCCAGTACTGTGCTATTTTTTACCACTGTAGCTAAGTAATATGCTTTAAAGTCAGGAAGTGGGAGTCCTTCACCTTTGATCTTTTTTTTAAAGTCATTTTTGGCTATTTGGGGCCCCTTACCCTTCCAAATAAATTTGAAAATTGGCTTTTACATTTCTGCAAAAAAGCTATTGGGATTTTTATTGAGATTGTGTTGAGTCTGTTAATCAGTTAGGGTAGTATTGACATCTGAATGATATTTAGTCTTTTAATCTATGAACATGGAATGTCTTTCCATTTATGTAGGTCTTCTTTGGTTTCTTTTAGCAATGTTTTGTAGTTTCCTGAATATAGGTCCTTTATGTCCTTGGTTAACATTATTCATTTATATTTATATTTATATTATATTTATATTTGATTCTCAGTCGCTTTATAAATGGAATTTTTTTCTGACTTCCTTCTGAGATTGCTCATCAGTAGTGTATAGAAATGCTACTGATTTTTGCTGATTAATCTTGTCTTCTGCCACTTTGCTGAACCTATTAGTTCTGGTAGCTTTGTTGTGGATTTTTTTTGGGGTTTCTAGATATAGGAGCATATCATCAGCAAACAGTGAAAATTTTACTTCTTTCTTTCCTATTTGGGGGCCTTTTATTTCTTTTTCTTGTCTAATTGCTCAAGCTAGAACTTCTAGCACAATATTGGATAAAAGTGGTGACAATGGGCATCCTTGTCCTGATTTCAGTGGGAAGTTTTCAGTCTTTGACCATTGAGCAAATAGCTAGCTGTGGGTTTTTCATATATGCTTTCACCGTGTTGAGAAAGCTTCCTTCTATTCCTATCTTTTGGAGTGTTTTTATCAAGAGAGGATATTTTCTTGACAAAACTGTATTTTGCCAAGTGCTTTTTCTGTATCAATTGAGTAACTTGCTGTTTTAAGTTCTTGAAGAAAGAGTTTTTGGAATTACAGAATTGTGGGTTTTCATCATGTAATACAAATATAATAATCGAGACTTTCGGGAAAATGGCAGACTAGAAAGACATGGGACTCTCTCTCTCCTGGAAAAATAGCCAGAAGACTGGTAGAAATGGTCTGGAAAAAATCTTCTAGGGTTTTGTACACCAGGGGAAGGCTGAGAACCGTCCAAAGAGAGAGGGGTAAGGAAAAGATTCACGATGCCAAACTGTGAGTTAAAAGTTGTAACTGCATCTGCTGGAATCCTCTCCCACACAATAGACACTTTCGGATTTTCAGGCCTCTGGGCCAGCAGCTACAGACAAAGGGGGCCCCAGGTATTCACCTCCCCAGGAAAGGAGAGAGGGGAACACAGCCTAAGACTGATTTAGCTTTTGAACCACAGATTTGGTTGGCTTTGTCCCAGGAGACCATCCAGGCTGAGTAGGGCTGTGCCATTTTTGCCTTGGGAGCTGGCAAGGGACTAAAGAGATCTGTCCCTCTCAAGCTCCCTCTCTACTGATTAGGAGTGGTTGTGGAATTATTCCCTACCTGGGAAGAGGGAGGGGGCTGTCAGCAAAGATTTTCTTTCTCTGAGAACTGCCTCAGAGAAAGTTTGAATTACGAAACTTTCGTCTCCAGGGAAGATCCTCTGTCGCATTGACCTGATCCTTGTGAGAGCAAACATACTTTCACCAGGCTTTGAACTGAGAGGGCTTTCAAAGACCACCATCTACTAGTGGTACAAGAAAGTTCAGATGAGGAAATTAAAAGTAAATAAGTAAGAGGCTTTTTCCAGCCTTTATAGCCTCTCTTCTCAAGGCCCTTGGAAGTGGGTCCACAACCCATTCCTGGGTCAAGGGCCCAGATTTGAGTAACTAACAGGGACAATCCTAAAGACCCAGATCAGGTTAAGCTAAGAATCAAAGAACAGCAGTAACACACAGCCTCTCACCACTAAATCCCTTTGAAAGAGAGAGAAATTGAGCATCAGAGTGAACTCACAATCCTAGTCAGATACCTAGACAGCAGCAAAAAATTACAAGCCATACTAAGAAAATGGAAGACATAACCCAACAAAAGGAATATATCAGAGCCTCAGAAGAAATTCAGGATTTGAGAGAAATAATCAGAGAGATGCGCACAAATTTCCAAAATCAAATAGATGAGTTGAAAGGCATAATGACTAAAGAGATTAAGGACATCAAGAAGACACTGAGTGGGAAGTGGATTTGGCTCAACTGATAGAGCATCTGCCTACCATACAGGAGGTCCAGGGTTCAAATCCAGGGCCTCCTGACCCATGTGGTGGGCTGGCCCACACGCAGTGCTGATGCGCGCAAGGAGTGCCTTGCCACGCAGGGGTGTTGCCTGAGTAGGGGAGCCCCATACGCAAGGAGTGTGCTCCGCAAGGAGAGCCACCCTGCGCGAAAAAAGCGCAGCCTGCCCAGGAGTGGTGCCACACACATGGAGAGCTGATGCAGCAAAACGACACAACAAAAAGATGCAGATTCCTGGTGCTGCTGACAAGAATGCAAGCGGACACAGAAGAACACACAGTGAATGGACACAGAGAGCAGACAATGGGGGGGGGGAAGAAATATATTAAAAAAATAAAAATAAAAAAAGACATATTAAAAAAAATTAGAAGACACTGAGCAAAGCACAAAGAAGAATTTGAAAACCTGAATAGAAAAGTAACATAGGGAAGCTGATGTGGCTCAATCCATTGGGCTCCTGTCTGCCATATGGGGGGTCCCAGGTTTGGTTCCTGGGCCCTCCTGATGAAGGTGAGCTGGCCCACACCATGGAGAGCTGGCCCACAACTGGAATGCTGGACTGTACCGCGAGCTGGCGCAACAAAAAAGAGACACAGAGGAAAGACAATGAGAGACACAAACCAGTGAGCGGAGGTGGCTTAAGTGATAGAGTGCCTCTATCCCACATCGGAGGTCCCAGGATTGGTTCCCAGTGCCTCTTAAAGAGAAGAGAAGACAAGCAGACAAAAAAACGCACAGTAAATGGTCACAGAAAGCAGATAGTGAGCCCAGGCAGCAGGGGGGATAAATTAAATAAATCTTTTTAAAAAAAGTAACATGGCTCATGGGAATGAAAGACACAATAGGTGAGCTCAAAAGACATTAGAAGAACCAGCAAGATGGTGGCGGAGTAAGGAGCTCCTAGAGTCAGCTCCTGCTACAGGGCAGTTAGCAAACATCTAGAGCTCTCTGGAGCTAGCTGAAGCACCTGTTTAGGGGCTCTGGGAGACCAGAAGAGCATCCTGCAGCATCCTTGAAGGAGTGGAAGGAGGAGACTGTCCATCTGCAGAAAAGACTCGTAAGAAGAGTGCTCCACACACGGAGACTGGTGCCCATCCTCCACTGAGGCACAAGCTGCCTCGGGAGCTGTTCCACTGCTGGAATTGAAAGCTCCACTTCCCAAAAACGGGGGAGGAAGAGATGGTTGGGCACCAATTTCAGCTACTGATGAGTAAATTCAGGCTCAGTATCTCATTTTGAGAACAGCTAAAGTTTGAGCCTGTTGAAGTCAGAAAGAGGCCAGGAGCCACCATCATAACTCTGCGCCTGGTATGAAGGGAAGCAGGGTGGGCTGAAAATCACAGTGCTGGTGTCAACGAGCTTCTTTCCATCCAGATCACATTGCAGCTCTAGCCTAGGCCCCAGTGCCACCTCCAGCAGGGAGGAAGCTGCGGGGACCTGCTCTAGCCTCTCCGGGAAATTACTGGCCAAGATGCGGAGGCTGGTAATTATTCTATGCTGGCTGTGCAAGCTGCCCCAGGAACTGTTCTGTGGTTGGAATTGGAAGCTCCATTTCCCAGAAACGGGAGGAGGAGACCGTTGGCTACCGATTTTGGCTACTGATCGGTAGACTTGGCTGGCTAAGAGATAACCCTGGGAACAGCTGGGGTGTGTACCAGCCCAAGTCAGAAGGAGGCCAGTAGCTGCCAATCTGACTCCCCCCCAGCCTGAGGGGAAGCCGGGCTGACTAAAACTCTCAGTGTCAGCAGGAAACAGTTTCTTTCATGCAGATCAGCCTGCAGCCCGCCTAGGCTTCAGCCCCGCCTCTGGTGGTGAGGAGGCTGAGGAGCCCTGTACCAACCTATACCGGTAACTGCAGGTAACTTTGGCTGGCATAGACTGAAAATCAGAAGTCTACCAGGGCAGCTGCTGTCATCTTGGACCCTCACTGCATAGATTGCTGCCCACACCTGCAGCTCCATCCCCACCCCAAGCAGGGGAGAAAGGGATGTGAAGCTTCATCAATCTCTCTGGGCAACTACAGTCTAGGCCTGCACTTGGGTTATTCCACATAGCTGTGACTCTGTCCGTACCCCTGGCAAAGGAAAAGTTGGAAGAAGCTTCATTGGTCCCTGGCACAATGAGGGCAGCTTGAGCCTCCACAGCTTACAGCACCAACTGCACAACTAGCAAGGGAGAAAGGATAGGAAGCCCTAAACTAAAGAGAAAAACTGCACCCAGAAAAAATACTCTAGTAAACGAGATGTGAAGACACCAACCAAAAATTACAATCCACACCAAGAAACAGGAAGCTATGGTCCAGTTAAAGGAATAAGATAAGCCTCCATATGACATAAAGGAGTCGAGACAACTAATTAGAGATGTTCAGACAAATTTCCTTAATTCAATGAGATGGCTAAAGAGATTAAGGATATTAAGAAGACATTGGATGAGCACAAAGAAGCATTTGAAAGCATACATAGAAAAATAGCAAATCTTATGGGAATGAAAGGTGCAATCAATGAAATTAAAAAAACATTGGAATCATATAATAGCAGATTTGAAGAGGCAGAAGAAAGGATCGGTGAGCTTGAAGAAATGGCCTCTGAAAGTAACATACAAAAGAACAGATGAAGAAAAGAATGGAAAAAATTGAACAAGGTCTCAGGGAACTAAATGACAGCAAAGATGTACAGACATATGTGTCATGGGTGTGCCAGAAGGAGAAAAGAAGGGAAAAGGGGCAGAAAGAATATTTGAAGAAATAATGGTAGAAAATTTCCCAGCCCCATTGAAGGACATAGATATCTCTGTCCAAGAAGCACAACCTACTCCCATTCGATAAAAGCCAAATAGACCAACTCCAAGACACATATTCATTGGAATATTAAAGGCCAAAGCCAAAGAGAGAATTCTGAGAGCAGCAAGAGAAAAGCAATGCATAACATATAAGGGATATCCAATAAGATTAAGTGCTGATTTCTCACCAAAAACCATGGAGGCAAGAAGACAGTTGTCTGATATATTTAAGATTAGACAAGAGAAAAACTTCCAGCCAAGGATCTTATATCCAGCAAGACTGTCTTTCAAAAACAAGGGCAAAATTAGAATATTCACAGATAAACAGAAACTGAGAGAATTTCTAAGCAAGAGACCAGATTTTCAGGAAATACTGAAGGGTGTGGTAGAGCCTGAAAAGAAAAGACAGGAGAGAGGGGCCTGGAAGAGAGTCTAGAAATGAAGATTATATCAATAAAAGTAACTAAAAGTGTCAAAAGAGTGGTAAAAATAAAATATGATATATAAAACTCAAATAGGAATAAATTTAACCAGTGATGTAAAGCACTTGTATTCAGAAAACTGCAACTGAATATTAAAACAAATCAAAAAAGCCCTAAATAACTGGAAGAACATTCCATGCTCATGGACTGGAAGACTAAATATCATTAAGCTGTCAATTCTACTCAAATCGATATACAGATTTAATGCAATCCTGATAAAAATTCGAGCAGCATTAAAGAAGAAATTGAAAACACGATCATTAAATTTATTTGGAAGGGGAAGGGGTCCTGAATAGCCAGAAACATCATAAAAAGGAAAAGTGAACCCTCATTTCCAGACTTTAAATCATAATACATACCTATAGTGGTAAAAACAGCCTGGTATTGACCTAAAGACAGATACAAAAGACCAATGGAAGCAAATTTATTGTTCAGAAACAGACCCTCACAGATATGGTAAAGTGATTTTTCATCAGCCTGTCAAACTCACATAGCTCGGGCAGAACAATCCATTCAACAAATGGTGCTAAAATAAATGGACATCCATAGCTGAAAGAAGGAAAGAGGACCCCTATCTCACATCTTATCCAAAAATTAACTCAAAATGGATAAAAAAAAAAACAAAAACAAAAACAAAAAACTAAAATAAAAGCAAGAACCATAGAACTTCTAGGAGAAATTATTGGAAAATATCTTCAAGACCTGGTGGTAGGTGGTGGATTCTTAAAGGAGATAAGAGAAGGACTGAGTAGACTACTGATGTTTAATGTATGTAGAATTTTTATTAACTTTACTGTAAAAGTGTGGAAATGTATAGAGTAGATAGTAACACACAGTGAGTAACAGCTAGTTTGTAATTGGGGATGTGACTGAAAATTGTAGTCTAGTTATGTAAATGCCATTTGACAGAATGCTGGATAATAATCTAGGAACTGGATAGCACAATAAACCAAGAGGTGGGTGAGAACTGTGGTTGATGGTACAGATGCAAGAGTGTCCTTTGTTAGCTAGAACAAACATATATCACTACTGCAGGGTGTTGGGAATGTGGAGAAGCATGGGAAAAATACAGCTGGAATGACCTATGGACCGTGGTTAGTGGTAACAATATAATATTCTTGCATCTATGCAAAAGATGTACTATGTGATCCAAATGTACACTATGGACATGGTAAAAATCAGATGATATTATTTTATCTGTAGCAAATGACACACCACATTGTGGTGTGTTGATGGAGGGATATTGTTTTGGAATTCTGCACATGTGGATGATTGTTGTATAAGTTTACAACTTCTGTCATAAAAAATATATTTGAAAAATAATAATAGGGTGGGTTGGGGGAAAAATACACCAAATATGAGATAAGGACTATGATTAGTAGTAAGATTTTGACAATATTCTTTCATAATTTGTAACAAACGTCTCACGACAATGCAAGGTGTTGATGGAGGATTGACGTATGGGACCCCTGTAGGATGTTATGCATGTTTGCTTTGTAAGTTCACAACTTTTACTATACACTTATTTGTTTATGTATGTTCATATATAAATGATATAAAGATAATAATAGGATTGGTTGGGGGGAAAAATACTTTGACTAGTAATATTTTGATAATGCTCTTTAATCATTAGTTAAAAAGGTTTAAAAACAATGCAAGTTATTGGTGGTAGGGTGAGATGTTATATATGTTTGATGTTATATATGTTTGTTTTGTAAGTTCACAACTATTGTATGCTTATTGTTTATGTATGTTTATGTATGAGTGATATATTTCAAAAAATTAAAAAAAAACATTAAAGTGGAGAAGCATGGGAAAAATAACAACTGGAGTGACCTATGGACTGTGGTTAGCAGTAATAATATCATATTTTTGCATCTATAACAAAGATGTACTGTGTTGATAATGGGGCAGTATGGAAAATGTGAGCCAAATTTACAGTATGGACATGGTAACAATCAGATGATATTATCTTATCTGTAACAAATGTTCCACGACAGTGTGAAATGTTGACAGAAGGGTGTTGTTTGGGAATTCTGTAAATGTGCATGATTGTTTTATAAGTTTACAACTTCTGTCATAAAAAAATATATTTGAAAAATAATAATAGGGTGGGTTGTGGGAAAACACACCAAATGTAAGATAAGGAATATGATTAGTTGTAAGATTTTGACAATATTCTTACATAATTTGTAACAAATGTCTCACGACAATGCAAGGTATTGGTGGAGGGTAGATGTATGGGACCCCTGTATGTTAAGCATGTTTGCTTTGTGAGTTCACAACTTTTACTATACACTTCTTGTTTATGTATGTTCATATATAAATGATGTAAAGATAATAATAGGGTGGGTTGGGGAAAATACTTTGGTTAGTAGTAATATTTTGATTATGCTTTTTTTTTTAAAAGATTTATTTATTTATTTCTCTCCCTTCCTCCCCACCCCAGTTGTCCGTTCTCTGTGTCTATTTGCTGCGTCTTCTTCATCCGCTTCTGTTGTCAGCGGCATGGGAATCTGTGTTTCTTTTTTGTTGTGTCATCTTGTTGTGTCAGCTCTCCGTGTGTGCGGTGCCATTCATGGGCAGGCTGCACTTTCTTTTGCGCTGGGCGGCTCTCCTTCTGGGGTGTACTCCTTGCACGTGGGGCTCCCCTACGCGGGGGACACCCCTGCGTGGCACGGCACTCCTTGCGCGCATCAGCACTGCGCATGGGCCAGCTCCACACGGGTCAAGGAGGCCCGGGGTTTGAACCGTGGACCTCCCATGTGGTAGATGGGTGCCCTAACCACTGGGCCAAGTGCACCGCCCTTGGCTATGCTTTTTAATCATTAGTTAAAAATGTTTAACAACAATGCAAGATATTGGTGGTAGGGTGAGGTACACGAAAGTCCTGTATGATGTTATATATGTTTTTTTTTTTTGTTAGTTCACAACTATTACTATATACTTATTGTTTATGTATGTTTATGTATGAGTGATATACTTCAATAAATTTAAAAAAAAAAGAAAAACACGTTAGAGGCTGTAGCAGTTTGATATGGTTATGAATTCCAAAGTTAGATATTGGATTATGTTTGTAATCTGCTCTTTATCTGAGTATCATTAAGTTATGGTTAGGGCTTTGACTGGGCCATGTCATTAGGGTGTTGAGTCCCCACCCCTTGGTGGGTGGGAACTCACAGATAAAATGCATGGTGAAGGACAGAGTTGAGGGTTTTCGATGTTGGAGTTTTGATGTTGGAGTTTGGTGCTAAAGCCTTAAGCTAGAGATGCAGGAAGTAAGCTCACAGAGGAAAGAGAATCCAGTCTCAGGAAGAAGCAAGCCCTGGGAAGAAAGGAAACTTGAACCCAGAGAAAAGTAAGACCCTGGAAGGGAGGAACCCAGGACACTGAACCCGCACAGCTGTTGGCAGCCATCTTGCTCCAACACATGAAAATAGATTTTGGTGAGGGAAGTAACTTATGCTTATGGCCTGGTGTCTTTAAGCTCCTACCCCAAATAAATACCCTTTATAAAAACCAATTTCTGGCATTTTGCATCAGCACCCCTTTGGCTGACTAATACAGAGGCATACAACAGGAAACTCAAAATGATATTATAGAAAAAAGAATAAGTGATAACAGAAGACAAAAGAGCTGAAATTGAAGAGAGAAAAGAACAGAGAGGGAAAAGAATGGAAAAAGTTGAGCAGGGGCTCAGAGAGTTGAATGATAATATGAAACACAACATACCTGTCATGGGAATTCCAGAAGAAGAAGAGAAGGGGAAAGCGGCAGAAAGAGTGAGGAAATAATAGCTGAAAATTTGCCAGCTCTTATGAAAGAAATGAACTTACATGTCCAAGAAGTGCAGGATACCTCAATTAGAATAAATGCAAATAGACCTACTACAAGACACATACTACTCAAAATGTCAAAGAAAAAGAGAAAATTCTGGGAGCAACAAGGAGAAACAAACCATCACATACAAGGGATGCCCAGTAAAGACCTAGTGTGGATTTCTGATCAGAAACCATGGAGGTGAGAAGACAGTGGCATAATACAATTAGGATACTGAAAGAGGAAAATCTGCCAGACAAGAATTCCCTTTTTTCCCCCCTGCTCTTTGTCTGCTCATTTTTTGTTGTTTTTGTTTTTTGCTTATTTTCTTCTTGTTTTTACTAATTGTCTTCTCATTGTTTTGCTTGTTTCCTGCTTGGTTCATCTTTAGGAGGTACCAGAAACCAAACCCGGGACCTCCCATGTGGGAGGCAGGTGTCAAACTGCTTGAGCCACATCCCCTCTCAAGTAGAGAATTATTTATCCTGCAAATTATCTATGAAGGTGAGTTTAAAATATTCATAAATTAACAGAAATCTAAGAGTTCATAGAAAAAAATCTACCTTTGCAGAAAATATTAAAGGGAGCCTTAGCATCTGAAAGAAAAAGACAGGAGAGACTTGGAGGAAAGTACAGAAGAGAATAGCAGAAAGGATAACCAAAAGAGTAAAAAGACAAATTAACACATGGCACTTGAAAACCAAAGAGTAAAATGGTGGAAGTAAATAATGCATTTATAATAATATCATGGGATATGAATGGATTAAACTCCCAATCAAAAGATATAGGCTGACAGAATGGATTAAAAAAAACAGGAGTCATCCATATTCTGCCTATAAGACACTCACCTTAGATCCAGGGATAGAAAGTGGCTGAATGTGAAAGTTTGGAAGAAGATAGTCTGCACAAACAGTAATCAAAAAAGAGCAGTAGTAGCTATACTAATATAGGACAAAACAGACTTAAAAAAAAAAAAAGATTTATTTACCCCCCCCCAGTTGTCTGCTTTCTGTGTCCATTCGCTGTGTGTTCTTCTGTGACTGCTTCTCTCCTTATCAGCGGCACCAGGAATCTGTGTTTCTTTTTGTTGCGTCATCTTGTTGTGTCAGCTCTCCATGTATGGGGCGCCATTCTTGGGCAGGCTGCACTTTCTTTTGCACTGGGTGGCTCTCCACGAGGCACACTCCTTGCACGTGGGGTTCCCCTACACGGGGGACACCCCTGCGTGTCATGGCACTCCTTGCGCGCATCAGCACTCTGCATGGGCCAGCTCCACGTGGGACAAGGAGGCCCAGGGTTTGAACCACAGGCCTCCCATGTGGTAGGTGGACGCCCTATCCATTGGGCCAAGTCTGTTTCCCACAAAACAGACTTTAAATGCAAAACATTACAAGACATACAGAAGGCCATTATATATTAATAAAAGGGACAATTACCAAGAAGAAATAATAGTCATAAATATCTATGCACCTAACCAGGGTGCCTCAAAGTACACGAGGCGAACGCTGGCAAAACTGAAGGGAGAAATATTCATCTCTACAATAATTGTTGGAGACTTCAACACACCACTCACATCATTAGATAGAATAACTAGAGAGAAGATCAACAAGGAAACAGAGACCTTGAACAACGTGTTAAACGAGTTAGATCTAACAGACATATATAGAACATGGCACCCAAACTCAGCAGGTTATACATTTTTTTCTCAAGTGTTCTTGGATCTTTCTCCGTGATAGAGCACATGTTAGATCACAAAGCAGGTGTCGATAAATACAAAATAATTGAAATATGAAGCACCTTCTCAGATCATAATGGAATGAAACTGGAAATCAATAATAGATGGGAAAGAGGTAAAATCACAAATGTTTGGAGCTTGAACAACACACTCCAATATAATCAGTAGGTAAACAAGAAATTGTAAGTGAAATTAATATATTGAGGCAAATGAAAACGACGTATCAAAATGTTTGAGATACAGCAAAGGTAGTATTGAGAGGGGAATTTATAGCCCTGAACACCTATTTTTAAAAAAGAGGAAAAAGGTAAAATCAGAGATCTGAGTGAGCAACTGGAGAAACTAGAAGAAGAACAGCAAACCATTCCCAAAGCAAGCAGGAGGAAAGAAATAAAGATTAGAGCAGAAATAAATGAAATTGAGAACAAAAAACGGTAGAGAAGATCAACAAAACAAAAGCTGGTTCTTTGAGAAGATCGATAAAATTGACAAATCCTTAGTTAGACTAACAAAGAAAAAAAGAGAGAAGATGCAAATAAATAACAATCAGAAATGAAAGGGGGGAAGTTATGACTGACCCCACAGAAATAAAAATGATCGTAAGAGGATATTATGAGAAACTGTATGCCAACAAACTAGACAACCTAGATGAAATGGACAAAGTCCTAGAAATGCACAAAAAACCTACACTGACACTACAAGAAATACAAGAACTTAACAAACCAATCACATTTAAACAGATTGAATTAGTCTTCAAAAAGCTCTCAACACAGAAAAGTCCAGGACCAGATGGCTTCACAGGTGAATTCTACCAAGCATTTTGAGAAGCATTAATACCAATCCTGTTTAAACTCTTCCAAAAAATTAAAGAGGAGGGAAAATTACCAAACATATTTTATGAAGCTAACATCACCCTAATACCAAAGCCAGATAAAGACACTTCAAGAAAAAATTATAGGTCAGTTTCTCTAATGAACATAGATGCAAAATTTTTCAACAAAATACTTGCAAATTGAATCCAACAATATATCAAAAAACTTATATATCATGACCAAGTGGGCTCTATTCCTTATATGCAAGGGTGGTTCACCATAAGAAAATCAACTAATGTAATATACTACATTAACAAATTGAAGGAACAAAAACAAAATGATCATCTCGATCAATGCAGAAAAGGCATTTGACAAAATCAAGCATCCTTTCTTTTTTAAAAATATATATATTTTTTCTTTTTTCTTCCTGTCCTGGGATGACTCCCTTGTTTATCCACCTGCCATCTTTGCTTGTCATTTTTTTTGCTCATTGTTTACTCGTTTTTGCTCGTTGTCTGCTTGCTGTTCTTTCCTAGCCATCTGGTTTTTTGTTTGTTTGTTTTCTTTTCTTTTCTTTTGGAGGCACCAGGATCTGAATATGGGACCTCCCTTATGGGAGGTAGGCACTCAACTGTTTGAGCCACATCCGCTCCCTGCTCATTGTTTTCCTCTCATTGCTCGTTGTCCTGGCTGCTGTCTTTCTCATTGTTTTTACTTGTTGTTTTTTTCCATGCTTGCCCTTTGCTTGCTGTTCTTGCCTGCTGTCTGCTCATGGCCTGCCTGTCTTCAGGAACCTAACCTGGAACCTCCCATGTGGGAGGTAGGTGCCCAACTGTTTGAGCCACATCTGCTCCCCAGCATCATTTCCTGATGAAAACACTTCAGAAGATAGGAGTAGAAGGAAAATTCCTCAACATGATAAGGGCATGTATGAAAAACTCACAGCCAACATTGTACTCAATGGGGAGGGATTGAAAGTTTTCCCTCTGAGATCAGGAATAAGACAAGGATGCCCACTCTCACCATTGTTATTCAGCATGTGTTAGACATTCTGGCTAGAGCAATTAGGCAAGAAAAAAAAAGTCATCTAAATAGGAAAAGAGAAGTAAACTTCTCACAATTTGCAGATGACATGATCTTATATTTTAAAGATTCTGAAATGTTTACAACAAAACTACTTGGACTAATATAATAAATGAGTTCAGGAAAGTGGCAGGATACAAGATGAACATGCAAAATCAGTAATGTTTTTGTACGCTGGTATTGAGCAATCTGAGGAGGAAATCAGGGGGAAAAGCCATTTACAATAGCAACAAAAAGACTCAAATACCTAGGAATCAATTTAACCAAAGTACAGGACCTATATGCAGAAAACTACAAAACAGTGCTAAAGGACCTAAACAAATGGAAAAACATTCCATGTTCATGGATTGGAAGACTAAATATCATGAAGATGTCAATCCTACCCCAATTGATTTATAGATTCAATGGAATACCAATAAAAAGTCCAACAGCCTACTTTATGGAAATAGAAAATGCAATTACCAAATTTATTTGGAAGGGAAAGTCTACCTGTGTAGCCAAAAGCATTCTAAAAAAGAAGAGTGATGTGGGATGAATTTCACTGCCTGATCTTGAAACATACTGCAAAGCTACAGTGGTTCAAACAGTAGGATATTGGCATAAAGACAGACACATTGACCAGTGGAATAGAATTGAGAGTCCGGAAATAAACCCTCTTCTCTATGGCCACCTAGTTTTCGACAAACCTTCCAAAGTCATGTTACTAGGACAAAACAGTCTCTTCAACAAATGGTGCTGGAAGAACTGGATATCTATAACTTAAAGAATGAAAGAGGACCCCTATCTCCCTATACAAGAATCGACTCAAATGGTTCAAAGACCTAAATATAAAAGCCAGGATAATAAAACTACTGGAAGAAAATATAGGGAAACACCTTAAAGACCTTATGGTAGGTAGTGGTTTCTTGGACTTTAACCCAAAAACAAGCAACAGAAGAAAAAATAGATTGAACCTCCTCAAGAGTAAACACTTGTACCTCAAAGGACTTTGTCAAAGAGGTGAAAAGGCAGCCAACTCAATGGGGAAAAAAAATTGGAAATCACGTAACTGATAAGGGTTTAATCATGATATCTAAAGAGATGCTAAAACTCAACAATAAAAAGACAACCCAATTAAAAAAGAGTGAAAGACTTGATAGACATTTATCCAAAGAAGAAATCCAAATGGCAAAAAAAAAAACACATGAAAAAAATGTTCAGTATCACTAATGATTAGAGAAATGCAAATCAAAACCATGAGATAGCATTTCATACCTATTAGAATGGCCACCATTAAAGAGACAGAGAACTACAAGTGTTGGAGAGGATGTGGAGGGATAGGAACACTTATTCACTGTTGGTGGAAATGTAGAATGATACAGCCTTTGTGGAAGACTGTTTGCAATTTCTTTAGAAGTTGAATATATATTTGTCACCTGACCTGGCAATATCATTACTGGGTATATACCCAGAAGAACTGAGAACAGTGACATGAACAGACATCTGCACATCATTGTTCATCGTGGCGCTATTCACAATTGCCAAAAGATGGAAACAACCTGGATGTCATCAACAGATGAATGGATAAACAAACTATGGGGTATACATACAGTGGAATATTATGTAGCTCTAAGAAGAAATGAAGTTATGAAGCATATGACAACCTGGATGAACCTGGAGGACATTATATTGAGTTGAAGCAAGCCAGACACAAAAGGACAAATAGTATATGATTGTGCTATGAACTGAATACATTGTGTAATCTCATGGAGTTAATAACTTGAATATGTGTCGCCAGAAAATAGAATGAGGTTAGAGAATGGAAAGCTGAGGATTAACTTGGGTAGAATTGGTAAAAAGGATGTGCTTTAATCTTTGGAAATGAATAGAAAAGTTGAAAGCACAACGTAATGTTTGTAATAAGCAGTAGTATCATATGGATATGACAGTGTTTTAAAGAGAAGGTCTAAGGTCATGTATATTACTAAAAGGAAAGCTAAAACATGTAACATGGGAATGTATAGCTTAGTAATACCACATATGAAATAGTAATATGGGTAGAATTGAATATATGCCTGCTTTCCTTTGAAACTAAACTAATATATGTTAATACTATAAGATGTCCAGACAAAAAACCCCATTATGCTAAGTGAAGGAAACCAGACACAAAATACTACATATTATATAATTCCATTTTTAAAAAAATGTAAGTATTTATCAATTTATAATGATCAAATTAGATTAGTGGTTATGTAAGGCTGGGGAATGATAGAGGGATTGGAATTGAGAGATGACTGCTGAGGGGTGTGGGGTTTTTCTTTTTGTAGTAATGAAATTACTCTAAAAACATATGTGGTGATGAATGCACAACATTTTGATGATATGAAAAGCCATTGATTATACACTTTGGATAGATCGTATGGTATGTGAATATATTTCAGTAAAACTAATTAAAAATAAAATTTTAAAGAAGTAAAAATATATGTATATATAAAATAATTGTACATCTAAAGACTTTAGAAACCTGTGTGAATTCAAATGAGTCTTTTGTACTGCCGTTTGCTTTAGAGTATGTGCTACAAATTGACCTAATGTTTGTAGCTGAGATATATCCACTCCAGTTTTCCTCCTCTCTGCCATTTTTAACAGCTAATAGTTCACTGGTTTGGCCCTTAGTGTTGATTTCAATATGCTGCGACGAAAACCAACCCGTCTGGAGCTGAAACTTGATGACATTGAGGAATTTGAGAGCATTCGAAAGGACCTGGAGGTAAGAATACAACCTTTGAACTCTTAGGGATATTTGAAACAATAACTTCTGAGCTTCAGACACTTATGCCAATAGTCTATTTGAATTCTCTAATTGTATGCTTTGTAGGCAACTCTTATGTATCAGTTCCCGAAGGTGGCCGTAACAAATTGCCACAAACTTGGCTTAAACAACAGACATTTATTTCCTCACAGTTCTGGAGGTCAGAATCTAAGATTAGTATCACTGGGCCAAAGGATGTTGGGCCATAATCCCACTTGAGGCTTTAGGGGAGAATCTATCCCCTACCTCTTCCAGCTTCTGATGGCTGCATCACTTCAATCTCTGCCTCTGTGGTCACATTTCCACTTCTTTTCCACTTCTTTTTTTTAATTTAAAGATTTACTTATTTATTGTTACCCTCCCCCCGCCGACACACACACTGTCTGCTCTGTATCCATTTGCTGTGCATTTTTCTGTGTCTGCTTGTCTTCTCTTTAGGCAGTACTGGGACCCGATCCTGGGACCTTCTGGAGTGGGAGAGAGGTGCTTAATCTCTTGCACCACCTCAGCTCCCTGTTTTCCTCTTCTTTTTTTTTTTTTTACACTTTTATTAATAGATCACAAAGAACATTACATTCAAAAACATAAGAGGGAAGCAAACTTGGCCCAATGAATAGGGTGTCTGCCTACCACACAGGAGGTCCGGGGTTCAAACCCTGGGTCTCCTTGACCCACGTGGAGTTGGCCCATGCACAGTGCTGATGCGCGCTAGGAGTGCCGTGCCACGCAGGGGTGTCCCCCGCGTAGGGGAGCCCACGCGCAAGGAGTGCTCCCTGTAAGGAGAGCCACCCAGCGCGAAAGAAAGTGCAGCCTGCCTAAGAATAATGGCGCTGCACACACAGAGAGCTGACACAAGATGACACAACAAAAAGAAACACAGATTCCCAGTGCCGCTGATAAGGATAGAGGCAGTCACAGAATACCATGCAGCAAGTGGACACAGAGAGCAGACAACTGGGGCGGGGGGAAGGGGAGAGAAATAAATAAATAAATCTTAGGAAAACAAAAACATAAGAGGTTCCCATGTAACCCACTCCCCACGCCCCCACCCCCATCATTTTTGTAAATTGTATTTATTTGAAGATATATACGTTTCAAAAAATGTTACATTAAAAAACGTAAGAGGTTCCTATATACCCCCCCACCTCCCCACCCCACTCCTCCCACACCAACAACCTCCTCCATCATTATGGCACATTCATCAAACTCGGTGAACACATTTTGGAGCACTGCTGCACCACATAGATATAGCTTACCCTGTAGTTCACACTCTCCCCCAGAACATTCAGTGGGTTATGGCAGGATATATAAAGTCCAGCATCTGACCCTGCAATGTCATTTAAGACAACTCAAAGTCCCAAAAATGCCCCACATCACATCTCTTCTTCCTTCTCCCTGCCCTCAGCAACTACTGTGGCCACTTTCTCTACCTTAATGCTACAATTTCTTCTATTACTAGTCACAATAGTTTTATAATAGAATATCAGTAAGTCCACTCTAATCCATATTTTATTCCTCCATTTGGTGGACCCGAGGATGGTGATGTCCACTCCACCTCTAGATCAAGAGGGGGCTTAGAGCCACATGGCTGATGGATGTGATTCTCCTGCTTGCAGTTGTAGGTACTCTTGATTCCCTGGTGTGATGGTCGACCATCTTCACCTTCCTGTTAGTTGACCTGGGTAAGTCCAATGAACCAGAGTAGCAGTTTCAACTCTGCTGAGGCTCTGGGCCCAGCTGGCAGGTCAGAGATTCAAGTCCCCTGAGTATACAACATCCCTAGCTCCAACCACAGGTTCAGTAAAAGTGACAGAAGAGGCATGTGTAGAAAGTTCACATCTGAGTCCAGCTCCATCACACTCTGAAGCACAATGCCAAAGTAGGGCCCTCTGACATGGCACGGAACTCCAAATCCGTCTGCCATGACCTTGTGGTCATAGCCTTCAGGAGAACCTGAAGGAGAACCCCAGTACCTGGGGTTGTATCTACTTTGGCGTTTTCTGGGGTCCTGCTGAGGTGTGCGTAAGCATGACCCCTTAGATGACTTCCTGACTCTTTTTTGAAGACTCTTAGCCATATAAACTCATTTGTCTTTGCCATTTCCCCCTTTTATTCAAGGTCAAAAAGGAGTGTTAACACATGATCCTACATGTAGGCTGAGATTTTCTGCTGGTCTGAGTTGATCCTTTTATTCAAGGTCTTTTTCTAGTTACATCATCAGCTGGTGCTTGGTAGTAATCCCTCAGCACCAGGGAGGCTCATCCCCAGGAGTCATGTCCCACACTGGGGGAAGGTAATGCATTTACATGCTGAGTTTGGCTTAGAGAGTGGCCACATTTGAGCAACATGGAGGCTCTCAGGAGGTAACTCTAAGGTACCCTGCAGCTGTAGGCCTAGTCCATATTTCAGGTGCACAGGCTTATAAGCATAGTCATCAGTATCAATAGCTCATTGTTGGACCTTCTGCTTCACTGGTCTTCGCCGTTGCACTTGGGGGATTGTTGCTGTTCCATTGAGGAATGTGATAGAGCTCCCCTGGCTAGGAACTCAGCACTCCCTCAGTTGTCATTTTTAACTGTAACCACTATGAAAATATCCAAACATTTCTGTGTACCCTATATACATGCCCTGGAGAGCTCCCTCCCAACCATGTGCCCCCTATCAATAACACCCCACACCAGTGTTCTCCCTGCCCCCCGCCATAGTTGAACCTCTCTGTGGTCCAAAACTTCTTCAAAAATGAAGCCTAATATAGTGCCAGGTTCCATTAATAGTAAAATGGAATATAATGATGGTTTTAAAGGTTAGATATAGAATACATACTAATTTAGAAAAACTAAATAAAGTAAAAATAAATTGGGGTATGAAAAAATGAAAAAGCTTTGTTTTTGAAGTTTTGCCTTTCATCACTGTAATAGGTGTTGCCCTGTAAGTACAGTGGCAAGATGCTTTCTTTCCTTTCTTCCTCAGTGTCTACATTCTTTCTTTTTTTTCCTAATTTTTAATTTTGTCTTCAAAAAGTTTTAGATCACAGTAATTCACATATACAATATAGGGGACTCCCATATATCCAACATCAAACCATTTTCCCCTTTCCCCAGCAATGATCTTTTTACGTGTTCATGTTATATTTGCTGCAGCTAATGTACAGATTTTGAAACATAGCTATCAAACATGGTTCCATTTTGGTTTACATTATGGTTTATATTTTAGACTATACACAATTTAAAATTTTTAGTTTCCTTATGTTTTATATTATGGTTTACATTTCAGCTTATAGACTTTTGTACACTTTTGGTGTAAGTTAACATGTCCTATATCCATCATTACATGATCTTGTGGAACACTTCCATTGCCCCCCCAGTTGCCCTGCTTCCATCTATTCTATACCTCTCTCCCCCTTCCCTCAGGGCCCACAGTGACAATCAGTCTTCAATACTTGAGGGACCAGATTCACAGATACTTGCAACAATGCTGAGGGCTTGACACACTAACCAACTGGGAGCCCCTGATTCTCTTGAGAGACACAATTCCCTCTCTTTGAGAACATCAGGTCTCCCCAGGATGTAGGTGCACCTTCACACTCATTGTATGGGTCTCCACCCAATGATATAACACACTATGACAAAATGAGCACTCACACACTTCCTAAAAGCCTGACCATATACCAGTTGCACCCCCTTAAGCACCTTAAACACATAATCCTTCCTTATTATATTTTCTGAAGAGTTTTCTCAACATTATAGTTCCAACCATATACCTGACAGTCTCCCATATTCAACCATTACCTCCATCCCTCCCCCCAATTCCTTGGGTCATCTGACCCATACTCCCAGCCATAGCCCCCGTCAAGCCCACAAAGCCCCACCCAAAGGTATCTCATTGCCCCCATCTTATCCCCTCCCTGTACAAATACTTACCTCCAGCTTATCATAGACTTCACTCATATAGGTGTCAGCTCTCACCCCCAAATTCCTTTAAGCCTATCTTCCAGTCTCTAGCTCTCTGAGACAGCCTGGTTTGCTAGTTTCATATCAGAGAGGTCATGTAGTATTTGTCCTTCAATGCCTGGCTTGCTTCACTCAACATAAGGTCCTCAAGATTCATCCATGTTATCATATGTGTTTGTATTATATTCCTTCTTATAGCTGAGTAGTATTCCATTGTATGTATATATCACATTTTATTTATCAGTTCATCTGTTGACGGGCATTTAGGTTGATTCCAACTTTTGGCAATAGTGAGTAATGCTGCTATGAACATTCGTGTGCATATATTGGTTTGTGTCCTTATTTTTAGTCCTTCTAGGTATATACCCAGCAGTGGAATTGCTGGGTCATATGGCAAATCTATAGCTAACTTTTTGAGAAACCGCCAAACTGTCCTCCAGAATGGCTGGGTCCTTCTGCATTCCCACCAGCAGTGGATGAGTGTTCCCATTCCTCCATATTCTCTCCAGCACTTGCAGTCTTCTGTTTTTTTGATAGCTGCCAGTCTTATGGGAGTAAGATGGTATCTCATTGTAGTTTTGATTTGCATTTCCCTAATAGCTAGTGATTTTGAGCATTTTTTCATGTGCTTTTTAACCATTTGTATTTCTTCTTTGGAGAAGCATCTGTTCAAATCTTTTTGGCCCATTTGAAAAATGGGTTGTCTTTTTATTTTCAAGATATAGGAGTTCTTTATATATGCAGGATATAAGTCTCCTATCAGATATATGGTTACCAAATATTTTCTCCCATTGGGTAGGCTCTCTTCACTTTCTTAACAAACTCCTTTGAGGTGCAAAAGGCTTTAATTTTGAGGAAGTTCCTTTTATTTATTTGTTCTTTTGCTGCTTGTGCTTTGAGTGTGAAGTTTATGAAGCCATTTCCATTACAAGGTCCTGTAGATGCTTCCCTGCATTGTTTTCCAAGGTCTTTATGGTCTTGGCTCTTACATTTAGGTTTTTGATCCATCTTGAGTTGATTTTTGTATAATGTGAGATGGTAATCCTCTTTCCTTCTTTTGCATATGGATATCCAATTCCCTAGGCACCATTTGTTGAAGAGGCCATTCTCTCCCAGTTGAGTGGGTTTGGTGGCCTTGTCAAAAATCAGATGAGTGTATATATGAGGATCTATATCAGAACTCTCAATTCGGTTCCATTGGTCAGTGTGTCTATCCTTGTGCCAATACCATGCCGTTTCCACTACTGTAGCTTTGTAGTATGTTTTGAAGTCAGGTAGTGTGATTCCTCCAATTTCATTTTTCTTTTTCAATATGTCTTTGGCTATTTGGGGCCTCTTTCCTTTCCAAATAAATTTCAGTTAGTTTTTCTAGTTCATTGAAAAAAGCTGTGTTGATTTTTATTGGAATTGCATGAATCTGTTGATCAGTTTTGGTAGGTAGACATCTTAATAATATTTAGTCTTCCTATCCATGAACAGGGAATATTCCTCCATTTATTTAGGTCTTCTTTGATTTCCTTAAATAGTGTGGTATAGGGAAACGGACTTTGGCCCAGTGGTTAGGGCGTCCGTCTACCACATGGGAGGTCCGCGGTTCAAACCCCGGGCCTCCTCGACCCGTGTGGAGCTGGCCCATGCGCAGTGCTGATGCGCGCAAGGAGTGCCATGCCCACGCAAGGGTGTCCCCCGCGTGGGGGAGCCCCCACGCGCAAGGAGTGCACCCGTGAGGAAAGCCGCCCAGCGTGAAAAGAAAGTGCAGCCTGCCCAGGAATGGCGCCGCCCACACTTCCTGTGCCGCTGACGACAACAGAAGCGGACAAAGAAACAAAAGCAGACAAAGAAACAAGACGCAACAAATAGACACCAAGAACAGACAACCAGGGGAGGGGGGGAAATTAAATAAATAAATAAATCTTAAAAAAAAAAAAAAATAGTGTGGTATAGTTTTCTGTGAATAAGTCTTTTACATCTTTAGTTAAATTTATTCCTAGGTATTAGATTTTCAAATTTACTATTGTAGATGGTATTTGTTTCTTGATTTCCTCCTCAGATTTCTCATCATCAGTGTACAGAAATGTTCCTGATTTTTGTGCATTGATCTTAAAACCTGCAACTTTACTGAACTCAAGTTCTAGAAGGTTTGTTGTAGACTTCTTAGGGCTTTCTATGTATAGGATCATGTCATCTGCAAATAGTGAAATTTTGACTTCTTCCTTTCCTATTTGAATCCCTTTTATATCTGGTTCTTGCCTCAGTGCTTGAGCAAGTACTTCTAACACAATGTTAAGTAGAAGGGGTGATAGTGGGCATCCTTGTCTTGTTTCTGATCTTAGAGGAAAAGATTTTAGGATTTCACCATTGTAAATGATGTTAGCTGTGGGTTTTTCTTATATACCCTTTATCATGTTCAGAAGTTTCCTTCTATTCTTTCTTTTGCAGTGTTTTTATCAAGAAAGGTGTTTTCCTCTTTTTTTTATAAGGATACATGTGATTGCGTTTAGAGCCCACCCAGATAATCTTGATGCTGTCTCCATCTCAGGGGCTTTGACTTAATCACAGCTGCAGACTCTTTTCTCATATAAGTAACATTACAGGTTCAAGAGATTAGGACCTGATATGTATGGGGTCTTTATCCAGCCTTCTAGACTTAAGCTATTCTAAAGTACTCTTGATTTCTCTCTCTAACCAATTTCTTTCCCAGTGTTCCCCATGTCAGTATATGGTACCACCATCTATCCAGAAACCTAGGAGGCATTCTTGAAGCCTCCCTTTCCCTTTCTCCTTGTATTCAGTTCAGAAATCCTTTGGCTCTACCTCCAGAATATGTTTAGAATCTACCCAGAACTTTTCGTTTCCACAGTTTTAATCTTAGTCCAAGTAACCATCATCTCTCCCTGCACAATTTCAGTAGCCTCCCAAAGGGTCTTCCTACTTCCATTTTTCTCTCTTCAATTCATTCCCCATAAGGTAGCTGGAGTGATTTTTAAAATATTTCAGGTCATGTCATTCCCCAGTTTAAAAGTCATCATTGGTTTCCTGTGCTTGAAATAAATTCTAAATTCCTTACCACGGCCTGTGAGACTTTGGATGTTCTGGCCTCTCTCTAGTTTCAATCACACAACACTTTGCCTTGCCCTCTATACCCCAGCAACACCAGTTTTCTCTAATCTCCTTGAACGTGCCAAGCTATTTGTCACTCCATGGCCTTTGCACATGTTGTTACTTCTGCCAGAGGGCTCTTGCTTTCTCTGTCTCAGTTTAAATGTCCCCTTCTCAGTCTGAGAGGCCTCTTTTGATCCTGTCTAAATTTGGGATGTCATTTCTACCCATACTGCCTCTGTCCCATTAGGTTCTCTTTTTTTAAAGATTTATTTATTTCTCCTCCACCCCCCTCGTTGTCTTCTGCCTGTGTCCATTTGCTGTGCGTTCTTCTGTGCCTGCTTGTCTTCTCTTTACGCAGCACCAGGAACTGATCCTTGGACCTTCTGGAGTGGGAGAGAGGTGCTCAATCTCTTGTACCACCTAAGCTACCTGGTCTGCTGCATCTCTTATTGTCTCTCCTTTGTGTCTCTTTTTGTTGCGTCATCTTGCAGCACTCCATGTGGTCAAGCTCTCTGCTTGGGCCAGTTTACTGCACGGGCCAGCTTGCCTTCACCAGGAGGTCCTGGGAATTGAACCCTGGACTTCCCATATGGTAGACAGGAGCCCAATTGCTTGAGCCACATCTGTTTCCCAGGTTCTCTTAAAGTACTGTATTTTGGGGAGTAGATGTGGCTTAGTGGTTGAGTGCCTACCACGTATAAGGTTGTGGGTTCAATTTCTGGTACTACCTCCTTAAAAAAAATGCATTTGTTACTAAAAAAAAAAAGTACTGTATTCTTTTATTCTTTTATTTCATCACATTTATTATAATTTACAATTATTTACTGGTTAGTTTATTATAAAATCAGTTACAGTAGGAACCTTGATTGTGGGGCTCCTGTCTGTCTTTTCCACCATTGAATTTCCAGCAACTAGCATATAGGAGCTCAGTATGATTTTTCACAATTTGATGGTGATGTGAAAATTTTCATTTTAAGTGTGCAATTCAGTGGTATTAATTACTTTCACATTATTGTGCAACTATCACTACTATTTCTGAAACTTTCAACCACCCCAATTGGAAACTCTGTACCCATTAAGCAGTAACTCTCCATTCTCCCATCCTCCCAGCCCTGGGCAACCTCTAGTCTACTTTCTGTCTATAAATTTGCTTATTCTAGATTTTTTCATATAAGTAGAAACATACAATATTTGTCCTTTTGTTTCTGGCTTATTTTACTTAGCATAGTTTTTCCAAGTTCATGCATGTTGTAGCATGTAACAGAACTTTATTCCCTTATATGACTGAGTAATATTACATTGTATGTGTATAACACATTTTGTTTATCCATTCATCTGTTTAATGGACACCTGGGTTCTTTCCACGTTTTGGCAATTGTGAATAATGCCACTAGAAACAGTGTTATATAAATAATCTGAGTCCTTGTTTTCAGTTCTTTTGAGCATATATTTAGGAATGAAATTGCTGGATCATGTGATAATTCTATGTTTGACTTTTTGAGGAACCACCAAACTCTTTGCCATGTAGGTTCCCATTTCTTCACATCCTTGCTAACACTTGTTATTTTCTTTTTTTTTAATAATCATACTACTGGGTGTGAAGTGATATCTTATAGTTTTGATTTGCATTTCTCTAATGACTAACAATGTTGAGCATCTTTTCATGTGCTTATTGTTTGTATGTTTTTTTAAAAATGTCTATTTAAGTCCTTAGCCTTTTTTTTTTTTAAATAAGGATGTTTATTAAGGTTCATACTTAGCTCTATGAGCCACTGTCCAGCCTCATTCCCTTTCAATGCGAATGACATTAGGGAGGCTGTGTCACAGGTAGATCTCAATGCTTGATTAGATGGGTGACAGTAAGGGGTCCCTCCCATAGACAGATGTAGATAGATACCTATTGGGGATGAAGAGGGAAATCACTGGAAATTTACAGGAGCCCAATATTATTTTATCCCATGTGTATAACTGCTCCTATCACTGAGAAACAATAGCAGCAAATAAATGGGAATCCTTAGCCTATTTTTTAATTGTGTTTGTCTTTTTGTTTGTATTAGTCAGCCAAAGGGTGCTGATGCAAAGTACCAGAAATGTGTTGGCTTTTATAAAGGGTATTTATTTGGGATAAAAGCTTACAGTTATAAGGCCCTAAAGAGTTCAGTTCATGATACCATAAGAGGTATTTTCTCACCAAAGTCTGCTACCACGTGTTGAAGCAAGATGGTTGCCCATCTCTGTGAGAGTTCAGCCTTCCTTTTCCTCTAAAGGCTCTTGGGGCCCAGTTTCTTCCAATTTTGCCTGTTGACTGGCAAAGGGCTCATCTCTCTGGGCTTCTCAGCTGCTGTGGTCTCTTTGTAAGGTCATCTGTAAACTATCAGGCAAAGGCCCCTCTCTCCCTGGGCCTCCAGGGTCAAAACTGACAAAGTTCTCTCTCTCCTTCTGTATCTTCTGTATGTGTCCGTTCATATAGGCCACCAAGGGGCCAGGGAATCAACCCTGAGTTACACCCTACTGACATGGTCGAATCAAAGCCCTAATCTTAACATAATTTAATCAGAGTCATCTCAGCTGAATCTAATACAATCAAAGGGTATCATGCCCAGAGGAACAGACCGATTTACAATCATAATCTCTCTTTTTGGAATTCAAATTGCCATACTGTGTTAGAATTCTTTATATGTTCTGGATATAAACCCTTATCAGATATATGCTTTGCAAATATTTTCTCCCTTTCTTTACATTATCTCTTCATTTTTTTGATAATGTCCTTTGGTGCTCAAAAGTGTAAAATTTTGATGAGGTCCAATTTATCTATCATTTCTTTTGTTGTTTGTGCTGTTGATATCATATCTAGGAATCTACTGCCAAATCCGAGGTCATAAAGATTTTCCCCTATGTTTTCTTCTAAGAGTTTTGGGGTGTTAGCTCTTATATTTAGGTTATTGGTCTATTTGGAGTTAATTATTGTGTATGCTGTGACTAAGGATCTGGGTTGTTTTTTTTTCTTTTAATATACTTTTAAATTTTTTTTAAAAAAGAACTTAGATTACATAAATGTTATATGAAAAATATAGGTGATTCCCATATGCCCCACCTCTAGCCCCTCCCACTTTTTCCAACATTAACAATTTCTTTCATTAGTGTGGTACATTTGTTACAATTGATGAACACGTTTTGGAGCATTGCCACTAAGTATGGATTATAGTTTACCCTCCCTCCCACACATTTTGTAAGTTATGACAAGATATATAATGGCTTGTATCTGTCATTGTAGTGTCAATCAGGACAATTTTTAAGTCCTGAAAACATCCCTATATTACACTTGTTTTTTCCTCTCCTTCTCCTCAGAACCTCAAGTAGCCATTGTCTCCACATCAATGCTAACAGTTCTCCCATTGCTAGAATCACAATAAGTCTACAGTAGAATACCAGTAAGTCTATCTAGTACCCAAACCTGAGGATTCTGGGAAGGGGATGCCCACTCTGCCTCTAATTGAGAGGGGGCTTAGATCCCATGGGGCAGATGGATGGGACTATCTCGTGTGCAGTTGCAGATTCTCTCTGTTCTTTGGGATGGTTGTTGTCCATCATCATCTCCTTGTTAGTTGTCCTGGGTGAGTCCAGTGAACTGGAGAGTAGGTGTTACAACTTTTCAGGGCCAATTGACACATGGACAACCCAAAGATTTAAGCCTCTTGGACATACACCTATCAACCCTAGCACTAACTATAGGTTCAAATAGAAGGAGCAGAAGAGCCATGTGTAGGAAAACCACAACTGATTCCAACTCTGTCATACTGGGGAGTATACACTCTCAAATAGGGCCCACTGGCAGGCACCTAACTCCTGAGCTGTCTGCCCTGCCTATAGTGTCTGGATGCTTCTGCCCCTGGAGGAAATACTTACTTTGGCAATCAATGAGATCCTGCTGGGATGTGCATAAGCGTAACCTCTGAAATGACCTCCTGACTCGCTTTCATGTCTTTTTGCCATGTAAATTCATTTGTCTTTACCCTTTCCCCCTTTTGGTCAGCATCTTTTTTCAGTTGCATTGCAAGTTGGTGCTTGGTAGTAGTACCTTGGTACCAGGGATGCTCATCCCTGGGAGTCTTGTCCCAAACTGGGGAGAAGGTAATACATTTATATGCTGAGTTTGTCTTAGAGAGAGGCCACATTTGAGCAACATGGCTTCATTCTTCTGCATGTGGAAATCCAGTTTTCCCAGCACCATTCTTCGAGGAGACCACTCTTTCCCCATTGAGTGGACATAGCAGACTTGTTGAAAATCAATTGGGCATAGAAGTATGAATTTATCTCTGGGCTCTCTTTCTGTTTATTTAGGCTTTTCTAATTCCTTTCAGCAATGTTTGTAGTTTTCAGTGTATAAGTCTTTTACCTCCTTGGTTAAACTTATTCCTAAGAATTTTATTCTTTCTGATGCTATTATAAGTAGAATTTCTTTATTTCTTTTTTGGATTGTTTATTTCTGGTATATAGAAACACCTGATATTTGTGTATTGATCTTACTCTGCTCAAATGTGCATTTTTAAGTGTGGCCTTATTTTAGAGCACTAGATGCCCATTAATAAAGCTTAAATTTTTTGGTGGCCTTAGAATAAAGTCCTTATTCCTTACTGAGTATGGCATGAGGCCCTTTATGACCTGGTCCCTGTTCATCTCTCCACTTTTACCTTTCACTGCTGAGTTAATCTCAGTATTTATGCACCCTCTGTTTCTTTGCCTGAATTATACCTTTCTTTCTTTGTCAGGGTAACTCCTACTTACTTTCTTTGAAACTCAGCTCCTTCCAGAAGCTTCCTTGACTATCTGCAGTTGGCTGGCCTGTCTTAGGTCATATCACTTTCTATTGTAATTGTGTGCTTGTTTTTCCCCATTAGACCAAAAGCTCCCTGAAGGCAAGGATTACTATGTTCATCTCTGCCTGTGTTTGCCACAGTACCAGGAGGTACTCAATCAAAGTCTATTTTCATTTGCCGTCCTAAAAGATATTTTATACTCTATGATAGAGGACATTCCATCTTGCACGTATGCATGAATATGATGAATTTACTATGTATTGAATATGCTTTTTACTAAGACTAATAACTCAGCTTTCTTTTTCTCAGGAGACTTTAGTGCTCTTTGGCATCATAAATGTTTGCTTGTTAAAAACTCATATTGATGGTATCTTATTAAGGATGAGCTTTCAGTGGTTTAAACGTCAGTTGTTATGAGTCTCAGACTCACTGAGTCATCTCACTACTGAGTCAGTCATACTGAAAGCAATTATCCAGTGGGTTTGACCTGTTTTAGAACAACTTAGGAGGGAGGCACAGTCTTGCCGTGAACTAAAATGAAAGCAGTAGACAGCTGGTATTTTATTTATTGATATTGAGTACCCTACCGTCATTCTAGATTCTGAAACAGTTAGCATTTGCTCACAGTGGGAAGGTTTTATTTATTTATTTATTTTTAAAAAAGATTTATTTTTTATTTCTCTCCCCCCGACCCCACCTCCCAGTTGTCTGCTCTCTCTGTCCATTCGCTGTGTGTTCTTCTGTGACCGCTTCTCTCCTTATCAGTGGCACCAGGAATCTGTGTTTCTTTTTGTTGCGTCATCTTGTTGTGTCAGCTCTCCATGTATGTGGTGCCATTCTTGGGCAGGCTGCACTTTCTTTCACGCTGAGCGGCTCTCCTTACGGGGCGCACTCCTTGCGCGTGGGGCTCCCCTGTGAGGGGGACACCCCTGCATGGCACAGCACTCCCTGCGCGCATCAGCACTGCGCATGGGCCAGCTCCACACGGGTCAAGGAGGCCCGGGGTTTGAACCGCGGACCTCCCATGTGGCAGATGGATGCCCTAACCACTGGGCCAAGTCTGCCTCTAGTGTTACTTTTAATCTCATGGGGTCAGTCAGGCTGTACATTTTCGTTGGTTATTGCTTTGCCAGTAATTTTATTTTTCCATCTATTCTCTAAATAATACATTTGCTGAAACACCCTTCTCTCCCCCTTAACCAGCTGACTTTTATTTATATTTCCAATTGTAGCTTCCTGCTCTTAATCGCCACCACCACACACACAAATCCTCACCTCTTTATATCCTCCTTATGTCTTTTAGGCACTCTGGTTTTCCTTCTTTTATAGCCCTGGCCACTCTATGCTGTAATTGTCTGTTTACCTGTTTTCATAACTGATTGTAACATCCTAGAGGGTGGTGGGGATTATAGTTTTTATCACCATATCCCTAACTGTAACCCTACTATACCCCTAACTATATTAAACCAAGGATCCAGTTTATTGTTCTATAGATCCTAACCCTTTCCCTTACCCCATGCCTAGTACCTGGTAAATAAGTGTTTGCTAGTTGAAAGAATGTTACCTGATTCCTAAAACTTTTATACTTTCAGACCCGTAAGAAACAAAAAGAAGATGTGGAAGTCGTGGGAAGCAGTGATGGAGAAGGAGCCCTTGGGCTTGGAAATGACCCTAAGAGCCGGGAACAAGTGATCAATGATCGAATTGGTTACAAACCCCAACCCAAGCCTAATAATCGTTCATCTCAATTTGGAAGTTTTGAATTTTAGAGGTAGATTATCTTGCAAGCCAGAGCCCTGGAGTGGAGTAAAATGATGGCAGACATTCAAACAAGATTTAGAGAACTGAGTGTTTGCAGTAAGCAGAATGTTTTACTTACTGCAGAAAGAAATCCTTGTGCATGAGATTACTGATGCTTAATTTTTTAAAGCTGGAATCAAACCTCCAGTTTGTTTCTGGGAAATTTCTTTGACTTTATAAAACTTGTCTGATTTTTGCTTTTGAAATAAATATATTTTTGGAAAAATGTTAGGCATTCTTACTGAAGTATAATAGCACTGTTAATCCCTAGTCTTTAAAAGGTAATTGCTGGAGCTGGACTTGGCCCAGTGGTTAGGGCATCCGCCTACCACATGGGAGGTCTGCGGTTCAAACCCCGGGCCTCCTTGACCCGTGTGGAGCTGGCCTGTGCGCAGTGCTGATGCGCGCAAGGAGTGCCCTGCCACACAGGGGTGTCCCCTGTGTAGGGGAACCCCACGCGCAAGGAGTGTGCCCCATAAGGAGAGCTGCCCAGTGCAAAAGAAAGTGCAGCCTGCCCAAGAATTGTGCCGCACACACGGAGAGCTTACACAGCAAGATGACGCAACAAAAAGAAACACAGATTCCCGGTGCTGCCGATAAGGAGAGAAGCGGTCACAGAAGAACACACAGCGAATGGACACAGAGAGCAGACAACTGGGGGTGGGGAGGGGGAGAAAAATAAATAAAAATAAATCTTTAAAAAATAAATAAAAAGTAATTGCTGCAGAGCAAGTATAGCTCAGTGGTTGAGCACATGCCTTCCATGTACAGGTTCCCAGGTTCAATAACCAGTACCTCCAAAAAAAAAAAAAAAAGGAAGTAATTGCTACAGGAGGTAATATCATTCCTTCCCATCTTTATTGAAGACCTAAGCACACTTGTCGTTGATCCCTTTTGCTGATTTCCATTTAACCTATTTATTCACCAAATACTTACTGAGTGTCTATGTGTGCCAGGCTGCCTAAGCACTTGGTAAACATCAGTCAACAAAATCGATGAAGATTCTTGCCCTTGTGATATTGTTTACACTCTATTAAGCTGTGGATTTCCAGAACCTGTTTAAAGAATAACTTTGTAGTGTGGCTGTGTAACTGGGAGACAGGCAATGGTGGGAAACTATAATAGGAATGCTCTTAACAGTACTACCATCATTCCACTTCTGCTATTCCAATTTGCCTAAGGATTTTCCCCACCAGGAACCAATCTGAGGGGCAGCTCGGGATAGTTTTGATCTGTGCCCTGTTGTTTTCACTGTTCACTTCAACTACAGGGGACCACAGCTGTGGTAGCAAGAACCTCTGTACTCATCAGTTCTAAAGAAACCCATTAGCAGGACTTTACCCAGCCTTCTGGGGTGGTTTAATCTAACTAGGAATGTGGGAGAGGCAGGTGTAAAATGGGATACCTAGTGTCCCTTCTTGTTCTAGCCTTTCTTAGAAAACCCTTATTCCTCCAGTTTTACCTAGGCCTTCAATTTTGTTATAATTTTATAAGCACATGTAGTTAGGTTCCAGAAAGGGAAATCAAGTTATATATCTTGAAGCCTGCACAAGTCAATACGGAAGGGCAGGGCAAAATGAGACTCTGCTCAACCCTCTCACTGACGTCCCAGTAGGATGAGGTATTGACTAGGCACCGAAGCATAAGAACATCGTGCTGGCTGTCTTGCCCTCCTTACTAGTAGCCAACACTCAAGAGTCCCAGTGCATAAGGTACTAATTAAGTGCTTTACAAAGATTATCTCATTTAATCCTTAACTATGGGGAGGCTACTTTATCCTAATTTTATAAAAGGTGGAACTGATTTTTGGCTTTTAAGTGGTAGAGCTGAGGTGTTTTTTTTAACGATTTATTTCTCTCCCCTTCCCTCCCCCACCCCCCATTATCTGCTGTATCCATTCGCTGTGTGTTCTTATGTGTCTGCTTGCATTGTTAGCAGAACTGGGAATGTGTCTCTTTTTTGTTGGGTCATCTTGCTGCGTCAGCCCTGTGTGTGTGCAGTGCCACTCCTGGGCAGGCTGTGCTTTTTTTGTGCGGGGCTCTCCTTACTGGGGCTCCCCTACACAGGGGACACCCCCGCGTGGCACGGCACTCCTTGCGCACATCAGCACTGTGCATGGGCCAGCTCACCACACTGGTCAGGAGGCCCAAGGTTTGAATCCTGGACCTCCCATCTGGTAGGCGGATGCTCTTATCAGTTGAGCCAAATCCACTTCCCTAGAGCTGAGATTTGAACTGAGTCAGTCTGTTATCTTAACCCATGTTTCTAAACCTCCTTGCTACACTGCTAGTCTTTTTCCATGGCTGGGTCTAAGAAAGTGGGGGATCTTAGGGGTAGAGTGAGAGGTTGCTCTTAAAGTTTTCAGGAAATGCTCATGCTATTAATACTCATGAATTAAACTAATTCTAGAATGTGAATTACTACGTCAGCAGAAAGAGCTTAATGCAACTGTAAGTCTTTTTTTTGGCACAACTGAAATCACGTATATTGATTCTATACTCCTCCGGTTCATTTCTGGCTTACCCAAACTTAGGAAGATGACCAGGTGCTTGTGAAGAGATACAAACCTTAGCCAGAAAATTATACCTTCCATTTTTCCTGAAAACTGGAGTAATTATAATCAGTAGAAAATAAAAATATACTTACAATGGTTTGGATACCTATTATGTGCTGGGTGTGATACACATATTACTCTTAATTCAAACAGGTGCTATTAGGAGGTACGAAGGATTGAACCTGGGACCTCATACATATGAAGCAGGCACTTAACCACTGAGCTACACCAGCTCCATTACTGGCTTTTTATAAAAGGAAACTAAGGCTCAAGGGTTATTAAAATAACTTGCCTAAGGCCACACTACTAATAAATGGTAGAGCCAGGACTCAGTCCCAGGTAGGCTTGACTCGAAAATGTCTGTTTGAAAGTCAGCTTTTAAGTTCAGGAGTCCATGGTTTACTGAGATATTTTCAACTTCATGAAGACCCTATGTCCTGTGCAAAGGTCACGTAGATCTTTTGGTATGCATTAGCCTGTCTGTCATTTTAAGTACAGTAGGAAGACAGTGAGATGAAGACATTAAGGCACCAGGTCACCAAGATGACCTGGGCATCTTAAAAACTGATGATCATGTTCAGTCTATATGTGGACTATGAAGAAAATAGCTTATCTTGATATCACTCTAGGTAGAGAGACATTTATAGAATCACAAAATCAAAATATTTATTTTGTTCTTTTGCACATGACACTGTTAAAATATTCCTACTACAGCAATACTGCTCTCCAGGAGCTTACAATCTAAACAGTCAACATTAATTGTAGACCCAGTGATTAAGGCATTGTATCAAATGCAGACTTTGTATCTTTAGATCTATCTTCTGAAAGAAGCAGCTAGAGAGGGCAGGATCAAGATTAATTAATATGAAACTGTACCTCCTGCCCCCTGCTCCTTATATAAGGAGCCCCCTGTATCTAGAACCTAAGACTAGTGCCCCACAGCCTAAAAAGGAATTCCAGCCAACCCTACCATAGAAGTAGTGAAGACACCTTAGTCCCAAATCCCCTGGTAGACCCAGTGAGGAGTCCCTATTTATGGGTGATGGGGGGTGGGGTGGGGAGGGCTGTGTTCCTCTATCATTGACTGCAGACGGCACCTAAGATTCTATAACTGTGGGGATGGTACCAGGTAAACCCTTTACCCAGTTTTATAGAAATTGCAGCGGGGCAATTGCTCCTTAAAGCATGCTTGTGCAGGTTTTAGGACTTTTGGGTGGTATCTAATCCACTGCATAGCAATGTCCACTGTATCAGGAGGGCCAGGCAGATTTAAAAAAACACAGATGTATGGGATAAGGGAAGGAAATTACTGAAAGAAAGGGAAAGGAGAACAAAATAAGGGGCCAAAAACTGGGGAGTCTCCTAAGGGATGTGAACAGGGAAAGAAGAAAATAGAAATTTGGGTCCAAAAGTAACAAAGAAGCCAGGCACCAAATGAACAGGGATTCAGAAATGGAAGTTGGTAAGACCATTCTATTACCACAAACCAAGAGCTCAGGAAGAATGGAATTTAATCTTTAAATTTTTTCTTCTTCACTGGCTTCATGTGGCAAACTAACCTCTGAAATTGAGGTTTTTCACGATTTTTTTCTATTTTAAATACCTAAAGACCTATCCCCAAACCAGTGTTTCTCTGTGAGTTTCAAATTCATAGCACTTTGTCTTAACTGGCCTTGAGTTATTTTTTTACCTTACTAATAAGTCCTGTTACAGCAGCTCAGGCCAAGTTTTCTAGAGTACCAGGGCCACTACTAAACATTGGTTCTTATTTTGTTTCCCATGGTTTTACTATTCCTTGTCTTCTGAGACAATAACAGCCGAAAACACCTTCACGTTGGACTGTGAAGGCCTGTAATTCACTCTGCTCACGCTTAGCTGATCTAAGTATTAACATTGCAAGGGGGTAGAATGTGAGAAAAGCAAATCTAAATATTGGTTCCTGGATTTGAACCTCAATCCAGTAGGCTCATAACCCTCTCTTGGTTCAAAGCCATAGAAGTACACATTCGTCATTCTCCAATATTTAACTGGCCCCCACAGAGAAAGTACAAACTACAAAATCACAACAGAAGCCAAAAAGATTGCTGTGTTTTTGTTTCCTCTGCCCTGAGGCACATTTGGAATCTAGCACCAAGGAGGGCAGGATTTAATAGACCAGCACAGAGTTGCTATTCAGAGGTAGTTTGGACTGTGAACAAGACTGCAGTGTACACTTAAAACCAAACAATAAAAATCTAATGTGATTCTTTATTAAGGAGAAGAGTTTTGGCCACATGCAATTTAATTAAACCCCCAAGAGTAACAAAGATGGTCATATGGAGGATGAGAATTTGCCTGGTGTGGGCATGGATGTTGGGGGCTAAGGAAAGTCTGGCCATCAGCAGACCACATCCTCAGCCTCTCCAAGGAGAAAGGCTGAACTTGGGCCCTTTTGACCCAGGGCTAGCAGATTTACACTGCAGGTCACAGGTCTCTCTCAACTACCAAGAAACCACAGATTTTTAAAAACAAAGGACAAGTGATTTCACACATGTGGATAAAAGTTACTTTGGCTATACTGCCGTTGCACACATGCGCTCAGGCAGACATACACACAGTTGGAGCTGAATAAATGTTTATGGAATGATTAAAGAATATAGTTCTTGACTTAAACCCAGAGATGCCAACTACCAATCAGCAAATTTCAACTCCCAGGCCCACCAGGTATACTCCCTTAGTTTAAAGCAGAGATTCTCAAAGACTGGTCCCCTGATTAGCAGCAGATCACCTGGGAACTTGTTAGAAATGTTAATTTTGGGGCTCTGGGGTTGAGGCCCAGTAACCAGTGTCTTAACAACCCCTCCTGGTGATTCTAATCCATGCTAGTTTGAAAATCGTTGGTTTAGGGGCAGACATGAAAACAACTGGAAAAAATGATTCAAATTCTTTGCTTCATTCAGCTATGACAAACCAAGGTACCAAGTCAAAGTAAAATGCCAACAGTTTTAGTTAAAAATATCTATTTCTATTTTCTCAAATTGATTGTCTTTTTTTTCCTTTTGACTGGCAAGTTCTTTCTAATCAAAATATTAAGTGGGAACACAAGTTGATGAGTCAGCCACCCAAGAATGCATACTTCTGCAAGCTCTAGGCCTGTATTTAGTCTCAAACCACTCCTCTGCACACTCCAAAGATTTTGGTGCAACACATCACACCTGAGGAAAGGCACAATGTATTTCCCACTCATTCAGTCCAAAAACTGGACCTTTCTAATGTTGAGGTTGGGTTCTGGATTTAGTTGGGCAAGAATTTCCCTCAGCTGCCATCAATCTTGGCTGAGGTTACTAATCCCATTCCATCACTAACTCAGAAAAAAAATTCAAATTCACATATTTTCTGTTAAAAGAAACGAAAGAGTAAAAAGGGACGTAGGTGATCAAGTCATTGAACATAAAACTACCTGTATTAGACAAGAAGTTACAACTTGGCTCTAAGATGATGGGGAAGGAGAGGGCATCTCATGAGTGGCCGCTCCTCAAGAGACATGGAAATCTCAGCTTAGTAGAAAAAACAATAACAAAATCAGCCTGGGGAGGTTACCACTTTAGCTCAGAGACTGTTGAGCAAGTGTGTGTGTGTTTGTGTGTGTGTGTGTGTGTGAGGAGATGAGGAGCAAGAAGGGATGACTGGAGTAGGAATCATGTTTTCCAGTCTTGACCTGCTTCCCACTGTAATTGACAAGGCCACACCATGAGTCTGATGTTAATGGCAGTGCTCAGTGATGTCCACTACCACTGCCTTCTTCCAGCTGAAGAGAAAGTATCCCATGCCAGCTCCTGCTGCCACAGCAATGCAGAGGTACCCGTTGTAGGTCATGAAGATGAGCATGAGGAAGTAGCTGATGACTACCTGGATAATATGCAGCACTGTTTGCAGGAGGTGAGGAAAGCTCAGCATCTGCTGCCTGGAGAGTAAACAGGGACAACAATCAGGGACCCTAGGAGTGTTCAGGCAGCTCCGCAGACTGGGAGAAAGGGGAACAGTCATGAACCTAGCCTGAAATGGACTTCCTCACAGCCACCCTGGCAACTCATGGGTACTTGAGTATATGCATGCTGACGGGGTGTCAGGTTTATCAGTATTGGCCAGACAAAGCCACAAGTTATCAGGAGGAATCCTTCTGGGGATGGAAAGAAGAGGGTAGGTGGAGGGGTTATGCCCTAACTTACTCAATCTTGGATCCTGAAAGGTAAGCCCTAAACCCTCCTACACTATTTGCCTGAACATCTTCAAGCTTTCCACCTTTGCTAAGTTCACATCCTACACAAATGGAAATAGAAGTGAGGGTTGGATGGTGTAGTAGAAAGTACTTCATTAGGAATCAGGAGACCTGATCTTTCATCCTTCTGTTTCTTACTAATGTTGTCACCTTAGGTAAGTCACAACCTATCAGGGCCTCAATAAACTCATCAGTACAATGGGAATTTTGTATTGTGTTTGCCTGAAAGCTGGGTGTGTTTGTCTATAAGATTTATTGAGGTCCCATCTAGTTTTAAAATCTCCATTTCCACTAAAACTGAATTTCAAAAGGCATCTGCCAATCTGTGGGAAAAACTGGTAGTCATTCAAATACTTTTTCAGCACTGAGACATCAGTACAGTCTTACACTGTAAACAAAATGAGGTAGAGCTGGGCAGGTAGAACATTTTAAAGAAAGTAATCTATTGGATTCTGCCACTCTTCTATACTCTGACCTGAATTTCTTTTCTTAACTTGTTCATTATTATTTTGGCAAGTATTCTTAAATACAGACTCCTTGCTTACCTTCTTCCAAACTTACTAACACAATTCAGGGTTCCTATCATTCCTCCTTTGGTCTATTCATGACCAATAATCCCAAACCTCCAAAGACAGTTTCAAGCAAGGTCATATAGAATCACTAACTCAAAAAAGAAGGTTGCTGCCAATAGAACAGGTGCTGTTCATCTGGATTTGTTCAAGCTTCTTACCCAACAGTTTTGTGTGTCTCCATAAGGATGGTTCCATTTGGCCCTGGGACAGGCATGGAATTGTAGCGGATGCTGACTTGTGACTTGCGCAATAAGCTCTCTCGAGCTATCTTGAGTCCTTCATAGAACATTGCTAGTAAAAACACTGCCACAAAAGCGCCAGCCATTTCTAAGCAGAGAAAGAAAAGAGAGTGCTACTGTCAAACAAGTGCAAAATCATTAGCCAGAGTGCTGTCCAAGCTAGAAAGACAACTTCACAAAAGAGCTAATCTCAGTTTAACACACTATACTGTTTTAGCTTTTCAGATGTCCAGGTAGAAGAGAAGAGCTAAGATGGTGTTAGTGAAAACCATTGCCTCTGATGAAGAATACATTCACTTTTTGATTAAGATATCTTTCCAAAAAACAAAACAAATAAGCAAAAACATCTGAACAACCATAATCCTTTGGTCCGGCTGTTTGATGGCATTAATTTAGCTTGTTACATTGGGAGAAACACACAATGCATAAATTATAGAAAAGGGGATTAGAACAATTTATTTTTAAGTGCTAGCTACATTTTTTTTTTTGAATAGACATTTCATTTTATATCTTTCACACCATGAGTGTTGGTAATGATATCAATGTATTCCAACTGCTAATCCAACACACTAACTGAACTAAATGCTCCCCTTTTTCCCAAAACAAACTGGTTTTGTGGATTCAAAGATACTCTGAGTAACTAAAGCAGTCCAACTGACTAATGAACTTGTGCAATTTACATTTAAGGCATACCAAAGTCAACATTATAGACACAAAGTGATAGGTGATCTGTCACAAAAAACTAGGAATGACCTAAGATTGGTCATGCAAGAATCAGGAGGAAGGGAACAGTTGTAGCTCAGTGGTTGAGGGCCTGCTTCCCATGTATGAAGCCCTCGGTTCAATTCCTGGTACCAACTTAAAAAAAAATCAGAAGGATATGGACCATAATGTGGCACACTAGAAAGAGGACAAGGCCGATCTAGAAAGTCTTGGTCTTTGTCCTCGCTCTGACATATTAACTCCATGTGACTTGGGACAAGTCAATTTACTATTCGAGGCTTAGTTTATCTCAAAAATGAAAGGATTAAGGATTAAACTAGATAAATAGACTTTAATCTGGGATTATTTATGGTATGCATCTATAAAGAGCTTCTATCTCATTTGACCTCACTGTAGTTTTAGGTCCAGGACAAATAAGTTAGCAAACAAGGAAATACTCTGGAAAATGATGAAAGGAAATGAGTTTGAAAAAACTTCTGACATCTAAATTATTTTTCAGGAGCTCTAAAATAGACATGTTATTTAAAGGAGGATCAAAATAACTATTATGCATCCTCACTTTATAGGTAGGAAATAGGAACCAAGATGGTTATGTATCAGAACCATACAGATTTCTGTAATTAGGGCAGAAAGAGGTGCTGGCTTCCAGATTCTTTACCTAGTGATGCTTTCTCAGAGGCTCACTGTCTCTTGTTTGACTGTCATCATTAAACATCACCTGATAGCTTGCTTACCTCCAGCTGTATTGATCACCAAACCAGAAAACAAGAGTTCCACGTTCTTAAAGCCAAAGTAGAAGGTCATAGGCTGCCAGAAAAGCAAAACAAGCCAATTAGACATGATTGAAGATTTTAAGTGAGAATTTCAGGCAAAGAAGCTTAGAACATTTAAAAGTAACAGATCTGGATAGATAATAAGTTAAGAAGAGACACTCACTGAAGTGGGAGGTTTTCCCCTTACTTTGGTATTACTACCATAGGCACTGAGCACAACTACTCTCCTTTGTCCACCCCTATCAACTTTAGTCTTTCCACCTTTTCTACGCAAAGCAGCAAGAACAGAACATAATTTAGAAACTCTGTAACTAACTTGCCACATGATTTTGAGCAAATCACTTAACTTGTCTGGGTGTGCCTTAGTTTTTACTCATCAGTAACCTGGCCTTTACAGATAATGACTTTCCAGTACTAAAAGTCTATAATTTCAATTATTACCCAAGTGGGTGGGAAAGGGCCCAAGCTGCTTCTCCTGTAGCACTCACCATCATCATCATGTTGCCATGTTCTCCACCATGAGAGTGTGAAGCTGACGTGGTCGGATGATGGTGAGAAGGTGGCATGGTACTGTTGTGGTCCATATTGTTCATTCCTGTATGGTGGGAATGATCCATTTTTTCCAGGAAAAGCTGGGAGTCAGCAGAAGATTCTTTTAAGAAAAAGAATTATATTTATACCTTTCAAGATACAGAATCTTGTTTCATGACACTTTTTGTGTCTGTATGGAATTTCATCCAATGAATGAATGCTCTCCTAGCATCCTTACTCAGAAATATTTTTTATAATCTACAGATGGAGACAGAAGTAACTTGTACTAATAGCTATCACCTTCGGAGATTGTGGCAGAAGGGATTTGCACCTAAACATTCGTTCCTCATTCTGCAGAACTGTTCCTTATACATACATGGTCAATATATGTTCAAGTTTAAATATGAGATAAGAGGAAGAAAAGTAGCTCCTTTGGGTTGCAGAAAGTGGACAATTTATAATTATATACAAATAAAATTTAGCTCCTTGAAGGCTGTCCTAATCATAAATGTCTGTAGACAAAAAGCAAGAACTTCAGATAATTCACTTAATTGGACCGCCTGTGTTTACTCAGGATAATCAGATTACAATTTTACATCTAGGACAACCAGGCGTTAGCTACTGTGAATTTTAGGAAAGGTCTGTTATTGCCCTAGGCAAGCATTATGCAGAACCTTTAGATAAACAAATTTCAATTCTAGCAGGGCCTTAGAGGTAAGAACACAGAAAACATAGTATAAATTGGATATTCTATATTAAATTAAGTCTAGACAGCTGCATTTTCAGCCTTGTCTCTTTGCTACCACATCAGGGCTTTACTGCAAAAGTTAATTCAGGACATAAATCAAGGAGTAAGAACTCCTGGAGCTCTGGGGAAGGAGGAGAGCTGATGTTGGTTCAATTCTCTTTATGGGTCCCTCACATTCAATGTGTAGAGGAATGAGGAGCTTTAGAAATTCAAAGGAGGTATTCATGTTCATAAGCCTGAGTTTGCCTCTCATTCATTCATTCATTCATTCAATCAATATTTATCAAGCTCCTACTTTGTACCAAATTCCGACCTACGTGCTAGCAACCCAATAGTCCTGATGGGGAAAGCAACAATAAACAAGTAAACATGGTGGGATTAGTTGTGAGGGAAATAAACAGGATAATATGAGAACATTACTAAGAGTTGGAGAATAGATATACTTTAGATAGGAAATTTATATAGATTCTGGAAGTCGTGTGTGTGTAACTCAAAAGCACAAATATTCAGATTACAGCCATCTATTCTTTCCTGTTCAACCCCCACAGATTCCATGACATTAGGCTTAAGAAAAAAGTTCCTACTTCCAACAAAGATAAGCAAAGCACTAATCTAGGCATAATCAAATTTCTACTTTGAATTTAAATACCTTTCACATCAGATTTGACATTACCTTGAAATGAGCTTAACGTTTTGTATTACCAATACCATTGTCATAAAAGTACTAGATTGGAGCTACAAAGAGCTATGTAACAGGGTATTTGCCCACAAAGTTTTTATAGCAAACACTAAAAAAAGAATAAAAGCAAAAGTAATTAACCTGGAGACCAACAGATATACACATGCTCCTCAGATGGACCCTTGGGATGATGCTGAGTGATCAAAATGGAAAAGGCTGACATGAACTACCAGGACTGATGTGAATAGGGTTCTGGTAAGGGCTGAGAACACACTCAACTGTTTAGGTAGATAGTAATTGCAAAAATAATAGGAGAGATGGCACACAAGCAAGATTTGGAGTTTACGGGGGACCTGGCAATCCTTTAACTATAAGTGAGAGGGTTTCTGGATGGCAGTTGAACCAGAAAGCAGAACTGCAGGCAGCCCATACAGCAACTGAACAAGGCAAGAGCCACAACATAGATAAACTCATCACTGGAATGGATCCCAAGTTTGTTACGAAAGGCATGACAGAAAGGTTTGGTAACTGGAAAGAAAATGAATGGAAAATGACCTCTAGAAGAGATGTCACGAGAAAAGATTTTGAGAAGACTGATCAAGTTTCCCAATGAATGGCTATTTAGGGCAAGTATGTTCCTGGTCATCAAGGCATCAAAGGCAATGAAGAAATTGCTATATTGGCTACAGAAGGATAAACAAAATAAGACCATTTTCATCATAGGTGTAATTCTGTCCTCTTGGAGCTGTATCTGCTGGTGCCAATTTCAATGATTTCTTCTCGTTCTCCTGTGAGCATCTCTATATAGAATTTGTCGTCTTATGCTTACTTGCTTCTACTTTTTTTCCTACCAACCTCTTTTATCAAGTGTAATATAATAAAAACAGGCTCCTTGCTTTAAAAAAAAGTTAACAAAACAAGAGTGTACATACTAAGCATCAATGATGGGACAAATGATAAGTAGGCAGTAGTTTTCAGATAACGGAGCAACTATCTGAATGATTACAAATTAACTATTATTATAATTATTAACAAATTATTATTTTTGAACCAGGGAAATGAAATGAAATAAGAATGAAAAAAGACTTTTGCCAGCCAGAAAGCTGAAAACACAGTTACTATATCTTCATAAAGAGACTGAAGCAGAAGATAATAATTTTATTTTCTTCCAATAAGAGTCTGGAAAATGGTAACAGCATTAGAAAACCATAAAGGATAATTTCATTCCATATTGTCGCCATGAATCCTGGTCTTTGAGTCAGTGAGAGATACAGAGATGGATCAGACATGGAGTCTTTCCTAAAGGAACTTAAAAGCTAGAAGCTAGAAAGGGAACTGAACAGTCATAATTTCCACTTTGGGGTATAAGATGACATGTAAATGGCTGTTTAAAAAGCAAGAATATAGCACCACAGACTATTTAAGATTTGTACCCTTGATTTCCTCGGTGAACTTTTAAGTATTCTTCACTAACACTTTCTGGAGATTCACAGGTTCCTTTTTGTTCAGGTACCTCATTACCTGTTCAATGAAGATATATTAATAAAGCTCTTTAGATTATCTCATTAGTGACCGAGAAATTTATATGTTCAAATCTTCAGACCATGTCAAAGCATGTACCTGTTCTGAAGTGTCATCTTTACAGGATACATTTCACATTCAAATATATTAGGAAATAGGGCAGGAATAAAATCTATTTCCTTTGATTGTTAGTAGACAGTGAGTTCCTTGGAACTGACTCCTATGCAAGGCTTACCCAATGGCATATGAAAAGAAAGGTACAAAAGTTGGTAAAAATTAACATATAAACATATACTGTAGGGATCAACTCAAACCAATCCTTACTCCTTGATTTATGCCCCTTATGCTTACTAATAGTCTTATTCTAGGAAAATTTCCATTGGAATACACCAAACCCAAGTGGTATCAAGAAAGGAAAAACTTAGAAATTAATTATTAAAGCACAATAAATGAAAGAGATTAAAAATTTTTTCTTCCTACTTGGCTTTTCAGGGATGTGCCAAATGTGTTTGGATAATTCATTTTTTTTTTGAAGGAATCAAACATTCTCTCTGGAAGAGAAATTCTACTTACAGAAACTTGCAGGTTTTAGTCTTTCCTTCAATAACTTTAATCTAAAAAGATCCAAGCTCAGCTTCTTCCAGAATAAAAATGGATACTGAAGTAAGTATAAGTCAAAGTTCAGGGCCAGAACAATCTTGTTTGTTTGCTGTCTCACCTAGAAGTCTGAAGATAAAAAGTTTAATCTCATGGTAACTGTGAGCTGTGTTTTTCTGTCTCTGGTTTATTCATATTTCTCTAACCCTACTGATAACTTTATCCATCTTGCTCTCTAAGAACTGTTTTCTCTAACGTAGCCCTACTGTCACAGTCTCTTTTTAAGTATTGGTGTTCAAGGTCCACAAGGTAGTTGTGGACTGTACTTTGACAGAAGTTTTATGATTTAGAAAGCAATTAGAACTAATGGGATTTGTATAAGAGTTAGAAATGATGAGTGATAAGTGGAACCATAGCAAAATCTGAACAAAATCTGTGTATTTATCAATTTACTGGATTTTTGGTTATAGGATAATCTAAGTATAAACTGCTACCTTTCATTTTCCTTCTTATCCTTAGTCTTCTACTTTATCAAATTTACAAGTTATTTATAAAGAAGAGTACTAAAAAAAAAAAAAAAACCTGAATATATATAATTCAGGGATAGAACTAAGAAACTACCAAAAAAACAAACAGACAAAAAAAAACCTTAGGATTCTTGACTTTTAATCTTTGATAAAATCCACTAACAATATTTTATTTACCAAGTTGTGTTTATAACTAGGTGGAAAGATTAGAAATACCGTACTTTCATTTACATTTTTGTCAACTCAGGTAAATTAGATTTTTGAACAGAATTTAAGAAGGACCCATATTGGAGAAGTACCTTTGCATTCAATACTGGAGAACTCAACAACTCAACAGTGCATCTGGAAGACATCTGGCAAAGAACTTGGAAGGTGTTCTAATTATATTTCAAGTTCCAATAAAATTTCTTACCAAGCCATAAGCAGTATTTGGAGAAGACAATGTCTTTGGTGTCAGACCCAAGTTATTTCTACTAGGATTCTTCCACTTACTAACTTGCATGACTTGGGAGAACTATTTAATCCCTCTGGAGTTGGTTTCAAGCCTATAGAACTGGGAGGGCTTATGAGAGGATTAAATGAGATAATATACTTAAAGCCTTTAGCAAAGTACTTGATCAATGGTAGCTATATTGCTATATGAATAACAGGGGATAAAAGACTTTATTACTATTTTTTAAAGATTTATTTATTTATTTCTCCCCACCCCCTCATTATTTGCATTTTTTGTGTCTGTTCTGTGCTGGTCTTCTTTTTAGGAGGCACTGGGAACTGAACCTGGGACATCCCATGTGGGAGGCAGGAGATTAATCGCTTGAGTCACATCTGCTTCCCAAGGGGATAAGACTTTGGATATGGAAAATCAAAGGAGTGAACCTTGTGGGAGACGACATTAATCAAAATATTGGCTTTTTCTCCTACAGAAGATACTGGTCAAGACTACTTTTAAGGTCCTTTTTGCCCATCCTGTCTCCTAACTGGGACAACAAAATGGCAATCAGCACTCATGTGGACAGTTCATAATAGCTCCTTCTTCCAGCATAAGAAAAATTCTTGGACCTTTAAAGACACACATGAGAAATGGTCTAGGAACTGACTACAAAAAAACCAAACATGAGTTTCTGTGGAAATTAGTTCATATAAAATAGTTAAGGAAGTAAGTTGCTCATAAAGCCTTTAAAGTATTCAGTTTCTAGGAACATTAATCTTAAGCACATGAGTTGGCTATATGCCAATTTTTTGTTAGTGTTCTAATACTTGTAGACATGGGAAATGGCATGTTCTACAACAAATACTTTATAGTGGATTCATTTCTTTTTGCTTTCCTTTCTCCCCATTTAATAAGTATGGTACAGTATAGTATTTAACAAATAGGTTTCAAAACGTCTTTGTAGTCAAAAGTCTAATTATTTTCAGTCTGCTTGCGGACAATCAAAAAAGAAATTTCCCCTATTCCTGCTCCTCAACCCCAACACAGACACATTATAAAACTTAACTAGGGAAACGGACTTGGCCCAGTGGTTAGGGCGTCCGTCTACCACATGGGAGGTCTGCGGTTCAAACCCCGGGCCTCCTTGACCTGTGTGGAGCTGGCCCGTGCGCAAGAAGTGCCGCCCCACGCAGGGGTGTCCCCCACGTAGGGAAGCCCCACGCGCAAGGAGTGCGCCCCGTAAAAAGAGCCGCCCAGCGCGAAAGAAAGTGCAGCCTGCCCAGGAATGGTGCCGCCCACACTTCCCGTGCCGCTGACAACAACAGAAGCGGACAAAGAAACAAGATGCAGCAAATAGACAGAACAGACAACCGGGGGAGGGGGGGGGGAATTAAATAAATAAATAAATAAATAAATAAATAAATAAATCTTAAAAAAAAAAACTTAACCAGAGGGCCAGACTCTTGGCAAAATCTGGCATTTAAAAATGAATTTATGGATGGAGTCAGGAAACTAGATAGAAGGCTAAATTCCAATGCACATTCTGAATCTTATCACTGACCTTATTTCTAATAGGTTTAGTCCAAACTGTAAATTCTTTTATTTTCCTGGTATTGCACAATGATGGATAAGAAACAATAATCCATAGGAACTCTGGAGATTAGACTCCACAGAAAGATTCCACAGAAATCATGATAAATCTGTCACGTGGCCCCTCTTCTCTAGGTCAGACAGAAAGCCTCAGATAATTCTATTGGAGATTGCCTAGACTTTCCTGACTTCCAAGATAAGGAAGAAGGGTTCTATTCTTAAAACGATTAGGGTCATATTCCTTTTAAGATTTGTAAAAGCATTAAACAAAGAGAAATCAATCTAGTTGCCCTTCTGTTTTCTGCAGCCATTACTAATGACTGGCAACATAAGGACAGAAATGGGAAATTCAAGATCAAAGACACTATACTACCATAAACAGAGATTCATGCTTATGGACTATGTTCACATGATCAGGCAACCAGTTTAACTGGGCTAATTATGACCTGTATGGGATCAGTAGATATTCTAAGAACTGGCTCTGGCATTGTTTCAAGTGCCCTGATAGAGAATTTTATTATTCTCTGATGCCTTTTTGAACTCCATACTAGATTGTTCTTTTTCTTGGGATGTGTATGTGTGAAGGAGATATAAAGGAGTTTAGGGGAGATCTTGCTGTAATGCAGTAATAAATAAGGCCTAGGAGTCCTAACTTGACATTCCATGACAAAATACTAGAGTAGCTTGAATAAAAGTAATCCCAGCAAGTGGGAGGGGAAATCCAATCTGACGAATGTAGACGGGTAAGACCCTTCCCTTTGAAGGCTATGACAATGTTGTACTGATTCCCTGGTGTTGACCTCACATTCCTATTTCAAACTGACTGGCAGAAATGTGGTCATAGTAGTATGGATACAACCACACAACTGGTTATTTTAACTGTCTTTTTCTTGGCCTGTATCTTTCTTGAGATCATAAGGAGCATCAGAGTTCAGGAGAACAACTGCCAAAAACCCACCATAACTACTGCCACTACCACCACTACCACCACCACCACCACCACCACCAAAAAAAGAATATTAGATTTTATCTTTTAAAAATTCTTCAATAAAAAAGGCTACTGTTTTCCCTTTCTGGCTTTTAGCCTTTTTTTTTTTTTTTTTTTAACTCTATAATGTTATTATTTCCTCTTTCTTCCCCACATACCGAAGTGAGCTTTGGTAGATTATTATTATCTGAAGATAGTTATACTACCTTTAGATAATCTACATGGGATTCCATGAAAGTATTCATGGAAAGAAACCAAACTAGGCACAGTGTATACACACAAGTAATAGCAGAGTCTGTACGGCTGAATTACTCATAGATCAGTCTAATGGGCTGCATCAAAAGTAACTAACTGCCAAAGACATAAAGGGGAAAATTACTTCAAACGATTATACTTAAATTTAAAGAGCCTTCATTTATGAGTGGCCAATGATCAAGGCAAACAAGAAATGCTGCATGGATTAACAAGATTTTAGAAGAATAAGAGTAGCTATGAATTGGTAGGAGTAGCTACCAATTTTACTCAGAAGTTGTAGGCTAAGAATATCTATTTTAGCACAAAGGATAATAATGCAGGAGAAAGTCCTGGAAGTCTTATCCTAAGTGGATCTATGGAAAAGAGAGAAAGCAAAAACCTCTGATTTGATTCCAATCAGGGTAAGACAAGACACGCCTTATTCTCCAGGTCTTGGTTCAAGGTCACACCCCCTTCCATCATAAATTTCATCTTTCCACATCTCCTTCCTACCTAATTAAGCTGCTCAGGTTGTGCAAAGAAGATGAGAAACCGGTTGAGGCAAGACAGATCCTGGAGGCACTGGTTACATGGTGAATACAAAGCAATGGAGGGCTATCATTTCCCATATTAAAAGCATACCTAATTTTTTAAGGACCTATTGTCCAATCCCTAGATCAACTATGTCTTCTGGCAAACATAAAGGGACCATGCAACTACTGTACGAGCAACAAAATATAATAGCAACAAGCATAAGCAACAAAATATAAAGGAAAAAGAACTAAACGTCATAGGCAGGTGATAAATTACTATATTGGGCAAGTCATTTCATATTTTACAGCTTCACTTTCCTTAACTATAAAGTTACACTAAATTATATGATTAATAAATTTCCACCCAGAGCTAAAGCTTTCATTCAATTTCTCTTTTAGTTCAGTGTAAGTAGAACTGAATAATGCTTTGTCACTATCCTCATTACTAGATTGTAAGCTCTGTGAGGATCCAATCTTGTTCATCTTTGGCTCTCCTGCATTTTCTAATACTCAGTACATAGCAGTAGATTACAATAAATATTTATTGAAATAAATAGATTTTCTCTGCATTTCTCCTCTGGCAGTTTAGATAAAAGTCAGACAAATTAATTCTCTAATCTGCTAGTGACATACTGGGCAAAATTCAGTTTCTTCACCACTATGTTCATGAGCCTGAAATGATAGGTAATATTTGACTGATTGATCGCTGTACCCAGAAACTATTCAATAAGTAGGAAATATAGTTGATATATAGGTAACATAGGCAAGTTGAACCTTTTTTAAGAGTTAGAAGGATATTACCAATTCATCATTATCAATTGTTCAACTTATTCATTTTATAGATGCCAGAGCATGAAACAACAAAGGTCTTGGGAGAATCTAAACATTTACATTTTCTGGTCTCATTTGCCTTTATAGATACTTTTATAAAATATTTGTTTTGGGATAAATGTGAGAGAGAGACTGTGCGCAAAATTCGTATCTGTTTCTAAAAGTGGAAGAAGGAAGGAGAGTAATTTGTAGAGCATAGTGGCTGCTATCGACCTTGAAGTGGTCTGAAATGCCAAACCCAGACCTTTTATCAATCAAGTCTCTATGGCACTGAACTTTGATAAGTGGCACATAAAAGGAGAGTAGAGGAAACAGTGAACTGCAAAATAAGATCAACTTTGAACTGTTTCTCTTTTGTACATATACTAAATGAATTGCATGGGACCTGAACAAATGACAGTAAGAAACACGAGTATTGTCTTTCTATAAATACAACTTTATTACCTTATTCTCTCCTCACTTTTTGAGACGGAGGAACTGAGGCACAGAGAGAGCTTAAATAAACTGTTCAAGGTTACACTTGAAAGCTGTGGTGGTACCTTTGCTAGAACGTAGGTCTCCTTACTACCCAGTCCAGGGCTTATGTTCTATTCCACCTGCTTTACTAATTAATTAGCCAATGTCTCAATTTTGGGTCACTTTTCCTAATCCCCATTAAGAAAATTCATCTGGATTGCCTCTAGTTTTCACCATCAGCAGCCCATCAGCAGCTCTATTACAAATATGGTTTTTCTAATTGGTACCCCTGCCTTGCATCCATCCTATAGGATACATCAATGAGAAATTTATCTACCTAAGGTATGGCTCTAATTTGCCACTTACCTGCTCAAAAAATTCCACCAACTGCTAACCCCTCTAATGACTGTTACTCTTCCCACCTGAAATCACGTATCTCCAAAATTAAGACCCTAACTTACCTTTCTGCCTACACATAACTTGTATTCCAGCCAAACAAGTCCAATAGCCAAAATTTCAGCTGCTCTAGGACATATCCCACGCTGTTTGGTCTGGTATCTGTTCACTTTGTTTCCTCAGTCTGGAATGCCATCCTTACAATCTCTATTGCAACAAATTCTCCTCGTCTTCCAAGGTCTAGTTCTAAGCCTTCTGAACATCCATAGTACAGTGCGCCTTTCCTAATAACTCTAAATGGGGTTGAAATGTTTTTATGTTCTTTTCAATCTGTGCTTATTTCTATCTTCATGCTGATAGACTGGTATTAAGAAAAGGTAAGAGAAGAATTAAGCAGGAGTAATTAACTTTCCTCCAAAATTCTGTCTCATCTTCAACTGCAGAAATTTAATGAGCCCCTCTTGGATGCTATTCCTTTTATTTTTTTTCTGCCTTTGTTCTTTATTTTTTTGTGGAGATTATATCCTGGTATGTCTTTTTTTCTTCCTGTTTTAAAATTACAGCAGTTGTAGGTTTATAAAAACGTCATGCAGAAAGTACAGAGCTCCTCCATAACCCCCTCTCACGCACAGTTCCCCCCATTCACATTTTGCATTAGTGTGGTACCTTTGCTACAATTCATGAAACAACATTATTATGCTATTAACTTTAGCCCACTATTTATATTAGTGTTTACTCTTTGTGTTGTACAACACTATGGTTTTGTGTGTACTGTGATTTATACACATCCTAAAATTTCCCTTCTTATTCTTTTTCAAATAAACCATTCAGTCATGTTAATTACATACAGAAAAGTTGTGGCTCTATCTCCATTATGATGCTACTCCTTCCTGACCCAGCTAAAGAGCAATATCTGGCTCCAAACTATTATGCTTGAGATGAATGAGCCATTTCTTCATCTGTTTGTGGATGACCTGAAATTAAAACCTGAGTATCCTGTCTCTTAATTTGTGGGTGACAGAATCTAACTCAAAGTTGGAAGGAACTTAGTAGTCAATGCTTGGCGCTCCTAGGTAATATACAAATTCTATAATAACTGTTCAAACACCTTTAGGGACTTCTCAGGCATGTGTATTTATTGCTCCTTTCCAGAAATATAAGGAAGAAAACACTCTTTCTAGCCAAGCCAAATACAGAAGAATCAACACTGGAATCTGAATCTTGCGATTTTATGGTAATGATGTTGATAATAGGTCTAGTACTCCAAGCTAAACTAGTATTTGTACTACCGGTACTTAGAACTTGCATGTATTCTTCAAGGTGTAATTTGCAGTTTGGAATGCACTTCCAGGAACTAATTTCTGCCTGCAAAGAGAAACCTAAACACCTTTACTCCCAGCCTGTAATACTGATACACTGATTTTATGCTAAATATCTGGCATTTAAGTCTATCTGTTACAGACTTTTCTTTCCAACTTTATCTCAATTGAATCCTCCTCACATTCTTAAGTTTTAAGAAAACTGATCTACTCACTTTTCCTGAATAAATATAGCACTTTGATACTTGTATGCCTTTTTGGCTTGTGTCACTCCCTGGAATCCCCCCCCTTTTCCATTTTTCTCTGTATGTACAAATCCTGCCAGTTTTTATTCAACATACATTTATTATATACTTAATATGAGCCAGAATTAAGGATAAAGTTAAAACATGGTTCTTGCACTTTTGAGTTTACAATTTAGTTCGTTTTTGTTGTTATTGTTGGTCCAACTTTATTGAAAGGTGGCCAGTCACAGAAGAGATAATTCAAATAGGAACCACTCTGTGGTTTAAGTCCTGCAGAAATGTGAGTTATGTTTACTACAAAAGTATATAAAATACATTAATTGAAACTACAGTGTAAAAAGAAATTAGAAAAACAAATAGTATATCCTCCTTAAATTACGTGTTTGCAAATGGTTTCTTCCTAAACACGTATGATTAGTTACAGTTCTTTTAAAAATTCAAATAAACAGTTTGAATTTCATGAGAAAACCTAGTTACTGTAACATGAAAGATGGTCCCATTACTTCAGTCCCAACTTTCACAAACCACTTCACTTGTAACAGGGAAAAGTATACTAGACTAGCATTTTAAAGAGAGCAACCGCTCACATAGAGTATTATAGACAAATCACTTCTTGCCTTACAAGTGCATAATTCTCTAGCCTCCCCTCTCTGTAGAGAACATCAGCTGAGTATTAAGGCTCTGAACCTCAGTAAGTACAATTTATTTGATATGGGGTAAAAACAAAACAGATTTCAATACAAGAATTGGCTGAAAAAGATATTTCCTGAGGGAAGCTTATCTGATAATTTTTAATTTAAGTTTTTTTTGTTTTACTCTTCTAGCTCTTTTTAAACCTACTCCATTCCCAAGATCACTTTGAAAATTAAAAGAATAAATCCGATGGTCATCACAGCAACCTTAATAATTTCAAGGCAACATTTCAACTTATCCCTTGTTATTTCATCACATTTCCTACTGACAATGCCCCCCCCCCCTTCACCCCAGCAACTGAAGTTCTTGGTAATATGACTCTTGTTTACTTTGGCTTTAGGTTTAACTTGTACATCTTTTGAAAAATGCGTTTAGTAACTACCCTTCAAGTCCTGCACCTTAATTTCCTGATGGACCATATAAAGCATGGAGGCAAGTGGTGCCCCCTGGAGATTGTCAAAGGCTTAAATTTTGTGCCAACTACTTAGATAGGGCCCCTGACTCTAAGTTTGCCTTTAGGGATTTAGAAATTCAACATAGAAAACAAGTTCAGTTGTCAAACATCTGTTCCAAATGTAGAGCAAGCCTATAACATAGCAAAACTCCATTTATCATACACAAACTTAAAATTAAAAAAAAAAAAAAATCCAGGCAGACCCCAATGTAGATCATGAACCTACTTAGACTCAAACACGGTAAAACAAATTTAAAAAATTTTCCAGTCTTCCCAAAAGAAGTATGGTATTTTCTGGCTGACAGATTAATCAACATTATAGATCTAATCTGTCATTACGGAACACAATTTTTGACCTGGTAACAGAAAATTATTCTGATAATCTGACACATTTAAGTAATATTCTAGGACTAGAATTAAAGGCATTCTTTTGGATTCTGTCCTTCAATAATTTTCAGAGAAAAACCATGATGAGGCTTCTAGCTCAGCTGATACATTGTTCAAAGCTTGGCAGAAATGGGCTGGTTTGCAGACCTTCAGTACTGCCCTCCCAAAGGCAGTTTTTCACTGTTGGGGCTCTCACCCACTCACTGGGTGCCAGTCTTCCACGGCCTCCTCTCTCAGCATCATAGTCTGGCTGATACTTGTCTTGTACCTGAATCCCAAATGGCCCCTGGTCATACTGCTGGCCCTCTTTAAAAATGGAACCCTAGTCTGTGCGAATGATCCCGTCATCCAGACGTGGTCCATTTATGTACCACTTGGCATTTTCTGCCTCTGCTCTTAATAGTACTCCACAAAACAGAATCCACTTGATGTTTTTTTTTTCGTTTTATCCAGGCAGGCCCATAATGATTTTCTTTATGTCACTACTTTTGCCAAAGAGTTCACAGATTTGTTTTTCAGCTGTGTAAAAGGAAAGATTTCTGACATACAATGTACAGTTTTTCTTCAGTAATTTTTCTTATTCATCATTGTCACTCTGGAAGTGCTGGTCTTGGTACTGGATCATGGATTAGCTCCACGTAGGAGATACTGCACAGAGCCTTCAGGCCACCAGGCATAGCGCAAAGAGATGAAGGAGGCTGCCACAGCCACAAGGCCAGGAACAATGAGCTGGCAGAGCTGGAGCCAGAACCTGAAATGACTAGTTCATTCTTTAAGTCTTAGTTAAAATGCTATCTCCTCAATGAAGTTTTCTTTGAATTCCTGCCAGAAGAAATCTTTCTTTTTTTCTGAATTTCTCTAGCAATCTTCTCTTATGGGAATTCTGACTTATGGTTTTTAAAAACAAGATAAAAAGTACCCATAAACACAGCAAGTTCCTTGAAAACAAGAAACTTACAAATTTTTACCTCCTCATAGCATCTGGAAGAACAGTCAACAAATATTCATTCATTCATTCAAAAAGTACTTTTTTACCCCTTGGCTAAGACAGTAAAGAGTTTATTAGGAAACGAGAACTAGAAATGAGATAAGTACACAACCTGAGACATGGGTGCAGAAGTGCTACAGGGTGAGAGGTGCATGTGGGGTCCCAGGTGAGGCCTTTTTAAGACCTTTCCTCCCCCCCCCCTTTCTAATGTTGGGAAGAAGCCCCAGCTGGTTGCTCTTCTTACTGGTTGCCTGTTAGCTCCCAGGGGACCAATAGGAGGCCTGTTTGGAGTTATCTGGCAAAAAGTACTTATTAATTCTCACAAAATCCAGGTAGGTTTTCATACACACCTATGAGGACCCAGGTGCAAAAAGACAAGGTATTGCCTTTCTGGAGATTAGTCCAGAGGAGAAAACCTTAATTAAACATGTAAACAAACAAATATGTATAAGTATATATAATTACAAATTGTGATAAGTGGCATAAAGGAAGTAAACACTGTACTGTGGTAGAAAATAACTGAAAGAGCTAATTTTGATGGGAGGAGTCAGGTGGGGAGAAAGAGAGGAGCCCTCTTTAAGGAAGTGAAAATTACTGGCATTGGGAGAAGGGTAGAGAAGAGCTTACAAGAGTCAAGAATCAGGGGCATTCAAAGGCTAGTAAGAATGGAGTAAAGTGGCATACAAAAGAAGAGAGGGTGATGAGGTTAAAGAGAGAGGCAGAGGGAGGATCAGTTAGAAGGCCTGATAGGCCATTTTAATGAGTCTAAATTTTATTCTAAGGGCAATGGGCAGCTATTTAAGAGTAATAAGCAGGAGAGTGATATAATTGGATTTATATTTTAAGAGTACTAGGCTGCTCTGTAGAATAACTGGCCTTTATTATTCTTCCTTAATAATATTCCCTGCTCAAGTTCTACGTGGTAGAAGGAATAGAAAATCCTTGCAATAAAAAAAAAAAAAAAAAAAAAAAAAAAAAAAGAAAATCCTTGCAGAGCAATGGGCTTCAATTCTTTAATATACCAGAATCCAGAAAGACACTGTTAAAACTTTAGAAGGGTTAAGGAGAACTGTCTAATTTCTGGGTTATAAAATGGACAAAATTGAAAAATACACTACAAGGACTAGCAAGAGCTTTTTAAAAAAACTTTTAAATTTTTTCTAGTAAGAGCTTTTAAAGTCTCATGGCACTCTGTAGGTCAGAGTTAAGCTTACAGAATATTGTTAAGAGCCTTAGTTTGGAGTCTGATGATATTCAAATTCAGAGTCTGCTAATTTCCAGCTGAGTCTCTTGGTAACATTTCCTATAAATGCTCCCATGGGTCTTTAGGTTGGTAGTAGGGATAGAGACTGTTAAAGGGGCTGTGTCCACATTTCAATAATATTTGGATAAATTACTCAAATTCTGTAGTTGCTCAATACGTATTTATGTTTAGAAGGTAGACTAAGCTCCCTGAGGGGCATGGCCAACAGACCTCCAAGACACACAGCAATAGCTTAACAGATTCCTATTGGGCTGCATGAGCTATACTACATGTGGAAACCTTCAATAGTGATATAAACAAACCCTACTTTCCACTCATACCACCTTACAACATTAACAACATATCAAGAATTTATGTGACTCCAGTTTTTAATACCCTGTTTTAGGGATAGTTGAAAACAATAGACTGAGTCAGAGATCGGGATTCTGGTCCCCACTCCACCATTCTGTGTTTTTTGGGTAAAGCACCTACGTCAGGGTTTTTCAACGGTGTCCTTACTGACATTTTGGGCCAGATACTTCTTTGTTGTAGGATGTTTAGCAACATTCCTGGTCTCTACCACTAGATGCCAGCAGCATTTCCCTCCGAGTTGTGACAACCAAAAATGTCTCCTATAGGGGGCAAAATTACCCTCCCACGCTTGAGAACCACTTAGGTTTTCTGAGTTTCAACGTCTCACCCGAAACTCATGGAAACATGGAGATAATACCTATCTTTTCCTCTTTCAAGAATTTATGCTTCCAATAAGATAATGAGTGGAAAAACATACTGAGAAAAAAAAGACCATATAATATATGCAAATGCATTATTAGTACTCTGTAAAGAGTTATTATGCTCTGTGAATGCTCAACAATGAGGTTGAAGGAAACCATTCACATCTTATTTGTAGAATGCATTGTAGGGCTTAGGATAAGGTTATATACAGTCGAACATATCCTTTAGGTGGGTATTTGATGAATACTTGTTTATTGATTCTAAGTCTGGGTCCAGTCAGTAGTAACTTCCTTTTTTTTTTTTTTTTTTGAGGTACCACGGCTGGGGATTGGACCCCAGACTTGTAAGCAGAAAGCTGGTGCTCAACCACTGAGTGGCAATGGCTCCTCTGAGTCGGTTTTTTGTTTGTTTGCTTGTGTTTGTTTTTTTTTGTCTTTAGGAGGCCCTGGGGACTGAACCCAGGACCTCCCATGTGAGAAGCAGGAGTTCAATCGCTTGAGCCACATCTGCTCCCATTTCCTTTACTTTTGTGGCATGTTCTCAGGACACTTTATTTTCTGAGGAGTGCTAAGACACAACAGTATAGTATGTTTCCAAACATAATTCCACTTGAAGGACAAGCCAGGATTAAACAGGAATGGCTACTCATTTTACAGATGGAAGACTGAGGGAGAGAAGGTTAATGGCTGGCCAGCATCACAGAGTAGTTGGTTTAGTGGCAGCCAATAAAACCCGGATTTTGACCCCAAGTCCACTGCTTTTGCTATTACCTCTATCATGGTGCTTCTAAACAACTGGCTTGTGTCTCAGTCTCTTAACACCAAGTTAGTTTTTTTGCTTTCTGGGGCAATCCAGAAAAATTGAGATAAGGAAACAAAGTTGTAGTTTTATGAGAGGCTTAGAAAGAAACATAGACCTATTCCTATTAAGAAGCACCGCTGAATAGTCCCTAATTTGGGGTAAACCCATGTCAAGCTATCCAAGGGCCCTGTCAAGTCAGTGAAGTCCTTGCCCATATTACTTTTAAGTTGTTCAAGAGGAGCTGGAGCTAGTTGTTACACACCTCTGTATCAGGTACCTTGCAGTGCTTTTGCAATGCCTATGGTATATAATTTGTGCTAAAACTGTTACCTGCAGTATTTGCAGCTGCTCTATTTTTCCATGTGGTTCTAACTGAGGTAAGAATGGATTTTAACACCCCCCTGAGCTCTGGGACACATTCCAGCATTCTGTTAATAGTTCACAAAAGCTCTAAATGCCATTCCACCATCTATTTTCAGTGTCAGTAGCAGAACTTTTGAGAAATAATTCATAAAAATGTCACCATTTATTCTATTCCTTTAAAATATTTAGGTTGGTGCAAAAGGAACTGCAGTTTTAGACCATGAATTTTAAATCATTATAACTAGGCTAATACACATCTTTATTAATCAAAATAGGAACCATTATAATCAACACACTGTTGCAAACAAGAAATGTTTGCTTCTTCCTGTACCATAAAAATTCATGCTTTGGGATTCAAGGAACTCTTGGAAAGCATTTTCTGCATCCTGCTGGTTGTGGAAGTGTTTTCCCTGCAAAAAGTTGTCGTGTTGCTTGAAGAAGTGGTAGCTGGTTGGCGAAAGTCAGGTGAACATGGGAAGAGGCAAAACTTCCTAGCCCAATCTGTTCAACTTTTGAAGCATTGGTTGTGTGATGCGTGGTAGGGTGCTATAGAGAAGAATCGGGCCCTTTCTGTTGATCAGTTGCCAGCTGTAGGCATTGCAATTTTTCGCTGCATCTCATAGATTTGCTGAGCATACTTCTCAGATGTAATGGTTTCACTGTGATTCAGAACACTGTAATGGCAGCAGACCACCAAACCTTTTTTTGGCCATGACCTTTTTTTGGTGCAAGTTTGGCTTTGGGAAGGGCTCTGGAGCTTCTTCTCGGTCCAACCACAGAGATGGCTGTCGCATAAAATCCACTTTTTGTTGCATGTCACAATCAGATTGAGAAAATGGTTTGTTGTTGTTACATAGAATAAAAGACACTTCAAAAAGATGATTTTCAAAATTTTCAGTCAGCTCATGAGGCACCCACTTGCCGAGTTTTTCACCTTTCCAATTTGCTTCAAATGCCAAACAACTGGAGAATGATCAAAGTTGAGTTCTTTGGCAACTTCTCTTTTAGTTTAAGCGGATCAGCTTCAATGATTTCTCTCAATTGGTCACTGCCAACTTCTGATGGCTGGCCACTATGCTCCTCATCTTCAAGGCTCTAGCCTCCTTTGCAAAACTTCTTGAACCACCACTGCACAATACGTTCATTAGCAGTTCTTGGGCCAAATGTGTTGTTGATGTTGCCAGCTGTCGCTGCTGCTTTATGACCCATTTTGAACTCAAATAAGAAAATTGCTCGAATTTGCTTTTTGTCTAACATCACAGTCTAAAATAAATGTAAAATAAATATAAAAGTAATGTCATTAGCAAAAAAATATAAAGCAAGAAATGCACAAATATACAAATAATGTATAACATAACCACATTTATTTAAGAATGTATGCCAATATCAAATGGCAAATTTCAACAATGCAAAAGAGCAATTAATTTTGCACCAACATAATACCAGATCACCTCCATTTTTATGCCTATTTGTGAATACCCATCTTAACCTTTATAGTGATTATAGTTTGAAAGAACCTAAGACTAGAAATTACAAAATCTTGGTTTTAGACCTGGTTTTTCCATTGTTATACTACATAATTTAACCATTTGGGTTATTTTCTTAGTCAAGAGCTAGACTAACTCATCTTTAAGGCCTATATGGGTTAGAAAAGCCTAGGTGTGTATAATATAGCTTCAATGAGAAACTAATGCACACTTGTCTTTTCTAAATTCACTCAATATTAGCTGATATGCTTCATATCTTCTAACATTTTAGTGGTTTTGCTACTTAGTTCCAAAACACATTTTAGAGCACTTTTATGCACTTTCCAGTTTACCAACCTTTAATAACCATCTCTTTTGAGAGAAATTGTGTTGAAGCAGAAATAGCAGGAGCAAGAGCCTTCTCAGTTCTTGGAGTCAGACTTCTGATTATCATAAGGCTATGCCATCTCTGGAACTCTGAACAAGTTACTAAAACTTTGTGGGGATAATATATACATATAAAATGGGCACAATACAATATCAATAGTATTGTGAATATCAAATGTAAAAACACATATGAAAGTGACTCACGTTAATAACATACATAGTAAATAATAAATGTTAATTACTTTCCTTCTAACTCAAGTGTTCTCAAAATATGCTCCAATGGTTCTTTCTGTCCAGGTCAGATTGCACCTCTAGCCTAAGCCCTCTGCCTCTGGAAGGGAGGAAGCTGGAGGGACCTGTGCCAGTCTCTCTGGGAAAATACAGGCCACACTGTTGAGGCTGGTGATCATCCTACTCTAGCAGGTGCAAGCCTCATCAGGCCACCTCAGGAGCTATTTTGGAATTGGAAGTTCCATTTCACAAATACAGGGGAGGAAGAGACGGTTGGCCACCAACTTCAGCTACTGATTAGTAAATTCGGCTGGCTAAAGTATAACCCTAACAACAGCTAAAGTTTGAACCAAGTTGTAAAGAGGCCAGTAGCCACCATTTTGACTCTGCTCTGGGCATGAGGGGAAACCAGGCTGAGAAAAGGGCAAGAAAGCCCTAAATTAAAGAGAGAAAGTACACCCAGAATAAATATATCTAGTAAGCCAGATGTCAAGATGCCAACAAAAAATTACAATCCACACCAAGAAACAGGAAGATATGGCCCAGTTAAAGGACCAAGAGGACATAAAGGAGTTGAGACAACTAATCACAGATGTTCAAACAAATCTCCTTAATAAATTCAATGAGATGGTTAAAGAGATTAAGGATATTAAGACATTGGATGAGTACAAAGAACCGGAAAGTATACATAGAAAAATATGGGAATGAAAGGTGCAATAAATGAAATTAAAAATACACTGTAATCATATAATAGCAGATTTGAGGAGGCAGAAGGATTGGTGAGCTTGAAGAAATGGCCTCTGAAAGCAAACATTTGAAAGAACAGATGAAGAATGGAAATAATTGAACAAGATCTAAGGGAACCAAATGACAGCAAGAGACAGGCAAACATATGTGTCATGGGTTCCCAGAAGGAGAAGAGAAGGGAAAAGGGGCAGAAGGAATATTTGAAGAAATAATGGTAGAAAATCTTCCAACCCTACAGAAGGACATAGATATCCATGTCCAAGAAGCACAATGTATTCCCATTCAAATAAATCCAAACAAACCAACTCCGAGACACATACTAACTAATCAGAATGTCAAATGCCAAAGACAAAGAGAGAATTCTGAGAGCAGCAAGAGGGATATCCAATAAGATTAAGTGCCAATTTCTCATCAGAAACCATGGAAGCAAGAAGACAGTGGTATGATATATTTAAGATACTGCAAGAGAGAAACTTCTGGCCAATTATTTTATATTCAGCAAGACTGTCTTTCAAAAATGAGGGTGGGTTTAGAATATTCACAGATAAACAGAAATCGAGAGTTTGTAACCAAGAGACTGGCTTTTGCAGGAAATACTAAAGGGTGTGCTACGGTCTGAAAAGAAAAGACAGGAGAGAGGTGCTTGGAAGACAGTCTAGAAATGAAGGTTATATCAGTAAAAGTAACTAAAGTGTCAAAAGAGTGGTGAAAAAAATATGACAGATAAAACCCAAATATTTTGGAATAAACTTAACCAAAGAGGTAAAGCACTTGTCTTCAGAAAACTACAAATGATTGTTAAAAGAAATAAAAAAAGATCTAAATAATTGGAAGAACAATCCCTGCTCACGGATTGGAAGACTAAATATCACTAAGATGTCAACTCTACTCAAATTGATATAAAGCTTCAATGCAATCCCAATAAAAATTCCACCAGCATTTAAAAAATAAATGGAAAACACAATTATCTAATTTATTTGGAAGGGTAAGGGGTCCTGAATAGCCAGAAACATCTTAAAAAAGAAAAGCAAAGTTGGAGGACTCTCACTTCTTTATGGGGGGAGTAGTGAGGTGAGGGGATGGGGGGTATATGGGGACCTCATATTTTTTGAATGCAATATTAAAAAAATGAATAAAGACAAAAAAAATCATATTACCTATATGGACTTATTGTGATTCTAGCAGTGGAAGAAATTACAACATTGATGTGGAGGCAGTGGCCACTGGAGGCTCTTGGGGCAGAGAGTGTGATGAATGGGTATAATATGGGGGCTTTTTTTGGTACTTGGGAATCATCCTGAATGACACTGCAACAACAGATATAGGCCATTTTATATCTTCCCATAACATGAAGAATTGTGTGGGAGAGAGTGTAGACTACAGTGTGAACTGTGGTCCATGCTCAGTGACAATGCCCCAGGATGTGTTTATCAATTGCAATGAATGTGCCACACTAATGAGGGATGTTGTTTATGTGGGAGGGTGTAGGAGGTGTAGGAGTGGGGCATATGGGAATCCCTATATCTTTGGTGTAATATTTATGTAAACTAAATATCTTTTAAAAAATAAAATTATTTTAAAAAATCATATTACCTAGTTATAGTGATAAAAACAGCATAGTACTGGCATAAAGACACAGAGATGAATGGAAACAGACCCTCACATCTATGGTCAAGTGATTTTTGACAAGCCTGTCAAACCCACCCAGCTCCGGCAGAACAGCCCATCCAACAAAGAGTGCTGAGAGAACTGGATATCCACAGCCAAAAGAAGAAAAAAGGACCCTATCTCACACCCTATATAAAAATTAACTCAAAATGGATCAAAAACCCTAAATATAAAAGCAAGAACCATAAAGCTTCTAGAAGAGAATGTAGGAGAATATCTTCAAGACCAGGTAGGTGGTAGATTCTTAAAGCAGATAAGAGGAGGACTGAGACAGACTACTGATATTTAATATATGTAGAAGTTCTAAATAACTTTACTATAAAAGTATGGAAATATATATAATTGATGGTAACAATTATAGTGAGTAACAGCTGGTTCATAAATGGGAATGTGGCTGAAAAGGGTTGTCTAGGGATGTAAATGCCAATTCAAATAAAGCCAGAGAACAATCTAGGGACTGAATACCACAGTAAACCCAAAGGTGGATGAGAATTGTGGTTGATGGTACAGATCTAAGAGTCCTTTGTGAGCTAGAGCAGATGTACTTCCTATTGTACAGTGGTGTGAATGTGGAAAAGCATGGGTAAAAAACAACTGGAGTAACCTATGGACTGTGGTTAACAGTAATAATGTAATATTCATGCATCTATGTATGGTACAAAGATGTACTGTGTTGATAATGGGGGAGTATGGAAAGAGTGTGCCAAATGTACCCTATGAACCTGGTAATAGTCTGATGATATTATCTCATAATCCATAATAAAGTTCCACCACGGTATGGAATGTTGGCAGAGGGGTGTGGTATAGGAATTCTGCACATGTGCATGATTGTTTTGTTAGTTTACAACTTCTGTCATTAAAAAAAAAAAAAAATAGGGTGGACTGAGGAAAAATATATCAAATGTAAGATAGTTTGGTTAGTAGCAATATTTTGAGGATGCTCTTTAATAAGTAGTTAAAAATGTTGCACAACAATGCAAGGTATTGGTGGTAGGGTGAGGTATGAGAGCCCTGTATAATGTTATATATGTTTTTTTGGTAAGTTCACAACTATTACTACACACTTATTGTTTATGTATGTTTATATATGAGTGCTATACTTAAATAAATTTAAAACAAAAAGAGAGAATGTAAGGTTAGGTTAGATTTAATATAATCCACGATAAGGAAGAGAAGTATGGTAACAAACATTTATGAAAGGAAATAATAATTCTAATATAATAGAAATTAATTATAACAAAATTCTAATTATATTCCAGCTCTATCAGACATTATAATCTCTAAGAATGAAATAAATTTTTGTTTTTTGTTATGCAAAAAAAAAAAAGCTCCAAGGACCACCTAAAATCAAATTATCAAAATATCTGGAAGGAAAATATATTAGTCAGCCAAAGGGGTGCTGATGCAAAATACCAGAAACTGGTTGATTTTTATAAAGCGTATTTATTTGGGGCAGGAGCTTACAGATACAGGCCATAAAGCCTAAGTTACTTCCCTCACCGAAGTCTACTTGGAGCAAGATGGCTGCCAATGCCTGCGAGGGTTCAGGCTTCCTAGGTTCCTACGTTCCTGGGCTTGCTTTTCTCTGGATTCAAGGTTCCTTCCTTCCTAGGGCTGGCTTCTCTTTCCTCTGCATGCTGACTTCCTGGGGTTCCAGTTTAAGTCTTCAGCATCAAATTCCAACATCAAAAGTCCAACATCAGAAACACTCAACTCTGTTCTTTGCCACCCTAATCATAACTCAATTATGCCCAGGTACAGATCAGATTATAAACATAATCCAATATTTATTTCTGGAATTTATAACCATATCAAACTGCTACAGAAAATTATGGCGTCCCGCTCAAGACTATTGAATTACCTCTCAGGGAGTGGGGCTCCAGAATCTAGGTATTTATCAAACTACATATGTAAGTGCATATAATTCTTCTGTACTCTAGAGATTTATGAATACAAGGTACACAGAATCTAAGAATTGGGTGTTTAACAAATGAGAGCTTAAAGAAAAAGAGGAAAGTTGAGATTCAACCAGGAACTAAAATAAAGCATTTGCTTATTTTGGAGTTCCCCAAAGGGCCTGGTCTCACTTAAAATTTTCACATACTACCATCTATAATCAAAGTCCCTTCTGGGCTAATACTGAATTTAATATCAAATTGTTCACCTTTGGGACTTGAGAAAGGTTTTTCTTTTTTTCCACTTACTGTGTGAGTAAAATCTCAGTCTTGGATGAAAAGGAAATTATATCTTTTTGATAATTTATTTTTCTAGATTAGTTGTGAAATGCAGAGATTGAACTATCAGGAAGACAGCCCCAAGCAGGAAGAGCACTGTTTTGCCGAAATGTAAAACAATTGGTGGGTGAAATTCCCAAAATGACCATGAAATTAAGATTTGCTCCCTGTACCACTCCAGTATCTGCCCCTAACCATGATCCCTTGATTTTTTTAGAATGGAAGTTCAGTTTCAGATCCTGAATAGTCCATTAAAAAAGGCAACCCAAAAAACATGAGGAAGCTGTGGAAAGAAGAGATACTCTCTCTCTCTTTCTTATGACAGCTCTCCAAGTGCTCAGGGTTCTATGCTCATTCTCTAACTGGCAAAACTGTCCTTATTGGTTATGGGCCCTTGAACAAATTACTTAATATCTCTGTGCCTCAGCTGTAAAATGGGGATTAAAAAAAGTAATCTACCCTATGGGTTTGTTTTAGGCATTATTATCAGGAGTCCACTGAAACCATAACTTAATAGTTAAGAAGGAGTTGTGTTTCCTTCAAAAGAGGGATGACAAAAACACCTACCTCATGGCAGTTTGCTTTTTTTTGGTCCAGATTGAACCCGGAATCTCGTACATGCAAAGCAGGTGCTCAGCCACTGTGTTACACCTGCTCTCAGCAGTGTGCATTTAAGCACAGTGCCTAAACAAAATCCTTGAGAAATGTCCATTATTATTAATATTACATATTAATCTACTGTTCTCTCTAAACTTGGAAAGGGCGCTAAAGTCAACATACTATGTGGATGGCATAGGTCTAATCCTTTGATTTGTCCTCCTTCAGTTACCCAAAGTTACTTTCTAACCTCTGCTGCTCTGAATCTTGGGTATGCTGGTGAAGGCTAACCACTTAACCTCACAGGCAGGGTCATCTTTCACCTAAGCGGAATCATGAGTTCAGTCATTTTCTTTAATTTAATTCCTATTTGCATCATATTCTCTTTGAAATGTCTCAAAATTTCTGCTCCTTCCTCCTGTTTTCCAAGTACAAAATATTTTTTCCCTATTTTTAAATTTCTTTAGTCATTTCACTAGGATTTTGGGAAAGAAATGAGAGGTGCTCAAAATGCCATCTTGAAATGGAAACATAATACATGATATATTTTTGTCCATTTTATCTCTTCTACAATCTAATTTTCTAAAGAATAAGAAAGGGTTAGTAACTAATCTAAGTTATAACATAGCACCATGCATCCTATGGTATTTCTGAAACCATACTGCAGGAAACCCATTTCATGGTTAGTTCCTAGAAAGCCTGTGGGCCTGCTACAAGTTGTTCAAATAACAGGCAGAAAGAAGTCCAGTGAGGCACCTAATTTGAATAACTGAGCAATAATTTTCCCTGGGAATCTGGCACTAAAGAAAACTTATATTTGGAAAGGTGGGGCTTCCCCAAGTGAACTGCATTTAGGTCTTATAATCACGTCTTCTGTAACTTATAGGAATTTTAGTTTACAAGTGGGCCTGGTTATCTTCTAGCATAGTTTAGTAAACCTATTCCGTAGAAAAATCAAGACTAATCAGATTGTCTCTTCTAAATGCACAATGTCACTGATAAGCCAGGGCTTGTATTCATCAAACATTCACTTTGACTTCAAACTGTCACAATAACTTACTTGGCTTCTTGTCCCATCTTAAGCCGTTTTAAATATGCATAGGGTGGGTTGAAAGGAATGTCTTGGCTGTGCAAGGAAAAGGAAAGTTATGGCACTGCAGAGGGGAGCAGAGTAGAAGCTAGATCACTTTGACATCTACCCCAACTAAATTTGACAAGTATTTATTAAATACCCTTTGTCCCACAGGCTATAGGGAATTCAGAGACAAAGAGGATGAAGAGGTTCTGGCTTAAATCTGCTATTGTACAGATCAAAATGCATAAATGGTTTAAGCCATGGAGAAAGAGAGGATGAGAGAGGTGAGAACGAAAAAGAAGGAAGGTTAGTAGGTTTCGTGAAGAAGGTATGAGAGGATGATAGAATTCTTCTTGATGGTTTCTAGCCCCTCAAAAAGACAAGTTTGGGGAACAGGTGTAGCTCAGTGGTTGAGTGCCTGCTTCACATATATGAGGTCCTGGGTTCAATACCCGGTACCTCCTTAAAAAAAAAAAAAAGGAAAGGTAAGTGATGGTTATTGTACCACATACATTAAAAGCTATCACACACTCTACAATTACCAAAAATCCTGGGAAGTCACTGGAAAACACATAAGGTGTTAGGCTTTCTTTTTTTATCTCTCCATTTTCATTTCCTGCATGGATAGTAATAAAAAGCAAATCCTCTACTTGGTAAATACTGGTAAAAGTACTTGATAAACAGTCTCCTTTTGCTCAGTTTAAAATATTCACCTTACAAGTTAGCTCTTGAATAATAACATACTGAAAGGCACTATAGCAGGGGTTCTTAACCTTTTTTGTTTCACAGACCCCTTTGCCAGTCAGGTGAAAACCACAGACCCCTTACTAAGTTCACACTATACTGTGCATTATTTAATAAATATATCAAACTACATGCACCAACACGTTCCCACAAGAATATTGTCTTTTTGAATTTCAATTCAAACCCACGGATTCCTTAAGAACCCCTGCACTATAAAAATCTACAGGACTCTGATGCAGGTGGCTTTTGTCAAGTATATAATTCAACATAATTTTGGCAAGGCTGCTTATACTTGGTCCTTACATAATACTTAGTCTCTGAATAATGAGATAAAAAATAAGATGTATTAAAGAAAATGATACACATCTCATCTCTTTTACTACTCATTTACAATTAAAATCTCATAGAATATCATAACTAAAAGTCTTCCATAATCAGTCTGATGCACATAACCTTTGACTCAGCAACTCTACCTCTAAATATTATCCTACAGATTTACTAGCACATATATGAAATGTTACATGTACAAAGTTATTTGTCACAGGACTGTGTGCAACAGCAAAATACTGAAAATACAACCTAAATGTTCATTGGTAGGGCACTGATTAAATAAATCATATTTCCATACAAATGGATTATATTATAGGCATAAACAAGCATGAGGATGCTTTTTTATTTTTTAAAGATTTATTTTTTATTTATTTCTCCTCCCCTCCTCCCAGTTGTCTGCTCTGTGTCCATTTGCTGTGTGTTCTTCTGTGACTGCTTCTCTCCTTATCAGAAGCACCGGGAATCTGTGTTTCTTTTTGTTACGTCGTCTTGTTGTTGTCAGCTGTGTGTGCGGCGCCATTCTTGGGCAGGCTGCACTTTCTTTTGCGCTGGGCGGCTCTCCTTACATGGCGTTCTCCTTGCACGTGGGGCTCCTCTATGCGGGGGACACCCCTGCGTGGCAGGGCGCTCCTTGCGCAAATCAGCACTGCGCATGGGCCAGCTCCACACGGGTCAAGGAGGTCCAGGGTTTGAACCGTGGACCTCCCATGTGGTAGGCAGATGCTCTATCCATTGGGCCAAGTCCGTTTCCTGAGGATACTCCTTATATACTGATGTAGAATGATTTCCAAGGTATATTATGTAATGGAAAAAAGCAAGGTACACTGATGCAGTCATTTGTTTAAAAAAGAAAGGGGATAGGGAAGTGTGCACGTATTGCTTGTAAACACCTGTGCTACCTCTGGGCTGGGAAGGGGAGAGGGGACACACAGGATAGTGTTAATATTGGTGGCCCTAGGAGGAGAACTGGTCAGATGTGGGCAGGAGTAAAAGCAAGATTTTTCACTGAATATCCTTGTGTGCCTTTTGAACTGGGAACCAGCTAAATATATATCCTATTAAAATATTAAATTATGATCAAGTCCAACTCCTTCATTTTACAGATGGGGAGACTGAGGCCATGGTTATCGAATAATGACAGCTAATATACTCTTTAGTCAACTGAATCCATAACATCTGCTTCTCATATAAGGCTTCTGTAACACTAGGCTAACCACTTTCCTCATCTCGCTCATTTCTCCAGATGGTTTGCTGAGAAGCAGCTAAGCAAGAGGATTTTCTGAGCTTTATATATCTAGTTTTGGTGGCAAATTACACAGAAGCTCCAATTTCTCTTGCCCACTCCCACCTTTCTATACAAAGAAGATCAAGTATACAGTACATTCTTCACTAAGGCCTTTAAAAATGCTTTTGCCTGGTCCGAATAAGACAACTCAAATTTGATATGTCAGAGAAACAAACTGAAAAGGTCTTTCAGTTATGCAATGATAGAAGGGCCTTAGTCTGAAGGGAGTGGATCTCCCAGCTCCTATACTCCATTTCTCTGACACCTTTTGTTGTTGGCTAAGCCACATCCTGGAATAAAGCAATCACTAGATGTACCCTTCACACTCCTCTTACTGGATCCTTTTGTAGTTTTTACACCTTGCCAGTCTGCTAGCCATGAGTGCTTGAGCATGATTTCCTTAAATATTTCAGAGAATTTTAGAGACTGTGATAGAGTGGAGGTCACAGGACTAGGCATCAAAGGTTCTGGGCTCTAGACCCAAGTTTGCCACCTAGTAGCCATGTGACATGATGAGAAAATTAATCTCTGAAATGACTTTCATGTCACTGAAAGTATACAGCCTCTTATAGTTTTATTTAAAGACATTAGGTCGTCAGATACATATCCATTGGCAAAGCTTTGCTTTAACTGCCTTCATGTTATAATTAAAGGCAGACAAAGGTTCTCAATCACAATGTTGTTGGTTTGTCTGGGAATAAATACTGGGAGTTAACATGGGAGGCATAAACACTGTTGTTTTTAATTCAGTAGGAAAATGCAATTAAATATATTATGCAAGATAATGTATCAAAACATTAATTAGTAAAGGATAATTTAATGAAATTGCATTAAGGGAATGAAAACAAAAATGAGAAAAGCTGTTCAATGCCTCAGATGGAGGCTGTATGGTATGGCTAGTAAGATATGGGTTCTAGACTGTGTGACCCTGAGGAACTCAGTCTCTTCATTCATTCATTTAATATTTATTAGGTACTTATTGAGTTCTATGATGAACCCTTGTCCTCCAGAAGCCCCGTCTGGTTGAAGAGGGAAACAAGCAAATAATTACAATAGAGTATGAAATGTACTAATAAAGATTATGCACAGGATTGTGTACGAGCTGATATAAAGTTACCAAGAGAGGGGTGGAGACCTGTGGGTGTAGAGTTAACAGCATTCCACTGCCTACCATTTCATACATTCAATGACTTCGTTTTAGTTCTCAACTGCTTCAAAATTACATAAACACTCAAAATAGTTTAATAATAATTCTACTACCTATTTAGGGACAGACTCAACCTGACTATAAGCGGTTCTCTGACACCTCACTGGTTGCTAGTTTTGTCCTCATGTGTTCTTTCCAAATCAGTTCTCATTATTAACTTTTGCAATGCAGGCTTCCATCTCCTTAATGTCCTCAGCAGGTTGTACACAAAAGCCTAGGGCCTTTGTGTAAAGGAAAAGAAGTAGGGTGGGCCCTTCTCAACCCTTTCCTTCTCTGCAGGGCTTTGCATTCCTAAGGATGGGCCACTCCTCTGGTTGGGGACTCTACCTAAATCATGATATGATAACACTCAAAGCAATGGAACTTCAAAAGTATTTCCTTCCCAGTTCCTACTGTAAAATTTTTTTTGGCATAGGCTGCACATTTTAACTTAAAAAAAAACAATTTGTATTGTGGTAACATATACACAACATAGCATTTCCCATTTTAGTCATTTTCAAGTATACAATTTAATGGTGCTGATTACAGTGCAGTGCTACCATTTTCATTTAAATTTATGAAGTGCCTGTCTTTTGATGACTTGTCATACTTAGAAATTACTGAAAACTTCTGATTTATAATGGCTTCAGTGGGCTGAGTCTGCACTTGGGTGTGCAGGCATCAACACTGCCCTCTCTCTGCTTCCCCAGTCATGCCTGGCCTGCCAACTCTAGATGGCAGTTATCTGGATGCTGCCTGGTCACTGACTTATCTGACATCTTCCACTGGTTGAGGTCATATTGTCACTCTAAACACTTGCTTATTCAGAGATGATTCTCTCTCTTTCTCTTTCTTTTTGGCAGGGAAGGTGCCAAGAGGAAATCAATAGTAAGGCAAGTTGGAAACAAGAGGGAAAGGAATAAGGATCAGAGACTCTTAGGAACATGGTATAATTGTTAGCTTCAGAGCAGCCATTTCATTTTTGCATTCAGTCTGGAAGTTTCATTTTAACTCAAAATCGAATTTATAATCCAAAGGAAAAGTGGATTGAGGTTTTTATCAGATTAATACTGGTACACCAAGGAGTGTTCACTGTGCCTTAGCTTACTTAATCTTCACAACAACCCCAGATTCTAGAGGCTCTTAGAAACATAAAGTGGCTACGCATGTGGAGTGGGGCTAGGGGAAGTTTGATATTTTACTTCACATAATCCTGAACCATTTGAATATTTTTACATCAATTATGCTATTTTAAAATAAAATATTACATTTCCAACTGAGCTAAGTATTAATATAAACTTGTCACCTTGACCTTCAAGGTATTTGACAATAAATATGGCCTAGAACTCCTTTTCTATTTTTATTCACTACTTCCCTACTTGCACTGTTGCCTTATTAGCAAACTATCCCCAAGAAGTCTCTTAACCAACTTAACTGACAAGACACTAGCTAGACTTTTCTCCAATATGACAGGAGGAATACTTCTGCTCTCCCCCTCAGTGGATACTTATCGAAGGTGTCAGTTGTGTTTGTTCATAAACCAATTTATGCCAGCTGTGCTTATTACTGTAAATATGTAATTTCATTAAGTATCTAGTAATGCAATAAAGAATAAGTGAGAAAAAAAATGATAGCAGCAGCTAACATCAAGTACTTATCACCTGACAGGCACCATGAATTAACTCACATAATCTTCACTAGAATCCTAGGAAGTGGATTCTGTCATTAACCCTCTTTCACAATGGAGGCAACCGAGAAACTTGCCTAAGGCCTATAAAGCTAATAACTGGCAAAGCAGCCTGGCTCCAGAGTGTAAATATTTACTATTCTACATATCCTTCCTAGTATCCTTTCTAGTGCTTGTTTCTACGAATAGCAAGTTGAATGCTTTGAAAAGACTAGATAAAGGCAGATCATACAGATACACACAAACCTTGTGTCAGATGTGAGAGAGACAACTGTAAAAGCTCAGGAAGTGTGTGTGTGCGCGCGCACGCGGTGATTCATAACAACCTAGAAAAATTCTGCACTCAGGTTGCTTTGCAAACGACTTTAAGTATTCATTCCATTTTAAAGATGCCATAGAGATTGGCAAAGTTTTCCTGTAAATTTCCAAAGAGTACACATTTTAAGCTTTGTGGGCCATACAGTCTCTGTCACAACTACTTGTCTCTGCTCAGTAGTAATATGAAAGTAGAAAGAGAGAGACAAGGTAGAAATGAGTGAGCCTAGCTTTGCTGCAGTAAAGCTTTATATATAATTTTGGTAAACCTACAATTGAAGAAAGAAAGAAAGAAGAAAGAAAGAGAGAAACAAAAAAAGAAGAGAGAAAGAAAGAAAGGCAAGGAAGCAAGCAAGCAAGCCAAAAAGCTGGGACTGAATTTAGCCCATAGGGATAGTTTGCAGATCTCTGAGACCAACTCTAAGAAAAGGCTGAGGCCTTATTGCAATAATGGAAAAGAACATTTTTAAGTTAAAATAAAATGTTCAAGGCATGTATGTAAATAACATGTATAATCCTCAGCTTTAACTTGCTTTCTCAGTTAAACTACTAGTCCTAAATGCATCAGTAAGAGGAGCACACCTGTCTTTTGAAAAAATTGTGTCTTCTCTTCTGCCTCTGTGCTTTTGCCAAAGCTGCTCCACCAACCCGGAAAGCCTCTAATTTCTCATTTCCACTTGATAGAACCCTATGTATCTTCAAAGCCCATTATTTAATCCTATACGCCCCTCCAAACTAGATATGATTTCTTCCTTCTTTGAAATCCTAAAATAATTAATTTCTACTTCTTTTTTTAATCCATATTTTTTATTTATTTTAATTTCTACTTCTTATGGTACTTACTTTGTTATGCTACTATTATGATTATCTGTGTACTTCAATTATATATTCAACTATAGGCACCTTCATACTCATTTTGCTATTCCAGGCAACACCTGGCACAATGTCTTACACATGTAGGTTTTCAGACAATAGTTCTTAAATTGTGTTGTGACATTCTTCTGCCTTCAGTGACTGAGTGAACAGAACTTATACCTCCACCCCCATCCCAAACTTATATCCAATTTACATCCCTATCCGCACACCTGTTATCTAACTTGGTTATATCTTTAAACTATTAATTTTAAATTTTATTCACCAGTACAGCTTAGTCTGGGTACATGGGTATATAAAAATTGAAAAAAAAAAAAAAAAACTTCTAGCCTACATTGTCATCTCTATTGCAAAATGGCTGATACGTTCAAAGGAATTGTTAAACTTGCTGCTTCCTGGTCAGTCTTCAGAGGTCTATGCATTTTATGAATAAATCTAAAAGCTGTGCACTTAAGCAAACAAACAAATATGCTTAATTCAAACTTGAAATCAGTGTTGTGCCTTATCTTTGTATATGCAGCAGTACTTAGTAGATTTGGGGTTTAACCCACTTATTCTACAAAAAGTTTAGGGCGACTGGCTCAAACTCAGGGGGAGTTAGACACACGTCTGGAATGGGCATTTAGATCTCCTGATTCCTAGTCCATCATTATATAGCATGATGATGATACCTTAATTCAGAAAGACAATAACTTTTTACGTACATGGAATCCTGCAGTTCAAAGCCTGAAAGACTGAGGAAGACTCACCACCATCTTCCTCGCCCTGCTGCTGCCAGTCAGAACCAGCAGCTTGTTCTCACAACGTTGTTCTCTGCACCCATGTTAATGGGGAAAAAAATTTGATCCACATTTTAGGATCCCTGCCTATTACTTACAAAAATTATGACATAATACTTCTAGCTATCTTTACTCCATTCTCTGTCCTGGAGAGCTTGAGATAATAGTAAAATCACCTTCAATTAACAAAGAGAATAAGCAACCCAGACAGTTCACAAAATAGTACAGCATTTTTATCTTTCTGGAAGCTACCTATAAAAGGCAAGGACCATTGCAGGGCCCTCTGAGTCACATGGGGAGAAATCATAAAAGAGTAACTTAAGGAATAGCGTAACCAGGATGAATTCCATTATTCAATCTAACAAAGAATTAAAGAGACCCCATTATGGGCAAGAAGGCCATAATGTGCTCTGTGACACAGGAGACACCAAGATGAGCTGTTTGTTCCTGTCCTCAAGAAACTTATAATTTGGTGGCAATACACAAACTACACTACCACAGTCTAGTAACACCACTCCGCAGGGGCACACATTACCGAAGGGTTGGTAAGGTTCTTGCTCATCCATCAGCTCGCTAAGACCTGAATCAAGAGATCAGGGATCCAGTCCCGGTCTGCCCTTTTCTTTCTGTGTGACCTCGGGCTAGTCCCTCAAATGCTTAGTTTCTCCATTTCCCTATCGATAGGTCCTGGGATTACGAGATGACCTTTGAAGTCTGAAAGCTTCTTAACCTACTCTACTCCCCACCCCCTCCCCACCCCCCAATAACTCCGGCAAATGCCCCGTTGAATCAACAGCAACTTCGACCACAGAGGACTGAGGCAGAGGGATCATCAGCCCATTTTATGGATTTTTATGGACGGGGAAATTGAGGAACCGAGCACTGCCCCAAGGTCACTCCATCCGTCTGCACAGGCCGGCCCGGCGGCTCAGGTCTCCAGAGTTCCAGTCCCGGGCCCTTTCTCCTTTCGCGGAGCTGAGAGGAGAGGCAAGGAGGATCCCGGGGGAAAGAGGACGGTTCCCGTGCCTGAATTGCGAGAGGGGACGAAGGAGGCCTTACCTTCCCAGGTCGAGTCCCGCCACCAGCGTCTCCTCACAGAACCTTAGCCTGCCAGCCCCCCACGACTCCTCAAAACACCCCTGCAACCCCCGCCCGACGCGACGTGTCCACGACCGCCACCAAGACCGCCGATTCCGCCCCGGCTCCGCCCCCCTGCTTCGCCGGCCAATCCCGAATCAGGACTTCGGAGCTCCACCGCCTCTGCGGGAATGGGAGAGCCCTTACGTCACGGGGCGCGCGTGCCCGCGAGATCCTCCCATTTGCCTTTGCCCCACCTTTGCCCAGCCAGGTTCATCTCTTTCAGCGCATCCCGGCGACAGACCGGCCTGCCGGAAAAGAGCACGCCACCGCGGCATTTTACGACGCTAGCGGTGACAGGCTCTGGAAAGACTCTGATTTTCTCGCCTCAGCTGGGCGAAAGCCAGCGCGATGTTCGGTGCAGGTGACGAGGACGACACCGACTTCCTCTCGCCCAGCGGCGGGTGAGTGACTGCGAAACGTGGGCCAGAGAAATCGGCTGAGCGAGCCGGGAGGATGGTCGGAAGGGTCTCTCTTCTTGAGGCCTCATCCCAGCTTCCGGGTTCCAGATCCTTGCTACAATCCGGTGCTCTACACCACCCGGATTCCGGGCAGAGCTCGGAACTTTGCCTAGTCTGGTGACCTGGGTCTGGACCCAGCACCTCCCCTGGCACACAGTAGAACCCTGGGGCTACGCGTTCTTGCTTTCTAAGTTGTAACCGGAGGTTAAAAATCAACAAATAATTATGATTACTAAATCACTCTATAGACGCCTTATGTTATAAAATAGCAAAAGGTTAACATCTGAAATTATTGAAGCTAGCTAGAGTGGTCTCACCCCTGTTTATGGTTATTCTAGACTTAACCTCACCCTTGTGTAGATTTACTATTGGGATGATAACCACTCCATCCAGCTCTGTTTAATATCATATGATAGACCTTGTAACTTAATCTTTGTTCTGTATACCCCTTTCCTATATCCTTGTGAGTCACCGTACTTTGTTACCGTATTCAGGTCCAACCGATTCATTCCCTTCATGTTTATTAATGAAGGAACCTGTGTCCAGTTCCACCCCAATTATTCATTAGCACCCTGATGTTGTAAAATACTAGAATTTCTGCAGATCAGGGAGGCAGTTTTGGGGCTGTCTAAAGTGACTGACCTTTGCTTATCCCACCAAATATTCTTTTTCTCTCTTTGAAACCCTGGTGTCTCAGGATTTGGCTTTAAAGGTGCATCAGGGAAAAAGAACCTGCTTTTGCTCAGTATCAAAGTCACAGTTCCTCCTTCTGTAAAATGGGATGGTTACAAATGAGGGTGTTGCCTCAGGGTTTTTATAGGAGTCAGCTGGGTCTCATAAGAGACTTTCTCTTTTCTGTGGGCAAGGTGGTGACACTTTAAAACTCGGCCCTGGTGAGTCAGCTCCAGCATCTTCAAGATTCAGCTTGTATGTCACCTTTTTGATGCTTTCCCTTCTCTCACAACCCCAGGCAGAATAAATTGCTCTCTCTTCCTTATCCAACCTTACACACTGAACCACAACCCTTTACTTGTCTGACTTCCCCACTGCATTATGAGCCCTGACAGGACAGGGACTGCTTATGTTGTTCAGCTCTGGCTGGTGCCTAGCATAGTACCTGGCACATAGTGAGTGCTCAGAAGGTGCCTGTTGAATGAATAATGAATAGCTGTGGAATTGCTCTTTGTAAACTCAAAAGCCCCAAATTAATTTAAGTGACTGCTGTTGCTATCCCCTGCTCCCAAACCCATTATACTAAATGCTAAGGGATTACAAAGATGACTAAGATGCTGTGGCAGCCTTAAAGTTGTTTCCAGTACTGTTGGAGAGTCCAATGTATGAATGACACATAAAATGACACTGGCTCTCTTTTGGTTTTAAATAGGATCTTTTGACTTATACTGTGACTAGCTCTTCATTATCTAGCCTAAGTCCTCTTTTCACTGTCATCATGCTACTCCACCCTTACCCCCATTTTAGATGGCTTATGTCCACTTAGTTCTACTTTGAGTTCTTTTAGTTGCACGGTTATTTCAGATTAAGCTATGCTTTAGTTCCTTTCTTCCATATTCCACCCATAACATTCACTAAAAATTCCATACAAACTCACTGTGCATGTGGTTGTGTATTGGACTTTTTGAAAGTTTCCAGGGTATACTTTATTATTTTTTCCTCAGGATGTACTTTAAATTCACATTCTTCACTAGGTAAAAGCAGTTTGGGGAAATCTGGGAAGGAATGTTAGGGCTTTCAGCTTTCAGACAATATGTAAATACAGGCCACTGTTGCCTGAAAATCACAGGGTAGATAATGATGGTCATGTGTTCTCTTCCAGATTCTTGGCCTGAGATAAATTCTTGTGGCTTAACTATGCTGCTTTCCTGAGCAGGCTCATCAATGACCCGAAACACTTTAGTTCTGTGCTTGTGACCATGCTCTTAAACATAGACAACAGCTAATTTGATGATAAAAGGCTTAGTTGAAAAAGTTAAACATTAATTTATTTTGTTTCTAAACAGTAACCAGGAAAACCAAATCAATTTTAAAATTGAGAATATAGAAAATTTCACCAACATTCTCTGATTCACTAATTCCTTCTTCGGTTCCCTCTAAGGAAGTAGAACGTGTGACAGTGAGCGTTGGAGCTGCTTTTCAGTTCCTGTTTATTGTTGAAATTCTTTTCCTTCCTTTAAAGTGGTGCTTTTACCAGCCAATGCAGCATGTATTTATGTGTATTGCATAATTATAATTTTCTGTAAATTTACTTCTTATTAAGTTTAAAGTATTTTGACTTGATTCCATTTAGGATAGTCAGGCCTAATAGAAGTGGTGGGAATTAGTGCCTTTTTGTGTGTGTGGTTGAATATTTTTTTAACATCAATTTTACTGATATATATTAAGGCAGCATAAAGAGATTGAGAGGTGATTATTAATGGGTAGAGCTTTTTTGTTTGCTTTTTGTTTATTATCATTATTACTATAGGAATAATGAAAATGCTCTAATAATGATTGAAGTGATGAATGCACAACTTTGTGATTATACCAGATACCATTGATTATATACTTTGGCTGGATTGTATGCTTTATTAGTATTAGTGCCGTTTGAACAGCATTAAATATTTCCTGTTAAAAACTGGGATATGAGTGACCCTACAAACAGAAGCAAAAGGGAATATAATGAATTTTTGGTAGCCTTGATTTTTCCATCACTCCTGACTTAGAGAACTGCACAAATTTATTTGTAGCATTTTGCATTCAGTGATCCTAACTTGTGGATTAGATTTATCCTTAAGTTCAAATGTGTTGTGATCATTTAAAACAGTATTTCAGAATATGAAATTAATATTTCCTTTCAATTTAATTTTCATGCCAAAATCTTTGATGGCAAAAATGCCATAGGAAAAAAAAATTCCTTTTGAAGGTGTTTAGCATTCTAACTGTGCTGTCTGGAATCTCAGCCCAGCCTAGACATGTTTTTTTTGTGTTTTTTTTTTTTTGTTTGTTTTTAGGAGGTACTGGGGATTGAACCCAGGACCTTGTCCATGGGAAGCAGGTGCTCAACCACTGAGCTACATCCACTCCCCAATGGGAGTTGGGTTTTACATTTGTTAGTTTTGTTTTTAGTAGGTATTGGGGATCGAACTTGGGACCTTGTATGTGGGAAGCAGATGCTTAAGTACTTAAGCTTCATCTGCTCCCCCTTAGACATGGTTTTGTAGCAATATTTTGAACACATGTTGTGTACAAAGTGTTCTGGTTAAAATTTTCCTAATGATTCATTGTCTCAACCAAAATACGGGGTTTATATTGTCTTTTTCCTGTTCTCTACCCATTCCTTTCACCCACAAGTTGGGTTTATGACATGTAGGACTTTTTTGTGAATTAGAAAATATATTGTAACTTTATTTTAAAAAAATAATAAAAGCAAATATATTTGTAAAAATGAAAATAGTACATTAGTAGAAACTTGAATTTTTCCCTCCTTCCTTACCAATCTGACCCCTAGAAGTAACCATTGTTAACAGCTTGGTATGTATTCTTCAAGGCATTTTTTTCTTGTGTGCATAAATACAAATTTGTAAAATTTGGTTTTAAGCAAAAAAAGGACTTGCTGTATATATTTTTGGGTAACTTGCTTTTTTTTTTTTTTTTTTTTTGAGGTATTGGGGCTGGGGATTGAACCTGGAACCTCATATGGGGAAGCTGGCACTCAATTACTGAGCCACATCACCTCCCCTGAGTTGGTTTTTTTGTTCGTTGTTTGTTTTTTTGTTTTGTTTTGTTTTTAGGAGGCACTGGGAATCAAATCTGGGACCTTTCATGTGGGAAGTAGGCACTCAACTGCTTGAGCCACATCTGCTCCCTATATCCTGAGTTTTGATTGTGAGTTAGACCAGAGCTAGGCCTATTTTTGAAAAAACCCTAGGCTAGAAAGCCTCTCTGCTGGAGGGAAAGTCCCTATGTTAAGATGCTTAGTGCCAAGCTTTGTAGCACAGCCAGAAATTCAGTACCAGGAACCCAGATGATAGGTCATATTGTGGAGCAAGGTGGGAATTGAGGAAATTCTATTAATAATGTGCCTTCATCAGTTGTTAGGGATTGAAAGCTAGAGGAGGGGGCAACTCCCACCTCAAATCGATCATATAGCTCATCAACCTAAGACTTGATTTGTCAGGGATGAGGATGGGTCTGGGAGCAAAGTGCCCTTTACCATTAAATTCAGCTTTTGCCTAGCCAGCTGAATTGTATCCTTAACCAAGTTAAGTAAACATTTACTACCACTCCCTACAAAAAAGAAAAATAATCTATATCTTGGGTTTTGAAACATAATTTTGAAGTCACATTTTTAACCATAGGATAATAGACTTGGAAAAGACCAAAAAACTTATCTCCATTCATTCATCTATTAGGAAATACTTTTTTTTTTTTTAAGATTTATTTTGTGTATTTCTCTCCCCTTCTCCCGCATTGTCTGCTCTCTGTGTCATTCGCCGTGTGTTATTCTGCACCCGCTTGCATTATCAGGCGGCACCGGGAAACTGCGTCTTTTTTCTGTTGCGTCATCTTGCTGTGTCAGCTCTCCATGTGTGCATCACCACTCCTGGGTGGGCTGCACTTTTTTCACTTGGGGCGGCTCTCTTTGTGGGGTGCACTCCTTGCGCGTACATAGGGGTGCCCCTGCATTGCATGGCATTCCTTGTAGGCAGCAGCACTGTGTGTGGGCCAGCTCACCACACAGGCTAGGGGGCCCTGGGTATTGAACCCTGGATCTCCTATATGGTAGGTTGACACTCTATCAGTTGAGCCACATTCACTTCCCTAGGAAATATTTTTTGAGCACCTATTATATGTTCTTTGGAGAACAGCGGTTTCAGAGATCCTAAACTCTAAATTTTGTGCCAGGCTCCAAAGAAACCCAGAGGAGGGGCTGAGTTCTAAAGCTGTGAAATGACACTGTACGAGTCCCTGTGCTGGAGCTTAGGTTACCTGACTTCCAGGCCAATTTAGTATTCTAAAGTAGAACTTGTTAAACTCTGACTTTTTTTTCTTTTTCTTTTTCTTTTTTTGAGGTACCGGGGATCAAACCCAGGACCTCATACATGGGAAGCAGCACTCAGACTACTGAGCTACATTGATTTCCCTGATTTTTTTTTAATGGTATTATTTTAATAGTATTATTAAATTACCAGTTTAATGGTTATCTAGTATGGGCCTATGGACTGTTTTTTCCTTCTTCACACATGGTCTGCTGAGTACAGAGCTCAATGTTTCACTAGGCTGTCTAGATGATTCATAATCTGGGCCTCTTAGAGTTCATGGCTAGCATAGAAGTGGAAATCAGGAGGCTTACTTTTTTTTTCATCTTAGCCCTTTTTCCACCATTGAACTTTTGAGCTGAAGAAATACGTGAATTCCTGCTAGGTTCATAGTACTTAGCTTCAGCTAATACAGATGGGGCACATTTCCTGCCCCCAAGAAATGTCCAGTAGAATAAGATTTCAATCCAGAAATAATAATCATAAAGCATTTTTAGAAGACCAGTTATGTGTATTCCTGGGTGTTATGCATATACTTTTGAGATAATAGGATGTGTGCACGTGTGTGTAAAACATGTATCATGTGCTTACTTGGTGTCAGGCACTGTACTAAGCACTGTAGCTGCATTATCGTATTTAATCCTCCCTATTACCCTATGGAGTAGTTTTACTATTATACCCATTTTACAAATGAAGAAATTAAGGTTTAGGAGGTAAGTAATGTGCCCAAGGTCACACAGCTAAGAAGTAATAGAAACTGAATTTGAAAGCAGACAGTCTGACTCCACCAGACCTGCCCTTGTGCCATTACTATTATTATAGAAGGACATGTTTGATGCCATAGTTCATAAAAGAAGCACTTTAACAATAAAAAGTATTCCTGTTTATTAAAATATATTGATATAGCATGAATGCCTGTGTTTTTGTTTTTAATAAGAAAACTGAGGTTAGGTAAGGACCTTGGCAACTAAATGCACTGGTTAACATTTATTTTTAAAATATAACTAATGCTGTAATGACTTTCTCCATGTATTATAAACTTAGAGACTCAAGTCAAGCCTGTTCTTGCTAACATAGGGAGGTTGGATACACTTAAGAAAAACTTGGAAGTGGAGAAATATAATAATATACAAGAAATTTAGGCATGAAAATCTGTATAGAGCCAATTTTGAAATATTATTAGAAAATGGAATTAATCCATTTAGGGAAAGTTAATTGAGTTGATCTGGCTTTTGGGTTGATTTGCAATCAATTGACTGGCCTTTAGGGCATTTCTGGAAGCATGGTTTTCCAATGGCTCTTTGCCTTTCCCTTGAAAAAGAATGTACCTGTAAAATTAAAACAATAAACTCAAAACCCATAGTTTACTGTAGCTTGCAGGGAATTCTTTTCTTTTCTTTTTTTAATAAAAACATACATTTCTCAATTAAATGTAATGGATATATATAAATTTTTTTAAAATTTTACAGTATGTTATACAATATATTTGAATCATAGTAATACAGTCATACAATATTTGTCCTTTGGAATTCTTTTCTTATCAATTATTTGTACATAATCTGTTATATTTTTACTAGGTTCTAAGCTTTATGAAATTTATACTGACATGTTAAAAGCATTGCCCAACTCTTCCAGAATCTTATTCCTTAGGGAATCTGCCCAGATTTCACTAAAAGTAAAAATCTTGATCTCTTCTAAATTCCACTAGCATTTGCAGTCTTATGGGCCATCCCTCCTCCCCGCATACACATACTCAGCAGGGAATACTTTGCAGATATCCCCACAGAAGCCGAGAGAAGAGTGTGTCTGAGAAAGAGCAGATTAGTTGAATATGTAAAAATGTGCCATGCAGGGAAGCGGATGTGGCTCAAGCAATTGGGCTCCCATCTACCATATAAGAAGTCCAGGGTTCGATACCCAGGGACTCCTGGTGAAGGCAAGCCGGCCTGTGTGGCAAGCAGGCCCATGCAGAGTGCTGGCCCACGCGGAGTGCTGCGCACACAGGAGTGCTGCCCTGTGCAGGAGTGCTGACCCACGCAGAGAGCTGGCACAGCAAGATGATGTAACAAAAAGAGACACAGAAGAGAGATAATAAGAGATGCAGCAGACCAGGGAGCTGAGGTGGCAAAAGAGAATGATCTCTCTCCCATTCCGTAAGGTCCCAGGATTGGTTCCCAGGGCCGCCTAATGAGAATACAAGCAGACACAGAAGAACCCACAGTGAATGGGGACACAGAGAGCGGACAATGGAGGGAGGGGGGAGAAGTAAATAAGTAAGTAAGTAAGTCTTTTTAAAAAAAAGTGCTATGGAGGTCCAACAAGAGAAGGACTGGTAAACTGGGTTTAGTAACAAAGACGTTGGTGACTTTAGCAAAAGTAGTTTCAGTGGAGTAGGGGGGCAAAAGAGTCATTGAAAGGCATGTACAAGAATGGTCTTGCCTGTTGGGTTAAATGATAGAAGGGACCATGTTTAATGGAGTAAAGTTTGTAGTTTAATCAATCAATAAAAAGCAGGAAAAGGAGTACTCAGTAGGGGTGACTAGAAGCTAAGATTTGCTAAAGGCAAGAATTTAGAGTTTGAAGAGACCATAGAAAGCATCTGGACCTATCACTTCAATTTACAGGTAGAGAAACTGAGGTCCTGAAAAAATAAATGCCTTGACTGATATCCTGTGGATAGGCAGGGTTAGCTGCAGATATTCATATAAAAATGCAATCTTGATTTAAATTGAATTAGGCTCCCACTTTAAGTAATGAATAAATGGTGAAATTTACAGTCAGGGAAGTATTTGTTTAAGGTTGAAGACAAGCTGATTTTATAATGATCCCAGGTTTGGGATATGTCAAATGAAATATTGTGAACTCTCCTTTTTCTACTAACAGTGCCAGATTGGCCTCTCTTTTTGGTCTGGATCAGGCAGCTGCTGGCCATGGAAATGAATTCTTCCAGTATACAGCCCCTAAGCAACCAAAGAAAGGCCAGGCAACAGCAGCAACAGGTAAGTTAAAAGGCATTTGGATTGTCCTCTGACAGGTTATTTGTAAGAGTAATCAGCCATCCAAAACTGGCATGCCAAGTTGTTCATCCTTTACCATTCTGACTAAGCTTATAATCAGAGTGGTGGGTGTGTCTCTCAACTCTGGGATCCCAAATGCTTGATAGCTAGATAGTGTGCCCTTTGTTAGTTAGGAACTGAGGGAGGAAAGATGCAGATAAGCTCTTTCGCCCCATGTGCAAACCGGTTTCCAAATCCCTGCCGGTAGGTGGCTGGCAGTATGGAGAACTTTAATGGCCACCTAAAAAATGAGCTTTGGCATCTACAGTCTGACAACTCTCTTATGAATGGGCTGTGCACCTTACTTAGGCCCTCTGGAAGCTGAACACAGCAGTTCCCTGGAAGGGAAACATGACCTTATCCCACTTCCTAGCATAGGGAGAGGACAAGGGTAGGGGAGGAACCCAGGCTTTACTGTACATCTGCCCTTACATCCATCAAGATGAGGAATGGCCCCAAAAGGGGGACCAAGAAAACACCACTTGGGACTCTCCTTTTCAACCACTGTCTAATGTTTTGATGAGAAGGAAAAACTACTTTTCACTTTCTTCTCTTGGATAGGATTAATGTATCCTGACAGTGAATTCTTCCCAACTAGTCACTGACACTCATTGCTCTATTTCCTGCACTTTTCATCATGGCTGACACAGAAAACATTTTTTGAACTAGTTTCTTTGTGGTACATTGTGGAAACACAGGCTCAGGAAAACAAAGATTTTCAGCAATTGACCTCTGTATAGCACAAAGGGTCCAAAAGAGCACGGAAAGAAATCTTTCTCCTGGGGAGGCCAGATGCTCAGGTCAGAATTGGTGGATGGTGGCTCCTCACACTCTGCTTTGTGTCAAAGATGAGGGAGGCCTGTGCTGTCAGAATTTTGGGTTTTTATGCTCTATCTTCAAGGAACCTTTGTGCAGAGTTTCCGCCCTTGTAAGCAGATGGGACTGCTTATCCCAAATGGAAATGTAACAGACCCCTGCATGCAAACAAGGAAGAGGGGAAAAGGAGGTGGGGTGGGGAAGGTAATGGCTGGGTGATGGCTGCTAAGCATGTCTGTGATGTCTCCAGCAGTTCATCACTGGCCTGTCGATCAGGCCTCTTCCTCCTCATTAGCTTCCACATCATAAGCCCACCTCCCACCTCAGACACAAATGCAGAGATGGGTCAGGTCTCCCAGCCCGGGGCTCTCAACAACGTTGACAATAAAAGTTTAGGAACACCAGTGGCTGAGCACATTGGGGGGGCTTTGATGATTCCTATGCACACCATTTCTCCAAGCAGGCCTGTCTGGAGTAATGATTGCATTCATGACTCCCCAATCCGCCAGTCCTCTGGGAGGCAGCTGAAGAGTTCCCATATAGAATCTGTACATTTTATAGCCAGGGGCCTTGCCATCGGATTTTAGTCACTTCTGTTCCACCTCTGCTGAGGTATTAACCCATGTATAGCAGGAGGTGTTAGTAATAGCATATACGCCTCCTTGTTGAGCTAGGAGGAAGTCTAGGGCAGTATGATTATAGTCAAGGGGACAGTCAGAAACCCAAGGGTGTATTGTCCTGTCACTGTCCAATGACCTATGCAGGGAGTAACCCAACTGTTGGAGGTTTTGTTTCCTCTACAAAGGGAGAAAAACCCTGGAGGGGCACAGCCCATCTCTAGAGAATCACTAGTCATCTTGGGGATGGTGGCAGAAAGATGACTGAGCCCTTTGCCAGTTTCATAATATTGGAGATGTTGCATCCTGTCAAGTTGTCCTTGGGTGTGGGAAAAAAGAGTGCACAGCCAGCTGCTGTAGTGTTATCTTTGTCACAAGGTGTAAATGAAGGACTTCCTGATGTTAGTGCAAAATTGAGGCAGGGAAATCTTGAGTAGCAATCCAGACCTGGTGAAGAGAGGAGAGGGAGTAAGGGGTCAGATTGCAGATCCAGCAGTCAGGTTCCCTGTCACTGTGATGGTCTGGGTTCAGTTGGATGAAGGTGTTCCTTTCCAGGTTGCCACCAGGCCAAATCTTTGGAAAACAGGATTGGGGAACAGTATGTAATCCTAACAGCTTGGTCTTGCAACCACTTCCTGGGGGAGACACTTTTCTCAGCCTATTTGCAATAACTTTTCTCTCTAAGTCCACCCATCTAATTCCATTATTCTGGGCCCATTGTTGAGTGGATTGTGCAGTAAAATGGGATCCTTTGTTGGAAGAGATGTCACCTGCGTACCTGAAAAAGAGGCAGAGCCACTTTTCCAAGGTTTCCTATGTATGTACCACATTCATATGATGGACTGGAAAGACAGGCCATACACTTAGCCTGAATACCATGACGAAGGTGGAGGACACATCTTGGGATGGCAGGAGAGCTGATATAGACCACTTGTCATGAGCAGCCTGGTGCATACACTCTGGGATTAGCCCCTATGTACCCTTCTGGGGCTCTGGCTTGTAGTTAATATCTCTCACATTGGTAAGTGGCAGACTGGGCCTCTTTTAATGAGAGAGGCCCATATGTTCCTGGGCCCATAATTTCATAGTGCCAGAATTTCCATATTTGTTTCATTGGTGGGTCCACCCAGGAGCAGAAGCAACCATGGGAAATTCAGCTAGTTCATGGATGTCATTGATGGCAAGTTCATTGTCCTCATCCTCTAGGCAGGGCTTATCCTCTGCCTCTCTTCCAGAAAGACCTCTGGTCCTGTTGGGGGTGAAAAGCAGCTTGGTGCATTCTTCATCTTGGCTAAGTTATTTCAATGATGTTCACTGTGATATGGCCCCTTGCCAGGTGTGTCAACGTGGGCAGCACAGCTCCTTTCCATGCCACCAATTGTTTCCATCCCTTCCCCACACTGGGAAATCTTTAATTCTCCAGTCGTGTTTCCTCCATGAACCTGACCCAACTCCTAAGCCATTGACAATGACCCATGAGTCAGTAAACAGGTCCAGGTGTTCCAGGGCTAAGAGGACCACTTGCAGTTCAGCCCATTGAGTACTTTTTCAGTGCCAGATATGGTATATAGTCTGCCCGAGGCCAGGGAAACAGTGGCTGTTGCTCAATGGATATTGGATGGCTTCAACTTCACCAATCCATCAGTGAATCAGCACTGAGCATCAGGTGGGGCATCCAGAGTTGGGGTTCCCAAGATTCCCATGCAGGGAGGGAAGGGCCCTCATCTGGTGTTCCCAGTAGGATCCTTTCTGAGAGGTTTCTACTATCTGCTTATGAAGCTTTTCATTCCCTAGTGGCCGAGGCGAGCACAGTTCAGAATGTACCACTTCCATTTGATGATACTTTGTTGTTGGGCACTACATGGGTGAGCGTTCTAATTACCTAGGACTCAAGACCTGATGGAGATTTCTGGCCTCAGGAGGATCTGGGAGCTCTTGATAATACTTAAGGTTTCCACTAAATCCCAATAGGACACCAGAAGTTGCTTCTCAAAAGGGAAGTCATGATAGGTTATATCTGGGAACTTCTTGGTCCAAAAACCCAGAGGTCCAAAAATTCCTGTTGATTCCTCCAGCCAGAGCGACCAGTCAACGTGGGTCTTTGTGGCAGAAACCTGAAGTTTGAATGGAGTTTTAGGCTTTATGGGTCTTAGAGGCAGGGCGGCTGAAATGGCTGCTTTTACCTCTTGCAGGGAATGTTCTCCAGTGGAAAGTACCTGCTTTATTTTTTTTTTTTAAGGTTTATTTTATTTATTTTCTCTACCCTTCTCCCCCCCACCCCCCGTTGTCTGCTGTCTTGTGTCCATTCATTGTGTGTTCACTTGCATTCTCTTCAGGTGTCATGGGGAATCTGTGTCTCTTTTTTCTTTTTAATTGCTTTTTACAACTATACTCATTTATTTATTTATTTCTCTTCTCACCCCCCCCCCCATTTGTCTACTCTCTGTGTCCATTCGCTGTGTGTTCTGTGTTCACTTCTATTCTTGTCGGCAGCACCGGGAATCTGTGTCTCTTTTTGTTGCGTCATCTTGCTGCATCAGCTCTCCATGTGTGCCTCACCACTCCTGGGCAGGCGTGGCAGGCTGACCTTTCACACTGGGCAGCTCTCCTTTACGGGGCGCACTCCTTGCGTGTGGGGCTCCTCTACGCGGGGGACAGCCCTGCATGGCAGGGCACTCCTTGTGCACATCAGCACTGCATGTGGGCCAGCTCCACACGGGTCAAGGAGGCCCTAGGTTTGAACTGTGGACCTCCCATATGGTAGGCAGATGCTTTTTCTGTTGAGCCAAGTCCGCTTCCCCTGTGTCTCATTTGTTGCATCATCTTGCTGCGTCAGCTCTCCTTGTGTGTGGTGCCACTCCTGGGCGGGCAGTGCTTTTCGCGTGGTACGGCTTTCCTTGCGGGACACACTCCTTGTGCATAGGGCACCCCTACGTAGGGGCATCTCTGCATGGCATGGCACTCCTTGCAGCAGCAGCACTGCATGTGGGCCAGCTCACCACATGGGCCAGGAGGCCCTGGGTTCAAACTCTGGACCTCCTATATTGTAGGGGCATACTCTTATCAGTTGAGCCACATCCACTTCCTGTGGAAAGTACCTGCTTTAAATGTCACCTGGTATAGGAGTATCAGGAGGATATTGAAATGAGCAATTTGCTGCTGTCAGTATTCAAGTAGCTCAATCTACTACTGCTGGGCTTCCTTTTTGGAGGTAGGTGACTTTATGGACAATAATGTCCCTTACGGGACAGGCATCTGACCCTGGGCTATAATTCACATACTGCCTAAGAAGGTGACTTGCTGGGCTTTGCTTTGTATCTTGTCAGAATTTATGCCTCAACTGGAATGTTGAAGCCCAGTTAGCAACACAAGCAAGTTTACTCATTGCTCTAGTCCACTGACATGATTTCATCAATATAATGGGGTCCTTTGGGCACCTGTAGCTTGTTCAAGGCCTGTTCCACCTCTTTGTGGCAGATAGTAGGGGAGTTTAAATAGCCCTGTGGCCGTACTGTAAAGGTAGGCCTTGCCACATGAAAGCCAGTTGATCCTGGTCCTCCTCCTAGTATGAGATGGAAGAAAAGGCATTTTCTAGGTCAACAACCACATACCAAATTCCAGTGGAGATCATAATGACTGGGGCCACAATGTCTGGAGACACAATGTGAGACTCACAACATCTGGGACTGCGGGTGACAAAGAGGCCATGTCTACATTCAAGTGCTGATAGTCCCTAGTCAGCTGCCATGCCCCAATTGCCTTTTTAAGTGTCCACTCTGGGCTTTTATAGGCAGAGATGGTGGAGGTAAGGATACTCGCAGATAGAAGGTCCTTTATAAGTTCAGAAACATAATTTTCCCCACTAGGGAGGTGATATTGCCACTGCAGCCAGGAGATGGGAGCACTGGGGGTGCATGGTCCATCACTCATCCAACTAATAAGGGCCAGAATTTGCTGGGATGTTGGAGTGTATCCCTGCAACCCTTGCTGGGATGTGCAGTGGTGCAGGATATCAGTACCTTCAATGCACTCCCTGGTGGGAAACATGACCACAGGGGCATCCAGGTACCAAAGAGATCAATCTGCAGGGTAATGGTAACCTCACATCTCCATACCCCTGCGGAATGCCCAAAACCCCCAGTGCTATTCATCACCGCCTCACCTCTGTGTCTCTCAGGATGATGGTCACCTGGGTAGCTGTACCCAAAAGCTCCATAAGGGTTTGTTCACAAATTGTACATGCATTGGGGTATATAGCCTTAGGTCTTTGGGGGATGGATGGGCCCTTGGCCCCACCCCTAGGCTGTTTTCAGTTTAGTCAAATCTAGCTAAAGAGATCTTCTGGGGGCCAGACTCCTCAGTCAGGCCCAATGGGAGAGGCAGGAGATCTTCAGGATCCTCCTCCACTTCCATCATACATGATCTGGGGATTGTGGGGAGCCTATTGCCCTCCCTCTAGTGTATATTTTTTCCCAAAGTTTTCCATTTTTGGGATCCGGTCTATGGTGTCCTTCAGTAGTAGCCACAAGAACTAGCTTGGCAAGTGGGGCTCCAAGAGGAAGGGTAGCCTCTGACCCATCTCGTGTGTTTCAGAACTTGTTGGATTAACAGGGAGGTGCCTAACACTGCCAGTCTGGTTCCTCAGTTTCCATGGTGACCACCCTCCTAATGTGGGAGCCCTTGCTCCAAGTAGGGGCTCAGTTGCATCCCACTCAGGGGCAATGACAAGAACTAGCTTATTGCCCCATTAAGGGGTCCCTTACTTAGAAAATCATCAGCGTCCTACTGTGAACTGGGAACCTGGTGAGGGGCTAAATCCCTCTGGTGAGGGTGGAATATCCACATGCCAATACCCAGTTGTTTTGTGACTGTGACTTCTTTCTCATTTCTCCAAGGATTAATTGGAGTTTGGAGGAGGTCACCCAGAGTGGCATATACTCATGTGATTTCCTTAAGGATCCAGTCAGCAGAGCCTATGGCTCTGGGATGGGAGTGGCTACACTGTCAGCCACTCTTTCCCTACCCTCCACTTCCTCCTTCCTTGACACTAACTGTCTAAGAATTTAATGCTAGGTGGCCAAGACTCATCCATTCAGCCTGGTGGATCAGGATAAGTGCCTTCATTATGGAATCTAGACAGCTACAAGAGGAGATCCCGTCCAGGCTTCTGTCCATACCTATCTTTCATACCCCATATCTCCTGAATAAAGATCAGCTTGACACTAACCTGAAGATCAGTCTGGGTGGCCTGGGTGTGGGTGTGCCTGGTTCCAGAAGGAGAACAGATGTAAGAGGCCATGAGCCAGGGGGTGTACACTGGGTGGTGGAAACCTGAACTTCATTGATCTCAGTGTTGAACCAATTAGCCAATTTCCTGACATTTAAGGCGGGATTCTCAAAATCCCATTTATTGCTGTCCTTCCCCCAGAGTGGAGACAGCGTGCCCTAGGTCCCCCAGCCATGGGTTGGTACCTCTACCAGGGCTGGTAGGGTGGGGGCAGTCCTTCACTTTAGTCCAAAGAGCCATGAGTACTGTGTTGCCCAAGATATTCCAGATGGAATAAAACAAGAGGAATACAAGAGCAGTGAAAAGAACCATTAAAGAAACCCACTCCATACTTCCCTATGCACCCTGCCTACTGTACCAAATTTGTGGAGCAAGTTGCTGCACATCATATCGTGGGAAACCAGGCTCAGGCACAGCAGATTTTAAGCAAGTGACTCCTTTATTACTTAACACGGTACAAAGGGTTCAAAAGAGCAAGGGAAGAGGTCCCATTGTGGCTGGTCCCCTGGGGAGGCCACCTGCTCTGGTTAGGGTTGGTGGGGGATGGCTCTTCATGCCTTACTTTGTGTCAGAGATGAGGGACACCTGTGCTGCCAGACTGCTGGTTTTTTAATACACCCCAGGGGGAGGGGGCCGTACCCTCAAGGAACCTTTGTGCAGAGTTTCTGCCCTTGTAAGCAGCTGGGACTGCTTGTCCCAAATGGAAACATAATGGATACCTGCATGCAAACAAACAGGAGGAGGAAAAGAAGGAGTGGGTAGGTGATGGCTGGGTCATGGCCACTGAGCATGTCCATGACTTACCCAGCATATTTGTTGAATGAATATTTGTTGAATGAAAGGAGAGAATGGAGAACTAACATTTCTAAAACGCTGACCATGTGTCTGATTTCATGATAGATACTTTTACCTAGTTTATTTAATTCTCATAACAATTCTGTGAAATTGGTAAGGTTACTACCATTTTAGAGGTTCAGGCAAGTTTAGGACATGAACAAGATCATGTAACTATAAGTGACAGAGTCGAAATTTGAACCCTGATATCTGACTCTAAAGCTTTTATTCTTTCCTCCAACTTTTGCTATCTTTGTGAAAGAACCTAATAGTAGAAGAAGAGTGAAAGACTGGCAACAATCAATATCCCTAAGCAGAATAGAGGGCAAGGGATGTACAGTTAAATATGTTTCATTTGTTGAATGAATTTGAAATTTTTATTCAATGCCAGTTACTTGCTTGTTTCAGTGCTGGCACTGAGAATGTTGTTAGGACATTTAGAGTGGAGTAGTTGTGACAGATACCATATAGGCCATGAAGCTTAAAATATATATTGCCTGGCCCTTTACGGAAAGCAACAGACCCCTGCTCTGAACAGTCTTACCCTGTCACTTTTGGCAGCTTTGCTATAGATTGCTGGCTTGTTCTCTAGGCTATACCCTGGCCAGACTTCCAGTAGGCTATGCCTTTTACATTTACCCTGGCACATCTCTTCAACAGCAGGTGCTTCTAAGTCAATTTAAAGTGGTTAAATTAATGGGTATGGAGAAAGATTAAAAATGTCAGCAACCACCAATGAAATAAATTGAATTTTCTTATCAGAAAACTACAACCATAAATTAATTATTCTTTTAAGGGAGGACTATAAAGACACTTAAACTTAAAAATTACCTTTACAGTCTTACGTAGACATTTAAAGATTAATGTTGCAGTAAAGGAAACTTTCTCTGTATAAGGTAAAATTATATAAGACGTCCTTGTGGGGAAAATGGTGGCAGCTTAGATCTTGAATCTCTTCAATTCTTAGTATTAAAACAGACAGAGCAAGTAGACAGAAACCCAAAAACCAGTGAGTAATATTTACAATAAACCCAATTGAAATGGTAACTTCATGGACCCCCAAAATACAACCTGATATGGACAAACTACTACTACTAGCTACAGGCTTGCAAGTTACAACATTTGTATGGGAGAAAACAGAGGGAAGCAGTGGGTATGTATACTTGAGAATGGGAAAACCCCACAGTAACCAACAGGAGTTCATGGACAGGGTGGCAGTTAAGTTTCAGAGCAGAGGCTGATGATGGATGAAATTTTGAAACTCACTCAGTAGGTCTCCTTTTTCTAAGTCAGAAGCCTACCAGATAAGCCCTGATGGAAGTAGAATTAAAATTAAAGAGGATAGGGACATTAAAGGCAGAGATAAAGAAAGATTGAGATGGAGAATGGAAACAGCTAGGAAATCACAGTTTTGAATATTAAACAAAACACCATAGTTTTGAATATTACACAAAAACAATGAAAAAGGGAAGCTCTGTAAAGTTAGAAAAGCTACCCAGGACCATGAAGACTAAATTAGAAGGAAACAAGAATGAATAAACACAACAGATTATACCTTAAGAATAACAGGAAGTCATAAGGAGGAAGTTATCTTAAAAAATTGCTGGAAAAAAAGTATTTGAAGCTAGGTATTGAAAGAAGTCCTTGTGAGTAACAAATTCAAGAATCTGTACAATACTGATTTCAGAGAAGGAGGAAGTCTGGGCCAATAAGGTCACTTAATTGTGGGTAACTAATCCCCTTTTTATTGTGACAAATCTATGTTCAACCTCCTGATTCAGGGGTTTAGACATGGAGAGATTGGGCTGAGTATACTGGAAGAAGCTGGACCAACCTGAAGGAGGATGCTAGGCCGACCCTGGGGAGACAATGATTTACTTATTTTTTTAATCAATGGTTCAGATTTGTCCTGATAATTTCACCCTAAACTTAGTTCTTTTGTCATTTTTCTGTTCTTAGACTGTTTATTCAGAGAAAAGAATTATTGTGTTTATTACATACAATTGGAAAGTACTGATTGATTAAAAAATACATTGTAAGTTTTTACAAAACATCAAGGAAAACACAATACTTCACTAGGAAAATAAGCAAATGACATGAATAGGCAATTCTTTTATATACATAGCCAATAACAAATCTATAAAAAATACCAAATTTATTTCTTCCTCCCGGTAATCAAATAAATGCAAATGAAACAATTGTAAGATGGCATTCCCCTTTCTTCACTGCCTTCCCGTTACACTGGGAAAGATTTAAATAGATAATTCCACATATTGTCAAGGAAGCAGAACTGGTGTAACTCATACTGCTGGTGGCAGTTCAAACTAGTTTCGTTTTTCTGAAGGGTATTTGAGCAGGAAGTAACAAAATCCTTGTAAGTTTTTCTACTCCTTCACCCTGTAATTGTATTCTTAGGAATTTATTCTAAAAAAATAATCAGAGGTACCAACAAAAATGTGCATTTTAAGCATGTTCACTATAGTATTTATAATAGAGAAAAATTGGAGACAGCCCAAATAAATCTCAACTAATAGGAAATTGGATAAATTTTGTACAGTCATAAGAAAGCATTTTATTTAGCCAATAGAAAGTGTTTTAAAACTATTTTGTCTTTGTTTTGGAGACTGCTTTGAAGTATGCAAGAAAATACTTATACTCTAAGTGAAAAACAATATTGTCAAATCATATATTAAGTTATATTTATAGATATTGAATTTATATGTTTTTTAAAAGTTTACATGTATAGAGAAAGGACTTGGAATAAATATATCAATTGATTATTAGTTTTTATTTTTGGTTGTTGGGTTTAAAGGTCATTTTAATTTTCTTCTTTATGCTTTTCTCTATTTTTCTAAAATTTCTACAGTTTACATGTACTATATAATCAGAAAGAAATGCTGACAATTAAAAAAATTTCAGGAACAAGAGGGCTTTTGAAAATAAGTTCTTTGTAGCTATGCCAGTGTTATCTCACTCTTCCCATCAGCACACTCAGTGTGTTTAAGTATGTAATTTAATCTGTGTACTATTTTAAAACAAAAATGTTATCCTGTAGCACTTTGTGAAGCTAAGCAGTGGGCGTGAATTTAATATCAGACCATAAATTTCCTACCCTAGAAATAAGGAGAGGAGAAATAACTTTGATATAACTGTCAAAATAATTGGAGGAGAAAAAAAAAAGTAGGTGGACTATAACCTCATTTTCTAGACAATGCTTCATATCCAGCCCAAAAATTCTTTTGTTTTGGAGCATTTGGTTTGGAAGTCAGAGACATGGCTTCTATTCCTGGGCATACTGCTATCTTTATGTAAGGGTACCTAGAGCCTCAGTTCCCTCACCTCCAGACTGAGTTATAAGGGTAGTTTGTGGATCAGATGAGAGTGATAGTGATGAAAGCACTGTACTTCTAACTCTATGGTATAAAGAAGGGATTTTGAAGCTGGTTTAATGAATAAAAGTCCTAATGCAAAGTGTCAATAGAGGGACACATGGGATCATTGTATTTTTCACATGAATTTACTATAAACGTACAACCCCACTAATTATTTAAAAATTGCAACAATTTAAGAAAGCATTAGGCTAAGTGAAAGAAACAAGACATAAAGTACTACATATTCTATTATTTCATTACTATAAAATGTAAGGATAACTAAATTTATAGAGATGGTATTAGATTAGTTGTTAGGTAAGGCTGGGGAATAGTAGAGGGATTGAGAGGCAACTGCTAAGAGGTATCGGGCTTTTCTTCTTGGAGTGAGAAAATGTTCTAAACTTGGTTGTGGTGATGAATGCACAACTCTGACTATACTAAAAATCACTGTGGACACTTTGTATAGATTGGTATGTGAATATATCACAATAAAGCTGCTTTTAAGACTTGGTACAAAAATAAATAAATTTAAAAAAATCAAGTCAAGCAAGAAATGAATGGCAACTTTGTTTTCTTCTTCATCTTTAGGAAATCAGTCAACACTGAGAACAGCCCCATCCACAACAGGTACTTCCTCTGTACTGGTTGCAACAGCAGTTCATGCATATCGCTAGTAAGTAGCTGAGAAGGAACACTTTCATTGTAAAATGGTTACTTAGCCTGGATAGACAGTTTCAGAAATGCTTTTTAATGTTTGAATTGGAGATTTCTGCACATAAAACTTGAAGAGTTATTAAACATCAATTCTTTAGAAACTGCTTGTACTTTCAACAGCTGCCTTTATTTGTGCTCAGAGAAAGCCACTCCACTGAGATAATGCTCAGAATATTTTAACGAGCATTAAATATAAATATTTAACAAGTAAAGAAGTTGTGTAAGAACTTTAAATTATAAACTGCATACCTCAGTCCCTTTTTAGAGGTTGAACGACTAGTTTCCCCAGTTCTATAAGGCAGAAAAGAGAGCAAACTGCAAAGTTTAAGAATATGTTAAATACCTGTTGCTTTTCTTGCTTCTACAGCACAAATGGTCAGTATGTGAAGCAGGGCAAATTTGGTGCTGCAGTCCTGGGGAACCACACAGCCAAGGAGGTGAGAGTGCCCCCATGTCTTATGTCTTATGTATATTCAGGTGTCCCAGACCATCCCAATGAGCTGGCTCTTATCAGCTGGGCTTGCCCAGGGTCTCTTGTGTATCAGAGGGTTAAAATTGATTGTATTTAATATGAATTTGTTATATTAGTCTATACTAAATGATCACTTTTTGCTTACTATTATGCATTAAAATAAATACAGCCATTAAGAATCTTTAGATTTGTCCTTTATGATATGGATCTAGTTTAAGAATTTGGAGAGTTCTAGAATAAATCATTTACCAAGTATATTCTTCTGTTGGGTAATTAATGAGCAATACTTTTGTACTACTTAGAGAATTATGTCTTTATATCTGCATTTAATGATCAGTGTTTATCCTTGGAAAGTTTGATAATAAGATGGACAGTTTGAGCACATACTGTCATACTGGTGTGGATCAAAAGGAAGAGGTGGCAAAAAGCCTTGAAACTGATTTTCCTTATGTAACTTGTATCTAGCTTTAAAATTGTTCCAGAAGGTTTTGAACATTTTAAAAATAATTTCACTGTTTGAAACATTACAGATATCATGTTGTCCATGTTTCTCAGAGGCAGAGAGATAAGATGACCGGTCCAGGGTAGCTAATATAATGGACAATACTCATTTGTATTAAAAAGAGCAAACACACCATACCACGTACAAAAATCAAGTCAGAATGGATCAAAGCTCTGGAACTGTATGGAAGTCCATGAACTGGGCCCGAAAGGCAAAGGGAAACTTCTTCAGGCTGGTGGTGTACAAGAGATAAAATTCTACTATAGGAAGAGGGCCTGCAACAAGCCTACAACTAGTCTTCCTTTCAATATGTTGGCTGGATTTTGAACTTCATAGGGAGAAAGATAATGAACTTGGCTCAAAATGTCTTGGAAGAACTTTGAGGGGACTAAGGAGTCAGAGACCTTTCAGGCTCTGAAACAAAAACCTGTGAAAAATAATGCTTGATAACAGGGACAACCCAGTGGTGGACTGACCTTTTTTTTTTTAATCAATTTTATTGAAATGTATTCATAAACCATACAGTCCATCTAAAGTGTACAGTCATTGGCTTTTGGTATAATCACAGAGTTATGCATTCATCACTACAATCAATTTTAAAGCATTTTCATTACTCCAAAAAGAAAAAAACCCTACCCCTTAATAGTCACCTCTCAATTCCTCTTTACTTCACTTACCATACATAACTGCTAATCTATTTTTGTCTCTATAAATTTATTTGTATTTACATTTTGAATAGATGAGTCAAGGAATATGTAGTACTTTGTGTTTGGTTTCTTTCTCTTTGCTTGCTTCCTTTTGGATTGACTCAAAGTAATTCCACAATCCTTTCCTGACCATTCAATCCATAATTGGATTGAGACGATCAGCTCCCCTGACCCCAGCTCTATCATATACTCTAACACAGTTAAAGGAAAATCCTTTCTGTTGGAAGATTGCATGTGAGTCCCCACAGTTATTTTTATGTACAAAGTTGGTCTATAATAAAAAATTACTTCACTTGCGAAGAGGTGAAAAATGTAACCGATAATCAAAAGAGAAGCAGACCCACAAATAATATAAATATTTAAATTAATATATAAGGCATTTAAACAACTAAAAATACTATCTGTATTTTTAGGTATTTTAAAATCTAAAGGATTAAAGGGATGAAAATATAGAGAATTTTAAAAATTGGAATCCATAAAAATAATCAAATGACATTCTAGATTTCAAAAGTACTGTATCTAAAATTAACTCACTGGATGGGTTTAACAGCAGTCTGGGGAAACGGACTTTGGCCCAGTGGTTAGGGCGTCCGTCTACCATATGGGAGGTCCACGGTTCAAACCCCGGGCCTCCTTGACCCGTGTGGAGCTGGCCATGCGCAGTGCTGATGCGCGCAAGGAGTGCCGTGCCATGCAAGGGTGTCCCCCGCGTAGGGGAGCCCCACGCGCAAGGAGTGCGCCCGTGAAGAGAGCCGCCCAGCGTGAAAAAAAAGAGCAGCCTGCCCAGGAACGGCGCCGCCCACACTTCCCGTGCCGCTGACGACAACAGAAGTGGACAAAGAAACAAGACGCAGCAAATAGACACCAAGAACAGACAACCAGGGGAGGGGGGGAAATTAAATAAATAAATAAATCTTTAAAAAAAAAAAAACAAAAAAAACCAGCAGTCTGGACACAGTAGAAGATAAAATTAGTGGCCTCGAAGGCAGTTTTACAGAAAATATCCAAACTGAAGCAGAGAGAAGAAAGAATGCAAAGCAAACAAGCATAGGTTTCCTATGGGACACAGTCAAAAATGGACTATTATATATGTAATGGGAATCTGAAGTCTGTAGATTTATATTTTTAATGTGCTGGGGGAAAAAACTTGATCTAGAAGTTTGTACACAATGAAAGTATCCTTTGGAAATAAAGGCAAAATAAACTTTTAGACAAAAAATGCTGAGAGCATCTATGGCCTACAGACTCTACACTAAAGAAATATTAGAGAAAGATCCTCAGGTTGAAGGAAATATAGCTTCTAGTGGAAACAACTTAAATGTCCATGAACTGGAGAATAATTCAATAGATTATGAGATATTCATACAAAATAATACTACAAAGCAATAAAGAACAAACTACTCTTACATGAAACAACATGGATGAATCTCATAATCATTATGTTGCATGAAAGAAGCAACACACAAAATACCCCATTTATATAAAATTTAGGAATAGCAAAACTAAACAGTGATAGAAGTCAGAATAGTAGCTACTTCAGGTTGGGGATCATTGACTAAGAAGGTACATGAGGAACTTTTCTGGGGTATTAGAAACATTCTATTTTTTTTATGTGGGTGGTGGCCACAAAGGTGTAAATTTATGTAAAAATTCATTGACTTGTAAATTTAAGATTTGTGTACTTTTTATGTTTTTCCTCAATTTAAAAACTTTTTTTTAAACTATTTGGTTGCATCATTGTCTTTCTTGGTGCGTTGCTTCGCTGCCTGGGGGCCTGTGCTTACCTCTGTGCCAGTGCAGGAGCCTGTGCCTCACCGTGAAGGTCTGGGATGTCTTTTTTCTTTCTTTTCTTTTTTTTTTACCAAGAGCCCCCAGGGATTGAACCCAGGTCCTCCATCTGGTAAACAGGAACTCAATTGCTTGAGCCACAGCCACTTCCCTATTTTGTATTGTTTTTTTAACCAACCAGTCACTATCTTTTAAGCATACCTTTTATCAATGAAAAGACCAACAAAATAGACATTGCCACTTACAGTAAAGGAGTGAGGCCAAAATGAGAAGAGATATTAAAATGGGTAATGAGACTCCCTTAAATCTAGGCTTTAAGGGATTAACTGAGTTTTGGGTTTCATACTTGTATGAAGCACAACTCATGACATTTTAGTGCTGATTTTGTATTTCCTTTTTAACTTATGTGCTTTTTTTTTTTTTTTTGCCTTATCTATGCTTGAGTCCAGTATAAGATTCTTCTTTATATCAGTAAGCAACAGCCTGTTACTGTTGCCAGGATTCATCTGAACTTTGAACTCATGGTAAGAATTTCCCCTTTTGGAATCATAGCTCCTCTGGGATAGGTTTTCAGGGGAGATTAATCTTAGCATCCCTGGAAGGAATTAGATCCACAGTTTCAGTCCTTGGTATCTAATGGAGCCTCTCAGAAAAGTCTCTAGGGAATGTGGACTGAGGGGTAGTTGGTAGAGGGTGGAGGGAAGAGAAGAGTGCCTTGATATCTCTCTTTGGTCCACTTCAGTCCAAGGCCCTTCTCTATGAGGCTAGGCAGGCAGATTTATCCATTCACAACTTGTTGTTCAGTTGTCCTAACATTTCTCCTTTCCCCAGGTTCGACCCAACAACTATAGCATATTTTATGATGACCAGAGACAAAACTGGTCCATCATGTTTGAGTCAGAAAAGTCTGCTGTGGAGTTCAATAAACAGGTAATACCATCTTACTCTTCCTGTGAAAAGTCAGAACACTTGTCTGGATTTCTGTTAATTTTAGGAGATTATATGGAAAACCTATTACCTGCTTGTTAGAAGCAAGCATAAAAATCTCACTAAATTTGCCACTTGAGTCTTGAATTTAAGGGAAATAATAGGGATACTTATTGAAATTGCTTGGAAATAAGACTTTTTAAGAGAAAAAAGCCTAATTATAAACTCACTTGATTAAAATATTTTTCTACTATGTAAAATATCTTAAGGCATAAATAATAAAACTATCTTGTAAAAATGTTTTAAAAGGTTTTTTAAAAGTTACTGCCAAGTTATCTGTATTGTTCTACTGTTATTCTTGCAACTTTCCCAAAGTTTGAAATTACTTTAAAATAAAAAATTAAGTTACTGTATGCTCACTGTAGAAAATCTAGAGCAATTTAAAAAATCCTTCATAATGTCACTGCCCACAGTAACCATTACTAACATGTTGATATGTTTCCTTTTTTCTATAAATATACATAAATAGATATATTCCTTTAAAAGTTCTGTGTCTTATTTATAATGTATAACACATCTTTCCCCACTTTATGAAAAATTGGAAACATTTTTGAAGGCTGCAGAATATGGATTATCAGTTTACTTAACCATTCCCTTATTTTTATGCTTTAAAATTGTTCTCAGTCTTCTGAAATAAATGACACTGTAGTGAACGTCTTTGTATATAATTGTCTTTTTTTTTTTTTTCCTGATTTTTTCCCCCTTAGACTAGCTTTCTAGAAGGGAGTTATTGGGTCAAAGGGTCCAAATATTTTTAGGTTCTGAATATACTTTGGCATAATGCTTTTCAGAAAGATTGCACTATTTCACACTTATATCAGTTGTCTCTAACTTTGACAGCATTGAGAATGATCTTTTTCAGTTGTAAAAAATGGTGTCTCATTGTTTTAGTGCATTTATTTGATTGCAATAATGAAGCTCTTTCTAAAGAAAACGTGAAGTAAATTTTTAACATATACTATAGTGAGACATTGACTAGAGAGTAGTTATTCACAAAGATGTGCCTGGCTCCTTTGTCTCAAATTTACGCTAAGATAATATAACTATACCTTAGGTGGTGGTAGTGTGAGTTCTGGGAATGCAATATGGTTTTTGTAAACTCTCTTCAGAAGTGCCTTTTGAAAGTATTTTTGGAAGCTCCTTCTTCTTTCAGAGGTTCCCAAACACTGAAGCATTAAGTCATAATAGGAATGATAAGCTAACATTTGAGTACTTACTGTTATTTGCCATATATTGTGCCAAATGCTCTATTTGTGTTACCTCAATCTTCAAAACCATCCTATGAGATATGCGCAGTTTTTAATCCTTATTTTACAAACATAGAGGTTAAGTTGTTTATTTGGCCAAGGTCACAGAGTTTAGTAAGCAGCCATATCCAGGCATATACCCAGACAGCCTGGCTCTAAAACCATACTCTTAGGCCCTTGAGTCCTAACAAGGTTACTGACCTTGGAGTGGCTTATCTCTTAACATGTACTTTGTTTTGTTAGTGGATGCAGCTATTTGGGAAAGAACATTAGTAATTATTTAGTGAGTACTTATTGAGCCTAAACTAAGTTTATGCTGTTGGGTATCTTTCAGGTGTGCATTGCCAAGTGCAACAGTGCCTCTTCACTGGATACAGTGCTGTCACAGGACCTCTTTGTAGCAGAGGGCCCTGCTGTAGAAATTGGAGATTCTTTGGAAGTGGCATATACTGGGTGGCTCTTCCAGAATTATGTGTTGGGCCAGGTAAGAAAATGTAGCCACAAATTATTTTGTTATTTTATGTAGTGTGGGGGCTATTCAAACAAAAGGTATTATCGCCATGAATTGCTACTGTTGTCAAGTGGAAATCTTGGAGCACTGCTTTAGTCACTATATTGCTTTTGGGGCATATTCATGAAATGCTAATTTATAAAATCTGTTCAGTGCCTTTGTCTCTTCTACTTAGACCAATTTCCCATGTGTTATTTTTGTTAATTATTCATGTGTGTATCTAGTCTCCCTATACCATTTGTGAACTTGAGTATTTTCTTATGGGATAAAGTCTTTTTAGCCTCTTCTCACACTTAATGGTTGTCTTTTAGTGGATACTGTAAATATGTTGAGCTTTTTTTGTTTTAATGTTATTAAGCGCTCAAAGGCAGTATGGTATAATAGAAAGAGTTTTAGATGGTAAGTCAATCAAATGTGGATTCAAGTCCCAGTTTTATCCAAACTTCATCCTGGTCAAGTCATTTATGTTCTTAATCTTTTTTCCCCCATCTTTGAATGGTGGTTAATTGTCCTTACCCTGCTTACTTGACAGAATTGGTGTCAGTAGCAAATGAGTTATTTTGTTTGAAAATACTTTATATAAAGACAAAAAAAAAAAATGCCTTTAAATACATGGTGCTGAAAATGTATTTATTTTTTCTAAATCTGGAAAATCATTGTCTCAGTTAGTATTACCCTTTAGCCATGATGTGGTCCCATCTTTTCAGGGCCATTAAGAGCTATTTTTCCCAGTATATTTGACATCCCATATTCTAGAAGTACTGTGCAGATATGTAGTTATTTGAATATCATAATGATTATTATTATTTTTGAAACTGGTTGACCTCATTTTCTTTGATCAAATTGTAGATTTTTGACTCCACTGATAACAAAGACAAGTTGCTTCGCCTGAAATTAGGATCAGGAAAAGTCATCAAGGTGAAGGCTTTAACTGTTTTCTTATGTATTTTAAGCAATTGAAGTTGGCTTAATATAGATTAAATTTTGTGAAATTCCTAACCTTGTTTATCTTCTGAGAGCCTGGAGAGGTTTGGTTGAAAAGTAGAAGGGGAAAGATGTACTTTATCTGCATTTGGAAGATTTTTACCTATGAAATAGTATATTAAAGATGAATATATTTATTTTCTTTAGTCCCTACCCTTTCTTTTTCATCCTTTGACTCTGAGGACATTATTCAATCCTTCCTATAGCCTAATAAGTAGAGAAGTAGAACTGCTTCTTTTAGAAGTGTGTCGTGATGGGTTGATCCTCATCTGTTCGGGGTGCTTTGAATTGGTGCTTACCAATCATTATGGGAGGCCACTGTGGCCTAAAAGAAGGAGTACTGGGGTTGGAGTCTGAGGACCTAGGCTCAAGTTGTACCAACTCTACAGGTATTTTATAAAATAGAGTATTTTACACATATGGATTATCATTGTTTCAGGACACATGGATGCGTTGTGAAGTACTCATTCATCTGTGTGGCAAAAAAGTTTTATCCATTGTTTTGTTTATGACATTTTTCCCCAGAACCCTTTGGAGACTTTTTCCTGTAGATGATTAGGGCAACATCCTTGAACTAGTCAGATGTAGGATTGAGTCTTGGCTTAACAACTTACTAAATTACATGAACTCTCCCAAACCTAACTTTTCTCATCTGTAAAATGAAGGTAATGTTTCCAACTGTGTAAGGTTATTTTGTGCATTAAACAAGATAATGTATTTAAAGCACTTATCCCAGTACCCGGAAAAATGTGCTTAATAAATGATAGTTTTTATTTCTCTTTTATTAGTATTCTCTTAGTCCCCTCATTTTCTCTTATCATCTAAGATAAGTATATTTTATCTAACCCCAGATATGCCAGCTTTTACCAGTGGGTTTAGAAGCATTATTCTAGATATTTTTATAACCAATGTGGGGATAGTTGAACTTGACCTCTGGAGGCATTGTCTGAACCTGAAAGTGTGGGTGAGTGAAACCTGATGATACTGTACTTCACTTTGTCTAGTGAGGAGGTTTGTATCTCATAAATGTCTCCCCTTGTGTGATTCATAAAGGGCTGGGAAGATGGAATGCTGGGCATGAGAAAAGGAGGGAAGCGGTTGCTTATCATCCCTCCAGCCTGTGCTGCTGGCTCAGAAGGGGTAATAGGATGGGTTCAATCAATGGACTCCATCTTGGTATTCGAGGTGGAGGTTAGGCGGGTAAGTAAAACTGTCCAGTGTTGTGTTTGATGAGTTTTCTGAGTACCTCTTTGCTAGTTAAGTGAAATGAATAAATAAATATGTCTGGAGACATCTTTTTTTTTTTTTTTTTAAGTAGAAATAGAATAGTGGAAAGAGCAACAGCTTTGGAATCTAAGACCAAAGTTTATGTCTTCTGGCTTTTTATGTAGAGTCTAGAAGACATTGTAACTTTGAGCAAATCACTTCTCCACGCTAAATTTATTTTCATTTTGTCTATAAAATAGTGATTCCTGACCAAAGGACCTATCTTTTGACTTAGTAATTTCATGGCTACAATTTTAGTGATCAGTATATTCACAAAAGTATGCAAAGATGTATGTGTGCATTTTTCTGTCTTCCCCTGCCACATTATAGTAGGAAAATACTGGAAACAAAAACTAAATGTCCTTCATTAAGAGACAGGTTAAATTATGATTTTTTTCTTATGGTCAACTTTTATGTAGCTCTTATAGTATATCCAAAATCTACTGTCAAGTGAAAGAAGCAAGTTGCAGAAAAATATGGATAGTATGGTCTCTTGCATGTACATATGTATATATATGTATACATATATATATGCAGTCATTCATATATACATACTATAGATGCAAATATATACTCAAGCATATGAAAGATATATATATACACACACATATATATGCTTATATATAGAAAATTTCTGGGAGCATTCAAAGAAATGATTAGAAGTGATTTTCTCTATGGGAAGCGGACTTGGCTCAATGGATAGAGCGTCTGCCTACCACATGGGAGGTCCAGGGTTCAAACCCAGGGCCTCCTGACCTGTGTGGTGAGCAGGCCCAGGTACAGTGCTGCTGTATGCAAGGAGTGCCGTGCCACGCAGGGGTGTCTCCCATGTAGGGGAGCCCCGCGCACAAGGAGTGTACCCTGTAAGGAGAGCTGCCCCATGCAGAAGAAAGTCCAGCCTGCCCAGGAGTGGCACTACACACATGGATTGCTGACGCAGCAAGACAACACAACAAAAAGAGACACAGATTCTTGGTGCCGCTGACAAGAATATAAGCGGACACAGAAGAACACACAAGAGAATGGACACAGAGAGCAGACAACTGGGGGGGGGGGTGGAGGGGAAGGGGAGAGAAATAAATAAAAAATAAAAATCTTTAAAAAAAGTGATTTTCTCTAGCGTTTGGAAATGGGATTCAGAAACTTTAATTTTTACTTTCTAGACTTTTGAATCATTTTATTTTTTATGCATTTTTAAAAGGATTTATTTATTATTAATTTTTAAAATTACCCCCCCCACCATTGTCTGCTTTCTGTGTCCATCACTGTGTGTTCTGTGTCTGTTTACATTCTTGTCAGTGGCACCAGAAATCTGTGATGCTCTATCAGTTGAGCCAAATCTGCTTCCAATCATTTTAAATTTTTATCATGAATATGTATAATTTCTATAATAAAATCTGTAAAAACTTTGATTTATTAAATTAATACTATATCTCCCCATCCCCTGCCAAAATAAAATACCTTGCTAGCTTTGCACAGTGTTTGTTAGGTTCAAATGTGATAGTGTTTGTGACTACAAACTATAACACACAATTACAAGTAGTAAATATTATGGTTATCTTCATTGTGGCTGTTATTCCTATTATAACAGAGAAGGGATATGCTTTCCTTCCCAGTGACTCCTGACTGAACACCTTATCTCTTGTAGGGCCACTCCAGCCCTCTTTCAGTGATAGTGCTCCCAGTTGCCTTTTACATAGTTTTTATTCCCTCTGAATTTTCCTTTGAATTTGAAGAAATCACAGCTGATTTTAGATGACAAAACAGTCTGAATCCATCAACACTGGCATTTTCTAAAAGTAAGACAAAATGTTCTGTTTTACCAACAAAGAAATAGAAATTGATATGTATAGTCAATTGGCAAGGCTGGTACAGAATGATAATACTCAGTGTGGCCAGAATGTTGAGAACGGTTTATTTACTGCTGGTGGAGGTTACCCTCTCTGGTGGGAAATTCAATGCTATCTACCAGAAGTCTTAAAATGTCATGATGATGGGAACGAGTGTTGTTGGGGGGGGAGAGGGGGGGTGGGGGGGTGGGGTTGAATGGGACCTCACATATATATATTTTTTTAATGTAATATTATTACAAAGTCAATAAAAAAAAAAAGAATTACATAGAAAAATCCAATATTAATTGGGTAAAAATAAAAAGATACATGCAGAACTTTAAAAAAAAAACAAACAAACAAAAAAAAACACAAAGGCCCGAAGGAGACAGAATTTTTATCACTGTTTATTTTGTGCTTAGATACTTGGCCAAAGTCACAAATACAAAAGGGTCCCAATATTTTGAGTATTATGCCTACCACATGCAGAATAACTAAAGCAATTCTGGTTAACTTTGGCACACACACAAAAAAAATGGCTGTAGACTTAATAGGATATCTGAGACAAGTGTAGGTTATGATGGGGACAAAACTTTTGGACTTTCTTATTGTTTGGGCGAGATATATACTTTTCATTTGTGAAAGGCAGCCAGGTTTCCATGTTTAAATAGGCATTATGTGTAGTATCAAGGGAGACCTTACGTGAACCCAAATGCTGACTTTGCACTTTTTCCTTAATAGAACATTTATTCCTTCCCACCTCCCTTCAAAAGAACAGTGGAGAAAAAATTCACAAAACATTGTTTTTTTAAGTTGAAAAAACAAATTTCTACTTCTCATTCTCATGTAATTCTGACTATTGTACATTTCTTTTACCTTGACAATAAATTTGAATACATATAAAAAAAAAATGCATACCTTTTACCAGCATTTTAACTTCTGGGAATTTATATTTTGGAAATATTTAAGGCTATATGGAAAGATATAAAGAAGCATTGTTTAGGACAGGAAAAATTATAAATAAACCAAATGTTTAACAGTTGGGTTTTGTCAAATCTGTTTTGTAAAAGGAGGGATGCTAATGACTTCTTTTTCCAGAATCCTTTAAAGACTTTTTCTTATAGGTTATAGAAGTTAAGGATATTATTCTTGAAAACAGACATCCTCTTCAGTAGTTGAAAATAATGTACATTAATATTTAGTGACAGGCAGATATGTTAATATTAGTGAGAAAAGCAGGTTACAAAGCAACATGGCCCTGTTTTTGTAAAAAATTCATACATACATATATATGTATATGTAACACTTGTATTATATATACCTATATAATACATATGTGCCAGAAAAATGTGAAATAATGCATCCAAAATTCTAACAATGTTATTGATTCGTAGTTGGATTGTGTGATTATTTTTCTTCTTACCTACATTTTATGATTTGCCTACAATGAATGGTAATGATGTGTGTAATAAAGAATAAATAAAATGAAAGGTGGGTGGAGTGGAGAAGAGTGCCTTTTTCGTTGCCTATTCCACCTGTGCTGGATCTTGCACTAGGTGAAGTTTGCCAGAGATTCCAGCTCTGATGGACAAAGTGTTAGTTCCCGAGATTCTGCAGTTCCTTCTCCTATACCTGGTGCTGACAACCTCCCTACTGATCCTGCTGTGTCACCACCCACATCGCTGCCTTTCAAATTAGGGTAAGATACTTTTGGGGTTCTGTAAAAATGATTCTTAGAGGGGTTCAGAAATAGGGATGTAATTGAAAACTAAAATAATTGTTAATAACTGAAAAAATTAGAATGAGGGAAGTGGGGAAAGTACTTAAATCAGATTTTCCTGACAAAGGATTGTCATAGTTTATAAAAGTGCTAACTTGGAGATATAAGAACACGGGCACAACTCTGTAAGAAATGGGTAAAGGACATAAATATAATATATACCCAAGAAAAAATATATAACAATAAAAAAGCCTTTGGATGGAAAATGGTTCATCTTTACTAGCACTGAAAGATTATGTAAGGGGAAGCAGATGCAGCTCAGGCAACTGGGCTCCCGCCTACCACATGGGAGGTCGCTGGTTCAGATTCCAGTGCTTCCTAAAGAAGACAGCAGTTGGAGCGATGGGTAGGCATGGCGAGCTGATGCAACAAGGTGACGCAACAAGAGATGTGGTGAGGAAAAACAGAATGAGAGATCTAACAAAGCTGGGAGTGGAGGTAGCTTGAGCGATTAGGCACCTCCGTCCCACATCAGAGGTCCCTGGTTCAGCTCACAGTGCATCCTAAAGAAACAAGAAGAACAACAGACACAGCAAGTGAAAAACATAAAGGGGGTGGGGAGAAATAAATAAAATAATTTTTTTTTAAAAAGAGAGATTATGTAAAATAAGAGAAAAAAAACTGTTTTATAGCCAATCAGCAAATACTTTCAAAAGCAATTTGGATATGCAGTATAATCTGGATTTGTAATTATGGGATTTGTTTTTGTCTCAGGATGTATTTTATTTGCTTTTAGGGAGCCAACTCTTCGTACCAAATCTAACTCCCTCAGCGAACAGCTTACAAGTACAGTAAGTATGTGAGTCTGTTTCCTTCGCCTCTAGCTTGCTGAGAAGCTTTTGTGTGCCTAGGGTATGGCTACTTAGGGAAAGAAATGTTGAGAACAGTCAATTTAAATGGAAAATCAATGGTTACTTTATTAATTTACCCTTATTTAGGAGTCCTTATAGACAGATGTGGGTTCAAATCTTTATTCTTACACTATGTGCCCTTGAGCAAGTTATCTAACTAACTCCTTATAGAGTTCTTGTGAGATATGTTTATAAGGCACTTAGCTTGGAGCCTATACTATGCCATTATTACTAGGTAAGGCGAAGAATGGTATTAGATTGGGAGAGCTGCCCGTTAAAGTGTACTTTAGTTTTAGATAATATTATTTATTCAGAGAGGTAAACATTAGTGTGAGGTAGTGGTTAATCTTAGACTCTGTCTGCTACTTACTCTCTGTAACCTTGAGTAACTTAGCTTCTCTTAGCCTCAGGTTTACTTCCCCATCTTTAGAATGGGAAATTGCCTATCTCAAAGAGAGATTTTTATGACATTTAAATAGAATAATACCCATTGAGTTTTTAGTATTCTGTCTGACATAAGAGTTCAGTAAACATTATTAGCTCTAATTATTATCAGGATTACTGCTAATACTACATATCTTCATGCTTTCATTCTCTCAGAGGAATTCTACACTGTTACCAACTAGATGACTTTGAGCACATTACTGGGCCTCTGTGTTTCCCCAGTTGCAAGATAAGAGGGCCAGCAAACTGTTTAATAAAATATGCAGTTGAATGCCTTTAGGAAGGGTGTGCACAGTAGTTTGCTGCTGCCTGGCTTCCTATCTCAAAGCTTCTGAGTTTGCTGCAGGTGGACCAGTCAGTGGCTAAAGCCCTTTAACTTCTAAAGCTCTGTGTCCTTCACTTCTTACATTGGGAAACAGTATAGATGGGTGGAGTGAAGTTGATGCTTAATTTCTCTCTAACCCTAGGTTACTTGTTTATTTTCAGCCCAAAGCAAGAATAATTGATCTGATATGTGTAAAAAGTAATCTCCATTTTAAAAAGTTATTACAAAACTATTTTACTGCTATAAGGACAGACATATAGACCAGTGGAATAGATTCAGAATTCCAAAATAAACCCTTATATTTGTAGCCAATTGATTTTAACTCAGAATGGATTAAAGACCTAAATATAAGAACTAAAACTATAGAACACCTAGAAGAAAACGTAAGGGAACATCTTCAGAACCTCATATTAAGCAACAGATTTCTTAGACTTATACCCAGAGGACAAAGAAAAAAGAAAAAAAAATAGATAAATTGGACTTCATCAAAATTTTAAACTTTTGTGCATCAAAAAAAGACATTATCAATAAATGAAAAGGCAATCTACAGAATGGAAGAAAATATTTGGAAACATATCTGTAAGGGTTTAAATATTCAGAATATATAAAGAATCCTTCAACTCAACAACAAAAAGACAATGCAGTTAAAAATAGGTAAAGGAAAAGAAAATAATAAAAAGAAAAAAAAATAGGTAAAGGACTTGTATGGACATTTCTCCAAAGAAGATACACAAATGCTAATAAGCACATTAAAAGGCGCTCAACATCATTACTCATTAGAGAAAAGGAAATCAGAACCACAATGAGAAACCACTTCATACCAACTAGAATGGCTATTATTATTAAAAATAGAACTGAAAATAACAAATAAGGATGTGGACAAATAGGAACCCTCACATATTGTTGGTGGGAATGTACAGTGGTACAGCTGCTATGGAAAACAGTTTGGTAGTTCCTCCGAAAGTTGAGTGTAGAATTACCATATGACCCAGCAAGCCCACTTCTCGGTATATAGCAAAAATAATTGAAAGCAAGGACTTGAGCAGATTTTTGCACACCATTGTTAAAAGCAGTATTATTCCTGATTGCCAAAAAGTGGAAGCAACCCAAGTATCCATCAGTAGATGAATGGATAAGCAAAATGTGGTGAATACATACAGTGGAATCTTGTTTGGCTGTAAAAAGAAATGAAGTTCTGATACTTGCTGCAAAATAGATGAACCTTAAAGGCATCATGTTGAGTGAAATAAGGCAGTCATAAAAGGACAGATATTTATGATCTTGTTGATATGAAATAATTAGAGTATGCAAATCAGAGTTAGAAATTAGAGTACAGGTTACCAAGGGCAAGGAGGGTAATAGGGAACGGGGAGTTAATGCTTAATTGGCACAGAGTTTCTGTTTGGGGTGATGAACAAGTTTTGGTAATGGATGGTGGTTATGGTAACACAAAACTGTGAATGTAATTAACACCACTGAATTGTATATCTGAAAGTGGATAAATTGGGAAATTTTATGTTACATATGTTGCCACAGTAAAAACACAGTTTTGTAAAACTGTACAACACAAAGAATGAAGCCTAATGAAAACTGTAGTTAATTTACATGGACTACAGTAAACATGACTATAGTGACTAGTATAATTATAATATTGGCTCATCAGTTGTAACAAAGGTACCACACTATTGCAAAATGTTAATAATAGGGAAAATGTATATGTGTGAGAGGCTGTGGTATATGGAAACTCTGTACTCTCTGCATGATTTTTTTGTAAACCTATAACAAATCTAATAAAAATTTAAAAATTTTTTAAAACATCATCTCCTAAATCCGAAGGTTAAGCCAAAGAATCAGCAGAAAATTAATCTCATATTTTTGAACTGCCATGAAAATTGTGCAACATTGGTTCCAATGTATTCTCTAGTTATGGCTACTCCTGTAACCTGTTTTCAGGCTTTGGTAACTTCTGAAAGACCAGTGGTCTCTAACTTTTTAGGTTTTGTTTTTTTAAAATCTTTTTACATCTAATTTATTTTTTGAATAGGTAATTAGATTCACATGATGTGGTTACCAAAACAATGTAACAAGGTGAACATTGAGAAGACTTGCTCTCACACCTATCCCCATCTACCTACATTCCATCTAACCCCTTTAGGTAACTGCTTTTATTAGTTTCTTACATATTCTTTTTTTTTTTTAAACAAATTATATATTGATACATATTAGTAAAGCATGCAGTTCATCCAAAGTGTACAATCAGTGGTATTTGCTATAATCACATAGTTGTGCTTTCATCACTTCAATCATTATTAGAGCATTTTCATTATTTCAATAATAATAATAATAATAAACAAAACAGACAAACATAAAAGGAAATTCCTCACCTCTCAATCTCTCTATGCTTCCCCCCTTTTCCTAGCTGCTGTTTCTGGCTATTCTATCTAAAATGTATAATCAGTGGCTTTTAGTATAATCACAATGTTATACATTCATCATCTCAAAAATTTTAGAAAATTTCATTACTCCAAAAAGAAAAACTCCAAACCCTTTAGCATTCCTTCCTCAGACCTACATAACAACTAATCTTCTTTCATCTTTATAAATTGATTTATATTTACATTTTATATAAATGGAATCATACAATACGTATGTATCTATTCTCCTTCACTTAATAGTGTTTTTTTTTGGGTCTGATATTAACGTTGTGTAGTATTAACTTACATTTGTTTAGCTTCAAAGAAAAATGGTCTCATATATGCAATTCTACTTCATATTCATCTTTCACATATATATTTAGTTCATAACAGGGCGATCATACAGTACTTTTCCTTTTGTGTCTGGCTTTCTTCACTCAACATAATGTACTCCAGATTCATCCATGTTGTCATGTGTTTTATGACTTAATTTCTTTTTACCACTACATAATATTCCACCATGTATATACTCCACAATTTGTTTATTCATTCCTCAGTTGATTACATGTTCTTCTTGTAAAAAAGATTTATTTTTTTATTCCCTCCCCCGTTGTCTGCTCTCTGTGTCCATTTGCTTTGTGTCTGTGTCTGCTTGTATTCTCATTAGGCCGCTCTGGGAACCAATCCTGGGACCTTCTGGAGTGGGAGAAAGGCAATCATTCTCTTGTACCACCTCAGCTCCCTGATTTGCTGCGTCTCTCATTACCTCTCTTCTGTGTCTCCTTTTGTTGCATCATCTTACTGCACCGGCTCTCCATGTGGGCCATCCTTCCATGTGGGGCAACACTCCTGCACGGGCCAGCAGTATGCATGGGCCATCTCATCACATGGGCCAGCTTGCCTTTACCAGGAGGCCTTGGTGAACCCTGTATCTACTATATGGTAGACGGCAGCCCAGTTGCTAGAGCCACATCCGTTTCCCAATTACATATATTTTTAATGTTTCTTTATTCTGGTGCAAGCAAATTTGACTATTTTATTCCTCCCCCTCTTCTTTCACACACACAAAAATAGCATAGTATATATATTATCACCTTGCTTTTTATATTTAACATCTTTCCATGTTAGTGTGTAGAGAATTTCCTCATCCTTTTTTTTCACTATAGAGTACACAATTCCACTGTGTTCATATGGTTTATATAACTAGTCCTCCCTTGATGGATCCAACTTTTTTTGATTATGTACCTCCTTTGGTTAAGGAAAAAGTGTTACACAAAATATGTATTTATTTACAAATTATATACATAGAGTACTGTCAATCCTTGTAAACAAGCTTAATGTCTTAGGTTTGCAGCTTAAAAATAAAAATAATTTCTTTCTGCATCCAGTGGATCATCTTGTGCACCCACCCTCTGGAATATGTACTCCAAGAGTATGTACTCTGTGTTTTGGACTAATTAATAGGTATAGAAACTTTTGGCACAGGTCTAATTGTAAAGTAAATGTCAATTCAGAATTAAATGAACCTGAATTTGGAACAGGGCTCCGGTTTCCTCCTTTCCCAATTGCTTCTGAATGTCTAATTAATGAATTGCTCCCAGGCTTTTGAGAGAGGACTATCATCTCAAACATCTGTACCTTAGTTTTTCTTCTATAAAATGATAATAATCATGCTTGGTGAAGACGTCATTGACATGAAGTAACAAACCACTTTGTCCATTCTAAATATGTAGGGAATTATTTTTATTGTTATTATTAATTGTGACCCAGATCAGTTTATAGCCAAGAAATCTTTAATTCTCACTGTCTAGGGGAAATAGTTTCATACAGATATGGCAAGGGGACTTGTTGAAGGATTTGATACAAGAACCAAAGGAATGAAACTGCTTGAAGGTAATGAACTCTGATCACAGTGACTTTTGCGGCTTTCCTCTCTTTTTAGGCTCCTGATACAGTCAAAGCCAAGTTGATCTCTCGAATGGCTAAAATGGGCCAGCCCATGCTGCCCATCCTCCCACCACAGCTGGATTCCAATGATTCAGAAATTGAAGTATGTCCCCTTAGCTGTTTAGAATGTATAGTGCACATGTTGCTATCTTTTGTTGCTTTGGTTGCAGTTACTGCTTTTTCTTCTGCCTCTAACCCAGAAATGTTATTTAGATAGCTTACATGCAAAATATGTATTTATTTCTTCTGTTATGCACTTTTCCTGAGAAATTAAAGCAATTCCATTTATCTGTCACAAAAACTGGGCAGTTTTAAGTAGTTAATTCAGCTTCCATTTACTCGAATCTAAAATGGCACTAACAAGCACTCTGAACAGCATTATGTTCATCCCATAAGAGGAACACAATTTGTATTTATTGGTTGACCTTTTAGATCCTTTTGGGAAATGTTGGTCTTCTACTGATGTTGCCTATTACTAAAGAGCAAACTGATTTGTCTTTTGGCTATTTATATGGTCTATTTTTTATTTAGAAGTTAGGATTTTATTAAAATTAAGTCTATCCATTTTTTTCCTGCTTGCTTTTTGTCTTTGCTGTTATGCTTAGGAAGCCTTCCCACTTTAAAATATTGTTGCAATATCTTAATATAGTTTTAAAATATTATTATTTCATATTTAGACCTAAAATTTTAATCCATCTGGAATTTGGTAAATAATATAAAGTAGGAAACTGTTGTGATAGAACTGATTTTTAATCTGGTCTCTGGAAATGAAATTTGGATAAAATAATATTCTTAGAAATAAGAAAAATCTTACTAAAATTTTAACTGGTATCAATCATTGTAGAAGGATTGATACTATAGCTAAAGAAAGAAGTAAAATATATTTTAGAAAGAGCATTCTTTTTTATTGATTTGTAACCTGACTTTTTAACTTAATGTTGTCTCATGAATGTTTTTGTTAATATTAACATATGTGTTATCTTTAAAGGTAGCATAATATTTTATTGTCTTGATTTATCATAATTCCTTTTACTCTCTTATTGGACATTTAGGTTGATTTAGGCCTGTAGTGATCTAAAACTGAAATGATTTTCCAGAAGAGAATATTGGGATATCAAATGTATATTATACAGTAAAAGAATGTCACAGCCATTTCAACCCTTCAACTATAGCAGATCAAAATCTCTGCATTTTGTGCCTCAAGTGTTTCTGTTCTTTGTGTGAAGTAGGAAGATGTTTGTAGGATAACTTTGTTTAGAGTGATACCTGGATCAACATAACCTTGATTTTATGAAAAGAGAGAATGGGGAAAAGCATCTAAAATAATATTATCTAAAAATAACATGCTGATGAGGTGCATTAAATCATATTCTTTATCTGATTTTCATTGAGTACTTTGAGACCTGTGGAGATTATTTAGCAGAAGAGAAGTGGCTAGATTATTCCCTGGATTTCCTTGCAAGAGACCCCTTTTCTGTAGGAACAGACTAGATTAGTTTTATGGCAGTTGCTTGTTTCGAAAATGATACATTCTGGAAAGCTGTCAATTCAGCTCTTCAGGCTGTAAAACATCAACAATTTTAAATGCTTGCAAAAATGAACTATATTTAATTATTTGACAAGATTTATAGGGAGAAGGGATCTATGTCTGGTACAATAGAATATGCTTTTTCTCCCCACGTCCCACACTCTACACTCCTGGCTTTCTGCTTGCTTGCCTTTCTTTCCTTTTTTTTTTCTCCCCAGAAACCCTGTGTTGTAAGCAAGTGTAGGGTGGACAGTCAACATCAGCCTTCAATTAAGGACCAAAACCCTTGTGCCTTTTCAGGATGTGAATGCTCTGCGAGGGGCGGGGCAGCCCATGGTGACCCCATCTATGCAGCGTTCTCTTCAGGCAGCCCATCCAGTGTTACCACAGATGACCTCACAAGGTAAGGAAGCTTTCTGAGGCTCTTTGGCCTTGGACTGGATCAGCCCCAAGATTATCATCACTGCTCTTGAATTGTCAGGCTATGTTCTTTTAGTACTAAGAACTGGACAAAGTATGAAACTTGTCAGTTTGTCCCTGGGCAGGGCAATTTCAGACCTAGAGATGTATTTGTTCTACTTGCTGTATCTTTAGCTGTGTTACATTGTCAGTTTTGGAAATCTGCATTCAGCTAAAGAGACATCTGCCTCCTTGTGTGCTTGTTATTCTGGGATCATAGGTCTGAGTCAGAGGCACTTGAGATTGCCCAGTTTCCTTTCACTGTAGAGCTGGCTTTGGGAGACTAGGTGAGGAAAGCAGTCAAGTCTAAAGCATGACAGCATATTTGGTGCTAGTCCAGACTTGTACCAAGGAGAAGCAAGGGGTAGATAACAGCAAAAACTTCTTCTTTTATCTTAGCACCTCAGCCATCTGTTTCTGGGCTCCAAGCACCTTCTGCTGCCTTAATGCAAGTTGCATCTCTCGAGTCTCACTCAGCTGTACCTGCAAATGCCCAGGCCTTTCAGGTAACATTTAAAAATCATATTAATTATAAGCCGCAGTTTATTATGGCTCTAGTCAGTCATTTTTCTTCTTTCTGCCCAATTCAAATAGTCCCACTCACCCAAAGTCAGAGTTTCTAATTTTGTCTCCTTCCCAAACCACTGTTTTCTCATCTGTAAAGCAGGCAGAGGATTGCCTACCTTATAGGTTTCTGTAAAGATTAAATGCAACAACTAACAAAGCACCTCTTACAAGGCCTGTCACGTAGTAAAGGCCCAATCAATGTTTGTTTCCTTTCCTTGTCACTCATATCTCGTTGAGTGGTATATGTTGAAGTCTTCCGTTAAGCAGCTGGTAGCTAGGATTCTGTACTGTACTCAGCAGAGTGGTTGTGGATTGGGTAGAGGCTGTATGGAAGATACAGCTGGACTCTGCTCTCTAGTGATCCTCAAAGTGATCTCTTAAAGGGGCTATTTTCACTCTTCCTCGGGAGACCATTTGTCTGGGTAGTAGAATCTTTCTTTGCCCCAAAACACTTGGGTAAGATACACTCCCAGCAATAACTGTGGCTCACTTCACTGGTGACTCTTAATGGGGTAGGGTGCTAGTGGAGGTGAGCAGTGTGTATCAAAATTGAAAAAGGCCCACCCTTGCTCTCCCCCAATGGAGAATTACTGTCCTGTAAACTAAGATTTTCTTATAATGGATGGGCAGTTATGTTTGTCAATGGAAATGAACAGGATTTCCTTATTTCACGGGAAAATATCCATGGATCACTAAAATGATAGCTGCAATTTTTGGAGCATTTATTATCTGCCAGACACTTAATCACCAGCTGTTAGAAACTTTTCCTGGATCAGTTCATTTCATTCACTTAACCACCCTATGAAGGCATTATTATCTTCAATTTACAATTGAGGAGAATGAGGCTTAGAGAAAAATGAGAACTCTTGGTCACACAGATAAATATTAGAATCTGATAGGGGAGAGGTTGTTGCAGCTTTGGAAAATACCAATTTAGTTTAGAATCTCATTGAACACCTCTGCTTTTACCTCAGTAGAAACTAAGCAGAGTTTGCTTAGCTTTAAATTATTTTAGAAAGCCAATAGACCCAATGGTTGGAGAATGAATTCCTATGTAAATAAATCATGTAAGCACTTCAGTGACTGGGTTCCACTGGGTTACCTAGATAAACGCCTGCTGCCTTTCTCATTCAGTGCCAAATCCCAATCTTCTCCTGGTCCAGATGTAATCAGATTGAATCCCTTCCCAGCTAATCTATCAAAGAAGAATATAAGCAAAAGGAAGAGACACGCATGTTTTCTGAACTGGCAGTAACTTGGCCTTTTCTCAGCCCTTTGCAGGTATGCAAGCCTACGCTTATCCCCAGGCAGCCAGCAGCACTTCCCAGCTGCAGCCCGTTCGGCCCTTGTACCCAGCACCACTCTCTCAAGCTCCCCATTTTCAAGGTAGGGAACATTCCCTCAGATTCTCTCCTTCCGTCTTGCTGTGCTCTCTCTCTTTTCATTTTACTCTAGTAGCTCTCTACCTTTTGTTTCTTTTATTTTTTTAACAGCTTCTTGAGGTATGGTTTGTTAGCCATAACGCTCACTCGTTTTAAGTGTACAATTCAATTATTTTTTAGTAAATTAAAGAGGTCTGCAATCATCACCACAATCCAATTTTAGAATATTTCCATCGTTACAAAAAGATCCCTTACACCCACTTTTTGCCCTTTATTCTTGCATTATTTCTTCCCATCCCTTTTTTCTTTCTCTGAGTGGCTAGAGTTTATAGAAAACAGAAAAAATGCAAAACATTGGAGGAAATTGGGAGAAAGGATGATGACTGTATATAAGTGTCCAGTATTTCAGATGAAATCTACTTTCTTAAATTTTTAAAATTATGAATATAACATACTCATAAAAAAGTAAAACACTACAGAAGGGTATATTGTTCTTTCTCATCATTAAAACCCCTTTATCCTAGGAAACTATTATTAATGGTTTCTTGAGTAAACTTCCAGATACTTTGTATGCATGGATAAGTCTGGATGTCTTATATAAAAAAACAAAATAGGCGGCGGAGTTGACCCAGTGGTTAGGGTGTCCGTCTACCACATGGGAGGTCTGCGGTTCAAACCCCGGGCCTCCTTGACCCGTGTGCAGCTGGCCCATGCGCAGTGCTGATGTGTGCAAGGAGTGCCATGCCACGCAGGGGTGTCCCCCGTGTAGGGGAGCCCCACGCACAGGGACCCACGCACAGGGAGTGCGCCCCATAGGAGAGCCGCCCAGCACAAAAGAAAGTGCAGCCTGTCCAAGAATGGTGCCATACACACAGAGAACTGACGACGCAATAAAAAGAGACACAGATTCCCGTGCCGCTGACAACAACAGAAGCGGACAAAGAAGACACAGCAAATAGACACAGAGAACAGACAACTGGGGTGGAAGGTGAAGGGGTGAGAAATAAATAAATAAATAAATAAAACAAAATAAACAGTTGGAATGGAATCTCTCCTTCTTGTTCAGCAGTTTACCATTTTCATAGTAATCACCTTTGGTGTTAGGACAGTGGTAGGGAGAAAGCAAGTATATTCTACACATAATTGGTGGTAAGGGTTTCCTGGATGCAGCCTTGTCTGGAAGCCCCCCTCCTTCTCCATCTAGGAAACCCTTCTTCATCTGTCAAAACTGCCATCTCCTCTGTGAAGCCTTCCCTGATTGTTACCCATCCCTCATGCCTTTCCTCCCAGAGTATGTGTATCGCCAAAGAGTTCATTTTTCTTTTCTCTTACTACTTTTGTACCTCTTACAAGGTCCCTTTTTTGCACTTAAGACAAAAAAAAAAAAAAGAAGATACTTTAATTATCTATTTACATGTCAGTTTCCTTACCAGATTAACTAGCTCACCAAGGGCAGGAATCATATTTTATTCATTGCTGTGTCTCTGATACCTGGGACAGTGCCTGGCACAGAGTTGGATGAATTGAGAAGCAATCTGAGCATTAGTGCTATGGCCATCCAAAGAGACTTGTGCCCCCGGACCAGACTGTAGCCCTTGAGGCATTTTGCAGGAGCACAGCTTAGTTGTTGTTAGCTTCTGAGCCCTTTTGCTTCTCTTATCTCCTCTACCTCTTCTCCTGACAGTGTGAAGCCACTTACAGCATTTTCTATTAGATGGAAGTGTTAGTTTCTTTCTTTCCTTTGCCAAAAGAGCTATTGGCTTTTCCTTATAAGTTATCCTTTACTCCGGTTGCGTAAGTTTTTTTTTGGCTTATGTCTATTTAGGATCAGGTGACATGGCTTCATTTCTCATGACTGAAGCCCGGCAACATAACACAGAAATTCGAATGGCAGTCAGCAAAGTGGCAGATAAAATGGATCATCTCATGACCAAGGTGATTGTGTCAGGGTTGGGTCTCCGTTGAAAGTGGGGGGTAGAAACAGGGCTACAAACAGGGAATAAACAGGGCCATAGATAAACTCTTCCTTTGTTTCCCGAATTCATAGTAATTAACAGTTATTTCCCTAGAAGGATAATTATCATTTGGCAAAAGAAAACTCTAGCTGACATTTATAGATTGTCTCAGAAACTTAGCCCCTTCAAAAAAGTGGTCAGATTTTGGGTAAATTATCTTTTTCCATTTTAAACTTCCTCATGGTCTTTCTGGCATCCCTTTTGTAGGTTGAAGAGTTACAGAAGCATAGTGCTGGCAATTCCCTGCTCATTCCTAGTATGTCGGTTACAATGGAAACAAGCGTGATTATGAATAACATTCAGCGAATTATTCAGGTGAGAGTGACTGAGGACAGAGCACTCACTAAGTGGTCTTGCCCATACACTCTTTCTAGAGGCATTGCCCTTTCAAACTTCCACTCCAGAATTAGAGAGCATGTGATAAATGCTACACTGGATTGAGAAAATTCAGGAAAATCCAAAATGGCTTAATTTGGCCCATGGGATTTATCACTATATAGTCAAAAGGAACCATTTCTTTCTGACTGTATTTCAGAATTTCACTTCATTTTATAGCCATTTATACACACAATCCATTTGGCAAAGTGATTTGTATATATCAGGTATGATCTGATGTGTTGTTTTGAGAATTAGATCTGTAGACACATGAATTCTAATTTTTTGTCTCAGAAAAATTTAACAGTGTCACCCTGTCAGTTCAAATTGATTCCCGTGTATCTGGCACTTTTAATTTTTTTAAAAGATTTATTTTATTTTACATTATTTATCCCCTCCCCTCTTGTTGTTTGCACTTGCTGTCTCCTTTCAGCTCTCTGCAGCGGTGCAGGCCAGCTTTCCTTCACCAGGAGGCCCTGGGAATTGAACCCAGGGCCTCCCATATGGTAAATGGGAGCCCAATTGCTTGAGCTACATCCGCTTCCCTAACTGGCACTTTTCTCTTAAGAAACTTAAATTGTACATTATATATTTTGAATTTAGGAAAATGAAAGATTGAAGCAAGAGATCCTTGAAAAGAGCAGTCGGATAGAAGAACAGAATGACAAGATTAGTGAACTAATTGAACGAAATCAGAGGTAATGACAGGTGTGGGGCACTGGTTGGGATGGACAAAAGAGTTTATTTTGTAAATGCCCAAGTTAAGTAGACCTGTTCGTTTAGGTCCATATGTATATATTTCTGTTTTTTCTGTTTCCTGCCTGCTATGTGAATTATTGCCTGTTTTCTGAGAGGCACTTTGGTAGAAGGAGCACAGTTGGCTATAGTGTAAAGCAGACCTATGCTTGAATCCCAGCTCTGCCCCTCTCTTGCAGTGAGATTTCTGGCATTTTATTTTTCCCTGCTGACCCTAATTTCCTCATCTGTGGAAATGGTGTTAATGTTTAAAAATCCAGGTGTTAATTCTTATTCTCTTTTGTAAGGGCTGACTCTTTTTTATTTATTTATTTTTTATTTTCATTTTTAAAAAAATATTACATTAAAAAAATATGAGGTCCCCATTCACCCCCATCGCCCCCACCCCACCACTCCCCCCACAGTAACACTCTTCCCCATCATCATGACACATCCATTGCATTTGGTGAGTACATCTCTGGGCATTGCTGCACCCCATGGCCAGTGGTCCACACCATAGCCCACACTCTCCCACGTTCCATCCAGTGGGCCATGGGAGGACATATAATGTCTGGTAATTGTCCCTGCAGCACCACCCAGGACAACTCCAAGTCCCGAAAATGCCTCTACATCTCATCTCCTCCTCCCATTCCCCACACCCATCAGTCATCATGGCCACTTTTTCCACACCAATGCCACATTTTCTCGATTATTAACCACAGTAGTTCATGAATAGAATCACTAAGTCCACTCTAATCCTTACCGTATTCCTCCTTCCTGTGGACCTTGGCTTGGTTGTGTCCATTCCACACCCATGTCAAGAGGGGGCTTAGATTCCACGTGGATACTGGATGCAATCCTCCTGCTTTCAGTTGTAGGCAGTCTAGGCTCCATGGTGTGGTGGTTGACATTCTTCGACTCCATGTTAGTCAGCCACCATCTTGCCCCGCCTCTCCCTCTTTCTTATTAATCAGAACTCAAGCAAACGTCATTGATTTCTATATATAACCCATGCGTTTTATAATTTTTGTAGATCCTTCTGAATATTTGGGAGGGTGATGGGGAGATGTCACCGCATGTAGCATTTCCCTTAAAAAATCCTCCCAGATTTCTCTTTTCCAGGCTGGAGTGGAGGAGTGACTTCCTCTCCCTTTCCCTTCTTTCTTGCTGCATCCTTACTCCCGTCTCCTTTCTCCTTGACTCCCCTGCTCACTACCTACCCACTCTCATCTTTATTATGCCAAGCAGTTCACCTCAGCCCAAGTTCTTACTTCCAAACCTGATTATTTCAGATCTAAGGAAAGCAAAATGCTTTCAAATGGTTTTTGATAATGATTCAGAGCCATCTTATAAGGACCGAAGGCATTGGGGTCGTGCCTGGCACCTACTAAGTGCTTTTTCCCTATTTGTTTCACAGGTATGTTGAGCAGAGTAACCTGATGATGGAGAAGAGAAACAACTCACTTCAAACAGCCACAGAAAACACACAGGCAAGAGTATTGCATGCTGAGCAGGAGAAGGTAAAGTAACTGAGGAGAGACCAGCAGAGGCCAGGAAGTGTAGAGCTCAGGAGAGGTGCTGTGTATGTACTTAACAATCTGCTTTTCAGCAGAACTTTTGCCATCATTGGGAAGAAAGCTAGAAATCTTCCTGCAATTTTATTATATCCATCCTCCAGGTTTCTGTTTTATGATATGCTTTGCCATACCTGATCTTAGTCATTTGCTTAAGGATTACATAGTTTATCAGAAGCTAAATTTATTATTGACATAATCTATTTTGCCAAGTAACTGATGTGTAAGGTTATTTTTGGTAAAATTTAGGATCGTTTACTTTGCTCCTTTATCTCTGTCTGCCAAAGCATTTTAAAGTACTACTGTTTGACTTTGTCATTTCAGGATCAGGGAATTTGATCTGTTACTGCAGTAACTTTAAGGAAAACTCTTGTGGGTCTCGGGTTGGTACTGACTGGCTCTGAAGCCTACTCTCCCTCTCTTCTTCCAGTGGCACTGTTTATCCAGAATGGATGCCTTCTTGCCTCAGCTGGGAGATCTTGACCCTTTCATCTGCTAAATTCTTAGAGATTGAAGAAATAGTTTATTTTGTTGTGTTTGAATTTTCCCTGAAAACATGAAAAGTCGAACAGAATGCATTTTTTATCTTATGGAGTTTTACTCACTTTTCTTATATTCTGATAATGAGGATTCTTTACATCTGTCTTCTGCTGATTTTCTGTGTGTTCTTTTAGCCATAGTATCCAGGCAAGTAATATCTTTGACTCCTTATCTTCAGATAAGCAATGTCTTGTCCTACACAGCCCTGTCCAGTGCTGACCCAGTTTTTTTCCCGTTGCTAATTTACTCCTTCCCTTGTTGAGGCCAACCCCCAAGTGCTTGGATCGAGAGAGGCAGCCTGTGGTATTGCTACCACTGCGGTACCTGAGTCATTTCCCCATGCCCCCTAAATGTACTTTTTACTAATTCCTTCTCTACTTTTATTCTCTCTCCATTTCCTTTACTCTTTCTTCTTGTTTCCTCCCCCCACTTTTTTTTCCTTAGGACTTTCAGGGGCAACCAAATATATTGTTTGGCCTAGCTGTTAAATTAAGGGCTGAAAGTATTACTTTAACTTGCTCTAAATCACTGGTTCCCAAGTACTAGTCTGGCTGCCTCAGAATCACTTGGGGAGCTTGATTAAAAACATTTATTCTTAAACCCCACCTCCAGAGATTCTAATTCATTGTATCTAGCTGAAGTCTGAATATGAACTTTTACAAAGCATCGCTTAATCCTGATACACAGCCAGGTGTAGGAATCACTGTTCTTGTCAGTGACTCTTTTGTCACAATCTTTGGAGGTGGCATCTGGACACCTGTGTTTTTAGTGAGTTTGCCATGTGACTCTCACATAGAGTATCAGTACTGTTTGTGTGTGTTCCAGTAAAAGCTGATTTACAAAAACAAGCAGCAGGCAGATTTGGCCGATAGCTCATAGTTTGCCAACCCTTGAATTAGCTCATTAATCTACCCAATTGTTTCACATTGATAAACTCAAAAGATGTTTGACACAGTACATTGAGCCCTGTAGATGTTCTGACTGTAATAACAAACACAATAATAATAAAAACAATGATAATAGCTAACATCTGTCAAACACCCACAAGGTTCCAGGCACCCTACTTTACACAAATCTGTGTGAGAGACTCTCCTGGGCTGAGTATCACTGTTCTTTTGATGACTAGGGTACCAAGTACCACATGCTTCACTTAGCTACTTTTATTCCAGTGAAACTTTTCCAGCCTAACTCTTCTTTATTTTTCTTTTGGTCTGTTTCCTACTCACCTAACAGTCTCTTCCCTGGGCTCTCTTCTTATAAAGGGAGATAATCTCTGGAGGTAGTTCTCTGTCTGCAAGCACAGCTCAGAAAATTATGTCCAGTGCTGACCCTGTTTCTTTCAGTGTTCATTGAAAATTTGGTAAGTGAAATTATTTTTCTCTTTGGATTAATATTTCCACATAAAACCATGCAACAATAGTTAAAACTAGAAGATCTATTAAAAGTCATCCAGTTTAACCTTATTTTTCAAAAAAGCAAAGTGAGACCCAGACAGGGTAAATGGCTTGCACGGGATCTTACTGCCAGCCAGGGGCAAAGCTGTATTCTTTTTCCTATGTCAAATTGTCATGTCTCTTTAGTGCCATCTTCCTGCTTCTAACTTGAGTTCTTTTCTCACTTATATTTTAACTTTTCGTTCTTCCTCTCATTGCTTTCTTTGCCCAGCTCACTATGTCAGTAGTGGAATTTGATCCAGGGTGGGAGGCAGGGAGCTATCCCATCCACTGTGTAGGTTTTTAAAAAATATATTAATATATATATGCACATGTATACACATACACACATGCATATATATACATATGTATATACATGCTTTTTCTGATTATAAAAGTTGCATTCATTCATTCTAGAATTTTAGAAAATACAGATAAGTTAAAAAAAAAGACAAAAAAAATCACCATAATCCTTCCATTCAGAGATAACCATTGTTAATTATTCATCCTTTCACTGTTTTTTCTGTGCACATGTGTGTGAGTTGGGTCACAGTATTGCTTTTTATGCTTTTTTTAATTTAAAAAATTTTAATTGAAGTATGTCATTCATACATGAACATACATAAACAATAAGTGTGTAGTAAAAGTTGTGAACTTATAACAACAAACATGCATATCATCAAACAAGGCTCCCTTACATCACCACCAATACCTTGTAGTGTTGTGAAACATTTGTTAACAAACTATGAAAGAGCATCATCAAAATATTACTAGTAACTATAACCTACATCTTACATTTGGTGTATTTTTTTCCCCCAACCCTCCCCATTAATGACACTCTGTATTAGTATTATATACTTGTTATAGTTCATGAGAGAATGCTTTCATATTTGTTCTGTTAACCACAGTCCATCTTCCACCACAGGATTCACTGTGTTATACAGTCCATGCTTTGTACAGTTCTTTCCAAGTGTACACCTAGTGGCTCTCATTTTCATCAGAGTTATGCTGTCCTCACTCTAGTCAATTTTAGAATGTTTTCATTACTCCAAAAGGAAAAATCCCATACTCCCTTATATACCCTCCCTCTTGTTTTCTCTTAGAATTGATATAATACCTTATCATTGCTGCAAAAATATTACAATATTACTGTTAACTGTTGTTCATGTTTTCTCAGTTGTAATTTTTCCATGTACCACCATATTCTTTTTTTTTTCCAAATGTTTTATTTTTATTTATTTATTTTTATGTGGCAAATCCTTTATTTTTTTTTTTAATTCTACTCAATTTATTCATTTTTTAAAAAGATATTACATTAAAAAAATGTGAGGTCCCCATTTGCCCCCACCGCCCCCACCCCACCACTCCCCCCCAATAACACTCTCCCCCATCATCATGTCACATCCATTGCATCTGGTGAGTACATCTCCGGGCATCGCTGCATCTCATATTCCGTGTTCCACACCATAGCCCACACTTTCCCATGTTCCATCCAGTGGGCCATGGGAGGACATACAACATCCAGCAATTGTCCCTGGGGCACCACCCAGGAAAACTCCAAGTCCCGAGAATGCGTCCACATCTCTTCTCTTCCTCCCCTTCCCTGCACCCAGCAGCCACCATGGCCACTTTTTCCACATCAATGCCACATTTTCTCGATTATTAATCACAATAGTTCATGAATAGAATATCATTAAGTCCACTCTGATCCTTACTGTATTCCTCCTTCCTGTGGACCTTGGCTTGGTTGTGTCCATTCCACATCTTTGTCAAGAGGGGGTTTAGATTCCACATGGATATTGGATGCAATCCTCCTGCTTTCACTTGTAGGCACTCTAGGCCCCATGGTGTGGTGGTTGACATTCTTCAACTCCATGTTAGCTGAGTGGAGTAAGTCCAATAAATCAGAGTGTAGGAGCTGTAGTCTGTTGAGGTCAGGGCCTGACTATCATATTGTCAGTCCAGAGATTCAAATCCCCTAGATATATCTTAAACCCCAGCACCAACTACAATTCCAGTAAAGTAGCATGAAAGGCTTGTGAAAAGAGATCCCGTCTGAGTCCAGCTCCATCACGCAGAAACACCAGCTCCAAAGAAGGGCCAACTGACATGGCAGTGAACCCCATCTGCCATGACCATAGAACCTGTGGGTCTCTTTAGCCCTCAAAAGGACCAATACCTGGGGTTGTATCTACTTTATCTGTCGCTGAGACTCTGCTCTGGTGTGCATAAGGGCAATCCTTCTGACAACCTCCAGACTCTTTTTTTAGAGACTCTTAGCCATATAAACTCTGTACCACCATATTCTTAACACCTTGTAAAAAAATAACATTCTTAACATTTATTTATTTTTAAGATTTAAAAAAAAATTTATTTCTCTCCCCTTCCCCCGTGTTGTCTGCTCTCTGTCCATTCGCTGTGTGTTCTGCGTCTGCTTGCATTATCAGGCAGTACTTGGAAACTGTGTGTCTTTTTTGTTGCGTCATCTTTGTGCATCAGCTCTCTGTGTATGCAGCACCACTCCTGGGTGGGCTGTGCTTTTTTCACGCAGGGCGGCTCTCCTTGTGGGGTGCACTCCTTGCACATGGGGCTCCCCTATGCTGGGGTGCCCCTGCGTGGCACAGCATTCCTTGTGCGCAGCAGCACTGTGTGTGGGCCAGCTCACCACATGGGTTAGGAGGCCCTGAGTATAGAATCCTGGACCCTCCACATTGTAGGTGGATGCTCTATCAGTTGAGCCACGTCCGCGTCCCCATTCTTAATATTTATACTATTAACTTCTCTTTTCGTCCACCACCAAAATCACTATATAGTAGTACCTAGATTATTCTCTAGCTTCCTTTCAATTGATATTTACATCCCTAGATTACCCCTTTCAGCCACAATCACATTTATAAATCAGTAGTATTAGTTATACTCACTATAATGTGTTGCCATCAACTCTATTTATTTCCACACTTTTACAATAAATCTTACTAAAAATGCTACATATTTTAAGCATTAGCCCTCATTCTAAACCCATATACTATCTCCTAGTAACCAATACTCTAGAGTTTCCCTCTGTGAGTTTATTAATTGTATTTAGTTCATATTAGTGAGACCATATCATATTTGTCCTTTTGTGTCTGACTTATTTCACTCAACATATTGTCCTCAAGGTTCACCCATGTTTTCGCATGTATTTCAATTTCATTTCTTCTTTTTTTTTTTTAAAGATTTTTATTTATTTATTTAATTCCCCCCCCTCCCCGGTTGTCTGTTCTCTGTGTCCATTCGCTGCGTCTTGTTTCTTTGTCTGCTTCTGTTGTCGTCAGCGGCACAGGAAGTGTGGACGGTGCCATTCCTGGGCAGGCTGCACTTTCTTTCGCGCTGGGGGCTCTCCTTACGCGGCGCACTCCTTGTGCGTGGGGCTCCCCTACGCGGGGGACACCCCTGCGTGGCGCGGCACTCCTTGCATGCATCAGCACTGCGCATGGGCCAGCTCCACACGGGTCAAGGAGGCCTGGGGTTTTTTTTTTTTTTAAAGATTTATTTTTATTTATTTAATTCCCCTCCCCTCCCCCGGTTGTCTGTCTCCTGTGTCTTTTTGCTGCGTCTTGTTTCTTTGTCCGCTTCTGTTGTCGTCAGCGGCACGGGAAGTGTGGGTGGCGCCATTCCTCGGCAGGCTGCTCCTTCACGCTGGGCGGCTCTCCTTATGGGTGCACTCCTTGCGCGTGGGGCTCCCCTATGCGGGGGACACCCCTGTGTAGCAGGGCACTCCTTGCGCGCATCAGCACTGCGCACAGGCCAGCTCCACACGGGTCAAGGAGGCCCGGGGCTTGAACCGCGGACCTCGTGGTAGACGGACGCCCTAACCACTGGGCCAAAGTCCGTTTCCCGAGGCCTGGGGTTTGAACCACGGACCTCCCATGTGGTAGACAGATGCCCTTACCACTGGGCCAAGTCCGTTTCCCTTCATTTCTTCTTACAACTGGATAGTATTCCATTGTACGTATATGCCAAATTTTGTTTACTCCTTCATCGGTTGATAGATACTTGGGTTGTTTCACTATTTTAGCAACTGTGAATAATACTGCTTTGAACATCACTGTGCAAATATCAGTTTGTGTCCTTGCTTTCAATTCTTCTATTTTCCTGGTAATAGGATTGCTGGATTACACAGCAGTTCTATATTCAGCTTCTTGAGGTACTGCCAAACTGTCTTCCACAGAGCCTGCACCATTCTACATTCCCACCAAACATGAAGGAGTGTTCCTATTTCTCTATATCCTCTCTAGCACTTGTAATCTTCTGGGGTTTTTTTTGTTTTGTTTTTTGTTTTTAATAATGGCTGTTCTATAAGGTATGAAATGGTATCTCATTGTAGTTTTGATCTCATTTCTCTATATAGCTAGTGACATTGGACATTTTTTCATGTGCTTTTTGTCCATTTGTATTTCCTCTTTGGAAAAATATTCATGTCTTTTGCCTATTTTTTAATTTGGTGACATGTCTTTTTATTGTTGCGTTGCATGATTTCTTTATATTACATGGGTATCAAATCCTTAGTAGATATGTGGTTTCCAAGTATTTTCAATGATTGAGTAGGCTGCCTGCTTAATTTCTTGACATAGTCTTTTGGAGAACAAAAGTCTTTAATTTTCAGGAGGCCCCATTTATCTATTTTTCCTTTAACACTTTCATTGTTCATGCTTTGACTCTAAGATTTGTGAATGACTGCCTACCACAAGATCTTGAAGATGTTTCCCTATAATTTTTCCTAGAAGTTTTATGGTTGTGTCTTTTATATTTAGGTCCTTGATCCATTTTGAGTTAATTTTTGTTTAAGGTTTGAGATAGAGGTCCTCTTTCTTTCTTTTGGTTATTTTTACACTTCTAATAGGCCTTTCTAGCTAAGGACCTGAGATAAAAACAACTTCTGACTGACTCCAGAGTACAGTAAGCTTTTGCACACTGCCACTGTGCTTGTCCTTTGGTGAGAAAGTGACTGTCTATTTCATTGCCTCTTCCCTGGTGCTCATCCCCTCCAGTGGTCTTAGCTGCTGCTGTGGCCTTGTGAAAGTGTTGCTTGCTCTGAAGCTAGTGAATTTTCTGAGCCCTGGATAGATGCAAAGGCCTCTGAGTATTGTATTCAGTTTTCATTAGGCTATTTGAGGCAGGACAGTGAGTAAAACTTTTATTCTCTTGGAGCAGATGGAAATCCCTCAATTCTGGAAGTTCTAGTTGCCCTCGTAACTCTATGTATGTAACACAGGTGAAAACCTAAAGCTGCCAAACAGCAAAAACAAGGATCGCAGAACTTACTCTAAAGTTTGCATACACTCTCAGACACGTAGTCATAGCTTATTTATCTTTATTTTATTTCCAATCTTAATATGTTTGATTTCTCTACTTTTAGGAGATTCAAAATATCAAATTGTAATGGAAGCTAAAAAAGGGATAAAGGCTTTGGAATAAGGCAAAGAATAATTTTAAAGCCCTGTGGAGCCAATGGAAGCCATGAGAAAGGACAAGTGATAGTAAGAAAATAGGCAACTATCAAAATGATTGTAGAATATAATAATATAGGCTGTTTGGTGTTGGCGAGTCTGGTCACCAGCAGAGCAACCACTGCCTGATTTCAGGTGAAATCAGTTCAGGTGAAATGTATGTGGCATTTGCCTTTTGTTTACAACTCCTTTTTCCAACCATCCTTTTCATTCTCATTAACATCAGCCTTAATATACTACACAGAATGTCATTAAAGGATTTGCCAGGGTAGGCATTTTAGTTTCATCAGATGTAACTTGAGAATTGTTGGTCCTTCAGAGTAAAGTTAAACTCCTGGTTTGGCCAGTTCAGAGCACCGTTTAAAACATGTAGGTCTCTCAGGGCAGTTTAAGTGTTTCCTCCATTAGCTCTGTTCTTCCAGGGACCCCTAAAGCAGTTGCTCTTATTTGACTGAGTTGTACAACATGACAGTACTAGGAGTAAGTACAGTGGTACTAGGCAGAGGTAGCAGACTTAGAAGTTGATTTGCAACTTCAATCATCCTAGAGTTAAGTGAGGTTGGATAATCACTTAGAGACAAGGAATGCCCATGTTTAAACTGTTGTTACACTTTGTTACTGTTCAGGCCAAGGTGACAGAAGAGCTAACTGCAGCCACTGCTCAGGTCTCTCATTTGCAGCTGAAAATGACTGTTCACCAAAAGAAAGAAACAGAGCTGCAGATGCAGCTGACAGAAAACCTGAAGGAGACAGATCTCCTCAGGGGCCAACTTGTCAAACTGCAGGCCAAGTTCACAGGTATGCCCTTGGTGGAGTGGGCTGGGATTTTTGCTGTTTAAACTTCAGGAATTACACTGTTTATTTCCTCTTAATCCATTTAGCATAATGTTCATATGGTTTGTTTGGGACTGAGCTAAAAATTAAGGCAGACCAGTATAAAACCTACATGACTGTCTTATATAAAAGACAACTAAAGAACTGACTATTCATTTAGAATTGATTGGTTGCATACTTCCCCTTTGTTTTGGGGAGTGTTATTTTCACTATCTTTGGTACTTTGAATTGGCCTCATAAGCCTGGAAGAGTTAATGTGCTCCTCTAACTCGTGTCTCAGTGGAAGTTTAAGAGGTGCTTCCTGTAGTGGTTGCCCCTTTCCTAGAGGATGGTGTATTAAGCTCCCCAGCCTGGCACTCAAGGCCCCTCCAGATTGGCCTCTATGTCCTTGCTACATACATTACTTGCCTTATCTCCCATTATATTGCCCCAGTCATCCTAGGTCTGAACATACCAGCCAACCTGTTGGCTATTCTTCAGTATCTCCTGTAATTCTTGTCTTGCTTTTTATTCATGGTGTTTTCTGGACTTGGTGTGCCCATCATCATGACTATTTGCCTCTAGTCTTCTCCAAAATACTAATCATGCCCCCAGGCCTCTCTGAAATTCTGCCTCTTTTAGAAGTTGCTTTCAGAACATTTGATCTCTCCTTTAAAATCCTTTCTCTCCTAATATGTCATTAAGACCATTATTATAGCCTTTGATCAGCACTGTTTCTAGAATGCAAGATTCTGGAGGGCAGGGATGTTGTCTTGCTCATCTTTGTAAAGTTCTTTCTTCCAAATTAGTATTAGCTCAGTGCCTGGCACAAAATGGTGCTTAAGACATGGTGACTTGAATAGGAGATTTAGGAAGACCAAATTTGTGAAGACCAGCATGATGATTCCATCCACCTTGGTGTAAAGAAACAAATATGGGGAAGCAGATGTGGCTGAAGTGATAGGGTTTCTGCCTACCATATGGGAGGATCTGGGTTTGATCCCTGGGGCCTCCTGATGAAAAAGAAGAGAGGCCTGTGTGGCGAACTGGTCCCTGTGTGGTAAGCCAAGTGCCCACATGACGAGCCAGTGCCTGCGCAAGTGAGTCATGCAGCAAGATGATGATGCAATATAATGACTCAACAAAAGAGAGACAAAGGGAAGAGTCAAGGTGAAGTGCAGCAGAGACCAGGAACTGAGGTGGCATAGCTGACAGGGAACCTCTTTCTACATCAGAGGTACCCAGGATCAAATCCCAATAAATCCTAGAGAAGAAAAAATGAGGAGAAGACAAAAATAGAAATAGATACAGAAGATCACACAGCAAATGGACACAGACAGCAAAAACAGCAGGGCCGGAGAAGGGGGAAGGGGAAAATAAATCTTAAAAAAAAAAAAGAAACAAATATGGAGGGCAAAGATGGGACCAATGGGTGAGGTGCTACCAGAGCAACAGTAGAATTGGGAAGACACAGAGTTCACTTACCTAATAGAGAGCTAAAAAAGCACCTCTCAGTTGGTAATGTGATACCTTGAAAATATATCCCTTCCCGTTTAGAGCTCCACCTTGGGCCACATGAGACTAACATGTTGAACAAACTTAGATTTGAATGGAGTGCAGATATTCCATCTTTACTTTTGTGATGCCCTATGATAATTATCTCAAGAGTGTCCATAAGAGTCTCGGAAGTTTAAAAAACAAAATACATTTTGGTGCATTAAAATTTTAAAAACTATTCCAAATAGCTTTCTTTGAGAAGAGATATGTTGAAAGCAAACTCTTGGTAGAATGCTGAGAAAATCTTACCTGGGCAGGGAGGAAGGGCCTGGGCCAATACCAAACAAAGATTTGTCCAGTGTGTTGAGATGGTGACTAGAATGGAATTGGGGACTGGGGGTGGATCTGTTTCATCTCTGACTGCTTGGAGCATTTCTCTCCCATTTTATATTTATAGAAAGTGACACACATGTGTAGAGATAAATATGGGTTAATGGGAGAGTCAGTTTATGGCTTATGCTGGTCAATGAGATGATGCTGAAAGAAGTGTGAGGGGGATGCTTGTGTGCTAGGATTGGGGAATCGCAACCTGCAGCTTTAAAAGAGCTGTTGGAATGCCATGTATCCCCCTGCAGCTCTGGTTCTGCAGCTAAGGCTTCTGCTGTTATATCCCAGAGCTCCAAGAAACCTCTGAGCAAGCACAGTCCAAATTCAAAAATGAAAAGCAGAGCCGTAGACAACTTGAACTCAAAGTGACTTCCTTGGAGGAAGAGCTGACTGACCTTCGAACTGAGAAGGAGTCTCTGGAAAAGGTAAGTTCTCCAACCCAAGTTTCTCTGTTGGATTCAAGAGGCCAGGATTAGCTATTTGTTAAACATCTTTTTCCCCTTTAAAAATTACAAAAGTATATGCTCATTGTAACCACTATCAATAATAGAGAAAAGTATAAAGTAAATGCAAAGTTTATCTCTTGCCCCTTTCTAACCTCATGCATGTTTAGAGGTAACTATATATATATCTCCAGATTCTTTTATGTATAAAACACACACAAATACCATTTTTAACAATAATAGATCAAGTTCAATGTTCTTTATTAAAAAATATAATGGACATTGTACTACATAAGTTCATATAGATCTTTTTCATTCTTTTTTTTTAAACAAATCACTTTTATTGATACGTATTAATAAAGCATACAGTCCATCCAAAATGTACAATCAGTGGTATTTGGTATAATCACATAATTGTGCATTCATAGTTCAGTTATTATTAGAGCATTTTCATTATTCCAACAATAATAAAAAACAACAAAAACCAGACAAACAAAAAAGCTCTAACTCTTAACAATCACCCCTCAATCTCTCTACGCTTCCCCTGCCATACATAGCTGCTATTCTGTTTCCATCTCTTTAGTTCATTTATATTTTGTATAAGTCTTATATGCAATATTACCCATATTCATATTTTACATGAGGTTTCAGTATGTTTTACAGTCCCATGTTACATTTATTAGTTTTACTTCTAGTAAAATACATGTCCTTAGACTTTCCCTTTCAACCACTGACATACTTGTATAATAGCTCTGCTAGTTACAAACACCATGATATGCTTTCACCATTTCTATTCATTCCAAAGATCTTTTTTTAAAAAATTTTATTCATTTTGTAAAAATATTACATTAAAAAAATGTGAGGTCCCATTCAACCCCACCACCCCCACCCCACCACTACCACTCCCCCCCCCCAGCAACACTCACTCCCTTCATCATGACACATCCATTGCATTTGGTAAGTACATCTCTGGGCATCTCTGCACTTCATGGTCAATGGTCCACATCATAGCCCATACTCTCCCACATTCCATCCAGTGGGCCCTGGGAGGATTTACAATGACTGGTGATTGTCGCTGAAGCACCATCCAGGGCAACTGCAAGTCCCAAAAACGCCCCCACATCTCATCTCTTCCTCCCATTCCCCACACCCATCAGCCACCATGGCCACTTTTCCTACACCAATGCCACCTTTTCTCTGTGGACCTTGGATTGGTTGTGTCCGTTGCACCTCTATGTCAAGAGGAGGCTCAGATTCCACATGGATACTGGATGCAATCCTCCTGCTTTCAGTTGTAGGCACTCTAGGCTCCATGGTGTGGTGGTTGTCCTTCTTCAACTCCATCTTAGCTGAGTGGAGTAAGTCCAATAAATCAGAGTGTAGGAGCTGAATTCCGTTGAGGCTCAGGGCCTGGCTATCCTATTGTCAGTCCAGAGATTCAAATCCCCTAAATATATCTTAAACCCCAACACCAACTACAATTCCAGTAAAGTAGCATGAAAGTCTTGTGAAAAGAGATCCCATCTGAGTCCAGTTCCATCACGCAGAAACACCAGCTCCAAAGAAGGGCCATCTGACATGGCAGTGAACCCCATCTGCCATGACCATAGAACCCGTGGGTCTCTTTAGACCTCAAAGGAACCAATACCTGGGGTTGTATCTACTTTATCTGTCTCTTAGACTCTGCTCAGTTGTGCATAAGGGCAATCCTTCTGACAACCTCCAGACTCTTTTTTAGAGACTCATAGCCATATAAACTCATTTCTCCTTTCCATTTCCCCCTTACATTAGGTCAAACAGCATTTTAAAGTCATGTTATTATATGTAGACAGGGATATTCTGCTGATCCGCATTGAACCTTCCGTATAAGGTCATTTTCCAGTTGCATCATCAGTTGGTAGTTGATAGTGGTCCCTCGGTGCCAGGGAGGCTCATCCCCGGGTGTCATGTCCCATGCTGGGGGGAAGGCATTGCATTTACATGCTGAGTTTGGCTTCGAGACTGGCCACATTTGAGTAACATGAAGGCTGTCAGGAGGAAATTCCTAGGCACAGTGCTGCTCTAGGCCTTGTTCTTATTTCAGGCATATAGGCTCACAAGCATAGTCATTAGTATCATGGTCTCACTGTTGGACCCTCATTCGTTCCTGGTCCTTACCGTTGTACCTGCGGGACTGCCGCTGCTCCCCTAGGGACCACGACAGAGCACCCCCGGCCAGGAACCCAGTACCTCCCCAGCTGTAATTTTTAATTGTTGCCACTATGAGTATATCCAAACATTACCATGCACCCTGGACATATGCCCTGTATTCCAAAGATTTTCAAACAATCTTTTTACCAGTTCTACACAGATAAACCCTCAGCTTTTCATTCTCTAACCTCATTCTATTTTCTGTTGACCTATATTCCAATTATTAACTCCATGAGTTTACACAGTATATTTAATTCATAATAACGCAATCATACAGTATTTGTCCTTTTGTGTCTGGCTTGCTTCATTCAACATAATGTCCTCCAGGTTCATCCATGTTGTCATATGCTTCGCAACTTCATCTCTTCTTACAGCTGCATAATATTCCATCGTGTGTATACACCACAGTTTGTTTGTCCATTCATTGGTTGATGGACACTTTAGTTGTTTCCATCTTTTGGCAATTGTGAAATTGTCTCAAATCTTGTGTCTTATCTGGGGCTTTGATATATCTCTTTGCTTGGGCATTTCTTCAATTTTCTTAGTATGGCTTGTAATTTTTTTTGCTGATGTCTAGGTATCTGATTATAACAGTGAGTTTACTCTGCTCAGTTCTCTCTTTTGTATAGGGATTTAGTGGCGGGTGGCTGCATGCTATTGCTGTTCTTTGATTTTTTTGGTTCAGCCTGTTCTAGGTCTTTAGATTGTCCCTGTTCAGTTGCTCAAATCTGGGCCATGGACCCAATAATGGGTAGCAGACCCACTTCCAAGGGTGTTTGGGAGGGAGGCTATAAACGCCAGGAAAAGCATCTCTTCCTTATTTACTTTTAATCTCTTCACATGTACTTCCTTGGTCCTCCAGCAGATGGCACTCTTCAGCAGGCCTCTCAGCTCAAACCCTGGTTGAAGTGTGTTCCCTGTAACTCTGACCACAACAGTGTGACAGAGGATCCTGCCTCAAGGCTATTCAGAGCCTCCCTGATCAGACCCTCTCCCAGGCTGTTCTGCAACCTTTGCCAGCAGCCCCTCTCTTTTCCCAGGCAGGAAATAATTCCACTCCCCTCTGCATCCTCAACAATCAGTCCCAGTTGGTAGGGAGGGTGTTTGTGAGAGCTGGATCTCCTTAGCCCCCCGCCAGTTCGCAGGGCAAACAAATGCATGGCCCCACCTGGCCTGGAAGGGCTCCTGGGACACAGCAGGCCAAGTTTGTTGGCCAGAGTCTGAATCAGTGCTAGGCTGTGTCCTTCTCTCTTCCCTTTCCTGGGGAAGTAGACCCCATATGGACTCTGTCTGTGACTACTGACCAGAGGGCAGAGAACTCAAAGCTGTTTGCTCTGAGGTTGGGGGATGGATGCCAGCAGCTACAGCTGGAGCTTTAATTCACAGTTTTGCCATCGAGTTTCTTTTCCTTTGCCCCTTTCTCTTCTAGGTAGTGTCCAGCCTCCACTGGTATCCTAAACCTTAGAACATTTCTTTTCCAGACCATTTCTGCCTGTCCTCTAGCTAGTTTTTTGGGAGAGAAGTGAGTCCTATGTTTTTCTAATCTACCATCTTCCTGGAAGTCTTCTTTGTCATTCTTCTTTTTCTTTTTAAATTTTATTTATTTCTCTCATTTTTTTAAACTACTGCATAGTAGTCCACTGTGAGTCTGTGCCATACTTTATTCAACTATTGACTTATTGATGGATATTTCAGTTTTCATTTTTTCACTATTTCAGTGGACATTCTTATACTATATAACTATTTTTTTACATATCTGTTTGACTATTTCCATAGGATATATTCCTTGAAGTACAATTGCCAGATCAGAGGAACTGCTATCTAAAAAATATCTAATATTTTTTTACAAAAAGTACCAAATTATTCCCCAAAAGAATGTGCTAACTTACATTTTGAGCACTGTGTGAGCGTGCATATTTCTCCACACCTTTGCAACTCTGCATATATCAGTTTTTCTAATCTTTTTAGTCTAATAGGTAAAATATGATACCTTGTTTTAATATGCCTATTTTATTCATAGAAAGCTTTCATATATTTAATATCTATTTGTATTTCTTCTGTGAACTTTTCTTTTTCATATCTTTCATCTTTTTCCTATTGTAATATTAGTTTGTTTAGTATACCTTATCAAGGGTATCAACCCTTTGTCAGTCATATATGTTGCAAATATTTTTCTAGTTTGCTGTCCTTTAATTTATAATATCCTTTCTTATATTAAAGTTTTAATACCAGGGTAAAACTAGTCCCATTGAAAAGTAGAAACCTTTCCATCTTTTTCTATGTTCTGTAACAGTTTAAATATGAATAGAATTAACTGTTCCTTGTGGTTTCAGTAAATCTCACTAGTTTTACTATTTAGGCCTAGTGCCTGTTATGGGGGAAAATCTTTGTCTTTGTTTTCAGTTTCTTTTATGATATTATCAGTTTTTTTAAAAAACCAATTCCTGTTGGTAATTTGTTTTTGGTTGTCATTATTATGGACACTATTACAGTGAACATCCTTGTAATCTTTATGAACATCATTTATTGATTCCTTAAGATGAATTCCAATTTGTGGACTTCCTGGGTGTCCACATTTTACATTTTAAAGGCTTTCATAAGACTGTCAAATTGTCACCCACAGGGAGTATATCTCTCTCTACCCTCATTAATGTTAGAATGTTCCCCATCTCTTAACAGAGTCGTAGATAAATCTCTTCTTGTTTTCCTTCTTGTCACAATTTTTCTTATCTAGTGGCCAAAAATATTAAATATATAGGGAAAAATGAAACTAAGAAATGAATTGTGTCCAGATTGGAGAAGGACTCAGTGAGGTCAGTAGCCATTGCCCCCCACCCCCAGCCCATTTATCCCATATTAAAACAGCTGGAGCTGATGGTGTTTCTCTTGTTCCTAAGAACCTCATAGAAAGGAAAAAGAAGTCAGCTCAAGAGCGCTGTCAAGCTGAGGAAGAGATAGATGAAATTCGCAAGTCATATGAAGAGGAGTTGGACAGGCTTCGACAGCTCTTGAAAAAGGCTCGGGTCTCCACAGACCAAGCAGCTGCAGAGCAGGTAAAGGGAAACTGAGGAAGTATAAAAACAAAAAGAAGATAAAAAGGACTGAGAGAGAGAGAGGAGGAGGGAGGGAGAAGGAGAGAGAGAAGCTTCCAGTTTCTTCCTTATTCCTAATTTAGGGTGACATTACTCATAGTTGATGCTCTCATGTTGGAGAAAGATAGAAGAAGGCAATATAAATACGTGCAGAAGAGCCAGAGTCAAAAGGAGGATATTCTTTCCTTTTTAAAAGTTTTGTTAACGTTTAATTATCTAAGTAAAACATTAAGAAAATTCTCTACAAAAAAATTCCAAACCTGATAAGGCCAAAGTTCTCAACCATGAGGTACCATCCTCCAGGCACATGATAGTCCTTGAAGAGAAGGGATTTATTTTAGCTAACAGGAGGAAATCCAGGCATAGTGCCTTGTTCTCTGGTCCATTTGAAGTGACCTTTCTCTTTGTAAGCTCATGAATTCATATTTGTACACCAGTTTCTTGTGAATTTAATTAGCATGGATTAGGTACCCTTAAATCAATCATCTGTGGGAGTTTTGACAAAAATAAGTTTCTGAACCTGTTATGTTCAGGGTCTGGGAAGTGATGGTCGGTCACATGGCCCTGCCCTTCAGGGACTGTCTAGATAGGCACATCTTAGGTTGTAGCACCTTATAGAGCCCTTACAACGAATGGCATCTTCTACCTACATTTAAAAAGTACATTAACCTTAAAAGCAATTGCGACCTTTTAAACAGTTGTTTCCCTATTAAATCTGGTCTATTAAATCTTTTTTGCCTTATGTAAGATACAGGCTTCTTTAGGTGTGACAGGACCTCCCACATAGGGTTCTTAATTTCTCTTGGCAGCTCTCTCTAGTGCAGGCTGAACTGCAGACCCAGTGGGAAGCAAAATGTGAACATCTCCTGGCCTCCGCCAAGGATGAACACTTACAGCAATACCAGGAGGTGTGCGCACAAAGAGACAGCAACCAGCAGAAGCTGATGCAGCTTCAGGAAAAGGTAGATGTTTTTCCTGAGCCAGACAGCTGAGGCAGCCCAGTTACTTTGAGGCCAGGAGGTTGTTTGAGCCTTGTTGATCTTTTGACCCCAAAAGATGTTAATAGCTAAAAAACAAAACTGCAGTTCTTTAACTCTCCAGTTAGTTAGTAAGCTTTCATATACTGATTTGGGATGAAAAAATAGCATGAGTGTTCTGAAATATGTTTTCTATTATTATTTGATCATTTATTAAACAAATATTTCTAGAGTGTCTGTTGTGTTCCAGACACTGTGTGGGAAAGGGCATACAAAGAACTTTCCCTTCAAGAATCTCACCATCAAGAAAAAAAGACAAAGGGACAATCAAAATATATCCATTAAGTGCTTTGGGACCAGAAGAGGAAGTGGCTGGGGTTGCTGGGGAAAGCTTTCGAAAGGATGTTACACTTGAACTGAGCCATGAAAGAGAAGTAGCTTTGGTAAGATGGAGGGGGCAGAGCATGCTGGGCAAATGCACTGAGGTGGGATAGAGCTTGGTGTATGGGGGAGATGATCAGGCACAAAAAGGAGAGAAGAACGATCTGACTTTAGCATCATGGTATGAAAACCTCCAGATCTGGAGGTCAGTTTCTTTCCTTGAAGTATCCAGTTGAAATCCTTGACTCAGAAATGGTGAAGGCAATCTTGCAGGTGAACAGATTTCTACTACCACTCAGTGTTCATTTGTCTGTGCGAATAGACTGTTACCCCCTTTTGTTCATTGTATTCTTGACCTGTTGAGCAACAAGGCAAGTGACCTTGTTGGGAAAGAAGTGAAGTTGTGCATTAAGATTGAGTGTGGAGGAAATAGAATGCTCTGAGTGAGTCAGCCAGCCTGGGATGGGGCAGAAGGGGGTGGTCATCAGCAGACCAATGTGAGGCAAGAGTTGATGCCTAGGACAGTTCTTATCCCCTCATGTTTCCTGACTTTAACTTGTTAGTCCTGGTTCTGGGGGCTGCAGCCACCATATATTTGTTTTGCAGTGTTTAGCCCTCCAGGCCCAAGTTGCAGCCCTGACAGAGCAAAATAAACAGCACATTAAGAAACTGGAGAAGGACAAGGCCCAGATGGGGCTTGAAGCTGCTGCTATAGACCCCTCAGAGAAGGTGAGCTGATGTTTGAGGAAAAAGCAAACTATATCATATCAAGAGGTTGAAAGCACATATCAAGCATTCAGAAAGAATGTGGCCAATTTGTTGTGTTAGTAGCTTTTTTCTAACTTTAGTGATACTCCACTTGTCTGACTTAATCAGAATTAATCCTTGGAACCTAGCCACTCTGGTGGCAAACCCAAAAGGGCCCTGTCCTGGGGTTTTGAGAGATATGGGAAGTGCCTTTGAATTACAGGAGGGAAATGAGGGGTGGGAAGTGTGCCCACTGTCCTCGAGACACTAATCCTCATTGCTCCTGGCAGCTGTCGTGGTGATTACAGTGAGAGAGAGGCATTAGTAAATGATCTAGAAGATGACTTTGGCACACACGTGCCCAGCTTGCCTGCTCTTGATAGGGAGTTCTCCCAGTTAGTCTCTCTGTCACAAATAGCAGCTCATTATTTAACATTGTGTTCTCCATAGCGACAGCCATCAGTGCCTCAGTTCATGACCAGCTATGTCCCACTTAGAGTTCTAAGAGGACTTCATTTTAGCTTTCCAAAGCCTGTCTGTAATTTAAGTTCTTTAATCACTTGATTTGGCAGCATACTTCTTTAAAAAAAAAATTAGAGCAATTATAGGTTTATAGAAAAATCATGCACAAAATACAGAGTTCTCGTATCCTCTGCCCCCCCCAGACTTTGCATTAGTGTGGTACTTTTGTCACAATTGATGAAACAATATTATAATTATACTATTAACTGTACCCCATAGTTTACATGAAGGTTCACTGTGTTGTAGAGTTTTATGGTTTTTAAAATTTTTATGCTAGTAGCATATATACAACCTAAAATTTCCCCTTTTAACCACTTTCAAATGTACAATTCAGTGGTGTTAATTAACAGTCACAATGTTGTGCAGCAGTAACCACCATTTATTATCAAAACTTTTCCATCACCCCAAACAGAAACTCTGTACCAATTATCCCCATTCCAGATTCCCACCCTGGCCCCTGATAACCTATATTCTATTTTCTGACTCTTTGAATTTGCTTATTCTAACTATTTCATATGAATGAGATCATGCAATATTTGTCCTTCTGTATCTGAAAAGTAAATGAGTCCCTGGCAACGTTTTGATCTTGTTTTTCTTCCTTCACATCTTCACGCAGATCAAGAAGATCATGAACCAGGTGTTCCAGTCCTTGCGGGGAGAGTTTGAGCTGGAGGAATCCTACGATGGTATGACTATTCTGGGGACCATCATGAATACCATCAAGGTACAGCCTGCTGTTGATTGTTTCATGGAAATGGGTATCTTGTTGCTTAAGTACTTCCTAAGGGATCATGAGTAAAAGATTACTCATGACTGTTCATCAGTAATTATGATGCCTTGAAAGACTTATCTGGACAGATATGATCAGCCTCATATGACAGGAAGAAACAGTCATTTGCACTAGACTGTTGATTGTGTTAATAAGGACTGAAGAACTAGGAGTGCCCACTGTTTTCTTTTCAGTGCTCATCTCCTCTTCCCTGGTTTTTGAACAGATGGTGACTCTTCAGCTGTTAAACCAACAGGAACAAAAGAAGGGTGAGAGCAGCAGCGAAGAAGAAGGAGGAGGGGCAGAAGAGAGACCTCCCCAGGAGCAGTCAGTTGTATCCAGTTTTGGGCTGTCTCCAGAAAGCCTGGATCAGGAACAGCAGGAGTCTTCCACTGTGCTATTGAAGCAGGAAGTTGAGGAAGCTATCCCATTGCCTCCTCAGTCTCAGGATGATGTACAGTGGAGAGGGGAGAGCTGTGAAGCAAAGGCACCTACAGAGGCAAAGGATGATTCCTTCCCGCCTGACCTGGCTTGCAGCCCATCCCAGAGCATTCTGGAGCCCCCGACTTCAGTTCCACCTAAGCCTCCAGGCCCTGTAACCATGAACCCTGAAAGCGAGGAGACACTTGCTGCCAGCCCAATGGCAGCCAAGTCAGACAATCCTTTGGGAAAGGCTGTCGAGGAAATGGCCCCAGATAGCCCAGTGCAAGAAAGCTCCACAAGACCATTCCTGACTTCAGACCCCAACAAGGGGGACCCACTGACATTAGGGCCTGAACACCCAGGAGGAAAGCATCAGCCGCCATCACTTGATGAAGACGAGGCACTCAGTAGCTCCTCTGGTCCCTCCAAAGAGCTTTTGAGCACAGAGGCAGGTTCTACTGATCCAGGAGCAGCCCTCAGATCCAGCCACTGTTCTCAGCACTCCAGGTACGTTACCTGAGCAGTTTCAGGGACAGGTCCAGCTGCATGTGGAGGTTATTTATTGTCCCTGGTTTTTCCAGAGTTGACAATTCATTCCTTAGAGACTTACTCCCTTACTCATTCACTCACTCATTCATTCATGTATCTCTTCAGAAATACCCACTATATGCAAGGCTTTGTTTAAGGCCCATGATAGAGTAGTAGGCTAGGCAGATTGGGTTCTCAGTCTAGTGCGGAATACAGATACTTACTTTTATATTATAAAATTATGACAAGTGCTTAAGAAATAAGGTGTAATATAAAAGAGGGACTTACTCTATTTTAGGTAGGGTGGTTAGGGGATGATTCTACAAAGGTAATACTTAAACTGAAGGATGAAAAGTAGGCTATGCATATCAAGAATAAGAGGAAGACGTTGCAGGCAGAGAGAACAGCACATGCAAAGGCCCTGAGATGGAGGGAGCATGACGTAATCATGGCACTGAAAGAAGAGTATTGTTAAGGTGAGGTTGGAAAACTAAGCAGGGTTCAGGTCACATGAGATTTTACAGAATCTCACTCATTGAAGTTGGGTCTTGAGGTCCAGTGAGAAGATATTAAAGGGATTTATGCAGAAAAGCAACATGGCCTGATTTATTATTTTTTAAAGATCCTTCTGGCTGTAGGTTATGGAGGGGGTTAGGAGGACTAGGTTGCCAGAGGAGAGTGTGGGAGGAGGTGGTGGCCGAGGAAGTGGAAGGAATTCCTGGATGATTACCATAGCTGTTGGCTTCTCACCCAGGCCCAGTAACCCCTATGGCTGGTGGGCACTGTGGCCGGGAGCAGGAACAACAGCGTTTTCTGAGCTTTTACTTTCTTTCAGTCTCTCTGGGGATAAAGAAGATGACCTGTTTAAAGGGGCAACTTTGAAAGTCATGAGGCCCAAAGCAGAGCCGGAGGAGGATGAAGACGAGGTGGTAAGGAAAACCCAGGCACTGCCAAGCCCTCGCACCACCTGGGGGCCCCTGCCCACTGGCTCGGAGAAGAACCTCTCATGGCAAAGAAAGGGAGCCTGCTGGTGGCCCAGTCCCTGGACACTCTGTGCAGGGCCCTGTGGGAGCAGGCTTGGGGCTGGGAGGGGGCAGCCCTGTAAGCACAGCAGGGATGGTCTGATACCACTTTATTCTTGAAGAAGGATCATAACCTCTGTGCACTCAGGAATTATTCCTACTTTAAATGTGGAAAATTGGGCTGCTTATTCCTATATCAGCATGCTAAAGCCTCAGTTTCTCTCGAATCTGTTAGGATATTATTATACTTGAGAATTGGAAAGGCCTTTGAAGCTCTTCATGTCTGGTATCTTTATTCATAGAGAAAGAAACTGAGACCTTGAAAAGATGGTTTACCTAAAGCCATAGAGTGAGTTAATGGCAGGGTGATGACCAAAATCCTGAGTTCCTGCTAAGGTCACCTGTTTCTGAGCATTTTTAATTTACTCAGCCTGCTTTCCAACTTGCTGTTTGTTTTTGTTATTTTTTTGTCACCACAACATCCCTGGGCAGAAAATGGGTTAAGTCCTAACAGTCTAATGTCTCTTTGCAAAGCATTAAAGTAAAAGCCAGAAAAGTAAGTTACTGATAGTTTGGATCAATTAAACTTTCTGCCTGTCAGTAGAACTTTTTGACTGCTGTCATGAGAGTTTCACTGAAAGGAAATGGATGTGGTGAACACAGATGAGCTTCAGATCTCTTTCCACCCCAGGGACAGAAATATTAGGTTGAATGGGACAAATTCTGTGCCCTCATATATCAGCCAGTATGGATTTTGCCATGATTTTTTTCCCCTGAGAATTAAATTTTCATCTAGGAATCCTGAATATGAATTCTGCCTGGAAAAAAAAAGAAGAAGAAACAATTGGGCACCCCAAGTGATTGCCTTAAATATAGCTGGAAAATTTTTCACTTAGTCATTGGTTTTAATACTTATAATATCAAGTTGTTAATAACTTCTCTTTCTTGGGCACTCTGAAAACTACTTTACAGCATTCTTATTTAGTCCTCTAATAATCCAATGAGGTAGACCCTTTTACCCCATTTTATATAAGAGGACTAAGAGTCAGAAAGGTTAAATAATGTGCCCAAAGTTATATAGCTACGCGCAGAGCCAGAACTTTAGCCAGGACAGAACAGAAGCTGTAGGCTACACTTAAAATTCCTTTATTGTCAGGCTTTAGAGGTCACTTAATTGATCTCTAGAGAGTGGTACAAGGTGTCAATCAGTTGGTGGCAGAGCTGGGATTAGCCCACAGCCCTCTGTACCACACCACACTGTCTTCTGTCAGCTGGGCCCTGTGGAGACTGTTCCCTGGCCAGCCATAGCTCACCAGAGCAGAAACGTCCTCAGTTGAGAAAACTCAGTTTGTGCCTGTCTCCAGTGTCAGCCCCTGCTACCTCCATGGGACCTGCTCTCTGGCAATCCAGAGAGAAGCAGCTAGGAACTCAAGGCAGGAAAAGTCTCCTCCATGGCCCAGTAGTCCCCTAGGTCCCCCTCGCTGGTTGGAGGGAGCAAGGGTAAGGCCAGTGAGACCAGGGGTATGGAAGGCTGTGGCTCTGTGTTGCTAGAGTTTCCTCATCTCTTCTCCACTTGGAAATATCACCAGTCCTCTAAATTTGCTTCTTTCTGAAATGGTGGGGACTCCTCTGGAGCCAGACAGGCCACCTCGGGCCACAGCATTTTTTCAGATGTGATTGTATTCTTCTCAACCTCCCTCTACCCTCCTGTATCCTCTCTCCTCCCTTAGGGCTGTTCTACTTCTCCATCTCCTGTCTCTCCTCTTTCACCCTTCTTTCCCCACATGAAATGTGTAAGTTACCTCATGAGAGGAAAATGTGTCAAGTCAATATGTGTGCTTCACTAATAAATGAAAAAATTAGCCAAACCTTGGTCTTTTGTCTCTGTGTTGAAAGACTGCCTCTCTTCTCTGCACGCTTTTCAGCTTTATCCAGAAGCCTAGGTTTGCTGGCCTCAGGGTTAGTCCTTTCACTAAAACCCTAACCACCACCTCCTTTCCTATCTGGAGCTGGGAACAGATGTTGGATCACTTCACCTTACAGAGGCAGGAAGTCCATCTGGCACAGGGACAAGTGGGCACTGATTACTCTTTCCTGTTTTGTCAGAGCATGAAGGGACACCCGCCCCCGGCACCCCTTTTTGGAGATGACGATGATGATGATGACATTGACTGGCTGGGATGAAGACCCAGGAAACCGGTTCCAAGGTCTCTCTACTGTCCCTTCTCTAAGCATGGTTTTGCACAGCCAACTCTGGGTCTAGGTGAGCCACAGGGTGAGGTAAGGGTGATCATTCTGAAGACAGTGGTTTAGATACCTGAGTTAGCCAACTCCTAAGTCCCCTGCTTGAATGAGTGAAAAGGAACTGCCTTTGGAATGCTGGTGTTTTCAGCATCCCAGTTGGAAAAGGGCTGGTAGGTTCGCTACCAGCCAGTCACCAACAGGAGTTCTGCCCTCTTCCAAACTTTTTATTCTCTTCATTAACTCTCAGTCTGATCTGGGGACTCCCCCTCCATCTGACTGCAAAAGCCCAACCATGTCCCTGCAACAAGATCTGTCATGTGGGGTAAGGCCTGCCTGGTAGAACTGAGGGCAGATGCCACCACCTAAATCCCAGGTCAGTTAACAAGCCTTGCCTGCAGTCCTGGAACCTGTATCTTTTTCTTTGCCTTAAATCTGATATGTATCAATGAATATTGGAAATAAACAAAACTCAAATATCTGTAATAAAACTTAATTCAAACCCTTGGGTAGAAATCAAATTTGGTTCCAAGGGCTGTCTGTGCTACTCTTTGGGAATCTAAGGGTAGAAGTTGTAACCAGACTGGGTCTGTTAACATGTACAAAAGCATTGTGACACATTCCTTTTGGCACCTAACCCTGGAACTGCTCTCCCAGTTCATGCCAGCAACATAAGTTCAAGGCATTGTGGTTATCTGAATAGTCCTCTTGCTCCAGCAAGCTTGGTGCTGCACTCTAGGAAACCATGCAGAGGAGGTAGGAGGTACCTACAATGCATTGTCCATCATGGCACTAGAGGGATTCTTCACCATTTTGAGAGAAGCTTCCATTCCCTCTGAACTCAAGGGGCTGGGACTAAAAGTCTTTGCAGTCATTTTATTTATTCCAGGATCTTCCACAGTCCATACAACCAGTCCTCAAAAAGTAGAATAGTTTTAATAAAAACTCCCAGATTTAAAATGTTTACAGGATTGGGATCTGAAATTCCATGCAATCTAACCTGACACCATACTTGCCAGCCTTGTGCCCATATTGCCATTTTTGGGGCTGGGAGGGAACAGGGACCATTACTGCTTATTAAACTTCTCTCTTAGGCACTGTTGCCTAACACTTTACACAGGCTGTCTCATCTCTATTTTTTTTTTTTTAATTCTTTTATTCATTTTTTAAAAAATATTACATTCAAAAAATATGAGGTCCCATTCAACCTCACCGCCCCCACCCCACCACTCCCCCCACAGCAACTCTCTCTCCCATCATCATGAGGCTGTCTCATCTCTAGCAACTGCTGCGTACACACTGTTATCCCCATTTAATAGAGGAGAAAACTGAGGCTTACAGAGGTAAAATGGCTTGCCCAAGTTTGCATAGTAAACAGCAGAACAAGAATTCTAACTCTCACCATCGGATTCCAGAGCCCGGGCTCTTTACCACAGCAGTTTCCCTTGCCTAACCATTAAAAATTGCTTGGGGGGGGAGTGGATTTGGCTCAACGGATAGAGCATCCACCTACCACATGGGAAGTCCAGGGTTCAAGCCCAGGGCCTCCTGACCCATGTGGCGAGCTGGCCCACACGCAGTGCTGGTGTGCACAAGGAGTGCTGTGGCATGCAGAGGTTTCCCCTGTGTAGGGGAGCCCCACACACAAGGAGTGTGCCCTGCAAGGAAAACTGCCCCACGCGAAAAAAGTGCAGCCTGTCCAGGAGCGGTGCCGCACACACTGAGAGCTGACGCAGCAAGATGATGCAACAAAAAGAGACACACAGTTCTGGTGCTACTGCCAAGAATGCAAGTAGACACAGAACACACAGCAGATGGACACAGAAAGCAGACAATTGGGGGGGGGGGGCGGATTTAAAAAAATTAATAATAAATCCTTAAAAGAATGCATAAAAAATAAAATGATTCAAAAGTATAGAAAGTAAAAATTAAAGTTTCTGAATCCCATTTCAATCCTCTAGAAAAAATCACTTCTAATCATTTCTTTGAATGCTTCCAGAAATTTTCTATATATATGTGCATATGTGTGTGTGTATCTTTTATATGCTTGTGTGTATATATATATGCATCCATAATATGTATATATGAATGATTGCACATATATATGTGTATACATATATATACCTATGTACATGCAAGAGAGCATACTATCCATATTGCCACACACACTGAGAGCTGACGCAACAAGATGACACAACAAAAAGAGACACGGATTCCCGGTGCCGCTGACAAGAATACAAGCAGACACAGAACACACAGTGAATGGACAGAGAGCATACAACTGGGGGAGGGGGGAAAAGGGGAGAGAAAATAAATAAATTACATTAAAAAAAATTGCTTGGGGGAGCAGATGGGGCTCAAGCAGTTGAACTCTGCCTCCCACATGGGAGGTCCCAGGTTTGGTTTCCGATGTCACCTGAAGAAACAAAAACGAACAAGCAAAATGGAAAAACCAACTTGGGGAAGCTGATGTGGCTCAGTGGTTGAGTTCTGCCTTTCCACATATGAGGTCCTGGGTTTATTCCTTGGCCCCTGATACCAAAAAAAAAAAAAAAACTGCTTGGGTGTGGGGCAGGAGGAAATGCTTGTTAGAAACACAGGTTCCTGGGCCCTGCCCCAGAGCTCCTGAAACAAAATTTGTACCCTGTTATGATAACATGCAAAGAGCACAGGCCTTTTAGTCTCCCCCATCTGCCTTCATATCCCTGCACTACTGGGCACTTTGTGGCCTTGGCCATTACTTACCCGTTCAACCTCAGGTTGGGGCCAGACTGCCTGTACTCTGTACTTATTAGCTGGGAGTCTTTAACTTCTCTGTGCCTCAGTTCCCTCATCTTTAAGATGAGGACAGAAATAGTTTCTACTATTGTGAGGACTGAGTTAATGATTATAAAGTGCTTAGAGTACTGCCTGGCATACAATAAGCACTGTGTAGGTACTTGTTGAATTTTTAAAAATTTAAGTATGGAAAACAGCATCTTTTGTGACTTAGAGGACTCTGAAGAAAGTCAAAATGAACACAGTGGATTGCCTATTGTGAGTCTAACCATATAATCACTCTCCAGATGCAGATAGAAAAGCTCTCTATACTAGAACAGCTTCAAATGTGTTATCAGGTGTAATGACGAGACCTTACCAGGCTGAAGAGGTTGCTGATCAGCCATGGAGACACCTACCTCACTGGTGCCCCAGGGGTGGGGGCCTTAGCTAATCGGAGTATTCAGGACTTCTAGATGGATGTGTGAGGCTCCATCAGCAAGACTGCATGGGACATTTGAAATCCACACCAGTTTTGATGCTGGGCAGCTTTCCAATTCCCTTGTAAGTCTGCATGCATGAGGAGAAAGCATTGCTCAATCCTGAAGCCATCACATACTTTCTGTGACAGTTAAGCCTTATCGTAAATTTTAAAAGTGGCTTTTATATTTTTGCTTCTGCCTCTCAGGGAGAGAAGGTGCTAACAGTCCTGCCAACATCGGTATTTATAGTCTGTAGGACAGTTACTTTCTTCATTTTTTGTGACATGAACAGAGGAATGCCTGTTGACTAAGCTGGCATCCTGGGGTAGTGACCAGTGGGTACAGTGTTTCAGGGCTGTGTTTGCTTGAGCAGAGTTGTTGTCTCTGGCATTCATAGCAGATGGACAGACTTAATCCTCAGGCTCCTAGGGATAATCAACTACCAGCTCCATTCACCCCATTTGGCTCCTGCAGTTGTTGCATGGGTTATGTGTACTTGCTGTTGGACTGAGGAGAAACAAGAACAGTCACAGACTTTAAAAAAATATATAGATTTATTAAAGCATATTTTTAAAAATTCCCAAAGCTTATGACTCTCTTTCCATCTAGCCCACGAGGTACCTGAGCATAGATAATACAGTATACAGCAGTGAAACCCTAGACCAGTGGTTTTCTCTCCCTGGGCCTTTGTTTCCTTCTCTGTAAAGAGAAGAGGTTCAGCTATCAGGAGAGTCCCATCTAATTGTAAATTGGTAACGGCTTTGGTTTGTTTATTGCATCTCAGTTAATGATGCCTGTAGCTTAATCAGTATTTTAGTGAATGAATCATGTTAACCCACCAGATCATTATGGATGAGCAGTAATAAACAGCATTATTAGATATCAAATATTACCAAATGCAGCTCAAGAATCAGGATAAGAAGGGGCATTAAGGCTACAAAGAGCTTCCCAGACATCTAAGGCCATTCGATTATCTTGGGAGGAGCTCAGTCTATTCAGAGGATGTCAAGAGGCTTGTCTTTAATCTTCTGTCACTAATTCTCCCCCCAAGAAAGGGAATCAGTAGAGCCCTCCATTATGAATAAAATATCATTTTCATTAAAAAATTTGTCTGGTATTAGTGTTCAACACTGCCAACCAAGAGCTCAATGGGAAAAACAAAAAATTGTAGTTTGTCAACATGATCCATAGAAGAGACCATTTTCATGTGTTCCAAAGGCACAAAGGTGAGGGAAAGGAGCTAGTTTGGTCTCTGTCTCCAAGACAGAAGAAACCAAGAAGTCCTATGGAAAATGCTCCTTTAGTTAAGGCACAAATCAGGAGAGCAGAGGGTATCCAGGTTCCCTGCCCTTCATTACCCAGATCATATCTCCCTGTCTTGAAGGTCTTTGGACATTCTTATATTCTGAGTCATTGAGATAAGTTGACATGGGCGCAGCAACCCCACCGCAGGTTCTGTTCTCTCCTTTCCTCTTTTGGGCACAGCAGCCTTCTTCAGTCACAAGAAGACCAGGACTGTGCAGGCTGGCTGAGGAGGAACATAACTGCAATGGCTACTGAACTCCAGGAAGCAAAGGCTGGCTTTGGCTAAAAGCCAGGAGCTGAGAATGAGGCAAGGAGCGACCATCAGAAGAAAAATCAGATGTGGGGCTGGAAGTACAATGCCTGGGGAAGCGGGGCCCCAGCTCCCTGCAGCTCTTGGTACCTCTACCGCCAACTGCTAAACCATGCTGAGGAGTGGGTAGGCTAGGTAGTAGCCCATAGCTGAGCCCAGCACCACGCCAAGGAATATCCAGGTGTTGTAGGACATTACAGCCAGCATCATGAAGTAGCCGATGACCACCTGAGCGACATGGATTAGAGACTGGCCAAAGTGACACAAAAACCACCTAGAAGTACAGGAGAACATGTTAATAATGGCGACACACTGGAGGCTGAGCGTTCATGTCAGGGAATAAAAAGGGCAACTGAGTTACAGGGCCAGCTTATTTACAATTTATGCCTAACCCAAGACAGATTTATTTTTAAGGTGACATATCGGAAACCAGTGATAGAGAAGGAAAAGGGACTTGGATGAGGAGCCAAGGATAATCAAATCAGCACTGCATTTAGCTCTGAGCTTCCTAGCATCCTAAGCAAAAAGAGAAGATGGGATAAGTAATGTGTCTTGTTTGATTAGGGACAATATGAACTCATCACTAAGGCAGATTGTTTTTACCCCTGAATCTTTTATAGAAGGTAGCATGTCCTAATGGAAAGAGCACAGACTGCTGACAGAAATTCCTGGCTCTGCCACTAACTGGCATAAGACAAATGCCTTAATCTCTTTGGATTTAAGTTTCCTCTTCAGAGAAGTAAACAGGAATAAGAACGCCTCCCTTGCAGGGTGGTTTTGAAGATTTGAGATTGCCCGTGTGTGATGGTTAAGTTCATTTGTCAACTTGGCCAGGTGATGGTGCCCAGTTACTTGGTCAAGCAAGCATTCCTTGATTGTTACTGTGAGGACATTTAGTAGATTTAAATCAATAGTAAATTGACTGCATCTGGGGCTGATTACATCTACAATCAGCCAAGGCGATTGCCTTCAACAATGAGAGATGTCTCATCCAATCAGTTAAAGGCTTTAAAAAAGAGAAATGATTTCAGCACTCAGAGAATTTCCATCTCTACTTCAGCCAGCCAGCTTCTCCTGAGGAATTCATTAAAAAACTTCATCAGAGTTCCCAGCTTGTGGCCTGCCCTACGGAATTTGAAATTGCCTAACCCAAAGTTGTAGGAGACAATTCTTATGAAAATCTCATGAATGTATTAATATTTATAGATATCTCCTGTCAGTTGTTTTCCTAGAGAGTTCTGATGAACACACTATGTAAGGTGGCTGGTAGTGGAGCAGGCAGGCTTGGTAAGCACAGTAAGGCAAAGAGATGGCAGAATAGGGGCTATAAATGTTGCCTATCAGAGATGGAAGAGAAGAAAGGAGAGGAAAGGGTTTCCCTTCCCAGGGCTCCCACCCCAAGGTGGATACATTGCTGCAGCAATTCTTCTCTTTTGTTTAGAAACAGCTGCAGATCCCATCATGTGTTTGGAAAGGAGGCCCAGTGCAATTTGGGGCGGTACGTGGCCACCCCTGTTGCCTGGCACCAGAGCTGTGAAGATCACGGTTCTCTAATGCAATCCTGAGCCTAGCTGTATAGAGAGCAGAGAGAGCTTTGAGTTCCAGGTCACTGTACCACTGACTGGAAGCACTCTGGCAAGTCCTGGTCCTTTTGTGGGCCTCTGTTTCCCTCCTGTGAAGCAGAGCTAATGCTCTCTGGGCCCGACCTCCCTCTCAGGGTGACTGTGAGTACCCAGTGCCCACCCCCACACCCAGTACCTGTTACCTGCGGTGAGTGTGGCTGACTGGGAGTGAATCTGAGTCTTCAGACACCTGGTCTGCCTCCTCAGCAAGCTGCTGGTTGGTGTGGGTGGGCAGGCTCAGCAGGGCCTGGTGGAGCAGCTTGACTTTGCCAACCTTGATGCTTTCATACAACACGGCCAGGAGCAGGACCACCAGCACCGAGAGTGCCATGCCTGCCAAAGGAGGCCGAGTTGCAGAGGCCTGGCCGGGCAAGGGCTGCTTCCCTTCCAGCAGCCTCCCCGGGACTTGGTGCAGGTGCAGAAGGGCTCCTCCACCCTCGCCCTCTGAATCCACTCCAGCCTCTCTTGCATTGTCTTCCCCATCCTTGTTCAGCTCCAAACTTCTTCATTGTCTCTTTTCCCCGCCAACCTTTCTTGGTGGGGCTGGCCTACTGAAGTATGGCTTTGAGATCAGGAAGAAAAGCCACTTGGAAAAGCCAGGGGACCAAGGATGAAGAAGAAGCCATATCCCATCATCTCCAACCCATCCCCAACAGGCTGTACAAATCTCTGTCATGGTATAGCAAGGTCCTATTTATATGTATGCATATAAACAAAAACATCTGGAAGGAAGGTGTGATGGCTAAGTTCAGTGTGTCAACCTGGCTAGGTTATGGGGTCCAGTTGTTTGGCCAAGCAAGCACTGGCCTGTAGTAAGGTGATTGCATCTATGGCTGATTACACCTATGAACTAAGGAGATTGCATTCAGCAATGAGAGAAGTCTCATCCAATCAGTTGAAGGCCTTAAAAGGAGAACTGATGATTTCAGCAGTCAAGAATTTCCATCTCTACTTCAGTCAGCCTGTTTCTCCTGGGGCAGGCTGAAACCTTCATTGGAGTTCCCCGCTTGCAGCCTGCCCCACAAAATTCGAATTCACCAGTCCCCATAGTCATGTGAGCCAATTCCTAAAATAAATCTCCCAATATTTACATAAATATATACATACATACCTGTTGGTTCTGTTTCTCTGCTGAACTCTGACTAATATAGAAGGATATATAGCAAAAGAGCAATAGATATCTTGGCAAGGTAGGGTTTTATTTTTGCTTATCTAATTTTCTAAAGTTTCTACAGCAAATACTTTTTATTTTTATATTAGGGAAAAATCCATTAAATTATTTTACAGAATGAATTAAGTGCTATCTAGAGCTGCTGTGTAAATTTAACTGCAAATTGCTACTTCTGTGTTACAATGGAGGAAGTAATAAATGGCCTGGCTATCGTATTTCATTGGGCTCCAAGGAAGAACTAATTTGCAAAACAGGCAAGTCCTTAAAATATAAAATTGCAGGTAATTGCATGCACACAGTAAGAAATTCAAACACTGCAAAAGTGAAAAAATCATCTTCCCACTCGGGTTTCCTAGAACCTGTTCCCTTCCCCAGGGCAATCTCTTTAGCAATTTCCTGTGTTGCCTTCCAAAGGATTCTCAGTACACACGTAAGCATTTCTTTATCTAACTGACAACACCTATATAGGCATACTCTTCTGCATCTGACTTCATCAGACGTATTTTGAACATAGGTTCCCCTTAGTTCACACAGAGGAACCTTATTTTTCACACTGACTTCATAGTATCTGTGATAGATATTTCCAAAGATGGCTACTGTAATATATCCCACCCCACATGCTCTTAGAATGTTATGGCAACACTTCTGCCATCAAGTGGTGGGGTCTATAGTCCCTTCCCTTTAATCTGGGCAGACTGTTGTTGAGTCCCTCAACCAAGGTGGAAGTAATGCTATGTGACTTCCAAAGCTAGATCTTAAAAATCTATGCCCTTCCACTTTGTTCTCTTGGAATACTCACTCTTGCAAGCCATCCACCATGTGGTGAGGAGGCCCAGGTCAAGGGAAAGGTCATGGTAGATGTTCTAGCCAATGACCCCAGCTGAGGTTCTAGCTAACAACCACGATCAACAGCCAGACCTGAGAAAGAAGGCCTTCTAGATGACTCTAGCTCCAGCTGCTGTCCGAATATACCTGAAGAAATATACCTGAGAAAACTCATGCGAGGACCACTTAGCTGAGTCCAGTTAACTCACAGGACCTTGAGAGGGAATAATAAAATGACTATGGTTGCTTTAGCCATTGAGTTTGGGGTTATTTGCTACTCAGTGGTAGCTGGAATAGTATCCCATTGTAGGGATGGCCATAATTTATTTGTTCATCACTTGCAATTACAGGCATTTGGACCATTTCCAGTCTTTTTAAAGATGCAGTAAAGTTGAAAAATAACACCATCATGAGTCAGTGACCAATCCCACTTTTTCAAGTCACTCTGCCCTCTAGGCTTCTGGGCTGGTGTTGGACAGTGAACCCTGGATGACGGAGATGCCAGGAGGCAAGAAGCCTTGATTTAGTTCTGGCTCTGATGCTTACTGGCTGTGTGACCCTGGATGAGTCTCTTCCCTTCTCTGAGCTTCATTCCCTTCTCTGGGCATCAGTTCTCTCCCCTGTCATTGAGGGAAAGGCTGTCTTCCTAGCCTCTCTGGGCCACAGTAAGATCAATGAGATAAAGGAGCCCTCTGTAGTCTCAAGAGCCTGGTGCAAATAGAATTATAAACATAAAGCTCCAGCTCAGGCCTTATGTAAGGAGTCAGGTTCACTGCAATGCCCACAAAGCACAGCAACGAAGAGAACCTTGGATCTCCACAGCCTGGAGCTACAAGGGCAGGTTTGGGCTTCCCATTCTTACCTGAAGGACTGTGGACACTCCAGAAATCAAACAGAAGAACCACCTCATCTGAGAAGATGAAATGCATCTGAAAGAGAAGGGAATCTGCATCACAGTAGGCTGAGGGTGTGGAAGTCATGGCCCCTAGTGCTCTCCAGCAGCCTCATTTGGGGCCCACCAAAATGGAGTCACTGGACTTAGGTATTTCAAGGGCCATTAGAGGCCATCAGGACCAACTGAAGGCAGGCGGGCATGGACTTGTCCAAGGTCTCACAGCAGGCCAGTGGCCGAGCTCTAACTGACCTGGCCCTGCTGCAGGTGGAAGTGAAGGTGAGGGAGTGCCCATCCTCACTGGGCCAGCTGGGCTCAGATGTCACAGTGACCTCAAGCCATGTGGGGACGTTCCCTTTGTGCCCTCCCATGATGAAGCACTAGACTGGGGAATGATGGCCTCTTCTTACCCCCAGGCCCGAGCCATTTTGCTCCAGCTCCAGGGCAGGCTTCCCCAAGGGGAGGCCATGTGACGGGGTCATGGAGTCTTCTTTGTCCTGTGAGTCCAGGCAGCTCCACCTGTTTACCATGGAGGAAGCCAGGCACAGCTGCCTTCATTCTATACCCCACGTCCACTTATGTTCACTCACTCACTAAACATTTGCAGAGGCCCAATTCTGTACCCAACATTCCAGACAAAGGAACGCCTCTCCCCTCAGTGAGCTTGCAGCCGTGCGGGTAGATGCAAGGCCCATGCAGCATCTGACTGGAGGAATGAATGGCCTTCTCAAAGAGCACCTGGTCCACCTGGTATACAGGTGGCCTCATGGACTTTTTATACACGATCTCATTTCAATCTCACAACAACCCTCTGTGACAGGGATGATTAGACCCATTTTACAGGAAGGAAAACGATGGGAAACTAGGCTTATGGAAGTTAAGTAACTTGCTGAAGGTCACAAAGCTTGTGAGTTGACAGGCAGGGGACCATACCCGTCTAGTTGGATGCCAAAGCCCTACACTGCTGCTTCCCAGTCTCCAAGAAAGGAGGATGAGACAGGACCAGGAGGGTGATTTTAAATCCCACCAGGCTTGAAGACAGCATTTGGCCAAATGGACCAGTAGGTTAGTTTACCTTCTCAGGGAAGGGAAAGCACCCCCCCCCCCCCCTCTAGTCACCAGGAAAGGCCTCTGCAGCCAGCAGAAGCAGCTCTGCAAACTCCATCGGTGCTTACCCAGCTAAGGAGAGCCTGGCTGTGTGTGGATCAGCTGGTGGAAGCCTTTGACTTTTAAGATAATGGCCAAATTGTAGAATACTCAAATGTCAAAACTAGGGGTCCTCAGAGGTTTATTTAGTCCCTTGGATTTTTTTTTCTTTCTTTTCTTGGTCAGGAAACACTTTGTTCAAATATTAAGTTTCCTTTTAAACTCTGTTATATGAAACAAAATGCAGGGCTGTGGGTGTGGAGAGGAGGGGTCTGAGCGCTACTGAAACTCAGTTTGGAAAAACACTGATCTGGTATAACTCTGGCCCCTTTTACATCTCCCTCTCATTCCCAGATGGGGACAATGAGTCCCAAGAAAGGCAGGGGATTTGTTCAAGACCTTGTGAGAAGAAATCCGTTCACTCTCAGGTTAAGCAACTTGTGTTCAAGGAAAGATGATCAGGAAAGACTATGGGCTCTCATGAAGGCTGTGGGGCGATCAAGCCTTAAGGAAAAGAAGTTCAGGCTGAGGCAGTCTACAGTGTATGGGGCAGAGAAGCTGCCATTTGGTTAGGAAGCTGCTCAGGGGTGTTCCATGGCCTCCTGGGCACCAGGGCCAGAACACCAAACTTCTGTTTGTAGACGACAGCCCTAAAAGGTGGGCCGTACATGTTCTAGCCTTCCCCACCTCCCTCTTCTTTCAAAATTCAGGATCACAGGAGAAAGTTAACAATAGTCAGTTGAATAGAGCATTCACATCAAGACATCTGTTATCAGGGCCCTTCTCAGAGCCTCAGTTTCCTCCTAGGGTTGCTGGAAGAAAACATTTGAGAAGCCATCCAAACAAGGTGACCCCCAGTAAGTGCGCAATGAACCCAAGTCATCCTCTTTCCCATACAGGCCTCAGACAGAGGGCCTTTAGAAAGCATTTCTCAGAGTGTCCATGGGAGAACCACAAAATGGTAAGGTTTTAGGCACTGTGGTCAAGTATTTTACCCAAATGGTATTGGGTAAAATAAAGTTGAACAGTCCTCTTTACTGCCAGACATCTGAATGTAGAAACCCTTTCTTTCTTGCTGAACATCCTGTGGAAGAGTACCCTGCAGAACATACTTTGGGAAGTGCTCATCTAAAGCAATCACCTTTTTCCACACTTGGGGAGAAAATAATACTAGCTAACACCTATTGGGCACTTTGCACCAGGCACTATTCTAAAAATATTACACACTTTAACTCAAATTTAACTACAAGAGGGACAAGAGGGAATTACTCTGCTTAGCTCTGTTGTACAGATGAGAAATGGAGGCATGGAGAGTTTCCGCAACTTGCCAGGTTGCATGGCTGGAATTCTTTATCTTGATGGCCATGCCTACTGCATAACCTTAGGGCAGCACACAAAGCCCAAACTGGTAGATAGCTGGAGAATGCCAAGCAGCTTCCATTAAAGAAACAAAGGAAATAAACAAGGATCGACATAGGGACTGGAAAGTTAAGGCCAGAGCCCAGGGGACTATAGCTGGAAAACAGGAAGTCAGAGAAGGGTGGGAGGGAAGGACACTGGAACACAGGTGTGCCTGAACAGCTGCTGTTACACCTGGATCCCCAAAGGCAGAATAATCTCCAGGTGAATCACTGGGATTAATGGCAGTGCCCTAGCCTGGGAGACCTGGGTCCTCATCCTGGCTTTTGCCCGTCACCAGGGGTCAGTCATGAGCCCCATACTGGCAAGTGGTTTAGTGAAGGAGACTGCAGCATCTCCTTAGAATCTCCAAGGCCCTTATAAAAATGCAAATTCCTGGGCCTCTTCAGACCTCTCAATCAGAACCAGGGGTGGAGTCACAAGAGGTAGAGCAGATACAAGATTTTCAATTAAAAAAAAAAAAAAAAAGTTTTATTTTAGTCACATATACAACATAAAATGTCCCCTTTTAACCACATTAAAATAGTATTCAATGGTATTAATTCAAATAATATTCAGTGGTATTAATTACCTTCACAATGTTGTTACCATCATCACCTTCCATTACCAAAACTTTTCCATCACCCCGGAACAGAAATTCTCTTCCAATTAGGCACTAACTCCCTATTCTCTATTCCAACCCTGGCCCCTGGTGACCTATATTCTAGTTTCTGACTCAATGAATTTGTTTATTCTAATTAATTCACATCAGTGATTTCATACAATATTTTTCCATTTTTGTCTGGCTTATTTCACTCAACTGATGTCTTCGAGGTTAATCCATGTTCATATATACCTCCATGCATGTATCAGAACTTCATTCCTTTTTATGGCTAAATAACATGCCATTGTATGTGCACACCATATTTTATTTATCCATTCATTGGCTGATGGACACTTGGGTTGCTTCCATTTTTTGGCAATTGTGCATAATGATGCTGTGAACATCAGTGTTCAAATATCTATTCAAGTTCCTACTTTCAATTCTTTTGGGTATATTTCTTGAAGTGGGACTGCCAGGGCATATGGTAGTCCTACACTTAGCTTTCTAAGGAACCACCAAATTGTCTTCCACAGCAGCTGCAGCATTTTACATTCCCACCAACAATGAATGAGGGTTCCTATTTCTCTACATCCTCTCCAATATTATTTTCTGTTTTTTGAATAGTAGCTATTCTAGTGGCTATAAAATTGTATCTTGTTGGAGTTTTTTTTTGGGGGGGGGGGAACCCTAGGCCAGATTTGTATTACTTTATTGCATATGATGAGAGGGTAGGATATCCTATTACCATCCTACAAATTTCCAAGCAAATTCCACTTAAAATTTTTCCCCCAATTTCCCCTCTAGTCAAACTCCAAAAAACAGCCACTTGAGAGCAAACCAGCAGAGCACTGCATTGCCCCAATAAAGATGTAGGTTTTCATGCACCAAACAAACCTATAAAAAGAGCTAGTTTCAGTGCTCCTCTTTTAAAGACTTTGTCTTTTATCCCCCACAGCACAGCATTTTTAAACACTGACAAATAACTCCCTAATAAGATAAAGACAAAAGTGTTTACTTATTAGACAGAAGATACACCATCACTTTATATTCTTCAAACATTATTGTACTTTAACTTTTATAATTTGACAGTATCTTCAGGAAACAATCTGCAGACTACTGCTTTAACAACACTTTTAAGTGGATATGACTGTCCTAAATTGTTAACACTTTTAAGTAGCTATGACTGTCCTAAATTGTTTATTAGGTATGAATTTTACAAACATTACTTATACACTAGCAGGAACAGTGGAGCTGGAGAGTACTGCGCCTTCTCCAAGCTACACGGCGAGAACCACCAATAGTGTGGTGGAATCTGTGATCCTTTCCAGGGCAATGGCTCTTGCGGTCTGCAGATGTCAGCCCTCATATCTCCCTGTGCTTGTGGACTGGCTTGGTGATCCACTGGGTGTCAGGATTTCTTCTGATAGCTTTATGGAGTCGATCAATGAAGACAACCTCAAGGAATTTATATGTGGAATCTCTGCCAACCCAGTAAGAATTCAAGACTCTCTGCCCCCACCGTGCCACCCGCTCACTCCTCAGCAACAGACTGAAGGCTTCCAGCAAACTTCAGGGGGTTAACCTCATGATGGTCAGGCTCACCATAGGTGGCAGCCTTAGGAACCAGGTGATTGCAGCCAGCCACCACGGCACACTCGAATTCTGTAGATGACGTAACCTTGCTTTGCCTTGCGTCCTAGTCTGCGTGCTTTATCTGGCTGGTGGATGGAGGGACCTATGGAACTGGGGAACCTAGAGAAATGGTAGAACTGCCAGCAGTGGACCCTCAAAAGAAAGTACTCACATCAGACACTTCTTCCTCCACAGTTCCTGGATGTATTTGTAGGCACCCACTTTGGCTTACCCTAACGGCTGCGCCAGATGCAAAGGGTCATTGGTGTTTCGATTTGCATTTCCTTAATGGCAAATGATGCTGAGCATCTTTTCATGTGCTTTTTGGCAAATTATGTATCCTCTTTGGAGGAATGTCTATTCAAGTCATTTGCCCATTTTTAAATTGTCTTTTTGTTGTTGAGTTGTAGGATTTCTTTATATATTCTGGATAGTAAATCCTTATCAGATGTGGGGTTTCTCACGCTGTAAGTTGTCTTTTTACTTTCACAATGAAGTCCTTTGATGTACAAAAGGTTTTAATTTTAATGAAGTCCCATTTATCAATTTTCTCCCTTTGGTTGCTTATGCTTTTGGCATAAAATCTAAGAAACGTTGTCTAACACAGCAGAAGATACTTTCCTATGTTTTCTTCTAGGAGTTTTGTAGTGTTGGTTCTTATATTTAGGTCTTTGATCCATTTTGAGTTAATTTTTATGTATGATGTGAGTTAGGAGCCCACCTTCCTTCTTTTGCACTTGGGTATCTAGTTTTCAGACACAAGATTTTAATAAACCCCTTTCAGGCCATTCCTGTGACGGCCACTACCATTTGTTACAGCTTGCACAGAGTCAGCAAAGCCTAGTGGTTAAGAGTAACCCCCAGCTCTTGCAGGAACCAGCTATGTGGCCTTGAGCTACTGACCCACAGCAGACCCTCTGGCTCTCAGTCTCCTCATCTAGAAAATGGAGGACTCTTTCCCTTGGTTTGGCCTCATTTTCAAATACATCTGCTAACTTGGTAGAGACAGGATCCCAGGTTGAGCTCCACCCTGAAAACCCAATAGGAGACAAAAAGAAAAAAAAAGGCCTCTGGCCAAAAGTGAGCATGCCTCTGTGCTTCCGGAGGGAGGGGGAATGGGAGACCTCATCCATGCATCTCCTCAGTCCCTGAGTTGAGACTTGGACACTGCAGCTTTGGGGTTCGTGGAGACCAGGAAACAGACCTGCCTGGTGCACTCCCTGCACTCAGCAAGCATGCCTTTCAGTTCTGGAAGGGTCTGACTTACATCACCAAACCCTGCCTGGACCTACTCAGGGTCTGAGCACACCGGGGTCCTGAATCTGTGGGACAGAGAAGGAAAAAGAAAACCATCTGATGAAGAGAACAGCCATGCAGCAACTGTGTCTTCTGAGGACCTGCAAGTGCTTGCTCTATGCTCATCTTCATCCCTTATCTTGGTTGCTGCCCAGGACACCTCTGCCAGGTAAGTATGATTATTAACCCCTTTAAATAAATAAGGAAGGCAGGGAGAGGCCCAATTACCACCCAAGGTCACTCAGCAATAGGTACCCAAGGTGAGTGATCTTTCTGGAAAGGCTGTGCTAGTTCTCACACCTCAGCATGTATTAAACACCCTGGGTATTTCTGGGATAGGAGTCCATGGGGTCACACTTTGAGAAACTGCCTGAACCATCATGTTCTCCTGCCTCCCAGTATGGACTGGGCAACTAAATTAAGTTATAGCTCAAAACAGAAACTTACACAATCCTTTAAAAATCATGCTGAGGAATTTAAAAATAAAAAGGTTTTCTTTTTCTAATATGAAAGTGGTACATGATCATTTTAACAAGTTGAAATAGAACCAAAAAGAAAGTAAAAATCATTTTGAGAACCAAAGATATCTACCCAAAGACAGCTCATTAAGATTTCAAAGAGTATCTGTTGGCAGGCAAAATGTTCACAAAAGATTGATATGGAAAAACAAGCAGGAACAAATACTTCTGTGGAGCTCCACTTACACTTGGGTTGGGCTCCCACAGCTTCAGGCCCATCACTCCTTCTCTGAGTATACATGGTAAAGCAGTTGGCATGTACGGAATGTCCCCAGAGGCTAATTAATCAAGGACGTTCCATAACTGGTTTCCTCCTACTCACCTTGAGCCAGGCGGCTATCTCAGGGGCCCCAAACAGCAAGACACCCCCTGCTGCAAACCTGCCCACTTGCTGAACAGTACGGTTAATTCAACCAAAAAAGTATTTACTTTCCTTGTGCCAGTGATGTGCAGACCCCAAAGATACAGAGATGAATGAGACAAGTCCTTGCCCCTCCTGGAGCTAACAGTCTAACAGTGGAGACAGAGAAGTGAACAGACCAGTAAAACGGTGGAGTGAGAGAGAGGGAGGCACAGTGGAGGCTGGTGGGTGCTGAGGGCGGAGCCTCTGGGGAGATCCTAACCCAGCGGACAAGGCAGGTGGCAAGGAGAGCTTCTCAAGCAGGGGAAGCAGAGGGAGGCCGGTGTGGCATGTCCAGAGCTGACATGCCGGCAGTCAGCAGCTGGTCTCTCCTCACTGGGGGCCCGGAGCCCAGGGAGGGACAAAGCCCAGGGAGGCTAAGGTCACTTGGCCTACTCTTAGGTGCCCTTTCTCTAAAGAAAAGAAAAGGGAAAAAAAAAAAAAAAATCAAACAGGCATTCCTTGCCTTGAAGGAAGATATTTAGGGCTGCAGTTTTCAATTAAAGAGCTTTGTGGTAAGATATGGAAGGGGCAGAACCCTAATCTTGTTTTCCCGTTGAGGATGAATCTCAGCCTGCAGCAGCAGCCTAAGTCATCTGTGCTTTAATCAGGGCCCCACCCTGGGCGGGCACGCGCTGTGATGACCCAAGGGGCCATGCATTGGGCTTATTTTCACTTATTTTCTTCTTTGGTTTCTCAGTGGTGGTTACTTAACCAGAGTTTAGGGAGACTGAGATCCCAGTCCCGCCATAGACTGGCTGGGGGATTTTTTTTTTTCTTTCTTACCAGCCGTTCCCATCTATTTCCCCTTTTAGAGACCTGGCAGGGGGTGGGGGAGAACATCTGACTAAATGACCAGCATCCCCTTCCTGTTTCTTAAATTCTACGACATTCTTCATGGGGTGAAGAAAATGAAATTTCTTCAAAGACCTAAGAGTCTTGGCAAGTTCCCATTCTCTCCAACCCTACCAAGAAAAACAGCTTATTGGAACCGCGACTTCTGTACGGAGGATGGAAAGCAGCTGGGTCTGTTCTCCCGGCTTAGGAATTAGACCACGAACTTGCCAAGGGCATGAAATCGGGCCGGCGGGTGGAGGGTGGAGGTGCGCTCAGTGTGTGGGCGCGGGGCCGCGGGCTGCGATGCACAGGGGGCTTTCCACCTGCAGGAAGTCTTCCCGGAGCCTCTCCCTTCCCCAGGTCACCGCACTCCCGGCCCCAGGCGTTGGCCAGAGCTCCCGGGCAGGGGCCCGGACTCGTCCTCACCCTGCGCGCCCTCGTGCCGTGCCAAGGCAGGCGCTCCCTAACTGCTCGACGAACTGGTCCAACACGACCCAGGCAGGAGAGAGAAATAAACATTAAACTCCAAAGCCACAGCACGCTCCGCCTGCTGCTAGCCCCCGACTCGTTCCGCTGCCGGCGATGCCGCCCACACACCCCCAGCTCAGCCCCCGGCCCGGAGGGGGCACGGCTCCCGGGCTGCCCGGACCAGCTGCGCGAGGGGACCCGCCCCGGCCAGCCGCCCGCGGCCCATCTCTCTCGGGCGCGCTCGGGACTCACCGCCATGGCGAGCGCGCTGGGTGGGCGCGGGGCCCGCGTCTGCCCGCTGGAGACTCCTCCGCTGGGTTGTCCGCAGCCGCCGCGGCGACCGCGTCCCGAACTGCGCGGATCACGTGGTCGGGGCGAGGCGGCGCGAGGGCGCCTGGGAGTTGTAGTCCCCGCGCGCCCCACCCCGGCGGGCGCGGGCGCTCCCAGGCGGCCCGCGCACCCCCGCAGCCCAGGAGCGGGAGGCCGGGCGCGTCGTTTCCAGAGTCATTCTGTTTGGTCTTTTACTCTTTTACGTTTGACTTCCTCTTCGAAATTGCTATCGATATGTTTATTACCCAGTAAAACGTGTTCATTGTGATATACCATGCGAAGCCTAACACACGTTGAGTGGAAAAAGGAAAAGTCCGTCCTGTGGACACAATAGCAATAGATGAGGAGTAAATTAAATTATGACCCAGACTTTTTGTTTTGCCAGTGAAAGTTAATTGCATTATTTTCATCTGAGCTTTTTTAAGTAAAAAATAATACATGGTGTAAGTTTAATCTGTAGTTCCTTGATTACTATGGTGGTAAACTTTTTTTTTCTTACTGTCCATTTCCTTGATGTAGGCTTTTTGCTGGGAAGTTTTGGGGGGCTGAGGAACTTTTAGCAGCCCTTTGCATTTTAAACATGTTCAGTAAGCCTTTTGCCCCTCACCCTATGCGGCTCCTCAGAGAAACCTTACCAGAGGAGATATTAGCAGAGATGCTATTAACTGGAGTTTAAACCAGTTGAAATCCTGAGCCATCAAGTACATCAAGTACTGACCTAACCTCAAAACTGGAAGAATAGAAAAAAGAAGAGCAAACTAAACCCAAAGCAAGCAGAAGGAAAGAAACAACAAAGATTAGAGATAAATGAAATAGAAAACAAACAAAGGAGAGAATCAGCAAAATCAAAAGTTGGTTCTTTGAAAAGATTGAGAAAAACAACAAACCTTCAGCTGCTGTGGAAGGCAGTTTGGCAGTTCCTCGGGAAGGTAAGTATAGAACTACCATATGACCTGGCAACCCCACAATTAGGTATATAACGAAAAGAATTGAATGCAGGGAATCAAACAGATATTTAACACCTGTGTTCATAGTGGCATTATTCACATATGCCAGCAGATGGAGGCAGCCCAGTGTCCATCAATCCCTGAGCGGATAAACAAAACATGGTATATACATACAAAGTAATATTCTTCAGCCGTATAAAGGAACGAAGTTCTGAAACATGTGATAACATGGATGAACCTTGAAGACATCATGTTGAGTGAAAGAAGCCAGACACAAAAGGACAAATATTATAGATCTCATTGATGTGAAACAATTAGAATAAACAAACTCATAGAGTCAGAAAATCCAGAATATAGGTTCCCAGGAGACAGTGGCGGTGGGGGGAGGTGGTGGATAGGGTGTGGGAAGTTAAGGCTCAAAGTGTACAGGGTTCCTATTTGGAATGGTAGAAATGTTTTGGTAATGGATGGTGGCGATGGTAGCACAACATTGTGGATGCAGTTAAAAGCACTGAAATACGTACCTGAATATGATTAAAAGGGGGGCGGGGAAGCCATGTAACTACACTACACAGTGAACCCTAGGTTAAACAATGGACTCTAATTAATAGTACATTATAAAAATGTGCTATCATCAATTGTTCCTCACCAATGCAATGTGTTGGTGGTCGGGGAGTATATGGGAATCCTGTATTTTATGCATGATTGTTCTGTAAATCCACAGCTTCTCAAATAAGGGGAAAATATTCCTCACTTAAGAAAAAAATAGCTTCACATTTCTGAGCCTCAGCTTCCTGGTCAGTAGAATGGAAAGAGTATTAATTTCTGCGTCATGGGAGAACTGTAAATCCTGCTAACTTTTCAGCATAGAACCTGCGGTGGGGATTTGCTCAATGAATGGGAGCCGTTTTTATCATTAACGGCAACAGTTTCCATCCTGTGGGAGGAAGCAGACTGCAAAAGGTCAAGCAGCTTGCTTAAGGTCTTGCATCTTCTGAGAACCTCAATCAGGAAGCTAGTGGGGGGGGGGGGCGTGGCAGCTAGTCAGGGATTGGGGCAGGTTCAGGGAAAGAAAACTGGAAGGGGGCAATGTGCGGAGGGTGGAGAGAGAGGGCTGCCGTGGTGGGGCGAGGGTGGGCACACCCCTGCCAGGCCGAGGGGGCACTGATGGGGCCTGAAGGGCGGGCGAGGGATTTGGTGAGTTGGGCATACCTTTCCACCTCTTCTGGCCTCCCCTGGGAGGCAGCAATCAGATCTGACCTTGGCCCAAGCTGGTTCCTGTGACCCCCCTAGTCGGAGGATCTGCAACACAGCCTTATTCATTTAACTGTTTTTGTTGGCTTTGCCACAATCTGATGACCTTCACACTGGCTTCTAACTTCCTCAAGTGTTACTGCACTTGGCCCTAGAGTCCTAAAGGGCCCCTTTCTTGGTGAACCGCCAGAAACTCCACCACCCCAACAGCCCCCGGCAGAGAGCTGGGTGTAGATCCAGGAACCCCAGCCCCACTCCCGGCCAAGGCTGGGCCCACGGCTTTTCCAGATTCTGTGTTTTTATAGTCCAGGGGCAACCCTCCCAAGTCACAGCAGAGATTCTGTCCTTGTCCTTCAAGCACACACTGAGAGCTTCCTGGACAGACTCCCCAGTTGGGAAAGACGGACTTCATCCCGAGACCAGGGACAGGCCCAGCTCGTCCTGTGATCCGTTGCTCGAGGGGAAATCAACTGGTCAGTTCCCCTTTGGAGGCTGAATAGAGGAACTTGAGCACTTACGAAAAGACCTGGGCACGAACGGTATTCCTGCCCGCTATCTGGCCTTGGTGTGCAGGGGAGGCTAGGTGACCCCAAAGATGCCCCTCCTCCCAGCCCCACAGCCAGGGCTGGGATGGATCACCTCAAACTGTCTTTCTTTTAAAGATTTATTTTTTATTTATTTTTCTCCCCTTCCCCCCACCCTCCCCAGTTGTCTGCTCTCTGTGTCCATTTGCTGTGTGTTCTTCTGTATCCACTTGGATTCTTGTCAGTGGCAAGAATGTGTCTCTTTTTGTTGCGTCATCTTGCTGCATCAGCTCTCCTTGTATGCGACACCACTCCTGGGCAGCCTGCACTTTTTTCACGATGGGCGGCTCTCCTTGAGGGGCACACTTCTTGCGCATGGGGCTCCCCTACGCGGGGGACACCCCTGTGTGGCAAGGCACTCCTTGCGCGCATCAGCACTGCATGTGGGCCAGCTCCACACGGGTCAAGGAGGCCCGGGCTTTGAACCCTGGACCTCCAATGTAGTAGGTGGACGCTCTATTCATTGAGTCGAGTCTGCTTCCCTCTCACTGCCTTTCTCATGCTGACCATCTGCAGCTGCGAGTGAGCTTGAGGGGTGGACTTTTGGACTTTTGCATGTTTTCCATATAACTCCATTTGGCTCACCGCCCCTTCTCCTACATGGCACCTCATACCGTATCCGTGCTCTGCTTGGCATGATGTAGTTGCTGGGCACGGTGCAGACGATGGCGATGTGTGTGTGCCCGTACGTGTGTGTGTGTGTGTGTGTGGGTGTGGGTGTGTGGGTGGGTGGGTGGTGGACTCCGTGCTGGTGAAGCTGGAGAGAGCAGGAGGCCATGTTTAAAGGACTTTATTCGGGGCAAAGAAGAACCACCAAAGGGTTTTCAATTTATGTTTTCTCCATGCCTTTTTTCCCTTTTCTTTCCTGAATGTCACTCTTTTGGTGAGGCCTACCTGGCCACCCTATTTACACCTGCCATTCCCTGGCCCCCCTCATCCCTCTTACTCTGCTTTATATTTTTCCTTAGTTCTTGTAGCAAACTAATTAATAGTAATTTAAGCAAGCACAGTACCATGACGTACATAGTGCTGTTTAACTTACTTCTTTATTATCCCTTTGTCTCCACCCAGACGGAAGCTTGACGAGAACAAGGACTCCTGCTCTTTCATTCAGGAAGGCGTGCCAGGCCCTGTGCGTGTCGCATAGCAGACCGTCAATATGGATTTGTTGAAGGGATGAACGCGTCCCAGCAGGCAGCTGCTCTGGGCTTCATTGCTTCAGAGAAGGGATGTAGCAGATGGAAACAGAAGCAGCTTCCCAGATCTGGTGGCTTCGTTTCCCACAACAGCTGTGGCGGTTTTGGGGTGGTCTGCAGGAGAAACGAGGAGAGAATCTATGGAGAAGCAGGAGGAAGAAGGGGCTGCCCCCACCCCCAGGAGTGAGGCTGGGCCCAGCTCTGGGTAAGGGTCACAGGGGAGGACCCCAGAGGGACTAGGCAGATGGGATGCGATGCCCCAGTGTGGGCAAAGAGCAGCAGGGACCCCAAGAGACCTCACAGCCTGGGACAAAGATGAGCAAACCCAAGTGCAGCCTCTGCCTCTTGAACCCACAGGTCAGGCCCAGACCAGAGACAATCACACAAATAAATGTAAGATCCATTCACAGGGAGTGAGCATGTGTGAGGCTTCTCTGAGAGTCCCCATCTTAAGTTGTAGGATCTGGGACAACGCAACCGGCCCAGAGGCAGGTGGACAACGAGAGCCTGGGGAAGGCAGCCTTCCGCCCCCTGCCTGTCCCCTTCCCAGGCCGTAAGTAAGCTGGGGATCTCTTCTCTGCTCCGGGAGGGATCTAGGTCGGCCTGATTGCTCTTTCGTAAACCTCAGGCTGGGTCCACGCGGACAGTTCTCTCTGTCACCGCTCTCCCTCTGTTTGCAAAGTCTCCCTCCATCTTCTTGGATTCTTACAACAATCCAGGGAGCAGAAGGGAAGAGGTGGCCACCCCAGAGACCCCGAGACGGGATGGGACTTACCCAAGAGCCGCGGTGAGTCAGTGGCAGACACAGGCCTCTCGCCTTGCCTCTGGCCCCACACTGTGGAAACCTCTGGAAGGCTGTGGACAACAGCCTCAGAAGAGCATGTGCAGGCTACACGGTGTGACCTCTAACTACAAAGGGCAGCCCCTGCCCGGGAGAGGGCCAGACATTTTACCCAAGTGTACCCGAGACACTTCCTGGGATGACCCCCAGTAGGGCCTTGGGCTCTTACGCCTCACTTGTGTAGCAGTTTTAAGACATACCCATGTTTTCTCTGACACTTCTCTACTGGGAGGAGGGGACTCTTGCCTCTGGAACAACCTTAGGGACTCAAAAGCGGCAGCAGTGATGCTCTGCAGCTCCTGAGGCCAGGTCCTAAAAGGCACTGCAGTTTCTGTCTAGTGACGAGGCTGAGCTGCTAGATTTAAAAACAAATCCGATTTCTCTGAGGCCACCATGTTGTAAGAAAACTGTTTTAGTTTTAGTTTCACTGCTGCAAAAACAAAAACCAGAGTTATTGGCTCACTGGTGCAGTGGCTCCCGAGCACGCTTCCTCCTGGGAACTGTAGCTTCCGGAGGGCCCGCCAGCTTTGGGTTTCCTTGGCTTTTCTGTCCCATGGCAACATCCATCGCAGCATCCTCTCCTTTCTCTTTGGGGTTCTGTTGACTTCCACTTCTGTCGGCCCCCCGCGGCCTCACTCTCTGCGCCTAACTTTCATTCTGCTTATAAAGCATTCCAGTAATCCAGATGGAAGTCCAACCTGATTCCGTTAGGCTACACTTAACCAGAGCAACTTTTCTTTTTAATCATGTAAGGCCTTCCTCAGCCCCCCTCTTTCCCCCCAAACTTTATTTCAAATTAAAAAAAATAAAATAACAGACAAAAAGCAGCTCAAAAATTCATGGAAGCATTACTCCAAAAAAGTTCTGTCCAGACACTTTTATCTCATCTAATCTTAAAAACAAATTCAGTTGTTCCTCCAGTGTTCCGAAAGATGCACAGGTGAACACGGGTCGATTAGATAACATAATCAAGGTCTCCTTATTAATGAAGAAAATAAAGAGAAACAAGTGCTTAATCATAGTCATATCTCATAAAATGAAACCCCATATTCTTCTTTTTTGACCTTTGGCATTAATATTGTACCTTCTTTGCTTTTGCTACAAAATAGTACATACTGTTGTTAATTATAGTCTATAAAATATAACATTGGTTATATTTCCCCCTGTATCACCTTATTCTCAACTCCCTTGAGAAGAACATTCCTATATTTATACTCCCAATCCCAATCCACATCCAATGCCAAAATCACCGCCATACATTCCCTATGTTACCCTCCAGCTGTCCTCCAACTAATATCAGCCCCCCTAGAGCACCTGTTTCAGCCACAATCACATCCGTAAATCAATTGTATTTTTTACACTGACTATTATATGCTACCAACCACATCCATTGCCACACATTTACAACTGATCTTATTAAACATTCTACATGCATCCAGCATCATCTCCCCCTTTTCAGCCCACATTCTGTCTCCCACCAACCTACATTCCATAGTCCACTATATCAGTGAGACCAGACAATTTTCATCCTTTTGTGTCTGGTTTATTTTACTCAGCATAATGTCCTCAAGGTTCTTCCATGTTGTCATGTGCTTCCCCAATTCATTTCTTCTTACAGCTGAAGAGTATTCCATTGTATGTATACACCACATTTTGTTTATCCTGTTCATCGGTTCATGGAGTTTTAAGTTGTTACTATTTTTTAGCAATTGTGAATAATGCCAGTATGAACATCATGTACAAATACCAACCAAAGTAAAGTTTTATCCTATTGGCCATGGGTTCACACCCATAAGCCAGGGGTTGGGACCTGAACACGCCTTTTCTGGAGACATGATTCAGTCCCCAACAGAGACCCAAGCCACATGGAGAAGCTACCTGTAGGACGCCAGTGGACAGCTCAGACAAGTGCCCAGCGTCCAGCCAGCGTCAACCGCCAGCTGTCTGGATGAAGCCATCTTGGACGTCCAGCTCAGTCAAGCCATCAGTTGACAGCAGCCTTGGCTGACCTCTCAGTGAACCCGCAGGAGAGGTTAAGCAGGAACTGCCCAGCCAAGTCCTTCCCAAGTCTCCAGCTTGCAATATCTTGAGTGAAATAAAATGGCAGTTTAAAGCTGCTAAATTTATTAAACAGCAATAGAGAACTGGACACTTAGAGTGCAACAGATTTCTTCTTCATCCCTTGGGTTCATTCAGTAGAGATAAGATCAGGCCAGAGGAGGCGAGGGTACTTCACATTTCTTTTTCTGAAAAAAAAATTTTTAATTAACAATTTTTAAAAAATTTATCAATGTATCCAGCCTCCGCACAAAAGCTTTGAGGCAGCTCACAGAGACAGTCCATGACACACAACAAAAAAATGAAGCGAGGAAAAGATTCACAACGATCATAAAAGAAAGGAACCCCGTTCCTCAGGGAAGCCAGTGGGGACAGTGACCTTGGCATTGAGCATACAGTGGGTGCTCACCAACTGGAAGCTGTGGGGGGGTCCCGGGCCCTTCTGGAGCCTGTCCCTGCTGGGGTTCTTGGGGGTGGCCTTGGGAAATGTGCATGGAGGAGTTGCAGTAGGTCACTGGCGCCTCGCCTTGCAGCCTGCGTTCAGGGCTAGGGGCACTTTGCCCCTTTCAGAGGCTGCGAGCTCTGTCCTGGACCCCGTTGCGCCTGAGAATTGTGGTCAGGCCCGAGCTCCTCCCTGGAAGAGACAGCGCTCGGCACTGCTGGGCCACCAGCAGGCTCCTGTTGATTTTCTTCGCTTGTGAACATGCCCCTGCTCGTGCTGGGTCTTGGAGCACGCAGAGGGCAGCAACTGAGGGATCCTGCTGCGTAACTCTTGGTTCTCAGAGGTTCCAGACGAGGCTGGTGCTCTCTCTCCCTGCTGGGGTACTTCCCACGACACCCCCTGCCCCCAGGCCTCTGCTGCTGTAGAGAAGCCCTAGGCATGCCGTGCCTCTGCTCCTGGGAGTCTGGACTCCCCTTCCTTCCTCTTCTGGGTTGAAGGAAGACGTGAGCCGGCCAGCCTGGCTTGGGAGTGTATCCATTTCCTCTGGCTGCTCTAACAAATTAGCACAATCTTGTGGCTGCAGAGAACAAACCCTTATTCTATTACAGCTCTTGAGGTCAGAAGTCTAAACATCAGTTTCACTGGGACAAAATCAGAATGTCGACAGAACTGCGCCTCCTCCAGAAGCTTCGGGGGAGAATACATTTCCTTGCCTTTTCCAGCTTCTTGCATTCCTTGCTTTGCAGCACTTTCCCCCATCTTAAAAGCCAGCAGCACAGCAGCTTCAAGTCTTTCTCGATTGAGGTTGTCACATCATCGTCTCTCTGAAGGACATTTGTGATTTTCCATTTAGGACCCACCTGCAGAACTCAGGGCCATCTCCCTGTCTCAAGATCCTTAACTACTTCATATCTGCAAAGTGTCTTTTGCCATTAAAGGTACAATTCATGAGGTCTAGGGATTAAGGCCTGCAAGATATTGGGGGCCTCTCAGTCAGCCTACCGTGGGGGGCATCTAGAGTTAACACTTTCCTGCCTGTCCAGAGGACCTGTGGCCAAATCAGAGCCAAGAGCCAGGCCACGGACAGTGGCTGAGAAAGAAAAGAATGGTTTTGGCCTCCCTAGAAGGGCTAAGTCCATGTACCTCTGTCCACGTGGAAGCCAGCCCCGAGAGGGGTAGCACCCCAGGAATTCACAGTCCCAGGTCCCCTGCCTGACTTCAGGGGACTCTGGTTCCCTCCACGTGTGCTGCCAGGTTGTCCGCTCAGTTACCAAGGGCTCCTAGGCCCTCCACACCAGCGTCCTCTGGAGAAACTGAGGGGCCCCAGGGGTTCCCATCAAAGCAGCATCAGGTCTGCGGGCCGGCTGCTCGGACTGTCCCACATTTGCCAGCCAACAGGATCTGAGAAATGGAACTGCCCATATCCCACACAGCTGGTGAGTTATAGACTCACAAATGCTTTTTTTTTTTCTTTTTACCTTGGAAACATAAAAAAGCTCAGAATTTCCTGTTTTAACCACAACTCCGTGATATGAATTACATTCACAACATTGTGCTGCCACTACCGCCATCCATTACCAAAACGTTTTCATCACCCTAAATAGAAACACCCATTAAACAATAAATCCCCATTCCGTACCCCACATCACAGGCTGGGGTAATTTGTAATCCACTCTCTGTCTCTAGGTAGTATTCTAGGTATTTCATGTAAGTGAGATCATGTGGTATTTGTCCTTTTGTGTCTGGCTTATTTCACTCAATATGATGTCTTCAAGGTTATCCATTTTGCAGCATGGAGCAGAACTTCATGAATTTTTATGTTTGAATAATATTCCATTGTATGTGTTACACCACACTCATTTGTTGATGGACACTTAGGTTGCTTCATAAATGCTTTTAATCAGTGAGTGTGTATCAATAGCTCTTTTTTTTTTTAAGATTTATTTATTTATTTATCTCCCCTCCCCTCCTCCCCCCCATTGTCTGCTCTCTGTGTCCATTCGCTGTGTGTTCTTCTGTGACTGCATCTATCCTTATCAGCGGCACCGGGAATCTGTGTTCCTTTTTGTTGGGTCATCTTGTTGTGTCAGCTCTCCGTGTGTGTGTCACCATTCCTGGGCAGGCTGCACTTTCTTTCGCGCCGGGCGGCTCTCCTTATGGGGCACACTCGTTGCGCGTGGGGCTCCCCTATGCAGGGCACTCCTTGCGCGCATCAGCACTGCACATGGGCCAGCTCCACATGGGTCAAGAAGGCCCGGGGTTTGAACCGCGGACCTCCCATATGGTAGGCAGACACCCTATCCATTGGGCCAAGTCTGTTTCCCTCAATAACTCTTTTTGTAGGTTGAAACTACTTGAATATTGGTCATTTCACATGGTCAACCCAATAGAAAGATTTTTTAAAAATTTATAAATATGTTTACAGCCCACTATTGAATGAAAGAAAGCAGAGTACAACAGTATTGATGGAACAACCTCAGTTGGATGTTTAGAGATACATATAAATATATCTAATATATAGACAAAACCTGGAAGAACATACATCAAAATATTAACACTAGTTATCTTTGGTTGGCTTTTCTCCAATGATGCCTTCCTATTTGCACAGTGTTTACAAATTATTAAATAAATGAAATAAACTTTGAAGATTAATAAAAAAAGTGAGTGCTGATCGAGAATCTTCCTTCTTTCAGTTCTTATGGAAACGTGGTAAATTGATCTCCTTTGTCTGTCCCTGGGTAGGATCCCTGAGGAGTGCAAGAGGCCTGGACGTGTCACTGAAACCTCAACCTGATCCTGATTATACGTGAGTCCCTAATCAGAGCAGTTGGCATCGAAAAAGGAAAAGCAGGTTTCAGGTTGTGTTTGGGGATTTTCCTCTACAGTTAGTTTTTCTCTCCTTGTTAAGAAAGGAAAACCAGTTTTCACGCATAGTAACCTTAACACAGGCCAGAGAGGGACATCTTGTTAATCTCTATTTGTTTAACTACTCGGTATATTTTGGCTCCAAATGTATCATAAATGAAAAGATCACATGAGAATGGAGGCAGGACCCAACTAGAAAAACGCCCTAAGTTACCTATCTCTTCAAGTACAATGAAGCATTTGTTTGAACTGGATGAAATTGCTGTATTTGACGCTTTTCAACCCGCAAAAATGGCAGTTTCACATAGTTCAACAAGAAGCTGAGCCAGTCACAGATAGACCCCTTTCCCCTGCCAGGGTCTGAGGAGGGTGGAAGCCGATGAGAGGCAGGCCGCCCAGCTCGAACACGGCACATTGGGGAGATGGGTCAGGGAGAAGGTGGCTCTGCTCTGGTGGCAGAAGTTGTTGTATTTTGGGTGGAGGCACTTTCAAGAGTCAGAGCCCTGGTCACAGCCCGGGGCTGCTGTGGTTAGTTTTGTATCTACCCACCAGGGTAATGCCTTTGGGACGCAGCCCTATCCCTTCAGTTCTGTCTCGAAAGGGAAGATGGACTCTGGTAGCTACTCAGTGGCCCAGGAGGCACTCATTGGTGTCACGTCTGTGTGGAGCCCTCTCCATTCTATAGAGGAGGCAAGCCCAGACCTCCACAACTACTCTGCAGCCACTGCTCAGAGGTTAGAGGCCTGGCAGTTAGTGCTAGTTCTATTCTTTCCTTTCTTGGTTGATGTGCTTCGTGTATGCACTCTTCTTTTTTAAGCAATCGGTGTGAAGGAATATTTAATTAGGCTGAATCTGGCACTAAGGTGTTGAAGTTAGCTATGGATGTCACCATGAACCAGTGACTCAGGGGCAAAGCTGAAGAATCAGATGGTACGCAGCTGATGCTTGCACTGTTTGGCTCCCAGCTCTTGCACGTATTGCCTCTGACTCCGAGGAAGTCCCTGAGAATCAGGAGACATGGGCGAGAAGGCTGCGGGGTTGACAGGCAAGGCCATGTTCTGGCTCCTTCCTCAGCCAGCACCAGCAGTGGCACTGCTTCCAGCCAGAGCCAGGATGGATCACAGGGTGGCTTTCTAGAATCAGGGCCAGGCTGTCTGGGTTCCCGCTCTCAGATCAGCTCTTGAAATAGCTGCTCCTGTTTCTCTGGGCCCCAAGACACCCTCTCTACTGACCGTCCTCATCTGTAGCCTCTGTCTGGTTTATTGAGGAGGTGATGGGCTGTCAGCTTCCACAAAGCAGCCAAGAGGTGCTTCTAAATAAATGGATCGAGTGCAAGGAGGAGGTAAAGAGGCCATCTAGCTTGTCTCCCCACTCACTGAGAGACAGCTGTTTCCACAGAACTGTAATCAGCTCTGAGGGATTTGAAGGAACAAGGGTACATGGTCCTTTCCCTCAGAGGGACTTCACTCCAGAATGAGGCTCAGGAGGCTGACTCCAGACTGTGCGTTTTTGTTTTTAAAGATTTATTTATTTATTTATTTATTTATCTATCTATCTATCTATCTATCTATCTATCTATCTATCTATCTATCTATCTATCTATCTATTTATTTCTCCCCCCTCCACCCTGGTTGTCTGTTCTCTGTGTCTATTTGTTGCGTCTTCTTTGTCTGCTTCTGTTGTTGTCAGCAGCACGGGAATCTGTGTTTCTTTTTGTTGTGTCATCTTGCTGTGTCAGCTCTCCGTGTGTGTGGCACCATTCCTGGGCAGGCTGCACTTTCTTTCCCGGGGAAACTCTCCGTACGGGGTGCACTCCTTGCGCATGGGGCTCCCCTATGCGGGGGACACCCCTGCATGGCAGGGCACTCCTTGCGCGCATCAGCACTGCGTGTGGGCCAGCTCCACACTGGTGAAGGAGGCCTGGGGTTTGAACCACGGACCTCCCATGTGGTAGGTGGATGCCCTAACCACTGGGCCAAGTCCGCCTCCCTAGACTGTGCTGTTTTTGCTCTGGAAACTTAGGAAAGTAATTTCCCTGCTCAGGGCCTCCATAGGGATAGAGATCATCTACAGCATAGAGTCTTTAAATTTCCTTTTTTGTCCAAGTAATGATCTGTCAACTTGCTATCTCCCCCACTAGAATGTGGAGTTTTCTTCTGACTTAAGGTCTATTTTATCCGATATTAGTACAGCTACCCCAGCTGTCTTTTGTTTACTATTTGCATGGGATGTTTTTTTCCATCCTTTCACTCTCAACCTACCTGTGTTTTTGAATTTAAAGTGAGTCTCTCGTAAACAGCATGTAGTTGGGTCATGCTTTTTTTACTATTTAAAATCCATTCTGGGAAGTGGATGTGACTCAAGTGATAGGTCTTCCACCTACCATATGGGAGGACCCGGGTTCGATCCCTGGGGTCTCCTGGTGAAAGAGAAGAAGAGAAAGTATGCCCATGTGGTGAGCCAGTGCCCACGTGGCAAGCTGAGTGCCCTTGCAGTGAGCCAGTACCCATGCAAGTGAGTCATGCAGAAAGATGATGGTGCAACAAAAAAGAGAGATGAAGGGAAGAGTCAAGGTGAAGCGTAGCAGAGACCAGGAACTGAGGTGGTACAACTAACAGGGAACCTCTTTCCAGAGGTCCCAAGGATCGAATCCTGGTGAATCCTAGAGGAGAAAAATGAGAAGAGAAAACCAAAAGAGAAATAGATACAGAAGATCACACAGCAAATGGGAACAGACAGCAAAAACAGCAGGGCAGGAGGAGGGGGAAGGGAAGGAGGGGAAATAAATAAATCTTTTTTTAAAAAATCCATTCTGTTAATCTCTGCCTTTTGACTGGGGACTTCAATCCACTTACATTTAAAGTGTCAACTGATAATGCAGGACTTTCTCCCGCCATTTTGTTATTTGTAATAAATAATAATAATAATCTTTGTAAGTTGTATAACTTTTTTTGTCCTTCAATTCTTTCATTACTGCCTACTTTTGTATTTATTTGATCCTTTTTAGCAAACTAGAGTTTACTTCTGAATTTCCAGGACCTGCCCTGGCATATATTAATGACAACAATGACAATAGTGGTATCTCACAATTACTGCACATTTACTCTGTTCCTGCGTGTAAGCTAACCACGTCATGTGGATGATGTGTTCTAATGATCACAGCAGCCTTATGAAGGGTGTGTCTCGATTGATGCCATCCTTATTAGAAAGGCCAAGTAACTTGCTCCAGAACCCATGCAGTCTGATTCCAGAAGCTCCTCTTACTTAGGGGTAAGAGAAACTGCTGTCCTTACGGGGCATAGAGAGGTATTCAAGAAGCAAGGAATAAATGTTGGTTGAGTGTAAGAAGCTGTTCCTTGCAGTCAAATGCCTGTCTCTTCCCTTCTCTGCCACATCCCATTTCAGGGCTCATTTTCCCAGACTTCCAGTCAGGATACCTCACTGTCTTGTGGCTAGCAACATACTGTGTTTTGAATGACTTTTGGTGCTTTTTCAGCAATATTGACTTATTTCCTCTATGCCCTTGTGAGCTCCCCCAGAATAGGGACTGTGTCTTATTCGTTCTGCATTTCCAATCCACTACCTTTGTGTGTTTCCAGGCATATTGTGGGTGCTCCATCGCTGCTGGGTTAATGATTAGCAGAAAGACAATGTGGTAATTTGAGACTGTATGGACCCCAGAAGATCATGTTATTGAAACATGAAATCCATTCCTGTAGATGTGAACCCGTTGAAGTTAGAAAGTTACCTTGTGTCTCTTTCTGGTCAATCTTCCCCACCATCTACCCTGCCCTCAGGCAATCATCATTCTGATTCTTATCACCCTAGTTCTATAATGTTGTATAAACAGAATCATATAGTCCTCTTGTGTGTCTGGCTGGCTTCTTCAGTGAACCTAATGTTTCTGAGATTCATCCATGCTGCTCTGCAAAAGTCATTCTTTTTTACTGATGAATAGTGTTTCCCCGTGTGGATATGTTATTTCCTGTTGATGGAAATTGGGACTGTTTCCACCTGCAATGAACTCTCACATACAAGTGATTTTGCAGAAATTTGTTTTCATTTTTCTTGGGTAAATACCTAAGAGTGTAATTGCCATGTCAAGCTATTTTCTTTGGTACCCAGAGGTCCTTTGTGATGGTTAGAAATACTGCTTCATTCAGAAATTTGGCTACTTAAATATAAGTCCCCGTCTTAGGGTCTGGGGATTCCCTGGACCACACATGCTCTGTGCTCCTTTAAGTGGGCGTGTTGGGGGGCTCCACCCCAGCACAGGAGGCAGTATATTCGTGACCCTGTTATGGTTCCTTGATAGCTCAGAGTAGACACAAAACGAGTCCAATAACAAGAAGAATATCACCTTCACACAGAACTGTAGGAAGCTTCTCAGAGCATTTATGGTTGGAGCAGAGCAATGGAAGAAGTTAAAATCACTGGGTCACTACAGTCCTTTGGGTCTAAGACTTACATAGGAATAAATGGGAATCAAAGACCATGAAGTAGTTTGGATCTTGTCTAAGGCATGTGCTAGCTGTGTGATCTTTTGTAAAGTTACACAACAACTCTGCACTTCAGTCTCTAGCGTGTAAAATGGAGATGTTACTCCCTTGGGATGGTTATAGGCATTCTCTGCCCCCTGCACAGGGATGCTTCCAGGACGAGCCAAGACAAAGCCTGCCTAGGTTTTGCCCGGGGTCAGCTGCAATGCGCCATGCACTGTGAGAGGCAGGAACACACCAGGGCTTGTTTCACACACTGATTCCCAGCACTTACTGCCCTTCCGTCAGGGGAGTTTGTTAAGGCAGACACACAGAGACAATGACCCTTTGTGAGCTGCCAGCTGGGCCCAGAATGGCAGTTCATCTCTGAACTGGGAGACAGCCAGGCTCTTTATTCTTCTACATCTGCAGGACATGGCTTCTAAAATCACAACAGTCTTCCTACCTTCCCAATAACATGTCCCAAATTCTTTTGGCCTTCACTGATCTTTATCAGGCAACCCATTGTCAGTCCATCATTGCAAATGACAAAAGATTGAGTATTTTATGAAACATCTGTTTGGGGTAGTTGTAGCCAAAGATGTTCTTATGGATTGACTTGGATCCCCCAAAAAGATATGCTGAAATCCTAATCCACATACCTTGGAATGTGAGCTTATTCGGAAATTAGGTCATCACAGATGGATTTAGTTAAATCAGGATGAGTTCATAGTGGGGTAGGGCGGCCGCTTAATCTAATATGACTAGTGCCCTTATAAGAAGGAGAGAGAGAACACATAGACACGGGGGAGAAGGCCATGTGATAATGGAGCCAGAGAGTAACACTAAAGAATGCCAAGGATTGCCGCAAACCACTGGAAGCTAGGAAGAGGCAAGGGAGGATTCTCCACTACAGGTTTTAGAGGGACCATGGCCCTACTGAGTCCCAAAAATTGTCTCCAGAATGATGAGAATAAATCCTGTTGTTTTAAACTACCTGGTTTGTGGTACTTAGTCACAACAGCCACAGAAAACTAAAACACACATTGTGGATAAATCTTATCTAGAAATAAAAGGTGAGTGTGAGTAGCATTGTACAGTAGCTGTTATTTATTGAGAGCTTACCTCTAAGTGCTTTATATGTATTAAATCATTTAGTCCTCACAACTGCTTTCTGAATTTGGGCACCATTATTATCTTCAGTTTACAGATGAGGAAACCAAGGCACAGTCATAAGACCTTGGGCCTCAGTTTCCTCATCAGTAAAATGATGGTGGGGGTTATTTCCTTTAATTGCTGACATCTTTTTCACTGCTAACATTCTGTGGCTCCATGTCTCATTCTGGATGAGTCGTAGAGCCCCTCTGAAACTGTTAGCTCATTTGTAAAATGGGGAGAACAGATTTCCACCTGGCTGGTCTTCCCCACAGGACTGTTGTATAGCACCAATGAAGAGAGAATTATTGGGCTGAGATACTGGGCACTCATCTCTGTTGTTTCCCCAAGGCCCCCGAACCCAAAGATGGGCGCACATAAGAGGAGGAAGAAACCAGGCAGTCCCTCGCAGTTTTCCCCATTTGCTCTGTCTGGGGTACAGAGAAGAATCCACAGAGATTATGGTGGGACATTTTGACCTGACAGAGCCTTGGAGATAATCTAGTCAAATATATGGCATTTGTAAATCTCTAGAATGGTTACAATTAAAATGACTGATCATATCAAGTGTTGGACTGAGGATGTGGAACACCTGGAACTCTAATATATCATTATTGGGAATCCAAAAATGATATAGTCACTGAAACAGTTTGATCACTTAAAAAAAATAAAGTTAAACATATACTTATCATATGACTTAGTAGGCCCATTCCTAAGTACTTATGCAAGAGAAATGAAAAATATGTTTGCACAAAATATCTTTGTTTATGTTCATAGCAGCTTTATTCACACTGGCCAAAAATTGGAAACAATCCAATATCCTTCAATCGGTGAATGGATAATTGTTGTGTAAACATATAATACTACTCAGCAATAAAAAGAAATGCATGGCTGACCTACGCAACACCATGGTTGAAACTCAAACACATCATGCTAGACGTAAAAGACAACATGCTCTATGACTGCAATTACCTACAATCCCAGGAAAGGCAAAAGTATGGGTATAGAAAACTAAAGTGGTGGAAATTTTGGTTGCCAGGGGCAAGCATTTTAGAGGAGGAAATGAGATGCAAAGGAGCAGGAAGGAACAACTGTATATATTTGTTGAAATTTATCAATTGCATGTTTAAAAATGGTAAATTTTATTGAATATAACTTATACCTTAATAAAGTTGATTTAAAAAAAAACAACATGTAACCTGCTAATTGATAAAAGAGGAAACTGATGCCAGCAAGGGCAGTGTTTTCTCCAAGCACATCTAGAAATTAAGGGAAGAGCTGGAATTGCTGTCCCAGCTCACTGCTTTCAGGTCAGCTCTTCCATACACATCAAGGGATGCAGTGTGCCCATGAGAATGCCATGTCACTCTCTGGGCCCATTCTTTGCTTGGGTTTGATTCCTGTCTCTACTATTTACTGACTGTGTGAACTTGGGTAAGTCACTTAAACTTTCTGTGCCTCACTTTCCTCAATTATGAAATGGGGGTAAGAATAGAATACCTATTTCATAAGATTATTGTGAGATTTAAGTGAGTTGATATAAATGGAGATTTTAGAACATTGGCTAGTGTATAGTAAATTCTGTATAAGTGTTAGTCATCTTGTTATGGTGGCTAGGGGGAGACAAAAAGAATTCAGATTAGGTCCCTGGTCTCTAATAGTTTGTATGCTGAAGGCCTTCAAGAGAAGATGCCATTAAGCAACTAATGGCCAGGCATAGAATGGAGAAATTGAAGGCCACTTCCTAGAGGAAGCAGAACTCAGTTGAGCCTTGAAACCAGCATAAAAATAAGCAGCAGTGAGCAGGGATATCTTGAAGCTAGCTGTGTGGGTGGAGCTTTCTGTGAGAATGGGAAGGGTTTGGACATGGTTAGAGAGGGAGTGTCACTTTGGTAACTGGAGAAAGAACAAGCAAGTGGCAGGACTTTTGTAAATTTTAATAAATTTCTTTTTTGTGTAAAGGAGCTACAATGGGTTCTGTATTTTGCAACTAAAACCCATGACTGTTACAGTCAGTATGCACTACAAAGGGCTTAGGACGGTCATATATTCCACAGCCCTCTCACTGAAAATCCTTTAATGGTTCCCTCATGTGAGTTTAACATCTCCTGTTGGCCCTAAAGGCTCTCCATGACATGGCCTAGACTCATCTTTCCACAGTATTTGCCCATCATCCCCAAACCCACAGCCAGCTCCTCTCCACTCCACTTTGCTTATGCTCTTCTTCCCCCCTCTCATCTCCTTTTGGCCAAAGCCTTGGTTTCCATGAAGCCTTTCCTTTGACCCTTGGAGCTCCTGTGCATCTCTGTCCCTCTGTGACACTGTTTACCATGGTCCTTCTGGAGCATTAGTCTATGATCAGAGATACACATAAAAATGTCACCAGGGGAGATTTTCCAAAACACACAGGCATTATGTCCTTTGTCTTGATTGTCATGATGGTTTTACAATTGTGTGTGCTTCAGTCAAACTTATATACTTGCATACTCTAAACTGTGGACAGTTTTTTTTTTTTTTAAGATTTATTATTTATTTATTTATCACCCCACCCCCACCCTGGTTGTGTGTTCTCTGTGTCTATTTGCTGCATCTTCTTTGTCCGCTTCTGTTGTTGTCAGCGGCACAGGAATCTGTGTTTCTTTTGGTTGCATCATCTTGTTGTGTCAGCTCTCCGTGTGGGCGGCACCATTCTTAGGCAGGCTGCACTTTCTTTCGCACTGGGCAGCTCTCCTTACTGGTTGCATTCCTTGCGCATGGGGCTCCCCTATGCGAGGGACACCCCTGCATGGCAGGGCACGCCTTGCATGCATCAGCACTGTGCATCGGCCAGCTGCACACGGGTCAAGGAGGCCCGGGGTTTGAACCGCAGACCTCCCATGTGGTAGACGGATGCCCTCACCACTGGGCCAAGTCCGCCGCCAGACAGTTTCTTGAATATCAATAATCAATCCCTGAAATGGCATCATTCCCTGAGGAGACCAACATGCTATCTGGTGGCAGGTTGATTACATTGGATCAAGGAGTAGTGATATGTTCTATCTGTAGTAGACCTATACTCTGGATATGAGTTGCCTTCTCTGCATGTAATGCGTCAGCCAAAACTACCATCCATGGACTTACAGAATGCCTTATCCACGATCATGGTATTCCACACAGCATTGCTTCTGATCAAGGATCCCACTTCACAGGAAGTGTTGTGTGGGAATGGGCACATGCTCACAGAATTCACTGATCTTACCATGTTCCTTAAGTAGCTGGATTGCTAGAACAACGGAATAGCCTTTTGAAGACTCAGTCATGGTGCCAAATAGGTGTCAATACCTTACAGGGCTGCTGGGTCCATATTCTTCAGGAGGCCGTGTATATTCTAAATCAGCATCCACTCTATGATACTTTTACTCCCATAGCCAGGATTCACAGGTCCAGGAAACAAGAGGTGTCAGCTCTCTGTGCGTGTGGTGCCATTCTTGGGCAGGCTGCACTTTCTTTCGTGCTGGGCAGCTCTCCTTATGGGGCACATTCCTTGCACGTGGGGCTTCCCTATGCAGCTAATACCCCTGCGTGGCACGGCACTTCTTGCGTGCATCAGCACTGCATGGGCCAGCTCCACACGGGTCAAGGAGGCCTGGGGTTTGAACCGCGGACCTCCCATGTGGTAGGTGGATGCCCTATCCATTGGGCCAAGTCCACTTCCCCTGTTACTGCTTTTATTTAGAGATTAAGTATGGCTTAAGGTGATGTATATGGCCTCCAAGTTGACAAGGAGTGGACTGTGACAGTTAGGTTCATTGTCAACTTGGCCAGGGAATGGAGCCCAGTTGTTTGGTAATGGAAGACCTGGCCTAATTGTTACTGTGGAGATATTTTGTGGACTTAAATAATCAGTAAGTAATTGCATCTATGGCTGGTTCCATCTGTAGTCAACGGAAGAGATTGCATTCAGCCATTTAGCTGAAAGCCTTAAAAGAAATGATTATTTCAGCAGTCAGAAGAGAGAATTTTCACTCTACTTCAGCCAGCCAACTTCTTCTGGAGAATTCCTTGAGGACTTTCATTGGAGTTGTTGGCTTGCAGCCTGCCCTACAGAATTTGGACTTGTGCGTGAGACAATTTTATAAAATCTCATAGCATTTACAGGTATCTCCTGTTGATTGTTTCCCTAGACTAATACAGTTAGTATCAGAAATTTTAAAAAAACACAAAAACAAACCCACACCTACAGGCAGCTTCAGCAATACTAATTCAGTAGTTCTGGGTGGAGCCTAGGGCTGAGGACTTGGTGCAAGCCCTTAGATGATTTGGGTGCTCACTCCTGGCTAAAAACCACCATATTAGAGTAACAAATGTCTCTGTCTACCTCCCAACCAGAATATTATCTCTTTAAGGGCCTGTGTCTGCTTTTACCACATTCAATAGTGAGGACCTGTTCTGGACTGAGGAATTCAGTCCACTATTCCATAAGGATTAGACAAGGGCTGCCATTTTGCACAACTCCAGGGGGCACCACTCTCAAATGAGGACCTACGCAAAGCTGCAGCATTAGAAACCACAGTGGAGTTTGCTAGGAATTCCTGGGCCTGGTTGGGAGTGAACATAAACAAAGGCATAACTCCTGACCTTAAATATGATGGGGAAAAGATGCCAAATATATGTGTGTATACTTGTACATCAGATATTCAGAAACATCTGAAATTACATTCATCCTACTGCAGTTGTTGCTGTCCATACAAATACAATGTGAACTACAAATGTGAGTCAAATATGTAACTTCAAATTTTCTAGCAGTTACATTAAAAAATGGGTGAAGAAACAGGTGAAATTAATTTTAATAAAGTATTTTATTTAACACAAAATATCCAAAGTATCATTTCAACACTTAATCAAAATTTTAAAAATATTGAGATATTTAAAGCTCTTTTCTTGATACACTAAGCCTTCAAAACTGGGTATAGTTTAACTACACATCTCAATTTGGACTAGCCATATTTTAAGTAACAAATAGTCACTTACATGTGTCCTGGACAATTGTGGCTCTAGAGAAAAGCGAGATTGTTCAAGGGGGTTGGCCATGCGTGGCCCTGGAGTTTGTTTTGATTACCTCTCCAGAAAAGTCTCCAACAGTGGAGGAAGGCCAAAAGCAGAGTTTTATTATCCCTGATTCTTGCCTCATCCCACCCCTCTAATCCTTCTGTCCTCAGAAGACCCATTACAAGGAACTGCATCTTGGCTCAAGCACAATTCACTGGAATACAGTAGGTGAGGCTCTCATCGGCCTGGGGGGTCAGAGATTTGGGCGGTTCAGCTGATCCTGATGGTGAGCAGGGGTGCCAGCTGGCCTCCACTTCCTCAAGTCCTGTCAGGTTTCAAGGTTACACAACAAAAGGTGCTGTCTCACGGGGCCTGGGGCAGGGGGCAGGGGGTAGGGGGCAGGGGGAAGCTTTTGTGGAGAATTTTATCAAGGAGTTGGGATAACCAAGCAGATGTTAGCTAAACTTTATTAGGAAAAGGAAGAATATACACCTGCGACCCATTTCTTAAGAAAAACCATTTGAAAAGAAACCTGAATGTAAACAGTCTGGAAGAAAATTCTAGCTAATCACAAATTCTCTGGGATTTTAGCTTCTAGTCACTTTTCTTGTGCTAGCCTTTGCAAACAAGCTTTGCTATTTTCTTTGCTCTCTGAAAGAGGAGTATAGAAATTCATTACATTTTGCATCTAAGAAGACTAGGCCAACAAGTGTTGGGGGTTGCTCAGTGTCACAGTAAGACAGAGTATTCCATGGGAATGTTATTATGCTCATGCTGAAAGAGTCTGTGAAGGTGTCATGAGTCTAGGTATTCAAATCCATTTCATAGGCAGCACAAAAAATATGAATTGATTGAAAGTGCTGAAATAAGGGATCCAGTCCATATACTACACCTGCATTCTGGTCTATTGGGAACACTTTCCTTCCAAGCTTCTTGCCTTGCTGATACTGTCTTAGTTTGCTAGAGCTGCTATAACAAATACCACACACCAGCCAGCTTAATGTATTGTTCCAGATGCTAGAAGTAGAGAATTCAGGCCTCAGTGAATCCATACTTTCTCCCAGAATCTGTCGTGTTGTGGTGCTGATTTGCCATAATCCTTGGGGCTCCTTAATTTGCATCTCTGTCTCTGTCACATAGTGGCATCCTTGGTCTCCTCCTCCTGTGTCTTTCTATGACTTTTGGCTTCTCTTTACAAAGCCTTTGGTAAGTAATATGGATTAAAGTGCACCCTGACTCAGTTTGTCCATATCTAAGCAGGATCTTAGAAGATCCTATTCCCAAATGAGTCCTACCTTAACTGATAACATACCTTCAAAAGGTCCTATTTATACCCTTTGGGTTCATGCCCACAGGAACAAGGGTAAGATTCAGAACATGTCTTTTGTTGGGATGTATTATTCAATCTACCACACTGACCCAGCATGAGAACTAAATCCCCAAGAGGACAGCGCAGTGAGGGCAAGACCCAGGCCCCAAGCTGTCATGAGGTTGAGGGGCCACTACCTGTCCCTCTTCCATTTAGGAGTCTTGCAGAACCCCTGTTACCATATGTGAGTTCCTACAACCTACACTGAGACCTTTCTCTGGAGCTCCTTGGATTTGCTGAAAGCCCCTATTCCAGCAGGCTTCACTCCTGGGGGCAGTTGCTTCCTGATGTGTAGCCCTGCAGGTGTGGACCTGTAGGGGGACCAGGGCCGTGGGGCAGGAGAGAAGGAGCCTCAGGGAGGGAGGCATGCTGGCCAAGGATCTAGGACCCCGGCTTGCCAAGGACGTAGGGGCACTGATGGTGGAGCTGGCCTGGAACCCAGGCCTGGTGTATCACCAGGGGCTTCCACCTGCCCCCTGCTGCTTGTCCATTGCATCTTTTCCCACACCTGTGCAATGTGTCAAGGTAACTGAGGGGGTCTGAGGAGCAAGGAGGGGGAGGGGGAGATGTTTGAAGGCGTGACATCTGCCTCTGTCGGCTCTGGAAGGTCTCAACTGAACATTCCCTGGAGATGCTCCAGCCCTTGAAGAAGCAAAGTGGATACTGGCACTGTCTAGTTCCGCTGGGTCAGATAACAAGAACGGTTCTGGCTTCTGAGGTGTTTAAGGTTCAAATATTCCTTTTTTGGATTTAAAATACCCAGAAACTGTGGGTTTCTGGATGTCAAAGAGCTATGGAAATTAAATGTATAATGTGTGTGTGTGTGTGTGTGTGTGTAAGGACATTTCTCTAAACAGAATTCATATTTTTCATCAGATTCACACACACACAGAGTAACAATTCCAGCATTAAAGGTCTGTGAACAAGGAGAGAAACCATCCCAGCGGGTTTTAAGAAGCACGCTCACTCAGTTGTTCACAAGGAAGAATTAAGTTCTACTAAGTGTACTTATTGGAAAACAGGCTTTGTGGCAAGATGGTGTGTAAATATTTAAGGACTGACAACTATTTAGCAAAGAAACACATTTTTATAAGCAGCATGTCACGGACCCTCCCAGGGGCCCAGAGAGGTGAGATGGCATGTCCAGGTCACACAGCTGGCTGGGGTCCAGTCTCAGGGTGTCCCTTCCACTCCCACTCTGAGACCCAGGTGCTCCCTCCCCACTTGGTCCCGATGAGGACGCCCCAATCAGTTTGTTTTAAACACGCGGGGGACCAGCAGTGGCTGGCCTGGGTCGGGTCCCACTGCGGAGGAGTTTGCCTGCATCTCAGGTAAAAGAGGCTCCCAGCCAGGGCCCGGCGGTGCCCGGCGTGGCCGCCGTAACAGTCCTCTCACGGGCTCAGTGGGGTGGGGCGGGGTGGGTGTGGGGTGTGGCCCCGATGCAGGGGGCCTGCCCCGGCCGGCCGGGGTGCGGGGAGCAGGTGGTTGGCGAGCTGGGCTGCAGGTTCTGTGACCTGCAGCTGGGCCGGCCTTGGCTCACCCAGCCCCTGAGGAGGGCCTGGGAAACAGAGCAGAGCTGCCGCCTCCCTCCCCGCAGTGCAGCCCCAAACCACTCGAGCCAGCCCCAGGAGGGGCCCTCGCCTCCGCCTGGCCCCTCTCCCTTCAGTACAACCTGAGCAGGTGTGAGCAACCTCTGAGGTGGGGGAGAGTCCCTAGGGGGGAAAAAGACAAAACGAGATGGTGATTTAAGCTGAACTCACGCTTGGTTTCACAGTAAACGTGTCTTTCACTTCTATGATTGCATTTTCGCGCTGACCAGATAGGTTCCCACGTTTCAACCTGTGGAAGGTACTTACGTGAACACAGAGCCGAGGGAGCAGAGCTCAGCTGCGGGCATGGTGTTCAGGTCTCTGTCTTCATGAATTCACAGTCTCAAGAAGGAAGCCCAGGGAGTGGGTGGAGCTTCGTGGTTGAGCACCTGCTTCCCATATATCAGGTCCCAGGTTCAATCCCCGGTACCTCCTTTAAAAAAAAAAAAGAACGAAGCCCAGAGCATCTGATGGCTGCTCGCAGGTCAGGATGAGGCCACCTCCTCCCGTGGATTCCTGCCCACGTGGATTTCTGTTCATCACTGGTCACGCTGAGGCAGCCGGGGGTCAAAGTCTCTAGATTATCCACTCCGTCATGTATTTCACAGGCCAGGGGCGCCCGAGGCCAAGGGCTAGGAAGCGAGAACGGGATGGCATGTCCTCCCTCTGCCATTGGACTGGGTGCCGGGGTCAGGCTGGGGACAAGACACGACCTGCTGCCTCCTGCGAGAGCAGGTACATGCCCACCCAGGCATCGCGTCCTGGCCAAGCCGGGATTTGGCAGCTCCCCAGGAAGCTACCCTGGCCCACTGGCTGACGCGGCTTCTCTGCCCCTGCCTGGCTGGCACTCCCCAGGTCAGGCAGTGTCCCAGGCAGGTGGGGGGCTGTTCAGGGAGCAGCACCATCTGCACGGCCACTCTGAGGCCAAAATACCGATTCCCTGTACCCAACTTCATTAGTACTATTTTCTTAAATTCCTATATTTCTCTCTAGACTGTGAGGCCCCTCCAGACAGGCGGTGTGCTCTGCATATCTTTTAAACCCCAGGGCTCAGTTAGCACTGATGAAACATTGCCTGCCTTGAGCAGAGGGAGAGCGTGCACTCCCCATATCCCAATCCCATGCCTGGGACTACACCAGATGGTGCAAATGCAAAGACGGATAAAGCATGGTGCCCACACACTGTCACGTGGAGAGGCAGGTATCACTTGACTGTATCAGAATGCACCAAGATAGGAACAATGAATGAGAGAAGCTCTGGGAAAGGAGTGGTAAATCCCCGCTTTGGAGAAGGGGGTGGAGAGTGGGGACCAGGGAAGGTGTCAGAAATGCAGCACTGTCCTGGAGCTGGGGCTTAAACGATGAACACAGAAGGGCATTCCTGGAAGGAAAACTGGAGCAAAGGCTCAGGGGAGTCACAAAAGGGAAAGCCCACCACCGTGGCTCCTGTCCGTGCTTGGTAATGCTTATTTTGCCGGCCCTGTCTGGGAGCCTGGCTGGCACTGGGGCCGCTCCCTGGACTGACCTGGCAGTGTTGGCCCCACCCCCATCGGGGTGCCCCAGGCAACCATCACCTCCTTCATGCCAATCTGGGCCCAGCTCCCTTGTAGGTTTGCTTGCAGGGCAGCCCCAGGGGTCAACAACTAGTTGGTTGGTGGCCAAGACATGAACCAGATCTCCTCACACTCCAATGGGCTTGCTTTGAGCAGCAGAGGAGCACTGCAGCCTCAGGGAATCTATGTGCACAAGCTCAGTTTCTATTCCTATGTGCAGATAGGTGCTACAGTGTTGCTTTGGGTATAAATTTACATGTAATGAACCCATGTTTGTATGTGAACATGTGGACCAAAGGATACACACAGGCCTACACCTGCAGGGTAACATCCTAAAAGTTATGTGGAGAACATTTCTGGTAATTTTAGGCACCCCTTTGCCCATGGGCCTATGGGCTCTTCACCAGCTCGTAGACAGGAGGTCCACTATCAGGTCAAGTATCTCAGAGCCCAGGCTCCAAGACTTACCCAGATGGGCGGCTGGCAGCTGACCAAGAGGATGGCCAGCTTTACGTAGTGGGAGGGGGAGAAACTCCACAAGAGATGTCTAAGAGCTCAGAGCCCTCTGCAGTGGGGCAAAGTTCGAGAATCATGGGTGGTCTGGGCTGGAAGTCGTCTCCGTCATCCCTTGCAGAACCTGCCTCCCTTCATGGGCAGCCCTTCTGTGATGGTTAATTCATGCATCAGTTTGGCCAGGTTATGGCGCTGGGATGTTTGGTCAAGAAAGCACCGGCCTGATTGTTACTGTGAAGGTATTTTATAGATGGATTTGCATCTATACTCAGTTGATTATCTACACACTCAGTTGATTGCACCCATGCCTGATTGCACCTTCGATCAACAAAGGAGGTTGCCCTCAGCAACGTGTGGAGCCTCCTCATGCAGCCAACTGGAGGCCTTAAAAGCCAGAACAGGATTTCAGAAGTCAGAAAAAATAATTTCTACTTCAATTTCAGTCAGCCAGATTTCCCTGGGGAATTTGAACTCAGCTTCAGTAATACCTTGAATGGAAACCCCAGCTTCCAGCCTGCCCTGTGGAATTCAGACTTGCAGGGCCCATGGTCTCATGAACCAATCCCTTAGAATAAATCTCTTCACCTATGTGCATGTATAAATACACCTGTTGGTTTTGTTTCTCTAGAGAACTCTGACTAATACACTTTCCCCTTCCAAAGTTTACTCCTGATAGCAAGTGAGTGGGAATTCAGTCTCAGCAGCCTGCTTCATATGTGCACAGCTCAGAGGTTAGGGACTTCTTCCTGCCTTCTGCCACGTACCTCCCTTCGAAGTCACATAGAACCAAACCAGCCATGGCAAGTGTTCAGGTGTGGAAAGGACACTCTCAGGTGCTCCCCTCACAAGACCAGGAACTGGGACCACCCATGCACAGAACAGTAACTGGCTCTAGCTGACTGCTCAAGAAATATTGGATATATAAGTGCCTAAACGCGAATAAATAACATTTTTAGGGTAGAAGGGTATAGCTGATTGATGTGTGGTGGGTAAGATATGAGGAAGGGGCAAATCAAAGGATATTTTTATATGCAATACTTGAGAACTAGACTGAATTTATCTAATGTTTGGGTGAGACAGAAGTTCCAAAAACCCTTGATCTAGAATTTACTTTAAAAGCTATTTTAGATTATTTAAAAAGCAACAAAAAACCCACATATGTTAAATGCCATATCTCAACGCTTTGGAGACGATACATGCATGAACTTGTACTGTGCGGGCTTACTACCTACAGTCTTGAGTCTAAAATTTCTGCCATCCCAGTGGGTGCACTTGAGATTCTTTTAAGGGTGACATTAGGAAGGTTACAGTTTTGCAATGGTCTTATCTGGGGCCTTGCAGGTTCTATTTTTAAATTGCCAAGAAAGTACATGGGGCAGGGAACCCACGACAAGCTGGCCAGGCACACACTTCTCTGTTGACCAGTGCACTTGTGCATCGTGGTCACTTGTGTGTCATCAAGGGAAAGCAAAGCACAATAGACCCATATGACAGTCTGTTTTAGCACTTACTGTTGTGATTTTCACTTATGAGCAAGACAATACTCTTTAAATTTCAAGCCCAAATTTCCTAATTCTTTCCTCTTTCAAATAGTCCAGATTGGTTTATTTGAAGAGGATCCTGATTCCCCAAGGAGCACAGTTAAAAAGCTTTCCAATTGTTTGTATAAACCAAGATTTTTCTGGGTACTGACTGGGTGGGCTTTTGTTCTACAAAACATAGAATGGTCTGGTTATTAAGTTCAGTAGGTTGCAATTGTCATCCATACCTTCTGTTTAAAATGTTTGTAGTATCAAAACAGACTCACTGATCTCATTGATTGACTTTATAATAAGTAACTGCTTATACACATCCATTTAAAAAGCATATCTAGGGGGACTTGAGGGGCAGAGCCAAAGTCAGAATGGTTAAAGTTGGTTGAGACTTTAAGAAAGGAGTATAACAGGTAAATAGCTAGAGGACAGGCAGAAATGGCCTGGGGAAAAAACTGTTCTAGGATCTAGGACTCCAGGGGAAGGCTGGATGCCTCCCAGAAGAGAGAGGGCCACAGGAGGGGAACTCTACACGAAGATTCGAGTAGACTGCAGCTGTAGCTGCCAGCACCCCTCTCCCACCCTACAAGGAAAAAGCACTGCATTCTCTGGCCTCTGGCTGGCAGCTACAGACAAAGGGGGCTGCAGGGATCCACCTCCCCAGGAAAGGGGAGAGAGAGGGATGCAGCCTAAAACTGATTCAACTTTTGACCCACAGATGAAGTCTGCTGTGTCCCACGAGCCTTTCCAGGGTGGGTAGGGCTGCACCATTGTTTGCCTTGGGAGCTAGCACAGGGCTAAAGAGATCTGACCCTCTCAAATGCCTTCCCTATTGACCAGAACTAACTGTTGAGGACACAGAGGGGAGTGGAATTATTTCCCACCCAGGAAAAGAGAGGAGGCTGCCAGCAGAGTTTGGAGAACTGTCTCTGAGAAAGTTTCATCTGTGAGGCTCTTAGCCTCCAGTATCACAGTGACCTGGTCTGTGCAGCAAACACACTTCAACCAGGGTTTGAACTGAGAGGCCTGCTGAAAAGTGCTCTCTGCTGGCCGACTGAGGAAGTGCATGTGAGGGAATTAAAAGTAAATAAGTTGAGAAACTTTTTCTGACTTTTACAGCCTCCCTCCCCAAGGCCCTTGAAAGCAGATCTGCAATTTATTACTGGATAACAGGGCCCAGATTTGAGCAACTAACAGGGACAATTCTAAAGACCTAGAACAGGTTGAACCAAGAATCAAAGAATGGCAGTAACACACAGCCTCCCACCACTAAATCCCTCCAAAAAGAGAGAAATTGAGCATCAGAGCAAACTCACCATCCTAATCAGATGCTTAGACATCAGCGAAAAATTACAAACCATACTAAGAAAAGGGAAGAAATGGTTCAAGGTATATATCAAAGACCCAGATGAGACACAGGATTTGAGACAACTAATTGATGAGATTCAAACAAATTTCCAAAATCAAAGTAATGAGTTGAAAGAGATAAAGGACATCAAGAAGACACTGAGTGAGCACAAAGAAAAATTTGACAACCTGAATAGAAAAGTAAGTGAGCTTATGGGAATGAAAGACATAATAGAGGTATACAATAGTAGACTTGAAGGGACAGAAGAAAGAATACGTGATACCAAAGACAGAATAGCTGAAATGGAAAAGAGAAAAGAACACAGAGAGAAAAGAATGGGAAAGATTGAGCAGGGTCTCAGAGAGTTGAATGATAACATGAAACACAGCAACATATGTATCATGAGAGTTCCAGAAGGATAAGAGAAGGAAAAAGGGCAGAAAGAGTAGTTGAGGAAATAATGGATGAAAATTTTCCAGCACTTATGAAAGTAATGAACTTATGTGTCTAAGAAGTTCAGTGTACCCCAATCAGAATAAATCCAAATAGACCTACTCCAAGACACATACTACTCAGAATATCAAACATCAAAAATAAAGAGAAAATTCTGAGAGCAGCAAGGGAGAAACAAACCATCACATACAAGGGACACCCAGCAAGACTTAGTGCAGATTTCTCATGATAAATCATGGGGGTGAGAAGACAGTGGTATAATACAGATAGGAAAGAGAAAAATTGCCAGCCAAGAATTCTTTATCCAGCAAAATTGTCTTTCAAATATGAAGGTGAGGTTAAAATATTCACAAACAAACAGAAACTAGGAAAATGCATAAAAAGAATCCACCTTTGCAGGAAATATTAAAGGGAGTCTTACAGCCTGAAAGAGAAAGACAGGAGAGAGAGGCTTGGAGGAGAGTGTAGAAGGAGGAGAGTGTAGAAGAATAGCAGAAAGGATAATCAAAAGAATAAAATGACAGGTGAAAATGAGATTTGACGTGGAAAACTAAAGAATAAAATAGTGGAAGCAAATAATGCATTTACATTTATAAACTCCCCAATCAAAAGATATAGGTTGACAGAATGGATAAAAAACCATGAACCATCCACATATTGCCTACAAGAAACTCACCTTAGACTCAGGGATACAAACTGGCTGAAAGTGAAAAGTTGGAGAAAGATACTCCTTGCAAACAGTAACTGAAAAAGAGCAGGGGTAGCTATACTAATATCAGACAAAACAGACTTTAAATGCAAAAATGTTGAAAGAGATACAGAAGACTACTATATATTAATAAAAGAGACAATCCACCAGAAATAAATAACAGTCATAAATGTTTATGCACCTAACCAGGGTGCCCCAAAATACCTGAGGCAAACTCACGGAAAATTGAAGGGGGCAATAGACATCTCTACAATAATCGTTGGAGACTTCAACACACCACTCACATCAATAGATAGAACAACTAGACAGAAGAACAACAAGGAAACAGAACTTAAACAATATGATAAACAAGCTAGACCTAACAGACATATACAGAATGTTGTACCCAAATCAGCAGATTATACATTTTTCTCAAGGGCTCATGAATCTTTCTCCAAGATAGACAACATGTTAGGTCACAGGGCAGGTCTCAATTAATATAAAAAGTTTGAAATTATACAAAGTACCTTCTCAGATAATAATGGGATGAAATTGGAAATCAATACTAGACAGGAAAGTAGAAAATTTGCAAATGTGTGGAGGCTAAACAGCATACTCTAAACAATTAGTGGGTCAAAAAACAAATTTTAAGTGAAATTAGAAAATATATTGAGATGAATGAAAATGAAAATACAACATATCAAAATCTATGGGATACAGTGAAGTCAGTACTGAAATCTATAGCCCTAAATGCTCATGTTAAAAAAGAAGAAAGAGCTAAAAATCAAAGATCTAACTGAACAAATGGAGAAACAAGAATAAGATCAGCAAACCATTCCCAAAGCAAGCAGAAGAAAAGAATTAATAAAGATTAGAGCAGAAATAAATGAAATAGAGAAAATCAACAAAACCAAAAGCTGGTACTTTGAGAAGATCAATAAAATGGACAAATCCTTAGCTAATGAAAGGGGGACATTATGACTGACCCCACAGAAATAAAAAAGGTCATGAGAAGATATTATGAGAAACTGTATGCCAACAAACTAGACAACCTAGATGAAATGGACAAATTCCTAGAAATGCACAAACAACCTACATTTACTCTACAAGAAACAAAAGAACTTAACTAACCAATTACAGTTAGAGATTGGATTAGTCATCAAAATCTCCCAACAAAGAAAAGTCCAGACCGGAAGCCTATACAGGTGAATTTTACCAAGCGTTTCGAGAAGAATTAACATCAATCCTATTTATCTTCTTTCAAAAAATTGAAGAGGAGGGAAAATTACCCAATACACTTTATGGAGTCAACACCACCCTAATACCAAAGCCAGATAAAGATACTACAAGAAAAGAAAATTACAGACCAATCTGTCTAATGAACACAGATGTAAAAATTCTCAACAAAATACTTGCAAATAGAATCCAACAGCAGATCAAAAGAATTATGGGGAAGCAGATGTAGCTCAACTGACAGAGCATCCGTCTACCATATGGAGGATTCAGGGTTCGATCCCCAGGGCCTCCTGACCCGTGTAGTGAGCTGGCCCATGAGCAGTGCTGCCACACACAAGGAGTGCCATGCCATGAAGGGGTGCCCCAGCATAGGAGTGCCCTATGCACAAGGAGTGTGTCCCATAAAGAGAGCCACCCCATGTGTAAAAAAGCACAGCCTGCCCAGGAGTGGCGCCGCACACATGGAGAGCTGATGCAGCAAGATGACGCAACAAAAAAGAGATGAGTTTCTCAGTGCTGCCAGATAATGCAAGTGGACACAGAACACACAGTGAATGGACACAGAGAGCAGACAACAGGGGGTAATGGGAAAAAAACAAATAAAATAAATCTTAAAAAAAAAAAAGAATTATGTACCACAACCAAGTGGGATTTATTCCTGATATGCAAGGGTGTTTCAACATAAGAAAATCAATTAGCATAATACATCACATTAACAAAATGAAGGGGAAAAAAACACATGATCATCTCGGTCGATGCAGAAAAGGCATTTGACAAAGTTCAGCATCTTTTCTTGATAAAAACACTTTGAAAGATAGGAATGGAAGGAAAATTCTTCAATATGGTAAAAGACATATGAAAAACCCACAGCCAACATTGTACTCAATGGGGAATGGTTGAATGTTTCCCTCTAAGATCAGGAACAAGACAAGGATGCCTGCTGTCATCACTGTTATTCAACATGGTGCTAGAAGTTCTAACTAGAGCAATTGGACAAGAAAAAGAAATAAAAGGCATCCAAATAGGAAAAGAGGAAATAAAACTATCACTATTCATGGATGACATGATTTTATATTTAGAAAATTTTGAAATGTCTATGACAAAGCTACTTGAAGTAATAAACGAGTTCAGCAAAGTGGCAGGATACAAGATCAACATGCAAAAATCAGTAATGTTTCTGTATAGTAGTATTGAACAATCTGAGGAGGAAATGAGGAAAACAATTCCATTTACAGTAGCAACAAAAAAAATTAAATACTTAGGAATCAATTTAACCAAGGAAGTACAGGACCTATATGCAAAAAACTATAAAACAATGTTAAAAGAAATCAATGAAGACCTAAACAAGTGGAAAGACATTTCATGTCCATGGATCGGAAAATTAAATATCATGAAAATGTCAATCCTCCCGAACTGATTTATAGATTCAATGCAATACCAATCAAAATTCCTACAGCCCACTGTGCAGAACCAGAAAAGGCGTTTACCAAGTATATTTGGAAGAGTGAAATGAAGAGTGAAATGGGGGCAATTATACTGCCTAACCTTGAAACATTACAAAGCTACAGTGATTAAAATAGCACGGTATTGGCATAAAGATGGACACGTCGATCAGTGGAATAGAATTGAGAGCCCAGAAATAAATCTTCACCTCTATGGTGAACTGGTTTTTGACAAAACCAGATCCATGTTAATGGGACAAAGCAGTGGTGTCAAGAAATGATGCTGGAAGAACTAGATATTCATAACCAAAAGAGTGAAAGAGGACCTTATCTCACTCCCTACACAAGAATCAACTTGAAAATGAATCAAAGATCTAAATATAAAAGCTAGGACCACAAAGTTACTAGAAGAAAATGCTGGGAATCACTTAAAGATCTAGTGGTAGGTAGTAGTTTCTTTGACCTTACACCCAAAGCACACGCAACAAAAGAAAAAATAGATAAATGGGACTTCCTCAAAATTAAACACTTTCATACCTCAAAGAACTTTGTCAAAAGGGTGAAAAGGCAGCCAACTCAATGGGAGATAATATTTGGTAATCACATGTCCGATAAGGATTTAATATCCATGATATATAAAGAGATACTACAACTTAACAATAAAAAGTCAAACTAACTGATTAAAAAATGGTCAAAAGTGTGGTAACAATCCAATGATATTATCTTATCTGTAATAAATGTTCCACTACAGTGTGGTGTGTTCATAGAGGGTGTATGGGAATTTTGCACATGTTCATGATTGTTTTATAAGTTTGCAACTTCTGTGTAGCAGTTTGATATAGTTATGCATTCCAAAAATAGATACTGGATTATGTTTGTAATCTGGTCTATTACTGGGCATGACTGAGTTATGATTAGGGCTTTGATTGGGCCACATCATTAAGGTGTTCGACAACAGAAGCGAACAAAGAAACAAGACGCAGCAAATAGACACCAAGAACAGACAACCAGGGCGGGGGCGGGGGAATTAAATAAATAAATAAATCTTAAAAAAAAAAAAAAAAAAAAATTAAGGTGTTCCTCCAAGGGGTGGGGACTTACAGATAAAAGGCATGGCAAAGGACTGAGTTGAAGCCTTTGATGTGAGCGTTTTTGATGTTGGAGTTTGATGCTGAAGCCTTAAGCTGGAACCCCAGGAAGAGAGGAACCCTGAACCCAGATAGAAGCATGGCCCAAGAAGGGGTCAAGGAAGGTTGAACCCTCACAGATGTCAGCAGCCATCTTGCTCCAACACGTGAAAATAGATTTTGGTGAGGGAAGTAACTTATGCTTTATGGTCTGGTATCTGTAAGGTCCTACCCCAAATAAGTACCCTTTATAAAAACCAACCAATTTCTGTACCGCAGAAATTTCTGCAATTTTTGCACCAGTACCCCTTTGGCTGTCTAATAAATTCTGTCATAAAAATATATTTTAAAAAATAATAATAGGGAGGTTTGAGGGAAAAATACACCAAATGTAAGATAAGGACTATAATTAGTAGTAAGATTTTGACAGTATTCTTTCATAATTTGTAACAAATGTCTCATGACAATGCAAGGTGTTGGTGGAGGGCTGATGTATAGGACCCCTGTATGATGTTATGCATGTTTGCTTTGTAAGTTCACAACTTTTACTATACACTTATTGTTAGGCTCATGTATAAATGACATAAAGATAATAATAATAATTGGGTGGGTTGGGGGAAAATACTTTGGTTAGTAGTAATATTTTGACAATGCTCTTTAAACATTAGTTAAAAATGTTTAACAACAATGCAAGGTATTGGTGGTAGGGTGAGTATGAGAGTCCTGTATGATGTTATATATGTTTGTTTTTTAAGTTCACAACTATTACTATACACTTATTGTTTATGTATGTTTATGTATAAGTGATATACTTCAATAAATTTTTAAAAATGAAAAAAATATGGTCAAAAGACTCGAACAGAAAATTGTCCAAAGAAGAAATACGAATGGCAAAAAAAGTATAAAGAAATGTTTAACATCATTAGTGATTAGGGAAATGCAAATCAAAACTACAATAAGATATTATTTCACACCTATTAGAATGGCCACTATTAAAAAGAGAGAAATACAAGAGTTGGAGAAGATGTGGAGAGATAAGAATGCTTATTCATTATTGGTGGGAATGTAGAATGGTATAGCCACTGTGGAGGACTGTTTAGAAGTTCCTAAAGAACCATATGATCAGGCAGTAACACTACTGGATATATACCCATCAAAACTGAAAGCATTGACAAGAACAGACATCAGCACACCGATGTTCATAGTGGCATTACACATGTTTGTTAAAAGATGAGAACAACTCAGGTGTCCATCAACTGATAAATGGATAAACAAACTGTGGTATATACTCATGATGGAATATTATGCAGTTGTAAGAGAAATGAAGTCTTAAAACATATGACAATGTGAGTGAACCTAGAGGACATTATGTTGAGTGAAGCAAGACAGACGCAATAGGACAAATACGGTATGATTGCATTATTTTGAACTAAATATATTGTGTAATCTTATGGAGTTAATAACTTGAATATGGGTCATCACAAAATAATGTGTTTAGAGAATGGAAAGATGAGGGTTAAATGGTGCAGAATTGGTAAAAAAGGATGTGTGATAATCTTTGGAAATGAATAGAAAAAGTGAAAACCCATCATAGTATTGGTAACTAGCCTTGCTATTATGTAGGTATGACAGTGGTTGAAAGTGAAAGTCTAAGGTCCTGTAAATTACTAAAAGGAAAGCTAAAAAATGTAACATGGTTCTTTATAGCACAGTAAAACCTCATGTGAAATATGAATATGTGTAATATTGCATATACGACTGTTTTTCTTTGAAACTGAACAAATGTATGCTAATGTTACAAAATGTGAATATCAGAAAAAAAAAAACCATGTGCTAATTGAAAGAAACCAGACACAAATGACTACATATTATATGATTCCATTTTTTAAATACACAAATATAAATCGATTTATAAAGATGAAATAAGATTAGTGGTTATGTAAGCTCTGAAAAGATAGATGGATTGAGAGGTGACTGCTAAGGGGTGCAGAGTTTTTCTTTTTGGAGTAATGAAATTCTTCTAAAAGTTTCTTTTGGTAATGAATGCACAACATTGTGATTATACTAAAAGCCATTGATTATACACTTTGGATAAATTGTATGGCATGTGGCTATATCTCAATAAAACTGATTTAAAATTTAAAAAAACAAAAAATATATTTATACTTACAAACTGTCATTTTAGTATCATATAGTAGATTTTTAAAATAAGGTTTCATTTTAAAAAAGAATTTCTGCAAAAAATATTGAAGACCAAAATACCACTGAATGTGGACCAACCCTGATGGAAAATGATAGCAAACCCTTCAAAAGCAACATGTATAAAAACAACCTAACTGGTCAGTGTCTATCACTTATGACTTGGGTAAGAAATATTGAGGTCAAAGATTCTATCTGACCTACCAGAGGAGAATCCTAGCATTTGGAGGGAAATGTATTTGAGCCTGATGTAAATGTTCAGTCTTCTTCTATAGAAATTGAATCTTTGACCCAGTTCTTTCCTTTGAAGCTACTCAAATCACACCCAGTCCTAATTACAAGAGTAAATATTGTGCAGATGGCTATGTTTACATGACTAGAGACCAGAGCAACCATTGTATCACCTCTTCCATTCTCAATTTCCCATTGGTGTGTACCTCAAACCTTTAAAATTCAGCCTACATAGATAAACATAAAAATATCACACCCCCTGAGATGCTATTAGGTCCCCAACAATCGACCATCACTCCATTAGAAGATCACTAGATCTTCCGTTTGAAACAGTTCCCTTTGGGAGATCTCAGGACCCAGCTCTGAATGGATACAGATGGTCCCATAACACAGGACTATGCTTTTTGTGTTAAGTTTGTATATTCTTTGTGGGCTTTGTTGTTGTTGCTATATCAACATGTGATATTCTAAAGCTCTGAATAAAGATTCTAGATTAATAAAGTGAGTAACCCAGCCTGGGTTAGGCTAGCAGTATTTCTCCATGTCTCAAGAATGAAGGTGCCATGCTTCTCATGAGAGGTGAAGAAAATCAACGGGTCTAATGTGAAATGATTTAGGAAAAGGGGTCATTTGCACTGTGGGGTTCGAGAGGAGGAGGAAAGTTATGTATGGTCATAACTTTTATAATAACTAGTCTTGGGGCAATGATTTCCTGAGCTGTTCTTATTCTAAAGCTTTCCAAGGGCATAGGATTGTTTTCTCAATAACTGCTAAGATCAGCTTCTCTTAAATGGAGGCTCTGAGAGAGGCTTTTTCTCAGGTTTTCAATATGCAGTATTGATCCACCACTGCGTACCTCCAACCTCCCATCCCCAGAGAGTGGGGCACTACTGCTCTTTGGTCTTGCTGTATGTCAACACTCACTCCTAGTAAGCTTCTGCTTTCCTTTGAGTTTTGTTTCCTTCTCACCACTTTCCTCATTGCCTCTTCGTCAGTAATTCCTTCCATCTGATTTTCTTTGAGTTTCTATTAGGGTCCTCCAAAGATGCTATGTAGGATTCTTGCCAGAGACTCAAACAGGTAAGATTTTTTGGAGCAGGCGGGATACTTTCTAGGTTCATTCCTCTAGTAGTCCTTTTTCCTGGGTGGTGTTAGGTTCTTCTCTCTCCTTGGCCTTAAGGCAGAGTGAAGAGATCTGTTTCCTTGCTCTCAGGGGTGATGGAGTGGAGGGTCATGAAAAATGGTCTTTAAAAGGGTCATTTAAAATGTTCCTGTATGGGGAGCAGATGTAGCTCATTGGGTGAGTCCCTGCTTCCCATGTACGAGGTCCTGGGTTCATTCCCCAGTACCTCCTAAAACCAAATGTTCCTGTGATACCTGCTGTTGGCCTCTTTTTGCTGGATCGCTGTGGAAATAGGGTAGTAGAGGTTTCCATCTCCAAACTGCATCACCAACTTGAAACTGCTATTTCAACCACTTGAGCCACATCTGTCCCCCTCTTTCAATATTTTATGCAATCTTTTATATTTTATGTTCACAATATCACACAATGTTAGGTCCTAGCAGTGTATTTGGCAAGTATTCATGGACTGAACATGTGTTGAGTTAGTACTGGCAAGGACTTTCAGGCCACCTAAACCAGACCAGGAACCTAAACAGACACATAGAAAATCAGGCTCAGAGAACTTCAGTGACTTATCTAAGGTCATAGCTTGATAAATCCAGAACATTCGGGTTGATCTCAGCATGTCCTGTGGAGTTCTAATCACTACACCAAATGGCCTCACACTCTACAGCAAGGTTTCCCAACCTCAGCACTACCGGAATTTTGAGCCAGATAATTCTCTGCTGTGGGTGACTGTTCTGTGCATTGTAGTATGTTTGGGTACTTTCTGGACGCTAAACCATGCCATTTGCAACAACCAAAAATGTCTCCTGTTAGGCAGCTGGAGGACACAAACAAAGCCCCCACGCTTCTCTATTATCCTTCCACAGAGCCAGGGCATGGAGGCCAAGGACCCCCACCCCACACGGCATTATATGTTGGAGTCAGCCCTTCTGCACAGGGCTCACGGAGGGGCTGATCTGGCCTGCAGGGAGGGGTCGGGAGGAGGTGTCGGGAAGCTGGGGCAGTGGCTGCCGACAGGGCTCAGGGGCTGGGCTCACTCACTGCAGCTACGGCTGCCACTGTCATGAAAGCAACAGTTGAGACTTCCGGAGAAATACACAGGGAGAGCAGAGCAGGCTTCCCGAGACGCGAACATGAAGCGCGGGAGAGAGGTCAGCACCACGAACAGCTCCAAAGGCGGTTTTCAGAGGGGACTGAACCGAAGGCGTCCCTTCAAGGAGAGGTAGTGTGGATCTCAATACACTTTCCTCTGCTTGTCCCCTCTACCAGGAATTGTCGGCCCTTTAAAGACAAAGTTTGATTTACGTTTCTATTAGCCCTAACCTCTAGTCATGAATTGTTATTATGATTCTAATGTTTCAGATCCAAAAAGCAAGTCCAAAAATTCCCTTGTCCAGTGCTGCACAGCTAGAAAACTGCAAGATTCAAGGTTGGACTGAAGACGCTGGCTTCAAAATCGTGCTCTTTCCCCAGTGCCTCCTCCAGGCAAAGCTTAAACATCAACTCCTCTGTGAAGAATTTCAGACCCTGCTTATCCCCAAAAGAATCGTATCTTATATGTACTTCACACATCGCAGCATTTACAATACTTTTTGCACTTAGCACATTTCCCCCTGCTATACTGGAGATCTCCTAAAAATCAGTTCATATATCCTGTGGTGGTTTGGAGCTATGTACTCCAGAAGAGTATGTTCTTAAACAGTCGACTCCTGTGGGTGTGAACTCATTGTAAGTAAGACCTTTTGATGAGGTTACTTCAGTTAATCAGCTGAATCAGAATGGCTCTTAATCCTACTCCTGGAGTCCTTTATAAGCAAAATGAAATTCAGGCAGGTAGAGAGAAAGCCACAGAGGACCAGCCAGAAGCTGAAAGTCAGTGGGACCCAAAGAGAAAGGGGAGGCCAGGAGAGGCTTCCGTGTACATTGGCACATGACAGAAGAGCCAAGGACCAAGGATGGCCAGCTGCTAGCCCCAGAATGCTACACTTTTCTGGAAGAAACCATCACTTTGATGATGCCTTGATTTGAACTTTCTCCTAGTCCCAAAACCATGAGCCAATAAATTCCCATTATTTAACATAGTGCCTGACACACATTAGGCACTTAATAAATGTTGAGTTAAAAAAAAATAAATGATTCAGAGAAGATACAATTATCAATAATGGTGACAAAGTTCCATGATCAAATTCACTATAGGTGGATCACTGAGAAAAGAAAGCTCTCCAATTCTTGATTCTGAACCATTTTCTTCAGTCTTGAAGATTAAGATCAAAGTGAATCTGTGGAAAACACTGATTCTTGACTTCTAGTATTTGTTCAATTGCCCTTAGGACAAGAAATGAAAAAATGAAAGCTTCTGGGCAATGTAGTAGATTCAGGATATTGAATTTTCAGCATTTTCAAGATTGGGAAGAAAATTCTTAAGGGAAAAAAAGCCCCATAAAGCAAATTACTCCACCAGTATCTTTGTAAGGTTGAAGGTCAAACGTTGGATAGGGTCTGACCAATTTTTGGAGTTGGATGCCACTCTGCAAGGCATGTGAAGCTTCAGTCCAGTCTAAGGAATAACATAGTTTCCAGGTTCACAGGGAAACAGATCTCATTTATTACCAGATCCTTGGCCCGTGGGTACTCAGTTATGGGTTTTACTCAGCTGTGCCATCCACACAAAGCTGAGTCTTTCTGAGAGAATATCTATTTATAAGCTGCATAAAGGCACTCTAAGGGCCAGCTGTGGCCCCACAGCCCTGCTCACCTTTTGCAGACAACTTTTTGCTGTTCCTAATGGAATTTGAAACACAAATCCTTTCCCAAGAGCAAGTTAATGCTTCTTAAGCAAAATATTAATACCGTGATTTCAAGAATTTGGGTTTAGTTGTTGCAAGATCACACCAGATGGAGAGAATGAGCTAAAAAAGAAGTGAAGGTTAGGAAGAGAAAAGGCTAATGAAGTGAATGGCTGAGGAAGACTGGCAACCTTGAGACTTTGTAAGGGTAAAACCACATTGGGAAAATAGGAATAGAACTACATTAGGAAATTGGAATTGCAAGTGCCTTCAGATAAATAAGTAACTTAAGGCTGCTCCCAAGAAAAGTGCCAATAAATAACTTAGGACTGCTCCCAAGAAAAGTGCCAATAAATAACTTAGGGCTGCTCACAAGAAAAGAACCAATAAATAACATGGGACTGCTCACAAGAAAGGGCTTTTAAAAAGAAAAAAATAGATACGCTATCTTCAGCCAACCGCAGTGTTCCGCTTCTATGATTGCTTGCTTGCTCGCTTACTAGTAAACCGCCCCCCCCCTCCTCTTCCCTTAGACTCGGGGCTGCTCTCTCCTCTGTGCAGGTAGAGGCAGTTGCCGCATGGCTAATAAAGCTCTCAATTGGAACTTTATTCAAAGTCTGAGTCTGGTCAATATCGCTGGTCTATAACAACTTAAAATAATTGGAGGTCACCAGCACTATGTCCTAAAATCACAAAGGCATCAAACATTTGGATAGAGGACTAGACATAAAAAATAAATGGCTTGTGTCAGTTTAAGATTATTTCATGATTCCCAAAAAGAGAAAGTTTATGTTTTTAAACTAATTCATTCCTATGGATGTGATACCCTTTGATTTCATTAAATTCAGTTGAGGAACCTTTGATTAGATTACTTGATAAGATCAATTTAGGGCTTTTGATTGGATACGTCAGTGAGATGTGACTCAGGTTGAGTCTCTGCCCCCTTGCTGGGTCTGCTATAAATGGAGACAAAGAGACAAAGACAGACTTACACTGGAAAAGGGAGCTGCCATATTTGATTTAGCCATGAAAGAGAGAGGACTGCCTTTTCTCTTCCTAACCTTCATTTCTTTTTTAGCTCTTAGTATGAACATACCTGCAATAAAACAAACCAAATCTACAAACATTTTAGTATTAATATTCCTAGCAAACAAAGGATGGAAAATTTAATTTTAGTAAAGTTGATTCTTACCAAAATAATTTAAATGTTTATATTGAAATTTCAATGGAATTTTTGGAAACTTACCGAAATGATCCAGAAGTTCATCTAAAGAAGAGAGGGTAAGAAATTTTTGGTAAATAATTCTAATGATTCTGTAAATACAAAAACAAAAACTGTGCACATCATATGTGGTTATATTCTTGTCTTTCAACATTTTTAAGTGGTGTTTTTAATATGCTAAGTATTTAATTCATTTTTAATATATATATATTTTTAACATAATAAACTCTGTTCATCTTATTTACTTTCTGGCTTAGCTGTCACATGTAGAAAGGTTTCACCACCTTAAGTTTAAGTACATATTCACTTATATTTTCTTAAAGTATTTTATTGTTTCATCATTGATTCAAGTGTTCTTTTATGTCCTTAAAAGTTTTGTAATTTCCTTTATAGAAGACCTAGACATTTTTTGTTAATTCTTTGGATTTAAAAATCTTTATTGTTATTATGAAAGAGGCTTTTTTCTTCTATTTTATGCGTTTATATTGCCTATTGTTAAAATACAGGAGAGGTGTTGATTTGGGAACTTTCAGCTTGCAGCCGGCCACTTGGCAAAGCCTCTTGCTCAAGTTTGCCGCAGGGTGGCAGGAGGAAGGGCTGAGCAGGAAGAGGCACGAGGACTACCATTACCCAGTATTCCTGGAAAAAGACTCCCTGTACCAGAGATGGCTCCGATATTGGGGGTCCCCAGCCTTCAGGACTCTTATTACCAGCTCTGTAGACTTTCCTGCCCCTTGAAGCTAGCCCTGGGGACAAGGGTAGAGGAAATAAGCAGGTTAGGCCCTGAGTGGGCCTAATGGCAAATCTCTGAAGTGAGAAATTCTTCAGAGATTCCTAAGCACTAAACTGAGAAAGTAGCCACTGAAGGCAAAATTGTGGGGGGAGGGTTTAAACTATAATGTAAACTATAATCCATACTAAGTGTTGTCAATGCTCCAAAATATGTTCATTAGTTGTAACAAATGTACCACACTAATGAAGGATGTTGTTAACATGGGAAAGCATGGGAGGGGTAGGGAATGGGGCGCTTAGGAATCCCCTACATTTTTTACGTAACATTTATGTAATCTAAGAATCTTAAAAAAAATAAAATAAAAAGTGAAGGCTTTCCCACACAGACCGCATGCAAAGGGTTTCTCTCTGACGTGGACTCTGGTGAAGGTGAAGATTTGAGCCTGAAGAGAAGCCCTTGTAACACTGCTCACATTTATAAGACTTCTCTCCTTTGTGGATGTAGATGAGTGTGGAGGGGTGAGATGTGACTGAAAGCCTTTCCACACTTGCTGCATTTGTAGGCCTTCTCACTTGTGTGGACTCACAAATGGATTTGTTGATTTGAACTCTGACTGAGACTCTTACCTCAGTAGTCGCACCTGCAGGGCTTCTCTCCATGGTGGACTCTTAAGACTGAGGTGGGAGCTCTGGCTGAAAACTTTATCACACTTGTCACACCTGTAGGTCTCTCTCCTGTGTGTACTCACTCATGAATGTGAAGACCCTGCCACACTACTCACACCAGGAGAGCTTCTCTCCGTGGACTCTGATGAATGTGGAGGCTGGAGATAGTTCTGAAGGCCTTGTCACACTGCTCACATTTGCAGGGTTTCTCTCCCGTGCGGACTCTCTGACGAATGCAGAGATTGGTGTCCTTACCCAGAGTTAATATGGCCTCTTCCCTGTATTGATTATCTTACATGTCCACACAGGAGAAGGCCTGATCTGTTTCTAAAATCTTTCCCACAGTCCTTGCATCTTTAGGATTTCTCTTTTGGGTCTGTGCCTTGCTGTTCACGAGGACTCCAACCGAAGCCCTCACCTCCCCTGACTACAGTTGTACCATTTCTCTTCTGCTGAAATTGTTTCATATCTAAGAATGCCTGCTCTGTTATTCAGAATTTTTCTGTAGTCACCACATTTATAGTGTTTCTCTTCTGTGTGGGCACTTCTGATGACTACAAATGGTAAACTGAGGCTTCCAGCTATAAACGTTATGTCCATCTCAGTAGCCACAGGGGCTCTTTGAATGGGCTATGGGGGCAGAATATTTTGCCCTTAAACAATGGAGAGGCTTGCTCAACTAAGTCAGACAGATGCTGGTTTTGGAGTTTCTCTAAACCACTTTCCATTTATATGGGCTGAGGGGGCGGGGGCGGGGGGCTGTGTGTTTCTTCATAAATAGCCTGGGCTGCCTGTGTAAGCTAAATGTGTTAATTCAAGCTTACCTGGAATGTGGAGGATACATCTTAATTCAAGCTTACCTGGAGAGTATGTGTTAATTCAAAACCTATCTAATACTCAGATAAAACACTTGAAATTCTAAGAAACTAACAAAAAGTCCTTTTGCGTGTAAGCACCATTTGATTCCCCACTCCTACATCCTCTGTATAAAAGGAACCCCAAAATCCTATTTGGGGCTTGGTTTTTATTAGGACAGGAGTCTGCTGAGTCTGGCTGATCATAATAAATCTTCCTTCTCAGCTTCTCACGTCCTGGCCTTCAATACCAAGTCCACACAAATTCTTTCTCTCCACAACACCTTGGGAGGGCTTCCCTCGTGTATCACCCTTCCCTCAAAGATTCCCTGGGTTACAACGTGAGCTTCACGCCCCTGAAAAGTCCACCCCTCAGTCCTCCACAGGGTCGTGGGTGAGTATCTGTGCAGGAACATTCAAAGGGCCAGGATCTTGCTTTTCTGAGTTTATGGAATCACTCGCCTGAAGACTCACACTGTTCTCACTTTTGAAAATCTATGTACGTAATCTCACCCATTTTTGATGTGAGGTAAGATCCAGATTGGAGTCTCTGGAGCCTTTAAAATGACCCAATACACTGTACAGATTCAACTTCATAAAATACACCAGATATTACATGAAAAATTGACAAAATTTACTTAATACATGTCCATAACATATCTTCTATCTCTATGGTATACATAACTGTACTTAAGTCTATTATAACCACAATTATAAAAGCATATGTATTTTCCCATCTCAGCATTTCATATATTATTTGTATAGCATCTCATAACAAAAACTAACATTTATTGAGCATTTATTAAGGGCCTCCATGGGTCCATTCATGGGCTTTTTGGAAGCCCTCCTTACCTCTGTTCCCAAGTCACCCGCCATTACTTACGTGCTGCAATTGCCTTGGTGCATGTGTGCTTTGGCTGCATCTCTTCTCTGGCACTGGCTGGGCCCTTCCTCATTCCTGAGATGGCTGGAAATATCCCCAGGTTTTCTTGGGCAAGTCCTAAGATAATACCAAGTTGGCTCTCTTACCCAAGGTCCTTATTGGTGTCATGAAACATTTTCTTTCTCCTCTTCCTCATCTCCTTATCAGGGACCTTGGGACACAATGTTGTGAAGGGTCCACCCCAGCTGAACCCGGAGAAATGCAGAAAGGCCTCCCATTCTTTCAGCTACTTTCCCAGGTGCTGTCCTACTTTGGGGAAACAGAGAAATAAGACTTGCTCCCTACTTGATGAGCTCACAGTCTGTCTGGTGTAACCAGTTCACATAAACAAACAAGCATAAATTCCCGAGCACAAAGTCCTTAAGAAAGTGTGCATATGTACCATAACAACACAAAGCTTGCACTGTGTGCAAAAGCTCCTTGTGAATTACAAAGTACTTTGTAACTGTAAAGCCATACATAATACCATTGATTCTGCCACAAATTAACTCTGAGAAGGTTTCTACCAAGTATCAAGTAATATTGAATAATTCAAGACAATATTTACTTAGTGTCTACTTTGAGCTGGGACTTGGGCTGGGCTCTAAGGAGACAGGAAGAATGAAAATGATTTTTGCTTTGAGATGTTGACAGTTCAGTTGGGAGAAAAGCAGGGCATTATGTGGCATGACAGGTGCTCATTATGTGGCATGACAGGCATTTCCACCTGCTGTGGGTACACCGAAAACAAACAAATGAACTTGACTGGGGGCAGGTATCCGGGAAGGCTTCCTGGAGGTGTGACATTTGGCAAGGCCCTGAAACATAAGCAAGAAATTGAAAGATGGAGGGAAGCGTGGGGAGGGCATCCCTCACTCTAGCAGCAGGTGAGGGTTGCTTGAGTCTGGTCAGTGTTTGTGTGAATGTGTTGGGAGAGGGGCGGGAAAAGACAACCCAAAGGAGTAATTGCTGTGAGGTTAGCAGCCTCAGGAGCAGAATTTTTAAATCTTTCCAGTTCCCCACAGAAGCAGGCAGGACGACTAGGCTGGCAACACTCAAACCCCACAGGCAATGTCTAAAAAGTATCCAAGTGACAAGACCCATTCGATAGCAGCGTCTGAGCAAGTGGAAGCGGAGGAAAGGCAAAGGGTACCTGAAGTTCCAAGAACAGAAGAACCCCGAATTGCAAGCGGGTGATGGAAAGAGTTTTTAAAATAAAAAGAAATGAAAAAAGATAAAAACGGGTTAGAGAGAAAATCATAGGTTTAGAAAATAGGCTTAGAAGTCACGATTTTTCATTCCTTTTTGTTGCATCGTCATCTTGCTGCGTGACTCACTAGCGTGGGTACTGGCTCACCACACGGGCACTAGCGTGGGCACTCAGCTCACCGCATGGGCACTCGTGCGGGACTCGGCTCGCTGTGTGGGCACTCTCGCAGTCACTTGGCTCACTGTGCAGGCGCCTGGCTTGCCACACAGACACTCGCATGGGCACTCGGCTCACAGCGCAGGCATGTGGCTTGCCACGCAGGCACTGGCTCGCTGTTCCGGCACACTTTCTCTTCTTCTTTTTTCACCAGGAGGCCCCAAAGATCAAACCCGGGTCCTCCTATATGTAGGAGGAAGCCTTATCATTTGAGCCACATCTGCTTCCCTATTGCACCTTAAGGAAGGAAAAGTCTTTTAGACATCTAGGCAAAAAAGATCAAGGCACTTACAAAGAAAAGAAAAGTAGATTGCTATCAGACTTTTCTACAGTAATGCTTTCTGCCAGAAAACAATACAGTCATATATTTAAGATGGTCACTGTGACAGTTTGATATTATTTATGAATTCCAAAAAGAGAGTTTGTAAACTGGTCTGTTCCTTTGGGTGTGATAACCCTTTGATTGTATTAGATTCAGCTGAGCCGTCTGATTAAATTATGTTAAGATTAGGGCTTTGATTCATCCACTTCATTAGAGTAAGACTCAGCTTTAAGTCCCTGCCCCCTTGGTGGGCTGATAAAACAGGCTCTCACACAGAAATAGACACACAGAGAAGCAGATACATGAGGAAAGAGAGAAGGCTCCACCAGACACAGTAGAGGCCCCAGGAAAGAGACAAGCCTTATGCCAGCCCACAGTTAAGATCAGAGGAAGCTGAGACCACAGAGCTGAGATTGGGAGAAGGAAGGCTGAACCCTCGCAGACATCCCCCACCATCTTGCTTCAACACGCAGCAAATGACTTTGGGCGAACAAGTACCTCTTATGGTAACTTGAGTTGTGAATGTAAGCTTCTACCCCTAATAAACACCTTTTATAAAAGCCAACCAATATCTGGTACTTTACATTAGCAACCTTTGGCTGACTAATACAGTCAGGGAGAAAATGTGACCTGAAGACATTACTCACACAGGCAAATCAACCTTCAAGTCTACAGGTCTCTGGAAAAGAGTAAGACCTTGGGGAATATTGACTAAAGAGTGAGTTCAGGGAAATGGTTGTGGCTCAACCTATTGGGTTCCCATCTACCATATAGGAAGTCCAGGGTTCGATGCCCAGAGCCTCCTGGTGAGGGCAAGCTGGCCCACGTGGCAAGCTGGCCCATTCAGAGTGCTGGCCCATGCGGGAATGTGGCCCTGCACAGGAGAGCCACCCTGCATGGGAATGCCACCTTGCTCAGGAAAAGCCGTCCTTTGCAGGAGTGTCAGCCGACACGGAGAGCTGGTGCAGCAAGATGATGCAACAAGAGACACAGAGGAGAGAAAATAAGAAGACATAGCAGAACAGGGGAGCTGAGGTGGCTTAAGAGAGTAATTGCTTCTCTCCTACTCCAGAAGGTCCCAGGATTGGTTCTCGGAGCCACCTAATGAGAATACAAGCAGACAGAGAAGAACACACAGTGAATGGACACAGAGAGCAGACAACAGGGGAATGGAAGGGGGAGGAGGAATAAAATAAATCTTAAAAAAAAAAGAGTGAGTTCATACAGCCCAGATGACTTCAGTTTAAGAACTGGCAGTGAGCATTAAACATAGATGTACCCTAGGACTAAGGCTAAGACATACTTTTAAGAGAGACTGTGTAGGATGCAATGGACTCACACTCTGACTGGGAATCGAAGAAAAAGGTCAAAAAATGGGTAGGGGAGAATGGGAAAATTATGAAAAGTATAAATGTGCTGATTATTTAATTTCTATTGACTGGCAGGCAAGAGATAGTAATACCTCAGATAAATGCTGGAGAGAGGAGAGGAGAGAAGGGGAAGAGGAGTCACCAGCTAATTCCAAATGGGGCATAGTAGGGAACCAATAGACTTGGTTAAGATAAAAGTGAGGATATTATACAACAGTATTAGTGTAACAGTCACCAGAGCAAAACACAGATATTAAAACCAAAATACACCCATAAAAATGGGAGGGTGAATAAATAAGAGAGAGCACATAATGAAACACAATTTCTATAAAAAGGAAAACAAGGTGACAGCATGGAGGGCAAATATATAAATCATAGGCTTTTATTAAAAATGGGAAAAGTAAAAGTATGGGCAAAAGTATATCAAGTAGATGAAAACTGAAAGAAAGCATATGACAATCTTGATATCCGACAAGGCAGAATTCAAACCAATAAATAAATAAATAAACGAGACAAAGGAAAATCACTTTATAATTCCAAACATTATAGTTTTCCAAGACGGTACAATGGTTTTTTGATATATATGCATCTGATAGCACAGGCAGAAAAACTGTTGTTTTCGTCTATAAAGAGACATCGACAGTCAGGAACTTATAACAAAGCAAGACAAAGCACACAGACAAAATAAACAAATGATAATATATAAAATCTAAACAGCACGGGACGCGGGGCGGGCGGCGGGCGGCCGTCTCTCGGCTCCGGCTCTGTCGGGCCTGCAGTCCGGCTCCCGCGCTCACCACCGCCCGCGCCTGCGGGGTCTTCCGCAAGGGACCGGCCCGCGCGCTGCGCCTCTTCTACGACCTGGCCTGGGGCTGCGCATCCGCTTCCCCCGCCGCTGCCTCGCGGCCTCCAGGACGCTCAAGGTCCGCCCGCGGGTTCCTGTTGAGGGCATCGAATGCCTTCCTCCAGCTGGGACCGCGGTGTGTCCTCAGCTCCCCGCGTCAAGGATACAAAGCCTGAGGCCTGGAGGAGGGACCTCGGGAGCTGCCTGGTCACAGCGAGGACGGGGGAGGAGGTGACCCGGACACACGCTTCTGCGGCCTGATCAGAGAACACGAAGGAGAGCCCTGCGCTCTCAGGTATGCCTGTCTGCATGAATAAAGCTGCGCAGAGGGACATGGAAATTCACCAAATGAGTTATCACTGGAAATGAAAAGTGATTTGAGTGATTTTGACCTCTTGCTTCTCAGTGGCAGCAAAGTGCTGCGGGATTTGAGAGACTCACTAAGAAATTCCGCTTGGGCAGCGCTCCCTGCGCGTCTATCCTGTGCGCCTGTGGGCGAGGGCTGGGCACAGGGTGTGCTCGGGGGTGAGGCTCTGGTGGGGCCTGGCTGGGAAGACAGCTGCACAGAACAGCTCCCCTGGCTGTCAGAACTGCCCTGCCGTGAAAAAACGAATTTGCTGCAGTTAAAAATGGGAATTTCTGCAGATGAACTTCCAAGGGCTTTCCTCGAGGGCATGGGCTCGGAGTCAGAACTGTCTGACTTACATTCCATCATTTCTGCAACACTGTACGTGTGTCCTGGTGGACTCCTGAATGAGGAGACAAAATATGCTTTCTTTGATGCTTTAAAGCCCATGTTTTTAGGGCAAACAATAGAATACAAGAAAACGTTTTCAAGGGTAAAATGCGCATCCAATGATCTGCAGGTAACACTGGGATTACTGGCTCCATGACGAACTTTTGGATTAGCAAATTTGTCATGCCATAGTTAGGGCTCAGGAAGATTAATAAAAAGAATTAGATTACCTTTAAAAGTTGTCTTAGAATGATTTATTTCACTTTACGTCTAGATGCAGTGTGCTATTAAATTCTTGCTTTGGTTTGAAGAACTCAACAAACTTGAAGTAAGTGCAGTTTAAACTCCTTACAGGCTGGGTGATCTAGAAGGGTACCTTGAACCTAAAAAATTCAGAATTTGAAAACATTTCAGGCGGTGGACTTGGTCCAGTGGATAGTGTGTCCGTCTACCACATGGGAGGTCCGCAGTTCAAACCCCAGGCCTCCTTGACCCGTGTGGAGCTGGCCCATGCGCAGTGCTGATGCGCGCAAGGAGTGCCGTGCCATGCAGGGGTGTCCCCCGCATAGGGGAGCCCCACGCGCAAGGAGTGCACCCCGTAAGGAGAGCCGCCCAGCGCAAAAGGAAGTGCAGCCTGCCCAGGAATGGCACCGCACACACGGAGAGCTGACACAACAAGATGACACAACTAAAAGAAACACAGATTCCCGTGCTGCTGACAATAACAGAAGTGGACAAAGAAGATGCAGCAAATGGACACAGAGAACCGACAACTGGGGTGGGGGAGCGGGAAGGGGAGAGAAATAAATAAAATAAATAAATCTTAAAAAAAAGAAAAGAAAAGCATTTCAGAAGCATCCTGACATACACTATTCACATATCAGATTAGGACCCTGTTTAAAATTAAATTTTTCACGTATCTTTCTTCCCCATTCTAAAGGGCTCCAGTCCAGATAGATTTTCATTGAATGGAGGTGCAAATTTGTAAAATCCATCCTCTTCCCTGCTGTAAGCCTTGCTGAGTTCATGGGAAGCTTACCATTTCTGCATTTTATAAAATAATTTTGGAATTATAATTCCTTTATAATCACAAAAGGAATATTTGTGATTTCTTTTCTCATATCTCTTTCCTTCCACTTGAAGTGAAATTTAAAAGGAGGCCAGATGGTGAAAGTTGCAGTTTTAAACTTTAGAATGATCCTTTCTCCAATTAGGAACCCTAGTAGTGTTACTGTAAAATGAAAATGAGCTTGAAAATATTTGATGTAGCTCAGTTGCAAAGGGGCAGCTCAAGTATTTCCACTTTCTAGGGATTGAGATATCTTTTACACTAAGATTTTTTTGCAGTAACTCCTCTTGATGATAACTGATAAAGGTCATTTAGAGTCATAATTGTGTGTAAGTTTTTCAGGAATCCCAAAGTATGACTTAAAAAAAATTTGGGGGGGGAGGGATTATTGATTGCACATATCAGTTTATATTGTGTGCCTAATTACTATGCTATGTGCTATTTTAGTGATTTGAGAAAATGAAAAATAAAATCTGTTCTTTAGCTTAAAAAAATCTGAATATAATCAATAAGATTTTTAATAAACTTCTTCAAGCTCATTAGACAAGCAGCACATTCAAAATTCACAGAAGTTAATCATAGCTTAAACCACAAAAAACACCTCTCAATATTTCCTAAATAAAAGAGATGATATCAACCACCTTCTCTAACCACAGTGCAATAAAACTGGAAATGAACAACAATAAAAATAAAACAGAAAGACCTCTCCAGATGAAAAGGGAAAACATATTACTAAATGATTTTGGAGTTAAAAAACCACTCGAAATGAAATTTCAGAATTTCTTGAAAAGCATACATGGGATATAACATTAACAGATAACAGAGGCAATTTGAAAGCCCTAAATTCTTCTGTCAGTAAAGTCAATCCCTAACAATGCCAGAAGTCCAAAGTCAAGACGCCTGAGTGGGCTCCACCTGGCGCGCGAGGGAGAGGCACTTCCATGTCCCCGCCTGGCTTCCGGGGCCGCGCAGTCCGCGGCGTCCCTGGCACCACGGACGTGACTCTGCAGCCTCTGCCTCCGTCTTCTCCTGGCCTGTCCCTCTCGTCACACCGTGGTCTGCTCTGTGGCTGTCTCCTCTCTCCTTTCTCTCTCCCAAGTACCATCTGTGATTGAGTTGAGGGCTGACACCCCTTCATTAGATCCGGTATCCTCGATTCCAGCGCTTTATCATTTTAGGTGATATTAACAGGTCTTGGGTGGATGTCAATATGGGGGGACACCATTTAACTCACTGCAACACACAATGGAAAATAACTCAGTCTTAAAAAAGACTGACCTACCAAAACATGCTAATGCTGTTTAAAAAAATGTGTAAATTAAATCAAATGAAAAATTCATGATTAATCCATTCCATGGTATATGACACAGTGAAAATTCACAACTGAGCCCGATGGCCTCCCTGTCCTCAGGAGGCCTGATCCTCAGGAGCACCTGCTTGGGCCCCTCCTGCACCCCGCTCTGGAGCTGCCTCTGGCCCCTCTGGCCTGGGCACGAGACGACCGTTGCCCACCTGGGGAAGGACTCTATGAAGCACAGTTTATCGTCCCCCTTTAAGGATTATGGCTCTAAAGCCGGGAGTCCGAGTTGGCACCCAGGTCCCTCAGACAGTTGGTGGCAGAGCTGGAGGTGGTGTCCCTTCAGTCCTGCCTCCTCCTTCCTCAGGGACACACTTCCTCTGTCTTCTGGGTGGTGGCGTGTGCCCAGCCTTAGAGGAGAAAGGTGGGGACATGCCGGCCTGGAACAGGAGGTACAGCCTGCCTGGCAGGGCGGAGATGGCGCTGAGGTCAGCGAGCGATTGCCTGGTGCTGGCTTCTTCGAGGGCACGTTCATCTTTTCCACTGGACGGGACATGAAGAGCAGGGAGAGGTGCACTCCGTGGTGCCCCTGGACAGGCAGCCCCCATCCACTCTTGTCCATGCCCTGGTATTTGCCTGCTGTGCAGGCACAGGGGCTACGTTGTGGGCAGATGGGGTGTCCAGGAGGACACAGCAGGGCCTGCAGAGGACCGAGGTCGGGTCCTTCCTGAGCAGAGGTCGAGGGTGGACCCAGGGCCTGTGTGTCCCCAGCTAGGGACAACCATTCAAGGCCCTCTGCCCCTGGCCTGGGTGAAGGTGGGACCTGAGCAGCAGGGACTTTGTGAAACTGCAGGCCCTGCTTCAGAGGGCTGCCGGTGTGGAGTGGGAAGAAGCTCCTGGAAGGGGACCTCAGTGGAGACCCGAAGAGGTGGTCCTGACTGGGTCAGCACTGGCTTTGCAGGGGAGGAGGGGGTGACCGCCTCACTCCCACCTGGGTGCTGGGCCAGGGCTCAGCAAGCTCCGAGGGACCAGTCCCTCCCAGATTCAGCGGAGGGGCCTCCTCGGGCTTGGCCCAGGCCCCTGGGGCCGGGCTCTCCCTCACCCTGTATGGGGCCGTGGCCCCAGACATTTGTGTGAATGATGGAACTCAACTGCTGGAGCCAAGCGGGGTGTGGGCCTCTTTCCAGAAAGGAGCCGACGTGGGGCCAGGGTGGACCCATGAACAGGCAGAAGGGCCTGGGGGTGACGAAACAGAGGCAGGCAGTGGGGGAGGGGCAGAGTCCAAGCAGCGAGCCTCCAGCCCCTACACCCTGACTAGGTCACAGCTTTTGCAAATGCAGCTGCAAATATTGCCAGGACACAGCAGAGTTTTGAATGCACTGAAGCTTTTACAGTTTGGAAAATACTTTAATTTTTAAAAAATACAAAATTATATATACAAAATGCCCTGCCATGGGGGCCCCTGGAAATGAAGCTTCATGCTGGGAAGCGGACTTGGCCCAGTTTTAGGGTGTCCGTCTACCACATGGGAGGTCCGCGGTTCAAGCCCCGGGCCTCCTTGACCGGTGTGGCGCTGGCCCATGCGCAGTGCTGATGCGCGCAAGGAGTGCCGTGCTACACAGGGGTGTCCCCCGCGTAGGGGAGCCCCACGCGCAAGGAGTGCACCCATAAGGAGAGCCGCCCAGCGCGAAGGAGGGAGCAGCCTGCTGAGGAATGGCGCCGCTCACACTTCCCGTGCCGCCTACGACAACAGAAGCAGACAGAGAAACAAGACGCAGCAAAAAGACACAGAAAACAGACAACCGGGGGAGGGGAGGGGAATTAAATGAATAAAAATAAATCTTTAAAAAAATAAAAAAATAAAAAAAAATAAAATAAAAATAAAAAAGCTTCATGCCCTCCGCAGGCAATGTCACCCTTCTCACACTTGACAGTCCAACATCATCCCATGACCTCCAGGGCCTGTCCCAGCACATTTTTCATGCTGCCCTCTGGTCAGTCCTGCTCTTCCCACCGTACCCACCATACCACCTGGACAATTCCAGGTGTGCCACTTTTGGCATCACCTCCTCCAGGAAGCCTCTCTGGATTTCTGCCCCTCTGGAGTGGGTGCCTTTCCATGTTCCTATTATAGCCCCTCCTCATCTCTGTGCCATTTCCCATGTCACGCTGATGTCTTCCACATCTCCAGCCCTCAGCGCCAAGGGGGCACAGATGGGGCCTGCCCAGATCTCCCCAGGTGCCAGGCACCCAGGGCCCACCCTGTAAATGTCTGTTGAATGACGATATCCATAGGAGGACACTGAAGGTCACAAGCTTAGGGGTGAGTCCCAACAGCACCCTCAGTGGTGGGGTCAGGAGCAGGTCGCTCCACCCCTCTGAGCCCAAGGACTGAGGATTAAATGGCAATAGGGATGGGAGATCTGTCTGGGCACCAACTTTCCTCAATGTGTTCTTTGACAAGTAGGAGGAGGCAGAGGGCCACCACAGCACCCCCGCTGTGCAGAGGAGGACACTGAGGCAGCCTCCCGTCCCTGGCTGATGCCCAGGCACCCTTGCCTGGATGGGGGCTGGACATGTGCCCACTACGTGGGAGGCCTTGGCTCTGAGATGACATCCTGCTGGGTCCCGTCCCTGTCCCCTCCCCGGCACCAGGTCAGGAGGACACGCAGCCTCCCCTAGCACAGAAGGTGCAGAACTCAGGCCAGGCGGGAAGGTCGCTGGGTTCTGGCCTGCAGGACCCTGAGGGGCCATTTGACCTCTGTTTTCTCACCTTGTGAATGGGGACGACAGCGAGGGCTCCCTGGGAGAAGGCCCTGCATACAGACGGTCATGTGCTCTTACCACACAGCTACAAACTTGCGACGGTTTGCTTGGTCGGTAGAGGTGGGGTCTGGCTGTGGACGAGGGGTCGGTCCCGCTTGGGACGAGGGGTCGGTCCCACTTGGGACGAGGGGTCGGTCCGGCAGCAGACGAGGGGTCGGTCTCACAGGGGTTGCGCGGTTCGGCTGACGGGGTCGCCCAGCGAAGCCAGCGACGAGGGGGTTGCCCGGAGAAGCAGGCTACGAACTGGGGACAAGGGAGGCCAGGCCCTTGTCGGGGGCTCTCAGGACTGGAGGGCGCACGGCAGAAGAACTACCTCGGAGACAAGGTAAACACACAAGTCCACTTTATTGAGGGAGAGGCAACAGTTTTATAGGGGCTGGGGAAGGCTGATTGGTCGAAGCCACGCCCTGTTCTGATTGGTTGTTGGAGAAAGGTCAGTGGGAGGTACTGGACGGGGGAGGGGCGGTGGTTAGGGATTGGCTGTTGCTGTTGCTGGGGGAAGGGGCAGGGTTTAGGGATTGGTGGCTGCTGTTGCTGGGGTAGAGGGCAGACTTGAGTTTCCTGCCCACGCCCGGCTGTTGCTGCTGTGGGGGGGGGGGAAGGGAAAAGGGCAGACTGGAATTTTCCGCCCTGCGCCTGCGCAGGGAGAAAGAAGAAGGGTGTTGCCTCATAAGGCATTGTGTGGCGCTATCTGGGAGGAGGGGCGGCCACGGAGGCATGGCTGCCGAGAAGGGGAGACCCGAGGGCACTCTGCGCCCATGCCGAGCTCCCTTCAGGGGTGGCGGTGGGCCCGACCAGCCACCCTATTACAGGGGCAGCGGTTTGGAATAGGCCTACCGCGGCCGCTCCCCCGCCAGGTCAGCAAACCACACTTCAGCCCGAGGGGCGACCGCACAAACTGACTTGAAGGGACTGATACTTTAAACCAGTTCTCAAATTCAAATTATTTTAAAGCTGAGAACCTTTTGTGCTGGAGACTTATGTCCCACCTTGTGCCACAAGTCACTAAGGGCTCGAAGTCCCAGTCTGAGCACCTGCCGCCAGCCCTCCTGCTGCTTCACGGTGCTGCCACTAATTGCGTCTGTGACTTCCCCCCACCAGTGATTGGGACTCAGGCCTGAGCACAGGTGAGACCTGCACCAAAAGGCCATCAGGCAGATACATCTGAGGAGAAGGGGGAGCACCTGGGACCCATTCTTCCAGAAAGCGACTTGTCCTATATCATCGTCTTCCTGGCCAAGTGCCACCACAACCCAAGTATCCTGGAGCTGCGGTCACAAAGGTGAGCCCCTGCCCACACAACACATGGCGATGTTGCCAGACATTAGCTGAGGGCCTTGGGAAGGTCACTCTGCCCTCTAGCCTCAGCTTTCTCGTCTGAAAAGTAAGGTGACAGGAGACCAAACCTGTAACTTACTCTAAGGATGAAATGAGATAAGCCATGCAATGTTCTTCCCCATACCTGGCTCTCCCGGAAATGCTGCTGGCGGGCGGAGGTTGTTTTTCTCTAGTATTTTCCTTCCCCGTGGAGAGGCTCTTGGCTGCAGCCCTCACAGACCCCTTAACCTCCCTTGTCCAACTGGAAAGGACATTTGAGACTCCACCCAGGGAGCCGCCGTCCTGGTTGTAGCCAGTGCAGGAAGCACAGGGGCTGCAGGGAGTGCCCGGCCCGCTCGGATCCCTGGGAAGGGACGGAGTAGGGATCAGTCATTATAAAAGAAAAAGATATGTAGTGCCCACTGCATGCAAGCACTTCTTTAGGCCCTCACCTAATTCAATGAACTAATCAGATAAAATTCCCTCCCTGCCTGGGATTCCCATTCCAGACAGGGAGCCTGGCAGTTACATTCGACATCAGCAGGTGGCACACCCAGTAAGTTAGCTGGGACGCCCTCACGTATCCCTCTGTTGAGATTCAAGGGAACATATTCTGAAAGGAATGGCAGTTTCTAGAATGGATTAAAAAAGTGGATGAACTTTGGGTCAAGAAAGAGGGGCTACTGTAACCACAGACCCCGGGGGGGGGGGGGCAGGCAGGAGTGGTCAGAGAGGGGTTGGCAGCACCTTGGATAGTCATCCAATTATTCCAGCTGGGGGCTACTGTTGGGTGGTACGTACCTTTCCCCTGCAGGAGGAAAGCAGTCTAAGAAGCTGTGGATGGGGTCTGGGAGCTTGAGGAGTTCCTTGAGGAGGGGAAGCCCTAGCACAGCCTTGGTGCCAGCCCAGAGGGCACCGAGACTCCAGGGTCCAGGGCAGGGAGGAACTGCTGAGCCAGGTCTCCTGACAACACTCTCGCCCTCCGTAGCTCAGCCCTCTGTGCTCGTGCTGCTGGGCCTGGAAAGCTTCCATTAGACGTGATGTCCTCTCGGTTGAGGAAGGTCATGACTGTTTGCATGACGTCACAGCAAGGGCCTGGGAGAACCTGGCTCAAGTGAACTGGGGAAGAGAAGGTCCATAAACCACATACACTGTGATTTTTTTACAAAAGCTGGACCCTAGAGGTTCCTAGAAGTGATATTGGGGTCAGTGGGCCTGGGAAGGGTTATAGGGAGGTGGTGAAGTGTCCCAGATGCTCACAATGGGAGGTCTGGGTGGGAGGTAGGAGTCTGAGGCTGAGGAGCCTTCCAGGCAGGGGCGTTGGATGGACTCAAGAGCTTTGTCTCATCACCCCACTCCCAATGCCACATGTTGTCGTCCAAGGCACTGCTCCCTACCTGGGGACCTTGCTGATTGAACTGGTCCTTCTGGACACAGCTCTCCAGGACCATCTGGACATTAAGTGGGCCTGGGGGTGGGTTGAGGGCTTGAGGCTTGGGGGAGAGGGCTCCTCCCTGAGCTCTTAGCCTTGGGCATGCCGGGTCCATAGGAGCCTCACAGTGCCCCTGGGAACTGGAGTATCCTGTCACATTCCAGATGAGTCAGCAGAGGGAGGACATCAGCCGCAGACCCGCATGTCCTTCCCACAACCTTCTGACTGCACAACAGCACAATGCTCTGGCTGAGCTGGGCACCGCCTCTCCTTCAGACCTGTCCCTGGTTGGGGAGTGAAGTTGGGCACTCCCTGGCCAGGCAGCACAGGAGAGGCCGAGCAGTCCCTTCCTGCCTGACTTGACAGTCTCCCCATCTGTCATTAGAGAGGGGTAGTGGAAGGTTCCTTAACCTCTGCCCGAGGGCCCACTCCTCTGGCGCCTAAAACCTGAAGTTCCAAGGTCTGGATGTGCTGGCCTGCCTCTGGTGGCCCCTCCCGATAGTGCAGCTTGAGCAGGGGTGAGGGGGCTGGTAGAAGCCAGGGGGCCTTTCTGATGGACCTGTGCTGTTTTCCAGGAAAGGATGATAAATGATGAGAAAAGGAGGAAGGTGAGCAGCTGTGGGCTTCACTGCAGGGGTGGGGGCCGGTTGGAGCAGGGGTGGAATTCAGAGTCCCATCGGGGCAGTCCTCCCTGGCAACATGTCCCTGTCTCCTAGATTCCTGGGGGAATCTGGTGCGCAGGGAGTGACGGGAGGGGCTCGGGATCAAGGTCCACTTGTGGAGGAGTTGCTGGTTAAGCCCAGCCCTGAGAACAGTTAGGGGCTGGGCAGGACTGGAGGTGAGGAGGGGCTGCTCCCGGGGCTAAGACCCAGACCCTGGCCCCTATACCACCCTGTGTCCCCTCCCAGGCCTCCTCACCACCCAGTCCATCCCTCTGCCCAAGGAAAACAAAGAAATGTCCCAAGAGAACCTCCTCCCATCAACCTGAAAAAGTCACAGCCTTGTGCCTGAGGAGCTATTTGAAGACTGGTCCAGGTCCTTGGAGGGGCTCAGAGAGTCAGAGGGAAGGCAGGGCAGGAACTGGGTGACGGCAGGGGTGCAGTCACCCTGATAACTGTGGTCAGAGGCCCTGGGACCATGGGTCTATGTCAGCATCAGACCTGCTGCCCAGCGACAGTCGAAGTACCCAGACTCCAACTTCTTGGGGCAACTCTATAGGGAGATGTGGGGCGAGGCTCCCAGTAGCATCATGGTGGACGCCCTGACGTGCAGCAACCACCTGTCTTGGCAGCTGGGTCCTCTGTCCCCATCAGACGACAACGCCTTCAAGACCTGGAAGAACAAGGCCATGATAAAGCCTGATGGGGGCCCGACCTGCAGCAGCCAGGGGTGGGCTGCCTGGGGGGCTCAGTGAAGCCCAGGGCTCAGCAGAGTCGTTGGGGGTCAGCCTGTGCTGGGATTTCCACGCCACGCTGGTCTAACTGGTGATGTGGGCAAGTTGCCTTGTCTCTCTGAGCCTCAGTTTCCATTTTTGGGAAATAAGGTGATGGGGAATGACCTCTTAGACAGCTGGAATCCATAGGGCACTGTTGACGGATCATTTAGCTGGGTGTCCAATGTACAAACTGCAGTGGTAGCATGGGGAAGGCTGGCCAGGTCCTGGGAAAGGCCCCCATTGTAAGCCAGACTTTCCATCCAGCCACCAGCCCCTAAGTCAGTGTCAAGGACCAGCAAGGCTACCATTCCAGTGATGTCGGGGACAACCCACGACTCAGCGTGCACTTGGCTGACTCCTCCATCTTCAACGGGGAAGAGATGAGCACCAGCCGTCTCCCAGAGTGTATTGAAGCTAGGAAAAGGTGACCTTCCCTCCCATTTCCTGACAGTCCTTCCCTCATCCCATCATTCCTGGTGCCAGCGTTTCAACGTCTGCACCTAAAATTTGACCGATAGGACCTGGCTCCAGAATATAGCGTCTAGAAGCCACATGGACCTGGACACAGGGTCTTTGGCTTCTGCTGGTCTTGCTGTTCCCCACAGAGTAGGCCTCAGCACAGCCTCCAGCCGCACCTCCTCCTCCTGGGCTTCTCTACCTTGTTCATTGCAGTCTAGCACACCCACAGGTGCTCCTTCTTAGGGGGCTGCAACCACAACTCCTCGCTGTTGCTCTACAATCAGCTGGGAGCGACTGCAGCATCTGTGCCATCCACCTGGACAGGAAAAACAGCAATAGGTGAAGAGCATCCGGGGAGCCAGGTGGGTGTGGCGTCCTCTTGTGCCCCACTCAGGCCTCTTTGCATAATGACCCCACCTGAACAACTACTTTGACACCCAGCCATATCTGGGCCTCCCCCCACCCCCACCCCCCAGGACAAAGCAGGCAGCCACCATAGCACCCACCATACAAAGGACAACTAGGATGGTTCCTCATCACTGGCTGATGCTCAGTGATCCATGCCTAAGTCGCCTCCAGCTCTGGGATGTGGGGCTCTCAGGAGGCAGCATGGGTTGTGTCCCCCTGTTCATCTGCTAAACCTGCAGTGGTCCTGAGTCCTCTTCTGGGTGGTCACAGCCCTGAGCAGTCTGGTCCAGATGCCCTCTCCCCACTGGTCTGCTGACCCCCAAACCAGCTTCACTGATCTTTTCTTTACCTTGGAGCATGCCAAGCCTTTGTCCACTGCAGAAGCCTCCTACCTCCATTGGTCCTCCTTATAACCCACACGTCCTCTCAAGGCTCAGGTCAGAGGCTACTTTTATGGGCACGGGGATATGCACAGCTTTTGGGATCAGACCCATAGTTGGGCCATGTAACAGCCCTGTACAGGCACTTCTCAGAGCCTCAGTTTCCTTGAATGAAAGTGGGGTCTGGGACTCCGACGTCTCGAAGGTTATTGAGGTTTGAAGCAGAGGGCATGAAGGTGCCTAAAGAGCGTGGACGTGGGGAGACCCGCCTGCCCAGGAAGCACTCAGCGCAGAACAAGGCCCCCGGTGACCAGCAGGAGCAGCGGAAATGGGCGGGAGGAGACGCTGAGTCCCACCTTCTGGGCTGGGAGCTTCCGGTGCTGGTGACGGCGGGAAAATCACCCAGTGCCCAGGAGGGGCCCCCTAACCACAGCAACTGCCCCCCCACCAGCCTGGTGGACAGACCCTTGCTCCAGGAGAGCCTCTGGACCACTGGGCCTGGGCTTCTGGGGTCTGGTCACAAGGAGGGGAGGGGTGGAAGAGGAAGAGGAGGGAGGCTGCCTAGGCTTCTTTCGGCTGGACTCAGGGGTACTGCCGGGCTCCAGGTCTGCCTGACCCGGGCGTCTACCTAGGCCCCCCACCTCCGGGGGACAACTGGGGACCTTGGCAGCAGGAAGGAGGGAGATATTTGTGTCTCTTGCGTCTCCAAGCCCTTCATGTCCATCAGGACCAGCGCCTGGCTGAGTCTTCGGTGGCCCTGATCCCCGTGTGACATGGGGGCACAGAGGGGATGGTGGTGGGAGACCGGAGATGTCAGTCAAACGGCTCCCGCGAGCGGCGCAGTGGGGGCAGCTGGAGACCGTTAGCGCCGGCCGCGCGCATGCGCCTCCCCGAGACCGCCGCTCGCTGTCGGTTGGGCTCGGGGGACTTCGGGGAGAAGGGCGGCAGGGCTGGGCGGGACCCAGGCAGGGGCTTTAGGGGGCGGGCGGCTGGGCGGGGCCGAGGGGCTCCCCGCCCACCGCCGCGGCACCTGCGCCGCCACAGCCTGGCCTGAAGCAGACTCTGGGAACGGCTCTGCCGGTGGGAGGCAGCGACAAGGGACGATGCGTCCCTGCCCTTTGGGGACAGACGTCCGGCCTAGCGCCCAGCACCGGGCCCCCGCCATGTGCGGCACAAGGCCATGAAGGACAGCCCCTGAGAGCCTGGGCCCTGCTCAGGGACCTGGGAGGAGTGACCCAGGTGAGAATGATGGTTGACTGCCAGGAGATGCTCAGGCAGCCTTCCGGTCAGGGGTGGTAGGACTGCCACATGCTGTGGTCCACACCCCATCCCTGAGAGAACTGGCAGCCTGTCCTGTCTGGGCAGGCACTTACTCAGCTCCCTGTCCAACCCCTCAGTCTAAATGGGAAAAAGAAGAGAGATGTAGAGATGAACCCAGGGCCAAGGAAGGGCAGAGTTCAGAGCGTAAGGTAGGGTTAGGGCACCCCAAATTCAAGTACACCATGGGGTTTTCTTTGGAAAGAGAACCCCAGAGATCCTGGGGACCCCTGCCTCCTCCCTCCACAATCTGTTTACTTCTTAGCATCCTCACTTGAGCACAGGCCCACACTCACACTCACACTCACACATTGACTTACAGGTGGGACCATGGGTGTGGGGGGCAGAGAGTGATTCCAGAAGGAGGTGTCTTGGTCTCTGTGAGGACTTAAAGCAAGGAGAGAGAGCTCCTTTTGAGCACCGCCCCCCCCCCCCAGCACCCACCTACACCCTGTCGTACATCCTCATTAGCCTAAGGTTGCCCTCCTTGTGAGGGGTTGGTGTTGGACCTGGGCTGACAGCTGGTGCCTCCCTGGCCCCTCTCAGGTCCTGGCCACTCTCCTCCTCAGCTGTCACCAGTCCTTCCCTCTCCCAAGCCTAGCCCCATGGTGGCACTCCAGCCTGGCAATCAGGATCCAGTCATGAGCGGAGCACAGGGGCCCTGAGGTGAAGAGAAGCAGCAGTGGGCCACCAGGGAGGCCTGGGGTGCCCCTCCCTGACTTGGCCTGTGTTTTCCTCCTTTCTCTGGACCAGAAGTAGCAGGACTGGGCTTAGGCTTGTTCAGAAGATTTTTATGGGAGATGGGTTGGCGTCTTGGAGGATCATCATAGCTTGGACTCTAAACTTTAGTTTCTGGGGTCATCCAACCCATTGGCCTTCTCTGTGGTGGTCCTGGGAGCAGGAGTCTGTCCACCTTCATCCAGGCTGGACCTCCCATCCCAGCTGGTTCCGGTCCCTGCCCTCAGGTAGGGGGTTAGGGGCCACACCAGGGCTTGGCCAGCAGGGGGTCCGCGGATGCTGAGGGTTGGAAATTGCACCTAAGGTGGGGATGGGCTGGCTCTCTCCAGGCTCATGGCCTAAGGGAAGAATCGGAAGTTTGACCTGAGAACTGAGGCTTCTCTGCTCAGATTGGACATCCTCTGCTTGACCTCCGTTCTGGGGCCCGAGTCTCTGCTGCTGTAAAATGGGGAGGACAGGCAACATCCACACGGTCTGAACTCTGTTCTGGGTGCCTGGAACCAAAGAGGGTGAAGAGTCCTGTCTATTCACATTTCGCTTCTGCATTTGAGAAAAGAATAAAAAGTCAGAAAGCTGCTAGGCTGGCTGCATGCCCTCCCCTTACCCCAGTTCACGACACCTGCACCTTCTCTTGAATGTGGCTCTCCAGCAGGTTCCCAGCTCCTGGCACTTTAATATTCTAGGCACCAGGCTGGGCTGTTGGATGCATTCTTTTCTTGACTTAGCCCTACTGCAGAGCTGTAGCTGTTGTCCCCATTGCACAGACGAGCTCAATAATGCTGTGGGATCAGGGTGCGACCAACCCTGGAGGCAATTCCCCCATGAGAGATGGAGCTCTGGGGACTGGTGGGTCCTGGGAGGTGCTTAGAACCCCCTGGCATGACACTGTGCACCCCCTGACTGTCTGTCCCTCCTTTGTCTGACCCTAGTGAGAATCTGAGTCTGTCCTGAGTGGGTCTGAGACCTGCACAGCGTGGCCCGTTCAGGCAGGCAGGCTAGAGAGGCTGGGGGAGCACCAGGTGCTGCCTTCCAGGACAGCGACTTGTCCTATATCATCATCTTCCTGGGCACCTACAGAGCCGTCCTCACCAACGGGTCCTGGACTTGCTCTTCAAAAGGTGAGGATGCCCCCCACCCCTGTGCTATGGCTCAGTGACGACTCTGTTACCCTCTAGCCTGTGTCTGGGGAATGTCACTTCACCCTGTAGCTTCAGTTTGCTCCTTTGCACAGTGGGGTGATAGGAGGACCAATCTCTTGGGGTGATTGTCAGGAATAAATGGGAGAAGCTCTGGGAAGCACCTCTGTGGTGTCTGGCTCTGTGTAAAGTTTGGGCCGAGGAGTGGGTATCGGCCAGGTGTGGCATTTTCTCCTCCCCCCAAAAAGAGCTCCTCCTCTTGCCTCACTGACCCTTGACCTTTGGCAAACCTTTTTCCATCTGTAAAGGAGATTGCACCTAGGGTGACCTCTTCCTTGATGTAGCCAGAGTGGGGTTGCTGGGGGCCAGGAAGGGGCCTGAGACCCACAGAGAACTGGGAAGGGGCCCCCAAGGGCTTCTGAAGTCCTCAACATAAACGAAGGGGCCACTATGGGGTGACACTTTTTTCGGTGCTGAGTTGAATTGGGGGAAACTAGCAGAAATTCTGCCTCCTCTGATTTTCATTCCAGTCATGAAGTCCAACCGTAACACTAGACAATGTCAGCAGGTGGCGCACCCAGTAACTGAGATGTGACACCATCGGGGCCTTTGTACCTTCCCTCATTGGGACCAGTGAGGCAGATGCCAGAAGCATCCAAGAAATGGTGGACTCTGGGTGAGGAGAGAGGACTCCTCTCAGGCCAGAGCAGGATGGGGACTGTGGGGGTTGAGGCAGGGAGGGACTGGGCATAGCCCCGGGCCCACATATCCCATGATGCCCACTGGAAGGGGCGGCTGGAGGGCTTCCTCATGCAGGGGACCAGAGTCAAAGAGCTTGTCTGGGGTGCTGCGTTGCTGGATGCAGAGGGGAGTCTAGAGGCGCAGAGCCAGCCCCTGAGAGAACCAGACCCCAATACAGGCTCCTGCCCCCCCCCCCAAGCCACTGACCTAGATCATGAGGTGTGTGAGCTACCTGCCACCCACCGGCCTGGACCTCTGCCCTATGTGCTGCACTGCTGGGGGCTGGGGTAGGCTGCATACCTGGCCTTTGGGGGGACAGTGGTAGTGGAAAAAGGAGACCCACAGGTGGCACGCAGAGAGTGAGGCAGCACCTCGGGGCACGGGCTATGGATTGAGGTTCCAAGAGGTCTCAGGACAGGCTGAGGCAGGATGACTCAGTTCCCTCATGGGTCAGATGAAGCTTCTAGCATGTGTTTTCACCTAGTGCTCATCAGCGACACAACCCCTCTCTGCTCTCATAGAGTTCTGGTGGGAGGTGGCATGGGGGAGAGACAGAGAAGTAGGACAGGCTTTGCTGAACTTGGGAGAGTTGGTCAGACCATAGAGGGAGGACGTCCTAAATCAAGGCTCATTTAGCTCCCTCCTGGAGTCTAGTCCAGCTCTGCCATCACAGGCCGAGTAGGGCTGGAGACGAGGGACACTATCCACTGGATGGGCAGGTGCAGTCAAAGGGCCAGGCCCCAGGAGGGTTACGCCCAGATGGCCGTGTGCAAGGAGGAGAGGAACATCAGGACATCCTACAATAAGCTGACGGTCCTGCACGACTTCTTCCTTGAAGGGCCATGTGAGAGCTGGGATCTCAGTCAAACCAACACAGAACATGAAGGAACCAAACCTCACCTTCCAGGCTGGCACAGACACAGGATCTCATTTGCTATTCAGGTCTAGCATTTGGTCTTTACAAGAACTGTGTATGACCCCTTCCCAGTAGGTAAATATTTTTGTCTTTTGTACAAAAATTCAAAATTCTTCCATCCCAACAAATATATCCTCCCACGAACCCCATTTCACATGGTCCCATAAAGCAGTGGCATGTGGCCCTTGCAGGTGTGAGAGTCAACATCTGTGAGACCCAATGGTGCCCTTCCTCCTTCAGTGGGTGAAGTGTTGGCTAAAAATGGACTCTGCTTCCTTCCCTGGGGTGGAGGTCTCCATTCAAGGTGGAGAAGCCTGTTTTTCTGGGGGTCATGATGGTAATGTCTATGGTGCAGCCTGAGAAAGTCTAGAGTGGGGTGTGGTGGGGCCGTCCCATGGGTAGGCACCCAAGGACCTGAGCAGTGAGCAGTGCCCCTAAGTCAGGAAGGTTCCATGGAAGTCCAGGTCAACCTGTCAAGGGGCAGGGGCATGCCTGGCAGCAGGAGAGATTCAGGGTGAAACTGGAGTTGGGGGGTGGTCAGGCCTGCTGGTAGGGAAGGAAATGCTGGCTTGGTTTGGTCTATTCTGGTTGGGGTTTGCTAACCCACCCAACGAGCGAGTCCCAGGAAGGGTGATCCTGAAGCTGGCAGCACCAGGACCAGTTAGTAGTTGTCAGTTTGGAACTTGAGTTGCTTCTTCCTCTGCAGAAGGGTTGAGCAGGCTCCTTTATTCAGTGTGTCCACATGAGGATGGACTGCTTCATAAGAAGTGAATGATGGTCGGCGGAGGAGTCCATGGCATAATAGACATTTTCATTGTCAGGGACCTTCAGCTATGTTGGGGATGGTCAGGGGGTAGTCAGCTGTGCTTAGGAGGCCACAGAACATACCAGCCCTTGTGGTCCCCATGAAGCCTGGTCTCAGGCAGAGACATGAGGCCCCCAACCCAGCTCCAGGACCACTGACGACCCCTCTGAATGATATCTGCCCAAAGGCCAGACCCAGGAAGCACTGAAGACAGGGAATCTTGTTCAAGAGTGCCTCTGATACCAAACCTGGCAACGTCAACCTAGAGCTGTCAGCGCGTCCTCCCAATTGGCCACCCACTCCCCTTGCCCATCTGCCTTCACTGCTGGGGACCTCAGAGCTTCAGTTACCCTTCTAGAATGTGGATACATCCCCTGAACCCCACACTCCTCAAGACAAAACATCTGAGGCTCAGGAAATGACCATAGAGCCAGGGAAGCCTCCATGTCCTGGGGTAGCTCAGAGCGAGCAAGGTCTTCCTCTCTGATCCTATTTTCAACCTGAGGCCTAGACTGTAAAATCATTCACCCAGTTGTTGCTCTGAGTACAAAGACCACCACAGTCACACTTCAGTGATGGGTTCTGATCTGGAGCCTGAAGACCTGTCCTTGTGACTTTGGGAAAGTCACCTTCTTTGTGAGCCTCAGGTTTTTCATCTGTAAGTCACTGTTACTACAGAGAGTGGGAAAGCTCCAACTGCTGCAGTAACCCCAAAACCAGCTCTAGACTTCCAAGATTTCTTCTCACATAGGAAGTCCCCAAACCTGAGGATGCCATGAAACAAGGACTGCCATCACCAACATGGGTCCTGCCCTGGGCTCGGTGTTGTTTGCACTGTTTTGAACCAATCCTCACCCAGGACTGTGCAGCAGGTGCACTTAGCACCCGGTACCCTCAAACTCTCAAACCTGGGAGACACGAGGGATTGTCTGGAGCCCCTGGCTTGGCTGACTCCACAGCCCACTACCAAGCCTCCTTGTCATACTGAAAGGGTGCTGCCCTCCGCTGGCTTCCATTTGCAGGACAGCGTTGTACAACCTCCATCCCTTTCTGTTCTTCTGCTACATGCTGCTGGGCCTGAGTGTGAGCCTCTCCAGGCTGTTCAGCGGTTGCATCCTGGGATACTGACCTACTGCACATATCGATGGGACCATCCTGCAGAATGGCTGTGAGTGAGTGGACGTGGGCAGACCCCAGCCCTTACTGGCCCTGCCCTCTGGGGAACACTGGTCCTGCCCCTTTGGTGGAGCTGCCTGGGAGGTCAGCAGCAGAAGGTCTGAGTCCACATCCTCCACTGATGCTCAGAGTTCATCTCCAGAGAGAGACTAGACAGCTGAAGAGGAAAAACAAGGGCAACCCCATGGATGGGCAGGTGGGAATTCAAAGCTACTGTGCAGGAAGTTCTTGCATATCTGACAGATATTTCAGGTACAATAAGTGGCAGTAAGAGGTCGTCAAATGCTAGCTGAATACAAGTTAGAAGTAAACTCATAAATACACTGCTGGAAAATTTTGAGACCAAACACATCCCAGGTTTACAAATGTTGATAGTTAAAATCTTATTATCTTAAGGCAATGGTTTCTTCAGTTGAAGTGCTCTACAATCAAAGCTATTTCTGAGGAAGTAAACTTAGTGATTGCTCTACTGGCAACCTCCGTCCATTCTTTCACTCATTCATTCATTTTCTGTGTCTACTTCCAGGGCGCCTTGCCCCTGTGAGCTTCAGGTCCCCTATAAAATGGAAGGATTTGGATATAATCTCTAGGAATCTCTCTGGGAAAGTTTTAAATAATACAGCACTTTTAAGTTTCCCCAAAAAATATTTCAGAGAGAGGACAGAGTTCCCATATACTTTCTCCCCAAATACAACTTCACCTTTTATTCACATCTCGCTAGTGGCCAGCCAGCCTTGGAAATTTTTAGTAACTGTGGTCCATGGTTACATTAGGGCTCACTCTGCCTACAACGTTCTCTGGTTTTGACAAACACATGAACTCCTGCGTTTAGCAATACAGTAGCTCACAAAATCTTTTCACTCCCGGAAATGCCTTGTGCTCCACCCATTCGTCCTATTCTCCCCAAAACGTGAACCCACGGACCTTTTTACTGTCTCTGTAGTTTTCCTTTTCCCTGTGGCTCATGTAGCTGGAATCATAGGAAGGACCCTGGAAGGATTAAAGGCAGGAAGCAGTGACAATCGAGGCATTGAGCCATGAATTCAGGCTGTTTCCTTTCCACATTGTGATTTTTGATGTTTATGGATTTGAAGTCTCCACTTAGTGCTGATGGAACTCCTTATTTTGAGTTTGTTTTTTCCTTGAAAACTGAAGTTCCTAATGGCTGATCAAGACACTTGAGCAAGATGAGCAGAAATTGTTGCCGCTTCCTCCAAATCTGTATAAAATCAACCAGTGTCCTGGTCAGGAAACGTCCTTGCAAATGTTATTTTGAAAGATGCCCACATTTCTGAGGTGCTGCTATGCCTTGAGAAGGGTCCAAAGACCTCTAATGCTAGGAAAATGAGATAGTCAGACCCAGCTCCTGGTCTGGTTACTGACACTGAAATGCACATTTGCTCTGGGGAAGGTGGGCTTGTATGTTTGCTTCAGGAAACCAAGGAAGTCTCACTGGCCCTTCTCACTTCTCCATGTGCAATAAACAGATGGCCCTGCATGGTTCCTTACTTGAGGGACTAAGAAGTGGTATCACATTCGAATGAGCAGAGAATGTGAAAGAACCAAACCTCAACTCCCAGGTTGGAGCAGAAAAATGATTTAATAGAATACATAATTCTAGCATTTAGTATTTCAAACAACTGTTACCCCTGCCTAATATGTAACTTTTTTTGGTTTTATGTAAAAATTTAACATCCCTCCCATTTCCCCAAATAACCTTCTCAGCAACCCTATCTCACATGGTCCCATAAATCCCTGGGGAAAGAAGCATGAGGCCTTTGCAGGGCCTGAGGGGCATGCAGTGCCCCCTAAGGTATCAAGTGGTCCATGGAAGTCCAGGTCACTCTATCAAGGGACACGGTCATGCCTGACAGCACAGAGGTTCAGGGGTGAAACTGGAGTCATGGGGTGCTCAGGCCAGCTGATTGGGAGGGATGGGCCAGCCTGGGTTTGCCTATTCTGATTGGGGTCCTCTAAACCCACCTGACCAGCTAGACCTGGGAAGGGTGAGCCTGAGGCCAGCAGGCACCAGGGCCAATTAATAGTTGCCCTTTGAGGACTTGAGTCCCTTCTTCTTCCTCTGCAGAAGGGTTGAGCAGGCTCCTTTACTAGTGTGTCCACATGAGGATGGACTGCTTCTTAAGAAGTGAATGGTGGTTGGCAGAAGAGTCCATGGCATAATAGACATTGCCCTTATCAGAGATCTTCAACTCTGGTGGAGAGGGTCAGTGGGTAGTCAGCTGTGCTCAGGAGGCCACAGACCACACCAGCTCTTGGTGATCCTGAAGTTGGCAGGCACCAGAGCCACTTATTAGTTGCCCTTTGGACTTTAGTCCCTTCTTCCTCCTCTGGGGAAGGGATGATCATTTTCTTTGTTTATTGAGGTCCCTGTGAGGAAGGTCCTCTTCATTCGGAGGAAATTGTAGTTTGCCGAGGAATCCATTGCATAGTACACATTTTCATTGTCAGGGACCTTCAGCTTTGTTGGGTATGGTCAGGGGGTGGTCAGCTGTGCTCAAGAGGCCACAGACCACACCGGCCCTTGTGGACCCCAAAAAGCCCATCCGCAGGCAGAGACATGAATCCCCAGTCCAGCTCCTGCACCACCAAGGACCCCTCTGAATAACACATTCTGAAAGGCCAGACTCAAGAAGCACTGAAGGCAGGGCGTCTTGTCCAAAAGGGCCTCTGACTCAACAATGGCAACCTCAGTCTACTGTTGTCAGGGCGTCCTCCCAATTGGTCACCCCATCTGGCCAAGTTACTGACTTTGAATTGCACATTTGCTCTGGGGAAGGTGGGCTTGTGTGTTTCCTTCAGGAAGCCAAGGAAGGCTTCCTGGCCTTTCTAGCTTCTCCATGTATAATAAACAGATGACCCTGCTCAACTTCTTATTTGAGAGACTAAAATCTGGTATTACATTCAAATGAACAAAGAATGTGAAAGAACTAAACCTCAACTCCCATGTTGCAGTAGAAACATGATTTAATAGGATACATAATTCTAGCATTTGGTATTTCAAAAAAATAACTATTGCTCCTGCCCAATATGTAAATTTTTTGCTTTCATATAAAAATTTAATCTCTCTCCCATCCCCCCAAATAGCCCTCCCATCAACCCCAACTTTCATGGTCCCATAAACCCCTGGGGGAAGAAGCATAGGGCCCTTGCAGGGCCCACGGGGCATGCAGTGCCCCTTAAGGCAGTGAGGGGTCCCTGGATGTCCAGGTCACTCTGTCAAGGGACACAGTCATGCCTGACAGCAACAGAGGTTCAGGGGTGAAACTGGAGTCATGGGGTGCTCAGGCCAGCTAGTTGGGAGGGAAGGGCCAGCTTGGGTTGGCCTATTCAGATTGGGGTCCTCTAAACCCACCTGACCAGCTAGACCTGGGAAGGGTGAGCCTGAGGCCAGCAGGTACCAGGGCCAGTTAATAGTTGCCTTTGAGGACTTTGCCCCTTCTTGCTCTGCAGAGGGGTTGCACAGGCTCCTTTATCACTGAGGTATCTGCGAGGAAGGTTCACTTTGTGAGTAGAAAATGGTTGTTGGCAGAGAAGTCCATGCTGTAGTACATGCTGACCTCTTCAGGGATCTCAGCTCTGGTGGGGAGGGTCAGGGGGTGCTCAGCTGTGCTTAGGGGACCTCAGGCCATCCCAGCCATTGTGGTCCCATGAAGGCCAGCCTCAGGCAGAAACATAAGGCCCAGCCTCCAGGCCACCTAGGACCCCTCTGAATGACACCTGCCAAAAGGCCAGACTCAAGAACAAATATGGTATGATTGTTGTGATTAAAATGAACTAAACATACTGTGTGATATCATGGAGTAAATAACTTGGATATGGTTCCAAGTTCCAGAAAATAGAATGAGGTTAGAAAATGGAAAGCTGAGGATTAACTTGTACAGAGTGGGAAAAAAGGATGTGTGATAATCTTTGGAAATGAATAGAAAACGTGAAAGCACACGTTTGTAGCTAGCAATGCTATTATATGGGTATGACATTGTTTGAAAGAGAAAGTCAAGGTCAAGCATATTAATAAAAGTAAAGCTAAAAAAAATGTAACATAATGTATAGTAAACATAGTAAAACCTCATGTGAAATATGAATATGTGGGATATTGCATATATGACTTTTTCTTTTAAACCTGAACAAATGTATGTTAATGTTACAAAATGTTAATATCAGACAAAAATTATGCTACATGAAAGAAGACAGACACAAAGTACTACATATTGCATGATTCCATTTATATAAAATGTAAACATAAATCCATTTAAAAATATTGAATTAAATTAGTGGTTATTTAGGCGTGAGGAAGGATAGAGGTATTGAGAGGTGACTCCTAAGCAGTGTGGAGCTTTCCTTTTGGAGTACTGAAATTCTTATAAAATAATTTGTGGTGATGAACGCATGACATTGTGAATATACTAAAAGCAATTTAGTATACACTTTGGATAAACTTTGTGGTATGTGAATATATGTCAATAACACTGCTTTAATAATAAAAAAATAAATAAATGGAAGAAAAGCCTGAAATAGCAGCTATATACAGCAGGAGAAGCATAGAGAAATTGAGAAGTGCTGAATTATTTTGTTTGTTTGTCTGATTTTGTTTATAATAATTATTTTTATTGAAATAATGAAAATGCTATCATAATGATTCACGTGCTGAATGCACAAATTCAGTGGTATACCAAATACCATTGGAGGTACAGTTTGGATGGACTGTATGCTTTATCAATATGGATCAATAAATTGACTTGTTTAAAAAAAATAAAAGAAGCACTGAACCCAGGCAATCTTGTTCAAAAGTGCCTCTGACTCTGGCACTGGCACCCTCAGCCTAGAGCTGTCAGGCGCACCTCCCATCCGGCCACCCCGCCCCCACGCCCAGATGCCTTCACTGATGGGAATCTGAGAGCTCACAACTCACCCCGCCCTGACCATTGGGCGTCCTGCACCTTTCTCCTGGCTCCTCAAGGACATCAGCTTTCAACCAGGTTCCCCACTGCCTGGGTCACTCCCAGGGACATACAAGACCAGGAACTGGCAGGGGGATATCGCCGCAGGCTCCCAGGGCTTCCTCGGGGCAGTGGGGTGGAGGTAAGATGCTGCCCACCACCCTTCTGGCAGGTTTTCTGGGGCACACAGCCTCGGTTCTGGGCCTGGGAGTGTAATCTTGAGGCTGCCCCCTCCCTGCTGCCTTCTCCAATGAGCCACTTGACTTCCATCCTCTGAAATCAGTTGCACCAGTTCGTCCTCTGGCTCTTCCCCCTCCAGGCTGTGTTTCTGCAATGCCCTGCAGATCACGGCCGGAGCCCCATCTTGGAAGGCCGCCTGGGGCATGTCAGGGAACAGGCAGGGCCCTGGAGCCTCCAGTCGGGGCTGGGGGAGTAGGGGCCTCACTGCCTTCCTCTGCTCCCAGGAAGACCACCATGGAAGGAGGGGTCTTCTCTAACCATTCCTTCCCCGTCTCCCACAAGAATGCCCCCTGTCTCTCAGAGGCTTCCCGTGAGGGCTGAGCCTCTTCCCTTGGTGGGCCCCTTGCACAGCTCCTGTGGGCTTCAAGAGCCCCAGGGACAGAGGGCCCCATACAGGAGAGTGCTGGACGTGCATGTGGCCGGCCTGGGCCGTTCTCTGTCACCTCCCACCACACCTCGGGCATCTCTTTATCCCCTGGGATCTGCCTCTAGAATAGGCCCCTCCAGGATGAGTGAGTGAACTGAGAACAGACATCTAGTGCAAGCCTGGAGGTCAGGGAGGAGGAGGGGCCGGACGCCCACAGGCCTCCCACGTGCCAGGCCTGTGCTGGGGCAGGGGCTGGGCACAACCTGCCTCAGCCCAAGAGCCTGGGCACAGGCGAGGCTAAGACGAAGGGACATACAGGTGAGCTTAGTTACCAGCACCCTAGCTCCAGGTGCTCCGAGAAGTACCGCGCCACGTTGATTATGTCCCACAGAACCTCAGCCAGCGTGGGTGTGGGTGAGGGCTGAGGTGACGCGATCTTCAGATCTCTCCAGGATCTGATCGCTCCCCTCACAGCCACCACCCTGGGGCAGGCCCTACTCTCCCCCCACCCCCCCAGGGGGCAGCAGCAGCCCCTGACTGGCTTCCTTGTTCAGACCCAAACAGGGTCCATTACCCAGACCCTAAAAGCTGCCTAACCTCATTCATGCCCCCTGACCCCTGCACCTTCACCCCTGGCCTCCATCCTGCCCCTTAGGCCATGCACTCACCATGCTCAGTGTTCCCAGACCGACCCTCCCTTCCCTTCTCTCCGGGGTTGCCCCAGTGAGGTCTTTCTAGGTTGCCCAAACCCAAGGAGGAAGCCTCAAATCTCCAGGCACTGTCCTCAGCTCAGACCACCTTTGAACCGCAGACTCTGCCCCTTCTGGATCTGGTTGAATGTCTGTCCTTCACAGCATGTCTGATCCAAGGGGGCAGGGAGGGCCCACAACGATCACATCACATTCACCGCCTGACTGAGCGAGGGGTCCCAAGGGACAGTGGGGGCAGAGAGGAATGGGAGGTAACTTAGATCAGCAGAAGACAAAAACCTTGTGTTCAGATCCATGGTGCTTCTAGAAGCTTTATTCTGGAGACAGCGTATTGATCAGTTTTTAGGTGCACAAGGTGGAAAACTGGCCTACGAACGGAGGGGTCAAAAGAGCTGGTTGGAAATTGGATGGATAGTCACCTGTTCCTGATTCCTCATGGACAAAGCCCGTGTTCGTCTCTTCCCCAAGGGAGCTGATTTGTTGGCTACATCCCAGAAAAGCCACACCTGAGCTGGTCACTGGATTCGCAGCTGTCCTGGTACTTAAGGCTGAATTTCGTGCCTCGCAGGTGAGTGGAAGGACGAGCTTACACTGGGGCCTCTCCCAGGACTTGGCCAGCACTCCCCATTCTACCACTGTGGTTTGTATGTTGGACACCCAGCTAAATGACAAGGCAAGAGCATCCATGCACTCCACCTCTCTGAGACATCATTCAGTATCACCCCATTTCCCAAGACAGAAACTGAGGCCCAGGAAGCCCTGACAACTTGCCCATGTCACAGGTTGGGCAGAGGTTGAGTGGAAATCCCAGCCCAGGTGTCTGACATGTAGGGACTCTGCCAAGTCCTGGGGTTCACTGGATCCCTGAGCAGCCCACCCCTGACTGCTGGGACTGAGTCCCCACCTTTTATCCTATCCTTGCTCTCCTAGGTCTACAAGGTGTTGACCAATGCAGGCAGAGGATCCAGCTCCCAAGACAGGTGGTCACTACATGACAGGGTGGCCACTGTGATGCCCCCAGGAGCCACACCCCAGGTCTCCCTACAGAGTTGCCTGAGAACTGGCAGCCAGGTGCCTCAGCTGTCTCAGCAGGTCTGATGTGGACGTTGAGACATGGCCCCAGGGAGACTATGCCCAGCCACAGGGGAACCCCACCTCTGCCACCACCCAGTTCCTGCCCTGCCTTCCCTCTCCAACTCCCTGAGACCCTCCAAGGACCTGGAGCAGTCTACAAGGCGGTGACTTTTGCAGTTTGAGTGGAAGAAGACCTCTTGGGCCATTTCTTTGTATTCCTGGGGCTGAGAGATGGACAGGATGGTGAGGAGGTCTGGGGGGGGGGGTGGGGCGGGGAGGACACTGGGTGGAATAGGGGGCCAGGGTCTAGATCTTGGCCTCTGTTGCAGCCTCTCCTTGCCTTCGTTCTCAGGGCTCAGGTTTCAAACAGCAACTCCTCCAGCAAGTTGATTTTGATCCCAACCCCTCTCCTCACTTCATCTGGGATAGGTCCCCTGTGCATCAGATTCTCCTGAGGAATTTACGCGGAAAGGGGATGGTGCCATGGAGTGTCCTGCCCAAGTGGGTCTCTGACTTCCACTCCCCTTCTAAGACTCACCCCATCCCTGCAGTGACACCCACAGCTACCCACCTTCCTTGTATTCTCAGAATTACTCATACTTTCCTGGAAGGCAGCCAGGCCCATTGGACGAGGACCCCAGGCCCTTACCAGCCACTGCTCATGTCTCACTACTGTGAAGGGCCAACAAGGGGCAGGGAAGCATACCCAGGACTTGGAACTCTTCAGGTTGTGAGCAAAAGAGGGGGGCCCTGGGGCAGAGACTAAGGGAACTTGCAGCCACCCTTCTATGACAACAACTGGGGAGTCTGCGGGATGAGGCAGGAAGGGATTGCTCAGCCTCTCCCATGCTGCCTGGCTGGGGAGGGGCCAACTTCACTCAAGTGCCAGGGCCAGGCCTGAGGGAGAGGCTGTGTCCCGTTCAGCCAGAGGCTTATGCAGTTGTGCAGTCAGAAGGGGATGCAGGAAGGGCCTGCGGGCCTGTGACTGGTGCCCACCCTCTTCTGACTCGTCTGAAAGATCATGATACCCCAGCTCCCAGGCGGCACCATGAAGCTCCTATGGACCAGGTGTACCCAATGCTGGGAGCTCAGTCTCCCCCAAGCCTTAGGGTCCCGACCCCACACCGCCATGATGCCCAGATCCACTTACATCCAGATGGGCCTGGAAAGCTGTGTCCAGAAGGACCAGCTTCATCAGGAAGTTTCCCAAGGAAGGACGGGTGCCATGGATAAAATCCTGTGGCAGGGCAGGGGCCTTGGGTGGGAGTTGGGAGTGATGAGAACAAGATCTCAGTGTCCCACACTTTCCCTGCCATGAAATATCCTCACTCTCAGACTCCTATCCCCCACCTGGACCTCCTACCAGGAGTATTTGGGACTCTTCACCATATCCAACCTAGCCCAGTCCCATAGACCCCAGTATCACTTCTAGCCTCCTCTAGGGTCCAGCTTTTGGAAAATCACAAAGTGTCTGGTTTGTGCACCTTCTCTTACCCAATTCACCTGAGCCAAGTTCTCCCAGGCTCTTGTTGTGACTACCTGCAAACAGTTCCCACAATCGACTAGGTGTTCAAGGCATGGCCTTCCACGACCCAGAGACGATCAAGTCTAATGGAGGTTCTCCAGGCCTGGTGGCATAAATAGGGAAAGGCTCAGCTGCTGAGGTTGAGGGATGGGGTGTGTCAGGTGACCTAGTTCAGTATCTCCTTGCCTTGGACGCTGGAGTCCTGCCCTCCAGGATGGGACCAAGGGATTCCCCTCCTCAAGGAACTCCTCAAGGTCCCAGACCCCATTCATAGCTCCTTGGACTCCTTTCCTCCAACAATAGCCCCCATCTGGAATCATAGGGTGACTGTACCCAGGGTGCTGTCAGCCCCTTCCTGATCACCCCCTACTCCTTGCTGGGTGCCATGGCTTAAACTTCCATAGCTTATCCCATTTCATCCTTACAATAACTTTACAAGGCTGGTCTCCTGACACCTCATTTTTGAGAGGAGCAAGCTGAGGCTAGACTAAGGTAAAGTGACCTTCTCAAGACCACCATCTAGTGGCAACGTCACCATGCGCAGTGAGGGTGGCGTGGGGTTCACCTGTGTAACTGCAGGTCTAGGACCTGTTGGGTTGTGGTGATGACACAGCACGTGGCCAGGAAGACAGTGATATCGGACAAGTCGCCTTCTCGAATACGGGCCCCAGGTGCTCCCCTAGTTCATCAGGTATATCTACCTGGATGGCCACCTGGAGCAATCCCCGGAAGCCATGGGATGATATTGCCCTATTATGAGTGGGAAGGGCGTTAAATATGGAGGACATGAAGCTTCATTTCCAGGGGCCCTTTGCAGGGGGCTGAAGGCATTTTTTGCCTGTAATTTTTTCTTCTTATTGAAGTGTTATCTCCCAAGTTGTAAAAGCTTCAGAGCACATAAAAGTCTGAGGAGTCCTGGTGATATCTGCAGCTGTATTTACACAGAACTCACTCATGATCATGAGGGAACGGCAGCTGAGGGCTCCCTGCTTGGACTCTCTTCCCAGCCAGTTCCCCCACTGCCTCCCTGTCCTTGGTCACCCCACCCCATCCCCATCCTCATTCATATTTAGAGCATTTTCATTATTTCAATAATAATAATTAACACAAAATTCATATCCTCTCAATCTCTTTATGCTTCCCCTGCCATACGTAGCTGCTATTCTATTCCGACTTTCTAATTTACTTGTATTTATATTTTTTAAAATGCAATATCACCCATATTTGTCTTTTACAGGAGATTTTCACTATATTTTACAGTCCCATGTTAGCTCGTTTAGTTTTCCTTCTAGTAATATGCATGACCTTAGACTTACCCTTTCAACCACTGTCATACCCATATAATAGCTCTGCTAGTTATTAATAGAAACACTATGGATATGCTTTCATCATTTCTATTTATTTCAAGGTTTATAAACAATTTTTTTTTAAAACCAATTCTGCACAAATTAACTTTCAGCTTTCTATTCTCTACTGTCCTTCTATTTTCTGGTGACCTATATTCTAATTATTAATACCATGAGTTTACACAGCATATTTAGTTCATAATAGTGCAATCATAGTTGGCACTAGTTGCCTTTGAGGATTTGAGTCCCTTCTTCTTGCTCTGCAGAGGGGTTGAGCAGGCTCCTTTATCACCCAGGTATCCGTGAGGAAGGTCCACTTTGTGAGTAGAAAATGGTTGTTGGCAGAGCAGTCCATGCTGTAGTACATGCTGACTTCTTCAGGGATCTCAGCTCTGGTGGGGAGGGTCAGGGGGTGCTCAGCTGTGCTTAGGATGCTATCCCAGCCCTTGTGGTCGCATGAAGGCCATCCTCAGGCCGAGACATGAGGCCCTCAACCCAGCCCCAGGCCACCTAGGACCCCTCTGAATGACACCTGCCCAAAGGCCAGTCTTCAGAAGAACAAAGACTGTATGATTGTGTTATTATGAACTAAATATATTTTGTTGAAAGAAAAAGTCTAAGGTCATATATATTAAAGGAAAGCTAAAAAAAATGTAACATAGGAATGTTTAATAAACATAACAAAACCTCATGTGAATTATGAATATGGGAAATATTGCATGTATAAGATTGCTTTTCTTTGAAACTGAACAAATGTATGCTAATGTTACAAGATATTAGTATCAGACAAAAATTATGCTAAGTGAAATAAACCAGACACAATGTTCTACATATTGTATATAAAATGTAAACATAAATCAATTTATAAATATTACATTAGTGGTTATGTAGGGCTGGAGAAGGATAGAGGGATTGAGAGGTGACTGTTAAGCAGTATGGAGGTTTTCCTTTTGTTGTACTGAAATTGTTATAAAATTTATGTGGTGATGAATGCATGACACTGATTAAGCTAAAAGCAATTTATTATACAATTTGGATAAATTTTATGGTATGTGAATATATCTCAACAAAACTTTTAAAAATAAAAATATTAATGTGCAATAATAGCCAGAAATAGCAGCTATGTACCGGAGGAGAAGCATAAAGATACTGAGAAGTGCTGAATTATTTTGTTTTTGTCTGATTTTGTTTATAATTATTATTATTATTGAAATAATGAAAGTGCTCTAATAATGATAGAAGAGATGAATGTCCAAATATGTGATTCTCTCAAATACCGTTATTAGTACACTTTGGATAGATTGTGTGAGTTATTAATATGTATCAATAACATTGATTTGTTTTTTTAAAAAAAAGAAGCACTGAACTCAGGGAATCTTGTTCACAAATGCCTCTGGCTCCAGCACTGGCAAGCTCAGAGGCTGCCCTTCCATCCAGCCCCCCTGCCCCCTGCACCCAGATGCCTTCGCTGCTGGGGGTCTCAGAGCTGCAGTGAGCTGGTGGCTCCTCTATAAAATGGGAAAATCACTGAGTGCCCAGGAGGGGCTCCCTAACAGCGCAGCTGCCCCCACACTCGGCCTGGTGGACAGACCCTCCTGATCGCACTGTCCCCCAGTTTTGGATATCGACCTCCCCATTATGCCTGGAGTCTTCTGGTGTCACCCAAGTCTCCAGGGGCACCGCCACCTCCTCGGTCTGTCCCTGCCTGGGGCTGATCTGAGCATCCCCATACCCTGGGGCCTGAAGGGTGGTGGCTGCTGCATCGCCCGTGTCAGCCTCCATGTGGACGATGGCAGCTTCTACAAGAGCATCCTGGTGAGCTGGGCAGGCGGCTGTCCCATGAGGCCCCTCATTGGGTCAAGCAGCGAATGTGGAATGACCGACCTGGGCCCTCCCTGCCCTCTTGGAGCTGACATGCTAGTGGGTTGGGAAGGACAAACACTCCACCAGATCCAGAAGGAGCAGACTGCGTTTCGAAGTTGGGCAGGGCTGATGACGGTGCACGGAGACTTGAGGCTTCCCTTTGGGGTTGGCAGCCTGGGAAGGCCTCACTGGGGCAGCCCCTGAGAGGAGAGAAGGGAGGGGACCGCCTGGGAACCCCAAGAACAGCGTGTGCCTGGCCCATCTGACGAGCAGTAAGGAGGCCAGGGGTGAAGGTGCAGGGGTCAGGGGGCATGAGTGAGGTTAGGCAGCTTTTAGGGTCTGGGTAATGGACCCTGTCTGGGTCTGAACAAGGAAGCCAGTCAGGGGCTGCTGCTGCCCCCTGGGGGGGGGGGTGCAGGGAGAGTAGGGGCTGCCCCAGGGTGGTGGCTGTGAGTGGACCGGATCCTAGAGAGATCTGAAGATCACGTCACCTCACCTGCACTCACGCTGGTTGAGGTTCTGTGGGACGAATCGACTTGGTACCGTACTTCTCTGAGCACTTGGAGCTAGTGTGCTGGTAACTAAGCTGTCACTTGTATGTCCCTTCGTCGGAGCCCCGTGTGTGCCCAGGCACTCGGGCTGAGGCACGTCGTACCCAGCTCCTGCCCCAGCACAGGCCTGGCACATGGGAGGCCTGTGGAAAGGGCAAAAATCTAATCAAGGAAGCAGCTTTGGAGACTTATAGAATGGGAAAGTGCTGCACATTACTGAAAGGGAACTAGACGGATAAAGAAGCCAAAGGAAAACAGTGAGTACTCGCCCCTGTGGTCGAATATGGCACATGTACCCCACACTCAAGGCAAGTAGCCTCAATAAAGCCCCTGGCTCACTGCAACCAAGGCTGGGACAGACTGTGCCCCAGGGGAAGAGCTCCGGTAGAGAGTGGAGAGCAGTTTTGTGATTTTTTTTGGGGGGGGGGGGGCCGTGGTGCGTTTGGCCAGGTGAGCCCCCTTTGAATCTCAGAGGGTCCCTGACAGGCACTAAGGTGGCCATGGGGAGAGCAGTGAAGGGATATGATCAGCCAGGCTAATACACCCAGCTGACTTGGGAGAGAGAGGAAGTAAGATAGAGAGGACGCTGTGCCTAAACAGCCTCACCCGCCTGAGGGAAAGGGGGCAGATAGAACCAGATAAGCTTTTTTTTTTTAAGATTTATTTTTTATTTCTCTCCCCTTCTCCGCGCCCCCCCCCTCCCCCCCAGTTGTCTGCTCTCTGTGTCCATTCACTGTGTGTTCTTCTGTGACTGCTTCTATCCTTATCAGCGGCACGGGAATCTGTGTCTCGCTTTGCTGGGTCATCTTGCTGCATCAGCTCTCCGTGTGGGCGGCGCCATTCCTGGGCAGTCTGCGCTTTTTCACGCTGGGCGGCTCTCCTTACCGGGTGCCCTCCTTGTGCGTGGTGGAGCCAGTGGAGGAGGTCCCGCCGTGCATATGCAAGGTCCTGGCTCAATTTCTGAGTTTCCTTAGAGATGTGATCCATAGAGTGACCCACTGGGTTACCAGGTATCTTGCTGGTACCTTTTGACAGGGAACATGTGAGCAGGGTTTTTCTTGTTTTAGATTTTCTTGTTATCTGTTATATTTTTTTCCCCTTTATTTTATTCGCAAAAACCCAGTACATCACGTGCAAAGGGCACACTGAAGTGTGATTGATTGATAAGCACCAACAGCCTGAGAAACCCTTTAGGGGCTTAAGAGGGAAGGCTGTTTTTCCTGGGTTGTTTTGTTGTTATTTGTTTCTTATTTGTTGCCTTTCCCCTTTCTTTCCTTTTTTTTTTTTTTCTTATTTTTTCTGCCTACTTTATTTCTTTTCTTTATTTCATTTTTCTATCTTCTGTTTTCTGTTGTTTTTCTTTTATTCTACCTCTTTGGTCTTTATTCTTTTTTCTTTTTCTCTCTTCCTCTCTTCTCATCATTCTGGCCTTTTTTTTTTTTTTTTTTTTTTTTTGCATAAGAAAGTCCTGCTTTATTAATAGTTACTTTAAAAGATAATGAAATAAGCAATCCAGTCAAGAGTTTGTGATTGACAGTGTGGATAAAAAGGCATGACCCTACCATACGATGTTTAAAAGTGACTCACATTAAATTTAAAGACGAGTATTTAAAAAAGAAAGGATGGAAAAAATATATACCATGCAGATAATACCTAAAATAGAACTGCATTATCTACACTAATGCCTTATAAGATAGATGTTCAGTCAAAAACTCCTACATGGGGAAAGGTCACCATACACTGATACACAAGAAGATATAACAATTATAAATATATATGCACCTAATGGCACTACTCCAAAATATATCACACAAATATTGACATATCTGAAGAGAAGAATACAAGGTTATTATTTTATAATAAATTTCAATACACAATTTTTTATAAAGGATAGATCACATCAACATAAGATCTATATGGAAATAAAAGACTTCAATGATGTTTTTTTTTTTTTTTTTTTCTTTTTTCAAAAAAAAATATGGAACGCTTCACGAATTTGCGTGTCATCCTTGCGCAGGGGCCATGCTAATCTTCTCTGTATCGTTCCAATTTTAGTATATGTGCTGCCGAAGCGAGCACATTCTGGCCTTTTAATTCACTCTATTTTTTTTCCTCTATTTTGCTCCTTGTTTCATTTTCTAAGTCTTATTCCTTTGTACTTTTCTTGATTTTTCACTCATATTACTTATTTATCTTCCTAGCTCTTGTAGGAAGAGCTACAAGGTACAGTTCCTCTTCTACCTTTTTTGAAATCCTTATAAATATTATTCTTTTTCTCTTTCCTTTTCTGGCCCTAATATTTTTCTTTCAAGGGAATGTAGACAACTGCAAGGATATAGAATAAGAGGAACCAAGTGCCAAAAGGAACTTTACAACACACACAAATAACAAAATAAAATCCTAGAGTAGAAACAGAAGCTAACCAACCAAATAAGCACATCAAGACAAACAGATGCCGGGAAGTAGATTTGCCTCAGGTGATTGGGCTTCCATCCACCATATGGGAGGACCCAGGTTCGATCCCCAGGGCCTCTTGGTAAAGGTATGTCTGCATGGAGAGCTAAGTACTCACATGACAAGGCAAGTGCCCATGTGGCAAGCCATGCAACAAGAAGATGACACAACAAAAAGAGAGATGAAGGAGAGAGTTAAGGCAAGACACAACAAAGCAGGAATTGAGGTGGCACAAGTGACAGGGAACCTCTTTCCACATCAGAGGTCCCTAGGATTGAATCCCAGTGAATCATGGAGAAAACAAGAGAAGTCAAAAAGAGAAATAGACACAGAAGATCACACAGCAAATGGACACAGTCAGCAAAAACAGCAGGGTTAGGGGAGGAGAGGAAAAAATAAAGATAAACAGATGCCTAGACACCACCAAAAAATTGCAAGTCATACTAAAAAACAGCAAGACATCGCCCGGTTTAACCATTTATTCTTAAACAATCCCAAGAACACTTTCCCTACTCTTCTGGCATCCAACCTTGGACCTAGAAAATTGTGTTTGTTATAAATGCTGTTGGAGGTAGAATTCTAATATGGCCCCTATTATTTCCATCCCCTGGTTTTCATTCTTGTCTGGTTCCCTACCCTTGAGTGCCTGAGAAACTGGTGATTTGATGGGATGATACTACCCGGAGTAGGTGCCTAATCAATTGACTCTGAGTTCATCAAGATGGAGATTGTCCTGCGTGGTCTTGACCTAATCAGGTGACAACACAAAAGGGACTGTATCCTTCCTGAAGTTAGAGATTTGAAATATGAGATGGCTTATAGAGAGAACCATGTGGCAAGGACCTGAGAGTGGGCTCTAGGAGTCGAGAGCAGTCTTTGGTCAACAACTAGCAAGACAAGGATGATCTGTGGCATTTAAACAACAGCCGGAGAAGAGCGAGGGAGCTTGGAAGGGGACCTTTCCCTAGTGAAGCCTCCAGATTAGTTCACAACAGGCCAACATTGATTTCAACTTTGTGTGACCCTGAGCAGAGAAACTGCCACACTGTGCTGGGGCTTCTGACCTACACAAACTGTGAGATAGTAAGTTCATGGTGTTGTTAAATTGGTAGTAATTTCTTACAGAGTAATAGTAGACTAAGACAAATACTAAGGCCTCAGTGGACAGCAACTGCTTGATTGAGCGTCCTCTTCACCCACTCAGTACGCGGCTCCTCTCCCTGTGCTCCTGACACAGCAATTTCTAACCTTCATCTTTCTGGGTCTGAGCGATTGCTCCCCGTCTTCGGCCAATTTGGTTCTGGCTCTAGTGGTTCCTGGGATTACAGTCCTAATTATGTCCAACACTTAAATTTAAAAAAATAACTCTGTATCTCCTCACAGCTGAAGCTAAGAGAGGAGATGCCGGCCAGTTTTTCCAGGCTTCACTTTAACAAAACCATTATTCTCTCCAGACACATCACAATATATTTCTGAAGAAAAGGTTCTAAATCTTCACAGTTGCTTTAGTGTGCCACAGGGCTGCTGAATCAAAGTACCAGAAAAGTGTTAGCTCTTACAATAGGAATTTCATTTAGGGTAAAGCCAATAGCTCTGAGGCTATTACCTGTCCAAAGCACCATCAGAGATGCTTGCTCACCAAAGTCAGCTACTGGTAAACCTGGCATCCTGTCATGTGGCAATTAGGCATATGGCGGGGCCCATCTCCTCAGCCTTGAGCTGCTCCTTGGGCCCAGCCTCATTGGGGTGTTGTGCTTGCAGTTTGGCTGGTAGTGATCCTCCAGTCCTTTCTCAAATAGGAGGGTCAAAAGTGGCAACTTCCTTTCTCTGTGTTTTTCTGATCTTATCTCCAATTTATATCCAACCCAGCAAGTGCATATAGATGCAAGCTGGCTCTTGCCTCACCACCATAATCCAATTACAAGGCTTTAAATGATCTTATCAATTAGTCTAGTCAAAGCCCCCATAACTGAATTTAATGCAATCAAAGGGACCCAGACCCACAAAAATGAATTAGTTTAAACACACAATCTTTCCCTGCAATTCATAAATTTCACACTGTCACAACAGTTTTCCAAGTTACCTTGATTCTAGTTAGTGTCCAATTTCCTCAGATAATTATTTTTGGGGGTCAGTGTGGAGTACAGAGGGAAAATGGGAAAGTAGAGAAAGACCTGGGTAGATAAACCATCCGCTAAAGAGAAGGAAGGGAAACAAGGAAGCTGGAAGTATAAAATAGTAAATTTGGGAAAAAAATAGAATAAAAAAAAAAAAGAGAGTGGTTAAAATAAGGCATGGCATAGTGATCGAAACTGCTAAGTTGATCAAAGAGGGCCTATGACTTCTCTTCAAGAAAGTCAGTGGGGAAGCGGACTTGGCCCAGTGGTTAGGGCATCTGTCTACCACATGGGAGGTCCGTGGTTCAAACCCCAGGCCTTCTTGACCCGTGTGGAGCTGGTCCATGCGCAGTGCTGATGCACGCAAGGAGTGCCGTACCACCCAGGGGTGTTCCCGCGTAGGGGAGCCCCACATAAGGAGAGTTGCCCAGCGCAAAAGAAAGTGCAGCCTCCCTGAGAATGGTGCTGCCCACACAGAGAGCTGACACAACAAGATGATGCAACAAAAATAAACACAGATTCCTGTGCCACTGACAACAACGGAAGCGGCCAAAGAAGAAGACACAGAAAATAGACACAGAGAACAGACAACCGGGGGGTGGGGAGAGAAATAAATAAATCTTTAAAAAAAAAAGACAGTCAATGAATTTTCTATTTCAGGAGAAATAGAACGAATGACAAAATTAAAAAGTTTTCTACTGGAAACAATTTTGTGAAGACTGTAGATATGTGGATATATATGTTCATGTGAGTTTTTATATGTTATGATTAATACAGTATTTTCAGAAGATCAGTAAAAAATGTAATGTCAAAGAAACCTCTGGAAAACTGTGTCTGCTTTTTTATAAACTAACTCCGGTATACAATACTAGGTCCCTGATTTTCTAACTTTATTGCCTAAGTTATCCTACATCTCAGGTCTTCACAATGAAAATTTTTGAAATACTCTCTAAGAAATGTCCTGAAAATTGAACTTATGTAAGACTCTACTGAAAGAGTGGTGTGAACCATGTGATTACATCCAGCAATTTTTCTGGTCTATTCATTCATTCGTTTCTCAATCAACAATCAAAAAGCGTGAGTTTTAGACTTGAACCATCTCCTTTAGCTCCATTTTGCTTTTTCCCATAGCCATTAGCCACTCGGGTGAACTATCAGATTAGAGCTGTTTTTCTCATAGGTAACTTGAGAAGGCATCTATAGAACAAGGTTTAGAAAATAAGGAAGGGAATTTCTATCCAACTAAGATTATTGTTGGCCATTAAAACATGCAGCCTTATTTAACTCAGTTTACTGCAAATCATTTAATAAAAACCTAAGAAAGAGTGGTGTGCAGTGGAAGAAGTACACTTTATAAGAAAGCAAAGAGAGATCATGAGAGTAAAAAATAAGCCCTAATTGCAAATGTGACCTCCATTAAAAGACGAGGCATGTCCAGTGTTTAGGAGGAGGGGTGGGGGTTGGGATTGGTGACTCCGAAGGAGCACGATGGAAATGTTCTGTCTTGACTGGAGTGGTGGTTTCATGGGTGAGTAGAAATTTATAAAATTTGGGTCATGCACATACTTAAACTGTGTGCAATGTGTGCATGTAATCTTTACGCTGATGAAAAGTAAAAATACGTTAAATAAAAACATAACAAGAAAAAACGTGAATCAAACATTTACAGAGGATAATTGAATACATGGAAGGAAATTTACTAAATTGCAGCAGTAACAGATTAAGTTTTAAGGAAGTTTATTTATTGCTCATGAATCAAAGAACATCTGGCTTTAATTTCAGAGCCCAAACAACTAAGACTGTCCCTGTGATAACAATTTAATCATGTGACTTAGCTTCATCCCAGGTAGGTTTCTAAGCACACACTTAGAAGAACTAAGGTGTCAAGTTAACAGACTCCTCCCCTCCAACAAAAAAACCAAATTTTTCTGTGCAGTGCAAAACAAGAGAGGAAATAATCCTTTGTAAGTTTGGCTTTTAGTTGATACAGGAAAACAATCCATGAGTGAAAAAGTCCAATCAGTTAAAGTCCCCGGGATTTTTGTGTGGGTATCCATCCTTGGGCTTGTCTCATGGAAATACACCCTAATTTCTTAAAGTGAAATCTGGCAAATGTGGGTGTGTTCTCGGTGCTGCAACGTCACGGAGAGACCTGGATTTCTACCCTGCAGCTGGGGGCGACGTGGAGGGCCCCGTGCGCTTTGTCCCCAAGTCAGATGGGCCTGAAGGCCTGGAAAAGATTCGGATCGTCGCTGCGATGCTGCGCCGCCTGCCAACCGGAGGAGGCCGCCGGGACGGCGACGGGCCCCGGCTCGGGCCAGGGCTGCGCGGCCAGCAGGGCGTCGAGGGCGCCGGCCGCCCAGCCCACGGCCGCCCCCGCGTGCGCCAGCTGCCAGCAGAGCCAGGCGCGCGGCGGGGCCCCGGGCTCAGGGCCGCTGCCGGCGGGCGCTCGGAGGAAGGCGCCCCCGGGCGCCCGCAGCTCGCCCAGAGCCACGTCCAGGGCGCCCACGCGGGTGAAGAGCCGGGCCATCAGGCGGGAAAGCTGCTCCCGCGATTCTTGCGGCGAGGGCGGGCGGCGCTCGGGGGAGGTGGGCGCGGCCTCCCGACTCTCTTCCCCGCGCCCCCTGCGCGCGGGCCGCATGAGTGCTCCGGGCCTGCTGCGTGGACCCTGGAAGCGCTGGGAGGTGTCTGGAGAACCTACAATGCAGAAGGAAGGAGAGGGGACACTGAGCGCCTGCGGCCCCTGGAGACTCGTATCCAACCTCACCACTCCACCCCTGCCTGCCCACCCCTTCCCCCAAAATTGTCATCACCAGGTCCTCGGCTGGCGCCTCCCGGGCCAAGCCCTGGATGCCTCCTGTCAGGCCCTCAGGGCGCCAAGCGCTTCTCCCCTGGGCCAGCGTCCCCATCATGGCCCGCCCTCCCGCCTACGAGCGCCCCATGAGCCCCTCGCCCACATCCCGCAGCTCTCCCAACACAAAGCTCATAAACCTGCCTGCTCGCCAGCGGCCTCCTGCTCTGCTGGAGTCGGTCTTGTCCTCTCCTCTCCCTTTGCCTCCAGAGGGCCATCTCTTCTACCCCTTCTAGGTCTACCTTTGCTCCACGGAGACTGCAAGGCGCTCCATCCGGGCTTCTCTGCCGCTTGTGCCCGGACTCCTTGGCCACCTGGCTCTGCCTGGTGCTGACTGTGGGAGGAAAGGAAGACAGGGAGTGAGTGGTGCCTGAGCCATCCCTGACTTCTGGTGGAGAGTCAATCACCCAGGTCCACCTGGACCACAGGAGCACAGTGGCTCCACTCCAAGAGCCTGATTTTCCCTAGTGACTCCCAGCCTGTCATGGCCACTCCCGGGCTCCGGTGGTTTCCCCTGCTCTTCACTGGTCTGCAAGGCCTGGCATGTTCCCACCTTCCAGTCCCCACCTAGAGGACGGAGCAGCTGGCAGAGCCACTGGCCTGAGGGAATCTGGGCTGAACCTAGGATTTAGCCCAGCGCCCATCACATCCTCTGGAGCCTCCTCTTTGCCCACCCCCACCCCCACCCCCACCTCTGCTTTTCCCAAGCGGCCAGGACCCCTCCCAATCTCCTCCTCCTCCAAGAAGGATCAGAAACCCTACCTTGTTTCAGCTGCCACCCTTTCGGGGTCTCCTTGGATCCCTTCTTTTTCTGTCCTGGAGAGGGTGGATGCTTCGCCCCGTCACCTTCAAAGGGCTGGTCTCCCTGGGAGCCAAGGCCTTCGTGTGTCCTGCGGGAGGAATCTTGCCTCGCTGAGTGCTCCAGCCAGGGCGTCTGCCCCTTCAGCCCGTTCCATTTCAAGCACCTCTCCCAACTGAGCCAGCCCTCTGGACGCTTGAGGAGCAGACTCTCAAATGACCAGGTGGGCCTAGAGACCCGCTTCTTATAAGGCCTCCCGGCCGCCTGCTGGGTTATCCAGTGATTGTTCACAGGACCACACCCTGGAATCTCTCAGGTATCTTAACCAATCACTGTTTGCTGGGGACTCTGTCTACCTCCAAGTGGAAATCCCTGGCTTTCCAGGGCCAGGAAGGGGAAATAGATGGGTGGCCCGGATGAAACAGTCAGGCATGGGATAGAATTTTCTCCAAATATTTTCCTTTGTTTCAAAGTTAAAATGGATGTTGTAAGATTTATTTTCCCCCTATTTTTATGAAATTAAAAGAGAAGAGGGTTAACTGTCTCCTCATGCCTTCCTAGGTAGGTAGGATCCAATTTTTCCTAAATCATTTGCACCATGTTCCCCTTCAGTTCTTTTAGAAACTGTGAGTCTCCAATTTGAGTGAATGACCTTCTGAAGCCCTTGCAAGATTGAAATAAGAACTGAGCCTTGATTGCATTATCACCCTTGGTATGTGATAGTATCCTCTTTGCTCATTACAACTCTTTAAATATTAATTTAGGGAGTTTTCTTGGCCATGTGGCTTAATACTGGGACAATGTGGGCAACATGGCATGTGTATTTCAAAAGTTCTCACCATACTTTATTGAGTATTACTAGTGATTTCTATACTCTGAGCACGTTAGTAAAGATACCACCGGCCAAAAGCCAATTCCCGCCTGTCTGGAGGATCCTGCCCTTGCATCTTCCTCATCCGCCTGCCTGAACCTTGGTCTCTGGCAGATGACTTCGTAGAGAAGCCTCTCCTGGCAGGAAGGGGCTTGGCACTTCCTCACAGTCCTGCCTTGCTCCCTCTGTCCTCCTTCTCTTCCCCAGACTCTGTGGGTGGTCGGGGCACTGCTGCTTCCCCCTACCCAGTCAGAATTTGACGACACCCGTGGGACAAGCCAGGTGGACGGGTTTTGTGGATGTACTGAAGGGCAGGCTTGGGATTCTGGTAAGAAAGGAATTCAAAGTGAGGAGACCCGGCCGCCTGTCGAGGGTCCAACCCCTGCTGTGTGACCAGATCGAGGCACTCCCCTCGGCTGCCCCTCGGGGTCCACACCTGCCACACAGAAGTCATTATCTCTGCTCTGAATCCTGCATGGGATTTAAGGGGGTAAAGGAAATTATGGAAGAGAAAGCACTTTACAGACTATGAAGCACTAGCCCAGGGCCATTCTTTATTATTTTTTGAAGCATTATTCAAGCATTTTACAGTCTCTTTTTATTGTTTTAAACATTATAAAGTAATATTTATTTTTGGGAATGTTATTAAGAAACGTCTCCCTTCAGATGCCCCATCTGTTATCTCAGAGCTCGAGACTATTAATTGCTTTCTTGTACGCCCATCCAGAAATTTTGTTTGCATCATGTAAATATGTGTGTGTTTGCATCATGTAAATATGTTTTCATTGAAAGACACTATTCAAAAGTGCTTCCAAACAAAAATGTAATAAAAAGTCACATAAATATTTCAATTTTTCTAAGATTCATTATTTTTAAAATTTAAAAGAAATGGATAAAATGGTAATGACATTTTTCATTTAATTCAATATATTCAAAATTTATCTTTTCAAGATGTCCCGAATAGAAAATATATTGATGAGACATTTTATCTTTTTTATATCATACCAAGTCTTCACAATCTGCTTATAGCTGTTCCTGCACCTCTCAATTCAGACATTTAGCTAGTGGTACCTGAATTGGACAGAGCAGGTGTGCTAATATGCACCTTGTGTTTTCAATTTAGCAGTTTATTTTGGTGCTCAAGATTGGTCCTTATCAGCATATACAGATAACCCTAACTCTTCTTTACTGCCTCACTCTGTTTCCTTCATCATTCATTTAATCTCTACCTGCCACGAAGGAAGTTTCCAGTCTGTGAATGTTACAAACATCTCTGAACATCGTTACAGAGATGACTGTGCATGCAGGTGTGATTATATCTTACGATAAGATGCTAGAACTGGAATTGCACAGTTAAGGGTCTTGGCTGTTTCCTAACGTACTTAAGAAAATCCTCCAACTCTCATTTTCAATGACACCTCCTCCCCCCTCCCCTGCACTTGGAACTCATCTTTTCCTTTTTGCATTGCAATCAATGTTCTTAGCTTTGTTCCGAGAAGCTCTTTGGTCCTTCTGAGTCTTGCTCTTCAGCTTTGTGAGGTGGGTCCAGAGCAGCCTCTAATCCACGGCTAATTCCTCCCACCACAGAGGCAATGCCCTGAGCACTCTGCCTGTAGACCTTGAATTGGGAGCTTCTTCCATTCTGCCCAGTGGAAAAGTGGACCCCTCCAGGCCCAGGTGAGCACTGAGGATTGGGCTGCCCATGGCTGTGTCATGGGGTTTTCCGGGTCCTTTAGTCAGCCCCTTGTACCCCTGAGTTTTATCCAGCTGGAGAACTGAGGGGTCCCGCTTCAGAGCTCTGAAGCCCTCTCTCTCTGCAGCTCTTTCCTCCCCAGCATCTCTCTCCGTCTGCCACTCTGCCTGTAATGGGAACTGCCTCTTCTTCCCAGACTCCCAACCCCATGTCTGACCTCAGGGACATGGCCAGGCCCACCTGGGCTGCACTGAGCCTGCAGATCATCTCCAGGCTGCACGCTGGTGGCATCCACCTTGCTCTTGTCCCTTCTTTCAGTGATCCCTCTCTTGCATGGCTCTTTGTCCAGCGGCTGAAAACTGTGGTTTCATATATTCTATTCCACAAAACTGTATGGGGAGAAGAAAGTATAAAAATACACACACACACACAAAAGAACAAAAAATTAAAAAAATAAAATAAACTGTAAGGGGGTATGTGTATGTCTGTTTTTATCAGGGAAATTGAAATTTAGAGGGATGACATGAGAAGAGTGACTTGTGAAAGGATTCAGGGAACCTGAGCCCTGGTTTTTGGTGTGCTACTGACTTGCTGTGAAACTTTTCTGTAAAAGCCTCTGTTTATGCCTTGGAAGGTGAAGCGAATGCTAATGTCTTGCACGATGAACATTCGCCTATTGTCCTAATAACCATAGCAGGCATGCATTTATATTACCTTCTATTTTGCAGATGTGTGATCAGAGTCAAGGGGCAGCTAAGTGATGGACCCAAGAAAGAGGGTGGCTAGGATTTGGAGGTAGGCTACTCTCTTAGGTTGCCACAGGGCTGCCGAAGCAAAGTATCAGAAATGTGCTGGCTTTTATAATGGCATTTTACTTAGGGTAAAAGTTACAGTTCCAAGCCCAGGAAATGTCCAAATCAAACACCATCAGAGATGCTTTCTACCCCAAAGCCAGCACTGGTGATCCTGGTGTCCAGTCACATGGCTATCAGGCATATGGCATGTTTCATCCCACAGCCTTGGGCTGCCCAGCTTCTAGGGGATTTCATGCTTCAGCTTTGGCTGCTAGTGATGCTTGAGTCCCCTCTCACATAGCAGGTTCAAAAATGGTGGCTTCGTTTCTCTGTGTGTCTGTCTCTGTGTCTTCATTGTATCAAACTTAGCAAGACTAAGTTCTTAGCTTAGTCCCAAGCTGACTCATACCGCAGTGACCTAGTCCACTCAAAAGGCCCAAATCGGTCTTATCGAAAATCAATCTAAACCTATTAAATGAACTTAATGCAATCAAGAAGCCCCACGCCCACAGGAATGGATTAGTTTAAGAATATAATCTGTCTGGGATTCACAAACTTCATACTGCCACAACAATTTTCCATGTTACCTTCATTCTGGTATTCAACAATTAACAATTTCCTTAGTTTGTTTGTTTGGGGGGGAGGGGTTGCGTGACAAGAAGTAGGAAATTGTGAAAAGATCCGATTCCTCCCCTGAAGAGGAGGGAGGGAAACTAGGAAGGTGGATTATAGAAGAATAAGTATAGAGAAAAAAGAGGTTGCTGAGAAAAGGACATGGCAAGGTTGCTCAGGTGACCAAAGACGGCCTATGACTTCTCCACAAGGCAGCCAGTGAATTTCCTGTTTCAGAAGGAGTAAAAAGATAAAAAAACTTGTACTGGAAGAAATTTTGTAAGGACTGAAAAATGTGTGGCTGTGTATGTGCGTGTTAATTTTTATATATATTTTTATGTGTTTTGATTAATACAGTATTTCAGAAGATCACCAAAAAAATGTAACATAACCTGTTGAAAATTGCCTGCTTTTTTATAAACTCTAACTCCTCTGGTGTAAGGTAGCTTTAGCATGTGTACAATTCTAGGTCCCTGATTTTCTAACGCCATTGCCTAAATTATCCTGAATCTTAGGTTTTCACAATGGACATTTTTCACATTAGTCTCTAGGAAATATCCTACAAACTGAATTTATGTGAAGCTCTACCAAACAAGGAGTGAGAACCATGTCATCTCATGTAGCAAGAATTTCTTGCTCATTTATTAATTTGGTATTTACAACAATTAAGCATAAATTGTGGACTTGAACCAATTGATTTTGTCTCAATTTCCTAATAACCATTAACCACTCAGTTAACCTATCAGATTAGAACTGTTTTTCTCATAGGTAGCTGGAGAAAGAATCTATACAACAAAGTTAAGAAAGTAAAGAAGAGAATTTGTGCCCATACTTAGATTATAGTTGGCCATCAAAACATGCAGCTTTACATAACTCAGTTTACTGCATATCATTTAATAAAAAAAACAAGAGTGATGTGCAATGGAAGTAGAACACTTTATAAGAAAGCAAAGATAAGAGAGACATTGAGAGTATAAAATAAACCATAATTGTAAATATGAACTCCTTTAGCAGTTGAGGCATGTTCAGTGTTTGGGAGGAGTGGTGGATGGTAGGGATTATTGACCACAAAGGACATGATGGAAATGTTCTATCTTGATTGGAGTGATGGTTGCATTGATGATTAGACATTTATAAAATTTGAGTGAATCACATACTTAAACTGCAATGTTTGCATGTAATCTTTAAAGATGATTAAAGAGAAAAATTATATGGTAAATAAAAACAGAAAAAAGAAAGTTTACAAAGAGTAATTGAACACATGCAAAGAAATTTACTAAATCAGAGTAGTAAAAGGTAAAGTTTTAAGGAAGTTTATTATTGCTCATGAATCAAAGAAAATATGGCTTTCATTTCAAAGCCAAAACACCTAAGACAGCCCCCGTGAATACAATTTAATCATGTGACCTAGAAGTGTCATCCTACGTAGATTTCTAAGCACACACCCAGACAAACCAAGATGTCAAACTGACCCCTCCCTGCAAACACACACACACACACACACTAGCATCATTTCTGTGCAGTGCAAAACAGGAGAAGACACTCATTTTAAGGGTTTGATTTAGAGGATTGTATTAGTCAGCGAAAGGGGCGGCTATTGCAGTACAGCCCAGCACTGTCCATCTGGATGGAAGCTGGCTCCAGGCAGAGCAGTCTGTGGGCAGAGCTGTGAACCACCTGCCTAGTGCTTATGCGGGAAGCCAGCCCCATATACCTCTGTACTGATAGCTGGGCTGTCTACAAGGGCCTGACCACAATGTGGCTGCCCCAATGGGAGAGTGAAAATTGGAGAGTTTTACTGTCCTTCAAAAATAAGGGTGGGTTCAAAGTCTTCATGTACAAACAAAAACTGATAGAGTATGTTATCAAAGGACCAGAACTATAAGAGATACTAAACGAAGTGCTGCAGCCTGAAAGGAAAAAATAATGGCAAGAAACTTGGAGAAGAGTATAGAAATGAAGATTATTAGAAAGGGTAAATTAAAGGGTGAAAAACACAGACAATAGTAAGATATGACAACAGAAAGCCAAAAGACAAAATGGATGAAGTAATGCCTTTACCATAATAACATACAATGTTTTTTTTATAAATAATTTTTTAAAAAGATTTATTTATTTATTTCTCTCCCCTCCCTCCTCTACCCCAGTTGTCTGTTCTCTGTGTCTGTTTGCTGCATCTTCTTTTGTCTGCTTCTGTTGTCATCAGCGGCCCGGGAATCTGTGTTTCTTTTTTTGCTGCATCATCTTGTTGTACCATTTCTCCTTGTGGGCGATGCCATTCTTAGGCAGGCTGCACTTTCTTTTGCACTGGGTGGCTCTCCTTACGGGGCACACTCCTTGCACATGGGGCTCCCCTACGCAGGGTACACCCCTGCACGGCAGGGCACTCCTTGCACGCATCAGCACTGCGCATGGGCCAGCTCCACATGGGTCAAGGAGGACCGGGGTTTGAACCGCGGGCCTCCCATGTGGTAGATGGACGCCCTAACCACTGGGCCAAGTCCGCCGCCAACATACAATGTTAATGGCTTGAACTCCCCAATCAAAAGACATAGACTGATAGAATGGATTAAAAAAAACCATGAGCCACCTATATGTTTTCTTTTTTTTCTCCTTCTTCTTCTTTATTTTCTTTTAAATGTTACATTAAAAAAATATGAGGTCCCCATATACCCCCCACACCACCCACCCCACCTCTCCCTCATCAACAACCTCTTCCATCATTGCGGCACATCCACTGCACCTGCTGAATATATTCTGGAACATCGCTGCACCACATGGACAGTGGTCCACATTGTAGTCCACACTCTCTCCCAGTCCACCCAGTGGGCCACGGGAGGACACACAACGTCCAGCATCCGTCCTTACGGCACCAACCAGGACAACTCCAAATCCTGAAAATGACCCACACCATATCTCTTCTTCCCTCTCCCGGCCATCAGCAGCCACCATGGCCACCCTCTCCACATCACTACTACAATTTCTTCCCTTACTAATCACAATGGTTCCCCAGCAGAACACCTATAAGTCCACCCTAATCCATACTCTATTCCTCCATCCTGTGGACCCTGGGATGGTTATGTCCAGTCACCCTCTACATCAAAAGGGGGCTTAGATTCTACATGGTTGATGGATGCAATTCTCCTACTTACAGCTGTAGGCACTCTTGGCTCCCTGGTGTGGTAGTTGACCCTCTTCACGTCCCTATTAGCTGGCCAGGGTAAGTCCAACAAAGCAGAGGGTAGGAGCCTCAAGTCTGCTAAGGCCCAGGGCCTGGCCGTCACATGCTTTCTACAAGAGACTCATCTCAGATGTATAGATACAACCGGGGTAGAAGTGAAGGGTTGGAAAAAGATATTCCATACAAATAGTAACTAAAAAAAGAGGTGGAGTAGTGATACTAATATCAGACAAAATAGATTTTAAATGCAAAACTGTTATAAGGGATGAAGAAGGTCATTATATATTAATAAAAGGAGCAAATCACCAAGAAGAATTAACTATACTAAATATTTATGCACCTAACCTCAGTGAGGCATGTACTGGCAAAACTGAAGGGAGAAATAAATGTTTCTACAATAATAGTTGGGGGCTTCTATACACCCCTGTCAGTATTGGATACAACATCTGGATAGAGGATAAAGAAACAGAGAACTTGATTAACATGATAAATGAGCTAGACCTCACAGACATCTATAAAGCATTACACCCCAAAACAACAGTAAATACATTCTTTTCATGCACTTACAGATCCTTCTCCAGAATAGATCATACGTTGGGTCACAATGTAAGACTCAATAAATGTTAAAAGATTAAGATTATACAAAACACTCTTTCTAATCATAAAAGAATGAAGCTGGAAATAAATAATGGCTCGAAAGGGAAAATTCATAAATATATGGAGATTAAACCACATACTCTTAAATAATCAGTGGGTCATAGAAGAAATTTTAAGAGAATTCAGCAAGTAGCTGGAGATGAACAAAAATGAGAACACAATATATCAAAACCCATGGGACACTGTAAAGGCAGTGCTGAGAGGGAATTTTATAGCCCTCAATGCTTACATTAAAAAAAAAAGATGGAGCTGAAATTGAATATCTAACTGTACACCTGGAGGAACTAGAAAAAGAATAGCAAACTAATTTCAAACCAAGCCAAAGGAAAGAAATGGTGAAGACCAGTGCAGAAATAAATGAAATTGAGAACAGAAAAAAACAATGGAGAGACTCAACAAAACCAAAAGTTGCTTTTTTAAGAATATCAACAAAATTAGCAATCCTTTAGCTAGACTGACAAAAAAAAAAAGAAAGAAGGTGCAAATAAATAAAACCAGAAATGAGAGGTGCACATTAACGTTGACCCAGCAGAAATAAAAGAAATCATAGGAGGATACTCTGAACAACCAAGTGGTGCCAAAACTAGACAATGTGGACTAGATGGACAAATTCCTAGAAACACACAAACCACTTATACTGACCACAGAAGACATAGAAGACCTCAACAAACCAATCACAATTAAAGAGAATCAAACAGTCATCAAAAACTTCCCAAAACGGCAGCAGACTTGGCCCAGTGGTTAGGGCATCCATCTACCACATGGAAGGTCTGCGGTTTAAACCCTGGGCCTCTTTGACCCTTGTGGAGCTGGCCCACGTGCAGTGCTGATGCATGCAAGGAGTGCCGTGCCACGTAGGGGTGTACCCTGCGTAGGGGAGCCCCACGTGCAAGGAGTGCACCCCGTAAGGAGAGCCGCCCAGCGTGAAAGAAAGTGCAGCCTGCCCAGGAATGGTGCCGCACACATGGAGAGCTGACACAGCAAGATGACGCAACAAAAAGAAACACAGATTCCTGTGCCGCTGACAACAACAGAAGCGGACAAAGAAGATGCAGCAAATAGACACAGAGAGTTTGACCTAAAGTAAGGGGGAAATGGAAAGGACAAATGAGTTTATATGGCTATGAGTCTCTAAAAAAGAGTCTGGAGGTTGTCAGAAGGATTGCCCTTATGCACACCTGAGCAGAGTTTCAGAGACAGATAAAGTAGATACAACCCCAGGTATTGGTTCTTTTGAGGGCTAAAGAGACCCACAGGTTCTATGGTCATGGCAGATGGGGTTCACTGCCATGTCAGTTGGCCTTTCTTTGGAGCTGGTGTTTCTGCATGATGGAGCTGGACTCAGATGTGATCTCTTTTCACAAGACTTTCATGCTACTTTACTGGAATTGTAGTTGGTGCTGGGGTTTAAGATATATCTAGGGGATTTGAATCTCTGGACTGACAATATGATAGCCAGGCCCTGAGCCTCAACAGACTTCAGCTCCTACACTCTGATTTATTGGACTTACCCACTCAGCTAACATGGAGTTGAATGTCAACCACCACACCATGGGGCCTAGAGTGCCTACAACTGAAAGCAGGAGGATTGCATCCAGTATCCATGTGGAATCTAAGCCCCCTTTTGACATAGATGTGGAATGGACACAACCAAGCCAAGGTCCACAGGAAGGAGGAATACAGTAAGGATTAGAGTGGACTTAATGATATTCTATTCATGAACTATTGTGGTTAATAATCGAGAAAATGTGGCATTGGTGTGGAAAAAGTGGCCATGGTGGCTGCTGGGTGCGGGGAATGGGAGGAAGAGATGAGATGTGGAGGCATTTTCGGGACTTGGAATTGTCCTGGGTGGTGCTCCAGGGACAATTGCCGGACACTGTATGTCCTCCCATGGCCCACTGGATGGAACGTGGGAGAGTGTGGGCTATGGTGTGGACCATGGGGTGCAGCGATGCCCAGAGATGTACTCACCAGATGCAATGGATGTGTCATGATGATGGGGGAGAGTGTTATTGTGGGGGGGAGTGGTGGGGTGGGGGCGGTGGGGGTGAATGGGGACTCATATTTTTTTAATGTAATATTTTTTAAAAAATGAATAAATTGAGTAGAATTTGAAAAAAAAAAAAAAGACACAGAGAACAGACAACCAGGGTGGGAGGGGGAAGGGGAGAGAAATAAATGAATAAATAAATCTTTAAAAAAAAACAAAAACTTCCCAAAGATGAAAAGTCCAGGAACTCACATTCACAGGTGAATTCTACCAAACTTTCAAAGACGATCTAATGACAATCTTGCTCAAGCTCTTCCGAAAAATTGAACAGGAAAGAAGGCTACCAAATTGAGTTTATGATGCCAACATCACCCTAATAGCAAAACCAGATAAAGATTCAACGAAAAAAATGGGAAGCAGTTTTGGCTCAACTGATAGGGTGTCTGCCTACCACATGGGAGGTCCAGGGTTCAAACCCAGGGCCTCCTGACCTGTGTGGTGAGCTGGCCCACGTGCAGTGCTGACGCATGCAAGGAGTGCCATGCCATGCAGGGGTGTCTACCATGTAGGGGAGCCCCACGCATAAGGAGTGCACCTCATAAGGACAGCAGCCCCACATGAGAAAAGGACAGCTTGCCCAGGAGCAGTGCTGTACACACCGAGAGCTCACACAGCAAGATGATGCAACAAAAGAGACACAGATTCCTGGTGCCACTGACAAGAATGCAAGCAGACACAGAAGAACACACAGCGAATGGACACAGAGAGCAGACAATGGGGGTGGGGGGTGGAGGTGGGGGTGGGGTGAAAGAAAGAAATAAAAAATAAATCTTAGAAAAAAATGATACTATGAAAAAAGAAAATTGCTGAGCAATTCCCTTAATGAATATAGAAGCCCAAATCCTCAACAAAATACTTGCAAGCCCAATCCAAAAGCACACTGAAAGAATTACACACATGATCAAGTGGGTTTTATCCCAGATATGCACAGGTGGTTTAACTCAAGAAAATCAATTAATGTAATAAACCACATTGATAAAAATTGGAGAAGGAAAATCACATGATCCTTTTAATTGATACAGAAAAGGTATTTGAAAAAGTATAGCACCCAATGAGTTGGGAGGTCATCAGAGGGGTTGTGATTACCTACGTCTCAGCAGGATCCCAGAGACAGCCAAAGTAGACACAACCCCAGGTATGGTGCTCCTGAGAGCTATGGAGACACACATGTTCTATGGTCATGGCAGATGGCTCTAGAGTTCAGCGCCTTGCCTTTGGGCCCTACTTTGGAATTTGTGCTCCTGTGTATGATGGAGTTGGACTCAGATGTGACCTCTCTACACATGACTCTTCTGTCACTTTTACTGAACCTGTGGTTGGTGCTGGGGTTGGTGTATGCTCAGAAGACTTGAATCGCTGGACAGTACATGTGCCAGCTGGGCCCTGAGCCTCACAGAGCTGCAACACCTACACTCTGGTTTGTTGGACTTACCCAGGTCTGCTAACAGGAAGATGAGGATGGTCAACCACCACACTAGGGAACTGAGAGAGTCTACAACTGCAAGCAGGAGAATTACATCCATCAGCCATGTGGGATCTGAGCTCCTCCAGATCTAGAGGTGGAGTGGACATTGCCATCCCAGGGTCCACAGGATGAAGGAATAAAATATGGATTAGAGTGGACTTACTGGTATTCTACGATAGAACTATTGTGACTCTGACAATAGAAGAAATTGTGTCATTTACATGGAGACAGTGGCCACAGGAGTTGTTGAGGGCAGGGTGAGGGAAGAAGATGTGTGATATGGGGGCATTCTAGAAACTTGGAGTTGTCCTGAATGAAATCGGAGGATAGATGCAGGGCATTATATATCCTGCCATAACCCACTGGCTGGACTGGATTGGGGGAGAGCGTAAACTACAAAGTAAACTATAATCCAGGCAGTGCAGCAGTGTTCCAAAATGTATTCACCAAATGCAATGAATGTGCTACACTGATGAAAGAGGTTGTTGATGTGGAAGGCGTTGGGGTGGAGAAGTGGGGTATATGGGAACCTCTTATATTTTTTAATGTAACATTTTGTGTGATCTATGTATCTTTTTTTAAAAAAGACAATAAAACATTAGCTAAATAAAAAACAAAACAACAAAAAATCATTTCAAAAGATGAATACAAGGAGGCTTTCTCAATATGGTAAGGTGCATATATGAAAAATCTATTATTTAGCTAGCATTGCACTCAATGGTGAAAGACTAAAAGCTTTCCTGTTGACAGCAGGAACAAGACAAGGATGCCCACTGTCACCACTTTTATTCAATATTGTGCTAAAATTTCTAGCTAGAGCAATTAGGCTAGATAAAGAAATAAAAGGCATCCAAATAGGAAAGAAAGAAGTAAAACTTCCAATATTTGCTGATGATATGATCCTCTATCTAGAAAATCCTGAAAAATTCACAACAAAGCTACTGTAGCTAATAGACGAGTTCAGCAAAGTGGTGGGATATAAGATTAATGTGAAAATCAATAGCATTTCTAAACCCTATTGATGTGCAATCTGAGGAGGAAATCAGAAAAAATCCATTTATAATAATGACTAAAAGAATCAAATATTTAAGAATAAAATTAACCAAGGGCATAAAGGAACTACATTCAGAAAACTACAAAACATTGCTAAAAGAAACAGAAGAAGACTTAAATAAATGGAAGGACATTCCATGTTCATGGAATGTTTTTAATGATTTTAAGATGTCAATTCCACCCAAAATGATTTACAGATTTAACGCAATCCCTATAAAAATCCTAACAGCCTTTCTTGCAGAAATTGGAAAACCAATTATAAATTTATTTGGAAGGATAAGTGGCCCCAAATAGCCAAAAATGTCTTTACAAAGAAGAAAGAAGTTGGATGACTCTTACTTCCTGACTTTAAAGCATATTAATTAGCTCTAGAGGTAAACACAGTATGATTCTGGGATAAAGACAGACAGAATGACCAATGGAACTGAATCAAGAACTCTGAAAGACACTCACTTCTATAGTCAAGTGATATCTGGCCCTACCAGCTGGGCCAGAACAGTCTATTCAACAAACGGTGCTGGGAGAACTGGATACCCATATCCAAAAGAAAGAATGAGGACCCCCTTCTCACACCTTATACAAAAATTAATTCAAACTGGCTCAAGGACCTAAATATAAAGTGACAGCCATAAAAATCCTAGAAGAAAGAGTAGGAAAATGTATTCAAGATCTTGTAGTAGGTGGTAGCTTCTTAAACCTTATATCCAAAGCACAAGCAATGAAATAAAAAATAGATAACTCGGACCTCTCCAAGATAAACACTTGCACCTCGAAGGACTTAGTCAAAAGGGGAAAGAGCAGCTGACTCAATGGGAGAAAATATTTGGCAATCACATACCTGATAAGAGTTTCATATCCATGATATATAAAGAGATTACACAACTCAACAATAAAAAGACAAACTACCCAATTAAAAAATGGGAAAAGACAACTGCCCAAAGAAATACAAATGGTAAAAAAGCACATGAAGAAAAATGTTCAACATCCTCTGCAATCAGGGAATGAAAATCAAAACTACAATGAGATATCATTACACACCTATTAGACTGGCCACTATTAAAAAGCTGGAAACTGTAAGTGTTAGAGAGGATGTGGAGAGGTAGGAACGCTTTTTCACTGTTGGTGGAAACATAGAATGGTACAGCCACTGTGGAGGACTGTTTGGCAATTTCTAAAGAAGTTGAATATAGACTTACCATATGTCATGGCAATACCATTACTAAATATATACCCAGAAAAACTGAGAACAGTGACATGAACAGACATCTGCATAGTGGCATTATTCATGATTGCCAAAAGTTGGAGACAACTGATGAATGGATAAGAAATTGTGGTGTATACACACAATGGAATATTATGCAGTGGTAAGAAGAAGTGAAGTCATGAAGCATCTGACAATATGGATTAACCTGGTGGATATTTTGTTGTGTGAAGCAAGTCAGACACAAAAGAACAAATACTATATGATTGCACTATTATGAACTAAATATGCTGTGTAAACTCATGGTATTAATAATTAGAATATAGGTCACCAGAAAATAGAAGGACGGTAGAGAATAGAAAGCTGAGGGTTAAATTGGGCAGAGTTGGTTAAAAAAAACTTTGAAAATGAATAGAAATGGTGAAAGCATATCCATAGTGTTTCTAATGATAACTAGCAGAGCTATTATATGGGTATGACAGTGGTTGAAAGGGTAAGTCTAAGGTCATGCATATAACTAGAAGGAAAACTAAAAGAGCTAACATGGGACTGTAAAACATTGTGAAAATCTCCTGTAAAAGACAAATATGGGTGATATTGCATTTTAAAAAATATAAATACAAATAAATTAGAGAGTCGGAATAGAATAGCAGCTACGTATGGCAGGGGAAGCATAAAGAGATTGAGAGGATATGAGTTTTGTGTTTAATTATTATTATTGAAATAATGAAAATGCTCTAACTATGATTGAGGATGGGGATGGGGTGGGGTGACCAAGGACAGGGAGGCAGTGGGGGAACTGCTGGGAAGAGAGTCCAAGCAGGGAGCCCTCAGCTGCCGTCCCCTCATGATCATGAGTGAGTTTTGTGTAAATACAGCTGCAGATATCATCAGGACTCCTCAGACTTTTATGTGCTCTGAAGCTTTTACAACTTGGGAGATAACACTTCAATAAGAAGAAAAAATTACAGGCAAAAAATGCCTTCACTCCCCTGCAAAGGGCCCCTGGAAATGAAGCTTCATGTCCTCCATATTTAACGTCCTTCCCACTCATAATACGGCAATATCATCCCATGGCTTCCGGGGACCTGCTCCAGGTGGCCATCCAGGTAGATAGACCTGAGGAACTGGGGGAGCACCTGCGGCCCGTATTCGAGAAGGCGACTTGTCCGATATCACTGTCTTCCTGGCCACGTGCTGTGTCATCACCACAACCCAACAGGTCCTAGACCTGCAGTTACACAGGTGAACCCCACGCCACCCTCACTGCGCATGGTGACGTTGCCACTAGATGGTGGTCTTGAGAAGGTCACTTTACCTTAGTCTAGCCTCAGCTTGCTCCTCTCAAAAATGAGGTGTCAGGAGACTAGCCTTGTAAAGTTATTGTAAGGATGAAATGGGATAAGCTATGGAAGTTTAAGCCATGGCACCCAGCAAGGAGTAGGGGGTGATCAGGAAGGGGCTGACAGCACCCTGGGTACAGTCACCCTATGATTCCAGATGGAGGGTTAGTGTTGGAGGAAAGGAGTCCAAGGAGCTATGAATGGGGTCTGGGACCTTGAGGAGTTCCTTGAGGAGGGGAATCCCTTGGTCCCATCCTGGAGGGCAGGACTCCAGCGTCCAAGGCAAGGAGATACTGAACCAGGTCTCCTGACACACCCCATCCCTCAACCTCAGCAGCTGAGCCTTTCCCTATTTATGCCACCAGGCCTGGAGAACCTCCATTAGACTTGATCGTCTCTGGGTCGTGGAAGGCCATGCCTTGAACACCTAGTCGCTTGTGGGAACTGTTTGCAGGTAGTCACAACAAGAGCCTGGGAGAACTTGGCTCAGGTGAATTGGGTAAGAGAAGGTGCACAAACCAGACACTTTGTGATTTTCCAAAAGCTGGACCCTAGAGGAGGCTAGAAGTGATACTGGGGTCTATGGGACTGGGCTTGGTTGGATATGGTGAAGAGTCCCAAATACTCCTAGTAGGAGGTCCAGGTGGGGGATAGGAGTCTGAGAGTGAGGATTATTTCATGGCAGGGATAGTGTGGGACACTGAGATCTTGTTCTCATTACTCCCAACTCCCACCCAAGGCCCCTGCCCTGCCACAGGATTTTGTCCATGGCACCCATCCTTCCTTGGGAAACTTCCTGATGGAACTGGTCCTTCTGGACACAGCTTTCCAGGCCCATCTGGATGTAAGTGGATCTGGGCATCATGGTGGTGTGGGGTCGGGACCCTAAGGCTTGGGGGAGTCCTGAGCTCCCAGCGTTGGGTGCACCTGGTCCATAGGAGCTTCATGGTGCCGCCTGGGAGCTGGGGTATCATGATCTTTCAGACGAGTCAGAAGAGGGTGGGCACCAGTCGCAGGCCCGCAGGCCCTTCCTGCATCCCCTTCTGACTGCACAACTGCATAAGCCTCTGGTTGAACTGGGCATAGCCTCTCCCTCAGGCCTGGCCCTGGCACTTGAGTGAAGTTGACCCCTCCCCAGCCAGGCAGCATGGGAGAGGCTGAGCAATCCCTTCCTGCCTGATCCCGCAGACTCCCCATCTGTCATCATAGAGGGGTGGCTGCAAGTTCCCTTAGTCTCTGCTCCAGGGCCCCCCTCTTTTGCTCACAACCTGAAGAGTTCCAAGTCCTGGGTATGCTTCCCTGCCCCTTGTTGGCCCTTCACAGTAGTGAGACATGAGCAGTGGCTGGTAAGGGCCTGGGGTCCTCGTCCAATGGACCTGGCTGCCTTCCAGGAAAGTATGAGCAATTCTGAGAATACAAGGAAGGTGGGCAGCTGTGGGTGTCACTGCAGGGATGGGGTGAGTCTTAGAAGGGGAGTGGAAGTCAGAGACCCACTTGGGCAGGACACTCCCTGGCACCATCCCCTTTCTGCATAAATTCCTCAGGAGAATCTGATGCACAGGGGACCTATCCCAGATGAAGTGAGGAGAGGGGTTGGGATCAAAATCAACTTGCTGGAGGAGTTGCTGTTTGAAACCTAAGCCCTGAGAACGGAGGCAAGGAGAGGCTGCAACAGAGGCCAAGATCTAGACCCTGGCCCCCTATTCCACCCAGTGTCCTCCCCGCCCCCACCCCCCCAGACCTCCTCACCATCCTGTCCATCTCTCAGCCCCAGGAATACAAAGAAATGGCCCAAGAGGTCTTCTTCCACTCAAACTGCAAAAGTCACAGCCTTGTAGACTGCTCCAGGTCCTTGGAGGGTCTCAGGGAGTTGGAGAGGGAAGGCAGGGCAGGAACTGGGTGGTGGCAGAGGTGGGGTTCCCCTGTGGCTGGGCATAGTCTCCCTGGGGCCATGTCTCAACGTCCACATCAGACCTATTGAGACAGCTGAGGCACCTGGCTGCCAGTTCTCAGGCAACTCTGTAGGGAGACCTGGGGTGTGGCTCCTAGGGGCATCACAGTGGCCACCTGTCATGTAGTGACCACCTGTCTTGGGAGCTGGATCCTCTGCCTGCATTGGTCAACACCTTGTAGACCTAGGAGAGCAAGGATAGCATAAAAGGTGGGGATTTGGCCCCAGCGGTCAGGGGTGGGCTGCTCAGGGACAGACCAGTGAACCCCAGGGCTCGGCAGAGTCCCTAGATGCCAGACACCTGGGCTGGGATTTCCACTCAACCTCTGCCCAACCTGTGACATGGGCAAGTTGTCAGGGCTTCCTGGGCCTCAGTTTCTGTCTTGGGAAATGGGGTGATACTGAATGATGTCTCAGACAGCTGGGGTGCATGGATGCTCTTGCCTCGTCATTTGGCTGGGTGTCCGATGTACAAACCACAGTGGTAGCATGGGGAGTGCTGGCCAAGTCCTGGGAGAGGCCCCAGTGTAAGCTCGTCCTTCCACTCACCTGCGAGGCACGAAATTCAGCCTTAAGTACCAGGACAGCTGCGAATCCAGTGACCAGCTCAGGTGTGGCTTTTCTGGGATGTAGCCAACAAATCAGCTCCCTTAGGAAGAGACGAACATGGGCTTTGTCCATGAGGAATCAGGAACAGGTGACTATCCATCCAATTTCCAACCACTCTTTCTTGGCCCCTCCTTTCCTAGGTCTGTTTTCCACCTTGTGCACCTAAAAACTGACCAATATGCTGTCTCCAGAATAAAGCTTCTAGAAGCCCCATGGATCTGGACACAAGGTTTTTGTCTTCTGCTGATCTCAGTTACCCCCATCCCTCTCTGCCCCCACTGTCCCTTGGGACCCCTCGCTCAGTCAGGCGGTGAATGTGATATGATCGTTGTGGGCCCTCCCTGCCCCCTTGGATCAGACATGCTGTGAAGGACAGACATTCAACCAGATCCAGAAGGGGCAGAGTCTGCGGTTCAAAGGTGGTCTGAGCTGAGGACAGTGCCTGGAGATTTGAGGCTTCCTCCTTGGGGTTGGGCAACCTAGAAAGACCTCACTGGGGCAACCCCGGAGAGAAGGGAAGGGAGGGTCGGTCTGGGAACACTGAGCATGGTGAGTGCATGGCCTAAGGGGCAGGATGGAGGCCAGGGGTGAAGGTGCAGGGGTCAGGGGGCATGAGTGAGGTCAGGGAGGCATTTGGGGCTGGGACACATCAGACCCTGTCTGGGTGTGAACAAGGAAGCCAGTCAGGGGCTGCTGCTGCCCCCTGGGGGGGTGGGGGGAGAGTAGGGCCTGCCCCAGGGTGGTGGCTGTGAGGGGAGCGATCAGATCCTGGAGAGATCTGAAGATCGCGTCACCTCAGCCCTCACCCACACCCACGCTGGCTGAGGTTCTGTGGGACATAACGTGGCGCGGTACTTCTCGGAGCACCTGGAGCTAGGGTGCTGGTAACTAAGCTCACCTGTATGTCCCTTCGTCTTAGCCTCGCCTGTGCCCAGGCTCTTGGGCTGAGGCAGGCTGTGCCCAGCCCCTGCCCCAGCACAGGCCTGGCACGTGGGAGGCCTGTGGGCGTCCGGCCCCTCCTCCTCCCTGACCTCCAGGCTTGCACTAGATGTCTGTTCTCAGTTCACTCACTCATCCTGTAGGGGCCTATTCTAGAGGCAGATCCCAGGGGATAAAGAGATGCCCGAGGTGTGGTGGGAGGTGACAGAGAACGGCCCAGGCCGGCCACATGCACGTCCAGCACTCTCCTGTATGGGGCCCTCTGTCCCTGGGGCTCTTGAAGCCCACAGGAGCTGTGCAGGGGGCCCACCAAGGGAAGAGGCTCAGCCCTCACGGGAAGCCTCTGAGAGACAGGGGGCATTCTTGTGGGAGACGGGGAAGGAATGGTTAGAGAAGACCCCTCCTTCCATGGTGGTCTTCCTGGGAGCAGAGGAAGGCAGTGAGGCCCCTACTCCCCCAGCCCCGACTGGAGGCTCCAGGGCCCTGCCTGTTCCCTGACATGCCCCAGGCGGCCTTCCAAGATGGGGCTCCGGCCGTGATCTGCAGGGCATTGCAGAAACACAGCCTGGAGGGGGAAGAGCCAGAGGACGAACTGGTGCAACTGATTTCAGAGGATGGAAGTCAAGTGGCTCATTGGAGAAGGCAGCAGGGAGGGGGCAGCCTCAAGATTACACTCCCAGGCCCAGAACCGAGGCTGTGTGCCCCAGAAAACCTGCCAGAAGGGTGGTGGGCAGCATCTTACCTCCACCCCACTGCCCCGAGGAAGCCCTGGGAGCCTGCGGCGATATCCCCCTGCCAGTTCCTGGTCTTGTATGTCCCTGGGAGTGACCCAGGCAGTGGGGAACCTGGTTGAAAGCTGATGTCCTTGAAGAGCCAAGAGAAAGGTGCAGGACGCCCAATGGTCAGGGCGGGGTGAGTTGTGAGCTCTCAGATTCCCATCAGTGAAGGCATCTGGGCGTGGGGGCGGGGTGGCCGGATGGGAGGTGAGCCTGACAGCTCTAGGCTGAGGGTGCCAGTGCCAGAGTCAGAGGCACTTTTGAACAAGATTGCCTGGGTTCAGTGCTTCTTTTATTTTTTTTTAAACAAGTCAATTTATTGATCCATATTGATAAAGCATACAGTCCATCCAAACTGTACCTCCAATGGTATTTGGTATACCACTGAATTTGTGCATTCAGCACGTGAATCATTATGATAGCATTTTCATTATTTCAATAAAAATAATTATTATAAACAAAATCAGACAAAAACAAACAAAATAATTCAGCACTTCTCAATTTCTCTATGCTTCTCCTGCTGTATATAGCTGCTATTTCAGGCTTTTCTTCCATTTATTTATTTTTATTTTTAAAGCAGTGTTATTGACATATATTCACATACCACAAAGTTTATCAAAAGTGTATAATAAATTGCTTTTAGTATATTCACAATGTCATGCATTCATCACCACAAATTATTTTATAAGAATTTCAGTACTCCAAAGAAAAGCTCCACACTGCTTAGGAGTCACCTCTCAATACCTCTATCCTTCCTCAGGCCTAAATAACCACTAATCTAATTTAATATTTTTAAATGGATATGTTTACATTTTATATAAATGGAATCATGCAATATGTAGTACTTTGTGTCTGTCTTCTTTCATGTAGCATAATTTTTGTCTGATATTAACATTTTATAACATTAACATACATTTGTTTAGGTTTACAGAAAAAGTCATATATGCAATATTCCACATATTCCTATTTCACATGAAGTTTTACTATGTTTACTATACATTCTTATGTTACATTTTTTTAGCTTTCCTTTTATTAATATACTTGACCTTGACTTTCCCTTTCAAACAATGTCATACCCATATAATAGCATTGCTAGCTACAAACATGTTGTGCTTTCACACATGTTTCTATTCATTTCCAAAGATTATCACACATCCTTTTTTCCCACTCTGTACAAATTAATCCTCAGTTTTCCATTTTCTAACCTCATTCTATTTTCTGGTGACCCATATCCAAGTTATTTACTCCATGAGATCACACAGTATGTTTAGTTCATATTAATCACAGCAAAAATTCCATATTTGTTCTTGAGTCTGGCCTTTGGGCAGGTGTCATTCAGAGGGGTCCTAGGTGGCCTGGAGGCTGGGGCCTCATGTTTCTGCCTGAGGCTGGCCTTCATGGGACCACAAGGGCTGGGATGGCCTGAGGCCCCCTAAGCACAGCTGAGCACCCCCTGACCCTCCCCACCAGAGCTGAGATCCCTGAAGAGGTCAGCATGTACTACAGCATGGACTTCTCTGCCAACAACCATTTTCTACTCACAAAGTGGACCTTCCTCACGGATACCTCAGTGATAAAGGAGCCTGCTCAACCCCTCTGCAGAGCAAGAAGGGGCAAAGTCCTCAAAGGCAACTATTAACTGGCCCTGGTAGCTGCTGGCCTCAGGCTCACCCTTCCCAGGTCTAGCTGGTCAGGTGGGTTTAGAGGACCCCAATCTGAATAGGCCAACCCAGGCTGGCCCATCCCTCCCAACCAGCTGGCCTGAGCACCCCATGACTCCAGTTTCACCCCTGAACCTCTGTTGCTGTCAGGCATGACTGTGTCCCTTGACAGAGTGAGCTGGACATCCAGGGACTGCTCAACGCCTCAGGGGGCAGTGCATGCCCCTCAGGCCCTGCAAGAGCCCCATGCTTTTCCCCCTAGGGGTTTATGGGACCACGAGAGTTGGGGTTGATGGGAGGGCTATTTGGGGGGATGGGAGAGATATTAAATAAATTTTTACATAAGAGCAAAAAAAGTTACATATTAGGTAGGGGTAAGAGTTGTTTGAAATACTAAATGCTAGAATTATGTGTTCTGTTAAATCATTTTTCTACTCCAGCCTGGGAGTTGAGGTTCAGTTCTTTCATGTTCTTTGTTCATTCGAATGCGACACCAGCTCTTAGTCCCTCAAGTAAGGAATCATGCAGGTTCCACCGTTTATTATATGTGAAAAGCCAGAAGGGCCAGTGAGCCTTCCTTGGCTTCCTGAAGCAAAGACACAAGTCCACTTTCCCCAGAGCAAATGTGCATTTCAGTGTCAGTAAACTGGCCAGATGGGGTGGCCAATTGGGAGGTTGCCATTGTTGAGTCAGAGGCCCTTTAGGACAAGATGCCCTGGCTTCAGTGCTTCCTGAGTCTGGCCTTTTAGAATGTGTTATTCAGAGGAGTCCTTGGTGGTGCAGGAGCTGGACTGGAGATTCATGTCTCTGCCTGAGGATGGGCTTCAGGGTACCACAAGGCCAGTGTGGTCAGTGGCCTCCTGAGTACAGCTGACCACCCCCTGACCATCTCCACAAGACCTGAAGGTCCCTGACAATAAAAATGTCTATTATGCTATGGACTCCTCCACCGACCATCATTCACTTCTTATGAAGAGGACCATCCTCATATGGACCCAGTGAATAAAGGAACCTGCTCAACCCTTCTGCAGAGGAAGAAGAAGCAACTCAATTTCCAAACTGACAACTACTAACTGGCCCTGGTGCTGCTGGCCGCAGGGCCCCCATTCTGGCTGGGGTCCAGCTGGCCGGATGGGTTAGCAACCCCCAACCAGAATAGACCAAGCCAGGCCAGCACTTCCTTCCCTCCCAGCAGGCTTGACCACCCCAACTCAGTTTACCCTGAATCGCTCCTGCTGCCAGGTGTGACCTTGCCCATTGACAGGCTGACCTGGACTTCCATGGAACCTCCCTGCTTTAGGGGCATTACTCTCTCCTCGGGTCCATGGGTGCCCACCTATGACCTTCCCTGTGACTGGCACTGGCACACCCCACTCTAGACTTTCTCAGGCTGCACCATAGATACTACCATTAGGACCCCACAGAAGAACAGGCTTCTCCACCTTGAATGGAGACCCTTACCCCAGGGGGAGGAGGTAGAGTCTGTTTTCACCCAGCCAACTCTTCACTCAGAGAAGAAGGAAGAGTCCATTTTCAGCCAACACTTCACCCACTGAAGGAGGAAGGGCACCGTTGGGTCTCACAGATGTTGACTCTCACACCTGCAAGGGCCACATGCCACTGCTTTATGGGACCATGTGAAATGGGGTTCGTGGGAGGATATATTTGTTGGGATGGAAGAATTTTGAATTTTTGTACAAAAGACAAAAATATTTACCTACTGGGAAGGGGTCATACACAGTTCTTGTAAAGACCAAATGCTAGACTTGAATAGCAAATGAGATCCTGTGTCTGTGCCAGCCTGGAAGGTGAGGTTTGGTTCCTTCATGTTCTGTGTTGGTTTGACTGAGATCCCAGCTCTCACATGGCCCTTCAAGGAAGAAGTCGTGCAGGACCGTCAGCTTATTGTAGGATGTCCTGATGTTCCTCTCCTCCTTGCACACGGCCATCTGGGCGTAACCCTCCTGGGGCCTGGCCCTTTGACTGCACCTGCCCATCCAGTGGATAGTGTCCCTCGTCTCCAGCCCTACTCGGCCTGTGATGGCAGAGCTGGACTAGACTCCAGGAGGGAGCTAAATGAGCCTTGATTTAGGACGTCCTCCCTCTATGGTCTGACCAACTCTCCCAAGTTCAGCAAAGCCTGTCCTACTTCTCTGTCTCTCCCCCATGCCACCTCCCACCAGAACTCTATGAGAGCAGAGAGGGGTTGTGTCGCTGATGAGCACTAGGTGAAAACACATGCTAGAAGCTTCATCTGACCCATGAGGGAACTGAGTCATCCTGCCTCAGCCTGTCCTGAGCCCTCTTGGAACCTCAGTCCGTAGCCCAGGCCCCAAGGTACTGCCTCACTCTCTGCGTGCCACGTGTGGGTCTCCTCTTCCCAGGCAGATGGGTGCCAGATGGCTCACAGCTCACGATCTGGGTCATTGGCAGGGGTGGTGGGAGGCGGGGAAGTGGAGCTGGGCTAGGGCTCAGCTCTGAGCCCCCAGACTCCTCTATGCATCCAGCAATCCAGGAGCCCGGACAAACTCTTTGACTCTGGTCCCCTGCACGAGGAAGCCCTCCAGCCCCCCACTCCAGTGGGCATCATGGGATATGCGGGCCCGGGGCTATGCCCAGCCCCTCCCTGCCTCAACTTCCACACTCCCCATCCTGCTCTGGCCTGAGAGGAGTCCTCTCTCCTCACCCAGAGTCCACCATTTCTTGGATGATCCTGGCATCTGCCTCGCTGGTCCCAGTGAGGGAAGCTATGTCCACATCAAGAGAAGGCCCTAATGGTGTCACATCTTAGTGACTGGGTGCGCCACCTGCTGACATTGTCCAGTGTTACGACTGGACTTCATGACTGGAATAAAAATCAGAGGAGGCAGAATTTCTGCTAGTTTCCCCAAATTCAACTCAGCGCCGAAAAACGTGTCACCCCATAGTGGCCCCTTCGTGATACTGAGGACTTCAGAAGCCCTGAGGGGCCCCTTCCCAGATCTTGGTAGGTCTCAGGCCCCTTCCCAGCCCTGAGTGACCCTGGCTCTGGCTACCTCAGAGAGGAGGTCACCCTAAATGGAATCTCCTTTACAGATGGGAAGAGGTTTGCCAAAGGTCAAGGGTCAGTGAGGCAAGAGGAGGACCTCTTTTTGGGGGGGAGAAGAAAATGTCACACCTGGCTGATACCCACTCCTCGGTCCAAACTTTACGCAGAGCTGAACACCACAGAGGGGCTTTGCAGAGCTTCTCCCATTACTCCTGACAATCACCCCAAGAGATTGGTCCTCCCAGCACCCCACTGTGCAGAGGAGCAAACTGAAGCTACAGGGTGAAGTGACATTTCCCAGACACAGGCTAGTGGGTAGCAGAATTATCCCCGGGCCATGGGAAGAGGGGGGAGTCTCACCTTTTGAAGAGCAAGTCCAGAACCTGTTGCTGTAGGTGCCCAGGATGATGATGATATAGGACAAGTCTCTGTCCTGGAAGGCAGCACCTGGTGCTCCCCCAGCCTCTCTAGCCTGCCTGCCTGGACAGGCCACGCTGTGCAGGCCTCAGCCCTGCTCAGGACAGACTTAGATTCTCACTAGAGGGGGGACAGACAGTCAGGGGGTGCACAGTGTCATGCCACGGGGTTTTAAGCACCTCCCCAGACCCACCAGCCCAAGACTCTGTTATTCTTTGGGGTATCTGCCTCTAGGAAGCTGAGCACTGAGCCGTCCTCCTGACTCATCTTTTCTCAAATGCGGGAGCCAAAACATGAATAGACAGGACTCTTCACCCTCTGGTTCCAAGCACCCAGAGCAGAGTTTGGACCCTGCGGATGTTGCCCGTCTTCCCCCTTTTACAGCAGCAGAGACCTGGGCCCCAGGAAGGAGGTCCAGCAGAGGGTGTCCAAGCTGAGCAGAGAAGCCTCAATTCTCAGGTCAAACTTCCGATTCTTCTCTTAGGCCATGAGCCTGGAGAGAGTCAACCCATCCCCACCTTAGGTGCAATTTCCAACCCTCAGCATCCGTGGACCCCCTGCTGGCCAAGCCCTGGTGTGGCCCCTAAGCTCCAACCTGAGGGCAGGGACCAGAACCAGCTGGGATGGGAGGTCCAGCCTGGATGGAGGTCGACAGACTCCTGCTCCCAGGACCACAGGCCACAGAGAAGGCCATGATTTGGGTGACCCCAGAAACTGGAGTTTAGGGACCAGGCTTGCTGATCCCCCAAAGATCCTGACCCATCTCTCGACAAACCTTCCTGGCAAGGCTGAGCCCAGCAACATGTCATTTCAGGAAAGGAGAAAGCAGGAAAATATCTCAAGTTACGGAGAGAGACCCAACCGCTCCCTGGTGGCCCACTGCTCTCCTCCCCAGAGAGGACAGGCTGCCAGTTCTCTCCACAAGGATGGGGTGTGGCCCGTGGCATGTGGCAGTCCTACCACCCTGGAGGGGAAGAGAGGGCCTGAGCAGGGCATCTCCTGGAGGTCAGCCATCTTCCTCACCTGGGTCACTCCTCCCAGGTCCCACAGCAGGGCCCAGGCTCTCAGGGGCTGTCCTTCACGGCCTTGCGCCGCACAGGGCGGGGTCCGCTGCTGGGCGCTAGGCCCGGCCGACGCCCCAAAGGGCAGGGGTGCGCCGCCCTCGTTGCCTCCTCCCAATGGCAGCGCCGCCCTCAGAGTCTGCTCCAGCTCAGGCCGCTGGCGGGTGCTGACCGGGGCTGGGTCAGACTGGGCGCAGGTGCTCAGGCAGCGGTGGGCGGGGAGACCCTCGGCCCCGCCCGGCACCGGCCACCTTTGACCTCCGCCTGGGCCCCGCCGCCCAGGCCCTTCCCAGCACTCCCGGGAAGTCGGGGAGGCCAACCGTCTCTGTGCGCGGTGCGTCCGCGAGGCGCATGCGCGCGGCCAGCTCTGCTGGCTCTTCCCTGCTCCCTGCCCTGCTCTCGGTAACCTTCTGGGGCATGCCACAGGTCCTCCTCGACCGCCCACTCCGTGCCTTAATGTCCCTTGAGGCTTGGGGCCACTCCACACTCAGCCAGGCGCTGGGACCTGGAAGCTCTGTCCCCCTAGTCCTGGCCCCAAACTGTGCTAGGGCTTTCCCTCCTCAGGGAGACCCCACCCGCAGCTCCTTGGACTCCTTTCCTCCTGCTGGGGAACGGAACCACCCAGCAACAGCCCCCGGCTGGAATCACAGGGTGACTGTACCCAGGGTGCTGTGAGCCGTCCCCTACTCCTCACTGGTCTGTGGCAACAGTAGCTCCTCTTCTTTATCATTAAAAAAATGTTTATTGAAATATATCACTTATACATCAACATACATAAACAATAAGTTTGTAATAAAAGTTGTGAACTTACAAAACAAACATGCATAACATCATACAGGAGTAGCCCCTGTCTCTTGAACCAAAGGTCACCCACTTTTTTTAGTCCATCCTGGCATCTGCCATCCCATTCAGAATATGTTCCTTTGCATCTCTATGGAGGGATACTTAGGGGGGTTCCAGCGGACTTCCTGGGTGCACCACCTGCTGATGATGTCCAATGATACTGTCGGGCTCCCTGTCTAGAATGGGAATCCCAGGGAGGGAGGGAATTTTGTCTGATTAGTTCATTGAATTAGGCGAGGGCCTAGGGAAGTGCTTGCACGCAGCAGGCACTACTATCTACCATTTATTTTGTAATGACTGGTCCTTACCCTGCCCCTTCCCAGGGATCGGAGCGGGCCGGGCACTCCCTGCAGCCCCTGTGCTTCCTGCACTGGCTACAACCAGGACGGCGGCTCCCTGGGTGGAGTCTCAAATGTCCTTTCCAGTTGGACAAGGGAGGTTAAGGGGTCTGTGAGGGCTGCAGCCAAGAGCCTCTTCATGGGGAAGGAAAATACTAGGAAAACCAACTTCTATCCCTCAGCAGCCCTGCCTGGAGAGGCAATATTGGGAAGAAACTTCCAGGACTTACCCCATTTCGTTCTCATGGTAAGTTTACCTGGTTGTTCCTCCTGACACCCCACTTTTCACAGGAGCAAACTGAGGCTAGAGGGTGAAGTGACCTTCCCAGGGCTCCTAGCTAGTGCCTGGCAACATGCCTGTGGGCAGGGGCTCACCTTTGTAACCGCAGCTCCATGATCTGTTGGGTTTGGTGATGCACATCACAAGACCAGGAAGACGCTGATATTGGAAAACTCACTTTTGGGAAGACAGGCCCCAGGTGCTCCCCCAGCTCCTCAGCTGTGTCTGCCTGATGGCCTCATGGTATAGGTCTCACCTGTGCTCAGGCCTGAGTCCCTGTCACACTGGTGGGGGGAAGTCACAGAGAGAAAGACGCAATTAGTGGCAGCACCGTGAAGCAGCAGGAGGTTGATGACAGGTGCTCAGACTGGGACTCCACGCCCTCAGTGACCTGTGGCACAAGGTGGGACATGAGTCTCCAGCACAAAAAGAGTCTAAGGTTAAAAGTAGAATTTGGGGAAACGGACTTTGGCCCAGTGGTTAGGGCGTCCGTCTACCATATGGGAGGTCCGCGGTTCAAACCCCGGGCCTCCTTGACCCGTGTGGAGCTGGCCATGCGCAGCGCTGATGCGCGCAAGGAGTGCCGTGCCACGCAAGGGTGTCCCCCGCGTGGGGGAGCCCCACGCGCAAGGAGTGCGCCCGTGAGGAAAGCCGCCCAGCGTGAAAAGAAAGAGCAGCCTGCCCAGGAATGGCGCCGCCCACACTTCCCGTGCCGCTGACGACAACAGAAGCGGACAAAGAAACAAGACGCAGCAAATAGACACCAAGAACAGACAACCGATGGGGGGGGGGGGGGGGAACTAAATAAATAAATAAATCTTTAAAAAAAAAAAAAAGTAGAATTTGATTGAAAATATCAGTAAGAGCAGCTGCCAGTGTTGACAGTCTGCATGCGGGGTCTTCTCCCAGGGAGCCCTCACTGTCGTCCCTGTTCATGAGGTGAGAAAACAGAGGTCACGTGGCCCCTCAGGGTCCCGCAGGCCAGAACCCAGCGGCCTTCCCTCCTGGCCTGAGTTCCTCACCCTCCATGCTAGGGGAGGCTGCGTGTCCTCCTGACTTGGTGCCAGGGAGGGGACAGGGGGACGGGACCCAGCAGGATGTCATCTCAGAGCTCAGGGTGGTGCTGGACTCTCCCTGAAGCTGCTGGCTCTCAACTACCTCCTCTGGGTACAGTTATTCAACAGACATTTCCAGAGTGTCCCCCGGGGGCTAGTCACTTAGGGAGACCTGGGCAGGCCCTGTCCATGCCCTTTTGGCACTTTGAGCTGTGGAGGTGGGCAAGACTGGCATGACTTGGGGGAAATCATGGTACAGGGATGAGGAGGACTTTTATGAGAACACAGAAAGGCAGTCACTCCAGAGGGTGAAAAAATCAAGGCAGGCTTCCTGGAGGAGGTGATGCCTGAAGTGACCCACCAGGAAGTGTGCAGGTGGTGGGGTGGGAATGGTGGGAAGAGCAGGCATGACCTGTGAGCCATGTGAATAACGGTGTGCTGGGCCAGCCCTGGAGGCCTTGAGAGGGTCTTGCAGTATCATGTGTGGGAAGGGCAGTGTTGTCTAGTGATGACATAAAGCTTCATTTCTGGGGTCTTTTGCAGGGTGCTGAAGGCATTTTGTACTGTAGTTTTGTTATCTTCTTCTCAAAGTGTTATCTCCCAAGTTATAAAAGCTTCAGAGCACTTAAACGTCTGAGATGTCCTGGCGATATTTGCAGCTGCGTTTACATAAAACATGCTCACGATCATGTGGCGACAGGGCTGAGGGCTCACGGCTTGGACTTCCTTCCCAGCCCCTCCCCCCACTGCCTCCCTCTGCTGGTCACCCAGTTCCCACCCCCAGGCCCTTCTGTCCATTCACGGAACCCCCTCTGATTTTAGGACCTCAGCTCCTTTCTTGGAAGAGGCGTGCATCCTGGTTTGGTTCCAGGAGTTGAGTTCCATCCTTCATGCAAAGAACACCTGAGGCCCAGGCCCTGGGAGGGGATGAGGGAGAGCAGCAGTCCCTGCCAGTGAGAAGGGCCCCTCAGCTGGTCTCAGAGACGCTGGTCCCTCGGAGCTCTCTGAGCCTGGGCACAGAGTCCAAGGGGAGTGCGACACGACCACTGACCACTGTCCACTGCCATGCCCAGGCTGCTCCTGGCCCAGGGATCCTCCTCCAGGCCTCCCCGGGGTCCACTTCCAGGAGCTTCTTTATGCTCCACCCTGCAAGCTCCTCGAAGGTAGGACCTGCAATTTCAACACATCCCTGCTGCATAGGTGAGGGGCGGAAAGCCCTGGAAGATTCTACTTGGATGGGTATCATGGGCCATAGGTCACCTCAACTTTCTGGTCAGGGACAACCTGACCTCAGTCCTCCGCAGGCCGTGCTCTGTCTTCCCCCTCAACACTCCATCCACCCACATATAGACACCTGTGCCTGCACATAGCCAAGTATTAAGGAATGGAGAAGAATGGATCAGGGCTGACCCCATCTTTGCCAGGGGTGGCCTAGTGGGTGGGTGTCTGCCTATCTTAGGGGCCACAGAATACACCTCTCCCTACTCTTCATGTCCCTGTTACAGAGGAAAAGAGCAATATGTGCCCAGGGGACCTGGACCAGACCTGTTCCTTACCTGCTGCACCATTTGCTAACTAAGCAGACAAAACCAACATGGGTCTCTGAGATCCCCCTGGTTCCAGCCTGATGCGGGCCCCCCCCCCACACCTCCTCTAATCCTGAGTGCACACCATTACCTGGTGCACAGAGGACGTGGGTCCATGAAGAAAGAGGTGACAGGGCTGCAGGTCCAGATACCTGGGCTCGCTTCTGGTTCTGCCTCAACTGTCCCAGGGATCTGGGCCCCAACTCCCACTCCTGGCTTTAGATCCCTAATCCTCGAATAGGAAAATAAACCCTTCTGCATAGTCATTCCCCTGGTGGGAGAACCAAGACGCAAGAAGGAAGAGGTCTCCCAAGTCACCCACTAGTCATGCCAGAGCCACCTCTAGAAGTAAATGAGATTGGGCCATCAAGCGGGTGCTCCTGAAGATTTTTCTTAGAGTATTTCATGAATTTAACTTAGAGTATTTGTTTTGTTTCATTTCTATAGTTATTTGGGATATTTATTAAATATTGTGCCATCCAAGCCTATTTTCTTTTTTTTTTTTTTTAAAGATTTATTTATTTATTTAATTCCCCCCCTACCCCGGTTGTCTGTTCTCTGTGTCTATTTGCTGCGTCTTGTTTCTTTGTCCGCTTCTGTTGTCGTCAGCGGCACAGGAAGTATGGGCGGTGCCATTCCTGGGCAGGCTGCACTTTCTTTCACGCTGGGCGGCTCTCCTTACGGGTGCACTCCTTGCGCGTGGGGCTCCCCTACGCGGGGGACACCCCTGTGTGGCATGGCACTCCTTGCGTGCATCAGCACTGCGCATGGGCCAGCTGCACACAGGTCAAGGAGGCCTGGGGTTTGAACCAGGGACCTCCCATGTGGTAGACGGACGCCCTAACCACTGGGCCAAGTCCGTTTCCCCAAGCCTATTTTCTATGTCTCTGTTTGTCTTAGTTTGCCAAAGGCTGCCAATGCAAAGTGCCAGAAATGGGATGGCTTTTATAATGGGCATGTTATTTTGGTAAAAGGTTACATTTCCAAGGCTGTTAAATGTCCAATTGAAGGCGTCAGGAGAGATGCTTCTTCACCAAAGTCAGCTAGTGGTGATCTTGGCATCCTGCCATGTGACAAAGCCAGATGGTGGCCCATCTCTGCCTAGGCCCTTGCCTTCCCTTCCAGGCTCAGCATCTCCTGGAGCCCAGGTGTGGGAGATAAGATATATGGCTCATCTCTTCAGTCTTGAGCTGCTCTGTGGACCTAGGTGCTCAGGGGGCCTCATTCCCTGACTCTATGCTCTGCTCATCCAGGTGCCAGCACCCCTCTCAGCCTCTCTGTCCTCCTGCAGTCCTCTCGCTCACATGGCTGCATCAAAATTGTGGCTTCCTTTCTCTGTGTGTCTCTTCTTCGTGGCTCCAGTAAAAGGGCAGAGATCCAACCTGAGTCATGCCTCACTGATGTAGTCCAATCAAAAGCTATCCAATCAAGTGATCTAATCAAAGTCCCTTAACCAAATCAAAGGCAGTCAAAGGATCTCACACCCATAGGAATTGATTAGTTCAAAAACATAATCTTTTTTTGGAATTCACCAAATTCAAACTGTCAAAATAATTTCTTTTTATTTTATGTCGTTTCTTCTTCAATTTAAAAAACTTTCCTTCTTTATATCACATTCCTACAATGTGGGGGTCTTCTATTTTCAAGCCTTCAGAGACCCTCTGCCTTCCCTGCTTCTACTTCCTCAGATGCTGATAGCCAATGGGTCTTGTCACTTAGGCATTTTGTAGATGTTGTCTGGGTTTTGGTACTGTCAACCTAGTTGTTCGGTCTGCTTCTATGGAAATTCAATGAGATCTTAAGTTTCGCTGATGCAGCAGCTACCATCACGGTCTTTACTCCTTGATTGTCACTTCCTGCCCCTCCTCCACCACTCACATCCACACCAATACTGACCAGCCACAACCAGCCCTCACTCACTGCTTCAGTGAACACTGCCCTTCCTCCTGCTTATATCCATCATAAACTGCCCTACCTATATTTTTATGGCATTAAATGTCACCACGTCCAGGAAACCTTCCCTGATTAAAGACCCCAGGCAAGGTCAGTGGTTTGTTTTCTGCTTTCCCACAGCAGATGGAAATGCCTCTGATAGAGCACCTGTCACAGCACTTACTGTCCTGCCCGTTTCCCCACTGGTCAGTTAGCTTCTCAAAGCAAGAACCAGAATCATTCTTCCCGTATCTCTGTGCCTTTCACAGGAAGATTCTACCTGGATGGGTATTGTGGGCTCTAAGATGACACCAAGGAAAGGTCATCTGGATGGATCAGATTGTCCCACATCCTGGTAGATCTGCTCAAAGAAAATTCATATTAGAATTAATATTTCTCTTACCTTGCACTTATAAAGCCCTTTCCAGGTCACCACGGGCTTGGGTACCCAACAAGTCGCCTTTTCTTGTTGTTATGGTCCATTTGCAGATTTGCTTAAGCACTTTGTTCTCTGCAATTTCTGTCTATATTGACTAATGTGGATGGTTTACCCTGGTCAGTCTGTGACCAAGTCTCCCCCTCTCTGTTCTCAAATCTTCATCCCCGCGCCAGGCATAGAACAGGCACTCAGGACAGGTCCACTGCCTAAAGGAGGAATAAAGACCTGCATTCCTCCTGGGGCTGATCTGGATGTGGTGCCATCACATGATTGGATCCCAAGGTCTCCCCAGCCTCCCTGGGGCCCCTCGGAGACTGGATGAGAAGAGGGACTCACAGCATCAGTGGCGCAGCCTTCCCAGGTCTCTGAGCTTCTGAGTGGAGCCATCCAGGTCTGCCTGTCTCGCTCCCCATCGTTGCCTGCCTCCCTTGGTAGTTGCGGCTGCTCAGGCATCCTTGGCTTCAGCTCCCTGCCTGTCCTCCTGTAAGTCCACTGACCACCTTGAAATGGGTGGGAAAGAACAATCCCACTACAAATTCAGAAGGGAGGAAAGAGGACCAGAATGTTTGCCCAAAACCACCAGACCCAGTATCTTGAGATGATGTGTCATGCAATTGCTGAAAAACCAAAAATGCAGTTACTAAGGTTGCAGGATGGATGCTAGTTCCTCAAGGAAAGCCGGAGGTGTTGTCCCAATAACACAGAACATGCAAGCTGGGCAGGCAAAAGCTTGCAGTCTTCAGAGATCACACGAGCCACCCTTGCCCCTTCCTCTGTGACTATGCAGATGGGGACCGGTCCCAGAGATGGGGACCATATTCTCCAAGGGCACAAAGTTAGTGTTTCAATTAGGATTAGATTTGGACATAAATTATAGAAAACCCAAAATAGTGGCAAGAGAAGACAGAAATTTCTTTCCTTCTGATGTAGAAGGACTCTAGAAGTATGCATGGACTTCCCTCCATGGCAATTTATAGCTCATTTGTCTTTCTGCACCAACTCTCTCAGAGTCTGAGATGGCCTGGAGGACTCATCATATCTGCTTTAAGATGAGAGGCAGGAGAAAAAGAAGAAGAGCCAAGTGACCCTCACAATTGGCTCAGATCCATAGAAGCAGCCTGCCCAAAGCCCCCCAGAGTCCTTCTGTTCACATAATTGCCCTGAACTTTAGCTGATCACATTTTTCTCATAATAGAGGAGAAAGCACTTTACAACCTGTGCCATTTATTTATTTCTCTTAGGATTACTCAAACTTATTACAAGCTCTTGTTTTCAAACTTTACAAAGAAATAGTTATCATAAAATAATTCTTTACACTCAGATGCCCAGTTTCCTCCTGAGACACGATTGAAAGTTGTTTCTATGTATCCTTCCAGAAATTTTCTATGCAAAATACATATATGTATGTGTGTGTGTGTTTGTGGTAGCACCCTCACACCCAACCATTACCATACAGAAATAAAATGCAAGTTTCATACATTTTTAAAATTTTATAATAGCATCTACAAAAGCAAAAGACAATAGGTAAATTAATAGTAATAGTCCATTTCATTGAATTAAATATATCCCTAATATTATTTCAACATGTCATAGTTATAAAAAATATTAATAAGTTACTTTCCCTTTTTTTTTTTCCATGCCATGTTTTCACAATCTCCATCTAGCAGTTACAGGGCCTCTCCATGCAGACATGTACCTGATGGTTACTGAATGGGATAAGGCAGGTCTGTGATATAATGTGCACTTTGATTTTTCCACTTAGCCATTTACTGTGGAGCTCAGAATGGTTCTTATCAGCATACAAAGATAACCCTAACTCTCCTTCAAGTCTGCACCATTTTGTGGACTTGCCATCATTAATAACATCCTTATAGAAATGACTGTGTATCTAAATACATCACATATTTGGAAAAGATGCAAGAATTGGAATTGCAAAGTAAAGGGGTCTTGATTCATTTCCTGATGTCTTAATAAGCTTGAATACAGAAATCCTCTAACTCTCAGTTCCTGTGGTACCCACAGCCCCCTTTCCCTGCCCATGAAACTCATCATCTTCTCTTTTTGTGCTGCAATCAATATTCTTAGCTTTGTTCTGAGAAGCACTTTTGTCCAGCTGAGTCTTGCTCTTCAGCTTTGTGAGGTGGGTCCAAAGCACCTTTAGTCCAGGGCTAATTCCTCTCACCATAGAGGCAATGCCCTTGAACACTGTACACAGTCGCTCTTGAATTGGGAGCTTCTTCCTTTCTGCCCAGTGGAAATATGAACTCTTTCCATTCCCAGGTGAGCACTGAGGATTGTGCTACCCTTGGCTGTCTCATGGTGTCTTCTGATGCTTTTGGTCAACCCCTTGTACCCATGACTTTTATTCAGCCAAAGACTTGAGGGGATCCCTTTGCAGAGTTCTGAAATCCTCTCCCTCTGCAGCTCTTTCCTCTCCATGCAGCTCTCTCGCTCTGCCACTCTACCTGCAAGGGAGCTGTCTCTTTTTCTCAGATTCCTAGCCTCTTGGCCTGGCCTCAGGATGCTGCCAGGCCCACCTGAGCTGCACTGAGCCTGTAAACCAGGTTCTCAAGTTTTTTGCTCTACAGACCCTTTTGCCAGTCAGGTGAAAACCACAGACCCCTTACTAAGTCCACACTATACTGTATATTATTTGATAAATATCTCACACCCGCACCAACATGCCCCCACAAGAATAATGCTTGTTTGTTTTTTATTTCATTTAAGCTCATGGACCCCTTGTTAAGAATTCCTGCTATAAATGGTCTACAGGCTGTATGCTGGGGGCAAACACCTCTTTTGTGCCCCTTCTCTCAGGGATCTCTCTCCTACACAGCTTGTTGGGCAGTGACTGAAAAGTATGGATTCACATATTCTATTTCTCACTGTTGTGTGGGAGCACACGTATCTCTTTTTCTCAGCAGGGGAATTGAAGTTTACAGGGATGTTGTGAGAGGCAAGAGAGACTGATGAAGGATTCAGGGGACCGGAGGCACTGGTTTTCAATCTGCTACTGACTTGCTGTGAGACTTTGAGTAAGAACCTCACTTTACCCCTCAGGAAGATAAAGCGAATGCTAGTGTCATTGCACAATTAATATGATGGTATTCTCTTAGAAAACCCCAGAGATTGGCAGTTGTGTTACTCTCCATTTTGCTAACGGGAATTCGAGGCAGAGGGTAGCCAAGCGATTGCTCCAAGAAAGAGGAAAGCTGAGATTTGGAGCTAGGCTACTGTCTTAATTTGCCACAGGGCTGCCAATGCAAAATACCAGGAATTCCATAGCTTTTATAATGAGGATTTTATTTAAGGCGAAAGCTTATATTTCTGAGGCCATGAAATGTCCAAATCAAGGCACCATCAGAGATCCTTTCTCATCACAGTCAGTTACTGGTGATCCTGGTGTCCTGTCATGTGGTGACCAGACTTTTGGCAGGGCTCATCTCCCCAGCCTTGAGCTGCTCCATGGGCCCAGATTCCTGGGGGCTTTATGCTTAAAGTTTGGCTGCAAGAGTTCCTAAAGTCCTCTCTCATATAGCAGGGTCAAAAATGGTGGCTTCCTTTCTCCTTGTGTGTGTGTGTGTGTGTGTGTCTGTAAGTATCAGACCCAGCAACAAGGCAGAGACCCAAGCTGGCTCATCCTTCACTGACATAGTCCAATCAAAAGCCCTCAAATGATCTTACCAATTAATCTAACCAAAGTTTCCTTAACTGAATTTAACGCTGTCAGAGGACCTCAAACCACAAGAATGGACTAGTCTAAGAACATAATCTTTTCCTGGGATTTACAAAATGCAAACTGTCACTCCACTCTCAAAATCCCAAAAAATATGTTCTTTTTATACACAAAATATATTTGTTACATCACAGTATTTCAAAAACCTTAAATCATTTCAGTAGGAATGCTAAGTACCAATTCTCATTAAAAATCTGTTACAGAAATGCAGTCTGTCTTGGGTCAAAACTCCAAACCAGCTGTAGACCTGTGAAATTTAGAGAACAAGTTATCTGCTTCCAGAATACAAAAGAGGGACAGTCACAGGATAAACCATTAACATGAGGAGAAATTGAAAGGAAAACAGGGTTTACAGGTCCCAAACAGTTTTGAACAGAAATTCTGCCAAAAGTCTTTTAAATAACCCAGTCTGGCCCATAAGAAAGCCGGATGGCTCATGAAGAATTGTGGTTGATTATCAGGAATTGAACAAAATTGTGCTACCTCCACATGCTATGGTGCCAAATTTTGCCCAAATGATGGAAAAAACAGGAGAGGTAACTCTCTTTGGTTTGGAGGTGCTCAATGCTTTCTTTAGCATAACTATAGTCCCCCAAATCAAGACCCATTTCCCTTCTATGGAAAGAGAGTCAATGGACATTTCAAGCTCTCCCACTGTTTGTCACGGGATGGTTGCTGCAGACCTGTCAAAGTGAGTGTCTCCAGAAGGGGTCGCTGTGTTCCATAACTTTGATCCTAACTAACCTCTAACTCATTCTAGCTCCTGGAGGCAGCTGCACCTGATGGGACCCACTTCTTAAGCAGAGGTTGGCTGAAAACAATAAAATACAAGGGCGGGGCTCTCATTCAAATATTCATGCGTTATTTGGTCTAGTAAGACTCATGTTTTTTTTTTTTTATAAAGTCCATATTACCTTGAACTCAATCACCAAAGCAACTGGAGAGGTTTGTAGGATTGTTGGGATTTTTGGTAGCCTTGTATACCTCACTTAGCCCAGATATCAACTGTACTGTGTGGGCGTGCCCCTGGGGCCGTTAGCTAGACGGCTTTCGCCTCGGTGAGGCGAACTTCTCGAACGGGTTGTGAGTGACACCGGGGCCCCGGTATCACACAGCCAGGTTAAACACACAGTAACCACCCCGGAGACGCAGGCTCGTGGAGCAGGTCTGGTTTATTGGGGAAGTGGTACAGCTTATATAGGCAGGGGTGGGGGCTCGAGGTGACATGTTAATTATAGATAGGCTAAGGGGATTGGGATAATATGAAGCAGCTACTTGATTGGATGAGGTAGTTTTGAAGTTGGTGCGCGTGGGCTTCTCTGGTGGGAAGCTGTCCAGGAAGAAGGGAGGTGCCTTTTGTGATAGCCATTGCGTATGCTTAGCGGCCATTTTGGCTACATGTTGTTTGCCAGCAAGCTCACCAACAGTACTGGTTAATAAGGAAGGGGGCTACTCAGTGAAGGAAGCCTCCCAACAGGCTAAGAGGGCAGTACAGCAAACACAGGCCTTAGGAGCTTCAGCACAGGGACAGCCATGTAAACAGGATGTAGCCTGCAACCCAGAGGGATAGGGTCAGGCCCCTGGCAGAGGCAAGAAGTAAACAGATCCCTCTAGGATTTTGGTCTCAACTGTGGAAAGGGGCAGAAAAGAGATATAGCCCCCCTAAAACAACAACTCTGTGCCACATACATGGCCCTCCTACAAACGGAGACTATCACAAAAGCTCTCCCAGGCATGGTCTGCACCTCTTTCCCATTACTGGCTGAATTAAAGACACATTGAACAAGCTGGCCTCAGGCAGGGTACAGAGCCAAACTCCACAAAGGTGGCAAGCATATCTACAAGAGTGAGGGACTGTGCCTCATAGCTCCCTGAGCACTGAACTACACACCATCCCGGGACCCGTGGGCTCCAACATCCTCAACCCATATTCCACTGATGGCATGGTAGCCGGACCCTCAGCTTGCCTAAGAATATAAAGGAAGGTGCAGGGCCCATTCTGGGTGGTGCCTGGTACAGTGACAGGCCAGCTAAGGGCCATCCATGCACATGGATGACTGCTGCGGCACAGCCTAGTATTCACAGTCTGGATGGGAGATGGTATGGGGCAGAGCAGTCCCTGGGGCAAGCCACAGGCTGCCCGCCTGGTGCTTATACATGAAGCCCACGGGTTCCCCCCTTGTCCAGTGGCCCTGGTGGTAGACAATTCCACCTGCTGGGGTTGGGGGGTGATTTGGAACCCCTGGGGAAAGGATTAGAGCACGACCTCACCATAAGCCACTGGGTGTTCCCCACACCTGCCCTGTCCATTTCAGTTACCACCAGCCACATGTCTAAATTGAGAGGTGCAGAAAGTCCTACCAGCAGATGGTGAAGACTTGGTATGAAATAAAAAAGGTAAAATGTCTCATCAATATTAAATGAAATATGTCGTTATAACCAATTTTACCCATTGCTTTTTACATTTTAAAATAGTGACTCTGGAAATTTAAAATATATGTGTGACTTTCAGTGCATTTCTGTTTGGAAGCACTGTCAAAGAATGTGCTACCATGAATTCAAACACACATATTTTCAATTTGCTTAGAAAATTTTTGGACGGATACACTTGAAAACAGTTAACAATGTTTAGCTCTGAAATGAAAGAAGGTGCACCTGAGTGGGAGAGATTTATTTTTTTCTTTTCTTTTCTTTTTTAAAGATTTATTTTTTAATTTTGTTTCCTCCCCTTCCCCCTCCCCCCCCAGTTGTCTGCTCTCTGTGTCCATTTGCTGTGTATTCTTCTGTGACCGCTTCTATCCTTCTCAGCGGCACGGGAATCTGTGTTTCTTTTTGTTGCGTCATCTTGTTGTGTCAGCTCTCCGTGTGTGTGGCGCCATTCTTGGGCAGGCTTCACCTTCTTTTGCACTGAGTGGCTGTCCTTACTCCTTGCGTGTGGGGCTCCCCTATGCTAGAGACACCCCTGCGTGGAAGGGCACTCCTTGTGAGCATCAGCACTGCGCATGGGTCAGCTCCACACGGGTCAAGCAGGCCCAGGGTTTGAACCGCGGACCTCCCATGTGGTAGGTGGATGCCCTAACCATTGGGCCAAGTCCGCTTCTCTAGATATTTATTTATAATGTCTCAAAAAATAAATCTTTTTTGTAATGTTTAAAACAATAAAAAGAACCTGTAACATGCTTGAATAAAGCTACAAAAATTTAAAAAAAAGATTGGCTCCTTGCTAGTGCTTAATAATCTGTAAAATGCTTCCCTCCCCCTGCCCCTCATTATTTCTTTTGCCCCCATAAGCCCTGTACATGATGAGATATTGACTTCTGTGTGACAGGAGTGGACACTCAGAGGCAGCTGAGGGAAGTGCCCTGATCTGGTCACAGAGCAGGGGATGCCATCCTGCCACCCTGTCTCCTCACTTTGCATACCTTTTCTTCCCTGACTCCCAATTCTGCCCTCCAAGTACAATCACAAAACCCCTCTCCAACTTGCTTGTCCCATGGGTGTAGTCAAATTCCAGCAGAGCAGTGTCCAGAACACCAGCAGAGTCTGGAGAAAGGAGAGAGGAGAGAGGGCTCAAGGCAGGACTCAAGCCTCCTGCCTGGAGAGGCTTCTCTTGGGAGTCATCTACCAGAGACCAATGTTTGGGCAGGTGGAGGAGGAGGAGGCAAGGGCAGGATCCTCCAGACAGGCGGGAATTGGCCTTGGGCTTCTTATGAGTGAAAGAGAGAGACAGACAGATGGAGGCAGAGATACAGAGACAGAGAGAGATAAAAAGAGAAATTCATTAGATCTCTAAAATACTTGTTGTGTTGGATTTAGGTGATGTTGGCAAACCAAAAACTCAGGCCCAATCTGCTCTGCTGCTTGATTCTGCAGATAATGTATATTTTGCAACAACTATACTCATTTGTTTACTTATGGTCTGTGGTTGCTTTACTACCACATTGAAAGAACTGAGCAGTTTTGACAGAGTGAATGACCCACAAAGCCTAAAATGTTTATACCTTGGATATTACAGAAACTCTGCTCATCCCTAGCATACAGGACATACTGATATACACATAGAAGTGCAGCAATTCATCAGTGGATAGCTAGAAAGCACAAGGAATCTTGAAAAAAACTTGTGACACCACGGGAAGCAGATGTGGTTCAACTGATAGAACATCCCCTACCATGTAGGAGGTCCAGGGTTCAAGCCCAGAGCCTCCTGGCCTGTGTGGTGAGCTGGCCCATGCACAGTGCTGCCATTCACAAGGAGTGCCACGCCACGCAGGGGTGCCCCCTGCATAGGGGAGCCTCATATGCAAGGAGTGCACCCTGCAAGGAGAGCCACCCCGTGCAAAAACAGTGCACCCCACCTAAGAGTGGCATCGCACAAACGGAGAGCTGACGCAGCAAGATGACACAACAAAAAGAGATACAGATTCCTGGTGCCGCTGAGAATGCAAGTGGACACAGAAGAACACACAGCGAATGGACACAAGATGACCCGACCCGCGGATCAATTGAACCGAGACCTGAGGGAGGGAGTGGGAATGAACAGGGACAAGAGACACAAAGAATGGAGACAAGACAGGATTCTGATCAAGTCTCGTTTATTGAGGGTCAATCAGGGGTTTTTATAGCCAGGGATGAATAAGGTGGTAAATACTGACAACACATGTGTCAGTAAATGATTGGTTAACTAGATTTTGATTCTTGTGCCACACGCATGTGCAGATGGTTATTTGGCAATGTCTGCGGAAAGACTTTTGTGCTCTTTAGGGAGAGCCCAATTGGAGCCCAGGGAGTGGCGTAAGAACAGAAACTTAATTGCTTCAGCCAGGGTGGGGAAAGGAAACTTAACCTGGTTAGTATCTAAAAATAACACTTAGCAACAAGATGGCCAATACAGCACCTGTGCCAGAGGCAGCTTCCCACAGGTCCCCCTTTTCTTTAATATTTTTAGCAGAAAAGGAAGACTGACAAGACGGCTCGTTCTGGGGGGACTGTGCCTGTCTTAGGTCAGGGCTGGCAAACAGACGACCGCATTAGACCTTACCCGTCATTGAGAATCGTGGCAGCGAAAGGCCACGTCCCTGTCTTAGGCGGTTGCTATCGTGAGAATGCCTTGCCCAGTTGCCCGTCATTGACTAACCAGTCCAGCGCCTCAGAAGATACTGATGAGATATTTATGGTCTGGGATCAGGCCTACCGGCTGGATCCATTTGCAAGTAGCGGTTAGATCCCTCGTTGTAGTCGGCCATGTCCAGTCTATGATAATGGACCTGGATGGGCTGTATTTTTATGGCATTCAGTTGTTGCTTTAAAAGTCCATAATCTTGTTAAAGAGAATAGGTCCTAGCAATAGAAGTATTAGTAAGCCAAGCAGAGGTCCCAAGAGGGGGAGTATGTAGGGTAACAGTCCATTCAACCCACTCCACAGGGGGCTGTCGCCGTAGAAGCGTGTGATGGCGCTCTGCAGCGGGCAGCAGCCGCTCCTGCATTTCGCGGCTGCACAGCATGTAGTGGGGGCCACGCAGGTCTGGCCGGCCTATAACAGAAGGGCTCCAACGATGGTGACGAAGCTGCATAGAAGGATTCCAGGGGGGCTGCACAGCTGCACTGGTTTTAGCGTTGGTTACTCTCCTGCAAGAAAACAGTAGTCATCTAAGGGAGAGTCCTCTACCCTGGATAGATTGTTATTATCCATTTGTTTAACCAATCCTTCCGGAAGCCACCTGGCTGCATCTAGTCCTTTTGAATAGATGCAAACTGATCCTCTGCCCCATATTAGGATGGGATCGGGTCCATGCCAAGTATTATCCATTGGGTCTTTCCACAGAACTGTGGCATGGTTAGTGCCGGGGTTAGAGTGCCAGAAGTGCTCGGCTGCAGAGTGTCCCTTTTGGTCTAAGCTTATGACCCTTGCAGTTTTTAGCAAAGTGGCCCTCTTCACCACAGGTGAAGCATTTCCCTTTATTTTGCTGGGCCAAATACTGTTTAACTGTAAACCCTTGTAGGGCTGCCGCCATAGCTAAACCTTGTTGATATGCGGCTCCTATGTCTGAACATAATCTAATGTAGCCAGACAAATCCATCTTTTTTCTGTATGGATGGATTGCAGCCTGGCAAGCAGCATTTGCATTTTCATAAGCTAATTGTTTTACAAATTCAGTGCCTGCCTCTGCATTTCCAAATATCCTCCCCGAGGCGGTTATGAGCCGATGTACGAAGTCTGCAAAAGGCTCATCCGGTCCTTGTTTTATGCTAGTGAGGGAGGAAGTAAGATCTCCTTTGATAGGTAATTTTCTCCAGGCTCTAGTGCCTGCAGCTTGAATTTGTGCAAATAAGCCTGCATCATGTTGCATTTGGGTTTTGTTGGAAGCATAATTTCCTTCTCCTATTAGCATATCTAGGATCCACCCGTTGCCCGCTTGCACATTGCGCCTGGCAGTATCTTTGCAAAACTCAACATACTCTGATTGCCATAACAAATAATCCCCTCCAGACAAAGTAGCACGGGCAATAGTGTGCCAATTGATGGGGGTGAGCCAATTTTCAGCAATGGATTCTACAATAGCTAGGGTGTAGGGAGCGGTAGCTCCATATTGGGTGACCGCGGTTTTAATTTCCTTAATGAGTTTAAAGTCAAAGCCGCTATGGTGTCTCCAGGCCTGATTCTGGTCATCTGTGGTTTCAGTTACAGGAAAAACCTCAGGTTCACTTAAGGTAGTTAAAGGATTAGAAGCCTGGGGGTTCCTTAACGCTGCTCCTCGCGCAGGTGGCTTGGTGTGGGGCTCTATATTTTTAGTTTCACTTTTTGCTTTTCCTGTTTTCAGCTTTTCTAATTGGGATATAAGTTCTTGGTGCTCTTCCTCTAACTGGATTTGTTCTTTTAGTTTCTCTATTTTTTCTAATAACTCCTTCCTTGGGTCGACTACCGGCATAACTATAGGTGGGGCTGAGGGATAGGGAAGGTATGGCGGAGGTCGAGACTTTACCGTCTCCTCCTCAGATTCACCCGATTCTATACTAGAAGATTCATCATCAGTTTCCACTTTTAATTTTCTGAGGTCAGGGTACGGGTTCCTACTAGATGTGGCTTTAGTTTTTCCTTTATTTTTATCCTCCTTACAGGATCTTTTGTTTGCATGGGTTAACGGCTGCTTTGGCCTGGTGGTAGGCTTCCTGTCCTCCTCGCTATCTAGCGAGATCAAGTCCTCCTCCAGACCGGATGCCCCGGATGCGTCAGGCGGTTTGGACTTTGGGCAGTCTGCTGATTTCTTAGGGTTGGTGGCTAGAGCCTCCAGCCCCTGCCCTTCTTGCAAAATTTCCTCACCCTTCTTAATAACATTTGCCACCACCGTGTCCCTATGGCGAATACTTAAAATATCATTAATGAGATTCCAATATGAGAATGCGGTTACTGGGATTCTTTCAGGGCCAAACGTTTTGTAAAAGTCCTGTAAAGCATCCCCTGCTTTTTTCCATCTTCTTTCATCAATAGTTCCTTCTTGAGGCAACCATGGACATACTTCCTTCAAAAACTCAAAAAACTTCAATAACTGTTTTACTTTCACCTTTACTCCTCATGTCTTTAATGCCTCTTGGAGACCTTCTACAAATGTCTCATGCTGGCTCATTTCTTGCCCCATGATCACTGATCACTTACCGAGGCCTCGACCATGAGGCAGGTTCCCTCGTGGCGTCCTCCTGATTCTCTCTCCTTGCATTCTCTTTTCTTGCGAACTGGCTAGTTCCTCGATCGGCGTTCCTCATTTGATCCCTCGTACTCATGTCCCTGTTCAGGCGCCACTTGACCCAACCCACGGATCAGTCGAACCAAGACCTGAGGGAGGGAGTGGGAATGAAAAAGGACAAGAGACACAAAGAATGGAGACAAGACAGGATTCTGATCAAGTCTCGTTTATTGACGGTCAGTCAGGGGTTCTTATAGCCAGGGATGAATGAGGTGGTACACACTGACAACACATGTGTCAGTAAATGGTTGGTTAACTAGATTTTGATTCTTGTGCCACACACACGTGCAGATGGTTATTTGGCAATGTCTGCGGAAAGACTTTTGTGCTCTTTAGGGAGAGCCCAATTGGAGCCCAGGGAGTGGCGTAAGAACAGAAACTTAATTGCTTCAGCCAGGGTGGGGAAAGGAAACTTAACCTGGTTAGTATCTAAAAATAGCACTTAGCAACAAGATGGCCAATACAACACCTGTGCCAGAGGCAGCTTCCCACAAGAGAGCAGACAATGGGGTGGAGGGAAGGCAAGAGAAATAAATAAAAACAAATCTTTAAAAAAACCAAACTTGTGACACCATCTTATGAAATATAGATGCAACTTGACCTCCTTGCCTCTATATTAAACCACATGGGCAAATATGATCCCTAAATATGTATATAAACAGTTTGAATGAGCCAGAAAGGAAGTATAATCCAATTTAATCAAACCAGAGCCAGTGATACAATCACACAAGGTACTGAGAAGTTATTCACTTTCACTGATGGGTACACTTTTACCCATGGATTTCTTCAGGGTAGATCTCAGAAAATAAATGTTACAAAGGAGTATTTCTTTTTTTGTCTTCCACTGCAAACAATAGTGGTTGTTTTGAAGGCTGTGAGAGTTTTATCCAAGCCACACTTGAGCACAGATGAAGCATGTCAGACTCCATGCATCCCAGGATGGCGTGTAGTTCAGCACGTAAGGAGCTATTGGCCATAGTTACTCGCTGTTGCAGATACGTATACCATCTTTGCAGAGTTTTGTGCAGCTTTGTGGAGGCCTAGCAGGGATTGGCACAAACGGGAGATGTGGATGGAAGGCAGTCTTTTGGGAGTCTTGGAAAGTTGCTTCTCCCTTCTGAGAAGATATAAGATCTATGCTCGAGATTTAGACAACCCCTTGCAGGTGAGGAGTGAAACTCAGGTAGGCACCTTGGGATCAGAAGAGGAGCCAGCCTCATGGGACAAACCAACACATCTCCAATGGGAAGTGAAAATGGGACATGCCTGAAATCTGGAGGAAATCAGGCAGCTGTGAACCGATCAACCTGAGACCAGCTCTATTGCTACTGGATTCCTTTGGTGGAGCGATTTTCACTGGGGTTTTTCTGTTGCTTGCAGCTGCAGGACTCCTGACCCACAAATCTGATTCTACTCTCCAGTCACTATTTTGCCTTTAGCTTTGTTTATGGTTATGTTCCACTTTGTGTTACCAGGTTTGAGCAAGCTTAAATACAGACAGAAATGATCGTGAACGAGGCTTTTTGGTGTTTCCCATGTGCTTATACAATAATTGTCTGGTCAAGTCAAATCAGAGAAACTGGAAGTGGAAGATGAGAATATCAAACTAAATGCTTGATGTGTTGGATCATGTGGAGGTCAGCAATCTACGGCCCTCATGCCCAGTGTGTTCCGCTGCTTGTTTTTGTAAATGTATTAACCAGGATTCTGTACGGAAACAGAAGCTATAGTAGATATTTGTAAGTAGTATTAGATCTCATACAATTTTCTCACGTGACCATGGTGATCCAAATCATGTGGGGCAGGCGGCAAGCCAGGGTCTCCAATGAAGGTCCTCAGTGAGTTCCCCAGGAAATGCTGGCTGTCTGAAGGAGAGCAGGGACTTCTTGTCCAGAATGCTGAAAACACTTGTTTTTAAGGCCTTCAACTGATTGGATGAGACTTTACTCATTTCTGATTGCAATATCCTCAGCTGATTGTAGGTATAACTAGCCATCTGTGTGACGAACTTACTGATTGTTCAAGTTTGTGAAAGGCTCTTGAATTACAATTATCCCAGTGGTTGCTTGTCAAACAACTGGCAACGTTCCCTGGCTGAGTTGACACATTAGATTAATCATCACAGTAAATAACATTTATTTGGAACAATTGTCACTCACTCATTTCTTTATGGTTTTCAGCACTTTTTGGCACAATGGCAGAATTCAGTAGTTGTGACAGAGACTGCATGGCCCAAGAAGCTTAAAAAATATTTCCTATCTTGGATGGACTATACAGAAAAAGTTTGTAGATCCTTGGCAGATGGTATATATTTCAATGTGTGCACAAAAGTGTAAAATTCATAAATGCACAGGTAGAAAGCACCAGGAAATACACAATAAAGTATGAGAACTGCTTTTGAAATACACATGCTATATTACCCACATTGTCCAGATATTAAGCCGCATGGGCAACTCCAGTCCCTAAATTCATATTTAGGGAGTTGTAATGAGCAAAGAGGAAGCTATCACATAGCAAGGATGATAATGCAATCAAGTGTCAGCCCTTGATGCAATATTGCAAGGGCCTCAGAGGGTCATTCACTTAAATTAGAGACTGACAGTTTCCAAAAGAACTGAAGAGGAACATGGTGCAAATGATATAGAAATAATTGGAGGGAAGTGGATTTCACCTAATGGTTAGGACGTCCACCTACCACATGAGAGGTCCAAGGTTCAAACCCAGGGCCTCCTGGCCTGTGTGATGAGCTGGCCCACATGCAGTGCTGATGCGCACAAGGAGTGCTGTGCCACGCAGGGGTGTCCCCCACGTAAGGGAGCCCCATGTGCAAGGAGAGTGCCCCGTAAGGAGAGCCACCCAGCATGAAAAAAGCCAGCCCCACCCAGGAGTGGTGCCGCACACTCGGAGAGCTGACACAGCAAGATGACGCAACAAAACGAGACACAGATTCTAGGTGCCGCTGACACAAGCAGACACAGAAGAACACACAGCAAATGGACACAGAGCAGACAACTGGGGTGGGGAAAGGGAGAGAAATAAATTAGAAAAAAAAAAAAGAAAGAATTGAAGCCTGGTACCTAGGAAGGCATCATGAGAGACACTACCCTCTTCTCTGTCTTAATTTCACTAAAAAGAGGGGGAAATGAAATCTTACCACACCAATATTAGGTTTGAAATGAAGGAAAATATTTGGAGAAAATTCTATCCCATGCCTGACTGTTTCATCCAGGCCACCCATCTATTTCCCCTTCCTGGCCCTGGAAAGCCAGGGATTTCCACTTGGAGGTAGACAGAGTGCCCAGCAAACAGTGATTAGGTCAAGATACCTGAGAGATTCCAGGGTGTGGTCCTGTGAACAATCACTGGATAACCCAGCAGGCGGCCGGGAGGCCTTACAAGAAGCGGGTCTCTAGGCCCACCTGGTCATTTGAGAGTCTGCTCCTCAAGCGTCCAGAGGTGTGGTTCAGTTGGGAGAGGTGCTTGAAATGGAACGGGCTGAAGGGGCAGGCGCCCTGGCTGGAGCACTCAGCGAGGCAAGATTCCTCCCGCAGGACACACGAAGGCCTTGGCCCCCAGGGAGACCAGCCCTTTGAAGGTGACGGGGAGAAGCATCCACCCTCTCCAGGACAGAAAAAGAAGGGATCCAAGGAGACCCCGAAAGGGTGGCAGCCGAAACAAGGTAGGGTTTCTGATCCTTCTTGGAGGAGGAGGAGACTGGGAGGGGTCCTGGCCGCTTGGGAAAAGCAGAGGTGGGGGTGGGGGTGGGGGTGGGCAAAGAGGAGGCTCCAGAGGATGTGATGGGCGCTGGGCTAAATCCTAGGTTCAGTCCAGATTCCCTCAGGCCAGTGGCTCTGCCAGCTGCTCCGTCCTCTAGGTGGGGACTGGAAGGTGGGAACATGCCAGGCCTTGCAGACCAGTGAAGAGCAGGGGAAACCACCGGAGCCCGGGAGTGGCCATGACAGGCTGGGAGTCACTAGGGAAAATCAGGCTCTTGGAGTGGAGCCACTGTGCTCCTGTGGTCCCGGTGGACCTGGGTGATTGACTCTCCACCAGAAGTCAGGGATGGCTCAGGCACCACTCACTCCCTGTCTTCCTTTCCTCCCACAGTCAGCACCAGGCAGAGCCAGGTGGCCAAGGAGTCCAGGCACAAGCGGCAGAGAAGCCCGGATGGAGCGCCTTGCAGTCTCCGTGGAGCAAATACAGACCTTGAAGGGGGGCAGAAGAGATGGCCCTCTGGAGGCAAAGGGAGAGGAGAGGACAAGACCGACTCCAGCAGAGCAGGAGGCCGCTGGCGAGCAGGCAGGTTTATGCGCTTTGTGTTGGGAGAGCTGCGGGATGTGGGTGAGGGGCGTGAGGGGCTCAAGGGCTAACACAGGCGGGATGGCGGGCCATATGGGGACGCTGATCCTGGGAAGAGGGACTTGGCGCCCTGAGGGCCTGACAGGAAGCATCCAGGGCTTGGCCCGGGTTTTCAGTTCCCGGATCCAAGGACGACGCCCAGAGCTTCGTTGAGGCCTGCCCGCAGGGGGCGCTGCGAAGAGTCAGGAGCTGCCTGCCTCTCCCTCCCCCCCAAACGCCGCCTCCGCTAGTCACTAGGTTCCCGCGAGCTGGTTTCCGACGTAAACTTCCCATCTTCACCCGTTTGGGCGCCCTGGACGTGGCTCTGGGCGAGCTGCGGGCGCCCGGGGGCGCCTTCCTCTGAGTGTCCGCCGGCAGCGGCCCCGGCCCCGGGCTTGCCTCGCGCCTGGCTCTCCGAGCAGCTGGCGCACGAGGGGGCGGCGGCTGTCTGAGGCGTCCTCCTCTGGTTGGCAGGAGGCGCGGCATCCCAGCGACGATCTGAATCTTTCCCAGGTCCCCAGGCCCTTGTGACTAGGCCCTCCACACTCCCTAGTTCAGAACCGCGGGAGCAACTGCTCAGCAAGTCAAAGGGTTTTTCGCTGCAGAGTAGAAGTCCAAGTGTCAGCTCAACATTGCAGTACTGAGAACACATCCACCTCTGCGAGATTTCAGCTAGGAAATCAGGGCTATATTTCCAAGAGACAAACCCAAGGATGGGCATCCACAGGAAAATCCCCTGGACTTTTATTTATTTATTTTTAAAAGATAATTTCTTTCTCTCCCCTCCCCACCCTTGTCTGCTCTCTGTGTCCATTTGCTGTGTGTTCTTCTGTGTCCACTTGTATTCTTGTCAGTGGTACCAGGAATCTGTGTCTCTTTTTTTGTTGCATCATCCTGCTGCATCAGCTCTCTGTGTGTGCGGTGCCACTCCTGGGCAGGTTGCACTTTTTTCACATGGGGCGGCTCTCCTTATAGCACACAGTCCTTGCACGTGGGACTCCCCTACACGGGGGACACCTCTGCGTGACATGGCACTCCTTGTGCACATCAGCACTGCACGTGGGCCAGCTCACCACATGGGTCAGGAGGCCCTGGGTTTGAACCCTGGACCTCCCATGTGGTCGGCGGATGCTCTATCTGTTGAGCCAAGTTTACTTCCCTGGACTTTTATTGATTGGATTCTCTTTCCTCATGGATTGTTTTCCTCTATCATCTAAAAGCAAACCTTACAAAGGACTAATTCTCTTGTTTGGCACTGCACAGAAATATTGTTGTTTTGGGTTTTTTGTTTTTGCTTTTGCTAATTTGGAAGAGGAGGAGTTGGTTTATTTAACACCTGGTGTATAGATGTATGCTTAGAAACCTCCCTGGGATGAATCTTTTAAGTCACATGACTAAATCGTTATCACTTGGTAGTCTTAGGTGTTTTGGCTTTGAAATGAAAGCCAGATATTCTTTGATTCATGAACAATAATAAACTTTCTTAAAACTTTTGTAAGGGTACGGCCACATTGGGAAAATAGGAATAAAACTACATTGGGAGGTAGGAATTGCAGGCACCTTCAGATAAATGACTTAAGGCAGCCTCCAAGGACAGTTCCAGTAAATAACTCAGAACTGCCCGCAAGAAGAGTGCCAATAAATAACATGGGGCTTTTAGAAAAAAAAAATAGATACGCTATCTTCAGCTAACCTCAGGGTTCCGCTTCTGTGCCTGCTTGCTTGCTCGTAAACCCCCTCCCCCTCCTAAAAGGCTATAAAAACACCTCCTCCCTGAGACTCGGGGCTGTTCTCTCCTCTGCGTAGGATGAGACAGTCGCTGCGCGGCTAATAAAGCTCTCAACTGGAACTATATTCAAAGTCTGAGTCTGGTCAATATCGCTAATCTATAACACTTTATCCTTTACTACTGTGATTTAATAAATTTCCTTGCATGTGTTGTTACTCTCTGTAAACTTTTGATTCATTTATGTTCTTTTTACTGTTTATACTTACCATACCCTTTTTCTTTTAGTCAGTTTTAAAGATTATGTACAAACATTGTACAGTTTGTATGTGCATCACTCAAATATTATAAATATCTACTCACCCATGAAGCAAACAATCAAGACATTGAACATAGAATGTTTCAACCACAAAACATTCCAATCCAGACACAGAACATTTCCATCATGCCCCCTTGTGGTCAATAACCGCATCTCCCTGTCCCTATCCCCAAACACCTAACATGCTTCATCTTGTAAGGGAGATCACTTTTACAGTTATGGTGAGTTTTATAACCTCATCATCTTTCATCTTTGCTTTCTTGTAAAGTGTTTTACTTCCATTGCACAACACTTTTGTGTTTTTATTAAGTGACGTGGTAAACTAAGTTATATAAGCTGCATTTTTGATGGTCAACTATAATCTTAGCATGCACACATATTCTCTTTACTTTCTTAACCTTGTTATATAGATGCTGTGGCAGTTTGATATTGTCTATGAATCCCAAAAATAAATATTGGATTGTGTTTGTAAACTAATCTGTTTCTTTGGGCATATTAGATTATATTAGATTCAAAGGTTTCACTTTTACTTTTTAAACTCAAGATTAGGGCTTTTATTTGACCACATCATTAGGGCAACTCGGTTTGAGTCTCCTTCCCTCCCCTGTGGGCTGTATAAACAGATGCTCAACCAAAGACAGAGAAGCAGGTATGTGAGAAAAAAAGAGAAGGCTCCATTAGACACAGCAGAAGCCCCAGGAAGAGAGATGAGCCTGATAGTCTATAGCTGACCTTGTGAAGAGAACAGAGCAGCTGAGCCCGGAATAAATAAGCGCCACTTCTGAGGGTTCTGGAGACATCCAGACACTATAAGCAGGGCGGACAGCTCAGGAGTTTGATGCCCTGCCAGGTGGCCCCACTTTGGAATTTATGCTCCCCAGTGTGACAGAGTTGGACTCAGTTGTGGCTTCCCTACACATGGCTCTTCTATTTGAACCTATAGTTAGTACTGTACTTGATAGGTGTATGTCCAAGATACTTAAATCTTTGGGCTGTCCTTGTACCAGCTGGGTCCTGAATTTCAACAGAGTTGCAACATCTACTCTCCAGTTCATTGGATTTACCCAGGACAACTAACGAGGAGATGATGACAGACAATGACCATAACAAGGAACAGAGGGAGTCTGCAACTGCAAGCACGATTGCCTCATCCATCTGCCCCATGGGGTCTAAACCCCCTTTCAATTAGAGGTGGAGTAGGCATCACCATCCCAGAATCCTCAGGACTAGAGTAGACTTGCTAATATCCTAGTATAGACTAGCATGTGTGATTCTAGCAATGGAAGAACTTACACCATTGATGTGGAGGCAGTGGCCACTGGAGGTTCTGAAGGGAGAAAGAGGGAAAAGCAGGTATAATATGGGGACATTTTCAGGACTTGGGAACTGTCCTGAATGATATTGCAATTACAGATACAGGCCATTGTATATCTTGCCATAACTTACAAAATTGTGCAGGAGAGAGTATGAACTACAGTGTAAACTATAATCCATGTTTAGTGGCAACGCTCCAAAATAAGTTCATCAATTGTAACAATTGTACCACACTAATATGTTAATGTGGGAAAATGTAGGAGGGGTAGGGAGTGGGGCAAATGGGAATCCCCTATATTTTTTATGTAACATTTATGTAATCTAAGTATCTTTTTTAAAAAACAGTATATTAAAAAACAAAACAACAAGCACCAGAGAAACAAGCCTTATGCCAGTCTACCAGCTGAGATTGGAAGAAGCTGGGACCACAGAGCCTTAAGAAGAAGAAGGCAGGCTGAGCCCTCTCAGACATTGCCCACCATCTTGCTTCAAACAGACTTTTGGTGAGAAAATACCTCTTACGGTACCTTGAGTTGGACTCTTTAGGACCTTGTGACTATAAGCTTTAACTCCAAATAAATACACTTTATAAAAGCCAACAGAGTTCTGGTACTTTGCATCAGCACCCTTTGACTGACTAATGCAGATGCCTTCCCATGTTACCAATGAGAAAAACAGCCCTTATATGATAGGTTAACTGAGTGGCTAATGGTTATGGGAAAAGGAAAATGGAGTTAAATGAAATTGTTCAAGTCCGAAACTTATGCTTCTTAATTGTTGATTAATAACAAATAAGAAAGTATAAGATCTCTCCACTTTTTTGGTGGAGCTTTATACAAGTTCAGTTTGAAGGATGTTTCCTAGAAACTATTGTTAAGCAATTTCCATTGGAAGACCTAAGATGTGGGATAATTTAGGCAAGAGTTAGAAAATGAGGGACCTAGAATTGTATATATGCTAAAGTCAGCTTATACCATAGGAGTTAGAGTTTATACAAAAAGCAGACACAGTTATCCAGAGGTTTCTCTAACATTACAATTTTTTACTGAACTTCTGAAAATATTGGGTTAATCGAAATATGTAAAAACTCACATGCAAATACACAAACCATACACTTCACATTCTTTACAAAATTGTTTCCAGTACAAGATTTTTAAATTTTTTTTGATTTCTCCTTAAATAGGAAATTAACTGACTCTCTTGTGAAGGTTTGGTCCACTCTGCAGTTTCTGATCACCACGCCATGTCCTACTCTCAACCTCTTTTTTCTCATTCAAATATTCTTTTTTTTTTTAAGATTTATTTATTTATTTCTCTCCCCTTCCCCCCCCCCCCAGCTGTCTGTTCTCTGTGTCTATTTGCTGCCTCTTCTTCTTTGTCTGCTTCTGTTGTTGTCAGCGGCACGGGAATCTGTGTTTCTTTTTGTTGCATCATCTTGTTGTGCAGCACCATTCCTGGGCAGGCTGAACTTTCTTTCGCATTGGTCGGCTCTCCTTACAGGGCATACTCCTTGCGCGTGGGGCTCCTCTATGCGGGGGACACCCCTGTGTGGCGTGGCACTCCTTGCACGCATCAGCACTGCACATGGGCCAGCTCCACACTGGTCAAGGAGGCCTGAGGTTTGAACCTCCCATGTGGTAGATGGACGCCCTAACCACTGGGCCAAGTCCGCCGCCCAAATATTCTTTTATACTTCCATCTTCCTTGTGTCACTTTCTCCTTAGTCATGGAGGAAATAGCTAACTAGATCCTTCCCTGATTTCCCACTTAAACTCCCACACTCTGCACCCCCCTCCCTCAAAAAAAAAACAACCTACCTGAAGAAACTGCACACTAACTAGAATCAAGGTAACTTGGAAAACTGTTATAACAGTTTGAATTTTGTGTGTCAGGAAAAGATTATGTTCTTAAACTATTCCATTCCTGCAGGTGTGGAGACCTTTGATTGCATTAAATTCAGGTCAGAGGCCTGAACCCTCTCAGAGCAATGAGTTGACCACCCAGCTTTCCCTAACCTTTGGCATACAGGCTCAACCCTCTCAGAGCAACAAGTTGACTACCTGGCCTTCCCTAACCTTTGGGGGACAGGTCCACCCCACTCAGACCTGTGGGGTGCTGACCTTAACCACCCTAATCCTTGGGGAATGTGCTCCACCCTCTCTGTACCCTGGGGCAGCAAAACTCTCCCAGAACATCAGACAAGAACATCCACCCTCTTCAACTGCTGGTGCAAACTCACCCTCTCTGTGTACATGGGTGGGGTTCCTCTTTTGATCCAAGGTGATGTCCTAAATCCAGCTTCCATAGTTTCCTCTTAAAGCTGTTTCTCCTTCAATCTCTCTTTTCCATGTCCCTTTTATTCCAGGCTGACAGTGGTTTTTGTTCATACAGCTCTCTCAAAAAACCTTGTTGGTTTAGCATGCAGGAAGCAGGGGTCCAAGCCATCAGACAGTAAGAATTTCCAGAAGTCTTTCCTAGATAATTGCATCTTCAATCCTGATTTACAAGGTCTAAGTTTAGTTAAGTCCTCCAATGGGGCACTTTCACCTGGAAGCTTGATTTCCAGAGGCTTGGAATTTCCAGAATCAGTTTCTGTTTTCTTTGTACCTGACAGTTCAGTCCTCAGCATATCTCTCTCATCTAGCATTTTGCTATAAGCTGCAAGCAGAACCAAGCTGCATTCTCTGGTTCTACTTTGGAAATTTCTTCAGCTAAATGCCCAGGCTCGCCATTTTCAAATACCTTCCATAAAACACCAGGAATTAATCTTGCTAAGTTCTCTGCAACTTTAAAATATGGATCTCCTTTCCTCCAGTTTCAAATAATAGTTTCATCACTTCTAAGACATCATAAAAAGTCTCTTTAGCATCCATATCAAGTCTCTTCAAAGTGATCTAAGCCTTTTTCATCAAGCATCTCACAATTCCTCCAAAAAATACTGCTTACCCATTTATAAAACCTTTCCAGCATTTCAGTAATTTGAAAAGCACTTCCCCACTCCTTGGTACCAAATTGTATTAGTCAGGGTTCTCTAGGGAAACAGAATCAACAAGAGATATCTGTCAATAGTATGTGATTTTATAAGAGTCTCTCACGTGACCGTGGGGATGCACAAGTTCAGATTTCACAGGCAGGCTGCAACCAGTGGCTCTGATGAACGTCCAGTGAAGGTTTTTAACGAGTTCTGGGAGATGTTGGCTGGGAAATTCTCACTCAATGCTGGAATCACTTCCCCTTTTAAGGCATTCAACTGATTGGATAAAGCGTCAACTCATTGTTGATGGCAATCTCCCTGATTGATGTAATTGTAATCAGCTATTCATGATTTACCACTGCAGTAAAGTCAGTGGTGACTAAAATCCATAAATGCCCTTGTATTATGTTAGCCCAGTTAGCCCAGTGCTTGCTTGACCAAACAACTGGGCACAATTACCTGACCGAATTGACACAACAGCTTAACCATCACAGAGGCCATATTAGAGTTGTGCCTCCGACAGTATTTATAACGAACACACTTTGGTAGGCCCAAGGGTTGATGGCAGAAGACTAGGGGGAAGCGTTGTTGGGATTGTTTAATAATAAATGAGAAATAACTGTGATTCTGGAAAAAGATCAGTGACAAGATGAGGAGGCTAATCCGAAACCTACCTGACGACAGGCAGTCTGAGGATTCTTTCTTAATGAGCTCAGTGGAGAAGCTCTTAGAATTGTCTTCAGACTCAAGAGTGAGAGGGTGGGGACAGCGGATGCAGGATGCAACCAGGGCCGGCTGAGGTCAATCCTGAGCTATTCCCCAGAGTTGAAAGGTGCAAAGCCAGGTGTGCTTGATGCTAGAAAGGGGGGGATCTTATTTAGGATAACTTCACCCCTTGTGTTCCATTGTAAATTCCACCAGGGCGAAGGCTGTATCAGAGCCTCCACTCTTTCCCCAGGACCTAGCACAGACTACTACACTTCCTAAAAACTCAACAAATAACAGTTAAATGAATAACGTTAGAACACGAAATAACGCATTGAGAAATTATTTCTGCCCCAATTGCTTTATCATTCCGGCAAAATATCAAACCTGGTCTCTCACTGAGGAGAGGTGTGTTCACTTAACGTGCTGCTTCATTTTTCTCATTGTCCTTATACCATAAATAAAAGGATTTATCATGTATTTTAAAGGTTAATGTCCTCTCCTTTTCAAACAATGTTGGAAGCCTGATCGGGCTTTCCTCCTTTCCCCCTCAAATTTCTCTAAAATATTAGCCCTCTGAAGTCTGCTTTAAGCTCTATGATTCCCTTTCCCCTGGCAGCTGGCTGCACTGAGTTATTCGCAAAAGCAATTCCAAATTCTGTAAGCAGTGTTCATGCGGTAAAAACCTCTGCGCGCTCGAGATGGGGCGTCAGGCACAGCGCCTTCCTGCAGTGACTCACTGAGCCCCGTTTCCGCTCACTGCCATTCACCACTCCCGGGCGCTCTAAGTAAGCTACCACCCACCAGGCTTCGCCCCCTCGCGGCCCCGCCGTCGCTCCAGCCAGCCGCAGAGAATCCCGCAGCTCCACTGTACGGCGAAGTCTTTGGGAAGATGGCGGCGACCACCGGCCGCTACACAAGGGCGCCGCCATCGCAGCGGCCGGACTGGCTGGGGCCGCGCTCCCGGCGGCCGCCTGATCGGCCTTCGGCAGAGACCGGATCCGGACAAAGCCAGAGCCCGTGCACCGGAGCAGGAATCCGGGAACCGCGCAAGGGGCCGGGTGTCGACCGAAGATGGCTGGGCTCGAACCTGGGGGCAGCAACGCGGTGAGGGCGACAATGGGGCGGGGGCGGTTTGGTGGTCAGAGATGAAAATCTAATAGGGTTTAGGCACTGGAGATTTGCTGTAGTCGGCGAAGATCAGAGATTTGGGAATCTGTGTGCCCTATGCTGGTGGGTCTTTCGAGGGTTTGTCTCCGGAGGTTTCTATGGAGTAACGATGGGGGAATCTGTGGGGTCAGTGCCTGATACAGTTTTAGGAAATCAGTATTTGAGAGATCTACAGTGATGGGAGGTCTGTGACAGTCCCTGAAAGGTCAGGGTTCGGAAGAATGGGGGTTTTGTGGTTTCTCAGAGGTTGGGGAGGTCTGTGACAGTCCACAATTTGGGATGCCCGGGAGTCACTGATTATGAGTGTCTGTGATGGTTAGAGGCTGGGTTCTCAAGGAGGCAGTGGTGGTGCCTGGGGGGTTGGTGATTGGGGGTATCTGTAGGCATCGGAGGTGGAGACCTGGGGGTCAGTGAGGTGGTGTTTGTGGAAGTCTGATTAGCGGGTATTTAAGAGTCAGTAATTTGTGTACTATGATGGCTAATGGGATTTAGTGGGGAGACGGGGGGGGGGGGGTGGTGGTGGTGGTGTTTGCGGGGAGTCAATATTGACGTGTCCCTGGGCATCATAGATGATCTGTGTGTCATCTGGGGAGAAACGGTGAAACTGAGATTGTACAGTTCGACAATTAGATGGTGTCCAGGAGTCATAATTGGGCTTTCAGTGATGGTATGATTAGTGGAAATGATTAAAGGTCCTCTAAGATGCTGTGAGTAAGAGCTTGAGAGTGTGGTGTTTACAGGGATGACAGAATTTAGAGGTGGAGGATTCTATGGGGGTCAGTGATTGGAGATCTATGGAGAATGGTGATTGGAAACTTATAGAGTTCAGTGGTTGAAGGAAGTTGGTGAAAGTTAGTGATTGAGGAGTAAATGTCAGTGATTGGAGACCTGTAGGAACAAACAGTCTTTAAGATTTATATTTTATGCCAGGCAGTGTTTTAGGTGTTGGGAGACAGCAGGAAACAGAGCCAGAGTGCCTTCCTCAATGTCCTTACATTTTTGAAGTAGGAAAGAGACAATAAAAATACAAACAAATGATTCCAAGTATTGATAAGTGCAATGGAAGGAAGTGAAAGAGGATAAAGTGATAGAGAGTGTCTGAGACTAAAGAGTGTGTGACTTTAGCCAGGTTAATCAGGGAATGAGGAAATGACAGTTGGTTTGAGACATAAATGATGACAAGGAGACTGCCATGCCAAGAGCTAAAGAAAGTGTTCCAAGAAGAGGAAGCATCAACTGCAAGGGTCTTTAGGTAGTACTGAACTTGGGTGTTCAAGGAACAGAAGGAAGGCCAGTGTAGATGGAGCATAGTCAGGGAGGAAATGGAAAGATGTGAAATCATGGTGACAGGAGAGGACCAGATCATGGAATATGTTGATTATGGTAAGGACTTTGGGTTTAATTTTGGTTGCAGTGAGAAATATTGAGAGTTTTAAGCAGGGGAATGATCTGATCTGATTGATACTTTTAAAAGATCACCATGACTACTCCATAGAAGATGGACTGCTGAGTGGCAGGAGGAGAGGTATGGGGGTCATTAGGAGTTTATTGCAGTAGTGAAAGGCGAGAGATGATGATCGATTAGACTAGGGTTGTAGTGGTGAAATGAAAAAAATCAGATTCAGAATATATCTGGAGGTTAGCCTATGGGACTTTCTGATTATTTGTTATGGTATATGGGGGAAGAGAAGAATCAAGACTTACCACCAGAGTTTTGACCTGAGGAATTGGATGTACAGTGATTCCACTTCCTGAGAAGGCATGGCATTGGGGAAGACCTTTTTTTTTATTTAGAAAATAACGTCTACTGTATTGTACCACTCTATTGTACAATTCATATAGGAAAACGAGGATGAAGTATTTATCAGTTTTCAAAACAATGAGTTGTTTCATTAGCATTATTCTCTAATGGTGACCAATTAATTGTGTTTTTTTTTAACTTTTTTTTAAGTGGCATTGTAAACTTAGGATTTTAACATATTTGATATATCCAATCTGTTGCAGTTATTACCCTTCCTGATGCTCAAATTATTTTATATTTGCCAAGAGACTGCATGGCACTGTTGTTGAAAATCAGTTGATTATGGATGAATAGGTTTATTTCTTGCCTCTCAATTCTATTCCATTCGTCAATATATTTAACTGTGCCAGTACCACACTGCCTTGCTTACCATTGCTTTGTAGTAAGTTTTGAAATTGGTTAGTGTGAGTCTTCCTACTTTGTTCTTCTTTTCCTGAATTCTTTGGCTCTTCTGCATCCTTTCTAATTGCATATGAATTTTAGAATAGGCTTGCTAATTTCAACAAAGTTAACTGGGATTTTGATAGGGATAGCACTGATTCTTCAGGGGACGTCTTTATGTTGGTTCCTAAGTCCTTTTGATAGCACCCTAGTGCAGGGGTTCTTAGTCAGGGGTCCACGGAAAGATTCATGAAAAGATTTCAGGGGATCCATAAGCTTGAATTGAGAAATTTAATTTAAAGATATGCCGATATTGAGTGTCATAAAATTATCTGCTGCTACATTCTGAGAAAGAGTCCTTGGCTTTTACCTGACTGGCAACAGGGTCCGTGGAACAAAAAAGGTTAAGAACCTCTGCCCTAGTGTGAAGAACAGACTTTGTGGATGGAGATGCACGCCAGCGTAGACGAAAGCAATTCTATTTTGGCCATGTCAAGACTGAAATTCCCATTATATATGCAAGTAGAGATGTTGAGTAGTTGTTTGATACCAGACTATGAAACCTAGGAGAGGTCTGGGCTGGGAAATCTATTTTGGAAGGCATTAGCATAAAGGTGGCATTAAATACCTATTATAAATTTGAAATGAGTCCAGTCTGCAAAATTGTTTGATTTTTATCCTACAATGTCCAGCTACAAAGATGCAGAGGAGGGTTAGATTTAACCAAGATAGAGGATTTGCTACATGAGTACAGTGGAGGAAAAGAGGAATAAGGAAGGTAAAGCTGTTTTCAAGGGAGCATGTATGGTGCTAGAACAATGAATCTAAACAAGGTAAAAGGAAAGGAAAGCTATGTGGGGATGGAGGATTTTGGAAAAGTGGTTGAGATCAATGGATTGTGAGTTTCTAGAACTCAGTGAGTTTGGAAACGTATTGGGGTGGAAGTGCTAGAGAAAGTGGCCTCACAGAGTAGAAATGATGGTAAGAGGCTAGAATATTATCAGTAGAGATTTTAGAGGTCACGTAGTGAAGTAAAGGGTGTCACTGCTTGGTTGGGTAATAAGTGGGGGGCTGAGTTTGGGTGGAAGTTAGAATTGGAAGAGAGAGAGGACAGGGTACTGAATGGTTCTTTTTCATAGATGTTGAGGTAGCACAGAGTGATAGCAGTTGCTGTGGTTGAAAGGAAGCTGGTGCTAAAGTTTTCAGTGAGTGAGGCAGGGTAACTGCAGAAAAGAGTTAACATAGCAGGCCCAAGACTGCTATCCTTAGAAAGACCTGCTTGCAAGCTTGACCCTGGCTGATGTTCAAGAACTTGGATTTCCAGATGAGTCCCTCCATTCTCAGAACTGATAAAAGTGCCTCACTGCTTTATACGGAATTCCCGTTTTCCTTCTGGGTGTTCGGCATTTTTATACATGCTAGGCTGAGTGTGCTTATGTGAACAGCCCCCCATAAAAACCTTGAACACTGAGTTACTAGAGCTTCACACATGTTTACACAGCTCGTTCTGGAGCAATTAAGTGCATCCTATGTGACTCCACTGGGAAAGGACTCTTGAAAGCTTGATCCTGGTTTCCTCTAGACTTTGCCCCATGTACATTTTCCTTTGCTGATTTTGTTTCTTGTTCTTACACTGTAATAAATCACAGCCATGAGTATCACTTTGTAACGAGTCCTTTGGGTCCTCCTAGTGAATCATCAGATCTGGAAGTGGTCTTGGAGACCCTGGTACACTGACCAAAAAGTTGTAGATTATACCAACTAAGAGGTTAAAGGATTAAAATCTTATGACACTCTCTAAATGAGCTGGGAGTTTTGAAGAAGGAAGGAGAAATGGTAGAAAGTAGTCATTTAACTCATCCTCAGGTGCTGCAATCAGCTCACAATAGGTTGGCTCAAAGGGAAGGCAACGCAGAACTTTACAAAATAAGGGTCAGAGAGAGACACACACAAGAGAGGAGATAAAGATGGGACCAGGGTACTCACACCTTCTGGAACTGAGAGCCTTGACCCTAGTTTCCACCTCCTATTTATTGGAAACTACCAAGCAGCTGTTTGCTATTAGAACTGCAACGTCTAACAACTGCAATATCTACAACAGAACAGGTGTAAAATTTACAATAAGAAACAGGTAAGTCAGTTTCCCACAACACTCAGGACCATAGTCATGGGGAAAAGAACACACATAACCACTACTTGAGAGAACTGCAAGGAAGCAGGATTCTCAGGAGACAAGAGTTCAGTTAAAGCAAGCAGGTGCAAGGGATGGCTAACGAGCTAGGGAGTGCGGTGGAGTTTGCTGGTGGAGTTTCTATAAAGGCCACTATCTGGGAGTCCTGTTGGTATCAGTAATTGTGGGTTAACAGGAGAGGGATTTTCACTCACATAGGAGATAGAGAGCCATATATTCTGTGAGTATCAGTGGTTGAGCAACCTGTGAGAAGATGTGTGCCGAGTGTCTGTGGGGGAAGGTGATTGGGAGCTCATTTTCTGTTAGTTTGTTGGCGTCAGTCATTTTACGAGTATGGGGCTCAGAGATTAGGGAAGCCTGTACTGGCTCAGTGATTGGGAGGCTAGTGACAGTCAGTGATAGAGGGTTTTTAGAGGTTAGGGACTGGAGGTCTGTGGGGTGAGGGATTTGTGGCATATATAGCTAGTCTGCAGATAAGGAGCTATCATTGAATATTAAACATAGTTGAATGTATAATTTTTAGTATCAAAATTCTTCGATTGCTGTCTCATCTTCCTCTCATCTGTCTAATAAGAAGAGAACTTTAACCTACTTTAATGCCCCACCCCCCCAACCCAGCCCCTACATTTCATTCCTGCTTACTCATACATTATACCTCTTGATTTCAAGAATGCTTGTAACAGTTGCATAAGTACATTATCAATTCATTGAGATTTAAGTAGACATTTTACTGATTTTGTTACTCATAAATCTTGCTAGTATATTATTAAACCTTTCTCAATATTGAAAACTTTATTCTGATCCAATTGTCTTTCTTTTAAAAATATTTTCTTTTCTCCTTCTCTCATCTTCTTCATCCTCCTTCTCTTCTCTCCTCTTTCATTTCTACCTCCCTCTCTCCTCTTTCTGGAGTATGCAGAGAGTATATTTCCTACATTCTATCATGCCTATGATGTCTTCCTTTGCTCCCAGACATGAATTGTTTTTTGAGTGGTTAGAAAAATCAAAGTCCCAATTCTTCTACCTCAGAACTATAAACACTTCTCCAAAGCCTTTACCATCCATTGATTAAAGGAAGAGCCAAAGATTGATTCTGTTTCTTTTTTTGGTAAACTTTCTGTCTAATATTATTATGACATTTTTCTTTATCCTCTTGAATTAAAAAAAAAAAATCACAATGAGACTTTTTTCCTCAAAAAAAAAAAGCAAAATGGGGTAGAGAATAGGTACCTTACAGAACATCATGGTCAATGTCAAATGATCAAGGTAAGAACAAATTACTTTCTTGTTCAATCACTCAATGAATGTGGATAACATTAGATTGAATAGACATATGCTATTACAGGCATCAGTAACATTCAAAGATGTGACTATGGCCTTTACCAAGAAGGAATGGGAGCATCTGGATCCTGCTCAGAGAAACCTGTACAAGGATGTGATGCTGGAGAACTACAGCCACCTAACCTCAATGGGTAAGGGCAATTCCTTTGTAACTGTGTCCACTGTGATACCTTTTATCTGATGTCCTTGATAGCTTGGCCTTGGTTTGAGGGGAACTCAAAGACTTAGTCTATTTTGGTGCTATGCAGGATATTCATCACCCCACCACCAAAATGAAAAGTCTGCTCAGTTCAGGTACATAAGCATCTTCATTGTGAAACTTTGAAGCTGAGATGTCAGAGCTCGATTGCTGGGATGATGGCTGCTCTAACACTAATTTTCTGCCATTTGCCGTGAACAGGGTATCAAGATCCCAAACCAGACATGATTTCAAAGTTGGAAAAAGGAGAAGAGCCATGTTTGGGGAAAGGGAAACGACCTAGTAAAGCTAATCTGAGTGAAACAGTAAGACCCAAGCAAATTGAAGCCAATGGAAGTAAGTATCCAGTTTTTTGGTTATAACTTTGGAATTCCTCAAAGAATAATTTATTCTTACATTCTTCTTAAAGACCCAGACCTTCCTTTCTCCCAACCAGTAGCAATAAAACAGTATCAGAATCCACTGGGGGAAGGAAGGTTCAAACTACAAAGATTGTCTAACCTTAGAGATAAATCTTCTTTCTATGAAACTCTGCATGAGAGGTGCCCTTGTGAGGTTTGCTATGCTAATGAGCCACTGTTACATGGAAGTTTGGTTATACCCCTTGTATCATCAACTTAGGCTTAGTTATACTCCATTAAGAAATGACTCCAATATCTTAGTGGCTTATAACAAGAACAATTTATTCCTTGCTCAAGCTGTAGCCTGGTGCCATAGTATCTTCATTTGGGGACCTGGGCTTAGGAGTGGTCTCTATCTGGCACATGCTGGTCTTATGTCAGAGGGAGAAAAGAGTGAGTAGAACCACCACATGATGACCCTTAAAATCCCTGATTGAAAGTGGTAGGTATCTCTTGCTGCTCTTTTTTTTTTTTTTTTGGTCAGAGGAGGTCACCTCGCCACTCAGGTGAGGAATATATACTTCTTTCCCTAGAGAGGGACACTGAAATTCAAATGACCAAGCAATGTGCTAGACGGTGTAATCCTTCCACAAGGAGTATTAATGAAGTCTGCCACTTAACTCAGGTGGTGGTAGGAAAAAAGGTGAAGGTCAGAGCTCTAAATCTTTGGTATAGCCCCTCAGATGCCTAATTGCTTCCTCCATCTAGCCATCTTTCCTCTTCTATGCTTTCCATTTCTCAGCTTTCAGAAGGAGCAGGGACCCCTCTTAGCAATTCTCCAAATCCCATCCCTACTTACATTATCATAAACAATACTTTTTTGATCATCCTCTCTTTTCTTTCTTTTTTTTTTTTTAACGATTTATTTATTTCTCTCCCCTCCCCCTGCCCCAGTTTTCGGTTCTCTGTGTCTATTTGCTGCGTGTTCTTTTGTCTGCTTCTGTTGTCAGCGGCACGGGAATCTGTGTCTCTTTGTTGCGTCATCTTGTTGCGCCAGCTCTCCGTGTGTGCAGTGCCCTTCCTGTGCAGGCTGCACTTTCTTTCACACTGGGCAGCTGTCCTTACGGGGCGCACTCCTTGTGCATGGGGCTCCCCTACGCAGGGGCACCCCTGCTTGGCACCGCACTCTGTGCGCATCAGCACTGTGCATGGGCCAGCTGCACACGGGTCAAGGAGGCCCAGGGTTTGAACCGTGACCTTCCCATGTGGTAGACGGGCGCCCTAACCACTGGGTCAAGTCCGCTTCCCTTTTTTCTTAATATCCTCAGTTTGTCTATCCCTTCCCCCACCCCTACTCCACCTCGTGATATTACATTTCTCATTTTCAGAGTGTCATAAATGGAAAGTTTATCTTTCTTTCTAAATGAGAGCTTCCTCTCACCCTCCCTATTTTTACAGAGTCAACTCCAATTTTAGACCTATAGCCTGTCCACCAGAGACTCACTGTGAATCATTGCTCTCTACCTTCTCTTACTATCCTCTCCTCAGTTCCTATTGCCTTTCTTCTCAATTTTCACTGACTTCACCCAAATTATACTCGAATTGCTCCAATTGCTAGGGGGATTTGTTGAGTCCATTTTCTTCCCCCAGTTCATCTTAGATGTTGTGACAAGACTAAAACAGTTATTGCTTGCATCTCTATAGGCCCCAAATTAGCAGATTATCAACAATATCTCTTTAAGTTTCTTTTGACTCTGAATTATCCAAGACCCTAGGAATTTCCTAAGACCAGAGAGACCAGTCCTTCAAATGACAGATGAAGACACCCATCAAGTTTTGGATCTATTTAATGGCTGCAGTTTTAGCTACCTTTAGTTGTCTTTCTGACACTTGGTGTTATAACTGAAAAATAATCTTGAGTAGTTGAATACATCTTTGTCATTGCCACAGTGATTCTGTTTTAGATTCAGGTTCTTATATAGTACATGGAGGTTCTTCAAGAAGGAACTATTTTATATTCCCTCAAATGATTTGCTAGACCTAGCCAGCTCCAGATTGAACATCTGAAGTTACAGTTAATTTAGAGTAGCATTCAAATGGTTACTTTCCCATATTCAAGAATGGTGTCCCACATACTTGGCAAATCACACACTTGGCAAAACCCAGTTTTCCTTTGATGATCACCTCTTACTTTAAAATTAATACCAATTCACTAGTTGATATTCTCCTCCCTTCACTGATGAGAAATTGTTTCAGCACTTTGTATCTTTTACTGTTGGCAGACATGAGTTTCACCAGTCCAACCCATCCCCTAAGGTCCTAATTATGTTAAACCTTAAGGGGAAAGAGTTGTGTTGGGCATTGGAAGATGCAGCTTTTGTCATAAAAGGTTCTGTTCTACTCTTTCTCCTGGATGCTGACATCCCTTAAAGTTTCCAAAACACCAAAGGAGCTGGAGCATCCACTTCTCTAAGCACCCCGAAGATATCTATACTCCCTCATAACTGATCTATACTCCATGTGAACTAATCTCTTAAATGTCCTCCATTAAAGTAATACCTCCCACCTGTCTATACAGGTAGTGTACCTCTTTTCCACTGGAGTCCAGTATTCACTTGTAATGTTCCATGTAACGTTCCTTTACCACCAAGGTGGCTATTTACATTTTACCTATCTCTTTCTGAGGTCAGGGGACTCATATCTGCTTCTGTCTTGAATCTGTTTAATACTCTAAAGCTTTTTCTATTTTTCCATGTGCATAGCTGAAAAAGGTGCCCCAGCTCTCAAGTTTACAGTTTGTTACACATGCAGTATCTGTACTTAGCTAAAAGAGTCTTTGAGTTTCAATTCCAAATTCTTAGAGAGTGAATACTATTGGATTAGCTTGGACCAGGTATTTACCACTGTCTGGTGAATTGTTTTCAGGCAGAAGTCAAGCCATACAGTAAGCACATGGCCGCGGATACCTGTCGATGTGGGTGGTGGTCTCAGAGAAGGGAAGCCTAGGTTGAGACAACATCTCAAAATTCATAATTTTACAATGTGTGGAGAAAAGAATGTGAGCAACCACTTAGAGTTGGGATACACTTATAATTGGCAATTAGTCACCTGTTCCAACAGGAACCAATGTAGCTCCAGAGCAAACTATTAGAAAAAGAAGTTTATGTAAACATTATAAATCTAAATGGTCTAAAGTTTATTTGCCCAGCTGATTATGTGAATTTTATTATTTGGTAAAAGCATCAGGAAACTCAGAGTAAATAACAGTTTTGGGGGGTTTTGTTTGCTTTTTGTATTTCTTTTATAGAACAGTTATGTCATTTTTATGTTGGTCGTAGATGGTATCCATGGGATACACTTTCTTGCTTCTTCCCTCAGACATCTGTAAGTTTTTCAGTACTCCTTCATGGACTTACCTTATTTTTGTCTATTCTGGCTCTGTGGGTTGCAATAACAAATATTTGCTTCATATACCCTAAGCAGAATAGAGGAGTTTATTTTGAGAACATGGATATTTCTCTTGTAACCTAATGACAGGTACTTCAGCCAGACTTCACCAGGGACTAGAACCAAGAACTGGGAAGCCTAGAAATTGATACTGTGCAAATTGTTTCTTGAGAACACGTGGCCTTACATTTCTGCTTCTCTCTGTGTATATGCTTTGTGCTTCATTCTTTCTACACATGAGCTTTGATATGTGTGGGAAATATGGTTCTGCTAGTACCTGTCCTATATCATTTTCAAATTTAGCACCCAGTGACAACTAACTGGGGTCTAAATCTTTAGGGGGAGAATCTTACTGGACATTTTGACTTGAATCAGATGTCCAAATAATTGTGAACATGTAGATTTGGAGCAGTATATAGTACAGGCGGCAAGTGCCAAATATATAGGTATATCCACGGAGCTGAGCAGCTTGAGCTGGGGTGAGGCCTCAAAAGTATCAACTATAATCACAAATGTGTTTAACTTTATCCATATTTTGTTCACTGCTACCTGTGGTTAATTTCTTTTTGTAGTCCAGGTTGCAAGATTATGTTTACAAACTGACAAAGCTGTTTCTAATCACTATTGTCAATCTTCCCAGTTTTTACTATAGGATTTTCCCCCTCCTGTCCAAGAAGGAAATATTTTCCCTAGATACTTCTTTCATTTTGGGAAACTAGGCTTGAATAAAGATGCATCCCTACAATTGGGAATTTCTTTGTTTTATTCCATAATATGAGATTTAAAGATTCACAAGAACATCTTATTGAATCCATTTTAGAAGAAATCCAACAAGATGACCCAGTAGAGAAGCACCAGGAATCTCAAAACAAACTCTTTAGCAAAGTTACATTCAAGAAGAAAACTCTGACTAAGAAGAAAGACCATGAATGTAGTTCATTGGGGAAAAAAAATAACGTGAGTATAAAACATGTTCCTTCAAAAAAAAGGTTTCTTAAATTTGATTCTCATGGAAAGAGTTTGAAAAAGAATTTACCTAGTCATATAAGAAAGTGTGCAAAAAAGAAACCTGATGCCGCCAAAGAACAAAGGAAACCATTCAGCCATAATTTGTCCAATAAAAAGAAAGACAAAACTCAAACAGATAAGAGACATGAAAAATTATCCAGTAATAGCTCATCCTGTACTAATTGGGACAAAATTCATACTGGAGAGAAAGATGAGAAATCATCCAGTCAAGGCTCATCTCCTACTAAGCATGACAAAACTCAAGCTAGACTGAAACCCTATGAATGTAATCAATGTGGAAAGATTCTCAGTCATAAACAAGGGCTCATTGACCATCAGAGAATCCATACTGGGGAAAAACCATATGAATGTAATGAGTGTGGGATAGCCTTTAGCCAAAAGTCACACCTCGTTGTACATCAGAGAGTTCACACAGGAGAGAAACCATACGAATGTATTCAGTGTGGCAAAGCCCACAGTCATAAACATGCCCTCACTGACCACCTAAGAATTCATACTGGGGAAAAGCCCTATGAATGTACTGAGTGTGGGAAAACCTTCAGACATAGCTCAAACCTCATTCAACATGTGCGATCCCATACAGGTGAGAAGCCCTATGAATGTAAGGAATGTGGAAAATCCTTTAGGTATAACTCATCTCTTACTGAACATGTGAGAACTCATACAGGTGAAATACCATATGAATGTAATGAATGTGGAAAAGCCTTTAAGTATAGCTCATCCCTTACTAAACATATGAGAATACATACAGGTGAGAAACCCTTCAAATGTAATGAATGTGAGAAAGCTTTCAGCAAGAAGTCACACCTTATTATACATCAACGGACTCATACTAAAGAGAAGCCCTATAAATGTAATGACTGTGGGAAAGCCTTTGGACATAGTTCATCTCTTACTTACCACATGAGAACCCACACAGGTGAAAGTCCCTTTGAATGCAGTCAATGTGGGAAGGCCTTCAAACAAATTGAAGGCCTTACTCAACACCAGAGAGTTCATACTGGGGAGAAACCCTATGAATGTCAGGAATGTGGGAAAGCCTTTAGCCAAAAGTCACACCTCATTGTACATCAGAGAACTCATACAGGGGAGAAACCCTATGAATGTAATGAATGTGGAAAAGCCTTCCCGGCAAAATCACAACTTGTTATACATCAGAGATCCCATACCAGAGAAAAACCCTATGAATGCAGTGAATGTGGGAAAGCTTTCAAACAAAATGCATCCCTTACCAAACATGTGAAAATTCATTCAGAAGAGAAATCTGATCAGTTAAATTAATGTAGGAAATTTTTTTAACCTAACTGAAGTTTTTGTTTAACCTTAGTGATACTCTAAAGTTAATGAATGTTAGAAAGCCTTTAGTAAGAAGTCACACCTCATTTTACATGACGAAATGCAAAAATGGAATTTTGCATCAAAGCGATGGGTGGAAATAAGAGTTTAAATTTGATACCAAACCTTTTACAGAAAATATTGTTTTAAAAATACTCAAATGTAAACAGATTACATGTTCAGTTTGAAATACAAAGCTTTTAAATTGTGGACTTTTTAATTGTGAATAAATTGAACAATCAAAGCAATAGAAGAACAAACTACATACACTAACAATTCCTGAGTTGCATGGTTGTATGTATTTAAGTACCACATATTAGAATTGAATCTGCAGATCTGTTGCTATGTACAAATGGTGTGGTCGTTGTTACTGTGCCTCCTCTTTGATATCAGCACCCAACTCTTTTTTAATTTCTTTGCTTCTACATCAGTATAAATTTTTATTTAAACATTACTATTTACATGAAAATTTTTAACACGTAATTGAAAGAAAATGAAAGAAAGCAGCTGAGGATACACATGTGCTAGTAACCTCAGTAGTCCTCAAGGGAATAATATTCAAGACTTATTAAAGCAGTTTATAGAACCATGTATGTAGTATGTTCCCATTTGTGTGTCAAAAGGATGTGTATTTGCCTCTGTTTCTCTGTATCTATATTTATGAGTAGACTCTGAAAACCTGCAGAAGAAACTTAACTGGTTGCCAATGGGTGCAGTAGTAGAGGATTGGGACTCTGGGGTGGGAGGGAATCCTTTTTATTATATACTGTACAAATTGTTTATCATGTATTATTTTCACAATTAAAATGCTTTTAATATGCATTAATGAATACTAATTCAAATACTACCTAATTTTAATACTAATTTAAATTAATATTGTTTAACAAAGAAAAAAGTTTCTATGAATGATGATATCAGAGGTATATGACATTAAACTTGATATTATTCATAAAGACTTCACACACAAATTATTTCACTAAAGTAGTGAATTCCAAGTATAAAAGCACATGTTTCTTCTTGGATGAATTGTGATTGCAGGTGAATGAAAGTAATTTTCTGAATAAGCACTCCATTTTATCTAATTCAATCACTAGTACACAAACATCAGAACCATGGATTTCAATTGGGTTGCAACAAATGCCATCACTCCTGGGTTTTGTCCACAGCAGACATTGTTAATGAGTCATGTACTCTTTCTGAGTGAGCTCAGAATTGGCCTCTGAATCATTCTTGCGGCGGCTTGCTCTGTCGGTAGAGGTGGGGTCTGGCTGCAGACGAGGGGTCGGTCCAGCTCTGGATGAGGGGTCGGTCCGGCAGCAGACGAGGGATCGGTCTCACAAGGGGTTGCGCGGTTCGGCTGATGGGGTCGCCCGGCGAAGCCGGCGACAAGGGGGTCGCCTGGAGAAGCAGGCGACGAACTGGGGACAAGGGAGGCCAGGCCCTTGTCGGGGGCTCTCAGGACTGGAGGGCGCACGGCAGAAGAACTACCGCGGAGGCAAGGTAAACACGCAAGTCCACTTTATTGAGGGAGAGGCAACAGTTTTATAGGGGCTGGGGAAGGCTGATTGGTCGAAGCCAAGCCCTGTTCTGATTGGTTGCCGGAGAAAGGTCAGTGGGAGGTACTGGACGGGGGAGGGGTGGTGATTAGGGATTGGCTGTCGCTATTGCTGGGGGAAGGGGCAGGGTTTAGGGATTGGTGGCTGCTGTTGCTGGGGTAGAGGGCAGACTTGAGTTTCCCGCCCACGCCTGGCTGTTGCTGCTGTCGGGGGAAGGGAAGAGGGCAGACTGGATTTTTCCGCCCACGCCTGGCTGTTGCTGCTGTCGGGGGAGGGGAAAAGGGCAGACTGGAATTTTCCGCCCTGCGCCTGCGCAGGGAGAAAGAAGAAGAAGGGTGCCGCCCCACAAGGTATCGTGTGGCGCCATCCGGGAAGAGGGGCGGCCGCAGAAGCATGGCTGCCGAGAAGGGGAGACCCGAGGGCACTCTGTGCCCATGCCGAGCTCCCTTCAGGGGTGGCGGTGAGTCCGACCAGCCACCCTATTATGGGGGCAGCGGCTTGGCCTGCCGCGGCTGCACCCCCGCCAGGCCAGCAAACCACACTTCAGCCCGAGGGGTGACCGCAATTCTCATGCATGTACTCCAGAAAGTATTGTGAATCAGTTTGGGCTTTTCCAGGAGATCTGTTGCCTTTGCATACCAAGATGTTTTTTACTCTTAAGTTAGATTTTTAAAAACTTTTTTAAAAGTTTAAAAGCTAAACTTTTAAAATTCGTTATTACACTAAAAACAGAGACATCAGGACAAAAATGGCTTTGTAACATGAGATAATAATATTTGGCACATATTGGCACAATAATATTGACACCTGTTAATGTTTTTCTCAGCACATCCACTACATTATCTTATTTGTACCTCAGAACAAGCATATGAGATAGTAAGCAGGACTTCTCATGTTCAATTCTGTAAAATAAATAGTTCACCTTCCTAAGATACTAGTCAAGCATAATGATGGACCCTTAACAAAAATGATTAAATATCATCTTTGAAAATGTTTCTCATTCTAGTTCTTGCCTTCCTGACCTCCCTATTTCTGAGACTTACAAAGTATAAACATTGAGAATGAAATTTGTGTGTGTGTATTCGTGTTGAGATCAACTCATGGATATTATACCCTCATCCCCAAGTAAATTATTTTCTCTAGGGTAATGAAAATGCAATGTGAGAGCCATTTTAAACAGTAATTTCTTACCAAGTGGATGTCTGGCACTATACAAAGAATGAGTCATCACTGTCCAGAGCAGAAATAACTTGCACTTTTTGAAAAATAAGACAATTGCAGATATGGCTAGGGTGAATTTTCCACTCCACTTGGAGAATCCATAATAGTGGCATACCTGAGATAATCAGGAATATAAGAATTCCTAAACAGTAGGAATAAGTGCTGGAAATCATTTAGTGGTGTAAAAATCGAATTGTAAGTTAGCAACAATGAAGAAATGATGTTTTTAAAAACTTATGGAGGTGAGCAGTGAAATAAAAGAAATACCCAGATGAGTCTAAATCAAACTTAGGTGTGCATTAAAATTGTCTGGAGGGTTTATTAAAGCATAGACTTTATTAGAAACGTAAATTCTCAGGCTCCACCCACAGAGTTTCTTATTCATTAGGTCTGGGTGGGGCTCAGGAAATTGCATTTTAATTATGTTCTCAGGATGCTAATGCTGCAGGTGCAGGGAACATACTTTGAGAATTACTGTTCTAAATCTGTTTAAATTCTTTTAAAAATTTTAATTGTTTCTGCAATGTGATTTAATATAAAGCAAATGGATGGGGTATATATTAATAGAGCAAATTTTGAACACTTTTGAAACAGTCATTTTTTTTCTAGAAATATTATGCATCTACTGTACACTAGGCACCATGCTAAGTGCAAGAGATACAGCAGTCAATAAATTAAGAAGAAATAAAAACCTCATCTTTATAGAGCTGAATTCTAGATATGGACACAGGCAATAAACAAATAAATAATAATACTTGAGTAAAAACTTGAAAAAGATGAGGGAGGAAGCCCTGTGCATATATGAAGGGAAAGCATCCCAGACACACATCTTTTCAAGCTTGAAAGGATGGAAAGAGAAAAATGCTAAACTCCTCTGACATAAAGTAGAAGAAAGCAGGAGGATTGCATCCAGCATCCATGTGGAATCTAAGCCCCCTCTTGACATAGATGTGGAATGGACACAACCTCCAAGGTCCATAGGATGGAGGAATACAGTAAGGATTAGAGTGGACTTACTGATATTCTATTCATGAACTATTGGGGTTAGTAATCAAAGAAAATGTGGCATTGGTGTGGAAAAAGTGGCCATGGTGGCTGCTGAGTGCGGGGAATGGGAGGAAGAGATGAGATGTGGAGGCATTTTTGGGACTTGGAGTTGTCCTGGGTGGTGCTGCAGGGACAATTTCCGGACATTGTAGATCCTCCCATGGCCCACTGGATGGAACATGGGAGAGTGTGGGCTATGATGTGGACTATTGACCATAAGGTGCAGCAATGCCCAGAGATGTATTCACTGAATGCAATGGATGTGTCATGATGATGGGGGAGAGTGTTGCTGTGGGGGGAATGGTGGGGGGGGAGAGGGGTGAATGGGGACCTCATAATTTTTGAATGTAATATTTTTTTAAAAAAAGTAAGAAGAAAAACTTAAATTAAGATTTTGAAAGTAAGAATTAGTTTGGCAAGAGAAGTATAAAATAGGAGTTCTCATATAAAGCTGTGGGCATCAAGGATCAATAACCTATTAAAGTGCAAACCTGAGAGTATACATTGAAATTTAAAAATTTCTGGCAAACCTACTTCCAGGAGTCTATTCTATGATACATTATAAGGGTGTACTATAATATTTATTATGGAACAGAGAGAAACTGGATATTAAGCAAATTGCTAGTTAAATAAAATATGGTAGTTTTGCTTGCCTCCTCTTAACCCCAGTGTTGAGGAAGGGATTCTGCCCTAGAGTTCTGGGAATGGCCCAACATGTGACATCTGAGATTGACAAATGAGATTGACAGCAGCTTATTAGGCACATATATTCGCAGGCCACAGGAGGGAGGGTCTATTAGGTTGAGGACTAGGTGTAGTGCCGCTGATCCGCAAGACGGGAATTACCGAAGTGGACAGGCTGTCCCACTAGGTGGAGGGGTGCTTGCATATCTGGTGAGAGCACAGGAAGCTTTTGGGATCCCATAAAACTCAATGATGTCAAGGAAGCACATGAAATTTTAGGCTTTACAATACAGCTACCCTCAAAGACTGGGATACTATGACATTAGAAATTTTGTTCTCAATTATATTTAAGAAAATTCATTTGCTTATGCAATATTCAGTTAGAAACGTGTTTGATGCATCTCCAGACCTCAGGTGGATGATCTAATAATGAAGTAAAAGTTTCCCACAAAGCACCCCACCAGCAGATCTTTGCATACATCTTATTAACCCCAACTATGTCACATGACCATCCTTAGTTTCAAGAGAAGCTTGGGGAAAAAATGGAAACTTTAGCTTCTTTGCCTTTATTGAAAATAGATATGGGATTTGGAACTATGTACTCCAGAAAAACATGTTCTTAAACTTAATCCATTCCTATGGGTATGAGCTCTTGTAAATGAGACTTTTCGTTGAGGTTACTACAGTTAAGGTGTGGCCCAGCTGAACCAGAAAGGTCTTAATTCTATTACTGGAGGCCCTCATAAGCAGAATGAAATTCAGAGAGAGACACATATAAAGGAAGAAGTTGAAAGCCAAGGGAACCCAGAAGAGAAGGGAGAAGCCAAGAGGCAGCCATGTGCATTTCCATGTGACAGAAAAACCAAGGACCAGAAATTCCTGACAACCAGCCCCAGAATGCAACAGTCTTCAGGAAGAAAGCACTGCCTTGATAATGCCTTGATTCGGACTTTTTCCTAGCTTCAAACTGTGGGCAAATAAATTTCCAATATTTAACCTAACTTATTTCATGATATTTGGTTGATCAATTTAGGAAATTAAAACAGTGTTTGTGACAGTTTGAAGTTTTTTTGTGAATCCCAGAAAAGATCATGTTCTTAAATTAATTCATTCCTGTGTGTGTGGGGCCCTTTGATTGCATTCAGGGACTTTGGTTAGATCACTTGATTTGATCATTTTAGGGCCTTTGATTGGGCTATGTCAGTGAGGCATGACTCAGGTTGGGTCTCCACCCTCTTCCTGGGGTCTTATATAACATTAGAATTGGAAGCAGAATTACACAGAGAAAGACAGCCACCATTTTCACCCTGCCAAGTGAAAAAGGACTCCAGAATCAGCTACAGCTGAGAGAGAGGCTGTGAGAAACCCTGAGAGGCTGAGGGGCCAGTGGCTGGAATCAGTGGTACACAGAGGCACAGAAAGAACCTCTGAGAGGCTAGGCCCATGGAGCAGCTCGAAGCTAAAGAGATGAGTGAGACCATGTGCTTGATCACTCACAGCTGAGCTTGAGGAGAAAACAGCCTGAGAAGGCAGAGACCCAGACATTTTACCTTGCCATGTGTAATAGTCAGCCAAAGGGGTGTTGATGTAAACTACCAGAAATCTGTTGGCATTTATAAAGGGTATTAATTTGGGGTAGATGCTTACAGTCACAAGGCCATAAAATGTAAGTTACTTCCCACATCAAAGTCTGTTGCCACATGTTGGAGCAAGATGGCTGCTGGTTTCTGCAATGGGTTCAGCCTTCCTCTTCCTTCTAAGCCTCCATGGTCCCAGTTCCTTCTGTTCTCAGCTATGGGTTAGCATAAGGTTTGTCTCTCTCCCTGAGGCTCATTTCTTTCCAGGCTTTCTCAGCTTTTTAGGGCCGTGGTCTCTTCAGTTGCGAACTATCAGGAGAACAGCTTGGCTCTCTCCCTGGGGCTCCAGAGTCCAAAACTAAAACTCTCTCCACTGCCATATTGTTTTCTCTGTCCTACTGATGTGGCCAAATCAAAACTTTAATCACAATTTAGTCAAGTAGAATTGGAACCTCTGAATTTAATACAATCTAATATACCTAGAGGAACAGTTTACAAACACAATACAATATTTATTTTTGGAATTCATAAACAATGCCAAACTGCTACCCATGTGCAAGGACTCCAGGATCTGCCAGCAGCCAACGTTTGGTGAAACATCTCTGATGATGCCTTGATTTGGACATTTTCACATCCTCAGAACTGTTAGTTTTTACCCTAATAGATCCCCATTATAAAAGTCAACCCCTTTCTGCATTGGCAGCTTTTGGCAAACTGAAACAGTGGTTATCTTAGGATTGTATATTTAAGAATAAGGTTTTTTATTTATTTTTTCTAAATAATTTTTATATTCTCTAGGAATTGGTTTTATAGCGTTATAATTTTTCCCTGTTTCCGGTATGGCCAAGTAAATTCCTATTGGGCCTGACACTCAAAAGTAACAATTATACATTTTGGGAAAAATACGTACACACACAATGACCTGAGGTCCTGGAAACTGAACAAAAGCAGGTATATTCTGGAGAGTGATTAAAATTTGGAAGAAGGGAATAGTAGGGTGTAAGGTCACATGTCTATGGCTTTTAGCCTGAGGGTAGGCTGAAGTTGGTATGGCAGAGGGGGATACAACTCTGATAGGAAATGCAATCTTTCTAATGTGAAAATCCATAGATCAGAGCTTGGGGCAACCATAGTTACAGGAAAGTGAGGAAAGAGTCTAAGAAAAGAGAGACCCAGAGAAGGGAACAACCCAAATTCTGTGTGTAAACTCTACCCACATCTCTAGCTAAACCCTGAGCCATGCATGCATGATACAGACACCAAACTTTTCAGCCAAGGATAAAAAAATCTTAGCTTCTGTTTGTGCTGGTGCCCCAGAGACAGAGTTTGTTGCTTCAGTTCAACCAACTTAAATGCTTGCTAACACAAAAACATTAACACTATATTAAATAAATTAACAGTAACAAAAACATTAACAAATTAATTCAAACATTAACTAAATCCAGAATATCCACAACTTAATATTTGTAATATCTAGGATACAATAAAAAAATTATTGGATGTTCAAAGAATTAGGAAAATGTGACCCCTCAAGATAAAAACACAATCAACCAAGAGAAACTCAGAGAAGATTGTGGGTAGATGGTGGAGCAGGAATCTTCCTTCACTAAAACTATTAAACGGGCAGGAACTGTCTGAATCAACTGTTTCAAAACTCTGGAGTCCGGGAGGTCAGTGTATAGCATCCAGGTAAGAGGAGGAGGAGGCGGCTAGTTTACTACATTGGTAAACATCAGTAAATTGCTCTCTTCCTGCTGCAGTTCCATTGCCCAGCCCCCACTCTCATGGCAGGCAGCAGGAAGGTCCAGCCACTGGCATAGCTGGATGGTGCCAAAGAGAGACATAAAAAGCCATTTCCCCAAAATGGGGGTGGGGAGGGGGGTGTGCAGGCCAATCGCTGTTCCCTGCTTTTGTTTACTTACCTTGGATTGCTGAGGGCTGAACTCTCAGGGTAGCTATTACTCCAAATCCACCCTCGACAAAAGCAGAGGAGAAAACTTAGAAGACAGTTTTTGAAAGCCGCTTCAGAGCTGTGGACAGCTGAAGGGCTGCATTTGCTGCTTTGGGGAGTGTATTGGTTTGTCAAAGGGATGCTGATGCAAAGTACCAGACATCTGGTGGCGTTCTAATGGGGATTTATTTGGGGCTAAAGGCTTAGAGTTACAAGGCCATGAAAAGTCCAACTCGGGGCACCATAAGAGGTGCTTTCTCACCAAAGTCAGCAGCCATGTGTTGAAGCAAGATGGCAGGCAATCTCAGCCTGGTCTCTCCTTCTCCTCCGGGCTTGCTCTCTGTGGCTCAGCAACTTGGCTTTCTTCCTGATTTCAGCTGCAAGCATGTCTCTTTTCTTAATTTCAGTTGTAAGCTATCAGGCAAATGGCTCATCTCTCCCAGGGGCCTCAGCTCTTTGAGACTTCTGTCACATGGCAGGATCAAAAATGGCAAAGCTCTCTCTTCCTGGGCCTGTCTTTCAATGGGAATCCATTTATGTCAGACCCAGCAAGGGAGGAGGGTCTTAACCTGAGTCATGCCTTGCTGACATAGTCAAATCAAAGGCCCCTCAATTTAATGCAGTCAAAGGATATCACACCCAGAGGAAAAGATTAATTTACAAACATAAAATTTCTCTTTTTGGGAACCATAAAATAATCTCAAACTGCCAGGGAGCCATGGAAGAAGTCCCTGGAACCCTTCTTTGACCCTCAGTCATCCTATCCAGAGCAGTTTAGAGCCTGGGGGTATTCCCTTTGTGGGGTCCCTGGCCTTGTTCAGGCTGGGAAAGACTGACTTGGGAAGCTCCTCTCCAGTGTGCCACCCCTCTCAGAATTTGCTCTCCAGGCAAAAGCTGCTTGAGAGAACTAAAGCAGTATAAGAAACAATGGAGGCTGGTGACCTGGGGCAAATATCTGCTTTAAGTCCTCCAGCAGAAGATCCTGGAAAAGGAGGAGATCTGTTTCTGGGGAAGTAGAGAGGGCATTCCAATGCCTGTACACAGGGGAAATCCTAAGGCCACTAGCAATTACAAGCCCAGTACAAAACACAGCCCCAGAAAAGACAGGAAAGGGCCTTGCACTTTGCATTCCTGGTAGCAGGGCTGAACTCTGAGGCAGAGCACAAGCCTAGGTAAAGCCAATCTGCAAAGATAGCCAAAGGAGTTTTTATGCTTAGATTTGCTTGGTTTTGTTAGATCCTGATACTCAAGGAAAGCTCTGTCATATTATCAGCTGGCTACAAACTAAAGAAACAGACATCTCAGGGAATAAATCCTAGAGTTAACATTTTAATATATTAAAATGTACAGTATGCAGCAAAAGATTATGTGACAAAGAAACAGGAAATCATGGCCCATCCGAAGCAAGGGCATAAGAATCCAGAAAGTATCAATAAAGAACACCAGATTGTAGACATAATGGACCAAAACTTTAAAAAACTTATCTTCAACATGCTCAAAGAGATGAAGGAAAATACAGAAAAAGAACTAAAGAATATCAAGAAAGCAATGAATAAAAATATGAGAATCTCAATAAAGACATAGAAAATTAAAAACCACCCCCACCACCCCCATGGAACTGCATAATACAGTTAACTCTAAGTTAAACCATGGACTATATTTAATAGTGCAATTATAAAAATGTGTTTTCATCAGTTGTAACAAATGTACTATACCCATGCAAGGTCTTTGTAGCAGTTTGATATTATTTATGAATTCAAAAAAGAAATATAGATTATGTTTGTAAACTGGGCAGTTCCTCTGGTATGATAACCCTTTGTATTAGATTCAGCGGAGACGTCTGATTAAATTATGTGAAGATTAAGGCTCTGATCAACCACTTCATTACAGTGCAACTCAACATCAAGTCCCAGCCCCCTTGGGAATAAAACAGATGCTCACACAGAAGTAAATACACAGAGAAGAACACAGAGGAAAAGAGAGACAGCTCATTAGATAAGGCAGAGGCCCCAGGGAGAGAGATGAGACTTATAGTCCACAGCTGACTTTGTGAACAGACCAGAGCAGCTAAGCCCAGAAAGAAATGAGTCCCAGGGAAAGAGATGAGTTTTATGCCAGCTTACAGCTGAGATCGGAAGGAGCTGGGAGAGGCTTGAGAGGAAGAAGGAAGGCTGAACCTTTGCATACATCACCTGCCATCTTGCTCCACCATATGGCCAAGGACTTGATGAGAAAGTACCTTTTATGGTACCTTGAGTTGTACTCTTTAAGGTCTTGTGACTGTACGCTTCTACCCCAAATACCCTTTATAAAAGCAAACAGAGTTCTGGTACATTTGCTGACTAATACAGTCCTGTTACCATAAGCATGGCTATTTCCAATAGAATGGCCTGCCTAATCCAGTGCTACAACAGAGAAACATGTCTCTCAATGAGAAGGTGATTTCTTACAAGTGCACAAGCAATGAACTGGGGGAATCTTCCCAAAATCAGTTCTCTGTGAGAATATGAGTTGGGATTTTTATATGCAGAGATAGAAAAAAAGCAAGTGAAGCCTACATGGCACAGTTTTGCAAGATTAGCAAAGACGCAGGATTTCTTCAAGGATCTTGTAATGCAGAACAGGATACACTCCTTAATTTTGTTTTCCCTCAAGCATGTCAGCCTTATCCTTGCTATCCTGGTTTCAGTGGTTAAGCAATCACAGCTCAGAGTTAGATAATGTGCAGGCTCCTAAATTCAGGGTTTCTGTAACTCCCTTTTCTGCTGACCACTCAGGCATGTCTGGCCTTCAGTCCTTAAGGGGAAAGTCACTGATTTACTGAGCCACAGAGTGCCCCTGACACCATCTGGAATGGTTTTACAATGAGATGTTGTCTTATTCCTGCAAGTAGGAGTGAGAATATCTGGTTAATGCCTTAAGTACAAGATGCTAATGAGCTATTGGGGGAAGATTAATTGGACAGCCAGCTCAGCTACTTCTAGAAAAGGTTGCTGGAGACTTTATAACTCTTTATGTGGAGAAAATTCTTAATACACAATTTTCCAACTATCAGTGTTAATAGTAAGGGGTATATGGGAATTTTTTATTTTATGCATAATTGTTCTGTAAGCCCACAACCTCTCTTAAAAAGCAAACAAAAAACCTGAGCGAACCCTGAGAATTAATCTATAGGGTCTTTACGCATTGGCTAGGGCTAGATATTCTGCAGTAATAACATTATATGGTATTTATTGTAAACTATGTATATTCTCAAGTGCTTTCATTGATACCGTAAATTTCTTTACCTCAGCAAGCATTGACCCAAACAAGTGTTTCACAACCTTCCTCCACATTACAAAGGAAAGAAACTGATACAATAAGGGAAAGTGGCTGGCCCAAGGCCATAAAGCAAAGTCAAGACCAGGCTGAGACAAAAATCCAGGGGTTTGAATTATCACTTCCCTTCTGTTGCTGTCTGACGTGTCTTTACCAGGGGACAAAGTCTTTCCATTCCAGTCAGGAAAGTGTTCCCAGGAGAGGCCGTTTGAATTTCATTTTTCAGGATAATTAGCTAGAGTTTACCAGATGCATTCTAAGTTGCTGTTTCCTAGAGTCATTTCTCAGGAGGTAACTGCTCCATCCTGACTTTGCCGCCTTTACTAAAGCATTACTTAAATATCCCAACTTAGTAAATGTATAGTAAGTGTTCAACAAATGTTTACTATTATTACTATCCCACGGCTGGGGAAACTGAGGCAATGTCACTTAGGTCACTGACTTAACTTATCTGACTCATTTTCCTCATCTGCTTAGCAGGGGCTTGCTTTCCCAGGACCCCACTCCAACTTTCTGCCTTTGGCATCTTCTACTGTGCTTCCTTTTTCCACACATCTTAGCTGGATAAGGTCCCTGACTCCACCCATAACTAGCTGGAATTCCTTCCTGTTTTTGTCTTTGCTCTCTCCTGGTGCCCGTACCCTTATCTGTAGAACGGCTTTCCAGTTTTCACCTCTCTGCTGGAAATAAGAATCTCTAAGTTACGGCACCAGCACCCACTCAATACGGCACCACCCATGCATCACGCTTTCTGTATAACGGGTGCGGCCATGTTAACTCCCGTCTCGGGCTAACGACCTGAAAGTCACGCGATAGACGCGCGTCACGAGCTCGCCAGCCGCCGCTGCACCACCGAGGTGGGCTGCGGCCTCCGCAGCAGGCGGGGCGGGGCGGGCTGCTCGGCTGAGCGCCCTGGAGGAGCCGCGGGGAGTTGAGATGTCCGGGCGGCTCTGAGGCATCTAGTTTGGTTAGCGCTTGAGCTCGGTCGCTCTGCGTAGTTTCCCGCCCTGTGGTGGTTAGCAATCAAGGGGTCTGTCGGTGGTAGTGATTGTGCTGTAGGGCTCGTTATTTTAGTGGTGTTGATGGTGATGGACTCTGAGGAGGGTCAGCGACTGATTGGGGAGTTTTGGGAGTCAGCGATTGTGGCTCTTTGAGGATCAGAGATTGAGGGTCACAAAGAAATGAATGGTCGGAGGTCCTGAAGACGTGGTATCGGTCGTTAGGGTTTTCTTTGGGAACGGAGTTGGCGTCAATGAGTGGGGCTGACTTGGTGTTCCATCCCAGCTTCTGAAGGGGACCGGTCAGGGGCAGCTGCAAGACCAAAGGATGCACCTGGCATGGGATTAGCCTTAAGCTTTCTTTATTGGGACTTATAGGCAGGAGAAGGTCTACAAAGACTGCGGTTCAGATAATGAAACTAGCACTAGGCAAAGAGGGAAAAAATGGGCAATAGAAAGGGTGTCTGAACAAAGATATTTCATAACAGTTTCTGCTAGGGTCACATGAAGTATAAAAATGGGGTCTGGGGACCTTTTTGTAGGAAGGAACTGTACAGCCTGGAGATATTATCTGTACAGTTTCCCTGTGGGGAGGTCTGTTACTTTTTTTTTTTTTTAATTTATTTATTTCTCTCCCCTTCCCCCCGCCCCAGTTGTCTGTTCTCTGTGTCTATTTGCTGTGTCTTCTTCTTTGTCCACTTCTGTTGTTGTCAGCGGCAGGGAATCTGTGTTTCTCTTTGTTGAGTCATCTTATTGTGTCAGCTCTCCCTGTGGGCAGCACCATTCTTAGGCAGGCTGCACTTTTTTTCATGCTGGGTGGCTCTCCTTATGGGGTGCACTCCTTGCTTGTGGGGCTCCCCTATGCGGGGGACACCCCTGCGTGGCACGGCACTCCTTGTGCGCATCAGCGATGCACGTGGGCCAGCTCCACACGGATGGCTCGGGGTTTAAACCGTGGACTTCCCATGTGGTAGAAGGACACCCTAACCACTGGGCCAAGTCTGCTTCCCCGTTTGTTACATTTTAACTTGTGTCCTGGGGCAGGCAGGCTGAGTTTCTTTTAGGGAGTGGGAGCCAAGCTCTGGGATCCACTGGACCCCCACACCTGGGCAACTGTTAGGAGGCTGTGTGATAGCTTGAGGGGAAAGCTATGCATGATCCACAATTGGGGCTCCAGCCCTGAATTATGAGAACAGTTTGCATTCAGGTTGCGCTTCGCACTTATTGTGTGCTGGATTTTCTTGTGTGGGTTTGTGCTTTAAGAGTGTGGGAGGAGGGTTCCCACCCTTTCCCCAGAGGTTCTGCCTCTACCCTGGGATCCCAAGAACATGCTTGAGGTCGTATGCATTCCCTGCTAATGTCTTCTAGCTAGCTAATACTTCCAGCCCAAAAACCTTTTCAAAGCTCCTTTGCCTTCCCCTTGCCCTTCAGACTATAGGCTATGGCTAGACATTTTTTTATCACACTCATTGCGTCACCTTCCAACTTTAAATATGTGACTTGGCAATCCATAGAGCCAGCCCAGACCTTCCGTTTATGCTATTGAGCCACATAGCCAACTGTCAGGTAGGCAGCTCTGTGAGGTTTACCCAGGCACCTCAAACTTGACATTTTCAAGACAGTATATCACCTTCCTTCTTACTCTACCTGCTCGCCCATTTATGTTCTACATCATAGTAAATGGCATCACTCTTCAACCAGATAGTCATACTAGAAACCCTGGAGATATCTAGTTTCCTCCTTCCTCTCTTCTCCCCACATCCCAATCAGTCTTCAAATCCTGCTGTTTCTGTCTCTCCGACATCTCTCAGGTTTATCCTCCCAATCCCCACTGCCATGGTCTTAGTTCAGGCTGCATCCTCCCTTGCCTAAAACCTGTGTTGGGAAAGACCTGTATCAGAGCATTGGGGAAGTCAGGGGAAGGAATGACCAATACTTCCTAGGAGGCATCTGGAAATGCTTGCTAGGAAAGGAGACATTTGGACTAAGCCTTGAAGAAACAATAGTTTACCAGGGAGAGAAAGAGGTTAAGCCTTTTTAATTAGAGCCATACCCAGTCTATGATCTATACCCTGGGTAAACCATCCCTACTTAGAAACAGGAAAAATGAAAGACTCTTGGAAGTGAAGGAGGGGAACTGATGAATTATCTAATGTAGTTGAACAGTATTCAAAGGAACTTTTTTTTTTTTTTTTTTTTTTTAAGGATTTATTTATTTGTCTCCTCCCCCCAGCCTTGTCTGTTCTCTGTGTCCATTTGGTCAAAGGAACTCACAAGTTCTGTTGGGAAGATGGGTCTGAAGAAAAATAATCTATAAAGAGAAAAACTAAGTCCAGGAAAAGCATAAAGGATATATAAATCTAGTATACAATAATTGCATAGTAATATTGTATACACTGAAGACTGATTTACAAAAATTGTGATATGAAGGAAAATGGTGGTGAATGGTGGTGGTATAAGAGTGCTGAATCCTCAACTTCAATTCTAAGAAGACATTAGATAATGTTTAAAATTGATAAATCAAAAAATGATTATATATGGATTATACATATTTTCTGTATTATTTAGAAATGTGGTAAATCCCAGAAGAAACTACTGAAGAATCAAAAGTGATTAGCTCTGGAGAGCAAGACTTCGTGGAAAGGAATGAGGCAGAGGACTACTGTCTTTCATTTTAAGTCTTTACAATTCTGTATATACATTGGGTTAAAATAAAAATTAATTAGAAAAATGGAGATTAAAATAGTACCTGATTCTCAGAGTGGTTTTGCAGAGTAAATGAGATTGTGTATTTATAGAACAGAGCATATTGTCTAACAAATAGTAAACATTAAATACATGTTAGGTGTTATTATAACAAGGCATTGTACTAGCCACTTTTCCAAAATGTAGAATATTCTTGCATCATCACAGTCATCCTGGGAGGCAGGATCTGTTATCCTTACTTTTACTGAGAAGGAGTATGAGACTCAGAAGTGAAATAGTCTTACCCAAACTCTTGCTAGTATGTGTAAGATTTTCTATTTAAAGTCATGTTTGTTTACTGAGATATTAATTGTCTTTCCAGGATTTGACCCTGCCCAAAATACAAGAACTAAGTACTCCACTTTGTATCCTTCACAAAATGGCCTGGTCACCTGACCCTAAGTACCCCTGAAATAGGTTTGAAAAGTGAATGCCAAATGACTCTCCTTAAAGTTCAAATTTTTTACAAAGGCTTGAGTCAGGCTATATGCCCTTCCATCTCTAGCTATTTTGTGTCCCTGGCAGCCCTGGTCTATGATTTAAGGAGGGTAAGTTCCTGGGGAGAGAGAGATTTTGGACCTAGTTGAAGATATGTGAATTTGCTCCCCAAGTCCCCCGGTCACCGTGCCATAGAAAAAACAGCTCCTTTAATGTAAGAAAGAAGAGACACCCTAGACTTCAGATCTGTCACTGTAGTTTTGATGTGGGCTGTGGGTGGGAGGCTCTTTGTCTCTTCAGAGATAACCTAAGCTGTTTGACTTGTGGGTGTGGAAGGTAAGAGGCTGCAGTCCTGCCTTTAGTAACAATGGCAACGACTCCAGTCCCAGGAAACAGTTTAATAGTGCAAGGTCTATAAACTTTAAGTATTTAGGGGAAATGCAAACCAAATATGCTAAAAGCTTATCTAGAATGTCTGGAGTCCATGATAAAAGCTTACCTAAGATGTGGAAGATATATATGCTAATTCAAGCCTATTGAGAACTGAAACAAAGGGACCATTTGGCCTTTCCTCTCTGTATAAAAGAAATTTGAATATCTTGTTCAGGGCTCGGGATTGAAAGAGAAAGCTCCTGAGTCTGACCGGCCATCAATAAACCATTTTTCCTTCTCAAAATCATTCCTGAGTCCTGGCCTCTCTATACGCAAATAATTGAACCTCTCTCAAATTCTACAACAGTTTCAGTACAGAGGCAAAAGAATCACTAGAAAGAATATGCACCAACTTTTAGACCTGATAGGTGATAGGCTACATTCTAATGGGGGGTTTCATTCCAAAAGATGGACGAGAAGTAAAAATTATGGAAAGAGGCATTGGTGTTGAAAGTGGGAGGTTGCGACAGAAGTGACTTCACTGTGCAGTGGGCTCTTGGGATGGCTGGGAAAGGATCCCTGGCCACTCATATATCTTCCTCCTCCCTAAGGGCTCCTCTTCACTTGCCTCGCCTGTCTCCAGATGATGCATTTGTTCCATACCACTTCCAGCATCACACCTGGTCTTTAGTGAAAGGCCCACTGTCTTTCTACCCTGAACAAGCCAGAAGAAAGAAAAATCCCTTTACTTCTTATTTTATACAAAATCAGAGTAGTAATAAATGAGGTATTTTCTAGTTTCACCTCCTTAAAGATTAGTGACATGGGTCTAGTGAAAGACAAGTTCCTCTAGCTTGCTAGTCGCGGAGCCCAGGCATGAGCCACCACACCACAGTTCATCAATGACAAAGCTCAATAAAAGTTCCTTTCAAGAAATTGCAACTAAATGAGAGGAGGCAATCAAAAAGTTAGGCCAGATCCACACAAAGGCTTGTATGTGAATGTCCATGGCAGCATTATTCATAATAATAAAAAACTGGAAACAGATAAGAGGTAAACAAAATATGGTGTATCCATACAATGGAGTATTATTCAGAAATAAAAGAAACAAATTACTGATACATGCTACAACATGCATGAACTTAAAAAAAATGCTATATGATGACACCAAAGACAACAAATTGTATGATGTGGCAAACCAGGCTGTCTCTGTGAGATCCTGATGAAAGATCAAGGAAAACTTTGAATGCAAATGGTTGAAAACAACTGTCGCCATCATGTCTGGCTGAGGAGCCTTGTAAGTCACGTGGTACCCATAGAAATTTGTTGAGTATATAAGGGAATGAAAGTGACTGTGATGTTCAAAACATAGTCTGCTTGAAACATACGATGAGACATTTAATCACAAGCTGTACTAAGTTATGTGCTTATGATTAACCAGGAAAATAGATTAATGAGTTATGATTCATTGTTAATTCTGTATCAAAGTTAGAAACAGGAGAAATATATACTGGGAGAAAAACTAATAAAGGGAGCTTGTTCTTTAAGCATACAATTGCATGTATGTGGGTGCTTTCTTCATGCATCTGAGACTTGCTGGACAAGACTCTTCTCACTACTGAACCCCAACAGTATGATTCTGTTTGCATGAAATTTTCAGAAAAGGCAAATCTTTAGAGAAAAAAAAGCAGATCTGTGGTTGCCTGGGGTGGGAGGTGGGAGCAGAGATTGACTGTAAAGAGACATGAGGGAACTTTCTGGGAATGTTCTAAGTCTCTATCATGATGATTGCACAACTGTATAAGTTTACTAAAAATCATCAAATTGTACATTTACAATGGTATGGTATATAAACTATCCTCAATAAAGCTGTTTAAAAACAAAAAAGACCAAAGTATAGAAGACAAAGTGATATAAAAGAGGGTTTTCTGATCCAATGAATATGATCGAATAAGTTTGTGGATGAGAGTGACTGACTGCTGTTGTGGGAAATTGGCCTACCTATTCATTGCTTCCTGTTATTGTACAAAATGTTCTAAGTTGCTTCCTGTTATTGTAAATTACCTTATTGTAGATGTTCCAAGTTGCTTCCTGTAGCCCACAGCTGCTCATTAAGCTTTCAAATAAATACGATGGGGAAACTAGGGTTGAGGCGCTCAGTTTCAAAAGCTGTGAAGTCTCCTGGTCCCATCTTTGTTTCCTCTCTTGTGTCTTTCTTTCTGTCCTTTTATTTCTTCAGTTCTGTATCACCTTCCCTTCATACAGACCTATTGCTGAGTTGGTCTCAGCAACTGGCACCTGAACAGGGATCTGAAGGGAAGAAGAGCTTCAAGCTAAAAGGTGTTGTCATGACACAGAGCCCCAAGTGGTTTAGAAGGCCTTCCAAGTCCTCGGTGAATAAGGACACTCTCAGGTATTCTAGCAGGGTTACACTGGGAAATGGAAACAGTTCAACAAAATATCATCTATGTGTCGCTGTCTCCTCAAACAACTCCACAAGGCAGGGGGAGTTGAGGCCAGTGAGTCACATATTTTAGAACTTTCACAGATTATGGAAAAATATTGCTCATGGTTCCCAGCAGTAGGAAATTTAGAATTAAAAGACTGGGAAAGAGTAGGAAGAGAGAAGAATTACACGTACAAGGTGTCCCACTCCCTGTTACTATTTGGCCCACTTGGACAATTATTAGATCTGTTTTGGAACCTTCGCAAACAGAAGATGAGGAAGAGGAAACAGAAAACAGAGAAGGTGAGGAAGTTCCTCCCTCTGAATTTTTTGATACTAAATCTAAAGTTCTTTTGCCTTCAGCTCTGCCACTAACTGGCTTTAGAGAGTCACTTCCCTCCCCCCTCACTGACACCTCTTCCCCCTCCTGTGCCTGGAAATATTCAGCCAAAGTTGTCAGCTTTACAACAAGGCATTTTACAGGCTAGAAGGGAGGGTGATTTGGAGGCATTTCAAATGACCTTTCCGGTCACTGTATGAGAAAGAATAGCTCCTGGAGTGGATCCTCAAAATTCATATGGGGTTTCTGAGTTCACTCATGAACCCTTCCCATTTAAAATTTTGAAGGAGTTAAAAGCAGCTGTACAACAATATGGTGCAAATTCTCCTTTTACCTATGGTACAGTGCAGGGGCTGGCTGCAGGCTCTAGGCTGATCCCAGCTGACTGGTCTGCATTAGTACGTATCACTCTATGGTATGGAGAATTTTTACAATTCAACCTGGAGGACAGATTATGCGGAGACTCAGGCTGCTCATAATAGAGCCCATAATATCTCCATTTCCTTAGATCAGTTAGTGGGGGTGGGGAATTTGGTGGGAGTAGATCAGCAATTAGCAATGAATGATCAAGATATTGCAGGGGTCCATCGCTGTTGCTTAAGGGCATGGGAAAAAACTGAGGCTAAGGGTCAGCCTCCAGTGTCATTTCAAAAAATATTGCAAGGACCTAAAGAACCTTAACCTGACTTTATTGCTTGGCTGCAAGAGGCTATCAAAAAAACAGGTCAGTAATTTAGAAGCCACTGATACCATTCTGCAGCTAATGGCTTATGAAAATGCTAATCTGGATTGTCAGAAGGCTATTGGGATTATGAAAGATAAAGTGGATTTGACTGGATATATTAAGTTGTGCCAGGATGTAGGGACAGAGGGCCACTGTGCTACTATGGCTCAGGCTATGGCAGGAATGAAAATTAGTAAAATGTTCTCTGGAAAATGCCTTAATTGTGGGAAAATTGGTCATATGAGAAAAGATTGTCAGAAAAGGTCTGAGGGAAAAACAATGCCACCCAGACAGAATATTTCTGCTTGGAAACCATTTGAGCCATGCCCCTGCTGTGGTAAAGGAAATCATTGGTCTAGCCAATGTCATTCTAATTATCATAAGAATGGCTCTCCTTTGTTGGGAAACTTCCACTGGGACCCGCTCCTAGCTCTGTTCCTAAAGGGGGTTTTCCCTGTTCAGCAGAGAAATCCTGGCACTCCCCTATACTCCGCAGGGCCCTTCACTTTCCCCCACCACAGCAGGAAATGCAGCCATAGATATCCCTTTGGCAGAACCTGTTATCTTGCTTCCAGGGGATACCCCTGTCTGTGTAAAAACAGGAATAAGGGGACATTTACCAATTGGTACAGTTGGACTTCTCCTTGGGAGGAGCAGTCTCACCTCCCAGGGAGTTAGAATGCATATGGGAGAAATTAATTATGACTATAAAAGAGAGATTCAAGTTACCATGTCCACCTCAGTTCCATGGAAGACTGATATTGGAGATCACATAGCTCAACTGTTGTTGCTCCCTTATGCTCCTGTAGGAGCTAGTGAGAAAGTCCATAGTAAAAATGGTTTTGGAAGTACAGGAATAGCAGGAGTTTTTTTTTTTTTTTAAGATTTTGTTTATTTATTTCTCTCCCCTTCCTCCCCCCACCCCAGTTGTCTGTTCTCTGTGTCTATTTGCTGTGTCTTCTTCTTTGTCTGCTTCTGTGTTTCTTTTTGTTGTGTCATCTTGTTGTGTCAGTTCTCCATGTGGGTGGTGCCATTCTCGGGCAGGCTGCACTTTCTTTCATGCTGGGCAGCTCTCCGTATAGGGCGCACTCCTTGCACGTGGGACTCCTACGCAGGGGACAGCCCCTGCATGGCAGGACACTCCTCGTCTGCTTCAGTACTGCACATGGGCCAGTTCCACGTGGGTCAAGGAGGCCCGGGGTTTGAGCCGTGGACCTCCCATGTGGTAGATGGACGCCCTAACCACTGGGCCAAGTCCGCTTCCCACAGGAGTATTTTTAACTGAAAAGATTTTAGAATCTCGTCCTGTTTGTGAAGTAACCATTCAGAACAAACTGTTTAAAGGACTTATTGATACTGGAGCTGACATTTCTTTCATTAATTCTAACCATTGGCCCTCTGCTTGGCCATTATAAGATGCATCTATTTCTGTTGTGGGACTTGGCACTCCCAGAGGTCTAAAACAGAGTGTACACATTTTTCATTGTCTGGGACCTGATGGGCAACATGCCACCCTGCAGCCATATGTTGCAGACTTACCTATTTATTTATTTCTCTCCCCTTCATTACTCCTGCTCCCAGTTGTCTGCTCTCTGTGTCCATCCACTGTGTGTTTTTCTGTGTCTGCTTGTATTCTTGTCTGTGGTAACTAGAATTCATGTCTCTTTTCGTTGAGCCATCTTGCTGCATCAACTATCTGTGTGTGCAGTGCCATTCCCGGGCAGGCTGCACTTTTTTTTTTTTTGCGCTGGGTGGCTCTCCCTACAGGGTGCACTCCTTGTGCATGGGGCTCCCCTATGTGGGGGTGACCCCTGTGTGGCACAATACTCTTTGTGTGCATCAGTACTGCACATAGACCAGCTCATCAAATGGGTCAGGAGGCCCTGGGTTTGAACCTTGGACTTCCCATGTGGTAGGCAATCGCCCTAACTGTTGGGCCAAATCTGCTTCCCAGACTTACCTATTAATCTCTGGGGACGTGATCTATTAGAACAATGGCAGGCTGAAATCTATATTCCCCAGGTTAGCCAATATAACAAACAAAGTCCACAATTAATAAGGAAACAAGGGCATGTTCCAGGGTTAGGACTGGCTAAGTACTACCAGGGAATTGTTAAACCAATAGATCCCACAGCTCTTGGTAATCATGAAGGATTAGGATATTCACCTTTTCCATAGTGGCCACTGTTCAGTCTAGCCTTCTTGGACCACCCAAACCCATTCCTCTTAAATGGACTACGACCTCTCCAGTTTGGGTTGAACAGTGGCCATTAACCCTAGAAAAATTGGAGGCACTTCATAAAATCAGTTAAGGAACAGTTAGATAAGGGGCATACTGAAGAATGTTTTAGTCCTTGGAACTCTCCAATGTTTCCTATTAAGAAAAAATCAGGCCAAGTGGAGGCTTTTAACAGACCTCTGAGCAGTTAACACAGTCATTCACCCTATGGGTGCACTGCAGCCAGGCTTGCCCACACCAGCTATGATCTCTCTTGGCCACTTGTTGCTATTGATTTAAAGGATTGTTTCTTTACAATACCTTTGCCTCGCAAAGACTGTGAGAAATTTGCATTCTCAGTGCCTTCTTTCAATAACAAAGAACCCATGAAACCGTTTCAGTGGAAATACCTTCCTCAAGGAATGCTTAATAGTCCCACCATATGTCAAAATTTTGTGGCTAAAGCCTTACATCCAGTCAGATTGACTTTTCCTTCTTGTTATATTATACATTACATGGATGATATATTGTGTGCTGCTCCCTCTTCCCAGACTCTAGTTTTAGCATATCAGGCCTTAGAGAAGAGCTTAGCTGTAGCAGGATTTAAACTTGTCACTGAGAAAATTCAGGAGATTATCCCTGTTTCTTATCTTGGGACTATTGTTGATAAAATTACAATTAAGCCTCAGAAGGTTCAGATTCATAGAGATTCTGTTAAAACTTTGAATGATCTGCAGAAATTACTAGGAGATATAAATTGGCAGAGACCCAAAGTAGGCATTTCCACATATGAACTGTCTAATTTCTTTTCACTATTACAAGGAGATCCTCAGTTAAAGATCCCCCAGGTTCTAACAAGAGAGGCAGAACAAGAATTAAAACTCATGGAGGAAAAAAATTCAAAATGCCCAAGTTGAGTGCATTAATCCCGAACAGCCACTGCAATTGATTATCCTGCCTTCCTTACACTCCCCCATGGGAATCCTTAGGCAACCAGATCATATTGTAGAATGGATATTTTTACCTAACAGTATCATTAAAACTTTATCTCCTTATGTGGATTTCATGGCGCAAACTATACTCAAGGCCATGAGTGCACTCATGCCCTTCACAGACAGGACCCTTCTCATATCATTCTTCCACTTTTATGCAAGGAAGTTGAGGCTTGCCTCCAAAACCACATACAATGGCAAATAGCCTTTGCTGATTATATTGGACAGATAATCATTACCTTAAAAATCCTGTATTGCAGTTCATTAAAAGCACTCAATGAATTTTACCTAGCATAACTAAGTTTTAACCAGTACTTGACACCCCTACAGTCTTTATTGATGGGTCTGGAAATGGCACCGCTGGGTATACTGGGTACAAAACTAAGAAAATTCCTACTCCTGGATTTTCAGCTCAGCAAGCTGAATTAATAGCAGTACTTACTGCTTTGCAAGACATACTAGAGTCCATAAACATTCTTTCAGACTCGGCATATGTCGTCCAGGTTACTCAATTGATTGAAACAGCTCTTATCAAACCTAATATAAATCAGTTTCTTTATAAGCTTTTTTCACAAACTTCATCAAATAATTAGAAATAGAAAAAGTCCATTTTTCATCACTCATATTCAATCTCATTCAAATTTATCTGGACCATTAGTACAAGGCAATAATGCCATTGATAAATTAGTCACTCCAGTTTTACAGGAAGCTATTCAATTTCACAACCTAACCCATATAAATGCAGCAGCCTCAAGGCTCATTTTCCTTTAACATGGACACAAGCTAGGGACATTGTTCAAACTTGTCCATCTTGTCAAATCCTTAATAATCCAAAATAGTTGGAACCTGGAGTAAATCCCCATGGTTTGTTAACTCTCTGTGGCAAATGGATGTTGTGGAGAAGTAGGAGCCTGTGACCACACCCACCCAAGAGGAAAATTCCACAGCCCCCTAACCACATATATCTTGCTTCTGTAACAAGCTTGCTCAACTGTAAAACCTTATCTCAAGGCCTCCTCCTATAGAAAGTCTCATCAGCCCCTGCCAAAAGATCAACCTGACCCAGACCCTTGTAAATAACAAGAACTCTCTGACCGCTTGTCTCCCCTGATAGAATTCCCAGTGTTTGATTAACCACAAACACTTGCTTCTATACGTGCTCGCTTGTTGAGCTATTGCCCCCCCACCCTGAACCTAAAAGCCTATATAAGCAAACTCCCCCCCCATCCCCTGTGACCTGGGGCTGCTCTCTCCCCTGGGTAGGATGAGGAAGTCACTGCACTGCTAATAAAGCTCTCAACTGGAACTTTATTCAGAGTCTGAGTCTGGTTGATATCACTGGTCTATAACAGATGTAACTCATATCTCCTCCTTTGGAAGATTATGTTATGTTCATGTCTCTGTAGATACCTGTTCAGGATTCATTTGGGCTAAGGCTCAGATGGGAGAAACTGCTCGACATGTAAGACAGCATTTGTTAGCTTGCTTTGCTGTGATGGGACTTCCCCAGTCTCTAAAAACAGATAATGCTCCTGCTTATACCAGTATCTCCCTTAAAAGGTTTCTAGATACTTGAGTATTTCTCATACTACAGGACTTCCTTATAACCCCCAGGGGCAGGCTATTGCCCAGTGAGCAAATCAAACCATTAAACTCATGTTACAAAAATAAAAAGGGGGACAGCGGCGGGCCACGGCGGGCACGGACATTGCCCGCCCCTTTCTCTCTGCTGCCTCCTCCGCCCCACCCAGCGCCTCCGCGGCCCCGGCCACTGTCAGCTCTCCCAACGTCCAGCAGAGACGTGGTGTATGCTGAGTCGCTGCCACTGCCAGCTGCTGCATGTCCTAAGCCTTGGCTTCCCCCTGCTTGCCCGCCGGCCACTTCTCCTCTGCCCTCTCTGCCTCATGAAGCTGCTGGTCATGTTTGTCCTTGGTGGGCCCGGTGCCGGCAAGGGGACTCAGTGCACCTGCATCATCAGGAAATATGGTTATACACACCTTTCTGCAGGAGACCTTCTTTGTGATGAAAGAAGGAACCCAGATTCACAGTATGGTGAACTCATTGAAAAGTACATTAAAGAAGGAAAAATTGTGCCAGTTGAGATAACCATCAGTTTATTAAAGAGGGGGATGGATCAGACAATGGCTTCCAATGCCCAGAAGAATAAATTCTTGATTGATGGGTTTCCAAGGAATCAAGACAGCTGTCAAGGTTGGAACAAGACCATGGATGGGAAGACAGATGTAGCTTTTTTTTTTTTTTTTTTTTTTACTGTAAAAGTGAGATTTGTATTGAACGATGCCTTGAAAGGGGAAAGAGTAGTGGTAGGATTGATGACAACAGAGAAAGCTTGGAAAAGAGAATTCAGACCTATCTTCAGTCAACAAAGCCAATTATTGACTTATATAAAGAAATGGGAAAGTCAAGAAAATAGATGCTTCTAAATCTGTTGATGAAGTTTTTGATGAAGTTGTAAAGATTTTTGACAAAAAAGGCTAACTCTTAAGAACCCGAAAGCATCCTTGAAATCATGCTTGAATATTGCTTTGATAGCTGCTATCCAATCCCTTTTTAAGGCAATTTTATTTTTTTCCTAATTTCATCTCAATTCTGGAAAGTATGTAGTAAGACAAAATAAAAATTTAAATTTCTTCTTGTTACAGGAGTAAACAGTGAGTTCAGGTTCAATTTCATCTTAGTTATGGTGCTCACAAAACAAAGAAGGATATCTGCTAGCTTTGTTTTTATTAAAAAAGAATATCCCTTTTATAGCCTGTGCCTTCTGTGAGCAAAACTTGTTAGTATGTGTGTGTATCCCTTTTATTACAACATGTTAGGTTTAGGGATCCCCAATTTTTCTTTTTCTTGCAGGTTTTAAGTTTCCAACCTGTATAGTGAATTTATGGACCAAATTTCAAAACGACTTTTTGTGTAGTCAGTTCTTGGAAAATGTGTTTGGTAAACAAACTCATAAAATGGATTTCTAGAAGTGTTTTAGTATTTATCAAATAATTGAGTATTTCCCATAGAAAGGTAAGAAACTAGGGGCTTTGTTTTACTACAACTTGTATGTACAAAGTTGTGTGACAGGGCATATCCTTTGCTCCCAGGGATTGGGTTGGAAACATTAAGGTTCAGAACCTTGCAGAATATCAGCTTAATTCTGACTTAAATCTGAGGTTGAGGACAAGTATCACATCTAATGGCTTATGTTTCTTACACTCTATTATGTAATGTAATGATTAAACTGGTCTTAATAAAATTCCTAGCAGTGGAACTTTGAAATGCATGTGTTAGATTTCTGGTAAAATGATTGAGTTAGCATTTTAGTTACATTTCAAAGTTTGTTTTTTTCCCCCTAGATAAATATAGGTTTAATATAAAGTAGAAAAGAAAATGTTAATGGTTAAATTTCTCATTTGTGTTTTATTTTCTTAAATACTTTTAAAAAAATAGTTGTTTAAGAAGATTTAAAAACCATTGCACTTTGGTCAGAAAAATAATAAATATATCTTATAAATGTTTAAAAATAAATAAATAAATAAAAAGGGGAAGACAGGGAGACACTGATATGGGCTATGGGTGGGAGGCTCTTTGTCTCTTCAGAGATAACCCAAGCTGTCTGACTTGTGGGTATGAGATGGTAAGAGGCTGCAGTCCTGTCCTTGGTGACCATGGCAACAACTCCAGTCCCAGGAAACAGTTTAACAATGCAAGGTCTATAAACTTTAAGTATTCAGGGGAAATGCAAACCAAATGTGCTAAAAGCTTATCTAGAATGTATGAAGTCCATGCTAAAAGCTTACCTAGGATGTGAAAAATATATGCTAATTCAAGCCTATTGAGAACTGAAACAAAAGGACCTTTTGGCCTTTCCTCTCTGTATAAAAGGGATGCAAAAATCTTGTTCGGGGCTCAGGATTGAAACAGAAACCTCCCGAGTTTGGCCGGCTGTCAATAAACCATTTTTTCTTCTCAAAATCATTCCTGAGTCCTGGCCTCTCTATATGCAAATAATTGAGCCTCTCTCAAATGCTACAACAACACCACAGGTGCAGTTACACAAAGCATTTTTCACTCTTAATTTTCTTAACTGTGGAACAACCCTGGAAGGGACAGGCATTTGGAAAGGCATTTCCAAATGAATTCTAAAACTCAAACCCAAACTCTGTCTGAAAAACCTTTAATTTGGTGGAATGGTCAACAGGGAAGTTGTTAACTTGGGGAAGAGGGTTTGCTTGTATTTCTCCAGGAGATGGAGAACATCCTGTGTGGGTACCAGCTCGTTAGATAAAGCCATATCATGAACGTAAAGAGACAACGAAAGTTCCTATGGAACACAGAACATCCGGTCATGCAGATTGAGAAACTGACACTGAAGACCACACAGCTGGGTCCCATTCTGAAGGATAGAGTAGCTTCACCTCCCACCTGGGAGTGAGTTAAAAATCTAAAGAAGGCAAACAACAGCTGGTCAAAAGCTCAGTTACCTCTTAGATCAGGATTGAGTCCTTGCCTGATATGTACACTTTGCTAGTATTCTTACAAAAAGTATTTTAGCACACAAAAAGGTTTATAGGCTAGAATGGCTTTACCTTAAGTATTAAACAAAAGAAAAGAAGAAAGGATTGCTTTTGTGTTTATCTGTTTGTTCAATGTCAGTGTGGGTAATTGTTTCAGTGTGTGTTGTAATGGTTTTTGTGATTGTTCATTGCCAGTGTATATTTTGATACCTCTGGATGGTGATATAATTTGATAAATAAAATTTTCTAAAAGAGCTCTATTCAAAAAACAAAACAAAACAAAAAACTACTAATATTAAGTGCTTATACTATTACCTAAGTTTAAAATGTTAATGAGGGAAACGGACTTTGGCCCAGTGGTTAGGGCGCCCGTCTACCATATGGGAGGTCCGCGGTTCAAACCCCGGGCCTCCTTGACCCGTGTGGAGCTGGCCATGCGCAGTGCTGATGCGCGCAAGGAGTGCCGTGCCACACAAGGGTGTCCCCCGTGTCGGGGAGCCCCACGCGCAAGGAGTGTGCCCGTGAGGAAAGCCGCCCAGTGTGAAAAGAAAGAGCAGCCTGCCCAGGAATGGCGCCGCCCACACTTCCCGTGCCGCTGACGACAACAGAAGTGGACAAAGAAACAAGACGCAGCAAATAGACACCGAGAACAGACAACCAGGGGAGGGGGGAAATTAAATAAATAAATAAATCTTAAAAAAAATAAATAAATTAAAAAAAATGTTAATGAGATCTCTATAGTTGTAAGTCTTGAATAATAAAATGCATATAGCAACTTATAAAAGTATTGTGGTAGCATTCAGTGAGATAATGTATTTTGTAAAAGTAAATTCCTGAATACAAAATGTGCAAACACTGTGCAAAAAGGGCTGTTATAGACCAGTGATATCGACCAGACTCAGACTCTGAATAAAGTTCCAATTGAGAGCTTTATCAGCCACGTGGCAACTGCCTCGTCCTACGCTGAGGGGAGAGCAGCCCCGAGTCATGGGGAGAGTTTGCTTATACAGGCTTTTAGGTTCAGGGTGGGGGGCAATAGCTCAGCAAGCAAGCATGTACAGAAGCAGGTGTTTGCAGTTAATCAAGCACTGGGAATTCTATCAGGGGAGACAAGCGGTCAGGGAGTTCTTGTTATTTACAAGGGTCTGGGTCAGGTTGGTCATTTGGCAGGGGCTGATGACACTTTCTACAGGAGGAGGCCTTGAGATAAGGTTTTACAGTCAAGCAAGCTTGTTACAGAAGCGAGATATAGGCGGTTAGGGGCCTGTGGAATTTTCCTCTCAGGTGGGGGTAGTCAAAGCTCCTACTTCTCCACATTCCCTACTTCTCTTTTGGGGAGATTCAACCCTTTGAATCTGAATACTCTCCAGTGTCCTGCATGGGAAAGCTTTGGTATGGGGTGTTCAGTATTAAGAGCTTAATGGTTTGCACTCTCTCTCAGATAAATTGAACTAAACGATTGATTATGAGTGGGACGCAGGTTAACAGCAACAATAGGAGGAGTAAGGGGCCTGAAAGGGCAGTGATAAGGGTTGTAAGCCATGGGGACTAATTAAATAAACTTTCATACCAATTTTTGATGGCTGACTGAGGCTTTTCTCATTTTTCTAATCATTTCCAGACTAAGTTTAAGCTTTCTTTAATGATGCCGGAGTGGTTAGCATAAAAGCAACAAGTTTCTCCTAAAGCTAAACAGAGGCCTTCTTGTTTGAGGAATAATAAGTCCAGTTCCCGCTGGTTCTGGAGGACTACCTTGGCTAAGGAATCAAGTGCCTCTTTTAAATGTGAAATTTGATATTCAAGGTTCTTGAGGTCCTGGGTAACTAGGGCTGACAATTGGCTGGCATCAGAGTGACTTTTTACGAGAGCTGCTGATTTTACTGTGGTTGACCCAGCGATGCTCAGCCTAATTAGAAGGGGAACTAGGATCGAGGCCCTCTTGTACCAGTGGTACTTAAGACTCGATATTTCAAGATATTTTCTCTCAGTTTTTTCAGAGAAGTAATGTATGGGCTACTATGCCTCAGTTTTTAACATTTCCCCCTTTTTGTTTTAGTCAAGGTGACCATGCCTGTCTTAGGTTGCCCTCCTTTGAGAGTCTTACCCGTCATTGGCTACCAGCCAAGCTCTTCAACTTGGGGAAGTTACTGAAGTGCTTTTGTCAGCACCAGATTACTTACATGTGTTATGGCTGTTACCCTTTGCAATTTTCTCCAAAAACACCGTCCGGCACAGGTGAAAATTATGAGCAACGGAACAAACACAATCAGCCTTATTTTCAAAGCTGACAGGAAATGCCATGACTTCTACTAATCGACCGGGTTAAACCCTGCAATATGTGAAATCATATCTGAGAAAATATTCTTACCATTGGTTACATTGATTTTGAGACTTTTAAATTTTTTTTGTAATTCCACCATTTCCAGAGAGATATTACTTTTATGGCCTAACAATGATTCCCAACCTTTATACTATATCTGATGAATTACATGCAGAGTTATACAGAAAATTTCATTTCAATCGCACTTCAATCCTTTCAACAAGTTTAAACTATACAATTGATCCTCAATATGCAAAACAGCCAATTCTAATTCATTAACTCAATTATTTAACTGTTTATCAATGTGATCTTGGCTATGCCATAAATTACTAGCATGTTATGCTAATCATGCCATGTATTGTTGAGTCTGTACTTTTACATAAAATTACCATAACAATATCAGCAGCTGTAATGATTCCAATCAGTCTCAAAATGCTTATAATAAGCAGTCCAATAAAGCGTTTAGTCTGTTTTAAGAATTTTTGTACCATATGTAGCAATAACTGACTTTCAGGAGACGACTGCCAAATCCACATCATTCTCACAGGTATCCAGATGCCTTTTCTTCTTCTGGCTATCGCTATTGTTTCTCCATCCTGCAACACAATTTTTGGTAGACATGTATACAAGGCACTATTTTCACAAAACAATGAGTTATTTTTAATAGTTACTTTATGAGTCATGAAAACACATGGATTTTTAACACAGGCTTTAAAATGATATGTTTAAGGGTTAAATACTATCCTGTTTTGTTTATATTTCTCAGCCATTCATATGGAGGGGCAATTTCAAGAAATATTTTTCACAACCTCTTTTGCAGGTCATGATTATGAGTGCTATTAGTTCAAGGGGCCAGTATTTACCTTTTATGCAATGTTAACAGTTCCTGCTACAACAGCATAAGGAGAGAGCACACAGGCCTAAAGCCCACAGGCAGACACAAGCTGCAAGCTCACAGTTCCAGAATCTGCACAGCCAATGTGATGCATGGCAGCAAGTCCCACAGGTTATCTGAGGGCTCATTCTTCTCAAGAGCAGGAGGGACTCGACATTAGTTATTGACGTTGACAAATAACAGGCAGCTAGAACTGCCAGGCTAGGCACCACAAGGTTTTGTATTCACCATGCCTGTTTTTTTCAGTGGAGCCACCCTGCCTTTTTCCAGGTTTCAGCAGTAGGGCCCTGGATCTTTATAAAGGCATCTGCATTAATGGTTTTAAAAGGAATGTTAGTGGGGTGGGCAGGGACATGATTAGACAGTCACTTATTACTACTAGCAGGCATCCCGGATGTTCTTTCATAGATTTTAGGGTGATTTACAACAGTTTACTATTTCTGTCTTGCTTTCAGTACCTGCAATCCACCCCTGGATAGGGATGGCAGTTTTCAGAGTGACCAGACACTATTGGGTTGAATCTTTCACTTTTAGCAGGACCCTCTTATACTGCACATAATTGCTTTTTTTACATTGTACTTTTGGCTTTTTTCTAGAATTGTGATTAAAACCCAAGGGGTACTTGTTTAGAATTTTGCCTTTGCCACAAACCCCACTCAAACCAAATATTGTTACTTGCTACATTTAATTCATAGGCTAAGTTAACATCTGCAATTTACTTTCTTTCTATCATTTAAATTAGCTTGCTGGAGGTTTTCCCACTTTAATGAAGGATTTTTTCCCCAATTAATACAAACAATGGCTTCAATATTTGAGCTAAATAGGGATGAAAGATTTTTAATATTTTAATAATATTACAAATTCTATTAACATGAGAAAACATTGTACTTTATTACAGCAGAAAGTATAGTTTTATTTTACTCAACCAAACAACACTTAAGAATTTGATAGAACAGCAGTTACTTTGCAGCTTGTTCTAATTGTTTGCGTAATTCAGGCTTTTAAGATAAGATATTACTGTCTCTGTGTTTCCTTTAATTTTGAAAAAAGAATTACTGGTTAGTAACATTATCAGTAGGGTTTTAGCCACAGATTTTTTTCTGCACAGCCAGATTATTATTACCATGCCAGGAGAGATGGTTGGGCTATGCACATAGCCCCGAAAAGCACTGCAAAAGTCCATTGTTGGGTTTTTCACAGATAGTGGAATGCAGTCTGGCTTGACTTGTCCAAGAAGACACTTAAGAAAGTTTTAGCAAGTTTTAAAACAAAGTGATAGCGACACAGCCAGACATTAACTTTTTGCGACAAACTAGCAATATTTGGACTGCTGCATACTACAGTGTTGTTATTTTAATTTATGATAAGAGGTTGTTTCTGTGATACATTTTTATAATAATTAAAACCATAATTAACCGCATTGTACTTCTGTTTATTATGCTGAAATATTGGTAAATTTATACACTCTTAAGTGTTCATTTGAACCTTTTATTCATACAACTTTAACAGAGGGTTAAAGAAAAAAGTCTTAATTTTATAACACTTTTAAACACCTTCCATTCAACTTATAACATATTAAATGAACTCAACTATTACTTTAATTTTTCTTTTAAGGTAAAAGAACACATTTCTTGCAAATAGTTTGAAATAAAAAGCTACTTTTCAGGATTTTATTTTGAGAAAGTAGGTATGAACATTATGTTCCTTTAAAAGAGATAAGATCTTTTCTTCTTCAAACACTGAGGAAATGATGAGGTTAAAGCACAAGAAGCTATTTTGGTAAAACAGATTTTCTTTGTATACTGATTATTCAGAAAATTTTTACCAGAACAGACTAATGACTTGAGAGATTTTGAGAAAGAACAAAATTTCCAACCTTGCATCAGTATACTACCCTTTCAAAACTTTACGGACAGACTCACTAAATCTCACTCAACCTTAATCACAAAAATTCCCCCTTCATAAACCTTCCATACTTTCAGCATTCACTCAGGCTTCATCCCACACTCTATTGTTCCCCATAATTACTCATTTTATCTCAGGACAAAATCTTCTCCTGTTTCCTTAACAATAAAAACACATTCCATACAGCCTACATACATAAGTTACCAGGCAAACTTTTTATAACATATAATTACTATCAACATTAAACTTTTCTTCACTTTAAACTTAGTAACATGCAAAACCAGAAACAGTCTCCCAGAAACAAGTTGGCAGGGGAGGCTGGCCGCTGACAAGCCCTCCTGTTATAAAATTACCTTTTATTATTATTATCAATTCAGTTTTTGTTTAATAGTGACTTTCTGGATTTAGCCATTTAAACACTTTAATTTAAACAAGCTTCATTAAACTTCTTATAGTTATTTATAACTATATAGACCATAATTATACTACTTTCTTTGTTAGTTAAGTCTTTGCCTACCAGGTAGGTTTTGAATTAACATAGCGCTCACAGGTGAGCTTGAATTAGCATCTTACCCACATTCCATCTGGATGCAACTTTGAATACACATTCAGTCTTACATCTTTTCTGAACATTCAAAGCCCATATTACTTAACTGGATTTCTAGAGACTAGGCACACTTGGATATAGAATTAGATGATTTTGAATTCATGCACAGGCTATATTATATTTTTTATTTGAGACCAAGTTCAAGTTCTCTTAAGTTTTGGCATTACCACCATCAGAGTTTCCCTGGACTGACTGGTATGTATAGAGTTTGCATTGCTAAATTGCCTCCTGGGACTGGAGTCGTTGCCATGGTCACCAAGAGCAGGACGGCAGCCTCTTATTTTTCCACACCCACAAGTCAGGACAGACAATCTAGGTTAAGGTTATCTCTGAAGAGACAAAGAGCCTCCCATCCACAGCCCACATTACTTTAAGACAAATTTTATTTTCACAGAACACATTTTCTTAAAATCACCACAATATCTTACACAATTCACCACATGCATTTAAGTTTCATGAGTTTATGAAAATTAGCCATCCTATTTTAGGGCAAAACACACCTTTTTGAAAAACTTATTAAATTTCAGTTAGCATTCCCACAAATTTTTAACTTTCTTTAATATTCATTTTTTACATCCTTCATTTTATTCTGGGAGGAAAAATAAACTATTCATTTTAATTTAGGCAAAAACTATTTTTTAATGAAAAGACACAAATTTTGTTAAGACTTACAATTTTTGTCATTGTAGAAATCCCATTAACATTCAAACTTATGTATTAATATAAGTGCTTATTTAATATTTAGCCATTTGAATAGAGCTCTCCTAAAAATTTTTATTCATTAATTTATATCACCATCTGGAGGTATCAAAATACACACTGACATTGAACAAATAAATACAAAACAGTTACAACACACTAGCAGAAACACAGTTTACAATTGACTCATAATTCTTCACAAATTACACAGAACAGAAATACAAAAAGACAAGCAATTAAGACAGATGAAGAGACAAACCAGACAACCTGAACCGGAGTCAAGAGTGACGTCTCGCTCTGACCGGTGGGTGGGATCTATTCGCTGCGTCCTGCAGATCCACTTCCCCACAATGCAGACTCAGCAGAGGTTTTCCAGAAAACAGACTCACGTAGGGACGTCCCATTTGCTGATCCTGGGCCCAGGAACTCCTGATGCTCTCCAGATAGAATTTAGGTGGAGACAAGTTCCAGGGCTGGGCAGCATCCGGGGTGGAGGAATGTCTCTCCGAGGCCTCCCCCTGGACCACCGGCCCATCCCCAGAACCTACCCGTCTCCCTGAGTCTGAGGAGATCAACCCCGCTGGAGTGGGGGATCTTGTTGATCCATCTCACTGGGGCCTCCAAATGTTATAGACCAGCGATATGGACCAGACTCAGACTCTGAATAAAGTTCCAGTTGAGAGCTTTATTAGCCATGGGGCGACTGCCTCATCCTACGCAGAGGGGAAAGCAGCCCCTGGTCACGGGGGGGGGGGGGGGGGGGGGGGGGGAGGGGGGGAGAGGTTGCTTATATAGGCCTTTTGGTTCAGGGCAGGGGGCAATAGCTCAGCAAGCAAGCACGTGCAGAAGCAGGTGTTGGCGGTTAATCAAGCGCTGGGGATTCTATCAGGGGAGACAGGTGGTCGGGAGTTCTTGTTATTCACAAGAGTCTGGGTCAGGTTGGTCATTTGGCAGGGGCTGAGGAGACTTTCTACAGGAGGAGGCCTTGAGACAAGGTTTTACAGTCGAGCAAGCTTGTTACGGAAGCGAGATATAGGCGGTTAGGGGGCTGTGGAATTTTCCTCTCGGGTGGGGGTGGTCACAGGCTCCTACTTCTCCACAGGGTAACAATGGACTTCTGCAGTTTTTCAAGGCTTTCTGTCCTGACCTGATGGCAATGAATCTGGGCTGCAGAGAAGAAACCTGTGGCAGCGACCCTACCAAAAAAAAAATATCAGAGACTGCGGCGGCTTGCTCGGTCGGTAGAGGTGGGGTCTGGCTGTGGACGTGGGTCGGTCCAGCTCTGGATGAGGGGTCGGTCCAGCTCTGGACGAGGGGTCGGTCCAGCTCTGGACGAGGGGTCGGTCCAGCTCTGGACGAGGGGTCGGTCCGGCAGCAGACGAGGGATCGGTCTCACAAGGGGTTGCGCGGTTCGGCTGACGGGGTCGCCCGGCGAAGCCGACGACGAAGGGGTCGCCCGGAGAAGCAGGCGACGAAGGGGTCGCCCGGAGAAGCAGGCGACGAAGGGGTCGCCCGGAGAAGCAGGCGATGAACTGGGGACAAGGGAGGCCAGGCCCTTGTCGGGGGCTCTCAGGACTGGAGGGCGCACGGCAGAAGAACTACCGCGGAGACAAGGTAAACACGCAAGTCCAACTTTATTGAGGGAGAGGCAACAGTTTTATAGGGGCTGGGGAAGGCTGATTGGTCGAAGCCACACCCTGTTCTGATTGGTTGCCGGTGAAAGGTCAGTGGGCGGTACTGGACGGGGGAGGGGTGGTGTTTAGGGATTGGCTGTCGCTGTTGCTGGGGGAAGGGGCAGGGTTTAGGGATTGGTGGCTGCTGTTGCTGGGGTGGAGGGCAGACTTGAGTTTCCCGCCCACGCCTGGCTGTTGCTGCTGTCGGGGGAGGAGAAAAGGGCAGACTGGATTTTTCCACCCACGCCTGGCTGTTGCTGCTGTCGGGGGAGGGGAAAAGGGCAGACTGGAATTTTCCACCCTGCGCCTGCGCAGGGAGAAGGAAGAAGAAGGGTGCCGCCCCACAGGCATCGTGTGGCGCCACCCGGGAGGAGGGGCGGCCGCGGAAGCATGGCTGCCGAGAAGGGGAGACCCGAGGGCACTCTGCGCCCATGCCCAGCTCCCTTCAGGGGTGGCGGTGAGTCCGACCAGCCACCCTATTATGGGGGCAGCGGCTTGGCCTGCCGCGGCTGCTCCCCCGCCAGGCCAGCAAACCACACTTCAGCCCGAGGGGTGACCGCATTTCCCCCTTCTTTTCAAATAAGGACCAGGATGGCAGCAGCAACAAGTAGCTGAGGCCCAAGAGGCAGTAAGCAATGAGGGAAGCGGGGCTGAAGAGGGAGGTGAGTATGACGGGGATATAAATGTACAGTTTAGGGGGTGGTATCTTGCCATTGCAAGCAAGGGTGGCCAATGTCCAATTCTTGTTGATCTCGGCGGCTATAAGATCCATCTGTTGTTAAAAGTCCAGGATGACAGCGCGTTGCAGGTAGTTGATCTCTCCTTGGCAACGAAGACATTGTAGGAGAGGATTACTTTTTCCTGCCAGAGGCTTACTGTCCAATTAAAAGGCTGATGGCTGGGGTTGGTGAGTGCAATGGGGAGTGTGAGGAAAAGAAGGGTGACGGTTTTGGACAAGAGGAGGCTTGGTGAAGTCATTATGGGAGGAAGATAAGGAGTAAAGCATAAAAGAGGATAATAAACAGAAAGGCGATGGAGAGTAGAATTCGTTGGCCGAGGTTCCAATCTTCTGGGGCGGTAGCGGCTAGACAGATGGCGGAAAATATTATCAAGAAAGCAAAGGTTATGAGGAAGAAATAAAGTATTAAAGGCTGTGGGGGAAGTGAGAAGATCATTTAGAGGATAGGGTTGAGAATGGTATGTTTAAGACAGAAGCTTTGTGGTTTGTAGGAGACTGCTTTATAAACGAAGGAGAATGAGGGCAGTAAATATAGTAATGATAGATAGGAAGATGACAGTGAGGAGGAGTCTTTGTTTAAGGTTCCAATCGTCCGGCGCAACAGTGGCTAGGCCGATAGCGAGGGGTGTTGCTAAATAGACAATGGCTGCAAAGACAAAATCATCTTCTGTTTCCTTAAGAATAACTTTTCTTTAAATACTTAGTAGCATGCAATATTAGAAACTGTTTCCTAAAAGCAAGTTGGCAGGGGAGCTTGGTTGCTGTTAATCTTTCCTGTTATAAAATTACCTTTTATTATTATTATCATCAATTCAGTTTTATATATATATATTTAAGAATGACCTTTTGGAATTAGCCATTTAATACCTTAATGTAAACTATTGAAGATAAATTTTATCTTTACAGAACACATTCCCTTACGTAAAGTTATCACAATACCTTTTACACTTGCCATATGCAAATTAAGTTTCAAGAGTTTATGAAAAATTAGCCATCCTACTTTAGGACAAAATACGTCTTTTTGCAAAACTTATTACACTTCTGTTAGCATTTTTACAAACTTTTAACCTTTTTAATATTCATATAAGTTTTACATTCTTTATATTATCCTGTGAAGAAAAATAAGTTATTCATTTTAATCTAGGCAAGAACAACTTTTTATGAAGACATACAGTTAATTTTGTTAATTAAGACTTACAATTTTTTTTTAATTGTAGATATCTTATTAACATTTAAACTTATGTATTAATATAATAAACTTAAGTATTAATATAAGCGCTTATTTAATTTTTGGCCATTTGAATAGAGCTCTTTTAAAGATTTCTAGTAATTTATATTTACCATCCGGAGGTATCACAATATACGTTGACAATGAATGAACAGACAGACAAACACAGAACAATTACAACACATTAACAGAAATATATAATTTATTTACAGTTGACTCATAACTCTTACTTTCTTGGTATAGCTGCTTTTAAATCCTTTTTTATATAGCATATCATAGATTATACCCTTCAAGATTTCTTCTGGACTTCATGTTGCCTGTAATAAGCCAGGAGGGAATCTGTTACCTTCCTGCTCCACAGCAGAAGTGACCCTATCTATAAGGCGAGTATAGGTGTCCGGGTCCCAGAGCTGACATGTGGTAAGCCACGGATTAAAGGGGAGAAGAAGGTCCCAATATACTTGAAGCTGTTTGAAAGAGATCTTACACCGGTGAGTGTCTAGGAGACCGGCGAGGGCCCGAACTTGTGGGGCTTGCTTAGCAGATAGGATGTTACCCATTGCTAATGGCCTTTTGGAGCCGATAAGAAAAGGGGCCCTTACCTTGAGAGCGCGGCGATGGGAGCCGAGGTGCGCGGTGAGACGAGGGGTCGGAGCCGGTGGGGCTCCGACGGTGGTCGCAGGCCAAAAGAAGGCCCCGACGAGGGGAGGGTGGAACGACGAGCAGTGGAGCAAGGCAAAGGGGAGCAAGTGCAGAGGGGAGGAGGCAGAGGTGAAGGCAGGGGTGGAGGTGCTCAGGCACACGCTCCTGAGAGTTTTATTGGCGCCTCTTAATCATAGCGGGTCGGTATAAGCCCCCGACATGGAAGGAGAAAGCCATCCAGCGATTCTCCCAGACCGCTGTGGATCGTATGAGGTCACCAAGGTTCAGGAGCAGCAATGCAGAGCGAAAAGATAGGGGTGAGAAGAGAGGAGGGTGTAGGGCTGTGGTAGGGTTACTTCAGACGTGCAAGCGCGCGCTCCCGAGAAATCCAAGGCTCCTCTTAATCATAGCGGGTCGGTATAAGCCCCCGACATGGAAGGAGAAAGCCATCCAGCGATTCTCCCAGACCGCCATGGATCGTATGAGGTAGCCAAGGCTCAGGTAGCAGCAATGTTGCACGAGAGAAGTCCCAAGGTGAGAAGAGAGGAGGGCGTAGGGCTGTGGTAGGATTACTTCAGACGTGCAAGCGCGCGCTCCCAAGAAATCCAAGGCTCCTCTTAATCATAGCGGGTCGGTATAAGCCCCCGACATGGAAGGAGAAAGCTATCCAGCGATTCTCCCAGACCGCCGTGGATCATATGAGGTAGCCAAGGCTCAGGTAGCAGCAATGTTGCACGAGAGAAGCCCCACAGTGAGAAGAGAGGAGGGGGGGGCCGCCAGGTTATGGAGTGAGGCTGTGGTGGAGTTGCCTTGTCCCACGTTGGGCGCCAGCTGCGGCGGCTTGCTCGGTCGGTAGAGGTGGGGTCTGGCTGCGGACGAGGGGTCGGTCCAGCTCTGGACGAGGGGTCAGTCCGGCAGCAGACGAGGGATCGGTCTCACAAGGGGTTGCGCGGTTCGGCTGACGGGGTCGCCCGGCGAAGCCGGCGACGAAGGGGTCGCCCGGAGAAGCAGGCGATGAAGGGGTGGCCCGGAGAAGCAGGCGACGAACTGGGGACAAGGGAGGCCAGGCCCTTGTCGGGGGCTCTCAGGGCTGGAGGGCGCACGGCAGAAGAACTACCACAGAGACAAGGTAAACACGCAAGTCCAACTTTATTGAGAGAGAGGCAACAGTTTTATAGGGGCTGGGGAAGGCTGATTGGTCGAAGCCACGCCCTGTTCTGATTGGTTGCCGGTGAAAGGTCAGTGGGCGGTACTGGACGGGGGAGGGGTGGTGTTTAGGGATTGGCTGTCGCTGTTGCTGGGGGAAGGGGCAGGGTTTAGGGATTGGTGGCTGCTGTTGCTGAGGTGGAGGGCAGACTTGAGTTTCCCACCCACGCCTGGCTGTTGCTGCTGTCGGGGGAGGGGAAAAGGGCAGACTGGAATTTTCCATCCTGCGCCTGTGCAGGGAGAAGGAAGAAGAAGGGTACTGCCCCACAGGCATCGTGTGGCGCCACCCGGGAGGAGGGGCGGCCGCGGAAGCATGGCTGCCGAGAAGGGGAGACCCGAGGGCACTCTGCGCCCATGCCGAGCTCCCTTCAGGGGTGGCGGTGAGTCCGACCAGCCACCCTATTATGGGGGCAGCGGCTTGGCCTGCTGCGGCTGCTCCCCTGCGAGGCCAGCAAACCACACTTCAGCCCGAGGGGTGACCGCAAGAGACAATGGTATTTTAGCGCCCTGGACTAGGCAAACAATTGGAACAGGCTGTAAGTCTGTGCTATTTTATCAAATTCTTAAATATTGTTTGGTCAGTTAAGACAAAACTATACTTTCTGCTGTAATTGATGTAGTATAATGTTTTCTTATGTTAATAGAATTTGTAATATCGTTGGAATACTAAAAATCTTTTATACCTCACTGAGATGTGTTAATTAGGAAAAGTCCTTCATGGGAGTAGGAGGACCTCCAACAGGCTGTGAGAAAAAAAAGGGCGGGGTGGGGGGAGGTGGATTTTGACTTAGCCTGTGAAGTGGATATGGCTTTGGGTGGGGTTTGTGGCAAAGGCAACATTCTAATTCAGTACCCCTCGGGCTTTAGTCATAATTATGGGAAAATGCAATAAGTCCAATATAAAAAAGCAATGGTGTGCAGCATACAAAGCCCTGCTAAGAGTGAAAAGCTTAAACCAATAGGGTCTGGTTTCTCTGAAGACTGCCATTCCTATCCAGGGGAGGATTCTCTGTGGAAGAACATCAGGGACACCTGCCAGCAGTGGCAGGTAATGTCTGTCATGTCCCTGCCTACTCCTCTAACATCCTTCTCAGGACTGTTAAAGCAGATGCCTCATGAAGATCCAGAGCCATACAATTGAGACCTGAGAAGAAACAGAGTGGCTCCACCAGAAAGGCGAATGTCACGAGTACCAGACCTTGTGGTGCCTAGCCCAGCGGTTCCAGCTGTCTGTTGTTCACCGGCAGTTTGTGGACATCACCCATGGGTGTCCTTCTTGCTCACTTCAATGACTGTGGTATCAGTCCTCTCCTGCTCTTGGGAAGGGCAGGATATGTTTTCACTGCTACAGACACTACATCAGGACTCTTATAACAAGCCAGCTATTTTTTCTGCCTGGAAAATGGGTCCTCACAATGAGGGACTAAACTAATTTAACACTGAGTTGTGGCCTCAGGTCCAGTGAAGATGCTAAGACCAGGAACAATGAAAGTTTATATGATAAACTTTCAGCTGCCCTACAGCCCAAAATGGGGAAGTAACAATAATTTGTCATTGCCTATGCCTCAAACTATACAAATTTGGGAAAATGAGGTCATTTTTGACCAAGTATTGGTCTATATAGCCTTGCTGATAAGAAATTTTAAGCCCATGAGAGATAAATAATCTGTTAGGTGGAAGTTTGTATAAATCTGCTGTAGTTATGGATTATGTATGAAATGCTGTTTTCTAATTAGACATTGTTACTTAAATGATAAGCACACAATGAGCCCTTCAGGGTATGAGGCAGTAAGAAACCACCTAATCTGCCTTCATTGCTTTACAAAAACAAAAAGGGGGATATGTTGTGGGAAATTGGCCTACCTATTTGTTGCTTCCTGTTGTTGTACAAAATGTTGTAAGTTGCTTCCTGTTATTGTAAATTACCTTATTCCTTATTGTAGATGTTGCAAGTTGCTTCCTGTTATTTACAAGATGTTCTAAGTTGCTTCCTGTTATTGTAAATTACCTTATTGTAGATGTTGCAAGTTGCTTCCCATAGCCCACAGCTGCTCGTTAAGCTTTCAAATAAATACCATGGGGAAACTAGGGCTGAGGCTCTTAGTTTCAAAAGCTGTGAAGTCCCCTGGTCCCATCTTTGTTTCCTCTCTTATGTCTTTCTTTCTGTCCTTTTATTTCTTCAGTTCCGCATCGCCTTCCCATTCTGCAGACCTGTTGCTGAGCTGGTCTCAGCAGACTGCTATAGCTTACTAACCCCTGTTTTTTCTTTTACCCAAACTCCTTCTGGTGAATTGTGCCCTTTACAGTTTCCTTGATATGAATTTGGGTTAAGAGGTTGAGAAGGTAATACATGTTAAAAATAACTTTCATTTTTAAATTTTAAATGTAATACAAATTTATTCCAGAAACACTGGAAACTGAAAATTGGCAAATGTAACTCAATAGAAATCACTTATAATCCTACCACCCAAAGGTAACCAAAAACATTTTGATGTATGTCCTTTCAGACATTGTATTAATCAGGGTTCTCTAGGGAAACAGAATCAATAGGAGATATCTGTCAATAATATGTGATTTTGGCAGTGAACTTGGCCCAATGGTTAGGGCATCTGTCTACCACATGGGAGGTCCGCAGTTCAAACCCCGGGCCTCCTTGACCCATGTGGAGCTGGCCCATGCGCAGTGCTGATGCGCGCAAGGAGTGCCATGCCACGTAGGAGAGTCCCCCGCATAGGGGAGCCCCACGTGCAAGGAGTGCACCCAGTGAGGAGAGCCGCCCAGCATGAAAGAAAGTGCAGCCTGCCTGGGAATGGTGCCATACACACGGAGAGCTGACACAGCAAGATGACACAACAAAAAGAAACACAGATTCCCATGCCGCTGACAACAACAGAAGTGGACAAAGAAGATGCAGCAAATAGACACAGAGAACAGACAACTGGAGTGGGGGGGGGAAGGGGGAGAAATAAATAAATAAATCTTAAAAAAAAAATAGTATGTGATTTTATCAGTGTCTCTCATGTGACTGTAGGGATGCACAAGTCCAGGTTCTGCAGGCAGACTGCAAACCAGGGGCTCTGAGGAAAGCCCAATGAAGGTTCTTGATGAGTTTCCAAGAGATGTTGGCTGTCTAAAGATGAGCAGGGAAAGTCTCCCTGAATGCTGAAATCACTTCTCCTTTTAAGGTATTCAACTGGTTGGATAAACTGTCACTCATTGCTGATCGCAATCTCCCTGATTGATGTAGATGTAATCAGGTATCTATGCAGTTAAGTCACTGGTGACTAAAGGCCATAAATGTCCTATTACAATTAGCCCAGTGCTTGCTTGACCAAACAACTGGACACAATTACCTGACTGAGTTGACACATTAGCCTAACCATCACAGACATATATACATTTTTCTTTCAAAATTGGATCATATATTACATACTGGTTTTTTTTAAAGATTTATTTATTTTTCTCCCCTACCCCCTCCCCCCCCGCCCCAGGTGTCCGTTCTCTGTGTCCATTTGCTGCATTTGTTGCATGTTCTTTCTTTGTCTTCTTCTGTTGTTGTCAGTGGCATGGGAATCTGTGTTTCTTTTTGTTGCGTCATCCTGTTGTGTCAGCTCTCCGTGTGTGCTGCGCCATTCCTGGGCAGGCTGCACTTTCTTTCATGCTGGGCAGCTCTCCTTACAATGCACTCTTTGCATATGGGGCTCCCCTATGCAGGGACACCCCTGTGTGGCATGGCACTCCTTGTGCGCATCAGCACTGTATGTGGGGCAGTTGCACATGGGTCAAGGAGGCCTGGAGTTTGAACTGCAGACCTTCCATGTGGTAGATGCACGTCCTAACCACTGGGCCAAGTCTGCTTCCCTACATACTTTTTTATGGCCTGCTTTTCTCACTTGCAATACAAGAAAAATTTTCAAGGTTTGTAAAGACTTTCTAAGACATCATTTTAATTATCATGTAGTGTTCTATCCTTTCCATAATTGTTTTACCCAATCCCTATTTTCAGACTTTAGGTAGTTTCTACTTTTTAGGTGATAAAGAAGCATAATGAGAAATACCTTTGCATATATATCTTTGTGTACATCCATGATTATTTTCCTAGCATAAATATCTAGTAATAAATTTGTGGGATCAAAGGAAATGAAGCACTTTTACCATATAATTGAATATAAATATTCACATTATCAAAGTAAAACAATTTCATGCCCAAGGGCCACCTTATTTTTTCAGAATTGTAAGTCAATAGATTGATGTTATCACACCACAATCCTTTGAAAGGGGCAGTCTCAAAGGGTAGTCTTTCATGTAGTTGTTCACAGGGATTTCTAGGCTCATAATTCTGGGAATTGTAGGGTAGACCCAGATTCTCAACATTATCTTTTTTATAACCCAGTTTATTCCAACTGACTTTACAGATATCTGCCCCTTCTGAAGAGCAGCAGAAAATGACCAAGTCTAAGGTAAGGGAACTATCTACATATACCCCATTTTGTTTTCCAGTGGAGTTGAAACAATTTTAAAGAATTAATTTCATTAAGTGCAGAAATGTAAATAAAGATCAGGGAAAATAAAAAGAAACTAGAGGACCTAGACAAAGGGAACTTAGAACATAGTCATAGAAGTTAGAGGATCTTTCATAGATCATTAAAGTTGAGCTATGTAACTGCAGTTCTCTGGTTTGCATTATACATTAAATGTGATAATTTATTGAGGGAAGTAGAGATTGTTTGGCATTTAGATATGAAGTTAGTCTCTTGATGGGTCTTCATTCACATGATGTAGTAGGCAGTGTCCTTAACATTTATCAACCTGTGATAAATTCCATAGCTGGTTTCTCCATAAACTGTTTCTTAGAGCATTTCTCAAAATAAGTATATGGCGTAATAGCAAGGCAGATTTCAATGAATTTAGTTATTCTGGGCATCGAAATCATGAAGTTCAAATAGACAGCTTTTTGACTGTCTGCCTTGATCTAAAGATAAAATCTTTATTATTTAGAGCAGTATTTCTCAACCCTGGAAGTTTGTGAAATTGTGCAGGAGATTGATGATGATGAATCATAGCATCAATTTAAAATTGTAGTATTCAACCAATAAGTAAATAAATAAAAATACTTTGCTATTTTACTTTTAATATGCAGTAGGTTGAGAGCCTTAAAGGGCATAGTTAGCGAGCATGCTTGGTGGATATTTGGAGATCAAGTGTAAGTGTGCATATCATAGTTGGTTTATGACTCAGCTGAACCCTAATAGCCAGCATCATAGTGGCTTTAATCATCATGCAGTTTTAAATGTTTCTATTCAAAGGCATAGCTTGTTTAATTTTTCCTTATAGTGTTCCATTGGTTATACCCATTATGTAGTATATAGCTTTTGTACAGTGGTATGCAAAATGAGGTACACACATTCCTCAGGAGATGTGCAAGATGATCCATTGGGATATGGGCTGAAAATATTAAAACTTGTACTTAAATATATTTTTAATGAATACAGTATTTCAGTATTGAAGTACATTTATATATTTCTTTTTAAAAAGGGTACATAATGGGAAAACTGTACTTCATGATTTTTCTGTAAACCTCAACTTCTCTAATTTATAAAAATGAAAGAAAATGTACCTATTTTTGGTGGTGCATGCTCTTTAAAAAAAAAAACTGAGAAGAGTCTGATTTTTAAAATTTGGTGACTACTGGGTTATATACCATTGTACTTCTTCATTTCCAGAAATAATTTTCCTCTACCCCATCTTAGCCACCAATTCCCATGGTCATAATCTAGATTTGTATTTACTAATAACTCTACCACCTCCAAGCATTTCACACTCTTACCATTACCTCCAGTGTTTCTAGTACCTTCTCTCCAGCAATTCTTCAGCTCCTTCCAGACTTCCAATCCATTGACCCTCCATTTTTTCACTGTCCCTTATACTCCTTTTCCCCTTTTTTTACTTCCCTCTTGTAGCAGTTTGATATGGTTGTGAATTCCAAAAATAGATATGGGATTATGTTTGGACCTGGGCATGATTGAGTTATGATTAGGGCTTTGATTGGCCACGTTATTAGGGCACTGAGTCCCTGCCCCTTGGTGGGTGAGCACTCACAGATAAAAGGCATGGCAAAGGACGGAGTTAAGGGCTTTTAATGTTGGAGTTTTGATGTTGGAGTTTGATGCTGAAGTCTTAAGGTGGAGCCCCGGGGAGAGAGACAGAGCTGTTCACCTGATAGTCTACAGCTGGCCTTGTGGAGAGAGGCAAAGCCTAGAGAGCCTCAAAGTCTATAGCTGACCTTGTAGGGGAAACAGTGGAGCTGAGCACAGAGGAACCCAGGAAACCTGAACCCTCGCAGACGTTGGCAGCCATCTTGCTCCAACACGTGGAAATAGACTTTGGTGAGAGAAGTAGCTTATGCTTTATGGCCTGGCAACTGTAAGCTCCTACCCCAAATAAATACCCTTTATAAAAACCAACCAATTTCTGGTATTTTGCATCAGCACCCCTTTGTTTGACTACTACACCTATCTTCTCAGCTTGAATTCTATGCTCTTTACCTCATTTGCAATATTATTCTATCTATCCGTCTGCCCATCCATCCATCTGTCTGTCCATCCATTCATCTATCCATCCATCCATCCATCCATCTCTCAAATAGGATTCTGATTCTATCCCTCTCCTCCACCCAAGCCTACTTTTTGTAATCTTCTGGACTTGGATTCTTTTCCTTGCCTCACACAGTGTCTTTCAATGTGGTTGGACTGGATTAGAGTATTGTAAAGTGTAAAATGGGTTTCAGACAATAATTAGAATAGATTTTTATTAAGTTTTAAATGCATATATTTCCATTTCCATGGAGTGAACAAATCTTCAACTCTTTTATGTTATACACATTATGCTAGAATGGAATATCGAGCAGTACTTATCTGGAAAAGTTATCATTTGTAAACAGTTTGCTCATTGAGGAGATTATAAAATAAAGGAGATGAAAACTTATAGCATTTATGTATTTACTTGTTTGCCCTTATTGTCAGTCTGTAAACTTCCTATATTTTATTTATATTTGTATTCCCAGTATCAAATAGTGCTGGTAGGTACTCAATAAAAGCTTGTTGATGGAAGGAGAATATGAATGATTCTCAATGGTGAAGTTTTTCTCATATGAGTTTAGCTTCTCCCACATAGTAGAACTCAAAGTCAGCCTCATAGTAAACATCTTTAATTTATAATGATGAACTCTGGATGATGAAAACAGTAACAAGTTCCAATATATTTTTTGTACATTATCCCATGCTTTCCACTTTAGATTGAACAGTAATGTTCCATTCCAGGGATTCGTGTCATTTAAGGATGTAACTGTGGACTGCACCTGGGAGGAGTGGCAGCAGCTGGACTTGGCTCAAAGAAGCCTGTACAGGAATGTGATTCTGGAGAACTACAACAACCTGGTCTCAGCGGGTAAGGACAACTGCCCTCCAAGGGCACTTGTGCTATTTATCTATTTCTACCTAACAATGACCCCAAAATGTAGTGGCTTAAAACAAACAATTATTACTGCATTTTCTGTTTTTAGGGAATTTGGGAATGGCTTAGCTGGGTGCTCCTGGCTTGTGTCTCATGTGGTTGCAGTCAGATGTCGGCTGGGGCTGCAGGATCCAATTCCAAGATGGCTCACTCTTGTGGCTGTTGACAAGAAGCTTCTGTTCCTTGCTGTCTACTAGCAGAAGACTTTAGTTCCTGAGCAGATGGACTTCTTCTCATGATATGGTATTTAACTTTCCCCAGAGTGAGCGATCCAAGTGAGAGAGGGTATTAGTCAGGCAAAGGGGTGTATATGCAAAGTACCAGAAATCTGTTGGCTTTTATGAAGGGTATTTATTTGGGGTAGAAGCTTACAGTTATCAGGTCATAAAGTGTAAGTTACTTCCCTCACCAAAGTCTGTTGCCAGGTGTTGGCATAAGATGACTTTCGACGTTCAGCCTTCCTCTTCCTCTTAAGGTTGCATGGTCCCAGCTTCTTCCAGTATCAGCTGCAGGCTGGGATAACTCTCGTCTCTCTCCCAGGGCTTGTTTCTCTCCAGGCTCAGCTGCTCTGTTTCTCTACAAGATCAGGTGTAGACTATCAGGTGAGCACCTCTTCTCTCTTCCCAGGGCCTCTGCCTCATGACCAAGTTCCTCTGTGTGCTTACTTCAGAGGCGACAGCTCAAAACTCCCACGAACACCTTGCCTTGTCATTTTCTCATGAGCCCCTGCTCACCAAGGGAGTGGGGACTCAAAATCCCACTGACATGGCCCAATCAAAGCCCTAATCATAATTTAATCAAGTAAAAGTGAAACCTCTGACAGACCAGTTTGCAAACATAATCCAATATCTATTTTTTTTGGAATCCATAAATAATACCAAACTGCTACAGAGAGCAAGAGAAAGTCACAGTGCTTTTTATGACCAAGTCTCCAACATCACTTCTATCTCATTAGGTTCACTAGAAGTGAGTTAGTAAGTCTAGCCAACAATCAAGGGGAGGAGAATTAAGCTGCACCTCTTGAAGAGAGAATTGTCAAGGAATTTATGGACACATTTAAACCCACCACAGTACCCAACTGACTGCCTTTCCTTTCTTATTTACTAAAAGCTTTTGGGTCTCTGAATGCTTAATGAGACTGGTTTCAAGTCCTGAGAGTCAAAAGAATACTATGCTTTCAAGCCTCCATGAACTTGAATAAGAAGGAAAATGGATACTGCATCTTACTCATTTTTTGGAGGCTAAAGACAATGGGCTGGGCCCAAGTGGTTCTCCCCCCCACCCCCCACCATTGTCCACTTTTCGTGTCTGCTTGTATTCTCATTAGGTGGCTCTGGGAACCAATCCTGGTTCATTCTGGAGTGGGAAAGAGGCTATCATTCTCTCGTACCACCTCAGCTCCCTGATCTGCTGCGTCTCTTATTCTCTCTCCTCTGTGTCTCTTTTTGTTGCATCATCTTGCTGCACCAGCTTTCTGTGTGGGCCAGCATTCCTGGGCGGGCAGCTCTCCTGCACTGGGTGGCACTCCTGTGCAGGGTAGGACTCTGTGCAGGCCATCATTCCTTGCAGGCCAGCACTCTGCGTGGGCCAGTCACCACATGGGCCAACTTGCCTTCACCAGGAGGCCCTGGGCATCAAACCCTGGACCTTCTATATGGTAGATGGGAGCCCAATTGCTTGAGCCGCATTCACTTCCCAAGTTTTCTTTTTTATACATTAACTGAGGTATAGCATATAAAGTGTTCAAATCTTAAATGTATAGCTCAATGAACTTTTACATATGAATACACCTGCATAATCACTGCCTAGATTAAGATACAGAACAGGGAGCTTGCTTGAGCTCCTTTTCAGTTGCTCTTTTAGACGTAATAAATATTCTAGCTTCTATCACTATAGATTAATTTTGTCTGTTACTGAACTTCATGTAAGTAGAATCACACAGTATGTAAGTTTCTATTTTCTGCCATTTTTTATTAACATATTTATGAAATTCCTCTATGTTGTTGCATGAAATAGTAGTTTTTTCCTTATTGCTGCATTGTATTTCACTTAATGAGTATACAGTAATTCATCCATTTATTTATCCCTTCTACTGTTGATGGACATTTGGGTTGTTTCAGTTTGGGCTATTACGAATAAAACTGTTATAAACATTCTTGTAAATATCTTCTGGTGAAAATAAGCATTCATTTCTATTGAATACATAGGAATAGAATTACTAGGTCATAGGCATATGTATATTTAGCTTTAGTAGATACTACCAAGCAGTTTTCCAAAAAGGTTGTACCAATTTATACTTTATCAGTAATGGAGTAGAGTTCCGTCAACACTTAACAGTGTCAGTCTTTTCAATTTAGTCATTCTGGTGGATGTGTAGTGGGGCCTGAGTTCTGGGATGGTTGGATATCCACTAATACCTATGTCCTATATAATTTCTAATAAACAGGCTATCAGTCTCTGAAGTCAGATGTAATCTCCTCGTTGAATCAAGGAGAACCATGGATGGAGGAGAAATAATTCTCAAGTTGGGTTTATTCAGGTAAGTGAGAATCTACAGATGGAAGGCAGAGAAGTAAGAATATTGAATAATGAGCCATTTATCTTAGAAATATTTTCTAAGAAATCACTCTTTAAGGCCACAGACTTAGAAATTCCTGAAGACATTCATGTGGGATTCTCAAATACCTAAATGACAGGCTACCTCTGAAACACCCACATGAATTCTTTTTCTTTGGTTGGCTTTTAAAGAGAGAATTGACCCTCTTGCCTGTACTCTAGATCTTATCTACCCCACTTCATTTAGACATTTAATTGGTTAGCCTCTCTTTGGCTAACGTTTTCAGCATCCCATTCTCTCAAAATAGCTGACACCCCTCTCCTTATGCATCCAGACATTCCTAGATAAGCTCTCTTTCAAAGTAACATGTTGAGTAATGTTCATAACCTTTCTAATTACTTTCTGTTTTTCTCAGATTCTTTTAGTGTGAAATATCTTGGAGTTACACTTCATAGGCAGACTCTCATTCTTCATTCTTTCCATAATCTCTGCTGTTAGATTCCATTTCTTCTTTTAAAACCTTAATATAACTGCTGCCATTGAAATGATCACTGTTTACCTTCTAACACATCTTTCTGCTGCATTGGTTAATGCTGATCATTCTTTCTCAAATTCTTTCTCCCTTGAGCTAGAGTAATACTACACCAGCCTAGTTTACTTCTACCACTTTTTCTTTACTTTTCATTTCATTTTTTTCTCTCAACAGCTTTATTAGGTATAATTGACCCAAAATAAACTGTATGTATTTAAAATGTACAGTTTGATAAATTTTGACTTATATGTAAAGCCAGAAAATGATCACATGATCAAGGTATTTAAATTTTCCATCACCCTCAGGAGTTTTCCTTGTACTCTTCGCAATCTCTCCTTCCTATGCTTGTCTCCACCAGGTAACCACTGATAGGCTTTCTGTCATTATAGTTTAGTTTGCATTTTCTAGAATTTTTTAATAAATGGAATCATATAGTATGTAAATGTTTGTTTGGCTTCTTTTGACTCAGCCTGATTATTCTGAGAGTCATTCATGTGATGTGTTCTGGGAAACGGACTTGGCCCAGTGGTTAGGGCATTGGTCTACCACATGGGAGGCCCGCCGTTCAAACCTCCGGCCTCCTTGACCTGTGTGGAGCTGGCCCATGCACAGTGCTGATGCGTGCAAGGAGTGCCCTGCCATGCAGGGGTGTCCCCCGCACAGGGGAGCCCCACGCACAAGGAGTGCGCCCCGTAAGGAGAGCTGCCCAATGCAAAAGAAAGTGCAGCCTGCCCAGGAATGGTGCCACACACACGGAGAGCTGACACAACAAGATGATGCAACAAGAAGAAACACAGATTCCCGTGCCGCTGACAACAACCGAAGCGGACAAAGAAACAAGACGCAGCAAACAGACATAGAGAACAGACAACTGGGGTGGAGTGGGGGGGGAGGGGAGAGAAATAAATGAATAAATAAATCTTAAAAAAAAAAAAAGAGTTCATTCCCTTCTAGTGCTAAGTATTATTCCATTGTGTTGATATCCTACAATATGTTTATCTCTTCACTATTAATGTATTTTTCTGTGTTTCCTGTGTTGGACTATTACAAATAAAGCTGCCAGGAACATTTGTGCACAGGTATTTGTATGGACATATGTTTCTATTTCCTTGGATAGGAGTGGAATGGCTGGGTCATATTGTAGGATTGTTTAATTTTTCAAGAAACAGTCACGGTTTTTCAAAGTAGTTTTATATCTTCCCAACAGGATATTAGAGATTTAGTCACCCCCCATCCTTACCAACATATAGTATAATCAGTCTTTTAGGCATTCTCATAGGTATGTAATGGTATCCCATTTGATTTGCATTCCCCTACTGACTGACTGTTGAACATTTTCACATGCTTATATACCATTATCACCAGATTTTTAAAAAAGATTTATTTATTTCTCTCCCCTTTCCCCCACCCCCTCCAGAGGTCTGCTCTCTGTGTCCATTCACTGTGTGCTCTTCTGTGATCGCTTCTATTCTTATCAGTGGGACTGGGAATCTGTGTTTCTTTTTGTTGCGTCATCTTGTTGTGTCAGCTCTCCGAGTGTGTGGCGCCATTCTTGGGCTGGCTGCACTTTCTTTCGCATTGGGTGGCTCTCCTTACGGGGTGCACTCCTTGTGTGTGGGGCTCCCCTACGTGGCACGGCACTCCTTGTGCGCATCACCACTGCTCATGGGCCAGCTGCACACGGGTCAAGGAGGCCTGGGGTTTGAACCGTGGACCTCCCTTGTGGTAGACGGACACCCTAACCACTGGGCCAAGTCCACTTCCCTTTTACCAGATTTTATTTAGGTTCTTGGCTATGCTGCAGAAATGAATTTCAAGAGCATGCCAGGTGAGTTAGGCCAGTAATTTATTCAGATAGGGAGGGAAGAGAAATGGGAGAAAAGAACAGATCATGGGTCCCAAGAAGAGAAAAAGGGGTTGAAAAATGATAAAGCTGGCTGATTTACAGACTATAATTTCCCCTTATAGATTATAAATCCCCAGGTTTACATGTGTAGTGATCCAAATGGGGGAGAAGGCAGCCAGCGTCGGGGTCCAGAGGCGAGAGAGAGTGAGAGTGCTCATTCAGTCCTTGCATCCGCTTTTTGAACTGTTAATTATTCCACCCCTTTACTAATGGAAGGGGAGGGGTTCCAGCTCTTTGCTGTTTTGATTGATTACCCCACCCATCAACCCTCATGAGGGCCCAATGATAAAGTCCTTGGGGAATATCTGGGGCTTCTCCTGGCTTCCAGAAGAAGTCTTTGTTCTGAATGGCAGAATCTTGGGGAGGGTCTTCCAGCAGCCATCTTGGAGGTTACTGATGTCCATGTAGACCCTCTGCTAGGTTCCAGATCCATTTATTGATTCCTATCTTACTAGCTTGCTTTACCATCATTTTGGCAAAATGTTTGGTGAAATCTTTTGCCCATTTTTAAAATTGCATTGTTTTCTTGTTGAGTTTTCATTTTTTAAATATATTACAGATAAAAGTCTTTTATGAGATTTGTAATTTACAAATATTTTCTCCCAATCTGTGACTTGAATTTCATTCTCTTAAGAAAAATTTTTGAAGAAAAGAAGTTCTTCAATTTTGATAGTTTTCTTTTATTAATTTTTCATGCAAGAAAAAAGCATGTTGTGTCAAGAAATCTTTGCCTAACCCAAGATCACAAATATTTTTTCCTGTTTTCTTCTAGAAATTTTCTAGTTTTAGGTTTCTGATCCATTTTGAGTTAATTTTTGTCTGTAGTACAAGGTGTCAGTATAAGTTCATTTTTTCGCAAACGGATATCTAATTGTACCAGCATCATTAATTGAAAAGAAGATTGTTTTTCTTCTGAACTGCAATTATATCTTTGTTGAAAACCAGTGGACTGTATGTGTGTGTGTGTGTGTGTGTGTGTATGTGTGTGTTTCTGGATTGTCTATTCTGTTTCATTGATCTATTTTGTCTCTTTATATGCCAATACCACACTGTCTTGATGATTATAGTGTTATAGAAAGTCTTGAAGTTGTATAGTTTAAGTTTTCTCACTTTGTTCTTCTGTTAAAGTTGTTTTGGCTGTCTAGATCTTTACATTTCTATATGAGTTTTACAATAGGCTTTGTACAAAACAAAACAAAAAATCTGCTGGGATTTAGATTTAGGTTTAGATTTGATGATTTAGATTTAGATATAGATGATTTAGAGATTTAGTTTAGATTTAGATTTAGATGAATCTGTAGATCAATTTGAGGAGAACTGACCTCTTAATAGTTTTGGGTCTTCCAATCCTTGTATACAATATCCCTGGTGAAACTGTTAGTTTCCTATGGCTGCCATAACAAAGTACCACAAACTCCTGAATGGTTTAAAACAAGAGAAATTTATTATCTCATAGTTCTGGAGGTTAGAAGTCTGAAATTGAAGTGTGAACAGGGCTATTCTCCCTCTGAAAACTGTAGGGGAGAGTCCTTTCTAACCTCTTCTAGCTTCTGGTGTTGGCTAATAATCCTGGGCATTTCTTGGCTTGTAGATGCATCACTCCAAGCTCTGCCTCCATCTCCACCTGGCCTTTCTTGTCTCCATTTTCATATGGCATTCTCCTCACTGTGTCTTTCTTGTGTGGCCAATTTTCCCATCTTAGAAGGACAATGATCATTTTAGATTAGGGCCCACACTAATCCCAGTTGCCCTCATCTTTTCTAATCACATCTTCAAAGACACTATTTCTGAATAAGGTCACATTCATGAAACAGAGGCCTAGGACTTGAACATATCTTTTTAGGGGACACAATTCAACCTATAACAATGATCAAACCCAGAAAATTAGCACAGTACAAGTAACTAGATTGTAGACTATACTGAGATTTCACAAATTTTTGCATATACTCATTTTTAATGTTTTTATATAGTTCTTTGACATTTTATCACATGTGTAGATTTGTATAACTACCACCACAATCAAGATATAGAACTATACTGTCACCACAAAGATCTCCCACCAGGCACTGTTTTTTTACGTTGATTTTGCAAGTCTAATGCTAGTTCAGCTCTTTGCTTTTGTTAAGTTATTTGATCCTTTTATTTGGAGACCTCAACATTTTTATGTTTATCTTTGCAAGCTGTTTTACTAGGATGTATATCTCAGAGTTGATCATTGTAGGTTAATTTTTCCAGGTACCTAGTACACCCCTTTAATGTTTAGATTCAGGTCTTTTTCTATATATGAAAGTTTTCTTGAACTATAGTTTTAAATATTAGCTCTGTTCTTTTTTTTTTTTTTCCAGAAAGTCCAATAATACAAATATTATTCTGCCTGTCTTGCTTTTCTACCACTTTTTCTCTGACCATTTTTCCTTTCCTTATTGTCATTTTAATTCTCTTTGTTGTTTTCCTCTCTTTCTTCACTGCCACTTATTAAATTTTCATTTGAATCTATTTTGTCTTGTGCACCTTGTAATTTAATCTTCATTCCTGAGATAATAGTACCTTTTTCTTCCATTTCTTCTCTGAATTACATATTTTTTCATTTCTTCCTGTTTTTTTTTTTTTCATTTAGGTTATTATTTTTTGAAGTTCCGATTTTGGGTGGTTTCCCATATGTTGAAATGCTTGTTTGAGAATACTTAATTCTGTTTGGAGTTCAAACTTCCAAGTTTTCTTCTCCTTCATGGTTTTTTTGGGGGTGGGGGGTGCACGGCAAGATACAATTTCCTCTGTTGATTCATTTCCTTTTTTTTTTTTCATGATCTCTATGGACTTTACTCTTTTTGCTGCTATTGTTCATTTGTATATCAGGGTGTTTCTAGAAGATTTCTAATTTTGTGGCATTGTTTTCTGTTTGTCTAGCAAAGTCCAGGTACTTTAGCAGGATTTCTTTTCTTTTCCCTCTCTCTTTCTCTTTCTCTTGCTCTCTCTCCCTCCCTCCTTCTTCCCCCTTCTTTCTTCTTCTTCCTCCTCTTCTTCCTCTTCCTCTTCCTCTTCCTCTTCCTCCTCCTCTTCCTCCTCTTCCTCCTCTTCCTCCTCTTCCTCCTCTTCCTCTTCCTCTTCTCTCTCTCTCGTTCTTGGTGGTAGGAAGGAGTTTTGAGTTCTCTGATTTTGTGGTTCTCTTTTGTTCTGTAAGACCCTAGATTTTCCCTTATTCTCTTCTTTTCCTTATTACTACCAACTAATAATAAGAGGGTGCATCTTCTTTCTTTTTTCTCCCTCAGAAGCTATTCCTGTCCTTAAGTCAGGCATGCCGCTTTAAATAGTCTTTCCCTTCTTGCACCTGGCCTTTTTTATAGCTTGTGACCCTTTACAATTTTTGTACTTTGAAATTCCTTCCCTGTAGTTGTGCTCCAATCTGTCTGGCTTCCTTTTAAATATTTTTAGATCTAGGGTGGATTTTATCTTTCTGATGATCCCCTCCTCATCCTCAGGTCCCTTTGCTAGCATCACTCCTCTTATTTTCCCTTTTTTTTTTTTTTTTGTCTATCTGTGTTCTCCCCCAAACCCCATTTTGGGGAGTGTGTGGGACCATGACACTGAATTTATCAACTGTTTTTTTCTACTGCTTCCCAGTTTCCTTCCTTTTTATCTGTTTCTTCTTCTGCCCTTCTTATATTTCAAAACTAGCCATACTCCTACTATATTTCTACCCATTTCTCTTAAGATGAAGAATTTTAATTGTTTTTTGTTTTGTTCTCCTAAAAAATCAAGAGCAACATAACATCATTTATATTTGAACTTTCTTTCAGACTTTGAAATTAGACCCAAAATAAAAGAATTAACCTCACAAAAGAGCAACCCTAAAGAAGTGGTATTTCATAATAAAATAGTGTACTCCATTTTTGAAGACTGGAAACTTGAGATAAGAGGTCACCAGGAAAACCAAGACAAGCTTTTGAACCAAATTGCGATCATTAGTAAGTCACTGTCTGAGAAGACAGACCATGAATGTAATGCACCGAAGAGAGTAGTTTATATGAATGCAATGAATGTGGAAAAGTTTTCATCAAGAAGTCAACACTTTGTGTGCATCGAAGAGCTTGTATTGGGGAGAAACCCCACCAATGAAATGAATGTGGGAAAGCCTTCCTCTGGCACTCAAGCTCATTGTACTTCAAATAATTCATACTGGGGAGAAACCCCATAAATGTAATGAGTGTGGAAAAGCCTGCAAAGGAAGTCATAACTAAGTGTACATCACAAAATTCATCCTGGGGAGAATCCTTTCAAATATAATGAATGTAAAAAAGGCTTTATTCAGATGTTAGCTCTCATTGTACATCAGAGAACTCACATGGGGGAGAAAAGATATCAATGCAATGAATGTGGGAAAGCCTTCATCCAAGCTCACAGTTCACTGAACATCAGAGACTCATTGGGGAGAAACCCAATGAATGAAATGAGTGCAGGAAAGCTTTTATCCGGAAATCATGACTCATTGTTCATCAGAGAATCCATTCTGGGAAAAAATCCTATGATTGCTGTGAGTGTGGAAGAGCCTTTAGGAAGAAGTCAAACTTTACTGTAAATCACAGAATAATATATACTAGAGAAAAACCCTACGAGGGAAGTGATTGTAGAAAAGCCTTCAGTAAGAATAGAAACCCTTTCATTGGAGTGAGAAAACCTTGATTTGGTGATCAAAACTCCATTGTACATCAGAGAATTTATATATAGCTAGAAACTCTATGAATGTACTTTAATGTGAGAAGCCTTCAATAGTAGCTCCAAAATTATTAAGTATCAGAAGATTCATACTGAGATATAACTCTATAAACTTAATGAATTTGAAAAATCATGTTTGCAAAGAAATAATATTACATTGTTCATCTTGGTACAGACCTAATTGAAGGTTTTTAAAAACTATTTTAGAAATATCTCCATTATATGTGATTGACATGTTCACTTTGAAGTAAAAATGTTTCTAAAGAGTAAATAAATTGATAAATCAGAGCAACAAATTGACAAAAAAATATGTGCTCATTCCCCAAATGATATAGGAGTTGTTTTACAATGCAATTTATCTGTAGTTAGAAATAAATACAGATATTCACTGCATATTATATACAAAGACATGTGTCTTACTTTTCCACACTAAATGGCACAATTTTCCCACATCTTAAACACAATATGTAAAATGACAAATTGTAACTGAAAAAGTAATAAGGTTTATTATTTAACAAAAGTGTGTAAAAAAAGTTACATATAACTTTTCTCCTACTTTTGTTATGAAGAGAGGTTTGGCCAACATATTTATAAAGTTGCTAAATCACTGATAGATTTAAAGACATTATTTCATGTCAGGTATGCGTAAGTATGAAAGATGTAGGATAATACCAGACTTAAAGAGGGCATGAAAGTAGCTGTATGCAGTATTGATGCACTCAACACATGGCGAAAGAGCTCCACAGAAGGAACTCTTGTCCAGACTCTGTTTTCAAGTCAGAATAGTACTTACACATTACTATGCATTGCTTGGGTTCTTTGTTTGCCTGAGACAATCAAGATTGAATTTTTTAAGCAAAAATCTTTCTTATTGGATGTTTCAGTCACATGGGCAGTCTGTTATGCAGTTTGACATATAATTAATTATCATTACAACAAATGTGTGAGGCTGGCCTTATCATTCCCCATTTTATAGATGAGCCAGGTAGAGGCTACATGGCTAGTAGCTGGAGAGTTGGGATTCAGACCAAGTGTTTAGCCCCCACTCTATTCCAGCTCATTGAGGACATAGAGGGGTGTCATGTCACTTTGGCTCTAGACAGACTTGAATTTAATATATGTTAATTAATGTCCCTGCATTATGGTGAATAAATTAACTTCAAATATGCATTTCAAAAGGGCTATCAGATTCAGAATTTTTACATTTAGAACATGTTGGAGACATGGTTTTTGGTACCTGTTTTTTTGCACTGAATATTTCCTGGTGTCTAAACTAAACAGTAGAAATCATCCTTTATTTTTTTCCTTTTCTTGAAAGAAATCAGTCTTCCTTCTTCACTGAGCTGTTATTTCATGATCACAAGCAAATTCTCTTAAAAATTCTATTATTCAAGGCATGCCTTCATTTTAAATCACAGTAACCTAAACTTACATAATTTTTAAATGCTCATTGTCAAGTAATATTATGAAATGAGTGCTATCAAAAACAAACCTTGTAAATCTTATTGAATGAAGGTAAAGCAGCTACATCATATTGAATTTGGTTCTAAATTTTCTTTAAGTATTTCTTTCCTGAGTTTTAAATTTAAAATAATGTTTTAAAACTGAAAATATGAATTAAAGTCATGGCTTTTAGATTTAAGTTTTCAAATGTGAATTTAAATGAAAAGTAGTGAATTATGAGCAAGCTCTAGCAATGTTTTTCTATCAATAGTCATTTTTCGAAGACAAATGTAGAGTTGTGACTACATGAGTGGGGCTAGTTTTCTAAACAGACATATCAGAAACTAGATATCCAAGTATGTTTTGCCCTTCAAAGTTGTCTGTCATCTGGGAAAACTAATGTAGGTTATGTTGTCATACTAATAATTTGTGGAACTCCTTTCTTTTAGACTTCCTTTCAGATCTAGTTCCATTGTTATGCCTCATATGAAACAAGTAATCATTTCAGAGAGTCTTTTATTAATATTTATTGCCTTTCTAACCCTTATCTTTCCCCACTACAATCACCACCATTGCTATGAATTCTGTGCAGGACTTTGGCAAAAAGAAAGCCCAGGGAAGCAGGTATGGCTCAACCGATTGGGCTCCCGTCTACCATATGGGACGCCCTGGGATGAAGGCAAGCTGGTCCCTATCTGTGGAGAGCTGAAAGCCCGTGCCTGCAGATAGCTGACAGGCCACGCCCGTGGAGAACTGGCACAGCAAGATGAGGCAACAAAGGGAGACAAGCGGACTCAGGAGAATGTGCAGCAAATGGACACAGAGAGCAGACAGCAAGCAAGCAGCAGGGGTGGGGGAAGTAAATAAATAAATAAATAAATAAATAAATAAATCTTAAGAAAAAGAAAGCCCATATCCCTGCTACATTCATTCCAAGTCTTAGATCCCTAGAAAATTGAATATCTTTATTTTTAATTTTTGCCTTCTACTTCAGAGTCTCCTACACATAGCTAGCATTTCCATGAGCATTAAATAGGTAAGAATTTCCTTTATTTCTCCCACTTGCCTCCTGATATACTTGACATCTAAACTTTATTTTCTTTTATGCTATTTAAATGGACACTTGATATTGCCTCCTTTCCACTTCAGTACTATTTCTGTTACTAAGAGATATTTATTGGGTACTGTGTGTCAGACATTTAAGTACTTTTCACATATGAACTCATTTAATACAAAATATGTTGAATAATATTATCTCCATTTTATGCAACTGGCATTTGAGAAACAGAATAACTTACCAAGTTTACACAAGAAACCAAAATTCATATCCAGGACCTCTGAAACATTACACTAAACATTACAATAAATAAATTCTTAGATATTTCAAAGCTTTTCAGGCAGAGATAACATTTGTAACAAATGAGACTGCCCTGATAATGTTGAAAATAGGATAAAAATTGTTTGCAAATTGAATGGTTAAATAGTTAATCATGCCTGCTATTGGGACACTAATATTTATTTAAAATTATATATGTGATAGTCATTCAATAAATGCTTAGGTGTTATGTTCATTTCAAATTCTAGTTCAAGTTCTTATTTTCACCACTGATTCAACACTATTTCAGATATTCTTAGGGTATAACAGTGTGAAATGGAATTATGTGAGGGTGTGTGTTGTGGGGTGAAGGAGTCAAACCATATACTTTTTTCTGATAACATGGAGAAAATCAAACTTCAAGGCTCTTTTTCTATTTGGTAGGCTTGATAGAGCTGAATTGAGATAGTATGACTCTTGGCCTTTGAGCTAGCTAACTGAACTTTAGACAGCCTATTGCATTTTCTTATTTGTACTAAGCAAACTGAATATTCAATTCCTGGAACTTAAAAAGGAACAAAGAGTCTTATTCACTGTATAGAACAGGAAAGTAGTACCAACTATCACTCTATTCTTATATTCCTGGTTCTAAGGCATACTGTGTCACTTAAGGGCAAAGTATAAGGAGCAAAACTTAACCTCAATATTCTTGGCTTTACTCTTGTCTGGAGGATGTTTGAAGAATAAAATTGGATCTCAGCAGCATCTAAGAAAAACATAAAAGGTGTGTGAGGGACAGAAGCCTGCCTCATGGCCACAACTCAATCACTTTATGGTGTTGATGTGCACACTCCCTTACTTGTGCTCTGCTTTTCTTTATTTAATATCTGCTCTTGCCTAGATCTTATTTTAGATTTGGTGAACTTCCCAAGCAGATTTCTTCTTCTTGTCTTAATATACCATCAAGACCCTTACAGAGAAATAGATGCTTAGTCATCATTGACTCAATTAGTCTACCTTACTTAGGGACACAAAATTTAACAAATAAAATGAATGAAAAAAAATTTGTGGCTTGATCATGCTGATGATTTCAATGTTAACTAAAAGCAAAGTTCACTTACAACAGGAGACAAAATAAAAACATGAAAAATGAATTTTATTAACTTTTATCTATGGTGAGAGAGTCAATAATTTGTAGGAAATTCCTCATATGTTGGCAGTGAGGGGAACTTTTCACACAGTAGAGCAATCATACTTCCTAGACTGCAGAAAAACTGCAATTGCTTTTGGGAGACAGGGAAGAACAGAAGAGCTGGGGAAGTGGACTTGGCCCAGTGGATAGGGCGCCCGTCTACCACATGGGAGGTCCGCGGTTCAAGCCCCGGGCCTCCTTGACCCGTGTGGAGCTGGCCCACACGCAGTGCTGATGCGCACAAGGAGTGCCGTGTCACGCAGGAGTGTTCCCCACGTAGGGGAGCCTCACGGCTCAAGGAGTGCACTCTGTAAGGAGAGCCGCCCAGTGCAAAAGAAAGTGCAGCCTGCCCAGGAATGGTGCTGCAGACACAGAGAGTTGACACAGCAAGATGACGCAACCAAAAGAAACACAGATTCCCGTGCCACTGACAACAACAGAAGTGGACAAAAAGAAGAACACACAGCAAATGGACACAGAACAGACAACGGGGGTGGGGGGGGGGAAGGGGAGAGAAATAAATAAAAAATAAACCTTAAAAAAAAAAGAAGAAGAGCTGTAGGTCCTGGCTTCAGATAATTCCTTTGTTCAACTGAAAGAGGAATTTTCAGTTCGAGGAAGGCTATGCAAAGCACCTTTTATTTATTTATTTTTTTTCACTTTTTTAAAAAATATACTTCGATTACGTAAATGTTACAGAGAATATATAAGGGGTTCCCATGTGCTCCGCTCCCCACTAGCAACATCTTTCATCAGTGTGGTACATTCATTGGAATTGATAAACACATTTTGGAGCATAGCCTCTAAGGATTATAGTTTACACTATAGTTTACACTCTCTCCCATTCAATTCTGTAGCACATGAAATGATGTTCAATGTTACTAGTTAATAAGAAAATGTAAATCAAAACCATGAGATTCCACTTCACACCCTCTAAGATGGCTATAGTTTAAAAAAAAAAGGGAAAACAAATGTAGGTAAGGATATTTTAAAAAACGGGATGCCTCATATATTGCTGGTTAGAAAGGAAAATAGAAAACAGTTTGCCAATTCCTAATGGGTTATACACAGAATTACCATATGACCCAGCAATTTTATACCCAGGTGTGCTCAAGGACATTGAAAACATGATCTAACAAAAATATGTGCATAGATATTCAAAGAAGCATTATTCACAATAGCCAAAAAAGTGTAAACAACCAAAATGTCCATCAACTAATGAATGGACAAAATGTGGCATATCCATACAATCAAATATTATTGTGCCATAAAAAGAAATGATGAAAAATTTTTTTTAAAGGAATGATGTACTAATACCTACTACAGCATGAATGAATCTTGAAAATAAGCTAACTGCAAGTAGGCAGGCACAAAAACTACATATCGTATGATTCCATTCTATGAAATACTCAGAATAGGCAAGTCCATAGAGATGAAAAGCTGAATAGTGGCTGCATTAAAATACACACACACAAGACAAAATAGAAAGGAGACTCAAACACCCCCACAATTATACTCATAGATCTTAAAACTCCTTTCTCACTAAATGGTAGAACAGTAGATAGAAAATTAGCAAGAATATGGAAAACCTGGCCAACACTATCAATTTTACCTAATTTACATTCGTAGAACATTCCAACTGAAAATCACAGAATATACATTCTTTTCAATACACATGGGACACTCCACAGTAAGATCTTTATCTGGTTGGTAAAAAAAAATCAATATATTTTAAAGGATTGAAAAAATTTAGAGTATGTTCTTGGACAAAACAATTAAATTGGAAACCAGTAACCAAAAGATATGTGGAAATCCTTGAATATTTGGAAAGTAAACATCACAATTCTAAATCATATATGGGTCAAAAAAAAAAAAAAAGAAACCATAAGAGAAAGTAGAAAATATTTAGATAAATATTATCACAGTGTACTTTCACATAATATAATATTATGTTCTCATGTATAGTACAAGAACCTTAAAATAATATGCTTCCATATCCTGAGTTCATCTTCTGTGCTGTGGGTGTCATATATTTTACTTTCACATGTTATAAGCACCACGATAATTTCCAGGGATTGAAAATGAGAAAAAAAAAATTCTTTTTCTTTACCCACAACCACATTCTGGCATTCTTTATTCTTTTGATCCAAATTTGTTCCAGATGATGTCATGAACTTTTTGCCTGAAGAACTTCTCATAATTTTTCTTCTAATAAATATGTGCTAGTGATGAATTCTCTCAGCTTTCGTTTGCCCTGAAAAAGTATTTCTTTTTGATTTTTAAAAGGTATTTTCACTATGTATCAAATTCTAGCAGGACATTTAGTTTGTTTGTTTTACCTTTTAGTACTTTTAAGATCTCTTCACAGCGTTTTCTGCTTGTGTAGTTTCTGAGGACAAGTCTTCTGACATTCTTAACTTATTTTGGATAGTTTCTATTGCTATGTCTTAAGTACACTGATCTTTTGTCCTGCAAGGTCTAATCTGCCAGCAATTACATCCAGTGTATTTTTCATTTCAGATATTGAATGTCTTGTGTTTCTTTCCCTGGCCTCAGGTCATTTCCTCTCATGCATTTGAGATCCTTACTCAGCTAATAACTGAATGCGCCCTTCTGCAGCTCTCCAGAGTTTAATCCCTGTGTGGCTCACTCCTCTTAAGTACTTTTCCTTGCAGATTCTGACCTCCTTGATGTCCCCCTGATGTCCCAACTTTTTCTTGTTAACTCAGTGAACTGCTAGATTCTCTTTGGGATATTCCTTTCCGGACTTTAGCCTGGAGACTTTATGCAGGTTGTATATTAGAGCAATCAGAGGGCTTACCTCATTTGTTTCCCTGCTTTCCAGTATCACAGTCCTGTTATGTTTGTTATCCAATGTCTGAAAACTATCATTTCACATATTTTATCTGGATTTTTAGTTGTTTAAGATAGGAGGATAAATCTGGTCTCTTATTTCACCATGGCTAATGGTGTTTTTTAAATGTGGAATTGACATGTTTATTTTCTTTTTTTTAAAAATTATTTATTTATTTTTAAAAATTACATTAAAAAAATATGAGGTCCCAATCAACCCCACCGCCCCCACCCCCCACTCCCCCACAGCAACACTCTCTCCCATCATCATGACACATCCATTGCACCTGGTAAGTACATCTCTGAGCATCACTGCACCCCATAGTCAATGGTCCACATCATAGCCCACACTCTCCCATGTTCCATCCCGTGGGCCCTGGGGGGATCTACAATGTCCCGTAATTGTCCGTGAAGCACCACCCAGGACAACTCCACGTCCCGAAAACGCCTCCACATCTCATCTCTTCCTCCCATTCCCCAAACCCAGCAGCCACCATGGCTACCCTTCCCACACCCATTCCACATTTTCTCTGTGGACATTGGATTGGTTATGTCCATTGCGCATCTATGTCAAGTGGGAGCTTAGATTCCACGTGGATACTGGATGCACTCCTCCTGCTTTCAGTTGTAGACACTCTAGGCTCCATGGTGTGGTGGTTGACCTTCTTCAACTCCATGTTAGCTGAGTGGGGTAAGTCCAATAAATCAAAGTGTAGGAGCTGAAGTCTGTTGAGGCTCTGGGCCTGGGTGTCATATTATCAGTCCAGAGATTCAAATCCCCTAAATATATCTTAAACCCCAGCACCAACTACAATTCCAATAAAGTAGCATGCAAGTCTTGTGAGAAGAGATCCCCTCTGAGTCCAATTCCATCACGCAGAAACACCAGCTCCAAAGAAGGGCCATCTGCCATGGCAGTGAACCCCATCTGCCATGACCATAGAACCCGTGGGTCTCTTTATCCCTCAAAAGAACCAATACCTGGGGTTGTATCTACTTTATCTGTCTCTTAGACTCTGCTCAGTTGTGCATAAGGGCGTTCCTTCTGACAACCTCCAGACTCTTTTTTAGAGACTCATAGCCTTATAATCTCATTTCTCCTTTCCATTTCCCCCTTACATTAGGTCAAACAGCATTTTGAAGTCATGTTATTATATGTAGACAGGGGTATTCTGCTGATCCATATTGAACCTTTAATTCAAGGTCATTTTCTAGTTGCATCTTCAGCTGGTATGTGGTAGTGATCCCTCGGTGCCAGGGAGGCTCATCCCCGGGTGTCATGTCCCACGCTGGGGGGAATGCACTGCATCTACATGCTGAGTTTGGCTGTGAGAGTGGCCACATTTGAGTAACATGAAGGCTGTCAGGAGGAAACTCCCAGGCACAGTGCTACTCTAGGCCTTGTTCTTATTGCAGGTGTATAGGCTCAAAAGCATAGCCATTAGTATCAGGAGCCCGCTGTTGGGCCCTCCTTCCTTCCTGGTTCTTGCCATTGTACCTGGGGGACTGCCGCTGCTCTCCCAGGGTCCACGACAGTGACCCCCCGGCCAGGGGCTCAGTACCCCCCCAGCTGTTGTTTTTAATTGTTTCCACTATGAGTATATCTAGACATTACTATATACCCTGGGCATATGCCCTGTATAACTCCCTGTCAACCATATATATCCTGTCAATAACATCCTATATCAGTATTCCTCCGCTGCCATTGTTGAACCACTCTGTGATCCAAAACTTCCTGTAAAGTGAATCCCAACATAATGTCAGCTTCACAAGAGTCTTAGATCACCGAAATTCATATATACAATATACAGTACTTCCCCAGATCCACCATAAAACCTTTTCCCTTCCACAGCGATAATCTTTTAGCTTATTCATATCATATTTCCTGAAACTGATGTACAGATTCCGAGACAATAGCTTTCAAACAAGGTGACATCTGTGATTACTATGTGGTCCATACTTTAGGTTGTACAGTTTTCTAAATTTTTTAGTTATCCTATGTTTTGCCTTATGGTTTACATTATTAGTCTGTCGTCCCCTATATGTTTTTGGTGTAATATTACATGTTTTATATTCATCCTCGTGCACTCTCACAAAACTCCTCTCTTGCCCCCATATTTACCTTGGTTCCATCCATTCCACATCCATTTTCCCCTCCCCTTGGGGCCCACAACGCCAGCCAATCTCCAGTTCCCAAGAAGCTGACATGTTTATTTTCAATTTCACTTGAAATTAGGAATGCAAAATAATAGCACAAGTCTGTTGGAAAAGAAGATTCACAGAGAAATTGCCCTACCTGATAAATTTATTTAGAAAGCTATAATAATTAAAGTATTACCGTATTGCCACAGGAATGGATGCGTAGCTTTGTAGTACAAAATGAGGAATCTAGAAAACAAATCCATGTATGTATGTGGTTTTAGATGGAGCTATATTTGGCATTGCAATATGAAACCATAAAACTGGGATTGCTAGATTTGAACCCATAAACAAAAATATTATAATCAAAGTTAGAAAAATAAAGCAGACTTGGAGGATATATTTGCAATGTATTCAACAGAAAAGATATTAATATCAGAATATAACAAAAGTATCTAAATAAAATAAGGATAAATTACCCCGAAGAAAAAATGGCAAATGATAAAATAACCAAATAAACATATGAATAATTTTCAACTTTATTAGTCATTAAAGAAACACAAGTAAAATCAAGAACACATCAAACAGGGAAAAATAATTTTTAAAAATTGATTATAAATCAGGTTCCAGTCAGGAAAGCAAACCCATGTCAGACAGTTCAATGGAGAGATTTTAATACAAAAAAAGCTCTTGCAAAGGTTTAAGAATACCTAAAACTGCAAAAAGGGACAATGAAATGCTTCAGAGATTTGTAACAATAGGCACTTTCATGTGCTGCTGGTGGGAGTACGAATCATGACAGCCTTTTGGAAGGATAGTTCAACATGAATTAAAATACATTTAATCTTTTGGGATTTTGTCTAAATCAAATAAGGGTGTGGATAAAGACTTAGCTATAAGCATACTTTATTTCATATTTGTTTATAAAGCAAAAATAAGAAATAATATGACACTCTTCAAATACTTAATTTAACCTCAGTTTGATAGAAAATCATGCAGACATAAAAATAATGTAGAATAATTATTTAAAGACAAGAAAGGATATTTATGGGAAATTAAATTTAAAAAGCACTTTCAATATAATACATTGTTCCAGTTTTATTTTTAAAAGTATATATAGTTACATAGTTAAGCATTTGCAATTACAATACATATAATTTGTATATACATGCATAGAAATAGCCTATGTATTTAAGTATACAATAGTGTGTGTGGCAGTTTGAGATAATTTTATGAATCCCCAAAAGAGAAAAATTATAACTTACACACTAATCTATTTCTCTGGGCCTAATATCCTTTGATTGCATTACATTCAGTTGAAGGGCCTTTGATTATATTATCTGTTAATACTGACTTGGGGCTTTGGATTCAACTATGTCAGTGGGTGTGACATAGGTTGAATCTCTGCCCCCTTGCTGGGTGTGCTATAAAGGACAGGTACACAGCCAGAGGAAGAGAGAGTGTGGTCATTTTTGATCAGACAGAAAGGAGAAAGCTCAAACATCTGAGGTCTCGGGAAGAGATGAGTCATCTGCCTGAGAGCTTATAGCTGACCTTGGGAAGAATGAGGAACAGCAGACACTGATATAAGAAACTCTAAGAAATAAACCCTATGCCAGCCTGCAGCTGAAAGCAGGAAGAAGCGGAGCAACTGTGAGGCAGGCTAGATTAGGGAATCAAGAGATGGATCTGGAACCTGGCAGAAAACCCATGTGGCCATGGAAACCCCACAGGTTGGCTGCTGGAAGAACCTCAGGAGAGCCCGGTTCAGAACAGGATTTCCTCCAGAATCAAGGAGAAGCCAGGATAGTCTCAAAGGGCCTTACCATTGGATCCTCCCAGGGATTGAGGGTTGGGTAATCCATCAAAACAGCAAACAACTGGGGTTCCTCTCCCAACATTAGCAAAGGGGCAGAATAATTAGAAAAAAAGTTATGCACATTTTCTTTTAATTCATTTTGGACTTTATTTTCAAGAGCAGATATGGGGAAGGACACAGATTCATCCAAAAAGATGTATGAAATCACTATTTATGGTAGGATTAACAGAAAGATATTTTATTTTATTTTTTAAGAAGATTTATTTATGTATTTCTCTCCCCTTGGCCCCCCCCCCCCCATTTGCCTGTTCTCTGTGTCTATTTGCTGCGTCTTCTTTGTCCGCTTCTGTTGTTGTCAGCAGCACGGGAATCTGTGTCTCTTTTTGTTGCATCATCTTGTGTCAGCTCTCCGTGTGTGCGGCGCCATTCCTAGGCAGGCTGCACTTTCTTTCGCCCTGGGTGGCTCTCCTTACAGGGCCACTCCTTGCACGTGGGGCTCCCCTATGCGGGGGACCCCCCTGCATGACACTGCGCATGGGCCAGCTCCACACGGGCCAAGGATGCCCTGAGTTTGAACCCCGGACCTCCCATGTGGTAGGCAGACACCCTAACCACTGGGCCAAGTCTTCCGCCCAGAAAGATATTTTAAAAGTTAGAATTTTTTTATCCAAAATGTGTTTCCTCATTCTTGGTTGGAAAATCGCTCTCGTGCTCCTCCTCTCCTCACTCTTCCCCCAACCTTCCCTCCCACCCTCTCTCCCTTCCCCTCTCACACACACATTGAATGCGGGTACATACATGTGTCAAATATACTTTTAGGATGCTATATATACACTACAGTGTTAAGAGTGATTATCTCAGTGTTACAGAATTCCTTTTTTTTTTCCCCATTCTTTTTTTGCTTAGCTGTTGGAGAGAACGTATTTGTAGATCACCTATTACAATGAATAAAATCATCACTTTTTCGTATAAGGGAGAAAATGTTAACGAAGACTGTGCAGCCCTTCAGATGTTTGCTTATCGTGAAAGAAAAATTTTTTTTTTTTTACCGATTTTCTCCTGTCTTTAAACAACGACAGAAAACAATGCTCATTTGCAAGTCGCAGAAATCGGTCAAGGCTTCCTTGGAGCTCCTAGGAGACGCCAGTTCCAGGGCGCCGCGCCTTGGCAGAGCATCCTGGGAAATGTAGTTTCAGGCGTCCGCGTGCGCAGGCGCTTCCTGACTCCCGGGTCTGGGTAACCCGACTGTGCTCTTCATTTTCGGTGGCGTGGGTAAGCTTTTTCCTACCCTGCACTTTGCATCCGGGCCAGGGTAGGGGAAGGAGCTAGGCTCGGGATGCTCCCCCACCCCAGGGGTTGTGGCGGGGCGGGAGGGTCCGCAGAGAGTGTATTGTGCGAGTACGGTGGTTGGGGGGTGAGGTGGGGTGTGAAGAAGCGAAGAAAGGCGGAGATAGGGGAATTAGGGCTGATACGTGGTTCTCCTTGGAATGGGGTGGGCGGGGAGGATGGTGTGCCGAGCCAGGGCGGTCTCTGGATTAGAGGCAGAGCCCTGTGGGCGTGTCCCAGGTTAAGGGTCAAGGGTTTGGACGGCCCTGTTTGAGGTGGAGGGTCCTGGGGACGAGCTGATGGCGTTGGGGTCTTTGTGATGGGATGGATTGGTCAGGTACAGAGGAGAACGTGGCCTCTTCAATCCTTGGAATTGCGAGAAAACGGTGACCTAGGTAATTAGTAGCACCAGACTTTAGGTCTCCAGTTGTTTGCTCTTTCCTGTGAATACACCTCCTCTCTAGAGGTAATTTTTATTTTGTTGTTTTTAAATTCCTGAAGCCACTTATCTAAAGAGCTGCGGAATTGACTCCCTACTTCCTAAAGGCTGTGACAAGCAGTTGGCTATGGAAATGGCATTTATGAATGAACTTTAAAAATATTTATATGTTTTACAAGTGTTGCTTATTTTCTTGTCAATAGATGAAGAGGGGGCTTGTGTCCTCTGTGTCACCCATTATGGGGGAACTAGAGCTTTGAAGATAACCTTTGTCTGGACTGCCAATTTAGGAGCTTTGAGACAGGGTCAGAGCTCCAGACAGCAATGTCAATGGCCTTTCCCTTTGTACTCTGCAGGGAGGATATCTGCCCCTAGATTCATTGTAATCTTATTTTTAGGGAGAATGTGGGTTACATCCAGGGAGTCAGACAGGGTTCCTATAAAGACAGTCCTGGTATTTCAAGGCCCCTTTTCTTTTTTCAGCTCTGCCTCCTCAGGTCTCTCCTTGCCTAGATAAGATGGTATTAAGGAGAAGTTCCTGACCCCTGGCTCCTAGCTACATTGTCCTCGGTGAGCAAACCTTTTCTTCAAGGTTTTTATACCACTTAAGCTGGGTTTGATTTCTAGAGTTGTCACCTAAAGTCTGAAAAATCACATATCGTCCAATATGTCTTTGAAAAAAATCTCTTAAATTGCTCATAATTTATACGTACATGTTATGTGTATATAACTATACAGTTACATATATGTATTAATGCACCAACACATGTTCTTTAAACATTAAAATAACTTTTAGCTTGGCAAGATGCTCACTTATGAGAGCTATGTGGGAATTGAGAGCATGTTTTCCACCTCACACTTTAACTACAGAGGGCATACTTTCTTGATCCTATTTGGTGAATTTATACATGAAAACATGCAAGTTAAGTGGGTCTGTAATGCAACTCTGCTGTACTTTTTTCTTTCCTGAAAATTTCTTTGTGCCCAGCGGTAGAAATGATTTTTTTTTTGCTTCCATTTTTTGAACAGATATTATTGAGGGCTTACTTTTTGCCAGGTAATGTTCTAGCTACTAGGAATACTGCAGTGAACAGAACAAAGTTCCTGCTTATATGGAGCTCCCAGTCTGGGGGCCACACAGACAATAAAAATGTTATCAGTGAGAAACTGGAGGAAACTGCATGGAGAGTAGAGAGTAAAGAGGTTAAGGAGAGCCAGGGGCAGCTGCTATTTTATGGATTCACTAATGGCATGACATTGAGTAGAGACTTGAAAATGAGGGAGGGAACTTTGCAGATATTTGGGGAGAGTGTGGGGGAAGGGGGAGGCAGCAAATGCATAGGTTCCAAGGTACAAATATGAGATGAGCAACAAGAGAGCCAGTGTGGACAGAGAAGGGTGAATATGGGTAGTATCCTTGGAGTTAAGATGAGAGAAGAGGGGTCCAGATTATTCAGGGTTGTGTAGGCCACTACGAGGAGCTGGGCTTTTATTCTGAGCAAAAGGGAAGCCATGGAAGGGTCATTGTTGTTTAATCAGCTTTATTGAACAGAATTTATATACAGTTTACCAATTTTCTTAGGACTTTGAGCAGAAAAGCGACATGATTCAACTTGTATTTTAAAGGAATCGTTCTGGATGGTTCATTGTGAATAGACTATAGGCAAGCTAATGTGTCTTCTCTGACAGGGAGACTGGTTAGAAAGCTATGGCAGTATTGCAGAAGGAAGATGGCTATGGCTTGGACTAGGGTGATAGCAGTGGAGGTGGCAATAAGTGGCCGAATTCTCTATATACTTTGAAAGTAGAGGATTCACTGATAAGAGATATGAGAGAAAAAGAACAAGAATGATTTCAAGATTCAATCCGAGCAACTGGAATGAGGAAGACTGTGGGAGGAGAAGACTTGCAGGGAGTGGAGAATGAGTACCTTGAATCTGGATTTGTTAAGTTTGAGATGTTTGTGAGACATCCAAGTGGAGAAGATGGATTTGGGAGTTAGATTTGAGTGGGCAAGTTTCAGGGCTGAGGTCTGGACTAAAGATTCATTTGGTGATGGTCAGAGTATGAATGGTGTTTAAAACCAGGGAAGGAGATAAGGTCCTGATGGGAGTGAATGCAGATAGAGAACAGCCAAGGTGGAAGGACTGTGCTCTGAAGCAGCCACCCTTCGGAGAATGGCTGATGAGGAGGAACCAGAGAAAGAGGCCGAGGGGAGCACTACTGTGATAAAGGAACTAAGGGAAAGTTGTGTCCTGGAGTCCAAGTGAAGAAAATCTTTCAAGGTGGGAGTGTTCAGCTTTGTCAGATGGTATTGGTAGGTTGGGTGATGACCAAGACTGATTATTGGATTTAAAACAAGGAAGTCCTTGATGACTTTGACAAGGGCTGTTTCAGTGACATAATCAATGCAGAAGCCTGATTGAAATGGGCTTAAGAGAGAATGAGAGGAGAGGAATTGTAGATCCTTTGTATAAGCATGTTGCTGCAGAGGGAGATCTGGGCTGTTGGTGATAGAGCTTGTTTGTATGCAAATGGGAATGATTCATAATAGAAAGGAAAAAACTGATGATGCAGGAGGAAGAGGAAGACAATTACAAAAACACTATAGTTGAGAGGAAGTGGAATCTGATGTAGATGTAGAGTGATTGGCCATAAATTACAGTGCAGACATTTCCTCCGTAGTCACTTCCAGGAAGGTTGGTGGATGTGGTGGTGAGAGCATTTAGGAGTTACTTTCTGGTCTCTCTTTCTCACTAAAATAGGAAGCATGATCGAGTGAAGATGGGGGTGGGGGAGGTACAGTTGGAGGTTTAAGGTGAACAAAGTATCAGAAAATGTCAGAAGGCTCAAAACATGGGAGAGTGAAGGGAATAGGGAAATGCGTAATTGCCAACAGCATTAAGGGCCTGCTTGAGGCTGGTAGTCATAAGTTTAATGAGATCATTCTGCAAGGATGTATGATTTATTCAACTGCATTGGTGCTAAAGCACTGTCCTGGAGAACTGGGTTTAACCAGACTGAATTTTCTAAGCAAATATGGCAGAGAGAGAGAGTGGACCAGAGGAGTGAAGGGTATATGCTAGGTAGAGATGCTAATATTGGATCGTGAGATCTAAGCTGGAAAAAGAGAAAAGTGAGGATGATGAAAAGGTGGTAGGAACTGTGGGTTAAAGATACTGATGAGGTGTTAGATTTAGGAACCGTTGTACTGGAGAGAGAGCTGGTAAGGGAGGAAATGGTGGTATCTTGAAAGAGAGATGAGAGAAGAGGTACTATCACTGATAATGACAAAGTGTAAGTTACCATCATGGGAGGCTGAGGGAGGTTGGAGGACAAGGTCATTACAGGAGAGAGCTCAAGAAACCGAGAAAGGGCATCTACTTGGATATTGAGATTACCAAGAATTAAGACAGTGATAATTAATGTAGCTATACAGTATTTCGATTTCTGGTATGGGAAAGATCTCCCTCATCTTTTCTTTTTTTCAAATATTTGTATTTATATATGTTTATTTGGAGGGAAATTGGCATGCTTTATCTCTAGTTCTCTGTAGTTTGAGAAGAGAATCCTGTATATGGTTTTATTGAACTTGCTTATGTTTTGAGCTCATCTTGAATCTATGCCTCCACTAGGAAAATATGCAACATATATTTCTTCAAATATTCTTTGTTTCCATTTTACCCCCTTTTTTGAGACTCCAGTTGCATGTATGTTAGACCTTTTGAGAGAGTCTCATATGTCTCCTACACGCTAATCCTTTTTTTAAAAGAGAGAATCTTTTATTAATGTCTGAATTATGAAAAGAACTATATAAAGTATACCATCAGGGTGTAAAACAAAAAAGCAAGACTACATTTTGACCAAAAGAAAAACAAAGGAAAATAGTTAATGTAAGTTGGAAATTAAAACGTAATGAAGTATCATTTTTTTAGTTTTGTTTAACAAACTTTTAATTTTAGAAAAGTTTTTGATTTATAGTAAAATTGCAGATACAGTACACACAGTTCTCATATATCCCCTAGCTAGTTTCCATTATTAATATCTTATATTAATATGATAATTTGTCACAATTATTGAACCAATATTGATATACTGTTATTAGCTAAAGTCCATAGTATTCAGATTTCCTTAGTTTTTACCTAATGTCCTTTTTCTATTCCAAGAACCCATCCAAGATAGCATGTTACATTTAGTTGTCATGTCTCCATAGGCTGTTCTTGGTTGTAATATTTTTTTCTCCTTTTTTTGGTTATCATTATTCTTTTTTTACCCTTTCTGTGTTTCAGTTTGGGTATTTTTTATTGATCTGTGTTCCTGTTAATTCCTGCTGTTTTCTTATGGGTCTGGTCTGTTGTTATAGCCATCTATTGAGTTTATAATTTCAGATATTCTGTTCTAGAATGCTTATTTGATTCCTTTTTATTGATTCCAAATAGCTATTAAAATTTTCTATCCTTTCCTCTATTTTGTCTCTCGTCCTATTTGATTTTCTCTTAATTACTGGTTATATGTTAATGACTCTTTGCATGTCAGGTAAGTTTTGATTGTACATCTATCATGATGTATGAAAGAACCATAAAAGTCCAAGTTGATGGCATCATTTCCAAGAAGTATTTTCCTTTTTCTCTTTTAGGTAGATAGGATCACTTCAGTCCAGCTGAATTAGGACGTGGTTTCTGTTTTGACAAGATTTAATCAACTTTTCGTTGCTTCTTTTCCTAGGGTGCAGATGTCCTGAGCATTCAGTTGAGAATATGGTAGGTCTTTGTCTCCTCAGCTCTGAAAATCTGTGGGAGACTTACATATGTCATTCAGAGGTTTTCAGCTTAGCTCTTTAGACTCTTACCCCTGTGGCTCCAAAATTCAGCAGATGCTTTGGGAGAGTCTAATCATGGGTTTGAGGCCCCTTCGGTCCCCGGTTTTGTTACTCTGGCCTCTTGTGAATGTCAAAATCCATGCTGGTTTCTCTGTCCTTCTTTTTTTTTTTTTTTAAGATTTATTTATTTATTTTAATTTCCCCCCCTCCCCTGGTTGTCTGTTCTTGGTGTCTATTTGCTGCTTCTTGTTTCTTTGTCCGCTTCTGTTGTCGTCAGCGGCACGGGAAGTGTGGGCGGCGCCATTCCTGGGCAGGCTGCTCTCTCTTTTCACGCTGGGCGGCTCTCCTCACGGGCGCACTCCTTGCGCGTGGGGCTCCCCCACGCGGGGGACACCCTTGCGTGGCGCGGCACTCCTTGCGCGCATCAGCACCGCGCATGGCCAGCTCCACACGGGTCAAGGAGGCCCGGGGTTTGAACCACGGACCTCCCATATGGTAGACGGACGCCCTAACCACTGGGCCAAAGTCCGTTTCCCTCTCTGTCCTTCTTGAGTGGCCTTCTGCTAGGTGGTCAAACTTGGATTCTCAGTCTCTAGCTTATGCCAGAAGTAAGAATTTAGTTCTCCCAGGTAAAATGTGGTCTGTTCAGTACTTTTCTAGATCTTTCTTTTTTGCCTGTTTTGGTTTCAGGCTCCCTTCCCTACCACTCAAATTTTTCTTTCCAACTTGAGGACATGTCTTTTAATAGCCAGTTTGGTATGTGTTCTATCTTTTCTATCATTTAGAGAGTGTAATAACAAAGGAGGGTCTACTGAAATATGAAATAAAGCAGACAGTGATATCAAAGTTGTCTGGGGAAGTTGATTTGGCTGGTTGATAGCCAAGGAATCTCATACTGTGACATTTATCTCGTTGAATTCCTCATGGACTAAGGTCTGGTCCTCATATTTGCAGATTCAGAAACTTGAAATCAGGGTAAAAATGGAATCACACTATGCAAACTTACAAGGGACTGAAGTATTAAACAGTGTTTTTATTATTTTACATTGAGATCTAGACCTACCAAGGAGTTCACATCTTTAGTTCCTCCGGCAATAAAAAATATATGAGAACCAAATTGGAATCCAAGGAGAGATGATGGCATGATGTAAATGTTTAATGCATTCATATTATGCTGTCTTTGGATTTTAGCTCCTTGGTGCCAGTCTTTTTTTCCCAAGACTACCTATATTATATAGGAAGAAATTACCGATGTTTGCATCTCTAATTTTCCTTCTCTCTGTGCTCTGGTACAATTACTTTACTTGTTTGTTTGTTTTTTTAAAGATTTATTTATGCTTCCCCCTCCCGTCCCCTGTTGTTTTGCATTCACTGTGTGCTGTGTGTGTCCATTCACCATGTGTTCTTCTGTATCTGCTTGTCTTCTCTTTAGGCAGCACTGGGAACCAATCCTGGGACCTCCTGGAGTGGGAGAGAGGCCCCTAATCTCTTCTGCCGTCTCAGCTCCCTGGTCTGCTGTGTCTCGTATTGTCTCTCCTCTGTGTCTCTTTTGTTGCATCATCGTGCCGGCAGTCCTGCACAGGCCAGCACTCCATGTGGGCCAGCTCTCCACTGAGGCCAGCTCACTGCGGTGGCCAGCTTGCCTTTACCAGGAGCCCCAGGATTCGAACTCTGAACCTCCCATATGGTACATGGGAACCCAGTCACGTGAGCCACGTCTGCTTCCCTAATCACTTTACTTTTGATTGATCCATTTTTCTTCATGTGTATTGTTACCACCAATAGGATTGTAAACAAGTCCTTGTCTGCACTACCTTCTTAGGATATCTCTTCACTTCTTGAGTTTATATTTCACCTACTAGAGGTCAATTTTATGTTCCCTTATTTTCAGTATCTTGGTAGAGACCCCTCATTATTGCTTCTTTATAATTTTGACATTTACATAGCAGACACCAAATGGAACCTTTGGGCACTTTTGAACTTAAGAACTTGTACCCTTTCTGAACATCACGTCCCTCCACTTTGTCATTTCTGGTTTCCAGCTTTATTCCTTCTTCCATTAATTGGGTGCATGAGTGATCCCTTAGAAAGTATTTGCTTGATGTTGTAGGAACCAGTGACACCAGAGGATGTGCCAGTGGACTTTACGTTGTAAGAATGAAAACAGACCATTACCAGAGACCCTGAAAAACCACATGAACTCTGTCTCCTTGGGTAAGTATAGCTTTATGATTCTATAGACTGAAGTTACTATTTCCTTAAATGTCAGCATCTATAGGATTTACAAGTGCTCGTCTGAGCCTGGGCTTTGAGTTTAGGGGCAAGAGATTTTTTGTATTTAGTAATGTATAGAGACAAGATTTTCTTTTATTACTAACCAGGTGAAAGCTATTTTGTTTTAAAACATTCTAAATAGATAGCTTTAGTGTGTTATCTGAGAGGCATCAAAATTCCTCTATCTCAGATTTCCTGAAGACTGCTGAGGACAAAATTCTGAGATGCTTCAATCCATCATAAACACCTAAGCCCAGATCCTTTGACAAAAGTAAGCTATCACCTTTTCCTAATCATTTATCTTCCAAGTGAGAAGAACCTTATTAATGGGTAACGGAAGAAAAAAAAGGAAAAAGTCACAAAATACATAGCCAAAAAAGAATCATCTAGCTAAGTAACAACCGAGTAGGTGGGATCCTTTGTAAGCAGCAGTCCATCTGTCCCTTGTGGGGATAGTAACAGTAGTGGTTCTAGGAGGTAGCTCTGGAAATGTGGGCTAGGGTCCTCTGCGCAGATCCCCCTTTTATGTACAGAAGATTGGTTTCACCTAGTGAGAGTATAGGGAGTATAGTATGGAGAAAGGAAGTTGACGTTGCTCCCACATGTCTCTGTGATCTCAGAGAAAGACATAGCCCTCTTCCATTGCTATTTAATCTCTCCAGATTCCATTCTTTTCTACTTATTCTAGGACGTTGCTTTAACAATTATTTTATGTTTCAGTCTTTCCCTGTTCATTAGCTCCTTTCCTTCTCCTTTCAGACGTTTAGGAGTTTATCCTGCTTTTAAAAACAAATACCTTGCCCAACAGCAATTTAATTTTTGTCTTCCCTTCAATTTTACTCTCTTCTTTTATTACCAAACTTTTAAAACTTGTAGCTAACAGTCTCAATACCTATTTTTTTAATATTTGAATTTATATTCTTATCTTCTGCTTTTCTAATAAACTTATTTTGAAGAGATTCCTGAAGTTTTTTTTCCTTAAAGCAGCGTATTCATAGTTTTTTCCTTAGTCAAACTTTCTTGTTGTGCTTGATATTTTATCTTTTCTGGTGTGACACCACCATGTTCTTCTCTATTCTAACGTCTTTCCAAATGCTTTCCATTAACTTTAATTCCTCTGTAATGAAAATACATAAACTTCTAGGGTTTATTCCCTAATTGTTTTTTTTTGTCTCAGAGAATCCATACATTTTGATATCCTCATATAGTTAGTCCTTCCATGTCTTAACCCTCTGTTTTAGTAAGGGTTCTTTAGAGAAACAAAATCAACAGGCTATATACGTATATAAATATTAAGAGATTTATTATAAGAATTAGCTCATGTGACTGGGGAATGGCAAGTCTGAATTCTGTAGTGTAGAATGCAAGTTAGAAACTCCAATGAGGGTGAAGTTGAATTACCCAGAAGAAGCTGGCTGGCTGGCTAGTAACAGTAGAGGCAGAAATTCTTCCTTCTGACCTCTGAAATCCTCAATTCCAGTGCCCAAGACTGCCAACTGATTGGATGAGTAGACCCCTCACGTTGCTAATGGAAATCTCCCCAATTTGCTGAAGTTGCAATCAACTATAGATGCAATCAAACTGATTACATATGCCAGTCCATTTACAAAATATTCTCACAGTAACAATTAGGCCAGTGCTGTTTGACCAAACAGCTGGATACCACAACCCAGCCAAATGAACACATGACATTAACCCTCATACTCCCTGAAATAAGTTTTTTAGCCCAGATATCTAATTTGCATTCTATCCTCATGGTTCCTCCTCCTTTGTCTCCACTTGAATGTCCCCCTTCACTTTAAATCACTTTAAAGTCAATATGTTGAAAAGTGAAATCTCCAACTTTTATTAAGTACCTCTTTTTCCTTCTTTACTCTTTCTGTCATTAGTGCCATTGTTCTTTGAGCCTACTAAGCTCCTAGAAACCGTTGTATTTTTATGAATCTTAGTTTGAAAAATTCCCCATAATCAATATCAATATTTTTTGTTTCTTCCTCCTTATATATTAGATTTACTCCTCCACTAAATTCTTATCAGTATTATCCCAGCCCAGGACCATATCATTAATTTCATGCTTTCATGCTGAATATGATAGCCTTATTCTCTTTTTAACCATTTTATTGGAATTAACAAGCATTTTCATCTAAACCATTACGTATTTTTAGTGATACTCTGAAAGAAAATTTAAACTCTTCTATCTCCTGCTGTATGATTTTGAATTTCTCTAATTGTGAGAACTCTCCATTATCTGATCTTATTTCATATTTTTATCTCTGTGTTCCAAAGACATGTATTAATATTTGAATTCATCTCATGGGCTGGTAGTCACGTCATATACTTTTCTGTGTTTTATCTTTGATTATACTATGCATTTTGTCTAAATGCTAGCATTTCTTTACCATGCCTATCTATATTGATACTTTCCTTTTCTAAACCCTCCTGTTAATCATGACCTATAGTGTATAATGTTACATTTTTAAATTGTACTGCCTTATTTTTATATTAAAATGTTTTTTCTATAACTGACATATGAGTCTTGTTTTTCCCTCTAGTTCACAGAGGGAAGAGATAGTGTCTTCTCCTTAATCTTGAATACCTTACCTGAAGTCAGAGCGGCACCTCCAGAGCAGAGCATTTCCAAAAGACAAATAATATTCTCACATGACATTAGAAAAATGTTCAAACAATGGTGCCTGAGATTCCACATTAGAAGAATTGGAATTCAGTGACCAGTTTGAAAACTACCAGTGTAACAAGATTGTAAGGAAAAGCTTATTCAAAAGAAAAATCATGAACATGGTAATTTTGGAGAAATAGTTAATTTGAGTGCAAACAAATTTAAACAACTGAGTTTCTCTAGGACAAAGACCTCATAATTTTGACACAAATGGTAGGGCTTGAAATACAATTCACTTTAATTGACATTTCAGGAAGGTCATGAATAAAAATTTATTAGATATAAGAAATGATGCATTTGTACCTCAAACCTTACTTATTCTGGGTACAATTTAAATGTAAAGCTATCGTTCAGTACTGATGGGACCTGAGAAAATTTGTATGAGAGAGAAATCTTATCAGTGTATTAAATGTGGGAAAGGGTACTCTTGCATTGCAAAACACATATTGGAGAAAAACTTTGTGAATGCACAGTATGTGGTAAATCCTTGAGCTGAAACACTAATCTTATTCAACATCAAAAAATACGTACTGGAGAGAAACCTTATGAATGTAGTGAATGTGGAAAAGCTTTTAGTCAGAGTACTAACCCTATTCAACATCAAAGAGTTCATACTGGGGAGAAACCTTACGAATGTAATGAATGTGAAAAAGCCTTCAGTCGTAGGTCATCTCTTAGAAATCATGAAAGAATTCATACTGGAGAAAAACCCTATCCTTGTAATGAACGTGGGAAAGCCTTTAGCCATATTTTAGCCCTTACTCAACATCACAGAATTCATACTAGAAAGAAACCACATAAAAGTACTGAATGTGGGAAAACCTTCAGCCGGAGTACACATCTTATTGAACACCAGGGAATTCATTCTGGGGAGAAATCCTACCAGTGTAAAGAATGTAGGAAAGTTTTTTGCCATAGCACATCACTAATCCGACATCAGAGAACTCACCCTGGAGAGAAACCCTGCAAGTGTGCTGAATGTGGGAAATCCTTCAACCATACCCCAGCCTTCATTCAACATCAGAGAATTCATACTGGAGAGAAACCCTGTGAGTGCAATGAATGTGAAAAGGCCTTCAGTCAGAGTGCACATCTTACAGAACACCAGAGAACTCAAACTGGAGAAAAACCCTTTATTTGTAAGGAATGTGGAAAAACCTTCAGCTGAAGAACACACCTTATGGAACATCTAAAAATTCATTCTTGTGAGAAACCCTATCAATGTAATGAATGTTAGAAACTATTTTGCTATAGAAATCACTAATTCGACATCAGAAAACTCACAGAGGAGAGAAAACCTACCTTTGTAATGAATGTGGGAAAGCTTTAGCTTAAGCTCAGCCCATACTAAACATAAGCAAACACATACATTAGAGAAACCCTACCAATCTAGTAAATGCGGTGATGTTTTTTTGTCATAATACATTGTTAGTTTGATATCAGAGAACTCATTTCAGAAAGAAAATCTTACCAGAGTAAGGAATGTGGGAAAGCCTGCAGCCATAATGGTCACGCATGAGCATTCACAGTGGCAAAAAACCCTAGGTTTATTATGTGAGTAAAACTTCAGGTGAATACCCATTCACTCAATACTATACTCTTTCTGCTAAGAAGAAACACTCTTCTTATAATTAATCTGGAAAACTTGTTAGCATTGAGAGAAAAGTTGCAATGGAATTATTCATCCAGACTGAGTTTTTTTTAAAAGACATTTAGGAAACTTTTTATAAAGACAATTTTTTGCAGATGTACATATTTACTTATAATTTAAAAATAAAGCCTTTCCAGTACACAGAATTTCTAGTGAAATGAAAATTGTTCACTGCATGCATAATCTCTTGTCTTTTTAGTAATTCCCATGTTAATTCGCAATGTTAAATACCTTTTAAAGAGGGTTTGAATAACAAAATTGACACGTTTGATTAATAGCCATAGGAAAAAGTATTTTTTACTCAACAGTTAAGATAACATTATTTTTCCAACATTCATCAAATATTTTTAATATGCTATAAATATGCCTAAAAAGAAAATCTGAACAAATTCCCCCAGAGCAAACTATTCAGAACCTTCCAATTTTTTTCTTACCAATAGAAATGGAATTGCAATAAAATTACAAAGAAAAACTAAAGGCTCGAAATTATTTAGAAATTAAAAATAAATCAGAAGAGGAAAAATGCAATTATTGGAAAACAATAAAGCTAGAACATAAACATTCAATGTATTGAAAATAGGAAAAAGAATAACAACCCCAAAGAAAAATAAAAGGAATGCCTTAATATAGATAAAAGCATGAATTCATAAAAGGAGTACAAAAATAGATTTGATAAACCAATAGACAAACTTTTAGGAAGTAGGAACAAGGAATAAAAGAGTAAACCACATCCAGGAGTAAGGAAATGAATAGAAATACAAATAAAACGGACGTTAACATTTCTAATTCAGTCACAAATCAGGTTTAGCAGTTTAATAAAATTAGTCATTAGGTTTATCCTGGTATTGCCCAATAGTTCAAAAGTATAAAAATACATTACTAAAGTAAAGAAGAAAAAGCGTATACATATATATATATATATATATATATATATATATTTTTTTTTTTTTTTTTGAGGTACTGGAGCCAGGAATTGAACCCTGTACCTCATATGTGAGAAGGTGATGCTCAATCCCTGAGCCACATCCACACCCCTGGGATGGGTTTTTTCATTTGCTTTTTTCATTTTGTTGTGTTTTGTTTTGTTTTTGGGAGGCAGCAGCTTTCATTGGGAAGCAGGCACTCAACTGGTGGAGCCACATCCGCTCCCTACATAGTATCTTAATAGATGCAGAAAAAGTATTTGATAAAATTCTGCAGGAATTGATGGTGTTTAAAAATCCAGAATAGAAGAAAACTTCCTTAAACTGATAAATGATATTTACCAAGAACCTGCAGTAAGCACCCTAAATAACTAGAAGCACTCTTAACCAGAAACAAGAGTTTCGTACAAAGAATGTTTGGTGTCACCCCACTGTTAGTCAACATTCTTCTGAAGGTCCTAGGCAATTCAATAAGAGAAAAAAGAAATAAGCTGCTAATATTTGTAAGAAAGAAGACTGACATCATTTGAGATGATGTTTGATTATCAAAAAGTCCAACTAATAAAAATAATAAGGTGGATATATAAAAGTGACATTCACAATAAATTTCTAAAAACACCAGAAATTTAAAGATTCTAAGATATAAGAATAGGTAAACCTTTTCTAATGAAGAGAGAGTATAATAGTTAATAAATATACATGATTGAAAATAATAGTATAAACATATCACTTGTCTCAAATTTATCTTTAATTTTGTACATTTACTCAATGGAATAAAAAAATTACAGCTCTATTGAGATGTCATTTACATGCCAGACAATAAACTTTTGAAAGTGTACAGTTCAGTGCTTTTTACTATATTTACAGAGTTGTGTACCCATCACCACAGTCGGCTTTAGAATATTTTCATCACTGCAAAAAAGAAAACCCTTATTCCTTAGCAATCACCCCCCATGCTCTCTCTTCCCTAGCCCCTGGAATACATTCATCTACTTTTTCTTACTATGGATTTGTCTAATCTGGCCATTTCATAGATGGGATCATAAAAGATGTGGGCTTTTTTTAGGGGGGGGAGGTGTACTGGGGAATGAACCCAGGACCTTGTACATGGAAAGTAGGTGCTCAACACTTAGCTACACCCACTTCCCCCTTTTGTGACTGGGTTCTTTCTCTTAGCATAATTTTTTCAGGTTCATCTATGTTATAGCATACATGCTTTTTATGGCCAAATAGTTTTCTCTATAATGGATATACCACCTTTTCTTTATCCAGTCATCATTTGATGGATTTTAGGGTTGTTTACACTTTTGGGCTATTAGGAATAGTGCTGTTATAAATGTGTGCAATATATGTTTTCATAAATTTGGGGGCCAAATAGTAATTCTGAAGAACTGTCAATCTGTTTGCCAAAGTGTTGCACTATTTTACATTCCTTCCAGCAATGTATGAAGTTTATCCACATCCTTATGAACATTTGTTATTATCTGACCTTTTGGTTATATCCTAGAGGGTATTAAGTGGTATCTCATTGTGATTTTGATTTGCACTTCATTAATGACTAATGATGTTGAGCATCTTTTTATGTATTTATTATTCATTTGCATATGTTCTTTGGAGGTATGTCTATTTAGGTCTATTGTCCATTTTTAATTTAGTCATTTATCTTTTCATTGTTGAGTTGCAAGAGTCCATTGTATTGTTTGGATACTACTTGATTTGCAAATATCTTCTCCCATTCTGTGGGTTGTCTTTTCACTTTCTCGATTATGTTCTTTAAGCACAAAAGGTTTTAATTTTGGTGAAATTCAGTTTCCCTAGTTTTTTCTTGTCCCTTGCCCCCTTGGTTTCATGTCTAAGAAATCATTGCCTAGACTAATGTCTTCTAACTCTGACATTTAGGTCTTTGAATTAATTTTATGCACATGGTATGAGGTAAGAGTCCAGCCTTTATTTTGTGGCATGTGGATATCATTGTCCCAACACCAGTTTTGAAAAGACTATTCTTTCCCTTATTGAATTGGCATGGCCCCTCACTCAATGGGATTTTAAAAAGAGGTTTGGTATACTAGAGATAATGTATGAGAATAACCAAAAGGATGTTAAAAACTAAAAATAATGAAGAGGCTTGCCCTCCAAGTAATTCAAATGTTAGTTTATATGAAATAAAACAGCTGGTACACCAAAGGTGTACAGATCCACAAATGGATTTGTAAAATGGAAAACACATATATATGGGAATTTGGTATTTGAAAACTGTCTTAGTTTGTTTGCTATGACAAATAACACTCAGTAGGTTGGCTTAAACAACATGAATTCAGGGTCTCATGGTTTTCAAGACTAGAAGTCCAACATCAAGTTCTCACTCCACAGGCTGTGCTTTCTCCTGGAGTCTGTAGCTTTCTGGTGCTGGTTTGCCACAATCGTTGGGGTTCCTTGGCTTGCATCTGTGCCTCCATCACTTGGTGATCTGCCTCATTCTCTGACATCTCCTGACTTCTGGCTTTTACTGATTGTGTCCAAATTTCCTCTGCTTATAAGAACTCGAGTCATGGGTTAAGGCCCACTCTGTTCAGTTTGGCCTATCTAAACAGGACCTCTGAATATCCTATTCACAAATGAGTCTGTACCTTAATGTTAATAATAATATCCTCAAGGTCCTATTTAGAAATGAGTTCACATCCACAGGACCAGCTGTAATGAATATGTCTTTAATGGGGAACATGATACAATCCCCCCCCTTACCCCAAAAGCATTTGAAAGCAGTAGAGAAATAATGGACTAGTCAATAAGTGATATATCATTGGCTATTCATTTGGAAAAAATAGGTCCTTATACACAAAAATTAATTCTGAGAGGAATAGAAATTCTGGAATAACTGATGCCATTTTGGTAGTCTTTCAGGATGTAGGAGCTAGGTACAGAAATTGCATATTAATTAAATATGTAAAAATGAAAAAAACATTTTGGTAAGGAAGGACCTGCTATCCAGGGAGACCTCTGTTGGTCTGGTTGCTTAGACCCTGGTTTCTAGAGTCAGTATTTAGACCCTAAGGCATTTCAATTAAAATGGGAGAATAAATGAAACTTCCAACTCAAAAAAACCTAGTAAAAATATCAAGAGAAAACTAGTTTCCTAGGACTGCCATAACAAAGTGCCACAGGCTGTGTGGCTTAGATGAACAAAAATGTATTGCCTTACTCTTCCAGTGCCTCACTCTTTTGGATAGAAGTCAAAAATAAAGGTGTTGGCAGGACCATGCTCCCTCTGGAAGTTTCTTGGGAGGACTCTGTTGCATCCCTCTCTCTTGACTTCTGGTGGCAGTCAATAATTCTTTGTGTTTCTTGGCTTGTGACAGCATTTCTCCAGTCTCTGCTCTGAATTCACATGGTCATCTTTTCTCTCCTGTCTCTTCTCCCCTTCTCATAAGGACACCAGTCCTATTGGATAAGGAGACAGCCCTACTCCAAAAGGGCCTCATCTTGATTTAACTAATTCTGTCTACAACAACCCTATTTCCAAATAAAGTGACATTCTGAGGTACTGCGGGTTAGCATTTCAACACATCATTTTGGAAGACGCAAGTCAACCTAAAAACGAGATAACACAGAAGGAAAAGCAGTAGAACCAGTATAGAAATCAAACTCATCTGAATCGTCTTTTGAAATACAGCTGCACAACCACCAGTTAATTTAATAAAGAACAAAGGGGGTGAGAGAAGCAAACAAAATACAGTTGTGAAAAATAATAAGGGGGAAAAGTGATCTCAGAAGCAGGATTACACAATTTGTATGGCCCTGTGCAAAATGAAAATATGGGGCCCTTTGTTCAAAAGGCAGGGAAAAAAGTGCCATTAAAGGTACTAAAATAGAAGGTTTTTTCCTTTCTGCCATGGTCTTCATGTTGCTTTTTATTTTCTATTTAATGCCTTTTTAAGTAAAAAAATAAAAGAATTCTAGCATAGTGTCCTAGCAGTTTGATGTAATTGATGAATTCCATAAAGAAATATTGGCTTATACTTGTAATTTGATCTGTACCCGGGCATGATTGAGTTATTATTAGGGTGTTGTGTTGCCACTCCTTGGTGGGTGGAGACTCACAGATAAAAAGGCACAGCGAAGAACAGAGTTGGAGATTTCTGATGTTAGAGTTTGATGCTGAAGACCTGGCAAGTCAGCACCCAGAGGAAAGGGAAGCTAGCACCAGGAAGGAAGGAACCTTGAACCCAGAGAAAAGCAAGCCCCAGGAATATAGGAACCCAGGGAGCCTGAGCCCTTGCAGACGTCGTCAGCCATCTTGCTCCAAATAGACTTTGGTGAGGGAAGTAACTTATGCTTTCTGGCCTGGTATCTGTAAGCTTCTACCCCAAATAAATACCCTTTATAAAAACCAACCAGTTTCTGGTATTTTGCATCAGTACCCCTTTGGCTGACTAATACACATGTATTTTACCCTTCATCTTTACATTGTGCAATGTCAAATTTAAATGCAAATGTAACAGCATTTAACTCATGCTGAATTACCAAAACTACATAATTTGCACTTAGTTCATATACACATATATATTACGTTCTACCAGAATAGTATACATGGTGCACAAAAATAATCATTCCCTGTGTTTATTTCACTTCGTGATATACACACCTTCTATCTACACTTTCCCTTCACCTTACTGATGAGTAAGAAAGGACTGAATGGGAAAGGAATTGTATGTTGTCTTATCTTTCTCTTTGTCATCATTTTCTTTTTTTTTTTTTTTTAAAGATTTATTTTTATTTATTTAATTCCCCTCCCCTCCCCCGGTTGTCTGTTTTCTGTGTCTTTTTGCTGCGTCTTGTTTCTTTGTCCGCTTCTGTTGTCATCAGCGGCACAGGAAGTGTGGGCGGCGCCATTCCTCGGCAGGCTGCTCCCTCCTTCGCGCTGGGCGGCTCTCCTTATGGGTGCACTCCTTGCGCGTGGGGCTCCCCTACGCGGGGGACACCCTTGTGTGGCACGGCACTCCTTGCGCGCATCAGCACTGCGCATGGGCCAGCTCCACAAGGGTCAAGGAGGCCCGGGGCTTGAACCGCGGACCTCCCATGTGGTAGACGGACGCCCTAACCACTGGGCCAAAGTCCGTTTCCCCTGTCATCATTTTCTGCATAAGTAAATATAGGGAAGTAATCCTAGTATAAAAGGATATGATGTATGGTTCCTTAATTGTTTCTTTTTTTTTTTTTAGATTTATTTATTTCTCCCCCTCCTTCCAGTGTGTGCTCTCTGTCCATTTGCTGCGTGTTCTTCTGTGTCTGCTGGTATTCTCATTAGGCGTCTCCAGGAACTGATCCTGGACCTTCCAGAGTGGGAGAGAGGTGATCATTTTCTTGAGCCACCTCAGCTCCCTTGGTCTGCTGTGTCTCTCATTATCTCTCCTCTTTGTCTCTTTTTGTTGCATCATCTTACTGCACCGCACCAGTTCTCTGCATGGGCCAGCACTCCTGTGTGGGGCAGCACTCCAGGCAGGCCAGGTTCCTGTGTGAGCCAGCTTGCCACACAGGCCAGCCTGCCTTCACCAGGAGACCCTGGGTATTGAACCCTGGACCTCCTATATGGTAGACGGGAGCCCAATTGCTTGAGTGACATCCACTTCGTTGTGTTTCTTATAGTGCAGTTGCCTTCTTTTTGAGTTTGAGCTTCTGGTTCAAATGGAAAGTGTGGCCTCTTTTAGTTGTCAGTACCCCGACTTAGTTGTAGGCGTAATGCCCTTACCTTTTTTGAGTCTTCTATACCCTGACACATTGTATGTTCATGTGACATTGTGAATGCTATATGCAAATGGAATGGCAAAGAATTACAGACACACATTGTGCATATATCTTCTGTTCATGCTCGTGCCGTTGTCCCACCAGACTTCACATACAAAGCATAAGCTTGAATATTAAAATTGTTAAGAATTTCAAGATAATGACAGTAGAACATTAAACCAAGAATGGGTCCCTTTTGAGCACTGATTCCTATGCAATTGCACAAGCAGCACACCCCCATGGCTCAGAAGCACATGCACGTGCATAGCCCAAACAGTTGATTTATCTGTCATTTTACACATTGATCCCTACTACAAGATATGGGCTGCATGTCACCAGGGGGCACGCAAAGGAAGTTGTCCACCAGAGCCAACAGTTCATCCAGGACCACCTCCAGTGCGTCCTTGTACTTGAAGAGTGTGACTATTATTCTGGTCATGCAGGCTCTGAGAGACGTGTGTCTGTGTTGTGTGGGGTCTTTCTATTATGTGATCCTTTTAAATATGATTTATACTGGAATTTCAATACTGGTAAGTTATTACATATCTTCTAAAAACTTTTGTTTTCCTTAGTTATTTATTGCTCTATATTATTCTGGTTATGTATTTTTCCCTTATTATTAAATAACTGTCAGAAGTATAAATCCCTTTTAGTTATTTCTTTTCTTGCTCCTCCTAGTCTTTTATTCTCCTCTTTCTTCTTCCGTTAAACACGAAGACATTCCTGGAGCTCTTGACCCACCCCAATAAGATATTTGCTTTCAGATCTACTTTGTTGCATTCATCTTGGGACTTTCCTTTTCCATTATCCTAGGACTTCCCTTTCATTCTCTCTTGTGTACCATCCCCTGCTTCTTGGATCCTTCATTTGTCTTTTTCTTGGATTTCTTCCTCATTTTGTGAGTCTCTTCGTCCATCAACTTCCTGAGAAAGGATACATGAAAGTAAAAGTTTTCAACTTTTTATAGGTGAAATTGTCTTCACTCTTATGCTTGATTGTTTGGGTAGATATAAAACTATAGGTTAAAAATCATTTTTTCCAGAATTTTAAAGGCATTTCTTTATTGGTTTCTAGCTTCACTGTTGCTAAGAATGCCATTCTGATTTTAAATGCTTTTTATGTGACTTGGATTTTTTTCCTTTATAAGTTTTTTAAAACTTTATTTTGTACATTTTGTAATTGAAAATATAAACAAAAACTAAAAAGAAAACAGTTGAAAAACATTTCTCAATTAAATGTACTGGATACCTATAAATTTTTTAAATCATACAATATGTTACACAATATATAGTGTCTAGTATAATGTATAGTATATGGTTCATAGTAATGCAGTCACCCAGTATTTGTCCTTTTGTGTCTCACTTGCTTCGCTCAACATAATGTCCTCCACGTTCATCCATGTTACATACTTTACGACTTCATTTCTTCTTACAGCTGCATAATATTTCATTGTGTGACTAGACCATCGTTTGTTTATTCATTCTTCTGTTGATGGAGATCTGGGTTGTTTCCAACTTTTGGCAATCATAAATAATGCCGCTATGAATGTCAGTGTGCAGATGTCTGTTCATGTCATGCTCTCAGTTCTTCTGGGTATATACCCAGTAGTGGCATTGCAGGGTCACGTGGCAAGTCTGTATTCATGTTCTTTAGGAACTGCAAACAGTCCTCCACAGTGACTGTACCATTCTGCATTCCCACCAACAGAAGATAAGTGTCCCTATCTCTCCACATCCTCTCCAACACTTGTAGTTCTCTGTCTTTTTAATAGTGGCCTTTCTGATAGGTATAAAATGATATCTCATTGTAGTTTTGATTTGCGTTTCCTAATCATTAGTGATGTTGAGCATTTCTTTTTTTTTTTTTTTTTTTGGCCGTTTGTATTTCTTCTTTGGACAAATGTCTATTCACTTCTTTTGCCCATTTTTTAATTGGGTCGTTTGTCTTATTATTGTTGAGTTGTAACATCTCTTTATATATCCTGGATATTAAGCCCTTATTGGATATGTGATTTCCAAATATTTTCTCCCATTGAGTTGGCTGCCTTTTCACCCTTTTGACAAAGACCTGTGAGGAGCAAAAGTGTTTAATTTTGAGGACGTCCCATTTATCTTTTTTTTTTTTTGTCTATTGCACATGGTTTGCATGTAAGATCCAAGGAAATCACCACCTACTATAAGATCTTGAAAACGTGTCCCTACATTTTATTCAAGTAGTTTTACGGTCCTGGCTTTTATATTTAGGTCTTTGGTCCATTTTGAGTTGATTATTGTATAGGGAGGGAGATAGGGGTCCTCTTTCATTCTTTTGGTTTAAGATACCCAGTTGTCCCAGCACCATTTGTTGAAGAGACTGTTTTGTCCCATTAACATTAACTTGGTAGGTTTGTCAAAATCCAGTTGACTGTATAGGTGAGGGTTTATTTCTGGGTTCTCAATTCTGTTCCACTGATTGATGTGTCTATCTTTATGCCAGTAGCATACTGTCTTTTTTTTTTTAAAGATTTATTTATTTACTTACTTATTTCTCCCCCCCCCTCGCCACCCCCGGTTGTCTGTTCTCTGTGTCTATTTGCTGTGTCGTCGTCTTTGTCCGCTTCTGTTGTTGTCAGCGGCACAGGAATCTGTGTTTCTTTTTGTTGAGTCTTGTTGGGTCGGCTCTCCGTGTGTGCCGGCACCATTCCTGGGCAGGCTGCAGTTTATTTTGCGCTGGGCGACTTACCTTGCGGGGCGCACTCCTTGCGCATGGGGCTCCCCTATGCGGGGGACACCCCTGCGTGGCACGGCACTCCATAACTGCAAAAACTGCAATAACTCAATTCAATTCTGACCCTAACTACTGGGAGTTAGACCAGACTCCAAAGGTACGGGCGATCCTCCCTCTAAAAGACTGTCTTACAGGCACCAACGGCAAGTTTGGGGGCCCAGGCTGCCCATGCTTCTGACCAATTGGCTACAAATTTGGGGGTTCCCACCATACCCATTAGGTTCGATAATTCACTAGAATGATTCACAGCACTCACTGAAGCCAGATACAGAAATGTGGGAATAGACACACGTGTGCCCTGCAGTACCCAGAAACATACACAAAAGATGTGGACGACTCATCTCAGTAAACATTTTCACATGCAGGTTATTGAGTGTTGCAATGAAGTTCGATTGCTGATCACCCTAAGCTAGCAATTACTCTCCACACTCAGATTCCCAGGTGTTTATTTTGCCTCAACCTCTTCTTTAGCCTTGAGTCCCAGGTGGCTCTGTACCTGTTTGAATTTTTTACCTAGCATGTTCAAAGCCAACTAAAAATCAATGCATCCAAACGGAATCATTTTTTCCTTCAATTCTCCCTCCTTCAGTGTTTCCTGTCTTCATGAGTACATTTGCAATTCATCTAGTTAGACTAATCAGGAAATTGGAAATTAACTTTGATCCCTCATACTCTGTAAACCCCATATCTACTCTGCTGCATTTCCAGATCTTATTTATTTTGCTTCTAAAAATTGCTCAGCTCCATCCACTTCTGTTCCAGCTAACATGTTCTCTTGACAGAATGCTGCAGTAGACTCCTAAGTCATCTCCCAGCATCCTCTCCTGCCTCCCCACTGCCCACTGCTATCCATTCTCTACACTGCTGCCAGAGTGAGTTCTAAAAGACTCCCTTCTGATCATACCTCTCCCCTGCTTTTTTTTTTTTAAGGGTTTAGAAGAATATATTTAGTGGTTTTTATTTTTATTTTTTAAAGTTTTATTTAGATTTACTGGTATTCTACTTTAGTCCATCGCTCATTCCCCAATCCTCAGGATTCTGGGATGGTCATGTCCACTCTACCTCTAAAATGAGATGGGGCTGCGATTCCATAGGGCCAGTGGATGGAACTCTCTTGCTTGCAGTTGTAAACACTCTCAGTTCCTCAGCCTGATAGTTGTCCATCATCATCTCCTTGTTAGTTGTCCTGGTTGAGACCAATGAACTGGAGTGTAGGTGTTGCAACTCGGTTGAGATTCAGGGCCCAGGTGGCACATGGACAGCCCAAAGATTTAAGTCTCTCTCGGATGTACACCTAACACCTCTAGTACTAATTATAGGTTCAAATAGAAGGGCTGAAGAGCCATGAGTAGGGAAACCACAGCGTCCAACTCTGTCACACTGGGGAGCATATATTCCAAAGTAGGATTCACTGGCAAGGCACCAAACTCCTGAACTGTCTGCCCTGACTTTAGTGTCTGGATGTCTCCAGAGCCCTCACAGCCCTGCTATCTGTGATAGTATCTACTTTGGCAGTCAGTGAGTTCTGCTGAGATGTGCAAAAGTGTAACTTCTGGAATGATCTCCTGACTCACTTTGGAGTCTCTTAACCATATAAACTCATTTGTCTTTATCTTTTCCCCCTTTTGGTCAAGGTCTTTTTCCAGTTGCCTTGCTAGCTGGTGCTTGGTGGTAATCCCTCAGTGCCAGGGAGGCGCATCCCAGGAGGCGCATTCCCAGGAGGCTTCCCTGCTTTTAAAACTCTTCGTCAGTTTCCCATTTTGATAGAGCCAAAATCCTTAAAATGACCTTCATGGCTCTGCATGACCTGGCCTTTGTCCCCCTCTCTATGCTCAGCCCACTTTATAATCTTGTTTCTATCTCTAGCAACACAGGCCTCCTTTTATTTCCCTGAACTTTCCAACTTCTTGACACAAGACCTTTGCTTATATAATATACTCTTGCTTCGACCTGGAATGCTCTTTTCCTCTTTCCTCTTTCTAATTGATTTATAATCATCCTTCTACTCTAAGTTTCCTTCCACATTCAATCATTTAACAAATATTCCTTGAGTGCTAATTACCTGGTTGGCACTGAGCTAATTGCTGAGGATGCCCTGGTGAACTAGGCATAGTCCTTGCCCCCAGTAGGCTTGCAAGTTTCCCCCAACTATATTGGAATCCTCCATTCTAAACCCTTTTGTTACTGTATTTCTATGACACTTATTTCGGTAATGTATTTTTTTGCAGTAAAATAAGCTCCCCTGCTGGACGCTGTATCAGTTTACTGTGGCTGTTGTAACAACTTACCACAATCTTGGTTTGAAACAATCACATTTATTGTCTTACAGATCTGGAAAGTCCAGAAGTCCAAAATCAGGATCACTGAGCCAAAATCAAGGTCCCAGCTGGGAGATGCTCTAGAGGAGAATGTGTTCCTATCCTCTTCTAGCTTCTGGCCCCTGCTGACATGCTTGGCTTATGGCCCTATCGTTCCACAGCCAGCATTTTCAGTTCTTTCTCTGTCCCATCTTCACAGCATTTTCTCCCCTCTCTGTGTGTAAAATCTTCCATTGCTTCCCTCTTATGCAAATTTTTTCATCTCACAACATGCAATATCACAGCAACAACTTTCTAAGCCAGTAAAACTAAACTTTCATTTCCTCATAGGGCGCCTGTAGGAAAATAAAATCTTTCCTATTCTGCCACCTTGTGGCTGTATCTTATTACTGCTTTGCAAGTTTTTTTAAAAAGTATTTTATGTGTTTTATTTTATTGTTTTATCTTATTTTATTTTTGAGATACTGAGGATTGAACCCGGGGACCTTGTATGTGGGAAGCAAGCTCTCAATCACTTGCGCTTCATCCGCTCCTCTTTGCTAGTTTTTTTAATGAAAAAGTTTCAGTGGACGCATCATAGGAAGACTGATTTTCCAAAAGAAAAAATCAAGATCCTCAGCAGTCGTCTGCCAAGATCCTTTTTGACCATATAGGATAACATTCACATGTTCCAGGGATTCGGATGTAAATAACTTTAGAAGAATGATTTTTCAACCTTTCCCAGCCTCTATACTCCACAAAGGGAAGGATCCCATCTGCCTTCCTTATTTTCTCTAAGCAGTAGCCCTTGCACAGAGATGCTTGCTAAATATATTTTGAATGAATGGATGACAGCACCCATGTGTAGTATTTCATAGCAGTCATGGCAATTTCCAGTTTTATTTTCATCTGCGTGCTTGTTCATTTAATGGCCATTTTCCCTACATTGGGCAAGAGTCTTGACCCTTCTTGGTTATTGCTGCCAAAATACTATCCCTGAATGAGGGCCAGGCATGGCGTATGCCTAATTAACAATCAGATTCCCCAAGTGGCTGTGTGAAAGGAGGGATCACAACTAGGGAAATGCCAAGTGTCCTCAGGAGTAAGCATTCAAAGAACTTTTCCCCCAGAATTGTCGAGGTTCCTCTCCAATAGCCTGCCTGACCACACTCACCTACTCCCCAGGCTCTGTTCCCTTCCAGTCTCCCCTAAATATGGTCTAGCATATTTGCTATAGACTCTGATTAAGCTAGGGAAAGTGATTCCCCAAATCACCTACCCAAATTTGAATTGCTTAAACTAATTGTAGTTGAAAAAAATGCAACAATATTTCCTTACAGACAGGTGACAATTAATTAGCAGATTTCCACTGTTCAGCCCACTGTCATGATTCTTATCAACGTATCACAACATGCAACTTTATAAGTGAGTGGTGCTAGGCATTTCCTCATTGGGTCCTCTGCAGGGAAAGAAAATCTCTCTTTTCCTGCCACCTTGTGGATACCTCCTAGTTCTGCTTTGCTGGTTTTTAATGAAAGAATCTCTGTGGAAACATGAATCTTATCAGGATTTAACATTTCTAGAAGGAAATTTATTTGGTTCTTTGGCTTATAGCACTTACTTCTTTTCAGGAGGTCAGACAAAAGGGTAGCCAATGAGGAAACTAGGTTTGGATTGAAAGTATAAATTTGGTGCCTGCTGTGGGCTAAGCTCAGCCATTCAGTATGTTTGGAATCAGAGAAGAATACAACCCGGTTGTTTTCCCTCCAGGGCTCAGTGTCCAGTGGAGGGAGATAGACAATTATGTGGTACAAGGCCATGAACAAAAGAATGAAGAGAAGGTAGGCTCTTTGGAAGGGGTGCACATGGAACGGAGCTAAGTGGCCTCAAGCTTTCTCCTGGGAAGCTGGGATGCCGTGGGTTGGTGCCCTCGGCAATAGGGTGCTTGTCTGTTCCCTGCTGGTTGTCAGGGACCTGTCTTCACCTCCACTGCTGTTCTTTGCACGGACCTGGGCACTCGGCAAAAACTAATTGGTTCCTAATTTGGATGCTTGCAACATTCTTTTTATCCATAAAATACGTCAGATCTTTGTGGCTGTAGGCAACAAAATGCAATAGCCTTTCTTCAGATGAGTCATCAACAACATGAAGCTTCATTTAAGGCATGGAATAATGTGCTGAATTGCTCAAATGTTTGGAAACTGTTAGGCAAAACAGGTCTTTGGAATGCAACTGTTTATCTCCCATCCTTTGAAGAGAACAGTGCGGAAGCATGAGTTTATTGTCAGAAGGGGCGATGCAAAGACCTATGGGGAAGAGCCGGTGTTTCTCAGTGGGGCATTACTGCTGTGCTGGCTGAAACAGCTCCTCCTTGTAGGGGGTTGGCCTCAGCACTGCAGAGCGTCCATCATCCCCGGCTTCTGGGCACCAGATGTCAGTAGTGTTTCTTAGTGACCATGAAGACCAGAAATACCCCTATTCCTCCCAGAGTCCCAAACCCCTCCTTCCCCCAGGACTCGTGCTGCCAGAGGTAAAGAACCACTGACGCTTCTCACTGTCATTGATGGGTGAATTGAGGGCCAGATTGAAGGAACTTGCCTAGGTCACAGACAAGCCATATATCAAACAATCAGAGAAGGTTTGCTGAAAACCTACTATAGAGAGCTCAGGCACTTTACTAGAGCTTGGGCAAGCCACAGAAGTACCAGAAATGACCAGTTTTCCAAAGAGGACAGAAAGAGTGAAGGAGCTAAGATTTATTGAGCATCCTTTGCATTCTAGCACCTTCGAAACCTGTCCATGTAAGATTTGCCACAACTCTGAGGAAACAAAGACCCAGAGAAGTTAATTGTGGAGTAAGAATATGATCCCAGGTTCTTCTGACTCCAAAGTCAGTTATCCATTCACTTATTACCTTTCCAGTGTATGTGCAAGCTTAGAAATTAGTGTTAAAATATTTTCCAAAATTTGGAAATAAGGTAAAAAGGATGATCATGTATCCTTTAAAAGTTATGCTGGAGCACTGTCTAAAAAGCCTTGCTAAGTGTCATCTGGCTCTCTAGTAAATATAACTATTTAACTTACTATTTACGATTGTTTAGAGCCCAGACTCTAAAGTTCGAGATCAACTAACAGAAAACCAAGAAAGTATAAATGATTTTTTTTTCCCAAGGAGGATAGATATGTAAACGATTCTGTCCAATAGAGAAGATTACTATAAGGTTGTAGATTTATTGCCTTGTAAAACACTCACTCCTTGTATCTAACTTAGCAGTTTTATTCCAGATTTTTTGTTTGTTTGTTTCTCACATCCTCTTTTGAACCAGCTGCCCTTCTTCTTGTTTCCTCAGTAATGAATTAATGAAACCATTGACACATGTTCACTATATAGTACGAGAATTAGGTTTTTAGTTCCTTGGAGATTATATTTTTTGGAGGATGGATTATATTTTGTACTACCATAAGCCAATATCACTTGGCTGCTGCAGTGTGAGAGTAAAACTCCAACTGCTGTATAGAACAAATGAGAAGGCTGAGAGCCGGGAGGGTCAAAGACAGGGCTTTGGAGGAGGGATAATATTTGAATAGGTAGCAATAAAGGAGGGCTCTCCAGGGGAAGATTGCAACACAAGCAAAGAAAGAAGGAAATTAAGCTTTTTGGTAGAAGCTATGATTAGAAGAAGGGTGCCTGGTTTAGTCTTTCTCCTTGGATCAAGTTCTTGACCTCATGAGATGTGATTGTGAAGATTTTTGTTTAAAGACTACTGTAAGTGGCCATGGTAGCTGTTGGGTGTGGGGAATGGGAGGAAGAGATGAGATATGGAGGCGTTTTCGGGATTGGAGTTGTCCTGGATAGTGTTGCAGGGACAATTACAGGACATTGTATGTCCTCCCATGGCCCACTGGATGGAACGTGGGAGAGTGTGGGCTATGGTGTGGGCCATTGACCATGAGGTGCAACGATGCTCAGAGATGTGTTCACCAAGTGCAATGAATGTCTCATGATGATGGAGGAGAATGATGCTATGGGGGGGGGAGTGGGTGGGAGTATAGGGGGACCTCATATTTTTTTAATGTAATCTTAAAAAAGACAAAAAGAAAAAAAGAAAAAAAAAGACTACTATAGGGGAGTGGCTGTAGCTCAGTGGTTGAGTGCCTGCTTCCCCTGTTCAAGGTCCTGGGTTCAAATCCCTGGTACGTCTTAAACAAACAAGGAAGCGGATGTGACTCAAGTGAAAAGGCCTCCACCTACCATATGGGAGGACCTAGGTTCAATCCCTGGGGCCTCCTGGTAAAAAAGAAGAAGAGAAAGCGTGCCCACATGGCAAACCGAGTACCCCATGGTGACCCAGGTGCCCATGCGGTGAGCCTAGTGCCCGCATGCTGAGCCAGTGCCCATGTGGCAAGGCAGTGCCCATGTGAGTCCCCACATGGTGAGCCAATGCCTGCGCGGTGAGCTGAGTGCCTGCACAGTGAGCCAGTGCCTGCGCAAGTGAGTCACGCAACAAGATGATGATGCAACAAAAGAGGTGAAGGGGAGAGTCAAGGTGAAGCGCAACAGAGACCAGGACCTGAGGTGGTGCAATTGACAGGGAACAGCTCTCCACATCAGAGGTTCCCAGGATCAAATCCCAGTGAATCCTAGAGGAGAAAGATGAGAAGACAAGAAGAGAAATAGAAGAGAAGATCACACAGCGAATGGACACAGACAGCAAAAACAACAGGGTGGGGGTGGGGATGGGGTGGAGGAGGAGAAGGAAAAAAAAACAAACCAAACAGACGAAAACTACTATTCAATGAGGGCAGAATTTGGAGCTAATTTATTCAACAATATATTCTTTGTTCCTGGACATAGTGGACCTGGAGAGGCTGTTTGTTGAATGAGTAAGTTCATCAAAATGGAAGACTATGATTAGGTTCCATTCATTGACCTGACCCTGTGCCAAGCTCTTTACATAAATAATTGCATCAGTTCTCACTTTGATCGTATGAAGGGGAATTTTCTAATTTTTTTAAATGGTTCTGCCTATGATAAAACTGTAACATGGATGATCTTTAATTTGGGGACCTCCTTAATCCTTTCTCCATGACTCAAGACTTATAATTATTCCTTCCATTGCCCAAACTTTCTCTTCCCACTCCAAGGCTGGTGGTGTCATCATTGGAATGAGTCAGTCCCAAATTATGTGCTGTTGAGAGAGGCCCAGAGGGCAATCTGGGTTACCAGGGACATGCATAAGTAAGTACTTGCTGAATTAAAAAAAAAAAAACTTGTATTTTCTTTTTTTATAAGATACTGAAATCAAACAAAATGTTACAATAAAAAAATATAAACGGTTCCCATATACCCCACTCCCACATCCCCCTACTCCTCCCACAACGACAACTTCTTTCATTAGTGTGGGACAGTCATTGCATTTGATGAGTAAATTTTAGAGCATTGCTACACAGCATGGATTATATTGCTGAATTTTAATGAGTGAATCTGGAGGCAACAATCCCTGAGGTCCTTGGTTTTCTGACCCACAGGGCACCCTGGTATTGTGGTGGGAATTTTAAACTAAAACAGAGGGAAAGTGGTTCTGCTTTCACCCTTATCCTTATCCCATGTGAGAAGAGATCTCTGGACCTCTTATGAGAAGACTCTCCATGTTTCTGGGTACTGGAATGGAGTCCCAGACAGAGATGTGTCACTCCAATTCTGCCTTCAAGAAAGGACTCACTATACTGCCCAGTTGTGAGGGGTATGGTTGACTGACAGCCTCCAACTGGTGACTCATTCAGATTCGCCTGGACCCTTGAGTCCAGGTACCAGTCTAGGATGGCTCCAGCCAATGACCGAGCAAGCGTGTGATACAAGGGCTTATCCATTTCTGCTTGATGTAGGACTCCTCTGATAACCTCTGGAGCCCCCCATTGGGAACAGAAACTTTATCTGATCTGCATGATGGTCTGATAGCTCCCCTTGTCCAATACTGCTTCCTCCCTTTCCCATTCACAAATATTGCTCCCTAATAAACATTAATCATTCTCAAGTCTGCTTCAGCATCTGCTTTTTGGAGAACCCAGCTAACACAGATGGGATGTTGGTAGTGCCAAACAATTTTCCAATGGTGAAGGGAATGGAGAATTTAAAATTGGATTTGAGCCAACATTAGCAGCATGTATATTGACCTGACTGCTAGGGACCAACAAATATTTCCACTCTGGCACGTGGATCAAATAAGCTTGTGTTTCTTGCTATTCTTCTTGGCACAGAATATGCCTTGGTATAGTGTAACATGGCTTAAATGTTGCCACTGGCTTTCTCAATGAGGAATTTGTCCAACTGATTGAGAGTGTAACTGAGGACAAGGTCATGAGTACTTTTCCAGCCAGCCAGTTCATTTCATTCAAGTTACCCGGTTATAGATGGACTGTTATCTGTTCACACATGAATTCCATAAACCCCTTGCCCACCCAAAGTCATAGTCATGACTTGGGCCACTTGCTTCTCAACAACCTGGAAGACTGTCATCCTTTTCTTGGGCCTCTTATAAAATGCCCTATATTTGGTATTGGTGCAAGAGTCTTAATGTGGTTATGACCAGGTATTTTTTGGTATGAAAGCAACTCCTATAATTCCTCATCAGAGGAGAAATACCCCTAAATCATCCATCCATCCATTCATCCATCCAATGATTGTTGATCGCCCTTTATTGCTCAGACTCTTGCAGCCACATGCCAAGCACCACATCTTTAAGAAATCTGCATGCAGCTTCTTCAGTAGCAACTACCAGGCAGACTCCTTTGAGGGCTGACAGCATTACTATTCCTGTCATCTGTTTTTCATGTCAGAAACAGCAGGCCCCAATTCATGTAGTGGAGCCAATAAGAGTGAGGGCTCAGGCCTCAGACAATCTCAGATTCAAATATGGGTTCTCCCATAGATACTTGCATGATTTTGGTAAGGTTACTTAACCTCTCTGAGCATTAGTGCACACGATTCTGTAAAATAAGATAAAATGGCAGCTCCCATGCAGAGCTTATGAAGATTTGATAAAATAATGTGCGTAAAGTGATCATTTAATGCTGACTGAGGGCTTACCGTATTTCAGACATTGAAATATTATTTTAATATATCTGGCCCCAGGACAAGGGAGATTTGGACTGCTACAAAACATACTTCCATTGTAACTATTTGTCTTGGTAAATGGACCTTGGCATAATCCCTGCTTGGAGCGCCCTGAGCAAATATGACTTTGTGACAAGATGTTCTTTCTTTGGTTACCAGGCTTTTGCCACAATTGTTGTATTGAAATCCAAGGGCCTTACATATTAAACTAGCTGATGCAATATGGCTCTAATGTAGCAGTTTGCAATCTATATGAGTGCTATGCTTGAAATGTGGAGATATAACTAGATAAACACTCTGCTCTTAAAAGATTGATCGATTGGGGGGCAGGTGACTGGGCAGCTCAACCCTGGAATGGCTGGCCATTCTTGACAAGAGTCAGGACCATATTCAGTGGTCCCATTAAAGACAAGGCCCAAAGGCCAGCTCTTCAGGGCAGCAGTAGACCAGAGGGTCACTTGTCCCATCTGCTGCTGTTCTGCTGAGACCCACTCATCAGAATTGCTCTTCCTCCCTCGGCAGAAAGGCAGGAGTCAGTGCCCCTGGACCTGTAGGCTGGCAGAACAACTCAGTTCTCACCCCTTTCTCCCTAACAGAAAGCACAGAACCTTGTCGGGAGTGGGAGAAACAGAAACCCTTTACTCCTCAGAGACCCTCCTTTTCCTTCCCTGCTGGATCAGGAGAGGACAGGATGTCACTGAAGAGTGCTTGTTTTCCGTCTTTACTTCTTGTGAATTTGTGCTCCTTGGGTAAAGCCCCATTTACCTGGAGGAAGAAACAACCATTCTGGCTCCATACCTGGAATTGGGAGTGCAGTCTTTAACTGGACCTGATCACGTTTCCCTTTTTTTCTCTTCTTATTCTTCTTCATTACTATTGGTTCTTCTATTTTCCTATATGAAATTGTTTACTTTCGACCTTATAATCAAATTGTTTTTAAATCATCCTCATACTGGCCAGGAGTTTCTTCAGGGCCCAGCCCCGACCTTGTCTATCTCTTTAGCCTTCCAAATGCCAGGTGTATGCCCAGCACATAGTAAGCATTTGATCATGATAAATGAACTAAGTTAAATCATCATTTTTCGAAATCTTTTAGAAACATCATCTTCTAAAGCAACTTGCTACACCACAGACAAAATTCCTCTGCAATCAAATGCTGAATCAGGTATCTTGCATTATACAGTAGATGCATTTCCTATAGATGGGTGGGTAAGTGACCCTTTGTAAATTAACTCTTTGTCCCATGTGTTTACATTACCATCTGAGAAATTCTATAACATGAGTACTTACTTTTCCGTTTCCACTTCCTCTTTTTTTTTTTCTTTCTGGTCATCCTTCCTTATCTCTCTGCCTCATTCAATGCTCCGCAATACAAAAGTTATTCTTTCATTCAACTGTGATATTTATTGATCACCGACAACCTGTGAGAGTGTTTTCAGATCATAGGTCCACAGCTCTTAGCACAAATATTTAAATGCAGCGCAAGTGTATTATTTAAGGGAACTCTTTTTCAAAGCAAAGTATCCCTCTTGACTCATTTAATTAGTTCATCTTTGGTTTTGTCTGGATTTTCTTCCACCAAGTCTCTAGATGGATTGCATTGCATCTATTGGGTATTTTTGCAGCCTTGTCCTTGCCATTTCAGTGCTTCTAGGCTTTCCTGGCAATGCCCAAGCTATTCGCCAAAACGTGGCAGATTTGAAATGGAAGCAAATAGCCAGAATGGGGAATAGTCAACCCTAATGTCTTAGTACATAAGATTTTCCAAAACATAAACTTTTGCTCATAGATTTTAGTTTAAAGCTCTCCCTCCACTCCATTGATACAATAATATAAATTAGGAGGTGAATGCCCAAAAGCAATTGTTATTTACAAAAGGATTTCCAAGAAGATTCACTTTAATAACAAGAATTCCTAGTGCTTTTAAAGATAGGATTTCGCATACAAAGCATTCCAAAGGTGGTGCTATGTAGCAGGTGCTACGAGAGGTACAAAGTTGACCAAGGTAGATATCTCCTCCTTCAGGGAAATTATTCCTTGTATGGAAAAAAAAAAAAATACCAGAATGTGACAGTATTGCACTACGGTATAAGAGTCCAGAGTTAGGAAAGCTGCGGGATGGGATAGGGATGGTGTGTGCAGCAGCGGCTGCTGACGCTCATGTCAGCCTCATAGCCCAGGAAGAGTTCATTGTGCAAACTGGCTGCTCATGGGCTGCCATCTTATTCTTGGAGAGAAGCAAATAGAGGGAATAAGGCAGTCAGCCTTTTCCACCAGATGCAAGCTCAGGTCAGCAAAACCCACTACCAGTCCATGATGGGTGAAGTGACATAAGCTTCAAGATACCAGAGATTGGATATTGGTTGAACATGAACAAGGAATGATCACTAAGGGGCTGGGGTGACTTTCTTTTGTAAGCAGGCCACAGATAGAAAGCCATGATTCTTAGGTCCTCTACCCACTCTCTTGTGCCCAGCTCCTCCCATGAGCTGTTTTCTGTTTTGGGAGTACACAGGATTCTGCCTCAGTATTCCTTCCACCTAGAGAAAATACTCTTCTCATCTGCACTACACATTTCCATACCTTCCCTACTTTTCAAGGCTTACCCCAAGCCCCACCTTCTCCAGGGAGCATTTTCTGACCTAACCGTCCAGACATTATGCTGCGGATTCTACACATATTGAGTCCCTACAGCCATCTGTTAGGTAAATTATCCCCAAAAGAGGATGCTTCAGTCCGGAGAGGTTAACTGACCTGTCCATATGGTTTCCTAATGGCAGAAATGGGAGCGAAGCCCAGCTCTGCATGACCCGAAGTCCATGCTCTTAAGCACTTCCTACATAATGGCTTATTTCATTATGCTTTTTCATTAGATTTTTTAGTGAGTATATGAAGCATTACCCCAACTTCACTTGAAAGAAGGGAAGCTATCCATTTCTCCCATGGGGCCCATTGGGTAGGGATATAGGCATCATAGTTAAAGAGTTCGTCATTAATTGTGGGGACAGGAAAGGCTGCAAAGGTTGGATGCAGAGAAGAAGGAAAAGTAACTAAAGAGTACTGAGTACCAGACACCGTATTTTAAAGACTATTTTATTCAGTCCAATTTTTATGCTTTATGACAGGTACTATCATCTTTTTTTTTAAGATTTATTTTTATTTATTTCTCTTGCCTTCCCCCCACCCGCATTGTCTGCTCTCTGTGTCCCTTCTCTGTGTGTTCTTCTGTATCCGCTTGCATTATCCAGCGGCACTGGGAAACTGCATCTCTTTTTTGTTGCATCATCTTGCTGTATCAGCTCTCCATGTGTGTGGCACCACTCCTGGGCAGGCTGTGCTTTTTTTGCGTGGTGGGCTCTCCTTGCAGGGTATACTCCTTGCATGTGGGGTACCCCCATGCTGGGACACCCCTGCGTGGCACGGCACTTCTTGCACGCTGCAGTGCTGCATGTGAGCCAGCTTACCAACCGATCAGGAAACCCTGGGGATCGAACCCGGTACCCTCCATATGGTAGATGGATGCTCTATCAGTTGAGCCACATCGCTTCCTACTATAATCTTTAATAGAGACAATTTTCTGTTTTGAGGTTCATGAAAACTTAATTCCTCTCATTATCTTTGACTTTTTTATTCCAAGCCAGATCTGCGGTTAAAACTGGTTCTAAAAGACAGCTCTTTATAACATCCACTATTTTTCTTGAGAACGTGTTTTGAGAAATTCAAGGTCACCAGGTAGATCTAAAAGAGATGGGATTGCCAATTTTCAAAAAGGGCAAGGATAATCCCTGGACCCACACCAGTGAATGCCAGACCATTTCATGGAGTGGGAGGAGGAAAGGTGGTGACCCATGGACAGAAAACTGGGCTCTGAATGGATATAAAGACAGAGGAGCTGGGGCATGGAGTCACTTTAGGCAACAAGTCACCCCAGGTGCCTGTAGAGGAGACGTGCTGTCCCCTGTCAAGATGAAGCTGCTTTTGCTGTGTCTGGGGCTGTCTCTGGTCTATGCCCACCAGGAAGAAAGCCATGATGTTATGACGAGCAACTTTGATATGTCAAAGGTAGAGTCTGTGAACTTCTGAGGGTGGATTGGGGGATTTTGAAACTAGTTGAGTCCTACTGGAGGGTAGGGGTTACTTGGCTTATTAGATAAAAGGGATGGTTTCAGACCTTGGACTAAAAGTGATTATACCATGTCAAAAGACGTCAACAGGAAGCAGACTTGGCCCAGTGGTTAGGGTGTCCGTCTACCACATGGGAGGTCCGTGGTTCAAACCCTGGGCCTCCTTGACTCGTGTGGAGCTGGCCCATGTGCAGTGCTGATGTGCGCAAGGAGTACTGTGCCACGCAGGGGTGTCCCCAAAAAGGAGTGTCGTGCCATGCAGGGGTGTCCCCGCGTGTGGGAGCCCCAGGCGCAAGGAGCGTGCCCTGTAGGGAGAGCTGCCCAGTGCGAAAGAAAGTGCAGCCTGCCCAAGAATGGCACTGCACACATGGAGAGCTGACGCAACAAGATCATGCAACAAAAAGAAACACAGATAACTGTGCTGGTGACAACAACAGAAGCGGACAAAAAAGAACACACAGGAAATAGACACAGAGAGCAGACAACTGGGGCAGGGGGAAAGGGGAGAGAAATAAAGAAAGAAAGAAAATCTTAAAAAAAAAAAGACGATAACACTTGGGGACCTCCATTCTCACTGGAGGGACAATGGAAAGAGTCCTGGGTGTTTTGCCAGTTGACCTGAGTCCTAATTCCATCTTCATATCTTATCCCATGGGCCAGCGTTCAAGGTGAGCATCATGTTCATATGTGTCTTCTCTCTTCTCTTCTTACCTCATCATTTTACTGATTTTTTTGCAGGTTGAAGGTGAATGGTATTCTGTTCTCTTGGCCTCAGACAGGAGAGAATCTATAGAAGAGAATGGTTTCATGAGGGTTTTTGTGAAAAGCATCCATGTCTTGCCCGACTCATCTCTGTTCTTTCAATTTCATATGAAGTAAGTGTGGCCTTTATTATCTGGGAGAGGAAAGTAGAAGCCTTGGTTTTGTCTTGGACCTCTACACCCACACACCCCCACATACACATGCACACATATGCATGTTGTGCATGCATGCTGGGCCTGTGCCCAAAATCAGAGTTTCTCATCTGGCACTGATCGAGGACTTGAAGGACCTAAGGCTTTTCCAGATTCAGAGACAAGAGTTGGTAACAGAAGGAAATGGGAGTGAGGGAAGTAGAGGACAGAGACACATCAGAGTCACAGGAAGTGTGGCAGTATAGCTTAGGTAAAGAGCAAAGAATTTGGATTAACAGCCTGAATTCTAATCTATCTCTATTCTTACTAGTTGTTTGACCAAGAAAATTCCTTTCTTTCCACTTGCATTTTCCCTTTGGTAAAAGTGGGTGATAATAACTGTCCCTCCTGGCTTTTTTTGTGAGGTAATGTTGTAAAGCACTCATCTGAGAGGCTGGCACGTGATGAGGACTCAGCTAACTGTCTAAACAAGTAGTTTCAGAAAGAGTAATAGTGAAAATAGTGGTAGGAGTAACAATAACAGGAAGAGTTGAGTTATTTTTATAGTATCAAATCAAGTGAAATAATGTAAATTAAAGTTCTTTGGAAATGGTATTAAAATGTTCAAAAGGTAAATGGAATGATAAACTCAAGTTATAGGTAGATTGGAGGTGGGGGGGGGAGGGAGCCTGCCCCTAGTGACATCTCTTGGACATCAATCCATTCTGTTTTACAGAATAAATGGAGAATGTATTTTATTAAATTTTACTTGTGACAAAACGGAAGTGCAGGATGAATACAGTGTTGAGAGTAAGTAAACAGAAAACTCTTTCTTAATTCTACTTCAGACTGCTAGGAATTTACTGAACCCCAATATCTTTGGTACCATGATCAATTGCTGATCAATGTTATTGTTTTTTTTTCTTAAGTAATATAATGGGGACCACCTAATAGTCAACATCCTGAGTTTGGGAAAACTTTGTTGTAAAATACCGATGCCTGGCTCTTAATGCCACTAGATGAAGAGAAGTGATTTGGTCATATGTCCCTCCTGCAAAAAAAGTAAATTGGCAGGACAGTCTCTCTCTTTCTGATGATGCCTGGTGGCCACTGAACAGCACATTGCTGAGGATGTAGCACGGGGTACATAGGCCAGTGGGGTTTAAACAAGAAGATGGAGACACGTCACGGCAGCGATGCTGAGGGAGGTGGGTGGTCTCAGGGAGGTAAAGAGGGTGAATGGCTGCTAGGGCTGAATCCTTCTGCCACTAGTGGTCAGTTTACCGGTATCCCTTTTCTTAGAATTCACCTCATACAGCACAGGTTGATGCAAATGGAAGGCATTAGCCATCCTCTGTCTCTACCTCTTACAGGACATGTACTTGAATTTATTTTGTGAGAGAGAACAGGTGAAGAGTTTCGCTTGCTTCCTTCCCATGGACCAATGAAGTTCTGAACTGTGTTCTGTTTCCTCCACAGATCGTGGAATTAATAAATTTCACATAATTGAAACTGATTATGAGAAATATATTTTTTATACACTCACAAATTACTACGAGGGAACACAATTCAAAGTGATGGAGCTCTATGGTAGAGTATTTTCCTGCTGGCACTCATCTTGGGGTGGGAAGAAAGGAACCCTGGAGACAAAATGGCCTTCCCAGGCTTAGCCTAGGAGATCCTCCCTCTCTGAAGACAGATGTTCACTTTGGGGATTCCTCAGTCTCAGTGATGGGAAGATGATGAAATCTTTCATCATGCCAGAAGGGAGAGTCTACTGATGTCAAATTGCAGGACAGCTCATATCCCCCACAACTCTGCCACCTGAGCCCCCAGAAAGTACCATCCATTCCCTGATCCATCTCTAGCCCCACCCCTCTCACTTGCCTCAGTGACAAGAGTCCCAGTAGTTACAGTCACTTTTCCTACAGCCCGAAAGAAAAACATTAACTGAAAAATCAAGAAAAGGTTTGAGAAACTTTGCCAAGAGAATGGAATTGTTAAGGAAAACATACTTGACCTGACAAAAGTCGGTAAGTTCAGCGATTTCTAGCTTTCTCTTCCTCGCTTTCCATATCGCTGAAGGGAAAAATCCAAGGGACAGTAATGCCTCCTCTATTCATTGCCCTTAGTCCCAACCCAGAGAATCATCTGGTTTCTCTCTGGGAAAGGAGCTGGGGTTGGGGTCTAAATGTGTTCTGCTCTGCCTCTACAGATCGCTGTCTTGAGGCCCAAGATACGGGAGACGCCCCAGCCTCCAGGTTGGTGATCTCTAATGCTGGGGAAGATGGGGTGGTCCAGGAGCTAGTGCCTTCTGAAAGCATTGGGAGTTTGTTACAATAAAAGCAACTTGGTAAGGAAGCTGGTGAGAAGAGCTTGAAATTTGAGTTGGAGGCCCTGGGTTCAGGACCTACTCCTACCGTGAGCTTTCCAGCAGATGACCTAAGGAATTAAGAAGCAAACAATGACATCGACCTTGTGGAGAGTGGATATAATGCTGGTGAAAAGGCACAGTCGTTGATAATGGGCTAAAGAATTACTGGCACTTGAAGTTTGAAATGGAAAAAGAGTAGCAGAGTAGCAGTATGAAACTCAAATACACTTCCTTGTTTGTGGCCCATCTGCCAAGCACAGGAAGTCCTCTCTGCCTCCACTTATAAGAATTTCTTCTTTTGTACTTCTTTTGTACTTGGCTGTGCCTGCTCAATCTCGACAGGGAGCTGTGTGGCCTTCCCATTTCCTCCAACCTGGCAAACAGACACTGAGTTTCCTCATCTGATTCCTGCCTCATAGTAACTGTGGGGCTTTATTCAGAGAACGTGTGAAATGTCTCAGCACCTAAGGCTTGCATAAAGTAAGCATTTAGTAAAAGGTTGCTGTGACTGTTTGCCATTATTCCTTAATCTATCACAAAGTCTTCAAAACTTCTAATTCTGGTAAATGGCAGATGCAAGCCTAGAAACCTTCAGTGCATTCTTTCTCTTTTCTTTAGTCTCAGTTAGAGGAAGACTAAGATGGCATCAGCCACAGAAAAGATGTCATTTAGTCAATGCTCTCCCTGCCCTCTTCTGGCAAATAACAGGTTAGATAGAATGCAGGCTGATATCTATTCCTTCACTATTTTTCTCTATAATGGAAGTTATTTCGGTCCTCAATTCAATGCAAAGAAAACTTAAGTTTCTATGTTCTCTTTCTCCTCTTCTTACTTAGCACCAAGTGAATGCTTCCTCACTTGGGCTCCAAGAGCTTCCTTTCCATGGTCTCTTCATCATCTCAAGATAAATTCTGCAACCTGATTTCCATCACTGTCGCATATAAAAGCCTGATCCCGCATCTTCAGGATCTTCCCTGATTGCCTCGGAAGACTCATCAATTCCCCAGGAATCAAAGGTTTTCTCTGAATTTCTGACTCTCTTTGCCATACCCAGGGAACTGTACCATGAATATATCCTTCCTCTAACTAGTCAATAAATGATAAACCTTGCTGTCATGTGATATGTCTTTGGATATGGGAGAAATGTGGGCTGATAGCAAGTGAATGAGGGGATTTCCTTGGCCCTGCACCCAAATTCCTCCACTGGCTTCTTAGACTCTTCCTAAGTTTCAGGACTCTTGCTCCTCTGCAGTACTTCTCTGTCCATTATCCCAAGTCCCTGTGAGCACTGCGTGCCTTTTGATTTTTCTACTTCTTAGGAAACTGATAAGACTGTTCCATGTACTATAAGAATGTAAGAATTTCCCCATAACTTCTCCATCTTAGAATTATCTACTGAGAGATAAAAATGCTGAGGCTGGTACCATATTGATGTGTTTCAAGACATGCCCCTGTAACATGAATATTGATTATTATTCATACTGTGAGATTGTATCCTTTCACACTTTTTATTTTTTATTTTGTCTTTATTCATTTTTTTAATATTACATTTTACAAAATGAGGTCCCCATATACCCCCCACCCCCTCTTTTCACACTTTTAGAGAGTATGTAAAACCCTTCTTCAACCACTGCTATTATCTACTGTGAACATATTAAGTGAGGTTCTATTAAATGTGAGATAGCAACGCCTCTCTTCTGTACTTGGTTATGTCAGGAGATATCAAGGGGTTAAATGTTATTAACTTCTTCTTTGAAGAGCTAACAGTCTTTGGGAAGAGGGAAATTATTGATCCTTCCCCATTTATTGTCCTTTCCCAGCACCACCAGCACATGAAAACAGCATAAATGTTACACATGGGTGTTGGGGCAGAGCAAGACGTGGGTGGAAGGCTGTCATGCCAAAAGAATGGTTCAGTCATAATGGAATAAAGGACTAATGAGATTCAACACAATCTCAATCAAAATTCCAACAGCCTACTTTGCAGAAATGGAAGAGCCAATTAGCTTTTTTTTTTTTTTTCAAACAGAAGGTCTCACATATTTATTACTGAACCAATATATTTATGCCAAAGCACAAAAATAACTTTTTCTTCTAATAAAGTCCAACTGTTAAGAAAGAAAAGAGTCTCCTCCAATAAGGTGTAAGTGAACTCAATACAGCGTAAACATGTGAGTTATTACATGTGCGATTCCTTACAGACCCACCTTGGTTCTTCTCCAATGTCTTCTCTTGGAGTTGTACCTGATTTTATTGCCAGTTTTCATTCGAATCCACCGAGGAATGGGACGATTCTGTTTTTGTTTCTTGGCCAGGAATCGCTTGATTCTAAAAGTCTTATGAGAAGACATGGTGAAGCTTGAAGTCAAACGCACACACAATGGCGGAGGAAGAGAGAAAGAGTCCAATTAGCTTTTGGAAGCTAATTTGTTTGGAAGGGTAAGGGGAACCAAATAGCCAAAAACATTATGAAAAAAAAGAATGAACTTGGAAGACTCACACTCTCTGACTTTAAAGCAAGTTACAAAGATACAGTTGTCAAAACAGTACCTACATAAGGATAGATACATTGTCCAGTCAAATTGAGTGTTCAGAAGTAGACCTATGGCCAATTGATTTTTGACAAGGCTGCCAAGTCCATTCAATTTTGAAAGAATAGTCTCTTCAACAAATAGTACTATGTAACAATTAGTCTTAAAGCCATAAAGAGCAATTGCATTTCTTTGTAAGATACATACCTCCAGTGACTGTGATCCCTCCCAGGAAATAAGTGGGTGCATTTTTTTTTTCCTTAGGTAAAAAGCCTCAATACTCTCTGGCCCATCTCCTTTTGTAGCCAGTTGCAAGAGATCAATGCCTCTAACAGATTGATTGAATAACTCATCATTATAAGCAACATAAATGTGAATTTTCTTTGACAAGTTAAAAAGGAAAGTACTAGATCTATAATAGCATTGCTAGAGCTAAAAAAGAAATTGTTGAGCAAGAATATCTAGTTGTTGAAAGCTGTTCACAGTGTGATACATTTGTATTAATTTTAAATAACATACAGAACACATGCTATATTATTTATGGATACCTATATGTATCTTAACACAGTTCTCATAATGTGCATAAATATCACCTCGGGATCTTGTTAAAATGCAGGCTCTGATTCACTAAATCTCAAGTGGGCTTGATATTTTGCAATTCTTTTTTTAAAATATCTTTTTCTTTATTTTTAAGGAAGTTTTAGACCACAAAAAATTACATTGAAAATATGAGGGATTTCCATATACCCTATCCCTTCCCTCTCTCATGTTTTCCCCTAATAATAACATCTTTCATTCGTGTAGTACATTTGCAATTCATAAGCAAATATTGAATCACTGGTACTAACCATGGTCCATAGTTTACAGTATGGTTTAACACTTTGCATTACACAATTTTATGTTTTGACAAAAGGTATTATGGCCTGTATCCATCATTGCAATATCATGCAGAACATTTATAGTGTCCCCAAAATGCCCCATGTTAAAGCTATTCTTCCCTCTCCCTCCCCTCAGAACCTCTGGTGACTACTGTCTTTACATCAGGGCTAAAAGTTCTTCCATGACTAGAATAACAGTAAGTCTACTATGGTCCATAGTTGCATTCCCCCCTTATGTTTGTTCATTCTCAATCTTGAGGATTTTGGGATGGTGAAGCCACTCTCCTTCTGATTGAGAGAGGGCTTAGATCCCAAAGCACAGATGGATTGAACTGTCTTCCTTGCAGTTGTAAGATACTCTCTGTTTTCTGGGATGGGCATTGTCCACCATCATCATTTTGTCAGTTGTCCTGGGTGATTCCAATGAATGGCAAGTAGGTGTTGGCTGTAACTGTGCTGAGAGTCAGGGCTCAATGACATATGAACAGACAGAAGATTTAAGTTGCTGGAACATATATTTAATAGGTACAGTGCTAATTAGAGGGTAAATAATAGAGGCATAAGAATCATGTGTAGGAAAATTCTATTACACTGGGGAGATAGATTAACATATATTCCAAGATAAGTCCCACCAATGGGCTGTTAATTTCCTGGGGTTGTCTGCCCTAACTATAGGTTCCAGATGTCTCTAGAGCTGTCAGGAGCACCCCTGCTTGAAGCATTGTTTACTGTGGCCATCAGTGAGATCCTCCACATAAATGTAACCTCTGGAATGACCTCCTGACTCCCCTTGAAAACTCTTAGCTGGAGAACTCATTTGCATGTAATATTTCCCCCTTTTGGTCAAGGAGTTTTCCTAAATGCATTGCTGGTTGGTGCTTCGTCACAATCCCTCAGTTCCAGGGAGGCCCATCCCTGGAAGTCATGTCCCATGCTGGGGGGAAGGCAGTGAGTTTATATGCTGAGTTTGGCCTAAAGAGAGTCCACATTTGAGCAACAAGGAGGCTTTCAGAAGGTAATTCTTAGACAACATATATTACTAGACTAAGTTTAAATTTTACAAGAATAAGGTTCATAAGTACATGCTTTAATATCAAAGGCCTGGCGTATTGGTCTGTCCTCTATTTCTAGGCATTGCCTATGTACTCTAGAGATTCTTGCAAATCTATTAGAGAATGTAGCAGGACTCCCCAGAAGATAATCTGCGGTGCTAACAAGTCCCCTAGTGATGTCAATGCTGCTAATCTGTGGTCTACATTTTGAGTAGCAAGATATTAAATTATTAACAAATATTGGAAGGGCATCTACCGGCTATCAATAGAATTTACTTCTGAGCAGTGAGTGAAGGGAATGAGATGGGGATGGTAGTCAGAGGGGATACAATCTTTTTTAAAATCAGTTATTGGGGAAGCGGTTGTGGCTCAACTAATACAGCGTCCGCCTACCATATGGCGGGTCCAGGATTTGATACCCAGGGCCTCCTGACCCGTGTGTTGAGCTTGTCCATGCGCAGTGCTGCCTGCGTGCAAGGAGTGCTGTGCCACACGGGGTGTCCTCCAAGTAGGGGTGCCCAACATGCAAGGAGTATGCCCTGCAAGGAGAGCCGCCCCATGAGAAAAAAGCACAGGCCACCCAGGAGTGGCACCGCACACACAAAGAACTGACGCCCCAAGATGATGTAACACCACCACCAACAACAAAAACTGACAGTTTCCTGGGGTCGCATGACAAGCATATAAGCAGAAACAGAAGAACATACAGCGAATGGACACAGAGCAGACAACAGGGGTGAAGGAGAGAAAAATAAAGAAAATGAATCTTTAAAAAAAATAAAAAATAAAATCAGTTGTTTAATTACTAGTAATTTTTTTAAAAGAGTATATGCATTACAATTTTGGAAAACAGGAAAAAAGGTTAAGAGTTGTTAATTCTGGGCAAGGGACATATAAGTGATTGTTGTTTTCTTCCTCCTAGCTTTCTGCATTTTAAAAATTTCTCCAAAAAGTGCTGGGGGGGGGGGTGGTAAAGGAAGGAAAGAGAGAAAAAAAAGGGAAAGAAATGGAGAAATGGTAAAGAATATAGAGAGGTGAGCTGAGAGCCAGGGAATGCACTAGAATCTACTTTTCTCCAGGGCTCATGGTTAGGAAAGCTTTTGGTGGAAGAGGATGAATTCTGAAATTCAGCAAGGCTTTTACCTGGACTGGAGGCTCCTCCCACCTTTCCCCAAACTCTAACTAAACCAAAAAATAAACAGAGTGAGTAAGGGGTGGTGAGGGGAGTGAGTGGGAAAGCTTAGGTCAACAAATCAATAGGCAGATAGTGTAAAAAGAAATGTTATATATCCATACAACGGAATATTATTCTGCCACAAGGAATGACGTTCTTATACATCTTACAACATGGATAAACTTTGAAGACATCACGTTGAATGAAATAAGTCAAACACAAAAAGACAAATATTGTCTGATTTCCCTTATATGAAATAACTAGAATATGCAAATTCATAGAGACATAACGAGGATTATCAGTTAGGAGGGCAGGAGAATGGGAAGTTAATGCATAATGGGTATAGTTTATGTTTGGGGTGATGGAAAAGTTTTGGAAATCATAGTAGTGATGGTAGCACAACATTGTGAATGATTTATATTATATATATATAACCACAGTAATTTTTTTTAAGTGAAGCAGGGTACAAGATTTCATTGGATATAACTACAGCTAAAGAAACAGGTTTTGGGGACAGACACAAAAAAGGAACCTCCCAGAACCACACTGTGGTTCTTGGTAGAAGTTTCTAAATAACTGGCTTTGAGAAGTTTGAGAACACTAATAAATAACATCCTTTTTATCCCTGACTAAATTTAGAATGAACCGAGACAGAGACTCAGGAGTCATGTCACTCAAGATGACTTTTTTTACCCAGAAATCTGTTGGAAAATACAAGTTGTGGCCAGGTGGATTTGCAAATCCACCCTCCCTTTCCCGTTAAACATCTCCTCCACATCCAGCAGAGAGCAGAGTGGTGTACCACGCTTACAGCCTGGTCAAGAGCAGACCAGAATACAAACTCTCAGAAAAAAGAACCCAGAATGGTCTGCAACAGTCATGTCCAGTTCCTTTTCTCCAAGTTATTAGGCAGACAAATCCTTCCTCCTTCCCAGGAAAAGGTTAGGAAGGAAGTGAGAGAGGCCAGGAATACTACTCATGGAGAAGTCTTCCTCTCTCATGAAAAGCATGAGGAAAGGGACACAGGATCCCCTCACGACAGCATCGCACTGATATTCTCTTCGGGGAAAGGATTGGTGCACCTTGACCATTTTTTCAATCCCACCCCACAATCACTTTCCAATCAGTTATTATCTAAACTAAAAGGCAGAGTGACTTTTCAAACCTCATTTTAAACTGGCTAGAATATCTAATGAAATCAGGAATCACATGGAAGTTATGGTGGAAGCTGCCATCAAAGGGAACTATGCTACTGCTTCTTGGTGCACTTTGCACAAGAACTACAAGTCCTTGCTCCCAATCAAGTGCCTTTGGGGATTTTCCACCATGATATTTGAATTCTAAGGTATTTTTCCCCTATCACTCTACCTCACTGCCTATCATCGTGTTCTTTGGGTCTGAAAACAAGTTGAATAAAGGAATGGAAAGAAATCCGTTGTTGAAGGCAGGGAGAGGAAAAAGAAGGTGTGATACGGAGGCATTTTCGGGACTTGGAGTTGTCTCGAATGATGTTGCAGGGACAGATGCAGGACATTATAAACCCTGCCATAACCGACTGAATGGAGTTGGAGAGAGTGTAAACTACAATGTAAACTATAATCCACGCTGTGTGGCAGTGCTCCAAAATGTACTCCTTAAATGCAATGAAGGTACCACACTAATGAAAGAAGTTGTTGATGTGGGAAAAGTGGGGGGTGTGGGGAGTGGGGCATGCAGGAACCTCCTATATTTTTTAATGTAACATTTTGTGTGATCTATGTATCTTTCAAAAATAAACATAAAATATGTTTTTTAAAAAATCTGCAAAGAGTACCACAGAATAATATGTCAGAGGCAAGCAAATGTGATATGCTTACTCAGTGACCATTCATGCAACACTTTGTTCCAAGAGTTTAAAATATTTGCAAGAAGACCCTGCCTGTGTATCAAAACAGCTATATTCTTTATGATAGGAGAAAGGGGTCCTGGATTAGTTTTCTTTTTTCTTTTTTTTTTTTAAGATTTTTATTTATTTCTCTCTCCTTCCCCCCCCCCCCCCCGCCCCCCGCCTCCAGGTGTCTGTTCTCTGTGTCCGTTTCCCGCGTGTTCTTCTTTGTCCATTTCTGTTGTTGTCAGTTGCACAGGAATCTGTTTCTTTTTGTTGCGTCATCTTGCTGTGTCAGCTCTCTGTGAGTGCGGCGCCATTCCTGGGCAGGCTGCACTTTCTTTCACACTGGGCAGCTCTCCTTACAGGGCGTACTCCCCACGTGTGGAGCTCACCCACGCAGGGACGCCCCTGCATGGCAGGGCACTCCGTGGGCACATCAGCATGGGCCAACTCCACACAAGTCAAGGAGGCTCGGGGTTTGAACTGTGGACCTCCCATGTGGTAGACGGACGCCCTATCCACTGGGCCAAGTCCGCCTCCCTGGATTAGTTTTGTATTACTGCTGAAGCACTTTACCATAAACTTGGTGGTTTAAAACACCACCAATATATTGTCTTACAGTTCTGGAAGTCAGAAGCCTAACATGGGCACTACTGGGCTAAAATCAAGGTGTTGTCAGGGTGGCATGCATTTCGGGAGACTCTAAGTGAGAGTCCATTTCCTTGATTTTTCCCCCTCCTGGAGGTCACCCATACTTACTGGGTCATGGCCCCATTCCTCCATCTTCAAAGCCAGCAACCCCAGGCCAAGTCCTTCTCACCCCACCATCTCTCTGCTTCTCTTCTCTGGCCCCCACTGCCTTCTACTTTTTTTAGGAGGTACCAGGGATTGAACCCAGGACCCTGTACATGCGAAGCTAAACCACTGAGCTACACCCACTCCTGCCTTCCCCTCTTAAGGACACTTGTAATTACATTGGACCCACCCAGATAATTTAGAATAATTTCCCATTTCAGGATCAGCTCCTCAGCAACCTTAATTCCCATTTACTGTGTAAACTCACAGATTCACAGGTTCTGGGGATTAGTATGTGGACATCTTTGGGGAACTCACCACAGGTCTCCATAGGATTTCTCCATGCCAGGCTTCCTCCACCTACTGTGGGAAATAGACCCTCCAAACCAACATTCATGCTTTGGGCTGCTTTTCTCTCCTTTTTCATTCAGGTGTTTCCACAATATTTTCTAAAAAATAGCACTCCTTTTTGTTTTTTTAACTTCTAATAAATTTAATTGAAAGAGGATAATGACATTACAGACCCATTTAAGTCTAGATAATTGGGCTTAGAGTTTATACACATTTGGGGCACAGTGTGGAAAACCTCATCATTCATAGTGCATATGCTAGAGTACTCAGAAATTCTTGCATCAGAAATTTAAGTAATAATTAAGTAATAATTAATCAGTATTAAGTAATAATTAGCCCAGACTCCATACTGCCATTGTTTTGATCAAATCTTAAAAGCAAGACCTAAAAGGATCTAATAATTTTCCAAGTTATTTCATTATGTCCCAGAACAAAGCTGAAGAATATTTATTGGAATACAAAATACACAACCTCGAAATCTGGCATTCAATCAAAAATTACCTGGCATATAAAAAGTAGGAAAATATGATCCACAATGGAGAAAAAATAACAATCATTGAAAAATTAACCCAGATCTAGCACAGGCATTAGACTCATTAGAACACCTTAAAACAGTTATGAAAATTGAACTTCAGGGAGTGTGTGTAGCTCAGTGGTTGAGTACCTGCTTCCCATGTATAAGCTCGTGGGGTTCAATCCCTGGTACATCCAAATAAATAAATAAATGTCCTTATCATACTCAGGGCCCCCCCCCCCAAAAAAAAGTGAGTGTCTACAGATGAAAACTACAATGTGTGAAACAACCTGCCCTGGATGGGATTAATGGCAGATTAGACAGTGCAAAGGAAAAGATTAGTAAATTTGAAGATAGAGCAATAGAAACTATGCAAAATGAAACAAAGATAAAAACTCAAAAAAATTATCTGAAAGTCACTGGGCTAAGGGACAACTTCAGGTGGCCTAATATACTTACAAATGGAGTCCTTGAAGGAAAATGGGGGGGGGGTCAAAAATAATTTGAAAATTTTATATAATAATGACTGAAAATTTTCCATGTCTGGTGAAAACTATAAATCTGCACATGCGAGATGCTCAATGAACCTCAAGCAAAGAAACATGCAGAAAACTACCACAAGGCATTTCACAATCAACTTATTCAAAACCAGTGAAAGGGAAGTGGACTTGGCCCAGTAGTTGTCCCGGTTCAAACCCCAGGCCTCCTTGACCCATGTGGAGCTGGCCCACGCACAGTGCTGATGTTAAACAGTGAAATTCTATTTTCTATACCAGGGATTGGCAGGTCAAATCCAACTTGCTGCCTATTTTTGTATGGCTCATAAGCCAATGACATTTGCAAATGATTTGATACTAGGAAAACCGACTTTCATCCCTAACTATTCCAAAAAGTGAATTCTAGTCTTCATATTAATAATCAATATTATAAAAAAGTACTCAATATTATATTTTTAATTTCATTTTTTAAATGTGGAAATGTGCTTTTTCTATTATATTAGCACCTATGTAATATCTACCACTTTGCCTCTTGGCTTGCAAAGACTAAAATATTTACTATCTGGCCATTTATAGAAAGTGTTTGTTGACCCCCTTTCCTATAGGACGGCCTTCAACCCTGACTGCTATTTACTATAGCTATTTCCCCTCAACAATCCATGGTTTAGGCATTTTAGGCCCTTTTTCACCACCTGTAAGATGGAAATAGTATTAAGAATACCCTAATCATGGATTGTTATCAAACTGAAGCCCTCAGAACACCTTGAATAGAAGAGGCATTAAATTACGTGACCGTGTAATTAAGGAGATATTTTTAAGTAGTCCTGTTATTCTCACCTTTAAATATCATGAAAAACTTAAACATGAATGAAGGAAATATGGATAAATGTTAAATAAACTTCCAGAATAAATATCAAACCCGGACACCCTGAGGTTATTTTGGGGCTTCAAGGACAAGGATGAAGACTCCAAATATCCATTCTTGGCTAGAGTACTTTGTCATTTGACTCTTTCCTCAGGACAGAACTTTGGTTGAAACTGTCTCATCCTGGAAGCAGGCCCATCAAGATACTGGATGTTGTTTTTAAAAATAAGCATTTCAGAGACACTGTTTTGTTGGTTTCAAAAAGTTTATAATCGGGAGGCAGATTTGGCCCAATGGATAGAGGGTCCACCTACCACATGGGAGGTCGGCGGTTCAAACCCAGGGCCTCCTGACCCACGTGGTGAGCTGGCCCACGTGCAGTGCTGATGCGTGCAAGGAGTGCCCTGCCACGCAGGGGTGTCCCCCGTGTAGGGGGGCCCCATGCTCAAGGAGTGCGTTCAGTAAGGAGAGCCGCCCAGCGCAAAGAAAGTGCAGTCTGCCCAGGAATGGCACTGCACACATGGAGAGCTGGCACAGCAAGATGACGCAACAAAAAGAAACACAGATTCCCGGTGCCGCTGACAGGAATACAAGGGGACACAGAACACACATTGAATGGACACAGAGAGCAGACAACTGGGGGGGGGGGGAGCAGAAAGGGGATAGAAATAAATAAAAAACCAATCTTTAAAAAAAAAATTTATAATGGGCCTGAATTGGTTATTAGAATAATAGACATAGACAATTATTGGCTAACCTCTGTGAAAAAGTCAGAGAACTGGAGAGCCACGTGGCTCGGAGAGTCTGGACCCAGAAAAAGGTCCAGCCAGCAGGAGTGCTGAGAGCCTGGGACACTCTCAGGAACCAGTCATTTCCCGGCCACCTGGATTCCCATGCCTAACACAGCTACCTGCATTTCCCCCATGTTTCTTAAACCTAATTAGTCATGAATGCAATTTTCCTCAAACACTCCATGAACAATCCCTCCTCAGGGTCCTTTCTCGGAAATACTCATCCCCGAGACATCGGCATGGCTCACCCCCTCATGTCCTGCTGGACTCTGTCGCCTCACAGAGAGTAAGACCCTGGCCCTTTCCCCCACCCCCCTTGACTGGCTTCTTATATTTATTTGTTAATTGCCTCTACCCACTCATTCTAGAATGTAAGTGCAAGGACATGCAGTTTAGTTTGTTCGCTGCCAAATGCAGTGCCTGAAAGAGCGCTTAGCCTGGCACAAGTACTGAGCGTGTATTGCCTTAAGAAATGGGTTCTCATGAGCTGCACAGAAATAGAGAACCCATTCTCCTTCTCCCAGGTCTTGTCCTAATATTTTAGAACAGATCAAAGAATGTGGGGTCTTTAGGGTTTTGCCCATTGTGGAATTGGAGAGATGGGACGTCTAAGGAGATCTCTTCATAAAATCAGTCTGGGTTCTTGGAACAGGGGCCTCGTTGGCCCTCATACATACAATCAGAGCAGGCCCAGTAATAAATCTCCTGAAGAGGAACAGGAGCCTCGTGACCCTTCCTTCCCACTTCCTACAGCCCTGGCCACAGTGCTATCCCACTCCCACTTCTATCCAGCCTCCCAGGATCCTGAGAGAACCTGGGATTTGAGAAGCTATCGAAATGGCAGGCACATGGTTGGTCAAGGAGGGGGATAGATATTTCTGGCATGTGACCAAGACCTCTGAGTTGAGTCTGGGTGGGTCCAGTGTTGGGGACCCTTAAGACAGCACTTGCCTTCAGCAATATCAAAGAGCACATAATGGCTGCCAGAGCTGATACAGTAACGGTCTACAGTATACTCAGCCTCCTTCATGGAAGAAGGTTCGCGTCCTTTCTCGCAGTTACCGCCCAGCCAACGCCTCAGGCAGTCAGTGCGACCACCAATCAGTAATTACCTCCTAACCTTACTTCTGCCATTTCCCTCAGTAACAGCCAGAACCAATCACCTTACCTCTGCCACTTCCCCCAGCAACAGCAGCTGCCAATCCCAAACCGCCACCTGTCCTTACCCGCCACCCCCCCTCCTCCCTAGAGTATATATGCTCAGCCCCTTCAATAAAATTTTGCGGCAGCAGCTTGATCTGAACTCTGTCTGACTGTCGTCCTTCGTGTCTCTTGTCCCATAACATTCCTCCCTGACTGGTACTTGAGCCCCCATCAGTGTCCCGCGGGCCGGGACGACCTTCACAGCTGGCGCCCAACGTGGGGCTCAAGAAACCACGCCAGGACAGGAACGCCACTTCACCACGGAGGGAGAGCGCTCTCCAGACACTTGGCTGAGGAAAAGGCCAATCTTCAGCGGCGGAAAGGAAGACTACAGTTGGCAGTTCCGTAGCAGCGGAAAGAAAGACTAGCGGAAACTCCACAGAAGACTTCAAAATAGGTAAGCCCCCCCACCTTCATTATGGGACAAGGATCCTCCACTCACCTGTTGTTTATTAGCCAAGTAAAAGAAGCCCTCAAGACACAAGGAGTTTAAGTTAAGAAAAAGGGTCTTATTCGTTTCTTTGATTTCATACTCAGAACCTGCCCTTGGGTTCCCCAGGAGGGTACTATCGATCAAAGGTGCTGGGAGAGGGTAGGAGATTGTTTAAATGACTATTATAGAACATTTGGTCCAGAAAAGATTCCGGTAACAGTCTTTAACTATTGGCAGTTGATTTATGATATGTTGAAAGTCACCCCTCTTGCCCCAGATATTAACAACATTATCAAAGAAGGAGAAAATATCTTAAAACTACATTCCCGTCCCGCCTCAGTCTGTAGCTCCATTACCATCAACATGCCTGAAGAGCCACCAATTAGCCCTACCACCCCCCCACTCACTCCTTGAGCGCTCCAGAAACTTCCCATAACATCGTAGAAGGCGCAGATTCTAAAAACGGCGGTGTCTCCTATAAAAAGGGTGAGCCGCGTCACCTCCCAGCCTTCCACCCCCCCCCCTTATGCGGTCACCCTGCAGCCAACTTTACACCCGCCCTGAAATTTACACCCGCCTCTCCTCTACCCGGCGGCAATTAAATCGGCCGCCGCCCTTGCATGAAGCCGTTGCCGCCTTTAAAGATTCCCTCACCCGGCAACTTGAGCAAGCCACTGAACTGCTCGCCGGTGTTCAGTTAGCCACCCAAAGCGTTTTATCTCTTACTTTCCCAAAACTGCAACACTCGACTTCCCGGTCACCAGAAGCCAGGCCCGACAACCGCCTGCCTCCTCTAGCGGAGCCCGCCAATGCTCTGGTGCCCAGGATGGCGACCAAGAACAACCTGATTCAAACGCACAAAATGGCAACGCGCCAGCAGACCCTGAATCCCAAAATGGTGACCAGGACGAAAATGGTAGTGAAGCCAACTCCCATTCTGATTCTGGTTCAGAGGATGAAAATGCCCCAAATGCCCCCGAGAGTGCCCCCCCTCTAAACCCACCGCTAGATACAAGCCCCTTAGTCTAAAATATCTAGAAAAACTAAAAAAAGCGGTGCATTCCTATGGCTCTACCGCCCCTTTCACGCTTGCTCTCCTCAAAAGCTTGAGCGATCAAGAGCTCGTGCCTAATGACTGGTTTCAGCTAGCCAGAGCAGCCTTAACTGGTGGAGATTTTCTGTTATGGAAATCTGAATATGAAGAGAATAGTAAAAATTTCGCCACCCGTAATATCTGTAAGGCTGACTCCAAAGATTGGACACTAGAAAGGTTTTTAGGTCAAAAACCCTACCAAACTAATCAGAAGCAGGCTCAATTTAGTTCTGGCCTCCTTGCCCAAGTACAAACGGCCGCGCTTAAAGCCTGGAAAAAACTTCCTCAAAAAGGCGCTACTACTTCCTCACTTGCGTGTGCAGGGTGCCGAGGAGCCACACACTGAGTTCCTTAGCCGCTTACAAAGCACTGCAGAGCTCCTGTTTGGAGATAGTGAAAGTGAAAGTGACTTTATTAAACATCTGGCTTTCGAAAACGCTAACGCTGCGTGTCAGGCTGCCATTCGTCCTTTCCGCAATACTGACCTCAGCAATTACATAAAACTTTGTGCCAATATTGGACCTACCCAAACCCTTGGGCTAGCCATCAGCGCAGCCTTTCAAGATCTAAAAAAGAGTCTAGATAGTCCCCCTGTGTGCTTTACCTGTAAACAACCTGGCCACTTTGCTAAATACTGCCCTACTAAAACCACCTCCCGCCCCCTCTTCACTCCCTTAGGCAATAACAACGTCAAGCGCCTGTCCTCTATTTCCCACGATGCAAAAAGGGCTTCCACTGGGCGTCTGAGTGCCGTTCTCAAACAGATATCAATAATCGGCCTCTCACACCCCAATGGCAGGGAAACTTCCAACGGGGCCAGCCCCAGGCCCCAGCCAAAACAAACCCAGGGGCAACGCGGTTTGTTCAACCATCCCCACCCACAATACCTACACTCCCAACTATTCACCACGCTGCTGTATCTCCGACTTATGGAGAGCAACAGCAGGGAGCGCAGGACTGGACCTCTGTGCCGCCTCCGAGTCAATATTAACCCCAGAATCCAGTCCCCTCCTCATATCAACAGGAGTCTATGGACCATTGCCTCCAAACACCTTTGGCCTCATTCTAGGAAGGGCTAGTGCTTCCCTTCAAGGAATTCAAGTCATCTTGGGCGTGATAGATAACGATTTTAAAGGCGAAGTAAAAATAATTGCAGCCACTTCTAATAATATAATCCCCGTTCCCGCTGGCACCCGGATAGCGCAGCTTATCATTCTCCCTATTCAACATGTTAATTCAAATTTCAAAAAGCTTCAGCGCTCCTCTGAAGACTCTGGATATTAATGGGCAATCTGCAGCCGATAGGCATTGGCATCCTACCACACAGATGCAGCAAGCCACCGTTATGTGGCACAACCCTTTAACATCACAATGGCATGGGCCTGACCCTGTAATCATTTGGGGACGAGGCTCTGCCTGTATATATGATCAAAAAGAGGATGGCCCTCGTTGGCTTCCTGAATGATTAATAAGGCAGGTTAATCCTCCTCTTCGAAATCAAACTCATACTAACCCTTCCAGGGAGGAGATCTCCCCCTGAGAAAAATATTCTCTCTCTCCCTTTCAGCCCTTCCATCAATCCAAGAAAAACGTCCGCTCCCGCTGCAACCCACCTCGAGAAGGCACTTCGTCTCAATCGAGTGGCCGCCAACAACCACAACGCCTCTGCCTTAAGTCTCGCTGGAGCCGGTACGGGATTGCAGCCCTCACCACGCAACAGACATCTCTCTCCTCTATTAGGCAAGCCGTGGATGAAGATATAGCCCACATCGAAACCTCCATCCTCCCATCTAGAAAAATCCCTGAATTCATTGTCCAAGGTTGTCCTCCAGAACCGCAGAGGTCTAGACCTCCTCTTCCTTAAGGAAGGGGGGATTTGTGCCGCGTTAGGAGAAGAATGCTGTTTTTATGCCAATCATTCCGGCCTTATCAGAGACAATATGGCCCAGCTTAGAGAGGGACTAGCAAAGCGCAAAAGAGAAAGGGAGGCCCAAGGAAACCTCTCCTGGGGATTTAATGGAATCCTTCCTTACATTCTCCCCATACTAGGCCCCTTAGTAACCATACTCCTGATAATATCTTTTGCACCTTGGGCCATAAAAAGAATTATACAACTAGTAAAAGACCAAATTGACTCCACTCTGGGCAAGCCTATTCAAGTGCACTACCATCCACTCCATCTTGCTGACCAAGGCATATCCTTGAAATATCTGGACACTGTCCAGCCCCCTCCTACGGGAGCAGCATGGAACTGGAAAATATGCTCCTCGCCAGGCAAGAACAACGCCTGAGCTGAGGTTGGTACCGCTGGGTGCGAGGCAAAGCACTGCAAAGGAGGGCCAAAACAAAAGGCCGTTTTCCAGCTCCTTGAGAAGCATGCCTCATTAGCATAGGGGTTCGCTCTGCGCAAAAGCAAGATTCGCTCAGTGCGAGTCCTACTCCAAAATCCCCTCCCCAGAAAAACAGAGCCACAAACGGCATGGGGAATGAGGCCTCTACTTCCCCCAGCAGGTTAAAGCCAAAAGAACGCTCAACGAGCATTCTTCCTCCAAACCCTTTAGAGAAAAAGGGAGGAGATGTTGGGGACACTTAAGACAGCACTTGCCTTCAGCAATATCAAAGAGCACATAATGGCTGCCAGAGCTGATACAGTAACGGTCTACAGTATACTCAGCCTCCTTTACCGCCCAGCCAACGCCTCAGGCAGTCAGTGCGACCACCAATCAGTAACTGCCTCCTAACCTTACTTCTGCCATTTCCCTCAGTAACAGCCAGAACCAATCACCTTACCTCTGCCACTTCCCCCAGCAACAGCAGCTGCCAATCCCAGACTGCCACCTATCCTTACCCGCCACCCCCCCTCCTCCCTAGAGTATATATGCTCAGCCTCTTCAATAAAATTTTGTGGCAGCGGCAGCTTGCAGCTTGATCTGAACTCTGTCTGGCTGTCGTCCTTCGTGTCTCTTGTCCCATAACATTCCTCCCTGACCAGTACTCGAGCCCCCCTCAGTGTCCCACGGGCCAGAACGACCTTCACAGTCCAGAACACAAGAAGTCACTGAATATACAGATAAAAATAAATATTCACAAATTAATGTCATCCACCAAATCAACAGGCTAAAGAAGAAAATAAGATCGTATATAGAGATGCAGAAAAGGTATTTGGCAAAAATCCAACATCCATTCATGATAAAAACTCAGCAAATTAGGAATAGAAGACAACTTCCTCAACACGATAAAGAACATCTACAAAAACCTACAACTAACATCATAATTAATGGTAAGAAAATAGATGTTTTCCTCCTAAGATCAGGTATACTAAACAAGGATGCCCCCTCTCAACACTCTAGAAGTCCTAGCTAATGCAATAAGATAAGAAGAGGAAATAAAAGTTATACAGATTAGGAAGAAATAAAACTCTCATTGTTGGAGATGACATGGCTGTCTTCGTAAAAAATCCCAAAAAACTGATTTTTTATAACCCTAGATTAAATGATTGTTAACAAGTTTAATATACAAAAACCAATAGCTTTCCTCTATACCAGAAATGAACAATTGGAACTTGAAATTTAAAACACAACACCATTTACTTTAGTACCATCTGTAAAATGGGAATCATATAATAATATCTAAATTGTTTATTGTTTAATAAGCACAATCTTAAGTGTTTGCTGTCATTCTTTTGAAGCATTTCTTGATTCAGTTTGCTAATGATAAAATTGTAATTTTTAATTGCTGATGCTTATCAGATTTGGGGGTTAAGGTAATGCTAACGTCATAAGATAAACAAGAGATTTCCACCTGAAAATAATTCAAATAGTTTGGAATTTTCTATTCTTTAAAGATTATACTTTAAATTACGGTGAATGTTTATATAAAACCAACTAGGCCATCATCTTCGGTAATCAGTTTCTTCTGATTTTCTATTTCTCTCAGGCGGTGCTCATTAGTGCTGTTCCCTAAATAGTACCCTTCTCCTAAGCACATTGTAGTTGGATGTGGCTTGCTTTGATGAGTGAGTGAAAAGTGAAAAGAATGAGATTTTTAAAAGCTCTCCAGGTGGTTCAGAAGTGCAGCCAAAGTTGAGAGCCTCTCACGAAGGTCAGAACTAGTTAAGCCACCTAATTCTAAATCAGAATCGGGAGGGATCTCCCAAAGTCATGGCTCAGTTTCTTTCCCTCCTCTTCCTCTTTTCTTCCTTTCCTCAATTCCTCTCCAGAATTTGCAGTGCGGGGAGGAAGCCAGGAAGGCGCGGGGGAGGCAGCAGCCCGGGGAGGCGGTGGGGAGGTGGGAAAGTAGCTGCCTCCGCGGCAGCTGGTGGAAGGCCCGTGCAGAGATGTCCACAACCCGGTGCACACAGGGCGGCGAGGACAGAGCCTGCAGCCGGTCAGTGGTTTGTCGTTCTCTGTAGCCGGCAGGTTTGTTCGGGCCAGCCCCTAGCAGCGTTGGGGAACCAGCGGCCTTTGCTTGCCAGAGCTGGGGCCCATATCTGTATCCCCAGAATCCAGATCTCTGAACCAGGTCTTGGAAGCACCAGGTGGTGCAGAACCAGCATCTGGCCTAGGTGCCCTAATTATTTTGGAGTCTTCACTTGCATCCAGCTTCCCCAGCGTCCCCAGCCCAATGCCTTTAAGAACTAAGGGAGGGAAGCGAACTTGGCCCACTGGATAGGGTGACCATCTACCACATGGGAGGTTCTCAGTTCAAACCCCGGGCCTTCTTGACCCGTGTGGAGCTGGCCCATGTGCAGTGCTGATGCATGCAAGGGGTGTCCCCCGCATAGGGGACCCCCACCCACAAGGAGTGCCCCCCATAAGGAGAGCCGCCCAGCACAGAAGAAAGTGCAGCCTGCCTAGGAATGGCTCTGCACACATAGAGAGCTGACACAGCAAGATGACGCAACAAAAAGAAACACAGATTCCTGGTGCCACTGATAAGGATAGAAGCGATCACAGAAGAACACAGCAAATGTACACGGGGGGTCAGGGGGGTGAGGGGGGAGGTGTGTGTGTGTTAAAAAAAGAACTAAGGGAGGAGCCTCATCTCAGCTACATCCCTGCCACCCCCCCCCCCCCAGGGCTTTGAGCTCCCTGCCTGGTGGGGCAAGTCCGTAATTCTTCTTCCAAATATTGGCCTCTTCTGCTTAACATCAGAAATGTGTGTGAAAATGCTGATTGGAAGGTTATTTCCTATTTTTAAGTAGCTTTATTGTGGTGTAATTGACATGCAATAAACAGCACACCATTCATGTGTAAAATGTGGTATTGATTATATGGATATGCCCGTGAAACCATCCCCACAGTCAAGACTGAATATATCTGTAGTGAGTCAAAATAAAATAAAGGCTTTGCGCTGTCATGAGGCCTCAGTATCTCAGACCTTGCCATTAGTAACAGAGGTCCCTCAGCGATCACCCCGAACCCCCACTTGTACAGGATAAACCATTTCTCCCTGTCCTCCCCTCGTCCTGTGTTGGCACCTCAAGTTCAACACAAACTCGCCAGTCCCCACTCTTCCTCCACCAATCCCACAGCTCATCCCCTGTAACCTTCTGAAGGCACAGGCCCAGGTCCACTGTAACCTTCCTCCTGCTTGGGGGAGCCTGCACCCCTGATGTGTTACTCCATGGGACCCTGCGAGCTGCAGGCGCCTCTCTGTTCTAGGACCCGTGAGGACGAACCAACTTTCCTTTCATACTTCTCCGGTGCCCCTGGTCCTTGCCACACCTGGCTATCCATATGAAGAGCCTTGCTGCTCATACAATTATCCATCACCCTCCAGAATGTTCTCATCCCCTCCTGACTCCTCCATCCCTCAGTGCCACCCCACTGCTCAGGTGACCCTCAGGTCGAACCGAGACCTGAGGGAGGGAGTGGGAATGAAAAAGGGACAAGAGACACAAAGAATGGAGGCAAGACAGGATTCTGATCAAGTCTCGTTTATTGAGGGTCAGTCAGGGGTTCTTATAGCCAGGGATGGATGAGGTGGTACATACTGACAACACATGTGTCAGTAAATGATTGGTTAACACGCACGTGCAGATGGTTATTTGGCAATGTCGGTAGAAAGACTTTCCTGCTTTTTAGGGAATGCCTAATTGGAGCCCCAGGGAGTGGCGTAAGAATAGAAACTTAATTGCTTTAGCGAGGGTGGGGAAAGGAAGCTTAACCCAGGTTAGTATCTAAAAATAGCGCTTAGCAACAAGATGGCCAATACAGCACCTGTGCCAGAGGCAGCTTCCCACAGGTCCCCCTTTTCTTTAATATTTTTAGCAGAAAAGGAAGACTGACAAGACGGCCTGTTCTGGGGGGACTGTGCCTGTCTTAGGTTAGGGCTGGCAAACAGACGACCGCATTAAACCTTACCCGTCATTGAGAATCGTGGCAGCGAAAGGCCACGTCCCTGTCTTAGGTGGTTGCTATCGTGAGAATGCCTTGCCCAGTTGCCCATCATTGACTAACCAGTCCAGCGCCTCAGAAGATGCTGACAAGATATTCATGGTCTGGGATCAGGCCTACCGGCTGGATCCATTTGCAAGTAGTGGTTAGATCCCTCGTCGTAATCGGCCATGTCCAGTCTATGATAATAGATGTGGGTGGGCTGCATTTTTATGGCATTTAGTTTGTTGCTTTAAAAAGGCCATAATCTTGCTAAAGAGAATAGGTCCTAGCGATAGAAGTATTAGTAAGCCAAGCAGAGGTCCCAAGAGGGGGAGTATGTAGGGTAACAGTCCATTCAACCCACTCCACAGGGGGCTGTCGCCGTAGAAGCGCGTGATGGCGCTCTGCAGGGCGGGCAGCAGCCGCTCCTGCATTTCGCGGCTGCACAGCATGTAGTCGGGCAGGTCTGGCCGGCGTATAACAGAAGGGCTCCAACGATAGTGATGAAGCTGCAGCGACTGAACCTGCGAGGCTAATTTTTTACCAATATAGGGAGGAAGGCGGCTCTCTTTGACACAGATGGGGATAGTAAAATTTTTTACTTTGCCTTCTCCATAGTATGTTAGTTGCGGGGTAATGGCTACTAGGATGCAAGGCCTCATTTTTATAGAATAGAGCATTTTTGGGTTATAGTTAATTTTCCAACCACAAACACATAAGGATCTCTTACACATGCCTGAAGATGAATTTGATTTAAATGCAGATATTGGCCATTCTTACTATTATTCCCAATCCATTCTATAGCAGGAGCTATTCCTAGAAAAACTTTCCACAAATTCTTTTGTTTATGTATAAATGTAATTATTTTTTGTTGTCCTTTACTATTTAGACCATGCCAAATAAATCTGTCATTATATTCGATGGGACTCCCCATAGGGGCACTTTCCCACACTATTCCATAGGAATCATTAAAAATGACAGATTCTCTTCCTATATGGCACTCTTGCCATCCTTCTTCATTCCTACTGTCTTTTTGTGGACAATCATAAGTAGGGTTTTTGGTTATGAATAAATCATAAGAGGGAAATAAAGTCACAATAAACTGAATATTATTTTTGCATTAGCTAATTGATCGTTTGGTGTTATAATACCATTATTTCCCCCTTTTTGTTTTAAAAGGGTAGTTTTCAGGGTATGATGACTGTGTTTAACTATGGCTTAACCTGTAGGATTATAAGAAATATTAGCAACATCTGGCTTGATTTGTGTAAGAAGACACTAAAGAAAGTCTTAGCAAGTTTTAAAACAAAGTGATAGCAACACAGCTGGACATTAACTTCTTGCAACAAACTAGCAGTGTTTGGGATAGCTGAATCTATGATAAGAGGTTGTTTCTGTGACATATACTCTTATAATAATTAAAACCATAAATAACCACATTGTACTTTTTTTTTAAAGATTTATTTTTATATATCCCCCCTCCCCCCCGCGGTTGTCTGTTCTCTGTGTCTATTTGCTGTGTCTTGTTTCTTTGTCTGCTTCTGTTGTCGTCAGTGGCACGGGAAGTGTGGGCGGCACCATTCCTGGGCAGGCTGCACTTTCTTTCGCACTGGGCAGCTCTCCTTATGGATGCACTCCTTGCGCGTGGGGCTCCCCTACACGGGGGACACCCCTGCGTGGCACGGCACTCCTTTCGCGCATCAGCGCTGCGCATGGGCCAGCTGCACACGGGTCAAGGAGGCCCGGGGTTTGAACCGTGGACCTCTCATGTGGTAGACGGACGCCCTAACCACTGGGCCAAGTCCGTTTCCCCTGTTCTTTTCTTAATATTATGCTGAAGTATTGGTAACTTTATACACTCTTAAGCATTCATAGGAACTTAACTGTTACTTTCATTTTTCTTCCAAGATAAAAGAACAAATCTCCTGTAATTAGTTTGAAATAAAAAGCTGCTTTTCAGGATCTGATTTTTTAGAAAGCAGGTTTAAACATTATTTCCTTTAAAAGAGATAAGACCCTTTCTTCCTTGAACACTGAGGAAATGATGAGGTTAAAGCATAAGAAGCTGTTTTGATAAAACAGACTCTTTGTATATTGATTATTCAGGATATAAACTTTCCATAAACTTTCACCAGAACAGACTAATGATTTCAGAGACTTTGAAAAAGAACAACATTTTTAACTTTGATACATACTACTTGATACTAAGGCTCTTTCAAACTTTATAGACAGACCCATCAAATCTTACTTAACTTTAACCATAAAAATTTCTTTCCACAAACCTTCTACACTTTCAGTATTAATTTGTCCCACATTTTACTCTTTCTCAATAATCAATCATTTTATTTCAGGATGAAATCATCTCCTTAGTAATAAAAACACATTCCATATATCCCACATACTAAGTTACCAGGCAAACTTCTTACAACATATCACTGCCATCAACACTAAATGAGCTTATTAAAATAATGAACTTTTCTTCAGTTTAAATACTTAGTAGCATGTAATACCAGAAACAGTCCCCTAGAAGCCAGTTTGCAGGGAAGACTAGCCACCAACAAGTTTTCCTGTTATAAAATTACCTTTTATTATTATTGTATCAATTCAGTTTTATATATATTTAATAATGACTTTTGGAATTAGCCATTTAAATACCTTAATTTAAACAATGCTTCATTAAACTTCTTATAATTATTTATAACCATATAGACTATATTATTTTAAGACAACTTTTACCTTCACAGAACACATTCCCTTACTTAAAGTTACCACAATACCTTCTACAACTCGCCACATGCAAATTAAGTTCCAAGAGTTTATGAAAAATTAGCCATCCTATTTTAGGGCAAAACTTAGTAAATTTCAGTCAGCATTCCCACAAACTTTTAACCTTCTTTAATATTTATTTAAGTTTTACATCCTTCATTTTATCCTGTGAAGAAAAATATTCATTTTAATCTAAGCAAGAATAATTTTTATGAAGACTTATAGTTAATTTTGTTAATCAAGACTTACAATTTTTATCATTGTAGATATCTTATTAACATTTAAACTTATGTATTAATATCGCTTATTTAATTTTTGGCCATTTGAATAGAGCTCTTTTATAAATTTTTATTAATTTATATTACCATCTGGAGATATCAAAGTATACACTGACATTGAACAAACAGACAGACAAACACAAAACAATTACAAACTTATAATTCTTACTTTCCTGGTATAGCTGCTTTTAAATCCTCTGCTATATAGCACATCTTAGATTATACCTTTCAAGATTTCTTCTGGAATTCATGTTGCCTGTAATATGCAGGCTTGTGCTTGGAAACATTATTAGTTATCAGCAATCAGTTAAAATAACTTGAGCAGCATAAATGTAGTTAAGTTTTTATTTTTGCAGTTTAGACAGACCATTAACACACATTTTTGGATTATTACTTTGTAAAACTATGCTGAGACTTGGAATTCTGGAGAAAACTATTGATTTAAAACTGAAAATTCCTTTTAGACCTTGATAAAAATTTTGTACTAATTTTATTATCTTGGTTAAATAAGCCCAATCAGAATTAGCATGGAAATAAAACAAAACACGAATGTTGCCACGTTTCTCTCTCTTTCCAGTGGATTAACTACATTAGCCCTCACTAGCCCAGAGCTACATTGTCATGTAGACAGTAGGGAGCCCGAAGAGTTGTGAAAGGGGTCTGCGTTTGCCGGAACAGAGTTGAAGCTTGTTTGGGTTTGGGGGCCTGGGGCTGGCCCTGGTTCCCCTTTCCCTGGGCAGGAGGTAAAGGTTGACCCTGGGCGTCAGTTGTTGATTTACATTCGTTAGCCCAGTGCCTTCCTTGTCGACATCGAGGACATAACCTAGGAGTAACGCTTTTCCCTCCTGAAAGCTTTTGACCCTTGCAGTTTTTAGCAAAGTGTCCCTCTTCACCACAGGTGAAGCATTTCCCTTTATTTTGCTGGGCCAAATATTGTTCAACTGTAAATCCTTGTAATGCCACTGCCATTGCTAGACCCTGTTGATATGCAGCTCCTATGTCTGAGCACAATCTAATATAGCCAGACAAATCTTTTTTTCTATACCGGCGGATTGCAGCTTGGCAAGCGGCATTTGCATTTTCATATGCTAATTGTTTTACAAATTCAGTGCCTGCCTCTGCATTTCCAAATATCCTCCCCGCAGCGGTTATGAGCCGATGTACGAAGTCTGCAAAAGGCTCATCCGGTCCTTGTTTTATGCTAGTGAGGGAGGAACTAAGATCTCCTTTGGCAGGTAATTTTCTCCAGGCTCTAGTGCCTGCAGCTTGAATTTGCGCAAATAAGCCCGCATCATATTGCATTTGGGTTTTGTTGGAAGCATAATTTCAATGGATTCTACAATAGCTAGGGTGTAGGGAGCGGTAGTTCCATATTGGGCGACCGCGGTTTTAATTTCCTTAATGAGTTTAAAGTCAAAGCCGCTATGGTGTCTCCAGGCCTGATTCTGGTCATCTGTGGTTTCAGTTACAGGAAAAACCTCGGGTTCACTTAAGGTAGTTAAAGGATTAGAAGCCTGGGGGTTCCTTAACGCTGCTCCTCGTGCGGGTGGCTTGGCGCGGGGCTCTATATTTTTAGTTTCACTTTTTGCTTTTCCTGTTTTCAGCTTTTCTAATTGGGATATAAGTTCTTGGTGCGCTTCCTCTAACTGGATTTGTTCTCTTAGTTTCTCTATTTTTTCTAATAACTCCTTCCTTGGGTCGACTACCGGCATAACTATAGGTGGGGCTGAGGGATAGGGAAGGTATGGCGGAGGTGGAGACTTTACCATCTCCTCAGATTCACCCGATTCTATACTAGAAGATTCATCATCAGTTTCCACCTTTACTCCTTGTGTCTTTAATGCCTCTTGGAGACCTTCTACAAATGTCTCATGCTGGCTCATTTCTTGCCCCATGATCGCTGATCCTAACCGCACAGCAGGTTCCTGGCGGTGTCTCTTTGTTCTCCGAGATCCTGACCGCAGGCTTTTGGCGGTGTCTCTTTGTTCTCTCTTCTTGCATTCTCTTTTCTTGCGAACTGGCCAGTTCCTCCATCCGCATTCCTCACTTGATCCCTCGTACTCAGGCCCCACATAGGGCGCCACTTTGACCTGACCCGCGGATGAGTCGAACCAAGACCTGAGGGAGTGGGAATGAAAAAGGGACAAGAGACACAAAGAAAGGAGGCAAGACAGGATTCTGATCAAGCCTCATTTATTGAGAGTCAGTCAGGGGTTCTTATAGCCAGGGATGAATGAGGTGGTACACACTGACAACACATGTGTCAGTAAATGATTGGTTAACTAGATTGATTCTGCAGATGGTTATTTGGCAATGTCCACGGAAAGGCTTTTGTGCTCTTTAGGGAATGCCTAATTGGAGCCCCAGGGAGTGGCGTAAGAATAGAAACTTAATTGCTTCAGCGAGGGTGGGGAAAGGAAACTTAACCCGGTTAGTATCTAAAAATAGCGCTTAGCAACAAGATGGCCAATACAGCACCTGTGCCAGAGGCAGCTTCCCACACTCAGGCAACCACTGCTCTGGTTTCTGTCACTATAGTTTGCATTTACTAGAGAGCGATACAAGTGGAATCATCAGTATGGACTCTTTTGGGTTTGGGTTGGCTCCTTTCACTAAGTTGATTCATGTCACCGTGCGTAGGCTGAGTAGCTTTCCATTGTACCGATATAGAATAAATTGTTTATCCAGTCGCCAGTTGATGAACATTTGGATTGGTCGCAGTTTGTGGCTACTACAGATAAAGCTACTGTGAATATTCGAGTACAAGTCACTGTATGGAAATATGCTTTTCATTTCTCTGGGGTTGTACCTAGGAGTGGAAGGCCTGGGTCATATAGTAGGAGCATGTTTAATTTTTTAAGAAACTGCCAGACTGTTTCCCAAGGCGGTTGCACTATTTTACATCTCCATCAAGCATGAGAGTTCCACATCTTCCATGTCCTCACCAACACCTCATACTACAAACAGGGAAATTGAAATGTTATCCATAACCCAAAACTCCCCACCAATTTCCTAAGCACAACAACGTGCCTATATGAAGGTTGCAAACTGTAATGATGGGACATAAAAGGCTTAAAACATACGGTTTTAAAACTGACATGGTTGCTTGATGTTGGACAACCTGTGGTGCTTTTCTTAGCACAGCAAAGATTCATGTCTCTTTTGTGGCTGAATCTGAAATTCTACCACTTGTATGTGCAATGTAATTCTAGCTTTTCCTACAGATTGTTAAAAACGTTGCATTATTTTTTGGAATGTCAACATAAAGTCTTCATGGTCAGGCAGCTGTCAAAAACCCCATTAGAATGAGAAATACATATATTCTATGAAAATTTGGGCATTGAAAACTAAAAGGTATTCTACTGGGGAAACATTCTGTACATATGTCTATTCCTTGGTCGCCCCTGGGGCACGCAATAGGATGACACTCTCCACCTCCTTGAAGTTGGGTGTGACCATGTGACTTGTTTGGTTAGTGATACGTGAGCAGAAACGTGTGTCCCCCATTGAAAGGCACATCAAGAGCCAGTACACAGCCCTCCCGTCACTCCCTCTTTGCCACGTGGCCAGCACACGTCTCCTCCATCCACCTGTCCCAGAGGACAAGGACTCAATGCTCAGAGACGAGCCACCCTGTGATGAACGATTTGCTTCGAGAAAGCAACCTTTTTAGTGTTAAGCCACTGAAATATTGAAGGTTTTTACCACAGTAGATCATGACTTCACTGCCTTCACGTTTTGCTGGGAAATCAAAATTCCTCCCGATTTTCAGGTTCATTGCCATGGAATTACATGCAGTAGTCTCATGTATTTTGTAATCTCTTCCAAATATGTCATTAGTTATATTGCCTTTTTTATTTTCAATTACATTTTTACTCTCTGCTATCTCTACCAAGCATACCAGGAATTTATATATTTCACTACTCTTTTCAAAGAGCCAGATTTTGGCTTTATTGGTTCAATTTTGTTTGTAGTCTAATTTCAGCTTTTATGTGAAGAAGAGTGTCTAGTGTGGTGGTTAAGAGTATGGGCTCGGAAGCAACTGCCCGGATTTCAATCCCAGCTTTGTCAGTGTCTGAGTGTGGCCCTGGGGAAAATACCCTCCCTGAACTTCAGTTACCTCATTTATAAAATGGGATAATGAGAGCACCCACCGCAGGTGGTTGCTCTAAGCATTAATGCAAGTAAAACAGGTGATTCGTATGTGTTCAGTAAGTATTACTATTTCTCTCCTGTTTCGTTCCTTCCAAAATGTTGAAATTAACTTCTGGTTCATTTCTTTTTACTCTTTAAAATACGAAAGGCATTAAAGCTAACATATGCCCCCAGAATGCAGCTTAAATTTTTCTTTTGGTACAAAATATTCCCTTTTTGATATTTTACAGTGTGCCTTAAATTATTTTGACTTCCTATTTGATCCAGGCATTTAATTTCATACTCTGTTCAAAGTAATTAAGAATTTGTCATCGATCATATTTTTTATTTTATTAATCAGAAAAGGACATGGGTTTTATGTCCTGTTTTATACGTTCCACTGAACCTACATTCTTTGCATTGTAAATGCCTTGTGTAGTTCTCTATAGATCTAGAACTGCAATTTCTTTCCAAAAAAGAATTTTTTTTGCCCACTAAATAGTCTGGTCATTTTTATGAGGTATTTTCAACAATTCCACTAAAATTGTTCCGTATTTTGGGAGATGTTTTGCTTTGCTTTGCAGTTGGCTAATGTAGGCCAAGTTTCACTGCCATATTTTCAATTTAAGCTCCAATTATCTAACATCCTTTGTCCTCTAAATGCGTTTAACAACCTTGACCTTCCTTAAATTTGTCAAATAACATTGCTTACCTATTTTGTTTTGATTTCCCCTTAATCTCTTTGCCTTTCTTTACATCACTCTAAAAACATCACTCTAAAAATCACAGCTATGCTTTTTAACCCACTCTGACAGCCCATTTAGTAATAGGAGTAGTCAGCTGGCTCCTCTTTAACTGATTTTTACAACTTGCTTCCTATTTTTACTGTTTACTCTTCACTCTTCCTGTTTCTTAGAATGGATGATTTGATCATGGTTTTTCATAATCCTTTTTTCTCTCATTAATTTAGAAGTTCTACAATGTTCATTCTAGGGGTTCCTATCCTGTTCTTAAATAAAATCTATTTCTTTATTGCTGTCATAAATTGGCCAGTAAACTAAGATAAGTATAAGAACTTGTTCTGGAAAGATGTTAAGTATTTTATACTTCTACACTCTGAACTTGACTCAAGTGGACTTAAGCAGAAACATGTTTTGTTCAACACCAGTACACCACATGCAGTAGGAAGTCATGTTCTTGATGTTCAAAAATACGCTTTAAAATTTGTAGACTAAAAGCACAATGCTAAAGAGGACTATGTTGTTAAGAGAGAGGGCTAATGCAAAGCACATATTTACTGGTAAATTGAGTTCTATATCCAGATGGTTTTTAGATGTTCTCTCCATTACAAACAGCTCCATCTTCAAAGTCCTTCACCTTGTTAGGACACTCTCTCAACATGTCTAACAGTTAACTTTAATGTTCTAGCAATGCCCCTTGGGCTTTGGAGGCAGGGCTGGTGAAGCAATACATTTAAATCTAAAGTGCTTGAAGTTAGTAGTAAGGAAATGCACAGTCAGCCAGGTACTCTGTAAGGCTAGTATTCAAGGAATTACCACTTGGACTGCCAGTTAAACACAGTACACTGGATACATGCTGGATATCTTCTGAAACCCTGCCAAGATGAATTGAAGATTGGGGAGGAGGGAAGGGAAATGGGGGCAGAATCCCGCAAAGACAGAGAGGACCAGCAGAGAAGCTGAACAAGGTTTTGGAATTTGGCAAGCACACCTCTGAGAGCTGCCTTAGCACCTAGAGAAAGCTGGAAGTGTAGCCTCTGCAGGGGCTGGGGGAAGTCAAGAAGTAGACAGAGCCTTAGCGCAGTACTCTGGAAAGGCACAAGGTACAGGCCCAGGGAACTGAGAATCCAGCCCAGCAGACAGCGAGGCAAAAGAACACCCAAAATGGTGGGCTCAAAACCCACTTCACCGTCTCCTCCTCACAAGCCTGGAGAGACAGTCCAGGTGAGGGTAGTAGAGGCAGTGAGAAGTGGAAAGTTTCTGGATACATTTTGAAGGCAAGCCAACAGGACTTCCTGATGGATAGGACATATAGCATGAGATAGAAAGAACGTTTTTGGCCATGGCAACTGGGGGAAAAATGAAGTTGACATTAACTGAAAAGGAGAACTGCAGGAGTTGCAGATTTAGGAATAAAGAACTAGAGTTCAGATTTCAATGTGAAGTTTGAGATGCCCTTGGGATTCAAGTAGCAATGTTGAGCCATTATCTTTATCCTGGTCAGAAACAAATCTGCCCTGTTACAGGCTGTTTGCCATACAGGCATCCTTAAGATATTCCAGGACATAAGCTGTCATAAGATGTGCAGAAATGCTGTTAGGGATTGCCCTCCCCAATATTTACCCCTTGTTTCCATTCTGTCCTGGCCACACGGTCAGCCACTGAGTAAGAGGAGCCAAGGCCAAATCTGCTCAGTTTGTATTCTAAGCAGAATTAGACCAACCTGCAGTGTTAACCTCAGCTATGCCCTCAGGGTTCCAACTGAGCAAATCCTTCACGCTCTCAATGTCTACCTTAGAGAACCAGGTGTCTGTCTTAAGTTTCTGTATTAACCCAATAAAGAAGATATTAGGTATGATTATAGGTTCTTAAATTGGTGGGACATAAGGACTTGGAGTGTGGAAAGGCAGAAGTCTTACAACTCCAAATGAGAAGGCTTCTACACAAGGCCACATGGAGGGTTGCATCCAGGGAGATCACAGAAGGCAGCTAAAGAATAGCCAACAAGGTAGCATTAGCTAGGTTGTGGGCACTTGACTAATTTGAATGATTCCATGAATTCCGGGGCCTAGAGGCTGATTGCTTGGCATGTGACCCCAGGGTGATGAGGATGGGCCCAGAGTGGTCCTGAAGGGCAAGTAATTGGGGTGTAGACTTAACACAGCTGCTCATGAAGGGGAACCAACAAGCCCTCCTAGCCATGTCAAGACAGAATTTCAAAGAAAACTATTATAGGACCCTGAAAAGTGGGCCCTACATTAGCTCACAGGCTGACAGTGACTAGCCTTCTACCTAGTTCTCATTTGGGGCATGTAATAGTTGGAAGTTCTTTTATGAATCCCCAAAGAGGATTATATTTTTTAATTAACCCATTCTGGTGGGTATGGGGCCTTTTGATTGGATTACATCAGTGAGGCGTGAACCAGCTTGGGTCTCCACCTTCTTGCTGGGTCTGATATGAACAGAGAAGGCGCCGCCATATTGATCCTGCCCTGTAAGGGAAGTCTGCAGGGAAAAGAAGCCCTGAGGGCTGACAGGTCCTGGAGTCAAACTACCAGAGCATCGAGGCACAGAAAGAGGCCTTCGAGGGATTGGGTCCAGGGAGCAGCTCAAGGTTCAGGAGACTAGCCCTGCCATAGGCCTGATGGCTCCCAGCTGAACTAGGAAGAAAGCTGAGCTGGCAAGACAGAAGAGGCAGGAAAGAGACAAGCCCTATGGCTGGTTGCTCACAGCTGAACTCCGGGAGCTGGGCTCCAAAAGCTGGTGAGCCTGGAGGGGAAGGTGGAGACCTGGCAAGAGATCGCCCACCATCTTGCATCACCACGTGGCTGCTGACTTTGCTGAGAAAGTACCTCTGATGGTACCTTGATTTGGCATTTCACTGCCTTAGAACTGTAAGCTTTTACCGTAAATTGCGGTCACCCCTCGGGCTGAAGTGTGGTTTGCTGGCCTGGCGGGGGAGCAGCCGCGGCAGGCCAAGCCGCTGCCCCCATAATAGGGTGGCTGGTCTGACTCACCGCCACCCTTTGAAGGGAGCTTGGCATGGGCGCAGAGTGCCCTCGGGTCTCCCCTTCTCGGCAGCCATGCTTCCGCGGCCGCCCCTCCTCCCGGGTGGCGCCACACGATGCCTGTGGGGCAGCACCCTTCTTCTTCTTTCTCCCTGCGCAGGCGCAGGGCGGAAAAATCCAGCCCGCCCTTTTCCCCTCCCCCGACAGCAGCAACAGCCAGGCATGGGCGGGAAACTCAAGTCTGCCCTCCACCCCAGCAACAGCAGCCACCAATCCCTAAACCCTGCCCCTTCCCCCAGCAACAGCGACAACCAATCCCTAACCACCACCCCTCCCCCGTCCAGTACCGCCCACTGACCTTTCGCCGGCAACCAATCAGAACAGGGCTTGGCTTCGACCAATCAGCCTTCCCCAGCCCCTATAAAACTGTTGCCTCTCCCTCAATAAAGTGGACTTGCGTGTTTACCTTGTCTCCACGGTAGTTCTTCTGCCGTGCGCCCTCCAGTCCTGAGAGCCCCCGACAAGGGCCTGGCCTCCCTTGTCCCCAGTTCGTCGCCTGCTTCTCCGGGCGACCCCTTCGTCGCCAGCTTCTCCGGGCGACCCCTTCGTCGCCGGCTTCGCCGGGCGACCCCATCAGCCGAACCGCGCAACCCCTGTGAGACCGATCCCTCGTCTGCTGCCGGACCGACCCCTCGTCCCAAGTGGGACCGACCCCTCGTCCCAAGCGGGACCGACCCCTCGTCCAGAGCTGGACCGACCCCTCGTCCGCAGCCAGACCCCACCTCTACCGACGGAGCAAGCCGCCGCAGTAAATAACATTCCCACTATAAGAGCCAACCCATTTCTGGTCCTGTCTTGGTTTGCCACAGGGCTGACGCAGGACTCTGAGGAGAGTCAGCCCAATATGTGCAATACCAGCTAGGTCTCTGGTATGTCGGGCAAAGGAGGGCAAACCCATTATCTATTAAGTTTCTTACAAAAGTTTAAGAAAGCCACACCAAGTGTCAGCATTCTGAAACAAGGCTCCAGGGGAAGTTCTGAAAGAAAAGGTCATTATGGCCCTCTCCCCCCAACACCTCCCAAGGTCTAACTAAAGTATTTCCTCCACTGCCACAAAACTTGGGCAGCCCATTCTAATAGCTGTAACTTCACTTTTATCCTCACCCTCCAGACCTTTCATCTGAAAGGGCCAGGTATACGAGAAGGATTAATCTTAAATTTTGAGTCCCCCAGAAGATGAGCTGACAGGTAAGCCTGGAGTTACTGTTAGGGGAACAAAGGCACACCGTGCCCAAGAGGGGTCAGGATCGCCATCCCTCTCACCCTGGCTGTTACTCAGGAAGCAGTCGAGGTGATCCCCTTTCTGGGGACAGCTGCATTCAGTGCCTCAACTACTTTAAGCTGTTTAGTCCAGGCAGAAATAGAGGTGAAGTCAGACTATCAGCCCACTGTTGCTTAGCTTATAAGTCACATTATCAGACTGCAAGTCATCTGGAAAGCTGAACACATGACAGATTAGCTTCAAGGGCCACAGCAGTGTGCCTCAGAGTTGATGAAACAGTTCAAGGGAGAGCAAAGGTCTGAGAGTCTGACCTGCTTGCGGTGGCCTCCCTTATCAAGGGACAAACCCGTCAGCTTCTGGCAGGAGGCACAAGTCTGTACACAGGAGTAGTTTCTGCATCAAAAACAGCTGGGTTGGAAGCAGATGTGGCTCAGGCACTTGGATACCTGCCTGCCACATGGGAGGTCCCAGGTTTGGGTCCCAGGGCCTCCTAAAAAGAGAGGGGCAGACGCCACCTCCCGCTGTAACAGAGCAGGGGCCACAAGCCAGCAGTGGCTGCAGTGCACAGAGAGTGGGTGTGGCTCAGCTTCTTGGGCACTTGCCTCTTATGTGGAAAGTCCCAGGTTCTGTTCTCGGGGCCTCCTGGAGAAGGCAAGCAAATAATGAGCAGACAGATGAACGAACCATCTGTCGGAGGAGGCATAAATAAAGAAAAACACAAATAAAAAGAAATCTTTAAAAAGGAAAAAAACCCCACAAAAACTGCTGGGTCCAACCAGCAACTTGAGTCCAATCTGTATAAACCAATCTTGGCCATGGGCATCTACATAAGAAGCAGATCAACAAGCACAGGACATCTTTAATCCACCACACTAGTTTTCCAAGCAGAACAAACCATAGGCCACTGGCAATAGCACGTGACTCAGAGTTACAACCCATGAGCAGGCCAACTATGTCCATTTCAGATCTGTTTGACTGGTACTGAGGCTGAATATATATATCATCCCAGAAGACACCATCAGATTTCAATTTAGCTAAACCATTTTTGGTCAGGCCCAGGAAGGTTGAACAGGGCCCTGATGAGTGGGGACATAGTTTTCCCCAGAGGGACTACAGCTATTTTTTCCCACGTTAAGCCAAGATGCCATTGGAGTCAGAACAGCTGTGTCCTTAAATCTACCATTTCTATTCCTGTGCAAGGCTTCCCTTTTTATTAATCTTGAGTCCAATTTGGTCCACCCCAAAACAGGAATTTCAAGATGGAGAGTTAAGACCTCTACAGGTCAGGTATTCCATTTCAAGAAGAGCCCAGCAGCTAGCCAATGGCTGATTTCCAAAAGGGGTGCACTTGGTAGCTTTTTCAGAGAGCCACGGGTCCGATACCCAAGGGCATCTCCAAGTGGAGGCAGCCTCCCTTTACCAGTGGCTCCATTTGACAGACACTCATTTTCCTTTTAATGCCTAGAGTCCAGTAAGGTGCTAGGGTTACTTTTTGGTGGAGGTGGGGAGGGGGAGGGCGAAGAGAGAGCATTTTGTCCTTGACTGCCAAGAAGATAGCAAGTCCTTAACTCACCCACATACTCCTAAGAAACTTTGATTGGCACACAGTCCCTGAACTTTCAGCGTTTAACAGCCACACCTGCTGAAGCATGATGGCTGAGGCTTTTGACTTGCCAACAAACACATTCATGTAGTGATAACTTTGCACATCAGAGGGTAGAGGTTCTCATGCTACATCCTGATCCATCCACCCGTGCCCAATGGCAGTGGAGTTTGTCCCACTAGCCCCTCTTACATGCAGTTCTTCCAAATGGGATAATCCCCTCTGGTTCTCATTGGATGGAGAAATACAAGCATATCATCAATTCCTGGTAGGTTTAGTATAGCCACAACAAAAACAGCATATTGAGGGAGCTGATGTGGCACAAAAAGTTGAACTCCTATCTCGCACATGAGAGGTCCGGGGTTTGGATCCCAGTGCCTCCGAAAGGAAACAAAAACAATACAAACAAAATAAATGAGAAAACCAATGCAGGGAAGCCAGTGTGGCTCAGTGGTTGAGTGCCGGCTTCACACAAAAGAGCAATATTGAATTCACTCAGATGAACCCATTCAGTCAATTTGTTCCCTCTCCCCTGCTCCAGTGTGAACTCCCCCAAAACCCTGTCCAAGCACCCCTTCCTGCACAAGACTGAGTAGGATGGCGATGTATGTCTTTATCCAACAGAGCTATTGTTCTTCCCTACCCAAAGTTCCCCCGCATACTCAGCTTTTTCCTTAAAGTGCCTGAAATGGGGGGGGGGGAGGGGGTCAAGGAGAAAAGAAGAAGGGAGGGGTGAAGGGAGAAGAGGGCTCCATGCCAGTAAGCACGACATGTTTGCTTTGTCTCAGCATCCCAGCAGCTGCTTATGGCCCAGCCAAGCCCTTCTGGTTCACTCCAAATCCTGTATCAGCTTTGGGGACTCCTTCCTCCCACTGAGAGGAAGGACAACCACTACCAAAAGCACCATTTGGGCTGCTTGTCTCAATCCTGCCTCACCTCTCAGTCTCACTGACAGGCCTGTGGGAATCTTACCTCCCCACCATTTGGGCAGAAGTATTCCCTGCCAGATCCCAGGGCTACCCACTTCTCCTATCCCTACCCCCCTGCCAAGGGTCTTCGTCCTTTCTCTTGCCAAAAGCCATGTCTCGGCCAGCCTTCTACTCTTATTGCCAAAGTTTTCAATAATTGGAGGGTCTGAGATTTCTATCCTACTGGCAACAAGTTAGCCTTCCACAGTTTCATGGATGCTGGCAGAAGACGTGAGCCCCCTGGGTCAGAGAAGACGTGAACACAGCAAGCAGCAGGACTTTCATGTTATCTCAGTTCCCTTTGCCCAGCACCTATAGGAAGTGTGATTGGGCCCATGTGTGCTGCACTCAAAATGGGTCTAAGGACAATTGATCTTTGGAAACTCCAATCTTTTAAAGGAAGTGCTAACAGTAACCTCCATTCCCTATCAAGATAATAGGGTTCCTTAAGATTGTTTAGAGCAAAGTCTTAGTTTCAGACAAGGCGAATCTGACAAGATGAGCAATCCTCACAAAGAGGAACCACTGACCGAGTTCCTATTGTTTCTCCTCATACTTCAGTATACTCTTAAATCCCAAACCTTAGGCTGGATGGCTAAAATGCAGAACATGTGCTCTCTAGAAGCTTTATTATATGGTCCTGATGATGGACTTCTTTTCTAGAGAATTCCATTTTTCTGATGACTTGGCTCCTTGACTTGCTCAATGCTGTAGGTGGAACCTGTGGAGGTGGGCAGAGAGATGAGACATATTCCTTCCCCTCTCCTAGGAGAGGTTCTCCTCACCCAGCCTCCATTGGCAAGAACCAGAGAACCCAGAGACCTACCTTCTATCAAGACTGTTCTTCCCCATCCCTTTTTAAGATTTCACTTCAGTGCTATTCACTGGTATTAACCTCTTCACAATCCAGATTTGGGGCCTCTAAAGTCTGGGGTCTGTCAGGAAAGGCTGCTGATTGGTGAAAGCAAAAGCACTGCAGCACTGGCTTTTTGGCCAATGTAAGTGGACTTCGTGGTATGAATAAGAATCTCTTCAAAGTTTTAGTCAGGGTCTAGACACAGGCTGGTGTCTCATGCATCTTGCTCAAGAAACTCTCAGAGGATTGAAGTGGTGGCAGGAAACCAGAATTTGAAGCCAACTGGGAGAGCTCAGGAGGGAAGTACTGGTTTTTTTTTAATCACTAGTACAAATTCCACAATATGACCCAAGGTCCATGTACAGTCATCACTCCAAGAGGATTTTCCTGAGCAAGAGAGAAGTCAGCGCAAGTTGAGCAACTCCAAAGTTGAGTTTCCTACCTGGAAGAATAGACCCATTGTGGAGTGCCTTCTAGCCTGACTTTCAAGATGTGTAAAACCCTGGAGAAGATAAAACAGGTGAACTTACCAAGCTGCCAAATAGAGTCATTAATGTATGACATACCTAGTATTCTCAGGCTGACTTTAAGAACCAAGGGTCATCCTACACTGTCTTTCAAAGGTGCTGGTCAGCAGGACCACTTGGTTCCCTCCAGCCTTTCTCTGGGTGTTAAGAAGGAAAAGATGGGTTTTGCCTAATTAAGGCTCCTGCTCTCCTTGAGTCTTTTGGGGCCTGACAGAACTGGAAATGGCTGCAATTGTTAATTAGCAATCCATTGGAGGTCAGCTCAGCGCTTTTCAAAGACTCCACAAGTGGGAGAGGAAATAACCTTAGCCTAGGGATTCTCAACTGAGGGCTATTTTGCTCCCCTCCCCCAGGGCACACGTGGCAATAGCTGAAGACATAATTAGTTGCTGCAACTGGTGGGGGAGAGTGCACTGGCATCTAACAGGTGGGGTCCAGGGATGCTGGTAAGTGACGTACAGCACAGCCCCTCAGAACTCTCTAGCCAAAAACACCGATTATGCCATGACCCAGATATCTTGCAGGGGGAAAGTATGATACTAACTTCAAATGAACTTGGTGGATTGTTTATTGGTCAGCTACTCATTCTAAGGCACTGCATTGTGAGGAAACAAAGCCCTCACTCAGATTCAGGTGCACTGAGTTTAAGCAGTATTGTCACCTATTAAGGAGGTAAAACTACTTTTCTGTAATTTCCAAGTTCCAGTGGCTGCTTCTGGCAGGAGATAATCTTGGTTATTATAGTTTGGAACTATGTCTCTTTGGGTTAATGTTCACTGACTTCAATTTCTCTCCCTTCCTCTCCCCATTTCCTCTCTACTCCCTCAGGATAGTCTAAATTACTAGGGGTTATTGTTCTGACTTTAGGGAAGAGCATCTGGACAATTATCCACACACGCCTGCAGATCTCCACCGAGATCTCTTTGCTCACCTGCACCCATCCCCACTCCCGTCATTGCCGAAAACTTCTCAGGCCCCATATCCTCCCCCACCCCCAACCTTTAGGTGTTAACAGCTTAGTTTCTCTTCATCTTCTCTTCCCCAAAAAGGCCCATTCCAAGTCTGCTAATTCTCTTTGCAGGAGGTTTGCCATTCCAAAGCAATGGTGAATTGTTACCCACTCCTACAACCCTCTGCAGCCCTGGGAAGCTGAGGTGGGGTGGTGATGGTAAACTAATCAGGCCTTCTCTTGGCCTTCAGTGCCCTGCAGCCATCTCCACTCAGCTGTATTTGCCCTAAGCAGGTGAGGCTCTTCTAGCCCAGGATCTTAGGCAGAAGTTCTGTACAACTCACTTGGTTTACTGGCCTCCCTGCAGATTCATGCAGGATTTCTGTTGTGACCCCACCCTTCAGATATACCCCCCAGGGGCTGTAGCAGAAGGAAGCAGCTCAGGGTCTCCCAGGAACACTCACTGACGTAACTCTTAGAGTCTTCTTCCAATTCTCAGTCCTTCCTCACCTGGGGTCTTCCTTTTGTGTCCAGAAACCTCTAGGTTTCTTCCACATCCTTTGCTTTTAATAAAGCAACATATGCTAGACAGAGGCAGTTGTGAGTAAAGAGGCCAAGAACAAGGAACAAGTGGCCATGCTCTGGCCTCAACTTAGAACATCTGTAACTAGAAGCATTGAGGAAAAAAGCGGCCTCTCATGTGTTCTGCTGCACTTTGCTGTTAACAGAGAAGGGATAAAACGTGAGTCGGGAAAAACCTGACTTTTCAGCAAAGCAGGCTGCTCCTGTGGCCCTCCACTGACCCCTGGGACCATGGTGAGAAGCACTGTGAAAGTTGCTGACTTCCCCAGGAGAAGCCACAGTCCTGGACATCATGTGAAGTGACTCATTTTAAGCATCACCAGGACTGAGTGAACTAAATAAGCCTGGTTTGCAGTCCTGACTTGCTCGGCCCTCAGGCCAGCGCTTGGCTGACCAGAAGTCCTTACAGAGAGTAGGAGGAGACATACCACCTGGAAGCGAGGAAGCCCCCTGTCACCAGCCCAAGTCCATTCCCACTGCCCCTCGAGGTTGTCAGGCCAAGCGCTCTAGAGTCCTGGGAACCAGGCCTCCCGGCTTAAATCCCTTCCCCCTTGAGTTCTCTGTAGTTTGAAAAGAGAATTCTGGATTTGGTTTTCTTGCTTATGGTTTGAGATCATATTGATTCTATGCATCCACTAGGAAAATATGCAACATTTATTTCTTCAAATATTATTTGTTTTCATTCTCTCCCCTTTTTTGAGACTCCAGTTGCATGTTTTGTTAGACCTTTGAGTGAGTCTCATAGGTCTCCTATGCGCTAATCCTTTTTTTAAAAAGAGATCATCTTTTATTAAATGTCTGAATTATGAAAAGAACTATATAAAGTATACCATCAGGGTGTAAAACAAAAAAGCAAGACCACATTTTGACCAAAAGAAAAACAAAGGAAAATTGTTAATGTAAGTAGGAAATTACAATGTAATGAAGTATCGTTTTTTCAATCTTAATAAACTTTTCATTTTAGAAATTTTTGATTTATAGTAAAATTGCAGATACAGCACACACAGTTCTCATATATTCCCTAGCTAGTTTCCATTATTAATATCGTATATTATTATGATAATTTGTCACACTTATTTAACGAATATTGATACACTGTTATTAGCTAAAGTCCATATTATTCAGATTTCCTTAGTTTTTATCTAATGTCCTTTTTCTGTCTCAAGAACCTATCCAAGATGTTACATTTAGTTGTCATGTCTATAGGCTATTCTTGGTTATAACATTTTTTCTCCTTTTTTTGGTTATCATTATTCTTTTTTTTACCCTTTCTGTGTTTCAATTTGTGTGTTTATTATTGATCTGTGTTCCTGTTAATTCCTGCTGTTTTCTTATGGGTCTGGTCTGTTGTTATAGTCATCTATTGAGTTTTTAATTTCAGATATTCTGTTCTAGAATGCTTCTTTGACTCCTTTTCATTGATTCCAAATAGCTATTAAAATTTTCTGTACTTTCCTCTATTTTGTCTTTCCTCCTATTTTATTTTCTCTTAATTACTGGTTATATGGTAATGACTCTTTGCATGTCAGGTAAGTTTTGATTGTACATCTATCATGATGTATGAAAGAACCATAAAATTCCAAGTTGATGTCATCATTTCCAAGAAGTATTTTCCTTTTTCTCTTTTAGGTAGATAGGATCACTTCAGTCCAGCTGAATTAGGACTTGTTTTCTGTTTTGACAACATTTAATCAACTTTACATTGCTTCTTTTCCTAGGGTGCAGACGTCCTGAGCATTCATTTGAGAATATGATAGGTCTTTGTCTCCTCAGCTCTGAAAATCTGTGGGAGACTTACATATGTCATTCAGAGGTTTTCAGCTTAACTCTTTAGACTCTTACCCCTGTGGCTCCAAAATTCAGCAGATGCTTTGGGAGAGTCTAATCATGGGTTTGAGGCCCCTTCGGTCCCCGGTTTTGTTACTCTTGCCTCTTGTGAATGTCAAAATCCATGCTGGTTTCTCTGTCCTTCTTGAGTGGCCTTCTGCTAGGTGGTCAAACTTGAATTCTCAGTCTCTAGCTTATGCCAGAAGTAAGAATTTAGTTCTCCCAGGTAAAATGTGGTCTGTTCAGTACTTTTCTAGATCTTTCTTTTGCCTGTTTTGGTTTCAGGCTCCCTTCCCTACCACTGAAACTTTTCTTTCCAACCAGAGGACATGTCTTTTAATAGCCAGTTTGGTATGTGTTCTATCTTTTCTATCATTTAGAGAGTGTAATAACAAAGGAGGGTCTACTGAAATATGAAATATAGCAGACAGTGATATCAAAGTTGTCTGGGGAAGTTGGTTTGGTTGGTTGATAGCCAAGGAATCTCATACTGTGACATTTATCTTGTTGAATTCCTCGTGGACTAAGGTCTGGTCCTCATATTTGCAGATTCAGAAACTTGAAATCAGGGTAGAAATGGAATCACACTATGCAAACTTACAAGGGACTGAAGTATTAAACAGTGTTTTTATTATTTTACATTGAGATCTAGACCTACCAAGGAGTTCAGATCTTTAGTTCCTCTGGCAATAAAAAATATGTGGGAACCAAATTGTAATCCAAGGAGAGATGATGGCATGATGTAAATGATTAATGCATTCATATTATGCTGTCTTTGGATTTTAGCTCCTTGGATTTTAGTCTTTTTCCCAAGATTACCTGTATTATATAGGAGGAAATTGCCGATGTTTGCATGTCTAATTTTCCTTTTCTCTGTGCTCTGGTACAATTACTTTACTTGTTCCTTTGTTTGTTTTTTTAAAGATTTATTTATGCTTCCCCCTCCCGTCCCCTGTTGTTTTGCACTCACTGTGTGCTGTGTGTGTCCATTCACCATGTGTTCTTCTGTATCTGCTTGTCTTCTCTTTAGGCAGCACTGGGAACCAATCCTGGGACCTTCTGGAGTGGGAGAGAGGCCCCCAATCTTTTCTGCCGTCTCAGCTCCCTGGTCTGCTGTGTCTCGTATTATCTCTCCTCTCTGTCTCTTTTTGTGGCATCATCTTGCCGTTACTCCTGGACAGGCCAGCACTCCATATGGGCCAGCTCTCCACTGAGGCCAGCTCGCTGTGGGGGCCAGCTTGCCTTTACCAGGAGCCCCAGGGATTGAACCCTGGACTTCCCATATGGTAGATGGGACCCAAGTCACGTGAGCCACGTCTGCTTCCCTAATCACTTTACTTTGGATTGATCCATTTTTCTTCATGTGTATTGTTACCACCAATAGGACTGTAAACAAGTCCTTGTCTGCACTACCTTCTTAGGATATCTCTTCACTTCTTGAGTTTATATTTCACCTACTAGAGGTCAATTTTATATTTCTTATTTTCAGTTTCTTGGTAGAGAAGCCTCATTATTGCTTCTTTATAATTTTGACATTTACATAGCAGACACCAAATGTACCTTTGGGCACTTTTGAACTTAAGAATTTGTACCCTTTCTGAACATCACATCCCTCCACTTTGTCATTTCTGGTTTCCAGCTTTATTCCTTCTTCCATTAATGGGTGCATGAGTGATCCCTTATAAAGTATTTGCTTGATGTTGTAGGAACCAGTGACACTAGAGGATGTGCCAGTGGACTTTACGTTGTAAGAATGAAAACAGACCATTACCAGAGACCCTGAAAAACCACATGAACTCTGTCTCCTTGGGTAAGTATAGCTTTATAATTCTATAGACCGAAGTTACTATTTCCTTAAATGTCAGAATCTATAGGATTTACAAGTGCTCGTCTGAGCCTGGGCTTTGAGTTTAGGGACAAGAGATTTTTTGTATTTAGTAATGTATAGAGACAAGATTTTCTTTTATTACTAACCAGGTGAAAGCTATTTTGTTTAAAACATTCTAAATAGATAGCTTTAGTGTGTTATCTGAGAGGCATCAAAATTCCTCTATCTCAGAGTTCCTGAAGACTGCTGAGGACAAAATTCTGAGATGCTTCAATCCATCATAAACACCTAAGCCCAGATCCTTTGACAAAAGTAAGCTATCACCTTTTCCTAATCATTAATCTTCCAAGTGAGAAGAACCTTATTAATGGGTAACAGAAGAAAAAAAAGGAAAAAGTCACAAAATACATAGCCAAAAAAGAATCATCTAGCTAAGTAACAACCGAGTAGGTAGGATCCTCTGTAAGCAGCAGTCCATCTGTCCCTTGTGGGGATAGTAACAGTAGTGGTTCTAGGAGGTAGCTCTGGAAATGTGGGCTAGGGTCCTCTGCGCAGATCCCCCTTTTATGTTCAGAAGATTGGTTTCACCTAGTGAGGGCATAGGGAGTATAGTAAGGAGAAAGGAAGTTGACGTTGCTCCCACATGTCTCTGTGATCTCAGAGAAAGACAGAGCCCTCTTCCATTGCTATTTAATCTCTCCAGATTCCATTTTTTTCTACTTATTCTAGAACATTGTTTTAACAATTATTTTTTGTTTTGGTCTTTCCCTGTTCATTAGCGCCTTTCCTTCTCCTTTCAGACATTTAGGAGTTTATCCTGCTTTTAAAAACAAATACCTTGTCCAACAGCAATTTAATTTTTGTCTTCCCTTCAATTTTACTCTCTTCTTTTATTACCAAACTTTTAAAACTTGTAGCTAACAGTCTCAATACCTATTTTTTTAATATTTGAATTTATATTCTTATCTTCTGCTTTTCTAGTAAACTTATTTTGAAGAGATTCCTGAAGGTTTATTTCTTTAAAGCAGCATGTTCATAGTTTTTTCCCTAGTCAAACTTTCTTGTTGTGCTTGATATTTTATCTTTTCTGGTGTAACACCACCATGTTCTTGTCTATTCTAGCCTCGTTCCAAATGCTTCTCATTAACTTTAATTCCTCTCTAATGAAAATACATAAACTTCTATGGTTTATTTCCTAATTGTTTATTTTTGTCTCAGAGAATCCATAAATTTTGATATCCTCAAATAGTCAGTCCTTCCATGTCTTAACCCTCTGTTTTAGTAGGGGTTCTTTAGAGAAACAAAATCAATAAGCTATGTATGTATATAGATACTAAGAGATTTATTATAAGAATTAGCTCATGTGACTGTGGGGAATGGCAAGTCTGAATTCTGTAGGGTAGAATGCAAATTAGAAACTCTAGTGAGGGTGAAGTTGAATTCCCAAGAATAGCTTGCTGGCTAATAGCAGTAGAGGCAGAAATTCTTCCTTCTGACCTCTGAAATCCTCAGTTCCACCTCCCAAGACTGCCAACTGATCAGATGAGTAGACCCCTCACATTGCTAATGGAAATCTCCCCAATTTGCTGAAGTTGAAGTTAACTATCGATGCAATCAACTGATTACATATGCCAGTCCATTTACAAAATATCCTCACAGTAACAATTAGGCCAGTGCTGTTTGACCAAACAGCTGGACACCACAACCCAGCCAAGTGGACACATGACATTAACCATCATACTCCCTGAAATAAGTTTTTTCAGCCCACATATCTAATTTACATTGTATCCTCATGGTTTCTCCTCCTTTGTCTCCACTTGAATGTCCCCCTTCACTTTAAATCACTTTAAAATCAATATGTTGAAAAGTGAAATCTCCAACTTTTATTAAGTACCTCTTTTTCCTTCTTTACTTTTTCTGTCATTAGTGCCATTATTCTTCCAGCCTCCTAAGCTAGAAATCATTGTATTTTTATGAGTCTTATTTTGAAAAATTCCCCATATTCAATATCAATACTTTTTGTTTCTTCCTCCTTATACATTAAATTTACTCCTCTACCAAATTCTTATCGGTATTATCCCAACCCAGGACCATATCATTAATTTCATACTTTCATGCTGAATATGATAGCCTTATTCTCTTTTTAACCATTTTATATGGAATTAACAAGCATTTTCATCTAAACCATTATGTATTTATAATGATACTACCCTGAAAGAAAATTTAAACTATTCTATCTCCTGCTTTATGATTTTGAATTTCTCTGTCTAATTGTCAGAGCTCTCCATTATCTGATCTCATTTCACTTACCCTGTCATATTTTTATCTCTGTGTTCCAAAGACATGTATTAATATTTGAATTCATCTCATGGGCTGGTAGTCACGTCATATACTTTTCTGTGTTTTATCTTTGATTATACTATGCATTTTGTCTAAATGCTACCATTTCTTTACCATGCCTATCTATATTGATCCTTTCTTTTCTAAGCTCCCCCCCATTAATCATGACCTATAGTGTATAATGTTACATTTTTTCATTGCACTGCCTTATTTTTATATTAAAAAAATTTTTTTAACTGACATGTGAGTCTTGTTTTTCCCTCTAGTTTACAGAGGGAAGAGATAGTGTCTTCTCCTTAATCTTGAATACCTTACCTGAAGTCAGAGCAGCACCTCCAGAGCAGAGCATTTCCAAAAGAGAAATAATATTCTCACATGACATTAGAAAAATGTTCAAATGATGTTTCCCGAGATTCCACATTAGAAGAATTGGAAATCGATGACCAGTTTGAAAACTACCAATATAACAAGATTATAAGAAAAAGCTTATTCAAAAGAAAAATCATGAACATGGTAATTTTGGAGAAATATTTAATTTGAGTGCAAACATTTTTAAACAACTGAGTTTCTCTAAGACAAAGACCTCATAATTATGACACAAACAGTAGGTGCTTGAAATACAGTTCACATTAATTGACATTTTTCAGGAAGGTCATGAATAAAAATTTATTAGATATAAGAAATGATGCAGTTGTACCTCAAACCTTACTTATTCTGGATACAATTTAAATGTAAAGCCATAGTTCAGTACTGATGGGACCTGAGAAAATTTGTTTGAGAGAGAAATCTTATCAGTGTATTAAATGTGGAAAAGGGTACTCTTGCATTGCAAAACACATATTGGAGAAAAACTTTGTGAATGCACAATATGTGGTAAATCCTTGAGCTGAAACACTAATCTTATTCAACATCAAAGAATAAATACTGGAGAGAAACCTAATGAATGTAATGAATGTGGGAAAGCTTTTAGTCAGAGTACTAACCTTATTCAATATCAAAGAGTTCATACTGGGGAGAAACCTTATGAATGTAATGAATGTGAAAAAGCCTTCAGTCGTAGGTCATCTCTTAGAAATCATGAGAGAATTCATACTGGAGAAAAACCCTATCCTTGTAAGGAACGTGGGAAAGCCTTTAGCCATATTTCAGCCCTTACTCAACATCACGGAATTCATACTGGAAAGAAACCCTATGAATGTACTGAATGTGGGAAAACCTTCAGCCGGAGTACACATCTTATTGAACACCAGGGAATTCATTCTAGGGAGAAATCCCACCAGTGTAAAGAATGTAGGAAAGTTTTTTGCCACAGCACATCACTAATCCAACATCAGAGAACTCACACAGGAGAGAAACCCTGCAAGTGTGCTGAATGTGGGAAATCCTTCAACCATACCCCAGCCTTCATTCAACATCAGAGAATTCATACTGGAGAGAAACCCTGTGAGTGCAATGAATGTGGAAAGGCGTTCAGTCGGAGCGCACATCTTATAGAACACCAGAGAACTCAAACTGGAGAAAAACCCTTTATTTGTAAGGAATGTGGAAAAACCTTCAGCCAAAGTACACACCTTATGGAACATCTAAACGAGAAACCCTATCAATGTAATGAATGTTAGAAACTATTCTGCTATGGAACATCACTAATTGAACATCAGAGAACTCATACAGGGGAGAAAACCTACCTTTGTAATGAATGTGGGAAAGCTTTAGCTTAAGCTCAGCCCTTACTAAACATATGCAAACACATACAGTAGAGAAACCTACCAATCTAGTAAATGCGGTGATGTTTTTTCGTTATATTGTTAGTTTGATGTAGGGTGGCACCGTGTGGGAGCGCAGCGACAGCAAGGGTCAGCTCGTCTCCAGGCGTCAGTGCGAGTCGGACCCGGGTGACGGGAACGGGCGTTAAGGCCCTCTGCTTGGGGTTCGGGCGTACTGCCCACCCCTCTGCCCAGCTGCACCCGCTTCCCCCTCGGTGGCCTAACCCCGCCTCTCCCCCGAGGGCCACCGCCGCGCCATGACAGCCCCGCCTCGCTGCCGCCGAGAACCCTGGCTACCCTGTCTTCTGCCCGCAACCAGTGATGCACCCCTGCACGAACCTATCAGCCGTCTGCCACCCCCCGGCCACGCCCCCTGCCCCTCCCCCATCTTCGCCCTATATTAACCGCTGTACTTCCTGAATAAATCAGACTTGCGCACAGATCCTCGTCTCCTCGGTAGTCTTCTTCCTACCGTGTGTCCTCCGCACCTTGCCGGCCCCGGAGCGCCTTCTCGGAAGGCCCCTCCGTGTGTTGCAGCCCTCCGCCCGAGCCCACACCGCCCCTGCAGCGGCCCTCCGGGCGAGCCCACACTGCGACATTTGGTGTCCAACGTGGGGGCAACAACTTCCCGGCCGGACCACCACCCACCTCGCCCGCAAGGTAAGGACCCCCGTCTTCACTAGGCCCCGCCGTCGGCGCCATGGGCGGTCATCTTTACTCCCGCCAGGCACCTCAGGTTAGGGCCCTTGCCGGCCTTTTAGACACCAATCATATGAATGTCTCAGTAAAGCAGCTCCAAACGTACTGGGACCTTTTGCTGCCTTTCAACCCCTGGCTCTCCACTTGCCAGCTGTGGGACCCGGACACGTACACTAACCTCATTGACTGCGTCACGGCGGCTATGGAGTATGAGAACAAGCGTTTTCCCCCCAGCCTTCTCCCCACGCTCATCGCCATTCGCTCGTGCCTCCAGGGCACCCCCGTCAATCGGGACGCTTCCCACTGCACCTGCGGTAAGAGCAAGGGAGAGGGGTCTCAGTCAGACAGTGATTCCGACACCGAGTCCTTGTCCAGCCGCCTCAACAACGCCCTGGACTCTTGCCCGCCCAAACCAGACGTGCCTACCTTGCCCCAAGATGGCGAACTTCCGCCTTCTTCTTGGGAGGATAAAGGGAAGTCCCTCCCCCTATACCCGCCCCCTCTGGCCACGGCGCCATCTTGTCCCCCACCGGAAGAGGAGCGGCCGCCATCTTACAAGCCGCCTACCCCCTGGGGCAGTCCGCCATCTTGTGAGGCACGGCCATCTTGTGACGAGCCACGTTCTCACCCCACCCCCTGGGCACCCCCCGCCGCGGATCCCTCATCCACCAGAGGGCCCATGGGTACTTGGCCCCCGCAGGCAGAGGCTCCCACGCATCAGACGCCGCTCTTATACCCGCTGAATGCCGCCCCCTTGCGGCACCGTCCGCAGGATTGGTACCCCTTTACAGCCGATGAGATAAAAAACCTCTGCAAGGCTGTTAAAGAGGACGGCCTCGGTAGCCCGTACACCCAACATTTGCTTGAGGAGCTTAGCACTCAGCTCGCGGTTCTGTATGACTGGGTTTCCCTCGCTCGGGCCATTCTAACCCCCGGCCAATTCATCGACTGGCATGCTCACTTTACATCAGAGGCAGAAAAGCAAGTGGCACACAACGCCCGTGTCGGGGCTCGCCATCCCCTGGACGCTTACACAGGCACGGGCCAATTCGCCAATCCGGCCCAATATCACAACGCCCCCCCCGAGTTCTGGCTCCAACTTCGCGAGCTGGCTTTATGCGCTTTCCGCAGCTGCTCCGCCACCAGACCTGAGCCACTTGCCAAGCTAGTCCAAAGAAAAGACAAAGACTTCGCCGACTTCGTATCCCGGGTTCAGGAGGCCTGCAAGCGCAAGGTCCCTGGCGAGCGTGCGCAACAAGCCCTTGCCCGGGAACTCATTCTGGAAGGGGCCACCAATGCCTGCCGACAAGCCATCCTACCAATGAAGGAAAGGGGAGTACACGACTGGATCCTGGCCTGCTCCCACATAGACCCGCAGGCCACCGCGCTGGCTCAGGCCATAGCCACGGCCATGTCCCTCTCCTCCAACTGCTTCAAATGCAGAGAAACCAGACATTTTGCCCGCGAATGCCCTCATGCCGCCCGACCACGACCATCCACGAACACGCCTCAAGACACCGGAGGAGCCAGACCACGCGCGCCTCCCACCCCATGTCCCCGCTGTGGCAAAGGATACCATTGGGCCTGTGACTGCCGCACCGCCAACAGCCAACAGCCAACAACAGCCTTTAAACGTGAGAGGGGGCAGGCCTCAGCCCCGCCAGCAAGAGGCCGCTCACCCATGCCACCACCCCCTGCCGTAATGTGGACCGTTCCACTGGGACCCAAGAAACCAATAATGGAGTTAGAGGTTGAAGGCCAATGGTTCGAGGGAATCCTTGACACCGGGGCAGAAATATCCTGCTTCCCAGAAACAGCCGCACACAACTGGGGTGTGCTCCCCAGCCCCCGCGTCATTGGAGCCACCGGAACAGCTCCCTCATTCCAAACCAGCCGAGATCTTATTTGGAAGGACAAGGAAGGCCGCCAAGGCACCTTCCACCCCCTTGTCCTGCCCGGCATCGACAATATCCTCTGGGGCCGGGATGTCCTCTCGAACTGCGGAGCCATTCTATCCACGGCTCCCCCCCAATGATATACGCCACTGCTCGCATTACACCTCCAGCACCCACTCCTCTTGAATGGGATACCGAGGAGCCCATTTGGGTGGAGCAGTGGCCCATCTCATCCCAGAAACTGTTAGTTCTCCAAGCTCTTGTCTATGACCAGCTCGATGCAGGACACATTGAGCTATCCACCAGTCCATACAACTCACCCGTCTTCGTCATTCAGAAGAAGTCAGGCAAGTACCGGCTCCTCCACGACCTGCGTGAGATCAACAAGCACATCCGCCCAATGGGCTCCCCCCAAACGGGGTGCCCCCACCCCATGGCTATACCTAGACACTGGTGCGCCGCCACCATCGACATCAAGGACTGTTTCTTCTCCATTCCACTGCACCCAAAAGACCGTCCAAAATTTGCCTCCACGCTCCCGTGCACCAATCACCAAGAAGTAGCTGAGTGTTACCAATGGCGAGTCCTCCCGCAAGGGATGCGAAACAGCCCGGCCATCTGCCAGCTTTATGTCAATAAGGCAATTCAGCCATTAAAGAACTTTGCATACATTGTTCATTACATGGACGACCTTCTCCTGGCGCATGAAACCCCCGGAGGCCTCCAAGCCATCGTCACGGCATTACTGCGCCATCTCAACGACCTTGGCCTACAAGTCCAACAAGATAAGGTACGCATGGAGCTCCCCTTCACCTTTCTAGGCTTCAACATCCACAACACCATCACGCCTGCGGCCCCCCAACTGGCCATTCCGCAGAAGCTATCTCTGACAGAGCTACAGCAAATCTGTGGGCACATCAATTGGCTCCGTTCGACTCTCCCGATCACCACCGCTCAACTACAACCCCTCTTCGCCCTCCTGCAAACCGACCAAGACCCTCCGCAGGCCGTAACAAAGAAAATCGCTATTACCTCGGCTGCGCAGGAGGCCATCCGAGCTGTCAATGATGCCCTGCGAGAATGCCAACTGCAGCATCATGACCCCAACCGAGCCATCTTGGCGCTGATCCTGCCTACCACGGGTACGCCCACAGGGCTCCTCTGGCAGAAGGGGCCCCTTCTCTGGCTCCATACCACCAAAAGCAAGCTCAGAAAAATCGGCCCGCAAGTCACCCTCTGGATCTCCTTGGCCATTGACCTCATCCAGCAATGCACCCACACATATGGTACTCCCCCTGACACCATTGTGTGGCCGCTTGATGCCAAGAAAACCACCGCGCTGCTTCTGTCCATTCCAGACATGCAAGTCCTTGTGGAACTCTTCCATGGCGAATTTGACAACCACTACCCCAGCCATCAGCTGCTTCAGGGCATCTCCCAGTTATCCTTCATCCCTCCGCCGCACCACCCCTTCTCGTCTCGCCGCCCCTACCCACATGCCACCACCGCATTCACTGACGCCTCCAAGCACAAGTTCGCAGCTGTCATCTACTCGCCTGGTACATCAGAGCCTCAAATACTCATCCACATCAACGTGAACTCTGTCCAGGTAGGAGAGCTCCAAGCCGTCATCCTAGCTCTCCGCGCCTGTCCCGACAGACCCCTCAACATCTTCACCGACAGCCTGTACACCTTGCAAGTCTGCCAAGTCTTGGCTTTCACCACGTTTTTTCCTGCCAAAAGGCCTATCGACCAAGCACTCCTAACTCTCCAGAGTCTCTTGGAAAACCGCACAGCGCCCTGGTACATCGCCCATGTGAGGAGCCATTCTGGCCTTCCTGGACCTATCGCCACCGGCAATAACCTCGCCGATCAAGCCGTCCAAGCCCTCCCAGCCTCAGTAGAGTGCTCGGGAGGCCGACCGCCCGCCCCTCCACCTGGCGACCTCCTCAACCAAGCCAAGCTACTCCACTCTTGATTTCACTTCTCTGCCAGGAGCCTTCACAAGTTGTTCCCGGAACTTTCCATCCAGGCCTGCAAGCACATGGTCAGATGCTGCTGAACCTGTGCACCCCTTCTGCCCCTTGGGCCGCTACAGCCACAAGGAGTTAATCCACGTGGGCTATGCCCCAATGCCTGATGGCAAATGGACGTCACCCACGTGCCCCAGTTCGGCAGGCTCAAGTGTCTCCATGTGGCCATCGACACCTTCTCCCACCTGTGCTATGCCGTTCCCCTCCCAGGAGAAACAGCCAAGCACTGCATTCAGGCCCTCAGACAAGCCATCCTCTTCATGGGAGTCCCATGGGACCTAAACACCGACAATGGACCAGCATATCGCAGCGCTTCCTTCGCCGCGTTCCTGAGGCTATACAACATCACTCATCACTTTGGAATTCCGTTCAACCCCCAAGGTCAAGGCATGGTTGAACGCACTCATCTCTTCCTCAAGCATCTTATTCAAAAGGAAAGGAGCAACCATCCCCGCCACACACCTGGAGAAATTGTCACCTCTGCCTTAATCCACCACAACCTCCTCTGCTTTGATGAGGATGGCCTTTCCCCAGTACATGCTCATTGGGGCCCGTCCTACCGGCCCACACAGGCCCCCCTTGTTCAGTGGAAAGACCCCAAGACTAACATCTGGTCAGGGCCTGCCCCCCTCCTTGCCCAGGGAAGGGGTTTTGCTTGTGTCTTTCCAGATGATGCCACCCAGCCCATCTGGATCCCAGGACACCTCATCCGGCCTGCCACCGCCGAACCGCCTGACCCGGAGAGAGAAACGTCGCCAGCGACACCTCGCCCCTCGGATGGCCATGATGACCCTGAATGCCGAGCCCGACCCTCTCCGCCAACAAGTTCTGCGGCTACTCTACCTAGCCCAAGCTGAAAGGGCCCGGCGGCCGCCGCCACCCACCTTCACCCCCCCCAAGACAGGCTTCTCGAACGCGCTGCCTGGCGAGGCCCCCCCCAACAAAATGAGCGCTGGCCCTTCCTCTTCCACCTTCTTCGGCGCTTAATAAAAGAAAAGGGGGAAATATAGGGTGGCACCGTGTGGGAGCGTGGCGACAGCAAGGTTCGGCTCGTCTCCAGGCGTCGGTGCGAGTCAGACCCGGGTGGCGGGAACGGGTGTTAAGGCCCTCCGCTTGGGGTTCGGGCATACTGCCCGCCCCTCTGCCCAGCTGCACCCGCTTCCCCCTCGGTGGCCTAACCCCGCCTCTCCCCCGAGGGCCACCGCCGCGCCATGACAGCCCCGCCTCGCTGCCGCCGAGAACCCTGGCTACCCTGTCTTCTGCCCGCAACCAGTGATGCACCCCTGCACGAACCTATCAGCCGTCTGCCACCCCCCGGCCACGCCCCCTGCCCCTCCCCCATCTTCGCCCTATATTAACCGCTGTACTTCCTGAATAAATCAGACTTGCGCACAGATCCTCGTCTCCTCGGTAGTCTTCTTCCTACCGCGCGTCCTCCGCACCTTGCCGGCCCCGGAGCGCCTTCTCGGAAGGCCCCTCCGTGTGTTGCAGTCCTCCGCCCGAGCCCACACCGCCCCTGCAGCGGCCCTCCGGGTGAGCCCACACTGCGACAGTTTGACATCAGAGAACTCATGTCAGAAGTAAAATCTTACCGGTGTAATGAATGTGGGAAAGCCTGCACCCGTAATCGTCACACATGAGCAGTCACAGTGGCAAAAACCCCTAGGTTTATTATGTGAGTAAAACTTCAGGCAAAATACCCATTCACTCAATACTATACTCTTTCTGCTAAGAAGAAACACTCTTCTTATAATTAATCTGGAAAACTTGTTAGCATTGAGAGAAAAGTTGTAATGGAATTATTCATCCAGACTGAGTTTTTTTTAAAAGACATATTTAGGAAATTATTTATAAAGACAATTTTTTGCAGATGTACGTATTTGCTTATAATTTAAAAATAAATCCTTTCTGGTACACAGAATTTCTAGTGAAATGAAAATTGTTCACTGTACACATAATCTCTTGTCTTTTTAGTAATTCCCATGTTAATTTGCAATGTTAAATACCTTTAAAGAGGGTTTGAATAACAAAATTGACAAGTTTGATTAATAGCCATAGAAAAAAGGCATTTTTTACTCAACAGATAAAATATACATTATTTTCCAACATTCATTGAATATTTTTAATATGCTATAAATATGCCTAAAAAGAAAATCTGGACAAATTCCCCCAGAGCAAACTATTCAGAACTTTCCAATTTTTTTCTTACCAATAAAAATGGAATTGCAATAAAATTAGAAAAAGTGAAGGCTCGAAATTATTTAGAAATTAAAAATAAATCAGAAGAGGAAAAATGTAATTATTGGAAAACAATAAAGCTAGAACATAAACCTTCAATTTAAGAAGATAGGAAAAAGAATAACAACCCCAAAGAAAAATAAAAGGAATGCCTTAATATAGATAAAAGCTTACATTCATGAAAGAAGTACAAAAATAGATTTGATAAACCAATAGACAAACTTTCAGGAAGTAGGAACAAGGAATAAAAGAGTAAACACCATCCAGGAGTAAGGAAATGAATAGAAATACAAATAAAAAGGAAGTTAACATTTCTAATTCAGTCACAAATCAGGTTTAGAGGTTTAATAAAATCAGTCATTAGGTTTATCCTAGTACTGCCAAATTAGTTCAAAAGTATAAATATACATTATTAAAGTAAAGAAGAAAAGCATATCTTTTTTTTTTGAAGTACTGGGGCCAGGAATTGTGGGAAGCTGACACTTCAACCCTGAGCCACATCCACTCCCCTGAGATGGGTTTTTTCATTTTGTTTTGTTTTGTTTTGTTTTTGGGAGGCAACAGCTTTCATTGGGAAGGCGGCACTCAACTGGTTGAGACACATCTGCTCCCTACATAGTATCTTAATAGATGCAGAAAAAGTATTTGGTAAAATTCTACAGGAATTGGTGGTTTTTAAAAAATCGGAAATAGAAGGAAACTTCCTTAAACTGATAAATGGTATTTACCAAGAACCTGCAGTAAACACCCTAAATAAGTAGAAGCACTCTAGCCAGAAACAAGAGTCATACAAAGAATGTTTGGTGTCACCCCACTGTTAGTCAACATTCTTCTGAAGGTCCCAGGTAATTCAATATGAGAAAAAAGAAATAAGCTGCTAATATTTGTAAGGAAGAAGATGGGCATCATTTGAGATGATGTTTGATGATAAAAAAATCCAACTAATAAAAATAATAAGCTGGATATATAAAAGTGACATTCACAATAAATTTCTAAAAACATCAGAAATTAATGATTCTAAGACATAGAGAAGAATAGATAAGGCTTTTCTAAAGAAGAGTATAATAGTTAATAAATATACATGATTGAAAATAATAGTATAAAACACATCACTTGCCTCAAATTTATCTTTAATTTTGTACATTTACTCAATGGAATAAAAAAAATAACAGCTCTATTGAGATGTCATTTACATGCCAGTCAATAAACCTTTGAAAGTGTACAGTTCAGTGCTTTTTACTATATTTACAGAGTTGTGTACCCATCACCATAATCAACTTTAGAATATTTTTATCACTTCAAAAAGAAAACCCTTATTCTTTAGCAGTCATCCCCCATGCTCTCTCTTCACCAGCCCCTGGAATACATTCATCTACTTTTTCTTACTATGCATTTTCTAATCTGGCCATTTCATAGATGGGATCATAGAAGATGTGATCTTTTTTTGGGGGGTGGTGTACGGGGGAATGAACCCAGGACCTTACACATGGAAAGCAGGTGCTTAACCACATAGCTACACCCACTTTCCCCTTTTGTGACTGGGTTCTTTCACTTAGCGTAGTTTTTTCAAGGTTCATCTATGTTATTGCATACATGCTTTTATGGCCAAATAGTTTTCTCTATAATGGATATACCGCCTTTTCTTTATCCAGTCATCATTTGATGGATATTTGGGTTGTTTACACTTTTGGGCTATTAGGAATAGTGCTGTTATAAACATGTGCAATATATGTTTTCATAAATTTGGAAGCCAAATAGTAACTCTGAAGACCTGCCAGTCTATTTTCCAAAGTGTTGCACTATTTTACATTCCTTCCAGCAATGTATGAAGTTTAGCCACGTCCTTGTGAACATTTGTTATTATCTGACCCTTTGGTTATATCCTAGAGGGCATTAAGTGGTATCTCATTATGATTTTGATTTGCATTTCATTAATGACTAATGATGCCGAGCATCTTTTTATGTATTTATTGTTCATTTGCATATGTTCTTTGGAGGAATGTCTATTTAGGTCCATTGTCCATTTTTAATTGAGTCATTTATCTTTTTATTGTTGAGTTGCAAGAGTCCATTGTATTGTCTGGATAGTTATTTGATTTGCAAATATCTTCTCCCATTCTGTGGATTGTCTTTTCACTTTCTCGATTGTGTTCTTTAAGCACAAAAGGTTTTAATTTTGGTGAAATTCAGTTTCCCTAGTTTTTTCTTGTCCCTTGCCCTCTTGGTTTCGTGTCTAAGAAATCATTGCCTAGCCCAATGTCTTCTAACTCTGACATTTAGGTCTTTGAGTTAATATTAAGCACACTGTATGAGGTGAGAATCCAACTTCATTTTCTGGCATGTGGATATCATTGTCCCAACACCAGTTTTGAGAAGACTATTCTTTCCCTCATTGAATTGCCATGGCCCCTCACTCAATGGAATTTTAAAATGATGGTTGGTATACTTAAGATAATGTATGAGAATAACCAAAAGGATGTTAAAAACTAAAAATAATGAAGAGGCTTGCCCTCCAAGTAATTCAAATGTTAGCTTATATGACATAAAATAGTTGGTACACCAAAGGTATACAGATCTACAAATGGATCTGTAAAATAGAAAACACATATATATGGGAATTTGGTATTCGAAAACTGTCTTTGTTTGCTATGACAAAAAGCACTGAATAGGTTGGCTTAAACAACATGAATTTATGGTCTCATGGTTTTGAAGAGTAAAAGTCCAGCATTTAGTTCTTACTCAACAGGCTGTGCTTTCTCCTGGAGTCTGTAGCATTCTGGTGCTGGTTTGCCACAATCGTTGGGGTTCCTTGGCTTGCATCTGTGCCTCCATCACTTGGTGATCTGCCTCATTCTCTGACATCTCCTGACTTCTGGCTTTTACTGATTGTGTCCAAATTTCCTCTGCTTATAAGAACTCGAGTCATGGGTTAAGGCCCACTCTGTTCAGTTTGGCCTATCTAAACAGGACCTCTGAATATCCTATTCACAAATGAGTCTGTACCTTAATGTTAATAATAATATCCTCAAGGTCCTATTTAGAAATGAGTTCACATCCACAGGACCAGCTGTAAAGAATATGTCTTTTATGGGGAACATGATTCAATCCCCCCCGCATCCCAGTAGCATTTTAAAGCAGTAGAGAAATAATGGTCTAGTTGATATATCATTGGCTATTCATTTGGAAAAAATAGGTCCTTATACACAAAAATTAATTCTGAGAGGAATAGAAATTCTGGAATAACTGATGCCATGTTGGTAGTTTTTCAGTATGTAGAAGCTAGGTACAGAAATTGCATATTAATTAAATATGTGAAAATGAAAAAAACATTTTGGTAAGGAAGGACCTGCTACCCAGGGAGACCTCTGTTGGTCTGGTTGCTTAGACCCTGGTTTCTAGAGCCAGTATTTAGACCCTAAGGCATTTCAATTAAAATGGGGGAATAAGTGACATTTCCAACTCAAAAAAAAAACAAGTAAAAACATCAAGAGAAAACTAGTTTCCTAGGACTGCCATAACAAAGTGCCACAAACTGGGTGGCTTAGATGAACAAAAATGTATTGCCTTACTCTTCCAGTGCCTCACTCTTTTGGATAGAAGTCAAAAATAAAGGTGTTGGCAGGACCATGCTCCCTCTGGAAGTTTCTTGGGAGGACTCTGTTGCATCCCTCTCTCTTGACTTCTGGTGGCAGTCAACAATTCTTTGTGTTTCTTGGCTTGTGACAGCATTTCTCCAGTCTCTGCTCTGAATTCACATGGTCATCTTTTCTCTCCTGTTTGTCTCTTCTCCCCTTCTCATAAGGACATCAGTCCTATTGGATAAGGAGACAGCCCTACTCCAAAAGGGCCTCATCTTGATTTAACTAATTCTATCTACAAAAACCCTGTTTCCAAATAAAGTGACATTCTGAGGTACTGCAGGTTAGCATTTCAACACATCATTTTGGAAGACACAAGTCAACCTAATAACGAGATAACACAGAAGGAAAAACAGTAGAACCAGTATAGAAATCAAACTCATCTGAATCGTCTTTTGAAATACAGCTGCACAACCACCAGTTAATTTAATAAAGAACAAAGGGGGTGAGAGAAGCAAACAAAACACAGTTGTGAAAAATAATAAGGGGGAAAAGTGATCTCAGAAGCAGGACTACACAATTTGTATGGCCCTGTGCAAAATGAAAATATGGGGCCCTTTGTTCAAAAGGCAGGGAAAAAAGTGCCATTAAAGGTACTAAAATAGAAGGTTTTTTCCTTTCTGCCATGGTCTTCATGTTGCTTTTTATTTTCTATTTAATGCCTTTTTAAGTAAAGGAAAAGAGTTCTACCCTAGTGTAGCAGTTTGATATAGTTGATGAATTCCAAAAAGAAATATTGGATTATGTTTATAATTTGATCTGTACCTGGGCATGATTGAGTTATGATAAGGGTGTTGCATCCCCACCCCTTAGTGGGTGGGACTCACAGATAAAAGGCATGGCAAAGAATAGAGTTGGAGATTTCTGATGTTAGTGTTTCATGCTGAAGACTTGGGAAGTCAGCACCCGGAGGAAAGGGAAGCTAGCACCAGGAAGGAAGGAAACTTGAACCCAGAGAAAAGCAAGCCCTAGGAACGTAGGAACCCAGGGAGCCTGAATCCTCGCAGACGTCATCAGCCATCTTGCTCCAAATAGACTTTGGTGAGGGAAGTAACTTATGCTTTATGGCCTCGAATCTCTAAGCTCCTACCCCACATACATACCCTTTATAAAAACCAATCAATTTCTTAAATTTTTATCAGCACCCCTTTGGCTAACTAATATATGTGGATTTTACCTTTCATCTCTACATTGTGCAATGTCAAATTTAAATGCAAATGCAACAGCATTTAACTCATGCTGAATTACCAAAACTACATAATTTGCACTTAGTTCATATATACATATATATTCCGTTCTACCAGAATAGTATACATGGTGCACAAAAATAATAATTCCCTGTGTTTATTTCACTTCGTGATATACACACCTTCTATCTACACTTTCCCTTCACCTTACTGATGAGTAAGAAAGGACTGAATGGGAAAGGAATTGTATGTTGTCTTATCTTTCTCTTTGTCATCATTGTCTGCATAAGTAAATATAGGGAAGTAATCCTAGTATAAAAGGATATGATGTATGGTTCCTTAATTGTTTCTTTTTTTTTTTTTAAGATTTATTTATTTCTCCCCCCTCCTTCCAGTGTCTGCTCTCTGTCCATTTGCTGCGTGCTCTTCTGTGTCTACTTGTATTCTCATTAGGCAGCTCCAGGAACTGATCCTGGACCTTCCAGAGTGGGAGAGAGGTGATCATTTTCTTGAGCCACCTCAGCTCCCTTGGTCTGCTGTGTCTCTCATTATCTCTCCTCTTTGTCTCTTTTTGTTGCATCATCTTACTGCACCAGTTCTCTGCATGGGCCAGCACTCCTGTGTGGGGCAGCACTCCAGGCAGGCCAGGTTCCTGTGTGAGCCAGCTTGCCACACAGGCCAGCCTGCCTTCACCAGGAGACCCTGGGTATTCAACCCTGGACCTCCTATACGGTAGACAGGAGCCCAATTGCTTGAGCCACATCCACTTCACTGTGTTTCTTATATTGCAGTGCCTTCTTTTTGAGTTTGAGCTTCTGGTTCAAGTGGAAAGTGTGGCCTCTTTTAGTTGTCAGTACCCCAACTTAGTTGTAGGCATAATGCCCTTACATTTTTTGAGTCTTCTATACCTGACACATTGTATATTCATGTGACAATGTGAATGCTATACGCAAATGGAATGGCAAAGAATTAGACACACATTGTGCATATATCTTCTGCTCATGCTCATGCTCTGTTGTCCCACCAGACTTCATATACAAAGCATAAGCTCAAAAATAAAAATTATTAAGAATTTCAAATTTTTTTTTTTTCACATTCACACACAACTTTGTGCTGTTTATTCCATAATCAGTTATTTTGAGGAATGGAAATTCGATTGAAAGCAAAAAATATACAATTTAACACAAAGTATGCTATTACCAACATATAGTTACACAGGGACAATCTAGACAGGGGAGGTAAAGGTCACGTGACACGCTGAGCACTAAAGAACGTCTTCCGCCTCCTCATGGAACCCGCCTGTTTATAAAACCACCCCCAGGCCACTGGCAGATGAACAATTTTGCAGGGTGACCCCCGATGGAAAGTTCCTGGATGCTGTCCGTGGCCAGTTGCTCAGCGGCCCTCTCCTCCTGTCTGTGCATAGGCGGCTTTCTGCGCCTCCCCATCCCTCAAGGCTGATACACCCGCCAGCAAGGGTGCCACGCCCAGCCCAGGGAGGTGTGAGGGAGGGTCCCCGCAGAGCAACGGGGGCCCCTGAGGCAAAGGACAGTGGGGGACATGGGGACACAGATGGGGGGATAGGGGAAGCTGTCCCAGCCAGCCCGGGACCGGGCAGTACCTCCCCCCTCGGTGGGAGGCAGCGGGCACCCAGAAGCGCAGGGCTTGACCCACACAGCCTGGCAGTCGGGCCCCAAGGCTCAGGGTGGCCTTCCGGCTCTCTAACCTGGTTTACATTTTTTTGCCTTTGGATAGTTAGATAGTTCTTAGTACCAGGGCCGGGTCAGACAGGTGCCCAGTGCTCGAGCCACCTCGCTCCCAGCGATGACCGTCTAGACCGTCAGCCCTCCCCCTGGCCTCACGGCAAGTTCACCTTGAAGCCGCACACAAGAGGGGCGCTGAGGGCACAGGGCCTGCGCCTACAGGGTCCAGCTAGAGCTGGGTCCCAGAAGGGCGGCCCCCGTGCCACCCCAGCACACAGCCTGTCACCTGAACTCGAGATCTTTCAAGAAAAACTAGAAATCCTGATTTATCTGGGAAGCCTCCTGGTTCCCAAGGCTGGCAATCCATTCAACTTCTAGGCACAACCATTTATCAGGGCCCACGGGTAAAACGCAGGGGCCGCGCTGGGCAGGGGCAGGCCGGGAGGTCGCAAGGCGGCGAGTCAGTGGCCCGCGGCCCACGGCCCAGCCTCCGCCATGCCTGCGTCAATCGTCTCTGAGAACTTGAGACGGGACCTCTGGAGGCTTAGGTTTTCCCAGGTCACCTTCATTTTTTTTTTAAACACCTAAAAGATAATAGTTTGTCTCTGTTTGTGTTCTTCGGGCTTTTGTCGTGGCCTTAGGATAAAGCGTATTTAATTGGGGAGCTCCTCTGTTACACCATTCCACACTCCACAGGAGAGCACCAGGAGCTGAGGGCGCCGGGCGGGCAGCGAGGTGAGCCCCAGCAGCCTGTCGGGTTTCTCCCGGTGCCCGCCACCCACGGCGCCTGCCCCTTCTGCTACCAGGTGATATGCAGGCCACTGGCAGGGAGCTTGGGGCCCGGGCCTGGGTGCGCGGTGTGCAGGGCCTGCTGGGCTCTGGGCGAGCCGGCGCCGTCCAGCCACTCCCGGTACAGCCTCTGCACCTGCTCGCTGCTTTCCGGGGGCCGCACCGGGAGCCCTGCGTAGATGCCTTCCATCTGCCGCAGCAGGGCTCTGTCCGCCTGCCCGTCCTTGGCCTGGGCCTGGCCTCTGCCGTTTAAGCACCCTCCCGGGCACGCGAGAACCTCCACGAAGTGGAAGGGGGACCCGCCCCTCCGCAGCCTCAAGACCACGTTCCGGATGTTCCGGAAGCCACAGGCGGCGGCAAAGCACAGCAGCACCGCCCCGTTCTTCTCCAGGGTGGCCTCCTGCAGGTCCTTGTTTCTCAGGGCCCGGCAGGTGACCCCCTCCACGTCCTCGCCGAACAGCTCCTTGGCTGCGTGTCTGAAGACGTGCGCCAGGTACCCGGCCGAGTTGGCTCCGTCGTGGCGCCTGACCTCTTCCTCCAAGTCTCCAAATAGGGTGTCAACGGCGGCTTCTGTCACCGGGAGGTCACTCTGCTCCATCATCTGTGCAACCTCACCTGACGTCAACACGCAGTCGACCGCCCGGCAGCAGTGCAGGGCCGCGTGAGGATCTTCTCGCAGTGCCTCCAGCTTCCTGTCGTGGCAGCGCGCCACGATGACATGGACCACCTTCTCTGGAGGCAGGTTCTGCCGCCTGGCAAAGTAATCCTTCACCAACGAGCCCATGATCTGCTGGGGGGACCTGGCGGTGCAGAGGTGGGGGGTGACGGGCTCGCCCAGCACCCGCTCCGGGTACTGAACCCAACCAGGACAGGCAGAGGTCAGCATGGATAAGGCCCGGTCGTCCTCACGGTGCTGGCGGTATCGGCGCACAAATTCTCGCTGGCTCTCCAGGATGCTGAAATCTGCAGCTATTGTCATGTCAAATACGTAGTGTACCCCAAGCCCTTTGAGGAAGCCACAGAGTCTTCTGGATGCATCAGTCACTCCGAGGCCGAGCTTAGCAGCGAAGTACGGCAGAGACTGAGGGCACACAGACACGGCCAGCACGCTGCGCGTCGAGAGGTCGCGCTTCTTGTTCAGGTTCAGGATGTGGAAGAACCCCCCCCCGCGCCCTGCCGGGCCACCTGGGCGCCCTCCTCCGCCGTCAGGCAGCTCTCGCACGCCAGGCAGTCACTCAGGAAGACGTTGGCATCAGCCAATTTATGGAATTCTCCTTTCTCTCCATTCTCATGGGCTGAGCTCGGGGTATCCACTAACGTATTTTCTTCATCATCAGCTTTTGTTTTTTTACTACATTCCTTGCGTGTGCAGTGCTCGCACTTCATCTGGAGCGCGGCGGGCGCGGGGCGCGCGGCTGAGGGGAGCGCGCAGACGCGGGTCAGCCGCCCGCCGCCCTTTGTTGGGGTTGACAGCCAAGGAGCCCCGAGAAAATCCTGTTGAACCGTGGCTCTTTAGTGGGCACAAGTGCCCTGATGAGCAGGGCCTGGGGGCGCTGGGGATATTGTTAACGAGGACCCCAGCGGATTCCAAGACCACGCTGAGAAGTGCGGCTTAGGGGGACTCTCTTTAGGGGTAAAAGCCCTGCGAGGCGTGTGGCAACGCAGGTGAACCTGGAAGGCGCCCCATGGAAGCAGCTTGTGGCACCTCGATGTCTTTGTCCACTTGTGTTTTGGGTGCGCTGCCGGGGAGGTGTGCGTGGGCCCATGTGCTGGGTCCCTTTCTTGGCCCTGGAGTGGTTTAAATGCTTTTGCACTTCACCTGCTGCTAAGTGGAGTGAGGATTTGCCATCAGCCCATTTCTGGCAGATCAAGAGAGACATCTATTTGAGTTGTTTTAGGACCATCGAGGATACATTTTCAATGCAGGATTGTGTTTTTCTCTTGCCTTCATCTCTTCACTCACTCCATTCATTCATTCATTCATTCATTCATTCATTCATTCTCAACAAATAGTACTGAATACTTCCTGTGTTCCAGGCATGGTGTGAGGCTCTGAAAATACAGGGGTGAGCACTCCGACAGTCCCTTGCCCTGGTCGCAGTCTCTGCGACAGGACGCCTCTCCACGGAGAGGCAGCCGGTGCATGTGGGGTGGCGATGGGGCAGAGACGGGACACCCACCTGGGTGGACCACCATCACCCGGCTCTCTGTGGGCAGCAGTGGGGGCGGTAGCCTGGGGTTGGCAGGGTGTTGGCTGAGCCTGGGGAGGGCAGGGGGGGAGCTGATCTCAAGAGCTCTGGAACATTCTTTCCCGGCATCTTTTCTGTCATTTTTCCGGAAGTCACAATGTTAACAGATGCAAACAAAAAAGTGCCTTAGAACTAGAGGTCTGGAAAGCCTAACCCCGAAGCAATGCGTGAATTCCTTTCACAAATCCTCTAGAATGACACCCCTATTTCTGTTGCACGCTATCTGAAGTTCCCTGGTTCGGTTTCTTGGCTGGTTGCCGTGGCTTTGGCACTCGATGCCCACACCCACCTGAGATACGAAGGCTTTTTGTGAGACACAAGAGATGCTTTTTCACCAGCGCGTGGCACATGAGTTTGGGAAGTGGAATTAGAGGCAAGGGTGTCAGGGAGGAACGGGCTACCTTCTACTTGCAGTAGGCTCCATCCTTACTTAATGCTTCTTATCAGTTATTCAAGAGCAACAGTTAGCCAGGACGCCCAAGAAGCAAATATTAGGACCAAATAGAATACTTCAGTAACAACTGTGTCAGAAGGAACTGTGGTTTGTGCATTCTATGACGTTTTTATAAAGGGCTGTATTTCTTTCGTGGAGGGGTGATGTGATGGAGACAGGCCAGACTAACTCATTTCATTATTTGCATTAAAATTACATTGGGCCTCTTCGAGTGGGCTTGGAGAATGCTCTGTGAATACCCATACCTGGATACAGGGAAGTCGGAGGCCCCCCCCCCTTCCTGTCATTGATAGGTGGCTGCCCTGCGTGCACTCAGCCCCAAGTCCTCGGCGGCTCTGTATCAGCTGGTGATGAACCCAGAGCCCCCAGCCCGCCTCGAGCGTACTAAACACAGGACCCCAGATGGAAGCCGCATCCCCGTTCAAAGCCTGCCTGGGTGGGGAGTTACTAAACTTGCTAATAGCTAAAAGGTTACTTACAATACACAGTTGTACCATTTTGTATATTGGGAGGGAATGGTGTTGGGGAAATGCCTAGAGCTTAAATCTGAATCTTGGTTTGGGGACAAATGTGATTTCAGGATAGTCTGATTCTTTCTACCTAATGTGCCTTTAAAACAGTCCATTTTCTATGTTTTGTATAATCAGAAACTGTACATGAAAAATAAAGTTTCAAACCAAAAAAAAAAAAAAATGACAGTAGAACATTAAACCAAGAATGGGTCCCTTTTGAGCACGGTTTCCTATGCAATTGCACAAGCAGCACACCCCCATGGCTCAGAAGCACATGCACGTGCATAGTCCTACACAATTGATTTATCTGTTATTTTACACATTGATCCCTACTACAAGATATGGGCTGCATGTCACCAGGGGGCACGCAAAGGAAGTTGTCCACCAGAGCCAACAGTTCATCCAGGACCACCTCCAGTGCATCCTTGTACTTGAAGAGTGTGAACATTATTCTGGTCATGCAGGCTCCGAGAGACGTGTGTCTGTGTTGTGTGGGGGCTTTATATTACGTGATCCTTTTAAATATGATTTATACTGGAATTTCAATGTGATTTATACTGGAAAGTTATTACATATCTTCTAAAAACTTTTGTTTTCCTTAGTTATTTATTGCTCTATATTATTCTGGTTATGTATTTTTCCCTTATTATTAAATAACTGTCAGAAGTATAAATCCCTTTTAGTTATTTCTTTTCTTGCTCCTCCTCATCTTTTATTCTCCTCTTTCTTCTTCCATTAAACATGCAGACATTCCTGGAGCTCTTGACCCACCCAATAAGATATTTGCTTTCAGATCTACTTTGTTGCATTCATCTTGGGACTTTCCTTTTCCATTATCCTAGGACTTCCCTTTCATTCTCTCTTGTGTACCGTCCCCTGCTTCTTGGATCCTGCATTTGTCTTTTTCTTGGATTTCTTCCTCATTTTGTGAATCTCTTCCTCCATCAACTTCCTGAGAAAGGATACATTAAAGTAAAAATTTTCAACTTTTTATAGGTGAAATTGTCTTCACTCTACTCTTGTGCTTGATTGTTTGGGTAGATATAAAACTATAGGTTAAAAATCATTTTTTTCCAGAATTTTAAAGGCATTTCTTTATTGGTTTCTAGCTTCACTGTTGCTGCTAAGAATGCCATTCTGATTTTAAATGCTTTTTATGTGACATGGATTTTTTTCCTTTATAACTTTTTAAAAACTTTATTTTGTACATTTCGTAATTGAAAATATAAACAAAAACTAAAAAGAAAAGAGTTGAAAAAAACATTTCTCAGTTAAATGTACTGGATACATTTTTTAATCATACAATATGTTACACAATATATAGTGTCTAGTATAGTGTATAGTATATGGTTCATAGTAATGCAGTCACCCAGTATTTGTCCTTTTGTGTCTCACTTGCTTTGCTCAACATAACGTCCTCCAGGTTCATCCATGTTACATTCTTTACGACTTCATTTCTTCTTACAGCTGCATAATATTTCATTGTGTGACTAGACGATTGTTTGCTTATTCATTCCTCTGTTGATGGAGATCTGGGTTGTTTCCAACTTTTGGCAATCATAAATAATGCCGCTATAAATGTCAGTGTGCAGATGTCTGTTCATGTCATGCTCTCAGTTCTTCTGGGTATATACCCAGTAGTGGCATTGCAGGGTCACGTGGCAAGTCTATATTCAACTTCTTTAGGAACTGCAAACAATCCTCCACAGTGACTGTACCATTCTGCATTCCCACCAACAGAGGAGAAGTGTCCCTATCTCTCCACATCCTCTCCAACACTTGTAGTTCTCTGTCTTTTAATAGTGGCCTTTCTGATAGGTATAAAATGATATCTCATTGTAGTTTTGATTTGCATTTCCTAATCATTAGTGATGTTGAGCATTTCATGATTTTTTTTTTTTTTTTTGCCGTTTGTATTTCTTCTTTGGACAAATGTCTATTTAATTCTTTTGCCCATTTTTTAATTGGGTTGTTTGTCTTTTTATTGTTGAGTTGTAACATCTCTTTATATATCCTGGATATTAAGCCCTTATTAGATATGTGATTTCCAAATATTTTCTCCCATTGAGTTGGCTGCCTTTTCACCCTTTTGACAAAGACCTGTGAGGAGCAAAAGTGTTTAATTTTGACGACGTCCCATTTATCTATTTTTTTTTGTCTATTGCACGTGGTTTGTGCGTAAGATCCAAGGGAATCACCACCTACTATAAGATCTTGAAAATGTGTCCCTACATTTTATTCAAGTAGTTTTATGGTCCTGGCTTTTATATTTAGGTCTTTGGTCCATTTTGAGTTGATTATTGTATAGGGAGGGAGATAGGGGTCCTCTTTCATTCTTTTGGTTTAAGATACCCAGTTGTCCCAGCACCATTTGTTGAAGAGACTGTTTTGTCCCATTAACATTAACTTGGTAGGTTTGTCAAAAACCAGTTGACTCTGTAGGTGAGGGTTTATTTCTGGGTTCTCAATTCTGTTCCACTGATCGATGTGTCTATCTTTATGCCAGTAGCATACTGTTGTTGTTTTATTTAAGATTTATTTATTTCTTTATTTTCCGCTCCTCTCCCCCCCGCCCCCTCCCTGGTTGTCTGTTCTCTGTATCTATTTGCTGCGTCATCTTCTTTGTCCACTTCTGTTATTGTCAGCGGCACGGGAATCTGTGTTTCTTTTTGTTGCGTCATCTTGTGTCAGCTCTCCATGTATGCAGCACCATTCCTGGGCAGGGTGCACTTTCTTTCACGCTGGGTGGCTCTCCTTACGGGGCGCATTCCTTGCGCATGGGGCTCCCCTACACGGGGGACACCCCTGCGTGGCACAGCACTCCACAACTGTAAAAACTGCAATAACTCAATTCAATTCTGATCCTAACTACTGGGAGTTAGACCAGACTCCAAAGGTACGGGAGATCCTCCCTCTAAAAGAGTGTCCTACAGGCACCAACGGCAAGTTTGGGGGCCCAGGCTGCCCATGCTTCTGACCAATTGGCTACAAATTTGGGGGTTCCCACCATACCCATTAGGTTCGATAGTTCACTAGAATGAGTCACAGCACTCACTGAAGCCAGATACAGTAATGTGGGAATAGACACACGTGTGCTCTGTAGTACCCAGAAACCTATAGAAAAGATGTGCATGACTCATCTCAGTAAACATTTTCACATGCAGGTTATTGAGTGTTGCAATGAAGTTCAATTGCTGATCACCCTAAGCTAGCAAGTACTCTCCACATTCAGATTCCCAGGTGTTTATTTTGCCTCAACCTCTTCTTTAGCCTTGAGTCCTCTGTACCTGTTTGAAATTTTTACCTAGCATGTTCAAATTTTACCTAGCATGCATCTAAAAATCAATGCATCCAAACGGAATCATTTTTTCCTTCAATTCTCCCTCCTTCAGTGTTTCCTGTCTTCATGAGTACCTTTGCAATTCATCTAGTTAGACTAATCAGGAAATTGGAAATAAACCTTGATCCCTCATACACTGTAAACCCCATATCTACTGCATTTCCAGATCTTATTTATTTTGCTTCTAAAAATTGCTCAGCTCCATCCACTTCTGTTCCAGCTAACATGTTCTCTTGACAGAATGCTGTAGTAGACTCCTAAGTCATCTCCCAGCATCCTCTCCTGCCTCCCCACTGCCCACTGCTATCCATTCTCTACACTGCTGCCAGAGTGAGTTCTAAAAGACTCCCTTATGATCATACCTCTCCCCTGCTTTTTTTTTTTTTAAGGGTTAGAAGAATATATTTAGTGGTTTTTTATTTTTATTTTTTAAAGATTTATTTAGACTTACTGGCATTCTACTTAAGTCCATCGTTCATTCCCCATCCTGAGGATTCTGGGATGGTCATGTCCACTCTACCTCTAAATGAGATGGGGCTGCGATTCCATAGGGCCAGTGGATGGAACTCTCTTGCTTGCAGTTGTAAACACTCTCAGTTCCTCAGCATGATAGTTGTCCATCATCATCTCCTTGTTAGTTGTCCTGGTTGAGACCAATGAACTGGAGTGTAGGTGTTGCAACTCAGTTGAGATTCAGGGCCCAGGTGGCATATGGACAGCCCAAAGATTTAAGTCTCTCAGATGTACACCTAACACCTCTAGTACTAATTATAGGTTCAAATAGAAGAGCTGAAGAGCCATGAGTAGGGAAACCACAGCTTCCAACTCTGTCATACTTGGGAGCATATATTCCAAAGTAGGTTCACTGGCAAGGCACCAAACTGCTGAGCTGTCTGCCCTGACTATAGTGTCTGGATGTCTCCAGAGCCCTCACAGCCCTGCTATCTGTGGTAGTATCTACTTCGGCAGTTTGAGTTCCGCTGAGATGTGCAAAAGTGTAACTTCTGGAATGATCTCCTGACTCACTTGAAGTCTCTTAACCATATAAACTCATTTGTCTTTACCTTTTCCCCCTTTTGGTCAAGGTCTTTTTCCAGTTGCCTTGCTAGTTGGCGCTTGGTGGTAATCCCTCAGTGCCAGGGAGGCGCATCCCAGGAGGCGCATTCCCAGGAGGCTTCCCTGCTTTTAAAACTCTTCAACATTTTCCCATTTTTGACAAAGTCAAAATCCTTAAAATGACCTTCATGGCTCTGCATGACCTGGCCTTTTCCCCCCTCTCTATCCTCAGCCCACTTCATAATCTACTTGTTTCTATCTCTAGCAACACAAGCCTTTTATTTCCCAGAACTTGCCACCTTCTTGCCACAAGACCTTTGCTTATATAATATACTCTTGCTTCCACCTAGAATGCTCTATTCCTCTTTCTAATTGATTTATATTCATCCTTCTGCTCTAAGTTTCCTTCCACATTCAGGCATTTAACTAATATTCCTTGAGTGCTAATTACCTGGTTGCACTGAGCTAAATGCTGAGGATGCACTGGTGAACTAGGCATAGTCCTTGCCCACAATAGGCTTGCAGTTTTCCCCAAATATTCTAAATCCTTTTTTTACTGTATTTCTATGACACTTATTTCAGTAATTTATTTATTTGTAGTAAAGTAAGCTCCCCTGCTGGACTCTATCAGTTTACTGTGGCTGTGGTAACAACTTACCACAATCTTGGTTTGAAATAATACACATTTATTGTCTTACAGATCTGGAAGCCAGAAGTCCAAAATTAGGATCACCGAGCCAAAATCAAGGTGCCAGCTGGGAGACGCTCCCTCCAGAGGCTCTAGAGGAGAATGTGTTCCTCGTCTCTTCCAGCTTCTGGCCCCTGCTGACATACTTGGCTTATGGCCCTATCGCTCCAACCTGCACAGCCAGCATTTTCTTTTCTCTCTCTGTTCCATCTTCACAGCATTTTCTCCCCTCTCAGTGTGTAAAATCTTCCTTTGCTTCCTCTTTTGCAAGTTTTTGCATCTCACAGCATGTAACATCACAGCAACAACTTTCTAAGCGAGTAAAACTAGACGTTCATTTCCTCATTAGGTCGCCTGTAGGAAAATAAAATCTTTCCTATTCTGCCACCTTGTGGCTGTATCTTATTACTGCTTTGCAAGTTTTTTTAAAAAGCATTTTATGTATTTTATTATTTTATCTTATTTTATTTTTGAGATACTGAGGATTGAACGCAGGGACTGCATATGTGGGAAGCAGGCGCTCAATCACTTGAGCTACATCTGCTCCTCTTTGCTAGTTTTTTTAATTAAAAAGTTTCAGTGGACACATCAAAGGAAGACTGATTTTCCAAAAGAAAAAATCAAGATCCTCAACAGTCATCTGCCAAGATCCTTTTTGACCATATAGGATAACATTCACATGTTCCAGGGATTCGGATGTAAATAACTTTTGAAGAATGATTTTTCAACCTTTCCCAGCCTCTATACTCCACAAAGGGAAGGATCCAATCGCCTTCCTTATTTTCCCTAAGCAGTAGTCCTTGCACAGAGATGCTTGCTAAATATATTTTGAATGAATGGATGACAGCACCCATGTGTAGTATTTCATAGCAGTCATGGCAATTTCCAGTTTTATTTTCATCTGCGTGCTTGTTCATTTAATGGCCATCTTCCCTACATTGGGCAAGAGTCTTGACACTTTTTGGTTATTGCTGCCAAAATACTGTCCCTGAATGAGGGCCAGGCATGGCGTATGCCTAGTTAACAATCAGATTCCCCAAGTGGCTGTGTGAAAGGAGGGATCACAACTAGGGAAATGCCAAGTGTCCTCAGGAGTAAGCATTCAAAGAACTTTTCCCCCAGAATTGTCGAGGTTCCTCTCCAATAGCCTGCCTGACCACACTCACCTACTCCCCAGGCTCTGTTCCCTTCCAGTCTCCCCTAAATATGGTCTAGCATATTTGCTATAGACTCTGATTAAGCTAGAGAAAGTGATTCCCCAAATCACCTACCCAAATTTGAATTGCTTAAACTAATTGTAGTTGAAAAAAATGCAACAATATTTCCTTACAGACAGGTGACAATTAATTAGCAGATTTCCACTGTTCAGCCCACTGTCATGATTCTTATCAATGTATCACAACATGCAACTTTATAAGTGAGTGGTGCTAGGCATTTCCTCATCAGGTCCTCTGCAGGGAAAGAAAATCTCTCTTTTCCTGCCGTTTTGTGGATCCCTCCTAGTTCTGCTTTGCTGGTGTTTAATGAAAGAATCTCTGTGGAAACATGAATCTTATCAGGATTTAGCATTTCTAGAAGGAAATTTATTTGGTTCTTTGGCTTATAGCACTTACTTCTTTTCAGGAGTCCAGACAAAAGGGTAGGCAATGAGGAAACTAGGTTTGGATTGAAAGTGTAAATTTGGTGCCTGCTGTGGGCTAAACTGTTTGGAATCAGAGAAGAATACAACCCGGTTGTTTTCCCTCCAGGGCTCAGTGTCCAGTGGAGGGAGATAGAGAATTATGTGGTGCAAGGCCATGAACAAAAGAATGAAGAGAAGGTAGGCTCTTTGGAAGGGGTGCACATGGAACGGAGCTAAGTGGCCTCAAGCTTTCTCCTGGGAAGCTGGGATCCCGTGGGTTGGTGCCCTCGGCAATAGGGTGCTTGTCTGTTCCCTGCTGGTTGTCAGGGACCTGTCTTCACCGCCACTGCTGTTCTTTGCATTGACCTGGGCACTCGGCAAAAACTAATTGGTTCCTAATTTGGATGCTTGTGGCATTCCTTTTATCCAGAAAATACATCAGATCCTTGTGGCTGTAGGCAACAAAATGCAATAGCCTTTCTTCAGATGAGTCATCAACAACCTGAAGCTACATTTCAGGCATGGAATAATGTGCTGAATTGCTCAAATGTTTGGAAACTGCAGTGTTTTCTTTAGACAAAACAGGTCTTTGGAATGCAACTGTTTATCTCCCATCCTTTGAAGAGAACAGTGCGGAAGCATGAGTTTATTGTCAGAAGGGGCGATGCAAAGACCTATGGGGAAGAGCCGGTGTTTCTCAATGGGGCGTTACTGCTGTGCTGGCTGAAACAGCTGCACCTTGTAGGGGACTGGCCTCAGCACTGCAGAGCGTCCATCATCCCCAGCTTCTGGGCACCAGATGTCAGTAGTGTTTCTTAGTGACCATGAAGACCAAAACTACCCCTATTCCTCCCAGAGTCCCCAACCCCCCCTTCCCCCAGGACTCGTGCTGCCAGAGGTAAAGAACCACTGACGCTTCTCACTGTCATTGATGGGAAAATTGAGGGCCAGATGGAAGGAGCTTGCCTAGGTCACAGACAAGCCATATATCAAACAATCAGAGAAGGTTTGCTGAAAACCTACTATAGGAACTCAGGCACTTTACTAGAGCTTGGGCAAGCCACAGAAGTACAAGAAATGACCAGTTTTCCAAAGAGGACAGAAAGAGTGAAGGAGCTAAGATTTATTGAGCATCCTTTGCATTCTAGCAGCTTCGAAACCTGTCCATGTAAGATTTGCCACAACTCTGAGGAAACAAAGACCCAGAGAAGTTAATTGAGGAGTGAGAATATGATCCCAGGTTCTTCTGACTCCAAAGTCAGTTATCCATTCACTTATTACCTTTCCAGTGTATGTGCAAGCTTAGAAATTAGTGTTAAAATATTTTCCAAAATTTGGAAATAAGGTAAAAAGGATGACTATATATCCTTTAAAAGTTATGCTGGAGCACTGTCTAAAAAGCCTTGCTAAGTGTCATCTGGCTCTCTAGGAAATATAACTATTTAACTTACTATTTACGATTGTTGAGGGCCCAGACTCTAAAGTTAGAGACCAACTAACAGAAAACCAAGAAAGTACAAATGATTTTTTTCCCAAGGAGGATAGATATGTAAATGATTCTGTCCAATAGAGAAGATTACTGTAAAGGTTATAGATTTATTGCCTTGTAAAACACTCACTCCTTGTATCTAACCTAGCAGTTTTATTCCAGATTTTTTTTTCTTTCTCACATCCTCTTTTGAACCAGCTGCCCTTCTTCTGGTTTCCTCAGTAATGAATTAATGAAATCATTGACACATGTTTACTATATAGTATGAAAATTAGGTTTTAAATTCCTTGGAGATTATATTTTTTGGAGAATGGGTTATATTTTGTACTACCATAAGCCAATATCACTTGGCTGCTGCAGTGTGAGAGTAAAGCTCCAACTGCTATATAGAACAAATGAGAAGGCTGAGAGCCAGCAGAGTCAAAGACAGGGCTTTGGAGGAGGAATAATATTTGAATAGGTAGCAATAAAGGAGGGCTCTCCAGGGGAGGATTGCAACACAAGCAAAGAAAGAAGGAAATTAAGCTTTTCGGTAGAGGCTGTGATTAGAAGAAGGGCGCCTGGTTTAGTCTTTCTCCTTGGATCAAGTTCTTGACCTCATGAGATGTGAATGTGAAGAGTTTTGTTTAAAGACTACTGTAAGTGGCCATGGTGGCTGCTGGGTGTGGGGAATGGGAGGAAGAGATGAGATGTGGAGGCGTTTTCAGGACTTGGAGTTGTCCTGGGTGGTGCTGCAGGGACAATTGCCAGACATTGTATGTCCTCCCATGGTCCACTGGATGGAACGTGGGAGAGTGTGGGCTATGATATGGACCATTGACAACGAGGTGCAACGATGCTCAGAGATGTGTTCACCAAGTGCAATGAATGTCTCATGATGATGGAGGAGAATGTTGCTATGGGGGGGGGGAGTGGGGTGGAGGTATGGGGGGACCTCATATTTTTTGAATGTAATATTAAAAAAATAAAGACAAAAAGAAAAAAAAAGACTACTATAGGGGAGTGGCTGTAGCTCAGTGGTTGAGTGCCTGCTTCCCATGTTCGAGGTCCTGGGTTCAAATCCCTGGTACTTCTTAAACAAACAAGGAAGCGGATGTGACTCAAGTGAAAAGGCCTCCACCTACCATATGGGAGGACCTAGGTTCAATCCCTGGGGCCTCCTGGTAAAAAAGAAGAAGAGAAAGCGTGCCCACATGGCAAACCGAGTACCCCATGGTGACCCAGGTGCCCATGCGGTGAGCCTAGTGCCCGCATGCTGAGCCAGTGCCCATGTGGCAAGGCAGTGCCCATGTGAGTCCACACATGGTGAGCCAATGCCTGCGGTGTGAGGTGAGTGCCTGCACAGTGAGCCAGAGCCTGCGCAAGTGAGTCACGCAACAAGATGATGATGCAACAAAAGAGGTGAAGGGGAGAGTCAAGGTGAAGCGCAACAGAGACCAGGACCTGAGGTGGCACAATTGACAGGGAACAGCTCTCCACATCAGAGGTCCCCATGATCAAATCCCAGTGAATCCTAGAGGAGAAAGATGAGAAGACAAGAAGAGAAATAGAAGAGAAGATCACACAGCGAATGGACACAGACAGCAAAAACAACAGGGTGGGGGTGGGGATGGGGTGGAGGAGGAGAAGGAAAAGAAACCAAACCAAACAGAAGAAAACTACTATTCAATGAGGGCAGAATTTGGAGCTAATTTATTCAATAACATATTCTTTGTTCCTGGACATAGTGGACCTGGAGAGGCTGTTTGTTGAATGAGTAAGTTCATCAAAATGGAAGACTATGATTAGGTTCCATTCATTGACCAGACCCTGTGCCAAGCTCTTTACACAAATAATTGCGTCAGTTCTCACTGTGATGGTATGAAGCAGAATTTTCTAATTTTTTTAAATGGTCCTGCCTATGATAAAACTGTAACATGGATGATCTTTAATTTGGGGGCCTCCTTAATCCTTTCTCCATGACTCAAGACTTATAATTATTCCTTCCATTGCCCAAACTTTCTCTTCCCACTCCAAGGCTGGTGGTGTCATCATTATTGTAATGAGTCAGTCCTAAATTACGTGTTGTTAAGAGAGGCCCAGAGGGCAGGCGATCTGGGTTACCTGGGGACATGCATACGTAAGTACTTGCTGAATTTTTTTTTAATTGTATTATCTTTTTTTATAAGATACTGAAATCAAACAAAATGTTACAATAAAAAAATATAAGCGGTTCCCATATACCCCACTCCCCACATCCCCACACTCCTCCCACAACAAGTACTTCTTTCATTAGTGTGGGACATTCATTGCATTTGATGAGCAAATTTTAGAGCATTGCTACACAGCATGGATTATATTGCTGAATTTTAATGAGTGGATCTGGAGGCAACAATCCCTGAGGTCCTTGGTTTTCTGACCCACAGGGCACCCTGGTATTGTGGTGGGAATTTTAAACTAAAACAGAGGGAAAGTGGTTCTGCTTTCACCCCTGTCCCTATCCCATGTGAGAAGAGATCTCTGGACCTCTTATGAGAAGACTCTCCATGTTTCTGGGTACTGGAATGGAGTCCCAGACAGAGATGTGTCGCTCCAATTCTCCCTTCAAGAAAGGACTCACTATGCTGCCCAGTTGTGAGGGGTATGGTTGACTGACAGCCTCCAACTGGTGACTCATTCAGATTTGCCTGGACCCTTGAGTCCGGGTACCAGTCTAGGATGGCCCCAGCCAATGACTGAGCAAGCATGTTATACAAGGGCTTATCCATTTCTGCTAGATGTAGGACTCCTCTAATAGCCTCTGGAGCCCCCCATTAGGAACAGAAACTTTATCTGATCTGCATGATGGTTTGATAGCTCCCCTTGCCCAATACTGCTTCCTCCATTGCCCATTCACAAATATTACTCCCTAATAAACATTTATCATTCTCAAGTCTGCTTCAGCATCTGCTTTTTGGAGAACCCAGCTAACACAGATGGGATGTTGGTAGTGCCAAACAATTTTCCAATGGTGAAGGGAATGGAGAATTTAAAATTGGATTTGAGCCAACATTAGCAGCATGTATATTGACCTGACTGCTAGGGACCAACAAATATTTCCACTCTGGCACATGGATCAAATAAGCTTGTGGTTCTTGTTATTCTTCTTGGCACAGAATATGCCTTGGTATAGTGTAACATGGCTTAAATGTTGCCACTGGCTTTCTCAATGAAGAATTTGTCCAACTGATTGAGAGTGTAAATGAGGACAAGGTCATGAGTACATTTCCAGCCAGCCAGTTCGTTTCATTCAAGTTACCCGGTTATAGATGGACTGTTATCTGTTCACACATGAACTCCATAAACCCCTTGCCCACCCAAAGTCATAGTCATGACTTGGGCCACTTGCTTCTCAACAACCTGGAAGACTGTCATCCTTTTCTTGGGCCTCTTATAAAATGCCCTATATTTGGTATTTGTGTGAGAGTCTTAATGTGGTTATGACCAGGTATTTTTTGGTATGTAAGCAACTCCTATAATTCCTCATCAGAAGAGAAATACCCCTAAATCATCCATCCATCCATTCATCCATCCAATGGTTGTTGATCGCCCTTTATTGCTCAGACTCTTGCAGCCACATGCCAAGCACCACATCTTTAAGAAATCTGCATGCAGCTTCTTCAGTAGCAACTACCAGGCAGACTCCTTTGAGGGCTGACAGCATTACTATTCCTGTCATCTGTTTTTCATGTCAGAAACAGCAGGCCCCAATTCATGTAGTGGAGCCAATAAGAGTGAGGGCTCAGGCCTCAGACAATCTCAGATTCAAATATGGGTTCTCCCATTCACGATTCTGTAAAACAAGATAAAATTGTTTTACAGCTCTCATGCAGAGCTTATGAAGATTTGATAAAATAATGTGCGTAAAGTGATCATTTAATGCTGACTGAGGGCTTACCCTATTTCAGACATTGAAATATTATTTTAATATATCTGGCCCCAGGACAAGTGAGACTTGGACTGCTACAAAACATACTTCCATTGTAACTATTTGTCTTGGTAAATGGACCTTGGCATAATCCCTGCTTGGAGCGCCCTGAGCAAATATGACTTTGTGACAAGATGTTCTTTCTTTGGTTACCAGGCTTTTGCCACTTTGTTGTGTTGAAATCCAAGGACCTTACATATTAAACTAGCTGATGCAACATGGCTCTAATGTAGCAGTTTGCAATCTATATCAGTGCTATGCTTGAAATGTGGAGATATAACAAGATAAACACTCTGCTCTTAAAAGATTGATAGATTGGGGGGCAGGTGACTGGGCAGCTCAACCCTGGAATGGCTGGCCATTCTTGACAAGAGTCAGGACCATATTCAGTGGTCCCATTAAAGACAAGGCCCAAAGGCCAGCTCTTCAGGGCAGCAGTAGACCAGAGGGTCACTTGTCCCATCTGCTGCTGTTCTGCTGAGACCCACTCATCAGAATTGCTCTTCCTCCCTCGGCAGAAAGGCAGGAGTCAGTGCCCCTGGACCTGTAGGCTGGCAGAACAACTCAGTTCTCACCCCTTTCTCCCTAACAGAAAGCACAGAACCTTGTCGGGAGTGGGAGAAACAGAAACCCTCTACTCCTCAGAGACCGTCCTTTTCCTTCCCTGCTGGATCAGGAGAGGACAGGATGTCATTGAAGAGTGCTTGTTTTCTGTCTTTACTTCTTGTGAATTTGTGCTCCTTGGGTAAAGCTCCATTTACCTGGAGGAAGAAAACCATTCTGGCTCCATGAAGAGCTCCAAGAATTGGGAGATCAGTCTTTAACTGGACCTAATCATGTTTCCCTTTTTTTCTCTTCTTATTCTTCTTCATTACTATTGGTTCTTCTGTTTTCCTATATGAAATTGTTTACTTTCGACTGTATAATCAAATTGTTTTTAAATCATCCTCATACTGGCCAGGAGTTCCTTCAGGGCCCAGCCCCGACCTTGTCTATCTCTTTAGCCTTCCAAATGCCAGATATACACCCAGCACAGTAAGCATTTGATCATGATAATTGAACTAAGTTCAGTCATCATTTTTTGAAACCTTTTAGTAGCATCACCTTCTAAAGCAACTTGCTACACCACAGAAAAAATTGCTCTGCAATCAAATGCTGAATCAGGTATCTTGCATTATACAATAGATGCATTTCCTATAGATGGGTGGGCAAGTGAACTTTTGTAAATTAACTCTTTGTCCCATGTGTTTACACTTTTACACTACCATCTGGGAAATTCCTTAATATCAGTAATTACTTTTCTGTTTCCACTTCCTCTTTTTTTTTTTCTTTCTGGTCATCCTTCCTTATCTCTCTGCCTCATTCAATGCTCCCCAATACAAAAGTTATTCTTTCATTCGACTGTGATATTTATTGATCGCCGACAACCTGTGAGAGTGTTTTCAGATCATAGGTCCACAGCTCTTAGCACAAATATTTAAATGCAGCGCAAGTGTATTGTTTAAGGGAACTCTTTTTTAAAGCAAAGTATCCCTCTTGACTGATTCAATTAGTTCATCTTTGGTTTTGTCTGGATTTTCTTTCACCAAGTCTCTAGATGGATGGCATTGCATCTACTGGGTATTTTTGCAGTCTTGTCCTTGCCATTTCAGTTCTTCTAGTCTTTCCTGGCAGTGCCCAACCTAATCGCCAAAACGTGGCAAGTTTGAAATGGAAGCGAATAGCCAAAATGGGGAATAGTCAATTCAAGTCTTAGTAGATAAGATAATATAAAACATAAGCTTTTGCTCATAGATTTTAGTTTAAAGCTCTCCCTCCACTCCATTGATACAATAATATAAATTAGGAGGTGAATGCCCAAAAGCAATCGTTATTTACAAAAGGATTTTCAAGAAGATTCACTTTAATAACAAGAATTCCTAGTGCTTTTAAAGATAGGATTTTGCGTACAAAGCATTCCAAAGGTGGTGCTGTGTAGCAGGTGCTACGAGAGGTACAAAGTGGACCAAGGTAGATATCTCCTCCTTCAGGGAAATTATTCCTTGTATGGAAAAAAAAAATACCAGAATGAGACAGTATTGCCCTACAGTATAAGAGTCCAGAGTTAGGAAAGCTGTGGGATGGGATAGGGACGGTGTGTGCAGCAGCCGCTGCTAACGCTCATGTCAGCCTCATAGCCCAGGAAGAGTTCATTGTGCAAACCTGGCTGCTCATGGGCTGCCATCTTATTCTTGGAGAGAAGCAAATAGAGGGAATAAGGCAGTCAGCCTTTTCCACCAGATGCAAGCTCAGGTCAGCAAAACCCACTACAATCCATGATGGGTGAAGTGACATAAACTTCAAAATACCAGAGATTGGATATTGGTTGAACATGAACAAGGAATGATCACTAAGGGGCTGGGGTGACTTTCTTTTGTAAGCAGGCCACAGATAGAAAGCCATGATTCTTAGGACCTCTACCCACTCTCTTGTGCCCAGCTCCTCCCATGACACCAGCCTCTTTCTGTTTTGAGAGTACACAGGATCCTGCCTCAGTATTCCTCCCACCTAGAGAAAATAGTCTTCTCAACTACACTACACATTTCCATACCTTCCCTACTTTTCAAGACTTACCCTAAGCTCCACCTTCTCCAGGAAGCATTTTCTGACCTAACCGTCCAGACATTATGCTGTGGATTCTACACATATTGAGTCCCTACAGCCATATGTTAGGTAAATTATCCCCAAAGGAGGATGTTCAGTCCAGAGAGGTTAACTGACCTGTCCATACGGTTTCCTAATGGCAGAAATGGGAGCAAAGCCCAGCTCTGCATGACCCCGAACTCCATGCTCTTAAGCACTTTCTACATAATGGCTTATTTCATTATGCTTTTTCATTAGATTTTTTAGTGAGTATATGAAGCATTACCCCAACTTCACTTGAAAGAAGGGAAGCTACCATTTCTCCCATGGGGCCCATTGGGTAGGGATATAGGCATCATGGTTAAAGAGTTCATCATTAATTGTGGGGCAGGGAAGGTTGCAAAGGCTGGATGCAGAGAATAAGGAAAAGTACCTAAAGAATATCGAGTACCAGACACCGTATTTTAAAGACTATTTTATTCAGCCCAACTTTAATGCTTTATGACAGGTACTATCATCTTTTTTTTTTTAAGATTTATTATTTATTTATTTCTCTCCCCTTCCCCCCAACCCCCCATTGTCTGCTCTCTGTGTTCATTCTCTCTGTGTTCTTCTGTATCCGCTTGCATTATCCAGTGGCACTGGGAAACTGCATCTCTTTTTTGTTGCGTCATCTTGCTGTATCAGCTCTCCATGTGTGTGGCACCACTCCTGGGTAGGCTGCGCTTTTTTTTTGTGCGGGGGGTCTCCTTGCAGGGCATACTCCTTGTGTATGGGGTACCCCCATGCTGGGACACCCCTGCGTGGCACGGCACTCCTTGCACACTGCAGTGCTGCATGTGAGCCAGGTTACCACACAGATCAGGAAACCCTGGGGATTGAACCCTGGACCCTCCATATGGTAGATGGATGCTCTATCAGTTGAGCCACGTCTGTTTCCCACTATAATCTTTAATAGAGACAATTTTCTGTTTTGAGGTTCATGAAAACTTAATTCCTCTCATTATCTTTGACTTTTTTATTCCAAGCCAGATCTGCGGTTAAATCTGGTTCTAAAAGACAGCTCTTTATAACATCCACTATTTTTCTTGAGAACATGTTTTGAGAAATTTAAGGTCACCAGGTAGATCTAAAAGGGATGGGATTGCCAATTTTCAAAAAGGGCAAGGATAATCCTTGGACCCACACCAGTGAATGACAGACCATTTCATAGAGTGGGAGGAGGAAAGGTAGTGACCCATGGACAGAAAACTGGGCTCAGACTCAGTATAAAGACTGAGGAGCTGGGGCATGGAGTCACTTTAGGCAACAAGTCACTCCAGGTGCCTGTAGAGGAGACGTGCTGTCCCCTGTCAAGATGAAGCTGCTTTTGCTGTGTCTGGGGCTGTCTCTGGTCTATGCCGACCAGGAAGAGAGCCATGATGTTGTGACAAGCAACTTTGATATGTCAAAGGTAGAGTCTGTGGACTTCTGAGGGTGGATTGGGGGATTTTGAAACTAGTTGAGTCCTACTGGAGGGTAGGGGTTACTTGGCCTATTAGATAAAAGGGATGGTTTCAGACCTTGGACTAAAAGTGATTGTACCATGTCAAAAGACGACAAAAGGAAGCGGACTTGGCCCAGTGGTTAGGTCGTCCATCTACCAAATGGGAGGTCCGTGTTTCTAACCCCGGGCCCCCTTGACCTGTGTGGAGCTGGCCATATACAGTGCTGATATGCGGAAGGAGTGCCGTGCCATGCAGGGGTGTCCCCGAAAAGGAGTGCTGTGCCACGCAGGGGTGTCCTCGCGTGGGGGAGCCCCATGTGCAAGGAGTGTGCCCTGTAAGGAGAGCCGCCCAGCGTGAAAGAAAGTGCAGCCTGCCCAAGAAAGTCACTGCATACATGGAGAGCTGACACAACAAGATGACGCAACAAAAAGAAACCCAGATTCCCATGCTGCTGAAAGCAACAGAAGCGGACAAAAGAAGAACATGCAGCATATAGACGCAGAGAACAGACAATTGGGGTGGGAGGGAAGGGGAGAGAAATAAAGAAAGAAAATCTTTAAAAAAAAAAAAAGACGACAACACTTGGGGACCTCCATTCTCACTGGTGGGACAGTGGAAAGAGTCCTGGGTGTTTTGCCAGTTGACCTGAGTCCTAATTCCGTCTTCACATCTTATCCAATGGGCCAGCATTAAAGGTGAGCATGTTCATGTGTGTCTTCTCTCCTCTCTTCTTACCTCATCATTTTACTGATTTTTTACAGGTTGAAGGTGAATGGTATTCCATTGTCTTGGCCTCAGACAGGAGAGAATATATAGAAGAGAATGGTTTCATGAGGGTTTTTGTGAAAAGCATCCATGTCTTGCCCAACTCGTCTCTGTTCTTTCAATTTCATATGAAGTAAGTGTGGCCTTTATTATCTGGGAGAGGAAAGTAGAAGCCTTGGTTTTGTCTTGGACCTCTACACCCACATACCCCTACATACACATGTACACATATGCATGTTGTGCATGCATGCTGGGCCTGTGCCCAAAATCAGAGTGTCTCATGGCACTGATTGAGGACTTGATGGACCTAAGGCTTTTCCAGATTCAGAGACAAGAGTTGGTAACAGAAGGAAATGGAAGTGAGGGAAGTAGGGGACAGAGAGGCATCAGAGTCACAAGAAGTGTGGCAGTATAGGTTAGGTAAAGAGCAAAGAATTTGGATTAACAGCCTGAATTCTAACCTATCTCTATTTCTTACTAGTTGTTTGACCAAGAAAATTCCTCTCCTTCCACTTGCTTTTTCCCTTTGGTAAAAGTGGGTGATAACTGTCCCTCGTGGCTTTTTTTGTGAGATAATGTTGTAAAGTACTCATCTGAGAGGCTGGCACGTGATGAGGACTCAGCTAACTGTCTAAACAAGTAGTTTCAGAAAGAGTAATAGTGGAAATAGTGGTAGGAGTAACAATAACAGGAAGAGTTGAGTTATTTTTATAGTATCAAATCAAGTGAAATAATGTAAATTAAAGTTCTGGAAATGGTATTAAAATGTTCAAAAGGTAAATGGAATGATAAACTGAAGTTATAGGTAGATCGGAGGTGGGGGGCAGGGAGGGAGTCAGCTCCTAGCAACATCTCTTGGACATCAATCCACTCTGTTTTACAGAACAAATGGAGAATGTATTTCAATAAATTTTACTTGTGACAAAACAGAGGTGCAGGATGAATACAGTGTTGAGTGTAAGTAAACAGAAAACTCTTCCTTATTTCTACTTCAGACTGCTAGGAATTTACAGAACCCCAATATCTTTGGGACCATGATCAATTGCTGATCAACGTTTTGTGTTTTTTTTTAAGTAATATAATGGGGACCACATAATAGTCAATGACCTGAGTTTGGGAAAACTTTGTTGTAAAATACCGATGCCTGGCTCTTAATGCCACTAGATGAAGAGAAGTGATTTGGTCATATGTCCCTCCTGCAAAAAAAGTAAATTGGCAGGACAGTCTCTCTCTTTCTGATGATGCCTGGTGGCCACTGAACAGCACATTGCTGAGGATGTAGCACGGGGTACATAGGCCAGTGGGGTTTAAACAAGAAGATGGAGACACGTCATGGGCAGCGATGCTGAGGGAGGTGGGTGGTCTCAGGGAGGTAAAGAGGGTGAATGGCTGCTGGGGCTGAATCCTTCTGCCACTAGTGGTCAGTTTACCACTATCCCTTTTCTTAAAATTCACCTCATACAGCACAGGTTGACGCAAATGGAAGGCATTAGCCATCCTCTGTCTCTACCTCTTGCAGGACATGCACTTGAATTTATTATGTGAGAGAGAACAGGTGAAGAGTTTCGCTTGCTTACCATGGACCAATGAAGTTCTGAACTGTGTTCTGTTTCCTCCACAGATCGTGGAATTAATAAATTTCACATACTTGAAACTGATTATGAGAAATATATTTTTTATACACTCACGAATTACTACGAGGGAACACAATTCAAATTGATGGAGCTCTATGGTAGAGTATTTTCCTGCTGGCACTCATCTTGGGGTGGGGAGAAAGGAACCCTGGAGACAAAATGGCCTTCCCAGGCTTAGCCTAGGAGATCCTCCCTCTCTGAAGACAGATGTTCACTTTGGGGATTCCTCAGTCTCAGTGATGGGAAGATGATGAAATCTTTCATCATGCCAGAAGGGAGAGTCTACTGATGTCAAATTGCAGGACAGCTCATATCCCCCACAACTCTGCCACCTGAGCCCCCAGACAGTACCATCCGTTCCCTGATCTCTCTTGAGCCCCACCTCTCACTTGCCTCAGTGACAAGAGTCCCAGTAGTTACAGTCACTTTCCCTACAGCCCGAAAGAAAAACCTCAGCCAAAAAATCAAGGAACGGTTTGAGAAACTTTGCCAAGAGAATGGAATTGTTAAGGAAAACATACTTGACCTGACAAAAGTCGGTAAGTTCAGCGATTTCTAGCTTTCTCTTCTTCACTTCCCATATTGCTGAAGGGAAAAATCCAAGGGACAGTAATGCCTCCTCTATTCATTGCCCTTAGTCCCAACCAAGAGAATCATCTGGTTTCTCTCTGGGAAAGGAGCTGGGGTTGGGGTCTGAATGTGTTCTGCTCTGCCTCTACAGATCGCTGTCTTGAGGCCCGAGAGACGGGAGATGCCCCAGCCTCCAGGTTGGTGATCTCTAATGCTGGGGAAGATGGGGTGGTCCAGGAGCTAGTGCCTTCTGAAAGCATTGGGAGTTTGTTATAGTAAAAGCAACTTGGTAAGGAAGCTGGTGAGAAGAGCTTGAAATTTGCGTTGGAGGCCCTGGGTTCAGGACCCACTCCTACAGTGAGCTTTCCAGCAGATGACCTAAGGAATTAAGAAGCAAACAATGACATCGACCTTGTGGAGAGTGGATATAATGCTGGTGAAAAGGCACAGTCGTTGATAATGGGCTAAAGAATGATTGGCACTTGAAGTTTGAAATGGAAAAAGAGTAGCAGAGTAGCAGTATGAAACTCAAATACACTTCTTTGTTTGTGGTCCATCTTCCAAGTGCAGGAAGCCCTCTCTGCCTCCACTTGTAAGAATTTCTTCTTTTGTACTTCTTTTGTACTTGGCTGTGCCTGCTCAATCTCAGAGTGGAGGTGTGTGACCTTCCCATTTCCTCCAACCTGGCAAATAGACGCTGTGTTTCCTCACCTGATTCCTGCCTCAGAATGATTGTGGGGCTTCATTCAGATAATGTATGAAACATCTCAGCACCTGAGGCTTGCATAAAGTAAGCATTTAGTAAAAGGTTGCTGTGACTGTTCGCCATTATTCCTTAATCTACCACAAAGTCTTCAAAACTTCTAATTCTGGAAAATGGTAAACGCAAGCCTAGAAACCTTCAGTGCCTTCTTTCTCTTTTCTATAGTCTCAGAGGAAGGTTAAGATGGCATCAGCCACAGAAAAGATGTCATTTAGTCAATGCTCTCCCTGCTCTCTTCAGGCAAATAACAGGTTAAATTAAATGCAGGCTGATTTCTATCCTCACCATTTTTCTCTTTAATGGAAATTAATTTGGTCCTCAATTCAATGCAAAGAAAGCTTAACAAGTTTCTATGTTCTCTTTCTCCTCTTCTTACTTAGCACCAAGTGAATGCTTCCTCACTTGGGCTCCAAGTGCTTCCTTTCCATGGTCTCTTCATCATCTCAAGATAAATCCTGCAACCTGATTTCCATCACTATCGCACATAAAAGCCTGATCCCCGCATCTTCAGGATCTTCCCTGACTGCCTTGGAAGACTCATCAATTCCCCAAGAATCAAAGGATTTCTCTGAGTTTCTGACTCTCTTTGCCATACCCAGGGAACTGTACCATGAATATATCCTTCCTCTAACTAGTCAATAAATGATTAACCTTGCTGTCATGTGATATGTCTTTGGATATGGGACAAACGTGGGCTGATTGCAAGTGAATGAGGGGGTTTCCTTGGCCCTGCACCCAAATTCCTCCTCTAGCTATTTAGAATCTTCCTTAGTCTCAGGATTCTTGCTCCTCTGCAGTACTTCTCTGTCCATTATCCCAAGTCCCTGTGAACACTGCTTGCCGTTTGATTAGTCTACTTCTTAGGAAACTGATAAGACTGTCCATGTAGTACAAGAATGTAAGAATTTCCCCCATAACTTCTCCATCTTAGAATTATCTACTGAGAGATAAAAATGCTGAGGCTGGTACCATATTGATGTGTTTCAAGACATGCCCCTGTAGCCCAGCTTCTCTATATTATTCATGCTAAGAGATTGTATCCTTTCACACTTTTAGAGAGTATGTAAAACCCTCCTTCAACCACTGCTATTATCTACTGTGAACATATTAAGTGAGGTTCTATTAAATGTGAGATAGCAACGCCTCTCTTCTGTACTTGGTTATGTCAGGAGGTATCAAGGGGTTAAATGTTATTATCCTCTTCTTCGAAGAGCTAACAGTCTTTGGGAAGAGGGAAATTATTGATCCATCCCCGTTTCTTATCCTTTCCCACCACCACCAGCACATGAAAACAGCGTAAATGTTACACATGGGTTTTTGGGCAGAGCAAGACATGGGTGGAAGGTTGTCACGCCAAAAGAATGGTTCAGTCATAATGGAAGAAAGGACTAATGAGATTCAACACAATCCCAACCAAATTTCCAACAACCTACTTTGCAGGAATGGAAAGCCAATTAGCTTTTGGAAGCTAATTTGTTTGGAAGGGCAAGGGGAACCAAATAGCTAAAAACATCCTGAAAAAAAGAGAACAAAGTTGGAAGACTCACACTCTGACTTTAAAGCAAGTTACAAAGATACAGTTGTCAAAACAGTACTGACATAAGAATAGATACATTGTCCAGTCAAATTGAGTGTTCAGAAGTAGACCTATGGCCAATTGATTTTTGGTAAGGCTGCCAAGTCCATTCAATTGTGAAAGAATAGTCTCTTCAACAAAAAGTGCTATGTAACAATTAGTCTTAAGGCCATAAAGAGCAATTGCAGTTTTCGGGACTTGGAGTTGTCTTGGGTGGTGCTTCACGGACAATTATGGGACATTGTAGATCCCCCCAGGGCCCACTGGATGGAACAAGGGAGAGTGTGGGCTATGATGTGGACCATTAACTATGAGGTGCAGCGACGCCCAGAGATGTACTTACCAAATGCAATGGATGTGTCATGATGATGGGAGAGAGTGTTGCTGTGGGGGGAGTGGGGGGTGGAGGCAGTGGGGTTGAATGGGACTTCATATTTTTTGAATGTAATATTTTTTTTAAAAAATGAATAAAAAAAAAAAAAAGCAAATGCATTTCTTTGTAAGATACATTCCTCCAGTGACTGTGATCCCTCCCAGGAAATAAGTGGATGCATTTTTTTTTTTCCTTAGGTAAAAAGCCTCAGTACTCTCTGGCCCATCTCCTTTCATAGCCAGTTGCAAGAGATCAATGCCCAAAACAGATTGATTGAATAACAGATCATTATAAGCAACATAAATGTGAATTTTCTTTGACAAGTTAAAAAGGAAAGCACTAGATCTATAATAGCATTGCTAGAGCTAAAAAAGAAATTGTTGAGCAAGAATATCTAGTTGTTGAAAGCTGTTCGCAGTGTGATTCATTTGTATTAATTTTAAATAACATACAGAACACGTGCTATATTATTTATGGATACCTATATGTATCTTAACACAGTTCTCATAATGTGCATAAATATCACCTGGGGATCTTGTTAAAATGCAGGCTCTGATTCACTAGGTCTCGAGTGGGCTTGATATTCTGCAATTCTTTTTTTAAAATATCTTTTTCTTTATTTTTAAGGAAGTTTTAGACCACAAAAAAGTTACATAAAAAATATAAGGGATTCCCATATACCCTATCCCTTCCCTCTCTCATGTTTTCCCCTAATAATAACATCTTTCATTCATGTAGTACATTTGCTACAATTCACAAGCAAATATTGAAGCATTGCTACTAACCATGGTCCATAGTTTATGGTATGGTTTAACACTTTGCATTACACAATTTTATGAGTTTTGACAAAAGGTATTATGGCCTGTATCCATCATTGCAATATCATGCAGAACATGCATAATGTCCCAAAAATGCCCCATGTTAAAGCTATTCTTCCCTCTCCCTCCCCTCAGAACCTCTGGTGACTACTGTCTTTACATCAGGGCTAAAAGTTCTTCCATGACTAGAATAACAGTAAGTCTACTATGGTCCATAGTTGCATTCCCCCCTTATGTTTGTTCATTCTGAATCTTGAGGATTTTGGGATGGTGAAGCCACTCTCCTTCTGATTGAGAGAGGGCTTAGATCCCAAAGCACAGATGGATTGAACTGTCTTGCTTGCAGTTGTAAGATACTCTGTTTTCTGGGATGGGCACTGTCCATATTCATCATTTTGTTAGTTTTCCTGGGTGATTCCAATGAACTGGCGAGTGGGTGTTAGCTGTAACTGTGCTGAGAGTCAGGGTTCAACTGACATATGAACAGACAGAAGATTTAAGTTGCTGGAACATATATTTAATAGGTATAGTGCTAATTAGAGGGTAAATAAAAGAGGCAAAAGAATCATGTGTAGGGAAAGTCTGGTTACACTGGGGAGATAGATTAACATATATTCCAAGATAAGTCCCACCAATGGGCTGTTAATTTCCTGGGGTTGTCTGCCCTAAATATAGGTTCCAGATGTCTCTAGAGCTGTCAGGAGCACCTCTGCTTGAAGCATTGTTTACTGTGGCCGTCAGTGAGATCCTCCACATAAATGTAACCTCTGGAATGACCTCCTCCCTCCCCTTGAAATCTCTTAGCTGGAGAACTCATTTGCATGTAATATTTCCCCCTTCTGGTCAAGGAGTTTTCCAAAATGCATTGCTGGTTGGTACTTCGTCATAATCCCTCAGTTCCAGGGAGGCCCATCCCTGGAAGTCATGTCCCATGCTGGGGGGAAGGCAGTGAGTTTATATGCTGAGTTTGGCCTAAAGAGAGTCCACATTTGAGCAACAAGGAGGCTTTCAGAAGGTAACTCTTAGGGAACATATATTACTAGACTAAGTTTCAATTTTACAAGAATAAGGTTCATAAGTACATGCATTAATATCAAGGGCCTGGAGTATTGGTCTGTCCTCTATTTCTAGGCACTGCCTATGTACTCTAGAGATTCTTGCAACTCTATTAGAGAATATAACAGGACTCCCCAGAAGATATTCTGCAGTGCTAACAAGTCCCCTAGTGATGTCAATGCTGCTAATTTGTGGTCTACATTTTGAGTAGCAAGATATTAAATTATTAACAAGTATTGGAAGGGCATCTACCAGCTATCAATAGAATTTACTTCTGAGCAGTGATGGAAGGGAATGAGATGGGGATGGTAGTCAGAGGGGATACAATCTTTTTTAAAATCAGTTATTGGGGAAGCGGTTGTGGCTCAACTGATACAGCATCCACCTACCATATGGAGGGTTCTATACCCAGGGCCTCCTGACCCGTGTGTGGAGCTGGCCCACACGCAGTGCTGCCTGCATGCAAGGAGTGCATTGCCACAAGGGGTGTCCTCTGAATACAGGTGCCCCATGTGCAAGGAGTATGCCCTGCAAGGAGTGCCGCCCCGTGTGACAAAAGCACAGCCCACCCAGGAATGGCACCGCACACACAGAGAGCTGACACACCAAGAGGACGCAACAACACCACCACCAACAAAAAAAGCGACACAGTTTCCTGGTGCCGCATGACAAGCACGCAAGTGGAAACATAAGAACACACAGTGAATGGACCCAGAGCGCAGATGACAGGGGTGAAGGGGAGAGAAATAAATAAAATGAATCTTTAAAAAAAATAAAATCAGCTGTTTAATTACTAGTAATTTTTTAAAAAGAGTATACGCATTAAAATTTTGGAAAACAGGAAAAAAGGTTAAGAGCTGTTAATTCTGGGCAAGGGACAAATAAGTGATTGTTGTTTTCTTCCTCCTAGCTTTCTGCATTTTAAAAATTTCTCCAAAAAGTGTGGGGCGGGAGGGGGGGGGGGCGGTTAAGGAAGGAAAGAGAAATTAAAAAGGGAAAGAAATGGTAAAGAATATCGAGAGCTGAGCTGAGAGCCAGGGAACGCTCTAGAGTCTCCTTTTCTCCTGGGCTGATGGTTAGGAAAGCTTTTGGTGGAAGAGGATGAATTCTGAAATTCAGCAAGGCTTTTGCCTGGACTGGAGGCTCCTCCCACCTTTCCCCAAACTCTAACTAAACCAAAAAATAAACAGAGTGAGTAAGGGGTGGTGAGGGGAGTGAGTGGGAAAGCTTAGGTCAACAAATCAATAGGCAGATAGTGTAAAAAGAAATGTTATATATCCATACAACAGAATATTATTCTGCCACAAAAAGGAATGACGTTCTTATACATCCTACAACATGGATAAACTTTGAAGACATCACGTTGAATGAAATAAGCCAAACACAAAAAGACAAATATTGTCTGATTTCCCTTATATGAAATAACTAGAATATGCAAATTCATAGAGGCATAACGAGGATTACCAATTAGGATGGAAGGAGAATGGGAAATTAATGCATAATGGGTATAGTTTATGTTTGGGGTGATGGAAAAGTTTCGGAAATCTTAGTAGTGATGGTAGCACAACATTGTGAATGATTTATATTGTATATATATTACCACAATATTTTTTTTTAAGTGAAGCAGGGTACAAGATTTCACTGGACATAACTACAGCTAAAGAAACATGTTTTGGGGACAGACATTAAAAAGGAACCTCCAGAACCACACTGTGGTTCTTGGTAGAAGTTTCTAAATAACTAGCTCTGAGAAGTTTGAGAACACTAATAAATAACATCCTTTTTATCCCTGACTAATTTTAGAATGAACCGAGACAGAGACTCGGGAGTCATGTCACTCAAGATGACTTTTTTTACCCAGAAATCTGTTGGAAAATATAAGTGTAGCAGGGTGGATTTGCGAATCCACCCTCCCTTTCCCGTTAAACATCTCCTCCACATCCAGCAGAGAGCAGAGTGGTGTACCACGCTTACAGCCTGGTCAAGAGCAGACCAGAATACAAACTCTCAGAAGAAAGAACCCAGAATGGTCTGCAACAGTCATGTCCAGTTCCTTTTCTCCAAATTATTAGGCAGACAAATCCTTCCCCCTTCCCAGGAAAAGATTAGGAAGGAAATGAGAGAGGCCAGGAATAGTACTCATGGAGAAGTCTTCCTCTCTCATGAAAAACATGAGGAAAGGGACACAGGATCCCCTCACGACAGCATCATACTGATGTTCTCTTCGGGGAAAGGATTGGTGCACCCTGACCATTTTTTCAATCCCACCCCACAATCACTTCCCAATCTGTTATTATCTAAACTAAAAGGCCGAGTGAGTTTTCAAACTTATTTTTAAACTGGCTAGAATATCTAATGAAATCAGGAATCAAATGCAAGTTATGGTGGAAGCTGCCATAAAAGGGAACTATGCTACTGCTTCTTGGTACACTCTGCACAAGAACTACAAGTCCTTGCTCCCAACCAAGTGCCTTTGGGGATTTTCCACCATGATATTTGAATTCTAAGGTATTTTTCCCCTATCACTCTACCTCACTGCCTATCATCGTGTTCTTTGGGTCTGAAAACAAGTTGAATAAAGGAATGGAAAGAAACCCGTTGTTGAAGGCAGGGAGAGGAAAAAGAAGGTGTGATATGGGAGCATTTTTGGGACTTGAAGTTATCCTGAATGATGTTGCAGGGACAGATGCAGGACATTATAAACCCTGCCAGAACCCACTGAATGGACTTGGAGAGAGTGTAAACTACAATGTAAACTATAATCCATGCTGTGTGGCAGTGCTCCAAAATGTACTCATCAAATGCAATGAAGGTACCACACTAATGAAAGAAGTTGTTGATGTGGGAAAAGTGGGGGATGTGGGGAGTAGGGCATATAGGAACCTCCTATATTTTTTAATGTAACATTTTGTGTGATCTATGTATCTTTTAAAAATAAATTTAAAATATGTTTAAAAAAAAGAAATCTGCTGCAAAGAGCACCACAGAATAATATCTCAGAGGCAAGCAAATGTGATATGGTTACTCAGTGACCATTCTTGCAACACTTTGTTCCAAGAGTTTAAAATATCTGCAGAAAACCCTGCCTGTGTATCAAAATCAGACAGCTATATTCTTTATGATAGGAGAAATGGGTCCTGGATTAGTTTCCTTTTTTCTTTTTGAAAGATTTCTTTTTATTTATTTCTCTCTCCTTCCCCCGTCCCCCCAGGTGTCTGTTCCCTGTGTCCTTTTGCTGCGTGTTCTTCTTTGTCCACTTCTGTTCTTGTCAGCGGCACGGGAATCTGTTTCTTTCTGTTGCATCATCTTGCTGTGTCAGCTCTCCGTGAGTGCGGCGCCTTTCCTGGGCAGGCTGCACTTTCTTTCGCACTGGACACTTCTCCTTACAGGGCATACTCCCCACGCGTGGGGCTCCCCGAGGTGGGGACACCCCTGTGTGGCAGGACACTCCCTGCACACATCAGCACTGCGCATGGGCCAACTCCACACCAGTCAAGGAGGCCCAGGGTTTGAACCGCGGACCTCCCATGTGGTAGACGGACGCCCTAACCACTGGGCTAAGTCCGTTTCCCCATTGTTTTGATCAAATCTTAAAAGCAAGACCTAAAAGGATCTAGTAATTTTCCAAGTAATTTAATTATGTCCCAGAACAAAGCTGAAGAATATTTATTGGAATACAAAATACACAACCGCCTTATCTGGCATTCAATCAAAAATTACCTGGCATATAAAAAGTAGGAAAATATGACCCACAGTGGAGAAAAAATAACAATCATTGAAAAATTGACCCAGATCTAGCACAGGCATTAGACTCATTAGAACACCTTAAAACAGTTATGAAAATTGAACTTCAGGGAGTAAGTATAGCTCAGTGGTTGAGTACCTGCTTCCCATATATAAGCTCGTGGGTTTCAATCCTGGTACATTCAAATAAATAAATAAATGTCCTTATCATTCTCAGATCCCCCCTCCAAAAAAAAAAAGTGAATGTCTACAGATGAAAACTACAATGTGTAAAACAACCTGCCCTGGATGGGATTAATGGCAGATTGGACAGTGCAAAGGAAAAGATTAATAAATTTGAAGATAGAGCAATAGAAACTATGCAAAATAAAATAAAGATAAAAACTCAAAAAAAATTATCTGAAAGTCACTGGGCTAAGGGACAACTTCAGGTGGCCTAATATACTTACAAATGGAGTCCTTGAAGGAAAATGGGGGGGGGTGGTGGTCAAAAATAATTTGAAAATTTTATATAATAATGACTGAAAATTTTCCATGTCTGGTGAAAACTATAAATCTGCACATACAAGATGCTCAATGGACCTCAAGCAAAGAAACATGAAGAAAACTACCACAAGACATTTCACAATCAACTTATTCAAAACCAGTGAAAGGGAAGCGGACTTAGCCCAGTGGTTGTCCCGGCTCAAACCCTGGGCCTCCTTGACCCATGTGGAGCTGGCCCACGCGCAGTGCTGATGTTAAACAGTGAAATTCTATTTTCTATACCAGGGATTGGCAGGTCAAATCCAACCTGCTGCCTATTTTTGTATGGCCCATAAGCCAATGACATTTGCAAATGATTTGATACTAGGAAAACCGACTTTCATCCCTAACTATTCCAAAAAGTGAATTCTATTCTTCATATTAATAATCCATATTACAAAAAGTACTCAATATTATATTTTTAATTTCATTTTTAAAATGTGGAAATGTGCTTTTTCTATTATAATAGCACCTATGTAATATCCACCACTTTGCCCCTTGGCTTGCGAAGACTAAAACATTGACTATCTGGCCGTTTATAGAAAGTGGTTGTTGACCCCCTTTCCTATAGGACGGCCTTCAACCCTGACTGCTATTTACTATAGCTATTTCCCCTCAACAATCCATGGTTTAGGCATTTTAGGCCCTTTTTGACCACCTGTAAGATGGAAATAGTATTACCAACACCCTAATCATGGATTGTTATCAAACTGAAGCCCTCAGAGCACCTTGAATAGAAGAGGCATTAAATTACGTGACTGTGTAATTAAGGAGATGTTTTTAAGTAGTCCTGTTATTCTCACCTTTAAATATCATGAAAAACTTAAACATGAACGGAGGAAATATGGATAAATGTTAAATAAACTTCCAGAATAAATATCAAACCAGGACACCCTGAGGTTATTTTGGGGCTTCAAGGACAAGGATGAAGACTCCAAATCTCCATTCTTGGCTAGAGCACTTTGTCATTTGACTCTTTCCTCAGGACAGAACTTTGGTTGAAACTGTCTCATCCTGGAAGCAGGCCCATCAAGATACTGGATGTGGTTCTTAAAAATAAGCATTTCAGAGACACTGTTTCGTTGGTTTCAAAAAGTTTATAATCGGGGAAGCGGATTTGGCCCAATGGATAGAGGGTCCACCTACCACATGGGAGGTCGGCGGTTCAAACCCAGGGCCTCCTGACCCATGTGGAGCTGGCCCACGTGCAGTGCTGATGCGTGCAAGGAGTGCCCTGCCACACAGGGGTGTCCCCCGCATAGGGGAGCCCCACATGCAAGGAGCGCGTTCAGTAAGGAGAGTCGCCCAGCGTGAAGAAAGTGCAGCCTGCCCAGGAATGGTGCCGGACACACGGAGAGCAGACACAACAAGATGACACAACAAAAAGAAACACAGATTTCCAGTGCCGCTGGCAGGAATACAAGTGGACACAGAACACACAGTGAATGGACACAGAGAGCAGACAACTGGGAGGGGGGGAGGGGGGCGGAAAGGAGGGAAATAAATTTAAAAAGTGTATCTTTAAAAAAAAATTTTATAATGGGCCTGGTTTGGTTATTAGGATAATAGACAATATTGGCTAAACCTCCGTGAAAAAGTCAGAGAACTGGAGAGCCACATTGCTCAGAGAGCCTGGACCCAGAAAAATGTCCAGCCCGCAGGAGTGCTGAGAGCCTGGGACACTCTCAGGAACCAGTCATCTCCTGGCCACCTGGATTCCCACGCCTAACACAGCTACCTGCATTTCCCCATGTTTCTTAAACCTAATTAGTCATGAATGCAATTTTCCTCGAACACTCCATGAACAATCCCTCCTCAGGGCCCTTTCTCGGAAATACTCATCCCGGAGACATCGGCATGGCTCACCCCCTCATGTCCTGCTGGACTCTGTCCCCTCACAGAGAGTAAGACCCTGGCCCTTTCCCCCACCCCCCTTGACTGGCTTCTTATATTTATTTGTTTATTGCCTCTACCCACTCATTCTAGAATGTAAGTGCAAGGACATGCAGTTTAGTTTGTTCGCTGCCGAATGCAATGCCTGAAACAGCGCTTAGCCTGGCACAAGTACTGAGCGTGTATTGCCTTAAGAAATGGGTTCTCATGAGCTGCACAGAAATAGAGAACCCATCCTCCTTCTCCCAGGTCTTGTCCTAATATTTTAGAACAGATCAAAGAACGTGGGGCCTTTAGGGTTTTGCCCATTGTGGAATTGGAGAGATGGGACGTCTAAGGAGATCTCTTCATAAAATCAGTCTGGGTTCTTGGAACAGGGGCCTCGTTGGCCCTCATACATACAATCAGAGCAGGCCCAGTAATCAATCTCCTGAAGAGGAACAGGAGCCTCGTGACCCTTCCTTCCCACTTCCTACAGCCCTGGCCACAGTGTTATCCCACTCCCACTTCTATCCAGCCTCCCAGGATCCTGAGAGAAGCTGGGATTTGAGAAGCTATCGAAACGGCAGGCACATGGTTGGTCAAAGGAGGGGGATGGATATTTCTGGCATGTGACCAAGACCTCTGAGTTGAGTCTGGGTGGGCCCAGGACACAAGAGGTCACTGAATATACAGATAAAAATAAATATTCACAAATTAATGTCATCCACCAAATCAACAGGCTAAAGAAGAAAATAAGATCGTATATAGAGATGCAGAAAAGGTATTTGGCAAAAATCCAACATCCATTCATGATAAAAACTCAGCAAATTAGGAATAGAAGGCAACTTCCTCAACACGATAAAGAACATCCATAAAAACCTACAACTAACATCATAATTAATGGTAAGAAAATAGATGTTTTCCTCCTAAGATCAGGTATACTAAACAAGGATGCCCCCTCTCAACACTCTAGAAGTCCTAGCTAATGCAATACGATTAGAAGAGGAAATAAAAGTTATACAGATTAGGAAGGAAGAAATAAAACTCTCATTGTTGGAGATGACATGACTGTCTTTGTAAAAAATTCCAAAAAAACTGATTTTTTATAACCCTAGATTAAATGATTGTTAACAAGTTTAATATACAAAAACCAATAGCTTTCCTCTATACCAGAAATCAACAGTTGGAACTTGAAATTTAAAACACAACACCATTTACTTTAGTACCACCTGTAAAATGAGAATCATATAATAATATCTAAATCCATGAATTAATATTGAAAAGCACAGTGCCTGACAAACAATAAGCATAATCTTAAGTGTTTGCTGTCATTCTTTTGAAGCATTTCTTGATTCAGTTTGCTAATGATATAATTGTAATTTTTAATTGCTGATACATATCAGATTTGGGGGTTAAGGTAATGCTAACTTCATAAAATAAACAAGATATTTCCACCTGAAAATAATTCAAATGGTTTGGAATTTTCTATTCTTTAAAGATTATACTTTAAATTACGGTGAATGTTTATATAAAACCAACTAGGCCATCATCTGTGATAATTGCTTTCTTCTGATTTTCTATTTCTCTCAGGCGGCACTCATTAGCGCTGTCCCCTAAATAGGACTCTTCTCCTAAGCACATTGTAGTTGGATGTGACTTGCTTTGATGAGTGACTGAAAAGCGAAAAGAATGAGATTTTTAAAAGCTCTCCAGGTGATTCAGAAGTGCAGCCAAGGTTGAGGGCCTCTCACGAAGGTCAGAACTAGTTTAAATCGGAACCGGGAGGATCTCCCAAAGTCACGGCTCAGTTTCTCTCCCTCCTTTTCCTCTTTCCTCCCTTTCCTCTCTTCCTCGCCAGAGTTTGCAGTGCGGGGAGGAAGCCGGGAGGAGGGGAGCTCACGACTGGCCCCTTGGGATTCGCCAGGTGCCCAGGGGAGCCCCAGGGTGCACCTTAGGTTCCCCAGAGGCGGCCTCTTGGGCGCTCCTGGCTCAGGCTGGTCTCCCCTGCGGGAGAGAGACGCACGCGGCTGGCGGCGCCCGCGCGGCGGGCAGATGCGGGGAAGCCCGGAAGCTCGGCGGCCCCTCGTGGGCGTCCTCGCCGGCTGCAGCCTCGCCGCCGGCGCGCTCGGGGCTAAGAGCGCGGAGTCCCGCGCATTCTGCAAGTTTGGGCACCAAGCGGCCACGGGCAACTTCCGGGGACCTCTCGCAGCGGGCCTGGGGCTCCCGCCGGCTTCCCCGGAGTCGCTGCAGGCCTGAGAGGCCAGGCCGGCCAGGCCGGCGCGGGGGAGGCAGCAGCCCGGGGAGGCGGCGGGGGCGGGAAAGTAGCTGCCTCCGCGGCAGCTGGTGGAAGGCCGGGGCAGTTATCATCCACAAGCCGGTGCACACAGGGCGGCGAGGACAGAGCCTGCAGCCGGTCGGTGGTTTGTCGTTCTCTGTAGCCCGCAGGTTTGTTCGGGGCAGCCCCCCAGCAGCGTTGGGGAACAGGCGGCCTTTCCTTGCCAGAGCCGGGGCCCATATCTGTATCCCCAGAATCCAGATCTCTGAACCAGGTCTTGGAAGCACCAGGTGGTGCAGAACCAGCATCTGGCCCTAGGTGCCCTAATTATTTTAGAGTCTTCACTTGCACCCAGCTTCCCCAGCGTCCCCAGCTCAATGCCTTTAAGAACTAAGGGAGGGAAGGGGACTTGGCCCAGTGGATAGGGTGACCATCTACCACATGGGAGGTTCTCAGTTCAAACCCCAGGCCTCCTTGACTGGTGTGGAGCTGGCCCATGCGCAGTGCTGATGCGCGCAAGGAGTGCCCTGCCATGCAGGGGTGTCCCCCACATAGGGGAGCCCCACGCGCAAGGAGTGCACCCCGTAAGGAGAGCCGCCCAGCACAGAAGAAAGTGCAGCCTGCCCAGGAATGGCTCTGCACACATGGAGAGCTGACACAGCAAGATGACGCAACCAAAAGAAACACAGATTCCTGGTGCCACTGATAAGGATAGAAGTGATCACAGAAGAACACAGCGAATGGACACGGGGGGTGGGGTGGAGTGGGGTGGGGGGTGAGGGTGGGGTGAGGGGGTGGGGGTGTGTTTGTGTAAAAAAAAGAACTAAGGGAGGAGCCTCATCTCAGCCACATCCCTGCCACCCCACCCCACCCTCCCAGGGCTTTGAGCTCCGTGCCTGGTGGGACAAGTCAGTAATTCTTCCAAATATTGGCCTCTTCTGCTTAACATCAGAAATGTGTGTGAAAATGCTGATTGGAAGGTTATTTCCTATTTTTAAGTAGCTTTATTGCGGTGTAATTGACATGCAATAAATAGCACACCATTCATGTGTAAAATGTGGTATTGATTATATGGATATGCCCGTGAAACCATCCCCACAGTCAAGACTGAATATATCTGTAGTGAGTCAAAATAAAATAAAGGCTTTGCGCTGTCATGAGGACTCAGTATCTCGGATCTTGCCTTGAGTAACAGAGGTCCCTCAGCGATCACCCCGAACCCCCACTTATACAGGATAAACCACTTCTCCCTGTCCTCCCCTCATCCTGTGTTGGCACCTCAAGTCCAACACAAACTCGCCAGTCCCCACTCTTGCTCCACCAACCCCACACCTCATCCTCTGTAACCTTCTGAAGGCACAGGCCCAGGTCCACTGTAACCTCCCTCCTGCTTGGGGGAGCCTACACCCCGATGTGCTACTCCGTGGGACCCTGCGAGCTGCAGGCGCCTCTCTGTTCTAGGACCCGTGAGGACGAACCAACTTTCCTTTCATACTTCTCCGGTGCCCCTGGTCCTTGCCACACCTGGCTATCCATATGAAGAGCCCTGCCATTCACACAATTATCCATCACCCTCCAGAATGTTCTCATCCCCTCCTCACTCCTCCATCCCTCAGTGCCACCCCACTGCTCAGGCAACCACTGCTCTGGTTTCTGTCACTGTAGTTTGCATTTACTAGAGAGAGATACAAGTGGAATCATCAGTATGGACTCTTTTGGGTTTGGGTTGGCTCTTTTCACTAAGTCGATTCATGTCACCGTGCGTAGGCTGAGTAGCTTTCCATTGTACCGATATAGAATAAATTGTTTATCCAGTTGCCAGTTGATGAACATTTGGATTGTTCGCAGTTTGTGGCTACTACAGATAAAGCTGCTGTGAATATTCGAGTACAAGTCACTGTATGGAAATATGCTTTCATTTCTCTGGGGTTGTACCTAGGAGTGGAAGGCCTGGGTCATATAGTAGGAGCATGTTTAATTTTTTAAGAAACTGCCTGACTGTTTCCCAAAGGGTTGTACTATTTTACATCTCCATCAAGCATGAGAGTTCCACATCTTCCATGTCCTCACCAACACCTCATACTACAAACAGGGAAATTGAAATGTTATCCATAACCCAAAACTTCCCACCAATTTCCAAAGCACAGCAACGTGCCAATATGAAAGCTGCAAACTGTAATGATGGGACATAAAAGGCTTAAAACATACGGTTTTAAAACTGACATGGTTGCTTGATGTTGGACAACCTGTGGTGCTTTTCTTAGCACAGCAAAGATTCATGTCTCTTTTGTGGCTGATTCTGAAATTCTACCGCTTGTGTGTGCGATGTAATTCTAGCTTTTCCTACAGATTGTTAAAAACGTTGCATTACTTTTTGGAATGTCAACATAAAGTCTTCATGGTCAGGTAGCTGCCAAAAACCGCATTAGACTGAGAAATACATATAATCTATGAAAATTTGGGCATTGAAAACTAAAAGGTATTCCACTGGGGAAACATTCTGTGCATGTGTCTATTCCTTGGTCGCCCCTGGGGCACGCAATAGGATGACACTCTCCACCTCCTTGAAGTTGGGTGTGACCATGTGACTTGTTTGGTTGGTGATACGTGAGCAGAAACGTGTGTCCCCCATCGAAAGGCGCATCAAGAGCCAGTACACAGCCCTCCCGTCACTCCCTCTTTGCCCCGTGGCCAGCACACGTCTCCTCCATCCACCTGTCCCAGAGGACAAGGACTGAATGCTCAGAGACGAGCCACCCTGTGATGAACGGTTTGCTTCGAGAAAGCAACCTTTGTAGTGTTAAGCCACTGAAATATTGAAGGTTTTTACCACAGTAGATCATGACTTCACTGCCTTCACGTTTTGCTGGGAAATCAAAATTCCTCCCGATTTGCAGGGTCATTGCCATGGAATTACATGCATGTATTTTGTAATCTCTTCCAAATTTGTCATTAGTTAGAATTGCCTTTCTTATTTTCAATCACATTTTTACTCTCTGCTATCTCTGCCAAGCATACCAGGAATTTATATATTTCACTACTCTTTCAAAGAGCCAGATTTTGGCTTTATTGGTTCAATTTTGTTTGTAGTCTAATTTCAGCTTTTATGTGAAGAAGGGTGTCTAGTGTGGTAGTTAAGATTATGGGCTCGGAAGCAACTGCCTGGGTTTCAATCCCAGCTTTGTCAGTGTCTGAGTGTGGCCCTGGGGAAAATACCCTCCCTGAACTTCAGTTACCTCATTTATAAAATGGGATAATGAGAGCACCCACCGCAGGTGGTTGCTCTAAGCATTAATGCACGTAAAACAGGTGATTTGTATGTGTTCAGTAAGTATTACTATTTCTGTCCTGTTTTGTTCCTCCCAAAATGTTGAAATTAACTTTTGGTTCATTTTTTTTCACTCTTTAAAATACGAAAGGCATTAAAGCTAACATATGCCTCCAGAACGCAGCTTAAATTTTTTCTTTTGGTACAAAATATTCCCTTTTTGATATTTTACAGTGTGCCTTAAATTATTTTGACTTCCTGTTTGATCCAGGCATTTAATTTCATACTCTGTTCAAGTAATTAAGAATTTGTCATCGATCATATTTTTTATTTTATTGATCAGAAAAGGACATGGGGTTTTATGTCCTGTTTTGTACGTTCCACTGAATCTACATTCTTTGCATTGTAAACGCCTTGTGTAGTTCTCTATAGATCTAGGACTGCAATTTCTTTCCAAAAAAGAATTTTTTTTTGCCCACTAAATAGTCTGGTCATTTTTATGAGGTATTTTCAACAATCCCACTAAAATCGTTCTGTGTTTTGGGAGATGTTTTGCTTTGCTTTGCAGTTGGCTAATGTAGGCCAAGTTTCACTGCCATATTTTCAATTTAAGCCCCAAGTAATTATCTAAAATCCTTTGTCCTCTTAATGCTTTTAACAACCTTGACCTTCCTTAAATTTGTCAAATAACATTGCTTACCTATTTTGTTTTGATTTCCTCTTAATCTCTTTGCCTTTCGTTACATCACTCTAAAAATCACAGCTATGCTTTTTAACCCACTGACAGCCCATTTAGTAATAGGAAAGGTCAGCTGGCTCCTCTTTAACTGATTTTTACAACTTGCTTCCTATTTTTACTGTTTACTCTTCACTCTTCCTGTTTCTTAGAATGGATGATTTGATCATGGTTTTTCATAATCCTTTTTTTTTTCTCTCATTAATTTAGAAGTTCTACAATGTTCATTCTAGGGGTTCCTATCCTGTTCTAAAATAAAATCTATTTCTTTATTGCTGTCATAAATTGGCCAGTAAACTAAGATAAGTACAAGGACTTGTTCTGGAAAGATGTTAAGTATTTTATACTTCTACACTCTGAACTTGACTCAAGTGGACTTAAGCAGAAACATGTTTTATTCAACACCAGTACACCACATGCAGTAGGAAGTCATGTTCTTGATGTTCAAAACACACTTTTAAATTTGTAGACTAAAAGCACAATGCTAAAGAGGACTATGTTGTTAAGAGACCGGGCTAATGCAAAGCACACGCTTACTGGTAAATCGCGTTCTACATCCAGATGGTTTTTAGATGTTTTCTCCATTAGAAACAGCTCCATCTTCAAAGTCCTTCACCTTGTTAGGACACTCTCTCAACACGTCTAACAGTTAACTTTAACGTTCCAGCAATGCCCCTTGGGCTTTGGAGACAGGGCTGGTGAAGCAATACATTTAAATCTAAAGCGCTTGAAGTTAGCATGAAGGAAATACACAGTCAGCCAGGTACTCTGTAAGGCTAGTATTCAAGGAATTACCACTTGGACTCCCAGTTAAACACAGTACACTGGATACATGCTGAATCTCTTCTGAAACCCTGCCAAGATGAATTGAAGATTGGGGAGGAGGAAAGGGAAATGGGGGCAGAATCCCTCAAAGACAGAGAGGACCAGCAGAGAAGTTGAACAAGGTTTTGGAATTTGGGAAGCACACCTCTGAGAGCTGCCTTAGCACCTAGAGAAAGCTGGAAGTGTAGCCTCTGCAGGGGCTGGGGGAAGTCAAGAAGTAGACAGAGCCTTAGCGCAGTAGTCTGGGAGGGCACAAGGTACAGGCCCAGGGAACTGAGAATCCAGCCCAGCAGACTGCGAGGCAAAGGAACACCCAAAATGGTGGGCTTGAAACCCACTTCACCGTCTCCTCCTCACAAGCCTGGAGAGACATTCCAGGTGAGGGTAGTAGAAGCAGTGAGAAGTGGCACGTTTCTGGATACATTTTGAAGGCAAGCCAACAGGATTTCCTGATGGATAGGACATCTAGCATGAGATAGAAAGAATGTTTTTGGCCATGGCAACTGGGGGAAAAATGAAGTTGACATTAACTGAAAAGGAGAACTGCAGGAGTTGCAGATTTAGGAATGAAGAACTAGAGTTCAGATTTCAATGTGAAGTTTGAGATGCCCTTGGGAATTCAAATAGCAATGCTGAGGCATTATCTTTATCCTGGTCAGTAACAGACCAGGATCTGTATCCTGCCCTGTTACAGGCTGTTTGCCATACAGGCATTCTTAAGATATTCCAGGACATAAGCTGTCACAAGATGTGCAGAAATGCTGTTAGGGATTGCCCTCCCCAATATTTATCCCTTGTTTCCATTCTGTCCTGGCCACACGGTCAGCCACTGAGTAAGAGGAGCCAAGGCCAAATCTGCTCAGTTTGTATTCTAAGCAGAATTAGACCAACCTGCAGTGTTAACCTCAGCTATGCCCTCACGGTTCCAACTGAACAAATCCTTCACGCTCTCAATGTCTACCATGGAGAACCAGGTGTCTGTGTAAGTTTCTGTATTAACCCAATAAAGAAGATATTAGGTATGGCTATAGGTTTTTAAATTGGTGGGACATAAGGACTTGGAGTGCGGAAAGGCAGAAGTCTTATAACTCCAAATGAGAAGGCTTCTACACAAGGCCACATGGAGGGTTGCATCCAGGGAGATCACAGAAGGCAGCTAAAGGATAACCAACAAGGTAGTGTTAGCTAGGTTGTGGGCACTTGACTAATTTGAATGATTCCATGAATTCTGGGGCCTAGAGCTGATTGGTTGGTATCTGACCCCAGGGTGATGAGGATGGGCCCAGAGTGGTCCTGAAAGGCAAGTAATTGGGGTGTAAACTTAATACAGCTGCTCATGAAGGGGAACCAACAAGCCCTCCTAGCCATGTCAAGACAGAATTTCAAAGAAAACTATTATAGGACCCTGAAAAGTGGGCCCTACATTAGCTCACAGACTGATAATGACTAGCCTTCTACCTAGTTCTCATTTGGGGCATGTAATAGTTTGAAGTTCTTTTATAAATCCCCAAAGAGGATTATATTTTTAAATTAATCCATTCTGGTGGAAATGGGACATTTTGATTGGATTACATCAGTGAGGCATGAACCAGCTTGGGTCTCCACCTTCTTGCTGGGTCTGATATGAACAGAGAAGGCGCCGCCATATTGATCCTGCCCTGTAAGGGAAGTCTGCAGGGAAAAGAAGCCCTGAGGGCTGACAGGTCCTGGAGTCAAACTACCAGAGCATCGAGGCACAGAAAGAGGCCTTCGAGGGATTGGGTCCAGGGAGCAGCTCAAGTTTCAGGAGACTAGCCCTGCCATAGGCCTGATAGCTCCCAGCTGAACTAGGAAGAAAGCTGAGCTGGCAAGACAGAGGAGGCAGGAAAGAGACAAGCCCTATGGCTGGTTGCTACAGCTGAACTCCAGGAGCTGGGCTCCAAAAGCTGGTGAGCCTGGAGGGGAAGGTGGAGACCTGGCAAGAGATCGCCCACCATCTTGCATCACAACGTGGCTGCTGACTTTGCTGAGAAAGTACCTCTGATGGTACCTTGATTTGGCATTTCACTGCCTTAGAACTGTAAGCTTTTACCGTAAATAACATTCCCACTATAAGAGCCAACCCATTTCTGGTCCGGTCTTGGTTTGCCACAGGGCTGACGCAGGACTCTGAGGAGAGTCAGCCCAATATGAGCACAATACCAGCTAGGTCTCTGGTATGTCGGGCAAAGGAGGGCAAACCCATTATCTCTTAAGTTTCTTACAAAAGTTTAAGAAAGCCACACCAAGTGTCAACTTTCTGAAACAAGGCTCCAGGGGAAGTTCTGAAAGAAAAGGTCATAATGGCCCTCTCCCCCGAACACCTCCCAAGGTCTAACTCCCCCAACACCTCCACTGCCACAAAACTTGGGCAGCCCATTCTAATAGCTGTAACTTCACTTTTATACTCACCCTCCAGACCTTTCATCTGAAAGGGCCAGGTATACGAGAAGAAGGATTAATCTTAAATTTTGAGTCCCCCAGGTTGCCACCCAGAAGATGAGCTGACAGGTAAGCCTGGAGTTACTGTTAGGGGAACAAAGGCACACCGTGCCCAAGAGGGCTCAGGATCGCCATCCCTCTCACCCTGGCTGTTACTCGGGAAGCAGTCGAGGTGATCCCCTTTCTGGGGACAGCTGCATTCAGTGCCTCAACTACTTTAAGCTGTTTAGTCCAGGCAGAAATAGAGGTGAAGTCAGACTATCAGCCCACTGTTGCTTAGCTTATAAGTCACATTATCAGACTGCAAGTCATCTGGAAAGCTGAACACATGACAGTTTAGCTTCAAGGGCCACAGCAGTATGGCTCAGAGTTGATGAAACAGTAACTTAAAAGAGTGGTAATGGTGAGCAAAGGTCTGAGAGTCTGACCTGCTTGCGGTGGCCTCCTTTATCACGGGACAAACCCGTCAGCTTCTGGCAGGAGTCACAAGTCTGTACACAGGAGTAGTTTCTGCATCAAAAACAGCTGGCTTGGAAGTGGATGTGGCTCAGCCACTTGGATACCTGCCTGCCACATGGGAGGTCCCAGGTTTGGGTCCCAGGGCCTCCAAAAAGGAGAGGGGCAGACGCCACCTCCAGCTGTAACAGAGCAGAGGCCACAAGCTAGCAGTCTCCGCAGTGCACAGAGAGTGGGTGTGGCTCAGCTTCTTGGGCACTTGCCTCTTATGTGGGAAGTCCCAGGTTCTGTTCTCGGGGCCTCCTGGAGAAGGCAAATAAATAATGAGCAGACAGATGAGCGAACCATCTGGGGGAGGAGGTATAAATAAAGGAAAAAGCAAATAAAAATAAATCTTTAAGAAAAAAAAAAAACACACAAAAACAGCTGGGTCCAACCAGCAACTTGAGTCCAATCTGTATAAACCAATCTTTGCCATGGGCATCTACATAAGCAGCAGATCAACAAACACAGGACATCTTTAATCCACCACACTAGTTTTCCAAGTAGAACAAACCATAGGCCACTGGCAATAGCCCAGTGACTCAGAATTATAACCCATGTGCAGGCCAACTATGTCCATTTCAGATCTGTTTGACTGGTACTGAGGCTGAACATATATATCATCCCAGAAGACACCATCTGGTATTTCAGTTTAGTTAAACCATTTTTGAGTCAGGCCCAGGAAGGCTGAACAGGGCCCTGATGAGTGGGAACATAGTTTTCCCCAGAGGGACTACAGCTATTTTTTCCCACGTTAAGCCAAGATGCCGTTGGAGTCAGGACAGCTGTGTCCTTGAATCTACCATTTCTATTCCTGTGCAAGGCTTCTCTCTTTATTAATCTTGAGTCCAATTTGGTCCACCCCAAAACAGGAATTTCAAGATGGAGAGTAAAGACCTCTACAGGTCAGGTATTTCATTTCAAGAAAAGCCCAGCAGCTAGCCAATGGCTGATTTCCAAAAGGGGTGTACTTGGTAGCTTTTTCAGAGAGCCACGGGTCCGATACCCAAGGGCATCTCTAAGTGGAGGCGGCCTCCCTTTACCAGTGGCTCCATTTAGCAAACACTCATTTTGTTTTTAATGCCTAGAGTCCAGTAAGGTGCTAGGGTTATTTTTTTTTGGGGGGGGGGGCAGGAAGGGCGAAGACAGCATTTTGTCCTTGATTGTCAAGAAGATAGCAAGTCCTTAACTCACCCACATAATCCTAAGAAACTTTGATTGGCATACAGTCCCCAAATTTTCAGCGTTTAACAGCCACACCTGCTGAATCATGATGACTGAGGCTTTTGACTTGCCAACAAACACATTCATATAGTGATAACTTTGCACATCAGAGGGTAGAGGTTCTCATGCTACATCCTGATCCATCCACCGGTGCCCAATGGCAGTGGAGTTTGTCCCACTAGCTCCTCTTACATGCGGTTCTTCCAAATGGGATAATCCCCTCTGGTTCTCATTGGATGGAGAAATACAAGCATATCATCAATTCCTGGTAGGTTTAAGTATAGACACAACAAAAACAGCATATTGAGGGAGCTGATGTGGCACAAAAAGTTGAACTCCTGCCTCCCGCACGGGAGGTCCTGGGTTTGGATCCCAGTGCCTCCTAAAGGAAACAAAAACAAAACAAGCAAATAAGTGAGAAAACCAATGCAGGGAAGCCAATGTGGCTCAGTGGTTGAGTGCCGGCTTCACACAAAACAGCAATATTGAATTCACTCAGATGAACCCATTCAGTCAATTTGTTCCCTCTCCCCTGCTCCAGTGTGAACTCCCCCAAAACCCTATCCAAGCACCCCTTCCTGCACAAGACTGAGTAGGATGGCGATGTATGTCTTTATCCAACAGAGCTATTGTTCTTCCCTACCCAAAGTTCCCCCGCATACTCAGCTTTTTCCTTAAAGTGTCTGAAATGGGGGGGGGGGGGGGGAAGTCAAGGAGAAAGGAAGAACGGAGGGGTGAAGGGAGAAGAGGGCTCCATGCCAGCAGGCAAGGCATGTTTGCTTTGTCTCAGCATCCCAGCAGCTGCTTATGGCCCAACCGAGCCCTTCTGGTTCACTCCAAACCCTGTATCAGTTTTGGGGACTCCTTCCTCCTACTGAGAGGAGGGACAACCACTACCAAAAGCACCATTTGGGCTGCTTGTCTCAATCCTGCCTCACCTCTCAGTCTCACTGACAGGCCTGTGGGAATCTTACCTCCCCACCATTTCGGCAGAAGTATTCCCTGCCAGATCCCAGGGCTACCCACTTCTCCTATCCCTACACCCCTGCCAAGGGTCTTCGTCCTTTCTCTTGCCAAAAGCCATGTCTCGGCCAGCCTTCTACTCTTAATGCCGACGTTTTCAATAATTGGAGGGTCTGAGATTTCTATCCTACTGGCAGCAAGTTAGCCTGCCACATTTTCATGGATGCTGGCAGAAGACGTGAGCCCCCTGGGTCAGAGAAGACGTGAACACAGCAAGCAGCAGGAGTTTCATGTTATCTCAGTTCCCTTTGCCCAGCACCCATAGAAAGTGTGATTGGGCCCATGTGTGCTGCACTCAAAATGGGTCTAAGGACAATTGATCTTTGGAAACTCCAATCTTTCAAAGGAAGTGCTAACAGTAACCTCCGTTCCCTATCAAGATAATAGGGTTCCTTAAGATTGTTTAGAGCAAATTCTTGGTTTCAGACAAGTCGATTCTGACAAAATGAGCAATCCTCACAATAGAGGAACCACTGACCGAGTTCCTATTGTTTCTCCTCATACTTCAGTATACTCTTAAATCCCAAACCTTAGGCTGGATGGCTAATATGCAGAACATGTGCTCTCTAGAAGCTTTATTATATGGTCCTGATGATGGACTTCTTTTCTAGAGAATTCCATTTTTCTGATGACTTGGCTCCTTGACTTGCTCAATGCTGTAGTTGGAACCTGTGGAGGTGGGCAGAGAGATGAGACATATTCCTTCCCCTCTCCTAGGAGAGGTTCTCCTCACCCAGCCTCCATTGGCAAGAACCCAGAGAACCTAGAGACCTACCTTCTATCAAGACTGTTCTTCCCCATTCCTTTTTAAGAATTCACTTCAGTGCTATTCACTGGTATTAACCTCTTCACAATCCATATTTGGGGCCTCTGAAGTCCGGGGTCTGTCAGGAAAGGCTGCTGGTTGTTGAAAGCAAAAGCACCGCAGGACTGGCATTTTGGCCAAAATAAGTGGACTTGGTGGTATGAATAAGAATCTCTTCAAAGTTTTAGTCAGGGTCTAGACACAGGCTGGTGTCTCATTCATCTTGCTCAAGAAACTCTCAGAGGATTGAAGTGCTGGCAGGAAACAAGAATTTGAAGCCAGCTAGGAGAGCTCAGGAGGGAAGTACTGTTTTTTTTAATCACTAGTACAAATTCCACAATATGACCCAAGGTCCATGTACAGTCATCACTCCAAGAGGATTTTCCTGAGCAAGAGAAAAGTCAGTGCAAGTTGAGCAACTCCAAAGTTGAGTTTCCTACCTGGAAGAATAGACCCATTGTGGAGTGCCTTCTAGCCTGACTTTCAAGATGTGTAAAGCTCTGGCGAAGATAAAACAGGAACTTACCAAGCTGCCAAATAGAGTCATTAGTTTATTCCATGCCTAGTATTCTTGTTGTAGAATTTGAGAGAAGTTCAATTATTTGAGTATAGAGAGGCCAGGACTCAGGAATGATTTTGAGAAGGAAAAATGGTTTATTGATGGCCGGCCTGACTCGGGAATTTTATGTTTCAATCCCCAGCCCAGAACAAGATTTTTTAGTCCCTTTTATACAGAGAGGAAAGTCCAAATGGTCCTTTTGCTTCAGTTCTCAATAGGCTTGAATTAGCATATATTTCCACATCTTAGGTAAGCTTTTAGCATAGACCTCAGGCATTTGATAAGCTTTTAGCATATTTGGTTTGCATTTCCCCTGAATACTTAAAGTGTATAGACCTTGCATTGTTAAACTGTTTCCTGCTCACCAAGGGCAGGACTGCAGCCTTTTATCATCCCACACCCACAAGTCACAGATAGTTTAGGTTATCTCTGAAGAGACAAAGAGCCTGCCACCCATAGCCCACATCATTCTCAGGCTGACTTTAAGAACCAAGGGTCATCCTACACTGTCTTTCAAAGGTGCTGGTCAGCAGGACCACTTGGTTCCCTCCAGCCTTTCTCTGGGTGTTAAGAAAGAAAAGATGGGCTTTGCCTAATTAAGGCTCCTGCTCTCCTTGAGTCTTTTGGGGCCTGACAGAACTGGAAATGGCTGCAATTGTTAATTAGCAATCCATTGGCGGTCAGCTCAGCGCTTTTCAAAGACTCCACAAGTGGGAGAGGAAATAGCCTTAGCCTAGGGATTCTAGACTGAGGGCTATTTTGCTCCCCACCCCCAGGGCACACGTGGCAATAGCTGAAGACATAATTAGTTGCTGCAACTGGTGGGGGAGACTACTACTGGCGTCTAACAGGTGGGGTCCAGGGATGCTGGTAAGTGACGTATAGCACAGCCCCTCGGAACTCTGTAGCCAAAAACGCCAATCGTGCCAAGACCCAGATATCTTGCAGGGGGCAAGTGTGATACTAACTTCAAATGAACTTGGTGGATTTTTATTGGTCAGCTACCCATTCTAAGGCACTGCATTGTGAGGAAACAAAGCCCTCACTCAGATTCAGGTGCAGAGTTTAAGCAGTATTGTCACCTATTAAGAAGGTAAAACTACTTTTCTGTAATTTCCAAGCTCCAATGGCTGCTTCTGGCAGGAGATAATCTTGGTTATTATAGTTTGGGACTATGTCTCTTTGGGTTAATATTCACTGACTTCAGTTTCTCTCCCTTCCTCTCCCCATTTCCTCTCTACTCCCTCAGGATAGTCTAAATTACTAGGGGGTTATTGTTCTGACTTTAGGGAAGAGCTTCTGGATAATTATCCACACACACTCCTGCAGATCTCCACCGAGAGCTGTAACCCCTGGTCTTTGCTCACTTGCACCCATCCCCACTCCCGTCATTGCCGAAAACTTCTCAGGTCCCATATCCTCCCCCACCCCCAACCTTTAGGTGTTAACAGCTTGGTTTCTATTCATCTTCTCTTCCCCAAAAAGGCCCATTCCAGGCCTGCTAATTCTCTTTGCAGGAGGTTTGCCATTCCAAAGCAATGGGGAATTGTTACCCACTCCTACAACCCTCTGCAGCCCTGGGAAGCTGAGGTGGGGTGGTGATGGTAAACTAACCAGGCCTTCTCTTGACCTTCAGTGCCCTGCAGCCATCTCCACTCAGCTGTATTTGCCCTAAGCAGGTGAGGCTCTTCTAGCCCAGGATCTTAGGCAGAAGTTCTGTACAACTCACTTGGTTTACTGGCCTCCCTGCAGATTCCTGCAGGACTTCTGTCGTGACCCCACCCTGCAGATATACCCCCCAGGGGCTGTAGCAGAAGGAAGCAGCTCAGGGCTCCCAGGAACACTCACTGACGTAACTCTTAGAGTCTTCTTCCAATTCTCAGTTCTTCCTCACCTGGGGTCTTCCTTTTGTGTCCAGAAACCTCTAGGTTTCTTCCACATCCTTTGCTTTTAATAAAGCAACGCATGCTAGACAGAGGCACTTGTGAGTAATGAGGCCAAGAACAAGGAACAAGTGCCATGCTCTGGCCTCAACTTAGGACATCTGTGACTAGAAGCCTTGAGGAAAAAAGCGGCCTCTCATGTGTTCTGTTGCGCTTTGCTGTTAATAGAGAAGGGATAAAACGTGAGTCGGGAAAAACCTGACTTTTCAGCAAAGCGGGCTGCCCCTGTGGCCCTCCACTGACCCCTGGGAGCCATGGCGAGAAGCACTGTGAAAGTTGCTGACTTCCCCAGGAGAAGCCACGGGCCTGGAGATACATGTGAAGTGACTCATTTTTTTTTTTTTAAAGATTTATTTATTTTTATTTATTTAATTCCCCTCCCCTCCCCCGGTTGTCTGTTTTCTGTGTCTTTTTGCTGCGTCTTGTTTCTTTGTCCGCTTCTGTTGTCATCAGCGGCAACGGCAGGGAAGTGTGGGCGGCGCCAATTACTCGGCAGGCTGCTCCCTCCTTCGCGCTGGGCGGCTCTCCTTATGGGTGCACTCCTCGCGTGCGTGGGGCTCCCCTATGTGGGGGACACCCCTGTGTGGCAGGGCACTCCTTGCGCGCATCAGCACTGTGCATGGGCCAGCTGCACACAGCTTGAACCGCGGGCCTCCCATGTGGTAGACCGACGCCCTAACCACTGGGCCAAAGTCCATTTCCCTGAAGTGACTCATTTTAAGCATTGCCAGGACTGAGTGAACTAAATAAGCCTGGTTTGCAGTCCTGACTTGCTCGGCCCTCAGCCCAGCCCTTGGCTGACCAGAAGTCCTTACAGAGAGTAGGAGGAGACTTACCACCTGGAAGCGAGGAATCCCCCTGTCACCAGCCCAAGTCCATTCCCACTGCCCCTCGTGGTCGTCAGGCCAAGTGCTCTAGAGTCCTGGGAACCAGGCCTCCCGGCTTAAATCCCTTCCCCCTTGAGTTCTCTGTAGTTTGAAAAGAGAATTCTGGATATGGTTTTCTTGCTTATGGTTTGAGATCATCTTGAATCTATGCATCCACTAGGAAAATATGCAACATTTATTTCTTCAAATATTCTTTGTTTTCATTCTCTCCCCTTTTTTGAGACTTCAGTTGCATGTATGTTAGACCTTTTGAGTGAGTCTCATAGATTTCCTATGTGCTAATCCTTTTTTTAAAAAGAGATAATCTTTTATTAAATGTCTGAATTATGAAAAGAACTATATAAAGTATACCATCAGGGTGTAAAACAAAAAAGCAAGACTACATTTTAACCAAAAGAAAAACAAAGGAAAATAATGTAAGTAGGAAATTAAAATGTAATGAAGTATCATTTTTTTACTTTTATTTTACTAAACTTTTAATTTTAGAATAGTTTTTGATTTATAGTAAAATTGCAGATACACCACACACAGTTCTCATATATCCCCTAGCTAGTTTCCATTATTAATATCTTATATTGTTATGATAAATTGTCACACTTATTGAACCAATATGGATACACTGTTATTAGCTAAAGTCCATATTATTCAGATTTCCTTATTGTTACCTAATGTCCTTTTTCTGTTTCAAGAACCCATCCAAGATATGTTACATTTAGTTGTCATGTCTCCATAGGCTGTTCTTGGTTATAACATTTTCTCTCCTTTTTTTGGTTATTATTATTCTTTGTTTTATCCTTTCTGTATTTCAGTTTGGGTATTTTTTATTGATCTGTGTTCCTGTTAATTCCTGCTGTTTTCTTATGGGTCTGGTCTGTTGTTATAGCCATCTATTGAGTTTTTAATTTCAGATATTCTGTTCTAGAATGCTTCTTTGACACCTTTTTATTGATTCCAAATAGCTATTAAATTTTTTTGTCCTTTCCTCTATTTTGTCTCTCCTTCTATTTTATTTATTTATTTATTTTTTGCCTGAAAACATCCTTATTTTTGCCATTGATTTTTTTTAAATCACAAGAGTAATCTTTAATAACAGAAGGTGTGGAACACATAACTCTTTTTAAACATAAAAACATTGCAAAAAGTTTACATATGGGCTTTTAAAAAACTATAATTTTGTTTAAAGAAAATCTGCTCACTTAGAAAGGCACTATTCTTTTCTGAAATCTTTCCATTTTACCTCAACTACTTAAATGCTAAAAAGAAAAAATTAGTCCTAAGGCTAAAATATTTCCTATTTTCCCTTTTTTTTTTCTTTCTTTCTTTCTTTCTTTATTTATTTTTATTGACTTTGTAATAATATTACATTAAAAATATATATGTGAGGTCCCATTCAACCCCACCCCCCACCCCCCCTCTCCCCCCCCCCACCAACAACCGTTCCCATCATCATAACACATCCATTGGATTTGGTAAGTACATCTTTGGGCACCTCTGCACCTCATAGACAATGGTTCACATCATGGCCCATACTCTCCTCCATTCCATCCAGTGGGCCCTGTGAGGATTTACAATGTCCGGTGATTACCTCTGAAGCACCATCCAAGGCAGCTCCATGTCCCAAAGATGCCTCCACCTCTCATCTCTTCCTGCCTTTCCCCATACCCATCGTCCACCATGTCCACTTTTCCCAATCCAATGCCACCTCTTCTATGTGGGCATTGGATTGGTTGTGTCGATTGCACCTCTATGTCAAGAGGAGGCTCAGATTCCACATGGATGCTGGATGCAATCCTCCCATTTTCAGTTGTAATCACTCTAGGCTCCATGGTGTGGTGGTTGTCCTTCTTCAACTCCATCTTAGCTGAGTGTGGTAAGTTCAATAGATCAGATTGTAGGTGCTGGAGTCTGTTGAGGCTCAGGACCTGGCTATCACATCGTCAGTCCAGAGATTCAAATCCCCTAAATATATCTTAAACCCCAACATTAACTGCACCTCCAGCACATTAGCATGAAAGTCTTATGAAGGGAGATCCCATTTGAGTCCAGATTCATCACACATAAACACCATTTCCAAAGAGGGGCCATCTGCCCTGGTAGTTAACCCCATTGGCCATGACCATAACTCCCATGGGTCTCTTTAGCCCTCAAAGGAACCAATATCTGGGGGTTGTATCTGCTTTATCTGTCTCTCTGACTCTGCTCAGTTGTGCATGAGGGCAATCCTTCTGCCAGCCTCCAGACTCTTTTTTAGAAACTCGTAGCCATATAAACTCATTTGTCCTTTCCATTTCCCCCTTACTTTAGGTCAAACAGCATTTTAAAGTCATGGTATTTTATGTAGACATGGATATTCTGCTGATCCGCATTGAACCTTCCATATAAGGTCATTTTCCAGTTGCATCATCAGTTGGTAGTTGATAGTGGTCCCTCGGTGCCAGGGAGGCTCATCCCCGGGTGTCATGTCCCACGCTGGGGGGAAGGCATTGCATTTACATGCTGAGTTTGGCTTCGAGACTGGCCACATTTGAGTAACATGAAGGCTGACAGGAGGAAACTCCCAGGCACAATGTTGCTCTAGGCCTTGTTCTTATTTTAGGTTTATCAGCTCACAAGCATAGTCATTAGCATCAGGGGCTCACTGTTGAACCCTCACTCCCTCCCGGTCCCCGCCACTGTACCTGGGAGACTGTCGCTGCTCCCCTAGGGACCATGACAGAGCACCACTGGCCAGGAACCCAGTACCCCCCCTGCTGTGGTTTTTAATTGTTGCCACTATGAGTATATCCAAACATTACCATGCACCCTGGACATATGTTCTGTACAGCTCCCTGTCAGCCATATATCACCTGTCATTGGTATCCCATACCAGTATCCCTCCATTGCCATTGTTGAAACACTCTGTGATCCAGAACTCCCCGAAATTTGAAGCCCAATATAATTTCATGGTCCCTTACTAGGGAATGGCATATAGCGATGAGCTTAAAGGATAGATAAAGAACTTGGATAAAGTTAGATAAAGAACTTAGATAAAGAATGTTGACTTGAAAAAATTCCACATCCTATCTTTTTCTTTTTTTTTTCCCCCCCCTAATTATTCAGCTTTTCTTCACAGGAGTCCTAGACCACAGCAATGTATATATATAATATACAGCACTCCCACACATCCACCAGAAAACCTTTTCCCTTCCACAGTGATACTCTTACGCCCTATTCATATCATATTTACTTAAAGTGATGTACAGAGTCTGAGACATTAGCTTTCTAACAAGGTGACATCTGTGCTTACATTATGGTGCATACTTTAGGATACACAGTTCTTTACATTTTTAGTTATCCTATGTTTTACATTATGGTTTACATTATCAGTCTGTCATCTCCTATATGTTATGGTGTAATATTGCATGTTTTATATCCATCCTTGTGTACTCTCAAGAAACTCCTCTCTTACCCCCTATTTACTTTGGTTCCACACATTTAACACCCATTTTCCCTTCCACCTTGGTGCCCACAGTGACAGCCAACCTCCGTTTCCTGAGGAGCCACTTCCAGAGATAGATGGAATAGTGTTCAGGGCCTAACTTGCTCAACTGCCCCAATGCCCTGGGAGCCACCCTTTCTCTCGAGGGATACAGTTCCCTCTATTTGATGGCATTAGTCCTCCCCAGGATGTGGGTCCACCCCCACTCTCACTACTTGGGTTTCTACCCCATGGTGTCACCCACTCTGGCAGAATGAGCATTTAGACATTCCCCAGGAGCCCGTCCTGCATCAGACCCTCCCCTCCGAGCATTCTGAACAGGTAACCCTCTTTATTATATTTTGATATGATTTTCTCGGCATTTTACTCTCCACCAACACCTGACCCTCTCCTGTGTTCGTATGCTACCCCTCCCTCCCCCCACTTTTGGGCAACGTTACCCATCCGTCCCTCCCCAGCCACCCTCAAACCCGCAAAGCCCCAACCAAAGGCACCCCCTTGCCCCCCTTTTATCTCTTCTTTGTGTTCATACTTACCACCATCTCGTCTTAAATTCCACCCCTGCAGACATCGGCTCATATCCTTCCTCCACCCTCCGATTTCCTGTAAGCCTATCGTTCAGTCTCCTGCTATCTAGGGCAGCTTGTTTATTTCATATCATTGAGGTCATGTAGTATCTGTCCCTCAACACCTGGGTTGCCTCACCCAACATAAGGTTCCCAAGATTCATCCATGTCATCACATGTGTTTGTAGTGTGTTTGTTCTTACAGCCGAGTAGTATTCCATTGTGTGTACACACCACATTTTATTGATCCACTCATCCGTTGATGGGCACCTGGGTCTACTCCAACTCCTGGCAACAGTGAACAATGCTGCCACGAACATTGGCGTACATATATCGGTTTGTGTCCTTGTTTTCAGTTCTGCTGGGCATATACCCAGCAGTGGCACCACTGGGTCACATGGCAAATCCACGGCTAGCCTTTTGAGAAACCGCCATACTGTCCTCCAGAATGGCTGGATCCCTCTGCATTCCCACCAGCAGTGGATGAGTGCCCCCCTTCCTTCACATCCTCTCCAGCACTTGTATTCTTCTGTTTTTTTCATAGCTGCCAATCTTATGGGTGCAAGATGGCATCTCACTGTAGCTTCGACCCGCACCTCCCCGATAGCTAGAGATTTGGAACATTCTTTCATGTGCTTTCTTGCCATTTGTATTTCTTCTTCGGAGAAGTGTCTGTTTAAGTCTTTTTCCCATTTTTTAAATGGGTTGTTTATCTTTTTATTTTCAAGATATAGGAGTTCTTTATATATGCAAGTTATAAGTTTCTTATCAGATATATGATTGCCAAATATTTTCTCCCACTGTGTGGGCTCCCTTTTTACCTTCTTGACAAACTCCCCTGAGGTGCAGAAGGCCTTAATTTTGAGGAAGTCCCATTTATCTATTAGTTCTTTTGCTGCTCGTGCTTTTGGTGAGATATTCATAAATCCACCTCCTATTACAAGGTCCTGTAGATGTTCCCCCACACTGCTCTCCAAGGTTTTTATGGTCTTGGCTCTTATATTTAGGTCTTTGATCCATCCTGAGTTGATCTTTGTATAAGGTGTGAGATGGTAATCCTCCCTCATTCCTCTACATATGGCCATCCAGTTCTCCAGACACCACTTGCCGAACAGGCCACTCTCTCCCAGCTGAGAGGGTTTGGTGGCTTTATCGAATATTATGTGGTTGTATATGTGAGGTTCTATATCAGAGCTTTCAACTCGATTCCATTGGTCTATGTGTCTCTCCTTATGCCAATACCATGCTGTTTCCACCACCGTAGCTTTATAGTATGTTTTGAAGTCAGGTAGCGCGACCCCTCCAACCTTGTCCCTCCTTTTCAGTATGTCTTTGGCTATCCGGGGTCTCTCTCCCCTCCAAATAAACCTCATAGTTAGCTTTTCTAGTTCCTTAAAGAAGGCTGCGTTGATTTTCATTGGGATTGCATTGAATGTGTAGATCAGTTTTGGTAGGATAGACATCTTAATAATGTTCAGTCTTCCTATCCATGAACAAGGAATAGTCTTCCATTTATTTAGGTCTTCTTTGATTTCCTTGAACAATCTTGTATAGTTCTCGGTGTATAAGTTCTTTACCTCTTTAGTTAAATTTATTCCTAAGTATTTGATTTTTTTATTTACTATTGTGAATGGTATTTGTTTCTTGATTTCCTCCTGATCTTGCTCATTATTGGTGTACAGAAATGCTACTGATTTTTGCGCATTGATCTTATACCCTGCGACTTTACTAAACTCATTTATGAGTTCTAGAATCTTCGTTGTAGATCTCTCAGGGTTTTCTATGTATAGGATCATGTCATCTGCAAATAATGAAATTTTGACTTCTTCCTTTCCAATTTGAATGCCTTTTATTTCTGGTTCTTGCCTCAGTGCTCGAGCAAGTACTTCTAAGACAATGTTAAATAGGAGCGGAGACAGTGGGCATCCTTGTCTTGTTCCTGAGTTTAGAGGGAAGGAGTCTAGGATTTCTCCATTGTAAACAATATTGGCTTTAGGTTTTTCATATATACTCTTTATCATGTTCAAAAACTTCCCTTGTATTCCAATCTTTTGGAGTGTTTTTATCAAGAAAGGGTGCTGTATTTTGTCAAATGCTTTTTCTGCATCAATAGATATAATCATGTGATTTTTTTCCTTCAATCTGTTTATATGGTGTATTACGTTGATTGATTTTCTTATGTTGAACCATCCTTGCATACCTGGGATGAATCCCACTTGGTCGTGGTGTATAATACGTTTAATGTGTTGTTGAATACGATTAGCAAGTATTTTGTTAAGTATTTTTGCGTCTAGGTTCATTAGAGAAATTGGTCTGTAATTTTCCTTTCTTGTGATGTCTTTGTTTGGCTTTGGTACTAGGGTAATGTTGGCATCATAGAAGGAGTTGGGTAATGTTCTTTCTGTTTCGATGTTTTGGAATAGTTTCAGCAGGATTGGTGTCAGTTCTTTCCGGAATGTTTTGTAGAATTCACCTGTGAAGCCATCTGGCCCTGGGCTCTTCTTAGTTGGGAGATTTTTAATAACTGATTCTATCTCTCTGCTTGTGATTGGTTTGTTAAGATCATCAATTTCTTCTTTTGTCAATATGGGCTGCTTATGTGTTTCTAGGAATTTGTCCATTTCCTCTAGATTGTCATTTTTGTTGGAATATAGTTTTTCAAAATATCCTCTTATGATAGTCTTTATTTCTGTGGGGTCAGTGGTGATATCGCCTTTCTCATTTCTTATTTTGTGTATTTGCATCTTCTCTCTTTTTTTCTTTGTTAGTGTTGCTAAAGGTTTGTCAATTTTGTTAATCTTCTCAAAAAACCAGCTCTTGGTCTTGTTTATCTGTTCAAGTGCTTTCTTATTTTCTATTTCATTTAGTTCTGCTCTTATCTTTGTTATTTCCTTCCTTCTTCTTCCTGTTGGGTTATTTTGTTGTTGTTTTTCTAATTCCTTCAAATGTGCAGTTAGTTCTTCAATTTTTGCTCTTTCTTCTTTTTTGATATATGAATTTATTGCTATAAAGTTCCCTCTCAGTACTGCTTTTGCTGCATCCCATAAATTTTGGTATGTTGTGTTATCATTATCATTTGTTTCAAGGTAGTCATTGATTTTTTTTGAGATTTCCTCTTTGACCCACTGTTTTTCTAAGAGTGTGCTGTTTAATTTCCAAATCGTGGTGTGAAATCTGGGCTTCTGTCCCTTGCAAATCTCCAGCTTGACTCCACTGTGGTCAGAGATAATGTTTTGTATGATTTCAGTCTTTCTGAATTCGTTCAGCCTTTCTTTGTGGCCTAGCATATGATCTATCTTGGAGAATGATCCATGTGCGCTTGAGAAAAATGTATATCCTGCTGTGTTTGGGTGTAGCGATCTATATATGTCTATTAGATCGAGCTCCTCTAATATACTATTCAGATGTTTTGTTTCTTTGGTGATTCTCTTTTGAGATGTTCTGTCCAGAGTTGATAGTGGTGTATTAAAATCCCCCACTATAATTGTAGATGTATCTATTCTTTCACTTAGTTTTTCCAGCGTTTGCCTGACGTATTTAGAGGCACCCTTGTTAGGGGCATAGATATTTATGATTGTTCGATCTTCTTGACAGATTTTCCCTTTCACTAAAATGTAGTATCCTTCTTTGTCTCTCACAATTGTTTCACATTTAAAGTCTATTTTGTCTGATATTAATATAGCTACTCCTGCCTTTTTTTGGTTATTGTTAGCTTGTATGATTGTTTTCCAGCCATTCACTTTCAATCTCCATGCGTCTCTGGGTCTAAGATGTGTCTCTTGTAGACAGCATATGGATGGGTCATATTTCCTTATCCAATGTCCCAGTCTGAATCTTTTGATAGGTGAGTTTAATCCGTTGACATTCAGTGTTATTACGATCAAGGAATTATTTGTGTTAGCCATATTTTGATTGGATTTGTGTTTGTCATATTTTGTTTGTATATTTTTTTTTGTCTTTTTTGTTGTTGTTGTTGGTCTTATACTCTCCTCCAACTTTGCCTTTCCTGTTTTTTCCTTTCTTCCTGCAGAACTCCCTTTAGAATTTCTTGAAGGGGAGGTTTCTTGTTGGTATACTCTTTCAGTTTCTGTTTGTCTGCGAATATTTTGAACTCTCCATCATGTTTGAATGCTAGTTTAGCTGGATAGAGTATTCTTGGTTGGAAATTTTTTTCCTTTAGTACCTTGACTATATCATACCACTGTCTTCTTGCCTCCATGGTTTCAGAAGAGAAATCAGCACTTAATCTAATTGAGCTTCCCTTGTATGTGATGGTTTTCTTTTCTCTTGCTGCTTTTAGGATTTTCTCTTTGTCTTGAGCCTTGGATAATTTGACAAGTATATGTCTTGGGGTGGGCCTGTTGGGGTTTATGACTAGTGGAGTGCGCTGTGCTTCTTGGATATGTACATCTGTCTCTTTCAGTAGATTTGGGAAGTTTTCAGCCATTATTTCCTGCAACACTCCTTCTGACCCCTTTCCCTTCTCTTCACCTTCTGGAATGCCTATAATACGTATGTTTGAGCGTTTTGCATTGTCATTCAGGTCCCTAAATCCTAATTGGATTTTTTCTATCTTCTTATTAAACCCTTCTACTATCTGTTTGATTTCTGATGTACTGTCTTCCACATCACTAATTCTCTGCTCTGTCTCTTCTAGTCTGCTGATATTTGCTGCAAGTGTATTTTTGATTTCTTGAACTGTGGTGTTCATTCCCATCATATCTGTTACGTTTTTGCGTATGTCTGCAATTTCCCCTCCAAGTGATGTCTTCATGTTGTTAACCTCTTTCATTACTGCATCAAATTTGTCGGTGATAAATGTTCTGAGATCTTTCATTGCTTGTGCCAAGTTTTGCTCCCCTTCGTGATTATTGGTTTGTTGATTGGATTCAGCCATGTTTTCCTGATTATTGGTTTGGTTTGTAGATTTTTGTTGCTTTCTGGTCATCTCTTTATTTTGACGAATTTAATCAGTTCCTTAGCTTCTTTGTCTGCTCTTGGAGGTTAATTAGTTGTTATTTTTGCATAGGTGTTATATCTTCTCTTTGTCACTTTTTTCTTCTTATTCTAGTTACTTGTTGTTGGTTAAGCTCACTTTAGAGGAAAGTATTAGTGTTGGGGAAAGGCAATTGTGTAAGCAAGGGAAAAATGTAAAGTAGTATTGGTGATGTATGTTAACAAAGCAAGAATATGAGATCTGGGAGGATGGAGGTTAGATTCGTGTAGATTGTATAGAGTTATAGCTGTGGGTAGAGTACCTTTTATGAAGTAGATGACTGAATATGGGAGGAATATGGTATGAAGTACAAAGCTTTTGTTTTCATGAGAGAGGGAAAAAGAAAAGAAAGGTAATAGTTTCAAGAGTGGATAACAGACAGAAAACAGAACAAAGGTATTAGAAATTAAGAGTTAGACACTTTGTGGATCAAAGAACGGGAGGTGGGGGGTGGAATATAGGAGAGACAGTAGATGATAGTGGATATCAAGATGCAGGGGAAGGGGGATAGTGTAGGTAGCCTAAATCAGTTCACACAGAAACGAGACAGTGGAGGATGGGAAAACCCCAGCAAATGTGAGGTGTTCCCTGTAGCACCTATTGTATACTTGAATTAAAATAAAATAAGTGGAAGATGAGGGACAAGAGGGAAAGAGAAAACTGAAAAACAAAAAAACTAATTATAATAAAGAAAAAAAGAAAGACAAGAAGAAAGGAAGAAAGAAAAAGAGGATGGGCAAACGGTGGGGAACGGATAGGGGGAAGAGAGATACAGGTATACACGTGTCACAATTGCAACACTATCTAAAACAACAGCTTCCCCCCGCTTTGCCCTAAAACCCCCCGTCTGTCTGCCCAAATGGGTCTGCGTGCACCTCCCTTCCCACAAGCCCCCAATAGGCCGCCCAGGGCCCACGAACTCCCCAGTACTGCAGATGCTCCAAAAAAAAAAAAAAACAAAGAACAGAAACCCCTCCGCAGGCCCGGCTCCGCCCGCCGCTGCCCTCCGCGGAGGCCTGGACCGGCTCTGCCCGGCTCCTTACGCCGCCGTGGCCTGGCCTGGCTCTGCCTGGCTCCGCTCACTACAGCGGCCCAGCCGGCTCCCGCGTCCACCTCCCGCCGCCGTGGCCTGGACCGGCCCCGCCCGGCTCCGTACGCCGCCGCGGCCCGACCCGGCTCCGCCTGGCTCCGCTCGCTACAGCGGCACGGCCCAGCTCTGGCGTCCGCCTCTCGCCGCCGCGGCCTGCACCGGCCCGGCCCGGCTACGCCCGGCTCCGCTCGCTACAGCGGCCCAGGCCAGGCTCCGGCGTCCGCCTCTCGCCGCCGCGTCCTGGACCGGCCCCGCCCGGCTCCGCACGCCACCCGGCCCGGCTCGGCCCGCCCGGCCCTGCTCACCGCCGGCGCAGCCCGGCCCCGCTCACCGCCGGCGCAGCCCGGCCCGGCTCCGGCGTCCGCCGCTGCAGCCCGGCCTGGCTCAGCCCCACCGAGCGGGGCTAGATGCCTCGTCTCCGCCTACCCAAAGAGGGAATCCTCTACAGGTAGCTGGGATCTCCGTGTATATTTCACAGACGGATCCTCTCTGTTACCTTCCCTCCAAATCGATGTCCAGACACCTCCGGATCAGCAAAAATTCCGAAACAATCCAGTCCCAAAGAGTCTCCAACGCCGCCCAGCCGATTCCCTGCAGAAGACCCTAACAGGGATGTTCACTCAGCCGCCATCTTGCCCCCTCCCCTCCTCCTATTTTAATTTTCTCTTAATTACTGGTTATATGGTAATGACTCTTTGCATGTTAAGTAAGTTTTGATTGTACATCTATCATGATGTATGAAAGAACCATAAAATTCCAAGTTGATGGCATCATTTCCAGGAAGTATTTTCCTTTTTCTCTTTTAGGTAGATAGGATCACTTCAGTCCAGCTGAATTAGGATGTGGTTTCTGTTTTGACAAGATTTAATCAACTTTTCGTTGCTTCTTTTCCTAGGGTGCAGATGTCCTGAGCATTCAGTTAAGAATATGGTAGGTCTTTGTCTCCTCAGCTCTGAAAATCTGTGGGAGACTTACATATGTCATTCAGAGGTTTTCAGCTTAGCTCTTTAGATTCTTACCCCTGTGGCTCCAAAATTCAGCAGATGCTTTGGGAGAGTCTAATCATGGGTTTGAGGCCCCTTCCATCCCCGGTTTTGTTACTCTGGCCTCTTGTGAATGTCAAAATCCATGCTGGTTTCTCTGTCCTTCTTGAGTGGCCTTCTGCTAGGTGGTCAAACTTGGATTCTCAGTCTCTAGCTTATGCCAGAAGTAAGAATTTAGTTCTCCCAGGTAAAAAGTGGTCCTTTCACTACTTCTCTAGATCTTTCTTTTGCCTGTTTTGGTTTCAGGCTCCCTTCCCTACCACTCAAACTTTTCTTTCCAACCAGAGGACATGTCTTTTAATAGCCAGTTTGGTATTTGTTCTATCTTTTCTATCATTTAGAGAGTGTAATAACAAAGGAGGGTCTACTGAAATATGAAATATAGCAGACAGTGATATCAAAGTTGTCTGGGGAAGTTGGTTTGGCTGGTTGATAGCCAAGGAATCTCATACTGTGACATTTATCTTGTTGAATTCCTCGTGGACTAAGGTCTGGTCCTCATATTTGCAGATTCAGAAACTTGAAATCAGGGTAGAAATGGAATCACACTATGCAAACTTACAAGGGACTGAAGTATTAAACAGTGTTTTTATTATTTTACATTGAGATCTAGAACTACCAAGGAGTTCAGATCTTTAGTTCCTCTGGCAATAAAAAATATATGGGAACCAAATTGTAATCCAAGGAGAGATGATGGCATGATGTAAATGATTAATGCATTCATATTATGCTGTCTTTGGATTTTAGCTCCTTGGTGCCAGTCTCTTTTTCCCAAGACTACCTGTATTATATAGGAGGAAATTGCCGATGTTTGCATGTCTAATTTTCCTTTTCTCTGTGCTCTGGTACAATTACTTTACTTGTTTGTTTGTTTGTTTTTTTAAAGATTTATTTATGCTTCCCCCTCCCGTCCCCTGTTGTTTTGCACTCACTGTGTGCTGTGTGTGTCCATTCACCATGTGTTCTTCTGTATCTGCTTGTCTTCTCTTTAGGCAGCACTGGGAACCAATCCTGGGACCTTCTGGAGTGGGAGAGAGGCCCCCAATCTTTTCTGCCGTCTCAGCTCCCTGGTCTGCTGTGTCTCGTATTATCTCTCCTCTCTGTCTCTTTTTGTGGCATCATCTTGCCGTTACTCCTGGACAGGCCAGCACTCCATATGGGCCAGCTCTCCACTGAGGCCAGCTCGCTGTGGGGGCCAGCTTGCCTTTACCAGGAGCCCCAGGAATCGAACTCTGGACCTCCCATATGGTACATGGGAACCCAGTCACGTGAGCCACGTCTGCTTCCCTAATCACTTTACTTTTGATCGATCCATTTTTCTTCATGTGTATTGTTACCACCAATAGGATTGTAAACAAGTCCTTGTCTGCACTACCTTCTTAGGATATCTCTTCACTTCTTGAGTTTATATTTCCCTACTAGAGGTCAATTTTATATTTCTTATTTTCAGTATCTTGGTAGAGACCCCTCATTATTGCTTCTTTATAATTTTGACATTTACATAGCAGACACCAAATGTAACTTTGGGCACTTTTGAACTTAAGAACTTGTACCCTTTCTGAACATCACGTCCCTCCACTTTGTCATTTCTGGTTTCCAGCTTTATTCCTTCTTCCATTAATGGGTGCCTGAGTGATCCCTTAGAAAGTATTTGCTTGATGTTGTAGGAACCAGTGACACTAGAGGATGTGCCAGTGGACTTTACGTTGTAAGAATGAAAACAGACCATTACCAGAGACCCTGAAAAACCACATGAACTCTGTCTCCTTGGGTAAGTATAGCTTTATAATTCTATAGACTGAAGTTACTATTTCCTTAAATGTCAGCATCTATAGGATTTACAAGTGCTCGTCTGAGCCTGGGCTTTGAGTTTAGGGACAAGAGATTTTTTGTATTTAGTAATGTATAGAGACAAGATTTTCTTTTATTACTAACCAGGTGAAAGCTATTTTGTTTAAAACATTCTAAATAGATAGCTTTAGTGTGTTATCTGAGAGGCATCAAAATTCCTCTATCTCAGAGTTCCTGAAGACTGCTGAGAACAAAATTCTGAGATGCTTCAATCCATCATAAACACCTAAGCCCAGATCCTTTGACAAAAGTAAGCTATCACCTTTTCCTAATCATTTATCTTCCAAGTGAGAAGAACCTTATTAACGGGTAACGGAAGAAAATAAAGGAAAAAGTCACAAAATACATAGCCAAAATAGAATCATCTAGCTAAGTAACAACCGAGTAGGTGGGATCCTTTGTAAGCAGCAGTCCATCTGTCCCTTGTGGGGATAGTAACAGTAGTGGTTCTAGGAGGTAGCTCTGGAAATGTTGGCTAGGGTCCTCTGCGCAGATCCCCCTTTTATGTTCAGAAGATTGGTTTCACCTAGTGAGGGCATAGGGAGTATGGAGAAAGGAAGTTGACGTTGCTCCCACATGTCTCTGTGATCTCAGAGAAAGACATAGCCCTCTTCCATTGCTATTTAATCTCTCCAGATTCCATCCTTTTCTACTTATTCTAGGACGTTGCTTTAACAATTATTTTTTGTTTTGGTCTTTCCCTGTTCATTAGTTCCTTTCCTTCTCCTTTCAGACGTTTAGGAGTTTATCCTGCTTTTAAAAACAAATACCTTGCCCAACAGCAATTTAATTTTTGTCTTCCCTTCAATTTTATTCTCTTCTTTTATTACCAAACTTTAAAAACTTGTAGCTAACAGCTTCAATACCTATTCTTTATTATTTGAATTTATATTCTTATCTTCTACTTTTCTAGTAAAATTATTTTGAAGAGATTCCTGAAGGTTTATTTCTTTAAAGCAGCGTATTCATAGTTTTTTCACTAGTCAAACTTTCTTGTTGTGCTTGATATTTTATCTTTTCTGGTGTGACACCACCATGTTCTTGTCTATTCTAGCCTCTTTCCAAATGCTTTTCATTAACTTTAATTCCTCTCTAATGAAAATACATAAATTTCTAGGGTTTATTTCCTAATTGTTTATTTTTGTCTCAGAGAATCCATACATTTTGATATCCTCAAATAGTCAGTCCTTCCATGTCTTAACCCTCTGTTTTAGTAGGGGTTCTCTAGAGAAACAAAGTCACCAGGCTATATATGTATATAGATACTAAGAGATTTTTTAATAAGAATTAGCTCATGTGACTGTGGGGAATGGCAAGTCTGAATTCTGTAGGGTAGAATGCAAGTTAGAAACTCCAGTGAAGGTGAAGTTGAATTCCCCAGAAGAAGCTGGCTGGCTGGCTAATAGCAGTAGAGGCAGAAATTCTTCCTTCTGACCTCTGAAATCCTCAGTTCCAGCTCCCAAGTCTGCCAACTGATCAGATGAATAGACCCCTCACATTGCTAATGGAAATCTCCCCAATTTGCTGAAGTTGCAATCAACTATAGATGCAATCAAACTGATTACCTATGCCAGTCCATTTACAAAATATCCTCACAGTAACAATTAGGCCAGTGCTGTTTGACCAAACAGCTGGACACCACAACCCAGCCAAGTGGACACATGACATTAACCCTCATACTCCCTGAAATAAGTTTTTTAGCCCAGATATCTAATGTGCATTTTATCCTCATGGTTTCCCCTCCTTAGTCTCCACCTGAATGTCCCCTTTCACTTTAAATCACTTTAAAGTCAATTTGTTGAAAAGTGAACCCTCTAGCTTTTATTAAGTACCTCTTTTTCCTTCTTTACTCTGTCATTAGTGTCATTATTCTTCCAACCTCCTAAGCTAGAAGCCATTGTATTTTTATGAATCTTATTTGAAAATTTTCCCATAATCAATATCAGTATTTTTTGTTTCTTCCTCCTCATATATTAGATTTACTCCTCTACTAAATTCTTATCAGTATTGCCCCAACCCAGGACCAGACATTAATTTCATACTTTCATGCTGAATATGATAGCCTTATTCTCTTCTTAACCATTTTATATGGAATTAACAAGCATTTTCATCTAAACCATTATGTATTTTTAATGATACTACGCTGAAAGAAAATTTAAACTCTTCTGTCTCCTGCTATATGACATTGAATTTCTCTGTTTAATTGTCAGAGCTCTCCATTATCTGATCTCATTTCACTTATCCTGTCATATTTTTATCTCTGCATTCCAAAGACATGTATTAATATATGAATTCATCTCATGGGCTGGTAGTCACATCATATACTTTTCTGTGTTTTATCTTTGATTATACTACGCATTTTGTCTAAATGCTACCATTTCTTTACCATGCCTATCTATATTGATCCTTTCCTTTTCTAAACCCCCCTGTTAATCATGACCTATAGTGTATAATGTTATATTTTTTCATTGCACTGCCTTCTTTTTATATTAAAAATTTTTTTTTCTGTAACTGACATGTGAGTCTTGTTTTTCCCTCTAGTTTACAGAGGGAAGAGATAGTGTCTTCTCTTTAATCTTGAATACCTTACCTGAAGTCAGAGCAGCAGCTCCAAAGCAGAGCATTTCCAAAAGACAAATAATATTCTCACATGACATTAGAAAAATGTTCAAATGATGGTTCCCAAAATTCCACATTAGAAGAATTGGAATTCAATGACCAGTTTGAAAACTACCAGTATAAAAAGATTACAAGGAAAAGCTGTTTCAAAACAAAAATCATGAACATGGTAATTTTAGAGAAATAGTTAATTTACGTGCAAACATTTTAAACAACTGAGTTTCTATAAGACAAAGACCTCATAATTATGACACAAATGGTAGGGCGTGAAATACAATTCACTTTAATTGACATTTTTCAGGAAGGTCATGGATAAAAATTTATTAGATATAAGAAATGATGCAGTTGTACCTCAAACCTTACTTATTCTGGGTACAATTTAAATGTAAAGCCATTGTTCAGTACTGATGGGATCTGAGAAAATTTATATGAGAGAGAAATCTTATCAGTGTATTAAATGTGGGAAAGGCTACTCTTGCATTGCAAAACACATATTGGAGAAAAACGTTGTGAATGCACAATATGTGGTAAATCCTTGAGCTGAAACACTAATCCTATTCAACATCAAAGAATATGTACTGGAGAGAAACCCAATGAATGTAATGAATGTGGGAAAACTTTTAGTCAGAGTACTAACCCTATTCAACATCCAAGAGTTCATACTGGGGAGAAACCTTATGAATGTAATGAATGTGAAAAAGCCTTCAGTCATAGGCCATCTCTTAGAAATCATGAGAGAATTCATACTGGAGAAAAACCCTATCCTTGTAACGAATGTGGGAAAGCCTTTAGCCATATTTCAGCCCTTACTCAACATCACGGAATTCATACTGGAAAGAAACCATATGAATGTACTGAATGTGGGAAAACCTTCAGCCGGAGTATACATCTTATTGAACACCAGGGAATTCATTCTGGGGAGAAATCCTACCAGTGTAAAGAATGTAGGAAAGTTTTTTGCCACAGCACATCACTAATCCAACATCAGAGAACTCACACCAGAGAAAAACCCTGCAAGTGTGCTGAATGTGGGAAATCCTTCAACCATACCCCAGCCTTCATTCAACATCAGAGAATTCATACTGGAGAGAAACCCTGTGAGTGCAATGAATGTGGAAAGGCCTTCAGTCGGAGCGCACATCTTACAGAACACCAGAGAACTCAAACTGGAGAAAAACCCTTTATTTGTAAGGAATGTGGAAAAACCTTCAGCTGAAGAACACACCTTATGGAACATCTAAAAATTCATTCTTGCGAGAAACCGTATCAATGTAATGAATGTTAGAAACTACTTTGCTATTGAACATCACTAATTCGACATCAGAAAACTCACAGAGGAGAGAAAACCTACCTTTGTAATGAATGTGGGAAAGCTTTAGCTTAAGCTCAGCCCATACTAAACATAAGCAAACACATACAGTAGAGAAACCTACCAATGTAGTAAATGCGGTGATATTTTTTTGTTATAATACATTGTTAGTTTGACATCAAAGATCTCATTTCAGAAATAAAATCTTACCAGAGTAAGGAATGTGGGAAAGCCTGCAGCCATAATCGTCACACATGAGCATTCACAGTGGCAAAAAACCCTAGGTTTATTATGTGAGTAAAACTTCAGGTGAAATACCCATTCACTCAAAACTATACTCTTTCTGCTAAGAAGAAACACTGTTCTTATAATTAATCTGGAAAACTTGTTAGCATTGAGAGAAAAGCTGTAATGGAATTATTCATACAGATTGAGTTTTTTTAAAAGAAATTTTTTATAAAGACAATTTTTTGCAGATGTACATATTTGCTTATAATTTAAAAATAAAGCCTTTCTGGTACACAGAATTTCTAGTGAAATGAAAATTGTTCACTGTACACATAATCTCTTGTCTTGTTAGTAATTCCCATGTTAATGTGCAATGTTAAATACATTTATAGAGGGTTTGAATAACAAAATTGGCAAGTTTGATTAATAGCCATAGAAAAAAGGTATTTTTTACTCAACAGATAAAATATAATTTTTCCAACATTCATAGAATATTTTTGATATGCTATAAATATGCCTAAAAAGAAAATCTGAACAAATTCTACCAGAGCAAACTATTCAGAACCTTCCAATTTTTTCTTACCAATAGAAATGGAATAGCAATAAAATTACAAAGGAAAACTAAAGGCTCAAAATTATTTAGAAATTAAAAATAAATCAGAAGAGGAAAAATGCAATTATTGGAAAACAATAAAGCTAGAACATAAGGGGAACAGACTTGGCCCAGTGGATAGGGTGTCCATCTACCACATGGGCAGTCTGCAGTTCAAACCCCTGGCCTCCTTGACCTATGTGGAGCTGGCCCATGCACAGTGCTGATGCGCGCAAGGAGTGCCGTGCCATGCAGGGGTGTCCCCACGTAGGGGAGCCCCACGCACAAGGAGTGCGCCCCGTAAGGAGAGCTGCCCAGCCCGAAAGAAAGTGCAGCCTGCCAGGAATGGCACCACCCACATGGAGAGCTGGCACAACAAGATGACACAACAAAAAGAAACACAGATTCCTGTGCCGCTGACAACGACAGAAGTGGACAAAGAAACACAGCAAGGGAAACGGACTTTGGCCCAGTGGTTAGGGCGTCCGTCTACCATATGGGAGGTCCACGGTTCAAATCCCGGCCCTCCTTGACCTGTGTGGAGCTGGCCATGCACAGTGCTGATGCGCGCAAGGAGTGCCGTGCCGCGCAAGGGTGTCCCCCGCGTGGGGGAGCCCCACGCACAAGGAGTGCGCCCGTGAGGAAAGCCGCCCAGTGTGAAAGGAAGGAGCACCCTGCCCAGGAATGGCGCCGCCCACACTTTCCTTGCTGCTGACGACAACAGAAGCGGACAAAGAAACGAGACGCAGCAAATAGACACCAAGAACAGACAACCAGGGGAGGGGGGGAAATTAAATATATAAATAAATCTTTAAAAAAAAAAAAAAAAAAAAAGAAACACAGCAAAATGGACACAGAGAGCAGACAATGGGAGGTTGGAGGGTGAAGGAGAGAGAAATAAAAATAAATAAATAAATAAATCTTAAAAAAAAAAGCTAGAACAAAACATTCCATTTAAGAAGATAGGAAAAAGAATAACAACCCCAAAGAAAAATAAAAGGAATGCCTTACTATGGATAAAAGCATACATTTATGAAAGAAGTACAAAAAGAGATTTGATAAACCAATAGACAAAATTTCAGGAAGTAGGAACAAGGAATAGAAGAGTAAACAACATCCAGGAGTAAGGAAATGAATAGGAATACAAATAAAAAAAGAAGTTAACATTTCTAATTCAGTCACAAATCAGGTTTAGCAGTTTAATAAAATCAGTCATTAGGTTTATCCTAGTACTGCCAAATTAGTTCAAAAGTATAAATACACATTACTAAGTAAAGAAGAAAAAGCATATATATATATATATATATATTTTTTTTTTTTTTTTTTTTTTTTTTTTTTGAGGTAATGGAGCCAGGAATTGGACTCTGGACCTTGTATGTGGGAGACTGACACGCAATCTCTGAGCCACATCCACACCCCTGGGATGGGTTTTTTCATTTACTTTTTTCATTTTGTTTTGTTTTTAGGAGGCAGCAGCTCTCATTGGGAAGGCGGCACTCAACTGATTGAGCCACATCTGTTCCCTACATAGTATCTTAATAGATGGAGAAAAAGTATTTGGTAAAATTCTGCAGGAATTGGTGGCTTTTAAAACATTAGGAATAGAAGGAAACTTCCTTAAACTGATAAATGACATTTACCAAGAACCTGCAGTAAACACCCTAAATAACAGAAGCACTCTTCTCCAGAGACAAGAGTCATACAAAGAATATTTGGTGTCACCACTGTTAGTCAACATTCTCGTGAAGGTCCCAGGTAATTCAATAAGAGAAAAAAGAAATAAGCTATTAATATTTGTAAGGAAGAAGACTGACATCATTTGAGATGATCAAAAAACCCAACTAATAGAAATAATAAAGTGGATATATGAAAGTGACATTCACAATACATTTCTAAAAACACCAGAAATTTAAAGATTCTAAGATATAAGAAGAATAAGTAAGCCTTTTCTAAAGAAGAGGGAGAATAATAGTTAATAAATATACATGATTGAAAATAATAGTATAAACACATCACTTGTCTCAAATTTATCTTTAATTTTGTACATTTACTCAATGGAATAAAAAAAATAACAGCGCTATTGAGATGTCATTTACATGCCCGAAAGTAAACTTTTGAAAGTGTACAGTTCAGTGCTTTTTACTATATTTACAGAGTTGTGTACCCATCTCCATAATCAGCTTTAGAATATTTTCATCACTTCAAAAGGAAAACCCTTATTCCTTAGCAATCACCCCCATGCTCTCTCTTCGCCAGCCCGTGCAATACACTCATCTACTTTTTCTTACTATGGATTTGTCTAATCTGGCCATTTCATAGATGGGATCATAGAAGATGTGAGCTTTTTTTTTGAGGGGGGGGAGGTGTACCGGGGAATGAACCCGAGACCTTGTACATTGAAAGCAGGTGCTCAACCACTTAGCTACACCCACTACCCCCTTTTGTGACTGGGTTCTTTCTCTTAGCATAATTTTTTCAAGGTTCATCTATGTTATAGCATACATGCTTTTTATGGCCAAATAGTTTTCTCTATAATGGATATATCACCTTTTCTTTATCCAGTCATCATTTGATGGATTTTAGGGTTGTTTACACTTTTGGGCTATTAGGAATAGTGCTGTTATAAACGTGTGCAATATATGTTTTCATAAATTTGGGGGCCAAATAGTAATTCTGAAGAACTGCCAGTCTATTTTCCAAAGTGTTGCGCTATTTTACATTCCTTCCAGCAATGTATGAAGTTTATCCACATCCTTGTGTACATTTGTTATTATCTGACCTTTTGGTTATATCCTAGAGGGTATTAAGTGGTATCTCATTGTGATTTTGATTTGCATTTCATTAATGACTAATGATGTTGTAGCTTTGTAATGTCAGGCAGTGAAATTCCTCCCACATTGCTCTTCTTTTTTAGAACGCTTTTGGCTATTTGGGTGCACTTTCCTTTCCAAATGAATTTGGTTATTTCCTTTTCTAATTCTGTAAAGTAAGCTGTTAGTATTTTGATTGTATTGGATTGAATCTATAAATCAGTTTGGGTAAGATTGATATGTTCACAATATTTATTCTTCTAATCTATGAACACGGAATGTCTTTCCATTTGTTTAGGTCTTTTAAAATTTCTTTTAGCATTGTTTAATAGTTTTCTGAATATAGGTCCTGTACTTCTTTGGTTAAATTAATTCCTAGGTATTTGAGTCTTTTTGTTGCTATTGAAAATGTGATTTCCCCCGATTTCCTCCTCAGATTGTTCAGTACTAGTGTACAAAAACATTACTCATTTTTGGGTGTTGATCTTGTATCCTGCCACTTTGCTGAACTCATTTGGTAGCTCAAGTAGCTTTGTTCGTTGATACTTAAGGATTTTCTAAGTACAGGATCATGCCATCCACAAACAGTGAGAGTCTTACGTCCTTTTTTCCTATTTGGATGCTTTCAATATTTTTTTCTTGTCTAATTGCCCTAGCTAGAACTTCTAGTACAATATTGAAAGACCATGGTGACAGTGGGCATCCTTGTCTTGTTCCCTCTATAGAGGGAAAGCTTTCAACCTCTCCCCACTGAGTATGTTGGCTGTGGCTTTTCACATATGCCTTTTTATCCTATTGAGGAATTTTCCTTCTGTTCCTAAATTTTGAAGTGTTTTTATCAAAAAAAGGATGCTAGATTTTGTCAGATGCCTTTTCTGCATCAATTGAGATGACCATGTGTTTTGTTTTCCTTCAACTTGTTAATGTGGTGTATTATGTTGATTGATTTTCTTATGATGAACCAGCCTTGTATACCATGAATAAATCCCACTTGGTTGAGATGTGTAAGTCTTTTGATATGCTGTTGGATTCAATTTGCAAGTATTTTGTTCAGAATTTTTGCATCTATGTTCATTAGAGAGACTGGTCTGTAATTGTCTTTTCTTGAATATCTTTATCTGGCTTTGGTATTAGGGTGGTATTGGCTTCATAAAATGTGTTGGGCAATTGTCCCTCCTCTCAAAATTTTTTGTAAGAGTTTAAACAGGATTGGTGTTAATTCTTTTCAAAATGCTTGGCAGAATTCACCTGTGAAGCCATCTGGTCCTGGACTTTTCTTTGCTGGAATATTTTTGATAATAGATTCAATCTCCTTAAATGTGATTGGTTTGGTAAGTTCTTGTATTTCTAATAGCATCAGTGTAGGTTGGTTGTGCATTTCTAGGAAATTGCCCATTTCATCTTGGTTGTCTAATTTGTTGGCATACAGTTTGTCTTTCATAATATCCTCTAATGATTCATTTTGTCTCTGTGGGGTCAGTTGTAACTCCTCTGCTTTCCTTTCTGATTGTATTTATTTGCATCTCTCTCTTTTTCTTTGTTAGGCTATAGGGGTTTGTCAATTTTATTGACTTCTCAAAGAATCAGCTTTTGATTTTGTTGATTTTTCTCTTGTGGGTTTTTTTTTTTTTTTTGTTGTTATTCTCAATTTCATTTATTTCTGCTCTAATCTTTATTATTTCTTTCCTTCTGCTTGCTCTGGGGTTGGTTTGTTGTTCTTTTTCTAGTTTCTCTAATTGTTCAGTTAAATCTTTGAGTTTAGCTCTTTTTTCTTTTTTAATATAGGCATTTAGGGTTCTACATTTCCCTCTCAAGTCTGCCTTTGCTTTATCCCATAAGTTCTGATATGTTGTATTCTTGTTTTCATTTGTCTCAATATATTTAGTGATTTCATTTGCAATTTCTTCTTTGACCCACTGATTATTTAGGAGTGTGTTGTTCAGCCTCCAACATTTCTGAACTTGCTTCTTCCCTGTCTATTATTGATTTCCAGTTTCTTTGGAAATGAATTATGATCTGAGAAGGTGCTTCGTATAATTTCAATCTTTTTATATTTATGGAGAGCTGCACTGTGCCCTCACATGTGGTCTATCCTGGAGAAAGATGCATAGGCACTTGAGAAGAAAGTATAACCCACTAAGTTTGGATGCAGTGTTCTGTAGATGTCTGCTTATCATATTGTTCAGTTTCTCTATTTCCTTGTTTTTTTTCTGTCTAGTTCTATCTAATGATGTGAGTGGGGTGTTGAAGTCTCCAACAATTATTGTAAAGAGGTTCTATTTCTCCCTTTAGTTTTTCCAGAGTTTGTCTCATGTATTTTGGGGCACTCTGGTTAGGTGCATAGATATTTTTGACAGTTATATCTTCCTGGTGGTCTTTTCCTTTTATTAATATATAATGACCTTTTGTATCATTAATAACTTTTTTACATTTAAAGTCTGTTTTGTCTGATAGTAGCACAGCTATCCCTGCTCTTTCCTGGTTACTATTCGTGTGAAGTATCTTTTTCCAACCTTTGACTTGCAGCTGGTTTGTATCCCTGGGTCTAAAGTCAGTTTCTTGTAAGCAGCATATGGCTGGTTCATGGTTTTTTATCCATTCCATCAGCCTGTATCTTTTGATTGGGGAGTTTAATCCATTCACATTCAATGATACTACTGTAAATGTGCTATTTACTTCCTCCATTTTATTCTTTGGTTTTGATATGTGATATTTTTGTCTGTCTTGTTACTATTTTGGTTATCCTTTCTGATATTCTTTCTTCTAAATTCTTCCCCAAGCCTGTCTCTCCTGTCTTTTTCTTTCTGGTTCTAAGGCTTCCTTTAATATTTCCTGCAAAGGTGGATTATTTTTTGCAAACTCTCTTAGGTTCTGTTTGTTTGTGAATATTTTCTATTTACCTTCATATTTGAAGGACAGTTTTACTGGATAAAGAATTCTCAGCTGGTAGTCTTTCTCTTTCAGTATCCTAATTGTATCATACACTGTCTTCTTGCCTCCAGGGTTTCTGAAGAGAAATCTGCGGTAAGACTTATTGGGTGTCTCTTGTACATGATGGTTTGCTTCTCTCAGAATTTTCTCTTTATCTTTGACATTTGACATTCTGAGTAGGATGTGTCTTGGAGTATGTCTGTTCAGATTTATTCTGGTTGGGGTATGGTGTGCTTCTTGGACTGTAAGTTCAGTTCTTTCACAGGAGTTGGGAAATTTTCAGCTATCATTTCCTCAAATACTGTTTTGCCCCTTTTCCCTTCTCTTCTCCTTCTGGAATTCCCATGACATATGTTATTGTGTTTTGTGTCATCATTTAACTTTCTGAGTCCCTGCTCAATAAGATTAAGTGCTGATTTCTCACCGAAAACCACGAAGGAAAGAAGACAGTGCTATGACATATTTAAGATACTTCAAGAAAAAAACTTGCAGCCAAGAATCTTATATCCAGCAAGACTCTCTTTCAAAAATGAGGGTGAGATTAGAATATTCACAGATAAACAGAAACTGAGAGAATTTCTAAGCAAGAGACTAGATTTTCAGGAGATAGTAAAGGATATGCTAGAGCCCGAAAAGAAAAGACAGCAGACAGAGGCCTGGAAGAGAGTCTAGAAATGAAGATTATATCAATAAAAAGAACTAAAACTGTCAAAAGAGTAGTGAAAGTAAAATATGACATAAAATTCCAATAGTCAGGGAAAAACTTAAACAGTGATGTAAAGCACTTGTATTCAGAAAACTGCAACTCAATGTTAAAAGAAATTTTAAAAGACATAAATAACTGGAAGAATATTCCATGCTCATGGATTATAAGACTAAATATCATTAAGATGTCAATTCTACTCAAATTGATATACAGAATCAATGCAATCCCAATAAAACTTTCACCAGCACTTTTTAAAAAAGTGAGTACATGATTATCAAATTTATTTGGAAGGGTAAGTGGTCCTGAAGAGCCAGAAACATCATCAAAAGGAAAAGCAAATCCTCATCTCCAGACTTTAAATCATATTACCTAGTGATAGTGGTAAAAACAGCATAGAAGTGGCATAAAGACAAACACATAGACCAGTGGAACCAAATCAAAGGTTCAGAAACAGACCCTCACATGGACAGTCAAGTGATTTTTGACTAGCCTGTCAAACCCACACAGCTCGGGCAGAATGGTCCATTCAACAAATGGTGCTGAAAGAACTGGATATCCACAGCCAAAAGAAGGAAGGAGGACCCCTAGTTCACACCTTATCCAAAAAATTAACTCGAAATGGATCTAAAACCTAAAAATAAAAGCAAGAACCATAAAACTTCTAGAAGAAATTGTAGGAAAATATCTTCAAAACCTGGTGGTAGGTGGTGAATTCTTAAAGGAGATAAGAGAAGGACTGAGATGGACTGCTGATGTTTAATATATGTAGAAGTTTTAATTAGCTTTACCGTAAAAGTGTGGAAATGTATAGAGTGAATGGTAACAAATAGTGATGTGGCTGAAAATGGTAGTCTAGGTATGTAAATGCCAACTGACAAAATGCTAGAGAATAATCTAGGGACTGAATAGCACTGTAAACCAAGAGGTGGATGAGAATTGTGGTTGATGGTACAGATGCAAGAGTGTCCTTTGCGAACTAGAGCAAATGTATATCACTACTGCAGGGTGTTGGGAATGTGGAGACGCATGGGGAAAATACAGCTGGAGTGACCTATGGACTGTGATTAGCAGTAATAATATAATATTCTTGCATCTATGTCGAAGATGTACTGTGTTGATAATGGGGCAGTATGGAAAATGTGAGCCAAATATACGCTATGGACATGGTAACAATCATATGATATTATCTTATCTGTAACAAATGTTCCACCAGAGTGGTATGTTGATAGAAGGGTGTTGTTTGGGAATTCTGCACATGTGCATGATTGTTCTATAAGTTTACAACTTCTGTCATAAAAAATATATTTAAAAAATAATAATAGGGTGGGTTACGGGAAAAACACACCAAATGTAAGATAAGGAATATAATTAATAGTAAGACTTTGACAATATTCTTTCATAATCTATAGCAAACATCTCATGACAATGCAAGGTGTTGGTAAAGGGTTGATGCATGGGACCCCATATGATATTATGCATGTTTGCTTTGTAAGTTTACAACATTTACTGTACACTTAATTGTTTATGTATGTTCATATATAAATGATATAAAGATAGTAATAGGGTGGGTTGGGGGAAAATACTTCGGTTAGTAGTAATATTTAGACAATGCTCTCTAATCATTAGTTAAAAAGGTTTAACAACAGTGCAAGGTATTGGTGGTAGGGTACGTTATGAGAGTCTTGTAGGATGTCATATATGTTTGTTTTGTAAGTTCACAACTATTACTATACACTTATTGTTTATGTATGTTTATGTATTGTGTATCTTAAAGCTCATTTTTTAAGTGCATGCATATTTAGAATAGTTATGTCTCTTGATGAAATGAACCTTTTATTGATACGTAGTGCCCCTCTTTATCCCTGGTGACTTTCTTTGCTCTGAAGTCTACTTTGATGTTAATATAGTCACGGCAGCTTTCTTGTGATTGGTGGCATGTCTCTATCCATCCTATTACTTTCAATCCACCTATATATACATATTTGAAGTACGTTTCTTATAGACACATATTTGGGTCTTTTTTACTTATCCAATCTGACACTCTCTTTTAACTGGTATATTTGGACCATTCAAATTTAATGTAATCATTGATAAGTTTGGATTTTTCCTTGTTTTCTGTCTGATTCCCCAGTTTTAGTCACTCTATATTTCTCCTTTTCTGCCTTCTTTTGGATTCTTTGAACACATTTTACTATTACACTTAAATATAAATTTGTTTTATTTTGACTACATTTCTTTATATTTTTAAAAAGATTTATTTATTTATTTATTGTCCCCCTTCCCTTCCTCCCACCCCTCTGCTCTTTGCTGTCTGTGTTGTCTCCTCCTCTCATCTTTTCTCCTCTACGATTCACTGGGATTTGATCCTCAGACCCCTGATGTGGGAAGAGGTCCCCTGTCAATTGCGCCACCTCAGTTCCTGGTTTCTGCTGTGCTTCACCTTAGCTCTCCCCTTGTCTCTCTTTTGATGGGTCACCATCTTGCTGCGTGACTTGCTTGCATGGGCCCTGGCTCGTCCCGCGGGTACCTGCCCGGGCACTGGCTCACTGTGCAGGCACGCTTTCTCTTCTTTTTCACCAGGAGACCCCCAGGGATCAAACCCACGTCCTCCCATATGGCAGGCAGAAGGCCCACCACCAGAGCCACTTCCGCTTCCCTCTTTGTATATTTTTTAATGGTTGCTCACAGGACAACAAAATACATACTTTTCATGCTGTACTTAGAATCAATATTTTCATTACTTCATTTGGAATGTAGATGCCTTACCACCATATAGTCACCTTACTTGTTCCTTTTATGCTGTATTTGTCTCACATACACATTGAATAATTTGGGGTTGTGTTCTGGATAGTTTGAATATGAATTTATGAGACAGTGGGTCTTGTTTAAACACTTCCTGGTTTAGCAGGTAATTGACTCACTTAGGTTCAGGAAACTCACTGAGTTTGAATTTTTCCACCTTCTTTCTGATACTTTTAAGAGATCTCAAATAACTGCCTATGCATTTCTAGATTTTACAATTGTGTTCAATGGGAAAGAAAGTCTGGTGTGAGTTTACTCCTTCTTGTCCAGAACTGGAACCAGTCAACATGTTTGCCGTGTGACCCAGCCATTCTACTCCTGGGTATATTTACCCTTCCTCTCCCCTCCAGATGAAACCACAGGACCACACACAGACTTGTCTCCAATCTGAGGCTGCAGGGACTCGGCTAGTTTACGGACCTGACCTGGTGCTCCGGCGCTAGTGGTGACGGGTAACCGCGCCCGAGGCCGCTCCCGCGGGAGGTGGCCCCGCCCTTATCGCGGCGTCTCTTGGGGCGCGGCCATCTTGGCGGCATCAAACTCTTTCAGCCGAGCCGAGTTTCTTTACACCCAGGCGGCCTCAGCAAGAGGGGAGCAAGACAGAGGGAGGGGTCTATTTGGGTGCTTCTTTGGACAGTTTTGTTTCGGGGTGGGGAGGAAGGGGCTGGTGGTGGTGGAGGGTAGTCGGGGACTCCACAGGGAGACTGCGCGGCCCGCTGTGTCCAGCGCGGGGAGGGCTTGGGACAGAGGCAGCTTGGGCTGGAGAGCAGCGAGGGCGAGGAGCAGGAGACCAAGATCCGATCCAGGGAGCAGGCGACACCAGCCGACAGGCCGGCCCAGCTCATCCTCAGTCCCGGCGGGCCCTGGGAAGCTGAAGCTCAGAGAAACAAGCAGCGTTTTTCATTCCATGCAGCCAGTAGAACAGGAACACGAGCCTAGTCCAGAGTGCCTCCTGTCTGTTCACGGAAAGCTATGCCTTCTCCCTTCCTTTCCCGCCAACACATGCAGGGGCTGTTGATTCCCACCTGAAGGTGAGAAGGGACTGGACTCCCAGAAATTATCTACCTTGAACCATCTAGGAGAGAGCGTAGTAAATAAATTTTGACTATTTTTGATACACAATTTTCTGAGATCTTGGGCTAATTTCCTCTTTTGAGAAAATTTGGTAGAATGTTCAATTGAGAGAATGCTAAAAGATTTGTAAAAATATGACCAATAACTAACCAGTGTCCTGAAGTGATTTCTTTTGTCCTGGTGACACCTGGGCTACTTATGTATCTTCAGAATCACAATGTGAAAGGCTGTTTTATTTGCTCATGGCTTATGGCTTTTCTTAGAACTGAAAAGAAAAATTTTGAAAGCTTTTTAATACACTTGGGCATGAAGCAACCAAAACAGGGTTTTTGGAATGCCACACAGCAGGTCTCTTTCCATTCCTTTATTTATTTGCCACATGTTTGTTTAGGTCATGCATTGTGCTCTTGTGGCCATTGACACGGCAGGTAACAAGCAGCCGGTGAAAGAGGTAGCCAAGTAGGGCCCAAGGTTGGACCTGGAGAAGCCAGCACAGGCAGGAATCAGCTTGGTTTTCTAGGAGTATAGAGAAGACATTGGAGGTTTTGAGTAGAGGAGTAACATGATCTCATTTCCATTTTTATAAGTTTGCTCTGGAAGCTCTGAAGAAAATAGGTTGCACTTGTGAATGAAAATCAATAAGGAAACGATTAGAGCCAGAAGCCATTGCTACTTTCTAACATTTTTCCTCAGCTAATTTCAAAAGGGGACCATGAATATCAGTTCTGTATTCTGCTGAGGCTCTCCAACTAATTGTGGCAAATTATGTTTACGCTGATGTATGTGTGTAATAAACACCGGGGAATACTCCTGATCACAGAAACCTTCCTACCCTGCACAGAGGAAGAAAGAAAGGCGGCTTCTGTGGTGTGCTGTGGCATGCACTTCCGCGTCGACTGGCCAGCAGGGGGCGACGCTCAGCCTTGCTGCGCTGCCAGCTCCTGCTCTTTCAAGGCATGCAGTGGGCCCATCAGCTGTCCTCTTTGCCAGCTTCAACCAGCTTCAACTGTGTCCCAAGCTGCTGATGGAAAATCGAGTTAGAAATTCTTCCCCTTTCTTCCACGGATGAGCTGAAGCAGATCCGAGCATGGACAGTGATCTTGGAGAGGCTGCTGCTCCTGTGGCCCCATAGGAACAGAGCTTCTAAGGCCACCTATTATCTACAAGATACTAAATCAAATGGACGTTTTCAGTCCTCATTTTACTTGACTTTTCAGACAACACTCTCCAAGACATATCATTACATAGTGTTTTAGTCTGCTGGGATGCAGAAATGCAATATATCAGAAGTGGGTTAGCTTTTACAATGGGGATTTATTGGCTTGCACGCTTACAGTTTCAGGGCTGAGAAAAAGTCCAGATCAGGGCATCATCAGGTGATGCTTTCTCTCCAGAGACCAACTGCCAGCAATCCTGGACTCCTTTGTCACATGGCAAGGCACACGTGGCATCTGCTGGGCTCTCCCTCCTCCTCTGGGCTTCCTTGCTTTCATCTTCTTGCTTCCATGGTTCTCTCTCAGCTCCTGTGTCTGTCTCTTCCCTATTTATCCCATTTATAAAGGACTCCAGGAAGAGGATTAACACTTACCCAGGGTCATGCCTTACTGAAGTAACATAATCCAAAGGCCCTTAACTGAAGTAACACAATCAAAAGTCTGACCTGCAGTAGGTTCACGCCCTCAGGTGGGGTCCATCCAGCTTCAAACTGTCACACATGGTCTACACCACATGTGGTTAAGCTCAACATCACAGTCATTTAACACAGAATGACATTTGGTCTTTCTCATTGTATAAAACTGTGTCTTTAGGTGACTGATAAAAAATAACAAACACATTGTACAATACTGGATTTGGAAATAAGGTATTTGAAGATTCTGGTACACTTTAAAAAATATATTTCAAATAAATCTGTCCCATATATACTATTTAGAGACTATTTTGATTTCTCTTGAATTCCAAATGAAATCTAAGTGCTAAAATAAAAACTGATGGTTACCCCCCCAAAATTAGTCAAACTCCATGGCATACAGGCACTGCATTAATGTGTATTTGGTGAATTAAGTAGAGCAAAACCAAGTAATATTAGTTATTGCCAAATTCTTTTAGGCAGTTAACAGTTTCACTTTAAGCATTCCTCTAAGAATTTATGTTTCTTACATTATTGATTAAATATGCTTACAGTACTAAAAATTCTCTTATTTTTTATCTTTATTTTTTTATTTTTATATTTTTTTGTCTTTTTTTTTAATAATAAATTCAAAAAATATGAGGTCCCCATCCATATACCTCCCACCGCCCTCACCTCACTCCTCTCCCCACAACAACAATCTCCTCCATCATTATGAGAAATTCATTGCACTTGGTGAATACATCTCTGAGCACCGCTGCACCTCATGGTCAGTGGTCCACATCATACATCATAGCCCACACTCTTCCACATTCCACCCAGTGGGCCATGGGAGGACATACAATGTCCGGTTACTGTACCTGCAGCACCACACAGACAACTCCAAGTCCCGGAAACGCCCCCACATCACATCTCTTCCTCCCACTACCTACCCCCAGCAGCCACCATGGTCACTTTCTCCACACCAAGGCCACATTTTCTGCAATTACTAATCACGATAGTTCATCAATAGAATATCAGTAAGTCCACTCTAATCCATACTCTATTCCTCCATCCTGTGGACCTTAGAATGGTTGTGTCCACTCCACATCTATATCAAGAAGGGGCTTAGATTCCACATGGATGCTGGATGCAATTCTCCTGCTTTCAGTTGCAGGCAGACTTGGTTCCCTGGTGTGGTGGTTGACCGTCTTCACCTCCATGTTAGATGAGTGGGGTAAGTTCAATAAGCCAGAGTGTAGGAGTTGCAAGTCTGTTGAGGGCAGGGCCTGGCTATCACATGGTCAGTCCAGAGATTCAGGTCCCCTGGGTATACATTAACCCCCAGCACCAACTACAGTTCCAGTAAAAGTAAAAGGAGAGACTTGTGGACAAAGATCACATCTAAGTCCAGCTCCATCGCACAGAAACACAAACTCCAAAGTAGGGCCAACTGAGATGGCACTGAACTCCATCTGCCATGGCCATAGAACCTGTGGGTCTCTATAGCCCTCAGCAGAACCAATAAATAGGGCTGTATCTACTTTATCTGTCTCTGGGACTCTGCTCAGGTGTGCATAAGGGCAACCCCTCTGATAACCTCCTGGCTCTTTTTGAAGACTCATAGCCATATAAACTCATTTGTCCTTTCCATTTCCCCCCTTTTATTCAGGTCAAGAAGCATTTTTAACTCCTAGTATTATATGTAGACTGAGATAGTCTGCTGGTCTTGGTTGACCCTTTTATTCAAGGTCATTTTCTAGTTACATCATCAGCTGGTACTTGGTAGTAATCCCTCGGCACCAGGGAGGATCATCCTCGGGAGTCATGTCCCACGCTGGGGGGAAGGCAACACATTTACATGCTGAGTTTGGCTTTGAGACTGGCCACATTTGAGCAACATGGAGGCTCTCAGGAGGTAACTCTTAGGCACCCTGCAGCTCTAGGCCTTGTTCTTATAAAAATTATTTTATTTCACATCAATGATTACAGTTCAGGAAAAGAAAATCATCAGTAGTATCACTATTATTTGTTTGAACCACATGAAACTTCCAAACTCTGTCCTCTAAAAATGGAAGTTTCATATGAGTCATCTCAATACATGCTAAGGAATAAAGTCCTAACCATAATTAATAAAACCATTCATGATAGGATACATAGAAAAATATGTTTTAAGTGGAGATAAAAAGAACACAGCAGGATTTAGCCACACCATGAAATCCCTGAGAAAGGTGAAAATTTGAACGCATTGTATGTACATTATTTTAATATCTGTCCTTGTGGGCTCATGTGGCATCTGCTTATATTAAAACACAATAAATTAAACATACACATGCACACACAGATATAACTAAAATATTGGCACGGCTTTCCTCCCTGATTCTGATTTTTAAAAAACAACAACAGTTAAATGCTATCCAAACTGTTTAAAAATATCTATGAAAACCATCAAATGAGTGTGAATACACTCATTTTGAGGAATGAGAATATAAAAGTCTTGGCAGTCATATTGTAAAGGGCACTAAAAACTCAATCAACAACTGCAAAAACTGCAATAACTCAATTCAATTCTGACTCTAACTACTGGGAATTAGGCCAGACTCCAAAGGTACAAGCAATCCTTTCTCTAAAAGACTGTCCTACAGGCACCTACGACAAGTTTGGGGGCCCAGGCTGCCCATGCTTCTGACCAATTGGCTACAAATTTGGGGGTTCCTGCCATACCCATTAGGTTCAATAATTGACTAGAATGATTCACAGCACTCACTGAAGCCAGATACAGAAATATGGGAATAGACACACGGGTACTCTGCAGTACCCAGAAACATACACAAAAGATCTGGACGACTCATCTCAGTAAACATTTTCACATGTAGGTTATTGAGTGTTGCAATGAAGTTCGATTGCTCATCACCCTAAGCTAGCAATTACTTTCCACATTCAGATTCCCAGGTGTTTATTTTGCCTCAATCTCTTCTTTAGCCTTGAGTCCCAGGTGGCTCTGTACCTGTTTGAAATTTTTACCTAGCATGTTCAAAGCCATCTAAAAATCAATGCATCCAAACGGAATCATTTTTTCCTTCACTTCTCCCTCCTTCAGTGTTTCCTGTCTTCATGAGTACATTTGCAATTCATCTAGTGAGACTAATGAGGAAATTTTAGAAATTAACCTTGATACCTCACACTCTGTAGACCACATATCTACTGCATTTCCAGATCTTATTTATTTTGCTTCTAAAAATTGCCTGGCTCCATCCACTTCTGTTCCAGCTAACACGTTCTCCTGACAGAATGCTGCAGTAGACTCCTAAATCATCTACCAGCATTCTTTCCTGCCTCCCCACTGCCCATTGCTATCCATTCTCTACACTGCTGCCAGAGTGAGTTCTAAAAGACTCATTTCTGATCATACCTCTCCCCTGCTTTTTTTTAGAGTTAGAGGAATATATTTAGTGGTTTTTTATTTTTTAAAGATTCATTTAGACTTCCTGGTAGTCTACTTTAGTCCACCGTTCATTCCCGAATCCTGACGATTCTGGGATGGTCATGTCCACTCTACCTCTAAATGAGATGGGCCTGCGATTCCATAGGGCCAGTGGATAGAACTCTCTTGCTTGCAGTTGTAAACACTCTCAGTTCCTCAGCATGATAGTTGTCCATCATCATCTCCTTGTTACTTGTCCTGGTTGAGACCAATGAACTGGAGTGTAGGTGTTGCAACTCAGTTGAGATTCATGGACAGCCCAAAGATTTAAGTCTCTCGGATGTACACCTAACACCTCTAGTACTAATTATAGGTTCAAATAGAAGGGCTGAAGAGCCATGAGTAGGGAAACCACAGCGTCCAACTCTGTCACACTGGGGAGCATATATTCCAAAGTAGGTTCACTGGCAAGACACCAAACTCCTGAGCTGTCTGCCCTGACTATCGTGTCTGGATGTCTCCAGAGCCCTCATAGCCCTGCTACTTGTGGTAGTATCTACTTTGGCAGTCAATGAGTTCCACTGAGATGTGCAAAATTGTAACTTCTGGAATGTTCTGACTCACTTTGAAGTCTCTTAACCATATAAACTCATTTGTCTTTACCTTTTCCCCCTTTTGGTCAAGGTCTTTTTTCAGTTGCCTTGCTAGTTGGTGCTTGGTAGTAATCCCTCAGTGCCAGGGAGGCACATCCCAGGAGGCGCATTCCCAGGAGGCTTCCCTGCTTTTAAAACTCTTCGACAGTTTCCCATTTTGACAAAGTCAAAATCCTTAAAATGACCTTCACGGCTCTGCATGACCTGGCCTTTGTCCCCCTCTCTATGCTCAGCCCACTTCATAATCTACTTGTTTCTATCTCTAGCAACACAGGCCTCCTTTTATTTCCCTGAACTTTCCAACTTCTTGACACAAGACCTTTGCTTATATAATATACTCTTGCTTCGACCTGGAATGCTCTTTTCCTCTTTCCTCTTTCTAATTGATTTATAATCATCCTTCTACTCTAAGTTTCCTTCCACATTCAATCATTTAACAAATATTCCTTGAGTGCTAATTACCTGGTTGCACTGAGCTAAATGCTGAGGATGAATTGGTGAACTAGGCATAGCCCTTGCCCCCGGTGGGTTTGCAGTTTTCCCCAACTATATTGGAACCCTCCGTTCTAAACCCTTTTGTTACTGTGTTTCTATGACACTTGTCCTTTGGTAATGTATTTATTTGCAACAAAGTAAGCTCCCCTGCTGGACGCTGTATCAGTTTACTGTGGCTGTTGTAACAACTTAACACAATCTTGGTTTGAAAAAAATCACATTTATTGTCTTACAGATCTGGAAGCCAGAAGTCCAAAATCAGGATCACTGAGCCAAAATCAAGGTGCCAGCTGGGAGATGCTCCCTCCAGAGGCTCTAGAGGAGAATGTGTTCCTTGCCTCTTCCAGCTTCTGTCCCCTGCTGACATGCTTGGCTTATGGCCCTATATCTCCAACCTGCACAGCCAGCATTTTCAGTTCTCTCTCTGTCCCATCTTCACAGCATCTTCTCCCCTCTCTGTGTGTAAAATCTTCCTTTGCCTCCCTCTTATGCAAGTGATTACAACTCACAACATGCAACATCACAGCAACAACTTTCTAAGCCAGGAAAACTAGACATTCGTTTCCTCATTAGGTCGCCTGTAGGAAAATAAAATCTTCCTTTCTGCCACCTTGTGACTGCATCTTATTACTGCTTTGCACGTTTTTTAAAAAAGCATTTTATTTATTTTATTTTATTATTTCATCTTATTTTATTTTTGAGATATTAAGGATATAACCTGGGGACCTCGTATGTGGGAAGCAGGCGCTCAATCACTTGAGCTACATCCGCTCCTCTTTGCTAGTTTTTTAAATGAAAAAGTTTCAGTGGACGCACCATAGGAAAACTGATTTTCCAAAAGAAAAAATCAAGATCTTCAACAGTCATCTGCCAAGATCCTTTTTGACCATATAGGATAACATTCACATGTTCCAGGGATTCGGATGTAAATAACTTTTGAAGAATGATTTTTCAACCTTTCCCAGCCTCTATACTCCACAAAGGGAAGGATCCAATCGCCTTCCTTATTTTCTCTAAGCAGTAGTGCTTGCACAGAGATGCTTGCTAAATATATTTTGAATGAATGGAGGACAGCACCCATGTGTAGTATTTCATAGCAGTCATGGCAATTTCCAGTTTTATTTTCATCTGCGTGCTTGTTCATTTAATGGCCATCTTCCCTACATTGGGCAAGAGTCTTGACCCTTCTTGGTTATTGCTGCCAAAGTACTGTCCCTGAATGAGGGCCAGGCATGGCGTATGCCTAGTTAACAATCAGATTCCCCAAGTGGCTGTGTGAAAGGAGGGATCACAACTAGGGAAATGCCAAGTGTCCTCAGGAGTAAGCATTCAAAGAACTTTTCCCCCAGAATTGTCGAGGTTCCTCTCCAATAGCCTGCCTGACCACACTCACCTACTCCCCAGGCTCTGTTCCCTTCCAGTCTCCCCTAAATATGGTCTAGCATATTTGCTATACACTCTGATTAAGCTAGAGAAAGCAACTCCCCAAATCACCCTACCCAAATTTGAATTGCTTAAACTAATCGTAGTTGAAAAAATGCAACAATAGTTCCTTACAGACAGGTGATAATTAATTAGCAGATTTCCACTGTTCAGCCCACTCTCATGATTCTTATCAATGTATCACAACATGCAACTTTATAAGCGAGTACTAGGCACTTCCTCATTGGGTCCTCTGCAGGGAAAGAAAATCTCTCTTTTCCTGCCGCCTTGTGGATCCTTCCTAGTTCTGCTTTGCTGGTGTTTAATGAAAGAATCTCTGTGGAAACATGAATCTTATCAGGATTTAGCATTTCTAGAAGAAAATTTATTTGGTTCTTTGGTTTATAGCACTTACTTCTTTTCAGGAGGCCAGACAAAAGGGTAGCCAATGAGGAAACTAGGTTTGGATTGAAAGTATAAATTTGGTGCCTGCTGTGGGCTAAGCTCAGCCATTCAGTATGTTTGGAATCAGAGAAGAATACAACCCGGTTGTTTTCCCTCCAGGGCTCAGTGTCCAGTGGAGGGAGATAGAGAATTATGTGGTACCAGGCCGTGAACAAAAGAATGAAGAGAAGGTAGGCTCTTTGGAAGGGGTGCACATGGAACGGAGCTAAGTGGCCTCAAGCTTTCTCCTGGGAAGCTGGGATCCCGTGGGTTGGTGCCCTCGGCAATAGGGTGCTTGTCTGTTCCCTGCTGGTTGTCAGGGACCTGTCTTCACCTCCGCCGCTGTTCTTTGCATGGACCTGGGCACTCGGCAAAAACTAATTGGTTCCTAATTTGGATGCTTGTGGCATTCCTTTTATCCAGAAAATACATCAGATCCTTGGGGCTGTAGGCAACAAAATGCAATAGCCTTTCTTCAGACAAGAAAAATCAACAACATGAAGCTACATTTCAGGCATGGAATAATGTGCTGAATTGCTCCAATGTTTGGAAACTGCACTGTTTTCTTTAGGCAAAGCAGGTCTTTGGAATGCAACTGTTTACCTCCCATCCTTTGAAGAGAACAGTGGGGAAGCATGAGTTTATTGTCAGAAGGGGCGATGCAAAGACCTATGGGGAAGAGCCAGTGTTTCTCAGTGGGGCATTACTGCTGTGCTGGCTGAAACAGCTGCACCTTGTAGGGGCTTGTCCTCAGCACTGCAGAGCGTCCATCATCCCCGGCTTCTGGGCACCAGATGTCAGTAGTGTTTCTTAGTGACCATGAAGACCAGAAATACCCCTATTCCTCCCAGAGTCCCAAACCCCTCCTTCCCCTAGGACTCGTGCTGCCAGAGGTAAAGAACCACTGACGCTTCTCACTGTCATTGATGGGTAAATTGAGGGCCAGATGGAAGGAACTTGCCTAGGTCACAGACAAGCCATATATCAAACAATCAGAGAAGGTTTGCTGAAAACCTACTATAGAGAGCTCAGGCACTTTACTAGAGCCTGGGCAAGCCACAGAAGTACCAGAAATGACCAGTTTTCCAAAGAGGACAGAAAGAGTGAAGGAGCTAAGATTTATTGATCATCCGTTGCATTCTAGCACCTTCGAAACCTGTCCATGTAATATTTGCCACAACTCTGAGGAAACAAAGACCCAGAGAAGTTAATTGTGGAGTAAGAATATGATCCCAGGTTCTTCGGACTCCAAAGTCAATTATCCATTCACTTATTACCTTTCCAGTGTATGTGCAAGTTTAGAAATTACTGTTAAAATAAATATTTTCCAAAATTTGGAAATAAGGTAAAAAGGATGACCATGTGTCCTTTAAAAGGTATGCTGGAGCACTGTCTAAAAAGCCTTGCTAAGTGTCATCTGGCTCTCTAGAAAATATAACTGTTTAACTTACTATTTACGATTGTTTAGGGCCCAGACTCTAAAGTTAGAGATCAACTAACAGAAAATCATGAAAGTACAAATGATTTTTTTTTCCAAGGAGGATAGGTATGTAAATGATTCTGTCCAATAGAGAAGATTACTGTAAAGGTTGTAGATTTATTGCCTTGTAAAACACTGACTCCTTGTATCTAACCTAGCAGTTTTATTCCAGATTTTTTTTATCTTTCTCACATCCTCTTTTGAACCAGCTGCCCTTCTTCTGGTTCCCTCAGTAATAAATTAATGAAATCATTGACACATGTTCACTACATAGTATGAGAATTAGGTTTTTAGTTCCTTGGAGATTATATTTTTTGGAGGATGGGTTATATTGTGTGCTAGCATTATGCCAATATCATTTGGCTGCTGCAGTGTGAGAGTAAAGCTCCAACTGCTATATAGAACAAATGAGAAGGCTGAGAGCCAGCAGAGTCAAAGACAGGGCTTTGGAGGAGGGATAATATTTGAATAGGTAGCAATAAAGGAGGGCTCTCCAGGGGAGGATTGCAACACAAGCAAAGAAAGAAGGAATTAAGCTTTTTGGTAGAGGCTGTGACTAGAAGAAGGGCGCCTGGTTTAGTCTTTCTCCTTGGATCAAGTTCTTGACCTCATGAGATGTGAATGTGAAGATTTTTGTTTAAAGACTACTGTAAGTGGTCATGGTGGCTGCTGGGTATGGGGAATGGGAGGAAGAGATGAGATGCGGAGGTGTTTTTGGGACTTGGAGTTGTCCTGGATGGTGCTGCAGGGACAATTACTGGACATTGTATGTCCTCCCATGGCCCACTGGATGGAAAGTGGGAGAGTGGGGGTTATGATGTGGACCATTGACCATGAGGTGCAGCGATGCTCAGAGATGTGTTCACCAAGTGCAATGAATGTCTCATGATGATGGAGAAGAATGTTGCTATGGGGGGAGGAGGGGGGTGGGGAGGGTTTGGGTATAGGAGGACCTCATATTTTTTGAATGTAATATTTAGAAAATGAAGAAAAAAATAAAAGACTACTATAGGGGAGTGGCTGTAGCTCAGTGGTTGAGTGCCTGCTTCCCCTGTTCAAGGTCCTGGGTTCAAATCCCTGGTACTTCTTAAACAAACAAGGAAGCGGATGTGACTCAAGTGAAAAGGCCTCCACCTACCATATGGGAGGACCTAGGTTCAATCCCTGGGGCCTCCTGGTAAAAAAGAAGAAGAGAAAGCGTGCCCACATGGCAAACCGAGTACCCCATGGTGACCCAGGTGCCCATGCGGTGAGCCTAGTGCCCGCATGCTGAGCCAGTGCCCATGTGGCAAGGCAGTGCCCATGTGAATCCCCACATGGTGAGCCAATGCCTGCGCGGTGAGCTGAGTGCCTGCACAGTGAGCCAGTGCCTGCGCAAGTGAGTCACGCAACAAGATGATGATGCAACAAAAGAGGTGAAGGGGAGAGTCAAGGTGAAGCGCAACAGAGACCAGGAACTGAGGTGGCACAATTGACAGGGAACAGCTCTCCACATCAGAGGTCCCCAGGATCAAATCCCAGTGAATCCTAGAGGAGAAAGATGAGAAGACAAAAAGAGAAATAGAAGAGAAGATCACACAGCGAATGGACACAGACAGCAAAAACAACAGGGTGGGGGTGGGGATGGGGTGGAGGAGGAGAAGGAAAAGAAAACCAAACCAAACAGACGAAAACTACTATTCAATGAGGGCAGAATTTGGAGCTAATTTATTCAACAACATATTCTTTGTTCCTGGACATAGTGGACCTGGAGAGGCTGTTTGTTGAATGAGTAAGTTCATCAAAATGGAAGACTATGATTAGGTTCCATTCATTGGCCAGACCGTATGCCAACCTCTTTACACAAATAATTGCGTCAGTTCTCACTTTGATTGTATGAAGCAGAATTGTCTAATATTTTTAAATGGTCCTGCCTATGATAAAACTGTAACATGGATGATCTTTAATTTGGGGACCTCCTTAATCCTTTCTCCATGACTCAAGACTTATAATTATTTCTTCCATTGCCCAAACTTTCTCCTCTCATCCCAAGGCTGGTGGTGTCATCATCATTGGAAGGAGTCAGTCCTAAATTATGTGCTGTTGAGAGAGGCCCAGAGTATCATCTGGGTTACGCAGGGACATGCATAAGTAAGTACTTGCTGAATTTTTTTTTTTAATTTGTATTATCTTTTTTTAATAAGATACTGAAATCAAACAAAATGTTACAATAAAAAATATAAGAGGTCCCAATATACCCCACTCCCCACATCCCCCCACTCCTCCCACAACAAGTACTTCTTTCATTAGTGTGGGACATTCATTGCATTTGATGAGTAAATTTTAGAGCATTGCTACACAGCATGGATTACATTGCTGATTTTTAATAAGTGGATCTGGAGGCAACAATCCCTGAGGTTCTGGTTTTCTGACCCACAGGGCACCCTGGTATTGTGGTGGGAATTTTAAACTAAAACAGAGGGAAAGTGGTTCTGCTTTCACCCCTGTCTCTATCCCATGTGAGAAGAGATCTCTGGACCTCTTATGAGAAGACTCTCCATGTTTCTGGGTACTGGAATGGAGTCCCAGACAGAGATGTGTCGCTCCAATTCTCCCTTCAAGAAAGGACTCACTATGCTGCCCAGTTGTGAGGGGTATGGTTGACTGACAGCCTCCAACTGGTGACTCATTCAGATTCGCCTGGACCCTTGAGTCCAGGTACCAGTCTAGGATGGCCCCAGCCAATGACTGAGCAAGCATGTTATACAAGGGCTTATCCATTTCTGCTAGATGTAGGACTCCTCTAATAGCCTCTGGAGCCCCCCATTAGGAACAGAAACTTTATCTGATCTGCATGATGGTCTGATAGCTCCCCTTGCCCAATACTGCTTCCTCCCTTTCCCATTCACAAATATTGCTCCCTAATAAACCTTTATCATTCCCAAGTCTGCTTCAGCATCTGCCTTTTGGAGAACCCAGCTAACACAGATGTAATGTTGGTAGTGCCAAACAATTTTCCAATGGTGAAGGGAATGGAGAATTTAAAATGGGATTTGAGCCAACATTAGCAGCATGTATATTGACCTCACTGCTAGGGACCAACAAATATTTCCACTCTGGCACATGGATCAAATAAGCTTGTGCTTCTTGCTATTCCTCTTGGCACAGAATATGCCTTGGTATAGTGTAACATGGCTTAAATGTTGCCACTGGCTTTCTCAATGAGGAATTTGTCCAACTGATTGAGAGTGTAACTGAGGACAAGGTCAGGAGTACATTTCCAGCCAGCCAGTTCGTTTCTTTCAAGTTACCCGGTTATAGATGGACTGTTATCTGTTCACACATGAACTCCATAAACCCCTTGCCCACCCAAAGTTAGTCAAGACTTGGGTCACTTGCTTCTCAACAACCTGGAAGACTGTCATCCTTTTCTTGGGCCTCTTACAAAATGCCCTATATTTAGTATTGGTGTGGGAGTCTTAATGTGGTTGGTGACGAGGTATATTTGGTATGAAAGCACCTCCTAATTCCTGATCAGAAGAGAATTACCCTTAAATCATCCATCCATCCATCCATCCATCCAATAGTTGTTGATCGCCCTTTATTGCTCAGACTCTTGCAGCCACATGCCAAGCACCACATCTTTAAGAAATCTGCATGCAGCTTCTTCAGTAGCAACTACCAGGCAGACTCCTTTGAGGGCTGACAGCATTACTATTCCTGGCATCTGTTTTTCATGTCAGAAACAGCAGGCCCCAATTCATGTAGTGGAGCCAATAAGAGTGAGGGCTCAGGCCTCAGACAATCTCAGATTCAAATATGGGTTCTCCCATCCATATTTGCATGATTTTGGTAAGGTTACATAACCTCTCTGAGCATTAGTGCACACGATTCTGTAAAATAAGATAAAATGGCAGCTCCCATGCAGAGCTTAAGAAGATTTGATAAAATAATGTACGTAAAGTGATCATTTAATGCTGACTGAGGGCTTACCCTATTTCAGACATTGAAATATTATTTTAATATATCTGGCCCCAGGACAAGTGAGATTTGGACTGCTACAAAACATACTTCCATTGTAACTATTTGTCTTGGTAAATGGACCTTGGCATAATCCCTGCTTGGAGCACCCTGAGCAAATATGACTTTGTGACAAGATGTTCTTTCTTTGGTTACCAGGCTTCTGCCACATTGTTGTGTTGAAATCCAAGGGCCTTACATATTAAACTAGCTGATGCAATATGGCTCTAATATAGCAGTTTGCAATCTGATATCAGTGCTATGCTTGAAATGTGGAGATATAACTAGATAAACACTGTGCTCTTAAAAATTGATAGATTGGGGGGCAGGTGACTGGGCAGCTCAACCCTGGAATGGCTGGCCATTCTTGACAAGAGTCAGGACCATATTCAGTGGTCCCATTAAAGACAAGGCCCAAAGGCCAGCTCTTCAGGGCAGCAGTAGACCAGAGGGTCACTTGTCCCATCTGCTGCTGTTCTGCTGAGACCCACTCATCAGAATTGCTCTTCCTCCCTCAGCAGAAAGGCAGGAGTCAGTGCCCCTGGACCTGTAGGCTGGCAGAACAACTCAGTTCTCACCCCTTTCTCCCTAACAGAAAGCGCAGAACCTTGTCGGGAGTGGGAGAAACAGAAACCCTTTACTCCTCAGAGACCCTCCTTTTCCTTCCCTGCTGGAACAGGAGAGGACAGGATGTCATTGAAGAGTGCTTGTTTTCCGTCTTTACTTCTTGTGAATTTGTGCTCCTTGGGTAAAGCCCCATTTGCCTGGAGGAAGAAACAACCATTCTGGCTCCATACCTGGAATTGGGAGGTCAGTCTTTAACTGGACCTGATCACAATTCCCTTTTTTCTCTTCTTATTCTTCTTCATTACTATTGACTCTTCTCTTTTCCTTTATGAAATTGTTTACTTTTGACTTTATAATCAGATTGTTTTCAAATCATCTTCACACTGGCCAGGAGTTTCTTCAGGGCCCAGCCCCCACCTTGTCTATCTCTTTAGCCTTCCCAATGCCAGGTATACACCCAGCACAGTAAGCATTTGATCATGATAATTGAACTAAGTTCAGTCATCATTTTTTGAAAACTTTTAGTAGCATCACCTTCTAAAGCAACTTGCTACACCACAGAAAAAATTGTTGTGCAATCAAATGCTGAATCAGGTATCTTGCATTATACAATAGATGCATTTCCTATAGATGGGTGGGCAAGTGAACTTTTGTAAATTAACTCTTTGTCCCATGTGTTTACATTATCATCTGGGAAATTCCTTAACATCAGTACTTACTTTTCTGTTTTCACTTCCTCTTTTTTTTTTTTTCTTTCTGGTCATCCTCCCTTATCTCTCTGTCTTATTCAATGTTCCCCAATACAAAAGTTAATCTTTCATTTGACTGTGATATTTATTGATCACCGACAACTTGTGAGTGTTTTCAGATCATAGGTCTACAGCTCTTAGCACAAATATTTAAATGCAGCACAAGTATATTATTTAAGGGAACTCTTTTTCAAAGCAAAGTATCCCTCTTGACTGATTCAATTAGTTCATCTTTGGTTTTGTCTGGATTTTCTTTCACCAAGTCTCTAGATGGATGGCATTGCATCTATTGGGTATTTTTGCAGCCTTGTCCTTGCCATTTCAGTGCTTCTAGGCTTTCCTGGCAATGCCCAAGCTAATCGCCAAAACGTGGCAGATTTGAAATGGACGTGAATAGCCAGAATGGGGAATAGTCAACTCAAGTCTTAGCAGATAAGATAATCTAAAACATAAGCTTTTGATCATAGACTTTTGTTTAAAGCTCTCCTTCCACTCCATTGACCCAATAATATACATTAGGAGGTGAATGCCCAAAAGCAATTTCTTATTTACAAGAGGATTTTCAAGAAGGTTCACTTTAATATCTAAGTCCCCTCTTGATATAGATATGGAGTGGACACAACCAATCCAAGGTCCACAGGATGGAGGAATAGAATATGGATTACAGTGGACTTACTAATATTCTATTCATGAACTATTGTGATTAGTAATCGAAGAAAATGTGGCATTGGTGTGGAGAAAGTGGCCATGGTGGCTGCTGGGGGTGGGGAATGGGAGGAAGAGATAGGATGTGGGGGCATTTTCGGGACTTGGAGCTGTCCTGGGTGGTGCTGCAGGGACAATTACCGGACATTGTATATCCTCCCGTGGCCCACTGGATGGAACGTGGGAGAGTGTGGGCTATGATGTGGACCATTGACCATGAGGTGCAACGATGCTCAAGGTTGTCTTCACCAAATGCAATGAATGTCTCATGATGATGGAGGAGAATGTTGCTATGTGGGGAGGAGTGGGGTGAGGGGGGTGGGGGGTATATGGGGACCTCATATTTTTTTAATGTAATATTAAAAAAATGAATAAAGACAAAAAAATAAATCCAATAAACTTAAAAAAAAAAAAAAAGAACCCCTAGTGCTTTTAAAGATAGGATTTTGTTTACAAAGCATTCCAAATGTGGTGCTATGTATCCGGTGCTACGAAAGGTACAAAGTTGAACAAGGTAGATATCTCCTCCTTCAGGGAAATTATTCCTTGTAGGGAAAAAAAACACCAGAATGTGACAGTATTGCACTACGGTATAAGAGTCCAGAGTTAGGAAAGCTGAGGGATGGGATAGGGACGGTGTGTGCAGCAGCAGCTGCTGACACTCATGTCAACCTCATAGCCCGGGAAGAGTTCATTGTGCAAACTGGCTGGTCATGGGCTGCCATCTTATTCTTGGAGAGAAGCAAATAGAGGGAATAAGGCAGTCAGCCTTTTTCCACCAGGTGTCAAGGTCAGGTCAGCTAAACCCACTACAATCCATGATGGGTGAAGTGGCATAAGCTTCAAAATACCAGAGATTGGATATTGGTTGAACATGAACAAGGAATGATCACTAAGGGGCTGGGGTGACTTTCTTTTGTAAGCAGGCCACAGATGGAAAGCCATGATTCTTAGGTCCTCTACCCACTCTCTTGTGCCCAGCTCCTCCCATGACACCAGCCTCTTTCTGTTTTGGGAGCACACAGGATCCTGCCTCAGTATTTCTCCCACCTAGAGAAAATACTCTTCTCATCCGCACTACACATTTCCATACCTTCCCTACTTTTCAAGGCTTACCCCAAGCCCCACCTTCTCCACGGAGCTTTTTCTGACCTAACCGTCCAGACATTATGCTGCGGATTCTACACATATTGAGTCCCTACAGCCATCTGTTAGGTAAAACGATCCCCAAAGGAGGATGCTTAAGTCCAGAGAGGTTAACTGACCTGTCCATACGGTTTCCTAATGGCAGAAATGGAGGCGAAGCCCAGCTGTGCATGACCCCGAAGTCCATGCTCTTAAGCACTTTCTACGTAACAGCTTATTTCATAAGCTTTTTCATTAGAATTTTTAGTGAGTATGAAGTGTTGCCCCAACATCACTTGAAAGAAGGGAAGCTATCCATTTCTCCCATGGAGCCCATTGGGTAGGGATATAGGCATCATGGTTAAAGAGTTCGTCATTAATTGTGGGGCAGGGAAGGCTGCAAAGGCTGGATGCAGAGAATAAGGAAAAGTACCTAAAGAATACTGAGTACTAGACACTGTATTTTAAAGACTATTTTTTTCAACTCAATTTTAATGCTTTATGACAGGTACTATCATCTTTGTTTTTTCAAGATTTATTTTTTATTTATTTCTCTTCCCTTTCCCCTACCCCCATTGTCTGCTCTCTGTGTCCATTCTCTGTGTGTTCTTCTGGATCCACTTGCATTATCCAATGGCACTGGGAAACTGCATCGCTTTTTTTTGCATCATCTTGCTGTATCAGCTCTCTGTGTGTGTGGCACCACTCCTGGGCAGGCTGTGCTTTTTTGCATGGGGGGCTGTCCTTGCAGGGCACACTCCTTGCGTTTGGAGTACCCCCATGCTGGGACACCCCTGTGTGGCACTGCACTCCTTGCGCGCTGCAGCACTGTGTGTGAGCCAGCTTACCACACATATCAGGAAGCCCTGGGGATTAAACACTGGACCCTCCATATGGTAGATGGATGCTCTATCAGTTGAGCCACGTCTGTTTCCCACTATAATCTTTAATAGAGACGATTTTCTGTTTTGAGGTTCATGAAAACTTAATTCCTCTCATTATCTTTGACTTTTTTATTCCAAGCCAGATCTGCGGTTAAATCTGGTTCTAAAAGACAGCTCTTTATAACATCCACTATTTTTCTTGAGAACATGTTTTGAGAAATTCAAGGTCACCAGGTAGATCTAAAAGGGTTGGTATTGCCAATTTTCAAAAAGGGCATGGATAATCCCTGGACCCACACCAGTGAATGCCAGACCATTTCATGGAGTGGGAGGAGGAACGGTAGTGGCCCATGGACAGAAAACTGGGCTCAGAATGGATATAAAGACAGAGGAGCTGGGGCATGGAGTCACTGTTAGGCAACAAGTCACCCCAGGTGCCTGTAGAGGAGACGTGCTGTCCCCTGTCAAGATGAAGCTGCTTTTGCTGTGTCTGGGGCTATCTCTGGTCTATGCCCACCAGGAAAAAAAGTTGTGACGAGCAACTTTGATATGTCAAAGGTAGAGTCTGTGGACTTCTTTTTTTTTTTTTTTTTTTTTTTTTTTTTAAAGATTTATTTATTTATTCAATCTCCCCCCCTCCCCTGGTTGTCTGTTCTTGGTGTCTATTTGTTGCGTCTTGTTTCTTTGCTTTTGTTTCTTTGTCCGCTTCTGTTGTCGTCAGCGGCACAGGAAGTGTGGGCGGCGCCATTCCTGGGCAGGCTGCTCTTTCTTTTCACGCTGGGCGGCTCTCCTCACGGGCGCACTCCTTGCGCGTGGGGGCTCCCCCACGCGGGGGACACCCTTGCGTGGCACAGCACTCCTTGCGCGCATCAGCACTGCGCATGGCCAGCTCCACACGGGTCGAGGAGGCCCGGGGTTTGAACCGCGGACCTCCCATATGGTAGACGGACGCCCTAACCACTGGGCCAAAGTCCGTTTCCCGAGTCTGTGGACTTCTGAGGGTGGATTGGGGGATTTTGAAACTAGTTGAGTCCTACTGGAGGGTAGGGGTTACTTGGCCTATTAGATAAAAGGGATGGTTTCAGACCTTGGACTGAAAGTGATTGTAACATGTCAAAAGACAACAACACATGGGGACCTCCATTCTCACTGGAGGGACAGTGGAAAGAGTCCTGGGTGTTTTGCCAGTTGACCTGAGTCCTAATTCTGTCTTCACATCTTACCCCATGGGCCAGCGTTCAAGGTGAGCATGTTCATGTGTGTCTTCTCTCCTCTCTTCTTACCTCATCATTTTACTGATTTTTTACAGGTTGAAGGTGAATGGTATACCATTACCTTGGCCTCACAGAGGCTAGAATATATAGCAGAGAATGGTCCCATGAGGGTTTTTCTGGAAAGCATCCATGTCTTGCCTAACTCATCTCTGTTCTTTGAATTTCTTATAAAGTAAGTGTGGCCTTTATTAGCTGGGAGAGGAAAGAAGAAGCCTTGGTTTTGGCTTGGACCTCTACACCCACACACCCCCACATACACATGCACACATATGCATGTTGTGCATGCATGCTGGGCCTGTGCCCAAAATCAGAGTCTCTCATCTGGCACTGATTGAGGACTTGATGGACCTAAGGCTTTTCCAGATTCAGAGACAAGAGTTGGTAACAGAAGGAAATGGCAGTGAGGGAAATAGAGGACAGAGAGGCATCAGAGTCACAGGAAGTGTGGCAGTATAGCTTAGGTAAAGAGCAAAGAATTTGGATTAACAGCCTGAATTCTAACCTATTTCTATTTCTTACTAGTTGTTTGACCAAGAAAATTCCTCTCCTTCCACTTGCATTTTCCCTTTGGTAAAAGTGGGTGATAATAACTGTCCCTCATGGCTTTTTTGGTGAGGTAATGTTGTAAAGCACTCATCTGAGAGGCTGGCACGTGATGAGGACTCAGCTAACTGTCTAAACAATTAGTTTCAGAAAGAGTAATAGTGTAAATAGTGGTAGGAATAACAATAACAGGAAGAGTTGAGTTATTTTACAGTATCAAATCAAGTGAAATAATGTAAATTAAAGTTCTTTGGAAATGGTATTAAAATGTTCAAAAGGTAAATGGAATGATAAACTGAAGTTATAGGTAGATCGGAGGTGGGGGGCGGGGAGGGAGTCAGCTCCTAGCAACATCTCTTGGACATCAATCCACTCTGTTTTACAGAACAAATGGAGAATGTATTTCAATAAATTTTACTTGTGACAAAACAGAAGTGCAGGATGAATACAGTGTTGAGTGTAAGTAAACAGAAAACTCTTTCTTATTTCTACTTCAGACTGCTAGGAATTTACAGAACCCCAATATCTTTGGGACCATGATCAATTGCTGATCAACGTTTTGTGTTTTTTTTTAAGTAATATAATGGGGACCACCTAATAGTCAATGACCTGAGTTTGGGAAAACTTTGTTGTAAAATACCGATGCCTGGCTCTTAATGCCACTAGATGAAGAGAAGTGATTTGGTCATATGTCCCTCCTGCAAAAAAAGTAAATTGGCAGGACAGTCTCTCTCTTTCTGATGATGCCTGGTGGCCACTGAACAGCACATTGCTGAGGATGTAGCACGGGGTACATAGGCCAGTGGGGTTTAAACAAGAAGATGGAGACACGTCATGGGCAGCGATGCTGAGGGAGGTGGGTGGTGTCAGGGAGGTAAAGAGGGTGAATGGCTGCTAGGGCTGAATCCTTCTGCCACTAGTGGTCAGTTTACCACTATCCCTTTTCTTAGAATTCACCTCATACGGCACAGGTTGACGCAAATGGAAGGCATTAGCCATCCTCTGTCTCTACCTCTTGCAGGAAATGCACTTGAATTTATTATGTGAGAGAGAACAGGTGAAGAGTTTTGCTTGCTTCCCATGGACCAATGAGGTTCTGAACTGTGTTCTGTTTCCTCCACAGATTATGGACTTAATAAATTTCACATACTTGAAACTGTTTATGACAAATATATTATTTACCTACTCACGAATTACAACGAGGGAACACAATTCAACGTGATGGCGCTCTATAGTAGAGTATTTTCCTGCTGGCACTCATCTAGGGGTGGGGAGAAAGGGGAGAAAGGAACCCTGGAGACAAAATGGTCCTCCAAGGCTTAGCCTAGGAGATCCTCCCTCTCCGAAGACAGATGTTCACTTTGGGGATTCCTCAGTCTCAGTGATGGGAAGATGATGAAATCTTTCATCATGCCAGAAGGGAGAGTCTACTGATGTCAAATTGCAGGATAGCTCATATCCCCCAAAACTCTGCCACCTGAGCCCCCAGAAAGTACCATCCGTTCCCTGATCCATCTCGAGCCCCACCCCTCTCACTTGCCTCAGTGACAAGAGTCCCAGTAGTTACAGTCACTTTCCTTACAGCCCGAAAGAAAAACATTAACCGAAAAATCAAGAAAAGGTTTGAGAAACTTTGCCAAGAGAATGGAATTGTTAAGGAAAACATACTTGACCTGACAAAAGTCGGTAAGTTCAGCGATTTCTAGCTTTCTCTTCCTCACTTTCCATATTGCTGAAGGGAAAAATCCAAGGGACGGTAATGCCTCCTCTATTCATTGCCCTTAGTCCCAACCCAGAGAATCATCTGGTTTCTCTCTGGGAAACGAGCTGAGGTTGGGGTCTGAATGTGTTCTGCTCTGCCTCTACAGATCGCTGTCTTGAGGCCCGAGAGACGGGAGATGCCCCAGCCTCCAGGTTGGTGATCTCTAATGCTGGGGAAGATGGGGTGGTCCAGGAGCTAGTGCTTTCTGAAAGCATTGGGAGTTTGTTATAGTAAAAGCAACTTGGTAAGGAAGCTGGTGAGAAGAGCGTGAAATTTGCGTTGGAGGCCCTGGGTTCAGGACCCACTCCTACCGTGAGCTTTCCAGCAGATGACTTAAGGAATTAAGAAGCAAACAATGACATCGACCTTGTGGAGAGTGGATATAATGCTGGTGTAAAGGCACAGTCGTTGATAATGGGCTAAAGAATGATTGGCACTTGAAGTTTGAAATGGAAAAAGAGTAGCAGAGTAGCAGTATGAAACTCAAATACACTTCCTTGTTTGTGGCCCATCTGCCAAGCGCAGGAAGCCCTCTCTGCCTCCACTTATAAGAATTTCTTCTTTCGTACTTCTTTTGTACTTGGCTGTGCCTGCTCAATCTCGACAGGGAGCTGTGTGGCCTTCCCATTTCCTCCAACCTGGCAAACAGACACTGAGTTTCCTCATCTGATTCCTGCCTCAGAATAACTGTGGGGCTTTATTCAGAGAACGTGTGAAATGTCTCAGCACCTAAGGCTTGCATAAAGTAAGCATTTCATAAAAGGTTGCTGTGACTGTTTACCATTATTCCTTAATCTATCACAAAGTCTTCAAAACTTCTAATTCTGGAAAATGGCAAATGCAAGCCTAGAACTCTTCAGTGCATCCTTTCTCTTTTCCATAGTCTCAGTTAGAGGAAAGTTAAGATGGCATCAGCCACAGAAAAGATGTCATTTAGTTAATGCTCTCCCTGCCCTCTTCTGGCAAATATCAGGTTAGACAGAATGCAGGTTGATTTCTATTCCTTCACCAATTTTCTCTACAATGGGAATTATTTTGGTCCTTAGTTCAATGCAAAGAAAGCTTAACAAATTTCTATGTTCTCTTTCTCCTCTTCTTACTTAGCACCAAGTGAATGCTTCCTCACTTGGGCTCCAAGTGCTTCCTTTCCATGGTCTCTTCATCATCTCAAGATAAATCCTGCAACCTGATTTCCATCACTGTCACAGATAAAAGCCTGATCCCACATCTTCAGGATCTTCCCCGATTGCCTCGGAAGACTCATCAGTTCACCAAGAATCAAAGGTTTTCTCTGAGTTTCTGACTCTCTTTGCCATACCCAGGGAATTGTACCATGAATATATCCTTCCTCTAACTAGTCAATAAATGATTAACCTTGCTGTCATGTGATATGTCTTTGGATATGGGAGAAATGTGGGCTGATAGCAAGTGAATGAGGGGGTTTCCTTGGCCCTGCACCCAAATTCCTCCTCTAGCTTCTTAGAAGCTTCCTAAGTTTCAGGATTCTTGCTCCTCTGCAGTATTTCTCTGTCCATTATCCCAAGTCCCTGTGAACACTGCTTGCCGTTTGATTTGTCTACTTCTTAGGAAACTGATAAGACTGTTCCATGTACTGTAAGAATGTAAGAATTTCCCCATAACTTCTCCATCTTAGAATTATCTACTGAGAGATAAAAATGCTGAGGCTGGTACCATATTGACGTGTTTCAAGACATGCCCCTGTAGCCCAGCTTCTCTATATTATTCTTGCTGTGAGATTGTTAGTATCCTTTCACACTTTTAGAGAGTATGTAGAACCCTTCTCCAACCACTGCTATTTTCTACTGTGAACATATTAAGTGAGGTTCTATTAAATGTGAGATAGCAACGCCTGTCTTCTGTACTTGGTAATGTCAGGAGGTATCAAGGGGTTAAATGTTATAAACCTCTTCTTTGAAGAGCTAACAGTCTTTAGGAAGATGGAAATTATGGATCCTTCCCCATTTATTGTCCTTTCCCACCACCACGGGCAAATGAAAACAGTGTAAATGTTATACATGGGTGTTTTGACAGAGCAAGACGTGGGTGGAAGGTTGTCATGCCAAAAGAATGGTTCAGTCATGATGGAATAAAGGACTAATGAGATTCAACACAATCCCAATCAAAATTCCAACAATCTACTTTGCAGGAATGGAAAAGCCAATTAGCAAATTTGTTTGTAAGGGCAAGGGGAACCAAATAGCCAAAAACATCTTGAAAAAGAACGAACTTGGAAGACTCACACTCTCCGACTTTAAAGCAAGTTACAAAGATACAGTTGTCAAAACAGTACCGGCATAAGGATAGATACATTGTCCAGTCAAATTGAGTGTTCAGAAGTAGACCTATGGCCAATTGACTTTTGACAAGGCTGCCAAGTCCATTTAATTGTGAAAGAATAGTCTCTTCAACAAATAGTGCTATGTAACAATTAGTCTTAAGGCCATAAAGAGCAATTGCATTTCTTTGCAAGATATATTCCTCCAGTGACTGTGATCCCTCCCAGGAAATAAGTGGGTGCATTTTTTTTTTCCGTAGGTAAAAAGCCTCAATACTCTCTGGCCCATCTCCTTTCGTAGCCAGTTGCAAGAGATCAATGCCCCTAACAGATTGATTGAATAACAGATCATTATAAGCAACATAAATGTGAATTTTCTTTGACAAGTTAAAAAGGAAAGTACTAGATCTATAATAGCATTGCTAGAGCTGAAAAAAAATTGTTGAGCTAGAAAATCTTGTTGTTGAATGCTGTGGGCAGTGTGATACATTTGTAATAATTTTAAATAACATACGGAACACATGCTTGATTATTCATGGATACCTATATGTATCTTAACACAGTTCTCATAATGTGCATAAATATCACCTGGGGATCTTAATAACATGCAGGCTCTGATTCACTAGGTCTCGAGTGGGCTTGATATTCTGCAATTCTTTTTAAAAAAATTTTTTTTTAATTTTTAAGGAAGTTTTAGACCACACAAAAGTTACATTGAAAATATAAGGGATTCCCATATACCTTAACCCTTATACCATATACCATATACCCTAACCCTTCCCTCTCTCATGTTTTCCCCTAATAATAACATCTTTCATTCATGTAGTACATTTGCTACAATTCACAAGCAAATATTGAAGCATTGCTACTAACCATGGTCCATAGTTTATGGTATGGTTTAACACTTTGCATTACACAATTTTATGAGTTTTGACAAAAGGTATTATGGCCTGTATCCATCATTGCAATATCATGCAGAACATTTATAGTGTCCCCAAAATGCCCCATGTTAAAGCTATTCTTCCCTCTCCCTCCCCTCAGAACCTCTGGTGACTACTGTCTTTACATCAGGGCTAAAAGTTCTTCCATGACTAGAATAACAGTAAGTCTACTATGGTCCATAGTTGCATTCCCCCCTTATGTTTGTTCATTCTGAATCTTGAGGATTTTGGGATGGTGAAGCCACTCTCCTTCTGAGTGAGAGAGGGCTTAGATCCCAAAGCACAGATGGATTGAACTGTCTTGCTTGCAGTTGTAAGATACTCTGTTTTCTGGGATGGGCACTGTCCATATTCATCATTTTGTTAGTTTTCCTGGGTGATTCCAATGAACTGGCGAGTGAGTGTTAGCTGTAACTGTGCTGAGAGTCAGGGCTCAACTGACATATGAACAGACAGAAGATTTAAGTTGCTGGAACACATATGTAATAGGTATAGTGCTAATTAGAGGGTAAATAAAAGAGGCAAAAGAATCATGTGTAGGAAAAGTCTGGTTACATTGGGGAGATAGATTAATATATGTCCCAAGATAAGTCCCACCAATGGGCTGTTAATTTCCTGGGGGTGTCTGCCCTAACTATAGTTTCCAGATGTCTCTAGAGCTGTCAGGAGCACCTCTGCTTGAAGCATTGTTTACTGTGGCCATCAGTGAGATCCTCCACATAAATGTAACCTCTGGAATGACCTCCTCCCTCCCCTTGAAATCTCTTAGCTGGAGAACTCATTTGCATGTAATATTTCCCCATTCTGGTCAAGGAGTTTTCCTAAATGCATTGCTGGTTGGTGCTTCGTCATAATCCCTCAGTTCCAGGGAGGCCCATCCCTGGAAGTCGTGTCCCATGCTGGGGGGAAGGCAGTGAGTTTATATGCTGAGTTTGGCCTAAAGAGAATCCACATTTGAGCAACAAGGAGGTTTTCAGAAGGTAACTCTTAGGCAAAATATATTACTAGACTAAGTTTAAGTTTTACAAGAATAAGGTTCGTAAGTACATGCATTACTGTCAAGGGCCTGGCATATTGGTCTGTCCTCTATTTCTAGGCACTGCCTATGTACTCTAGAGATTCTTGCAACTCTGTTAGAGAATGTAGCAGGACTCCCCAGAAGATATTCTGCAGGGCTAACAAGTCCCCTAGTGATGTCAATGCTGCTAATCTGTGGTCCACATTTTGAGCAGCAAGATATTAAATTATTAACAAGTATTGGAAGGGCATCTACCAGCTATCAATAGAATTTACTTCTGAGTAGTGATGGAAGGGAATGAGATGGGGATGGTAGTCAGAGGGGATACAATCTTTTTTAAAATCAGTTATTGGGGAAGCGGTTGTGGCTCAACTGATACAGCATCCACCTACCATATGGAGGGTCCAGGATTCTATACCCAGGGCCTCCTGACCCGTGTGTTGAGCTGGCCCACACGCAGTGCTGCCTGCGTGCAAGGAGTGCCGTGCCACGAGGGGTGTCCTCTGAGTAGGGGTGCCCCCTGTGCAAGGAGTATGCCCTGCAAGGAGAGCCGCCCCGCGCGACAAAAGCACAGCCCACCCAGGAATGGCACCGCACACACAGAGAGCTGATGCACCAAGAGGACGCAACAACACCACCACCAACAAAAAAAGCGACACAGTTTCCCGGTGCCGCATGACAAGCACGCAAGTGGAAACATAAGAACACACGGTGAATGGACACAGAGCGCCGATGACAGGGGTGAAGGGGAGAGAAATAAATAAAATGAATCTTTAAAAATAATAAAATCAGTTGTTTAATTACTAGTAATTTTTAAAAAAGAGTATATGCATTAAAATTTTGAAAAACAGGAAAAAAGCTTAAGAGCTGTTAATTCTGGGCAAGGGACATATAAGTGATTGTTGTTTTCTTCCTCCTAGCTTTCTGCATTTTAAAAATTTCTCCAAAAAGTGTGGGGCGAGGGGGGGCGGGGGGTGTGGTTAAGGAAGGAAAGAGAAATTAAAAAGGGAAAGAAATGGTAAAGAATATAGAGAGCTGAGTTGAGAGCCAGGGAACGCTCTAGAGTCTCCTTTTCTCCTGGGCTGATGGTTAGGAAAGCTTTTGGTGGAGAGGATGAATTCTGAAATTCAGCAAGGCTTTTGCCTGGACTGGAGGCTCCTCCCACCTTTCCCCAAACTCTAACTAAACCAAAAAATAAACAGAGTGAGTAAGGGGTGGTGAGGGGAGTGAGTGGGAAAGCTTAGGTCAACAAATCAATAGGCAGATAGTGTAAAAAGAAATGTTATATATCCATACAACGGAATATTATTCAGCCACAAAAAAGAATGAAGTTCTTATACATCCTACAACATGGATGAACTTTGAAGACATCACGTTGAATGAAATAAGCCAAACACAAAAAGACAAATATTGTCTGATTTCCCTTATATGAAATAACTAGAATATGCAAATTCGTAGAGACATATCGAGGATTACCAATTAGGAGGGCAGGAGAATGGGAAATTAATGCATAATGGGTATAGTTTATGTTTGGGGTGATGGAAAAGTTTTGGAAATCTTAGTAGTGACAGTAGCACAACATTGTGAATGATTTATATTGTATATATATTACCACAATAATTTTTTTAAAAAGTGAAACAGGGTACAAGATTTCATTGGACATAACTACAGCTAAAGAAACATGTTTTTGGGACAGACTCAAAAAAGGAACCTCCAGAACCACACTGTGGTTCTTGGTAGAAGTTTCTAGATAACTGGCTTTGAGAAGTTTGAGAACACTAATAAATAACATCCTTTTTATTTCTGACTAAATTTAGAATGAACTGAGACAGAGACTCAACAGTCATGTCACTCAAGATGAATTTTTCTACTCAGAAATCAGTTGGAAAATGTAAGTGTGGCCAGGTGGATTTGCGAGTCCACCCTCCCTTTCCCATTAAACATCTCCTCCACATCCAGCAGAGAGCAGAGTGGTGTACCACGCTTACAGCCTGGTCAAGAGCAGACCAGAATGTGGACCATTGACCATGAGGTGCAGAGGTGCCCAAAGATGTACTTACCAAATGCAATGGATGTGTCATGATGATGGGAATGAGGGTTGCTGGGGGGTGGAGAGGTGGGGTGGGGGTGGTGGGGTTGAATGGGACCTCATATATATATATATTTTTAATGTAATATTATTACAAAGTCAATTAAAAAAAAAAAGAGCAGACCAGAATACAAACTCTCAGAAGAATGAACCCAGAATGGTCTGCAACAGGCATGTCCAGTTCCTTTTCTCCAAGTTATTAGGCAGACAAATCCTTCCTCCATCCCAGGAAAAGGTTAGGAAGGAAGTGAGAGAGGCCAGGAATCCTACTCATGGAGAAGTCTTCCTCTCTCATGAAAAGCATGAGGAAAGGGACACAGGATCCCCTCATGACAGCGTCACACTGATGTTCTCTTTGGGGAAAGGATTGGTGCACCTTGACCATTTTTTCAATCCCACCCCACAATCACTTCCCAATCTGTTATTATCTAAACTAAAAGGCCGAGTGAGTTTTCAAACCTCTTTTTAAACTGGTTACAATATTAATGAAATCAGGAATCAAATGCAAGTTATGGTGGAAGCTGCCATCAAAGGGAACTATGCTACTGCTTCTTGGTACACTTTGCACAAAAACTACAAGTCCTTGCTCCCAATCAAGTGCCTTTGGGGATTTTCCACCATGATATTTGAATTCTAAGGTAATTTTCCCCTATCACTCTACTTCACTCCCTGTCATCCTGTTCTTTGGGTCTGAAAACAAGTTGAATAAAGGAATGGAAAGAAACCCATTGTTGAAGGCAGGGAGAGGAAAAAGGTGTGATATGGGGGTATTTTCGGGACTTGGAGTTGTCCTGAATGATGTTGCAGGGACAGATGCAGGACATTATATATCCTGCCATAACCCACCGAATGGACTGAGAGAGAGTGTAAACTACAATGTAAACTGTAATCCACGCTGTGTGGCAGTGCTCCAAAATGTACTCCTTAAATACAATGAAGGTACCACACTAATGAAAGAAGTTGTTGATGTGGGAAAAGTGGGGGATGTGGGTAGTAGGGCATATAGGAACCTCCTATATTTTTTAATGTAACATTGTGTGTGATCTATGTATCTTTTAAAAATAAATTTAAAATATGTTTAAAAAAAGAAATCTGCTGCAAATAGCACCACAGAATAATATGTCAGAGGCAAGCAAATGTGATATGGTTACTCAGTGACCATTCTTGCAACACTTTGTTCCAAGAGTTTAAAATATCTGCAGAAAACCCTGCCTGTGTATCAAAAACAGACAGCTATATTCTTTATGATAGGAGAAATGGGTCCTGGATTAGTTTTCTTTTTTCTTTCTTTTTTTTTTTAAGATTTATTTTTATTTATTTCTCTCTCCTTCCCCGCCTCCCAGGTGTCTGTTCTCTGTGTCCTTTTGCTGCGTGTTCTTCTTTGTCCACTTCTGTTGTTGTCAACGGCACGGGAATCTGTGTCTCTTTTTGTTGCGTCATCTTGCTGTGTCAGCTCTCCGTGTGTGCGGCGCCATTCTTGGGCAGGCTGCACTTTCTTTCATGTTGGGTGACTCTCCTTATGGGGTGCACTCCTTGCATGTGGGGCTCCCCTACGCGGGGGACACCCCTGCGTGGCACGGCACTCCTTGCGCGCATCAGCAAGGGCCAACTCCACACGGGTCAAGGAGGTCCAGGGTTTGAATCGTGGACCTCCCATGTGGTAGACGGACACCCTATTCACTGGGCCAAGTCCGCTTCCCTGGATTAGTTTCCTATTGCTGCTGAAGCACTTTACCACAAACTTGGAGATTTAAAACACCACCAATATATTGTCTTACAGTTCTGGAAGTCAGAATTCTGACACGGGCATTACTGGGCTAATATCATGGTGGTGTCAGGGTGGCATGCATTTTGGGAGACTCTAAGTGAGAGTCCATTTCCTTGATTTTTCCCCCTCCTGGAGGCCACCCATACTTACTGGGTCTTGGCCCCATTCCTCCATCTTCAAAGCCAACAACCTCAGGCCAAGTCCTTCTCACCCCACCATCTCTCTGCTTCTCTTCTTTGCCCACCACTGCCTTCTACTTTTTTTAGGAGGTACCAGGGATTGAACCCAGGACCTTGTACATAAGAAGCTAAACCACTGAGCTATACCCACTCCTGTCTTCCCCTCTTAAGGACACTTGTAATTACATTGGACCCACCCAGATAATTTAGAATAATTTCCCATTTCAGGATCAGCTCTTCAGCAACCTTAATTCCCATTTACTGTGTAAACTCACAGATTCACAGGTTCTGGGGATTAGTATGTGGACATCTTTGGGGAACTCACCACAGGTCTCCACAGGATTTCTCCATGCCAGGCTTCCTCCACCTACCATGGGAAATAGACCCTCCAAACCAACATTCATGCTTTGGGCTGCTTTTCTCTCCTTTTTCATTCAGGTGTTTCCACAACATTTCCTGAAAAATAGCACTCCTTTTTGTTTTTTTAACTTCTAATAAATTTAATTGAAAGAGGATAATGACATTACAGACCTATTTAAGTCTAGATAATAGGGCTTAGTTTTTATACACATTTGGGGCAAAGTGTGGAAAACCTCATCATTCAAAGTGCATAGGATACTCAGAAATTTCTTGCATCAGAAATTTAAGTGGGGTGGCCGACTTGGCTCAATGGTTAGGACATCTGTCTACCACATGGGAGGTCCACGGTTCAAACCCTGGGCCTCCTTGACCCGTGTGGAGCTGGCCCATGTGCAGTACTGATGCGCGCAAAGAGTGCCATGCCATGCAGGGGTGTCCCTTGCGTAGGGGAGCCCCACATGCAAGGAGTGTGCCCCATAAAGAGAGCCACCCAGCATGAAAGAAAGGGCAGCCTGCCCAGGAATGGTGCTGCACACACGGAGAGCTGACACAACAAGATAACGCAACCAAAAGAAACACAGATTCCTATGCTGCTGACAACAACAGAAGCGGACAAAGAAGACGAAGCCAATAGACACAGAGAACAGACAACCGGGGTGGGGGGGGGGGAGAGAAATGAATAAATAAATAAATTTTTTAAAAAGACATTTAATAATTAAGTATTAATCAGTATTAAGTAATAATTAGCCCAGACTCCATGCTGCCATTGTTTTGATCAAATCTTCAAAGCAAGACCTAAAAGGATCTAATAATTTTCGAAGTTATTTCATTATGTCCCAGAACAAAGCTGAAGAATATTTATTGTAATACAAAATATACAACCTCGATATCTGGCATTCAATCAAAAATTACCTGGCATATAAAAAGTAGGAAAATATGACCCACAGTGGAGAAAAAATAATCATTGAAAAATTGACCCAGATCTAGCACAGGCATTAGACTCATTAGAACACCTTAAAACAGTTATGAAAATTGAGCTTCAGGGAGTGGGTATAGCTCAGTGGTTGAGTACCTGCTTCCCATATATAAGCTCGTGGGTTTCAATCCCTGGTACATCCAAATAAATAAAGAAATAAATGTCCTTATCATACTCAGACTCCTCCCCCCCCCCCAAAAAAAGTGAATGTCTACAGATGAAAACTACAATGTGTGAAACAACCTACCCTGGATGGGATTAATGACAGATTAGACAGTGCAAAGGAAAAGATTAGTAAATTTGAAGATAGAGCAATAGGAACTATACAAAATGAAACAGAAAAAACTCAAAAAAATTATCTGAAAGTCATTGGATAAGGGACAACTTCAGGTGGCCTAATATACGGATAAAAGGAGTCCTTGAAGGAAAATGGGGGTGGGAGGGTCAAAAATTATTTGAAAATTTTATATAATAATAACCGAAAATTTTCCATGTCTGGTGAAAACTATAAATCTGCACATGCAAGATGCTCACGAACCTCAAGCAAAGAAACATGAAGAAAACTACCACAAGGCATTTTACAATCAACTTATTCAAAACCAGTGAAAGTGAAGCAGACTTGGCCCAGTGGTTAGCCTGGTTCAAACCCAGGCCCCATGACCCATGTGGAGCTGGCCCACGCTCAGTGCTGATGTGCGCAGGAAGTGCCATGCCATGCAGGGGTGTCCCCGCATGGGGGAGTCCCATGCGCGGGGAGTGCGCCCCATGGATAGAGCCACCCAGCGCGAAAGAAAGTACAGCCTGCCCAGGAATGGCACTGCATACATGGAGAGCTGACACAACAAGATGATGCAACAAAAAGAAACACAGATTCCCATGCCGCTGACAACAGAAGTGGACAAAGAAGAACTCACAGCAAATAGACACAGGGAACAGAAAACTGGGGTGTGGGGGTGGGGGGAAAGGGAGAGAAATAGAATAAATACATAAATCTTCAAGGAAAAAAATAAGTGAGAAAGAGAAAGTACTAAAAGCAGCTAGAGAGGAAAGTAAGGATTACAGCAGGTTTCTCATTCTAGTCCACAGAAAAGAGAATAAAGTGGACCATCTTTAAAATACTGAAAGGGAAAAAAGTACATCTATCTAGAATTCTATACCTAGCTAAAATATCCTTTAAAACCAAGGGAGGGTGTAGAGCCAAGATGGTGGTAGAGTAAGGAGCTCCTGGAGTCAGCTCGTGTAACAAGGCAGTTGGTGGTCACCCAGAGCTACCTAAAGTACCTGTTTGGAGGACCCAGGAGACCAGAGGAGTATCCTGCAAAATCCTTGAGAGTGTGGAAGGAAGAGACTACCCATCTGCACAGAGGAATCATGAGTAGAGCACTCCATGCCACAGAGGTCAGTGCCTGTGGTGTGCAAGCTGCCTCAGGAGCTGTGCTGTGGTTGGAGTTCGACGTTCCATTTCCCCCAATAAAAACAGGAGGAAAACACAGTGTGGCACTGAGTTCAGCTATTGATTAGTGGATTCAGTGGGCTGAAGTAGAATCCTAGGAACTACTAAACTTTGAACCTGTCCAGGTCCGAGGGAAACTATTGGCCACCATTTTGACTCAGCCCCAGGCACAAGGGGAAGTGGCGCTGACTGAAAATCATAGTGCTCATAAGGACCAGCTTCTTTCCACCCAGGGTGATTGCAGGTCTAACCTAAATCCCAGTTCCAACTCCAGCAGGAGGAAAGCTAGAGGGACCTGCACCATCTCTCTGAGGAAGCTGTAAGCCACGCTGTGCAGGCAGGTGCCCATCCTACTCTGGGGGTGCAGGCTGCCTCAGGAGCTATTCTGTGGCTGGAGTTGGAGGCTCCATTTTCCACAAACAGTCAAGGAAGAGATAGATGTCTACTGACCTCAGGTACCAATTGGTGAACTCAGCTGGCTAAAGTATAATCTTAGAGATAGCTAAGGTCTGTGCATGTCTGGGCGGGAGGGAGTCCAGTGGCCACCATTTTGACTCTGCCCCTGGTATGCGTGGAAGCCTGGCTGACTGAAATCCAATGAAGTTAGGGACTGGTTTCTTTCCACCAAGATTGGGCTGCAGCCCTAGCCTAGGCTCCAGCCCCATGTCCAACAGAGAGGTAGCTGGAGGGACCTGCACCAGGCTCTCCAGGCAACTGCAAGTGCTCTCCCCAAGAGAACAGGAGAGGAGCTGGGTATCCTCAGTCTCTCTGGGTAATGGCAGGAGTTTTCAGCCCACACGAACGGGTTTGTTGAGTGCCTTTGAGTCCATCTCCACCTCTGTCCTGCCACAGGATAGGAGGGGGCTGGTGTTGCCTCAACCTCTCAGGGCAACTTCAGGCAGTTTTGGCCTGCTCAAGCCTGACTCTTGGGCACCTGTGGCTCAAGCTCAATCCCCAATATAACAAGAGATGGACTGTGTTTGCCCATCCTCTCTGGGTAACTGCAGGTGCTTTTGGCCCACACATCCTGGACTGGTGGGTACTTGTGGACCCTCCCTCACCCTCCAGTAGGAAAGAAGGGGGCTGGTGTTCCACAGCCTTTTGGGGCAACGGCAGACTTTTGGCCTGCATGGACTGGACTATTGGTGCCTATGAATCCACACCCACCCCCAGTAGGATAGGAGAGGTCTGGTGTCTCCATAGCCTCTCCGGATGACAGTGGGTACTTTCAGCCAACAGGGACTGAACTGTAGGTACCTGTGGATTCAAGCCCATGCCTTAAGAGGATGAAAGGGGGCTGGTGCTTCCTCGGCCTCTCCAGGCAATGGCAGGTTTTCTCGGCCTAAAGGGACTGAACTCTTGAGCATCCATAGAACCAACCCTACCACCCAATAGAATAGGAGGAGGCTGGGTACTTACTCAGCCTCTCCTGGCAACAGTGGGTACTTCCAGCCTACCCAACTGAACTGTTGAGCATTTGTGGTTCTTTTCCTACCTCCTAAAGGGGAGAAGGGACAGTATTGCCTCAGCCTCTCAGGGCAACTGCAGGCATATTTGGCTCACAGAGATTAGATTGGTGGGTACTCCAGAGGGTCCATTCCCACTCCCGGCAGGGAGAAGGTCTGGTGCTACATCAGTTTACCTGAGCAACTGTGGTCATTTTGGACCCACACAGCATAGATTTCTGACCAAAACTATAGCTCCATCCCTGCCTAAAGGAGGGGAGGAAGGGGTTTGAAGCTTCATCAGTGTCTCCAGGTGACTACAGAGAGTCTTGTTGTGCCCAACTTGGATTATTATACATGGCTGCAGCTCTGTCCCTACCCCTGACAGAGGGAAAGGTGGGAGAAGCTTCATCACTTCCTGGGGCAATGTGGGAAGTTTCAGCCTCCATAGCTTACAGCACCAATTACATCCTGGCCTCCTACTACACAAATAGCAAGGGAGAAAAGATTTTAAAAATTACTAAACTAAAAGGAGAAACTGTACCCAGAATAAATACATCTAGCAAGCCACATGCGGAAACACCAACAAAAAATTACAATCTATACCAAGAAACAGGAATAGATGACCCAGGTTAGAGGAACAAAATAAGCCTGCAGATGACATAAAGGAGCTGAAACAACTAATCGTAGGTTTTAAAAAAAAAAAATCTCCTTAATAAATTCAATGAGATGGCTAAAGAGATTAAGGATATTAAGAAGACATTGGATGAGCACAAAGAAGAATTTGAAAGCATACATAGAAAAATATCAGACGTTATGGGAACGAAAGGTACAATAAATGAAAAAAAAATGCACTGGAGGCCTATAACAGCATATTTGCGGAAGCAGAAGAAAGGATCGGCGAGCTCGAAGACATGGCCTCCAAAAGCAAACAAACAAAAGAACAGATGAAGAAAAGAATGGAAAAAGTTGAACAGGGTCTCAGGGAACTAAATGACAGCAAGAGACGTGCAAACATACATGCCATGGGTGTCCTAGAAGGATAAGAGAAGGCAAAAGGAATATCTGAAAAAATAATGGTGGAAAATTTCCCAACCCTATTGAAGGACATAGATATCTCTGTCCAAGAAGCATGATGTACTTCCATCTGAAGAAATCCAAATAGACCAACTCCAAGACACATATTAATCAGACTGTCAAATGCCAGAGACAAAGAGAGAATTCTGAGAACAGCAAGAGAAAAGCAATGCATAACATATAAGGGATACCCAATAAGATTAAGTGCCAATTTCTCATCAGAAACCATGGAGGCAAGAAGGCAGTGGTATGATATATTTAAGATACTGTAGGAGAAAAACTGCCAGCCAAGAATTTTATACCCAGCAAAGATTATCTTTTAAAAATGAGGGTGAGACAAGAATATTTACAGATAAACAGAAACTGAGAGAGTTTATAAAAAAAAGACCAGCTTTGCAGGATATACTAAAGGAAGTGTTATAGACTGAAAAGAAAAGACAGGAGAGAGATCTGGAAGAGAGTCTAGAAATGACAAGTGTATCAGTAACAGTAACTAAAAGTGTCAATATAAAATGACAGACAAGGGAAACGGACTTTGGCCCAGTGGTTAGGGCGTCCGTCTACCACATGGGAGGTCCGCGGTTCAAGTCCCGGGCCCCCTTGACCCGTGTGGAGCTGGCCCATGCGCAGTGCTGATGCGCGCAAGGAGTGCCGTGCTACACAGGGGTGTCCCCCGTGTAGGGGACCCGCACGCGCAAGGAGTGCACCCATAAGGAGAGCCGCCCAGCGAGAAGGAGGGAGCAGCCTGCTGAGGAATGGCGCCGCCCACACTTCCCGTGCCGCTGATGACAACAGAAGCGGACAAAGAAACAAGACGCAGCAAAAAGACACAGAAAACAGACAACCGGGGGAGGGGAGGGGAATTAAATAAATAAAAATAAATCTTTAAAAAAAAAAATGACAGACAAAATGCAAAGATCAAAATCAATTAAATAAGAATGTCTTTACAGTAATAACATTGAATGTTAATGGTTTAAACCCCCCAATCAAAAGACACAGACTTGCAGAATGGATAAGAAAATATAAGCTGTCTCTATGTCGTCTGCAATAGACTCACCTTAGACCCAAGGATACCAATACACTGAGAGTGAAAGGTTGGAAAAAGATATTCCACACATGCAGTAACCAAAAAAAGCTGGGATAACAATACTTTTATCAGATGATATAGCCTTCGAAAGCAAAACTGTTATTTCTTTAAAAGAAATAACCATCATAAATATATATGCACCTAACCAGGATGCCACAAGATATATGAGGCAAACCCTGGCAAAACTGAAGGGAGAAATAGACATCTTGACAATAATAGTTGGAGACTTCACTATACCACTCTCAGCATTGAGAGAACATCTGGGCAGAAGATCAGTAAGGAAACAGAGAGCTTGAATAATATGATAAATGGACTAAACCTAGTAGACACATGCAGAACATTGCATGCCATAACAGCAGGATATACATTCAAGTGCTCATGGATCTTTCTCCAGGATAGACTGTATGTTGGGTCACAAAGCAGATCTCAATAAATTCAACAAAATTGAAATTCTACAATGCACTTTCTCTGATCATAATAGAATAAAGTTAGAAATGAACAAGTGGCAAATAAAGGGAAAATTCACATGTATAGGGACATTAAACAACACACTCTTAAATAATCAGTGGGTCAAAAAGGAAATTTCAAGAGAAATCAATAAATATCTTGAGATGGGAGTGGCGGACTTGGCCCAGTGGTTAGGGCGTCCGACTACCACATGGGAGGTCAGCGGTTCAAACCCCGGGCCTCCATGACCCGTGTGGAGCTGGCCCATGCTCAGTGCTGATGCACGCAAGGAGTGCCATGCCACGCAGGGCGTCCCCCGCGTAGGGAAGCCCCACGAGCAAGGAGTGCGCCCCGGAAGGAGAGCCGCCCAGTGCAAAAGAAAGTGCAGCCTGCCCAGGAATGGCACCGCACACACGGAGAGCTGACACAGCAAGATGACGCAACAAAAACAAACACAGATTCCTGTGCCGCTGACAACAACAGAAGCGGACAAAGAAGACGATGCAGCAAATAGACACAGAGAATAGACAACTGGGGTGGGGGGGGAGGGGAGAGAAATAAATAAATAAATCTTTAAAATAAATAAATAAATAAATATCTTGAGATGAATGACAATGAGAATACAACATATAAGAACCTATGGGATGCTGTGAAGGCAGTGTTGAGAGGAAAATTTATAGCCCTCAATGCTTACATTAAAAAAAGAAGAAAGACCTAACATCAATGACCTAACTACGCAGCTGGAGGAATTAGAAAAAGAACAGCAAGCTAATCCCAAAGCAAGGAGAAGAAATGAAATAAGAAATATCAGAGCAGAATTAAATGAAATTGAGAAGAAAAAAAAAACAATAGAGAAAATTAACAAAACCAAAAGTTGGTTCGTCGAGAAGATTAACAAAATCGACAAATCTGTAGCTAGACTGACTAAGAAAAAAGAGATAAGATGCAAATAAATTAAATACAAAATGATAAGGGGAACCTTACTACTGACCCCACAGAAATAAGAGAGATCATAAGAGGATACTGTGAACAACTTAATGATAAAAAACTAGACAATGTAGATGAAATGGAAACATTCCTAGGAATGTACAAACAACCTACACTGACACTAGAAGACATAGAAGACCTCAACAAACCAAACACAAGTAAAGAGATTGAAATATTCATCAAACATCTCCCTAAATGAAAAGTCCAGGACCAGATGGTTTTACAGGTGAGTTCTACCAAGCATTCAAAGAATATTTAACACCAGTCTTACTCAAGCTCTCCCAAAAAATTGAACAAAAGGAATGCTACTGAACTCATTCTATGAAGCCAATATCACCCCAATACCAAAGCCAGATAAAGATATTACAAAAAAAAGAAAATTAAAGACCCATTTCTCTAATGAATACAGATGCAAAAATCCTCAATAAAATACTTGCTAATCAAATCCAACAACACATTAAAAGAATTATCCATCATGATCAAGTGGGTTTTATACCAGGCATGCAAAGCTGGTTCAACATAAGAAAACCAACCAGCATAATACACCGCATTAATAAATCAAAGAAGAAAAATCACATGATCTTATCAGTTGATGCAGAAAAGGCATCTGACAAAATACAGCATCATTTCTTGATAAAAATACTACAAAAAATAGGAATTGAAGGAAACTTTCTCAACTTCATGAAGGCCATATACAAAAAACCCAGAGCTAACATTGTATTCAATGGTGAAAGACTGAAAGCTTTCCCTTTGAGATCAGGGACAAGACAAGGATGCCCACTGTTACCACTATTGTTCGATATGGTGCTAGAGGTTCTAGCGAGAGCAATCAGGCAAGAAAAAGAAATAAAAGGCATCCAAATTGGAAAGGAAGAATTAAAATATTCACTATTCACAGATGATATGATTGTATATCTAGAAAGTCCCGAAAAATCTACAACAAAGCTGCTAGAGCTAATAAATGATTTCAGTTGAGTGTCAGGATACAAGATCAATATGCAAAAATCAGTGGTGTTTCTATTCACTAATAATGCACAATCTGAGGAGGAAGTCAGGGAAAATTTTCCATTTACAATAGCAACTAAAAGAATCGAATATTTAGGAAAAAATTTAACCAAGGATGCAGAGCACTTGTGTTCAGAAAACTATAATGCATTGCTAAAAGAAATTTAAAAAGACTTAAATAATTGGAAGATCATTCCATGCTCATGGATTAGAAGTCTAAACATTGTCAAGATGTCAATTCTACCCAATTGATATCCCAATAAAACTTCCACCAGCATTTTTTAAGCAAATGGAAAACACAATTATCAACTTTATCTGGAAGGGTAAGAGGCTCCAAATAGCCAGAAACATCTGAAAAATAAAAACTGAAGTTGGAGGACTCTCACTTCCAGACTTTAAATCATATGACCTGGCTATAGTGGTAAAAACAGCATGACATTGGCATAAAGATAGACACATAGACCAATGGAATTGCATTGATGGTTCAGAAACAGACCCTCACATCTATGGCCATGTGATTTTTTTTTTTTAAAGATTAATTTATTTATTTAATTTTCCCCCCTCCCCTGGTTGTCTGTTCTTGGTGTCTATTTGCTGCGTCTTGTTTCTTTGTCCACTTCTGTTGTCGTCAGCAGCACGGGAAGTGTAGGCGGCGCCATTCCTGGGCAGGCTGCACTTTCTTTTCACGCTGGGCGGCTTTCCTCACGGGCGCACTCCTTGCGCGTGGGGCTCCCCCACGCGGGGGACACCCTTGCGTGGCACGGCACTCCTTGTGCGCATCAGCACTGCATATGGGCCAGCTCCACACGGGTCAAGGAGGCCTGGGGTTTGAACCGCGGACCTCCCATATGGTAGACGGACGCCCTAACCACTGGGCCAAAGTCCGTTTCCCTGGCCAAGTGATTTTTAACAAACCTGTGAAGCCCTCCCACTTGGGGCAGAAGAGTTTATTCAACAAATGGTGTTGAGAGAACTGGATATCCACAGCCAAAAGATAGAAAACCCCTCTCACACACCTTATACAAAAACTCACTCAAAATGGATCAAAGACCTAAATGTAAAAAGAAGTACAATAAAGCTCCTAGAAGAAAATGTAGGGAAACATCTTCAAGACCTGGTGGTAGGTGGTGGATTCTTAAACTTTACACCAAAAACACAAGCAACAAAAGAAAACATGGATAAATGGACCGCCTCAAACTTAAACTTTTCTGTGATTCAAAGGACTTCATCAAGAAGGTGAAAAGGCAGCCCAGTCAATGGGAGAAAATATTTGGAAACCACTTATCCAATCAGGGTTTGATTTCCCTTCTATATAAAGAGATCATACAACTCAACAATAAAAGAGCAAGCAATCCAATTTAAAAATGGGGAAAATATTTAAATAAACATTTCTCCAAAGAGGAAATACAAATGGCCAAAAAGTACATGGAAAAGTGTTCCATATCACTAGCTATTAGGGAAATGCAAATTAAAACAACAATGAGATATCATCTAACACCACATAGCCTGGCCATTATTTTAAAAAACAGACAATAAGTGCCAGAGAGGATGTGGAGAAATAGGAACACTCCTTCACTGTTGGTGGGAGTGTAAAATGGTGCAGCCTCTGTGGAAGACAGTTTGTAGGTTCCTCAGGAAGCTAAATATAGAACAGCCTTATGATCCGGCAATTCCTCTACTAGGAATATATCCAAAAAATCTGAAAACTATGACATGAACAGACATCTGCACAACAATATTCATAGCGTCATTGTTCACAATTGCCAAAAGATGGAAACAATCCAAGTGTCCATCCACCAATGAATGAATAAACAAAATATGGTATATACGTATGATGGAATACTATGCTGCAGTAAGAAGAAATGAAATTGGGACATATGTGACAACATGGATGAGTCCTGAAGACATTATACTAAGTGAAGTAAGTCAGACACAAAAGAACAAATATTTCATGGTCTCCTTAATAAGAACTAAATACAAATAATAAACACATGGAATTAAAGCCTAGACTATAGGTTATTAGGAGATAAGAGGAGGGTTGAGAAGAACTATGGATGCTTAATGTATGTAAAAGTTTTAATTAAGTTGACTGTAAAAGTGTGGAGATAGATAGAGTTGATAGTAACACATTATAGTGAGTAGCAACTGGATTATAAACAGGTTTGTGGCTGAAAAAGGTAGTCTGGGGAAGTAAACATCAATAGAAAGAAAGCTAAAGAATAATCTGGGGACTGAATAATACAGTGAACCCAGAGGGTACAAATGCAAGAGAGTCCTTCTGTGAGCTAGAGCAGACGTACATCAGTATTGCATGGTGATAGGAATATGGAGAAGCATGGGATACAATTGGTGTTACCTATAGACTGTGGCTAGCAGCAATACTCTAATATTCTTGCATCAGTGCCAAAGCTATACTGTGTTGATAATGGAGGTGTATGGAAAAAGTGTGTGTGATGGTCAGGCTATTGTGTCAACTCAGCCAGATAATTGTACCCAGTTGTTTGGTCAAGCAAGCACTGGGCTAACTGTAATACAAGGACGTTGATGGACTTTAGTCACCATTGACTTTACTGCAGAGGTAAAGCATAGATAGCTGGTTAAAATTACATCAACCAGAGAGATTGCCATAGGCAGTGAGTGACACTTAACCCAATCAGTTGAATCCCTTAAAACGGGAAGTGATTCCAGCATTGAGACAGAATTTCCCAGCTCGTCTTTGGACAGCCAACATCTCATAGAACTAGTCAAGAATCTTCACTGGACTTTCATCAGAGCTCCTGCTTTCAGCCTGCCTGCAGAACCTGAACTTGTGCATCCCCATGGCTGCATGACAGACTCTGATAAATCTCTTACTATCAACAGATATCCCTTGTTGATTCTGTTTCCCTAGAGAACCCTGACTAATACAGTGTGTCACATGTATGCTATGGACCATGAGTGGTGATAATAGTCTGATGATATTGTTTCATAATCTGTAACAAAAGTTCCACCATGATGTGGAGTTGTATGGGAAATCTACCCATCTTATGACTGTTTTGCAAGTTCACAATATCTGTAATAAAAGTATATTTTTAAAAAATAGTATGGGTTGGGGGGAAAATACACCAAATGTAAGATAAGGACTATAGTTTACAGTAATATTTTGACAATGCTCTTGCATAATTTGTAACAAATATTTCACAACAATGCAAAGAGTTGGTGGAGGGGTGATGTATGAGATCCCTGTGTGATGTTATGTATGTTTATTTTATAAGTTTACAATCTTCACTATATATTTATTGTTTATGCATGTTCATGTATGAATGATATACTACAATAAAAATAAATTAAAAATTTAAAAATAAAACAAAGGAAAATATTTAAATTAACATCAGCAGACTCTAAGTACAAGAAATATTAAAGAAAGTCCTTCAGGTAGAAAGAAAATTATGCCAGATGAAAATAAGAATCTGTACAAAGTTTTACTGAGCAAGTGGGTTTGTTGCCCAATGTACATAGAAGGCAATACTATGACGACAGGATTTCAAGAAAAGAAAGAGCTTTATTGTGAGGCTGCCAGGCAAGGTGACAGGAGATGAGACAGGAGATGAGCTCAAATCTGTCTTCCCAAGTTGAAGAAGCTTGGGATTTTTATGGTATACAAAAAAGGGAGGTAGGGATTATGAAGAAATCCAAATTGTCATGTACCAATTGGTTGTTGATAGAATCACCTGAATAGGCAGGGGAAAACTTTGACTACATAGTCATGATAACAGAACATGCACATGCACAGATGGAAATTCAGCAGGGCAGACATCAACAGGTTACTTTCAGTCACAGTTAGTGGGGAGGGTGCAAACACGGGTCCAGGAAGGTTCCGAGAACTGATTAAAACTACTTGGAGTTAGAATAAACAGGGTATAAAGGAGGGGGCAAAGGAGTATTCAGTAATGATGACAACTGAAGGTCAAGTAGAGCATCTGGTTACAATGATTAAAGATTAATAAATCACTTGGCTAAAATAACTATAATAAAAAGTGAAAGCCAAAAGGAAGCATCTGGTTAATGCAATGAGTAAGGATTAATAAATCTTGTTTTAGCTGTTTAATAAGCAATTTGAGCAGCCACTCAAATGTCAGGGACAGTCATGCAGCAACTTCAATAGGAATGAAGAACAGAAATGGTGTGTGTGTGTATTTCTCGTTATTTATATCAGTTAAAAAGATACTTGACTGCTTAAACAACATAATAACTATTTAGCATGAAGTTTTAACATATTTAGAAGTAAAATGCATTACAATTTTAGCACAGAGTCTGGGAGGAGAGCAATGGAAATATGCTGTTGTAGGTTCTTTTACTATACATGAAGTGGTATAATATCACTTGGAGGTAGGCTGTGATAAGTTAAAGGTGTATGCTATAAAACCTAAAGCAACCTTAAAATAATAAAAACAAAGAGTTACAAGTATGTCTTAGTCCTGCCTTAGCTGCTGTAGCAATGTGATATGGTTATGAATTCCAAATATAGATATTGGATTATGTTTGTAATCTGGTCTGTACCTGGGCATGCTTAAGTTATGCTTAGAGCTTTGATTGGGCCACGTCATTAGGGTGTTGAGTCCCCACCCCTTGGTGGGGAGTTTTTCTGCCCCAGGGTATGGAGAGTATGGGGACTCAAAGATAAAAGGCATGGCAAAGGACAGAGTTGAGGGTTTTTGATGTTGGAGTTCTGATGCTGGAGTTTGATGCTGAAGTCTTAAGCTGCAGCCCCAGGAAGTAAGCACACAGAGGAAAGAGAAGCCAGCCCCAGGAAGAGAGGACGTGAGCCAGGAGTAGCACATAGAGGAATTGAGATGGCTCCTTAGACATGGTAGAAACCCCAGGGAGAGAGACAGAGCCATTCACCTGTAGTCTACAGCTGATGTTGTGGAGAGAGGCAAAGTCTAAGGAGGCTCATAGTCTACAGCTGACCTTGTGGAGAAACCAGATGCGCTGAGCCCAGAGGAACCCAGGAAGCCTGAACCCTCACAGACATTGGCAGACATCTTGCTCCAACAGGTGGAAATAGACTTTGGTTAGGGAAGTAATTTATGCTTTATGGCCTGGTATCTGTAAGCTCCTACCCCAAATAAATACCCTTTATAAAAAACAACCAATTTCTGGTATTTTGCATCAGCACCCCTTTGGCTGACTAATACAGCTGCTATCACAAATACCATGCAATAGATTGACTTAAACAAGCATTTATTGGCTCATGGTTTCAGAGGCCACAAGTCCAACATCAAGGTATTAGCGGGGCTTCCTTTCTTCCCAAAGGCAGCATGCTGGTGCTGGTTTGCTGCAATCCTTGGGGTTCCTTGGCTTGCATCTCTGTCTCAGGTCACATAGAGGTGTCCTCTCCTTTCTTCTGTCTGTTTTTCTGGTGTCTGCCTGACTTCCTGCTTCTGGCTTTTTATTAGGCTTCTAGTAACCCAGATTAAGGCCCATCCTCACTCAGTTGGGTCACACTGTCTTAGTTTCCTAGCTGCTAAAACAAATACCATACAAGGGGTTGGCTTAACAACGGAATTCATTGGCTCACAGCTTCAGAGACTACATGGTTCGTTTCCTTCTAAGGCCAGGATCTTCTGGCTGCCTGGCACTCTTCAGGTTTCCTTGGCTTTTCTGTCACATAGCAATGCACTTAGCAGCTTCTTCTTTCTCTTCTGGTTTCCATTGGCTTTCAGCTTCTGACTGCTACCTGTGCCTTCTCTCTCTGTGACCAATTTCCTTTGCTTATTAAAACTTCAGCCGTATTTCTTTAAGCCCTGCTCCCATGCAGTTTGGGCACATCTTAACTAATAATATCTTCAAAGGGCTTATTGAAGGTTCTGGGTTCATACCACAAGACCAGGGGTTTGGACCTAAACATGCTTTTTGTGGGGACATGATTCAATTCCCAACAGTGGTTTTATTTTATTCATCCATAAACATTTTACTATGAGCTCATTGAGTTCCTCTAAAAGTCCAATCCAAATTTTCATTGGAAATACATTGAATTTATGGATTTACCTAGAAAGAACGGAAATTTTAAAATATTAAACCATCCATCATGAGCATGGAATATCTGTCAATTTACTCAGATCATCTTTATGTTCTTTCTTAGAATTTTAAAGTTTTCTTCCTGGTGATTACCTTGTGTATGCTTGGCTATTAACGCCCATATACTTTCACACTTTTTTGAAAGATAACTTATTTTCGTTACCATTAGCTATCATTAACTATTGCTAGTAGATAGACATGCTCTTGATTTTTGTAGATTGATACCTCTAGCAACCTTGTTGAAGTTTTTTTTTTTAAAGATTTATTTTTATTTATTTAATTCCCCTCCCCTCCCCCGGTTGTCTGTTTTCTGTGTCTTTTTTTTTTTTTTTTTTTTTTAAAGATTTATTTATTTATTTAATTTCCCCCCCTCCCCTGGTTGTCTGTTCTTGGTGTCTATTTGCTGCGTCTTGTTTCTTTGTCCGCTTCTGTTGTCCTCAGCGGCACGGGAAGGGTGGGCGGCGCCATTCCTGGGCAGGCTTCACTTTCTTTCGCGCTGGGCGGCTTTCCTCACGGGCGCACTCCTTGCGCGTGGGGCTCCCCTACGCGGGGGACATCTCTGCGTGGCAGGGCACTCCTTGCGCACATTCAGCACTGCGCATGGGCCAGCTCCACACGGGTCAAGGAGGCCCGAGGTTTAAACCGAGGACCTCCCATGTGGTAGACGGACGCCCTAACCACTGGGCCAAAGTCCGTTTCCCGAAGTTGATTCTATAAATTGTGGAGGTTGTTGGCTTTTTAGGCATATGATCATATTATCTGCAAATAATGTCAGTGTATCTCTTCCAAACCTTAACACTTTTTTTCCCTTTTCTTTTAACTTTAGCCACATTCTCTAGGATCATGTTAAACAGTGAAATTCTATTTTCTATACCAGGGATTGGCAGGCCAAATCCAACCTGCTGCCTATATGCCAATGACATTGTATGGCCCATAAGCCAATGACATTTGCAAATAATTTGATACTAGGAAAACTGACTTTCATCCCTAACTATTCCAAAAAGTGAATTCTAGTCTTCATATTAATAATCCGTATTACAAAAAAGTACTCAATATTATATTTTTAATTTCATTTTTTTAAATGTGGAAATATGCTTTTTCTATTATATTAGCACCTACGTAATATCTGCCACTTTGCCTCTTGGCTTGCAAAGACTAAAATATTTACTATCTGGCCGTTTATAGAAAGTGTTTGTTGACCCCCTTTCCTATAGGACGGCCTTCAACCCTGACTGCTATTTACTATAGCTATTTCCCCTCAACAATCCATGGTTTAGGCATTTTAGGCCCTTTTTCACCACTTATAAGATGGAAATAGTATTACTAACACCCTAATCATGGATTGTTATCAAACTGAAGCCCTCAGAGCACCTTGAATAGAAGAGGCATTAAATTACGTGACTGTGTAATTAAGGAGATATTTTTAAGTAGTCCCGTTATGCTCACCTTTAAATATCATGAAAAACTTAAACATGAACGGAGGAAATATGGATAAATGTTAAATAAACTTCCAGAATAAATATCAAACCAGGACACCCTGAGGTTATTTTGGGGCTTCAAGGACAAGGACGAAGACTCCAAATCTCCATTCTTGGCTAGAGCACTTTGTCATTTGACCCTTTCCTCAGGACAGAACTTTAGTTGAAACTGTCTCATCCTGGAAGCAGGCCCATCATGATACTGGATGTTGCTCTTAAAAATAAGCATTTCAGAGACACTGTTTTGTTGGTTTCAAAAAGTTTATAATCGGGGAAGCGGATTTGGCCCAATGGATAGAGGGTCCGCCTACCACATGGGTGGTCGGCGGTTCAAACCCAGGGCCTCCTGACCCACGTGGTGAGCTGGCCCACGCGCAGGGCTGATGCGTGCAAGGAGTGACCAGCCACACAGGGGTGTAAAATGGGAATCATATAATACCTAAATCATGGATTGTTGTGAAGATTAATTAATCGTGAAAAGCACAGTGCCTGACAAACAATAAGCACAATCTTAAGTGTTTGCTGTTATTCTTTTGAAGCATTTCTTGATTCAGTTTGCTAATGATATAATTGTAATTTTTAATTGCAGATGCTTATCAGATTTGGGGGTTAAGGTAATGCTAACTTCATAAGATAATTAAGAGATTTCCACCAGAAAATAATTCAAATGGTTTGGAATTTTCTATTCTTTAAAGATTATACTTTAAATTACGGTGAATGTTTATATAAAACCAACTAGGCCATCATCTGTGATAATTGCTTTCTTCTGATTTTCTATTTCTCTCAGGCGGTGCTCATTAGCGCTGTTCCCTAAATAGGACCCTTCTCCTAAGCACATTGTAGTTGGATGTGACTTGCTTTGATGAGTGACTGAAAAGCGAAAAGAATGAGATTTTTAAAAGCTCTCCAGGTGATTCAGAAGTGCAGCCAAAGTTGAGAGCCTCTCACGAAGGTCAGAACTAGTTTAAATCGGAACCGGGAGGGATCTCCCAAAGTCACGGCTCAGTTTCTCTCCCTCCTTTTCCTCTTTCCTCCCTTTCCTCTCTTCCTCGCCAGAGTTTGCAGTGCGGGGAGGAAGCCGGGAGGAGGGGAGCTCACGACTGGCCCCTTGGAATCGCCCGGTGCCCAGGGGAGCCCCAGGGTGCACCTTAGGTTCCCCAGAGGCGGCCTCTTGGGCGCTCCTGGCTCAGGCTGGTCTCCCCTGCGGGAGAGAGACGCACGCGGCTGGCGGCGCCCGCGCGGCGGGCAGATGCGGGGAAGCCCGGAAGCTCGGCGGCCCCTCGTGGCCGTCCTCGCCGGCTGCAGCCTCGCCGCCGGCGCGCTCGGGGCTAAGAGCCCGGAGTCCCGCGCATTCTGCAAGTTTGGGCACCAAGCGGCCACGGGCAACTTCCGGGGACCTCTCGCAGCGGGCCTGGGGCTCCCGCCGGCTTCCCCGGAGTCGCTGCAGGCCTGAGAGGCCAGGCCGGCCAGGCCGGCGCGGGGGAGGCAGCAGCCCGGGGAGGCGGCGGGGGCGGGAAAGTAGCTGCCTCCGCGGCAGCTGGTGGAAGGCCGGGGCAGAGATGTCCACAACCCGGTGCACACAGGGCGGCGAGGACAGAGCCTGCAGCCGGTCGGTGGTTTGTCGTTCTCTGTAGCCCGCAGGTTTGTTCGGGGCAGCCCCTAGCAGCGTTGGGGAACAGGCGGCCTTTGCTTGCCAGAGCCGGGGCCCATATCTGTATCCCCAGAATCCAGATCTCTGAACCAGGTCTTGGAAGCACCAGGTGGTGCAGAACCAGCATCTGGCCCTACGTGCCCTAATTATTTTGGAGCCTTCACTTGCACCCAGCTTCCCCAGCGCCCCAGCTCAATGCCTTTAAGAACTAAGGGAGGGAAGGGGACTTGGCCCAGTGGATAGGGTGACCGTCTACCACATGGGAGGTTCTCAGTTCAAACCCCAGGCCTCCTTGACCCATGTGGAGCTGGCCCATGTGCAGTGCTGATGCGCGCAAGGAGTGCCCTGCCATGCAGGGGTGTCCCCCACATAGGGGAGCCCCACGCGCAAGGAGTGCACCCCGTAAGGAGAGCCGCCCAGCACAGAAGAAAGTGCAGCCTGCCCAGGAATGGCTCTGCACACATGGAGAGCTGACACAGCAAGATGATGCAACCAAAAGAAACACAGATTCCTGGTGCCACTGATAAGGATAGAAGTGATCACAGAAGAACACAGCGAATGGACACGGGGGGTGGGGTGGAGTGGGGTGGGGGGTGAGGGTGGGGTGAGGGGGTGGGGGTGTGTTTGTGTAAAAAAAAGAACTAAGGGAGGAGCCTCATCTCAGCCACATCCCTGCCACCCCACCCCACCCTCCCAGGGCTTTGAGCTCCGTGCCTGGTGGGACAAGTCAGTAATTCTTCCAAATATTGGCCTCTTCTGCTTAACATCAGAAATGTGTGTGAAAATGCTGATTGGAAGGTTATTTCCTATTTTTAAGTAGCTTTATTGCGGTGTAATTGACATGCAATAAATAGCACACCATTCATGTGTAAAATGTGGTATTGATTATATGGATATGCCCGTGAAACCATCCCCACAGTCAAGACTGAATATATCTGTAGTGAGTCAAAATAAAATAAAGGCTTTGCGCTGTCATGAGGCCTCAGTATCTCGGATCTTGCCTTGAGTAACAGAGGTCCCTCAGCGATCACCCCGAACCCCCACTTACACAGGATAAACCATTTCTCCCTGTCCTCCCCTCATCCTGTGTTGGCACCTCAAGTCCAACACAAACTCGCCAGACCCCACTCTTGCTCCACCAACCCCACAGCTCATCCTCTGTAACCTTCTAAAACCCTGCCAAGATGAATTGAAGATTGGGGAGGAGGGAAGGGAAATGGGGGCAGAATCCCGCAAAGACAGAGAGGACCAGCAGAGAAGCTGAACAAGGTTTTGGAATTTGGCAAGCACACCTCTGAGAGCTGCCTTAGCACCTAGAGAAAGCTGGAAGTGTAGCCTCTGCAGGGGCTGGGGGAAGTCAAGAAGTAGACAGAGCCTTAGCGCAGTACTCTGGGAGGGCACAAGGTACAGGGCCCAGGGAACTGAGAATCCAGCCCAGCAGACAGCGAGGCAAAGGAACACCCAAAACGGTGGGCTCAAAACCCACTTCACCGTCTCCTCCTCACAAGCCTGGAGAGACAACCCAGGTGACGGTAGCAGAGGCAGTGAGAAGTGGCACCTTTCTGGATACATTTTGAAGGCAAGCCAACAGGACTTCCTGATGGATAGGACATATAGCATGAGATAGAAAGAACGTTTTTGGCCATGGCAACTGGGGGAAAAATGAAGTTGACGTTAACTGAAAAGGAGAACTGCAGGAGTTGCAGATTTAGGAATAAAGAACTAGAGTTCAGATTTCAATGTGAAGTTTGAGATGCCCTTGGGATTCAAGTAGCAATGTTGAGCCATTTTCTTTATCCTGGTCAGAAACAAATCTGCCCTGTTACAGGCTGTTTGCCATACAGGCATCCTTAAGATATTCCAGGACATAAGCTGTCACAAGATGTGCAGAAATGCTGTTAGGGATTGCCCTCCCCAATATTTATCCCTTGTTTCCATTCTGTCCTGGCCACACGGTCAGCCACTGAGTAAGAGGAGCCAAGGCCAAATCTGCTCAGTTTGTATTCTAAGCAGAATTAGACCAACCTGCAGTGTTAACCTCAGCTATGCCCTCACGGTTCCAACTGAACAAATCCTTCACGCTCTCAATGTCTACCGTGGAGAACCAGGTGTCTGTGTAAGTTTCTGTATTAACCCAATAAAGAAGATATTAGGTATGACTATAGGTTCTTAAATTGGTGGGACATAAGGACTTGGAGTGCGGAAAGGCAGAAGTCTTATAACTCCAAATGAGAAGGCTTCTACACAAGGCCACATGGAGGGTTGCATCCAGGGAGATCACAGAAGGCAGCTAAAGGATAACCAACAAGGTAGCATTAGCTAGGTTGTGGGCACTTGACTAATTTGAATGATTCCATGAATTCTGGGGCCTAGAGCTGATTGGTTGGTATCTGACCCCAGGGTGATGAGGATGGGCCCAGAGTGGTCCTGAAAGGCAAGTAATTGGGGTGTAGACTTAACACAGTTGCTCATGAAGGGGAACCAACAAGCCCTCCTAGCCATGTCAAGACAGAATTTCAAAGAAAACTATTATAGGACCCTGAAAAGTGGGCCCTACATTAGCTCACAGGCTGATAATGACTAGCCTTCTACCTCGTTCTCATTTGGGGCATGTAATAGTTTGAAGTTCTTTTATAAATCCCCAAAGAGGATTATATTTTTTAATTAATCCATTCCGGTGGAAATGGGACCTTTTGATTGGATTACATCAGTGAGGCATGAACCAGCTTGGCTCTCCACCTTCTTGCTGGGTCTGATATGAACAGAGAAGGCGCCGCCATATTGATCCTGCCCTGTAAAGGAAGTCTGCAGGGAAAAGAAGCCCTGACGGCTGACAGGTCCTGGAGTCAAACTACCAGAGCATCGAGGCACAGAAAGAGGCCTTCGAGGGATTGGGTCCAGGGAGCAGCTCAAGGTTCAGGAGACGAGCCCTGCCACAGACTGATAGCTCCCAGCTGAACTAGGAAGAAAGCTGAGCTGGCAAGACAGAGGAGGCAGGAAAGAGACAAGCCCTATGGCTGGTTGCTCACAGCTGAACTCCAGGAGCTGAGCTCCAAAAGCTGGTGAGCCTGGAGGGGAAAGTGGAGACCTGGCAAGAGATCGCCCACCATCTTGCATCACCACGTGGCTGCTGACTTTGCTGAGAAAGCACCTCTGGTGGTGCCTTGATTTGGCATTTCACTGCCTTAGAACTGTAAGCTTTTACCATAAATAACATCCCCACTATAAGAGCCAACCCATTTCTGGTCCGGTCTTGGTTTGCCACAGGGCTGACGCAGGACTCTGAGGAGAGTCAGCCCAATATGAGCACAATACCAGCTAGGTCTCTGGTATGTCGGGCAAAGGAGGGCAGACCCATTATCTCTTAAGTTTCTTACAAAAGTTTAAGAAAGCCACACCAAGTGTCAACTTTCTGAAACAAGGCTCCAGGGGAAGTTCTGAAAGAAAAGGTCATTATGGCCCTCTCCCCTCAACACCTCCCAAGGTCTAACTCCCCCAACACCTCCACTGCCACAAAACTTGGGCAGCCCATTCTAATAGCTGTAACTTCACATTTATACTCACCCTCCAGACCTTTCATCTGAAAGGGCCAGGTATACGAGAAGAGGGATTAATCTTAATTTTTGAGTCCCCCAAATTGACACCCAGAAGATGAGCTGACAGGTAAGCCTGGAGTTACTGTTAGGGGAACAAAGGCACGCCATGCCCAAGAGGGGTCAGGATCGCCATCCCTCTCACCCTGGCTGTTACTCGGGAAGCAGTCGAGGTGATCCCCTTTCTGGGGACAGCTGCATTCAGTGCCTCAACTACTTTAAGCTGTTTAGTCCAGGCAGAAACAGAGGTGAAGTCAGACTATCAGCCCACTGTTGCTTAGCTTATAAATCACATTATCAGACTGCAAGTCATCTGGAAAGCTGAACACATGACAGATTAGCTTCAAGGACCACAGCAGTGTGCCTCAGAGTTGATGAAACAGTAACTTAAAAGAGTGTCAAGGGAGAGCAAAGGTCTGAGAGTCTGACCTGCTTGCGGTGGCCTCCCTTATTACGGGACAAACCCGTCAGCTTCTGGCAGGAGTCACAAGTCTGTACACAGCAGTAGTTTCTGCATCAAAAACAGCTGGCTTGGAAGCCGATGTGGCTCAGCCACTTGGATACCTGCCTGCCACATGGGAGGTCCCAGGTTTGGGTCCAGGGCCTCCTAAAAAGAGAGGTGCAGACGCCACCTCCCGCTGTAACAGAGCAGAGGCCACAAGCTAGCAGTCTCCGCAGTGCACAGAGAGTGGGTGTGGCTCAGCTTCTTGGGTACTTGCCTCTTATGTGGGAAGTCCCAGGTTCTGTTCTCGGGGCCTCCTGGAGAAGGCAAATAAATAATGAGCAGACAGATGAGCGAACCATCTGGGGGAGGAGGTATAAACAAAGGAAAAAGCAAATAAAAATAAATCTTTAAGAAGAAAAAAAAAACACACAAAAACAGCTGGGTCCAACCAGCAACTTGAGTCCAATCTGTATAAACCAATCTTTGCCATGGGCATCTACATAAGTAGCAGATCAACAAACACAGGACATCTTTAATCCACCACACTAGTTTTCCAAGTAGAACAAACCATAGGCCACTGGCAATAGCCCAGTGACCCAGAGTTACAACCCATGTGCAGGCCAACTATGTCCATTTCAGATCTGTTTGACTGGTACTGAGGCTGAACGTATATATCATCCCATCTGAAACACCATCTGGTATTTCAGTTTAGCTAAGCCATTTTTGGTCAGGCCCAGGAAGGCTGAACAGGGCCCTGATGAGTGGGAACATAGTTTTCCCCAGAGGGACTACAGCTATTTTTTCCCACGTTAAGCCAAGATGCCATTGGAGTCAGGACAGCTGTGTCCTTGAATCTACCATTTCTATTCCTGTGCAAGGCTTCCCTCTTTATTAATCTTGAGTCCAATTTGGTCCACCCAAAACAGGAATTTCAAGATGGAGAGTAAAGACCTCTACAGGTCAGGTATTTCATTTCAAGGAAAGCCCAGCAGCTAGCCAATGGCCGATTTCCAAAAGGGGTGTACTTGGTAGCTTTTTCAGAGAGCCACGGGTCCGATACCCAAGGGCATCTCCAAGTGGAGGCAGCCTCCCTTTACCAGTGGCTCCATTTAGCAGACACTCATTTTGTTTTTAATGCCTAGAGTCCAGTAAGGTGCTAGGGTTATTTTTTGGGGGGGGCGGGGAGGGCGAAGACACAGCATTTTGTCCTTGACTGCCAAGAAGATAGCAAGTCCTTAACTCACCCACATAATCCTAAGAAACTTTGATTGGCATACAGTCCCCAAATTTTCAGCGTTTAACAACCACACCTGCTGAAGCATGATGGCTGAGGCTTTTGACTTGCCAACAAACACATTCATATAGTGATAACTTTGCACATCAGAGGGTAGAGGTTCTTATGCTACATCCTGATCCATCCACCAGTGCCCAATGGCAGTGGAGTTTCTCCCACTAGCTCCTCTGACATGCGGTTCTTCCAAATGGGATAATCCCCTCTGGTTCTCATTGGATGGAGAAATACAAGCATATCATCAATTCCTGGTAGGTTTAAGTATAGACACAACAAAAACAGCATATTGAGGGAGCTGATGTGGCACAAAAAGTTGAATTCCTGCCTCCCGCACGGGAGGTCCTGGGTTTGGATCCCAGTGCCTCCTAAAGGAAACAAAAACAAAACAAGCAAATAAGAGAGAAATCCAATGCAGGGAAGCCAATGTGGCTCAGTGGTTGAGTGCCGGCTTCACACAAAACAGCAATGTTGAATTCACTCAGATGAACCCATTCAGTCAATTTGTTCCCTCTCCCCTGCTCCAGTGTGAACTCCCCCAAAACCCTATCCAAGCACCCCTTCCTGCACAAGACTGAGTAGGATGGCGATGTATGTCTTTATCCAACAGAGCTATTGTTCTTCCCCTACCCAAAGTTCCCCCGCATACTCAGCTTTTTCCTTAAAGTGTCTGAAATGGGGGGGGGGGGGTAGTCAAGGAGAAAGGAAGAACGGAGGGGTGAAGGGAGAAGAGGGCTCCATGCCAGCAAGCAAGGCATGTTTGCTTTGTCTCAGCATCCCAGCAGCTGCTTATGGCCCAACCGAGCCCTTCTGGTTCACTCCAAACCCTGTATCAGCTTTGGGGACTCCTTCCTCCCACTGAGAGGAGGGACAACCACTACGAATAGCACCATTTGGGCTGCTTGTCTCAATCCTGCCTCACCTCTCAGTCTCACTGACAGGCCTGTGGGAATCTTACCTCCCCACCATTTCGGCAGAAGTATTCCCTGCCACATCCCAGGGCTACCCACTTCTCCTATCCCTACCCCCCTGCCAAGGGTCTTCGTCCTTTCTCTTGCCAAAAGCCATGTCTCGGCCAGCCTTCTACTCTTAATGCCGATGTTTTCAATAATTGGAGGGTCTGAGATTTCTATCCTACTGGCAGCAAGTTAGCCTGCCACATTTTCATGGATGCTTGCAGAAGACGTGAGCCCCCTGGGTCAGAGAAGACGTGAACACAGCAAGCAGCAGGACTTTCATGTTATCTCAGTTCCCTTTGCCCAGCACCCATAGGAAGTATGATTGGGCCCATGTGTGCTGCACTCAAAATGGGTCTAAGGACAATTGATCTTTGGAAACTCCAATCTTTTAAAGGAAGTGCTAACAGTAACCTCCGTTCCCTATCAAGATAATAGGGTTCCTTAAGATTGTTCAGAGCAAAGTCTTAGTTTCAGACAAGTCGAATCTGACAAGATGAGCAATCCTCACAATAGAGGAACCACTGACCGAGTTCCTATTGTTTCTCCTCATACTTCAGGATACTCTTAAATCCCAAACCTTAGGCTGGATGGCTAAAATGCAGAACATGTGCTCTCTAGAAGCTTTATTATATGGTCCTGATGATGGACTTCTTTTCTAGAGAATTCCATTTTTCTGATGACTTGGCTCCTTGACTTGCTCAATGCTGTAGGTGGAACCTGTGGAGGTGGGCAGAGAGATGAGACATATTCCTTCCCCTCTCCTAGGAGAGGTTCTCCTCACCCAGCCTCCATTGGCAAGAACCAGAGAACCCAGAGACCTACCTTCTATCAAGACTGTTCTTCCCCATCCCTTTTTAAGATTTCACTTCAGTGCTATTCACTGGTATTAACCTCTTCACAATCCAGATTTGGGGCCTCTAAAGTCTGGGGTCTGTCAGGAAAGGCTGCTAATTGGTGAAAGCAAAAGCACTGCAGCACTGGCTTTTTGGCCAATGTAAGTGGACTTCGTGGTATGAATAAGAATCTCTTCAAAGTTTTAGTCAGGGTCTAGACACAGGCTGGTGTCTCATGCATCTTGCTCAAGAAACTCTCAGAGGATTGAAGTGGTGGCAGGAAACCAGAATTTGAAGCCAACTGGGAGAGCTCAGGAGGGAAGTACTGGTTTTTTTTTAATCACTAGTACAAATTCCACAATATGACCCAAGGTCCATGTACAGTCATCACTCCAAGAGGATTTTCCTGAGCAAGAGAGAAGTCAGGGCAAGTTGAGCAACTCCAAAGTTGAGTTTCCTACCTGGAAGAATAGACCCATTGTGGATTGCCTTCTAGCCTGACTTTCAAGATGTGTAAAACCCTGGAGAAGATAAAAGAGGTGAACTTACCAAGCTGCCAAATAGAGTCATTAATGTATGCCATACCTAGTATTCTCAGGCTGACTTTAAGAACCAACCGTCATCCTACACTGTCTTTCAAAGGTGCTGGTCAACAGGACCACTTGGATCCCTCCAGCCTTTCTCTGGGTTTTAAGAAGGAAAAGATGGGTTTTGCCTAATTAAGGCTCCTGCTCTCCTTGAGTCTTTTGGGGCTTGACAGAACTGGAAATGGCGGCAATTGTTAATTAGCAATCCATTGGAGGTCAGCTCAGCGCTGTTCAAAGACTCCACAAGTGGGAGAGGAAATAACCTTAGCCTAGGGATTCTCGACTGAGGGCTATTTGCTCCCCTCCCCCAGGGCACACCTGGCAATAGCTGAAGACATAATTAGTTGCTGCAACTGGTGGGGGAGAGTGCACTGGCATCTAACAGGTGGGGTCCAGGGATGCTGGTAAGTGACGTACAGCACAGCCCCTCAGAACTCTCTAGCCAAAAACACCGATCATGCCATGACCCAGATATCTTGCAGGGGGAAAGTATGATACTAACTTCAAATGAACTTGGTGGATTGTTTATTGGTCAGCTACTCATTCTAAGGCACTGCATTGTGAGGAAACAAAGCCCTCACTCAGATTCAGGTGCACTGAGTTTAAGCAGTATTGTCACCTATTAAGGAGGTAAAACTACTTTTCTGTAATTTCCAAGCTCCAATGGCTGCTTCTGGCAGGAGATAATCTTGGTTATTATAGTTTGGAACTATGTCTCTTTGGGTTAATGTTCACTGACTTCAGTTTCTCTCCCTTCCTCTCCCCATTTCCTCTCTACTCCCTCAGGATAGTCTAAATTACTAGGGGGTTATTGTTCTGACTTTAGGGAAGAGCATCTGAACAATTATCCACACACACTCCTGCAGATCTCCACCGAGAGCTATAACCCCTGGTCTTTGGTCACCTGCACCCATCCCCACTCCCGTCATTGCCGAAAACTTCTCAGGTCCATATCCTCCCCCACTCCCAACCTTTAGGTGTTAACAGCTTGGTTTCTATTCATCTTCTCTTCTCCAAGAAGGCCCATTCCAGGCCTGCTAATTCTCTTTGCAGGAGGTTTGCCATTCCAAAGCAATGGGGAATTGTTACCCACTCCTACAACCCTCTGCAGCCCTGGGAAGCTGAGGTGGGGTGATGATGGTAAACTAATCAGGCCCTCTCTTGGCCTTCAGTGCCCTGCAGCCATCTCCATCAGCTGTATTTGCCCTAAGCAGGTGAGGCTCTTCTAGCCCAGGATCTTAGGCAGAAGTTCTGTACAACTCACTTGGTTTACTGGCCTCCCTGCAGATTCCTGCAGGACTTCTGTTGTGACCCCACCCTGCAGATATACCCCCCAGGGGCTGTAGCAGAAGGAAGCAGCTCAGGGTCTCCCAGGAACACTCACTGACGTAACTCTTAGAGTCTTCTTCCAATTCTCAGTTCTTCCTCACCTGGGGTCTTCCTTTTGTGTCCAGAAACCTCTAGGTTTCTTCCACATCCTTTGCTTTTAATAAAGCTACACATGCTAGACAGAGGCAGTTGTGAGTAAAGAGGCCAAGTACAAGGAACAAGTGGCCATACTCTGGCCTCAACTTAGAACATCTGTAACTAGAAGCCTTGAGGAAAAAAGCGGCCTCTCATGTGTTCTGCTGCACTTTGCTGTTAACAGAGAAGGGATAAAACGTGAGTCGGGAAAAACCTGACTTTTCAGCAAAGCAGGCTGCTCCTGTGGCCCTCCACTGATCCCTGGGACCATGGTGAGAAGCACTGTGAAAGTTGCTGACTTCCCCAGGAGAAGCCACGGGCCTGGACATCATGTGAAGTGACTCATTTTAAGCATCGCCAGGACTGAGTGAACTAAATAAGCCTGGTTTGCAGTCCTGACTTGCTCGGCCCTCAGGCCAGCGCTTGGCTGACCAGAAATCCTTACAGAGAGTAGGAGGAGACTTACCACCTGGAAGCGAGGAAGCCCCCTGTCACCAGCCCAAGTCCATTCCCACTGCCCCTCGAGGTTGTCAGGCCAAGTGCTCTAGAGTCCTGGGAACCAGGCCTCCCGGCTTAAATCCCTTCCCCCTTGAGTTCTCTGTAGTTTGAAAAGAGAATTCTGGATTTGGTTTTCTTGCTTATGGTTTGAGATCATATTGATTCTATGCATCCACTAGGAAAATATGCAACATTTATTTCTTCAAATATTCTTTGTTTTCATTCTCTCCCCTTTTTTGAGACTCCAGTTGCATGTATGTTAGACCTTTGAGTGAGTCTCATAGGTCCCTATGCGCTAATCCTTTTTTTAAAAAGAGATCATCTTTTATTAAATGTCTGAATTATGAAAAGAACTATATAAAGTATACCATCAGGGTGTAAAACAAAAAAGCAAGACCACATTTTGACCAAAAGAAAAACAAAGGAAAATTGTTAATGTAAGTAGGAAATTACAATGTAATGAAGTATCGTTTTTTCAATCTTAATAAAGTTTTCATTTTAGAAATTTTTGATTTATAGTAAAATTGCAGATACAGCACACACAGTTCTCATATATTCCCTAGCTAGTTTTCATTATTAATATCGTATATTATTATGATAATTTGTCACACTTATTTAACGAATATTGATACACTGTTATTAGCTAAAGTCCATATTATTCAGATTTCCTTAGTTTTTATCTAATGTCCTTTTTCTGTCTCAAGAACCCATCCAAGATGTTACATTTAGTTGTCATGTCTATAGGCTGTTCTTGGTTATAACATTTTTTCTCCTTTTTTTGGTTATCATTATTCTTTTTTTTATCCTTTCTGTGTTTCAGTTTGTGTGTTTTTTATTGATCTGTGTTCCTGTTAATTCCTGCTGTTTTCTTATGGGTCTGGTCTGTTGTTATAGTCATCTATTGAGTTTTTAATTTCAGATATTCTGTTCTAGAATGCTTCTTTGACTCCTTTTCATTGATTCCAAATAGCTATTAAAATTTTCTGTACTTTCCGCTATTTTGTCTTTCCTCCTATTTTATTTTCTCTTAATTACTGGTTATATGGTAATGACTCTTTGCATGTCAGGTAAGTTTTGATTGTACATCTATCATGATGTATGAAAGAACCATAAAATTCCAAGTTGATGTCATCATTTCCAAGAAGTATTTTCCTTTTTCTCTTTTAGGTAGATAGGATCACTTCAGTCCAGCTGAATTAGGACTTGTTTTCTGTTTTGACAACATTTAATCAACTTTACATTGCTTCTTTTCCTAGGGTGCAGACGTCCTGAGCATTAATTTGAGAATATGATGGTCTTTGTCTCCTCAGCTCTGAAAATCTGTGGGAGACTTACATATGTCATTCAGAGGTTTTCAGCTTAACTCTTTAGACTCTTACCCCTGTGGCTCCAAAATTCAGCAGATGCTTTGGGAGAGTCTAATCATGGGTTTGAGGCCCCTTCCATCCCCGGTTTTGTTACTCTGGCCTCTTGTGAATGTCAAAATCCATGCTGGTTTCTCTGTCCTTCTTGAGTGGCCTTCTGCTAGGTGGTCAAACTTGGATTCTCAGTCTCTAGCTTATGTCAGAAGTAAGAATTTAGTTCTCCCAGGTAAAAAGTGGTCCTTTCACTACTTCTCTAGATCTTTCTTTTGCCTGTTTTGGTTTCAGGCTCCCTTCCCTACCACTGAAACTTTTCTTTCCAACCAGAGGACATGTCTTTTAATAGCCAGTTTGGTATGTGTTCTATCTTTTCTATCATTTAGAGAGTGTAATAACAAAGGAGAGTGTACTGAAATATGAAATATAGTGGACAGTGATATCAAAGTTGTCTGGGGAAGTTGGTTTGGTTGGTTGATAGCCAAGGAATCTCATACTGTGACATTTATCTTGTTGAATTCCTCGTGGACTAAGGTCTGGTCCTCATATTTGCAGATTCAGAAACTTGAAATCAGGGTAGAAATGGAATCACACTATGCAAACTTACAAGGGACTGAAGTATTAAACAGTGTTTTTATTATTTTACATTGAGATCTAGACCTACCAAGGAGTTCAGATCTTTAGTTCCTCTGGCAATAAAAAATATATGGGAACCAAATTGTAATCCAAGGAGAGATGATGGCATGATGTAAATGATTAATGCATTCATATTATGCTGTCTTTGGATTTTAGCTCCTTGGATTTTAGTCTTTTTCCCAAGATTACCTGTATTATATAGGAAGAAATTACCAGTGTTTGCATCTCTAATTTTCCTTTTGTCTGCGCTCTGGTACAATTACTTTACTTGTTCCTTTGTTTGTTTTTTTAAAGATTTATTTATGCTTCCCCCTCCCGTCCCCTGTTGTTTTGCACTCACTGTGTGCTGTGTGTGTCCATTCACCATGTGTTCTTCTGTATCTGCTTGTCTTCTCTTTAGGCAGCACTGGGAACCAATCCTGGGACCTCCTAGAGTGGGAGAGAGGCCCCTAATCTCTTCTGTCGTCTCAGCTCCCTGGTCTGCTGTTTCTCATATTGTCTCTCCTCTGTGTCTCTTTTTGTTGCATCATCTTGCCGTTACTCCTGGACAGGCCAGCACTCCATATGGGCCAGCTCTCCACTCAGGCCAGCTCGCTGTGGGGGCCAGCTTGCCTTTACCAGGAGCCCCAGGGATTGAACCCTGGACTTCCCATATGGTAGATGGGACCCAAGTCACGTGAGCCACGTCTGCTTCCCTAATCACTTTACTTTGGATTGATCCATTTTTCTTCATGTGTATTGTTACCACCAATAGGACTGTAAACAAGTCCTTGTCTGCACTACCTTCTTAGGATATCTCTTCACTTCTTGAGTTTATATTTCACCTACTAGAGGTCAATTTTATATTTCTTATTTTCAGTTTCTTGGTAGAGAAACCTCATTATTGCTTCTTTATAATTTTGACACGTACATAGCAAACCCCAAATGTACCTTTGGGCACTTTTGAACTTAAGAACTTGTACCCTTTCTGAACATCACGTCCCTCCACTTTGTCATTTCTGGTTTCCAGCTTTATTCCTTCTTCCATTAATGGGTGCATGAGTGATCCTGTGGGTTTGCTATTTTGAGCTTGCTACTTTGAGTTAGCAACCCACGAGGACCGGGCGGGCTTCCACGGCTCGGCGGTGAGCCCTAGGCCAGCGCGTGGGCCTAGGTTCTCCAGGTGTGGGGGACGCGCGGTAAAAACCACGGAGACAGCCTGTGAGAGTGAGCTAGTCCACTTTATTGTGGAAATACACTTGATTATATAAGGTCGGGTCAAGGGAGGGGTAGGAACAGGAGCGGATTAACTACGGGGCAGTAGTGGATAGGCGGAGCTGTGCAGGCAGCTATGAGGTAGGCGGTGAAGGATAGCAATGGCTGGAAAAGGGAGATAACAAAGGCTAGGAGGAGGGGTGAAGGGAGGCAGCAACAATTGCTCCTTTTGTTTTATAAAAAAAAACGTGAGAGAGTAGGGGGATGGGCTGTGGAGGGTGAGAGAAAAAGGGGGTAGAATTGACTGGCGATGGGCAAATGACATATCATTTGGCCAGAATGTATGCATAGCCCTTAGGGTCGGTGCGTGCCGGTGCTAGACGAAATATCTAACATGATGTTGCGCACGCTTTTTTTTGGGGTGGATAGCGCTGTGGCTGGCTTAACCGCGAAGGACTCTCAGACATATAGCAATAAAGGGGGGCAGAGGGTGCACCCAAGCCCTTTACACCGAGGGAAACAAACCCGTGCCGGCGGCTAAGGTCAGGGAGTTTCACAGCAAGCAGCTTCACAGGCGGGAAGTACGGTGGGAAGGGGGGCGAGGACAAGGGCGGGATTGGGGAGCGAGATCAGAGGTAGCAAGACGGTGGTAATGGATTTGAACAAACGAGGAAAATACACTGTCAGCGTGATCCTTGGCAAGACGGATGATTCGTCGAATGGCCCAAGGACCAACGGTGAGACCTAGGATGATGAGCAGAACTGGGGTTATTAGCGGGAGGAGATAGGGGAGGAGGGGCTGCAGGAAGCCCCAGGAACCAGCAGTTTGGGCTCGTTCAAGTCGGCGTTGGTTGAGACCTTTTTCAAGTTCTTTTAAGCTGGAGTCTACTAAACCGGTATAGTTGGCATAGACACAGCATTCTTCTCCCAGAGCTGCACATAGGCCACCTTCTTTGAGGAGGAGGAGGTCAAGGCCTCGGCGGTTTTGCAGGACAACTTCTGAAAGGGAATTGAGGGAGTCTTTAAGATATTTGACTGCATCTCGGAGGTAGATGATATCAGAGTCTACTGCTTATCTGAGGTTTTGGAGGGCGGAGGCTTGTGTGGCTAGGGCTGCAACACCAGTGGCAGCTCCAGCTGTAGCTAGGAGGGAAGTGACAGTGAGTACAGCAGTAATAGGTTCGCGTTTGTGGAGGTAAATAGCTTCTTGAGTGTGGTCAAAGGCTTCAAAGAAATGTAGAGGAGTGTGATAGATGACTCGAGGCGTGAGGAGGATGAGAACACACGTTTCTTTGGTCTTGTTAAGTGTGGCAACAGATAAGCATGGGGTAAGTCCGGTGGAAGAGCAGAGCCATTGGGTGGTGTTTAGGGAAACTAAGTATTTGGCAGAGATGTTTGGGGAGGTATAGTTGGTACAGGCAGTAAGGCTAGGAGTGTGGGAAGAACGGGGGTGAATGCATAAACCTTTGGAAGAGATGTGCGTAAAAGTGAGTGGGACATGAGTAGATTGATTCCAATTGCAGGAAGAGGGGGAATCTTTGGTGGAGGAAGTAAAGAGTGGTGAAGGGATAGCAAGTGGATCATAGAGGGGGAGGCTGGGGGAAAGACACAACCAGCAAGAGCGAGTGAGGTTGGGGTGGGAGGCGTTGAGAGAGGAATAGGAGGCGTTTAGGAGTTTGAAGTAGGGACTAGAGGGGATGAGAGGATGTGGTTGTATACCTGAAGCGGGGGGGGGGGGGGGGGAGTGGGGCTTGTAGAAGGGACGACGGCGGCCGAGGTGGAAGAGATTTTGAGGGGGGTAGATGAGGATGGAAGAAGGTGAACAGTGGGTGAGGGAGGAGGGTTAAGGATGTGGTTGGGACCAATAGCAGAGGGTGGGGTGGAGACAACACGCTTTTGGATTTCAAACAAAGCGCCACGATCATAGTTGCTCATATACAACCGGAGTCCATAGGGGCGAGCGGCCAGCCATGTATCGTCGTTTGGGTTTTTTACTGTCAGCCAAATGAAGTCCCAACGGGAATTGTTGGCTACTTGGAGAGAGAGATACGGGTCTCTGTTGGGGGCGCCGGACCATCCATGGGCCATGGTCACACATCCCCAAGAGGGGCAGTAGAAGTGTGATGGGTCATGACAACCTCGAGCACTAGCAGGACAGATGTAAAAACCAGACACAGGGTTGAATTGAGGGCCAAGGAGACGGTTGTTTCGAGAAAGCAGGCATGCTGTATTCCCGCCTCGACAGGATGAGGAGGAGTGGTGGCCTACTTTCGCTTTTCTGATGTTGCTTACTTGGCATTCGGGACGGAAGGAAATTCCAGCAAGAGGGCAGACGTGTGTGAGAAAGGAGGGAGCGACACTAGTAACATTATAAGCGAGAATGCGTTTTTCCGGGAATGTCTGCAAGGTCCAGTTGAATGGCTGATGGGATGAGGAGCTTTGGGCAGAGGAGGCTAGAGACAACATGAGAATGAGGAGATGGATGAGGTAGGGAAGGGTAGGGGAACAGGAGGCGGGGGTGTGAACAGAGCGGGCCTGTCGGAGGAGCTGGAGAACTTGGCGCTCGATGGGGTCATCGTCTTCAAGGGAAAGACGGCTTAAGCGGCGGGCAAGGAAGCGTTGTCGACGTCGTTCGCGGCGAGAAGGAGCTGGTGTGGTTCTCACGGACGGTGGTGTTGGAGAGGTAGGCTCGAGTGAATTTACTTGGGGGCGCATGGTGGTCATGGGAGGAGGGCGACGAGGGAGGTGAAAACGCCAATTAGAAGTAGAAAGGCGACAGCAAGGAGAAAGCGTTGGCGGAGGTTCCAATCTGCTGGGGCTGTAGCCGCGAGACAGACAGCTGAAAAGATTGTTTAAAAAATGAAGACTATAAAAAAGAAGTATAAAAGTGGGTGAGGGTGCGAGGGGAGTGGGAAGAGCATCTGCACTGAGAGTTCTTCTCTGATAAGTTGTAAGGCACGTTTCGGTGGAGGTTAGGCACTTGTCAGCAGCAGGTTGTAGAGGCGGCAATAAGGCTCTTCTTGTAGACTGTGCAGAGGTGAGTCCTTTTGGGGAATCTGTAAAGACAAAGAAAGGAGAAGAGAGCCCTCATAGGGGAGGGACAATCAGCAGAAGGAAACTCGGAGAGAGCACTTATCTAATATAAACATTTCAGGGAAGGGCTGGTTGGTGCTGGATTTGAGCGAATGGGGCGACATCTGGGCCTCCGCAGTCAATGTTGTCTCTTACAGAGGGCATAGTGTGTTCATCATTCGGTGGAACTTTGGGGTCGGTGGCAGGCCTGATGTAGCGCCCAGGAACCCAGAGTGGTTGTGGCTCGGAGTCTGGGAAGATACAAGCAAAACCTCTCCCCTGTGCTAGCAAGGGAGCTGGATCTTGCCAAAGGTTTGTGGCGGGGTCTTTCCAATGAACAAGGGGAACTTGCGAAGGTTGCCACATGGGTCCCCAATGTTTATGGGTTGGGGAGAGTCCTTTGTCATCGAAGGTCAGGAGATTGTGATGGATAAGGCAGGCAGTAATGACGTCGGCAGGGGCCTTGTGGGGAGAGGAAGCTTTTTCCTTTTGAATGAGTAGCTTGAGCTGCTGGTGAGTATGCTCAATAATTCCTTGCCCTTGCGGGTTGTAGGGGATGCCGAAATGATGTGTGATGTGGTACATCTGCACAAAGCTGGCAAAGGTGGCACTGCGATAGGCTGGTCCATTGTCGGTTTTGAGATCCCAGGGAATTCCCATGAATAGAATGGCTTGCCGAAGCGCTTTGATGCAATGTTTGGCACTCTCTCCTGTGAGGGGCACGGCATAGCATAGGTGCGAGAAGGTATCAACTGCAACATGAAGATATTTAAGGCGCCCAAAAGCACTAACATGGGTGACGTCTAGCTGCCAGCGGGAGTTAGGCCGCAGGCCGCGGTGATTAGCTCCGCGGGGCTGCAAGGGTCCAAGGGGTAGCAAAGGTGCGCATGTTCGGCAGGAACGCACAAGATGTTTGCATGTTTTGATGGGGAGGTCTGGAAAGAGCCTCTGGATAGATCGCTCAGAGAAGTGGAATTGAGAGTGTAAAAGTTTGGCTTGGTTGACGAAGTCTCCTAGTCTTGTTTTGTCAATGGAATCTTCTCGAATGGCAGCTGGGTATACATGGCGGCCGGACGCTAAGCCGTCAGCAAGGGCATTTCCTTGAGTCAGTGGTCCTGGCAGGCCAGAGTGACTTCTGATATGAGCGATGAACCAGGGTTGTTGCCTTTCTTCAAGCAGTCGCTGTACAAAGGCGAGTGCTTGGTCTATAGATGAGTCGCTGGGTAGAAAGGTAGCAAGTGGGAGGCTGCGACATACCTGTAAGGTGTACAAGCTGTCTGTAAAGATGTTGAGAGGCTGGTCTGGGTAAAGATTGAGGACTGCAGCGACAGCTAAGAGTTCACCCACTTGAACAGAAAGGTGATTGGCAAACATCAACTGTCGTGGCTCAAGCTTTCCTGGCACATATATGACAGCAGCGAAGCCCCTTTTTGAGGCATCAGTGAAAGCAGTGATGGCAAAGGGGATTGGCTTTCTTGCGGGCAGCGGATGGAACGGGTGGAAAATGCTAATTGAGATACACCTTGCAGCAGTGAATGATGAGGATAGTGGTTGTCGAAGGAGCCATGAAAGAACTCTATCAGGCTCTGCATTTAAGCATTATTCATGATAAGGGAAGTAACTTCTTTTGCATCAAAGGGCCAAACAATGGTGTGTGGCGGGACGCCGTACGTTTGTATGGAGAGAAGTACTAAGTCAGTGGCTAATGTGATCCAAGCCCTTGTAAATGGGCAGATTTTTGGGAGTTTACTTTTTGACGTGTGTAGAAAGAGAAGAGGACCATCTTGCCATAGGAGACCCGTTGGGGTGACTGGTGTTGGCAAAACTAAGGCAAGGATTGGGAGATTGGGAGAGAATCGCTCTAGGCGGCATTGCTGGAGTGCAGCATTTACTTGTTGGATGGCTTCTTTGGCAGCTGGGGTGATGGTGATGGGGCGAACGACTGCAGCGGATGGACTGCATTTAGTCTGCAGGAGCTCGAAAAGGGGTTGCATCTGCGCTGTTGTGATGGGGAGTGCTGATCGAAGCCAATTGATTTGTCCGCAAAGCCGTTGGAGCTCAGTCAGCGTCATGTGATCAGAAACATGGATTTGTGGGCTGGTGGGCCGAATATATTGATGAAAATGAAAGCCTAAGAACTGGAAAGGTGGCTGGGGGTTAACTTTGTCAGGTTGCACTGTTAATCCAAGACTTGAGAGGTTCGTCATAACTGCAGAGAGTAGATCATTGAGAAGTGTGTTAGAACTTGCTGCTAAAAGAAGGTCATCCATATAGTGGACGATGTATGTGTGCTCTGGATGGAACTTAGAGCGTAGCGGCTCAATGGCATGATTGACATAGAGCTGACATATAGTTGGACTGTTCCGCATGCCTTGTGGTAGTACTCGCCATTGGAATCGGAGTGCTGCTCCTTGATTGTTGGTACGCGGGACTGTAAACGCAAACCGTGGACAGTCTCACGGGTGAAGAGGAATGGAGAAAAAGCAATCTTTGATGTCAATAGTGGCTGCATAAAAATGCTGGGGGACTGCAGTGGGATGCGGGCAACCAGGCTGAGGTGACCCCATTGGCTTAATATGCTTGTTACTTTCTCGAAGGTCGTGGAGGAGGCGAAACTTACTTGTGTTCTTTTTGTTGATGACAAAAACTGGCGAGTTATAGGGACTGGTAGATGGCTCAATATGCCCTGCCTGTAGTTGCTCTTCAACGAGGGCAGAGAGAGCTTGTAGTTTGTGAGTTGGCAAGGGCCACTGCTCGACCCAGATGGGCTCCTCTGTGTCCCATTCCAGAGGGATAGGGTCAGGTTTTGAAACAGGAGCAGTGGCCCCTATAAGGGGGGGGGGGGCGGTGCAGCTAAGAAGGCTTCTGTGGTGATTCGAGCTTTTAGCTGGCTGAGTACATCTCTTCCCCACAGGATGGTTTGGACTGAAGAGAGGACGAGTGGACGAATTTGACCTTCGTTACCCTCTCGGTCGCTCCAATGCAGAGGCTGAGATGTTTTCCAAGAAGTAGCAGCTCCTGTGGCGCTGATGACTTGAGGGCCAGTTTCGAGGGGCCAGTGATTAAAAGCGGCGATTTCGAAGGGAATACAAGAGATTTCGGCACCTGAGTCTAAGAGTCCGTCAAGCCATTGTCCCTCTATTTTAAGTTCTAGTGAAGGTTTTCGGTGACGTTTGATAGGCATGGTCCACATTAGGGTTTTGGAGCTTTGTGGAGGGCCTCTTGGGGGAGGGGCTGAGGCCTGCCCCGCTGGAAGTTTAAAGGCTGAGAAAAACGTTGCGCTGAGTGGCAGTCGTGGGCCCAGTGATACCCTTTACCACAGCGCGGGCATGGCGTGGGGGGACCTCTTGGTCTGTGCAGTGCTATGGCAGGGCGGGGAGCTGCCGGTTGAGGGCACTCGCAAACAAAATGACCGGGCTGACCGCATCGAAAGCAGGCAGAAGTGGAGGCAGATGAGACAGCCATGGCGGAAGCGAAGGCAGCAGTAAGTGCTTTAGTCTGTGGGTCAATGTCTCGACAAGCTAGGACCCATTCGTGCATCGGCTTGTCACGGATAGGAAGGATGACAGCTCGGAAGGGTGCGAGGCACCCATCGAGAATGAGTTCTTTTGCTAATGCAAACTGAGCATTTTCGTTAGTAATTTTACATTGGCATGCTTCGATAACACGGGCAACAAATGCCGGAAAGGTTTCTTGTGAGTCTTGAAGCCTTTGCGCGAACTTGGTGGATTGTTTGGTGGAAATTAAAGAGAATGACCGCTGAACGAGAACTTTCACTCGGTGCCAAAACCCTGGGTCTATGTCCACATAGGAACGAGGGTCAGCATAGTTGTTAACCCCTGTGTAGGCATCAGCTGGATCTTGGACACCTGCTCGAACATTTTCCACTACTTGTTGATCAACAGCCACTTGATAGTGAGCGCACCATTCAAGGAACTGGCCTGGCTGAAGGATGGAACGGGCTAGAGAAATCCAATCATAAGGAAGAACAAGCTGAACCCCTAACTCTTCTATTAGTTGTTGAGCATATGGGCTATCAATGCCGTCTTCTTTAACGGCTTTGCGAAGAGTTTTAACTTCTTCTGCTGTGAAGGGAAGCCAAGTCTGAGGGTGTTGCTGTGTGGGCAGCGGGTTGAGCGGGTATAGCTGGGGGGCGGGAGAATGTGCTTCGCTAGAAGCAGGTGGGGGGCTGCTGCCATACGGTGGTGGCGAGGGACGAACGGTAGCGGGAAACAGATGAGAGAATGATGGCTTAGCAGCGTCAAGGCGGCAACAAACTGGCGGCGGGATATTTTTGGGCGCTGGACAAGATGGCGGAGCGGCTACATCACTTCCGGGCGCCTGCCAAGATGGCGGTGTAGTTACGTCATTTCCGGGCGCCGGCCAAGATGGCGGCGAAGTCGCGTCATTTCCGGGTGCCGGCCAAGATGGCGGTGAAGTCACGTCATTTCCGGGCGCCGGCCAGGATTGCGGCGAAGTCACGTCATTTCCGGGCGCTGGCCAGGATGGCGGCGAAGTCACGTCATTTCCGGGCGCCAGCCAAGATGGCGGCTGCATTATTTCCGGGGCAGGGCCGGAAGATGACGGGACAGGGAGGGGCAGGTAAAGGTAAGAGGAAGCGCCTTTGTTCCCGCCGGCGGGCTCGGATATAGGTGAAGAAGAAGCCGGAAGTGCGCCATTTTGGGCAGAGGTGGAAGAAGAGGGAGAAAGTCCACTATTTTGAGGAGCTACTGAAGCGGCTTCTGCGGGTTGTGGGGAGCGCGGGCGGGGAGGTTCGTGCTCGAGCGCAGCGGCGAGCTGGTCAGACAGAGAATTTGTGTCGCCAGGATCATCGGGCTCATAGTCATTGGGTTGCTTAACCGATTTGTCTCGGATGGCTTCTGACGGCGCACCAAGGAGACAGGCGTGTATGGCTACTAGAGCAGGCAGCAGGCCGGGCGGAAAAGACCGCTTTTCATGCTCTATGGCGGAGGTGACTCGATCTATGAGTCGAGAGTATGTGTCTGGGCTCCAGAGCTGGCAGGTGGCGAGCCACGGATTAAAAGGGAGTAGCAGGTCCCAGTATTTTTGGAGCTGTTTCAGGGAAACGCGGACTCCATTGGTATCAAGCAGGGCGGCTAAAAGCCGAAACTGAGGGGTATGGTGTGAGGAGAGAGAGGCGCCCATAGTGGGAGAAGAAAAGACGGCGATGGGGTCCCTACCTGGAGAGCTGAAATGGTCGCCTGTAGACAGCAGCAGCAGCAGCAGAGAGGGGCCGGAGGGCGGTGGAAGGAAAGGATCCCGGACGGGCGCCCAGCTGTGGGTTTGCTATTTTGAGCTTGCTACTTTGATTTAGCAACCCATGAGGACCGGGCGGGCTTCCACGGCTCGGCGGTGAGCCCCTAGGCCAGCGCGTGGGCCTAGGTTCTCCAGGTGTGGGGGACGCGCGGTAAAAACCACGGAGACAGCCTTTGAGAGTGAGCTAGTCCACTTTATTGCGGAAATACACTTGATTATATAAGGTCGGGTCAAGGGAGGGGTAGGAACGGGGGCGGATTAACTACGGGGCGGTAGTGGATAGGCGGAGCTGTGCAGGCAGCTATGAGGTAGGCGGTGAAGGATAGCAACTGCTGGAAAAGGGAGATAACAAAGACTAGGAGGAGGGGTGAAGGGAGGCAGCGACATGATCCCTTAGAAAGTATTTGCTTGATGTTGTAGGAACCAGTGACACTAGAGGATGTGCCAGTGGACTTTACGTTGTAAGAATGAAAACAGACCATTACCAGAGACCCTGAAAAACCACATGAACTCTGTCTCCTTGGGTAAGTATAGCTTTATAATTCTATAGACCGAAGTTACTATTTCCTTAAATGTCAGAATCTATAGGATTTACAAGTGCTCGTCTGAGCCTGGGCTTTGAGTTTAGGGACAAGAGATTTTTTATATTTAGTAATGTATAGAGACAAGATTTTCTTTTATTACTAACCAGGTGAAAGCTATTTTGTTTAAAACATTCTAAATAGATAGCTTTAGTGTGTTATCTGAGAGGCATCAAAATTCCTCTATCTCAGAGTTCCTGAAGACTGCTGAGGACAAAATTCTGAGATGCTTCTATCCATCATAAACACCTAAGCCCAGATCCTTTGACAAAAGTAAGCTATCACCTTTTCCTAATCATTAATCTTCCAAGTGAGAAGAACCTTATTAATGGGTAACAGAAGAAAAAAAAGGAAAAAGTCACAAAATACATAGCCAAAAAAGAATCATCTAGCTAAGTAACAACCGAGTAGGTAGGATTCTTTGTAAACAGCAGTCCATCTGTCCCTTGTGGGGATAGTAACAGTAGTGGTTCTATGAGGTAGCTCTGGAAATGTGGGCTAGGGTCCTCTGTGCAGATCCCCCTTTTATGTACAGAAGATTGGTTTCACCTAGTGAGGGCATAGGGAGTATAGTATGGCGAAATGAAGTTGATGTTGCTCCCACATGTCTCTGTGATCTCAGAGAAAGACATAGCCCTCTTCCATTGCTATTTAATCTCTCCAGATTCCATTTTTTTCTACTTATTCTAGGACATTGTTTTAACAATTATTTTTTGTTTCGGTCTTTCCCTGTTCATTAGCTCCTTTCCTTCTCCTTTCAGACATTTAGGAGTTTATCCTGCTTTTAAAAACAAATACCTTGTCCAACAGCAATTTAATTTTTGTCTTCCCTTCAATTTTACTCTCTTCTTTTATTACCAAACTTTTAAAACTTGTAGCTAACAGTCTCAATACCTATTTTTTTAATATTTGAATTTATATTCTTATCTTCTGCTTTTCTAGTAAACTTATTTTGAAGAGATTCCTGAAGGTTTATTTCTTTAAAGCAGCATGTTCATAGTTTTTTCCCTAGTCAAACTTTCTTGTTGTGCTTGATATTTTATCTTTTCTGGTGTGACACCACCATGTTCTTGTCTATTCTAGCCTCGTTCCAAATGCTTCTCATTAACATTAATTCCTCTCTAATGAAAATACATAAACTTCTATGGTTTATTTCCTAATTGTTTATTTTTGTCTCAGAGAATCCATAAATTTTGATATCCTCAAATAGTCAGTCCTTCCATGTCTTAACCCTCTGTTTTAGTAGGGGTTCTTTAGAGAAACAAAATCAATAAGCTATGTATGTATATAGATACTAAGAGATTTATTATAAGAATTAGCTCATGTGACTGTGGGGAATGGCAAGTCTGGATTCTGTAGTGTAGAATGCAAATTAGAAACTCTAGTGAGGGTGAAGTTGAATTCCCAAGAATAGCTTGCTGGCTGGCTAATGGCAGTAGAGGCAGAAATTCTTCCTTCTGACCTCTGAAATCCTCAGTTCCACCTCCCAAGACTGCCAACTGATCAGATGAGTAGACCCCTCACATTGCTAATGGAAATCTCCCCAATTTGCTGAAGTTGCAGTTAACTATCGATGCAATCAACTGATTACATATGCCAGTCCATTTACAAAATATCCTCACAGTAACAATTAGGCCAGTGCTGTTTGACCAAACAGCTGGACACCACAACCCAGCCAAGTGGACACATGACATTAACCATCATACTCCCTGAAATAAGTTTTTTCAGCCCAGATAGCTAATTTACATTGTATCCTCATGGTTTCTCCTCCTTTGTCTCCATTTGAATGTCCCCCTTCACTTTAAATCACTTTAAAATCAATATGTTGAAAAGTGAAATCTCCAACTTTTATTAAGTACCTCTTTTTCCTTCTTTACTTTTTCTGTCATTAGTGCCATTATTCTTCCAGCCTCCTAAGCTAGAAATCATTGTATTTTTATGAGTCTTATTTTGAAAAATTCCCCATATTCAATATCAATACTTTTTGTTTCTTCCTCCTTATACATTAAATTTACTCCTCTACCAAATTCTTATCGGTATTATCCCAACCCAGGACCATATCATTAATTTCATACTTTCATGCTGAATATGATAGCCTTATTCTCTTTTTAACCATTTTATATGGAATTAACAAGCATTTTCATCTAAACCATTATGTATTTATAATGATACTACCCTGAAAGAAAATTTAAACTATTCTATCTCCTGCTTTATGATTTTGAATTTCTCTGTCTAATTGTCAGAGCTCTCCATTATCTGATCTCATTTCACTTACCCTGTCATATTTTTATCTCTGTGTTCCAAAGACATATATTAATATTTGAATTCATCTCATGGGCTGGTAGTCACGTCATATACATTTCTGTGTTTTATCTTTGATTATACTATGCATTTTGTCTAACTGCTACCATTTCTTTACCATGCCTATCCATATTGATCCTTTCTTTTCTAAGCTCCCCCCATTAATCATGACCTATAGTGTATAATGTTACATTTTTTCATTGCACTGCCTTATTTTTATATTAAAAAAATTTTTTAACTGACATGTGAGTCTTGTTTTTCCCTCTAGTTTACAGAGGGAAGAGATAGTGTCTTCTCCTTAATCTTGAATACCTTACCTGAAGTCAGAGCAGCACCTCCAGAGCAGAGCATTTCCAAAAGAGAAATAATATTCTGACATGACATTAGAAAAATGTTCAAATGATGTTTCCCGAGATTCCACATTAGAAGAATTGGAAATCGATGACCAGTTTGAAAACTACCAATATAACAAGATTATAAGAAAAAGCTTATTCAAAAGAAAAATCATGAACATGGTAACTTTGGAGAAATATTTAATTTGAGTGCAAACATTTTTAAACAACTGAGTTTCTACAAGACAAAGACCTCATAATTATGACACAAACAGTAGGTGCTTGAAATACAGTTCACATTAATTGACATTTTTCAGGAAGGTCATGAATAAAAATTTATTAGATATAAGAAATGATGCAGTTGTACCTCAAACCTTACTTATTCTGGATACAATTTAAATGTAAGGCCATAGTTCAGTACTGATGGGACCTGAGAAAATTTGTTTGAGAGAGAAATCTTATCAGTGTATTAAATGTGGAAAAGGGTACTCTTGCATTGCAAAACACATATTGGAGAAAATCTTTGTGAATGCACAGTATGTGGTAAATCCTTGAGCTGAAACACTAATCTTATTCAACATCAAAGAATAAATACCGGAGAGAAACCTAATGAATGTAATGAATGTGGGAAAGCTTTTAGTCAGAGTACTAACGTTATTCAATATCAAAGAGTTCATACTGGGGAGAAACCTTATGAATGTAATGAATGTGAAAAAGCCTTCAGTCGTAGGTCATCTCTTAGAAATCATGAGAGAATTCATACTGGAGAAAAACCCTATCCTTGTAATGAACGTGGGAAAGCCTTTAGCCATATTTCAGCCCTTACTCAACATCACAGAATTCATACTGGAAAGAAACCCTATGAATGTACTGAATGTGGGAAAACCTTCACCCGGAGTACACATCTTATTGAACACCAGGGAATTCATTCTAGGGAGAAATCCCACCAGTGTAAAGAATGTAGGAAAGTTTTTTGCCACAGCACATCACTAATCCAACATCAGAGAACTCACACAGGAGAGAAACCCTGCAAGTGTGCTGAATGTGGGAAATCCTTCAACCATACCCCAGCCTTCATTCAACATCAGAGAATTCATACTGGAGAGAAACCCTGTGAGTGCAATGAATGTGGAAAGGCATTCAGTCGGAGCGCACATCTTACAGAACACCAGAGAACTCAAACTGGAGAAAAACCCTTTATTTGTAAGGAATGTGGAAAAACCTTCAGCCAAAGTACACACCTTATGGAACATCTAAACGAGAAACCCTATCAATGTAATGAATGTTAGAAACTATTCTGCTATGGAACATCACTAATTGAACATCAGAGAACTCATACAGGGGAGGAAACCTACCTTTGTAATGAATGTGGGAAAGCTTTAGCTTAAGCTCAGCCCTTACTAAACATATGCAAACACATACAGTAGAGAAACCTACCAATCTAGTAAATGCGGTGATGTTTTTGCGTTATATTGTTAGTTTGATGTAGGGTGGCACCGTGTGGGAGCGCGGCGACAGCAAGGGTCAGCTCGTCTCCAGGCGTGAGTGCGAGTCGAGCCCGAGTGGCGGGAACGGGCGTTAAGGCACTCTGCTTGGGGTTCGGGCGTACTGCCTGCCTCTCTGCCCAGCTGCACCCGCTTCCTCCTCGGTGGCCTAACCCCACCTCTCCCCCGAGGGCCACCGCCGCGCCATGACAGCCCCGCCTCGCTGCCGCCGAGAACCCTGGCTACCCTGTCTTCTGCCCGCAACCAGTGATGCACCCCTGCATGAACCTATCAGCCGTCTGCCGCCCCCTGGCCACGCCCCCTGCCCCTCCCCCATCTTCGCCCTATATTAACCGCTGTACTTCCTGAATAAATCAGACTTGCGCACAGATCCTGGTCTCCTCGGTAGTCTTCTTCCTACCGCGCGTCCTCCGCACCTTGCAGGCCCCGGAGCGTCTTCTCGGAAGGCCCCTCCGTGTGTTGCAGCCCTCCGCCCGAGCTCACACCGCCCCTGCAGTGGCCCTCCGGGCGAGCCCACACTGCGACATTTGGCGTCCAACGTGGGGGCAACAACTTCCCGGCCGGACCCCCACCCGCCTCGCCCACAAGGTAAGGACCCCCGTCTTCGCTAGGCCCCGCCGTCGGCGCCATGGGCGGCCGTCTTTACTCCCGCCAGGCACCTCAGGTTAGGGCCCTTGCCGGCCTTTTAGACACCAATCATATGAATGTCTCAGTAAAGCAGCTCCAAACGTACTGGGATCTTTTGCTGCCTTTCAACCCCTGGCTCTCCACTTGCCAGCTGTGGGACCCGGTCATGTACACTAACCTCATTGACCGCATCACGGCGGCTATGGAGTATGAGAACAAGCGTTTTCCCCCCAGCCTTCTCCCCATGCTCATCGCCATTCGCTCGTGCCTCCAGGGCACCCCCGTCAGTCGGGACGCTTCCCACTGCACCTGCGGTAAGAGCAAGGGAGAGGGGTCTCAGTCAGACAGTGATTCCGACACCGAGTCCTTGTCCAGCCGCCTCAACAACGCCCTGGACTCTTGCCCGCCCAAACCAGACGCGCCTACCTTACCCCAAGATGGCAAACTTCCGCCTTCTTCTTGGGAGGATAAAGGGAAGTCCCTCCCCCTATACCCGCCCCCTCCGGCCACGGCGCCGTCTTGGCCCCCGCCGGAAGAGGAGCGGCCGCCATCTTACAAGCCGCCTACCCCCTGGGGCAGTCCGCCATCTTGTGAGGCGCCGCCATCTTGGGACGAGCCACGTTCTCGCCCCACCCCCTGGGCACCCCCCCGCCGCGGATCCCTCATCCACCAGAGGGCCCATGGGTACTTGGCCCCCACGGGCAGAGGCCCCCACACATCAGACGCCCCTCTTATACCCGCTGAATGCCGCCCCCTCGCGGCACCGTCCACAGGATTGGTACCCCTTTACAGCCGACGAAATAAAAAACCTCCGCAAGGCTGTTAAAGAGGACGGCCTCGGTAGCCCTTACACCCAACATTTGCTTGAGGAGCTTAGCACTCAGCTCGCGGTTCCGTATGACTGGGTTTCCCTCGCTCGGGCCATTCTAACCTCCGGCCAATTCATCGACTGGCATGCTCACTTTACATCAGAGGCAGAAAAGCAAGTGGCACACAACGCCCGTGACGGGGCTCGCCATCCCCTGGATGCTTACACAGGCATGGGCCAATTCGCCAATCCGGCCCAATATTACAACGCCCCCCCCGAGTTCTGGCTCCAACTTCGCGAGCTGGCTTTATGCGCTTTCCGCAGCTGCTCCGCCACCAGACCTGAGCCACTTGCCAAGCTAGTCCAACGAAAAGACGAAGACTTCGCCGACTTCGTATCCCGGGTTCAGGAGGCCTGCAAGCGCAAGGTCCCTGGCGAGCGTGCGCAACAAGCCCTTGCCCGGGAACTCATTCTGGAAGGGGCCACCAATGCCTGCCGACAAGCCATCCTACCAATGAAGGAAAGGGGAGTACACGACTGGATCCTGGCCTGCTCCCACATAGACCCGCAGGCCACCGCGCTGGCTCAGGCCATAGCCACGGCCATGTCCCTCTCCTCCGACTGCTTCAAATGCGGAGAAACCGGACATTTTGCCCGCGAATGCCCTCATGCCGCCCGACCACGACCATCCACGAACATGCCTCAAGACACCGGAGGAGCCAGACCACGCGCGCCTCCCACCCCATGTCCCCGCTGTGGCAAAGGATACCATTGGGCCTGTGACTGCCGCACCGCCAACAGCCAACGGCAGCCTTTAAACGCGAGAGGGGGCAGGCCTCAGCCCCGCCAGCAAGAGGCCGCTCACCCACGCCACCACCCCCTGCCGTAATGTGGACCGTTCCACTGGGACCCAAGAAACCAATAATGGAGTTAGAGGTTGAAGGCCAATGGTTCGAGGGAATCCTTGACACTGGGGCAGAAATATCCTGCTTCCCAGAAACAGCCGCACACAACTGGGGTGTGCTCCCCGGCCCCCGTGTCATTGGAGCCACCGGAACAGCTCCCTCATTCCAAACCAGCCGAGATCTTATTTGGAAGGACAATGAAGGCCACCAAGGCACCTTCCGCCCCCTTGTCCTGCCCAGCATCGACAATATCCTCTGGGGCCGGGATGTCCTCTCAAACTGCGGAGCCATTCTATCCACGGCTCCCCCCCAGTGATATACGCCACTGCTCGCAGTACACCCCCAGCACCCACTCCTCTTGAATGGGATACCGAGGAGCCCATTTGGGTGGAGCAGTGGCCCATCTCATCCCAGAAACTGTTAGTTCTCCAAGCTCTTGTCTATGACCAGCTCGACGCAGAACACATTGAGCCATCCACCAGTCCGTACAACTCACCCGTCTTCGTCATTCAGAAGAAGTCAGGCAAGTACTGGCTCCTCCACGACCTGCGTGAGATCAACAAGCACATCCGCCCAATGGGCTCCCCCCAAACGGGGTGCCCCCACCCACGGCTATACCTAGACACTGGTGCGCCGCCACCATCAACATCAAGGACTGTTTCTTCTCCATTCCACTGCACCCAAAAGACCGTCCAAAATTTGCCTCCACGCTCCCATGCACCAATCACCAAGAAGGAGCTGAGCGTTACCAATGGCGAGTCCTCCCACAAGGGATGCGAAACAGCCCGGCCATCTGCCAGCTTTATGTCAATAAGGCAATTCAGCCATTAAAGAACTTTGCATACATTGTTCATTACATGGACGACCTTCTCCTGGCGCATGAAACCCCCGGAGGCCTCCAAGCCATTGTCACGGCATTACTGCGCCATCTCAACAACCTTGGCCTACAAGTCCAACAAGATAAGGTACGCATGGAGCTCCCCTTCACCTTTCTAGGCTTCAACATCCACAACACCATCACGCCTGCGGCCCCCCAACTGGCCATTCCGCAGAAGCTATCTCTGACAGAGCTACAGCAAATCTGTGGGCACATCAATTGGCTCCGTTCGGCTCTCCCGATCACCACCGCTCAACTACAACCCCTCTTCGCCCTCCTGCAAACCGACCAAGACCCTCCGCAGGCCGTAACAAAGAAAATCGCTATTACCTCGGCTGCGCAGGAGGCCATCCGAGCTATCAATGATGCCCTGCGAGAACGCCAACTGCAGCGTCATGACCCCAACTGAGCCATCTTGGCGCTGATCCTGCCTACCACGGGTACGCCCACCGGGCTCCTCTGGCAGAAGGGGCCCCTTCTCTGGCTCCATACCGCCAAAAGCAAGCTCAGAAAAATCGGCCCGCAAGTCACCCTCTGGATCTCCTTGGCCATTGACCTCATCCGGCAATGCACCCACACATATGGTACTCCCCCTGACACCATTGTGTGGCCGCTTGATGCCAAGAAAACCACCGCGCTGCTTCTGTCCAGTCCAGACATGCAAGTCCTTGCGGAACTCTTCCATGGCGAATTTGAAAACCACTACCCCAGCCATCGGCTGCTTCAGGGCATCTCCCAGTTATCCTTCATCCCTCCCCCGCACCACCCCTTCTCGTCTCACCGCCCCTACCCACATGCCACCACCGCCTTCACTGATGCCTCCAAGCACAAGTTCGCAGCTGTCATCTACTCGCCTGGTACGTCAGAGCCTCAAATACTCATCCACATCAACGTGAACTCTGTCCAGGTAGGAGAGCTCCAAGCCGTCATCCTAGCTCTCTGCGCCTGTCCCGACAGACCCCTCAACATCTTCACTGACAGCCTGTACACCTTGCAAGTCTGCCAAGTCTTGGCTTTCGCCACGTTTTTTCCTGCCAAAAGGCCTATCGACCAAGCACTCCTAACTCTCCAGAGTCTCTTGGAAAACCGCACGGCGCCCTGGTACATCGCCCATGTGAGGAGCCATTCTGGCCTTCCTGGACCTATCGCCGCCGGCAATAACCTCGCCGATCAAGACGTCCAAGCCCTCCCAGCCTCAGTAGAGCGCTCGGGAGGCCGACCGCCCACCCCTCCACCTGGCGACCTCCTCAACCAAGCCAAGCTACTCCACTCTTGATTTCACTTCTCTGCCAGGAGCCTTCACAAGTTGTTCCCGGAACTTTCCATCCAGGCCTGCAAGCACATGGTCAGATGCTGCCGAACCTGTGCACCCCTTCTGCCCCTTGGGCCGCTACAGCCACAAGGAGTTAATCCGCGCGGGCTATGCCCCAATGCCCGATGGCAAATGGACGTCACCCACGTGCCCCAGTTTGGCAGGCTCAAGTGTTTCCATGTGGCCATCGACACCTTCTCCCACCTATGCTATGCCGTTCCCCTCCCAGGAGAAACAGCCAAGCACTGCATTCAGGCCCTCAGACAAGCCATCCTCTTCATGGGAGTCCCATGGGACCTAAAAACCGACAATGGACCAGCATATCGCAGCGCTTCCTTCGCCACGTTCCTGAGGCTATACAACATCACTCATCACTTTGGAATTCCGTTCAACCCCCAAGGTCAAGTCATGGTTGAACGCACTCATCTCTTCCTCAAGCATCTTATTCAAAAGGAAAGGAGCAACCATCCCCGCCACACACCTGGAGAAATTGTCACCTCTGCCTTAATCCACCACAACCTCCTCTGCTTTGATGAGGATGGCCTTTCCCCAGTACATGCTCATTGGGGCCTGTCCTACCGGCCCACACAGGCCCCCCTTTTCAGTGGAAAGACCCCAAGACTAACATCTGGTCAGGGCCTGCCCCCCTCCTTGCCCAGGGAAGGGGTTTTGCTTGTGTCTTTCCAGATGATGCCACCCAGCCCATCTGGATCCCAGGACACCTCATCCGGCCTGCCACTGCCGAACCGCCTGACCCGGAGAGAGAAACGTTGCCAGCGACACCTCACCCCTCAGATGGCCATGATGACCCTGAATGCCGAGCCCGACCCTCTCCGCCAACAAGTTCTGCGGCTACTCCACCTAGCCCAAGCTGAAAGGGCCCGGCGGCCGCCGCCACCCACCTTCACCCCCCCCCAAGACAGGCTTCTCGAACGCGCTGCCTGGCGAGGCCCCCCCCAACAAAATGAGCGCTGGCCCTTCCTCCTCCACCTTCTTCGGCGCTTAATGAAAGAAAAGGGGGAAATGTAGGGTGGCACCGTGTGGGAGCGTGGCGACAGCAAGGGTCGGCTCGTCTCCAGGCGTCGGTGCGAGTCGGACCCGGGTGGCGGGAACGGGCGTTAAGGCCCTCCGATTGGGGTTCGGGCATACTGCCCGCCCCTCTGCCCAGCTGCACCCGCTTCCCCCTCGGTGGCCTAACCCTGCCTCTCCCCCGAGGGCCACCGCCGCGCCATGACAGCCCCGCCTCGCTGCCGCCGAGAACCCTGGCTACCCCGTCTTCTGCCCGCAACCAGTGATACACCCCTGCACGAACCTATCAGCCGTCTGCCGCCCCCCGGCCATGCCCCCTGCTCCTCCCCCGTCTTCGCCCTATATTAACCGCTGTACTTCCTGAATAAATCAGACTTGCGCACAGATCCTGGTCTCCTCGGTAGTCTTCTTCCTACCGCGCGTCCTCCGCACCTTGCCGGCCCTGGAGCGCCTTCTCGGAAGGCCCCTCCGTGTGTTGCAGCCCTCCGCCCGAGCCCACACTGCCCCTGCAGCAGCCCTCCGGGTGAGCCCACACTGCGACAGTTTGACATCAGAGAACTCATGTCAGAAGTAAAATCTTACCGGTGTAATGAATGTGGGAAAGCCTGCACCCATAATCGTCACACATGAGCAGTCACAGTGGCAAAAACCCCTAGGTTTATTATGTGAGTAAAACTTCAGGCAAAATACCCATTCACTCAATACTATACTCTTTCTGCTAAGAAGAAACACTCTTCTTATAATTAGTCTGGAAAACTTGTTAGCATTGAGAGAAAAGTTGTAATGGAATTATTCATCCAGACTGAGTTTTTTTTAAAAGACATATTTAGGAAATTATTTATAAAGACAATTTTTTGCAGATGTACGTATTTGCTTATAATTTAAAAATAAATCCTTTCTGGTACACAGAATTTCTAGTGAAATGAAAATTGTTCACTGTACACATAATCTCTTGTCTTTTTAGTAATTCCCATGTTAATTTGCAATGTTAAATACCTTTAAAGAGGGTTTGAATACCAAAATTGACAAGTTTGATTAATAGCCATAGAAAAAAGGCATTTTTTACTCAACAGATAAAATATACATTATTTTCCAACATTCATTGAATATTTTTAATATGCTATAAATATGCCTAAAAAGAAAATCTGAACAAATTCCCCCAGAGCAAACTATTCAGAACTTTCCAATTTTTTTCTTACCAATAAAAATGGAATTGCAATAAAATTAGAAAAAGTGAAGGCTCGAAATTATTTAGAAATTAAAAATAAATCAGAAGAGGAAAAATGTAATTATTGGAAAACAATAAAGCTAGAACATAAACCTTCAATTTAAGAAGATAGGAAAAAGAATAACAACCCCAAAGAAAAATAAAAGGAATGCCTTAATATAGATAAAAGCTTACATTCATGAAAGAAGTACAAAAATAGATTTGATAAACCAATAGACAAACTTTCAGGAAGTAGGAACAAGGAATAAAAGAGTAAACACCATCCAGGAGTAAGGAAATGAATAGAAATACAAATAAAAAGGAAGTTAACATTTCTAATCCAGTCACAAATCAGGTTTAGCGGTTTAATAAAATCAGTCATTAGGTTTATCCTAGTACTGCCAAATTAGTTCAAAAGTATAAATATACATTATTAAAGTAAAGAAGAAAAGCATATCTTTTGTTTTTGAAGTACTGGGGCCAGGAATTGTGGGAAGCTGACACTTCAACCCTGAGCCACATCCACTCCCCTGAGATGGGTTTTTTCATTTTGTTTTGTTTTGTTTTGTTTTTGGGAGGCAACAGCTTTCATTGGGAAGGCAGCACTCAACTGGTTGAGCCATATCTGCTCCCTACATAGTATCTTAATAGATGCAGAAAAAGTATTTGGTAAAATTCTACAGGAATTGGTGGTTTTTAAAAAATCAGAAATAGAAGGAAACTTCCTTAAACTGATAAATGGTATTTACCAAGAACCTGCAGTAAACACCCTAAATAACTAGAAGCACTCTAACCAGAAACAAGAGTCATACAAAGAATGTTTGGTGTCACCCCACTGTTAGTCAACATTCTTCTGAAGGTCCCAGGTAATTCAATATGAGAAAAAAGAAATAAGCTGCTAATATTTGTAAGGAAGAAGACGGGCATCATTTGAGATGATGTTTGATGATCAAAAAATCCAACTAATAAAAATAATAAGCTGGATATATAAAAGTGACATTCACAATAAATTTCTAAAAACATCAGAAATTTAAAGATTCTAAGACATAAGAAGAATAGATAAGCCTTTTCTAAAGAAGAGTATAATAGTTAATAAATATACATGATTGAAAATAATAGTATAAAACACATCACTTGCCTCAAATTTATCTTTAATTTTGTACATTTACTCAATGGAATAAAAATAATAACAGCTCTATTGAGATGTCATTTACATGCCAGTCAATAAACCTTTGAAAGTGTACAGTTCAGTGCTTTTTACTATATTTACAGAGTTGTGTACCCATCACCATAATCAACTTTAGAATATTTTTATCACTTCAAAAAGAAAACCCTTATTCCTTAGCAGTCATCCCCCATGCTCTCTCTTCACCAGCCCCTGGAATACATTCATCTACTTTTTCTTACTATGCATTTTCTAATCTGGCCATTTCATAGATGGGATCATAGAAGATGTGATCTTTTTTGGGGGGGTGGTGTACGGGGGAATGAACCCAGGACCTTACACATAGAAAGCAGGTGCTTAACCACATAGCTACACCCACTTTCCCCTTTTGTGACTGGGTTCTTTCACTTAGCGTAGTTTTTTCAAGGTTCATCTATGTTATTGCATACATGCTTTTATGGCCAAATAGTTTTCTCTATAATGGATATACCGCCTTTTCTTTATCCAGTCATCATTTGATGGATATTTGGGTTGTTTACACTTTTGGGCTATTAGGAATAGTGCTGTTATAAACGTGTGCAATATATGTTTTCATAAATTTGGAAGCCAAATAGTAACTCTGAAGACCTGCCAGTCTATTTTCCAAAGTGTTGCACTATTTTACATTCCTTCCAGCAATGTATGAAGTTTATCCACGTCCTTGTGAACATTTGTTATTATCTGACCCTTTGGTTATATCCTAGAGGGCATTAAGTGGTATCTCATTATGATTTTGATTTGCATTTCATTAATGACTAATGATGCTGAGCATCTTTTTATGTATTTATTGTTCATTTGCATATGTTCTTTGGAGGAATGTCTATTTAGGTCCATTGTCCATTTTTTAAATTATTTTTATTATTTTTTATTTTTTATTTTTTTTATTTATAAATTTTTTTTATTGACTTTGTAATAATATTACATTAAAAATATATATGTGAGGTCCCATTCAGCCCCACCCCCCACCCCTCCTCTCCCCCCCCAACAACACTCGTTCCCATCATCATGACACATCCATTGGATTTGGTAAGTACATCTTTGGGTACCTCTGCACCTCATAGTCAATGGTCCACATCATGGCCCATACTCTCCTCCATTCCATCCAGTGGGCCCTGTGAGGATTTACAATGTCTGGTGATTACCTCTGAAGCACCATCCAGGGCAGCTCCATGTCCCAAAGACGCCTCCACCTCTCATCTCTTCCTGCCTTTCCCCATACCCATCGTCCACCATGTCCACTTTTCCCAATCCAATGCCACCTCTTCTATGTGGACATTGGGTTGGTTGTGTCCATTGCACCTCTATGTCAAGAGGAGGCTCAGATTCCACATGGATGCTGGATGCAATCCTCCCATTTTCAGTTGTAATCACTCTAGGCTCCATGGTGTGGTGGTTGTCCTTCTTCAACTCCATCTTAGCTGAGTGTGGTAAGTCCAATAGATCAGATTGTAGGTGCTGGAGTCTGTTGAGGCTCAGGACCTGGCTATCACATTGTCAGTCCAGAGATTCAAATCCCCTAAATATATCTTAAACCCCAACATTAACTGCACCTCCAGCACATTAGCATGAAAGTCTTATGAAGGGAGATCCCATCTGAGTCCAGATTCATCACACATAAACACCATTTCCAAAGAGGGGCCATCTGCCCTGGTAGTTAACCCCATCGGCCATGACCATAACTCCCATGGGTCTCTTTAGCCCTCACAGGAACCAATATCTGGGGGTTGTATCTGCTTTATCTGTCTCTCTGACTCTGCTCAGTTGTGCACGAGGGCAATCCTTCTGCCAGCCTCCAGACTCTTTTTTAGAAACTCGTAGCCATATAAACTCATTCATTGTCCATTTTTAATTGAGTCATTTATCTTTTTATTGTTGAGCTGCAAGAGTCCATTGTATTGTCTGGATAGTTATTTGATTTGCAAATATCTTCTCCCATTCTGTGGATTGTCTTTTCACTTTCTCGATTGTGTTCTTTAAGCACAAAAGGTTTTAATTTTGGTGAAATTCAGTTTCCCTAGTTTTTTCTTGTCCCTTGCCCTCTTGGTTTTGTGTCTAAGAAATCATTGCCTAGCCCAATGTCTTCTAACTCTGACATTTAGGTCTTTGAGTTAATATTAAGCACACTGTATGAGGTGAGAATCCAACTTCATTTTGTGGCATGTGGATATCATTGTCCCAACACCAGTTTTGAGAAGACTATTCTTTCCCTCATTGAATTGCCATGGCCCCTCACTCAATGGAATTTTAAAATGATGTTTGGTATACTTAAGATAATGTATGAGAATAACCAAAAGGATGTTAAAAACTAAAAATAATGAAGAGGCTTGCCCTCCAAGTAATTCAAATGTTAGCTTATATGACATAAAATAGTTGGTACACCAAAGGTGTACAGATCTACAAATGGATCTGTAAAATAGAAAACACATATATATGGGAATTTGGTATTCGAAAACTGTCTTTGTTTGCTATGACAAAAAGCACTGAATAGGTTGGCTTAAACAACATGAATTTATGGTCTCATGGTTTTGAAGAGTAAAAGTCCAACATCAAGTTCTCACTCCACAGGCTGTGCTTTCTCCTGGAGTCTGTAGCATTCTGGTGCTGGTTTGCCACAATCGTTGGGGTTCCTTGGCTTGCATCTGTACCTCCATCACTTGGTGATCTGCCTCATTCTCTGACATCTCCTGACTTCTGGCTTTTACTGATTGTGTCCAAATTTCCTCTGCTTATAAGAACTCGAGTCATGGGTTAAGGCCCACTCTGTTCAGTTTGGCCTATCTAAATAGGACCTCTGAATATCCTATTCACAAATGAGTCTATACCTTAATGTTAATAATAATATCCTCAAGGTCCTATTTAGAAATGAGTTCACATCCACAGGACCAGCTGTAATGAATATGTCTTTAATGGGGAACAAGATACAATCCCCCCCCTTACCCCAAAAGCATCTGAAAGCAGTAGAGAAATAATGGACTAGTCAATAAGTGATATATCATTGGCTATTCATTTGGAAAAAATAGGTCCTTATACACAAAAATTAATTCTGAGAGGAATAGAAATTCTGGAATAACTGATGCCATTTTGGTAGTTTTTCAGTATGTAGAAGCTAGGTACAGAAATTGCATATTAATTAAATATGTGAAAATGAAAAAAACATTTTGGTAAGGAAGGACCTGCTACCCAGGGAGACCTCTGTTGGTCTGGTTGCTTAGACCCTGGTTTCTAGAGTCAGTATTTAGACCCTAAGGCATTTCAATTAAAATGGGGGAATAAGTGACATTTCCAACTCAAAAAAAAAAAAAACAAGTAAAAACATCAAGAGAAAACTAGTTTCCTAGGACTGCCAGAACAAAGAGCCACAAACTGGGTGGCTTAGATGAACAAAAATGTATTGCCTTACTCTTCCAGTGCCTCACTCTTTTGGATAGAAGTCAAAAATAAAGGTGTTGGCAGGACCATGCTCCCTCTGGAATTTTCTTGGGAGGACTCTGTTGCATCCCTCTCTCTTGACTTCTGGTGGCAGTCAACAATTCTTTGTGTTTCTTGGCTTGTGACAGCATTTCTCCAGTCTCTGCTCTGAATTCACATGGTCATCTTTTCTCTCCTGTTTGTCTCTTCTCCCCTTCTCATAAGGACATCAGTCCTATTGGAAAAGGAGACAGCCCTACTCCAAAAGGGCCTCATCTTGATTTAACTAATTCTGTCTACAACAACCCTGTTTCCAAATAAAGTGACATTCTGAGGTACTGTGGGTTAGCTTTTCAACACATCATTTTGGAAGACGCAAGTCAACCTAATAACGAGATAACACAGAAGGAAAAACAGTAGAACCAGTATAGAAATCAAACTCATCTGAATCGTCTTTTGAAATACAGCTGCACAACCACCAGTTAATTTAATAAAGAACAAAGGGGGTGAGAGAAGCAAACAAAACACAGTTGTGAAAAATAATAAGGGGGAAAAGTGATCTCAGAAGCAGGACTACACAATTTGTATGGCCCTGTGCAAAATGAAAATATGGGGCCCTTTGTTCAAAAGGCAGGGAAAAAAGTGCCATTAAAGGTAATAAAATAGAAGCTTTTTTCCTTTCTGCCATGGTCTTCATGTTGCTTTTTATTTTCTATTTAATGCCTTTTTAAGTAAAGGAAAACAGTTCTACCATAGTGTAGCAGTTTGATATAATTGATGAATTCCAAAAAGAAATATTGGATTATGTTTATAATTTGATCTGTACCTGGGCATGATTGAGTTATGATAAGGGTGTTGCATCCCCACCCCTTAGTGGGTGGGACTCACAGATAAAAGGCATGGCAAAGAATAGAGTTGGAGATTTCTGATGTTAGTGTTTCATGCTGAAGACTTGGGAAGTCAGCACCCAGAGGAAAGGGAAGCTAGCACCAGGAAGGAAGGAAACTTGAACCCAGAGAAAAGCAAGCCCCAGGAACGTAGGAACCCAGGGAGCCTGAACCCTCGCAGATGTCATCAGCCATCTTGCTCCAAATAGACTTTGGTGAGGGAAGTAACTTATGCTTTATGGCCTCGAATCTGTAAGCTCCTACCCCACATACATACCCTTTATAAAAACCAATCAATTTCTTACATTTTGTATCAGCACCCCTTTGGCTAACTAATATATGTGGATTTTACCTTTCATCTCTACATTGTGCAATGTCAAATTTAAATGCAAATGCAACAGCATTTAACTCATGCTGAATTACCAAAACTACATAATTTGCACTTAGTTCATATATACATATATATTCCGTTCTACCAGAATAGTATACATGGTACACAAAAATAATAATTCCCTGTGTTTATTTCACTTCGTGATATACACACCTTCTATCTACACTTTCCCTTCACCTTACTGATGAGTAAGAAAGGACTGAATGGGAAAGGAATTGTATGTTGTCTTATCTTTCTCTTTGTCATCATTGTCTGCATAAGTAAATATAGGGAAGTAATCCTAGTATAAAAGGATATGATGTATGGTTCCTTAATTGTTTCTTTTTTTTTTTTTTAAGATTTATTTATTTCTCCCCCCTCCTTCCAGTGTCTGCTCTCTGTCCATTTGCTGCGTGCTCTTCTGTGTCTACTTGTATTCTCATTAGGCAGCTCCAGGAACTGATCCTGGACCTTCCAGAGTGGGAGAGAGGTGATCATTTTCTTGAGCCACCTCAGCTCCCTTGGTCTGCTGTGTCTCTCATTATCTCTCCTCTTTGTCTCTTTTTGTTGCATCATCTTACTGCACCAGTTCTCTGCATGGGCCAGCACTCCTGTGTGGGGCAGCACTCCAGGCAGGCCAGGTTCCTGTGTGAGCCAGCTTGCCACACAGGCCAGCCTGCCTTCACCAGGAGACCCTGGGTATTCAATCCTGGACCTCCTATACGGTAGACAGGAGCCCAATTGCTTGAGCCACATCCACTTCACTGTGTTTCTTATATTGCAGTGCCTTCTTTTTGAGTTTGAGCTTCTGGTTCAAGTGGAAAGTGTGGCCTCTTTTAGTTGTCAGTACCCCAACTTAGTTGTAGGCATAATGCCCTTACCTTTTTTGAGTCTTCTATACCTGACACATTGTATGTTCATGTGACAATGTGAATGCTATACGCAAATGAAATGGCAAAGAATTAGACACACATTGTGCATATATCTTCTGCTCATGCTCATGCTCTGTTGTCCCACCAGACTTCATAAACAAAGCATAAGCTCGAAAATAAAAATTATTAAGAATTTCAAGATAATGACAGTAGAACATTAAACCATGAATGGGTCCCTTTTGAGCACTGATTCCTATGCAATTGCACAAGCAGCACACCCCCATGGCTCAGAAGCACATGCACGTGCATAGTCCTACACAATTGATTTATCTGTTATTTTACACATTGATCCCTACTACAAGATATGGGCTGCATGTCACCAGGGGGCACGCAAAGGAAGTTGTCCACCAGAGCCAACAGTTCATCCAGGACCACCTCCAGTGCATCCTTGTACTTGAAGAGTGTGAACATTATTCTGGTCATGCAGGCTCCGAGAGACGTGTGTCTGTGTTGTGTGGGGGCTTTATATTACGTGATCCTTTTAAATATGATTTATACTGGAATTTCAATGTGATTTATACTGGAAAGTTATTACATATCTTCTAAAAACTTTTGTTTTCCTTAGTTATTTATTGCTCTATATTATTCTGGTTATGTATTTTTCCCTTATTATTAAATAACTGTCAGAAGTATAAATCCCTTTTAGTTATTTCTTTTCTTGCTCCTCCTCATCTTTTATTCTCCTCTTTCTTCTTCCATTAAACATGCAGACATTCCTGGAGCTCTTGACCCACCCAATAAGATATTTGCTTTCAGATCTACTTTGTTGCATTCATCTTGGGACTTTCCTTTTCCATTATCCTAGGACTTCCCTTTCATTCTCTCTTGTGTACTGTCCCCTGCTTCTTGGATCCTGCATTTGTCTTTTTCTTGGATTTCTTCCCCATTTTGTGAATCTCTTCCTCCATCAACTTCCTGAGAAAGGATACATTAAAGTAAAAATTTTCAACTTTTTATAGGTGAAATTGTCTTCACTCTACTCTTGTGCTTGATTGTTTGGGTAGATATAAAACTATAGGTTGAAAATCATTTTTTTCCAGAATTTTAAAGGCATTTCTTTATTGGTTTCTAGCTTCACTGTTGCTGCTAAGAATGCCATTCTGATTTTAAATGCTTTTTATGTGACATGGATTTTTTTCCTTTATAACTTTTTAAAAACTTTATTTTGTACATTTCGTAATTGAAAATATAAACAAAAACTAAAAAGAAAACAGTTGAAAAAAACATTTCTCAGTTAAATGTACTGGATACATTTTTTAATCATACAATATGTTACACAATATATAGTGTCTAGTATAGTGTATAGTATATGGTTCATAGTAATGCAGTCACCCAGTATTTGTCCTTTTGTGTCTCACTTGCTTTGCTCAACATAACGTCCTCCAGGTTCATCCATGTTACATTCTTTACGACTTCATTTCTTCTTACAGCTGCATAATATTTCATTGTGTGACTAGACGATTGTTTGCTTATTCATTCCTCTGTTGATGGAGATCTGGGTTGTTTCCAACTTTTGGCAATCATAAATAATGCCGCTATAAATGTCAGTGTGCAGATGTCTGTTCATGTCGTGCTCTCATTTCTTCTGGGTATATACCCAGTATTGGTATTGCAGGGTCACGTGGCAAGTCTATATTCAACTTCTTTAGGAACTGCAAACAATCCTCCACAGTGACTATACCATTCTGCATTCCCACCAACAGAGGAGAAGTGTCCCTATCTCTCCACATCCTCTCCAACACTTGTAGTTCTCTGTCTTTTAATAGTGGCCTTTCTGATAGGTATAAAATGATATCTCATTGTAGTTTTGATTTGCATTTCCTAATCATTAGTGATGTTGAGCATTTCATGATTTTTTTTTTTTTTTGCCATTTGTATTTCTTCTTTGGACAAATGTCTATTTAATTCTTTTGCCCATTTTTTAATTGGGTTGTTTGTCTTTTTATTGTTGAGTTGTAACATCTCTTTATATATCCTGGATATTAAGCCCTTATTAGATATGTGATTTCCAAATATTTTCTCCCATTGAGTTGGCTGCCTTTTCACCCTTTTGACAAAGACCTGTGAGGAGCAAAAGTGTTTAATTTTGACGACGTCCCATTTATCTATTTTTTTTTGTCTATTGCACATGGTTTGTGCGTAAGATCCAAGGGAATCACCACCTACTATAAGATCTTGAAAATGTGTCCCTACATTTTATTCAAGTAGTTTTATGGTCCTGGCTTTTATATTTAGGTCTTTGGTCCATTTTGAGTTGATTATTGTATAGGGAGGGAGATAGGGGTCCTCTTTCATTCTTTTGGTTTAAGATACCCAGTTGTCCCAGCACCATTTGTTGAAGAGACTGTTTTGTCCCATTAACATTAACTTGGTAGGTTTGTCAAAAACCAGTTGACTCTGTAGGTGAGGGTTTATTTCTGGGTTCTCAATTCTGTTCCACTGATCGATGTGTCTATCTTTATGCCAGTAGCATACTGTTGTTGTTTTATTTAAGATTTATTTATTTCTTTATTTTCCGCTCCTCTCCCCCCCGCCCCCTCCCTGGTTGTCTGTTCTCTGTATCTATTTGCTGCGTCGTCTTCTTTGTCCACTTCTGTTGTTGTCAGCGGCACGGGAATCTGTGTTTCTTTTTGTTGCGTCATCTTGTGTCAGCTCTCCATGTATGCAGCACCATTCCTGGGCAGGCTGCACTTTCTTTCACGCTGGGCGGCTCTCCTTACGGGGCGCATTCCTTGCGCATGGGGCTCCCCTACACGGGGGACATCCCTGCGTGGCACAGCACTCCACAACTGTAAAAACTGCAATAACTCAATTCAATTCTGATCCTAACTACTGGGAGTTAGACCAGACTCCAAAGGTACGGGAGATCCTCCCTCTAAAAGACTGTCCTACAGGCACCAACGGCAAGTTTGGGGGCCCAGGCTGCCCATGCTTCTGGCCAATTGGCTACAAATTTGGGGGTTCCCGCCATACCCATTAGGTTCGATAGTTCACTAGAATGATTCACAGCACTCACTGAAGCCAGATACAGTAATGTGGGAATAGACACACGTGTGCTCTGTAGTACCCAGAAACCTATAGAAAAGATGTGAACGACTCATCTCAGTAAACATTTTCACATGCAGGTTGTTGAGTGTTGCAATGAAGTTCGATTGCTCATCACCCTAAGCTAGCAATTACTCTCCACATTCAGATTCCCAGGTGTTTATTTTGCCTCAACCTCTTCTTTAGCCTTGAGTCCCAGGTGCCTCTGTACCTGTTTGAAATTTTTACCTAGCATGTTCAAATTTTACCTAGCATGCATCTAAAAATCAATGCATCCAAACGGAATCATTTTTTCCTTCAATTCTCCCTCCTTCAGTGTTTCCTGTCTTCATGAGTACCTTTGCAATTCATCTAGTTAGACTAATCAGGAAATTGGAAATAAACCTTGATCCCTCATACACTGTAAACCCCATATCTACTGCATTTCCAGATCTTATTTATTTTGCTTCTAAAAATTGCTCAGCTCCATCCACTTCTGTTCCAGCTAAACATGTTCTCTTGACAGAATGCTGTAGTAGACTCCTAAGTCATCTCCCAGCATTCTTTCCTGCCTCCCCACTGCCCACTGCTATCCATTCTCTACACTGCTGCCAGAGTGAGTTCTAAAAGACTCCCTTATGATCATACCTCTCCCCTGCTTTTTTTTTTTTTTTAAGGGTTAGAAGAATATATTTAGTGGTTTTTTATTTTTATTTTTTAAAGATTTATTTAGACTTACTGGTATTCTACTTAAGTCCATCGTTCATTCCCCATCCTGAGGATTCTGGGATGGTCATGTCCACTCTACCTCTAAATGAGATGGGGCTGCGATTCCATAGGGCCAGTGGATGGAACTACTCTCTTGCTTGCAGTTGTAAACACTCTCAGTTCCTCAGCATGATAGTTGTCCATCATCATCTCCTTGTTAGTTGTCCTGGTTGAGACCAATGAACTGGAGTGTAGGTGTTGCAACTCGGTTGAGATTCAGGGCCCAAGTGGCATATGAACAGCCCAAAGATTTAAGTCTCTCAGAAGTACACCTAACACCTCTAGTACTAATTATAGGTTCAAATAGAAGAGCTGAAGAGCCATGAGTAGGGAAACCACAGCTTCCAACTCTGTCATACTTGGGAGCATATATTCCAAAGTAGGTTCACTGGCAAGGCACCAAACTCCTGAGCTGTCTGCCCTGACATAGTGTCTGGATGTCTCCAGAGCCCTCACAGCCCTGCTATCTGTGGTAGTATCTACTTCGGCAGTTTGAGTTCCGCTGAGATGTGCAAAAGTGTAACTTCTGGAATGATCTCCTGACTCACTTGAAGTCTCTTAACCATATAAACTCATTTGTCTTTACCTTTTCCCCCTTTTGGTCAAGGTCTTTTTCCAGTTGCCTTGCTAGTTGGCGCTTGGTGGTAATCCCTCAGTGCCAGGGAGGCGCATCCCAGGAGGCGCATTCCCAGGAGGCTTCCCTGCTTTTAAAACTCTTCAACATTTTCCCATTTTTGACAAAGTCAAAATCCTTAAAATGACCTTCATGGCTCTGCATGACCTGGCCTTTTCCCCCCTCTCTATCCTCAGCCCACTTCATAATCTACTTGTTTCTATCTCTAGCAACACAAGCCTTTTATTTCCCAGAACTTGCCACTTTCTTGCCACAAGACCTTTGCTTATATAATATACTCTTGCTTCCACCTAGAATGCTCTATTCCTCTTTCTAATTGATTTATATTCATCCTTCTGCTCTAAGTTTCCTTCCACATTCAGGCATTTAACTAATATTCCTTGAGTGCTAATTACCTGGTTGCACTGAGCTAAATGCTGAGGATGCACTGGTGAACTAGGCATAGTCCTTGCCCACAATAGGCTTGCAGTTTTCCCCAAATATTCTAAATCCTTTTGTTACTGTATTTCTATGACACTTATTTCAGTAATTTATTTATTTGTAGTAAAGTAAGCTCCCCTGCTGGACTCTATCAGTTTACTGTGGCTGTTGTAACAACTTACCACAATCTTGGTTTGAAATAATACACATTTATTGTCTTACAGATCTGGAAGCCAGAAGTCCAAAATTAGGATCACCGAGCCAAAATCAAGGTGCCAGCTGGGAGATGCTCCCTCCAGAGGCTCTAGAGGAGAATGTGTTCCTCGTCTCGTCCAGCTTCTGGCCCCTGCTGACATACTTGGCTTATGGCCCTATCGCTCCAACCTGCACAGCCAGCATTTTCTTTTCTCTCTCTGTTCCATCTTCACAGCATTTTCTCCCCTCTCAGTGTGTAAAATCTTCCTTTGCTTCCTCTTTTGCAAGTTTTTGCATCTCACAGCATGTAACATCACAGCAACAACTTTCTAAGCGAGTAAAACTAGACTTTCATTTCCTCATTAGGTCGCCTGTAGGAAAATAAAATCTTTCCTATTCTGCCACCTTGTGGCTGTATCTTATTACTGCTTTGCAAGTTTTTTTAAAAAGCATTTTATGTATTTTATTATTTTATCTTATTTTATTTTTGAGATACTGAGGATTGAACGCAGGGACTGCATATGTGGGAAGCAGGCGCTCAATCACTTGAGCTACATCTGCTCCTCTTTGCTAGTTTTTTTAATTAAAAAGTTTCAGTGGACACATCAAAGGAAGACTGATTTTCCAAAATAAAAAATCAAGATCCTCAACAGTCATCTGCCAAGATCCTTTTTGACCATATAGGATAACATTCACATGTTCCAGGGATTCGGATGTAAATAACTTTTGAAGAATGATTTTTCAACCTTTCCCAGCCTCTATACTCCACAAAGGGAAGGATCCAATCGCCTTCCTTATTTTCCCTAAGCAGTAGTCCTTGCACAGAGATGCTTGCTAAATATATTTTGAATGAATGGATGACAGCACCCATGTGTAGTATTTCATAGCAGTCATGGCAATTTCCAGTTTTATTTTCATCTGTGTGCTTGTTCATTTAATGGCCATCTTCCCTACATTGGGCAAGAGTCTTGACACTTTTTGGTTATTGCTGCCAAAATACTGTCCCTGAATGAGGGCCAGGCATGGCGTATGCCTAGTTAACAATCAGATTCCCCAAGTGGCTGTGTGAAAGGAGGGATCACAACTAGGGAAATGCCAAGTGTCCTCAGGAGTAAGCATTCAAAGAACTTTTCCCCCAGAATTGTCGAGGTTCCTCTCCAATAGCCTGCCTGACCACACTCACCTACTCCCCAGGCTCTGTTCCCTTCCAGTCTCCCCTAAATATGGTCTAGCATATTTGCTATAGACTCTGATTAAGCTAGGGAAAGTGATTCCCCAAATCACCTACCCAAATTTGAATTGCTTAAACTAATTGTAGTTGAAAAAAATGCAACAATATTTCCTTACAGACAGGTGACAATTAATTAGCAGATTTCCACTGTTCAGCCCACTCTCATGATTCTTATCAATGTATCACAACATGCAACTTTATAAGTGAGTGGTGCTAGGCATTTCCTCATCAGGTCCTCTGCAGGGAAAGAAAATCTCTCTTTTCCTGCCGCTTTGTGGATCCCTCCTAGTTCTGCTTTGCTGGTTTTTAATGAAAGAATCTCTGTGGAAACATGAATCTTATCAGGATTTAGCATTTCTAGAAGGAAATTTATTTGGTTCTTTGGCTTATAGCACTTACTTCTTTTCAGGAGGCCAGACAAAAGGGTAGGCAATGAGGAAACTAGGTTTGGATTGAAAGTGTAAATTTGGTGCCTGCTGTGGGCTAAGCTGTTTGGAATCAGAGAAGAATACAACCCGGTTGTTTTCCCTCCAGGGCTCAGTGTCCAGTGGAGGGAGATAGAGAATTATGTGGTGCAAGGCCATGAACAAAAGAATGAAGAGAAGGTAGGCTCTTTGGAAGGGGTGCACATGGAACGGAGCTAAGTGGCCTCAAGCTTTCTCCTGGGAAGCTGGGATCCCGTGGGTTGGTGCCCTCGGCAATAGGGTGCTTGTCTGTTCCCTGCTGGTTGTCAGGGACCTGTCTTCACCGCCACTGCTGTTCTTTGCATGGACCTGGGCACTCGGCAAAAACTAATTGGTTCCTAATTTGGATGCTTGTGGCATTCCTTTTATCCAGAAAATACATCAGATCCTTGTGGCTGTAGGCAACAAAATGCAATAGCCTTTCTTCAGATGAGTCATCAACAACCTGAAGCTACATTTCAGGCATGGAATAATGTGCTGAATTGCTCAAATGTTTGGAAACTGCAGTGTTTTCTTTAGACAAAACAGGTCTTTGGAATGCAACTGTTTATCTCCCATCCTTTGAAGAGAACAGTGCGAAAGCATGAGTTTATTGTCAGAAGGGGCGATGCAAAGACCTATGGGGAAGAGCCGGTGTTTCTCAATGGGGCGTTACTGCCGTGCTGGCTGAAACAGCTGCACCTTGTAGGGGACTGGCCTCAGCACTGCAGAGCGTCCATCATCCCCGGCTTCTGGGCACCAGATGTCAGTAGTGTTTCTTAGTGACCATGAAGACCAGAACTACCCTTATTCCTCCCAGAGTCCCAAACCCCCCCTTCCCCCAGGACTCGTGCTGCCAGAGGTAAAGAACCACTGACGCTTCTCACTGTCATTGATGGGAAAATTGAGGGCCAGATGGAAGGAGCTTGCCTAGGTAACAGACAAGCCATATATCAAACAATCAGAGAAGATTTGCTGAAAACCTACTATAGGAACTCAAGCACTTTACTAGAGCTTGGGCAAGCCACAGAAGTACCAGAAATGACCAGTTTTCCAAAGAGGACAGAAAGAGTGAAGGAGCTAAGATTTATTGAGCATCCTTTGCATTCTAGCACCTTCGAAACCTGTCCATGTAAGATTTGCCACAACTCTGAGGAAACAAAGACCCAGAGAAGTTAATTGTGGAGTGAGAATATGATCCCAGGTTCTTCTGACTCCAAAGTCAGTTATCCATTCACTTATTACCTTTCCAGTGTATGTGCAAGCTTAGAAATTAGTGTTAAAATATTTTCCAAAATTTGGAAATAAGGTAAAAAGGATGACCATATATCCTTTAAAAGTTATGCTGGAGCACTGTCTAAAAAGCCTTGCTAAGTGTCATCTGGCTCTCTAGAAAATATAACTATTTAACTTACTATTTACGATTGTTGAGGGCCCAGACTCTAAAGTTAGAGACCAACTAACAGAAAACCAAGAAAGTACAAATGATTTTTTTCCCAAGGAGGATAGATATGTAAATGATTCTGTCCAATAGAGAAGATTACTGTAAAGGTTATAGATTTATTGCCTTGTAAAACACTGACTCCTTGTATCTAACCTAGCAGTTTTATTCCAGATTTTTTTTTCTTTCTCACATCCTCTTTTGAACCAGCTGCCCTTCTTCTGGTTTCCTCAGTAATGAATTAATGAAATCATTGACACATGTTTACTATATAGTATGAGAATTAGGTTTTAAATTCCTTGGAGATTATATTTTTTGGAGAATGGGTTATATTTTGTACTACCATAAGCCAATATCACTTGGCTGCTACAGTGTGAGAGTAAAGCTCCAACTGCTATATAGAACAAATGAGAAGGCTGAGAGCCGGCAGAGTCAAAGACAGGGCTTTGGAGGAGGAATAATATTTGAATAGGTAGCAATAAAGGAGGGCTCTCCAGGGGAGGATTGCAACACAAGCAAAGAAAGAAGGAAATTAAGCTTTTTGGTAGAGGCTGTGATTAGAAGAAGGGCGCCTGGTTTAGTCTTTCTCCTTGGATCAAGTTCTTGACCTCATGAGATGTGAATGTGAAGAGTTTTGTTTAAAGACTACTCTAAGTGGCCATGGTGGCTGCTGGGTGTGGGGAATGGGAGGAAGAGATGAGATGTGGAGGCGTTTTCAGGACTTGGAGTTGTCCTGGGTGGTGCTGCAGGGACAATTACCAGACATTGTATGTCCTCCCATGGCCCACTGGATGGAACGTGGGAGAGTGTGGGCTATGATATGGATCATTGACAACGAGGTGCAATGATGCTCGGAGATGTGTTCACCAAGTGCAATGAATGTCTCATGATGATGGAGGAGAATGTTGCTATGGGGGGGGAGTGGGGTGGGGGTATAGGGGGACCTCATATTTTTTGAATGTAATATTAAAAAAATAAAGACAAAAAGAAAAAAAAAGACTACTCTAGGGGAGTGGCTGTAGTTCAGTGGTTGAGTGCCTGCTTCCCATGTTCGAGGTCCTGGGTTCAAATCCCTGGTACTTCTTAAACAAACAAGGAAGCGGATGTGACTCAAGTGAAAAGGCCTCCACCTACCATATGGGAGGACCTAGGTTCAATCCCTGGGGCCTCCTGGTAAAAAAGAAGAAGAGAAAGCGTGCCCACATGGCAAACCGAGTACCCCATGGTGACCCAGGTGCCCATGCGGTGAGCCTAGTGCCCGCATGCTGAGCCAGTGCCCATGTGGCAAGGCAGTGCCCATGTGAGTCCCCACATGGTGAGCCAATGCCTGCGCGGTGAGCTGAGTGCCTGCACAGTGAGCCAGTGCCTGCGCAAGTGAGTCACGCAACAAGATGATGATGCAACAAAAGAGGTGAAGGGGAGAGTCAAGGTGAAGCGCAACAGAGACCAGGACCTGAGGTAGCACAATTGACAGGGAACAGCTCTCCACATCAGAGGTCCCCAGGATCAAATCCCAGTGAATCCTAGAGGAGAAAGATGAGAAGACAAGAAGAGAAATAGAAGAGAAGATCACACAGCGAATGGACACAGACAGCAAAAACAACAGGGTGGGGGTGGGGATGGGGTGGAGGAGGAGAAGGAAAAGAAACCAAACCAAACAGAAGAAAACTACTATTCAATGAGGGCAGAATTTGGAGCTAATTTATTCAATAACATATTCTTTGTTCCTGGACATAGTGGACCTGGAGAGGCTGTTTGTTGAATGAGTAAGTTCATCAAAATGGAAGACTATGATTAGGTTCCATTCATTGACCAGACCCTGTGCCAAGCTCTTTACACAAATAATTGTGTCAGTTCTCACTTTGATGGTATGAAGCAGAATTTTCTAATTTTTTTAAATGGTCTTGTGCGGCGGCTTGCTCGGTCGGTAGAGGTGGGGTCTGGCTGCGGACGAGGGGTCGGTCCAGCTCTGGATGAGGGGTCGGTCCCGCTTGGGACGAGGGGTCGGTCCCACCTGGGACGAGGGGTCGGTCCGGCAGCAGACGAGGGATCGGTCTCACAAGGGGTTGCGCGGTTCGGCTGACGGGGTCGCCCGGCGAAGCCGGCGACGAAGGGGTCGCCCGGAGAAGCAGGCGACGAAGGGGTCGCCCGGAGAAGCAGACGACGAACTGGGGACAAGGGAGGCCAGGCCCTTGTCGGGGGCTCTCAGGACTGGAGGGCGCACGGCAGAAGAACTACCGCGGAGACAAGGTAAACACGCAAGTCCACTTTACTGAGGGAGAGGCAACAGTTTTATAGGGGCTGGGGAAGGCTGATTGGTCGAAGCCACGCCCTGTTCTGATTGGTTGCCGGCGAAAGGTCAGTGGGCGGTACTGGACGGGGGGGGGGGGGGGGGGGTGGTGGTGGTGGTTATGGATTGGCTGTCGCTGTTGCTGGGGGAAGGGGCAGGGTTTAGGGATTGGTGGCTGCTGTTGCTGGGGTGGAGGGCAGACTTGAGTTTCCCACCCACGCCTGGCTGTTGCTGCTGTCGGGGGAAGGGAAAAGGGCGGGCTGGATTTTTCCGCCCACACCTGGCTGTTGCTGCTGTCGGGGGAGGGGAAAAGGGCAGACTGGAATTTTCCGCCCTGCTGCGCAGGGAGAAAGAAGAAGAAGGGTGCTGCCCCACAGGCATTGGGTGGCGCCATCCGGGAGGAGGGGCGGCCGCGGAAGCATGGCTGCGGAGAAGGGGAGACCCGAGGGCACTCTGCGCCCATGCCGAGCTTCCTTCAGGGGTGGCGGTGGGCCCGACCAACCACCCTATTATGGGGGCAGCGGAATTAGGCCTACCGTGGCCGCTCCCCTGCCAGGCCAGCAAACCACACTTCAGCCCGAGGGGTGACCGCAGTCCTGCCTATGATAAAACTGTAACATGGATGATCTTTAATTTGGGGACCTCCTTAATCCTTTCTCCATGACTCAAGACTTATAATTATTCCTTCCATTGCCCAAACTTTCTCTTCCCACTCCAAGGCTGGTGGTGTCATCATTATTGTAATGAGTCAGTCCTAAATTACGGGTTGTTAAGAGAGGCCCAGAGGGCAGGCGATCTGGGTTACCTGGGGACATGCATACGTAAGTACTTGCTGAATTTTTTTTCTAATTGTATTATCTTTTTTTATAAGATACTGAAATCAAACAAAATGTTACAATAAAAAAATATAAGCGGTTCCCATATACCCCACTCCCCACATCCCCACACTCCTCCCACAACAAGTACTTCTTTCATTAGTGTGGGACATTCATTGCATTTGATGAGCAAATTTTAGAGCATTGCTACACAGCATGGATTATATTGCTGAATTTTAATGAGTGGATCTGGAGGCAACAATCCCTGAGGTCCTTGGTTTTCTGACCCACAGGGCACCCTGGTATTGTGGTGGGAATTTTAAACTAAAACAGAGGGAAAGTGGTTCTGCTTTCACCCCTGTCCCTATCCCATGTGAGAAGAGATCTCTGGACCTCTTATGAGAAGACTCTCCATGTTTCTGTGTACTGGAATGGAGTCCCAGACAGAGATGTGTTGCTCCAATTCTCCCTTCAAGAAAGGACTCACTATGCTGCCCAGTTGTGAGGGGTATGGTTGACTGACAGCCTCCAACTGGTGACTCATTCAGATTTGCCTGGACCCTTGAGTCCAGGTACCAGTCTAGGATGGCCCCAGCCAATGACTGAGCAAGAGTGTGATACAAGGGCTTACCCATTTCTGCTAGATGTAGGACTCCTCTAATAGCCTCTGGAGCCCCCCATTGGGAACAGAAACTTTATCTGATCTACATGATGGTCTGATAGCTCCCCTTGCCCAATACTGCTTCCTCCGTTGCCCATTCACAAATATTACTCCCTAATAAACATTTATCATTCTCAAGTCTGCTTCAGCATCTCCTTTTTGGAGAACCCAGCTAACACAGATGGGATGTTGGTAGTGCCAAACAATTTTCCAATGGTGAAGGGAATGGAGAATTTAAAATTGGATTTGAGCCAACATTAGCAGCATGTATATTGACCTGACTGCTAGGGACCAACAAATATTTCCACTCTGGCACATGGATCAAATAAGCTTGTGGTTCTTGTTATTCTTCTTGGCACAGAATATGCCTTGGTATAGTGTAACATGGCTTAAATGTTGCCACTGGCTTTCTCAATGAAGAATTTGTCCAACTGATTGAGAGTGTAACTGAGGACAAGGTCATGAGTACATTTCCAGCCAGCCAGTTCGTTTCATTCAAGTTACCCGGTTATAGATGGACTGTTATCTGTTCACACATGAACTCCATAAACCCCTTGCCCACCCAAAGTCATAGTCATGACTTGGGCCACTTGCTTCTCAACAACCTGGAAGACTGTCATCCTTTTCTTGGGCCTCTTATAAAATGCCCTATGTTTGGTATTTGTGTGAGAGTCTTAATGTGGTTATGACCAGGTATTTTTTGGTATGTAAGCAACTCCTATAATTCCTCATCAGAAGAGAAATACCCCTAAATCATCCATCCATCCATTCATCCATCCAATGGTTGTTGATCTCCCTTTATTGCTCAGACTCTTGCAGCCACATGCCAAGCACCACATCTTTAAGAAATCTGCATGCAGCTTCTTCAGTAGCAACTACCAGGCAGACTCCTTTGAGGGCTGACAGCATTACTATTCCTGTCATCTGTTTTTCATGTCAGAAACAGCAGGCCCCAATTCATGTAGTGGAGCCAATAAGAGTGAGGGCTCAGGCCTCAGACAATCTCAGATTCAAATATGGGTTCTCCCATTCACGATTCTGTAAAACAAGATAAAATTGTTTTACAGCTCTCATGCAGAGCTTATGAAGATTTGATAAAATAATGTGCGTAAAGTGAACATTTAATGCTGACTGAGGGCTTACCCTATTTCAGACATTGAACTATTATTTTAATATATCTGGGCCCAGGGACAAGTGAGACTTGGACTGCTACAAAACATACTTCCATTGTAACTATTTGTCTTGGTAAATGGACCTTGGCATAATCCCTGCTTGGAGCGCCCTGCGCAAATATGACTTTGTGACAAGATGTTCTTTCTTTGGTTACCAGGCTTTTTTTTTTTTTTTAATTATTTATTATTTTTTTAAAAAATTACATTATGAAAAATATGGTCCCATTCAACCCCACCGCCCCCGGCCTCCCACTCCCCCGACAGCAACACTCTCTCCCATCATCATGACACATCCATTGCACCGGGTAAGTTCATCTCTGAGCATCACTGCACCCCATAGTCAATGGTCCGCATCATAGCCCAGACTCTCTCACGTTCCATCCAGTGGGCCCTGGGGGGATCTATAATGTCCCGTAATTGTCCGTGAAGCACTATCCAGGACAACTCCACGTCCCGAAAACGCCTCCACATCTCATCTCTTCCTCCCGTTCCCCACACCCAGCAGCCACCATGGCTACCGTTTCCACACACATTCCACATTTTCTCTGTGGACATTGGATTGGTTGTGTCCATTGCACATCTATGTCAAGTGAGGGCTTAGATTCCACATGTGGTTACCAGGCTTTTGCCACTTTGTTGTGTTGAAATCCAAGGACCTTACATATTAAACTAGCTGATGCACCATGGCTCTAATGTAGCAGTTTGCAATCGGATATCAGTGCTATGCTTGAAATGTGGAGATATAACTAGATAAACACTCTGCTCTTAAAAGATTGATAGATTGGGGGGCAGGTGACTGGGCAGCTCAACCCTGGAATGGCTGGCCATTCTTGACAAGAGTCAGGACCATATTCAGTGGTCCCATTAAAGACAAGGCCCAAAGGCCAGCTCTTCAGGGCAGCAGTAGACCAGAGGGTCACTTGTCCCATCTGCTGCTGTTCTGCTGAGACCCACTCAACAGAATTGCTCTTCCTCCCTCGGCAGAAAGGCAGGAGTCAGTGCCCCTGGACCTGTAGGCTGGCAGAACAACTCAGTTCTCACCCCTTTCTCCCTAACAGAAAGCACAGAACCTTGTCTGGAGTGGGAGAAACAGAAACCCTCTACTCCTCAGAGACCCTCCTTTTCCTTCCCTGCTGGATCAGGAGAGGACAGGATGTCATTGAAGAGTGCTTGTTTTCCGTCTTTACTTCTTGTGAATTTGTGCTCCTTGGATAAAGCCCCATTTACCTGGAGGAAGAAACAACCATTCTGGTTCCATGAAGAGCTCTAAGAAATGGGAGGTCAGTCTTTAACTGGACCTAATCATGTTTCCCTTTTTTTCTCTTCTTATTCTTCTTCATTACTATTGGTTCTTCTGTTTTCCTATATGAAATTGTTTACTTTCGACTGTATAATCAAATTGTTTTTAAATCATCCTCATACTGGCCAGGAGTTCCTTCAGGGCCCAGCCCCGACCTTGTCTATCTCTTTAGCCTTCCAAATGCCAGATATACACCCAGCACAGTAAGCATTTGATCATGATAATTGAACTAAGTTCAGTCATCATTTTTTGAAACCTTTTAGTAGCATCATCTCCTAAAGCAACTTGCTACACCACAGAAAAAATTGCTCTGCAATCAAATGCTGAATCAGTTATCTTGCTTTATACAATAGATGCATTTCCTATACATGGGGTGGGCAAGTGAACTTTTGTAAATTAACTCTTTGTCCCATGTGTTTACACTTTTACACTACCATCTGGGAAATTCCTTAATATCAGTAATTACTTTTCTGTTTCCACTTCCTCTTTTTTTTTTTCTTTCTGGTCATCCTTCCTTATCTCTCTGCCTCGTTCAATGCTCCCCAATACAAAAGTTATTCTTTCATTCGACTGTGATATTTATTGATCACCGACAACCTGTGAGAGTGTTTTCAGATCATAGGTCCACAGCTCTTAGCACAAATATTTAAATGCAGCGCAAGTGTATTATTTAAGGGAACTCTTTTTTAAAGCAAAGTATCCCTCTTGACTGATTCAATTAGTTCATCTTTGGTTTTGTCTGGATTTTCTTTCACCAAGTCTCTAGATGGATGGCATTGCATCTACTGGGTATTTTTGCAGTCTTGTCCTTGCCATTTCAGTTCTTCTAGTCTTTCCTGGCAGTGCCCAACCTAATCGCCAAAACGTGGCAAGTTTGAAATGGAAGCGAATAGCCAAAATGGGGAATAGTCAATTCAAGTCTTAGTAGATAAGATAATATAAAACATAAGCTTTTGCTCATAGATTTTAGTTTAAAGCTCTCCCTCCACTCCATTGATACAATAATATAAATTAGGAGGTGAATGCCCAAAAGCAATCGTTATTTACAAAAGGATTTTCAAGAAGATTCACTTTAATAACAAGAATTCCTAGTGCTTTTAAAGATAGGATTTTGCGTACAAAGCATTCCAAAGGTGGTGCTGTGTAGCAGGTGCTACGAGAGGTACAAAGTGGACCAAGGTAGATATCTCCTCCTTCAGGGAAATTATTCCTTGTATGGAAAAAAAAAATACCAGAATGAGACAGTATTGCCCTACAGTATAAGAGTCCAGAGTTAGGAAAGCTGTGGGATGGGATAGGGACGGTGTGTGCAGCAGCCGCTGCTAACGCTCATGTCAGCCTCATAGCCCAGGAAGAGTTCATTGTGCAAACCTGGCTGCTCATGGGCTGCCATCTTATTCTTGGAGAGAAGCAAATAGAGGGAATAAGGCAGTCAGCCTTTTCCACCAGATGCAAGCTCAGGTCAGCAAAACCCACTACAATCCATGATGGGTGAAGTGACATAAACTTCAAAATACCAGAGATTGGATATTGGTTGAACATGAACAAGGAATGATCACTAAGGGGCTGGGGTGACTTTCTTTTGTAAGCAGGCCACAGATAGAAAGCCATGATTCTTAGGACCTCTACCCACTCTCTTGTGCCCAGCTCCTCCCATGACACCAGCCTCTTTCTGTTTTGAGAGTACACAGGATCCTGCCTCAGTATTCCTCCCACCTAGAGAAAATAGTCTTCTCAACTACACTACACATTTCCATACCTTCCCTACTTTTCAAGACTTACCCTAAGCTCCACCTTCTCCAGGAAGCATTTTCTGACCTAACCGTCCAGACATTATGCTGTGGATTCTACACATATTGAGTCCCTACAGCCATATGTTAGGTAAATTATCCCCAAAGGAGGATGTTCAGTCCAGAGAGGTTAACTGACCTGTCCATACGGTTTCCTAATGGCAGAAATGGGAGCAAAGCCCAGCTCTGCATGACCCCGAACTCCATGCTCTTAAGCACTTTCTACATAATGGCTTATTTCATTATGCTTTTTCATTAGATTTTTTAGTGAGTATATGAAGCATTACCCCAACTTCACTTGAAAGAAGGGAAGCTACCATTTCTCCCATGGGGCCCATTGGGTAGGGATATAGGCATCATGGTTAAAGAGTTCATCATTAATTGTGGGGCAGGGAAGGTTGCAAAGGCTGGATGCAGAGAATAAGGAAAAGTACCTAAAGAATATCGAGTACCAGACACCGTATTTTAAAGACTATTTTATTCAGCCCAACTTTAATGCTTTATGACAGGTACTATCATCTTTTTTTTTTTAAGATTTATTATTTATTTATTTCTCTCCCCTTCCCCCCAACCCCCCATTGTCTGCTCTCTGTGTTCATTCTCTCTGTGTTCTTCTGTATCCGCTTGCATTATCCAGTGGCACTGGGAAACTGCATCTCTTTTTTGTTGCGTCATCTTGCTGTATCAGCTCTCCATGTGTGTGGCACCACTCCTGGGTAGGCTGCGCTTTTTTTTTGTGCGGGGGGTCTCCTTGCAGGGCATACTCCTTGTGTATGGGGTACCCCCATGCTGGGACACCCCTGCGTGGCACGGCACTCCTTGCACACTGCAGTGCTGCATGTGAGCCAGCTTACCACACAGATCAGGAAACCCTGGGGATTGAACCCTGGACCCTCCATATGGTAGATGGATGCTCTATCAGTTGAGCCACGTCTGTTTCCCACTATAATCTTTAATAGAGACAATTTTCTGTTTTGAGGTTCATGAAAACTTAATTCCTCTCATTATCTTTGACTTTTTTATTCCAAGCCAGATCTGCGGTTAAATCTGGTTCTAAAAGACAGCTCTTTATAACATCCACTATTTTTCTTGAGAACATGTTTTGAGAAATTTAAGGTCACCAGGTAGATCTAAAAGGGATGGGATTGCCAATTTTCAAAAAGGGCAAGGATAATCCTTGGACCCACACCAGTGAATGACAGACCATTTCATAGAGTGGGAGGAGGAAAGGTAGTGACCCATGGACAGAAAACTGGGCTCAGACTCAGTATAAAGACTGAGGAGCTGGGGCATGGAGTCACTTTAGGCAACAAGTCACCCCAGGTGCCTGTAGAGGAGACGTGCTGTCCCCTGTCAAGATGAAGCTGCTTTTGCTGTGTCTGGGGCTGTCTCTGGTCTATGCCGACCAGGAAGAGAGCCATGATGTTGTGACAAGCAACTTTGATATGTCAAAGGTAGAGTCTGTGGACTTCTGAGGGTGGATTGGGGGATTTTGAAACTAGTTGAGTCCTACTGGAGGGTAGGGGTTACTTGGCCTATTAGATAAAAGGGATGGTTTCAGACCTTGGACTAAAAGTGATTGTACCATGTCAAAAGACGACAAAAGGAAGCGGACTTGGCCCAGTGGTTAGGTCGTCCATCTACCAAATGGGAGGTCCGTGTTTCTAACCCCGGGCCCCCTTGACCTGTGTGGAGCTGGCCATATACAGTGCTGATATGCGGAAGGAGTGCCGTGCCATGCAGGGGTGTCCCCGAAAAGGAGTGCTGTGCCACGCAGGGGTGTCCTCGCGTGGGGGAGCCCCATGTGCAAGGAGTGTGCCCTGTAAGGAGAGCCGCCCAGCGTGAAAGAAAGTGCAGCCTGCCCAAGAAAGTCACTGCATACATGGAGAGCTGACACAACAAGATGACGCAACAAAAAGAAACCCAGATTCCCATGCTGCTGAAAGCAACAGAAGCGGACAAAAGAAGAACATGCAGCATATAGACGCAGAGAACAGACAATTGGGGTGGGAGGGAAGGGGAGAGAAATAAAGAAAGAAAATCTTTAAAAAAAAAAAAGACGACAACACTTGGGGACCTCCATTCTCACTGGTGGGACAGTGGAAAGAGTCCTGGGTGTTTTGCCAGTTGACCTGAGTCCTAATTCCGTCTTCACATCTTATCCAATGGGCCAGCATTAAAGGTGAGCATGTTCATGTGTGTCTTCTCTCCTCTCTTCTTACCTCATCATTTTACTGATTTTTTACAGGTTGAAGGTGAATGGTATTCCATTGTCTTGGCCTCAGACAGGAGAGAATATATAGAAGAGAATGGTTTCATGAGGGTTTTTGTGAAAAGCATCCATGTCTTGCCCAACTCGTCTCTGTTCTTTCAATTTCATATGAAGTAAGTGTGGCCTTTATTATCTGGGAGAGGAAAGTAGAAGCCTTGGTTTTGTCTTGGACCTCTACACCCACATACCCCTACATACACATGTACACATATGCATGTTGTGCATGCATGCTGGGCCTGTGCCCAAAATCAGAGTGTCTCATGGCACTGATTGAGGACTTGATGGACCTAAGGCTTTTCCAGATTCAGAGACAAGAGTTGGTAACAGAAGGAAATGGAAGTGAGGGAAGTAGGGGACAGAGAGGCATCAGAGTCACAAGAAGTGTGGCAGTATAGGTTAGGTAAAGAGCAAAGAATTTGGATTAACAGCCTGAATTCTAACCTATCTCTATTTCTTACTAGTTGTTTGACCAAGAAAATTCCTTTCCTTCCACTTGCATTTTCCCTTTGGTAAAAGTGGGTGATAACTGTCCCTCGTGGCTTTTTTTGTGAGATAATGTTGTAAAGTACTCATCTGAGAGGCTGGCACGTGATGAGGACTCAGCTAACTGTCTAAACAAGTAGTTTCAGAAAGAGTAATAGTGGAAATAGTGGTAGGAGTAACAATAACAGGAAGAGTTGAGTTATTTTTATAGTATCAAATCAAGTGAAATAATGTAAATTAAAGTTCTGGAAATGGTATTAAAATGTTCAAAAGGTAAATGGAATGATAAACTGAAGTTATAGGTAGATCGGAGGTGGGGGGCAGGGAGGGAGTCAGCTCCTAGCAACATCTCTTGGACATCAATCCACTCTGTTTTACAGAACAAATGGAGAATGTATTTCAATAAATTTTACTTGTGACAAAACAGAGGTGCAGGATGAATACAGTGTTGAGTGTAAGTAAACAGAAAACTCTTCCTTATTTCTACTTCAGACTGCTAGGAATTTACAGAACCCCAATATCTTTGGGACCATGATCAATTGCTGATCAACGTTTTGTGTGTTTTTTTAAGTAATATAATGGGGACCACATAATAGTCAATGACCTGAGTTTGGGAAAACTTTGTTGTAAAATACTGATGCCTGGCTCTTAATGCCACTAGATGAAGAGAAGTGATTTGGTCATATGTCCCTCCTGCAAAAAAAGTAAATTGGCAGGACAGTCTCTCTCTTTCTGATGATGCCTGGTGGCCACTGAACAGCACATTGCTGAGGATGTAGCACGGGGTACATAGGCCAGTGGGGTTTAAACAAGAAGATGGAGACACGTCATGGGCAGCGATGCTGAGGGAGGTGGGTGGTCTCAGGGAGGTAAAGAGGGTGAATGGCTGCTGGGGCTGAATCCTTCTGCCACTAGTGGTCAGTTTACCACTATCCCTTTTCTTAAAATTCACCTCACACAGCACAGGTTGACGCAAATGGAAGGCATTAGCCATCCTCTGTCTCTACCTCTTGCAGGACATGCACTTGAATTTATTATGTGAGAGAGAACAGGTGAAGAGTTTCGCTTGCTTACCATGGACCAATGAAGTTCTGAACTGTGTTCTGTTTCCTCCACAGATCGTGGAATTAATAAATTTCACATACTTGAAACTGATTATGAGAAATATATTTTTTATACACTCACGAATTACTACGAGGGAACACAATTCAAATTGATGGAGCTCTATGGTAGAGTATTTTCCTGCTGGCACTCATCTTGGGGTGGGGAGAAAGGAACCCTGGAGACAAAATGGCCTTCCCAGGCTTAGCCTAGGAGATCCTCCCTCTCTGAAGACAGATGTTCACTTTGGGGATTCCTCAGTCTCAGTGATGGGAAGATGATGAAATCTTTCATCATGCCAGAAGGGAGAGTCTACTGATGTCAAATTGCAGGACAGCTCATATCCCCCACAACTCTGCCACCTGAGCCCCCAGACAGTACCATCCGTTCCCTGATCTCTCTTGAGCCCCACCTCTCACTTGCCTCAGTGACAAGAGTCCCAGTAGTTACAGTCACTTTCCCTACAGCCCGAAAGAAAAACCTCAGCCAAAAAATCAAGGAACGGTTTGAGAAACTTTGCCAAGAGAATGGAATTGTTAAGGAAAACATACTTGACCTGACAAAAGTCGGTAAGTTCAGCGATTTCTAGCTTTCTCTTCTTCACTTCCCATATTGCTGAAGGGAAAAATCCAAGGGACAGTAATGCCTCTTCTATTCATTGCCCTTAGTCCCAACCAAGAGAATCATCTGGTTTCTCTCTGGGAAAGGAGCTGGGGTTGGGGTCTGAATGTGTTCTGCTCTGCCTCTACAGATCGCTGTCTTGAGGCCCGAGAGATGGGAGATGCCCCAGCCTCCAGGTTGGTGATCTCTAATGCTGGGGAAGATGGGGTGGTCCAGGAGCTAGTGCCTTCTGAAAGCATTGGGAGTTTGTTATAGTAAAAGCAACTTGGTAAGGAAGCTGGTGAGAAGAGCTTGAAATTTGCGTTGGAGGCCCTGGGTTCAGGTCCCACTCCTACAGTGAGCTTTCCAGCAGATGACCTAAGGAATTAAGAAGCAAACAATGACATCGACCTTGTGGAGAGTGGATATAATGCTGGTGAAAAGGCACAGTCGTTGATAATGGGCTAAAGAATGATTGGCACTTGAAGTTTGAAATGGAAAAAGAGTAGCAGAGTAGCAGTATGAAACTCAAATACACTTCTTTGTTTGTGGTCCATCTTCCAAGTGCAGGAAGCCCTCTCTGCCTCCACTTGTAAGAATTTCTTCTTTTGTACTTCTTTTGTACTTGGCTGTGCCTGCTCAATCTCAGAGTGGAGGTGTGTGACCTTCCCATTTCCTCCAACCTGGCAAATAGACGCTGTGTTTCCTCACCTGATTCCTGCCTCAGAATGATTGTGGGGCTTCATTCAGATAATGTATGAAACATCTCAGCACCTGAGGCTTGCATAAAGTAAGCATTTAGTAAAAGGTTGCTGTGACTGTTCGCCATTATTCCTTAATCTACCACAAAGTCTTCAAAACTTCTAATTCTGGAAAATGGTAAACGCAAGCCTAGAAACCTTCAGTGCCTTCTTTCTCTTTTCTATAGTCTCAGAGGAAGGTTAAGATGGCATCAGCCACAGAAAAGATGTCATTTAGTCAATGCTCTCCCTGCTCTCTTCAGGCAAATAACAGGTTAAATTAAATGCAGGCTGATTTCTATCCTCACCATTTTTCTCTTTAATGGAAATTAATTTGGTCCTCAATTCAATGCAAAGAAAGCTTAACAAGTTTCTATGTTCTCTTTCTCCTCTTCTTACTTAGCACCAAGTGAATGCTTCCTCACTTGGGCTCCAAGTGCTTCCTTTCCATGGTCTCTTCATCATCTCAAGATAAATCCTGCAACCTGATTTCCATCACTATCGCACATAAAAGCCTGATCCCCGCATCTTCAGGATCTTCCCTGACTGCCTTGGAAGACTCATCAATTCCCCAAGAATCAAAGGATTTCTCTGAGTTTCTGACTCTCTTTGCCATACCCAGGGAACTGTACCATGAATATATCCTTCCTCTAACTAGTCAATAAATGATTAACCTTGCTGTCATGTGATATGTCTTTGGATATGGGACAAACGTGGGCTGATTGCAAGTGAATGAGGGGGTTTCCTTGGCCCTGCACCCAAATTCCTCCTCTAGCTATTTAGAATCTTCCTTAGTCTCAGGATTCTTGCTCCTCTGCAGTACTTCTCTGTCCATTATCCCAAGTCCCTGTGAACACTGCTTGCCGTTTGATTAGTCTACTTCTTAGGAAACTGATAAGACTGTCCATGTAGTACAAGAATGTAAGAATTTCCCCCATAACTTCTCCATCTTAGAATTATCTACTGAGAGATAAAAATGCTGAGGCTGGTACCATATTGATGTGTTTCAAGACATGCCCCTGTAGCCCAGCTTCTCTATATTATTCATGCTAAGAGATTGTATCCTTTCACACTTTTAGAGAGTATGTAAAACCCTCCTTCAACCACTGCTATTATCTACTGTGAACATATTAAGTGAGGTTCTATTAAATGTGAGATAGCAACGCCTCTCTTCTGTACTTGGTTATGTCAGGAGGTATCAAGGGGTTAAATGTTATTATCCTCTTCTTCGAAGAGCTAACAGTCTTTGGGAAGAGGGAAATTATTGATCCATCCCCGTTTCTTATCCTTTCCCACCACCACCAGCACATGAAAACAGCGTAAATGTTACACATGGGTTTTTGGGCAGAGCAAGACATGGGTGGAAGGTTGTCACGCCAAAAGAATGGTTCAGTCATAATGGAAGAAAGGACTAATGAGATTCAACACAATCCCAACCAAATTTCCAACAACCTACTTTGCAGGAATGGAAAGCCAATTAGCTTTTGGAAGCTAATTTGTTTGGAAGGGCAAGGGGAACCAAATAGCTAAAAACATCCTGAAAAAAAGAGAACAAAGTTGGAAGACTCACACTCTGACTTTAAAGCAAGTTACAAAGATACAGTTGTCAAAACAGTACTGACATAAGAATAGATACATTGTCCAGTCAAATTGAGTGTTCAGAAGTAGACCTATGGCCAATTGATTTTTGGTAAGGCTGCCAAGTCCATTCAATTGTGAAAGAATAGTCTCTTCAACAAAAAGTGCTATGTAACAATTAGTCTTAAGGCCATAAAGAGCAATTGCAGTTTTCGGGACTTGGAGTTGTCTTGGGTGGTGCTTCACGGACAATTATGGGACATTGTAGATCCCCCCAGGGCCCACTGGATGGAACAAGGGAGAGTGTGGGCTATGATGTGGACCATTAACTATGAGGTGCAGCGACGCCCAGAGATGTACTTACCAAATGCAATGGATGTGTCATGATGATGGGAGAGAGTGTTGCTGTGGGGGGAGTGGGGGGTGGAGGCAGTGGGGTTGAATGGGACTTCATATTTTTTGAATGTAATATTTTTTTTAAAAAATGAATAAAAAAAAAAAAAAGCAAATGCATTTCTTTGTAAGATACATTCCTCCAGTGACTGTGATCCCTCCCAGGAAATAAGTGGATGCATTTTTTTTTTTCCTTAGGTAAAAAGCCTCAGTACTCTCTGGCCCATCTCCTTTCATAGCCAGTTGCAAGAGATCAATGCCCAAAACAGATTGATTGAATAACAGATCATTATAAGCAACATAAATGTGAATTTTCTTTGACAAGTTAAAAAGGAAAGCACTAGATCTATAATAGCATTGCTAGAGCTAAAAAAGAAATTGTTGAGCAAGAATATCTAGTTGTTGAAAGCTGTTCGCAGTGTGATTCATTTGTATTAATTTTAAATAACATACAGAACACGTGCTATATTATTTATGGATACCTATATGTATCTTAACACAGTTCTCATAATGTGCATAAATATCACCTGGGGATCTTGTTAAAATGCAGGCTCTGATTCACTAGGTCTCGAGTGGGCTTGATATTCTGCAATTCTTTTTTTAAAATATCTTTTTCTTTATTTTTAAGGAAGTTTTAGACCACAAAAAAGTTACATAAAAAATATAAGGGATTCCCATATACCCTATCCCTTCCCTCTCTCATGTTTTCCCCTAATAATAACATCTTTCATTCATGTAGTACATTTGCTACAATTCACAAGCAAATATTGAAGCATTGCTACTAACCATGGTCCATAGTTTATGGTATGGTTTAACACTTTGCATTACACAATTTTATGAGTTTTGACAAAAGGTATTATGGCCTGTATCCATCATTGCAATATCATGCAGAACATGCATAATGTCCCAAAAATGCCCCATGTTAAAGCTATTCTTCCCTCTCCCTCCCCTCAGAACCTCTGGTGACTACTGTCTTTACATCAGGGCTAAAAGTTCTTCCATGACTAGAATAACAGTAAGTCTACTATGGTCCATAGTTGCATTCCCCCCTTATGTTTGTTCATTCTGAATCTTGAGGATTTTGGGATGGTGAAGCCACTCTCCTTCTGATTGAGAGAGGGCTTAGATCCCAAAGCACAGATGGATTGAACTGTCTTGCTTGCAGTTGTAAGATACTCTGTTTTCTGGGATGGGCACTGTCCATATTCATCATTTTGTTAGTTTTCCTGGGTGATTCCAATGAACTGGCGAGTGGGTGTTAGCTGTAACTGCGCTGAGAGTCAGGGCTCAACTGACATATGAACAGACAGAAGATTTAAGTTGCTGGAACATATATTTAATAGGTATAGTGCTAATTAGAGGGTAAATAAAAGAGGCAAAAGAATCATGTGTAGGGAAAGTCTGGTTACACTGGGGAGATAGATTAACATATATTCCAAGATAAGTCCCACCAATGGGCTGTTAATTTCCTGGGGTTGTCTGCCCTAACTATAGGTTCCAGATGTCTCTAGAGCTGTCAGGAGCACCTCTGCTTGAAGCATTGTTTACTGTGGCCGTCAGTGAGATCCTCCACATAAATGTAACCTCTGGAATGACCTCCTCCCTCCCCTTGAAATCTCTTAGCTGGAGAACTCATTTGCATGTAATATTTCCCCCTTCTGGTCAAGGAGTTTTCCAAAATGCATTGCTGGTTGGTACTTCGTCATAATCCCTCAGTTCCAGGGAGGCCCATCCCTGGAAGTCATGTCCCATGCTGGGGGGAAGGCAGTGAGTTTATATGCTGAGTTTGGCCTAAAGAGAGTCCACATTTGAGCAACAAGGAGGCTTTCAGAAGGTAACTCTTAGGGAACATATATTACTAGACTAAGTTTCAATTTTACAAGAATAAGGTTCATAAGTACATGCATTAATATCAAGGGCCTGGAGTATTGGTCTGTCCTCTATTTCTAGGCACTGCCTATGTACTCTAGAGATTCTTGCAACTCTATTAGAGAATATAACAGGACTCCCCAGAAGATATTCTGCAGTGCTAACAAGTCCCCTAGTGATGTCAATGCTGCTAATTTGTGGTCTACATTTTGAGTAGCAAGATATTAAATTATTAACAAGTATTGGAAGGGCATCTACCAGCTATCAATAGAATTTACTTCTGAGCAGTGATGGAAGGGAATGAGATGGGGATGGTAGTCAGAGGGGATACAATCTTTTTTAAAATCAGTTATTGGGGAAGCGGTTGTGGCTCAACTGATACAGCATCCACCTACCATATGGAGGGTTCTATACCCAGGGCCTCCTGACCCGTGTGTGGAGCTGGCCCACACGCAGTGCTGCCTGCATGCAAGGAGTGCATTGCCACAAGGGGTGTCCTCTGAATACAGGTGCCCCATGTGCAAGGAGTATGCCCTGCAAGGAGTGCCGCCCCGTGTGACAAAAGCACAGCCCACCCAGGAATGGCACCGCACACACAGAGAGCTGACACACCAAGAGGACGCAACAACACCACCACCAACAAAAAAAGCGACACAGTTTCCTGGTGCCGCATGACAAGCACGCAAGTGGAAACATAAGAACACACAGTGAATGGACCCAGAGCGCAGATGACAGGGGTGAAGGGGAGAGAAATAAATAAAATGAATCTTTAAAAAAAATAAAATCAGCTGTTTAATTACTAGTAATTTTTTAAAAAGAGTATACGCATTAAAATTTTGGAAAACAGGAAAAAAGGTTAAGAGCTGTTAATTCTGGGCAAGGGACAAATAAGTGATTGTTGTTTTCTTCCTCCTAGCTTTCTGCATTTTAAAAATTTCTCCAAAAAGTGTGGGGCGGGAGGGGGGGGGGCGGTTAAGGAAGGAAAGAGAAATTAAAAAGGGAAAGAAATGGTAAAGAATATCGAGAGCTGAGCTGAGAGCCAGGGAACGCTCTAGAGTCTCCTTTTCTCCTGGGCTGATGGTTAGGAAAGCTTTTGGTGGAAGAGGATGAATTCTGAAATTCAGCAAGGCTTTTGCCTGGACTGGAGGCTCCTCCCACCTTTCCCCAAACTCTAACTAAACCAAAAAATAAACAGAGTGAGTAAGGGGTGGTGAGGGGAGTGAGTGGGAAAGCTTAGGTCAACAAATCAATAGGCAGATAGTGTAAAAAGAAATGTTATATATCCATACAACAGAATATTATTCTGCCACAAAAAGGAATGACGTTCTTATACATCCTACAACATGGATAAACTTTGAAGACATCACGTTGAATGAAATAAGCCAAACACAAAAAGACAAATATTGTCTGATTTCCCTTATATGAAATAACTAGAATATGCAAATTCATAGAGGCATAACGAGGATTACCAATTAGGATGGAAGGAGAATGGGAAATTAATGCATAATGGGTATAGTTTATGTTTGGGGTGATGGAAAAGTTTCGGAAATCTTAGTAGTGATGGTAGCACAACATTGTGAATGATTTATATTGTATATATATTACCACAATATTTTTTTTTAAGTGAAGCAGGGTACAAGATTTCACTGGACATAACTACAGCTAAAGAAACATGTTTTGGGGACAGACATTAAAAAGGAACCTCCAGAACCACACTGTGGTTCTTGGTAGAAGTTTCTAAATAACTAGCTCTGAGAAGTTTGAGAACACTAATAAATAACATCCTTTTTATCCCTGACTAATTTTAGAATGAACCGAGACAGAGACTCGGGAGTCATGTCACTCAAGATGACTTTTTTTACCCAGAAATCTGTTGGAAAATATAAGTGTAGCAGGGTGGATTTGCGAATCCACCCTCCCTTTCCCGTTAAACATCTCCTCCACATCCAGCAGAGAGCAGAGTGGTGTACCACGCTTACAGCCTGGTCAAGAGCAGACCAGAATACAAACTCTCAGAAGAAAGAACCCAGAATGGTCTGCAACAGTCATGTCCAGTTCCTTTTCTCCAAATTATTAGGCAGACAAATCCTTCCCCCTTCCCAGGAAAAGATTAGGAAGGAAATGAGAGAGGCCAGGAATAGTACTCATGGAGAAGTCTTCCTCTCTCATGAAAAACATGAGGAAAGGGACACAGGATCCCCTCACGACAGCATCATACTGATGTTCTCTTCGGGGAAAGGATTGGTGCACCCTGACCATTTTTTCAATCCCACCCCACAATCACTTCCCAATCTGTTATTATCTAAACTAAAAGGCCGAGTGAGTTTTCAAACTTATTTTTAAACTGGCTAGAATATCTAATGAAATCAGGAATCAAATGCAAGTTATGGTGGAAGCTGCCATAAAAGGGAACTATGCTACTGCTTCTTGGTACACTCTGCACAAGAACTACAAGTCCTTGCTCCCAACCAAGTGCCTTTGGGGATTTTCCACCATGATATTTGAATTCTAAGGTATTTTTCCCCTATCACTCTACCTCACTGCCTATCATCGTGTTCTTTGGGTCTGAAAACAAGTTGAATAAAGGAATGGAAAGAAACCCGTTGTTGAAGGCAGGGAGAGGAAAAAGAAGGTGTGATATGGGAGCATTTTTGGGACTTGAAGTTATCCTGAATGATGTTGCAGGGACAGATGCAGGACATTATAAACCCTGCCAGAACCCACTGAATGGACTTGGAGAGAGTGTAAACTACAATGTAAACTATAATCCATGCTGTGTGGCAGTGCTCCAAAATGTACTCATCAAATGCAATGAAGGTACCACACTAATGAAAGAAGTTGTTGATGTGGGAAAAGTGGGGGATGTGGGGAGTAGGGCATATAGGAACCTCCTATATTTTTTAATGTAACATTTTGTGTGATCTATGTATCTTTTAAAAATAAATTTAAAATATGTTTAAAAAAAAGAAATCTGCTGCAAAGAGCACCACAGAATAATATGTCAGAGGCAAGCAAATGTGATATGGTTACTCAGTGACCATTCTTGCAACACTTTGTTCCAAGAGTTTAAAATATCTGCAGAAAACCCTGCCTGTGTATCAAAAACAGACAGCTATATTCTTTATGATAGGAGAAATGGGTCCTGGATTAGTTTCCTTTTTTCTTTTTGAAAGATTTCTTTTTATTTATTTCTCTCTCCTTCCCCCGTCCCCCCAGGTGTCTGTTCCCTGTGTCCTTTTGCTGCGTGTTCTTCTTTGTCCACTTCTGTTCTTGTCAGCGGCACGGGAATCTGTTTCTTTCTGTTGCATCATCTTGCTGTGTCAGCTCTCCGTGAGTGCGGCGCCTTTCCTGGGCAGGCTGCACTTTCTTTCGCACTGGACACTTCTCCTTACAGGGCATACTCCCCACGCGTGGGGCTCCCCGAGGTGGGGACACCCCTGTGTGGCAGGGCACTCCCTGCACACATCAGCACTGCGCATGGGCCAACTCCACACCAGTCAAGGAGGCCCAGGGTTTGAACCGCGGACCTCCCATGTGGTAGACGGACGCCCTAACCACTGGGCTAAGTCCGTTTCCCCATTGTTTTGATCAAATCTTAAAAGCAAGACCTAAAAGGATCTAGTAATTTTCCAAGTAATTTAATTATGTCCCAGAACAAAGCTGAAGAATATTTATTGGAATACAAAATACACAACCGCCTTATCTGGCATTCAATCAAAAATTACCTGGCATATAAAAAGTAGGAAAATATGACCCACAGTGGAGAAAAAATAACAATCATTGAAAAATTGACCCAGATCTAGCACAGGCATTAGACTCATTAGAACACCTTAAAACAGTTATGAAAATTGAACTTCAGGGAGTAAGTATAGCTCAGTGGTTGAGTACCTGCTTCCCATATATAAGCTCGTGGGTTTCAATCCTGGTACATTCAAATAAATAAATAAATGTCCTTATCATTCTCAGATCCCCCCTCCAAAAAAAAAAAGTGAATGTCTACAGATGAAAACTACAATGTGTAAAACAACCTGCCCTGGATGGGATTAATGGCAGATTGGACAGTGCAAAGGAAAAGATTAATAAATTTGAAGATAGAGCAATAGAAACTATGCAAAATAAAATAAAGATAAAAACTCAAAAAAAATTATCTGAAAGTCACTGGGCTAAGGGACAACTTCAGGTGGCCTAATATACTTACAAATGGAGTCCTTGAAGGAAAATGGGGGGGGGGGTGGTGGTCAAAAATAATTTGAAAATTTTATATAATAATGACTGAAAATTTTCCATGTCTGGTGAAAACTATAAATCTGCACATACAAGATGCTCAATGGACCTCAAGCAAAGAAACATGAAGAAAACTACCACAAGACATTTCACAATCAACTTATTCAAAACCAGTGAAAGGGAAGCGGACTTAGCCCAGTGGTTGTCCCGGCTCAAACCCTGGGCCTCCTTGACCCATGTGGAGCTGGCCCACGCGCAGTGCTGATGTTAAACAGTGAAATTCTATTTTCTATACCAGGGATTGGCAGGTCAAATCCAACCTGCTGCCTATTTTTGTATGGCCCATAAGCCAATGACATTTGCAAATGATTTGATACTAGGAAAACCGACTTTCATCCCTAACTATTCCAAAAAGTGAATTCTATTCTTCATATTAATAATCCATATTACAAAAAGTACTCAATATTATATTTTTAATTTCATTTTTAAAATGTGGAAATGTGCTTTTTCTATTATAATAGCACCTATGTAATATCCACCACTTTGCCTCTTGGCTTGTGAAGACTAAAACATTGACTATCTGGCCGTTTATAGAAAGTGTTTGTTGACCCCCTTTCCTATAGGACGGCCTTCAACCCTGACTGCTATTTACTATAGCTATTTCCCCTCAACAATCCATGGTTTAGGCATTTTAGGCCCTTTTTCACCACCTGTAAGATGGAAATAGTATTACTAACACCCTAATCATGGATTGTTATCAAACTGAAGCCCTCAGAGCACCTTGAATAGAAGAGGCATTAAATTACGTGACTGTGTAATTAAGGAGATGTTTTTAAGTAGTCCTGTTATTCTCACCTTTAAATATCATGAAAAACTTAAACATGAACGGAGGAAATACGGATAAATGTTAAATAAACTTCCAGAATAAATATCAAACCAGGACACCCTGAGGTTATTTTGGGGCTTCAAGGACAAGGATGAAGACTCCAAATCTCCATTCTTGGCTAGAGCACTTTGTCATTTGACTCTTTCCTCAGGACAGAACTTTGGTTGAAACTGTCTCATCCTGGAAGCAGGCCCATCAAGATACTGGATGTGGTTCTTAAAAATAAGCATTTCAGAGACACTGTTTTGTTGGTTTCAAAAAGTTTATAATCGGGGAAGCGGATTTGGCCCAATGGATAGAGGGTCCACCTACCACATGGGAGGTCGGTGGTTCAAACCCAGGGCCTCCTGACCCATGTGGTGAGCTGGCCCACGCGCAGGGCTGATGCGTGCAAGGAGTGCCCAGCCACACAGGGGTGTAAAATGGGAATCATATAATACCTAAATCATGGATTGTTGTGAAGATTAATTAATCGTGAAAAGCACAGTGCCTGACAAACAATAAGCACAATCTTAAGTGTTTGCTGTTATTCTTTTGAAGCATTTCTTGATTCAGTTTGCTAATGATATAATTGTAATTTTTAATTGCAGATGCTTATCAGATTTGGGGGTTAAGGTAATGCTAACTTCATAAGATAATTAAGAGATTTCCACCAGAAAATAATTCAAATGGTTTGGAATTTTCTATTCTTTAAAGATTATACTTTAAATTACGGTGAATGTTTATATAAAACCAACTAGGCCATCATCTGTGATAATTGCTTTCTTCTGATTTTCTATTTCTCTCAGGCGGTGCTCATTAGTGCTGTCCCCTAAATAGTACCCTTCTCCTAAGCACATTGTAGTTGGATGTGACTTGCTTTGATGAGTGACTGAAAAGCGAAAAGAATGAGATTTTTTAAAGCTCTCCAGGTGATTCAGAAGTGCAGCCAAAGTTGAGAGCCTCTCAGGAAGGTCAGAACCTGTTTAAATCGGAACCGGGAGGGATCTCCCAAAGTCACGGCTCAGTTTCTCTCCCTCCTTTTCCTCTTTCCTCCCTTTCCCCTCTTCCTCGCCAGAGTTTGCAGTGCGGGGAGGAAGCCGGGAGGAGGGGAGCTCACAACTGGCCCCTTGGGATTCGCCCGGTGCCCAGGGGAGCCCCAGGGTGCACCTTAGGGTCCCCAGAGGCGGCCTCTTGGGCGCTCCTGGCTCAGGCTGGTCTCCCCTGCGGGAGAGAGACGCAGGCGGCTGGCGGCGCCCGCGCGGCGGGCAGATGCGGGGGAGCCCGGAAGCTCGGCGGCCCCTCGTGGGCGTCCTCGCCGGCTGCAGCCTCGCCGCCGGCGCGCTCGGGGCTAAGAGCGCGGAGTCCCGCGCATTCTGCAAGTTTGGGCACCAAGCGGCCACGGGCAACTTCCGGGGACCTCTCGCAGCGGGCCTGGGGCTCCCGCCGGCTTCCCCGGAGTCGCTGCAGGCCTGAGAGGCCAGGCCGGCCAGGCCGGCGGGGGAGGCAGCAGCCCGGGGAGGCGGCGGGGGCGGGAAAGTAGCTGCCTCCGCGGCAGCTGGTGGAAGGCCGGGGCAGAGATGTCCACAACCCGGTGCACACAGGGCGGCGAGGACAGAGCCTGCAGCCGGTCGGTGGTTTGTCGTTCTCTGTAGCCCGCAGGTTTGTTCGGGGCAGCCCCTAGCAGCGTTGGGGAACAGGCGGCCTTTGCTTGCCAGAGCCGGGGCCCATATCTGTATCCCCAGAATCCAGATCTCTGAACCAGGTCTTGGAAGCACCAGGTGGTGCAGAACCAGCATCTGGCCCTACGTGCCCTAATTATTTTGGAGCCTTCACTTGCACCCAGCTTCCCCAGCGCCCCAGCTCAATGCCTTTAAGAACTAAGGGAGGGAAGGGGACTTGGCCCAGTGGATAGGGTGACCGTCTACCACATGGGAGGTTCTCAGTTCAAACCCCAGGCCTCCTTGACCCATGTGGAGCTGGCCCATGTGCAGTGCTGATGCGCGCAAGGAGTGCCCTGCCATGCAGGGGTGTCCCCCACATAGGGGAGCCCCACGCGCAAGGAGTGCGCCCCGTAAGGAGAGCCGCCCAGCATGAAAGAAAGTGCAGCCTGCCCAGGAATGGCTCTGCACACATGGAGAACTGACACAGCAAGATGACGCAACCAAAAGAAACACAGATTCCTGGTGCCACTGATAAGGATAGAAGTGATCACAGAAGAACACAGCGAATGGACACGGGGGGGTGGGGAGGAGTGGGGTGGGGTGGGGGGGGTGGGGTGAGGGGGTGGGGGTGTGTTTGTGTAAAAAAAAGAACTAAGGGAGGAGCCTCATCTCAGCCACATCCCTGCCACCCCACCCCACCCTCCCAGGGCTTTGAGCTCCGTGCCTGGTGGGACAAGTCAGTAATTCTTCCAAATATTGGCCTCTTCTGCTTAACATCAGAAATATGTGTGAAAATGCTGACTGGAAGGTTATTTCCTATTTTTAAGTAGCTTTATTGCGGTGTAATTGACATGCAATAAACAGCACACCATTCATGTGTAAAATGTGATATTGAAATATGGATATGCCCGTGAAACTATCCCCAGAGTCAAGACTGAATATATCTGTAGTGAGTCAAAATAAAATAAAGGCTTTGCGCTGTCAGGAGGACTCAGTATCTCAGACCTTGCCATTAGTAACAGAGGTCCCTCAGCGATCACCCCAAACCCCCACTTATACAGGATAAACCACTTCTCCCTGTCCTCCCCTCATCCTGTGTTGGCACCTCAAGTCCAACACAAACTCGCCAGTCCCCACTCTTGCTCCACCAACCTCACAGCTCATCCCCTGTAACCTTCTGAAGGCGCAGGCCCAGGTCCACTGTAACCTCCCTCCTGCTTGGGGGAGCCTACACCCCGATGCGCTACTCTGTGGGATCCTGCGAGCTGCAGGCGCCTCTCTGTTCTAGGACCCGTGAGGACGAACCAACTTTCCTTTCATACTTCTCCGGTGCCCCTGGTCCTTGCCACACCTGGCTATCCATATGAAGAGCCCTGCTATTCACACAATTATCCATCACCCTCCGGAATGTTCTCATCCCCTCCTGACTCCTCCATCCCTCAGTGCCACCCCACTGCTCAGGGAACCACTGCTCCGGTTTCTGTCACTGTAGTTTGCATTTACTAGAGAGAGATACAAGTGGAATCATCAGTATGGACTCTTTTGGGTTTGGGTTGGCTCCTTTCACTAAGTCGATTCATGTCACCGTGTGTAGGCTGAGTAGCTTTCCATTGTACCGATATAGAATAAATTGTTTATCCAGTCGCCAGTTGATGAACATTTGGATTGTTCGCAGTTTGTGGCTACTACAGATAAAGCTACTGTGTATATTCGAGTACAAGTCACTGTATGGAAAAATACTTTCATTTCTCTGGGGTTGTACCTAGGAGTGGAAGGCCTGGGTCATATAGTAGGAGCATGTTTAATTTTTTAAGAAACTGCCAGCCTGTTTCCCAAAGGGTTGTACTGTTTTACATCTCCACCAAGCGTGAGAGTTCCATATCTTCCATGTCCTCACCAGCACCTCATACTACAAACCGGGAAAACTATGATGTTATCCATAACCCAAAACTCCCCAATTTCCTAAGCACAGCAACGTGCCGATATGAAAGCTGCAAACTGTAATGATGGGACATAAAAGGCTTAAAACATATGGTTTTAAAACTGACATGGTTGTTTGATGTTGGACAACCTGTGGTGCTTTTCTTAGCACAGCAAAGATTCATGTCTCTTTTGTGGCTGATTCTGAAATTCTACCACTTGTATGCGCGATGTAATTCTAGCTTTTCCTACAGATTGTTAAAAACGTTGCATTATTTTTTGGAATGTCAACATAAAGTTTTCATGGTCAGGCAGCTGCCAAAAACCGCATTAGACTGAGAAATACATATAATCTATGAAAATTTGGGCATTGAAAACTAAAAGGTATTCCACTGGGGAAACATTCTGTGCATATGTCTATTCCTTGGTCGCCCCTGGGGCACGCAATAGGATGACACTCTCCACCTCCTTGAAGTTGGGTGTGACCATGTGACTTGTTTGGTTGGTGATACGTGAGCAGAAACGTGTGTCCCCCATCGAAAGGCGCATCAAGAGCCAGTACACAGCCCTCCCATCACTCCCTCTTTGCCACGTGGCCAGCACACGTCTCCTCCATCCACCTGTCCCAGAGGACAAGGACTCAATGCTCAGAGAGGAGCCACCCTGTGATGAACGGTTTGCTTCGAGAAAGCAACCTTTGTAGTGTTAAGCCACTGAAATATTGAAGGTTTTTACCACAGTAGATCATGACTTCACTGCCTTCACGTTTTGCTGGGAAATCAAAATTCCTCCCGATTTCCAGGTTCATTGCCATGGAATTACATGCAGTAGTCTCATGTATTTTGTAATCTCTTCCAAATATGTCATTAGTTAGAATTGCCTTTCTTATTTTCAATCACATTTTTACTCTCTGCTATCTCTGCCAAGCATACCAGGAATTTATATATTTCACTACTCTTTTCAAAGTGCAGATTTTGGCTTTATTGGTTCAATTTTGTTTGTAGTCTAATTTCAGCTTTTATGTGAAGAAGAGTGTCTAGTGTGGTAGTTAAGATTATGGGCTCGGAAGCAACTGCCTGGGTTTCAATCCCAGCTTTGTCAGTGTCTGAGTGTGGCCCTGGGGAAAATACCCTCCCTGAACTTCAGTTACCTCATTTATAAAATGGGATAATGAGAGCACCCACCGCAGGTGGTTGCTCTAAGCATTAATGCACGTAAAACAGGTGATTTGTATGTGTTCAGCCAGGGTTAGTATTTCTCTCCTGTTTCGTTCCTCCCAAAATGTTGAAATTAACTTCTGGTTCATTTCTTTTCACTCTTTAAAATACGAAAGGCATTAAAGCTAACATATGCCCCAGAATGCAACTTAAATTTTTTCTTTTGGTACAAAATATTCCCTTTTTGATATTTTACAGTGTGCTTTAAATTATTTTGACTTCCTATTTGATCCAGGCATTTAATTTCACACTCTGTTCAAGTAAATTTCTCATCGATCATATTTTTTATTTATTAATCAGAAAAGGACATGGGGTTTTATGTCTGTTTTATACGTTCCACTGAACCTACATTCTTTGCATTGTAAATGCCTTTTGTAGTTCTCTATAGATCTAGGACTGCAATTTCTTTCCAAAAAAGAATTTTTTTTTGCCCACTAAATAGTCTGGTCATTTTTATGAGGTATTTTCAACAATCCCACTAAAATTGTTCTGTATTTTGAGAGGATTTTTTGCTTTGCTTTACAGTTGGCTAAATCTAGGCCAAGTTTCACTGCCATATTTTCAATTTAAGCTCCAAGTAATTATCTAACATCCTTTGTCCTCTTAATGCTTTTAACAACCTTGACCTTCCTTAAATTTGTCAAATAACATTGCTTACCTATTTTGTTTTGATTTCCCCTTAATCTCTTTGCCTTTCATTATATCACTCTAAAAATCACAGCTATGCTTTTTAACTCACTCCGACAGCCCGTTTAGTAATAGGAAAGGTCAGCTGGCTCCTCTTTAACTGATTTTTACAACTTGCTTCCTATTTTTACTGTTTACTCTTCAATCTTCCTGTTTCTTAGAATGGATGATTTGATCATGGTTTTTCATAATCCTTTTTTCTCTCATTAATTTAGAAGTTCTACAATGTTCATTCTAGGGGTTCCTATCCTGTTCTAAAATAAAATCTATTTCTTTATTGCTGTCATAAATTGGCCAGTAAACTAAGATGAGTACAAGGACTTGTTCTGGAAAGATGTTAAGTATTTTATACTTCTACACGCTGAACTTGACTCAAGTGGACTTAAGCAGAAACATGTTTGGTTCAACACCAGTACACCACATGCAGTAGGAAGTCATGTTCTTGATGTTCAAAAATACACTTTAAAATTTGTAGACTAAAAGCACAATGCTAAAGAGGACTATGTTGTTAAGAGAGAGGGCTAATGCAAAGCACACGCTTACTGGTAAATCGAGTTCTATATCCAGATGGTTTTTAGATGTTCTCTCCATTAGAAACAGCTCCATCTTCAAAGTCCTTCACCTTGTTAGGACACTCTCTCAACATGTCTAACAGTTAACTTTAACGTTCCAGCAATGCCCCTTGGGCTTTGGAGGCAGGGCTGGTGAAGCAATACATTTAAATCTAAAGTGCTTGAAGTTAGTAGTAAGGAAATGCACAGTCAGCCAGGTACTCTGTAAGGCTAGTATTCAAGGAATTACCACTTGGACTCCCAGTTAAACACAGTACACTGGATACATGCTGGATCTCTTCTGAAACCCTGCCAAGATGAATTGAAGATTGGGGAGGAGGGAAGGGAAATGGGGGCAGAATCCCGCAAAGACAGAGAGGACCAGCAGAGAAGCTGAACAAGGTTTTGGAATTTGGCAAGCACACCTCTGAGAGCTGCCTTAGCACCTAGAGAAAGCTGGAAGTGTAGCCTCTGCAGGGGCTGGGCGAAGTCAAGAAGTAGACAGAGCCTTAGCGCAGTACTCTGAGAGGGCACAAGGTACAATACAGGCCCAGGGAACTGAGAATCCAGCCCAGCAGACAGCGAGGCAAAGGAACACCCAAAATGGTGGGCTCAAAACCCACTTCACTGTCTCCTCCACACAAGCCTGGAGAGACAGCCCAGGTGAGGGTAGTAGAGGCAGTGAGAAGTGGCATGTTTCTGGATACATGTTGAAGGCAAGCCAACAGGATTTCCTGATGGATAGGACATATAGCATGAGATAGAAAGAACGTTTTTGGCCATGGCAACTGGGGGAAAAATGAAGTTGACGTTAACTGAAAAGGAGAACTGCAGGAGTTGCAGATTTAGGAATGAAGAACTAGAGTTCAGATTTCAATGTGAAGTTTGAGATGCCCTTGGGATTCAAGTAGCAATGTTGAGCCATTATCTTTATCCTGGTCAGAAACAAATCTGCCCTGTTACAGGCTGTTTGCCATACAGGCATCTTTAAGATATTCCAGGACATAAGCTGTCACAAGATGTGCAGAAATGCTGTTAGGGATTGCCCTCCCCAACATTTACTCCTTGTTTCCATTCTGTCCTGGCCACACCGTCAGCCACTGAGTAATAGGAGCCAAGGCCAAATCTGCTCAGTTTGTATTCTAAGCAGAATTAGACCAACCTGCAGTGTTAACCTCAGCTATGCCCTCACGGTTCCAACTGAGCAAATCCTTCACGCTCTCAATGTCTACCTTAGAGAACCAGGTGTCTGTCTTAAGTTTCTGTATTCACCCAATACAGAACATATTAGGTATGATTATAGGCTCTTAAATTGGTGGGACATACAGACTTGGAGTGTGGAAAGGCAGAAGTCTTATAACTCCAAATGAGAAGGCCTCTACACAAGGCCACATGGAGGGTTGCATCCAGGGAGATCACAGAAGGCAGCTAAAGAATAGCCAACAAGGTAGCATTAGCTAGGTTGTGGGCACTTGACTAATTTGAATGATTCTATGAATTCTGGGGCCTAGAGGCTGATTGCTTGGCATGTGACCCCAGGGTGATTAGGATGGGCCCAGAGTGGTCCTGAAGTGCAAGTAATTGGGGTGTAGACTTAACACAGCTGCTCATGAAGGGGAACCAACAAGGCCTCCTAGCCATGTCAAGACAGAATTTCAAAGAAAACTATTATAGGACCCTGAAAAGTGGGCCCTACATTAGCTCACAGGCTGACAGTGACTAGCCTTCTACCTAGTTCTCATTTGGGGCATGTAATAGTTGGAAGTTTTTTTATGAATCCCCAAAGAGGATTATATTTTTTAATTAATCCGTTCCGGTGGGTATGGGGCCTTTTGATTGGATTACATCAGTGAGGCGTGAACCAGCTTGGGTCTCCACCTTCTTGCTGGGTCTGATATGAACAGAGAAGGCGCTGCCATATTGATCCTGCCCTGTAAGGGAAGTCTGCAGGGAAAAGAAGCCCTGAGGGCTGACAGGTCCTGGAGTCAAACTACCAGAGCATCGAGGCACAGAAAGAGGCCTCCGAGGGGTTGGGTCCAGGGAGCAGCTCAAGGTTCAGGAGACTAGCCCTGCCATAGGCCTGATAGCTTCCAGCTGAACTAGGAAGAAAGCTGAGCTGGCAAGACAGAGGAGGCAGGAAAGAGACAAGCCCTATGGCTGGTTGCTACAGCTGAACTCCGGGAGCTGGGCTCCGAAAGCTGGTGAGCCTGGAGGGGAAGGTGGAGACCTGGCAAGAGATCGCCCACCATCTTGCATCACCACGTGGCTGCTGACTTTCCTGAGAAAGTACCTCTGATGGTACCGTGATTTGGCATTTCACTACCTTAGAACTGTAAACTTTTACCGTAAATAACATTCCCAGTATAAGAGCCAACCCATTTCTGGTCCTGTCTTGGTTTGCCACAGGGCTGACGCAGGACTCTGAGGAGAGTCAGCCCAATATGTGCACAATACCAGCTAGGTCTCTGGTATGTCGGGCAAAGGAGGGCAGACCCATTATCTCTTAAGTTTCTTACAAAAGTTTAAGAAAGCCACAACAATGTCAACTTTATGAAACAAGGCTCCAGGGGAAGTTCTGAAAGAAAAGGTCATTATGGCCCTCTCCCCCCAACACCTCCCAAGGTCTAACTAAAGTATTTCCTCCACTGCCACAAAACTTGGGCAGCCCATTCTAATAGCTGTAACTTCACTTTTTATACTCACCCTCCAGACCTTTCATCTGAAAGGGCCAGGTATACGAGAAGAGGGATTAATCTTAATTTTTGAGTCCCCCAGGTTGCCACCCAGAAGATGAGCTGACAGGTAAGCCTGGAGTTACTGTTAGGGGAACAAAGGCACACCGTGCCCAAGAGGGCTCAGGATCGCCATCCCTCTCACCCTGGCTGTTACTCGGGAAGCAGTCGAGGTGATCCCTTTCCCTTTCTGGGGACAGCTGCATTCAGTGCCTCAACTACTTTAAGCTGTTTAGTCCAGGCAGAAACAGAGGTGAAGTCAGACTATCAGCCCACTGTTGCTTAGCTTATAAGTCACATCGTCAGACTGCAAGTCATCTGGAAAGCTGAACACATGACAGATTAGCTTCAAGGACCACAGCAGTGTGCCTCAGAGTTGATGAAACAGTAACTTAAAAGAGTGTCAAGGGAGAGCAAAGGTCTGAGAGTCTGACCTGCTTGCGGTGGCCTCCCTTATCACGGGACAAACCCGTCAGCTTCTGGCAGGAGTCACAAGTCTGTACACAGCAGTAGTTTCTGCATCAAAAACAGCTGGCTTGGAAGCGGATGTGGCTCAGCCACTTGGATACCTGCCTGCCACATGGGAGGTCCCAGGTTTGGGTCCAGGGCCTCCTAAAAAGAGAGGGGCAGACGCCACCTCCCGCTGTAACAGAGCAGAGGCCACAAGCTAGCAGTCTCCGCAGTGCACAGAGAGTGGGTGTGGCTCAGCTTCTTGGGCACTTGCCTCTTATGTGGGAAGTCCCAGGTTCTGTTCTCGGGGCCTCCTGGAGAAGGCAAATAAATAATGAGCAGACAGATGAGCGAACCATCTGGGGGAGGAGGTATAAATAAAGGAAAAAGCAAATAAAAATAAATCTTTAAGAAGAAAAAAAAAAACACACAAAAACAGCTGGGTCCAACCAGCAACTTGAGTCCAATCTGTATAAACCAATCTTTGCCATGGGCATCAACAAACACAGGACATCTAGTGTTTTCCAAGTAGAACAAACCATAGGCCACTGGCAATAGCCCAGTGACTCAGAATTATAACCCATGTGCAGGCCAACTATGTCCATTTCAGATCTGTTTGACTGGTACTGAGGCTGAACATATATATCATCCCAGAAGACACCATCTGGTATTTCAGTTTAGGTAAACCATTTTTGAGTCAGGCCCAGGAAGGCTGAACAGGGCCCTGATGAGTGGGAACATAGTTTTCCCCAAAGGGACTACAGCTATTTTTTTCCCACGTTAAGCCAAGATGCCGTTGGAGTCAGGACAGCTGTGTCCATGAATCTACCATTTCTATTCCTGTGCAAGACTTCCCTCTTTATTAATCTTGAGTCCAATTTGGTCCACCCCAAAACAGGAATTTCAAGATGGAGAGGAAAGACCTCTACAGGTCAGGTATTTCATTTCAAGAAAAGCCCAGCAGCTAGCCAATGGCTGATTTCCAAAAGGGGTGTACTTGGTAGCTTTTTCAGAGAGCCACGGGTCCGATACCCAAGGGCATCTCCAAGTGGAGGCAGCCTCCCTTTACCAGTGGCTCCATTTAGCAGACACTCATTTTGTTTTTAATGCCTAGAGTCCAGTAAGGTGCTAGGGTTATTTTGGGGGGGGGCAGGGAGGGCAAAGACAGCATTTTGTCCTTGATTGTCAAGAAGATAGCAAGTCCTTAACTCACCCACATAATCCTAAGAAACTTTGATTGGCATACAGTCCCCAAATTTTCAGCGTTTAACAGCCACACCTGCTGAATCATGATGGCTGAGGCTTTTGACTTTCCAACAAACACATTCATATAGTGATAACTTTGCACATCAGAGGGTAGAGGTTCTCATGCTACATCCTGATCCATCCACCAGTGCCCAATGGCAGTGGAGTTTGTCCCACTAGCTCCTCTTACATGCGGTTCTTACAAATGGGATAATCCCCTCTGGTTCTCATTGGATGGAGAAATACTAGCATATCATCAATTCCTGGTAGGTTTAAGTATAGACACAACAAAAACAGCATATTGAGGGAGCTGATGTGGCACAAAAAGTTGAACTCCTGCCTCCCGCATGGGAGGTCCTGGATTTGGATCCCAGTGCCTCCTAAAGGAAACAAAAACAAAACAAGCAAATAAGTGAGAAAACCAATGCAGGGAAGCCAATGTGGCTCAGTGGTTGAGTGCCGACTTCACACAAAACAGCAATGTTGAATTCACTCAGATGAACCCATTCAGCCAATTTGTTCCCTCTCCCCTGTTCCAGTGTGAACTCCCCCAAAACCCTATCCAAGCACCCCTTCCTGCACAAGACTGAGTAGGATGGCGATGTATGTCTTTATCCAACAGAGCTATTGTTCTTCCCTACCCAAAGATCCCCCGCATACTCAGCTTTTTCCTTAAAGTGCCTGAAATGGGGGGGGGGGAGTCAAGGAGAAAGGAAGAATGGAGGGGTGAAGGGAGAAGAGGGCTCCATGCCAGCAAGCAAGGCATGTTTGCTTTGTCTCAGCATCCCAGCAGCTGCTTATGGCCCTACCAAGCCTTCTGGTTCACTCCAAACCCTGTATCAGCTTTGGGGACTCCTTCCTCCCACTGAGAGGAGGGACAACCACTACGAATAGCACCATTTGGGCTGCTTGTCTCAATCCTGCCTCACCTCTCAGTCTCACTGACAGGCCTGTGGGAATCTTACCTCCCCACCATTTCGGCAGAAGTATTCCCTGCCAGATCCCAGGCCTACCCACTTCTCCTATCCCTACCCCCCTGCCAAGGGTCTTCGTCCTTTCTCTTGCCAAAAGCCATGTCTCGGCCAGCCTTCTACTCTTAATGCCGACGTTTTCAATAATTGGAGGGTCTGAGATTTCTATCCTACTGGCAGCAAGTTAGCCTGCCACATTTTCATGGATGCTGGCAGAAGACGTGAGCCCCCTGGGTCAGAGAAGACGTGAACACAGCAAGCAGCAGGAGTTTCAGGTTATCTCAGTTCCCTTTGCCCAGCACCCATAGGAAGTGTGATTGGGCCCATGTGTGCTGCACTCAAAATGGGTCTAAGGACAATTGATCTTTGGAAACTCCAATCTTTTAAGGAAGTGCTAACAGTAACCTCCGTTCCCTATCAAGATAATAGGGCTCCTTAAGATTGTTCAGAGCAAAGTCTTAGTTTCAGACAAGTCGAATCTGACAAGATGAGCAATCCTCACAATAGAGGAACCACTGACCGAGTTCCTATTGTTTCTCCTCATACTTCAGTATACTCTTAAATCCCAAACCTTAGGCTGGATGGCTAAAATGCAGAACATGTGCTCTCTAGAAGCTTTATTATATGGTCCTGATGATGGACTTCTTTTCTAGAGAATTCCATTTTTCTGATGACTTGGCTCCTTGACTTGCTCAATGCTGTAGGTGGAACCTGTGGAGGTGGGCAGAGAGATGAGACATATTCCTTCCCCTCTCCTAGGAGAGGTTCTCCTCACCCAGCCTCCATTGGCAAGAACCAGAGAACCCAGAGACCTACCTTCTATCAAAACTGTTCTTCCCCATCCCTTTTTAAGATTTCACTTCAGTGCTATTCACTGGTATTAACCTCTTCACAATCCAGATTTGGGGCCTCTGAAGTCCGGGGTCTGTCAGGAAAGGCTGCTAATTGGTGAAAGCAAAAGCACTGCAGCACTGGCATTTTGGCCAATGTAAGTGGACTTCGTGGTATGAATAAGAATCTCTTCAAAGTTTTAGTCAGGGTCTAGACACAGGCTGGTGTCTCATGCATCTTGCTCAAGAAGCTCTCAGAGGATTGAAGTGCTGGCAGGAAACAAGAATTTGAAGCCAGCTAGGAGAGCTCAGGAGGGAAGTACTGGTTTTTTTAATCACTAGTACAAATTCCACAATATGACCCAAGGTCCATGTACAGTCATCACTCCAAGAGGATTTTCCTGAGCAAGAGAAAAGTCAGTGCAAGTTGAGCAACTCCAAAGTTGAGTTTCCTACCTGGAAGAATAGACCCATTGTGGAGTGCCTTCTAGCCTGACTTTCAAGATGTGTAAAGCCCTGGCAAAGATAAAACAGGAACTTACCAAGCTGCCAAATAGAGTCATTAGTGTATTCCATGCCTAGTATTATTGTTGTAGAATTTGAGAGTTCAATTATTTGAGTATAGAGAGGCCAGGACTCAGGAATGATTTTGAGAAGGAAAAATGGTTTATTGATGGCCAGCCGGACTCGGGAATTTTCTGTTTCAATCCCCAGCCCAGAACAAGATTTTTTAGTCCCTTTTATACAGAGAGGAAAGGCCAAATGGTCCTTTTGTTTCAGTTCTCAATAGGCTTGAATTAGCATATATTTCCACATCTTAGGTAAGCTTTTAGCATGGACCTCAGGCATTTGATAAGCTTTTAGCATATTTGGTTTGCATTTCCCCTGAATACTTAAAGTGTATAGACCTTGCATTGTTAAACTGTTTCCTGCTCACCAAGGGCAGGACTGCAGCCTTTTATCATCCCACACCCACAAGTCACAGATAGTTTAGGTTATCTCTGAAGAGACAAAGAGCCTGCCATCCATAGCCCACATCATTCTCAGGCTGACTTTAAGAACCAAGGGTCATCCTACACTGTCTTTCAAAGGTGCTGGTCAGCAGGACCACTTGGTTCCCTCCAGCCTTTCTCTGGGTGTTAAGAAAGAAAAGATGGGCTTTGCCTAATTAAGGCTCCTGCTCTCCTTGAGTCTTTTGGGGCCTGACAGAACTGGAAATGGCTGCAATTGTTAATTAGCAATCCATTGGAGGTCAGCTCAGCGCTGTTCAAAGACTCCACAAGTGGGAGAGGAAATAGCCTTAGCCTAGGGATTCTCGACTGAGGGCTGTTTTGCTCCTCACCCCCAGGGCACACGTGGCAATAGCTGAAGACATAATTAGTTGCTGCCACTGGTGGGGGAGACTACTACTGGTGTCTAACAGGTGGGGTCCAGGGATGCTGGTAAGTGACGTATAGCACAGCCCCTCGGAACTCTGTAGCCAAAAACGCCAATCGTACCAAGACCCAGATATCTTGCAGGGGGCAAGTGTGATACTAACTTCAAATGAACTTGGTGGATTTTTATTGGTCAGCTACCCATTCTAAGGCACTGCATTGTGAGGAAACAAAGCCCTCACTCAGATTCAGGTGCAGAGTTTAAGCAGTATTGTAGCCTATTAAGAAGGTAAAACTACTTTTCTGTAATTTCCAAGCTCCAATGGCTGCTTCTGGCAGGAGATAATCTTGGTTATTATAGTTTGGGACTATGTCTCTTTGGGTTAATATTCACTGACTTCAGTTTCTCTCCCTTCCTCTCCCCATTTCCTCTCTACTCTCTCAGGATAGTCTAAATTACTAGGGGGTTATTGTTCTGACTTTAGGGAAGAGCTTCTGGATAATTATCCACACACACTCCTGCAGATCTCCACCGAGAGCTGTAACCCCTGGTCTTTGCTCACTTGCACCCATCCCCACTCCCGTCATTGCCGAAAACTTCTCAGGTCCCATATCCTCCCCCACCCCCAACCTTTAGGTGTTAACAACTTGGTTTCTATTCATCTTCTCTTCCCCAAAAAGGCCCATTCCAGGCCTGCTAATTCTCTTTGCAGGAGGTTTGCCATTCCAAAGCAATGGGGAATTGTTACCCACTCCTACAACCCTCTGCAGCCCTGGGAAGCTGAGGTGGGGTGGTGATGGTAAACTAACCAGGCCTTCTCTTGACCTTCAGTGCCCTGCAGCCATCTCCACTCAGCTGTATTTGCCCTAAGCAGGTGAGGCTCTTCTAGCCCAGGATCTTAGGCAGAAGTTCTGTACAACTCACTTGGTTTACTGGCCTCCCTGCAGATTCCTGCAGGACTTCTGTCGTGACCCCACCCTGCAGATATACCCCCCAGGGGCTGTAGCAGAAGGAAGCAGCTCAGGGTCTCCCAGGAACACTCACTGACGTAACTCTTAGAGTCTTCTTCCAATTCTCAGTCCTTCCTCACCTGGGGTCTTCCTTTTGTGTCCAGAAACCTCTAGGTTTCTTCCACATCCTTTGCTTTTAATAAAGCAACACATGCTAGACAGAGGCACTTGTGAGTAATGAGGCCAAGAACAAGGAACAAGTGCCGTGCTCTGGCCTCAACTTAGGACATCTGTGACTAGAAGCCTTGAGGAAAAAAGCGGCCTCTCATGTGTTCTGTTGCGCTTTGCTGTTAATAGAGAAGGGATAAAACGTGAGTCGGGAAAAACCTGACTTTTCAGCAAAGCGGGTTGCCCCTGTGGCCCTCCACTGACCCCTGGGAGCCATGGTGAGAAGCACTGTGAAAGTTGCTGACTTCCCCAGGAGAAGCCACGGGCCTGGAGATACATGTGAAGTGACTCATTTTTTTTTTTAAAGATTTATTTATTTTTATTTATTTAATTCCCCTCCCCTCCCCCGGTTGTCTGTTTTCTGTGTCTTTTTGCTGCGTCTTGTTTCTTTGTCCGCTTCTGTTGTCATCAGCGGCAAGGGCAGGGAAGTGTGGGCGGCGCCAATTACTCGGCAGGCTGCTCCCTCCTTCGCGCTGGGCGGCTCTCCTTATGGGTGCACTCCTCGTGCGTGGGGCTCCCCTACGTGGGGGACACCCCTGTGTGGCAGGGCACTCCTTGCGCGCATCAGCACTGTGCATGGGCCAGCTGCACACGGCTTGAACCGCGGGCCTCCCATGTGGTAGACGGATGCCCTAACCACTGGGCCAAAGTCCATTTCCCTGAAGTGACTCATTTTAAGCATCGCCAGGACTGAGTGAACTAAATAAGCCTGGTTTGCAGTCCTGACTTGCTCAGCCCTCAGCCCAGCGCTTGGCTGACCAGAAGTCCTTACAGAGAGTAGGAGGAGACTTACCACCTGGAAGCGAGGAATCCCCCTGTCACCAGCCCAAGTCCATTCCCACTGCCCCTCGTGGTTGTCAGGCCAAGCGCTCTAGAGTCCTGGGAACCAGGCCTCCCGGCTTAAATACCTTCCCCCTTGAGTTCTCTGTAGTTTGAAAAGAGAATTCTGGATATGGTTTTCTTGCTTATGGTTTGAGATCATCTTGAATCTATGCATCCACTAGGAAAATATGCAACATTTATTTCTTCAAATATTCTTTGTTTTCATTCTCTCCCCTTTTTTGAGACTTCAGTTGCATGTATGTTAGACCTTTTGAGTGAGTCTCATAGATTTCCTATGTGCTAATCCTTTTTTTTAAAAGAGATAATCTTTTATTAAATGTCTGAATTATGAAAAGAACTATATAAAGTATACCATCAGGGTGTAAAACAAAAAAGCAAGACTACATTTTAACCAAAAGAAAAACAAAGGAAAATAATGTAAGTAGGAAATTAAAATGTAATGAAGTATCATTTTTTTACTTTTATTTTACTAAACTTTTAATTTTAGAATAGTTTTTGATTTATAGTAAAATTGCAGATACACCACACACAGTTCTCATATATCCCCTAGCTAGTTTCCATTATTAATATCTTATATTGTTATGATAAATTGTCACACATATTGAACCAATATGGATACACTGTTATTAGCTAAAGTCCGTATTATTCAGATTTCCTTAGTTGTTACCTAATGTCCTTTTACTGTTTCAAGAACCCATCCAAGATATGTTACATTTAGTTGTCATGTCTCCATAGGCTGTTCTTGGTTATAACATTTTCTCTCCTTTTTTTGGTTATTATTATTCTTTTTTTTATCCTTTCTGTATTTCAGTTTGGGTATTTTTTATTGATCTGTGTTCCTGTTAATTCCTGCTGTTTTCTTATGGGTCTGGTCTGTTGTTATAGCCATCTATTGAGTTTTTAATTTCAGATATTCTGTTCTAGAATGCTTCTTTGACTCCTTTTTATTGATTCCAAATAGCTATTAAATTTTTTTGTCCTTTCCTCTATTTTGTCTCTCCTCCTATTTTAATTTTCTCTTAATTACTGCTTATATGGTAATGACTCTTTGCATGTTAAGTAAGTTTTGATTGTACATCTATTATGATGTATGAAAGAACCATAAAATTCCAAGTTGATGGCATCATTTCCAGGAAGTATTTTCCTTTTTCTATTTTAGGTAGATAGGATCACTTCAGTCCAGCTGAATTAGGACGTGGTTTCTGTTTTGACAAGATTTAATCAACTTTTCGTTGCTTCTTTTCCTAGGGTGCGGATGTCCTGAGCATTCAGTTAAGAATATGGTAGGTCTTTGTCTCCTCAGCTCTGAAAATCTGTGGGAGACTTACATATGTCATTCAGAGGTTTTCAGCTTAGCTCTTTAGACTCTTACCCCTGTGGCTCCAAAATTCAGCAGATGCTTTGGGAGAGTCTAATCATGGGTTTGAGGCCCCTTCGGTACCTGGTTTTGTTATTCTGGCCTCTTGTGAATGTCAAAATCCATGCTGGTTTCTCTGTCCTTCTTGAGTGGCCTTCTGCTAGGTGGTCAAACTTGGATTCTCAGTCTCTAGCTTATGTCAGAAGTAAGAATTTAGTTCTCCCAGGTAAAAAGTGGTCCTTTCACTACTTCTCTAGATCTTTCTTTTGCCTGTTTTGGTTTCAGGCTCCCTTCCCTACCACTGAAACTTTTCTTTCCAACCAGAGGACATGTCTTTTAATAGCCAGTTTGGTATTTGTTCTATCTTTTCTATCATTTAGAGAGTGTAATAATAAAGGAGGGTCTACTGAAATATTAAATATAGCTGACAGTGATATCAAAGTTGTCTGGGGAAGTTGGTTTGGCTGGTTGATAGCCAAGGAATCTCATACTGTGACATTTATCTTGTTGAATTCCTCGTGGACTAAGGTCTGGTCCTCATATTTGCAGATTCAGAAACTTGAAATCAGGGTAGAAATGGAATCATACTATGCAAACTTACAAGGGACTGAAGTATTAAACAGTGTTTTTATTATTTTACATTGAGATCTAGAACTACCAAGGAGTTCAGATCTTTAGTTCCTCTGGCAATAAAAAATATATGGGAACCAAATTGTAATCCAAGGAGAGATGATGGCATGATGTAAATGTTTAATGCATTCATATTATGCTGTCTTTGGATTTTAGCTCCTTGGTGCCAGTCTCTTTTTCCCAAGACTACCTATATTATATAGGAGGAAATTGCCGATGTTTGCATGTCTAATTTTCCTTTTCTCTGTGCTCTGGTACAATTACTTTACTTGTTTGTTTGTTTGTTTGTTTTTTTAAAGATTTATTTATGCTTCCCCCTCCCGTCCCCTGTTGTTTTGCACTCACTGTGTGCTGTGTGTGTCCATTCACCATGTGTTCTTCTGTATCTGCTTGTCTTCTCTTTAGGCAGCACTGGGAACCAATCCTGGGACCTCCTGGAGTGGGAGAGAGGCCCCCAATCTTTTCTGCCGTCTCAGCTCCCTGGTCTGCTGTGTCTCATATTATCTCTCCTCTCTGTCTCTTTTTGTGGCATCATCTTGCCGTTACTCCTGGACAGGCCAGCACTCCATATGGGCCAGCTCTCCACTGAGGCCAGCTCGCTGTGGGGGCCAGCTTGCCTTTACCAGGAGCCCCAGGAATCGAACTCTGGACCTCCCATATGGTACATGGGAACCCAGTCACGTGAGCCACGTCTGCTTCCCTAATCACTTTACTTTTGATCGATCCATTTTTCTTCATGTGTATTGTTACCACCAATAGGATTGTAAACAAGTCCTTGTCTGCACTACCTTCTTAGGATATCTCTTCACTTCTTGAGTTTATATTTCCCTACTAGAGGCCAATTTTATATTTCTTATTTTCAGTATCTTGGTAGAGACCCCCTCATTATTGCTTCTTTATAATTTTGACATTTACATAGCAGACACCAAATGTAACTTTGGGCACTTTTGAACTTAAGAACTTGTACCCTTTCTGAACATCACGTCCCTCCACTTTGTCATTTCTGGTTTCCAGCTTTATTCCTTCTTCCATTAATGGGTGCCTGAGTGATCCCTTAGAAAGTATTTGCTTGATGTTGTAGGAACCAGTGACACTAGAGGATGTGCCAGTGGACTTTACGTTGTAAGAATGAAAACAGACCATTACCAGAGACCCTGAAAAACCACATGAACTCTGTCTCCTTGGGTAAGTATAGCTTTATAATTCTATAGACCGAAGTTACTATTTCCTTAAATGTCAGCATCTATAGGATTTACAAGTTCTCGTCTGAGCCTGGGCTTTGAGTTTAGGGACAAGAGATTTTTTGTATTTAGTGATGTATAGAGACAAGATTTTCTTTTATTACTAACCAGGTGAAAGCTATTTTGTTTTAAAACATTCTAAATAGATAGCTTTAGTGTGTTATCTGAGAGGTATCAAAATTCCTCTATCTCAGAGTTCCTGAAGACTGCTGAGGACAAAATTCTGAGATGCTTCTATCCATCATAAACACCTAAGCCCAGATCCTTTGACAAAAGTAAGCTATCGCCTTTTCCTAATCATTTATCTTCCAAGTGAGAAGAACCTTATTAATGGGTAACGGAAGAAAAAAAAGGAAAAAGTCACAAAATACATAGCCAAAAAAGAATCATCTAGCTAAGTAACAACCGAGTAGGTGGGATCCTCTGTAAGCAGCAGTCCATCTGTCCCTTGTGGGGATAGTAACAGTAGTGGTTCTAGGAGGTAGCTCTGGAAATGTGGGCTAGGGTCCTCTGCGCAGATCCCCCTTTTATGTTCAGAAGATTGGTTTCACCTAGTGAGGGCATAGGGAGTATAGTATGGAGAAAGGAAGTTGACGTTGCTCCCACATGTCTCTGTGATCTCAGAGAAAGACAGAGCCCTCTTCCATTGCTATTTAATCTCTCCAGATTCCATTCTTTTCTACTTATTCTAGGACGTTGCTTTAACAATTATTTTTTGTTTTGGTCTTTCCCTGTTCATTAGTTCCTTTCCTTCTCCTTTCAGACGTTTAGGAGTTTATCCTGCTTTTAAAAACAAATACCTTGCCCAACAGCAATTTAATTTTTGTCTTCCCTTCAATTTTATTCTCTTCTTTTATTACCAAACTTTAAAAACTTGTAGCTAACAGCTTCAATACCTATTCTTCATTATTTGAATTTATATTCTTATCTTCTACTTTTCTAGTAAAATTATTTTGAAGAGATTCCTGAAGGTTTATTTCTTTAAAGCAGCGTATTCATAGTTTTTTCACTAGTCAAACTTTCTTGTTGTGCTTGATATTTTATCTTTTCTGGTGTGACACCACCATGTTCTTGTCTATTCTAGCCTCTTTCCAAATGCTTTTCATTAACTTTAATTCCTCTCTAATGAAAATACATAAATTTCTAGGGTTTATTTCCTAATTGTTTATTTTTGTCTCAGAGAATCCATAAATTTTGATATCCTCAAATAGTCAGTCCTTCCATGTCTTAACCCTCTGTTTTAGTAGGGGTTCTCTAGAGAAATAAAGTCACCAGGCTATATATGTATATAGTTACTAAGAGATTTTTTTATAAGAATTAGCTCATGTGACTGTGGGGAATGGCAAGTCTGAATTCTGTAGGGTAGAATGCAAGTTAGAAACTCCAGTGAAGGTGATGTTGAATTCCCCAGAAGAAGCTGGCTGGCTGGCTAATAGCAGTAGAGGCAGAAATTCTTCCTTCTGACCTCTGAAATCCTCAGTTCCAGCTCCCAAGTCTGCCAACTGATCAGATGAGTAGACCCCTCACATTGCTAATGGAAATCTCCCCAATTTGCTGAAGTTGCAATCAACTATAGATGCAATCAAACTGATTACCTATGCCAGTCAATTTACAAAATATCCTCACAGTAACAATTAGGCCAGTGCTGTTTGACCAAACAGCTGGACACCACAACCCAGCCAAGTGGACACATGACATTAACCCTCATACTCCCTGAAATAAGTTTTTTAGCCCAGATATCTAATTTGCATTCTATCCTCATGGTTTCCCCTCCTTAGTCTCCACCTGAATGTCCCCTTTCACTTTAAATCACTTTAAAGTCAATTTGTTGAAAAGTGAAATCTCTAGCTTTTATTAAGTACCTCTTTTTCCTTCTTTACTCTTTCTGTCATTAGTGTCATTATTCTTCCAACCTCCTAAGCTAGAAACCATTGTATTTTTATGAATCTTATTTGAAAATTTTCCCATAATCAATATCAGTATTTTTTGTTTCTTCCTCCTCATATATTAGATTTACTCCTCTACTAAATTCTTATCAGTATTACCCCAACCCAGGACCAGACATTAATTTCATACTTTCATGCTGAATATGATAGCCTTATCCTCTTCTTAACCATTTTATATGGAATTAACAAGCATTTTCATCTAAACCATTATGTATTTTTAATGATACTACGCTGAAAGAAAATTTAAACTCTTCTGTCTCCTGCTATATGACATTGAATTTCTCTGTTTAATTGTTAGAGCTCTCCATTATCTGATCTCATTTCACTTATCCTGTCATATTTTTATCTCTGCATTCCAAAGACATGTATTAATATTTGAATTCATCTCATGGGCTGGTAGTCACATCATATACTTTTCTGTGTTTCATCTTTGATTATACTACGCCTTTTGTCTTACCATTTCTTTACCATGCCTATCTATATTGATCCTTTCCTTTTCTAAACCCCCCTGTTAATCATGACCTATAGTGTATAATGTTATATTTTTTCATTGCACTGCCTTCTTTTTATATTAAAAATTTTTTTTCTGTAACTGACATGTGAGTCTTGTTTTTCCCTCTAGTTTACAGAGGGAAGAGATAGTGTCTTCTCTTTAATCTTGAATACCTTACCTGAAGTCAGAGCAGCAGCTCCAAAGCAGAGCATTTCCAAAAGACAAATAATATTCTCACATGACATTAGAAAAATGTTCAAATGATGGTTCCCGAAATTCCACATTAGAAGAATTGGAATTCGATGACCAGTTTGAAAACTACCAGTATAAAAAGATTACAAGGAAAAGCTGTTTCAAAAGAAAAATCATGAACATGGTAATTTTAGAGAAATAGTTAATTTACGTGCAAACATTTTAAACAACTGAGTTTCTATAAGACAAAGACCTCATAATTATGACACAAATGGTAGGGCTTGAAATACAATTCACTTTAATTGACATTTTTCAGGAAGGTCATGGATAAAAATTTATTAGATATAAGAAATGATGCAGTTGTACCTCAAACCTTACTTATTCTGGGTACAATTTAAATGTAAAGCCATCATTCAGTACTGATGGGATCTGAGAAAATTTATATGAGAGAGAAATCTTATCAGTGTATTAAATGTGGGAAAGGCTACTCTTGCATTGCAAAACACATATTGGAGAAAAACGTTGTGAATGCACAATATGTGGTAAATCCTTGAGCTGAAACACTAATCCTATTCAACATCAAAGAATATGTACTGGAGAGAAACCTAATGAATGTAATGAATGTGGGAAAACTTTTAGTCAGAGTACTAACCCTATTCAACATCCAAGAGTTCATACTGGGGAGAAACCTTATGAATGTAATGAATGTGAAAAAGCCTTCAGTCATAGGCCATCTCTTAGAAATCATGAGAGAATTCATACTGGAGAAAAACCCTATCCTTGTAACGAATGTGGGAAAGCCTTTAGCCATATTTCAGCCCTTACACAACATCACGGAATTCATACTGGAAAGAAACCATATGAATGTACTGAATGTGGGAAAACCTTCAGCCGGAGTACACATCTTATTGAACACCAGGGAATTCATTCTGGGGAGAAATACTACCAGTGTAAAGAATGTAGGAAAGTTTTTTGCCACAGCACATCACTAATCCAACATCAGAGAACTCACACCAGAGAAAAACCCTGCAAGTGTGCTGAATGTGGGAAATCCTTCAACCATACCCCAGCCTTCATTCAACATCAGAGAATTCATACTGGAGAGAAACCCTGTGAGTGCAATGAATGTGGAAAGGCCTTCAGTCGGAGCGCACATCTTACAGAACACCAGAGAACTCAAACTAGAGAAAAACCCTTTATGTGTAAGGAATGTGGAAAAACCTTCAGCTGAAGAACACACCTTATGGAACATCTAAAAATTCATTCTTGCGAGAAACCGTATCAATGTAATGAATGTTAGAAACTACTTTGCTATTGAACATCACTAATTCGACATCAGAAAACTCACAGAGGAGGGAAAACCTACCTTTGTAATGAATGTGGGAAAGCTTTAGCTTAAGCTCAGCCCATACTAAACATAAGCAAACACATACAGTAGAGAAACCTACCAATGTAGTAAATGCGGTGATATTTTTTTGTTATAATACATTGTTAGTTTGACATCAAAGATCTCATTTCAGAAATAAAATCTTACCAGAGTAAGGAATGTGGGAAAGCCTGCAGCCATAATGGTCACACATGAGCATTCACAGTGGCAAACAACCCTAGGTTTATTATGTGAGTAAAACTTCAGGTGAAATACCCATTCACTCAAAACTATACTCTTTCTGCTAAGAAGAAACACTGTTCTTATAATTAATCTGGAAAACTTGTTAGCATTGAGAGAAAAGCTTTAATGGAATTATTCATACAGATTGAGTTTTTTTAAAAGAAATTTTTTATAAAGACAATTGTTTGCAGATGTACATATTTGCTTATAATTTAAAAATAAAGCCTTTCTGGTACACAGAATTTCTAGTGAAATGAAAATTGTTCACTGTACACATAATCTCTTGTCTTTATAGTAATTCCCATGTTAATGTGCAATGCTGAGTACATTTAAAGAGAGTTTGAATAACAAAATTGACAAGTTTGATTAATAGCCATAGAAAAAAGGTATTTTTTACTCAACAGATAAAATATACATTATTTTTCCAACATTCATAGAATATTTTTAATATGCTATAAATATGCCTAAAAAGAAAATCTGAATAAATTCCACCAGAGCAAACTATTCAGAACCTTCCAATTTTTTCTTACCAATAGAAATGGAATTGCAATAAAATTACAAAGAAAAACTAAAGGCTCAAAATTATTTAGAAATTAAAAATAAATCAGAAGAGGAAAAATGCAATTATTGGAAAACAATAAAGCTAGAACATAAGGGGAACGGACTTGGCCCAGTGGATAGGGCGTCCATCTACCACATGGGCAGTCTGCAGTTCAAACCCCCGGCCTCCTTGACCTATGTGGAGCTGGCCCATGCACAGTGCTGATGCGTGCAAGGAATGCCATGCCACGCAGAGGTGTCCCCACGTAGGGGAGCCCCACGCACAAGGAGTGCGCCCCGTAAGGAGAGCTGCCCAGCCCGAAAGAAAGTGCAGCCTGCCAGGAATGGCACCACCCACATGGAGAGCTGGCACAACAAGATGACACAACAAAAAGAAACACAGATTCCTGTGCCGCTGACAACGACAGAAGTGGACAAAGAAACACAGCAAAATGGACACAGAGAGCAGACAATGGGAGGTTGGAGGGTGAAGGAGAGAGAAATAAAAATAAATAAATAAATAAATCTTAAAAAAAAAGCTAGAACAAAACATTCAATTTAAGAAGATAGGAAAAAGAATAGCAACCCCAAAGAAAATAAAAGGAATGCCTTACTATAGATAAAAGCATACATTTATGAAAGAAGTACAAAAAGAGATTTGATAAACCAATAGACAAAATTTCAGGAAGTAGGAACAAGGAATAATAGAGTAAACAACATCCAGGAGTAAGGAAATGAATAGAAATACAAATAAAAAGGAAGTTAACATTTCTAATTCAGTCACAAATCAGGTTTAGCAGTTTAATAAAATCAGTCATTAGGTTTATCCTAGTACTGCCAAATTAGTTCAAAAGTATAAATACACATTACTAAGTAAAGAAGAAAAAGCATATATATATATATATATATATATATATATTTTTTTTTTTTTTTTTTTTTAGGTACTGGAGCCAGGAATTGGACTCTGGACCTTGTATGTGGGAGGCTGACGCACAATCTCTGAGCCACATCCACACCCCTGGGATGGGTTTTTTCATTTACTTTTTTCATTTTGTTTTGTTTTTAGGAGGCAGCAGCTCTCATTGGGAAGGCGGCACTCAACTGATTGAGCCACATCTGTTCCCTACATAGTATCTTAATAGATGGAGAAAAAGTATTTGGTAAAATTCTGCAGGAATTGGTGGCTTTTAAAACATTAGGAATAGAAGGAAACTTCCTTAAACTGATAAATGACATTTACCAAGAACCTGCAGTAAACACCCTAAATAACAGAAGCACTCTTCACCAGAGACAAGAGTCATACAAAGAATATTTGGTGTCACCACTGTTAGTCAACATTCTCGTGAAGGTCCCAGGTAATTCAATAAGAGAAAAAAGAAATAAGCTATTAATATTTGTAAGGAAGAAGACTGACATCATTTGAGATGATGAAAAAACCCAACTAATAGAAATAATAAAGTGGATATATAAAAGTGACATTCACAATACATTTCTAAAAACACCAGGAATTTAAAGATTCTAAGATATAAGAATAAGTAAGCCTTTTCTAAAGAAGAGAGAGAATAATAGTTAATAAATATACATGATTGAAAACAATAGTATAAACACATCACTTGTCTCAAATTTATCTTTAATTTTGAACATTTACTCAATGGAATAAAAAAAATAACAGCTCTATTGAGATGTCATTTACATGCCAGAAAATAAACTTTTGAAAGTGTACAGTTCAGTGCTTTTTACTATATTTACAGAGTTGTGTACCTATCACCATAATCAACTTTAGAATATTTTCATCACTTCAAAAGCAAAACCTTTATTCCTTAGCAATCACCCCCATGCTCTCTCTTCCCCAGCCCCTGCAATACACTCATCTACTTTTTCTTACTATGGATTTGTCTAATCTGGCCATTTCATAGATGGGATCATAGAAGATGTGAGCTTTTTTTTTGAGGGGGGGAGGTGTACCAGGGAATGAACCCGGGACCTTGTACATTGAAAGCAGGTGCTCAACCACTTAGCTACACCCACTACCCCCTTTTGTGACTGGGTTCTTTCTCTTAGCATAATTTTTTCAAGGTTCATCTATGTTATAGCATACATGCTTTTTATGGCCAAATAGTTTTCTCTATAATGGATATATCACCTTTTCTTTATCCAGTCATCATTTGATGGATTTTAGGGTTGTTTACACTTTTGGGCTATTAGGAATAGTGCTGTTATAAACGTGTGCAATATATGTTTTCATAAATTTGGGGGCCAAATAGTAATTCTGAAGAACTGCCAGTCTATTTTCCAAAGTGTTGCGCTATTTTACATTCCTTCCAGCAATGTATGAAGTTTATCCACATCCTTGTGTACATTTCTTATTATCTGACCTTTTGGTTATATCCTAGAGGGTATTAAGTGGTATCTCATTGTGATTTTGATTTGCATTTCATTAATGACTAATGATGTTGTAGCTTTGTAATGTCAGGCAGTGAAATTCCTCCCACATTGCTCTTCTTTTTTAGAACGCTTTTGGCTATTTGGGTGCACTTTCCTTTCCAAATGAATTTGGTTATTTCCTTTTCTAATTCTGTAAAGTAAGCTGTTAGTATTTTGATTGTATTGGATTGAATCTATAAATCAGTTTGGGTAAGATTGATATGTTCACAATATTTATTCTTCTAATCTATGAACACGGAATGTCTTTCCATTTGTTTAGGTCTTTTAAAATTTCTTTTAGCATTGTTTAATAGTTTTCTGAATATAGGTCCTGTACTTCTTTGGTTAAATTAATTCCTAGGTATTTGAGTCTTTTTGTTGCTATTGAAAATGGGATTTCCCCCGATTTCCTCCTCAGATTGTTCAGTACTAGTGTACAAAAACATTACTCATTTTTGGGTGTTGATCTTGTATCCTGCCACTTTGCTGAACTCATTTGGTAGCTCAAGTAGCTTTGTTCGTTGATACTTAAGGATTTTCTAAGTACAGGATCATGCCATCCACAAACAGTGAGAGTCTTACGTCCTTTTTTCCTATTTGGATGCTTTCAATATTTTTTTCTTGTCTAATTGCCCTAGCTAGAACTTCTAGTACAATATTGAAAGACCATGGTGACAGTGGGCATTCATGTCTTGTTCCCTCTATAGAGGGAAAGCTTTCAACCTCTCCCCATTGAGTATGTTGGCTGTGGCTTTTCACATATGCCTTTTTATCCTATTGAGGAATTTTCCTTCTATTCCTAAATTTTGAAGTGTTTCTATCAAAAAAAGGATGCTAGATTTTGTCAGATGCCTTTTCTGCATCAATTGAGATGACCATGTGTTTTGTTTTCCTTCAACTTGTTAATGTGGTGTATTATGTTGATTGATTTTCTTATGATGAACCAGCCTTGTATACCATGAATAAATCCCACTTGGTTGAGATGTATAAGTCTTTTGTATGCTGTTGGATTCAATTTGCAAGTATTTTGTTCAGAATTTTTGCATATGTTCATTAGAGAGACTGGTCTGTAATTTTCTTTTCTTGAATATCTTTATCTGGCTTTGGTATTAGGGTGGTATTGGCTTCATAAAATGTGTTGGGCAATTGTCCCTCCTCTCAAAATTTTTTGGAAGAGTTTAAACAGGATTGGTGTTAATTCTTTTCAAAATGCTTGGTAGAATTCACCCCTGAAGCCATCTGGTCCTGGACTTTTCTTTGCTGGAATATTTTTGATAATTCATATTTTGATATTCATTATCATATTTTGATAAGATTCAATCTCCTTAAATGTGATTGGTTTGGTAAGTTCTTGTATTTCTAATAGCATCATTGTACGTTGGTTGTGCATTTCTAGGAAATTGCCCATTTCATCTTGGTTGTCTAATTTGTTGGCATACAGTTTGTCTTTCATAATATCCTCTAATGATTCATTTTGTCTCTGTGGGATCAGTTGTAACTCCTCTGCTTTCCTTTCTGATTGTATTTATTTGCATCTCTCTCTCTTTTTCTTTGTTAGGCTATAGGGGTTTGTCAATTTTATTGACTTCTCAAAGAATCAGCTTTTGATTTTGTTGATTTTTCTCTTGTGTTTTTTTTTTTGTTGTTGTTGTTATTCTCAATTTCATTTATTTCTGCTCTAATCTTTATTATTTCTTTCCTTCTGCTTGCTCTGGGGTTGGTTTGTTGTTCTTTTTCTAGTTTCTCTAATTGTTCAGTTAAATCTTTGAGTTTAGCTCTTTCTTCTTTTTTAATATAGGCATTTAGGGTTCTATATTTCCCTCTCAAGTCTGCCTTTGCTTTATCCCATAAGTTCTGATATGTTGTATTCTTGTTTTCATTTGTCTCAATATATTTAGTGATTTCATTTGCAATTTCTTCTTTGACCCACTGATTATTTAGGAGTGTTATTATTTAGTTCATTTCTGAACTTACTTCTTCCCTGTCTATTATTGATTTCCAGTTTCTTTGGAAATGAATTATGATCTGAGAAGGTGCTTTGTATAATTTCAATCTTTTTATATTTATGGAGAGCTGCATTGTGCCCTAACATGTGGTCTATCCTGGAGAAAGGTCCATGGGCACTTGAGAAGAAAGTATAACCCACTAAGTTTGGATGCAGTGTTCTGTAGATGTCTGCTTATCATATTATTCAGTTTCTCTATTTCCTTGTTTTTCTTCTGTCTAGTTCTATCTAATGATGTGAGTGGGGTGTTGAAGTCTCCAATAATTATTGTAAAGAGATTCTATTTCTCCCTTTAGTTTTTCCAGAGTTTGTCTCATGTATTTTGGGGCACTCTGGTTAGGTGCATAGATATTTTTGACAGTTATATCTTCCTGGTGGTCTTTTCCTTTTATTAATATATAATGACCTTTTGTATCATTTATAACTTTTTTACATTTAAAGTCTGTTTTGTCTGATAGTAGCACAGCTATCCCTGCTCTTTCCTGGTTACTATTCGTGTGAAGTATCTTTTTCCAACCTTTCACTTGCAGCTGGTTTGTATCCCTGGGTCTAAAGTCAGTTTCTTGTAAGCAGCATATGGCTGGTTCATGGTTTTCATCCATTCCATCAGCCTGTATCTTTTGATTGGGGAGTTTAATCCATTCACATTCAATGATACTACTGTAAATGTACTATTTACTTTCTCCATTTTATTCTTTGGTTTTGATATGTGATATTTTTGTCTGTCTTGTTACTATTTTGGTTATCCTTTCTGATATTCTTTCTTCTAAATTCTTCTGCAAGCCTGTCTCTCCTGTCTTTTTCTTTCTGGTTCTAAGGCTTCCTTTAATATTTCCTGCAAAGGTGGATTATTTTTTGCAAACTCTCTTGGGTTCTGTTTGTTTGTGAATATTTTCTATTTACCTTCATATTTGAAGGACTGTTTTACTGGATAAAGAATTCTCAGCTGGCAGTCTTTCTCTTTCAGTATCCTAATTGTATCATACACTGTCTTCTTGCCTCCAGGGTTTCTGAAGAGAAATCTGCGGTAAGACTTATTGGGTGTCCCTTGTACATGATGGTTTGCTTCTCTCAGAGTTTTCTCTTTATCTTTGACATTTGACATTCTGAGTAGGATGTGTCTTGGAGTATGTCTGTTCGGATTTATTCTGGTTGGGGTACGGTGTGCTTCTTGGACTGTAAGTTCAGTTCTTTCACAGGAGTTGGGAAATTTTCAGCTATCGTTTCCTCAAATACTGTTTTGCCCCTTTTCCCTTCTCTTCTCCTTCTGGAATTCCCATGACATATGTTATTGTGTTTTGTGTCATCATTTAACTCTCTGAGTCCCTGCTCAATAAGATTAAGTGCTGATTTCTCACCAGAAACCACGAAGGAAAGAAGACAGTGCTATGACATATTTAAGATACTTCAAGAAAAACACTTGCAGCCAAGAATCTTATATCCAGCAAGACTCTCTTTCAAAAATGAGGGTGAGATTAGAATATTCACAGATAAACAGAAACTGAGAGAATTTCTAAGCAAGAGACCAGATTTTCAGGAGATAGTAAAGGATATGCTAGAGCCTGAAAAGAAAAGACAGGAGACAGAGGCCTGGAAGAGAGTCTAGAAATGAAGATTATATCAATAAAAAGAACTAAAACTGTCAAAAGAGTAGTGAAAGTAAAATATGACATAAAATTCCAATAGTCAGGGAAAAACTTAAACAGTGATGTAAAGCACTTGTATTCAGAAAACTGCAACTCAATGTTAAAAGAAATTTTAAAAGATGTAAATAACTGGAAGAATATTCCATGCTCACGGATTAGAAGACTAAATATCATTAAGATGTCAATTCTACTCAAATTGATACACAGAATCAATGCAATCCCAATAAAACTTTCACCAGCACTTTTTAAAAAATTGAATACATGATTATCAAATTTATTTGGAAGGGTAAGTGGTCCTGAAGAGCCAGAAACATCATCAAAAGGAAAAGCAAATCCTCATCTCCAGACTTTAAATCATATTACCTAGTGATAGTGGTAAAAACAGCATAGAAGTGGCATAAAGACAAACACATAGACCAATGGAAACAAATCAATGGTTCAGAAACAGACCCTCACATGGACAGTCAAGTGATTTTTGACTAGCTTGTCAAACCCACACAGCTCGGGCAGAATGGTCCATTCAATAAATGGTGCTGAAAGAACTGGATATCCACAGCCAAAAGAAGGAAGGAGGACCCCTAGTTCACACGTATCCAAAAAATTAACTCAAAATGGATCTAAAACCTAAAAATAAAAGCAAGAACCATAAAACTTCTAGAAGTAATTGTAGGAAAATATCTTCAAAACCTGGTGGTAGGTGGTGAATTCTTAAGGGAGATAAGAGAAGGACTAAGATGGACTGCTGATGTTTAATATATGTAGAAGTTTTAATTAGCTTTACCGTAAAAGTGTGGAAATGTATAGAGTGAATGGTAACAAATAGTGATGTGGCTGAAAATGGTAGTCTAGGTATGTAAATGCCAACTGACAGAATGCTAGAGAATAATCTAGGGACTGAACAGCACTGTAAACCAAGAGGTGGATGAGAATTGTGGTTGATGGTACAGATGCAAGAGTGTCCTTTGTGAACTAGAGCAAATGTATATCACTACTGCAGGGTGTTGGGAATGTGGAGACGCATGGGAAAAATACAGCTGGAGTGACCTATGGACTGTGATTAGCAGTAATAATATAATATTCTTGCATCTATGTCGAAGATGTACTGTGTTGATAATGGGGCAGTATGGAAAATGTGAGCCAAATATACACTATGGACATGGTAACAATCATATGATATTATCTTATCTGTAACAAATGTTCCACCACAGTGTGGTGTGTTGATAGGGGGGTGTTGTTTGGGAATTCTGCACATGTGCATGATTGTTTTATAAGTTTACAACTTCTGTCATAAAATATATTTAAAAAATAAAATAGGGTGGGTTATGGGAAAAACACACCAAATGTAAGATAAGGAATATAATTAATAGTAAGACTTTGACAATATTCTTTCATAATCTATAGCAAACATCTCATGACAATGCAAAGGTGTTGGTAAAGGGTTGATGCATGGGACCCCATATGATGTTATGCATGTTTGCTTTGTAAGTTTACAACATTTACTGTACACTTAATTGTTTATGTATGTTCATATATAAATGATATAAAGATAGTAATAGGGTGGGTTGGGGGAAAATACTTCGGTTAGTAGTAATATTTAGACAATGCTCTGTAATCATTAGTTAAAAAGGTTTAACAACAGTGCAAGGTATTGGTGGTAGGGTGCGTTATGAGAGTCTTGTAGGATGTCATATATGTTTGTTTTGTAAGTTCACAACTATTACTATACACTTATTGTTTATGTATGTTTATGTATTATGTATCTTAAAGCTCATTTTTTAAGTGCATGCATATTTAGAATAGTTATGTCTCTTGATGAAATGAACCTTTTATTGATACGTAGTGCCCCTCTTTATCCCTGGTGACTTTCTTTGCTCTGAAGTCTACTTTGATGTTAATATAGTCACGGCAGCTTTCTTGTGATTGGTGGCATGTCTTTATCCATCCTATTACTTTCAATCCACCTATATATTCATATTTGAAGTACGTTTCTTATAGACATTTTTTTGGGTCTTTTTTACTTATCCAATCTGACACTCTCTTTTAACTGGTATATTTGGACCATTCAAATTTAATGTAATCATTGATATGTTTGGATTTTTCCTTGTTTTCTGTCTGATTCCCCAGTTTTAGTCACTCTATATTTCTCCTTTTCTGCCTTCTTTTGGATTCTTTGAACACATTTTACTATTACACTTAAATATAAATTTGTTTTATTTTGACTATATTTCTTTATATTTTTAAAAAGATTTATTTATTTATTGTCCCCCTTCCCTTCCTCCCACCCCTCTGCTCTTTGCTGTCTGTGTTGTCTCCTCCTCTCATCTTTTCTCCTCTACGATTCACTGGGATTTGATCCTCAGACCCCTGATGTGGGAAGAGGTCCCCTGTCAATTGCGCCACCTCAGTTCCTGGTTTCTGCTGTGCTTCACCTTAACTCTCCCCTTGTCTCTCTTTTGATGGGTCACCATCTTGCTGCGTGACTTGCTTGCATGGGCCCTGGCTCGCCCCGCGGGTACCTGCCCGGGCACTGGCTCACTGTGCAGGCACGCTTTCTCTTCTTTTTCACCAGGAGACCCCAGGGATCAAACCCACGTCCTCCCATATGGCAGGCAGAAGGCCCACCACCAGAGCCACATCCGCTTCCCTCTTTGTATTTTTTTTAATGGTTGCTCACAGGACAACAAAATACATACTTACTTCTCATGCTGTACTTGGAATCAATACTTTCATTACTTCATTTGGAATGTAGATGCCTTACCACCATATAGTCACCTTACTTGTTCCTTTTATGCTGTATTTGTCTCATATACACATTGAATAATTTGGGGTTGTATTCTGGATAGTTTGAATATGAATTTATGAGACAGTGGGTCTTGTTTAAACACTCTTCCTGGTTTAGCAGGTAATTGACTCGCTTAGGTTCAGGAAACTCACTGAGTTTGAATTTTTCCACCTTCTTTCTGATACTTTTAAGAGATCTCAAATAACTGCCTATGCATTTCTAGATTTTACAATTGTGTTCAATGGGAAAGAAAGTCTGGTGTGAGTTTACTCCTTCTTGTCCAGAACTGGAACCAGTCAACATGTTTGCCGTGTGACCCAGCCATTCTACTCCTGGGTATATTTACCCTTCCTCTCCCCTCCAGATGAAACCACAGGACCACACACAGACTTGTCTCCAATCTGAGGCTGCAGGGACTCGGCTAGTTTACGGACCTGACCTGGTGCTCCGGCGCTAGTGGTGACGGGTAACCGCGCCCGAGGCCGCTCTCGCGGGAGGCGGCCCCGCCCTTATCGCCGCGTCTCTTGGGGCGCGGCCATCTTGGCGGCATCAAACTCTTTCAACCGAGCCAACTTTCTTTACACCCAGGCGGCCTCAGCAAGAGGGGAGCAAGACAGAGGGAGGGGTCTATTTGGGTGCTTCTTTGGACAGTTTTGTTTCGGGGTGGGGAGGAAGGGGGTGGTGGTGGTGGAGGGTAGTCGGGGACTCCACAGGGAGACTGCGCGGCCCGCTGTGTCCAGCGCGGGGAGGGCTTGGGACAGAGGCAGCTTGGGCTGGAGAGCAGCGAGGGCGAGGAGCTGGAGACCAAGATCCGATCCAGGGAGCAGGCGACACCAGCCGTCAGGCGGGCCAAGCTCATCCTCAGTCCGGCGGGCCCTGGGAAGCTGAAGCTCAGAGAAACAAGCAGCGTTTTTCATTCCATGCAGCCAGTAGAACAGGAAAACGAGCCTAGTCCAGAGTGCCTCCTGTCTGTTCACGGAAAGCTATGCCTTCTCCCTTCCTTTCCCGCCAACACATGCAGGGGCTGTTGATTCCAACCTGAAGGTGAGAAGGGACTGGACTCCCAGAAATTATCTACCTTGAACCATCTAGGAGAGAGTGTAGTAAATAAATTTTGACTATTTTTGATGTATAATTTTCTGAGATCTTGGGTTAATTTCCTCTTTTGAGAAAATTTGGTAGAATGTTCAATTGAGACAATGCTAAAAGATTTGTAAAAATATGACCAATAACTAACCAGTGTCCTGAAGTGATTTCTTTTGTCCTGGTGACACCTGGGCTACTTATGTATCTTCAGAATCACAATGTGAAAGGCTGTTTTATTTGCTCATGGCTTATGGCTTTTCTTAGAACTGAAAAGAAAAATTTTGAAAGCTTTTTAATACACTTGGGCATGAAGCAACCAAAACAGGATTTTTGGAATGCCACACAGCAGGTCTCTTTCCATTCCTTTATTTATTTGCCACATGTTTGTTTAGGTCATGCATTGTGCTCTTGTGGCCATTGACACGGCAGGTAACAAGCAGCCGGTGAAAGAGGTAGCCAAGTAGGGCCCAAGGTTGGACCTGGAGAAGCCAGCACAGGCAGGAATCAGCTTGGTTTTCTAGGAGTATAGAGAAGACATTGGAGGTTTTGAGTAGAGGAGTAACATGATCTCATTTCCATTTTTATAAGTTTGCTCTGGAAGCTCTGAAGAAAATAGGTTGCACTTGTGAATGAAAATCAATAAGGAAATGATTAGAGCCAGAAGCCATTGCTACTTTCTTTTTCCCCTAACATTTTTCCTCAACTAATTTCAAAAGGGGACCATGAATATCAGTTCTGAATTCTGCTGAGGCTCTCCAACTAATTGTGGCAAATTATGTTTACGCTGATGTATGTGTGTAATAAACACCGGGGAATACTCCTGATCACAGAAACCTTCCTACCCTGCACAGAGGAAGAAAGAAAGGCGGCTTCTGTGGTGTGCTGTGGCATGCACTTCCGCGTCGACTGGCCAGCAGGGGGCGACGCTCAGCCTTGCTGCGCTGCCAGCTCCTGCTCTTTCAAGGCATGCAGTGGGCCCATCAGCTGTCCTCTTTGCCAGCTTCAACCAGCTTCAACTGTGTCCCAAGCTGCTAATGGAAAATCGAGTTAGAAATTCTTCACCTTTCATCCACGGATGAGCTGAAGCAGATCCGGGCATGGACAGTGACCTTGGAGAGGCTGCTGCTCCTGTGGCCCCATAGGAACAGAGCTTCTAAGGCCACCTATTATCTACAAGATACTAAATCAAATGGACGTTTTCAGTCCTCATTTTACTTGACTTTTCAGACAACACTCTCCAAGACATATCATTACATAGTGTTTTAGTCTGCTGGGATGCAGAAATGCAATATATCAGAAGTGGGTTAGCTTTTACAATGGGGATTTATTGGCTTGCACGCTTACAGTTCCAGGGCTGAGAAAAAGTCCAAATCAGGGCATCATCAGGTGATGCTTTCTCTCCAGAGACCAACTGCCAGCAATCCTGGACTCCTTTGTCACATGGCAAGGCACACGTGGCATCTGCTGGGCTCTCCCTCCTCCTCTGGGCTTCCTTGCTTTCGTCTTCTTGCTTCCATGGTTCTCTCTCAGCTCCTGTGTCTGTCTCTTCCCTATTTATCCCATTTATAAAGGACTCCAGGAAGAGGATTAACACTTACCCAGGGTCATGCCTTACTGAAGTAACATAATCCAAAGGCCCTTAACTGAAGTAACACAATCAAAAGTCTGACCTGCAGTAGGTTCACGCCCTCAGGTGGGGTCCATCCAGCTTCAAACTGTCACACATGGTCTACACCACATGTGGTTAAGCTCAACATCACAGTCATTTAACACAGAATGACATTTGGTCTTTCTCATTGTATAAAACTGTGTCTTTAGCTGACTGATAATAAATAACAAACACATTGTACAAGACTGGATTTGGAAATAATGTATTTGAAGATTCTGGTACATTTTAAAAAATATATTTCAAATAAATCTGTCCCATATATACTATTTAGAGACTATTTAATTTCTCTTGAATTCCAAATGAAATCTAAGTGCTAAAATAAAAACTGATGGTTACCCCCCCCCAAAATTAGTCAAACTCCATGGCATACAGGCACTGCATTAATGTGTATTTGGTGAATTAAGTAGAGCAAAACCAAGTAATATTAGTTATTGCCAAATTCTTTCAGGCAGTTAACAGTTTCACTTTAAGCATTCCTCTAAGCATTTCTTTATGTTTCTTACATTATTGATTAAATATGCTTACAGTACTAAAAATTCTCTTATTTTTTATCTTTATTTTTTTATTTTTTTGTCTTTATTTTTTTAATAATAAATTCAAAAAATATGAGGTCCCCATCCATATACCTCCCACCCCCCTCACCTCACTCCTCTCCCCACAACAACAATCTCCTCCATCATCATGAGAAATTCATTGCACTTGGTGAATACATGTCTGAGCACCGCTGCACCTCATGGTCAATGGTCCACATCATACATCATAGCCCACACTCTTCCACATTCCACCCAGTGGGCCATGGGAGGACATACAATGTCCGGTTACTGTACCTGCAGCACCACCCAGGACAACTCCAAGTCCCGGAAACGCCCCCACATCACATCTCTTCCTCTCGCTACCTACCCCCAGCAGCCACCATGGTCACTTTCTCCACACCAAGGCCACATTTTCTGCAATTACTAATCACGATAGTTCATGAATAGAATATCAGTAAGTCCACTCTAATCCATACGCTATTCCTCCATCCTGTGGACCTTAGAATGGTTATGTCCACTCCACATCTATATCAAGAAGGGGCTTAGATTCCACATGGATGCTGGATGCAATTCTCCTGCTTTCAGTTGCAGGCAGTCTTGGCTCCCTGGTGTGGTGGTTGACTTTCTTCACCTCCATGTTAGATGAGTGGGGTAAGTTCAATAAGCCAGAGTGTAGGAGTTGCAAGTGTGTTGATGCCCATGGCCTGACTATCACATGGTCAGTCCAGAGATTCAGGTCCCCTGGGTATACATTAACCCCCAGCACCAACTACAGTTCCAGTAAAAGTAAAAGGAGAGACTTGTGGACAGAGATCACATCTAAGTCCAGCTCCATCACACAGAAACACAAACTCCAAAGTAGGGCCAACTGAGATAGCACTGAACTCCATCTGCCATGACCATAGAACCTGTGGGTCTCTATAGCCCTCAGCAGAACCAATAAATAGGGCTGTATCTACTTTATCTGTCTCTGGGACTCTACTCAGGTGTGCATAAGGGCAACCCCTCTGATAACCTCCTGGCTCTTTTTGGAGACTCATAGCCATATAAACTCATTTGTCCTTTCCATTTCCCCCTTTTATTCAGGTCAAAAAGCATTTTTAACTCCTGGTATTATACATAGACTGAGATATTCTGCTGGTCCTAGTTGACCCTTTTATTCAAGGTCATTTTCTAGTTACATCATCAGCTGGTACTTGGTAGTAATCCCTCGGCACCAGGGAGGATCATCCTCGGGAGTCATGTCCCACGCTGGGGGGAAGGCAACACATTTACATGCTGAGTTTGGCTTTGAGACTGGCCACATTTGAGCAACATGGAGGCTCTCAGGAGGTAACTCTTAGGCACCCTGCAGCTCTAGGCCTTGTTCTTATAAAAATTATTTTATTTCACATCAATGATTACAGTTCAGGAAAAGAAAATCATCAGTAGTATCACTATTATTTGTTTGAACCACATGAAACTTCCAAACTCTGTCCTCTAAAAATGGAAGTTTCATATGAGTCATCTCAATACATTCTAAGGAATAAAGTCCTAACCATAATTAATAAAACCATTCATGATAGGATACATAGAAAAATATGTTTTAAGTGGAGATAAAAAGAACACAGCAGGATTTAGCCACACCATGAAATCCCTGAGAAAGGTGAAAATTTGAACACATTGTATGTACATTATTTTAAAATCTGTCCTTGTGGGCTCATGTGGCATCTGCTTATATTAAAACACAGTAAATTAAACATACACATGTACACACAGATATAACTAAAATATTGGCACGGCTTTCCTCCCTGATTCTGATTTTAAAAAAAACAACACCAGTTAAATGCTATCCAAACTGTTTAAAAATGTCTATGAAAACCATCAAATGAGTGTGAATACACTCATTTTGAGGAATGAGAATATAAAAGTCTTGGCAGTCATATTGTAAAGGGCACCAAAAACTCAATCAACAACTGCAAAAACTGCAATAACTCAATTCAATTCTGACCCTAACTACTGGGAATTAGGCCAGACTCCAAAGGTACAAGCAATCCTTTCTCTAAAAGACTGTCCTACAGGCACCAACGGCAAGTTTGGGGGCCCAGGCTGCCCATGCTTCTGACCAATTGGCTACAAATTTGGGGGTTCCTGCCATACCCATTAGGTTCAATCATTCACTAGAATGATTCACAGCACTCACTGATGCCAGATACAGAAATGTGGGAATAGACACACGGGTACTCTGCAGGACCCAGAAACATACACAAAAGATCTGGACGACTCAACTCAGTAAACATTTTCACATGTAGGTTATTGAGTGTTGCAATGAAGTTCGATTGCTCATCACCCTAAGCTAGCAATTACTCTCCACATTCAGATTCCCAGGTGTTTATTTTGCCTCAATCTCTTCTTTAGCCTTGAGTCCCAGGTGGCTCTGTACCTGTTTAAAATTTTTACCTAGCATGTTCAAAGCCATCTAAAAATCAATGCATCCAAACGGAATCATTTTTTCCTTCACTTCTCCCTCCTTCAGTGTTTCCTGTCTTCATGAGTACATTTGCAATTCATCTAGTTAGACTAATGAGGAAATTTTAGAAATTAACCTTGATAACTCACACTCTGTAAACCACATATCTACTGCATTTCCAGATCTTATTTATTTTGCTTCTAAAAATTGCTTGGCTCCATCCACTTCTGTTCCAGCTAACACATTCTCTTGACAGAATGCTGCAGTAGACTCCTAAAACATCTACCAGCATTCTTTCCTGCCTCCCCACTGCCCATTGCTATCCATTCTCTATACTGCTGCCAGAGTGAGTTCTAAAAGAGTGATTTCTGATCATACCTCTCCCCTGCTCTTTTTTTTTTTTTTTAGAGTTAGAGGAATATATTTAGTGGTTTTTTATTTTTTAAAGATTCATTTAGACTTCCTGGTATTCTACTTTAGTCCACCGTTCATTCCTGAATCCTTACGATTCTGGGATGGTCATGTCCACTCTACCTCTAAATGAGATGGGCCTGCGATTCCATAGGGCCAGTGGATGGAACTCTCTTGCTTGCAGTTGTAAACACTCTCAGTTCCTCAGCATGATAGTTGTCCATCGTCATCTCCTTGTTAGTTGTCCTGGTTGAGACCAATGAACTGGAGTGTAGGTGTTGCAACTCGGTTGAGATTCAGGGCCCAGGTGGCACATGGACAGCCCAAAGATTTAAGTCTCTCGGACGTAGACCTAACACCTCTAGTACTAATTATAGGTTCAAATAGAAGGGCTGAAGAGCCATGAGTAGGGAAACCACAGCGTCCAACTCTGTCACACTGGGGAGCATATATTCCAAAGTAGGTTCACTGGCAAGGCACCAAACTCCTGAGCTGTCTGTCCTGACTATAGTGTCTGGATGTCTCCGGAGCCCTCATAGCCCTGCTACTTGTGGTAGTATCTACTTTGGCAGTCAATGAGTTCCGCTGAGATGTGCAAAATTGTAACTTCTGGAATGATCTGACTCACTTTGAAGTCTCTTAACCATATAAACTCATTTGTCTTTACCTTTTCCCCCTTTTGGTCAAGGTCTTTTTCCAGTTGCCTTGCTAGTTGGTGCTTGGCGGTAATCCCTCAGTGCCAGGGAGGCGCATCCCAGGAGGCGCATTCCCAGGAAACTCCCCTGCTTTTAAAACTCTTCGACAGTTTCCCATTTTGACAAAGTCAAAATCCTTAAAATGACCTTCACGGCTCTGCATGACCTGGCCTTTGTCCCCCTCTCTATGCTCAGCCCACTTCATAATCTACTTGTTTCTATCTCTAGCAACACAGGCCTCCTTTTATTTCCCTGAACTTTCCAACTTCTTGACACAAGACCTTTGCTTATATAATGTACTCTTGCTTCGACCTGGAATGCTCTTTTCCTCTTTCCTCTTTCTAATTGATTTATATTCATCCTTCTACTCTAAGTTTCCTTCCACATTCAATCATTTAACAAATATTCCTTGAGTGCTAATTACCTGGTTGGCACTGAGCTAAATGCTGAGGATGAATTGGTGAACTAGGCATAGTCCTTGCCCCCGGGGGGTTTGCAGTTTTCCCCAACTATATTGGAACCCTCCGTTCTAAACCCTTTTGTTACTGTGTTTATATGGCACTTGTCCTTTGGTAATGTATTTATTTGCAACAAAGTAAGCTCCCCTGCTGGACGCTCTATCAGTTTACTGTGGCTGTTGTAACAACTTAACACAATCTTGGTTTGAAAAAATCACATTTATTGTCTTACAGATCTGGAAGCCAGAAGTCCAAAATCAGGATCACTGAGCCAAAATCAAGGTGCCAGCTGGGAGATGCTCCCTCCAGAGACTCTAGAGGAGAATGTGTTCCTTGCCTCTTCCAGCTTCTGGCCCCTGCTGACATGCTTGGCTTATGGCCCTATATCTCCAACCTGCACAGCCAGCATTTTCAATTCTCTCTCTGTCCCATCTTCACAGCATCTTCTCCCCTCTTTGTGTGTAAAATCTTCCTTTGCCTCCCTCTTATGCAAGTGATTACAACTCACAACATGCAACATCACAGCAACAAATTTCTAAGCCAGTAAAACTAGACATTCATTTCCTCATTAGGTCGCCTGTAGGAAAATAAAATCTTCCTTTCTGCCACCTTGTGACTGCATCTTATTACTGCTTTGCACGTTTTTTAAAAAAGCATTTTATTTATTTTATTTTATTATTTCATCTTATTTTATTTTTGAGATATTAAGGATATAACCTGGGGACCTTGTATGTGGGAAGCAAGCACTCAATCACTTGAGCTACATCCACTCCTCTTTGCTAGTCTTTTTAATGAAAAAGTTTCAGTGGACGCACCAGAGGAAAACTGATTTTCCAAAAGAAAAAATCAAGATCTTCAACAGTCATCTGCCAAGATCCTTTTTGACCATATAGGATAACATTCACATGTTCCAGAGATTCGGATGTAAATAACTTTAGAAGAATGATTTTTCAACCTTTCCCAGCCTCTATACTCCACAAAGGGAAGGATCCCATCTGCCTTCCTTATTTTCCCTAAGCAGTAGTCCTTGCACAGAGATGCTTGCTAAATATATTTTGAATGAATGGATGACAGCACCCATGTGTAGTATTTCATAGCAGTCATGGCAATTTCCAGTTTTATTTTCATCTGCGTGCTTGTTCATTTAATGGCCATCTTCCCTACATTGGGCAGAGTCTTGACCCTTCTTGGTTATTGCTGCCAAAGTACTGTCCCTGAATGAGGGCCAGGCATGGCGTATGCCTAATTAACAATCAGATTCCCCAAGTGGCTGTGTGAAAGGAGGGATCACAACTAGGGAAATGCCAAGTGTCCTCAGGAGTAAGCATTCAAAGAACTTTTCCCCCAGAATTGTCGAGGTTCCTCTCCAATAGCCTGCCTGACCACACTCACCTACTCCCCAGGCTCTGTTCCCTTCCAGTCTCCCCTAAATATGGTCTAGCATATTTGCTATAGACTCTGATTAAGCTAGAGAAAGCAACTCCCCAAATCACCCTACCCAAATTTGAATTGCTTAAACTAATTGTAGTTGAAAAAAATGCAACAATATTTCCTTACAGACAGGTGATAATTAATTAGCAGATTTCCACTGTTCAGCCCACTCTCATGATTCTTATCAATGTATCACAACATGCAACTTTGTAAGCGAGTACTAGGCACTTCCTCATTGGGTCCTCTGCAGGGAAAGAAAATCTCTCTTTTCCTGCCGCCTTGTGGATCCCTCCTAGTTCTGCTTTGCTGGTGTTTAATGAAAGAATCTCTGTGGAAACATGAATCTTATCAGGATTTAGCATTTCTAGAAGAAAATTTATTTGGTTCTTTGGCTTATAGCACTTACTTCTTTTCAGGAGGCCAGACAAAAGGGTAGCCAATGAGGAAACTAGGTTTGGATTGAAAGTATAAATTTGGTGCCTGCTGTGGGCTAAGCTCAGCCATTCAGTATGTTTGGAATCAGAGAAGAATACAACCCGGTTGTTTTCCCTCCAGGGCTCAGTGTCCAGTGGAGGGAGATAGACAATTATGTGGTACAAGGCCGTGAACAAAAGAATGAAGAGAAGGTAGGCTCTTTGGAAGGGGTGCACATGGAACGGAGCTAAGTGGCCTCAAGCTTTCTCCTGGAAAGCTGGGATCCCGTGGGTTGGTGCCCTTGGCAATAGGGTGCTTGTCTGTTCCCTGCTGGTTGTCAGGGACCTGTCTTCACCGCCACTGCTGGTCTTTGCATTGACCTGGGCACTCGGCAAAAACTAATTGGTTCCTAATTTGGATGCTTGTGGCATTCCTTTTAGCCAGAAAATACATCAGATCCTTGTGGCTGTAGGCAACAAAATGCTATAGCCTTTCTTCAGACAAGAATCATCAGCAACATGAAGCTACATTTCAGGCATGGAATAATGTGCTGAATTGCTCAAATGTCTGGAAACTGCACTGTTTTCTTTAGGCAAAGCAGGTCTTTGGAATGCAACTGTTTACCTCCCATCCTTTGAAGAGAACAGTGCGGAAGCATGAGTTTATTGTCAGAAGGGGCGATGCAAAGACGTATGGGGAAGAGCCAGTGTTTCTCAGTGGGGCGTTACTGCTGTGCTGGCTGAAACAGCTCCTCCTTGTAGGGGCTTGGCCTCAGCACTGCAGAGCGTCCATCATCCCCGGCTTCTGGGCACCAGATGTCAGTAGTGTTTCTTAGTGACCATGAAGACCAGAACTACCCCTATTCCTCCCAGAGTCCCAAACCCCGCCTTCCCCCAGGACTCGTGCTGCCAGAGGTAAAGAACCACTGACGCTTCTCACTGTCATTGATGGGTAAATTGAGGGCCAGATGGAAGGAACTTGCCTAAGTCACAGACAAGCCATGTATCAAACAATCAGAGAAGGTTTGCTGAAAACCTACTATAGAGAGCTCAGGCACTTTACTAGAGCCTAGGCAAGCCACAGAAGTACAAGAAATGACCAGTTTTCCAAAGAGGACAGAAAGAATGAAGGAGCTAAGATTTATTGAGCATCCGTTGCATTCTAGCACCTTTGAAACCTGTCCATGTAATATTTGCCACAACTCTGAGGAAACAAAGACCCAGAGAAGTTAATTGTGGAGTAAGAATATGATCCCAGGTTCTTCTGACTCCAAAGTCAGTTATCCATTCACTTATTACCTTTCCAGTATATGTGCAAGTTTAGAAATTACTGTTAAAATAAATATTTTCCAAAATTTGGAAATAAGGTAAAAAGGATGACCATGTGTCCTTTAAAAGGTATGCTGGAGCACTGTCTAAAAAGCCTTGCTAAGTGTCATCTGGCTCTCTAGAAAATATAACTGTTTAACTTACTATTTACGATTGTTTAGGGCCCAGACTCTAAAGTTAGAGATCAACTAATAGAAAACCATGAAAGTACAAATGATTTTTTTCCCCAAGGAGGATAGATATGTAAATGATTCTGTCCAATAGAGAAGATTACTGTAAAGGTTGTAGATTTATTGCCTTGTAAAACACTGACTCCTTGTATCTAACCTAGCAGTTTTATTCCAGATTTTTTTATCTTTCTCACATCCTCTTTTGAACCAGCTGCCCTTCTTCTGGTTTCCTCAGTAATAAATTAATGAAATCATTGACACATATTCACTACATAGTATGAGAATTAGGTTTTTAGTTCCTTGGAGATTACATTTTTTGGAGGATGGGTTATATTGTGTGCTAGCATTATGCCAATATCACTTGGCTGCTGCAGTGTGAGAGTAAAGCTCCAACTGCTATATAGAACAAATGAGAAGGCTGAGAGCCAGCAGAGTCAAAGACAGGGCTTTGGAGGAGGGATAATATTTGAATAGGTAGCAATAAAGGAGGGCTCTCCAGGGGAGGATTGCAACACAAGCAAAGAAAGAAGGAATTAAGCTTTTTGGTAGAGGCTGTGATTAGAAGAAGGGCACCTGGTTTAGTCTTTCTCCTTGGATCAAGTTCTTGACCTCATGAGTTGTGAATGTGAAGATTTTTGTTTAAAGACTACTGTAAGTGGTCATGGTGGCTGCTGGGTGTGGGGAATGGGAGGAAGAGATGAGATGCAGAGGTGTTTTTGGGACTTGGAGTTGTCCTGGATGGTGCTGCAGGGACAATTACTGGACATTGTATGTCCTCCCATGGCCCACTGGATGGAAAGTGGGAGAGTGGGGGTTATGATGTGGACCATTGACCATGAGGTGCAGCGATGCTCAGAGATGTGTTCACCAAGTGCAATGAATGTCTCATGATGATGGAGAAGAATGTTGCTATGGGGGGAGGAGGGGGGTGGGGAGGGTTTGGGTATAGGAGGACCTCATATTTTTTGAATGTAATATTAAAAAAATGAAGAAAAAATAAAAGACTACTATAGAGGAGTGGCTGTAGCTCAGTGGCTGAGTGCCTGCTTCCCATGTTCAAGGTCCTGGGTTCAAATCCCTGGTACTTCTTAAACAAACAAGGAGCAGATGTGACTCAAGTGAAAAGGCCTCCACCTACCATATGGGAGGACCTGGGTTCAATCCCTGGGGCCTCCTGGTAAAAAAGAAGAAGAGAAAGCGTGCCCACATGGCAAACCGAGTACCCCATGGTGACCCAGGTGCCCATGCGGTGAGCCTAGTGCCCGCATGCTGAGCCAGTGCCCATGTGGCAAGGCAGTGCCCATGTGAGTCCCCACATGGTGAGCCAATGCCTGCGCGGTGAGCTGAGTGCCTGCACAGTGAGCCAGTGCCTGCGCAAGTGAGTCACGCAACAAGATGATGATGCAACAAAAGAGGTGAAGGGGAGAGTCAAGGTGAAGCGCAACAGAGACCAGGAACTGAGGTGGTGCAATTGACAGGGAACAGCTCTCCACATCAGAGGTCCCCAGGATCAAATCCCAGTGAATCCTAGAGGAGAAAGAGGAGAAGACAAGAAGAGAAATAAGAACAGAAGACCACACAGCGAATGGACACAGACAGCAAAAACAGCAGGGTGGGGGTGGGGATGGGGTGGAGGAGGAGAAGGAAAAAAAACCAAACCAAACAGACGAAAACTACTGTTCAATGAGGGCAGAATTTGGAGCTAATTTATTCAATAACATATTCTTTGTTCCTGGACATAGTGGACCTGGAGAGGCTTTTGTTGAATGAGTAAGTTCATCAAAATGGAAGACTATGATTAGGTTCCATTCATTGACCAGAACCTGTGCCAAACTCTTTACACAAATAATTGCATCAGTTCTCACTTTGATGGTATGATGGAGAATTTTCTAATTTTTTTAAATGGTCCTGCCTATGATAAAACTGTAACATGGATGATCTTTAATTTGGGGACCTCCTTAATCCTTTCTCCATGACTCAAGACTTATAATTATTTCTTCCATTGCCCAAACTTTCTCCTCTCATCCCAAGGCTGGTGGTGTCATCATCATTGGAAGGAGTCAGTCCTAAATTATGTGCTGTTGAGAGAGGCCCAGAGTACCATCTGGGTTACGCGGGGACATGCGTAAGTAAGTACTTGCTGAATTTTTTTTTTTAATTTGTATTATCTTTTTTTTATAAGATACTGAAATCAAACAAAATGTTACAATAAAAAATATAAGAGGTCCCAATATACCCCACTCCCCACATCCCCCCACTCCTCCCACAACAACTACTTCTTTCATTAGTGTGGGACATTCATTGCATTTGATGAGTAAATTTTAGAGCATTGCTACACAGCATGGATTACATTGCTGATTTTTAATAAGTGGATCTGGAGGCAACAATCCCTGAGGTTCTGGTTTTCTGACCCACAGGGCACCCTGGTATTGTGGTGGGAATTTTAAACTAAAACAGAGGGAAAGTGGTTCTGCTTTCACCCCTGTCCCTATCCCATGTGAGAAGAGATCTCTGGACCTCTTATGAGAAGACTCTCCATGTTTCTGGGTACTGGAATGGAGTCCCAGACAGAGATGTGTCGCTCCAATTCTCCCTTCAAGAAAGGACTCACTATGCTGCCCAGTTGTGAGGGGTATGGTTGACTGACAGCCTCCAACTGGTGACTCATTCAGATTCGCCTGGACCCTTGAGTCCAGGTACCAGTCTAGGATGGCCCCAGCCAATGACTGAGCAAGCATGTTATACAAGGGCTTACCCATTTCTGCTAGATGTAGGACTCCTCTAATAGCCTCTGGAGCCCCCCATTAGGAACAGAAACTTTATCTGATCTGCATGATGGTCTGATAGCTCCCCTTGCCCAATACTGCTTCCTGCCTTTCCCATTCACAAATATTACTCCCTAATAAACCTTTATCATTCCCAAGTCTGCTTCAGCATCTGCCTTTTGGAGAACCCAGCTAACACAGATGTAATGTTGGTAGTGCCAAACAATTTTCCAATGGTGAAGGGAATGGAGAATTTAAAGTTGGATTTGAGCCAACACTAGCAGCATGTATATTGACCTGACTGCTAGGGACCAACAAATATTTCCACTCTGGCACATGGATCAAATAAGCTTGTGTTTCTTGCTATTCTTCTTGGCACAGAATATGCCTTGGTATAGTGTAACATGGCTTAAATGTTGCCACTGGCTTTCTCAATGAGGAATTTGTCCAACTGATTGAGAGTGTAACTGAGGACAAGGTCATGAGTACATTTCCAGCCAGCCAGTTCGTTTCATTCAAGTTACCCGGTTATAGATGGACTGTTATCTGTTCACACATGAACTCCATAAACCCCTTGCCCACCCAAAGTTAGTCAAGACTTGGGCCACTTGCTTCTCAACAACCTGGAAGACTGTCATCCTTTTCTTGGGCCTCTTACAAAATGCCCTATATTTAGTATTGGTGTGGGAGTCTTAATGTGGTTGGTGACTAGGTATATTTGGTATGAAAGCACCTCCTAATTCCTGATCAGAGGAGAATTACCCTTAAATCATCCATCCATCCATCCATCCATCCATCCATCCATCCATCCATCCATCCATCCAATAGTTGTTGATCGCCCTTTATTGCTCAGACTCTTGCAGCCACATGCCAAGCACCACATCTTTAAGAAATCTGCATGCAGCTTCTTCAGTAGCAACTACCAGGCAGACTCCTTTGAGGGCTGACAGCATTACTATTCCTGTCATCTGTTTTTCATGTCAGAAACAGCAGGCCCCAATTCATGTAGTGGAGCCAATAAGAGTGAGGGCTCAGGCCTCAGACAATCTCAGATTCAAATATGGGTTCTCCCATCGATACTTGCATGATTTTGGTAAGGTTACTTAACCTCTCTGAGCATTAGTGCACACGATTCTGTAAAATAAGATAAAATGGCGGCTCCCATGCAGAGCTTATGAAGATTTGATAAAATAATGTGTGTAAAGTGATCATTTAATGCTGACTGAGGGCTTACCCTATTTCAGACATTGAACTATTATTTTAATATATCTGGCCCCAGGACAAGTGAGATTTGGACTGCTACAAAACATACTTCCATTGTAATTATTTGTCTTGGTAAATGGACCTTGGCATAATCCCTGCTTGGAGCGCCCTGCGCAAATATGACTTTGTGACAAGATGTTCTTTCTTTGGTTACCAGGCTTTTGCCACAATTGTTGTATTGAAATCCAAGGGCCTTACATATTAAACTAGCTGATGCAATATGGCTCTAATATAGCAGTTTGCAATCGGATATCAGTGCTATGCTTTAAATGTGGAGATATAACTAGATAAACACTCTGCTCTTAAAAGATTGATCGATTGGGGGGCAGGCGACTGGGCAGCTCAACCCTGGAATGGCTGGCCATTCTTGACAAGAGTCAGGACCATATTCAGTGGTCCCATTAAAGACAAGGCCCAAAGGCCAGCTCTTCAGGGCAGCAGTAGACCAGAGGGTCACTTGTCCCATCTGCTGCTGTTCTGCTGAGACCCACTCATCAGAATTGCTCTTCCTCCCTCGGCAGAAAGGCAGGAGTCAGTGCCCCTGGACCTGTAGGCTGGCAGAACAACTCAGTTCTCACCCCTTTCTCCCTAACAGAAAGCGCAGAACCTTGTCGGGAGTGGGAGAAACAGAAACCCTTTACTCCTCAGAGACCCTCCTTTTCCTTCCCTGCTGGATCAGGAGAGGACAGGATGTCATTGAAGAGTGCTTGTTTTCCGTCTTTACTTCTTGTGAATTTGTGCTCCTTGGGTAAAGCCCCATTTACCTGGAGGAAGAAACAACCATTCTGGCTCCATACCTGGAATTGGGAGTGCAGTCTTTAACTGGACCTGATCACGTTTCCCTTTTTTCTCTTCTTATTCTTCTTCATTACTATTGACTCTTCTCTTCTCCTATATGAAATTGTTTACTTTTGACTTTATAATCAGATTGTTTTCAAATCATCTTCACACTGGCCAGGAGTTTCTTCAGGGCCCAGCCCCCACCTTGTCTATCTCTTTAGCCTTCCCAATGCCAGGTATACACCCAGCACAGTAAACATTTGATCATGATAATTGAACTAAGTTCAGTCATCATTTTTTGAAACCTTTTAGTAGCATCACCTTCTAAAGCAACTTGCTACACCACAGAAAAAATTGCTCTGCAATCAAATGCTGAATCAGGTATCTTGCATTATACAATAGATGCATTTCCTATAGATGGGTGGGCAAGTGAACTTTTGTAAATTAAGTCTTTGTCCCATGTGTTTACATTATCATCTGGGAAATTCCTTAACATCAGTACTTACTTTTCTGTTTTCACTTCCTCTTTTTTTTTTTTTCTTTCTGGTCATCCTTCCTTATCTCTCTGCCTTATTCAATGTTCCCCAATACAAAAGTTATTCTTTCATTTGACTGTGATATTTATTGATCACCGACAACTTGTGAGTGTTTTCAGATCATAGGTCCACAGCTCTTAGCACAAATATTTAAATGCAGCACAAGTATATTATTTAAGGGAACTCTTTTTCAAAGCAAAGTATCCCTCTTGACTGATTCAATTAGTTCATCTTTGGTTTTGTCTGGATTTTCTTTCACCAAGTCTCTAGATGGATTGCATTGCGTCTATTGGGTATTTTTGCAGCCTTGTCCTTGCCATTTCAGTGCTTCTAGGCTTTCCTGGCAATGCCCAAGCTAATTGCCAAAACGTGGCAGATTTGAAATGGACGTGAATAGCCAGAATGGGGAATAGTCAACTCAAGTCTTAGCAGATAAGATAATCTAAAACATAAGCTTTTGATCATAGACTTTTGTTTAAAGCTCTCCTTCCACTCCATTGACCCAATAATTTACATTAGGAGGTGAATGCCCAAAAGCAATTTCTTATTTACAAGAGGATTTTCAAGAAGGTTCACTTTAATATCTAAGTCCCCTCTTGATATAGATATAGAGTGGACACAACCAATCCAAGGTCCACAGGATGGAGGAATAGAATATGGATTACAGTGGACTTACTAATATTCTATTCATGAACTATTGTGATTAGTAATCGAAGAAAATGTGGCATTGGTGTGGAGAAAGTGGCCATGGTGGCTGCTGGGGGTGGGGAATGGGAGGAAGAGATAGGATGTGGGGGCATTTTCGGGACTTGGAGCTGTCCTGGGTGGTGCTGCAGGGACAATTACCGGACATTGTATGTCCACCCATGGCCCACTGGATGGAACGTGGGAGAGTGTGGGCTATGATGTGGACCATTGACCATGAGGTGCAACGATGCTCAAGGTTGTATTCACCAAATGCAATGAATGTCTCATGATGATGGAGGAGAATGTTGCTATGTGGGGAGGAGTGGGGTGAGGGGGGTGGGAGGTATATGGGGACCTCATATTTTTTGAATGTAATATTAAAAAAATGAATAAAGACAAAAAAATAAATCCAATAAACTTAAAAAAAAAAAAAGAACCCCTAGTGCTTTTAAAGATAGGATTTTGTTTACAAAGCATTCCAAATGTGGTGCTATGTATCCGGTGCTACGAAAGGTACAAAGTTGAACAAGGTAGATATCTCCTCCTTCAGGGAAATTATTCCTTGTAGGGAAAAAAAAACACCAGAATGTGACAGTATTGCACTACGGTATAAGAGTCCAGAGTTAGGAAAGCTGAGGGATGGGATAGGGACGGTGTGTGCAGCAGCAGCTGCTGACACTCATGTCAACCTCATAGCCCGGGAAGAGTTCATTGTGCAAACTGGCTGGTCATGGGCTGCCATCTTATTCTTGGAGAGAAGCAAATAGAGGGAATAAGGCAGTCAGCCTTTTTCCACCAGGTGTCAAGGTCAGGTCAGCTAAACCCACTACAATCCATGATGGGTGAAGTGGCATAAGCTTCAAAATACCAGAGATTGGATATTGGTTGAACATGAACAAGGAATGATCACTAAGGGGCTGGGGTGACTTTCTTTTGTAAGCAGGCCACAGATGGAAAGCCATGATTCTTAGGTCCTCTACCCACTCTCTTGTGCCCAGCTCCTCCCATGACACCAGCCTCTTTCTGTTTTGGGAGCACACAGGATCCTGCCTCAGTATTTCTCCCACCTAGAGAAAATACTCTTCTCATCCGCACTACACATTTCCATACCTTCCCTACTTTTCAAGGCTTACCCCAAGCCCAACCTTCTCCACGGAGCTTTTTCTGACCTAACCGTCCAGACATTATGCTGCGGATTCTACACATATTGAGTCCCTACAGCCATCTGTTAGGTAAAACGATCCCCAAAGGAGGATGCTTAAGTCCAGAGAGGTTAACTGACCTGTCCATACGGTTTCCTAATGGCAGAAATGGAGGCGAAGCCCAGCTCTGCATGACCCCGAAGTCCATGCTCTTAAGCACTTTCTACGTAACAGCTTATTTCATAAGCTTTTTCATTAGAATTTTTAGTGAGTATGAAGTGTTGCCCCAACATCACTTGAAAGAAGGGAAGCTATCCATTTCTCCCATGGAGCCCATTGGGTAGGGATATAGGCATCATGGTTAAAGAGTTCGTCATTAATTGTGGGGCAAGGAAGGCTGCAAAGGCTGGATGCAGAGAATAAGGAAAAGTACCTAAAGAATACTGAGTACTAGACACTGTATTTTAAAGACTATTTTTTTCAACTCAATTTTAATGCTTTATGACAGGTACTATCATCTTTGTTTTTTCAAGATTTATTTTTTATTTATTTCTCTTCCCTTTCCCCTACCCCCATTGTCTGCTCTCTGTGTCCATTCTCTGTGTGTTCTTCTGGATCCACTTGCATTACCCAGTGGCACTGGGAAACTGCATCGCTTTTTTTTGCATCGTCTTGCTGTATCAGCTCTCTGTGTGTGTGGCACCACTCCTGGGCAGGCTGTGCTTTTTTGCATGGGGGGCTGTCCTTGCAGGGCACACTCCTTGCGTTTGGAGTACCCCCATGCTGGGACACCCCTGTGTGGCACTGCACTCCTTGCACGCTGCAGCACTGTGTGTGAGCCAGCTTTCCACACATATCAGGAAGCCCTGGGGATTAAACACTGGACCCTCCATATGGTAGATGGATGCTCTATCAGTTGAGCCACGTCTGTTTCCCACTATAATCTTTAATAGAGACGATTTTCTGTTTTGAGGTTCATGAAAACTTAATTCCTCTCATTATCTTTGACTTTTTTATTCCAAGCCAGATCTGCGGTTAAATCTGGTTCTAAAAGACAGCTCTTTATAACATCCACTATTTTTCTTGAGAACATGTTTTGAGAAATTCAAGGTCACCAGGTAGATCTAAAAGGGTTGGGATTGCCAATTTTCAAAAAGGGCATGGATAATCCCTGGACCCACACCAGTGAATGCCAGACCATTTCATGGAGTGGGAGGAGGAAAGGTAGTGACCCATGGACAGAAAACTGGGCTCAGAATGGATATAAAGACAGAGGAGCTGGGGCATGGAGTCACTGTTAGGCAACAAGTCACCCCAGGTGCCTGTAGAGGAGACGTGCTGTCCCCTGTCAAGATGAAGCTGCTTTTGCTGTGTCTGGGGCTGTCTCTGATCTATGCCGACCAGGAAGAGAGCCATGATGTTGTGACGAGCAACTTTGATATGTCAAAGGTAGAGTCTGTGGACTTCTGAGGGTGGATTGGGGGATTTTGAAACTAGTTGAGTCCTACTGGAGGGTAGGGGTTACTTGGCCTATTAGATAAAAGGGATGGTTTCAGACCTTGGACTGAAATTGATTGTACCATGTCAAAAGACAACAACACATGGGGACCTCCATTCTCACTGGAGGGACAGTGGAAAGAGTCCTGGGTGTTTTGCCAGTTGACCTGAGTCCTAATTCTGTCTTCACATCTTACCCCATGGGCCAGCGTTCAAGGTGAGCATGTTCATGTGTGTCTTCTCTCCTCTCTTCTTACCTCATCATTTTACTGATTTTTTACAGGTTGAAGGTGAATGGTATACCATTACCTTGGCCTCACAGAGGCTAGACTATATAGCAGAGAATGGTCCCATGAGGGTTTTTCTGGAAAGCATCCATGTCTTGCCTAACTCATCTCTGTTCTTTGAATTTCTTATAAAGTAAGTGTGGCCTTTATTAGCTGGGAGAGGAAAGTAGAAGCCTTGGTTTTGGCTTGGACCGCTACACCCACACACCCCCACATACACATGCACACATATGCATGTTGTGCATGCATGCTGGGCCTGTGCCCAAAATCAGAGTCTCTCATCTGGCACTGATTGAGGACTTGATGGACCTAAGGCTTTTCCAGATTCAGAGACAAGAGTTGGTAACAGAAGGAAATGGCAGTGAGGGAAGTAGAGGACAGAGAGGCATCAGAGTCACAGGAAGTGTGGCAGTATAGCTTAGGTAAAGAGCAAAGAATTTGGATTAACAGCCTGAATTCTAACCTATTTCTATTTCTTACTAGTTGTTTGACCAAGAAAATTCCTCTCCTTCCATTTGCATTTTCCCTTTGGTAAAAGTAGGTGATAATAACTGTCCCTCATGGCTTTTTTGGTGAGGTAATGTTGTAAAGCACTCATCTGAGAGGCTGGCACGTGATGAGGACTCAGCTAACTGTCTAAAAAAGTAGTTTCAGAAAGAGTAATAGTGTAAATAGTGGTAGGAATAACAATAACAGGAAGAGTTGAGTTATTTTACAGTATCAAATCAAGTGAAATAATGTAAATTAAAGTTCTTTGGAAATGGTATTAAAATGTTCAAAAGGTAAATGGAATGATAAACTGAAGTTATAGGTAGATCGGAGGTGGGGGGCGGGGAGGGAGTCAGCTCCTAGCAACATCTCTTGGACATCAATCCACTCTGTTTTACAGAACAAATGGAGAATGTATTTCAATAAATTTTACTTGTGACAAAACAGAAGTGCAGGATGAATACAGTGTTGAGTGTAAGTAAACAGAAAACTCTTTCTTATTTCTACTTCAGACTGCTAGGAATTTACAGAACCCCAATATCTTTGGGACCATGATCAATTGCTGATCAACGTTTTGTGTTTTTTTTTTAAGTAATATAATGGGGACCACCTAATAGTCAATGACCTGAGTTTGGGAAAACTTTGTTGTAAAATACCGATGCCTGGCTCTTAATGCCACTAGATGAAGAGAAGTGATTTGGTCATATGTCCCTCCTGCAAAAAAAGTAAATTGGCAGGACAGTCTCTCTCTTTCTGATGATGCCTGGTGGCCACTGAACAGCACATTGCTGAGGATGTAGCACGGGGTACATAGGCCAGTGGGGTTTAAACAAGAAGATGGAGACACGTCATGGGCAGCGATGCTGAGAGAGGTGGGTGGTCTCAGGGAGGTGAAGAGGGTGAATGGCTGCTGGGGCTGAATCCTTCTGCCACTAGTGGTCAGTTTACCACTATCCCTTTTCTTAGAATTCACCTCATACGGCACAGGTTGACGCAAATGGAAGGCATTAGCCATCCTCTGTCTCTACCTCTTCCAGGACATGCACTTGAATTTATTATGTGAGAGAGAACAGGTGAAGAGTTTTGCTTGCTTCCCATGGACCAATGAGGTTCTGAACTGTGTTCTGTTTCCTCCACAGATTATGGACTTAATAAATTTCACATACTTGAAACTGTTTATGACGAATATATTATTTACCTACTCACGAATTACAACGAGGGAACACAATTCAACGTGATGGCGCTCTATGGTAGAGTATTTTCCTGCTGGCACTCATCTAGGGGTGGGGAGAAAGGGGAGAAAGGAACCCTGGAGACAAAATGGTCCTCCAAGGCTTAGCCTAGGAGATCCTCCCTCTCCGAAGACAGATGTTCACTTTGGGGATTCCTCAGTCTCAGTGATGGGAAGATGATGAAATCTTTCATCATGCCAGAAGGGAGAGTCTACTGATGTCAAATTGCAGGACAGCTCATATCCCCCACTCTGCCACCTGAGCCCCCAGAAAGTACCATCCGTTCCCTGATCCATCTCGAGCCCCACCCCTCTCACTTGCCTCAGTGACAAGAGTCCCAGTAGTTACAGTCACTTTCCTTACAGCCCGAAAGAAAAACATTAACGGAAAAATCAAGGAACGGTTTGAGAAACTTTGCCAAGAGAATGGAATTGTTAAGGAAAACATACTTGACCTGACAAAAGTCGGTAAGTTCAGCGATTTCTAGCTTTCTCTTCCTCACTTTCCATATGGCTGAAGGGAAAAATCCAAGGGACAGTAATGCCTCCTCTATTCATTGCCCTTAGTCCCAACCGAGAGAATCATCTGGTTTCTCTCTGGGAAACGAGCTGGGGTTGGGGTCTGAATGTGTTCTGCTCTGCCTCTACAGATCGCTGTCAGGAGGCCCGAGAGACGGGAGATGCCCCAGCCTCCAGGTTGGTGATCTCTAATGCTGGGGAAGATGGGGTGGTCCAGGAGCTAGTGCCTTCTGAAAGCATTGGGAGTTTGTTATAGTAAAAGCAACTTGGTAAGGAAGCTGGTGAGAAGAGCGTGAAATTTGCGTTGGAGGCCCTGGGTTCAGGACCCACTCCTACCGTGAGCTTTCCAGCAGATGACCTAAGGAATTAAGAAGCAAACAATGACATCGACCTTGTGGAGAGTGGATATAATGCTGGCGAAAAGGCACAGTCGTTGATAATGGGCTAAAGAATGATTGGCACTTGAAGTTTGAAATGGAAAAAGAGTAGCAGAGTAGCAGTATGAAACTCAAATACACTTCCTTGTTTGTGGCCCATCTGCCAAGCGCAGGAAGCCCTCTCTGCCTCCACTTATAAGAATTTCTTCTTTCGTACTTCTTTTGTACTTGGCTGTGCCTGCTCAATCTCGACAGGGAGCTGTGTGGCCTTCCCATTTCCTCCAACCCGGCAAACAGACACTGAGTTTCCTCATCTGATTCCTGCCTCAGAGTAACTGTGGGGCTTTATTCAGAGAACGTGTGAAATGTCTCAGCACCTAAGGCTTGCATAAAGTAAGCATTTAGTAAAAGGTTGCTGTGACTGTTTGCCATTATTCCTTAATCTATCACAAAGTCTTCAAAACTTCTAATTCTGGAAAATGGCAAATGCAAGCCTAGAACTCTTCAGTGCATCCTTTCTCTTTTCCATAGTCTCAGTTAGAGGAAAGTTAAGATGGCATCAGCCACAGAAAAGATGTCATTTAGTTAATGCTCTCCCTGCCCTCTTCTGGCAAATAACAGGTTAGACAGAATGCAGGTTGATATCTATTCCTTCACCAATTTTCTCTACAATGGGAATTATTTTGGTCCTCAGTTCAATGCAAAGAAAGCTTAACAAGTTTCTATGTTCTCTTTCTCCTCTTCTTACTTAGCACCAAGTGAATGCTTCCTCACTTGGGCTCCAAGTGCTTCCTTTCCATGGTCTCTTCATCATCTCAAGATAAATCCTGCAACCTGATTTCCATCACTGTCACATATAAAAGCCTGATCCCACATCTTCAGAATCTTCCCCGATTGCCTCGGAAGACTCATCAGTTCACCAAGAATCAAAGGTTTTCTCTGAGTTTCTGATTCTCTTTGCCATACCCAGGGAATTGTACCATGAATATATCCTTCCTCTAACTAGTCAATAAATGATTAACCTTGCTGTCATGTGATATGTCTTTGGATATGGGAGAAATGTGGGTTGATAGCAAGTGAATGAGGGGGTTTCCTTGGCCCTGCACCCAAATTCCTCCTCTAGCTTCTTAGAAGCTTCCTAAGTTTCAGGATTCTTGCTCCTCTGCAGTACTTCTCTGTCCATTATCCCAAGTCCCTGTGAACACTGCTTGCCGTTTGATTTGTCTACTTCTTAGGAAACTGATAAGACTGTTCCATGTACTGTAAGAATGTAAGAATTTCCCCATAACTTCTCCATCTTAGAATTATCTACTGAGAGATAAAAATGCTGAGGCTGGTACCATATTGACGTGTTTCAAGACATGCCCCTGTAGCCCAGCTTCTCTATATTATTCTTGCTGTGAGATTGTTAGTATCCTTTCACGCTTTTAGAGAGTATGTAGAACCCTTCTCCAACCACTGCTATTTTCTACTGTGAACATATTAAGTGAGGTTCTATTAAATGTGAGATAGCAACGCCTGTCTTCTGTACTTGGTAATGTCAGGAGGTATCAAGGGGTTAAATGTTATAAACCTCTTCTTTGAAGAGCTAACAGTCTTTAGGAAGATGGAAATTATGGATCCTTCCCCATTTATTGTCCTTTCCCACCACCACGGGCAAATGAAAACAGTGTAAATGTTATACATGGGTGTTTTGACAGAGCAAGACGTGGGTGGAGGGTTGTCATGCCAAAGAATGGTTCAGTCATGATGGAATAAAGGACTAATGAGATTCAACACAATCCCAATCAAAATTCCAACAATCTACTTTGCAGGAATGGAAAAGCCAATTAGCAAATTTGTTTGTAAGGGCAAGGGGAACCAAATAGCCAAAAACATCTTGAAAAAGAACGAACTTGGAAGACTCACACTCTCCGACTTTAAAGCAAGTTACAAAGATACAGTTGTCAAAACAGTACCGGCATAAGGATAGATACATTGTCCAGTCAAATTGAGTGTTCAGAAGTAGACCTATGGCCAATTGAGTTTTGACAAGGCTGCCAAGTCCATTTAATTGTGAAAGAATAGTCTCTTCAACAAATAGTGCTATGTAACAATTAGTCTTAAGGCCATAAAGAGCAATTGCATTTCTTTGCAAGATATATTCCTCCAGTGACTGTGATCCCTCCCAGGAAATAAGTGGGTGCATTTTTTTTTCCGTAGGTAAAAAGCCTCAGTACTCTCTGGCCCATCTCCTTTCGTAGCCAGTTGCAAGAGATCAATGCCCCTAACAGATTGATTGAATAACAGATCATTATAAGCAACATAAATGTGAATTTTCTTTGACAAGTTAAAAAGGAAAGTACTAGATCTATAATAGCATTGCTAGAGCTGAAAAAAAATTGTTGAGCTAGAAAATCTAGTTGTTGAATGCTGTGGGCAGTGTGATACATTTGTAATAATTTTAAATAACATACGGAACACATGCTCGATTATTCATGGATACCTATATGTATCTTAACACAGTTCTCATAATGTGCATAAATATCACCTGGGGATCTTAATAACATGCAGGCTCTGATTCACTAGGTCTCGAGTGGGCTTGATATTCTGCAATTCTTTTTAAAAAAAATTTTTTTTTAATTTTTAAGGAAGTTTTAGACCACACAAAAGTTACATCGAAAATATAAGGGATTCCCATATACCCTAACCCTTCCCTCTCTCATGTTTTCCCCTAATAATAACATCTTTCATTCATGTAGTACATTTGCTACAATTCACAAGCAAATATTGAAGCATTGCTACTAACCATGGTCCATAGTTTATGGTATGGTTTAACACTTTGCATTACACAATTTTATGAGTTTTGACAAAAGGTATTATGGCCTGTATCCATCATTGCAATATCATGCAGAACATGCATAATGTCCCAAAAATGCCTCATGTTAAAGCTATTCTTCCCTCTCCCTCCCCTCAGAACCTCTGGTGACTACTGTCTTTACATCAGGGCTAAAAGTTCTTCCATGACTAGAATAACAGTAAGTCTACTATGGTCCATAGTTGCATTCCCCCCTTATGTTTGTTCATTCTGAATCTTGAGGATTTTGGGATGGTGAAGCCACTCTCCTTCTGATTGAGAGAGGGCTTAGATCCCAAAGCACAGATGGATTGAACTGTCTTGCTTGCAGTTGTAAGATACTCTGTTTTCTGGGATGGGCACTGTCCATATTCATCATTTTGTTAGTTTTCCTGGGTGATTCCAATGAACTGGCGAGTGGGTGTTAGCTGTAACTGTGCTGAGAGTCAGGGTTCAACTGACATATGAACAGACAGAAGATTTAAGTTGCTGGAACATATATTTAATAGGTATAGTGCTAATTAGAGGGTAAATAAAAGAGGCAAAAGAATCATGTGTAGGAAAAGTCTGGTTACACTGGGGAGATAGATTAACATATATACCAAGATAAGTCCCACCAATGGGCTGTTAATTTCCTGGGGTTGTCTGCCCTAACAATAGGTTCCAGATGTCTCTAGAGCTGTCAGGAGCACCTCTGCTTGAAGCATTGTTTACTGTGGCCGTCAGTGAGATCCTCCACATAAATGTAACCTCTGGAATGACCTCCTCCCTCCCCTTGAAATCTCTTAGCTGGAGAACTCATTTGCATGTAATATTTCCCCCTTCTGGTCAAGGAGTTTTCCTAAATGCATTGCTGGTTGGTGCTTCGTCATAATCCCTCAGTTCCAGGGAGGCCCATCCCTGGAAGTCATGTCCCATGCTGGGGAGAAGGCAGTGAGTTTATATGCTGAGTTTGGCCTAAAGAGAATCCACATTTGAGCAACAAGGAGGTTTTCAGAAGGTAACTCTTAGGCAAAATATATTACTAGACTAAGTTTAAGTTTTACAAGAATAAGGTTCGTAAGTACATGCATTACTGTCAAGGGCCTGGCATATTGGTCTGTCCTCTATTTCTAGGCACTGCCTATGTACTCTAGAGATTCTTGCAACTCTGTTAGAGAATGTAGCAGGACTCCCCAGAAGAAATTCTGCAGTGCTAACAAGTCCCCTAGTGATGTCAATGCTGCTAATCTGTGGTCTACATTTTGAGCAGCAAGATATTAAATTATTAACAAGTATTGGAAGGGCATCTACCAGCTATCAATAGAATTTACTTCTGAGTAGTGATGGAAGGGAATGAGATGGGGATGGTAGTCAGAGGGGATACAATCTTTTTTAAAATCAGTTATTGGGGAAGCGGTTGTGGCTCAACTGATACAGCATCCACCTACCATATGGCGGGTCCAGGATTCTATACCCAGGGCCTCCTGACCCGTGTGTTGAGCTGGCCCACACGCAGTGCTGCCTGCGTGCAAGGAGTGCCGTGCCACGAGGGGTGTCCTCTGAGTAGGGGTGCCCCATGTGCAAGGAGTATGCCCTGCAAGGAGAGCCGCCCCGCGCGACAAAAGCACAGCCCACCCAGGAATGGCACCGCACACACAGAGAGCTGACGCACCAAGAGGACGCAACAACACCACCACCACCAACAAAAAAAGCGACACAGTTTCCCGGTGCCGCATGACAAGCACGCAAGTGGAAACATAAGAACACATGGTGAATGGACACAGAGCGCAGATGACAGGGGTGAAGGGGAGAGAAATAAATAAAATGAATCTTTAAAAATAATAAAATCAGTTGTTTAATTACTAGTAATTTTTAAAAAAGAGTATATGCATTAAAATTTTGAAAAACAGGAAAAAAGGTTAAGAGCTGTTAATTCTGGGCAAGGGACATATAAGTGATTGCTGTTTTCTTCCTCCTAGCTTTCTGCATTTTAAAAATTTCTCCAAAAAGTGTGGGGCGGGAGGGGGGGGGGCGGTTAAGGAAGGAAAGAGAAATTAAAAAGGGAAAGAAATGGTAAAGAATATCGAGAGCTGAGCTGAGAGCCAGGGAATGCGCTAGAGTCTCCTTTTCTCCTGGGCTGATGGTTAGGAAAGCTTTAGGTGGAAGAGGATGAATTCTGAAATTCAGCAAGGCTTTTGCCTGGACTGGAGGCTCCTCCCACCTTTCCCCAAACTCTAACTAAACCAAAAAATAAACAGAGTGAGTAAGGGGTGGTGAGGGGAGTGAGTGGGAAAGCTTAGGTCAACAAATCAATAGGCAGATAGTGTAAAAAGAAATGTCATATGTCCATACAACGGAATATTATTCTGCCACAAAAAGGAATGACGTTCTTATACATCCTACAACATGGATAAACTTTGAAGACATCACGTTGAATGAAATAAGCCAAACACAAAAAGACAAATATTGTCTGATTTCCCTTATATGAAATAACTAGAATATGCAAATTCATAGAGACATATCGAGGATTACCAATTAGGAGGGCAGGAGAATGGGAAATTAATGCATAATGGGTATAGTTTATGTTTGGGGTGATGGAAAAGTTTTGGAAATCTTAGTAGTGACAGTAGCACAACATTGTGAATGATTTATATTGTATATATATTACCACAATAATTTTTTTAAAAAGTGAAACAGGGTACAAGATTTCATTGGACATAAGTACAGCTAAAGAAACATGTTTTTGGGACAGACACAAAAAAGGAACCTCCAGAACCACACTGTGGTTCTTGGTAGAAGTTTCTAAATAACTGGCTTTGAGAAGTTTGAGAACACTAATAAATAACATCCTTTTTATTTCTGACTAAATTTAGAATGAACTGAGACAGAGACTCAACAGTCATGTCACTCAAGATGAATTTTTCTACTCAGAAATCTGTTGGAAAATGTAAGTGTGGCCAGGTGGATTTGCGAGTCCACCCTCCCTTTCCCATTAAACATCTCCTCCACATCCAGCAGAGAGCAGAGTGGTGTACCACGCTTACAGCCTGGTCAAGAGCAGACCAGAATGTGGACCATTGACCATGAGGTGCAGAGGTGCCCAAAGATGTACTTACCAAATGCAATGGATGTGTCATGATGATGGGAATGAGGGTTGCTGGGGGGTGGAGAGGTGGGGTGGGGGTGGTGGGGTTGAATGGGACCTCATATATATATATTTTTAATGTAATATTATTACAAAGTCAATAAAAAAAAAAAAGAACAGACCAGAATACAAACTCTCAGAAGAATGAACCCAGAATGGTCTGCAACAGGCATGTCCAGTTCCTTTTCTCCAAGTTATTAGGCAGACAAATCCTTCCTCCCTCCCAGGAAAAGGTTAGGAAGGAAGTGAGAGAGGCCAGGAATCCTACTCATGGAGAAGTCTTCCTCTCTCATGAAAAACATGAGGAAAGGGACACAGGATCCCCTCATGACAGCGTCACACTGATGTTCTCTTTGGGGAAAGGATTGGTGCACCTTGACCATTTTTTCAATCCCACCCCACAATCACTTCCCAATCAGTTATTATCTAAACTAAAAGGCAGAGTGAGTTTTCAAACCTCTTTTTAAACTGGCTACAATATCTAATGAAATCAGGAATCAAATGCAAGTTATGGTGGAAGCTGCCATCAAAGGGAACTATGCTACTGCTTCTTGGTACACTTTGCACAAAAACTACAAGTCCTTGCTCCCAACCAAGTGCCTTTGGGGATTTTCCACCATGATATTTGAATTCTAAGGTATTTTTCCCCTATCACTCTACTTCACTCCCTGTCATCCTGTTCTTTGGGTCTGAAAACAAGTTGAATAAAGGAATGGAAAGAAAGCCGTTGTTGAAGGCAGGGAGAGGAAAAAGGTGTGATATGGGGGCATTTTCGGGACTTGGAGTTGTCCTGAATGATGTTGCAGGGACAGATGCAGGACATTATATATCCTGCCATAACCCACCGAATGGACTGAGAGAGAGTGTAAACTACAATGTAAACTGTAATCCACGCTGTGTGGCAGTGCTCCAAAATGTACTCCTTAAATGCAATGAAGGTACCACACTAATGAAAGAAGTTGTTGATGTGGGAAAAGTGGGGGATGTGGGGAGTAGGGCATATAGGAACCTCCTATGTTTTTTAATGTAACATTGTGTGTGATCTATGTATCTTTTAAAAATAAATTTAAAATATGTTTAAAAAAAAGAAATCTGCTGCAAATAGCACCACAGAATAATATGTCAGAGGCAAGCAAATGTGATATGGTTACTCAGTGACCATTCACGCAACACTTTGTTCCAAGAGTTTAAAATATCTGCAAGAAAACCCTGCCTGTGTATCAAAAACAGACAAACATATTCTTTATGATAGGAGAAAGGGGTCCTGGATTAGTTTTCTTTTTTCTTTCTTTTTTTTTTAAGATTTATTTTTATTTATTTCTCTCTCCTTCCCCCGCCTCCCAGGTGTCTGTTCTCTGTGTCCTTTTGCTGCGTGTTCTTCTTTGTCCACTTCTGTTGTTGTCAACGGCATGGGAATCTGTGTCTCTTTTTGTTGCGTCACCTTGCTGTGTCAGCTCTCCGTGTGTGTGGCGCCATTCTTGGGCAGGCTGCACTTTCTTTCATGTTGGGTGACTCTCCTTATGGGGCGCACTCCTTGCGTGTGGGGCTCCCCTACGCGGGGGACACCCCTGCGTGGCACGGCACTCCTTGCGCGCATCAGCAAGGGCCAACTCCACACGGGTCAAGGAGGTCCGGGGTTTGAACCGTGGACCTCCCATGTGGTAGACGGACACCCTATCCACTGGGCCAAGTCCGCTTCCCTGGATTAGTTTTCTATTGCTGCTGAAGCACTTTACCACAAACTTGGAGATTTAAAACACCACCAATATATTTTCTTACAGTTCTGGAAGTCAGAATTCTGACACGGGCATTACTGGGCTAATATCAAGGTGGTGTCAGGGTGGCATGCATTTTGGGAGACTCTAAGTGAGAGTCCATTTCCTTGATTTTTCCCCCTCCTGGAGGCCACCCATACTTACTGGGTCTTGGCCCCATTCCTCCATCTTCAAAGCCAACAACCTCAGGCCAAGTCCTTCTCACCCCACCATCTCTCTGCTTCTCTTCTTTGCCCACCACTGCCTTCTACTTTTTTTAGGAGGTACCAGGGATTGAACCCAGGACCTTGTACATAAGAAGCTAAACACTGAGCTATACCCACTCCTGCCTTCCCCTCTGAAGGACACTTGTAATTACATTGGACCCACCCAGATAATTTAGAATAATTTCCCATTTCAGGATCAGCTCTTCGGCAACCTTAATTGCCATTTACTGTGTAAACTCACAGATTCACAGGTTCTGGGGATTAGTATGTGGACATCTTTGGGGAACTCACCACAGGTCTCCACAGGATTTCTCCATGCCAGGCTTCCTCCACCTACCATGGGAAATAGACCCTCCAAACCAACATTCATGCTTTGGGCTGCTTTTCTCTCCTTTTTCATTCAGGTATTTCCACAATATTTCCTGAAAAATAGCACTCCTTTTTGTTTTTTTAACTTCTAATAAATTTAATTGAAAGAGGATAATGACATTACAGACCTATTTAAGTCTAGATAATAGGGCTTAGTTTTTATACACATTTGGGGCAAAGTTTGGAAAACCTCATCATTCAAAGTGCATAGGATACTCAGAAATTTCTTGCATCAGAAATTTAAGTGGGGTGGCCGACTTGGCCCAGTGGTTAGGACATCCGTCTACCACATGGGAGGTCCACAGTTCAAACCCCGGGCCTCCTTGACCCGTGTGGAGCTGACCCATGTGCAGTACTGATGCGCGCAAAGAGTGCCGTGCCACGCAGGGGTGTCCCTCGCGTAGGGGAGCCCCACATGCAAGGAGTGTGCCCCATAAAGAGAGCCACCCAGCATGAAAGAAAGGGCAGCCTGCCCAGGAATGGTGCTGCACACACGGAGAGCTGACACAACAAGATAACGCAACCAAAAGAAACACAGATTCCTATGCTGCTGACAACAACAGAAGCGGACAAAGAAGACAAAGCCAATAGACACAGAGAACAGACAACCGGGGTGGGGGGGGGAGAGAAATGAATAAATAAATAAATTTTTTAAAAAAAGACATTTAATAATTAAGTATTAATCAGTATTAAGTAATAATTAGCCCAGACTCCATGCTGCCATTGTTTTGATCAAATCTTCAAAGCAAGACCTAAAAGGATCTAATAATTTTCGAAGTTATTTCATTATGTCCCAGAACAAAGCTGAAGAATATTTATTGTAATACAAAATATACAACCTCGATATCTGGCATTCAATCAAAAATTACCTGGCATATAAAAAGTAGGAAAATATGACCCACAGTGGAGAAAAAATAACAATCATTGAAAAACTGACCCAGATCTAGCACAGGCATTAGACTCATTAGAACACCTTAAAACAGTTATGAAAATTGAGCTTCAGGGAGTGGGTATAGCTCAGTGGTTGAGTACCTGCTTCCCATGTATAAGCTCGTGGGTTTCAATACCGGGTACATCCAAATAAATAAAGAAATAAATGTCCTTATCATACTCAGACTCCTCCCCCCCCCCAAAAAAAGTGAATGTCTACAGATGAAAACTACAATGTGTGAAACAACCTGCCCTGGATGGGATTAATGGCAGATTAGACAGTGCAAAGGAAAAGATTAGTAAATTTGAAGATAGAGCAATAGGAACTATACAAAATGAAACAGGAAAAACTCAAAAAAATTATCTGAAAGTCATTGGATAAGGGACAACTTCAGGTGGCCTAATATACGTATAAATGGAGTCCTTGAAGGAAAATGGGGGTGGGAGGGTCAAAAATTATTTGAAAATTTTATATAATAATAACTGAAAATTTTCCATGTCTGGTGAAAACTATAAATCTGCACATGCAAGATGCTCACGAACCTCAAGCAAAGAAACATGAAGAAAACTACCACAAGGCATTTTACAATCAACTTATTCAAAACCAGTGAAAGTGAAGCAGACTTGGCCCAGTGGTTAGCCTGGTTCAAACCCAGGCCCCATGACCCATGTGGAGCTGGCCCACGCTCAGTGCTGATGTGCGCAGGAAGTGCCATGCCATGCAGGGGTGTCCCCACATGGGGGAGTCCCATGCGCGGGGAGTGGGCCCCATGGAATGGCACTGCATACATGGAGAGCTGACACAACAAGATGATGCAACACAAAGAAACACAGATTCCCATGCCGCTGACAACAGAAGTGGACAAAGAAGAACTCACAGCAAATAGACACAGGGAACAGAAAACTGGGGTGTGGGGGTGGGGGGAAAGGGAGAGAAATAGAATAAATACATAAATCTTCAAGGAAAAAAATAAGTGAGAAAGAGAAAGTACTAAAAGCAGCTAGAGAGAAAAGTAAGGATTACAGCAGGTTTCTCATTCTAGTCCACACAAAAGAGAATAAAGTGGACCATCTTTAAAATACTGAAAGGGAAAAAAGTACATCTATCTAGAATTCTATACCTAGCTAAAATATCCTTTAAAACCAAGGGAGGGTGTAGAGCCAAGATGGTGGTAGAGTAAGGAGCTCCTGGAGTCAGCTCGTGTAACAAGGCAGTTGGTGGTCACCCAGAGCTACCTAAAGTACCTGTTTGGAGGACCCAGGAGACCAGAGGAGTATCCTGCAACATCCTTGAGAGTGTGGAAGGAAGAGACTACCCATCTGCACAGAGGAATCATGAGTAGAGCACTCCATGCCACAGAGGTCAGTGCCTGTGGTGTGCAAGCTGCCTCAGGAGCTATGCTGTGGTTGGAGTTGGACGTTCCATTTCCCCCAATAAAAACGGGAGGAAAACACAGTGTGGCACTGAGTTCAGCTATTGATTAGTGGATTCAGTGGGCTGAAGTAGAATCCTAGGAACTACTAAACTTTGAACCTGTCCAGGTCCGAGGGAAACTATTGGCCACCATTTTGACTCAGCCCCAGGCACAAGGGGAAGTGGCGCTGACTGAAAATCATAGTGCTCATAAGGACCAGCTTCTTTCCACCCAGGGTGATTGCAGGTCTAACCTAAATCCCAGTTCCAACTCAAGCAGGAAGAAAGCTGGAGGGACCTACACCATCTCTCTGAGGAAGCTGTAAGCCACGCTGTGCAGGCAGGTGCCCATCCTACTCTGGGGGTGCAGGCTGCCTCAGGAGCTATTCTGTGGCTGGAGTTGGAGGCTCCATTGTCCACAAACAGTCAAGGAAAAGATAGATGTCTACTGACCTCAGGTACCAATTGGTGAACTCAGCTGGCTAAAGTATAATCTTAGAGATAGCTGGGGTCTGTGCATGTCTGGGCGGGAGGGAGTCCAGTGGCCACCATTTTGACTCTGCCCCTGGTATGCGTGGAAGCCTGGCTGACTGAAATCCAATGAAGTTAGGGACTGGTTTCTTTCCACCAAGATTGGGCTGCAGCCCTAGCCTAGGCTCCAGCCCCATGTCCAACAGAGAGGTAGCTGGAGGGACCTGCACCAGGCTCTCCAGGCAACTGCAAGTGCTCTCCCCAAGAGAACAGGAGAGGAGCTGGGTATCCTCAGTCTCTCTGGGTAATGGCAGGAGTTTTCCGCCCACACGAACGGGTTTGTTGAGTGCCTTTGAGTCCATCTCCACCTCTGTCCTCCCACAGGATAGGAGGGGGCTGGTGTTGCCTCAACCTCTCAGGGCAACTTCAGGCAGTTTTGGCCTGCTCAAGCCTGACTCTTGGGCACCTGTGGCTCCAGCTCAATCCCCAATATAACAAGAGATGGACTGTGTTTGCCCATCCTCTCTGGGTAACTGCAGGTGCTTTTGGCCCACACATCCTGGACTGGTGGGTACTTGTGGACCCTCCCTCACCCTCCAGTAGGAAAGAAGGGGGCTGGTGTTTCCACAGCCTTTTGGGGCAACGGCAGACTTTTGGCCTGCATGGACTGGACTATTGGTGCCTATGAATCCACACCCACCCCCAGTAGGATAGGAGAGGTCTGGTGTCTCCATAGCCTCTCCGGATGACAGTGGGTACTTTCAGCCAACAGGGACTGAACTGTAGGTACCTGTGGATTCAAGCCCATGCCTTAAGAGGATGAAAGGGGGCTGGTGCTTCCTCAGCCTCTCCAGGCAATGGCAGGTTTTCTCGGCCTAAAGGGGCTGAACTCTTGAGCATCCATAGAACCAACCCTACCACCCAATAGAATAGGAGGAGGCTGGGTGCTTACTCAGCCTCTCCTGGCAACAGTGGGTACTTCCAGCCTACCCGACTGAACTGTTGAGCATTTGTGGTTCTTTTCCTACCTCCTAAAGGGCAGAAGGGACAGTATTGCCTCAGCCTCTCAGGGCAACTGCAGGCATATTTGGCCCACAGAGATTAGATTGGTGCGTACTCCAGAGGGTCCATTCCCACTCCCGGCAGGGAGAAGGTCTGGTGCTACATCAGTTTACCTGAGCAACTGTGGTCATTTTGGACCCACACAGCATAGATTTCTGACCAAAACTATAGCTCCATCCCTGCCTAAAGGAGGGGAGGAAGGGGTTTGAAGCTTCATCAGTGTCTCCAGGTGACTACAGAGAGTCTTGTTGTGCCCAACTTGGATTATTATACATGGCTGCAGCTCTGTCCCTACCCCTGACAGAGGGAAAGGTGGGAGAAGCTTCATCACTTCCTGGGGCAATGTGGGAAGTTTCAGCCTCCATAGCTTACAGCACCAATTACATCCTGGCCTCCTACTACACAAATAGCAAGGGAGAAAAGATTTTAAAAATTACTAAACTAAAAGGAGAAACTGTACCCAGAATAAATACATCTAGCAAGCCAAATGCGGAAACACCAACAAAAAATTACAATCTATACCAAGAAACAGGAATAGATGACCCAGGTTAGAGGAACAAAATAAGCCTGCAGATGACATAAAGGAGCTGAAACAACTAATCTTATTTTTTCAAAAAAAAATCTCCTTAATAAATTCAATGAGATGGCTAAAGAGATTAAGGATATTAAGAAGACATTGGATGAGCACAAAGAAGAATTTGAAAGCATACATAGAAAAATATCAGACGTTATGGGAACGAAAGGTACAATAAATGAAATAAAAAATGCACTGGAGGCCTATAACAGCATATTTGCGGAAGCAGAAGAAAGGATCGGCGAGCTTGAAGACATGGCCTCCAAAAGCAAACAAACAAAAGAACAGATGAAGAAAAGAATGGAAAAAGTTGAACCGGGTCTCAGGGAACTAAATGACAGCAAGAGACGTGCAAACATACATGCCATGGGTGTCCTAGAAGGATAAGAGAAGGCAAAAGGAATATCTGAAAAAATAATGGTGGAAAATTTCCCAACCCTATTGAAGGACATAGATATCTCTGTCCAAGAAGCATGATGTACTTCCATCTGAAGAAATCCAAATAGACCAACTCCAAGACACATATTAATCAGACTGTCAAATGCCAGAGACAAAGAGAGAATTCTGAGAACAGCAAGAGAAAAGCAATGCATAACATATAAAGGATACCCAATAAGATTAAGTGCCAATTTCTCATCAGAAACCATAGAGGCAAGAAGGCAGTGGTATGATATATTTAAGATACTGTAGGAGAAAAACTGCCAGCCAAGAATTTTATACCCAGCAAAGATTATCTTTTAAAAATGAGGGTGAGACAAGAATATTTACAGATAAACAGAAACAGAGAGTTTATAACAAAAAGACCAGCTTTGCAGGATATACTAAAGGAAGTGTTATAGACTGAAAAGAAAAGACAGGAGAGAGATCTGGAAGAGAGTCTAGAAATGACAAGTGTATCAGTAACAGTAACTAAAAGTGTCAATATAAAATGACAGACAAAATGCAAAGATCAAAATCAATTAAATAAGAATGCCTTTACAGTAATAACATTGAAGGTTAATGGTTTAAACCCCCCAATCAAAAGACACAGACTGGCAGAATGGATAAGAAAATATAAGCCGTCTCTATGTCGTCTGCAAGAGACTCACCTTAGACCCAAGGATACCAATACACTGAGAGTGAAAGGTTGGAAAAAGATATTCCACACATGCAGTAACCAAAAAAAGCTGGGATAACAATACTTTTATCAGATGATATAGCCTTCGAAAGCAAAACTGTTATTTCTTTAAAAGAAATAACCATCATAAATATATATGCACCTAACCAGGATGCCACAAGATATATGAGGCAAACCCTGGCAAAACTGAAGGGAGAAATAGACATCTCGACAATAATAGTTGGAGACTTCACTATACTACTCCCAGCATTGAGAGAACATCTGGGCAGAAGATCAGTAAGGAAACAGAGAGCTTGAATAATATGATAAATGGACTAAACCTAGTAGACACATGCAGAACATTGCACGCCATAACAGCAGGATATACATTCAAGTGCTCATGGATCTTTCTCCAGGATAGACTGTATGTTGGGTCACAAAGCAGATCTCAATAAATTCAACAAAATTGAAATTCCACAATGCACTTTCTCTGATCATAATAGAATAAAGTTAGAAATGAACAAGTGGCAAATAAAGGGAAAATTCACATGTATAGGGACATTAAACAACACACTCTTAAATAATCAGTGGGTCATAAAGGAAATTTCAAGAGAAATCAATAAATATCTTGAGATGGGGGTGGCGGACTTGGCCCAGTGGTTAGGGCGTCCGTCTACCACATGGGAGGTCCGCGGTTCAAACCCCGGGCCTCCATGACCCGTGTGGAGCTGGCCCATGCTCAGTGCTCATGCGCGCAAGGAGTGCTATGCCACACAGGGTGTCCCCCGCGTAGGGAAGCCCCACGAGCAAGGAGTGTGCCCCGGAAGGAGAGCCGCCCAGTGCAAAAGAAAGTGCAGCCTGCCCAGGAATGGCGCCGCACACACGGAGAGCTGACACAGCAAGATGACACAACAAAAACAAACACAGATTCCTGTGCCGCTGACAACAACAGAAGCGGACAAAGAAGATGATGCAGCAAATAGACACAGGGAACAGACAACTGGGGTGGGGGGGGGGGAGAGAAATAAATAAATAAATCTTTAAAATAAATAAATAAATAAATATCTTGAGATGAATGACAATGAGAATACAACATATAAGAACCTATGGGATGCTGTGAAGGCAGTGTTGAGAAGAAAATTTATAGCCCTCAATGCTTACATTAAAAAAAGAAGAAAGACCTAACATCAATGACCTAACTACGCAGCTGGAGGAATTAGAAAAAGAACAGCAAGCTAATCCCAAAGCAAGGAGAAGAAATGAAATAAGAAATATCAGAGCAGAATTAAATGAAATTGAGAAGAAAAAAAAACAATAGAGAAAATTAACAAAACCAAAAGTTGGTTCGTCGAGAAGATTAACAAAATCGACAAACCCGTAGCTAGACTGACTAAGAAAAAAGAGATAAGATGCAAATAAATTAAATACAAAATGATAAGGGGAACCTTACTACTGACCCCACAGAAATAAGAGAGATCATAAGAGGATTCTGTGAACAACTTAATTATAAAAAACTAGACAATGTAGATGAAATGGAAAAATTCCTAGGAATGTACAAACAACCTACACTGACACTAGAAGACATAGAAGACCTCAACAAACCAAACACAAGTAAAGAGATTGAAATAGTCATCAAACGTCTCCCTAAATGAAAAGTCCAGGACCAGATGGTTTTACAGGTGAGTTCTACCAAGCATTCAAAGAATATTTAACACCAGTCTTACTCAAGCTCTCCCAAAAAATTGAACAAAAGGAATGCTACTGAACTCATTCTACGAAGCCAATATCACCCCAATACCAAAGCCAGATAAAGATATTACAAAAAAAATAAAATTAAAGGCCCATTTCTCTAATGAATACAGATGCAAAAATCCTCAATAAAATACTTGCTAATCAAATCCAACAACACATTAAAAGAATTATCCATCATGATCAAGTGGGTTTTATACCAGGCACGCAAAGCTGGTTCAACATAAGAAAACCAACCAGCATAATACACCACATTAATAAATCAAAGAAGAAAAATCACATGATCTTATCAGTTGATGCAGAAAAGGCATCTGACAAAATACAGCATCATTTCTTGATAAAAATACTACAAAAAATAGGAATTGAAGGAAACTTTCTCAACTTCATGAAGGCCATATACGAAAAACCCAGAGCTAACATTGTATTCAATGGTGAAAGACTGAAAGCTTTCCCTTTGAGATCAGGGACAAGACAAGGATGCCCACTGTTACCACTATTGTTCGATATGGTGCTAGAGGTTCTAGCGAGAGCAATCAGGCAAGAAAAAGAAATAAAAGGCATCCAAATTGGAAAGGAAGAATTAAAATATTCACTATTCACAGATGATATGATTTTATATCTAGAAAGTCCTGAAAAATCTACAACAAAGCTGCTAGAGCTAATAAATTATTTCAGTTGAATGTCAGAATACAAGATCAATATGCAAAAATCAGTGGTGTTTCTATTCACTAATAATGCACAATCTGAGGAGGAAGTCAGGGAAAATTTTCCATTTACAATAGCAACTAAAAGAATCGAATATTTAGGAAAAAATTTAACCAAGGTTAATTTTGTTCAGAAAACTATAATGCATTGCTAAAAGAAATTTAAAAAGACTTAAATAATTGGAAGATCATTCCATGCTCATGGATTAGAAGTCTAAACATTGTCAAGATGTCAATTCTACCCAATTGATATCCCAATAAAACTTCCACCAGCATTTTTTAAGCAAATGGAAAACACAATTATCAACTTTATCTGGAAGGGTAAGAGGCTCCAAATAGCCAGAAACATCTGAAAAATAAAAACTGAAGTTGGAGGACTCTCACTTCCAGACTTTAAATCATATGACCTGGCTATAGTGGTAAAAACAGCATGACATTGGCATAAAGATAGACACATAGACCAATGGAACTGCATTGATGGTTCAGAAACAGACCCTCACATCTATGGCCAAGTGATTTTTTTTTTTTTTAAAGATTTATTTATTTATTTAATTTTCCCCCCTCCCCTGGTTGTCTGTTCTTGGTATCTATTTGCTGCGTCTTGTTTCTTTGTCCGCTTCTGTTGTCGTCAGTGGCACGGGAAGTGTGGGCGGCGCCATTCCTGGGCAGGCTGCACTTTCTTTTCACGCTGGGCGGCTTTCCTCAAGGGCGCACTCCTTGCACGTGGGGCTCCCCCACGCGGGGGACACCCTTGCGTGGCACGGCACGCCTTGCGCGCATCAGCACTGCATATGGGCCAGCTCCACACGGGTCAAGAAGGCCCGGGGTTTGAACCGCGGACCTCCCATATGGTAGACGGATGCCCTAACCACTGGGCCAAAGTCCGTTTCCCTGGCCAAGTGATTTTTAACAAACCTGTGAAGCCCTCCCACTTGGGGCAGAAGAGTTTATTCAACAAATGGTGTTGAGAGAACTGGATATCCACAGCCAAAAGAAAGAAAACCCCTCTCACACACCTTATACAAAAACTCACTCAAAATGGATCAAAGACCTAAATGTAAAAGGAAGTACAATAAAGCTCCTAGAAGAAAATGTAGGGAAACATCTTCAAGACCTGGCGGTAGGTGGTGGATTCTTAAACTTTACACCAAAAACACAAGCAACAAAAGAAAACATGGATAAATGGACCGCCTCAAACTTAAACTTTTCTGTGATTCAAAGGACTTCATCAAGAAGGTGAAAAGGCAGCCCAGTCAATGGGAGAAAATATTTGGAAACCACTTATCCAATCAGGGTTTGATTTCCCTTCTATATAAAGAGATCATACAACTCAACAATAAAAGAGCAAGCAATCCAATTTAAAAATGGGCAAAATATTTAAATAAACATTTCTCCAAAGAGGAAATACAAATGGCCAAAAAGTACATGGAAAAGTGTTCCATATCACTAGCTATTAGGGAAATGCAAATTAAAACAACAATGAGATATCATCTAACACCACATAGCCTGGCCATTATTTAAAAAAACAGACAATAAGTGCCAGAGAGGATGTGGAGAAATAGGAACACTCCTTCACTGTTGGTGGGAGTGTAAAATGGTGCAGCCTCTGTGGAAGACAGTTTGTAGGTTCCTCAGGAAGCTAAATATAGAACAGCCTTATGATCCGGCAATTCCTCTACTAGGAATATATCCAAAAAATCTGAAAACTATGACATGAACAGACATCTGCACAACAATATTCATAGCGTCATTGTTCACAATTGCCAAAAGATGGAAACAATCCAAGTGTCCATCCACCAATGAATGAATAAACAAAATATGGTATATACGTATGATGGAATACTATGCTGCACTAAGAAGAAATGAAATTGGGACATATGTGACAACATGGATGAGTCCTGAAGACATTATACTAAGTGAAGTAAGTCAGACACAAAAGGACAAATATTTCATGGTCTCCTTAATAAGAACTAAATACAAATAATAAACACATGGAATTAAAGCCTAGACTATAGGTTATTAGGAGATAAGAGGAGGGTTGAGAAGAACTATGGATGCTTAATGTATGTAAAAGTTTTAATTAAGTTGACTGTAAAAGTGTGGAGATAGATAGAGTTGATAGTAACACATTATAGTGAGTAGCAACTGGATTATAAACAGGTTTGTGGCTGAAAAAGGTAGTCTGGGGAAGTAAACATCAATAGAAAGAAAGCTAAAGAATAATCTGGGGACTGAATAATACAGTGAACCCAAAGGGTACAAATGCAAGAGAGTCCTTCTGTGAGCTAGAGCAGACGTACATCAGTATTGCACAGTGATAGGAATATGGAGAAGCATGGGATACAATTGGTGTTACCTATAGACTGTGGCTAGCAGCAATACTCTAATATTCTTGCATCAATGCCAAAGCTATACTGTGTGATAATGGAGGTGTATGGAAAAAGTGTGTGTGATGGTCAGGCTATTGTGTCAACTCGGCCAGATAATTGTACCCAGTTGTTTGGTCAAGCAAGCACTGGGCTAACTGTAATACAAGGACGTTGATGGACTTTAGTCACCATTGACTTTACTGCAGAGGTAAAGCATAGATAGCTGGTTAAAATTACATTAACCAGGGAGATTGCCATAGGCAGTGAGTGACACTTAACCCAATCAGTTGAATCCCTTAAAACGGGAAGTGATTCCAGCATTGAGACAGAATTTCCCAGCTCGTCTTTGGACAGCCAACATCTCATAGAACTAGTCAAGAATCTTCATTGGACTTTCATCAGAGCTCCTGCTTTCAGCCTGCCTGCAGAACCTGAACTTGTGCATCCCCATGGCTGCCTGACAGACTCTGATAAATCTCTTACTATCAACAGATATCCCTTGTTGATTCTGTTTCCCTAGAGAACCCTGACTAATACAGTGTGTCACATGTATGCTATGGACCATGAGTGGTGATAATAGTCTGATGATATTGTTTCATAATCTGTAACAAAAGTTCCACCATGATGTGGAGTTGTATGGGAAATCTACCCATCTTATGACTGTTTTGCAAGTTCACAATATCTGTAATAAAAGTATATTTTTAAAAAATAGTATGGGTTGGGGGGAAAATACACCAAATGTAAGATAAGGACTATAGTTTATAGCAATATTTTGACAATGCTCTTGCATAATTTGTAACAAATATTTCACAACAATGCAAAGAGTTGGTGGAGGGGTGATGTATGAGATCCCTGTGTGATGTTATGGATGTTTATTTTATAAGTTTACGATCTTCACTACATATTTATTGTTTATGCATGTTCATGTATGAATGATATACTACAATAAAAGTAAATTAAAAATTTAAAAATAAAACAAAGGAAAAATATTTAAATTAACATCAGCAGACCCTAAGTACAAGAAATATTAAAGAAAGTCCTTCAGGTAGAAAGAAAATTATGCCAGATGAAAATAAGAATCTATACAAAGTTTTACTGAGCAAGTGGGTTTGTTGCCCAATGTACATAGAAGGCAATACTATGACGACAGGATTTCAAGCAAAGAAAGAGCTTTATTGTGAGGCTGCCAGGCAAGGTGACAGGAGATGAGACAGGAGATGAGCTCAAATCTGTCTTCCCAAGTTGAAGAAGCTTGGGATTTTTATGGTATACAAAAAAGGGAGGTAGGGATTATGAAGAAATCCAAATTGTCATGTACCAATTGGTTGTTGATAGAATCACCTGAATAGGCAGGGGAAAACTTTGACTACATAGTCATGATAACAGAACATGCACATGCACAGATGGAAATTCAGCAGGGCAGACATCAACAGGTTACTTTCAGTCACAGTTAGTGGGGAGGGTGCAAACACGGGTCCAGGAAGGTTCCGAGAACTGATTAAAACTACTTGGAGTTAGAATAAACAGGGTATAAAGGAGGGGGCAAAGGAGTATTCAGTGATGATGACAACTGAAGGTCAAGTAGAGCAGCTGGTTACAATGATTAAAGATTAATAAATCACTTGGCTAAAATAACTATAATAAAAAGTGAAAGCCAAAAGGAAGCATCTGGTTAATGCAATGAGTAAGGATTAATAAATCTTGTTTTAGCTGTTTAATAAGCAATTTGAGCAGCCACTCAAATGTCAGGGACAGTCATGCAGCAACTTCAATAGGAATGAAGAACAGAAATAGTGTGTGTGTGTGTGTGTGTGTGTGTGTATTTCTCATTATTTATATCAGTTAAAAAGATATTTGACTGCTTAAACAACATAATAACTATTTAGCATGAAGTTTTAACATATTTAGAAGTAAAACGCATTACAAAAATAGCACAGAGTCTGGGAGGAGAGCAATGGAAATATGCTGTTGTAGGTTCTTTTACTATACATGAAGTGGTATAATATCACTTGGAGGTAGACTGTGATAAGTTAAAGGTGTATGCTATAAAACCTAAAGCAACCTTAAAATAATGAAAACAAAGAGTTACAAGTATGTCTTAGTCCTGCCTTAGCTGCTGTAGCAATGTGATATGGTTATGAATTCCAAATATAGATATTGGATTATGTTTGTAATCTGGTCTGTACCTGGGCATGCTTAAGTTATGCTTAGAGCTTTGATTGGGCCACGTCATTAGGGTGTTGAGTCCCCACCCCTTGGTGGGGAGTTTTTCTGCCCCAGGGTACGGAGAGTATGGGGACTCAAAGATAAAAGGCATGGCAAAGGACAGAGTTGAGGGTTTTGGATGTTGGAGTTCTGAAGCTGGAGTTTGATGCTGAAGTCTTAAGCTGCAGCCCCAGGAAGTAAGCACACAGAGGAAAGAGAAGCAAGCCCCGGGAAGAGAGGACGTGAGCCAGGAGTAGCACATAGAGGAATTGAGATGGCTCCTTAGACATGGTAGAAACCCCAGGGAGAGAGACAGAGCCATTCACCTGTAGTCTACAGCTGATGTTGTGGAGAGAGGCAAAGTCTAAGGAGGCTCATAGTCTACAGCTGACCTTGTGGAGAAACCAGATGCGCTGAGCCCAGAGGAACCCAGGAAGCCTGAACCCTCACAGACATTGGCAGACATCTTGCTCCAACAGGTGGAAATAGACTTTGGTTAGGGAAGTAATTTATGCTTTATGGCCTGGTATCTGTAAGCTCCTACCCCAAATAAATACCCTTTATAAAAAACAACCAATTTCTGGTAGTTTGCATCAGCACCCCTTTGGCTGACTAATACAGCTGCTATCACAAATACCATGCAATAGATTGACTTAAACAAGCATTTATTGGCTCATGGTTTCAGAGGCCACAAGTCCAACATCAAGGTATTAGCGGGGCTTCCTTTCTTCCCAAAGGCAGCATTCTGGTGCTGGTTTGCTGCAATCCTTGGGGTTCCTTGGCTTGCATCTCTGTCTCAGGTCACATAGAGGTGTCCTCTCCTTTCTTCTGTCTGTTTTTCTGGTGTCTGCCTGACTTCCTGCTTCTGGCTTTTTATTAGGCTTCTAGTAACCCAGATTAAGGCCCATCCTCACTCAGTTGGGTCACACTGTCTTAGTTTCCTAGCTGCTAAAACAAATACCATACAAGGGGTTGGCTTAACAACGGAATTCATTGGCTCACAGCTTCAGAGACTACATGGTTCGTTTCCTTCTAAGGCCAGGATCTTCTGGCTGCCTGGCACTCTTCAGGTTTCCTTGGCTTTTCTGTCACATAGCAATGCACTTAGCAGCTTCTTCTTTCTCTTCTGGTTTCCATTGGCTTTCAGCTTCTGACTGCTACTTGTGCCTTCTCTCTCTGTGACCAATTTCCTTTGCTTATTAAAACTTCAGCCGTATTTCTTTAAGCCCTGCTCCCATGCAGTTTGGGCACATCTTAACTAATAATATCTTCAAAGGGCTTATTGAAGGTTCTGGGTTCATACCACAAGACCAGGGGTTTGGACCTAAACATGCTTTTTGTGGGGACATGATTCAATTCCCAACAGTGGTTTTATTTTATTCATCCATAAACATTTTACTATGAGCTCATTGAGTTCCTCTAAAAGTCCAATCCAAATTTTCATTGGAAATACATTGAATTTATGGATTTACCTAGAAAGAACGGAAATTTTAAAATATTAAACCATCCATCATGAGCATGGAATATCTGTCAATTTACTCAGATCATCTTTATGTTCTTTCTTAGAATTTTAAAGTTTTCTTCCTGGTGATTACATTGTGTATGCTTGGCTATTAACTCCCATATACTTTCACACTTTTGTGAAAGATAACTTATTTTCGTTACCATTAGCTATCATTAACTATTGCTAGTATGTAGACATGCTCTTGATTTTTGTAGATTGATACCTCTAGCAACCTTGTTGAAGTTTTTTTTTTTAAAGATTTATTTTTATTTATTTAATTCCCCTCCCCTCCCCCGGTTGTGTTTTCTGTGTATTTTTGCTGCGTCTTGTTTCTTTGTCTGCTTCTGTTGTCGTCAGCGGCACGGGAAGGGTGGGCGGCGCCATTCCTCGGCAGGCTGCTCCCTCCTTCGCGCTGGGCGGCTCTCCTTATAGGTGCACTCCTTGCGCGTGGGGCTCCCCTACGCGGGGGACATCTCTGCGTGGCAGGGCACTCCTTGCGCGCATCAGCACTGCCCATGGGCCAGCTCCACACGGGTCAAGGAGGCCCGAGGTTTGAACCGAGGACCTCCCATGTGGTAGACGGACGCCCTAACCACTGGGCCAAAGTCCGTTTCCCGAAGTTTATTCTATAAATTGTGGAGGTTGTTGGCTTTTTAGGCATATGATCATATTATCTGCAAATAATGTCAGTGTATCTCTTCCAAACCTTAACACTTTTTTTCCCTTTTCTTTTAACTTTAGCCACATTCTCTAGGATCATGTTAAACAGTGAAATTCTATTTTTTATACCAGGGATTGGCAGGCCAAATCCAACCTGCTGCCTATATGCCAATGACATTGTATGGCCCATAGCCAATGACATTTGCAAATAATTTGATACTAGGAAAACTGACTTGCATCCCTAACTATTCCAAAAAGTGAATTCTAGTCTTCATATTAATAATCCATATTACAAAAAAGTACTCAATATTATATTTTTAATTTCATTTTTTTAAATGTGGAAATATGCTTTTTCTATTATATTAGCACCTACGTAATATCTGCCACTTTGCCTCTTGGCTTGCAAAGACTAAAATATTTACTATCTGGCCGTTTATAGAAAGTGTTTGTTGACCCCCTTTCCTATAGGACAGCCTTCAACCCTGACTGCTATTTACTATAGCTATTTCCCCTCAACAATCCATGGTTTAGGCATTTTAGGCCCTTTTTCACCACCTGTAAGATGGAAATAGTATTACCAACACCCTAATCATGGATTGTTATCAAACTGAAGCCCTCAGAGCACCTTGCATAGAAGAGGCATTAAATTACGTGACTGTGTAATTAAGAAGATGTTTTTAAGTAGTCCTGTTATGCTCACCTTTAAATATCATGAAAAACTTAAACATGAACGGAGGAAATATGGATAAATGTTAAATAAACTTCCAGAATAAATATCAAACCAGGACACCCTGAGGTTATTTTGGGGCTTCAAGGACAAGGATGAAGACTCCAAATCTCCATTCTTGGCTAGAGCACTTTGTCATTTGACCCTTTCCTCAGGACAGAACTTTAGTTGAAACTGTCTCATCCTGGAAGCAGGCCCATCATGATACTGGATGTTGCTCTTAAAAATAAGCATTTCAGAGACACTGTTTTGTTGGTTTCAAAAAGCTTATAATCGGGGAAGCGGATTTGGCCCAATGGATAGAGGGTCCGCCTACTACATGGGAGTTCCGCGGTTCAAACCCAGGGCCTCCTGACCCACGTGGTGAGCTGGCCCACGCGCAGGGCTGATGCGTGCAAGGAGTGACCAGCCACACAGGGGTGTAAAATGGGAATCATATAATACCTAAATCATGGATTGTTGTGAAGATTAATTAATCGTGAAAAGCACAGTGCCTGACAAACAATAAGCACAATCTTAAGTGTTTGCTGTTATTCTTTTGAAGCATTTCTTGATTCAGTTTGCTAATGATATAATTGTAATTTTTAATTGCAGATGCTTATCAGATTTGGGGGTTAAGGTAATGCTACCTTCATAAGATAATTAAGAGATTTCCACCAGAAAATAATTCAAATGGTTTGGAATTTTCTATTCTTTAAAGATTATACTTTAAATTACGGTGAATGTTTATATAAAACCAACTAGGCCATCACCTGTGATAATTGGTTTCTTCTGATTTTCTATTTCTCTCAGGCGGCACTCATTAGCGCTGTCCCCTAAATAGTACCCTTCTCCTAAGCACATTGTAGTTGGATGTGACTTGCTTTGATGAGTGACTGAAAAGCGAAAAGAATGAGATTTTTTAAAGCTCTCCAGGTGATTCAGAAGTGCAGCCAAAGTTGAGGGCCTCTCACGAAGGTCAGAACTAGTTTAAATCGGAACCGGGAGGGATCTCCCAAAGTCACGGCTCAGTTTCTCTCCCTCCTTTTCCTCTTTCCTCCCTTTCCCCTCTTCCTCGCCAGAGTTTGCAGTGCGGGGAGGAAGCCGGGAGGAGGGGAGCTCACGACTGGCCCCTTGGGATTCGCCCGGTGCCCAGGGGAGCCCCAGGGTGCACCTTAGGGTCCCCAGAGGCGGCCTCTTGGGCGCTCCTGGCTCAGGCTGGTCTCCCCTGCGGGAGAGAGACGCACGCGGCTGGCGGCGCCCGCGCGGCGGGCAGATGCGGGGAAGCCCGGAAGCTCGGCGGCCCCTCGTGGCCGTCCTCGCCGGCTGCAGCCTCGCCGCCGGCGCGCTCGGGGCTAAGAGCCCGGAGTCCCGCGCATTCTGCAAGTTTGGGCACCAAGCGGCCACGGGCAACTTCCGGGGACCTCTCGCAGCGGGCCTGGGGCTCCCGCCGGCTTCCCCGGAGTCGCTGCAGGCCTGAGAGGCCAGGCCGGCCAGGCCGGCGGGGGAGGCAGCAGCCCGGGGAGGCGGCGGGGGCGGGAAAGTAGCTGCCTCCGCGGCAGCTGGTGGAAGGCCGGGGCAGAGATGTCCACAACCCGGTGCACACAGGGCGGCGAGGACAGAGCCTGCAGCCGGTCGGTGGTTTGTCGTTCTCTGTAGCCGGCAGGTTTGTTCGGGGCAGCCCCCCAGCAGCGTTGGGGAACCAGCGGCCTTTGCTTGCCAGAGCCAGGGCCCATATCTGTATCCCCAGAATCCAGATCTCTGAACCAGGTCTTGGAAGCACCAGGTGGTGCAGAACCAGCATCTGGCCCTAGATGCCCTAATTATTTTAGAGCCTTCACTTGCTCCCAGCTTCCCCAGCGTCCCCAGCTCAATGCCTTTAAGAACTAAGGGAGGGAAGGGGACTTGGCCCAGTTGATAGGGTGACCATCTACCACATGGGAGGTTCTCAGTTCAAACCCCAGGCCTCCTTGACCGGTGTGGAGCTGGCCCATGTGCAGTGCTGATGCGCGCAAGGAGTGCCCTGCCATGCAGGGGTGTCCCCCACATAGGGGAGCCCCACGCGCAAGGAGTGCGCCCCGTAAGGAGAGCCGCCCAGCATGAAAGAAAGTGCAGCCTGCCCAGGAATGGTGCCCCACACACGGAGAGCTGACACAGCAAGATGATGTAACAAAAAGAAACACAGATTCCCGGTGCCACTGATAAGGATAGAGGCAATCACAGAAGAACACTCAGCGAATGGACAGAGAGAGCGGACAACTGGGGGGGGAGGGGGGTAGAATAAAGAAAGAACTAAGGGAGGAGCCTCATCTCAGCCCCATCCCTGCCACCCCCCTGAGGGCTTTGAGCTCCGTGCCTGGCGGGGGAAGTCAGTAATTCTTCTTCCAAATATTGGCATCTCCTGCTTAACATCAGAAATATGTGTGAAAATGCTGACTGGAAGGTTATTTCCTACCTTTAAGTAGCTTTATTGAGTTCTAATTGACATGCAATAAACAGCACACGATTAATGTGTAAATGTGATATTGAAATATGGATATGCCCGTGAAACCATCCCCACAGTCAAGACTGAATACATCTGTAGTGAGTCAAAATAAAATAAAGGCTTTGCGCTGTCATGAGGACTCAGTATCTCGGACCTTGCCTTGAGTAACAGAGGTCCCTCAGCGATCACCCCAAACCCCCACTTATACAGGATAAACCACTTCTCCCTGTCCTCGCCTCATCCTGTGTTGGCGCCTCAAGTCCAACACAAACTCACCAGTCCCCACTCTTGCTCCACCAACCCCACAGCTCATCCCCTGTAACCTTCTGAAGGCGCAGGCCCAGGTCCACTGTAACCTCCCTCCTGCTTGGGGGAGCCTACACCCCGATGTGCTACTCCGTGGGACCGTGCGAGCTGCAGGCGCCTCTCTGTTCTAGGACCCGTGAGGACGAACCAACTTGCCTTTCATACTTCTCCGGTGCCCCTGGGCCTTGCCACACCTGGCTATCCATATGAAGAGCCCTGCCATTCACACAATTATCCATCACCCTCCAGAATGTTCTCATCCCCTCCTGACTCCTCCATCCCTCAGTGCCACCCCACTGCTCAGGGAACCACTGCTCCGGTTTCTGTCACTGTAGTTTGCATTTACTAGAGAGAGATACAAGTGGAATCATCAGTATGGACTCTTTTGGGTTTGGGTTGGCTCCTTTCACTAAGTCGATTCATGTCACCGTGTGTAGGCTGAGTAGCTTTCCATTGTACCGATATGGAATAAACTGTTTATCCAGTCGCCAGTTGATGAACATTTGGATTGTTCGCAGTTGTGGCTACTACAGATAAAGCTACTGTGAATATTCGAGTACAAGTCACTGTATGGAAATATACTTTCATTTCTCTGGGGTTGTACCTAGGAGTGGAAGGCCTGGGTCATATAGTAGGAGCATGTTTAATTTTTTAAGAAACTGCCAGACTGTTTCCCAAAGGGTTGTACTATTTTACATCTCCACCAAGCGTGAGAGTTCCATATCTTCCATGTCCTCACCAACACCTCATACTACAAACGGGGAAAACTATGATGTTATCCATAACCCAAAACTCCCCAATTTCTTAAGCACAGCAACGTGCAGATATGAAAGCTGCAAACTGTAATGATGGGACATAAAAGGCTTAAAACATACGGTTTTAAAACTGACATGGTTGTTTGATGTTGGACAACCTGTGGTGCTTTTCTTAGCACAGCAAAGATTCATGTCTCTTTTGTGGCTGATTCTGAAATTCTACCACTTGTATGCGCAATGTAATTCTAGCTTTTCCTACAGATTGTTAAAAACGTTGCATTATTTTTTGGAATGTCAACATAAAGTCTTCATGGTCAGGCAGCTGCCAAAAACCCCATTAGACTGAGAAATACATATAATCTATGAAAGTTTGGGCATTGAAAACTAAAAGGTATTCTACTGGGGAAACATTCTGTGCATATGTCTATTCCTTGGTCGCCCCTGGGGCACGCAATAGGATGACACTCTCCACCTCCTTGAAGTTGGGTGTGACCATGTGACTTGTTTGGTTGGTGATACGTGAGCAGAAACGTGTGTCCCCCATCGAAAGGAGCATCAAGAGCCAGTACACAGCCCTCCCGTCACTCCCACTTTGCCATGTGGCCAGCACACGTCTCCTCCATCCACCTGTCCCAGAGGACAAGGACTCAATGCTCAGAGAGGAGCCACCCTGTGATGAACGGTTTGCTTCAAGAAAGCAACCTTTGTAGTGTTAAGCCACTGAAATATCGAAGGTTTTTACCACAGTAGATCATGACTTCACTGCCTTCACGTTTTGCTGAGAAATCAAAATTCCTCCCGATTTCCAGGTTCATTGCCATGGAATTACATGCAGTAGTCTCATGTATTTCGTAATCTCTTCCAAATATGTCATTAGTTATATTGCTTTTCTTATTTTCAATTACATTTTTACTCTCTGCTATCTCTCCCAAACGTACCAGGAATTTATATATTTCACTACTCTTTTCAAAGAGCCAGATTTTAGCTTTATTGGTTCAATTTTGTTTGTAGTCTAATTTCAGCTTTTATGTGAAGAGTGTCTAGTATGGTAGTTAAGATTATGGGCTCGGCCTCCTCTTGACATAGAGGTGCAATGGACACAACCAATCCAATGTCCACAGAGAAAAGGTGGCATTGGAGTGGGAAAAGTGGACATGGTGGCTAATGGGTATGGGGAATGGCAGGAAGAGACGAGATGTGGAGGCATCTTAGGGACTTGGAGCTGCCCTGGATGGTGCTTCAGGGGCAATCACCGGACATTGTAAGTCCTCACAGGGCCCACTGGATGGAATGGGGGAGAGTATGGGCCATGATGTAGACCATTGACCATGAGGTACAGAGGTGCCCAGAGACATACTTACCAAATGCAATGGATGTGTCATTATGATGGGAATGAGTGTTGCTGGGGGGGGGGGGGGGGAAGTGGTGGGGTGGGAGAGGTGGGGTTCAAGGGGTCCTCACATATATTTTTTTAATGTAATATTTTTACAAAATTAAAAAAAAAAAAAGATTATGAGCTCGGAAGCAACTGCCTGGGTTTCAATGCCAGTTTTTGTCAGTGTCTGAGTGTGGCCCTGGGGAAAATAACCTCCCTGAACTTCAGTTACCTCATTTATAAAATGGGATAATGAGAGCACCCACCGCAGGTGGTTGCTCTAAGCATTAATGCACGTAAAACAGGTGATTTGTATGTGTTCAGCCAGGGTTAGTATTTCTCTCCTGTTTCGTTCCTCCCAAAATGTTGAAATTAACTTCTGGTTCATTTCTTTTCACTCTTTAAAATACGAAAGGCATTAAAGCTAACATATGCCCCAGAATGCAGCTTAAATTTTTTCTTTTGGTACAAAATATTCCCTTTTTGATATTTTACAGTGTGCTTTAAATTATTTTGACTTCCTATTTGATCCAGGCATTTAATTTCACACTCTGTTCAAAGTAATTAAGAATTTCTCATCGATCATATTTTTTATTTATTAATCAGAAAAGGACATGGGGTTTTATGTCCTGTTTTATACGTTCCACTGAACCTACATTCTTTGCATTGTAAACGCCTTTTGTAGTTCTCTATAGATCTAGGACTGCAATTTCTTTCCAAAAAAGAATTTTTTTTGCCCACTAAATAGTCTGGTCATTTTTATGAGGTATTTTCAACAATCCCACTAAAATTGTTCTGTATTTTGAGAGGATTTTTTGCTTTGCTTTACAGTTGGCTAAATCTAGGCCAAGTTTCACTGCCATATTTTCAATTTAAGCTCCAAGTAATTATCTTACATCCTTTGTCTTCTTAATGCTTTTAACAACCTTGACCTTCCTTAAATTTGTCAAATAACACTGCTTACCTATTTTGTTTTGATTTCCTCTTAATCTCTTTGCCTTTCATTACATCACTCTAAAAATCACAGCTATGCTTTTTAACTCACTCTGACAGCCCGTTTAGTAATAGGAAAGGTCAGCTGGCTCCTCTTTAACTGATTTTTACAACTTGCTTCCTATTTTTACTGTTTACTCTTCACTCTTCCTGTTTCTTAGAATGGATGATTTGATCATGGTTTTTCATAATCCTTTTTTTTTTCCTCTCATTAATTTAGAAGTTCTACAATGTTCATTCTAGGGGTTCCTATCCTGTTCTTAAATAAAATCCATTTCTTTATTGCTGTCATAAATTGGCCAGTAAACTAAGATGAGTACAAGGACTTGTTCTGGAAAGATGTTAAGTATTTTATACTTCTACACGCTGAACTTGACTCAAGTGGACTTAAGCAGAAACATGTTTTGTTCAACACCAGTACACCACATGCAGTAGGAAGTCATGTTCTTGATGTTCAAAAACACACTTTAAAATTTGTGGACTAAAAGCACAATGCTAAAGAGGACTTTGTTGTTAAGAGACCGGGCTAATGCAAAGCATACGCTTACTGCTAAATCAAGTTCTATATCCAGATGGTTTTTAGATGTTCTCTCCATTAGAAACAGCTCCATCTTCAAAGTCCTTCACCTTGTTAGGACACTCTCTCAACATGTCTAACAGTTAACTTTAATGTTCCAGCAATGCCCCTTGGGCTTTGGAGGCAGGGCTGGTGAAGCAATACATTTAAATCTAAATGCTTGAAGTTAGTAGTAAGGAAATGCACAGTCAGCCAGGTACTCTGTAAGGCTAGTATTCAAGGAATTACCACTTGGACTCCCAGTTAAACATAGTACACTGGATACATGCTGGATCTCTTCTGAAAACCTGCCAAGATGAATTTAAGATTGGGGAGGAGGAAAGGGAAATGGGGGCAGAATCCCGGAAAGACAGAGAGGACCAGCAGAGAAGTTGAACAAGGTTTTGGAATTTGGCAAGCACACCTCTGAGAGCTGCCTTAGCACCTAGAGAAAGTTGGAAGTGTAGCCTCTGCAGGGGCTGGGGGAAGTCAAGAAGTAGACAGAGCCTTAGCGCAGTACTCTGGAAAGGCACAAGGTACAGGGCCCAGGGAACTGAGAATCCAGCCCAGCAGACAGCGAGGCAAAGGAACACCCAAAACGGTGGGCTTAAAACCCACTTCACCGTCTCCTCCTCACAAGCCTGGAGAGACAACCCAGGTGAGGGTAGCAGAGGCAGTGAGAAGTGGCACGTTTCTGGATACATTTTGAAGACAAGCCAACAGGATTTCCTGATGATTAGGGCATCTAGCATGAGTTAGAAAGAACGTTTTTGGCCATGGCAACTGGGAGAAAAATGAAGTTGGCATTAACTGAAAGGAGAACTGCAGGAGTTGCAGATTTAGGAATGAAGAACTAGAGTTCAGATTTCAATGTGAAGTTTGAGATTCCCTTGGGAATTCAAGTAGCAATGTTGAGCCATTATCTTTATCCTGGTCAGAAACAAATCTGCCCTGTTACAGGCTGTTTGCCATACAGGCATCCTTAAGATATTCCAGGACATAAGCTGTCACAAGATGTGCAGAAATGCTGTTAGGGATTGCCCTCCCCAACATTTACTCCTTGTTTCCATTCTGTCCTGGCCACACTGTCAGCCACTGAGTAATTAGGAGCCAAGGCCAAATCTGCTCAGTTTGTATTCTAAGCAGAATTAGACCAACCTGCAGTGTTAACCTCAGCTATGCCCTCAGGGTTCCAACTGAACAAATCCTTCACCCTCTCAATGTCTACCTTAGAGAACCAGGTGTCTGTCTTTAGTTTCTGTATTAACCCAATACAGAAGATATTAGGTATGACTCTAGGTTCTTAAATTGGTGGGACATAAGGACTTGGAGAGTGGAAAGGCAGAAGTCTTATAACTCCAAATGAGAGGCCACATGGAGGGTTGCATCCAGGGAGATCACAGAAGGCAGCTAAAGAATAACCAACAAGGTAGCATTAGCTACGTTGTGGGCACTTGACTAATTTGAATGATTCCATGAATTCTGGGGCCTAGCGGCTGATTGCTTGGCATGTGACCCCAGGGTGATGAGGATGGGCCCAGAGTGGTCCTGAAGGGCAAGTAATTGGGGTGTAGACTTAACACAGCTGCCCATGAAGGGGAACCAACAAGGCCTCCTAGCCATGTCAAGACAGAATTTCAAAGAAAACTATTATAGGACCCTGAAAAGTGGGCCCTACATTAGCTCACAGGCTGACAGTGACTAGCCTTCTACCTAGTTCTCATTTGGAGCATATAATAGTTGGAAGTTCTTTTATGAATCCCCAAAGAGGATTATATTTTTTAATTAATCCATTCCGGTGGGTGTGGGGCCTTTTGATTGGATTACATCAGTGAGGCGTGAACCAGCTTGGGTCTCCACCTTCTTGCTGGGTCTGATATGAACAGAGAAGGCGCTGCCATATTGATCCTGCCCTGTAAGGGAAGTCTGCAGGGAAAAGAAGCCCTGAGGGCTGACAGGTCCTGGAGTCAAACTACCAGGGCATCGAGGCACAGAAAGAGGCCTCCGAGGGGTTGGGTCCAGGGAGCAGCTCAAGGTTCAGGAGACGAGCCCTGCCATAGGCCTGATAGCTCCCAGCTGAACTAGGAAGAAAGCTGAGCTGGCAAGACAGAGGAGGCAGGAAAGAGACAAGCCCTATGGCTGGTTGCTACAGCTGAACTCCAGGAGCTGGGCTCCAAAAGCTGGTGAGCCTGGAGGGGCAGGTGGAGACCTGGCAAGAGATCGCCCACCATCTTGCATCACCACGTGGCTGCTGACTTTGCTGAGAAAGTACCTCTGATGGTACCGTGATTTGGCATTTCACTACCTTAGAACTGTAAGCTTTTACCGTAAATAACATTCCCATTATAAGAGCCAACCCATTTCTGGTACTGTCTTGGTTTGCCACAGGGCTGATGCAGGACTCTGAGGAGAGTCAGCCCAATATGTGCACAATACCAGCTAGGTCTCTGGTATGTCGGACAAAGGAGGGCAGACCCATTATCTCTTAAGTTTCTTACAAAAGTTTAAGAAAGCCACACCAAGTGTCAGCTTTCTGAAACAAGGCTCCAGGGGAAGTTCTGAAAGAAAAGGTCATTATGGCCCTCTCCCCCCAACACCTCCACTGCCACAAAACTTGGGCAGCCCATTCTAATAGCTGTAACTTCACTTTTATACTCACCCTCCAGACCTTTCATCTGAAAGGGCCAGGTATACGAGAAGAAGGATTAATCTTAAATTTTGAGTCCCCCAGGTTGCCACCCAGAAGATGAGCTGACAGGTAAGCCTGGAGTTACTGTTAGGGGAACAAAGGCACACCGTGCCCAAGAGGGGTCAGGATCGCCATCCCTCTCACCCCGGCTGTTACTCAGGAAGCAGTCGAGGTGATCCCTTTCCCTTTCTGGGGACAGCTGCATTCAGTGCCTCAACTACTTTAAGCTGTTTAGTCCAGGCAGAAACAGAGGTGAAGTCAGACTGTCAGCCCACTGTTGCTTAGCTTATAAGTCACATTATCAGACTGCAAGTCATCTGGAAAGCTGAACACATGACAGATTAGCTTCAAGGACTACAGCAGTGTGCCTCAGAGTTGATGAAACAGTAACTTAAAAGAGTGTCAAGGGAGAGCAAAGGTCTGAGAGTCTGACCTGCTTGCGGTGGCCTCCCTTATTACGGGACAAACCCGTCAGCTTCTGGCAGGAGTCACAAGTCTGTACACAGCAGTAGTTTCTGCATCAAAAACAGCTGGCTTGGAAGCGGATGTGGCTCAGCCACTTGGATACCTGCCTGCCACATGGGAGGTCCCAGGTTTGGGTCCAGGGCCTCCTAAAAAGAGAGGGGCAGACGCCACCTCCCGCTGTAACAGAGCAGAGGCCACAAGCTAGCAGTCTCCGCAGTGCACAGAGAGTGGGTGTGGCTCAGCTTCTTGGGCACTTGCCTCTTATGTGGGAAGTCCCAGGTTCTGATCTCGGGGCCTCCTAGAGAAGGCAAATAAATAATGAGCAGACAGATGAGCGAACCATCTGGGGGAGGAGGTATAAATAAAGGAAAAAGCAAATAAAAATAAATCTTTAAGAAGAAAAAAAAACACACAAAAACAGCTGGACCCAACCAGCAACTTGAGTCCAATCTGTATAAACCAATCTTTGCCATGGGCATCTACATAAGTAGCAGATCAACAAACACAGGACATCTTTAATCCACCACACTAGTTTTCCAAGTAGAACAAACCATAGGCCACTGGCAATAGCCCAGTGACTCAGAATTATAACCCATGTGCAGGCCAACTATGTCCATTTCAGATCTGTTTGACTGGTACTGAGGCTGAACATATATATCATCCCATCTGAAATACCATCTGGTATTTCAGTTTAGCTAAACCATTTTTGAGTCAGGCCCAGGAAGGTTGAACAGGGCCCTGATGAGTGGGGACATAGTTTTCCCCAGAGGGACTACAGCTATTTTTTCCCACGTTAAGCCAAGATGCCATTGGAGTCAGGACAGCTGTGTCCTTGAATCTACCATTTCTATTCCTGTGCAAGGCTTCCCTATTTATTAATCTTGAGTCCAATTTGGTCCACCCCAAAACAGGAATTTCAAGATGGAGAGTAAAGACCTCTACAAGTCAGGTATTTCATTTCAAGAAAAGCCCAGCAGCTAGCCAATGGCCGATTTCCAAAAGGGGTGTACTTGGTAGCTTTTTCAGAGAGCCACGGGTCCAATACCCAAGGGCATCTCCAAGTGGAGGCAGCCTCCCTTTACCAGTGGCTCCATTTAGCAGACACTCATTTTGTTTTTAATGCCTAGAGTCCAGTAAGGTGCTAGGGTTATTTTTTTTGGGGCGGGGGGGGGAGGGTGAAGACATAGCATTTTGTCCTTGACTGCCAAGAAGATAGCAAGTCCTTAACTCACCCACATAATCCTAAGAAACTTTGATTGGCATACAGTCCCCAAATTTTCAGCGTTTAACAACCACACCTGCTGAAGCATGATGGCTGAGGCTTTTGACTTGCCAACAAACACATTCATATAGTGCTAACTTTGCACATCAGAGGGTAGAGGTTCTCATGCTACATCCTGATCCATCCACCAGTGCCCAATGGCAGTGGAGTTTGTCCCACTAGCTCTTCTTACATGCGGTTCTTCCAAATGGGATAATCCCCTCTGGTTCTCATTGGATGGAGAAATACAAGCATATCATCAATTCCTGGTAGGTTTAAGTATAGACACAACAAAAACAGCATATTGAGGGAGCTGATGTGGCACAAAAAGTTGAACACCTGCCTCCCGCACGGGAGGTCCTGGGTTTGGATCCCAGTGCCTCCTAAAGGAAACAAAAACAAAACAAGCAAATAAGTGAGAAAACCAATGCAGGGAAGCCAATGTGTCTCAGTGGTTGAGTGCCGGCTTCACACAAAACAACAACGTTGATTTCACTCAGATGAACCCATTCAGTCAATTTGTTCCCTCTCCCCTGCTCCAGTGTGAACTCCCCCAAAACCCCATCCAAGCACCCCTTCCTGCACAAGACTGAGTAGGATGGCGATGTATGTCTTTATCCAACAGAGCTGTTGTTCTTCCCCTACCCAAAGTTCCCCCGCATACTCAGCTTTTTCCTTAAAGTGTCTGAAATGGGAGGGGGGTCAAGGAGAAAGGAAGAACGGAAGGGTGAAGGGAGAAGAGGGCTCCATGCCAGCAAGCAAGGCATGTTTGCTTTGTCTCAGCATCCCAGCAGCTGCTTATGGCCCAACCGAGCCCTTCTGGTTCACTCCAAACCCTGTATCAGCTTTGGGGACTCCTTCCTCCCACTGAGAGGAGGGACAACCACTACCAAAAGCACCATTTGGGCTGCTTGTCTCAATCCTGCCTCACCTCTCAGTCTCACTGACAGCCCTGTGGGAATCTTACCTCCCCACCATTTCGGCAGAAGTATTCCCTGCCAGATCCCAGGGCTACCCACTTCTCCTATCCCTACCCCCCTGCCAAGGGTCTTCATCCTTTCTCTTGCCAAAAGCCATGTCTCGGCCAGCCTTCTACTCTTAATGCCGATGTTTTCAATAATTGGAGGGTCTGAGATTTCTATCCTACTGGCAGCAAGTTAGCCTGCCACATTTTCATGGATGCTGGCAGAAGACGTGAGTCCCCTGGGTCAGAGAAGACGTGAACACAGCAAGCAGCAGGAGTTTCAGGTTATCTCAGTTCCCTTTGCCCAGCACCCATAGGAAGTGTGATTGGGCCCATGTGTGCTGCACTCAAAATGGGTCTAAGGACAATTGATCTTTGGAAACTCCAATCTTTTAAGGAAGTGCTAACAGTAACCTCCGTTCCCTATCAAGATAATAGGGTTCCTTAAGATTGTTCAGAGCAAAGTCTTGGTTTCAGACAAGTCGGTTCTGGCAAGATGAGCAATCCTCACAATAGAGGAACCACTGACCGAGTTCCTATTGTTTCTCCTCATACTTCAGTATACTCTTAAATCCCAAACCTTAGGCTGGATGGCTAAAATGCAGAACATGTGCTCTCTAGAAGCTTTATTATATGGTCCTGATGATGGACTTCTTTTCTGGAGAATTCATTTTTCTGATGACTTGGCTCCTTGACTTGCTCAATGCTGTAGGTGGAACTTGTGGAGGTGGGCAGAGAGATGAGACATATTCCTTCCCCTCTCCTAGGAGAGGTTCTCCTCACCCAGCCTCCATTGGCAAGAACCCAGAGAAGCCAGAGACCTACCTTCTATCAAGATTGTTCTTCCCCATCCCTTTTTAAGATTTCACTTCAGTGCTATTCACTGGTATTAACCTCTTCACAATCCAGATTTGGGGCCTCTGAAGTCCGGGGTCTGTCAGGAAAGGCTGCTGGTTGTTGAAAGCAAAAGCACCGCAGGACTGGCATTTTAGACAAAATAAGTGGACTTGGTGGTATGAATAAGAATCTCTTCAAAGTTTTAGTCAGGGTCTAGACACAGGCTGGTATCTCATTCATCTTGCTCAAGAAACTCTCAGAGGATTGAAGTGGTGGCAGGAAACAAGAATTTGAAGCCAGCTAGGAGAGCTCAGGAGGGAAGTACTGGTTTTTTTTAATCACTAGTACAAATTCCACAATATGACCCAAAGTCCATGTACAGTCATCACTCCAAGAGGATTTTCCTGAGCAAGAGAAAAGTCAGTGCAAGTTGAACAACTCCAAAGTTGAGTTTCCTACCTGGAAGAATAGACCCATTCTGGAGGGCCTTCTAGCCTGACTTTCAAGATGTGTAAAACCCTGGCGAAGATAAAACAGGAACTTACCAAGCTGCCAAATAGAGTCATTAGTGTATTCCATGCCTAGTATTCTTGTTGTAGAATTTGAGAGAAGTTCAATTATTTGAGTATAGAGAGGCCAGGACTCAGGAATGATTTTGAGAAGGAAAAATGGTTTATTGAAGGCCGGCCGGACTCAGGAATTTTCTGTTTCAATCCCGAGCCCAGAACAAGATTTTTTAGTCCCTTTTATACAGAGAGGAAAGGCCAAATGGTCCTTTTGTTTCAGTTCTCAATAGGCTTGAATTAGCATATATTTCCACATCTTAGGTAAGCTTTTAGCATGGACCTCAGGCATTTGATAAGCTTTTAGCATATTTGGTTTGCATTTCCCCTGAATACTGAAAGTTTATAGACCTTGCATTGTTAAACTGTTTCCTGCTCACCAAGGGCAGGACTGCAGCCTTTTATCATCCCACACCCACAAGTCACAGATAGTTTAGGTTATCTCTGCAGACACAAAGAGCCTGCCACCCATAGCCCACATCATTCTCAGGCTGACTTTAAGAACCAAGGGTCATCCTACACTGTCTTTCAAAGGTGCTGGTCAGCAGGACCACTTGGTTCCCTCCAGCCTTTCTCTGGGTGTTAAGAAAGAAAAGATGGGCTTTGCCTAATTAAGGCTCCTGCTCTCCTTGAGTCTTTTGGAGTCTGACAGAACTGGAAATGGCTGCAATTGTTAATTATCAATCCATTGGAGGTCAGCTCAGCGCTTTTCAAAGACTCCACAAGTGGGAGAGGAAATAGCCTTAGCCTAGGGATTCTCAACTGAGGGCTATTTTGCTCCCCTCCCCCAGGGCACACGTGGCAATAGCTGAAGACATAATTAGTTGCTGCAACTGGTGGGGGAGACTAACTACTGGCATCTAACAGGTGGGGTCCAGGGATGCTGGTAAGTGCCGTACAGGTGGGGTCCAGGGATGCTGGTAAGTGACGTACAGCACAGCCCCTCGGAACTCTCTAGCCAAAAACACCAATCGTGCCAAGACCCAGATATCTTGCAGGGGGCAAGTGTGATACTAACTTCAAATGAACTTGGTGGATTTTTTATTGGTCAGCTACCCATTCTAAGGCACTGCATTGTGAGGAAACAAAGCCCTCACTCAGATTCAGGTGCAGAGTTTAAGCAGTATTGTCACCTATTAAGAAGGTAAAACTACTTTTCTGTAATTTCCAAGCTCCAATGGCTGCTTCTGTCAGGAGATAATCTTGGTTATTATTATTTGGGACTATGTCTCTTTGGGTTAATATTCACTGGCTTCAGTTTCTTTCCCTTCCTCTCCCCATTTCCTCTCTACTCCCTCAGGATAGTCTAAATTACTGGGGGTTATTGTTCTGACTTTAGGGAAGAGCATCTGGACAATTATCCACACACACTCCTGCAGATGTCCACCGAGAGCTGTAACCCCCTGGTCTTTGCTTACCTGCACCCATCCCCACTCCCGTCATTGCCGAAAACTTCTCAGGCCCCATATCCTCCCCCACCCCCAACCTTTAGGTGTTAACAGCTTGGTTTCTATTCATCTTCTCTTCTCCATAAAGGCCCATTCCAGGCCTGCTAATTCTCTTTGCAGGAGGGTTGCCATTCCAAAGCAATGGGGAATTGTTACCCACTCCTACAACCCTCTGCAGCCCTGGGAAGCTGAGGTGGGGTGGTGATGGTAAACTAATCAGGCCTTCTCTTGGCCTTCAGTGCCCTGCAGCCATCTCTACTCAGCTGTATTTGCCCTAAGCAGGTGAGGCTCTTCTAGCCCAGGATGTTAGGCAGAAGTTCTGTACAATTCACTTGGTTTACTGGCCTCCCTACAGATTCCTGCAGGACTTCTGTCGTGACCCCACCCTGCAGATATACCCCCCAGGGGCTGTAGCAGAAGGAAGCAGCTCAGGGTCTCCCAGGAACACTCACTGACCTAACTCTTAGAGTCTTCTTCCAATTCTCAGTCCTTCCTCACCTGGGGTCTTCCTTTTGTGTCCAGAAACCTCTAGGTTTCTTCCACATCCTTTGCTTTTAATAAAGCAACACATGCTAGACAGAGGCACTTGTGAGTAATGAGGCCAAGAACAAGGAACAAGTGCCGTGCTCTGGCCTCAACTTAGGACATCTGTAACTAGAAGCCTTGAGGAAAAAAGTGGCCTCTCATGTGTTCTGTTGCGCTTTGCTGTTAATAGAGAAGGGATAAAACCTGAGTTGGGAAAAACCTGACTTTTCAGCAAAGCGGGCTGCCCCTGTGGCCCTCCACTGACCCCTGGGAGCCATGGTGAGAAGCACTGTGAAAGTTGCTGACTTCCCCAGGAGAAGCCACGGGCCTGGAGATCCATGTGAAGTGACTCATTTTAAGCATCGCCAGGACTGAGTGAACTGAATAAGACTGGTTTGCAGTCCTGATTTGCTCGGCCCTCAGCCCAGCGCTTGGCTGACCAGAAGTCCTTACAGAGAGTAGGAGGAGACTTACCACCTGGAAGCAAGGAAGCCCACGTCACCAGCCCAAGTCCATTCCCACTGCCCCTCGAGGTTGTCAGGCCAAGCGCTCTAGAGTCCTGGGAACCAGGCCTCCCGGCTTAAATCCCTTCCCCCTTGAGTTCTCTGTAGTTTGAAAAGAGAATTCTGGATATGGTTTTCTTGCTTATGGTTTGAGATCATCTTGAATCTATGCATCCACTAGGAAAATATGCAACATTTATTTCTTCAAATATTCTTTGTTTTCATTCTCTCCCCTTTTTTGAGACTCCAGTTGCATGTATGTTAGACCTCTGAGTGAGTCTCATAGGTCTCCTATGCACTAATCCTTTTTTTTTAAAAGAGATAATCTTTTATTAAATGTCTGAATTATGAAAAGAACTATATAAAGTATACCATCAGGGTGTAAAACAAAAAAGCAAGACTACATTTTAACCAAAAGAAAAACAAAGGAAAATAATGTAAGTAGGAAATTAAAATGTAATGAAGTATCATTTTTTTAGTTTTATTTTAATAAACTTTTAATTTTAGAATAGTTTTTGATTCATAGTAAAATTGCAGATACAGCACACACAGTTCTCATATATCCCCTAGCTAGTTTCCATTATTAATATCTTATATTATTATGATAAATTGTCACACTTATTGAACCAATATGGATACACTGTTATTAGCTAAAGTCCGTATTATTCAGATTTCCTTAGTTGTTACCTAATGTCCTTTTTCTGTTTCAAGAACCCATCCAAGATATGTTACATTTAGTTGTCATGTCTCCATAGGCTGTTCTTGGTTATAACATTTTCTCTCCTTTTTTTTGGTTATTATTATTCTTTTTTTTATCCTTTCTGTATTTCAGTTTGGGTATTTTTTATTGATCTGTGTTCCTGTTAATTCCTGCTGTTTTCTTATGGGTCTGGTCTGTTGTTATAGCCATCTATTGAGTTTTTAATTTCAGATATTCTGTTCTAGAATGCTTCTTTGACACCTTTTTATTGATTCCAAATAGCTATTAACATTTTTTGTCCTTTCCTCTATTTTGTCTCTCCTCCTATTTTAATTTTCTCTTAATTACTGGTTATATGGTAATGACTCTTTGCATGTTAAGTAAGTTTTGATTGTACATCTATCATGATGTATCAAAGAACCATAAAATTCCAAGTTGATGGCATCATTTCCAGGAAGTATTTTCCTTTTTCTCTTTTAGGTAGATAGGATCACTTCAGTCCAGCTGAATTAGGACGTGGTTTCTGTTTTGACAAGATTTAATCAATTTTTCGTTGCTTCTTTTCCTAGGGTGCAGATGTCCTGAGCATTCAGTTGAGAATATGGTAGGTCTTTGTCTCCTCAGCTCTGAAAATCTGTGGGAGACTTACATATGTCATTCAGAGCTTTTCAGCTTAGCTCTTTAGACTCTTACCCCTGTGGCCCCAAAATTCAGCAGATGCTTTGGGAGAGTCTAATCATGGGTTTGAGGCCCCTTCCGTCCCTGGTTTTGTTATTCTGGCCTCTTGTGAATGTCAAAATCCATGCTGGTTTCTCTGTCCTTCTTGAGTGGCCTTCCGCTAGGTGGTCAAACTTGGATTCTCAGTCTCTACCTTATGCCAGAAGTAAGAATTTAGTTCTCCCAGGTAAAAAGTGGTCCTTTCGCTACTTCTCTAGATCTTTCTTTTGCCTGTTTTGGTTTCAGGCTTCCTTCCCTACCACTCAAACTTTTCTTTCCAACCAGAGGACATGTCTTTTAATAGCCAGTTTGGTATGTGTTCTATCTTTTCTATGATTTAGAGAGTATAATAACAAAGGAGGGTCTACTGAAATATGAAATACAGCAGACAGTGATATCAAAGTTGTCTGGGGATGTTGGTTTGGCTGGTTGATAGCCAAGGAATCTCATACTGTGACATTTATCTTGTTGAATTCCTCGTGGACTAAGGTCTGGTCCTCATATTTGCAGATTCAGAAACTTGAAATCAGGGTAGAAATGGAATCACACTATGCAAACTTACAAGGGACTGACATATTAAACAGTGTTTTTATTATTTTACATTGAGATCTAGAACTACCAAGGAGTTCAGATCTTTAGTTCCTCTAGCAATAAAAAATATATGGGAACCAAATTGTAATCCAAGGAGAGATGATGGCATGATGTAAATGATTAATGCATTCATATTATGCTGTCTTTGAATTTTAGCTCCTTGGTGCCAGTCTCTTTTTCCCAAGACTACCTGTATTATATAGGGGGAAATTACCAACGTTTGCATCTCTAATTTTCCTTTTCTCTGTGCTCTGGTACAATTACTTTACTTGTTTGTTTGTTTGTTTTTTTAAAGATTTATTTATGCTTCCCCCTCCCGTCCCCTGTTGTTTTGCACTCACTGTGTGCTGTGTGTGTCCATTCACCATGTGTTCTTCTGTATCTGCTTGTCTTCTCTTTAGGCAGCACTGGGAACCAATCCTGGGACCTCCTGGAGTGGGAGAGAGGCCCCTAATCTCTTCTGCCATCTCAGCTCCCTGGTCTGCTGTGTCTCGTATTGTCTCTCCTCTCTGTCTCTTTTTGTTGCATCATCTTGCCATTACTCCTGGTCAAGCCAGCACTCCATATGGGCCAGCTCTCCACTCAGGCCAGCTCGCTGTGGGGGCCAGCTTGCCTTTACCAGGAGCCCCAGGAATCGAACTCTGGACCTCCCATATGGTACATGGGAACCCGGTCACATGAGCCACGTCTGCTTCCCTAATCACTTTACTTTTGATCGATCCATTTTTCTTCATGTGTATTGTTACCACCAATAGGATTGTAAACAAGTCCTTGTCTGCACTACCTTCTTAGGATATCTCTTCACTTCTTGAGTTTATATTTCCCTACTAGAGGCCAACTTTATATTTCTTATTTTCAGTATCTTGGTAGAGAAGCCTCATTATTGCTTCTTTATAATTTTGACATTTACATAGCAGACACCAAATGTAACTTTGGGCACTTTTGAACTTAAGAAATTGTACCCTTTCTGAACATCACATCCCTCCACTTTGTCATTTCTGGTTTCCAGCTTTATTCCTTCTTCCATTAATGGGTGCATGAGTGATCCCTTGGAAAGTATTTGCTTGATGTTGTAGGAACCAGTGACACTAGAGGATGTGCCAGTGGACTTTACGTTGTAAGAATGAAAACAGACCATTACCAGAGACCCTGAAAAACCACATGAACTCTGTCTCCTTGGGTAAGTATAGCTTTATAATTCTATAGACTGAAGTTACTATTTCCTTAAATGTCAGCATCTATAGGATTTACAAGTGCTCGTCTGAGCCTGGGCTTTGAGTTTAGGGGCAAGAGATTTTTTGTATTTAGTAATGTATAGAGACAAGATTTTCTTTTATTACTAACCAGGTGAAAGCTATTTTGTTTTAAAACATTCTAAATAGATAGTTTAAGTATGTTATCTGAGAGGCATCAAAATTCCTCTATCTCAGAGTTCCTGAAGACTGCTGAGGACAAAATTCGGAGATGCTTCTATCCACCATAAACACCTAAGCCCAGATCCTTTGACAAAAGTAAGCTATCACCTTTTCCTAATCATTTATCTTCCAAGTGGGAAGAACCTTATTAACGGGTAATGGAAGAAAAAAAAGGAAAAAGGCACAAAATACATAGCCAAAAAAGAATCATATAGCTAAGTAACAACCGAGTAGGTAGGATTCTTTGTAAGCAGCAGTCCATCTGTCCCTTGTGGGGATAGTAACAGTAGTGGTTCTATGAGGTAGCTCTGGAAATGTGGGCTAGGGTCCTCTGCGCAGATCCCCCTTTTATGTTCAGAAGATTGGTTTCACCTAGTGAGGGCATAGGGAGTATAGTATGGAGAAAGGAAGTTGACGTTGCTCCCACATGTCTCTGTGATCTCAGAGAAAGACATAGCCCTCTTCCATTGCTATTTAATCTCTCCAGATTCCATCCTTTTCTACTTATTCTAGGACGTTGCTTTAACAATTATTTTTTGTTTCGGTCTTTCCCTGTTCATTAGCTCCTTTCCTTCTCCTTTCAGACGTTTAGGAGTTTATCCTGCTTTTAAAAACAAATACCTTGCCCAACAGCAATTTAATTTTTGTCTTCCCTTCAATTTTACTCTCTTCTTTTATTACCAAACTTTTAAAACTTGTAGCTAACAGCTTCAATACCTATTCTTTATTATTTGAATTTATATTCTTATCTTCTACTTTTCTAGTAAAATTATTTTGAAGAGATTCCTGAAGGTTTATTTCTTTAAAGCAGTGTATTCATAGTTTTTTCACTAGTCAAACTTTCTTGTTGTGCTTGATATTTTATCTTTTCTGGTGTGACACCACCATGTGCTTGTCTATTCTAGCCTCTTTCCAAATGCTTTTCATTAACTTTAATTCCTCTCTAATGAAAATACATAAACTTCTAGGGTTTATTTCCTAATTGTTTATTTTTGTCTCAGAGAATCCATACATTTTGATATCCTCAAATAGTCAGTCCTTCCATGTCTTAACCCTCTGTTTTAGTAGGGGTTCTCTAGAGAAACAAAGTCACCAGGCTATATATGTATATAGTTACTAAGAGATTTTTTAATAAGAATTAGCTCATGTGACTGGGGAATGGCAAGTCTGAATTCTGTAGGGTAGAATGCAAGTTAGAAGCTCCATTGAAGGTGAAGTTGAATTCCCCAGAAGAAGCTGGCTGGCTGGCTAATAGCAGTAGAGGCAGAAATTCTTCCTTCTGACCTCTGAAATCCTCAGTTCCAGCTCTCAAGACTGCCAACTGATCAGATGAGTAGACCCCTCACATTGCTAATGGAAATCTCCCCAATTTGCTGAAATTGCAATCAACTATAGATGCAATCAAACTGATTACATATGCCAGTCCATTTACAAAATATCCTCAGAGTAACAATTAGGCTAGTGCTGTTTGACCAAACAGCTGGACACCACAACCCAGCCAAGTGGACACATGACATTAACCCTGATACTCCCTGAAATAAGTTTTTTAGCCCAGATATCTAATTTGCATTCTATCCTCATGGTTTTCCCTCCTTAGTCTCCACCTGAATGTCCCCCTTCACTTTAAATCACTTTAAAGTCAATTTGTTGAAAAGTGAAATCTCCAGCTTTTATTAAGTACCTCTTTTTTCTTCTTTACTCTTTCTGTCATTAGTGTCATTATTCTTCCAACCTCCTAAGCTAGAAACCATTGTATTTTTATGAATCTATTTGAAAAATTTCCCATAATCAATATCAGTACTTTTTGTTTCTTCCTCCTCATATATTAGATTTACTCCTCTACTAAATTCTTATCAGTATTATCCCAACCCAGGACCAGACATTAATTTCATACTTTCATGCTGAATATGATAGCCTTATCCTCTTTTTAACCATTTTATATGGAATTAACAAGCATTTTCATCTAAATCGTTATGTATTTTTAATGATACTACCCTGAAAGAAAATTTAAACTCTTCTGTCTCCTGCTATATGACATTGAATTTCTCTGTTTAATTGTCAGAGCTCTCCATTATCTGATCTCATTTCACTTATCCTGTCATATTTTTATCTCTGCATTCCAAAGACATGTATTAATATTTGAATTCATCTCATGGGCTGGTAGTCGCATCATATACTTTTCTGTGTTTTATCTTTGATTATACTACGCATTTTGTCTAAATGCTACCATTTCTTTACCATGCCTATCCATATTGATCCTTTCCTTTTCTAAACCCCCCTGTTAATCATGACCTATGGTGTATAATGTTATAATTTTTCATTGCACTGCCTTCTTTTCACATCAAAATTTTTTTCTGTAACTGACATGTGAGTCTTGTTTTTCCCTCTAGTTTACAAAGGGAAGAGATAGTGTCTTCTCCTTAATCTTGAATACCTTACCTGAAGTCAGAGCAGCAGCTCCAAAGCAGAGCATTTCCAAAAGACAAATAATATTCTCACATGACATTAGAAAAATGTTCAAATGATGGTTCCTGAAATTCCACATTAGAAGAATTGGAATTCGAGGACCAGTTTGAAAACTACCAGTATAACAAGATTACAAGGAAAAGCTGATTCAAAACAAAAATCATGAACATGGTAATTTTGGAGAAATAGTTAATTTGCGTGCAAACATTTTAAATAACTGAGTTTCTATAAGACAGAGACCTCATAATTATGACACAAATGGTAGGGCTTGAAATACAATTCACTTTAATTGACATTTTTCAGGAAGGTCATGGATAAAAATTTATTAGATATAAGAAATGATGCAGTTGTACCTCAAACCTTACTTATTCTGGGTACAATTTAAATGTAAAGCCATCGTTCAGTACTGATGGGATCTGAGAAAATTTATATGAGAGAGAAATCTTATCAGTGTATTAAATGTGGGAAAGGGTACTCTTGCATTGCAAAACACATATTGGAGAAAAACGTTGTGAATGCACAATATGTGGTAAATCCTTGAGCTGAAACACTAATCTTATTCAACATCAAAGAATATGTACTGGAGAGAAACCTAATGAATGTAATGAATGTGGGAAAACTTTTAGTCAGAGTACTAACCCTATTCAACATCCAAGAGTTCATACTGGGGAGAAACCTTATGAATGTAATGAATGTGAAAAAGCCTTCAGTCAAAGGTCATCTCTTAGAAATCATGAGAGAATTCATACTGGAGAAAAACCCTATCCTTGTAATGAATGTGGGAAAGCCTTTAGCCATATTTCAGCCCTTACTCAACATCACGGAATTCATACTGGAAAGAAACCATATGAAAGTACTGAATGTGGGAAAACCTTCAGCCGGAGTACACATCTTATTGAACACCAGGGAATTCATTCTGGGGAGAAATCCTACCAGTGTAAAGAATGTAGGAATGTTTTTTGCCACAGCACATCACTAATCCAACATCAGAGAACTCACACCGGAGAGAAACCCTGCAAGTGTGCTGAATGTGGGAAATCCTTCAAACATACCCCAGCCTTCATTCAACATCAGAGAATTCATACTGGACAGAAACCCTATGAGTGCAATGAATGTGGAAAGGCCTTCAGTCAGAGCACACATCTTACAGAACACCAGAGAACTCAAACTGGAGAAAAACCCTTTATTTGTAAGGAATATGGAAAAACCTTCAGCCAAAGAACATACCTTATGGAACATCTAAAAATTCATTCTTGCGAGAAACCCTATCAATGTAATGAATGTTAGAAACTACTTTGCTATTGAACATCACTAATTCAACATCAGAGAACTCATACAGGGGAGAAAACCTACCTTTGTAATGAATGTGGGAAAGCTTTAGCTTAAGCTCAGCCCTTACTAAACATAAGCAAACACATACAGTAGAGAAACCTACCAATGTAGTAAATGCGGTGATATTTTCTTGTTATAATACATTGTTAGTTTGACATCAAGGAACTCATTTCAGAAATAAAATCTTACCAGAGTAATGAATGTGGGAAAGCTGCAGCCATAATCGTCACACATGAGCAGTCACAGTGGCAAAAATCCGTAGGTTTATTATGTGAGTAAAACTTCAGGTGAAATACCCATTCACTCAATACTATACTCTTTCTGCTAAGAAGAAACACTGTTCTTATAATTAATCTGGAAAACTTGTTAGCATTGAGAGAAAAGCTGTAATGGAATTATTCATACAGATTGGGTTTTTTTAAAAGAAATTTTTTATAAAGACAATTTTTTGCAGATGTACATATTTGCTTATAATTTAAAAATAAAGCCTTTCTGGTACACAGAATTTCTAGTGAAATGAAAATTGTTCACTGTACACATAATCTCTTGTCTTTAGAGTAATTCCCATGTTAACGTGCAATGCTAAGTACATTAAAAGAGAGTTTGAATAACAAAATTGACAAGTTTGATTAATAGCCATAGAAAAAAGGTATTTTTTACTCAACAGATAAAATATACATTATTTTTCCAACATTCATAGAATATTTTTAATATGCTATAAATATGCCTAAAAAGAAAATCTGAACAAATTCCACCAGAGCAAACTATTCAGAACCTTCCAATTTTTTCTTACCAATAGAAATGGAATTGCAATAAAATTACAAAGAAAAACTAAAGGCTCAAAATTATTTAGAAATTAAAAATAAATCAGAAGAGGAAAAATGCAATTATTGGAAAACAATAAAGCTAGAACATAAGGGGAACGGACTAGGCCCAGTGGATAGGGCGTCCGTCTACCACATGGGCAGTCTGCAGTTCAAACCCCCGGCCTCCTTGACCTATGTGGAGCTGGCCCATGCACAGTGCTCATGTGCATAAGGAATGCCATGCCACGCAGAGGTGTCCCCACGTAGGGGAGCCCCACGCACAAGGAGTGCGCCCCGTAAGGAGAGCTGCCCAGCCCGAAAGAAAGTGCAGCCTGCCAGGAATCGCACCACCCACATGGAGAGCTGGCACAACAAGATGACACAACAAAAAGAAACACAGATTCCTGTGCCGCTGACAACGACAGAAGTGGACAAAGAAACACAGCAAAATGGACACAGAGAGCAGACAATGGGAGGTTGGAGGGTGAAGGAGAGAGAAATAAAAATATATAAATAAATAAATCTTAAAAAAAAAGCTAGAACAAAACATTCAATTTAAGAAGATAGGAAAAAGAATAGCAACCCCAAAGAAAATAAAAGGAATGCCTTACTATAGATAAAAGCATACATTTATGAAAGAAGTACAAAAAGAGATTTGATAAACCAATAGACAAAATTTCAGGAAGTAGGAACAAGGAATAGAAGAGTAAACAACATCCAGGAGTAAGGAAATGAATAGAAATACAAATAAAAAGGAAGTTAACATTTCTAATTCAGTCACAAATCAGGTTTAGCAGTTTAATAAAATCAGTCATTAGGTTTATCCTAATACTGCCAAATTAGTTCAAAAGTATAAATACACATTACTAAGTAAAGAAGAAAAAGCATATATATATATATATATATATATATATTTTTTTTTTTTTTTTTTTTTTTTTAGGTACTGGAGCCAGGAATTGGACTCTGGACCTTGTATGTGGGAGGCTGACGCACAATCTCTGAGCCACATCCACACCCCTGGGATGGGTTTTTTCATTTACTTTTTTCATTTTGTTTTGTTTTTAGGAGGCAGCAGCTCTCATTGGGAAGGCGGCACTCAACTGATTGAGCCACATCTGTTCCCTACATAGTATCTTAATAGATGGAGAAAAAGTATTTGGTAAAATTCTGCAGGAATTGGTGGCTTTTAAAACATTAGGAATAGAAGGAAACTTCCTTAAACTGATAAATGACATTTACCAAGAACCTGCAGTAAACACCCTAAATAACAGAAGCACTCTTCACCAGAGACAAGAGTCATACAAAGAATATTTGGTGTCACCACTGTTAGTCAACATTCTCGTGAAGGTCCCAGGTAATTCAATAAGAGAAAAAAGAAATAAGCTATTAATATTTGTAAGGAAGAAGACTGACATCATTTGAGATGATCAAAAAACCCAACTAATAGAAATAATAAAGTGGATATATAAAAGTGACATTCACAATACATTTCTAAAAACACCAGGAATTTAAAGATTCTAAGATATAAGAATAAGTAAGCCTTTTCTAAAGAAGAGAGAGAATAATAGTTAATAAATATACATGATTGAAAATAATAGTATAAACACATCACTTGTCTCAAATTTATCTTTAATTTTGTACATTTACTCAATGGAATAAAAAAAATAACAGCGCTATTGAGATGTCATTTACATGCCAGAAAATAAACTTTTGAAAGTGTACAGTTCAGTGCTTTTTACTATATTTACAGAGTTGTGTACCCATCTCCATAATCAACTTTAGAATATTTTCATCACTTCAAAAGGAAAACCCTTATTCCTTAGCAATCACCCCCATGCTCTCTCTTCCCCAGCCCCTGCAGTACACTCATCTACTTTTTCTTACTATGGATTTGTCTAATCTGGCCATTTCATAGATGGGATCATAGAAGATGTGAGCTTTTTTTTTGAGGGGGGGGGAGTGTACCGGGGAATGAACCCGGGACCTTGTACATTGAAAGCAGGTGCTCAACCACTTAGCTATACGCCCACTACCCCCTTTTGTGACTGGGTTCTTTCTCTTAGCATAATTTTTTCAAGGTTCATCTATGTTATAGCATACATGCTTTTTATGGCCAAATAGTTTTCTCTATAATGGATATATCACCTTTTCTTTATCCAGTCATCATTTGATGGATTTTAGAGTTGTTTACACTTTTGGGCTATTAGGAATAGTGCTGTTATAAACGTGTGCAATATATGTTTTCATAAATTTGGGGGCCAAATAGTAATTCTGAAGAACTGCCAGTCTATTTTCCAAAGTGTTGCGCTATTTTACATTCCTTCCAGCAATGTATGAAGTTTATCCACATCCTTGTGTACATTTGTTATTATCTGACCTTTTGGTTATATCCTAGAGGGTATTAAGTGGTATCTCATTGTGATTTTGATTTGCATTTCATTAATGACTAATGATGTTGTAGCTTTGTAATGTCAGGCAGTGAAATTCCTCCCACATTGCTCTTCTTTTTTAGAACGCTTTTGGCTATTTGGGTGCACTTTCCTTTCCAAATGAATTTGGTTATTTCCTTTTCTAATTCTGTAAAGTAAGCTGTTAGTATTTTGATTGTATTGGATTGAATCTATAAATCAGTTTGGGTAAGATTGATATGTTCACAATATTTATTCTTCTAATCTATGAACACGGAATGTCTTTCCATTTGTTTAGGTCTTTTAAAATTTCTTTTAGCATTGTTTAATAGTTTTCTGAATATAGGTCCTGTACCTCTTTGGTTAAATTAATTCCTAGGTATTTGAGTCTTTTTGTTGCTACTGAAAATGTGATTTCCCCCGATTTCCTCCTCAGATTGTTCAGTACTAGTGTACAAAAACATTACTCATTTTTGGGTGTTGATCTTGTATCCTGCCACTTTGCTGAACTCATTTGGTAGCTCAAGTAGCTTTGTTCGTTGATACTTAAGGATTTTCTAAGTACAGGATCATGTCATCCACAAACAGTGAGAGTCTTACGTCCTTTTTTCCTATTTGGATGCTTTCAATATTTTTTTCTTGTCTAATTGCCCTAGCTAGAACTTCTAGTACAATATTGAATGACCATGGTGACAGTGGGCATTCTTGACTTGTTCCCTATATAGAGGGAAAGCTTTCAACCTCTCCCCATTGAGTATGTTGGCTGTGGCTTTTCATATATGCCTTTTTATCCTATTGAGGAATTTTCCTTCTATTCCTAAATTTTGAAGTGTTTTTATCAAAAAAAGGATGCTAGATTTTGTCAGATGCCTTTTTGGCATCAATTGAGATGACCATGTGTTTTGTTTTCCTTCAACTTGTTAATGTGGTATATTATGTTGATTGATTTTCTTATGATGAACCAGCCTTGTATACCATGAATAAATCCCACTTGGTTGAGATGTGTAAGTCTTTTGATATGCTGTTGGATTCATTTTGCAAGTATTTTGTTCAGAATTTTTGCATCTATGTTCATTAGAGAGATTGGTCTGTAATTTTCTTTTCTTGAATATCTTTATCTGGCTTTGGTATTAGGGTGGTATTGGCTTCATAAAATGTGTTGGGCAATTGTCCCTCCTCTCAAAATTTTTTGGAAGAGTTTAAACAGGATTGGTGTTAATTCTTTTCAAAATGCTTGGTAGAATTCACCTGTGAAGCCATCTGGTCCTGGACTTTTCTTTGCTGGAATATTTTTGATAATAGATTCAATCTCCTTAAATGTGATTGGTTTGGTAAGTTCTTGTATTTCTAATAGCATCAGTGTAGGTTGGTTGTGCATTTCTAGGAAATTGCCCATTTCATCTTGGTTGTCTAATTGGTTGGCATACAGTTTGTCTTTCATAATATCCTCTAATGATTCTTTTTGTCTCTGTGGGGTCAGTTGTAACTCCTCTGCTTTCCTTTCTGATTGTATTTATTTGCATCTCTCTCTCTTTTTCTTTGTTAGGCTATAGGGGTTTGTCAATTTTATTGACTTCTCAAAGAATCAGCTTTTGATTTTGTTGATTTTTCTCTTGTGTTTTTTTTTTTGTTGTTGTTGTTGTTATTCTCAACTTCATTTATTTCTGCTCTAATCTTTATTATTTCTTTCCTTCTGCTTGCTCTGGGGTTGGTTTGTTGTTCTTTTTCTAGTTTCTCTAATTGTTCAGTTAAATCTTTGAGTTTAGCTCTTTTTTCTTTTTTAATATAGGCATTTAGGGTTCTACATTTCCCTCTCAAGTCTGCCTTTGCTTTATCCCATAAGTTCTGATATGTTGTATTCTTGTTTTCATTTGTCTCAATATATTTAGTGATTTCATTTGCAATTTCTTCTTTGACCCACTGATTATTTAGGAGTGTGTTGTTCAGCCTCCAACATTTCTGAACTTGCTTCTTCCCTGTCTATTATTGATTTCCAGTTTCTTTGGAAATGAATTATGATCTGAGAAGGTGCTTTGTATAATTTCAATCTTTTTATATTTATGGAGAGCTGCACTGTGCCCTTACATGTGGTCTATCCTGGAGAAAGATGCATGGGCACTTGAGAAGAAAGTATAACCCACTAAGTTTGGATGCAGTGTTCTGTAGATGTCGGCTTATCGTATTGTTCAGTTTCTCTATTCCCTTGTTTTTCTTCTGTCTAGTTCTATCTAATGATGTGAGTGGGGTGTTGAAGTCCCCAACAATTATTGTAAAGAGGTTCTATTTCTCCCTTTAGTTTTTCCAGAGTTTGTCTCATGTATTTTGGGGCACTCTGGTTAGGTGCATAGATATTTTTGACAGTTATATCTTCCTGGTGGTCTTTTCCTTTTATTAATATATAATGACCTTTTGTATCATTTATAACTTTTTTACATTTAAAGTCTGTTTTGTCTGATAGTAGCACAGCTATCCCTGCTCTTTCCTGGTTACTGTTCGTGTGAAGTATCTTTTTCCAACCTTTGACTTGCAGCTGGTTTGTATCCCTGGGTCTAAAGTCAGTTTCTTGTAAGCAGCAGATGGCTGGTTTATGTTTTTTTATCCATTCCATCAGCCTGTATCTTTTGATTGGGGAGTTTAATCCATTCACATTCAATGATACTACTGTAAATGTACTATTTACTTCCTCCATTTTATTCTTTGGTTTTGATATGTGATATTTTTGTCTGTCTTGTTACTATTTTGGTTATCCTTTCTGATATTCTTTCTCTAAATTCTTCCCCAAGCCTGTCTCTCCTGTCTTTTTCTTTCTGGTTCTAAGGCTTCCTTTAATATTTCCTGCAAAGGTGGATTATTTTTTGCAAACTCTCTTAGGTTCTGTTTGTTTGTGAATATTTTCTATTTACCTTCATATTTGAAGGACAGTTTTACTGGATAAAGAAATCTCAGCTGGTAGTCTTTCTCTTTCAGTATCCTAATTGTATCATACACTGTCTTCTTGCCTCCAGGGTTTCTGAAGAGAAATCTGCGGTAAGACTTATTGGGTGTCCCTTGTACATGATGGTTTGCTTCTCTCAGAATTTTCTCTTTATCTTTGACATTTGACATTCTGAGTAGGATGTGTCTTGGAGTATGTCTGTTCGGATTTATTCTGGTTGGGGTATGGTATGCTTCTTGGATTGTAAGTTCAGTTCTTTCACAGGAGTTGGAAAATTTTCAGCTATCGTTTCCTCAAATACTGTTTTACCCCTTTTCCCTTCTCTTCTCCTTCTGGAATTCCCATGACATATGTTATTGTGTTTTGTGTCATCATTTAACTCTCTGAGTCCCTGCTCAATAAGATTAAGTGCTGATTTCTCACCAGAAACCACGAAGGAAAGAAGACAGTGCTATGACATATTTAAGATACTTCAAGAAAAACACTTGCAGCCAAGAATCTTATATCCAGCAAGACTCTCTTTCAAAAATGAGGATGAGATTAGAATATTCACAGGTAAACAGAAACTGAGAGAATTTCTAAGCAAGAGACCAGATTTTCAGGAGATAGTAAAGGATATGCTAGAGCTGAAAAGAAAAGACAGGAGACAGAGGCCTGGAAGAGAGTTTAGAAATGAAGATTATATCAATAAAAAGAACTAAAACTGTCAAAAGAGTAGTGAAAGTAAAATATGACATAAAATTCCAATAGTCAGGGAAAAACTTAAACAGTGATGTAAAGCACTTGTATTCAGAAAACTGCAACTCAATGTTAAAAGAAATTTTAAAAGACATAAATAACTGGAAGAATATTCCATGCTCACGGATTAGAAGACTAAATATCATTAAGATGTCAATTCTACTCAAATTGATATACAGAATCAATGCAATCCCAATAAAACTTTCACCAGCACTTTTTAAAAAATTGAATACATGATTATCAAATTTATTTGGAAGGGTAAGTGGTCCTGAAGAGCCAGAAACATCATCAAAAGGAAAAGCAAATCCTCATCTCCAGACTTTAAATCATATTACCTAGTGATAGTGGTAAAAACAGCATAGAAGTGGCATAAAGACAAACACATAGACCAATGGAAACAAATCAATGGTTCAGAAACAGACCCTCACATGGACAGTCAAGTGATTTTTGACTAGCCTGTCAAACCCACACAGCTCGGGCAGAATGGTCCATTCAACAAATGGTGCTGAAAGAACTGGATATCCACAGCCAAAAGAAGGAAGGAGGACCCCTAGTTCACACCTTATCCAAAAAATTAACTCGAAATGGATCGAAAACCTAAAAATAAAAGCAAGAACCATAAAACTTCTAGAAGAAATTGTAGGAAAATATCTTCAAAACCTGGTGGTAGGTGGTGAATTCTTAAAGGAGATAAGAGAAGGACTGAGATGGACTGCTGATGTTTAATATATGTAGAAGTTTTAATTAGCTTTACCGTAAAAGTGTGGAAATGTATAGAGTGAATGGTAACAAATAGTGATGTGGCTGAAAATGGTAGTCTAGGTATGTAAATGCCAACTGACAGAATGCTAGAGAATAATCTAGGGACTGAATAGCACAGTAAACCAAGAGGTGGATGAGAATTGCGGTTGATGGTACAGATGCAAGAATGTCCTTTGCGAACTAGAGCAAATGTACATCACTACTGCAGGGTGTTGGGAATGTGGAGACGCATGGGGAAAATACAGCTGGAGTGACCTATGGACTGTGATTAGCAGTAATAATATAATATTCTTGCATCTATGTTGAAGATGTACTGTGTTGATAATGGGGCAGTATGGAAAATGTGAGCCAAATATACACTATGGACATGGTAACAATCATATGATATTATCTTATCTGTAACAAATGTTCCACCACAGTGTGGTATGTTGATAGAGGGGTGTTGTTTGGGAATTCTGCACATGTGCATGATTGTTCTATAAGTTTACAACTTCTGTCATAAAAAATATATTTAAAAAATAATAATAGGGTGGGTTACGGGAAAAACACACCAAATGTAAGATAAGGAATATAATTAATAGTAAGACTTTGACAATATTCTTTCATAATCTATAGCAAACATCTCATGACAATGCAAAGGTGTTGGTAAAGGGTTGATGCATGGGACCCCATATGATGTTATGCATGTTTGCTTTGTAAGTTTACAACATTTACTGTACACTTAATTGTTTATGTATGTTCATATATAAATGATATAAAGATAGTAATAGGGTGGGTTGGGGGAAAATACTTCGGTTAGTAGTAATATTTAGACAATGCTCTGTAATCATTAGTTAAAAAGGTTTAACAACAGTGCAAGGTATTGGTGGTAGGGTGCGTTATGAGAGTCTTGTAGGATGTCATATATGTTTGTTTTGTAAGTTCACAACTATTACTATACACTTATTGTTTATGTATGTTTATGTATTGTGTATCTTAAAGCTCATTTTTTAAGTGCATGCATATTTAGAATAGTTATGTCTCTTGATGAAATGAACCTTTTATTGATACGTAGTGCCCCTCTTTATCCCTGGTGACTTTCTTTGCTCTGAAGTCTACTTTGATGTTAATATAGTCACGGCAGCTTTCTTGTGATTGGTGGCATGTCTTTATCCATCCTATTACTTTCAATCCACCTATATATTCATATTTGAAGTACGTTTCTTATAGACATATATTTGGGTCTTTTTTACTTATCCAATCTGACACTCTCTTTTAACTGGTATATTTGGACCATTCAAATTTAATGTAATCATTGATATGTTTGGATTTTTCCTTGTTTTCTGTCTGATTCCCCAGTTTTAGTCACTCTATATTTCTCCTTTTCTGCCTTCTTTTGGATTCTTTGAACACATTTTACTATTACACTTAAATATAAATTTGTTTTATTTTGACTATATTTCTTTATATTTTTTAAAAGATTTATTTATTTATTTATTGTCCCCCTTCCCTTCCTCCCACCCCTCTGCTCTTTGCTGTCTGTGTTGTCTCCTCCTCTCATCTTTTCTCCTCTACGATTCACTGGGATTTGATCCTCAGACCCCTGATGTGGGAAGAGGTCCCCTGTCAATTGCGCCACCTCAGTTCCTGGTTTCTGCTGTGCTTCACCTTAGCTCTCCCCTTGTCTCTCTTTTGATGGGTCACCATCTTGCTGCGTGACTTGCTTGCATGGGCCCTGGCTCGCCCCGCGGGTACCTGCCCGGGCACTGGCTCACTGTGCAGGCACGCTTTCTCTTCTTTTTCACCAGGAGACCCCAGGGATCAAACCCACGTCCTCCCATATGGCAGGCAGAAGGCCCACCACCAGAGCCATATCCGCTTCCCTCTTCGTATATTTTTTAATGGTTGCTCACAGGAAAACAAAATACATACTTTTCATGCTGTACTTGGAATCAATATTTTCATTACTTCATTTGGAATGTAGATGCCTTACCACCATATAGTCACCTTACTTGTTCCTTTTATGCTGTATTTGTCTCACATACACATTGAATAATTTGGGATTGTGTTCTGGATAGTTTGAATATGAATTTATGAGACAGTGGGTCTTGTTTAAACACTTCCTGGTTTAGCAGGTAATTGACTCCCTTAGGTTCAGGAAACTCACTGAGTTTGAATTTTTCCACCTTCTTTCTGATACTTTTAAGAGATCTCAAATAACTGCCTATGCATTTCTAGATTTTACAATTGTGTTCAATGGGAAAGAAAGTCTGGTGTGAGTTTACTCCTTCTTGTCCAGAACTGGAACCAGTCAACATGTTTGCCGTGTGACCCAGCCATTCCACTCCTGGGTATATTTACCCTTCCTCTCCCCTCCAGATGAAACCACAGGACCACACACAGACTTGTCTCCAATCTGAGGCTGCAGGGACTCTGCTAGTTTACGGACCTGACCTGGTGCTCCGGCGCTAGTGGTGACGGGTAACCGCGCCCGAGGCCGCTCCCGCGGGAGGTGGCCCCGCCCCTATCGCGGCGTCTCTTGGGGCGCGGCCATCTTGGCGGCATCAAACTCTTTCAGCCGAGCCGACTGTCTTTACACCCAGGCGGCGTCAGCAACAGGGGAGCAAGACAGAGGGAGGGGTCTATTTGGGTGCTTCTTTGGACAGTTTTGTTTCGGGGTGGGGAGGAAGGGGGTGGTGGTGGTGGAGGGTAGTCGGGGACTCCACAGGGAGACCGCGGCCCGCTGTGTGCAGCGCGGGGTGGGCTTGGGGCAGAGGCAGCTTGGGCTGGAGAGCAGCGAGGGCGAGGAGCTGGAGACCAAGATCCGATCCAGGGAGCAGGCGACACCAGCCGTCAGGCGGGCCAAGCTCATCCTCAGTCCCGGCGGGCCCTGGGAAGCTGAAGCTCAGAGAAACAAGCAGCGTTTTTCATTCCATGCAGCCAGTAGAACAGGAACACGAGCCTAGTCCAGAGTGCCTCCTGTCTGTTCACGGAAAGCTATGCCTTCTCCCTTCCTTTCCCGCCAACACATGCAGGGGCTGTTGATTCCCACCTGAAGGTGAGAAGGGACTGGACTCCCAGAAATTATCTACCTTGAACCATCTAGGAGAGAGCGTAGTAAATAAATTTTGACTATTTTTGATGTACAATTTTCTGAGATCTTGGGTTAATTTCCTCTTTTGAGAAAATTTGGTAGAATGTTCAATTGAGACAATGCTAAAAGATTTGTAAAAATATGACCAATAACTAACCAGTGTCCTGAAGTGATTTCTTTTGTCCTGGTGACACCTGGGCTACTTATGTATCTTCAGAATCACAATGTGAAAGGCTGTTTTATTTGCTCATGGCTTATGGCTTTTCTTAGAACTGAAAAGAAAAATTTTGAAAGCTTTTTAATACACTTGGGCATGAAGCAACCAAAACAGGGTTTTTGGAATGCCACACAGCAGGTCTCTTTCCATTCCTTTATTTATTTGCCACATGTTTGTTTAGGTCATGCATTGTGCTCTTGTGGCCATTGACACGGCAGGTAACAAGCAGCCGGTGAAAGAGGTAGCCAAGTAGGGCACAAGGTTGGACCTGGAGAAGCCAGCACAGGCAGGAATCAGCTTGGTTTTCTAGGAGTATAGAGAAGACATTGGAGGTTTTGAGTAGAGGAGTAACATGATCTCATTTCCATTTTTATAAGTTTGCTCTGGAAGCTCTGAAGAAAATAGGTTGCACTTGTGAATGAAAATCAATAAGGAAACGATTAGAGCCAGAAGCCATTGCTACTTTCTTTTCCCCCTAACATTTTTCCTCAGCTAATTTCAAAAGGGGACCATGAATATCAGTTCTGTATTCTGCTGAGGCTCTCCAACTAATTGTGGCAAATTATGTTTACGCTGATGTATGTGTGTAATAAACACCGGGGAATTCTCCTGATCACAGAAACCTTCCTACCCTGCACAGAGGAAGAAAGAAAGGCTGCTTCTGTGGTGTGCTGTGGCATGCACTTCCGCGTCGACTGGCCAGCAGGGGGCGACGCTCAGCCTTGCTGCGCTGCCAGCTCCTGCTCTTTCAAGGCCTGCAGTGGGCCCATCAGCCATCCTCTTTGCCAGCTTCAACCAGCTTCAACTGTGTCCCAAGCTGCTGATGGAAAATCGAGTTAGAAATTCTTCACCTTTCTTCCACGGATGAGCTGAAGCAGATCCGGGCATGGGCAGTGACCTTGGAGAGGCTGCTGCTCCTGTGGCCCCATAGGAACAGAGCTTCTAAGGCCACCTATTATCTACAAGATACTAAATCAAATGGACGTTTTCAGTCCTCATTTTACTTGACTTTTCAGACAACACTCTCCAAGACATATCATTACATAGTGTTTTAGTCTGCTGGGATGCAGAAATGCAATATATCAGAAGTGGGTTAGCTTTTACAATGGGATTTATTGGCTTGCACGCTTACAGTTCCAGGGCTGAGAAAAAGTCCAAATCAGGGCATCATCAGGTGATGCTTTCTCTCCAGAGACCAACTGCCAGCAATCCTGGACTCCTTTGTCACATGGCAAGGCACATGTGGCATCTCCTGGGCTCTCCCTCCTCCTCTGGGCTTCCTTGCTTTTGTCTTCTTGCTTCCATGGTTCTCTCTCAGCTCCTGTGTCTTTCTCTTCCCTATTTATCCCATTTACAAAGGACTCCAGGAAGAGGATTAACACTTACCCAGGGTCATGCCTTACTGAAGTAACATAATCCAAAGGCCCTTAACTGAAGTAACACAATCAAAAGTCTGACCTGCAGTAGGTTCACGCCCTCAGGTGGGGTCCATCCAGCTTCAAACTGTCACACATGGTCTACATCACATGTGGTTAAGCTCAACATGACAGTCATTTAACACAGAATGACATTTGGTCTTTCTCATTGTATAAAACTGTGTCTTTAGCTGACTGATAATAAATAACAAACATTGTACAATACTGGATTTGGAAATAATGTATTTGAAGATTCTGGTACATTTTAAAAAATATATTTCAAATAAATCTGTTCCATATATACTATTTAGAGACTATTTTGATTTCTCTTGAATTCCAAATGAAATCTAAGTGCTAAAATAAAAACTGATGGTTACCCCCCCAAAATTAGTCAAACTCCATGGCATACAGGCACTGCATTAATGTGTATTTGGTGAATTAATTAGAGCAAAACCAAGTAATATTAGTTATTGCCAAATTCTTTTAGGCAGTTAACAGTTTCACTTTAAGCATTCCTCTAAGCATTTCTTTATGTTTCTTACATTATTGATTAAATATGCTTACAGTACTAAAAATTCTCTTATTTTTTATCTTTATTTTTTTATTTTTTTATTTTTTTTGTCTTTATTTTTTTAATAATAAATTCAAAAAATATGAGGTCCCCATCCATATACCTCCCACCCCCCTCTCCTCACTCCTCTCTCCACAACAACAATCTCCTCCATCATCATGAGAAATTCATTGCACTTGGTGAATACATCTCTGAGCACCGCTGCACCTCATGGTCAATGGTCCACATCATACATCATAGCCCACACTCTTCCACATTCCACCCATGGGAGTGGGCCATGGGAGGACATACAATGTCCAGTTACTGTACCTGCAGCACCACCCAGGACAACTCCAAGTCCCGGAAACGCCCCCACATCACATACCTTCCTCCCGCTACCTACCCCCAGCAGCCACCATGGTCACTTTCTCCACACCAAGGCCACATTTTCTGCAATTACTAATCACGATAGTTCATGAATAGAATGTCAGTAAGTCCACTCTAATCCATACTCTATTCCTCCATCCTGTGGACCTTAGAATGGTTGTGTCCACTCCACATCTATATCAAGAAGGGGCTTAGATTCCACATGGATGCTGGATGCAATTCTCCTGCTTTCAGTTGCAGGCAGTCTTGGCTCCCTGGTGTGGTGGTTGACCTTCTTCACCTCCATGTTAGATGAGTGGGGTAAGTTCAATAAGCCAGAGTGTAGGAGTTGCAAGTCTGTTGAGGCCCAGGGCCTGACTATCACATGGTCAGTCCAGAGATTCAGGTCCCCTAGGTATACATTAACCCCCAGCACCAACTACAGTTCCAGTAAAAGTAAAAGGAGAGACTTGTGGACAGAGATCACATCTAAGTCCAGTTCCATCACACAGAAACACAAACTCCAAAGTAGGGCCAACTGAGATGGCACTGAACTCCATCTGCCATGACCATAGAACCTGTGGGTCTCTATAGCCCTCAGCAGAACCAATAAATAGGGCTGTATCTACTTTATCTGTCTCTGGGACTCTACTCAGGTGTGCATAAGGGCAACCCCTCTGATAACCTCCTGGCTCTTTTTGGAGACTCATAGCCATATAAACTCATTTGTCCTTTCCATTTCCCCCTTTTATTCAGGTCAAAAAGCATTTTTAACTCCTAGTATTATATGTAGACTGAGATATTCTGCTGGTCCTAGTTGACCCTTTTCTTAAAGGTCATTTTCTAGTTACATCATCAGCTGGTACTTGGTAGTAATCCCTTGGCACCAGGGAGGATCATCCTCGGGAGTCATGTCCCACGCTGGGGGGAAGGCAACACATTTACATGCTGAGTTTGGCTTTGAGACTGGCCACATTTGAGCAACATGGAGGCTCTCAGGAGGTAACTCTTAGGCACCCTGCAGCCTTAGGCCTTGTTCTTATAAAAATTATTTTATTTCACATCAATGATTACAGTTCAGGAAAAGAAAATCATCAGTAGTATCACTATTATTTGTTTGAACCACATGAAACTTCCAAACTCTGTCCTCTAAAAATGGAAGTTTCATATGAGTCATCTCAATACACTCTAAGGAATAAAGTCCTAACCATAATTAATAAAACCATTCATGATAGGATACATAGAAAAATATGTTTTAAGTGGAGATAAAAAGAACACAGCAGGATTTAGCCACACCATGAAATCCCTGAGAAAGGTGAAAATTTGAACACATTGTATGTACATTATTTTAAAATCTGTCCTTGTGGGCTCATGTGGCATCTGCTTATATTAAAACACAGTAAATTAAACACACACAGATATAACTAAAATATTGGCATGTCTTTCCTCCCTGATTCTGATTTTAAAAAAAAACAACACCAGTTAAATGCTATCCAAACTGTTTAAAAATATCTATGAAAACCATCAAATGAGTGTGAATACACTCATTTTGAGGAATGAGAATATAAAAGTTTTGGCAGTCATATTGTAAAGGGCACCAAAAACTCAATCAACAACTGCAAAAACTGCAATAACTCAATTCAATTCTGACCCTAACTACTGGGAATTAGGACAGACTCCAAAGGTACAAGCAATCCTTTCTCTAAAAGACTGTCCTACAGGCACCAACGGCAAGTTTGGGGGCCCAGGCTGCCCATGCTTCTGACCAATTGGCTACAAATTTGGGGGTTCCTGCCATACCCATTAGGTTCAATCATTCACTAGAATGATTCACAGCACTCACTGAAGCCAGATACAGAAATGTGGGAATAGACACACGGGTACTCTGCAGTACCCAGAAACATACACAAAAGATCTGGACGACTCAACTCAGTAAACATTTTCACATGCAGGTTATTGAGTGTTGCAATGAAGTTCGATTGCTCATCACCCTAAGCTAGCAATTACTCTCCACATTCAGATTCCCAGGTGTTTATTTTGCCTCAATCTCTTCTTTAGCCTTGAGTCCCAGGTGGCTCTGTACCTGTTTGAAATTTTTACCTATCATGTTCAAAGCCATCTAAAAATCAATGCATCCAAACGGAATCATTTTTTCCTTCACTTCTCCCTCCTTCAGTGTTTCCTGTCTTCATGAGTACATTTGCAATTCATCTAGTTAGACTAATGAGGAAATTTTAGAAATTAACCTTGATACCTCACACTCTGTAAACCACATATCTACTGCATTTCCAGATCTTATTTATTTTCCTTCTAAAAATTGCTTGGCTCCATCCACTTCTGTTCCAGCTAACACGTTCTCTTGACAGAATGCTGCAGTAGACTCCTAAATCATCTACCAGCATTCTTTCCTGCCTCTCCACTGCCCATTGCTATCCATTCTCTACACTGCTGCCAGAGTGAGTTCTAAAAGACTCATTTCTGATCATACCTCTCCCCTGCTTTTTTTTAGAGTTAGAGGAATATATTTAGTGGTTTTTTATTTTTTAAAGATTCATTTAGACTTCCTGGTATTCTACTTTATTCCACCGTTCATTCCCGAATCCTGACGATTCTGGGATGGTCATGTCCACTCTACCTCTAAATGAGATGGGCCTGCGATTCCATAGGGCCAGTGGATGGAACTCTCTTGCTTGCAGTTGTAAACTGCAACTCTCAGTTCCTCAGCATGATAGTTGTCCATCATCATCTCCTTGTTAGTTGTCCTGGTTGAGACCAATGAACTGGAGTGTAGGTGTTGCAACTCAGTTGAGGTTCAGGGCCCAGGTGGCACATGGACAGCCCAAAGATTTAAGTCTCTCGGATGTATACCTAACACCTCTAGTACTAATTATAGGTTCAAATAGAAGGGCTGAAGAGCCATGAGTAGGGAAATCACAGCGTCCAACTCTGTCACACTGGGGAGCATATATTCCAAAGTAGGTTCACTGGCAAGGCACCAAACTCCTGAGCTGTCTGCCCTGACTATAGTGTCTGGATGTCTCCAGAGCCCTCATAGCCCTGCTACTTGTGGTAGTATCTACTTTGGCAGTCATTGAGTTCCACTGAGATGTGCAAAATTGTAACTTCTGGAATGATCTGACTCACTTTGAAGTCTCTTAACCATAAAAACTCATTTGTCTTTACCTTTTCCCCCTTTTGGTCAAGGTCTTTTTTCAGTTGCCTTGCTAGTTGGTGCTTGGTGGTAATCCCTCAGTGCCAGGGAGGCGCATCCCAGGAGGCGCATTCCCAGGAGGCTTCCCTGCTTTTAAAACTCTTCGACAGTTTCCCATTTTGACAAAGTCAAAATCCTTAAAATGACCTTCACAGCTCTGCATGACCTGGCCTTTGTCCCCCTCTCTATGCTCAGCCCACTTCATAATCTACTTGTTTCTATCTCTAGCAACACAGGCCTCCTTTTATTTCCCTGAACTTTCCAACTTCTTGACACAAGACCTTTGCTTATATAATATACTCTTGCTTCGACCTGGAATGCTCTTTTCCTCTTTCCTCTTTCTAATTGATTTATAATCATCCTTCTACTCTAAGTTTCCTTCCACATTCAATCATTTAACAAATATTCCTTGAGTGCTAATTACCTGGGAGCTAAATGCTGAGGATGAATTGGTGAACTAGGCATAGTCCTTGCCCTCGGTGGGTTTGCAGTTTTCCCCAACTATATTGGAACCCTCCGTTCTAAACCCTTTTGTTACTGTGTTTCTATGACACTTGTCCTTTGGTAATGTATTTATTTGCAACAAAGTAAGCTCCCTTGCTGGACGCTCTATCAGTTTACTGTGGCTGTTGTAACAATTTAACACAATCTTGGTTTGAAAAAATCACATTTATTGTCTTACAGATCTGGAAGCCAGAAGTCCAAAATCACGATCACTGAGCCAAAATCAAGGTGCCAGCTGGGAGATGCTCCCTCAGAGGCTCTAGAGGAGAATGTGTTCCTTGCCTCTTCCAGCTTCTGTCCCCTGCTGACATGCTTGGCTTATGGCCCTATATCTCCAACCTGCACAGCCAGCATTTTCAATTCTCTCTCTGTCCCATCTTCACAGCATCTTCTCCCCTCTCTGTGCGTAAAATCTTCCTTTGCCTCCCTCTTATGCAAGTGATTACAACTCACAACATGCAACATCACAGCAACAACTTTGTAAGCCAGGAAAACTAGACATTCATTTCCTCATTAGGTCGCCTGTAGGAAAATAAAATCTTCCTTTCTGCCACCTTGTGACTGCATCTTATTACTGCTTTGCACATTTTTTAAAAAAGCATTTTATTTATTTTATTTTATTATTTCATCTTATTTTATTTTTGAGATATTAAGGATATAACCTGGGGAACTCGTATGTGGGAAGCAGGTGCTCAGTCACTTGAGCTACATCCACTCCTCTTTGCTAGTCTTTTTAATGAAAAGGTTTCAGTGGACGCACCATAGGAAAACTGATTTTCCAAAAGAAAAAATCAAGATCTTCAACAGTCATCTGCCAAGATCCTTTTTGACCATATAGGATAACATTCACATGATCCAGGGATTCGGATGTAAATAACTTTTGAAGAATGATTTTTCAACCTTTCCCAGCCTCTATACTCCACAAAGGGAAGGATCCAATCGCCTTCCTTATTTTCTCTAAGCAGTAGTCCTTGCACAGAGATGCTTGCTAAATATATTTTGAATGAATGGATGACAGCACCCATGTGTAGTATTTCATAGCAGTCATGGCAATTTCCAGTTTTATTTTCATCTGCGTGCTTATTCATTTAATGGCCATCTTCCCTCCATTGGGCAAGAGTCTTGACCCTTCTTGGTTATTGCTGCCAAAATACTGTCCCTGAATGAGGGCCAGGCATGGCGTATGCTGAATTAACAATCATATTCCCCAAGTGGCTGTGTGAAAGGAGGGATCACAACTAGGGAAATGCCAAGTGTCCTCAGGAGTAAGCATTCAAAGAACTTTTCCCCCAAAATCGTCGAGGTTCCTCTCCAATAGCCTGCCTGACCACACTCACCTGCTCCCCAGGCTCTGTTCCCTTCCAGTCTCCCCTAAATATGGTCTAGCATATTTGCTATAGACTGATTAAGCTAGAGAAAGTGATTCCCCAAATCACCTACCCAAATTTGAATTGCTTAAACTAATTGTAGTTGAAAAAAATGCAACAATATTTCCTTATAGACAGGTGATAATTAATTAGGAGATTTCCACTGTTCAGCCCACTCTCATGATTCTTATCAATGTATCACAACATGCAACTTTGTAAGTGAGTGGTGCTAGGCATTTCCTCATTGGGTCCTCTGCAGGGAAAGAAAATCTCTTTTCCTGCCGCCTTGTGGATCCCTCCTAGTTCTGCTTTGCTGGTGTTTAATGAAAGAATCTCCGTGGAAACATGAATCTTATCAGGATTTAGCATTTCTAGAAGGAAATTTATTTGGTTCTTTGGCTTATAGCACTTACTTCTTTTCAGGAGGCCAGACAAAAGGGTAGCCAATGAGGAAACTAGGTTTGGATTGAAAGTATAAATTTGGTGCCTGCTGTGGGCTGAGCTCAGCCATTCAGTATGTTTGGAATCAGAGAAGAATACAACCCGGTTGTTTTCCCTCCAGGGCTCAGTGTCCAGTGGAGGGAGAGAGACAATTATGTGGTACCAGGCCGTGAACAAAAGAATGAAGAGAAGGTAGGCTCTCTGGAAGGGGTGCACATGGAACGGAACTAAGTGGCCTCAAGCTTTCTCCTGGGAAGCTGGGATCCCGTGGGTTGGTGCCCTCGGCAATAGGGTGCTTGTCTGTTCCCTGCTGGTTGTCAGGGACCTGTCTTCACCTCCACTGCTGTTCTTTTCAGGGAGCTGGGCACTCGGCAAAAACTAACTGGTTCCTAATTTGGATGCTTGTGGCATTCCTTTTATCCAGAAAATACATCAGATCCTTGTGGCTGTAGGCAACAAAATGCAATAGCCTTTCTTCAGACAAGAATCATCAACAACCTGAAGCTACATTTCAGGCATGGAATAATGTGCTGAATTGCTCCAATGTTTGGAAACTGCACTGTTTTCTTTAGGCAAAGCAGGTCTTTGGAATGCAACTGTCTACCTCCCATCCTTTGAAGAGAACAGTGGGGAAGCATGAGTTTATTGTCAGAAGGGGCGATGCAAAGACGTATGGGGAAGAGCCAGTGTTTCTCAGTGGGGCGTTACTGCTGTGCTGGCTGAAACAGCTCCTCCTTGTAGGGGCTTGGCCTCAGCACTGCAGAGCGTCCATCATCCCCGGCTTCTGGGCACCAGATGTCAGTAGTGTTTCTTAGTGACCATGAAGACCAGAACTACCCTTATTCCTCCCAGAGTCCCAAACCCCCTCTTCCCCCAGGACTCGTGCTGCCAGAGGTAAAGAACCACTGATGCTTCTCACTGTCCTTGATGGGTAAATTGAGGGCCAGATGGAAGGAACTTGCCTAAGTCACAGACAAGCCATGTATCAAACAATCAGAGAAGGTTTGCTGAAAACCTACTATAGAGAGCTCAGGCACGTTACTAGAGCTTGGGCAAGCCACAGAAGTACCAGAAATGACCAGTTTTCCAAAGAGGACAGAAAGAGTGAAGGAGCTAAGATTTATTGAGCATCCGTTGCATTCTAGCACCTTCGAAACCTGTCCATGTAATATTTGCCACAACTCTGAGGAAACAAAGACCCAGAGAAGTTAATTGTGGAGTAAGAATATGATCCCAGGTTCTTCTGACTCCAAAGTCAGTTATCCATTCACTTATTACCTTTCCAGTGTATGTGCAAGTTTAGAAATTACTGTTAAAATATTTTCCAAAATTTGGAAATAAGGTAAAAAGGATGACCATGTGTCCTTTAAAAGGTATGCTGGAGCACTGTCTAAAAAGCCTTGCTAAGTGTTATCTGGCTCTCTAGAAAATATAACTGTTTAACTTACTATTTACGATTGTTTAGGGCCCAGACTCTAAAGTTAGAGATCAACTAACAGAAAACCATGAAAGTACAAATGATTTTTTTTTCCAAGGAGGATAGATATGTAAATGATTCTGTCCAAATGATTCCAAGGAGGATAGATATGTAAATGATTTTTTCCAAGGAGGATAGATATGTAAATGATAGAGAAGATTACTGTAAAGGTTATAGATTTATTGCCTTGTAAAACACTGACTCCTTGTATCTAACCTAGCAGTTTTATTCCAGATTTATTTTTATCTTTCTCACATCCTCTTTTGAACCAGCTGCCCTTCTTCTGGTTCCCTCAGTAATAAATTAATGAAATCATTGACACATGTTCACTACATAGTATGAGAATTAAGTTTTTAGTTCCTTGGAGATTATATTTTTTGGAGGATGGGTTATATTGTGTGCTAGCATTATGCCAATATCACTTGGCTGCTGCAGTGTGAGAGTAAAGCTCCAACTGCTATATAGAACAAATGAGAAGGCTGAGAGCCAGCAGAGTCAAAAACAGGGCTTTGGAGGAGGGATAATATTTGAATAGGTAGCAATAAAGGAGGGCTCTCCAGGGGAGGATTGCAACACAAGCAAAGAAAGAAGGAATTAAGCTTTTTGGTAGAGGCTGTGATTAGAAGAAGGGTGCCTGGTTTAGTCTTTCTCCTTGGATCAAGTTCTTGACCTCATGAGATGTGAATGTGAAGATTTTTGTTTAAAGACTACTGTAAGTGGTCATGGTGGCTGCTGGGTGTGGAGAATGGGAGGAAGAGATGAGATGCGGAGGTGTTTTTGGGACTTGGAGTTGTCCTGGATGGTGCTGCAGGGACAATTACTGGACATTGTATGTCCTCCCATGGCCCACTGGATGGAAAGTGGGAGAGTGTGGGTTATGATGTGGACCATTGACCATGAGGTGCAGCGATGCTCAGAGATGTGTTCACCAAGTGCAATGAATGTCTCATGATGATGGAGAAGAATGTTGCTATGGGGGGAGGAGGGGGGTGGGGAGGGTTTGGGTATAGGAGGACCTCATATTTTTTGAATGTAATATTTAAAAAATGAAGAAAAAAATAAAAGACTACTATAGAGGAGTGGCTGTAGCTCAGTGGTTGAGTGCCTGCTTCCCATGTTCAAGGTCCTGTGTTCAAATCCCTGGTACTTCTTAAACAAACAAGGAAGCGGATGTGACTCAAGTGAAAAGGCCTCCATCTACCATATGGGAGGATCTAGGTTCAATCCCTGGGGCCTCCTGGTAAAAAAGAAGAAGAGAAAGCGTGCCCACATGGCAAACCGAGTACCCCATGGTGACCCAGGTGCCCATGTGGTGAGCCTAGTGCCCGCATGCTGAGCCAGTGCCCATGTGGCAAGGCAGTGCCCATGTGAGTCCCCACATGGTGAGCCAATGCCTGCGCGGTGAGCTGAGTGCCTGCACAGTGAGCCAGTGCCTGCGCAAGTGAGTCACGCAACAAGATGATGATGCAACAAAAGAGGTGAAGGGGAGAGTCAAGGTGAAGCGCAACAGAGACCAGGAACTGAGGTGGCACAATTGACAGGGAACCACTCTCCACATCAGAAGTCCCCAGGATCAAATCCCAGTGAATCCTAGAGGAGAAAGATGAGAAGACAAGAAGAGAAATAGAACAGAAGATCACACAGCGAATGGACACAGACAGCAAAAACAACAGGGTGGGGGTGGGGATGGGGTGGAGGAGGAGAAGGAAAATCAAACCAAACCAAACAGACGAAAACTACTATTCAACGAGGGCAGAATTTGGACCTAATTTATTCAACAACATATTCTTTGTTCCTGGACATAGTGGACCTGGAGAGGCTGTTTGTTGAATGAGTAAGTTCATCAAAATGGAAGACTATGATTAGGTTCCATTCATTGTCCTGACACTGTGCCAAGCTCTTTACATAAATAATTGCATCAGTTCTCACTTTGATGGTATGAAGGAGAATTTTCTAATTTTTTTGAATGGTCCTGCCTATGATAAAACTGTAACATGGATGATCTTTAATTTGGGGACCTCCTTAATCCTTTCTCCATGACTCAAGACTTATAATTATTTCTTCCATTGCCCAAACTTCCTCCTCTCATCCCAAGGCTGGTGATGTCATCATCATTGGAAGGAGTCAGTCCTAAATTATGTGCTATTGAGAAAGGCCCAGAGTACCATCTGGGTTACGTGGGAACATGCATAAGTAAGTACTTGCTGAATTTTTTTTTTTAATTTGTATTATCTTTTTTTTATAAGATACTGAAATCAAACAAAATGTTACAATAAAAAATATAAGAGGTCCCAATATACCCCACTCCCCACATCCCCCCACTCCTCCCACAACAAGTACTTCTTTCGTTAGTGTGGGACATTCATTGCATTTGATGAGTAAATTTTAGAGCATTGTTACACAGCATGGATTACATTGCTGATTTTTGATAAGTGGATCTGGAGGCAACAATCCCTGAGGTTCTGGTTTTCTAACCCACAGGGCACCCTGGTATTGTGGTGGGAATTTTAAACTAAAACAGAGGGAAAGTGGTTCTGCTTTCACCCCTGTCCCTATCCCATGTGAGAAGAGATCTCTGGACCTCTTATGAGAAGACTCTCCATGTTTCTGGGTACTCGAATGGGTACTGGAGTCCCAGACAGAGATGTGTCGCTCCAATTCTCCCTTCAAGAAAGGACTCACTATGCTGCCCAGTTGTGAGGGGTATGGTTGACTGACAGCCTCCAACTGGTGACTCATTCAGATTCGCCTGGACCCTTGAGTCCAGGTACCAGTCTAGAATGGCCCCAGCCAATGACTGAGCAAGTGTGTGATACAAGGGCTTATCCATTTCTGCTTGATATAGGACTCCTCTAATAGCCTCTGGAGCCCCCCATTAGGAACAGAAACTTTATCTGATCTGCATGATGGTCTGATAGCTCCCCTTGCCCAATACTGCTTCCTGCCTTTCCCATTCACAAATATTACTCCCTAATAAACCTTTATCATTCCCAAGTCTGCTTCAGCATCTGCCTTTTGGAGAACCCAGCTAACACAGATGTAATGTTGGTAGTGCCAAACAATTTTCCAATGGTGAAGGGAATGGAGAATTTAAAGTTGGATTTGAGCCAACACTAGCAGCATGTATATTGACCTGACTGCTAGGGACCAACAAATATTTCCACTCTGGCACGTGGATCAAATAAGCTTGTGTTTCTTGCTATTCTTGGCACAGAATATGCCTTGGTATAGTGTAACATGGCTTAAATGTTGCCACTGGCTTTCTCAATGAGGAATTTGTCCAACTGATTGAGAGTGTAACTGAGGACAAGGTCATGAGTACATTTCCAGCCAGCCAGTTCGTTTCATTCAAGTTACCCAGTTATAGATGGACTGTTATCTGTTCACACATGAACTCCATAAACCCCTTGCCCACCCAAAGTTAGTCAAGACTTGGGTCACTTGCTTCTCAACAACCTGGAAGACTGTCATCCTTTTCTTGGGCCTCTTACAAAATGCCCTATATTTGGTATTGGTGTGGGAGTCTTAATGTGGTTGGTGACTAGGTATATTTGGTATGAAAGCACCTCCTAATTCCTGATCAGAGGAGAATTACCCTTAAATCATCCATCCATCCATCCATCCATCCATCCATCCATCCATCCATCCAATAGTTGTTGATCGCCCTTTATTGCTCAGACTCTTGCAGCCACATGCCAAGCACCACATCTTTAAGAAATCTGCATGCAGCTTCTTCAGTAGCAACTACCAGGCAGACTCCTTTGAGGGCTGACAGCATTACTATTCCTGTCATCTGTTTTTCATGTCAGAAACAGCAGGCCCAATTCATGTAGTGGAGCCAATAAGAGTGAGGGCTCAGGCCTCAGACAATCTCAGATTCAAATATGGGTTCTCCCATCCATATTTGCATGATTTTGGTAAGGTTACTTAACCTCTCTGAGCATTAGTGCTCACGATTCTGTAAAATAAGATAAAATGGCAGCTCCCATGCAGAGCTTATGAAAATTTGATAAAATAATGTGTGTAAAGTGAACATTTAATGCTGACTTAGGGCTTACCCTATTTCAGACATTGAACTATTATTTTAATATATCTGGCCCCAGGACAAGTGAGACCTTGGACTGCAACAAAACATACTTCCATTGTAACTATTTGTCTTGGTAAATGGACCTTGGCATAATCCCTGCTTGGAGCGCCCTGAGCAAATATGACTTTGTGACAAGATGTTCTTTCTTTGGTTACCAGGCTTTTGCCACTTTGTTGTATTGAAATCCAAGGGCCTTACATATTAAACTAGCTGATGCAATATGGCTCTAATGTGGCAGTTTGCATTCAGATATCAGTGCTATGCTTGAAATGTGGAGATATAACTAGATAAACACTCTGCTCTTAAAAGATTGATAGATTGGGGGGCACGTGACTGGGCAGCTCAACCCTGGAATGGCTGGCCATTCTTGACAAGAGTCAGGACCATATTCAGTGGTCCCATTAAAGACAAGGCCCAAAGGCCAGCTCTTCAGGGCAGCAGTAGACCAGAGGGTCACTTGTGCCATCTGCTGCTGTTCTGCTGAGACCCACTCATCAGAATTGCTCTTCCTCCCTCGGCAGAAAGGCAGGAGTCAGTGCCCCTGGACCTGTAGGCTGGCAGAACAACTCAGTTCTCACCCCTTTCTCCCTAACAGAAAGCGCAGAACCTTGTCGGGAGTGGGAGAAACAGAAACCCTCTACTCCTCAGAGACCCTCCTTTTCCTTCCCTGCTGGATCAGGAGAGGACAGGATGTCACTGAAGAGTGCTTGTTTTCCGTCTTTACTTCTTGTGAATTTGTGCTCCTTGGGTAAAGCCCCATTTACCTGGAGGAAGAAACAACCATTCTGGCTCCATACCTGGAATTGGGAGGTCAGTCTTTAACTGGACCTGATCACGTTTCCCTTTTTTTCTCTTCTTATTCTTCTTCATTACTATTGACTCTTCTCTTCTCCTATATGAAATTGTTTACTTTTGACTTTATAATCAGATTGTTTTCAAATCATCTTCACACTGGCCAGGAGTTTCTTCAGGGCCCAGCCCCCACCTTGTCTATCTCTTTAGCCTTCCCAATGCCAGGTATACACCCAGCACAGTAAACATTTGATCATGATAATTGAACTAAGTTCAGTCATCATTTTTTGAAACCTTTTAGTAGCATCACCTTCTAAAGCAAATTGCTACACCACAGAAAAAAATTGCTCTGCAATCAAATGCTGAATCAGGTATCTTGCATTATACAATAGATGCATTTCCTATAGATGGGTGGGCAAGTGAACTTTTGTAAATTAACTCTTTGTCCCATGTGTTTACATTATCATCTGGGAAATTCCTTAACATCAGTACTTACTTTTCTGTTTTCACTTCCTCTTTTTTTTTTTTTTCTTTCTGGTCATCCTTCCTTATCTCTCTGCCTTATTCAATGTTCCCCAATACAAAAGTTATTCTTTCATTTGACTGTGATATTTATTGATCACCGACAACTTGTGAGTGTTTTCAGATCATAGGTCCACAGCTCTTAGCACAAATATTTAAATGCAGCACAAGTATATTATTTAAGGGAACTCTTTTTCAAAGCAAAGTATCCCTCTTGACTGATTCAATTAGTTCATCTTTGGTTTTGTCTGGATTTTCTTTCACCAAGTCTCTAGATGGATTGCATTGCGTCTATTGGGTATTTTTGCAGCCTTGTCCTTGCCATTCAGTGCTTCTAGGCTTTCCTGGCAATGCCCAAGCTAATTGCCAAAACGTGGCAGATTTGAAATGGACGTGAATAGCCAGAATGGGGAATAGTCAACTCAAGTCTTAGCAGATAAGATAATCTAAAACATAAGCTTTTGATCATAGACTTTTGTTTAAAGCTCTCCTTCCACTCCATTGACCCAATAATATACATTAGGAGGTGAATGCCCAAAAGCAATTTCTTATTTACAAGAGGATTTTCAAGAAGGTTCACTTTAATATCTAAGTCCCCTCTTGATATAGATATGGAGTGGACACAACCAATCCAAGGTCCACAGGATGGAGGAATAGAATATGGATTACAGTGGACTTACTAATATTCTATTCATGAACTATTGTGATTAGTAATCGAAGAAAATGTGGCATTGGTGTGGAGAAAGTGGCCATGGTGGCTGCTGGGGGTGGGGAATGGGAGGAAGAGATAGGATGTGGGGGCATTTTCGGGACTTGGAGCTGTCCTGGGTGGTGCTGCAGGGACAATTACCGGACATTGTATATCCTCCCATGGCCCACTGGATGGAACGTGGGAGAGTGTGGGCTATGATGTGGACCATTGACCATGAGGTGCAACGATGCTCAAGGTTGTATTCACCAAATGCAATGAATGTCTCATGATGATGGAGGAGAATGTTGCTATGTGGGGAGGAGTGGGGTGAGGGGGCTGGGGGGTATATGGGGACCTCATATTTTTTGAATGTAATATTAAAAAAATAAATAAAGACAAAAAAATAAATCCAATAAACTTAAAAAAAAAAAAAAGAACCCCTAGTGCTTTTAAAGATAGGATTTTGTTTACAAAGCATTCCAAATGTGGTGCTATGTATCCGGTGCTACGAAAGGTACAAAGTTGAACAAGGTAGATATCTCTTCCTTCAGGGAAATTATTCCTTGTAGGGAAAAAAAATACCAGAATGTGACAGTATTGCACTACGGTATAAGAGTCCAGAGTTAGGAAAGCTGAGGGATGGGATAGGGACAGTGTGTGCAGCAGCAGCTGCTGACACTCATGTCAACCTCATAGCCCGGGAAGAGTTCATTGTGCAAACTGGCTGGTCATGGGCTGCCATCTTATTCTTGGAGAGAAGCAAATAGAGGGAATAAGGCAGTCAGCCTTTTTCCACCAGGTGTCAAGGTCAGGTCAGCTAAACCCACTACAATCCATGATGGGTGAAGTGGCATAAGCTTCAAAATACCAGAGATTGGATATTGGTTGAACATGAACAAGAAATGAGCACTAAGGGGCTGGGGTGACTTTCTTTTGTAAGCAGGCCACAGATGGAAAGCCATGATTCTTAGGTCCTCTACCCACTCTCTTGTGCCCAGCTCCTCCCATGACACCAGCCTCTTTCTGTTTTGGAAGCACACAGGATCCTGCCTCAGTATTTCTCCCACCTAGAGAAAATACTCTTCTCATCCGCACTACACATTTCCATACCTTCCCTACTTTTCAAGGCTTACCCCAAGCCCCACCTTCTCCACGGAGCTTTTTCTGACCTAACCGTCCAGACATTATGCTGCGGATTCTACACATATTGAGTCCCTACAGCCATCTGTTAGGTAAAACGATCCCCAAAGGAGGATGCTTAAGTCCAGAGAGGTTAACTGACCTGTCCATACGGTTTCCTAATGGCAGAAATGGAGGCGAAGCCCAGCTCTGCATGACCCCGAACTCCATGCTCTTAAGCACTTTCTACGTAACAGCTTATTTCATAAGCTTTTTCATTAGAATTTTTAGTGAGTATGAAGTCTTGCCCCAACATCACTTGAAAGAAGGGAAGCTATCCATTTCTCCCATGGAGCCCATTGGGTAGGGATATAGGCATCATGGTTAAAGAGTTCGTCATTACTTGTGGGGCAGGGAAGGCTGCAAAGGCTGGATGCAGAGAATAAGGAAAAGTACCTAAAGAATACTGAGTACTAGACACTGTATTTTAAAGACTATTTTTTTCAACTCAATTTTAATGCTTTATGACAGGTACTATCATCTTTGTTTTTTCAAGATTTATTTTTTATTTATTTCTCTTCCCTTTCCCCTACCCCCATTGTCTGCTCTCTGTGTCCATTCTCTGTGTGTTCTTCTGGATCCACTTGCATTATCCAGTGGCACTGGGAAACTGCATCGCTTTTTTGTTGCATCATCTTGTTGTATCAGCTCTCTGTGTGTGTGGCACCACTCCTGGGCAGGCTGTGCTTTCTTGCATGGGGGGCTGTCCTTGCAGGGCACACTCCTTGCGTTTGGAGTACCCCCATGCTGGGACACCCCTGTGTGGCACTGCACTCCTTGCGCACTGCAGCGCTGTATGTGAGCCAGCTTACCACACATATCAGGAAGCCCTGGGGATTAAACACTGGACCCTCCATATGGTAGATGGATGCTCTGTCAGTTGAGCCACGTCTGTTTCCCACTCTAATCTTTAATAGAGACGATTTTCTGTTTTGAGGTTCATGAAAACTTAATTCCTCTCATTATCTTTGACTTTTTTATTCCAAGCCAGATCTGCGGTTAAATCTGGTTCTAAAAGACAGCTCTTTATAACATCCACTATTTTTCTTGAGAACATGTTTTGAGAAATTCAAGGTCACCAGGTAGATCTAAAAGGGTTGGTATTGCCAATTTTCAAAAAGGGCATGGATAATCCCTGGACCCACACCAGTGAATGCCAGACCATTTCATGGAGTGGGAGGAGGAAAGGTAGTGACCCATGGACAGAAAACTGGGCTCAGAATGGATATAAAGACAGAGGAGCTGGGGCATGGAGTCACTGTTAGGCAACAAGTCACCCCAGGTGCCTGTAGAGGAGACGTGCTGTCCCCTGTCAAGATGAAGCTGCTTTTGCTGTGTCTGGGGCTGTCTCTGGTCTATGCCGACCAGGAAGAGAGCCATGATGTTGTGACGAGCAACTTTGATATGTCAAAGGTAGAGTCTGTGGACTTCTGAGGGTGGATTGGGGGATTTTGAAACTAGTTGAATCCTACTGGAGGGTAGGGGTTACTTGGCCTATAAGATAAAAGGGATGGTTTCAGACCTTGGACTGAAAGTGATTGTACCGTGTCAAAAGACAACAACACATGGGGACCTCCATTCTCACTGGAGGGACAGTGGAAAGAGTCCTGGGTGTTTTGCCAGTTGACCTGAGTCCTAATTCTGTCTTCACATCTTACCCCATGGGCCAGCGTTCAAGGTGAGCATGTTCATGTGTGTCTTCTCTCCTCTCTTCTTACCTCATCATTTTACTGATTTTTTACAGGTTGAAGGTGAATGGTATACCATTACCTTGGCCTCACAGAGGCTAGAATATATAGCAGAGAATGGTCCCATGAGGGTTTTTCTGGAAAGCATCCATGTCTTGCCTAACTCATCTCTGTTCTTTGAATTTCTTATAAAGTAAGTGTGGCCTTTATTAGCTGGGAGAGGAAAGTAGAAGCCTTGGTGTTGTCTTGGACCTCTACACCCACACACCCCCACATACACATGCACACATATGCATGTTGTGCATGCATGCTGGGCCTGTGCCCAAAATCAGAGTCTCTCATCTGGCACTGATTGAGGACTTGATGGACCTAAGGCTTTTCCAGATTCAGAGACAAGAGTTGGTAACAGAAGGAAATGGCAGTGAGGGAAGTAGAGGACAGAGAGGCATCAGAGTCACAGGAAGTGTGGCAGTATAGCTTAGGTAAAGAGCAAAGAATTTGGATTAACAGCCTGAATTCTAACCTATTTCTATTTCTTACTAGTTGTTTGACCAAGAAAATTCCTCTCCTTCCACTTGCATTTTCCCTTTGGTAAAAGTGGGTGATAATAACTGTCCCTCATGGCTTTTTTGGTGAGGTAATGTTGTAAAGCACTCATCTGAGAGGCTGGCACGTGATGAGGACTCAGCTAACTGTCTAAACAAGTAGTTTCAGAAAGAGTAATAGTGTAAATAGTGGTAGGAATTACAATAACAGGAAGAGTTGAGTTATTTTACAGTATCAAATCAAGTGAAATAATGTAAATTAAAGTTCTTTGGAAATGGTATTAAAATGTTCAAAAGGTAAATGGAATGATAAACTGAAGTTATAGGTAGATCGGAGGTGGGGGGCGGGGAGGGAGTCAGCTCCTAGCAACATCTCTTGGACATCAATCCACTCTGTTTTACAGAACAAATGGAGAATGTATTTCAATAAATTTTACTTGTGACAAAACAGAAGTGCAGGATGAATACAGTGTTGAGTGTAAGTAAACAGAAAACTCTTTCTTATTTCTACTTCAGACTGCTAGGAATTTACAGAACCCCAATATCTTTGGGACCATGATCAATTGCTGATCAACGTTTTGTGTTTTTTTTTAAGTAATATAATGGGGACCACCTAATAGTCAATGACCTGAGTTTGGGAAAACTTTGTTGTAAAATACCGATGCCTGGCTCTTAATGCCACTAGATGAAGAGAAGTGATTTGGTCATATGTCCCTCCTGCAAAAAAAGTAAATTGGCAGGACAGTCTCTCTCTTTCTGATGATGCCTGGTGGCCACTGAACAGCACATTGCTGAGGATGTAGCACGGGGTACATAGGCCAGTGGGGTTTAAACAAGAAGATGGAGACACGTCATGGGCAGCGATGCTGAGGGAGGTGGGTGGTCTCAGGGAGGTGAAGAGGGTGAATGGCTGCTGGGGCTGAATCCTTCTGCCACTAGTGGTCAGTTTACCACTATCCCTTTTCTTAGAATTCACCTCATATGGCACAGGTTGACGCAAATGGAAGGCATTAGCCATCCTCTGTCTCTACCTCTTCCAGGACATGCACTTGAATTTATTATGTGAGAGAGAACAGGTGAAGAGTTTTGCTTGCTTCCCATGGACCAATGAGGTTCTGAACTGTGTTCTGATTCCTCCACAGATTATGGACTTAATAAATTTCACATACTTGAAACTGTTTATGACGAATATATTATTTACCTACTCACAAATTACAACGAGGGAACACAATTCAACGTGATGGCGCTCTATGGTAGAGTATTTTCCTGCTGGCACTCATCTAGGGGTGGGGAGAAAGGGGAGAAAGGAACCCTGGAGACAAAATGGTCCTCCAAGGCTTAGCCTAGGAGATCCTCCCTCTCCGAAGACAGATGTTCACTTTGGGGATTCCTCAGTCTCAGTGATGGGAAGATGATGAAATCTTTCATCATGCCAGAAGGGAGAGTCTACTGATGTCAAATTGCAGGACAGCTCATATCCCCCACTCTGCCACCTGAGCCCCCAGAAAGTACCATCCGTTCCCTGATCCATCTCGAGCCCCACCCCTCTCACTTGCCTCAGTGACAAGAGTCCCAGTAGTTACAGTCACTTTCCTTACAGCCCGAAAGAAAAACATTAACAGAAAAATCAAGGAACGGTTTGAGAAACTTTGCCAAGAGAATGGAATTGTTAAGGAAAACATACTTGACCTGACAAAAGTCGGTAAGTTCAGCGATTTCTAGCTTTCTCTTCCTCACTTTCCATATGGCTGAAGGGAAAAATCCAAGGGACAGTAATGCCTCCTCTATTCATTGCCCTTAGTCCCAACCGAGAGAATCATCTGGTTTCTCTCTGGGAAACGAGCTGGGGTTGGGGTCTGAATGTGTTCTGCTCTGCCTCTACAGATCGCTGTCAGGAGGCCCGAGAGACGGGAGATGCCCCAGCCTCCAGGTTGGTGATCTCTAATGCTGGGGAAGATGGGGTGGTCCAGGAGCTAGTGCCTTCTGAAAGCATTGGGAGTTTGTTATAGTAAAAGCAACTTGGTAAGGAAGCTGGTGAGAAGAGCGTGAAATTTGCGTTGGAGGCCCTGGGTTCAGGACACACTCCTACCGTGAGCTTTCCAGCAGACGACTTAAGGAATTAAGAAGCAAACAATGACATCGACCTTGTGGAGAGTGGATATAATGCTGGTGAAAAGGCACAGTCGTTGATAATGGGCTAAAGAATGATTGGCACTTGAAGTTTGAAATGGAAAAAGAGTAGCAGAGTAGCAGTATGAAACTCAAATACACTTCCTTGTTTGTGGCCCATCTGCCAAGCGCAGGAAGCCCTCTCTGCCTCCACTTATAAGAATTTCTTCTTTCGTACTTCTTTTGTACTTGGCTGTGCCTGCTCAATCTCGACAGGGAGCTGTGTGGCCTTCCCATTTCCTCCAACCCGGCAAACAGACACTGAGTTTCCTCATCTGATTCCTGCCTCAGAGTAACTGTGGGGCTTTATTCAGAGAACGTGTGAAATGTCTCAGCACCTAAGGCTTGCATAAAGTAAGCATTTAGTAAAAGGTTGCTGTGACTGTTTGCCATTATTCCTTAATCTATCACAAAGTCTTCAAAACTTCTAATTCTGGAAAATGGCAAATGCAAGCCTAGAACTCTTCAGTGCATCCTTTCTCTTTTCCATAGTCTCAGTTAGAGGAAAGTTAAGATGGCATCAGCCACAGAAAAGATGTCATTTAGTTAATGCTCTCCCTGCCCTCTTCTGGCAAATAACAGGTTAGACAGAATGCAGGTTGATATCTATTCCTTCACCAATTTTCTCTACAATGGGAATTATTTTGGTCCTCAGTTCAATGCAAAGAAAGCTTAACAAGTTTCTATGTTCTCTTTCTCCTCTTCTTACTTAGCACCAAGTGAATGCTTCCTCACTTGGGCTCCAAGTGCTTCCTTTCCATGGTCTCTTCATCATCTCAAGATAAATCCTGCAACCTGATTTCCATCACTGTCACATATAAAAGCCTGATCCCACATCTTCAGAATCTTCCCCGATTGCCTCAGAAGACTCATCAGTTCACCAAGAATCAAAGGTTTTCTCTGAGTTTCTGATTCTCTTTGCCATACCCAGGGAACTGTACCATGAATATATCCTTCCTCTAACTAGTCAATAAATGATTAACCTTGCTGTCATGTGATATGTCTTTGGATATGGGAGAAATGTGGGTTGATAGCAAGTGAATGAGGGGGTTTCCTTGGCCCTGCACCCAAATTCCTCCTCTAGCTTCTTAGAAGCTTCCTAAGTTTCAGGATTCTTGCTCCTCTGCAGTACTTCTCTGTCCATTATCCCAAGTCCCTGTGAACACTGCTTGCCGTTTGATTTGTCTACTTCTTAGGAAACTGATAAGACTGTTCCATGTACTGTAAGAATGTAAGAATTTCCCCATAACTTCTCCATCTTAGAATTATCTACTGAGAGATAAAAATGCTGAGGCTGGTACCATATTGACGTGTTTCAAGACATGCCCCTGTAGCCCAGCTTCTCTATATTATTCTTGCTGTGAGATTGTTAGTATCCTTTCACGCTTTTAGAGAGTATGTAGAACCCTTCTCCAACCACTGCTATTTTCTACTGTGAACATATTAAGTGAGGTTCTATTAAATGTGAGATAGCAACGCCTGTCTTCTGTACTTGGTAATGTCAGGAGGTATCAAGGGGTTAAATGTTATAAACCTCTTCTTTGAAGAGCTAACAGTCTTTAGGAAGATGGAAATTATGGATCCTTCCCCATTTATTGTCCTTTCCCACCACCACGGGCAAATGAAAACAGTGTAAATGTTATACATGGGTGTTTTGACAGAGCAAGACGTGGGTGGAGGGTTGTCATGCCAAAGAATGGTTCAGTCATGATGGAATAAAGGACTAATGAGATTCAACACAATCCCAATCAAAATTCCAACAATCTACTTTGCAGGAATGGAAAAGCCAATTAGCAAATTTGTTTGTAAGGGCAAGGGGAACCAAATAGCCAAAAACATCTTGAAAAAGAACGAACTTGGAAGACTCACACTCTCCGACTTTAAAGCAAGTTACAAAGATACAGTTGTCAAAACAGTACCGGCATAAGGATAGATACATTGTCCAGTCAAATTGAGTGTTCAGAAGTAGACCTATGGCCAATTGAGTTTTGACAAGGCTGCCAAGTCCATTTAATTGTGAAAGAATAGTCTCTTCAACAAATAGTGCTATGTAACAATTAGTCTTAAGGCCATAAAGAGCAATTGCATTTCTTTGCAAGATATATTCCTCCAGTGACTGTGATCCCTCCCAGGAAATAAGTGGGTACATTTTTTTTTCCGTAGGTAAAAAGCCTCAGTACTCTCTGGCCCATCTCCTTTCGTAGCCAGTTGCAAGAGATCAATGCCCCTAACAGATTGATTGAATAACAGATCATTATAAGCAACATAAATGTGAATTTTCTTTGACAAGTTAAAAAGGAAAGTACTAGATCTATAATAGCATTGCTAGAGCTGAAAAAAAATTGTTGAGCTAGAAAATCTAGTTGTTGAATGCTGTGGGCAGTGTGATACATTTGTAATAATTTTAAATAACATACGGAACACATGCTCGATTATTCATGGATACCTATATGTGTCTTAACACAGTTCTCATAATGTGCATAAATATCACCTGGGGATCTTAATAACATGCAGGCTCTGATTCACTAGGTCTCGAGTGGGCTTGATATTCTGCAATTCTTTTTAAAAAAAATTTTTTTTTAATTTTTAAGGAAGTTTTAGACCACACAAAAGTTACATCGAAAATATAAGGGATTCCCATATACCCTAACCCTTCCCTCTCTCATGTTTTCCCCTAATAATAACATCTTTCATTCATGTAGTACATTTGCTACAATTCACAAGCAAATATTGAAGCATTGCTACTAACCATGGTCCATAGTTTATGGTATGGTTTAACACTTTGCATTACACAATTTTATGAGTTTTGACAAAAGGTATTATGGCCTGTATCCATCATTGCAATATCATGCAGAACATGCATAATGTCCCAAAAATGCCTCATGTTAAAGCTATTCTTCCCTCTCCCTCCCCTCAGAACCTCTGGTGACTACTGTCTTTACATCAGGGCTAAAAGTTCTTCCATGACTAGAATAACAGTAAGTCTACTATGGTCCATAGTTGCATTCCCCCCTTATGTTTGTTCATTCTGAATCTTGAGGATTTTGGGATGGTGAAGCCACTCTCCTTCTGATTGAGAGAGGGCTTAGATCCCAAAGCACAGATGGATTGAACTGTCTTGCTTGCAGTTGTAAGATACTCTGTTTTCTGGGATGGGCACTGTCCATATTCATCATTTTGTTAGTTTTCCTGGGTGATTCCAATGAACTGGCGAGTGGGTGTTAGCTGTAACTGTGCTGAGAGTCAGGGTTCAACTGACATATGAACAGACAGAAGATTTAAGTTGCTGGAACATATATTTAATAGGTATAGTGCTAATTAGAGGGTAAATAAAAGAGGCAAAAGAATCATGTGTAGGAAAAGTCTGGTTACACTGGGGAGATAGATTAACATATATACCAAGATAAGTCCCACCAATGGGCTGTTAATTTCCTGGGGTTGTCTGCCCTAACAATAGGTTCCAGATGTCTCTAGAGCTGTCAGGAGCACCTCTGCTTGAAGCATTGTTTACTGTGGCCGTCAGTGAGATCCTCCACATAAATGTAACCTCTGGAATGACCTCCTCCCTCCCCTTGAAATCTCTTAGCTGGAGAACTCATTTGCATGTAATATTTCCCCCTTCTGGTCAAGGAGTTTTCCTAAATGCATTGCTGGTTGGTGCTTCGTCATAATCCCTCAGTTCCAGGGAGGCCCATCCCTGGAAGTCATGTCCCATGCTGGGGGGAAGGCAGTGAGTTTATATGCTGAGTTTGGCCTAAAGAGAATCCACATTTGAGCAACAAGGAGGTTTTCAGAAGGTAACTCTTAGGCAAAATATATTACTAGACTAAGTTTAAGTTTTACAAGAATAAGGTTCGTAAGTACATGCATTACTGTCAAGGGCCTGGCATATTGGTCTGTCCTCTATTTCTAGGCACTGCCTATGTACTCTAGAGATTCTTGCAACTCTGTTAGAGAATGTAGCAGGACTCCCCAGAAGAAATTCTGCAGTGCTAACAAGTCCCCTAGTGATGTCAATGCTGCTAATCTGTGGTCTACATTTTGAGCAGCAAGATATTAAATTATTAACAAGTATTGGAAGGGCATCTACCAGCTATCAATAGAATTTACTTCTGAGTAGTGATGGAAGGGAATGAGATGGGGATGGTAGTCAGAGGGGATACAATCTTTTTTAAAATCAGTTATTGGGGAAGCGGTTGTGGCTCAACTGATACAGCATCCACCTACCATATGGCGGGTCCAGGATTCTATACCCAGGGCCTCCTGACCCGTGTGTGGAGCTGGCCCACACGCAGTGCTGCCTGCGTGCAAGGAGTGCCGTGCCACGAGGGGTGTCCTCTGAGTAGGGGTGCCCCATGTGCAAGGAGTATGCCCTGCAAGGAGAGCCGCCCCGCGCGACAAAAGCACAGCCCACCCAGGAATGGCACCGCACACACAGAGAGCTGACGCACCAAGAGGACGCAACAACACCACCACCACCAACAAAAAAAGCGACACAGTTTCCCGGTGCCGCATGACAAGCACGCAAGTGGAAACATAAGAACACATGGTGAATGGACACAGAGCGCAGATGACAGGGGTGAAGGGGAGAGAAATAAATAAAATGAATCTTTAAAAATAATAAAATCAGTTGTTTAATTACTAGTAATTTTTAAAAAAGAGTATATGCATTAAAATTTTGAAAAACAGGAAAAAAGGTTAAGAGCTGTTAATTCTGGGCAAGGGACATATAAGTGATTGCTGTTTTCTTCCTCCTAGCTTTCTGCATTTTAAAAATTTCTCCAAAAAGTGTGGGGCGGGAGGGGGGGGGCGGTTAAGGAAGGAAAGAGAAATTAAAAAGGGAAAGAAATGGTAAAGAATATCGAGAGCTGAGCTGAGAGCCAGGGAACGCGCTAGAGTCTCCTTTTCTCCTGGGCTGATGGCTAGGAAAGCTTTTGGTGGAGAGGATGAATTCTGAAATTCAGCAAGGCTTTTGCCTGGACTGGAGGCTCCTCCCACCTTTCCCCAAACTCTAACTAAACCAAAAAATAAACAGAGTGAGTAAGGGGTGGTGAGGGGAGTGAGTGGGAAAGCTTAGGTCAACAAATCAATAGGCAGATAGTGTAAAAAGAAATGTCATATGTCCATACAACGAAATATTATTCTGCCACAAAAAGGAATGACGTTCTTATACATCCTACAACATGGATAAACTTTGAAGACATCACGTTGAATGAAATAAGCCAAACACAAAAAGACAAATATTGTCTGATTTCCCTTATATGAAATAACTAGAATATGCAAATTCATAGAGACATATCGAGGATTACCAATTAGGAGGGCAGGAGAATGGGAAATTAATGCATAATGGGTATACTTTATGTTTGGGGTGATGGAAAAGTTTTGGAAATCTTAGTAGTGACAGTAGCACAACATTGTGAATGATTTATATTGTATATATATTACCACAATAATTTTTTTAAAAAGTGAAACAGGGTACAAGATTTCATTGGACATAACTACAGCTAAAGAAACATGTTTTTGGGACAGACACAAAAAAGGAACCTCCAGAACCACACTGTGGTTCTTGGTAGAAGTTTCTAAATAACTGGCTTTGAGAAGTTTGAGAACACTAATAAATAACATCCTTTTTATTTCTGACTAAATTTAGAATGAACTGAGACAGAGACTCAACAGTCATGTCACTCAAGATGAATTTTTCTATTCAGAAATCTGTTGGAAAATGTAAGTGTGGCCAGGTGGATTTGCGAGTCCACCCTCCCTTTCCCATTAAACATCTCCTCCACATCCAGCAGAGAGCAGAGTGGTGTACCACGCTTACAGCCTGGTCAAGAGCAGACCAGAATGTGGACCATTGACCATGAGGTGCAGAGGTGCCCAAAGATGTACTTACCAAATGCAATGGATGTGTCATGATGATGGGAATGAGTGTTGCTGGGGGGTGGAGAGGTGGGGTGGGGGTGGTGGGGTTGAATGGGACCTCATATATATATATTTTTAATGTAATATTATTACAAAGTCAATTAAAAAAAAAAAGAACAGACCAGAATACAAACTCTCAGAAGAATGAACCCAGAATGGTCTGCAACAGGCATGTCCAGTTCCTTTTCTCCAAGTTATTAGGCAGACAAATCCTTCCTCCCTCCCAGGAAAAGTTAGGAAGGAAGTGAGAGAGGCCAGGAATCCTACTCTTGGAGAAATCTTCCTCTCTCATGAAAAGCATGAGGAAAGGGACACAGGATCCCCTCACGGCAGTGTCACACTGATGTTCTCTTTGGGGAAAGGATTGGTGCACCTTGACCATTTTTTCAATCCCACCCCACAATCACTTCCCAATCAGTTATTATCTAAACTAAAAGGCAGAGTGAGTTTTCAAACCTCTTTTTAAACTGGCTACAATATCTAATGAAATCAGGAATCAAATGCAAGTTATGGTGGAAGCTGCCATCAAAGGGAACTATGCTACTGCTTCTTGGTACACTTTGCACAAAAACTACAAGTCCTTGCTCCCAACCACGTGCCTTTGGGATTTTCCACCATGATATTTGAATTCTAAGGTATTTTCCCTATCACTCTACTTCACTCCCTGTCATCCTGTTCTTTGGGTCTGAAAACAAGTTGAATAAAGGAATGGAAAGAAACCCATTGTTGAAGGCAGGGAGAGGAAAAAGGTGTGATATGGGGGCATTTTCGGGACTTGGAGTTGTCCTGAATGATGTTGCAGGGACAGATGCAGGACATTATATATCCTGCCATAACCCACCGAATGGACTGGGAGAGAGTGTAAACTACAATGTAAAACTGTAATCCACGCTGTGTGGCAGTGCTCCAAAATGTACTCCTTAAATGCAATGAAGGTACCACACTAATGAAAGAAGTTGTTGATGTGGGAAAAGTGGGGGATGTGGGGAGTAGGGCATAGAGGAACCTCCTATATTTTTTAATGTAACATTGTGTGTGATCTATGTATCTTTTAAAAATACATTTAAAATATGTTTAAAAAAAAGAAATCTGCTGCAAATAGCACCACAGAATAATATGTCAGAGGCAAGCAAATGTGATATGGTTACTCAGTGACCATTCATGCAACACTTTGTTCCAAGAGTTTAAAATATCTGCAAGAAAACCCTGCCTGTTTATCAAAAACAGACAACCATATTCTTTATGATAGGAGAAACGGGTCCTGGATTAGTTTTCTTTTTTCTTTCTTTTTTTTTTAAGATTTATTTTTATTTATTTCTCTCTCCTTCCCCCACCTCCCAGGTGTCTGTTCTCTGTGTCCTTTTGCTGCGTGTTCTTCTTTGTCCACTTCTGTTGTTGTCAGCGGCACGGGAATCTGTGTCTCTTTTTCTTGCGTCATCTTCCTGTGTCAGCTCTCCGTGTGTGCGGTGCCATTCTTGGGCAGGCTGCACTTCCTTTCATGTTGGGTGACTCTCCTTATGGGGCGCACTCCTTGCCTGTGGGGCTCCCCTACGCGGGGGACACCCCTGCGTGGCACGGCACTCCTTGCGCGCATCAGCATGGGCCAACTCCTCACGGGTCAAGGAGGCCCGGGGTTTGAACCGTGGACCTCCCATGTGGTAGATGGACACCCTATCCATTGGGCCAATTCTGCTTCCCTGGATTAGTTTTCTATTGCTGCTGAAGCACTTCACCACAAACTTGGTGATTTAAAACACCAGCAATATATTGTCTTACAGTTCTGGAAGTCAGAAGTCTGACACGGGCATTACTGGGCTAAAATCAAGGTGGTGTCAGGGTGGCATGCATTTTGGGAGACTCTAATTGAGAATCCATTTCCTTGATTTTTCCCCCTCTGGAGGCCACCCATACTTACTGGGTCTTGGCCCCATTCCTCCATCTTCAAAGCCAACAACCTCAGGCCAAGTCCTTCTCACCCCACCATCTCTCTGCTTCTCTTCTTTGCCCACCACTGCCTTCCACTTTTTTTAGGAGGTACCAGGATTGAACCCAGGACCTTGTACATAAGAAGCTAAACCACTGAGCTACACCCACTCCTGCCTTCCCCTCTTAAGGACACTTGTAATTACATTGGACCCACCCAGATAATTTAGAATAATTTCCCATTTCAGGATCAGCTCTTCGGCAACCTTAATTCCCATTTACTGTGTAAACTCACAGATTTCACAGGTTCTGGGGATTAGTATGTGGACATCTTTGGGGAACTCACCACAGGTCTCCATAGGATTTCTCCATGCCAGGCTTCCTCCACCTACCGTGGGAAATAGACCCTCCAAACCAACATTCATGCTTTGGGCTGCTTTTCTCTCCTTTTTCATTCAGGTGTTTCCACAATATTTCCTGAAAAATAGCACTCCTTTTTGTTTTTTTAACTTCTAATAAATTTAATTGAAAGAGGATAATGACATTACAGACCTATTTAAGTCTAGATAATAGGGCTTAGTTTTTATACACATTTGGGGCAAAGTGTGGAAAACCTCATCATTCAAAGCGCATAGGATACTCAGAAATTTCTTGCATCAGAAATTTAAGTGGGGTGGCAGACTTGGCCCAGTGGTTAGGACATCCGTCTACCACATGGGAGGTCCACGGTTCAAACCCCGGGCCTCCTTGACCCGTGTGGAGCTGGCCCATGTGCAGTACTGATGCGCGCAAAGAGTGCCGTGCCACACAGGGGTGTCCCTTGCAAAGGGGAGCCCCACATGCAAGGAGTGTGCCCCATAAGGAGAGCCACCCAGTGTGAAAGAAAGGGCAGCCTGCCCAGGAATGGTGCTGCACACACGGAGAGCTGACATAACAAGAAAACGCAACCAAAAGAAACACAGATAACTTAGCCACTGACAACAACAGAAGCAGACAAAGAAGACGAAGCCAAAAGACACAGAAAACAGACAACCGGGGTGGGGGCGGGGGAGAGAAATAAATAAATAAATAAATCTTTTTTTTTAAAGGACATTTAATAATTAAGTATTAATCAGTATTAAGTAATAATTAGCTCAGACTCCATGCTGCCATTGTTTTGATCAAATCTTAAAAGCAAGACCTAAAAGGATCTAATAATTTTCCAAGTTATTTCATTATGTCCCAGAACAAAGCTGAAGAATATTTATTGGAACACAAAATACACAACCTTGATATCTGGCATTCAATCAAAAATTACCTGCATATAAAAAGTAGGAAAATATGACCCACAGTGGAGAAAAAATAACAATCATTGAAAAATTGACCCAGATCTAGCACAGGCATTAGACTCATTAGAACACCTTAAAACAGTTAGGAAAATTGAACTTCAGGGAGTGGGTATAGCTCAGTGGTTGAGTACCTGCTTCCCATGTATAAACTCGTGAGTTTCAATCCCTGGTACATCCAAATAAATCAAGAAATAAATGTCCTTATCATACGCAGACTCCCCCCCCCCAAAAAAAGTGAATGTCTACAGATGAAAACGACAATGTGTGAAACAACCTGCCCTGGATGGGATTAATGCAGATTAGACAGTGCAAAGGAAAAGATTAGTACATTTGAAGATAGAGCAATAGAAACTATGCAAAATGAAACAGAAAAAACTCAAAAAAATTATCTGAAAGTCAATGGGCTAAGGGACAACTTCAGGTGGCCTAATATAAATGGAGTCCTTGAAGGAAAATGGGGGTGGGGGGGTCAAAAAAATGTGAAAATTTTATATAATAATAACTGAAAATTTTCCATGTCTGGTGAAAACTATAAATCTGCACATGCAAGATGCTCACGAACCTCAAGCAAAGAAACATGAAGAAAACTACCACAAGGCATTTTACAATCAACTTATTCAAAACCAGTGAAAGGGAAGCAGTCTTGGCCCAGTGGTTGGCCTGGTTCAAACCCAGGCCCCATGACCCATGTGGAGCTGGCCAACGCTCAGTGCTGATGTGCGCAGGAAGTGCCGTGCCACGCAGTGGTGTCCCCGCATGGGGGAGCCCCATGCGCGGGGAGTGCGCCCCATGGATAGAGCCGCCCAGTGCGAAAGAAAATGCAGCCTACCCAGGAATGGCACTGCATACACGGAGAGCTGACACAATAAGATGATGCAACAAAAAGAAACACAGATTCCCATGCCGCTGACAACAGAAGTGGACAAAGAAGAACTCGCAGCAAATAGACACAGGGAACAGAAAACTGGGGTGTGGGGGTGGGGGGAAAGGGAGAGAAATAGAATAAATACATAAATCTTCAAGGAAAAAAATAAGTGAGAAAGAGAAAGTACTAAAAGCAGCTAGAGAGAAAAGTAAGGATTACAGCAGGGTTCTCATTCTAGTCCACACAAAAGAGAATAAAGTGGACCATCTTTAAAATACTGAAAGGAAAAAAAATACATCTATCTAGAATTCTATACCTAGCTAAAATATCCTTTAAAACCAAGGGAGGGTGTAGAGCCAAGATGGTGGTAGAGTAAGGAGCTCCTGGAATCAGCTCGTGTAACAAGGCAGTTGGTGGTCACCCAGAGCTACCTAAAGTACCTGTTTGGAGGACCCAGGAGACCAGAGGAGTATCCTGCAACATCCTTGAGAGTGTGGAAGGAAGAGACTACCCATCTGCACAGAGGAATCATGAGTAGAGCACTCCATGTCACAGAGGTCAGTGCCTGTGGTGTGCAAGCTGCCTCAGGAGCTATTCTGTGGTTGGAGTTGGAAATTCCATTTCCCCCAATAAAAATGGGAGGAAAACACAGTGTGGCACTGACTTCAGCTATTGATTAGTGGATTCAGTGGGCTGAAGTAGAATCCTAGGAACTACTAAACTTTGAACCTGTCCAGGTCCGAGGGAAACTATTGGCCACCATTTTGACTCAGCCCCAGGCACAAGGGGAAGTGGCGCTGACTGAAAATCATAGTGCTCATAAGGACCAGCTTCTTTCCACGCAAGGTGATTGCAGGTCTAACCTAAATCCCAGTTCCACCTCCAGCAGGGAGAAAGCTGAAGGGACCTGCACCATCGCTCTGAGGAAGCTGTAAGCCACGCTGTGCAGGCAGGTGCCCATCCTACTCTGGGGGTGCAGGCTGCCTCAGGGGCTACTCTGTGGCTGGAGTTGGAGGCTCCATTTTCCACAAACAGTGAAGGAAGAGATAGATGTCTACTGACCTCAGGTACCAATTGGTGAACTCAGCTGGCTAAAGTATAATCTTAGAGATAGTTGGGGTCTGTGCATGTCTGGGCGGGAGGGAGTCCAATGGCCACCATTTTGACACTGACCCTGGTATGCATGGAAGCCTGGCTGACTGAAATCCAATGAAGTTAGGGACTGGTTTCTTTCCACCAAGATTGGGCTGCAGCCCTAGCCTAGGCTCCAGCCCCATGTCCAACAGAGAGGTAGTTGGAGGGACCTGCACCAGGCTCTCCAGGCAACTGCAAGTGCTCTCCCCAAGAGAACAGGAGAGGAGCTGGGTATCCTCAGTCTCTCTGGGTAATGGCAGGAGTTTTCAGCCCACACGAACGGGTTTGTTGAGTGCCTTTGAGTCCATCTCCACCTCTGTCCTCCCACAGGATAGGAGGGGGCTGGTGTTGCCTCAATCTCTCAGGGCAACTTCAGGCAGTTTTGGCCTGCTCAAGCCTGACTCTTGGGCACCTGTGGCTCCAGCTCCATCCCCAATATAAAAAGAGATGGACTGTGTTTGCCCATCCTCTCTGGGTAACTGCAGGTGCTTTTGGCCCACACATCCTGGACTGGTGGGTACTTATGGACCCTCCCTCACCCTGCAGTAGGAAAGAAGGGGGCTGGTATTTCCACAACCTTTTGGGGCAACGGCAGACTTTTGGCCTGCATGGACTGGACTATTGGTGCCTATGAATCCACACCCACCCCCAGTAGGATAGGAGAGGTCTGGTGTCTCCATAGCCTCTCTGGATGACAGTGGGTACTTTCAGCCAACAGGGACTGAACTGTAGGTACCTGTGGATTCAAGCCCATGCCTTAAGAGGATGAAAGGGGGCTGGTGCTTCCTCAGCCTCTCCAGGCAATGGCAGGTATTCTCGGCCTAAAGGGACTGAACTTTTGAGCATCCATAGAACCAACCCTACCACCCAATAGGATAGGAGGAGGCTGGGTGCTTACTCAGCCTCTCCTAGCAACAGTGGGTACTTCCAGCCTACCCGACTGAACTGTTGAGCATTTGTGGTTCTTTTCCTACCTCCTAAAGGGCAGAAGGGACAGTATTGCCTCAACCTCTCAGGGCAAATGCAGGCATATTTGGCCCACAGAGATTAGATTGGTGGGTACTCCAGAGAGTCCATTCCCACTCCCAGCAGGGAGAAGGTCTGGTGCTACATCAGTTTACCTGAGCAACTGAGGTCATTTTGGACCCACACAGCATAGATTTCTGACCAAAACTATAGCTCCATCCATGCCTAAAGGAGGGGAGGAAGGGGTGTGAAGCTTCACCAGTGTCTCCAGGTGACTACAGAGAGTCTTGTTGTGTCCAACTTGGATTATTATACATGGCTGCAGCTCTGTCCCTACCCCTGACAGAGGGAAAGGTGGGAGAAGCTTCATCACTTCCTGGGGCAATATGGGAAGCTTCAGCCTCCATAGCTTACAGCACCAATTACATCCTGGCCTCCTACTACACAAACAGCAAGGGAGAAAAGATTTTAAAAATTACTAAACTAAAAGGAGAAACTGTACCCAGAATAAATACATCTAGCAAGCCAAATGCGGAAACACCAACAAAAAATTACAATCTATACCAAGAAACAGGAATAGATGACCCAGGTTAGAGGAACAAAATAAGCCTGCAGATGACATAAAGGAGCTGAAACAACTAATCTTATTTTTTCAAAAAAAAATCTCCTTAATAAATTCAATGAGATGGCTAAAGAGATTAAGGATATTAAGAAGACATTGGATGAGCACAAAGAAGAATTTGAAAGCATACATAGAAAAATATCAGACCTTATGGGAATGAAAGGTACAATAAATGAAATAAAAAATGCACTGGAGGCCTATAACAGCATATTTGCAGAAGCAGAAGAAAGGATCGGCGAGCTCGAAGACATGGCCTCCAAAAGCAAACAAAGAAAAGAACAGATGAAGAAAAGAATGTAAAAAGTTGAACAGGGTCTCAGGGAACTAAATGACAGCAAGAGACGTGCAAACATACATGCCATGGGTGTCCTAGAAGGATAAGAGAAGGCAAAAGGAATATCTGAAAAAATAATGGTGGAAAATTTCCCAACCCTATTGAAGGACATAGATATCTCTGTCCAAGAAGCATGATGTACTTCCATCTGAAGAAATCCAAATAGACCTACTCCAAGACACATATTAATCAGACTGTCAAATGCCAGAGACAAAGAGAGAATTCTGAGAACAGCAAGAGAAAAGCAATGCATAACATATAAGGGATACCCAATAAGATTAAGTGCCAATTTCTCATCAGAAACCATGGAGGCAAGAAGGCAGTGGTATGATATATTTAAGATACTGTAGGAGAAAAACTGCCAGCCAAGAATTTTATACCCAGCAAAGATTATCTTTAAAAATGAGGGTGAGACAAGAATATTTACAGATAAACACAAACTGAGAGAGTTTATAACAGAAAGACCAGCTTTGCAGGATATACTAAAGGAAGTGTTATAGACTGAAAAGAAAAGACAGGAGAGAGATCTGGAAGAGAGTCTAGAAATGACAAGTGTATCAGTAACAGTAACTAAAAGTGTCAATATAAAATGACAGACAAAATGCAAAGATCAAAATCAATTAAATAAGAATGCCTTTACAGTAATAACATTGAAGGTTAATGGTTTAAACCCCCCAATCAAAAGACACAGACTGGCAGAATGGACAAGAAAATATAAGCCGTCTCTATGTTGTCTGCAAGAGACTCACCTTAGACCCAAGGATACCAATACACTGAGAGTGAAAGGTTGGAAAAATATATTCCACCCATGCAGTAACCAAAAAGAGCTGGGATAACAATACTTATATCAGATGATATAGCCTTCCAAAGCAAAACTGTTATTTCTTTAAAAGAAATAACCATCATAAATATATATGCACCTAACCAGGATGCCCCAAGATATATGAGGCAAACCCTGGCAAAACTGAAGGGAGAAATAGACATCTCGACAATAATAGTTGGAGACTTCACTATACCACTCTCAGCATTGAGAGAACATCTGGGCAGAAGATCAGTAAGGAAACAGAGAGCTTGAATAATATGATAAATGGACTAAACCTAGTAGACATATGCAGAACATTGCACCCCATAACAGCAGGATATACATTCAAGTGCTCATGGATCTTACTCCAGGATAGACTGTATGTTGGGTCACAAAGCGGATCTCAATAAATTCAACAAAATTGAAATTCTACAAAGCACTTTCTCTGATCATAATAGAATAAAGTTAGAAATCAACAAGTGGCAAATAAAGGGAAAATTCACATGTATAGGGAGATTAAACAACACACTCTTAAATAATCAGTGGGTCAAAAAGGAAATTTCAAGACAAATCAATAAATATCTTGAGATGAATGACAATGAGAATACAACACATAAGAACCTATGGGATGCTGTGAAGGCAGTGTTGAGAGGAAAATTTATAGCCCTCAATGCCTACATTAAAAAAAGAAGAAAGACCTAACATCAATGACCTAACTATGCAGCTGGAGGAATTAGAAAAAGAACAGCAAGCTAATCCCAAAGCAAGGAGAAGAAATGAAATAACAAAGATCAGAGCAGAAATAAATGAAACTGAGAAGAAGGAGAAAAAACAAACAATAGAGAAAATTAACAAAACCAAAAGTTGGTTCTTTGAGAAGATTAACAAAATCGACAAACCCTTAGCTAGACTGACTAAGAAAAAAGAGATAAGATGCAAATAAATTAAATACAAAATGATATGGGGAACCTTACTACTGACCCCACAGAAATAAGAGAGATCATAAGAGCATACTGTGAACAACTTAATGATAAAAAACTAGACAATGTAGATGAAATGGAAAAATTCCTAGGAATGTACAAACAACCTACACTGACACTAGAAGACATAGAAGACCTCAACAAACCAAACACAAGTAAAGAGATTGAAATAGTCATCAAACATCTCCCTAAATGAAAAGTCCAGGATCAGATGGTTTTAGAGGTGAGTTCTACCAAGCATTCAAAGAATATTTAACACCAGTCTTACTCAAGCTCTCCCAAAAAATTGAACAAAAGGAATGCTACTGAACTCATTCTATGAAGCCAATATCACCCCAATACCAAAGCCAGATAAAGATATTACAAAAAAAAGAAAATTTAAGACCCATTTCTCTAATGAATACAGATGCAAAAATCCTCAATAAAATACTTGCTAATCAAATCCAACAACACATTAAAAGAATTATCCATCATGATCAAGTGGGTTTTATACCAGGCACGCAAGGCTGGTTCAACATAAGAAAACCAACCAGCATAATACACCACATTAATAAATCAAAGAAGAAAAATCACATGATCTTATCAGTTGATGCAGAAAAGGCATCTGACAAAATACAGCATCATTTCTTGATAAAAATACTACAAAGAATAGGAATTGAAGGAAACTTTCTCAACTTCATGAAGGCCATATACGAAAAACCCAGAGCTAACATTGTATTCAATGGTGAAAGACTGAAAGCTTTCCCTTTGAGATCAGGGACAAGACAAGGATGCCCACTGTTACCACTATTGTTCGATATGGTGCTAGAGGTTCTAGCAAGAGCAATCAGGCAAGAAAAAGAAATAAAAGGCATCCAAATTGGAAAGGAAGAATTAAAATATTCACTATTCACAGATGATATGATTGTATATCTAGAAAGTCCCGAAAAACTACAACAAAGCTGCTAGAGCTAATAAATGATTTCAGTTGAGTGTCAGGATACAAGATCAATATGCAAAAATCAGTGGTGTTTCTATTCACTAATAATGCACAATCTGAGGAGGAAGTCAGGGAAAATTTTCCATTTACAATAGCAACTAAAAGAATCGAATATTTAGGAAAAAATTTAACCAAGGATGCAGAGCACTTGTGTTCAGAAAACTATAATGCATTGCTAAAAGAAATTTAAAAAGACTTAAATAATTGGAAGATCATTCCATGCTCATGGATTAGAAGTCTAAACATTGTCAAGATGTCAATTCTACCCAATTGATATCCCAATAAAACTTCCACCAGCATTTTTTAAGCAAATGGAAAACACAATTATCAAATTTACCTGGAAGGGTAAGAGGCTCCAAATAGCCAGAAACATCTGAAAAATAAAAAGTGAAGTTGGAGGACTCTCACTTCCAGACTTTAAATCATATGACCTGGCTATAGTGGTAAAAACAGCATGACATTGACATAAAGATAGACACATAGACCAATGGAACTGAATTGATGGTTCAGAAACAGACCCTCACATCTATGGCCAAGTGATTTTTAACAAGCCTGTGAAGCCCTCCCACTTGGGGCAGAAGAGTTTATTCAACAAATGATGTTGAGAGACCTGGATATCCACAGCCAAAAGAAAGAAAGAAAACCCCTCTCACACACCTTATACAAAAACTCACTCAAAATGGATCAAAGACCTAAATGTAAAAGGAAGTACAATAAAGCTCCTAGAAGAAAATGTAGGGAAACATCTTCAAGACCTGGTGGTAGGTGGTGGATTCTTAAACTTTACACCAAAAACACAAGCAACAAAAGAAAACATGGATAAATGGACCACCTCAAACTTAAACTTTTCTGTGATTCAAAGGACTTCATCAAGAAGGTGAAAAGGTAGCCCAGTCAATGGGAGAAAATATTTGGAAACCACTTATCCAATCAGGGTTTGATTTCCCTTCTATATAAAGACATCATACAACTCAACAATAAAAGAGCAAGCAATCCAATTTAAAAATGGGCAAAATATTTAAATAAACATTTCTCCAAAGAGGAAATACAAATGGCCAAAAAGTACATGGAAAAATGGTCCATATCACTAGCTATTAGGGAAATGCAAATTAAAACAACAATGAGATATCATCTAACACCACATAGCCTGGCCATTATTTAAAAAAACAGACAATAAGTGCCAGAGAGGATGTGCAGAAAGAGGAACACTCCTTCACTGTTGGTGGGAGTGTAAAATGGTGCAGCCTCTGTGGAAGACAGTTTGTAGGTTCCTCAGGAAGCTAAATATAGAACAGCCTTATGATCCGGCAATTCCTCTACTAGGAATATATCCAAAAAACCTGAAAACTATGACATGAACAGACATCTGCACAACAATGTTCATAGCGTCATTGTTCACAATTGCCAAAAGATGGAAACAATCCAAGTGTCCATCCACCAATGAATGAATAAACAAAATAAGGTATATACGTATGATGGAATACTATGCTGCAGTAAGAAGAAATGAAATTGGGACATATGTGACAACATGGATGAGTCCTGAAGACATTATACTAAGTGAAGTAAGTCAGACACAAAAGGACAAATATTTCATGGTCTCCTTAATAAGAACTAAATACAAATAATAAACACATGGAATTAAAACCTAGAGTATAGGTTATTAGGAGATAAGAGGAGGGTTGAGAAGAACTATGGATGCTTAATGTATGTAAAAGTTTTAATTAAGTTGACTGTAAAAGTGTGGAGATAGATAGAGTTGATAGTAACACATTATAGTGAGTAGCAACTGGATTATAAACAGGTTTGTGGCTGAAAAAGGTAGTCTGGGGAAGTAAACATCAATAGAAAGAAAGCTAAAGAATAATCTAGGGACTGAATAATACAGTGAACCCAGAGGGTACAAATGCAAGAGAGTCCTTCTGTGAGCTAGAGCAGACGTACATCAGTATTGCACGGTGATAGGAATATGGAGAAGCATGGGATACAATTGGTGTTACCTATAGACTGTGGCTAGCAGCAATACTCTAATATTCTTGCATCAGTGCCAAAGCTATACTGTGTTGATATGGAGGTGTATGGAAAAAGTGTGTGTGATGGTCAGGCTATTGTGTCAACTCAGCCAGATAATTGTACCCAGTTGTTTGGTCAAGCAAGCACTGGGCTAACTGTAATACAAGGACGTTGATGGACTTTAGTCACCATTGACTTTACTGCAGAGGTAAAGCATAGATAGCTGGTTAAAATTACATCAACCAGGGAGATTGCCATAGGCAGTGAGTGACACTTAACCCAATCAGTTGAATCCCTTAAAACGGGAAGTGATTCCAGCATTGAGACAGAATTTCCCAGCTCGTCTTTGGACAGCCAACATCTCATAGAACTAGTCAAGAATCTTCATTGGACTTTCATCAGAGCTCCTGCTTTCAGCCTGCCTGCAGAACCTGAACTTGTGCATCCCCATGGCTGCCTGACAGACTCTGATAAATCTCTTACTATCAACAGATATCCCTTGTTGATTCTGTTTCCCTAGAGAACCCTGACTAATACAGTGTGTCACATGTATGCTATGGACCATGAGTGGTGATAATAGTCTGATGATATTGTTTCATAATCTGTAACAAAAGTTCCACCATGATGTGGAGTTGTATGGGAAATCTACCCATCTTATGACTGTTTTGCAAGTTCACAATATCTGTAATAAAAGTATATTTTTAAAAAATAGTATGGGTTGGGGGGAAAATACACCAAATGTAAGATAAGGACTATAGTTTATAGCAATATTTTGACAATGCTCTTGCATAATTTGTAACAAATATTTCACAACAATGCAAAGAGTTGGTGGAGGGGTGATGTATGAGATCCCTGTGTGATGTTATGGATGTTTATTTTATAAGTTTACGATCTTCACTACATATTTATTGTTTATGCATGTTCATGTATGAATGATATACTACAATAAAAGTAAATTAAAAATTTAAAAATAAAACAAAGGAAAAATATTTAAATTAACATCAGCAGACCCTAAGTACAAGAAATATTAAAGAAAGTCCTTCAGGTAGAAAGAAAATTATGCCAGATGAAAATAAGAATCTATACAAAGTTTTACTGAGCAAGTGGGTTTGTTGTCCAATGTACATAGAAGGCAATACTATGACGACAGGATTTCAAGCAAAGAAAGAGCTTTATTGTGAGGCTGCCAGGCAAGGTGACAGGAGATGAGACAGGAGATGAGCTCAAATCTGTCTTCCCAAGTTGAAGAAGCTTGGATTTTTATGGTATACAAAAAAGGGAGGTAGGGATTATGAAGAAATCCAAATTGTCATGTACCAATTGGTTGTTGATAGAATCACCTGAATAGGCAGGGGAAAACTTGACTACATAGTCATGATAACAGAACATGCACAGATGGGCATCATTCTACCTCATACATTGCATGATTTAAAAATGGCATCTGTAGTATTAAGATTGGATGGAGGGAAACGGACTTTGGCCCAGTGGTTAGGGCGTCCGTCTACCATATGGGAGGTCCGAGGTTCAAACCCCGGGCCTCCTTGACCTGTGTGGAGCTGGCCATGCGCAGTGCTGATGCGCGCAAGGAGTGCCGTGCCACGCAAGGGTGTCCCCCGCGTGGGGGAGTCCCACGCGCAGGGAGTGCGCCCGTGAGGAAAGCCGCCCATCGTGAAAAAGAAAGTGCAGCCTGCCCAGGAATGGTGCCGCCCACACTTCCTGTGCCGCTGACGACAACAGAAGCGGACAAAGAAACAAAAGCAGACAAAGAAACAAGACGCAGCAAATAGACACCAAGAACAGACAACCAGGGGAGGGGGGGAAATTAAATAAATAAATAAATCTTTAAAAAAAAAAAAAAAAAGAGTGGATGGAAATTCAGCAGGGCAGACATCAACAAGTTACTTTCAGTCACAGTTAGTGGGGAGGGTGCAAACACAGGCCCAGGAAGGTTCCGAGAACTGATTAAAACTACTTGGAGTTAGAATAAACAGGGTATAAAGGAGGGGGCAAAGGAGTATTCAGTGATGATGACAACTGAAGGTCAAGTAGAGCAGCTGGTTACAATGATTAAAGATTAATAAATCACTTGGCTAAAATAACTATAATAAAAAGTGAACGCCAAAAGGAAGCATCTGGTTAATGCAATGAGTAAGGATTAATAAATCTTGTTTTAGCTGTTTAATAAGCAATTTGAGCAGCCACTCAAATGTCAGGGACAGTCATGCAGCAACTTCAATAGGAATGAAGAGCAGAAATGGTGTGTGTGTGTGTGTATTTCTCGTTATTTATATCAGTTAAAAAGATACTTGACTGCTTAAACAATATAATAACTATTTAGCATGAAGTTTTAACATATTTAGAAGTAAAATGCATTACAATTTTAGCACAGAGTCTGGGAGGAGAGCAATGGAAATATGCTGTTGTAGGTTCTTTTACTATACATGAAGTGGTATAATATCACTTGGAGGTAGGCTGTGATAAGTTAAAGGTGTATGCTATAAAACCTAAAGCAACCTTAAAATAATAAAAACAAAGAGTTACAAGTATGTCTTAGTCCTGCCTTAGCTGCTGTAGCAATGTGATATGGTTATGAATTCCAAATATAGATATTGGATTATGTTTGTAATCTGGTCTGTACCTGGGCATGCTTAAATTATGCTTAGAGCTTTGACTGGGCCACGTCATTAGGGTGTTGAGTCCCCACCCCTTGGTGGGGAGTTTTTCTGCCCCAGGGTACGGAGAGTATGGGGACTCAAAGATAAAAGGCATGGCAAAGGACAGAGTTGAGGGTTTTTGATGTTGGAGTTCTGATGCTGGAGTTTGATGCTGAAGTCTTAAGCTGCAGCCCCAGGAAGTAAGCACACAGAGGAAAGAGAAGCAAGCCCCGGGAAGAGAGGACGTGAGCCAGGAGTAGCACATAGAGGAATTGAGATGGCTCCTTAGACATGGTAGAAACCCCAGGGAGAGAGACAGAGCCATTCACCTGTAGTCTACAGCTGATGTTGTGGAGAGAGGCAAAGTCTAAGGAGGCTCATAGTCTACAGCTGACCTTGTGGAGAAACCAGATGCGCTGAGCCCAGAGGAACCCAGGAAGCCTGAATCCTCACAGACATTGGCAGACATCTTGCTCCAACAGGTGGAAATAGACTTTGGTTAGGGAAGTAATTTATGCTTTATGACCTGGTATCTGTAAGCTCCTACCCCAAATAAATACCCTTTATAAAAAACAACCAATTTCTGGTATTTTGCATCAGCACCCCTTTGGCTGACTAATACAGCTGCTATCACAAATACCATGCAATAGATTGACTTAAACAAGCATTTATTGGCTCATGGTTTCAGAGGCCACAAGTCCAACATCAAGGTATTAGCGGGGCTTCCTTTCTTCCCAAAGGCAGCATTCTGGTGCTGGTTTGCTGCAATCCTTGGGGTTCCTTGGCTTGCATCTCTGTCTCAGGTCACATAGAGGTGTCCTCTCCTTTCTTCTGTCTGTTTTTCTGGTGTCTGCCTGACTTCCTGCTTCTGGCTTTTTATTAGGCTTCTAGTAACCCAGATTAAGGCCCATCCTCATTCAGTTGGGTCACACTGTCTTAGTTTCCTAGCTGCTAAAACAAATACCATACAAGGGGTTGGCTTAACAACGGAATTCATTGGCTCACAGCTTCAGAGACTACATGGTTCGTTTCCTTCTAAGGCCAGGATCTTCTGGCTGCCTGGCACTCTTCAGGTTTCCTTGGCTTTTCTGTCACATAGCAATGCACTTAGCAGCTTCTTCTTTCTCTTCTGGTTTCCATTGGCTTTCAGCTTCTGACTGCTACCTGTGCCTTCTCTCTCTGTGACCAATTTCCTTTGCTTATTAAAACTTCAGCCGTATTTCTTTAAACCCTGCTCTCATTCAGTTTGGGCACATCTTAACTAATAATATCTTCAAAGAGCTTATTGAAGGTTCTGGGTTCATACCACAAGACCAGGGGTTTGGACCTAAACATGCTTTTTGTGGGGACATGATTCAATTCCCAACAGTGGTTTTATTTTATTCATCCATAAACATTTTACTATGAGCTCATTGAGTTCCTCTAAAAGTCCAATCCAAATTTTCATTGGAAATACATTGAATTTATGGATTTACCGAGAAAGAAAGGAAATTTTAAAATATTAAACCATCCAATCATGAGCATGGAATATCTGTCAATTTACTCAGATCATCTTTATGTTCTTTCTTAGAATTTTAAAGTTTTCTTCCTGGTGATTACCTTGTGTATGCTTGGCTATTAACTCCCATATACTTTCACACTTTTGTGAAAGATAACTTATTTTCGTTACCATTAGCTATCATTAGCTATTGCTAGTAGAAACTTTTTTTTTTTTAAAGATTTATTTTTATTTATTTAATTCCCTTCCCCTCCCCCGGTTGTCTGTTTTCTGTGTCTTTTTGCTGCACCTTGTTTCTTTTCTGCGCTTCTGTTGTCGTCAGCGGCACGGCAAGTGTGGGCGGCGCCATTCCTGGGCAGGCTGCACTTTCTTTCACGCTGGGCAGCTCTCCTTACGGGGTACTCCTTGCGCGTGGGGCTCCCCTACGCGGGGGACACCTCTGCGTGGACACCTCTGCGTGGCACGGCACTCTTTGCGCGCATCAGCACTGCGCATGGGTCAGCTCCACACGGGTCAAGGAGGCCCAGGGTTTGAACCAAGGACCTCCCATGTGGTAGACGGACGCCCTAACCACTGGGCCAAAGTCCGTTTCCCGAAGTTTATTCTATAAATTGTGGAGGTTGTTGGCTTTTTAGGCATATGATCATATTATCTGCAAAATAATGTCAGTGTATCTCTTCCAAACCTTAACACTTTTTTTCCCTTTTCTTTTAACTTTAGCCACATTCTCTAGGATCATGTTAAACAGTGAAATTCTATTTTCTATACCAGGGATTGGCAGGCCAAATCCAACCTGCTGCCTATATGCCAATGACATTGTATGGCCCATAAGCCAATGACATTTGCAAATAATTTGATACTAGGAAAACTGACTTGCATCCCTAACTATTCCAAAAAGTGAATTCTAGTCTTCATATTAATAATCCGTATTACAAAAAAGTACTCAATATATTTTTAATTTCATTTTTTTAAATGTGGAAATATGCTTTTTCTATTATATTAGCACCTACGTAATATCTGCCACTTTGCCTCTTGGCTTGCAAAGACTAAAACATTGACTATCTGGCCGTTTATAGAAAGTGTTTGTTGACCCCCTTTCCTATAGGACGGCCTTCAACCCTGACTGCTATTTACTATAGCTATTTCCCCTCAACAATCCATGGTTTAGGCATTTTAGGCCCTTTTTCACCACCTGTAAGATGGAAATAGTATTACCAACACCCTAATCATGGATTGTTATCAAACTGAAGCCCTCAGAGCACCTTGCATAGAAGAGGCATTAAATTACGTGACTGTGTAATTAAGAAGATGTTTTTAAGTAGTCCTGTTAACGCTCACCTTTAAATATCATGAAAAACTTAAACATGAACGGAGGAAATATGGATAAATGTTAAATAAACTTCCAGAATAAATATCAAACCAGGACACCCTGAGGTTATTTTGGGGCTTCAAGGACAAGGATGAAGACTCCAAATCTCCATTCTTGGCTAGAGCACTTTGTCATTTGACCCTTTCCTCAGGACAGAACTTTAGTTGAAACTGTCTCATCCTGGAAGCAGGCCCATCAAGATACTGGATGTTGCTCTTAAAAATAAGCATTTCAGAGATACTGTTTTGTTGGTTTCAAAAAGTTTATAATCGGGGAAGCGGATTTGGCCCAATGGATAGAGGGTCCGCCTACTACATGGGAGTTCCGCGGTTCAAACCCAGGGCCTCCTGACCCACGTGGTGAGCTGGCCCACGCGCAGGGCTGATGCGGGCAAGGAGTGCCCAGCCACACAGGGATGTAAAATGGGAATCATATAATACCTAAATCATGGATTGTTGTGAAGATTAAATTAATTAATCGTGAAAAGCACAGTGCCTGGCAAACAATAAGCACAATCTTAAGTGTTTGCTCTTATTCTTTTGAAGCATTTCTTGATTCAATTTGCTAATGATATAATTGTAATTTTTAATTGCAGATGCTTATCAGATTTGGGGGTTAAGGTAATGCTAACTTCATAAGATAATTAAGAGATTTCCACCAGAAAATAATTCAAATGGTTTGGAATTTTCTATTCTTTAAAGATTATACTTTAAATTACGGTGAATGTTTATATAAAACCAACTAGGCCATCACCTGTGATAATTGGTTTCTTCTGATTTTCTATTTCTCTCAGGCGGCACTCATTAGCGCTGTCCCCTAAATAGTACCCTTCTCCTAAGCACATTGTAGTTGGATGTGACTTGCTTTGATGAGTGACTGAAAAGCGAAAAGAATGAGATTTTTAAAAGCTCTCCAGGTGATTCAGAAGTGCAGCCAAAGTTGAGAGCCTCTCACGAAGGTCAGAACTAGTTTAAATCGGAACCGGGAGGGATCTCCCAAAGTCATGGCTTAGTTTCTCTCCCTCCTTTTCCTCTTTCCTCCCTTTCCTCTCTTCCTCGCCAGTTTGCAGTGCGGGGAGGAAGCCGGGAGGAGGGGAGCTCACGACTGGCCCCTTGGGATTCGCCAGGTGCCCAGGGGAGCCCCAGGGTGCACCTTAGGTTCCCCAGAGGCGGCCTCTCGGGCGCTCCTGGCTCAGGCTGGTCTCCCCTGCGGGAGAGAGACGCACGCGGCTGGCGGCGCCCGCGCGGCGGGCAGATGCGGGGAAGCCCGGAAGCTCGGCGGCCCCTCGTGGCCGTCCTCGCCGGCTGCAGCCTCGCCGCCGGCGCGCTCGGGGCTAAGAGCGCGGAGTCCCGCGCATTCTGCAAGTTTGGGCACCAAGCGGCCACGGGCAACTTCCGGGGACCTCTCGCAGCGGGCCTGGGGCTCCCGCCGGCTTCCCCGGAGTCGCTGCAGGCCTGAGAGGCCAGGCCGGCCAGGACGGCGGGGGAGGCAGCAGCCCGGAGAGGCGGCGGGGGGCGGGAAAGTAGCTGCCTCCGCGGCAGCTGGTGGAAGGCCGGGGCAGAGATGTCCACAACCCGGTGCACACAGGGCGGCGAGGACAGAGCCTGCAGCCGGTCGGTGGTTTGTCGTTCTCTGTAGCCCGCAGGTTTGTTCGGGGCAGCCCCTAGCAGCGTTGGGGAACAGGCGGCCTTTGCTTGCCAGAGCCGGGGCCCATATCTGTATCCCCAGAATCCAGATCTCTGAACCAGGTCTTCGAAGCACCAGGTGGTGCAGAACCAGCATCTGGCCCTAGATGCCCTAATTATTTTAGAGCCTTCACTTGCACCCAGCTTCCCCAGCGTCCCCAGCTCAATGCCTTTAAGAACTAAGGGAGGGAAGGGGACTTGGCCCAGTGGATAGGGTGACCGTCTACCACATGGGAGGTTCTCAGTTCAAACCCCAGGCCTCCTTGACCCATGTGGAGCTGGCCCATGTGCAGTACTGATGCGCGCAAGGAGTGCCCTGCCATGCAGGGGTGTCCCCCGCGTGGGGGAGCCCCACGCGCAAGGAGTGCGCCCGTGAGGAAAGCCGCCCAGCGTGAAAAGAAAGTGCAGCCTGCCCAGGAATGGCGCCGCCCACACTTCCCGTGCCGCTGACGACAACAGAAGCGGACAAAGAAACAAGACGCAGCTAATAGACACCAAGAACAGACAACCAGGGGAGGGGGGGAAAATTAAATAAATAAATAAATCTTTAAAAAAAAAAAAAAAAAAAAAAAAAAGAACTAAGGGAGGGAAGGGGACTTGGCCCAGTGGATAGGGTGACCGTCTACCACATGGGAGGTTCTGGGTTCAAACCCTGGGCCTCCTTGACCCGTGTGGAGCTGGCCCATGTGCAGTGCTGATGCGCGCAAGGAGTGCCCTGCCATGCAGGGGTGTCCCCCACATAGGGGAGCCCCACGCGCAAGGAGTGCGCCCCGTAAGGAGAGCCGCCCAGCATAGAAGAAAGTGCAGCCTGCCCAGGAATGGTGCCCCACACAGGGAGAGCTGACACAGCAAGATGATGTAACAAAAAGAAACACAGATTCCCGGTGCCGCTGATAAGGATAGAAGCAATCACAGAAGAACACTCAGCGAATGGACAGAGAGAGCGGACAACTGGGGGGGGAGGAGGGTAGAATAAAGAAAGAACTAAGGGAGGAGCCTCATCTCAGCCCCATCCCTGCCACCGCCCTGAGGGCTTTGAGCTCCGTGCCTGGCGGGGGAAGTCAGTAATTCTTCTTCCAAATATTGGCATCTCCTGCTTAACATCAGAAATATGTGTGAAAATGCTGACTGGAAGGTTATTTCCTACCTTTAAGTAGCTTTATTGAGTTCTAATTGACATGCAATAAACAGCACACGATTAATGTGTAAATGTGATATTGAAATATGGATATGCCCGTGAAACCATCCCCACAGTCAAGACTGAATATATCTGTAGTGAGTCAAAATAAAATAAAGGCTTTGCGCTGTCATGAGGCCTCAGTATCTCGGATCTTGCCTTGAGTAACAGAGGTCCCTCAGCGATCACCCCGAACCCCCACTTATACAGGATAAACCACTTCTCCCTGTCCTCCCCTCATCCTGTGTTGGCGCCTCAAGTCCAAAACAAACTCGCCAGTCCCCACTCTTGCTCCACCAACCCCACAGCTCATCCTCTGTAACCTTCTGAAGGCGCAGGCCCAGGTCCACTGTAACCTCCCTCCTGCTTGGGGGAGCCTACACCCCGATGTGCTACTCCGTGGGACCCTGCGAGCTGCAGGCGCCTCTCTGTTCTAGGACCCGTGAGGACGAACCAACTTTCCTTTCATACTTCTCCGGTGCCCCTGGTCCTTGCCACACCTGGCTATCCATATGAAGAGCCCTGCTATTCACACAATTATCCATCACCCTCCGGAATGTTCTCATCCCCTCCTGATTCCTCCATCCCTCAGTGCGACCCCACTGCTCAGGCAACCACTGCTCCGGTTTCTGTCACTGTAGTTTGCATTTACTAGAGAGAGATACAAGTGGAATCATCAGTATGGACTCTTTTGGGTTTGGGTTGGCTCCTTTCACTAAGTCGATTCATGTCACCGTGCGTAGGCTGAGTAGCTTTCCATTGTACCGATATAGAATAAATTGTTTATCCAGTCGCCAGTTGATGAACATTTGGATTGTTCGCAGTTTGTGGCTACTACAGATAAAGCTACTGTGAATATTCGAGTACAAGTCACTGTATGGAAATATGCTTTCATTTCTCTGGGGTTGTACCTAGGAGTGGAAGGCCTGGGTCATATAGTAGGAGCATGTTTAATTTTTTAAGAAACTGCCAGACTGTTTCCCAAAGGGTTGTACTATTTTACATCTCCACGAAGCATGAGAGTTCCATATCTTCCATGTCCTCACCAACACCTCATACTACAAACGGGGAAAACTATGATGTTATCCATAACCCAAAACTCCCCAATTTCCTAAGCACAGCAACGTGCCGATATGAAAGCTGCAAACTGTAATGATGGGACATAAAAGGCTTAAAACATACGGTTTTAAAACTGACATGGTTGCTTGATGTTGGACAACCTGTGGTGCTTTTCTTAGCACAGCAAAGATTCATGTCTCTTTTGTGGCTGATTCTGAAATTCTACCACTTGTATGCGCAATGTAATTCTAGCTTTTCCTACAGATTGTTAAAAATGTTGCATTATTTTTTGGAATGTCAACATAAAGTCTTCATGGTCAGGCAGCTGCCAAAAACCGCATTAGACTGAGAAATACATATAATCTATGAAAATTTGGGCATTGAAAACTAAAAGGTATTCTACTGGGGAAACATTCTGTGCATATGTCTATTCCTTGGTCGCCCCTGGGGCACGCAATAGGATGACACTCTCCACCTCCTTGAAGTTGGGTGTGACCATGTGACTTGTTTGGTTGGTGATACATGAGCAGAAATGTGTGTCCCCCATCGAAAGGAGCATCAAGAGCCAGTACACAGCCCTCCCGTCACTCCCACTTTGCCACGTGGCCAGCACAAGTCTCCTCCATCCACCTGTCCCAGAGGACAAGGACTCAATGCTCAGAGACGAGCCACCCTGTGATGAACGGTTTGCTTCAAGAAAGCAACCTTTGTAGTGTTAAGCCACTGAAATATCGAAGGTTTTTACCACAGTAGATCATGACTTCACTGCCTTCACATTTTGCTGGGGAATCAAAATTCCTCCCGATTTCCAGGTTCGTTGCCATGGAATTACATGCAGTAGTCTCATGTATTTTGTAATCTCTTCCAAATATGTCATTAATTATATTGCTTTTCTTATTTTCAATCACATTTTTACTCTCTGCTATCTCTGCCAAATGTACCAGGAATTTATATATTTCACTACTCTTTTCAAAGAGCCAGATTTTGGCTTTATTGGTTCAATTTTGTTTGTAGTCTAATTTCAGCTTTTATGTGAAGAGTGTCTAGTGTGGTAGTTAAGATTATGGGCTCGGAAGCAACTGCCTGGGTTTCAATCCCAGCTTTGTCAGTGTCTGAGTGTGGCCCTGGGGAAAATACCCTCCCTGAACTTCAGTTACCTCATTTATAAAATGGGATAATGAGAGCACCCACCGCAGGTGGTTGCTCTAAGCATTAATGCACATAAAACAGGTGATTTGTATGTGTTCAGCCAGGGTTAGTATTTCTCTCCTGTTTCGTTCCTCCCAAAATGTTGAAATTAACTTCTGGTTCATTTCTTTTCACTCTTTAAAATACGAAAGGCATTAAAGCTAACATATGCCCCAGAATGCAGCTTAAATTTTTTCTTTTGGTACAAAATATTCCCTTTTTGATATTTTACAGTGTGCTTTAAATTATTTTGACTTCCTATTTGATCCAGTCATTTAATTTCACACTCTGTTCAAAGTAATTAAGAATTTCTCATCGATCATATTTTTTATTTATTAATCAGAAAAGGACATGGGGTTTTATGTCCTGTTTTATACATTCCACTGAACCTACATTCTTTGCATTGTAAACGCCTTGTATAGTTCTCTATAGATCTAGGACTGCAATTTCTTTCCAAAAAAGAATTTTTTTTTGCCCACTAAATAGTCTGGTCATTTTTATGAGGTATTTTCAACAATCCCACTAAAATTGTTCTGTGTTTTGAGAGGATTTTTTGCTTTGCTTTACAGTTGGCTAAATCTAGGCTAAGTTTCACTGCCATATTTTCAATTTAAGCTCCAAGTAATTATCTTACATCCTTTGTCTTCTTAATGCTTTTAACAACCTTGACCTTCCTTAAATTTGTCAAATAACACTGCTTACCTATTTTGTTTTGATTTCCTCTTAATCTCTTTGCCTTTCATTATATCACTCTAAAAATCACAGCTATGCTTTTTAACTCACTCCGACAGCCCTTTTAGTAATAGGAAAGGTCAGCTGGCTCCTCTTTAACTGACTTTTACAACTTGCTTCCTATTTTTACTGTTTACTCTTGACTCTTCCTGTTTCTTAGAATGGATGATTTGATCATGGTTTTTCATAATCTTTTTTTTTTTCTCTCATTAATTTAGAAGTTCTACAATGTTCATTCTAGGGGTTCCTATCCTGTTCTTAAATAAAATCTATTTCTTTATTGCTGTCATAAATTGGCCAGTAAACTAAGATGAGTACAAGGACTTGTTCTGGAAAGATGTTAAGTATTTTATACTTCTACACGCTGAACTTGACTCAAGTGGACTTAAGCAGAAACATGTTTTGTTCAACACCAGTACACCACATGCAGTAGGAAGTCATGTTCTTGATGTTCAAAAATACACTTAAAATTTGTAGACTAAAAGCACAATGCTAAAGAGGACTATGTTGTTAAGAGAGAGGGCTAATGCAAAGCACACGCTTACTGGTAAATCGAGTTCTATATCCAGATGGTTTTTAGATGTTCTCTCCTTTAGAAACAGCTCCATCTTCAAAGTCCTTCACCTTGTTAGGACACTCTCTCAACATGTCTAACAGTTAACTTTAACGTTCCAGCAATGCCCCTTGGGCTTTGGAGGCAGGGCTGGTGAAGCAATACATTTAAATCTAAAGTGCTTGAAGTTAGTAGTAAGGAAATGCACAGTCAGCCAGGTACTCTGTAGTATTCAAGGAATTACCACTTGGACTCCCAGTTAAACACAGTACACTGGATACATGCTGGATCTCTTCTGAAACCCTGCCAAGATGAATTGAAGATTGGGGAGGAGGGAAGGGAAATGGGGGCAGAATCCCGCAAAGACAGAGAGGACCAGCAGAGAAGCTGAACAAGGTTTTGGAATTTGGCAAGCACACCTCTGAGAGCTGCCTTAGCAACTAGAGAAAGCTGGAAGTGTAGCCTCTGCAGGGGCTGGGGGAAGTCAAGAAGTAGACAGAGCCTTAGCGCAGTACTCTGGGAGGGCACAAGGTACAGGCCCAGGGAACTGAGAATCCAGCCCAGCAGACAGCGAGGCAAAGGAACACCCAAAACGGTGGGCTCAAAACCCACTTCACTGTCTCCTCCTCACAAGCCTGGAGAGACAGTCCAGGTGAGGGTAGCAGAGGCAGTGAGAAGTGGCACCTTTCTGGATACATTTTGAAGGCAAGCCAACAGGACTTCCTGATGGATAGGACATATAGCATGAGATAGAAAGAACGTTTTTGGCCATGGCAACTGGGGGAAAAATGAAGTTGACATTAACTGAAAAGGAGAACTGCAGGAGTTGCAGATTTAGGAATGAAGAACTAGAGTTCAGATTTCAATGTGAAGTTTGAGATGCCCTTGGGAATTCAAGTAGCAATGTTGAGCCATTATCTTTATCCTGGTCAGAAACGAATCTGCCCTGTTACAGGCTGTTTGCCATACAGGTATCCTTAAGATATTCCAGGACATAAGCTGTCACAAGATGTGCAGAAATGCTGTTAGGGATTGCCCTCCCCAATATTTACCCCTTGTTTCCATTCTGTCCTGGCCACACCGTCAGCCACTGAGTAAGAGGAGCCAAGGCCAAATCTGCTCAGTTTGTATTCTAAGCAGAATTAGACCAACCTGCAGTGTTAACCTCAGCTATGCCCTCAGGGTTCCAACTGAACAAATCCTTCACGCTCTCAATGTCTACCTTAGAGAACCAGGTGTCTGTCTTAAGTTTCTGTATTCACCCAAAACAGAACATATTAGGTAGGATTATAGGCTCTTAAATTGGTGGGACATACAGACTTGGAGTGTGGAAAGGCAGAAGTCTTATAACTCCAAATGAGAAGGCTTCTACACAAGGCCACATGGAGGGTTGCATCCAGGGAGATCACAGAAGGCAGCTAAAGGATAACCAACAAGGTAGCATTAGCTAGGTTGTGGGCACTTGACTAATTTGAATGATTCCATGAATTTTGGGGCCTAGAGGCTGATTGCTTGGCATGTGACCCCAGGGTGATGAGGATGGGCCCAGAGTGGTCCTGAAGGGCAAGTAATTGGGGTGTAGACTTAACACAGCTGCCCATGAAGGGGAACCAACAAGCCCTCCTAGCCATGTCAAGACAGAATTTCAAAGAAAACTATTATAGGACCCTGAAAAGGGGGCCCTACATTAGCTCACAGGCTGACAGTGACTAGCCTTCTACCTAGTTCTCATTTGGGGCATGTAATAGTTGGAAGTTCTTTTATGAATCCCCAAAGAGGATTATATTTTTTAATTAATCCATTCCGGTGGAAATGGGACCTTTTGATTGGATTACATCAGTGAGGCATGAACTAACTTGGGTCTCCACCTTCTTGATAGGTCTGATATGAACAGAGAAGGCGCTGCCATATTGATCCTGCCCTGTAAGGGAAGTCTGCAGGGAAAAGAAGCCCTGAGGGCTGACAGGTCCTGGAGTCAAACTACCAGAGCATCGAGGCACAGAAAGAGGCCTCCGAGGGGTTGGGTCCAGGGAGCAGCTCAAGGTTCAGGAGACTAGCCCTGCCATAGGCCTGATAGCTCCCAGCTGAACTAGGAAGAAAGCTGAGCTGGCAAGACAGAGGAGGCAGGAAAGAGACAAGCCCTATGGCTGGTTGCTACAGCTGAACTCCGGGAGCTGGGCTCCAAAAGCTGGTGAGCCTGGAGGGGAAGGTGGAGACCTGGCAAGAGATCGCCCACCATCTTGCATCACCACGTGGCTGCTGACTTTGCTGAGAAAGCACCTCTGGTGGTGCCTTGATTTGGCATTTCACTGCCTTAGAACTGTAAGCTTTTACCATAAATAACATCCCCACTATAAGAGCCAACCCATTTCTGGTCCGGTCTTGGTTTGCCACAGGACTGATGCAGGACTCTGAGGAGAGTCAGCCCAATATGTGCACAATACCAGCTAGGTCTCTGGTATGTCGGGCAAAGGAGGGCAGACCCATTATCTCTTAAGTTTCTTACAAAAGTTTAAGAAAGCCACACCAAGTGTCAACTTTCTGAAACAAGGCTCCAGGGGAAGTTCTGAAAGAAAAGGTCATTATGGCCCTCTCCCCCCAACACCTCCCAAGGTCTAACTAAAGTATTTCCTCCACTGCCACAAAACTTGGGCAGCCCATTCTAATAGCTGTAGCTTCACTTTTATACTCACCCTCCAGACCTTTCATCTAAAAGGGCCAGGTATACGAGAAGAAGGATTAATCTTAAATTTTGAGTCCCCCAGGTTGCCACCCAGAAGATGAGCTGACAGGTAAGCCTGGAGTTACTGTTAGGGGAACAAAGGCACACCATGCCCAAGAGGGCTCAGGATCGCCATCCCTCTCACCCTGGCTGTTACTCGGGAAGCAGTCGAGGTGATCCGCTTTCTGGGGACAGCTGCATTCAGTGCCTCAACTACTTTAAGCTGTTTAGTCCAGGCAGAAATAGAGGTGAAGTCAGACTATCAGCCCACTGTTGCTTAGCTTATAAGTCACATCGTCAGACTGCAAGTCATCTGGAAAGCTGAACACATGACAGATTAGCTTCAAGGACCACAGCAGTGTGCCTCAGAGTTGATGAAACAGTAACTTAAAAGAGTGTCAAGGGAGAGCAAAGGTCTGAGAGTCTGACCTGCTTGTGGTGGCCTCCCTTATCATGGGACAAACCCGTCAGCTTCTGGCAGGAGTCACAAGTCTGTACACAGCAGTAGTTTCTGCATCAAAAACAGCTGGCTTGGAAGCGGATGTGGCTCAGCCACTTGGATACCTGCCTGCCACATGGGAGGTCCCAGGTTTGGGTCCCAGGGCCTCCAAAAAGGAGAGGGGCAGACGCCACCTCCCGCTGTAACAGAGCAGAGGCCACAAGCTAGCAGTCTCCGCAGTGCACAGAGAGTGGGTGTGGCTCAGCTTCTTGGGCACTTGCCTCTTATGTGGAAAGTCCCAGGTTCTGTTCTCGGGGCCTCCTGGAGAAGGCAAATAAATAATGAGCAGACAGATGAGCGAACCATCTGGGGGAGGAGGTATAAATAAAGATAAAAGCAAATAAAAATCAATCTTAAGAAGAAAAAAACACACAAAAACAGCTGGGTCCAACCAGCAACTTGAGTCCTATCTGTATAAACCAATCTTTGCCATGGACATCCACATAAGTAGCAGATCAATGAGCACAGGATATCTTTAATCCACCACACTAGTTTTCCAAGCAGAACAAACTGCTAGGCCACTGGCAATAGCATGTGACTCAGTTACAACCCATGAGCAGGCCAGCTATGTCCATTTCAGATCTGTTTGACTGGTACTGAGGCTGAACATATATATCATCCCAGAAGACACCATCAGATTTCAGGTTAGCTAAACCATTTTTGAGTCAGGCCCAGGAAGGCTGAACAGGGCCCTGATGAGTGGGGACATAGTTTGCCCTAGAGGTACTACAGCTTTTTTTCCACATTAAGCCAAGAAGCAGACTTGGCCCAGTGATTAGGACATCTGCCTACTACGTGGGAGGTCTGCTGTTCAAACCCCGGGCCTCCTAACCCGTGTGGAGCTGGCCCTCGCGCAGTGCTGATACGTACAAGGAGTGCCATGCCACGCTGGGGTGTCCCCCACCTAGGGGAACCCCACGCGCAAGGAGTGTGCCCCGTAAGGAGAGCCACCCAGCGCGAAAGAAAGTGCAGCCTGCCCAGGAATGGTGCCACCCACACGGAGAGCTGACACAACAGGATGACGCAACAAAAAGAAACACAGATTCCCATGCCGCTGACAACAACAGAAGCGGACAAAGTCGACAATGCAGCAAATAGACACAGAGAACAGACAACCAGGATGGGGGGCGGGGGATGGAAGGGGAGAGAAATAAAGCTTTAAAAATAAAAAAAAGATGCCATTGGAGTCAGGACAGCTGTGTCCTTGAATCTACCATTTCTATTCCTGTGCAAGGCGCCCCTCTTTATTAACTTGAGTCTAATTTCGTCCACCCCAAAACAGGAATTTCAAGATGGAGAGTTAAGACCTCTACAGGTCAGGCATTCCATTTCAACAAGAGCCCAGCAGCTAGCCAATGGCTGATTTCCAAAAGGGGTGCACTTGGTAGCTTTTTCAGAGAGCCACGGGTCCAATACCCAAGGGCATCTCCAAGTGGAGGCAGCCTCCCTTTACCAGTGGCTCCATTTGGCAGACACTCATTTTGTTTTTAATGCCTAGAGTCCAATAAGATGCTAGAGCTACTTTTTGGCAGGGGGGGGGGCCCAAAGAGATAGCATTTTGTCCTTGACTGCCAGAAAGATGGCAAGTCCTTAACTCACCCACATAATCCTAAGAAACTTTGATTGGCACACAGTCCCCAAATTTTCAGCGTTTAACAGCCACACCTGCTGAAGCATGATGGCTGAGGCTTTTAACTTGCCAACAAACACATTCATGTAGTGATAACTTTGCACATCAGAGGGTAGAGGTTCTCATGCTACATCCTGATCCATCCACCAGTGCCCAATGGCAGTGGAGTTTGTCCCACTAGCTCCTCTTACATGCGGTTCTTCCAAATGGGATAATCCCCTCTGGTTCTCACTGGATGGAGAAATACAAGCATATCATTAGTTCCTGGTAGGTTTAAGTATAGACACAATAAAAACAGCATATTGAGGGAGCTGATGTGGCACAAGAAGTTGAACTCTTGCCTCCCACACGGGACGTCCTGGGTTTGGATCCCAGTGCCTCCTAAAGGAAACAAAAACAAAACAAGCAAAGTAAATGAGAAAACCAATGCAGGGAAGCCAATGTGGCTCAGTGGTTGAGTGCCAGCTTCACACAAAACAGCAATATTGAATTCACTCAGATGAACCCATTCAGTCAATTTGTTCCCTCTCCCCTGCTCCAGTGTGAACTCCCCCAAAACCCTATCCAAGCACCCCTTCCTGCACAAGACTGAGTAGGATGGCGATGTATGTCTTTATCCAACAGAGCTATTGTTCTTCCCCTACCCAAAGTTCCCCCGCATACTCAGCTTTTTCCTTAAAGTGTCTGAAATGGGGGGGGGGGGGGGTTCAAGGAGAAAGGAAGAACAGAGGGGTGAAGGGAGAAGAGGGCTCCATGCCAGCAAGCAAGGCATGTTTGCTTTGTCTCAGCATCCCAGCAGCTGCTTATGGCCCAGCCAAGCCTTCTGGTTCACTCCAAACCCTGTATCAGCTTTGGGGACTCCTTCCTCCCACTGAGAGGAGGGACAACCACTACCAAAAGCACCATTTCGGCTGCTTGTCTCAATTCTGCCTCACCTCTCAGTCTTGCTAACAGACCTGTGGGAAATCTTACCTCCCCACCATTTGGGCAGAAGTATCCCCTACCAGATCCCAGGGCTACCCACTTCTCATATGCCTACCCCCCTGCCAAGGGTCTTCATCCTTTCTCTTGCCAAAAGCCATGTCTCGGCCAGCCTTCTACTCTTAATGCCGACGTTTTCAATAATTGGAGGGTCTGAGATTTCTATCCTACTGGCAGCAAGTTAGCCTGCCACATTTTCATGGATGCTGGCAGAAGACGTGAGCCCCCTGGGTCAGAGAAGACGTGAACACAGCAAGCAGCAGGAGTTTCAGGTTATCTCAGTTCCCTTTGCCCAGCACCCATAGGAAGTATGATTGGGCCCATGTGTGCTGCACTCAAAACGGGTCTAAGGACAGTTGATCTTTGGAAACTCCAATCTTTTAAAGGAAGTGCTAACAGTAACCTCCATTCCCTATCAAGATAATAGGGTTCCTTAAGATTGTTCAGAGCAAAGTCTTGGTTTCAGACAAGTCGAATCTGGCAAGATGAGCAATCCTCACAATAGAGGAACCACAGACCGAGTTCCTATTGTTTCTCCTCATACTTCAGTATACTCTTAAATCCCAAACCTTAGACTGGATGGCAAAAATGCAGAACATGTGCTCTCTAGAAGCTTTATTATATGGTCCTGATGATGGACTTCTTTTCTAGAGAATTCCATTTTTCTGATGACTTGGCTCCTTGACTTGCTCAATGCTGTAGGTGGAACCTGTGGAGGTGGGCAGAGAGATGAGATATATTCCTTCCCCTCTCCTAGGAGAGGTTCTCCTCACCCAGCCTCCATTGGCAAGAACCAGAGAACCCAGAGACCTACCTTCTATCAAGACTGTTCTTCCCCATCCCTTTTTAAGATTTCACTTCAGTGCTATTCACTGGTATTAACCTCTTCACAATCCAGATTTGGGGCCTCTGAAGTCTGGGGTCTGTCAGGAAAGGCTGCTGGTTGGTGAAAGCAAAAGCACCGCAGGACTGGCATTTTGGCCAAAATAACTGGACTTGGTGTGTTATAGACTAGCAATGTTGACCAGACTCAGACTCTGAATAAAGTTCCAATTGAGAGCTTTATTAGCTGCACGGCGACTGCCTCATCCTACGCAGAGGGGAAAGCAGCCCCTGGTCACGGGGGGGGGGGGGGGGGGGGGGGGGGGGGGGAGGTTGCTTATATAGGCCTTTTGGTTCAGGGCAGGGGGCAATAGCTCAGCAAGCAAGCACGTGCAGAAGCAGGTGTTGGCGGTTAATCAAGTGCTGGGAATTCTATCAGGGGAGATAAGAGGTTGGGGAATTTTTGTTATTTACAAGGGTCTGGGTCAGGTTGGTCTTTTGGCAGGGGCTGATGACACTTTCTACAGGAGGAGGCCTTGAGACAAGGTTTTACAGTCAAGCAAGCTTGTTACAGAAGCGAGATATAGGCGGTTAGGGGGCTGTGGAATCTTCCTCTTGGGTGGGGTTGGTCACAGGCTCCTACTTCTCCACATTCCCTACTTCTCTTTTGGGGAGATTCAAACCTTTGAATCTGAGTAGTCTCCAGTGTTCTGCATAGGTAAGCTTTGGTATGGGGTGTTCAGGATTAAGAGCTTAACGGTTTGCACTCACTCTCACTCTCTCTCACGCGCTCTCACGCACTCAAAAAGAACTAAACGATTGATTATGACTGGGCCACAGGTTAACAGCAACAATAGGAGGAGTAAGGGGCCCGAAACGGCAGTGATAAGGGTCGTAAGCCACAGGGACTAATTAAATAAACTTTTACACTAATTTTTGGTGGCTGGCTGAGCTTTTTCTCGCTCTTTTAATCATTTTGGACTAAGTTTAAGCTTTTTAAAATGATGCCAGAGTGGTTAGCATTAAAGCTAAACAGAGGCCTTCTTGTTTGAGGAATAATAAGCCCAGTCCCCGCCGGTTCTGGAAGACTACCTAGGCTAAGGAATTAAGTGCCTCTTTTAAATGTGAAATTTGATATTCAAGGTTCTTGAGGTCCTGGGTAACTAGGGCTGACAATTGGCTGACATCAGAGTGGCTTTTTACGAGAGCTGCTGATCTTACCACGGTTGACCCAGCAATGCTGAGCCCAATTAGAAGGGGAACTAGGATTGGGGCCCTCTTGTACCAGTGGTGCTCAAGACTCGATGTTTTAAGATATTCTGTTTTTTTTTTCAGAGAAGTAATGTATGAGCTACTATGCCTCAGTGTTTAACATCTCCCCCTTTTGTTTTAGTCGAGGTGACCGTGCCTGTCTTAGTTTGCCCTCCTTTGAGAGTCTTACCCATCATAGCTACTGGCCAAGCTCTTCGACTTGGGGAAGTTACTGAATTGCTTTTGCCAGCACCAGATCACTTATATGTCTCATGGCTGTTACCCTTTGCAATTTTCTCTGAAAACACCATCCAGCACAGGTGAAAATTATGAGTAACAGAACAAAGCTATTCTCAAAAGCTGACAGGAAATGCCGTGACCTCCACTAATCAACTGGATTAAACCCTGCAATATGTGAAATCATATCTGAGAAAATCTTACTATTGGGTACATGAATTTGATTTTGAGACTTCTTATATTTTTCTTTGTAATTCCACCATTTCCGGAGAGATACTACTATCATGGCCTAACAAATGATTCCCAACTCTTTCTATTCTATATCTGATGAACTACATGCAGCGTTATACAGAAAATTTCATTCTAATCATACTTCAATCCTTTTAACAAGTTTGAACTATACAATTGATCTTCAATATGCAAAACAGCCAATTCTAATTCATTAACTCAATTATTTAACTGTTTATCAATGTGAGCTTGGCTATGCCATAAATCACTAGCATTTGATGCTAATCATGTCATGTATTGAGTCTCTACTTTTATGTAGTTACCATAGCAGTATCAGCAGCTGTAATGATTCCAATCAGTCTCAAAATGCTTATTATAAGCAGTCCAATAAAGCGTTTAGTCAGTTTTAAGAATTCTTGTACCATATGTAGCAATAACTGACTTTCAGGAGACAACTGCCAAATCCGCATCATTCTCACAGGTATCCAGATGCCTTTTCTTCTGGTCATCGCTATTGTTTCTCCATCTTGCAACACACTTTCTGGTAGACATGTATACAAGGCACCATTTTCATAAAACAATGAGTCATTCTTAATAGTTACTTTACGAGTCATGAAAACACATGGATCTTTAACACAGGCTTTAAAATGATATGTTTAAGGGTTAAATACTGTTCTGTTTCATTTATATTTTTCAGCCATTCATATCCAAGGAATATTTTCTGCAAACTCTTCTGCAGGTTATGATTATGAGTGCTATTAGTTCAAGGGACCAGTATTTACTTTTTGCAATATTAACAGTTCCTGCTACAATAGCATAAGGAGAGAGCACACAGGCCCAAAGCCCACAGGCAGACACAAGCTGCAAGCTCACAGTTCCAGAATCTGCAAAGCCAATGTGATGCATGGTAGCAATTGCCACGGGTTATCTGAGGGCTCATTCTTCTCAAGAGCAGGAGGGACTCAACGTTAGTTATTGACGTTGGCAAGTAACAGGCAGCTAGAACTGCCTGTCTAGGCACAAGGTTCGGTACTCACGATGCCTCTTTTTTTCAGATGAGCCACCCTACCTTTTTCCAGGTCTCAGCAGTAGGGCGCTGGATCTTTACAAAGGCATCTGCTTAACAGTTTTAAAAGGGATGTTAGTGGGTAGGCAGGGACATGACAGACAGTCACCTGTTATTACTAGCAGGCATCCCAGATGTTCCCTCAGATTTCAGGGTGATTTACAAAGTTTACTATTTCTGTCTTGCTTTCAGTACCTGCAATCCACCCCTGGATAAGGATGGCAGTTTTCAGAGTGACCAGACGCTATTGGGTTAAATCTTTCACTTTTAGCAGGACCTCTTATGCTGCACATAATTGCTTTTTTTATATTGTACTTTTGGCTTCTTTCTAGAATTGTGATTAAAACCCAAGGGGTACTTGTTTAGAATTTTGCCTTTGCCACAAACTCCACTCAAACCAAATATTGGTGCTTGCTACATTTAATTCATAGGCTAAGTTAATGCCCATAGTTTACTTTCTTTCTATCATTTAAAGCAGCTTGCTGGAGGTTTTCCCACTTTTATGAAGGATTTTTTTTCCAATTAATATGCACAACGGCTTCAATATTTGAGCTAAATGAGGGACGAAAGATTTTTAGTATTTTAATATTATAAATTCTATTAACATGAGAAAACATTGTACTTTATCAATTACAGCAGAAAGTTTTATTTTACCCAACCAAACAACACTTAAGAATTTGACAGAGCAGCAGGGACTTTGCAGCTTGTTCTAATTGTTTGCATAGTTCAGGCTCTTAAGATACTACTGTCTCTGATGTTTCCTTTAATTTTGAAAAAAGGATTACTGGTTAGTAACATTATCAGTAGGGTTTCAGCCACAGATTTCTTCCACACAGCCAGACCACCATCACCATGCCAAGACAGATGGTTGGGCTATGCACATAGCCCCGAGAAGCACTGCAAAAGTGCCTTGTTGGGTTTTTCGCAGATAGAGGAATGCAGGCTGGCCTGACCTGTTCAAGACACTAAAAGTCTTAGCAAGTTTTGAAACAAAGTGATAGCGACACAGCTAGACATTAACTTTTTGCAACAAACTAGCAATATTTAGACTGCTGCATACTACAGTGTTATTTTAATTTATGATAAGAGGTTGTTTCTGTGACACATACTTTATAATAATTAAAACCATAATTAACCACATTGTATTTCTGTTTAATATTATGCTGAAATATTGGTAAATTTATACACTCTTAAGTATTCATTTGAACCTTTTATTCATACAACTTTAACAGAGGGTTAAAGAAAAAAACCTGTTAATTTTATAACACTTTTAAACACTTTCTATTCGACTTATAACATATTAAATGAACTCAACTAGTACTTTAATTTTCCTTTCAAGGTAAAAGAACAAATCTTTTGCAATTAGCCTGAAATAAAAAGCTACTTTTCAGGATTTGATTCTGAGAAAGCAGGCTTGAACTTTATGTTCCTTTAAAAGAGAGAAGACATTTTCTTCAAACACTGAGGAAATGAGGTTAAAGCACAAGAAGCTATTTTGATAAAACAGACTTTTTTTGTATACTGATTATTCAGGAAACTTTTACCAAAACAGACTAATGACTTGATTTTGAGAAAGAACAAAATTTCCAACCTTGCATCAGTATACTACTCGATACTAAACTCTTCAAAACTCTACAGCAGACCCACCAAATTTCATTCAACCTTAATTACAAAGATTTCCCTTTCACAAACTTTCTACACTTTCAGCATTCACCCAGGCTTCGTCCCACACTTCACTGTTCCCAATAATCAATCATCTCATTTCAGGACAAAATCTCCTCCCGTTTCCCCAACAACAAAAACACATTCCGCATCCCACATACACAAGTTACCAGGCAAACCTCTTATAGCATATAATTACCATTAACATTAAACTTTTCTTCACTTTAAACTTAGTAGCATGCAATACCAAAAACAGTCTCCCAGAAGCAAGTTGGCAGGGGAGGCTGGCCGCCGCCAAGCTGTCCTGTTATAAAATTACCTTTTATTATTATTAGTTTTTGTTTAATAGTGACTTTCTGGATTTAGCCACTTAAACAGTTTAATTTAAACAATGGTTCGTTAAACTTTATTTATAACTATATAGACTATAATTATACTACTTTTGTTGTAGAATTTGAGAGAGGTTCAATTATTTGTGTTCAGAAAGGCCAGGACTCAGGAATGATTGAGAAGAAAAAATGGTTTATTGATGGCTGGCCAGACTCGGGTGCTTTCTGTTTCAAACCCGAGCCCCGAACAAGATTTTTAAGTTCTTTTTATACAGGGTGGAGAGTCAAATGGTGCTTTTAATAAAAGAAAACTACTTTGTTAGTTAAGTCTTTGCCTGAGTATACCAGGTAGGTTTTGAATTAACATATCGCTCACACTTCAGGTGAGCTTGAATTAGCATCTTACCCACATTCCATCTGGATGCAACTTTGAGTACACATTCAGTCTTACATCATTTGTGAACATTCAGAGCCCATATTATTTAAATGGATTGCTAGAGACTAGGCACACTTGGATATAGAATTAGATGATTTTGAATTTATGCACAGGCTATATTTTTTATTTGAGGCCAAGTTCAAGTTCCCTTACGTTTTGGCATTACCACCATCAGCGTTTCCCTGGACTGACTGGTATGTATACAGTTTGTATTGCTAAATTGCCTCCTGGGACTGGAGTCGTTGCCATGGTCACCAAGAGCAGGACCGCAGCCTCTTACTGTTCCACACCCACAAGTCAGGGCAGACAGTCTAGGTTAAGGTTACCTCTGAAGAGACAAAGAGCCTCCCACCCATAACCCACATCACTTTAAGACAAATTTTATTTTCACAGAACACATTCTCTTACTTAAAATTACCACAATATCTCCCACAATTCACCACATGCATTTAAGTTTCATGAGTTCATGAAAATTAGCCATTCTATTTTAGGGCAAAACACACTTTTTTGAAAAACTTATTAAATTTCAGTTAGCATTCCCACAAATTTTTAACTTGAATATTCATTTTTTTACATCCTTCATTTTATTCTGTGGGGAAAAAAATTAGGCAAGAATTATTTTTTAATGAAAAGACAGTAATTTTGTTAAGACTTACAATTTTTGTCATTGTAGAAATCCCATTACCATTCAAACTTATGTATTAATATAAGTGCTTATTTAATATTTGGCCATTTGAATAGAGCTCTTTTTAAAAATCTTTATTAATTTATGTCACCATCCAGAGGTATCAAAATACACACTGACATTGAATAAACAGACAAATACAAAACAATTACAACACACTAGCAGAAACACAGTTTACAATTGACTCATAATTCTTCACAAATTACACAGAACAGAAATACAAAAAGACAAGCAATTAAGACAGATGAAGAGACAAACCAGACAACCTGAACCGGAGTCAAGAGCGACGTCTCGCTCTGACCGGTGGGTGGGATCTATTCGCTGCGTCCTGCAGATCCACTTCCCCACAATGCAGACTCAGCAGAGGTTTTCCAGAAAACAGACTCACCTAGGGACGTCCCATTTGCTGATCCTGGGCCCAGGAACTCCTGACGCTCTCCAGATAGAATTTAGGTGGAGACAAGTTCCAGGGCCGGGCGGCGTCAGGGATGGAGGAACGTCTCCCCGAGGCCTTCCCCTAGATTGCTGGTCCATCCCCGGAACTTACCCGTCTCCCCGAGTCTGAGGAGATCAACCCCGCTGGAGTGGGGGATCTTGTTGATCTATTTTGCTGGGCCTCCAAATGTTATAGACCAGCGATATGGACCAGACTCAGACTCTGAATAAAGTTCCAATTGAGAGCTTTATTAGCCATGGGGCGACTGCCTCATCCTACGCAGAGGGGAAAGCAGCCCCAGGTCACGGGGGGAGGTTGCTTATATAGGCCTTTTGGTTCAGGGCAGGGGGCAATAGCTCAGCAAGCAAGCACGTGCAGAAGCAGGTGTTGGCGGTTAATCAAGTGCTGGGGATTCTATCAGGGGAGATAAAAGGTCGGGGAATTTTTGTTATTTACAAGGGGCTGGGTCAGGTTGGTCTTTTGGCAGGGGCTGAGGAGACTTTCTACAGGAGGAGGCCTTGAGACAAGGTTTTACAGTCAAGCAAGCTTGTTACAGAAGTGAGATATAGGCGGTTAGGGGGCTGTGGAATTTTCCTCTCGGGTGGGGGTGGTCACAGGCTCCTACTTCTCCACAGGTGGTATGAATAAGAATCTCTTCAAAGTTTTAGTCAGGGTCTAGACACAGGCTGGTGTCTCATGCATCTTGCTCAAGAAACTCTCAGAGGATTGAAGTGGTGGCAGGAAACAAGAATTTGAAGCCAGCTAGGAGAGCTCAGGAGGGAAGTACTGGTTTTTTTTAAATCACTAGTACAAATTCCACAATATGACCCAAGGTCCATGTACAGTCATCACTCCAAGAGGATTTTCCTGAGCAGGAGAAAAGTCAGTGCAAGTTGAGCAATTCCAAAGTTGAGTTTCCTACCTGGAAGAATAGACCCATTGTGGAGTGCCTTCTAGCCTGAATTTCAAGATGTGTAAAACCCTGGAGAAGATAAAGCAGGTGAACTTACCAAGCTGCCAAATAGTTATTAGTGTATGCCATACCTAGTATTCTCAGGCTGACTTTAAGAACCAACCGTCATCCTACACTGTCTTTCAAAGGTGCTGGTCAGCAGGACCACTTGGATCCCTCCAGCCTTTCTCTGGGTTTTAAGAAAGAAAAGATGGGTTTTGCCTAATTAAGGCTCCTGCTCTCCTTGAGTCTTTTGCGGCCTGACAGAACTGGAAATGGCTGCAATTGTTAATTAGCAATCGCTTTTCAAAGACTCCACAAGTGGGAGAGGAAATAGCCTTAGCCTAGGGATTCTCGACTGAGGGCTATTTTGCTCCCCACCCCCAGGGCACACCTGGCAATAGCTGAAGACATAATTAGTTGCTGCAACTGGTGGGGGAGAGTGCACTGGCATCTAACAGGTGGGGTCCAGGGATGCTGGTAAGTGACGTACAGCACAGCCCCTCGGAACTCTGTAGCCAAAAACGCCAATCGTGCCAACACCCAGATATATTGCAGGGGGCAAGTGTGATACTAACTTCAAATGAACTTGGTGGATTTTTTATTGGTCAGCTACTCATTCTAAGGCGCTGCATTGTGAGGAAACAAAGCCCTCACTCAGTTCAGATGCACTGAGTTTAAGCAGTGTTGTCACCTATTAAGAAGGTAAAACTACTTTTCTGTAATTTCCAAGTTCCAATGGCTGCTTCTGTCAGGAGATAATCTTGGTTATTATAGTTTGGGACTATGACTCTTTGGGTTAATATTCACTGACTTCAGTTTCTCTCCCTTCCTCTCCCCATTTCCTCTCTACTCCCTCAGGATAGTCTAAATTACTAGGGGGTTATTGTTCTGACTTTAGGGAAGAGCATCTGGACAATTATCCACACACTCCTGCAGATGTCCACCGAGAGCTGTAACCCCTGGTCTTTGCTCACTTGCACCCATCCCCACTCCCGTCATTGCCGAAAACTTCTCAGGCCCCATATCCTCCCCCACCCCCAACCTTTAGGTGTTAACAGCTTGGTTTCTATTCATCTTCTCTTCTCCAAGAAGGCCTATTCCAGGCCTGCTAATTCTCTTTGCAGGAGGGTTGCCATTCCAAAGCAATGGGGAATTGTTACCCACTCCTACAACCCTCTGCAGCCCTGGGAAGCTGAGGTGGGGTGGTGATGGTAAACTAATCAGGCTTTCTCTTGGCCTTCAGTGCCCTGCAGCCATCTCCACTCAGCTGTATTTGCCCTAAGCTCTTCTAGCCCAGGATCTTAGGCAGAAGTTCTGTACAACTCACTTGGTTTACTGGCCTCCCTGCAGATTCATGCAGGACTTCTGTCGTGACCCCACCCTGCAGATATACCCCCCAGGGGCTGTAGCAGAAGGAAGCAGCTCAGGGTCTCCCAGGAACACTCACTGACATAACTCTTTAGAGTCTTCTTCCAATTCTCAGTCCTTCCTCACCTTGGGTCTTCCTTTTGTGTCCAGAAACCTCTAGGTTTCTTCCACATCCTTTGCTTTTAATAAAGCAACACATGCTAGACAGAGGCACTTGTGAGTAAAGAGGCCAAGAACAAGTGGCCATGCTCTGGCCTCAACTTAGAACATCTGTAACTAGAAGCCTTGAGGAAAAAAGCAGCCTCTCGTGTGTTCTGCTGCACTTTGCTGTTAACAGAGAAGGGATAAAACGTGAGTCAGGGAAAACCTGACTTTTCAGCAAAGCGAGCTGCCCCTGTGGCCATCCACTGACCCCTGGGAGCCATGGTGAGAAGCACTGTGAAAGTTGCTGACTTCCCCAGGAGAAGCCACGGGCCTGGAGATCCATGTGAAGTGACTCATTTTAAGCATCGCCAGGACTGAGTGAACTAAATAAGACTGGTTTGCAGTCCTGACTTGCTCGGCCCTCAGCCCAGCGCTTGGCTGACCAGAAGTCCTTACAGAGAGTAGGAGGAGACTTACCACCTGGAAAAGAGGAAGCCCACGTCACCAGCCCAAGTCCATTCCCACTGCCCCTCAGAGGTTGTCAGGCCAAGCGCTCTAGGTCCTGGGAACCAGGCCTCCCGGCTTAAATCCCTTCCCCCTGGGCTCCGCGCTCAGCTGGAGTCTGGGCTCAGCTGCAGGCTGTAGTTGAGTCCAGCAATGCCAGCTGTGTGGAAGGGGGAAGCAGCCTCTTATTTGTGGGCTTCTTGGTTCAGGACCAGCCTGGGAGGGGCGATTATTTTAAAAAGAGATACCATTTACAATCAGTACAGAAGAAAAAGAAAAATTGTAATAAATCTAATAAAAGATGTTCAAGAACTGCATGAATATCCTAGAGAAAGTCTCTTGCATACATGTTTACATGTCATACATATATAGGGATGCTTATTATAGCATTACTTCATATTAAAAAGTTGCAAAGAACTTACATGTCAATCAAGCCTATGGAATTTCTCCCTGTAAAGTACTGGTGCACCTGGGATTAAATTGTAAATACCTTGAACTTGAAAAACAGGGTTTTCCCTTTCCTTTGTCTCATGCATGTTAATCCTCTTGCTGCATATATGTGGTTTCTTGAATAACATATACCACGTTTTACATGAACTAAAACTTTATATCAATGGTGTCATGTTGTACCTATTCTTCTACAGCTGCTTTTTCCCATTCAAATCATGGTTGTAAGATTTGTCCATGTTGATCTATGAAATCTAGTTCATTCTTTTTTCACTGCTCCATAGCAAGGGTCGGCAAACTGGGGTAGGGCCAAATCCTGCCCACAGCCTGTTTTTGTAAATAAAGTTTTATTGGAAAGCAGCCAGGCTTATATTGTCTGTGGCCGTTTTGGGGCTATGAAGGCAGAGCTCAATAGTTAGGGCTGAACTAAGCCTAAAATATTTACTATCTAGTCCTTTACAGAGGAAGATTACCAATCTCTCCCCTGCAGTATTCCATAAAATGAATTTCCCAGTCTTACTTTCCCATTCTCTGGTTGATTGACATGTAAGTTCTTCTCAACTTTTTAATATTAAGTAATGCTACAAAAAACATCCCTATATATATGACATGTAAACATGTATATTGTAGAGAGACTTTCTCTAGGATATTCACACAATTCTTAAATATCATTCATTAGCTTTATTACAATTTTTTTTCTTCTGATTGTAAATGGTATCTCTTTTTAAACTAATACATTTTATAACTGGTATATTGGAACAGAAATAATAGTTTACATTATTTTGTGTTTACCACCTTACTGTATTAGTAAGAATTAGATTTGACTGTATGTAAGGAAAACTGATGACAATGACTTATCGAATTATAACTTTGTCTTTTCTTACATACCAAGGACTCTGGAGGCAGGCATTTCAGAGACAGAACAACAAGTTCTTCATGGAAACCGCTCTGCACGAAAGCAAGGGCTGAAGGCTACTCCACTCCATCAACTTGTCCTTATTCCAGATGGGAATATTAATAGCTAGTATGTGTAAATGTTTACTCTGTGCTAGGCAATGGTCTAATGCTCTACATATATTAACTCATTAATCTTAACATTGAAGTTGGTGCTGGAGGAAACCAAAGCCCAGATGGACTAAATACCTTGATCAATGTCAGCCGGCTAGGCAGTGGTAAAGCTGAGCTTTGAACGCAGGTGGTCTGGCTCTAGCATCTTCACCCAGGTGAAGGGCAAGGGCAAAGGGGGTGCTAGCTAAGTCTGTCCATTTTTATCAGGAAAAGAATAGGTTCCTCAGAAGCCCCACTAAGAGATGACTGCTCACACCTCTTTGGCTAGAAACATGCCACATAACTACACTTAGCTACAAGGAAATATGGGAGACTGAAAACCTCTCTTTACAAAAGAAAAGTACTGTTGATGAGAAAGAATGGGAAAATGGATACTGGAACAGTGACTAATTTTTGCCTCTATCTGCTCTTCTGGTTACCCACCATTCATGTATAGTTATCTTTACAAACAGAGAAAACACCCCTTACCCCGCCACCCACCCAAAGGAGAGGACTCCAGTGTTTAACTCAGTTATGTATCCAATTTGAAGTCCATGATCTCTGGGTGATAAGAAGCTTCTCCAAAATGTCCGGAGAAATGTCTCATGATCTGTATTAACTGAGAAATTACAAGATACAATGGGGGAGAAGTAATAGGATAACCAGAATACAAACTCCCACCTAGAAGAGGGGAGAGTGAGAAACACAGGGTAGCCAATAATCCAACTCTATTTCCAAATCCCCATAGTTAATTATTATTGTTACTATTGTTCTTTTGACTTTTTTGTTGTTGATAGATAACGAGAACAAAAAATTATGTGCAATATAACCAACATTTTCAGTTAAGGAAAAAAATAATTACAAGGTTCATCAAGTTTCATGAATGGAAAAGTACAGTTTAAATGGAGACATAAAGTAACCTTAGGTAATATAAGATAAACCAGTATTAGTACTACATCAATAGCAATGATATGAACCCATAATTTAAACAAAACACAGATGGCTAGTTGTTATTGGGATGGCTTAAGTTAAATACTTGTGTGGAACAATGTGAAATGTTCCTGTGACCCTCCTGTTGGTCTAACACTAGCTTTTGCTAGAAGGAAACAAGGCTTCTTGGGAAGCAGCTGATTCCTTATCTTGGAGTAGGTGAGGTTCGTGGACGTGGATCAGCTTATTGCCAGAAAGCAAGTCTTCTTAGGTTGTAAAGTCCTTCCTGAAAGAGCAGAGGGGACAGGTGGAACAAGATGGGATGATTTAGACATCACAAGAAATTAAAAATCCTAATTAATGGGAAGTGTTCTTGGCCCACTGGTTAGGGCGTCCGTCTACCACATGGGAGGTCCACAGTTCAAACCCTGGGCTTCCTTGACCCGTGTGGAGCTGGCCCATGCACAGTGCTGATGCACACAAGGAGTGCCGTGCCACGCAGGGGTGTCCCCATGTAGGGGAGTGCCACGTGCAAGGAGTGCACCCCATAAGGAGAGCTGCCCAGCGTGAAAAGAAAGTGCAGCCTGCCTAAGAATGGCGCCACCCACACGGAGAGCTGACACAAGATGATGTAACAAAAAGAAACACAGATTCCCCTGCCACTGACAACAACAGAAGCGGACAAGGAAGAAGACACAGCAAATGGACACAGAGAACAAACAACCAGGGTGGGGGGGTGGGAGGGAAGGGGAGCGAAATAAATAAATTAAATAAATAAATCTTTTAAAAAATCCTAATTGATTAAAACAAATGGTCTTCAAAAAACATGAGCTAATGATACTCAAAGGAAGAAAATACATTTCTCTTCAAATAACTAGTACTATAAAACAGTGTGGCAGTTCCTCAAAAAATTAAACTTAGAATTACTATATGACCTGGCAATTCCACTTCTAGGTATAGACCCCAAAAGAATTGAAAGCAGAGAATTAGATATTTGTACACTGATGTTCACAATAGACAAGGGGTAGAAGTACCTCAGGTGCCCCTAGATGGATGGATGGATAAACAAAGTGGAGTCGTTTGCAGTAGAATGCTATTCAGCTGTGGAAGGGAAGGGGCTCTCACACATACCGTAGTTTGGCTGAACCTTGAAGATATCCTGTTGAGTGAGATATGCCAGACACAAAAGGACAGATACTGTAAGAGTCCACCCATATGAAATAGCTGGAATGTGCAAATTCATAAAGAAGAAAGCAGAGGAAGGAGGGACGGGGAATTGGGAGTCAATGCATAACAGGTGCAGGGTTTCTGTTTGGGGTGATGGGAAGGTTTTTGGTAGTGAATGGTGGTGAGGGTAGCAAATTCTTTTAAATTAAATTAAATTAAAAATAACTAGTACTGTATTTTGGTAAATGTATTCAGAAACTATTATTTATGTAAGTATGTTTAACTGTATGTGTGTTTTCAAATATAAGCCTATCCATTTCCAAAAACTAACACAATCACTTCAGGAAAAAAAATATTTAAAACTTGAATGCAATGCTTGAGATAACCTTATCCATCACTAGAGACAGGGATATTCACTTAGAGCAGGGGTTCTTCATCTTTTTGGTTCCACAGACCCCTTTGCCAATCAGGTGAAAACCACAGATCCTTTACTAAGCCCATACTATACTGTGTATTATTTAATAAATATATCACACTCGTACCAACAAGTCCCTGCAAGAATAATTTGTATTTTTCTCATTTAAGTTCAAGCTCATGGGCCCCTTGTTAAGAACGCCTGACTTAGAGGCCAAATGAAAAATGTGTCAGTTGAAGCTCCTTGTGTCAAAGAAAAATTTGTGCTTGTATTTTCACCAATATTCAATATACTAAAATTGTCAATCATAAAATCTAGTTTTTTTAGATTCCTTTAAACTCCAATTTGTTATTCTGTTGTTTCCTTCATAAATCCACTGATTTTGTTAAAATAATATTTCCCTAGCTTTTAAATTAATGTTTAGTTGATAGATTAAATTCTCTCAAATGATTAGCCTCATTTATAAACATTTAAAATCGCTTAAAAAGGTGAACCACATTTAACAATTTAACACTTCTAATACCAGACAGGGCCAATTTACAAATTGAACCCATGTTTGCCTCCTGGGGGGAAATGACTGAAGAGAAAAACCATACAACTTGGCCTGAGTGAGTCTATATTATACTCCTTGACCAGATTGCAACAAATCTCGCTCTTCCTGGTCAGATAATTGTCTTTTTACACTGTCTTATCTATCGTCTTGACCACCCTTCCACAGTCATTAAATGAAGGGATTACCCTTTATCCTCTTAGAACTATGGTAGCCTGCCAGCCTAATGGCCCTCAGTGGTCCTCACCTCCAGGTACTCATGCCCTTGGATAGTCCCCTCTCATGCTGAATAGTGTTGCTCTGTACAACCAATAGGGAATAGTGGAAATGATGGTGTGTGACTTCTAACACTAGGACTTAAAAAGACTTGCAGCTGCTGCTTTGCTCTCCTGAAACTTTTGCTCTAGGGGAAGCCACCTGAATGTCGTGTGAACATTTAAGGAGTCTTACAGAGACATCCATATGGTGGGTCCACATGGTACCCCCATGGAAATAGGCACATGGCAAGTCCAAGTGGTAGCCCCAAAGAGACATCTATGTGGTGAGTCCATATGGTAGCCCTATGGTGACAGCCACTTGCTGAGTCCATATGGCAGCCCTATGGAGACATCCACATGGTGGGTCCACTGGTAGCCCTACGGAGACAGCCATGTGGTAAGGCCACATGGCTGCCAACAGTCAGCACCAACTTGCCCACTATGTGAGTAAACTACACTGGAAGCAAATCCTCCAGCCCACTCAAACACTGAACAACATCTTCACTGCAAGATCCCAAACCAGAGCCACCCCACTAAGCTGCTCCCAACTTTCTGATCCACAAGAATTGTGAGATAATAAATGGGTTGTGTGTTTTTTTTTTAAGCTACTACATCTTGAGATAACTTGTTATACAACAGTAGATGCCTAATTAAGATATAATACAGGTTGGAGTTTAAGTTAAAAAAGCAACAGGGGGAAGTGGATGTCGCTCAACCAGTTGGGGGTCCGCTAACCACAGAGGAGGCCCCGGGTCAGGTCTCAGGGCCTCCTAAGGAAGAGCTAGATGCCACACCTGCCACACGAGCTAGATGTTGCACCACTGCAACAAGCTAGACTCTGCACCCACCACAATAAGCAGACGCCTAAACAAGCAGATGTCACAAGTCAGCAGGCACTGCAGCCAGTGGGGAGTGGATGTTGCTCAGGCCTTTGGGCACTTGCCTCCCGTGTGGATGTCCCGGGTTCGGTAGCTAGTGCCTCCTGGAGAAGGGGAGCAAACGAAGAGCAGACAGATGAGAGAACCATTGGTGGGTTGGGGGGCATAAAATAAAGTAAATAAATCTTTTTTTAAAAAAGCAATAAGTGTTCATTATAGAAGATAAATGGAAAAATTAAAACCATTCATATCCTCTTCCCTACCCTGCACATATCTCTTCTTACCATTGTTGATTACCTCACCAGACCTTATTCTAAGCATGTCTTCATAGAAATTCATTTAAAAATTGAGATCATCCTATACTATGAATACAAAATACTAAAAAAAAGGACGTTTAATTGAACATGGAAATTTCTGTGGCAAATTGCCTATTTTTATTTGCATTGAGGACTCAGTTCTATTAAATGGAAAAAATTTTCTCATCAATCATATACTGTCAATGCTTTGCCCAATTTTTCACTTGACCTTTTTATTTTGGTGCCCAGTGTCCTCATGGTTCATGGCAGCCAAGTCCAGGGATCTGGGCACCTCCCATACTCTGCCATCAGTGAATGGCCCTGGGAGTCCTTGAAAGGATGTCCACAGGGACAGTGGCCAACCCTGGAGGCCAGGATCCGGGAGGCTTTGGTTCTAAGCTTCCAAAGTAAACAGAGTACTATTTGGGCAGCCACGGGGATGAGCTGTCCAGTGAGGGGCAGACACCTGTAGAAAAGCCCCTCCTGGGGCCTGCAGCTCTTGCACAGCCTCCTGCATTGCACCATCTGCCTGAGGACAAGGGCCTCAGGTTCAGGGAGAAAGGCTGATGAAAGACAAGAGCTCAGGCTGCTTCCGCTGCAGGACTTGAGCCCCAGGATCGGCTGCCCAGGATTGACCCTGAGGGCGATGGAGGAAAATAAAGCGGAGAAGGGGGAGAAAGGGTACCAGGAATGGGGGCTGGGACGCTCTTAAATATGGCGGTCAGGGAAGGCCTCACTGAGAAGACAACTGAGCTGCAGCAGATGGAGATAAGGGAGCCAAGCTCGGGCTCTGGGCAGAAGTATGCTCCAGGCAAAGGGAACCACAAATGCAAAGGCCTGGAGGCAGGAGCCTGCGTGATTTGGGAAAATACAGGGAAGCCAGAGCGCCTGGAAAGTGGTGCGGAAGTAAGCTGTGCAGGGCCTGTAGGCCCTGGTAAGGATGGTGGCTTTTACTCTGAGATTGGGAGCCATTTAATATATTCGATTTTTAAGTTCCTCAAATACCTGACAAAGTTAAAACCATCATATACAGCCACTTCCAAAGCACGCTCTAAATCTAATAAATTCTGCTCATAAATGGAGTAAATCAGCCTTTCTTTTCCTCTTAACCATTGATCAACTTAGTCTACTCAGCCTTAAAAGAAAAATTGGTCAGGGGAGCGGATGTACCTCAGTGGTTGAGCACCTGCTTCCCATATACAAGGTCCTGGGTTCAATCTCTGGTACCCCCTTAAAAAAAAAAGGCAGGGAAACGGACTTGGCCCAGTGGTTAGGGCGTCCGCCTGCCACATGGGAGGTCTGCAGTTCAAACCCTGGGCCTCCTTGACCCATGTGCAGCTGGCCCATGCGCAGTGCTGATACGCACAAGGAGTGCCGTGCCACGCAGGGGTGTCCCCCGTGTAGGGGAGCCCCACGCGCAAGGAGTGCACCCGTAAGGAGAGCCGCCCAGCGCGAAAGAAAGTGCAGCCTGCCCAGGAATGGCGCCGCCCACACTTCCCGTGCCGCTGACGACAACAGAAGCGGACAAAAGAAACAAGACGCAGCAAATAGACACAGAGAACAGACAACCGGGGGGAGGGGGAGGGGGGGCGATTAAAATAAATAAATAAGTCTTAAAAAAAAAAAAGGCATGTTCTCTGTTATGTAGATTCTTTTACAAATTACAAGCACTTTCAATAATAAATACATCCAGACTATCCTGATGATTACAAAATATATTCCTAAATTTCATGCAAAAGTATTAATATCATTAGTATGCTTGACTGTATCACCAGGGGACCCCTAAATCCACACTGTTAGCTAAGACGGCTTCATTACTCGCATGCCCAGAGCATCTTTTTAGTTTTACTCTTGCTCAATTTTCAGCACTTGACTTGAAGGTAGCATTGCTCCCTTTGAATATCTTTATTGCTTTATTGATTTCTACCTTCTTTTATTCTTCTTTTACCTACCTCTCTCTACAAATAGTTTGTAGGTAAATTCAACAGCCATTACTATATAACTGTGTGTCTTCTGTTAATCAACACAACCTCAGGCTCCTTGCTAGCTGTGCAAATAAAATAAGCAGTCACCCAGCAGACTTTGAGCCAAACGGTGGAAAATGCATCTTCTCTGATAAGAATGAAAAAGCAGAAAGCATACAGGCAAGGGTCTTTGAAAACTAAGCAATAAAACTGGACATTAACTTTAAAAAGATACTCCCCCCCAAATTATATCTACTTATAATATTCATAGACTGTTAAACTCTTCTGACTTTCTCAGAGAATAAATCAAAATTGAAATTAAGACTGCTTGGAAATGACCTGAGCCTAGCCCAACCTTGGGCTCCCCTTTCCAGTTCTGCACTTGATGCTCAGTTCACGGTGGGCTGTGCAGATATCTTCCTTTTGTCCCTCCAGATTCTCTCTCCTCCTCTCTCTACCTGCTCTCCTCCCTGGGAGGCTGACTCCACAGACAGGAGATCAGAGGAAGGGAGAAGAGGGGCACTCACTCTTACTTCTCCCCAGCTGCGTCTCTGCAAGGCCGTAGCCCAGTGACAACACTGCTCCTCTCCAGGTGGCTTCTAGGGACTTGTTCATCTCCAGGTTCTTCTTACCTCATCCTTTTAGATTCCTACACTATCCCAGTACACTTTACTCTCACTTTTTCTTATTCGTGCATCTATCAATAAATCCTCCTCAAATTATCCACATTTAAGTATTCTTTATTTCCTGTTGGGGGCCTGACTGAAACACGTGAAGTCGCCATTAACCAAGATGAGGAACTTGCAGGAAGGGTAGGTTTGGAAAAGAAGCTCAAGAGTTGAGGTGGAGACATGGATTAGACATCCAAGTGGAAAGAGCGTGTAGACAGCTGGGGATGGGGATCTGGAGTTGAAGGGAAAGAGCCATGTTGGAGATATACATGTGGGAACCATCGAAGAGAGAGGTATTTGAGGACCTAAGACTCAAGGGTATCCCCAATGAAGTGAGGGTCGACAGAGAAGTCCAGATTCCAATCAGGCAGTAGAAGAAGTAGTGGAATCAAGGCTACTAGTGAAAGAAAGAAATCAGATGGGGAAACATCTTCTACCCAAATTAGGTAACGTATGTGGGTTGCTGAGGAGCTTGGCCTTGGAGCTCCTGATGATCCGGTGACTGTTAGAAAGGAGTGCAACTGTGCGCTCGGCCTGAGTAGACTCCTAGCAGGAGGGGCAGCCTCAGCAACTTGCTCTGGCCTCAAATCCACGGCGGAGGAGCGACTGCAGGGTGGTCTGGATTTGCCCACCCAGTAACCACGGCCTACTCAGGGTGGTAGATCTTGTCCCCTCAGCTGGGTAAATGACTTTTTTTTTAGGAGGTACTGGGAATTGAACCCAGGACCTCATGCATGGGAAGCAGGCACTCACCCACTTGAACTACATCTGCTCCCCTTAAGTAACTTTTCACTCCCTCAAAATGTTTGGAATTAAAATAAGAGGTGATGAAGGAAATCAAAGCCTAGTCTATGAAAACTTTTTGTTCATCTGAGTTTATGTGTTTGTATCTAAAATATTTGTAATATTTAAGAGAATCTGGCCTATCCGAGGATCTAATAGATGAATCGTACGACTTCAATTTGAAGTCGGTAATGGATTTTAGACTTCTGAATTTAAGCTAAAAAATTTTTAAAAATTTGATTAAGTATATAAACATTATTGAAATATTTAAGGTAACTCGAGAGTTACTTTGTTTATAAGGTTGATTGTATTTATGAGAGTTAAGGTGTTTGATTAAGGTTGCAATTATGTCCTCTCCAGTGCTTGATGTATTTATAAATCCAATATACTCATATTATAAAAGCAATTCAAGTGTTTAAGGGAATTTAATGAAGGAATTTAATCTGTTCTACTTGAGTCAATCAAACATTTGTCAGAGAATAAGTGAAATTTTTGAGCTGGATTTCAAGGTTTTAAGAAAAACCAGATTTTTCTTAAAAAGGTACTTCTCCCCAGTGAGAGCTGGTTTTTTCGTTTATTTGTTTTTAGGAGGTACCAGGGATTGAAACTGGGACCCCGTATATGGGAAGCAGGTGTTCAACCACCTAAGCTATAAATGCTTACCAGAAAAACTAGATTTTTAATTTGTAACTTTAATAAAAGTAAATATGAATTTTAATCTCAAGCATTTACAAAGAGTTGTTTCCCTCACATCAGGTCCTGTGAGGCCTTAAAACCCTGCCTGGCCTCTGACACCCATAGTGGCCCGGACCCCACAGCCGTGTCTCTGTGCACCCACATTCTCCCTCCTGCAACACACTCTCTCTAATGGAAGAAACCCAGGGCCCGCCCTTGCCTCTCAGGTTCTCCATTTCTGTTTCTGGAAGGCCTCTTCTTCCATTGCCTGTTTGTGCAAGGCTTGGCTCTTTGTTTTCCTCCTTCTGGGAGTCAGAATTCTCTAGTTGCCGTCTTTGGCAGGGCCTCAAGGAGCTCGGTCACTGTCGGCTGGACTTTGCCTCCAAAAGTTCTCTGTTCTTGATGGAATCTGAGGAGAAAGAGCATGAGTTGATCTGGGAGAGTCAGACCCCATGACTGGGACTTCTTCTCCCACCCAAGCCTGCTTTATCCAGTATTCACAGTAGGGACAGTGCCTCGGGACCACGATACATTCAGGGGCCCACCTTGACTCCAGGCTTCTTTTGGCTCTCAGAGAGCCCCCATGCTCTTCTGGGTCCTTTCCAAGTACAAACTCACTCTCTGCTTCTGATGTGGGCGCAGCCCCAGACTAAGGAATTCCCAGGCTTATGCTGAGCCCTTGTACTATGCCAGTGGCTGTTTGCTGATCCTGGGTGAGGAGGAGTAGGAATAGAAAAGGCAACCAATGGGAAACGGACTTGGCCCAGTGGATAGAGCATCCGCCTACCACATGGGAGGTCCGCGGTTCAAACCCCGGGCCTCCTTGACCCGTGTGGAGCTGGCCCGTGCGCAGTGCTGATGCGCGCAAGGAGTGCCCTGCCACGCAGGGGTGTCCCCCGCGTAGGGGAGCCCCACGCGCAAGGAGTGCGCCCCGTAAGGAGAGCCACCCAGCCCGAAAGAAAGTGCAGCCTGCTCAGGAATGGCGCCGCCCACACCTCCCATGCTGCTGAGACAACAGAAGTGGACAAAGAAGCAAGACGCAGCAAACAGACACAGAGAACAGACAACCGGGGGAGGGAGGGGGAATAAATAAATCTTTTAAAAAAAAAAAAGAAAAGAAAAGACAACCAAGGAGGTTTCCGTTTTAAACAAAGTCCTGTCTGCCTAAGTGGGGACCAGAGAGGAAATTTCCAGTTGGGTTGTATGGCCAGACCTCTCAGCCCCTTTGGAACCTCTCACTAATTCCTGCCACCTCTACCACGCTGGTGTCAGGGTTGCCCTCCCTACCCCACCCCCTGGACTTGTAAGCTCCTATGCATTCTCCTACATCTAGACCAACCAACCAGAGGGCTCAGATGAGCGCAGAGACCCATGCTGATTCATCCCACCCAGCTAAGAGGCTTCCTAGATCTGTGAGCTTCTTGGCTCTGCCCACCTCCTCCCAGCCCTAGTAAATCCTTCAGTATCCCAATCCTTTCCCAGCCCTGAACACTGCAGCAAAGCTTTGTCCTCATTCTAGCAGGACAGCTCTTCTTTGTCCCTTCCGTAACCAATTACCTGTCACTTCTTTCTTTTCAGAGCTCCAGAATGCATTCGAATTAATAAAATTAAGATTCCAAATGGTGTGAGCCATTGGCAACTGGGGGCTCCGATTAAGGATGACTGGTATATGTTACCTCCTTTTCTGTGCTCATGTCTTAAACTTGAAATTTTGTCCAGGTATCTGCTGGCAAAAGTAGATTTGACCAATGATGCAGAGAAAGGCTTCTATAAAGGTCCCAGGGGCTTGATTGAGTTGGAGTTTCCACCATTTGATGGCCAGGGAGGGACACAAGATCCTGCTAGGACTTGGATTTAATTCAATGGAATTTTCTCTAGGGATTCAAAATCCTGAAAGAGGACATTTGTGTAACAGTTGAGGAATTGGAAAAAGATGATACAGCTTGGCAATTCCCCAGAAAGTTTAACATTGAACTACCATCTGACCCAGCGTTTCCACTTCCAGGTATATACCCAAAAGAATTGAAAATAGGAACTCAGATACTTGTATACCAGTGTTCACAGCAGTGTTGCTCACCATAGTCAAAATGAAGCAACCCAAGTGTCCATCAACAGGTGAATGGATAAACAAAATGTGATATATACATACAACAGAATATTATTCAACTGTACAAAGGAACGAAGTTCTGATGCAAGCTACAATATAGGTAAACCTTGAAGACATTATGCTGAGAAAAATAGGTCAGACATGATAGGACCCTTATATGAAATACCTAGGATACATAAATTCGTAGAGACAGAAAGTAGATTAGTGCTTACCAGTAGCTGAGGTGGGGGTGGCAGGAGTGCAACAGGGGGAGAATGGGGAGCTATTGCTTGATGGGAACAGAATTTCTGTTCAGGGTGTTGAAAATAAGTTTTGGTAATGAATGGTAGTGATGGTAGGACAATATTGTAAATGAAATGAATATCACTCAATTGGACATATAAAAGTGGTTAAAATGGGAAGTTTTATGCTGTATAATGTTATAAAACTAAAACTTTTTAAAAATTTTAATTGAATTCTAGCATAAATGAGTGTCTATCATCCTCAAGTCTCCTATACTGTCCCCAAACTCTTGAAAAGCTCACTTTCCCCTGGAAAATCAACTATTTTGTCTATATTTTCCTAACAAATTTTGCATATGAACTTTTCATTTTCCAAGTTATTTTCTCTTAGAACAATTAAAAGAAATAGATAAAATCATGATCATAGTGGAATTTTTAATACACTTCCTAGAAAATGACAGATCAGATAAATATAAAATGAAAATATATAAAATTTAAATAATTATTATTAATATCCCAAATACATGGATAGAGAGAACTCACTGTTTGTTTAGTACAAATACCCATGGAGAAGTTAGAAAAATTGGTCATGTATTAAACACAAAGAAATTATTCATTAATTTTGTGGATATGGAGAATATGAAACTAGAAACTTTGATTTAACCTTTTATTTATTTATTTATATAAGATTTATTTTTATTTAGTCCTCTCCCCTTGCCCCCCATCCCTCCCAGTTGTCTGCTTTCTGTGTCCATTAGCTGCATGTTCTTCTGCGTCCACTTGTATTCTTGTCGGTGGCACCAGGAATCTGTGTCTTTTTTTGTTGTGTCATCTTGCTGCATCAGCTCTCCATGTGTGTGGCGCCACTCCTGGGCAGGTTGGACTTTCTTTTGCACAGGGCAGCTCTCCTTACGGGGCGCACGCCTTGCGCGTGGGGCTCCCCTATTCAGGGGACACCCCTGCATGGCACAGCACTCCTTGCGTACATCAGCACTGCGCATGGGCCAGCTCCCTATGTCAAGGAGGCCCGGGGTTTGAACCCTGGACCTTCCATGTAGTAGGTGGATACTCTATCCATTGAGCCAAGTCCACTTCCCTGATTTAACCTTTTAAAAGTACTTTTAAACTATAGATGTTAAACGTCAGTGGTGTTTGAAAATAAAGCCTTGATCATACATGTTCCATAAGAATGAAGAGTCAAGTGAGAATTCCTGGTACTAAGCATGCTCTATGTTAAGACATGCTTTGGGATGACCATTCCCATAAATAACATGGTTCAAGAGGAAGGTGTTAGGAATCTGCTTATCCAAATGTGTGGAGAGCTAGAACCTACTTAAAAATCTCTACAATCATGGGATTGTACCCTACCTGTTCATAAGTGGGACTAAAGGTTTTAACAGATTTAATCTGTTTCAATTGACTTAATCAAGCATTAAACAAACAAAAAAGAGAACCAAGTATATGTAGAAATTTCATATAAAATAAAGACAGCATATCCAGTGAGTGGGAAAAGATAAAGATAAGCTTTTTAAATAAATGGTGTTGCCACAACTGCTGAAGCAAATAGGAAAAAAAGACAACACTGGATCAGAAAGCTAAATGTAAGGAAAAAATAGAAATGGAAGAAAACTTGGATGAATTTCTCTATATCCTGGGAGTAAGAAAAAAATGCTGCAATAAAAGAAAATATTGATGACATTGAATACAAAAAAAAAACAACTTTGGCATGGCAAAAACACTATGCAGAAAGTCAAAAGGTAAGTGACAAACAGAAAAAATATTTTTAATTTGCGGTCACCCCTCGGGCTGAAGTGTGGTTTGCTGGCCTGGCGAGGGGAGCGGCCGCGGTAGGCCTAATTCCGCTGCTCCCATAATAGGGTGGTTGGTCGGGCCCACCGCCACCCCTGAAGGAAGCTCGGCATGGGCGCAGAGTGCCCTCGGGTCTCCCCTTCTCGGCAGCCATGCTTCCGTGGCCGCCCCTCCTCCCGGATAGCGCCACACGATGCCTTGTAGGGCAGCACCCTTCTTCTTCTTTGTCCCTGCGCAGGCGCAGGGCGGAAGATTCCAGTCTGCCCTTTTCCCCTCCCCCGACAGCAGCAACAGCCAGCGTGGGCGGAGAAATCCAGTCTGCCCTTTTCCCCTCCCCCGACAGCAGCAACAGCCAGGCGTGGGTGGGAAACTCAAGTCTGCCCTCCACCCCAGCAACAGCAGCCACCAATCCCTAAACCCTGCCCCTTCCCCCAGCAACAGCGACAGCCAATCCCTAACCACCACCCCTCCCCCATCCAGTACCGTCCACTGACCTTTCACCGGCAACCAATCAGAACAGGGCATGGCTTCGACCAATCAGCCTTCCCCAGCCCCTATAAAACTGTTGCCTCTCCCTCAATAAAGTGGACTTGCGTGTTTACCTTGTCTCCGCGGTAGTTCTTCTGCCGTGCGCCCTCCAGTCCTGAGAGCCCCCGACAAGGGCCTGGACTCCCTTGTCCCCAGTTCGTCGCCTGCTTCTCCGGGCGACCCCGTTGGCCGAACCGCGCAACCCCTGTGAGACCAACCCCTCGTCTGCTGCCGGACCGACCGCTCGTCCCAAGTGGGACCGACCCCTCGTCCTAAGCTGGACCGACCCCTCATCCGCAGCCAGACCCCACCTCTACCGACCGAGCAAGCCGCCGCATTAACTTATATCATAGAGAAAGTGTTAAATGTCCTAACATAAAAAGACTTTTAAAAATGATGTGGTAGTTTAAGACTGTATGTTCTCCATAAAAATCATGTTCTTAAAACTGATCCATTCCTATTGTGAGTGGGACTTTTTGATTGTTACTTCAGGAAAGGCATGACCCAGAGTGGATCTTAATCCTCTTATTGGAGGCCTCTATAAATGGTATGAATACAGAGAGAACTGCAGAATCAGGAAGATGAAAGCAAGGAAGGCCAGAGGAAGAGGGAGAGCCTAGCAGATGCCACCAAATGCCTTGCCATGTGACAGAGGAGTCCAGGATGGCTAGCAGCCAATCTTCAGGCAGAAACATACCTGATGATGCCTTGATTTAGACATTTTCACAGCCTCAATACTATAAATTTGCAAGCAAGAAAATCCCCATTGTAAGAGCCAACCCATTTCTGGTATATTGCATTTTGGCGGCCTAGCAGACTAGAACAATTGAGAAGAAAATAATCAATGTCATGATAGAAAAAAATTAAGGCCAAGATATGAACAGTTTACAAAGAATAAAAGCAAATGGCCTTTAAATAGGAAGGAGATGCTCAACCTCACTCATAATAAAAGAAATACAAATTAAAACTATATGAGGGAGCAGAAGTGGCTCAAGTGATTGGGTATCTCCCTCCCACATCAGAGGGCCCAGGTTCAGCTCCCAGGACCTCCTAAAGAAACAAGAAGATGAACAGACACAGCAAGGGAAAAATGACAAGGGGGTGAGGAGAAATAAGTAAATAAAATAAATCCTTAAAAAAACACAACTATATAAGATGCAATTTCTCACTCATCACATTGGCAAAAAATTCCAATTCCTCACTCCGTTGGTGAGGCCGTGGGTGGTCACTCTTAAAAGTTTCTGGTGGTCTTCAGTGGGACTTGCTCCAAAAGATTACTAAGCCAACCACCTGGGGTGAGGGCATCAATATACAATGGGGTATTCTTTCTTTTTATAGTTGAAAAAGTTCTAAGGCTCTGAGAACTGGTACAAAGGGTTTGAAATTTTTCTTTTTTTTTTCCTTTAAATCACTGGAGGTAACATATGTCTTTTCACTTGTGCAATTGATTTTAAACTTTCTAAAATTTTAATTGCTTCCCTCTAACTAAAAGCATTCCTTGATTTAGGATGTTTTCCATGGGTGTTTATATACTCCTCCATTTGGTTTAGAAAGTCATATGCACACACACTTTACCAGCTTTGGTTTATACAGAAAAAGCTCCAATGATCTTCCAAAAAAGGTGCTGATGGGAATGCTCCTCTTTTGGAGGAGAATTTAACAATATGTAGGACCCCGCAATCCTGCTTCTAGCAATCTCTGCCAAGTAATGTACACAAAGGCTATACATTGTGGCATTAATTGCAATGGAAAAAGCAAAAAAAAACCAAATCCCATCAAGATGCTGATGGTTGCCTAAACCACAGTCCAACTGCACAATGGAATACATGCAGTCATAAGCGGGCCTGAGGAAGACCTCGATGACCTGATGAGGAGTGATCCCCAGTGTGTTTTGTTAAGTGAAAAGGCAAAGTGCAAAACAGAATTCATGACTTGCTACCTTTCGTGCAAAAAGGAGAGAATGTAAATGTTTTTCTAAAAAGAAGCAATGGAGGAATGAACCAAATCTAATAGACTAGCTACTACGGTAGAAGGGACAGAAATGATGAAAGTGAGACTTTTGTGGATGTATCTTTTTTCTGGAGTGTGATTTTGGAAACAAGTAAATGTTTTATATAATTTAAAAAGAACAACTTAAATAAATATGGGAAATGTCACTAAAAATGGAAAGGAAACTGAAACATTTGAACCTAACTGTATATCAAGTTGGTGGCCTAATTAAAGAGAGAGAGGAATCATTCCAAGTTTTTAAAATCCAACATTCAAATTGTATATCTCCAGTGGGCTATGGATTGAAAACACAGAGAAGTACAAAGACATCTTTACCTTTAGTAATACTAGTAGAATTATTGAAAATATTTAATTTTATAGGTTAAAACAAATATGTAATTATAATAATGACATTAGAATCCAAAAGAGAAAAAAGGTAAAGTATAAAATCAAAGAGGCAAGTAAAAACTCTATTGCCTGACATTTGAATCAGAAATATTAGTATGAATTTGGCATCTTTGTTAAAGGTATTACCTAGCTCTGTCCACCAAAAAGACCTAAAAACAATAACTCAGCAGCAAGTACTCCTAGGGCCCAGATTATGGTCTTTAAATACCATCTTCCAATAAAAGGAAACCAGGGATCTTTGGAAAAGCAGCTGATTGACATCTAGGGTGAAAATAGCCAAGATAATCCTGGGACATCTTGTACCAAAACAAAACAAAACAAAAACAGAAGAAAACATAAAGACCAAAGAAGTCATGTCAACAAGTACTCAGGAGCCAACTTAAAGAGTTTCCCACTGGTTTAAAGTCAGACAATTTCAGCACCAAAAGGAATAATGACTGAAATGGACTGAAGCACATGAACATATAAAAATCCAGGAGTGCTGTCTTGTTTACTAGGGCTGCTATGACAAATACCACGCACTTGTTGGCTTATGCAGCAGGAATTTATTGTCTCCCAGTTTTGGAGGCAAAAAGTGCAACATCAAGGTCTCAGCAGGCCATGCTTTCTCCAAGTCTGTAGCATTCTGGTGCTGATTTGCTGCAATCCTGTGTTCTCTGGCTGCCATCTCTGCCTTTGTCACCTGACGCTCTATCGCCTTGGCCTTGTGTAGCTTTCTCTGACTGCATCTGAATTTCCTCCACTTATAAGGACTCCAACCATATGGATTAAGGCCCACCCTGATTCAATTTGGCCTCACATAAATAGGGTCTTCAAAGACCCTGTTCACAAATGAGTCCACACCTTAATTAATAATAATATCTTTAAAGCTCTACTTACAATGGGCTCAAACCCACAGGACAGAGGGCTAGGACTTGACCCACATGATTCAATCCCAACAAGCACATAATGATACTTTAGGAGAAAAAAAAGACAAAACCACCACCACTGTATTGGTCGCCATTGCAGAGTGTTAGGGCAACAACTCAGTAGCATGAAAAATGATAAATAAAAGGGAAGAATCAAGTACAAACTGTATTTTGGAGTTAATGAAGGGAAATTTTTATTTATAGAAACATTCCAGCTGATAAAGAAGGAATGGTAGAATTAGAAAATTGCCATTTTGCAACCCCTAGTGAATAATTTATCTAGGCAGCAATATCAATGGATGCTAAAATCATTAGGAGAAATATTGTTGGGAACCATATAGTGGATGTCTCATGCTGTCACCCCATGAATCTGGTAATTAGTCCTGGCAGCGCTGAAAGTGGGGAAACCAGACACTGTGTGCCTCCTGCTGTGATGTGATGATGTGATGTGATGTGATGATGTGATGTGATGTGATGTGATGTAGTCAAAAGTGCACAGCACCACCTGTGAAGCCTGCTTACCTTAAAAAAGAGGGGAGACCTGACTCTATGAGGAAACAGCAAGGAAATTCAGAACATCCTGCTGAACACGCTGCAGTGCAAATGTCCCAGGATTCCATTAAAGAAAGGGGGCAGAAGGATGAGGACTGTTTTAGGGACTCACAGGAAAAAATGATACTTTTATTTTTTTGCAATGGATGGACCTTGATTCAAATAATTCAACTGAATAAAATGCTTCTTTTAAGACTATAAGAAGAAAAATAACAGAATTTTTTTAAAAAGAGCAAAAAATAAAAATAAGAAACAAAAAAAATTAAGACTATAAGAGAAAATTGAATATTATCTAACATAAAGAAATTATGGACTCGGGTTTGAAACAGAAAGCTCCCGAGTCCGGCCGGCCATCAATAAACCACTTTTCCTTCTCAAAATCAAAAAAAAAGAAAAAGAAATTATGTTGATTTTGTCATATGTAATAACATTGAGATAGTTGGACTACTGAAATATTTCCAAATAAAATTATATGATGCTTGGTCCTTGCTTTACACTACTCTGGTTACAATGAGAAAAACTTTAAGCAGGAATAGATAAAATGAGACTGGCAACTGTTAATTACTGAAGAGCGATGATGTGCACAGATTTGGTAAACTATATCTTTTATTTGCAGCTCCCAGATGTGGCCCCAAATCCGTCTTCAAACGTGGCATAGCTGTTTGCAGCCAATGTATTCTTTTGCTGACACCCACACTAGCTCTAGGGTGACAGTTCAACCATTCGTGGATAATCTCTAAATAAAGAACATCATTATTTTGAAATACTGGATGTGAATATGTTCCACTGGATTTGAAATTGATTCACCATAAAATGTCATGTTGTTGATGTCAATGAAAGAAAATAAGAGATGTTAATTTTTAAAAATATCATCTTAACCTTTTGAAAACTTTGAATGGTTATAAAGAAAGGTGATGAAAAACTTTATCACCTATTGGTACAAAATATCTCATTGATGAGAACTACCAAGAATTTGAAGAGATTTTTACTTGAAAGTCTTAATTAGGAATTTCATGTAGTCATTTCAAGCACAAAACCTGACATTAAGAAGTTGAAGTTTTTCATCTGAAAAATATAAAATATTGTCTTTGAAAATTTTATGTATATCCAATATTTTACCCATTTTCTAATATCTGTATTTTATATTTATAAATATATAATGCAAAATTAAGCAATGATTTTTTTTCGCCATGTCACATATGGCCCCAAATTCTCCAATGTGTCGTGCAAATATTATCATTTACTATGAATTCTAATGATCTGAAAAAGATTGGGAAGCACTGCTATAGATTTATTGAAGAAATAATACAAAGCTTTATGCTCTTTGATATTGTAAGTTACCTTCCAGAGAGATTAAACAGCAACTTTAGAGTGAATAGCCCAGGAAGAACTGAAACTAGGAAGTGTTTTACCTGTAGTAAGAAGCTCAGCTTAAATGTTAAATTAAAAAAAAACAAAAACAAAAAAACACAGCACCACCTTTCCCACCTAATGTCAGATCTTACCTCTGTGCTTCTTAGGTGCCATGAGGGGGTCTCTAATGACATTTCCCCTACCTTGTTGAGGAGCGTAATGACTAGCCCAGCATGCTGAATTCTCACAGTAACTAAGGTGAACCTTCCCCCGGACTAGATGAGCCCTCTGAGGCTGGGTATCTAACATACTGCTGTACCTTTTTTCTGCCGGTCTGAGTCACTTAAAGATGAAATACAGAACACAGCACCAAAGGACAAAGAGAGCCCCAAACCCATTAAAATATGTTCCTAAACAAGGAACATGGATGGATCTGGGTATCTGGGTGGGGGATATGTTGGAGTTCTCTGTATGGGTTTTGTATTATTTTTGCAAATGTCCTGGAAGTTTGAAACTGTTTCAAAATAAAAAGTTAAGAAAGATAGATGATAATGATCATAGATGATAGACGAGATAGATGATAGATGACAGATAGATAAGTAGATAGATGGGAAAATATGGCAAATTGTCAACAATTGTTGAAACTGAAGGGTAGGCATAATGATATTCATCGTAGTAGTGTTTGAACTTTTCTGGATGTTTGAAATCTTTCACAAGAAAAAGTTGGGGGGAAAATCCGAAACTAGCAGTTCCCTAAAAAGTAAAATGCAACTCTTGCAAAATCATCATAAAAGATCACCCATAAATATGATGATGGAAGAATCTTTAAAAATACATATGGTTACATAAATGAGAGGACTTTCTGACAATGAAACGCTGTGCAGTTGCAAAAAGGGTTAGAGGTTCTTCACGTATTGAATGCTAACTTTGGTGCCTGGGGCAGGAAAGCAGAAGTTTCTTCTCTAAAGAAAGTAAAGGTGACTTCATCAAAATTTAAACCATCTTGATTTAAAGGATATCATAAACTCAGCAAAATAATAAGCCGTAGACTGGGAATATATATGGAAGCATATACAAGTGATCAAAGATTTGTATCTCAAATACATACAGACTTTCTACAAGTCAGTATAAAAGACAACCCATTCTAAAAATGTTCAGAGGATGTGGAAAGGATTATGGACAGAAATGAGTGTGATTAATACTCACGGAAATGTAAATTAAAATACTAATGCACTGCCATTATTATTGTATTGAAACTACAAAGAAATGGAGAGAAAGTGATACACCAACCTTGTGAAATTGGTCATTCTAGGAAAAACAAAAGTAGTAAACAGAAAAAGGAAAGAGGTCCAAGTGGGCACCGGCTGTGTCTTCAGCATTTTATTTTTTTAAGCAAAATATGTGAAGCTAAACCAGAAAAGAAATAAGGAAAAGGAAGCAAGCAAGAAAGGGAAGGAGGGAAGGTGGAAAGAAGGAAGAAGGGAGAAAGGAAGGGAGGGAGGAAGAGAGGACGGGAGGAAGGGGGAGAGGCAGGAAGGGAGGAGGCAAAAAAAGAAAGAAGGAAGGAAGGAAAGAAAGATGGACATTAATATACACCAGAAGAAAAACCGGTACAAGTTGATACCAAAACCATCAATTAGCAAGCCCCACATATGTACCCAGTTCTTCCAGCAAACTTTTCAGTTCCTCACTCATAAATATGAAAACCAAATTAGCCAGAAAATTAAGGACATCTTTCAACATGAACAAGACCAAAAGAAACAAATAGAAAAAAATAATAAAGGGGAAAGTGAAGTAATAAATAAAAATTAATAAAACCGCTTAAAAATCTGTAACTTACTACTTTCAGAGAGCTGGAAATATACAGAATCTATAAAATAAGAATAAAATATCATTTAAAAATCACAGAACAAGAAAGAATTCTTAATTTTGGGAATTAACCAGTATGAAAATCTGCTGTGTGCCTACTCTTATCAACAGACAAAAGAATTCTGGTGATAAAGAGACTGACTAAAAATCTTCCATGAAAATAAAGAATAAACAAATCGGTTATCCACAAAGGAATGAGACTCAGAATGCTGTTAGTCACTGAAGATTAGATAAAACAGAGTGATGACTTAATAATTCTGATGTTAGATAATTTACAACATAGAATTCTACTCACAGCCAAATTATCAATCAAGTATGTGGCTAATAAAGATATTTTCAGAAATGCATGACTCAGAAATGTACCTTTTAGTAGAGAATTATTTAAAGACATCTCCAGAAAATGATAGAGTACACACACACACACACACAGAGGAAGAAAAGGGATTCAGAAAACAAAAATTCCAACCCAAAAAAGCAGATGTGCAAATGACCTGATGGAAGAGGTGCCACAGATATATGGAGAAATCAGTCTGGAATGAAGCAAGAGGAGACAGTGAAGCAGAGCTCTGAGACTGAAGTCCCCTGGGGTGGGAGAGGTGAGAGAGAGAGGAAGGAATACATGATATAATTGAAAACTTGTGGAGGGGCATTATCTTCAGAAAGTTTTTGGAAGTAGAAAATGCAGACACTAAAAAAGTTTGAAAAAGGTGAATTCTACAGGAAAGAACATTTAATATGGTACATTATTTAGTTCTACCATGGGCAACTTTTTAACTCATAATAAATACTATATTGCAATTGAAAAAACAAAACAAACAAAAATCCTAAACTAGAATATTTGTCAAGAGCAGTATTTGTCAAGTGACTCCACAAGCCACCTGACAAACGCAGAGGGAAGTATTTCCTTTATAATGGCGACATCTGGCGGTCACCATCTCAACCCAACGACTGAATTAAACCACTAATAGTGGGACAATGTGTGTCACCTTATGAGATGGAATATGAAGCACACAGTATAATCCACTTAGGAGTATCCCTGAAGGACAGTAGAGGAGGAAAATTCACCTGGAGGCAGAGGTTTTTTTAGTTTAACTTTTTTATTTTGAGATAATTGTATATTCACATACAGTCAAGAGAAATAATACAGAAAAATCCGGTGTTCTCTTGACTGTATGTGAATATACATACATGGTAACATTTTCCAAAACTATAGCACAACATTACAAGCAGGTATTTTTTTTTAAAGATTTATTTATTTCCTGCCCCAGTTGTCCGTTCTGTGTGTCTATTTGCTGCGTGTTTTTCTTTGTCCGCTTCTGTTGTTGTCAGCAGCATGGGAATCTGTGTTTCTTTTTGTTGTGTCATCTTGTTGTGTCAGCTCTCTGTGTGTGCGGCACCATTCTTGGGCAGGCTGCACTTTCTTTCGTGCTGGGCGGCTCTCCTTACGGGGTGCACTCCTTGTGCTTGGGGCTCCCCTATGCGGGGGACACCCCTGCGTGGCCGGCACTCCTTGAGCGCATCAGCACTGCGCATGGGCCAGCTCCACACGGGTCAAGGAGGCCCGGGGTTTGAACCGCAGACCTCCCATGTGGTAGACGGACGCCCTAACCACTGGGCCAAGCCCGCCTCCCATTTTTACAACCAGATACTGACATCGATACAGTCAAGGTACAGAAAGCTTTATCACAAGGATTCTTCAAGTTGCTCTTTAAAAGTCACACCCACATCTCTTCTCTGCCCATGTACCTGGGATAGGACTTTTAGATATTATTGTTTCATCTTTCCTTAGAGAGAGAGAATCTAAGGTCAAGATTATAGTAGTTGGTCAGATCAGGGACTTAGGAGGAATAACTTCAGAAGGTGGATGAATATGAAGATTGGGAAAGAGATTTTTGACAGATCTCTCAGAAGAAACTAGATTAAAACAACCGATGTGTCCCTTGTGAAAGCTCAGCAGAAGTCTCCTAATGTAAACAGGGTTCAATGAGGTAGGTAGGGTGACCTAATTTATAGAGGTTAATCAACCTCCTGCCCCAGTGAACACAGTGCTTGTTCAAAGTGCCCATGATGGCAGTGAGAAAGGTGATACCTGAGTTAAGCAACCCAGGTATCTTTTCCCAAGGCTGCTGTGGCTACACATACCTCAAAGGAGCTAACCATTTGAACTTGGTGGATTGGACATTTATTTATTCATCCCTTTGCCTGTCTTACCTCTGCCATACCATCATCCATGGATGTAACTACTGTCTTCTGTACTATCATGGTGTCTTCCATTTTATTGCTTTTGACCAAGAAATGTATATCAAAGCAAAAGGAGTGAAGCAATGGACAAATTCAATAAATTCATTGGTTTACAAATCTCCTCATTCAGAAAAGTTTGCCTTATAAAAAGGCAGAATGGCCCATTACAGATTCACCAATGACTATCTTGAAGATAAAACCTTGCAAGTGTGATGTTTGGAGTATATAATAGATGTTGCTTCTCCTATATCTAGGATTCATAAGTTTTATACAAGAGATAGAGATGGGAGTAGCATCTCTTGTGATCATATCTGAAAGACCCACTTGTAAATTGCTTGTATCCCATATCTGGATTTTGGAATCCTCCTGTTTAAAGATCTTACTGCCCAAGGTTAAACTGATTCCATCAGGAGACACAACAACTCTACTAAATTAGAGGCAGAGACTGTCATCTAGCTATTTGAACAAAATAAAGGATTCCACTGTTAGCTGGGGTGACCGACCCTTGCTCTCATGCATTCAAAGGGTTGCTGCAGCCACACAATGGGGTCAAGAAAGGTAATGGGTGGAATTCCAGAGATTCTCAGTGGTAAAGGTGATGAAAGAACATGCACTCCCCTATGCGTGAGATCAGCAAGAGGTCAAAGGTCTGGGGAGTAAATATTCAGTCACTCCTATCACAAGTTAAATTATTGATCTCAGTTCTTCACTCCCCTGTAGAATAATAGTATTTATACACTTATAGTGTATGGAGTGTACTTCACTGTCCCTTGATTTGGGCTTGTTCACATGACATGCTCTGGATAATGATATGCTAGTAAATGTGATATGAGCAAAGGTTTGAAATATGCTTGTGTAGTTGGACTTGCCCTCTTGGGCCCCTGCCTTGAGTAGCCACTGGTTGAATGAGGATGAGATACATGTGGAGCAGATTTGGGTCTAACACGCTAAGACCAAGTCCAGCCAGATGCAGCCCAGATCATTTGAGCCCAGGCAACTCACAGAGCTGTGAATAAGAAATAAATATTACTGTAAGTCACCTAAATTTTGAAGTTGTTTGGTGGAATGGAATACAATATTCCTGTGACAATTGCTGACTGATACAACCTCCAGTGAACGAAGAATCCTGATCAGCTGAAATGTTAGTCAAAGGCAAGAGGAATATATAATTTGTGGCAAAAAGTCAAATATTAGGTAGGTCCTCATCATCCAATACATAAGTAAGGACTAGAAACTCTACCTTTCTTATTATTTATCATATATTTAATTTTCTTTTCTTCCTTATCTCTTTCACTGAATGTAGGGTATGTACTGATAGTGAAAAAGTTTATCCATCAGCCATAGATGTTAGAATTGATATAGGATCATCTCTAGAATTAGAAAAAAATAGATATTGGTCGAGAGCTTGGACAAGAGGCTGAATACAGTGACTTGACATGATCTCATGTTGTTCCCCTTGGGGAAAATGATGAGTACATATTCAGTTTTACGTTGCTTACATTCCTTCAGGCAGAGATTTTTAAAAGTTGGGTGAAAAGAAGTGAATGTGGATATACTAGATATCCAAGAGGTAGAATTAGCAGGTATTTAATGCATGTGCCTAGCATGTTTTATATATTCTTTTACTCGCCCAAAAAACACTGGTTGTTTGGTTGGCTGGTTGGCTGGCTGGTTGACTGGCTGGCTGCTGGCTGGCTGGCTGGTTTTGTGGGGGCTAACTGAAGGTAGCAAATGGCTCAGCCTGGAATCAAAGCCAATGTATACCTGACTCCAGGAATCTCTTAAAATCACAGAACTAGGACTTATATAACTCTAAGGATTTTAGAACAAGGCTAGAAGTGCCCTTAAGGATCTGGCTAAGGGGAAGTTGAGTTGGATGCATTAAGTTTGGTTTTATTGGGAGATTTGGATATGATTCACAATCACTTCCACACATAATAAAGTTATTGACAGTCATTCTACCATAGCAATGGTTTCTAATAATTCTCCTCCTACCCACTGTCATGACTAAATAACCAGGCATCATTTCATGGTCAGGACCAGAGGTCATGTTGTAATATGATTGTGTCCTTTATATCTGGGACCAGAGAGTTGTATGGTCAGTGGAGAAAAAACATGGTTTGAAATTTACAGAGCCAGCAGCAAGTCTGTGGAAAATTCTTTCAAATAGTAGACATATAAAATTGAAAGCAAAAGATTTCTTCTCAATAACCCCAATCTGATACAGAGATTCTATTGATAATGCAGAGGAAAAACACCTGAATAGCTGATTGTATTATCTGATAATACAATTAATAATTAAGTGAATGAAATTAACATACTGAGAAAAATATTTAATATCTGGATAATTTGGTATGAAAACTGACATCAACAAAGATAATATTAAATTGATAGTATGCCATAGTGAGGGTATAATCCACAAACAGGTTAACAAGCATCACTAATTCAAAGAGATTAGTCACTGCACAAGAAAAAAATGAAATGTTCTAAAATCTTACAGCTCATATTTGAAAGATAGTTTATAAAATCTTCTTACATTTGACCAAATCCTAAGAAGTTACAAGACATTACCAGTAAGTTGTGAAACTGAAAGAAACTCTTCTAAACGGTCGATTTAAAATTTTCCAATCAACTATAGACTGGATTATCTTTCTATTCTCCAGAAAATATTACAAAATTATTATATCAAAAGGTGATCAAAGAGAACATAGTCAAACCTGAATGCTTTTGTTGGTTTGTAGGTGTATATCAGGCAGTTACTTAATAAAAGTGTGTTATTTTTCTAGATTTGTGGTGTTTGAGATACATGTCAGCTTTGTGCAATTTGCAAATTGTTGTGATTTATTTTTTCATTCTAAATAATCATCCACTTTCTAATCTAATTGGGAGGGGTAAATTTACATTTTTAAAAGGTCTCAAAAATTGTATAAGCTTCAGGCCACACAAAACCTGATCTGAATGTTACTTTAGACGAGTACTCAGTTCGCTGAGTCTAGAGAGTGAGTGGGGGCCTGTAAGGAAGTAGCACACGGAAGCAGGCGAGAGAGGCTTCGAAACCACAATCTGTCTCGATGCTAAGGGTTTGGGTTTCTCTCCTGCAGAAAACGGGGAGCCATAGAAGAGCTTTAAGGAGCGAGTAGCATGGTCAGAATATGCCTTGGACAGATATTCTGTGAGCTGCAGAGAAGGGTCTGGAGAAAGATGAGAGTCAAGGAGAGACGACGAGGTCTGAGGATCCAGCCATGAATTTACCCAAACTTCAGGAGAGACTGTGGAGAGAAGGGTTGCTTAAAACACAACGACCAGCTTATTCTCCTTTAGCTTGTTTATTTAGATATATTCTTTGATTTTCTGTTTCCTCAGGATATCTCCGTAGAAAGAACTTATTATATGGTTCTACAGTTTAATCAGATAGCAAACATAGTTTTTTATCTGTTGTTAATACATGGAAGTAATCTTCATTTCACTAATAAACAGTATTATTAAGGTGCCATAATTCAAGCATCAGATCATTCTTTGGCATAAAATAAAGCAAAAAAAAAAAAAGACCAAAAAAAACAACTTTGTTTTTTAAATTCCTGGTATAGCTTGTAAATAAAACTATGTCACAATATGCAAATGTATTTTACAGGAAGAACCAGCTTTGCCGCTACCATTCTCAACTTGGGCCAACTGCCAATTTTATGTTTTTTTAAGTTATCTAGCACTGTTGATTTGAAATGCCTATTTGTTCTGAGAATTCCCCCAGATTGCCACTATTTGTGAGAGAAAGATAAGCGATTTTGTGTCTGTCTCAAAAAGAAACAGGCACTCAATAGCTATCTTTTCTTCTCTGTTTACTAAATAGTACTTGCTGAAAGAGTCTGTGGTAGTGTAAATTACCAAATAATTATTTTAAGGTGCTTCTTCATTATACCATAGTTTTATGTGTTAATTTGATTCAGCAGCTAAACTAATATGTCTTTGGCCTTTATTTGCTCACTGCCAGAATCCTTACAGGTTTTGAGAAAGGTAAGGAATAGAAACGCCAAGTCTAAGAAAATGGTCTGTTACTCCTTAAATCATATTTTTTAAAAAATAATAAGCATTTTTTAATCAATTAGCCTGCTAAAGTAAGAAGAAAGAAATTGTTCTTTCAAAGATTCAGCTGGGAAATGGGCATTTATATTTACAGAATTTGTGATGTATAATAATACATTGTGACATGCTAAACCATATACCACATGACATTTTAACCATTAGGCAACATCTAGACTAATCAAAATGCTGAGACATTTTTATATGGTCTTACGTCATGAGAGCTCAAATGTTAACACACATATATTTTCCACTTTCAGTACACAACCCTGAAAAATAAGGTGGATTCTCATGGGCCATTGTCCAAGCTGAAAACAGGTGAGATGTGTGGGACGCTCTTAGCTGATCAGGCTGAGCCGTCTGCTCCTAGACCTCAAAACCCTGAGTGGCAGGAATGGCTGCAGGCCAAGGAAGATAAGATCAAAAGCTTTTCGAAGGAGGAAAAGAACTAGAAATAAGTCCCCCTCTTTTGTCTGTACATGATGTCCTCGTCAGTAGTGGACCATTTAAGACAACACAAATTTTTATGCCAGGGGTTACTTTAAGTCACAAGCACAGGCTTGATTGTGAAATAGAATGTCCACCACAATATATTAATTGAAATTGAGTGCCTTCTTTCTACATGGGAGGTCCCAAGTACCGCCTAAAAACAAAGGCAAACAACAAGCAAACAAATGCAAAAAAACAACTCGGCCAGCTGATGTGGCTCAGTGGCTGAGCCCCGGCTTCCCACATTAGAGGTCACAGGTTAAATCCCCGTCGCTGGTACCTCAAAAAAAAAAAAATTCATCTTCATTTACAGTTAAGTCTTCTTCCTTCTCCTTGGGTGAAAGCAGAGCTGGCAAACTGCAGGTTTGGGGGAAGGGTTCTTTTCAAACTTTTCTCTACTGCCCCTCTCAGACTCCTAAGGACAGCCTCGGGCCTCTCTGGGATTAGAACGGGAGGAAGGACAAAAGGAAGGAGAGACACAGATCCCACTTGGTACTGTCCAAAGCTGGCTTTGTGCTCTCTGGGCCTGGCAGGTCTTTAAAACTGACCCTTTCTCACGTGGATCCCCGAGAGGCAACTCTGACTGCCGTTCCCACACTACACTGCGGGCAGCGCTCCTTTGACTGGCATCTGCCTGCCGGGCACCCCAGGGCCTCACCTGCCAGGCCATCCTCTGGGGCAGGATTCTTGATGCAGACTACACTCCTGCTACCATCTCCCAGCATCCGTGGGCTTTGATCCGCCTTCAGAGTGAGTGCAGTTATAGTCCAAATGCAGGTTCTCCATCGTTCTCTGACCGCTTTGGCTTTCTCAGTCACGAATCAGATGCCAGTGCTCTGGTTCCCCTGACAGCAGAGACCATGTGTTCAAATCCATCGAAAGCCTGGATCCCTGAAGGAGGCCAGATTGGGATGACAGAGCAATAACAGATAAAGAAATCTGGCAGGACAGACCAGGGAGAGCCATGAAGACCAGAGCTAGGATTGAGAGGCCATTCCAGGGTTTGACATTAAAAGAAACCATTCTCCCTCACTAGGGACCTACAAATTAGCAGCAGAAATCCCATCTGAAGGAAATTCTGGCAAGTGTTTTATTCATACATATGAAAAACACCACCCTTTTACTCCAGAATTCCATGAGAATATGTGGTCCTGATATGAGTGTCATTTGGGTTATCTTTGCAAGGATCCTTGGAAATATCCAGAACAATTTGAGAAGCTTTTCCTTGGGGAATACAGTACTTGATGCTAAGAAGCCAGTGGAGGATTGGAGCATGCAACTTTGGAGTATACTGGATGCCAGGAGGGCAGGGAGTTTTATCTGTTTCACTTGCTGAGGTATCCCCAGAGCCTAGAACACAAGCAGGTGTTCAATGAGTATTTGCACAACAAAGGCATGAATGAAACAGTGTGCATATACCAAGAGATGAAGCCATACCAGTTACCTAAAGATAAGGTTTTTTTCTCAAATATGTCGTAATAAAATTTTATGATCATATGATTTGCATGACAAAATAGACTTTATCATCCTTTGGTCCTTTTCCCAAACACTTTAGACTTTTCCAATCATATTTCGGTCACATCTCAAATATATTTCAGCTACCGGAACACCAAACGCCAAGCGAATTTCTGCCTGCAGAGTGGAAATAATGGCAATGACATAAGGCTCTTTCCAGAGCATAGGGCAAGTTTGAGGCAGGCCTGGGAAGAAGGTGTCACTATCCCAGGCCTCCCTCTGGAACTACTCTGATGCAGACACCAAAAGCTGCAGACACGTGTCTGCAGCTGGCCACGGCAGACACACCCTCCATGCATAGCTGGTGAAAGCTTCACACAGGCAGGAACGATGACCCCAAAAAGCCTCAGGGTCACATCACACCTCCAATCTGCTGCCAGGGGACAAAATGAGGTCTCTCCTGAGTATGAAACCACATTATTTATGTCCCCAGAGAAGCTCACAGTATAAATAGATATGACTTTGAGGGCCCCCTCCCTATGCAGACACCACAAAATTTCATCTCTGTTTCCTTCTGTACCTTTGAGCTCAGGGACAGACACATCCCCATAAAACAGGTTACGTTCCATAGACACTTCAGGGCTGCTATTTATACTCACAGTGTTTTTGAGAGTAGAGGGCGGTGAGGCAGCTGCCCCCTGATCATCATGAGGAGACAGAGAGTTAGTGTGATGACGAGGCCAGCAGCATGAGGAAAGAACTTCATATTCCTGATTTGTATCAGCTCTGTGATAGTCTGGTGTCTGAGTTTTCTCTCAGACTATTCTGATCTCAGAAATGACCAAAGCATGATTAGCCACATTGTTCAGACCTGGGATCACTGCCCAACTCTGGCACTCCCTTTCAACATTTAGATCCCCAACAAAATACTGCTTTGCTCAGATCCCCTTTGGGCATGCAAAAATTTTGCTTCTGATACCCATATTCTAGTAGATCCCATGAGCATATGCCAACTACCATGCTTTCTTTGCTGTCAAGAGGGACTTCTGGTTCTGATGCATTGCTGAATTATCAAATATCCCATAAGGTTTCAGATAGTGGTGCTGGCTGAGGCCCTGGAGCAGGAAAGATGAACGCATATATGGAATATGTGTTGATCCCCATCAAGATGATCACTGCCCCTTCTAGCATGCAAGGGAGCCAATATAGTCAAGTTGCCACCAACAGGACTGGTTGGTCTCCTAGGGGGTGATGTTGTGTTAGGGCTCATTGTTGGTCTCTGCTACTGGCAGCTTGGACCTTCAGATGAAGAGCTAGACTGGCTGTTGGATGAATGCATACATTCCACCCCCACCACCATGGCTACTCTGTTAATGCATTCATTGTGCCAACAGTCAGGTAGCTAATCACACAGGCTAAATGATGTCAATTGACTGAGCCACCTGGCCTACTTGATTGAATAGAGCCTCTTCTGTGGTCAGTGCTCCCAAAGCCTCTTCCTCAGACTGCCTTGTCCCTGGTATTCTAATTCGTCTTCTTGCAGGCCTCTGACCAGACAGTTTGCCCTTGCCCATGAGTCCATGTATATCCATTGTTTGGGAAACATATGACCAGGCATACTGCCCAGAGCTCTGTCTATTGGGAGGATTTCCCCTCACTGTTATCTTTCAGTACCATGCTTCAGTAGGGTTGTAGTGCAGCAGTAGTCCTTTGGCTTGCATTGACATACAGAGTTGACCCATTTGTGAACCCAACTCAACCTTTTTCTTCCTTTGTCAGCTTTCATAAGATATCCCCCACATGGTTAGTGCTGCGGGAGGGGTTCCAAAGCTAACAGTGGTAGATGACATGGTATCTGGGACACTTGCTCAGGCAGCTTGCTTATCAATCTGGCCCTGCTTGTGCCTGATCCCATTGTGCCATTCCACCTTACTATAGATTCATGCTGGGCCCACCCAACATGATGATTTGGTAGTCTGAGAGAAAACAATTCATGATGGGCAGTCTTGGTTGAATGATTTGATGTCACTTGTTGAGATGTTCCATCTCCACTAGAGCCCAATAGCTCATCAGAAACTGTTCCTCTTGGAAACACACCTCCAGTAGACCTCATCACACTTACCTGTAAGCTTTTGTTCATCAATCTATGTTCCCCAAAATCATGTACTCTCTGTGAAGGCCAGGAATGCCATGTTGCATACTTCTACGGGGCACCATTGACATCAGAGTCTATGTGAATAGTGCCTCCTGGAGTTGAGCATGGCAGTAGTAGAGTAAATGAACAGTGATGAATAGTCGAAGGAGCATCTCCTCTGCTCACTAGGTGGCGCTCAAGCATTTTATAATATACCATGTGGCAATGATTTAGAGGTTGAACACAGCAATTCAGTGAGTTGACTCATTTTCTTAGCCAAATAAACTTTTATTACAGAGGTCCTGGAATCACACACTTAGATTCTGAAAGAAACTTCAAGCTTGCAGAGCCTCAGCTTAAAATATTTCCCATGAAAGGAGCATAATTCCTATTTAAACAGTTTAGTCGAGTGTTCATTCATTTGCCCATGCATTCATTCAAGCATTTTTTAAAAAGATTTATTTATTTATCCTCTCTGCCTCCCCCCCTTGTTTTTGCACTCGCTGTCTGCTTTCTGTGTGTTCTTCTATGTCTGCTTGTCTTCTCTTTAGGCAGCACCAGGAACCGATTCTGGGAGCTTCTAGAGTGAGAGAGAGGCACTCAATCTTTTGCACCTCCTCAGCTCTCTGGTCTGCTGCATCTCCCAGTTTGCCTTACACCAGGAGGCCCCAGGAATCATACCCTGGACTTCCTATATGGTAGATGGGAGCCCAATTGCTTGAGCCACACCCACTTCCTATTCAAGCATTTATTAAGCACCTACTATGTGTCAGGCACTGTGCTTCATTCTGAGGATACAAGTGAGGATAAAAAGAAAAAGACACAAACTATACAGTCATGGACGTTAGTGGCATAAAAAGGAAATCATACAAATGATGTTAAATTGTAACAGTGAAAAGATCTATAATTGAAAAGTACATGATGCTATGAGAACATCTAATAGATCAAGGCAGGGAGTTCAAGGAAAGTTTCTTTGAGAACAGGATGATTGAGTTAGCATCTGAAGGCAGAGTAGGCATTAACTAGATAAAATGGAGATGGTGTGCCAGAAGCAGAGACAAAAGCAAAGCACATTCTAGGGCCCCATGGGCATTCGGGGTAAGTGAATTATGAAGATCAATGTGGCTGGACCACTGTGAGCAAGGGGGAATGTTATATGAGAGGAGGCTGGAGAGGAAGGGAGGGCCAGACTGGTAAGCCTTACTGGCCATAATATGGATTTTGGTCTTTATTCCAAGAGTAACTGGAAGTCCCTGAAGGATAATAAGCAGAGAATGACTAGATCGTATTTGGGCTTTGAAAGATTTACTTTGGCTGCAGTGTGGCTAATGTATTGAGGAGGACTTTAGAGAGATGCAGAAACAAGTTAGGAGATTATTATAGTGGAAAAGGAGAGAGAAGCTGGTGGCTTAAACCAAGGTGGGATTGGAAAGTGCTGTCTACTGGAAATTCCTTCCTTACTTTGATCTTGTGGTTCCATTTCCTTCTTCTGGGGACACGAAGAACAAGTCAGTTTCATATCAACATGGCAGTCCTTTAAATAGTTCTGAGGAATGCGTTGTGCCACCACCTCTTGTACTCTACCCTACCATGTGCCCATCATTTAGTCTTCCTTTCTTCATGGTTAAAAAGCTCAGGTTCTCAAATTGCCTGTATATTAGTTTCCTTCACCATCCTGACTGCCCCTCTTAGGACAGACTCAATTGGCCAATAAAGACGAAATCCTTCAATGCCCCAAAACTTCTGGATATTATCAATATGAACACAAAAGATAGGTTTGAGATTTTGAGCCATAATTACACTATGAAAACAAATAAGAAAGACCTATGCTACAAACTCATGGCTAGAAAATTATAAATTACATCCGAGTTTTCCATGAAGCTAACCATACAGACATCGACATTTATTGAGATAATTTTATACATATTACAAGCATTAACTCATTTCATCCTCAGAAGAACCCTTATGGTAGGTCCTATTATTATTCCTATTTATGGAAGAGAAAAACAAGATGGAAGAGACTTAGATTACATGGCCAGTAAACATAACAAGATTCAGGCAGGCAATAGTCCAACTTCAGAGCATTATAGTACATGACCTTCAAATGCAAGGAAAATTGTCATCAGACTTAGAAGGAAAAAATAAACATGAGGAAATGGAGTTAAAGTCCCCAAATAGAGAAGATAACCAGAGAGTTACTACTTGATTTCATTCAAGTCTAACAACCCAATGAAAAATATTCTAAGACACTGAAACAACACTCTGGTAAAATCCCCCCAAAATAGCTGGTCATCTTGAAGAAATACTAGAAGATGATCAGAGAGACCCAACAAATAGAAAAGGTAAAATTTCAAAAGAGAGAAAGGGCCAATTTCAGGATATTAACATGCTTTATATTTCTCTCCACCTCAACTCCTCATTTAATCATTGACCAGGAAATGCCAAATGACTTTGAAAAGGCTTTGAAATTCTGGCTTTTAACTGATCATCCATTCATTTGTTCACAAATATTTGAATACCCTAGAAGTCTGAATTCTCCTGAGAAACAGAACCAACAGGATATATGTATGGGGGATGGGGGCAGGGAGAGTGAGGGAGAAGAAAGAGAGAGATTTTAATTAATTGGCTCATGTAATTGTGTGGCTGACAATTCCAAAATTCATAGGCTAGGTAGCAACTCAGGCAGGAATTGATGTCATACAGTATTGAGCCTGGTATTGGTAGGACAATCTGGTAGCATGGAAATTCAGACAGGGGTTGATGTTGTAGTCTGAGGCAGTATTTCTTGTCTGGAAAACTTCCATTTTTGCTTATAAGGCCTCCAACTCATAGGATGAGGCCCACCTACAACAGATGCGAATCACACCTATAAAATACATTCACATCTGGTCTAATGTTTGACCCAACAACTGGGCATCGTAAGTCCAGCAAAGTCGACACATCAAATTAACCATCACAAATACCTACAACATACCACATAGATGAGTAGGTGCTGGGGAGTCTAGGGTGAGCAAAACAGAGAAGTTTCCTATCCTCATGGAACTTTCTCTCTGTTAGGAAGATTTTCATTGATCAGATAATCACACAAATGTGGGCACAGTTATAAACTGGATCACGTGCTACAATTTTTTTAAGAACCTGCTTCCAGAGTAGTTCCTAAAATTATTAGTGACTAGCAAAAATGATTCTCTTATCACAGACATTTAATGAACTTTACCCAGTAGAAAGCATATTTAAAATCTTTCAATGACTCAAAAGCTTGATCACAGTCCTACAGTAAGATTATATTTTTACCAGGCAGGTATCTTGGTTATTCAGTAGGAACAACCCCCAAATTTCAATGGCTTAAAACAAAAAGATTTATTTCTCTGTCATGCTACATGTCCCTACTGGGTTTGCTGCGTGACCCAAGCAGAAAGACCAGCACCATTTCAACCATTTTAGTTCACTATTTAAAGAGTGCTCTAGAGGTTCTAACACTGGTAATTAATGCTTGACCCAGGCAGCGATGCCTATCGCTTCTGCTCAAAATTTATCAGTCATTTAAAAAATGCTAGACTCAGATAAACCTCAGAATATCATCAGATAAAAACTAAAACACTTTAAATATAAAAGTTTAAGTTAAATGAGTTTAAACTTTAAATCCCATAGTCAAGAATTTCAAATAGCCTATTCCATGATATGGGAAAATCTCCATGATATAAGTTTAGAAAACAAAGTACATAGCCACATTACACTGATTTTTGTTTTTTAGGAGGATTTTTAAAATTTAAAAACAAAGTGCCAGAATGTTAACAGTGGTTCTCTCTCTTTTCTGGGATTGGATTTTTATTTTTTCTTCAGAGTTCATCTGTATTTTTTATTTTACTTTTTATAATTTTACAGATAGAAAACTATATTTAAGCATAATTTCTACCCCAGAAATGGCATTTTCATATGTTTATTACTAGAAAAAGTCTAGCACTAAAGGTTTCTACAATTCTGTATACTTTTATCTCACCTTCTAACAATGTTTATAGATAACTATGAATCAAAAGTTATCACCCATAAGCAAGAGAATATACTTTGAAAGTCAAAATGACCCAATTTTACATGTGTTACATACCAGTGTAATAGACTGCCCTAATTTCATGTTTTCCATTTAATTTTGGGGTAAATAAGAATAGCTTCACAGAAGCAAATGCAAACAGTACTGATGCCATCAGTGAACCAGATCCCTTAAGAAACTTCTGGAAGAAGTTAAGGGGATAGAATGAGACTGACGGCAAAACCCATGAAACAGAGAAGTTGCAAAATATAACCAGGACAAAAGAGGAAATGGCATTGTTCTCCTCTCTTGTTGGAAGGTAATGATGTAGAAACAACTCCAGCCCTGATATATGGTAACTCAACCTAAATCTTCAAAATATTAACTTTCTTTCCAGAAAGGAAAAGAGATGTATTTTATTTTCTCTTCAGCTCTTGTGTGAGTTGACAATTTTGGCTATATCCACAGGTGAGCCAATAAATGTCTTTGATTGTTTTTTTTTTTAATCCTCTGAACTAGTTTCAGTCTTTTTCAGGGTTTGTGTTTCCCTGAAACTTTCACTCCCTGAAATCAGAAAATGATTACATACCTAACCCAAGCTCATTACAGAGTTGTGTCCAGGCCCGTGCCAATCACTGCTCTTCAAGATCTTCTTTTATCTATTTCACAAGGCAAAATTTGGCTGATAAAATGATAGGACAGACAAGTAAAAACTCAGTCAAGATGACTCATATAAATATATTTCAGTTCTTAAATAGGAGGAAGACTGTTTTTTTTCCCCCTTGCCTCCTTTGCATACTGAATTAAACAGCACGGTTTGTTGTGTTTTGTTTTGTTTTTTGAGACAGTTTCTTTATGTACTCAGAAACAGAAACTTTATTTTCACTTCTTTATTTTTTTTTAACATTGCAGAGATTTTTCACTTTGAGGTAGCTGATGATGTGTTGGGTAAAGAATGTAGCTCAGAGCCCTACTTCCTTAATTAAATAATTTTTTAGCCCTACAGAATCCCTATGGTAAAGGTCAGGTTGGAGTGGAAATTGGGGTTTGGTAATTTTGACTGAGAGAGAGAGAAAAAAACACAGATTTGTGCAGATTTGTTATGTCGTGACCAAGGATGACCAAGGAGGGCTGGTTAGCTGAGAGTAATGTGATTTGAAAAGTTCTTTTACCAAAAAGGTTTCTTGGGAAGCAGACTTGGCCCAGTGGATAGGGCGTCTGCCTACCACATGGGAGGGCCACGGTTCAAACCCCGGGCCTCCTTGACCCGTGTGGAGCTGGCCCGTGTGCAGCGCTGATGTGCGCAAGGAGTGCCCTGCCACTCAGGGGTGTCCCCGCGCTGGGAAGCCCCATGCGCAAGAAGTGTACCCCGTAAGGAGAGCCGCCCAGCGCGAAAGAAAAGTGCAGCCTGCCCAGGAATGGCGCCGCACACACGGAGAGCTGACGCAGCAAGATGATGCAACAAAAAAAAGAAACACAGATTCCTGTGCCGCTGACAACAAGAGAAGCAGACAAAAAAGAAGAACACACAGCAAATGGACACAGAGAACAGACAACTGGGGGGGTGGGGGGGAGGAGGGGAGAGAAATAAATAAAATCTTTAAAAAAAAAAAAAAAGGTTTCTTGATGAACTATGTAGAAGCTGCCAGAAAGTGACAAGACAAAAAATAGGGGCTGCAGCTCCGAGTTCTACGCCCAGCCCCACTGACTGCAAAGCTTTCAATGAGCCATGGCTTGGAAGCAGCAGGAGTCTGAGTTCACCGTTGCACATGTTATTTAGCGGTGACAGTTGGTCTAAAGCATAGTGCTGATGAGGCTAAGGGTCCCATGCCAAAGATATCAGTGAGCTGACCCTAAAGCCAGCCCTCAACCCATGGTCACATACTACTATGCTGCAAGTACACACCAAGATGTTGGGGGACTGGGTTCGGTAAAACCATCCCCACCTCTGGCCGGGAGAGGCACTTGTGTGACAGAAGGCAAAGATCTGAGTGACAGAACCCGAAGGCTACTCCTTCTTAACCGTGGGCTTTGGACCTTGGTTCCTTCAGGAGGCTGGGCTAGATGATGCTTGACATTTTTAACAGTTCTTCTCTAACAGTCTAAATCTATTATCTTTATTCATGTATTTAACCAATATCGATTGCTTGTCTTCTAGGTGCCAGGCACTGTGCTAGGCTCTGGACTTGATGGTTAAAGAAAATATGGCCCCTGCCCTCACAGATTTTTACAGTCCAATGACACCAATAGACCTGAATCAAATTTATCACTTAAACAATTGCAAAAATCACCAGTGTAATGAGAAGAGGAGTTACTTTGTTCTAAGAAATACTACTATAGGGGTCAGGAGGTGATTTAGCCAGAAAGGTCAGGGAAGACTTTTCAGAGGAAGGCACATGAGCTGAGAGCCAAAGGATAAGTAGACCTTATCTAGGCAAAAACAGGACTTTAGCAGATTCTAGGTAGAAGGAATAGCATGTGCAAAGGCCTGTGGTAGGAAGAGCAAGGAACATTAGAGAAACAGAAAATCAATACGGCTGGAGTAGAGACAGGAAGCAGAAGCATGGTGCATGACACAGCTGGAAAAGGAGGTAACGACCAGATTGTGCAAGGCTGGCAGCCCATGGTAAAGAGATTGGGCTTTATAATAAGGCATGCATTTTGAAGAAATAAATCTGGTTTTAGTACTGAAGAGGAATACAAATGGACACAGATAGACCAATTAGTGGTTTATTGTACAGGCCAAGAAAGAGATGGTGATAGTTTGAACAAGGGTGGTGCTATGAAAATAGAGAGAAATTAATGGATTCTAGAGATACTTGAGGCTAAATACACGTGATTTGGTAAGGAATCATATAAAGAAGGCAAGAAAGAAAAAGATATCAAGGGTCTTTTCTAGCTTACACATCTGGGTGGGTGGTATGACCATTGACAGGGCCGGGGTACACTGCAACAGGAGGTGGAAAAGGGAAACTACATGTTGTTTTGTACATGTTGATGCAGACATACAAGCAAAGACACCAAGTAGGTAGGTGATATATATGTCTGGAAGTCAGAGCAGGATCCAGATTGGAGACATGAGTAAATGTCATCTTTTTATAAAAGATACTTGGGCCTCTATGTGTGAGTAACATTGTTTAGAGAAGAGAATGAGAAGAGAGCCTATGATGGAGCCATAATGAGTTCTAACTTTAAAGACGGGTTAGGGTTTGGTGAGACTCCAGTGGTGAAGGAGAGCATTGTCAGAGAACGAGGAGATGAGTCAGGAGGATGATGTGTCACCAAAGCAAGAGAAGAAAGTGTTTCAAGAAGGATGGATTGTATGGTTGATGAATACATTTCAATAAAATTGATTTTTTTTTTTTTAGAGATAGAGGTGAAAACATCAAAGGCTGCTGAGAAGTTGTTTAAGATGAGGACCAAAATGTCCATTAGATTTAATAACATGAAATCAACAATGACCTCAGAAAAATCAGGATTAGTGATATGATAGAGCTGGAAGTCAAACCAGAGTGGTTTAGTGTCCGTCAACTGGTGAATGGAAAAACAGTGGTATACACAGTCAATGGACTTTATTTAGCTGTAAGAAGAAATGAAATTGGGACATAGATGACCACCTGGATGAACCTTGAGGACATTATGTTGAGTGAAATAAGACAGACACAAAAGGACAAATATTTTAAGGCTTCACTAATATGAACTAAATACGATGAGTAAATGCATAGAGTTAAAATCTAGAATATAGGTTAGTAGGAGATAACATGAGGGCTGAGAAAGGGTACTGACGCTTAATGTATATAGAATTTTTAATTAGGCTTGATTGTAAATGTGTGGAAATGGATAGAGTTGAAGGTAACACATTACGTTGAGTATAACTAACACTGCTGATTTATAAATGTGATTGTGGATGAAAAGGGCAGTCTAGGGTTGTAAATGTCAACTGAAAGAAAGCTAGAGAATATCTAGGGACCGTTTAGCATAGTGAACTCAGTGTGGATGAGGATTGTGGTTAATAGCACAAATATAAGAATGTTCTTCTATGAACTAGAATAATCATACTTTACGATTACAAGGTGTTAAGAATAAGGTGATAGATGGGGAAAATACAATCAATGTAACTTATGGGCTATAGTAACAGCAATATTGTAATGTTCTTGCATCAATGGCAAGAAAGGTACTATATCAATGCTAAGCATCAATAATAGGGGAATAAGGGATTTTTTTCTAATGGAAAAAACAGAGTAAGGAAAATGTTCTAAAATTGACTGAGGTGATGACAGTATTACTCTGTAATGAAACTGAGAGCCACTGGGTACACTTTGGATGGCGTGTACAAGGCATGGGACTGCATAACATAGTGAACCATGGGGTGGAAATGGAGTGTGGTTAACAGTATAAATATGAGAGACTTCTCTCATCGACTATGATAAATGTACAACACTAATACATGGTGTTAATAACAGGGTGGTTCATGGGAAAATACACCAAACATAAGCTTTGAGCCATAGTTAGCACTTATATTTTGATGATGTTATTTCAGAATTTGTAACAAATGTTCCACAACAATGCTGGGTGTTTGTGGTAGGGTAATGTATGGGAATTCTGCACATTATGCATGATTGTTTTATAAGCTCACAACTTCTCCAATAAAAATAAAAGAATAAAAAAATTAAAAACAAAGAGGGTTGAAGATGGAATGGAAGATGAGGAAATAGAAGCAGTGAGTATAAACTGTAAATACCATTAATTAAAAATAAATTTACCACCTTTATTTAAATTAAATCTATTGAGCCTATCTTTATAAAAGATATAGGCTTACTAACTTATTAAATTAAGTAATTTAGCAGAATTTTATGGAAAAAAAAGATTAATGTCAAGAAAAGTTTCAGAAGGGTGATGAGAGATGAATAGGTGGAAAACAGTATTTTTAGGGCAGTGAAATTGTGCAACATGATACTGCAATGAGGGACATGTGACATAATACATTTGTCAAGGCACATAAAACTGTACATTACAAACTGTAAACCACAATGTAAATTATGACTGGTTAGTAGCAATGATTCAACATTGGTTCATCAATTGTAACAAATGTACCACACTAACATAAGATGTTATTAATAGTGGAAACTATGTGTGTGGGGCAGTTGTATTGGAATTTCCTATATTTTCGGTGTAATTTTTCTAACTAATCTAAACTTCTCTAAAAAATAAAGTTTATTATTACAAAAAAAAAAAAAAAGGTAAGTCAAGCTTACCTAGCAAGTTGTTTTTTTCCTAAGAAATGTTAGCTAAAGAGTCATTTTTAGTTTTAAATAGGGGGAAAAAACCTACTCTTGCACTCACCAAACCAAATTAACATCTTATATAGTAGTGATATGAGAGAGAGAGAGAGAGAAGCAAATTAAATTTAAAAAATAAAATAAAATAAACCCAGAAGTTTGCTCTATCCATACTACTGTTTTGCATTAGAGTCTATTTTCTTTCTAGGGTGCAAGGGATCATACAAAAAGAATAGGCTAGTATGTTAGGAAGGTTGAACAGATCCACAGAAAAACACCATTTTCTACTCAAAAGAGTATTGACCATTTTATTGGGTTTTAATAGCTACAACTTACTGATCATGCTAATGTACCATAAGCTATAGATTAAATAAACTTTTATGCAGGGATTATCTGAGATGTGAAAATTATTTCAGGGGTGCCTCCAGGGTAAAAAGACTGAGAAATGCTGTCAAGAGGAAGGGGAAGGCAAAAGAAGAAGAGTCTGAAAATTTGGAGAGAAGGGCAAAGTTCTGACCCAGTAATGTTGGAGAGTGAAAGAGTGAGTTGGCTGGAGAAACATCTCAGGATTGCTGAGCAGTTTTGCAGGTCCATGTGAGGTTGGACTTTGTCAGTTTGTAATAGACTCAATCTGCCCTGTTGTGAGACTTTCCCTAATAGTCCTCAGCTACTTAAATGTGAGCAGATAATTAGTTCATCCAAGGTTTGAAAAGGTAGACTAGAATTTGAGCTATTGAAAAGGCTGTTACTGAAATGATGTACCATGAAATCTGGTTACATAGTAAAGGAAAAGAAGAAAAGAAAAAGTTGTTGGTTTAGAAGATCATACATTAGTATAGGAGTCATTGGGTCCCAATAAGATCAGAGAATCACTAAAGTGGAAGTAGTTGAACAAGCAACATAGGAGGGAAGGTTGTAGTCAGAGTAGGATGCTTGAATTAATTACTTTGTATGTGGCACAGGTGAGGTTGAAGATCAGCTCCAGCATCCAAGGGACTGTGGGGCTGGAGAGTAGAGGAGGTCACTGGAGATGAAAGACCATGGATTTGACTCCGACAAATCTCCTTCATTTGCAATCATTGGAAAACCAAATCAAACTGGCATTACAAAAAGGCATTAGTTGTTCCTATTAAAAAGTCCAGGGCCCTTCGCCGAGTCTATTGCAAGAATGAAGACCATTCTCAGCAACCAGACTGTCGACATTCCATAGAATGTTGACGTACACTGGAGGGCCCACAGTTACTGTGACCCTGGGTAGGAACTTCAATCACAGCAACAGAGAACTCAGTCTCCCAGGAAAGAAAAAGAAGCAGCTTCAGATCGACAAATGGCAGGGAAATAGAAAGGAACTGACCACAATTGGCTCTGTCGTCATGTACAGAACATGATCAAGAGTGTTAACTGGGCTTCTGTTACAAGATGAGGTCTGCATTTGTCACCTCCCCATTAGCGTCATTATTCAAGAGAGTAGGTCTCTTGCTGAAATCCAAACTTCCTTGGGTGAAAATAGACCTGCAGAGTTTAGAGGAGGTTAAGTGTTGCTTGTTCAGTATCCGAGCTCAGAAAGATGAGTTAATTTTTGAGAGAAATGACATCATACTTATATCACACTCAGCTGCTTTGATTTAGCAAGCCTTGCAGTTAAAAACAAGGGTATCAGAAAAATTTTGGATGATATCTGTCTCTGATAAAGGACAGTTGAGCAGGCCAATGAATAAGATCTGAGAGTTGTCCTACTATGGAAACAAGATGCCAGAACTATTTGTGATATTCTTTAAGATGAAATGAAATTCATCTGTTGAAAGAAAAAAAGTCCAGGGGGGGTGGGGCTGGTGCAGCTGCAAGCACAGTTGACTCCATGAGCTCAGATGATGTCCATCATTCCATTTCTCAGCTCAGCTGTCCACTGCATTGGCTCCCATCTCAGGCAAGCTCTCCTCTAGGGGTAGCAATGGCTGCCAGCAACTCCACGCCTTCATCCTCACAGGCCCAAGAACAACAAAAAAGAAGTGCCTCTTCCCCAATATTTAGAACCAATGCCCTGAGCCTCACTCTCACAGGTCCAAATTTGGGTCACATTTCCAATCACTATGGTCCAGGGCAGGTTATGTTCTGATGGGCCACTTGTTAAAACTAGCTGAAAAGCAGGCGCTGAGAGGACTGGAGGGTGGTTCATCCAAGGAAGAATGAGATGTGATTACCAGAAGAGTTAGGTCGGCTGGGCAGCAAAAGCAACAGGTGTCTTTCTTCTACAGCATTGAGCAGGTTGTTCACGAGGAGATTCTGGGCCTATTCCAACAACCTTAGAGCCAAACATGCGTCCGCCTCCCCCCCCCCACTCCCCGCAACACCGGGGTAAACACCCTGGTCCCATACAGCTCGGCTAACTGCCAATGTACTGCTTTTGTAACTTGCTTGTTTGCGACATCCCAATCCCCTATAGCTCGCTAACTGCCGATTTTCTGCTTCTGTAACTTGCTTGCTTGCTCAGCATTAGAAAGCAAAAATTAGTTTAACCAATAAAACTCCTAAGCGCACGAAAACTACCCCTCCCTTTTGTATGGACCCCTATAAAACCCAAATTCCCCTGAGTTCGGGGGGCCGTCTCACCTACTTATGGTGGAGGGTGTGCCCGGCCAAAAATTAAAGGTTCTCTAAATTTATACCTCCTGGCTGTCTAGAGGTCTGATTTATGACGTGGTATTACACTTCAAGCAGAGGTTGGGCTGGAGAGGAATCCCAAGAAGACCGAGTCCCTGATGAAAGAGGAGCCAACGCCTGGTGTCAGTCCCCTCCAGTGTAAAACAAAGCTTGCAGTGCTTGCAAAACAAATGCCTTTGGATAACTTAAGCGCAAAGGCTTCTGCATTTCTGGTATCTACTAAAGGGCCTAATATTTTAAAAATACTTGTAAATAAATGATGGGGAAGGGAGAGAGGGAGGAAGGAAGGGAGGGGGAAAGAAGGGAAGAAGGGGGGGGAGGGGGAAGGAGGGGGAAGGAGGAAGGGAGGGAAAGAGGAAGGGAGGGAAGGAGGAACAAACGAAACACTGAACTTGAAAAAAGCTTAGCTAGTCATAGGCTCACAGTATTTGGTGCAGCGTGTTCTATACCAGACGCCTTTTTAAAATACACCTCTCCAACTCAGCTACCTCAGAAATGATGCATTGTGAAAATAGCATAGACTCTGAAGTCACAAAAACCTAGGTTTGAATCCTGACTCTGTGTGACATTGTGCAATTGATTTAGCTACTCTTGAGTCTCAGTTTTCTCATCTATAAAATGAGTCAATGTTAGGGTTTCACCTCTGGAGCAAAGGACCAATGAAAGAATTTCCCAGGAGGTGGCTCTCACTATTCTGATGGATTTAACTATGGGCAGGGCTCCAGTCTGACAGATCGAAAACCTCATTTTATCAGGGCATAGAGAGGGAAGCCATCTCCCAGACTGAGACCCACATTAACCAAACAAAAAGGCTGATGGGGAAGCCAGAATGCCAACTTCTTAATTTACCTTGAGAAATTATTTGGGGGTACTGAAGTAACTAGCACATTTTCTCTGTGTCTGCAGGTGTATTTGGAAAGAAAAATCATGACTGGAATACCACTGGTGCTTAAGGCAAGGGGTCTTGGGTTGCCTCCTTCACGTAGTAGTGGACTAGCTAGTGGGACATGCTTGAAGGAAAGTTCTTGGATGGCCACTGACAAGATGCATCTTTGTCTCTTAGGATGAATTTGTACCTCTCTGCTCTATTCATTAAATATTTTTCAGGGGCTGGCTTATTTTCCTCATTTCCACTTTCTTGGGGAAGGGCTTACCTCAGCTCCTAAATTACAATCAATAACGAGAATAATACTTTCCTTATCAGAGCACAGGCTGCAAGGGCCTTTCTGCCCTTTGAGATTTGAGTCAGAGAGTTTAACTCACCAGTTCCACAGCCTGTAAAAGCCCAACATTTACCGCAGATTTCAGCAAATCCTTGGGCCTTTGTGTTTTTGTGGCCTCCTCCTTCCTGCTGCTTCATGGTCTCTGCTCGGCACTGTGATTCACAGCATCTTCACCAGTTTCCACCAAAATAAAATCCTGCTCACATACAATATTCATGAGTAGACTTTTCCAAGGAGCCAAGAAAAGGGGGGCGGGCTCACAGGAAGGACTCATGGACATACACAATACAGAAAGCTATTTAAAATCCACACTAGTCATCCCTCTTCTTCTAACGTCCCTTCTGACTACCCTGTCACCAAGGGCTCCCGTCCTGGCCCTTCCCACAGAAGTCCCCAGTCTCACTTCCTCCCCACACGTGTTTCCCTTCCCACTTCTCCCCCTCCATTCTCTCTCCCAGACCCCCCTCTCTACAGCACAAGACAAGTTCCTCTCCTTGACTCGGCTCAGTGGTCCCACCCCCTCTGTATAGCCTCCCCCACAGCTGGAACCCAGGCCTTAGGATTTTACCCTCCCACATTGACCAAACGTGTTTTCCAAATAAAGGCTTTTCTTTTCTAAAATGAATGGTGGGCTGTTAAAAAAACATTTCCTATTTGATCGTAAAGTCCCTGGGATATAAATTCCATAAATACCTTCCCATCCAGTCTTCTCCTTCCTCTCCATTGAGGCACCTCATTGTTGGTCAGCAACCAGCAATCAGTGTATATGGCCATGGGGTTTCCGTTCCTCTCCACAACCCTATTTGGTTGAGAAGACACTCTCAAATAACATTCCTTGTTTCCTATATTTTCCCCAGAGCTACAGGTTTTCAAAGATTGTCTGGTGCAAATACTGGCTCTCTGACTTATTAGCTGTATGCAAGTTAAGTAACCGCTCTGGCTTCAGTTTCTCCATTTATAAAATGGGGTGATAGACTAACACATAAACCTCTTGCAAAAATTAAATTAACTCATTTTTGTGAAGTGCTTAGCACAGAGGAAAGGCTCTATAAATGATGGTTGCTACTTTTGTTTTCTTTTTAGTCCTTTTCTCCTAGAGACAAGACTCCACACCCCATCTTGAAGATCCAGTGCCAGAACACATCTTGGCTCTGCCAGTCACCTGGGCCCTAAAGGATGGCCTGGCACTAACTCAGCTGGGGCTTACATCTAGCCCTGGAGCGGGGAATGGGGACTGGTGAGGATATAATCCAGCCCAAAGTAGCCTCGACTGGAGAGACACTGACTGCCCTGGGCCAGAGGATTGAAGTCTCAAGTCTGGAGGATCCCAGGGCTGGCTAGCTTCACAACGGCCCAGGTCCCTCTAGGTCGGTCTCCATTTGGTATGGATTTCTAAAAGTCTCCTCAAATTTTCCTGGTTTCACAAAAGGATGGGGAAACCTGAGATAGGTCCTCCGGAGAGGACAGACACTGCCCCCTAGTGTCCGCAGCTGGGAGACCAGACAGACTTAATCAAGTGGCCAGGCTGCTCTCCTGTCGGTGGTAGCTGAGAGCTGGAGCCTCTGCCCCTCACAAGATCAGGCTGGTTGGTTTGCTTTGCTGCAGCCACTGGAAAACAGGGTCACGAATGGGGTGGGAGAACCGAGCATGGGATGGGTGAAACCAGTACCTCCCAAGGTGAGTCTAGGTGGGAGGGAGGAAAAGAGAAGTGAGGGTGCTTTGAGGGGCTGCCGTGCCAAGCACGGCAGGGCACACCTCGGGAAGGAGGAGGAAACTAGGTGCCTCTTTCTCTCTGCAGAGCTGCCTGACCTGGACACAAGGGACCTGGAGAGTGACAGGGAGGGGTAGGGAAGGAGGTTAGAACCTGCCTAAAAACTCCCACATAAAACCATTTGGAGTCCAGTTCCTACTCCCACAAGTACATTATCCGTTTGGCTTTTTCAGTTCCCCGCATGGACTTGAGGTTCCCTTTGTACCTGTGGTTTTCTTCTCTTCTGTGCTGCCATGGCTGAGGGACAGGATGGAGGGAGAGGGAAAGGGGCTGTCACCAAGGGGTAACCTTGGAGAAGCAACTTGCTTCTTGGTGCACCTTTTTTTTTTCTCTTCCCCCCTCCACCCCCATTGTCTGCTCTCTCTGTACATTTGCCGTGTGTTCTTCTGTGACGCTTGTATTCTTGTCAGCAGCACCAGGAATCTCTGTCTCCTTTTGTTGCGTCATCTTGCTGCGTCAGCTCTCCATGTGTGCAGCACCACTCCTGGGTAGCCTGCACTTTTTTCACGCTGGGTGGCTCTCCTTACGAGTCACACTCCTTGCTCATGGGGCTCCCCTATGCGGGGGACACCCCTGTGTGGCAGGGCACTCCTTGCGCACATCAGCGCTGCGCATGGGCCGGCTCCACACGGGTCAGGAGGCCCAAGGTTTGAACCTTGGACATCCCATGTGGTAGGTGGACACTATCCGTTGAGCCAAATCCACTTCCCTCTTGGTGCACTTTTGCCCCTGTACTACCCTTCACCCTCGGCCTCTTTGCAGAAGTGAGTACTGAAAAGGTGAAGCAAAACAGCCTGGGAGCACAGCAGTGTGGAGTCAGCCCCCCAGGGCGGTGAGGAGGGAGCAGAGCAATGAGAAAGGGGCAGAAAGGGAGTCTGGGCCTGTATTCAGGAGACTGTGGCCCTGGTGACGGTGTCCTTTTCAGGGAGCTCCACCCTCTGCCAGACAGAGACCAGTTTTACTGTCTGAGGGGACCCGAGGGCTGAGTGGACCTCCCCCCTCCCTGGGCTCTGGGGTTTGAGGGAGGAGCATTACTGGCTGGGACCCATACTGGGGTGGCCCACGGGTGCGGGGGCACCGAGCAGCACTCTTCTCCCAGGGCCTTTAGGCTTGGCCAGAAGGGCTGCTCCTGCGTTTTCACTTCTCCCAACGTCTGGACAACCCAACACCCGACAGCACAGGGGTCCTGTAGCTGTCAACCCCTCACCCCTCGGCACTTATCTCAGGCAGGACCCGAGGCATCCCACCCTCACCCCAAACCTGCCTTCCAAGGAAGACAGCGTGCAGCGTGGAAACGCTGCCTGGGCCTGTGCGGAGGGCTCCCTCCCGGCTGGGTCCCAGCCCCTGCCGTGACAGGTGGGACACACACACACACACACACGCACACACACACAGTCTCACCCGCGGGAGGTCGGGGCACGCCTCCCTGGGGGAAACCGGCGCTCGTCAGGCGGCCGCGCTCGCCAGGGCAGCGTGACGCGGCGGCCCGAGGGCGGGGGCGCCCAGAGGCTCGCCTCGCCTCGCCGCGCGCCCCGCGCCTGCCGCCCTGGGCGCTGCCCTCGGGGCCGGCGGGGGCGGGGGCGGGGGCGGGGGGCGGAGTGCGGCCTCCCCGGGCCCGGGGCGGGGGGTGGGGGGGAAGCGGCTGCGGCCCGGCAAGTGACTCGGCCGCCCGGCTGGCCGCTGTCGCGCTCCCCTCTCCCGCGCGCGCCGGGACGCACCGCACACTCGCGCCGTCTCCGGCGGCCGAACTTGGCATCTCCCCGCCGCGGCCTGGAACCGGCTCCTCCGTCGCCCTGTCGGGCGCGCCGCATGGAACCCCCGGCCTCCTGCCCGTGGAGGGGCCGCCTGGCCCGCCTCCAGGCGAGGACCTGGATCGAGCCGGTGGTGGCCTCGGCCCAGGTGGCCGCCTCGCTCTACGACGCGGGGCTGCTCCTCGTGGTGAAAGCGTCCTTCGCGGCCGGGGGCTCCTCCAACCACAGCGCCCTGCCGCCGTCGCCGCGGGGGACTCGCGAGGACCAGCAGCAGAGGGCCATCTCCAACTTCTACATCGTCTACAACCTGGTAGTGGGCCTGACGCCCCTGCTGTCCGCCTACTGGCTGGGCTGGCTCGGCGACCGCTACCACCGCAAGATCCCCATCTGCGTGTCCCTGCTGGGCTTCCTGGCGTCCCGCCTCGGGCTGCTGCTCAAGGTGCTGCTGGACTGGCCCGTGGAGGTGCTGCACGGGGCGGCCGCGCTGAACGGGCTGTGCGGCGGCTTCTCGGCGTTCTGGTCCGGCGTCATGGCCCTGGGGTCCCTGGGCTCCTCCCAGGGCCGCCGCTCCGTGCGCCTCATTGTCATCGACCTGATCCTGGGCCTGTCGGGCTTCTGCGGGAGCATGGCCTCGGGGCACCTCTTCAGGCCGGCGGCGGGCTCCGGGGAGGGCCTGGTGCTGGCCGCCTGCAGCGTGAGCTGCGCCGCCTTCGCGCTGCTCTACAGCCTCTTGGTGCTGAAGGTGCCGCAGCCCGCGACCAAGGCCGGCCAGGCGCGCCCCACCGCGGACTCGGTGGCAGGGGTGGTTGGCACCTATCGCTCCCTGGATCCTGACCAGCCCGAGCAGAGGAGCGTGGCGGGGCCTGCTGTGTCTGGTGGAAAAGCAAAGCCCCCCAGAACTATCCTGGCCCTGCTCTTCTTGGGTGCCATCGTCTACGACCTGGCAGTGGTGGGCACCGTGGACGTGGTGCCGCTTTTTGTGCTGAGGGAGCCTCTCAGCTGGAACCAAGTGCAGGTGGGCTACGGGATGGCTGCCGGGTACACCATCTTCATCACCAGCTTCCTGGGCGTTCTGGTCTTCTCCCGCTGCTTCCGGGACACCACCATGATCATGATTGGGATGGTCTCCTTCGGGTCCGGGGCCCTTCTCTTGGCTTTTGTGAAAGAGACGTTCATGTTCTACATCGGTGAGTCTCCCCTGCCGGGGAGGCCTGTGCCCCTGGGCCGGCACCAGGGATGCGGTGGTCTCGCGGTCCCAGCTCAGCACCAGGGGTTGTACCTGCTACCTGGAGGTCTCACCCTTGCAAGGAGACAGGGTGATGTGCACTTGAGTTTACCTGTCCTTGGCATTGCTGATTGAAATGTTACTAGAATGGTGCCTGTGGCTTTAGTAGGCCAAGGGCAGGGTAGGCTGTGATGCCTGGAGTCAGTACTGGAGGCTTCTCGATGGCCTTAGAAGGAGGAGGAGATGGGGCTGTTTTTCTTCTCCTTGATTTTAAAGGGATAAAACATTAAGCGACCCCACTAAAAAAAGGTCCTTTAATTAAAATCATCTGGGGGCCAACCAAGGGCCTTTAAAAAATGGTTAAAATTCTCAACAAATACCCTCTGCACCAGTATACTAAATTCCCTCAAGGAAGCAGACTGAAGGACCCAAGGCAGTCCCTAGCAGAGAGCTCTTGAGAGGCATTAGCTGATCAAACCTCATGCAGACAGAAAGGTTCTCAATCTGTTCCATCTGGTATTGTAGCTACCAGCCACCTGGGCTACTGAGCGCTTGAGGTGTGGGTAGTACAACTGAAGAACGGATTTAAAATTTCATTTCATTTTAATTTATTTCAGTAGCCATACAAGACTAGTGGCTAACATATTATAAATTACCACTCCAGAGGCTATGCCTTGGCCCAAGTCACAAGCCTCAGAAGAACACATGAGAGAATGGCCCAGGGAGACCAGCCGTGTGCTGGCCTCTCTGTCCTTTCTCCCTTCCTTCCTCCCCTCCCTCCCCTCCATGTCTCATTCTCTCTCTCTCTCCCTCTCTCCCTCACACACTCACACACACACAGCATCTGTGTAATCCATAGGTATAGGTATAGAACTTAGGGAACGAGGGGTGTGTGGGCTGCTGTGGGATTGGGATAGATTTCTGGGTGCAGTTGGCCATAGTTCTCGGGGTATCTCGCTCAGATGTGTACATGAATGACAAGGACAGGCCCTTCCCTCCTGGCCAGGCAGAAAGAGCTGCCTCGAGCCACTTCAGTGGCACCAGCTCCACTTCCCTAGGTACCCTTCACTCTGCCAAAGGAGGCACCCTGGGGCATCTGTCGCGTGTCGACTGCGGCTTGCCTCCCCACCCCGGGCAGCTGGGAATGCAGCATGGACAGCTCCGTCAGAGCTCTGGGAGTCTGAGCCGTCCCGGGAAAATACTAATTGCCAACAGGGAAATTGCTTCCTCCAGTCTCAGACACCTGGGGATTGTGTCGAGGGAGCGCCAAGTGAGGCTTTTGCCTAGTCTAATCTACCCCTTGGCTGAGGCTGGGTACAGTGAGGAGGCTTCTTGTGTTGATCCCTTTGCAGCTCGAGCCGTCATGCTGTTCGCCCTCATCCCCATCACGACCATCCGGTCAGCAATGTCCAAGCTCATAAAGGGCTCCTCTTACGGTGAGTGAAGGGGTGCTCCCTCTCTCTCTCTGGGACTTCTGTTCAGGCTGTTTCAGAGCTGTTCAGCTTGGGCACAGGGTTTGGACCTCAGAAGGCATACAAGAGAGTTCCAGAAGCAGCCTTCAGCACATTGGTTTCCATCTGGGGCAGAGGGGGCCAAAACAGGAGGGTGGGAAAGAGTCAGAAAGTCAGCCATGGAAAAGCCACCATCAAGGAAAGAGAGGAGACCAAATTATCCCCCAGGCTCAGGAACATCCAGCGGGAAGGAGGCAGGACTCCCGGTGAACTGAGTCATGAAGACAGAGAGGCAGGCCTGGGAAGGGAGAGGGTCCCCCCAGAGATCAGCTATTGGGCACTTGGAAGGGGCAGCAGCACATCTTCACGGTAACCTTCGTCGCCTCCACAGGAAAGGTGTTCGTCGTCCTGCAGCTGTCCCTGGCTCTGACTGGGGTGGTGACATCCACGGTGTATAACGAGATCTATCAGCTCACCATGGAAAAGTTTGTCGGCACCTGCTTTGTTCTCTCTTCCTTTCTCTCCTTCCTGGCCATCGTCCCCATCAGGTAGGATGGGGACAGTGTCTGTTGCTTGGGTGGGGGTCCTGGTGTATAGATCAAGGAATACTGGACCATCTCCAGCCAACCATCAGAAAAGATTGTTTACTTTCAGCACTTACACCGTGAGTTCTAAGTAGGCTTTCCCACCAACAAAAAGTTATCCTGTTCCCCCAAACTAATAAGCTGGCAGTATGGGATTTTCCCAGATTACAAGTAACAGAGGGCCCCAACCAGTGAACTCATTTCCTGGCTGTTTATTTATAGGAGTCTCTTATACTTCCTTTACTCAGAAGCCAAGATTGGAAATGCTCTGGAACCACTCAGGCCCTTGTTTGGCTCCTTTGATGATAGTCATTCTGCCTCACTTCCGAGGACTCTTTCTTCTCTGTGCATGGCACTTGGAGACCTCTGTGCTCAGTGTGACTTCTCTGGGCCTCATTTGTCTCATCTGTAAAATAAAAGCACTCAAGTGTGGGAGCAATCAGGCAGGAGGAGGGCTGGAGGCACCAAGGAGAGGCATTCTGTTCCCATTGCCAGAACCGTAGCCGAGGTCATCAAGGAAATGGAGAGATGTCCACAAGGCAAGCTGTACATGTGATTTTAAGTTTTCCAGTAGCCACATTGAAAAAAGAAGTTAAAGTAACAGGTGAAATTAATTTTAAGAACATGTTGGATTTAACCCAATATACTCAAAATATCATTTCAACATGTAATTCATTTTTTAATTACCAAGGAGCTATTTTACGTTCCTTTTTTGTACTAACCCTTCAAAGTCAAGCATGCATTTTATATTTACATCACATTTCAATTTGGACTAGTCACATTTCAAGTGCTCAGTAGTCACACGTGGCTAGTGGCTGCCATTTTGGTTTAAACTGTTTCAATTCTTTTACCACTTTCTCTTAAGTGAAATTCTGTCTTCTTTTTGTCAGTCCTACCAAAGGAGAAAGGAAATTGGTAAATACATCCACAATGAGGTGCAAGGGATTTGATGCAGATTTGCATTTTAAGGGGACCTACCAAACAGCAGGGGAGAGCTCCACATACTAGCAGTGGTGCTGTAGGCAGCAGGGTAGGAAATATTTGAAGGCAGTTTGAAAAAGGCAGAGAATTCCTTTTTGGAATTCTCACATCACATCAGGATAGAGTCCATGCCTACATAGATGGTTGAACCTCCTGGGACAGTTCTATTTCGTAGTTGAGGAAAACAAGATATGAAGATCAAACATTTGTGCAATCAGCAGACATTATTACTTGTGTCCTCTTGGCCCAGCTCTCATTCCCCCTAAGGTGTGGGACTGAGCTAGACCTGCCCTCCAGCTGCCCAGCCCCTGGGCCTCTTCCTGTGCTCCTGTTTTCATCCGAGTCTGGCTGAAAGGGTGGGACTTGGCTAGAGCTAGCCTCAGAGGTGGCCTCCTCAGGAGTCCCAGCTCTTTGGCCAAGTGAATAATGGAAACAGGGCTTCTTAACAAGGGGTCCATGAGCTTGAACTAAAAGCCAAAAAAACCATTACTCGGAACATGTTTGTGCAGGTGTGATATATTTATTAAATAATGCACAGAATAGTATGGACATAGTAAGGGGTCCATGGTTTTCACCGACTGGCAAAGGGATCCATGGAACCAAAAAAGGTTTAGAAGCCTGGATTAGCAGCTTTGCCACTTGAAAGATTTGATCATAGTTGATGGGCATTTGGTTGAAGCATTCTCTTTAACCTAAATAAACAAAAACAGAAAATAATAAAAGAAAACATGTCTTACTAGTTAATGTGCTAAACTAGCTAACAGTAAAACCAGACAAATTAAAGCTATTAGAAAACTCAATAATTGGTTCCTTTCTACAGTTTCATCTGCTTTGGGTGGGTGTGCTAAGTATGTTGCTTTGCGCTCATTAAGAGATTTGAGGGCACTTGAAGCAGGTGTGCTGCCCTTGACATCTCACCCACAATGCACTATTACATGCCTTACAGTAAATCACACATTCCATGCATTGACTCTTAATTAAGCTGTGTAAGGTCTTAATGAGCTTAGAAGTGGAACAGAATCTTGAATCAATCAAGCCAGCAATTGATTGTTTATGAGGTTGAGGCACTTAAGCAATTACTGATTATTTTCCTCTGCTGTAGACAGTTAGCAGTAGAGGGGCACATGTGCAAAGAATGAGCATTCTCTGCCCAGTGGAATCTCCTGGAGAAAAATCAAAGTTACTGATGTCTAGATCCCATCCCAGAGATTCTGACTCAACTGGGCATGGGAATTTTTTTAAAAGTCTCCAGGATATTTTAGCATGCTGCCAAAATTGAAAATCTCTGATACTAAGGGAGTGTTTCCATTACCTTTACCTTCTGTGAAGTCAATAAATAAATGAGGTCCTGAAACACCCGAGCTAGAAGAGGCCAAGGCTGTACCATCAATCATTAAGTGAGAAGAACAGGTAAGACTAGTAGAGCTTTCTAACCACAGGAAAAAAGCTACATACATTCCAACAACAAAAAAGCAACCTAAAAACCCAGGAAGACATGTCAGAGCAGAGAGCGCGCAGTGGGGCAGGAGGCTGGACTGAGTCTGTCTGCATCCTCCTCCTTGATGCCAGGAGTGAGCCTTTGGCCAGAGCTGCCAACAGCTTGTTTGCGAAGCCCAAGGCACTGTGGCCCTGCCACTTCCTGGTACCAAAGCGAGCAAACTTCTTGTTTCCATGAGGAACTGCCCTCTGCTGCTTGCTCTTGTTTTGCATGTGACAGGGAGAAGCTGCAGAAATAATTCTGTGGCCTTTGCCCATCCACAACCTTCCCCCCACCCAACACACATGCATTCAGTTAATTCCTTGGGCTTCGGAGTGGAAACAGAAGCCATCAGAAGGGGCTTAGCTTCTCCCAAGTAAAGGCCAACATGCAAACCAACGTGCATTTGCATCCAACCTAGTCTTCATTAAAACAAACAAAAACCCGCAATAATAAGAGCAAATACTTAGTTCTGTGTGCCAAGAAATACTTTAAGTATTTTACATGTTTTAACAATTTAATCTTCCCAAACTACCCTATGGAGTAAGTTCTATTATTATCCCCGTTCTAGAGATGAGGAACAGAAACTCAGGAGTCTTGGTACCTTGCCACAGGCTACATAGCTAGTGAGTGGAAGAGTCAGGATGTGAGCCGGGCGGTCTCTTGTCCACTCCGTGACGCTGCTTCTCGGAGAAGCCACTGAGCGCCAGCTGCCACCTCTCCCACCTCCCACTCTAGTCTGATCTGCCCCCACACCCAAAGCCCCTGCCACTTCCACCAGAGCTGCTCTTGCTAAGGTCATCAATGACCTCTTCAGGGTAGAACCGCTGGACACGTGGCAGCCCTTATCTCATGGGATTGCTCAGTGGCCCCCGACGCTGCTGATCACTCCTTGGGAGACCCTGGGCTCTTGGCTTTCGTGACGCCTCGCCTGGTTTTTCCTCCTACCTCCCTGGCTGCTGCTTCTCTACAAGCCCCCAGATGCAGGGATTCCCGGGGGCTCTGTTCTGGTTTGTCTTCTCCCTTTACACTCTCTCTCCCTCTAAGCAATCTAAAGTACTCCCCAAATCCACTTACCTTTTAAATTTCAAAAATTTGATTCTTGATGCCCTCCTAAACCTGCTTTCCCCACCTCCACCCCCCACCCCAGTCTTTCCAGGCTCGTTAAATGGCAGAAATCTGAGTGATCAATGCCCCCCCACTTCACCTCCCCCACCTCCAATGCATGGGGCCTCGTGAGGCTGCCTCCAAAATATGCCTCAAATTCGCCTCTTCTTCTTACATCTACTGCTACCACCCCTGGTCCAAACCACCTAGACGGCTGCTTTAGGCCCTGAAACTGTTCTTCCCACATCCACGCAGGTGCCACTCCCACCCTCTCTCCACCAGGTGGCAAGAGTCTTTTCCTTCACGTGTAAAACAGATCAAGTCATCCGCCCAAAATCCTGCATTGGGCTTTCGTTGCTCCTGGGATAAGACTCAAACATCTTACCAGGGAGAACAGGGTCCTGTGTAATCAGGTCTCGCTGCCCCTCTGGCCTCCTTTTCCTGCCACCAACCCCTCCCCACCCCTCTCCATGCTTCAGCCTCCCCGCCCCCACGCTCTTCCTCCTTTCTCACCCCCACCTATCTCTGAACCATAACTGTGGTCTCAACTTAAACATTTTCTTGGAGGATTTCCCTCATGCTTCTCAATCTGAATTAGATCCTTCTATTATATGCTCCCAGAGCTTCCTGTATGTTTCCTTCATGGCCTGACAGCTGATGATTACTTGTTAATGATTTGTTTAATATGCTTGTTTACTGGACACTTGGCTCCCTGAGGCCAGAGGCCAAGCCTGATTGGCTCACCATTGTATCCTCTGTGTCTAGCAGAGAGCCTAGCATATAATTAGCACTCTAAAAGCATTTGTTGAATGAATGAATGAATACATGACCATCTTTACAGGGTGTGGCACCGACCAGCCAGCTTTGCTGACAACCCGCATCCCAAAGCTCCCTGTTGTCTGCCTGGGAGTCGGGCTGGCCATCACCACAAGGCTGCACTATTTGTAGTCCACGGCCAGGGTCAGTTGTGGAGTCTGGGCTGCAACAGGGAGTTCACCTGACCTTGAGCTGGCTGCCTCCAAGTCTTGGCTCTCCTTGTGCCAGTTTTGTAATACACGTTTTCTTTTATTTTAAGTGTGCCACCCTGTGAAGCCCTGAGGGTTCATGGAAGGTGAGAACCTCTAGTGTTGGGAAGTTTCTAGAAAGCTTCCTCTTAGAAGGCTTGGATTTAAGCTCAGATCCCATCCAGGAGCTCCAGGAGAAATCAAGAAATGCTGGGCTCTGGTTTAGAACCTGAGATTCCTAGAGCTAATCAAACAAATGAGAAAACAGAGGGCCCAGAGGCTCAAGGACATGCCAAAGGTCACAAAGATGCCAAAGGTCACGCAGATCCAAGACTTCAACCCAGAACTCCTAACTCCTATGCATCCATTGATCTACAAAAATTCTAAAACAATGTGATGATGATTCCTGGAGGAGACGAAAGGGGCTTTGGAAAGGCAGAAGACAAAACTACTCATTCTGCTGGGATTAGCAAAAGCTAAAATATTGATCTTGAGATATACTTGGAAAGTCATCATCAGGCAGAAATGAGATGGAAAGAGATAACAGGAAAAGGAAAACGGGACACAGGAAGAAGTTCCAAACTACAGGGCTGGAAAGACCCCAGAGTGGGAGGAGAGAAGTTCCTTGGGGCATCTAGAGCAGTTTTGCCATAAATGGGCACAGCCCCGCAGTCTGTCGTGATCAAGAGGTAGCTAGAGAGGGCCCTGTCATGGGTAAAGACGAAAAGACATGCCCTTTGCCCACTCCAGCTATTTTCTTCTAACTCTGAATTGTAAACTCTTACAGTGTCGTGGCCTATAAACAAGCCCAATGGTTGGAATCCGGAGACGCCGTCACAGAGAAATGAAGGTGCTGAACTGTGGGAGCTGAAAACATCAGCCACGTCCCCTGGAAGACACAGGAGGGGCCCGGAGCCCCCCACTGCCCACAAAACCCGAGTTCCTGCTAAAGCCAGCCCGAGACCGACATGCTCTGGCTTAGGGGTTCCTGGTGCTGGAAGAACTCTCTCGGCCTTTAGACCCCTCATTAGGCAGCAGTTGGTTTCTGCAGTCAGCCAGACCTGGCGCTGTCAGGGGCTTCAGAGTCCAGCCGCGGAGAGCAGCCCCTGTCCTTCCAGAGGGTGCCAGGGTGCAGCTAACTAGCCATCTGGTGCTGTGCTAGAAGTTCCACCCAAGAACTCAAGCAAATGTGGCATTTCTGGGGAAGGTAGAAGAGAGGCTAGGTAAGAACAGCCACCTTCCTTGAATGTCAGTCAATGTTTTAAAATTAAAATAAAGCCTTGAATAAAAGTTAGCTTTCCTTCCTGGGGCCTTGTATGCTGTGAATGTTCAGGAAAGAGTATTCAGAGAGCAGACCCTGGGTCTAAGGGTAGTTTTGTTTTAAGATGCAAAAATCAAAACCTTTCTTTAGTGGAATATTAAACCGAATACTTCCAGACAACAGTACTTCCCAAAGGGGATGGTGTGAAGGGAGAGGGGAGATGCTAAAGAGTCATTTTATTTTATTTTTTTAAAGATTTATTTATTTATTTATTTCCCCTCCTCCTCCCCCCAGTTGTCTGCTCTCTGTGTCCATTCGCTGTGTGTTCTTCTGTGTCTGCTTCTATCCTTATCAGCGGCACTGGGAATCTGTGTCTCTTTTTGTTGCGTCATCTTGTTGTGTCAGCTCTCCGTGTGGGTGGCGCCACTCCTGGGCAGGCTGCACTTTCTTTCGCGCTGGGCGGCTCTCCTTACGGGGCGCACTCCTTGCGTGTGGGGCTCCCCTATGCGGGGGACACCCCTGCGAGGCACAACACTCCTTGAGCACATCAGCACTGCGCATGGGCCAGCTGCACACGGGTCAAGGAGGCCCGGGGTTTGAACCGTGGACCTCCCATGTGGTAGACGGATGCCCTAACCACTGGGCCAAGTCTGCTTCCCCCCATTTTATTTTGAGGTACTTAATTTATAGCCTAATTTCTTACATATAAAAAAGCAGATTTATATCTTAATAAACCCAGCATTCATAGTATGAGTGTGGGACTCATTCTTTCCCAGGTTGGGTTTGCTCTCTAACAGACATGGCAGCCTTATATCAGTGGCCAAGCTGCCAGCCTTCCTTCTCGCACACCCCTGCCTGCTGCCTGGACCACTTTGAAGTCAATCTTGCAGCTGTAGGACTGCAGAGAAAAACAACTGGACTGCAGGAGATTAAAAAAGGAGAAAAGACAATTTCAGACCCAAATTATTCTATATATGGACCTCAACCCCAACATCTACCTCCACTCTACCTCTCACCTTGGCCACCCAGGCACCTGAGAGCCCCTAACTGGGTAGCTCCATATGTCCCTCCTTCCCTTTCCCAGTCCTTATAGACTCCAGAGAGTCTAATTACCAGAAGGGAACACATCTGCATCAAGTGGTCCCAATCACCTCAGTGAATCCTTGTCCATCTCCTTGGAACCAAAGCCTTCTATTCGCAGCATCATTAAATCCCTCACCCCCAGAGATCATCCCCCTTACTCTCTTCCAGAGCTTGGCCTCCAGCCCACTCCCAGCCCTCACAAAGCTGGCTGTCCTTTGTTTCCAGGCAGTTGAGTTCTACTCTCTTTCCTCTCCTACAGCAGCCCCTGAATAGTCATCCTTGCCTGTTTCACACTGTCCCGTGCAGGTTTTTCTTTGACATTAGAGCAAATCACAAAGCCAGGGAGTGAATGCATTTAAGTCTAAGAGTTTGCATCTCTGATCTCCCAGCAGGGAATGAATAGAATACTCTGGCGCATATACCAAGGTCCCGGCACTCTGCTAGGTGCTGAGATGCAGCGAGAAGCAGACAGGCCTGCTCTGCCTGACCTGTGTATTGCTGGCAGGTGGAGCAGACGCGAGAGCAGGCAGCCATGGCTCCTGCTGGCTTAGTGTCCTAGGACTGCTCTAGCAAAGGACCACAAACTTGACGGCTTACAACAATGGTAGTTTTCTTGTCTCACAAGCCAGAAGTCCAAAATCAAGGTGTCATCAGAGCCGTGCTTCCTCTGAAACCTGTAGGGGAGGTGCCTTCCTTGCCTCTTCTGGCTTCTGGTGCTTGCAGATGCTCCTTGGTGCTCCCTGGTGCTCCTTGGCGCTCCCTGGGACTCCTTGGCTTTGTGCTGCAGCACTTCAAGCTCTGCCTCCGTTGTCACATGGGGTTTTCTCCCCTGCATCTGTGTCTCTCTCACCTTTTTTTTTTTTTTTTGCATTATCAATACTTACTTTATTATTATTTTTTTAATTACATTAAAAAAAAATGAGGTCCCATTCAACCCCACTGCCCCCACCCCCCACTCCCCCCACAGCAACACTCTCTCCCATCATCATGACACATCCATTGCACCTGGTAAGTTCATCTCTGAGCATCACTGCACCCCATAGTCAATGGTCCACATCATAGCCCAGACTCTCTCACGTTCCATCCAGTGGGCCCTGGGGGGATCTATAATGTCCCGTAATTGTCCATGAAGCACTATCCAGGACAACTCCACGTCCCGAAAACGCCTCCACATCTCATCTCTTCCTCCCGTTCCCCACACCCAGCAGCCACCATGGCTACCGTTCCCACACCCATTCCACATTTTCTCTGTGGACATTGGATTGGTTGTGTCCATTGCACATCTATGTCAAGTGAGGGCTTAGATTCCATATGGGTACTGGATGCACTCCTCCCGCTTCCAGTTGTAGACACTCTAGGCTCCATGTTGTGGTGGTTGACCTTCTTCAACTCTATGTTAGCTGAGTGGAGTAAGTCCAATAAATCAAAGTGTAGGAGCTGAAGTCTGTTGAGGCTCTGGGCCTGGGTGTCATATTATCAGTCCAGAGATTCAAATCCCCTACATATATCTTAAACCCAGCACCAACTACAATTCCAATAAAGTAGCATGCAAGTCTTGTGAATCTCTCACCTTCTTATAAGGCTCCCAATCATATTGGATTTATGCGCCCTCCGTACTCCTCATTTTAACTTAACTGACTCCATTGGCAGTGATCCTATTTCCAAATATGGTCATGTCCCCAGGTCCCAGGGGTTAGGACGTTAATATATCTTTTGGGGAAGGGGCATGATTCAACCCAGAACACCTGTAATAAACGCTAAGATAAGGAGCATATAACCCAGATTTGGGAAAGCAGGAAGGGCTTCCCAGAGGAAGTATGATCTGTGAGTTAATAGGATTTTCCAGGCCAGATGCTGGGGGACGTTCCAAGCAGAAAGAAGGACATACTGGAAGGCCTAAGGGTGAAAATATCCTAGGATGTAGGGATTCAATGTGGAGGGAGCAAAAAGAGGGAAGGAGAGATATCAAAGAAGACAGCATGGAGTAGACACAGGAGCTTATGGTAAGGAGGGACAGCATAAAATAGAGCCTTTCCAAAGTAAAAAACAAGTTTCTCTTTCAAGCAATGGGGATAGTTGTTGGAAGTTTTTATGGGGGAACACTGAATGCTTGGCTTTGCTTTGTAGAGCGGCACTCCAGCAGCTCTGAGAATAGCTTGGTGGAGGAAGGAGTAAGACTTTCAGAAGGTAAAAGAGCTGAGACCCTTGCCATAACCCAAGTAAATACGGTGGTGGCTTGGCATTGGGTAGTGGCTAAGAGGACAGAGAGAGGTAGACGGGCATGGAGAAATATCTAGGAGCTAGAGGTCAACAGGAGTTAGTCAACTGTAGGAGTGAGATAGAGGCAAGAATGATTTGGGGTTCAGACAACTGGGAATACAGAGCCCTCACTGAGACAGGTAACACAAGCAGAGCAGGAGGGATGGGAAAGATGAGATCAAGGCCACACATACCTCTCCCAGACACACTCTCACCAATATCCTCGTGTCTCTTGCCTTCCACGCCATCCCCAACCTCAGTGAATTCAATCACTGGTTTTCTCCACTTCAGCTCCTGAGGAGTTCGCTCTTAACATCTACAGACATTTCCTTATTTGCCCACATTGACCCTGCTACAAATTTGTGGTGTTTAACCTGAGCTGGGCTCTTGAAGTCCCAGAATTGTCTCCATTTCAACCTGCCAGTCACCAGGGCAGCAGTTTCAAACCTTTCCATACTCCTCTGGTTGTCATTCCTTCTTAAAGATGTTCTCAGCCTGTGATCCCTGGGCCAGCAGCATCAGCATCACCTGGGAACTTGCTAGAAATGCAAATTCTCAGGCCCCAACCAAATTGAGCTCTGCAGTGGGGGGACAACCATCTGCTTTATCAAGCTGTCAAGTTTGAACACCACCGCTCTAACTTAGGGGCCTGATGTTTTTCTTCCGAACTTTTCCTGAGTCCTTCTCCTCCTTTCCCTGAATCCTTAACCCTGGGGGTCCCCAAGGCCCTGTCCTTGGTTCTCTTCCCAAGTACTTTCATTTGCCCCCAGCACGTTCTTTCTAACAGTCTTGTCAACAATTCTACCTGAGTTTCCTGAAACACAAATCCAAACCAAACTCATCACCCACCCCACCACCTAAGTCAACGCTGCCTTTGGCTTTTCTCTCCTGATGTATTTCTGTTCATGGCCTCACCTCCCAGCTCCCAGGCTAGAACTCTCCAAGTCACCTTTGACCCCTTCCGCACCACAGAAATCTTTGAATGCAGTTGATCATCTCCATCTCCAGCCCTGCATCCCTTTTTACCACAACTTTTGCAATCTCTTCCTATCTACTCCCCAGGATTTCAGTTTAGTCACAATCCTCCAGCATACTACCTCACTCGGCATCTTGAAAAACAGAAGAAAAAAAAGATTTATCCCTCCTTTTAAAAAAACCTCACAGGAGGAATCCTGTGGCAATCTCCTTAATATGCAAGATGCCCATATTTAAATAAGGGCTATCATCTGTCGAGGGCCCACCAGACACCTAGGTGCTTTCTACAGATTATTGCTAGTCCTCCTGGCAACCCTATGGGGTAGGTGTGTCTTCATCTCAAAGGTCACGAGCCTGAAGTTCAGAGAGGTGTGAGCTGTCTACAGCCAGATAGCTAGCAAGTGGAGAAGCTGAGGTTTAATCCCAGACAGGTTCATCTTTCACCTCTTTGCCTCATTTGGTGAGAGCGTGGACTTATTGTACTATCAGTAAGCCAAGTTCAGCACCAGTTTAGACCTATGTCCAGCGCATTACCATCATCAGCTATGGCTTAACCTAGCGCTCAGGCACCTACTTCACAACACACACGGACTCCCGAATGAACCACAGACATTTCTTCTTTTCCTCAAAACGTGATGGCAGCCAAAACCAAAATCAAACCAATCAGGGAATGACTGGCCCTGACTCAGAATATGATGCTGTGCTTTGCCATGGGATGGAGCAGGAAGAAATCATGCAATGCCGGGGCTGTTTGTGCACACCTGCTAGTCACAAGGATTACGTGCAGATACTTGGGAGTTCCTTCGTCTCCCCAAGTTGGTTTCAACTTGCATTAGGAGAGGGTAAATTGAGAAGGGTCTTGTTTCAGGGTGCATTGTGTCCTCCAAAAACATGTGCTGAAGATCCTAACTCCCAGTACCTCAGAATGTGACCTATTTGGAAATAGGGTCGTTGCAGATGGAATTAAGAAAAATGAGATCATACTGGAGTCAGGTGTCCTCATAAGAAGAGGGAAATTTGGAGAGGGAAGTAGGCCATGGGAAGTCAGAGGCAGAGACGGAAGTGTTGCAGCTGCAAGCCAAGAAATGCCAAGGATTGCCTGAGAAACCACTAGAGACCAGGAACAGACAGGAGGACAGCCCCCTACAAGCTTCCGAGGGAGTGCGGCCCCGCGGACAGCTGATTTAGGACTTGGAGTCACCAGAACTGAGACCGCGCATTTGTTGTCTTAAGTCACCTAGTTTGTGGTGCTTTGGCACAGTAGCCCAAGGAGACTAATACAGGTCTATTAAAAAGTGAGGAAGAATCAAAAGAGCTCACACGTATTTTTTCCTATTGCTTTGTACATCCTGGTTCTTACAAACTTATTGCCCTTTAGATAAAGTCAGAAAACAGCAGAAGGGCACACATATCTCCTTGTCTTACAAAGAGGTACAAATGAGAACGTGGCTCAGGGTAAAGAAAGCATCTTTTATAGGTTTATTGGTCCATTACTTTAAGTTAATTGAGGTAAATTAACTTTTTAAAATTTACAAGCTAATAGTTTATCAAGCAATACAAATCCTTTTTTTTAACCTCAAAGTATATACTAATCCCATTGTAAACAACAGAATTTTTTTATACACAGATATTTGAAAAAAGGTGGACAAAACCTCATGCCAGCATCAAAAATTCAACAGAAAACAACTTTTTTTTTTTTAAAAACAGTCTCTGGGTTCCATAACAAAGAAAAAAAGGTGACATTCTTTTTTAACGTTTGGTAGCTTCATGAAACAAAGACTTCAATCTGTAAATAAACCACTTTCTCATCGACACACTCTCAAGCACTTTTTTTTTTTCACAGTTTTTATTTTGGCTTAATGGCAGCATGAATAGAAAACCACACATTTACACAGAATACTTCATTAATACCTCAATGTTTTTAAATTTTTAAATGTAAAGAATGATCTTTAAAAATAAGAAACAGTCCAAAATTTGGACATGACCTAAGCAAAAGATTTTTTTCCTCTCTTCCCGGGCAGTTAAAAGACAAGTTAGAAAGTGTGCTGGCAGTTTACTTCACAGGAATCTATCAGATGTACCTCATCTCTCAATGCATTCCCAACTCACAGAGACTGAGGGAAGAGGCACCCAGAAGTATGATGGGCAGAGTGTCCACCGGACAAGACCACTACCTCTGGTGTGTCCAAGTGAACGGAGTGTTGAGATGCTGGTTTGGTATTTGACAAGAGCCCAGCTGACAGGAACACAGGCATTGCTTTACCATCTTGGCTCATAATTTTATATGCAGTCTGCTTTTTTCTCTCCTCATGTCCCTACTAAAGAAAAGCGAGTCTTCTCTCCTCCCGGCTCCTCTGTATCCTTTGGCACCTGAAGGGTTGATCTGAGGCTGTAGGCAAGCCTGTCAGGCGGGGGCGTTGACAGGTGTTAGCTGCTCTGACTCAGCTTACACAGAGCCCAGAATCACCTGAGGAGCGGGTGGTGGTGTTGGGAGAGGTGTGTACACAACTCAGCGCATCACTGATTTAGTAGTAAAAGCTCTGCTGAAATGGACAGAATTATGTGAGCCAACGTAAAATGTTCTATGTTTTTGGCATTTATTTCATCCTGTGGAGAATTTCGATCTGGAATATGCTGCTCCGAAGCCCTCCACAGTATCTTAAAAAGCTGTTCTGCAGAACTGGGGTAAACCTTTCATACTATCATAATCTATAGCTTTCTTTGTATCTGTATGATTTGTCAGTGCTGATACCCTAGCCTCGACAATCAAGTGTGCCAAAAGGCACTAAATTAATCTTTCATGCTTGAAAACAAAAAAGGTTTTGTGGTCCCTGTGTTTCCTCACATTATCAAAAATATCATTTGGCAACAGCAATGCTTAGCTTTCTCCCCCCAAAAGGCAGTCCTAGTTACAAACCTCACTTTTTTGCATGTTTCTTTAAGAGGGCTGAGGACTAGCTATGTTATATCTTTAGTATTTAAGCTGAACAACTGATTATATTTCTAAAACTCTTTCTACCCAGAATTTAAAAAATACTAGTTGACGGATAAGGCATATTAGTAGGTGTTGACAAATTCTCAAAAACTTGAGTTAGGCTTTTAACAGTCTGTGGCATTTAAAAAATTCTGGATTTGTTGGTTTTCAAGTACTAAATACACAGAACGTTTATATCCAAGACACATATCTTATTGATTTGTTAAAGTTCTTTGTTTCAAAGCATTTATTTACAGGCTATCTATTGTAGTAAAAACTACCTGGGATTACATATTTTTTCTGCCACACAGAAAGGGTTAGACAGGCATACCCAGAATGCATTTCAAACACATATGATTAAGAAAGAACAAATACCCTGTAACAAAGCCCCTCCCCCATTGTTCTAATGCAGATGGCCCCTGCACAAGCTCGGATCTGTGCAGCCATTCAGAAACCAGACATCCTTAAAACAAAAAGGTGACAGCCTATGGGATGGGTTGATGAAAAGTCAGATTCCTTTATTCACTGAATTACAAAACTGTGAGGAAGAGGAAAACAACTCTAACAACCCAGCTCAATCATAAGTTTGCCAGGGAATGACATTTCCTTCAAATTTACCAGTAAATGCCATGGGCCATCTGAGTAGAGTGAAGAGGGCATGTCCAATCTCTTGCCATCTTGAGGACTGTTGGAAGTGAGAATGCAAACTCAAATTCCCAAAAAATTTTGTAATTAAGAATGGCCAAGGCAGTTTTACCCCAGCTATGTAATTAGATTGCCCAGTTTCCCCAGGCCCTTAAAGTAGGTGTCTGGGAAGACAGGGTTTGGGATTGGTGTGCTCCGCCCTGACCAAAGGCAGCCCATCTTCCAAGAGGAGGCACCTTTTAGGGATGCCAGCAATGCCATCTAGCTGGGCCTACCTCCTCCCCAGCCCCAAAGAGATAGGGCCAACACAAAACCTTAGAGGTACCCTTGACCTTCCTCTCCCTAGTTCAGGATAGAGTGCTCAATTCTGCAATCCACTGAAGGGTGGCAGAATGGAGAAGGGAGCCAGGTGCTGGGGATTTCAGGGCTATCAGGAGTGGGGCCCAGTCCCACAAGCTCTGGGTGTTACTTGGGTGAGTCCTTTCCCAAGACAGATCCTTGGCCTTCAGAGCCTCCTCTAAAGCAGAGCTTCCTGCTGTTCCATCACAAAAAACAGCCTCACAAGGAAGGAGCAGCAGGTGTGCATTTATTTCATCTCTTGTGGAGTGGCATCTGAGAAAACACTGGCACACATTCAATTTGACATGTAGAACACTCTGGGTGGGGTGCAATTTGGTATGAAAGCAGACTTGTCTTACATTCACCATGGCCCTCAGCTAAAGAGAGGTGTCCAGTGCAGTCAGTAGGGAGCATGGTAAAAGAGCAAGCCAAATACTTCCATAGCCACACCTCTCTAAGATCACCAGGAAGCATTATTAGTGCCTTATTAAAGGATAAAACCGAACCCCAAACCTGGCTGTATAGTATGTTCCTTCCTTATTTAGGAGCAATGGCTCCTTGCCTTGGCCAGAGTAGCCTAGAATCTTCTTACAGATCCATTGCCTTAAGGAAGAGCTGTGTCCTTCTGGCTACAGATCCCAACTGCTCTCTTAGACATCATTTGCACCACTAGAGTTTGCTTAACCTGGATTTTTAACCTGGGCGAACGAAACCTTTGCCTTCCCCAAGTGGGAGGCAGGCAGTCACCACAGACAACTTCCCCTTTCCAAACCCTTGCAACGTGATGCACTCAAGCCTCAAAACCTGTCGGAGCCGTCTGCCTGAGGTAAGGTGCGGCCTTGAGCAAAAATCTCCTGGAAAATAAATACGAGAGAAGAGTCAGTGACGTCAGGGCCATGACTTAGTGGAGCCAAGAAGGATGGGGTGATGTGGCCTTTGGCTGGGAATCTTCTTTGTGCTGACCATGCTAAAGAGGCAAATGCTCCGGTGGGAGTATGGTGGTTCCGTCCTGTCGACCATCCCGTTCCTTCCAGGAGAGCCTCCTCACTTCATCAGTGGGGCCAGTGTCCCTTCTCTGGAAAGACCTTTTCTCCAAAGAAGTCACTAGAGCACCCTAGTTTGTCCAGCTCTGCTGTCAACGGCATGCCTGGAGGACAGGAAGTTTGCCTGTTTCGGCCCTTTCTGGTGTGCTGCAGCCCAGGAACATCACACAGGGACCCAAACAGGGAGAGAGAGAATCCCAGGTGCTGGGATTCCTTCAGAGTCACTCTTCTGCCCTGCGGCAAATACGGAGGGGGCAGGACCGGGCACCCATCTCCTTCCCCACATCTCCTCCCAGTAAGGAAGCTGCCTTCTTTCCCAACAAGTCATTACGTAGGAATGTTCCTGGGCTTCTGCAACTGGCAAATTCTAGTTTTGCTATAACTCTTGCCACAGCTCTTTCCACCCATTCATTATACTGGGCAATTGGTAAAGCACACACTCCACAGGGCAAGACTTATGCATTCCCAAAGATGGGCACCTGCTGCTGGGTCAGCCTGGTGTCCTCTGCCAAATACCAGTGGACTAGACACTGATTCTACCGGGCTACCCGTCAGGTGCGACCCAGGCACCCACACCCACACCTCGCTGGGCTCCGAGGCAGAACGAAATGAACCCCCTCTCGGGGTGGGTGGATTGTTCTCCCCCTTCTACTGCTCTGAACCATTTCTAATTGTACGAAAATGAAAATTCACATCAAAGGGTTTTAGGGTGGCACAGATGGGGCCTAACAGTATAGGCAAGTAACCGGAGACAGAAAAGTTATCCTTCAAATTATGACTTTTTCAAACATGATGAAGTAGAACCAGACAGTTTGGTGCCATCCACCTGACGTCCTCAACAGTGGCTGACACAAGGTCAACTGCAGGGAGAAGTGGTGTCTTCAACAAGCTGCATGCCGGCTGGAATTTACACGTTAACTTGTGTACAAAGCAGTGCCTTAGCACAGCTGTTTCACTGAAAAAACAACCCCCCAAAAAAGAAACTACTGCTTATTTGAGGCTCAGATTTATCATTTCATGGGGATGAAATATTCTTTCTTAAATGAAACAATACAAACATGACATACCTAGCTTCATTTCAGGAGTGAAAAAAAAATAGTTGGAAGATAGATTATTTTTGTCTATTTGTTTTGTGTTGATTTTGACAAACAAACCTTGTAATTGTTTGAAATGAAAGCTTTACATGCAGCCAGAAGTCCCCAGGAAATCCGGCTGTAAATTGAGGAGACCTGGAGATTTTTAGCCTAACTAGAGGCAAAGAGTTTGCTGTCACACTTGTCACCTTAGAGGCCCATCCAGAGACTGACTTTTCTTCCTCACCAGGGAACAATAAGGGTTAAAGCACTTCATGTGGAACATTCACATTTAGCTTACAAATCTTAAGACATCCCAGCCTCTCACCAAAAGGATGCCCAAACCTTCAAAGGTCTTTATGGTGAGGAAAGGCAAATCACATGAAGCAGACACTGGAGGTGGGGCTTGCTAAGCCGCAGCACTCACCAGGGGAACGACTGATGTGAAGAGAACAGATATTCCCGCACGTCTGATCCCTTCTCTGATGACATTTAACAAGCAAAACATTTAAGGAAGTGACAGAGAAAAATGCACCTTTTTTTTCATTTTACACAAACACAGTTTCCGATCTACTGTGCATTCCAGCGTCAGAAAAAAGTTCAGAGAGCGTTCCCCTTAGCTTCCCGACGCGTCGCATCAGGCTAAGGACGCTGGCTGGCTTGCTCAAGGGTGGCTGCATGGAGACATGGGGCAGATTTAAGTGGTCCTAAGTGAACCAGAAGACAACAGACAGGTGTCGCTCATCACGAGCTGGCCCCAGGCTGCACTCCCAGCTGCAGGCCGCCGTTCAGTCAGGATTCTCCACGGAGGGGCAAACACCTCCGTCCAGGCTGGGGCAAGTCAGGGCCCACAGAGGACAATTCCAGAGCCATCTCGTGTATCCACAGGGGGAAGCAGCTGCCTTCCATTCATGCCTCTCTCCCATCTTTGCGAAACAGGCCCTGGATTCTCTCCTACAACAGGCAACTTAGCTGTCCTCAAAGAGGAAACTGGAACAAGATGTCAGAATGCGGCTGAGGGCTGTCATTCCCCACAGTTCCACATCTTCTTAGTGTTCCCTTCACAACACAGAGGTATGCTTCTTTTGCTGAGAGATGATTATAGATGACCACACAGACTCCACCAAGGAATAAATAGTAATAGAAAACAACCGTGGATGAAGGAAGGGGGACAGGAAAGAAACACATGAAGGAGAGATGTTTCTGTGGTGGTTTTCCCAGCACCATCCCTCTCTGGCACTGCAGGAACGATTCGAGACGGGGTGCCATGCCCTGTGTTGGTAGAAGAGTCTGTGTCCCAGGAAGGAACTTATTTGGCCTCTTGTTTCTCCTGAAGCAATGGAATAATCGACTCCCACGCCATGAGGCACTGAAACAACAACACACACATGGTATCAGCACCGAGTTTCAGATTTTGAGATCAGCTTCTTAATTCTGATCTACACTCTCATCGCCGAGCCTGCTGGGTCACCTTTGTCTAAAGACGCCTACATGGATTGTCCATAATAAGTAAGGCCAGCAGGGCAGGTACCAGATGTTTGTTTTGAATGCATTGCCCCATCGCTGCGAGAGACAGCAGGGTCTGTACAAGGTTTCAGTGCATTCGTGTTCATCTGAAACCCTAATATCCAGTGAGTGGAAATGTATGCACAGGAAGAAATTCCCTTCAAAGAGCAGGAAAGCGGGTGCAGGTATAGCTTAGTGGATGAGTGCCTGCTTTGCATATATGAGGTCCCAGGGTCACTTCCCAGTACCTCCTGAAAATTAGTAGTAATAATAATAACAATAATAATAATAAAGCAGAAGAGAGACCAGGCCGCCAGCCCTTGAAGAGGCCCTTGTGGATGCGCAGTAGGAATGGTGACAAGGAAGAGGTGTGGGTGGTGTCAATGGTGATTGGAATGGGCCAGCCACCTAGCTCAGAGGGGTTGGAAAACGTACTCCTCTTTACCGTCCTAAGGTTTGTTTGTTTCTGCCACTCCTGGATCTTCCAAAGGGGAGAATGGTGGGAGGAAAGGACCCATTATTCATTGACTTTTACAATGTCCCAAACGCTGTTAGGTATTTTCCGTTCATTATCACCAGTCCTTACAATTCTACAAAGTGCTGCTATTATTATTATTACACACAGAACACACACATTTCAAAGAAAGGGGAAATGGGCCCCAGAGAGGTTCAACAACTTGCCCAATACCGGTCAGTAGGTGACAGAGCCCACAATTCCCAAACTGATGATTTTACATGACACCCATCTCCACAGATCACAGGGATCCATGAATAAAACAGTTTTTAATGCAACTGCTTTCCTTTGCAATCCTACATACCTTTATTTTAGATATTTAAAAACAGCATTCTGATGGGGGCCTATAGGCTCCACCAGTCAACTACCAGAGACCATGGCACAATGGAAGTTAGGAGCCCAGGGACATAGAGCCCAGGATAGCTGAAAGCAACCCCAAAGCCCCCATTAAGCGGCGGCTTCCCTGTGCCAAAGGAATGCGTGCCTCTGGGAGCAGCTAGCCCCAGGACTAATGAGTGTGGAAGACAGAACCGCCGCTCAGTTGGCATCATGCATGAGGGAACCCCTCGTGAGGACCCACAGGCTGAGGCCTGTGCTTCCAAACTCAGCCCTGCCCCTGGCACAGCTGGACAAGGGGGAGGGAGCTGAGACTGAAGAGATAGAAGGAAGGACCAAGGCTCTGGCCTTTGGCTTCCAGGCGTCCCTCAGGCAGGGCTCTGGCATTGCAGATGCGTCCTCAGGGGGAGGCCGGCCGGCTTGCTGCTCACTCACTGTTACCTTCTCGTAATAGTGGATGTTCTTGTCGGCCATCCCCACGAGCAGCTGGCGGAAGTCCTGCCTCTTGTTGTTCTGCCACCTCTCCATGTCGGCCTTGAGGTCAGCATTGAAGCATTCCATTCGGTCCTGGCATTTCTCAACGTCCGCCGGCACCTGGAGGGGGCAGAGAGTATACATGGGTGCTCTGTGTGTGTAACTGGGAGAGAAAGATGGAACTCTGCAGGCACCCTGGACAACTGCAAAGCACTTATGCTTCCGCAAGAAAAAAATTCTGACTTTTTCTCCTGATGGCATGACTGAAATCACTTTTGCCTTCCCTTGCTGATTTACCTACTACTACTATCACCACCTCGGGGCAAACAAAAACAAGAGTGCCCTAGCTCCCCGCCCCTGCCACATCCTCCCCAGCTTCTGCCCTCCCTTCCCCCCCACCTCCCAGTGACTCAGTCACAGGGAACACCCAGAGAGCAGCAGCCTCTGGATCTGCCTCTGCTCCTCACTGACACAATCCGGTTCCCTCACTCCCTTCTTGGCCACTGCTCCTGTTAGCACCTGGATGAAAGTTCCAGGTGCAACTTTCTATTTGTTTAACAAAACTACTGCTACCAGGAGGAAAAAAAGCAAAGCTCTGACAAGAGAACCTCATCCAGGCACAGTGAGATGAGGGAAGCTGGTGTCTCTGATTCAAAGGATTCCCTCATTATCCAGGCAAGATTCCTGGCCTCTCTTCCAGGGGTGGGGAACTCAGGACTGGACGACCCGCAAAAATTGAGAATCAAAACCACAGCTCTGGGTTTTTTGATTGCTTGAGATTTCAATCTGGGCAATATTTAATTTAGGATTTTCACAACATGCATGGTACTGAGGAATAAAAGTGTTCAGGCCTCAAAAGGCAGATCTTGTCTCAAGATGCTTCTGGTCTAGTTGTGAAGAAAAACCAGCATATCCAGGTAATAAGGCAAGATGTTTCGTGGGCTTTCGCTTTGCCCTGAGGCCCTAAGACATGCACAGGAGCAGGAACTGGAGAATGAGTCCAACTTGGGGAAAGGATCAGGCTTCCTAGAGGAAAGAGCACTGAGGTGACTCTTTAAAGATGAAAGAAGTGGAACATGTGCCGGTGGGGAGGGGGCGGTCCAGAGCCGCAGTACATGCAAGTGGCAGAGGTGGGCAAATGGCCACCCGGGGACTAGCTCCTGAGGCTACGGGGGACACAAAGGCGGATGGTGAGGGCCCGGCGCGAGCAGGGTCGAAGAGCCTGGACTCTTCCTGAAGGCCATGTTTTCTGAAGCCCATTGGACACATGCCCCCTCTTGGAAAATATAAGAAACACGCTTCCTCTAGCTGGAGCAGACTGCCCTAGAGGTAGACTTTCAGAGTTTCAACCCCATGGCTACCACTTACTAGATTTCTGACATTGGGCCTCAGCTCCTTTTTCTACAAAATAACAATACTATCCACCTTAAAAGGTCATTTCATTACATGAAATAGTATACAGAAAGCACTTGGTGCCTGGTATAGAGTTAGCACTTAGCAAATGTCACTTTGTATGGGGATCAATATCATAAGTCACTGTTGTACAAAAGACAGAATCTATCATTTGCATAGCCCCTCAAGTCAAGAATATTTTATTGAGCTTTACTCCCTAAATTATAAGAAATGTGGGGTTTTTTTTTCATTTTCTAAATATAAAAATGGTACGATTAATTTTGTTCTTTCAAACTTCATGGCACCCTTCGCCCACGCTACCCCACTCGGAGATTTCGCCACACATCTGAGATGAGTCAATTCTAAACTCTATTTTCTCGAGACTGCCCTGGGCCCCATGGGCGGGGTGGTAACACCACAAGGGAGGGGGTGGGTTAGACCGACCTAGTAGAGGCGATTTGGCAACCAGCTGTGTGTGGGACCTGAGAAATAGGGAGTCAGAAGGAGAGCCGCCCAGTGCAAAAAAAAGTGCAGCCTGCCCAGGAATGGCACCGCACACACAGAGAGCTGACACAGCAAGATGATGCAACAAAAAGAAACACAGATAACCGTGCCGCTGACAACAGAAGTGGACAAAGACGACGCAGCAAATAGACACAGAGAACAGACAACTGGGGTGGGGGGGAAGGGGAGAGAAATAAATAAATAATAAAATTTTTAAAAAATTTAAATTTAAATTTAAAAAAATTTTAAAAAAGAAGACAGCCTGGAGCTTCTGATCTGGGTTCAGGATACAGGGCAGGACCACTGACACTGACCAGGGCATGAGCCAGATAAAGGCAGTAGTGTAGCCATTGGAAGGGTGCGACCCCTCCATAAGAAGGGGCCGAGGAGGGGTGGGCTGAGGGTGGGCCTCATGGAAAGGCCTACATTTAAGAGGCTAATACAGGAGTCAGCCAAGGTCACTAAGTAAGAAGCACAGAAGTAGGAAGTGAACCGGGAGAGCACAGTCAGAGGCCCGGGGATAGAAAGGGTTAGAAGGGGAGAGCTGGGCTTAACAAAAAGAGAGCAAATGGAACTGCGGTGAGCCGCGGGCAGGGACCACCTTGTGAAGTTGCCGGCTTTATGGAGAAGAGGTCTGCTGGCAGCAGAGCTAAACTGACATTCTCTTCACTTTTGTTTCTTTTTTGAAGGGTGTCTTGGGAACAATCAATTCACTGACCTGTAACATCCAGCATTCCTGCTTATCTTGATGTTTTAATTTTTGTGACTGAGGTATTGTTAGACTTGGGCTATCTTGTGTTTGAAGGATGCTGAGATGGCAGTATCTGATGCTAATGGTTGGGTGTAGTTTATCAGAAGAAACTAAGAAGACAAGATGATCTGAATAGACCTCGAAAGACAAACACTTCTATTTAGAGGACAAAACTGCATTGTTCCCCTTGGTTTCCCCCATCTCTAAAGAGAATTTCCATGACAGGACATGGGTTGTTGGCGTGAGGGGAGAAGTGTGATGTGAGATGGGATTGTGGACTTTCATGTGTTGGAGGAGGCAGTGGGGGGGAGGGGGAGAATAGCCTGAATCCATTCAACATTTATTTAAAAGGGTGTTACTGAGCTCGTTCCATGCACCAGGCAATTCTGGGCCTTAGAATACAAATCTCTACCTACGTTTTCTTCTTGAACTGCTCCATAATGTCAATAGGACATAATAACTATTCAAGGTTGGAGGAGTCATGACTGCGTGGGGACCAGTGACAGAACTATTTCAAGACGGTGGCCTCCTTGGCCAAATGCAGCTGAGTGAGCCTGCGGGGCAGAGCTTCCCAACTGTGGTGTGTGCACAGCAGCGCTACTGATCCCCCCACCTCCTGCCCTCTGGGGAGCCAGAGACCCCGCGCTGGTCCCCTCCAGTTTCAAGCAGCCTCGTCTGTTTATCCAAGTGTGACATACAAATGTTTCCATTTTCTAAGTGAGCCATGAGGCGGAACAAAAGTTGAGAAAACAGAAATGGTGCAAAGATTGAGAAGAGGCCACTGAACTTCACAAATAGGAAATTACTGGTGCCCTGAAAGAATGCTTTATTTTCAAAGGGACAAAAAGACACTAATTTCAGAGACTGCCAGGAGAGGAGGGAGAAGTTTCTGCTCCTTCTCACTTCCACATGACCACTTGCTCACATCCATACCAACGCTACTCCTTTCTAACTGCTTCTTTCCCTAGGCACCAGACACGGCACAAGGCCACCTGTGGGTCAGGGCCTAAAATAGCACCTTTTAAAGATAATCATGAGGTGCTTTTTTAAAAAGATACTTAGATTACATAAATGTTACATAAAAAATAAAGGGAATTCCCATATGCCCTGCTCCCTACCCCTCCCACATTTGCCCACATTAACAGCAACCTTCATTAGTTATAACTGATGAACACATTTTGGAGCATTGCCACTGTAGCAGTTTGATATAGTTTATGAATTCCAAAAATAGATATTGGATTATATTTGTAAACTGGTTTGTCTGAGGTTTCACTTTTTTTGATTAAATTATGATTAGGGCTTTGACTGGGCCACATCAGTAGGGTGTTGAGTCCCTGCCTCTTGGTGAGCAGGGACTCACAGATAAAAGACATGGCAAAGGACAGAGTGGTGTGTTTTGAGCTGGAGCCTGGGAAGTAAGCACACAGGAGCAGAGCAGCTAAGCCTGGAGAGAATCAAGCCCCTGGGAGAGAGAGAGAGAAAGTCACCTGATAGTCTAAAGCTGGCCTTGTGGAGAGAAGCAAAGCTTAGAGAGTCTCATAGTCTACAGCTGACCTTGTGGAGAAAACAGAGGAGCTGAGCCTGGAGAGAAATGAGGCCTGAGAAGAGAGGAACCCAGGAAGCCTGAACCCTGGCAGACAACAGCAGACATCTTGCTCCAGCATGTGGCCATAGACTTTGGTGAGGGAAGTAACTTATGCTTTATGGCCTGATAACTGTAGGCTTCTACCCCAAATAAATACACTTTATATATAAAAACCAACTCTAGCATTTTCTGGCATTTTGCATCAGCTCCCCTTAAGCTGACTAATACAGCCACTAAGAGTGGATTATAGTTTACATTGTAGTTTACACTCTCTCCCACACAATTTTGTAAATTATAACAAGATATATAATGGCCTGTATCTGTCATTGCAATGTCATTCAGGACAATTCCCAAGTTCCAAAAATGCCCCCACAGTACTCCTCTTTTTCTTTCTCCCTGTCCTCAGAATCTCCAGTGGCTACTGCCTCCACATCCATAATAAAAGTTCTTCCTTTGCTAGAATCACAATACGACTATAGTACAACACCAGTAAGTCTACTCTGACCCATCATTCATTCCCCAGTTCTGAGGATTCTGGGATGGTGATGCCCACTCCACTGCCAATTGAGAGGGGGCTTAGATCCCATGGGGCAGATGGATGGGACCATCCTGTTTAATCGTAAGATTTTTATAAAGCAATCTCTTGGCATCCCACCTTTGGTCTTTTGGGAACTAGTAAGGCATAAATATATTAGTACCGAGAAGAGTCCAGTCCAGACTAGCATAAAATGTGCAAGTTCCCTGCCAACCACTGTTCACATTTGGGTACATCATCTTCTAGTCCATTTTTAAACACAATTCCTGAGCCCCTCCTTATTTCCAGTAGGAACAAGATAGTTTTGATATCTTCTGTAGTGTCTAAGAAGGATCAAATTCCAAAACTAATTTAAGTCCGGGGTCTTCACAGATCCAGCGAAGGCAGTCAGCCCACTATGAAGCACCTATGTTTTTTCTAAACGCAAAATGAGGAGGAGATAAGCAAATTCATCGAAACAGAAAGTAGATTACAGCTTACCGGGGCTGGAGACAGGTATAAAGTTTCTGTTTAGGATGATGAAAAAGTTTTTGCAGTGGATGGTGGCGATGGTTGCACAACATTGTAAATGTAAATTAACTAATGTTACTGAATTGTATACTTAAAGTGGAACATATTATATATTCGTATTTTATGTTAAAATGAGAAAAGCCAGTGCACAATCCAAAACTCCATATGCCTGAGATTAAACTACCTCAGAGTCTGCAGAGTCTTTTCCCAACCCTAAAAACAAAGCCCAACTTTAAATTCTGACACTAGCATTTTCCCCCAGGTCTGGAAGGCTTGCCCTGTGCCCCCAGAACACACTGAGAAGTTCCAGCCACAGGCTCCTGTGCTACAGTGGGAACCAGGGGACTCTCTGTAACCACCTTAGATGTCCCCCCCATCTGAAATTCTCAGTGAGGGTTAGGGAGACCCATGAGGCCACTTCTTTCTTCAGGATTACAGAGAAGTGATCAGATTTCGATACCAGTCCACAGCTTCACAGACGCCACCTTTCTCTTTGTCTCCAGAGAAAAAAGAAGGTAAGCCCCAGATTCCCTTAGATCTCCTGCTGACATGCTCACCAGGCCCCGGTCCAGCCCCCTCCCCACCCCCCCATCTTTTGGTGGGAATCCTCCACTTCCCCACATCCCTGTGATGGACCTGTGAGCATTCTCACACCTACTGTAAGTTATAAACAGCAGGACCAGTTAGGTGCCCATGGCCCCCACTCTGGGGTAGAATCATCCCTAACACACATCCTGATACCCTGGCTTTTACTTGCAACAGAAACTCTGGAAGGTAGGGCTCAAGACCACACAAAACTAAACCCATCCAAACCTTTGGCTACTCATGCCCTATATGTCGATCCACCTGCATGAGCAGGTAGATGGGTCATCAGGAGAAATATGGGCTTGGTGCCAGGGTGGGAAAGCAGGGGGAGCTTGGGGACACAAGGAAACAGTGTCTGAAATACTGTGGTCAGAAAAAAATGAATAAAATTTTTTAAAAAAATTTAAGTGGGCAATGAACCCAGAAGACAAAGTTCTCAGGCAGCATTCTCACGAGAGACAACTAGAGCTAGCATGGAAGCAGGGCTCCAATGGACAGGCATCTGTTACGTCCAACACTATGATGAGTTTCATGTCTTCACAACAACCATATGTATGCAACAACTGAGACCCACAAAGGTCCAAACCTGTCCAAGCTAGAGGCCACACTGGCATTTGAACCCAGAGCTATGGGATTCTAAATCCTGTGCACTATCAAGCCATGGTAGAGTTGGACAAGCTAGCAACGGAGCCCTCCTCAGCCCATCAGGGATCTGCCACCCCAGACTGAAAACTGTGCACAAATTCTGCAAGCCCCATTGTTAGATCACACACACCAGTACACCTCCTTCATGGGAGCTCCAGTTTTGTTTTGATTTGTTTTTAAATATCAGAATTCTAAACAGGTAGCAAAATGAACTTTGGCATGGCTCAAAATCCCACTAGAAAGGGACAATGAAGACGCCACCTGTGGTATGCTAAGAGAATGCAGATATGGTTAGCACCTGCTGGTTATTCCCATCAGTTAGAAAGAATTCCTTCCCTTCTTGTGGAAACTCCTCAGCCAGGAGAATGAGTCGTGTGGGGAAGTGGTGCTCCAGGGAAGGGAGGGGGGAAATAGCAGCAGCCGCAGCAGGAAAATTTCAGCAACCACTGGAGAAGAGGAGTCACTCGCATCAGCATAAAGGGTAGAATATGTGGCCACGGAGCCTCAGCATCTAGGCTGGGTGGTATGTGGCAAAGACAGCTTTCCCTCTCTGCTCGAGACCCCACTAAGGCTGGCATGACTTTCAGGAAGCCACCAAGCCAGTGCACAGTCAAGATTTACTGCAGCCTATGATTCAAAACCTTCAGCTCCTGTCTTTGGAAGGAAGGGCTGAACATACATTAAATTACAAAACCAGCCTTGGAGAAAGCTGGTATTCAGGGCTGAGCTGATCCTCGGCTTCCAAATGAGGCCAGTGGCACAATGTGCTGGTTCTCCTGCTCTCCCTAGCCAGGGAAAGCTACTTCTGTATTTATAGTTGGGGGCTAAACTGTTGAAAGGAAAATTTCAAAATATATCAACAGTATTCCATGCCATTCCTTTCGATAAGACTGAGACACAGGCTCAGCACACAGCACCACGTGCCAGAAGACTACAGGGTCAGCTAGGAATTAGTCGACAGGCTAGGCAGTGGGAAGATACAGACAGCTTTGAGCACTGCCGCTTTCCCATTGTGGCCTCCCACGTGACAAAGAGCCAACAAGAAGACCGAAAACATGCAAGAAGGCCGAGAGCCTGTGGAAGGAGGAAAGAAAGGGAGGAGGCCTGGCTCTTTGGCCAATCTCGGCTGCATACACACAGGGCCAGTGCCAAGTGCCCCAGTCGTTAGCCTCTGGTTTGCCATAAGGTATTTGGAGCCTGCGTTCTCTCGTGTTGAACAATGTGAGTAACACATGAATAGGTGCAACAAACTTGTATTCCTGCTGTGTACAGCACGGTGGATGCGGACATTCGGCGTCAAGAGGGCTAGGTCATTTATTGAGCTGCTTTGTGCCTTACTTCCTGGTCCATGAAATGGAGAAAGAACAAAGCCTTCCCTCTGTGCCTCCCATGACTGCTGTAGGGATCGCATGAAGCAAGTGCTATAAAAAAAGCACCCCATAAAGCCCAGGTATGCCATTACTGAGCTTCGGGTTTCAAATTCCCAAAGCTGGCTCCTTCCCAGCTATGCCCTGGCATGGTACTGTGGCAAGAACCAAGGCAGGGGAGAGAAAAGACAAAAAGAACTCTGATGTCAAACTATTTTCCAGAAACTTGGGCCACTGCTATTTATTTTTTAAATCACACTTCCTTTTTATTTTAATTTTTTTAGCAAATACCACCTCCAACGACAAACTACATGAGGAGCAAAGTAATGTAACGATGATGGGAACTGAGGAGGGTTCTAAAGACAGAAGGCAGGGTGTGACGCTGGCTCTAGCACTTGCCAGTACTGTGCTCCTGGGCCTCAGTTTGCTGGTCTCTCAAATGGGAATAATTATGGCATCTAAACCAGTCAACGCTTGGAATAAATTCGATAGTACAGCAGCACATCGAGAGCACTTGCACGGTGGCTAGTGTTTCTCTTATTTTTTATCCTGGCTGGGGGGAGAGAAAGGCAACAAGTGGAGTGACTGAAACAACAGATACATTTTTACCACCGTGGTCCTCTACCCCAGACCCAGCGCTACAGATGAGCTAGGCCAGTGCTGCTCAAACTCGCTGCGGCGAAGGCCAGTTTTGGTTGGCTTTTCACCTCCAAGCCAACCAAGTCGTGGTCCCGCTGGACACGCAGCTCAGTCCACATGCAGCTCACCGCACCGGTTTAACAGCACTCGTCTTACATGTTCAACGAGATGGGACCACGATCCTTCAGCCAGGTCAGACTGCTGGGAAAGTTCCTAAGTGCTTACTCTCTGTTTCTGCACTTTCTTTGTCATGAATCAGTAAGAGTTTGTGGACAGGCCACGAACCACACTTTCAGAGCACTGATCTAGATGATTCTTCCCCTTTTCCCACAATGTCATTTTACAGTGGGCTGGAAGGTTAAAAAAAGAAAAAGTCCAAGGAAATCCAATCCCAAATAATATGAGGAATTCTTAGATTAAGACATAAAATGGAGCACAAGGAGGGACACAGCAGTGTCGGCAAGGCCCAGTTGGCCTGGACCGTCATGGTTGTTTGTATCTCAGGACAAGGATTCACTTGGTGCCAGCAGGGGTGATGGTTCAGCCCGAAGCAGCCCGGCCCACCCCAGGAAGCCCCCTGACCTTGGGGCGGTCTTCCTTCCTCAGAGCCACAGCTTCCAGCTTGGCTTCGTACTCTGCTTGAACTTGGTCCCTTTTCTTCAACACGCTCTGTGGGAGGCAGAAAGGAAAAGCATCATCACAGAGTCCACACAGGGGCCTCCGACCCCCAACAAATGCTTCCACACCCCACCCATCCCCAGATCACTGCTCCAAGAGGAGTCTGGCCTTAGCACAGAAGCTGCAGTGTGATGCACAGCATGGGGCAAAGGATGGAAGACATGAGAACCATAACTGGAGATGTAATGGCCTGATGCCAAAGGTGAGAGAACTCTGGGGAAGGGCAAGTGGGGGAAATGGTGCCCACCCATAGCCACAATGGTGGGAGGGCTCTCGGCTTCACCGTGGGCAGAGAGAACTCAGCTGTGCCAAAATGTGGAACTTTGCAGTTAACAATGCTGGGCGCTCTCTGAACTCCTGATGGAGAAGTCCAAGTCAAGAGAGTTCATGACTCCTTCACGCTTTGAGTTGATCCCTGGTTGACCGATTTGTTCATTGACCCATGAGTTACTTATTTGTCATCTACTATGGGTCAGGCAAACAAAGAGCAAAGGGATATGACCCCTCCTTTGGGGGTTCAATATGGGAGAGGGGCAGAACAATAAAAAGTTGTATATGCTATAAAAAATAATAATAATTGACTATGTACAAGACTACTCTTTTTTTAGTAGAGTCACAAATGGCACACCAAAAGTGGTAAAAACTTACTCTTGCACTAACTCAGAAATCATAAATGGCTACAAAAGTTTCGAATCACGCATTCTTCCCACAGGGAGCCCTCCAACCGAGCTTGGAGTCAGGCAGGAAGGAGCCGTTCCTAGGCTAAGCGGTGGGCATCTTGTGTCCCTAACAACTTGCTAAAAGCGCTAAACTAAGGACAACTTCCTAATATTGACAAAGGGAACCTCAAGTCTTCCCTAGAGCAAAATCTACATTGAGAAATGTTTTGCTGTGAAAACAGCAAGAGGTGAAACTTGCAATAATGTATTTTTTGCTGTTTCCACTCACCTTTTTCTCACATGCTCTAAAGTTCCCTCCCTACACTGACTAATCTTTGAGTAGGAATATTTACAGTGTCATTCAATAGAACTTTCTGTGGTGGAAACATCTACAGTCCACACTGTCTGATATGGTAGCCACTAGCCTATGTGCCTACTAAAATGTGGCTAACGTGACTTAGGAGGTAGATTTAACATTTTATTTAATTTTAATTAACTTAAATTTAAACTTAAAATACCACATATGGCTAGGAGCTACCACATGGGACAGTGCATGTCCATAATGTAAAAAAAAATTTTAATTAAAAAAAAAAATCAGGGACCCTTTCTGAATTTCTTAGAGTCTGAAAAATAAACTAAATCTACAGGTCTAGTACCAGCAGTGGTAAAAATCACCATTTCCCCTCAAGGGTGCTATCCATGAAGGTGCTAATGTGGTTCCTCAAGGAGAGATGGGGCCAACTGGAAACCTTACCACCACCAGGTCCTCCCTTCGCAGAGTGCCTCATGCCACCCTGGAAAAAGTGCACATACCCAGGCTAGCATTTCGAGGCATGAGGATGAGCTGTTCACTGGATTCGTTCCAGTGAGACACACTCTGTCACTGTGGCAAAGAAAATATCGACCAAACCTAGAGATGACGTTAAAGCATTGCTTTGAAATAGTCATCACAGGGTGGGGCTTCCTGTCCCTCTTTCTGCTGCAAGTCACCTTGGGGGAGGGATGAGGGAACAGATGGAATGCGTTGCCCGCTCGCTCTCCACCCCCTCAGGTGAGAGAGCACCACGCTCCAGCCGTTCTGCCTCCCCACTTTCAGCCCGGAACTCCCGGGCCCCAGATCTGGAGAGGCGGGGTCTCATCTCGGCCACTGCTACTCCTCACCTGGAGTAGCCAGAATGGGGCCTTCTCCTCCAGCTTGCCTGGAGGATTTGTGCTGATGTCCCTGCACACGGGACGGCATGAGGGCTCACAAGGACCCTGCAGGTGGAAGGGTAAGATCCCCATTTTATAGACAAGAACACAAAGGTGCAGAGGAGGGACCTGCCTGAGGCTCCACCACCGGCCAACACGGTGACTCCCTCCAACTCTTCCGGCTGCGTCCCAGAATGGCTGTGGCTTCACTGTCTGTGATCCAGCCACTCGAGAGGTTGGGAAACACGTTTTAAAACAAGATAAACTGTTTTGAGACACCATCTTTGTTTACCTTTGGGGATGGTCTGAATGGAACCCATACAACACAGGCTCTGGCTGTCAAACCAGCATTTTAGATGGAGTCCGAGCCTCTGTAATGAGGTCAAAGGGCCAACAGACCCTTTGACTGAGTCAGCATCTACAGAGAGGTCCCATCTCACTCAGCGACTCTCAGAACACAGTCACTGAGCTTTTTTTTTAGCAAATTTTTTAATTGTCTTTTTTGTAAAGATACATAGATCACACAAAATGTTACATTAAAAAATATAGGGAAGTGGCTGTGGCTCAATCAGTTGTGCTCCCGTCTACCATATGGGAGGCCCTGGGTTCACGTCCTGGGACCTCCTTGTGATGGCAGGCTCGCCTACATGTCACAGAGAGCTGCTGGCCTGCGAGCGTCGTGGAGTGCCGACTCAGCAAGGTGATGCAACAAAGACTGAGACAAGTAAAAACACAGAAAAGCGCACAGTGAATGGACAGAGAGAGCAAATAACAAGCAAGCCACAAGGGGAAGCAATAATAAAAAATTTAAAAAAAAATATATATATATACACACACACACACACATATACACATAAGAGGTTCCCATATACCCCACTCCCCACCCCCCCACTCCTCCCACATCAACAACCTCTTTCATCATTGTGGCACATTCATTGCATTTGGTGAATCCATTTTGGAGCACTGCTACAATGCATGGATTATAGTTTACGTTGTAGTTTACATTCTCCCCCAGTCCATTCATGGGTTATGGCAGGATATATAATGTCCTGCATCTGTCTCTGTAATATCATTCAGAACAACTCCAAGTCCCGAAAATGCCCCCATGTCACACCTCTTCTTCCCTCTCCCTGTTCTCAGCAACTCCTATGGCCACTGTCTCCACATCAATGATACAGCCAAGTAGGATCTAAGCCCCCTCTTGATTTAGAGGTGGAGTGGACATCGCCATCCCAGGGTCCACAGGATGGAGGAATAAAATATGGATTAGAGTGGACTTACTGGTATTCTACTATAGAATTATTGTGACTCTAGCAATGGAAGAAATTGTATCATTGATGTGGAGACAGTGGCTACTGTCTGAGCTTTTAACGGCTCTTTATAGGATCTGATTCTCATGGATACCACAAATCCAAAAGCAGATAGTTTCCTTGTTATACTTTGTGCGTGTCACCCTGCCCCTCCCTCACATGGCATCCTCACCCTGCTTCTGCCCTGCCTTGATGCACCTTCATTCACCTAGTCCCTCGATTTACTGAGTGTCTGTTCCAGGTGCTGGGCCTACAGCAGAGAAGCAAACACACACATTGTGCCTCTGCGGTGCTTACATTCTAGAGGCGAAGCAGACAATAAGCAAGTATAGACGGAGTGGTGTAGGTGTCAGGAGAAAAAAAATAACACAAGGAAAGAGGAGATAAAGTGCCAAGGGCTCGGGGGCGGGGAGGGGGTGGTGTGGAATTGTACATAGGGCACCAGGGAGGGCCTTGCTGAGAAAATGGCTTTTATTTAGAGACATGAAATAAATTTCTCTTGGGCACCATAAACTTAAAGCATTTCATCACGATTTCAAAGTGGTCCCAATAATCTGAATTTCACTTTCTTTTCAAATGAACCCAGGACAAATGACTCAGTTTCTTCAAGAAATAAGCAGGAAGGAAGGAATAAAGATAGAGAAAGAAGTCTTAGATTTAAAAATACTTAAAACATTTTGCCCTGATTTGGAAGGGGCAAAAAACAACCCTGTAAAAACAGTGTCTGAGACAACTAAGGAAATCTGAACATGAAATGGATATTTGAGGATACTAAGGAATTGTTAAATTTTTTTAGGTTAAATTTTTTCTTTTTTAAAAAGAATGCTTGTATTTCAGAGATATGTGCTGAAATATTTTTGTATGCAATGGTATGATGTTGGGAATTTGCTTTAAAATAATCCAGGAGGAAGGAGGAGACTTGGGTATAGAGATGGAACAAGATGGGCCATAAGCGAGTAACTGCTGGCTGGGGGATGGGTCCATGGGGTTTGCTATACTTTCACTCTATTTTTGTATAAGTATGAAATTTTCCATAACGAAAAGGTTAAACAATGTAAGCATAATGCCTGATATGTAAAACGTTAATAATACTAATAAAATAGCCATTAGGAAGCCATAGTTCTGTCATTCTTGGAGTATTTACTGTAAACATTCTTTATCCTACAATGACAGAAGTGTCTGGAAGAGTCAGGTCACAGATACATTCGATGGTTTGGCTCTCAATATCTACACTGGATTGTTTTCCAAGGAACTTCCAAGGGAGTTCCAGTGGTATCTACAGGAAAGCTCATGCCTTTTCCTGGGGAAAAGGCACCCCAAAATATCCCCAATGCAAAAGGTCAGCAGCTCCTAAAATGCCTCCTCAAATCTGAAAGGTTTGTAAGAGTCACATCTTTCTGAGAGAGGGATATTAAGGATGCAGGCTTGGGAAAGCATGTGAAAGCAGCAGAGCAGCTCAGCCACATGTAGAAAAATGCAGAACAGAATGGTTTGTGCTCTGGTGTGCCAGGGGCTGACAACCCAAAAGGCCCAAGAGGAATTCGTGTATAATAATGGACATTCACTAGGAAAGGAAAGAAACCCAAATGAGGATAAAAATAAAACACCCAACAGCACCGTGTCTTGTTATCAGGTGGCCCTTTGGGGAGAGCATTTTTCTGTAGGCTCTCCAGATCTTAGTCTCACCAGGTCCTGGTGGTATCGTGGTTCAGATTAAATGTTTATGTTTAGGTTGCCCCTTTTTACATGTTCCTTTTACACATGCACTCTATTGAAAACGAACTACCCCTGAGTTAAATATTTTAGGGAAATGTTGGTAATATTGAAACCACATACTTCCCCCTAAGTTTAAAAGATCTTTGCTACAGAAAATTTGGAAAATAAAGAAAAATATGGGGGAAGGGGTTGTTGTCAGTCACAATCTCATCTCTCAGAGACAACCAGTAATAATGCTGGACCTTATGTTTTAGTCCTTTAACTTTTATATCTTTTCTCTCCAATTTTCCATCTGTCGTTTTGCTTCATTTTATGTACAATGTCCTTAACTTTTTCTTCTAACTTTTTTTTCTCATTTTTATCTTGCTTTTAATGGCCCAGATTTGTTTGTTTTCTGAATTTTAAAAAATGCTTGCTTTGTGGTTGTAACATCTGCTCTTCTCTTTCTGAAGATATCAGTGATTTTTCCCCTTCAATATGCTTTTTTAACATTTTTAATTTATTTCATTTATTTATTCTCCTTCCCCGCTGTTGTTCACACTTGCTGTCTGCCATCAGCTCTCCGCAGCAGTGCAGGCCAACTTGCCTTTACCAGGAAACCCCAGGAATCGAACCCAGGGCCTCCCATATGGTAGACAGGAGTCCAATCATCTGAGCCACATCCTCCTCCCTCAATATGCTTTTCCTTGTTTTTACTTCTGATAATCGTATTAGAACTTTTTCTTACGTATTTGATGACCCTTGTCTGCCCACTCCTTCAAGGGTAAAATACTAAAAAAACCTGACTGAAAGCTCCCTGCCATGAAAGGGTTGCAGACAGTTCTCTAGAAACTCTGCTGGGTCCTCACATCCAGAATCCCTCCCTCCATTGATGTCAGTAGCTCTGGGTCTCTTCTCTTGACCTGTTCAGATTTGCCAGAGAAGGTTCTTCTAATCCTTGCATGGAAGATATAAGCCTGAGAACCAAGTAGGGGAAGATGACTAAGAGGCTCAACATTCAGTCACCTTTTATTTAATGTTTTTAGTATTTTACCCCCACCCTCAGCTGAACCTGGGGTCCCTTGGTCCACGGAGAATATACCTCCAGTTCTGCCAGAATGGAGAAGGGATGGTGGTCTGGGTAAGAAATAGGGGGAAAGGATCAGAGGCGCTGACTATTAATCTTTAACAGACTCTCGGGAAGCAGACGTGACTCAACTGATAAATCGTCATCTACCATATGGAGGGTCCAGGGTTCGATCCCCAGGGCCTCCTGACCCGTGTGGTGAGCTGGCCCATGCATAGTGCTGCTGCGCGCAAGGAGTGCTGTGCCTCGCAGGGGCTGCCCCACGTAGGGGTGCCCCACGCGCAAAGTGTGCACCCCGCAAGGAGGGCCACCCCACGTGAAAAAAGCACAGGATGCCCAGGAGTGGCACCGCACACACAGAGAGATGACGCAGCAAGACGACACAACAACAAAAAAAAGAGACACAGTTTCCCAGTGCTGCCGATAATGCAAGCTGATGCAGAAAAACACACATCGAATGGACACAGAGAGCAGACAACCAGGGGAAGGAGAGAGAAATAAATAAAACAAGTCTTTAAAAAAAACAGACTCTAGGGAAACGGACTTTGGCCCAGTGGTTAGGGCGTCCGTCTACCATATGGGAGGTCCGCGGTTCAAACCCCGGGCCTCCTTGACCCGTGTGGAGCTGGCCATGCGCAGTGCTGATGCGCGCAAGGAGTGCTGTGCCACGCAAGGGTGTCCCCCGCATGGGGGAGCCCCACGTGCAAGGAGTGCACCCGTGAGAAAAGCCGCCCAGCGTGAAAAGAAAGTGCAGCCTGCCCAGGAATGGCGCCGCCCACACTTCCCCTGCCGCTGACGACAGCAGAAGCGGACAAAGAAACAAGACGCAGCAAATAGACACCAAGAACAGACAACCAGGGGAGGGGGGGAAATTAAATTAATTAATTAATTAATTAATTTTAAAAAAAACAGACTCTTGACTAATCCTCGTCTTCAGCTCCACCTCTCAGTTCCAGAGGTACTTGGTGCTGTCAATTCATTACCCTTCTGAATGGTTCTATGGTATAAAACAAGCAGCATCTCAGTTTTTATCCCACCACCAACTTCAAATTCAGGTCATCTAAGTCACGTGTCACCTGTCAATGTGCTTTCCATGTCCCAAAATTGTACTATTATTAACCCAGTAACTCCACATCCCCGCCCCCCACTGCCTCTTCTGTTGCTCTCTGTCTGTGTGGGGTTATGCCTCTTCAAAATATGCTTCTAGTGTCATTTTGGTGAAGTTTCATGAAGAAGAGGATGTTTAAATATGGATTCAGCCTGCTATGGTTTTTATTTTTATTTTTCTCTAATATATTAAAACAATTGAGATCTTCATGGACATTTCATATCATGCTCCTTCATGTTTTCACCTTAACTGCAGGAAATTAGCCTCCTCAGTCCATAATCATGTCTGTTTGGAAAGGGGGTCATTTTTTTCCCTATAACTCAATCTTCCAAAAGAATTTTCATTTTAAGTTCAACTGATCAGCGCCACCTTGTGATCTGAGGGGGAAAGGCGGACAGGCTAAGAAACCATGGGACCACAAGGACAAATAATCAAAACCTCCCACCTCTGCATCTCCACCTCACATCTCTAACGTGATCACCAGTAATTTCTGTATTACTAACTACAACGGTCACTATCATGCTCCTCTTCCTTAAAACATTTCTCTTGACATCAGTGAAGCTATCCTCCACTTTTCCCTCCTGCCGCACTGACCGTTCCTTCTCCAGGTCCTTTGCTACCTGATCCTCCTTTTGACTAGGTGAGTCCTAGGACAAATATTGTCCTGCCCCAGGGTGCAGACCTCGACCCTATGCCCAACGTGACCTCATTTCCTGGGATGACCCTCCAGATGACCTCCTCCAGCCTCGTAGACTTTAGACACCATCTATATGCAAAGGACTCCTAGCTCTCTCTCTCCCCTCTGAACTAAACTCAGAAAACTGCACTGGCATCTCCACTTCAATGTCTGAGGCTTTTTAAGACTCAACGTGGCCAAAACAACTTGATTCCCACCTCATCCCACCCCACCTGCAAGCCATTCCTCTCCAGTCTTCCCCATTCTGATCCACAAAGGTGCTGAAGCCAAAAACCCGGGAGTCAGCCTGGATGCCTCCCTTTCTCATCTCGCATTAATACAGCAGCAAGCCAGGTGGCCCTCTACCCGCAAGATATCCCCAGCCCATCGACTTCTCTACCACCAGAGTTCTCCACTACCTTGGCTAACGGTGACAGCATCCTAACTGGTCTTCCTACCTCCACAACCCATTCATGTTCCATACCACAGCACCAGTTGTCTTTTTAAAGCACAATTTCATATTGTCGTGCCCTTCCATAGAACTGAAGGACTTCTTCTTGTTTTGGTTTGGTTTCTTCCCCCTCCCACTCCACACCCTGCTGTTTTTAGCTGTGTCCATTTGCTGTGTAATCTTCTATATCTATTTCTCTGTTTTTTTTTTCTTCTCATCTTTCTTCTCTAGGATTCACTAGGATTTGATCCTGGGGACCTCTGATGTGGAGAGAGGTTCCCTGTCCATTGCACCACCTCAGTTCCTGGTCTCTGCTGCACTTCATCTTGACTCTCTCCTTTATCTCTCTTTTGTTGCATCATCATCTTGCCACGTGATGCACTTGCGCGGGCACTGGTTCACTGCGCAGGCACTCGACTCGCTGCATGGACACTCGGCTTGCCACGCAGGCACTGGCTCACCGCATAGGTACTGGCTCGCTGCATGGGTACTGGCTTGCTGTACAGGCACTGGCTCGCCACACGGGCACTCGTGTGGGCACTCGGCTCACTGCACAGGCACTGTCTCACTGCATAGGCATGTTTTCTCTTCTTTTTCACTTAGAGGCCCCAGGAATTGAACCCAGGTCCTCCCATATGGTAGGTGGAGGCCCTTATCACTTGAGCCACATCCGCTTCCCTGAATGACTTCTTTTTTATTTCTTAGAATAAAATCCAGACTCTTACCAACCATGACCTTTAAGATACTGCTTTGTGACCTGAGCCCCAGGTCACTTCACCTTTTTGACCTTCCTCTAACCACGCACTGCCTGGCTCACGGGGTTCCAATCACCCTGAGCTTTCTGGTCTACAAAACACCAAGCTCATTTCTGTGGTAGTACCTTTGTAATTGCCATTCCCTCTGCTCTGTGCCCAGAGCTTTGCACAGCTAACTCCTATATGTCCTTCAAGTCTCCAACCAAAGCCACTTCTCAGGCTTTCCCCTACTATTCACTCTTACTTCAGACCTTCAACCCATCACAGTCATTCCCCAGGACCTCATAGATAACTTTCCTCTTAAAAGTATGACATTGATATGAAATAGTTACACATCTGTAAATATTCCAAATCCACCAAATGGTCAAATCTAATTAAACATTTGCTGACCGCCTTCTATAGATAAGGTCCTATGGGGAATGAGATTGTCCTGCCCTAACCTTTTTAGAATGATGCTTCTCCAACACTTGGCCTGGTCAAAATATGAGTAACTCAAAATGCACTGCCAGGAACTTAGTTAAGGGTTCTGAGATGATCTCTCTAATTACACTTTATGGACACATAGTCTATAGGATTTGAAACCCCATGTAAGGATCACCTGCAGGTGTCTACGGGTGTTGAACATAAATCCTGGGCCTGAGGGTAAATTTGGCAGCCCTCCTTTTTAGGCACTGTACACGGTGTGTCTACAGTAACCTTGGGGCACGCATCTTCAGTCATCTTCCCAGCACAACCTGTCCTCACTGTTCACCGTTTAAAATCATACTGCTCCATTTGTTCCACATGGCCTGATCATGAGCCCACCTTTTTCTATGCTTTCTGTCTACCTCCCAAAAGAACAGAATGTACCCACCATGGTTGTGCTTAAAGAGATACAGTTTGAGACTCAGCCTTGAAAAGCAGGGACTCACTAGTTTTCTTCTCAGCAAATAGTGAGGACATAGTTGTAAGGTACTGGTGAGAGTTAGGGGGTATGTATTTGGCCATGGGACATGGAAAAGATATACCCAGGGTTTCTTGGTTCCTTCATCTATTAAATGAGAAAGTTAGACAAGAAAGTTAGACAAGATGATCCCAGAGGGCCTTTCCAACTCAGCGGGGACCACCAACCTCAGCCTCGTCAGAAAAAAGGGCTTCCATGAGCTCCAGTATTTCCCCTATGCAGGGCTTACCCGCTCCCCAACCACTTCAGATTCCAAAGGCACAGTCCCATGACTCCAAATGATGAGGACAAACACCCCTTCACCTGGGCTGTCTCACATTCCCAAAATCAGAAAGTTAGTTTGGAAATGGAATGAAATGAATCTCTCAGGAGAATAAAGTACAGTGAGGAAATCTTAAAGAGCAGCAATGCCATAGATACCTGTTGAGAGGCCTCTAGCCCTGGCCCTGTGGGCCCTGGGGACCCTACGCGCAGTGTGGGTTGTGCTACCATGTCACTGCTGTCTTGCCCAGAGCACTCTGCAGAGACATTTCATGTTGGAAGGGCGGGGAGTAGGTGGCAAGTGGCCTTGTTTTCTAACCAGACTTAGCTCAACTCACCAGGGGGCAGAGCTTGGGTTTCAGAGTTTGCCCACACTCTGAAAACTTTTTCTCTACCATGTTTTTTGCCAGACATTGCTGTGGGAAATCCACTTCTCTCAGCTTGATTAACCTGATTAATATTTTCTCGGGCTCAGTAAACAAGAAACTCACTGCATATGTCTCACCTCAACATGGGTAAGGAAAGAGAGCAAATAAGCATTTCTTTGATATATAACTTCAATTACTCACAGAACAAGCTTATGTCTCACTGTGACTGTGTAATAATGTTTTAACAAAGAAGCCAGTTAAATTCTTGCTAAGTGACCATTTAAAATCCTGCAGCAAATATAAATTTACATTAAGTGCTAACATACTTGCCATACACAAAGTAATTTGTACCATATTATTCCATGAGCTTTTATGTGTCCGATTTTTAGTCTGCCAAACTGCGGAACCTACCTGTCTCACCATTTTGATGAATGGAGCATTTATTTAAGAGACAAATTCAGGGACAACCCAGGGATTGTAAAAACGTACACAAAAACAGATGCTATGAACTTCTTAAGTAAAGTGAGATGCTCTGATTCATTTTAAGCAAGTCAGGATGCCTTTCTACACTCGTTTCAGTCACAGGATTAAAAGTGCAATATGTATTATGTTATCACAACAAAATTAGAAAAGAAAAAAAGGCTGCAAGAGACAGAAAGTGTATTAGTGGTTGTTAGGGGCTAGGGGTGGAGGGGAATGGGAAGTGACTGCTAACGGGTATCTTCCTGGAGTGATGAAAACGTTCTAAAATTAGATAGTGGTGCTGGTTGTACAACCTTGTGAATATACTGAAAACCACTGAACTGTATGCTTTAAAAGGGTGAATTATATCCCAAAGCTGAATTTTGTTTAATGAAATGTATATATCTCAAACTAAATATATATCTATATATATATATATAATGGAGGAAACAGAGCTGCAGATTTGGAGCCAGAGGCCCTGGTTTTCAGGCTCAGCCCCAACAATTACAAGCAAAGCCACATCAGGTAAATGACATCACTTCTAACCTTTATCCCTTTACCATCACCACCACTACCACCATCATTTCCACCTTACAGGTAAGCAAGTTCATACCTACCCTGCAAGACCCAGGCATGATGCTCTTTGAAAACACTTTGTTACCAGTTTTATAGAATGTACTTGGGGTGGTGATTTGTTTTACCAAAATAGGCACCATTTCCATTATCCACATTTTAATATGTATCAAGAGCTTTAGGGAAACGGACTTTGGCCCAGTGGTTAGGGCGTCCGTCTACCACATGGGAGGTCCGCGGTTCAAACCCCGGGCCTCCTTGACCCGTGTGGAGCTGGCCATGCGCAGTGCTGATGCGCGCAAGGAATGCCGCGCCACGCAGGGTGTCCCCCGCGTAGGGGAGCCCCACGCGCAAGGAGTGCACCCATAAGGAGAGCTGCCCAGCGCGAAGGAGGGAGCAGCCTGCCCGGGAATGGCGCCGCCCACACTTCCCGCGCCGCTGACGACAACAGAAGCGGACAAAGAAACAAGAAACAAGACGCAGCAAAAAGACACAGAAAACAGACAACCGGGGGAGGGGAGGGGAATTAAATAAATAAAAATAAATCTTTAAAAAAAAAAAAAAAGAGCTTTAAAACTTTCATGACCAAATTAAATAAGATGGGACAGGGTGATGGTATAAAAACCTTTTTTTATAAAAACCTTTTATAACTACTTGATTCATTACTTTTTATTCCCTTTCTTAGAATATGATCAACTGTGTTCTAAAATTTCACAACGATATGCTTGGAGTGGTTCTCTTTTCATTCTTTTTGTTGGGTAATTAGCATGTCCCTCCCCTCCCCCAAGAGTCTATCTTTTAATTTTACTAGGATATTTGTTAACATGTTTTTTTTTTCCTTTAAAAGATTTTATTGTGGGAAAACAGATAAGAAACATTTTAACCACTGTCAAGTCAGGGGCAATAATTATATTCACAGTGTTGTTGTGACACCATAAATAATATTCCCAAAACTTTTTCATGACCCCAAACAGAAATTCTGGACTCATCAAGCAATAACTCACTATTTCCCTTCCCCTAGCACTGGTGACCTATCTACTTTCTGTTTTTATGAATTAGCCTATTCTAGATATTTCATTTAAGTGGAGTCACACAAATGTTTGTCCATTTGTGTCATTCTTATTCACTTACCATAACATTTTGACATCCATGTTGGAGCATGTATCAGAATTTCATTCCCTTTTATAGCTGAATAATATTCCATTGTATGTATATACCACATTTTGTTTATCCATTTATGTTGATGGACAATTGGGTTGTTTCCCAATTTTGGCTAAAGTGAACAATGCTGCTATGAACACTGGCATACAAATATCTGTTTGAGTCCCTCTTTTCAGTTCTTTTGGGCATATACCTAGGAGTAGAATTACCAGGTCATATGATAATTCTGTGTTTAATTTTCTGAGGTAACACCAAACTGGTTTCCACAAAACCTGCACCATTTTACATTACCAATAGCAATGCATGTAGAAATTTCTCTATATTCTTGTCAGCACTTATTACTTTCCTTTTTTTATAATAGCCATCCTAGTGGATGTGAAATGGTATCTCGCTGTGGTTTTGATTTGCATTTCCCTAAGGACTAATGATGTTGAATGTCTTTTCATGTCCTTATTGGCCATTTGTATATCTTCTTTGGAGAAATGTCTATTCAAGTCTTTTGCACTTTTTTTTTTTAAGGATGTACCAGGGAATGAACCCAGGACCTCATACGTGGGAAGCAGGTGCTCAACCACTTGAGCTACATCTGCTATTTTTTAATTAAGTTGTATGTCTTTATGTTGTTGAGTTGTAGGAGTTATTTATATATTCTGGATATTAAACCTTTATCAAATATATCATTTGCAAATATTTTCTCCCATTCTATATATTTGTCTTTCAGTGTGTCCTTTTAATGTCAAGATGCATGCCCTTCAGTTTGGGGGAATTCTCTTATATTCCTTCTTTCATAATTTCCTTCCCTCAGTTTCTTTAGTACTCTCAATCAGGAACTATTATCTGTCAGATTTTGGACCTCTGAAATTATGGCTCTTATTTTTTTTTCACATTTTCAGGGTTGTTATACTTTTTTTTTCAAGATTTAAAAAAAAATTTCTCTCCTCCTACCCCCCAGTTGTCTGCTCTCTGTGTCCATTCACTGCGTGTTCTTCTGTGACCGCTTCTATCCTTATCAGTGGTACCAGGAATCTGTGTTTTTTATTGTTGCATCACCTTGCTGTGTCAGCTCTCCATATGTGCGGCACCATTCCTGGGCAGGCTACACTTTCTTTCACACTGGATGTCTCTCCTTACGGGGCGCACTCCTTGCACATGGGGCTCCCCTACACGAGGACACCCCTGCGTGGCAGGGCACTCCTTGCGCACATCAGCACTGCGCATGGCCACCTCCACACGGGTCAAGGAAGCCCGGGGTTTGAACCGCAGACCTCCCATGTGGTAGGCAGACACCCTATCCGTTGGGCCAAGTCTGTGTCCCTGTTGTTATGCTTTCAAGACTTCCTCAACCTCATTTTTCCAATTTTTCTATTCAATTTTATTTCAGCTATCATATTTTTAACTTCAAACAGTACTAATTATCCAATTGTTCTTTCCCCATAGTATCCTATTCTTGTGTAATAGATGTTTTATCTTCTTGAACTCCCAGAGAACAATAAGAAGAAGTCCTTCCAAACTATTTTTGTTCCTTTAATTCATCTACTCAATTCACTATGCATTCTATTTATATGTCTTGCTGCCCACCCAGGAAGAAGGAAACCTGGACCACATGCAAGCAGGCAATAATCAATTACTTTTTTGATAATGATTATTGCAAAGAAAGTACCTAAGTGCAAAAGAAGTGAACCAGCTTACCTTCATGGAGTCAGAGTATAAAATATATTCCCTGAGCACAGGCAGAAAGTCTTCTGTCATGTCATCGGTCAGCTCTTCCAGGGCTGTTGAGCAGTTCCCAATACAAGCCGACACACCCTCCAGAGGTTCGGCCAGCTCACCCTCTAACGCACTCCACGTGGAGTACACAGGCCCATATTCTCTCAGCTCCACAAGGTACTCTGAAGGGGCAAGCGAGAACAATAAAGTCTGGATGGGTAACCACCACAGTTGAGAGTACTCTACATTAAGATGTGTATCCTTGGCCAGTCCATTGCTAACATCAGCACGTCATTCATTATGCCCCACACTGGGCATGCCATGCCTCTGGATAAGGCAGCCATGAGGCCGCTGGCAAACATTCACCTAACATCTTCAGAAACCACTGCACACCTGCCCATTGAGTGTTGTGAAGCAGTATTTTAATGTGCAATGGGGGCAGAGCTTCATATAGGTTTACAGAGATGTTTTTATAGGGGGAAATATCGATTGCAGTGAAAAAAAAAAACCAAACTGAATTTTAGGAAACACCAAGGGAAGCGGTTGTGGCTCAACTGATAGAGCGTCCACCTACCATATAGGAGGCCCAGGGTTCAAACCCAGGGCCTCCTGACCCATGTGGTGAGCTGGTCCACACACAGTGCTGTCATGTGCAAGGAGTGCCATGCCACACAGGGGTGTCCCCCACATAGGGGTGCCCCATGTGCAAGGAGAGCCTCCCCATGCGAAAAAAGTGCAGCCCACCCAGGAGTGGTGCTGCACATACAGAGAGCTGACATAGCAAGATGACGCAACAAAAAAAGCTACAGTTTCCCAGTGCCCCATGACAAGAATGCAAGCGGACACAGGAGAACACACAGCAAATGGACACAGAGAGCAGACAATGGGCGGGGAAGGGGAGAGAAATAAATAAAATAAATCTTTGAGAAAAAAAAAAAAGGATACACTGAGATGCAAACTCACTCTCCTATTTGGGTCATCCCAACCCATCAATCCCATAAACATTTACTCTGCACAATCCACAAGGGTGGACAGTACCTGAAGCTGCCTCCAGAACCTGCAGACCCCATATGATACCATCAGTGGGTAAAGAGAAGGGAGCACAGGAAAGTGTTGGATCTTTTCCCTCACAAAGAAAATATGGCCGAACCTTCATGGCCAGGATTTTTGCCATTACAACAGGGTGTCGTGGCCATTTTTCAGTAGCAATGAGTGGCGATTAGCAGAGAATCCTTCTCACTGCATTTCCCATGCCAGCATGATCATTGAGACATGGAGATGTTAAGGCCCCAGGAATCCAGAACACGGCAAAGCAGGTGGCCCGGAGGAGTGGGGGAGCGTGGGCGCAACAGCCAAGGAGGATGAAGGCAGGCCTTGGCAACTCTTCACTCACCCCTAGTGTGTGTGAAATGGGGCAGGGGTGGGACGGGTGAATCCATTTAAGTCTGATGGCTCACCAGGGTCATGATCTTGGCAAAGATTGGTCACCATGCTGTCTTTTTGCATGACCTCTTGACCAGAAAAGATACCTACGTGTTTTCGTTGTTGTCATTTTTAATTAATAGACTTTATTTATTTAGACTTCATTTTTCTAGAGCAGTTTTAGGTTTACAGAAAAATTGAACAGAGAGTACAGAGTTCCCATATACCCTCTCCCCCTTCCCTCACAGCTTCCCCTTTATTAACATCTTGCTTTAGTATGGTACATTTGTCACAAGTGATGAACCAACATTGACACATTATACCACAGTTTACATTAGGTTCATCCTTTGTATATACAGTTCTATGGGTTTTGAAAAATGCATGTCATGTATTCACCATTACAGTATCATACAGAATAGTTTCACTGCCCTAAAAAGTCTCCTGTGTTTTTAAAATTAACTTTCCTATGCACGAAGGGCAGCTGAGTGAATATCTCCAATTTGAACGCTCAATTTAAATGAGAGATAAAAGTGGAAAGGCCCAGAGGCTGAGAAATGGGTGTTTTCTACAGGAAGAGCAAACACAGAGCCGAGATGTAGGACAAAGGATGAAGTGCAAAATTACATTCTGGCCACAGCTGGCCCTCCTTGTATCCATTTATTAATTTTGTAAGTAAAACACGGCTTAGTACTGACACCCTAATATTTCCGCAGTTTGATTCTGCTTGGCACACATGAATGTCATTTCTTCAAATGTGGTCCCTGGGCAGAACTGAGATCTTAGCAAAGAGCTCACCTATTTCCTCTTTGATGATCCGCTGGGCTATTCGGTCAATGGTTCCCAGTTTGAGGGCAAATGTATCTAAGTATTCACCGATGGCTGCAAACTCAAGTGGCCGACTCCTCAGCTTGTAGCCTCCAGTGACGTGCTTGACCGACTCACCCACCCTGGTCAGCAGTGCCATCCCCTGCTTCTTGTAGGCATTCAGGTCCTGCAAAGGACACAAGAACAAACAGAAGGACTCAGTCAGTCGCACGCCAGCTTCTCATTGGGAAATGAGGAGCCGAGTTAGGGACCTGACCACACACACGTCTCCCTTCCCTGACATCACAACCCCACGCTCACACGCCTGTGCATTTGTACCCAGACCTCTTTCAACAGGCCTGGACTCCACCCTCCCAATCAGGTTCACTCACCCGAGCACGCTCGCCTTGAAACACTGTACTGTTTCCAACATAAATTTTTAAAACCTCTGTTTAAAAAAGGAAAGTGCTCCTTTCTTCCCTGCTCTTATATAAAATATCCTATGTTGTCATGAGCAGCAAAATTTAAGAGCTAATATTTATTCCATTCATTTATTTATGCCCCAACGAAAGGCATGTGAGGAAAGTAGCATGGAGAGGTAGGAAACGAAACAGTGACCAAAAAGGCAGTGCTGGAAAACTCAGGCCAAGGAGAGGTGCTATAAATAACAAAAAGTTTTACCCAGAATTTCTTGTAGGTAGAGGTTGAAAACGGGAAATATGATGGGTTATGTTATGTATAGTATCTAAGCCTAAAAAGCCTATTGGGGGACGCGGACATGGCTCAACTGATAAGAGTGTCTGTCTACCATATGGAGGGTCCAGGGTTCGATGCCCAGGGCCTCCTGACCTGTGTGGTGAGCTGGTCCATGTGCAGTACTGCCGCACACAAGCAGTGCCATACGATGCAGGGGCGCCCCTATGTAGGGATGCCCCACGCAAAGGAGTGTGCCCTGCAAGGAGAGCCGCCCAACGTGAAAAAAGTACAGCCCGTCCAGGAGTGGCACCGCACACACAGAGAGCTGACGCAGCAAGATGACACAACAAAAAAGAGATGCAGTTTCGCAGTGCCGCCAGATAATGCAAGTAGACACAGAAGAACACATAGCGAATGGACACAGAGAGCAAACAACAGCAGGGAAGGGGAGAGAAATAAAATAAATCTTTTTTTTAAAAAAAAAAAAAAGCTTGTTGGTCTGCCAGGTAAAACAAACTTCTTCCTATGATTCAACTCTGAAGAAACTACAGTATCATCAGGCTGCTCCCTCTCTTATTTTAACAGTGCCTTCAAAAGAGGTTTTACAGACAACACAGGTATCTGTTCTTACATCCATCCTCAGTACAAGCAAATGTTCATTCCCGGTCTTAGAAGGGCACGTCTACACAAAAGACAAGGGAAGGTGGAAGAGGCTACTGCTTTCTGGTGGCCTGGCCTAATGGAGGGATGGAGCAGAGAATGAGGAAATCATGGCTAAGAGAGTTGTGTGACTGCCTCTCCTCATTCAACACACAATTACAGGCTGAGTTCTCTGTGTCTGAAGTGTAGGCTCCTCCTGAGTCCACTCCCGTTTTCATCCAGACATGACTTTCACTTTTGTCTTGATCCCACCCTTTCCTACCCACACCTCCCCTCAACCAAGATACTGGCCCTCTTAATAATATGCTTTCTCCTGTCTGTACCTTCAACTTCCACTCCTTCCTCATGCAAATATGTCTCAGGCTCACCCACCATAAAAATGGCAGCAATCTCCTCCAGGCCCCTTCAAAGTTGGGTTCCCTAAGGTGATGTTCTAAAGACTCCATCTCAACAGATAAAGTAGCTAAACCACAGGTATTGGTTCTTCTGAGGGCTACAGAGACCCACAGTTTCTATGGTCATGGCAGATGGAGTTCAGTGCCATGTCAGTTGGCCCTACTTTGGAGTTTGTGTTTCTGCGTGATGGAGCTGGACTCAGGCGTGATCTCTGTCCACAAGCCTCTCCTGTTACTTTTACCGGATCTGTAGTTGGCGCTGGGGTTTAGTGTACACCCAGGGGACCTGAATCTCTGGACTGACCATGTGATAGCCAAGCCCTGAGCCTCAATAGACTTGCAACTCCTATAATCTGGTTTATTGGACTTACCCCACTCAGCTAACATGGAGGTGAAGCAGGTCAAACACCACACCAGGGAGCCAAGAGTGCTTACAACTGAAAGCAGAAGAATTGTATCCAGCATCCATGTGGAATCTAAGCCCTCTCTTGATATAGATGTGGAGTGGACACAACCATTCCAGGGTCCACAGGATGGAGGAATAGAGTATGGATTAGAGTGGACTTACTGATATTCTATTCATGAACTACTGTGATTAGTAATCGAAGAAAATGTGGCATTGGTGTGGAGAAAGTGGCCATGGTGGCTGCTGGGGGTAGGGAGTGGGAGGAAGGGATGTGATGTGTGGGCATTTTCGGGGGTTGGAGTTGTCCTGGGTGGTGCTGCAGGGACAGTTACCAGACATTGTATGTCCTCGCATGGCCCACTGGGTGGACTGTGGGAGAGTGTGGGCTATGGTATGGACCATTGACCATGAGGTGCAGCGGTGCTCAGAGATGTATTCATGAAGTGCAGTAAATGTCTCATGATGATGGGGGAGATTGTTGTTATGGGAGGAGGAGTTGGGTGAGGTGGGTAGGGGGTATATGGGGACCTCATATTTTTTAAATGTAACATTAAAAAAATAAATAAAGACAAAAAATAAATAAATAAAATAAAGACTCCATCTCCCATGCCTGGACAGAAAAACATCCTCATAGACACCAGCTCTTCACAAAACCATAACCAAATACTTGGAGTTCCTGGAATAGTTTCCATAGAAAATATTTTTTGGAGCAGGGCTATATCCTCATGGGCCAGTTGAACTGTATAAGCTGTACTGTAAGTAGCATTTTGAAACCAAATCAATTAACAGGCTGCATAAAATTATATCCTAGTACCTATCTGATTGCTGCCCCCATTCTGCCAAAGATGAAAATTTTGGTTTGAACATAGTTGATACTGAGTTTCCCCCACCTATCCCAGCATTATTGGCTTCTTCTTAAAGAAACTACAAGTTTGTAATAAGATTGTGCCACTGTAAGGAAGAGGAAGATAGTCTCTGCATTCCCTGTGGCAGAAGAGCACGCAAGTGGCTCATCTAAGAACAAGACCAGGTTATTCAAGCTGTGCTAAAGGAAAAAGGTGGGCTAGCTGGTGGGCTGGATACAGGTCTGGAAACAGGGTTGGCAGTTGTTCTGCTTAAAGTCAACTCCCACAACTTCTTTGAAGTTGGATTTTGAATATGACATTGAAGGACCCTGTATTTTTTAAAATCATTTTTATATTACTTGATTCACAGATGGATGAATACTATGGAAAAAAAAGAAGTTCCTACTTACTTTTCACACAGATTTCTAATGATCAAGAATTGAAGCTTTTCCCCCTTCTCTTTTTGTTTCCCCAGACAACTTGGGTGAGACCATTGCACTCCTAGAGAACAGGACAGATTTTACTTTGAGATTAACTTAAAGGAACTATACCTCAGGATCAGTTCACCAAGAAATACTTATTTAGAAAAAGAAAGATTTAGAATTATGAGGGAAAAGATTTCCGGGAAAAAGAGATGATGAGTAGGAATGCCATCAGCAAGGCTAAGTGCCAAGTGAAGTTTTTAAAAAATCAAAACAAAAGCTAAAGGACTTTGCTGTGTGGTGTCCATTAACTGGAGAATGACATCTTCTCTAAAGTTTTCAAGGTCAACTGATGTTATCTGTAAATGCTTCTCAATGTTGTCATTTTGAAAAGAAAACTGGAAAGTACCTAAACCGCTATACCTTGCCACCATGGAAGAAATCTTCTATGGTCTGAACATGGGGTGTGACACAAGAAACTAAACAGATGGGGCTGGAAGGAAGCTGGCATGAGAGTCTGGTCAAGTGACTCCACTTCTGCACACAATGGGAGTAGAATACCTCAGGTTTTCTGACCAGTTCTGCCAACAGGGAAGTAAAGAGAGAAGCCAGTGAACTGTCAACTTGAGTTTGAATACATAGAATCTGGCAACACTGTAGGACCCAAATATTTATATGAAGTGCTTGGAAAATGTCCACTTTATCGGAACACGGCTGCAAGCAAATTATGCTGAAGCATTCTTGGTCAGACAATCTCACACAGAAGATAAAGTCTGATCCTAGGAGCCACAAAGATCCTATTTCAAATCCTAATTATACTACTTGAACAAGAGCAAACTCCTTGAACTTCAGTTTCCTGTAAGATGAACCTACAAGTAACTATTTGCAGGGTCCTTGGGAAAGACACCCTTACCAAACACTCAACAAATGTTCTTTCCCTTCCGTTCCCATTGTTAGTCAGACTAGAGTTAGCCAGTAATATTGCTAAGAAGCGTTTAAGGAAACACTTATCTCTGCTTTTGACAAGTGACCAGCGGGCACCAAAAAAATACAGCAATTTTATGTCACCTGCTAGAGCAGACCATTCATGAAGGTGGCGTGTGAGAGATCAAAACAGCTTTTAAGAAAGAGATCTAAGAATGCTGCTTCTGGGAAGGAATACGCAAAAATTCTGTCCTTACCTTAGCAGTGAGGAAAACATTAAAGTGTTCATTGAAGGAGAGCACAGGATGATCAGTAATTCTTTTCAGGAATTTATCCAAAGCTTTTCTTCTGGTCTCCACAAATTCTTCCGAAAAACGATCCACAACGCCTTTCACCACAAACTTCTCTGGAAGTGGCTATAAGGACATGAAGGAAAATATTCTGAGTAATTGATGAAATGGCGCAAGAAAAATCAATCAGACTAGCAAGTATTTCCTATTATTCATCTGTCTAAGAATCTGTTCTTAACTGTTAACTTCTTAATCAGTTCAGACCTTTATGTAGTCATCAGCATAAAAAGATTTCTGAAAAAATAAAAATCACACTACTCTGTCAATTTTATAAGGCAAGGAACAAAATACTATATAGCACAGTCATTGGAAATTAGAAAACGGTCAGTTAATAATCATTTTTTTTTAATGCAATCTTTACATTACTCAAAGGACAGGTGATCTAATGGGAAAGTTAGGACAAACCCAGACAACAACCACCATGCAAAAATTTTATTAAATATCTTAAAATTGTACTCCCAGTTCAAGGAGGTAGAAGATCTTGATGAATGGAGAAATAGGAGTGTTAGACAAATGCACTAGAAGAAAAAAAAAAAAAGGCCTTTCTAAACCAATTAGTTTTGGTTAGGTTTTCATTCAAAAGTTTTTTTAAATGTAATTTCCTTTTTTCCCATTACTCAAATAAATTTATCACATTTACATTAAGCAAATACTGTTGGTGATTTCTAAAACTACCTGGTTACCAAAGGATCTTTGAACTTCAATTTAATGTGTACTATTTCCTTGTAGCTTGATCAAACACTTGATTAAAAGGACCTCCTCCTTGGGAAACGGACTTTGGCCCAGTGGTTAGGGCGTCCGTCTACCACATGGGAGGTCCGCGGTTCAAGCCCCGGGCCCCCTTGACCCGTGTGGAGCTGGCCCATGCGCAGTGCTGATGCGTGCAAGGAGTGCCGTGCTACACAGGGGTGTCCCCCGCGTAGGGGAGCCCCACGCGCAAGGAGTGCACCCATAAGGAGAGCCGCCCAACGCGAAGGAGGGAGCAGCCTGCTGAGGAATGGCGCCGCCCATACTTCCCGTGCCGCTGACGACAACAGAAGCGGACAAAGAAACAAGACGCAGCAAAAAGACACAGAAAACAGACAACCGGGGGAGGGGAGGGGAATTAAATAAATAAATAAATAAAAAAAAAAAAAAAAAAAAAGGACCTCCTCATTACTCTCTCCACAGGGAAAGAAAGTTGTTTCTGTCACTTGCTATTCATAAATTTTAAATGTTCTAACACTGAAATATTTAAGAAACAAGTTACATATCTCTAAGTCATAAAGCATAGCCATAACACCAGCACCCACTAATCTATCTTGACAAAAAGAACACTACCATTGACCAAGCTTCCCGTCAGCTGGTTCCTAATGAGCTTCTATGTCTAAGAGGGAACCACGAGGTTGAGTGTTTGGTTCACCGCTCCCCATCCTTTACAGTTTCAAAATAATGTGTTGTTTATTGAGCTTGTCTCATAAAAAAGAGAACTCTACTCTGCTTTTTGGGACCCCTCAGTATTTACTGACACAAGTTAGCTGCAGGAGAATCATTTTCCTGCTCCATTGTTTTGTGCTGTACCACCAAAGGACAATCTGTCCATCTTCTCTCCGACCATACATAAGTGACCAGTTTTCAGCTTTGTGCCACTGCAACTCTGCGGCTGTGAACATTCTTATGGATGCATTCTGGGCATGTGTGCACATCTCTTTAGGAAATAAACTGGGCAGAGGACTTGGTCCAGTGGTTAGGGCATCCATCTACCACATGGGAGATCCACGGTTCAAACCCCGGGCCTCCTTAACCCGTGTGGAGCTGGCCCATGCGTAGTGCTGATGCGCGCAAGGAGTGCCCTGCCATGCAGGGGTGTCCCCCGCATAGGGGAACCCCACGCCCAGGAGTGGCGCCACACACATGGAGAGCTGACACAAGATGACGCAACAAAAAGAAACACAGATTCCCGTGCCGCTGACAACAACAGAAGCGGACAAAGAAGATGCAGCAAAAAGACACAGAGAACAGATAACCGGGGGGGGCGGATAAATAAATAAATCTTTAAAAAAAAAAAGTATGGTCATCCTTTAGGATAATTCCTTTTTCTGGTCAGATCTTCTTCCAGGCCCTTAGGCAGTCATTCTCCTTAAACCCCATACTCAACCCCAAACTCTACATGTTAAGCAGAATACCATCTCCCAAAAGTGGGGACCCAGAGTTCCGAGGAAGTTAGGGTTCCTAACCACTTTGTTTCCTTCCCAGAAACCCATCTATTCAGTACCAGGAGGAAACCCATCTATTCAGTGCCACCGTCGCTTCCATTCCTCAGGTGGACAACACGGCCCTGCCCAGGGCTAATTCCTCCACCTACATTCTTGATCCCATTAGGTCATTATTATACATCTGTCATCACCAGTTAACTATACCTTCCCTCCTTGTACCTACAGCATTTCCTACTCATTCGGCCTTTTTCCCTGAGTCTACAAATATGGTTGGGTCTATTTCTACCCGAAAAAATAAAATCCAACCAGGCCTTACTTTATATCTCCTTCTTGGCTCTCCTTTCTGTCTCATTTAACCTCTTTTTTTTTTTTCAGAGTAACTTATCTTTCCTTCTACTCCTGCCATTTCTCAATCCTCCTCCAAAAACAAACAAAAAATGGGTTTGGAGCTGCCTTCAGTGCTGCCTTATTCTGTCCTACTCCCACCCACTGCAGAAACTGCCCTTTAAAGATTATCACCAGTGATTTTCTAATTTCCAAATCCATGGAAAATTTTCTATTCTCATCTCCTGTGAGTCCTCTGCAGCACACACTGATTTGCTTACACTGAGTTGTATTGGGAGGGAGGCTTAATGAGCAAATAAGTGGTTGGATGTGCCTCATTTAACCTAACAGATGACATCCTGAATAGTTATCCATTCTTCAGACTTAGTAAATTGAACTCTACTGTTTAGTGAATCAGTGGAGCTTGCTATTTAAAGGAATCCTGGGGTGAATCCTTCTGCACAAAGAATTTCCTTCTGTAATAAGCATTATTTTCCCCAAATGCACATGACTTCTGAAATTCGGTTCTTCCTACATCAAGTTTCTTTAAAGGGATGCACTCACTCTCAACCTCGCCTTTGAAATTGCTGTTCTGGCTGTTAGATGCATAGGAATCTGGGTTGCTGGTGAAATCAAGTGCATGGACAGTCTCTAAATGAGGTAGCCCAAGTGAGGAGCTTCGCACTGTTCCAGCACCCAATTGGTACCTAATGAAGGTCGATTCTTTTTATTAATTTGTAAACATTGAGAACAAAAAGCAAAAAATGGAAGGGGACTAAGGGGTGGAACATCCACATATCTTTTAAGTCAAATTATTTTTGGAAAACATCTGGGGTGAAGGTGAGGGAGTGGGTTGGGATAGAGATGAAATAAGATTGGTCATGAATTGATAAATGTTGAAGTTGGGCAATGGGTGCATGGGGGTTCTGCACTCAGTCTACTTAGCAAATGTTGATATTTTCTATAAAGTAAACATTTTTTACATTACATATGTATTAGAACCTGCAAAAACCATATTGGTAAATCATTACAATGACCTATTAAATAGTTTAAAGTTTAATCTGTTGCCCAACAGCATCTTCCTTCAAACTTAAAAAATCCTTCATAAAGAAAATTGAGAGCAAGCTTTATATTCTGTATAAAAACAAAATCAAATTTGTATCCTAAAATCACTTGTCTAAAAATTTAAGCTGCTTTCAAACAGAAATAAAAATTCATTTCTGATACTTAAAAAAAATACATCTTACGTTTTAATAGCACTTAATTCTTTGGTAAAGCACTTCCATATACATTATATTTCATATTAGTTTGTAAGAAAGTAAAGCATATTTCCTGTAGATTGTTACTGGAAAGCTGCTATTTCTGGGTAGGATATCTGGCCAAAGATTTCAATTGCTCAATCTTGAAATGCCCAATTTCCTACTGTCAGCATTTAAATTGCTTCTTCTATGCAATTCAACAAATACTTAGTTCTGGCACTACATGTCAGAAATTTTATTTTTCTTACCCTTATCAAACTAAAAGAATATATTGTTCCTAAGCAAAAATAACTAACAAAGGAGCATCAATGCTAAAATCTTTGTCCCTAAAAAAACAATTACCAAGGTTGGCTTAATTCAAAGTACTTAAAAGTTCAACCAATGTTTCACTACTTATTACCTAATCTACTGGGCAAATTAAAAGCATGTATACTTAGTGGTACAAAAAACGGGGAGGGGAACCAGCTAGAAAAAGGAATTTATAGCATTTATTGATTATTTCATATTAATTAAGAAAAGCAGTTTTGATTCAGCTATAAGAGGAAATGAAAGCAGATTGCATATTACAATGTGGATAAACCTTGAGGATATTATGGTGAGTGAAATAAGCCAGACAAAAAAAGGGCAAATATTTTATGGTCTCACTAATATGAAGTAAATAAGTAACTCACAGAGTTACTCACAGAGTAAACTCAGAGGTAAACTCCAGGGTATAGGTTACTAGGAAATAGAATGTGGGTTGAGAATGAGAGCTGATGCTCAATGTTTGTAGAATTTTTAATAAGATTTATTATTAAAATGTGGAAATGAATAGAGTTAATGATAATTACAGTGCATATAATCAACACTGTTGATTTATAAATGAGATTGTGGCTGAAAGGGGTAGTCTGCGGACATAAATGTCAATTGAATGGAAGCTAGAGAATAATCTAGAGTATATAAAACAGTGATTTCAGTAGTGGATGAAGATTGTGGTTAACAGTATAAACAGAGGAATGTTCTTTTACAAAGTGTTAAAAATATGATGATATATGGGAAAATTACAACTAATGGAATTCATGACTGATAATTAAGAGTAATATAATATTTTTGCAGCAATAGCAAAGAAGATAGTATATCAAATCTAAGAGACAACTATAGGGGTGTTTAAGGGGGCATGGGATTTTTCTTTGGAGTAATGTAAACGTTCTAAAATTGCAGTGATGACAGCACAACTCTGCGATGAAAAGAAAAGTCACTGAGTTTAAACTTTGAACAGACTATACAAAGCATGGAACTGTATAACACAGGGAATTCAGTCATAGAAAATTGTGGTTAACAGGACAAATATGAGAACGTTTTTTGTGAACGATAACAAATGTATAGTACTAACACAGGATGTTAATAAAGGGGTGGGTTGGGGAAAGAATACACCAAATGTAAGATATGGATTATAGTTAGTAGGACTATTTTTTTTGTCTTTATTTTTTTAATATTACATTCAAAAAATATGAGGTCCCCACATACCCCCCACCCCCCTCACCCCACTCCTCCACCCATAACAACAACCTCCTCCATCATCATGAGATATTCATTGCATTTGGTGAATACATTCTCTGAGCACCGCTGCACCTCATGGTCAGTGGTCCACACCATAGCCCACACTCTCCCACAGTCCACCCAGTGGGCCATGGAAGGACATACAATGTCCGGTAACTGTCCCTGCAGCACCACCCAGGACAGCTTCAAGTCCCAAAAACACCCCTACATCACATCTCTTCCTCCCACTCCCTACCCCCAGCAGCCACCATGGCCACTTTCTCCATACCAATGCCACATTTTCTTCGATTACTAATCACAATAGTTCATGAATAAATTATCAGTAAGTCCACTCTAATCCATTTTGATGATGCTTTTTCACAGTTTGTAACACATGTTTCACAACAATGCAAGATGTTGGTGGTAGGGAGATATATGGGAGTCCTGTATGATGATATGTGTGTTTTTTCATAAGATCACAACTTTTACTATACACTTATTGTTTATATATGTTCATGTATGACCGATATACTTCAATCAAATTATATTTTAAAAAAGAAAAGCAGTTGTGCATTACAAATCTCTTCTCATTAATTCGTACAGCCTTTGTCAATACTTAAAAGAAAATAGGATATGTAATAAATGCAAATACATCCTTCCAACAAAGCCTCCTTCATAAAAATCAAGACAAACATTAAAGTTCCAATAGAGTAAATGCATCACTAAAGTATTTGCTTCATCTTCAAAAATCATTGTCCACCTAATAGTGAAATCTGCTGTACCAAATAGTAGTGCTCCAGCAAATGAAGCAGAGTGTTCTAAAACCAATTTTCTCGTCAAAAAACAAAATCCATTTCACAATGAAGACTTTCTAGTAGTTCCAATACTGGGGGCAGGGGGGTGGGGAGTGAAGTGCTATGACACATGAATATGACAAACTGACACATCCAACTCACTTTGTGCTAGCTCCAACATAGCATTTGGAGGACATATTATTTCTTCCCACTTCTGAAATCCCAAAGTAACAAAACAATAGGAAAATAGGAAAAATCCACTGCAGAACCAGGAAACAAAAAGGGATACTAATCACAGGCCAGAATTTTCTAGACACAAAGCAGAAAAGTCAATCAATACCAAACTTCTTGTGATTCTACTCAGACGAAGGAAAGGTCAGTCCAGGAAGTAATGGGTTGGGTTTCCCCAGCAGAGCCCAGGAAGCTGCCAAGTTCAGAGCCATAAGAGCTAGAAAAAAGCGCCAGCTTTAGGGATAGCCAATGGGAAAAGGCAAATCAGAGAACTCTGGGTACATCCCCAGAACCAACGGCTTGTCTGTTCCCAACAACTTCATATGATTCCAGTGAGGCCCCAGGTAAATGAGGACTTTATCTCCGTGCTCCTAATATAGACAGTAGAACTTGAAAGTTCAGAACATTTTCAAACAAACAAAGTTCAAACAAAGTTCAAACATTTTTAATCATAGTTGACTTGGTTTGGTCAAAAAAACCCAGGAACTCATGACCATTCTCCCAAATTTTCCAGCTTCTTCAAAAGATTCTAAAATTCATCTTGAAGAATAAAATAAGTGCAAATAGGTAGAAACGTTCTGAAAACAAAGTAGACTGAGGGGTGAAGGCAGAGATGGGGAATTGCCCAATCAGATATTTAAATATGCAGTGAAGTTACAGTAATTCAAAGGATGTGGGAAGAATACCAGACTAAAGAGACGGATGAAGCAAAAGGTTCAAAAACAGCCCAAGAATACATGAGTCTAATACAAAAAAAAATGACAAAAGTGATCAACTATTCATAAGTGGTTCTGGGACCACATGCCTCCCATAAGAAAAAAGTAAGGTCCTCACATCTCACATCAGAATGAATTCTAGACTTAACTATAAAAAGAAAAGACATAAAAGTAATAGAATAAAATATAGAAATATATTTTTAACATCTTAGGTTAGAACAGGCTTCGGAGCCAGAAATTGTAAAAGAAAAGATAAACTTTGGTAGGGGGAAGGGAGGAATTGTTTTATGGAGTCAAGTCTAAGACAAATGACAACGAGAAAAAAAAAGATAGATATAGATGATTGATAGATAGATAGATAGATAGATAGATAGATAGATAGATAGATAGATAGATAGACAGATAGATAGATTGGTTCCCAACTGAGTTAACTTCCTTCACAAATATGGAATGCCTACAAACCAATAAGAATAAGATGAGAAAAATAGTCAATTCACAAAATAAGAAATGCCAATGCCCAATAAAGTCATGCAAATTATTCAATCCCATTAGTCATAAAATAAAAATTTAATATACAAAAATGAACTCAAAATGAAACAAATAAAGATAAAAGATGAAACTATATTAGGGAGCAGATGGATGGCTGTAATAAAAAAGACAGATAATAATCAATGCTGGTGATGATGAAAAGAAGCTGGAGCACTCCTACACTGTTGTGGAAAAGTAAAATGATGCAGCCATTGTGGAAAACAGTCTGACAGTTCCTCAAAAAGCTAAATAGAGAGCTATCATATCAGCAATTCCACTCCTAGACATATAGCTTAGGTCTATACCCCCCAAAAATAAAAACATATGTCCATATAAAAACTTATACAGGGACACTGTATAAGTCCCTGTGGCTCAGGCAATTGAGCTCCCGCCTACCACACAGAAGATCTGGGTTCGGCTCCCCATTCCTCCTAGAGAAGACATACAAGACAACGAGCTGATGTGATGGGCTGGCGTGGTGAGCTGACACAACAGGATGATGCAGTGAGATGACACAACCAAGAGACACAGTGAGGAAACACAACGAGAGACACAACAAAGGAGGGAGCAGAGGTGGCTCAGGTGATCAGGTATCCCTCCCACATGGGAGACCCTGGGTTTGGTTCCTGGTACCTCCTAAAAGGAAAAGACCAGCACACAACAAAGAGACACAGCGAATGCAAACAACAAGGGGTTGGGGAGAAATAAAATAAATCTTTAAAAAAAAACAAAAACTTACACAAAAATGTTCATGGCAGCATTATGTATAATAACCAAAATGTGGAAACAACTGAAATGTCCATCAATTGATGAAAGGATAAATGAGGCATACCCATGCAATAAAGTATTATTTGTTAATAAAAAGAAATGAAGGATTGATACATGCCATGATATGACCAAACTTTGAAAACATTATGCTCAATGGGAAAATCCAGGAGCATAGGACTATATGATTCCATATATATGAAATGCAGCTGAACAGGCAGATCTAGACAGAAAACGAGAAGATTAGTGGTTGCCAGGGGCTGGCTAGGGAAAATGGGAACTTTGGAGAATGAGAGCCGAGGGGTATAGGGTTTCTTTCTAGGGTGAGGAAAAGGTTCTAATACTGATTGTCATGATGGCTGCATAACTCTATGAATATATTATAAGTCCCTGAATTGTACACTTTTAATGAGTAAATTGTATGGTATGGGAATTACATCTCAATTAAACTGTTTTCAAAAAAAGAAATGAAAATGTAAACAATTATATTAGGGAAACGGATGTAGCTCAAGTGATAAGGCCTCCACCGACCATATGGAAGGACCCAGGTTCAATCCCTGGGACCTCCTGGTGAAAAAGAAGAGGAGAAAGTGTGCCTGCGCAGTGGGCCACTACCCGTGTGGTGAATCAAATGCACATGCTAGTGCCAGCTTAGTGAGCTAAGTGCCCACGTGAGTGCCAGCTTAGTGAGCCAAGTGCCCACGTGAGTGCCAGTGTAGTGAGCCAGTGCCCACGCAAGTGAGTCATACAACAAGATGATGATGCAACAAAAAGAGACAAAGGTAAAGCACAGCAGAAACCAGGAACTGAGGTGGTGCGATTGACAGGGAACCTCTCTCTACATCAGAGGTCCCCAGGATTGAATCCTCTGAATCCTAGAGGAGAAAGATGAGAAGACAAAAAAGAAATAGATACAGAAGATCACACAGCAAATGGACACAGACAGCAGGGCAGGGGTGGAGAAAAATCTTTTTTAAAAAATTACATTACACTTTTACTGGGTTTTCATCTGACAGTAAGTTCTCCAGGAAAAGGGTTTTAGAACCCCTCGTTCTCACCCTCTATTCTTCCCAAGGGTACCCACCTGGCCTAGCACAAAGATAAACACAAAGTCAAGGCTTTAGCAAACAGACACCGCCTAGAAAAGTTGCTGTAAAATGTAGTGGTGGGTGGGAAGTGCTTATTTCTAGCTTGGCTTTCATGTTTAAATGCTCTTGTACATTAAATTTCTCTCTATCCAGACACTGGAGTACCAAGATTTTTTATGAAGAACTTAAGTCTCTACTTGCTTCTAAAGTATCTTCCTACTCCCTAGCGCTCTTACCCAGTCCACAGGAAACCACATCTGGATGCAGCTCAGGAATGTGCAGACTACTCCATTCTCTTTCTGGCTTCGTGGTGTCTAACGGAGGTGCCACTATGTTTCACCAGCAGGTGTCACTGTCTAACACTTGATCCCTAAGTTGCAAACCTCAGCCTCACTAGCAGCCAGAAGATGAAGCATACTTGATGAATGGGGGGGTGCATATAAAGAGCGGCTTCCTTCCAAAGGAAGGTGTGGAAAGTAAAGGAACAAAGAGACTAACCTGTGTCACAAGAGAAACCTGACAAACACTACTTCAAGCCAGGAGATCAAGATGAACATCAACAGTTATAAATGATACGATGACAATGACACTCTGCCTCTGTAGGTTCCTCCCCAGAAATACATAATCCCAGTCTAGTTACGAGAGCAACATCAGAGAAATTCCAACAGAGGGGCTTGCAACAAAATACCTGACCAGTACTCCTCAAAACTATCAAGATCATCAAAAACAAGGAACATCTGAGAAACTGTCACCATCAAGAAGGGCTGAAGGACACACAGTATCCTCCTGGATGGAATGCAGAACAGGGTAAGAACACTAGGGGAAAACCAAGGAAACCTGCATCCAGTATAGATTTTATCTAATAACAATGTCTCCATATTGGTTCATTACTTGTGACAAATGTACCACACAAATGTAAGATGTCAAGAATAGTGGGATCTGGGTGTGGGATATATAAGAACTCCATCTTTGCAATAGCACTGTAAATCTAAAACTGTTCTAAAGTAAACATTTATTGGAAAAAATAATCCACCAGCTTCAATTTTGCCAAATTAAAATTCTGTTGTGAGGAATAATTCCAACCGCTTTTAAAAAAAACACCTGTTTCCTCTTCAGATGTGTTGTTAAATGACTAGAAGACAAAACTTCAGGCTTGGTGAGCAAAAGGGAAAGGTATGGAAAAAATAGCAATTCTCTAAGAAAGAACAGCATCCCAGGCAAGTCCCATCACTTCTCTCACAGCACCAGCAACATAGCAATTTTTACCTTGCCAAGAAAACTGCCTGCATACCTATAGCACACACATATTCACCTCCATCCATGGGGATGGAAAAGAAAGCTGGACGATGCAGTGGTAACAGAAAATCTGGTCGTGCAAAGAAGTTATCATTCAACCAAGGTTTTCACTGAAGAGAATGTACCTCTGATGATGAGTTTTATGGCCCAAAATTGCCCTAAAGCCCTCAAAACCCAAAGAAGCATTTGGGGTCTAAACATTACTACTTCCACTTGTCAGGAAAGTATTCAATATATATGCTGACTCAGTATTCTTTTAAATTTTATTTGTTCTTGTTCTGCATATATGTAATAGGTGGAAATTATGCTGCTCCAATAAATAGGGTTAGGTTGTTTTTTTTCTTTGATTTTTTAAATGAAAACCTGTGGTTGAATGGACTGTGTGCTAGATTCCTGCTTCCTGAATTACCCATGTCTAAACAAAGCCCAGTGGTCTAAGAGCTTCAGTAAGAGCTTCAGTAAGAGGTAGCAAATGAGAATTAGGACTATCCATACCTCAAAACATTGTCATGAAAATGAAAATCAACACATCCCCCCTCAAAAAGAAAGTGGCACACTTTATACTTTACAGCAAATCAGAAGCCAAAATAAAAAAGGTGAGATATACTATACAGTATCCATAAAGAGAAATGCTTACATATATTTTATGGGTCAATCTGGTACAGAATGCATGGCAGGGTTTACCTGTAATTTAAGGGGTGGGAATTCAGTGACATCTGCTGGAAAAATGATGCAGGAAAAGTAACAAGTTGCAATGACTTACTACCTACGGGAATGAGATGAGTAGGTTGGGATTCTTCCAGTTTGTTCCTCAACCAGTCAAAATCTTGGTATCTTCGACGGACAGAATACTCTGGCAGGTCAAACTCCACCCGGGTACTCTGCAAATAAGATAGTGGAAAAAAAATAAGCATTAGGAAATAGTAGCATATCTCGGCTGAAGGAAAGGGGGAAAAAGCTTTCTGAGAATATTACAGACTGAGTCATGTGCCCCACAAAGTCATGTTCAAGTCCCACCTCATGGTCCTATGGATGTGAACTCATTTGTAAATAGAACCTTCAAGATCCTGTGAAGATGAGGCCAAACTAATCAGGCTGGGCCTTAATCCAATATGACTGAAGTCCTAAGCAGAGAAAGTTGGACACAGGAGTGGGAGTCAGTAAAGAGAGAGAAAGAGACAGATGGCTATGCAACAGAGGCAGAGAGTGAATTATCCAGCAAGCCACCCTCAGAATGCCACTACTTCGGAGAAAGCATGATCCCACCAGCACCTAGATTTTGGACTTCCAGCCTCCAAAACTGAGACAATAAATTCCTGTTGTTTAAGCCAACCAGTCTTTGGTATTTGTTATAGCAGCCCTGGCAAACTTAGACACAGAATAATAACCAGTCTGGGCAAGGACACACTTTCCTTTCACCAAACACACCAGCCAAATGGCAGAGTTTACCAACACAGAACAATGAGTTTTGGCCACAGAGCACAGTTAAAAATCCAAGGATCTACAATTAAAATGTTGTTGTTTTTCTAGCCTCAGTAAATGGAACCCAACTGTTACCAGCATTATGTTTAGGTTTGATTCATTTCCTCCAAACTTGGCTTTGAGAATTTCTTTCAGTGGAATAATTCCATGAAGAATATTGCCCTGTAACAGAATCTGTCAATCTGTAAAAATAAATTCTTTGTCTTCTGCAAAATATGCTGACGCATTTTGTCAGAGGTAGGGGGGAAACAAAAAAAAAGTAGAGAAAATTAGCTGATCATCACTGCTTTGGGAGCCAGATTAGGTGAAATAGAGGAGGTTTTGTCTAATCTGCCATATTCAGCCAGAACCAGGACTTTAAAGGTATACTGCATTTCAGATGCATAAGAAAAAATCTGGAAGGAAATCCTACAAAAATGCAGAAAAAGATTAACTGATTATAGAAGAATATTAATATCACATCCACTTTCCTGAATTCATGTTTTCTGAAAAGTGATTACATAACTTTAATAAAAAACAAAGTTAAATAAAATTGATTTTATGCCAAAGCAAGATTTTTGCACACTAATTTGCCCAAATTAAAATTCTGTCTCAGATAAGCCATTTTTCTCTATGAGGGTACTGACACAATAGTCACTGTCCTTGAAAGTACAAGAAAAAAATGGCTCAAACTGCATTTTATAAATTTACACTTTCAAGCCAAAAGTCTGTTTTAATCCATGACACTAAGAATATCTTAAAAGCACAAGAACTTGGGAAGTGGATATGGCTCAAGCAATTGGGCTCCCACCTGCCATATAGGAGGTCCAGGGTTTGATACCCGGGGCCTCCTGGTGAAGGCAACTTGGCCCGTGTGCGAGCTGGCCCACACCGAGTGATGGCCTGTGGGGAGTGCTGGCCTGCGCAGGAGTGCTATCCCATGCAGGAGTGCTGCCCCTCGCAAGAGTGTTGGCCCACATGGAGAGCTGGCCCAGCAAGATGATGCAACAAAAAGACACACAGAGGAGTGACAATAAAAGACTCAGTAGACCAGGGAGCTGAGGTGGTGCATGAGAATGATCACCTCCCTCCCACTTCGGAAGGTCCCAGGATTGGTTCCAGAGCTGCCCAATGAGAATACAAGCAGACACAGAAGAATACACAGCAAATGGACACAGAGAGCAGACAATGGAGGGAGGGGGGAGAAATAAATAAATAAATCTTAAAAAAAAAAAAAAGGCACATGAACAAGAACAAGGGTCATCATCCATCAAGGAGAAAGTTGTGAATAACTCTGGCATCAAAAATTATGATTGCAGGGAAGTGGCTGTGGCTTAATCAGTTGGGCTCCTGTCTACCATATGGGAGGCCCTGTGTTCGCATCCCAGGGCCTCCTTGTGATTGCGCACATGCAGCAAATAGACACAGAGAACAGACAAACTGGGGAGGGGGGAAGGAGAGAGAGAGAAAAAAAGGGGGAGACAAGCAAAAAAACACAGAAGAGCACACAGTGAATGGACACAGCAGAGAGCAAGCAAAAAGCCACAAGGGGGGTGGGATTAAAAAAAATTATGATTTCATTCTTCCTAAAATCTGTGCTCACAGTCTGAACAAAATTGTAAAATTTAAGGACTTAGTTTTGGCTGATCCTCAACTACTATTTCTGTATCTTTTCACTTTTTCAAGGTCCCAAGCACCAGCATATGCCCACAAAGTACAACCTTCCCCTATGATTTGGCGGAGGGCGGCAAGAAAGATTTGGAGAAATTCATTCAATTCAGGGATTTATGATTTTTTTTTCTTTTTAAAGTTAGTTACCGCTTTTATTTTAGGAGTTGTATGGTATTAGCTCTTATATTTAGATCTTTGATCTATTTTGAATTAATTTTTCCATATAATGATAAGGGGGTATTCACATTCATTCTTTTTTTTAAAAAAAAAATTTAAGATTTATTTATTTATTTCTGTCCCCTTCTGCCCTGCCCCAGTTGTCTGTTCTCTGTGTCTATTTGCTCCATGTTCTTCTTGGTCCACTTCTGTTGTTGTCAGTGGCACGGGAATCTGTGTTTCTTTTTGTTGCATCATCTTGTTGTGTCAGCTCTCCGTGTGTGCGGTGCCATTCCTGGGCAGGCTGCACTTTCTTTCGCGCTGGGTGGCTCTCCTTACGGGGCTCACTTCTTGCGCGTGGGGCTCCCCTATGTGGGGGACACCCCTGCGTGGGGCGGCACTCCTTGCGCGCATCAGCACTGCATGTGGGCCAGCTCAACACGGGTCAAGGAGGTCCAGGGTTTGAACCGCGGACCTCCCATGTGGTAGGCAGACGCCCTATCCACTGGGCCAAGTCCACTTCCCAATTTATGATATTTTAGGAGACTCTGAAAATAGTATAAAATTGGAACGGGGAAAATAAAACTAGATAATATTTAAATCCAGACAAATCACCATGGACAAATTTTCAGAATAGGGTGACAAAAATGTACGGGGCCGTAGCCTTGCTCTCCCTTGGGAGACCTGCTGGGAAGAACTCTGCACTCAGCAGTCTCAGTACTGACATAAATCACTGAGATGCCACTTAGCCTCTCTGAGCATTGCTTCCTTGTTTGTTAGAGCTGGAAGAGATGTTCTTCAAGAGGCCTCACAGTGCTACCATGCTCTTCTTGCGGACATGCAGTGATTGCTATCCCATAAAGGTGTCTTTTGAAGGTGACAAATAAAAGCAACTCATTAGAACCAATGGAGGACTCTATTTTTTGCCTTCCTAAGTGTTACAGGATCATCAACTGATTTCACTTTTTCAAATCCATTTAATAAATTACAGTGCTTCTACTCTAACTTTGAAATCAATAGCTGCAAACTACAAAACCACATAATAAAACACAAGTATTTTTCTGCTCCAATTCATTTCACTTTTGGGGAACTGGCACTTTTCCCCCCTTCTATCTATTCAGGGAAAACATACTTATTTAAACACTTCAGGAAAACAAAGAAGTTAAAAAAAAAAAAAAAAGATCTGCTATAATCCCTCTAACTAGAGATAGCCACAGTTGACATTATGGTTTATATCTTTTCATATTTTTTTCTATTCCTATTCACTCATCCACTCCTATTGTGGATATCTCTTTACTACATCCTAAACATCTATGTTAGTAGGCTCACATCTACATAATCATTTTTAACCATATATAGTATTACATGAAATGAATATGCCATTATTAAACCAGATCCCCATTTGTATTAGTCAGCCAAAGGGGAGCTAATACAAAATACCAGAAATTGGTTGGTTTTTATAAAGGGTATTTACTTGGGGTAGGAGCTCACAGAAGCCAGGCCATAAAGCATAAGTTACTTCCCTCACCAAAGTCTATTTTCATGTGTTGGAGCAAGATGGCTGCTCTGTGAGGGTTCAGGCTTCCTGGGTTCCTCTGGGCTCAGCGCCTCTGTTTTCACCACAAGGTCAGCTGTTGACTATGAGGCTCTCTAGGCTTTGCCTCTCTCCACAGGGTCAGCTGTAGACTATCAGTTGAACAGCTCTCTCTCTCTCCCTGGGGTTTCTGCCGTGTCTAAGGAGCTATCTCTATCCCTCTGTGTTCTTCTGGCTCAGGTCCTCTCTTTCTGGGGCTTGCTTCTCTTTCCTCTGTGTGCTTACTTCCTGGGGCTTCAGCTTAAGACTTCAGCATCAAACTCCAACATCAAAACTCCAACATCAGAAATGCTCAACTCTGTCCTTTGCCATGCCTTTTATCTGAGTCCCCACCCACCGAGGGATAATGACGTGGCCCAATCAAAGCCCTAATCATAACTTAATCATCCCCAGGTACAGACCATATTACAAACATAATCCAGTATCTTTTTAAAAAAATTTTTTATTGAAGTATATCATTCATACATGAACGCACATAAATAAGTGTAGAGTAAAGATTGCAAAATAAAATAAACATACATAACATCACACAGGGGTCTCATATATCACCCCTCCACCAACTCTTTGCATTGGTGTGAAACATTTGTTACAAACTATGCAAGAGCATCATCAAAATATTACTACCAACTATATTCCTTATCTTACATTTGGTATCTTTTTTCCACCAACCCATACTATTTTTTTTAAATCTATTTTTGTTATAGATATTGTGAACATGCAAAACAATCATACAGATGTGTAGATTTCCCATACAACTCCACATCCTTGGAATTCATAACAAAATCAAACTGCTACACCATTTAAGTTGTTTCCTACTTTCAATAAATCCACAGTGCTACAGTTAGCATCATAGTATATACATCTGTTTCAGTTTGCTAAAAGCTGCCTAAAGCTATGTACCAGAAATGGGTTAGCTTTCACAGTGGGGATGTATTAGGTTCCACGTTTACAGTTCTGAGGCCATAGAAGTGCATCATCAGGGCATCATCAAGCTATGCTTTCTTCCCAAAGACGAGCACATGGAGGCATCTGCTGGTCTCTCCCTTCTCTTCCGTTGTTTCAGCTTCTAGCTTCCTCTCTCCTGGGTTCCACTGACTTCAGCTCTTTGCTCTTGTAGCTTTCTCTCTCTGCTCCTGCAGCTTTTTCTCTTCAGCTTTTGGGGGTTCCTCTGTGTCTCTCTCCATATTCATCCCATTTATAAAGGACCCCAGTAAGAGGATTAAGACCCACACCTTACTGAAGTAATCTAACCAAAAGGCCTTTAACTGGAGTAATCTAATAAAAAAAAGCTCCCACTTAGAATAGGTTTACACCCACAGGAACGGTTTAGCTTTAAGAACATAATTTCCAGGGGTCCATCCAGCATCAAACTGTCACACTGCCCTTGTGCACCTCTCTAATAATTCCCTTAACAAAAATTCCTAGGGATAGAATTGCTGGATGATAGAGTACTTATTATTGACAAACTGCTTCTAGAAATTTCATGCCAATTTATATTCTCACCATACACTCATGCCAACTCTGGTTATCTTTGATGGGCTGATAAATTAAAAAGAAATGTTATTCTTCTTTTCCTTTTGTTACCTTAGTGAACACTGGGGTTAAAACATCCATTCAAATGTTTGCTGGCCATCTATTTTTATTTCTTCATGAAGTACCTTTTTAAAATTGTGAGTCATGTCATTTTCAATTGTGAAGACTCCTTATAGTCATTTACCTATAAGTTCTAAGTGTTTTTTTCTGTTACAGAAATTTTTAATTGTCATATAATCAAATCCACCCATTTTTTTCTTTTTATAGTTCCTGCTTTTGGTGTCCTAAATAAGAAGGCCATCCCCATTATAACCTTATAAAAATATTCACCTGTATTCTTGATTTATGGCTTCATAATCCCTGTTATTCTTCTTCTATGGAAAATAATTTTTAAATTGCAACAAAGATATCTGTATAATGATGTTTACTGCAGTATTATTTAAAATAACAAAGGAAGTAGAAGTAAAGCAACCTAAATATCTAACAATAAAAAACTATTAAGGAGATTATGGTTTATTTATTCTATGGTTACTGGTAATTTTGCCTGTAAGACATCTTCAATGACAAAAATTCTTCACTCTAGTTTTAAGGGAAAACAGTAGGATACAAAATCAATTGTACATACATTGTGATTTCATTTATGTTAAAAATATGGATATAAAAACCTAGAAGAAAAATTTATAAGTGGTCATGAGAATTGTGCTCTTTATATTCATTCTTATTTTCTACCATTCTCATACAATACTTTTATGTTCATACACATAAATGAAAAAATGCTCATTTTTTTTAAAGCTCCTCTGAGAACTTGAGGGTATATACAACAGGAAAAGCTCATCTAATGCTTTCTGGTCCTATGACATGATATGGCAAATATCATCAGGAGGCAAGAGGATGTTCACGCTCTCTGGCCCAGGATTTATTTTATTTATTCTACCATATCTTGTTCTAGACAAGATATGATGATACATAAAATACAATCAAATGATATAAATCAGAAGTGAGAAAGACAAAGGAAAGCAAAGACAGAGAGATTAAATGGAGCCAGGAATGAGGCTAGCAAAACGCATTTACCATGGAACATTACAAACTGGCTGAAACTGGGCCATGGTGAATTTCTGGAATGAAACCCAGTCGGTTATGGAACTCACAATATTCATAAAATTCACAGGCCAATAAACTTCCAACTAGGGTGCAAATGTAGTTCAGTGGTTGAGTGTCTGCCTCCCATGTATGAGATCCCAGGTTCAAACCCCGGTACCTCCTAAAAAAACCAGAAAACAAAAAACCTCCAACCATAAGTATGCAGTAAATATTTCTTCAGTGAATATTTGGGGTCAAACTTAGAAAGGAAAACAAGATGATAAATAAATGTTTATTTCTATTTTCTAATGCCAGAGGTAAAAAAAACAACAACAAAAAACAATAAAAAAGAAAGAAAAGCACACACCCACAATTCTATAATCAGAGATAAGCATACATCCTTCTGCTCTACATCCTCGTAGCTGCTGTAAGTCCACCACATAGAATGCCCAACAAAGAGCACAGGCTATGGGCACACATCTACAGTCAGGTCTAAGAACAGATAACCGAGCACAGGAGTTGTCATGCAGAACGTTTTCACAACTAAAGTTTAGCACTGTCATTCATGTGGATACCTGTCTTAGTCTCCTAAGGCTGCCATAGCAAAGTAACCCAAACTGGGCAGCTTAAAACAATAGAAATGTGTTGCCCTGGGGTCAGAAGTCAGAAATCAAGGTGTCAGCCAGGCCATGCTCCCTCTGAAACCTGTAGGGGAGAATCCTCCCGTGCCTCCCCTAGCAGTTTGCCAGTCATCCTTGGCAGTCCTTGGCTGATAGCTACAGTTGCTTCCATCATCACACGGCCTTCTCCCCTGTCTCTTGTGTATCCAGATTTTCCTCTTCTTATTTATTTATTTATTTTTTAAGATTTATTTATTTATTTAATTTCTCCCCCTCCCCTGGTTGTCTGTTCTTGGTGTCCATTTGCTGCGTCTTGTTTCTTTGTCCGCTTCTGTTGTCGTCAGCTGCACGGGAAGTGTGGGCAGCGCCATTCCTGGGCAGGCTGCTCTTTCTTTTCACGCTGGGCGGCTTTCCTCACGGGCGCACTCCTTGCACATGGGGCTCCCCTACGTGGGGGACACCCTTGTGTGGCACGGCACTCCTTGCGCACATCAGCACTGCGCATGGCCAGCTCCACACGGGTCAAGGAGGCCCGGGGTTTGAACCGCGGACCTCCCATATGGTAGACGGACGCCCTAACCACTGGGCCAAAGTCCGTTTCCCTCCTCTTCTTATAAGGACACCAGTCAGGGTCCACCCTAATTCAGTGGGGTCTATCTTAACTAATCACATCTTCAGAGACCCTCTTTCCAAAGAGGGTCACATTCATGAGACCAGGGGTTAGGACTTGAACGTGTCTTTGAGGAACACAGTTCAACTCATAACTACCTCCTTGGTCTTTTTCTTTTTTTTTTTTAAGTTCAACACTTTGGAAGACCTAGCACAGAGTCACAACAGAGTACCCTGTCCACAGGGCATCACCCTAGGACGAAAGGTCTGCCCTTCTTCCCCAGGAGTTGATGTCCCCGATGACTGTGTCTGGGCCATCCCAAGAGCTGTCCACTCAATCCAAAATTTACAACCAACTCAGTCCAAAGAGATGTGGTCTTCCTCAGAAGTGCCATCTGTCCCACATAGCTGGATCCTAAGAAGTCTGGGTGACCCCCCTAGCAATCCATTAGAGGGAGCTCTTTCCTTCTCAAATAGTAGCCAGCTACCTGCATTCTGCCCCCACACCCTAGTGGCCTATGATAACACCTGAAGCTGATTCTGGCCACCCATCCTTATGTACCTCTGGGCTTCCTTTCCTCTGACTTGAGCCTCCACCTCCCTTCTTTCTCTCAGATCTTTCCACCAAACTTTCTGGGGGACCCATTCTGTAATTAAAAAGTCTTGTAATTCTTCAACCTATTCAAATTCTGAAACCTGGCTCTCCCCTGAGAATCTAAGCTCCCTATCCAGCCATCAAGTGGACTCATTTTGTTTTGTTTTGTTTTCCCATTCCTCAGACCTCACCCCATCGCCAAGGTCAGAAATTGCCTTGATGACATCTCATTCCACACTGTTCCTTCCTCACCTCCCTGGAAAAGCCCTTTTCTAGCTCATGCAACCAAACTATACATATCCTCGATCCCTTCTCGCCGCTGCCTTCTGTTGACCCTGCTGCCATTTCTTCTAATTCCCTGGGAAATCTAACACCTGGCTCTCAGGTTTCTTCTCCAAAGTCCTTCCATAATTTGGGTACACTCAAGATCCTGCTGGCTCACACATATGACACCCTGCCTTTCAGCCAGCAAGGTCTCCTTCCACTCACCCACCCACGACCCCTCCACAGACTTTGTCACCAGGTAGAAACTCAGACATCTCCCTCTTTAACCAGTACCTCATATATTTCAGGCTCTTCTGCTCCCATTATCCCTGGTATTTCAGCCCCTTGAATCTAAAGTTCCTGGATTTTTTTACATCCTTCCCTATGCAGCATTAATTCCATGACCCATCACTTTAATCCCTTTCTTATTATAATAGATTGAATAATGTCCCCCCCCCCACCCCCCGAATTTCATGTCCACCTGGAACCTCAGAATGTGACCTTATCTGGAAATAGGGTCTTTGCAGATGTAATTAGTTAAGATGAGGTCATGCTGGGTTAGGGTGGCCCTAAATCCAATGACTGGTGTCCTCCTAAGAAGAGGACACACAAGGCCACAGGGAAGAGGCCACGTGATGACAGAAACAAAGACCGAAGTGATTGAGCCGCAAGGCAAGGAGCCCCGAGGATTGCTGGGAGCCACCAGAAACTAGGACAAGGCAAGGAAGGATTCTCCCCTGAAGCCTTCTCCCCTAAAGCCTTCAGTAGCCATCACCTTGCTTTCTGACTTCCAGACTTCAGAACTGGGAGGGAATAGATTTCTGTTGTTTCAAGCTACCCAGTTTGTGGTGTCTTGTTACAGCAGCCCAAGGAAGCTAAGACACTTACCAATATCCTAGATGCTCCTTCCCCACCATCCCTTTGCCCATCCCTGGGGAAAATGCAATCATCCACTTCTTACTTTCTTAGACCCAGGCATATGAGTACTACTGGAGGAAAAACAAAATCAGCAAACGTCCAGATGGACATAATAAATTCAGGGCCTACAAATGGACCCTCAACACTGCCAAGCAATCTTTCTAAACTTTCTTAGCCACCTCTCTCCCTCATTTTCTACATCAGCTCTTAAAAGGCCTGCAGACATTGTTTAAAACCTTGTTTAAAACCTCCCCTAAGTCTTAGTAGAAAACCTCATCATCTATCCACAGAGAAAACACAGCTCTAAGCAGAGAACACTCAACTTCCTGCCACAAATCTCACAAACTTCCCTTCTTCCTCTCCAACAATGGGAAAAGTGTTGCTTCCCCATGAGAGGCCAGTTCCTCCACTTCTGCTCAGGATACTATCTCCTTCCACCTTCTCAGTGGCTGCCGCCCCCTCTTCAATCTTCACCCTAACATCTCCTCCCTGCCAACACTGGCCAGTTGGAACTTACATGTGCTCAACCCTCTTCCATCTTTAAAAAACAAACAAAACACCTTCCCTCAAACCTGCACGCCCCTCCAGTTACTGTTCTCTCTCTCTCCTTGCCTTCATTGCCAAACCACCAACAGTCACGATGTCTTCTCTTTTTTACCTCCCACTCACCCAACCGACCACGGACCAGGTTCTACACCTCCATGCTCCTGAAATGCCTTTATGGCAGTCATCAGTAGCCTTCTTGTTGTTAAATCTAACATCCACTCTGTGGTCCTTAGGAACAACTTGACCTCTGCGCAGCATTTATACTCTGTTAACCACTGAGGCATTTGAAATAAGGAACTAGTTGGGGACTGAAACTTGGTGATGACTGACTGGTGGAGCATAGTTCCTAAGAGAGCTGAAGACTCCTCCCCATGGCACTGCCAGTTTCCAGAGCCAGGCCATGGTACTGGAATAGTGCTGGGAGTGAGAGGCATCCCTCCTTTTGGTAATCATGTAATTCTGGAAGTTCATGGCAATTATTAAGCCAGCAATGCTGGAATCAGACAGACTTAAACTCAAGTCCTAGCTCCACCACATATTAGTTGTAGGTGAAGCAATCATCTTAATGCCTCTGTGCCTCAGTTTATTCATTTGTAAAATAAGGGCAGCACCAGTACCTACATCATTGAGTGTGATGATTAACTGATAAACATTTAAAGCTCTTAGCACAAAATAAATGATGGCTCATCCATACAAGGAAACAGAGTAAAAGTGTGCTTGCTGGCATTTTCTGGCACAGAAAGATGTTTGCAATGCAATAAGTGAATTAACAATGAAAAATATCCATTTTTGTAAATGGATATAGAAAAATAATTCAGAAAGTTATAAATGATTATTTCTGACTGGTATTCTTTTATTCTTTTAGCTTATTTGCATTTTCTCACTTTTCTACAATGAACAATGTATTACTTATAAAAAATAAAAAGAGTTTCTATTGCAAAAAGGGCAGCACGTGGTAAGTGTGCAAGAGTTTTTAGCTATTAATACGATACTACTTTTCTATGAGCCTAGAGAGAAAAGAGCTGGAAGCTGCCTGCCCTGAGAAGACCTAGGCTGATTCTCCACCACTGGAGAGAGAAGACACAAATGGCTTATCTAGTGTGAGTTTCATTTTGTTTTGTTTTGGGGTGGTGGCATTACTTGCACTGGCTCTCCACACTGGGCTCATTTTAGCTCAGGCCAAAGAAGCGCTATACTTTGTCCAGCTTTGGTCATCAGGAACCTGTATTAGGATTAGAAAGTTGAAGACTTGAAGAAAAAAGCAAGCTTTTGTACGACTTTATCCTCTGAGCGTTAACTTTTCTTGAGGACCTCAGCAGGAGAAGTGGACAGCTCGGGAAAAGATCCAGTGTTTGGTGTCTGTCACCAGTTGTCCACTCTCTCACAACCTTTAACACACAACCTTTAACACAACTTGCTGGAAAAAGATTCCAAACACATCATCAAGATATCAAACCTGGTGTCACTATTAGAAAAAGGAAAAGAAGAGGTCTTGGTAAGAAGTAAAACTTTGTTCTATGACGAGTTTATCTGAGGTGTTGGCATCATAGCCAAGTGAAAATGTGGGATTGGAACTTAGTTAGGATACCCTAAGACATTTACAGGAAATCAAATAATGCCACAATGGGTAGAAATAAGGGCACAGAGGAAAAAGGGTAAGGATAGAAAGAGGAAAGAGTGGGAAGTTGCAGCAAGTGCATTAGCCTGAGAATCAGTTAAGAGAAGTCCTGTAGTCCTAAAAGTTCAAGTTAGAACCCTGGTCATCAACTTTGTAAGCATGAACAAATTACTTAAATTTTCTCCTTCCATTTCCTCATCTGAAAAATTGTGACTAAAAGGTAAACTTCTTAGGATTACTGTGAAAATTAATCAATCTTAATTTAATTAAATCTCAGCTCCCTGCCCACTACCTGATAGGCACGTGTATTAGTCAGCCAAAGGGGTGCTGATGCAAAACACCAGCAATTGGTTGGTTTTTATAAGGGGTATTTATTTGGGGTAGGAGCTTACAGATACCAGGCCAGAAAGCATAAGTTACTTCCCTCACCAAAGTCTATTTGGAGGAGATGTCTGCCGATGTCTGCAAGGGTTCAGGCTTCCTGGGTTCCTACGTTCCTGGGGCGTGCTGTTCTCTGGGTTCAAGTTTCCTTTCTTCCTGGGGCTGGCTTCTCTTTTCTCTGTGAGCTTAGTTCCTGGGGCTCCAGCTTAAGGCTTCAGCATCAAACTCCAACATCAAAACTCCAACACCAGAAACCCTCAACCCTGTTCTTTGCTATGTCTTTTTATCTGTGAGTCCCCACCCCTTAGTGCCCTAACGCCCTAATCATAACTCAATCATGCCCAGGTACAGATCAGATTACAAACATAATCCAATATTTCTTTTTGGAATTCATCAGTAGTATCAAACTGCTACAGCACATAACAGAAAGTCAATGAATATCAGTGCCCCTCCCTCTCCTATTCACTCTCCTACCATCAATCCCAACTAGGCCCTATTATAGTCATGGCCTCATCTCAGAGATTTAGGACCCCAATTCCCCAAGATCATTCACAATGGGTAGAAGATAATGAAGGGAGGACCCACCTTGGTGGTGATTCTATATGTAATGTAGGTCTCCATTGTGCAGACATGCTTCTTGGGGTCATCAACCGTGACAAAGAGATCTCTGGTCTCACCATCAATGTCATCATCAAGTTGAAGTCTGTTGAGAAGGGAAGATGAAGAAGCTGGGCTTGAGGTGCCAGCTGGAGTACCACCATTGGGCAAAATGAGGTCCTAAAAGAAAAAAAAAGTTACCTTAACAATTTAAATGAAAAGACACACCTGGAAAATATCAGCAAAACTAGCTGGTTTAGCCAAGCAAAGCAGCTCCCTCAATACACAAATAATTCAAAAAGTCTGAAGTTTCTGGAGTGAACTGGTCTTTTATGACCAAGAGATGCTATCCCAATGCCTTCCACTGAATTCGTGGTAATTTAAACTTCCAGCAAGCTGTGGAGGAACCAACACAAGCAAATAGTTCAGGGACAGAGAACACAATCAGCCCACAATCCTCAGAAATCAATAGGAAAGGAATTCTGTTGAGCTCACCACATTCTCAGTTTTTCCTCCTTTCTCAGGACCACCTCTGTAGACCCAGGTAAACATTTGGGACTTATCCCCTCTTAAGTACTTAAACATTCAAAAAATAAATCAACCATCACAAAGAGACAACTCAGCATTATGTGCCTCCTGACAGAAGTTCATGCCACCACCTGTGAAGTATGCTTGCCAGAAAAATGGACACTGAATCCTAAACAAGTCTCTAGATACACTGTCATTTACAGAAAACAGAGAGGAGAGAAGAATATGGACGATGCAGTTGACAAAATCCATGGTATGTGAATAAATAAATAAATCACAAGGAATTTATTTCTTGAATGAATAAATTGCAAGGATAAAAGACCCAGAGATAGAAGCAGCGCTTAAAGATGAAAGGAAACTTAAGAGCTATATCAACCAATTACAATGGATCAACCTTATTTAAATCCTGATTAAAACAAAATGTAAAAAGAAAAAGATTTTGATAGGGAAATTTGGATATTGATTAGCTATGTGCTGATATTAAGGAATCATTACGTGTGATAATTGAAGTAGCATACATTTACAAAGGCCTTCAACTTTGAGAAATATATACTAAAATGTTTAGAGATGAAAAGATAATGATGTCTGTTACTTCCTTCAAAATAACTCAGGACAGGTGGTGGTAGGTGGGGATACAGATGACACAAGATGCCCATGAGTTGATAATTGCTGAAGCTGGTACTTGGGAGTTAAATATATAGTTCTCTCCTTTTTTGTATATGTTTAAAATTTTCCATAATAAAAATGTTTGATATAAAGGAGGAATGGCAAATGCTAGAGAAAAAAAAGGGAAATATATAAAATTATAAATATTTATCTTAGAATAAATCCTGTCTCTACCATATATATATAAAAGGAGGGGTAATTGTGAAATTTAAAGGACCCAGGGCCTTGGTCAGGAATGCAGGAAAACATTTCTGACTTGTGGGCCAACAGGTCACAGGCTGCGGATGGAAAGGCACTTCCCTCGGAATTCTCTCTTCTAGCTATCCTAGTTGAACAGGACCCAGCCCCTAGACCAGAGAACACAGAAAAATGGGTGGCCCAACCTGGCAGTCATATCCATGAGCTCCAGCTCATCTTGGGATTGCTGGGAAGAGGACAAGAGGAAGGTGGGGATAGGGCAGAGGCTTTGCAGCGCAACCTGGGATCAAGGGCAGTGTCACCCAACTTGGTGGGAGATGGAAAGTACACAAAAAGGTCCCTTCCTTGCCTCCTATCTCCATTGATCAGAGATAATGTTATCACATACTTACTTATGCAATGTCAAAAGAAATTTTTTGTGATTACTGAAAATGTACCATATTCACAGAAAGTAATTATGGGAGCAGATCCCAGTTCTTCCCACTTCTCAGCTATGTCTCTGATTTCGTGCTTTCTCAACACACTGTAATTACAGGCCATGCAGTTGTGACATCCCAGTGTCAGGGGATCTGAGAGGGGGCATCTTCATCTCTGGAACTCCCGGAGAACCAGTATGTCTTTGTCCTTTCAGAAAATATTTAAACACTGACCTCCGGCAAGTCACCCTGCTAGGCACTGCAGAGGCCGCCCTTGCACTTTAGCAACATTTGGCTCCACTGCACAAAAAAAAGGATTCAAAACCACATAGTCGGGTAAGCCAGCACCAGCTCAGAAGACCAATTTCCACTTGGACTGGCTGCAGCAGCCTCTTTCTCACCACTCCCCACATGCCTTCTAGGCACCGGTTCCCAGAGCCCACCGGGCTGTAGCCCACCCCTCATCTTTGTTGGGAAAGCCCTCCCTCTCTTTTGTGCATGGAGGTCTCCAAACATCTCACAGGATCCTGCTCAATCACTCCCTCTCTTGGAAACCTGCCTTGATCCCTTTTCTGGCTGTCAGTCACTCTCTTCTCATTTGAAGAGACCGCTACAGATGCATTTTCCATCGTTTTAGTCATTTCTTTAACATCTAACATCCAAAACTACTGTGAGTTCCCAGTGACTGGAGCTGTGCCTTGCTCATTTTCGTATGTTGTGCATATTGTGTGACCGTAGCTATCTGCCCATCTGTCCCCGGGTCTAGTAGTGACCCCAGGCCAACTCCCCTGCCCTTTGCTCTGGGGAGCTCAACCAATAACTTCAGGAACAGTCCACATAGAGGACTGAAATGTCCAGGCCAGTTAAACAGCTCTCAAAGCAGTTGTTGAAGCTGGGGAGAGGGGAGGCTCAGTCAGGCAGACCTTGGGGCACACTCCGGATTCTTCCCTTATGTCACTATACAACCAGGGGACACCACAGCCTCACTCCAGGGTGTTACCTGGAACCCTACCTGAGCAGACGGGAACAGCCAACAAGCTACAAATGTAACTTCCTAAGAGGTGATGTGTTTTCCTCAGCTGTCCATACACACCTGTACACAGTGTTTCCATGTTCACATTTCATTGCACCCCATGACAGCCTGGTGAGGTTTGCAGGACAAACATTGTCTCTAGAGATGAGGAAGTCGCTTCGAAAAGGTGAAAAAACCAGCTAACTGTATTGAAGCTAGGCAGTGCTATGCCAAGGGTTGAACATAGGATTGTGGCTCCAAATTCAGGGTTTCTTACAAAGCTGAATCACCTTTGTGTGGCCATTTGTCCAGCCTAACACTCTCTTTTTGCGTAAACATGAGCCAGTCAGGGAAAGCTTACCTTTTCCCTTAGCGTTTAAAATACAAGTACCCTCTCAATCAGGGGTTCTTAACAGGGGTCTGTGAGCTTGAATTGAAATTTTAAAAAAACATTATTCTCGTGGGGACGTGTTAGTGCAGGTGTGATATATTTATTAAATAACACACAGTATAGTGTGGACTTAGTAAGGGGTCCGTCGCTTTCACCTGACGGCAAAGGGGTCTGTGGAACAAAAAAAGTTAAGAACCCATGCGCTAAAGTTTTTCCCTGGGGATATTGGCCCTGTGAGAAACAACGGTGGAAGGAGGCTATACACACCTTGGGAGGGACAGACAGGGGTCGTGGGCTGAGGCATCCAGGCTCATCCCCCACCAGAGTCCTAAGAGATGGAAGCTCTAGAACAGGGATCTATATGAATGTCAAACCCCAGAAGCAAGGAAACTCTTGCCTCAACACAAAAGGTTCCTGTTTTGTTTTTGCTGATAGCTCTCCACACTGCCACCAAGGCACTCTTTGAAAATTGTAAATCAAAACATGTCCATCCCCTGCTCAAAAACTCTCAATGACACCCCATCACATGTAGAATAAAAGCCAAACCCCCCACCTTAACCTGCAAGGCCCCTCCCCCTCTGGTCCTTATCCCTGTGACCTCATGGCCAACATTCCCTTCCAAGTTCATCCTTCTCAATGCTTGGTCCCTGAACCAGCCGGCAGGGCTCACCCGGCCCTCTAGACCTGTGGACTTGCTGTCTTCCCTGCCTGGAACATTCTTCCCCCCAGAGCCCGAGGTGGCTGTCTCCTTCTTTCAAAGCATTCTGCTCAAATGGCACCTCCTCAGGCCACAAAGTCTAAAAATATCCCTGCACACCCCGCCCCATCACTCTCCAGCCCCTATCCCTGGCTTTGTTTTCCTTCACAGGATTTACCACTACCTGGAAGTTTATTATATCTTGATTGATTGACTGCCTGACTCCCCACAAGATGATTAAGGGAAGTGTATTTGCACTATTTTTGACTCTCAATACAGTTTTTATTTTCAGCAACATTTATTAAGAGTCCACCGTGAGCCCGGCCCCACAGTCTATAAAGGGAAGCAAGAACACTTGCAGACAAATCATCTTCATTTTAAAAATATATCTGAGTGTATTAATAGTGATATACAGTGCCATGTCAGTTGGCCCTACTTTGGAGTTTGTGTTTCTGTGTGATGGAGCTGGACTCAGATGTGATCATTGTCCACAAGCCTCTCCTGTTACTTTTACCGGAACTATAGTTGGTGCTGGGGTTTAGTGTATACCCAGGGGACCTGAATCTCTGGACTGACCATGTGATAGCCAGGCCCTGAGCCTCAAAAGACTTGCAACTCCTATACTCTGGTTTATTGGACTTACCTCACTCAGCTAACATGGAGGTGAAGAAGGTCAACCACCACACCAGGGAGCCAAGAGTGCCTACAACTGCAAGCAGGAGAATTGCATCCAGCATCCATGTGGAATCTAAGCCCCATCTTGATATGGATGTGGAGTGGACACAACCATTCCAAGGTCCACAGGATGGAGGAATAGAGTATGGATTAGAGTGGACTTACTGATATTCTATTCATGAACTATTGTGATTAATAATCGAGAAAATGTGGCATTGGTGTGGAGAAAGTGGCCATGGTGGCTGCTGGGGGGTAGGGAGTAGGAGGAAGAGATGAGATGTGGGGGCGTTTTCAGGACTTGGAGTTGTCCTGGGTGGTGCTGCAGGGACAGTGATCGGACATTGTATGTCCTCCCATGGCCCACTGGGTGGAATGTGGGAGAGTGTGGGCTATGATGTGGACCATTGACTATGAGGTGCAGCAGTGCTCAGAGATGTATTCACCAAATGCAATGAATGTCTCATGATGATGGAGGAGGTTGTTGTTATGGGTGGAGGAGTGGGATGAGGGGGTTGGGGGAATTAATGTAACATTAAAAAAATAAAGAGAAAAAAATTAAAAATAAAATAAAAATAAGTTAAAAAGAATAGTGATATAGCACCTACCATGTTCCAGATTCTGTACCAAATGCTTCTGTATATCAACTAATTCAATCCCATTATACCCATTTTATAAATAAGGAAACTGGGGCCTAGAGAGGTAAAGAAACTTGTTCAAGTCACTCTGCTTAATGATTTTTACTGCAGCAACAGGTATCTACAGGAGCCCTTGTGAGAGTCATAACTATAAGGTTGATAAATAAAAGACAACTACTCATTGCTCCAAAATATCAATTCATACCATGTGGGTTTCAATTCAAGATAATTTCTTTATCGCTCCCCTTTTTTACCTAGGAAAACAGACACAGAGCTGGGCTGTTTCAGAGACCCCTCTGGTTCAAAGAATTTCAATTTTAAGACCCACCATTGTGGCCAACCAGCCACAAAATAGATTACTAAATTAATGTAAATCACTGGCAAAGTTCTATATTAGATTAAACATATGGTTTATGAAAAGAAAGTGGTACACATTAGGAGCCAATATGGATTTAATAAAAACAAGTCACTCTAAAAGCATCTCTCTTCTCTTTCTGATACTGTTGGAGGAATGTGGGCAATATTTTACTCTAGTTTCAGAGGAGCATGTCAAAGCCTCTCAAGACATTCTCACAGTGACATGGGAAGAGGGCTCTCTGAATCCAGACTGTACCTGGCTGGCTTGCCTTAATTTACCTCCCTGTGCCAGGCATACCGCAGGTGCCTGACAACTGATGTGTCCTACACAAGCTGAACAGAATATGTTTCATTGTGGATTTTGTTGTAAAGTTCACTTGAAGTCTACTCTGAGAGAAAATTCGAAGGGATATTCTCAAAAGCATTCTGTTCAAAAACAGTTCATAGTAGAGCAAAGAATTCGGGGGAAAAATCCCAAAAGCTTAATAACGCAGAAATGATCATGTTTACATTAGTAAGATAGAATATTACACACTCATTTAAAAATTATAAACATGACTTCTAGATAAACTCGATGAATTGAACACAAGTGTTTGCTTTTATCCCCTCTTCCCATTCCCCAGATACTAAGCAAGCTAGAGAATGGGAGAAAAAAGGCAGTGGGAAAAAAAGAAAAAGGAAAACAGGGATTAGAGCTATGTCCGTATTGGAAACTAGGAAAGGGTGCCATCCAAATGAAAAAAACGTCAAAGATTTTCTATTGGATATAAGCAGACACAACTGAAAAACCAACCAAGAAGCAAATAACCCATATCCCTGAGATTACCCAAGGTTAATAAGATAATCCAAGAAGTAGAAAATGTCCAGAACTCGACCTGCCCCATACCTTAATTTGGAAGTACAATTGTAGGGGCCAGAGGTCAGCCATGAGACAAACACAAACCACCAGGGTCTCTTTTGCTTCTGTGAATAAAGGGGTGCCAAGTGCAGTGAGCCGCACTGAGTGAGGGTCACCAGCAGAGGTTGCACTGCACAGCAAGGCTTTTTCTTGCCATGTGAGGTAGGGGTGCAGGAAAAACGTCAAAGGAACACAAAGTTTTCTGGGTCTGCTGCCTGGGTGGGTCCACCAAGTACAAAGCGGGCTGTGCTTGGTGCAAATTCTGAAGGGACAGGGCTCTGTACCCAGATGGGAGGGCAGCTAAAACTAGAAGGAAGCCAGGCTACCCTGGGTCCAAACACAGAGAAGAATCAGGCCAAGGCCAAGAGTCTGTCTGACAGCAATGCCTGGAGTCCTGCTTTCTTCCTGCCCACTCGTTCCGCACTGATAGATCACCCAGCTGGTAACAACCTAAAGCCCAAGAAGATTGACAACATCACGTCGAGACTGAGAGGATCCAAGAATGTGCTTGTTCTGATGGGAGACAAATAGCAGGTCTGCACTGCCTCATCAGACACAAGAAAACCAAAAAATATATATCCAGCCCACATTACCTCATCATTCAGACACAAGGAAACAGAAAAATATAACCTGCCGGCATTAACTCAGCTTTCAGATGTAAGAAGCACTGAATCCTCCAAGTAGATAAATATTCATTTAAAACAGATTTCTCCCATGAAACTAAACACTTTAGGTCACATCTCCTTTGTGATTGCATTTTAAAAAGAGAAAAAGGAAAAAAGGCCAAAAGAAAGTGAAAAGAGGAATAAAAAATTAAAGCATAAATTAAAAACAGGAAAGAGGAAAGAGAAGTTACAAGTAAAACCAAAATTTAAATTTTCCCAAAAGATGAATTAGATAAACTAAAACTTACAAAGTCTGACACTACAGAAAGAGGGAAAAAAAGGAGCAGGCAGTAACTATTTAAATTTCATCTCGGGAAGCGGACTTGGCCCAATGGATAGGGCATCCGCCTACCATATGGGAGGTCCACGGTTCAAACCCTGGGCCTCCTTGACCGGTGTGGAGCTGGCCCATGAGCAGTGCTGATGCACGCAAGGAGTGCCATGCCACGCAGGGGTGTCCCCTACGTAGGGGAGCCCCACGCGCAAGGAGTGTGCCCCATAAGGAGAGCCACCCAGCGCGCAAGAAAGTACAGCCTGCCCAGGAGTGGCACTGCACACACGGAGAGCTGACACAACAAGATGACGCAACAAAAAGAAACACAGATTCCCGGTGCTGCTGATAAGGATAGAAGCAATCACAGAAGAACACACGGCAAATGGACACACAGAGCAGACAACTGGGGGGGGGGGGGGGGAGGAAGAGATATAAATAAAAAATAAATCTTAAAACAATAAATAAATAAATTTCATCTCTATGTATGATTATGATTTATAAGGGGGTGACATAAACAACTGTTTGCCAATAAACTTGGAAATCTAAATGAGTTAGATAGCTTTCTAAAAAATATACGACCACAGTGAAATTATGTAGAGGTAGAAAACCTGAACAAATAAATAACCACCAAACTATTGTCAAAGAACTTGCACTAGAAGATAAGCTAGGCCCCAGTGATTTTATAGCTGAGCTCTAATGAGAACTTTGAGGGAACAAGTCCTATTTTACACAAATATTCTAAGACACACGTAAAAATAGAGAAACCTTCTACATTATTTTATGAGGATTACCTATATCTGACATCAAAATATTAGGACAACAAAGGAATTAGATATAAGTGTAAACCTGTTAATAAATGTAACAGCTAATGATGCATTAAAAGAATTTATTTAAGAAGAATATACCAGGATCGAGGGTGGTGGGAATGTAGAGAAGCATGGGAAAAATACAACTGGTGTGACCTATGGACGGTGGTTAACAGCAATACTGTAATATTCTTGCATTAATGCCAAAGATGTACTGTGTTGATAATGGGGGGGGGGTATGGAAAAAGTGTGCCAAATGTACACAATGGACCCTGGTTGGTGGTAACGGTCTGATGACACTGTCTCATAATCTGTAACAAATGTTTCACCACAGTGTGGTGTGTTGATGGAGGGGTGTTGTATGGGAATTCTATACACATGCATGATTGTTTTGTAAGATCACAACTTCTGTAATAAAAATATATTTATAAAATAGTAATAATAGGCCGGGTTGGCAGAAAATATACCAATTGTAAGACATGGACTATAGTTAGTAGTAATGTATTGATGACATTCTTTAATAATTTGTAACAAATGTTTCACAACAATGCAAGTGTTGGGAAACCGACTTTGGCCCAGTGGTTAGGGCGTCCGTCTACCACATGGGAGGTCCGCGGTTCAAGCCCCGGGCCTCCTTGACCCGTGTGGAGCTGGCCCATGCGCAGTGCTGATGCGCGCAAGGAGTGCCGTGCCACGCAGGGGTGTCCCCCGCGTAGGGGAACCCACGCGCAAGGAGTGCACCCATAAGGAGAGCCGCCCAGCGCGAAGGAGGGAGCAGCCTGCCCAGGAATGGTGCCACCCACACTTCCCGTGCCGCTGACGACAACAGAAGCGGACAAAGAAACAAGACGCAGCAAAAAGACACAGAAAAACAGACAACCGGGGGAGGGGAGGGGAATTAAATAAATAAAAAGAAAAAATCTGAAAAAAAAAAAAAGAAAAAAAAAAAAACAATGCAAGTGTTGGTGGTGGGGTGATGTATGGGACACCTGTATGATGTTATGCATGCTTGCTTTGTAAGTTCACAACTTTTACTATATACTTATTGTCTGTGTATATTCATGTGTGAATAATATACTTAATAAAATTAAACAAACAAAAAAGAATATGCCAGGATCAGATCAAAGTTATTCCAGGAAAACAAGGTTTAACATTAGGAAATATATTCATTCAATTTATTATATTAATTGATTATAAATATAATCATTGTTTAAGATACTCAAGGCCACAACTATCAAACTGTCTATTTGACTATTCATTGGTAAATATCAGCCATTCCATTAAATCTCTAAGTAAAATTAAGGAATAAAAGAAAAATTCCTAAATACATTAAAGTATATTAAAGAAATGTCTAGAATAGGCAAATCCACAGAAGACAGAAAGCAGAGTAGTGGTTGTGAGGGGTGGGATGGATGAGGAATGAGGAGTGACTGCTTAATTGGTACAGGGGTTTTTTTGGGGGGAGAGCAATAAAAATGCTGAAATTAGATAGTAGTGATTGCACAACTCTGAATATACTAAAAACCACAGCAGCAAGACTCTGATGCCTACTAAGATGCTGTTATTCGACATTGTCCTGGAGATTCTAGGGAATGCAACGATGTACAGAAGACCCTAATATATACAGAGGATCCACACATCACTTGATGGCAAAGGGTCAATTTCCACCACCACCCCCAAATTAATCTAAAATTCTATTTTATATAATAGGGAGAAAATGTGTTTTAAGCATGTTAGAATGATAAATCTGAACTGATGTGAAATATTTACTAAATAACGTTCAGTGGAAAAAAGCACACAGACTACATGGTAGATTTTTTCACTGTGTGTTCCTTTAAAAGGATTATACATTCTTACTATTGCCAAGTCATTGGGGAGAGAACACATCTCACTACCTTTGGCCTTGCCCATGTGACTTGCTCTGACCAATGGCACATAAGTGAATATGACACTCCAGATGGGCGTCCAAGTTTTAAGAGCCACTGCATGTTTCTACCAGCTTTTTTACTCTCTCCCTCTGACCTGAGATAGCATGTCCCAAGTGGAGATTGCTCCTTCGGAATGGGAAGACGTGGGAAATAGCCATTGCAACTGACTCACAGCCACCAACTAGTAATATGACCTGGAAAGTAAGGTTTGTTGGAAACCTTTGAATTTTTGAAGTTATTATAGCAACAAAGCTAACTAGAACATGTAATCATAAAAATATCTATAATTTTCTTTTAAAATCTAGATAGGAAATAGTGACATAAATTGTATGGAGTTACAAGACGTAAGGATTTATCTTTTGTTTTTTTCTGTAGTTATTCAAACATACCTTAGCTAGTGTGTCCCAAGTTTTGGGACCCTGCTTGTTCTTGTTTATTAGTAGGAAGTTCAGTCATGCCCCCACCCCGGCATCCCCATTTTAAATATTCTCCAAAACCCCCCAAGGTTGCTTGTACAGTCTCTCCAAGTCCCCAAGGTCCACCAACCTGGTCAGCATCTTCCCTGAGCAGTTTTATATTTTCCAACTTAGGATTCTGGACCATTGCTTAAGAGGTAAAGACACTTCTTCTTCAGACATGGGTTAAGAAACCACCTGTTTCCTAGTTTTATTTGTAAGTTAATAAAGCTGTTTAGAAACTGAAAACATTTCTACAGCTTCTCTGTTAGAAAACTTGCCCTTCAAGTAAAATCCATCCCTTGGCAAAAGAACACCTTTCTAACAAGATCAAAACGAAGCCAAATGAAAGAGCCCAAGTCCACATTCCTTGGCAAAGTTTCCGATGTCTGTTATTAGCTTTTTTCTAAGAATCTCCAGACTAGTAATCACTTCCCCAGACATTCTTGTGATTCTTGGGAGCAAAGACTTTCCCCAACTCTCAGAATTTAAACATGATTCCTTCCCATTCCTTCTAAAGAAGATCCACTCTTTCAAGCACATAGCAAACACCTAACATATGTCAGCAAAAGTGCCCAATGTCGGGCTACCAAACTAAACAGTGTATGACACCTATGTGTAAATAACTCAGTCTAACTGGGATTATGGCCATGAAAACCTCTAACTACAATATTAATGCAATATGGATTATAATAGAGTTCCCTGCAAAAGTAAGGAGGTGAGCAAAGGGTGTTGGGTCAACCTGAGAAGGAAGAATAAGAATGTGCCAAATCAGGAAGTGGATGTGGCTCAAGTGATTGGGCTCCTGTCTACCACAAAGGAGATCCAGGGTTCGATATCCCAGGCCTCTTGGTGAAGGCAAACTGGCCTGTGTGGCAAGCTGGCCCAAATGGAGAGCTGGCCCGTGAGGAGTGCTACCCTGCACAGTGAGTTGGCCCATGTGGAGAGCTGGCACAAGACAATGCAACAAAAAGAGACACAGGAGAAACAATAAGAGACACAGCAGACCAGGGAGCTGAGGTAGTGCAAGAGATTGAGCACCTCTCTCCCATTCCAGAAGCTGTAAGGATCAGTTCCCAGTGCCGCCCAAAGAGAAGACAAGCAGACACAGAAGAATGCACAGCGAATGGACAGAGAGAGCAAACAACTGGGGGGAGGGAGGGGAGATTAAAAAAAAAGATTGTACCAAATGGAAAACAAAGCTGGGGGAGAGCTTGGTTTGGACATTCCTAGCTGAGATGTCACCACCATTAAATGAGAAGAAGTATTTCCAAAAGTGTGTCCCTCACTGAATGATAACTGAGACCCACAATACAAAAATTTTGCTTCTGAAGCCAGACAAGTATCCACATACCATCCAAAGGACTCAAAATCCCCAACAGATTTCTAAAAAAAGACAGGTTAAACCTCACCCAAGGCATAGATCCAACAAGAATATTACTCAAAACCTGCTGTCTTTTCTGCCCACCTTGACACTGTTCTCAGAATTCCGCCAACTGAAAGCCCATCAAGCTAAACACAGCCTTCCTCCACGGATACTTCTACACCACAATCACACAAGGATTTGGGGTGAAAATTTCCCCAGAGATCATTCAAGCAGTTTATGTTACATATAAGGAAAAGGTTTAGAGGCAACATTCACAAGATCCCTCAGGTGGTATGTGAGGAACCCAGTCTTTGGTGTCTCATCCAGGGCTGTGTCATGCCAAGATCCAGATGTTCCTCCTTAATTCTTAGATAGGAAGAAGGTGGGTAGTAGAGACAAAGTGATAAAGAGCTCTGGAGAGATTAGCTGAGAACAAAGTTGGAGATGAAACTATGAGATCAAAAGAAGATAAATGAAGTATCATAAAGACTGTGAAGTTAACCTTTTGTTAACTAAAGGATTCTCATTTCCAGGCTTCTCCCTCCTCGTACACTCTTCCCTTGGAGAACTAACCAGCTCACTCTCAGGACATCAACTATGGCCTCTCCAACAAGGACTGTCCAAATTGACAAAATTATCCTCTCCAATCCTGGCCTCTATTCCCCATTTTAGGCCTTTTATAAAGTTAAACTTCTACCACCTCTTCCAAAAAAGACTTCCCTTAATCCACCCCATCCACTCTGATCTTTAATGTAAGAGCAAGGAAGGAAGATCTGGCTTTAGAATCCAAACGGTTTTGCTCTTTACAAAGCTACATGACTTGAGGCAAGTTACTTAATCTCTCTGAGCCTCAGTTTCTCTAAAGGGGAGAATGGATTAATGAAAACACATAGGGAAACGGACTTTGGCCCAGTGGTTAGGGCATCCGTCTACCATATGGGAGGTCCGCGGTTCAAACCCCGGGCCTCCTTGACCTGTGTGGAGCTGGCCATGCGCAGTGCTGATGAGCGCAAGGAGTGCCGTGCCACGCAAGGGTGTCCCCCGCGTGGGGGAGCCCCACGCGCAAGGAGTGCGCCCGTGAGGAAAGCCGCCCAGCGTGAAAGAAAGTGCAGCCTGCCCAGGAATGGCGCCGCCCACACTTCCCGTGCCGCTGACGACAACAGAAGCGGACAAAGAAACAAGATGCAGCAAATAGACACCAAGAAAAGACAACCAGGGGAGGGGGGGGAAATTAAATAAATAAATAAATCTTTAAAAAAAAAAAAAAGAAAACACATAATGTGCCTAGTATAATACCTTAAAAACTGCTAGTTCTTTCTCACCCTTCACCTAATACTTCTTGGCTGTTCCATTCATTCATCTTATAAAACCTGGTTCTACCTTGTTTTGGGGCTGCCACCTGACACAGTGCTACAGATAGAGAATATATACACAGATAGAGAATGCCTAAGGAGAATTTAAGTGGAGGGCATTTTTGGTTTTCAGAACAAAGATCCAGAAGAACAAACTAGGCAGAGCTGAATAAGTATTAGGTGACCAAATACTTACAGATTAATCATCACCCCAGACCAAATTTTCTCAAGGGCAAAAACCACTCAAAGGGAGGAAGAGAACAGGGCAGGACTTAATATTCAATAGAGATGCCTCGTGGTCACCCGGCAGTCCACTCTCACAGCCCACACTTCTCAGGTGTGCTGACAAAGCAAGACCACAAGTATCTTCGCCTCAAAAGTTATCTATAGTTCACCATTCCTCTACAACAGGGAATCTTTCTTTGGTATACACAGGCATCTGAGGACCAAAGTGAAAGGGCAAAATTTTGCATACGCACATGCAAATATGAAGCTTTCTTGGGAAAGAACCCATTATTTTTAAAGTCTCAAAAATACTATGGGTGGAAAAAGTTAAGCACTACAGATTCTAAACTTTTTCTCTAAATAAAAAGAGGAAACAGAAATATACTCCAATTTTCATGAGATACCTGAAAATTCAAATTCAACTTCCCCTCTAGTAGAATATTCCCACACTTAAAAATGTCTCCCACACACATACACACACACATTTGGGGGTGGGGATGTCCTTAAACCCTCAGCTCCAACCTAAAACTAACCTGAGATGAGACTTTGCTAAATTAGAAGGAAATGTATGCATACATCCAGATGGGTCATACTTCCTTGAGAAAAAAGCTCTCACTCCATCTTTTTTCTTTGTACAGGATGTACAGGATTCTCTCAGTACTAGTTTTGTGGCAATGGTGTGTTGATTCAGCAATCTGAAAAATTAGCCAAAAACAGAGATGTTCTTCTGTGGAATTCCCTACAGCATCCTTTTCAGAAGCCTGAAGGATGCCCACCTGCTACCCAAAGGACAGGTACATCCCTGACTCAAGATGCACCTGGCCACCCAGTTGATCCAAGTCTAATTCCTGTGTTCTACTGACATGACTCAGTCTGAATGTTGGTTTATTCCCTTTTCTAAAGTTAATTTGTTCATCAGAAAAAAGGCACTCAGTCAAAAGTCTGATCATTGTCTAAAACATTCAGGAAGAAAAGAAAAATCAGGAATAGAACATTCAAAACCATTCAAGAGTTTCACAACTAAGTGACCAAACAAGGGCAGGAAAGCAGGAAAAAAAAAAAAAGGCAGGAAGGACATAAAGAAAAGGGCCTTAACTTCATCCCAGTCACAGTCTTGCCCCCTTGTGTGGAAATTCCGAACTCAGAGTCAGAAAACTGCTCAGCAAATAGGGGAGTTTCAGACCATATATAGATGCCAGAGGGGCAGAGAAAGAAGGAAAAAACCCAAGGAATGAACAAAGGAAAAATTCTCACATCCTCATTTGTTTATGAACTATGTCGTGTGAAACAAAGTTGGAAAGGGGCAACTCCTTGCACGCATCAGCACTGCGCATGGGCCACAGGTCAGGGAGGCCCGGGGTTTGAACTGGGGACCTCCCATGTGGTAGATGGACGCCCTAACCACTGGGCCAAGTCTGCTTCCCTACGTGGAAGTTTTAAATAGCTTAATTACCAGGGTACTATACTCCCTCAAACCACAAATTAAAAGATACAGAGCATAGTCAAAGCAAAATTTTTGTGAAGGACTTAAAAAATGATCCAGCCTCCCTTCAGCCTGGGAATACTCTGATGAATATTTCCTTGTTGGAAAAGTCTCCATACCTCATGGACATCATGTTTCAAATATAGGTAAATTACAAAGGATTAAAAGTTGCTATAGCTTTAGCAAAATCGAGTAAACTCAAGTTCAACAGCCCTGTGTGTTGTCCTTAAGTCCACAGAGTACATCCTTAGGACAGAGGGCACATCCCTCTTAGATGACAGTGTTCAGCAAAACCCAAAACTAAGGACCCTGGATACCTGACATTCTCTTATCCATGCGAGAGCTGCCTCTGATAGCTCACTCACCTACAGCATCCTGCTTCAGATACCTGCTTCAAGCCAGTTTTTCCACTGTCACATGCCCAGCCCCCTCACAGCAGAGACTCAGGTGAGGAATCTTGTACCACAATCCATTTAAAGCGGCCAGACGTGAACAGCCCACAGGCTGTCATCATTGTCCAGCTGTAGCACCTGACCAGACAGCTCTCCTTGGACCATCAGAGCTCACCCTTCGCAGAGGGGAAAAGGTGAAATACAGCCAGCTGAGCACCCTGACAGCCTGGGCTAGGCATTTACTAGGAAAGGCAAGGGTAAAGGGAAGGCACGGGAAGGCAAAGAACAACAAAACACAACCCCCAAAATAGAAAGCAAACCAATGGGGCTAAGAAATATTACAGGACATGAAGACAAGATCCATACTTTCACAGCAATCTACATATCCACCTCTAAGTCAAGGGAAGGGAAGAGAAAGAAATTAAATTTTAAAAGCTCATATCTCTACTAGACACGGTGCAAGTCACTTTATATGTTGTGTCACTTAACCCTTAAAACAACCCTGTGGCAGAGGCGGAGCTCTTATTATCCCTGTTTACACTAAAAAAGCAGGCCCCGGGAGGTCAGATGATGGACCCAAGGTCACAGGTAGTAACATGCAGGTTTACCTGAAAGCCAGCCCCGAGACTAGGGCAGAGGCCAAGAGCCTCCGCCTCCCACCTCCCTGGTCACCGCAGAGCTCATTTAGCATGCACTCCTGCTGGACAAGAGACCCCACAGTCACGTTTGCACTTGCAGCATCTGGAGAAGTGCCTGGTTGCAAGCAGTCCTTCATATGTGCTTCTTAAAACAATGGAAAGCCTGATCCATCAGTGTCAAAGAAATAAATCAAGCCACTTCTCTCATTTTAAAAAGCCACCAGCTCCAGAGAAAGTACCGGAAGCCATTAACAAAAAACCCTCTTAGGCCATCAGCAGTTCCCCCGTGGCCTCCAAAAGAATAAAATAAGCCCCCACCACAGCGTCTGCCCTTAGAAATAAACCTGAGCAGCTGGACCCCGTTGTGCACTGCCATACCTAGCTGGCTTTAACACACAGCGTTAATTGGGGGTTGGGGGGATTCTCGTCCCCAGAGAACTCTCGGGTAATGCATATCCTATCCAGATAGCTTGATGACTCACTCTGTCATTCCCTAAATTGATGAACCACATCTGAGATTTCAATATATGATAACTATGGAACTTCAAATGGTAATAAAAGAATAGATGATTCAATAAATGCTGATGGGAAACTTGGTTAACTATGTAGAAAACAAGTTCTATCTTTTGCTAATGACAAATGCAAAAATAAATGTCAAGTCATCTAAAGAATTAAAAGCAAGATTACTAGATGGTGATTTATCTCGGGGACCAGCCTTTTTCTGCAAAGGGCCAGAGAGTAAATATTTTAGGCTTTACGGGCCAACCCGTCTGTCGCAATAACTCAGCTCTGCTGTTGTAGTGCAAGAGCTGCCTGAGACAGCCGGTAAACAAATGAGCGTGTCTGTCTGAGTTCCAATAAAACTATACAGTGAAATTTGAATTGCACACAATTTTGGCATATCACAAAATATTCTTTTGATTTTTTTTTTTCCATTAAAAAAAAATAGAACACCATTCTTAAGATTAATAGTTGCCAGGGGTTAGGGAATGGGGCGGGTCGGAGTAGGCTTGGCTATAACGGGTAGCACAAGGGAGCCAGCCTGCAGTGATAGAACAATTCAGTATCTTCATCATGGTGATTACAGAAAGCCACACCAGACAAAATTGCATAGAACTAAACACACACACAGGAGTGCATGGAAAACTGGTAAAATCTGAATAACTTCTATGGATTGTGCCAATGTCAATTTCCTGGTATTTGAAACTGTAATAAAATGTAAGATTTTATCATTGGGTGAAATTGAGTAAAGGGTACCTGGGACTTTACTGCACAAATTTCTTTTTGAAATTTCCTGCAAATCTATAATTATTTAAAAATCAAAAGTAGACAAAAAACTTTCCTAGCTCATAACTGTACAAAATAGGCAGCCAGCCAGATCTGGCCTGTGGGCCAGGCGTTAATGAATTTTGACTTAGATGAATTGTATAAGAAATTTTGTGGTTGGGAGAGGCTTTCTAAACCAAAGCCAGAATCCATAAAGGAAAAGACTGGCAGATTTAACATTTTTTTCTCTACATCAAGAAGACAATTCGTAAAAATGATAGGATAAAGAGCAAACTAACAAAAAAGATTTGAACACAAAGCCTTTCAAAAATCAGCATTAAATAAAAGACAGAAAAGCCCAGTAGAAAACTGGATGGACAAATGATATAAATATGGCCAATAAGCCAAAAATAACAGTTCAACATAAAGCAGTAATCAACAAAATGAAAATGAGAACAAGATATCTACTACAGTACACCAACAAAAACATTTAGGATAATAACAGCAAAATGAAATGGCTTTTTCAAAGCTCTATTCGGAGGTGAAAGAGCAAGGAAGGACTGGTGAACAAGAACAGAGAATATATAGGCTGGATGACAACACTCTGATCACAGGTCTCTGTGCCTGGTTGAACTACTTAAACCAAAGAGAAAATACTGACAACAGTACTTTGCAATAGAACACTCTTTAGCCAGGCCTAAGTGTCATCAATGCCTACACCGAGGCTAGAGATGCAGGATACGTTTCCTGCATGCATCTGTCTTCAATGACCCACGCACTTCTCTGTCAGTTGTGAATAATGGCAGGTGGTAATACCCAGTGAATTTCTTCTTACTGTGAAATCCAAGCCCAGGAAGTAGACCATTCTCAACTTCACCCAAGGACACAAGGCAGCTGGCCAAACGCAGTGCTGAAGCACAATGGTGTCACCATTCCAAGGGAGGAGTCCACATACCGAAGGCAGGAAGCCCATTCTCCTTGGGTTTTGGTGCAAAAACAACAGATTCCCAAAGTACAAGTAAAAAGCCTAGCGATCTCCTTCCAGCTGCCATCAGTGAACCCACACTTCAGTGGTTTTTTTTCAGGAAAGTAGAATGCCTTCCATAGACTGTGCCAAGCCTTCCTTTTTTTTTTTTTTTTTAGGAGGAACAGGGGATTAGACCCGGGACCGCATACATGGGAAGCAGGTGCCCAACTGAGCTACACCCACTCCCCACAGCCTTCTCTTTTTAAGCAAAGTTTTTTGGGGCTATGATTAGGCTTGCCTTCCCACCCCCATCCCAACTCTGCCTCTTTGTGCACACACACGTGTATGTGCCTAGGCATGCAAACATAGGCGTGTATGCATGGCCACACCAGCACGTGCCCCAGTAGTGGTATGAAAACACATCTTGTTGCTCAGGGAAAAACACGGGCCTCCTCAAGGTGGACCCAGCAAAGCCCAATGTGTACAGACTAGAAACCCAGCGTACTTTGATCTAAAGGTAGACAGCCCTGCTCTAGGCGAAGACCATCATCTTGGACACAGATCCCTAAGATAAGCATGTGTCTAAAAGGATAAGGGGAGTACAGTGACAAATAACCCTGCCCTTGGGACTGCTCCTTGCTGAGAAAGTCTGGGCTTCCTCTCCAAGCTTCCATTTCCTAATCAGTAACATAGGGACAATAGAGCCTGCAGAGTGTCAAATGAGAGAAAATCTGCGAAGGCTCAGCCAAGTGCTTGCACAGAAAGGGTTCCCCAACCCTAGCTCCCAACCCCCTTCTTCATCTGCGCTTACCCTTCAACACAGCATAATCCCTATCTACATACTGCAGACTGAGAAGGAAAGATAGAATAAATGACAAAAGGGGAAATGAATGATGGAGAAGAGAAGACCCAAAGAAGGATCCCATAATGGAGCTGGAGAGGTGTGGTCTTCCCCTAAGGCCCTCCCCTCTGAAGAGGAACTAAGCCTCTTGAATTGCATTCTTGTGAGACACAACCTCTAGGAACCCACCCACCATGCTTTAAGAAGCCCAAGCTATGCAGCAATGCCATGTGTGGGCACTGCCAACCAAGAGCAGGTCATCTTGGGCATCTAGCCCTGTTGAGCCCTTCAGAATGGCTGCAGCCCCAGCCAGCATGACTCCAGTCACATGAGAGACCCCAAGCAAAAACCACATAGCTAGGGCCAGTGAATCCACAGAACCACGAGAGAGAAGAGGAAATCTGTATTTTAGCCTAATTAGTTTTGAGGTGGTTTGTTAAATAGCAGTAGATAATCAGAACAATGTCTGCCTAGTATACAGGGCACAAAATTAAACAAAGAACAATCAAATCAGCTATGACCTGAATCATGGCACACAGCAAACATTCAAATCATTAGCTGCTGCTAGTATTAAGATTATCAGAAAGAGAACAAAATTAGGAGAGAACCTGGCTAAAGAGAACCTTACATCCCTGTCATTGAAAAGTACTGAGGTACCCTAGGTCCACAATGGTGATGGGCTGAGCCCTGTGTTTGAGTCTCATGTCTCTCCAAATTCCAAGGAAATTCACAAAAAGAAATACAGACTTAAGAACAAACCCATAAAATGGCTAGAAAACAGGGGTGGATACCAGCAGTCAATAAAAAGTTGGGGGGAATCTCTGGAGAAGATACAGCAGACAGGATCAGAAAATACAGAAAAGGGAAACGACTTTGGCCCAGTGGTTAGGGCGTCCGTCTACCATATGGGAGGTCCGCGGTTCAAACCCCGGGCCTCCTTGACCCGTGTGGAGCTGGCCATGCGCAGCGCTAATGCACGCAAGGAGTGCCGTGCCACGCAAGGGTGTCCCCCGCGTAGGGGAGCCCCACGCGCAAGGAGTGCGCCCGTGAAGAAAGCTGCCCAGCGTGAAAGAAAGTGCAGCCTGCCCTGGAATGGCGCCGCCCACACTTCCCGTGCCGCTGACGACAACAGAAGCGGACAAAGAAACAAGACGCAGCAAATAGACACCAAGAACAGACAACCAGGGGAGGGGGGGAAATTAAATAAATAAATCTTTAAAAAAAAAAAAGAATATACAGAAAAGTCTAATTTAGCCAGTCTAATTTGGTGAGAAACCAAACTCTAATTGGGCCCACTGGAAAAATGCTGAATATGAGAAGAGATGAGATTTTCTACAGAGTCTGGGGGAAAAAACAACCACACCAGCGACTGAGAGCAAAAGCAGGCAACGCAACTGTACATGGGGTGAACAAAGGACCATGGCATGTGAGTCACTAATGCAACTCAAAGTAAGAAAAGAGGAAGGGTATTCTTGGAACAGCTGTGAAAGTCTCCATCTGCAGAACAATTCTTTTCCACTTCCCCAATCGGAAAGGATTCATCCAGCCTACTGGCCTGTTACCAGCCAAACACCGTAACGGGACAGGAAGCCTGCTCCAGAGCAATGCCAAGGATCTGCCCTCCGCTCTCCCTCACCCCCACCTCACTCCACCCCAACCCAATCATTGCCTTGGTGCGGAGTCCTCAGCTCATCATCACATTCAGAGAGGGGGCCCAAACGCTTGCTGAAACAAAAGCAAATGAGTTTAAATTCCAATGAAAGGGAAGCGGCTGTGGCTCAATACTTGGGTTCCTGTCTACCATAGGGAAGGCCCTAGGTTCATGTCCCAGGGCCTCCTTGTGAAGGCAGGCTTGCCCTCATGCCACGGAGAGCCGCCGGCCCAGTTGCCACAGAGTGCAGCTATCCCGCAAGCGCCACAGAGAGCTGACTCAGCAAGGTGACGCAACAGAAAGGGAGACAAGCAAAAACAAAAACAAAACACAGAAGAGCACACAGCTAATGAACACAGAGAGCAGACAACAAGCAAGCCTCAAGGGGGCTAATAAATAGACACAGAAGAACACACAGTGAATGGACACAAAGAGCAGACAGCAAGCCAAAAAAAAAAAACAGGCACAAGGTGGGGGGGATAAAAAAAATTCCAATTAAATAGAAAAGGAGAAATAGAGCAATGGAATGAAAACAATCATTCAGAATATCAGGTCAAGACATTCTCCCAGGAAGTGGATGTGGCTCAACAGACATGCGCCTACCATATAGGAGGTCCAAGGGTTTGATACCCAGGGCCTCCTGGCTCATGTGGTGAGCTGGCCCAAGTGCAGTGTTCTGCATGCAAGGAGTGCTGGCCCAGGCAGGGATGCTCCCGTGTAAGGGTGCCCCCCACACAGGGAGTGGCTCCTGCGCAAGGAGAGCCGCCCTGCACAAAACAGCAGCCCACTCAGGAGTGGTGCCACACACACGGAGAAATGACGCAGCAAGATGACGCAATAAAAAGACACAGATCCCCAGTGCCGCCTGATGAGAATACAAGCAGACACAAAGGATGCACAGCGAATGGACACAGAGAGCAGACAACGGGGTGGGGTTGGGAATAAATACATAAATCTTAAAAAAAAAAAAAAAGAAATCCCCCAAAATACAGAGCAAAAATATAAAGCAATAAAATGAGACCTCCAGAAAGGACAAACTAAAACCTAAACATCAAACACGTTATTTCTCCAGAAAAAGAGAACAAAAGGTACATAGAAACAGTAAAATTAAAAGGGCCCACTAGATTTATACAAAGAAAAATACACACCTATATACCAGCAGGATGGTGAAATTTCTAAATTTAAGAATAGAAGGAAACTCTAGGAATACATGGAAAATTACTTAAAGATAAATAAGAATCACTGGCACAGAATTCTCATCTGGAACTATAAGTACAGAACTAATTGAAAGAATGGATGGGAAGCAGACTTGGCCCAGTGGTTAGGGTGTCAGTCTACCACATGGGAGGTCCACGGTTCAAACCCCGGGCCTCCTTGACCCGTGTGGAGCTGGCCCATGCGCAGTGCTGATGTGCGCAAGGAGTGCCCTGCCACGCAGGGGTGTTCCCGCGTAGGGGAGCCCCATGCGCAAGGAGTGCGCTCCATAAGGAGAGCCGCCCAGCGCGAAAGAAAGTTCAGCCTGCCCAGGAATGGTGCCGCACACACGGAGAGCTGACACAAGATAATGCAGCAAAAAAGAAACACAGGTTCCCATGCCGCTGACAACGACAGAAGTGGACAGGGAAGAGCATGCAGCAAATGGACACAGAGAACAGACAGCTGGGGCGGGTGGTGGGCAAGGGGAGATAAATAAATAAATAAATAAATCTTTTTAAAAAAGAATGGATTAAGATGTAATCACTGAAAAGAAAAGGGAGGGTGAGTGGGGAGAAGGGAAAGCTCAATGTGGCATAATCTCTAAGATCTATGGTTAAGTGCAAAGCATGGTATAGAGTGTAAGATAGGCTACCATTTGAGTTTCTTAAAAAGATTACACAAATGCATGGATAAAATATATCCCATGAAAGATTCTCTAGAAATTGGTAACATGGGTTGCTTCTGAGGAGAGAACACTGGTGCTAGGAGAAGGGGGAGGAGGCCAGAGTAAAGGAAGAATTTTCATCAGGTCATTTTTGCAGCTTCTGAGTTTTGTAGTATGTGAATGTAATACTAACACACATACACACACAATTTGTACTCACATACATAAAGGAATTTAAAATAAAAAAGGTAAGCCACAGAATGGGAGAAAATAAAGACACCTGGCAAGGACTGTATCTAGAATATAAAGAACTCTTACAACTCAATAAGATAGCCCAATAACATTGAGCAAAAAAAATTGAATAAACACATCACAAAAGAAGGTATACAAATGGCTAGGAAGAATGTGAAAAGATGCTCAATATTATTAGTAATCAGGGAAATATAAATTAAAACTACAATGATATCAATATAGAGACACCAGAATAGCTAAAACTAAATGACTGACAATACCAAGTATTGACAAGGATGCGGAACTCTGGTACACTGCTGGTAGAATATTTAAATGTTATAACCACTTGGGAAAGATTTCTGGCCATTTCTTATGAAGTTAAACAAATACCTACCATGTGACCCAGCAATTCCACTTTTAGGTATTTACCCAAGAGAAATGAAAACATGTTAACCAAAGACTTGTACATGAATGTTCATAGCAGCTTTGTATGTTTCTAGAAATGTGTCCATGCCATCTAAGTTACCTAATTTCTTGTCATACAATTGTTCGGTGTGTTCTTTTAAAAATCTTTTTTATTTCTGTCAAGTCAATAGTAATGGTTCCTCTTTAATTTCCTATTTTATTAATTCGAATTTTCTCTTTTTTTCTTGGTCAGTCTAGCTAAATGTAAATTTTGCTAATCCTTTCAAAGGAGTAACATTTGGTTTTGTTGATTTTCTCTATTATTTTTCTTTTCTCTATTTCATTAATTTCCACTCTAATTTTTATTTCCTTCTTTCTGCTTGCTCTTCTTTTTCCAGTATAGCAACTTTATTTGTAATAGTCCAAAACTGAAAACAACCCAAATGTCTATCAACAGGTGAATGAATAAACAAATTGTGGTATATTCATTCAGTAGAATATGCTTCAGTTAAAAAAAAAAAAAAAAGGAGCAAATTATAGGTATGGCAACAATACAGAGAAAGATTATTACATTGAGTAAAAGAAGCCAAGCACAAAAGAGTGCATACTTCATGATTCCATTTATATAAAATTGTAGAAAATGCAAGCTAATACATAGTGATGCATCAGTGGGTACCTGTGGCCAAGGATGGAGGAAAGGATGGGCTATCATGGAACGCAAGAAAATTTTTGTTGATGATTTTGATAGTGGTGTCACAGGTATATACAACTGTCAAAACTTACTGAATAAAACACTTAAAATGGATACAGTTATTTTATATAAATTGTACCCTCAGAAGATGATTTACAAGAATGCTTTGAACTTAAAATTTTTAAAGTAAAAATGTGGTGGAGCAATCTCTATATATGTCTTAAGAGGGAAAACTCACAAGAAGAATAATGTATGCTATCCAGGTATTATTATGTAATGTACACCATCATCCAGGTTTGTTTCATCCTCAATACTCAAAGACATAATGGAGCAAACTGAAAAATAAGTCAGATTAAATCTATCTCTGTTCAAGAAGACATCAGTTTAGTGGAAAACTGATCTTACTGTGAAGTTTGATGCACTTATTAAGAAAGAACTCATTAACTAGAGAGGCACTGATTAAATAGAGGAAGATTAACCACAATCAGGAACTAAAGTTCACGATGATTTCAATACCAATCTATAAGATGGAAGTAAAAGGCTAGGGAAGCGCACTTGGCCCAATGGGCAGGGCATCCGCCTACTACATGGGAGGTCCATGGTTCAAACCCCAGGCCTCCTTGACCCGTGTGGAGCTGGCCCGAGCGCAGTGCTGATGCGCACAAGGAGTGTCCTGCCACGCAGGGGTGTCCCCGCATAGGGGACATGCGCAAGGAGTGCGCCCTGTAAGGAGAGCCGTCCAGCGCCAAAGAAAGTGCAGCCTGCCCAAGAATGGTGCCGCACACATGGAGAGCTGACACAACAAGATGACACAACAAAAAGAAACACAGATTCCCAGTGCCATTGATAAGGATAGAAGCGGTCACAGAAGAACACACAGAGAATGGACATGGGCGGGGTGGGTGGGGAGAGAAATAAAATAAAAATAATAAAAGTATAAGGTGCAGACTTCCTTTTAAAAAAAAAAGTAAGGCTAAAAGTCTTTCCATGTTCTGGGGAAAGTAACAGATACCAATTAAATCTTGCCTATGATAGAAAAGTATAATTATAAACATCAGTCAATTAAAACAGGAAACAGAACTTGGAGGAAAAGAAAATTGAAGAAAACAAACTAGATCAATCCAACCCAAGTCAGGAAATGGAGAAAGGGGTGAAGAGAAAGAACAATAAATAGAAAACATAGAATAAATCCAAAATGCCATATAAAGCATTAGCAACCTGAACCGAAAAACAAGGAAGGTTATCCTAAGATGTAGGTATGGTTCATTCTTTTCTTTTCTTTTTTTTTTTAAGATTTATTTTTATTTATTTCTCCCCCCTTTCCCGCCCCCCACCCCCCACCCCGGTCGTCTGCTCTCTGTGTCCATTTGCTACATGTTCTTTTTTGTCCGCTTCTGTTGTTGTCAGTGGCACGGGAATCTGTGTTTCTTTTAGTTGTGTTATCTTGTTGTGTCAGCTCTCTGTGTGGGCAGCACCATTCCTGGGCAGGCTGCACTTTCTTTCACACTGGGCAGCTCTCCTTAAGGGGCGCACTCCTTGCGCGTGGGGCTCCCCATGTGGTAGACAGACGCCCTAACCACTGGGCCAAGTCCGCTTCCCAGTATGGTTCATTCTTAAGAAATCAATTAATTCTTTTAAAAGATGAATACAAAAAAATCAAATGATTGTTTCAACAGATGCCAAGAAGGCATTAAATCCAAATTCCTATACCTGATTTAAAGTAAAATAAAAATTTAAAAAAAACAATTAGTAAGCTAAGAATAGAAAAAATTTTCTTAATAAGAAATCAACAGCAAATAGCATATTTAATGAGAAAACACTAGACGCATTCCCTTTAACAAGGAATAAAATAACAATGACCTGTGTTCACTATTTTATTTAGGAATTTCCATGGGTTCAGGCTAATGCAATAAAATAACATAATTTTTAAAGGAAGCATTAAGAGTTGCAAAAGATATGATAGCCATGGATTTTCTAAGTAGATGAACTGAAAAATGATGCAAAATGTGTTAGGAATTAACAAAGGTGGTCAGATGCAAGGTAAAATTACAAAAATCAATAGCTTCCCTACAGACTGGCAATAAGTAATAAGAAACTGCAAAGTTTTGTAATAATTTTGGTTTTAGACCTTTATCTTTTAATCCTGGAGAAGAAAAAGAGAGACAGGAACCTGAAAATCCCTGAAATGCAATGGAATGTCTTAAGGGGACTTGGCAAGAAGTCCCTAGCAAAGTGCCAGGCGCTTAATATTTGATGAATAAATGAATGCAATATGAACTTCCTGATTAACTCTGGTTTCCCTCATCTGATTCCTTTGGGAGGGAATTCTGTTTTCTTGCCAGCTGAAATAAATCTCTTCTCAAGGCATACAGTTCAAATATCAGAAAGGTCTCTCATTTAGTTCTCAGCATCATGTTTAATGAGCCAAGGGTAATTCACTCTTATTCAAGCAATATGAAAACTAAATAGAGAACCATGAAAATGTCTGCCACAATCAGATCAATGGTAATATAACTTAATTTTGAGTATTTACTTTTGACTTGATAATGTTATCTGCAATTTGGCCTTGAAGCCATATAATATGGTAAAGCCACACTTTATGGTAAATCCTGAGCTGACTCAGGATTTTCTTTGACACAATATATGTACTCTTTTGCAGAATTGGGTCTGTTACCTTTTCCCATTAATCTGTTTCAGTTTTATAAAATGCCGTTACTATTCAACCTTGCTGTTCTAGAAAGCAGTTTTCCTTTCTTTTCTTTCATCTTTTACTTTCTGAACGTCAGACGTACTCCACACACTCTCATGTTTTACCTACCCCTACTATCAGTACTAGGCAAGGACTCTTTTGTAGTCATCTAAAACTGTTGTTCATATCAGTCATATGAATCAGCTAGGAGAATAACTTTTCGGCCCTGTGATGCATATTAGATCATACTAACAACCTTACGAAGTAGGTACTATAATGACTGCTCTTTTACTGATGTTGGATAGCAGGTTCACAGCCTGTGATTATCTTAGAACCATTCCCGGAGCTGACTCCAAAGGCACTATTCTTTCTACACAGCTCATCTTTCTACTCAGCAGCACATGCCTCAAACCTGGCAGACTCCTCTAACTAACCTCTCTAATGTAACAATTTTCAACTTCTTAACACTGTGGACTCCCTAGCTTTAGAACCAGAGGTAGCCATATACTTTATTCATTCAGCTGCTGGCAACATTGTTTCTCAGGTTTAACAGATTCTCTTTACTCATTTGCAGGACCATCATAAAGCTATAGATGAAGTTTCCTCAATTCCTGAATAGCTCAACAGCAAGATACTCCCATCAACCCCATCACAATTTAAACACAAAGGAAGTTTAAAATGAAAGGTGCTATGTTTAAATTAAGTAGCAAACAGTCCAAGGTCAACACTTGAAAACATATTCCTCTATGTGATACAAAAACTGGCTGGCTTATGTGAAATACAAACATTGCTTATAATTTTAGAACACCACAGGTGTCTTTTAATATAATAATTGTTACTCTTTCCACTCACTTTCAGCACTGATTACAGCAAAGCAAAGCCCAAGAGAATGCGAATGATGGGGGTGAGGGGGACAGTAGCTTCCTTGTCCTTCAGAGCCAAGTTGAAGGTAGAGATGGGACCATTTTTGCTCAAACTATGGCACTTGAGAAATGCATAGAAATCTGCAGGTGTACACACTAACAACACAGCCCCAATTTTGGATCTCACTCAATCAAACAGTCAAAACAGTGTTTAGACTGAAATATAAGATACTTTCTGGGTTACTCAAAAAGCTTCAAGGGAATGAAGTTCTGATACATTCTGATTAGGCTACAACATGGACGAATCTTGAAAACTTTGCTATGTGACATAAGTCAGACACAAAAGGATAAATATTGTATGACTCCACGTATATATCTAAAATAGGCAAATTCACAGAGACAAAGTAGATGAGAGCTTCCCGGGGCTGGGGAGAGGAGGAAGGGAGAGTTGTTGCTCAATGGGTGCCAAGTTTCTGTTTTGTTTAATGAAAAAGTTTTAGTAATGGATGGTGTTGATGACAGCATAACATAATGTGAGTGAAATTAATGCCACTAAATTGTACACTTAAAAATGGTTAAAATGGCAAATTTTATGTTTTCTGTTTGTGTGTGCACGAATGTCTGTGTCAGCACAATAAAAAGATTCAGGAAAACCTAAAATAATGTTCCAGGCCTTGCAGTACACCTGGAGAAGAGAATCTGGTTACAGTTGGCAAGAGTTGGTCAACTCAACCATATCAGCTAACAACGAGGCACCAGTCTAAGCACCCACAGAACCACTCCCAGCATTCCTTCTTTCATTTCCGAGCATTTAAAAATTGGATGCCAGGAAGTGGATGTGGCTCAAGTGACAGAGCTTCCACCTACCTTATAGGACAACCTGGGTTCGATCTCTGGGGCCTCCTGGTGAAAAAGAAGAAGAGAAAGTGTGCCCACACAGCAAACCAGTGGCCGCATGAGTACCTAAGAGGTGAGCCTGTGTCCTGCACAAGTGAGTCACACAGCAAGATGATGACACATCAAAAAAGAGAGACACGGGAGGTGAAGAGCAGCAGAAACCAAGAACTGAGGTGGTACAGTTGAGAGGGAACGTCTCTCCCCATCAGAGGTCTCCAGGATCTAATCCTGGTGAATCCCAGGGAATCCTAGAGGAGAAGAGAAGATAACACAGACAGCAAAAACAGCAGGGCGGGATGAGGGGAAGGGGAAAATAAATAATGAATTAAAAAATAAAATAAAAGTTGACTGCCCCTCTCTCCAGGAAGATGCTACAGTGAAGCCCAGGTAACTCCTCACCAGAATAAGGAGACTGAAGAGGGAAACTGGGAAGGAAAAGACCTAATGTCCCTGAGCTGGAAAAGCCTCCTCTTTCATGGAGTCAGGCGCTAAATGATGCAGCCGTGCTGGCTGCGGGGAAGGAACAAGGCCGTGAGATGAGGGGCCAACAAAGGTACATGCGGACAACTGTAGAATGGCAGGGGTTTCGCCCCTCCTCCAGGACTTGGACCAGAAAGGAAAAGAGTTTCCTAACCAGGGCAAAAAGATCATTCAAAGCTTGGCTGATCATCAGAAGAAAAGGGTAACGCATGCCCCAGGCCAATATTTACTCATATCTGATCAAAACAAATTAAAAACCACCAAAAGGGAGCTGTTTCTTGCTCTTTCTGTACAGCATTGCCCTCTCTCAGGTTCTGAGCACTTGTGAGTCCGTTTTCAAGCAGGGACAAGACACCCAACAAATGTATGAGTGAGAGACTCCTCCTTTTTTTCTGAAACACAATTGGGGTTAGTCAAGGGTTGGTGAGTCCAGCTTTTCCTTTTAATCAATATCAATCACTATTAACCAAATTAGGAAGAGAGAGGGAGGATTCTTCCTCCCTAATTTAGTCAAAAAGCATCCCAGAGAGGGAGATGATACTCTCAGAGGATCAGAAAATGACCCTCCTGAGAAGTCTGCATCCTTCCAAGGCCAGGACGCACATTTACACATATGCTCTCTCACACACACGAACCATAGACTATACGCAGTTTGTACTTGTCTTTTTCCACTTAATATATTTTGCCATTCTTGCACATCAGTACATAGGGAACTGCCTTACTTTTTTCAATGCTGCATTCAAAATAAATTACTGTGAAGTAGACTTGGCTCAATGGTTAGAGCATCAGCCTACTACATGGGAGGTCAAGGGTTCAAACCCAGGGCCTCCTGACCTGTGTGGTGAGCTGGCCCACTTTGCTGTGCTGATGCGCACAAGGAGTGCCGTGCCACGCAGGGGTGTCCCCTGCATAGGGGTGCACCATGCACAAGGAGTGTGCCCTGTAAGGAGAGCCGCCCAGAGCGAAAGAAAGTGCAGCCTACCCAGGAGTGGCACCGCACACACGGAGAGCTGACACAGCAAGATGACGCAACAAAAAGAGACAGATTCCCGGTGCCGCTGACAAGAATAGAAGCAGACACAGAAGAACACACAGCGAATGGACACAGAGAACAGACAACTGGGGTGGGGGGGAGAGGGAAGAAGAGAAATAAATAAAAATAAATCTTTAAAAATAAATAAATCAATTACCATAGGGAGAGGATGTGGCTCAAGCAATTGGGCACCCGCTTCCCAAATGGGAGGCCCCATGTTTGGTGTCCATTGTCTCCTAAAGAAGATGAGCAGACAATGAGCAGATGGATAAGGGAGCCATCTCAAGGTGGAGTGAGTGGGGGGAATAATAAAAAAACAAGAAACAAAAAATATTTTTAAAAATTACCATAGTCTACGTAACTAACTCCCGATTGATTGATATTTAGGCTATTTCTTATCTTTTGCTATTAAAAATAGTACTGGGGAGGTGGATGTGGCTCAAGTGATTAGGTTCCCATCTACCATATGGGAGGTTCCAGGTTCAGTTCCTGGGGCTCTGGTAAAGGTGAGCTGGCCTGTGCAGAGAGCTGACACAACAAGATGACAGAACAGCAACATAAAAAGGGACACAGAGAAAAGACTATGAGAGATACAACAAACCAGGGAGCTGAGGTGGCTCAAGCGATTGAGTACCTCTCTCATACGTCGAAAAGGTCCCAGGATTGGTATTCGGTGCCTCCTAAAGAGAAGACAAGCAGACACAAAAGAACACACAGTGAATGGACACGAAGAGCTGACAGTGAGCACAAGCAGCAAAACTATCACAAATACATAATATTAATACAGGGTGTGAATAATCGGGTGAGTTGGGGGAAAATTCAACAATGTAAGATAGGGGATATAGTTAGTAATATTGTAAGGATGCTCTTTCTTAGTTTGTAACAAATGTTTCACAATGCAAGGTAGTTGTGGTGGGGAGATGTATGGGAATACTATATGATGATATGCATGTTTGTTTTGTGAGTCACTTTAACTATACACCTATCTACGTTCATGTATGAATGCCATACTTCAATATTTTTTAAATGAAAAAAAAATAAAAGCAATTCTGGGTCTTTAAAAAAAAACTGCAATACCCTGGTACACACGTCACTTAGCACGGGTTCATTTATTTAGCCAACAAACATTTGTGTGCCCACTCCATCCCAGGCTCTGTTCCTGTGCTGAAATTACAGTAATGAGGAAACCAGATAACAGCCCTGGCCCTCACGGAGCTTGCAGCATAGTGTACGAGTCAGGCATTAAACAAAATAATGTTTAGTGATAGTAAGTGCTGAAAATCAAAATAAAGCAGGGTAAAGGGGCTGGAGAATAATTGAATAGGGAGGGAGCTACTACTAGTTTAAACAGGATGGGTTTGGGGAGACTTGTCTGAAAAGGTGGCATTTAGAGGCCCAAATGAATTAAGTGAACAAGCCCTGATGCTATCTGGGGAGAGAACAGTCCAGGCAGAGGCAAGAGTACAAAAGGCCTGAGGTAAGGGAGTGAGCAAGAGAGAAAGCAGCACAGGATGTGACTTACGTCTTTAAATTATCACTCAGGCGCTGTTTGATAATTGACTAAAGGCTGCAAGGGTCAAAGCAGGGAGACTAGTTAGGAAGCTACTAAAATAATCTAGGCAAAAGATGACAGTGACTCAGTCAGGGCAGTAGCAGGAGAGGCACTAAGAAGGGGTCAGATTCTGCATATAGTTCAAAGAAAGTACCAAAAGGATTTGGTGATGAATTGGAGGTCAAATGAGAAAGACAGAAGAGCCAAGAATAATTCCAAGGTCTTTTGGCCTGAGCAACTAGAAGAATGGAGGTACCAGTTTCTGAATTAGACTGGAGGAGGAGATTTTCCCATCTCCAAGGTGACACATTAAGAGCAGTTTAGATAGGCTAGCTTGAAATGCCTGTTAGATATGGAAGCTTAGATGTCTGGTAGTGGATAGGAATCTGGAATTCAGGAGAGAGCTTGGGCCTGCAGTCCTCAGTGCCTAGATGCTATTGATAGTCTTGGGACTAGATGAGATTGCTTAGGGATGCCATGTAGATGAGGAGAGGACGTGTTTGGACTGCACCGGGAGCATTCCAATATTTAGAGGTCAGGTGATGAGAAGGAACGAGGAAAGGGGGCCAAGAAGGAACAGCTAGTGAGGTAGTAAGGGAACTCAAAGCAAGTGGCATCCCAGAAGCCAGGGGAAGGATGGATATCAGAAAATTTGGGCAATGTAAAGGCCTTTAGTGATGTTAACTGATGGTGGAGATGCAAGTCTTTCCCTCTCATGTGCTAGTTTACCTGTAGGACAGATACAAACAGAGAAGGAATTGTTGAATCAAAGGAAATAAACATTTATAATTTTGATAGATGTTGTCAAATTGCCTCCATTGGGATTTGTACCATCAGTCATACGTGGACGAAACCTACAGAGCAAAAGCAGAGCAAGAGGGAAGCAGATGTGGCTCAAGCAGTTGGGTACCTGCCTACCACATGGGAGGTCCTGGTTTCGGTTCCCTGTGCCTCCTAAAGAAGATGAGCTGATGCAACAAGATGATGCAATGAAGAGACACAACAAGGAAACACAATAAGAAACACAACAAGCAGGGAGCAGAGGTAACTTAAGTGATTGGGCACCTCCCTGTAATATGGGAGGTCCCAGGTTCAGTTCCTGATGCCTCCTAAAAAGAGAAGACAAGCATACAATGAACACACACAGAGAGCAGACAGTGAGCACAAACGATGGGGTGGGGGGAGGGAGATAAATAAATAAATAAAATAAAATCTTTTTTAAAAAAAGGCAAAGCAAGAAAAACTAAAGGTATTCTTGTCTGCTGGTGAAAAACTGCTCTGGGTGAATCAGGGAAGTCTTCTAAGGCAACTGATTTCAGCCCTGATTGCATATTAGAATTATCTGGGGAATCTATTTTTTTTTTATTGTGATAGCATATATAGAATACAAAATTTACCATTTTAACCATTTCTGTACATGCATTTCAGTGGTATTAATTACATTTACAAAGTTCTGCTACCAGTATCACCTTCCATTACCAAAACTTAGGGCACTAAAAGCAAGAAGAAGCAATTGGAAAGATAAGCTTGAAGCTGGAAAGGCAGGCTCAGGAATCCTGAGCCCTGACGCAATAGTGAAGTCCATCTAGAGACCAGACGTAAGGAACCAGTGGAAGGAAGTGAGCCTGAGGAGACTTCTCCTAACCAGGGAGAGGTGTTACCACTGCGGAGACAGTGAAGGGAACCAGAAAAGAGAAGGCTGTCGGGGAAAAAAACTGAAACACAGGCTAACATCCAAGAGAGGCTGGTTTCATTCTTCCTTAGCCTGAAGACACTGCTTGGTTAAAAAAAAAAAAAAACAAAGAGGATGGTTTTGGGAAAGGATATTATATTACTTTCCCAGCTACTAAAACAAATCCTATACAGTGGGTTGGCTTAAACAACGGAATTTACTGGCTCATGGTTTTGAGACTATGAGAAGTTCAAAACTGAGGTGTCAGCAAGGCAACACTTTCTCCCCAAAGACTGTGGTGTTCTGGGGCTGTCTGCCAGCAATCCTTGTCCTTGACTTTTTTGCACATGGTAATGCATGTGATGGCATCTTCCTTCCCCTCTGGGCTGCTCTCTTTGGCTGCTCTCTGCATCTGACTCTCCCTCTGCTTAGCAAGGGCTCCAGAGTAAAGCCCAAGCTGATTCAGCTGGGCCACACCGTAACTGAAGAAACATCTTGAAGAGATCCTATTTACAATGGGTCCACACCCACCAGAATGCAGACCAAGAACTGTCCAAACTGCCCACAATTCAGTCCACCACAGATGCCCATTTTGTAGTAGTGATGACCAAGAGAGTGGACTCCAAAGTTGGGCAGACTGAGGCTTAAATCACAGCCTATCTTCTACCTCTGTGACTTCACCTCTCAATGTCTGTATTTCCCCAGCAAAAAACGGAATGTTCATAGGTAAATGAACAAGCCTTGATGCTATCTGGGGGAAAAGCATTCCAGGTGGAGGCAATAGCACACTCTACAGTGCACTGAGATATCACCGTAAAGCTCCAAACCAGAGCTAGTGTTCCATGAAAGCCAGCGATTACTATCATAAGCACGCATTGTTATATCTCTGGATAAAGGTGAAGAGGACTAAGGAAGTGTATGTTGGACACCCTCCAAGCAAGAAAGACCAGAACAAAGGTAAAAGAGAGTGGAAGCAACAGTTAGGGAAATGAAAAGCTTGGGTTTTTCTAGAAACCGGGAATGCTAGAGAGGGCTGTTATTGGCAGGGGGTGGAGGAGCCCAGACAAGGCCCGCGGTCAACCTAGACTGAAGTAGCAAGCCTGGGGATGTGAGCCCACATGGCAGAGGACCCAGAGTGTGGAAACAGGCCTGGCCCAGAACACCAAGATGCAAAAGTGATTTTAACAGGGCTTGGAAACCAGTGCCTCCAGCAGACACTCTCAGGACCAGCTTCAAGGGAATGCCATCTGTGCAGCCACACAGAGCCCCACGTTCCCAAGGCCCACATGTTGGGATTAATGTCCTGCTGTCACCATCTAGAAATTCTTAGTAATATTTTATTGTGGTAATATATATGACATATAACATATCCCATTTTCATGATCTGTAAGTGTGCAATTTAGTGGCATTGATTACATTCACAGTTTTTGCTACCATCACCAATATCCATTGCCCCAACTTTCATCACCCCAAGGAGAAACTCTACCCATTAAGTGATAACTCCCCATTACCTCTTCTCTCAACCCCTGGTAACCACTAATCTACCTTCTCATTCTATAAATTTGCTTCTTTTGGATATCTTACGTAAGTGGAATCATGCAATATTTTTGTCTGGCTTTTGTCACTCAACATAATGTCTTCAAGGTTCATCCATGTTGTAGCACACAGAACGTCATTCGTTTTTATAGCTGAATAATATTCCATTGTAGTTGTGCTGGTTTGAGTCTTTTGTGGACACCAGAAGAGCCTGTTCTTAAAGCAAACCTAACTCCTGTGCCGGTAAACCCACAGTAGATGGGACCTTTTGATTAGATTCAGTTAAGAGACCTTTGATTAGATCACTTTTGATTAGAATGCATCAGCTAAGGGCCTTTGATTAGACTGCGGGACCAAGGGTGGGTCTTAACCTTAACTCTTACCCTTTATAAAAGGAGGACTAAAAAGCCACTATCACAGGAGAAAGTTACAGTAACAGAGAGAAGCCTCCAGATGCTTGAGGAACCCAGGAGAGAGAGAAAAGCTCCAGAAGGAGCAGACTAAAGCTGAAGTAATGAAGCCCAGAGGAAAGGGAGAAGAAGGGAAAGAAGCAAACTGTGCCATGTGCCTGATTGCTCACAGCTGAGCTTAGGGAGAAAGTGAGCCTGGAGGAAAGAGGCAGGCACTGGCAGAGCTGCCATTATGCCTTGCCACCTGGAAGGAGTCCAAGATCACTAGCAGCCCATGATCATCAGCAGCCGAACTTTGGTGAGACAGCATCTCTGATTATGCCTTGATTTGGACATTTTCACAGCCTCAAAACTCTAAGTTTTTAACCTAATAAGTTCCCATTGTAAAAGCCAACCCATTTCTGGTATATTGCATTGGCAGCCTTTAGCAAACTAAAACAGAAACTAATACCAGGAAAGTGGGGTGCACACTTCTATGCAAATAACAAAAATGTTGGAATGGTTTTATGAAAGGGTAAGGGTTGATTCTCAAAGAACTGTGACATGCTTAATAGAAAAGGCCTAGATTGCACTGAAGAAACTATTGATAGAAACATGGACCAAAAGTTACTTCTGATGAGGCTTTAGACAGAAATGATGACTGTGTCATTGCAAACTGGAAGGGAGGTGGTCCTTGCTTTAAAGTGGCAGAGAACTTGGCAAAATTGACTCCTGATGTTAGTTAGAAGGCAGAATTTGAAAGTGATGAGCTTGGACATTTAGCGGAGGAGATTTCCAAACAAAATGTAAGTGTGGACTGGCTTCTCCTTGCAGCTTATAACAAAATGCAAAAGGAAAGAGATAAGCTGAGAGCTGAACTCCTGGGCACAATGAAACCAGAAATTGATGGTTTGGGAAATTCTGAGCTTCTGGAAAGCAAGTCCCCAGAGAATAGTGCTCCATGTGAGGATTTAACTGAACATGGAACCAGCACATATGTATATACCACATTTTATTTATTTATCTGTTGATAGATACCTTTTGGCAATTGAGAATAATGCTGCCATGAACATTGGTATATAATACGTGTTTGAGTCTCTGTTTCAATTCTTTTGTGTATATTCCCAGAAGTGGAATTGTTGGGTCATATGCTATTCCCATATTTAATTTTTTCTTAGTTTTTAACCAGGGGACCAGCATTTTAATTCTGCACTGTACCCTACAAATTAGCAGCCAATCCTGGATGCACTACTAAAGAACATTCCTTGTTTTAATAAAATCGGAGAAGTATGAAAGAATTTCTCATAATTATCAGTCCTAGAAACAATTATTCAAATTCTCATAGAAATGGCTAAGTTCCCCAAATCAACCATTAAATTAAAAGACAAAATGCAAGTATGTATAATATAGGTAGACCAAAGCCTACTTCAAACATGCTTCACCCTAGAATTTCTTTAACTCAAAACTTCACTCTAGGAAATGGGAAATGCTGTGTTGTATATATGCCACAACAGATTTTTCTTCCTTAAAACACACTGATTCCTCTCATGGCACATGCCCCTATAATATAAAATTGCAAGTACTCACTAGTCTTTCCTCTGTCTCCCTTCCTGAGCCCTGAGTGCCTGGAAGGTAAGGTCATCTTGTTCATCTATGTCTCCCCCATGCCTAGCACATGACAGACGTATATAAATAAACCTTTGAGGAATGAACAGAAAGTCCAAGTGCCCTTCACAATTGCTGATGCAACTCACAAAATAAAATTTGCTTGAGCGGATGGCACAGAGAAAGGCTGCTATATTGCATTTTTGCAGCATAGATGCTGATGCTAGCATGATCCAGCCTGGTTCCTTAGAACATACCTCTGCTCTAGTTAAACAGCCCTAACAAAGGCTATGCTTTCACATCTGAAGAAACAAACAAACAGCTATTCTACACTATTTCCCCTCATTACAGTAAGATATCATTTACCTGCAACATCTGAGACCTATCCAGCCCCAGGATAATGCCATGTCCAGAATTCAGATATCTTAACATCCAAGGAGCATAACACAGTGCCTAGTTCAGAAAAGACACTCAAACACTTGTAGAACAAATTTATTCACTTTAGCACTTCACACATGGCCATAAAATGGGTATCAATTTTGACAAGAAATTAATGACTTTTAATTAAAAGCATATGCCAAATGGAAACAGCCTAATGCCCATCAACTGATGAATGGATAAACAAAATATATCTATACAATACAATATCATTCAGCCATTAAAAAGAAATAAAATACAGATATATGCTACTATGTGGGGGCGCCTTGAAAACATTATGCTAAGTGAAATAAGCCAAACAGACAAAAACAGACCATATACTGTATTACTCCATTTATATGGAATGTCCAGAATAGGTAAATCCATAGAGAAAGCAGATTAGTTGCTGGAGGTGGGAGAAATGGAGAGTAGTGGGTACAGAGTTTCTTTGGGGAGTGTTAGAAATGTTCTGAAATTTTGCAGTATGATGATTGCATAACCTCGTGAATATACGGAAAACCACTGAATTATGCACTTTAAATCTGTGGTATGTGATTACCTCGAAATTTTTTTTTAAAAAGCATATATGCCTTACAAAACTTATCTTTAATATTTTACCTGCTTCTCCCCAAATTTCAGTTTTATTCTTGCCATCATCATTCAGCCAGTCACTAAAGCCCGTGACTGGAGAGTTTCCCTGCAGTGATCCTTTACCGTTTGCCCAGCATACCTCACCTCTTCTTCTGTGACCCCAAGAGCTGGAATTCAGGCTGCCACACCCTTTCAGGGCCCTACCCCAGGCACAGCTGATTGGCTCTGGGTGAGCTCAAGAGCTAAGTTGGACCAATCACAATAATTCAATCCAATGGCACAGGTGATTGGTTGAAAGATGGGCATGTGATCCAAGTCAGGTCTCCCAGAGTTTTCCCTGTGAAGAGAGATTCCTCCCTCTGTGAAATGTGAGGACTGGAAGCTACCAGTTCACACCACTGGCATCTGGTCTGAGAGAATGCAGCTGACAGAGCAGTCAGACTCCTGGGTCCAACTCACCCCTGGGCTTCCAGTGATGCTGTCAATCATTTCCTTTTTGCTCAAGTGAGCTCCACCTGCTGCAAAGAGAACTCCAGAGCAGTGCACTGCCTGAAGCCAGGGAGCAAAGCCTCTCCCAGTCCCCTGCTGCAACAGCCTCCTCCCTGGACTCCCTGCCTCCAGGTGCTATCCACCTGGAATGGGTCCAGGGTTTCTTTTGGAGTCACCCAGCCTGCTCGAGGTCCCAACCACCTCTCTAATCACAAATATGATGCTGCTCCTCCCCGGCCCTCGGGATAAGGGCCTTACTAATGGCCACCGCAGGTCACCATCTGCCCACTACCTACCTCTCCAGCCCTGTGGCTCACCAGCCCCCTCACACGCCACACATGCACCACCTGACACTTCCAAGCTTTCCTCCCCGAATTGCTCTTCCTTCCTCTGTCCCATTGTAAAACATCTACTTCTTCATTCTCCAGCACCAACATACTCACCTTTGGAAAACCCACCACCCTCCTAAGCATGGTCCCTCCCACTTTCTACCCACGGACTATTTTCACACTAACTGTCGCAGATGCTGTCAGTGCCCCACCCGTATCCCCTCACCCTGACACTGCAGTGCACCCCAGCCAGACAGGCCACGGCCAGCACCTGCATGTCTTGGCCTGACTGCTCCCGGGGGGCTGCTGAACCTGCTTTGCCCACCCATGGGGTGGGCTGGAAGTGTTCAGGAATTAATGCTCCTACCCCCACCCTGGCAAGTAACCCTCAACCAAAGACCACAGAGAGTTGCTGTTTGGTGAGCATAGCCTTCTCTCGGGCCAGTTCCTTCACCTCTCAAATAAACTGCTTGCACTTACATCTTTCTCAGGGTCTGCTTCAAGGGCAACAATACCACCTAGCATTTCCTTAGTACTTACTGTGTGTCAGATGCTAATCTAAACACTCATTGAACCTTCAGAACACCCCTGTAAAATAATCCAGTTTTAGACAGGGGAGACTGGAGGCTTTACAAGGTTAAATAGCTTGTCCATGGCTGCAGAGCTCATAGATGCATTCAGCATTTTTCACATTCTGTTGGAACCATCTGTTTATGTGTCTCCCTTCTTCACTCGACCATGAATGTCTCAAGGGAGAGAACTTTTTTGCCTTTCTCTTCCTCCCCAGCATCTAGCTCAGAGCTTGGCATGTAGCAGTTAACCAACAGACATGGGTTTTGACCAGCACCTGCCCTCCGCTCCCCAGGCATGCTGTGTGCTTTTCCTGTCTCTGTGCCTGCCCTCCAACAGGAGCCCCGAAGTGTCTTTTCTGCCTGTCCCTCCTACCTCCCCTCTCCGCCCTCTCCCCAAATGACAATAATTCGTGATCCCCATGCTGACAGCCAAAATGAGGAGCTCTGCTGAGACAAGGCAGACAGCAGATAGACTATCGCCCCTCTAATATCTAGTAAACAAGCCCCATTGCTCACACAAGAATTTGTGCACCTCTGTCAAGTTGTTATTTATGCACTTAGGTTACTTTCAGAGGCTTGCATTTATCATGGAATATCTGGCTTCTTCCCAGAAACCTCCACTAATACTCAATTCTCCCCTGTCCTAAATGCCTTTCCTCAACCCTGTTTTGCCCACTAAGCTCCCAACCTTCTTGCTACCACACTGCTATGACCTCCTGCCCTCCATTTCATTGTCAACACCCACCCTGAATTGTGACCTCAAGCTCTGCACCTGCCACACTCTCATCTCTTTGGATCTACTGGGGTCATATATCTGTACATCAAGCAGAGCTTCCTGGAGGCAGCATTTGACTAAGCCTTGAAGTGTGAGTAGGTTTTCAACAGTGGGGTTCACACCCCTTCTGTCCTGAACTCTACCCTTCACTCTCACACTTGCCTCCCCATCTGTGTTCCCTCTCCCAGTGAGGGCACCACCCAGCATCAGTCTCCCAGACTAGTCACCCGGTCATCTTTACATTTTCTAGTCTTTCTTCTCCAAGACAGGAAAGCCAACCTAAACCATGCTAAAGCCTTCCTTTAGTACCTCTTTCATGGCCTGTCTCTCCCTAGCCCAAGCACTCAAACATTTCCCTGCTTAAAAACCTTTTAGGGCTGCTTGCTGCCTAGAGAATAAAAGCTCAGTCCACGTCACAGCCTGCAGAGCAGCCGTCAGCCTCCTCCTGAGCTGTCTTCCCACCTCTAGACTCTCCGGACCCACTCTCAGCACGTGATCCTTCTCAATTCCCTCCAGAGAGCACAGGTCCTTCCCATCTCGGGCCCTTTGCTCTAGCTGTTCCCTCAGCCCGTGAGGCTCTCCCCACCCCACCCCTGAAAGCCTCCTCAAACTTCAAGGACTTGCCAGAAGAGCAACCTCCGCCACCTGGGCGGAATTGCAGCTAGACGCACATGCTGACAGTAGAGCTGACCAACAGGAATTAAACATCCCCTTCTCGGTCCTCCCATAGTAACACTCAATTTTTACTTCACATTTTGTATCACTTTTTTAAGTTCCAAATGACAAAGCAAATTTAAAATAGAGTAAACAAAAAGGGGATCCATCTCCTCAGGTAACCAGGAATCCTAAGGTGCAGTGCTACCTGCAGGCGCTGCTGGCACAGCTGGATTTGAGATTCAAATGCTCATCAGGGTTCTCCTTCCCTTCCTCTCCCAGCTCTACTTTCCCCTCTGGCTTCATTCTTAAGGAAACACTCTCTACATTGCAGGAAACACCCAAAGGCTCACAACTAAAAGACAGACTCTTCCCCAGCCTCTATCTAGCAAATCTCAGGGAAGACAGATCAGCTCTCCTGAGGTCACACGTCTGCCCCTGGACCAGACCTGGGACAGGGGATGGCCGGGTACTCTCAGAGGCCAGCTTAGGTCACACGCCCACCCCAGGGTGGACGAGGAGGTATGCCACCATGACTGCCAGCCCCACCAGAGCCGTGTGGAAGGAAGTCCGCATGGTTTTCCAAAGGAAGGAAAGAATGGGCAAAAGAGCAGATAGGTGCCCACGCCAGTCACTGACTCATGCACTAGAGCAGGAGTTCTTAACCAGGGGTCCCTCAGCTTGAAGTGGAATTCAAAAAGCATTATTCTTGTGGGACATGTTGATGCAAGTGTGATGTATGTGTTAAATAATACACGGTATAGTGTGGACTTAGTAGGGGTCTGTGGTTTTCGCCTGCCTGGCAAAGGGATCCGTGGAACAAAAAAGTTAAGAACCTCTGCACTTGAGTGGAACATGTCTTATATATAAAACATAATTATATATATATATATATATATATATCTCCCCAACGAGTTGGAAAGCATCTTGAGGCAAGTCCCATCATTTCTAGCGAACCAGCCAATTTGCTCCTTCTGGAAGAGTGCTGATGTCCTGGGGGAACTTTCTTCGAACCTAATTTATTTGGTCAGCAGACGCTCTCAGGGCACCTTGGTATGGTCCCTCACAGAGTTTGCAGCTGACTGGGAGAGTCAGACAAACGTACAGAAAATTATGGTCCAATGAATAAATGCTTTGGAGGAGGAAAGTAGGTAAGGTCAGGCTCTAAAGAAGAAAGGTCTGTGCTGAGACCCTTAGGGTGAGCAAGAGAGAGTCAGGTGGAAGGGCAGGGAGGGGGTCCCCAAGGAAGGAACAGCACACACAAAACCCCAGAGGCCAGGGTCTCATGCACAGTCAAGGAAAGCCAGGAAGGTTCAAGCAGGAATGTGACCCCATCATATCTGCGTTTTAGAAAGATAGCTCTGGACGCAGTGTGCGTGCTGGAGGACCAGGTAGAAGCCAGCTGTGGTGCTAGCATGATGAGGCCTAAACTAGAGCCCTATGTGGAGAGAAGGAGACAGATGCCAGAGATCCTGAGGAGAGAGAAGCTGCAGGGCTCAATCTTTTGGGTACAAGGGATGAGGGGGAGGGAGGAGTGAAGACAATGCTGGATTTCAGACTGGAGCCATGGGATAGAGGAAGCACCATTCCCAGAGGCAGGGAGTCAGGGGATCAGGGAGTCAGAGGTGGATGCAGAGGAGAGGGGGAGCGCTGGCAATCATGAGTCCAGTTTGGACCTATTCAACTGGAGGTTTTTGTGGGACAAAATTTAAATGTCCAGGAAGTAATTTAATATCCAGATCTAAAGCTCAAGAGAGAAAGCCAGGGATGCTTAAAAGAGATTCAGGAAAGAGCAAAATATGATGGGTCATTAAGGCCACAGGCTAAGATGGCCCAGGGAAGATGTATAAACCTAAGAACAGAGGGCCTAGGGAGAGCCCAAGGAAACAGAGGTATTTAAGGGGTAGGCAGTAGGAACCTAGACCATTTAGCTGATTCATTCCCCATCTTTTTCTGTCCTGCTTATATCACAGAGAGCTACAGTCCCTAGAATCATCTGCCTTCTGGCATTGCAGGTTTGAGCAGTGGAAGATATTGAGGAGGATGGAGAGAAAAGCTCGAGCATCCCCCCCACCCCAACTCCCACCACCGGCTCCTTCTCTCTGAACCAGACACTGTCCCTCCTTCTGTGGTCCCAGCCCCTGTGCAGCAGCCCTGCCATGGTTCTAGTTCCCATGGAACTCCTGGGTTCTGCTAACATCTCCTCCTCCCACCAAGCTTCCAGCGCTGAAGGTGACAGCAGCTTCTACTACTGCTAATCTCTGGTTTGCTGCATGGTTCCCAATTGGTTTTTCAAGTTTTCCATCACCTATGTAACTAACTGCCTAGGTTATAGTCTCTCAGCTTGAAGTACCTGGAATGTTTTTTATTTCCTGATTGGTCCCCAACGATACAGAGACTGAAAAAGAACAGACAAAAAATGGAGAAAGGAACATGGAGAGTACACTATCAAGGAATAACAGCAAAAATAACCACCTCAGGTTTATTAAATCTTGCCGGGCATCATGTACTACTCTAAGTGTGAATTCACGGGATCTTCACAGCAACTGTATTTGTAGGTATTACTGTTATCCCATTTACAGATGAGGAAACTGAGGCACAAAGAGGTTAAATAATTTGTTGTTACTAAGAGTCTAAGTGGTGGAGTTGGGATTCAAATAAAGATAATCTGGCTCCAGACTGCATTCTCTAAAACAAGACACCAAGAGAAGAGTGTTTCCAGCAGGCAGGTTCTCAACAGGCAAGAGGGCTCCCTACCAACAGGTCAGATAAGGTGAGGGCCGTCAAGCATCACTGGATTCAGCAGTAAGAAGTCACTGGAGACCGTGAATAGTAAAGTCAGAAACCAGGCAGCAGCAGGCTGAGGAATAACACACCAGAGGTTAGAAGGCAGAGACAAGAGCAGCCAATCTTTCTTTCAAAAAGTTTGGCTGTGAAGACGAGGCACAATATAGGGCAATGCATGACGGATAGAGCACATCACCCAGAGTTTTCTTTACTCTTGCTTTGTTTTAAAAATGAAAGCAACTTGGGAATGTTTAAATATTGATGGAAATGAGCCAGGTGAGAGAGTCTGAAGACAAAGGAGTAAGACAGGATGACATTTAGGGCAGGGTCCCCAAGTGGCCAGAAGGGGCAAGCCTCACAGTCCCGGGGCAGCCCTACAATCTCTTCCACTCTAACAGGGCAGGGAAGAAAGAACAGCTATGGATTTAGGTATTTGTTGTTTAGAGAAAGGATGTCCTTTACTGTGGCGTCTGTCTTCTCTAAGCAGAATGTAAGGTCGTCAGCAGAATGGGAGGGTGGAGGACAGGGCTGGAAGGCATGGACAATGGAGGAAAGCTTCAGACTGGTCACTGTGGAGCCTGAGAGCCAACTGGGAAGAGAGAGCACCCACTACCACCGAAGCCAGGTTGTGGTGGGAGCCTGTGAACTGATGGTGGCAGCAAATCTCAAGGCAGTGGGATTTCCTCCCAGCGCCTTCATACCCTGGGTATAGGCAAAAGACAGGAACAAATGGAATGACCCAGGTTTTGTGGGTAAAAGGAGAACAAGCGAACTAAGAAGGGGCAGGAGAGATTGATGAGATGGGCCATGCTGGCTGAAGAGGGAGGTGAATAGAGGAGGCAGATTTAAACAGAGGCCAGAGAACTTGGCCTGGGAGAGACCGACTGAGAGTCCAAAGAGGAAGCGGGTAGGGCAAGAGGAGATGAGGCTGATGGCATTATTCCAGAGCTGGAGCAGTTCTACATACTAGTTCTAGTGCCAGGGGCAGGCCATGAGAGAGGGCAACTGCACTGTAAAAATAAATAAATAAAATTTAAAAAGGTAACGATGACTGGAGAGAAGAAGGTCAAGACACTGATGGTTTTGGAGTACTGGACAGATCATATACGTAGATGGTTAAGTCCCCAGAAATGAAGGCATGATTGGAGAAGACAGCAAGCTGGGGTAGAAATGTTTTAATGAATGAGTGAGAAGCAGGAAAGTTAGCAAATGACAGGGAAGAAAAAGGTAGTGGAAGGTCGGTGGCGGACGTTGGTTGTTTCTGCCCAGCCAATGGTCATTCTTCCATCTTCTGGTAACAGCACTCTGATTTTGCTTTGGCAACCCTCCTCCCCTCGGGCCTGTAGGGAGCGTCCAAAATATTAGTAATAGCCTAGGGGGTAGGACATAAGTGTCTACTTTATTATTCTTTAAACTATACAGATACATTATATACACTTTGTATGTACAGTTCACATAAGAAAGAAGAAAGGAAAAAAGAGAGAAAGAGAGAGAGAAAGAAAAAGAGAGTGAGAGAAAGAGAAAGAGAAAGAGAAAGAAAGAGAATAAACCCTGCCCGGGCTCAGGTGAGCAGCTGATCTCGCCCAGGCAATCAGAGTCACAAGGCCTGGATTAGGTGCCTGACCCAGTTGAAGCCAATGAGACACCACCCCAGGGCTTTTGCCAGAACTATCAGGAAAAGAGATGCTCTCTCTCTACTGGAGCTGTGAAGCTTGTTTGTAGAACATATCCCTTCATGAGCTGGAGAATAAAGCTACCAGAGAAGAAATCAGGGCCAAGAGATGGCTAGTGACAGATTCGTGACACCATTTGAATACCAGCTCCAGTCATTCCTGAAGCCAAAATACCTGCGCCCTTTCAGCAACATGAGCTGGTAGGTTTGGTTTTTTTTCCTCTTCTTCAGATAGTTGGAACTTGGTTTACTTCCTTTTAACTAAAAATGATCCTGACTGAGTCAGTGGAAGAGTCAAAATACTTTCAATTCAATAGCCTGACTGTGCCTTTTCAACACAGAAATCAAATCGTGCCCTCCTTCTGCTCAAGCCCCTGCCACGGCTCTCCATGGCACTCGAAGTAAAGGCCAAAGTGCTCCAGGTGGCTTGCCAGGTGCCCCAGGATCTGTCTCCTGTCCATGTTTCTTCCTCTCTGCACTGGCCTCAGGCTGTTCCCGGACTCCTCAGGCCTCAACTTTGACTCTCCCTCTGCCTGGAACGCGTTTCTCCAGAACCCGCCCGCTAACTCCCTTGCCTCCTTCAAGTTTCTGCTCCAATCTCAACTTCTCAATGATGCCTGCTGGCACGGCTTGTGATTGTGAACCCCTGAATCCCCTTAGCCTGCTCTACTTTTTCTCTCTCCCATGGCGTTTATTATACAACATAGTATGTCCTCACCAAAATGCACCCAGCGAGAGCAGGGGTCTTTGGCCTGTTTATTCACTGACAGATCTCAAGAACAATGCCTGGCTCATAGGAGGCACACAAATATTTGATGAATGAACAACTAAAATAGTATGGGCCCCAGAGGGGCAGAGCCTAGTTTATAAAAGGCAGTGGAGAGGACAGCACTGACAAGTGGAGAACAGGAAGAAAGGACACCTCCATTCTGAAGGCTGTGGGGAAACTGTTTTAGGACCACAAGAAGTGGAGGAAAAGTATTCAGTGAAGAGGCTGAGGATGTGCGAGGGTGTTAACCCCAGAATGGGGCTTGAGAAGACTTGGTATTAAGTTGTGCAGGGCACAGAGGAGTAGGAGGCTGCATCAGGGAAGAAGCAGTGCAGAGTATTTTGCAGATGAAAGTAAAAAAGAGAGACAGAGAGAGATGGGCCTAGTGGCTTACTTACATTTCTAGTGGTTATGGTGCTATGAAGCCTGGTAAGTTTAGCTAACATCAGAAGAACGAATCTTAACAACCCTTGGTAGGTAGAGATGATTCATCCCATCTGGTTTCAAATCATGGTTTCAGTGATTTGAGAAGTCAGATGGAGAGTGTCACATTTGGTCTTTCTGGGTTACCCAAGCACCCAGAGGCCATTTAGAAGCACCCACAGGGCCATTGCAGGCCTTTCCACAAGGTAACCCTGCACTGAGAGGAGCACCATGAGTCAACCCTCATTCTCCTCACCCAGAACTGACTCTAAATCCCTGTCTTCTGTGATCACAACCCCAATATCCAAAAAAAAAGAAAAAAAGGGCAAGAAAACAGGCTTCTTTTCAAAGCCAAGCCATCCTGTACAACTTTCCTACCCGCCCTCCAACGCCCCCCACCCAGCCTGGGTTGAGAGAACGCTGAGCAAAGGGGAGGCTTCTGCTCATCCTGACCCCCTCCCCCAACCCACTCCTTGTGAGCTTCTCATGCACTCCCTGGGCAGAAATTTCTCCAGAGTTACAAGAGCATAAGAAGATGCCAAGATACAAGGAAAATGTTACTTGCAGTCAGAGAAAGAAATTACATGGCTTAGCCTCTAAGGAAAACGGCCTACTATAAATCAGGCCCTGGGGACCAGTGTCATTTAGATGCTCCCCATACTTGTTAGGATATTACATACTCAATAATTAATAATGCCTCCAAGACGGTCTCTCTCACAGAACTGGCCCTGGGCAGGAAGCCAGCACAATTCAGACCTGGACCTGACTTCCTGCCCACCAGCTCTATCTTGGTGATACCAGGCATTGGTCTTCCCTGCACTTATTAGTGAAATGACCACACTTCTATTCAGGTATCTTCCAAGAGGACAACCCAGGACAACTGTCTGAGGTGGCCAGCCCCCAAGACGGCCCGGATGGCCCCAGCCTCCTGGAATTCACACTCTCCTCCCACGTAGGTCCAGAGTTGATCTGTGTGGCCAGTGGAACACTACTTCTGAGGTACGGTCATAGCAGACTGCGGCCTGTGTCCTGAGCGCTTTTGATCTCTAGGGCTGCTTGCTCTGGGAAAAGGAGGTTGCCAGGTGGCACAGCCCCGTGGAGAGGCCCGTTTGTAAAGTGCTCAGGCCTGCCCACAGCCTGGAAGCGCAGTCTCCCAACCCAGCCTTGACCCGACCACACCCAAGCCAACAACAGCAGGGCTGCAGCCTCATAAGAGACCCCAAATCAGAACCACCCAGCCAAGCTTCTCCTGGTTTCCTGAACCTCAAAAACTGTTTTCAGCCATAACATATTGCTATATAGCAATAGATAATTCACTGTGCAACCTAGAAGCAAGAAAGGAAGGAAACAGGAGTACTTTAGTACCTATCCTACATTCATTTAGGACAAATTTCTCTGTCCATAAGAAAGCAAATTATTCACTCAGTCATGTAACATTTACTGACTGGAATATTAACTGTGGACATGGTATTCCCAAATGACCTAAACCTTTACAGAGTTTATAATCTTCTATAAAATTAAGAGAAACAGCCACGTGCACACACACACACACACACACACACACACACACACACACCTCCCGCTGCTCAATCTGTTGCTTTCCTTAGCTTTTTAACTGTCCTGCTCCTAATGCTATACAGCACCCCTCACTCTCTGCTCTCACAACCCCCGTCCCTCCCTCAGGAAGGTCCATCAAGCCCCACCTCCCTGGCTATTCTGATGCCTCCCTGCACATTTCTCTGTAAGTCCAAGAAGCCCAGCTCTTCCATACCTATCTCCACTGTGCCCCATGCCCTCCCATCTAAGGGGAGAGAAGAAAGTTAGGCCCCCACAGTCCCTTCAGTATTGGGAGAAGGAGGCACCATTTAGTGTTTTAGAAGGAGGAGGAAATCCTGATCACAAGTGCAAAGAAAAACTCTAATTTCTGCAATTAATAAGGGGCAAAGGCAGTGCTGACACATTGGCTGCTCAATTCCCGACCAGACCGGCCATCCCAGCTGAAATGGGGGGGGGTGGATGGGGGAAGAGTGCTGCCCCTACTTCTCTCTAGGCCCCGGGGTCTCTCGAACCAGCAGGAGGATGGTACTGCCCTAGGAAATCAGGAGCTTCCCTCCGCACAAAGAAGGGCAAAGGGCGAGCTTTCTTTGCATCAACCACAAAACCAGCCTTGGCCAAACCTAAACAGCGTGGGAGGCGGTCGGAGGTGAATGGGGCTCCAGACAGAAAACCACAGGCGCTGGCTGGGGTCTGAGTCAGGTGATTCCTCACGGCAAACCTAAACAAAGCTCACTCCCCCCGGAAAGACTGGGGGCAGGAGACAGTTCTCACAGTGGGACCAAGGCTGCCCAGTCCTACCACTGAAACCATCAACTCCTGCTTCTTTGCAGTCCCAGGAAACTGGAGGAGCTACAAGTTCTTTGGCAGCTCAGCCTTCAGGGATGCGCCTGGAGGAGGTCGCGACACCAGCCCAGGGCACAGGCGCCGTGCAGACACACACGCCCCCGGCCTCCGACACGCAGGCAGGCCCCCTCCCCACCAGCTGTCACCCGCGCACGCGGCCAGTCACAGCCCGGGAAGCCGGCCCCTCTGGCCACTCTGCTCCTGCTGTGGCTGCGACCCCGCGGGGGCGGCAGAGAGAAGACGCTGTGGCCGAGGGCTCAGGGGGAGAGGGCACGGCCGCTCACCGGGAGGGGATTACAGGGTGGCCGTGGCCACTCCGGATCCATCACACCTCCCCAGGGTCCCCAGCCCCATGCTCCCTACCTTGTCGCCGAAGCTGCGGGCCATCAGCAGGTCGGGGCTGGGCGTGCTGTCGCCGCCCACGGCCTCCTCGCTGCTGGAGCCCGCCAGCGGGTGCGGCAAGTCACGCAGCGAGTGGGGCCCCGTGGTGGCCAGGGCCTTGGGGGGCCCGCCGGACATGGCGCGCACCGCTCGGGACGCGCCGCCGCCGCTTCCTCCTGCTGTCCGCCGCGGCGGGCTGCGCCAGCGCCCCGGGCCGAGGCCCCGCTTGGCCGCCGCTCGGTCCGAGGCCCCGCACCGGCCGGGCTGGGGGCCGCCACCGCCGCCCGCCGCCTCGTCTCTGCCGGGGCTGGGGCCGGCTGGGCTGGGCCGGGCTGTTCCACCCCGCGCGCACCCGCTCTGCGCCGGAGCCCGCCGCGGGTCCGCTGGCACCTTGGCCCAGAGCGCCCAGCCCGCCGCGCCACGCCGTCCACCCCGCTCAGGGCCCCGCCCCCTAAGCGAGGGCGCCTGGGTGGGGAGGGGAGAGGGAGGGGTGGGGAGCGGAGAGGGAGGGTGGGGAGCGCAGGGGGAGGGGAGGCGGGCAGCTCCGCCCCGCCCGCCGCCTGGCAGGAAGTGTACCGGGAGCTCTTCGCCGCGGGCCGCCGAGGGCGCAGCCCTCCTCTGAGAGGCCGACCCTGTGGAGCCTGCGCGGACCCCCCCACAGCAAAGGCTGAACGGAAATCCTAGCTGGGAAAAGCGTTGGAGGATCCACCTCCAGTCCATCGGCGTTGACCAATGCGCCCCCGGTCAGCCACGCCTGGGGCTGGGGGCTTTGGGGCTCACGCGGGAATTGGGATATTCTGGTTCCTAAAACACAGGCAGGAATAATCCCAAAGAGAAGGAATTATGACGCTTATTATAGGGATAGCCCTATATGCTATCATAGGGCTATGAGGCTTAAAGGACGTAGAGAACATCCGGGTGAGGAACCGAGAAAGGAATTCAAGGAGGCAGTGTGGGGCTTCTTCACGCCGAGATCCCAGTGCCATCTTGCTTCTGCAGTTAAACTGGGCTGACATAAGCCAAACCTCAGAAGAGCGAGCATAAAGCAAATAGAACGGGGGAGAACGCACTACAAATTATATATAGTAGGTCCTTTCAACTAGCATCCTTGACCAAACAGCTCTTTGAAAGATCTGTGAGATTCACCTTATTTTTCATGCATCTGGACTTTTTTTTCCAGGCCTTTTAACCCTTTGGTGGAGCTGGATTCTCAGTCCTATTACCGCTACTGGAGGTAGTCAAGGTATTACTTCTGGCCCTTTGGGGTGTAAGTACACCTCCTTTTTCCATCCTTTTTCCACCCTACCTGTCTCTGCAGCTTTAGTTTCTAGGGCAGGATCATTAGAGAGAGATTAGTCCAAGCAAGAACAAATTGGTATTAGCAAAATAAGGGGCAGGTTGGCTCACTGTGAGGAAGCACATTTTTCCCACGTCTGCCCAAACTCCTTAGGTTTGCCTAATTCTAGCTGTCAGCAAGGTGATGAGGAATCTTGAAGTTGGAATTCACTACCATTGTTTTACCACTTCTCTTCCATTGTTTTAGCACTTCAGCTGGAGGAGTATGCAGTCAAAATATCATTCACAGACGCATTAAAGACTCCTTACTTTTCCTTTAATTCAGAGGGTTGGGCCTTAGTCTCAAGCTGTCACCTTGTATCATCCCCTCCTCCTCCCCCCAGGGATCTGCCTTGTTGGGGAGAAGATGATTGGGGGGCACTGGGAACTATCTTAAATATTGCATCTGTCTCATGGGAAGGCCAGTCTTCACGCCCTCATGGAGCTGGGTAAAGTTATTACATTTATATTCAAGGGCTGCTTACAACAACGCAGAGCCCGTTTTTGGGTCTCCTGATTAAAATAAACAGCACATGACTAGAAATTAATGTTCTCTAGATGAATAACAAAGGTCTCTTACTGAATTGGTATTATTCATTTTAGCAAGACCACCTTAATGTAAGAGAGATCTTATTTTATTAAGATTCCAAAGAGCTTTCTCCTTAAGACACCAGGGAAAGGTGAAAACCACATTTGAATCCCTGCAGAGTCACCTATATACTGGGTGACCCTGGGCAAGTTACCTAACCTCAGTGAAACTGTTTCCTAATCTAAAAGGAGGAGGGGGAGAGTCAATAATTACTGGCCTTTTGGGGTGATTGTAAGAATCAAATACCATCCTCTATGTAATGTTCCTAGCAAAATCCTGGCAGAGTAAGTGCTCCCTAAATGTTAGTTCCCTTCCTTGTCCTGCCTGTTTTCTTTTACTATTCTATGATGCAATTATCAAAGAGTTTTCATAGTGAAATATGCTACACTTCAATCCCAGTCACTCAGTTAAGGTGAGAGCACAATTCTTCTGTGCTCTCACAAAAGAAAACATACACCGAGTTGCTAAAAGTCCATATGAAACAGTTTACTTTTTTATTTTCCAGTTTCCTGGTTGGTCACCAGCATCTGGCCACAATGATCCAGTGGTTAGTCATTAAAACTAAAGAAAGTGAACTTCCATGGAAGACATTTCGGTATAAAGTTTCCACCATTCATCTTTAGCCCAGTGCTGTCTATTCATATTCATTTCCTATTCTATTTCAGTGTTCCTTGTGGTGGGAAAGTGTCCTTGAACATAATTGTCCCAGGGCATGTGACTGCTTTTACTAAAAGTTTTAAAAGCAACATGATGGCGAGGAGGAAATGCATGAAGTTTCTGTTTCAGAGCAGAAGATTGCGGCGTGTGTTTGGAATGTATGGCGACAAGCTTGACATTCTGGGATTGAGCATTCAGGAAGAAGGCACTGGATGTACGTGCACGGTTGTGGGAAGGTCCCCAGTGCCACAGGAGCAGGCACTTAGGCCTGTACCTCTCAAGAGACACAGCCTCGGGTTGGCCACATTGGGACCCTGTAGGTTTCAGCAGCAAGCCTGCCAGGGCTCTCCATGAGCACTCTCAGCCCCCAGAAACAAAGCACAGTCACACGACAAAACACTCTCTCTTTCTCTCTCTCCCCCTGGTACAGCATGTGCTTAGGCCCTCTCCGTGTTTGTGTTAGCTGCTTATCCTCTTCTGGTTTTTAACACAATCAGAGCTTTATTCTGTTCAGCATCTCGAACCCTGCCCCAAAATAACAACACCACTTCTGAAGTGGCTGGCAGGTGAGGACAAAGGAGGTTTTCAGTGCGCTTTCAGAGTGATGGGTAAATAGACACAGAAGGCTGTCTCAGACAAGGGGGGCAACCAAGAAGTGGCTACCCGAACAGAGACAAAATTGTGTGGCCTTTTCTTTTTTTTAAGTGTTTTTTTAAATTAGGTTTACAGAAAAATCATACATAAAACACAGAGTCCCATATAATGCCCTATTATTAACACCTTGCAGTAGGATAGTATGTTTGTTAGAATTCAGGAAAGGACTTTTTTTTTTTTCATTTTTCTTGGACATTTTTGTGATGTAGGATTAACTAAAGTTCATCCTTCACAATAGGGTTCACTGTGTTGTACAGTTCTATGTGGTTTTTTGTTTGTTTTTTACTTTTATTCTAGTAACGTACATACAATGTAAAGTTTCCCCTTTTAACATTCAAATATATAATTCAGTGCTGTTAATTGTGATCACAATGTTGTGCTACCATCACCCCCATCCATTACCAAAATTTTATGATCCACCCACATAGAAACTCTATACATGAGATGTGGATTTGGCTCAAGTGATAGAGCATCCATCTACCATGTGGAAGGTCCAGGTCCAGGGCCTCCTGACCCGTGTGGTAAGCTGACCCATGTGCAGTGCTGCTGCGTGCAAGGAGTGCCGTGCCACACAGGAGCACCCCTATGTAGGGATGCCCCACGCCCCGTAAGGGGAGCCACTCCATGTGAAAAAAGTGCAACCTGCCCAGGAGTGGCACAACACACATGGAGAACTGATGCAGCAAGATGATGCAACAACAACAACAAAAAAGAGACGCAGTTTCCCAGTGCCACTGGATAATGCAAGCAGACACAGAAGAACACACAGCAAATGGACACAGAGAGCAGACAATGGCAGGGGGAGGGGAGAGAAATAAATGAAATAAATCTTTAAAAAAAAATTCTATATAATTCAGCCAACCATTTCCCAGGAAAGAAAAAAAACCAGCAAGTCCTCTTGAGGCCAGGATCTGAAGAGTTTTACAGACAAGTATTTGGAATTTACCTAGAACCAGCAGAGGAGATTATGAGTAAACAATAGGATAATTTAATCTCCCCATATTGCAGTTCCAGATTCCAAAAGCATCTCAAACTTTGAATCTCAAACTTTGGAGTGCCTGACAACAACCTACTGAGCTGGTTAAAATGCAGATTTCTAGACCCCACCCAAAGATTCTGAGTCTAGGGCACTGGAATCTGCATTAAACAAAAAAAAGATTTATTTATTTTCCTCCCCACCCCCCAACCCCACTGTCTGCTCTCTGTGTCCATTCGCTGTGTTGTTCTTCCGTGTCTGCTTCTATTCTCATTAGGTGGCTCCAGGAACTAATCCTAGGACCTTCCAGAATGGGAGAGATGATCATTCTTTTGCACCACCTCAGCTTCCTGATCTGCTGCATCTCTTATTATCTCTCCTCTGTGTCTCTTTTTGTCGCATTATCTTGCTGCACCAGCTCTCCGTGTGGGCCAGCACTCCACGTAGGCCAGCACTCCTGCACAGGGCAGCACTCCTGTGTGGAGCAGCACTCCTCACAGGCCAGCACTTCATGTGGGCCAGCTTGCCACATGGGCTAGCCTGCCTTCACCAGGATGCATGAGGCATCAAACCCCAGACCTCCTATATGGTAGACGGGAGCCCAATTGCTTGAGCCACATCTACTTCCTTGGAATCTGCATTTTAACAACCTCCAAGGTGATGCTGATGCTGATGTTTAGACTATATTTTGAGAAACACTATTCACTCATTTCTATAAACCATAAATTAAAGTTCCAAACTTCCTTTTGTAAGTAGCACTTACAAGTGCTTGCTGTGGAGAATTGGCTGAAAAGTCTCTCGAAAGACAAATTTCTATTACAGGGTTCTTTTGCCCTAAATTTTATGGTTGTTTTTACTGAGAATTGACTAAGTGCTTACAATTTAGGAGAAGAATTGAGATGAATAAACTATCTGTTGATAGATTCATTTCATAGCTCTGGTTATATAAGCTGAAGGAGCTTACAGTAGAGTGGACATTTTCCAGAGCCCCAAAAGCTCCTCTTACAAGTCCTGCAGGTTCCCAGTAGCTCAACCTCATCTGGCCATGGAAATGCAATTTGCTGCTATAGAAAAGGTATACTTGCTGCCTGGCTTTCTTCATAGGCAGGCTCTGGAATGTATGTGTGTGTGTGTTTTCCTTTGTGGTTTTGTGATGCCTGCTAGAGAGGATGGGCTGGAGAAGATGAGATGACAAATACCGGAAGCTCTGGCATCAAGTCTTTTCAGGATGGATAACCAATTTACTGGCTGTGTGCTACTTCCCTCCCCCGCCCCCCCCCCCCCCAGGATAATATTTGGTGCTCTCACCAGGAATGACCTTTAAAAGGCATCCAGAAAATGAACATTCACACATTCTGTGACCCAGTAATTCCACACCCAAACCACCATAGATATGCATACATTATTCACCAAAAAACCCAAAAATCTCCACAGCGCCCTCTTTGTAAAAGGAGAAACAACAGTGAGATGCATAAATGTGGTATATTCATCTGGCAGAACCTTATAAGCAATGAGAATGACTGAACAACATGATGAATGAGTCTCACAAACATAATGTTGAGTGAAAGCATCCAAATACAAAAGAATATCTCCTGATTACTTCCAGGAAGATAGCAGATTAGAAAGACATAGACTCTCTCCTCTCCCAGAACAATAGCTAGAGGACAGGCAAAAATGGCCTGGAAAAAAGTCTTCTAGGGTTTAGAACACCAGGGGAAGGCTGGACACTACCCAGAAGAGAGAGGGGCAAAGGAAAAGAATCTCGACAGCAGAACTGTGAGTTAAAGCTGCAGCTGCACTGCCAATGCTCTCCCCTACCCTAAGGACAATTTTGAATTCTGAGGCCTCAGGCTTTTGGCAGCTGCAGACAAAGGGGGCCGCAGAGATCCACCTCCCCAGGAAACAGGAGAGAGAGGGACACAGCCTAAGGCTAACTCAGATTTTGACAGCACAAGTTTGGTCTGCTGTGTCCTGTGAGCCCTTCTAAGTTGGATAGGACTGCACCATTGTTTGCCTTGGAAACTCGCTCCAGACTAAAGAGAGCTGACCCTCTCAATCATCCTACCTACTGACCAGGACTGTTGAGGACACAGAGGAAAGTGGAATTATTTCCTACCCAGGAAAAGAGAGGGAGCTGCCAGCAAAGGTTGGAGAACAGCCTCTGAGAAAGTATGAATTATGAGATTTTAGCCTCCAGGCAGGACCGTCTGTCACATTGATCCAGTCTATGTTGCAGTGAATATACTTCAACCAGGGTCTGAATTGATAGGCCTGCCAAAGAGCACCATCCACTGGCCCACCAAGGAAATGCATGAGAGGAAACTAAAAGTAAATGAGAGGCTTTTTCTGGCCTTTATAGCCTCCTTCCCCAAAGCCCCTGGAATTGGGTATGCAACCCATTACTGGGTACAGGGCCCAGATTTGAGCAACGGGAACAATCCTAAAGACCCAGAACAGGATGGACCACAAAGCAAAGATTGGCAGTAACACATGGCCTCCTGCCACTAAATCCCTATGAAAGAGAATGAAATTGTACATCAGAGTAAACTCACCATCCTAATCAAATGCCTAAACATCAGCAAAAAATTACAAGCCATACTAAGAAAATGGAAGAAATGGCCTAAGCAAAGGAATATATCAAAGCCCCAAATGAGACACAGGATTTGAGACAACTAATCAATGAGATTCATACAAATTTCCAAAATCAAATTATGAGTTAAAAGACAATTTGGGGAAGCAGATGTGACTCAAGCAACTGGGCTCCCATCTGCCATATGGGAGATCCAGGTTTCAATTCCCAGGGCCACCTGGTGAAGGCAAGGCTTACCTGCACAGTGAGCAGGCCCGAGCAGAGAGCTGGCCCATGCAGAGTGCTGGCCCATGCAATGAGCTGATCCAAGTGGACTGCTGGCCTGCATGGCAAGCTGGCCTGAGCAAAGAGCTGGCACAGTAAGATGACACAACAAAAAGAGACACAGAGGAGAGACAACAGGAGATGCAGGAGACCAGGGAGCTGAGGTGGTGCAAGAGATTGAGCCTCTCTCTCACTCCAGAAGGTCCCAGGATTGGTTCCTGATGCTGCCTAAAGAGAAGACAAGCAGACACAGAAGAACACACATCATTGACTGCACAGAGAGCAGACAATGGGGGGGGGGGGGGGGAGAAATAAGTAAATCTTTAAATAGATAAATTCAACAATTAATATTTGTTTTAAAAGACAATATGGCTAAAGAGATAAAGGACATCAAGAAGACATTGAGCGGGAAACAGACTTGGCACAATGGTTAAGGCGTCTGTCTACCACATGGGAGGTCCGCAGTTCAAACCCCAGGCCTCCTTGACCCGTGTGGAGCTGGCCCACATGCAGTGCTGATGCGCGCAAGGAGTGCCATGCCATGCAGTGGTGTTCCCGCGTAGGGGAGTCCCACGCGCAAGGAGTGCACCCCAGAAGGAGAACCACCCAGCGCAAAACAAAGTTCAGTCTGCCCAGGAATGGCGCCACAAACACGGAGAATTGACACAGCAGGGTGATGCAACAAAAAGAGACACAGATTCCCATGCCGCTGACAACAATAGAAGTGGACAAAGAAGAACACGGAGCAAAATGGACACAGAGAACAGACAAACGGCGGGGGGTGGGGAGGGGGAGAATAAATAAAATAAATAAATTTAAAATCTTAAAAAAAAAAAAGACATTAGGAGAAAATCTAAGAAGACAGTTCACCCTTGTGGGTAGCAATGTTTGCAGCAGCAGTCCCATGCTTCTTTAACATGCATTTGAAAGGGAGGCAATATCACTCTAAGGGGATGTTATAGAAGTATGAGATGGACAGTATGAAGCTACTCATCATCTGCTTGGTGTCCTCCGAGCTCCAGGAGTTGGCAAAGTTGATGAAGGAAGAGTAGTTTGCAACCCAAGCACACCCCTTCAGCTTAAGCATAAGGCCATATGTGCTGAAGATCATGCCGAGGAATCTCATGTTGTCCAGCATCTGGTTGTCCAAGGCCGGGTTAAATTCGTTCAGCCAGGGTTTATACCTCAGCACTTTGTTCAGCTCCATAGGTCTGCATACTGTTCCTGGACACAGTGAGTAGAAAGTCAGGTCACGCCTCTTCTGCCATGGAGCAGCGACTTGATAATTATTTTTTAAAAGGTTGAGAAACATTGCTCTATAAAGATGCAGGAAGAGTTTTAAAACAGAAGGAAACAGAGGTCCTGGATTCATAAGGCAGAGTTCCTGATCCCTTCCCAAAGCCTCTGAATTCTAGTAACTCTTCCGCAATTATTGCCCAAGGTTCTACCACATGGTAGCTCCAGCCAGATCTGCTCTGCTTGGTCCTCCTGGGCTTTGTGACCCCAGTGAATAAATGATTGTGCAGACCCACAGACTAATGTTATTACACAGAGAGAGTGAGATGGTACATGCACAACCTCGACTTTCTATAAACCTGTGGGCACAGAGCAAGATAGTGCAGGGAGCACAGCAAAAAAATTATATTCAGTACCCAGATGATAGGTCCAAGTGTGGTGACTTGCTAAAGCATGTGTGTGTATATGTATGTGTGTTATGATGACCCTGCTCCCCACATTCCCAGCTCTATGAAGTAATTAATAATGAGTGGTTTGTAATGTGGCAGGCAGAACACCATCACCACCACCCACAAAGAAAATGGGGGGACTCAGGAAGCAGCACTCACCACATACCCATTCATTCATCTGATCTCCTCTGCTATCCCTTGCTGGAACAGCAGACTTTGAATTTAGACTGGTAAACAGAAACTTCTGGAAGTTTTGTCTGTTAGCATGCTCATTTTCTCCACAGTCAAACCCAGTCCCCTATGAGATTTCTTACACAGCCCTGCTATAACCCATGGTAGAATAAAGGTTCGTTTAGCAACTAATTTTTAGTGTCCCTCCAGGTCAGCTTCCTTCTGAGGCTGCTAGTTTCCCAAATTTACTCATTCAACTGCTTCTTGCCATCAAGCTAAGGCAGCTCTAAGTTATTCCGTAGAAAAGTTGCACATCCAGCCCCTCAGCATGGCATCTGAGGAGGTTACTGATAAACCAATTTGACACTGAAGTAAGTGCAGATTTCTAGCTCACTTCAACCACTGGATTGCTGCACAGTGTGAGAATGCAGGTCTGCTTGGCTGCCTCTCTTCCCCCACTCAGCACCTCTGCTAACCAAGCCCCCTGGGGTATTGACATGTGAGCACATGGCCAGGACTTTCCGGGGATCAGGAAACTTAAGAGGATATCAGAAACTAACCCACGTCACAGCTCCCTTGAAAAGAACAGAATATATGCTATGAAAGCATAATTAGATAGATTAGTATAATTATTGATAGAGAACAGTATAAAAAGGGTAACCTGTATTTTTCTTCAGGAAGAGAGGATGCCCTTTATGATGATATTCCTGCTAATGGTTGTCCATCAGATGGATAAGTGAAGCCGCACAATGCCTGTTTCTTCCAGATGAGACCCAGTGGTCCTTGGGCTAGTCAGTAAGGGATCTAGGTGAGAAGAAGGACTCTCTCACCTGCAGCCTCAGGAGGTACAGAAGTCAAAAGATTGTGCAGAGCTGAGTAAAGTGAGAAGCCAGGATCAGAAAATCAGGGTAGGTGTTCTGAATTGGTCACTAAAGCAAAGTTTGTGTTTGTGTGCGTGTGTGTGTATGGCAAAAGCAAATGTCAAAGGTCAAGAAAAGAGCCAGGGTTCAAGAACCAGAAGCAACTGGTTCAAAAAAGCAACCTTCTTCCTGGGTAGCATCTGAGCCAGCATTTTTTTCCTAGCAAGACTTGTATGTACTTGCTGGGGTAGGACAGTTGGGGTGGCCAGGACAGACAGACTTGACTGTTCTAGAGGGCTTCTCTGAGCTAGCTGGGGGAATTTGGACAGGGGAAATGACTTTTCAAAATTCCTTCCTGACCCACCCACATAGTTTTTTCAAATTAAGCACTAGGTTTTAGAGACACCAACACTTCATTTCCCAAGGCAGGATGCCTTCTTGGCCTGGGTATACTCCGTCAGGAAGGATGTGGCTAGCAATGATATTTGACCTGAACCTCCCTTTTAATTTAAACTTTTATTTTTAGAAGAGTTTTAGATTTACATAAAAGTTGCAAAGATAATAGAGAGTTCCCATACACTCTTCTGCTAAGTCTTCTATTGTTAAAATCTTATATCACAATGTACATCTGTCATAAATAAGGGGCCAACATTGGTACAGGTACATTACTAGTAACTAAACTAGTTATTTCACAAGTTTTTCCCTAATGTCCTTTTTCTGTTCTAGGATACTATCCAGGATAGCACATGGCATTTAGTTGGCATGTCTCCTTAACCTCCTCTGCTCTGTGACAGCTTCTCAGACTTTCCTTGTTTATGATGACCTGCATAGCCTGAAAAGTACTGAAAAGGAACTTCATAGAATTTCCCTCAATTTAGGTTTGTCTGATGTTTTTATCCTAGTTAGTCTGGGGTTATGGGTTTAGGGGAGGAAGAGATAGAGGTGAAATGCCATTTTTATCACATCATGTTAAAGGTACCTGCTATCAGCATGACTCACCCAGATGATGTGACCTTGATCACCTCGCCAAAGTAGTGTCTGCCTGGTTTCTTCACTGTAAAATTACTCCCCCTCACTCCCTGCATATGGTACTCTTGGGAAATGTGTCACCAAGCTCAGTTTGGCCCCTTTTAAACATTACTGAAAGGACCCACTTTCAACTTTTTTGTTGAAAGGGAAAATCATTGTGGTCAATACTGGTCTCAAAGCATCAGCTGAGCAAGCATGAGAGAGGCCCTGCAGCAACCCCACTTCTCTGATTAGGGCTCTGCCTTTGGAGGGTGTTCCCCCTTCTTGCTCCTGCCCTCTGGGCCTGCCTCATGGGTTTATCACCCTCAACGTCTGTTGAAAGAGAAGCTTCTCTCTCATTAGGTAATTTCTTCCCAAAATCTAGACAAGAAGTGGGGGTCTGCTTGCTTACTGGCTAGGAAAGGATTAAGAATTAATATATTTCAGATTAATTAAAGATGTGTCTATAAAGATGGAATATTAGGAGTATATTTATATAACCTTGGGGTAGGGAAGAACTTAATACTGAAAACTGGAAACATACAAGCAGTAAAAGAATAGAAAGAGGTATTTGGCTATATGAAAAATGAGAAAATTTTCCATTTAGAATACCATATATCCAAAGAAAAAAGGTAACATAGAGAGAATTATTTGGAACTCAAATGATCCACAAGGTATTAGTATTCTTAATATAAAGAGTCCCTACGAATTAATAAGGCACAATCAATAGAAAAATGGACAAATACAAATAGCCAATATATGTGTGAAACAATGTACAATCTCACTAGAAACCACAGTATTATTAATGAAAACAAAAAGATAGCATTTTTCACTTATCCTGTTGGTAAACATGAAAAGGCAAGGTGGGGACGCATGCTTTATGAGGCCGGGAATTTAAACAATTTGGGGGTTCCTTTTCAAGAAAAAGAATTGAAAACCTCAAATACAAAAAATACATAAGTGAATATTCATTTAGAATGAGAAAAATGAACCATTACATTATGAATTTTATGAAACTGATATTACAATCATCATAAAATCAAGAAAAAATTATTTTTAACTACCTGTCACAATTCTAAAATTTTTTCATTGTCTTCAATACATATTCTTTAAGAGCTTCCTCATATGACAACTATTTTATAATATTCTTTTCTATAGAAAGAACAGAAAGATAATTGAGTCTTTCCTCTAACATGGTTGACTGAAATTTGCTTTTTAGAGGAAGATGGTAAAGTAGGAAGCCCCAGGAATCAGTCTTTTCACCAGAACAGGCAGGATCAACTATTTCACAACTGTCTGATAAACTATTTCAAAACTCCAGAGTCCAGCAGAACACTGTGCAGCATACAGGGAGGAGCGGGAGGAAGAGGCTGGTAAATTGCAGTAAATATAAATGAATTGCTCTCTCTGCCCGGTGGTTACTGCAGCCCATCCCCCACTCTAGCTAGCAGCAGGTATAGTGGGGTTCTGGCCTCTGGCTCAGCTTGCTGGTACCAGAGTAAGACATAGAAACTGAGTTCCCCGAGATCCAGTGAGGTGCAGCTCATCCCTGCTTATGATTAGCAACTTCAGACTCTGGGGGCCCTGCTCTGAGAGCAGACATTGTTCCAATCTGCCCCAGACAAAGGAGGCAGAGGAGACTTAAAGGCAGTTCGTGTCACTGCATGCACGGCTACTTCTAATAGAAAGGCCCACCCGATCCAGCTAAAGAGAAAAAACATTTCTCTCGGTGAGATGGTGATTTATTGCAAGTGCACGAGCAAGGAACTGGGAGAATTTTGCCCCAAACCAGTTCCCAGTGGGGATGGGGGGTGAGGGATAGAGTTTTTATAGGGGGAATAGGAGTTGAGGATCAAATGATGATTGCTATGTAGGTGATGACTCTAGAATTTTTTTTCAAGGTCAACCGGGGGGCATGTGGGCAAATTTCTTACTCCAGTGTTATCTCCTATATGCAAAACTCCTGTTTGATGTCCTGGTTCATGACCTTTTATCGGAGGGAAATTTCAGATTTCCTGGGCTATAAGGTGCTCCTGGCATCATTCTGTGGTTTTGCTGAGATATATGTAAAACTTCTCTTTGATGTCCTGGTTCACAGCCTTTTTATCCCAGGGAAGTTACTTCTCTGGGAGTAGAACAGGGAAGCTCTGGTTAATGTCCTTTTAGGAACTAAGAACAAAGAATAAACTACTAAAATTAGGTTAATAGAAAACCAGTTCAATTAGAGCTGAGAAAGTTATTTTAATTTTTCAGAACTGCTTAAGAAAATAACATTTTAATAAGCATGTTTTCTAGCTATCAAATGCTTCCTCAGAGCCGTGGAGGACAGGTAAAGGGCTGCATCTCCTGGGCAGGTACAGCTTCAAGAAGCCATAGGAGAAACCACAGAACCTCCTGGTTCCCTTCTTGGCCTCTCCCTCATGTCCTCTCCAGTGCAGTTTGGAGCTCTCTTTGTGGGTCCCTTAATTCTTTAATTAATGCCTATTTTCATATTTACTTTATTTTTTTGTATTGTACCATATTGAATTCCTTCTCGTTTTTTTCTGGACATATTTTTCACCTCTTTTCCTTGTGGCTACCATGGGGTTAAAATTTAAAATCCTAAATACATGAGTCATATTTGATTTGATACCAACTTGACTTCAAGAGCATGCACATACACTGTTCCTATACCCTTCGCCCAGCCCTATCTTTTTTTGCACTCATTACAAATTATATCTTTATACTTTGTATGTCCAAAACCATAGAGCAGGAGTTCTTAATCTTTTTTGTTTAAAGGACCCCTTTGCCAATCAGGTGAAAACCATGGACTCTTTACTAAATCCACACTACAGTGTCTACTATTTAATAAATCTATCACACCCACACTCTCTCACTCTGAAGCATCAAAGCATTCTGCCTTGCCAAACCGTAAACTGTGCTTAGAATAGAGTGGGGTCAATAAAGAGTTAACAAATGAATGACTTTGATTTCAAATCACTTTTGTCTGTTGCCCAAAATGAAATATTCTGGAAAAAAGAAAAGTATGTTTTTCAGGATAGAGGAAGAACATGGGATGTCAACATTTGTTGATCATCTATGGTTGGCACTTCCAAGGATTTTTGTTGTTGTTTCCTCAGCATCCCTTTGATGTGGGATTCTTATTTATCTTTTTACAGATGAGGACATGGAGGCCCAGAGAAGTTTGATATCTGTTGAATGTCACAGAGATAGTAAGTGGTGGCACTTGTGATCTAATGCTTGTGATCTAAAAACCTGTGCAGTTTCCACTACATCAAACAATGACATTTTACATATATACTTTGTTTGCTCCAGAATAGCCTTGTTCAGATTGTTAGTGGCACATAGAGACTCCGTATTTAGAATATTAAAGTTGATAAATGTAACCTTTCAAAGCAGTTACAAATAAAACTTCTGAACACTCTTGGGAATAAATGCTCAACCTCTCAAGTGGTGACTCTAAAGGAAGAAGCACTCATTAGGGTCTTCAAAAATTTTTATCTGTGTGGTAGATTGAATCATATCTCCCACAAACACATGGTCAAGTCCCAAACCCAGCTCCTGTGGGTGTTAACTCATTTACAAACAGGACCTTCAAAGATTTGATGTATTTGGATGAGGCCAAATAGAATCACTCATCCACATGATTGCAGTCCCCATAAAGCAAAGGAAATTTGAACATGGAAAGAGAAGCCACAGGAGGAGACAGAGAGACAGGTTACCATGTGATGGAGGAAGAGATTGACTGCCAGCAAACCACCACCAGAACACCATAGACTACAGAGAAGGCACAGCCTTCTGATACTCTGATCCTGGACCTACAGCCCCTGTTTTAGTTTCCTTGGCTGCTCAAGCAAATACCATGCAATAGGTTGTCTTAAACAATGGGAATTTATTGCCTCAGGGTTTTGAGGCTGGAAAAGGTCAAATCAAGGCATCATCAAGGCAATGCTTTCTTCCTGAAGATTGGCATTCTGAAGCTGGCTGCCGGTGATCCTTGGTCCTGGGCTCTTCTGTCACATTGCAATGTACATGATGGCCTCTCCTGGCTTCTCCCTTCTCTTCCAGCTTCTGTTGACCTTCAGCTTCTTGCTTCCTGTGGCTTTCTCTCTTTCTTCTCTGTTTGAATTTCATTCCGCTTACTCTAATAATAGGAGTAAGACATATTTTGATTGAGGTAGGCCACACTTTCACTGAAGTAACCCCATCAAAAGGTCTGAATTACAATGGGTTCACACCCACAGGAATGAATTAGGTCTAAATTATAATGGGTTCATACCCACAGGAATGGATTAGGTTTAAGAGCATGTTTTTCTGGGGTACTTAGCTCCAAACCACCATAGCCCCCAAAACTGTAAGCCTATATACAATTACAAGGTAAACTTTAAGAAACCTCCATTATACCACACGGGCACTTGCTCACTGCGCAGGCACGCTTTCTCGTCTTCTTTTTCACCAGGAGGCCCTGGGGATCGAACCCAGGTCTTCCCATATGGTAGGTGGAAGCTCTGTCACTTGAGTCACATCTGCTTCCCTGGAAACCACTTTTTAATGGATAATAAAATACCCACATTACCAAATATTTCCATTTTGATTTCCTTATTCAAATTAGGAAAGAAGAATAGCAGGTTTCACTAAGCTTGTAATCATTCAAGCATTTGTGGAGCCTGGAACAAGAGTACAGATGTGGTCTCACAGTCTATATGTCTAAATAATTAAAAATTATAAATCAAGCTAATAAACCATTACATAAAATAGGTTCAGTATTCCTATGTTGACAAATATACCTTTATCATGACAAAAGTAAAAAATTGTGTGTAAAGCGATGGCTTTTAAATGACATTAAGTTGGCAAAAATATCAAATTTAATTATTAATTATTATTTTTCATGACTGGGTGGTCTGTTGATATTTGATATGAATAATAAAATGAGTACATAAATAGTTCATTAATTATTTAAAATTTATACCATTAAATTTCATTTCCTTGCCTTTATATTAGCAAAATAATTATGTTACAAGATTTTCCACATAAATTGTTTCAGTGACAGTAGTGCCAAATTGGACAAACTTTCTTGAGTAGTTGTAGTTCTTAGTTTTTTATTCATTTCAATTTGAAGAAAATGTGCCTTCTGCTCAGGAAATAGCAACTGACAGATTAATTTCTGAAAGCTATATTTTGATTCATAAATGAATCACATATATTAAACACTAAAATAGGGATGCATATGATAAATCATCACAGACCATGAGAACATATTTCAATTTTATTATAAATTATCACTTATATTCCACTTTTTACATTGTATCTCTTAAAGCACTATTTATTTTCATTTAGTAAAGAATCATAATTATGCTTTACTCATGTTACATAGAAACCTATGTAAATACAAATATAAGAAGAATGTTAATTGTTTAATATTGCACAAAAGCTCCTCAGTCACCAGGACAACAGCTGTGAATATTGTAATAATTTGTGAGCAGCTTCAGAATCATGAATGAGAATATGAAGAGAAGAAAGAAAATGGATATTCGTAGTAAAGGGAAGCAGTTCTTGATTATGCAAGAATCTATCGAATTATCTGTTCAAACAGGAAGTGTTTGGAAGTTAATGAATTTGTCTTTTCTCTTACCTAAACTTTTGCTCCTTGCCTATTCCTGGCACTCCAAGTAGAGTTCATTTCTGCCCTCTGGAGAGGCACAACCCATAAATCATCACAGCATTCCTTTGTTTCGAAAACACAGAGCAAGAGATGGGAAGTGTTTCTGTAGGGTCTGAGGGTGTCAGTCGTGGCAGCCCAATGTCAGATCCCAAACGACAGAGGTTCCCATCTGTTCTTTAACACATTTGTGTGTATGTAAACATCTGTGTTAGGCATGGCCCTTCAAAATGTGGGGCAGGAGGAGCCCCTGTTGCTTGGGCCTACAGGTACTACTGGGCCTGGTGAAGGACAAATGACTTCGCCCTGTGCTATGCAAAGAAAAGTTTACAATCTTTTGAATAGAGAAAATTGGTGGGATAATTGAGTAACCACAGGGCCTGTGATGGTATCAGTAAACAAGCCCAAAGAAATGCGTGTTAATGCTAAGGGTATCCTCTCTATGTTGTTAACAGTGAGTGAATTTGCCAAAACCTCAGTGGTCCCATGAAATGTGAAGTATTGATTTGAATTTATTCATTTTGTGGTTTGTGTTTAAGTTGTAAACCTAAATTCTAAACAATTCTTAATTTTGAGAAGCATTATCATATTCACTTTGAAAATCTCCTAAGGTGAAGTAAGTCTCACATGCAGGTACAGGACTTGTGTTGATTTATAGGTATTAGGATTGGATTATTGAAAACAATCATTCCTGTTGTCTTGAATGATTTCTTGAAACAATAATGATTTATTTTAGAGTGTTCTGGGAGAACTACTTTCTTCAAAGAAGTCACATCAGGGGCAAGTTATTAATTCAAAGCTGCAGTCCCATATTTAGGAATTAGATGGAGGAAACTGATCAGGAATCTTCCTTTAAAACACTGGGAAAATACCTGTAAAAGAATGCATTTCTACTTCTCCTCAGAGGCAACATTACCTAATGGTGGTATAAAATTATCCTGCCTAATTTCTCTTATATTATCTACACTGCCCAGCATGGTACCTTGCACACAGAAAGCACTTACTGGTAAGTTCAGGTAGTTACCAAAAAAGTAAAGAGCAAAAGCTAACATATATTGCATATCAATACTTTTCTTAAGTTTTAAAACGTTCACAACAATGTAGTATACTTTCTTGGGATACGATGTCTTGAGAGTTTAAAGATATGCATCAGAACAATAAACACTAAATTCAAGAAAATTTTACCACTGAGGTGAAGGGAGGAAATGAGATGGGGAGGGGGTGCCTAGAAGGATTCAAATATATTTGAATTTTTTTAAAGCTGAGTGGTATGTTTAAGGGTATCTATTATATTATTAGCTAAGTATTTTTATATGTCTGAAATATTTCATTAAATGCAACTCAGATATAAAAAGTCTTTCCAGCATTTGTTGATGCTCCCACACCTGCTCTGAATGGCCTGTGAAAAGCAGTATTAGTTTCCTGTGGTAGTTGTAATAATTTACCATAGACTTGGTGCCTGAAAAGATCACAAATTCATTCTCCGAGAATTCTGGAGGCCAGAAGTCCAAAATCAGTTTCAGGGGACTGAAATAAAGATGTTGGCAGGGATCTAAGGGAGAGTCCCTGCCCTGCTTCATTCCTCTTCTGGTGACTGTGGCATTACTTGGCTTATGGTCCGGTCACTTCAGTCTCTGCCTCCACGGCCACACTGTCTTCTGTGTCAAATCTCCCTCTGCCTCTCTCTTATAAGGACACTTGTGACTACATTTAGGGCCCACCTAGATAATCCAAAATAATCTCCCCATCTCAAGATCCTTAATCATACCTGCAAAGACTCTTTTCCACATACGGTAACAATGACAGGTTTCAGTGACTAAGACCTGACCACAAGTACCTTTACCTTCAGTCATAATAGATGCACGGTCCTTTCCTAAGATTGGGGTTGAATAAAACTGGCTCAAGGGTAGTAAATAAAAGGTACTAATTAACTAACAAGGAATTTTAACTATGCTGGAGATTTGGAGCATGAAGCATGGGGCTGGTATTTTGTCAGTAATGATCTCAAATAAGAACCCTTCATTTCTTCATTAACAAGGAGACCTTTATTACGTCATTTAACCTGTGTTCATCTGTGTATCTTTCTGAACACTGGAGGAACAATTGAGTATGTTTTGGGGATTAGATGAGATAAAAGTGTCTGAACAGAACATTTTTGGAGGAATGCTTCCATAACTTGTTGAGCTATCTTTTGTCTATTATTTTTTACTTTTTGAATTTGAAATAAGGTTTGAATTAAAAAAAGAATATTTTAGCACTATCCAAGGGGAAAAAAGAGCCTGTCAGTATATTCATTAAATTTATAAATGGCACCAAACTTGGAGGAACTCTTCGTATTGCTATAGCAATAGTTTTTGGGTTTTTTTAAGAATTTTTTTTAAAGATACTTAGATTACATATGTTACATAGAATATATAGGGAATTCCCATATGCCCCACTATCCACACCCCCCACATTTTCCTACATTGGCAACACCTTTCATTAGTGTGCTACATTCAATGCAATATGAGAAACACTTTTTGGAACACTGCCACTAAGTTTACATTGTAGTTTACACTCTCTCCCACTCAACTCTGTAGGGTGAGGCAGGATATATAATGACTTGTATTTGTTGTTGTAATGTCATTTAGGATGGTTCCCAAGTCCCCAAAATACCCCCATATTATACCTATTTTTCCCTCTCCCTACTCCCAGAACCTCCAGTGGCCACTGCCTCCACATCAATGATCTTCCTTCCACTGCTAGAATCACAATAGGTCTATAGTAGAATCCATACTAATCTTCTCTGTATTGTTCCAATTTTAGTATGTGTGCTGCCGAAGTGAGCACTATGGCTATAGTTTAAAGAAGAGTAAACACTTTGGACTTTGACAGAATAGTAATGCTGAACAGCATATTAGCTGCACACAGTAGCAGCCCACAACGCATTATTTGATGATGCTTTTTATTTGATTGGCATTTAAAGCAGTAAAAAAGCAAGAGTGGAATTCTGACTTGCAAACGTAAAAGCATCTCATAGACAACTACAAATAAATCATTCTCTGTTAGTATTTTCAGTGTTTGCATAGCATATAGTCCATTAAATGTTTATTGAATAAATGAATGAAAGAGCACATTTCAGACTTAAGTGGGTTTAAATTAAAAATCTTATCAGAACCCCAAGTGATGAACATGCAGATAAAAGTTTGAGAAATTTTGCCACAGAGCACCTGTCCCATGCCCCATTCAGGTATATTCTCCCTAGCTGTACCATTTAGAAGGAGATGTAGCTATGTGAACATGGCCATTCTCCAAGAGACAGGTAATGAAGGTAATAGTCTTAAATTATACTAATCCACTTCCTAGGTATAGGAACTTCTTCTTTGTTGTCTGGAGGCATCCACCTTCCAGTGGGGGGATTAGGATTGTTGTAAGAAAACTAGGAAGATATACAAGTGGATTCTACAGCTGAAATCTTACAAGAGCAGAGGCCCGAAATATTCCCCCTCGACCCAGTCCTCAGCGCCGAATTGCAGCACGGCGCCCCCCAACCGCCCTTGCTGCCTCCCGCAGGCAGGCGGGCGCACCAGGAGCAGAAGGCAAGCAAGGTGGCCCGGGAGGCACGGGCTTGGCTCAGGAGGCTCCCTGATAATTCATTTTAAAGAAACCTTACTATATTGGTCTACCAAAGGGGTGTCACTGCAAAGTACCAGAAATCTGTTGGCTTTTTCTGTTTTTTTTTTTAAGATTTATTTCTCTCCCCTTCCCCCCACCCCAGCCAGTTGTCTGCTCTCTGTGTCCATTCACTGTGTGTTCTTCTGGGTCCACTTGTAGTCTTGTCAGTGGCACTGGGAAACTGCATCTTTTTTTTGTTGCATCATCTTGCTGCGTCAATTCTCTGTGCGGCACCACTCCTGGGAGGCCTGTGCTTTTTTCACATGGGATGGCTCTCCTTACGGGGTGCACTCCTTGTGCATGGCGCTCCCCTACACAGGGGACACCCCTGTGTGGCGCGGCACTCCTTGCACGTATCAGCACTGTGCATTGGCGAGCTCCATATGGGCCAGGAGGCCCTGGGTTTGAACCCTGGACCTCCCATGTGATAGGGAGATGCTCTATCAGGTGAGCCAAATCACTTCCCATGTTGGCTTTTATAAAAGGTAATGTTTGAGGGAAAAGCTTACAGTTACAAGGCCCTAACTCAGGGTTGCTTTCTCATCAAAGTTAGTTGCCACATATTGCAGCAAGATGGTCACTGATCTCTGCAAGGGTCCAGCCTTCCCATCTGGGTTTCCTCTCTCTCAGCTGCAGGCTGGCAGAGGGCTTGTCTCTCAGGGCTTCTTCTCTCTCCTGACATAGGGCTCATTTCTTTCTGGGTCTTCTATAGCCTCTCTTCCCAATGTCAGCTTCAAACTATCAGGCAAATGGCTCATCTCTCCCCAGGGCCCCAGGATCAAAAATGACAGAGAGAGGATTGTGGGAAAATGGCGATGGACTAACAGGCATTGCTGAATGTTTTCACAAAAACAACAGAAAAAGAGCCAAAAGCTGTCCCAGCAACCTGCTTTGGGGGTCAGCAGACCAATGCAGTGCTATATAACTCCCAGAAGGGTGAGAGACAGAGAGACAACACTGAAAGGACAAATGTGAATTACCAAGCCCCCATGGCAGCTGGGAAGGGCTCCCCCACCCCCAAGATATTAAGCTGGGGTAAAACCCCTGACTCACTGCAGCCAACTGAAAGGGGAAGAGATATCTTCCTCCCTGTCAGTTTCAAGGGAAAAGGGAGGGGAGGTCCAGGTGCTTTTCCTCAGTGAATTTGACTAGCAGAGGCTGCGTTGAATCTCTGATCTGGAGATTCAACACAGGAACACAGGAAAGCTGAGACTGAAACACCTCTGTGAAAGGGGTGCTGACTAGCACCATCTGCTGGCCAGTCTGTAAATTGCATGGACAAAAATTATTGACGCTCTCCTGGGAGAGAATCTGTGCCCCACTAGTGAGCCCTGGCCTGATTTTGAAATTCTAAACTGGGCAATCTTAAAAACTGAGACTAAGATGAACCAAATATCAAAGAAGAGCTGTGGGGGAAAAAAATAGGCAAGAGAGAGAAATTAGCCATCAGAGCAAATTCACCAATATATTCAATGCCTACACATCAACAAAAAATTACAAGCCATACTAGGAAACAGGAAGAGATGGCCCAGCCAAAGGAACAAACCAAATAGCCTGAAGAGATACAGGATTTAATACAATTAATCAGTGATAATCAGACAACTGTCTTAAATCCCTTCAAAGAGTCTAAAGAAAATATGACTAAAAAAATAAATGATACTAAGAAGACAGTGGGAGAGCATAAAGAACAATTTGAAAGCCTGCAAAGAAAAGTAACGGACCTTATGGGAATGAAAGACACAATGATGGATGAGATTAAAAATACATTAGAGGGAAGCGGACTTGGCTCAAAGGTTAGAGCGTCCGCCTACCACATGGGAGGTACACAGTTGAAACCCAGGGCCTCCTTGACCCGTGTGGAGCTGGCCCACACACAGTGCTGATGTGCACAAGGAGTGCTCTGCCATACAGGGGTGTCCCCCATGTAGGGGAGCCCCACGCACAAGGAGTGCATCCCGTAAGGAGAGCCACCCAGCACAAAAGAAAGTTCAGCTTGCCCAGAAGTGGTGCTGCACACACGGAGAGCTGATGCAGCAAGATGATGCAACAAAAAGAGACATAGATTCCCAGTACCACTGACAAGAATACAAGTGGACACAGAAGAACACACAGCGAATGGACACAGAGAACAGACAACTGGGCAGGGGGAAAGGGGATAGAAATAAATAAAAATAAATCTTTAAAAAAATACATTAGAGGCACATAAGAGCAGATTTGAATTGCTTGAAGACAAAAATTAGTGATTTCAAAGACAGAATATCTGAACTGGAGAATACAGGAGAACAGAAAGAGAAGAAAATGGAAAAAATGGAACAAAGTATCAGGGAATTGAATGACAATGCGAAATGCACAAATATTCACATTTTTGGTGTCCCAGAAGGAGATGAGAATGGAAAAGGGGAAGAAAGAATATTTGAGGAAATAATGACTGAAAACTTCCCAACTCTTATGAAAGACATAAATATCAATATTCAAGAAGGACAACACACCTCAAATAGAATAATTTTGAAAAGACCTACCCCGAGACAGCTACTATTCAGAATGACAAATATCAGAGATAAAGAAAGGATTCTGAAAGCAGCAAGAGAAAAGCAAAGCATCACATACAAGGGAAACTCAATAAGATTAAGTGTCGACCTCTCATGAGAAACAATGGAAGAGAGAAGAAAGTGGTATAATGTATTTAAGGTACTGAAAGAGAAAAACTACCAGCCAAGAATTCTGTATTCAGCAAAGATGTGCTTCAAAAATGAAGGTGAGGGGGAGTGGATTGGGCTCAACTGATAAGAGCATCTGCCTACCATATGGGAGGTCCAGGGTTCAAACCCAGGGCCTCCTGACTTGTGTGGTGAGCTGGGCCACATGCAGTGCTGATGTGCACAAGAAGTGCCATGCCACACAGGGGAACCCTATGCACAAGGAGTACGCCCTACAAGGAGAGCTGCCCCAAGTGAAAAAGTGCAGCCTGCCCAGGAGTGGCACTGCACACATGGAGAACACAGCAAGATGATGCAACAAAAAGAGACACAGATTCCTGGTGCCACTGACAAGAATGTAAGTGGACACAGACAACACACAGCAAATGGGCAGAAAGCAGACAATGAAGAGGGGTGGTAGGGGAGAGAAATAAATGAAAAATATATCTTTTTTAAAAAATGAGGGTGAGTTCAAAGTCTTCACAAAAACTGATAGAATATGTTACCAAAAGGTCTGATTTTCAAGAGATACTAAAGGGGGTGCTGCAGCCTTAAAGGAAAAAACAAGAGGGAGAGTTATAAAGAAGAGTTTAGAAAAGAAGATTATTAGGAAGGGTAAACTAAAGGATAGGAAGATAGAAAACAGAAAGATAAGACAACAGAGAGCCAAAGGACAAAATGGATGAAGTATGTAATGCATTTACAGTAATAACACTGAGTGTTAAATGGACTGAATTCCCCAATCAAAAGACAAAAACTGATAGAATGGATAAAAAAATATGAACTGTCTATATGTTGTCTACAAAACACCCACCTCAGACATAAGAACACAACTAGGTTAAAATGAAAGATTGGAAAAAGGTATTCCATGCAAATAGTAACCCAAAAAGAGCTGACATAGACTAGATAAATGTAAAATAATGACATTATAATATATGAACAATAATTACCCAGTGCAACTGGCAAATCGTTCCTGTGATCGGTATTCTGTAATTTTTTTCATACAAAATAAACACTTGCTTTTAATTGAGGAGCACTGGAGAAGAGATATATTTTTGGATACTTCATTTTTCATTAACCCTTTCTTATTCATACTATTTAATTAAAGTAAGCTATCTGGATCAATAATGATTTAGCATGACTATTGGTGAACAAGATTGTAAGTTTTTCTGCCTCATAAAATTATGAGTTAGCAAATTATTATCTGCTGGAATTCATTCCAATAAGATGTGAAGAATTCCCAAATAGGAATGTGATTATCTAGAAAGAATTATTGCCTAAATGGAAATTAAATAACTAAACCATTAATTTCATTCTTAGAGATTATTATGTCCAATAGTTAGAGCTGTAATATAAAAATTAGAATTATATTATAATTAATTTCTATTATATTTGAATTATTTACATGTATAAAGGTTTGTTGCTATGCTATCTATTTTTTATAATTGACTATATTAAATCTAACCTAGCCTTGCACTCTTTTTTAAAATACATAATTTCAATATATTTTTCTATTTATTTTACAATTTTAAAATAAAGGACCTTTTAACAGCTAAAAAAGTCATTGAGCATACACTGTGGATAGATCATATGGTATATGACTATATTTCAGTAAAACTGCTTATTAAACAAATAAAGAACTGTGCAAGAATAGCCAGAAATAGCAGCTATGTATAGCAAGGGAAACAGAGATTGAGAGGTGATGAAATTTCTTATTTGTCTGTTTTATTATTATTATTATTACTGAAATAATGAAAATGCTTTAATAATGATTGAAGTGATAAATGCACAACTATGTGATTATACCAAATACCACTGATTGTGCACTCTGGATAAATTGTATGTTTTATTAATATGTATCAATAAAATTGAATTTTTAAAAAATGACAGCACATTCTCTCTTCCTGTGTATCTTCATGAGTGAGTGTCCGTTTATATCAGCCCACCAAGGGGGCGGGGACTCAACCTGAGTCAGGCCTTACTGATAAGGCAGAATCAAAAGCCTTAAATAGATTTTTATCAAGTAAACTTAATCAGAGGCCCCTCACTGAATTTAATACAGTCAAAGGGTACACCCAGATGAATAGATTAGTTTACACACATAATCTTTCTCTTTTGGGAATTCACAAGCATAATCTCCAACTGTCACACCTACCATCTTCCTTAATCAAATAATCCTCCAAAGATAGAAATGGTGGGACATCTTCTGCTCTAGCAGGTAGTGGCACTGATAGGGGAAAAAGGCATCCTGTTGATCCTTTGCTTGATGTATTAGTTATATATTGCTGTGTAACAAGTTACACAGCGATAGCTTAAAAAAACAATAAACATGTATCATCTTACAAAGTTTCTGTACATCAGGAATTTGCGAGTAACTTTAGCCTGATGGTTCTGGCTCGGGGTCTTTTAGGAGGCTGCAATCAACACGTCTGCCAGAGCTGCTGTTACCTAAAGAGGCTGGAGGCCACGCATCCAAGGTGGACCACTCCCTTCACTGGCTACTTGGAGGTGGTTGGTGGTGGACAGCCTCGGTTCCTCTCCATGTGGATCTCTCCACAGGACTGCTTTAGTAACCTTAAGACATGGTGGCTGGCTTCCCCAAGAGCAGGTGAAACAAGCAAGGCCAAGGCAGCAACTGTAGTGTCACACACTGACATTTCAGCAATATCCCATTAGTCGCACAAGTCAGACTTATTCAGTGTGGGAAATACCACCACTAGGAGGGCTTTGTGGTAAAGAATTAACTTTATCCTAAGAGAGTTGTAGCCTTTGTCCTAGCTCCTGGGGGTAACATCTACACCTCTGGAAATTTCTCAGTGTTAGGAGTTATTCACGGTGGACTCCCAACACTGCACCTGATAGTTTATGTTAATGAGCTGACTCAGGCTGAGGCTGGCCATACCTGTAGTCTTAGTGGGATGGCTGGCCAAGCCAGAAACACCAACCTTGTGATTAGAGGGCTGGGACTTTAAGTCACAGTTATCAGCCTGGATTCAATCATGTGGATTCTATCAGTCATGCTTGTGTGATGAAACCCCAGTAAAAACTCTGAATACTGAAACTCAGGTGCACTCCCCTGGTTGGCAATGTTTTTTGAGTACTGCCTTATATTCATTCACTAGGTGAATGATGGATCCTGACTCCACGGGGAGAGGACATCAGAAATAAAAAAAGAAATAAAATAGAGTTACTATGACTAAGAGATTTAAAATAGAGTTGGGAGGTCATTCTGGAGATTACTCTTAGGTAAATATCAGCTAGATAATACAAACTGCCAAAGTATGCAAAACCTCAAGCAACAATGCTTCTCAAAACCCCGAGGACATGGAAGTGGACTTGGCCCAGTGGATAGGGCATCTGTCTACCACACGGGAGGTCTGCGGTTCAAACCCCGGGCCTCCTTGACCCGTGTGAAGCTGGCCCACGTGCACTGCTGATGCGCACAAGGAGTGCCATGCCATGCAGGAGTGTCCCCACGTAGGGGAGCCCCACGTGCAAGGAGCGCGCCCCATAAGGAGAGCCGCCCAGCGCGAAAGAAAGTTCAGCCTGCCCAGGAATGACGCCGCACACACGGAGAGCTGACACAAGATGACACAACAAAGATTCCTGTGCCGCTGACAACAACAGAAGCGGACAAAGAACACGCAGCAAATGGACACAGAGAGCAGACAACGGGGGGGGGGCGGTTGGGGGGCGAAGGGGAGAGAAATAAACAAAAATAAATAAATCTTTAAAAACAAAAACAAAAAACAAACCCAAGGACATCCAGACACCATAAAACAAGCCACAAGATAAAGAACTCAGTTAAGTAACCTGAAGGACAGCTGGAGTACCCCAAACATTCACCAACCATAACCTGTCAAATCTTCTTTTTCTTTAGAAACCTTGCCTGAAAATGCCAAGATGGGACACAATTTGAGTTGCTACCCGAGCCTGTGCTCCCCAAATTTTAATTTTAAGACCCCAAATGAATGTCGTTTGTTGCCTTGCAGCTTAGTTTCTTTCTTGGTTGACATCACATGGTGTCAGAAATGGCATCTGAAGTGACCACTAAACTTACTCTGGAGACATCATAGAATTTAAGCACGGTATTGGCAAGAGCCCCTTTGAGCCAAGTTAGTATAGGGAAAGACGGAAGGCAGCTGGGACCTGGCAGAGAACATGGTCATGAATCCCCACCTGGAAACCTTTCCCTGCTACTAAGAACTAAGCCAGAAAGACCCCACCTAGACCCTGGCCATGAAGTCCCATTTGGAATTATTTCCAGGGTCATGGGAAGCCCCAGATAACTCCAAACAGGCCTCCAGTGGTCCCCTGAGAGCTAACAGGCAGGTATAGTAAGACAACCAGTCAGAAAGGGGAGGAGGAAAGGTCTTAAAAAGGCTTAACCTGGGGCCCCACACACGTCTCATTCTGTAGCACACCTACACCCATGTCCAGGGCTGTGTGCTGGTTTTCATTTCTTGTTTCTTAATAAACTCTTTACTCCCTTGCCTGCCCTACAGCGTGTCCTTAAATTCTTTTATGCTTCATAGCCAAGAATCTAGAAGCCTAGAACTCAGAGTCTTCTGCTAACGCCTTGAACTCTGTCTCCCTGATGGCTCCAGGTTCCTGCAGGTGAGTCCTTCCTGCTCTGAACTTCCCTCTTTCTTTGTTGAGGTTCTAGCCTTTCATTGGGTATCTTCTGGTAAAGGGCATTTTGAACTTTTGTTCTTTTGGTTTAGGCTTGTATTAGTCAGTCAAAGGGGCACTGATACAAAGTACGAGAAATCTGTTGACTTTTATAAAGGGTATTTATTTAGGGTAAAAGCTTACACTTACAAGCCCCAAAGAGTCCATCTCAAGGCTGCTTTCTCACCAAAGTCAGTTGTCAGGTGTTGAAGCAAGATAGCTGCCGATCTCTGCAAGGGTTCAGCCTTCCTCTCTCTGAGGTACAAGCAGGCATAGGGTGTGTTTCTTTCTGGGCTTTCTCAGGGCTGCAGACTATCAGGCAAATAGCTCATCAATCTTCCTGGGGCCACAGGACCAAAGTTCTCTCCTCTGCCATGTCTATGGAGCTCTCTCTCTTCCCATGTCTTCTTCTGTGTGTCTTCTTGACTGAATGTCCATTTATATCAGCCCATCAATGGGGTGGGAACTCAAGCCTCAGTCACACCCTACCAACACAGTGGAATCAGAGCCCTAATCTTAACATAATTTAATCAAAGACATCTCAGCTGAATCTAATATAATCAAAGAGTATCACACCCAGAGGAACAGACGAGTTTATAAACATAATCCACTCTTTTTGGAATTCATAAATAATATCAAACTACTAAAGGGCTGGTGGCAGAAGTCCTTTTGTGTCTGCCCTTTTTGGAATACAAGGAAAACTTCCTGTCTGCTGAATGAACAATTGGAACTTCAAAAACTCCCACCTTGGTATCGAGCTCTTTTCAGTGAAGGGACACCTCCCTAACAATCGATTTGGCCTATGTTCTGATTGTGAGCAATCAATCATTTTGGTGGTCACAGGACAGGCACTTAAATGCTATTAGAGCTCTGGCCACCTTTTTTCTTTTTCTTTTTTTTTTGAGGTACTGGGCACAGGGATTCAACCTGGGACCTCGTTGTGGGAAGCTAGAGCATAACCACTGAGCCACATTGGCTTCCTTGAGTTGATTTTTTCATCTGTTTTGCTTGTCGTTTGTTTTGTTTTTTTCAGGAGGCACTAGGAACCAAACCAGGACCTCTCATGTGGGAGGCAGGCACTCAACCACTTGAGCCACACCTGCTCCCTCTGGCCACCTTTTTTTTTTTTTAAGATTTATTTTATTTATTTATCTCCCCTCCCCCCCTCCATTGTCTGCTCTCTGTGTCTATTTGCTGTGTGTTCTTCTGTGTCTGCTTACATTCTTGTCAGGCAGCACCGGGAATCTGTGTCTCTTTTTGTTTCATCATCTTGCTGCATTGGCTCTGTGTGTGTGTGTTGCCACTCCTGGGCAGGCTGCGTTTTTCATGTGGGGTGGCTCTCCTTGTGGGGCATACTCTTTGCACGTGGGGCACCCCTGAGGGGGGCACCCCTGCGTGGCACAGCACTCCTTGCACGCAGTAGCACTGTGCGTGGGCCAGCTCACCGACATGGGCCAGGAGGCCCTGGGTACCAAACTCTGGACCTGCTATATGGTAGGCAGATGCTCTATAAGTTGAACCACATCCGCTTCCCTCTGGCCACCTTTTGATGAGAAGCCTTGGCTTCCAAAGAAGAAGACTCTGAAAAGATAAATTGATCATGGATGGGCTAGATAAATACAAGGTTGCCTGCGACCCTCAAGACAATTTCTGTGCAACTACAGATACCTGGTCATGAGTCAGACAACTAGAGCACAGGCTGTCTACCAGGTAAAACATGTATCCTGTGAAAGGCACACTGCAAAACATCACAGTTGCCCAAAACCCCAACAATTTCTCTCAGACTTAGACTTTAGGATTGCTCACAATCAGAACTAACTAAAAGAATGGGTTCCAATTTCTAAGAACTCTAATGGTACACTGCCATCTAGAATCTAGAACACCAGATGGTTTCATGTACAAAAATCATGGTCTTGCCTCAGGTAAAATTTCATCCTGCTGGACCTGGAACACTAGAGAAAATCATGAAGTATAATGGCCACAATGGGAATCTTTCAATATGCCTAAATTGATATATTTACACACTTAACTAGAAAATAGAGGCTCTAAAACTAAGCAACCAGAATGAGCTATTTAATTGGTACTTAGAAGCTTCTAAACATATAACTAATTCTAATATTGCCTCTCACCAAGAAACAAATACTAAATTAACAAAAACTAGCACTTATCTAAGTGCCTTATCAAGCTTGAAAAATAGTCCAGGACTCCCGAATCTGACCATTCTAAACCTTTTTTTTTTTTAAAGATTTATTTATTTCTCCCCCTCTCGTTGTTTTGCACTGTCTGTCTGGTCTCTGTGTCTGTTCAATGTGTGTTCTTCTCTGTCTGCTTGTCTTCTCTTTAGGTGGCATAGGGAACCAATCCTGAGGCCTTCTGGAATGGGAGAGAGATGCTCAATCTCTTGTACCACCTCAGCTCCCAGGTCTGCTGCGTCTCTCATTGTCTCTCCTCTGTGTCTTTGGCCAGCACTCTGTGTAGGTCAGCACACCTGCACAGGCCAGTACTCTGTGTGGGCCAGGATGCCGCGCAGGCCAGCATGCCGTGTGGGCCAGCTAGCTGTGCAGGCCAGCTTGCTGCTGCACAGATAGCCTGCTTTCACCAGGAGGCCCCAGGAATTGAACCCTGGATATTCCTAATGGTAGACGGAAGCCCAATCACTTGAGCCACATCTGCTTCCCTCTAACATTCTTTAAACCTTTCCTGTCCTCCTTCTCTATGTCATAGCTTAAATTTAACTCCCCTCCTATAGTAATAAGACTTCCCAAATCTTACTGAAGACCCAGTTAGTTTTGCAAAAGAATTCAGTCTTATAATTCAGACTGATGAGGTTGGATATGCGAATCTTTACCAATTAATTTACATGACTCCTGGTGAAAGTTATGTCAAAATCTGGATAGACAAAGGTAATTGGAAAGATCCCTTAAAAGGCTTTTCAAATGAAGAGCTATTGACAAAACAGAAGCACTTAGGTTGGCTAAAGAACTTCATAAGGTTATACCTGAAGTTTTTCGCAAATTATTGATTTTTAAAAATCCAACAATGTACCCGGAAACTCAATGAGCCCATCTATAAATATTATAACAATCTCAGGAAAAATCCTTTAAACAATTCTCAAGTTTTGACCATATTAACTCAGAAACCTCTACCCAATTTAATTCTACTTTTGTAAACGGCCTTTCAGAAGAACTAAGTACAACTCTAAAATATAAACAACTAAACTAGGCCACAGTGGAACCTAATAATTTACTGGATCTTACAGGTCAGTTAGCTCACACATCTTTTAAAAGGCTGAAGAAAAGAAATCCTCCCAAGCTAAAACAGTGCAAATACAAGTAGCACAAACCATGAGTTTCCAATTATGGCAGCTGAATAAGCCCCCTATGAATGCTTTAGGCACCAGGGTTCAGGGTGCTGGTTCTTGCAATTACTGTAAACAACCTGGACTTTGGGGAAAAGACTGTCCCAAACTACCCCAAAAACAATCTAATACTCTTTGCCCTCCAAGAAAGAAAATTGCCTTTCAATGTGACTGCTAGGACTGCTCCAGGGATACGGCAGAGCTTTTTCCAGATGTCCATGTCACAGAGTTAAATGAAATAGATCTGATAATTAGAAACAAGGGTATCCTGGCTCTAAAAGATACAGGGGCCACCTTCTCTATCTTAAATCCCACCGCCCTCGTTAACCCTCTTCCCTGGAGTACAGAAACAATTCAAAGGGTGGGAGTCTCCAATGAACCACATAACCATCTTGAATTCCCTCCAATTTCATTTCATTTAGGGCCTTTATAAGGCAGTCATCAATTTGTATTAGTCCCCTTTTTACTTTCTGGGAAGAGATTTCTTTGCATTTTTCCAAGCACACTTATCTATTTCCCAAAAGGGGGAATTTAATTTGAAACTCCTAAAGCCAGATTGAATAGACAAGGATAAGGAGTTAAATCCCTTATATATTCCTATCCTTTCAGTCAATGAAATAAAATTTAAACACCACCCTCTTTTAGATACTATTCCAGCCCATTTATAGTCCACATCACCTACTGATATGGGCCCCATTCTTTCTGCCCCATCTATCCCTGCCCCCAGAACTGCCTCTCAAAATCAACAATTAAAAGAATGTTTAAACTCTGTAAAAATTGGATTCATAATTTTTCTTTGATGGTTCAACTTTTATATGCCTTGCTTAAAGCTGAACGAGTTGAGCCCCTTATTTGGGATGAAACCAGTCAAAATTCCTTCACGTTTGCTCAGCTGTAGGACACTGTAATTACAAATTCCTACCCACCCCTGACCATGAATGAGAAGGGAACACCTTAGGTTTCCTTGCACAAAAGCATAGAAACCAACATAAACCTTTAGGAAATTATAGCCAGTAATTAGACACTACAGTCAAGGAACTTCCCCCTTGCATGAGGTCCTTTGTGCAATAGTAAAACTTTTAGACTCACCTGAAAAATTAATTATGAGGCACAACTCACCCTGCAGCACGTCTGCATCTACATCTCAAACTGTACTTTTCTAGTTATCTTGTTTCTTTACACCCTTAAAAATTAATTATGAGATCTCCCTTAATTATTTATGTCCCTCATTCTGTGGAAGCCCTCTCTACCAACAGATTAACTTCTTAAGGAATTTTCTTACTTTTCTCTCCCAATGTCTCTTGTTTGTTGTCACAACTTTACTTCTAACTTTTTCTGACAAAACTCCTCACAACTGCATAGCTTTAACTGACTAATTATTAATCCCTTGAGTAGATTTTCAACAAACCTCAACTGATAATGCAGATGTTATCTGGTATACAGATGAATTTGTTACTACCTGTAACCATGGAACATAAAAGCAAATTCTTTACTTAATCTTATATCAGCCCAGCAAGCTGAACTTTTTGCCTTCAAAAGAACCTGCTTTCTTCCAGAAGGAAAAACAGCAAATATATACACTGATAGTTGGTATACTTTTGAGGTTGTTCATGATTTGGGGATGTTATGGAAACAAAGAAGAAAAAACAAACAAACAAACAGAAACAGCTCTTATGTTTTGGAATTGTTAGATGCTATACTCTTACCAAAGGCTTTAGATATAATTAAATTCCTAGTCATTCTTGGACAAATATGGATGAAAATACTGACAACCACATGGCAGATACTGCTGCAAAAAAAATGCAGTGTCAAATTCTAATCCTATTCCTGTTGCTATAATAACTTTTGAACCAAACAATTATACTGGAAATATTTAAAAATTACTCCTTGAGGCTCAACAAAATACTCCTCCTCAGGAGATTAAAAAAAAAAAAAAAAAAAAGGGAGGACGCGGACAGGGGAGCAGGAATGCCGGCTGCTTTTATAAGCCTGCAATCAAATCATAGTTTAGCCCTAATGGGAAACCAGTCCTCCCTAATTGCCACCAGGAAATTGTTTTAAAAATTATTCATAAAATGACTCATTAGAACACTGATAAAATGGTAGGCTGTGGAAAGCAATATTTCTGAAAACCATCCCCTAAAATAACTATAAAAATATATCACAATTGTTTAATTTGTCCCAAACATAATTCAGGAAAAACTTTCCATAGCTTTAAAGGACATTTTCCCTTACCTACTAGACCTTTAGAAATTTAGCAATTGGACTTTATTCAAGTACCCTTATTCCAAGGCTATAATGTGTTTTTGTAATGATTTGTATGCATTCTCACTGGGCTGAAGCCTTTCTCTGTAGATAGGCTACTATAGATGCTGCCACAAAGGTATTATTATTAATAGTAAAAAATAATTTCATATTGGGAAATTCTCTTAGAACTTCACAGTAATAGAGAACCCACTTTTCAGGACAAATTATAAAGAAAACAATGTGCAAAATATGGCCTATTTGGCAACATTTTCATTGTGCCCACTACCCTCTATCTTCAGGCTTAGTAGAAAGAACAAATGGTGTAATTAAAACTCAATTAGTGTATAGAATCCCTCAATCTACCATGGCAAAAAAAACGTACTTATAATCTTATTAAATCTAATATCCACTTCTTTTGGAAAACATAAGTTATCCCATTTGAAATTATAACAGAGAAACCTGTGAAAATAAACTCAAAATATACTAACCTATTGTCAGGAACTAATCAAAACATTAAGGAAAAATGAAACCCTGGTAGAACAATCCTTTTATAGTGCACTCTGGGGAAATGAAGATGTTCAAAACTGCAAAACCTCAATCTTCAGCCTATCAACTTTGTATACTGGAAAGACACCTCCATAAAGATGTATCCCAACCTTGCTGGAAAGGACCCTATCGGGTACTTTCAAATAACCCATGTGCAACTAAATTAGAAAATATTAATTCTTGGATTCATATTTCTCATTTAAAGAAAGGTCCCAGCCCTTCCTGGAAATTCATTCCTGCTGGGAACCTAAAGCTCAAAGTTACCAAGGACCAGCTGTAGATGGCATTTGATGCAAATGGCTAACCCAAAAACCAGATCAGAACTGATTTTCATCAGATTAAAATGAAGTCTGGGAGTGGATCCCACTCAAGCAATTGGGTACCTCTCTCCCACCACGTGGGAGGCCCCAAGTTCAGTTCCCAGTACCTTTTAAAAGAAGATGAGCAAACAGAGAGCATACAACCAAAAGACACAGAGAGCAGCAGCAAATGCAAACAATAAGGAGATGAGGGAAAAGAAACACTTCTTTATAAAAAAAATGAAGTCAATAATGTTGCTATAATCTTCATTATTTTCCTATTAGCTCTTTTATTCACATTTTATTCCTCTCTCACTCCATCTTTATACTCCAGTCCATCTTTGTCTTCCAGAGATAAATCCTAACCCTTTTAAATTCCTCGTTCTCAAACTTACCTTTTCTTTCTGGTCCCTTGCCATTCATCATTCTTTATCCCAGCCATACAAAAAGCTGCTGACCAAGGCAATCTATCAAATTACTGTGTCTATGCTAATTTAGACTCACAGAAGGGCCAAGTATTGGCCACACCTATAGGCACTTATTTAGTTGGCTAAATCTTAGATCTTGGGGAGACTTAATTTGTAGCATATTTTGAAATGTGCTAATCCTTTTTCTTATTATAGTCACTATAATCTCTCTTATACATTATCTCCAGAATAACAGCTGTAACTAACACCCACAACTACTTAGTCATACTAATGCACCAAACCCTTGATCTTAAAGCTTACACTTATGAAACTTAATTCAGTAATGACAAAACTAAACCTAATTATAATTAATGCCTAAGAGTCATCTCCTGAAAGCCTTGTTGCTCAAATGTGGCCCCTCACTAAGCCAAACTCTGCAAATAAACTTACTGCCTTCCTCCCTCACTGGAGCATGACTCTCAGAGACCAGCTTCCCCAGCATTGAGGGATTAATACTAAATGTTGAAGAGCAATGCTTTCGGAGAAGGATCTTGATCAAAAGGGCAAAATGTATAAATAAATAAACAAACAAAATAAAATAGAGTTGCTATGGCTAGATTTAAAATAAAGTCGGGTGGTGATTCTAGAAATAACTCTTAGACTATTGAATATCACCTAGATATCACAAACTGCCAAAGTATGCAAAACCTCAAGCAACAATGCTTCTTAAAACCCCAGGAACATCCAGACACCATAGAACAAGCCACAAGATAAAGAAAGCAGTTAACTACCTAACTTGAAGGACAACAGGATACCCCAAATAGCCACCAACCACAAACAATCTGTCTAATCTTCTGTTTCTTAAAAAAACCCGTGACTGAAAAATGCCAAGACAGGACACAATTTGCTGCCTGAATCTTTGTTCCCCAAGTTGTAATTCTGACCCCAGATGAAAGCCTTTGTTGTCTTGCAGCTTAGTTTTTATTTCTCAGTTGACAGACGCTTCCCATTTCAGACTCTCCTAGACCTTACCCTATATGTTTCTTCTTTTGTTGGCCCTGATTTGTATCCCTTTTTTCTCTAATAAAACAGTAATCATAAGTATAGTTCTGTGAGTTGTTCTAAGAAATTATCAAATCTGACGGGGTGGTGGAAACTCCTGAATTTGTAGCCAGTTGGTCAGAAGTGAGGGGTGGACTGGAAGCCCCCAGACTTGCAGCTGGTATCTGAAGTGAGGGCACTGTTGTGGAGGACTGAACCGTTAACCCGTGAAGTCTGCCCTAACTCTGGGTAGTTACTGCCAGAAGTCTTTGCAAGGACCATCTTGGGGTCCCCATATTTGGTTGTGCAAAATCTTTATGATACCTTTTGTAATTTTAATACTCTAAGGAGTTAGAGTATATGTTTAATAGAAAATAATAACTCATAGGTACCAGGAATATGGATTTATTTGAATTAATCCTCCAGATGACATTATAAAATAGGTGTTTTTATTACTCCTTTCCCCAGAAGAGGAAATTGAGGAACTGAGAAGTTAAGTAACTTATCCAAATGTTCACCCAGTAAGTAGTAGAACCAGCATCTGAATCTGGATAATCTGGTTCTAGAGGCTGCTTTCTTAACCAGTGGGCAATTCTGCCCCCTTTCTGTAGCTAAAATTCTCCCAGACTAAGTTAACTTCATTTGCTGCCATAAGACCTGAAATAAAAATATTTTTTTGTTCGGTTAAGCAAAGTAGTTGTGCTAGCTAGCTTCCAAGATGGCCCCCAATGTGCCCCCCTCTTGGTATTCACAATCTTGTATATTCTCCTTCCACACTATTCCACGGTTGGTCTGTGGGACCAATGGAATATGGTAGAAGTGATAGTATGTCACTTCTGAGGTTAGGTTATAAAAGACACTGTGGCTTCCATCTTGGTCACTTCTCACTGTCATACCACTTGCTCTGGGGAAAGCAAGCCGCCATGTCATAAGCAATCCTATGAAGAGGACTGTGCAGGTAGGTAGAAATCTCCTGCGATTAGACAAGTGACAGAACTTGCAAGTAGCTCCTTCCACCCCATCAAGCTTTCAAATAACTAGCCCAGCAGGCATCTTGACTGCAACTTTGTGAAAGACAGAACCATCTGTCTCTGCTGCCTAGATTTCTGCCCCTCAGAAACTGTAAGATAATACATGTTTGTTGCTTTAAGCTGCTAAATTTTGGGGTAATTTGTTACAAAGCAATAACTAAGTAATACAATAGTATGCCTACCTAATGCATTTCCCATTAACATTTCATCACAATATATCAAAAGGGGTTAGGGTGGTTTCAATTTGACTTTGGGGCCTATTTTTTGACTCTCTACTTTGATACTGACATCTGGAATAAAAATGGTGTTAGAATTAAGCAGATCACAGTTTGTTGCCCTTTATTCCCTTATCAGTTAATAGAGCCACAGGGTTATAATATGACTCCTTTTGTCTGGGGACTTTCCCCTAGGAGATATTTAGGATCTATATATTTATCTGCTGACCTAATGACCTGGAAGCAAGATATCCAGTAAAACACAGATCTTTCATTATTTGCAATAAACTATTGAGAGTCAACATTTATTGAATGCTTACTATGTGCAAGGTGCCTTCTAAGTATTTTACATGTGCAAGGTGCCTTCTAGGTATTTTACATGTATTCATTTACTTTTTTAAACTTTTAATTTTTAAATACTTTCAAACTTACAGAAGAGTTACAAAAATAATACAAATCTCATACAGAGAATTTAACATAACCCTATATCCCCCCAAATACCCAGATCCACCAATTGTAACATTTTGCCACACTTGCATATCATTCTATTTGTCAGTCTACCAGTCTTTCTACCTCACCATCTATCCATCCATTTTCTGAACACTAGAGTGTATACATCACGCTCCTTGAACATTTAATACTGCCATATACATTTCCTAAGAACAAGGCTATTCACTTAAGTGCAGTTATCAAGTTCAAGAAATTTAACATTGACATAAAGCCTACCGTCTATATTCTAATCTTTTCATATGTCCCAATAATGTCCTTTTGAGCTTTCTCTCCTCCCTTGTTAGATCCCATCCAGGATCATGTATTGCCTTAAATTGAAACAGTCTCTTTAGTCACTCTTAGAAATTAAAAAAAGTGAAAACACTCATTTATTTTTATTCCCATTTTTTGGATGACAGGACTGAGGCATTGAGAGGTTAAACAATTTGCTCAAGGTCTCACAATCATTAAATATCAGAGTTGGGATGTGATCTAAGCAATTTGACCTACTCTTAACCACTATGGTAAAATTCCTGTGAAGTAGAGTTGCAAAAACTCTGAAGAAGATAGAAGTGGTTCAAGGGCTAACATCCATGAAATCTGCCAAGTGAAGGGTAAAAGTCTCTGTGGTAAGTTAAATTTATCTTTCTCCAGATAATGACTACAAAATGTTATGCTGTGGGTAGAAAATTTTTTCCCCCTCCTTAAATAAACTTTGTTCAGAACGCTATTTGGGACTTAGACTGAAGATTTCTTTGTCCTTGTTTCATTATTGTCTAGCCAGACATCATAAAACCAAATAATTCTCCTAAGGTTATCTTTTTAGTCACTCCATTACCCAAAAAACCTCTTAGCTGAAAAGGGGTTCTGGCCTACAAACAAGATACTCATGTGTTAAACTTCGTATCTTGATTAGTCACCAAGAGCTGGTCTCAGAGGAATCCGTTTCTCCAGAGCAGAATCAATGTGGGATTCAAAAATATGGGCGTTAACATTTGGCAGACCTTTCCTCCTTTCATTTCAGTCCTGCTATCGACATAGAGTAAATAACTCAAGATTTCTGCAGATCGTATATAAATCGGGATGACAGGATCCAAGCTGATGCACAAAAATTGCCAAGCTTGCCGGACGCACTCAAATGCCTCCTGGCGGTCTTATTCAGAAAAGGATCCAAGCACCACAGAATCGTGCACCGTGAACATTTATTTACCTTTGAGCAAACATCGACTATTAAAAAAATGTTAAATTTTAGAAAAGATGCATAAGAGGGGTTAACGACCACAGAACAGGTGACGTACATCAATTCTGTAAAGTTACCTTTTAATGTAAACGCGTAGCTCTAGTGTGCTGGAATCACGTGGCCCCACTAGCAGCTTCTTGGTGCTCTGAGATGAGGTATACTCATTTCTTAAATACAGAATGTTGTTCAGCAGTAATAAACTTCTGCATGTTTAATGCTTTTCTTATTTATAATTACGTAACTACAGAGGACAAATATGTCTGGGATTTTGTTTTTTGTTTTGTGGAGGCGCACCCTGAGATGGTCGCTAAAGCTGGACAGCGAGCCCGGCTTAGAAGACTCGCCCTCCGAGTCCTACCGGCTACTGAGCCTCAGTCTCAGTCGAGGCGGATTTGCACCATAGCAAAATCGGCCAGGGTGGTGGCGTTTCCCCGGCCAGAGGCCCTGTCAGATCGCGGTGCCCTGAACCCAGCTGGACCTCGCTTCGCTTAGCAGTCAACGAGATACGTCACCCGCCTCGCCCCCAATCCCGCCCCCAAACTGCTTGACCCTACCTGGACCCCGCCCGAAACAGTGCGGCCTGCATCTCCCGTGAGCCTCTCCGGCTGCCACTCTTCGGAAGGGAAGTGTCGTCACAGCGATGTAGCCATTAAAGTACGAATCGCCTTGGGCGGCTGAAGGTGGGTCCCGGCGAGAGGCGGGACTTCCGCCCCCACGGATGTCACGTCTGTCGGAAGGCGGATGCCGAAGAGGGGCGGAAGCCGAAGAGGGGCGGGAGGGTGGAGTGCGGCACGTTAGGGCTTTCTGCCAGTTCTTTAAGTTTCCGCGCTCGCTCTGAGAACTGCGGTCCTACTGCACGTCAGTCCCGGACGTCCTGGTGTTTTTGGTAAGTAGGACAGTCTGACGGCGCCGCGGCTGCGGGCCTGGAGGTGTGTGGCCCGCACGCTGACCTGCCGCGTCTTTGTTTCCATAGGGCAGCAGCCTCCTCGCTGACCTAACCTCCAAACACTTTTCACGCCGCCTCCTGTCCGTCGTCTTGGCTGCAGCCCAGGCCCATACTTCTGCACGTCCTATACGCCCGCCGGCAGGGACCCTCCTGAGACGCTTTGTCCGGCTCTGTCACACCGCTAGTCCAGGTCTGTCACATCGCTGCTTAACGTGCTCTTTCACAAGATGGCCCTCCCGTCCTTACCCGGCTCCGATCGCCCAGTGCCTCTGGAGATGCTGAACGATCGCTTAGTCAAAACCTGCATCTGTTTTCCAGCTCTTGTACCTTTCCTGGGCTCTCCTGAGGTCATTCCTAATCTCTCCAAAAGAATCTTTTTCTCTCTGCTTCGAGAACACTTCGCTTACGCTTTTTGAAGGGCACGTTTGTTAAACTTTTTTCGTGTGGTTGCTTGAATACGACTATATTTTCCACCTGAATATATATACTTTGAGGGCAGGAGAAGGGTCTTGCTCATTTTGGAATCTTCCCAAAGCTAAAGCCTAGTATGCAAAAGCACTAGCTTTAGAAACTGAGCGCTCAAAGTATTCAAGCTAACGTTGTTGGCACGGTTTCCCATCTATAAAATGATGATAATAAATGACACAACTAATTGCAAGCATTTTATACGTTGTACGTGCCTGTCAGGTACTCAATAAATGCTAGATTTCTTTCCCTCCTTAGCTTTCAGAGTGCTTCGTAGTGGCTGGGTATGTTTTAGAAATGAATACAGAGGCACCAGATATGGGTATCTTTTCTCCTTAGCACTATGATAATGTAGTCCAATGTAATAACAAATACACTATCAATTGGTTATACATTTGGTAGTACCTGGTAAGTGAAACTTTATGATGTACATTAAAGATGGAATAATGCTGAATGTTGGCATCAGCATCGGTGAGAATAACAATTGCCTTCACAATCTTTTTAGTTAAATACTTGAGGTGCTTGGAGAATTTAAGTTTAAGTCTTTATGCTTTTCAAATGTATACCTTTCTGAAGAGATTGAGAATCTGCTGACATTTCCAATGTAGGGCGGCTAGCTGTTTCTGTAACTTTTGCTAATAAGTATTAAAGTATGATAATTTTATTTGTGTATTTGTTTAGGTGATTGTAAAGTGCTGACCAGTTGCCACTGAACATAATTGAAATAGAAAATAGGAAGATGGCCACAAACTCTTCAGGACAAGGTAATGCATGCAGGAATTTCTTTTACTACTAGGAGTTTTTTCCCCATATATTAAACATATTTGAATAAGTAAACATTTGCCATAAGGCAGTTGCTATGCCCAGAATTTTGAAAAATGAATAGTGGGAAGTGGAAGTGGCTCAAGCAATTGGGCTTCTGCCTACCACATGGAAGGTCCTGGCTTGGGTCCCCAGTGCCTCCTGGAGAAGGCAAGCTGGCATGGCAGGCAGGCACGGCGAGCTGACACAACAAAAAGAGACAAAGGAAAGACAGTGAGAGATAACAACAAACTAGGAAGCTGAGGTGGCTCAGGTGATTCAGTGCCTCTCTTCCATATGGAAGGTCCTGGGTTCTGTTCCTGGTGCCTCCAAAAGAGAAGCCGAGCAGACACAGAAAGCACACAGCAAATGAATGTAGAGAGCATACAGCGACCACAAACAGTTGAGGGAGGCAGGATATAAATAATTTTTAAAATACATATTATATATATTAAAAAGCAAAGTAAATCCCTACATTTGAGGAAGGTCCAATATATATCAGAGATAAAAAATCCTTATAGTTTATTAATCCTATATTGTAAACATTAAGTGTTCTTTTTTCTTTTTCTTTTTTTTTAAGGAATTATTTTATTTATTTCTCCCCCTCCTCATTTGCTCTCATTGTCTGCTTGTCTTCTTTAGGAGGCACTGGGAAACGAACCTGGGACCTCCCATGTGGGGGGCACCCAGCTGCTTGAGCCACACCCACTTCCCCTTAGGTGTTGTTTTGACATTTGTGTTCTCTTGCTTTTTTACTTGAAATCAGAACCATTTTTAAGGAAGTTATATTGTCATCACGCAATATCTATGCCTTCATCTTCATTTGCTTTATGTATTGGAAACATCCAACACATTTCACCTATGTCAGCAGCACCCTAAAGCAAAGCAAACTAGACACATTCTCTATCAGTGAATTTAAGTTTTATGAAAGTAAAAGTTAATCTCTAAAAACTCTTAAATCCTACCTTGTAAGTAGTTTCCTGCTTAAAAATTAGAAGCAAGCCTGTTTCCTTTCCATATCAAGTCTGAACTGTTTAACCCTATATATGTTTGACCCCCATTATATTTTTTATTACTCATTTCTGCTTAAGGAGGTTTGTTTTCTGAGTAGTCTGTGATAATGCTCATTCCCACATTCATCTATTTGATCTTAACATATATTTTCCCCCTTTTTCTAAACCTTTTGAGAGTAGGTTGTATACATGGTGCTCCTCAAACACTTAATACTTCCAAATACTTCTTTTAAAAACAAGAATATTCACTTATGTAGCTATATATGTAATGTACAGTTACCAAGTTCAAGAAATTTAACATTGATATAAAGTTTATTTTGTATATTCCAGTTTTTTCATGTGTTCCAGTAATTTTCTTTTGGTGCATTTAGTTACTATCTTTAGAGTCTTTCTCTCTCTCTTTAAAAAATTGCGGGAACATATGAACTTTCCCATTTTATCCATTACCAAGCATGCAGTTCAGAGGGATTAATCACTTTCATGCTACCCTCAACCACCATCTATTACCAGAATTTTCCCATCCCCTCCCAACAGAAACCCTGAACCTATTGTGCATTAACTCCCCATTCTCCCGCTCTCCTGTTCCTGCTAACCTACAGTCTACTTTCTGTCTCTGTGAATTTGTATATTCTAGATATTTCATGTAAGTGCCTTTTATTCTGACTTATTTCACTCAAAATGATGTCTTCAGGGTTCATCCATAATGTACCATGTATCAGAATATCATTCCTTTTTATGGCTGAATAATATTCCCGTGTGTGTGTGTGTGTGTGTGTGTATACCACATTTTGTTTATCCATTTGTCTCTTGATGGACCCTTGAGTTGCATCCACATTTTGGCTGTTCCGAATGTTGGTGTGCAAATATCTGTTAAGAGTCCCTGTCTGTTTTCAGTTCTTTTTTGTGCATACCTAGAAGTGTAGTTGCTGGGTCATGGTAGTTCTGTTTAACTTTTTGAGGAACCGCCAAACTGCTTTCCACAGTGGTTGGTTCCATATTTCATTCCCATTAACTATGTACTAAAGTTCCTGTTTCTCTACATACTCTTCAGCATTTATTTATTTATTTATTTTTCAATATCAGCCATTCTGGTGGATGTGCCTTATGGTCTCTTTCTCCAAATGTTTATAGTAATTTAATTTTTTTCATCCTTTCTGACTCACCTCAAATATCTCTACTTTTGTGAAGCAAGGGTGGCTTAATGTATCTGCATATTATATCTGATTTTAATATCTTCTTCAAAATTATCTTGACTATTCTTTTACATTGATACTTTCAGGTAAACATTTAGATCTTCTACATTGAGATGCTTATTAATAATTCTACTTTTTTTTCCATCTTAAAGAAAAACCAGTGGATTTGAAGGATGAGGGAAAATAGGTATAATGTTACCTTTTCCCTGGTACTTTTCAACATGTGTGGGGTTTTTTTTGTTTTTGTTTTTTAACATCATTGTTCTATAAATATTGGGTAAAATAATTAGGTGTTTTGTTTGTGCATGTGTGGTTACATATATGTTTAACATAAAATATGCCATTTTAGCCATTTTTAAATGTACAATTCAGTGGCATTAATTTCTTTTATAATGTTATTACCAAAACTTTTTGCATTACCCTAAATTCTTTTTTTAAATTTTTAAATATATTTTTTTAAGATTTATTTATTTATTTATTTCTCTCACCTTCCCCACTCCCACCCCGGGTGTCTCTTCTCTGTGTCTATTTGCTGCATCTTCTTCCTTGTCCACTTATGTTGTTGTCAGCAGCATGGGAATCTGTGTTTCCTTTCATTGCGTCATCTTGTTGTGTCAGCTTTCTGTGTGGGTGGCGCCAATCTCAGGCAGGCTGCACTTTCTTTCACGCTGGGTGGCTCTCCTTATGGGGCACACTCCTTTGTGCGTGGGGCTCCCCTACACAGGGGACACCCCTGCATGGCATGGCACTCCTTGCGTACATCAGCACTGCGCATGGGCCAGCTCCACATGGGTCAAGGGGGCCTGGGGTTTGAACCGCGGACCTCCCATGTGGTAGACGGATGCCCTAACCACTGGGCCAAGTCCGCTTCCCCTAAATTCTTTACTCCTTAGGCAATGACTTCCCTTTTCCCCCAAGCCCTAAAACATGCCTAATCTATTTCCTGTCTCTATGAATTTTCTTGTTCTAAATATTCCATGTAAGTTGACTCATACATATTTGTCCTTTTGTGTCTGGCTTATTTCACTTAGCATAATGTTTTTAAGGTTCACCCATGTTTTTTTGTTTGTTGGTTTGTTTGTTTTTATTCTTCCCTTTTCTCTTTCACCCATGTTGTTAATGTGATTTTTATACTTTGCAATTTAGGTTTTAACCTTGAAAAAAATAAAGTAAATTCTCCTTCATTAGGGTTTTCCAACCTCTGTTGTACATTTTTGGCTAACTCTTTTATAGCCTTTAGCGCCTGTGTTTCAACCTATTAGGTCGAATAGTGTTCTTGATGCGTTGCTAGTGGGAACTGTCCTAAGCACTGTGGTTTGAGCTTACACTTAAATAGTAGGACAATAGCTCTGAATTTTTTGGTCATAGATAGGCACTCCATAAGAATGGAAAGGAAAGGTTAGAGAATGCAGAAAGAGAAGAAAGATGCATGGGTTTGTTTTCTTTTTGCTTTCAAACCTTCTGTCCCTTTGCATTAAGAGGAGCTGTTAGTTGGCTCCATAACCATCAAAATAGGCAGAGAATTCAGGTGTGGAAAGAGGGACAGAAAAGGGCAAACTTTCCCCCTTAATCTATGGGGAATGTAAAAAGACCAAGACAGACATTTGAGAACCATGTTCCAGGGCTTTAAAGGTTTTTTGTACATGGTGATGGTTGAAACTGTATTTCTTCTGCTAATGGTGCCCCTAATTTGTGGTGGTAGAATTCTTTTTATGTGCTATACATTACAAGTTAATACATGCTAGTGACAAAAGTTTGCTAATAGAACAACATTACAGAGCTAGTTTTTCCAATGAATACTTTTAAATACAAGAAAATTATTGCTTGAAAAACAGATTGTCTGGGGGATGATTAGAAATTGAAGATATTTTTCTTGGGTGTGATGTCATTGCTTTGATACATATGATTGTAAGAAACATTCCTATATAAAAAATAATGTATGTTTGATTGGCCCCTTGCTGATTAGGATTGCGTGGAGGAGACTCAAGCAGCCAAGAGGCTTAGTGGACCACCCCTCCCCCAGCACAAATATTAGATCCTAATTAATATTGTAGTAAATATAGGACAGTCCTTTTTGTGTGTGTGAAGATAGCTTCTTCGAAGGGAGTGCAGGAAAGGCTGCTGAAAAAAAGGGTGATATACACAGATTTACTTATGTCTATTCTAAGCCAAGAAGTTAAAGCTGGGATGAATAAGCATCATGCATAGTAGGGTATTTTTGTTTCCTAGGTTGCTCACAGCAGATACCATGAAACCGTTTTGCTGAAGAATGGAAATTTATTAGCTTACAAGCTTACAGTTTTGAGACTGTGAAAATGTCCAATTCAAGGATCATTGAGGTGATGGTTTCTTCCCAAAGATTGGCTGCTGGTGATCCTTGGCTCCTCTGCCATGTAGCAAGGCATATGGCAGCATCTGCTGTGCTGGTCTCTCCCTTCTCTTCCAGGTTTCTTTGCTTACAGCTTTTTGCTTCTGTGTCACTTCTTTCTCCCTGTATTCATCCTGCTTATAAAGACCCCAGTAAGAGGTTTAAGACCTATCCTGAATGAGGTGGGTCACACCTTAACTAAAGTAGTCTCTTCAGAAGATCCTGCTTACAATAGGTCCATACCCCCAGGAATGGAGTAACTTTAAGAACATACTTTTCTGGGGTACATACAGTTTTAAACTACCACATTTGGTATTTCTGTATTCTTCACTCGCTTGTGTTCAACTGCTGTAACGCAGTGATGCATTTTCATTTAAGTGCAGGAAAAAACTGCGGAGGAAAAAGACTGCCTTATACTGACATCATTCTCCTATTCATGAATGGCATATATGAAGTGAGCCACCTTATAGAAATCTGTGTTATAGAAGAACAGACTGCTCATTCACAAGTGTATAGAGGCATTGTGGGCAGACTATTAATAAACTCATTAAAACTTTTAAAAGTCTTTTGTAGAATGCCAAGGGTCAACGATAAAATAAACATTAATTGCTCTTTATTCTGAAATAAGTGTGGGATATATTGCTTGCAGGAGTATCATACCAAAGCAGTGGCTGAATACTCATAATTTTGAAAATTAATGGTATAAACTAAGTGCCAACCCCAGGAGTAACAGGCAAATTTTTAACATGCTTTTAAAGACTGCTTCAGGAGTTAGTGTTTCCTTGGCAGTCATTGAATATATTAAAATACTGCTGATTCTGTTGGTATTTTTTTAACCTTTTATTATGAAAGATTTTGAAAACACCGAACAGTCATGTACTCATCACTCAATTTCAACAATTATCAGTGTTTCGCAATTTTGGTATCAACTGTTTGTCCATCTACCCACTTTTCCTCACTTGTTGATAATGATGAAGATTTTTATAGTTTCTTGAGGTAAAATTTATATACAGTGAAATGCACAAATCTTAGCTGTGTAATTTTGACAAGTGGATACACCCAGTGTACTCAGATGGTATAGAACACTTTCATCATGCCAGAAGGTTCTCTCATGTTGCTGCCCAACCTCACCTCCCACCTTGTAATCATTGTTCTGATCTTTTTCACCTTAGTTTTGTCTGCTATTTTAGAACTTCATACAAACAGAATCAGAATGTATGTACTGGTTTATATCCAGTTTCTCTCACCATAATATCTGTGAGATTCACCCATCTTGTGGCATGTATTAGTGTTTTATTCCTTTTTGTTGTGGAGTAGCATTCCATTGTATGAATATACCACAACTTGTTTATTCATTCTTTTGTTTGTGGGTTGCCTCTGGTTTTGGCTGACTGAATAAAGCTACTATGAACATTTGTTTATAAGCCTTTATTATTATTATATAAACATTTGTTTTTATTTCTCTTGGATAAATATCTAGGAATAGAAGAGCTGAGTGTATGGTTAACTTTATAATAAACTGCCAAACCTTTTTCCAAAGTGGTTATAGTATTTTATGTTCCCTCCAGCAATGTTTTTGATTAAATTTTTAAATCTTAGCTATTCTAGTGGGTATGAAGTGACATTTCCTTGTAGATTTAATTTGCATTTCCCTGATGACTAATGCTGAGCACTTTTTTTTATATACTGATTGGCCATATTTGTAAATTTTCCTTTGTGAAGTGTTCGGTCTTTTGCTCATTTTTTAAAAAATTGGATTCTTTTATTACCAAATTGTAAGAGTTCTTTTAATAAATTTTAAAATTGTGGTAACAAATATAGCATAAAATTTGCCATCCTAACTATTTTAAATGTTACAATTCAGTGGCATTAATTACTTTTGTGGTTTTGAGAATCTTCTCCCAGTCTTGCTTACCTTTTCATTTTCTCAATGGTATTGTTATTACTCTGTATGAAATGTGTAATTTTTCACAGGCTGCTTTCAAGATTTTCTTTTTGTCATTGTATTTCAGCAGGTTGACTATTTTATACCTAAGGGTAATTTTTTTGCTTGGGGTTTGTTGAGCATTTTGGATATCTGCATGGCTGTCTTTCACCACATTTGGGAAGTTTTCAGCCGTTATTTCTTCAAATATTTTTTTGACCTACCTTTCCTCTTCTGGGACTGCATTTACATGTATATTTGAGCACTTTTTATTGGCATACAAATCTCTTAGGCTCTAGTTATTTTTCCTGAAAAATTTTTCTCTTGGTTCTTCTAGAAATTATAATGCTCTAATTTCAAGCTTAATGACTGTCCTGCTATCTTAAATCTGCTGTTCATTGTTTCCAGTGAACATCTTATAATTATTGTACTTTTATAGTCCCAGAATTTCTACTTGGTTCTTTTCTATACTTCATATTTCTCTGCTGAAATGTCCCTTTTATGTTTTTTTTTTTTAAAGATTTATTTATTTATTTAATTTCCCCCCTCCCCTGGTTGTCTGTTCTTGGTGTCTATTTGCTGCATCTTGTTTCTTTGTCCGCTTCTGTTGTCGTCAGCGGCACGGGAAGTGTGGGCGGCGCCATTCCTGGGCAGGCTGCTCTTTCTTTTCACGCTGGGCGGCTTTCCTCACGGGCGCACTCCTTGCGCGTGGGGCTCCCCACGCAGGGGACACCCTTGCGTAGCACGGCACTCCTTGCGCGCATCAGCACTGCGCATGGCCAGCTCCACACGGGTCAAGGAGGCCCGGGGTTTGAACCACGGACCTCCCATATGGTAGACGGACGCCCTAACCACTGGGCCAAAGTCCGTTTCCCCCTTTTATGTTATGTATCTGATTTCCTTAAGTCCTTGAACATATTTTTTCCTATTTTTTATTTTATTATTTTAAAGATACTTAGATTATACAAATGTCACATAAAAAATAGAAGGGATTCCCATATGCCCTGTTCCATACACCTCCCACATTTTCCCACATTAATAACATCCTTCATTAGTGAGGTACATTCCTTGCAATTGATGAATGCATTTTGGAGCATTGCCACTTAGCGTGGATTAAAGTTTACATTGTAGTTTACACTCTTTCCCACCCAATTCTGTAGGTTATGGCAAGATATATAATGGCCTGCATTATACATAATGGCATTGGTGCATTGTCATTTAGGACAATTCCCAAGTCCCAAAAATGGCCTCGTATTACACCTGTTTTCCCTCTCCCTGCCCTCAGAACCTCCAGTGGCCACTGCCTTCACATGAATGATATTATTTTTTTCCATTACCAGAATCACAATAAGTCTATAGTAGAATACCAGTAAGTCTACTGTAGTCCATCCTGAGTATTCTGGGATGGTGATGTCCATTCCACCTCTAATTGAGAAGGGGCTGCAATCCCATAGGACTGGTGGATGGGACTCTCTTCCTTGCAATTGTAGATTCTCTTGGTTCCTTGGTATGGTAGTTGTCTATCATCACCTCCTTGTTAGTTGTCCTGGGTGAGATCAATGAACTGGAGAGTAGGTGTTGCAATTCCATTGAGATTCAGGGCCCAGCTGGCACAGCCCAAAAATTTAAGTCTTTTGGACGTACACCTACCAAATCTAGTACTAATTATATATTTAAATAGAAGGACAGAGGCCATGTATAGGGAAACCACTACTGGATCCAACTCTTGTCACAGTGGGGAGCATAAATTCCAAAATAGGGCCCACTGGCAAGGCACCAAACTCCTGAGCTATCTGCCCTGACTATAGTGTCTGGATGTCTCCAGAACCCTCAGGAGCCCTACTATTTGGGGTGGTATCTACTTTGCCATTCAGTGAGATCCTGCTGAGCCATGTGTAAGCGTAACCTCTGGGATGACATCCCAACTCACTTTGAAGTCTCTTAGCCATTTGTCTTTACCTTTTCCCCCTCATGGTCAAGATCTTTTTCCAGTTGCATTGCTAGTTGGTGCTTGGTAGTAATCCATCAGTGCCAGGGAGGCTCATCCCTGGGAGTCATGTCCCATGCTGTGGGGAAGGTAATGTATTTATATGCTGAATTCGGCTTAGAGAGAGGCTACATTTGAGCAACATGAACATATTTACAATAGCTAATTTTAAGTCCTTGTCTGCTAATTACATGATCTGGATTATCTCATGAATGGTTTCTCTTGATTACATTTTTGTGGTGTGTGGGTCATATTTCCCTTTTTCTTAGTATACCAAGTGATTTTTTAATTGGATCCTGAGCATTATAAATAATAACAGTGGAGAGACTATTGTATTCTTCTGAACTGTGACTTTTGTTCTAGTAGACAGCTTGTCTTGGCAGTAGCTGAAGTCTCTCTTTTTTTTAAAATCAGGATTGTTTAATCTGTAGATCAGATTGTATAGAATTGACATCTACATTTATGGTGAGAGATTCCAATGCCTCTTTCTCAATAATTATGGAAAAAGTACAGATAAATTTAAAAAGACTTAAATAACACAATTAACAAACTTGACATAATTGATATATGTAAAACATTCACCCAAAATAACATAATGCATATCCTTTTCAACTGTACATGAATCCTTTACCCAGATGGATTATAGTATGGGTAATAAAACAATTCTCAAAAACTTTAAGAAGATTGTAGTCACACAAAGTATATTGGTGACCATCTCTTGCATTTAAATAGAAATAAATTATTTAAAGCTATCTGGAAAACCTCTAAATATTTTGAAAATGAACCACACACTGAATGATCGATGGGTCAAAACAGATAAAAAAGGGAAACTGAAGAATGTTTTATTTAAAGAGAATAAAAAACATAAGATTCCATAAGATGAAATTCTGCTAAAGTAATGTTTAGTGAGAAATCTGTAGTTTTAAACACTTATATTAGGAAATAAGCCATGTATAACTAAGTTAGATATTTTTCAAATTTAAGAAACTAGAGCAAAAACAAATTTCACCCAAAGCAAGAAAACAAGCAAGCAAGAAAGAAAACAAAATATTAGTGTACAATAAATGAACCTTGAAGCACAGAAATTAATTAGAAAATGAATGAAAACTAATGCAGATTTTATTTGAATGTATCCATTAAATTGATACATTTCCAATCAGAAACAGAAAAGAAGACAAACAATTCTCTCTTAGAGGTCTGTAGCAAGAGCTAGACCTTCTCTTTGGGCAAGACCAAATTGCTTCACTACACATAAACTATATAATTATATTTATACACTTTTGTAGTGGTAGCATAATATGTACATAATATGTACTTACATCACAGTCTCCTGGTATAGTCATTTTACCAGTTTGAATTAAGTATAGAAAACTTATTTCTCTTTATGTCCTTTTATTCTCCCCCATTTATAGTGTAGTTGTCTTAAATATTTCCTCTCAATATATTCAGAACCACATCAAGCAGTGGTATAATTTTTGCTTCAATTGCCAACATGATTTACAAAAATATAGAGGGGAAGGCAAGTCTATTGTATTTACCCATGTTTTCCTTGTCATGTTCTTTTTTTTTTCTTTATTTTTTAATGTTACATTAAAAAATTATGAGATCCCCATATACCCCCCCACTCCCCTCACCCCATTCCTCGCACAACAACAACCTCCTCCAACATCATGGGACACTCACTGCACTCGGTGAACACATCTCTGAGCACTATTGTATTCTTCTGAACTGTGACTTTTGTTCTAGTAGACAGCTTGTCTTGGCAGTAGCTGAAATCTCTATTTGTTTTTTTAGCTTCTCCTCCTTTGCTTGGCTCCCCCAGGTCTCGCCTGTATATGTGTAGTTTAGCAGTGAGAGAAAACTTTGGGTGGATTTTATATACATGTTTTGGACTTCGTTCCCTCTGCCTTTCCTTCTCAGCTTTCACCACTATGGCAGTTGATTCATTTGTGGACTCCAGAAAATTATGTTCTTAAATTGATCCATTCCTGTGGGTGTGGGACCCTGATTGGATTGGATTCAGTTGAGGGCCATTTAATTGGTTTGCTTCATGGGGCATAGGCCAGGGTCTTGGTCCTCTTGCTGGAGTCCTTTATGAGTGGAAGTGAGGAGGTCACAGACACAGAGAAGAACTCCTGGAAGCTGAGAGATGAAGCAGCCAGAAGCGGAAAGAAACAGAGCCTGGAGGAGAAGGCAGAGACTGGCAGGCGCCACCATTGTACCCTGCCATGTGCCTCATCACCCACAGCTGCAACTCAGGAGTAAAGCATCTCCTGATGAAGCCTTGATTTGGACATTTTTCTCGGCCTTGAAACTGTAAGCTTTTAAACTAATAAATCCCCATAGTAAGAAACCAACCCATTTGTATGACAGTGGTTGAAAGGGAAAGTCTAAGGTCATATATATTACTAGAAGGAAAGCTAAAAACTGTAACATGGGACTGTATAAAATAGTAAAACTTCACATAAAACATGAATATGGGGAATATTGCATAGACAAGACTTGCTTTTACAAAATATAAATACAATATACTAGAAAGAAGGGAAAAAATAGCTATGTATGGCAGGTAAGGCATAGAGAGATTGAGAGGTGATGAGTTTTGTTTGTTTGTTGTTTATTATTGGAATAATGAAAGTGCTTTGGGAATGATTGGGGTGATGAATGCACAAATATGTGATTACACCAAATACCATTGATTGTACTCTTTGGATGGATTTATGCTTTATTAATATGTAAAAATAAAATTGATTTGTTAAAACAAAAAAAAAAAGCAAAAAAAATAACCCAATCCCATTTCTAGTATATTGCCTTGGCAGCCTTTAGCAAACTAAAACACCCCCTAGTTTTCTGGCTAATTTGCCAACCTCCCCTCTGCCCTCTTGACAGTAAGGTAAGGCTTACTTGAGGCCAGTAGGGTAAGGCTGTCCAAACTATGTGGGGAGTGGCACAGCAAAAGGCCACAGTTTCCCAAGTCATACTAGTGCAATTTCTGCCTGATTGTGATCAGTCTTCAGTGCCTTCAAATAATTTTTAATATTTTGTCCAGATTTTATCACTGCATTTAGGGCAGGGTTAGTCCTTCCAAACTACTCTGCTAATACAAGAAGTTGGAAGCCTTTATTTTATTAGTTGTATTTAGGACAAGCTGAAAGTTACAAGTGTTTTATAGAAATGTAGAATTGTAAAAAGCTAGTTATAGTGATGGATTTACTGACTGTCACCAGCTAATACTGTTCTAGTCTCCTTTCAGTTATCTATGTGTGATTTGTGGACTAATCACAGGTAATCATTTACCTATGGTCTTTCACCTCTTTTCATGATTAAATTATAAGCATTCAGAATGTAAAATAATTTGAACCAATATGAAAACTAAGGGAAGTCTAATTTTAGAAGAAAATATGCTTCTAAAAATCACAATGCAATCCAAATAAAAAAATGAATTTAAATTATCCCTCTATTCTTTTTTTTTTTTTTCAGCCACATCCACTTCACTGATTTTAGGGCTTTCTTTTTTTTTTTAAAGATTTATTTCATTTATTTATTTCTCTCCCCTCTCCCTCCCACCCAGGTTGTCTGTTCTCTGTGTCAATTTGCTGCGTCGTCGTCTTTGTCTGCTTCTGTTGTTGTCAGCGGCACAGGAATCTGTGTTTCTTTTTGTTGCATCATCTTGTTGTGTAAGCTCTCGGTGTGTGCGGCACCATTCCTGGGCAGGCTGCACTTTCTTTCGCGCTGGGCGGCTCTCCTTACGGGGCTCACTCCTTGTGCGTGGGGCTCCCCTACGCCGGGGGACACTCCTGCGTGGCACGGCACTCCTTGTGTGCATCAGCACTGCGCATAGGCCAGCACCACACATATCCCTCTATTCTAAAAGCAGATAAGGGAGATTTATAATTAGCTGGTTCCTTTTTTTTTGGCAGTTGAAGCAAACACAGTCATTTTCATTGTTGCTTTGATTCATAGTCAAATCCACTATGAAAAAATATCCCCTAATCTAAATAGAAGTGAGTTTAGATTAGTTCTTTGGCTTTTGTCACTATTTTGTCAGTGTCACTATTTTGTCACTATTTTGTCAGTATTTTGTTGGTGTTGTGGAGCTGCTGCTATTATGCACCAGCAGAGGGAGTTCATCTCACATTCTCTAGATGCCCAGAAAGTCAGTGAAAACTTTTAAATTCTTATTTTTTCAAATCTATTTCTATTTTACTCTCTATATTATTATTTCTATACTGTTTATTTATATAGGACTTATTTAATATGGCTGTTGAATGCCAAGTGCCTTTAATTATTAAAATGATAATTGGAAGAAACAGGAATTTTTAAAAATCTTGGTCTATGCAATGTAATTCATCAATGACTCTGGTGTAGGAAACAGAATTCCATTCTGTGAACTAGCTCTCTTTAAGTCTAGTAAACTTTCCTGCTTTAGTAATAATTAGAACTGCTAAATTTCCTGAATTCTTTGCAGTCACTGAAATCTCATTCTTTACAATATCCAGCATAGAGTGGAACATTTAGTAGGTTCTCAATAACTATTTGATTGATAATGAACAGCACTTTTGGAATTTTAGTATTATGTATAGAGGCAGATTATCAAACTAGAATTTGGTTGAGGTATCATTCTTTTGTAAATTAGCAATGAATCTTGCATTATTGCTAAATATCAAGGTTCTGACATTATGTTGTGGCAGTTGGATTAGTCTAACCTGATTTCAGATACTCAGACTATTGAAATACTGACTGAAAAGCACAAATTCTTTTATTTTATAATTAGCTCAAAATGCTTACAGTAAGCTACTAGAACTAATAAACAAACTCAGCAAAGGAGTCCAAGATCAACTTTCAAAAATCAGTTGTGTTTCTATATACCAGGAACAGTTACTGCAAAAAGGAAATCAAGAAAACAGTTCCATTTATAATAGCATCTAAAAGAATGCTAGGAATAAATTTAACCAAGGATGTGAAAGACTTGTACACTGAAAACTACAAAACATTGCTGAAAGAAAATTTAAAAGAGCTAAGTAAATGGAAAGACTTCCTCTGTTCATGGATTAGAAGACTTAGTAATGTTAAGTAAGATGTCACTACTCTCCAAAATTCTCTACAGATTTAGTGTAGTCCCAACAAAATCCCAGCAGTGTTGGTTGTAGAAATGGAGAGGCCAGCCCTCAAATTCAACATGGAATTGCAAGGGGCCCTGACTAAACCATACATTTTTGAAAAAGAGCAAAGTTGGAGGACTCAAACTGCCTGATTTCAAAACTTACTACAAAGCTACAGTCATCAGTACAGTGTGATACAGGCATAAGGACCGACGTATAGACCCATGGATAAAACTGAGAGTCCAGAGAGAAACCCTCCCATCTATGGCAGCTAATCTTCAACAAGGGTGCCAAGTCCCACTCAGGGAAAGAGCAATCTCATCAACAAATGTTGCTGTAAAACTGGATATCCATATGTAAAAGAATGAAATTGAATCCCTACTTACATCATATACAAAAATTAACTCAAAATGGATCAACACCTATATATAAGAGCTAACACTATGAAACTCTTAGAAGAAAAGAGTTTGGTAGACCTTGGGCCCCACCTGGTAGTACACATGCTAAGGAGATGATAGGTGTCACCAGCCATGCCTGAAGTCTTGGGGTAGGGGTTGTCCACACTAGAAGCACCAACCTTGTAATTAGGGGATTGGGGCTTTGAGCCACTTCTTGTCAGTCCAACCTTTGGGAGGGGTAGAGACTAGAGATTGAGTTCAACCAAGTGGGCATTGATTTTACTAATCATATCTATGTAATGGAACCCCATATAAACTTGGGACACTTGAAGTCTGGTGAGTTTCCATGATTGATAATGACATTGCTGTGCCAGGACGGTGATGTGTCCTGATGCATTCTGACTCCACTTTGAGAGGAAGCTTGTAATACTAGTTTTATATACCTACTCACATATATATAGTACTTTAAAAATACCTTTTTAAAAATCATTGTTATGAAAGTGATATAAAATCTGGAGTTGGAAAGTAAATTATCCATAATCCCACTAATCACATAATAATTCCAGTTAGTCCTTGTTGCTGGTTGTTTTGTTGTTGTTGTTGTAATAGAAATAACGCATCATTAATAAGAGAACTATATATTCCAAAATATACAAAAATTCAATGCCATTTTATGTTTTTGCAAATTCTGTAATGTCTGATTTAGAAGATAGCTATATTCTTAAGTCTGCATCTACATTCAACCTATTGTAATATCACAGGTCAGGTAGCATCAAGAAAATTCTACTGTATACTTGAGAGAGAAAAAGTAATAAATTTAAATAAAATCTCAGTTTTATTATAAAAATAGGTTTGATTTTGTGGCCCAGAGAACCCAGTTAGTCCTTGTTTAAGTGTGATAGAGCTAGTAAGAAAAGTACAATTTGATGTAATGCTAGTTACTTGAGAATGTTTTTAGTGACAAGTAATGTGTGGGAGTAAAATGTTTGACGAGTAAATGTGGAAATGATAATGTATATGATTGTGAATGAAGATATGGTTATAGTACTAAAAATGGAAGTATTTTCAGAGTGTGCTGCTTTATTATAAGATCGTTTTATAAGGGAAAAAGTTAGTTGTAAAGAGATATTAAGTAATTCCTGTTATATATGAGATAACATGAAACTTCTTTAATACACCCTTGCTTCTGAGAATGAAAAAGGCACATTAATATGGTAAGAGACCATATTTAAAAAAAAAATACCACCTCATGTAGTAAGTATAATATAACATTTAGTTAAATGTTATATATTGATGTTCTAGTAAACCCTGAAGATGGGAGAATCTTAGTACAGAAAATTATACTTAACTACTTCACATCAGCAGATAGACACCCAGTATATACCTTAAGTCACAAATTTGAAATAAGCAGTTGTTAATATCTGTTGACTCACAAACTTTCATAGTGTAAATTTTTGTTCAAAACTGGCATGTACATTAATACTATATTATTTTTCGTTTTTTAAAAGCAGTTTTATGGAGATACATTTCACATAACAAACAATCCATCAAAATGTACTATCAGTGACTTTTAATATAAGCACTACAGTTTAATGCACTGTGGATTCATCACCACAAAATATTTTAAAACAATTTCATTACTTGAAAAGGAAAAACTCCACATCCCTTAGCAGTCACCTCTCAATCCCTCTATCCTTCCCCAGCCCTACATAACCACTAACCTAATTCCATCTTTGTAAATTGATTTATATTTGCATTGTATATAAATGGAATCATACAACATGTAGTACTATGTGTGTGATTTCTTTCACTTACCATAATGTTTTGTTTTGTTTTTACCTGATATTTATATCTTGTAACATTAACATGACATTTGTTCAGTTTCAAAGAAAAAGTCATATATGCAATATTACCCATATTCATACTTCACATGAGATTTTTGCTATGCTATACAGTCCCATGTTACGTTTTTTAGCTTTCCTTCTAGTAATATATGTGATCTTAGACTTTCCATTTCAGTCACTGTCATACCCTTATAATAGCACTGCTAGTACAGACACTAGGATGTGCTTTCACCTTTTATTCATTTCCAAAGATTAACAAGTAACCTTTTTACCAGTTCTGCATAGATTAACCCTTACCTTTCCTCATTCTCTAACCTCATTCTATTTTCTGGTGACCTATATTCTAGTTATTAAAGTTTACATAATATATTTAGTTCATAATAATGTAGTCATACAGTTATTGTCCTTTTGTGTCTGGCTTGCTTCACTCAACATAATGTCCTCCAGGTTCATCCATGTTGTCATATGCTTCATGATTTCCTTTAATCTTATGGCTGCATAATATTCCATTGTGTATATATATAACAGTTAGTTTGCTTACCCATTCATTAGTTGCCTGACACTTGGGTTCTTTCCATGTTCTGCAATTGTGAATATCGCTGCTGTGAACATCTGTGCAAATGTTTGTTTGCATGACTGCTCTCATTTCTTCTGGGTATATATCTACCCAGAATACCTAGTGGTATTGCTGGGTCTCGTGGCAAATCTGTATTCAGCTTCTTTAGGAATTGCCAGACAGTCCTCCTCAGTGGCTGTACCAATCTATATTCCCACCAACAGTGAATAAGTGTTCCTATCTCTCCACATCCTCTACAACACTTGCAGTTTTCTTTTTTTTTTTTTTTTAAAGATTTATTTATTTTATTTAATTCCCCCCCCCCCCCCCCGCCTTCCCCTGGTTGTCTGTTCTTGGTGTCTATTTGCTGCGTCTTGTTTCTTTGTCCGCTTCTGTTGTCGTCAGCGGCACGGGAAGTGTGGGTGGCACCATTCCTGGGCAGGCTGCACTTTCTTTTCATGCTGGGCGGCTTTCCTCACGGGCGCACTCCTTGCGCGTGGGGCTCCCCCACGCGGGGGACACCCTTGCGTGGCACGGCACTCCTTGTGCGCATCAGTGCTGCGCATGGCCACCTCCACACGGGTCAAGGAGGCCCGGGGTTTGAACCGCGGACCTCCCATGTGGTAGACGGACGCCCTAACCACTGGGCCAAAGTCCGTTTTCCCTCTTTTTTTTTTTTAAAGATTTGTTTTTTAAATTTATTTTTCTCCCTTCCCCTCCCATTCCCCTCCCCCCACCCTGCTGTTTTTGCTGTCTGTGTGCATTTGCTGTGTGATCTTTTGTATCTATTTCTCTTTTTTGTCTTCTCATTTTTTCTCCTCTAGGATTCACCAGGATTTGATCCTGGGAACCTCTGATGTGGAGAGAGATTCTCAGTCAGCTGCACCTCAGTTCCTGGTTTTTGCTGCGCTTTACCTTGACTCTCCCCTTCCTTTCTCTTTTGTTGTGTCATCATCTTGCTGTGTGACTCACTTGTGTGAGCACTGACTCATCATGTGGGCACTGGCTCACTGCACAGGCACGCTTTCTCTTCTTCTTTTTCACCAGGCGGCCCCAGGGATGGAACCTGGGTCCTCCCATATGTTAGGCGGAAGCCCTATCAGTTGAATCACATCTGCTTCCCTTTTTTTTTTTCCAAGAGATTTTCCTTTTTTTCTTTTTTAAGATTTTTTAAAATTTATTTCTCTCCCTCCCCCCCCCCCCGCCCCCCAGTTGTCTGCTCTCTGTGTCCATTCGCTGTGTGTTCTTCTGTGTTCGCTTCTATTCTTGTCAGTGGCCTGGGAATCTGTGTCTCTTTTTTTTTGCTTATCTTGCTGCATCAGCTCTCCATGTGTGCAGCGCCACTCCTGGGCAGGCTAGACTTATCTTTTGCGCTGGGCATCTCTCCTTATAGGGCGCACTCCTTGCTCGTGGGGCTCCCCTATGCTGGGGACACCCCTGCGTGGCACGGCACTCTTTGCGTGCATCAGCACTGTGTGTGGGCCAGCTCCACATGGGTTAAGGAGGTCCTGGGTTTGAACTGTGGACCTCCCATGTGGTAGGTGGACGCTCTGTCCGTTGAGCCAAGTCCACTTCCCTTCCCTGTCTTTTTAATAGCGGCCATTCTCAAAAGTGTGATGTGAAACCTCATTGTAGTTTTGATTTGCATTTCCCTAATCGCTAGTGATGTTGAATATTTTTTCATGTATTTTTTGCTATTTCTTCTTTGGACAGATTGTCTATTTAAGCCTTTAGCCCATTTTTAAATCAGGTCTGTTTGTATTTTAATTGTTGAGTTGTAGCATCTTTTTAATATATCATGGATATTAAACCCTTATCAAATATTTTATTTCCAAATATTTTCTCCCATTGAATCAGCTGCCTTTTTACCCTTTGACAAAGTTCTATGAGGTGCAAAAAGCGTTTAATTTTGAAGAGGTCCTTTTTATCTACTTTTCTTTTGCTGCTTGTGCTTTGGGTGCAAGATCCAAGAAACCACCACCTACCACAAAATCTTGAGGCTATTTCCCTACATTTTCTTCTAATAGTTTCATGGTACTGGCTTTTATATTTAGGTCTTTGATCCATTTTGAGTTGATGCTTTTCTTTTTAAGGAGCTACTAGGGAATGAACCTAGGACCTTGTACATGGGAAACAGGTGCTCAACCACTAAGCTACTCCATTCCCCAATGAGAATTAGTTTGTTTATTTGTTTGTTTTTAGGAGGTACTGGGGATCAAACCAAAGGCCTTGTACATGGAAGCAGGCACTCAACCACTTGAGCTGCATCTACTCCTTGAGTTGATTCTTATATAGGGAGTGAAATAGGGGTCCTCTTTCATTCTTTTGGTTATGGATATCCAGTTCTTCCAGCACCATTTGTTGAAGAGACTGTTCTGTCCCAGTAACATCAATGTGGTAGATTTGTCAAAAACTAGCTGGCCATAGAGGTTATGGTTTATTTCTGGACTCTCAATTCTGTTCCACTGATCAGTGTGTACCAACACTATGTTATTTTGATCATGGTAGCTTTGCAGTATGTTTCAAGCTCAGGCAGTGAACATCCTCCCACATCACTCATTTTTTAGGATGCTTTTGGCTATTTGGGTGCACTTTCCCTTCTAAATAAATTTGGTAATTGCCTTTTCTATTTCTGTAAAGTAGGCTGTTGGAATTTTGATTGGTATTGCATTGAATCTATAAATCATTTTGTATAGGATCAACATCTTCACAATATTTAGTTTTCCAGTCTATGAACTTTCCAGTTGTTTAGGTCTTCTTTGATTTCTTTCCAGTTGTTTATGTCTTCTTTGATTTCTTTTAGTATTGTTTTGTAGTTTTCTGAATATAGGTCCCGTGCATCTTTGGTTAAATTGTTTCCCAGGCATTTGAGTCTTTTTGTTGCTATTGTAAACTGAATTTTCCCTGATTTCCTCCTCAGATTGTTCAGTACTAGTGTACGGAAACATTACTGATTTTTAGGTGTTGATCTTGTACCTGCCACTTTGCTAAACTCATTTATTAGCTCAAATAGCTTTTTCTTAGACCCCTCAGAATTTTCTAAATATAGGATCTGTGAATAGTGAATGTTTTATTTTCTCTTTTCCTATTTGGATGCCTTCCCCTCCCCATCCCCGCTCCCCTTGTCTAACTGCTCTAGCTAGAACTTCTAGTACAATATTGAATAATAGTGGTGACAGTAGGCATCCTTGTTTTGTTTCCGATCTTAGAGGGAAAGCTTTCAACCTTTCCCCATTGAGGACAATGTTGGCTTTGGGTTTTTTATATATTCCCTTTATCATATTGAAGAGTTTTCCTCCCATTCCCATCTTTTGAAGTGTATTTACAAGAAAGGATGCTGAATTTTGTTAAATGCGTTTTCTCCATCAATTGAGAGGATCTTTTTTTTTTTCCTTCAGTTTGTTAATGTTCATTGATCCACCTTTGCATACCAGGTATAAATCCTACTTGGTCATGGTTTATAATTCTTTTGATATGCTGTTAGATTTGATTTGCAAGTATTTTGTTGAGAATTTTTACGTGTTCCTTTGAGAGATTTGTCTATAATTTTCTTGTAGTATCTTTATCTGGATTTGGTATTAGGGTGATATTGCCTTCATAAATGTGTTGGGTAATTTTCCCTCCTTTCAATTTTTTTGAGAGAGTTTTAACTGGATTGGTGTTAATTGTTTTTGAAATGTTTGATAGGATTCACTTGTGAAACCATCTGGTCCTGGACTTGTCTTTGTTGGGAGATTTTTGATGACCTTTTCAGTCTCTTTAAATGTGATTGGTTTGTTGAGTTCTTGTATTTCTTGTAGAGTCAATGTACATTGTGCATTTATAGGAATTTGTCCATTTCATTTAAGTTGTCTACTTTGTTGGCATACAGTTTCTCATATTATCCTCCTATGATCATTTTATCTCTGTGGGTCAGTTGTAACTTCTCCCCTTTCATTTCTGATTTTATTTATTTGCATCTTCTCTCTTTTTTTTTTCATTGTTAGTCTAGCTAAGGGCTTATCAAGTTTATTTATTTTTACTTTTTAAAGATCTATTTTATTATCCCTCCCCGCCCCCCCAGTTGTTTGCTCTCTGTGTCCATTCTCTGTGTGTTCTGCATTTGCTTGCATTATCCAGTGGCACTGGGAAACTGTGTCTCTTTTTTGTTGCATCATCTTGCTGCGTCAGCTCTCTGTGTGTGCGGCATCACTCCTGGGCAGGCTGCGCTCCCTTCACGCGGGATGGCTCACCCTGTGGGGCACACTCCCTGCACATGGGGCTCCCCGACGCGGGGGCAACCCTGTGTGGCATGGCACTCTTGTGCGTGGCATGAGTGCATGTGGGCCAGCCCACTACACGGGTCAGGAGGCTCTGGGGATCGAGCCCCAGACCCTCCAAATGGTAGACGGACGCTCTTATCAGTTGAGCCTTGTCCGCTTCCCTATCAAATTTATTGAACTTCTCAAAGAACAAGGTAAGCAGAGAGGAGCTTGGTTGTGAGGAAAGAGAAGATGACACAGGAAGAGAGGAACCCTGAGCCTGGAAAGAAGCAAGCCGCAGGAAGAGAGGACCCCAGGAAGCCTGAACCCTGGCAAATATTGGCAGCCATCTTGTTCTAACACGTGGCAATAGACTTTGGTGAGGGAAGTAACTTATGTTTTATGGCCTGATAACTGTAAGCTTCTACTGCAAAGAAATACCCTTTATAAAAACCAACCAATTTCTGGTATCTTGCATCAGCACCCCTTTGACTGACTAATACACCATCTATTATTAATTTCTAGTTTCATTCCATTATGACCTGAGAATGTGCTTTGTATAATTTCATTCTTTTTATATTTATTGAGACCTGCCTTGTGATCCAACATGTGGTCTATCCTGGAGAAAGATCTGTGAGCACTGAGAACAATGTATAACCCACCGATTCAGTATATGTTAAGTCTAGCTCCTTTATCATATCGTTCAAGTTCTCTTTTTCCTTGTTGATCTTCTGTTTACTCTGTCTAATGATGTGAGTGGTGTTTTGAAGTCTCCAACTGTTATTTTGGGGATGTTATTTCTACCTTCAGTTTTGCCAGAGTTTGCCTCATGTATTTTGGGGCACTCTGGTTAAGTGTATAGATATTTATGACTGTTATTCTTCCAGGTGGATTGTCCCTTGTATTAATATATAGTGGTCTTCTGTATTCCTTATAACTGTTTTTCCATTTAAAGCCTGTTTTGTCCAATATTAGTACAGCTGCCCCTACTCTTTTTTGGTTATTGTTTGCCTGGAGTATCTTTTTCCAGCCTTTTACTTTCAGCCTGTTTGTATCCCTTGGTCTAAGGAGAGACTCTTATAAGCAGCATATAGATGGCTCATTTTTTTAAATCTATTCTGTCAGCCTGTATCTTTTGATTGAGGAGTTTAATCCATTCACATTCAATATTACTGTAAATGCATTATTCCACCATTTTATTTTTTGGCTTTTATATGTAACTTTAAAAAAAAAAAAAAGATTTATTTTTATTTATTTATTTTCTCCCCTTCCCCAGTTGTCTGCTTTCTGTGTCCATTTGCTGTGTGTTCTTCTGTGACCGCTTCTATCCTAATCAGCAGCACCAGGAATCTGTGTTTCTTTTTGTTGAGTCATCTTGTCATGCCAGTTCTCTGTGTGTGCAACGCCATTCCTGGACAGGCTGCACTTTCTTTTGCACTAGACGGCTCTCCTTATGGGGTGCACTCCTTGCGCGTCAGGCTCCCCTACGCAGGGGACACCCCTGCATGGCACAGCAGTCCTTGCGTGCATCAGCACTGCGCATGGGCCAGCACCACACGGGTCATGGAGGTCCGGGGTTTGAACCGCGAAGCTCCCATGTGATAGGCGGACACCCTATTCATTGGGCCAAGTCTCCTTCCCTGTGTGTTCTTCTGTGCCCGCTTGTATCCTTGTCAGCAGCACCGGGAATCTGTGTCTCTTTTTGTTGCGTCATCTTGCTGCATCAGCTCTCCGTGTGTGCAGCCCCACTCCTGGGCAGGCTGTACTTTTGTGTGTGTGTGTGGGGCTCTCTCCTTACGGGGCGCACTCCTTGTGCGTGGGGCTCCCCTACGAGGGAGACACCCCTGTATGACATGGCACTCTGTGTGCATCAGCACTGCGTGTGGGCCAGCTTCACTGCACGGGTCAGGAGGCCCTGAGTTTGAACCCTGGACCTCCTATGTGGTAGGCATATGCTCTATCCATTGAGCCAAATCCACTTCCCTTCTTGATGTCCTTGATCTCTTCAGCCATATTGTCTTTCATCTGGAGATTTGTTTGAACCTTGTTGGTTAGTTGTCTCAAATCCTGTTTCTCATCTGGGATTTTGATATATTCCTTTGCTTGGGCCATTTCTTCCATTTTCTTCATATGACTTGCAATTTTTTGTTTATGTCTAGGCATTTGATTATTATGGTGAATTTACTCTGATGCTCAGGTTCTCTCTTTTGTAGGGATTTAGTAGCAGGAGGCTGGGTGTTACTGCCATTCATTGATTTTTGGTTCAGCCTGTTCTGGGTCTTTAGTATTGTCCCTCCTTCGTTGCTGAAATGTGGACCCTGTACCCAGTAATGGGTTGCAGACCCGCTTCCAAGGGCCTTGGGGAGGGAGACTGTAAAGGCCACAAAAATCTGCTCGTATTCATTTACTTTTAATTTTCTCACATGCACTTCCTTGGTCCTCCAGCAGATAGCACTCTTTGGCAGTCTTCTCAGTTCAGAGCCTGGTAGGACAGCAACAGGATCCTGCCTGGAGGCTATTCAGAGCCTCCCAACTTAAATTCTCTCAGAGGCTGTTGCTGACAGCCCCCTCCCTTTTCCTGGGTAGGAAATAATTCCACTCCCCTCTGCGTCCTCAACAGTCAGTTCTGGTCAAATGGGAGGGTGGTTGAGAGGCTTGGAGCTCTGTAGTCTTGTGCTGGCTCCCAGAGCAAATAGTGGCGTGGCCCCAGCCAGCCTGGAAGAACTAGACACAGCAAACCAAATGTGTTGGCCAAAAGCTGAATCAGCTTAAGACTGTGTCCCTCTCTCTCCTGTTTTCTGTGGAGGTAGATCCCTGCAACCCTGGCTGTCCGTAGCCGCAGGCCAGAGGCCTGGTAATTCAAAGCTGTCTGCTCAGAGGGAGGGGTGGGGGCACTGGCAGCTGCAGCTTCAGCTTCATCTTTTACTCACAGTCTCTCCTTTGAGATTATTTCCTGTGCCCATCCATGTCTTTTCTGAGTGATGCCCAGCCTTCCCCTGGTATCCTAAACCCTAGAACATTTTTTTCTAGGCAGTTTCTGCCTGTCCTCTAGCTCTCTTTCTGGGAGAGAAGTGAATCCTGTGTCTCTCTAATTCTCCATCTTCCTAGCAGTGTATATTATGTGTTTGTTTCTTTGTTTTTTAAGATTTATTTTTATTTATCCTCCCCCATTGTGTTTTTGCACTGTCTGCTCTCTGTCCATTCACTGTTTACTTCCTGTGCCTGCTTGTCTTCTCTTCTTGTCTTCTCTTTAGGAGGCACTGGGAACTAATCCCGGGACTTTCGATGTGGAAGAGAGGCACTCAATTGCTGGAGCCACCTCAGCTCCCTCATTCACTGCATCTCCCATTGTCCCTCCTCTGTTATCTCCTTTCATTGCGTCATCTTGTTACGCCAGCTGTCCATGCAGGTCAGGTCTCCACAAGGGCCAGGTCTCCCATGTGGGCAGGCCTCCTCATGCCAGTTCACTTTTACCAGGAGGCCCCAGGAATTGAACCTGCGACCTCCCATATGGTAGGCCAGATCCCAATCACTTGAACCACATCCACTTCCCTATATTATGTTTTCATGCTCAAAAAGAAAGGATAGGTTTCAGGAGCATTAGACAAGATCAGAAAATAAAAGCCTAATAGATCCAACCATACCCTTTCCCTGTAAAGTGCTTTAAGTGATTCCTGGCTGCTTATGGATAGACCATAAGCCCTAGAATGTTATGCAAGAAATAACGGCCTGAATTAGACTATGGAATAGTAATTGTTAGGGGAAATTATTTTAGAGACACATTTAAGACCATGTAGGAAGATTTAATGACTTAGGAAAGGCATTATAGAATAGGACAGGCATTATAGAGTATGAAAAGCATTAGAGGGTAAAACTTGGGCTTCTGGGTGGAAACATGGGGCACTGAGTGACATACTCAATGGCTTTATCCCACTTTACCACTGAGGAAGCTGATGATTAGGCACGGTTAAGTAAACTTGCCCAAGGTCACACAATTAAGAAGTAAAGGAGACAAAATTCAAATCCAGGCTGTTTTGGCTGTATAAAACAGCTACACAAAGCTTTTTTGTGCTATACCATACTCTGCGACCTCAAATTTAATATATCCAAAAACAGAAGCTAGTAAAAGTATAGTACCCAAAGCACTAGTTTTTCAAAGGCCTATAAAAATGTTTGAAACTTAAAACTGTCTTTGTTTCAAAATATGAGAGAAAAAATTGAAATTTTGAAATAAATTACTGCCTCAAAAATGAAACAGTGTGACCTACAGTGTTAAATTTAATAGTCGTAAAGTTAAAATTTTTATTAGAAAGAATTTCACAGTATGCTGTATGATTCCCAAGTACTTAGAGCCGACTACAATTTAAGCTGCTTGTAGCCATAATTTCAAAGGCAAAGAATAAAAATCCTTTCAAAAAAACTTTATAGAAAAAGAAAATTTGCATGGGAGGTAGGCTAACTTTTAAATACTGGTTGTGATAGGGTATGGAGCCCCCATAAGTAAAAGCCCTGCGACTAGTACATGCCTAATGGCCCTGCCATCATCTAGCCAGTGACTCAGGCTATAACCTTGGGAGCCATCCTTCTCTCTTCCTCCCCCCACCCCAGCCTCTCTAATGACAAGTTCTGTTTCATCTGCATTATTTCTTGAATCAGTCTGCTTCTCCACCCCACCACCCAGCTCTGATCCTTGATTGACTGATTTCCTGGCTGCAAGTCTCTTCTGCTCTAAAATCCATTTTCCAGTGACCACCAGAAGGTGTCCTAAATGATTCATAGGATTGTCTGCACCACATCCCTTTCTAGATACTACTGTTAGTAGCTTCCTGTTGCCTATTTGATAAAGTTAAGTTCTAGCATGTGCTATAAGTTCCCTGATTAAGCTGGTTTTTTTACTTTCTAAGCTTCTTTTTTCACTGCCGTTTTTTTTTGGCATATAATTTGTGCTGAAGTCCGAGGGATTTTTTTTGCCAATCCCTAAATACTCCATTTTGTTTTTACTGTATTTAGACCTTTAATTACTGAGGGGGCTTGGGGGATCAAGAAAAATAGTCACCACTGCCTATAATTTAATTAATATTCAGTTTATTAATCCTACTTACCTAATAAGGTTCTAAAATAAAATTGTTAAGCATTTAGAAATTGATTACAAGCTTTTTTAGTTAAATTCTCTTTAATAACAGGTTTAATCACAATTACAATTAATGTGATTGCGTGGAACACTTCACTTTATAGATTGATTACAAATTTACTACACTTGAAATTAAACCTACTTTAAACCATTAACCCATGGATTTAATTAATTTACTCACTATCTCTGTACTTGTTTTTTATATCTTCCTGGGGTTAAATTTCTCTTCCCAGATTTGTATTTCTGTACTTTCCAAGATCATAGTACTTTTTCTATACCTTCCTAAGGTTATGGTCATCTTACACTACAAAAACAAGACACAATTTCAGATTAGCCATGGTTCAGGGTTGTTGATCTTTGGTTTGATCCTTGGTTAAAACACAGATTTGGTTACACCTTTAAAAGTGATTTAAAGGCTGTGCTCGTATGCATTAGGCTGCGTCCCTTCTATAATTAAACTTTACCTGCTAAGGTAATGGGATTTTTTTATTTTAATTTTTAATTTTTTTTAGGTACTGGGAACTCATATGTGGGAAGCTGTCAACCTCTAAGCCACATTGTCTCCCCTAAGTTGGTTTTATCTTTTGTTTTGCTTGTTTTTCTTTTTGAGAGGCAGCAGGACCCAAACCTGGGACCTCCCATGTGGGAAGCAGGCTACTCAACCTCTTGCACCACATCCACTCCCCAATGGGATTTTTTAAAAGCTCATGCCTTTCTTGTAGATTTTTAGTTTCTATTCTTGGAGTTGAAATACTTATATTTTGTGAGATCAGTGTTTCTTAACCTGTTCTCTGTTATCATTATGAATTGACCTTTTCTGGTAGCATTATTGCCAGGAATTATAGAAGTTTCATCTCCCAGAATATCAGAGATCAAGTCTGTAGAGTTATCTTTAGGATACTTGGTTAATTCATCATTTAGAACTAATGGTTTGTCCTTGGCCATTGGTGGTCATGGGTGCTCATCAGCCACTGATCTCCTTCTAAATGGTTTGCATATGTGAGAACCTGCAATGATGTGACTTTCCTGTTCTTGGTACATGGGGTGCTTTATGGGACTATTTGGCTTATCCACCCTTCCCTCCTTGCACCAAAACAAAGAAGTACACAACTATGCAATACACATGCATGTACTTACTAGGAGAAACCAAACGCCTAAATGTTGGCACTCACCAAATCCTGACATAGTAAGATGTTAATTACCCTGTTATATCACCCTTCTTTTGTATTACAACTATTTTTTTATGTACTTTAATTTTCCCTTTTGCATTTCATTATGAATTCATGGCTTTTCATAGACTCAATTTATTCCATTTAGCTATACTTTTTTTTTTTCGATGTTCAAATTGTGTCAGCCTGGATATCCTCAAACTGGCTTATTAGTCCTTTCAGCACTACTCTGGGCCTTTTTTAAAGGCTTCTGACAACAAGCTATTCCAGACCCATCATGATTTTTTTCCTGACCTAAGACACCAAACTAGTACTCGCCATAGGGCCCTGGTTCCTTTTAATGGAGAATAGTATTAGAGATCAAAATGTGTTCCACATAGAGTTGACAGGAAGGAGGAAGGCATTGTTGTTGGCCATTGTAGTGACAAAACAGTAAAAGATGTTTCTCAGGGTATGTGGTAATAATTGTAGTCCAATTTAATTTTTTTTTTTAAGATTTATTTATTTATTTATTTTTCTCCCCTCCCCATCCGGTTGTCTGCTCTCTGTCTCTATTTTGCTACATCTTCTTTGTCAGCTTCTGTTGTTGTCAGCGGCACGGGAATTTGTGTTTCTTTTTGTTGTGTCATCTTGTTGTGTCAGCTCTCCGTGTGTGCGGCACCATTCCTGGGCAGGCTGCACTTTCTTTCGTGCTGGGCGGCTCTACTTACAGGGTGAACTCCTTGCACTCCTTGCACGTGGGGCTCCCCTTCACGTGGGACACCCAAGCATGGCAGGGCACTCCCTGTGCGCATCATCACTGAGCATGGGCCAGCTCCACATGGGTCAAGGAGGCCCGGGATTTGAACCGCGGACCTCCCATGTGGTAGGCGGACGCCCTAACCACTGGGCCAAGCCCGCTGCATGCGCAGTGCTGATGTGCGCAAGGAGTGCCCTGCCACACAGGGGTGTCCCCTGCGTAGGGGAGCCCCACGTGCAAGGAGTGCAAGGAGTGCACCCTGTAAGTAGAGCCGCCCAGCACGAAAGAAAGTGCAGCCTGCCCAGGAGTGGTGCCGCATACATGGAGAGCTGAGGCAGCAAGATGACACAACAAAAAGAAACACAAATTTCCGTGCCGCTGACAACAGCAGAAGCGGACAAAGAAGATGTAGCAAAACAGAGACAGAGAGCAGACAACCAGGGTGGGGGGGGGGGGGGGGAATGGGGAGAGAAATAAATAAAAATAAATCTTCAAAAAAAAGTTCAACTTTGATTTCAAATGTTAAACAGAGGAAGAGTGATTAATATATCTTGAGATATTTTTTATTGAACTCAAGGTTGTTTTCCATTTTCATATTCAGTCTTACCATCCTAGCACATCAGCTGGGTGTTTTATTTGAAAATCATTTGCTGCTTTATATTTGTATCATATACTTTAATGCTTATATATTTTTAGTTCCTTTGAAAATTACTCTTCAAATTCATTTAAATAGTAAGTTTTTAAATGTCCTCTTTTCACTTGCAGTATAAGCATTTTATATTGTTTAATTTCCTCTTTCCTATGCTCCCTCACTCCTGTGCACTTTGGAAACAAAAATGGTGCATTTTCATGAGACTGTCCTTTTCAATATTACTGATCAGATTATAGACATTAAAAAAAATAACTTATATAAATTGATTTACATTGAAGAGAACTGAAAAGCTCGGTTGTTTTATCTGAACATTACTGATCAAATTATCTTTTAAAGATTTTTTCTATTGTTTGCTGCACTTCAACATGTAATTTTTATGTACTTAAATTGACTTAACTGACATTGTCCCTAAAACATTTTTTGTAAACAAATTAATGTTGAGGGAAATTGCTATTTTTGTAAACAGCACATGATTATTTGCAAGTGTGATAACTTACTTTGCTCATCACATTGATGATGTCATATTTTTAAAAGTTGCTTTTCAAGAATTATCTACTCTATATTTATACTATTTCTAAATAGATGGAACTTTTTAAGTGTCTTCTAAGAATGCATTAGCCCCTTCTGAGAAAAGGAAGAAAGTCTTGTGTATAGTTGGAAATGTAGCTAGTGGTGGTGTAACTTGCTTTAAAAGTATGAAATTTTGTATATACAAACCAGAGAGTACTAATTTCTTTGGAAAGCATTCCAAAAAACTCATCTTTTGATTCTTTTAAATAACAAGTTCCAGTATATTTAAACATGTCCTTCTGTAATTATCTTACCTTAATTTTTATTGTGTAACCTTTAGGGACATTTCTATTGTCTAAAATCAGTAATCTCAATATTCTGTGCCTGTCTGTCTGATCCATTATCAGATCATCTCTAATGATTTTGCTGTTTGGATAACAATCTTTTTTTTTTTTTTTTAAAGATTTATTTTTATTTATTTTAATTCCCTTCCCCTCCCCCGGTTGTCTGTTTTCTGTGTCTTTTTGCTGCGTCTTGTTTCTTTGTCCGCTTCTGTTGTTGTCAGCGGCACGGGAAGTGTGGGCGGCGCCATTCCTCGGCAGGCTGCTCCCTCCTTCGCGCTGGGCGGCTCTCCTTATGGGTGCACTCCTTGCGCATGGGGCTCCCCTACGCGGGGGACACACCCCTGTGTGGCACGGCACTCCTTGCGCGCATCAGCACTGCGCATGGGCCAGCTCCACACGGGTCAAGGAGGCCCGGGGTTTGAACCGCGGACCTCCCATATGGTAGACGGACGCCCTAACCACTGGGCCAAAGTCCGTTTCCCTGGATAACAATCTTACTAAGGATAACAGTTCTCCTTAGTGGACTGCTTTTATAAGAACTCTGAAAGTCAAAGGAACTGTATTAATATTAATTTAGAGCCTCTAGTTTCAGATTTTCATTCTTGAGTTTCCATGGTTAACATTTAGAACTACCTGTGCTGAGTGTCAAACATGCATGAATTTTTAAAAAACGAGGCTGTTGCTCATTGACCAAGCCCAGAAAGACACCTAAGTGTGTGATTTTTTAAAAAGTTGGTGAATCATATGAAATTGTTTTCATAGGTAGAAAATGGTTAAATACAGACAATTTAATAAGTTAAACATAAGTTAAAGATAAAAGTTCTTAGGGAGTAGATATAGCTCAAGTGGTTGAGTGCCTGCTTCCCATGTACAAGGTTCTGGGTTCAATCCCTGGTACCTCCTAAAATGAAAACAAAAAAAGTTCTCTTATCGTGGTTATGCTATTATGTTTACATAATACTCCTAATTATGTAAATGTGAGTTGTTGCTTATGGTTTGTGATGGTTGGTCATCCTAATTAAAAACAGGCCATAATTTAGAAGAGATTATTTAATGGTTGAAAATATTTTATTATTGCCTTATTTATATAATACCTAAATTTTAGACCCATTTGGAACATTGCCCTGATGAAATGAGAATGAAGTTATTCATCAGTTGCTTTGGGGAGGTAGTTGAAGAAAAGGTCCAAGGCTGTGATTTGCACCAAGGTGCCCTAAGGCATGACAGAGAATTCTCAGAACCCCTTTGGGTATTTAAGTTTTCCAGTGAAACACAGCAATACTTGACAGTTGTTGGACTCTGTCAGCTAGCTTAATGAAGTTTATTTACACTTTTACCAGTCCACCACATTCTTCTCAATGACACCATTCCTTTTTGAAGTTGGGATTTTGGCAGTCGCTTTGATAAGAGAACAAGTACCATGTGAAAATCAGTGTGGAAGGGGAATGAGAATGGTGGTGTCCGAATTAATTCCAAAGCTTGAGAATTCATACATTACCTAGGCGGAAACATCCCATTAATAAGTAATTGTGGCTATTTTAAAATGAAATAAAAATGTGTTTCTTTCCATTTATATGCATTGTATTTAAAAACAACTATGCAACATTGGGACATATATACATATTAGAATGTTTGGACCTACCTCCTTAATAAACAGAAAATTATTTCTTTTGACTTAGGGACGTGCAGAAAGTACAGACATACTAAGGGCACTGTGAACTCAAAGTTTGGAAACCTCTGGCTTAGAGTAATTAGACCCAGTCATTGAGACCAAGTGGGGAAGTACATTCACCTTAAATTTCTAATGGCTAAGATTGAGCTATTACTCCATTCTACTTGTTTGGTATTACATGACAAACATCCATACATTTTAGATTTAATTCTGATTCTAAAAAAGAGAATCTATTTTAAATAAAAATAGCAAGTAACATTTTTTTAAAAGTATGAAAGCATTTCTTAAAACATGTCTCAGTTGGGTCTTGAAATTCAGAAAATCAGTAAACAGAATACTGTAGCTTAGAATTCAAACATTATCAAAGTCTACCATACAGTGATTTATTGAGTGAGAGTCACTGTGATATTCCAAAATACCAGAAAGAAATAAGCTGTTTATCTGCTCCTCAATATAGTTATCTGACCTGCCTTCTCTATAAAATTGGGATGCAGTCGCATTCCAAATGGTGTTGGGTATTGGAGTGGTGACACACTTCATCTCTGCCTCTGTTTTTCTACACCCTCCAGATAGTTATTTCTGATTCTCTAAATCAGTAGATTCATTAATTATATATTGCTTTGATAATGTTATTTTGTTAACAGTATTTTGACAAAGTTTCAATTATTATTACCTATGGCATCCTTTACTATAGCATTAGCATTCACCAGCATAAATATTTTCAACTATTAAGATAGCTGAGAATTCTCAGGGCTGCAGATACTTGGGAAAATTCTGGAATCTTCATGTGTTAGAGCTGCAAGGAGCCTTTGAGGTCCACTTTAACCCTTTCATTTAACATGAGTTAATCTGCCACCTTTGGAGACTTCAAACAAGCTATCTCAGGCAAATAACAACTGTTTATGGAAGGATTTCCATAGAATATGATGCTTTAATAAGTCTTGTTCTGAGACCCTGGGAGGACTTTTTCATTGATTCAGATTTTACTATCTCCTATTATTATTCTGCCTCATTTCTTCACTCTATCCTAAATTGAGATAGAAAATACCTTCTTACTGTTCTTTCAGAAACTAGCAGTTGCATAAGAGGCATATTCTTGACAGTCTGGCTGTCCTCATTTATTAAGCCTTCACTTAAACAGAAAACTTCTCCTGAGACATGCCTGTCTGCCAGGGTGGGAGGTGTGGGTAATGACAGGGTGGGATGTTAGAGCCCATAGGGCTTCTTCCCTGGAGAACTGAGTAAGTGAGAGGTTGGGCTAGAAAGGGCAATTGCTTTCTAGGGATTGGAGTACATGAATCATCTGGAAGGCTCACAAAGCCATCTTCCCAGAAGTACTAGTGTGCCTAAGTGTGAGTTATCTAATCACAAAAGAGGGAGTCTGCTCTTACTAGCATTGGATGACAAGTTGATGGCATGAGGATGAGAGGGGAGAGAGGAAAATGGGAGATGATAAAACCTTTAAAAGACTATGACAAAGACACTGTTCTCCAAAGTCCTGGCTGCAGCCAGTAAGCTGATGCCTGGTTTAAGAGTATGGTTAGTGGAAAAGGCTGTAAACTCCAGTTGCTTTTAGTGCAGCCCACCTCAGTGCAAATGCTCCTTGGACATCCTGCACCGCCCCCCAATTTCTATCCCTTTCCTCAAAAGAGGAGGCACTACGCACCCTACCACTCGATTCTCCTCTTTATAATACAAGCAGTATTAAAATTCTTAGAATCCCTCATGTTGTGGCTGCCCTCAGGAGTGCTCAGTAGTGAGGGTATGCTTTGCTTGAAAAATGTTTTCCCCCATACCTCCTTGCCAGAGCTGGAGATACTTCAAAAGAAGCTAGAAATCTGGGAATTTGTTGTGAGTCTCTAAATTAGTTTACCTGTTGGCATCTAATTCAAATTTTTAAAACCTAGCTGGATGCTGCATTTGGACCACAACTTTGCAACCTCTGCTCTAGATCTTATGCAAGTGTGAAGCTCAAAATCAAGGCCACCATTATTTCATAAAAGAGACATCTCTTTCTATCCAGCCAGTTATGCTCCATATCTTTCTTAGAAATGCTTTCTGGTCAGTTGCACTTCTTTGACTTGTTCCTTAAAGACTATATCATTTCTAAATGAAAGCAGTTGAGTAAAAGAAATACATTTTTAATCTGAGGATGTCTCATGCTTTTTCGTGGAAGAGGCATTCACAAAGAACTAAGGAAAATCTACTCCCAGAGATTGACTGCAGGGTTAGAGATTGGTCCCTGCTCTGTTTAGGACTACAGTGCTTTTGATAAAAACCAAGTACTATAATCACACTTTGGTGATGAATGTTCTTAAGTACTAAGTCTAAAATTTAAGCCTTTGGTCAGTCTTATACTTTGCATGTGTGCCTATGAATTGTGTTAGCTCTTGAAAGTTACGGGAAATATGTGAAGGGGAACAGGACCCATCTGGGGAAACTACTCTCAGAACCAGTGTGCTCATTATCATGTCAGAATAGACATTTTGTTTTCTGGGTTATAGATGGCCTAGGTTTATAAAAGAGCTCTAAAATGTTTCTTATTTTTCTCTCTTTTAGGTTTTCAAAATAAAAATAGAGTAGCCATCTTGGCAGAACTGGACAAAGAGAAAAGGAAATTACTTATGCAGAACCAGTCTTCAACAAACCATCCTGGAGCTAGGTATTGACTTCTTCAACAGAATAGATGAAATACCTATCTTGTTTTAATTGACTTTGTTTTATGTTACATATACAGAATTTTTAAAGAAGAATGTGGTTTGATTCAGTGATAAAAAAAATTATTGGACAAAATAACACAATTGTTTATTTCTTTAACATTGGAATTTATATATGATGTTTTGTTTCCTAGGTAGATTTGAAAGAATTAGACTAGATATTAACTAGAGTGTTCAATTTCTCTTACAATCTTCTTTTCTAAAAAGAAGAGGGTTTTGTATAATTTTTGTTACTGAAATTGCCAGTGGCTCATTTTTTTTTAAAGCAGTCTGCAAAGAAGGTAACATTTTATTCCTCCCCTCTGATTTTCGGTCAAAATTCTTGAAGTAGTTATATCTACTTATTTCTACTTTCTCACTTATCATTCACTCCTCAGTCCACTGCAGTCTAACTTCCTGTCTGCTCTACTGTCCAAAACATAGAATATGTTCTTGGTCCAGATCACCATAACCAACTTGCAGCCAAATCTGGTGGACCAAATCCTTTTCTTAATAGACACTTTAGTGTTGATACCACTGACCACTCCCTCCTTCAAATATTCTCTTTCCTTGGCTCCATCCACTTACTCTTAGAGTATAATAATAATAATAGGAGGACACTGTCATGATTTGGGTGCTTATAAATCTCCCATCTGCTAGGTACCAAAATCAGAAATGTGAACTTTAATTATTTGTTATTCCCTATCTGCAAGCATTTATCATTTTTCTGTGATGATACTTTGAAATGTGTCTCAAATCTGCCCATTTTTCTCCATTGCTCCTGATGCTATTCTGGTCCATGGCCACTCCCAGTATGTGCCCCAATTACTATCAAGCTTCCTTTCTGAATTTTTCATAGTCTTGCTTCTCTTGAATATATTCATCAGCTGGGTCCTTTCATCTGGAAGTAACAGAAAATCAATAAAATTGGTACAAATATTAGGATATATGTTAACCAGGACTGTGAAGATAAAGTAGTTCTAGAACAGGTTAATTCAGTGGCACAGCAGTGTCAGCAGTGATCCAGGTTCCTCTTATGATCCAGGTTCCTCTTATCTTTCCTGTCTGCCTTCCTTCGTGGGTGAGCGGCTCACTCAAGGTCAAATTATGACTGCAGTAGCCAAGGCATCACTCCTTACTGAGCCACTATAGAGGCAGAGGCTGGAAAGGTTCCGATTGTATGTCCCTTTTGTAAGAATGAGGAAAATGTTCTCAGAAGCCTTTGGACTACCCATCAATTTCCATTGCTCTGATTACATACCTTTGTCTTGTCTAAACCAGCAACCAGCACCAGTCAAGGTTTACCTTCTGGGACTGGAGCTGGAGTTAGGGCTGAGCCTGAGTCTGGCCTGAAACATGGGACCACTGACCTTTAAAACAAATCTGGGTTCCATTACAAGGAAGAGAAGAGGTGAACAAATGTCGAGGAGGCAGCCAATATTGTCTGCTATAGCACTGCTCTTTCTGAACCATAGTGTGATATTTCTGATCATGTCACTCCCCTCCTTAAAACTCTTTGGCAGCCTCTTACTACTGTTAGGATAAGCTCTATACATCTTAATTTATTTCACAAGGCTCTTCTTATCTTGGTACCTACCTTCCTCCTCAGCCTCATTTCTTGCCCTCTCACTTCACCCCTCCCCAACCCAGACTTTCAGTCCTCCTGAAATCTAACTTTCGTTATGTCAATCTCTTCCACCCTGGGCCTTTTCACATGCTGTCCCTTCTGCCAGAAACATTCATTTCTTCAGTTTTCATCTTAAATCTAATTTTCACTAAGTTTTTCCTGAGCATTATCCTTCCAGCTGCATTAGATATGTTTATTAGTTCCCAGATAGTGTGTGTCATATTTTTTCATAATTGGATGTTTGCCTCTGAGCTTTGTCTTGCCTAATTTTATACCCCTAGTGTAAGCACAGAGCCACACACATAAAAGCTGCTCTGCAGTTTGGTGAATGAGTGCCTCTAACTTTGATTATTTATTCCTAATAGTTCAACCTGATTAGAACATGATTTTGATTATTTAAGTTTTAATTATTACACACACACATCAGAAGTGTGGCTTTCCTATTTATTAATATCGTGATTTGTTTTAATAATTTTCAAAAGTAATGTTAATGGGGTTCATGAGAGATGAGAGTCCCTCAAATCTGTTTTAAAGTAGGGGAATCATACATTATAAATGAAAAGAGAACACATGAACCCCCAGTAAATGGCAAAGGCTTTCTCTTTTTTTATTTTTAGGTACTGGGGCCAGGGTATGAACCCAGGACCTCATATGTGGGAAGCAGGACCTCAACCGCTTAAGCCATATCTGCTCCCCTTCCTACATTGTTGAGTCTGGTCTGAACTAAGCGAAGTGTGGCATTCCTTCCAAGGAGCAAACTGTGCCAAGTGGATTCCCAACGAAGGTCTTTATGTAAATTAGTGTAGATAGTGGGGGAAGGGAAAAGGACTTTTATTCTGGAAGATCATTTTTTATCCCTATAAAGAATCTGTAGTGAAAAATGTGCTTCAGAAGTAAGGAAGTCCCTGTCCTAAACAGCTGGGTAACTAAGATTCTCATTTTAGCATTGCGCTCTCCAGGCCAGCTCTTAATAAGGACTTCCGTGATCATGCTGAGCAGCAGCACATTGCAGCCCAACAGAAGGCAGCTCTGCAGGTGAGCAAAGTGAAACCAGCATTCTTTTGTATTTCAGTAGAGCAATATCAATAAAAATGTTCCACCCATAATTGTAGTGGTTTTGCTGATGTTCAGTCAGGGCACCAAGGATTTGAAGGACCAGCACAGCCATAATGAAAGTATCTTTTAAGGCATTGACATAGCCATGGTTGATTCGCTGCCGTACCTGCCAAGGAGTTGAATTGCTTGTGCATGAAAGAGTTTTAAGATATTTGGATGGACACAACAGTCTTCACAACTGAAGGTGGTGGTTTAGTAGTGTATGTTTTTTCAAATATGCCATATTATTATTATTTTTTTAAGATTTATTTTTATTTATTTAATTCCGCCCTCCTCCCCCGGTTGTCTGTTTTCTGTGTCTTTTTGCTGTGTCTTGTTTCTTTGTCCGCTTCTGTTGTCGCCAGCGGCACGGGAAGTGTGGGCGGCGCCATTCCTCGGCAGGCTGCTCCCTCCTTCGCGCTGGGCAGCTCTCCTTATGGGTGCACTCCTTGCGCGTAGGGCTCCCCTACGCGGGGGACACCCCTGTGTAGCACGGCACTCCTTGCGCGCATCAGCACTGCGCATGGGCCAGCTCCACACGGGTCAAGGAGGCCCGGGGCTTGAACTGCGCACCTCCCATGTGGTAGACGGACGCCCTAACCACTGGCCAAAGTCCGTTTCCCATGCCATATTATTACATCCATTGATAGCCTTACTGGTTTATTATTGTTTTTTGGATTTCTTTTATTGGTCAGCATGAGTGTTGTATAGGAAATGTTTAAAGATTATTACCACAGGATTAGGAATGTGATATTCCATCAATTTAAAACAATGTTTTTTCATAGTAATAAACAGTTTTCATATGACAATGATCTTAGATAATTAAGGATCCCTGAGGCCTTGGATAAGACATCATTTTTTTAATAGATGCAATTGAATGGCCTATGATTTTATTTTGTTTCACTACTTTATTTTTTAAATTATTTTATTTTTTAGGAGGTACCAGGGATTGAACCCAGGACTTCGTACATGGGAAGCAGTTGCTCAACCACTGAGCTACATCTACTCCCCAATGAGAGAGTAGTTTTTTACATTCGAGAGTTGGTTTTTACATTTGTTTGTTTTAGGAGGCACCGGGGATCAAAAACAGGACTTCGTATGTGGAAAGCAGGCACTCAACCACTACATCTGCTCCCTTTGCTTTTTTTTTCCTTCTCTTCCCCCCTCCTTCCATTGTCTGCTCTTTGTGTCCATTCACTGTGTGTTCTTCTGTGTCTGCTTGTATTCTCATTAGGCGGCTCCAGGAACCGATCCTGGGACCTTCTGGAGTGGGAGAGAGGCAATCATTCTCTTGCACCACCTCAGCTCCCTGGTCTGCTCTGTCTCTCATTATCTCTCCTCTGTGTCTCTTTTTGTTGCATCATCATGCCATGCCAGCACTCCAAGCGGGGCAGCACTCCTGCATGGGGCAGTACTCTGCTTGGGCCAGTACTTCGCGGGGACAGCTTGCCTTCACCAGGAGGCCCTGGGTATCGAACCCTGGACCTCTCATATGGTAGATGGGAGCCCAATTGCTTGAGCCACATCTGCTTCCCTACCTATGCTTTTATTTTTTTATTATTATTATTTTTTTAAAGATTTATTTATTTATTTAATTTCCCCCCCTCCCCTGGTTGTCTGTTCTTGGTGTCTATTTGCTGCGTCTTGTTTCTTTGTCCGCTTCTGTTGTTGTCTGTTGTTGTCAGCGGCACGGGAAGTGTGGGCGGCGCCATTCCTGGGCAGGCTGCTCTTTCTTTTCACGCTGGGCGGCTTTCCTCATGGGCGCACTCCTTGCGCGTGGGGCTCCCCCACGCGGGGGACACCCTTGTGTGGCACGGCACTCCTTGCGCGCATCAGCACTGCGCATGGCCAGCTCCACACGGGTCAAGGAGGCCCGGGATTTGAACCGCGGACCTCCCATATGGTAGACGGACGCCCTAACCACTGGGCCAAAGTCCGTTTCCCCCTCCCTATGCTTTTAAACCTTAGAATCTCAGGATTGGAAAGGAACTTAGAGATCATCCCTTCAGACAACCTAAACACAGTCCTCTTTTCTTTAGTGACAGAGGGAAATCACTAGTGGATTTCTGTTATTTACATGCCAGTGTTCTCTACAAAATTCTGGTATCATAATCGCTAGTACTCAGCTGGCTTTTCTCCCTACTCTTTCCAGTTACTGCCCCTCATTCTCAAGGTCCTGCTTTGTTGCTCAAAAGCATAGTACCATGGGATCTTTGTTACTCGTTTTCTCCAGTCCAAGGAACAAAGCAATTCATGTCTTGGACTCATTTATTGACTGAAGAGAATTATAGGGAGGCTGGTGGGGATGATAAAGGAGTACCTGGTACAACATGTTAATATGAATCCTTTATTATTGTCCATCTTCTGTGTATTTACACAAGAACTGATTTTTTCAATGAATTTGGTCTCAACCACTCACAGTAGATAAGTAATTTTAAGGCCTTGGTTGAAAAATTGTGACTTAATAGCCTAATTGACATTTCTTTTTTTTTTTTTTTAATCCTTCTAGCATGCTCATGCACATTCATCAGGATATTTCATAACCCAAGACTCTGCATTTGGGAATCTTATTCTTCCAGTTTTACCTCGCCTTGACCCAGAATGAAGGAAATATTTGTAAAGAAAGTGACTTTATAATATCAAATGCCAAAGCTACTATTATCCAGTGCTTATACAAACTGTGACTTTCAGAATTTTGATGAACCTTTATATTTTGGGCTCTTTTAAAAGAAAGGTACGTACAAATGAAAGTGTAAAGGAGGATAGGCAAGATAATGAGAGCTTTGGAAGTGGTATCATCTGAGGAATCTATTTGTTACCTGTGACTAACTCCTTTGTAATGCAGTTTGATTTTAATTCATTCTGCCCATGTCTACAATGGACTGTCAAGAACCATTTCTATAGCACTTAACTTAAACAAATGAGGGTGCCTTTTAAAAATGTGAACTGAAAGACTTAAATAAGTCACCCTTCATATTTGCTGTTTATAGGATTGATGTCAGTGCAACTTTTTGAGTATATCCTGAAATATTCTTTGTGAATTCATAGGTAGTTCCTCTATTATCAATTTTAAAAGAAAACCCAAGATTAGACTAAATCACCAACCAGACTTAAACAACAGTTTGTAAAAATATATCACTGTAAATGATTAAATACATTTAAAAACAATTATAAGAAATTCGGTGGTTTTAAAATTTGTATGTGCTCATATTGAGTGTTCCTATGTAAATGCTATGCCTATATGTTCTTATTGTCTGTTTGGGTTCTAATTTAAAAATTATTGTGCAAGTTGAACTCCTCTTTAATTACTTGAAGTAGGAAGTAGTTAAGCACGTTTCTCAGTAAGAACCAGATTCTGGGATGATTATTTAAATATGCCAATTCTGTACCCTACCCTTATGCTACAGAATTAGAACTTCTGATTCAAAATAAGGTATGAAAGCCATGGACTAGAGAATTCTTGAACATGTCTTGTGCAAAATTTTCATGATATATTTATAAAATAATTGATTTGTAGATATCAGAAACTTAGAGGTCATTTAGCCAAAATCTACATTTTTCTCTCTTAATAGGATTGAAATTATATTTTACATTACATCCTAGAGTATTTTGTAAATTTTTTATAGCTGACCTCATCTTGGCCTTCAGTTCCCATCATCTCTGGTGGTGGGACAAAATTTAAACTTAAAACTTTCAGTTTCGGTCAGTAATCAGTCCAAGTTCAACTCCCTTTTCAAAAAGTTTTCTTTCCCCTTCCTTCCCTAGATATTTGCACCAAATATAGCCCCATCTTACCCAAACTAATGGAAGTAGGGGTGGACAATTCTAGACTTGGCTATGTCATTCCAGTTCTTTGTCTCTGGGAATTTGATCTGATGCCCTGCGTTTGGATGAGTTGGCAACTGTCCCCATTGTGATGGTCACCATTAAAGCATATGTGAATCACTGCTGAGGGCTTCCCAGGGCGTAGTGGGGGGTGTCTCTGGCCCCTGTCCTTTCTCAAGCCCACCTAGCTATTCTTTGGACCTCCTCATAGTGACCCTCCACCATTTTCTTTCTTTAATTTTACTAAGTTTCTGTTCTTTGTGATTCACAGCAGGTAGCATGGTTCTATATCTACAATAATCTCTCCCACATCCCGGTGTTAGGTGCATGGCATCCCCATGATCTGGAAAATCTGTAAAATTTTTTGGCTCTCCCTTTGTACCAGAGATGAAGCCTATATTTTTCCTTTTTCTTTTATGGAATGTTTACAGTATCTTATTGTAAATTTGGGTTATTTGGTCATAGGTGATATTATACAATACAATACACATATATTTTATTGTACAGTATTTCTGAGTTTCTAAACATTTTCTATGTCTGTGGCTTCTACAAAACTTCCAAAAAATTCCCATTTAATTTCTTATGCTGACCTGTCATATATTGAAACTGTCATGGGAAAAGTCATGATGTTGAAGGGATAACTGTACTAATATTTGGGAGATAAGTTTGGATTGTATAGTTTTTACATAATTGCCTTTTGTAATCCAGGTGCAGAGAACTTTTTTCCCCAGTGGTAATCTTTTCCAGTCTCAGCCTTTTAAATACATGTTGCCTAAATCCTACAATCCTGGTTAGTCTGCTCTGTTCCCAGAGTGAAGCACTCCTTCCTTCCTTCCCCCATTCTCTGAGTTACTTCACTTCAATTCTATATGTATTCATTAATAGGCAGTCTGTAAAGCACTGAGCTTTGGGGGACAGAAAGGTGAAGGAGGCAGTCTCTGCCCTTATGGATGTCACAGGAGAGAGGAGCCCCAACCAGTTATTCTAAAGCATACTAGAAGGCAGCTAGTAGCCCGAGAGAGGCCTCTGGGATCGGTAGTGTTCTGGATACACCTAGAAGCTTTAATATGATTTTATCTGGCAAGGGAAGGAAGACCTGCTCCAGGCAAAGGTCACTATTTTATAATCAAGAAAAATGGGAACTAAAACACTTAATAAGGCTGCAGAGGGTAATGGAAAGGGCAGAGGGGACTCCAGTCAGGAGCCTCGAGGTGAAATCTCCCTGGGATTGTGTGTGAACTTGGATGACTCACTTAACCTCTTTTCATGTCACTCCATTTGTAAAAGAGATTAATCTACCTGCTTCACAAATTGTCCAGACCAGTATTTTTCATATTGCAGGTCTCACCCTATTAGTAGTTGAGAAGCCAATTTAATGGTTTAATGGAGTGCGACCAGCATTTTATTGGAAAAATAAAAGAATAGAAACCATCAGAATGCATTGCAGGTAATAAGTTTTGTTTCATGAATCTTCTCTTTCTGTGCGTTTATAAGTATATATATATATGTTTTAATTTTTGTTTGTTCCACTCATATGCAAGGTTTTTTAGGACAGGGATTTTTCTGTTTCTTTTCCTTCCTTCCTTACTTCCTCCCTCCCTTTCTTCCTCCTTCCTCACAGCTGTATTCTGCTTAGAGTAATGTTTGGTATTCAGTACATAAATATTCACTGACTGTATATACATGACCTGTGTCATGATGTAACCTGCATTTTTTTTTTTACTGTGAGTCATGGCAAAAAGTTTTGAAAGCCACTGTTAAGCAATATAACAATATAGTTAACTGATTTTGAAAAATGGTCAAGTGCTTTGTAATTATGAGATAGAGTAGTATGATTCTGGCATAAGAAATGTACTGACACAAAAATTTCAAAGGCAGATTTTTTCCTGAACAATCTATGAGTTGTCTCATTAAGTTGTCTCAGTTCTTGGCTTCACTTTGGTAATAGAAACTAAGCCTTTATATGTATTTTGTGTGTGTGTGTGTGTGTGTGGTGCCCAGGACCTTGTATGTGGGAGGTCAGCACTCGACCACTGAGCCGCACAGGCTCCCCTGAGTTGTTTTTTCATTTGTTTTGCTTGTTGTTGTTGTTGTTGTTTTAGGAGGCACTAGGGACTGAACCCGGGACCTCTCATGTGAGAAGCAGGCACTCAACTGCTTGAGCCACAATCATTCCCTTGTATGATTTTAAGATCCACTGAGGTAAGGGATTTGATGAATATGGTTATAGTGAGAATACAGGAGTAAAGAGGGCATATGAATTCACTGATACAATTCACAAACAAGACAAGTTTCATTCCAGCAGCATTAAACGCAAACAATATTTACTAGGTACTTTCCTTATTCACCGCTGCACAGTGACTGATACACAGTAGACACGCCAGTTATTTTTTTGAATGAGCAAATAATGTGGACTATGAGGAGGAAGAGAACAGTCTCGGTTCTCAAGAACCTAATAGTCTAGAGTGGGTGAGACCAGCAGACTAATACCGACTGTGACCTGATGAGAGAACAAGCACGTGGGCCTGTAAGGATCAGTGAAGGCTACATCAGAGAACAAGCATTTGAACTTGGCTTTTAAGATGAGAAAATGTCATCCAGTAAAGACATTAATATTCAAAGCAAAGGGGAAGGCTGAACAGAGGCAGGAAGGAGAGCAGGAGTAGGGACCACTATGAAGCAACCAGAAGTTCAGTTTGGCTGGAGCATGGATTTGTATGGGGATAATTATAAATGAGGCTAAAGGTAGGCTGGACTCATCTTCTGGTGGGTCTGGAATTCTGGAGTGAAGCAGACACCTTAGCTGGGAACCACTGAATGTTTGAGCAGAGGCCAGGACAAGAGGGGAACCAATTCTGCCCTCATCAGCTCCTGGGAAAGGGAGACTTCCAATCCACCAAAAGAATATTCTCATCATTTCTGTTGCAGATTCACAGAGGGGGTGTTACATTTATATCCACCTCTCACTCTAGCCCCACCTCCCTCTTTTTTCTCCTTCATTAATTTCTTGTAACCTTCCCCCACATTCCTTGGGCCTCAGCTTCCTTGCCTACCTGTTTTCTCTCCAGCTTTCTTATCTCTACCTCTGTCAACCTTAAAAGAAAAAGAAAAGGCATCTTCACACAGTATTTCACTGAATCTTTACAACAGCAATGAGGTAGTGAAGTAGATATTTTTAGTAATCTACTCAGCATTAACTCTTCTTTCTCCCTTCCTAACAATTCTCAGATTTTTATTGGGCCTGTGCCTTCCCCAATACAGCTGATGTGTTTTAGGGGAAGCTGACTGCCCCAGCAACAGGAGTGGGCCTTAGATGCTCCAAGCCAATCATGTTAATTCCCTTTTGCCACAGTGATTGGATCATTATTAACTCATGCCTAATCCAGGCACCACTTGGATTTCCTTGGTTCAGGATTGGACACATTACCCACATTCAACCCCATAGAGTTTTGCTGGGGCTTATAGAAAAGATGCATTTTTACCTTTCTGAGAATACTACAAAAAGGGGCTCTTTCACTTTATAGACGTGTAAAAAGAAACAAAGTCCCAAGTGGTGTTGGCAGCCATCTTGTGATGAAGCCAGTCTTTGGATAAAGCTACCACCATAAAAGGTCAAGGAGAGAGATATAAAGAAACTGGGTCCCTGACGACATTGTCAGGCTGCTCGATCAAACTACTTCTAAAGTGCTACTCTTCCTCTGGAATTTTCAGTTATGGGAAGTAACAAATCCTCAGTATTGTTTAAACTTGCTTAAAGTAGGTTTTCTGTCACTTTCACATAAATAACCCTAATTTAAGGCATACTACTTTGCTAACTAACTTGGCCACACAGCTTGGAAGGGGGAAACCAGAACTCTAAAACCCTCATCTTTTCCTCATGACCCACCATGCACCTCCACTCCCTACTTAGGCCATCCTTAGACTTCACCAAAGTCAGATGCGTGTGCGTGCCTTAACCCTTCTGTGACTCATCCTTCCCTGATGATTTCCTACTTGATCTCAGGACTTCCTATGGATCAATCACCAGAATATATCTATGAATTGTCAGTATTTCCCCAGTGCCCCTTTTGACCCCTCACCGACAGCAGCTTTCCCCTGCTGGCTCCAGGTCTCTGTCTCTCGAGGGTGGTAGCTCCTGGTTCACATCCTGGCTCTGGGTTCAGCTCGTTTCTGGCTCACCACTCCTACTTCCAGAATATTGTTTGAACTTCATTTTCAAATTCACTTCTCCTAACCTACACTCCAATGTTTAGAAAATAGAATGACAAGTCAAATGTGGCAAAATGTTAAAAGATGGTATATCTGGATATCTGGGAGGGGGTGTATTTTGGAGTTCTCTGTATGGGTTTTATATTTTCATGCCTGTCCTATAAGTTTGAAATTATTTCAAAAAATTTTAAGCTTGAAAAAAACACACAATGGTTTTATGTGCCCTTTATTTGGAAAATCTGACTGGCAGGCTATTTATGCAATTTTTTTTTTCCCACTTCTTAAAAAGTTATCACCCACTTCCCAAAAAAATCCACACCCATCTCAGTGTTGTCACTGTCAAATACTGTGTTTGGGTACTCCCTCACATCCCTTAGGGATTGTGACTCACTCCTACTTCCCTGGCTTCCTCTACTCAGCACTACTGCTGTCATCCTGGGATGTCACGAGCCACGCTAACTTAAGCTGCCCAGTTCCCTTGGCTTCCAGGTCATCCTCTGCTCCAGAGGCTTGCCCACGTTATCATCATCACCCTGTGGCCTTTGCCCAAACATGGGATTGTATAGCTCTACCTTCTCCACAGCTTCTGTGTGTTGTTCCACAGCCACATACCCTAAAATTTCACAGGGTCAGTTACTTCCTTACTCACCACAAAATCATGCTTTGTGCTTACAGCTGTGCGTATGCTTGAAGACTCCCCAATGACCTGAAACCAAAGCCTGACACTGTCCCTTCACAACGAGAATATTATTTCTCCAGGACCTCTCACTCCTCCATCCAACCACCCTACCTGTATCTGACCATATCCTCTGCCCTTTTTCCCATTATGGTCACATACCTTTTGAAGATTGACCTCTGTATTTGTCTTCCCTTAATCTGCATACCATTCCAGGTACTGCCCTATTTTTCTGAACCCTTGTATAGCAAATTCCACAAGAGATCTGTCCCTATTTATTTTCCTCCTAGTCTCTCTGGAACCCACCCCAATAAAGCTATGTCTCCACAAATCCACTGAAATGATTTTTGTTAAAACCACCAGTGTCAGTCATTGCCACTCTGCCTAATCCAATTATCAATTTTCATCCTCCATCTCACGTGAATTCTCAGCCACATTTTATACAATTGATCACTCCCTCTTTTTTTTTTAAAGATATATTTATTTCCCCCTTCCCCTCCTCCCACCCTGCTGTTTTTGTTGTCTGTGTCCATTTGCTGTGTGATCTTCTGTATCTATTTCTCTTTTTTGTCTTCTCTTTGCATTTTCTCTTCTATGATTCACCAGGATTCAATCCTGGAGACCCCTGATGTGGAGAGAGGTTCCCTGTCCATTGTACCACCTCAGTTCCTGGTTTCTGCTGTGCTTCACCTTTACTCTTTCCTCGTCTCTCTTTTGTTGTGTCATCATCTTGCTGCGTGATTCACTTGCACAGGCACTGGCTCACTGTGTGGGCACTCGCATGGGCACTGGCTCACCACACGGGCACTCACACAGGCACTGGCTCACCGCGTGGGCACGCTTTCTCCTCTTTTTCACCAGGAGGCCCCAGGGATCAAACCCAGGTCCTCCCATATGGTAGGCAGAAGCTCTATTACCTGAGCCACATCCACTTCCCACTCCCTCTTTCTTGAAACGCTATTTTCACTTGGCTTCTGCAACACCACCCCCTCCTGGTTTCCTTCCTACCTTATTGGTTGTCCATCTCAGTCTCATTTGCTGGTTTCTCCTTCCAAGTGCAAATGTTGGAATGTTCTAGAGATCAGCCCTCCCCATCTCTTCTCCCTTTCCCTCTCTCTCTCTCCTCCCCTTGATTCATCCCCAGGGTAATCTTATCTAGCTCCATGGCTTCAAATATCTGCTATCTTCTGATTAGTTTCAAATTTATATCACCAGCCCTGACCTTTCCCTTTCTGATAGTCTCCAAAGATGTCTGCCATGGATTCCTCCCCTCCCTGTATGCATATGCCACTGTTTGCATCATAAGGTGAAACCTGTTCCTCCTCTCCTGAATATGTGCTGGCCTCTTGACTTATTTTGACCAACAGAACCTGACAGAGATGCTAGGTCAGTTCAGATATAGCCTTTAAGAGACTTGACAGCTTCTGCTCTTGTATTCTCTGGAGAGGCCAGTCACCATGTAAGGAGCCTGTCAATACTATGACCACCATGATGTCAGGAAGCCCAAACTAGTCACATGTCTGAAGGACTAGACCTGGGAGGGAAGCCATTTTGGACCTTCCTGCTTAGCCCAGCCACCAGCTGGATGCAGCCAAATGAGTGACCCAGCCAATGCCATGTGGAGCAGAACTGCTCAGCTGAGCCCAGTAAACCCCAGAGTTACAGGAAATAATAAATTGTTGCTGTTTTCAATCTCTTGAGTTTTGGAGTAGCTTATTACACAGGAGAAGGTAACTAAAACACCCCTGATCCATATCTATTGTCAACTGAGATCTCACTTGGAAGTCTAATAAGCATCCAAACCTGTTCATACTCTTGATGTCTTACCTTCTTGGCAGACTCTTTCCCCAGCATTCCCCATCTCAGTAAATGGCCATTTGCACAGCCATAAATTTAGGAGTCACTCTAGACTTTCCTTTATACCCTCTTCCAATTCTATCAGCTGTAGTCTCAGAATATATCCAGAATCCCGTGAATTCTTACCACCTCCACTGCTATCCTCTTGTTCCAAGCCACCACCATCATTTGCCCAGACTAAAGAGCAGGAGCCTCCTACTGGTTTTCCTCCTTCCACGCTTGTCCCTTGCTCTCCCTCCCACCCCACAGTAGAGAATATTCAAAATAGCAGCCAGAGCAATCCTTTATAAATGTAAGATCATGTCATTTTTCTTTGATAAGTTTCCATTTTATCAAGAGTAAAATTGTAAATATGCAAGATATTGTCAAGTGAGTTCAATTGCTAGAACAAAAAACTTAGCAGGAAACCAGCAATCAAAGCAAAGTTTTCTTTTCCTCCTCAGAGTTATTTAGCTTTTCTTTTGAGAGGTTGTTGACTTATTTAAAGTGGCCGATGATCAAAATGATAATTGGAATTTGAGCCAAAAGTTTATGTGCTTCCAATCAGTTGTAGAAAGAACAGTTCTTCTCCTACTATAAATAAGAGCCATTGGGTAGATATTTTTATGTGTGTGTTCTTTCCCCACTGATACATATTCCCAGTGTCTCAGAGGGTGCCTGGCACAGCAAATACTCAAATATTTTAATGAATAAATAAAGTCTGACTATCCAAAGAGAAAACTGACCGTTCTAAGATTCTTTGCCATCAGCAAGGAAATAGATACATACACATACACATGCAAAACTATGCCTATAATTTTAGGGGTTTGTGGACACTTTGAAGCCTAGTCATGAGCCCCAGGTTAAAACCTTTTGATCAAAAGGAATTTAGATGCTACCTCTTTGGGTACTTCTCAGATCCAGACTTCTGGAAATCTCAGTGCCACAGATGTTGTTACTATAGGGAATCCCTCATGAGGTCTGTTGCCCTGCAAATATAGTGAAGCTGGCAGCAATAGTTCTGTTAAGAAAACAGGAGTGTGTGCCAACAACTCTACAGTTCTTCATTACTAAGCCTATTAATTCAAGTTCTCTTAGGAAAACATCCAATAGTGAAAACAGCCTCTGAATAGTCACACACTGAGGCACACATCTCCATCCTGGGAGTTCGAGAATTGGGTTCTTCTCGAGTTTAGCCACTTTGTGAACCAAATGCTCACAGATGCCAGGCTGCCCCCTCTGAATGAATTTGTCTCCTTGGGAATGGGAGATGCCTTGCAGGAAAACTGCCTTGAAGTTTCCAACATTGCTCTCCTCTGAGGCAGCGGAATCCAGGAAATTCTGAGTACTGACTTACTCCTCAGAGGGGCTCCCTGGGAGGGAGGCAGTTAGTATAGGACAGGGACAGCGGTCTGTGAGCTTGAACTGAAATTCAAAGGAACATTCTTGTGGGGACGTTTTGGTGCAGGTGTGGTATAGTTATTAATACACAATATAGTGTGGACTTAGTAAGGGGTCCATGATTTTCACCTGACTGGCAGAGGGGTCCATGGAACATAAAAGGTTAACCCCTGGTATAGGGAAAGGGAAGACTTGGGACACAGCTGGGGTTGGCAGGCAATGTGGCTGACAGCAGCGTGGCCAGCAGACCACATGGCCATGAGACTCTGCCTGGAAACCTCCTGAGGGATACCGCAAGACCCTGGCCGTTGGGAATCTCATTTGGAATGATAATCCCATTCGCGGTCAAGGGAAAGGCCCCAGATACCCTCAAAAGGCCTGGGGCTACCAATCAGAACAACAGAGCTGGGACCTCTCCCCAACATTATGAAGGGGAAGGAGGAAAGAGTAAGGCCTGACCTGGGCCCCTGGGTGCCCATCTTACCCTGCAGCATGCCTGCAGTCCATGCCTCCGACCAAGGACTTTTTTCATTTTTTCTTGGTTCCTAATAAAACTCTTTACTCCCTTCCCTACCCTATGGCATGTCCTTAAATTCTTTTATGCGACATAAGCCAAGAACCTAGAAGGCCAGAACCCAGAGCCTTCTGCCAAAGGAGCAACTGCCTAGTGTGCCAGATGAGAATGGAAGGATAAATGAGTGTTGGCCAAAAGATGGCCGTGGAGAGGGTGGGAGAGGAGTGCAGCCCAGGCAGAGTGTGCAGAGCGGAGCAGGCACAGCGGCAGAGGCGGGAACGCTGTAATAGCAAAGCCAGCTCCCGAAGTGCTCATGTGCAGCTTTATCAGAAAGGCTGTGAGCTCCACTATAGGGAAAATGACAGAATAAGATTTGTATTTACTGAGATTTTCCCTAAAAGCAGTGGAGGATGGACAGGCAGGGGCAAGGAGCCCTCTCAGACTGCTTTGAGCAGAAATAGTATGGGATGAGCAAGATGGTGGCAGTGAGAATGGGAAGGGAAGAGAGTCAGAATATTAAGGCAGGTAGGAGGGTCAAATAATGAAAACTGATAATGGAGGAATGCAGGGAGGGAGGAGGGAAGTTCTAGAATAAATGGATTTCTGACTTGGGCAACATAGGGGAAGCAGGTACCATTTACTGAGAAGGAAAACAATGGGGATACAGGATTGAGGAGCCTTTCTCAACTGGGGTTCTGCTAGAGAGGTAAGCCTGTAGGCCCTAAAGCCTCCACTGTCTGGCATGAATGAAGGTCTCTCCTCTGCATCAAGAATGGTACAAATTATACCATCGCTGTGACAACTGAGAAACTAGCCATGCATGTTTTCTGCATTCTGTGGTTCAGATGTGGTTTCTTAAACATAGCTAACAGTCACTATATTTTAGACCATTTCTATGTACCTAGCATTGTTCTAAGTGCTTTATATGTATTAATATTCTTGCTTAATCCTTGCAACAACCCTATAAGGTATATATTATTGTTTCCCCAGTTTAAAGATGAAAAAATTGAGGTATCAAGAGGTCAAATAACTTGCCCAAGGTCATAGAACTAGTAAGAAGCCAAGCTGGAATTTGAAGCTTCAGTGGTTTGATAGAGGACAACTGCTTTTTTTTTTTTTTAAGTATGTTTTTTGTCTTGCTTTAAAATAAAGTCAAGTGAAAAATGAATCATTTCAGGGAAGCAGATATGGCTCAACTGACAGAGCATCCACCTACCACATGGGAGGTCCAGGGTTCAAACCCACGGCCTCCTGGCCCGTGTGGTGAGCTGGGCCACACACAGTGCTTCTGCATGCAAGGAGTGCAAAGCCATGCAGGGGTGTCCCCCGCGTAGGGGAGCACCACGCGCAAGGAGCGCACCCCGCAAGGAGAGCCACCCCACACGAAAAAAGTACAGCCTACCCAGGAGTGGCACCACACACACACAGAACTGATGCAGCAAGATGATGTAACAAAGACAGATTCCCAGTGCCACCGAGAATGCAAGCAGACACAGAAGAACACACAGCAAATGGACACAAGAGAGCAGAAGGGGGGGGGGGAGGCGGGAAGGGGAGAGAAATAAGTAAAAATAAAGTATTTTTTTAAAAAAAGAATCATTTTAAAGAAAAAATATTAAATAAGTAAACAAATGGACTTAGCTACCCCAGAAACTATGCAGGTGGTACATGAATGGCTGGCATTTGGGAAACACCATCCTGGCTGGTAGAGTTACACTAAGAAATGAGAGCACGTGAGAAATACATGGTAGTGGGCCAAGCATACATGTACAGAGTCTGTACATGTACTGAAAACACAGGACAAAAAGAAACATCTGGATTATATTGTTTCCGGCCTAGGGGCAGGTCAAATTGCATCTTTTTAATTCTGGGCCATTATCCCAGAGACAGCAACAACCCACAAATACAGTATTAACCATTAACTGTTAAAAATATATTTGCCATTAGGGGGAGTTAAGATTCTTTCATAATGTCCTAAAAGAGCCACTAGGTTCTTTAAGTTCAGCCAAACTGTTAAAATTATCATATTTAAGTATATTAGAAATGTGCTAAATTATTTCCTTGATTGTGTTTTGTACATTTCAATAACTGAGTACACTGTAAATACTCCAGCAGTAATTTTAATTTCTCATCCTTATTTCTTTGGGATCCCATGAGAAACACAAGAATCTTGTTTATTGCTGAAATATATCTTGTTTAATGTCTTTCATAGCTGTCCCTCCTGTCTTAACATCTTAACAGCAAAAAAGAAAAAAGAGAAAAAATGGTAGGGAGAATGCTCCTAAGCAGAGGAAGAAATAAAACAGGGACAATGAAAAGATGAAAAAGATATGTATTGGGGAAGGAAGACAAGACACGTACCCTCTGGAATCTGAGGTCCTGATCTGAGAGAGGGCAAGAAAAAGATGGAAATAAGCCAAAACATATTGATCCTGGGAAGCTCACTCAAGGCACTGGTTAATAATGTCAACATTTAAGCACCCACCAGGCACCCAGGGCCTCTTATGCATCTTATCCTACCTTTCATCCGTTGCTGGTACTTGCCTGCACATTCTCTCTTTCAAGGGTTTGGTGGCACATAGTTTCCATAGCAACTTCTCCAGGAGTGTTTGTCACTAGGCCTAAGAGAAGGCCACGAGGCATCACAGGCCCTTGGACCTCCTGGCTTAGTTTGCCAATCTTCAAAGCATAAAAGGAAGATCAGATCACATCCCAATCTGCATGTTACTAACTATATAAAGGTGCTGGAATCAACCCCCCAAATTTCTCACTCTTTCCACATTAAAGGGTGAGAAAAAAATATGTTCCCAGTCTTCACCATCTGGTAGGTACAAATGAGGCCATGTTCATAGCAATAAATCAGATTTCATTGGCTCCTGCTACCACCCAGCATTCTCACCTGAAAATCTACTTTAGCATTATCTGGAGGGTCTTTTCTGTGCTTGCCAAGCTAAATCTTATCTTTCCTCTGGTCCTTCCTTTCAGTTTGAAGATTCTGTGATTTTATGACATTGGTGAAGAAGGTCATGGGAACTCTGTTCAGGAGTTTTTTGGTTTTTTTTTTTAAAGCTTTTCCTTGTGAAAAATTTCAAACATACACAAAAGAACAGGGAACAGTACAATAAGGCCCCATGTACCCATCACTCAGCTTTAACGCTGATCAACTCAATGCTAGCTGTATATCATCTACACATCCAGCAGTAGATGATTTTGAAGAACTTTCTTAAAAATTTTAGAATATAACTAAAAAAGACAACTCTTTTAAAACTAATAACTAGTGCAGGAGTTTTGTTTTTAGCCTAGGTTTATGCGTATGTAAAATGTTGCATGCTTATACAGGGAAATGCTCCATAGCTTTCATCACATTTAAAAACTGGTCCAGGAGTCTAAAATTTTAGAATCATTGCTCTAGCAGAACAGTGTAAAGAATCAATTTGCCTGAGGGTCAATAATTCTCAATTAAACATCTCATCTTTTCACCATTACTATCAGAAATATTCCTTAGAACTCTGTTTCTCAAGAATTATTTTAGGTGGTGCAACTGTAGAGCAGTAAATTTTTACTTTAAAAGTCTTGAGGATTATAGGTACTCTCCAAAAGCCATGAATAATAATTTCAAGAGCAAAAAAATAGCATTACCTATGAAAGTGTTCCAAATGGTTTCTCAGTCTGCCCCATGAAGCAAATCCAAGCCAGAACAACTATTTCACCTAGAGCATTAGCTGGGAAGCATAATGTCCTAACATTGCAAAATATAAAGAAAAACATTACTTCCAGGAAGGTGATGCTAAAATTAAAAAAAATTCAGAAACCATACAGTGCCAATTATGTTTGTTATTTTTAAAAAAGAGACATAAAATATACATCAAATTTTTTTTATTTTCAAAAATCTAGATTAAACAGTCACCAAACCAAACAACAATTACAAAAACAAAGAAAAACAAAACAAAAAAACAGAAACACCTTGCAAATTAACAGACTCTACTAGACACTATCAACTGGAGGGCGGGACTAGATGAACAAGGTTCCTTCCTACTGCAACACTCCATGTCAGGAGACAGATTTTCCACATGCTTCCCCCTTGCATGCTCCCCCATGCACACATCCTGTGTGGATGTCACTGGGGGCAGAAAGAAGCAGTCGGAAATGAGTCAATAAAATCATTCAAGTTATGAATCACCGAGAACGATGTTTCCAGTGTTAAGAAATTAGGGATATCCCTTACATTAAAATATATATATATAATATACACCCAGTGAAAACATTAGGACACAATTTTGTTGTTGCCATTTGAAAAGTACAGCCACTTAGAAAATAATTAATTTTAAATAAAAGCATTGCACTTCTTACCTAAGCAGTTAAACTGACTTTTGTTAGTCACAGTTAAGCAAGAGGAGACCCTGGGAAAGACTATACTTGGAACCAACCCAGAAGAGAATGCCTCCTGGAAGAGGTTTGCTGTGCTTCAGAATAAAAAAACTAAGCAAATAGAAAGCAACCTATTAACTATTCCACTGCTAAATTTAAAGCAAACTTGCTGGTGTAGTTGAAAATTTAATTTAGGGTTTAAATTGGCAAGATAACTTGGGGCACAGGTAAAACATTTTTACTGCCAGCAAGAAAGTAAGTATTTAGGACAAAGGTACTCCATATTCCTGTGTGTTTTCAAGTCCTTCCAGTGCAAGTAAATGAAAAAACAGAAGACAACCCTGCTTTAGTTCTAATAACTGACACTGTAGACTTTAGAATTAATTAATTTCTTAAAAATTTGTTTACTCCCTTAATATCTGAATGTAAGCACAGTTCCACAAAACTTAAAGTACAGCTAAAGAAAGGTTACTTGCCTGGCCCAGGCAAGGTTCCTGTTGAAATTGAACTTATATTGCTTTTGTATTTTAAAACAAGTTTTCTGTTTACCCTGATCTCTTAAGAAATTTTTTATTGAGGTGAAATTCACCTAACATAAAATTAACCATTTTAAAGTGAAAATTCAGGGGCATTCAGTACATTCACCACGTTGTACAACCACTACCTCTATCTAGTTCTAAAACATTTTCATTATCCTAAAAGGAAATTCCATATCCACTAAGCAGTTGCTCCCATCCACCCCACCTCCCTAGTCTGGGTAATCACCAATCTGCTTTCTGCTCTCTGGATTCACCTATTCTGGATAGTTCATATAAATGATTTCTTTCATATGTGACCTTTTGTATCTGGCCTCTTTCACTTAGCACATTTTTAAAGTTTATCCACATTGTAACATGTCAGTACTTCATTCCTGTTTGTAGCTGAATAATATTCCATTGCATGAATACACCACGATCTGCTTATCCATTCATCCACTGACGGACATGTGGGCTGTTTCCACCTTTTGGCTATTGTGAATAGTGCTGCTATGAACATGCTCCTCAACTCTTTATAAGCCACGGGCATACATACTGGGATTTAAAAATTTTATACCTGTTGTTAGTTCTCCATTTGACGTACACACAATAGAGTCACCAAGCTCTAGTCTAGGCCATTAGAGCCCCAAACAAAGGTGAGATTCCCTTCCCTTTTCTCACTTGAAAGCAATGAGACTCTTTTAGGAGAGAATATTAAATGGTGATGGGAGAAACAGAGCAATTTAAAACTTATTTGTAAAAGATATATCTGAATTTTCTACTTAAGACTGTAATGATCATGTATTAAGTAAAAAAAAAAAGAGAAACATGATGCTGTGGTGTGGTTATTATTTTAGGTACGTCTTTTTTAAAATTGGTTTAGCCCATTCATGCAAAGACATTAGGCATTTTTAGTTATGTGGCTTTTACTCATGTTATCTATTTAAAAGCATATATGTTCTTCTTTTTGTGGTTAGTGGCCTGATGCCTAATATTCCAAAGTCCCTTGAAATTATATTAGAAAAAAAATAAATTTTTTTAAGCAAGTTTTACAGGTTGCAGTACAACTTATAATCTTTATAAAAATAGTACATCGATGGTATATTTCCTGAATGCCTGTCATAACGAAAATATCTTCCAGACCCTTAACATATAAAGGAATATGTACAAAATTCCAAGTCACAACTTTTCCTCCTCAAAATTCCCTACTGTTCCCTGGCATTTGGTACTAATGAGGAGAAGTCTGAAGCCAGGATGCTTTTTTTGCTTGCTCTTTAGGCAACTTGTTACTCTCTGACTGGATGCTTTGCAGGATTTTTCATTCTCTATTCATGGAGTTTAATTTTTTACATTCATCTATTTTGCCAGTAGATGCTTAGGTATGGGTTTCTTTCACTATTGGTACCTGGATTGCAGTAAGCTGTTTTGGTCTACATACATAAATCTTCATTCTGTTCAGGAAAGGGTTCACTTTTTTGCCTGAAAATTATTTTTTTCTCATTTAGAGTCTTTCCACCAGAAAAGCAATGTCAGTAATGTTAGCTAATGTTCTCTGTCTTCCAAATCCATTATTTCCCCCCATTATTTTCATTTCTTGTTCCTTTTGAAAGAGCATTCATTAGGAAGAAGATCTCAAGTTTGTCTTTCACATTACTGATTTATTTTAAGCACCAATATTATTCTTTTCTCCTTCCAATGTAGGTTTTAAATCTGCTTTTGTGTTTTTAGCTTCCTTGAAATCTTACTAATCTATTTTCTTTTCCATTTTATTTATTGCCTTTTTCTCTTAGCGTGGTCCTACTTTAGAAGCAAAGACTTCTTGGATTCTTTCCAATATGCCAAAGAGAAATCTAAAATATTTTTGTTTCCTGCAGTAGATCACTTTATTTTCAAGAATTTTCTAGAAGTTGTTCTCTTTCCTCAGTTCAATTATGTTGTGTGTGTGTGGTTTGTTTTTGTTTTTTTTTTCATATGCTTCATTTTGTTTTTCTAAACTCATCCCTAAATGTGACCTTTATCCCCAGATCCAGTATTTGCTTTGGGCCATGCTTTCTGTAAACTTGAGTGCTTATCAAATCCTTTTCTCTGATATACATTCAATGGGAAGGTGATGTGCATATTTTCAAATCCAACTTCCAGTTTACTACTTTTCTACTGAAATGATATCTTTTCCCTTCCTATTTCCTGGATCTCTGATTCAACCCCATACATGAAAAATTATAATGCGTGCATATTCTGCCACCAGGTTGTTTCTGCCCTTGCCTAAAGGCATGTTCCCGAGAAAGCACCATGCTTCTAATAGTCCCTCTCTGCTTCCTGCCCACACTTAATCCTAGAATTTGGAGTCTTGCTCTGAATGTAGAAGGTAGGATGGGAAGGAAGAGGGGGTGGGACATAGGACCTTTTTGCTTCTTGATGCAACATCTGGGTGGGAGGGAAGACAGACTTGTTTGGGGAAGAGGGCAAGTTTAATTTTACAGGGCCTCTGTTTCATGAAGTGAAGCCAGGAAAGCCGTGAGCTACAACCTGGCTGGGTTTTTACTCAACTCATTTCCATATGCCTCACAAATTGTGTCAATTACTTCTAGATACTAGAATTGTGAGATCTGTCCTTCCAGATGTTTAGGGGTGTTTTTCTGGGAAGGTGGGCCAGCCAGATACCATTTTGCCTGATTTATTTCCATTAACTAATTTTTAAAAGTCCTATCTTCCCATAGGGAGAGGCAGCTATGATATGGAGGAGAATTCTGGACTAATTTTCTAATCCTAAATCTACTATTTATTGACTGGCTGATCTTGGATAGGCCTCGTAATAGCTCTTCAATTTCCTTATTAACGGAATGAAGGAATCTGAATAGATCTCAGAGTTACCTATAACATTGTTTTTATTCTTTTTAAGTCTCAAAACAGAAAAGTAATATGCCCTGATAAAGAGAAGAATAGAAAACAAATGACTAAATAAGTATATTCTGCAATGAGAGTGCTTCAGCCCAAAAATTTAAAAAAATCTTCTGACACCAAAATTAAAAAGCAAAAGTAAAAGACCTGAGCATGTAATTCTGACATAGCTTAGAAGTCTTATATTTTAAGCAATCATTCTAATGTCAAAACAGGAACAGTGTATATACTAATTGACTTTTATTAGTATAAACTGGCAATGACCATCTTTCCTTTAAAGTAAATAACAGGTAATATGAATTATTTATTGGATGAAGATAGAAAGTTCTCAGTAGGTATAAAATGTTATGTCACAGAAAATGATCAGGCTTTCCAGGAACTATTAAATTATATCAAGTGCCCAAGTGATTAGTAAGAGAGTATATATAAAGTGTAGCTTGAGGAATGGAATATTTCCCAAACAGAAAACATTTTTACTTTTTTAAAAGTTCTATGATAAATGGACTTTTATGGGCATATTATGGGTACAGTTTGGTCTAATGGATTGAGGACCGGATTTAAAGTCAGAAGACTTGGTTGGTTCAAACTTAAGTTCTCCAACTTAGCTCTGTGCACTTTGGCAAATTTACTGTGAGGCTTTGTTTCTCAATAAGGAAAACTGGAATAATTAGATCTAACTTGCACAGCTGTTGTGAGAATTAAATGAGAATATGAGGTAGCTGCCAAAAAGCATTTAACATAGTGTTAGTCAAATCTGAACCTTCCAGAAACTATTTGAACAAATCAATTGAAGTAACCACAGTTAAAAATCAATCAAATCAGTTACACTGACCACGAAGTATTTAGGAGCCCATTCTCATCTCAGTGGAGTATGGAGAAACATCTACTTGCTATTAATAGTAATGGAAGTCATAGGCCACTACATATAATCAAATTATTTTTTTGTCTTAAGAAATATTTCTTGAAATGATTAACCTCCATATGAGTTGCATTAGATGAAAAATAAAGCACTTTGTGCATAACAGTTTGGTTCTGAACAACATCTAAACATGGGCAGCTTCTCTGGCTTCCTTGGAATGTAAAGAACTGGAAGGTACTCAAGGTGAAAATAATGGCAAACTTTGCCTGATAGGCCATCTCAGATTCTCTCAGAAAGAGGGCTCTGCCTTAGCTCACCACCAATCCCTCTCCCTACACGTTTTTTTATTAAGGTGATTAATTTATGTGGAAAAATCCAACAAAGATCTATACCTAAGAACACTGTCTAAACACTCTTTCCTTTGGTGGAGAACATTAAAAACTCACTGCATAAGCATTTAAAGATACTTACAAATTTGAAACTTTTAATTATTCTTCTGTTCAGGGTTGTGTTACCATTTCTAAATATGCATGGGCCTTTACTTAGACTATAAAATTAGAACTCACCTAGAGCAAATGGGTGATCTCTTCTTTGAGGTCTGTGTTTGCATTCATTGATGCCTAAAGGTAATTCATTACTACCGCAAACATTTTTAGCAACCCAAATTTCAATAAAAGCAACAAAGTGATGCATCTTTGATAAGGATAATGCTTAAACACTCTGTTTCTGAAAACTTCCTTTATTTAAGTGGCAACAATATGGCCAGCGTTGACCTAAACTGAAAAAAATAATCAACATTTAACTGCCTAGAGTAGCAAAATAATTTTAGAAGTTGTAGAACTTGAATATTCAAGAAAAATCCTGAAGTAGGCATTCTAGCATAATGAGAAGACTAAAGTAGGAGTTTTATAATTTTGAATCCTAGTTTTGTGAATACTTCCTAACTACTCACTTGACCTTGAGGAACCTCAGATTACAACATTGTTCACCTTGGAGACAATCCCTCCAATGATCCCACTTTATAGTTGAGGAAAATGAGGCGAGAATTTGCCCAAGTCAGTTGTGAAGGAACTCCCAGTCTAATAATCTTTCTACTCCAGAGAATCTTATCCAGATTCCCCTAACAACTGCATCTATGAACATGCAGAGAGAGTGCTATAGTGCTTGATCCTTTTAATACGATTCAATTAAGATAAAATCCACGTTACAGAATTTCACATTTCTTCACACACCATTTCTTGGTCAAAGCAGACTAATGCCACGTAAAACTCAAGGAAACCTAGAGAATGCCACATGGCCAGAAGACAGTTTCTTTCATAATTTAGGCTAGGTAATTCCATACTGTTAATCTTTGCAAATACACTAAACAATGGAAAAACTTTCTCATAAAGCCTCTTAGCTTCTCCATTCTTCCTTCACTTATTTTTGCTTATATCTGAGGTATCAGGATTTGGGTGTGTTGGAGGTAGAATTCGTGGGCATAGATGTGTTAATCAGATTCTTGGGTTTGGTTTCCTCAAATTTAACAGTTTAAGGGAGAGGGAACCACCATAATGGAAGAAATAAGTACTGTAATGCAGATTACTTGAACAATAATAATGTCCTACTATCTCTGCCAAAAATAAACTTCCAATGGGTAGCCTGCTAGATTCTGAGTGGGCAGAATTAGCTACTGTGGCCTCCCCTCAAGATCCTCTGAGGACTGGATGCCATTTTAGCAGATTTGCCAGCCATTATCAGATATAAATCTCAAGTGTGTGTGAGAATGTGTGTGTGTGCATACACACATACACCCGCAAATACATAATAGAGAAAGTACTTCGTGTGGTGCATGGTGTACCACCGCACTTGGATCAGACATCACTGAAAGACTCACCCTCCTGATTTTGTATTATCTTGGCATAATCATGCACTTCAGAATTCTGGGGACTTATAGTACATAAAATACACGATGAGAAACAAATCTGAGGCAGAGATGGTTATTCAGCTGATGAAATGCCACTATCAACAGAAAGATTACAACCTCTGGATGAGTTATTGCTACTTTGGAAAATGTGTTAAAATCTGATAAAAATTCAGTCATTCCTAATGTCAGTTTCTTCTTGAAAATGTTCATTAAATTTATTTGAAACAAAAATGGACGTTTTATTTAATTAGGCTGCAAGGCTCTGCCAAACAGTTCACATAGGTTATATTTCGGTTTCAGTACAGAACTGACAAGAAAAATGGCCATCTGCTTTGCACAAACAAAATATCCTTTGGGTATTTAGCAAACTAAAAGAAACTGTGCATAATGTTTAGTGTGTCTTTTTAATCAAGTCCCTAAAATCACAACAGGAAACTACAATAGAAAATATGCAATATCAAGTCATAACAGTGATTATTAAATATTATGTGCTATTTATATACAGATGAAACATACCAAAATTAATCTATACTCAGGGAAGATCAACTAGTAAACACAATTATAAATGTGCAGTAACTAAAAAGGGAACAACATTAAACCTTAAGGCAGCATTGGTTGAGTCTTCTCTGGCAAAGAAGTATTATATATTCCCATGACCAATGAGTGATTTTTTACAAATGATTAATTAAAATGAATACTAAAATAATTTTTTGAAAAAGAAATAGGATTGATTTTAGAACTCCTGCAAAATGAATTGGTATTAGAATTTTAATTTGGGATTTGAGAGCATATAGAGGAATGTAATCATATAAGGTTAGAGCAGTTGTTTCCTCAAATACAAAATAAAGACCCCAGAAGTTGTTACTATTAATTAGCATCATTGGGCTTCTTTTTCAATTGTTGTATTTAGCACAGTTAAAATGAGAAAATTCTGCTTATGTTTAAATAAGATGTGATCAGGTTGAATTTTGCCTGAGTGAAATTGTTTCAAACTGCATTAAAAGCCTATCATCATGCTTTCATTTTATACCTCTGTCCTTCTGCTGGGTTCACTTACCTGGTAGGATGCACAAATTATTGTGTCCCAAGCACACCTATTATGACTGAAAAAGTCATATTTTGACAAAAATATTTCAAGGCTCAGTAATAAACACATTTTGGGATTTGATTTCTTTGTGGCTTGTTTTGTTAGACGTTTCTGCTTACGTCTGAAAATTACCATTTGTTGCTTTACAGATCCAGTGCTATGTACTGACAGACAACTGGATGGCACAAAAAATAGATTAAAAAATTCTAAAAAATGTTCAAATGAAAATAGTTTTCGCATGGTGCTGAGAAAGAAAACGTAGGCACTTCTGCTTCAGGAGGTTTTCACATTTCGATCACAGATCACTTTTCCAAGCTACTCTTACACTGGAAATTCATGGTACAAACCATCTAGTTCACTGGAAACCTTGTCTTCATGAACACTCTTCTGGTGAATTATTTGTTTTTTCATAAAATTGTCTCCATTGACAGCAGAGATCGAGCTCCTCCCACTGCAGAGAGCAACTGGAGCAGCCCCCTGCCTCCCTCCCAGCATGACTGAGAGTAGCTCTGGGATCTTCCATCGAGCAAGGCTGCTTGATCTGCAGAACCAACTTATCCATAGAAAGGAGTGTCGAGTGCAAGTTTTTCCTGGAAGGAGTTAACTTGTCTGCCTCTCTCTATTCCCTTGTTATGAGTGAGATTCAACAAAGTGTATATTCTTCATAACATTCTAAAGCTACTAGGCTACTGGGAGGTTTTTTGTTTTTTTTTTAATGACTACTTAACCAGTTTTCTTTATTTTTTATCTTTTTTTGAGAAAACCTGTGCTAAAAAGGCACTAGATATAATGATTTTCTTCACTCTTGTGTATGTAGCAATTCTACATTGTGTTAGACTCTATAATTTAACAAAGGTGATGCACATTTGGATGAAACACCCTAATTATTCAGATTCATCTACTTTCCCTTAGAAAATAAACCCAAAGTCAATGGAACCACAGGCCTCGCTGACAGAGACCAGCCTGACCATGCAGTCACTGTTAGCTGTGCCTCCTCAGAGCTTGGGGCTGCTGCGGACCCTGGCCTTGGCCTCCTGAGTGGGCTCTTGCACTTCAGGGTGAGCAGGGCAGGCGCCTGGACCAGGGAAGACTCACTGGCAGCAGCTGTGGGAGCCAAGCCTCCTGGAGACCTGAGTAAACGAGACGAAGGTGAAGTTCTCACAGTTTTCCAGCTTGACCTTCTTGGCTAAATTTGGGACAATTCCCCGAAGAGACCGCAGTCCCATCCTCTGCTCCTCATACCACACACTGTCCATGTCTGTGGCCTCCTTCCTGGCAGTAAGGTAGAAGGGAGACTTGGCTTCCATTTGGGTGGGCGGCCGGTGGATGTACATGTACTTGTAGAGGAGGCAGTAGGGACACTGTTTGTGTCCCCTTGAATGCTCATGGTAGATTTTCCCATGACACACTCTGGTGGAACCACTCCGACTCTCCCGCTTTACACTGTCTGTCCGGGCAAAATAGGGCTGGTTCTGTGGGTCTTTAAGCAGCTCGATGTCACCATACATCAGGTCTGCATGCTCCTGCAGCGTCCGCATGTTCAGGTATTGGCTGTTGTACTTGACCACAGTGGACAGAAGGGTGATAGGGCTGTCATCCCCTAGACACCCTGCCTGCCACATCTCCTCCTCATCTGAAAGGGAGAAGTAGATGATGTTGCGAGAACGGGCCCCTGACATCCCTGCCTTACTCAGAACCCACAGCTTCTCCTTGAGTTTCTTGGTGGAAGAACTGAAGGTACTGCTGGTGATGGAAAAACCCACACCTGCATTCTTCAGGATGCGGTCCAGGCCTCGGCGAATGGCATGGAGCGAGGTGGCCAGGAAGTCTGAGCCGTCACTCTTCTTAACGGTGACATAAAAGTTCTCGAGCAGCTCGTTCAACTTCACTGCAGGGATCTCAAATGAGACAAACACTGAGATTATACATTTGAGGACGCCCAAATTGCCAGACCCCTCCTTCCTTCTCCTAATCCTCACAAGAGGCTATATTCTGGGTAAGACATTTTGCAACCTCTAAAGGAACCAACAGTGAACTTGAAGCTGGAAGAGTTAGGTTCCGTAGTTGTCTCTACTAAATCTCTTTATATCTCAAGTGTTTCAATCTGCAAATGGGACATAATAAAACAATACTTTTTCAAAGTATTGTTGTAAATCGCTTAAAAAGTAGTGTATGTGAATAGTAATGAGCATATGTGTGTGTGTCTAAATACATATGCATAAATTATTATTGGCCTTGTAACTTCCACTTTTTTGGCTGAAAAGCCTTTCCTTTTCCTTTCAAGAAAATTATTTCATTTCCTCTTTCAATAAAATTCAACAATCCTTTCTGAAGGACTCTTGAGTTAAACTTCTCAAAATCTGAATCAACTCCAGCATTAGTTTCCTTAACATCAGCCCACACTGCTTGGCACTGCTGGTGGAGGAAAACTTCTGTCATGCTCATTTTGTGTAGCAGGTTAATTCAAAATTTCATTTGTATTTATCTGGCTAGGCCTGAAATATCTCTGGCTTAATGAGCCATGATTTGTAAATATCAATGCTTGTCTGAAGGATATGAAAAGCTTAGTAATTTTACTAACAGTAAGAGAGAGAACCCCTTATTTGGCTATGGTGGGAGGAGAAGGAGGTCTGGATGGTAAGACTGCTCACTTTAAAGTTGGAGCTATAAAGCGATAACCAGGTCTTGCACCATCTATTCAGGCCAGAAACACCTTCTAGGACAAAAAGAAAATCTTGATTTAAAAAAATTAAGTAGAAATTGTACAAGTAACATTGATTCTTCTACTAGTTCTTGGGTCAAAGAAAAAATTAAAAAACAAACTGAATTCCAGATTAAAAATGAACCCAGGGAAGCGGCTGTGGCTCAATCGGTTGGGCTCCTGTCCACCATATGGAAGGCCCTGGGTTTGCGTCTTGGGGCCTCCTTGTGAAGGCAAGCTGGCTGGTGTGCCGTGGAGAGCTGACAGCCCATGTGCTGCAGAGAACTGACCCAAGCAAGATGACACAACAAAGGGAGACAAGCAGACACAGAGAAAAAAAAAACACGCAGCGAATGGACAAATAAATAAATAAATAAATCTATCTTTAAACAGGAAAATGAACCCAACTGGGAAGCAGATGTGGCTCAACCAATTGGGCTCCCGTCTGCCATATGGGAGGCCCTGGGTTCACTTCTCAAGGCCTCCTTGTGACGGCAAACTGGCCCGTGCCCACAGAGAGCTGAGAGCCCATGCCTGTGGAGAGCTGACAGCCCATGCCTGTGGAGGGTTGGCATAGCAAGATGATGCAACAAGGGGAGACAAGCAGACACAAAAGGCAGCGCAGTGAATGGATGCAGAGAGCAGACAGCAAGCAAGCGGCAAGGGGGGGTATAAATAAATGAAATAAATTTTTAAAAAATGAACCCAACTGAAAACATTATACATCAAAATGTATGGGATGCATACTCCAGTTAGACCTCCTGTGGAAGAGGGAAGGAAAAAGGCTAGAAATTTCCTATGTTCAGCTTTTCATGATTCTTTATCGTAGGAAGAGCCTGCAGCATTCTTATCAATTGTGCTATGCACAGGGAAAAAATCTGGAGCTGACGGAATGCCCTTTTCCAAAAAGGAAAAAGACATTTTAGATGACCCTCTTCTTAGTATCCTACCCCATTATGACCCCATCCCGGATCTGGAAGCCCCTTTCGACCCACTCCGTACAGCCTGGAGCCCAGTCAGGCAGGTCACACCCGAGTGGAGCCTCATTCCATCCTCCTAGAATAAGACAAGTGGCCAGTGGGTATGCAGAAACCATCAGGGTGCATGTCCCCTTTTCCATGACTGATTTGGCACAATGCAAGAAAACAGGTCAATTCTCTGAAGACCCTACTAAATTTACTGAGTTCCAGAACTGACATGGGGTGATAAGCACATTATTTTCACAACTTGCTGCACTCCAGAGGAAAAGCGCCACATCTGGTCCAAGTCACAAGGACATGCCGATAGACTGGCCACCCAACAACCTCACTGGTATGTGGTAGGGGCAACAGTGGTCCCAGATGTGGCCTCTGGGTGGAGCTATCAGAGGGGACGGGCAGATCTGGAGGCATACTAGCAAACTGGTCAATTATAAGAAACTTAGGGAAATTATTCAGGAGAAGGACAAGAACCCAGCCTTGTTTCAAATAAGGTTGGTAAAAGAAATGAAAAAATACACTCTGGTAGATCCTGACTCTAGGGAAGGACAAATCCTCCAGGGAATTCATTTTATTAGCCAAGCTTTCCCAGATATTCTAGGAAGCTACAAAAATTTTCCATGGGTCCTCGGACCTCCATGAATACACTTTTAGAAACAGCCTTTTCAGTTTTCAGCAATTGTGATCTCACTGCTAAGAAGGAACAGGTAAGGAGGGACAGGCAAAGGACTCACCTTTTAACTACTGCCATTAAAGTCACCCTGTCACTTTGGAGCCACCTGAACCCAGGCTCCACGTCAGCAGGAACCTGCTTCAAATGGGAGAGGGTGGCCACTGGAAACATGACTGCCCAAGTTTCCTTGCCGCTGAGATGTGCCTGGGCTCTGCCCCAGGTCAGAAGGGATGGGTACTGGGCCCAGGAATGCACTGCTCACCACAGCTAAGGAGGACTGAAGGGGCCCAGGGCCAAGCATGGCTCCTTGGACAACACTGCAAACCATCAACAAGGAGGAAACTTGGATGGCCCCAATGTGGCAGGCAGTACTGTTAATTTCTCAGTTGATATGGGAATCACCTACTTGGTCCTAGCCTGCCACTCCAGACTCCTTATATCAGTTGTGCCTCGTAGTAGGAGGTGATGGAAAATCTAGATCAAGGCCATTTGCTAACCATTCCTAACTGTCTTAGGCATCACCACTCCTGTGGGAACTGGGATCGGCAGTTTATACCAAACCCAGGAGGTCTACCACAATCTCTCCTTAGAGTTAGCCAACAGCATAGAAGAAACTAACTGCATCTTAGAAATCCTTAGACAACTTTGGTGCTGCAAAATCACAGAGCCCTAAATACATTAACAGCAGCACAAAGAGGAACCTGCTTCTGTAAACCACTCTGGAACAGATCTAGACAGCATTCAAAACCTACAAGATCAAGCCCTTCATCTTCGGGAGGATGTGGTCTCTGGAGGTACCTGATCCTTCTTACTCCCATGGTCCGGTCTGTCATGGATGGCCCCCTTTTTAGGGCCACTTACCACCCTCTTTTTTATCCTCTTAGTAGGATCATGTATCTTCAAAATTCTAACTAAATTTATCTCTTCCAGATTACAAGTCTTCCAAGACAAGCTAATGTTCCTGTGCAGATTCCAGCCAGTGCCCACAGCTACCCCAGGAATACCCCCAACCCAACAGAATAGCCAGAGAGTTTTATACCTTGTCAGGCAGGGACTACTGATCCTAACCAGCAGGAAGCAGTTACAGAAGAGACCTCCCATCCTCAGCATCCCTTAAGAATAAGGGCTAAAACTCTCTGAGGGAGAAGTTGAGGCAGGTCAGAATAGAGGACTGGGGGTGGGGATGATGACAGTGAGCACAATATCTTGGGGGCAACAAAAAGCACTGTGGGCAGCCAAGCATGAGCTATTGGCATGTGAAACTCAGAAAATAAGAGAAAACATCTTGTTCTGCTCAACTGGTGGGAACTGAACAGATTGGAACCCCTTTCCTACCAACTGAATCTACAAGCTAGAACCTTCCTGTTTCACCCACACTTAAAACTCTGGCCCCAAGTCACTGGATGCACCTCTTCACTAGTAAGATCACTCACACTCATATCTTGATTGTGCACTTTTTACTTTTGTTTTGCAATAAACTATCTGGTTGCTTAATCTTAAAAAATGTATGGGATGTTGTTAAAAACACACAGGTAATGTCATAGTCTTGGATGACTGTTAAAAGACTTTATTGAAAATAGGCAAATTTATTACTCAACTCAAAAATCTAGAAAAAATAAATCTAACTTAAAACTAATGGAGTGAATAAAAAAATTAAAGCATAAATTAATGAATTAGAGATCAATTGCGATAAAGGATGAAAATATGTAATATTTGAAAAGACCTATAGAGTTGACAAACATATACTAGGTCTGACCCAAAGAGAGCAAGAGAAAGACAAAGAGAAGGAAAGGAAGTGTAGACGTAAATACCACCAGACAGAAGAAAGACTATAACAACAGGAAAGGAAGAGAGTAAAGGATATGCAAGGATATTACATGCTTTGTGCATATTAATTTGAACATCTAGATAACCTGAACAATTTTCTAGAAAAATAGAAATTGCTGAAGTTGATTTGTTAAGAGGTAAAATATCTGAATAGCCCAAACAAGAGAAGATAATGAAATGATTGCCAAAGATGTATTGCTCCTAAAGAGACGACTTTCTAACATTTAAGGAGTTGATTCATTTTTTCTTTTGTATCTAAACATTTTTGGGACATGGAAAAAGAGAGGTTCTTTGTTTTTATTCTAACCATATTTGACCAATACTGCACCAAAACACAAAGTAAATGAATATCCCTAGGTAAAATACAGGCAGTCTTTGTTTTACGCAATACCCTGCTAACTTAAACACATGCACACCGCACACTGGCATAGTACAGTGAGGGGGTATCTCTGGTATGCCCTAGGAGTTGACTCTGATATGCATTCATCTCAGTTACCATGTGCTGTGCCAAACAGGGACTATCTGTGTTATCAAATCAAATTCAGAGCTATAGTAAAGCAATACTACATCAAAACAGGCAGGAATTTTTGAAGAGTATAAGGATGATTTAATCTTAAGAAATATTTTAATATACTTGGTTTACACATACATTCAGGAGAAAAATAATAAGAATCTTAATAAATGCTGAAAAATCATTTGTAAAAATGACTTATCTCTTTAAATTTTTTTTAAAACTCTAAGTAAATTTAGATTGGAAAAAAAAATCTTATTAAGATGAAGAGTATTTTAAAGAAAAGTGCCATAATAATGCCTGAAACAAAAACATTAGAATCCTTCTTATAAAGCTAGGAGCAGGATGAACATGCTGAATATCACTATTATTATATAATACTGTTCTGGAGGTCCTAACAAGACAAAAAGAAGAAATGGTGTGTGTGTGTGCGCTCGCGCGTGTGTATGCATACCTATGTGTGTTTAGAAGTAAAAAGAAAAAATATAATTGTTTTCTGATAATATGATTGTTGGTCTAGAAAATATTAATATAAGAGATCTAAATGAACATCTATCAGGAAGAGTAGAGTAGCTGTATGAAAAATATCAAAAGCATTAGCTTTCCTATTATATACCAGCCATAACCAACTAAAAACTTCCCAATAATCATTATATCCAAACTCAGTGGTTTCAGACTTCTATGTTATCATTTACAGCTCCCTACTTGCAGCTGATACCCTCTCTGTATTTGTTGCAAGAGATAGAACTAACTCAAACAAGCCTCAGCAAAATGGGATGTCTGAACTAGTGGACTCCAAGACCAACAGGCCTCTCTGATCTCTCATCTCTGCTTCTCTGTGCAGACTGGCTTTTTCCATATAGCTGAAAACATATCCACTTAGCACTTTCCATGGTTTATATCTTACAGCTTCAGGCATTGGCAAGAGACCAGTTCTCCCTTTTAATAGAAAAAAATCCAAACAGAAGATTCTGATTGGCCCACACTTGATCCAAACAACTGATCAAAAGGTGGTCCACTGTACTAACATGTTGGCATTTGAAGTAACCATGAGGACTGCAGGAGAGGGACAGTTCCTAGACAAGAGGTGCTGAGCAGAATATCGTATATATTACTTGAGCTCTTAAAAAAAAAAATTCCTGACAGCTTCCCGTTGCCCTTAGGATGAATTTCAGACTCTTCACCTTGAAGTTGTATCTTCACAATCTGCTTCCATATTATGGTAGATTGTCTGCAAAGATAACCGTAACAATTCCTCCCATTCCTTTACACACTCCCTTTTGCAAACGCAACTTTGTTTCTTCTCCGATCAAAAGGTTCATCTATTTTCCCACCCCTTGAATCTGGGCTGGCCATGTGACTTATTTTAACCAATAGAATTCAGCAGAAGAGACAATGTATGAATTCCAAGCTTAAGCCTCAAGAAAGGCCTTATAGGTTTTCCCTGAATTCTTAGTACATGGTGCTGCCATGTGAGGGAGCCCATTGTTAGCCTGTTGGAGCATAGGAATATGTGGAGCAGAGGTAAGTTGTCTCCTATTTAACATCCACATAAGTACCCCAAATGAGACCAGTAGAAGAACCATCTGGCGGAGTCCAAAATGCTAACCCGCTGAATCATGAACAAATAAAATGAGTATTGCTTTAGGCCACTAAGTTTTGGGATGGTTTGTTACACAGAAATAGACACTGAAACACAGCCTATTTTTTTAGCCTGATCTTTTATTCAATTTGTACTCTATTTTCTAGCCTCATCGAACTTTTCACCATTCCCAGAAACCACAAGAACTCTTCATGCTTCTAAGACTTTTCACATGCTACTTCCTCTGCCTAGAGTGCTTTTACTGCCAATCTTCTCTATCTGGATAATCTCTATTCATTCTTCCAGATCTAGTTTAAATTCTGCTTTCTACATAATAGCTCCTCTAGCATTTCCAAGCAACTTTACTCTCTCATCTGGGATTGCTCAGAACTTAATTTAAATTTTTATTACCTTCTTTTCCATATTTCAAAGCCTTTTATCTACTTATATGTCTGTCTGTCAGAGTGGACCAAAAGCTCTCTAAAGGCAAGAGCTAAATCTCATTCATGACTTGGTCTTTGTCAAATACAAGACGATCTGATATCATTGGTATTTAATGAGCTGATAAATGTGGACTAAATCAATGAAGTAACCTTGGAGTCTGGAGAACCAAGTTGGCTTAGGATGCAGAAACTTTTATTGATTTCCACAGAATACCATGAGATTCAAAATAAAATCACACTGAGAGCAATTCCTGGACAAAAGTAAAAAAAATTTACATTTTTGTGCATAAAAGATAGTTCAGTCTGGTCCATGTTGACTGCCTCCTTAAAGTTTTCTCTGACAGAGTTTTGGTTGGTCACCAAGGTCCTCAATCTGTCATTGAATGAAACCACTTTCCTTCATTGACAACTCTGAATTGATTTACTATGTTCAAGATCCATCACAGATTACAAACTTGGCTATGCTGATGTAAAAATGACCAAACAGGGAAACGGATGTGGCTCAACCAACTAGGCTCCCATCTACCATGGTCCAGGGTTGGATGCCCAGGGCCTCCTGGTGAGGGCAAGCTGGCCCACAAAGGAGCGCCACCCTGCGTGAGAATGCCATTACGCGTGGGAAAGCTGCCCTGTGCAGGAGTGCCAGCCAACGCAGAGAGCTGGCGCAGCAAAATGACACAACAAGAGACACAGAGGACAGAAAACAAGAAGACATAGCAGAACAGGGAGCTGAAGTGGCGCAAGAGAGTGATTACCTCTCTCCCACTCTGGAAGGTCCCAGGACTGGTTCCTGGAGCTGCCTAATGAGAAGACAAGCAGACACAGAAGAACACATAGCGAATGGACACAGAGAACAGACAGTGAGGAGGGGGGAAAGGAGGGGAAATAAATTAAAAATAAATCTTAAAAAAAAATTGGCCCAAGAGAAGTAAGAGGTTGGGTTATGTGACAAAGGACTCCACAGGGGAAAGGAAAGAATTAAGGGGGGGGGCGGGGGAAATGACTCATTTGGCAAATTTCAAAGTTCTGGAGCTATACAATCATCTTTAACAATTGAAAGAGACAGGTTATAAACTAGTAAATCTAAGAGTTACTTTTGAGGAATTCCTCAAATTCCTCTTTGTGATAATCTTGTCTAGGGAGATGAAGAAAATAGAGAAAATTCTTACTATAAACTGCAAGTACTCTTATAGGAAAACAAAATGAACCTTGAACTAACCATTGCTAACACACAAATGATTTCATTTTTACAGTTACCAAATTTTACTTTATTTAGAAAGATATTGACTTTGAAGATGCTCCATGTTCTAAGGTGCAAACCTCAGTATAAATAAGCCAATGAGAAAGCAACCCTGGGAGAGATGGATCATTGGATCATATTTCTGATGACAAGTTGTAGGGGAAAATAATATAATAGACCACATCCTGATCACAGAATAAGACCTGCCGTGAATATTCTGCTTATTTAAATGGAATTTTCTTGTTTTAATTTTAAAAAATTATTGATGTGAAATTTACATGATATAAAATTAACCATTTTAAAATGAACAATTCAGAGGCATTTAGTACATTCAGTGTTGGGCAACCATCACCTCTACCTAGTTCCAAAATATTTCCATCACTCTTAGATGATATTTGAAGTCCCTTGAACAAATAACTAAATTTAAGCCTCAGCATCTGACAAACCATGGTCAAGAGTAGTTTACTCTCTTGTCTGCTGCCAGCTTTATAGATCTTTAGAGACAGATCTAGACTGAAAATATCTTACACTGAGACTAAGAGAGTGAGATTAAAGAGGATGGGTCTCAATGCCACAATTCTTCTTTTTCACTATATATTGGCTAATTCCTTAATGTACTGGTCTCTTTCTTCAGAATATATTATTAAAGTTATTTAATTTGAATGGCCCATGTGAGTAGTCTACTGAGATATATCTTTTCCCTCACTCATATTCCTCTTGATAACACAAGGGCCAATTAAGAAACTATTAGTAGAAGTGAGGTTAAGGCACATTCTATCAGATAGTTGAGAAAGTTTCACCAGCCAGGATGAAGATGTTACCTAAGTTGTAGAGGGTATTGCAAAATGAGACTCTTTCATGGATTCTTCCATGGAAATGTATAGGTTCCCAGTAATAGACCATTGCCTTCATCATGGTTTCTCAGAGTCTGGAAGACTCTGGCCTGGAATAGTTAAGGTAAGTTGGGAATGAAGGTGGTGGGCATGGTTGGTAATAAGTAAGTTCTTTTTGACAACCTCATGTACAAAGTCAGAGAAACAAGAGGCTTTAGAGATATCACAATAATTATGAAATATTGGAGGCCATGGGTTAAAAAATTTCCCTTTGTTCTAAGACTAAGGTTTCTTGAGCCTTGCATAGCAGGGCTGCTGTGAGGATTAAGTCAAACAATTTACAGTGCCTAACACAGTACCTGGAACAGAGTGGGATCTCAATAAATGACAGCTGCTAGTATGATTAAATATAAAACGAACTCTGGAGACACAGAAGAAACTGCAGGGCTCCTAATGCATCAAGAGCAGGTTGTCTAACTTGTAACCTTGGAAAGAAGAGTGGGAGATGCCTATTCAGCCATTAGTTATTACATTTCTCCTAAGTGGAATAATTCTGCCAAGTGAGGGATAACGCTTGGTTTTTGGCCCTCTAACAGACAGCCATGAACTAGGGGGCTCTCCTAGTCCCATAAGGTCAAGAGTGCTGATGGAGAAAAGAAAGGAATTAAGACAAATATCTTGATCTCTTGACCATCCACTTAGCCCTGAGAGTTGCTAAAGAATCCAGAATTTAAAAACTATCACTTACTTTCGAAGTATTCTTTGAGTATTATATATCAAAAATATATAGATAACATGTTATGAAACAAAATAATAAAACCAACATCTACAAACCCACCAGAAGAGCTAAAACATTATTAATATTGGTTTGTATACTTATCTTTTATTCAACTGCTCTGCCTCCTAAACTCCCACTGAAGAAATTATCCTAAAATTTTTTATCATTAGTTTTTTTCCCGGTTGTATCACATATGTGTGTATAACTAAATAATGTATTGTCAAGTTTTGCTTGGTTTTTAACTTTGTAAAATAGGATATTATGTGTACATTTTTAGAACTCACCTTTTATATATGAGTTTTTATTCTGATTCAATTTCAAATTTAGAAACAAATACAAAAAAGGGGATAAAGAATTCTTGTATATTGTTTGCCAAGTTTAATAAACTATTTCATTTTTGCCCCATCTGCTCTATAAACACATACTCTCTTTCTGGCTCTTTCTGCTTACATTTTTTTTTTTTTTTTTACTTTGAGAGTAAGTGGCAGACAGACAGATGCCTTTATCAATAAATATTTTAGTGTGTATTTCCTAAGAACAAGGACATTCTCTTAACTATGGTACAGATATATAAAAAAGAGAAAGTTTAACACTGATAAAGTGTCCTTAACTAATCCATAGTTCATATTCAAATTTCCAATTATTCCAATAATGTCATATTTATTGTCCAGAATGCAACTTGCTTTTTCCACTTAAAATTATATTTCTGTGACTTAGTATTGTTGTGGGTGCCTGTCATGTTTATTTTCAGTATTATATAATATTCCATTGTTTGAATATACCACTATTTGTTTATATATTCTCTTGATCATGAATATTTGGGCTGTATCCAGTTTTTGTTATTATGAATAATGTTACTTACAAATCTTTTGGTGCTCATGTGAAAGACTTCCTCTGGAGTTGGTACCAAGTAGAACTGCTGAGTTTGCATATGATTATGTTCAACTCTAAAAAATAGTTCTAAGCTGTGTTCCAAAGTAGTAGTATCAATATACAGCCTCACGAGGAGTGATTAATATTCTTTTTGCTCCATATCCTTACCAAAAATGATAATATTAGCTGTGTTAACTAATATACATTAGTAATTATTGTTTTATGCATTTGTCTTTTAAATCAATAGGAAAAAGAAGAGAAGTTACAAACCCAAAATACAATAACACTGGCTTTTCTATTTACTTTTGTAGTTAATTTACCATTAAATAAATTTCATTGTATGGCTTTGAGTTACTTTCTAGTGTTTTTTCATTTCTGTCTGAAGTCCTCCCTTTAGCATTTCTTGTGGGTCGATCTACTAATAATGAACTCCTCAGCTTTTAAAAATCTGGGAATGTCTTAATTTCTCATTCAATTGTGAAGGATAGCTTTCCCATAACAGAATTCAGTGACAGTATTTTCTTTTCAGCACTTTAAATATTTTATTCAACTGTTTTTGGCTTCCATGGTTTCTTCTGAAAAGCTGGCTGTTAATCCTATTGCTGATCCTTTCCATGTGATGAGTTGCTTCTGGCTATTTTCAAGATTCTATCTTCCTGGAAAGTACACAATGAAAGTAGAAGAATAACATATATGTACTTTTTATCCCATTGACAGACTTCTGTAATCCTGATCCAAACCAGTATCAGGGAAATCTGAAGAAATATTTGATGATATTGAAGAAATCATGGTTAGTATTCCTGAGGCTTGATGACATGATTGTGGGAAAAAGAAGATTCTTTGTCTTTGTCTTACTAAAGTTTGATTACATTATGTCTTGGTGTGGATCTCTTTGAATTTATCTTTCTTGGAATTAGTTGAGATTTTTGGATATGCAGATACATGTCTCATCAAATTTGGGAAGTTTTTGGCCATTATTTCTTCAAATATTTTCTGCCATTTTCTCTCTCTCCTTTTCTCCTTGGATTCCTATTGTATGCACGTTGGTGCACTTGATGCTGTCTCACAGATCTTTTACACTCTGCTCCTTTTTCATCACTTGTTTTTCTCTCTGCTCTTCAAACTGGATACTTTCTTTTTTAAAAAAAAATACTTATTTATTTATTTCTCTCCCCTTCCCCCCACCCCCCGCCCACCTGCCCTAGTTGTCTGTTCTCTGTGTGTTTGAATACTTTCAATTGACCTATCTTCTAGTTCATTGATTCTTCTGCCTGCTCAAATCTGCTGCTGAAATCCCCTGGTGAAATTTTCTTTTTTTTTTTTTTTTTTTTTTTAATTTTTTTATTTTTTATTGACTTTGTAATAATATTACATTAAAAATATATATGTGAGGTCCCATTCAACCCCACCCCCCCACCCCCCCTCTCCCCCCCCCCCAACAACACTCGTTCCCATCATCATGACACATCCATTGGATTTGGTAAGTACATCTTTGGGCACCTCTGCACCTCATATACATTGGTTCACATCATGGCCCATACTCTCCTCTATTCCATCATGTAGGCCCTGTGAGGATTTACAATGTCCGGTGATTACCTCTGAAGCACCCTGGTGAAATTTTCATTTCAATTATTGTACTTATTTTCAGCACCAGAATTTCTATTTGGCTCCTTTTAATAATGTCTCTATATTTATATTTGATATTCATTGAGATATCCTTCTCTTGGTTTCCTTTAACTCTTTGTCCATGGCTTTCTTTAGCTCTTTGAGCGTATTTAAGAAAGTTGATTTAAAGTCTTTGCCTACCAAGTCCAATGTCTACTTCTCAGTCAGTTTCTGTTGATTTCACTTGTGACAGGGCCGTAGTTTCTTATTTTTTTGCATGCTTCATAATTTTTTGTTGATAAGTGAATACTTTAAATACTAAAATGTGGTAACTGGAACCCAGATTCTTTCCCCTCATCAGGGCTTTTTTTGGTTGCTTGCTGTACATTTTGTTTGTTTAATTACTTTTCTAAACTTTTTTATAAAGACTGTATTTCTTGTTGTGTGTTTCTGAAGGCTTTGTTTCTTTAGTGTGCAGTCAGCTGGTGTGTTGGCAGAGATTCCTTTGAATGCCTGGAGCCAAAAGAGAAAAAAGAAAGAAAGAAAAAGAAAAAAAGGGAAAATGGGGAAAAACAAAAAAAGAAAGAAAAGGAAAAAGGACTCTCCAGTTTTTGTAGATTGGCACTGTGATGGGACAGCCTTCAATGCTTTAGCCAGACCATTTATGACTCTGTCTTAACTTCCACTTCCTGCTTGTACTGAGCCTAAAGATCAGCCAGAGGTGAAGACTTAGGGTCTTCTCAGTTCTTTTCTGAGTATGTGTCCTATCCTGGGCATGCTCATGGCTTTCTAAATTCTGTGGTATACACAGGAGTTTTTTCAATGTCCTACTTCCCTAAATAAATCTTTCTCCCCAGTTTTTCCTCCCAGGCTTTTGTCATGCCTATGATTAGACTCAATTGTAATCTTTTGCTCCAAGCAGCAGTGGATTATTCATTTGCCTTTTGATGTTTTTGAGGAATGCTCTCCACATTGCTGCTTTTCTGCCCCAAGAGAGTTCTGAGATAGGTGAAACAAAGGTGAATGGCTTGCATCAGTCTTTCAGGTAGGCCTCATACCAATCAAAACAGACACATATAGTTCGTTGTGAAAAAGGTCTGCTCCCTCCAGGGCCAAGGCATTGGTTTCCCATTGGGAATGCAGGCTGCTATCTTCAAGACTGCCAGTGAGCTGGAGAGGGGGCTGGTGAGAGGGCAAGTAAAAAAATGCTACAAAGCTCTCCTGCCATCTTTAACTTGCCTTTTCTTTTTTTTTTTTTTGACTTAGTGGTTGCTTGGTTGTTGTAAACCTTAGACTATTTTCCAGAGATCTGTAAAGTTGACTCTGACAGATTGTGTGTTTTTTGTTTTGTTTTGTTTTGCTGTTCCTGTGGAGGGACAGGCCCTTGAAATTACTTACTCTGCCATTTTGTTGATGTCACTACTACCATAATTTTTAATTGTCTTTTCTCTCTGTGTTTCATTATGGACAGTTACTATTTGTTATATCTTCAAGTTCATATTAGTCTTCACTAATATTTAATATGCTTATACACTGTATTCATCTCATACCTTACTGTTTTATCTCTGTAAATTCAATTTGGACCTTTTTATATCTCTTACATTTTGCTACTTAACTTTTCAAACTTATTGAATATAGTTGTAGCAACTGTTTGAATGTCCTTTTCTGCTAATTTCTACTATCTCTGTCAGTTCTGGGTAGGTTTTGATTGATTCATTCTTTAAGGATGTATTTTCCTGCTTCATTGCATGCCTAGTAATTTTTGTTTAGAAGTCAGACATTGTGAATTTTATTCATTGGCTTCTACTATTTTTGTATTCCTATACATAATCTTAAGCTTTGTTTGCAGATGTAGTTAAGTTACTTAGAAATAGTTTGATCCTTATGGGTTTTGTTTTTAAGATTTATTGAGTCGAATTACAGCAGCATCTAGTCTAAGTTAATTACTGCCCACATCTAAGGCACAATTTTTCGTGTATTCCAGCCCCATGAGTTCTGAGGTTTATCAAGGCTGGCTAGTGGGAATGGGTATTATTCTCAGTTTTGGGGGAGTGCCAGGTACTGTTACTTCTAATCCTTTCAGGTGGTCTTTCCTAGCCTCAGGTGGTTGACTCTCATGCATATGCAAATCAGTATTCACCTGAATATTCAAGGAGAGCATCTTCAGATCTCTGGAGTTCTCTCTAGCTGCAGCATTTCCTGTCATGAAAACTCTAGCCACATTGATCTCTCTGAACTCTCAGTTTCATTTCCTCAACTCAATAAGTCTGCTGGGATCTGCCTGGGTTACCCTTTCCTGTACCATAGCCTGGAAACTCTCAAGGTAGCAAGCTGGGCCACTCGTAAGGCTCACCTCATTTGTTTCCTGTTCCTTAGAGAGCAATGCCCATCGTTGCCTGATGTGCAGTGCCTTGCAAATCATTGTTTATATATTTTTACCTGGTTTTTGTGTTTTTGTTTTTTTTGTTTTTGGTTGTTTCAGGCAAGACAATAAATCTGGCTCTCCAAATTGGCTGGAAGTGGAAAACTTAACTGATTTTTCTCTTGGATATGGATCACATGTTACTGCTTCTTTCTGTGTCTAGTAATATTTGATGGGATGTTGAATTCTGGATTTTGTTATATTTCTTTACTGAATGTTGGAACTTCTTTCTAGCACTCTCAGATTCCCTGAATTCTCATCTCTGTAACCCCTCAACTCAGAGAGACTTCCTGTTTGTGCTCCACTCCCTTTACTTCAATCCAGAAATTGTCTCTAAGCAGAAAGTATGAGAAATGGTAGCACTCTTCTCAGTTATTTCCCCTTTCTTAGGATCACAGTCCTGTGCTATCTGAAAAAAGTTGTTTCATACATTATGTTTAGTTGTCTAATAGTTACAGTAGATGGGTAATTCTGTACCTTTTTATTCCCTCATGACCAGAAGGGGAAATTTCTATTTATTTTGAAATCTAATAGATCATTTTAATTATTATCTTATTTCTCATTTTGATGATTCCTTTTCTTCATAAATAGCCTATAACCTACTATTTAAAGCCTTGGTATCTAAATCTGTTTGTTGTTTCTACTCTTCCTCACTCATGGTGGTTCATTTCATTGAGTGGCTGGTGATTTTTTTTTTTTTTTTTTTAAGGAGCCCATATTTAGTTGATCTTAACATACAAAAAACTTGAGCACCTAAATTCTGGATATTTCCCTTCAGAGATTATTAATATTGATTCTGTTAGGAACCATATGATGCTACTGACCTAGATCCTCTTTAGGCCCCTTTCCTTAATGATGGATTCTTTAGTTCATCTACCTATCCCTTTCCTTTTTTAAATGTTACCAACATTTGCCTTCAGGAAGAATCCTGCCTTTCATATGTACTTACTGTTCACTGTTCCAGTTTCAACTCTACTTTTTTTGGTGGAGAGGGGAAAGGGCATCCTGTGGATGTTTCCCTTTCTTTCTGCAAATGCAGCAGGAAGGCCCCTCACAGTATCTAGTGCACCATGCAGCCAGAAGTAGAAACATGGAATTCCTAATTTATCTCTTATTGATGCCCTAAACACAATATATACAACTCTGAGACTTCATCCATTCTAATGGTTTCAATTCAATTATAACACCTATTAATAAGGCTTTTAAATCTATACTCCCAACATTAACATTTTACCTGTGTTTTAAGTCCCACATTCCCAACTGCTTAATTAACACATCTGCTTTGACACTGGTCTGATTTAGAGACAATATTTCTAAATCAAAATACTAAATCTTTCTGTTCTATTGTTCCACATGTCTAAGAACTTTTCCTTTCATTCATAAACCTTAAACATTTCAAGTTAGAAGAGATCTTAAGAGCTCATTTTAACATATGGGGAAAATGAGAACCAAGAACATTAAATAACTTTTTACTCATCACTTCCAATTAACTTCCTGAAATACTACTCTTATTATGCTCCTTCCTGCTAAAAAAAACTTCAGTGTTTTCCCAATGTTCACAATATTTTAGGTTGGGACTTAAGGGTGATCAAAATCTGGCTTTATAGTCCAAATTCACATATACAAAGCTTCTGCTGTAGGAAGTGAGCCTATCCTTCCAAATTTTACTCTTTCCCATGTCATTTTCCTCATTTAAATCTATTGAAATTCTACCTTCCTCTCAAAATCCAGCTTAAATATCAATCCCCTCTTCTAGTATCACCAACCTGAAATTAACTTTTACACCTGAGTTTTCAGGCATTTCTGACCTATAAATTCATAGAGCACTTACTAAGTTCTGTCTTCTACTGTGGATATTTCTTCCTATTTCATGTTCTTTCAAAGTTTCCCTTGGCAGAAATCAATTATTCTGTGTTTCTCACAATGCTTAGCGCCATGCTTAAAAGATGTTGAATGAAGTTGGCTAAAAGAAGTGAACCCAAGAGTTCCTTACCTTAGTGATGTCTGTGTGATCTTTGAGCCCGTTGGTCATGCACCAGTATCGCCACACATTGAGGGCATATCGCGTGGCTTTGGTAGTATTTGGGCTCACTGCACTGGTACACAGATCATTCAAGTCATCATTAATATTAAATACAGGAAATTTGTTCAGCTTAGTAGAATATGCTAGAAACAAAAACAATAAAAGCTATTAAAATAATGTGCCATCCCTTTTTCTTTAGAGAGTTACATCTTGGGATCATGTTAAATAACAGAGAATGCCTAAAAGCTAACATTAAAAAATAAAATTTCAATCAAGTAAACATCTACTAGAATACATAAGTTAGGGAGCAATATTTCCAGAACAGAATCAATGCGGTAATCTTCCATTTAGTCCCAACGATTTTGCCTTATATACTAAATGATGCACTAATGAAGACTTTCCAATAATAGAAAATAAATAAAATAAAATAAAAGAAAATTAAAAAAATAAAAGAAAAGAAAAGATTTTACACATCCTTTCTTTTACCCTTAGAACATGAAGAGTTGACATTTCCCTATAACAATCTCAAATGTCTTGTAGGCAATCCCTGACAATCCTGAATAAATTGTTAGTATATTTCTTTCATTTGCCTTATAACTTAATAAAGAGAGAGATACTTTAACCATGACTGACTCCACAAACCATCAGCTAGCTTAGTATCAGAATGGAAGGTCAAGGGAGAGAAATATTAGGGAAAATGGAGGACTCAAGAGGCACACATCTTCTCAGAAGAGAGAGAACAGATTTTAAATGGTCAAAGTTACTTCAGATGAAGACCAGTCTTCCTCGATGTGCCCCCTTAAAGTGTTTGTTGCTAGAAAGATAACCAAGTCCCTAAATGTTAAATGGCTTTTCTTTATACTTTGTGACCTGTTGAGACCAGGCTTATTAACCTATTTGAATTGAATTAACTGTCTTTGGATAGGAAAAAAATTATCAAAGTAAACCAGTTAAATGTCTTCCTCAAAGTTAGTACTTCCAATCTGTATTTTATCTAATGATTCTGATGCTCTTTAGAATGTCTCTGTATTCAAGTACAGCACTAACTGGCTAGGTCTCTGAGAAAAAGTAAGGTGAAAAGTTAACATAGTTATCAAGGTGATCTGTAAGCTTGTTTCATTTTACCTATCTCAACTCACCTTTCACTGTTTCCACTGAGGAACTCCTCTATACCAAACCACCAGCCCCCCTGTTACCTAGCAGCCACCTGTACCCAGGACCCATCCCCTCCCCACACTCAGCCTGAGTATTCTCTCCATGGTCTTTGGGCCAATCAAAATACTGTCCTTTTTTCATGTCCAGTTACAAACTCCCTTCTATATAACCTATCCCCACACTAACCTAACTCCTTTATTTTCTCCATCAGTACTTCTCTCATATTTGGTTCTTTTTTTTTCCTTTATTTTTTATCTTTTTTTTAATTGCCCAAAAATGCCCCCACATCACATCTCTTCTTCCCTCTCCCTGCCCTCAGCAACTACCTTAGCCACTTTCTCTACAGCAATGCTACATTTTCTTCTATTACTAGTCACAATAGTTCTATAGTAGAATACCAGTTCCTTAGGAGTATGTTCTGAGTATGGAAGGTCGCTTCAATTGGTTTATATGTATCTTAAAGGCAATGCTGTGCCTTCACCTTTTAAGTCTTGATCTTGCCCAGAACTGTCAAACACACAATCTACTTTAATAAATTCTTATGACAAGAAAGGAATAATAAACAATATTGGAACACTATCTGAAGCAACTGGGTCATGTAGCTAAATTCCGTTCACCACGTCCGTAAACCTGGATAACTGGTATTATTTGTGTAACTTGCTTGATATTATCAAAAAGACTCTAGTATAAGGTTTATTATTATGTGTAGGACTAATTGAATTATATATACCAAAGAGGTTTTGGGGGAAGTGGATTTGGCTCAACGGATAAAGCATCTGCCTAACACATGGGAGGTCCAAGGTTCAAACCCAGGGCCCCCTACCCGTGTGGTGAAGCTGGCCCACATGCAGTGCTGATGCACGAAAGGAGTGCTGTGCCATACAGGGGTGCCCCCATGTAGGAAAGCCCCACGCGCAAGGAGTGCGCCCTGTAAGGAGAGCCACCTCATGCAAAAAAAGTGCAGCCTGCCCAAGAGTGGGGCCGCATACACGGAGAGCTGACACGACAAGATGACGCAACAACAAAAAAGAGACGCAGATTCCCAGTGTTGCTGACAAGAATACAAGAGGACACAGAAGAACATACAGCGAATGGATAGAGAGAGCAGACAACTGCAGGGGGGAAGGGCGAAGAAATACATTTTAAAAATAAATAAAGGGAAACGGACTTGGCCCAGTGGTTAGGGCGTCTGTCTACCACATGGGAGGTCCGCAGTTCAAACCCTGGGCCTCCTTGACCCGTGTGGAGCTGGCCCATGCGCAGTGCTGATGTGCGCAAGGAGTGCCATGCCACGCAGGGGTGTCCCCGTGTAGGGGAGCCCCACACGCAAGGAGTGCGCCCCGTAAGGAGAGTTGCCCAGTGCGAAAGAAAGTGCAGCCTGCCCAAGAATGGCATGGCACACATGGAAAGCTGACACAGCAAGATGATGCAACAGAAAGAAACACAGATTCCCGTGCCGCTGACAACAACAGAAGTGGACAAAGATGACGACAGAGCAAATAGACACAGAGAACAGACAACCAGGGCGGGGGGGCGGGGGGGAAGAGGAGAGAAATAAATAAATCTTTATTAATAAATAAATAAATAAATAAATCCAAAGAGGTTTTTGATAAATTATCTGAAAATCTGTAAGCAACCCCACTATCATCCTTATTTTATAGATAAGGGCACTAAGTCTCACACGTTTAGGTGACTTCATGTATTCAATTAACCAATATTTTCCAAGGTACCCTCTCTGTGCCAGACACTGTGTTCTCCCAAAATCATAGATTTAGTAAGCAGTAAAGGCAGGTAGGTCCCTCCTTCTCGATATTCTTGCCATTAGAGCAAAACAATCAGGTACTGCAGGGATAAAGTTCTCAGGAAAGAATACAATTTAGATATTAGCCACTAGTGCTTATGAAAAATATCCTGCCCCTCCCAACTCAATTCACTCCAGTGAGGAGAACAAAATTTGACTTAGTTACCACTGCTGTTTCAAACAGATAGGATGATTAATTTTATTACATTAAACCATTATAGGTCCTTAAATCTCTCAATTTTTTCTTCATTTAAAAAAAATCGCAGAACAGATTCTGTACCTTGAGAATGGAAACCAAAATAGCCTAGTACATAGAGAAATAAAGAAAGAATGCTTGTGTACTCACATATTGGGAAAAAATTGTGTGAAAATTAGCAAATGGCCATACAGTTCCTTAATGGATGCTTTTAAGGATTAAATTATATTTCTTAATAAATTAAAATTTTAATTTTTTGTAGTGCTATGCTGTTGAGAAACCTTTATGGGAACTACATTGGTGAAAAAACAAACAAAAGAAAGAACTCATAACTGAATACAGAAGAAAAGAGGGGAGTACTTTGAATGTTTTTTCTCCTACAGGACAAACTGGTCTCCAAGTTAGAGGAGCTGGCCGTGGGAGTAGGAATGGACTATGAGATGGTGGTAGTGTAATCTAAGGACTGACAAATCTGAACAACTATCTTACTTACTCTCTATACATAGCTTCTTATACATCATTTACCAACAACGCAGTTGTTGGCAAGCACAGTTGGGTAAAATGAGTTAAATCTGCTGAGGAAGGCCATCTTCAGAGTAAGAGAAAGGGGAAATTGCCTCAGGTAACCTGGGAAGCCACAGTAGACACAAATGGAAAAAAAGAAAAGTGGCCAAGAAAAGCAGAGAAATCTCTGAATTCACACCATCTCCCAGGTAACTCCTTCCCTGGTTCTACAATTAGAGAGTTCCCAGCTGCTTTCCAGCCTATACAACCCAAGGGAATCCTATGCATGGACTCTTCTTTAGCTATTCATCATATCTGAGTGAAGTCCACTGGCAGAGCCCTGTGCTAAACTATTACTTGCAGAAGTGAGCTCTGTAAGCTGTACCAAGCAGGAATCTTTAACAATATCTATAGAAAACCCTATCAGCTACCAGTAATGATCAATCTCAACTTTCACATTAAAATGTGAGCAAACAAGCATCACCAGGTCACTAGGAAAACCCAACTGCATGAAAGTCACCAACTATAGAGCAGAATGACTAATAACACATTCCATACCCTACCTTCCTAAAATGGGGCTAATTCAGAAAACCAAATAAATCTTTTAAAACATCACAAATATATCATTTGAGAGACTTGAGAGAATATTGCATCCTTAAAAGAAAATGAAAAATAGAAGAACAAGAAAGATCCTGGAAATTGAGAATAATTGAAAAACACATTCTAAAAAACAGTTAATAAAAGAGCTGAATATCAAAATGAATATAGTTAAAAGGCAAATAAGTAATCTGAAAGGAAGTCTCCCTAAATGGCAGGCAAAGTAATAAAAATTAAAAAAATTTTGAGACTGAAGTTAAGAGACAAGGAAGGGAAACGGACTTTGGCCCAGTGGTTAGGGCGTCCGTCTACCACATGGGAGGTCCGCGGTTCAAGCCCCGGGCCTCCTTGACCCGTGTGGAGCTGGCCCGTGCGCAGTGCTGATGCGTGCAAGGAGTGCCCTGCTACACAGGGCTGTCCCCCGCGTAGGGGAGCCCCACGCGCAAGGAGTGCACCCATAAGGAGAGCCACCCAGCGCGAAGGAGGGAGCAGCCTGCCCAGGAATGGCGCCGCCCACACTTCCCGTGCCGCTGACGACAACAGAAGCGGACAAAGAAACAAGATGCAGCAAAAAGACACAGAAAACAGACAACCGGGGGAGGGGAGGGGAATTAAATAAATAAAAATAAATCTTAAAAAAAAAAAAAAAAAAAGAGACAAGGAAAACAGATCCAGGAGATACAATATACATCTTATTAGAATTCAGAAGAAAATAATAGGATAAGATAAACAAATTCAGAAAAGTTCCATTAATCGAAGAAAGACTTCAATCTTTAGGATGTTAGGGTTTAGTGACTGTCAAATAGAAATACAAAAAGAAGACATATATATCAATATATCTTGGGGAAATTTCTAAAGTTTAAGAACGAGAAAATTCTACAATCTTCCAGGTAGAGAGAAAATGGTCACCAAATAGGATAGAATCAGACTTCTCATCTGTGATACTAAATGCTAAAAAGCAATGACTCAGTCTCCTCAAAGTTCTGACGGAAATGACTGTAAATCAAGAATTCAGGGAAACGGACTTGGCCCAGTGGTTAGGGCGTCCATCTACCACATGGGAGGTCCGCGGTTCAAACCCCGGGGCCTCCTTGACCCGTGTGGAGCTGGCCGATGCGCAGTGCTGATGCGCGCAAGGAGTGCCGCGCCACGCAGGGGTGTCCCCTGCGTAAGGGAGCCCCACGCGCAAGGAGTGCACCCGTGAGGAGGGCCGCCCAGCGCGAAGGAGAGTGCAGCCTGCCCAGGAATGGCGCCACCCACACTTCCCGTGCCGCTGACAACGGAAGCGGACAAAGAAACAAGACACAGCAAATAGACACAGAGAACACACAACCTGGGGGGGGGGGGGGGGGATTAAAAATAAATAAATAAATAAATCTTAAAAAAAAAAAAAAGAATTCAATGACCTATTTAAGATATGCTTCAAGTGCTGGGCAAAATAAACACATTTTCAATCCTTAAAGAAGTAGCATCTAAGTATCCTTTTAAAAAACAAACCAAGAAAAAACCCTAGTCATGGATATTTGACAACAAAATGAAAACTTAATCAAAGAAAGGGAAAGACACAGGTACAAAATATAGTAAGGGGGAAAGAATTTATTTTTAACACTAAATAATGTTACAATCAAGCTTAACACAAGTATTAAGAAAGGACTGTTAGATGATGCATGATGGAAAAAAATCTTGAAATAAAATTCTCCATGATTTCAATAAAATATGGAGGAAGGAGAGGGAGATATAGAAAGTATGACTGAGATCTCATCCTGTTTGGGCAGGGTAAAGAGTGCAGAGGAAAAAGAGGGAAAGCCACTAGTGGGGTAGAGAAAGACAGATATTTGTACTGGAGTATGTGTGTGTTGAAGGAGCTCTGACATAAAATGGGGAGTGAAGCCTGAAAAGTATAAAGAGGGAGTCTGCATAGGACAGCTTCCAGCAATTGATGTAGAATCCTGATTAGAGAGAGGTGGGTCAGATGAGAGACAATCTGGCAACTGGTAAGAGAACTTGAGCTGGGAGATGAAAACATACCAACAGAGAGGCAGATTGGTGTATGGTGTCATTGACTGAGCAGGGTAAGGAGGGTATCTTGGTGGCAATGGGTGAAGTAAGGAGAAGCCCTATATGAAAAGTCAGAGCCTGACAATTGTTGAGTAGAGCTTCCATGCATGTGAATGCCCGGGCATGCAGTTTACAGCCAATGCAGGGTGAGGAGGGCTTCCCAGGGTGGGAAGTCAGACATGAGTGGAGCGAGGAAAGTGTCCATGGTTGGGGGGGGCTGGCCTGATGCAAAGTGTCACAGGTTCATGCAAATAAAGTGGGCACCTACGTGAGGGATGAGGGCAGATCACAGGCTGGATGCCAGACCCCAACCAGGGCCAGGAAAGTCAAAGAAAGAGAAAAAGGACATAACTAAATATGACACAGTATTCTTAATTGGATCCTTTTAATAAAAGAAATGATTGGGGTAACTGGCAAAACTTCAGTGAGGACTGAGGTTTAGATGGTAATAATGTGCCAATACTAATTTCCTAATCTTGATGGTTATATTGTTATTAAGTAGGAGAAATATCCTTGTTTATAGGATATATATACTAAAGCATATGTAGGCATGGAGCCTCAGGTTGGTAGGTCACTCTCAAAATAGTTTAAGAAAGAAAATGTTCTCTGTAATGCACTTGCAATTTTTTTTTAGTTTGAGATTGTTTCAAAATTTTAAAAAGTTACTAAAAAACAATAATTACTTAAGAATTAAATAGATGGTTTAACAAGCAGGTACAACATGTATAACATAATAGAAGATTTATGAACAGAAATAAAGGGCAATAGAAAACGTACAAATTAAAGCAGAAAGAGAAAAATAGAGAAAATACAAAAAAGAACATAATAGCTTTAAGAGACAGTAAAAATGTCTAACATACTTGTATTTGGAGTTCCAGAAAGAGAAGAAAAGCAATACTTGAAGAATGTTGACTGAGAATTTTCCAAAACTAAAATATATCAATCCATGCCTCACAATAATGCAAGATGTTGGTGGTGGGTTGATGTATGGGACCCCTATATGATGCTATGCATGTGTCCTTTCTAAGTTCACAACTTTACTATACACTTATTGTTTATGTATGTTCATGTATAAATGATATAAAAATAACAATAGGGTGGGTTGGCGGAAAAATATCAAATTTAAAATACTTTGTTAGGTGTAATATTTGGAGGATGCTTAAATGATTAGTTAAAAATATTTCATAATGCAAGGTATTGGTGGTAGGGTGAGGTATGAGGGCCCCATATGATGTTATGTATTGTTGTTTCATAAGTTCAGAACTATTACTATGCACTTACTGTCTACATGTTTATGAATGAGTGATATACTTCAATAAACTTTTTAAAAATATGACTCCACAGATTCAAAAGGTTCTATGAACCAAGTAAAACAAATACAAGAAAAACCAAATGTAGGCACATCCTAGTACAAATGCTGAAAATCAAAGACAAAGACAAAATCTTAAAAGTAGCCAGAGAACATGGACAAATTATCTTCAAAGGAGTAGTAACAAACTGATTTTTCAACTGATCTGATGAAAGCCAAAAGACCACAGAACGGTATATTTAATATTGTATAAGAAAATTAAAACCAGTCTGAAACTTACACCAAGCAAAAATAAAGGTGAGATTAAGATGTTGTCACACAAAATAATGAGGGTCTTTGTATTAACAGGCAGGTATTAAAAAATTTCCTTTTACCTGAAGAACTGCCTTTATTACTTATTTGAGAATGGAAACAAGTTAATGCTGAAAAGAATAAGGAATCCTGGAGACAGTGAACATGTAGATAAATTTAAATGAATACAACTATTTAAGAAATAATAATGATGTCTTTGAGGTTTTAAATATATGTAAACATTCATTACAATAGCACAAAACGAGAGAGAAGGTAACTAGAGTTAATAATGAAAAGTCCTTTTGTTATCCAGAAAATGATAAAAATACTAATTTAAATTATAGTCTAATAATGCAAGGAGGCATATTTTAATCTCTATGGTAACCATTAAAAGATTTTTTTAAAATTAAAGCTTATAAATTAATAGAAGAGGAAAATGGGATGATAAGAAAGATTTGCTAGGCAGCAGACTTGGCCCAGTGGTTTGGGCGTCCGTCTACCACATGGGAGGTCCGCAGTTCAAACCCTGGGCCTCCTTGACCCATGTGGAGCTGGCCCATGCTCAGTGCTGATGTGCACAAGGAGTGCCGTGCCACACAGGGGTGTCCCCTGCATAGGGGGGAGCCCCATGTGCAAGGAGTGTGCCCCATAAGGGCAGCCGCCCAGCACAAAAGAAAGTGCAGCCGCCTAAGAATGGCACCACCCACATGGAGCTGACAGAACGAGATGACGCAACAGAAAGAAACACAGATTCCCGTGCTGCTGACAACAACAGAAGTGGACAAAGAAGACACAGCAAATAGACATAGAGAACAGACAACTGGGGGGGGGGGAGGGAGGGAGAGAAAAATAAATAAATAAATAAATAAATAAATCTTTTTAAAAGAGAAAGATTTGCTAAATCAAAAAGAAGGCACAAAAAATAGATGAGACAAAAAAATAGTAAGATTACAGATTTAAACCTGTATGTATCAGTTACTACAGAATCAAACATTGCCAGACTGGATAAAGAAACAAAACTAGGCTATATGGTCCTGAAAAAAAAAAAACCTTATAGATATAAAACCAAATTAGAGTTGAAAACAAAAGGATGAAAACAGGTATACCACAAAAACAATAACTAAAAGAAAGCTGGTATAGCTATATAAATCAGACAATATAGATTTTAAGGTAAGAAGTATTTCTAGAAATATAGACATTTTATATGATTCAACAGGAAGTTTTAAGAACCCTAGATTTGTTTAAACTTAATAACACATGGCCAAAATATAAAAAGCAAAAGTTGAAAGAATTAAAGAGAAGTAGGCAAATCTACAGTTTAGAGCTTTTAACACATCTTTTTATATAAATGTCAGAATAAGCAGACAGAAAAATGGTATAAATATAGAGTAATTGAACAATGCAAATGTCAAACTGGATCTAATTGATATATAAACAACAACACATCCAATAACGGAAGAATATATTAATACATGATTTACAAATGTACATAGCACTTGTACCAAAATAGAAATGCAAGGACATAAAACAAGTTTTGACAATTTCAAAGCATTAAATCATTTAGGCTATGTATATCCTTTGATCTCAGAAAAATTAAAATACATATTAATTACAAACAGATAACTTAGAGAAATCAAATAATAATATACTTCTAAAAAACCCACTGGTCAAAGAAAAAAATTGATGGAAATTAGAAAATATTTTGAATTGAATGATACTGACAGTAAAACATCAAAACTGTAAGATGCAGTTATTGCAGTGCTTAAAGAGATGCCAATATTGTTAAATGCATAGATTAGAAAAGACTGATTATCAACTGTCCCAAGAAATTATAATACAGTATAGTCAAAAAAGTAAAGGGTAGGAAATATAAATAAAACAGAAATCAAAGAAATAGGAAAGACATTTACAATGGGCGGAAAAAGCAAAACCAAAAGGTGGATTTTGAAAAGACTAACAAAATTGATAAACTAGAAAGAAAGAAAAAAGAGAGAGAGAGAAGGCACAAGTTACTACACCAGGAATGAAAAGGGTGTTATTACTATAGATCCAACATATTAAAAAGACAGTAAAATGATATTATGAGCACCTTTATGCCAACACATTTGTAATTTTAGATAAAATGGACTTGTAGCTAGAAATCCACAACTTTGAATACTACCCAACTACTTTTGTAGGTCAGCATGACATTAAAAATATGACAAGAACAAGGAAGAAAGAATAAAGAATATTACAAGGGAAAAATACAGACCAATTTAGCTCTCAAACCAGACAAAAATCTTTATCATAACATGGGCAAATTGAATCCATACTTCACACCATATACATTTATACAAAAATTCAAAATGGATCCTAAATCTAAACGAAAAGGGTAAAACAATAAAGCTTTTAGAAGAAAACATAGCATATCTTTATGACCTTGGAGTAGCCACATATTTTTAAATAGGACATAGGAAGCATTACCCCAAAAGTCAAAGATTGATAAATAAGATTTCATTAATCAAAATATAGTTTTAAGAGAGCAAAAAGGCAAGCTGGCTAGTGGCAGAAGATATTGTAATGCATTTATCTGAAAGATCAATCAGAAGGCAGCTAATCCAACTAAAAATGGACAAAACTTGAATGGGCAATGCATAAAAGAGGATATTCACATGGCCAATAGCATATTGAAAAGGCATTCAACATCATTAATCTTCCGGGAAGAACAAATTAAAATACATTCACTGGAATGTCTACAATTAAAAACAAAACATGAAACTGAGAGCCACTGAGTGTATACTTTGGATAGATTGCACAAGGCAGGGACCATAGAACACAGTAAATCCCATGGTAAATGATGGACTAGGTTAACAGTACAAAGATAAGAACATTCTCTTATCAAATATAACAAATATACAATACTAATACATGGTGGGAATAACAGGATGATTTGTGGGAAAAAAATACACCAAATAAGCTATGGATTACACATAGCAGTAATATTATGATGATGTTCTTTCATCATTTGTAACAAATATGTCACAACAATGTAAGGTGTTGCTGGTGGGGCAATGTATGGGAATCCTGTACAGTATGCATGATTGTTTTGTTACCTCACAATTTCTCAAATAAAAAGAGAAATTAACAAAAAACAAAAACAAAATGTGGACCTAACTAAAACTCTTAGAAGATAACATAGGAGCAAATCATTATGACCTGGGATTTGGCAATGGATTCTTAGATATGACACCAAAACGAGGAGCAAAAGAGAAACAATGGATATACTTGATTTAATCAAAATTAAGAACTTTTGTGCAGGGGAGCAAATGTGCTCAAGCGGTTGAGTGCCTGCTTCTCATATGGAAGGTCCCGGGTTCAGCCCTCCATGCATTCTAAAAGCACAAACAAACAACAAGCAAACAAATGAAGAGACCAATTCAGGGGAGCTGGTATGGCTCAGTGGTTGAGTGCCGGCTTCCTACATATGAGGGCCTCACTTCAATCCCTGGCCCCAGTACCTAAAAACAAACAAACAAACAAACAAAATTTTTCGTGCACCAAAGAGAATTATCAAGAAAGTGAAAAGGCAACCTACAGAATGGAAGAAAACAGTTTCAACCCATATATTGGATAAGGAAAATTTAATACCCAGAATATATAAAGAACTCTTATAACTCAACAACAAAAAGAAAAACAATCCAATTAAAAAATGTGCAATGGATTGGAATAGACATCTCTCCAAAGATTCCAAATGGCCAAAAAACACATGAAAAGATGTTCAACATCATTAGCCCTTAAGGAAATGCAAATTAAAACCACAATAAGATACCACTTCCCATCCACAAGGATGGCTATTTAAAAAAACAAACAAAAAATAACAAGAGTTAGAAAGGATGCAGAAAAATTGGCGCTCAAGTGCACTGATGGTGAGAGTGAAAAATGGTGCAGCCACTGTGGAAAGCAATATAGTAGTTCCTCAAAACGTTAAATATAAAATTACAATTTTACCTGGCAATCTACTTCTAGGTATATACCCAAAGAAATTGAAAAGAGGGCTGCAAATAAACACTTGTGCACTGATGTTTATAGCAGCATTATTCACAACAGTCAAAAGTTGAAAACAACCCAAGTACACATGAACAAATGAATGGATAAACAAAATGTGGCACATATAGTGAAATATTCCACCAAAAGAAAAATGAAGTTTTGAAACATGATACAACATGCAAGAACCTTGAAAAGATTATGCTCGGTGAAACAAACAAGACACATAAGGACAAAAATTGTGTGATATCACTTATAAGAGATGACTAGAAATAGAAAATCTGCAGAGATGGAAAGCAGATTAGAATTTATAGGGGAGGTGGGAAGGGGGAGAGTGTTTCTTTTAAAAATATGCCTATTCTATGACACATAATTCTACATAAGTATATATCCAACAGAACCAAGAACATGTGTGTGCCAAAAGGCATGTTCGTACAAGACTGTTTGTTAACTGCATAATTTGTAATACTCCAAACTGGAAACAATTTGTAATACCCCTAACTCTGTAAACAAGAGAACGCATATGAAATTGTAACATTTTTATACAATGGATTATATAATAATGAAAAGGAAAGGCTATCTGGAAAGAACAATAGGCAAAAACAAAGATGAATCCCACACACAAAATGTCAAATAAAAGAAGCCAGGCACGAAAGTGTATATTAAAAGAATCCATTTACAGAATTCAATAAACAAACAAAATGACCCTATGGTGAAGGGGGTCTATTGGTTGCCTTAGGGAGATAACAACAAGAAGGGCAAATGAGGGAAGTATCTGAGTTCAGGAAATGTTCTATGTGATCATCTGGGTGATAGTCACAGCAGTAAGTTCACCTCATTTAATCAACCTACACCCTCATGATTTGTGTGCTTTTCTGATTATATAATTCAATAAGAAATCTTTCAAAAAATCTTAATACTAAAAATGAATATTCAAGCCTAAAAAATGAAAAGTTATACCATGTTCTCAACGGGAAGGCTCAATATTATAACCATGTTTGATTTCTTCAAGTAACCTTTAAGTTCACTGCAATTCTAATTAAAATTCCCCCTTTTTTAATGGTTACTTGTCAGGCTGAATCTAAGGTTTATCTAGGAGAATAAAAGCATGAGAAAAGGAAGGCAATTTTGAAAATAGTAATTCAAAAGCAAGCCTTGCCCAGAAAGAAATAATCATGTAACATAACGCTGCAATAATTTAAATAGTAAATTACTTGTGAAGAAATAGACACATAGATCAATGCAATAGAAGGGAGTCCAGAAAAGATTTGTGCAAATATGTAAATTGAGTATATTAAAGGCTCCAATTCAAAATGTTGGAAAAGGATGGACTCTTACTTCAATAAAGGTCTGGAATAACTGGCTATCCGGTTGTAAAAATAAAAACAAAGAGCAAATTTAGATATATCATACCATACACCAAAAAACACATTTCTAAATGTTTCTTTTTTAAAAAAGCTATTTTTAGAAAGATGATTTGCATGCTTTGGGGAGTGAGGAAAGCCTTTCTCAGCATGACAAAACCCAGAAGGAATTTTAAAAGATTAATGGATTGGACTACAGAAATTTTTTAAATTCTACACTGAACAAATTTTAAAAGACAATAAATAGACCAGGAGAAAATACTTATATAAAAGGGACAAAGGACAAATAAAAAGCTTCTACACATTGGTTATACACTTTACATGGACTGTATGGTTTATGAACACATTTCAATAAAATTGATAAGAAAATAGCTGGCAACCAATGACAAAAATCTTCTACAAATCAATAGGGAAAAGATAGCTCACTAGGAAATGGGCCAAGAATATGACAGGCAACTATTCACAGGAGAAATATAAATAACAAAAAGCATTAATATTAATCAGACATTATAATGAAAATGAGATATTTCACCTATCAGACTGGCAAAAATACAAAAAGTGTCTGCATCTAAATGTTGGCCAAGATGTCGGAAAACCTGTATGCTCAGCCAATCCTATATGAATGTCTCCATCAGTACAAATTTTTGGTGGGTAATTTACTGCTTTCCAGCTAACTGCAGAAATATACGTGTATGCAAATTGAGTATACTAAGGCCTCTAATTCAAAATGCTAGGAAAGGAAGGACTCTTCAATAAACAGTCTGGAATAACTGGCTATCCAGTTGTAAAAACAAATATAAATATCAATTTGAATTCTAATATTTTCCCTTTCCAGAAAAGTAAATATCACCTTTAAAATTCCTAATTTACAAACATACTTAAAGACCAGTTCCTTGTTTCTTAAGGTACCCTGAAAACGAAGTAAGTTATACTTATTCATAAAGTAATTTCAAATAAAACAAAATACTCATACAAAAAATACAGTGGCTGTTTCTATTTGGAATATCCAGCTTTTTATGAGTAGAGACCTTGGTGGATTATCCACAGACACGAAGAAATACATTAGTATTTCTGCAAAATAATGGACTATGAAAGAATATCATATTTTCTAGTATTTTAACATATATTCTTCTATTAAATAATTTTAGTGACACAATAAAGACGTCTGAAATTAACCAATTTAATGATTTTGAACAATTATTCCTACTCTGCCCAAAGAAAACGGTCTAATGTGCTAAATGCAATGAATGGCACAAGAGGAAGCCTGGAACCTGTCATCTATTTCACTTGGTATAATTCTGCACCTATTTAAAAAGCATCACTCAAGCTGATTATTGGTGGTAAGGAAAAATGGTCAAAAGAGTTCCACAGACAGTGAACTTATTGTTTGCAATGGAGCTTTGTACTCCATTAACAGGATTTTCAGGCCTGGGCATCTGGGAAGCCTATGGTTAATTAGCTATATATGCTTTCCTAAAGTGCTTTCTCTATCCTATGACCAAGTGCGCTGTGTCTGAGCAGTCACATTCATGAATGCATCCACTTGCTCTGTGGTAAGAACCAGCACTGTACATGGGATATGTTGCTCAATATGAACTGACTATATAATGGGGCTGGTGCAGTGTCCAGATAAACCAAATTTTGTTTTAAAATGTGGTTTAACTTTTTAAAAAATGGTTTGTTGACTACAAAAATCAGCCAGCTTTGCAGAAAACCATTTATTAAATGAAGATTGATCAATATACCCAAATACAGACAAAATACTGTGAACTAAACCATGCTCTCATTATAGAGACATCATTGATGCTTGTTAGCTGATTAATTGGATCTTTTCCCTTATTTCCACAAGTTTTTAGGCTATACCAACAAATATTAAAAACAATAGAAAATTACACTACAATAGAGGCAAACATTGTACACAAAATGGAATTAACTACCAAGACATAAAACTGGATTTTTATTTAGAGCACAAGTACATAGACAAATATGAAGCAAAAACAGTGAGCTGATAAAGATGAAAACATCTTAGTGTAAAAGATCAATGAGCAGAAAAATAAAAATGAAATTAATAGCATACTCTTATTAACAAAAAAGTTTTATCATATTTTTACAAATATCAACTGGCAGAGGAATAACTGAACAAGAACATCACAGTCACACATTTTAACATATTAACAGAACTTTCCCTCCATTTCAACTCACTTTTCTTTCCTTCATAATTATAGCAGCTTAAGAGTTTTAAAATATTAGAGTGAAACAGGCACACATGTGCTTTTTCCCATTTAAATCAGTTAAAAGTCAAGTGGCCAGAAAATTGATCAATAATGACAATTATCAAATAGGAGAAAAGATAACTGCACCCTCAGAGAACACCACTATATTAATACCCTTTTTTCTAAGTATTATTAATGGTGGTTATTATATTTATAAACAGATGCCTGGAGTTATACTGACTGAATTGATAAATGCATCTGACTTTTTATTCCCAATTAAATTCTAAGTGGTAAAGTTAACCTTAAAAACATTCTTATAAGTTAAAAGATGGAAGACTTTATTTTAAAGCTGAATATAGCATCCATTCTACTAAACAACAAAAGTTTTTCATTTAACTGGTAAATGAGTCACACATAATGATTCGTTGAATCCAAAATGCTTCTATTCATTCTCTTACCAGGTTTTAGGCCAATGGGATTACAGTTTGATTTTCAGATTAAAAAGTAAAAGTTACAAACTATTGCTCACCATGGGGCTATAATCTGGCAAATCTATGTCTAACTTTAGCAGTGAGAAGCAACAATTTAAAGTCAGGGAGGAAACATAATCTATAAATTAGAAACCTAATAAATACATATATATAAATATACACACACATATATATATTACTTGATTTAAAAATTGCCCTATACAAAATTTCCTTAGGACCAAAGGGGAAAAATGTACGAAGAGCAGGATTCAAACAAATGTGCCCACTGCTGTCTAATAGATAATGTTAATCATCAGGATATATCGTGCCATAATCTTTGGTGCCCAAAATATAAAAGGAATTCTAGGTACAAAGGCTTTGCCTGAAAACCCCAATGCAGGAATTAAGACCTACTTTTGTGTGACTCTAGAGGCCACCGGACAAAGGCAGAACTTCTTTAGAACATACAAAATTGAATTTCTTTTTATTGCTTTATTACCTCATTGAGGGGCAAATGTTTAAAACATGTTCTAAGAAAAGGCTCACAGTTATAATCTGCCTTTCTTTTCCTTTAAGCAAAGAAATGGCAGAGGCCTTGATGAATTAGTTTTAATATTCTTAGAATTAAATCAGCAGTTTCAGCAGCAATGTCTCCAAATACAGCATTGGCTGATGCTTTGTATCTGACAGTCACACAAGAGTCTCTACATAATTCAGGAGATTATCCCTTTATTAAAGAAATCTTGTAATTATAAATCTATCGAACAGATATAATGGAAACCCTGCCCTAAGTGAGGAGTTTTGGCATGTTTGTATATAATAAAAGGGCCCTTCAGGAAGCAGCCTTCTTTTCTCAATATTTTATTACAATTTTGCCCCATTTCAAAAGTAAAACTGTACGTATAAAGTAGAATGAGATTTCCCCCATGTTCAATTTTAACAAAGTATAGTAGAACTATCTATTGAAACAATTTTTGTTCCACTTGCAGAGTTGAGATTTGCTTAGGCAAGATGGAAATGTCAGGAATCAAACTGAAGACAGGTGGGGATAAAAAAATTCTGATGGCCATAAGCCAACCAAATATGTTAAATAAGTTTATGAAAATTCTGAATTATAAAAGTTAGCATTTGGGAACTCTGATCTTTCAATGGTCCCTTATAAATAATATAAAATCACTAAATATTCTTATTAAATGTAATTCAAACAAGACACCATTATTATCAACAAAAATAATGTAAGCTCCTCATAGTTCTCTGTTATTACACTCATCAGTTTCAAAATATCCACATCAAGGGAAATTATGCAGCTACATTAACATTCTACTGGATTTTTCTAAAAGGTGTTCAAGTATCAGGAAAAAATAATTCTAGTAGGGGAGAACTGAAAAAGGTCAGAATTCCTTCTAGCTCTTTTTGCAACATTTCCTTTTCAATGATTTGGGTAAAGTATGGAAGGAAAGCTGACCTGGGCTGGAATTACATACATGAAACAAGGTAATGAAGTTTGGCATCACTTGACAACTGCAGTATTTCCTTCTGTAAAGGCCACTGAGTGCTGGCTCAAAATATTAAATAACCAAGGACACATACTCTCATGAGTCACACATATACATGTTGACTGGCACAGCCTCTCAGCACAGTTTTTCAGTTCAACTACCGTAAGTGATAGCAGCAATGGTGAACATTTCCACATAAACACCACAAATGCACATATGAAACAACACCTATAACATGCAAAATCTCAACAATGACATCACTGAATATCACACAATGCATAGAAATTGTAATGGTTTTTGGCAAGATGTTTTTTGTAACAAATGCTTTATAAAACAAAAGTCCTTTTGTTATAAATGCTATTTTAAAAGTTGTAATATAATGGTCTATTTATAAAAGTTCAGTTAGACAAAGTTAATCTGAGTGGATTAATACTAAACATGGACCTGCTACTTCATCTCGTATAAATCATCATTTAGACATTAATCTCTAGTGGAAGTATACTAAGGTATTTGTTTTATAAAATATAAGAATTACTGAAAGTAAACAGGCATAAAAATCACTAAAATACAGTACACACCATTACTGTAGGATTCTATATTGCTGATGTCTTCCTAATTCTTCTTACCACAAACAACTTATGCCAAAGGATTTTCAGCTCTTACTGAAATAAATGTATAAAGGCAAAAATGCTCTCTAATTCCAGTATAATTCAAAGAACATAAGAAGTCTAACAAAATTCAACATTCCAGAAAGACAAGTGATTCCACTGTACCTTCTCTTAACATCCTAAAATTTGATCTTTTTTTCTTCAACAAGCATGTGGTAAATAAAATTTGCAAAATGAAAATTTGTAAAAATTTTAATATTTATGCTGAACTCTTTTTCAGAGGAATAAGCAAGGCAATGTGAGAGATAATTTACAAATATTATATCTTTATCTTCCTGCAGTTCGTCTTTCATTAGTTCCCATTTTCTTTCCCTTTATGATCTCTAAATACAGTCACTTCAGAAACATCCTAATTATGTTGACAGAAACTTGAAAAACACGAGGATATGTCACAAACCTACAAGTATTTTTTAAAAATCCTAAACCTTCTATGGGCTGAAAAGCATATTGCAGACTGCATTCAAAACTAATAGATGCTATGTAGCTGGATATTCAAATGAATACAGTTAAAGATAAAGTTACTTTTTAGTTCATAACCTATAACTGGAATTCACACACTTTAAAATCATAGTCTATAATTGAAAACTAAATATAAATGGGGTAGGCTGAGAGAAGATTGCTAAAATAAAAGGAAAGTGACTACATTTAGAGATCGTCCTACCAAATTTCAAAGAGAAGTTGCTAAAATGAAGATACAAAATTACAGATTAAAAAGTAAAAACTGCAGAGGGGGTATAGCTCATTGGATGAGCTCCTGCTTCGCATGTAAAAGGTCTCGGGTTCAATCCCCAGTACTGCCTAAAAAAAGAAAAATAACAACAACAACAAAAAAAAAAACATTTGCAGAAATAGCCTATTTGAAAACCAAAAGCTTGAACCTACTCCTAATAGAGAGAAACCTGATTGAGGGCATTAAAAAAAATAATTTTAAAAATGAGATTCGGATTCTCTTTCTAATTCAGTAGAAATGGGAGACTGTTTTTCCTCCCTAAATACTATGGACCAGAAGTTGGGATGCCTGGGTTCTAGTCCTGCTCTGCCCTAACAACGGGAGTACACCTAGGCGTTCATTTGACCTTTCTGGGGCCCAGTTTCTTCTGTGAAAACAGAAGAGTGGATTAGATCAGATCTTCCCAACCTTATTTCATCACATCTGAAAGGTATAATAAATGGAATACCGGTAGTCTCGTGAGTCTCAAAGTAAGAAGGCAGGGGTACTGGGAACACAAGAATCCCTGGGGAGTTCGTGTTTGGAGGCGTGTTCCCTTTGCCCCAGGGTACATCACGATCCCTATTCTTCACAGCACTGAAAATCACTGGGCTATATGATTTTTCCGGTCCTTGCCAGGTCTAGACTCTATGATTCTAACTCACCAAAGATGACAGTTTACATGAATAATGACAACTAATATTCTAATCGAATTAGTACTCTGGCCTAATTTATATTCTGATTCTAATTCAACAAAGTAATGGTTTATGTAAAAATTCAATTAAAATGTTTTTAATGTAATGTTTTTAAAAATACCATCTTTAATACCAAATCAGGTCTTTCCCTCAGTTTTGGCAGACCTTATTGGTCAATCTGCAAATAGGCTGGATCATGGAAAATTTCATATAATATTTTTTATTTTTCTGCTTAGAAAAGCAAAATCAAAGGTGTTTGCAGTTTATCAATATCACCCCTGGATGCTTTTCTACTGTCACATGGTTAGAAATACACCAAACAGACAATACAACAAGGATGATATCTGCAGTGTATTTCTTTGCCCTGATTCTATTCTATGGCACAGATCTCTAAAATTATCCTAGATTCATTAATCTGCTTTATGAAAAGTTATGCACTTTTATCTCAGCCAGATCAAAGTAGGGAAGAAAAAAGTAGAAGAAGGAAAAAGTAAACAAAAAGCAATGGAGTATGCTTTTGCAAATGATGTGTTTCTTAGTATGTAATTATCTGCACCATCTCATATGGTAGATGTGAAGAGACGAAATTGTTTGGAAAAAAATGCATTGAATGATTGAGAAAGAACTTGTTAATTTTTTAATACTTCTAACTATTTTTTCATGAATGAATCTTTTTAAAAAGGATCTTCCTACAATAACTTATCAAACCTGACTTTCCCCCAAGGCTTGGAAACTTATTTCCTCTATCACATGATAAAAATACAACAGCTTTATTTTGACTAAAGGAATAAAGATCAAACTACACCTCCCCCATAAATAAGGAAAACCAGTCAGAACAGGGCTGATTAAAATCGCAAGTGTTTGTCTCAAACTAAACTGTGGAGCCAGTCAAACTAGAAAATATCTGAACTGGTTTTATAATCTAACTCCAATTTTGGGAATCATAAAGACAATATATTTCCCCCAAAAGCTTTCTTATTTCTATTTTTTAACAATTATGATATATTAAAAAAATAACAACAACAATAAAACCCTCTATTAAATACTGTGAATTTGCTGGCATCAAACTTGGAGGTGAGACAAACTCTCTGGTAGGGTGGCAACCAATATTCAAGTATCTTGTCAATGACGATATCTACTTCTTTAAGAAAAATGTCCCCTCTGCCTAGAACTCCCTTTGCTGTCGGAATTACAAAGAACTCTCTTGAAATTGAATTTTGTCTTTGAGGTAAGAAGAAACAACCACCATTTAAATATACATACATATACCCTCACCTCCATGAGAAAGTGCAAGCATTCTTTAAAGAGTGACACACACACCTTCGTTCTTCTGACATGGCTAGAAGCAAACACACTGCTCAATGTCCTACCTCAAAATACTGGAAATGTGCTAACCAACATGTCTGGCGATGGATGCCAATGATCTCAATCGAGTTGGAGTTTAATAAATATTGATCATTTTATTTCATGTATAATTGATCACTTTAGAAGGTTTATGGAAGCACGGCAAATCACGGGAAAACAACAATTACCACAGAAAAGCACAGTGCTGCATGGGATCTGAATCTAGCTTCAGAACCTGCTGCTCTTAGGTATTAACGGTCATGTGGGCAGCCCATTTGACCTCTCTGGATTTCGTCATTGATAAAAGAGAAATAAAGACCATTACCTCATACGGTTACTTTGAGAAGCAAGTCAAACAACTTACAGAAGCAGGACAATGGCACATGGTACATGTGCAACAAATGATAGTTACTGATGACAGATTTGTACAGTTAGGCATGTGTATACCTATGTGAACACAAGGAATAGTGCAGAGATAGTGCAGAGATGGCTTTGCCTTATTATTGACTTTAAAACAGGCTCCAAGGAAGATTCTCCAAAAAATTCTTAAAGTAGCATTATGCATTCTGCAGCAACACCAATATTTTATGAATAAATAATAGCTAATTGCATGAGTATAAACAATTTGGAAAATTATGCAAAATAGTATCACTATAGTTTTCTGCTGGGCTCTCGAAAATGAAGTGGAAAATTTATTACAGTATTATTTATAAGTTCTTTGAGAACAGGGACTATCTTACACATCTTTGTACTTCTTTCAGTACAAATGTCAATAAGTATTTGTTGGTGTGTCTGTAAATATTCATCTTCAGTTAAGTCATTTGACTTCATGGCATCTGGAAGCTATGCCATTTGATTTAGATTAGTTAAAATGCTATGAAAGGTTAACATTGATCGAATTGAAAAACTACAGAGACCTTTCTAAGCTAGAGAACTTCAGCCTATTCTTTAGTAGATCTGGCGGTGATTTTACACAGGGACAATAATAAGTATTATAAAGTAACAAATAGTTCAAATAGCTGATGTATACTTATGAGTCATATCCAAACCAGTCCTACTAACCATAACAAATGGAATCCTAAGTATAAGCTGTCCTGGATAAACATCCTGAAATTCTAACCTTTCTCAAACATTATAGTTTAAAGAAAAAAACCCAACAAAACAACCTGTTGAAATCTGTGTATTCAGTTACTCACATCAAAATGGAAGAAAAACAGAATTAAACAGCTGTATCATCCAAAGGATGACAGATGGGTTCAGTGCTTTTGTTGTAGGTGGTATAAAACTTCCAGTCATGTGAAGTGCACTGGAGAATTTCTTATATGATAGTTCATTGATCTTAAATTGTAAACTTGACAAATATGGCTTTATTGGTTTTGTATGACACAAGAATGCCAGGGAAAGAAGCTCATTCAATTATGAATCTTGCTGAACTGTTAAATTTTTGCTAAAGCATATATACAATATCGTCAGCTACCTCTGCCACTGTATAAACATGATTATTTTAGAAGTTAAAATTACAAATAATGAAAATGGCAACTGTCAGTGGTATGTTCCTTAGTATTTTTTAGATAAAAACACAAAATTTAGAGGTAGTTGCAGATAAATTTTCATAATTTAATTAACTCTAGTGACACTATAATTTGGCTAGGCTTCTACCAAGCCATGCTTCAGAAAGCAGTCTTCTGAATCGAAACATAACAGTGTTCCTATTTGGTTTGAGTTATCACAGCAAAATATAAACAAACAAAAATGAATAATTCACATTCTCAACTGTGTTCTGTCTAAATTAAAATGCAATAGGATTAAGCAGGTGATCTCTTTTCATTTGAGTACTTAAAACATACATAGGGTTCAGAATTTTCTAGTTCCACTTCAAGGCACACTGCCTTTCTTCCTCACAACAAACTTTTCTGCAAAAACATATCAAAAATCTAGAAAATATGTCAATGCCAAAATAAAATGAACACTCACACTTCAAGTGTTTTGCAGAAACTTTTTTTTTTAAACATGAGAGGACGTAACCCATATAAAAATAACCTTGTTTTTAAAAAGAGTTCTTTTAAAGTAGGGTATTCTGTGCATTTATAGTCTGGTTATAGAATGAGGAGAACAGGAACGTTTTATAAAGAGAACTGGAGAAAGAGGCCCTGTGGTTCAAAATGAATGGAAGGGGGGGGATCAGAGTACCAGGAAAGATCGCTTCGTCTAGAGAAAGGGGAAGATGGCGTGTCTTCACCTCTGGCTCAATTCAATGGAAACTAATTACCAAGTTGCTACTAAGAAAACTCTGGAGTCCAATGGCAGATATTTCCTTAGCTCTAATCTAATTTTCTTGTCTTGATCTCACTACTAGATGGAGATAACTCACCCTCATCTCAGAGTTGTTAAGAGAATTAATGTATATAGAAATAAATATGTATTAAAATTTGTCTGGAGAAACATTTACCAAAATGTTAACAGTGGCTGTCTTTGGCTACGAGATTTATGAGTACTTAATTTTTTCTTTATACTTCTCCGTATTTTCTAATTTTCTTACAATTATTAACTATTATATAAGTAGTGGATCTAAGTAATTTAGAACAGTGCAGTGATACACATGGGCTCAAAAATGGCAGCTATCGTTATTACTACAAAAAATAAAGCAAGATGTCATTCCCTCAATGAGGCTTCTGCAGAACCTTTCTTGTTTCTGGACTTATGAATGGACGCTTCACTACGGAGGAAGGTCATGAAAATGAAGTTACAATGTCCATGGCAGACTTCCCACAACAAAGCCAAATAAAGGGGCAGAACTTATAGGAATAGGTCTTTATATATTTTTATGATTTAATGCTGGAAAGTGTTGCCCAGCCATGGGAAACCTCAGCTAATGTGATGATTTTGTAAAGCATTACAGAATGAAATTTGTGGGTCTTACATAAAATTAATACATAAAATACCACCTACCTTCCTAGCTTTGTTGGATCTGGGCGTTCTATTGGGAGGTATTTATTCTTCAAGACAACCTCATAATTCACATTAGCTAGGAAGGTAGGTGGTATTTTATGTATTAATTTTATGTAAGGCCCACAAATTTCATTCTGATTTCCTTTACCTTCTAGCTAGTAAGAATTATGGGGTTGTCTGGAAAAATAAATACCTCCCAACAGAATGCCCAGATCCAACAAAGCTTTGAAAACAAAGACCTTGGAAAAACCACTACAAATGTTTAACCAAAATTATTATTACTAAAATTGCAGGCTCTCAAAGATAAATGCATTTATATTTATTCCTGAAGAAACCCCAGCACATTTTCAAGAATCCTTTGAATTCAGTTAAATCTGGTAGCAAAATATTATTACCGAAAATGAGTGTCAATGTTCCTATGATATCAACTACAGGGTCAAATGACCTCCTAGAGTAAAGAGACCGAAGTTCATTGCTCATAAATAAATCAGGGGATTTGAGCTTTAAAGAGAAAGAGTCTTTTTGTTGTCTCCACTCATGCTTCTAGATGTTTAGTAATACTTTTCTATTCTCTAACTTCTTTCTGTGCTGTAATATACAGTCTAATACTTGGGAACATTTTCAAAGCTTTGGTAGTCTTAAATTTCTTGTAAATCTGATAAACTTCATTTACACTGATTTCTTAAAGAACAACAAAACATTCTGTTGATGATCCAGGTTCAAGCACAGTAGTGAAAGTAAGCTACATAATGGTTTTTTTTTTTGCCACAATATTAGACTTCGCTTATTAAAAATTATATACCTTTCAAGATAAATGGCACCTTTATTCCCTCCTCCTCCCCCCTCCCTCCCTAAAGAAAAGATGTTAGGTAAAAATACTGAATTTTCATACATTGCAAAAAATGAGACACAGGAGCTAAAATTCTAATTACACTTTTTAAAAGAAGTATGGAAATAATTTGATGCCAAGCTTATATTAACACTATCACATTCTCGATCTGACTGGACACAGTTTTGTGAAAGTAAATAAAGTTAGTGTTGTCTCCTCCTGATTAACACAGAATTTTAAAAATTAAAAAAATAAAGCCATTTATTAAGTAGACTAAAAATTAGAGGTGAGGTGGGAAGGAAAGGCAGAAGGCGAGGACACAGTGTCTAGGATGACCCTCAGTTTCCTTTTTGACAGGTTTTTAAAAAATGGAATTCCCTCACTACTTTGTGTTGCCTGAGAACCGCTATGGTCTTATAAAGTCTGTAACAGCAATTACATGTAGTCACCCACAAGTACATTTGTCTTAAACCTATAAATACTATGATAAGTAATACTAAACTATCTCAACTGGCTTATTTGTAAAAAGAAAAATATATTATATATATATTTTTATAAAGTTAACACTGAGGGCAGAGGAAAGGGAATGAGAAGCAGTGCATAATCACGTTTCTCTAGATGCAATAACCAAATCAGGGTCTTGCCAAAGCCACCTGGTCAAGCAGTATCTGAGGAAGAGTCATAGGAGGCAGAGACGATGAAATTGCCACTGTTGGAGTGGCCAGCCACGGACTGAGCAGCCTGCTGGCTCAGGTTGTTACAGATAAGCACCAGCTGGTTGCTCTGGGCCTCAGACAAGGTGCTGCAGCTCTGATACACACTGAAGTTGGTTTTCCTGCCAGGGATGTTGCCCTTCTCACACATGGTCTTCACCATTTTGGCCAGCTTGTTCTTGCCGAGGGCCTGGCAGTTGTACCAGTGCAGAGCTGCCAAGTTCACAACTGGCTTGATAGACAAGTAGAAGGGGGCATCCTCATAGCGCATGGCAGGAGGCCGCCGCTGGGCATACTCCTTATAGTCCTGGACAGGGCAGGTCTGAGGGGCATGCTGGGTGGCATACACACGGGAGTCTGCCCCGCCCCTCTTGGTTTTGGCATTCAGGTCACCAGAGTCTTGACCCATCCACTCCAAGTACTCCAGGCCTGTTTCTGTTACCCGGAGCCGGATGTCACCCCATTTCAAGGTAGATCCATGGAAGCCTGTGCAGTGTCCAAAAGCTTTTGTGTTGTTGAGCCAGACAAGGTTGAGCAGACCCTCAGGGTTATAGCGGCTTAGCAGACCCCTTTTCCGCAGAATGAGTTCATCAGCGAAGGTGAGCTTCATGGACTTGTGTGGCTTATTTCCTTTTCCTTTGCAGCGGAGTTCAATTTGCTTCTGTTTCAGGGCCTCTTGGGAACGCTTGAATTCCTTGTCTCTGGTGATACTGTAGCCATATCTGTGTTCTTTCAGATACCGCTCAAGACCACACTGGTAATTGGCCAAACTGTTGGGTTCATATTCGGACCCGTCCTTCTGCCTGGCATCAACAAAGAAAGAGGCAAGATAGGCATCCAACTCCTTGCAAGGGATGACATAAATCTCTCTTGTTTCTGAAGGATACTTGGAGATGAGGAATTCACGGAAATTGCGGAGCGCAGTCTGCGTGCTCCGGATGGTTTTCTCGTTCTGCTCCCTGCTGAGCTCAGCTGCTCTTTCATCCTGGTCTGCAACAAATTGGGGAGGGAGGGATAGAGAGGGTGTTCATGAGTTCAAACAATGCATTTTCTACTCTGAAATAAAGTTTCCTTTTATAACAAAAAGGGAAAGAAGGAATTGATTTTACAGAGATCATTGGTAAATGTTATTTACACTCCTGCCACATTTTAATAGCCAACTTCAGTTTCACAAATACTGTATTAGAGAAAGACTATGGCCCATAACAATCAAAATGAGTTTCTCATGTCATTGGAACATAGTTTAGTGCATGGAGGTTTGTGGAAAGAGTGAGGTCAGAGGAAGACTTTGTCTTAGGAAAAACTGTAAGACAGAAGTGTGGTGTTTATCCTACTGTAGTGTTCAAAGGCCCCATTAAAGTTGACAAACTCATCCTGAATCATTTCATTGTGAAACCAAAGGTTGTACTGGTTCCATTTTACTGAACTAAACTAAAATATTTGTATTTGTTCTTTTAACACATCACTGGAGATCTATATTTAAAACTTACTAAACAGATCAATTATGGCAGCTAATTCAACACTTGCTCTTCCACAGCAATTCAGGTAAACACAGCTACAAATATTTTGGATATAATTTGAGGGCCCTTTGTAATGAATGCTAAAAATACTTGGTATTTTGGTGGGTAATGAAGATAAAACATCATAGTTCTATCAAGATAGAAGAATGAAATTTGAATTAGCCAATTCTATTCGAGATGTAAGGAAATGGTATATGTTTCCTGGCAAAATGTTTTTATTTTATTAATTTATTATTTATATTCTGCCACCAAGGACCTGAGTTGCCTCTTTCCATTATGGACCACTTATGATTAAGTAATCCTACTCTAGAAAGTAGGTCTCATATTTTGTGTTTAAAAATCACTGAGGATGCTCAAACAAAATGTAGATTCCTGGGCATCGGACTTAGGAATCTGCCTTTTAATGCGCACGCAGAGGGTTGAGAACATACCTTGAAAAACAAAATTCTATAGTCCATGCAGAAACAGTAAATGGTTTTCTATTTTATTCAATTTTTTTACAATGATTAATTTAAATGTTTAAATTTCATTTCAATAATATATAAAGTTCAGATCTTAACAAGGATGGTCTTGAAAAATATTTTGTCTAAGAAAAGATATAGCAGGGGAAAAAGTCACCACTATTAGGTCAGACATGGGTCTGTGTGAAATTAAAAAAACAAAACAAAACCTAAAAGTAAAACTACACAATAGAAAACTAGGCTAACCTATTGATTGTTGAGAGACAAACATAAGAGGTTAACTTAAGACAACATAAAAATGAAATTTCTGATTCTAAAGTGTAAGGTATAAGAATTTTGTTTATCCCAGTTACCTTATTTTGGAACCCTTTAATTTATAAGGTTGCTCAGTGGGAGTCTAAAATTTTCTAAAAAACTGAATTTTATTCACAAAACACATTAATTTTTGTATCATTGTACACATTTATAAACAACCATATTATTTTAAAATGACAATTCTAAGGTATAAAACTGCCAATATTCATATAACTTCATAAAATGAAATGAATTAAAACACACTAAAGCTAGCTAATTGCACATTTAGGCACATTTCTGAGAGATCATATTTCCAAAATTCAAACATACAAAAGTATATTTTATGCTTCAATAGACTTAAGTTTCAGTTATGTTATTTTCTTCCAGCTGAAATTGTTTATAAATCAACAAAAAAGATGTATATCTTCTCATCAAAAGTTTGGAAGGCACAGGTCGTACCGTTCTATTTACATGTAAAGCCACTGGGTCCAGCACATTGGTTTATTCTGGCAACTTGGTCAACTATCTATTAGAGTGGCCTTCAAACTGAGGTATATGAAGCCTTTCCGAGAAATACACATTCACAATTTTAGAGGAAAGATATCCAGTTCCTCAAAGTCCACATGAACCCTTTCCTAAAATGTATTTCTCTGAGATGAAGACAGAGTTTGCACTTGTCCCAAATCTACTATAGCCTGTGCTCAGGGCTGTAAAAGACTTTGGGGAGACAAAAATATTGTATAAATCAACTATTAAACCCATAGGACTTCCTGTCCTTCTCTGTTCTTTACATATTTCTGATATAGGTTTAACTTGCCATTAGAAATAGGGTGTTTGGGCCTGAGTTGGGGTGTTCTAAATACAGGACAGCTGGTGTGGTATAAGTTACACATGTGGATTCTTTTAACTATTCAAGATAAAGTAGATAAACCCATGGCTTACAATTTCATTTATTTCTTTCAGATTCAGTATGCTTTACTCACAAGGAGCTCAAAAACTATGATCAAATCATATAATGAAAGACTGATTCTAGTTTCTGTCAATCCTAATCTTTTAAAAATTCATTTGATAAAATTCAGTATTTTCTATCACCTTTTAACAAAAACTGATCAAAGCTTATGCTGACAACCTTTGGATGTCAATTTATAAATGAGCAGGGGATAAATAGAGTTTATTAAAATCCTTTCAAGGGGTATATGAGGAAAATAAAGCTTAAGTCCATTGGACTTAATTACGTGGTACTTGTCAGTATAAACTGGTGAAGAAGATGATCAAGGAGTCCAGAGTGCTGGTAGGCGTGTTTTTAACAGCAAGGGTTCCCTGAGTGAAGAGGCCAGCTCTTCCACTTCTGCATCTCCTCCACATTTCTAAGCACCATGCTAACACAGTAGCAATGGACTGACACATCAGCACTGCTTCAACTCATCCTTCCTTTCTACTGGGCATCAATCTTAGTTAAGAAGTAGCTAGTCCATGTCTAGGAAAATGAAATTAAGAAAAATATTAAACTGTCATGTCTCTTCCTAACAGTGTGAAGTGTGGCACAAGAGGGCATTGAAAGGGTACAAAAGTCCTCCCCATGCATTTGCATGAACAGGGGCAAGGAAATGGCTTTAAGTCAAGCAAGAATAATATGTTGTAATAACAAAATTAATAAGACGATGGAAGCCATTACAATTACCTTGCATTTATCACTAGTTTTAGAAAATTCTTGATCCACTTCCTTTTAGAAACTTTTTATTAGGTATAATATACAATAAAGAAGACTAGTCACAAGAGCATGGGATTAATTTTCACAAATTGAACACACCTGTGCATTCAGTGCTCCGATCAAGAAAAGGATATCCAGAACAGCCCAGAAACCTTCCTCGTCTCCTCTTTCTCCAGCCACTACCTTTCACCAAGAATAACCATTACCCTGATTTCAAACATCGCAAATTCATTTGGCCTATTATTGTAACTTATATGAGTGAAACCTTAAAGGATGAACTCTTTTGTCAGGCTTCTTTTGCTTAACATTATGTTTGTAAGTTACTCCATGCAGTTGTAAAGTATTGATACTCACTGCTGTGTAAGATTTCATCATGTGAATATATCACAATGTATTTTTTCCTTTTACTGAACATTTCAGTAGTTTCCAAAATTTGGCTATTTCCAATAAAACTGTTATGGACATTCTAGTATGTGTCTTTTGGAGATCATGTGGATGCAATTCTACTGCATGTATGTTTAGGAGTGGAATTGCTGGGTTATAGAAGGTCATATGTTCCGCTTTAGTAGACACTGACAACCAACTTTCCAAAGTAGCTGTACCAATTTACTATCCCCACCATGAGTGTGTGAGAGTTCAGGTTGTTCTGTATCTTTGGTAACACTATACAATCTTAGTCTTTTTTATTTTAGCCATTCTTGGTGGGTACACAGTAGCACTGCACTGTGGTTTTCATTTTCTTTTCCTGACGACTAATTAAGTTGAGCACCTCTTCATATGTTATTGGCTATGTGAATATCTTCTTTGGTGAAGTGCCTATTCAAGTCTTCCACCCATTCTTCCATTCTGTCATCTGCCTTTTTCTTACTATTTGCAGGAGGTTTTGACTTATTCTGGATATGAGTCTCTGTCAGATATATGTGTTGCAAATATCTTCTCACTGTCTGTGGCTTGCCTTTTCACTTTCTTAATGTTGTCTTTTGATGAACAAGAGTTCTTAATCTTAATATATCCCAATTTATCAATTTTCTCTTTATGATTCATGCTTTTTGCATTCTGTTTAAGAAATCTTGCCTATTTCAAAGTCAAGAAGACCTTTTTTCTTCCCCTAAGTTTTACATTAAGATCTGCCTTCCACCTAAAATTGATATCATGAGATAGGAATTAAGATTCTTTTTTTCAATATGAAACATGATCTATACTTTACTGTAATTGATAAAATTTGTATAGGCAATATAAGTATATGGAACAACATCTAAAAGCTACAAATGAGTACAGAATAAAAGTAAGCCTTCCTCCCATCCCATCACCTTATCATCAAGTTTCTTTATGCATAGTAACCAATGTTATCAACATACTGGTTATAATTTGGGAGAATTTTCTATGCACACACACAATGTCTTTTCTTTTAAAAAGGGGTAGAGGAATATACTATATATCCTATTCTATACTCTGCTTTTTATCCTTAATAATATATTAGCAATAGTTCTACATCAATATGTACACAGTTGCCTCAATCTTTTCTACTCTGTGGTACCAAACAAATCCCAGGGAAGCTCTCACACCAACCCACGCTCTTCATTCCAGTTCTTCAAAAAATGACTGCAAATTTTGCTGCTCAGCATGTACCAAGTCAGTGGAAAGCTGAGATCTACAGTCACATGTTTCCTGGAGCTATCCCCAAATCCCAGTCTAATCAATTAACACTGTATCTGGCAGTCCTTCTTTATATACTGTGGTCCTGGGTTACAGAAGACTTCCAGTTTCATTTTTTAAAATTTTGTTTCCGTTTCTTATTATTTTTAAGTGATTTCAGGGAGGAGAAATGGGTGAAAACATCTTTGTTCTGTGCTTTCAAAGATCCAATTCTGATCCAATTCTTCGCATTTGAGTAATATTTTTATAACTTCTAGCTCCTAACCTGGGGCCCTGCATATAATAGGGACCCCATAAATGTTTGTTGAATGTTTTATCACTCAAAATCTACCATATGAAGAAAAGTTACCTTCTGGCATTCATCAACAGCTCGGTAGTCAAATTACGATTTTGTTTGAATGAATTTGGTAAGAAATATAGCTTAGGTTGTAAATAATCTGCTGTTTAATTAATGAGGATAAGCAAAATATTTTTTTCAATACAAAGAAATGGAGATAATATAACAATCATTTTCATTCTTCTCAAGAGAAGCAGTTACATGGTTCAGCAGACAAAGTCACTGTTGCTAATGGGAAAAAAACATGTACTGAATGGGCAAAATGGACTTAATATACTAAGAAGTTATGCATAATAATACATTCTGTGGGTAAAATCCCAAAGGCCTAGAAAACAATGAAGAAGAAGACAGGGTAGTAGCCAGAAATATGCAAATACAAATTATTTTTTCTAAGCAGAGCAGGTACTTAACAATTAAAATGAGATTGTACAGACACTGGATGAGCAGGTAGTAAATAACATTTCCTATAGCTGCCATTAACCCAACAGCCTAATCAACACATGTACCTGGACATAAAATGTAACTTAGGATCTGTCTCCACAAATCTGTTCTCCTCCTAGTCAGTTTCTCCACCAGCCGCCTACCCATTTGCTCTCTCTCTCTCTTCCAAACGTATTCAACCAAGTCCTGCGGAGTCACCTCATTCATTCAAGCACACAGTGAGTAACTACTACATGTCAGGAATTAAGTAGGCTGGGTTTACATGATGAGCCCAATGCAAACAGTCTTTGCTTTTAAAGAACTTACCATCTAGTGGGGTAAAATAGACAATAACAAATAAGTCCATCTTAAATAGGCAAACTGGCATAAGTACTAAGAAGAACAATAACAGGATGCTGTGAGACAGAATGACAGTGACTCAGTTAAGGATGGGCGTTCTGGGAAGTCCATCTAGGAAGAAGACCTTTTAGCTGAGACTTGAAAACAGAGAAGCCAGCTATGCAGAGAGTGAAAAGAAGAGCAGAGGGAACAGAGTCTGAGAAACTGAAAGAACATGCCTAGAGTGAAGTAAGCAAGAGGGAGACTGGTGCACGGGGATGTCTGGAAGCTTTCCAGGGCCAGATGATGAAATACTTCATTGACCTTATTAATGATTTGCATTTCATCCTAAGAAAACAAGTTTTAAGCTACATGGTCAGATTTTTACTGTTGTTACGATATAAACCTACCTATTTCCAAACATGCTAAGAAAATCTTCAAAAAATACTGCTTTGTTTGAGTGGGGGTTTTTCTTTTCTTTTTCTAGAAATGAGGGCTGGGACTGAGTTGACATTTAGATGATATAGTGCAAAATATTCCCAGACAACGAAATGATCCATAAACTGAACTATCTCACACTAGAAGTAGGAGGTCAGAGCCATAGGGAACAAGACAGTGTGAAAATCAATTACCACCAAAATTTTGAAGAAAATTTGAGGGAAGTTTCAGAATGTATAAAAACTGTGGGAGTTTTTATATTGGAGGTTTGAGCTAATCTTATCTAGATCTTAAGGACCAGAAGATACCAGCTGATACATGGATTACACTTACATTGCCCTGTCATATTTACTTCATTCCATTTCACTATTCTCCTTTAGACTGTGACCTCCTTAAGGAATAGGGAATACTCAGCGACAGACAGCTTGAGTGGTTTTTCACCAGACAGCTTTTCTATACTTATTTACATAGTCTCTATGCCCCATTAATTCAGTTATTTTTCATTTATTTGTCACCTCTGAATCTTGAGTGGCCGTCATATGCTCTGGCACACTAGAGTTACCCAAAGAATGTAAAAAGATTTAATAAACACATGACTGTTAAAGGAACTTTAAATTCACAGGTCTTCCACATGTATTTTGAACTACTGAATGTCCCAAGCTTTGACCTAAATACATTAGGAAAGGGTTAACTTCTGGACATGTATGGCTTTCAAAAATGCATTTTTACATTATCAGTCTCTTCCCTGGACCTTTCACTAATGTTAGCTCCCCATTACCCATACAGCATACCCTGATGGGTCCTTGCTGTCACTGTTACGCTACTATGGTTTTGGTTATATGAAGGGACAGTTGATAAATTCTCTATGTAGAAGACATGAGTGGCCTTGGTTCTTTGAAAGAGGGTCTTTTATTTCTGGCCTGTGCCATGCCTTAATATTTACCATTTACCATTTATTCTAAGCATCCCAAAAGGAGAAACCATCCCATAAAACCCAGTACAGTGAAATGACCCCTCAATAAATGTAGTCAACAGACTGAAAGGGTTAGGCTACTGACTTCTTGAAGACCTGCAGCCTAGGGAGGGGTCCGCCAAGGAGAAGCATGAGCACCAGATCAGGAATGCTTACTGACAGCCCGAGTAAAGTTTTTTAACCAAACAGCTTTTCTGTAGTTATTTACATAGTCTCCGTGCCCCATTATTAATTCAATTATTTCCTCCCTTGTTAGGAGATGGCATGGGAAAACACATAATTAGCACAGCATCTTATGCTCTCATTTAATTTGAGGAGTTTCATGTTTGATTGAAATTCAGATCCATTTGTTTCTACTGCTATAATGCCCAGTTTTTAAAAAAATAAACTTAGCAATCATATCCCTTTTGTGGTTTTATTAAGGCAATATACCTGAAGCAATGAGCAACATTTCCTGAAGGTTAATTTCTCCTCTATTATTTTCATTTCAGAGAAAAATATTTTATATAGTTTTTCATTTGGTAGGAAGAAGATATTCAAGTTTTCTTCATAAACCAGTGACTAAATCCATGAATCTATTAAATAATAATGTATTTTAAATTTGAAAAGTTAAAAAAAAAATCTAGTGAGTATATTTATATATTTATGATGTTATAGTTGGAATTACTATTTAATCAGCATTTGTGTTGAGCCACTGTGCTCCCTAGGAGCATTTCAAGACAACCTGTGGGGTATAGTCAAAGGCAAGCCCTAGTGGTTATGACAATTACACCATAGCTGGAGAAATAAGCTAACATAAAACTAACTAAAAAGATCGCACAAGACGCTGTGCAATTAGGCACTAAGTTGTGTGGCATGGGCTCTAGGACTATGGGAATTCAAGAAAAAACACAACAAGGGAGCAATGTCAATGGAGCTTGAGCTGTGTTGGACCTCTCTACTCCATGGAAGAGCTAGGAATTGGGTTAGGCTTTAAAGGATGGGTATCATCTGGTTAAGCAGAGCAGGAAAATAGGGCAAGATACTGCAAATGGAAAGATAGGAAGCAGTGGGACTTGAGCTCATGAGGACTGTGAAATCCCTATCCTGGTTTGGGGGTGGGGAAAACTTGGAAGGGGAGTAAGGTAAACCAGTAGGATGGCCAAGAAGAGGATCTTATGTAGGAATTATAAACATACACACAAAAGGGAGGAGACTGCCCTTGTTAAGGCTCTTCAGAGTCAGTTGTAGGCTAGGCAACTGATGCAAATATTTAAAATAAAGGAATGAAATGACAGGTCAACTGAAAGCTTTCCCCATGGCTAGTTCCTTAAGAAAAAGGACTTACCAGCTGTCACACAAATTGCTGCCAGATAATTTCTTTTACTATCAGGATAAGGATTAAACAAATAACATATTAAAAAGTCTATTCTAGGGAAAAGGATGTGGCTTAACCAACAGGGCTTCCATCTACCATACAGAAGTCCAGGGTTTGATGCCCAGGGCCTCCTGGTGAGAAGGCAAGCTGGCCCATGTGGCGATCTGGCTGACGCAGAGTGCCGGCCCATACGGGAATGCGGCTCATGCAAGAGAGCTGCTCTGCATGGGAATGCCACTCCACGCAGAAGTACCGACCGGTTTGGAGACCTGGCGCAGCAAGATGACACAACAAGAGACAAAGAGGAGAGAAAATAAGAAGATGCAGGGGAGCTGAGGTGGTGCAAGAGAGTAATCGCCTCTCTCCTGCTCTGGAAGGTGCCAGGATTGGTTCCCAGAGCTGCCTAATGAGAATACAAGCAGACACAGAAGAAGACACAGTAAATGGACACAGAGAGCAGACAATGGGGGGAACAGGGAGGGAGGAAGGGAGATAAAAAGATTTTTTTTAAAAAGTCTATTCTAGAATGAATATATTTGTAAAATCAAGAAATAGCTCCTTCCCCCTACCTCTAACCTCTATTTCAAAGCGAAATTATACCAACATTATGGCATTGTCCATTAGGTGCTTACTTCCACTATGGATATATTAATTTGAAAGAAGAGAAATTTTCTTATGACACTTTTTATTTTCATGATTGAGAAAAACAACCTGGGAAAAAACAAAATATACCTGGTTTGTGATCTTAGGAAATTACCTTATTTGTCAGGGTTTACAAAAATTGTATTTGCCAAAATTTATGTTTCATTTTTTGAAAGAGTAATAGTTTCTAACCCCTTTAATTTTTTGAAAAAAAAAAAAAGTGAATTATGTTACTTTAACATTGGAAAACAAACTGAGATAACCTTAAAACACTGTAGAATATATTTGAGTCCATGACTTCATTCTCCTTTAAACACCCAAATCTATGCACATTTTCATGCTTTCTCATAGAACTTTAAAATGCAGGCTATTTTCTAGGATTGTTAACGTCACTAATTGAAGCCAGATTTATATGCTATTATAGTTATCTGACCAGCAAATTATTTTTATGCTTGGTTAATCATTTCCAATGGTGGGAGTAAAACACATTTATTATATACACATTCAGGAGCATTAAAATTGAGAACAATAGTACCAGTTATTCCAGTATGATTTCTGATAACATTTTTCACTGAAGCAGAAATCACTTAAATAAATGTTATAGTCATCTGCTCATTTCTCCTGGATGTATGCTCTGCAGCTCAAATGCCTCTGGAGAATTTTCTCCTTAATAAAATTTAGAAATAAGAAATAGAGCACAAAAGATACCAGTATTTATTAAGCAAACACAGGGGACCCAAAGTACAGAGAAAAGCCCATTCTCTTTCTCATTTATATCAAGTGTTGTCTCTCTATATGAATTAATTCATGTCAGGAAACTACATATATTGGAAGGGGAGATGAGACATCACATGTGCAAAAGAGACTACACACTGACCTTACAGAATTAATTTATAAAGGAATTAATTTTGGCCAAAAGGATGCAGAAATCTGCATTTTCAACAAGTCCTTAGAGGTTTTAGTATAGGTGTGGTCCAGCAGGCCATGCTTTTGAGAAATACTGCTTTACCTCTCCCTTCCTCCAGAATACCTAGAAAATGACTCTTCCCTCGAATAAACCTCAGCCCAAATTCTTCCTCAAGAAAACCTTCCCTGATTCCACCAGGCCAAATGAAGCACCCATCCACCCTCATATCTCCATGTACTGCCTCTTATTATAGCACGTGTCGCACCACTGACACGGCTGATTTTCTAATTTGACATTTCTTACTCCCCAGGCAGAATAGTTGCTTAATAAATATTTGACAAAAGAATGCATTAAAGAATTATTTCCCTCTGAAGCCCACTGGATTCAGACTTTTTCTTTTGCAAATTCTCCGAAATTATTCTTGTTAAGTTTACCACTATTTCACCAACTTCCAAAGACCACTTCTCAAATTTTATCTTACTTCAGCCATTTCAGGGCACTTGACACAAGTAGGGAAGCAATGGCTCCAGCTTTGCCACTAAGAATGCCTGGATACAAATCCCAGCTCTGCCACTAAACTATTTGAATCGATGTAAGTTTTTAAACCTAAGCCTCGGATTCTTCAACTGTAAAATGGAAGTGAATTGTACCTATTAAGAGTTGTATGAGAAGTGAATGAAATAGGAAAGTAAAGCACTTAGTGTACTGTTTGGCACATAAAGTTCAACCCTTTCCCCTCCAACCTCTCAACAAGGTACTCAAAGAATGATGAACATATTGCTGCTTAGAAGATGTTTTCTAATCCACTAAGTCAATTAAGGTCTTCCTACCTCACCTGAGTTTCTTCTCTACTAAAACTTTAATTTACAGCAAATATTTACTAATTCCTCAAAGCTAGGTTCTATAAGGGCCACCAAGATTAGGCATCTGTGCGTAACTGAATGTATCTTGTCCACTGACATGTGAACAAACTGAGTTAATATCTGTATGTAAAATAGCTCTTGGGATACTTTATATTTCATAAGACCCCAAACTTCATGATTTGGTATTTGTGCCAATATAAGAAGACATATTGTGTGACTGTGTGAATTCAGCACAATACTAAACAATGTAATCTGGAATTCTCTATTCTAAGAATGCTGCAAGACAACTCTGGGCTAGCTCCATGTGCTTAGAAAGCAGTGAATTTCAACAGACTTTACATATAAAGGAGATGTAACATTAAGTGAAGACACAGAAGCAAAGAGGAGACCAGATGTCAGGAGGGAAAAAAAAAAATCTCATCTCATATCTCATACTTAATTTCAAGTCACAGGAAAGAAATTAAGCATTCTGGCCCAGAGCAAAGGTAAAAGATGAGCAGAACAAGAGAACAATAAGCAGCACTTTGGGGAAGCGGACTTGGCCCAATGGATAGGGCATCTGCCTACCACATGGGAAGTCCACAGTTCAAACCCTGGGGCCTCCTTTACCCGTGTGGAGCTGGCCCATGCACAGTGCTGATGTGCACAAGGAGTACCCTGCCACACAGGGGTGTCCCCCACATAGGGAAGCCCCACGCGCAAGGAGTGCACCCCATAAGGAGAGCCACCCAGCGCGAAAAAAGTGCAGCCTGCCCAGGAATGGCACCGCACACACGGAGAGCTAACACAACAAGATGACGCAACAAAAAGAAACACAGATTCCTGGTGCTGCTGATAAGGATAGAAGCGGTCACAGAAGAACACACGGTGAATGGACAGAGAGAACAGACAACTGCGGGGTGGGGGGAATAAATAAAAAATAAATCTTTAAAAAAAAAAGCAGCACTTTGGTCTTGACCAAAATATATTCTTAAATCAACTTTAGAATGTAGCCAAATTTTCAGGCTTAGCACCATGAAAGCCATATGACTATAATTAATGTAATAAATCATGTTGTGGACTTTTCTATAAAATCTGACAGTACTCATTGATACACTGCTTATGACAGACTGTAGAGATTTCTCTCCCATTAAAAGAAAATTATACTACCAAAGACACTGAATCAAGGGTACCCTCTTCTGACGGGTCTGAAATATTTGCTGCTGGTGTAATATAAAAATCTGTTTGGACTGCTGTCATCAGACTTTGACATACAAAACATATCCAAATTCCAAAAAGAATCTTGTCTTCCACTCTTTCTTTGACTTCAGGCAGTCGTAGAAGATACATAGATTCATTATAGATGCGCCATTTATATTTTCTACAGTTTCAGTTATGAAAAAATAGTTTTACATATGTGATCCTCCTGTTCAGTTCATCCTTAGATGACTACATTAGTATATAGGTCAGAATATTGTTAAACAGGCATTATTTCACCAACCTATATAATTTCTTCATTGTTTCCAACATCTGAGACTCTTAAGAAAAATATTTTATTGAACATTAAATCATTTTCAAAAGTAAAAATTAGCCCTTGCATAGCTCAGGAATTCAGCCATGACTGCCTTTCATCTCAATGAGTTAATATACTATTAAATGTACTTTGAATAATTTAGGAACATCTGAAGCTGAAAAACATGTTTAATAGGGTAACTATTCACATGAGGAAAAGGTTATTTTATGTATTTTCTCCTTATAAAAATAACTATTTTTATCATAAAAGCGATAATACATATTTAATGTAAAATTTCCCCCAGAAAACACAGAAACATATAAAAAAAGAAAGCAAAAACTGTAAATTTATCATCCAAAGATAGCCAGTGGATCCATTTTGGCATATGTCATTCCACTTTAAAAAACTAGTTAAAAATATTACTCTTTACCCACAGGTTTTATGGTCATGGCAGATGGAGTTCACTGCCATGTCAGTTGGCCCTTCTCTGGAGCTGGCGTGATGGAGCTGGACTCAGATGTGATCTCTTTTCACAATCCTTTCATGCTACTTTACTGGAATTGTATTTGGTGCTGGGGTTTAAGATATATCTAGGGGATCTGAATCTCTGGACTGACAATATGATAGCCAGGCCCTGAGCCTCAACAGACTTCAGCTCCTACACTCTGATTTATTGGACTTACCCCACTCAGCTAACATGGAGTTGAAGAATGTAAACCACCACACCATGGAGCCTAGAGTGCCTACAACTGACAGCAGGAGAACTGCAGGCAGTATCCATGTGGAATCTAAGCGCCCTCTTGACATAGATGTGGAATGGACACAACCAAGCCAAGGTCCACAGGAAGGAGGAATACAGTAAGGATTAGAGTGGACTTAATGATATTCTATTCATGAACTATTGTGGTTAATAATCGAGAAAACGTGGCATTGGTGTGGAAAAAGTGGCCATGGTGGCTGCTGGGTATGGGGAATGGGAGGAAGGGATGAGATGTGGAGGCATTTTCGGGACTTGGAGTTGTCCTGAGTGGTGCTGCAGGGACAATTGCCGGACATTGTATGTCCTCCCATGGTCCACTGGATGGAACATGGGAGAGTGTGGGCTATGGTGTGGACCACAGGCCATGGGGTGCATCGATGCCCAGAGATGTATTCACCAGATGCAATGGATGTGTCATGATGATGGGGGAGAGTGTTACTGTGGGGGGTGTGGTGGGGGCGGTGGGGGTGAATGGGGACCTCATATTTTTTGAATGTAATATTTTTAAAAAATGAATAAAATAAAATTTAAAAAATAAAAAAAATAAAAAGATTACTCTTTAATTACCACAAGTCCAGTCCATTCTGTCTTAACTATACACTTGATCCTTTTTTGTCTCTTATTTTTCTCTGGACTACTGCTTTGCCGTATGTTTAAGAGAAAAAAACTGTTAACACAGTAATGCCTAGATAAGTTACTATTTCACACATACTCCTTTTGATCATCTAAAATGATACATTTTAAGATTTGAATAAGGATTTGACATTGAATCTATTATCTATCAGTGACACAGAAATTCCTTTCTTAGCTACTGAGAATTCCCAATGGCCACTCTTGCTCTCATTCAAACTGTTCTCTACACAGCAACTTAAGTGAGCTTTCTAAATTGTAAGCCTGTTCATGTCACTCCCTTGCTTAAAATCTGTCCATGAATTCTTTTTTTAAAAGATTTATTTATTTATTTCCCCCCCACTCCTTTGCTGTTTTCCCCTTGCTTTGTCTGTTTATCTTCCTTGTTTCTTTTGGAAGCTCAAGGAGCCGAACTCAGAACTTCTGATGTGGGAGGCAGGTGCCTAATCACTTAGCCATCTCCACTCTCTGCTTTGTTCTCTCTCTCATCCTGTTCTTTCTGTGTCTCTTGTTGCATCAGCTCACCACATCTGACTGTTGTGTCAGCTCGCTGTCTTCTTTAGGGGGCACCAGAAACCTCTGTTCCCTGCCCTGTTGGATCTCACTGCTTGACTGCAAGACACTTTGATTTTATTCCGTTGTGGGAAAAATAAGACAATAAAAGAAGCTAGAGACTGTAACTAGAAAAGGAAGATTAGGAGTAGAAGTTTTAGCAATGAAATTTTTGGAGGAATAAAGAAAACCGAGGGAAAGTTGGTTCATATCCTAGCATAGCACTTCCAGGTAAGAGGGAAGATATGTAAAAGAAGCTCCGTCATCACAAGTGGGCCTAATGATAAGAACACGAGCTCAGGAGCCACTCAGAATTCCAGCTCTTCCAGACTCCCAGTTCATAGCCTCCAGAAAGTTTACCCTCTCTGTATCTTAGTTTCTTCATCTGTAAAGTGGAGTTAATTTTAGTTCTAACTTCAGAGAGTTGTGACAACTGGGTTTAACGTAAGTTATTAGTGAGATAACAATTACTCTCTACTTTTTTCCATTATTATGCAGTAATCAAACAGATTCTATGCTCTAAAGACAAGTTTGGAGGTTAAATAAGCATCACCCTTTATTAACAATTCATTTATCTGTAATTCAGAACTGAGTATTTGAAAAGCACTTTTTATGAGTTTACTGAAATTCTACAGCTTTATTTACCAAGAACCCAAATACAAAAGATCTAGGAAATATCAGCTGAATTTGAGAGGAAATGCTACACCAAAGTAGAAATGGTTATTTAAAAATTTTTATTAGAAACATTTCATTTAAATTTACATTCAATTTATATGCTGGCATATCTTAATTAGAAATGGTCAAATATGAAGGTATCTTTCACTGAAGATGCATAATAAAGATAAAACACAAAGGAGTTATTAATCAATCCTGGAATAAAAGATGCATTGCACACAAAGCAAAAGACAAACAGATAAGACATAAAATGGAAATACACAAAACTCTAATAAATTACCTCCTTCCCGTCTGAGTTAAGCTATTAATATTCATTAAATTCTATCCAAGAAGTAATAACCTAATGGCTAGAAAGATGCTAATTTCTCTAAGTGGGTCAGTGGATGATAACCCATTTTTTTTAAAGTTAATTACAAAAATAAAAATTAGAGTATTTTATATGGATTAGTATTCTATTACCAAGTATAAAAAGGAAAATAAAGCTTTTCTCTAAATGATAAAGATGGCTGCTCTCCACTACATTGAATAATAATTCAGCAGCATTAGTTATAATAGTACACAAAATGTTAAAAAGCTAATAATGATCTGTAACATAAACCAAAATATAGAGTCTAAAAATTCTGTAAAATTTATTTCAGGAATTATTTTTAAGGAAGATATAAAATATTAATTGAACCAAATACTAAAGTCATATTTACAGAAACAGTATATTCTAAATCATAAGGATTCTTTATTGTTACTGCAGAATGAAGGGTGAAAAATTAGGTAATTAAGTTATTGAAAAAAATTTCCACCATAGTTTTGCTATCTTTGCCAGAGGTCTCTGAACCTTTTTGATTGTGTACCTCTATATATAAACATGTTTTTGAGCAGCAAAACAATTTACAAATTATATACTTGCCCTACTGTCAGCTGATACATTTAGTTAGTAAAGTTTAGTTTAGATTAAAAAATAGGAGGGAAGAAGATGTGGCTCAACTTATAGAGCATCCACCTACCATACAGAGGGTCCAGGGTTCGATACCCAGGGCCTCCTGACCCATGTGGTAAACTGGCCCATGTGCAGAGCTGCCACACGCAAGGAGTGCCATGCCATGCGGGGGCACCCCCGCACAAGGAGTGTGTCCCACAAGGATAGCCGCCCCACATGAAAAAAAGTGCAGCCCGCCCAGAGTGGCGCCACACACATGGAGAGCTGACCCAACAAGATGATGCAACAAAAAAGAGATGCAGTTTCCTGGTGCCACCTGACAATGCAAGTGGACGCAGAAGAACACACAGCGAATGGACACAGAGAGCAGACAACAGGGGGGGAAGGGAAGAGCAATAAATAAAATAAACCTTGAAAAAAAATAGGAAATATAAGATTTTCTTTTGGTACCTCAACAGATAATTTTGTGGCCATGCTGAAGAGCACTGAGCCATATGAATCAGAGATACAGCTTCAGTCACTCCATAATGGATTATTTTGAATTAGCGTTTGTTTTTCTATTATTATAATAGTTATGTGTACTTTTATAGGAAATTTAGTAAAATTCTGTTTGTATCTATCACCTTGAAAGATTAAATTAGGAAGTCAAGTAAGAAGTTCACTTATGGATGGCAGATAGAATTAAGGCAAAAGTTCTAATATTTACTGGTCACTGCTAACCTGCATGAAAATGTGTCCCGAGTGTTTTATTACCATGAGACAGAAACACATGTAAAGAGGCTCAATATCGTCAGTCATTAGAGACATGCAAATCAAAACCATAAAGCGATAACACTTCACACTTACTAGAATGGGTATCATCAAAAATAGAAGACAGGGAAGCAGATTTGGCCCAATGGATAGGGTGTCCACCTACAACCTGAGAGGTCCAAGGTTCAAACCTGGGCCTCCTGACCCATGTGATGAGCTGGCCCATGTGTAGTGCTGATGCAGGCAAGGAGTGCTGTGCCACGCAGGGGTATCCTCCACAGAGGGGAGCCCCATGCGCAAGGAGTGCGCCCCATAAGGAAAGCCGCCCAGAGTGAAAAAAGTGCAGCCTACACACAGAGAGCTGATGCAGCAAGATGATGCCATAAAACGAGACACAGATTCCAGGTGCCACTGACAAGAATACAAGCAGACAGAGAAGAACATACAGTGAATGAACACAGAAAGCAAACAATTGGGGGGGGAGGAAGGGGAGAGAAATTTTTTTAAAATTTTAAAGAAAAAGATAAGACAATAACTCTCATACAGTGCTGGTGGGAATGTAGAATGGTGAAACCACTTTGGAAAACAATTTGCTAGTTCCTCAAAAACATAAACTTTAAGATACCACATAACCCAGCAATTTCACTAGGTATATATCCAAGAGAACTGAAAACAAAACTTGCACACCAATGTTCATAGCACCATTATTTATAATAGCCAAAAAAAATGGAAACAATCCAAATGTCCATTATTGATGAATGAATAAATAATATGTGGTATATACCTCAATCTTTCTAACTACTACCTAATATTCCATTGCTTATCGTTTCCATTATCTGGAAAGTACCTGCCTATTTAAGAGTATAGCTGCTATTCAGATCTAATCAATTGCTGTCATAAGGGAATTTCCTATGACAATTGGCCTTGTTTCACCAGGCTATTTCTTTTTCACTAAGGTGTCATCTCACTGCTTATTCTTGTATCCTGAACCATGATGACAAATGAATACTACAATTGTCAGTATGCATTGCTACCAAAGTACTTCCAAACTTATATTATCAATAGCTAATAGTTATCAATCGCTCACTATGTACCAGGCATGTCTCTCTAAGCGCTTTACCTTTATTAACACACTGCTCCTCACAACAACCCTACTATTAACAGGAACATGCTATCATTTTCCTTATTTTATAGATGATGAAACTGAGAACCAGACAGGTTAAGTAATTTGCCCAAAGTCACCCATGGAAATGTCAGAGCCAGGCAGTCTGGGTCTAAATGTTTAACTACTACACTATACATCTTTTTAAGAATGATATATAGTCTAACATATCAGGTATATTCTGAAAAAACAATCACTTATCAAATATTGCATTATAAAAACAAATGTGTCAAGAAATAAGAGGGGTTGAAACTATAAAGTTTTAGTTAAACAAAAAATTATTTTTTCCTATATGAATGCCAATATTAAAATTATTTTTAGTGATTTAAGTATACACCTATGTATAATGTATTAATCAGACAAAAGGGGTGCTGATGCACAGTATCAGAAATCTGTGGATTTTTATAAAGATTTTTTATTTGGGGTAGAAGCTTACAATTACAAGGCCCTGAAGAATCAAACTCAAGGTACCATAAGAGGTAATTTCTCACCCAAAGTCTGTAGTCACATATTGATGCAAGATGGCTGCTGATATCTGAGAGGGTTCAGCTAACATTTTTCCTCTTAAGGCTCTGTGGTCTCACCTTCTGATCTCAGCTGTAAGGCTGGCATAAGACTTGTCTCTCTCCCAGGGGTTCTTTTCTTCCTAGGCTTGGCTGCTCTGGTCTCTTTACAAGGTCAGCTGTAGACTATCAGGCTCATCTCTCTTCCTGGGGCTCCCATGTCTAATGCGCTGTCTCTCCTCCTCTATGTTCTTCTCTGTGTATCTACTTCTGTGTTAGAGTGGGCTTTATCAGCCCACCAAGGGGGCTGAGACTCAACACTGAGTCACACTGTAAGGACGTGGTTGAATCAAAGCCCTAATCATAATATAACATAGTTTAACCAGATGTCTCAGCTGAATCTAATATAATCAAAAGTTATTCGGCAAAGAGGAACAGACCAGTTTACAAACATAATCAATATCTCTTTTTGGAATTCACATATAATATCAAACTGCTACAATCTATAAAAGCCAAACCATCACCGAGCAAACCTAGCATTTTAATGTATTTTGATTTTGTTCAAGAGTTAAACCCTTCTTTTCCTATTACCACCAGCAGAGCTTTAATATATTCTTTTCACTTTCAAAGTTATAATACACAAAGCCTCCCAGAGTGCACCATGCCAGGGCTGCATCCCAGGCGGAGAACCATCTGTCTGCTGGAACCACACAGAGGCTCTGGGCTTAGGGGGAACTGGATGAGAGACGGTGTCGGTGAGAAGGGGAGCTGAACCCAGGAGATAAAGAAAAATTTATAACAAGTGTACCAGTCAGTGCCTCCCTTTGGAGACCTGGCCACCCACCAGTTCTCCACCAACCCAGGGAAAAGCCTAGAGGGGAAGCAAGCAGACCTATTTACACAACGGCAGAAAAAACCAATGGTCCTTCATTCAAATGTGAACAAGCAGTGTCACTAGGCATAAGAAGAAAATGGGCAGCAATGAAGAGAAAGATGAAGAAAAATGAACAGAAAAATTGAAGGAAAACACTACTCAAGGGAAAATAAGATAACTTAAGCAAGAAACTTGCAAATAAAATTCTCAAAGTTTTGAGAGATTACTATATTTATAATCCTTGAATAGGTAATAAATACAAAGGGAAAATCTTTTTCAATCACATTTGAGGAAAGATATTTTTAGCAACTTAAGGACTCAAAGTTTACTTCCCACCTATCCATTCTTGGGAAGTTATTTTGATGTCATCTGTGAAATAAGGGGGCAAAGAGGGAAGCATGAGATCCAGGGAACAATGGATACAATCCAGAAGCAGTTTAGATCATGGGCTGCCACCGGCTTAGGAGACAACTAGATCAAACTGCAGCAAGAAGACTGAAAGCTCCAAATAGGAAACAAACAAGCAAACAGATATGATGAGGTTTTTTTTAGAAAAACACACAAAAATTAACAACCATGAGGATAATACTGTATTTAACTGATTTGAAGATGTACTTTTTCACATTTTAACATCTCTGAAACTTGTCTTAAAATTCCTGGAGTACTATATTTTATGGTAGCATGTTTTCCTTTTGTTGTGGTGCTTCTTACAATCAATGATGTCTCAGATGCAACGTGATATGTTAATAATAATCATACCATAACATGCTATTGAAGCCTTATTCTATGCCATGTATCGTTCTCAGTAAGCCCCTTACACAGCTTAAGTCATTTATCCACACAACAATTTTTAGGAGGAACATTCTCTCGAGTGTTCCAGAGATTGGGAAACTCATCAGGACGGAAAGAAATCTAATCCTAGAACACTAAGAGCTATGATTAATATTTATACTATCAAAATAATACAAAAGGAGTTACTGGTTTTGAACATTTGGAGTCAACCTAGGTATAAAGCAGAAAAGACATAGCTACGGTCACAGAAGAGAATGCAAGTATCAACAACCTTGTGAAGTTAAGGTGGTAAGAAGGGAGGAGAGAATAGCGGAGAAAAGGGCTGGGCACTAATCTCATTCTTAGGTGAAAGGAGTATGTTTATTTCCTTTTTCATTATTTTTATTTTCTCTTTGTTATTCCCTTATTTTAATAACATGACAATCAAATGCTGGAAGGTTAGTGAAAAATAAGTTAAATCCTCATCTTTCATTTTAAGGAGTCTGTGGATATTTTCCGAAATAGATAAATCAAGAAACAGAGGTATAAGCAATTTGTTTAGAATTCTGGAAGAACAAAATATAGACTCAAAACAAAGTTTCCATTAAAGAGTTCGATTTATGGGGTGATATGGGCTGAGGTGAGGGACAGTTACTGTTTAGCAATACTATTTTGATTGCCATGCACATGTGCTATCGTGATAAAAATTTTAAAAATTGAAAAGGGCAGTAACAACTGTTTTGTCTAAGAAAACAATTCTATAGATTTTAAGGCAGCACAGATACATGCATCATAACTAGCCCAATAAATCAACTAAAGTAATTCAATTATTAAGCCAGATATACTCAATTGTAAATGTGATCACTCTTCTCACCTGAAATAAAGCTTAAAATCACCCTATAAGTGATAGAAAAATAATTTATCCTTTTTTTTAAATCACACTCTACAAATCCTTCTTCTGGTTCTAATACACTCTTATGAAGACACAAGCTATCAGTTACATAAATATGATCTAAATTGAAAGAACAGCTATAGGAGGACCTAAAACAAAGTGGACTACCTGCACTTTGAAACCCAACATGAGACTGGACTGAGCTCTGTGAGGAGAAGGAAAAGACTGGGGCTTACTGGCATGAGAACAGAACTTGAAACAGAATTTCAATTCACAGAACACTGAAATTGGAGGCTTCTGTGACCCAACACTGACTTATCTTCCTAGGGTCAGACCACAAGGAATGGATACCAAGACAAGAAAATCAAGGACAATAGCTCTTCAGCCCTGAACTGATTGCTGGCTTCCTAAGAGGAATCTCAGTCAAATCCAAAGTCATTGAAAAGAAAATTACATTCTGAGGTTTAGAACTATTTGCTTGTTTGCTGTTCAGATCCATTTTGCATATTTAGAAGTTTCTCAATCATATGGAGATGATCTTTAAATAAATTTAAATGATGGAAAGTTTTTACTTCAATGGAATAATATGCAAATATCTTTGTTTTAAAGACATGATGCAAAGTTAATTGGGTAGATTTTCTTCTGAAATATTAAGAAAATTGTACTAAAAAAGGATGTGCACGACCTGGGTTTGATCCCTGGAGCCTCCAGGTTAAAAAAAAAAAAAGCATGCCCATGCAGTGAGCCGAGTGCCTGCACAGCAAACCAGTGCCCGCACAAGTCACACAGCAAGATGATGACACAACAAAAGAGAGATGAAGGGGAAAGTCAAGGCTAGGTGCAATAGCCTCACAATAGCCTCACTTCCAATCACCAGGAAGTGAGGTGGCATAAGTGACAGGGAACCTCTTTCCACATCAGAGGTCCCCAGGATCGATTGGATCGATTCCTGGTGAATCCTAGAGGAGAAAACTGAGAAGACAAAAAGAGAAAGAGATACAGAAGATTACACAGTTAATGGACACAGCAAAAAAAAAAAACAAAAAAAAAAAACCCACAAAAAACAGCAGGGTGGGGTGGAGGGGGAAAATGGGGTGGAGGGGGAGGAAATAAAAGGATGTGCAAGCATTGGCGAAAAAGGTTTTGAAACATAACTTCTCAGACAATTATGCATTTGTACAAAAGAGCAATTGGCTTGATTTACTATTTTTGGCTTTCAAAAAACTAGTAAACATATTTTTAATTTTTAAAGATAGGTCTCTAGTTGTCTACAAAAGAAAGAAATATTACAATTTTAATATAACTAGGCTCATGTTATTTTTAACTGAGTAGAAAGTGTTTCCGATAAATTATGATGTAGAATAGCTTATCCATGGTTTCTGCACTTTTCATCTCCAGCTAAGATTTGCCTTTCATTTATCACCATGGCTTAATTGTTCCTTTAACCACTTTTGGCCATATATCATCCAGAAACAGCTTTAATAAATGCATTTGCTAAAGGCAATGAATTTAGTCTTACAAAGTTATTCAGAGTTTGATTAACAGCATCTTGGTTCAGGAAGTATTTGAAACACAGGTGTGTTTTGTTTTGTTTTTAATTGGTGATGTTTTGAGAGGGAACAAGGATTGGGGCAGCTCTCCTCCAGTTGCATGTAGGCAGTATGAGAACAAGACCCATGTTTTTGCCTTTTCATTGCTGTCTCCTTGGGGTCCAAACTGAACTTAGCACTGTGTAGGTTCCCAATGGATAGTGGTTTAACGAAGAGTCAAGGCAGGCTCAAAACCATGGTGCTGCTTTATTCCACACACACAGAATTACAACTTCATTTTAGGTCTTTGTGTCCTGAAGACCTACCTTTTGTTGTTACCTAAAATAGTGCTGTGCCTTTTGGACAAGGAATATGAGAGTGGCAATCAAGGCCCCAAGAGAGCAAATACCCAGAAATCATCAAGTTCTGTACCTTTTAACTTCTGAAAGACAGATCTACATTCATCTTCTCCTCTCGAAAGACATCTTCCACCTGGATTACTTTTACAAGCTCCAAAAGAGCTCCCACGTCCCAGCTTCTGCTTCCAGGCTATGTTCCAGGCTATGTTCCCAGAATGATCTTCTATGATAACAATCTGAGTCCCTCACCACTCCACACGTAAGACATTTGTGACATTATATGCACAGACTTTCAAAGGTGGCCCCAATCCCCTTTCTAGCAGCACCCCTTTGAAATCTCTCAAGCCATACTCAACTCTTTGCTTTCCTAAATGTTCTGCATTTGTCATGTTCTAATGTCTTTGTTCATATTTTCCTTCTACCTGAAATACCTTTCCCCACCTTTTACTGCATTTTTTATGCCTCTTTCTATACACTTTTGGGATGGAATTGTTGGTCTGTCTGCTTCCTTCTCTAAATAATGATATCCTGGAGACAGGGAATTTGGCATTCATCATTGTATAATCACTAGGCCAAACATAGTGCCTCCCCATTTAGCTGATGCTGAACAAATGTTTGATAAATGAAAGCACAATTTACTTGTCAAATGCTTAGCAGAAAAAGGACAGAACACATCTCCCCACTCCTCATACAGGCAATCCCTCTATTAACCCTGAGTCCTTCTAAAAATGGTTCTCATTGGAAAAAAGATTATGTTCCTTATGATATATTCTAGCAGTCTAAACTTTCCAGGCATTGCCTGAAAAGGAAAGGAGTCAGGGAAACAACCAGCAGCTTAGGCCATTTCTGCACCAAGACAAACAGATGTAATTACTGTGGTGCAAAGGAGCGGCCCCAGCACTGTAATTCTTAGTGCTGACAAGCAAGAGGCCAGATTTCTTCTCACTCTGACTCCAAACAAATCATCTAGCTTCTTTGTGCCTCATTTACCATCAGTACAACAAAGGAAATATCCTCTTTCTTAATAGGATTTGCGCCATGTTCATCTTGGAAATGAAAATGTTATACTGATAATAGAAGACATTTGTTTTTGCCTGTTTTTTAAAAAAATTTATTCCAGGGGAGTATTTTAAAAATTCCTCATCACAGTATCCTGTCATAATCATAAAAGAGGAAAGACAAGTGTTGAAATTTATGAGAATAATTCTCTAATTCTTTGTCTATAAAGAACTACACTGGAAGACAAGAACAGTAAAATTTGCTTTCTTACACAAAAAGAATACCTCTACATTCAATAATAATAGTATCATAATGCCCTCAACTCATAAATATTCCAAAATTAATTTTATTTATGCTTCAAGATCTATTATTTTTTCAAAGGTTTATTTATTTATCCTCCCCCCCTTGTTGTTTGTGCTCGCTGTCTGCTGTATCCCTTCACTGTGTGCTCTGTCTGCTTGTCTTTTCTTGTCTTCTCTTTAGGAGGCACCATGAACCGATTCCCGGACCTCCGATGTAGTAGAGAAGCACTCAATTGCTTGAGCCATCTCAGCCGCCTGCTTTGTTGTGTCTGTCCCTTCTCTTGTCTCTTTTGTTGTGCCAGCTCGCTGGGTGGGCCAGCTTGCCTTCACCAGGAGGCCCCAGGGAATAAACCCAGGGTTTGTTTGGATGGTAGATGGGAACCCAATCGCTTAAGTCCTATCTGCTTCCCAAGATCTTTTTTTTTTTTTAAAGATTTATTTATTTATTTATTTCTCTCCCCTTCCAGGCCTGCCTCCACCCCCCTGGTGTCTGCTTTCTGTGTCCATTCACTGTGTGTTCTTCTGCCTCCTCTTGTATTCTTGTCAGCAGCACCGGGAATCTGTGTCTCTTTTTGTTGCATCATCTTTCTGCATCAGCTCTCCATGTGTGCGGCGCCATTCCTGGGCAGGCTGCACTTTTTTCATGCTGGGCGGCTCTCCTTATGGGGTGCATTCCTTGCACATGGGGCTCCCCTATGCGGGAGACACCCCTGCGTGGCACGGCACTCCTTGCATGCATTAGCACTGCACGTGGGCCAGCTCCTTACATGAGTCAAGAGGCCCTGGGCTTGAACCTTGGACCTCCCATGTGGTAGGCGGATGCCCTAACTGTTGGGCCAAATCCACTTCCCCTGAGATCTATTTTTAATAATCACATTTTAGAACATACAGAAAATATGCAGAAAAATGCTAAGGTATATTTACCAATACCAGAGGGTTTTAATAAAGATTAATTAATTTGATCCTTATATCAACCTTGCAGAACAGATACTCTATCATCCTCATTTTAAAGATGAGAAAGCTAAGTCACAGAGGAATTAAGTAACTTGCCAAGGTCACGCAGAAAATGCGTGGCTGAGCTGGGATTCAAATCTAGATAGTTGTGGTCTAGAGTTCCACTCATAAGCACTGTGCTATGTTGCTTCATACATACTCATATTCCTGTCACTCAGATTTAATAAATGTTAACATTTTGCCATAGCTGTCTCGTGTTTTTAAAAGAAAATATTAAAAGTACAGCTCGAGTGTCCTGTGCACACACTCCCATATTCTCTTCTTCCTTAAAGACAACTGCTATCATATATCTGTGTCTCTTTCTAGTACAGGTTTTATAATTATATGCATGTGTGTGTGTGTCACACAAAACAGTACATGGTAATGTTTGTATTCTTTTTAAAGATATGGTACTCTAAATATTATTCTGTAACTCAATTTTCAAGATTTATCCATATTAATAAATGTATCTGGCTAATGCATATATTCCATTGAAAATATACCATAATTGAATTATCCATTTCTCTATCAATATACATTTAGGTTGTTAAATGATTTTTTTCTTGCTATCACAAAGTTAAAATGAACACCCCTGTACATATCTCCTTTCATATATATGAGACAGTCTGCCTAGGGCAGATACTTAAAAACTGAATTTCCAGTTCATATAAAAGGTGTATCTACAACTTTATTAGTTATTGCAAATTGCTCTCCAACATGGTTGCTCCAATTTATATTTCTATTAGCATGCCCTCATTTTCCCATTCTATCAACATCTAGGATAGATAAAATTTTTTCCCTTTCTGATGGGAGTAAACAGTATGTCATTTCAATTTGTATTTCCCTGATTACCAGTGAGGTTGAACATTTTTTTAATTAGTCATATTGGTTTTCTTTTATTAGAACTGTCTATTCATTGCCTTTGCTCATTTTCTTACTGATTTGTGATAATTCTTTATATATTCTGCATATGAATCCTTTTTTGGTTACACACATTAAAATCATCTTCCAGATTGTTGCTTGTCTTTCAACTTTGTTTATAACTTTGTCCTAGCTAAGATTTTTATTTTAAGGTAGGCAGCATTTTCAAACTTTTCCTTTATGGTGTGTGCTTTTTTGTGTGGCATGGTTAAAATACTCCTTCCTATACCAAGGTCATTTTGCAAGATTTTCTTCAAGAGTTTTAAGAATTTTATTTTCCACATTTAGATATTTAAACGGGATTTATTTTCATGTCTGATATGAGATAACGCTCTTATTTTATTTTACTCCACATGGGTAGCCAATTGTCTAATACCATTCATTGATTGATTATCCTTTTCCCCCTGATTTGTGATGTCACCTCTTTCACATACAGTTCCCATATATGTGTAGGTGTGTTTATGGATTTTCTCTCCTATTCCACTGCTCTGTTAATCTACCCTTGGGTCAAATCATTCCATTTTAATCACCACTGCTTCATAATCAAGTATATATGTTTAAAGTGTGTATTGTATAAGTTACAGTGAGCTTTTATTCTTGCCTTGGTATAAACCTAAATATTTCGAAAAGTCATGATAATATAGTCAACTCTTTTTTGTTGTTTCCTAAGAGAATGACTATACCTAATCCTATACTCCTGTATCCTGCCTCAATGTAGAAAATAAGGATAAAAAGTATTAATTTAAAAGCAAAGCCTTGTCTTCTCTAAGAATTACATTACAGGAAAAAAGAGGGGAGTAGTCACCAACTAGCTCTTTAAAGAGCTAGTTTAAAGAGCATCATCCCCAGCTCTTCTAACACATCACAATTACAAGTTTTCTTTTACATATGATAAAACCTAACATATTTCTCCTCCAGTCCCGTGACCACACACACACTCTGAGAACTGCCTTTTGGTCAGCAGGGGAGGAGGGGCTTTGTGACACTTTGGTTGTAGAGAGGATTTGTGACACTCAGGTAGGAAATTCAAAAGCTGGTGATCTTCAAGTAGAGAAATAATGAGATCTTGTGATACTGGTAAAGAGGGGATTAGGAAGGTGGAATCAACAGGCTCTGGAAGGGGATGCTAGTGGCACAGATCTGAAAGCCTTCACAGTGTTCAGGAACACATTAGAGATCTATAATTTCTTTAAGGCTATGATCTGCTCTTTCTATGGACATGTAGTCTCATACCATAATGGGGGAAAGGGGGTGATTTCTTCACTGCCCAATTAGGGTACTGGAGGATAAAACAAAAGTATTGCTTTTAGTTAATGCTGCTAACATCAAGCAGTGAGTCCTAGAAACTCCTGGGGCCAGGCACATAATTTCTCCCTAGAATATATTCTCATTATTTATTTGTCAACATGATGGCAGTATGTATACTATGTGCAAGGGATCGAAATCGACAAGAAGTGTGCTATGCAGTTCCATTAATGCTTCCTTTGGCATTACAAGAGAAGGGGAATATGGAAAAACCATTTAAGCATCTAGTCCATTAGCTTTCTTCCAAGATGCCTAACTAAATACAGACTACTCCCTTCTACGAGTTCTTAGCAAATTTTCCATGTTATGACCAATAATGATGGATACTTAAGGGTGAAACTATATAAGAGAAAAAAAAATGAAAGGTAAGAAGAAGAAAAAAATGAAGTTTACGAAGCAATACAAAGAGTCAATGTCCAGATTTCCTATACTTATTTGGGTGACCTCTGGTGATTTCACTGTTCAATCTGTCTGCCACAAGGGGACAAACTGAGAAATGGTAAAGAAATAAAACAGAGTATCATTTCAGGAAATAGCATTGTCATGTGAATTGGTATGGAAAAAAGTAAACTTAAGGGAAAACCAATAATTCAAAATTAAATTTTAATGAATATCCAACATGGTGTTATGAAGCTGCAACTAAGAGTTCTCTCATTTTCCCGAACTGGCCTAAAAACTCACAGGTGAAAGCAAAAGGTACTAAGTCCTCCAGACCCCATTCTAGGTTCAAGGAAAGTTAATTAGGAAGCCAACCACTCCCAAAAAGGGACACATTTAGCAAAATTCCTATTGGGAGAAGGAGTCCGGGAATGGCTTTTGGGGGGAAAGGTTCAGGACATGAGGAAAAGCCATATCTTCCCTTCTTTAACCCATGCTGGTACAATTTGTACAGCAAGAGAACAGACAATATGGGGCATCACAGTATCGGTGGTTACTTGCCAAAAGAATGCTATTTATTTTAGTTGAAAATATAAAACTAGTGACAAAAAAAACCCACACACTTATTTTTTCATGTAACACCTACATGGGATTAACAACTTTCCTAGGTTCAAAGGTTACATCCCTCCAGATTCTTTGTTTAAAACAATGAAAGCTCAGTCTAACTAGTTTATGTAGAAAAAGAATTTAATGAGGGCCACGGAATCTTCAGTAAACCAGACCTGTAGGTGTCATAACCATAAATAATGTCCTGACCATATCACAGATTTGCTCTGGTAGAGACATTGGGTCACCAAAACTCCAGTTTATACCTCTGACCCCTGGGACTAATGCTGGAATGCTGTTGCTACTACCTCTAGAAATGGATGTATTTGCCAAAACAGATTCTTTTAGGTTTTTCTGATTCAGAGGCTACTGTGAGTACAAGTGACTGGTGAAATTTAAGGTCACAAGACTGTGCTCTTACCAAAATATAAACTTGGAGAGCAAGTTTTTGGCCTTTCCAATGGTGAAATGCAGACACAAAAAGGAGAGAGTCTCTCACACAGGAAGAATGTTCAAAGTTACTGAGTGGCCAGGTGGAGTAACAATATCCTCTGCAGTATGGATCCTGCATCACCGTAGATCAGTGCTTCTCAAATTTTAATGTGCATACAAGTCACCTGTAAATCTTGTTAAAAGATTCTGTAAATCTGGGATGGGGTCTGAGGGTCTTCATTTCTAAGTTCCCAGGTGATGCTAAAGGTAATGGTCCATGGACCATACTTTTAGCAGATAAATGGATGTTACTGCATAAAACAGGAACCTGCTTCACTATTTAAAGAGTACTGAGCACAATCTAATAATGATAATGATGATGATAATAATAATGGTAGAAACTATCATTAATTGGATGTTTATTATATGTCAGGCACTTACATTTTCACCCTATGAAAAAGGCATTATTACCATTACTTTAGAAACAAGGAAAGTGAGTGTTGGGAATTGAATCATGTCCTCCACAAAAGGCATGTTCAGGTCCCAACCCCTGGCCGTGTGGGTATGAACCCATTTGTAAACAGGACCTTTGAAGATGTTATTAATATTAGTTAAGGTGTACCCAAACTGACTGAGAGTGGGCCTTAATCCAACATGGCAAATGAAACTGGACATGGAAGAGAGAAGCCATGGGGAGCAACCAGAAGCTGGGAGTCAACAGAACCCAGAAGAGAAAGGAGAGGTTGACACTATATGCATTGCCATGTGATGGAAAAGCCAAGGAACTTCAAAGATTGACAGTAAGCCAGAAGATACAGAAGGAAACAGACCTTTTAGCCTCTGAAATCTTGAGCCAATAAATTATCACTGTTAAGCCAACCTACTTTATGGTATTTAACTTAGCAGTTAGGAAACTAAAACCTTGAGACTCAACAGAGTGAAATGATAAGGCCACAAGACCCAGTAGGAGGTAAGGCTGAGACCAACCCAAGCATATCTAATTGTAAACTCTGAGTGGTCAGGCTCTACTGTCACAAAGTCCAGCATTGCCTGCCTATTAATCCTCAGGTGAACATCCTTTATGATAAGGAGAAAATCAGTGGTATAAACTGAGCATGAATTTTTACTCTGCCTCTCATCTTTCTGTATTTATGTCTCTGGTCTTTTTGTAGGAATGGACAGGAAAGAAACCAAACTTTTAGTTTTATTCATTTGTGTAAAAAGAGGCATTTATTTCTTGTAGGACAAGGAAATCTATAAAATTAATAATATAGAGAAACACAAATATTTATAGAAGCATAGATACATATATACATATTTTTATCCCTTAAATGTAAAATAATGTTCCAGTATATCCTGTCTGTGAATGCCACACATAAACAACTGTTCCTGTCTGCCCACATTAAAAACAAAAACAACAAAAAAACTTAAATGCTCAACAAAACGCACACACACAAACACCCAAATAGGCACATGTATCTCCAGTTCGCTACTCAGCTTACTTTCTCTCTCCAGAATAGTATGCAGAATGATCTAAGAAGATGAGCCCAGCCCACATGCTAAGTATGTGGTTTGTGTAGGATTTAAACCAACATATTTCCAGGGTTGGGGGTTGAAGTCCCTATGACTGGTTCAGAGGTGGATGTTTAAGCACATACATCAAAGAAAATCTCCAGGCTGTGGCTGGAATGGTGCAACACAGGCTCTAACTAATTGTTCAAAGTCAAATCTGGCAGAGCCCGACAACCACCTTGGGACCATGCATGGATCAAGCGTCTGCAGATGGAGTTAACTCCGAAGGGGCCAAGGTGAGTAATAACAAGAAAGAAACTAGATATTGTTTGAGACCTGGATAGAAGCTCATATACAGATCTTTGGACTCTAAGACCATTAATTCTCTCTAGCAATTTATTTTAACACAGATTTTCTGTTTCTATTAGAGAAACCGTTGTTTATGGGTGTAAACACAAACCAAATAACTGGAGGCAACATATATCTTAATCTTAAAGAGCTCATGGAATTCAATTTTACATGAATAACTTTTCAAAAATTATTCTGTTAAATGCTCCAGACTACACCCTTCTCTCTCTGAATACATTTTGTTTTGCATAAACTATTATCAAACAGTAAATAACTAGAAGAAAACAGGCAAAGAGATCAATAAAAACAGAACTGAAAATCTAGAAAAGAAACCCTATTATAAATAAAAATGTGGTTTATGAATCAATTAAGTAGGGAATGGCAATTATGATGCTGGAACATTTGACTACCTGAAAAAACAATAAAGTGAGATTCCACTCCAATATATATTCTAATTGTAGAATTAAATGTAGGAGAGAAGACAAGCCCTTATAAAAAAAAAAAAAAAAAAAAAAAAAAGGCAAGTATTTATGTAATCCCAAGACAGGAAAAGAACTTACTGAGCAAAATACTGAAAACAGAAAAGATGACAGACAGACAAACAGAATTGAAAGACCACTCTTAATAAAAACTAAGAAAATCCTTCCCTCAAAATTGCCATAAATAAAATTAAAATGTTAAACTGGAAAATATATGTCTAGTATATTTAAAGACTATGAATTAATATTTCAATATATAAAGAACACATGAATCTATTAGAAAACTAAAAAGATATATGCTTTCAAATATATAAATATACATACACAAATACCAAAAGTGATTACTTTGCCATCATAAAACTTCTAGGAAAAGAACTAGTTAATAAATAAAAGGATCACTATATGAATCATAAAGGAAACTGTGTGTATATGAGTCTATTTAAAAGATATACATATACATATAAAAACCTAGCTCACAATGCAATAGAGACTGAAATTTCATTATAAGTGCCTTGAATTTACATCAAAACCTCAAAAATTAATAGATTCCAACCTACCAGTAGATAGTCAACAATTCTTCTAATAACATATGTCCTCTTTATTCATTATTGTTTGCTAAGATTTTGATTGAGCAGCATAAAACACTGACATGAAAATCAATGACTTTATCCATACCTTGATTAACATTTTATAACTTTGTGAGTTCAGTTCTGAACAGAAATAATGTTAATTTTCCATGAGGGGAATAAAATTTAAATGGCCTCAAACTAAACAAAATGGAACAATTTCTCTTGTTTCTGGCTCACTCAAAAGACATTTGTCAAATTATTTTTAAAAATATTATTCAAAAACATGTAGTATAGTATTTCTGCAATGATGTGACAAAGATTCAAGCTTACACAGCAACCATTTTAAAGTGCCTGATTTAGCCTTCAGCTAGTTATTTTCGGAACATATCTTCTTGGCTTAGTTCTGACTGTGCTTTAACTTAATTGCACAAGGTCCATCTATACATAGTCATTAATACATATTTGGATGTGCTGGATTCTACATTTTTAAAAAATAATTCCTTTTTTTTTCTTTAAGGTACTGGGGCGTGGGATTGATCCCAGGATCTCTTATGTGGGAAGCCGGCCCTCAACCACTAAGCCACACTGGCTCCCCTGAGCTGGCTTCCTCGCCTGTTTGCTTGTCTGTTCTTTGATCTGTTAAGAGGCACCAGAAACTGAACCCGGGACCTTCCCTGTGGGAAGCAGGTAATCAACTATTTGAGCCGCATCCACTCCCAAGTCTACATTTTTAAAAAAATCTATGTTTAGGATGAAGATTACCTACTATAAATAAATATGTAAATACAAATAAATAAAACTTTGGAGCACAAAACTCAGTTTGGGCCCCACAGAGCAAAGGAAAATTTTAAGTTAATTTTACATACCTCTCACACAAAAGAAAAATATATGTCAAATCTTTATTTGTCCCATTGATGTCTCCAGTCCAAATAGTGTTTCTCTAAAGCTAATGATATCTTAGCAATGTAATATCCTCCCATAGAACACCGGATCAAAACATCAGGATCATTCTATAGGAAATGCTAGGAAATTCACTTGACCAGTCCTTCCTACTGTTTTTCTTGAAGGTTCAATTCCAAACCAAACCAATCCTCCTTGTAAAGCCAAATTACAATTAAGCCTACTATATGTTATATACTATGTTTGGCCTTGCCTACTTTTTACAGCTATTATAAGAAATGCAATTTCAATGAAAGGAAAAAAAACTAACAGAATGTTATCTACACAATAATAAACAGATGAAAACTATTTATTTTCCAATAGTATGAATTTCTTTTCCAAAATAACTGAATAGTAAAATATTCATATGTGGTTATATTCATAAAGAGTTATTTACTACTCACTAGGCAGATGCAAGAAAACCTTTGCTTTGCAGGGGTTAAGTTAGTGAAAGGGTATGCAATATAAATAATAGTCATTGTAAGAAGCTGTTTGGGTATGCTGAACTAGTTTTTAATATACATTTCTCAATTCTACCCTCAAATATAAATTAAGGGACAATAGAGAAAACTCTGTCAAGAGGAACAGAGGGAGGAAGGGAAACAAGTAAACAAACCAGATTCATAATTATGTAAGTACAACAGGTTCTACTTTTATCTATATGTAAGTGCCAAAGTCAGATTTTCTCATTCAAAGACTTTCATCAGCCTAATAAAGAGAACACATTTTGTCTAGGGATGTGAAGAATAGCCAAAATCTATGTTGGTATTTGATGAATGAGGAAGGGAAGGAGGGAAGAAGAAAGGAAGCAAAAAGAAAAAGAAAAGGACAACCCATGAATTTGGATAAAATAATTGCAAATTACATATCTGGTAAGGGATTTGTATCCAGAATATATAAAGAATTCTTAAAATTCACCAATAAAACAGACAACCCAATTAAAAATTGGCAATGGATTTATATAAACATTTCTCAAAAGAAGATATACAAATGGCCAATAAGCATATGAAAAAACCTTTAACCTCATTAGTCATTACGGAAATGTAAATCAAAACCACAATGAGATACAACTTCACATCCAATAGATAAAGGAAGACTATTATCAAAATAAAAAGAAAATAACAATTGTTGGTGAAGATGTGGAGAAACTGGAACTCTCCTGTACTGTTGGTGTGAAAAGTAAAATGATGCACCACTGTAAAAAACAGTTTGGCAGTTCCTAAATAGTTAAACAAAGGATTATCATGTGACCCAGCAATTTCACTCTTAGGTAGTTACTGGAGCAAAATAAAAATTTATGTCCACACAAAAATTTGTACACAAATGTTCATAGCAGCATTACAAAAAAAAATAGCAAAAAATGGAAACAACTCAAATGTCTATCAACTGATGAACAGATAAATAAAATGTTATACCCATTCAATGAAATATTATTTGGCAATAAAAAGGAAGGAAACATTGAAGTTACAACACTGTTTAACTTTGTAAACATTATGTTAAGTGCAAGAAGCCAGTCACAAAAGGTCACATAGTATATGATTCCATTTATAAGAAATGTGTAGAATATGCCAATCTATAGAGACTGAAAGTAGATTAGTGTTGCTAGCGCCTGAAGGAAGAGGGGCGAAGTGTCTGCTGATGGGTAAAGGGTTTCTTTCTGATGTAATTAAAATGTTCTGAAATTAAAAATTGCTGATAGTTGCACAACTCTGTGACTATACTAAAAATCCCTGAATTGCATACTCTAAAAGAGTGAATTGTATGGTATATGAATTATATCTTGATAAAGCTATTAATAAAAAAGAAACAATAAACTGAAAAATCATAATTTTGAATTAGGATATGATTATTTTTAGTGTATATTTTATTAATAAAACCATGACAATATTAGAAATGTCATTAATTGAAGGCTTACTTCAGGAATCTTAAAGTTGATACCAAAATTGGGAAAGCATATTAGCAAAGAAACATAATTCTAGGAAGTTATAGGGTAAAAGTCACAGGTACCTCAGGCTGCTAAGGAAGCTTTTGCCGAAACACTTGACTCTCAAGAGGGACTAAAAGAAACCAAAATGTGCAAAGATTTCTGCTTTCTAGATACTCCCTATGTCTAGGCACCTTTGTCTGAGTTTCTACTTCTGACCTGCCTGTTAAATTTGAATCAGGAGCCCCAGATTCCCTTTATATACATTAGCTCAGATTAAATAAATACTACATATTAGAATTACAGAACATTTGAATTATTGATAGGGGTCTTGTATAATTATTTATCTCTCCCCTCGATCCTTTCCAGTTAGGCTCACACATTCCAGAAATACAAGTTATTTTACTCTCATACCTTTTGAGAGAAGAAATCAAATACTTCCTTTAGAAATACTTGTTTTTATTTTAAACTTCTTTTAAACTTCCACACCTTCTAAAATGAGTGGAAATGCCAAGCAGGTTAAGACAAATAGATAATAATGGAAAAACATGAGATATATCATCATTATATGCCTAACCCAACATCATTTTGACTTCAAATCACAACCAAATACCTTGATACTGGTGAGAGGATTTAAAAAATCTTTCAAAATTAACTTTACTATATAAAAACCCAGCTTAAGGTCAGATGTCAACCTTAAATCTAGCCATGCAACATCAACGGCACAACTCTACACTGTCCTCTCAGACTAAGGTACATCAGCTGGATGGATGGTCTTATTCAGATGAATTTCCTTTATAGTATCACCTGGAGGTAATGCATTTAATTATTTCTATTTCTCTAAGAATAATGAAGGCTGGAATTCTAGCAAGCTGAGCCAATGATTTTAGTGAAGGCGCAGAATTCTCTGTGTGTGCATGGATGAGGGACTTGGAGCCAGCCCACATGCCATACCTGGTATGCACTGTGCCGTGGCCTCCGTGGTTATGGTTGGAGCAAGTGGGGGCTGCTGCTGACTGGAGCTCACTTCTGGCTCAGTGTTAACGGAGGGAGAAAGGGCTACCTCACAGGAGGACACCTGGCTGGGCAGATGGGGCAGGAACTCTTCAGAAGCAATCTGCTCATCCTGTCCCGGCAGCTGCAGGGCAGACAAAGGGATGCTGATCTGTTTGTTGGGATGGGATGTGCTCACAGGCATCTGTATTGCCACCTGCTGGTTGGTGCCATGGGCACCAGGGGGTCCTCTGTTTGGTGAAGCCAGAGACACCCTGGCAGTCTTCTGGACCACTGGTCGGGAGATCACAGAAGGGGATGCAGACACACTATGTGGGTCTAGCTCAGTGCTGATGGCAGACGTTACATGAGGAATCAACTTAGTAGGCCCTAAACAGGAGGGGCCAGCGTGAGTCTGAGACTTGGGTTTTGCCATCTGCGTCAATGACAGGGCCGGTCCATCCACCCCTCCGGTAAGCTCTGCGTTTGCCACAATGTAATAATCTTCAGGAATCTCTTGTTTGATTTTCTTGATGATGACATCATTGCTGCATTCATCAACCATGTGAACCTGGGAACTTGAGTGGAGAGAAGATGGGATGCCCCCAGGCCTTTTTCGAGTAATGCTTTGAGGCCTTTGGGTTTGGGGTTCAAAGTCACTGTCCTCGTCTGTAACAGAAGACTCACACACCATATCGAACAGGGTATTCTCATCTTCATATTCTTCCACAGCTTCATCCAGTTCGGAAGGCTCGCTGCAGTAAGAGAAGTCACAAGAGTCCCTGGTCCGGTTACAGTCTAGCTTTGCTTTCACTGGTCTCCCAGGGTACCTTTCGACAGGGCTGGTCTGTGTCTCGGAGGGCACCCCAATTATACTGGGACTATCAGAGTTAAAACTTCTGTTATCCTGGAAACAGACCCTCTCTTGGGATCCGGCTCTGCAAGTAGCTGTCAGCGGCCAGTGATAAGCATGGCCGGCACTACAGCCCCACATTGCTGTCAGGTTCCCATGGGAACCTTCGGAAAGCAAGTGTTTCAGGTTTGGAATGAGGCTGCATATGGTCCCGTGGCTATGGGCCCAGCTGACCAATTTGGACAGATTCTCAGATGAGGTATGAAGGCAATCCTCCATGTTACAGGATCAGCAGAATCTTTCCTAAAGGGAAATAATCAAAATAAAAAGCCATTATTACCAAAGACACTCCCATATCTCAGTTACTTCAATTTCCTCCAACTATGATCATTTGGCATAAAGAAAAATGTGTTGTGGGAGTGGATGTGGCTCAAGCAGTTGAGTACCTACTTCCCACATGGGAGGTCCTGGGTTCAGTTCCCAGTGCCTCCTAAGAACAAAACGAACAAGAAAGCAAATGAAAATAACTTCAGGGGAGCTGATGTGGCTCAGTGGTTGAGTACTGGCTTTCCACATATGAGGTCCCAGGTTCAATCCCTGGCCCGGGTACATCATCATCAACAATAACAAAAAGAAATGTGCTGTTAATGTGGGAAAGTGTAGGAGGGGGAAAGGGTGAGGTATATGGAAATCCCCTATATTTCTGATGTAACGTTTATGTAATCTAAAGCTTCTTTAAAAATAAAATATTAAATATTATTACAAAGTCAATAAAAAATAAAAAAATTAAAAAAAATAAAATAAAATATTAAAAAAAGAAAAAACAAAAAAATATTAAATTGGAACAATAAAAAGAAATGTACCCCAAATATCTAGTTAATGTCACTGCATATGGGCAAGGACTGGAAAAGAATACAGGAAGCAGTAAAAACAGCTGATATCTTATGGTTGTAGGAAAAGTTTTGTTAAGTTACTTTTATTCTTATAATAATGTCTGCCTAAAGCTTTTCCATGGCATATTTTACTTCCAAATTAAAAAAAGAGAGTGGTTCAGTCAGTCCCTTAATAGTAAAACGTGCACAGAGCATTATTTATATTAACCATGAGGATATATACTTTGCAATTCACTCTTTGTCAACAGAAACTTCATTACTAGAGCAGAGCAAATAAAGGAGGTTTATACTAACTCTTCTAGGATAGATGTCAGAGAAGAGAAATTAGTCCTCTGCTGAGCAACAGAAAACAAATAGTACAAATAGTGGAGTCTAAGGAGAAAATGAGGAGTTAAGTTTGGAAAGTGGGGAAAGAAAAATTTTTAGCAGAGAAAGGAGAACAGACTGGGAGATGATGTGTGCTCATCAAGGGTGGGAACAGGGGCAGAGGCAAGCTGGAATCAAGAGGTGAGCATGGGCAGGCTAGGGAACCAGTATCCTGATCACTTCCTTTTTTTTTTTTTTTTTTTCCTTTTGGTACCAGGACCGGGGATTGAACACGGGTCCTCACATATGGGAAGCCAGTGCTCAGCCACTGAGCTATAACAGCTACCCCAAGTTGGCTCCTTTGTTTGTTTGCTTGTTGTTTTTTTCAAGAGGCACCAGAAACCAAACTCAGGACCTCCTGTGTGGGAAGCTGGTGCTCAACCGCTTTGAGCCACATCCACTCCCCTGATCACTTAAGAGCAGGCCTCCAGTTTCCCAACTATCTGAAATTTCTGAAAGAAAGGTGTGTCTAATGTATTTCATCACCTGAAGTTCCCACACAACCAAGGACAACCAAACACTAAATAGGAGTAAATCATTCCTTCTTAGGCCTTGGTATGGACCCTTGACTGAGTAAGTGAGGATACCATGATGGGTAAGAAAAGCAAAAGGGGGCACGTGGGGCCATCAAGTGCAGGGGAGGGTTAAGAGTCTCTGCAGAACTACCAAACTACCTCAAAAAGCAAATGTTGGTGACACAGTCATTTAAGTATCTTGAGTCTCCTATCTTGGTCTGTCTGTTCTTACTATTTCAAAACCATTTCATGTACACTACACACTGAGGTAAGTTTATAAATTGAAATGTGAACTTTTTTTTTTAGACTTCAAAACAAACTATATAGGGAAGCGGACTTGGCCCAATGGATAGGGCGTCCACCAACCACATGGGAGGTCCATGGTTCAAACCCTGGGCCTCCTTGACCCGTGTGGAGCTTGCTGATGTGCAGCGCTGATGCGCACAAGGAGTGCTGTGCCACACAGGGGAGGCCCACGCACAAGGAGTGTGCCCCATAAGGAGAGTCGCCCAGTGCGAAGAAAGTGCATCCTGCCTAAGAATGGCACCGCATACACGGAGAGCTGACACAGCAAGATGACACAACACAAAAAAAGAAACACAGATTCCCAGTGCCACTGATAAGGATAGAAGTAGTCACAGAAGAACACACAGCCAATGGACACAGAGAGAAGAAAACTGGGGGGAGAAGGGGAAGGGGAGAGACATAAATTAAAAAAATAAATAGATCTTAAAAAAAAAACTATATAAGGGAAGCAGATGTGGCTCAGGCAGCTGGGCACCTGCCTCTCACATAGGAGGTCCCAGGTTTGGTTTCCGGTACCTCCTGAAGAAGATAGGCAAACAATAGTGGACACCAAGCAAAAACAAATAACAAGCAGGGAGAGGATGTGGCTCAAGCAGTTGGGCTTCCGCCTCCCACTTGGGAGGTCCTGGGTTCGGTTCCCCATGCCTCCTAAGAAAAAACAAATAGACAACGGGCAGACACCGAGAAGACAAGGAGCAAAAAACAGCAAGCAGGAGGAGGGGGATAAATAAATAAATTAAATAAACTTTAAAAACTACTTAAAAAGGGGAAGCAGATTTGGCTCAACTGATAGGGCGTCTGCCTACCATAGGGGAGGCCCAGGATTCAAACCCAGGGCCTCCTGACTTGAGTGGTGAGCTGGCCCATGTGCAATGCTGATGCGCATGAGGAGTGCCGTGCCACGCAGGGGTGTCCCTGTGTAGGGGAGCCCCATATGCAAGGAGTGCGCTGCCCCCCCCCCCAAGGAGAGCTGTCCTGAGCAAAAAAAAAAAAAAGCACAGCCTGCCCAGGAGTGGCAACGTACACATGGAGAGCTGATGCAGTAAGATGACACAACAAAAAGAGACATAGATCCCCGGTGCTGCTGACAAGAATGCAAGCGGACAGAGAAGAACATGCAGCGAATGGACACAGAGAGCAGACAACGGGGGGGGGGGGGGGATTAATTTAAAAACTTCCTGTTTTCAAACATGCTAATAGTTGTTTTTAGCTGCTCTGTTATTTGAAAAGCTTTTAAATTTATTTAGATCTTGCTCCATTTACAATACATTCTTAGGATGTATTAATAAGGCATTTCTTTAAAGCGAGAGAGAAAGAGAGAAAGGCTCAGCGGAGATTCTCTGAGGAGATTCGAGGGGGGAGGTGTGAGGACCTCAGTGTATGGTTTTATTTGTCCTGGTCATCTGCGACTGTGAAGGACAAGAGGCCCCTTGCTGGAGGCAGGTGCTGCACTAATGTACCAAAGCCTAACTGCAATGTCAGGTGACCATGTGAAGCGCTCATCTGAGCCTCCACTCCCTGGCCTGCTTCCAGGGCTTCCCATCTTCGGAGGGTAAGTTCAAATCCTTCCACATGTTATAAGGCCTCTGATGAATGTTTTAATTATTCATTCATCAATGAGGAACTACTTGGGAATACAGAAATTAATAAAACATGGTTCTGCTCTTGAGACCTTATATAACCTATTGTCTCGTATATAGTTGGTGCTGAATAAATGAATATAAAATAGAGCCACCACCATCAACACTAACAAAGTGAACAAAGAAGACCCTCAAGTAAGAAACATGAAATTTCTTCCAATCACTTTTATCATAATCATTCAAAGGATCAGAGATTTTCTCTCCAATAGCATAACCAAAACATAGCAGTCTTGTGTATTTAGGAGATGAATACACGAGCAACAAGATTTCATGAAGTAGCACAATAAACAGTGCCTAATATGGGAATTAGGAATTTCAAATTCTAGTCCTGGATCTGTTAATCATGGCCTTAGACAAGTCATTAATTGGCTCTCCGCCTGAAATGACAGGGCTACATGATCTTTAAATGTCCTTTATAATCTAGCAGTTTAGGGAATTATTTCATTTATATTCCTTTCAGACAATTTTAGTTATAGTAGTAATACAGATAAAAAAGAAAAATGGTTTGGTTTTTATATCTGTTCGTGTGTTTTCTTGATTGGAATTAAAATTTTTAAATTTTGAAATAATGATAGATTCAGGAAATTATAAAGATAGTACAGAATGATCCTTTGTACCTTTCACCATGTTTTCCTAATGGTTACATAATTACACAACATCAAAACCAGGGATTCGCCACTGGCACAATGCATATGTATAGTTCTGTGTCAATTTATTACATGTGTGGATTTGCATAATCACCACTGTTATAAGGATATAGAACTGGAAAGAGTGGTTTTTATTTTGAGCTTCTTAACATGTCTACTTAATTGGTATGGCAGACTGCTACTTGCCTACCCAGTGTCCATTCTCTCTTATTCCTTACACAGAATGCCAGCTTGGTAGGACAGTTATGTGTTCAGTTAAATCATCTTTACCAGATTCCCTTGAATTAGAGATGGCCACATGATACAGTTCTAGCCAATGAGATATAAATGGAAGTCACTGGGTGGGGCTTCTGGACTTGTCCGGTTTGTCTTTTTGCCTGTGCCCTTTCCATTCTTCCTGCTTCAAACAAAGACACGATGGCTGGAGCTCCAAAGGCGGTCCCAGGAGCACAAAGCGAAAACTCAAGGATGGAAGAAAAGAATAGCCAGTAGGAGCTTGGGTCCCTGGTGACATCATGGAGCTGCTGCAACAGCCTAAACTTGGCCTGTACTCCTTGATACATGAGGGAAAGATAAAACCCGATCTTGTTTAAGTCAGTATTGTTTGAGTTTTTGTTGTTGTTCTTACACATAGCTGAAATCACTAAATTACTGACACATGAAAAATAATACAATTATCTTTGATATTTGATATCTTAGGAATAAAATCCTTCATATTTTTTGCCCCATACAATTGTAAAAGTTTCATAATTATTTCTTACATTGGACTCCACAAATAAATTCTTGGGAGGTCTGTAATTATATGTCAAATGTTTATAACTGTTTTCATCTTGATGTTACTTAAACATACCAGTAATATAAGCATATTATGAGTCATGTGAGTAATCAATCACCTTATATCCAAGCATTGCCATGAGATTTCAGTACCCCTTTGCATTTGTGGTTATACTCGCACTGGCGTCCATAATTGCCTATAGTGACAGCACCTGAATTCCAACTTGTTGGTAAACGTGTTGAGCTACTGTTATGTTCATATTGTATTCTTTTTACCAGATATAAATACAAAACTTCTCTTTTGTATTAATAACTTTAAAATGAAAAGCTTTGTGATTTGACATCGTGAAACAGCATAGTAGGATGGTGAAGTAATAAACCACTTTAAGTGTCATGAGCTAATAAGAAGTGGAAATAAATTATCGATGTCCATAAAAAGGGAAATAATATACATAACGGCACAGTAGTTGAGAGAAGATGCTGTACCAGTCAAATACAGAAAAATGTGGCAGAATCGAAAGGCAAAATTGTGCAAGCATGTAGAACTCCAAAGAGCCCACTGTCCGCGTAAAGGGTACTATACAGTTATTAAATTGATACCTTTGCTGAAGGCCCCACAGTCAGAAAACAAAACAAAACAAAAAACAAAAAACACTTAACTAAAGCACAATAATTAAAAGAAATTAAAGACAAAGTGGATACAAATATAAATTGTATTATTAAAGCTTACCCATTTAATTCTAAAATATTCACCAACCTTTGAGAATCAACAGGTAGTAATTACAAGTTGCTTTTACCACATTTTAAAATTCACTGGCAATCTTGTGAAGAGGCTCTTAAATTTTTCTTGAATATGATAAAATGAAAATATTTTTCCAGGATTACTACTAATATATTTCAACTAGGCAACTAATGTTAAATGGCAGTTATGATAGCATAATTTGCTGATACTTAAGGCAATTAAGTGGATTGAGTCCAAGCTGACAAGGAATAACTATCAATAAGCTATAACATATTTTAAATTTAATAGAAAATTAAATCAATGCTAAGATAATCAAGGAATTTCTAAAATGCTGAAAATAAGTTGTTACTAAAGTTTCCTGATTTCCTTCAACAGACTTTGATAAGCTCTATGCTGAAAAATAATGCTACTTCTACATCATCAAGAATTAAAAAAGAACTTGAGATACTATTTTCACTTCTCTGACATGGGAAATGACTGGATTAGAAACTCAGCTTCACAGAGTAATCACTTGATTCTAGTAGTACAGGCTGGCAGAGTGTCACTTAAATATGAGTTTTTATTAAACTAAATTAGCAAGTGAAATTATAAAAGTATCAATACCACACTGTATGTCAGGCAAGCAGACATTCTATGCAGGAATATTTGTATTATTAAAGTCAAAACCAGAAACATTAGCTACAGAATCAGACTTTCTATCATTCATCCTAATACTGATCATTAAAAGTTTCAGTATAACAATGTAATAGTAAATTATTACATTGTATTATTAATATTGCAGATAGTATTTATTAAAAATTATTTGCCAAGCACTGGTCTAGGGCTTTACATACACTCCCTCATTCCAGTAATTCTATAATTTATGTAGAATTTTACAAATGAGCAAATTAAGTGACTTGCACAAAATGAATGGCAAAACCAAAATTTGAACTTTGCCTTCCTCCAAAGCCTATTCTCTTAGCCACAATACTAGACTGTCCAACATTATAATAGTAGAAAGATGTTGCCTCAAGTCTATTTCCCTGCCCCGTGAATTTATGTTGCTTTTATAATTTTAGTTAAATTGACTTTGTAAGTTTGTTTCAGATTATAGCTATATCAGATATAAACATAAATACAAGCATAAGTTTTTTAAGCCTAAGTTTTATGTTTATAAATATTTAAATAAAATTATAAGAAGAATGATTTAAGCCAGCACTGTACAAAAGAAGGTTGTAGATGAAATGGACAAATTTCTTGAGAAACATAATTTACAAAAACTGACACGAGAAGAGAATCAGCAAGATGGTGGAGGAGTAAGGAGCTCCTACGGTCAGCTCCTGCTACAGGGCAGTTAGTAAAACCCAAAGCTATCTGAAGCTAGCTGAAAGATCTGCATGGGGCCTCCAAGAGACCAGAAGAGGATCCTGGAACAACCTTGAAGGAATGGAAGGAAAAATGCCCATCTGCAGAGACGATTCGTAAGTAGAGCACTTCACGCGACAGAGACAGGTATCCATATTCCACTGGAGGCATAAGCCACCTCGGGAGCTGTTCTGAGGCTGGAACTGGAAGCTCCACTTTCCAAAAACGGGGGGAGGAAGAGATGGTAGGGCACCAACTTCAGCTATTGAGGGGTAAATTTGGCGGGCTAAAGTATAATTCTAAGAACACCAAAAGTTTGAATTTGTCCAAGTTAAAAAGAGGCCAGTAGCCGCCAACTCTAACTCCGCGCCTGGCAAGAGGGGAAGTGGGGTTGACTGAAAATCACAGCGCTGGTGGGGACGAGCTACTCTCCAATCAGATAAGATTGCAGCTCTAGCATAAGCCCCAGCCCCACCTCCAGAAGGAAGGAATCTGGAGGGACCTGTGCCAGCTTCTCTGAGAAACTACAGGCCATGTTGCAGAGGCCAGTGATCATCCTACTTTGGTAGCACCCACTATTTCAGGAGCTATTCTGTGACTGGAACTGGAAGCTCCATTTCCAAAAACAGGGGAGGAAGAGACAGTTGTCCACCGATTTTAGTTACTGATTAGTAAATTCAGCTGGCTAAAGTATAACCTAAGAACAATTAAAGTTTGAACCCGTCTAAGTCAGAAAGAGGCCAGTAACCACCATTTTGACTCTGCAGCAGCATGAGGGAAGCCAGGCTGACTGAAAATCACAGTGATGGTAGAAACCGGTTTCTTTCACCCAGACTGGCCTGAAACCTTAGCCTAGGCTTCAGCCCAACCTCTGGCAGGGAGGAGGCTTGCAGGCCCTACACCAGCCTATCCAGTAACTGCAGGTACATTTGGCTGACACAGACTGAATAACTGGAAGTCTACTGGGGCAACTACGGTCATCTTGGGCCCAGAGTGCATAGATTGCTGCCCACACTTGAAAGGTGCAATTAATGAAATTTTAAAACATTGGAATCATATAATATCACATTTGAGGAGGTAGAATAAAGGATTGGTGAGCTTGAAGAAATGGTCTCTGAAAGTGAACATACAAAAGAACAGATGAAGAATGGAAAAAATTGAAAAAGATCTCAGGGAACCAAATCACAGCAAAAGATATCCAAACATACATGTCATGGATGTCTCAGAAGGAGAAGAGAAGGGAAAGGGGGCAGAAGGAATATTGAAGAAATAATGGTAGATAATTTCCCAACCCTATTGAAGGACATAGATATCCATGTCCAAGGAGCACAATGTATTCCCTTCTAAAAAAATTCAAATAGACCAACTCTGAGACACATACTCATCAGAATGTCAAAGGCGAAAGACAGAGAGAACTCTGAGAACAGCAAGAGAAAAGCAATGAATAACATATGAGGGATACCCAATGAGATTAAATGCTGATTTCTCACCAGAAACCATGGAGGCAAGAAGACAGTACTATGGTATATTTAAGATAGTACAAGAGAAACACTTCCAGCCAAGAATCTTATATCCAGCAAGACTATCTTTCAAAAATGAGGGCGAGTTTAGAATATTCACAGATAAACAGAAACTGAGATAATTTCTAACTAAGAGATCAGATTTATAGGAAATACTAAAGTGTGCTAGAGCCTGAAAAGACAGGAGAGAGAGGCCTGGAAGAGAGCTGAGAAATGAAGATTATATCAATAAAATTAACAAAATGTCAAAAGAGTGGTAAAAATAAAATATGACAGATAAAACTCAAATAGTCAGGAATAAACTTAACCAATGATGTAAAACACTTACACTCAGAAAACTGCAAGTGAGCGTTAAAAGAAATCAAAAAAGGCCTAAATAACTGGAAGAACATTCCATACTCATGAATTGGAAGACTAAAGATCATTAAGGTGTCAATTCTACTCAACTTGATATACAGATTCAATGCAATCCCGAAAAAAATTCCACCAGCATTTTTTTTAATAGAAAGCACAATTATCAAATTTAATTGTAAAGGTAAGGGGTCCTGAATAGCCAGAAACATCATAAAAAGGAAAAGCAAACACTCATCGCCAGACTTTAAGTCATATCACCTAGCTACTGGTAAAAACAGCATGGTACTGGCATAAAGACAGACACACAGACGAATGGAACCAAACTGATGGTTCAGAAATAGACCCTCATATGTATGGCACAGTGATTTTTGACAAGCCTGTCAAATGCACACGGCTCAGGCAGAACAGTCCATTCAACAAATAGTGCTGAAAGAATGGATATCTATAGCCAAAAAAAGGAAAGAAGACTCGTATCTCACACCTTATCAAAAAATTAACTCAAAATGGATCTAAAATCTAAAAATAAAAGCAAGAACCATAAAGTTTATAGAAAAAATTGTAGGGAAATATCTTCAAGATTTGGCGGTAGGCAGTGGATTCTTAAAGGAGGTTAAGAGGAAGACTGAGATGGACTAGTGATGTTTAATGTACGTAGAAGTTTTAATTAGCTTTACTGTAAAAGTGTGAAAATGTATAGATTGGATGGTAACAAACAGTGAGTAATAGCTAGTTTATAATGGAATATGTGGGTGAAAATGGTAGTCCAGGGATGTAAATGCCAATTGGCAGAATGCTAGAGAATAGCACGGATAACTAAGAGGTGGATGAGAATTGTGGTTGATGTTACCATGCAGCATGCATGATAACATGCATGATAACATGTGTGATGCAAGAGTGTCCTTTGTTAGTTGGAGCAAATGTACATCACTATTGCAGGGTGGTGGGAAGGTGAGAAGCATTGGAAAAATACAACTGGAGTGACCTACGGACTGTGGTTAGCAATATTAATATAATATTCTTGCATCTATGCCAAAGATATACTGTTTTGCTAATGGGGCAATATGGAAAATGTGTGCCAAATGTACACTATGGATGTGGTAACAAGCAGATGATATTATCTGTAACAAATGTTCTACCACAGTGTGGTATGTTGATAGAGGAGTGATGTTTGGGAATTCTGCACATGTGCATGACTGTTTTGTAAGATCACAACTTGTGTAGTAAAAATATATTTTAAAAAAACAATAGGGTGGGTTGGGGAAAAAATACACCAAATATAAGATTTGGACTAAAATTAGTAGTAAGTTTTTGATGATATTCTTTCACAATTTGCAGCAAATGTCTCATGACAATGCAGGGTGTTGGTGGAGGGTTGATGGATAGGACCCTGTATGATGTTATGCATGTTTGCTTTGTAAGTTAACAACTTTTACTACACACTTATTGTTTATGTATGTTCATATATAAATGATATCAAGATAGTAATAATAATAGGGTGGGTTGGGGCAAAAATACTTAGGTTAGTAGTAATATTTTGAGGATGCTCTTTAATTATTAGTTAAAAATATTTAACAACAATGCACAGTACTGGTGGTAGGGTAAGGTATGAGAGTTCTGTATGATGTTATGTAAGTTTGATTTTTAAGTTCATAACTATTACTCTATACTTATTGTTTATATATGTTTATGTAAGAGTAATATATTTCAATAAATTTTTTTTTAATGTAAAAAGAAAACTGACACAGGAAGAAGCAGAAAATCTGAGTAGCCATGTATCTATTTTAAAAATTGTACTTGTTTTAAAAAAAGAAACAAAATAAAAACTTTCCCATGAGAGAGCCAAGGTTGTTTCACTGGTAAATTCTATCAAATATTCAAGAATGAATAATACCAATATTAGGCAAATATTTTCAGAGAGTTGAAAGGGGAGGGGGTCACTGTCTAACTTGTTTTAGGAGGCCAGCAAAACTCTAATACCAAAACCTGACAAAGAAAATTACAGATCAATATTCCTTTACAAAATATTAGCAAACTGAATCCAACAATCTAAAAAACAATAATACATTATAACTAAGATTTATTCCAAGAATGCATTGTTGGTTGAATACTCAAAAATCAATCAATGATTTTAACAGGAACCCTCTCACTCATTTCTACTGGAAATACAAAAATGGTACAGTCATTTTGTAAAACACTTTGGCAGTCTCTTACAAAGCTAAACATAGGCTTACTAGATGATCCAGCAATTTATCCCTAGGTATTTATCCAAATGAGTTGAAAATATGCCCAATCAAAAATCTGCACAAAAATGTTTATAGCAGCTTTATTCATAATTACGAAAAATTGGATGCAACCAAGATGCCCTTCAATAGGCAAATGGATAAACTGTGCTACACCCATACAACGAACTATTATTCAGCAATAAAAATAAAAGAGCTATCAAGCCATAAAAAGACATGGAAGACACTTATATGCATATTTCTAAGTAAAAGAAGCCAGTATGAAAAGTCTACACATTATATGATTCCAACTATATGATATTCTGGAAACAGCAAAATAACATAAATAGTAAAGAGATCAATGGTTATCCAGGGGTCTGGGTAACCCCTGCATTACGAAGAATGGCATAACACAAACAATGAAACCTAAGGTAAACTACAGGCATAGATAATAATAATGTATCAATATTGGCTCATCAATTGCATCAAATGTACCACTGTAATGTTAAAATAGTAATTAATGCTAATAATAGGAGAAACTGTGTGCAGGGAATGGAGGAGGGAATATGTGACATATGGGAACTCTCCACTTTCTGCACAATTATTCTGTAAGCCTAAAATTGCTTTAAAAAATAAAGTCTATTAAAAAATCAAATCAATGTAACTCAGAAAAAACTTATGATCAGTTCAACAGATGCAGAAAAAAGCATTTAACAAAATTCAACACTCATTCATGATTAAAAAAAAAAAAAGTCTAGCAAACCGAGAATAGTAAGGAACTTCCTTAAACTGATAAAAGGCATCTATGAAAAACCTATGACTAATATCATACTTTGTTAAAAAAATAGAATTGCTTCCTCCTGAGATTGAGAATAATAAGGCAAGGCTGTCTACCTGCATCACTTTTACTAAACATTATACTGGAGGTCCTAGTCATTGCAATAATGAAAGAAGAAATGAAAAGCACAAAGATTAGGAAGGAAGAAGTAAAACTGTCCTATTTGCAGATGACATAGTTATTTACATAGAAACAGGGATACTCAGAGAATTCACAAAATTGCTAGAACTCATAACTAAATTTATCAGTCACAGAATACAAGATTAATATAAAAATCAATTATTTCCTATACAAGCAGCAAACAAATATTAAGAGAAAATTTAAAGTCAAACAATTTACAATAGTGCCAAAATATATAAAATACCTAGGAACGACTAATGAAAGATGCCCAAGACCTCTATACCAAAACTACAAAACTTTGTTGAGAAAAATTAAAGAAAATCTAAATAAATTGAAAAATATACCATATTCATGAATTGAAAATTTTAATAATGTTAGAATAGTAATTATTCCCAAAATGATCTACAGATTCAAAGCAATTCCATCAAAATTCTAGGAAACTTTTTGCTGAAATTGACCAACTGATTTTAAAAAATTATATAGAAACACAAAGGATCTAGAATATCAAAAACAAATTTTTAAAAGAAGAAAAAGGTGGAGGACTACCTGACTTCAAGACTTACTATAAAGGTACATTAATTAAAAACATGGGGGATTAGGGAATGAAAATGAATATTTATTTGTATGTATATATTCCAATGGAACAGAATAAAGAATCTAGAAATAGTCCCACACATTCAGTTGACTGATTTTCAACAAAGGTGCCAAGACAATTCAATGGGAAAGAAAAGTCTTCAACAAATGGTGCTGGATCAACTGGCTATCTATATGGGGGGGGGGGGTGGAGAGAACATCAACCCTTAGTTACACCACACACAAAAATAAACTCAAAATGGACCATAAAAAGTTTCCTAGATAGAGAGAATGCAAAAGCATGAACCTCAAAAAATTTTGATAAGTTGGACTACATTAATCAGTAATTGTAAGTATGGGGCCTTAGCAGGGATGGATTGAGTACCTATTAACCTTAAACTCACCAACACTGCTACCTTCTTTCAGGAGTCCCTTTGGGTATGGCCTAAAAACCACTGATACTAACATACCAGTGACAACAAAGTCAGAATCAAAATAAAATAAAACAAAAAATGGGAAATAATGGCTCCTGTAAGAAACCAGAAATAATAAGGCTACTACATTTTCTTATTCACTGAGAATGACATTCTTCCTCATTTATTTTTCCACTAATTACAGCTCTTAGAATCTAATATGCGAATCATAATAAATCTAATTTTCCCATATTCCCACTAAAGAATGCAATTTATTGTATAGGCTAAACATGAAAAAATATTCAAAATAGCTGAGATTTGGGAAACGAACGTGGCTCAATCAATTGGGCTCCTGTCTACTATACAGGAGGGTCCAGGGTTCGATGCCCAGGGCCTCCTGGTGAGGGCAAGCTGGCCCACGCAGAGTGCTGGCCCACACGGGAATGTCACCCAGCACAGGAGTGCCGCTCTGTATGGGAATGCTGCCGCACGGGAAAAGCCGCCCCACGCAGGAATGCTGGCCGACTCGGAGAGCTGGTGCAGCAAGATGATGCAACAAGAGACACAGAGGAGAGAAAATGAGAAGGTGTAGCAGAACAGGGAGTTCAGGTGGCACAAGAGAGTAACTGCCTCTCTCCTACTCCAGAAGGTCACAGGATCAGTTCCCAGAGCTGCCTAATGAGAATACAAGCAGACACAGAAGAACACACAGTGAATGGACAGAGAGCAGACAAAAGGGAGGATGGGGCAGGGGTGTAAATTTTTTTTTTTAATCTGGGATTTTACAAAAAAAATTCTGATGAAAAACATTCCAACATTAATGCACATTAATGTGCAAAAAGAAGTTACTACTTTGAAAAGTGCAATTAAAGGATGACAGGGTATTTATTATTACTGAGGCCTAAAAAGTACTTTCCAAAATTCAATACATGTACCTTTTGTTCCTAAAAGATTTTATGTGCAAATTGAATAATTAGCATGGTTAAAAGTGATCTGAAAAATAAGAATTCAAAGAAAATAAAATTTGTTTTTACTTTAATTGTAGTATATTAATTTAAAAAAAAAAAGTATTTGCTCCGTTAACGAGTGAGGGCATTCTAGAAAAAAGCACTGTAACTTGAAACAGTATGATGATTTCAGCCAACCACAAGGAAATCAGTTCTTACTAGATAATGATGTGCAAGATGGGAACTTATAATGAATAAGTAAAAGAATAACACAATGGCAAGAACATGAAGGGCTCTGAGCAACCTACAAAGACATAGGCCAAATTCGTACTTTAGAATGACCATTTTTGAGATAGACGGGAAGGTGCACAAGGCAAGACAGGTGATTTCAAGAGTGCAAATCAGAGGCCTAGAAAATGAAGAAGGGAGGGCAGATCTGTTACAGGGATGAAGCAGAAATTAGTGATGAATTGCTTTTGACAGAGGAGAGAGAATAAGGAGGCTAGTATAATTTCCAGGTTTCTATTTTGAGAACACGGACAGACATGGTCCTAATCAAAATAAAAATTACAACTGATGTGGAGGCTAAGAGTAATAATTTGTTCAATTTACTAAAAAGAAAAATCAATTATATCAGGAATCAGTATTTTGATACCATAACATGAATAACATATACTAACAAACGTATGAAAACCTCCAAACCTATAGACAGGTGTGCCTTTCTGTGATGAGTATGTCCTGCCTAACTTCAAAGAACTATTAAAGGTAAGTTTTAAAAAGAGTTTATCTACTCTACCCAAGTGCAAATCATTTCCCTTAATTTTAAAATTACCTTAGTCAGGTTGCCTGGGAAAGAATATAAAAGTTGCACCTTCTGTGGGATTCAGGGGTTCACTTAACGTACTGGAGTCAAATGTAGTGTGTCACCTCTCATCCATTCTTCCACAAATATATAGCACGCACTGTGAAGCACTAGGCTGAAGGCTGGAAATGGATAACAAAGACACATTCCTTGTCATCACAGAGCTCAGAGTATAGAGGAAAGAGAAACAAAACAATTTCAATAAAGCCCAAGTGCTGCAACAGAAATAGGACAAGGTATTACAGGAGAATAAGGGCGGGGCATCTAACCTAGACCAGGGTAGATCAGGGAAGGCTACCTAAAGGACTTAATGATGTGCATGCAAGCTAAGAACAAAAGGACAGACATAAGTGAATTGGGTGAAGTGGTAAGAAAAGTGATCCTGTGTGAAAGCCCAGAAGAGAGAGAAAACAGGATGTTTGAGGAAATGAAAGCAGCTCAGTATGATTGAGTAATAGCACGAGGAGAAGCCAATAAGGTTTGTTTCGAAATGACTGAAAAAGTAGGCAAGGGCCAGATCATTAAAGCCTTGTAGATCGCACATAAAAGACTTTAGGCTTTATTATGGTTAATAAGAAAGAAAGTATTAAATGGTTGTAGAAAGAAAGTGCCTTTAGAACCATCATTCTGATTGTAGTTGGAAGAGATAAAAGTTGGAAGGGATCAAGACTAGTGGCAGGAATTCAGTAATTCAGGTAAGAAATCATGGTAGACTGCCTTAAGACAATGGCAGGGACAATAAAAAGAGGAGGATAGATTCGAAAACCATGTAAGAAGTAGAAGATGAAATACTAGATATGGGAGGCAGAGGAATGAAGGAGATATAGATTCTTTTCTGGGTACTCAGAGTTTGATTTAGGACATGTTACTATGATGTATCTTTGAGATACCCAAAAGGATAGCTGGATATATAGATCAGAATAAGGAGACTGACAAAAGGAATTGTGTACTATAAACACAAAGTATCTCTGAATAGTTTTACAGAAAGACATTGACAAAAGCTCCTACAGTTCTGAGGTTGATGAATTTGAGTTCTATTAGGGGTTCTGCTTCCTGATTTCCCAGCAGGCTCTTCCTCATTGGCATTAAACCATAGGGTGGGAGATTCTTCACTCACTGTCTCATCTAATGGACAGTTTACCTCACCAACTGATAGCTTGTCTCCTGTTTCCCAGCAGTGATCATTCTCTTCCTATGTTTACATTTCTTTGATATAGAAGTTATAAGCATTTAAGAGGACAGTGAATTAAATTTCTATAGTTTGCACTGAGCATGGATTTTTACTACATATTATTGGGAAAAGATTAAAATCAATTACATTGGCATCCCATTCATTCAAACAGTTCCACGTGTGCTAATTATTTGATCACACTTTAAAGTGGTTTTCCCTTCAAATGGGCACTTCAATGGGACTTGACATGATTCATGATTTACAGCTCGCTTAATTTTAATAAATAGAAAACTGACAATTCTGTCTCAAAAATAGTGATGTTAACATTTTTATCTGACTTTAAATTTACATAGCCTCATTTTTCCTGATGGAATTTTCCAAGACTAAAGGGCAAGTAGTGCCTTAAATTGAGGAATTCTGTTCTAGATGCTGAAAATACAGCCCCATCTATAAGTGAACTAAAGGCAGGCTGATTCCAGGTTTCAAAGAACAATGCAAAAATACATATACCACTCTACTGAAATTTCTCTGATTAAAGTCACCATAACCTCCAGATTATTGACACTTCTCCTTTTCATTTGCCTTTTCAGCAGCTTGTAAAGTCATTCTCCACCTTACTCAAAACCACCTCTTTCCTTGGCTTCCTTGATACTGCCCTCAGCTACTGACCTTTAAAACTAATATATGGGTGGTCCTGGCACTCTTCTCATGTTACTAACTCATTAGATGATACTCCTCCACCCCTGTGGGTCTGGTTATCAGATATATACCCTGGCAATTAATATCCAAATGAGTATCTCAATAAATAGCATTACCATCTCCCCAGCTGCTGAAGCCTGAATCCTGGAAGTCACTCTGAGTCTAACTTGTCCCTCAAATCTCTGAGCAGGGGAAGGTGCAGGGTTTTTCAATTCCAAGGATTCACCCTTGGCCTTGGGTTTCCAAAAGGACTAGATTTTTTTTTTAATCCCACCCCGCCACCCCTAAGCTGTCTGCTCTCTGTGTCCATTCGCTGTGTGTTCTTCTGTGTCTGCTTCTATTCTTGTCAGCTGCCTGGGAAGCTGTGCCTCTTTTCATTGCGTCATCTTGCTGCATCAGCTCTCCAAGTGTGTGGCGCTTCTCCTGGGCAGACTAGACTTTCTTTCATGCTGGGCGGCTCTCCTTACGGGGTGCACTCCTTGCACGTAGGGCTCCCCTACATGGGGGACACCCCTACATGGCACGGCACTCTGCGCGCATCAGCACTGCATGTGGGCCAGGTCCACACGGGTCGAGGAGGTCCTGGGTTTGAACCATGGACCTCCCATGTGTTAGGTGGATGCTGTATTTGTTGACCCAAGTTCGCTTCCCAGGACTAGATTTTACAAAGCTTCTGGTTTATATAACTGTTCCACTTCTGAAGCTTGTAGAGAAGATGAAGCATTCGGGCAGAGACTATATGTGCTTTATGCATGGTTGGATAAATTTTAAATTAACATTTTAAATGTGGTAATTAAATATGGATAAAAAGCATTATATAACATATAAATTCATTCCTGTATCTTTGTTGGCTCTTGGGAAGAAAGGGTAAATCTTTCTTTCTATTGTGAAGTATCTGTGATGGGAATGAGATTTTGAAGCTACTGTATACATCATATTAACAGCCCCTCCATTCTGACTCTCAGTTTTAGGAAGGGTGATGGTGAGTACTGAAAGTGGTATAATTGTTACAGATGAGAAGATGAGTCAGTGACAGTGTTGGAAATGTGGGTAATCTATTTTTATTCATAATGTGAAATATTTTAGAAACTCTGAATAAGGCTTAACTGACATCAAGATGACGAATTTCAGGGCACTGGTAACAGGATTAAACCCTCCAATTTAGGGTATTGGCATTCATTTTAGAAAATATTCAAAGAAAAAAAGGTCAATTCCCCTGAGAAATTAGTAAATTGATACTGTTTAGTTGAGTGTTACAGCCCCTTTGCAAAAGCATAAAACTCTCCTTTTTCCTCATTCATTTCTAGACTTTTTATTTTGACTCATTGTTCTATCTATTTCACAATTAACTTTGCAATATTTGAAAGTCCTATACTCTGTATGGTTTTTTTTTTTATATATATTCAGGAAAGTAAATCCTTCCAAATTATTCTTATTTTTCAAAATTATTTTCTAATTGCTAACCTCTACGGCTAAGATTCCAGTGTTTAATTACTAAGTATAATCTATTCATTCCTAATAAACTTTCTTAGCTACTTTGTGCATTCCTAAAACAGAAGGGATGTTGAATTTTATCCAGTATTTTGGTCAATTGTAAATGTGACCTTTTTTTCTTTTTCATGTGATAAGTTACATTTATAAATTTCTTAGCTTTGACACACATTGCATTCCTAATGCCACTTCTCCTTTGCTAGCTCATCAACCTCTCTTTGACCTTTAAAACTAGACCTCATCAATGGCCTTGATCCTCTTTCTCTTATGTTACTGTTTGATTAGATCATGCTCTCATTCACCCCTGAGAAATTGGTTCCCAAACATATATACTCTAATGAGTCCCCAATTCCTATATCAGTAAATGGCATCACCATCTTCCCAGCTGCTGAAGCCTAAAACCCAGAATCAGATTTCTAAATATTTTATTTAGGATTTGGGGATCTTTGCACAAACATACCACTCAGGCACTGGACAATTGTATGCCAGTCCAGGCATCTTCATGTTCTGTGATTCTTCTCTAAGCACTGAATGTAGACTATGTGAAGGCAGAAACCTTGCCCAGCGCTGTTGTCAGCACCGCTAACAAATCCTGCATACAGGAAGCTTTTGATAAAAACTGAATGAATACTGAATGATTAAATGATGAAAGAACAAACTCAGTGGAGTTCACATGAGTTCCGATCTTCTTTTTATCTGAAATATGTCTACCCATCTGTTCTGTCCACTGACAGCTCAACATTCTACTTAGCATTGTGTTTCTCCTGTCCCACTCTGGGCTGTCCAACCTGACAATAGACACTACTCCCGCCCACTAATTTACAGGATTGCAGAGCAGGTGAGAGGGGGAATAATCCAACAGGAATATTCACTAGCTAAAAATTCCTCACCAGGTATACACTGTCTTAATTGCCACTACACATTACTGAAAACTGACCCAGAAAGACGGCTATATTCATTTTCCCAGCTCAGAAAGAAGCATATTACCTCAGGGTTGTATAATATCCAATTTACAGCAAAATTGGAGAGTACACTTATAGGTCTGTGAATTAAATAAGAGTTTATGTTTAGGAGACAAACTTCAAAAACTATGTTCCCTTCCTCTCCAAGGAATTCAGCCAGTGGCTACTTGGCTTTGAAAGACAGCAGACTCTGTCCTTGGTGCACAAGGCAGTGAGGCGAGACCGGCAGCTGGACCTCTCTTGGAAGTACAGAGTCAGAAAACAATGACAGTTGAGTTCTTCTTAAGGGAAACAGGAGATGTCATTCTGAACTTCACTCAGTTCCCAAGTGGCACGTAATGAAACCAGAGGGCAAACACTGAAACCACCTACTCGGCATGGCGGAATGCCTTAGTCGTGTTTGCTACTCAACTCTCCCACTTACCTAGCCTCTACTCATGGGGTCTCAAGGAGTGTACATGCTAATTAGAACTATAAATAAGTTCACTTCATTTAATGAGATATTCCTTCAAAATGCAGCCTGGAGGTGAGCACTAAGGTAGATGCATCGTGCCCAGGAGATGGTACCAGCAACCACACCCACTATCTCCAAAGTAGGCCTTGCTGCTCTGAACTTCAGGAAGTTCTTGTGCTCTTTTAGGGGAAATGCACTCATGACTATTTCAGGGGAGGGACTTCTTTCTTGGCATGTGCTAGATGCTCAACAGTAATTAGCTTTTTGGTTAATATGATCCTATCTTCTTCCTTTCTTCCAAATGTTTTGCTGTTCTTTTGAAGTCCTTGTTTCTCAGGGTTTGTACAGATTTTAGTATTTTTTTCTTTGTTGGCATTTCATTTGGCCTTAAGAGATGAGTAAAGCCTTTGGATCAGTTGACTGGAAATCAATGTATGGCTGGAGAGTCTCTGCAACTGCGGTTCCTAAATCAGGCTGTGTCCTGGAATCACTTGGATCTCTTGTCAGGAATTATAGTACCTGTTTCCTAGCTCAACCCTAGAGATTCTGATTCACTGACTCTGAAGTTAGGCTTGGAAATGTGGGTTTTCATCTTGTGTTTGGTGATTCTCTTACAGAAAATAAAGAATCTGCATTTGAGAACCACTGTTCTATATGATTTTTAATCATAAATATATGATCATAAACCAAGCTTTTCCTTTTGGATTAATGCAAATGCTACAATGAGCATTTTTGTACACTGACCTTTTTTCATACCTCTACTCTATAAATACATAATTAGATATAGATTCAAATAGTAGAAACCTCTTTAATTCTTTTGTTCAAACTGCCTTCAAGATAGAGTATACCACAGACTCTTCCATCTTCAATACAGAAGAGTGTATTTCCTCACCTCTCTGCCAAGATGGGATAGTATTTTTTTTCATCTTTGCTAATTTTAGAGTAGGTGAAGATTATATGGGTATGTTTGTTTTGTTTTTGTTTGCTTGTTTTTGAGGTACTGGGGCTGGGGATTGAACCTGGGACCTTCTATGTGGGAAGCACATATAAGGTTGCTCAGTGCAACCACTGAGCTGCACTGGCTCCCCAGCTTCTCTCCCCTAAACATTTTTTTAAAAAAGAGGTACCAGGGATTGACGCTAGGAACTCATACATAGGAAGCAGGTGCTCAATCATTGAGCTACACCCACTCCCCAATAAGGGCTGGGTTTTTTCGTTTGTTTTGGTTTTAGGAGGTACCAGGGATCAAATCTGGGACCTTGTATATAGGAAGCAGACAGTCAACCACTTGAGCTACTTCTGCTCCCCATCCCCTATACTTCTGATGTAACTTTTCTGTAATTTAAAATTTCTCTAAACATAAAGTTTATGAAGAATTTTTTTTAAATAAAGGAAAAAAACTTTGCTAATTTTAGACGTGAAATGGCATCTTATTGCTGACTTATGTAACTATAAAAACACTTATTTGTTTATTCAATAAATACTTCCTGAACACGTCACAGGCCTTGTGAGCAAAAACAAACATGGCTGTTGTTCTCTCTTATGTAGAAACTGTCATTAATCCAATAATCAGACAAATAAACCTAGTCAATAAGCACTTATTCTCACCACTATGATAAGCAGTGTCATTGACTCTTATAAAACAGAGACCTGAACTATTTAGAAAGGTCAGAGAAGGCTCTCCTGAGAATTGAAGTTAATAATAAAGATAATGATAATAGCACACACTGACAAAGCATTCACTATGTGCCAGGCTCTATTCTAATCACATCAGGGACGTTAACCTTTATGAGTAGTACTATTATTATCTCCATTTTACAGATAAGAAAACTAAGCCAGAGCTTAAGAAGCTTGCTGAACATCGCATAGCTAATAAATAAAGGAGTCAGGATTCAAAGCAAGGTCATCTACCCCAGAGTTGATTCTATGCACCTGTTATCTGACCCCTCAATTCCTGAACCCCTGCCTACATCAGGCTCACTGGGCTCCCTTCCCTTCTTCCCACCAGAAAGGGATGTGGTGCTGCACTGCTCCAAAGGAATTTTGCATAAGCTCCATGCTGACAGGCAGCTCCTGAGAGTTATCAAAGAATATTAAAGATGGATGCCTTTTCCCTCTCACTACTTGCTTTCAGAGCCAGCCATTGCTCTATATTCCCAGAGTACCTGATTGAGGAGCTGGAGAGGGAAGGAAGAGGATTTTCCTTGGTTTTAAGTTAGTAATCCCAAATTCACCCATGGCAATGACTCCCTAGCAAACACCTCTGCATTATAACATTTGCACACTGAGGATTACTGTTTCATGAGGTAATGAAAAAAGAACCACTGATTTCTGATTTTTAAATGTCTCGTGTTAAGAGTTACTGCCTCTTTGTAACAACCCTGACTGTCCCAGGCCTGGTTCCCACAGGCCAGCAGTCCCTTTTTATATTTGCATTTAACTACATTAGGGCCTGTGAACAGTAAAGATGGATTACTTTGAACAAGGTGTTAGCTGACTGGGCATTAGAAACAAGAGTACTATAAAGTCTAAAAATCAAAGATCCTTAATCTTCTGTCAGTCTGCCAAACTTGTTGAAAGTATGAAAACTTAAAGAAGCACAATCCAGGGATTTCAGTGAGGGTCATTTATTCACTTCTGGCCATGAACTACTGAATGAGCTAAATTCTGGAACAGATTCTTGAGCAAACACTCCCACAAATTAAGTACAAGAGTCCACTCTATCCATAGCTCATTAACTATGTCCTCTAATCAAGAAAATACAGAAAAGCAAAATCTATCATACACAAAAATATTCACCACTGAGCTGATGAGTCCCCACAAACATTTCCCCCCAAGTATTAGTGTCTACTTCTGGGAACCTGTTTATGACATTCCCTCACCATGATTGCTGGATGCTGCAAACATGTGACCACATAACAACAGCCTCACTATAAACTGAAACTACAAATTTTGCTAAAGATGCAGGATTTGACTATGTCTCTGAAAAAATGCCAAGTGCTTGAGTCCTAGGCAAAGCCATTTTACCAAATGAATGTCTGGAAGTGAGACCACTTAAAAACTGTGGATAACTCTAGAGCAGGAAAGAATAGGTACTTCAAGAGAGAATGAGTTAAATCTCAAAGAACTGAAAAAGGCCATTGAGAAAACTGAAGAAGTCATGGATATTTCTGGGAAAAAAAATTCCTCTTCCTGATTTGGCAGAGTAAAGTGAAACTGGTGAAGAATGTTACATTATGCACTTATATAATTTTGCCAAAAAAGCTAATGCCCCCAGAAATGAGCACTCAAGTCACTTCTTGTTCACTGTAACGATTAGTACAGAGTTTCAATCACAAAACTTCTGTTAAATGTAAGATTTTTTTTTTTAATTCATAATTTTCAGTTTATTTTCTCAAGTTAAAGTCTGTGCAGTAAAGGGTTAATTCAACATTTCAGGATTGCTCAAAACTTGCACATTCACAAAAAGGAGAATTGACCCTTGACTGACTCTTGGGAAATGATTTCTGAGCCTTGGATTATTTTACGTAAGAGTATTTTGCATTTCTGAGGCCTTGGACCACGCTGTATCAGTTTGACCAGATAGTTTACGTTCACAGTGTCACTTGCCAAGAATGCCTGATTTTGTATGCCTGAGGCCTTGAGCCACTGCTCTATCAATTTGACCACCAGGAGGGAGGGGTTTGGAGACTGTATAACTAAGATCAGCCACACAGGAACGCAGCAGCAATGCTACATGACTGACCCCCAACAAAAACCCTGGACATTAAGACTCAATTGAGCTTACTTGGTTGACAATACTTCACACATACCGTCACACATGGTTACTGGAAGAATTAAGCATGTCCCCATGTGACTCCACTGGGGAGAGTCACTTGGAAGCTTATGCCTGGTTTCTCCTGGACTTAGGCCATTTACCTTTTCCCTTTCCTGATTTTCATCTGAAACTATTAGCATGACTGCTTTTTTGAGTTCTGAGAGTCCTTCTGGGGAATCACTGAGCCTGGTATAATCTTACAGACCACCAACTCAAAGCCCTAATGGAGTCTTTTCTTCTATCTACTATAAAATTTTTGTCCCTACAAAGTGGATTCACTTGAAATGCACCTTCGGTGACAGTGTGCCTCAGCTAACAAGGACCTCCCTTATGTAGTCTCATCAATAATCCTTAGGAGTCAGGAGAACCAAGAGTTCAGACTTTCTAGAATGGTGGCTATCCACTAAAGTGCTCTAACAACGGTATCTGCTAATAAAGTGTCAGATGGATTAGCAGTTTACAAGGCACCGGAGTACATGAAATGTCTACTTGCCAATGGATCCACATTAGTATGGATTAAAGTTTTGCCTACTGTAACATCACTTCTAATCAAAAGCTCCTAGCCTAAAAGAAATGTCCCAACTTCTCAAAGTATCTTTGAGGACTCTAGGGATCTGGATCCTGCCAGACTTCCCTCTCTAGCCTAATTCCTTCCCACTCAAACACTGAGCGCCACCGACACTGAACAGGTTCCCCAATCTGTGAGGCCTCAACTCCAGACCTTTTTAAATGCTGTCATTCTTTGCCTGATTAACTCCTTCTCGTTCATTCTTTACAATTTGATTTACAGCAGGGTTTCTCAACCTTAGTACTACTGACATCTTGGGTCAGATAATTCTTTGTTGTATGGGACTGTCCTATGTTGCATCCACTGTAGGATGTTTTATACTATTCCTGCCCTCTACCTACTAGATGCCAAAATTACACTCCCCCAAATGTGTCATTGACAAAAATGTCTCCAGACATTGCTAAGTGCTCCCATATCCCCTGTATTAGTAAGCCAAAGGGGTGCTGATGCAAAAATACCAGAAATTGGTTCGTTTTTATAAAGGGTACTTATTTGGGGTAGGAGCTTACAGATACCAGGCCATAAAGCATAAGTTAATTCCCTCACCAAAGTCTATTTTCATGTTTTGGAGCAAGATGGCTGCTGATGTCTGCAAGTGTTCAGGCTTCCTGGGTTCCTCCCTTCTAGGGTCTTGCTTCTCCCTGGGTTCAGGGTTTCTCTCTTCCCAGGACTTACTTCTTCCTAGGCTCAGGGTTTCTCTCTTCCTGGGGTTTGCTTCTCTTTCCTCTGTGAGCTTACTTCCCAGGCTCCAGCTTATTAAGGCTTCAGCATCAAACTCCAACAACAAAACTCCAACATCAAAAACCCCCAACTTTGTTCTTTGCCATGTGTTTTATATGTGAGCCCCCACCCACCAAGGGACTCAACGCCCTAATGACATGGCCCAATCAAGGCGCTAATCATAATTTAATCATGCCCAAGTACAGACTAGATTACAAACAGAATCCAATCTCTATTTTGGAATTCATAACCATATCAAACTGCTACACCCCCATTTGAAAACCACTGATTTAGAAGCTCTTTTTCACAAAAACCGCTCCCCCCCCCCCCCCCCCCCCCCCCCCCCCCCCCGCCTCCAGGGCTGGGAAAGATGGTTCCCTTTGTGCTCCCTTGGAATCCTACGTTACCTGAAAGAAATGTCCGCCGCTACCAGAGTTTTAGTTCCTTAAGTATAAGGCTTATGGTTTTACTAATCATTATACCCTCAGCTTATAATGCATTAATATCTAGCACATAATGAAGGCTCAGTAAATACTGAATGGATAAGATTAGGAGATACATAGAAGTGAGGGAAGTACAGGGTGAAAATGATGCAGAGTAAGGACAAAAAGGTAAGAAGATCAGGGTATGAAGAATAGCAAGCACTTTCATTTGCTTGAGAATAGGGCAAGTAGCAGGAAGTAAGTTAAGAAAAACAGGTTGGGATAGTGTGGAGAGTTACAAAGGCCAAGCTAAAGAGCTTGATTGCAAAGGAGAAATGAGAGGAGTAAAATAGGTAACATTTGTTACAGTTTCTCCCACATATGCAATTCATGAGTTTATATATTTATTCAAGCAATACAAAGTATATATTTAGTAACCATCATGAATGAAATATCTTTTTCTTGATACCTCAGAAAGACACATAAGTTTGGTCATCTAGGTATTTGATAATATGCTATAAAATATTTTGGAAAAAAAATGCTGAAATCATTTATTCATTTCAAAAACATTTATCAAGACTACTATGTGGTGGCGGATTTGGCCCAGTGGTTAAGGCATTCGTCTACCACATGGGAGGTCCGCAGTTCAAACCCTGGGCCTCAGTTGACCTGTGTGGAGCTGGCCCATGCGCAATGCTGATGCACACAAGGAGTGCCCTGCCACTCAGGGTTGTCCCCCGCATAGGGGAGCCCCACATAAGGAGAGTTGCCCAGCGCAAAAGAAAGTGCAGCCTGCCTAAGAATGGTGCCACCCACACAGAGAGCTGACACAGCAAGATGAAGCAACAAGAAGAAACACAGATTCCCGTGCCGCTAACAACAACAGAAGAGGACAAAGAAGACGCAGCAAATAGACACAGAGAACAGACAACCAGGGTGGGGGGTGGGGAAGGAAGAGAAATAAATAAATAAAATCTTTATTAAAAAAAAAGACTACTATGTAACAAATATTTTGCCAAGTCACTGAAGAAGTCAATGTTACACAAAAAAACTACATTCCCTGACCTCACAGAGCTCACAATCTGGTAGTTCAAAATAGTAAAAAACAAGCAATTCATGAATTTAAATACTTATCAAGCAATATAAAAGTGTATGTTTAGTTACCATCTTGAATGATATCTTTTTCTTGATACCATAAACAAGTAATAATAATACAAAGAGCCCAGAGAATGGACAGCTAACTAGGATAGCTTCCTGGAGGAAAGACAAAGGTTCTTAAATCAGGCAAGGGCAGGGAGGATAAGAGCATTCCAGGCAAAAGAAGGGAATAGTTCTTTGAGAAACTAAAAATTCATTTCAACTTTGGTGCTGAGCTTAGGATGCAGCTGCTGTGGGCTGCCCATTAACATAGCCAAATAACTTTGAGCAAGTCCCTTCATCAATCTTGATAAATTATTTATTCAACACCAACAATTGAGCACCTATTCTGTTTCAAGCACTATGCTGATTGCCACAGACACAACATTAAGTAAGAGAGATGTGGTCCCTATTCCCATTGAGTTTGAAGTCCAGCTATAAAGCAATTTTAAGACAGTATGCTATGAGTTATGGTGAAGAAGTAATGAGAACTTTTGGGTCCTCATCAGTAAAATGAACAGGTGGATAGTAGTCTCTCAGGGCCCTCTCAGATCTGACACTCACTTCAAGTCTAAAAGTTTATAAAAATGTAAAAGCATTTCAAGTCACTAAATGTGTTGCCTCCGCTTTACAGTAAAGAAGTTCACAAATAAGAAACAAGCTAAGAAATCTAATATACTATAGAACTGAAGGAGGGATGATTTCAGTGCACAAAATTTGGGTACACAGAGGAAAAGAGGACATCTTTATTAGGACAATGGAGACACAGGCAAGGTTTAACACCCATATTCATTAACTAGATAATGGGCAAATAAGCAACACAAATAATATAAAGAAAATATATTTCATTCTCATAGGAATATCTATGTTTCAATGACTTGGCATTTCAGCTAAAATCTCTTAAAAAACATAATAATCATCAATCATAACAAGGTATTTCAAAATCAGATATTTAAAACATTAATTAAATAAAATATTAAGCATCTCCTATGTGCAATAAATTGTGCTAGATCTAGCTATAGCAGAGCAAATATAAATCAGACATGTTTGACCTTAAGAAGCTCACGGTGTGGTGGGAAAGTTAATGAAGGAGCTAAGCATTTGATAGAATTCTTTGCAAAAGAATTGGAAAATTAATGTCATGTGGAAAACACCATATAACCAAGGTGTTCACTAGATATGCCCTACTCAGCATCCAACCACATTCAGTGGTTAATTTTTGCTCAGATATATGTATGTTTGTGTGTGTGAAGTAGATGACTTGTTCTGTGAACTCAGAGAATGTTAAAAGGTTTTAATAGTATTTGGCCTGTTTTTCTAAAGTATGTGGCTGCAATGTAATTTGGGAGATTTGGATTGTGGCTAGCAGGAAGCCTCTGGGTGCGCAGCATTTACGCTGCCTGGAGCCTCAATCTGCTCAAGGTGGACAAACACCATGAAGAATGCTTAATTTATGAGATCTCAGGGTAGCAAGCTGTCTAAAGCCTCAGAATTCCTTTCTAAACACCCAAACACCAAGAAGAAATGAGAAACTCACAAAGCAAGCCATGTGGTGTCACAGTTTACCTCCATTTTAAGTAAAGTTAACCTCTATAATTTTGCAGATAGTTATCAGACTCAACTCCTCAGCCCCAAAATACTCATTACCAAAGTTTACAGAAGAAAACAGTAAACTTCAGAGAATCAACAGCTCCAAGTTAAAAAATACATTAAGATAATCCTGAGAACAGCTGAAGTTTGAGCATGTCCAAGACAGAAAGAGGCCGGAAGCCACCATCTTAACTCCGTGCCTGGCACGAGAGAAAGCAGGGTAGACTGAAAGTCCCAGTGCTGGTAGGGACCAGCTTCTTTCCATCCAGGTCAGATTGCTCTAGTCTAAGCCCCAATGCTACCTCTAGCAGCGAGAAAGCTGTGGGGTCCTGCACCAGCCTCTCTGGAAAATTACTGGCCAAGCCGCAGAGGCCAGTGATTATTCTACTCTGGCGGCATGAGCCACCCCAGGAGCTATTTTGTGGCTGGAATTGGAAGCTCCATTTCTCAAAAGCAGGGGAGGAGGAAATAGCTGGCTGCTGATTTCAGCTACTGGCTGGTAGACTCGGCTGGCTAAGATATAATCCTGGGAACAGCTAGGGTGTGAATCTGACCAAGTCAGAAAGGGGCTGGTGGCCACCGTTTTGACTTTGCCCCCAGCCTGAGGGGAAGCCAGGCCACCTGAAAATCACAGTGACGGGAGGAACCAGTTTCTTACACCCAGATCAGCCTGCAGCCCCTGCACCACCCTATCCAGGTAACTGCAGGTACATTTGGCTGGCAAAGACTGTATAACTGAGGGTCTAACGGGGCAACTATGGTCATCTTGGACCCACACTGCATAGACTGCTGCCCAGACCTGCAGCTCCACCCCTGCCCCAGGGAGGAGAAAAAGGGGGGTGAAGCTTCGTCAAGTCTCTCTGGGCACTGACAGTCTAGGCCTGCACAAATTGGATTATTCCACCCAGCTGTAACTCTGTCCCTACTCCCAGCAAAGGAAAAAATTGGAAGAAGCTTCATCATTCCCTGGCGCAATGAGGGCAGTTTAAGCCTCCACAGCTTGCAGCATCAACTACATGCTTGGCTCCTACTGCGCAAGCAGCAAGGGAGAAAAGGCAGAAAGCCCTAAACTAAAGAGAAAACCTGCACCCAGAATAAATACTCTAGTAAGCCAGATGCCAACACACCAACAAAATATTACAATCCACACCAAGAAACAGGAAGCTATGGCCCAGTTAAAGGAACATGATAAGCATCCAAATGACATAAAGGAATTCAGAAAACTAATCATATATGTTCAAACAAATCTCCTTAATAAATTCAATGAGATGGCTAAAGAGATTAAGGCTATAAAGAAGAATTTGAAAGCATACAAAGAAAAACAGCTGATCTTACGGGAAAGAAAGGTGCAATAAATGACATTTTAAAAACACTGGAATCATATAATAGCAGAATTGAGGAAGCAGAAGGTGGTGGTATTGGTGAGTTTGAAGAAATGGCCTTTGAAAGTGAACATACGAAAGAATAGATAAATAAAAGAATGGAAAAATTTGAACAAGGTCTCAGGGAACTAAATGACAGCAAAAGGCATGCAAACATACATGTCAAGGGTGTCCCAGAAAGAAAAGAGAAGGGAAAAGGGGCAGAAGGAATATTGAAGAAATAATGGTAGATAATTTCCCAACCCTCCTGAAGGACACAGATATCCAGGTCCAAGAAGCACAACATACTCCCATCTGAAAAAATCCAAATAGACCAGCTGTGAGACACACACTCGTCAGAATGTCAAAGGCCAAAGACAAAGAGAATTCTGAGAACAGCAAGAGAAAAGCAAAGAATAACATATAAGAGATACCCAATAAGATAAAGTGCCAATTTCTCACCAAAAACCATGGAGGCAAGAAGACAGTGGTATGGTATATTTAAGATACTACAAGAGAAACACTTTCAGCCAAGTATCTTATATCCAGCAAGACTGTCTTTCAAAACATGAGGGCACGATTAGAACATTCACAGATTAACAGAAACAGAGAATTTCTAAGCAAGAGCCCAGATTTTCAGGAAATATTAAAGGGTGTGCTAGAGCCTGAAAAGAAAAGACAGGAGAGACAGGCCTGGAAGAGAGTCAAAAAATGAAGATTATATCAAGAAAAGTAACTAAAAGTGTCAAAAGAATGGTGAAAATAAAATCTGGCAGATAAAACTCAAAATAGTCAGGAATAAATTTAAACAATGATGGAAAGCATTGGTATTCAGAAAACTGCAACACAATGTTAAAAGAAATCAAAAAAGGCCTAAATAACTGAAAGAACATTCCATGCTCATCAACTGGAAGACTAAATATCATAAAGATGTCAATTCTACTCAAATTGATATACAGATTCAATGCAACCCTGATGAAAATTCCACCAGCATTAAAAAAAATTTTTTTGAAAACACAATCATCAAACTTATTTGTAAGGGTAAGGGGTCCTGAATAGCCAGAAACATCATAAAAAGGAAAAGCGAACCCTCATCTCCAGACTCTAAATCATATTACCTAGCTATAGTGGTAAAAATAGCATAGTACTGGCATAAAGATAGACACATAGACCAATGGAACTAAACTGATGGTTCAGAAACAGACCCTCACATGTGTGGTCAAGTGATTTTTGACTAGCCTGTCAAACTCACACAGCTCAGGCAGAAAAGTCCATTCAATAAATGATGCTGAAAGAACTGGATATCCATAGCCAAAAGAAGGAAAGAGGACTCCTATCTCATACCTTATCCAAAAATTAACTCAAAATGGATCAAAAACCTAAAATAAAAGCAAGAACCATAAAACCTCTAGAAGAAACTGTAGGAAAATATCCTCAAGACCTGGTGGTAGGTGGTAGATTCTTAAAGGAAATAAGAGGAGGACTGAGAGAGACTACTGATACCTAACGTATGTAGAAGTTTTAATTAGCTTTACTGTAAAAGTGTGGAAATGCAGAGTGGATGGTAACACATAGTGAGTAACAGCTAGTTTATCAATGGGGATGTCACTGAAAATGGTAGTCTAGGTATGTAAATGCCAATGGACAGAATGATAGAGAATAATCTAGGAACTGAATAGCACAGTAAATCAAGTGGTGGATGAGAATTGTAGTTGATGGAAATTGCAGAAGAGTGTCCTTCGTGAGCTAGAGCAAATGTACATCACTACTGCAGGGTGTTGGGAATGGGATGGGAAAAATACAGCTGGAGTGACCTATGGACTCATTAGTAGTAATAATATAATATTCTTACATCTATGTGTAAGATGTACTGTATTGATAATGAGGCAGTATGGAAGATGTGAGTCAAATGTACATTATAGACATGGTAACAATCAGATGATATTACCTTATCTGTAGCAAATGTTCTACCACAGTGGGGTATGTTGATGGAGGGGTACTGTTTGGGAATTCTGTTCATGTGCATGACTATAAGTTTACACCTTCTGTCATAAAAAATATATTTTAATATATAAAAATATTTAAAAATATATATGATAATAGGGTGGGTTGGGGGGGGAAGACACAAAATGAAAGATAAGGACCATGATTAGCAGTAAGATTGACAATATTCTTTCATAATTTGTAACAAATGTCTCACGACAATGCAAGGTATGGTGAAGGGTTGCTGTATGGGACCCCGAATGATGTTATGCATGTTTGCTTTGTAAGTTCACAACTTTTACTATACACTTGCTTAGGTATGTTCATATAAAAATGATATAAAGATAATAATAATAGGGTTGTTGGGGGAAAAATACTTTGGCAAGAAGTAATATTTTGAAAATACTCTTTAAACATTAGTTAAAAAGGTTTAACAACAATGCAAGTTATTAGTGCTAGGGTGAGTTATGAGAGTCCTGTATGATGTTATATATGCTTTGAAAGTTCACATTATTTCTTTTTTTTTTAAGATTTACTTCTTATTTATTTCTCTCCCATTCCCCACCCGCCCCCCAGTTGTCTGCTTTCTATGTTCATTCACTGTATGTTTTTCTGTGTCTGCTTGTATTCTTGTCAGTGGCACTGGAAATCTGTGTCTTTTTGTTGCGTCAGAGTGCTGTATCAGCTCTCCGTGTGTGCGGCGCCAGTCCTGGGCAGGCTGCACTTTTTTTTTATGCTGTGCGGCTCTTCTTGCAGGGCACACACCTTGCAGCATGGGGCTCCCCTATGCGGGGGACACCCCTGTGTGGCACAGCACTTCTTGCGTTCATCAACACTGCATGTGGGCCAGCTCATCACACAGGTCAGGAGGCCCTGGGTTTGAACCTTGGACCAAATCCACTTCCCAAGTTCAATTATACACTTATTATTTATGTATGTTTATGTATGAGTGATATACTTCAAAAAATTAATTAAAAATAAAAATATTAAAAATATTATCAAGTTATCTACAGCAAAAAGGAGATAGACAGACAGACATGTGTCTGCTCGGTACAACCCACACGTATTTGCAAGCTGATATAAGTAGCAAGCACCCACATCTCAATGTTGCTGAGAATGTTAAAACAGAAGGTATGGTAAGCACCTAATATAGTATCTCGTACTTCATTAAGATGACAAGCCCCAAATCCCTGAATGGTCTACAAAGCCCATTCTGAGCTGACTCCATTCTGACTTTTACATTCCATAGCTAAACTAAATCTATTCATAATTATTAGGTGACTGCCGCTTAATTATATTCATATTTAATTTTCTAATTTGTTGCTGATTTTTAACCAGTATATTTGTCTCAAAGTCTAGGAGATGTGCTATTTAATATCTAATACAAGGATTCTTAATCAGGGTTCCAAAGACCCCCAAGGGGTCCATGGAAAGATTTCAGGGAATAAGTGAGCTTGAACTGAAAATTCAAAAAAACATTATTTTTGTGGGGATATGTTGGTGTAGGTGTGATATATTTATTAAATAAATACACAGTAGAGTGTGGACTTAGTAAGAGGTCCATGGTTTTCACCTGACTAGCAAAAGAGTTCATGGAACAAAAAAGATTAAGAACCCTGACATCTAGTAGGTATTTCATACATAGAATTTATAATACTTTCATCAAAAAAGACTTTGAGAAATGAGCATGAGCCCACAAATTCCACAAAAATGTAAGCAGTAGGAAAGGTGCTGTGGCTCAATTGATTGGGCTCCCGTCTACCATGTGGGAAGCCCTGGGTTTACGTCTTGGGGCCTCCTTGTGGAGACAGGCTGGCCTGCACCCACTGAGAGCTGATGGCCCGTGCCCACAGAGCACTGACGGCCCACGCCTGTGGAGGGCTGGTCCAGCGGGATGATGCAACAAAGGGAGACAGGCGGACATGGGGGAGCACGCAGTGGGTGGATGTAGAGAGCAGACAGCAAGCAAGCCACAGAGCGGAGGGATAAAAAAATAAAAAAAAAAATCTTTAAAAAAAAAAGCAAACCTAAGCAGTAGCTTTTAATTATAACAGCCAAAAACAGAAACAACCTAAAATTCAGGAGACTGGGTTAAAAATGTTTGTATATTCATAAATGAACAGCAATTAAAGAAAGAAGATAAGGGAAATGGATGAGGCTCAAGTGACTGGACTCCAGTCTACCATATAGGAGATGCAAGGTTTGATTCCCGGGGCCTTCTGGTGAAAGACATGCTTGCCTGAACGTGAGATGACCTGAGCAGAGAGCTGGCCTGAGTGAAGTGCTGGCCCATGTGGAGTGCTGGCCCACGCAGAAACCTGGAACAGCAAGGTGATGCAACAAAAAGAGACACAGAGGAGAAACAATAAGAGACACAGCAGACCAGGGAGCTGAGGTGGCAAAAAAGATTGAGCACCTCTCTCCCACTCTGGAAGGTCCCAGGATTGGTTCCTGGTACTGCCCAAAAAGTAGACAAGCAGACATAGAAGAACACGCAGAGAGCAGACAATGAGCGCAAAACAATGAGGGTACTGGTGGGGGGGGGGGGGGATTAAATCTTAAAAAAAAAAAAATTATACTGATATGCAAAACTACAATGAATGAACTTCAGAATATCATGCTCTATGAAAGAAGCCAGACACAGCAGAGTACATACTGTGCATTCCATGAATATGGATTTCAAGAACAAGCCAAACCACCTGTGGTGACAGGAAATCAGAATAGTGGTTACTTCCAGAGAGTTTTTTTTTTACCAAATTTTTTATTGACTTCTTTTAAAAAGATAAACAGATCACACAAAATGTTACATTAAAACACCTAAGAGGTTCTCATATACCATACTCCCCACCCCCCCCAACCCCCGCTCCTCGCATATCAACATCCCCTTTCATCAGTGAGGCACATTCATTACATTTAGTGAATATACCCTGGAGCACTGCCACACCACAGACCATAGTTTACACAGCAGTTCATACTCTCCCCCAGTCCATCCAGTGGGTTATGGCAGGATATACAATGTCCTGCATCTGTCTCTGCAATATCATTCAGGACAACTCCAAGTTCCAAAAATGCCCCATTATCACACCTCTTCCTCCCTCTCCCTGTCCTCAGCAACTCCCGTGGCTACTGTCTCCACATCAATGATACAATTTCTTCCATTGCTAGAGTCACAACAGTTCTATACTAGAATACCAGCAAGTTCACTCCAATCCATATTATGTTCCTCCATCCTGTGGACTCTGGGATGGTGATGTCCACCCCACCTCTAAATTGAGCATATTATGTTCCTCCATCCTGTGGACTCTGGGATGGTGATGTCCACACCACCTCTAAATTGAGAGGGGGCTTAGATCCCACATGGTTGCTGGATGCGATTCTCCTGTTTGCAGTTGTAGACACTCTCAGTTCCCTGGTGTGGTGGTTGACCATTCTCACCTCCCCATCAGCTGACCTGGGTAAGTCCAACAAACTAGAGAGTAGGTGTTGCAACTATGCTGAGGCTCAGGGCCCAGCTGGCATATGGATGGACAGTCCAGAGAGTCAAGTCTCCTGATCATACACAAACCCCAGCACCAGTCACAGGTTCAGTAAAAGTAACAGAAGAGGCATTTGTAGAGAGGTCATATCTGACTCCAACTCCATCACAATCAGAAGGACAAAATTCCAAAGTAGGGCCCACCAGCAAGGCAGTGAACTCCAGAGCCATCTGCCATGACTGAAGAACCTGTTTGTCTCCATAGCCCTCAGGAGTACCAGTAACCTGGGGTTGTATCTACTTTGGCTGTCTCTGGGATCCTGCTGAGACATGCATAACTGTGACCCTTCTGATGAACTCACTTTGAAGTCTCTTATCCGTATAAACTCATTAGCCTTTACCATTTCCCCCTTTTACTCAGTCTCTTTCTAGTTGCATCACCAGTTGGTGATGTAGTAATCCCTCAGCGCCAGGGAAGCTCATACCTGGGAGTCATGTCCCACACTGAGGGGGAAGGTAATGCATTTACATGTTCAGCTTGGCTTAGAGAGTGGCAACATTTGAACAACATGGAGGCTTAGAGAGTGAGTATTGACTAAGAAGAGACTTGAAGAAACGTTCTGGACTGACGGAAGTTCTTCTAATTTTGAGCTCAGCACTATTTACACAGGTGTGTATGTAAGAATTTATGAATCTGTACACTTAAGATTTGTGTATTTCAGTATGTAAATTATAGTTCAAGTTTTTAAAAAGACACAGGTTCAGAGAGGTTAAGTAACTTGGTCAAAGTGTTGAGCTGATAAACGAAGTTTGATTTCAAAGGCAGGTAGTCCAACTCCAGATACAATGCTTTTCATCACTAAGCTATAGTCTCATGAACGTGGATCCAAAGGGGATGAACGGGAACTGGAAATGATGTCTTGCTGTAACGTCTCTGCCTGGCACACTTACCTCGCTAACCTAAGTGCTTTGCTACTTGATGTCATGCAACACTTGCAGCCCTTCTGTCTTACCAGTACCATCATTTCTTTAGTGTCATTAATCAGTATTTCCTGAGTACTGATTGACACTAGATGTTTGGATAGCCTAGCTGTTTTCAATACCTCCTTTCTTTTGTCTTGGTTTTACCAGAGTAAATGCTATAATAAATAATGGTTCGACTCAGGGCTCTATATCATTTTGCCAAAAACTATTCACTGGGAGCCAATTCATAATTAACTGAACATACCAAATTAACCAGTTTATCAAAAACTTTCTCACCTTTTAAAAAATTCAGTAAAGTTTAATAAACCAATTTCACTTTGCTTCATAGCAGCATTTTAAGACCTATTTAATTTTTCAAAAGTGAAGTGTTGTAGAGTGGTTTATTCTTATGAATATATATTCTTCTTAAATATATTCAATGAACATGAATATATTCTTATAAGGATTATACTCATGAATATATTCTCCTTATGAATATATTCATGAATATATTTTTCTTTGCCCTATTGGGAAAACATTTTAAAGCAGTTTAAAAATGAATGAATATGAATATATTCATGACCATTTTCATGAGCTTATTTTCATATTCATAAGCCATGTTCCTGACCATATTGGGACTTTTTTAACCTGGCTTTAAATCTAATGAATATCAATATATTCATTAAGAACACATTCATATTTTGTCAGCATATATTTATATTCATGGCTTGTATTCTTGACCATATTGGGAAATTTTCAAACTCAGTTTAAAATTTAATGAATATCAACATATTAAGAATAAATTCATTTATATTCACTATATATATTCAAGAAGAGTATATTGACAAGGCAAGTAATCCATCCTATGACCTTTGACAAAATAAACACTCTAAAGCAGTGCTAAGATGAGTGTGTTTTCTGATTTTGGTGAATTGGCATGCTTCCTGGTAGAAAGGCTTTTATGTCCAAGCACACACCAACCCCAGAGAATCCAGTGACGCTAATTTGGGCTTGCCCAGGGGTGTCCCAGTATTTCTCAGATTTCACAGACTCTGTAACATCTCTGTTTTTTTGTTTTGTTTTGTTTTATTTGAGCACACTGGTTTGGGATATATCCAGGACAAATACTTTGAATATAAGAACTTCTATTCTAGCAGTCCAATTAGCTGATTATCACCCTCTACCTTTAGATATCATTTCTGCTCTAATTTTTAGGATTTTTCATCTTATTTGCCCCATTTAATTCTCTGATTTGATTGCTGTTTCACCTATTTTAATGTTAGAAGAAACTTTCATTAATTCAATAAGTAATATTTATCAACAAGTATAACACTTTAAAACCAGAACAAGAGATTTCCATTAAAATTAAAAATAAGGGTGCCGACTCTCATCATTATTAAAAATTATTCTAGATATTCTACATTAATGATGTTAAGCATCTTTTCATGTGCTTGGTGGCCATTTGGATATCTTTGAAGAAATATCTATTTAGATCCTCACTTTTTAATTGGATCATCTCTCTTTTTATTGTTGAATTGTAAGAGTTTTTAAATATATTCTAATATTAGTCTCTTATCAGATATGACGTGCAACTATTTTCTTCCATTTTTGTTTTATTTTATTAATTTCAGCTTTATTTATTCTTAGTTTCTTTTAGTTTCTCTAATAGCTTAAGATGATTATGTACTTGCTTTGCTTTTTCATCCTTCACTAATAATAAAGGCACTTAAGACCATAAAATTTCTTCTGAGTACAGTTTTCCCTGTGTCCCAAGTGTTTAAATGAAATACTTGTATTTTTATTTCTTTCAGATAGCTTTACATTTTCTTTTTGTTTAGTCCAAGGGTTCTCTAGGCTTGTGTGTGTATTGTTGTTTTGCTATTTTTTTAAGTAGTTTATCTTATAATATACTTTTAAATTTATTAGAAAATGGTTAGGGGAAACTGCAAAAAACTTAAATTTTTTAAAAACTAAAAAAAAAATAAGGATTTTTCTATGGCCAAGTAAAAATTTCATGACATTTTTTTAAAAAGTGAAAAAGTTTTTATAAATGCTTCATTGATCTACAAAAACAAAACATCCTTCTATCCAGATTAAGAAACACATAGACATATACGATAACAGGATGCATAACGAGCAGATATGAAAGCTTGTAGAAATTAAATCCCAAGTGGCAAGGTGGTTGACAGCCTTACAGTTCTTTTCCAGTGCTTTTCAAGATTCTTACTTTAAAAACCCTTGCCCTCTAGAAGTGGCTGAGAACAGCTGTCCTGAATTCTCTGAATATCAAAATTGCCTACCTCTTTTGTCAATACTCGTCTAATATGCAGACATCCCCATGCCTGACCTTTTAAAAGTTAATCTTTTGATCTTCTGGTTTGCTTACCTTTCACCTCCTGTGAAAAGCCTCAGACTGCTGCTCCTGTTCTCATTTTCCCTTTTCGTCTTAACTGCAGCAATCAGATTCCAAAAACCTGTGTGAGTCCATCCACACTAAAAATTCCAACCACTCTTCCATCCAGTATATCTTCATAATGTATTTCTCAATATTGATGACCCTTCTCAAAATGCTCTTCCCTTGGAGTAGATGACACACACCAGTCTGTTTCACCTCACTACCCTAACCACATATTCATATCTTGCCTGTCTTCTTATCTTGTGCAATTTCAGTCAACATAGCAATGCCTATGCTCAACGAATATTTTTTGAGTTAGTAAATTTTGTTTCACACAACTATCATTTACTTCTTTCGGAAGTGTCTCTAAAAGCTCTGCTCTTCTTCTCTATAAAAATGTTTCAAAGGGCTCACCTTTCTAATACCTCCTGGGTTCTGCTGCTGACTCCCAAATTAATGGTTCATGCACACTAAACCCACATTTTTACTTCCCTATATAGCAGTAAATGCGCTGCCCCAATCCCTAGACTTTAGTATGTCAAAACTAGAACCATCTCTCACAAATTATACCTCTTCACTTACTCATCAATCAATCTTAATTAGGTTCCACTATCTATCTACTCTCTTAAGCCACCATCACCTTGAATTTTCCACTACCTGTATAACCTTGAGAAAGGCACATGTCCTCTGTCTCAACTACCTCCAACATTTTAAAAAATTGAGATAAAATTCAAAGAGCATAAAATTCACCTTTTTGAAGTATACAATTTGGCAGTTTTTAGTATATTAACAGTCATGCAAATATCACCACTACCTCATTCTAGAACATTTCATCAAAAACAAAAGAAACCCTGTAAACATTAGCAGTCACTCACTCCCCATTGCTCATGCCCACCACTAATCTACTTTCTCTGTGGATTTGCCTATTCTGTACATTTCCTATAAACAGAATCATCTAATACATGACCTTTTGTATCTTGCTTCTTTACTACAGCATAATGTTTTTTAGGTTTATCCATATTGGATCACATATCAATACACCATCATTTTTTATGGCCAAATCATATTCTACTGAAGGAACACACCATCTTTTGCATATCCATTCATCAGTTGATGGACATTTGGGTTGTTTCCACTTTTTGGCTATTATGAATAATGTTGCTATGAATATTGGTATCCCTGTTTTCAATTCTTTTGTGGCTATAACCAGTAGTGGAATCACCAAGTCATATGGTAATTCTAACTCTGAGGACCTGCCAAACTGTTTTCTACAGTAGTTGAGCCATTTTCCATTCCCACCAACGATGTATAGGATTACTATTTTTCAGCATTCTCAGCAATATTTATTCTCATTTTTTAATAACAGCCATCCTAGTGGGTGTGGCACGGTATCTCATTAGATATATTCTCTTTTAATGGGAGAATTCAATCTATTCACATTTAGTTGAATACATGGATTTTATGTCATTTTTTCTTCCTTCCCACTATTTTGTGTCGAGTTAATCAACTTGCTCTTCTTTTTTCTTATGTTAATGTGGAAGATTCACTAATTTCTTTATTCCATTAATAGCTTTTTTCAGTTCTCTGCTCTCAATATTATTTGAAAGCAAGGTATCAACTATTTTCCTTACCAACATGTACCAATTTGGGGGGTAGTTTGTATGTAGCAACAGATAAATGAAATACTGTCAAAGAGATTTCCAAGCTTGTTCTATCAATTTCTGTTTCCACTAGCATTTTGTGAGTATTCCTGTTGCTTTATATCCTTGCCACCTCTTGGCATTAGAAGTCTTTTGAGTTTTAGCCATCTGGTTTTGTGCACTAGTGGTATCCCACAAAGGTCTAATTTTCATTTTCTTGATAACTAATGAGGTTGAGCAATTTTCCTATGCTTATTAGCCAATTAGATATCCTCTTCTAAGAGTGCATTTTCTATTGGGTTTTGTCTTTTCCTTATTGATTTGTAGTGGTTTCTTAAAGATTCTTTATATAAAGCCTTGTCAATTTTGTGCTGCAAATCTTTTGTCCCACTTGTGCCTTGATTTTCACTCCCTTACTGCTATCTCTTGATAAACAGCTCCTAACATTAAAGTAGGCCAACTTACTAAATTTTCCTTTCTGATTAGTGCCTTTTGCTCCTGTTTAAGATATTTTTGCCTACTCCCCTCGCCCAAGACAGGCCCTTTAGCTTCCTGAAGCTTTTTTCCTACCTTGAACATTTGGATCTAAAACTCTACTTGGAATTTGTTTTTAGTGTGTAATATGAGATAGGTATTGATATCCCCTCCCCATACACACACACATACAGGGATAACCAACTGACTTCCACAATGGATGTGTCAGTCTGTTCATGGACTTACTGTCCTATTGTTCTACTTATCCATTCTTGCGCAACTATCATAATTATGTAATTATACAAGCACTCTGAATACCCTGTAGACCAGGAGTTGGCAAACTATGGTTTACCAACCATATAGCCTGCAAAGCCTAAATAGTTACTATCTGGACCTTTATAGAAAGAGTTTGCCAACTCTTGCTATATAGGCTTAGTTCTAAGGCCTACAACTTTGTTCTTCTTCAAGATTGTCTTCACTTTCTCAACCCTGTATTCCCACATAAATTTTTTCATTAGCACACCAGTTTACAAACACATATACACCTTTCTTGGAATTTTTTTTTTTTAAGATTTATTTATCTCTCCCCAACCCCTCAATGCTTGCACCTGCTGTATCTATACATCTTTGTTTCTTTAGTAGGCACTGGGAACCAAACCCAGGACCTCCGATGTGGAAGGGAATTTTACCTAATTGCTTAAGCCACCTTCATTCCTGCTTTGTTGTGTCTCTTGTTATGTTTTTCCTTGTGTCTCTTGTTGAGTCATCTTGTTGCATCAGCTCACCACACCTGCCTGTCACGCCAGCTCACCGTCCTGCTTGTACTCTTTAGGAGGCACTGGGAACCTCTGCTCCCTGCTTTGTTGTTTCTCTCATTGTGTTTTTCTTCTTGTATCTCTTGTTGCATCATCTTATGACAACTTGCTGACATCTGTCAGTCGTGTCAGCTCCCTCTCTTCTTTAGGAGGCACCAGGAACCAAACCACGGACCTCCCATGTGGTAGGTGAGAGCCCAATCGCTTGAGCCACATCACTTCCCCCTCTCTTGGAATTCTGATTGAGATAAGTAAATTGGTAGGTGTATCTGGGGAGAATTTATATCTTTAAATTATTGAGGCCTCTAATTAAAAAACATTATATATGCCCATATTATTGAAGATCTCATTAATTTCCTCAATAATGTTTTATAACTTTCTGTGTAAAAGACCTATATATTTTACTGAATTTTTTTGTAGGCATATGGTTTTTTAATACTACTATAAATGGTATCTTTTAAATTTTTTATTTTCTGATCGTTTATTTGCTGGTATACTTTCAATATAATTAATATTTGTATTAGAACATTGTAATTCGATAAATTTGCTAAACTCATTAATTCTAATAGTTAAACTGTATATTCTTTTGTGTTCTCCACAAAAACAATAATGTGTATAAATAACCACAGTTTATTTCTTCCTTCTCAATTCTTACAACTTTGTTTCTTTTTCTTTTTCTATTTTACTGTCTAGGTCCTTTGCTATACCTATGAATAGAAATGGTAAAAGTAAGCATTCTTTTTTTTTCCCTCCTCCCCCTGGCCCCCCCCCCCCCCCCCCCCCCCCCGCGGTTGTCTGTTCTCTGTGTCCATTTGCTGCGTGTTCTGTGTCTCTTTTTTGTTATGTCATCTTGCTGCGTCAGCTCTTCGTGTGGGCGGCACCATTCCTGGGCAGGCTGAAATTTCTTTCGCGCTGGGCGGCTCTCCTTATGGGGCGCACTCCTTGCGCGTGGGGCTCCCCTACGCGGGGGACACCCCAGCGTGGCACGGCACTCCTTGCGCACATCAGCACTGCGCATGGGCCAGCTCCACACGGGTCAAGGAGGCCCGGGGTTTGAATCGCGGACCTCCCATGTGGTAGACAGACGCCCTATCCACTGGGCCAAGTCCGCTTCCCAAGCATTCTTGTTTTATTCCAGATCTCAGGAGGTAAATGCTTTAAAGTTTTCATTGTTAATATGATGTCTGCCATAGGTTTTGATAAATGCTCTTTATTAGATAAAGGATATTCTTGTTTCCAGCTGATACCATTTTTTTTTTAAATCACGAACTGATGTTCAATTTTATCATATAATTTCACACTGTACATACTACGATTATCATGATTTTTCTCCTATATTCTGTCAATGCAGTGATAAATTCAACCATGTAAGTACAAGAATAAAGTTAATATGACAAAACACATTGAAGAAAATACAAATGGCAAGTTGAAAAATTTTGGCTGTAATGTAAGTGTATATGTATGATCTTAGTAAGATATAGGCATTGAAAATAACCTCTCTTATGATCCTTTTAAATATCTATTTATAGTGGTATCTCGTTTTTCATTCCTAATATTAGTCCTAATTACCAGGGCTTTATTTTCAGTATTGTTTTTTAAAAGATTTATTTATTTTTCTCCCTCCCCCCACCCCACCCCGGTTGTCTGTTCTCTGTGTCTATTCACTGCATCTTCTTTCTTTGTCGCTTCTGTTATTGTCAGCGGCACAGGAATCTGTGTTTCTTTTTCTTTTGTTGCATCATCTTGTGTCAGCTCTCTGTGTGCGGCACCATTCCTGGGCAGGCTGCACTTTCTTTCGCACTGGGCGGCTCTCCTTACAGGGCGCACTCCTTGCGCGAGGGGCTCCCCTACGCGGGGGACACCCCTGCGTGGCAGGGCACTCCTTGCGCACATCAGCACTGCTCATGGGCCAGGTGCACACAGGTCAGGGAGGCCCGGGGTTTGAACCGCGGACCTCCCATGTGGTAGACGGACGCCCTAACCACTGGGCCAAGTCCCCCGCCTATTATCAGTGTTTTAACAAAAAAAAAAAAAACTTTTTGCCTTGTTTTTCTATTATAAGCTTGTTTTCCATTTCATTTTTTCTGCTTTTATCTTTACAATTTATTCTCTTTGATTTTCTTTGCATGGAGTTTGCTGTTCTTTTTCCATTATCTTAAGACAGATGCTTGGATCATTGATTTTTCAGCCTTTTATTATTTTTAATTTCTTTATTTAAGGCTATAAATATCTCTGTAAGCATAGCTTCAGTCTGGATATTTTATCTGACTTATCTTCCAGTTTACTAATTCCTCAAAATGACTATTGGTTTGTCTATTTCTAGCTCCCCCTTATTCCAGCTGAAAGCGTGGAACATTTATCAGTGACCTTCTTTATGATGGGCAATGAGCTGCAATTTCCATCCCATCCCAGCTCTAGGAGACTATCAGTATTCTTTTCTCAGTCTGTCAACACTGCTTTCTGTTCAATTCCTATGTCTGTCCGTTGCTGCTTTTAAATTGGCAAATGCTTTGAAGGAAACAGCCAAATGTCAGCCTCAACTCTCTGTGATTACTTTCTCTCTAGGATCTTTGCCCTGCCAAGCTTGAGAGCTTTGGTATCCATGGACAGTACTTTTGAAGAGTAATCTTGAGATAGTATAATAATATCTCACTATGAGCTAGGCACTAGTCCAAATTTTGTACCACGATAAAGGTGTCATTATTGTCATCTCCATTTAATAAATGAGGAAACTGAGGCACAAGGAGGTTAAGTAATTTGCTAAGGTTGCAGAGCTAGTCAAATACAGGCAAATGATGTCAGAGTCTCTGCACTTAACTGTTATGTTCTGCTGTCTCTCCTGCGTATATTTTTCAATGTGGACTCATTGACCAGCATTTCTTCTTTTAGGAAGTCATCCTAAGGAAATCCTAGGAACCTATAAGGAAATTCACTGACATACTGTACAAATGGTAGAAAGAAGAAACTAAAATATGCATTTATACCATGAAATATTATGCTTAATTTAAAGCATAGCCTTTACATATTGACATAGAAACTCAACATATTTTTGAGTTAAATATGCATGTAATACTCTTACATGTATAATTTATAAATCTGTAAATCCGTAATTATTTTCAGGTAGGAGGTAAGATTACTGAACAGCCTTCACTTTTGCTATATTTAATAAATATTTTACAATGATCAAGTATTCAAAAAACAAAAAATTCTATTTCAAAAGTATTTTATTATGATATATAGTTATTTACCAATTTTGACAAAATTTATGGACAGCCAACTTTTGCTGCAGTGATTTTCAGGCCCTACTTTGAAATCCATTATTATCTGCCCATCAAGTAGTAGAAAGAAAAAAGGTGTTATAGCTTTGTTCCTTGGTACTTTTTCTCCCCCCTCCTCCTCCCATCCTGCTGTTTTTTTACCATCTGTGTCCATTTGCTGTGTAACCTTCTGTGTCTATTTCGCTTTTTGTCTTGTCTTCTCTTCTTGTTTTCTCCTCTAGGATTCACCAGGATTCGATCCTGGGGACCTCCAATGTGGAGAGAGGTTCTTTGTCACTTGTGCCACCTCAGTTCCTGGTTTCTGTTGCGTCTTGCTTTGACTCTCCACTTCGTCTTTTTGTCGTGTTATCATCTTGCTGTGCGGCTTGCCACATGGGCACTGGCTCACCATGGGGGCCTGGCCCACCAGGTGGTCACGCCTTTAACCAGAAGGCCCCAGGGATCGAACCTAGCCCCTCCCATAAGGTAAAGGGAAGTGCAATCACTTGAGCCACATCCTCTTCCCTCTTCCTTGGTAGTAAATGTCCATGTACCATTTTCTTGTTTATCATTTGAGTGTACTGCTAAATCCCAGTATGATGAATTCATGGGCATTCAGCTGAAAGGTCCAGTAGCTTATCAAGGCACAGGCAAAGCTTATATCACACACTGCTGCACACTAGCAGACTTGAAGAAATTAATCTAGCTTAGGCTATGGAATCAGATTACTCCATGTGGCCCCAGTCTGTTTTTTTAGGAGGTACTAGGGATTGAACCAAGGACCTCGTCATACATAGGAAGCAGGCACTCAACTACTTGAGCTACATCTGCTTCCCCTCCCCTACACTTTTTCTTTTATCCTCCCCCCCTTGCAGCTTGCTTGCTGTTTGCTCTCTGTGTCCACTTGCTACGCATTCTTCTGTGTCTATCTCCCTTTTGTTGCATCATCTTGCTGCACTAGCTCTCCACGGGCATGGGCTGTCAGCTCTCTGTGGGTGTGAGCCATCAGCTGTCCCTGGGCGCGGGCCAGCTTGCCTTCACAGAGAGGACCTGGGACACGAACCCAGGGCCTCCCATATAGTAAAGAGGAGCCTTCTCAATTGAGCCACAGCTGCTTCCCTCACCTATACCTGTGATATAACTTTTCTGTAATCTAAAACTTCTCTAAACATAAAGTTTATGATGAATTTTTTTAAAAAGGAAAAAAAATCTGCTAATTTTAGAAGTGAAATGGCATATTATTGCTGAGTTATGCAATTACAAGAAACATTTGTTCACTCAATAAATACTTCTTGAAAAAGAAAAAAGATTTAGGATACATCTGCCCTTCAATTGGGGTACCCTTGCAAAGTACTTAAAGACTAGAGCCTATCTTTTGTAAAATATAATCTTCTGCCTATAACCCATCCTGAGGATACCCAGAGACAGCCTGAGACACCTACTCTCCAACTTCTAAGCCTGTCATGAACTCAATTCACCTCCCCCTCACCACCAGAAGATAAAAACATTAAAAGCAGCTAGAAGACTTTAATTCCATGCTATATAAAGAGAGCAAACAATACCACAATATATGGGCAAGCAATCCGATTTTAAAAAGGGCAAAAAACTTAAAAAGACATTTCTCCAAAGAGGAAATAAAAATGGCAAAAAAAAAAAAAAAAAAAAAAAGCATGATAAAAGTTCCATATCACTAGCTATTACGGAAATGCAAACCAAAACTATAATGAGATATTATCTCACACATCACAGAATGGCCATTTTTTAAAAAGAAATAGGAAACAACAAGTGCTGGAGAGGATGTGGAGAAACAGGAACAATCCACTGTTGGTGGGAATGTAAAATAGTGCAGCCTCTGTGGAAGACAGTCTGGCAATTCCCCAGGAAGCTAAATATAGAAATGCTGTACGATCCAGCAATCCCTCTTCTAGGAATATATCCAGAAGAACTGCAAACAGTGATGCAAACAGACATCTGCACACTAATGTTCATAGCCACATTATTCACAACTGCCAAAAAAATGGAAACAACTCAAGTGTCCACCAACCAATGAACTGATAAACAAAATACAGTATATACCTACAACAGAATACTATGCTGCTATAAGAAGAAATGAAATTGGGACACATATGATAACATGGATGAACCCTGAGGACATTATGATGAATGAAATAAGCCAGACACAGAAGGACAAATATTGTATGGTTGTACGACAAATATTAAGAATAAACACATGGAGTTAAAACTTAGAGTACAGGTTACTAGGAGATAGGATGAGGACTGAGAAGGGGTACTGATGCTTAATATACGTGGAATTTTCAATTAGCTTGACTGTAAAAGTATGGAAATGGAAAGTGAATGGTAAATAACCCCAGGTATAACTAACACGACTAGTTCATAAACAGGATTGTGGCTTAAAGGGGTAGTTTAGGGACTCTATTAGTCAGCCAAAGGGGTGTTGAGGCACAGTACCATAAATCTGATGGCATTTATAAAGAGTATTTATTTGGGGTGGAAGCTTATCATCATAAGGCCAGAAAGCACATAAAATAACATGACTTTAAAATGCTGTTTGACCTAAAGTAAGGGGGAAATGGAAAGGAGAAATGAGTTTATATGGCTACGAGTTTCTAAAAAAGAGTCTGGAGGCTGGCAGAAGGATTGCCCTCATGCACAACTGAGCAGAGTCAGAGAGACAGATAAAGCAGATACAACCCCCAGATATTGGTTCCTTTGAGGGCTAAAGAGACCCATGGGAGTTATGGTCATGGCCGATGGGGTTAACTACCAGGGCAGATGGCCCCTCTTTGGAAACGGTGTTTATGTGTGATGAATCTGGACTCAGATGGGATCTCCCTTCATAAGACTTTCATGCTAATGTGCTGGAGGTGCAGTTAATGTTGGGGTTTAAGATATATTTAGGGGATTTGAATCTCTGGACTGACAATGTGATAGCCAGGTCCTGAGCCTCAACAGACTCCAGCACCTACAGTCTGATCTATTGGACTTACCACACTCAGCTAAGATGGAGTTGAAGAAGGACAACCACCACACCATGGAGCCTAGAGTGATTACAAATGAAAATGGGAGGATTGCATCCAGCATCCAGGTGGAATCTGAGCCTCCTCTTGACATAGAGGTGCAATGGACACAACCAATCCAATGTCCACATAGAAGAGGTGGCATTGGATTGGGAAAAGTGGACATGGTGGACAATGGGTATGGGGAAAGGCAGGAAGAGATGAGAGGTGGAGGCGTCTTTGGGACATGGAGCTGCCCTGGATGGTGCTTCAGAGGTAATCACCGGACATTGTAAATCCTCACAGGGCCCACTGGATGGAATGGAGGACAGTATGGGCCATGATGTGAACCACTGTCTATGAGGTGCAGAGGTGCCCAAAGATGTACTTACCAAATCCAATAGATGTGTCATGATGATGGGAACGAGTGTTGTTGGGGGGGGGGAGAGGGGGGGTGGGGGGGGGGGTTGAATGGGACCTCACATATATATTTTTAATGTAATATTATTACAAAGTCAATTAAAAAAAAAAAATAAATAAGGCCAGAAAGCATATGTTACTTCCCTCACCAAAGGCTGTTGCCATGTGTTAGAGCAAGATAGCTGCCAGTCTCTGGAAGGATTCAGCCTTCCTCTTCAGGGTCTGTGGCCCCAGCTTCTTCTGATCTCAGCTATAGGCTAGTATAAGGCTCGTCTCTTTCTTCCCAGGCTCAGCTTCTCCATTCTTTCCACAAGGTCGCTGTAGGCTATCAGGCTCTCTCTTGGGGACTCTGCCATGTCTATGGAATGGTCTCTCTTGCTCTGTGTTCTTCTCCTGTGTATTTATTTTCCGGCACTCCAGCATCAAAACTCCAACTTTCTCCTCTGCCGTGTTGTTTTCTCTGTGAGTTCCTGTCCACCAAGGGAGTGGGGACTCAATGTCCTACTGACATGGCCGAATCAAAGCCCTAATTTTAATTTAATCAAGTATTAATAAAAGTGAAACCTCTGAACTTAATACAATCAAAGGGGAACATGCCCAGAGGAACAGACCAATTTACAAACATAATCCAATATCTATTTTTGGCATTCATAAACAATGCCAAACTGCTACAGGGATGAAAATGTCAACTGAAAGAAAGCTAGAGAACAATCTAGGGACTGAATAACTTTGTGAACGTGGTGGTGGATGAGGATTGTGGTTAACAGTACAAATACAAAAATGTTCTTCTATGAACTAGAACAAAATGTATGTCACTATTAGAAGGTGGTAAGAATATGGAATATGGTAATGCATAGGAAAAATACAGTTAATATAATTTATGTACAATAGTTTACAGCAATAATGCAATAACTTGCATCAATGCAAAAGAAGCAACTGTATCAATGCTAGGGGTCATTAATGGTGGGGTATGGGATATTTTCTTTTGTACTAAGGAAAATATTCACAAATTTACAGAGGTGATGACTGCATAACTCTGTGATGAAAGTGAGAGCCACTGAATGTACAATTTAGAAAGACTATAAAAGACATGGGACTGTGTAACCCAATGAACCAAGTGGTGGAAGGTGGACTGTGGTTAACAGTACAAATATGAGTATTCTCTCATGAACTATAACAAATGTACAATACTAATACATGGTGTTAATAATGGGGGTATGTATTAAATATACCAAGTATAAGCTATGGACCATAGTTCACGGTAATAGTCTGATGATATTCTTTCATAATCTGTAACAAATGTTCCACAACTTACCAGGTGTTTTCGAGTGGTGATATATGGGAATTCTGCACATTATGCATGACTGTTTTGTAAGCTCACAGTTTCTCTAATATATATTTAAATTTTAAAAATTTTTTAAATTTAAAAATTAAAAAGCAGCTAGATAATGCTAGTATTTTCAATCCAAACGGGCTCCCCAGGGTTTCGACTAAGGCCATTAAGTCTCCTATGAGAGGAATGGGAGGATGTTCCTTGAAGTGTGGTCCAAGAGTTGTGGCCTTACACATCAGCAACCCCAAAGCCCAAGCTTTGCAACACGGGTGTCAAAGCCCTCAGTCTCCAACTCTGCTCCAGTTGCTCCAAGAATCCCAGCAACACTGTAGATTAGGGACACTGGAGATGGAGCAGTTATCACCGCCTTCCGCAAACAGTCATCACTGCCCAGGGACCCTCACTGGATTCACATTGAGCAGACATTAATGAAGTCATATTTTAACCCCTCAACACTGAGTAGTTTTTTTTCCTAAGATTTATTTTTTTATTTATTTCTCTCCCCTTCCTCTCCCCACCCCAGTTGTCTGTTCTGTGTCCATTTGCTGGGTGTTCTTCTGTGACTGCTTCTATCCTTATCAGTGGCACCAGGAATCTGTTTCTTTTTGTTGCATTTGCTGTGTCAACTCTCCATGTGTGCGGTGCCATTCTTGGGCAGGCTGTACTTTCTTTCGCACTGGGTGGCTCTCCTTATGGGGCTCACTCTTGTGCATGGGGCTCCCCTATGTGGGGGACACCCCTGCATGGCAGGGCACTCCTCGCGTGTATCAGCACTGCACATGGCCAGCTCCACACGGGTCAAGGAGACCCGGGGTTTGAACTGTGTACCTCCTATGTGGTAAGTGGATACCCTATCCATTGGGCCAAGTCTGCTTCCCATCAATGCTGAGTGTTTTGTTTTGTGTCTTAAGATTTATTTATTATTTGTTTATTTTTCCCCTCTTCCCCACCCCCATTGGTTGTCTGTTCTCTGTGTCTATTTGCTGCATCTTCTTTGTCCGCTTCTGTTGTTGTCAGCAGCACGGGAATCTGTGTTTCTTTTTGTTGCATCATCTTGTTGTGTCAGCTCTCCGTGTGTGCGGCGCCATTCCTGGGCAGGCTGCACTTTCTTTCGCGCTGGGCGGCTCTCCTTACACGGTGCACTCCTTGCGCGTGGGGCTCCCCAGCGTGGGGACACCCCTGCGTGGCAGGGCACTCCATGCGCGCATCAGCACTGCGCATAGGCCAATGCTGAGTGTTAATCTTTAGTATCTTGATTCCTGATTGTATATATATTGAGTAAAAGCCATCTGATACAGAATTTTTAAAAACAAAATATGACATACTTTAACATTTTTGTTAACTTTAAAGTGATTGTCCTATAAAAAGTAAAACCTGTTCAACCAAATGTGGAGAAAACCAACTTGAATTCAGTATCTAGGATGGAACAAACATTATTAGTAGACAACAAAAATCCTTGCAGAATTAAGTTTCTTTGCCCTAAATTAAACAAACAAAAAGTCCTTATCCTCATTAAACAAGCAATAAATGCCAATTTTTAAAAATTGGAAAATAATTGAAAAGTAGTGTCACACTACCCAACAGACATTCACTGATAACATTTTGGTATTTTTCCTTCTAGTCTTTTATTTGTACTTGGGTAAATGAGTTTCCATTTAAACAAAGTTGTAATCAAACTAAATATTACTATTCACATCATGTTATCTTAGGCAATTCTCATGTTTCTGCACAATTATTTGTGATATGATATTCCATTAGCTGAAATAAACTAAGTTGAACATATAATATATAATGGAATTGCTTACAGTTTCACAACAGTCTGAAATGTTTAGTTAGAGATAAGCATATTAAGAATTTTCAGGCTTCTAAAAGCTAAACTTAATTTCTGGCAGGCATGACTAGTAATTACAACCAAAGCCAAATATTGTGGAGTCCTTTTTTTAGACTAAGCAATCTTGCCACTCAGCATATATAATCACTGAAACACTTACAGCATAATGATATCTGTTTAGCTACTGGCAACCATAAATGTCCCTGAAAGCCAGAAAAATGTAAAAATTCTCTTACATAATTGGCAAAACAAAAGTTATGCCTGAATAACTTGAAAATATAAAACTGTGGTCATAAAGAATGTTTATTAAAAAAATAAATAATAAAAATGTTTATTCTGAGAAAACTCATAATTACATATATTTTCACTGATTAGAAGGAGCTCTACAAAATATAAAAAACCAATCCAACACCAAAAAAAGTAATATATTTAACATTTCTGATTCATATTAGTATATCAAATTATTTTAATATTCTAAATGAAATTATTGGGGAAAATTATTAAATTTTCAAAAACAGACACCTGAGCATCTTATAGTACATACAGAATTTTCTTTTTAAAAGATAAAACAGATCTTTTCACCTCCAACTTAAAACCTGCCAATGGCTTACCATTATATATTCCAAAATTAAATTCCTTTCTGTGGTCTCCAAAAGGCAATATAATCAAGTTTCTGCTTTCTTCTCCAATTTTACCCCTTGCTACTCTCCTCAGTCACACTGCTTTTCTTTCAATTCCTTAAAGATGCCAAGCTCCTTCCTGTTTTATGGCCATTCCTTTGTCCAAAATGCTCTTCCTCCTAGCTGATCCATGGATCTTAACTTCAATGCTACTTCCCTTGAGGCCCAAACTCAGTAAAACAATGTATCTCTTACTACCACCAGTGACTCCATCACTGTTTGTTTCTTTCTTTGTGCTTAGAATAATTTATAAGTATTCAGTTAACATTATTTGCTCTATAATCTGCAAATCTACAAGGGCAAGGCAGATGCCAGCTTTGTCCGTCCTCTTAGTACCTGTCACACAGTGGGTATTCAATAAATAGCTGAGAGGAAACAAATGAAAAAAGTCTAACAGGTAGGGATACAAACCTGAAGGTCAATCATGGAAGAAACTTATGACATAATAAAGACATCCTAAATAATCACGGATGTGGCTAATTGTAGAAAGGCACTCAAACAAGGTGCCACGATAGAGAATTACAGGGAAGACCTAAATAGTATGATTGGAGAAGACTTTTCTCAAAAACTGATTCTTAAAGGAGAACTGAGAAATAGAAAGAGCAAGTTATATGAAGGGAAATGAGGAGAAAATTCCAAGCAAACAGAACAGTAGTATGTAGATGCTGAGGCAGGAAAATGTAAATGCCTGGACAATAATGTCTTTTAAAAGTCGAGATGAGAAGGTCAGTACATAAACACGACTGAATAAATTCATCACCAATACTACCAAGGCTTGTAGAAGTAATAACTTCAACTTGTTTAGCACCTCCCAAAGAAGTACAAAGGGAAATTACATTCTTAAAACACTGTCAAAAATTGATAAATATGGACACCTGATTAGGATGAGACTGGGTGAATTCAACAATGGGGATATGTCAAAATAAGAAATACAAAAGGAGCTTTCCAGCTTCTCCCACATCAAGGATCTTAATAACAGCCCCTGAATCCTTCTGTACCATTCCTTCTCTTCTGTGTTCCCCTTGACCCAGTAAATTGAGAGTCTGTTTATTCATATTTTGGTGATGCAATGTTTTTGCAAAATGGCAACAATAATCAAGGACACAACGTGGCTCTCCTCATTCAGAGGAAATGAAATTGTAGAATCCTATGAGGAATAGAAAATTACATTAAAAAGAAATAAGCAATAAATCCCCTTTCATATAATAGGTACTAGGCAAAATTACTTTTATATATGAATAATTGCAATAATAAACACCAATAAAGCAGGAGTAATGGCATCATTAGGAACAGTGAAATCGCTCAGGCAATGAAGAGACCACTGGTGCTCCCCAGTATCAGTCTACTTCACCGTTACTGGGAATATATCATTATACATAAATAAAAACCTCAAGAAATGCTCCTTTTCTAAAGATCTGCAAGTTCATAGTAAGAAATTGAATATACAAATGACAATGACCAGAAAACTTTCACCCACTATCAGCATAACCAGATAAGACCAAGTAAATCTGGCCCACTACCTGTAACAGTCAGTCAAGGAAGTTGGCCACTATCTACAATAAATAACCCAGTAAATCAAACTGCAATCCCTCAAATACCCAGGACTCTATCAATAACTGACAGCTTCCCTAATTTTTCCCCCACTTCCTACTTAGGACCAACCAGGGAAAGCTAAATATGTCCCCCTAACCAATCCCAATGGGTGCCCAGCTTCCAATCAGCCTGCCTCCAGCCTCCCCATGCCAGCAGCCTCCAATCAGGCACACCTGAAGTCTTTCCTTTTTTCCACTATAAAGCATTCTCACTTCTCTACTTGCCTTGAGACTCTGCCAAAGCAAGTAATGATGGCTGACTCCCTTGATACAGCAAGCTCTAAATAAATACCCCTTGTTCTCATCTAGGAGTTCTTCATTTATTTCCACAATAGGAGGTTCAACTGCTGTGGATTCTAGGAGAGAATGTATTTCCATGGTTTATGATCCTGAGAAGATGGGTAATGAGTGACAGGTGAGAAATCAGAGAGAAAAAAAGAAATTTGTTAAAACATCAAATTATAGCCTCCAAAAGTAAAAACCTTCTTTGATTGATCAGTATATACGACACCTGCATAGACATGTTTCACTGATGAAACCCATCTCTGACACACACCAGTTAAAAAACCAACATGTATGCATCATTATATACCTTGGTCTGTAATCCCTGTGGATTCTGGAAAAATAAAACACAGGGTAACTGCCTTCAAGGAAACTGAGGATCAATGAAGATAAGGCAATGGTTTTAGAATCAAATGACGATTTTATCATAAAGACAATGCAATATATGAAATGATTAGGTCCTCACACCACCCACAAAAATCTCATTTAGCCCCACTGTTGATCAGAACTACAGAGCTAATACTCTTACAAAACACAGTCTATCAGGCATTTAATTATTGTTTCTATGAGAAAATACTATTGTAGTTTGCCACAGATGGCAAGCCCTGTCTTCTTTGGAAACAGTAAAGCCCTACCCACAGCAACCCTAGATTGCCAGAGTAGCACCAGCGTTATTACAGATTGCTTATCCTCTTCTGCACCGTTTGCCACTAGAACTATTTAAATTTAAATTTAAAATAATGAAAATTAAATATAACCAACAATTTAGTTCCTTAGTAGCTACAGTCCAAGTGCTCAACAGTCACAAGTGGCTAGTGGCTATCATATCGGATAGTGCGGAAAGAACATTTCCATCACTGCAAAAAGTTCTATTGGATGGCACGGCTCTATATATCTATGAAGGAAAGTTTCTCAGTTTTCTACAGCACCATGAAAGAAAGCAACTCTCTCATTTACACTTTCATATATTCTGAGATATGGCACAAATTACAACTGGTCTCCAAATCTGATCTACTTTAAATATGGGGCATGCCAAAGCCAGGAATTCTTAGGTGGCTGCCTGTGAGTATCCAAGAAAGTGCCAATTCTTGCAGTCCATTTCTATGGATAATGCTTTGGTTTTCCGAGTTTTCACATATCCTTTATTGAAGCGTTAGATTCATCCACCTTTTATTTCAACAGGACTGTAATTAAAGACTATTCTCAAAACTACCGCCCTCTCCCTCCATTCTCTTCTTCAGAGCTGTGCTAATCCCTCTGGACCCGAACATCAGTGCCATGGGAGACATCTTGCTGGCTTTTGGATAAGTGGAAATGTATCTATCAGCACTGAAAAAGAGTGGAAATCAACAGGAGAAACAAGATGGGGCAAGGGAAGTAGAGCATACCAAAAAGAAATCCCATTCTTTAGAAATTAGGTTAGAAGAGGTAAATGCGTTTGATAGAAGAGAAGCAAAAGCCTGGGGGAGGGAGAAGCGACAGTGGTTCCAAAGTAAGAATCACTAGTAATCTCTGAAATGCCACCTGCAGTTGTGTTTAATCACCTATAAACCTTAGTGCTCCCTCAGTTATGAATTATACTTAAGAGGACACCTATTATGGGTGGCCATCGTTGGGGAACAGTCTTAAGGTTAAAGCACTAAAATGGAATATGAGATCCCTTATCTGCAAGCCAAAATACCTGAGAACAACAAAGATGGCCTACAGGTTTCTTAGGGAAAAGCTCTTTAAAACCCAGAATTCTATCCCCAGAAGTAGTCATTCAGTATGTGGGGGAAAATAAAGACATTTCATTTAGGAGCACATCAGAGCTTAAAGTATAAAGCCCAATGTACTTTTACTGGGGGGGCGGGGAATAGAGGGTGTATATTAGTGATATGAAAATAAATCAGAAGAAAAATTCAAAAATATATTTAAAAATCACAGTAACACAATTAAACTTAAATTAATAGATATGATCTTAAGTGGAGAACATATATTCTTTTCAAATGCCTACAGAACAGTTCTCAAAAATTATCAGGCTGAAGCACGGATGTGACTCAAGCAGTTGAGTGCCTGCTTCCCACATGGGAGGTTCCAGGTTCATTTCCACGTGCCTCTTAAAAAACAAAACAGGGAAGTGGATGTGGCTCAACTGATACCATGTCCGCCTACCATAAAGGAGGTCCAGGGTTCAAACCCAAGGCCTCCTGGCCTGTGTGGTGAGCTGGCCCAAGGAGTGTAATGCCACGCAGGGGTGACCCCTGCGCAGGGGAGCCCCACATGCAAGGAGTGTGCCCTGCAAGGAGAGCCACTTCGCACAAAAAAAGCGCAGCCCACCCAGGAGTGGCACTGCAGGCACAGAAAGCTGACGCAGCAAGATGATGCGACAAAAAGAGACAGATTCTCAGTGATGCCAAGAATGCAAGTGGACACAGAAGAACACACAGCAAATGGACACAAGAGAGCAGACAACGGGGGTGGGGGGACAAAGGGGAGAGAAACAAATAAAATAAATCTTTCAAAACAAAACAAACGAAAAAAACAATTCAGGACAGCCGATGTGGCTCAATGGATGAACGCCATCTTCCCACATATGAGGTCTGGGTTTGATCTCCAGCCCCTGGTGCATCAAAAAAAAAAATTATCATGCATACTGTGGTTACACTACAAGCCACTGATTGTACACTTTGGAAATTTTCATTGGTATGTGAATACCATCTCAATAAAACTGCTTTTTAAAAAATTATCATACAATGTGCCACAAAGAAAAGAAGAAATCCTTTAAAAATACTCTTCTAAATAGAAATTTCAGAAATTAAAAGACATGGAGAATACCAAATATTAATATATTAAAACCCAAGGAGAGTGTAGCAGGTGTAGCTCAGTGGTTGAGTGTGAGCTTCATATGTACAAGGTCCCAGGTTCAAACCCCAGTATCTCCCAAAAACTTAAAATTAAAATTAACAAAACAAGGAGGACAGGCAAAGAAATAGACTCCAAAAATGGATTGTCTTATATGCTTTTATTAGAAAATGAAAAAAGATTGAAAGATAAATAGTAAGTGTAACAAGCTTGAAACATGATAAAATAAATAAACTGGAAAAAGGGGCTTAATATGCAAAGCAGAATTAATGAAGAGAAAACAAAATTAAAAAGGAGATTTCACTTAAGCAAGTCATATCATGAGGGGGAAAGAAAATCAAGTAAAGCATATACTGAGTAATTATTAAATCCAAGCACCATAGGCCAGATGCTAGTGAGAGAATGCTGAAAAAGACCGACATATGTTGGCTTGATCCAAACCACAGATGGTCTAGTAATGACTCTTAGAAGGAAAACTCAGGCCATCAGTATTCCTAGCTTCCATTCTTTTTCTTTAGAGTTTGACTTTGTTCTTGTTGGAAACTAAAAATTAACATTTATTTGGATTCAGTATTTTCTTTATGATCTGGATTTCTTCTTTTAGCATCACTCACAAATGAATAGTTACAGTGGAAAATCTATTTCTCATTGTTTCAACACCCTCTGCATTTCTCTGTTCCTTCATTTTTTTTTCTTTTTCCCATCAGTGCCATTCTCCTACCCACGGATTCAATTTGTGGATGTTAATTTACAAATCAACGAAGTTATAAAGAATGTCCACAACTCTGACTGTAAAAATGTCAACCTAGGACCAATCTACCCAATGACTCAGTGTATAAAGTATCATGCAGATGCTGGTAAAAGCATCCGGCATAAGCTGTTGCTTTTTCAGTCTTAATAAATAATGTACAACTAATACAAAATATCAATTTCATTCTGTCTCTAGTTACTATACCACATGCATTATCTTATCTCCAGCTAAAGGTAGTACTTCTACTCAAACCCACTGCTGAAGACTGAATTAAATTTCCTTGGCAGTAATGTGCTTGTAGCATGCTTATCTGCCTCTGTCTTTTCTATTTCTCATCTTAAGTGTTTTGGAAATGTAAAAGCAATTTAATTTACTACCACCTTTCTACTAACCCAGCTAATCAATTGAGCCAAGTGTAAAATGGCAAACAGCACTGCCATTTGTCCAAACACACAAAAACTCCTTGATCTTAATTAAGATGACATATCACTGAGAGATTAAACCACCTCTCTGCTATTTTATAGGTTCCACTTCGTGCAACAATGTATCATTAGGAACGAGAGGTGATTATTTATATCAGTACATACTGAGTACTAATTAAATGCTATCATTGTCCAACATTTAGTTATATGAACAAACCCAATGGAGTCAAATTATTACCATAAAGTTATTGTTTATCAATATATACTGATAAATATATACTTTACCAGGCACTGTGCAAGACTAACTTCTGTATAGTAAAATTCAGAAGAGTCACAAGTATGATTCAAAACAAAGAATTCCTAAAAGCCTAAAAATCATCTATGTGTGTCTTTGGTAAGACTTGTTTTTGTGGAATTAAATTTAAATGCTGGCATATGTGATGTCCTGGGTGATAACCAACATATAAAACTACATCATAAAACTTCCAAATTGAACCTGAAAGAGTCTGGGAAGCTACGAGCACAAGCTCACACACCATAAAGAAATATCTTTGGAGAAGTGGATGTGGCTCAAGCAACTAAGCTCCCGCCTACCACACAGGAGGTCCCAAGTTTGGTTCTGGTGCATCCTAAAAAAGACAAGCAAGACAGCAAGCTGGTGCAACAAGATGATGCAATAAGAGACACAAGGAGGAAAAACATAATGAGAGACAGAACAAAGCAGAAGGGGAGATGGCTCAAGCAATGAGGCACCTCCCTCCACACAGGAGGTCACAGGTTTGGTTACTGGTGCCTTCTAAAATGAGACAAGCACACAACAAATATACACAGCAAAGGCAAACAACAAGGGGGTAGGAAGACATAAAATAAATCTTAAAAAAAAAATCTTTGTGTTAAATCTCATTTTAGTATGATATAATAACAGCACAGATTACTAAAAAAAAAAATCACATGATGTTTTATGGACCAATCAAGAGACATGAACTAAAGAACAGAAAAGAATGAAGTTTGTTCAAAAAGCCACTCAACATGTTAATTTTAGTGTTTTTCACTTCATCAAATATTTACTTAGTTCCTATTATGTACCTAGTAATGTGCTATATGTCCAAAGCATGTTTTTTCTATTATATTTGGCCATTTTTATGAACATATTTGGATATGTTCCTTCTTTTTAAAAATGGCATACTGGTATATAACTGAAAACCAAAAAGTGCACATATTTTAAAATATACAATTTGTTAAGGCTTAATATACGCAAAAACGATAGTTGTCAAACCGTCACTACAATAATAAAAAGAACATACACAACTTTCCCCAAAGTTTCCTTAAGAAAGACCTTTTATAATCTCTCCTTCTCAACTCTCCCAGCCCCACATCCCCTCCTGCCTTTGCTCCCTTCCCGGGCAACCACTTATGTGCTTTCCACCTCTACAAATTCATTTGCATTTTCTAGAATTTTAAATAAGTAGGATCATACAGTATGTACTTTCTTGCCTGGCTTCTCACTCTATGTAAATATTTTCAGCTCCATCCATATTGTTAGTTGTATCAATAGTCCATTTTGCTTATTGCTAAGAAACATGTCATTGTATGGATATATCACAATTGGTTTATCTATCCACCTGCTAATGGACGTTTGGATTGTTCCCAGTTTTTTCATGGCTATTAACAAATAAAGCTGTGATGATTCATGTACAAGTCTTTATACACACACGTTTTCCTTTTCATTGGACAAAAACCTAGGGTCACATGGTAGGTGTATGTTTTTAACTTTTTAAGAAACGGAAAACACCAAAGCGGCAGCATCATTTTACATTTCCACTAACTGTGCAAGAAAAGTGTAGTTACTCTACATCTTTGCCAATATTTGGTATGATCAGAATTTTGACTTTTAGCCATTCTAACAGGTATACAGTGATAATTCATTATGATTTTAATTTGCATCTCCCTAATGACATGGATCATATTTCCATGTGTATATTTTCCAACATTATATCTAATTTGGTGACATATCTTTTCAAATCTTATTTTTATCTGGTAAGAGTTTAATATCCACATTATAAGAACTCTTAAAATAAAAAGAAAATCCAATTAAAAATGACAAAAGACCTGAACAGATACTTCTCCAAAATGTTCAAATCTTTTTCCCCATTTACTTTCAGTTTCCTTAGTATTGAGTTGTGAGAGTTCTTCGTATAGTCTGAATACAAGTCTTCTGTCAGATGTATAATTTGCAAAATATATTCTCCCAATGATTTTTTTTCATTCTCTTAGACTGTCTTTCAAAGGGCAGAATTTCTTAAATTTTATGAAATCCAATTTATAAAATTTCACTTTTACGGAACTTTTCCTATATCATACTAAGAAATCTTTGTATTATCCAAGATCATAAATATTTTCTCCAATACTTTCTTCTAGAAATTTCTAGTTTTAAGTTTTTATACTTAATTCTATGATCCATTTTGAGTTATTTTTTGTATTATGGTGCAAGGTAGGGATTGAAGTTCAACTTGTGTTATATTAATCCAATTATTTGAGTACTTAAAAAAAAAAAGATTTATTTATTTATTTCTCTCCCCTGCCCCCCCACCCCAGTTGTCTGTTCTCTGTGTCTGTTTGCTGCGTCTTCTTTGTCTGCTTCTATTGTTGTCAGCGGCATGGGAATCTGTGTTTCTTTTTGTTGCATCATCTTGTTGTCAGCTCTCTGCGTGTGCAGCACCATTCCTGGGCAGGCTGCACTCTCCTTCGCGCTGGGCAGCTCTCCTTACAGGGTGTACTCCTTGCGTGTGGGGCTCCCCTACGCGGGGGACACCCCTGCGTGGCAGGGCACTCCTTGCGCACATCAGCACTGCGCATGGGCCAGCTCCACACGGGTCAAGGAGGCCCAGGGTTTGAACCATGGACCTCCCATGTGGTAGACAGATGCCCTAACCACTGGGCCAAGTCTGCCCCCTTGAGTACTATTTATTGAAAGCATCATCCCTTTCTACTGAATTTACCTTTCAACCTTTGTCAAATATCAAAAGATCATATATGCATGTGGGTCTATTTCTGGACCCTCTATTTTGTTGAAATGACCTAACTTATCTATCTTTACATGAATAATATACTGCCTTGATTACTGTTACTTTATAGTATAAAACCATGAAATTAGGCAGTTCAAGTCCTCCAACTTTATTCTTTTTCAAAATGGTTTGGTTGTTCCAGGTTCTCTGCATTTCCATACAAATTTCTACAAAAATATCTGCTGAGACGTTGAATGAGATTGCATTGAAACTGTACAATATTGAATCTTTTGATCCATGAACACAGTATATCTCCTGATTTATTTAGGTCTTTAATATTTCTATCAAAAATGCTTTGCAATTTTCAGTGTACATGTCTAACATATTTTGCTGAATTTATCTCTAAATATTTATATTTCTGATGATAAAGTAAATATTTTAATATTAATAGTCAATTGTTTATTGCTAATACAGAGAGATATAATGAATTAATATATATTAAACTAATATACTGCCACCTTCCCAAACTCACTTATTAGTGCAAGTAAATCTTTTGTAGATTCCATAAGATTTCCTACATAGACGATCATGTTATCTGTAAATAAAGACAGTATTGGGAAGTGGACTTGGCCCAGTGGTTAGGGCGTCCGTCTACCACATGGGAGTTCCATGGTTCAAACCCTGGGGCCTCCCTGACCTGTATGGAGCTGGCCCATGCGCAGTAGTGATACGTGCAAGGAGTGCCGTGCCACGCTGGGGTGTCCCCCGCATAGAGGAGCCCCAAGCGCAAGGAGTGCGCCCCGTAAGGAGAGCAGCCCAGCGCAAAAGAAAGTTCAGCCTGCCCAGCAATGGCGCCACACACACGGAGAGCTGACACAACAAGATGACACAACAGAAAGAAACACAGATTCCTGTGCCACTGACAACCAAGGCAGACAAAGAAGAGCACGCAGCAAACAGACACAGAGAACAGACAACTGGGGCGGATGTGGGGGGGGGGGGGGCGAGGGCCGAGAGAAATAAATAAGTAAATCTTTAAAAAAAAAACAGTATTACTTCTTCCTTTACAATTTTAATGCTTTTTTTTTTTCAAATCTGTATGCGTTATTTTCTCTTTCATTATTAGACTTATTAGAGACTCCAGTACAGAGTTGAACATAAGTGGTAAAAGCAGACATCTCTGCCTTATTTCTAATCTTAGGAGAAAAGCATTCAGTCTTTCACCATTAAGTATGAGATTAGTTGCAGATATTTCATAGACGTGTTTATCAGGTTGAGGAATATCCCTTCTAATTCCCTAGTTGCTGACGAGTTTTTATCAGAAATGGAACTTCGATTTTGTCAAATTCTTTTTCTACATCTCTTGCAATCCAATGATTATATGGTCCTTCATTTTTAGACTGTTAACATGGTAAATTGCTTTGACTGATTTTTTTATTTTAAACCTAACTTGCATTCCTGGGATAAACCCCACTTAGTCATGATGTAAGATTTCTGCTCTTTGACTTTCATTTGCTCTTAGTTTTACTGTTCTAATTTTGTAAGATGGAAGCTGAGGTCATTATGTTTATTGATACAAATTTCCCCATTAGTAGCACTTTAGCTGTAGTCCACAATTTTTATATGTTTTCATTTTTATTTGGTTCAAAATACTAATTTCCTTTTTGATTTCTTGTTTACCCTATCACTCAGAAGAGTGTAATGACTTTAAAATAACTGGGGATGTTCCAGATACCTTTCATTATTGTTTTCTAGTTTAATTCTGCTGTGGTCACAGAACCTATTTTGCATGCCTTTAATTTTTTAATTTATTGAGACTTGTATTATAAGTCAGAATACGTTCTACTTTGGTCACTGTTCCATGTACACATGAAAAAAAATGTGTATTCTGTTGTTGTGGGAAGTGTTCTATGTTTGTTAATTGCATCGAACTGACTTTGATATTGCTAGTCTTCTATATATTACTCTTTCTCTCTTGTTCTATCAATTATTAACAAGGAAGCTTTACCTATTTCTCACTGACGTTCTGCGTGTTTTCGTTTCCTGTATTTTAAAGCAAACAGGTGCATAAACATTTAGGATTATGTCCTGTTAACAAATTAATCCTTTTATCAAATATGAAATAATCGAAATAACCCTAATTACTTCTGCTAATATCTTTGCTCTGAAATAGGATATTAATTTAATAGGATATTAACTTTCTTTAGTGTTAGCATGATTCCTTTCACTTTATACTTATTTGCATCTTTATATTTAAAGTGCATTTTATGTAAGCAGCATATCATTGCATCTTGCTTTCTAATTTTATTTGACAATTTCTGCCTTTTAATTGGGGTGTTTAGACCATTTTCATTTAAAGTGATTATTAATGAGCTTCGGTTTAAATCTACCATCTTGTTATTTGTTTTCTATTTGTCCCACCTGTTCTTGTTGCCCTTCTTTTTTCTGCCTTCTTTTGGACTGAGTGCTTTTTATGATTCCATTTTCTCCACTTTGTTGGCCTATTAGCAATTCCCTTTTGTGTTATGCTTGCTCTAGGGTTTACAGAATACAAGCTTATAGGCTACCTTAAAATGATATTAGACCACTATGTATATCGTAAGAATGACACAAGAGTATAATTCTACTTCTCTTATACTGGCCTCTGTGCTGTTGATGTTGTATATTTTACTTCTAGATCTATTAAAAACTCCACAATACATTGCTATTCTTGCTTTAAAATAGTATCTTTATTTTCAATTATCCTTTCAAGAATTATAATAAGAAAAAAGCCGTATTTACCCATGCAGTGATTTTTACTCCTTTGCATAGATCCATACTTCCACCTGCTATAATTTTTCTTCTGCCTGAGGGACTTCCTTGGACATTTCTTGTGATGCAAGATTGTTAATGAATTCTTTCATGATTTGTAGGTTTAAAGAGTTTTTATTGTACTTTTATTTCTGAAAGATATTTTCGCTCAAAACAATTCCAACAAGGCAGATTTTTTAAATTTTAATTTTCTTTCAGTTCTATAAAAATACTGCTTTACTATCTGCTGACTTGCATTGTTTCTGTTAAGATAACTGCTGTCATCCTTATCTTCATTCTTCTGTTTTTAAGGTATCTTTTTTCTATCCGTTTATAAGATTTTTCACTTTATTACCAGTTATAGCAGTTTGATACTGCTTATGAATTCCAAAAATAGATATAGGATTGTGTTTGTAAACTTGTCTGTTCCTCTGGGCATATTAGACTGTATTAAATTCAGAGGTTTCACTTTTATTTTATTAAATTATGATTAGAGATTTGATTGGGTCATGTCAGTAGGACATAGAGTCCCCACCCCCTTGGTAATCACAGAGACAACAACACAGAGGAGAGAGGTGAAGTTTTGTTGCTGGAGCCCTGGGAAGTAAATACACAGGAGAAGAACACAGAGGAAGAGAGACAATTCATTAGACAGGCTCCTGCAGCCCTGGAATAAAGACAATCCATTCACCTGACAGTCTATAGCTGACCTTGTGGAAAGAATAGAGCAGCTGAGTCCAGAAAGAACCAAGCCCCAGGGAGAGAGACAAAGCCTTATGCCAGCCTACAGCTGAGACTGGAAGGAGCTGGGACCACAGAGCCTTACAAGGAAGAGGACGGCTGAACCCTTACAGAGACCAGCAGCCATCTTGCTGCAACACGCGGCAACACTTTGGTGAGGGAAGGAACTTATGCTTTATGGCCTTACGACTGTAAGCTTCTACCCCAAATAAATACTCTTCAAAAAATCCAACAGATTTCTGGTACTTTGCATGAGCATTCCCTTGGCTGATTATTTAAGCAATTTGACTATTTAAAATACCATGTGCTGGGAAGTAGCTGTGGCTCAATCAATTGGGCTCCCATCTACTATATGGGAGGCCCTGGGTTTGTGTCCTGGGGCCTCCTTGTGAAGGCAGGCTTGCCCGCAGACGCTGCAGAGCACCGCCCGGCCCGCAGGCACCATAGAGCGCCACCTGGCCAGCAAGCACTGCAGAGAGCCGACTCAGCAAGGTGACGCAACAACAACAAAAAAAGAGAGACAAGCAAAAACACAGGAGAGCACACAGTGAATGGACACAGAGAGCAGACAGCAAGCAAGCTACAAAGGGGGAGGGGAAATAAAATAAATAAATACAGACACAGAAGAACACATAGCAAATGGACACAGAGAGCAGACAGCACGCAAAGAGCCACAAGGGGGGGAAGGATTAAAAAAATACCATGTGCTTTGGTAAAGTATTTTTGTTTCTGTGGTTGGGGTTTGTTAAGCTTTCTGGATCTGAGATTTCATCAAATTTGAAATTTCCTGGCAATGAATTCTTCAGATAAACTTTCTCTTCTCCTTTGGGGCCTCCAATTTCACATCTATTAGTCTGTTTGACATTGTCCCACAGCTCAGTCTTTTTTATGACTTTCCTTCTAGATAGTGTTATTGCTAAAACCATCTTAAAGTATCTAAAATTGCTTATCTCACAATTGAACATATGGACGACAATTAGAATACTGGTTTTAAAATGTCTATGCCCAATAATTCTATTATCTACGCCGTTTCTAAATTGGATTCTATTGATTACTTTTTCTCATTGTGGATCATATTTTCTTGTTTCTTTACATGTGTGATAACTTTTTACTGAGTGCCAGACATGGTGGGTTTTACCTTATTTACTGTTAGACATTCTTTAGCCATGGTTAAATTACTTGGAAACAGTTTGATTCTTTTTGGGTCTTGATTTAAACTATGTTAGGCAGGACCAGAACATGTTTAGACAAGGGCTAATATTTTCCTACCAATGAGACAAAATCCTCCTGAGTACTCTACTCTATGCCCCATGTTTCCAGGGTTTTCCATTCTGTTTTTTGGAGACACAAACTATTCCTAGTCCTTTGTAAAAGTTCAAAGTTTGTTCCTCCTGCTCCTGTCTGGTGATTCTTACCCTGGCCTTGGATAGTTTCCTCACACTCGAGTGATCAATACTGAGCTAAGGACTTGAGGGGGACACTCTGCAGAGGTCCAGAATTTTCTCCCTGGGCAGCTGCCTTCTCTTTGCCAGAGTAGAATTCTATAAATTCTAGTCACCTTGGCCTCCTCAGACTCTCAACTCTATCTCCTCAACTCAGGGAAACTGACACTTGGGTTCAGCCTCCTTGCAACTCTGCCCAGAAACCCTTCTCAGGTAGTAAGCAGGAGCAAAGACAGGATTCACCTTGTTTATTTCTCATCTCTCAGAGATCAGTGTTCTTCAGTGCTTCATGTCCAATGCCTTGAAAACCACTGTTTAATATATTTTGTCTGTTTTTTCAATTGTTTCAGGTGGAATGGGAAATCTGACCCCTGTTATTTCATCTTCACCTGAAGCCTAAATTTAATGCATTTCTAAGACAATATTTCATTATAAAGCAATTAATTACAATAGTCATAAATAATTTTTTATTACTCTCTATAAGATTCATGCTATAAGAATTCTATAAGAGTCAATCAGGCAAGGTTCTTTGCACTACATGCACAAAATATAGACAAAACAGAGAAAGGCTCTACAAATAAACAGTGGAGGGTATGGTCTAGGAGATAGGACTTCATAATTTACAAAATACTTTCATCTCTCATTTCGTGGTCTGGACAACTATGAGGTTAAATGGTTAAGATACTTTTAGTTCTACTGTTCAGTTACTGAAAGTGGTTCAGAGAGGTTACATGATACATCCAAGGTTAGATAAGAAGAAAGGTAGGGGGAAACGGATTTTGGCCCAGTGGTTAGAGAGTCCGTCTACCACATGGGAGGTCCGCGGTTCAAGCCCCGGGCCTCCTTGACCCGTGTGGAGCTGGCCCGTGCGCAGTGCTGATGCGCGCAAGGAGTGCAGTGCCACACAGGGGTGTCCCCCGCGTAGGGAAGCCCCATGCGCAAGGAGTGCACCCATAAGGAGAGCCACCCAGCGCGAAGGAGGGAGCAGCCTGCCCAGGAATGGTGCCGCCCACACTTCCCGCGCCGCTGACGACAACAGAAGCGGACAAAGAAACAAGATGCAGCAAAAAGACACAGAAAACAGACAACCAGGGGAGGGGAGGGGAATTAAAATAAATAAAAATAAATCTTTAAAAAAAAAAAAAAGAAGAAAGGTAGAACTAGAAGATTAAGTGCCAGTTTCTCATCAGAATACATGGGAGCAAAAAGGTAATGAAATGAAATATATTAAGTGCTGAAAGAAAACAATTGTCAACCAAGAATCTTTTATCTAGTGAGAATGTCTTTCAGAACTGAAGGAGCGATTAAGACATTCCTCAAACAGCTTGAGGCAGTTCATCACTAGAGATATCCTATGAGCAATGCTAAAAGGAGTTTTTCAGACTGAAAGGAAAGAACACTAGACAGTGGACCAAAGTGGCATAAAGAAACAAAAACCTCTGATAAAGATAATATGGGTAATTACAAATTTTGGGCATGTAACTCCATTTTTTACTTCTTACAGGTTTTAAGATTCAAATGCATAAAAAGTAATGATAAAACTATGGTTTTGGACATACAATATATAGAAGCACAATTTATAATTACAAATACAACAAAAAGGTGGGAGACAGGGGTATATGCATATGCTATTACAAATTTAGGATTAAATTTAAGCCTCATGGTAATCACAAAGAAAACATATGAAAATACCTACAGAAACAAATGAGAAGGGACTCCAAAGGGTAGAATACAAAAAATCAAAGTAGGAAATAATGGAAGAACTGAGGGACAAAAAAGGTATAAGACTTACAAAGACCAAATATGAACATAGCAGAAGAAAGTTGTAAATTACCAGAAGTTACTTTAAATGCAAATGGATTAAAATTTCTAGTCAAATGGAAGAGACTGACAGAACTAATTTTAAAAAAACATGACCTAATCATCATATGTTGTTTACAAGGGACTCACCTTAAATTCAAAGACATAAGTAGATTGAAAGTGAAAGGATGGAAAAAGGATAAACTAAAAGAGAACTGGGGTAGCTATGCTAATATCTAATAAAACAGACTTCACATCAAAAATGTTACAAGGCAGGGAAGTGACTCAGGCAACTGAGCTTCCGCCTACCACATGGGAGGTTGCTGGTTTGGATCCCGCTGCCTACTAAAGAAGACAGTGAGCTGGAAAAATAAGCAGGCATGGCAAGCTAACAGAACAAGACATACAAGAAGAAAAAGCCTAAGGAGAAACACAACAAAGCAGGGAGCAGAGGTTCCCAATGCCTCCTAAAGAAGAGAGTAAGCTGATGCTATGGGCATGCATGGCGAACTGATGCAACAAGATGACACAACAGGGAAGCGGACTTGGCCCAGTGGTTAGGGCGTCCGTCTACCACATGGGAGGTCCGCGGTTCAAACCCTGGGCCTCCTTGACCCGTGTGGAGAGCTGGCCAATGCGCAGTGCTGATGCATGCAAGGAGTGCCGTGCCAGGCAGGGGTGTCCCCCATGTAGGGGAGCCCCACGTGCAAGGAGTGCGCCCCGTAAGGAGAGCCGCCCAGCGTTAAAGAAAGTCAGCCTGCCTAAGAATGGTGCCGCCCACACAGAGAGCTGACACACAAGATGACACAACAAAAAGAAACACAGATTCCTGTGCTGCTGACAACACCAGAAGTGGACAAAGAGGAAGATGCAGCAAATAGACACAGAGAACAGACAGCCGGAGTGGGGGTGAAGGGGAGAGAAATAAATAAATAAATCTTTAAAAAAAAAAGATGACACAATATGTTCTTTCACAACAAGCTGATAGGACAAGAGACACAAGAAGAAAAAACATAATGAGAGCAGGGAGCAGAGGTTCCCAGTGTCTCCTAAAGAAGAGAGCGAGCTGATATAATAGGCAGGCACGGCAAGCTGATGCAACAAGATGACACAACATGAGACAATGCTAAAACAGAATGATAAACAGAATGAGAGACACAACAAAGCAGGGAGCAGAGGTGGTTAAAGCGATTAGGCAACTCCTTCCCACATCAGAGATTCTGGGTTCGGCTCCCAGTATCTCCTAAAGAAACAAGGAAGACAAACAGACATAGCAAGTGAGAAAACAAGGGGGTGGGGAGAAAGAAATATAATTTTTAAAAAAACTGTTACAAGGCAGCTGGGGTCCCTCCCCTTAGCATTAGCAATGGGAGGAATAATTAATAGCTTAAAAGATACTACACAAGCCAGAGCTTCCTCTCTCTGCCTAGAGAAACATCCTTCTCTTGCATTTCTCAGCAAGCTCTGTTCTTTCCCCCATTTCCCAGTAAATTCTTTTTACTGGCCTAACTAAAAAAACAAAACAAAACAACAAAACGTGTTACAAAGGACAAAGAAAATCACTAAATACTGATAAAGGGATCAATTTAAAAAGAAGACATAATTCAGATGGGATCTCTCTTCATAAGACTTTCATGCTAATGTGCTGGAGGTGCAGTTAGTGTCAGGGTTTAAGATATATTTAGGGGATTTGAATCTCTGGACTGACAATGTGATAGCCAGGTCCTGAGCCTCAACAGACTCCAGCACCTACAATCTGACTTATTGGGCTCACCACACTCAGCTAAGATGGAGTTGAAGAAGGACAACCACCACACCATGGAGCCTAGAGTGATTACAACTGAAAGTGGGAGGATTGTATCCAGCATCCAGGTGGAATCTGAGCCTCCTCTTGACATAGAGGTGCAATGGACACAACCAATCCAATGTCCACATAGAAAAGGTGGCATTGGATTGAGGAAAGTGGACATGATGGCTGATGGGTATGGGGAAAGGCAGGAAGAGATGAGAGGTGGAGGCGTCTTTGGGACATGGAGCTGCCCTGGATGGTGCTTCAGGGGCAATCACCGGACATTGTAAATCCTCACAGGGCCCACTGGATGGAATGGGGGAGAGTGTGGGCCATGGTGTGAACCGTTGACCATGGGGTGCGGGGGTGCCCAGAGATGTACTTGCCAAATGCAATGGCTGTGTCATGATGATGGGAGGGAGTGTTGCTGAGGGGGGGGAGAGGTGGGGTGGGGGAGGTAGGGTTCAATGGGACCTCATATATATATATTTTTAATGTAATATTATTACAAAGTAAATAAAATAAAATAAAAAAAAGAAGACATAATTATTATAAATATGTATGCAGCTAATGGCAGAGCCCCAAAATGTATGAAGCAAATATATTGGCAGATTTGAAGGGAGAAATAGACGCTTCTACATTATTAGTAGGAGACTTCAATACATCACTTTCAACAATGGATAGGACATCTAAACATCTACACAGAGTATCAATAAGGAAATAGACTACTTGAATGATACTATAAGTCAACTAGACCTATCAGAAATACAGAACACTTCACCCAACAACAGCAGAATACACATTTTACTCTAGAGCACAATGAACATTCTCCAGATAAACCATGTTAGGTCACAAAACAAGTCTCCATAAATTTAAAAAATAATGAAATAAACAATGTATCTTCTCTGATCACAATGGAATGAAACTAGAAATCAGTTAACAGAAAACTGGAAAGTTCACAAACGTGGAATTTAAACAATGCGCTCTTAACCAATTGATCAATGAAGAAATCACATGCGGAAATTAGGAACTATCTTGAGACAAATGAAAACTACAACATATCAAAACTTATGGGATGCAGTGAAGACAGTGTGGAGGGATAAATTTGTAAGAGGTAAATTATAAGTTTAAGTGCCTATGTTAACAAAGAAGGAAAATCTCAATCAATAACCTAACTTCACTCATTGAGGAACTAGAAAAAGAGCAAACTAAACCCAAAGAGAAAAGAAGGAAGGAAACAGCAAAGACCAGAGAGAAGATAAATGAAAAGAGATTAAAAAAAAAAAAAAAATCAACAAAACCAAAAGTTGGTTATTTGAAAAGATGAATAAAATCTTTTTATTTATCTTTCAAATTTAGCTAGAAAGAAAGAGAGGATGCAAATAACTAAAATCAGAAATGATGAGGAACAGCATAACTACTGCTATTCAACACTATACTATAAGTTCTAACCAGAGCAATTAGTAAAAAAAAAAAAAAGTATAAAAAGAATCCAAATTGGAAAGGAAGAAGTAAAACTTTCCCTATATGCACATGACATGACCCAATATATAGAAAATTTTGAAAAATCTACAACAAAGCTACTAGAGCTAATAAATGAATCCAGCAAAATGGTAGGGTACAAGATCAACACGCAAAATTCAGTAGTATTTCTCTACACTAGCAATGAATAATATGAAGAATTCAGGAAAAAAATTCCATTTACAATAGTAACTAAAAGAATCAAATTATCTAGGAATAAATGTAACCAAGGATATAAAGGACTTATACATGAGAAACTACAAAACAATGCTAAAAGAAACCAAAAAGGACCTAAATAAATGATAGGACATTCTGTGTTTATGAATTAGAAGGCTAAATATTGTTAAGATGTCAATTCTACCCAAATTGATTTATACATTCAACACAACTCCAATAAAAATTCCAATAGCACTCTTTCCAGGAATGGAAAAGCAAATCACCAAATATATAGGGAAAGGCAGGGGGCCCCAAATAGCCAAAACCATCATGAAAAAGAACAAAATTGGAGGACTCACATTCCCTGATTTTAAAACTTATTACAGGGAAGTGAATGTAGCTCAACCAGTTAGGTGCCCACCTACCACATGGGAGGTTCTGGTGCCTCCTAAAAGAAGATGAGCAGACACCTCCCCCACCACAACAAGCTAGATGCCACCCCTGCTGCAACAAAAACCGAACTGAACACCACACCCACTGCAACAAGCTAAGCATCACCCCTGCTGCAATGAGCAGATACCACAAGCCAAGAGACACCATAGTCCACGGGAAGCAGATTTGGTTCAGGCCATTGGGTACTTGCCTCTCAGGTTAGAAGTACTGGGTTCGAGTCCCAGTGACTCCTGGAGAAGGCAAGCAAACACTGAGCAGACAGATGAGAGACCCATCTGGGGAAGGGTGGGCAGGGATAAATAAAGAAAAGTAAAGTAAATAAATAAATCTTTTTTTAAAAAACTTATTAAAAGACACAGTAATCAAAACAGTATGGTACTGGCACAAGGACAGACATAAAAACAAATGGTATTGATTTATTAAGAGTTCAGAAATAAACCCTCACATCTATGGCCAATTGATTTCCCCACCCAATGGGGAAAGAACAGTCTCTTCAACAAATGGTGCTAAGAAAACTGGATATCTAAATGCAAAAGAATGGATCAAAGACTAAATATTTAAGAAACCAAACTCTGAAACTCCTACAAGAAAACATACGAAAGTCTCTCCAGGACTTTGGGTTAGGGAATGGCTTCTTACACTCCACACCAAAAGCACAAGCAAACAAGAAAATAGATAAATGAGACCTCATCAAAATTAAAAACTTTCATGACTCAAAAGATTTCATCAAGGGAAGCAGATCTGGCTCAAGCAACTGGGCTCCCATCTACCATGTGGGAGGTCCAGGGTTCAATTTCCAGGGCTTCCTGATGAAGGCAAGCTGGCCCAGTGGCAAGTGGCCTGAGCAGAGAGCTGGCCCATATGGGGTGCGGGCTCAAACAGCAAGCTGGCCCAAGAGGAGTACAGGCCCACGCAGGAGTACTGGCCCACACAGCAAGTGGGCCTGACTGGAGAGCTGGCACAGCAAGATGATGCAACAAAAAGGGACACAAAGGAAAGACAATAAGAGATGCAGCAGACCAGGGAGCTGAGGTGGCACAAGAGATTTGAGCACCTCTCTCCCACTCTGGAAGGTCCCAGGATCAGTTCCCTTTGCCACCTAAAGAGAAGACAAGCAGACACAGAAGAACATACAGCAAATGGACACAGAGAACAGATGGGGGGGTGGCAAATAAATAAATCTTAAAAAAAAAAACTTCATGAAAGTAAAAAGACAATGTACGGCACTTATTGTTTATATATGAATGATATACTTCAATAAAACTTTTTAATGAAAACAGATAACATACAGAATGGAAGAAAATACTTGGAAATCACATATCCAATGAGGGTTTAATATTCAGAATATATGGAGAAATCCCATAGCTCAACAACAAAAAGATCAACAACCCAATTTTTTAAACAGGCGAAACACTTGAATAGACATTTCGCCAAAGATACACAAATGGCCAAAAAGCACATGAAAAAATGCTCAACATCATTATTCAACATCAAATGTAAATCACAACCAAAGTAAGATATCATTTCATACATACTAAAATGGCTATTTTTAAAAAACAACAAAATAACAAGTGTTAGAAAGGATGCAGAGAAATAGAAAGCCTTTACATTGTTGATAGGAATGCAAAATGCATACCTGCTGTGAAAAATGGTTTGGCGGTTCTTCAAAAATTTAAAATTCAATTACCCTATTACCCAGAAATCCCACTCCTAGGTATTTATCCTAGAACTGAAAGCAGGGACTTGAACTGGTACTTGTACACCAATGTTCACCACAGTGTTATTCATAATAGCCAAAGGTGAAAGCAACTCAAGTGTCCATCAACAGTAAAATAAATAAAATGTAATCTATCTATACAATGGAATATTATTCAACCATAAAAAGAAGTGAAGTACTGGTATATGTGACAACATGTATGAACCTTGAAGACATCATGTTGAATGAAATAAGCTAGATATAAAAGGACAAATATTGTATGATCTCACTGATACAAAATACTAAGAACAAGCAAATTCATAGACAGAAGGCAGAATACTGATTACTGGGGGTGGGGGGAGCATGGGTAATGGGGAGCTATTGGTAAATGAGTTAAGTTTTAGTTATGGGTGATGAAAACAGTGTGGAAATAGTAGTAAAAGGTACACAGAATTATCAGTGTCCTTACTGTCAAAGAACTGTTCACTTAAAATAGCTAAAATAATGTATATGTTATGTATTTTTACCACAAATAAAAATAAATTAATAATTTTTTTTTAATATTGCTGGTCCTCACCCCTAGAGTTTCTGATTCACTATATCTGGTTTTTTTGGTTTTTGTTTTTTTTTTAAGATTTATTTTTATTTATTTAATTCCCCTCCCCTCCCCCGGTTGTCTATTTTCTGTGTCTTTTTGCTGCGTCTTGTTTCTTTGTCCGCTTCTGTTGTCAGCGGCACGGGAAGTGTGGGCGGCGCCATTCCTCGGCAGGCTGCTCCCTCCTTCGCGCTGGGCGGCTCTCCTTACGGGTGCACTCCTTGCGCGTGGGGCTCCCCTACGCGGGGGACACCCCTGTGTAGCACGTCACTCCTTGCGCGCATCAGCACTGCGCACGGGCCAGCTCCACACGGGTCAAGGGGGCCCCGGGCTTGAACCGCGGACCTCCCATGTGGTAGACGGACGCCCTAACCACTGGGCCAAAGTCTGTTTCCCCACTATATCTGGTTTTGAGTCCAAGAATTTGCATTTCTAACATATTCCCAGATGGTTTTGATGCTGTTGGTCCAGGGATCATACTTTGAAAACCTCTGCCCAAAATCTATTCATTATTCCACTTTCCAAGTTGAGCAGTTCTTCAAATCTCTAATACCTTCTGCCCCATACTCACTCTCACTGAGGACATAGAAGCAATGAGAAGATGATTTCCGCTCCCAAAGCCATGTCTATAACCTCGTCCCCTATATGCTCACTCTGTTCCATCTATAAAATCCTCCTTACCCTTCCTCAAACATGCCAAGACTGTTCCCAGTCTAGGGATTTTGTACCAGCTGCCTACAATGCTCTTCCCCCCAGAAAGCCACATGACTGGCTCTTTCACTTCCTTTAGATCTGCTTCAGTGTCCCTTTACTAGAGAAGTCTTCCCAGACAACCCTAGAAAAATTAGCAAACCTCCCCACACATATCTGGTACTCCCTCTCCCCCTACCTTGAATTACCTTTTTCCATGGCACTTAATAATACCTGATATTTTACTTAGTTGTTGACTATGATTAGCCATAAAGAGATTTTGGGTAGAAAGGCTATAGGGACAGCCTTATTCTCTAGGATTAAAGAATAGACAGCACATGCAAGCCATTTATCTGAGAAATCTGGCTGCAAAAAAAAAAAAAAGGAAAGCAGGAACAAGAAGCAGCAGTCTCAAGCAGAGGTTTTCTCAGGATGCGAAGGCAGGGCTGAAGGCACAGGGACCAGGACCAGTGCAAGAAGAAAGTTTAAAGATGCTGAATATTGAAAAATTGTATGGGAGCCAAGACTGCTTAAATATCTGGGTGGAACAGGCTCACAGGTCACAGGTTTCCTGCTTTTGTTTTTAAAGCATACATGTATTAAGAGTTTACTATATGCAGCACACTGTGGGAAACAGTTCACGCCTTACTGTAGCTGATTGAGTTAATTTCCCCACCAATCCTAGGAGATAGGAATTATAATCTAGGCATTTTACTGGTTGGGAGACATCCAACTGACACATGTGCCCAATATAATTATACCCCCCAGGCTGCTGCTTCCAAACAGTCTCATTCTTCCTTTCTCCCTTACCTTACTTATAGCTGGCCTTCAGGGTTCTCCAATTTCAGGCCCTCCAGCAGCAAACGTCTGTGTAAGGGGCTTGTATCAGTCAGGGTTCTCCAGGGAAACAGAACCAACATGATGTATATAAATATAATGAGAGATTTATTTTACGGAATTGGCTCACAATTATGGAGTTGGCAAGTCTGAGATCCGTAGGGCAGGTTGGCAGGCTGGAAACTTTAAGGGGAGTTAAAAGTATAGTCTTGAGGCATAATTTCTTTTCTCAGAACGCTCAGTTTTTGCTCTTAAGATCTCCAACTGACTGGAGGAGACCCAGCCACATTTTTGAGATTCATCTCCTTTACTTAAAGCCAACTGCCTGTAGATGATAATTCCATGTACAAAATGTACTCACAGCAACATCTAGGCCAGTGTTTGACCAAACAATAGGACACCATGTCCTACACAAATTGATGCATAAAATTAACCACCATAGGGCTGAACCCCTTCTTTGCCACCCCCAAACATGTGCTCAGAGACTCCAGAAGCTGCCCTGACTCACAAGAACCAACCCTGTATTGACAGACCTGACTCCACAGTATCTTCATACCAATTCACCCTCAGTTAAGCTCTTGTAGCCATCGCTAATAATTTTTTCATCACAGCAGCTTTCCGGATTTTTTCTTCCCATTCTTAGTAGCCCAGTTTCACCCTCAGCTCCTTCACTTTCAGCAGAAAGCCATCATTCATCAAAAACACAGAGGACACCCAACAGAAAATGCTTCAACTTCCCTTCTCTCCACTTCAAACTTTCCTCTTTTTCCAGGAATGTTTGTTTCCTCAAACCAATCACTATTCTGGCAAATGGTGATAACTGTACAGCTTCCTTTCCAAAAGTCGTATTCCTTCTTCTTGCCTTATATTATGACACTAACTGGAACCTCCAAAACGATGGTGATAATAGATTCACATATAGTTCCAGGCTTGACCTATAGGCCTTCAGTGTTTCACCAAGAAGAATGAGACTGCTGTCAGCTTCTGACAATAATGCTTACTTTAAGTGTGTCCAAGGATAGACTATCCACAGAGTCAATTCCAGACTCATCATAAACTTCTTCTCTTGATAAGGCTTATCCACATACATTCTGTTGAAACTGACAGAGAAGTAAAACATTAAACAAACCTACATTACCCCCACCCCTTTTATTACCATATATTATCTTTATAGGCATTTTAATTACAATTTGGCTATTTGTTGAAATCTCTATTTTAAATAGTGTCTTCTCTATCATCCAATAGTTTTTCCTGCAATTACTCTAAATGCAGGCTCTGTTTGCTTATTTAGCAAAACTACTATATAGGTGAATAGCTTTTAAATGTGAAAAATTTTTAATTAAACTATTTAGTTTAACTAGTGGCCAGCAGAGCCAAATAATCTTTTAAGCATCTGACTAGGAAAAAAAAAAAATACAATCAGCTTTGTAGTACAAACCTACCAACGGAAAACAGATTTAAAAAATCTGTTTAATAGTGTATATTTTTAATAGTGTATATTTTTAAGACAAGGCTTTTAGCTGTTGCTCCACCTCCCAGCTAGACTGAATTGTATTTTAACCACTCTTACAGCACTGTACATATGCAGGGAACAAATGTAATCTATTAAAGCAGAAGGAGTTGGTATAAAAGGGCTCAATTAAATGGTGGAATGTTTCTTGCAAATTAAAGCCCTACTGAATAATCATCTTCAATGCAAATTATCTTTCTTGGGGTGTTCCAACAATGTGCCATCATCATATGTAGTCACTTTAGTGCATGCTTATTTGTAAAACTGACATAATGAATTCTCTCTCTCTACTCCCTTGGAAATAAGGAGAATTTAAGTTTTTAATTTTTCCTTGCTACACTGCCTTTGTAAATGCAGCAGTTGTAAGATACTACTTTTCCACAACCTACAATGCAGTAAAATGATTTTACCAGATACACATTACTAATACATTTATCAGAAACAAATATTAAATGGATTTCTAATGGGAAAATGCCTGGTCATCCTCTCCTCCCTCAAAAAAGTAAATTTTCCCTGGAAGTCTAATCTCTTACTCTTCTAATCCTTATCTCAAACCATTTAGGTTTCTATTCTTATACAGAAAAAAGTCATATGCTAAAATGGGATTTTAGCATCAGACATCAAGGGGCTTGTGTATTTCTTGAAATTTTATACAAAATTTTGTGTTGCATGTGCAGATGTGCATTTTTAAGACAAGAGTTCAAAGGTTTTATTTGAGTCTCAGAGGAGTCAACACCCCACAAAAAAGATTAAGAACTACCAAGTAAAGCTAAAAGATACAGTATCGCAGAATCATTCTTTGATCTTCCAGGTACAAAAAGTTTAATGTCCAAAAAAGACACATATTTAAGTTCCCTTGTTGGTATTGCTACACCATCACCACACAAAACAATTCCTATTCAAAACAAAGCAAAATATTCAATCATAATCATTACTTAAAACCTAAAGAGAGAGGGAAACGGACTTGGCCCAGTGGTTAGGGCGTCCGTCTACCACATGGGAGGTCCGCAGTTCAAACCCTGGGCCTCCTTGACTCGTGTGGAGCTGGCCCATGCGCAGTGCTGATGTGCGCAAGGGGTGCCCTGCCACACAGGGGTGTCCCCCGCGTAAGGGAGCCCCACGCGCAAGGAGTACGCCCCGTAAGGAGAGCCATCCAGCGCGAAAGAAAGTGCAGCCTGCCCAGTAATGGCGCCGCCCACACTTCCCGTGCCACTGACGACAACAGAAGCGGACAAAGAAACAAGACGCAGCAAATAGACACAGAGAACAGACAACTGGGGGAGGAGGGGAATTAAATAAATAAATAAATAAATCTTAAAAAAAAAAAAAACCCAAAGAGAGATTTCACACATCCTTCCTCAAAACATTCAAGATTAATTATATGCATATGATATAACAGCCTAAGTACAGGAAGAGAGTAACTGGCACAAGTGTGTTACAGGTGAATCCGAGTCATATGCCACTTCTTGGAACACATCTGGTGTTTCAACAGAGGACTGGGAAAGAAAGGCTAATTTAGTGTCATAATTTCATGCTTCATGAGGATCTCTATAACTGCATGGCTTCCTTTCCCCTTAAAAAATTAAGTCCTTAGCTTGACTACTACTAGCTAAACCACAAATATTGAATTGCATCTTTAAAAAAACTTTCTCAGAGGTTAGCCATTCACTTTAATATAATGGATTAGGATAATTCCAAGTGATCTTCAGGTTCAATTAAATACCACAAATGCTACAAGAGTAATGTACAACTAGATACGTAAGTACTGGGAAATGGAATTGGATCGACGGATAGAGCATCCGCCTACCACATGGGAGGTCCCAGATTCAAACCCAGGACATCCTTGACCCGTGTGGAGCTGGCCCACACGCAGTGCTGATACACACAAGGAGTGCCGTGCCACGCAGGGGTGTCCCCCACATAGGGGACCACACATGCAAGGAGTGCGCCGCATAGGGAAAGTCGCCCAGCGTGAGAAAAGTGCAGCCTACCCAAGAGTGGCGCCGCTCACATGGAGAGCTGATGCAGCAAGATGACACAACAAAAAAAGAGACACAGATTCTTGGGCCGCTGACAAGAACAGAAGTGGACAGGGAAGAACACACAGCAAATGGACACAGAGAGCAGACAACTGGGGGGGGGGCAGGGGGGGAATAAATTTTAAAAATAATAAATCTTTAAATAAATAAATATGTAAGTACCTACAGATTTACATATTTCACTATGTAAAATATATAAACTTTTACATAGGCCCTCACCATGAAAAGTGCCACACTTCTAGTTAAGCACAATCCTCAGATTCTATTCAGAAATAATGTGCCCACAGAAATCCTAAGTTACAACGAATGATTCTGCAAGGCTGGCAAAAATTTTCTTATAAAGCTGGTGTGGCAGAAACACTGCTGACTCTATTTACATTATCCAACTCTGGTTTTTTTTTTTAAGGAAAAAAAGCAGCTTAAACAAGTAAAATTTCTGAAGGCTTAGTACCGAAGAAAACGATATCAACCCAGCAAAAAGCAGATTTTTCCTAGTAAAAAATAACAGAATTTTGTGCAATCCTCTAGTAGTCACAAACACAACATACATTAGAGACACAAACATATATAAAATTATTCTTTGCTAAAGTAAATCTAATATTTGTTTTCACAAACTGTCATAGTACTCTCTTAGTTAAATGTGATTTTCCCCCCATGCTTCAAATTTTACCAAGCACTTTACCATATATTTTTAAATTAATTTTACAGAAAAACCAAAAGGTTGTTCATTCTTAATAATATTCATTATGTGAATTCAGTGGTCTTAAGTTTCTCTTTTAGGTTAGGAGACACTTGCAAATAATATGATTTTGTTGATACATTTCAAAGAACAGGGTTATATCTCCACTTGTGCCCCTTTACTGGATCCCCCTTCATTACTGTGTGCCTGTTTAACTAGAGCTCTTTATTGCAGTGACCTATATACTCACAAAGCAAAGTTCTTGCATGCGCCACTAAACAAGCAATCTTTCTCAGAGCTGGCTGGACACTGTGCTTTACTCTTTACCACTCATCCTGCCCCACGTTTCATGATATGACCCATTCAGCAGGCCATTCATCTAACAAACATCACAGTATTTCTCCTATTGAAACAAAAATAAACTTTACATTTTCTCCAAAATTTGACAGCCATCTGTGAAAGTTTTATATTTTAAGTGCTACAAAAGCATAATTTGTGCTAATTAAGATTCATTTTTTTGTAGGTATTATTTTTTCCAAGTGAAATTCATTTTTAAATGTTCTTAATAAATAAATGACTATGTGACTATGAAGTCACACTGGAGAGACATATATACTTTAAACCATATAATTCAAGGATTTGTTGAACTCAGTTTTCTTATATCTAGTGTTCAACTACCTTTCCTTTTAGATATTTAAATCTCAATAATAATTTATTCTATGAGCTTTGGCACTATACCCACATAAATTCATTTAATCCTCAAAACAACATTATGAGGTATACACTTAGTATTATACCCATTTTATAAATGTGGAAACTAAAGCAAAGAAAGTAAGGACATAAACAAGATTTAAACCCAGGCAGACTGGGTCCAAAGTTCAAGATCTTCACCACAATGCCAGCCAAAAGAATTCATTTTTGGCATCATGTTTGCTACAGTGGTTTTGGCACTGATGTTTGGATAGAACTGATTTATATTTCATTATTTACCAGGATTTTCTTTTTAAGTTGAAGACTGGGTAAATTATTAATCACAAAAATAACCAGAGGGTAGATAACCTCATGTGCACGGTGAAGGAACATGCAAACACTCCTTCACTCCTCTAGATCACTTCCTCATCCATAAAACAAAAAGGGGGGTAAGGCAGATAATCTCTACACATTCCCTCTAGTTTGAACATTGAGAGATTAATAATTAAAACCAATAATTCCTTAAGTGATATAAAACAGCTCCCAGGAACAATAAGGTCATGTTATTAATATAATCAACTTGGGGTGGATCTAAAAAAAATTATTTCTAAGGTATTCAAAAACACAAATATGTAAAATCCCTCAGGTTTTTAAAATATACTTTTTATTATAAAATATAGCTGTTTTATAGAAAACGTGGCAAAGAAAAAAAGGAAAAATGTCATTCATAATCCCAGCACATTAACACTGTAAGCATTTTAGGGTATTTTTTATCAATCATTTCCTTAAGCATAGCTTTACAGAACTGTCATTGAGCATGGGTGGGGGGTGGTTTGTGTCATGTTGCCACAAGGTTCTAGGAATCGTCCTCCCCACTATCTACCCAAACTCATTTCTTGGTACTCTCCCCCTTGTTCACCTCACTGCAGCCCTTTGACTTCTTGTTTCCTAGCATCAAGCACATTTCCAACACTTACCCTTTGTACTTGCATTCCACCTGCCTCTAATGTTCTTCCTCCAGATGCTCAGGAGTCAAGCACTCTCACTTATTTTAGGTCCTCACTCAAAAGTCACTTTCTCAGTGATGCCTTCCTTGGCAAGGAATGTTAAGCCCCACCTTGCAAGATTTCCTATCTTGCTTCGCTGCTATGCTTCTTCCTTCTTAGCAATTATCATTACATGTGACTTCATTCATTTTGTTTACACTCTATCCCCTTTACTAAAATTAAAGTTCTGTAAGGGCAAGATTTGTTTCCTTACAGATTTCCCAGCACCCAGAAAAGTACCTAACACATGGCAAATGCCCAATGAATATTTGCTGGATGAATAATCTCTATAACCATCACTTTAAATGGCTATATATTATTACATCAAGTGCTTTTTCCAGGATTTATATAACTATTCCCCTACTGATGGATATGTTAGTTATTGTCCAACTTTTCACTATTCTAAACAATGCTTTAATGCAGGAGTTGGCAAACTTTTTCTGGGTCAGATAGTAAATATTTTCTGTTTGCAAGACCTCAGTCACAACTACTCAACTCTGTCACTGTACCACAAAAATCAGCTATATACAACAAATGGTTGTGAGTAGATTTGGGTCACACCAGGCCATATTTAACCTATGATCTCTGACTCCTTCATTGAATATTTTTGTGCATATATCTTTCAATTAGTAGAAATACTAGATAACTGTGAATGAACACTTTTACAGCCCTTCATACATTCTGTAACTTGCTTTTCAAAAGGATACTCATTAGGATGTGGAGCAACTAGAACAGTCCCAGTCCTCCACTGCTGGTAGGTGTACAGTTTAGTACAACTTCTTTGGAAGATGAACAATAGCTACTAAAGCTGCACATATATACCCTATGACTTAGAAATTCTACTCCTAGGCATAAACCAAAGAGAAGCGCATCCATATGAACACCAAAAAATATGTAACAGAATACTGCTGGCAGGCCTATTCATAATAGCCAAAAAGTGAAAACCACATAAATGCCCATCATGTGCTGTAGTCATACAAGGAAATATAGTAACAAGAATTAATGACCTATAATTACATGCAACAATAAGGATGAATTCCAAAAACAAAATATTGAAAAAAAAGAAACCAGATGCAAAAAAGTATGTTAAATAATTCTACTTACTGAAAATATAAAAACAGACAAAACTAATTTATGTTCCCACAGCTAATATCTTTTTCAATGGTAAAAGACTGAAAACTTTCTCCCCCAAATCAGGTACAAGACAAGGAAGCCCATTGTTACCAACATTCTATTTTTTTGTGATCTATGTATCTTTAAAAAAAAGACAATTTAATTTTTAAAAAAAACACATTCTACTGGAAGTTCTAGACTGTCAGAGCAATTAGGCAAGAAAAAGAATAAAAGCATGCAAATTGGAAAGGAAGAAGGGGAACTTACCTATTTTCAGATGACACAATCCTACATATAGAAAAAATATACAGAAGAGCTATTTGCATTAATAAACAAATTTAGTAAAGTTGCAGGCTACAAGACCAACACGCAAAAATCAGTGATGTTTCTGTAGCCTAGTAATGAACAATCTGACTTGTTCACAGAAGACTACAAAACACTGCTGAGAGAAATTAAAGAAATATAAATAAATGGAGAGACATTCCGTATTCATGGCCTGGATGACAAATATTGTCAAGATGTCATTCTACCCAAAGCAATTTACAGATTCAACATGATTCAAATAAAAATTCCAACAGCAGCAACAGCCTTATTTGCATAAATGGACAAGCCATTTCTGCAAATAATATGGAAAGATAAAGAACCCTGAAATAGCTAATACATCTCAAAAAAGAAAAACTAAATTGGAGGACTCACGCCTTCTGATTTTAAAACTTATTATATGTGGGAGGTATGGAAAATGGGGAGTAAGGGAATCCCCTATATATTCTATGGAACATTTATGTAATCTAAGTATCTTTTAAAAAATAAAAAATATATATATTTTAAAACCTTATTACAAAGCTACAGTAATCAAAACAGCACGGTACTAGCATGGGGACACACACACAGACCAGTGGAATTAAATTTGAGAATTCAGAAACAAACCCTCATACCTATGGCCAACTGATTTTTGACAAGGATGGCAAGTCCACTAAGTGTGGAGAAAAATCTTTTCAACAAATGGTGCTGGGAGAACTAGACAGCCATATGCAAAAGAATGAAAAAGGACTCCTACCTCACACCACATATAAATATTAACTCAAAATGGATCAAAAACCTAAATATAAAAACCCAAACTATAAAACACTTAGGAGAAAACAGGGAAGCATACCAGGACCTTACATTAGGCAACTGTTTCTCTGACTTCACACCAAAAGCACAAGCAACAAAAGAAAAAATAAATAAATGGGATCTCATCAAAATTGAAACCTCTGTGCATCAAAGGATTTCATCATGAAAGTAAAAGGACATCCAAGACAATGGGAAAAAATATTTGAAAACCACATATATGATGAAGGTTTTAATATCTAGAATATATTAAGAACTCCTACAACTCAACAAAAGACAAACAACCCAAATAAAAAATGGACAAAAGATTTGAACAAACAGTTCTTCAAAGAAGACACACAAATGAAGCACATGAAAAGATGTTCAAAATCCTTAGCTGGGGGGTGGGGGGTATATGGGGACCTCATATTTTTTTAATGTAACATTACCAAAAAAATAAATGAAGACAAAAATAATCATTAGCTATTAGGGAAATACAAATTAAAACCACAAGATACGTGACACCCACGGAATGGCTACTATTTTTAAAAATGGAAAATAACAAGTGTTGGAGATGAGGTAGAGAAACAGAAATTCTCATTCACTGTTGATGGGAATGTAAAATGGTGCAGTGCTGTGGAAAAGTTTGGCAGTTCCTCACAAAACTTAGTATAGAACTCCCATATGAACTGGTAATCCTACTTCAAGCTACATACCCAAAAAAACTAAAAGTAGAGACTCAAACACATATTTGCACACCAAATGTAGCAAATTGATATAGTCATGAACTCCAAAAATAGATACTGGATTATGTTTGTAAACTGATCTGTACCTGGGTATGATTAAATTATGATTAGGGCTTTGATTGGGCCATGTCAGTAGGGCATTGAGTCCCTGTCCCTTGGTGGGTAAGAACTCACAGATAAAAGGCATGGCAAAGGACAGAGGTGGGGCTTTTGATGCCGAAGCTTTGATGCTGGAGTCTTGAGCTGGAGCCCCAGGAAGTAAGCACACAGAGGAGCCTGGTTGTGAGGAAAGAGAAGCAAGCCCCCAGAAAAGAGGAACCCTGAGCCCAAAGAGAAGCAAGACCTGGGAAGAAAGAAACCCTGGGCCCAGAAAGAAGCAAGCTCCGGGAAGAGAGGAACCCAGGAAGCCTGAACCCTGGGCAGACATCAGCAGCCATCCAGCTCCAACACATGGCAAAAGACTTTGGTGAAGGAAGAAACTTATGCTTCATGGCCTGGTAATGGTAAGCTTCTACTTCAAATAAATACCCTTTATAAAGACCAACTGATTTCTGGTATTTTGTATCAGCATCCCTTTGGCTGACTAATACACTGATGTTCACAGAGGCATTATTCACATATTCCTATCAGCAATATCTATGAAAATAACTTCCCCTCCTTCTTTCTCCACAACAACAATGGTATTTTATCATTTTATATTTTTGGTAATTTGATGTTTAAAAAAAAGAGTATGTCTATGACCCAGAAGTCCCATTTCTAGGAGTTTAAATCAGGGACTCAAAACAGATATTTGCATCACAGCATTATTCAAGATAGTCAAAAGGTAGAGGCAACCAAAGTGTCCATCAACAAATGAATGGATAAACAAAATGTGGTGTATGCATACAATGGAATATTGAGCTGTAAAAAGATATGAAGTTTTGATGTATGCAACAACATGGATAATTTTGAAACATCATGTTGAGTGAAATTAGTCAGACACCAAAGAACATATATTGTACAATTTCACTTATATGAAATACCTAGAATAAGCAAATTCATAGAGAAAGAAAGTAGATTACAGGTTATCAGGGGCTGGGAGGTTGGAGGGAGGGAAGAATTATTGCTGGGTAAAAAGTTGCTGTGATGAAAAAGTTTTGGTAACGGTTAGTGGTGACAGTAGCACAAAATGTGAATATAATTAATACCACTGAATTGTTCAAATAAAAGTGATTCAAGGAAAGCAGATATGGCTCAGGAGACGGGGATCCCACCTACCACATGGGAGGTCACTCATTCAGATCCCAACACCTCCAAAAGAAGACAGCCAGCTGATAGGACTGGCAGGTGCAGTGAGCTGACACAAGAGACACAACAAAGCAGTGAGCAGAAGTGACTCTTGCAATTAGGCAACTCCCTCCCACATCAGAGGTCCCAGGTTTGGCTTCCAGGGCCTCCTAAAAAAACAAGGAAAACAAGCAGACACAGCAAGTGAAAAACAACAAGGGGATGGGGAGAAATTAATAAGTCTTTTTTTTAAAAAGTGATTCAAGGGGAGCAGGTGTAGCTCAGTGGTTGAGCACCCGCTTCACATGTACAAGGTCCCAGGTTCAATACCTGGTACCTCCTAAAAAAAAAAAAAAAGTGATTAAAGTGGAAAATTTTGTGTTGCATATGTTACCACAATATTTTTTTTTTTTTAAAAGATTTAAAGTGCAATAAAAATAGTTTCAAATATAAAAAAGTGTCTTGGGAAGTGGCTGTGGCTCAGGCAACTGAGCTCCTGTTTATCAAATGGAGAACCCTCATTCCATCCCGACCTCCTGGTTCAAAAAGAAAAAAGGCGTCCTGGAGCCCAGAGGCACACCACCCACCCTCCCAACCTCAATGCCGTGGGCAGCAAAGCAAGGCATCAAAAAGACAAATGATGCAACCATTTAAAAAAAAAAGGCTGCCCTGTTAATTTGTGTTCAATGACCAGCAAGGCTGAATATTCCTCTATTATAAACTGTGCTTCCTTTTATCTATTATTAGAGCTGTAATTTTTTTGTAACTCATGAAAATAAAACAATAAAATATCATAGATATCAACTTTGTCTAGCATATTAAGTATTTTTCTCCAGACTTCCTTTTTAATTTAACTTTGTTAATTTTTAAAAAAACAAGTTTGTTTTCACATAGCTAAACTGACCTCAAAACACACTACCTCACTCTCAAAACATAAATCTTTCTCTCAAAGCACATTACATACATAGTATATTTCATTTTCAACAAAAATATTGTTTCTTATTATGTAACGTATAAGGATATGCTTACTTCTCAGGCATATAAAATGCTTTTAGAAAGAAAATTTTATAAAATATCTTTGTAGGGGATCAACAGGAAGGTAGTAACTGAAAAGTTATTAAGGGAAGCAGACTTGGCCCAGTGGTTAGGGTGTCCATCTACCACATGGGAGGTCCGCGGTTCAAACCCTAGTCCTCCTTGACCCGTGTGGAGCTGGTCCACACGCAGCGCTGATGCAAGCAAGGAGTGCTGTGCCACGCAGGGATGCCCCCACGTAGGGGAGCCTCACGCACAAGGAGTGGGCCCCGTAAGGAGAGCTGCCCAGCATGAAAGAAAGTTCAGCCTGCCCAGGAATGGTGCCACACACATGGAGAACTGACACAACAAGATGACGCAACAAAAAGAAACAGAGATTCCCATACCGCTGACAACAACAGAAGCGGACAAAGAAGAACACGCAGCAAAAACAGACACAGAGAACAGACAACTGGGGCGGGGGGCGGGGGGGAGGGGAAGGGGAGAGAAATTTTAAAAATAAAGTTTAAAAAAAAAGAAAAAAAAGTTATTAAGGCAAAGCTATAAGATGAACTTTGACTAAAACAATTTTAATAGGAAAAACCCTCAACTTATAAGGCAATTACTACATTAATGGAAAGCACAGATTTTGTACCTTATCAATGTAGTATACTCTGGATATAAACACATCATTAGAAAAATGATAAGTACTCTGAAAATATACTTTGTGGTAAGACTTTTGTCTGCTTTATGAAGAAGCCAGACATTTGGTCAAAGAACAATTTAAGAAAAAATTTATACATATCAAGAATATATTCATATACCAAATATATTCATAAGCAAAATATATTCATAGGCAGAATATATTTATAAGAATATATTCCTTTTCATTGAATATATTTATATTCATTGAATATTTCAAAAGAAAAATACTTACAGCACTCAACTATATGGCTCTTAGCTACCAAAAACAGAAAACTCCTTGAAATGCTGCCTCTGAAAGTAAAAAGGGAGTATCTTCAGATAAAATTTCACAGAAATCTTCAAAGGATGTTTAAACAAGGTTTTAATAACTCAGGGAATTTGATGATTTGTCATCTCTTTTCCACTTGTTTTGGGAAACTGGCCTAAGTTGAAAAACTTGAGAACCAAAACACTAAAGAGAATTTTCTGGGGAGGGAAAAAAATCTTGAAACTTTCCCTATATTTGCTTGGGTTCATCCAGATGGCAGAAAAGAATTCCTTTGGCAGATCTCCAAAAGCAACTGAATTTCACAATTTACTTAAATTGAGCAGACTACATTTGGGAAACATTTTCATTAAAAATGACTAAAATCTTGAGCTTTGTCCCAGGAAACTTTAATTATATGGAGAAGTCACTAATGTATGTAGAGTTCCTTGTTTTCTACAAACACCAGATAAATGAGGTGAATTATTAAAACAGAACTGTCATGAAAATGTTAACAACCTATATAATTTAAAAAAGACACCCCCTGTAATAAGTAAGTTTTGGCTTATCACCATTTTATAAAGCAGAGAAACAAGAAAAGCTATTTAAAATCAGATTCTTTTATGTATTACCTTTTCTTAGCTAATCAAATATTTTCCCCTTTGACCGAGAGAAAAAAAAAATGGGTTTCCAAAATAATAACAACAACAAAAAAAAAACATACTAAAGAAGGAAAAAGGGCTTCTAAGTAAACAGGATGGAAATAGACACTCAGTTTTGGACTTCCTAAGCCTACTCATAAAAATAGATGGAATGGACCAATGAGACCCACAGAAATACACTCAACTAGTTTTTGACAATGGTGCAAAAACAATTCAATGGAGGAAGGATAATCTTTTCAACAAATGGTGCTGGAACAATTGGACATCCATAGGTTAAAAAAATGACCTTCAACGTAAACCTCACATGTTATACAAAAATTAACAAAAAATGGATAATAGACTTAACATAAAACTATACGTTTTGAAAAGCAATATAGGAGAAAATCTTTCTGATCCAGGACCAGACTTGATACCAAAAGCATGATCCATAAAAGGAAAAATTGGTAAAATTAACAACTTTTGCTCTATGAAAGCCCTTGTGATACAGATGAAAACAGGCTACAGACTAGGAGGAAACATTTGCAAACCATATATCTAACAAAGGACTAATATCTAGAATTTATTAAAAAAACTTTCGAAACTCGATAGTTAAAAAAGCAATCCAATTAGAAAAAAATGATAAAGATGTGAAGAAACATTTCACTGAAAAGGATATGCAGATGGCACATAAGCCCATGAAAAGATGTTCAGCATCATTAGTCATTAGGGAAATGCAAATTAAAACCACAATGAGATATCATTATTCATTCATCTGAATGGCTAAAATAAAAAATAAGGACACCAGCAAATACTAGGGAAGATGTGGAGAAATCGAAACCTGATCACGTCCACATTACTGGCAGGAATATAAAATGGTATAGCCCACTCTAAGTTTGGCAGGCACTTAAAAACTAAACATACATCTACCATATGGCCTTGCAATTACATTACTATGTATATATATCCCAGAGAAATGAAAACTTACATTTATACCAAAATCTGTACTAAAGTGTTCATAACAGCTCTATTTGTAATAGCCAAAAACTGGAATCAGCTCAGATTTCCTTCAGCAGGTAATGGTTAAATAAACTGTGGTACATCCATGGAACACTTATCCAATAATAAAATGGAACAAATTAATAACATACATAATAACTGGATGAATTTCCAGGGAATTATCCTGAGGGGGTGGGAGGAGACAATCTCAAAAGGTTACATACTTTATGATTTTATTTATACAAGATTTTTTTTTAATGACAAAATTTCATATATGGAGGACATAAATGGTTGCCAGGTGTTATGGGGAAAGTGGGTGAGAAGTGAGGTGGGAGTTTAAGGGGATCACAAATGGAGGAGCTGGTGAAAAAGAAAACCTCGCAGGAATTGTATCTGAACCTAATACACACAGATGAGTACCAGTTAAATTGGAGAAATCCGAATAAGACAGGTGAATTTTGTCAATATTCTGGCTGTGACCTTATACCAGTTTTGCAAAATGTGACCATTGGGAGAAACCGGGCAAAGTATATAAGGGATCTCAATGCATGTAACAATAGACCCAAAAGCAGAAAATGAAAACAATGGAACAGAATAAATACTAAGAATTATAATTAGTGAAAACATTTATGAAAAAAATATTGGGACCAATATAATAACACATTGTATGTGTAGGAAAATCAACAGAGAACAGCCAACACACAGTCAAAACAACAGTCACTTGTAATGGGAAGAAAATCATATTGGTATTAAACTTTGACAGTGACATTTTCTACCAGACTTGGAAAACTATATGGCTTATAGGCCAAATCTGGCCCACTGCCTAGCTCTGTATATAAAGCTTTATTGCAAAACAGCCATGCTCATTCATTTACGGACTCTCTACAGCTGATTTTGCACTGCAATGGTACAGGTGAGTAGCAGGGACAGGGGTCACATGGCCTGCAAAGTCCTAAATATTTACTATCTGGCCCCTGATGGAAAATGTTTCCCAACCCCTGCAAAAGAGTAACATATTTAAGATAGCTGAGGAAAGGAAATGTGAGCCAAGTATTTTTATTCAGCCAAACTGACCTTCAAGCATAAAAGCCAGAGATAAAATGTTTTAAATGTGAAAGATACTATTCACATGAGCCAGTTATGAGGATTCACTGAGCTTCAGATGACCAAATGATGTTTACAGAAGTTTAGGCATAAGGATTTATGTTAAACACTGAATATATTTAACTGTAGAACCATGACTAAATGTTTGTTAAATGGTCAGAGAGAAGTATGTCAGTCATGCAGAGTGAAGAGACAGAATTAAGAAATCTTAAGGAGCTGGAGTTGAGTGGTCTGGACCGTAAGTCCTACATTTCTAGACTAGGAATATCGGTAGAAGGGGATACCAGCCACTGCAGGGAATGCAAGGAAAGACACAGATCTGAAGAGGAAGATAAGTCAAGTTTCGGACATGCTGAATGTGAAATGACTGTGGAACATCTACGTGAATACTTCCACTCAGTAGTTGAATACAAAGAACTACATTCAGAAGAGAGGCCTGACTGAATATAACCTTGGGGAGTCATCTGTCAAGGAATGTGTGAAATGACCAGGATGGTGTATAACTTACCATACAAGCAGCAAGACCAATATCTGAAAACAAGCACCAAAAGACACATGTCCTCAGAACTCACAAGAAAATAACAGCATCAGTACTTTCAATGAACATGGCCACATTGACATTCACCAGAATTCCAAACCAATTTTAAGCATTTTCTACTTTAAACCATTTAAAATAAAAATTTTAAAATAATAAATATTAAGAGTGAATAAAAACAAAATAAAGTCTTTAAATTCCGCTTGAGCAACCTTTAACAACATAAAGAGTGGATCATATTGCTCTGTATTGGGCCCCAGCACTCAAGTGTCGGACTGCCAATAGAGTAAAGAAAACACATAAAAGATGAAAGCACTATAAAACCACACATATGGAGTGAAGTGCATGAAAGACAAAAGAAGGGAAGGGTAGGCTGGGAGAAGGAAGTAGTAACAATCATTGTTAACCCTGTCCCTGAAATATAACGCTCATAAAAGTAGAGCCTTTGAAATGTAGTAAATATTCCTTTAAAAATGCAATGGTTAAATTAAAAACAATAAAATAAAAGTTTACAAGAGAAAGTGGACATTTCATTGAAGGGATACAAAATTTGCAATAAAGAGAAAAAAAGGTTAACCTAGTGTCAATATTGAGAAAAACAAAAAACAAAAAGAAAATTCACCAACACATGCCCTATGCCTGAGATAAAAGTAAAAAGGTCAATTGAATAATCCAAAAACAATTCAGCCAAGCAAGGAAAAGCAATGGAGGCAATGCTGGATAATTCTCTGGAAATTAAAGTTTTAAAATATATATATATATATTTCAGCTAATGGAATCCTTTGGGTTAACAAACAAAAACATTTGCAGGCATCAAGTAAAAAGATACCTGCAGTGAGTTTTAATAGAATCCCTGTTCTCTGCAGATTTCCTTTTTAAAATAAACACATAATAGTTACCAGCAATTCCACACACACTACGTTTTGCCCTGCATCTAGATACAGAAGCAAGAGATTTCAGGAAAAGAGTAAGGTGGATGGGAAAGCTGTTCTCCAACTTGTAGCTTCCAAGCGGAGACCTGCTCCCTTCAGTGGGCCCACCAAAGTTCAAGGCAGATCAGAGGGGTAAAAGGTAGAGAGACAATGTATCATTTTATGGTAATTACTTTTAATGTTTTTAAAAGTTTCTTAAAGGTTTTAACAACTTATTCAAGTTTTTTAAGGTTAGATTTTACAGGAAGTTTTGCAGTTTATTACTGGAGACACATGTCACTTTTCTTTGTTACGGAAATATTAGTGAGGTTCTGGGCTATATCCCTTTGCTTATTAAATTATTTGATAAAGTATTTCTGAAACACATGCTTTTTGCACTGAAAACAACGGCATTACCAATTTAAAAATAGTGAAAAAGCTTTACACCCATTTAAGTGTAAGACTGCAAAACAAATACTTGAATACTGCTGCATATAAGTCTATTAAACTTTGTTGGCACTGGATGCAAGATAAAACTCAACACTTTGCATTCAGTACCTTTGGTTTCTTGACCTTTATTTAAATTTAAGACTAAGCTTTACCAAACAACAAAATTTACACTGTAACTAGCCAACCAGAGTTCTCATTATGGAATCTGTGCAGTGCATTTGTTACCTAGGAAACGGACCAGAGCACAGGCAGAGTGCAATTTCAGTCTAGCAAAAGAATTCTCCAATCATGCTGGTAAATAAAGCCCATAAATCAACTAATCAGAAGCAAGGTCAAAAAGTATCACATAAGAGTTAAGCTCTATGGAAACTTTTTTCAAAAGGAAAAAAGAAACCTGTGGGGTTTCTTTGGACATCTATGTAGATCTCTTCAGTAAATATTTTGAGCAGGTTTCTTTACAAACACAAACTGTCAGAAAATAAACTGTTCAAAATAAATGGCTTCTCTCCAATCCTCAGCGTCTCTATTTTTGACACTATTTAAGAGAAAAAGCTTCTTTAGAGCCAGCCTCATACATCTGGTAGCAGAATATTAATCCAAGAATGAATTCTGCATTTTCAGGCAATCAGCATGAGCTTGTGCTGTCCTTAAACGATGCAGGATAAAGACACTACCCACACCTCTCACAGTTAGACTTGCTTCCCCACCAGGTTACAAAAACTGGACTTGAAAGTCAAAAGACTTTTAAATAAAAGGACTTGAAAGTCACAGACCTATTCTAAAGAATTAAACTGTAACTAAGCAGCTTTCTGTTTACTTACTATTAATTATAATACTAGTCATTTGAGGGTTCCAGTTAACATAAAGTGGCCATTTTAAGTTTCCTTTAATGATACCACATTCAGGAAAATGCTGATTTTAAAGCCTATCAAATTTAACTGTGGACAGGTTAGTATTGTTTAAAAAGAGAGAAAGAGAAATTGATGAATATCAGTTTGTTGACAGTACTCATATATATTTAAAAATCCAATTTTACACAAATTTAAACTTTCTGAAAGTAGCATCATTTGTTATAAATAAATAGCAGCAGGAAAAAAAATACTTCAACCTTGAAAAGCAAAAACTAATTTATATGCCTTCCTATATACCAACTTACCAAAAGGGAAATCAACTTAAAATATTAAAGGTTTTCTGGAATGCATCTGATTGCACTGAAATATTATTGCTAAATATACAAAAACCAAGAAATGAATACCTACATAGCACAGTCAAAAAAGAAAACAACTAGTTTTATCCTTTAGCCAGCCCACATAAAGGCAATGCATTGTCAATCCTAGAAGACTATTAGGCATAACTACTACTTTGCGAAAGCAATTCTCATCACAGTTCACACTCTGTTAATGCAGAGTTTACATAGTGCCTCTTTGTTAAACCATATCGCTACCACTGACAGACCTGTAAATAAAGAAATAAACAATCAATTTGTTAGCTTATCTTTTTTAATACTTCAAAGAGCTGATGAGTATGTTTATCTAAGTAAAAGTCAAAACTCTGGGAATGGTTTAGAGCTCCACTCCACAATTCATGATAAAGCCTGAACAAATTTCAGTACCAATATTCTTCAGACCATCCTTGATGGGAAAATGGAAAAGAAACTAACATTTTACCAAAGGCCTGCCAGAGCCATGCACTGAGCTCTGGGCCTCTGTGCAGAGTTTCAATTCATTTACCTAATCTAGACAGGAAGTCAAAGGAGGAACTAATAAATTTGATCAATTCAAAGGAGTTGGCATGATCATTGTTAGATGTAACTTCAAAGAGATTTTAAGTGTCCATAAATGTACTTTCCAGGCATTTATAAAATTAGCCAGGCAATAATAGTAATCTGTCTATGTATCTGAGGCAACAATTTAGGATAATTTCTTCTCTTAAGAAAAGGACCACTATTTTAGACCATACTAAACTGTCTCTTCTTTATAATGACAAAAGCCAATTTGCTAATTAAAAATTGATTAAGCAATATTATTTTCAGATGAATTTCTACATCATACCTAAAAAAATTAAATAACAAATGCTTTTACATCATGTTTTTCCTTCAAATTAGAAGATAATGCTTTTTTAAAAGAAAGCTTCCATTTTCTACATATAGATTCTTACATTTAATTGTCTGAGTAGCCTCCAAAATTATGTTATAAAAATTTCCCCGGGGAAAAAAAATTCCTTGGTAACTGCTAGACTGAAGTTTATTAACATAGACATAGATTCTCACACACTAGTCAAAAAAAAAAAAGGGAAAGAAAAAAGTCTCCAAAATTGAGCAGCAGATTGAGATCTAACAAAATGGTATAAACACATACCTACATTAAAAGTCTGAATCTACAAAATGAATTTTCTGGGCGTTTATTCAACTTCATTTGTTATTTGAATATCTACAAACACATAGCAACTGTTCATAAGAAACTCAGCCAGCTAATTAAACACTATAAATCAGAAATATCACCTTACGGTACTTTTCAAAACACCAAACCCACCCTATACAACCTAAATAGACACACAGACGCAGAGAATAAAATAGGGAAAACCCAGGGGGAGGGGATTACTTTTAACATATTTTGTCAACCATCTCCTATCTTCACCCAGCAAAAATGAACATGTTAACCTGAACCAAAAGCTAGATAATTGTTCATCGCTCTCCAACTTCACCTCCACCATGGATGCTGTCCCTACCTGCCTCGCTTATTAACTGTTCATTTAATAAGTCGATGATTCTGTCATGTCAATCCTAAGGAGTCTAGAAAATAACAGAACTTTACCTCCAAAACTTAAAAAAAAAAAAAAAAATGTAAAAATCACTGCCATGGTCATCTTTTTTCTTCTTCCCCTACCTAATCTTGAAAAAAAAAAAAAAAGCCACCAAAAAAACCCCCCACAAAATCAGGTCTTTGATCTCTGGTTCGATTTCGACCAGCCCAACCTCCCCTACCCAGAGGAATACATTTCTTGATATATTTGATAACAAACAGAAGTCACTGTGCGCAGCCTCAGATGGGGCGGTGGGGGACAGAAGAGCCTTTCGGAGAAAGCCCTCCTCCGTCAGAAACAATAAATAAGGGACGAAGCGAAGCACGTTCCTCCACACACGCCCCCAGCGCACCCCGGTGTGCCTCCGGCTGAGGGAAACAAGTCGGGCAAAGCCCTGACCCGCCGCTCCTTCTCTCCCTCTCTCTCCACAACCACCTCAGGACTTGAAAACTAGAGGGGCAGATCTTTTCTTTCTCCTTCCCGCCCTCCTTTCCACCTCAAACAGAAGCAAGAGCAGGAGCGGGCGAGCCAGCCCCACGCAGCGCGCCCGCGCCCGCCGCGGCCACGGGAGATGCCGGGCTGCGGGCGGACCCCGGCGGAGCCGAGACCCGAGCGGCGCCGCCACCGCCGCGGGCGCTCGCTCCCGGAGCCCGTGGGGTCCCCGCCCCTCAGACCCCCAAGCCCGTCGCCGTCCACGACCGGCCGCCCGGGTCTCGGTCCTCCCTCCCGACCGCTTCCCTCCACCACCACCCCCCCTCCCGCCCCAAGAGGAGACAAAAGGAGGGTTCAGCCGGGTCACTGCGCGGCAGGCGACCGGGAGGCAGCGCAGACCCCGGAGCAGCCGCCCCCCACACAAAGGGGCGCCGCCGCCGGGTCGCAGCCTCGGCGCGCTCGTCCCCGCCCCGCGCGCGGGTTCTCACCCACCTGCAGGTGTCTGTGCGTCTGTCCATAGGAACGCGGGCGGTGGAGGGGGGCCTGCGGGCGCCGGACAGCCCGGGCTGGACGGGGCGGGACAGAGGGGGAGGGAGGGAGAGAGGGAGAGCGGCCGGAGAGACGGGGAGTGAAGGCGAGCGGAGCGGGGAAGGCGCCCTGCGGGCGGCGGCGGCGGCGCGGGGCGGGGGGCGGGGGGCGGGGGGCGAGGGCGCCAGCCTGGCTCGTCCTGCCGGCGCGCGCCGCTTCGTGCGCCCGGGGCTCCGCACGCCGGGCTCGGAGCGCAGCAGGCGGGCGGGCGCGGGGGGCGGGGGGCAGAGGGGCGGGGGGCAGAGGGGCGGGGCGCGGGCGGGGCGGGGCCGGCGAGCGGGGCGGGGGCTCGGACCCTGGGCTCCAGCCGCCGCCGGAAACGCGCCTTGGTCGGCGAGACCCACAGGAAGTGTGTAACGACACCTCCTACGACACGCTCCGAGCTCGCCGCCGTCGCTGCCCCGATGTGGTGTGGACCGACCCTCGGGCTTCGCCCCCGCAGCGCCCGGCGTCCTGGCCGGGACGGCGGGTGACATCCCGCTTTGCGCGCGCGGGAGCTCCGTCCCGCTGGCCCGGCGGGCGAGGCGCTCGTGATCTCCGCTGCATTTCTGAGGTGGGCAGCGCCCTTTGCTACCACACGCCCCAGGCCCGCGGTCCCGCTGGCCCCCGGAGGTCCGTACAGTTCCACCTACAACGCAACGAGCAGATAGAACCTCCTCCATTCGTGAAGTGCGTGACACCTGTGATAACGCACTGAGCACAGTCACCTCTCCCCACGGGTGTAGGAACCCCTCTAACCAACATATGCAATCGCCGTCACCGCTGTCGCATGGAGGTTTCTTATATCTAACAAGACACACACCCATCCCACGTGGGAGGAGAGGACTGTTCGATAACACCTAGAACATACTAAGACTAGCTCCTCCAGCACTCCAGGGAGCATACAAGGACACCACCTACAACTCGGCACAACAGAGATGAGGCCGGACATGCTACCAGACTTCCTCCTTATTCACCTTTATTTTACCTCAGAAACACTTTTTTAACGCTTATTCTGTGCCTGGACTTTGCACTAAATATACTTACCGGATATTAGTTCATTTAATCCTGACAACCGTATGAAGTTGGTGCTATTAGCATCCCCATTTTACGGATGGGGAAACTGAGGCTCAGAGAAGTCAAGAAATCTGCTTAAGGCCACATATCTAGTAGGTAGCAGGGCCCAGATTTCCTCCTGGGAAGTCTGGCTCTAGATTGCAATCCTCTATACACTTACAGCACTAAGCATCTCCAAAATAATAACCGTAATTAACATTTAACGGTGGTTAACATTTAGAGCAGCTTTGACTAGCCTTATGCGGTGCCCACATTTTGGCTTCACCCAACTTTTGACAAGGAAGCCTCAGTCATTCCTAGCCATGGAGTAAGTATGTGAAGGGAGAAAAAAAAGTGTGACCTGAGGCAGAGAGAGAGAATCCAAAATCCAGATGAATAACTTCTCTTTTCACTTCAGGAACACTCTGTCCTGTGTAAGTGCCTACCAACCCCACTCAGGCACCATTGAGAATCCAGCTGATTAAAATTGATTATTTTTAACACCTGGCTCTATGTTGTAAACATTCTTGACAAAATAATGTCTAATAAAAAAAAACTTTTTAAAAAATTTAATCATATAGTTCAAAGATGCAATCCCATTTACGTAAAGAGAATTTCCATTGTTATGAATTTCTTAAATGATGCAGGCTTCCAGCTATGATGGAAACTAACTCTCCCACTGAGAACTGCAAAAGCTGAATTGAAATATATATATTTAATATATATATACTATTTAAAACTATTGGAGAGCAAACGAAACAGCCAAGGCTTGAGCATCCAAGAGCTCAGGTAGAAGGGAAACACAAGTGAGTGCTACATTCTCAGCCACTTTTCCTTTTTGGGGGCATTATTGATTTGTGTCTAGGGATATAGAAGCCATGTAAAGTGTCATCCTAGAGCTTATGGCAAGCTCATTGGCCTGGAGATTAAAAAAAAAAAAAAGGGATGTCAGATCTATCAAAGTTCCTAGGATTAGAATCCAAGATCCCAGAGAAAAGGCAATTACAGAAAATGAACACATCACTGTACACGCCATTTATCCTCAAAGCATTTATAGGCTTCTAACCTGTGCGGGAAAGGAACAAGAAGTCCAGGAACCAAACAGAAAGCAAGGGCTAAGAGGGAAAAAAATATCTAAGCAGAAATGTTTTGGCAGTCTCATGGTACTGGAAATAATTAAATGAGAAGAAGGAGCCCTGGTAAACACCCTAACCTTTCAGTTTAGATCCTTGAAGAACTACACCCTGGGAGTAAGGCAAATCAGAAATAGCCCTAATAATGCCTGAAACAGCCTTGAACTATCTTAATCCCTGGTTGGATTAAGGCAATCTTCCTATTTTCTATCTAAGTGCCAGAAAAATAAAACTAAATACTCTTTGGTGGAAGAGTCTATATTTTTTCATACACAAAGTCTAGAGTTAAAATTACCAAATATGATTGGTTTTACCATTTCTGGAAAAAAAACACTGTCAGAATTTTGGTCGGGATAGCCTTGAATCTGTAAATTCCTATGGGTAGTCTTAACATCTTAATATTAAACAATCTACTCCATGAACACAGATATCTTTTCATTTATTTGCATCATCTTTATATTTTGTACAATTCATTGTACAAGTCTTTTACAGTCTTGGTTAAATTTATGCCTGGATATTTATTCCTTTATGTGCTATTTTAAATGGAATCATTTTCTTCATTTCCTTATATTGTTCATTGCTGATGTACAGAAACACCACTGATTTATGTATGTTGATCTTGTACCCCAAAACTTTGTTGAATTCATTTATTAGCACTGGTTGCTTTCTTGTGGATTCCTTGGAATTTTCTAAATATAGGATCACGGCATCAGTGAATGGAGAAAGTTTTACTTCTTTCCAATTTGGATGGCTTTGGTTTTTTATCAAGAAAGGGTTTTTTTTGTTTTTTTAATCAAGAAAGGGTGCTGGCTTTTGTCAGATGCCTTTTCTGCATCAATTGAGAGGATCATGTGGGTTTTTCCCCTTAATTCTATTAATGTGATGTATTACATTAATTGAGTCATCCTTATATTCTTGGGAAAAATCCCCTTGGTTGTGGAGTATATAATCCATTTAATGTGCTGTTGGATCTGGTTTGCTAATATTTCAATGAGGGGTTTGGGGGTCTATATTCAAAAGGGATATCAATCTGTGTATCTTGATATTGTGATCTAGCTTTGGCTTTAGGGTAATGCTGGCTTCACAATATGAGTTAGGTGTTCCAGAAGTGTTGGTGTTAATTTTTCTTTGGATATTTGGTAAAATTCACCAGTGAAGCCATCTGGTCTTGGGATTTTCTTTGTTGGGAGGTTTATTTTGTTTCTGTTTTTTGGTGTTTTTCTTTTGTTTTGTTTCGTTTTTTTGAGGTTCCAGGGATTGAATCTTGGGCCTTGTAAGTGGGAAGCCAGTGCTCAACCACTAGGCCATATCTGCCCCTCCCCCCAGTTGGTTTTTTCATTTGTTTTGCTTGTCTTTGTTTTTGTTTTTTTAAGGAAGCACCAGGAATACAAACCCAGGACTCCCATATGGAAAACAAGTGTTCAACTGCTTGAGCCACATCTGCTCCATGTTGGGAGGTTTTGATACTGATTCAATCTCTTTACTTGTTATTGATCTGTTGAGCTTTTCTGCTTCTTCTTGAATCAGTATAGATAGTTTGTGCATTTCTCGGAATTTGTCAATTTCATCTAGGTATCTAATGTGCTGGCATACAATTCTTCATAATAGCCTCTTATTATTCTTTTTATTTCTATAAGCTTGGTGGTAATGACCAATTTCATTTCTGATTTTAGTTATTTGCATCTCTCTTTTTCTTTGTCATTCCAAGTAAAGGTTTGTTGATTTTATTGATTTTTCAAAGAACAAACTTTTGGTATTGTTGATTCTCATTTTCCCAGTCAATATTTAATTTCTACTCTAACCTTTATTATTTCCTTCTCTCCACTAACTTTACTCTCCCTTTTCTCATCTCTCCAGGTGTGAAGTTAGGTTACTCATTTAGAGATCTTTCTTCTTCTGTTATGTAAGTGTTTATGGCTACAAATTTGCATCTGAGCATAACATTGCTGCATCCCATAAGTTCAGGTATGCTGTGTTTTCATTTACATTTGTCTCAAAGTATTTTCTTTTTTTTTTTTTTTTTTAGGAAACAATTTCAATTTAATTTATTTTTTTTTCAACTTTTATTTTTTTTTTATTGACTTTGTAATAATATTACATTAAAAATATATATGTGAGGTCCCATTCAACCCCACCCCCCCACCTCCCCTCTCCCCCCCCAACAACACTCGTTCCCATCATCATGACACATCCATTGGATTTGGTAAGTACATCTTTGGGCATCTCTGCACCTCATAGACAATGGTTCACATCATGGCCCATACTCTCCTCCATTCCATCCAGTGGGCCCTGTGAGGATTTACAATGTCCGGTGATTACCTCTGAAGCACCATCCAGGGCAGCTCCATGTCCCAAAGACGCCTCCACCTCTCATCTCTTCCTGCCTTTCCCCATACCCATCGTCCACCATGTCCACTTTTCCCAATCCAATGCCACCTCTTCTATGTGGACATTGGATTGGTTGTGTCCATTGCACCTCTATGTCAAGAGGAGGCTCAGATTCCACATGGATGCTGGATGCAATCCTCCCATTTTCAGTTGTAATCACTCTAGGCTCCATGGTGTGGTGTTTGTCCTTCTTCAACTCCATCTTAGCTGAGTGTGGTAAGTCCAATAGATCAGATTGTAGGTGCTGGAGTATGTTGAGGCTCAGGACCTGGCTATCACATTGTCAGTCCAGAGATTCAAATCCCCTAAATATATCTTAAACCCCAACATTAACTGCACCTCCAGCACATTAGCATGAAAGTCTTATGAAGGGAGATCCCATCTGAGTCCAGATTCATCACACATAAACACCATTTCCAAAGAGGGGCCATCTGCCCTGGTAGTTAACCCCATCGGCCATGACCATAACTCCCATGGGTCTCTTTAGCCCTCAAAGGAACCAATATCTGGGGGTTGTATCTGCTTTATCTGTCTCTCTGACTCTGCTCAGTTGTGTATGAGGGCAATCCTTCTGCCAGCCTCCAGACTCTTTTTTAGAAACTCGTAGCCATATAAACTCATTTCTCCTTTTCATTTCCCCCTTACTTTAGGTCAAACAGCATTTTAAAGTCTCAAAGTATTTTCTAATTTCTCCCGTGATTTCTACTTTGGCCCATTGCTTGTTTAAGAGTATATTATTTAATTTCCAAATATCTGAGAATTTTCCAACTCTCCTTCTGTTATTGATTTCTAGTTTCATTTCATTATGGTTGGAGAAGATACTTTGTATGATACCATTCTTTATTAATTTATTGAGGATTGTTTTATGACCTAAAATATGGTCTAACATATGGTCTATCCTAAACAATGATCCATGAGCATAGAGAAGAGTGCGTATTCTATTGTTCAGTGAAGTGTTCTATATTTGTCTGTTAAGTGTAATTTGTTTATAGTATTATTCAAGTCTTCTATTTCCTTAATGATCATCTGTCTAAATCTTCTAGCCATTATTCAAAATTGTGTTTTGAAGTCTCCTACTATTAATGTAGAGGTATTTCTCCCTTCAACTCTGGCAATGTTTGTGTCATATATTTTGGGGCTCTGTTGTTAGGTGCATATATATTTATAATTGTTAAATCTTTATGTTGAATTGACTCACTTCAATATATAGTGTACTTCTTTGTCCCTTTTAACAGTTTTGACTTAAAGTCTATTTTATAATATACTTTATCTATGAAGTATATTGGTATAGGTACCTCAGCTCTCTTGGTTATTATTTGCATGGAATTTGTTTTTCCATCCTTTCACTTTCAGCCTACTTGTGCCTAGGAATTTAAAGTGAGTCTCTTGTAAATAGCATATAGTTAGGTCATGTTTTCTTTATTATTGAATAATTTAATCTATTTACATTTAAAGAAATTGATAATGCATGACTGATTCTGCCATTCTGCTCTTTGGTTTTTGTAACTCTGACATCTTTTTGTCCCTCATTTCGTCCATTATTGCTTACTTTTGTGTTCAGTTGATCTTTTGTAATGAACCATTTAGAATCTCCTCTCATTTCCTTTTATGCAGATTTTTAGATGTTTTCTTTGTGGTTATATGGTACTTAAATGTAACATCCTAAATATGTAACAGTCTCATTTGATTTGATATCAACTTAACTTCAATAACGTACACAAACTTTGTTCCTTTACCCTTCCTCCCTCTGCCTTTGTATTGTTCTTGTCATATATTGCGTCTGTATATGTTCTGTGCCCAATACCCTAAATTTATCATTACTTTTATACATTTGAATTTTATATCATCATGGTAGTTTGAAGATATTATGGATCCCAGAAAAGCATGTCCTTAGAGCTAATCCATTCATGCGGGTACAAACCTGTTGTAAGTGGGAACTTCTGGTTAGATTATTTCAGTATAGGGTGACCCAGGTGGGTCTTACTCCTCTAACTGAAGTCATTAGTAAATGGAGAGAGACATAGAGAGAAACCCCTAGAAGCTGAGGGAGAGAAACCCACAGAAGCACAGAGAAAAAGCCACAAGGGCAGACAGGGAAAGCCACATGACCAAGGAGCTGAAATGAGTGGAACCCAGGAGAGAGGAAGCTAGAGGTCTAAGTAACAAAATCTGGAAGAGAAGGGAGAGACCAGTAAAAGCCTCCATTGACAGTGTTTGGTGAGAAAGCATTCTGATGATGCCTTGATTTGGACAACAGAATGGCTTCAGAACAATAAGCTTGCAACCAAATAAATTGGCATTGTAAAAGCCAACTACATTAGTCAGCCAAAGGAGTACTGATGCAAAGTACCAGAAATCTGTTGACATTTATAAAGGGTTATTTATTTGGGGTAGAAGCTTATAGTCACAAGGCTATAAAGTGTTAAGTTACTTCCCTCACCAAAGTCTGTTGCCATGTTTGGAGCAAGATGGCTGCCGGTCTCTGCAAGGGTTCAGACTTCCTCTTCCTACTAACACTGTGGTCCCAGGTCTTTCAGACCACTGCTGTAGGTTAACATAAGGCTTGTCTCTCTCCTGGGTCTCATTTCTTTCCCATCGTTCTCAGCTGTTCAGGGCTCTGGTCTGTTCAGCTGCAGACTGTCGGGTGAACAGCTTGGCTCTCTCATGGGTGTTCCAGCATCCAAAGCTAAACTCTCTGTCTCCTCCATGTATTTACTTCCTGGGGCTCCAGCATCAAAACTAAAAACTCTCTCCTCTGCCATACTATTTTCCCTTGGTGGTTGGGGAATCAACATCCTACTGACATGGTTGAATTGAAGCCCTAATCATAATTTAATCAAGTAAAAGTGAAACCTCTGAACTTAATACAATCTAATATGCCCAGAGGAACAAACAAGTTTACAAATGCAATCCAATATGTATTTTTGGAATTCATGAACAATACCAAACTGCCACACCAACCCATATCTGGTATGTTGCTTTTGGCAGTTTTTTAGCAAATTAAAAAAATAAGGAAAATGTGGGGTTACAATATAAAAATACAATAGTAGTGGAGTTTATATTTACCTATGTAGTTACCTTGCCAGACATCTTTATTTCTTTATACAGCTTCTAGTTACTATCTAGTGTTCTTTCCTTTCATCCTAAAGAGCTCCTTTAGCTTTTCTATAGGGCAGGTCTAGTGGAGATGAACTCCCGTGGTTTTTATTTGGGAATGTCTTAATCTTGCTCTCATTTTTGAAGGACTGTTTTGCTAGAAATAGAATTCTTGACCATTTTTCTCTTTCAGCACTTTAAATATGTCATCCTACTCCCTTCTTGCCTCCATGGTTTATTTTACATATTGCTTCTCTCTTGTTTTCAGGATCTCTTTGTCTTTGTCATTTGACAGTTTGATTATAATGTGTCTGAATGTGGACCTCTTTGAGTTTATCCTATTTGGAGTTCTTTGAGAAATTATGAGCCATTATTTTTTCAAATATTCTTTCTGCCCCTTTCCCTTTCTCTTCTCCATCTGGGACTCTCACAGGTCTCTTAGGCTCTGCTTGCTTTTCTTCATTCTTTTACTTTCTGTTCCTCAGAATGAATAATTTCAGTTGTTGTATCTTTTGATTTGCTGGTCCTTTCACTGCTAGTTTCAATGTTCCATTGAACTCCTCTTGGGAATTTTAAATTTTAGATACTGTAATTTTGAGTTCTAATATTTGTTCTAGTATTATAATTTCCATGTCTTTATTGAAATTATCATTTTCTTCATATATTATTTTCCTGATTTTCTTTAGTTCTTTGTCCATGATTTCATTTTCTGAGCATATTCAGTTTTTTTTTAAAGATACTCTCTGGTGTGTCCAATATCTACTCTTCCTCATTGATGGGTTTCTTTTGCTTCATTTTTGTTCCTTTGAATCAGCCATCTTTTCCTGTTTCTTTGATTGCCTTGTAATTTTGTTGTTGTTGAAATCTGGACATTTGAATATTTTATATTTTAATGTGTTAGCTCAGGAAATCAGATTATCCCCCTTCCCCAGATTATTTTCTTTCCTACCATGAAGGCTTACAGTAGTCTACTTGTTTACTGAAGCCTTTGTTTCTTAAGCTTGTATGCAGCTAGTGTTGTGAGAGAGATTTCTTTGAATGCCAGGAGCTAACAAAAACAAAATTAATAACAAAAAAAATCACCTTTCCGTCTTTGCAGATTGGCTCTGTGCTTGTGCTCTTTCAGTGCTTAGCAAGCCTTACAGTGAGCCTAAATAACAGCTCAAGGTGAAACCCTAAGGTCCTAGGCATCTCTTATGACCTTAACATTTCTCTGCTTACAAGGATACTCTGAATGCACCGTGGAAATTTGAAGTCTTTCCTTTTTCTCCTGGTGCTATTTTAAGGCTCAACCATTAATCCTTTGCCCCAGGCAGCTGTGGTTTGATTTTTCTTAAGGTATTTTAGCAGCTCTGCAGCTGCTTCTATGTTCAGAACAAGTTCTGGACCAACAAGACAGAGACCAGTGTCATGGATTAGTCCTTGCGGCTGCTGTCTAGTGGACTGGTATAGACTTATATTTACCTCAATATGTGCATAAGGGTTAACCTGCTCTCTCCAGAATTCAGGATCAGTGACCTACACTGAGAGTGTGAGCATTTGCTGCAGCAAGCCAGGGAAAAGGTGGGGGAAGGGTCTGTGAAAGTTCCATGGGGTTTTCCTACTGTTATAAAATTGCCTTTTTCTTTATTCAGGGTCCACCCAATTACAGCAACCCTTTAACTTTTCCAGAGCTCTGAAAAAGAAGGTTCTTCCAGTTTCTGTTGGCTTCTCAATGTTGCTGTGGGGGGTTGGAATTAGGAATTTCTCACTGTGTCCACTTGCTTATGTCAACTCAGGCATCAGTATTTTTTGATGCTCCTTAAGTGATTCTAACGTGCAGAGAAGTTTGGGAACCACTGGTTTAGCCAATACTTAGCATTTATAGTCTATATTTATTTGTTCATTCATTCAACTGTTCCTTATTGAGCACCTATTATGTGTCAGGCACTGTCCTAAGGGATATACTAGTAAACAAGAGACAAAGTCCTTGCCCTCAAAGGGCTTACATCCTAAGTAGGGGAAGGGAAGAGACAAAACAACAACAAAAAAAGTAAATAAATAAATAGAACTTGAGAGTAATTAATGTTATTAACTAAAACAAAGCAAGGCAAAAGTAGAGAGAGTGATTGGGTGAGAGGTGATACAGTAACCAGCAGGTGACCGAAGTCCTCTCCAGAGAGGTGATCTTGAGCTGATACCTAAATGGTGAGAAGCCATATAAAGATTTGTGGGAACAAGCACTTCAGGCAGAGGAAAGAGCAGGGCTGAAGGCCCTGAGATGGTAATGAGCATGGTTTGTCAGAGGGTCTGAAAGAATATCAGTATGCAAGTTGCGCAGTAAGTAAGAAGTGGAAAATTAGGTGGGAAAGTAGGCAAGGATCAGATTAGAAAAAGAGTTTTTATTCTATTTTAGTGGAAAACAACTGGAGGGATTTAAGCAAATGTGATATGATCTGATTTAGACTTTAAGATCATGCTGGTAGCTGTGTGGAATGGATTAAGGAGGGACACAAGAAGTAGAAAGACTACACAGTCCCACCTTCTCCACAACTAGACCCCTTCCATGGATCTCATCCTTGACTGAACAATTCAGTAGCCAGTAGCCATATTAATATTAAAATTTTACTTCCCCCATTGTACTAGTCATATTTAAAGTACTCAAAAGCAGGGAAACAGACTTTGGCCCAGTGGTTAGGGCGTCCGTCTACCATATGGGAGGTCCGCGGTTCAAACCCCGGGCCTCCTTGACCCGTGTGGAGCTGGCCATGCGCAGTGCTGATGCGCGCAAGGAGTGCCGTGCCACGCAAGGGTGTCCCCCACGTGCGGGAGCCCCACGCGCAAGGAGTGCGCCTGTGAGGAAAGCCGCCCAGCGTGAAAAGAAAGTGCAGCCTGCCCAGGAATGGCGCCGCCCACACTTCCAGTGCCGCTGACGACAACAGAAGCGGACAAAGAAACAAGACGCAGCAAATAGACACCAAGAACAGACAACCAGGGGAGGGGGGGAAATTAAATAAATAAATAAATCTTTAAAAAAATAAATAAATAAATAAAGTACTCAAAAGCCACATGTGTTTAGTGGCTACCACATCAGACAGTCCAAATTGTAGAACGTTCCCATCATCACAGAAAGTTCTATTAGATAGCACTGAAAGAAATCAAATCTGGAAAGCAGATGTGGCTCAAGTGAAAAGGCCTCTGCCTACCATATGGGAGGGCCTGGGTTCGATCCCTGGGGCCTCCTTGTGAAAAAGAACAGAAAGCTTGCCTGCATGGCAGGCCAAGTGCCTGTTCAGTGAGCCAAGTGCCCACGCAACGAGCCAAGTGCCCATGTGGGTGGCTGTGCGGTGAGCCAAATGCTCACATGGTGAGCCACATGCCCACGCGAGTGCCTACATGGCAAGTCAAGTGCCGTGTGGCAAGCTGAGTGCCCATGTGAATGCCCATGTGGTGAGCCAGTGCCCAAGTGCCAAGCCACTGCCTGCGTGGTGAGGCAAGTGCCCGCACAAGTGCCTGTATGGTAAGAAGAGTGCCCGCATGGTAAGTCCAGTGCCCACACAGTATGCCAGTGCCCGCTCAAGTGAGTCACACAGCAAGATGATGAAACAACAAGAGAGGCGAAGGGGAGAGGTCAAGGTAAAGCACAGCAAAGACCAGGAACTGAGGTGGCGCAATTGACAGGGAACCTCTCCATGTCAGAGGCCCCTAATCGAATCCCAAGGAATCTTAAGAGGAAACAGATAAGAAGAGAAGACAAAAAGAGAAATAGATACAGAAAGGACAGAGACAGCAAAAACAGCAGGGCAGGTGAGTGGTAGGGGAAGAAAAAATATATAATAAAATATATAGTAAAGCTGGAATCTAACCTTTAAAAAAAAATCTGTCGTTTGGCAGGTATTCCAGGATATTGTCATTCATCTTTTTATTATTTTTATTTTTAAAGATACATGAATCAAACAAAATATTACAATAAAAATTATAAGAGGTTCCCATATACCCCATTTCCGAGTCATTCATCTTTTGATATTTAGGTTCTCTGTCTGTCTGGCTAGACTAGACACATTGCAATTCTGTTTAAAGGACAAAAAATTTCCAGTGGTTAACCTGAATTTGGCTTTTTTATTTTAAAATTATTTGAATAAGATTAATCAGAGAGACTTCCGGCAAGATGGTGGCTGAGTGAGCTTGCCTTGCCGTCTCTCCTGGGAAGAGGCAGCTGGGCGGCACCGGAGGTTCTCTGGGACCAAGCTTTTTCGGGATTTTTGAAGGGCAGGAAGTGTCTGGACATCGATTTGGTGGGAAGGTAATGGAGAGGATTGGTCTATAAGATATAATTTGGGTTCTATTGCCCAGAGGTGAGACCTGCACATGGGTTGCTCCCTCCTTGGGGGTGGGTGGAGCCGTGGAACCCGCACTGCGGCCGTGCTTTTTGGTGGCTCTGCGGTATTGGGAAATTTGCGCGTCCTGGGCGGGCTATTGGGGGGTTGACGGGATGGGACGCCTTTGCAGATCGATTTGGGGAGACAGACGGTGTTTTGTTGTGAAGCGGGGGAATTTTTGATTGCGGACACAAATAGCGCTTCGGCCTGGAGCCCCGCCCCCACAGGCCCAGCTGCCGATCTGCAACGGAATCAGATTGTTGGTAATAGAGGGACGTATTTGGGAGGTTGTTACAGGGTGCGGCGAGGGAGGGGGACACATCTGGAAGCCGATTGGGGAATATTTTGCGAAGCTTGGGAATTCCGGTTGTGGAATCTGTTTTCGGCGTTTCCAACTGGAGCCCAAACCACAGGCCGGGCTCCGGAGCTGCGTCATTAAATTGGCTGCGGTGTAGAGGGGCCCCCAGGTGGCCGTTTTGTGGGATCATAGGGTGGGAGCGGTCCAAAAGCTGAATTGACGAAATATCCACAAAAATAAACCCTAGTGAGTAAGTGAATTGCAGGGTTCAGACATAATATAGAGTTTGCGGATCTGACTTCCCCCATAGGGCTGGCACCCAGCTGCGGGGATCCCTGAGGGCTGTGTTACACTGCGGGGCTCCTAGGCTTCCTGTTGACCAGATTTGAGGTGCCCAGGTCTGAGTCCCCTAAACTCTGGTGGCCCACACCCCAGAGACTCACACCTTTTGAGTCTTCAAAATCTCAGACTTTCCACCCCTGAATCCATCACACCCTGAGGTCCATCTGAGGTCCTTGAATGCCCTAGCCTTCAACGTTTGCATTTTTTCTTTACCGTTTCATTTTGTTTTGTTCTTATTTTCATTTTATCTTATTTTTTACTTTTTTTAATGTCCTGATTGCTAATATTGCATTATCCTCTAGTCTTTTCTCCCAGCGTATCCCCCAAAGTCTTTTTATTTATTCAGTTATTTAGGGTTTTTTTTGTTGTTGTTGTTGTAGTTGGTGTTGCAACTGTGGTTTGCGTATATCTGTTTTTTTCTTACCCCTACCTGTTCCCCACCCTTTGCCCACCACCCTTTTTCTTTTTTCCTTTCTTCTCTTCTTTCTTTCTTTTTTTTTTTCATTTTTTATTTTTTCTTTTTCTGTTTTTGCTCTCCCTCTTGTCCCTCATTTTCTACTTATCTTATTTTAACTCAATTATACAATAGGTGCTGCAGGGAACACCTCACATTTGGTGGGTTCTCTCATCCTCCACTACCTCATTTCTAAGTGAACTGATTTAGGCTACCTACACTATCCCCTTTCGCCTACATCTTGATATCCACCATCATCTACTGTCTCTCCTATATTCCACCTCCCATCTCCCTTTCTTTGATCCACAAAGTATCTAACTCTTAATTTCTAATACCCTTGTTTTGTTTTCTGTCTGTTATCCACTCTTGAAACTATTACCTTTCTTTTCTCTTTCACTCTCTCACGAAAACAATACCTTTTTAGCTCATACCATATTCCTCCCATATTCAGTCAGCTACCTCATAATAGGTACTCTACCTACTGCTATAAAAAACTCTACACAATTTTACATGAATCTAACCTCCATCCTCCCAGATCTCATATTCTTGCTTTGTTAACATATATCACCAATACTACCTTACACTTTTTCCTTGCTGACACAATTACCTTTCCCCGGCACTAATACTTTCCTTTAAAGTGAACAAGAAATTAGAATAAGAAGAACAAAGTGACAAAGAGAAGATATAACACTTATGCAAAAACAATACCTAATTAATCTCCAAGAGTAGACAAAGAAGCTAAGGAACTGATTAAAGATAAAATGATGACCAGACAGCAACAGAAATCTACAAACGAAACCAGTAATCAGGAAAATATGGCTGAATCCAATCAACAAACTAAAAATCAGGAAGAGGAACAGAACTTCGTTCAAGCAATGAAAGATTTCAGAACATTTATCACCGACAAATTTGATGAAGTAATGAAAGAGGTTAACAACATGAAGACAACACTCGGAGGGGAAATTGCAGACATACGCAAAAAGATAACAGATATGATGGGAATGAACACCACAGTTCAAGAAATCAAAAATACACTTGCAGCAAATATCAGCAGACTAGAAGAGGCAGAGCAGAGAATTAGTGATGTGGAAGACAGTACATCAGAAATCAAACAGATAGTAGAAGGGGTCGATAAAAAGATAGAAAAAAATCCAGCTAGGACTCAGGGACCTGAATGCAATGTAAAAAGCTCAAACATACGTATTATAGGCATTCCAGAAGGAGAAGAGAAGGGAAAGGGGTCAGAAGGAGTGTTGCAGGAAATAATGGCTGAAAACTTCCCAAATCTACTGAAAGACACAGATATACATATCCAAGAAGCACAGCGCACTCCACTAGTCATAAACCCCAAGCACTCCACTAGTCATAAACCCCAACAGGCCCACCCCAAGACACATACTTGTCAAATTATCCAATGCTCAAGACAAAGAGAAAATCCTAAAAGCAACAAGAGAAAAGAAAACCATCACATACAAGGGAAGCTCCATAAGATTAAGTGCTGATTTCTCATCTGAAACCATGGAGGCAAGAAGGCAGTGGTATGATATAATCAAAGTACTAAAGGAAAAAAATTTCCAACCAAGAATACTCTATCCAGCTAAACTAGCATTCAAACATGATGGAGAGTTCAAAATATTCGCAGATAAACAGAAACTGAAAGAGTATACCAACAAGAAACCTCCCCTTCAAGAAATTCTAGAGAGTTCTGCAGGAAGAAAGGAAAAAAGAGGAAAGGCCGAGTTGGAGGAGAGTATAAGAGAAAAAAAAAAAGACAAAAATAGAAGGGAAAAAAAAATACAAACAAAATATGACAAACACAAATCCAATCAAAATATGGCTAACACAAATAATTCCTTGAAAGTAATAACACTGAATGTCAACGGATTAAACTCACCTATCAAAAGATTCAGACTGGGACATTGGATAAGGAAATATGACCCGGGAAACGGACTTTGGCCCAGTGATTAGGGCGTCTGTCTACCACATGGGAGGTCCGCGGTTCAAGCTCTGGGCCTCCTTGACCCATGTGGAGCTGGCCCATGTGCAGTGCTGATGCGCACAAGGAGTGCCGTGCCACACAGGGGTGTCCCCCATGGAGGGAAGCCCCACACGCAAGGAGTGCACCCATAAGGAGAGCCGCCCAGCGCGAGGGAGGGAGCAGCCTGCCGAGGAATGGCACCGCCCACACTTCCCGTGGAATGGCGCCGCCCACACTTCCCATGCCGCTGACGACAACAGAAGCGGACAAAGAAACAAGACGCAGCAAACAGACACAGAGAACAGACAGCCGGGGGAGGGGAGGGGAATTAAATAAATAAAAATAAATCTTTAAAAAAGGAAAAAAAAAAAGGAAATATGACCCATCCGTTTGCTGTCTACAAGAGACACATCTTAGACCCAGAGACGCATGGAGATTGAAAGTGAATGGCTGGAAAACAATCATACAAGCAAACAATAGCCCAAAAAAAGGCAGGAGTAGCTATATTAATATCAGACAAAATAGACTTTAAAGGTGAAACAGCTGTGAGAGACAAAGGATACTACATTTTAGTGAAAGGGAAAATCTGTCAAGAAGATCGAACGATCATAAATATTTATGCTCCTAACAAGGGTGCTTCTAAATATGTGAGGCAAACGCTGGAAAAACTAAGTGAAACAATAGATGCATCTACAATTATAGTGGGGGATTTTAATACACCACTATCTACCTTGGACAGAACATCTCAAAAGAGAATCACTAAAGAAACAAAACACTTGAACAGTATATTAGAGGAGCTGGATCTAATAGACATATATAGATCATTACACCCAAACACAGCAGGATATACATTTTTCTCAAGCGCACATGGATCATTCTCCAAGATAGACCATATGCTAGGCCACAAAGAAAGGCTGAATGAATTCAGAAAGATTGAAATCATACAAAACAATATCTCTGACCGCAGTGGAGTCAAGCTGGAAATTTGCAAGGGACAGAGGCCCAGGCTTCACACCACGATTTGGAAATTAAACAGCACAATCTTAGGAAAACAGTGGGTCAAAGAGGAAATATCAAAAGAAATCAATGACTACCTTAAAACAAATGATAATGATAACACAACATACCAAAATTTATGGGATGCAGCAAAAGCAGTACTGAGAGGGAAATTTATAGCCATAAATTCATATATCAAAAAAGAAGAAAGAGCAAAAATTGAAGAACTAACTGCACATTTGAAGGAATTAGAAAAACAACAACAAAGTAACCCAACAGGAAGAAGAAGGAAGGAAATAACAAAGATAAGAGCAGAACTAAATGAAATAGAAAATAAGAAAGCATTTGAAAAGATAAACAAGACCAAGAGCTGGTTTTTTGAAAAGATCAACAAAATTGACAAACCTTTAGCGAGACTAACAAAGAAAAAAAGAGAGAAGATGCAAATACACAAAATAAGAAATGAGAAAGGCGATATCACCACTGACCCCACAGAAATAAAGACTATCATAAGAGGATACTTTGAAAAACTATATTCCAACAAAAATGACAATTTAGAGGAAATGGACAAATTCCTAGAAACAAATAAGCAACCCATATTGACGAAAGAAGAAATTGATGATCTTAACAAACCAATCACAAGCAGAGAGAAAGAATCAGTCATTAAAAATCTCCCAACTAAGAAGAGCCCAAGGCCAGATGGCTTCACAGGTGAATTCTACAAAACATTCCGGAAAGAACTAACACCAATCCTGCTGAAACTATTCCAAAAAATCGAAACAGAAGGAACATTACTGAACTCCTTCTATGATGCCAACATTACCCTAGTACCAAAGCCAAACAAAGATACCACAAGAAAGGAAAATTACAGACCAATTTCTCTAATGAACCTAGACGCAAAAATACTTAACAAAATACTTGCTAATCGTATCCAACAACACATTAAACGAATTATACACCACGACCAAGTGGGATTTATTCCAGGTATGCAAGGATGGTTCAATATAAGAAAATCAATCAACGTAATACACCATATAAACAGATTGAAGGAAAAAAATCACATGATTATATCTATAGATGCAGAAAAAGCATTTGACAAAATACAGCACCCTTTCTTGATAAAAACACTCCAAAAGATTGGAATACAAGGAAACTTTTTGAACATGATAAAGAGTATATATGAAAAACCTAAAGCCAACATTGTTTACAATGGAGAAATCCTAAAATCCTTCCCTGTAAACTCAGGAACAAGACAAGGATGCCCATTGTCTCCGCTCCTATTTAACATTGTCTTAGAAGTACTTGCTCGAGCACTGAGGCAAGAACCAGATATAAAAGGCATTCAAATCGGAAAGGAAGAAGTCAAAATTTCACTATTTGCAGATGACATGATCCTATACATAGAAAACCCTGAGAGATCTATAACAAAGCTTCTAGAACTCATAAATGAGTTTAGTAAAGTCACAGGATATAAGATCAATGCGCAAAAATCGGTAGCATTTCTGTACACCAATAATGAGCAAGATCAGGAGGAAATCAAGAAACAAATACCATTCACAATAGTAAATAAAAAAATCAAATACTTAGGAATAAATTTAACTAAAGAGGTAAAAAACTTATACACCGAGAACTATACAAGACTGTTCAAGGAAATCAAAGAAGACCTAAATAAATGGAAGAATACTCCTTGTTCATGGATAGGAAGACTGAATATTATTAAGATGTCTATCCTACCAAAACTGATCTACACATTCAATGCAATCACAATAAAAATCAACACAGCCTTCTTTAAGGAACTAGAAAAACTATGAAATTTATTTGGAAAGGAAAGAGACCCCGAATAGCCAAAGACATACTGAAAAAGAAAAACGAAATTGGAGGAATCACACTACCTGACTTCAAAACATACTACAAAGCTATAGTAGTGAAAACAGCATGGATTGGCATAAGGAGACACACACAGACCAATGGAATCGAATTGAAAGCGCAGATATAGAACCTTACATATATAGCCATATAGTATTCGATAAAGCCATCAAACCCTCTCAACTGGGAGAGAGTGGCCTATTCAACAAATGGTGCCTGGAGAACTGGATAGCCATATGTAGAAGAATGAAAGAGGATTACCATCTCACACCTTATACAAAGACCAACTCAAGATGGATCAAAGACCTAAATATAAAGCCAAGACCATAAAAACCTTGGAAAGCAGTGTAGGGAAACATCTACAGGACCTTGTAATAGGAAATGGATTCATAAATATCACACCAAAAGCAGGAGCAGCAAAAGAACAAATAGATAAATGGGACTTCCTCAAAATTAAATCCTTCTGCACCTCAAAGGAGTTTGTCAAGAAAGTAAAAAGGGAGCCAACACAATGGGAGAAAATATTTGGCAACCATATATCTGATAAGAAACTTATATAACTTGCATATATAAAGAACTCCTATATCTGAAAATAAAAAGATAAACAACCCATTTAAAAAATGGGAAAAAGATTTAAACAGACCAAAGAAGAAATACAGGGAAACGGACTTTGGCCCAGTGGTTAGGGCGTCCGTCTACCATATGGGAGGTCCGCGGTTCAAACCCCGGGCCTCCTTGACCCGTGTGGAGCTGGCCATGCGCAGTGCTGATGCGCGCAAGGAGTGCCGTGCCACGCAAGGGTGTCCCCCGCGTGGGGGAGCCCCACGCGCAAGGAGTGCGCCCGTGAGGAAAAGCCGCCCAGCGTGAAAAGAAAGAGCAACCTGCCCAGGAATGGCGCCGCCCACACTTCCCATGCCGCTGACGACAACAGAAGCGGACAAAGAAACAAGACGCAGCAAATAGACACCAAGAACAGACAACCAGGGGAAGGGGGGAAATTAAATAAATAAATAAATCTTTTAAAAAAAAAAAAAAAAAAGAAGAAATACAAATGGCTAAAATGCACATGAAAAAATGCTCCAAATCTCTAGCTATCAGGGAAATGCAAATCAAAACTACAATGAGATACCATCTTACTCCCATAAGATTGGCAGCTATGAAAAAAACAGAAGAATACAAATGCTGGAGAGGATGTGAAGAAAGGGGAACAATCATCCACTGCTGGTGGGAATGCAGAAGGATCCAACCATTCTGGAGGACAGTTTGGCGGTTTCTCAAAAAACTAACCATAGATCTGCCATATGACCCAGCAATACCACTGCTGGGTATATACCCAGCAGAACTGAAAACAAGGACACAAACCGATATATGTACACCAATGTTCATAGCAGCATTGTTCACTATCGCCAAAAGTTGGAATCAACCCAAATGCCCATCAACAGATGAGTGGATCAATAAAATGTGGTATATACACACAATGGAATACTACTCGGCTGTAAGAACAAATACACTACAAACACACGTGATAATATGGATGAATCTTGAGAACCTTATGTTGAGTGAAGCAACCCAGGCATTGAAGGACAAATACTACATGAACTCAATGATATGAAATAAGAAAACTGCCTCAGAGAGCTAGAGACTGAACGATAGGGTTACAGGAAATCGGGGGGGTGGAGAAAGGATGTGAGCCGACGTCTGCAGGGGTGGAATTTATGATGAGCTGGCGGAAGTTCTGGATCACAGAGTGGTTCAACAATGGCAGTGGAGGAATACTGGTATAGGATACTATTGACAGGTGATATATGGCTGACAGGGAGCATATGTCCAGGGTGCATGGTAATGTTTGGATATACTCATAGTGGAAACAATTAAAAACTAGCTGGGGGGGTACTGAGTTCCTGGCCGGAGGTGCTCTGTCGTGGTCCCTAGGGGAACAGCGGCAATCCCCTAGGTGCAACGGTAAGGACCAGGAAGGAATGAGGGTCCAACAGAGAGAGCATGATACTAATGACTATGCTTGTGAGCCTATATGCCTGAAATAAGAACAAGGCCTACAGCAGCACTGTGCCTGGGAATTTCCTCCTGACAGCCTTCATGTTACTCAAATGTGGCCAGTCTCGAAGCCAAACTCAGCATGTAGATGCAGTGCATTCCCCCCAGCATGGGACATGACACCCGGGGATGAGCCTCCCTGGCACCGAGGGATCACTACCAAATACCAGCTGAAGATGGAACTAGAAAATGACCTTGAATTAAAGATTCAATGCGGATCAGCAGAATATCCCTGTCTACATATAATAACATGACCTTAAAATGCTGTTTGACCTAATGTAAGGGGGAAATGGAAAGCAGAAATGAGTTTATATGGCTACGAGTCTCTAAAAAAGAGTCTGGAGGCTGTCAGAAGGATTGCCCCTGTGCACAGCTGAGCAGAGTCTGGGAGACAGATGGAGTGGATGCAATCCCCAGGTGTTGATTCCTTTGAGGGCTAAAGAGACCCACGGGTTCTATGATCATGGTAGACGGGGTTCACTGCCATGTCAGATGGCCCTTCTTTGGAGCTGGTGTTTCTGCATGATGGAACTGGACTCAGATGGGATTTCTTTTCATAAGACTTTCATCCTACTTTACTGGAATTGTAGTTGGTGTTGGGGTTTAAGATATATTTAGGGGATTTTAATCTCTGAACTGACAATAGGATAGCCAGGCCCTGAGTGTCAACAGACTCCAGCTCCTACAATCTGATTTATTGGACTCACCTCACTCAGCTAAGATGGAGTTGAAGAAGGACAACCACCACACCATGGAGCCTAGAGTGCCTACAACTGAAAGCAGGAGGATTGCATCCAGTATCTATGTGGAATCTGAGCCTCCTCCTGACATAGAGGTGCAACAGACACAACCAATCCAAGGCCCACAGAGAAAAGGTGGCATTGGAATGGGAAAAGTGGACATGGTGGCTGATGGATATGGGGAATGGCAGGAAGAGATGAGATGTGGAGATGCCTTTGGGACTTGGAGTTGCCCTAGATGGTGCTTCAGGGGCAATCACCGGACATTGTAAATCCTCCCAGGGACCACTGGATGGAATGTGGTAGAGTATGGGCCATGATGTGGACCATTGACCATGAGGTGCAGAGATGCCCAGAGATGTACTTACCAAATGCAATGGATGTGTCATGATGAAGGGAGTGAGTGTTGCTGGGGGGGGAGTGGTGGGGTGGGGGTGGTGGGGTTGAATGGGACCTCATATAATTTTTTTTTTAATGTAATATTTTTACAAAATCAATAAAAAATTAAAAAAAAAAAAAAGAATAAGATCAATCATAAAACTAGAAATCAAATTAAATGCCTTACAAAAAGAAACCAAAATAGAATTTCAAAGTAAATACAAAAGAAACCTCAAAAACAAAATTTAAATTAGTTAACATTCTCTTTGTTGAACTTCCAGAGGTATTTAAGAAAAAGGAGTACACATGAGAGTAGTGTTGAGATGCTTCTAAGAGGCTGGTGTGTTGAGTGGACCATGGTCTGGTCCTCCTGGGAGCCAGCAGGCTGGCCATTATGCTTTGGTCTTGACTCTCTCTTGGTCTGAGAACATAAGGGAAGCCTCAGGAAAAGCATTCTTTTGTTATCTAGCCCTTTTTGGATCTTTTTTCTCTAGTGCTGGTCACATGGTTTTTCCATGAGATGTTTCTTTATCTAGCCTTGTTTTCAGGATTAGGAGGAAAAGGGACAATAGACCTTTGGCATGTTTTGGTCTCAAGATAGGTAAAGGATCCTCCACATGATCTCTTCCAGCACCCTGGAGTTCTGATACCACTCTGAATGCCTTGGTCATATACAAATACTTTCCTTGACAACTTCACAGGGAAGAGGGTTTACTGAGCCAAGGCAAGATTCAGGCATTTCTGGGTCTCCTTCTATATATAATAGGTGAACAGGAATCCAACACAGAACATTCTAACAAATAATTTTGCCCCTTCTTACACCTTATTTGCAATTGTAATACAAGAACTTTACAAGACAGAATGATTTTTATTTCTCCTCCACCTCTTTGCTCCTCAAAAAAAAAAAACAAAAAAAAAACTGAAGTCTAAGGAATTCTTTCTCATACCAATCCCTAGGCCATTTCCACCCAAAACCCTCCTGGATAAAGGGTGGCATAAATAGTGGATTTATATAGACAGTATCATAATAACAGTAGCATTCCAAATAATAAGTTATATGAAAAGATTTGCAAAGAACCAAACAATATAAAGGTAAAAGGTGCAAACAATATCGTATTTGTTCACTGGAAATTCTATCCAAAATGAAGCACTTTGGAGCAATGGAAGAAGGTGGCCACAGTCAAATCAAAGCATTTTTTATAAAGATTTGCTGAAATATAGGATTGCTAGCAATGAATCGTCTTTTATAAGTATGTCTAACTTTATTCAGCCACTAAAAGGTCCAATGGCTTGATTTCCCTCCATACCACCTCATTTCAGAAACAACTCATTCGGTACTGGACAACATTCCAACATGGCCATTCAAAATTGCAGGGAAGATCTACAACTTCAGTGCAGTTAATGGACAAAATCCAGAAAAGGGAAAACGTGAATTCATTAAGGTAGCTAGGGATTGTGGCAAGAGAAGGCTTTAGGAATGTAGGTTGTGGCCATCCTCTTAACTTCTTGGTTCCAACAAATTAAGTATTTCATTTCTCAAAAAACACAAGTTGCTCAAAACCTCTTGTTGATAAGGAGTGAAAAGGGGCTGCAGAAGACCTCATCCAACTCCCTTAGTTACTGATATGAAATCGAGGGCCCTTTTGGAAAGAAATTTCCCCTAATATCCTAAAGCCTTGTGGTTATCAAGTTCATGTTTTAGTGACCACAACCCAGAATTCCTGCCTCACAATGTTCTCTGCTTTTTATTTTCCTGAAGATTTGAGATCATTACAAAAATGAAAAGAAAGGAGTGAAGTCCATAAAATTCAATAGAAAAGGAGCTTTCTGGCAACATCTGATCAAGATCCTCATGTGGCTAGAAATAACTGGGAGCTGCCAAGGGAGTTGAGAGGCTGCCACCCTGAAGTCAACCAGTTGAGTGGGAGAGGTGGTAAGAGGAGATGGTGATGTCTTCAAGTTCCATTCAAAGTCAGTGTACTGAGACATTTTTACTGGCCAGGGCTTATTAATTGCAGTCTTGGGCTATCTCCAACCTTCAGTTTCCTCATCTGTAAAATACTGATTAAAGACTCCTAACATTATGATTCTATGAAATGTCAGAATTAGCTAAATCACTGTCTTAATTTGCTAGGCTGCTATGACAGAAAGCAGACAACGGGTTGGCCAAACAATGGGAATTTATTGGCTATCGGTTTCAGCCGCCTAAAGTCCAAAAAAAGGCATTGGAAAGACTATGCATTTTCCCAGAATCTATGTCCTGGATCTGGCTGCTGACAATCTTTGAGGTTCCTTAGCTTTTCTTTATACTCCCCATCACATAGCTATGTCCTCTTCTTTCTCTTCCAGCTTCCCTCTAACTTCCAGCTTCTAGCCCTCCCTGTACCTTTCTCTTTATAAAGCCTCCGTAATCCAGATTTAGGCCTACCTACTTCAGTTGGTCATGCCTTAACTAAAAATAACATCTCTACAAAAGATCCAATAGAAATGGGTTTACACCCATAGGGACATGGATTAAGATTAAAAACATGTATTTGTTGGGGCATATAATTCAAACTACCACAAACTTCATAGCACAATAATCTTAGAGAGTGGAAGGTAAGAAGTAAAAGAATTATACTAGGCATATGTTATAAACTGATTAAAATTAAAGATAAAAATGCTTTTTTAAAAAGTTTCGTTTTCTTTCAATGATCTATTCTAATGATCTCATTTCAAAACACTGAGACCAAGTGCATAACTGAGAGAAAATTATTTTATTTTAGGATATTTCTTACATACTTTTGAATAGAATTCACAAATAGTATTTATTAGTGTACTATGTGATTTCAGTGTTAATGCACTGTACAAGATTTTCTTTAAAATAAGAACATAAAAATCCAAAATATCATTAAGATTTTCATTGTTATATAATCCAAAATTAAAAATGTTAAGCAATTGATTGTTAGATTACATTTTACAAGAAAAGCAGCTATAGAAAGAACTAATTTTATTGCTTGGCCCTGATTAACTGCTCATAATAATTTTCTTGGAAGAAAAATAAATGATCAGAGATCAAACCCCACAAAATATAAAAAAACAGTGTTTTAGAATTCCACTTAATGAAGCTTATGTTTGATTAGCTAGCTGTTTTAATAACAACTTCAAGACTTATAGAGATTAAACATGCATATCCTTATAATCCAAAAGGGAAGAAAACAAACAGATTTTCAACAGGTAAGGTTTTTACTTGTTGAGCTTAGGGTGCACAGCTTTGTGGCTTTTGTTTTTTGGTTTTTTTCCCTTTTCCTTCACAGTCTGGCATTAATCTGATTCATTAGTTTCTCCAATTTGATTGCTAGAGAGAGATTACCTTTAATCTTCAATTTTCCTGACATGAATGCTATTGTTGGTTTTAGTTTTCCTAAAATGAGAAAATGAGAGAGAAAAACATCCATAAGTGCCCTTAGGGATATGGCGCTTCAAGAACATGCATTTCAAAAAGAATCTCCTTGAGTTTTCTAAACCTCGGAAACACAGAAATTTCTAGTACAGCATTTTACATCAGTATCTTGGGGATCCCAATTCCCAGACTTAGATGTTAACAATATCCTATAATGTGAGAGAGAGTGTAAAAACAATGATTAACAAAAGATGATAGCAAGAAGCAACATTTATAGATTAGTTAAAATACTCTAAAGGATATACATTCTCAAATTGTGGCAAAAAGTCTATTTTAGTTAATTTTCCAATCTATTATAGTTGATTAACTTTTTAATATTTTAAGTCTAAATTAAAAAACTCAAACGGTACAAATGTATATAATCTTAAGAAATAATGATTAAAAGTATGGTGAATGTGTGGACACAAAAGTACGTGTATGTGTTGGTATTAATTTAACAACAGAAAGGCCTGGTATAAAATACCAGCACTAAAAGAGAATCATAGCCAAAAACTATATACAATAAATAAATGCTCCATGGAGGGAAAGAACATTCTTTTAATTTGCTGCTCTTATTCTCGGTGCTAGTAGTGTCTAGCACACAATGGAATGAATGAGAAAACCGAGGCATATGAGAATTTTTCACTTGCCCAAGGTCACACAGCTTGTATACGGCAGCACTACAATTTAAAGCCAGATTTGTCTGACTCATAACTTTCTGCCTTATATTATACCAATATACATACAAGTCATATCTCCTACAATGCAGAGTATGTCTGGTATATCAGTAAACCCCCGTTGTGCCTCATGCAGGCTTTCTGTGAAGGAATGTGTGGGATAATGTAATGAGTGTGTGTATGTGTGTGTGACATTAAACACCTTTAAATTAATTGAGATAGAGGTTGCAGCAAAGCAGCATAGATTGGATACGGATAGAAAAGATCTAAGTCCAACTCTTTCATTTTAATGAATGAATGAGTTATGCACTACTTCAAGAAAATAGGATGTTAAAATTAACAATAAATTAAGGGATAACTTTATTTGCATGAAAGATACTGGGAGGTCTTTATTTTTCAAAGGAACAGAATGTTTACCCCCCAAAGACATATGAACACTGACAGGTATCCATCAGTTAAAAAACTGTTTTAGGAAAACCCAATGGATAGGACGTCCACCTATCACATGGGAGGTCAGCAGTTCAAACCCCAGGCCTCCTTGATCCGTGTGGAGCTGGCCCATGTGCAGTGCTGATGCGCACAAGGAGTGCCGTGCCACACAGGGGTGTCCCCCACGTAGGGGAGCCCCACATGCAAGGAGTGCACCCCGTAAGGAGAGCCGCCCAGCACGAAAGAAAATGCAGCCTGCCCAGGAATGGCACCGCACACATGGAGAGCTGATACAGCAAGATGACACACCAAAAAGAAACAGATTCCCAGTGCTGCTGATAATGATAGAACTGGTCACAGAAGAACACACAGTAAATGGACAGAGAGAGCAGACAACTGGGGTGGGGGGGGGAAGGGGAGAGAAAGAAAATAAAAATAAATCTTTAAAAAAAAAAAAAAATCTGTTCTGTAACTCGAGTGAAGCCCACCAGCCCTACTCATGCATGTAGAGTTTCTATCAGCTTTATAGCACCTCCCCCACTAACCTATAAGGATAAATGGACATCAATATGGAGACAAAAACAAAACAGATAAAAGGAACTTGAATGAAATGGAGAGTGAAGGCCCAGAAAAAAACGAAAACCAAGTAAATGACAAACAAATAAAATAATTCAAGTTCTCAGAGATAAGAGAAGATAGTGCAACCGTGTATCAAGAACAGGGTGCTAGAGAAGGAAGTGGGGAAGGGGGACACAGAGAGAAGACAGGAAAAAGGAGTGGATGGAGAACTGAGAAGAGGGAGAATGGGAATAGAGTGAAAAAGAGGAAATGGGGAATAGAGAAGAAGAAAGAATCAGAATACAAGAATGGGATCTTAGAAATTAAAAATTTGATGGGCAATATAAAATGCAATGGGATGATAGAAGAAAGTAAAACAATCTCCTAGAAAGGAGAAAAAGATGATTATATCAGAGGATCTAATTTTTTCGCCAGAAAGTGAGAACAGAGAAAACAGAACAGTAATATAAAAACACTTCCATGAAGTGGATGTAACTCGGTGGTTGTGCACCTGCTTCATTATGAAATCCCAGGTTCAATCCCTGGTATTTCCTGAAAAAAAAAGAATACTACCAAGTACCCACTTGGTATTACTGTGATGTTTCAGAACACCACTAAGAAATAACTCTGATTCCATAAGCTTTCACATATGAGAAATGTGAATGTAAAAGATTAAGAATAGTATCTCTTTCTTATTGGTTGAGAATATTGAGAATTACTGGTATTGAGACATTACTGGTACTGAGAATACCAAATTCTCAATGGTAGTCTTAAAAAATGAAGCAATGGCTTCAAAATTCTGAAGGAAAATGGATTTTAACCCAGAAATCTCTACTCAGCCAATCAAATGTGTTGATAAAATAAAGGCAGTTTTAGATATATACAAAAAATTATGTATCCTTTTTCTCATGAAACTAAAGAATATGTGTGCCATCAAAATGACAATGTAAACAAGAAAGAAAACATGGGATCAAGAAATAAGAATTTTTTGTTTGTTTTTGTTTTAAAGCTGTGGAAAGGCTTTATTATAGATTTTATTACAGAATTAGAAAATTTCAAAAAATTATTTAGAACCACACATAATTAAAAATAAATAATATTCCCATAAAAAAAGCACAGCAAAAAATTATAGGGATTCCTCAGTCAATAGCTGTGTATCATGCTTAATGAGCCACCACAAGGAGACAAAGGGCTCCAGGAAAAAGTAAACTGACAGATTATCTGAGATATTTGACAAAAGTAGAAAAACAGTATCAAGAGATTGTAGGAAGAATATAGGAAAAGACTTTGCTAAGTTTCTTTATTCCTGTCCTAGAGGGAAAAAAATAAGGCAATTATTTAAGTCCAGGAAAAAGAAAAATTGTCTCTGAGAAGAAACAATAATCATGTACCTTTTGACTCAGCAGCAAACTACGCTTTCAGAGTCATAATACTGTTAACCAGAAAGTGATGATTTAAGCAAAAAAGGGTTAATGACTACATTAGAGGGTGGGGAAGGGGGAGCAGAACAAAGTGTTGTAGGAAACTAAACTCTCACCTATCACTCTGTAAATCAGTAAATTCCAGAAAGCAGTATAAGGATAAGCATAACACTGAGAAATGTGGAGTTAAATATTTAAAGAAATCACTAAGAGTTGAAGACTACCTCTGGTCAGTGCGATAAAGGAAAGACCACAGGATACTTTTTTGTTATGAACCTTTTAAAAGCACTATCTGACTTTTTAAATTCTATGCATGTATTACTTTCAGAAAAATAAAAGCTATTGACATTTAATAAGAAATTGAATTAGTAATTAAATGTCTTTCCACAAAAAAATGTCCAGGCCCAAATGTCTTCAACAGCTAATTCAAAGGATACAAAATAAATATGCAGTTCTATTTCTGTACACTAGCAATAAACAATTTGAAAATAAAATTAAAATAAATCCATTCACAATGGCATCAAAATATTTAGGAAAATACTTAGCAAAAGAAGTACAAGACTTGTACATGGAAAACTACAAAACACTGCTAAGAAATTAAAGATCTAAATAAAAAAGACATCTCATGATCATGGATTAGAAGACTCAATTTTGTTCAGATAGCAGTTTTTCCCAAGTTGATCTATACACTCAATGCAACCACTATCCAAATCTCAGCAGGTTTTTTTGCACAAATTGACAAGGTGATCCTAAAATTTATATCCAAATGCAAAGGACCTAGAATAGCAAAATTAGGGAGAAGATGGAAAGCAGAAGTCAGCAGAACCTAGAAGAGAAAGGACAGGACATCACCATGGATGGGAAAGCCAAGGAACCCCAAGAATTGCAGCAGCCAGCACCAGAATGCTACAGTCATTGGAATGTAAGTCTTGCTAATACCTGGATTTTGGACTTCTAACCTCAAAACCTTCCCTCTGTTTAAGCCAACCCACTGTGTGTGGTGCTTTCATAACAGCCTGAAATATTAAGGCATCTGTTGATGATCACTTGAGGTTGCTTCCACCTTTTTGGCTACTGTGAATAATGCAGCTATGAATATTGGTGAACAAATACCTGCTTTCAATTACTTTCAATTCTTTTGGGTATATACCATGAAATGGAATTGCTGGGTCATAAGGTATTTCTAGAATAGCCAGTTCAATTTTGCACAAGAGTAGTATTACTGGATTTCAAAATTTAATATAAATCCACAGTAATACAGTGTAGTTATGGTGTAATAATAGGAACATGGAACAATGGAACAGAATTGAGGCCCTGGAAATAAATCCTTTTATTTATGGTCAACTGATTTTCAAAAAAGATGTGGTAGCAGATTGATATTATTTATGAATTTGAAAAAAGAAGGATTATGTTTATAAACTGGTCTGTTCCTCTGGGTGTGATCCCCTTTGATTGTATTAGATTCAGCTGAAATGTCTTTGATTAAATTATATTAAGATTATGGCTTTGATTCAATCACGTCAGTACACTGTAACTCATGATTGAGTCCCTACCCCCTTGGTGGGCTATATAAATGGACATTCACTCAGGAAGACCCAAAGAAAAAGATACAGAGGAAGTGAGAGAGCTCTATACACATGGAAGAGAAGAGAACTGATCATTTTGGTTCTGCCATGTGACAGAAAGGAGAAGGCTCAAATAGCTAAAGCTCTGGGAAGAGAGACAAGCCCTATTACAGCCTACAGCTGAGACTGGAAGAAGCTTGGCCCAGAGAGTCTTAAAAGTAAGAAGGAAGGAGACACCAGGCAGAGATTGCCCACCGTCTTGCTTCAACATGTGTCAACAGACTGGTGGGAAAGTACCTCTTGCGGTACCTTGAGTTGTACTTTTTAGGGTCTTGTAACTGCGACCCCAAATAAAACCCTTTATAAATGCCAACAGATTTCTGGTACTTTGCATCAGCACCACTTATGGCTAATACAGATGCCAATATAATTTAATAGTCTTTACAATAAGTGGTAGTGAGACAATTGGATAGCCACATGCAAAGACTAAAAAGAAAAAAAAAATCACCCTTAAATCCCAACCTCTTTTTGTGCGATGAAAATGTTTTAGAATTAGAGGTAGAGACTACACAACACTGAGTCATTGAACTGTTCACTTTAAAATAGTTAATTTTATGTTATGTGAATTTCACCTCAATAAAAAATTAAAATAAAAACCTTATTTCATACAGAATACAAAGGACAAGCTAAAACTATAAAACTATTCAAAGAAAACATAAAAGAAAGTCTTTATGACTTTGGGTTGGGCAGAGTTCTTAGCTACAATACCAAAAGCTCAAACCATCAAAGAAAAAAATAAATCAGACTTTATCAAAAATAAAAATGTTTGCTGTGCCTCAAAAGACACCATTAAGAAAATGAAAAGACAAGCCACAGACTGGGCGGAAATACTTGCAAATCACATATCTGATAAAGAGTATGTAGTATCTAAGAATTTATAAATACATCTTAAAACTCAATAATAAAAAGACAAACTAAACTAAAAACTACACAATGGATTTAAATAACTCACCAAAAAAGATATATAAATAACTATCAAGCACATGAAAATATGCTCAAAATCATTAATCATTAGGGAAATGCACCTTAAAAGCATAAGATACCACAACACACTAATTAGAATGGCTAAAATTTTAAAAAGACTAAACATCAAGTGCTGAAGATATGTGGAAAAACTGGAACCCTCTCATACATTGCTGTGGGAATGTAAAATGGCACCATCACTTTAGCCAACAGTTTGGTACTTTCTTAAAAAGTTTAATTTATCAACTTACCATATGACTCAGCAATTTCATGCATAGAAATATCCCCAAGAGAAATGAAAGCATATGTTCACACAGAAACATGTATGAGAATGTTCATAGCAGCATTATTGAAACTTCAAATAATCCCAATGTCCATCAGCTGGTGAGTGGATATCCATACTATGGAATATTACGGTGCAACAAAAAGGAACTGGACTACTGATACATGTTGCAACATGGATGACTTGCAAAAGCCTATGCTTTAGCTTTATGCTAAGGAAAGAAGCCAGATGCAAAAGACTACATACTGTTTGATTCCATGAATATGAAATGGCTGGAAAAAGCTAATCTCTAGACACAGAAAGCAGAATAGTGTTTGCCTGGTTTAAGATGGAAGGAGAGGAGGTAGAAATGGGAATTGAGTGCAAACAGACATGAGGGAATTTTGGAGGGTAATGAAATGTTCTAAAACTGGATTGTAAAAAGAAAAAGTATAAATTCATTAAAAACCATGTAACTTTAAATGGGTTAATATTTATGGTATGTAAATTATACCTGAAAAATAATGTTCAAAAAACTAACTTTTTAAAAACAGCTCTTAAGCACAATTTACTATGTATACCTCTCCTCCCACTATGTCAATCAGATAAAGTAATCTTGTATAATTTATTTCTATCATACTGCTTTACTATGTAGTGGCCTGTACTGGAAGGATTTTGACTATCTGATTATTTAGTTGCTTTAAGTGTTTATAATATATCTACTATCTGAATTAGGCAATAGAAATGACTATGGTTTCTTAAAAGAGAATGCTTAGGATATAAGGTCTGAACTATTGTGCCCATTCAAAGGAGAGCAGATGGGATAAAGGACTTAGGAACAAAAGGACTTAAGAATCAGCAACAATCCACTTTTTCTCAATCTAAACGGTTGCTATAAAATTAAATCTCTCAGTTCCCAAAATTATCTCACTGGTTTTCAGTCATGCAAAAAGGAAATTTTATTCTCTATTCCCTCTTTGTTGGTTGAGGGAGAGGGGGCAGTAGAGGCCACAGTAAGAACAGCCTTCCTAAGACAAGGTGCTCTTTAAACAGCAATAGCTGCTAAGATTCCATTGCTATAGACATTCATGAGCCTTGATTATTTAGAAGGGGATAAAGCAAAATGTCAGAACTAAATTTTCCTTGAATAGGTAAACTAATAAAATTGAAAACTTACCTGAAAACATTTTTACAAAATCATCAGTAGACATACTCATTACCACATCTGCCTGATCAGAGGGCTCTCCATATCCAACATTCCCGCCTTTGCTTTTAAGATCAAGAAACCATGTTCCACCATCTTCACCTACACAGCAGATAAATATATATTATTTATATTTATATTAATAGAAATAAATGCCAAAGAAGTCTGTGTTCTTCATTGCTACAATTTTCTTATACAATGCTGCTTCCCAGGTTAAAATCCTCAGGCCTCTGGCAATTAAATTCAGCAACTTCTAAAGTGCTAGGCTTTGAAGATTCTGCAATAAACAAACAAAAAACACACATAATTCTGCTTAAAAAAGAGGAAGTGGAGGATGATATGGGATCATATTAATAAATGGTCAAGAAAGCCCAGTTGCAGGTGAGATTTGAAAGCTGGGTAAGAATTAGCTAGATGAACAGGGAAGGGGAAAAATATTTCAGGTAATGGGAATGAGATATACAAAAAAAAACTAAAATCAAGAATGCAGCATGTTTGAGGGACTTAAAAAAGCACAGCAGGTCTGGAACAAAGGAATAGAGTAGAGAGTGGTTTCGGAGGAGCTAATGAAGTAGTCAAGTCCCAGAGCATAGTAAGCCATGCAAAGGATTTACTAGATTCATCCTAAGATATGATTCATGCAAGGAGAATGACATATGGTCTGTATTTTAAATAGATCACCCTACCTGCAGTCTAGAGAACATACTGGAGAGGGACCAAGAGGAGTTAAGATGGTGTTGGGATAGTCCAGGAGTTTGAGGATTGCCTGGGTCAGGGTCATGGTAGTGAGGATGGAACAGAGTGGACAGATTTAAGAGATAATTTTAAGGTAGAATCACAAAACTAGATAAAAATGAGTGAATATGAAAAGATAGGGGAGGGCCCATGAATGATTGTTAGTTTTTGGCTTGTGAAAATGGGTAAATATTGGTGTGCTTTTCACTGAGACAGGATTACTGAAGAAGACCTAATTTAACAAGGGTGGTGGCAAAAGCTGGTACTGGAAAAGGTAAGATCAGTTTTAGACATTTTCTAAAGATTGAGGCATCTTTGTAACAGCCAAGTGAAAATGTCAAGTGAAGTCTGATTAGGCTATAAATACAGATACAAAAGTAATCAGTTCATATGGTCACTGGTGTCAGGTGAGTGACTGGGATTCCACAGAGAGAGTCTATAGACTTAAAAAAGACTACAGCCTAAGACAGTGACATGAAGAACATCATTTAAGGGAAGGATAGAGGAGATGCATCTAGTAAAGGAGTATGAGAAGGTATGGTCACAGACAGAGGAGGAAAGCAAGGAAAGCTACTGGTCAAGGCAGTCTAGCAAAGGAGTATGAGAAGGTATGATCACAGACAGAGGAGGAAAGCAAGGAAAGCTACTGGTCAAGGCAGCCAAAAAACATTCCAGAAGAAAAGCATGATCAACAGTATCAAATACCACAGATATGTCAAATGTCCACTGGTGACATGGAAGTCTCCAAGGACCTTGGTGAGAGTAAATTCAGTGGACTGGAGAAAAATTTAAAAAATAATATCACATCAGTATGTTAAGGAGAGTGAGGTATAGAAGACAATAAAGTTAGGAAGGGTGGTTTTATTTTTCTGTTTTTGAGAGGAACGACTTAAGAACATTAAAATACTGTTGAGGGAAGCAGATGTGGCTCAAGCAACTGAGCTCCTGGCTACCACATGCAAGGTCCCGGGTTCGGTTCCCAGTGTCTTCTAAAGAAGACAAGCAAGACAGCGAGCTGATGCAATGGGCTGGCATGGCAAGCTGAAGCAACAAGAGACACAAGGAGGAAAACATAATGAGAGACACAACAAAGCAGGGAATAGAGGGGGCTCAAGTGATTAGGTACCTCCCTCCCATCCAGGAGGTCCTGGGTTTGGTTCCCAGTGTTTCCTAAAAGGAAGATGAGCACACACACAACACATACAAACAATAAGGGAGTGGGGAGAAATTTTTTTTTAAAATCTTTTTAAAAAAAGAATGAGCTTACTTAAAAAAAAAAAAAAACTGTTAGGAAGGAGGCTGTAGGATGAGCAGGTTGAATAGTGGTCATAACTGATAGTAACATGTCCCCAAGAACACCAGAGGAAATGGGATCTAGAACTTTGCCATGCAGTATTGGCATCGCCTGTCAGAAATTCAGAATATAAGATCCCATCCTAGCCCACTAAATCAGAATCTGTATTTTACAACATCCCAAGGAATCAGCATCATGGATTAAAGTTTGAGATGCACTGATGCACTGCCACGCTCCATTCCACGGGAGGGGAAGAAGAGAGGACATTGCCTATAAAGGTTGATTTAATTTAATGTCTGATAGCAGGAAGTTGAAGTAATTTCTGTCTGGAGGTTTCTAGCATCTCTGTCAAAGAAGTGGGATTATCTGCTAACACTGGCAGGGAAGTGGTGAATGGAGAGATGGGAGATTTGAGGAGCACTGAAAAGGTTTAAAATAGTCAATTAGGAAAACACCACAAAAACACAGTGCTGAGGTTCTGCTTAGGGCCTAGTTAAAGCAGAGTAATAGTGAATTTCTCCTGGTATGGATCCACTGGGTGTTGTGAGAGCTTTTTTTCTCAAGCAGGACTTAACAGCTTGAATGCAACAGTGGACAGCCCAATAGTTTGATTCATCTAGGACCAGGGTTTTGACAGGTAAAGACAGCACAAAAGCGTGTAGAGAGTTATGATGCAGACAAGAGAGTGATGCTAAGCTGGATAGAAAAAGAAGACTAGGAAGGTGTTAACGGATTAGGATAAAGCAGAGGGGCCAACTAACGAAAGAGCTGATCAAGTAAAAGTTTACCTATAATGGGACTGAGGCAGCTAGTACTTAAAACTATCATAAACATGGTTTGATCTTATTCTGAGAAGAAAAATATTGAAAGAGGTTTTAAAAAGCTGACCACATTCAGAATGAACTGAGTAATCTTAAGGACAACATCAGCAAAGTGAGGATAAATTATTTCATTTCACAGCCTAGCATGATCCATATTCCCTTCTAAATAGGCTTATCTCAATTACATATGCCAAGGAGTTATAGAATACTGGAAGTATATATAATGAAATTTTATTCTACCTGGTTCCATACCACTGATTGTAACTTAAAAAAACAAAACAAATCAAAACAAAAAAGCAAATCAATAGTTCTTTGCTATTCTTGAATATCAACATTCTAGGGTAAGTGTTCCAGTTATAGCCAACTATCTAGTGATGACTCCTGGAGGCTAATTTTCTTCCAAAGGTAATATGCTACTTGGTTTCATAAAAAACAGAACCTATACCTGAGAGTTCAAACTTAAAGATTGCTTGAGTGGCTTTGACGACATCATCACTGAGAGATTCCTTAACAATTCTAAATGTTTCTTCCACAGCTCCAGAATGTGATTTCGGTTGTGGCTGTTGCTTCTCTTCTTTAAATGCTGGAATAGCACCTGTAAAAGAATATCCATGCAAATGGCCTTAAGGCCTTGGCAGTGAGTATAAGGGCACACATAAATTAGTTAGCTAGACAGAATTGCTACCAATTAGACCGTCTGTTTAACCAAAATGACCTTAAATATTATACATTATTGGCATCAGAAAGCATAATCAAGTTGACAGAATAACAGCCAAACCCATCAGTGATGATTATCAATGTAAATGGTTTACACTCTCTCCAAGTAAATGGCTGACTCTCCCAGACTGGGTTAAAATAATAATAATATACTACAGTTTATAGTAAACAGATTTAAACAAAACTTTTAGAGTTTTAGGGGTGGTAATCACTCCTTCATCATGCCCCCTGAGTTCTAAAATCAAATGAGAAACAAAAGAACAGAGTCAGAAAAATGGAGATCAAAATAATAACTGTGTAATTAGTAAACCTGAACTGGAGTATATAGGTTGAATCAGAGGCCCCAAATAAAATTTTACCTTCATAAACAGAGGGATGAAATGAAAAAGGAAATGGGTAACATGAGAAACAAAAAGCACAATAATGGAACAGAATTGAAACTAGACAATCTAATCAGTAATATATAGGACCAACTGCAAAAATATCTCTGCATGCAGAAGAAAAGAACCAAAAGACTGAAATGAGAGACAGCGATAACTAGAGGGTAAAAAAGAAAGAGTAGCCAAGCTATGAATTAAGTATTTCTGAGGAGTATCCAGGAAAACTGAACAGAACAATTAAAATTATAGCTAAAGAAAAATAAAACTCACATTAACTACAGGGGAAAAAAGACTAAGTAGGCTCCCTATGTTACAGTGGGGGGGGGGGTTCAATAAAGAAATGACAACTATCCATATTCTAGCAAAATGTCCTTCAGACATTCTAGCATTAAGAAAAGACTGCCAAGAAAGGAAGACAAATGGCACTGTTTTAGAACATTCCTCTGAACCATGCTTTAGGGCCTGTACTTCCTGGGATATAGTGCCCCACAAGCATGACTCTACCAAATGCCAGGAGACAATGCAGCAGTGGGAAAAGGTTGTCAATCTAGGAATTTCATGGTGATTTTATATATAAACAGGCATGAGATATAGTGCTATTGGCTGTGTATTCAATGTTAACGGACCAACACTGTATTTAATGAGCTCCAATTACCTGTTCCCCAATGTGATTTATGATTAAATTTAAGCAAAATTTAGGTTTGCAGGCTTTTTAAAAATATTGCTCTAAAATGTTTTGAAGGTAATGATACTGTTTGCATATAGGGCACGCTATAAAAAGCTGTTGAAACAAGAACTTCCTAGGAAATCATATGCAATTAAAGAGGAAGCAAAAGATGCCTTTAAACTGAAACATACATAAAACAAGGTTATGTATTGATCGGTTGGCTATACAGAGTATGTTGTGAAAAGAGGCTGACAAAAAACCTAACCCTGTTATTTCCCCTAGGGGCAACTGTTCAGTATTTGCTAACTCAGCATTCTCAGTGAGCATATAGGGTAAAAAATAAGAATCAGCTACCACAAATAAAAAGAACTGACTGTATGTGTGTGTATGTCTATCTCCAAGGTATTTTTTCTGAAAAGTTGACTTGAAGACATATTCTAGTCAATTCAGAAGGGAAATAAAATTCAAAACTTCAAGAACATGGGATATTCATGGTATAAAAGCACTGTAGTTTTCATTAATCAGCATGAACCCAAACTAGAAGTTCAAGGGAATTATATTTTCTCAGGTGGACTAAAATCCGGTGGGTGAAGCCTGACATGCCACTGATTTACTCAGCTGTTCTTTCTCCACCTCATTTTCTAGCATGAAGAAATGCATTCCTTAAAACATACCCTTCTTCCCACTGTTCAGATAATAACCTAAAATAGTAATAGTTGTTCTTCTGTTCTAATGCTTATTAACAATAGCTGAATTATTTACAAGGGTAGGATACTATAATAGGAAAGTTAGTATTTTCCCTCCATAAAAGTTGCAGAGCTCAAAGCAAGAACGCAGACAGTCATTATTTGCAATTGTTAAAAGAAGGTAACAGCCCAAGTGATGAATGGATAAACAAAATGTGGTATATATATATACAATGGAATATTATTCAGCTGTAAGAAGAAATGAAGTTGGGGTGCATATGACAACATGGATTATCCTTGGGGATATTATGTTGAGTAAAATAAGCCAGACACAAAAGGACAAATACTGTATGGTCTCACTAATATGAACTAAATACAATGAGTAAACTTATGGAGTAAAAAAATAGAGTACAGGTTACTAGGAGACAGAATGTGGATTGAGAAGGGGGAGCTGATGCTGAATGTATATTTAATAAGGTTGATTGCAAATGTGTGACAGTAACAAATTAGATTGGTTAAAACTAACACTGCTGATTTATGAATGGGATTGTGGCTGAAAGGGGTAGTCTAAGGAGGCTAATGTCAACTGAAACAAAGCTGGAGGATAATCTAGGGCAGGGGGTTCTTAACCCTTCTTTGTTCCACAGGCCCCTTTGCCAGTCAGGTGAAAAGCACGGGTCCCTTCTCAGAATATAGCAGCAGATAGTTTTATGATACTCAACATCAGAGGTCAAAGAAAATAGAGATAATAAGTTGATTTTTTCAATTCAAGCTCACGGACTCCCTGAAATCTTTCCACGGACACCCCTGGTTAAGAACCCCTGAACTAGGGACTGTATAACAGTGATTTTGGTGGTAGATGAAGATTGTGGTTAATTTTACAAATACAAGAATGTTCTTCTATTACAAATTGCTAAGAAATATGATAACACATGGGAAAATACAACTAATGTAACTTACAGATTACAGTTAACAGTAATAATGTAATATTTCTGTAGCAATGGCAAAGAGGGTGCTATAAGGATGCTAAGGGTCAACCGGGGGGTATGAGTGGGTACGGGATTTTTCCCTTTGAAGTAATGAAAACGTTCTAAAATGGACTGAGGTGATGACAGGACAACTCTGATGAAACTGAGAACCAGTAAGTATGCACTTTGAATGTATTGTACAAGGCAGTGTATAACCCAGTAAACCCTGTGGTGGATGATGGACTGTGGCTAACTGTACAATTAAGAGAACATTCTCTCAGGAACTATAACAAATATACAATACTAGTACATGGTGTTAATAATAGGATGGTTTGTGAGAGAAATACACCAAGTATAAACTAAGGACTATAGATAACAGTAATATTATCATGATGTTCTTTCATCATTTGTAACAAATATGTCAAAACAATGTAAGGTATTGGGTGGCAGGGCCATGTATGGAAATCCTTTATGGTATGCATGACTGTTTTGTAAACTCAAACTTCTTTAATTTAAAAACATTTGTAGGGAACAGACATGGCTTAAGTAATTGGGCGCCTCCCTCCCACATGGGAGGTCCTGGGTTCAGTTTCCGGTGTCTCTTAAAAAGGAGATGAGCAGACACAGAAAGCACAAAACAGACACAGAGAGCAGACAGTAAGCACAAATGAGGGGGGGGGCATAAATAAATACTTAAAACAGAAAAACAGTTGCAGGGGAAAGGATGTAATGCAAGTGGTTGAGCACTGGCTTCACATGTACAATGTCCTGGGTTGAATCCCCAGCACCTCCTAAAAACCAAAACAACAAAACAACAACAACAACAAAGTTGTAGATTCTTATTGAGGTAAAATTTTCAATATCTGTTCATTTTTTTATGGATGAATTTACTCTTGGGTCAACAATTGTACTTCTAAGAGTATACAGCAAATTCATATAATTCTACACATACAAACACTAAACACTTAAGTTTAAAGTAACTGTATAAGTTCATTTGTTGCAGTCCTGTTTGAAACAGATGAAATTGGAAATAGTCAGTGTCCAGTATAATAAGGGTAATTTAAAATACAGAAAGTTCAAAAATTTTAATAATGAATAATTGTGCTCTCTTTACACTGGTATGAAATATACTACAGGTTTTACAGATATTTATTTAATACATTATGAATATTTGCCTTTTAAATGGTTTGAAAAGTGATATACTTAATATTTAGAAATAAAATAATATTAATTTTAAATAAGTTGCAGAGGGCAATAAAATGGCCATTTTCATTGCTACTTAATTGTGGACCACTATCTTAAAATTCCTTGAGTAATCTGAGATTTTAATTTTTTTTTATTTTAGAGAAAGACTAACAAGACACCCAGTGATTCACCTCATCTCTCACCAAGCTCTATGCCATTAACCCTTCGTCTTATATAGTCCTGTTAACTCTATTTAAAAATTAGTAGATAAATTAGAACTTTAAATACTTTTGAGAGTATACAAAAATTCTATAAGGCAATACATCAAAATATTAATGGTGGTTGTGATATTGAACTATAGTTATGCAGTATATTACCATCTTTATGCAAGATGTTACCACTGTAAATTTAATTAGTTACCTCAAAAAATGAGGTGAATTTATAATTACCTCAAAAAAAAGGAAAAAAAATGCAATGGTATACCTTAGTACTGGGATTCAGAGCTATTTTTTCTAAGTATATATAATGAACAAGTATTGCTTTTATTATGAGAAAAACATCAATTGAAAATAATGCGAAGTTTAACAATACATTATAAAATTACACATATTTAATATAAAAAATATATTACATTCATTAATACCAGAAAACATACAATAAAATGGGTTTTTTCAGTTTTTGTTTTTTTTAAGATTTATTTATTTTGTATTTACTTCTCTCCCGGTCCCCCCCCGCCCCGCAGTTGTCTGCTCTCTGTGTCCATTCACTATGTGTTCTTTTCCGTCCGCCTCTATTCTTGTCAGTAGCACAGGAATCTGTCTCGTTTTGCTGTGTCATCTTGCTGTGTCAGCTGTCCGTGGGTGCGGTGCCACTCCTGGGCAGGCTGCACTTTCTTTCACACTGGGTGGCTCTCCTCACAGAGGACACCCCTGCATGGCAGGGCACTCCTTGTGTGCATCAGCACTGCACGTGGGCCAGCTCCACATGGGTCAAGGAGGTCCTGGCTTTGAACCGCGGACCTCCCATGTGGTAGGCAGACGCCCTATCCATTGAGCCAACCGTCTGCTTCCCTAATCAAATGTTAATAGCTGTTATTGTAAGTAGTGAGTGCAATAGAAAGGTAAACCCTCCCCCCTCTGGAAGTGAGGGATACACACTGACCCTAGAGTGGATCTGGACATGGACATCAAAAATCACCTAAAAGGGATAAGTTAGATCCCATGCCAGATAAACTGGATATTATCTACATGAAATACTAATATATGTACAGAAAATATTAAGTAGAAAATGTCAAATAGAATTGTTGTTGACTGAATAAGGAAGAATAGGAAAAAAAGAGAACTACAAAAGTAAGTGCTCTCTTACTGTGTGGGGAAGAGAAACTTTAGCCAAAGAATTTGAGTATTCTGACCTCAAAGGTGTGGAATTCCCTCATGTAGAGATGAACATAGTGGGTGTAGTCAATGGACTTGACATTATTCTGATCCTGCGGGAAGCGGACTTGGCCCAATGGACAGCGCATCCACCTACCACATGGGAGGTCCATGGTTCAAACCCCGGGCCTGTGGTGCTGGCCCATGCGCAGTGCTGATGCGCATAAGGAGTGCCCTGTCACACAGGGGTGCCCCTGCATAGGGGAGCCCCATGTGCAAGAAGTGCACCCCATGAGGAGAGCCGCCCAGCGCAAAAGAAAGTACAGCCTTCCCAAGAATGGCGCCGCACACACGAAGAGCTGACACAAGATGACGCAACAAAAAGAAACACAGATTCCCAGTGCTGCTACTAAGGATAGAAGCGGTCACAGAAGAACACACAGCAAATGGACACAGAGAGCAGACAACCGGGGAGGGGGGGGGAAGGGGAAAGAAATAAATTTTTAAAAATTAATCTTTAAAAAAAAATATATATATATATATAATGCCAGTAAACATTTGGTTGCATATTACTTATCTAACCTCTCTTGTTCTGATTCCATGGTCATCAAACAACCTTCTGATGACTCTTTTCTACGCAATTATGCCTAAAGGGGAGAATACATTGATCATAGCAAGTAGTCTAGTCCATGAGATGGCAACTTCTCATTACAATTAATAAAATGGATTATTGGGTGAAAGAATATGCTAATTTAAAGGACTTTCAGTATTCAGGAGTTAGGAGAACAATTTCTTACTGGAAATAAAGTTTACTGGTTAAGGACATGGACCTTGGAATCAGAAATTCAGAGAATTCAAACCCCGGCTCTGCCTCGTGCCAGCTGTGTGATCTCAGCTGTAAAATGAAGACAGTAATACTTATCTTGTAAGATCATAAAGATTAGATGAAACAATATATGCAAAGTACTCAGCATAATGCTTGGCACATTGTAGGTACCCAATAAATATTTGTTGAATAAATAAACTGAATATATATGATCAATAAATGGTTCTTATTATTTAAAATTTGGAATTTAAATGATCTCAGTTCATGTATATCTTCCTCTAAAAGATAAACCCAATCATAGGGTGTTGGCAAAAATTTTAGATTTTGGACTTACCTGACTTGAGGAGATTCTTCTAGACTTTAATAAATTCTCCAGGTAATTTCTGGAATTCTGTGAGAGCCTTTTGAGAAAAAGACTGCTGACCTTGTTTTTTCTGATTTTAATACTGATGCATCCATGTAGCAAATGAACCACAGATCTAATTTTTAAGAGCTATTCTCTACATGGTAGCACTGGGTAATTTTTCCTTTAATGTTTTTCAAATTTTCCATAATTTGTAAGTAATTTTTTAAAACCATTATAAAAAGTTTGAATAAAGGGAAGCAGATGTGGCTCAAGCAACTGAGATCCCACCTACCACACGGGAGGTCCTAGGTTCAGTTCCTGGTACCTCCTGGAGAAGATGAGCAAGACAGCAAACTGGCTCAACAGGCTGGTGTGACGAGCTGATACAACAAGATTAAACAACAAGAGAAACACTGAAGAAACACAATTGAGAGAGACAACAAAGCAGGAACAGAGATGACTCAAGCGATTAAGTTCCTCTCTCCCAAGTGAGAGGTCCCAGGTTCAGTTCCCAGTGCCTCCTAGAAAGAAGACTGAGCAAACACAGAAAGCACACAGCGAATGGACATAGAGAGCAGACAGGGAGTACAAACAACAAAGGGGGAGGATAAATAAATAAAATAAATCTTAAAAAAAAAGAAAAAAAAGCTTGGATTAAAAAAAAAAAAAAGATAAGATTAAGCCAGAAATATGGTTTGGCAATAAAATGCACTGCAGAAAGATTCTATGGATTTGCTAAAGGTATAGAGAATGAAAAACCTTTAAAACATTACGCTACATAAAATACGTCAATACAAATATTGTATGATTCTATCTATAGGCAAATTCAGAGAGACAGAAAGTAGATCAGAGGTAGGGAAGAAGAAAGAGGAGGAGAGTTTAATGAATACAGAGTTTCTGTTTGTGGTGATGGAAAGTTTGGTAAGGAAGGTAGCAAATAGCACAACATTGTATATATAATTGATGCCACTGAATTGTATGCTTAAAAATGTTAACATGGCAAATTTTACGTTTTTTATATATACATATCTTACCACAATAAAATGGAAAAAAAAAAACAACCCTTAATAAAGCAAAAGGCAGGGAAACGGACTTTGGCCCAGTGGTTAGGGCGTCCGTCTACCATATGGGAGGTCCGCGGTTCAAACCCCGGGCCTCCTTGACCCGTGTGGAGCTGGCCCATGCGCAGTGCTGATGCGCGCAAGGAGAGCCGTGCCACGCAAGGGTGTCCCCCGCGTGGGGGAGCCCCACGTGCAAGGAGTGCGCCCCGTAAGGAGAGCCGCCCAGCGTGAAAAGAAAGTGCAGCCTGCCCAGGAATGGCGCCACCCACACTTCCCGTGCCGCTGACAACAACAGAAGCGGACAAAGAAACAAGACGCAACAAATAGACACTAAGAACAGACAACCAGGGGAGGGGGGGAAATTAAATAAATAAATAAATCTTTTAAAAAAATAAAAATAAAGCAAAAGGCAGAAAAGTAGCCATTTTAGTACCAATTCTATATAGAAGAAATATATAAATAAATATCTCAACTTTTCTATATAAAATATGGCATAGATCTTACTGTGTGATTCCATTTTCTTGGCAATTGTATCTGGAATTTCATCTAAGAAGAAATCGGGTAACAAAGGATGGCCTGAAAAATGAATCCCCAAATAATTAGGTTAATGTGATGCCTACAACATATTACGATTATAACACCTGGTTAAAAAGTGTCAGGTACTGTGTCAAGAACATTATACACATTTTGGCATTTTAATTCTAAAAAAAAAACCCTGTGTGGTATCACTCTCTTAATTCCACCCATGAGCAACGTGATATGTAGAGAAAGTGGGTGGCATAACCAAAGCTACACAGCTAATGGGCAACACAGCCAGAATCTGAATTTGAGTTATCTTCTCCCAAACCCCATGTACTTAATCAACAAGCAATATTGCTTTCCTCACAGGATTGCTATAGTTAAGCAGAGAATGTATATAAAAGTACTTTGTAAAGCTATAAAGAGCTATTTAATTTAATTCAGTTCAAACTGAAGACAGGCAGGGATGATACAAATATAAATATGTGGTTTGTTACCCAGAGGCTTAGTCTAATGAATAACATTTCAATATATTTTTGTATAAATAAATATAGTTCCCATTTATGACAATACTATTTATTATACATTTTATAATATTTTGTACACAAAGTAAAAAAAAATCATTTCATCATCATCATATGCAATTTTAGAAAGCAAGAGGTATTTCTGAAAAGGGGGGACCTCTGGGAACCTATCAAATAACCCAACTGTACATAAGACAGGCCCTGCTCACTCACCCTCACTATCATTCATTGAGCTATTCTAGGAGACTGTAATTAAGAGACATATTCGTTAATAGTCCATAATATTAAAAAGTTTGTTTTTTCAAAACCTTGTACTGCATCATCATCACCATGTCCTTGAATAAAATCCTCACTTTGTGATCTGAAGACCAACTTTAAAAACTAATTTTCACTTTTGGTTTTCAGATTTGGAAATGGCTAGTAGCTAATGTAACCTACTGCATATGTCACTTCAAAAGCCCTCAACTCACTTCTATTTTTCCTTTCTCTCATTTTTAAGTTGCCTTGGTGTGTTTTTCTCTTCATTGAGGGGATAGCTTTTAAAAAAACACACTAATTTTATAATCACACAAGCACATATATAAAACAGATGTGTGTTCATTGCAGAAAATTTTAAAAATATAAGAATTACCTGGCTTAACTGCATAGACATCAAAATTTTTTATTCCTTCTTCTCTCAAGATATTTTCATCAATAATAAAGTTGCCAGTAAAACTTTTCGGCTTTTTGAAAATGGAATATGCAGCATCTGCAATGATATCAACTTTTCTACATTGGCTTTCAATACCAGATCCTCCCAGCATATTCATAGCAGCAGTGTGTATGGCTGTAAAGAAAATACACACAAACACACACATAACTTCAAATGAAATAATAGGGCTATGGAAGTAACAAGCAAGCACAGCCCTTCCCAGTTATCAAGGCTCATCTCTTCATTTCTTAGGTGAAGAAAACAAAATTCAGGGAGCACAAATGATTTGCTGAATGTTTTTCAGATAGAACTGAGTTGAGAACACATACCCTTCTCTACACAGCACAGCCTTATACAGAACTCATACAGTAGAACCACAGCAAAACTGAATGAGAGCACCAGACCCCAGAGACTAGACAACTCGTTCTCTGCACATGAGGTCCAGCTACCTTTAGAGCATGAAGGCCCTGCAGAAGCAGCAGCCCTCCACCCCACACCCTCAGCCTGAACAGCAACAGGTCAAACAGCCTTGCCTGCCTCCACCTCAAGGACCATTTGTTCCCATAACGAAGTACCTAGGCCACACCAAGGCCTCACAACCTGGTAATACCAAGTTTCCCAAACCAGGCTACCCCAACATCCCACAGCTGGGCCCCTCAACGGTCACCCCAGCCCCAGGCCAGCAGAAGACCAAGCAGAAGTAACATCACCCACAGCCATGCCCTTGAGGAGCTGACCACCAAATGCCAAGCACCTTCTTCCAGTCCCCTTTTGCACTGCCTGTACACCTTATCATCATTGTATTCTCATGCTGAGTCAAAACCCTCTTTTATTTGCATCCTAAAAATGCATGCTCTAAAACTTCCCCATATAACATTCTGAAGAGTCTCCTGAGTCTTTGAATTAAGCAGAGGGTCTTAGTAGCTTTGCTGGTTTTTAGCTGCTCCAGGTTTATCTGAAGAGGGATTCTATATGAGAACAAATCCATGTTTCCTACTGTCCCTATTAAATCACTTTTAATTCTAAAATAAAAAAAATTGAATGAGACTTTTTTTTTTTTTTTATTCTTCAGCTAAGACAGCAGAAGAGATGATTTATTTTAACACGTGTTAACACTCGGCCACAACTGAGAACAGAACTAGTCCAGAATGTCACAGGTCCAGGGCAAAGGACTGCTTTGGTGTGAACAAGGTGGGTGTCTCTCAAAGGTGTTCACGAAGTCTGACGACCGTTGGAAGTTCTGGATCCACTGTGTAGAGTTCTAGACAGCAGCACTCAGTCAGTAACTTGTACCAGGTTCCCGGGCCTATGGCATTCCATATTCCTGCTCCCCTCATCTCCAAGGGTGCACACGCTAACGGTTTACTTGGACCTCTGCCTCATCTTTCTTCTTTTGCGCTTCAGTCTGCGCATTCGCTTCTTCCTCCACTTGGCTCTCATGGCGCGGAAGTTTCCAGCAAGATGGCGCTAAGGCCAAGAGACTGAATGAGACTTTTGATTTAGAATTTTTAAGAATTCACATGCCTTTCTTGAGAGTCAAGAAAATCAGTAAGGTATAAAAGAAAGAGCACTGAGCCAAAGGTCAGATAGGCAGGATTTTTATACCAACTGCACCATCACTTTGGGAAAACTGCTTCCACATCTTTGCACCTGATTTCTGTCTAAATTATGGAGTTTCCTTTTCTAACTTTGTCTCTCTTCCCTCTCTCTTGGAATATATGGTTCATGAAAAAAAACTCAATTTGTTTAAATGTACTTTGGCTTCAGAGTTTCTAGTAATTTAGCTAAGGCTCCTCTCCATACCACTGTTAAACCATCTTTTAAACCATTACATACTGGAATAATTTACATACTTCTGTTTACGAGATGAAAAGTTTATAGCTTCCAAGAGCCATTGTCCCTTTTTCATTCATTCAACAAATAGTTTTTAGCAAATTTTTATATTGTCTTTTTTTTAAAAGATACATAGATCACACAAAATGTTACATTAAAAAATATAAGAGGTCCCCATATACCCAATTTCTCACTCCCCTCAACAAATATTTATTGATGACTTATTTTAAGTCAGGCATATTCTAGGTTTGAAAGACAAAGCAATGAATGAAACAGACAAAAAAGCCTTCATGGAGCTTATATTCTGTGTTCATCTGTATTTCGAAGCATGCTCCGTTAACTTGGAGAATTTTCTAAAAAGACTGAGCCAGAGGATACTTTTCTATGACAATAGAAGTTCCTTCGGTAGGAATAACTTTTTTAATCAAACCATTAGTTCAAGAGCTCTGGTCTCACGTTGATAGCTTATGAATAAAAGATGCATTTATTACATGCATTCTTTGATGGGCATGTTGTTGAGCCCTTTACATACGTTACCAGAATTCTTACAATGCTGTAAAGTAAGTACTATTATTATTCTCATTTTACAGATGAGAACACTCATGCCACTCATGTAGTCTACATGAATCCACATCTCTCCCCTACAAACTGCAGAATTTTCCTGGAAATACTTGAATATGGTTTACACTGAGACTACAAACATACATATACATACATAATCTCAATGAGGATCCTATTCAAATATTTCCAGAAAAATTCTGCAGTTTGTGGAGGAGAGATGTAGATTCACATACACTACATGAAAGGCATGAAACTAGAAATCTAATAACATATAATGTAAATACATACAAGTCATGTGTGGGGAGGGGGATAGAATGGATCACCAAAACAACTTATCATTACTTTAAAACTACATCTCGGAAGATAAAAAGAAGGTAAAAATAGATGCCCAAGATAAAATCAGTAACTAGGCCACAGAGTTATTCTCAACAAAGATTTTGCAATGCCAACAGACTCAACCAACAGGTTATAAAACTGACAACAAGAAAAACAGGTTAACAAAAGGCTCAATCAAATGAAATTCACTGAAGATTTGCAGGAAAGAAAATAAGCAGGATCTGTAATGAAAGCAGACGTGCCTTGGATCACAAGACTCATAAAAGTGACCCTAAAACATAAGGGTTATCGAGGAATAATTGGAGAGGTATTTAATAGCTTGTGAACCAAGAGCTCACCTCACCTCTTTAACACCTGCGAGCCCCCATCAAACACAGAGAAATACTAGTTCTGGTTTCTAACATCAGAAAAAGCAAAGAATTCAGATGCGTGTCTCCTTACTCTCTCTGGCTACATGAGTTCCCATGTCTATTTGTACATGTAACAGAGAAGTGCAGCAGTTCTGTGATAAGATATTTTCATCTTTCTTTCTGCCACCAACCCACACTCCCCACCACAGCCAACCTGAAATTGATTCAAAAGCGGACTTTTCTGAGAAGCAGATTTGGCTCAAAGGATAGAGCATCTGCCTACCACATGGGAGGTCCAGGGTTCAAACCCAGGGCCTCCTGACCCATGTGTTGAGCTGGCCCACGTGCAGTGCTGATGCGTGCAAGGAGTGCTGTGCCACGCAGGGGCATCCCCTGCGTAGGGGAGCCCCACGCACAAGGAGTGCACCCCATACGGAGAGCTGCCCAGCACGAAAAAGTTCAACCTGCCCAGGAGTGGCGGCTGCACACACGGAGAGCTGACGCAGCAAGATGACACAACAAAAAGAAACACAGATTCCCGGTGCCACTGGCAAGAATACAAGTGGACACAGAAGAACACACAGTGAATGGACATGGAGAGCAAACAACTGGGGGGAGGGGGCAGGGAAGGGGAGAGAAATTTTTTAAAAATTAAAATTAAAAAAAATTTTTTTTTAAGAGGACTATCCTTTTCTACTACATTTACACAGAGCATTCAAGAGGTAAGAGTCAGTAGGCTTTTTAAGTAGCAACCTGCATCCCTCTTACCCTCCTAAACCTCCATTTCAGTAGGAACTATGAAATGGGTTTTGAAAAAATAAAAATAAAAAACTAGAGAGGAAGAGGGAAAAAAAGAAAACTACCATAGGGGATGTGGTTGGGTGCCTGAGATGTTGTGAACCTACTAGAGGCCTGCCCTCTGATCTAATTTCTGGCTGTTACTGGAGAGAACACTCTAGACCCAGGAGAGACATGTAGCCAGTATAGAGAAGGAACATCCAGAGAGGATGAGCAGCAGGCCAGAATACCATTTTGATTATAAATTATGTGTGATGCTGTATCCAGTATTCAGTGCAATAAATCTCCTTTTCCTTAAAAGGCAATAATGTTAGGAGATTGCTTCTGGTTCCAGCAAGCATAGAGGACCATTCTACACTGTCTAGCAAGAGAAAGCATGTGGGGTTTTTTGTTTTGTTTTGTTTTTTTAAGTATAAGTCCCTCAAATAGCCAAGAGCCTGGGCACCCTCTCAAATCCATTTTCATTGCCTCACTCATGAATAATGCAATATTTTAGCCAGCTTTCCCGTCTCCTCACTCTACAACACTACAAATTATTCTATATTCAGTTGCCAGGTTAAACTTCCTAAACTTCAACTCCAAATCGTTTCACTGCTCCTATTTTCCCTCAGCTTATCACTCTCCTTTAAAAATTCTCCCTTGGCGCTCCACTAAAATTAGACTAAAATTCAAGCTCCTAAGCTTGGCAAACAACAGCTGTGGCTCAACTCATCCATTTTTCACCACACCCAACAATCCAGACAACCTGAACTAGTTGTACTTGCCCAAATTCAGTGGAATATATAACAAGGCCACACCCTATCATACATTTATCATGTTCAACTAAATGCATAGTATTTTCCCATATTGCAGCCTTTGCATATGTTGTTCTCTCTGCCAACAATTCCTTGCCCAGTTATTCTTGTTAACTCCAACATCCCCTTCAGGTCATCTTTCAATTGTTCATATCCTTTAAAAAGCCTACTTTCCTGATCTTTTGATCTGAGCTATATGGCCCTTCCATAGTGTTTCCAAAGTACCCTGAACAAGGACTGTGGGAAATAGTGGAGTAGTGAGCTCCAGGACCCAGTCCTTCCAACAAAACATCATTCAACAGGCAGGAACTGTGTGAAACAACTATTTTGAAACTCCAGAAGCCAGAACACTGTGGAGCATCCAGGGAAGAGCAGGAAGGAAGAAGAGGCCAATAGATTATAGTAAAGTGCTCTCTCTACATGGCGGCTACTAGTGCCCACAACCCACTTTCAAGGCAGGTCACCTTGGGCTCTGGCCCCTGGCTAGCTCACTGGTGACAGAAAGAGGCATAAAAATCCTATTCCCCAAGAATAGATGTGGGTGCAGTTGAACAATGATCACAGCTTTGGAACAGCAAATTTGGATCACTAGGAACCTGGCTTTAAGGGCAGCCACTGTTTCAGCCCACCAGGAGAAAGACGGCAACAGCCATTGTTTCAACCCACCCCAGACAAAGACAGTGGCAGGGGAGAGTGCAGGTCCTCAGGGCTGAAGGAGGCAGTTAGTTGAAAGGTTATCTTAGTTGGGCAGGCCAGGAAAGCTCAGCTTTGGGGAGCTGTGGGAGAAGTCTCAGCGCTCTTCCTGACACCCTCTCCAGGGCACATTGGATCCAGTATGTATCCCCTTTGTGAGTCCCTGGCCCTGTTTTGGCTGGGAAAGACTGACTTGGATAAGTCCTCTCTGGCATGCCCCTCCTCCCAGAATTTGCCCTCTAAGAAAAAGCATCTTGTGCTTACAAAAGGAGTATAAGAAACTATAGTGGTGGACAGTCTGGGGCAAAGGCCTGCTGGCATCAAACACTCAGGACAAGAGAGGTCTGTCTCCTGGGAAAGAGAGGGGACAACCAAAATCCTATAAAACAGGAGAACTCCAAAACTACTAAAAAGCAAAAGCCTAGGAAAAGACAAAGACCCAGAAAGACAGGGAAAACCCTGCCCACTACAATAGCTTTGGGCTGACCTTCCTGTAAGGAGGATATCTCAAACTCATGAAACAGACATCCCAGGGAATAAATCCCAGAATTAACATTTTAAAATATTAAAATGGACAGTGCACACTGTGGATGGATTTTATGCTTTATTAATATGTATCAGTAAAAACAACCTTTAAAATGTACAGTGTGCAACAAAATAGAATAAGACAAAGAAAAAGGAAATGATGGTCTATCCAAAGGAAGAGGATAAAAATACAGACACCAATGAGGAAGATGAGAATGTGGACATACCTAGCAAAAAAGATCTTAAAAATATTCAAGGGGTGCAACTCATCCGGTAGCACACCTACAATCCATGTCTCAGATTGTGTACTTATTTCTTTTCTTGTTTCTTAACAAACTCTTTACTTCCTCACCTACCCTATGGCCTGTCCTTAACACCTACCACCCCCTGCCCCCAAATGCTGAGGGAGATGAAGGAAAATACAGAAAAAGAAATAAAGGATATTAGCAAAACAATAATGAATGGCAATATGAGAGTCTTAGTAAAGAGATAAAAATTTAAAAGGAACCAAAGAGAACTCCTGGAAGTGAAGACCATAATAAATGAAATTAAAAATGCCCAGGAGGGTTTCAAGAGAAGACTGGAGTTGGCAGAAGAAAGAAACAGTCAACTCAAAGGTAAGACACTTGAAATGAGTCAAGATAAGGAAGAGAAAGAAAAAAGAATTATTTTAGACAAATTTGCAAAGAGATATAAAGAAATAAAGACCCACAGAAAAGGTAACCATTTGGGTAATTATAAATGCCAGTATTATTGTAGTTGTTTTGTTTGGTATCTAACGCTTCTTACTTCCTACAACCACTAAAAGGCAAATGCATAAAACATAATGATTAATCTATGCTTTGGACACAGTGTACAAAGATTTTTTTTGTAACAAGTACAAGAAAAAGGTGAAGGGGCAGAGAGGTATAGGAAAAGTATATGTGCATGCTGTTGACGTTGGTGTATTAGCCAAAGGGGTGCTGATGTAAAATACCAAAAATCAATTGGTTTTATACAGGGCTCTTATTTGGCGTAGAAGCTTAGTTACCAGGCCATAAAGTACAAGCTACTTCCCTCACCAAAGTTTATTACCACATGTTGGAGCAAGATGGCATGCTGACATCTGTAAGGGTTCAGGCTTCCTGGATTCCTCTGTTCCCAGGGCTTACCTCTCTCTGGGCTCAGCTGCTCTATTATCTCCACAAGGCCAGCTCTAGACTATTAGGCAAACAGTTGTTTCTCTTCCTGGGGCCTTCTCTCTTTCCTCATAACCAAGCTCCCCTGTCTGCTTACTTCCTGGGGCTCCAGCTCAAGACTCCAACATCAAAATTCCAACCTCCCTTCTCTCTCTTTTTTTTAATATAAATAATGTGGGTTGTTTTTTTTTTTAAGATTTATTTATTTATAACCCCCCCAGTTGTCTGTTCTCTGTGTCTATTTGCTGCATGTTCTTCTTTGTCCGCTTCTGTTGTTGTCAGCGGCACAGAAATCCGTGTTTCTTTTTGTTGCGTCATCTTGTGTGTCAGCTCTCTGTGTGTGGCGCCATTCCTGGGCAGACTGAACTTTCACGCTGGGCAGCGCTCCTTATGGGGCGCACTCCTTGCATGTGGGGATCCCCTATGCGGGGACACCCCTGCATGGCATGGCACTCCTTGAGCGCATCAGCACTGCGTGTGGGCGAGCTTCACACGGGTCAAGGAGGCCCCGAGTTTGAACCACAGACCTCCCATGGGGTAGATGGATGCCCCAACCACTGGGCCAAGTCCACTTCCCTACCTCCCTTCTCTTTGGTGCAGTTTGTCTGTGAGTCCCCACCCACCAAGGGGGCAGGGACTGAACGTCCTACTAACATGGCCCAATCAAAGCCTAATCATTATTTAATTAAGTACAAGTAAAACCTCTGAATCTAATACACTCTAATATTCCCAGAGGAAAAGACCAGTTTACAAACATAATCCAATATTTCTTTTTAGAATTCATTAATAATATCAAACTGCTACAGTTGGTATCAAACCAAATATGATTATTATATATTTAGGATGTCAAATTTTAACCCCATGGAAACCACAAGGAAAAATATATTCAGGGAGAAATGAGAAGGCACTCAATATGGTACAACCCCCAAAAATATATATATATATAAAAGTAGCCATACTTAGAAGTGAAGAACAAAAAAGGTGTAAGACACAAAGACTACATTTTAAAATGACAGAAGAAAGTACTGTATCATCAATAGTGACTTTAAATGTAAGTGGATTAAACTTTCCTCTCAAAAGGCAGATATTGGGAGAATGGATAAAAAAGCATGACCCAACTCTATGCTGTCTGTAAGAGACTCACCCTAAATTCAAAGATACAAGAAGGCTGAAAATGAAAGGATGGAAAAAATATACCATGCAAGTAGAAACCAAAAGAGAGCTAGGGCAACTATACCAATAAAACAGAATTTAAGTAAAAAACAGTTATGAGGGACAAAGATGGTCATAATATACTGATAAAGGGTACAATTCAATAAGAAGATATAACTATAATTATATATGCACCTAGTAGCAGAGCCCTAAAATATTTGTAGCAAATAATGACAGATTTGAAGGGAGAAATTGACAGTTCTCCATTAACATTATTAACCACTCTCAATAATGGATAGAACATCTCAGAAAATCAGTAAGGAAATACAGGTCTTGAATGATACTCCAAGCCAACTAGAGCTAACAGATCTATATAGAACACTTCACCCAACAAAAACAGAATATACATTCTTCTCAAGTGAAAATGATCAGGATAGACTATATGTTTGGTTACAAAACCAGTCTCAATCAATTTTAAAATATTGAAATCATACAATGTATATTCTCCAAGTGGAATGAAGCTAGAAATCAGTAACAGAAGGAGAAATAAAAAATTCACAAGTATGTGGAAATTAAACAGCATACTCTTAAACAACCAATAGGTTAGGGAGGAAATCAGAAGTGAAATTAGGAAATATCTTGAGACAAATGAAAATGAAAAGCCAACATACCAAATCTTATGGGATATAGTAAAGGCAGTACCAAGAAGGAAATTTATAGTTCTAAATACTTATATTAAAAAAGAAGACTTCAAATAAGAGACCTAAACTCAAACCTGGAAAACTAGAAAAAGAAGAACAAACTGAACCCAAAGCAAGCAGAAGGAAGGAAATAACAAAGATTAGAGCAGAGATAAATGAAATAGAAAACAAAACAAAACAATAGAGACAATGAACAAAACCAAAAGCTGGTACTTTGAAAGGATCAATAAAATCAACAAACCATTAGCTAGACTGACAAAGAAAAAAAAAAGAGAATACGATTTTCTGATTTTCACCTTTCCAGCTATTACCCCAGTTACTATCACGAACATCTTATGCCTAGGTTACTGCAATAGCCTCCAAATTGGTCTCCCTGTTTCTCCTTTTGGCTCCCAAGAATCTATTCTCAGCAGAATAGCCAGAGAACAAAATTTAAGGTTTGATCAAGTTCCTCCTCTTTTCAAAGCCCTGCAACAGCTCCCCATTTAACTTAGAGCAAGTCTTAACAAGACCTATGGCATCTAACCCCATTCACCCTTGGACATCATCTCATTATTTCCTACTACTCTCCTTCTTATTCCACTCCAGAAACATCAGCCTTCTCTCTACTCTCTGACCTTGCTCACATCATAGGAACTTTGCCCTGGCTAGTTTCTCCATTTTTTGTTTTTAAGAGGTTATCAGGGCCAAGGAATGAACCTGGGACCTTGCATATGGGAAGTGGGTGTGCAACCACTGAGCCACATCAGCTCCCTTCCTCCACTTTTAATACTTTTCCCTAAAATACCCTATCTCTGACACATCCCCATGGCTAACTCCCTCACCTCCATCAAGTCTATACTCAAATGTCACCTTCTCAAAATAGTCAAATCTTTCTTCCCTATTTAAAATTGCAAACCTTCCCCAAAAGTTGGGACTCCCAATCCCCCTTACCCTGTTCTATTTTTTCCCACTGTATTTATCACCTTCTAGCATACTATGTACTTTATTATTCATTATATTCATTGTTTGTGTCTCTCCCAACTGGACTATAAATTCCGTAAGTGCAGGAATGCTTATCTGTTTTGTACCCTGATGTGTCTTAAACTACTAGAACAGATTTGGACATGTAAAGAAAGGTGTTCAATAAATATTTATTGTAGGAATAAAATCTAAAATTACTAAAGGCAGACTAGGGTTTTTCTAATTTTGTTATCCTAAGATCCCAAAGACCTACAGTTTTGGGGGGTGGAGGGAAGGACAAACTCCATTTCCCACACTAAATGGTAAACTCTTTGAAGATAAGGACTGCATCAAATTAATTTTAGTACCCCTGGTGCCTTGCACAAAATAGACAGTAAATGATCTGCCAAATGAATAATGAATGAATAGTGCAGAAAGTTCAGAGAACTGTGCTTGGCATATCAAAAGCTTCAATGAATGTATGGAAAATGAATGAGAGGACAAGTGTAAAAGAGTTTCAAAGACGGAAAACATTATCTTAGGATAATGTTACCTAGACTTTCCTTTCTACCTACCTGCCTACCTATCAATATCCATCAGCTTTAGAATCAGCAACAATGGGAGGTAGAGAAAGGGTGGAGGAAGGAGACAGGAAGGTGAAAAAGAGGCAACATTAAAATGTGTGATTTTCAACTTGACTGTGGCCCACAGTAACATTTTTCACCAATATGACCAAGAATAAACACATATATACACACTCACAAAAACATATATTTCATTTATATATGAAATTTACCTATGAAGTAGTTATATGACAGTTAAATATGAAACAATACTGATCCTTACTATACGTAATACACTCTGATATTTTCTCTTCTATTCCATCAGAAACGAAAAACAACAAAAACTCTGGCTGCTACCCACTGCTGAATCAATTTTAAAATCCACTAAATTGATTTCATGCCTCACTAAACTGATTTCATGTCTAACCAATGAGTCTTGACATATAGCTTGAAAAACATTATAGGAAGCACTACTTTCACTCTCTGTTTCCTCATGGTAAAGAATATCACTCTTCAGAAAAATCTTAGAAGTATGTCTGCTACAGAATTAGGAGAAAGAAAAAGTGATAAAACATGCTTCTAGTTCCACAGTGAATCAGAGAAGAAAAAAGACTTGTCAAACTTCAGAAGAAAGGAATTTAAGAAAACTGATTCTTTAAAAGAAAAAAAAAGAAAATTGAATCCCAAAATACTTAAAAGTAAAGAAAGAAGGTAACTGGAGAGCTGACTACAACCACGAAGCTTTCTTAAGAGTTACTGTGAGGTAGGATATAGATGTTAAATGACATCACTCAAGAGAATCAGGAAAATCCAAAATGTCAGGAATTCTACTAAATAAATGACCTGATTTTTAAAGAAATAAGTGGCAAAAGAAAAAAAATCAAGGGTGGAACTACATTGATTAAAAATACTTAAAAGGGAAGCTAATGTGGCTCAGTGGTTGAGTGCCGACTTTCCACATATGAGGTCCAGAGTTGAATCCCTGTCCCTAGTACGTCAAAGAGAAACAGAAACAAAAACAAACAAACAACAACAACAAAAATACTTGAGATATATTGAACAAATGCATGTGTATAACTTGTTTAGATCTGATTTGAATAAATCAAACATAAGAGAAATATTTATGAGACAGTTGGGGAAATTTGAATACTGACTGGAGTCTTAATATAAATGTCTTAGTGTTAATATTTTTTAGCTATGATAATAATTTTATGAATATTTTTTAAAGCCCCCTTATCTTTTAAAGATATATACTGTAGCAGTTTCAGTTATGAATTCCAAAAATAGATATTGGATCATGTTTGTAAACTAGTCTGTACCTGGGCATGATTAAATTATGATTAGGGCTTTGATTGGGACACGTTAGCAGGGTGTTGAGTCTCCACCCCTTGGCACAGATAAATGGCATGGCAAAGGACAGAATTGGAGCTTTTCGATGCCGGAAGGTTTTTGATGTTGGAGTTTGATGCTGAAGTCTTAAGCTGGAGCCCCAGACAGTAAGCAAGCCCCAGGAAGACAGGAACCCTGAGCAGAGAGAAAAGCAAGCCCTGGGAAGAAAGGAAGCCTGAGACCGGCAAGAAGCAAGACCTGGGAAGAGAGCAAACCTAAGCCCGGAGAAAAGCAAGACCCGGGAAGAGAGAAACCCAGGAACTCGCAGATGTCAGCAGTCATCTTGCTCCAACATGTAAAAATAGACTTTGATAAGGGAAGTAACTTATGCCTTATGGCCTGGCATCTGTAAGCTCCTACCCCAAATAAATACCCTTTATAAAAGCCAGCAGATTTCTGGTATTTTGCATCAGCACCCCTAAGGTTGACTAATACACATACTTAAGTATAAACAGATGAAATGATATTACAACTTGGATTTGCCTTAAAATAACCCAATGGGGGTGGGGAGGCAGGGAAGGTATAGGAATTGGTGAAACAAGATAGGCCATGTGTGGAAAATTACTGAAGGTGAATAGCACACGGTGCACTGTTCTCTTTACTTTTGAATTTTAAAAAAATGTAATAAAGGGCCTTAGAGATCATTTATTATAATTCTTAATTTTATTTAAGGTGAAACTAAGCACAGAGAGCTATTGCAGCCCATACAACTAAGAATAATATAGTCAATCCAGAACCCAAGTAATTTCAAATACTAACAACATTTGGATATTTAATAAAAATCAGTTCTATCGCGATAACCAGGAAGATGGCGGCAGAGTAAGGAGCTCCTAGAGTCAGCTCATGCTACAAGGCAGTTAGTAATCATCCAGAACGATCTAAAGCATCTGTTTGAGGCTCCAGAGACCAGAAAAGCATCCTGGAACATCTTTGAAATAATGGAAGGAGGAGACTGCCCATCTGCAGAGAAGATTCCTAAGTAGAGGGATTCCTAAGTAGATGGCTGGTGTCCACCCTTCACTGGAAGCACAAGCTGCCTAGGGAGCCACGGCTGCAACCGAAAGCTCCACTTCCCAAAAACAGGGGAGGAAGAGATGGTTGGGCACCAACTTCAGCTACTGATGAGTAAATTCAGCGAGCTAAAGTATAATCCTAAGAACAGTTAAATTCTGAACCTGTCCAAGTCAGAAAGAAGCCCAAAGCCACCACTTTAACTCTGCCCCTGGCACAAGGGGAGGCAGGGCTAACTAAAAATCACAGCACAAGTAGGGACTGGCCTCTTTCCATCCAGATCAGATTGCAGCTCTAGCATAAGTCCCAGCCCCACCTCCGGCAGGGAGGAAGCTGGGGGTACCTGTGCCAGCCTCTCCAGGAAAATACAGGCCATGCCATGGAGGCCTGTGATCATCCTACTTTGGCAGCACAAGCCACCTCACAGGAGCTATTCTGTGGCTGGAATTGGAAGCTCCATTTCCCAAAAACAGGGGAGGAAGAGACGGTTGGCCACCAATTTCAGCTACTAATTAGTAAATTCACCTGGCTAAAGTGTAACCCTAAGCACTGCTACAGTTTGAACCTGTCCAAGTCGGAAAGAAGCCAGGAGCTGCCATTTTGACTCTATTCCCAGCATGAGGAAAGCTGGACTGGCTGAAAATCAGAGTGATGGTAGAGACCGGTTTCTTTCACCCAGATTGGCCTGCAGCCCTAGCCTAGCCTTCAGCCCCACCTCTAGCAGGGAGGAAGCTTGTGGGCTCTATAAGAGTCTCTTTGGGTAACTGCAGATACACCTGGCTGGCGCAGATTGAATAGTCAGAAATCTACCAGGGAAAATGAGGTCATTCTGGAACCGCAAGGCATAGATTGCTGCCCACACCTGCAGTCCTTCCCTGCCCCAGGCAAGGGACAAAGTGGCATGAAGCCTCATCAGTCTCTCTGGACAACTACGGTCTAAGGCTGCATGACTTGGATTATTACACACGGCTGTGGCTGTCCCTACCCCTGGCAAAGGAGAAAGTTGGGAGAAGCTTCATCAGTCCCTGGGGCAATGAGGATAGCTTGAGCTTCCACAGCTTACAGCACTAACCACATCCGTGGCTCCTACTACACAATCAGCAAAGGGGAAAGGGTAAGAAAGCCCTAAACTAAAGAGAAAAACTACACCCAGAATAAATACATCTGGTAAGCCAAATGCCAAGACAACAACAACAAAATTACAATCTACACCAAGAAACAGGAAGATATGACCCAGTTAAAGGAACAAGATAAGCCTCCAGATGCCATAAAAGAGTTGAGACAGCTAATTAATCATAGATGTTCAAACAAATCTCCTTAATTTTTCAATGAGATGGCTAGAGATTAAGGATATTAAGAAGACATTGGCTGGGAAGTGGATGAGGCTCAAGTGACTTAGCTCCCACCTACCAAACAGGAGGTCCAGGGTTCAATTCCCAGAGAGCTGGTCCACGCAGAGTACTGGGCCAAGCAGAAAGCTGGTGCAGCAAGATGACACAACAGAGACACAGAGGAGAGACAATAAGAGACGCAGCAGACCAGGGAGCTGAGGTGGCACAAGAGAGTGCCTCTCTCCCACTCCAGAAGGTTCCAGGATCAGTTCCCGGTGCTGCCTAAGGAGAAGACACAGAAGAACACACAGCAAATGGATGCAGAAAGCAGACAGTGAGTGCAAGACAAAAAGGGGGGATAAATAAATCCTAAAAAAAAAAGACATTGGATAAGCACAAAAAAAGGATTTGAAAGCATACATAGAAAAAGAGGAGATCTTAAGGGAACGAAAGGTACAATAAATGAAACTAAAAATACACTGGAATCATATAATAGCAGATTTGAGGAGGCAAAAGAAAGGATCATTGAGCTTGAAGAAATGGTTTCTGAAAGTCAACACACAAAAGAACAGATGAAGAAAAGAATATAAAAAATTGAACAAGGTCTTGGGGAACTTAACAATAGCAAGAGACAGGCAAACCTATGTGTCATGGGTGTCTAAGGAGAAGGGAAAGGGACAGAAGGAGTAGCTGAAGAAATAATAGTAGAAAATTTCCAACCCTATTGAAGGACACAGATATCCATGTCCAATAACTCGAAATACTCCCACCTGAATAAATCTGAAAAGATCAACTCCAACATACATACTAAGCAGAATATCAAATGCCGAAGACAGATTCTGAGAACAGCAAGAGAAAAGCAATGCATAACATATAAGGGATACCCAAGAATCTTATATCCATCCTCTTTCAAAAACGAGTGCGAGCTTAGAATATTCACAGATAAACAGAAACTCAAGAGTGTCTGCAACCAAGAGACCAGATTTGCAGAAAATACTAAAGGGTGTGCTACAGCCTGTAAAGAAAATACAGGAGAGAGAGGCCTGGAAGAGAGTCTAGAAATGAAGATTATATCAATAAAAGTAATTAAAAGTGCCAAAAGAGTGGTGAAAATAAAATATGACTGATAAAACCCAAATATTCAGGAATAAACTTAACCAATGATGTAAAGCACCTGTATTCAGAAAACTACAACTCACTGTTTGTTTGAAAGTTCACAACTATTACTATACACTTATTGTTTATGTATGTTTACGGATGAGTGATATACTTCAATAAATTTTTAAAAAGAAAAAAAATCAGTTCTATCACTTCTTTAACTAGATTGTATGGTTACCTGAGAAAATGAACGACACTGAATGTGTTAACAAGAGACTTGTAACAAAATGTGATTCTGAGAGTATGAAAGCCCAAATTCAAAGGCTGGCAAAAAAAAAGCAGACAATCAGGGGAATCTAGTTAAACTTTACAACCAAGAGTTCCCACATTTGAAGAGTACCTAGGTAATCTACTTCTCCCATTCCATTATGTTTATATGATTTATTTGCCCAAAGAAAATTTTTAAGCCACTAAGGGCAGAAACAGTGTGTTCTAGCTTTTCTTTTCAATTCCCCAGTAGCTCCAACTATAAGATATGACTAGAAAGTAATGTTTCAACGTTATTAAGTATAATAGACCTCACATACATTTAAGGCAGTTCAATGTGAAAGTTACCAACTTGCTAAATCCATTTAGTAAATAGAAACATTAGACAATTTCTAGCTAATTAAGACCTTTGTGTTTTAACTCATTACAAATAACACAGCACTATATAGTAGAAAGGATGCAAGAACTGAAGTAAAAAAAAACAGGGAAGAAATAGCATTTATTTAATGATGAAACAAAAGAATTCCTGTTAATGGCAAGGACCTGACAAAGATGCCTGCTATCATTGCTGCTATTCAACACTGTCTAGAAGTATTAGCTAATTTAATGATAATTAAAAAGGAATTTAAATAGCCAGAATTACTAATTTTTCTCTTTAGAATGCTTGATTTCTCCCCACGAATGAAATACAAAAAAATTAGGTAGATGCGTGAAGAGCACCTTAAGTTCTACCCTGCTTAAATGCATGAGGAACAAGAAAAGAGACTCATCACACAAGCTCTCTCTAATGGTGTACTGTAGGGTAGCAATTAGATTCTGTTTTTCTATTATATATAAAATAATAACAGCACAGCCTGATCAGAAAGACACAGGTTCAAATCCCAGTCTCTGTATCCTAGCATTGTGAACCTGAAAGCAAATTACCTCCATTTTCTAAATCTTCAATTTCTTCATCTGTAGAAAGAGGATAATAGTGTGAGGATAACTTTTTTTGTCAAGGGCCAGAAAGCAAAAATTTTAGGCTTTGCAGGTCATATGGCCTTTGTTGCTTCTATTCAACACCACTGTAGCCAGAAAGTAGATACATAATGTGTAAACAAATGGGTCTAGCTGTGTTCCAATAAAATTTTATTTCTAAAAACAGGCAACAGGCCAGATGTGACTCATGGGCTCTGTATGTAAAATTCCTAGCACAGTTTAAGGGCTCAAGAAATGGTGATTGCTATTATTACTATTGCTATTTTTTTTACAAAAAATAAAAAATAAAATAAAGGAATTTAAGATATACCAAAATAGCAGAGGCAAAATTAACATGTTTTGTGATACTACTTTCAATCTGAAAAATATAAAAGAATCTACTGAAAACATTATAGTACTAATAAGAGAATTTAGTTTGTTGGTATAGTTACAAAAGATAATGACACATAGTTTTTTGTATATTATGATAAATTAGAAAATACAGAAAATGTGTTGAAAACAAAAACAAAAGTATAAAATACTTAGTAATATATTTAATTAAAATGGGTTGGACTATTTTCTGCTTCAAGAAATGATAAGGAAGCAGATATGACACAAGTGGTTAAGCGCCTGCTTTCCATGTAGAAAGTCCAGAGTTCAGTCCCCAGTGCCTCCTAAAAACAAAAACAAACAAAAGCAAACAAATGAAAAGACAACTCAGGGGAGCTGATGTGGCTCTGGTTGAGCACCAGCTTCTCTCATATGAGATCCCGGGTTCAATTCCCATCTCAGGACCTCAAAAAAAAGAAGGGAAGCGGACTTGACCCAATGGATAGGGCATCCGCCTACCACATGGGAGGTCCATGGTTCAAACCCCAGGTCTCCTTGACCCGTGTAGAGCTGGCCCATGCACAGTGCTGTTACACGCAAGGAGTGCTGTGCCACCAGGGGTGTCCCCCGCGTAGGGGAGCCCCACGCGCAAGGAGCGCGCCCCGTAAGGAGAGCCGCCCAGCGCAAAACAAAGTTCAGCCTGACCAGGAATGGCGCCGCACACACGGAGAGCTGATACAACAAGATGACGCATCAAAAAAAGAAACACAGATTCCTGGTGCTGCTGATAAGGCTAGAAGAACACACAGCGAATGGACACAAAGAGCAGACAACTGGGGGGGGGGGGAGAATAAATAAATCGTTGAAGAAAAAAAAGAAATGAATTAGATACTCTAAAGAGCTATGTAATTAAAACTATAAATAAACAACGCTTTTTTAAAGCATAGCTGGGCTCTCAAAAAAAATCAAGGGAAACCTACTGGTGAGAGGTAGGGAGGAGAATGAGAGGACAGGAAGAGCACAGTAAAGCGAGAAAAAAAAGAAACCAAGGGGGTAAGAATTCTAAGACATAAATATTATTATGTGTAGATTATGTGATCATCTGCATAGAAAATTCTAAAGAATCTACAAAGTAATAAAATCAGTAAAAATTTTTTAGAAAAGTAGCTGTCTATAATTTCAATACATAACAGCATTTCTTTGCCCAGCACCAAACAGAAATTTTCATTTTCAAAACACACACCATCTAGAATAATGGCTACCTAAATCAGATTCTCACCACATATTCTTCAAAAAAAGAAAAAAACCTCCTACAAGATCAACAAGGAACATAAAGAAATTGCACATGACCCATGCCTTCATTATTACTAGAAGAGATCACCATGACATTTAATTATATACTAAGACTAAACCAAGGATGAGGACACAAGTGGAAGAATAGTATGGAAATGTAATGTGTTCTCATAAAGAAGAAAGAACGCAACAGCAAAAACAGAAGCAAAGGGGAAAGAGGCAAAAAGAATAAATAAATAAGAGACTAAAATCTTAATCATCATTTCTCACCAGGACTACAGCAAAAACCCTATTAGGGAGGGAAGTGGATGTGGCTCAACTGATTGGTTCCGTCTACCATATGGGAGGCCCTGGGTTTGCCTCCCAGGGCCTCCTTGTGAAGGCAAGCTGGCCCACGCCCACGGAGAACTGGTGCAGCAAGATGACACAACAAAGGGAGACAAGCAGACACAGAAGAAAGTGCAGCAAATGGACACACAGAGCAGACAGCAAGCAAGCTACAAGGGAGGGGGATAAATAAATAAAAATAAATCTTTAAAAACAAAAACAAAACCCGAGTAGGACCCCTCCTGTTTTTCATCTTTCTGCTTATTTTTAATAACAATTTTTAAACAAATCATTAAATTTATTCAACTACTTATTTAATTAAAGTGTAATTTAGGGAAGCAGATGTGGCTCAAGTGATAGGGCTTCCGCCTTCCATATGGGAAGACCTGGGTAGGGTCCCTAGGACCTCCTGGTGAAAAAGAGAGAGCATGCCTGCATGGTGAGCCAGTGCCCGCACGGTGAGCCAGTGCCCACGCAAGTGAGTCATGCAGCAAGACAATGATGCAACAAAAAAGAGAGAAGGGAAGACTCAAGGTAAAGCACAGCAGAAACCAGGAACTGAGGTGGCGCAGCTAACAGGGAACTTCTCTCTACATCAGAGGTCCCCAGGATCAAATCCTAGTGAATCCTACAGGAGAAAAAATAAGAGAAGACGAAAGGAGAAATAGATACAGAAGATAACACAGCAAATGGATACAGACAGCAAAAACAGCAAGGCAGGGGAAGGGAGAGGGGAAGGGGGAAAATAAATAAATCTTTTTAAAATTTAATAACAAAAGCACTTATAAGGCTATAAATATTCCATTGCATAATTTTTACCATGTACCTTAAGTTCTGGTATGAAGTCTTGTCTTTTTTACTGCTTGGGAAAGAGTTTTTAATCCCCCCCCACCTTTTTTTTAAGATTTATTTATTTATTTCTCTCCCCATTCCCCACCCACCCCAGTTGTCTGTTCTCTGTGTCTATTTGCTGCGTCTTCTTTGTCCGCTTCTGTTGTTGTCAGCGGCATGGGAATCTGTGTTTCTTTTTGTTGCGTCATCTTGTTGTCAGCTCTCCGTGTGTGTGGAACCATTCTTGGGCAGGCTGCACTCTCCTTCGCGCTGGGCAGCTCTCCTTACGGGGCACACTCCTTGCGTGTGGGGCTTCCCTACACGGGGGACACCCCTGCGTGGCATGGCACTCCTTGCATACATCAGCACTGCGCATGGGCCAGCCCCACACGAGTCAAGGAAGCCCAGGGTTTGAACCATGGACCTCCCATGTGGTAGACGGAAGCCCTAACCACTGGGCCAAGTCCGCCGCCCTTTAATTCCCCCTTTTGATATCTTTTTTGATCCAACAGTTTTGGGTTGTTTTTTTTTCCCCCACTCCCACCCCTTCTCCCCTACAGTTATTTAGATAAGTGCTGCTAAATTTCAAAATAGATAAAATATTTATATTGCCTTTGCATGATCATGTTATTTTCTCTTTTCCCTCATTTAATTTGGCAGTTTGACACACTTTTCCATTCCACTAGTGATTACTGTCATTTTTCTAATCTTTATAATCAAATCCTATTTCTCTATTATTATTGAATGAAAATAAGATGCCAACTATTTCCTCCCAAGGGGACAAGGTTTCTTCCCTGCTTGCCCCATGATAAGATTTCTAGAATGCCTTTCCTTCTCCAGTCCTCTCTTGTTCAGAGAGACCTTTAGAATTCATTTACTTCCATATTTCTTTCCCTTATATGTTTTGAAAAGGGTGTTTAGTGTTTTTGATAAAAGACTGATATTAAAGTTTTCTCTTACAAAATCTCTTCTATATCGTAGTTCTTATCTGATCCTATATTACATATTTCCAGTCATTCTATTATAATCCATTTACATTTAATGACATATATTGCAGGATTATGAACTTGCCATTATTTCCTTCACTCTCCATTTCCCTCCTACCTTGAAAAATCTCGATTTTGATTGATTTGCTATATGGTTGAGTCCTTTCTAGACAATTTTCCTCAGCTGTAATATCTTTTGCAGGACAATTTATCTTTCTTTCATCTTGTCAATAAATGTTATCTTGGCTAGGTCCCTTCCTATCAATAATCTACAGATGTCATTCCACTGCCTTCCAATTTCTGGTGTTAAAGACCAAGAGTTTGCAATCTTGATCATTTTTCTTTGTAAGTTACATATATTCTATCTGAAAGCTTGCAAAGCTTTTTTTTTTTTTACCAAGGTACCAGGGCTTGAACCCAGGACCTCACACATGGGAACCAGGTGCTCAACCTTTGAGCTACATTTGCTCCCCAATGAGAGTTGTTTTTTTCATTTGTTTTGTTTTTAGGAGATACCAGGACCTCATACGTGGGAAGCAGGTGCTCAACTACCGAGCCACACCTGCTCCCCTTGCAAAGGATATTAACCTTGAAATTCTGAGATTCTACCAGATGTCTTTTTCCCTCAACATTCAGCCTCAAACTTGGCGAACCTTTTGATATACATATTTAAGTCTTTCTTCAGCTCAGGGAAACTGTTTTCTATTAACGGTTCAATTGTGGTTTTTCCTTTATTAATTCTTTTTTCTTCTTCTGGAATTCCTGATATTTGCATGTGAAGTCCCCGGGATGTATCCTCTAAGTCTCTTCTTTTTCTTCATGATATTATTGCTATGTTTTGAGGTACTTCTTGCACCTGAACTTCCAAGCTACTTACCTTGGTGTTAACAGCAACCATCCAATCTTCACCTATTATATATTTTTAAATAAAAATAATTTGTAGTATCAGAAAGCACTTTTTATGCAATAATTCAATCTCTTATGTAGTTTTTTTTAAATGAAGTTATTTTGTTTTCTACCAGTTTTCTTTCATAGGAAGTTGCTTTTCTGGGTGTTTTATTTATTCTTTTTCTATTAGTCAACCAAAGGGGTACTAATGCAAAGTACCAGAAATCTTTTGGCCTTTATAAAGGGTATTTATCTGGAGTAAAAGCTTACAGTTACAAGGCCCCAGAGAGTCCAAACTCAAGGTACCCTAAGAGGTACTTCCTCACCAAATGTGTTGCCACGTGTTGAAGCAAGATGGTGGGCAATGTTTGCAAGGGTTCATTCAGACTTCCTCTTCCTCTTAATGCTCCGTGGGCCCAGCTTCTTCCTATTTCAGCTGTCAGCTGGAGGACTTGTTTCTTTCTGAGTTCAGCAGCTCTGATCTCTTCACAAGGTCAGCTGTTGACTGTCAGAGGAATAGCTCATCTCTCTTCCCAGGCCATAGTTCATTTCTTTTCTGTGTCTGTAGAGCTCTCTCTATTTCTCTGTGTTATTTCTTCTGTGCAGCTACTTCTGTGTTCTTGATTGAGTGTCCATTCATATAGCCCACCAAGGGGACGGGGTCTCAACCCTGCATGCCCTAATGACATGGTCGAATCAAAGCCCTAATCTTGACTTAAGTAAACAAAAAGCCTTTGAATTTAAATCAACCAAAGGATATCATGCCAGTGGAACAGACCAGTTAAAAAATGTAGTATCTCTTCTTGGAATTCATAAATAATATCAAACTGTCACACTTTCTGTATCTGGTTATTGGATCTGTTTATCTGCATTGTAATTTTTCTTTGTATCCTCATGCCTTTGTTCACTCTTAACATATTTTAAATGACGGCAACCTTGCCATCAGTGGGAAGTGCAACATTTCTCTGCCCTATAAGCAAGTACACCAGTCAACAAATCCATATTGGAGCCTACAGAAGTCTCCTGGTCTCCTCACTGTCCAAACCTCAAAAATAGGGAATACTACTCTCACCCACTGAACCACGCTGCTGAGTACTGATATTTTCCCAGTCCAAGCTATCACCAGGAATTTATGAGTTTTTATTCTCTATCCAGTGCTCTCTTTTGGCCCCATCCTATCCTTTGGCCCAGAGGGAAACAAAGTCCTTCACTGGTTTCTTCATTACTTCCCTTGCAGAATTAAGGCACTCATTCCTTGTGAAACCTATCTGCCTGCCACCCCAACAGCTGCTCAACTCAGGGATGTCTGCTGTCATTGAAAAGGAGGACAAGAGTTCAGACATTCATTTTCCCAGAAACCCCTTTTACCCTCAAATTTGTTTGAATGTTAATAAGTAAAGTTTTAATAGTTTGTAGCCACACCTATTCTTTACATGCTTTCTATGGCTCCTCTGATTTACCAGGGCAGTTATGATAGAGACTACAGAGCTGAAAATATTTATAGGTGCTTCACTAAAAATGTTTGCCAACCAAAAGTGCTATTAAGAATTGCCTGCCTCCCACATGAAAGGTCCTGGGTTCAGTTCCTGGTGCCTCCTAAAGAAGACAAACGAACAACGAGCAGACATCAAGCAAAAACAATGATCAGGACAACAAGCAGACAATGAGCAAAAACAAGCAGGGAGCAGATGTGGCTCAAAGCAGTTGAGCACCGGCCTCCCACATGGGAGGTCCCTGGTTCAGTTCCCAGTACCTCCTAAACAAAAATAAGAAGAAGAAGGAAAAAAAAAAGAATTTCCTTTCTTGCCCCTTTCTCTTTTTCCTTTAAACTTTTTATTCTGGAATAATTTCAAACTTACAAGATAGTTGCAAAAGTAATACAGAGAACTACAACATACCCTTCCCAACTAGATTACCTAGATCCACCCTTTTAACATTTTGTCATATTTGCCATATCGTTCTATATGTCCACCCATCTATCTGTTCATCCATCCATTCATCTATGTTTTGAAACAAGTGTGAACAGGTTGCACATATCATGTTCCTTAAAGACTTAATACTTCCATGTACATTTCCTAAGAACAAGGACACTCACTTATATTACCACCTTATAATAGCCGTTTGATATTGTTTATGAATTTCAAAAATAGATATTAGATTATGTTTGTAAACTGGTCTGTTCCTCTGGGTATATCAGATTACACTGGATTCAGAGGTTTCACTTTTGCTTGATTAAATTATGATTAAAGCTTTGATTGGGCCATATCAATTGGACATTGAGTCCCTGCCCCCTTAGTGGGGGGCAGTTCCAAGGGGGCAGGGACTCACAGAGAAAACAACATGGCAGAGGAGACAGTTGGGAGTTCTGATATTGGAGTCCTGGGAAGTAAACACACAAAGAAGAAGCAGATGTATGAGGAAGGAGAGAAGGCTCCATTAGACATGGCAGACACCCCAGGAAGAGAGATGAGCTGTTAGTCTGATAGTCTACAGCTAACCCTGTAAAGTGTGCAGAGCAGCTGAGCCCGAAGAGGAACAAGCCTCGGGAGAGAGGCGAGAGTTATCCCCGCCTACAGCTGATAATTGGAAGAAGCTGGGACTACAAAGCCTTAAGAGGAAGAGGAAGCCTGAACCCTTGCAGACATCAGCAGCCACCTTGCTCCAACACATGACAACAGACTTTGGTGAGGGAAGTACTTACACTTCATGGCCTGGTAACTGTAAGCTTCTACCCCAAATAAATACCCTTTATAAAAGCAAAGAGATCTCTGGTATTTTGCATCAGCACCCCTTTGGCTGACTAATATACCACCTTACGTGCAGGTATCAAATTCAAGAAATTTAACATTGATATAAAGTTACAGTCTATTTTTCAATTTTTAAAATATGTCCCAATGATGTCCTTTTGAAATTTTCTATTATTAGATCCCATCTAACCCCAGGATCATGTATTATATTTGGCATTTTCTCTTTAGTTGCTCTCTTTTTTTCTCAACTGTGGAGCCATCTATAAACATAAACCTTCCCATCCCAGCTTCCACTGAGTGAGATTAATCACATTCACAATGTTGTGATACCCCACCACCATCCATTATTAGCACTATCTGTTCACTCCCATATGGAAACCCTACACCCATTATGCATTAACTCCTCATTCTCCCTGCCCTAACCCCTGTAACCTGTACTCTACATTCTGTCTCTATGAGTATGCATTTTCTGAAATTTTCTTTCTTTCTACCACGGGACTTAAATTTATATCCTAAATCTAGTAATCTCATTTGCTTTAAAACCAATTTAACTTCAACAGCATATACAAACTATGTTTGTACATCCCTCTAACCCCTCCTCTTTATGTTCTTGTCCCAAATTACATATCTGTACATTATGAGTCCAAAACCATTCATTTATTACTATATGTTATGTAATTGCCTTTTAGATATTAAAGGAAGTAAAAACGGAATTACAAAACAAAAATACAATAGTACTGGCATTTACATTTATCCACATCATTACTCTCACTGGAGATCTTTATTTCTTCATGTGGCTTAAATCTATTGTCTAGTGTCCTTTCCTTTCAACCTAGCATCTCTTGTAGGGCCAGTCTACTGGGGATAACATCTTCAGCTTTTGTTTATCTGGCAATGTTTTAATCTCCCCATCATTTCTGAAAGATAGTTTTGCTGGATATAGAATTCTCAGTTGGCAAGTTTTTGCTTCAGCACTTTAAGTATGTCATCCACTGCCTTCTTGCTTCCATGGATTCCAATGAGATATCACCACTTAATGAGGCTCCCTTGTACATGGCACATAGCTTCTCTCTTGAGCCTTTCAAATTTTTCTGTATTATAGTAGTTTGATTATACAACATTGCAGTGTGGGTCTTTGGTATTTATTCTGTTTGGAATTTGAGAATCTTGAATGTGTATACTCACGTCTTTCATTAAATTTGGGACATTTTCAGCCATTATTTCTTTGAGCATTCTCTCTACCCATGTCTCTCTTTCTTTTCCTTCTGAGACTCCCGCCATGTGTATTTTGCTTGAGGGTATCCCACAGGTTACTAAGGCTCCGTTTACTATTCTTCATTCTTTTCTTTCTGATCCTCAGATTTCAACTGTCTAATCTTCCAGTTCAGCTATTCTTTCTGCTGCCAGCTCCAATCTGCTGTTGAAGCTCTCTAGGGAATTTTTTATTTCTGTTATTGTGTCTTCAGTTCTGTTTGGTTCGTTTTTATAATTTCTATCTCTATTGATATCTCTTTGTGTTCATCTATTGTTTTCACAATGTTCTTTAGTTCTTTGTCCATGTTTTCCTTTAGTTGTTTGAGCATTTTTTAAAGTCTTCTCTGGAATGTTCCAGGTTTGGTCCCCCTTCTCAATGGCTTCTAATGCTTTAAGCTACTCCTTCACATGGCCATTGTTCCCTGTGTTTTCGTATATTTTGTGATCTTTTATTGAAGCATGGACATTCTGATATTTTTTAAAATTCAAATAAATACCCTTATTAAATAAAAAAAGGAATACTAAGCACCAAAACTGCATGATGCTATATTGCATGTAGAAGAAGAGAAAGGTGATTGCAATACGTGATGGACAAGTACTCAACTCTGAAGTCATGAGTATGAAAAACATGAAATGCAAAGCAATACAAATTACAATGCAGAAAATTGCACTAAAGAACAAAAGACAACAAACAATCAAAACAAATATTAGACATTGCTTGCTTAGGTTTTTCTTTGTATTTTTAAGACTTTAGAATGTTAATTGAGCATATTTAAGTATTGTAAAATTGCGACAGTTGGCATTTACAATACACTGTACAAGATGAACATTTTGGTATTTTTAATGTGCTTTTGCTGGAATTTGGACTCTGAGGTATCTGTCCCTTAAGCTTGTATCCAGCCAATGTTATGACAGAGCTTTCCTTAAATGTGAGAAGCTAACGAAAACAAAACAAAACGAAAACACGAGGAGGAGGAGAAAAAGAAAACACCTTTCCCAGTCATTGTAGATTAAACTATATGAGTGTTCTCCTTCAGAGTTTATCCATATAATGAGTTTAGAGAACAGCTCAAAGCCAAAGTAAAGAGGCTTCCCTGGCTCTTTCTGAGCATGTGCCTTATCCTGAGCATGTGCCTTGTCCAGGACTTGTGTTCTTAGCCCAGAAACTCCACTATTTACATGGATACAAATGACCCCTTTTCCCTAGAAAACAACTTTTTGGTCCTAGCCACTGCTCTTTATGTCCTACAGTAAGTCACAAGTTGCTCTTCCACAGCATTCTGTAGGAGAGCTCTCTAAATTGCCTTTTACACACAGATTAATTTTGGGGACTATATGAGTCACTCAAGCCATCACCAGAGAAACTGGGCCAGACATACACATTCCCAATATCTACATTATGATTACACTGTTCCCTCTGGAACCAGGGATTCACACTGGGAGTCTGGGCACTCTGCACCAAGACAGTGAGGGTATGGGGGAAGGATCAACCAGGGTACCTTGAAAACCTACCACTTATACATGGCCATTTTCTTGATTCAGTGCTCATCCTGTTACTGCAATCCTTTGGCTGTTTTTGGAGCTTTAAAAAGGATGTTTCTGCCAGTTCCTGTTGGTTATTCAAAGCTTCTGTGAGGGACAAACCTCTGCACTGTCTCACTCTACCATCTTAATAGAGTAATATCCTCCCGTGGTTGGTATCTTCTGGCTGCCCAGCAATCTTTGGGGTTCCTTGGCTTTTCCGTCACATGGCAACACACATGGTGGTGTCTTCTCCTTTCTCTTCTGGGTTCCTTTGACTTCCAGCTTCTTTCCAATCCGTCCAATTTCCTTTGCTTATAAGGACTTCAGCCATATCGGATTAAGGCCCACCCTCATTAACTAACAACATCTTCAGTCAAGGGTCCTATTTACAAATGGGTTCATACCCACAGGACCAGGAGTTGAAACCTGAAAAAGCCTTTTGTGGGGTACATGATTCAGTCCTCAACAATGTACAATAAAAAATTTAATTTTTTCCCCACAGACAGATTTAGGTTACTGTTAACAGCCTACTTACCCTTACCCAACACCACCCAAGAGATATCTCAAAATATCAAGACAAGGGGAGTGGGTGTAGCTGAGGTGTCTGAACACCTGCTTCACGTGTACAAGGTCCTGGGTTCAATCTCCAATACCTACTAAAAACGATAATGACAACAACAAAAAACATAATCCTTGGGAGGCAGATGTAGCTCAATGGTTGACCATCTGCCTCCCATACATTAGGTCCCAGGTTCATTCCCCGGTACCTCCTAAGAAAACTTTTTTTTAAATGGCAAGACAATAAATGAGAATCTAATAAATAAATTTATTAAAAGTACATACCCGTTTTGGGCCATAAGGCATTGACTGCAATTTCACCTTTAAATTCTTCTGCCATTCCGAGCACACACATAGACATACCATACTTAGCAATGGTATAAGCTGAAAGAAACCACAAAGAATAATTAAGAAATAAATTAATTTGTGACTATAAATAATAAATTTCTATTAATATTTCCTTCCAGATATATTCTATCAGAATTCTCTTCAATAATATAAAATATATGAAATATAATTTTTAAAACACATTGTTTCCAAAGGAGTATTTTATGAAAGTTGCTAAGCAGGAATGAACTAGTTTTATATATTTTCATCTAAATACTTGATTAAAGAAAAAAGTAGTTTCATTTTTCTTAATATTACAACAGTAAATTGCACTGATTCTTAAACTGTTTTTTTTTTCCTTTCCTTCTTAAAAGATAAAAGTGATCATTTAAAAGAAAACTACTGCTAGTAAACAGTAACAAAAAAAAAGGTTGCGAATTTGTTCAAAACAAGAGTTTTACTCTGTGGGCTCCTATTCTAAGTGCCTTTGCAAATATTAGTGAATTATGTTGAAATAGGAAGGTACCTATAAATAAAATCCTGTTTCTTACCAAACTCATCTTAAATCATTAGTTTGTTGTGAAAAGCAAAGTATTTCACAGATAGTTCTTAACTTCATTGAGGAATAAATTACATACAATAAAACATACTTATGTTATTGACTAGAAAGAGACATGAGGGAGCATTCCAGGGTGATGTAAATCCATATCTTGATTTGGGTGTTGGTTTATACAGTGGTTCATCAAAATGAACCATTTAAGATCTGAGTATTTTGTTGGATGTTAACTATACCTCAATTTTTAGAATTAGCGATAAAACTTATCCAAATTGCTACTGATTCTGCATAGAAAATTCAACATTGAATTTTATGTACAGATTACAATTACATCATAGATAGACTGATTTAATTCCAAGCAAATAAGCCAAACCAACCATCCCCTCATCCCACCACCTACCACAGTGCTGTTTGAACCACAAAGGATTTAGGTTCAGTGGTGGGCTAAGATTGAGGATATGAGCAATTTTACTCTTTTTCAAATAAGGGATACATGCTTTAGATCTAAAAGCAAAAGAAAACACAAGTAAAGTTAATTTTCACAATTTCTCTACTTTTTAAAATTACATTTTTTTTTAAGATTTATTTTTCCCCACCCTGCTGTTTTTGCTGTCTTGCGTCCATTCACTGTGTGATCTTCTGTATCTATTTCTCCTTTGTCTTCTTTCATCTTTCTCTTCTAGGATTCAGAGGGATTAGATCCTGGGGACCTCTGATGCAGAGGAAGGTTCCCTGTCAATTGTGCCACCTCAGTTCCTATGCTTCACTTTGACTCTCCCCTTCGTCTCTCTTTTGTTGCATCATCATCTTGCTGCATGACTCACTTGTGTGGGCACTGGCTCACCACGCGGGCAATGGCTCACCACATAGGCACTCACATGGGCACTTGGCTCACCACACAGGCACACTTTCTCTTCTTTTTTTTCACCAGGAGGTCCCAGGGATTGAACCTGGGTCCTCCCATATGGCAGGTGAATGCCTTATCACTTGAGCCACATCCGCTTCCCTAAAATTACATTTTAAACCATTCCTATACAGCAAGTAACTTGCTCTGTAATCTGGGGTACTCTTTTTACTTTACTAGAATGAAGACAGGAAAAGAAAGCAAAAGCGTTTTTGTATATATTATATTTCATTTCCAAAGGTGCTTCACTTTTATGGGGGTGAGGTGGGAGGGGCAGGGGGTAAACAATATGATAACTGATTTTCATTAAAACAGTGAAACACCACCTCACTGGATCAAAAGGAAAAAACAAACAGATCTATTCCAACCAAGGAGGCCATATTTTACACTCAAATGAAAGAGTTCATTTAATTTACATTATAAACATGAGCTTCCCCTTTGACCTATTTGAAACAAGCTTTCCACATGCATTTTGCCCACCTGGCCCTCAGTAATAAAAATCCTAAGCCTGGAGCATTTTTCATGGCAAGATGTCCTATCTTAAATATTATATTGAGAACTTTTTTTTTAAAGGTTTATTTCTTTTCTCTCCCCTTCCCCCCATTATCTGTTCTCTGTGTCCATTCACTGTGTGTTCTTCTGTGTCCTCTTGCATTCTTGTCAGGTGGCACTGAGAATCTGTGTCTCTTTTTGTTGTGTCATCTTGTGTGTCAGCTCTCCATGTGTGCAGCGTCACTGCTAGGTGGGCTGTGCTTTTCTTGCGTAGGGCGGCTCTCCTTGCAGGATGCACTTTGCATATGAGGCACCCCTACGCAGGGGACACCCATGTGGCACGGCACTCCTTGTGTGTGGCAGCACTGCACATGGGCCAGCTCATCACACAGGTTAGGAGGCCCTGGGTATCGAACCCTGGACCCACCATATGGTAGGCAGGTTCTCTATCACCTGTTGAGCCACAACTGTTTCCCATATATTGAGAACTCTTGGTACCACACTTACATACTACTATCTTCAGCTTAATAACAAATAGTTAAGTTTATTGAAAATTTACTATGTGCCAGGCATCACACTTAGTACTTTATATCTTTACATGAATCATATGACTTTATCAGGGATTGCAAACTCAAAGATCTAAGAGCATTTGAGTAAACAAAATGTGCAGAAGAAAACTCAACTGTTCAGAAATATAATTAAACTTTATAAACTTCTATAATTATTTAACATGATACAAACACATGTGATAGTGAAGACGATATATTTATTAAAAATTGAAAAATACAAACTAAAATAAATATTTCACTATAAATTTTTCTTCCTTCCTTTCTTTCACAGAGGGCCAAAACCTGATAAATTTCCTTTGGCCCACAAGGTCAATGTTAAACTTTTCATTTGACATTGCAATTTGCCTTTAATTGGAAACATTATTTAGTGTATGTGTATAATTTTCCAAAATGAAAAGCATCTTTGCACAAGGGTTTTTATTTTGGGGTATTGATTCCAGAATATTTGTATATCTTTTATTCCAATGTTCTCTTGTTTAATTTTTAGTACGTTAGTGCCCTATGGTTTATAATTTGTTTGTAGATCTTTATCAACACTAATAGGACTCATCAAAATACTACTGAAAAATAACTGAACAAAGCTAATTTATTTTCCTATAGTTGAAATCCGGGTGTGTTTTTTTTTGTCTTGTTTTTAATGTTCTGAACCTTCAAATTTACAATTGTAGGAATGTGGTTTAGGACATCCCTTTTGTTTTAGGAAATGACCACAGTAAAGGAAAGTCAGCCAGATGTTCTTGCTTTTCCAAAGTCATAATTTCACAAGGAATCAGCAAAGGGATCTTACATTTGTGTTAGCCACTTGTGTTTACAAAGTCAACTAAATACTGTGTTTACAATATCAAATACAAAAGCTAGGTCCTTGGCTCAATTTGCTTGGGAACTAAATAAGGAATTTTCTGTTAGGTGGCAAAAAAAAAGGTGATTTCTTTCAAATTAAAAAAAAATCTATCCATCAATATGCTATGGTTGTCATAGAGAAGATGATCATGTTTGTATCTGATACAAGTAAAGCACTGAACTGTCTGTGGTTCAAGCTAGGGGAACATTTTCAGTGTTAATAGGGTCTAAGATTTCATTCAACATGCTGAGCAAGAGTATTCCTGGCTAAGCTTGCATTTTTAAACATTTGTTTAAACACGTGTTTATGTTCAACTGAAATTCTTTACTAAATTTGCCAGATTTAAAATTTTTTAATGTACAGATAATTTCTTCATGTAACATATAATTGCATCATACAGCAGCTGTGCTTATTTTATTAGAAAATAAACACCAACCCTATTGAAACATGAGTTCTTTTTCTAGTTCATTAAGTTTTTCATTACACTCTTTTCCATACACATACCATAGTTCTTACTGTGGTATGATTTGCAATGACATCTTTTAAGCTCTTTGCATTCAATAAAGATATAGCTTGCATACTGAATTTGTAGAAATATGCCTTACATCTACAAAGTAGTAAGCTCTTACCCATTTTACTTGAACATTTGGCTTTCCAGGCATTATGTTTCATTTTCCTACTTTGGATAGAGATATGGGTATGAAAAACATTTACTTTTGTCTTATTAAGAAAGACAATAGTGCAAGCACAATGATAAATGGCAACATTTTGGCCTGGTCACAGCATCTGGAAGACAGTAGAGATCATGCCCCATCTAAGGAGGCAGCTGATCCTGGCTATAGCAAGCTGACTGTTGCCACATGGGAATTCTGTCTCTACGTGGTCAGATTTTCCAACACTTCAAGACATACCAGAAATCTAGATCTCTGAATGAAATCTCCTGATTATATATATAATATGGGCGACAAATGAAATTCTGAATGTAACTAACTAATGAAAACAAATTTTTAAAAGCTGTCAGAGCCAAGTTTTAAAGATCAAACAAAACACATCAGAGGACAAAATTCCAGCCTCTAAAATTTAACAAAATTCTATATTTAACCCTTATGACCAACCCTTTGATACACTACTTTATTAACTCCAGTTTGGAAATAAGGAAACTAAATCTGCAAAAGATTATCTACCCCATTAACAATTCATGGGGGTGAGGCTAATCTATGTACATGAAAAATGATAAAACCCAAAGCCAAATGAATAGGTAAGTGAATGGAAAAATAAATGACAAAGCACACTATCTGACCAAACCAGAACAATCTAAGACTATATTCTCTTTCATTCCATACTCTAATTTCCCCTGATTACATCCAAAACAGCATTGGCCTTTTTGTTAGTTACATTAAAGTTTGATTCATAATGAGCTTACTCTTATTTATATAACTAAAACCCATGTTGTTTTCAGAGGAAGGAGAGTCTCTTTATTCCTGGCTTGAAGAATCAGAAGACAATGAAAGACATGGTATGTGTGTATGTATTTCATTTGCAAAAATATGTCAAAATACTTCAGCTATGCTTTAGTCTTGTAGGAGCTCTGTATAAAACTATTTCCAACTACCTACTGACTTGGAACACTTTTAGACCTTTATAAGGACTGATTAGATTTTAAACTGTGCTGCTAATCTGGTTCAAATCTGTTCACAATTAAGTAAGATCTCTGGGAAAACACTGCAAAATTCCTCCCAACAACTCTTCTAACTTACGTAAGGTAGGTGCCTCTGGTGTTGACGTTCATCATCAAATCCACTCTCTTAGTAGGTGTTTCCAATGTGTTGGTCAAGCTAATAGCACTGGCATTATTCACCAAAATATCAATACCTATTTCCAAATAAACAACTTCATTTTAATATAATTTACATTTTATCACAAAAAGAAAAATATTAACTCTATGCAAGTTAGACCCTCAGTTTATCTGCTTCAGTTCCACTGATTCACAAACATTTTTAGATAGTATGACTGACCAATATGCCAGTCCAAGAGGGGATCCTTCACATTTTGAGGCTCAGGCATCTGACACTGGGACTATGCTGTCATGTAAAACATAATATATAACTTTCTGGTAAACCAGGCCAAACAGTACTGCTAGCATTCAAAGTGGAAAATTAAATAGGGGATTAATTTTGAGCTTGCATAGCAGGGCCTTAGAGTATACCTTTAACTAGTGACTGTCTTTACCCATTTCAGTGGTTTCTTGGGACAATATCAGACAATACCTGAACTGTTGATACCCCTAGTGGAATTACAGGACAAAAATAAAGATTGAAGAAGTCCTCAGACAAAGGTGGCAGCAGCCCTCTTTGAAATTGTGATGATCTCATTCCCCAAGGAAGATAAATTCACCATTTGATAGGTACAATGGACTAGCTGAAAGAACTGAAACTAGATGAATACAGGGGAAGGAAAAGCTCCTGCCCACTTTCACCCAACTTCTCCCCTTAGCACTTTCCCCAAAAGGAAGAAACTAATTAAGTCAGATTTTAGGACATTAATAGGGCCACTTTTACTAGTAAGTGGAGTCACTCTGGATAAAAGGCCATGTAAATGAGTGTGGAGCCTTCTCATTTCTCTTCTACTTTCAGGACCAGATAAGTAAGGAAATATAATTTTACATTCTCTTGAGTCTTCTCACATGGGCATTCATGTTTCTTTTGAAAAGGCTATCTTGGTAGGGATAAGATTTTACATTTAAAGGAAGAGGTGCCACTTGCAACAGTGCCTTGTGCACCTGTCCAGTACACCACAGTGCTCTGCAATGGGAGTTATAAACACAAGCCTAACAAAAGCACTACATTGTTTCCCATTTTCCAATTTTCCTTTAGTACAATTCCCTGGAGCATTATGGGAGAGAATGGCAGTGGTCTGAGCAGGATTTAGACCTGGCCAAGTAGCCGACCATAACAGCCTTAAGCTAAACCTGAATACCTGCCTTCTAGGAGCTTCAGAGCTAATTGAGGAGATAAGAAATACTAACGTCTAAAGTAGTACAAGATAAGGATCATAGGAATGTTTTAGGAATGCACAGGGAAAAAAATATTTAAGTATTTAGGATTTCACAGAATGGAGAAGGGGATCATTTCAGAAAGGACTAGGGCAGAAGGGTGGGCATTTAAAAAGAAAAAAAGAGGCAGAAAAGTTCAAAATAAGGAAATGGAAATAACCTATTTTGGCTGGAGTAGGAAGTTTATTTAGGAGTGAAAAAAGAGAATGGAGTCAAATTGAGATAAAATCAGAGTGTCAAATATCTTGAAGGCCAATAAAGTATCTTCATTTAATCCAACAAATACCAAAAATTCATCAAATGATGGTTACCTCAAATGGGGAGAAGGAAGCAGACCGGATCTGTGCAATCATGTGGTTAGATGTATATTATTGTCAAGGACCTAACTTTATTTCAGGTAGTAGGCTTACAAGTATTTCTTACAATATTCAAAATAATTTTTAACAATTAAAAAGAAAAGTCATCAGAAGGTTTTCAGCCATGGTACTCAATGAGTAAATCCTCAATTCTGGTCATACTTCAAAGATTCAAAATATCAAAACATCAAGAATATACATAGTTTGTAGTTATACCTATGTTTTACCAATATTCAATAATTATTTCAGAATTAAGGCATTATACCTCCAAATTTCTCAACTGCTTTCTCCACTGCACTATTGATTTGCTGTTCATCTCTCACATCAACAACACATGGCAAGGCCTTTCCTCCAGCTGCTTCAACTACAAAAGATAAACAAAAATGCATTAAAGCAATCAAATATTATACCTGTCACTCTGCAATAACAGTTAAAGGAAAAAAAACACCCTATTTTCACAAAATCAACCTAAATAACTATGTCTCATAACTAGGGACTGAACCCTACAGTAGGACAGCTTGACTAACCCATCCAGCTAGTAGGTCAACTCTATTAAAAAGCAATAAAAAAAAAACCTTAACATTAAAGAAAATTTTCAAATACCATACACAGTATAAAGATACAGGATAATATATTACCATGACTCTATCCCCTATCTGTAATGATCGTTAATGTTTTGCCAATAGTTTAGTTTATCTCTTCCCATTTTTTGTTTTTGTTGATGTATTTTAAAACAAATCTTAGGCATAATTTCACTCATAAATACTTCTTATGTATAACCAAATGCTATTATCCTAACTAACAAAACTAGCAGTATCAGCTGAAGTTTAATTTTTTAAGCCAAGAAATCACTCTTGGTACCCTCCACCCTGGCACAATGCCTTGAATATAAGTACTCAATAAATATTTGTGAACTGAAAGTACTAAATAATGCATCTAGAATAAACAATATGGCAAGCTTTTTCAAAGTGCTGGCACCATCTACCCCTCAGATTCCCTCTATCTACTTCTTTCCCTATCCCCCACTCCAGCCAATAACAATGCCCTAGAGAGGTGTGATATTTAACTGGGGTCTCTCATATCACTCAGAAGTGTTGAAGGAGAAAAAAACATTCATAACCACTGCCCTAAAGTGACAAAAAAATAAAGGTTTACTTCTTTAGCCAGAGAAAATTATTATTAGTGTAACTTCCATATGGCTATAATTAAACTCTCCAGTAAATTCTCTACACATTGAAACCATTGCGAGGACATTTCATGAAATGGCTTGTCATGCTCACTTACTTTCTTCAGCAGCGGTATAGATTGTGCCTGGAAGTTTGGGGTGTTCCTTGCTGGTCTTCGCAGCAATGACGATATTTGCTCCATCTTTTGCAGCTTTTAATCCAATAGCCTTGCCAATGCCACGGCTTGCACCTGTGACAAAAATGGTACATCCTGCTAGCTTCCTACAACAAAATAAATGTGACTTTATTAGAATCCTTAATGTTTTATTTACTAATCAGTCTGAGGAACTCATGCACATTTTCATAACATTTTTCTGTATCTGTGAAACTTTTTGCAAAGCCCCACCAATCTACCTGAAAGCTAATAACTCAACTACACTCCCATTATACAATGGCTTATAAATTTTTTATTACAACTGCATTTGGCCAGCCTTGCTGTGATTTGCAAACAAAATCTGCTTAAATGAGAAGGAAATGATAAAGAGAAATTAGGAGTTAAAATAAATTATATAAACATGTATTTTTATGTACTTTTCCCACAAAAAAAGTGCTAACAAGGCTTCTTTTTTAACAGTAGGATTATGAATAACTTTTACATTCTTTATATTCAGTATTTTCAAATTCTCTACAATGAATACATACTAGTTAAAATAAATTATCTAAAAACAAATAACTTTTTAATGGGTGCTCATCAGTGCTATAAGATACTTCATTTGGTATATTAAATAAAAAAATTCATTATGGGACGAATTTCCTTCAAGTATTTAAACAACTAACATGTACTTTTCTTCATAACCTAACAGCATAAGCTGTGCTTTCTTTATACCCACTGGGTAAAAGGCAGAGTGCTGTAGCAGTTTGATATGGTTATGAATTCCAAAAATAGATTTTGGATTATGTTTGTAATCTGGGTGTGATTAAGTTATGATTATGGCTTTGATTGGGCCATGTCATTAGGGCATTGAGTCCCCACCCACCAAGGGGTGGGGACTCACAGATAAAAGGCATGGCAAAGGACAGAGTTGAGGGTTTTTGTTGTTCGAATTTGACAGTGAAGCTTTAAGTTGGAGCCCTAGGAAGTAAGCTCACAGAGGAAAGAGAAGCCAGCCCCAGGAAAAGGCGGAACCTTGAACCCAGAGAGAAGCAAACCCTAGAAGTGAGGAACCTAGGAAGCCTGAACCCTCACAGATGTCAGCAGCCATCTTGCTCCAACACATGAAAATAGACTTTGGTGAGGGAAGTAACTTATGCTTCATGGCCTGTTATCTGTAAGCCCCTACCCCAAATAAATACCCTTTATGAAAACCAACCAATTCCTGGTATTTTACATCAGCACCCCTTGTGGCTGACTAATACAGATGCTAAGGTCATTTACTGGTCTTACACTTCATGTAACAACATCACTGTTTTTTGGCCTTCCATCCTGATACCTTTATATACTTTTACTGTTAAAAAGTTCAAAAGAAGCATGTATAATATAATCATATACCTAACACTGGTCAACTGAAAACATCCTACCCATAACGAATTTTTCTGTGGAAACATGTTTAAACTATATAGCACAGCAGGAATTCATGGTCTGGTAGAAAGGAATGCATTAATTAATGGTCTGGTAGAAGGGAATGCATTTTTCAAGGGCACACTAACACACACTGGCTGCCAACACCCACACTTTGCGATGCTTCAAACAAAATATTGCCTAAAATCATACTATGCATAGGAGATTGACAAAATTCATAAATTTGCTTTTAAAACACCCTTCAGGGTTATAAGAGTATTCTGGAATTTGCTAGTGTTAATAGTTACACAATATCGTGAATGTACTAAATATCATTAACAGTAAAATTTAGGTTATGTTTATTTTACAATAGAAAAAAAAAATCAGGAGGAAAAACCCAACCCTACAAAGGTTAAACAGTTACCGTATCACCCAGCAATTCTACTACTAGGTATGTATCTAAAAGTAACAGTATATATTATTCATGATTTGCTTCTTTCACAAAATATTGTGTTTAGAGATTTAGCCATGTTTATGCAATTAGCAACAGTTTACTTTCTTTTTTTTTTTTAAGATTTATTATTCCCCCCCGCCCCCACACTGCTCCCTGTGTCCATTAGCTGTGTGTTCTTCTGTGTCCACTTGCATTCTTGTCTGGCGGCACCAGGAATCTGTGTCTCTTTTTGTTGCGTAATCTTGCTGTGTCAGCTCTCCATGTGTGCGGCACCACTCCTGGGTGGGCTGCGCTTTCAGGCAGGGCAGCTCTCCTTGCGGGGGGCACTCCTTGTACGTGGGGACTCCCACGCCAAGGGCACCCCTCGTGGCAAGGCACTCCTTGCACGAGGCAGTGCTGCATGGGCCAGCCCACCCACCACATGGGCCAGGAGGCTGTGGGTATTGAACCCTGGACCTCCCACATGGTAGATGGAAGCTCTATCAGTTGAGCCACTTCCGCTTCCCAGTTTACTTTCATTTAATATCCCAAAGATAAATATATTAAAAATTATTCATTCATTCTTTTCTGAGGTAGTTTCCAGTTTTGCGGGATTTTCGCTACTTTAAACAATATTGTTATTAATATTCATGTACATATCTATACCTTCCAGGCATATGTGCAAAAGATTCTCTAGGGTGTATGCCTACTGGTGAAACTGTTGGATTATAGGACACGGTTGTAGATTTAAGATGGCCACAAATTCTTTGACATGCCTACCATAAAGAAGAGGAGTGTATTTTTTCCTCCCCTTGAATCAAGGCTAGCATCATAACACTTTTTGATTAAAAAATATGATGGAAATGACAGTCTTGGAATTCCAAACCAAGGTCATAAAAAGGCTAGCAACTTCTACTTTCTCTCTTTTGGAAGGCAGGATGGCATGCTGCAAAAGACCAGGTTAGATTACCAAATGATGAGAGGCCACAGGGAAAGAGGCCCTGGAGGGTAAGTGGCCATTTCAGCCCCAGCCAAGCTCTTAGCTAAATGCAGTCACATGAATGACCTCTGCTTACACTCTGTAGAGCAGAAGAAACCAGTCAACCCATAGAATTGTAAATAATAAGTCATTATTGTTTTAAACCACATTTAATTGTCATATCTCTTTAGTCCCCTGTAGTCTAGAACATTTTTACAGTCTCTGACACTGACTTTTTGATAAATACAGTTCCCACTTTTTTTAACTTTATTTTATATATTTAATACTCGGAAATATAAACAGTAATTAAGAATAAAAAGAAAATACAGTTGAATAAAAACATACATTTCTCAATTAAATGTGCTGGATACATATAAATTTTTTTTGAATCATAGAATGTCACACAACATATTTGGTTCATAGTAACACAATTATATAGTATTTGTCCTTCTGAGTCTGGCTACCTTCACTCAACATAATGTCCTCCAGGTTCATCCATGTTATCATATGCTTTATCACTTCATTTCTTCTTACAGCTGTATAATATTCCATTGTGTGAATATACTAGTTTGTTTATCCATACATCTGTTAATGGACACTTGGGTTGTTTCCAACTTTTGGCAATAATGAATAATGCCACTATGAACATCTGTGTGCAGATGTCTGTTCATGTCCCTGCCTTTAGTTCTTCAGGGTATATACCCCATAGTGGCATTGCAGGGTTACATGGCAAGTCTATACTTAACTTCTTTAGGAACTGCCAAACAGTTCTCCACAGTGGCTATACCATTTTGCATTCCCACTAACAATGAATAAGTGTTCCTATCTCACCACATCCTCTCTAACACTGGTAGTTCTTTTTAATAGTGGCCATTCTATAGGGGTGAAATGATATCTCATTCCAGTTTTTATTTGCATTCCTCTAGTCATCAGTGACATTGAGCATTTCTTCATGAGTTTTTTGCCATTTGTGTTTCTTCTTTGGACAAATGTCTATTCAAGTCTTTTGTCCATTTTTTAACTGGGTCATTTGTCTTATTGTTAAGTTGTAACATTTCTTTATATATCCTGGATATTAAAATCTTATCGGATAAGTGATTTCCAAATATTTTCTCCCATTGAGTTGGCTGCCTTTTAACCCTTTTGGCAAAGTCTTGTGAGATGCAAAAGTGTTTAATTTTAAGGAAGTCCTATTTGTCTATTTTTTCTTTTGTTGAATGTGCTTTCGGTATAAGGTTGTTGAAACCACCATGTATGAAAAGGTCTTGAAGATGCTTCTCTACGTTTTCTTCTAGTAGTTTTATGGTCCAGGCTTTTATATTTAGGTCTTTGATGCATTCTAAGTTGATTCTTATATAGGGAGTGAGATAGGGGTCCTCTTTTATTCTTTTGGTTATAGATATTCAGTTCTCCCAGCACCATTTATTGAAGAGACTGTTCTGTCCTGTTAACATTGACTTATTAGGTTTGTCAAAAACCAGTTGACTGTGGGAAATGGACTTGGCCCAGTGGTTAGGGTGTCTGTCTACCACATGGGAGGTACGCGGTTCAAACCCCGGGCCTCCTTGACCCATGTGCAGGTGGCCCACGCGCAGTACTGATGCGCGCAAGTAGTGCCCTGTCACGCAGGGGTGTCCACCACGTAGGGGAGCCCCACGCACAAGGAGTGCGTCCCGTAAGGAGAGCCGCCCAGCACAAAAGAAAGTGCAGCCTACCCAGGAATGGCGCCACACACACGGAGAACTGACACAGCAATAAGATGACACAACAAAAAGAAACACATTCCCATAACGCTGACAACAACAGAAGTGGACAAAGAAGAACACGCAGCAAACAGACACAGAGAACAGACAACTGGGGCAGGGGGGAAGGGGAGAGAAATAAATTAATTAATTTAAAAAAAAACAAACAGTTGACTGTATATGTGAGGGTTTATTTCTGGATCTCAATTCTAGTCCATTGATCAATGTGTCTACCTTTAGGCCAGTATCATACTGTTTTGACCACTGTAGCCTTGCAATACGTTTCAAGGTCAAGCAGTGAAATTCCTCCTATGTCACTCTTCTTTTGTTAGAATGTTTTTAGCTATTTGGGTGCACTTTCCCTTCCAAATCAATTGGATAATTGCCTTTCCTAGTTCTGTAAAGTAAGCTGTTTGGATTTTGATTGGTATTGCATTGAACCTATAAATCAGTTTGGTAAGACTGACATCTTCACAATATTTATTCTTCCAATCCATGAACACAGAATGCCTTTCGGTTTGTTTAAACTTCTCTAAGTATTGTTCCATAGTTTTCTGCATATAAGTCCTATAATTCTTTGGTTAAATTAATTCCTAGATTTTGAGTCTTTTGTTGCTATTGAAAAGAATTTCCCTTCTCAGATTGTTCAGTACTAGTGTACAAAAACATTACTGATTTTTGCATGTTGATCTTATATCCTGCTCCCATTTTGCCGAACTCATTTATTAACTCAAGTAGCTTTGCTGTAGATACTTCAGAATTTTCTAAGTACAGAATCGTGTTATTCACAAACAGTGAGAGTTTTACTTCCTCTTTTTCTATTTGGATGCCCTTAATTGTTTTTTCTTGTCTACCTACCCTAGCTAGAACTTGTAATACAATATTTAATAAGAATGGTAACAGTGGGCGTCCTTGTCTTGTTCCTGATCTTAGGAGGGAAAGCTTTCAACCTTTCTCCATATTAGTATAAGGTTGGCAGTGGGTTTTTCATATATGCCTTTTATGATATTGAGAAATTTTCATTCTATTTCTATCTTCTGAAGTGTTTTTATCAAAAAAAAGAATGCTGGATTTTGTTGAATGCCTTTTCTGCATCAATTGAGATGATCATGTGTTTATTTTCCTTCAGTTTGTTAATGTGGTGTATTATGTTGATTGATTTTCCTATGTTGAACCAGTCTTGCCTACCAGGAATAAATGCCACTTAAGTCACAATGTATAAATCTTTCATATGTTGTTGGATTCAATTTGGAAGTATTTTCTTAAGAATTTCTGCATCTATGTTTATGAGACAGACTGGTATGTTCTTTTCTTGTAGTATCTTTATCTGGCTTTGATTATTAGGGTGATTTTGGCTTCATAAAATGTGTTGGGTAATTTTCCCTCTTCTTCAATTTTTTGGAAGAGTTTAAACAGAATTGGTGTTAATTCTTTTTGAAATGCTTGCTAGAATTCACCTGTGAAGCCATCTGGTCCTGGACTTTTCTTTGATGGGAGATTTTTGATGATGGATTCAATCTCTTTAAATGTGATAGGTTTGTTAAGTTCTTGTATTTCTTGTAGCATCAGTGTAGGTTGGTTGTGCATTTCTGGGAATTTATCCATTTCATCTCGGTTGTCTAGTTTGTTGGCATACAGTTTCTCATAACATCCTCTTTTTTTTTTTTTTAAGATTTATTTATCTCCCACCCCCACCCACCCCATTGTCTTCTGTGTCCATTCGCTGTGCATTCTTCTGTGTCTGTTTGTCTTCTCTTTAGGTGGCACCAGGAACAGATCCTGGGAACTTCCAGAGTGGGAGAGAGGTGCTCAATCTATTGAGAGATGCTTAATCTCCCTGGTCTGCTGCGTCTCTTATTGTCTCTCCTCTGTGTCTCTTTTGGTTGCATCATCTTGCTGTTCCAGCTCTCAGGTCCGGCCAACTTGCCTTCACCAGGAAGGCCCAGGAATTGAGCCCTGTATGGTAGATGGGAGTCCAATCACTTGAGTCACATCCACTTCCCTCTCATAATATCCTCTTAAGATTCTTTTTATTTCTGTGGGATGAGTAGTAACTCCCCCCCGTCTTTCATTTCCAATTATATTTATTTGCATCTTCTCTATTTTTTTCTTTGTTAGTCTAGCTAGGTGTTTGTCAATTTTATTGACCTACTCACAGAACCAGCTTTTGGTTTGTTGATTTTCTCTATTGTTTTTTGTTTTCAATTTCATTTATTTCTGCTCATATCCTTATTATTTCTTTCCTTCTGCTTGCTTTCGGATTGGTTTGCTGTTCTTTTTCCAGTTTTTCTAGTTGTTAGGTTAAATCTTTGAGTTTGTTTCTTCCTTTTTATTTATTTATTTTTTTTTAAGATTTATTTCTTTCTCTCCCCTTCTTCCCGCCCCCCCAGTTGTCTGTTCTCTGTGTCTATTTGCTGTGTCTTCTTTGTCCGTTTCTGTTGTTGTCAGCGGCACGGGAATCTGTGTTTCTTTTTGTTGCGTCATCTTGTTGTGTCAGTTCTCCGTGTGTGCGGCACCATTCCTAGGCAGGCTGCACTTTCTTTTGCTCTGGGTGGCTCTCCTTACGGGGTGCACTCCTTGCGTGTGGGACTTCCCCACACGGGGGACACCCTTGCGTGGCAGGGCACTCCTTGCACGCATCAGCACTGCACATGGGCCAGCTCCACATGGGTCAAGGAGGCCCAGGGTCTGAACTGCGGTAGACATGGTAGACGGACGCCCTAACCACTGGGCCAAGTCCACTGCCTCTTCCTTTTTAATATAGGCATTAAGGGCTATAAATTTACCTCTCAAGACTGCCTTCCCTGTATCCCATAAGTTTTGATAAGTTGTGTTCTCATTTTCATTTGTCTCAATGTATTTATTTACTGATTTCACTTGCAAATTCTTATTTGACCCACTGATTTTTTAGGTGTGTTGTAATAAAGAATTCTTGGCTGGCAGTTTTTTATTTTCAGTATCCTAATTGTATTATACCACTGTCTTCTTGCCTCCATGGTTTCTGAAAAGAAATATGCACTAAGTCTTACTGGATATCTCTTTAATGTGATGGTTTGCTTCTCTCTTGCTGCTCTCAGAATTATCTCTTTTGTCTTTGGCATCTGACATTCTGAATAGTATGTGTCTTGGTCTAGGTCTATTTGGATTTATTCTGATTGCAGTATGGTGCACTTCTTGGACAAGTAAGTTCATTTCTTTCATGAGAGTAGGTATTATCTCCTCAAATACTCTTCTGCCCCTCTTCCCTTCTCTTCTTCTGGAACTCCCATGACACATATGTTATGGCATTTTATGTTGTCATTCAACTCCTTGAGCTCCTGCTCAATTTTTCCCATTCTTTTCTCTCTCTCCTTTTTTCTCTTCAATTTTATTACTTTATATACTTTTCTTCTATCATTTCCAGTTTGCTGATGTATGCCTCTAATGTGTTTTTTATCTCATCTATTTTGTCTTTCATTCCCATGAGCTGTTACTTTTCTGTTCAGTATTTCAAATTCTTCTTTGCACTCACTCAGTGTCTTCTTGATGTCATTTATCTCTTTAATCATATTGTCTTTTGACTCATTAATTTGACTTTGGAAATTTGTGCACATCTAATTGACTAGGTCTCTCAAATTCTGCATCTCTTCTTTGTCTTTGATATATTCCTTTTCTTGGGCCATATCTTCCATTTTCTTAGTATGGCTCATAATTTTTTGCTGATGCCTAGAACCTGATTAGGATGTAGTATACTCAGATGCTCAATTTCTTTCTCTTTTGTAGGATTTAGTGGCAGGAGGTTATATGTTACTGTTGTAGAATTTGAGAGAGGTTCAATTATTTGAGTATAGAGAGGCCAGGACTCAGGAATGATTTTGAGAAGGAAAACTGGTTTGTTGACGGCCAGCTGGACTCGGGAACTTTCTGTTTCAATCCCGAGCCCCAAACAAGATTTTCAAATGTCTTTTATACAGAGAGGAAAGGCCAAATGGTCCCTTTGTTTCAGTTCTCAATAGGCTTGAATTAGCATATATATCTTCCACATCTTAGGTAAGCTTTTAGGATGGACTCCAGACATTCTGGATAAGCTTTTAACATATTTGGTTTGCATTTCCCCTAAATACTTAAAGTTTATAGACCTTGCATTGTTAAACTGTTTCCTGGGACTGGAGTCGTTGCCATTGTCACTAAGGGCAGGACTGCAGCCTCTTACCGTTCTACACCCAAAGTCAAACAGCTTAGGTTATCTCTGAAGAGACAAAGAGCCTCTCACCTGTAGCCCACATCATTACCACTGCTTTTTTTTTTTTTTTTTTTAAAGATTTATTTATTTAATTTCCCCCCCTTCCCTGGTTGTCTGTTCTTGGTGTCTATTTGCTGCGTCTTGTTTCTTTGTCCGCTTCTGTTGTCGTCAGCGGCACGGGAAGTGTGGGCGGCGCCATTCCTGGGCAGGCTTCTCTTTCTTTTCACGCTGGGCGGCTCTCCTCACGGGCGCACTCCTTGCGCATGGGGCTCCCCCACGCGGGGGACACCCTTGCGTGGCACGGCACTCCTTGCGCGCATCAGCGCTGCGCATGGCCAGCTCCACACGGGTCAAGGAGGCCCGGGGTTTGAACCGCAGACCTCCCATGTGGTAGACGGACGCCCTAACCACTGGGCCAAAGTCCGTTTCCCACCACTGCTTTTTGATTCTTGGCTCGACCTGGGTTGTTAGGATTGTCTCTGCTAGTTACTCCAAACTGGGTATTGAACCCAATAACTGGTTTTAGACTCACTTCCTAGGGCCTTGGGGAGGGAGGCTCCAGAGGCCAGAAAAAGCCTCTCCTACCTATTTTAAAATTTTCCTCCTGCACTTCATTGATCTGCTAGCAGATGGCACTCTTTGGAAGCTCTCTGTTCAATGCCTGGTCTAAGGATATTTGTTGCAGCACAGACAGGATCAAGGTGATGGTTTCCTGTCTGGAGGCTAGGAGCCTTGTAATTCAAACTTTCTCTGAGACAGTTCTCCTGTCTTCTCTGGCAGCCCCTCCCTTTTCCTAGCTAGGCAATATTTCCACACTCCTCTGAGTCCTCAACAATCAGTCCTGGTTAGTAGAGAAGGAGATTGGGAAGGTCATATATCTTTAAGCCTTTGCAGGCTCCCAAGGCGATGGCATAGCCCTACCCAGCCTGGAAGGGCTCCTGGGACACAGCAGACCAAATTTATGAGTCAAAAGCTGAGTGAACCTTAGGCTGTGTCCCTCTCTCTCCCCTTTCCTGGGGCTGTTCCTGGGGCACTGTCAAAAATCAGTCCTGGCTAGAAGAGAGGGAGATTTCAACGGTTGGATTTCTCCAGTCCTTAGCTAGCTGCCAGGGCAAACCACGGTGTGGTCCTACCCTGCCTAGAAGGGCTGGTGAGAAACAGCAGATCAAATTTGTGGGTCAGAAGCTGAGTCAGCCTTAGGCTGTGTACCTCGCACTCCCCTTTCCTGGGGTGGTAGATTCATGGAGCCTCCTTTGTCAGTAGCAGCAGGCCCAGAGGCCTGGTAATTCTGAAGTGTCTTTAGTGTGGGGGATTGTGCTGGCAGCAGTAGCCACTGGTTTCAACTCACAGTTCTGATGATGTGATTTCCCTCCCCTGTCCCTCTCTTCCTCTGGGCAGTGTCCAGCCTTCACCTGGTGTCCTAAATCCTAGAAGATCTAATATCTTTCTAGTCTGCCATCTTCCCGGAAGTCTCCCACTCATTTTTAAAATTTTTTTCTTAAACTTTATATTCTGAAATACTTTCAAACTTATAGAACAGTTGCAAAAATAATACAAAACCTATGCAGAGCTCTCCAAACACACCCCCCTCTCCTAGATACCCAGATCCACCAATGTGAATATCTTGCCACATATGCCTTATCACTCTACCTACCTACCTACCTATTTATCTACTTTCAAACATCTGCAAGTAGGTTGTATGCATCATCTTCCTTTAACACATCTTATTTCCATGTGCATTTCCTAAAAGTAAAGATACTCATGTAGCCACTGTAAGTACAGTTTTCAAGTTCAAGAACTTGAACATTAATGTAAAGCTTATAATCTATATTCTGATTTTCTCCATATGTCCCAATAATTTCCTTTTGAGCCTTTTCTCCTCCATTATTAGATCCATCCGGGATTACATATTACATTTAATAGTCAGTTTCTTTAGTTTACTCTTTTCTTTTTTTAATTTTTACTGTGAGAACATATATACAATATAAACTTTCCCATCTTAACCTCTCGGAACCATACTTTTCAGTGGGATTGTTCACATTAACAATGTTGTACCACCTTCACCACCATCCATTACCAGAACTTTCCCATCATCACAAAGAAACCCAATACCCATTATGTGTTAACTCCCCAATCCCTCCTTTTCCCTGGTAAACTGTTCTCTACTTTTTGCCCATTCATTTTCTAAAATAGAATGTTCTTCATTTAGGATTCATCTGCTATTTCCTCACCATTGGATTGAAGTGATGCATTCCTAGCCAGAATATATGATATCATGTCTTTATCAGTGGAATACATTTGGAAGCACATGATGTCATGTATACTCACCAGTAATTTTAATTTTGAACATGCTATCATAGTGTTATCAGATTTTCCCACTGTACAGGTACTATTTTTATAATACTCTTAAAGACCATTTAAAATTTTTCATTATGAAATTTTCAAATATATTCAAAAATAGAATATATTAAACCTCCATGTGCCATTCACCATCAATAATTATCGAATTTTCAAAAGCAGTTACCAGAAATCAAATTCCAAAGTTCATATAATTTCACTTGTAACTATGTTAATACACATCTCTAGCAGATAACTTTTAAATAATGATGTCACTATTAAACCCAAGAAAATTAACAATAATTCATTAACTTTTTATTTGATGAATTTATTTGCTGAAGAATATGAGTCATTTGTCCTGTATTGTGGCACATATTCTTGATTTTTGAACTTCTCATTTGTATTCTATTATATTTCCTGAATATTTTTGGTGGTGTATAGAAATCTAAATTGTTTTTCTCATTTACTTTTGTATCCAAAAATTTTGTTAAACTTTCAGTAATTCTAATGATATAACTATATATCATTTTGGTCCTCTACATGTAGATGCTTGTATCATCTGCAAATGACAGCTTTCATTCTTTCATCCTAGTCTATACACTTTTTCTTTCTTTCTCATGTCTTATTTACTAAAGTATATACTTTAGTAAGAAAAAAATATTCCCAGGTAGGAGGATAGTCTGAGATGCAAGATGAAGTGAAAACCAAAGATACTGGTAAATAAGTATAGGATTCTAACAAATACTTATGTAATTAATAAATATGTTTGTAGGGTTAAAAAGAATTAAACATATTGTTGTAATAAGAGGATTAAAATTAGAGTGATGAGTATAACATTTGTAGGTCAATGTATTATTTAAGCAGTATAGCAGTTTATATTATTGATGAATTTCAAAAAGAAATATTGGATTATGATTGTAAACTGATATTTTCCTCTAGGCATATTAGATTACATTGGATTCAGAGGTTTTCTTAATTAAGTAATTATGTAAACCTCTTGTACCAGTAGGGCATTGAGTCTCCACACTTTGGTGGGTGGGGACTCACAGATAAAAGGCATGACAAAGGAGAGAGTTGGAGGGTTTCTGATGTTGGAGTTTGATGCTGAAGCCTTCAGCTGGAGCCCCGGGAAGAGAGGAACCCTGCTCCTGGGAAGAAGCAAGCCCTGGGAAGAGAGGAACCCAGGAAGTCTGAACCATCGCAGACATTGGCAGCCATCTTGCTCCAACAAAGGAAAACAGACTTTGGTGAGGGAAGTAACTTTATGCTTTATGGCCTGATATCTGTAATGTTCTACCCCAAATAAACACCCCTTATAGAAACCAACCAATTTCTGGTATTTTGCATCAGCATCCCTTTGGCTAATACAGGAGAATAGTAAAACTTTATTGACTTTAGACATTGATAAGTTATATAAACATTAATACTGCTACATTAAACACTGATGAATAGAAACTACAGACCCTTAAAATTTTGGTGACAAGGAAGGGATGCTGACAAAGACATGTCTTTGTGGAAGCAAAGCTTTCTGGGCCCAGGTAAGGGTGATATAAAGAGTCCCCAGGATCTGGTAGCAAATGCTCTTACCACTGGAGAGGGAAAGAGTAAGGATCCCCAGCTGTCCTTGTTAAAGAGGCAAAGCAAAGGAGGTAAGACTGCAACACGTCATCCAAATGAATGGTACTTTGGTTGTTGCGCACTCCCACTCCAGGCAGGAGGAGGAATGATGTCAGCATAACGATGGAATAGGAAGCCCCATGGCCTCGGCCAGAAGACAACATGGCTATGAGTAAAGGGGTCCCCAAAGCTGAAATAAATTGCATCAGCAATAAGGAGGACACAGAAGAGTTCTGAGTAGATAAAAAAACTTAAGTGTTTGGTTGAGCTGCACCGGCAGCTGCTTAAACGGAAGTAAAAGCAAAGCTGGTTTATTGGCATAGAGCTGCTCTTCATCTCCCCCTTCACCCTGCACCTACTCTCCCCATGTCCCAACCCTAGTCCTAAAGTGGGATGAAGATGATAAAGGTCTATCCAAGTATACTGCAGAACTTTAGGGAGGGGAAGTATAACCGAGGGCTAAGAATTAACAAATAATTATGATTACTAAATCATTATATAGATGCCATTTTGCTTCCAGTAAATTATAAAATAGGCAAAGGTTGGTATTCAAAGTGCATCAGGAAGAAGGAACCCACACTTGCTCAGTATCAGAAGGACTCAAAATTTTATAGTTCTGTTGGATAAAGGAGCCCAAGAGACCATCCTATCTGGTCTTGTGATGGTAGCAAGCGCTGGGTACAGGGCCAAAGGCAGAAAAGACTGTGGGATAGAACCACAGAAGCAAAAATCAAAAGACCCCTGAGCCCAGAAGCTCACTGGATACTGAAGGAAGTGATGCCAGGCCTAGAGCAGGGAGCGAAAGGAAAGATTTCCCCACAGCCCCAGGTGCCCCTCAGGCTAACCTCCTCCACACACCCTAACCAACCCCATCCTTGTACTTCCTTTATTTTTGTGGCTTCTACATCTACATCTGAATGTAAATTGCAGATATTTAATATGCACGTACTGTAAATACCCATAAATGTCAGAAGAAATTCTTCCATTTAGGAATTACCTTATGTAAAGAGGTACTTTCTTCTGACTTTTCCAACAGATATAATACAGCATCTCAGGAGCTAAAGGGAAAATCATAGCTTGAGTCAAATACTTAATGGCTGCCAGATTTCTGAGTGATACACCAAATATAGCACCTATTTAAAAGGGCTACAATTATTGGCCTACTGCTGAGCTCCTGTTGAAGCTGAACATATGATTCAAAGAAGCTGTTTTCATTTCCTTGGCTAATCAAGCAAATACCAGGGAATGGGTTGGCTTAATGGGAATTTATTAGCTCATGTTTTCGAGACTACGAGAAAGTTCAAATCAAGGTAATGCTTTCTTCCCTGAGACTGGTATTCTGGAGATGGCTGCTAGTGCTCCTTAGTCCTGGTGTAACTGTGTAATCGTTGTTGTCACCATGTAGCCTATTTCCCTTGAGAAAAGTCTGTTTCCTTATAGATCATAACTGCTGATCACAAGGTTTTAATTACAAATGTTATTTTAGCTTGCTCTCATTCTTTGATATGCTATCTTATTTTTTTTTAAAGATTTATTTATTTATTTCTCTCCTCCACCCCCCACCCCAGTTGCCTGTTCTCTGTGTCTATTTGCTACGTCTTCTTTGTCCGCTTCTGTTGCTGTAAGCGGCATGGGAATCTGTGTTTCTTTTCATTGCATCATCTTGTTGTGTCAGCTCTCCATGTGTGCAGCACCATTCCTGGGCAGACTGAACTTTCTTTCGCACTGGGCGTGCCTTACAGGGCACACTCCTTGCGCGTGGGGCTCCCCTACGCGGGGGACACCCCTGTGTGACAGGGCACTCCTTGTGCACATCAGCACTGCGCATGGGCCAGCTGCACATGGGTCAAGGAGGCCTGGGGTTTGAACCCTGGACCTCCCATGTGGTAGACGGACACCCTAACCACTGGGCCAAGTTCGCCGCCCTATATATGCTATCTCATGTTAACTGAACTATTTACAACTCTCTAACTATATGTATTGTCCAGCCAGACTCTGTCAATTCTTAATGGATTTTGTTTAGCTTAGTCTCCTTACTTGTTATTTTATGTTAATTAAGTGACTTGCAACCCTGTGCTTACCCCTGACTTTTGTCAATCTTCAAGAGCAGCTTCTGGGGCCTACCCTTACACAGTTCAATTGAACAAATCAATCAATATGTCCCAACATCCTAAAATCATTATCTCCATCTCCCTTTGTTTGAATTCCATAATAACCTCAGAGTTTCTCTAATTCGGACAGAGATAACCTGCTATCCTGCTTCAACATGTGGCAATAGACTTTGGTGAGAAAGCAGCCTTGAGTTGGACTCTTAGGGCCTTGTAAATGTAAGCTTTTACCCCAAATAAATATCCTTTATAAAAGTCAACCAATTACTGGTACTTTGTATCAGCACCCTTTGGCTGACTAATACAGAATTTAGTACCAGAAATGGGGTCGTGCTGATGCAATTACCAAAAATGCTATAACAGTTTTATAAGTGGGTAAAGGATATTTTTTTGAGGAACTTTTAAGATGCTTGATAAAAAAGGCCTAGTCTTCTGAAAAGACTGTTGGTAGGAATATGGAGCCTAAAGTTATTTCTGGTAAGGCCTTAGAAGGAAATGATGAAACAATTATTGGACACTCGAGGAAAGGCAAACTGTGTTTTAAAATTGCAGAGAACTTAGCAAGATTGACTCCTGTTGTTAAATGGAATGCAGAATTTGAGAACTATGAGCTTGGATATTTAGCCAATCAGATTTCCAAACTAAATGTGGAAAATGCAGCCTGGCTTTCCCTTGCAGCTTATAACAAAATGTTAGAGGAAAGAGATAAGTTGATAACTGAATTGTTGGGCATAAAGAAGCTAGAAACTAATTCTGGAAATTCCACACCTCTGGAAATCAAGCTTTCAGATGATAGTGCCCTATTTGAGGAATTAACTAAACTTGTAACTCGTAAGTCAAGATTGAAAATGCAGTTATCCAGGAAACACTTGTGGAAAGTCTTACACTCTGATGGCTTGGACCCGTTTCCTGCATGTTAAACCAGCAAGCTTTTTATGAGATCTATATGAACAAAACCATAGTCAGCCTGCACTAAAAAGGACATGGAGGGGAGAAACAGAAGGGAAAATGGCTTTAAGAGGAAAACTATGGAAGCTGAGGTCTGGAATTAAGACATCTCCTTGGACCGAGAAAGGAACCCAACCCATGTGTACAGAGAGGGTGAGTCTGCCCTGGCATTTGAACAGGGTGGATGTTCCAGCCTGCTGTTCAGGGACAGTTTTTGCTGTCCCAGGCTACAGAGAGGGTAGAGCACATTCCCCAAGGGCTGGGGAGAGTGAGGTCGCCACCCTGGTGCTCTGAGAGGGTGGGCTTGTAACCCATGAGTTGGGGAGCGTGAGGTCCACACCCCAGTGCCTGAGAGGAGTGGGCCTATTCCCCATGGGTCGGGGTGAGATGAATACCCCATTGCTCTGACAGGGGTGGGCCTAGTCCCCATAGATTAGGGAAGGCCAGATCACCACCTCATTGTTCTGAGGACATTGGGCCTGTATGCCAGGGGCTAGGGAGAATGTTCCCACCACTTCACTGTACTAAGGGCATTAAGACTGTCACCCAGAAACTGGGGAAAGTGTGGCCATCAGCCCAATGTTCTTGGAGGTAAGGTCTGAAGCTTAGTCACCATCTAGATGCTTGATGAGGGTGGAACCAAGAAAATGGACATTGGATAAGACTGTGGAAAGGGTGGGCCCCCATGAGGGCCCAAGGAGAAGAAACCATCACCTTAAGAATGACATTCAGACTTTGAAATCTAATGAAGTATGCTCTGCAGGTTTTCAAAACTGTCGTGGACCAATGACTCATGTTTCTCTCCCAAATTCTCCTTATGGTAATGCAAATGTTTATCCTATGCTGTCCTTTTGTATATTGGAAGCAAATAAATTGTTTTGTGGGTTTTATAGGTCTACAGTCAGATGGGACTTTGCCACAAGAAAAACTGTATTTCTTTAACTGTGATGTGATTCTGTACTTAGCATTGCTAATTAAAAGGATATAAAATTTTTTTAATATTATAATGTCTTTCGGGGATTCAGAGGGTAGGGTATGGTAGTTTGAAATTATTAATGAATCCCAAAATGAGAGATTACAAAATAATCAATTCAAAGGGTTTGATACCCTTTGAATACATTAGATTCAGCTGACACGGATTGATGATATTATCTATTAAGATGAGGGCTTTGATTTGACCACATCAGTAGGGTATGACTCAAGGTTGAGTCCCCATTCCCTTGATGGACTAATATAAATGAACACTTACTCAAGAAGACACATGGAAGAGAAGAAAATCCCCATCTCTACTTTGGACAGTCATTTCCTGGGAACGTATCAAGACCTTTATCAGAGCCTCCGGTTTACACTCTGCCTGTGGAATTTGGATTTGAGTATCTACACAGTCACATGAGAAAATTTTATAAAATTTCATACTATTTACAGTTATCTCCTATCAATTCTGTTTCCCTAGAGAACCCTGACTAATATACCATGTCACAGCTTAGTTTTTGTATGCACTGGGCCGTGAATTTGGTTCTGCAACACTGACTCCTCTATCACATGGCAATGTACATGATGGCCTCTCCTGGCCCCTCCCCTTCTCTCTGGATTCTACTGACCTTTGGCTTTTTGCTTCCCATGGCTTTCTAGCTGTCTATATTTCATTCTGTTTATAAGGGACTCTAGTAATAGAATTAAGACCCATCTGATTGGGTTGGACCATATTTTAATTTAAGTAACCTCATCAAAATGTCCTAATTATAATGGGATCAATCACATCACAGCAATGGATTAAGTTTAAGAAACATGGGAAACGGACTTTGGCCCAGTGGTTAGGGCGTCCGTCTACCATATGGGAGGTCCGCGGTTCAAACCCCGGGCCTCCTTGACCCGTGTGGAGCTGGCCATGCGCAGCGCTGATGCGCGCAAGGAGTGCCGTGCCACGCAAGGGTGTCCCCCGCGTGGGGGAGCCCCAAGCGCAAGGAGTGCGCCCGTGAGGAGAGCCGCCCAGCGTGAAAAGAAAGAGCAGCCTGCCCAGTAATGGCGCAGCCCACACTTCCCGTGCCGCTGACAACAGAAGCGGACAAAGAAACAAGACGCAGCAAATAGACACCAAGAACAGACAACCAGGGGAGGGGGGGAAATTAAATAAATAAATAAATCTTTAAAAAAAAAAAAAAAAAAGAAACATGTTTTTCTGGGGTACATAGCTCCAAACCACCACAGAGGCCTTGTAGTTCTGGCATGACATCCCTATTCTGGGGTGGGTCACCCTGAACTCAATGACTAATAAGGACAGAAAAGCTCAACAAGTCTCACTGGTCAAATGGGAAGGGCACATACAAGAGCACGATTGGCAGTTTGCCTTATAGCAAATAGGGGCTCTAGACAAGTGAGGAGAACCACATCTGAAACAAAATTATTGGCTCAATAGGGCTCTCAATTCAGAGGTTACCTTAAATGCCTGGGCATGGCTCAAGATGGTTTAGCTAAATGGAAAGCTGGTGAACCAGCAGTCGTCTGGTTCAAAGACAACTCTGGAAGATCAATTGTGGTAAGGGCCAGTGTATTAGTCAGCCAAAGGGGTGCTGATGCAAAACACCAGAAATTGGTTGGTTTTTATAAAGAGTATTTATTTGGGATAGGAGCCTACAGATATCAGGCCATAAAGCATAAGTTACTTCCCTCACCAAAGTCTATTTTCATGTGTTGGAGCAAGATGGTTGTCAATGGCTATGAGGGTTCAGGCTTCCCAGATTCCTCCTTTCCAGGGTCTTGCTTCTCTTTGGGTTCAAGGTTCCTTTCTTCCTGGGGCTGGCTTCTCATTAATCTGTGAGCTTACTTCCCAGGGCTCCAGCTTAAGTCTTCAGCATCAAACTCCAACATCAAAACTCCAACATCAGAAACCCTCAACTCTGTTCTTTCCCACGTCTTTTATCTGTGAGTCCCCACCCCTTGGTGGGGACTAATTATAACTCAATCATGTCCAGGTACAGATCAGATTACAAACATAATCCAATATCTATTTTTGGAATTCATAACCATTTCAAACTGCTACAGTCAGTAAGCACAATGGGCTGAATTGAAATTGGTTACCCTTGCCTTGGAAAACTCCAAATACTGCACGTTCTTGCTGGGCATGCCAAGAATACAACAGGCCACCCATGCTTCACCTGGGCTATTTCCCAGGGTTGTGTTTGCAGTGCTGCAGGATGAGTTAATTTCTCCCTCCAGGACAAAGAGCTAGTTTGTCACAAAAAAAGGCAGATTCCCCAAATTCAGAGTCCTTCTACTACAATACCAACCCACTACTTGCACAGAATCCACCTGGGCCTTTCAGTGTTTTGCCCTATAGGACTTATAAGGAGAGGAAACCAATGCAAACAATGCTCATGCTGCCTGTTGTGCCACTGGTAACAAAGTCCTTTGTCTCTGTTTCATGTCTTCTGCCAGCATCAAGGAAACAATAACAGTCTAACTGATTAGCTTGCAAATAGGACAAAATCCCATACTCTGACAGGTACACTAAATAAGGTATTACCTGTAGATTTTTTGCAGATGTCCTTTAATAGACTAAGTCTCCTTCTATTGTTAGTTTGAAAATTTTTATAAATGGAGTTTAATTTTATTAAATGTTCTTTCTACATCTATTGAGATGATCATAGGTTTTTCTCCTTCATTTTATTAACATTGTACAATACATAGATTTTCAGATGTTAATCCAACCTTTTATTCCAAGAATATGGTGTTTAATCCCTTGGATATGGTGTATAATCCTTTTTATATGTTGCTAGATTTTATTTGTTTATATTGTGTTAATGATTTCTGCATCTATGTTAATGAGGGGTATTAGTCTTCAATTTTCTTTTATTGTGATATTTTTGTCTGGCTTTGGTATTTGGGGTAATAATGGCATCATAAAATCATTAAGAACTGTTTCTTCTTTTCTGATAGTTTGTGTAGAACAACTGGCATTATTTCTTCCTTAAATGTTTGATATAAAATTTATCAGTAAAGCTATCTATGTTTGGGGTTTTCTTTGTGGGAAAGTTTTTAATTATTAATTCACTTTCTTTTCTTGATATAGGTCAATTAAGATTTCTCATTTCTTTTTGAGTCAATTTTTGTAATTTATGACTTTCAAGGAATTTGTTGATTTCATCTAATTTGTCAAATTTGTTGGCTTAAAGTTAATTATACTGTTCCTTCATTATGCTTCTGATGTCACTAGGATTTATAACAATGTTCCCTCATTCATTCCTGATAATGGTAACTGGTACCTTCTCTCTTTTTTCCTTGATTTGTCTGTTTAGACCAGAATTGTCCAACTGAACTTTCTAAGATGATGGAAATGTTCCATATCTGCACTGTGCAATACAGGAGCCACTAGCCACATTTGGCTACTAAGCCACTGAAACATAGTTAGTGAGACTATAAGGACTCAATTTTGAATTTTGTTTAACTTTAATTAACTTCTATTTAATTAGCCACACGTAACAAGTAAGTGCCATACTGGGCAGCACCTACAGAGATTTATCAAGTCATTGATGTTTTCCTAAAAACAAATATTAGTTTCATTGAACCTCTCTATTTTTTGGCTATTTCCTATTTCACTTACAGACTCTTTGATCTTTATTTTCTTCTTTCTACTTACTTTAGATTTAGACTGCTTTTCCTTTTCAATCTTAGATGACTGATTTTAAACCTGCTTTCTTTTCTAATATAAACATTTGAAGTCATAAAATTTCCTTTAAGCACTGCTTTAGCTGCAGTCCACACATTTGGATATGTTATTTTTTTGTTGTCATTAAATTCTGATATTTTCTAATTTCCCTTATGATTTCTCTGACCCACGAGTAATGTTTAGAAGTGTGTTGTTTAAATTCCACATATTTGGGGACTTTCAGATTTCTTTCTGTTACTGATTTCTGCTGAAATCTCCAATTTTTAGACGTGTCTATTTCTCATTTCACATCTACTAGTTTTTGTTCATGTATTTCAGCATCTTCTAATTTTGATCCAATGCACCACAACAGGCCTCTTCCTCTCCCTCCTGCATTCCATATTTTCCCTAACTTTTCTCACATTGAGAAACCTGTTTTCTAACAATATCAGTATATTTATTCATTTGCTCTACACTAGTAGACACTCACAATACTATTAGAATTACTATACTTATACTACTAGCAATAATAAATCTACTAAGGCAAGCTCAACATTTCTTTGAAGTTCTTTTTGTCTTAGAACAAATCCCTCTGAACATGTATAGTCAGATTACAGTGCTAAAAAATTAATTGAATTGGTTCTTTTTGTCTATATGCTTATGTGATAAACATGATATACATTTAAGTTCATCTATGTTGTATTCATTTTAGTTTTCTTTCATTTTTGTTGAAGGATATTGCAAAACATTGAAAAGGTTCAAAGGTCAAAACCTTCCAAAAATGTATACTCATGGAAGTCTCAAATTTCTGGTTTAACCTTCATTATTTCCAAAAATATGCAACTTCTGGGAAGATGGAGGACTAGAAAGATACAGAACTCTCTTCTTCTCCAGAAAAATAGCTAGAGGACAGGCTGAAAAGGCCTGGAAAAAAATATTCTAGGATATAGGACACCAGGCAAAGGCTGGATACCACCAAGAAGAGACAGGGACAAAGGAGAAGAGTTGTGACAGCAAATCGTTGAGTTAAAACCAGCAGCTGCTACTTCAGGCATCCTCCCCCACACTAAAGACACTTTCATATTCTCAGGTCTCTGGGCCAGCTACAGATAAGGGAGCTCCAGAGATCCACTGCACCAGGAAAGAAGAGAGGGACATAGCCTAAGGCTGACTCAGCTTTTGATCCACAAATTTGGTCTGCTGTGTCCCACTAGCCCTTCCAGGCTGGGTCAGGCCATGCCATTGTTTGCCTCAGAGGCCAGCTCAGGAATGGGAAGATCCAGGACTGGAGAGATCTGACCCTCTTGATCTCCCGCTACTTACAGAACTGACTGTTGAGGACACACCTCTCCAGGAAAGGGCAGAAAGATATATGCAGCCTGAGGCTGATTCAGCTCTTGACCACAAATTTGTTCTCCTGTATCCCATGAGCCCTTAAAGTTCAGGTAGGGCCGTGCCATTGTTGGCCTTGGGAGCCAATTTAGGACTAAAGAGATCCAAGACTAAGATGTGACCATCTCAATCTCCCCCTCTACTAACCATGACTGATTGTTGAGAATGCAGAGGGCAGTGAAATTATTTCCTACACAGGAAACGAGAGGCGGCTGCCAGCAAAGGCTGGAAAACTACCTCTGAAAAAGTTTTAAAGACAAGACTCTTAGTCTCCAAACAGGAAACTCTTAAACATTGATCCGGTCCATGTTGTGGCAAACACACTCTGACCAGGTATTGAAATAAAGGGCTGCCAAAAAGCACCACCGCTGGCAGACCAGGGAAGTGCATGTGAGGAAATATAAAAAGTAAATATGAGAGACTTTTCCTGGCCTTCATAGCTTCTATCCCCAGAGCCCTAGGATCTGCAACCCATTACTAGGTCCAGAGCCCAGGTTTAAGCAACTAACAGACAACCCTAAAGACCCAGGGTGAAATAAGAATCAAAGAACAGCAGTAACACACAGTCTCCTGCCACTAAATCCCTACAAAAGAGAAATTGAGCATCTGAGTAAACTCACCACGCTAATCAGTTGCCTGGACATCAGCAAAAAATTACGAACCATGCTAACAAAATGGAAGACATGGCCCAAGAAAAAGAATATATCAAAGTCCCAGAAGAGACACAGGATTTGAGACAACTAATCAACAAGATACAAAAAAATTTCCACAGTCACACTGAGTTGAGGGAAGCGGACTTGGCCCAATGGATAGGGCATCTGCCAACCACATGGGAGGTCCGCAGTTCAAACCCCGGGCCTCCTTGACTCATGTGGAGCTGGCCCATGCGCAGTGCTGATGTGCACAAGGAGTGCCCTGCCACACAGGAGGGTCCCCCACATAGGGGAGTCCAACGCACAAGGAGTGTGCCCTGTAAGGAGAGCTGCCCAGCGCAAAAGAAAGTGCAGCCTGCCCAGGAATGGTGCCACACACACAGAGTTGACACAACAAGATGACGCAACAAAAAGAAACACAGATTCCGGGTGCCACTGATAAGGATAAAAGCGGTCACAGAAGAACACAGAGCAAATGGACACAGAGAGAAGACAACTGGGCAGGAGGGGGGAGAGGACAGAGAGAAAGAAATTTTTTTTAAAAATGAGTTGAAAGACAATCTGGCTAAAGAGATAACGAACATCAAGAAGATGCTCAGTGAGCACAAAGAAGAATTTGAAAACCTGAATAGAAAAGTAACAGAGCTCATAGGAATGAAAGACATGATACACGAGATGAAAACACATTAGAGACATACAACAGCAGACTCAAAATAATGGAATAAAGCATAAGTGATAAAAAGATAGCTGAAAATGATAAGGGGAAAGAACAGAGAAAAGAATGGAAAAAAATATTAACAGGGGCTCAGGGAGTTGAATGATACCATGAAACACAACAGACATGTCATGGGAGTTCCAGAAGGAGAAGAGAAGGGAAAAGGGGTAGAAACAGTATTTGAGGAAATAACAGCTGAAAATTTCCCAACTCTCACAAAAGAAATGAACTTACATGTCCAAAAAGCACAGCATACTCCAATAAGAATAAATCTGAATAGACCCACTCCAAGACTCATACTACTCAGAATGTCAAATGTCAAAGATAAAGAGAAGATTCTCAGAGCAGCAAGGGAGAAGCAAATCATAACATTCAAGAGGTGCTCAGAAAGACTTAGTGTGGATTTCTCTTCAGAAACCACAGAGGTGAGAAGATAGTGGTATGATACAATTAGGACAGCGAAAGAAAAAAACTGCCAGCAGAAAATTATTTATCCATCAAAATTCTCCTTCAAATATGGTGAGCATAAAATACTCACAAACAGAAACTAAGAGAGTTTGTAAAAAAGAATCCACCTTTGCAAGACATATTAAAGGAAGCCTTACAGGCAGAAAGAAAAAGACAGTATAGAGAAGCTTGGAGGAGAGTATAGAAAAGAGAATAGCAGAAAGGATAACAAAAGAATAAAAAGACAGGCAAAAATAAGATATGAGATATGAAAACCAAAGAATAAAACTGTGGAAGTAAATAATGCATTTACACTAGTATCATTGAATGTAAATGGATTAAGCTCCCCAATCAAAAGATAGAGGATGACAGAATGCATAAAAAAACATGAATCATCCATCTGCTTCTTACACAAGATTCACATTAGACCCAGGGATACAACTTTCACTGAAAATAATAATCAAAAAAGAGCAGAAGTAGCTATATTAGTATCAGAAAAAAAATAGACTTTAAATGAAAAAAAGTTATAAGAGATACAGAAGGCAATTATATATTTTAAAAAAAGGACAATCCACCAGAAAGATATAACAGTCATAAATATCTATGCACCTAACCAGGGTGTCCCAAAATACATGAGACAATCTCTGGCAAAACTGAATGGAGATACAGACATCTCTGCAATAATCATTGGAGAATTCAACACCCCACTCACATCATTAGATAGAACAACTAGATAGAAGATCAACAAGGAAACAGAGACTTGAACAACTGATAAACAAGTTAGACCTGACATACAAAACCTTACATTCAAACTCAGTGGGTTATATACGATCTTCTCAAGTGCCCATGGATCTTTCTCCAGGATACGCCACATGTTAAGTCACAATGCAGCTCTCAATAAATATAAAAAGACTGAAATTATACAAAGCAGCTTCTCAGATCATAATGGAATGAAACTGGAAATCAATTAGACAGGAAAGAGGAAAATTCACAAATGTGTGGAGGCTAAACAACACACTCCTAAAAAATCAGTGGGTCAGGGAAGCAGATTTGGCTCAACTGATGGAGCGTCCACCTACCACATATGAGTTCCAGGGTTCAAACCCAGGGCCTCTTGACCTGGCTCACGCACAGTGCTGAAGCACGCAAGGAGTGCCGTGCCACATAAGGGTGTCCCCCACGTAGGGGAGCCCCATGCACAAAGGAATGTGCCCTTCAAGGAGAGCCACCCCATGCAAAAAAAGCACAGCCCATCCAGGAGTGGCACAGCACACACGGAGAGCTGACGCAGATTCCAATTGCCGCTGACAAGGATGCAAGTAGACAAAGAAGAACACACAGCAAATGGACACAGAGAGCAGACAACGGGAAGCGAGGTGAAGGAAAAGAAATAAATAAATCTTTAAAAAATAAAGATCTAAAGAATGTTGGTAAAATTCAATATAAATATATTTTAAAAATCAGTGGGTCAAAGAAGAAATTGCAAGTGAAATTAGTAAATATACTGAGGCAAATGAAAACAAGAACAGAACTTATCAACACTTATGGGATACAGGAAAGGCAGTCTTGAGGGGGAAATTTATAGCCCACCTCATCTATATTAAAAAAGAAGAGAGAGCTAAATAAATTAAAAGCTTTAACTGAACAACTGGAGAAACTTTAAAAAGACAGCAAACCAATCCCAAAGCAAGCAGAAGGAAAGAAATAATAAAGATTAGAGTAGAAATAAATGAAACTGAGAACAAAAAACAAGAGAGAAAATCAACAAAATGAAAAGCTGGTTCCTTGAGAAGATCAATAAAATTGACAAACCCCTAGCCAAACTAGCAAAGAAAAGAAGAGAGAAGATACAAATAAATATAATCAGAAATTAAAGGGGGGGGGAGTTACGACTCATCCCACAGAAATAAAAAGGATCATAAGAGGATATGAGAAAATGGTACATTCACTGTTTGGCAGTTCCTAAAGAAGTTAAATATAGATTTGCCACATGACCCTGCAATACCACTACCTGGTATATACCCAGAAGAACTGAGAGCAGTGACACGAAGAAACATCTGTACACCAATGTTCACAGCGGCATTATTCATGATTACCAAAAGCTGGAAACAACCCAGGTCTGTCCACCAACTGATAAATCAATCAACAAACTGTGGTGTATACACACAATGGAACATTATGCAGCTGTAAGAAGAAATGAAGGTATAAAGCATATGAAAATGTGGATGAACCTGTAGTACATTATATTGAGTGAAGCAAGCCAGACACAAAAGGACAAATATTTTGTATAATTACGTTATTATGAACTAAATATATTGTGTAACATATTGTATGATTCAATTTATATAAAATGTAAATATAAATCAATTTATAGGGATGAAATTTGATATGTGGTTATATGGGGCTAGAGAAGGAATGCTAAGGGGTGTAGAGTTTTTCTTTTTGGAATAACGAAATAATTCTAAAATTTTTTGTGATGATGAATGCACAACACTGTGATTATATTAAAATCACTGATTATACATTTTATATAGATTGTATGGTATGTGAATATACCTCAATAAAACTGCTTAATAAATAAATAAATGTGCAAGAATAGACAGAAATAACAGCTATGTACAGCAGGGCAAACAGAGATTGAGAGGTGAAGAATTTTCTTGTTTAGTTTTTTATTATTACTGAAATAAAGAAAATGCTCTAATAATGACTGAAGTGATGAATGCACAGCTATGTGATAGTACCAAATACCACTGATTGTATATTTTAACTGTATGCTTTAATATGTACCGACAAAATTTGTCAACAAATGCTAATATACCTATAATATATATCATACAAATTTTATATATTTATGTTTGAATGTATAATTTTCCCTTTTTAATACAAAAGGTAGTAAACATAGGGTATTAAACCAATTTTTTAAATACAAGTATTTAGATGAGAATTTCCATTACTGCTTTAAAAAGCCCTAGCCCTTTGCCTTTGGTATAGCTGGAATGATTCCCAGTAGGATAAAGGACATTTTCCTCACTCACAGTTCCAGGCAACCATAGAAAGAAAGGCAAAAGCAGCATCTCTTCTTCTGAACCTGAGGCAGAATTTCTACTAAGCTAAAAAGTACTGGAACCAGAGCTCCTCAATGCAAAGTTCTGAATTTCTCAGTACAGTTGGTAGATGGTTCAAACCTGCTAAAATACAGTTAACCTACATTTCTGTTTACTAAAATTCTAGTACCTCAAATCAGGGTTAAATATGATGAAAAAACAACTATTATGTTTATTTAATGACACATATTCTTCTAAAGTTCACCTGAAAAAATAAAAACCCAATAGCCAGGAAAAGTTTGAAAAAGAATCAAAATGAGGAAGAAACTACCCTTCCTAGATAATAAAAGTTTATTAAAATCGCTTGGAACTGGTGTATGAGTAAACAGACCAGAGTAACAAAATAGGAAGTTTAAAAATAGGGAAGTGGATTTGGCCCAATGAATAGGGTGTCCGCCTACCACATGGGAGGTCCGCGGTTAAACCCCAGGCCTCCTTGACCCATGTGGAGCTGGCCTATGCACAGTGCTGATGTGCGCAAGGAGTGTCCTGCCACGCAGGGGTGTCCCTGCGTAGGGGAGCCCCACGCGCAAGGAGCACGCCCTGTAAGGAGAGCTGCCCGGTACGAAAGGAAGTGCAGCCTGCCCAAGCTTACACAACAAGACACAACAAAAAGAAACACAGATTCCCAGTGCCACTGATAAGGATAGATAGAAGTAGTCACATAACAAACAGTGAATGGACAAAGAGCGCAGACAAGGGGGAGGGGGGCAAAGGGGAGAGAAATAAATCTTAAAAAAAAAATTTTAAGTAAAAAATAAATAAAATAAATTATTATATTCAAATAAATAAATAAATAAATAAAAATAAAAATAGACTCTGAAACATACAAGAAATGTAGTAAATGATGGAAGTGAAATTTTAAACAGAAGAGATAACCATTCAGTCAATTTTAAACTGCGACAACTGGACAACCATCTAAGCCAAAACAAAGCAGATTTTGTAAATCCTTTCCTGTACCAAAATAAATCTGCTAGAGGAAAACCTAAGCGCAAAAGAATAAAACCATAAAAATAATTTTAAAATACCAATTCATAAAAATCTTAGTTTAAAGCTGTTTTATATGCTTGCACAAACATGCAAAAATCTTTAAAGATTGATAAATTCTGACTTGATAAAAGCAAACCTTTCTGTTAAACACAGAGCAAAATAAAAATCAAGAGGCAAGGAAAAAAACTGAGAAAACTATTTGTAAAACATGTAAGGGACTAATTTTTTATATCTAGAGCCCTCAGAAATGAATCATAATCTAATTGTTTAAGCCAAGCAAAGAAAAAGATTCACAGATGACTTTAAACCAGGGTTTCTCAAAATATCAGCATTACTGACATTTGGACCAAATAATTCTTTGTTATAGAGGGTTGTCCTGTGCATTGTAGAATGGAGGGTCTCTGGACTCTACCCGCTAGATGCCAGGAGCACTCACTCACCCTCAATTGTGCTGATAAAACTATCTCCAGATATAACTAAATGTCCTTTAGGGGGCAAAAATTGCACGTGGTTGAAAACTTTAAATTGCAAATAGCAAACTGCACTCATGATGGAATAAATGCAACTTTAACTATAACAAGGTACTGTCTCATTCTCTAATTTTATTTTGTTTTTTAAGATTTATTTATTTATTTATTTCTCTCCCCCACAGTTGTCTGCTCTCTGTGTCCATTCGCTATGTGTTCTTCTGTGACCACTTCTGTCCTTATTAGCAGCACCGGGAATCTGTGTTTCTTTTCGTTGCATCTTTTTTTTTTTTTTAATTTATTTCTCTCCCCTGCCCCCCAGTTGTCTGCTCTCTGTGTCCATTCGCTGCATGTTCTTCTGTGATCACTTCTATCCTTACCAGTGGCACTGGGAATCTCTGTTTCTTTTTGTTGTGTCATCTTGTGTCAGCTCTCCAAGTGTATGGCGCCATTCTTGGGCAGGCTGAACTTTCTTTCACACTGTGCGGCTCTCCTTATGGGGCCCACTCCTTGCGTGTGGGGCTCCCCTACGCGGGCGACACCCCTGCGTGGCAGGGCACTCCTTGCGCGCATCAGCACTGTGCATGGGCCAGCTCCACATGGGTCAAGGAGGCCTGGGGTTTGAACCGCAGACCTCCCATGTGGCAGGCAGACGCCTCATCCATTGGGCCAAGTCCACTTCCCTCTAATTTTATTTTGTAATCAAACACTTTGCTGTTCGTCAGTGTGTTAAGATTAGGACATCTCATTCATCCTGTTGGGTTTGCAACCTCATTGGAGGGTCACCTGGCAATATCTATCAAAATTTAAAGTGCATATAATTTTTGATGCAGCAATTTCATTTTCAGGAATTTATCCTACAGATAAACTCCCATATGTGCGAACAGATGAATACAAGGATAGTCATCACAGTAAAGAGGTAGTGAAAAAAACTAGACATGATCTGGTGCCAAAAATAGGCTACTGGCTTAATGAATTATAGCACCTCCAAATAATAGAACACTAAGTAACCATTTAAAAAAGAGGAGGAAGGAAAACAGTTTTGCGGGTTCCTCAAAAAGCTAAACATAGAACTATAATATGACCCAGCAATTCTACTCCGAGGTATATAAATCCAAAAGAAATGAAAGCAGGAACTCAGATACTTGTACACCAATGTTCAAAGCAGCATTATTCACAGAAGCCAAAAGGTGGAAGTAACCCAAGTGTTCACCAATAGATGAATGGATAAACAAAATGAGGTATATCCATACAATGAAATATTGAGCATCCATTAAACGAATGAAGTTATGATATATGCTATAACGTGGATGAACCTCGAAGATACTACTATTGAGTGAAATACATCAATACAAATATTATATGATTCCACTTACATGAAAATAGGATAAGCAAATTCAAAGAGACAGAAAGTCTCTTAATGATTACCAGGACTTGGTGGTACAGGGAAGGGAAAGCACTGCGCGTGGGCCAGCTCATCACATGGGTCGGAGGCCCTGAGTTTGAACCCTGGACCTTTCATGTGGTAGGCAGATGCTCTGTCTGTGGAGCCAAATCTGTTTCCCTCTACATATATTTAAAAGCTATGTTCCAATGTGCGCAAGGAGTGCCGTGCCACACAGGGTGCCCCCCACATAGGGGAGCCCCACACACAAGGAGTGTGCCCCATAAGGAGAGCCGCCCAGCGCGAAAGAAAGTTCAGCCTGCCCAAGAATGGCGCCGCACACATGGAGAGCTGACATAGCAAGATGACGCAACAAAAAGAAACACAGATTCCCGTGCCGCTGACAACAGAAGCAGACAAAGAACACGCAGCAAATGGACACAGAGAGCAGACAACTGGGGGGTGGGGTGGGGAAGGGGAGAGAAATAAATAAAAATAAATCTTTAAAAAAAAAAAAAAAAGCTATGTTCCAAGACATAGTAAGTAAAAACAGCAGTCTATTACTTTTTTTTTTTTTTTAAGATTTATTTTATTTATTTCTCCCCCCCACTGTCTGCTCTCTATGTCCATTCACTGTGTGTTCTTCTGTGTCTGTTTGTATGCTCATTAGGCAGCTCTAGGAACCGATCCTTGGAACTTCTAGAGTGGGAGAGGGGCAATTACTCTCTTTTTTTTTTTTTTTTTAAAGATTTATTTATTTATTTAATTTCCCCCCTCCCCTGGTTGTCTGTTCTTGGTGTCTATTTGCTGCGTCTTGTTTCTTTGTCCGCTTCTGTTGTCGTCAGCGGCACGGGAAGTGTGGGCGGCGCCATTCCTGGGCAGGCTGCTCTTTCTTTTCACGCTGGGCGGCTTTCCTCATGGGTGCACTCCTTGCGCGTGGGGCTCCCCCACGCGGGGGACACCCTTGCGTGGCACGGCACTCCTTGCGCGCATCAGCACTGCGCATGGCCAGCTCCACACGGGTCAAGGAGGTCCGGGGTTTGAACCGCGGACCTCCCATATGGTAGACGGACGCCCTAACCACTGGGCCAAAGTCCGTTTCCCAGCAATTACTCTCTTGAGCCACCTCGGCTCCCCTGGTCTGCTACATCTTACTTTCTCTCTTATGTGTCTTGTTAGGTCATCTTCCTGGGTCAGCTCTCCAGTCAGCCGACTCTCCTGCGCAGGGCCATATTCCCGCAGGGGCCAGCATTCCATGTGGGCCAGCTTACCATGTAGGCCAGCTTGCCCTCACCAGGAGGCCCTGGGCATCAAACCCTGGACCTCCTATACGGTAGACAGGAGCCCAATTGGTTGAGCCACATCCGATTCCCTGCTATTAACTTTTTAAGGTGGTGTGTGTTGGAAGGGGGGAGAGGTGTGAACAAAATATGTTTATAAATGCACAGAATACTTTTGGAAACATACCAGAAAGTAATTGGGGGTCTGGATGTTTGATGGGGAGACTCACTTTACTTAGGAAACTGTTTAAGTCTTTTGCTGTGTTATCACAGGTTTCAAGCAAACTGTGGAATGGACTTAGAACTCAGCTCAAGACACCCACAATAGGTAGATTCACTTCTCCCCTCTTCCAGGTTTCTCCTCAAGCCAGCTGGTAAGCTCCTCAAAGCTCAAAAAGGGAGGTCCAGATAATTGAACCAGCACTTGTAGGACTCCACTCCACCCTTCACCAGAACCCTCCCACTCTAGGAGTTTTTCTTCTTCGGCTGTGTGACCAGAGAGGTTTTGGAAAGCCACAGGCTTCTTGCCCTGGGGTAGGGGCAGAAACCAGCAGCTTTACCTTGAGCTATCACTCTTCTTGTCACTATCACTCTTCTTGTCACACTCTCTCCGGATTAATGTCCAGCAGTCTCCTGCTTTGTGGGTTCCTGAAACAGCTCACTCAGGCAGGATTTTGTCCTCACTCAGTCATTTTTTGGTAGGAGAGATGATGAAGGTACACTTACTCTGATGCCATCTTCCATGCTTTTTCCTCTCTATATATTTTTTATGTAACATTTATGTAATCTAAATACCTTTTAAAAAATTAAAATATATACATTTAAAAATGGTAAAAATATCATTATTTAATACATTTCCATCCAATATTATCTCTCAGAGCACAGGGTTTTGAAAATATACACAATTAATTGTTATATGTTGAATCAATAAATTATTTCATCCAAATTAACAATGCCCATTTTTATCACATGAAATTAAACATGAAATAAAAATATAATAATGTTAAAGATGGAAATTTAAGAATGAGAATTGGTAATGAATTATTTTCCCTAAGGCACAAGTAAGTGGGTAGACTGGGTTGGAAGAATGTTGTAAAAGGAGGGAAAAGAATGGACTGCAAAACGGATAAAATCTGATTTTTTTTTAAAGATTTTCAATTTTTTTTCTTTATTTCTCACCCCTCCCCCCCCACCAGTTGTCAGCTCTGTGTCCATTCACTGTGCGCACCTGTTTGCTTATATTCTTATCAGTGGCACCCAGAATCTGTGTCTCTTTTTGTTGCATCATCTTGCTGCATCAGTTCTCCATGGTTGCGGAACCACTCATGGAGAACGTTTTTTGCACTGGGCAGCTCTCCTTACAGAGGTGCACTCCTTGCGCCTGGGACTCCCCTACCAGGGGCACCCCTCAGTGGCACGGCACTCCTTTGCATGCATCAGCGCTGCGCATAGGCCAGCTCATCACACAGTTCGGGAGGTCCTCGGTTTGAACCCTGGACCTCCCATGTGGTAGGTGGATGCTCTATCCATTGAGCCAAATCCACTTCCCTGGAGAAATCTGATTGTAAAATACTATTTCCCAACTTCTCCATGGCAGCACCTAGAGCAAAGTCATTGTAGGAAATCCCCACAAACTCAGGTTTGGTACTCCAGAAATGTCCCTGCCACCACACAGTTATAAATCTGGTTTTCTACTATCACGTTCAACACACATTATCCCAAGCGTGTCTACCAACTTCTCTCTCTGTCTCTCTCGCACTCTCTATCTCACACACACACACCACAACTACTGGTTATAAATGAGTACAATCTGGAGTTTTGCCTGGATGAAAAATTATTAAAATGAAGTTCATCTTTCACACACACACACAAAAGACACCCACAATATAGGATTAGTTAAGTTACTAATTTGAAAATCACTTTCAAATTGAGCATACGGAACAAGTGGAATCTTCTTAAGTTGGAAGTCCTCTCGTGACCTTTCACCTAGAACTTACACGCTTTCAACTAGATACAAAGGTGAGGATAAAGGTTCCCTGGGGCAGATAGGATAACCCGCTTTCAGTCCTCTGCACTTGGAGGTTTTTTCATAGCTGTTACCCAGCAATCACAACTTTGGGTACTTTTCACGCATTGTAGCATACGTTAGGTATAATGCGCTGGGCGCGAACCAGGGTTCCAGGGTGCCCCGCGGCGCCGTAGCGACTTCATTTACCGTACCCCACGTGGGCCGGGCCACCCGGGCGCTCCTTAACAGCACCCAGCGAGCCGCGCACTCCGCCCGGCCGGATCTCGGGCTTCCCGCGGCGCCCCCAACTCCTTACCCGGTGTTGGGTAGCATGGCTCGCGAAGACCAGAGGCAGCGGTAGCGACCGCAATGGCGAGCGGGTAGTGAGAAGCCGACCTTCTCTCCACATTTAGCCCCACCTCTGGACACTGTCCCCCGAGGCCCCGCCCCGAGGCTTGCGGGGATGGAAGCTCTAAAAGGAAGGTCGCTGAGTGCGCCTGCGCACGCAGTTTGACTTCCCCGAAAACTACCCGCTGGTTTCCACCTCCCCTCAGCCCGGAAAAACCTGCTCTCTGCGCAAGCGCCTTGGGAAGTAACTCCGCCCCGCCCCTCTCGCGGTGACGTGTGACAATCGGTCTCCCGCCAGCGCGTAGCGCAGTGGGCGCGTCAGCCCTAAGCGTCCCTTTCTTCGGCCTGTGAGTTTCTCCTAGCCCCGCAGTATTCCCCGGTCAGCCCCGAGCCGGCATGGTGGCTGCCAGAGAGGTGCCCTAAGGACCCTGAGCAGTGCTGTCAGTTTTCCTCAACAGGCCCTGACCTCGGGTGCCTTGGCTCTCGATCTGCTCTTCCTCCTCGGCGGCTCCTGTGAGCCTGCCCGACGGCAGGCGCTCCCTCGGAGGCCCTCCTGAGGGACTACCTCCGTAGAAATTTACCTTTTGCCAGTAACTGGCCAGCGGCGCATTTCGGGTCTCACACTGAAAAGATGCTAAAGCCCGTCTGACCCAGGGCGCGTTTATAAATAGCCCAGGGGTGAGGGAGCCGCTTTTGGAGTAAAGCTCCTATTTACAAAAGTTGCCCAGAAACCTTTAATCTCACAGCGAACTCTATTTTTCTCTTCTTGACGCGTATCTCAGCATTAGAAACCATGAAGAAAATTTTAGGAATGAAGGTCAATTCTGAGATCCATGAACGCTTCTGAAAGTATACCTTGGACTTACCTCAACTACCTGAATGCACTGAAGACTGGGCCACATTTGAGACAGGAAGAAATCGCCTTGTGTTTTGATGAGGTAGAAAGGGATACTGAGGAGGTTGCTGTTTGAAGATTGGTTAAAGCAATTAGCCTGGATTTGGGGTATTGTGCTCCTCAATTTAGTACAGCCCCTAAATGGCTTTGTTTACTCGTTTGAGTTACCTACCAGTCTCCTATAAGCATTTAATTTGTGATTCATAGTGTGGTCTTTAGAGATTACGGAGGAATTTACTTATTCAACAAATCCGAGTACTTACTACATGCTTGTCACTTGAGATGCAGCAGGGGAAAAAAGGACAAGGTCTCTATCTCAGGGAGGAGTAGCCAGTGTATTCTTTAGATTGTTGTAATAGTTGTTTTAGAAAGAGTATTGACAGGAACTGTTAGATGAAAACCTTAATTCTCTAGTTGCCCTTAGGAGTCTGCTGAAGAGTGCACATGTCCTGTCAGATATGGTGACCTCTCCATCATCAAGTGGCATCTCATCTACATCAGTTAAAATGTTCTCCCTTTTGAAAGCCCTTATAATCTCAGGCTGTTAGGTACTTCTCTTTTGAATTTTGTGCTTCTCTCTATTTTTATTTATTACAGAAAAAGCTCAGTGAAGAGGGGGAAAAAAGATAATTTTAACAAATAATAACCAATTTTTAGCATGAAATTGATATTTTGTGAACCTATCTGTACTGTTACTATTTTTATATATTTGGATGACTTTAGTAGAATATAAATGTATTCCTAAATATTAGAGGTAGTTTTACTAAGCAAGTTCAAATTTAATCCATTGTATTCATTATTTTGACTAGTATTCATTTTTTAAATTATTAGAGCAGTTGTAGGTTTACAGAAAAATGAAAGTATAGAGTCCCTCCCCACTAGTGTTAAAGTATGATTTCAAGTTATCCACGACTTTTTTCTACCCTATTACCTTGATTAATCTAGCATTAGATTAATACTAGAGGGAATGGGGAGGAGAGCACTTGTGAATATAATTAGGTCTGCATTTTAGAAAGACCACTTATGGCTGCAATGGGAAGAGTACCTTAGGAGGAGAAAGAAAGGCAGAGAAGCCATTTAGAAGCCTGTAATAATGTAATATGTAAGAAAAAGTAACTTAAACCTAGGCAGTAATAGTGGGATTAAAAAGGAGAGTATGAATTTAAGGGATGTTAAGAGAGAGATTCAATGTGGCAGAGGGAGAGAAATGGAGTTGATGGTCTTGTGTGAATTCCTAGGAAGATGATGGTCCCACAACCAAGTTTTGGGTATAGGAGGAGGGGTCTTGTGGCAGACCACTATTTTGCCCCAAAATCCACTTGCACCTTTTACATAGTAATAAATTTTTAGCTGTGTTTCTCAGCTTCTCTTGCAATGAGGTGTGGTCATGGGATTAAGTTCTTGCCAATGGAATGTCTGTAGTAGCAAGTTAGGCAACTTCTGCATGACATGCTTCAAAGAATATTGTCTCCTTCCTGTGGGCTGGAACATGGATATGGACCTGAGTCAATTTTGACCATGCAAATGAAGACAGTGCCTTAAGACACTAGTTTGCAAACTTGACATACCTGGAGTGTTAAAAATTGCTGGGTATTACTCCTCGAATTTATGGTTTAGTAGTTCTGGCGTGAGAGGAAGAATTTACTGATGCTGCTAACCTACTTAGGGTATGGTGGAGAAACAAGATAGAAGGAACCTGGGTCCCTAAATGATCTTAAATGACAGAGTTGTCTTTCACCCTGGATCACACACTTACTGTATTAGCCAAAGGGGTGCTGATGCATAATACTAGAAATCTGTTGGTATTTAGAAAGTGTATTTATTTGGGGTAGACACTTACAGTCACAAGACTGTAAAGCATATGTTACTTCCCTCGGAAAAGTTATTGCCACGTATTGGAGCAAGATGGCTGCCCAACATCTCGAAGGATTTGGCCTGCCTTCTTCCTCTTAAGTCTCTGTGGTTCAGCTTCTTCCAATATCAGCTGTAGGCTGGGATAAGTCTCCTCTCTCTCCTGGGGCTTATTTCTCTCCAGATTCAGCTGCTCTGTTCTCTCCATGAGGTCAACTGTAGGCTATTAGGATCGCTCTCTCTTCCTGGGGCCTCTGCCATGTCTATGGAGCCATCTCTATTCCTCTATGTTCTTCTGTGTGTTTACTTCCCAGGGCTCCAGCATCAAAACACTCCAACTAACTCCTCTGCCACATAGTTTTCAACATCAGATTGATGTGATCCAATCAAAGCCTTAATCATAATTTAATCAAGTAAAAGTGAAAATTCTGAATCCAGTGCAATCTAATATACCCACAGGAACAAACCAGTTTACAAACATAATCCAGTATCTATTTTCAGAATACATAAGCAATATCAAACTGCTGCACCTACCTCTCATTAAGGCTGTTAACATGAGAACAAAATAAACTATCTTGTTGTACTACTGACTTTTTTTTTTTTTTTTTGCCTTCCTTTACCAGCATCTTAACCTATAACTTAATTAGTACAAGTCCATTGCTATGGAAAATAGGCATCTCAAACTCAACATACTCAAAATTGCTGTGGGACATCCAAATGAAGATGTTCACAAGGCAATTGTGGAATGAGCACATCAGATGTCAGAACTGGAGATAAGAGATTTAGTAGGCTTTCACATATAGATTTTTAAGATATATAGATGGATTGCCCAGGATATTAGTTTCCTGTGGCTGCTTTAACAAATTACCACAAACTTGGTAATTAAAATTTCTTTAAACAACAGAAAGTTATTATCTTACAGTTCTGGAGGCCAGAGTCAAAATCAGTGTCACCAGACTGAAGTCAAGATGTCAGCAGGACCATGTTACCTCTGGAGGCTCTAGGGAGACTTCATCTCTTACCTGGTGGATCAGCATTCCTTTCCTCGTGGCTGCATTACTCGAGCTTCAAGGCCAGCATGTTCAAATCACTATCTCTCTGTCTTCACATTGACTTCTCCTGTGTGTGTGTCACATCTCTCTCTGCCTACCTCTTATCTCATATAACAACACATGTGATAGCATTTAAGAACCATATTATCTAAAATAATTCTGCCCATCTTAGAATCCTTAGTTTATTCAAATCTGCAAAGACTTTTTTTGCCAGTTAAGGTAACATCTCTAGGTTCCAAGGATGAGGGCATGATAACTTTGGGGGCTGTTACCCATCCCACTATACCCAGAGAAATTATGTAGGGTGAAATGAGAAGAGTACCAAAGGTAAAGATCTGGCAACAGAATTAAAAGTTATTGGTAAATAAAGAAAGAGTATCCAATGAAGAAATAAGGAAGAATGGTTTGAGAAATAGGTGTCATGGAAGCCAGATCTGGTTTTACCCCATCTCTGCTCGATGAAACCAACTCAAAGTACCACATATTTCCCTTGACATACTGTTGCCTATGCTGCATTCCCCCATACTAATTTCTCTACCTTAAGTTTTAGTTATTGCAACAGTAACCTAATTTGTCTAACTTTAGGGGGAGAAAATGAGGGAGTAATTTGTTGGAAGAATTCTGTAGTATAATATACAATTTGAGAGATATGTACACAACTGAACCTGACTATGTAAGCTAGGAACTTGAAGGAATTCAGCAGCGTGATTCTTCTTTCTAGAGTATTGTCATATAGTGGCCTTACCTATCTTCTTTCTGTTTCTCTTCAAGTTTCTGCTCCTTAGAGAGAGACTGTTAAATGTTTCAGCTTTCAGATCAGTTAGCCATGGTCAGCAATACAGATGGACATGAACAATGTGGAAGTAGTGAAATATGGCCACTCCAATTTGTACCTACCACAGGTTATTTAAGAGGTTATTGGAGTTGTGAAACTGTAGAACAAGTAAATTGGCACCCATAACTTTTGGAAGAAAGTATAATAGGATTTTTACTTGATAGAGCATGCCTAAGGTATCCCCCATTGTGATGTAATGTAGAGTTCTAGGCAATATGAGTACCTATTTGCAAAGGGAATCCAGGGGATTTAGAGAAAAGGAAGGAATATGCAATCTGTTCTCCCTGAAATTTGAAGTTAGTCCAGTAGCAAGAAAGAGTAGCCCCTGCAGTACCTCATGCATGGGTAGCTCATCCTGTGGATGTGAATCCATTGTAAGTAGGACCTTTTGATAAAGTTACTTCAGTTAAGGTATGGCTCACCTGGGAAGCGGACTTGGCCCAATGGATAGGGCCTCCGCCTACCGCATGGGAGGCCTGCTGTTCAAACCCCGGGCCTCCTTGACCTGTGTTGAGCTGGCCCATGTGCAGTGCTGATGCGCACAAGGAGTGCCGTGCCACACAGGGGTGTCCCCCATGTAGGGGAGCCCCATGTGCAAGGAGTGTGCCCCGTAAGGAGAGCCGCCTAGCACGAAGGAGAGAGCAGCCTGCCCAAGAATGGTGCCGCACACATGGAGAGCTGACACAGCAAGATGACGCAACAAAAAGAAACACAGATTCCCAGTGCCGCTGATAAGGATAGAAGCGATCACAGAAGAACACACAGTGAATGGACACAGAGAGCAGACAGCTGGGTGTGGGGGAAGGGGAGAGAAAAAAAATGTATGGCTCACCTTAATAAGGATGGTTCTTAATCCTATTACTGGAGTACTTTATAAGGGAATGAAATTCAAACAGTGAAAGAAAAAGCCACAGAGGAAGCAACCAGAAGCTAAACATCAATGCAACCAAGATGAGAAGGAAGAGCCCAGGAGATGGCCACTATGTGTCTTTCAATCACCAGTAGCCAGCCTCAGGATGCTAGTCTTCAGGATGCCTTGATTTTTACTTTCTTTTAGCTTTAAAACTGTGAGCTAATAAATCCCCATTGTTTAAGCCTATCCATTGCATGATATTTGCTTAAGGTAAGGAAACTAAAACAAAGTCCTTGTAAATAGGACCTTATGAAGTTACTTCAGTGAAGGTATAGCCAGGCAGAATTAGAATGGATCTTAATCCTATTACTGAACACCTTACAGGAAAGGTCACAGAGAGCCAAATGGAGCAGCCAGAAGCTAAATATCAAGGGAACACAGAAGAGAAGGTAGAAGCCATGAGAGGTCATCATAAGGCATTGCCATGTGACAGAAAAGCAAAGGACCAATGATCAGCAGCAGCCAGTTCCAGAACACCAGTCTTCTTCAAGAAAGCATAGCCTTGATATTGGGCTTCTCCTAGCTTCAACCAATAAATTCCTGTTGTTTAAGCCAACCCATTGTATGGTATTTCTCTTGGCAGCTAGGAAACTAAAACAGGTAAAAACAGCCCAATTGTCCATTGATAGATGAATGGATAAACAAATTGTGCTATGTATATGCAATGAAATATTATTCAATATTACACAATATTGAAGGAACCTTAAAAATATTCTACGTGAAATAAGCCAAACGTAAAAGGACAAATGTATGAATCTGTATGTGACATAATTGGAATAAGTAAACTCATAGAGACAAAAAGTCAATTAGAGGTTACCGAGGCTGGAGAAAGCAGAGAATGAGGAGATATTGCTTAATGGGTACAGAGTTTCTAATTGGGGTAATGAAAAACTTTTGGTAATGTATGATGATAGGAGCACAACATTGTAAATGTACTTAATGCCATTGAACTGCACAATTAAAAATGGTAAAAATGGCAGATTTTCAGTTTAATATCTCTATTATCACAATTTTTAAAAATTGGGTGTAGACCCTTGGGAGAATCAACAGTGTCTTAAAAGGCAACTACCTCAGGGGAAGCCATTACAGTTCCCTCAGGCAAAACAGGGTTCACCTCATATGGGTGGAAGGACTGATTCTAATGACAAAGAAGACAATAGAGGGAAGGATTATGGGAAGGTGGTAGAGTAGGAAGCTCCAGGAATCAGTCTCTCCACCAGAAAACTATTAAACAGGCAGGAAAAGTCTGAATCAACTATTTCAAAACTCTGGACTCCAGTAGAACACTTGACAGGATCCAGGGAAGATTGGGAGGAAGAGGCTGGTAAATTACAGAAAATACCAGTAAATTGCCCTTTCCTCATGGTAGGTATTATTGCTCAGCCTCCATTCTCATGGCCAGCACCACTGGAGTCAGGCCCCTAGTGTACCTTGCTGGTCCCAAAAAGGGACATAAAATCTATTCAGGCAAGATCTGGGATAGGCTTGGGCCAGTTGCTAATCACAGCTTTTATCTATCTACTTTGGATCTCCAGCAGCCCAGCTCTATAGATGGCCTTTGTTCCAAACAAGCCTGGACAAAGGCAGTGGAGGAGACAAAAATGGTATGCTTCCTCAGAGCTGTGAAGATTTGAAAGACTGGATTTGCTGGACAGATCAAGAAAGCACAGCTTTGGGGAGCCTTGGAAGAAACTCTGGAGTCCTTTCTAGCAGACTGCTCCAGGGCAGTTTGAAGCTGACCAGCACTCCCTTTGTGGTTCTCTGTCCTTGCTACAGCTGGGAAGGACTGACTTGGAAAACCCCTCTCTGGCATGCCTCACAGAATTTGCCTTCCAGGCCAAATGCAGCTTGAGACAATGAAAGCAGGATAAGAAACAATTGAAGCAGATAGTTGGGACAAAGGCTTACATGCCTTAAGTCTGGCAGTGGAACACCTGGGAGAGGTCTGTCTCCCAGGAAGTAGAGGGGGCATTCAAACTCCTGTAAACAGAGGAACTCATAAGGCCTCTAGCAAGTACAAGCCCAGAAAAGAAATGGAGGACCCTGCACTGTGCATTTGCCTTGGGCAGACCTTCCTGATAGAGGGCTGGCACTCAAGAAAACCTGTCGTATCTCCAATTGTTTACAAGCTAAAGAAACAAACATCTCTGAGAATAAGCCTCAGCATTAACATTTTAAAATATTAAAATGTACAGTGTGCAAAAAAAATATTAAAAGACAAAGAAACAAGAAATGATGGCCCATCCAAAGGAAGAGGGTAAGAAAAATTTTTTAATCAAGAAAAACAACCAGATTGTGTATATAACAAAGACTTAAAAAAAAAATTCAATAACAGAGAAAGAAATAAAAGATATCAGGAAAACAATGAATGAAAATATGAGAGTATCAATAAAGAAAGAAATTTTAAAAAGAAACCAAAATTACTGAGTTGAAGACCACAATAATTGAAGTGAATATTTCTCAGAAGGGGAAGTGGATATGGCTTATGTGATTGAGCTCCTGCCTACCATATGGGAGGTCCCTGGTTCAGTTCCTGGTGCCACCTAAAGAAGACAGCTGGTGTAATGGGCAGGCATGACATGCTGATGCAAAAAGATGTTGCAACAAGAGAAACAAGAAAAACATACTGAGACACAACAAAGCAGGGAACAGTGGTGGCTCAAGTGATTAGGCATCTCCCTCCCACATCAGAGGTCCTGGGTTCGGTTTCCAGTGCCTCCTAAAGAAGCAAGGAAGACAAAACACAGCAAGTGCAAACAGCAAGGGTGTGGGGTGAAATAAATAAATAAATCTTAGAAGAAAATAAATCCACTCCCCGCTTAAAAAAAAAATTCTTAGGAGGGTTTCAATATCAGATTGGAGCTGGAAGAAGAAAGAATTAGTGAACTTGAAGACACGACAATTAAAATGAATCTGTCTGAGAAGCAGAAAGAAAAAAGAATTATAAAAAGCAAAAGCCCAAGAGACATATATATACCGATATATGCCCTCTGGTGGTCCGAGAAGGAGAAGAAACAAAGGGGCAGAAGGAATATGCATAGAAATTAACTTCCTAGATTTAGGAAAAAAAGATGAATATGTACATCCAATAAGCCCAGAGAACACAAAAGATTTGGATAAAAATATACCCCATAAAATAACAAACTATCAAATGCAAAGGACAAGGAGAGAGTTCCAAAAGCTGCAAGAGAAAAGCAATGTGTTACATATGAGGGAGTCCCAATTAGATTAAGTACCAATATCACATTTTTAAAAATATGGAGGCAGGAAGGCAGTGGGTTGAAATAAAGTACTGGGGGGAAAAAATTGCCACCCAAAAATTTTGTATCCAGTGAGACTTTATTTCAAAAATGTGGGAGAGATTAAAACTGCCAGACGAACAAAAGCTGATGGAGTTCATCACCACTAGATCTGCCCTATAAACAATATAAGGAGTTCTTCAGGCTGAAAGGAAAGGATAAGAGACAGTTGTTCAAAGTGTGATAAAGTAAAAAAGACCTCCAGCAGAGGTAATGATTTAGATAAGTATAAATGTCAGTACTATTGTATCTTTTGATATATAACTCCACTTCTTATTTCCTACAGATGCGAAAATGTGAATGTATAAAAAGTAATGATAAATCTATGGTTTTGAACTTACAACATATGAAGGTATAATTTGTAACAAATACAAAAAAGGTGAGAGGATGGAGTGAGTTTAGGTTTGGTGTAAGTATATGCTATTGTAGCTGATATCAAATCAAATATGACTTCCAGGAAAATGATGGACTAGAAACACACAGGACTCTCTTCCACAAAAATAGCTAGAGGACAGGCAGAAACAGCCTGGCAAAAAATCTTCTGGGGTTTAGGACACCAGGGGAAGGCTTGATACTTCCCAGAATGAGAGAGAAACAAAGGAAGAGAATCGCAACCACAAAACTGTGAGTTGAAAGCAGCAGCTGCTACTGCCAGCAACCTCCCCCACAATATAGACAGTTTTGAATTCTCAGGCCTTGGGGCTGGTGGCTACAGACAAAGAGGATGCCAGGGATCCACCTCCCCAGGAAAGAGGAGAGAGAGAGAACAGCATAAGGCTGACTCAGTTTTTGACCCACACATTTGCTCTGCTGTGTCCCATGAGTCCTTCCAGCCTGGGTGGGGCTGTGCCATTGTTTGCCTTGGGAGCCAGCTCAAGACAAAAGAGATCAGGAACTAAAGAGATCTAACCATCTCAATCTCCCCCTCTATTAACCAGGACTAATTGTTGAGGACACAGAGGCAGTGGTATTGTTTCCTACACAGGAAAAGGGAGGGAGCTGTCTCTGAAAAAGTTTGAAATACAAGGCTCCTAATCTTCAGGCAGGAGCCTCTTAAACATTGATCCAGTCCATATTGCAGCAAACACTCTGGCATTGAAATGAAGGACTGTGTGCTAGAGTTCTCCAGGGAAACAGAATCAAAAGGAGATACCTGTAAATAATATAAGGTTTTATAAGAGTCTCTCACATGACTGTGGGGATGCACAAGTCCAGGTTCTTCAGGCAGGCTGCAAACCAGGGACTCCAATGAAAGTCCAGTGAAGGTCCTTAGTTTCCAGGAGATGTTGGCAGTCCAAAGATGAGCTGGGAAATTCTCTCTGAATGTTGAAATCACTTCCGCTTTTAAGGCATTCAACTTGGATAAAGTGTCACTCATTGCTGACAGCAATATCCCTCGTTGATGTAGGTGAAATCAGCCATCTATGCAGTAAAGTCACTGGTGACGAAAGCCCATAAATGTCCTTGTATTACAATTAGCCCAGTGTTTGCTTGACCAAACTACTGGGCACAATAACCTGGTCTAGTTAACACATTAGCCTAACCATTACAGGCTGCCAAAGAATACCACTGCTGGAAGAACAAGGAAGTGCATGTGAGGAAATTTAAAGTAAATAAGAGACTTTTCCTGGGCATTGGAGCCTACTTCCCCATGGCCCTAGGAAGCAGATCTGTATGTAACCCATTACTGGATCCAGAGCCCAGGTTTGCGCAACTAATGGATAATCCTAAAAACCCAGGTTGAAATAAGAATCAAAGAAGAGCAGTAACACACAGCCTCCTGCCACTAAATCCCTACAAAAGAGAAATTGAGCATCTGAGTAAACTCATCATCCTAATCAGATACCTAGACATCAACAAAAATTACAAGCCATACTAAGAAAATGGAAGACATGGCCCACAAAAAGGAATATATCAAAGCCCCAGAAGAGACACAGGATTTGAGGCAACTAATCAAAGAAAATTTCCAAAATCAAATGGAGTTGAAAGACAATATGGCTAAAGAGACAAGCAGCATAAAGAAGACATTGAGTGAGCAAAAAGAAAAATTTGAAAATCTGAATAAAAAAGTAACAGCTTGGGAAGCAGATGTGGCTCGAGTGATTGGGCTTCCATCTACCATATGAAAGGACCCAGGTTTGATCCCCGGGGTTCCTGATAAAGGCATGCTTGCATGGCAAGACAGGCCCATGAGGTGAGCCATTGCCTGAGCAGGGAGCCAGGCCCACACAACAAGCCATGCAGCAAGGTGATGATGCAACAAACAAGAAAGATGAAGGGGAGAGTCAAGGCAAGATGCAGCAGAAACTAGGAACTGAGGTGGGGCAAGTGACAGGGAATCTCTCTCCACATCGGAGGTCCCCAGGGTCAAATCCTGGTGAATCCTAGAGGAGAGAATGAGAAGATAAAAAGAGAAGTAGACATAGAAGACCACACAGTGAATGGACACAAACAGCAAGTACAGCAGGGTGGGGGGAGGGGGAAGAAAAAAAAGTAACAGCTCATGGGAACAAAAGACATGATAGTTGGAATCATAAAAACACATTAGAGACATACAACAGCAGACTTCAAATGATGGGAGAAAGCACAAGTGATACTGAAGATAGAACAGCTGAAATTGAAGAGAGAAAAGAATGGAAAAAATATATTGAACAGGGGCTCAGGGAGTTGAATGATACCATGAAACACAACAACAGACATGTCATGGGAGTTCCAGAAGGAGAAGAGAAGGGAAAAGGGGTAGAAACAGTATTTGAAGAAAGAATAGGTGAAAATTTCCCAGCTCTCACAAAAGAAATGAACTTAAATGTCCAAGAAGCACAGCATAACCCAATAAGAATAAATCCAAATAGACCTACTCCAAGATGCATATTACTCAGAATGTCAAACATCAAAGATAAAGAGAAAATTCTGAGATCAGCAAGGGAGAGGCAAACTATCATATACAAGGGATGCCCAGTAAGATTTAGTGCAGATTTCCCACCAGAAGACAGTGATATGCTACAATTAAGATACTGAAAGACAAAAACTGTCAGCTGAGAATTCTTTACCATCAAAATTGTCCTTTAAATATGAAGGTGAATATAAAATATTCACAAACTGAAACTAAGACAGTTTGTAAAAAAGAATCCACTTCATTATGATAAACTAACACTGTGAGCACTGTAGTGAGTACTCTGTGAGCACAGTAGTGCAGGACAAAGCACTGTAGAAAGGAAAGATGACCCTATGCCAAGAATATGTATCAGTCCAAATAAGCATGAATTGTTGCCTCTCCAGGATGCCAAGGGCCAAGTGTGATCAATTCTACCCACAAGGAACAGACGCTGCTTAGTTTCCCATTGATGCCAGTACTGTCTCACTTCTTACTGCTTTGGAGAAGGGAATGTTCTCTGGACTCTTGCAATGTTTACAGGCAGCTGGTGGGTTCTCTGGTCTTATGTAATATTTACTTGAGCACAACCAGTTCTCTGACCCTTTTGGCCCTTCCCTTAGTATTCTGCCAGGGAAATTCTGGCATCTCCAATTTTATTGTTTGCCATTATTTTCCCCAAGCTGCAAGGAGACATCTCAGCAGTGTATTAGCACCCACTTCAGGTGTCCTTGCAAAAATGATAATACTGAGTCCTGGAAGGATATCCTCATGCCAGTAAAGTTCCCTTTTCCAGTCTCACATTCCACACCTCCTCAGTCTACCATCCTCAAGATTCATTCCCAGGCATGTTCTTCTGGTTCCTACTGGTACATTTTTGGCAGCCTCTATAGCCTTTTTAGTAAATAATCACATTTATTTAATGTTTCAATGTGACCTTTAGTTATTAGTCTAAACATAGCCAGAGAAAGTGGGAGCAGATCTTGTGGAGGATAAGCATCACATTGGTGATCTACCTCATTCTCTGCCTTCTACTGACTTCTGGCTTCTGCTTCTCCTGCTCAGTGGTCTGTGTCTCTGTCTATATTTCCTCTCCTTATAAGGACCCCAGTCAAATGGATTAAGGCCCATTCTCATTCAATTTGGCTCATCTATACAGGCTCTTCAGTGATCCTCTCCACAATTGATGCCATACCTTAACTAATAACATCTTCAAATGTCCTGTTTATAAATGGGTTCACATTCAGGACTGGGGCTTAAGATTTCAGCATGTCTTTGTGGGTAACATAACAAGATTCAGTTCCAAACAGTTATCAAGCAGGTTCCCACTGTAGCAAGTTAGCTTCCTTCCAATGTAGAATGGAGATCTCAGAAGTAGTCCACCTGAGACCTGGGAAGCTGGGTATTGATTCAGCAACCCCCTCCAGGTGTTGATGGATGCTCCTGGGGCAGGGGGAAGTGGGGAGCATTACTTCTCCAGCAGTCTGGCCAGCCCCAACATGAGGCAGAGCAGAAATGCAGATACATACTGGCAATTGGAAGTGTGGTGGCTTGCACTGAAGCGGCAACTCCAGAAGAGATAGGAATGGGGCAGTGGCAGCATCTAACACAGCACATCACTGAGTTTTGGCAAATCTGACTATTCAATAAATCCTGGTCCTCTCGGAGGCTGATGTGCATTTATTTTTAACTTGTATATTTTTAAATTATTTTTTTAGAGTAACGATAACCACATAGTTCAAATACAAATAAAAATTTAATGGAAAAAAAAAAGAAACCACTTTTAAAGATAATATTAAAGGAAGTCTTATAGCCAGAAAGAAACAGACAGGAAAGAGGCTTGAAGGAGAGTATAGAAAAGAGAATAGCAGAAAGGATAACTAAAAGAGTAAAAAGATGGCAAAAATGAGATACGACATAAGAAAACCAAAGAATAAAATGGTGGAGGTAAATCATATATTTACAGAAATATTGAATATGAATGGATTAAACTACCCAATCAAAAGATACAGGTTGACAGAACGGATAAAAAAGCATGAATTATCCATATGCTGCCTACAAGAGACTCACCTTTAAAAAAAAAAAAAAAAAAGAGACTCACCTTAGATCCAAGGATACAAACCAGCTGAAAGTGAAAGGTTGGAAAAGGATACTCCATACAAACAGTAACCAAAAAAGAGCTGCAAGAGCTATACAAATATTGGACGAAACAGACTTTAAGAGTAAAAATGTATAAGAGATAGAGAAGACCATTATATATTAATAAAAGGGACAATCCACCAAGAGGAAATAACAGGCATAAATATCTATATACTTAACCAAGGTATCCCAAAATGCATGAGATAAACTCTGGCAAAACTGAAGGGAGAAGAACAACTAGTAAGATGGTGGCAGAGTAAGGAACTCCTAGAGTTAGCTTTTGCTACAGGGCAGTTAGTAAACACCCAGAGCTATCTGAAACACCTGTTTGGGGGCTCCAGGAGACCAGCCAGAAGAACATCCTGCAACATCCTTGAAAGAATGGAAGGAGGAGACAGCTCATCTGCAGATAAGATTGGTAAGTAGAGCACTCCATACCACGGAGTCCAGTGCCCATCCTCCACTGGAGGCACAAGCCACCTTGGGAGCTGTTCTGTGGCTGGAATTGAAAGCTCCACTTCAAAAATATGGGGAAGGAAGAGACAGTTAGCCACCAACTTCAGCTATTGATGAGTAAATTCAGTGGGCTAAAATATAATCCAAAAAACAACTCAAGTTTGAAATTGTTCAAGTCAGAAAGAGGTTGGTAGATGCCATCTTAACTCCACACCAGGAAGCAGGGCAAACTGAAAATCACAGTGCTGGTAGGAACAGCTTCTTTCCATCCAGATAAGATTGCAGCTCTAGCCTAGGCCCCAGCCCCACCTCCAGCGGGGAGAGAGCTGGGGGGATCTATACCAGCCTTTCCGGAGAATTACCAGACAAGCCATGAAGACCGGTGATATCCTACTTTGGCAGGGCAAGCTGACCCAGGAGTTATTCTGTGCCTGGAATTGGAAGTTCCATTCCCCAAAAAACAAGGGAGGAAGAGACAGTTGGCCACTGATTTCAGGTACTTATTAATAAATTGGGCTCGCTAAAGTATAACCCTAACAACAGCTGAAGTATGAGCATATCCAGGTCAGAAAGAGCCCAGTAGCCACCATTTTTACTATACCCCTAGCATGAGGGAAAGCCAGGCTGACTGAGGATCACAGTGATGGTAGGGACTGGTTTCTTTCACTCAAATCAGCCTGCAGCCTTGGCCTGGGTTTTGGCCCCACCTCTGGCAGGGAGGAAGCTGGTGGGCCCTACACCAGCCTATCTGGTTAGCTGCAGGTACATTTGGCTGGCACGGACTGAGTAACTGGAGGTCTGCAGGAGCAGCTGCAGTCATCTTAGACCCACACTGCATAGACTAGTGCCCACACTTGCAGCTCCATCCCCACTTCAGGTAGGGCAGAAAGGGACGTGAGGCTTCATCTGTCTCTCTGGGCAACAACAGCCTAGGCCTGCATGACTTGGAATATTCCACACAGCTGTGAACCTGTCCCTACCCCTGGCAAAGGAGAAAGTTGGGAGAAGCTTCATCAGTCCCTGGGGTAATGAGGGCAGCTTGAGCATCCACAGCTTATAGCACCACCTATATCCTTGGCTCCTGCTATGTGACCAGCAAGGAAGAAAGGGCAGGAAGCCCTAAACTAAAGAGAAAAACTGCACCCATAATAAATACTCTATAAGCCAGATGCCAAGACACCAACAAAAAATTACAACCCACACCTAGAAATGGGAAGATATGGCCTAGTTTAGGGAACAAGATAAGCCTCCAGATGACATGAAAGAGTTGAGGTAACAATTATAAATGTTCAAATCTCCTTAGTAAATTCAATTAGGTGGTGTATTAGTCAGCCAAATGGGTGCTGATGCAAAATATCAGAAATTGGTTGGTTTTTATAAAGGGTATTTATTTGGGATAGGAGCTTAAAGATACCAGGCCATAAAGCATAAGTTATTTCCCTCACCAAAGTCTATTTTCACACATTGGAGCAAGATAGCTGCCAACATCTGCAAGGGTTCAGGCTTCCTGGGTTCCTCCCTTCCTATGGCTTGCTTTTCTTTCCTCTGTGTACTTACTTCCAGGGGCTCCAGCTTAAGGCTTCAGCATCAAACTCCAAGATCAAAACTCCACATCAAAAAACCTCAACTCTGTCCTTTGCCATGCCTTTTATCTGTGAGTCTCCACTCACACAGAGGCAGGGACTCAATGCCCTACTGACATGGCCCAATCAAAGCCCTAATCATAACTCAATCATACCTAGGTACAGACCAGACTACAAACATAATCCAATATCTATTTTAGGAATTCATAACCATACTAAACTGCTACAGATAGTTAAAGAGATTAAGGATATTAAGAAGACACTGGATGAGCACAAAGAAGAATTTGAAAGGATACATAGGGAAACGGACTTGGCCCAGTGGTTAGGGCATCCGTCTACCACATGGGAGGTCCGCGGTTCAAACCCCAGGCCTCCTTGACCCGTGTGGAGCTGGCCCATGCACAGTGCTGATGCGCGCAAGGAGTGCCGCGCCACACAGGGGTGTCCCCCGCGTAAGGGAGCCCCACGCGCAAGGAGTGCACCCGTAAGGAGAGCCGCCCAGCGTGAAAGAAAGTGCAGCCTGCCCAGGAATGGCGCAGCCCACACTTCCCGTGCCGCTGATGACAACAGAAGCGGCCAAAGAAACAAGACGCAGCAAATAGACACAGAGAACGGACAACTGGGGGAGGGGGGGAATTAAATAAATAAATAAAAATCTTTAAAAAAAAAAAAAAGAGGGAAACGGACTTTGGCCCAGTGGTTAGGGCGTCCGTCTACCACATGGGAGGTCCGCGGTTCAAACCCCGGGCCTCCTTGACCCGTGTGGAGCTGGCCATGCGCAGCGCTGATGCGCGCAAGGAGTGCCGTGCCACGCAAGGGTGTCCCCCCAAGGAGTGTGCCCATGAGGAGAGCCGCCCAGCGTGAAAAGAAAGAGCAGCCTGCCCAGGAATGGCGCCACCCACACTTCCCGTGCCGCTGACGACAACAGAAGCGGACAAAGAAACAAAGATGCAGCAAATAGACACCAAGAACAGACAACCAGGGGAGGGGAGGAAATTAAATAAATAAATAAATCTTAAAAAAAAAAGAAAGGATACATAGAAAAATAGCAGATCTTATGGGAATGAAGGGTGCAATAAATGAAATTTTAAAAGAACATTGGAATCATATAAAAGCAGATTTGAGGAGGCTGAAGAAAAGATTGGTGAGCTTGAAGAAATGGCCTTTGAAAGTGAGCATACAGGGAAGCGGACCTGGCCCAGTGGTTAGGGCGTCCATCTACCACATGGGAGGTCCGCGGTTCAAACCCCAGGCCTCCTTGACCCGTGTGGAGCTGGCCCATGTGCAGTGCTGATGTGCGCAAGGAGTCCCGTGCCACGCAGGGTGTCCCCCACGTAGGGGAGCCACACACAAAAGGAGTGCGCCCCATAAGGAGAGCTGCCCAGCATGAAATAAAAAAGTTCAGCCTGCCCAGGAATGGCACCACCCACACGGAGAGCTGACACAACAAGATGACACAACAAAAAGAGACACAGATTTCCATGCCTCTGACAACAACAGAAGCGGACAAAAGAACAACATGCCCCAAAATGGACACAGAAAACAGACAACTGGGGTGGGGAGGGGGGTGAGGGAAGGGGAGAGAAATAAAAAATAAATAAATCTTTAAAATAAAAGAAAGTGAGCATACAAAAGAATAGATGAGGAAAAGAATGGAAAAAATTAAACAAGGTCTCAGGGAATTAAATCACAGCAAAAGACATGCAAACATATGTGGCATGGGTGTCCCAGAAGGAGAAGATAAGGGAAAAGCAGGAAGTGGACCTGTCCCAGTGGTTAAGGCATCTGTCTACCACATGGGAGGGCTGCGTTTCAAACCCCAGGCCTCCTTGATCTGTGTGGAGCTGGCCCATGCACAGTGCTGATGCATGCAAGGAGTGCCGTGCCATGCAGGGGTGTCCCCGCGTAGGGGAGCACCACGTGCAAGGAGTGCGCCCCATAAGGAGAGCCGCCCAGTGTGAAAGAAAGTTCAGCCTGCTTAGGAATGGCACCAAATACATGGAGAGCTGACACAAGAAGATGATGCAACAAAAAGAAACAGATTCCCATGCCGCTGACACCAACAGAAGCGGACAAAGAAGAACACACAGCAAATAGACACAGATAACAGACAACTGGGGTGGGGCAGGGAGGGGGTAGAAATAAATAAATAAATCTTTTTTAAAAAAAAGGGAAAAGGAGAGAAGAAATATTTGAAGAAATAATGGTAGCCCTTTTGAAGGACATAGATATCCATGTCCAAGAAGCACAATGTACTCCCATACAAAAACATCCAAATAGACCAACTCTGAGACACATACTAATCAGAATGTCAAATGCCAAAGACAGAGAATTCTGAGAATAGCAAGAGAAAAGCAATGCATAACATAAAGGATACCCAATAAAATTAAGTGCTGATTTCTCACCAGAAACCATGGAGGCAAGAAGACAGTGGTATGATATATTTAAGATTCAAGAGAAAAATTTCTAGCCAAGAATCTTATATCCAGCAAGATCGTCTTTCAAAATGAGGTGAGTTTAGAATATTCACAGGTAGGGAAATGGACTTGGCCCAGTGGTTGGGGCATCCGTCCACCACATGGGAGGTCCGTGGTTCAAATCCCAGACCTCCTTGACCCATGCGGAGCTGGCCCACATGCAGTGCTGATGCATGCAAGGAGTGCCATGCCATGCAGGGGTGTCTCCACGCAGGGGAGCCCCACGTGCAAGGAGTGTGCCCTGTAAGGAGAGCCGCCCAGCACGAAAGAAAGTTCAGCCTGCCCAGGAATGGCGCCGCACACACGGAGAGTTGACGCAGCAAGATGACGCAACAAAAAGAAACACAGATTCCTGTGCTGCTGACAACAACAGAAGCGGACAAAGAAGAAACATGCAGCAAATAGACACAGAGAACAGACAACTGGAGGTGGGGGGGGGAGAAATAAAATAAATAAATAAATCTTAAAAATATATATATATATTTAAAAAATAATAATAGGGTGTGTTGGGGCAAAATACATCAAATGTAAGATAATGACTATATTTAGAAAGATTTTGAGACTATTCTTTTGTAATTTGTAACTAACGTCTCACAACAATGCAAGTTGTCAGTGGAGGGTTGATGTATGGGACCCCCACGTGATGTTATGCATGTTTGCTTTGTAAGTTCACAACTTTACTATACACTTATTGTTTATGTATGTTCATATGGAAATGATATAAAGAAAATAATGATAACAGGGCGGGTTGGGGAAAATATTTTGGTTAGTAGTAATATTTTGACATTAAAACATTAAAAATATTTAACAGCAATGCAAGGTTGGGAAGCAAATGTGGCTCAAGTGATAGAGCTTCCACCTACCATATGGGAGGACCCAGGTTCGATCCCTTGGGCCTTCTGGTGAAAAAGAAGAAGAGAAAGCGTTCTCACATGGCAAACCAGTGCCTGTGCAAGTGCCCTCATAGTGAGCCAGTCCCTGCGCAAGTGAGTCACACAGCAAATGATGATGCAACAAAAGAGAGAGGAAGGGGAGAGCCAAGGTGAAACACAGCAGAAACCAGGAACTGAGGTGGCAAAATTGACAAGGAACCTCTCTCCACATCAGAGGTCCCCAGGATCGAATCCTGGTGAATCCTGGAGGAGAGAAGATGAGAAGAGAAGACAGCACAGACAGCAAACATAGCAGGGCTGGAGGAGGGGAAGGGGGGTAAATAAATAAATAAATATTTTTTTAAAAAATCAATGCAAGGTATTGGTGGTAGGGTGAGGTACAAGAGTCCTGTATGATATCATACACGTTTGTCTTGTAACTTCACAACTATTACTATACACTTATTCTTTATGTATGTTTATGTATGAGTGATATACTTCAATAAATTTTAAAAAACTGAAGGGAGAAATGGTCATCTCTACAATAATCGTTGGAGACTTCAACACACCACTAACATCAATAGATAGAATAGCTAGAGAGAAGAACAACCAGTAACAGAGAACATGAACAATATGATAAATGAGCTAGACCTAACAGACATATACAGAACATTGCACCCAAACTCAGAAGATTTTTCATTCTTTTCAAGTGTCCATGGATCTTTCTCCAGGATAGACCACATGTTAGGTCACAATACAGCTCTCAATAAATATAAAAAGACTGAAATTATACAAAACACCTTCTCAGATCAAAACAGAATTATACTGGAAATCAATAATAGACAGGAAAGAGGTAAATTTGCAATTCTGTGATGGCTAAATTACACACTCCTAAATAATCAATGGGTCAAGGAATCAATTACAAGTGAAATTAGTAAATATATTGAGACAAATGAAGATGAGAATACAACTTATCAAAGCCTATGGAGTACAGGGAAGGCAGTCTTGAGAGGAAAATTTGAAGCTCACAATACCTGTATTAAAAAAGAAGAAAAAGCTAAAATCAAAGCTCTAACTGAACAACTGGAGAAACTAGAAAAAAGAACAGCAAACCAATCCCAACACAAGCAGAAGGGAAGAAATAATAAAAATTAGAGCAGAAATAAATGAAATTGAGAAGAAGAACAACAACAAAAAGAGGAAATCAACAAAACCAAAAGCTGGTTCTTTGAGGAGATCAATAAAATTGAGAGATCCATAGCCTGACTAAGAAATAAAAAAAGAGAGAAGATGCAAATACATACAACCAGAGATGAAAAGGGGCTAAGTTATGACTGACCCCACAGAAATAAAAAGGATCATAAGAGGATATTATGAAAAACTGTATTCTAGTAAATGAGACAACCTAGATGAATGGACAAATTCCTAGAAAAGCACAAACAACCTGCGCTAATACTACAAGAAATACAAGAACTTAAGCCAATCAATTTAAAGAGATGGAATCAGTGATCAGAAATCTCCCAACAAGTAAAAGTCCAGGACAAAATGGCTTCCCAGGTGAATTCCACCAAACATTTTGAAAAGAAGTAACAGTAATCCTGTTTAAACTCTTCCAAAAAATTGAAGAGGAAAAAAAATTACCCAACACATTTTAGGTAGCTAACACCACCCTAATACTAAAGCCAGATAATGACACTACAAGAAAAGCAAGTTACAGACCAATCTATGAAGAACATAGATGCAAAAATTCTCAACAAAATATTCGCAAATTGAAGCCAACATCATATCAAAAGACTTATACATTATGATCAAGTGGGATTTATTCCTGGTATGCAAGGCTGGTTCAACATAAGAAAATCAATCAACTTAATATACTACATTTACAAAGTGAACAGAAAAAAACACATCATCTCAATCAATGCAGAAAAGGCATTTGACAAAATCCAGCATCCTTTCTTGATTAAAAACATTTTGAAAAATAGGAGTAAAGGGGAAATTCCTTAATATGATAAAAGGCATATATGAAAAACCCACATCCAACATTGTACTCAATGGGGAAAGGTTGAAAACTTTCCCTCTAAGACTGGGACCTAGACAAAGATGCTCACTGTCACCATAGTTATTCACCATTGCACTAGAAATTCTAGCTAGAGCAATTAGGCAAAAAAAAAAAAAAAGGCATCCAAATAGGAAAAGAGAAAGTAAAACTCTCACTATTTGTGGATGACCTATAGTTAGAAAATTCTGAACTGTCTATGACAAAGCTACTTGAGCTAATAAATGAGTTCAGCAAAGTGGTAGGATACAAGATCAACACGCAAAAATGAGTAATGTTTTTGTACACTAGTATTGGACAATTTGAGGAGGAAATCAGGGGAAAAAATTCCATTTACAATAGCAACAAAAAGACTCAAATACCTAGGAATCAACTTAACCAAAGAAGTACCGGACCTGTATGCAGAAAACTGCAAAAGAATGCTAAAAGAACTATTGAAGACCTAACAAATGGAAAGGCATTCTGTGCTTATGGATTGGAAGACTAAATATTGTGAAGATGTCAATCCTACCCAAAATGATTCATAGATTCAATGCAATAACAATCAAAATTCCAACAGCCTACTTTATGGAAATAGAAAAGGCAATTACCAAATTTATTTGGAAGGGAAAGTGTACCTGAATAGCCAAAAACATTCTAAAAAAAGAGTGACATGGGAGAATTTCACTGCTGGATTTTGAAGCATATTACAAAGCAACAGTAGTCAAAACAGCATGGTACTGGCTACAGATAGACACATTGATCAGTGGAGTAGAACTGAGAGTCCAGAAATAAACCCTTACCTCTATGGCCAACTGTTTTTTGACCAGCCTACCAAAACCATGTTAACAGGACAAAACAGTCTTTCCAACAAATGTTGCTGGGAGAACTGGATATCTGTAACTGAAAGAATGAAAGAGGACCCCTATCTCATTCCCTACACAAGAATCAACTCAAAATGGATCAAAGATCTAAATATAAAAGCTAGGACCATAAAAGAAAATGTAAGGAAACATCTTCAAGACTTTGTAATAGGTGGTATTTCTTGGACCTTAAACCCAAAGCACATGCAACAAAAGAAAAATGAGATAAATTGGACCTCTTCAAAATTAAACACTTTTGCACCTCACAAGACTTTGTCAAAAGGATGAAAATGCAGCTGACTCAATGGGAAAATATTTTGTAATCACATGTCCAATAAGGGTTTAATATCCATGATTTATAAACAGACATTACAACTCAACAATAAAAAGACAAACGACCCGATTTAAAAATGGGCAAAAGACTTGAATAGACATTTGTCCAAAGAAGAAATACAATGGCTAAAAAACACATGGAAAAAAATGTTCAGCATCACTAATAACTAGGGATAAAAACTCCATGAGAGGAAAACGGATGTGGCTCAACCATTTAAGCTCCCATCTACCATATAGGAGGTCCAGGATTCGATGCCCAGGGCCTCCTGGTGAGGGCAAGCTGGTCCATGCAATGAGCTGGCCCATGTGGAGTGCTGGCCCATGCGGGAGTGCAGCCCCATGCAGGAATGCCGCCCTGCATGAAAATGCCACCCCACGCAGGAAAGCTGCCTCATGCAGGACGGCCAACCAACACAAGGAGCTGGCGCAGCAAGATGACGCAACAAGAGACACAGAGGAGAGAAAATAAGAAGGTAGCAGAACAGGGAGCTGAGGTGGCACAAGAGAGTGGTCACCTCTCTCCCACTTGGGACGGTCCCAGGATCGGTTCCTGGAACCGCCTAATGAAATATACACAGTGAATGGACACAGAGAGCAGACAACAGGGGGGATGGGGGTGCAGGGAGAGAAAAAAAAATCTTTACCAAAAAAAACCTCCATGAGATATCATTTCCCACCTATCAGAATGGCAACTATTAAAAAGAAGGAGAACAAGTGTTGGAGAGGATGAAGAGAGATAGGAATGCTTATACACTGTTGGTGGAATGTAGTATGGTACAGCCACCATGGAGAACTGTTTGGCAGTCCCTTAAGAAGTTGAATACAGATTTGCACATGACGGTGCAATACCATTACCAGGTATATATGCAGAAGAACTGAGAACGGTGACACAAATACACATTTGTATACCATTGTTCACAGTGGCATTGTTCACAATGGCCAAAAGCAGCAAACAGCCAGGTGTCCATCAACTGATGAATGAATAAGCAAAGTGTGGTGCATTCGCACAATGGAATATTATGTAGCTGTAAGAAGAAATGAAGTCATAAAGAATAAGACAACATGAATGAATGAACCTGGAGGACATTATGTTGAGTGGAGCAAGTCAGACACAAAAGGACAAAATACTGTATGATTGTGCTACTACAAACTAAATATATTGTGTAACATATTGTACAATTCCATTTATATGAAATGTAAATATAAATCAATTTATCAAGGTGAAATTAGATTAGTGGTTTGTAGGACTGTGGAATGCTAAAAGGTATGGAGATTTTCTTTTTGGAGTAATAAAATTGTTCCAAAAATTTTTGTAATGATGAATGCACAACATTGATTATACACTTTAAATAGATCATATGGTATGTATTATATCTCAGTAAAACTGCTTAATAAACAATTGTACTAGAATAGCAGAAATAGCATCTTGTATAGCAGGAGAGTTATAGAGAGATTAGGAAGTGAAGAATTTTCTTGTTTATCTGTTTTTTTGTTTATTATTATTGAAATGAAGAAAATGCTTAATAATGATTGATGTGATGAATCCAGAACTATGTGATTATACCAAATACCATTGACTGTACACTTTGGAAGAATTGTATACTTTATTAATATAAATAAAATGATTTGTCTAAAAAAGTATGATTGGTACGTATCTTTTTCTTTTTTTTTAAGATTTATTTATTTGTTTATTTCTCTCCCCATCCTCCCTTCCCCCGCTCCCACCCTGGTTGTCTGTTCTCTGTGTCTATTTGCTGCGTCTTCTTTGTCCACTTCTGTTGTCAGCGACTCGGGAATCTGTGTTTCTTTTAGTTGCAGTCATCTTATTGTGTCAGCTGTCTGTGTGTTCGGCACCATTCCTAGGCAGGCTGCACTTTCTTTCGCGCTGGGCGGCTGTCCTTACGGAGCACACTCCTTGCGCATTGGGCTCCCCTACGTGGCAGGGCACTCCTTGCGCGCATCAGCACTGCACGTGGGCCGGCTCCACACGGGTCAAGGAGGCCCAGGGTTTGAACCGCGGGCCTCCCATGTGGCAGACGGACACCCTAACCACTGGGCCAAGTTCGCCGCCATGTTACATATCTTAGATGTTAAATTTTAACCCAGTGGTAACCACAAGGAATAGACATGAAAAATATATCCAGGAAGAAATGAGAAGTGACTCAAAATGGCACAATACAACATTGTAGCTGTTTGATTATTGATGAATTCCAAAAAGAAATATTGGATTATGTTTGTAAACTGATCTTTTCTTCTGGGCATATTAGATTACATTGGATTCATAGGTTTACTTAATTAAGTAATTATGTAAACCTCTTGGGCCAGTAGGGCGTTGAGTCCCCTCCCTTTGGTGGGTGGGGACTCAGAGATAAAAGGCATGGCAAAGGGCAGAGTTAAAAGTGTTTTTGAGGTTGGAGTTTTGATGTTGGAGTTTGATGATGAAGACTTAAGCTGGAGCCCCAGGGAGAGAGGAACCCTGAACACAGAGAGAAGCAAGACCCTGGAAGACCCTGGAAGGGAGGAACCCAGGAAGCCTGTCCACAGCCATTTTGCTCCAACATGTGAAAATAGACTGGTAAGGGAAGTAACTTATGCTTTATGGCCTGATATCTCTAGGTTCCTACCCCAAATAAATACCCTTTATAAAAACCAACCAATTTCTGGTATTTTGCATCAGTACCCCTTTGGCTGGCTAATACAAACACAAATTAATATGAAAGAATGCATTAATATAAGAATTGAGGGGCAAAATAGGTATGAGACTTAAAAAGATTAAATAGCAAAATGGCAGAAAAAACACCTGCACTTTCAGCAGTGACTTTAAATGTAAATAGATTAAACCTGCAGTCAAAATGCAGAGTGGTAGAACAGAAAAAAAGGTGTGGCCCAACTATATGCTGTCCACAACAGAATCACCTTAAATGCAAAGATATAAGTAGGTTGAGCACAAAATGATGAGGAAAAATATACCATGCAAGTAGTAGCCAAAAGAGAGCTATACTAATACTGGATAAAATAGACTTTAATTCAATAACAATCATGAGGGATAAAGATAATTATTATATGCTGATATAGGGGTCAGTTCAACAAGAAGATGCAGCAATTAAAAATATATAGGGGAAGTAGATGTGGCTCAAGTAATTGAGCTCCCACCTACCACATGCGATGTCTTCAGTTCAGTTCCTGGTCCTCCTGGAGAAAACGAGTAAGACAGCAAGCTGGTGTGATGTGCTGGCACGATGAGGTGATGCAACAAGATGATATAACAAGGAGATACAAGAGGAATCACAATGAGAGAGAACAAAGTAGGGAGCAAAGGTGGCTCAAGCGATTGAGTGCCTCTTTCCTACATTGGAGGTCCCAGGTTCTGGTCCCAGTGCCTCCTAAAGAGAAGGTGAGTAGACACAGAAAGCACACAGTGAATGGACATGGAGAGCAGACCACAGGCACAAATAATGGGGGGGGAGGGGGTAAGTAAATAAATGTAAAAAAAAATATATATATATATATGTAGGTATGTAGGGGATCAGATGTGGTTCAAACAGTTGAGTGTTTGCTTCCCACATGGGCGGTCTGGGAGCAGTTCCCAGTACATCCTAAAAAACAGTAACAAGAACAACAACAAACAAAATAAATGAAAAAAACCGACTCAGGGGAGCCAATGTGGGTCAGTGGTTGAGGGCCAGCTTCCCCATACAAGGTCCCGGGTTCAATCCCCGGCCCCCAGTACCTAAAAATAAAAATAATATGCACCTAACAGCATAGCCCCAAAATATATAAAGCAAATACTAACAGGTTTGAAGTGAGAAATTGACAGTTCTATATTAATTGTAGCAGATTTTAATATACCGCTTTCAATAATGGATAGAACATCTGGATAGAAGATTAATGAGGAAGTACAAAATTTGAATGATATTCTAAACCAATTAGTCCTAACAGACTTATAAAGAATACTAGATAAAGATGTGAGGGTGATCTGACTGCGACATCTGTTGCCCCATTGACCGACAGGGTTGATTTGGCTGATCTGGCTGGCTAGGTGGGTGTTCACTTCCTCCCTCACTGCTCCATGTGCATCCCTCCCAAAACTGCATGCTTGGTCGAAGAGCATGACCTTCCCCGCTAGAGGAGGACCATTCTTCAGTCAAGGGTATACAAGTAGCTGTGCTCCCCTGCTAGAACCTCCAAACAAGCTCTCAAGAATACTAGTTTGATGAAGAAAAAGAGAGACTACAAATTACTAACATCAGAAATGAAAGGGAAACATTGCTACTGTAATTTTTTATTTCACTGACCCTAGTGAAATAAGAGGACATGGAGAGTATACTATGAACTGTGCACTAAAAAATTAGATAAACTTGATGAAATTGAAAAATTCCTAGAATCATGCAAACAGCTTCAATGACCCAAGAAGAAATAGATGCTCTCAACAAACTAATAGCCAGTAAAAAGGTAGAATCAGTCATCAAAACCTCCCAGATGGCTTCACAAGGGAATTTTACCAAACATTCCAAGAAGAATTAATACTAATCCTACTCAAACTCTTCCAAAAAATTGAAGAGGAGTTTGCACACCCGAACTCTTTCTATGAGGCCAACACCACTGTCATCCCAAAACTACATAGTGACCCACAAGAAAAGAAAATTACAGCCCAATATCTCTTATGACTGTAGATGCAAAAATCCTCAACAAAATACTAGCAAACAGAATCCAACAGCACATTAAAAGAATTAGAACCAGGATCAGGTGGGATTTATCCCAGCTAAGGAAGGTTGGTTCAACATAAGAAAAGCAATTAATGGACTACATCACATTAATAGAATAAAGGGGGAAAAACACATGATTTTATCAATTGATGCACAAAAGGCCATAGAAAACATCCAATGCCCTTCCTGATGAAAAACACTTAGGAAACTAGTAAAAGAAGGAAACTTCCTCAACGTGATAAAGGGCATATAAGAAAACCCACAGCTAACATCATACTTTTAGGGTTTCAGTGTCCCCAGTTTCATCAGGATCTGTCCATATGTCCTCATTCCAATTTTCAGAATCCCATTACTTCTGAAATAATGCCCTCACTTTATTTTTTATTTTTCGAGGTACCGAAGCCGAAGATTGAACCCTGGACCTTGTCTGTGGAAAACCAGTACTCAACCACTGAGTCACATCAGTTCCCCTGAGTTGGCTTTTCATTTGTTTGCTTATTGTTTGCTTTTAGGAGGCACCGAGGAATGAACGCAGGACCTCCCCTGTGGGGACCAGGTACTCAACTGCTTGAGCTACATCTACTCTCCTGCCCTCACTTTAACAAACACCTTGAAAGGCTTGGAATTCAATTTGCATTGTAATGCAGCCACTTGCAGAATGAAAGTCTGGGTTTGGTTTTCAGGAATCTCAATTCTACAGCTATAGGAGATAAGGGTTTCTTTTGGGGCAGACATAGAAGCTTCAGGTCATTTATGCAGCTCTCAACCTGGCATTTCGAAGCCCTGAGTTCATCCTTTTCTTTATCTACTTTCTTCAGCACATTTAGGAGAAACCAGCCAATCTCATTATACTTGTTAGTTAGACAGAGATATTTTAAGGTTTCAAGTACATGGTCACCCAGAATTTTACCTTTTATTGGTATTTGATTAGGAGTATTTAGTGATGCTATTTTGTGTATCTCTATTGACACATTACACCAAGGACTTTTGGTGCCCCCTTTACCATGGGGAATAGAATCTAGAGTCATCACTGCCTTTAAATCTAGTCAGATTAGAGAACCAATACCAGAAACTGCAGAACCAATTCAGAAAACTCATCCTTAAGATTATGTCCCTCTAAAACTACTCTCATTTCCAAATGAATCAGTCAAGTTTCTTCAGAGAAATAGGACACAATAAGAGATTTATTTTAAGACATTAGCTCAGTGATTGTGGTAGGGGCAAGTCCAAAATCTGTAGGGCAGGCTAGCAGGTTGGAAATTCAGTCAGAAGTTGATATTGCAATCATGAAGCACAATTTCTTCTTCTCCAGGAAACCTAATTTTTCACTCTTAGAATCTTGAGCTGAGTAGATGAACTTACCCCTCCCAAATTATTCTGGATTATCTCCTTTACTTAAATTTAACTGACTGTAGATATTAAGCTCATCTACAAAATACCTACACAACGATACCTATATTAATGTTTGATTAAATGACTAGGTACCATAGCCCAGCTAAATTTACACATAAAACAACCACCTGTGGTAGATTGAATCATGTATCCCAATAAAAGGCATGTTCTTAATCCTAATTTGCATTCCTGTCAGTGACAACCCATTTGTACATAGGATACTTTGGCAATGTTTTGGTGGTTTGGAGCTGTATGTATCCCCCCAAGAAAACATGTTCTTCAACTTAATTCATTCCTGTGAATGTGAACCCATTGTAAGTAGGACCTTTGATGAGGTTACTTCAGTTAAGGTGTGGCCTGGCTTTGTTCTTAATCCTATTACTGGAGTCCTTCATAAACAGAATGAAATTCAGAAAGACAGAGAAAATCAGCAAGAAACTGAAATTCAATGAAACCCAGAAGAGAAGAAAAGAAACCCACAGAGAGAGTAACCTGAAGCTGAAATCAATGAACCTAGGAGAGAAGGGAGAGACCAGGAGATGCTGCCATGTGCCTTGCCATGTGACAAGCTCAGGGCCAAGGATTGCCAGCAGTTAGCCGCAGAATATCCCAGTCTTTGGGAAGAAAGCATTGCCTTGATGACACCTTGATTTGGACTTTTATTTAGCCTCAAAACCATGAGATAATAAATTTCCATTGTTTAACACAAACCATTTCATAGTATTTGCTTGAGCAGCTAAGGAAACCAAAACAGATGTATTATCAGTTAAAGTATAGACTCATTGTGAATAGGATCTTCTAAGATCCTATATAGGTGTGGCCAAACTGAATCAGAGTGGGCCTTAATTCATATTACTGGAAGCCTTATAAATAGAGGAAATTCAGGGAGCAGGTATAGTTCAGTGGTTGAGCACCTGCTCCCCATGTATAAGATCCTGGGTTCAATCCTCGGTACTCCTAAAAAATATAAAAATATAAAAATAGAGGAAATTCAGGCACACTCAATTAGTAGAAGTTGTAGAAACTGGAAGTCAGAAATCATGTTATGCAGGCAGAGATGTAAACCAAGCTACCCACGGATTATGGCAAGCCAGAACCAGAACACTACAGACTTTATGGGGAAACATGACCTATCAAGACCTTGATGGTGGACTTCTACCCTTCAAAACTGTGAGCCAATAAATTCTTGTTGTTTAAACCAACTCTTCATGTGGTATTTGTCATAGCAACTGTGGCAAATTAAGATACCATCCCATCAAGGAAGAAGATGTCATGGTATATTAGTCTTCTTTGCTGCCTAACAAATTGTCACAAACTTAGCATCTTAAAACCATATCTGGCAGCAGATGTAACTCAAGTGGTTTAGCTTCTGCTTCCCATGTACAGGGTTCTGGATTCAACTTCTGGTACCTCCTAAAAACAAACAAATGAAGAACTCAACTTTCATTGGGGGGAGCGGACGTAGCTCAATGGTTGAGCACCTGCTTCCCATGTACAAGGTCCTAGGTTCATCCCTGGTACCTCCAAAAAAAACAAAACCCATATCCATTTATTTTCTCAAGGGTCTGTAAGTCAGAATTTTGGGTAACTCAATAGTCAAAATCAAGTTGTCAATCAAGCTGGGCTCTTATCTGGAGGCTTGGAGGAGAATCTGTTTCCAAGCTTGTTCAGGTTGTTGGCAGAATTCAGTTCTATGGGGTTATAAGACTGAGGTACCTATTTTCTTTCTGACAGTTGGCCAAGGGTCACTCTTTATTGCTAGAGTTCTCTTGCATTCCTTGGCACGTGGCCCTCTCTATTTTCAAATTCACAATAGCACTTCAAGTCCTTCCTGGCTACAGTTCTCTCCAATTTCCCCTGCCTGCCTTTTCTGCCATTAGCCAGAAAAAGTTCCTTGCTTTTGAGAACTCATGTGATTAGAATAGCTCCACCTGGATAATTTCTCCCTTTTAAGGTCAACTGTGTCATGTAATATAACATAATGATGAGAATGATGTCTCTCACCTTCACAGGTTCTAGGGATTAGAGATTATGGAATCTTTGGGCCCATTCCTAGCAATTCTGCCTGTCACACATGACACCCAGGATATCGACAAGGGAAGAGGGGCAAGGGAATCCTTAAGGAGTGCTGCAAAGCAGATTTAGGGAGAGTCCTCAGACAGATTGGAGTAAAAGGATTGTGGGAGGGAGGTGGAACTGACAGATTATCTGGTAATTCTGATCCTGTATAAAAACTAGGTTGGGGGAAACGGACTTTGGCCCAGTGGTTAGGGCGTCCGTCTACCATATGGGAGGTCCGCGGTTCAAACCCCGGGCCTCCTTGACCCGTGTGGAGCTGGCCATGCGCAGTGCTGATGCGCGCAAGGAGTGCCGTGCCACGCAAGGGTGTCCCCCGCGTGGGGGAGCCCCCACGCGCAAGGAGTGTGCCCGTGAGGAGAGCCGCCCAGCGTGAAAAGAAAGTGCAGCCTGCCCAGGAATGGCGCCGCCCACACTTCCCGTGCCGCTGACGACAACAGAAGCAGACAAAGAAACAAAAGCAGACAAAGAAACAAGACACAACAAATAGACACCAAGAACAGACAACCAGGGGAGGGGGGGAAATTAAATAAATAAATAAATCTTTAAAAAAAAAAAAAAAAACTAGGTTGGAGTCACTTTACTGAGAACACTTTAATGGTGTGGGACAATTTACTCCAAGGAAAAAAGTTGCCAAGAAAAGAAAAAGAAAGGAATTTGTTGGAGATTTAACCTTTACTTCTATGTAAAGAAATTATTCTGTACCAAGAATAATATCTAAAGCTGCAAAATCAGGAAATGCATTTAATTTGGAAAGATGAAGTTGAATATCAGAAAAAAAAACAGTTGAAAAATTAAAAGTTGTTACTTATGGGGAGGAAATTAGGGATGGGAGGAACAGAAAACAGCTGTTTTTAGTTTTTTGCTTTTGTCGTTGTTAGAAACCTTGTAGTACTATGAACTGTTTTTTAATAATACATATTATTTTTATAAAAATTGAAATTAAGTCGTAAAAATTTCAAAACAGAAAGCCTGTACCACCCATCACCTAAGAATCTGTGCTCTTAAATTTAAAATGAGGGAAGCGGATGTGGCTCAACTGATAGAGTGTCCGCCTACCATATAGGAGGTCCAGGGTTCAAACCCAGGGCCTCCTAGCCCATGTGGTGAGCTAGCCCACACACAGCGCTGCCATGCTCAAGGAGTGCCATGCCACACAGGGGTGCCCCCCATGTAGGGGTGCCCCACGCACAAGGAGTGCGCCCCTCAAGGAGAGCTGCCCCATGGGAAAAAAAAGTGCAGCCTGCCCAGGAGTGGCACCGCACATGTGGAGAGCTGATGCAGCAAGATGCCACAACAAAAAGAGACAGATTCCCAGCACCACGGAGAATGCAAGCAGACAGAAGAACATACAGTGAATGGACACAAGAGAGCAGACAACGGGGTGGGGGAAGAAGGGGAGAGAAATAAATAAAACAAATCTTTAAAAAAATTTTTAAATGAGCAAGAAAGTGAAAGAAAAGGGAGGAAATATTAGAAGGTTTAAGGAAAAATTGGATAGCAGTTGTAAAACAACTTCGAATACATGCAATTCAGAAACAGGGATGATTATCTTAGAATTTCCACTTCTTTTTACTCTTTCAATTGCCACCAGATTTGGAATAACCACCAGATGGCACTGTTATTTTAAAATTCAAAATTTTATAATATTGTAAAATGTTAATTTACTAACAATGTTGTAGTATAAAACTATAATCTGACCTAGATTAAGGGGAAAATAGCATGAGATTTTCCTTAAGACTCTCATAAAGCAGAAGTAAGTGGAGAGATATATTTTAAATTCCTAAAGAGAATAATACTTTGTATCATTTAAATAGGATGTGATACTCTAATTTATTGTATATTTTTAATGTTTCCAAAATTATAATAAAATGCTCGAACTCGTCTTCTCTTGTTTTGCTACTAGTAAAGTTTACCAACTTTAATTTTCCAATATTAAAAAGTAATTTTCAAATACTTAGAAGATTGAAAATGCCTACTTAAATTGAAATAACAAAGAATATAACATTGAAACAATGTTAAGTTTAAGTTATCAAATAAGGGCTTGTCTAACCCTGCTCTTGCATAACAATATTTTAAAAATATTTAATGCAGTAACAATCAAATTTGTTACCTTCCTCCCACAGAAATAATTTTTTCATCCAAATCCAGGATAAACATATATAAAAGTGTATTTGTTTATGGCTGAAATTAAACAACACTTATTTTTAAAACCTTTCACATACTCTGACATTTTCTAACCTATTTTATTTTTATCTAACATAATCTATCTTGTTTTCCTCCCAAAATTGAAAAGGTAATTATAATGTACTAAATTAGTTTGATGACTCATTGATGGGCCATAACATATGATCTGAAAAGCATTGCTTTAGTATATTTTAATTGCTAGTTTGTAACTTGCCTTTTAAGATAGTTTAGCCTTCTCCCGTCAAATACAAAATTATTAATTAATCATCAGAGGTAAGCAATACAATGTGACCAAGAGCAGATGCTTTCATGGCTTTGGAAGAGTCTGGCATCTCTTGATAGCCCATGTGGTGAGCTAGCCCACACACAGTGCTGCCATGCTCAAGGAGTGCCATGCCACACAGGGGTGTCCCCCATGTAGGGGTGCCCCACGCACAAGGAGTGCGCCCCTCAAGGAGAGCTGCCCCATTGTCCATCATTATCTCCTAGTTAGTTGTGCTGGGTGAGTCCAATGAATTGGAGAGTAGGTGTTGCAACTCTGCTGAAATTTAGGGCTCAGTTGGCACATGGATCAAAGATTTAAGTCTCTGGGACATATATTTCTCAAGTATCATGCTAAAGTTACCTTAACTTTTAAAAAATAGGTGTATAATTTTCATTTAAAAGAATGTACCCTAAATTACTTTTACCATTCTTGTTTGTGATGGATTTTAGATTGTTTCAAAATTGTCTCTATTATAAAGAGTATTATAGTATAAGCCCTGTATGCACATCACTTCTCATTAGTCACATTATATTTCCATAGACTACATCCCTAGAAATAAGACTGGTTGATCAATGGATATTGCCATTTAAAACCTTCTAGCAAGGTTGTGCAAATAATTTACACCAGGATTTCTCAACCTCAGCACTATTGTCATTTTGGGTTTGATAATTGTTTGTTGTGAGGGGCTATCATGTATATTGTCAAATGTTTAGCAGCATTCCTGTACCCACTAAAAGCCAGTAGCATACCATGACCCACCTCAGTTTTGACAACCAAATAAGGCTCTAAATACTTCCCACTGTCCCCAAAAGAGCAAAATCACCACTGGTTGAATTTACACTATCTCAATAAGGAAGCAAAAATGTCAATGTCATCAAAGACAAGAAGAAAAAAAAAGGCCGAGGAATTCTAACAGATAAAGAAGATGTGACAACTAAATGCAACATATGATCCTGAATTGAATCCTATATAGAAAACAAATTTCTATAAAGAACATTATTAGGACAACTGACAAATTGGAATATGGACAATAGATTAGATAAAAATATTGTGTATATGATACATTTTCTGAATCTGATAACTGTACTGAAGTTATGTGAAAGAGTATTGGGGGAAGTGGACTTGGCCCAATGGATAGGGCATCCGCCTACCAAATGGGAGGTCCGTGGTTCAAACCCCAGGCCTCTTTGACCCGTGTGGAGCTGGCCCATGATCAGTGCTGATGCGTGCAAAGAGTGCCGTGCCACGCAGGGGTGTCCCCCGTGCAGGGGAGCCCCAGGTGCAAGGAGTGTGCCCCATAAGGAGAGCCGCCCAGTGTGAAAGAAAGTGCAGCCTGCCCAAGAATGGTGCTGCACACATGGAGAGCTGACACAGCAAGATGACGCAACAAAAAAAAAAGAAACACAGATTCCTGGTACTGCTGATAAGGATAGAAGTGGTTACAGAAGAACACACAGTGAAAGGCACACAGAGCAGACAACTGGGGGGAGGAAGGGGAGAGAAATAAATTTAAAAGAAAAGAGAGTATTGGTGTTCTTTGTATGATGTATTAAGGTGTAAAGGGAAATGAATATGCATCCACTCTCAAATGATTAAGAACAAAATGTACATGTGTGCTTACTTAAAGTTGAGGCTATTGATTGCCTACCCATCCCTTTCAACTCCTGGTTCCTTGCTAATTTTGCTCATTGGTGTTCCAGAAAAGGTCACTCTACCAGCTCAGAGTAAAATTCTGATTAGACTAGGTCAAGCAAACTTTAATGTACATCAGAATCTCCTGAACTGCTTTATAAAACACAAATTAATGGATGCAACTTCAGGAGTTTCTGATTCAATAAATCTGGGGTGGTGGCTTCAAGAATTTGTATTTTCAGCAAATTGCCAGGTGATGCTAAAATTGGTAGTCTGGGAATCACAAGGTCTAGTCCAGTAGTTTTTGTAGCTCTTTGCAATTGGAGTACTTCAAAATATACTGACGTCTGGGTCTTGCTCCCAGGAATTCTAATTTAATTGGTATGGGTACACATACAGATTGGTGTTTTTATTTATTTTTTATTTTTTAAGATTTATTTTATTTATTCCCCCCACTCCCCGCCCCCTGTTGTCTGTGTCCATTTGCTGCATGTTCTTTGCCCGCTTCTGTTGTTGTCCGCGGCACAGGGATCTGTCTATTTTTTGTTACGTCATATTGCTGCATCAGCTCTCCGTGTGTGCGGTACTATTCCTAGTAGGCTGAAATTCCTTTCCCACCGGGAGGCTCTCCTTACGGGGCACACACCTTGCACGTGGGGCTCCCCTCCATAGGGGACACCCCTGCGTGGCAGGGCACTCCTTGCGCTCATCAGCACTGCACATGGGCCAGCTCCACACGGGTCAAGGAGGCCCGGGGTTTGAACCGCGGACCTCCCATGTGGTAGACGGATGCCCTAACCACTAGGCCAAGTCTGTTTCCCTAGATTGGTGTTTTTAAAACTCCTCAAAGGGTTTGTTTTGGTTTTTTAAAATTTTTATTTATTTATTTTTATTTCTTGCCTCTTCCCTCGTCCCCCCGGTTGTCTGCTCTCTGTGTCCATTTGCTGTGTGCTCTTCTGTGTCCACTTGTATTCTTGTCAGTGGCATTGGGAATCTGTGTTCCTTTTTTTTTTTTTAAAGATTTATTTTATTTATTTCTCTCCCCTTCCCCCCACCCCAGTTGTCTGTTCTTTGTGCCTTTCACTGTGTGTTCTTCTGTGACCACTTCTATCCTTATCAGCAGCACCAGGAATCTGTGTTTCTTTTTTTTTGTTGCGTCATCTTGCTGTGTCAGCTCTCCGTGTGTGCAGCACCATTCTTGGGCAGGCTGCACTTTCTTTCACGCCGGGTGGCTCTCCTGTGTCCATTTACTGTGTGTTCTTGTTTTTGTCCCCTTCTGTTGTCAGTGGCACAGGAATCTGTGTTTCTTTTTGTTGCGTCACTCTCCATGCGTGCGGCACCACTCCTGGGCCTGCTGCACGTTTTTTGTACTGGGTGGCTCTCCTTGCGGGGCGTACTCCTCGCGCGTGGGGCTCCCCTACGCGGGGGACACCCTTATGTGGCACAGCACTCCTTGCACACATCAGCACTGTGCATGGGCCAGCTCACCACATGGGTCAGGAGGCCCTGGGTTTGAACCCTGGACCTCCCATGTGGTAGGTGGACACTCATTCAGTTGAGCCATATCTGCTTCCCTTCCTCAAAGAGTTCTAATACACAGCCAAGCTTGAGAATCACTAATCTTGGCCAATTGTGGTTATCCATTCCCCTAGCCAATGCCTTCTTTAGAGTAGGTATGTTATCCAGTTCAGGCAAATGTGGGAGGTATGCCAGGAAACATTTCATCACTTTAAAAAAAAGACTGCTCAATGCATTGCCTCTTTTTTTCTAGACATTGTTTTTGGATGTGATTCTTGGAACAGCTACATCTACCTTGCAACCATAACAGGGTACTAGTCTTCTCCTTTAACACAGCCCCTTCAAATGTGAGTTTTTACCTATCAAATCTATTAAGGAAAGACTAAGGTTGAGAAGAGTTGTCGCAGAACCCTCCTGAGTCCTCCACCTTGCTTTCTGATACTCCCACTGCTCCCAGGTACATTGTGGGTTTTCCTCACATTGCAGCTGCCCACCTCCTGGAATGCCATGAAACAGTTCCCTTAAGGAGACAGGACCTCTCTTGAATGACTGCAAGTAGTGGAATGGGTGTGTGGGTCATGCCACATTTTACCTTTTTTGCTCTGTTGCTTTACTACCCTATCACCACACTAGTTGTATAGGTGTGAAAATTGCTAATGATATGACGCTATCTTGAAGGAATTACTATACTAGAAGAAAATTTGACTTTATACTTTATATGACAATTGCTGTGGCAGAGATTGCTTATTGCCTACTTGATATGCATTCCCCCCTTCTTTACAAACCATAGCGCTCTACTATTAGAGGTGGCAAATAAGCCCAGCAAAAAGATTGCGTCTCTCAGCCTCCCTCGCAGCTAGGGATGGCCATGTGATCAAATTATGTTAATAAGGCAACACTGAGAGATGTTGGAAAGGACTTCTAGAAAAACTTTAAAGTGCTTCCAGCTATTTTCTGACCTTAATAACTAAAGCCATAAACAAATGTAGTAGAACAGAAAGGAGACTGGGTCCTGGAGGAATATGGAATATCATACCAGCCTGGAAACCACTACCTTTTGTGTTTCTTTTAAATGAGAAACACATTTTTATCTTGCTTCTTAAGGCACTGTTATGTTGAGTTTTCTGTTATGTGCAGCTGAATCTAACTCTTAAATGATATCCTGTCTCAAAACAAAAATATCAAAAGAATATGTGTTCCCTCTTGGACATGCCCAAATGCCTAGCTTTGCTCCTTGCTTTCATACCTGCTTTTTTCTCTAAGAGCATCTCCTTTGTTCAAATTCCCTTCTTTACAATCATTTTTAATATCCCTACCCTTTTTCAGGAGATCCCACACCCTGCTCATAGAGGTTGGTTTCATACCAAGATCTATCCTTCTTTCCCAAGCCAAACATTTTCTCGAGTCTGAATTATTCAGCCTATTTAGAGTATGAGTTTAGAAAGAGGATACAGAATGAGTGTGGGTGTTCCAGGTCTGGTCCCCTGAACAGTATTTCCACCTAATTCTTCCTGGTGTCCAATAAGTAACTATTTTATCAAATACACCCACATCTCTCAAAGACAGGCACTAATTCTCACCACAGTACTGAACTTCGAGTACATGTTCTCTTTCTATGCTGAGAAAGAGAAACATTTGACTTTTATAATCAACATACCTACCCCCTGCTCAAAATAAGATAACGTTTTATTCTGCAGAGGAATGTCGGTTCTTTTTTATTCTCTAGTTTACAGACTGTGCTTTGTAGGCATGAAAAAAAAAAAAAGGACTTTAGAAGTTGGCTTAAAAATCATGCCCATAAATGAGCCATCTATTTATTAGTGGACACTAAATTACAACATATCTTTACTCTATGCCAAATTAAATTTTTGTAGGTATCATCCTCCTACTACCCTCTACTAAATTAAATTCTTGATTAAGTTATCATACTCCCACTCCTCTAGTAGAAGAGAGGCAATGTGAAGATTCATTAGCCCCTGATACAAGTAATCCTCCTTACCCATAGATGGGTATGGGGTAGGGAGGAGGTGTGCCTTTCCAGTTACATAAATAACATTCTCACAAAGAAGTTTTCCAGATTTGGGATAGTCAGTATGTAGGATTTATTCTGTGAATAAAAGAATGGCTTGAGGGAGTAGATGTGGCTCAAGCAGTTGAGCGTCTGCCTCCCACATGGGAAGTCCCAGGTTCAGTTCCCAGTGCCTCCTAGAAAACAACAACAAGAAAAAGCAAACAACAAGCTAACAAACAAAAAAGCCAACTCAAGGGAGCCAATGCGGCTCAGTGGTTGAGTGCTGGCCTCCCACACTCAACCACTGAGTGTGGTCCCAAAGTCAATCCCTAATCCCAGTACCTAAAAAAAAAGGATGGCTTGATATGAGTGAACCTATGACTATAATTCACTACCTTCAAAGAAATAAGGAGGAAAAAAGGAGAAAAATACTTTATGATCATCTTAAGATCATATGCCAGTTATCAAGATAAAATTAAATGCCAAAACTGAACATCTACCAGATCATTCTTTTTTAAACAGTTTTACTGAGATATATTCACATACCATACAATCTATCCAAAGCACACAATAGATGACTTTTGATTTAATCACAGTGTTATGCATTCACCACAACAAAAAATTTTAGAACAATTTCATTACTCTAAAAAGAAAAACTCCACACCCCTTAGCAGTTACCTCTCAATACTTCCCCAGTCCTACATAACCACTAATCTAATTCTATCTTTATTAATTGATTTATATTTACATTTTATATAAATGGAATCATACAATATGTAGTACTTTGGGTCTGGTTTCTTTCATTTAGCTCAGGGGTTCTTAACAAGGGGTGTGTGGGCTTGAATTGAAATTCAAATAAACATTTTTCTTGTGGGGACATGTTGGTGCAGGTGTGATTTATTTATTAAATAATGCACAGTATAGTGTGGACTTAGTAAGGGGTCTGTGGTTTTCACCTTAGCAGAGGGGTCCGTTGAACAAAAGAAGGTTAAGAACCCCTGATTTAGCATAATGTTCTGGGGTTTTGGGCATGATATTAACATCTTATAACATTAATATACATTTGTTCAGTTTCAAACAAAAACAGTCTTATATATGCAATATTACCCATATTCATATTTCACATGAGGGTTTACTATGCTATAGGTCCCATGTTACATTTTTTAGCTTTCCTTCTAGTAATATATATGACCTTAGACTTTCCCTTTCAACCACTGTCATATCTGTATAATAGGTTAGATAACTACAAACATTATGTTGTGCTTTCACTTTTTCTGTTCGTTTCTAAATATTAACAAGGAACCTTTTAACCAATTCTGCACAGGTTAACCCTCAGCTTTCCATTCTTTAACCTCATTCTATATTCTGGTGATCCATATTCCAGTTATTAACTCCACGTGTTTATACAACATATTTAGTCCATAATAGTACAATCATACAGTATTTGTCCTTTTGTGTCTGGCTTGCTTCACTCAACATAATGTTCTCCAGGATCATCCATGTTGTCATATGCTTCACGACTTCATTTCTTTCTGTTTTTCTTTTTGAGGAGCTAGGGGACTGGCCTTGAACCTGGGACCTTTTATGTGGGAAGCTGGTGCACAGCCACTAAGCCATATTGGTTCCCCTGAGTTGATTCTTTTTTTTTTTGTTTTGCTTGTTGTTTGTTTTTGAGTTTGTTTTTAGAAGGCACTGGAACAGAAACTGGGACCTCCCATGTGGGAGGCAGGCACTCAACTGCTTGAGCCACATCCTCTCCAGTACTTGTAGTTTTCTGACTTTTTAATAGTGGCCATTCTTTTTTTTTTTTAAAGATTTATTTTTATTTATTTAATTCCCCTCCCCTCCCCCCGTTGTCTGTTTTCTGTGTCTCTTTGCTGAGTGTTGTTTCTTTGTCTGCTTCTGTTGTCGTCAGCGGCACGGGAAGTGTGGGCGGCGCCATTCCTCGGCAGGCTGCTCCCTCCTTCGCGCTGGGCGGCTCTCCTTATGGGTGCACTCCTTGCGCGTGGGGCTCCCCTACGCGGGGGACACCCCTGTGTGGCATGGCACTCCTTGCGCGCATCAGCACTGCGCATGGGCCAGCTCCACACGGGTCAAGGAGGCCCGGGGCTTGAACCGCGGACCTCCCATGTGGTAGACCGACGCCCTAACCACTGGGCCAAAGTCCGTTTCCCAATAGTGGCCATTCTAATAGGTGTGAACTGATACTGCATAGCTTTGATTTGTATTTCCTTAATCACTAGTGATATTGAACATTTTTTCATGTGTTTTTTGCCATTTGTATTTCTACTCTGGATAAATGTCTATGCAAGTCTTTTGCCCATTTTTAGATGAGGTTGTTTGTCTTCTTATTGTTGAGTTGTAACATCTCTTTATATATCATGGATATTAAACCCACATTGGACATGTGATTTCAAATATTTTCTCCCATTGAGTCAGCTGCCTTTTCATCCTTTTGACTAAGTCCTGTGAGGTGCAATAGTGTTTAATTTTGAGAAGGAAGCCAGGACCATAAAACTACTGGAAGAAAACGTAGAGAAACATCTAAAAGACTTTGTTGTAGGTAGTGGTTTCTTGGACCTTATACCCAAAGCATGCACAACAAAAGAAAATAGATAAATGGGACTGCCTCAGAATTAGGGAAGTGGAAGTCACTCAAGTGATTAGATACCTCGCTCCTACATCAGAGATCCCAGGTTCAAAAGAAACAAGACAAACAGACACAGGGAGATTAAAAAAAAACAAGGCATAGGAAGAAATAAATCAATAAAATAAATCCTAAAAAAAAGAGAATATTTCAGTTTTGTACTTTTCTACTTATAATTTCTGAAACTTTATATTATTATTTTAATAAGTATGAATATGTTGAGCATTTACCATGTGTAATTTGAATTATGTACCCAGGGAAAGGACATGTTCTTTTTTTTAAAAGATTTATTTCTTTCTCTCCCCTTTCCCCGCCTCCCCCATTGTCTGCTCTCTGTGTTCATTCACTGTGTGTTCGTCTGTGTCTGCTTCTATTCTCATCAGGCAGGACTGGGGATCTGTGTCTCTTTTTTGTTGTGTCAACTCTCTGGGTGTGTGGCACCACTCCTGGGCAGGTTGCAATTTCACGCGGGGCAGCTCTCCTTTGTGCGGGGGCCACTCCTTGCACAGGGGGCACCCTTATGTGGGGGCATCCCCGTAGTCCTTGTGCACAGCAGCACTTCGTGTGGGCTGGCTCACCACATGAGCCAGGAGACCCTTGGCATCGAACCCTTGGACCTCTTATATGGTAGGTGGACACTCTATATGCTGAGCCACATCTGCTTCACAACGTGTTCTTAATCTTTATACCTGTGAATGTGAATTTATTGGAAAACAGGACATTTTGAAGATATTATTTAGTTAAGGTTTGGCCAACTAAATCAGGATGGGCCTTAATTTAGTATTACTAGAGTCTTTTATTTATTTATTTGTTTGTTTGTTTATTAAAGATTTATTTTATTTGTTTCTCCCCACCCCCTTGTTGTTTGCATTTGCTGTATCTGTTTGTTGTGTGCTGGTTTTCTTTTTAGGATGCACCAGGACCTGAACCTGGGACCTCTGATGTGTGTGTGTGTGTGTGTGGGGGGGGGCCTAATTGCTTGAGTCACTTCTGCTCCCTGCTTTGTTGTGTCTCTCATTATGTTTTCCTCATGTCTCTTGTTTCATCATCTTGTTGCATCAACTTGCTGTCTTGTGTGTCTTTTTTAGGAGGGAGAAGGAACTGAACCTGGGACCTTCCATGTGATAGGTGGGAGCTCAATTGCTTGAGTCATATTCACTTCCCTGGAGTCTTCTATAAGCAGAAGAAATTTGGAAGCAGTTAGTCAAAAAAGGTCGAAGGGAGAAGCCAGAAGCGCATGGAAACTAGAAGAGCAAACACAAGGAAAGAAAGATTGGCATGTTGATGGGAGGCAGAAATTCAAGCCAAGGAGTACCACCATATATCCATATAGTGCTATTCATTTGTGGCTTAGGCAGAGGAGTTCCTTTACCCAACTCAAAAAGTGTGCCTTTTTTTTTTTCTAATTCTCTGAAAACTAAACAAATTTACTGGATAGAATTCTCTTTCTCTCATTTTTAGTGGGAGGTCTCTGTTTGAAATTAAGTATGGTTCACTCTAGGATTAAAATATATTTAAGCATATCTGAAGGGTGGAAGATGTGAGATAACCTCTATTTTCAAGAGGTCTACCTCCAAGAGGGTCCAAAGAGTCTCTTAAGTAAGAACTCACTATCAAGGTAGAGAAGGGGTGCACCTGGTTAAGGACAAAAGGCTTAGCAGAGTAAAGATTCTTAACAGTATAGTGGCTATTGCTCAGATTGTTCTCTGGCCTAGCCACATGGACACATGCCTAAATCCTAAAGGAGGGTTTTCTGTGAATAAAAGTGAAAAGAACTGTTTTATTAAAAATTCTGGGACACTTCACACCCACTAGAATGGGTGTTATTTTTTTAAAATGTGAATTTTGCAAGGATGTGGAGAAATAGGAGACCTCATACATTGTTGGTGGGAAAGTAAAATGTGCAGCTGCTGTGGAACACTTTGGCAGTTCCTCAGAAAGTCAATATAGAATTAATACATGAACAGGCAATCCCACTTCCAGGTATATACCAAAAAGAACTGAAATTGATATTTGTACATCAATATTCATCGCAGCATTATTCACAACAGGTATAAGGTGGAAGCAACACAAGTGCCCATCGGTGGATGAATGGATAAAAAAATGTGGTATATATATATATATATACCATGGAATATTATTCAGCCATAAAAAGGAAAGAAGTTCTGATACATGCTATGACATGGATCAACCTTTAAGACATTATGTTGAGTGAAATAAGCCAGACACACAAGGACAAATGTATGATTTCATGCCTATGAAATAACTAGAACATGTGAAATCATAGAGACAGAAAGTAGATTATAGGCTCCCATGCATGTGGGTGAGAAATGAAGGTGAGGAATGGAGACCTAATGCTTAATGGGCAGTTTCTGTTTGTTGTGATGGAATAATTTTCGAGATGGATGGTGCTAATGGTAGCACTACATTATGAATGTAGATACCTCTGAATTGTATACTTGAAAGTGGTTAAAATGTGAAATTTTATGTTTTATTTATATGTTACAATTTTTAAAAATCCCCACAAAACCAAAACAACTCTGAGAGACATTGAACCTAGGAAACAGACACAATGAGCCACAAAGACAGAGCAAAGGGGTTCTCTATTCAGAAAAGTACTCCAGAAAATAATTGGGAGGGATTTTGAAGAAAGTTGCATAATTTAACTGATTATAACCTAGTGTTGCCACCAAGGTGATACAGCCTGAAAAACATGAAAGGAATATATTCCTTTATATTTTTCTTAAGCCACTGAGGATTTTTACTGAAATATTAAGGAAATACTCAGTCAGGGTCTTCTTTTCTTAGTCTTTTCATTCTGAAATTGTGTGTTTACCAGAAGCTATAAAAATAGTGTAGAGAAGTCCTGTGTACCCTTCACCCAGTTCTTCCAATGGTAATATCTTACCTAACCATAGTACACCATCAAAAACATGAAATTGACATGGATATAATCCACAAATACTATTCAGTTTTCTTCAGCCAGTTTTACATGCACTTGTATGTGTGTTTCTAAAGTTCTGTGCTATTGTACTGTGTGTAGATTCATTTAGCCACCCCCATAGTCAAGATGCAGAGGTGTGGCATCGCTGCAAATATTCCTTATGCTATCTCTTTATAGTCACACCCATTCCCATGCCCTCTTCCCCATCCTGTTCCTAATCCCTTGTAACCACTTACCTGTTCTCCATCTCTGTAATTTTGTCATTTTGAAAATGTTATATAAATGGAATCATACAGTATGTAACCTTCTGAGATTAGCTTTTTGAACTCGGCATGATTTCAGAGGTTTCTTTTTTAGAGAATGCATGCTAATGTTTATGATATTATATTTGTCATGGGATAAATTGATATTAAAATATTCACCTTTTCAGATTCACCTAATGGTTGGATTATTTCCGACCTATATTGGCATCTTTATTACTTCATATCTTAAGAAGTCTTAGTGATATGTAGAAATAGGGCAATGTTGGTTAAAATGTTAACTAGCCACTGCATACCAAAATGCCTTAAGGCAAGTTCAAAGGTTATATTTTGTCCAAACATTATAATAGTGGGGTATGTCTTATCAGATAAAGGTGTATCAGGTGAAATTTCTTAGAAAAAGTAGCAGATGCAGGACAATAAAATGTTAGAAAAATAAAAAACTGAATTGTGTGTAACTGTCCTCTTCTCAAACTATGGAGCAACTGGCAAACAGAGAAACTGTTCACCTCTTCACTATCAAGAAACCAGTATACAGTATATAAAGCTCTTATGCTAAACCAGGGTACCTAGGGGTATCTGCTCATTCCAAAAACTCAGAAGCTTCTGCTGCAATCGTAGAAGAATGTGGATCTTCCATGACATGTAGGCTTTTGCTCTGAGAAGAGCTAAATTCTATTCTATCTACTGCTTTTGAATTGGATAAACACAATTATTTTGGGGCCCAATCTGTGATTGAATTTTAGGACCAAGGGATAGGGGGAAAGGAAAGATTTCACATTTTCTTTTGTGAACTGTTTTCTTATATCTAGGCTTCTGTTATAAAGCTGAAGTTAATAATTTTCATGAAGAAAAGCTATACAGTTCTGTTAATTTTAGTAATGTGAGCTGTCTTTACATTGTAGTGTTCAGAGTTAATATGGATAGTGAGTTTTAGAATTCATTAAAAAAAATTGCAATAACATATATACAAATAAATATTTCCATCCTAACCACTTTCCAGAGTACAATTCAGAGGTATTAATTACATTCACAATGTTGTGCTACCATCACCACTATGCATTACCAAAACTTGTCCATTATGGCAAACAGAAACTCTGTGCCCAGTAAGCACTAACTTCTCCTTCTTCCCCACCCCTTTAGCCCCTGGTAACTTTTGTAATCTACTTTCCATCTCTATGTATTTGCAAATTCTAGGTATTTCATAGAAGGAAAATCATACATTGTTTGTCCTTTTCTCTGTGGCTTATTTCACTCAACACAGTGTCTTCAAGGTTCATCCATGTTTATTATGTACCAGGACTTCATTTCTTTTTATGGCTGAATATTCCCTGGTATGTATACAACCATACTTTGTTTATTTATTTGTTGATGGACTCTTGGGTTGCTTCCATCTTAGGGTTATTGTGAATAATGCTGCTATGAACAGTGGTGTACAAATATCTGTTGGAATTCCTGCTTTCAATTCTTTTGGGTATATACCCAGAATTTTTAAATTTTGAATTTGTTAACTATTTTAAGGCATTGATTGGACTTAGAGACTAAGACATAGGTTTTTTTTTTGTTTTGTTTTGTTTTTTTGAGAACGAGTGTAAATTGGTACAACCTTTTTGGAAGTCATTTTTGGCAATATTTATCAGTTTGAAATGCTTATACCCAGGAAGTGACTGTGGCTCAAGTGACAGAACATCCGCCTGCCATACAGGAGGTCCAAGGTTCAAACCCAGGGTCTCCTGACCCATGTGGTAAGCTGGCCCATGTGCAGCGCTGATGCATACAAGGAGTGCCCTGCCACGCAGGGGTGTCCCTGCAAGGGACACAAGGGATGCCACGCAAGGAGTGCACCCCAAAAGGAGAGCCATCCCATGTGGAAAAGCACAGCTTGCCTACGAGTGATACCACACACACAAAGAGCTGACGCAGCCAGATGATGCAACAAAAAGAGACAGATTCCAGGTGCCACTGACAAGAATGTGAGCAGACACAGAACACACAGTGAATGGACACAGAGAGCAGACAATGGGGAGGAAGGGGAGAGAAAGAAATAAAAAATAAATCTTTAAAAGAAAAAAATGCTTATACCCTTTGTTTCACAATTCCACTTCTAGGAATCTGATCCTCAGACATAGTTACATGTGTGCAAAGATGATCATACATGATGTTCTTTGCAACATTGTTAGTTATGTTAGATAGTTAGAAACAATGTAAATTTCTATTTTAGAAACAGTTAAATTATTGTACCAGAAATTATGAAATACTAAATAGTATTAAAAATGATTAAGTAAATGAAAAGTACTGAATGTGAAAATAATCTCCAGGATTTTTAAGTGGGAAAAAAGCAATTTAAACAACAAGGGGATGGGGAGAAATAAATAAAGTAAATCTTAAAAAAAAAAAGCAAATTAAAAAATGGTAAAGGTCTAGAAGGATACATGCAAAATTGCTAGTGACTATTATGGGCAGGGAATGGTCTGGGAAGAGAAAAATTATAATTTTTAGTATTTGGTATTGTTTGAATTTTTCAAATGAGTGTTACTGTGTAGCTAAAAAAATGAAGGAAATTTCATCAGTAGAATATATTTCAAAACAACAATAGTAAAATTGTTGGTATATTTAAATATCCATCTAGTAATACAAGAAGGCAATGTTTAAAACTACAAGTTAATATTTGGAGTTACCATGCAAAACAAAATATATTTAACCTTTTTGAAACAGGGAGTAATGTTGGATGTTTTAAAATGACCTCCCTGAATGAGCTAACCAAGCTATTTGAAAATAGTTTTCTGCCAAAAACAAAAGAAACTGATGGAGGAATCCATTCAACCATGAAGTCTGAAACCTAATTTTCTTGTGTATCCTCGCAGTAGCTGGTACACAGTAGACATTCAATAAATATTGACCTAATGATGGATGAATCCAGTTTAATTCTTTGTAACAGTACCCACTTATTTAGAAGCAGGAAAATAGTAAGGATAGATGATTGAGGTTATGTTACCTGCTTTTCAATTGAAAAGGCAGTGGGGAAACCTCGCTTTCTACTCAGGTTAAAAATTTGGTTGTGGACAGCGTTTAGTTACTCATTGTGATCTGTGGTCTCTTTTGGTGATCTATGAATTGAAAAATGATTCAATTTCAGAAATAGGATATTAAAGGGACAAAAGCAAGTGAGTTGTCACTAGTTACTGTATTTTGCTCTGACGAGAGGGAAGTGCTCCGATGGCAAAGGTTTCCTGGCTGTGAAATTGAGGACAAATCAGTCTATCCTTTCACCTGAAAAAATGGGGATAATCCATTTATCGTGGGTTTTCTTTAGAAAAATGAATTAGAAAACTTTTATAAAATGCTGGCAATACATTGGCCATTCCGTATTTGTGCAATGAATGTTTTATATAATTCTAGAGAGCCAGATCGAAAAGCACCTAGAGCTAAAATTAGCTTCAAATTCAAATGCATAATCATTCTCAAGTCCGGACGTCTCCTTCCTCTTTCACCTCTCCGACCACTCCTACGGGGATCGGTGCCGCTCCCAAGGGTCGACACGCAGCGCCGGGCGGGGGACCCGGCGGGCCCAGCACTCGCTGGGGTTCGCTCCTGCCAGGGCTGCAAGGCCGGGGCTCCGAAGACACCATCCAGCTCCCGGCAACCGTCATTCTCGCTCTCCCGAAGCAGTTCTGCCACTGTTGTGGGGTCTTCTCGGAACACTCCCACCCACTCTCAGGAATCCCGTCCCTAAGGATTTTCCCGCCGGCGGGGGGAGGGGCCGGAGGCAGGCCGCCAGGAGAGCGAAGCCGGAAGGCCCGCGCGAGGGCGGGCGAAGCTGCGGGGCCGGGAGCACAAGGCGCGCGCTCCCGCGAAAGCGGGAGGGAGGCTGGGGTCAATCTGGGGAGGGCGGGCGCGCACGCGCGTCGGGGCGGGGGTGGGGGGGCGGAGTCTCAGGGTGACGGCAGGAAGAGGGCGCCCTGGAGCCGAGCCGGAGGGCGGCCGAGGGCGGGGCCGAGGGCGGGGGCGAGCGTAGGGGCGGGCCCCGAGGGAGGGCGTCGACGCTGAGGGAGCGGGGCTAGGTGAGGCGGGGACGCGCTTCGGGGAGGGACAGGCGGGGGCGCGGCGGTGGCGGGAGCGTGCCCGGTCCCCGCCCCTGTTTCCCACTCTCTTTCCACCTCCGACCGGCCGGGGCTCGGGAGAGGCTCCACCAGCCCGTCCCCGGAGCCGCCCTGCTGCCGCTGCCTTCTCCTCCTTCCGCTTGCGGTGAGCCCGTCAGTCCCCGCACAGTGCGCTCCTCCATCTGGGCCATGGATGGGTAAGTGCTAGGCGGCGCGGCTGCCGTGCAGAGCTGCGCTTGCCCGGCTTCCTCTCGGAGGTTCGCGCCGAGGCCGGGGAGCCGGGCGGGGCGCCGGCGGCTCCTGGAGCGGCCCGGCCCGAGCCCGACGGCATGGCTTCCGGGCGCCTGCGAGGGGAGCTCCGGATCGCGGAAGGGGGATCGCCGCAGCCTGTTCTTCCCCACGCGGCGCCCCCTTATGTCCACCCTTCACACCCCACGCAAGGAAGCGTAGCAAAGTCCGGTTCCCCGCCTGGTGCCGCGGTCCGCCCTCGGCGCGGGGAGCCGGGAGAACCCGGCCACCCGACACTTCCTCTCAGAAAATGGTGCGCGGCGCTCGGGGAGGCGGAGGCGGCGCCGTCGCTCGGGAAGGGCGGGCGTCCTCCAGCTTGGGGAGTTGCTGTTTACCGGTGAGGTGGAGCGAGCGGTGGAGCCTTCCCTGGCGGGAAGGCGAGCGGCCGCGTCCGTACCCGTCTAGGCGGCGACCGGGTCCCCAGGCCAGGCCCCGCACGGGGTGTCGGGGCCGCCGGGAGGCGGGCCGAGGTCTCCCGACTTGTGGGGTAGGTTAGCAGTTTCTGTGTACCGGCAGTCTGGTGGTGACCAGGGGCGCTTCCCCTCTTCCTTCCTCCCTCAGCCTGCCCCCAAAAGAAACTTCCTGAATTCTCTGCCATGTATGCAAAATGTTGTTCAAGTGCAGTTTTCGAGGAGCTTTCAAACACCAACATTTAAAGGGGTCCGTGAGCAGAAAAACAAGACATTTAGAATGACTGATAAAAAAATATTTCTTTTTATCAATATCCGGTTGGGACTGACTAAAATTTGATTAAAATATGTGCACCAAGTTTTTCTTAAATCCCACAGCTCTATTAGAAATTAGTTAATTCTATTCGAGGTTTTGTTTGGCTGTTTTCTACTTTTGATGACAGGATTTCAGAGCTTTCGGTTGTAGAATATATGAGATTTGCTTGGACAGTAAAAGCTGTTTAGAGGTTGCCATGTATCATTGTTGTCATGCTGTTTATAGACATTGAAATCTTCCAGTAATTTTTGCTCCCATTAGGTTTCATTTATCTTAATTTTGCGATATTAAGTGTGTTTGATAAGTTGGATTAGCTCATTTGAAAACAGATTGCACAACTGCTACAGAGATCAGACAAAAATGCAATTTTAGATTTTATTTATTGTGATGCTGCTCTTTAAAGTAATTTCGCTGTTTTTATTTAATTGAAGCTTATCTTAGAGCATTGTTGAAAACTCATTTCAGATTATTGTGTTCAGTTACACATGTGTGCAAAATTTTACTATTTTAATTGCTTGTGTAATTATGACAATATTTCAGTTCAAGAAGGCTGTGAAATTAGTATTTCATTATGTGTGGTGAATTGTCAGATGGTTTGACTTGAGTTGTGGAAGCAGACTTGCTTTAAGTATTTGAAAATTTATAGTTATAGTAAAGAAGACTCTAGAGTTAATATGTCTTGGCTGCTAAAATTCTTGGGCAGACAACCTAAGTACAAACTTAATTTTTTTGATAGTGTTTAAGAAGGTAAACTTCCTCCCCCAGTTTGGGTTTTAAAGCTAAGAATGAGTTTATTGGTTTAAATATATGGCGCAAAAATACAGATTCTGAAAGTTAAGTTCATTTGGAAATTCGAGGAGGAGCATGATTTACCCCTTGTCAGGACCACTAACCATGGTATTACTCAATCTTATTTTTTATGCAAAAAGAACATCAGAGTTTTCACATTTAAGTTTTGACAGGTGAATTTTTTTAGTTTCAAAAGTCTTCAAGGAATGGGAACGAGTGTTGTTGGGGGGGGGAGAGGGGGGGGTGGGGGGGTGGGGTTGAATGGGACCTCACATATATATTTTTAATGTAATATTATTACAAAGTCAATAAAAAATAAAAAAATTAAAAAAAAAAAGTCTTCAAGGAAGAACAAAAAACCTGCATGATTATTGCTTAAAACAATTAAATTTCCATTTTTAACAATTCAGAGTCATTTATATGTTTACTTTTATATGATTTATCATTTATTAACAATATGTAAAATTTAGTTATAGCTTTTAGGAGGTATGGAGACAAACTCTTAATTGAAGGTACTTTATTATTTGGGTTAGAAAAGATGGATTTTTGTATAGGAAACCTTTAAATGGGAGTTTTTATTCTCTAGACTTGAACATGCGGTTTTGAATACAGTGAATTTTTGCCTTTGTGTTGCTAATGAAATTTCTCCATTTTCCCATAACCTGAGTCTTAAAAAAGGTCCTTTTTCCTTAATATAGTTAAAAAACAAACCACAAACCAACATATCTTTGTAGTTCTTTCTCAAATCCCAAGTGCAGTAACTGTATTGTGTGTGTGTATGTTCTTTTCCTCCTAAGAGATAATTTGTACTTAAACAGTTCTGACTTATTTTTTTAAAGTAAGTCTTTTCTTGAAAATTTTTGATGTCTGAAAGTTGATGTTTGTGTTTGTTTCAGTTCCGAGAGAGTTAGCTATATATTTTGGTGAGAAGTTTTGGATGGTAGGTGCACAAATTTGCAGGATGCCTTTTATTTCTGTGAAATCCAAGCCCTGGTTTTTGTTTGACTTAAAACTTTAAATAGGACAATCATACCAGTGATATTAAGAAAAGAAGTTCGGTGATTTTAAGTTTTGGTTTAGATTTATAAAATAGAGGTGAATGGATTAAACATAATCTCATTTTATTGAAGCAGAACTATGTGTCTAAATTTTCTAAATATTAAAAGAATTGGATTTATTACTTGTTACATTGCTACTGAGGTTTTACTTTTACATTCTGCAGTTGATAGACTGTCCCATCACTTTTCTTTGTATTAACATTTCACAACTCATCAACATTCTTTTTATTATTTATGTTATTATAATGCTTTTTCTTTTTTCTTTAGTCTAATTATCTCTGTCTTTTAAAAACTCGTTCTCTAACTTTGTTTTCCATTTTCTCTTTTTACTTTTTCCATACAGTGTTGTTACAGATCTTATAACAGTCGGTTTAAAGGTAGGAATCTTTTACTATCCTTTCATAAACATTTTTATATCTTAGTTTTGGCATCAACTTTTTCAATGGTAAAACCATCATCTGTTCATAAAATTATCTGTTTTACTGTGTGATAATAGTCTTTCATTTTTATTTTGCTCCAAAATAAGTAGACCTGTAGCTAATTTTGGATTTTATATATTTATAAAATATATACAGTATCATCTTGGATTATATACAAAATGTGAGCAGACGTTTAGCCCAAAGTTCCACTTGAACTATTAGGGTATTTTTTGTTTGTTTGTTTTTGTTTTATTTTATTTTAGCAGTGAAATTCCAGCTAGGCTCTGATTTGTTTTCTTACGTCCTTTCATGAATGTGCTTATGAGTAATAAAAACAGTAATATCAGCTAGAGTTTCTTCAGTTCCTACTATGTGCCAAGTGCTTCACATGTATTTTCACTAATCGTTAAAACGACACTGCAAGGTAGGTATTAATATTCCATTTTAAAGATGAAAATGTAGGTTCAGAATGTTTGTGTCCAAGGTATGGTAGATGAGAGTTGAGACCCATGTCTTTCAGATTCCAAAGCCTGAATGACCTTTTTTTTTTCATTATACCTAGCCGCCAGCAGTGAGGGTTTTCTCCAAAAGGAGCAGCTGGAGAGCTATACAATTCATATTTTACAATAATGGTATTTCAAAGTTATAAATCATTTCAGTTTTATCAGTCTTTGCACTTATTAGATTTAAAAATATTTATCAACGAAAAGAAATATAATTGGGTGTTTTAAGGTTTCCTTTAATAATTTGGTTGTTGAAATAGCTGAGTTGTGAAACTAGTTTTAGAGGTCACTTACCATTCATATTACTGTAGAAAGTAGAAAGATAAGTAATTCATCCTTATATGTGTTTTATTTTATCTTATTTTTATTTTATTGAGTTTAAAGCATTTATTGTATATTATATGTATTTTAAATATTGTAGACTTATGTGAAGTTGCTCCACAACTTTTCATTAACTACATCTCTGTTCATTGTTACTTCTTACTGGTAATTTCAACACTTTCATTTCATTTACACTATTGCACCGATGGTGGTGCTCATATTCTTAAAAACACTAAAAAAATAAGTATAAAAACAGACTGCATTTGAGAACAGCAGTAGGATTATCTAAGACTAACAATTAGGAACTACTGGTAATACTGTCTTTTGGAGTTGAGTAGAGTTAACTTGGTTTTGTAAACTTCAATCATATTTATGAGTTAAAAATAAATGAAGGAGGGAAGTGGGTGTAGCTCAGTGGTTTAGTGCCTGCTTCCCATGTACGGGTCCCTAATTCAATTCCTGGTATTGCCTAAAAAAAAAAAAAAAAAGAGGAATCTCTTTTGGGGCCTATCTTTTTTTTTTTTCGGTAGGTATTTAAATCAGTTTCTCACTTGGAATGATCCTCAGAGATTAGAAACTGCAGACTTTACCATATCTGGGGTCTCTTTTGGGCTTTGAGGTGGGTCCCAATTGCAGGATAGGGGTATTTAAAGTGAATGTTTTGGTCTTTCAGAAATTTCTGGTGAAAATGAATACATGGGAGATATTTAAAAAATTATTATTTTGGAATTGAGAAAAACCATGTTAAAGGACTGTCATGTCTGTTTTATTTGGGAAAAATACATTTTGGTGTTAAGCATAGGAATCATTTAAAGGCATGATTAGATTTCTGGCTACTTGTATTAGTGTAAGCATGTTAAAGATCAGATTCTATTCTGAAGAGAATATAAGTTGATTTTGATGAAGAGAAGATAGTTGATTCAGTAGGAAATATGTTTTTTTTATAGGCTTAAATACTGGTAATGTGCTGTAAAATTATTCATTATATGAAGAAATTTCTCATGAGATTGTGGTATGTCTTTCTTGGACCCCATCCAGAGGAGCTTAGTTACCAGGTAATAGAAAGGCCAGTAAGGCTCAGATTTAGTTTAAATTGTATGAAAGATGATAAATCAAAATTGGTGACTATAAATGAGTCCTTCAAGAATGTCAGTTTTTTTATCTTCCTGTTTCCTGCCTGAATATGATAACACAACAAAGGGTTTTAGCCAGTGGCAAGAGTAGATATCAGGTTATGCTTCATAAGTTGCTTAGATTCAGAAAAGTGACATCATGGATTTTAAAATTTTTTTATAATGATTGGTTTTAATTTTCTTTTTTTTTAAAGATTTATTTTTTCTCTCCCCTTCCCCTCCTGTTGTCCACTCTCTGTGTCTGTTCGCTGTGTGTTCTTCTGTGTCTGCTTGCATTCTTGTCAATGCGGCGCCAGGAAACTGTGTCACTTTTTGTTGTTGTGTCATCTTGCTGTGTTAGTGCTCCGTGTGTGTCCTGGGTGGGCTGTGCTTTCTTCACACTGGGCGGGTCTCCTTACAGGATGCACTCCTTGCGCGTGGGGCACCTCTACACGGGGGACACCCCTGTGTGGCAATGGCACTCCTTGTGTGTGGCAGCCAGCACTGCCTGTGGGCCAGCTCACCACACGGATCAGGAGGCCCTGGGTATCGAACCCTGGACCCTCCATATGGTAGGCAGATGCTCTATCAGTTGAGCCACAGCTGCTTCCCAGTTTTGTTTTTAAAGAATTGAAAATATTCTTAAATATCAGATACCATTATTTTAGAGAAAGAATACTGAGTTTTTCAGAGATAAAGTGATTCACTAGAATGTATCACGAGGGCAGAGATTTTTGATGCTTACTTCATCACTGTGTTTCCACTGACTGGCACTTAGTAGATGCTCATAAATACTTGATGAATGGATGTCAAATTGCCACATACTACTTATTTGAGAGATTTGAACTGGTTTATCTTATTTTGCTAATGTTTCTGTTTTTAGGTATATAGTAAGAGAAAGTTAGTTTTATTTTTAGAGTGGAATTTTCTTGAAAACAGATAAACATTGTCAGACAGTTTAGGGCCATACCATGTTTGAGACCTAAAAGTTGTATACTATGAGTTTTCTGTGCAGGTTATCATTTTTTGAGCATTGCCTAAATGAAGAAAATTAGCTTTTGGTACTTCTCATGAAATATTTGCTTTATTTCTTCATTTTGAAATGCTTTGAGAAACAATGAAAAGTAATTGCTGTTCTTTATTTTGAGTTCATTTAAAAGAAAACCAACTGAGAGATTATGAGTAATATTGGACATCTTTCAAGAATTTTATTATACTACATAAATCTAGACGTCAGCATCATGGGGTCTTTTGTATGTGTGTATCTAAGTGCATTTAAAATTTCCAGCTTATACTTAATGATCATTACTACCCCGTTTATTTTAAACTCAAATATTTCCTATATTCCTGGTTATTTTTTTCATAATACTGTGTTAGCTATTAAAAATGTTTTTTTTTTTTTAAGAAATTTTTACTGTGGTCGTATATACCCAACACAAAATTTTAACCATTTTTATGTGTACAAAAATGATTTTTAAAATAATGATCTGGTTATCTCCTTAATTGAAGTGATGAGAGATTATAGAAAACACACGTTTAGGAAGGACTGTAGTTGACTTTCAGTACTTACCATACTTGCCACTATATGGGAAAGAATAATACAGTATGTTTAAATTAATTTTGAAGATTCATTTTCTATTTGCTTGACCAGGGGTTATTAAACTACAGCCCCATGGGCCAAACCCAGCTTGCCACATGTTTTTTTAAAGTAGTTTTGTGGGAACACAACAATGCTCATTTGTTTACATTTAGGTGTTATCTGTTATTGCTATCACTGAGATGGCAGAGTTGCGTAGTTATAACTGAGAAGTGTTGACTGGTTACAGCAGAGATCATGTGACCTGCAAAACTCTAAACTATATACTCCTTAGCCACCCTAAAATATTTTCTCTTTAGTCCTTTATGGAAAGGCTGTGCTTGACAATAGAGAATGTAGTCCTTTTTCTTTTAAACTGAGGTATAATTTAGAGTGAAATCCACAGATCTTAGGGTACAAGTCAGAAAATTTTGTCAAATGTGTATACTGTATTTCCTGCACTCCAATTGATACTAAATCATTATTCCAGAAAGTTCCCTATTGCTACTTTCTGGACCCACACTAGACAGCTATTGTAATTTCTATTACCATAGATTAGTTTTGCCCGTTTTCAAACTATGTATAAATGGAATCATAGAGTATAAACTCTTTGGTGTCTAGCTTTCTAGCTTATTTTACTTAGCATACTGATATTGAAATTCATCTATGTTGTTGCACTTATCAGTAGTTCATTCTTTTTTTATTTCTGAGACAAGTCCACTGTGTGAATATACCACAGTGTTTTAAACTCCATTCTCATGTTGATGGTCATTTGGCTTCTTTCCAGTTTGGGGCTATTGTGAATTAAGCTACTATGAATATTTATTTACAAGTCTTTGGGTAATATGTATGCTTTCATTTATCTTGGATAAATACTTAGGAGTAGAATTGCTGGATGATAGAATACCTGTGTGTTTAACTTTATAAGAAATGATCAAACTGTGTTTCAAAGTATTTTACCTCTTTACATTCTTTCCAACTTCGTAGGAGAGCGTTGCTTCACATCCTTGGTAATGTGCTTAGGATTGTGAATCTTTATGTTTAGCCATTCTGGTTATACTAGTCGTATTTACTAATGCTGCTTCTGCACCATTTTTTCTTTCTGGTATTCCACTTAAATCTGAATTTCTTCTGTAGTTCTTAAATGGTTTGCTCATTTCACTTTTTTTTTCTCTTTGCATTTCAGTATGGGAACTTTATATTGAAATTCTTCAAACTCATTGATTCTTTCCTCAGCTGCGTCCAGTCTACTGATGAGCCTGTGTATCGTTCTTTATTTTTGTTATAGTATTTCTAGCATTTCCTTTTCATTCTTTATCTTAAAACTTCCATCTCTGTTTACATAACATTTACATTACCCATCCTTCTTTTATGTTGCCTACTTTTTTCCCATGAAACCTTGAACCTATTAACCATAGTTTTAATAGGAACTGAAGCAAAAGGCCTTTAGTTTGAGGTTTTATGTTAAAGTGGCTAGAAGTTAAGCTGTGTTTAATGTTTGATTAGCTGTAGGTGCCAGAGGCTTCAGATCCTCTAGTATCCTTGTTTTTGTCTCCTCAGAGTGTAAGCCTTACAGTTTTTTCACCCATAGTCCATGTTTGTTGTACCCTTTTGATGTGGTGGTAAAACTTTCGGGAGAGGACTCATTCTGTGTCTTACGATTAAATCTGTCTTTTAGTAGGCCTGGATCTCTGGGCTATACTCTTTATAAATGTTCCTTAGCTTCCCCTCCCCCCCATCTATCTTGAGTAATACGGGAAGACTGGGGTGTGGGGAGTGGGGTGGGGCACTGGAGTTGGGGAAAGAGTTTGGTTAGATTTTACCCTGCAGATTAGGCCTTTAATTATGGAGAACACTCCAGCATATTCCACATACTTTTCCTCTCTCCTTGCCAGTGAATAGTAATTTTTCTTGACTCCTTACCACAAGAGGGTAGTGGAGTTCTTGGAGGTAAAACCCCAGTAAATGTGTGTGTGGTCTCACTAAGACTTGTGGTTCCAGGGCTTTCTTATCCTCTTGCTAGTTCACATTTACCCCCTAGCAATTTGTCAAGTTTAACTTTTAAGTGTTCCCACCAGTTTATGGCTCTAATGGTGTTTCCTCCAGATAAGACATCTTGTCTCCAGGTTTTCAGGTGGCAGTTTCCCCTGTGACCTCAGTTCTTTGATGGGTTCAAGAATAGATATTGTATTTCAGTTTCTTCACCTATTTTCTTTGGAAAATGGATGTGTCAGTTTCAAAGCCCTTGTTGTAGCTACCAGAAGTCCTGCGCATTCTTTTCAATAGGATTTATGTCTTTATTATTGAGTTGTAAGGGTGCTTTCTGGATATAATTCTGGATATAATTTCATTGTCAAATATATGTATTCTGAGTATTTTCTCTCAATCTGTGGTTGTCCATTCATTAATAATGGTGTCTTAGTAAACAGAATAATCTAATTTTGATAAATTTCTTTTTTTTTTCTTTTAGTGGTTATGTTTTCTGTGGCTTGTCTAAGAAACTTTTACTTTTTCTGAAGGGTGTGACAATATTCTCCTATGTTTGCTTCAAGATACTTTGTAGTAATGGGAAGCAGACTTGGCCGAGTGGATAGGGCATCTGTCTACCACATGGGAGGTCCGCGGTTCAAACCCTGGGTTTCCTTGACCCGTGTGGAGCTGGCCCACGCACAGTGCTGATGCGTGCAAGGAGTGCCATGCCACACAGGGGTGTCCCTGGGTAGGGGAGCCCCACGTGCAAGGAGTGCGCCCCGTAAGGAGAGCCACCCAGCGTGAAAGAAAGTGCAGCCTGCCCAGGAATGGCGCTGTACACACGAAGAGCTGACACAGAAAGATGGCGCAACAAAAAGAAACAGATTTTCGTGCCGCTGACAACAACAGAAGCGGACAAAGACGACGCAGCAAATGGACACAGCGAACAGACAACTGGGGCGGCGTGGGGGGGGAGGGGAGAGAAATAAATCTTTAAAAAAAGATACTTTGTAGTTTTAGCAATTATGGTTAGATCTAAGATGAATCTCAATTTGTTTTGTGTATTGTCTGTGGTAGAAATGGAGATTCATTTGTTCCCATAGTTGTTCAGTTAGTCCTGCACCATTTGTTGTAATTTTTTCCCTTTCCATTATGACTTACAATGGCATCTTAATTTGAAGATCAGTTGACCATATGTGAATGGCTGTTTCTACCCATTCTGTTGTTCCCCATTGATCTGTTAATATTATACTGTAATGATAACATTAGATTTATAGTATACTTAAATAAGTTTTGGACTACCAACTTTATTCTTTTTCAAAATGGTTTTAGTGGGGATGTAGATGTAGCTCAGTGGTTGAGTGCCTGCTTCCCATGTACGAGGTCCTGGGTTCAATCTCCAGTACCTCTCAAAAACAACAAAAGCACCAAAAAATGGATTTAGTGATTCTAGGTCTTTTGACTTTCATTTAAACTTTTAGAATCCCCCTGCCCGTTTCTATCAAAAAAACATGCTGATATTTTTTACTGGGATTGCATAGAATCTGTAGATTTATTGTGGGAAAATTAACATTTTAACCATATTGAGTTTTATAATCTCTGAAATGGAATACCTCTTAACTTTTTTTGCTCTTCTTTATTTTCTTTCAGCCCAGTTTTGGATTTTTCAGTTTTGAGTTTTGCACGTTTTTTAAAAAGTATTTTCCATATTTCTTTCCTAATATAAACAGTATTTTGTCAATATATATACATACAGTTGTTTTTGCATATTGTATTTGTATCTTGTGGCATTGCTACATTAACATATTCTGTTAGCTGATGGGGGGGTGTATGTATATCCCTTAGGTTTTTTTTTTTAAAGATTTATTTTTATTTATTTTTCTTCCCTGCCCTCCCCCCCATTGTCTGTTCTCTTGTGTCCATTCGCTGTGTGTTCTTCTGTGTCTGCTTGTATTCTTGGTGGTACTGGGAATCTGTGTTGCTTTTTGTTGAGTCATCTTGCTACATCATCTCTCCATGTGTGTGACATCATTCCTGGGCGGGCTGCAGTTTTTTGTTGTGTGCAGGCAGCTCTCCTTGTGGGGTGCACTTCTTGAGTGTGGGGTTTCCCCATGGCACTTGTTGCATGCGGCAACACTGTGTGTGGGCCAGCTTACCACACAGGCCAGGAGGCCCTGGGTTTGAACCCTAGACCTCCTGTATGGTAGGTGGACACTCTTATCAGTTGAGCCACATCTGCTTCCCCCTTAGGATTTTTAATGAACATGATCATACACTCATGTCATCTGTGAATATAGTCTTATTTCTTTCCAATCTGGGTGACTTATTTCTTTTTCTTGCCTTATTACAATGTCTAGGACCTCCAGTACAATGTTAAAAAGAATTGGTGAGAGGGAAGGAACATCTTTTACCTTCATCCTGCTGTTAAGGGGAAAGCAGTCTTTTATCATTAAGGGTGACATTAACTATAGGTTTTCCTTGGATGTTCTTTTTTTTTTTTTTTTTTAGATTTATTTATTTATCCTCCTGCCCCTCATTGTTTTGTGGTTGCTGTGTGCTCTGTGTTCATTTGCTGTGTGCTCTTTGTGTTTCCTCATCTTCTCTTTAGGTACTAGGAACCGAACCTGGGACCTCCCTTGTGGAAAAGGCACTCAATCACCTGAGCCATCTCAGCTCCCTGGTTTATTGTGTTTCCCCATGTCTTTCCTTTTGGTATCTCTTTTCTTGCATCATCTTGTTGAGTCAGCTCCTTGTGTCTGCCCACCTTATCCAGGAGGCATCCAGGAACCGAACCTAGGACCTTCCATGTGGTAGGCAGAAGCCCAACTGCTTGAACCATATGCGCGTCCCCTTAAATGCCCTTTATCAGGTTGAAAAAGTTTCTTTCTGTTTCTGGTTTTTTGAAAATAATTTTTAAAAATGGGCATCAAATTTGTATCTTTCAAAGAACTTTTGCATTTCACCTAAGTTGTCGAATTTATATGTATAAAGTTGTTAATTTTTCTGTGTTATCCTTTTAATATTGAAAGGATTTGAGTTCCCTCTTTTCAGTTCTGATACTGGTAATTTGTGTGTTCTTTTTCTCCTGACCAGTCAAGCTAGACGCTTTGAATATTATTATTATTATTATTATTATTTTTTTAAAGATTTATTTATTTATTTTAATTTCCCCCCCTCCCCTGGTTGTCTGTTCTTGGTGTCTGTTTGCTGCGTCTTGTTTCTTTGTCCGCTTCTGTTGTCGTCAGCGGCACGGGAAGTGTGGGCGGCGCCATTCCTGGGCAGGCTGCACCTTCTTTTCACGCTGGGCGGCTCTCCTCACGGGCGCACTCCTTGCGCGTGGGGCTCCCCTACGCGGGGGACACCCTTGCGTGGCACGGCACTCCTTGCGCGCATCAGCACTGCGCATGGCCAGCTCCACACGGGTCAAGGAGGCCCGGGGTTTGAACCGCGGACCTCCCATATGGTAGACGGACGCCCTAACCACTGGGCCAAAGTCCGTTTCCCAACTTTGAATATTATTGATCTCTATGAAGAGCCGTTTCATTTATTGCCTGTGTTTATTGACTCTTTTCTATTTCATCAGTTTAACTCTTTATTATTTCCTTCCCTCCATTTACTTTGAGTTTAATTCTTTTTACTTGAATGTAATCATTTAATCCTATAAATTTCCCTCTACACACTGTTTTAGCTCTGAAACAAATATTTTTTTAAGATTTATTTTTTTCTACACTCCCCCAGTTGTCTGCTTTCTTTGTCCATTTGCTGTGTGTTCTGCTGTGTCTGCTTGAATTCTTGTCAGTGGCACCAGGAATCTGTGTCTCTTTTTTTTCTTGTCATCTCCCTGTGTCAGCTCTCTGTGTGTGTGGCGCCACTCCTGGGCAGGCTGCACTTTTTCGCATGGGGCGGCTCTCCTTCCGGGGCATACTCCTTGCACGTGGGGCTCCCCTGTGCATGGGACACCCCTGTGTGGCACAACACTCCTTGCATGCATCAGCACTGCACATGGGCCAGTTCACCACGTGGGTCAGGAAGCCTTGGGTTTGAACCCTGGACTCCCATGTGGTAGGCGGACGCTCTGTCAGTTGATCCAAGTTCACTTCCTGAATCACAAATTTTGATTTGTTTTCACTTTTATTCAGAGGAAATTAAACTCTAAGTAAATAGAGGGAACGAAATAATTAGTAACTGACATGAAATAAACAAATTCCTTGAAAGATGGAAACTATCAGATCACCAAAAGTGATATGAGTTGGAAGAGGTTCCCTCCTCTTAAAATTTTTAGAAGTATTTACATTGGTATTATCTAGTATAGTATTTCATCAGTGTAGCTCTTTGTGGGTGCAGTTTTCTTGTGGGGATAGTTTTAAATCATGAGTTCACTTTCTTTGATAGATATAGTGCTCTTTAGAATTTTTGTTACATTAACTGAATTCTATAAATTTTGATGTGACAATACATTTTGTATCAAAATACACTCAGTTCAGAATATTTTCTCCTTTTCCTTGTGATTTCTCTTTTGACCCAAGGAATATTTAGAATTGTGTTGTTTAATTCTCAAGTATTTTGTTTTTTTTCTAAATACCTTTGTTGCTATGTTTATATATATATATATATATAAAATTATATTTTGTTCATTGAGCATACTTGGTATCATTTTTATCCTTTTATGTTTCTTGAGATTTGTTTTAAGGTCAAGCATATGGTCTATCCTGGTGCATGTTCTGTGTACACATGAGAAGAATGTGTAGTCTCTTTTTGTTCGATGTAATGTTTTATAAATGTCAGTAGGACAAGTTGGTTAAAAATTCAAGTCTCTCTTTTCTATCCTCCCTGATTTTATTCTTACTTGTTGACAGGGAGAGGAATGTTGAGATTCCCATCTATAATTGTGGATTTGTATACTTCTTTTAGTCGCTACTTTTTGCTTCACATATTTTGAAGCTTAGATATTAGATGCATTCACATTTTTTTTTTAAGATTAATTTTATTTCTCCCCACACTCTTGTTGTTTGTGCTCGCTGTCTGTTCGTTGTGTGCTCTCTGTGTCTGACTTGTCTTCTTTTTAGGAGGCACTGGGAACAAAACCTGGGACTTTCCATGTGGGAGGGAGACACGCAATCTCTTGAACCACTTCTGCTCCCTGCTTGTGGTGTCTCTCATTGTGTTTCCTCATTGTGTTTCCTCTTTGCCTCATCTTGTTGCATCAGCTTACAATGCCAGCATGTTGCGTCAGCTTGTATTCTTTAGGAGGCACTGGGAAATGAACCTAGGACCTCCCCTGTGGTAGGCAGGTACCCAACTGCCTCAGCCAACTCTCCTTTCTAAGGAGTGTTATATTCTTGATGAAATGATCCTTTTGGTCATTATGAAATATACATCTTTATCTTGAGTAATATTTCCTGACCTTAATTTCATTTTGTCTGATATTAATGTATCCATTCTAGCTTTCTTATGGTTAGTGTTTGCATGATATTTTTTTCCTGTTCTTTTTTGTGTAATCTAAGATAGGTTAAAGAACACATGAGACAAAAAGACAAAAAACTTAAAGATGGTGGACTTACATCTAGTCTTAAGGAATAGGTTACAGAAAGACTTCAACTTCTGTTTTCTTCCTATTAATTTTCTTACTGCCCTACTCTATTAAAAGTGAGCAACCATATTGTGAACCACCCTATTGAGAGGTCTATGTATGAACTGAATCCTGACACCAATCACTTGAATGAGCTTGGAAACCCTTTCCCTTTCACCTACCATTGATTCTTGAGATTGCTGCTTTGTGAGAGACACTTAGCTGGAAGTCACCGCTAAGCCAACTCCTGACTCATAAACTGAGATAACAAATATTTGTGGATTTAAATATATTTGTAGATTTGTATATATTTTGGGGCAGTTTGTTAGCTAATACAACTGTCGACCTCATAGCGAATAAATATTGTGTGTATTAATAGGTACAATCTGTTGCAGTAATAGTACTTATAGTTTTATTATGAATAAATTACTCATAGACGTGAACAATAAAATAAGCTTGTTACTGTCCAGATAAGAGTATATAAAAACAAGTTTTGGTCTTTTTTCTTTTTTCTTTTTTTTTCAGGAGGTACTGGGGATTACTCCTGGAACCTCACACATGGGAAGCTGGCACTCAACCACAGAGCTATACCCATTCTCCAACACAAATATTTTATTTTTTTACTTTATTTTTATATATTTTTTTGAGGTACCAGGGCTGGGGATAGAACTTGAGACCTTGTATGTGGGAAGCCAGCACTCAACCAATGAGTCACATTGGCTCTCAAACAAGTATTTTTTAATTGTAAATCAGTCTGTATATGGCCACCTTTTATGATCACATCTTTTTCTCTCTATATGCATATGTATTCACACACATACATATCTGATGAATCTGTGGAGCAAGTTGCTATGCAACAGTGCGTCATGGTTACACGGTACAGGGCACAACAGAAACTTTAAGTGATCTATTTAATACTTGTACAGAATAAAGAGTCTAGAAATGGCATATAATCTTCTTGTCATGGCCAGTCTCCCGGGGTGGCTTAAAACTGCTTGGGTCAGGGTCAGTCGCTTTGATCACTCTACTTTGCACTAGAGAAGAAAGACAAATCTACTGTTTAAGTGTGGTTTTTATCCACATTTGGGGGTGGGGGTGCCACTGAATTTCTGTTCTGGTAAGCGTCTGGGGCTGCTTGTTCCCAGTTTTAAGGTCTGTTCAGGCCTTTTCATTAGATTTAACATCTCTCCCAGGTTGTGGAATGGGGCACAGTAGAAAAGGAGATGGGGGTAGTGGAAGGCCAGAGAATGGCTGCTTAGTGTATGTTGTGACTTCCCCAGAGAAGGAGGTGTGGGTTGGTGAGGGCTGTGCAATGGCGGCTTAACAGGTGTCTGTGATTTACCTAATAGTACACTCCTCAACCTTTGGTCCAGATCCAGCCTACTCTTCTATATTTTCTTCCATGACAGAAGTCTACCTCTCACGTTCTTCCTTTCCAATATGAATGCCTATTTCTTTTTCTTACTAACTGCTCTGGTTAGAACTTCAAGTACAATCTTGAATAACAGTGGTGACAGTGGGCATTCTTGTCTTGGTCCAGAGCTTAGGGGAATGATTTAAGTCTTTCACCATTGAGTATGATATTAACTATAAGGTTTTTCTTATATGTACTTTTATGTTGAGAAAGTTTCCTTCTATTCCTATTTTTCTCAGAATTTTTATTAAGAAAGGATGCTAAACTTTGTCAGATGCCTTTTCTGCATCAGTTGAGATGATCATGTAGTTTTTTCCCTTCATTTTGCTAATATGGTGTAATACATTAATTTTCTTATATTAAACCATCCTTGCTCAGATAAAACCCACTTGATCATGGTGTGTAGTTCTTTTAATGTGCTGTTGGAATGGATTTACAAGTGTTTTGTTGAGGATTTTCCATCTATATTCATAAAGAGAAATTGGTCTCTAATTTTCTTCTCTTGTAGTATCTTTATCTGGCTTTGGTATTAGGGTGATATTGGCCTCATAGTATGAGTTAGGTAGTGTTTGCTTCTCTTCAATTTTTGGGAGAGTTTGAGCAGGATTGGTATCAGTTCTTCTTGGAATCATTAGTAGAATTCACCTGTGAAGCCATCTGGTCCTGGGATTTTCTTTGCTGGGGGGTTTTTGATGACTGATTCAATTTCTTGTAATTGGTCTCTTGAGATCTCTTTCTTACAGAGTCATTGTAGGTTGTGTATTTTTAGGAGTCCTTCCATTTCATCTAGGTTATTCTTTAAAAAAAAAAAAGATTTATTTATTTACCACCCCCCCCCCACCGCTTGTGCTCACTGTCTACTTTCTGTCCATTCACTTCTCTTCTTTGTTTTCTCGTCTTCTCTTTAGGAGGCACTGGGAACTGATCCCAGGACCTTCTAATGTGGGAGAGAAGCACTTCAATTGCCTGAGTCACCTCAACTCCCTGGTTTGTTGTGTCTTTCACTCTCTCTCCTCTGTGTCTCTATTCCTTGCATCATGTTGCAGCAGCTCTCTGCGCCGCATGGGCCAGCATGCTTTTCACCAGGAGGCCCTGGGAATTGAACCTGGGACTCTCCATATGGTAGATGGGAGCCCAGTTGCTTGAGCCATAACCCCTTTCCTAGGTTATTCTCTTATGATCCTAAATGGAATCAATAGTAAAATCTGCTTTCTCTTTCTGATTTTATTTGCATTTTCTCTGTCAGTCTAGCTAAGAGTTTGCCAGTTTTATTGATCATTCAGAGAATCAACTTGTGGTTTTGTTAATGCTCTCTCTTTTTTTCCCCTCTTAATTGGATTGATTTCTGCTCTAATCTTTGTTATTTCTTTCTTCTGCTTGGTTTGGGATTAGTTTGCTGATTTTTTTTTTTTCTCTCAGGTGTGCAGTTAGGTCTTTTGATTTTAGCTCTTTTTATTTAATGTGTTTTAGGGCTATAAATTTTATTTTAATTAATTATTTTTAATGTTACATTAAAAAAATGAGGTCCCATATACCCTCCCACCCCCTCACCCCACTCCTCCCATAACCACAACCTTCTCCATCATCATGAGACATTCATTGCACTTGGTGAATACATCTCAGAGCACTGCTGCACCACATGTTCAGTGGTCCACATTACAGTTTACACTCTCCCCCAGTCCACCCAGTGGGCCATGGGAGGACATACAATGTCCAGTAACTGTCCCTGCAGTACCACTCAGCACACCTCCAAGTCCTGAAAATGCCCAGGGCTATAAATTTTTTTCCAACATTGCCTTTGCTGTCTTCCATAAGTTTTGATATGTTGTGCTCTCATTTTCATTTGTCTCAAGATAGGTACTGATTTCTGTTCCGATTTGTTCTTTGACATACTGATTGCTTAAGAATGTGTTATTTAATTTCTGTGTATTTGTGGATTTTCCTGTTCTCTTCCTGTTACTGGTTTCCAGCCTTCTTCCATTATGGTCAGAGATGATACTTTGTATAATTTCAATATTTTAAAATTTATTGAGACTTGTTTTGTGGTATACTTGAGAAGAATATATGTATCCTACAGTTTTGGCATGCAGTGCTCTGTATGTGTCTTTTAGGTCTGGTTCATTTATTGTTATCATTCAAGTTCTCTTTTTCCTTATTTATTTTCTGTCTAGATGTTCTCTCTATTGATGAGTGGTGTATTGAAGTTTCCAACTACTATTTTAGAGGTGTCTATTTCTCCTTTCAGTTTTGTCAGGGTTTGTCTCATGTATTTTGGGGCATCTTGGTTAGGTAAGTAAATATTTATGATTGTATTTCTTCTTGGTGGATTGTCTCTTTTATTAATATATAGAGTCCTTTTTATCTCTCATATAACAGCTTTTGACAAAGTTTGTTTTGTCTAATATTAGTATAGCTATCCCAGCTCTTTTTTGGTTACTATTTGCATGGAATATCTTTTTCTGTCCTTTCACTTTCAACCTATTTGTGTTTTGGGCTTAAGGTGAGTCTCTTGTAAGTGACATATAGTTGGATCATGCTTTAAAAATTTTTTTTAATTAAAAAAAAATTTTTAATTTTATTCCCCCCCTGCAGCTTGCTTACTGTCTGCTTTCTGTGTCCATTCACTGTGCGTTCTTCTGTGTGTCTGTACTTATTTATATTTATTCCCCCCCACCCCCACCCCTTGTAGCTTGCTTGTTGTCTGCTTTCTATGTCCATTCGCTGCATGCTCTTCTCTGTTTTTACTTGTCTCCCTTTTGGTTGCATCACCTTGCTGAGTTGACTTTCCATGGTGCTTGCAGGCTGGCAGCACTCTGTGGTGCTTGCAGGCCGGGCGGCATGCCGTGGCACTTGCAGGCTGGCGCTCCCCGCGGCGTGTAGGCGAGCCTGCCTTCGCAAGGAGGGCCTGGGATGCGAACTCAAGGCCTCCCATATGATGATGATGGGAGCCCAACTGATTTAGTCACAGCCCCTTCCCTGGATCATGCTTTTTTTTTTTTTTAAAGATTTATTTTCCCGCCCCAGTTGTCTGTTCTGTGTCTATTTGCTGCATCTTCTTTGTCCGCTTCTGTTGTTGTCAGCAGTACGGGAATCTGTGTTTTTTTTTTTTGTTGCATCATCTTGTTGTGTCAGCTCTCCGTGTGTGGGGTGCCATTCCTGGGCAGGCTGCACTTTCTTTCGCGCTGGGCGGCTCTCCTTACAGGGCGCATTCCTTGCGTGTGGGACTCACTTACACGGGGACACCCCTGCGTGGCACTGCACTCCTTGCGCGCATCAGCACTGCGCATGGGCCAGCTCCACACGGGTCAAGGAGGCCCGGGGTTTGAACTGTGGGCCTCCCATGTGGTAGACGGACGCCCTAACCACTGGGCCAAAGTCCGTTTCCCACATTTTTTTCTTAATATCTTTAGTTCCTTATCCGTATTTCCCTTTATGTCTTTGAATTGATGTAGGAGGTTTGTTTGAACTTCTTTGTTTAACTGTTCCAAATTCTGAATCTCCTCTGAAGTTTTTTTGTTCCCTTGACTGAGTTTCATTTTCCTATTTCTTAGTTTGGTTTGTAATTTCTTTGCTGATGTCTAGGCATCTGACTTTTTGTTTTGTTTTTTAATTTTAATTTTATTTTTTTATATCAGTGTTACAGTTTACTCTTAACAAATGATAACTGTAATAGCAATAAATCTGTTTTGGTCCATGGTTATATTCCTCCCTTATTTTTGTTCATTCCTCAGTTTTGAGGGATTTGGGATGATATTCGCTCTGACTGCTTCAGGCTGAGAGGGTACACAGATATTATGGGGCAGAGGAAAGGAATTGTTTTGAAGATACTCTCTGTTTTGGGGATAGTGCATGTCCATCATCATTTTGTTGGTTGTCCAGGGCAAGTGCAAAAAACCGGAGAGTAGCAGTTGGCTGCAGCTCTGCTGGTGTCACGACAGCATGTGAACAATCTGAAGATTTAAGTCTCTGAGAAATGTATTTAAGAGGTACATTGAAAATTACAGGTTCAGTTAAAAGGTGTAGAAGAGTTGTGGTTAGTGGAATTATAAATGAGTATAACTTTGTTATATTGGGGAAATAGATTTTCATATATTCCCAAATAGGGCCTGCTGAGGGGGTGTTGATTTCATGAGGCTGTGTGGCTTGCCTGTGGTGTCCCGACATCCCTAGAGCTCCCTGGAGGAGCACTTTGGTTTGAGGTTTTGTTTACTCTGGCAGTTTGTGAAATCTGCCTGAGATCTACATAAGTATAACATCCAGAGTGACCTCTTAATTCACCTAAAATCTCTTAGCTATAAAAACTTTGTTTTATTTAATGTTTCCGCCTTTTGGTTAAGGTCTTTTTCCAAATGCGTTGTTGATTAATGCTTGGTAATAATCTCTGGTCCCAGGGAGGCTCATGGCTCATTGTTGGGACTTACGTCCTGTGGGGGGAGTAAGAGGGCAGGTAATGAGTTTATTTGTAGAGCTTGACTGAGAGAGAGGCCATGTTTGAGTAACAAGGTGGTTTTTAGGAGGTAACTTTTAGTGGTAAGTATAATTAGGCTTTACTTCACTTTTTCAGGAATAAGACTCATAAGTGCAAGCATTAAGATCAAGGGCTTGGCTTATTGGCTTGTTTTCTTTTATTAGGCAAGGTTTATGTATTCCAGAAGTTTTTTTGCCATCTGATTTGAGAAAGTAGCAGGACTTCCCCAGGTGGGAAGTTTAATATTTTGTTAGCTACTATGTGGGCCTCTTAGAAAACATACAGATATCTGAGTATTCTGATGAGTTAACTCTGAAGGTCAATTTCTCTCTCTTGTCTACAGTTTTACTGTTAATTGGGTTTCTGTTAAGGCTCTTTTTTGACACTTAGTCCAGTTTATTGTAGATCTTTAGAGTAGCCCGTTATAACTGTTTTGAGTTTTTTCAGCTCCTTTTCATCTGATTCTTGCCTTGGATATGTGGTACAGTTTTTAAGATTGCACTTTTTGTGTAATTGTTTCACTTTTAGGTGAAAGCTTTCTTTCCTCTCACCCTTATCTGGGGAGATTGACTTCTTGTGTTTTGTGGGTTTTTTTTTCCCTCCCAGGAGATTTTCTCCTTAGCTCCTATGATTTGTTTAAATTGTCCCCCTTACTCAATGCCCCCTTTTCCTTATAGTTTTCAATTCTGGGGCCTTCCTGTCTTATAGCAGTTCAGTTTAACTCCTTTTATTATTATTATTATTATTATTATTTTATGAGAACTTTCTGCCTTTGGTTTCTTCCCTGTCAGGGCATCCTGCCCCAGCATGCCAGATGGGATCAATCCAGAATTGGCGGGTTACTCCAGAAAAGTCCATTTTGCTTTTAGGTGGTCCAGCCAGCAGACCCTGGATTTAGTAAGTGCATCTCTTGCTGTGCCTCTCTCCTTACTCCCCCCCTATCCCCCAACCTTTCATTTGTACCATGACTTAGCAGTTTGTTTCTCCCTAGGTCTCTATGGGCTTGGGTCCCTGTGGCTGGATATATGTGGGGTTCTAACGTGCTGCTGTGAGTGGTTCTATATTCTGTGTCCGTGGTGGGAGGGATTGGGGCCATACTGTCTGGGCACAACTCGCAAGCTGGAGGTGGAGTGGGGACTGGACTAGTGGGTTTGGGAATGGACATTTCCTACCAGCTCCTTTAGGTTTTCTTTTTCTTTGACTCACTGTTTGTGGAGTCCTTTTCCAGTGAGTATTATCCTCCAAAATTATAAACAAGTGAAATTTGTCCTTTTATTAGCTGATTTTGAGGGAAGACTTTTCCAGGGGATGTCGCACATCGTCATAGTGATGACGTCACTCCTGCCTTGGATTTTAGTTTCCTCCTGTTCCACCTTCTCTGAAGTATTTACCCATGTATGGCAGGAGGTCTTGTAATTTGCCTAAAGAGAAATTATTTTTGTTGAGCCTAAAGGGCTTGTGCTATGAACTCAGCAGTGCCAGTTGAGGTGGCTGACAAATTGCATATCATATGTTCACTGTTGAACAGACTGGAGAGATGATTGAGCCGTTTGTCAGTTTCATTGCTTTGAGAGTTGTTGCCTCTCCACAGATTGCAGAAGAATATAGAGCCAGTGGCTGTGCCATTATCCTTGTCACAGGGACTTGCTGGTGTCATCTAAGCATGAGGCAGGGAATATCAACTTCTTGAGTATCCATCTGGACATGGTAAAGAGGAGAGAGAGCAAGGGATCAGATAGTGAAGATCCAGCCATTGGTCATGTTCTCTGCCACCCTCATGGACCAGATCAGCTGGATAAAGGTATCTTCCTTCCTGGTTGCTGTGCTCATAGGGCCCGAGTAATACAGTCCATCTCATAAGAGATTTGTCAGGCAGCCATTAAAGTTCTCCACAATGCTGGCTGCCTATGGATGGTAGGTGACAATGGAAGGTCCATTAATTCTGTGGGTCTGGGTCCATAATTTCATTGTGTCAGAATTTCCATGTCCAGTTCAGTGGTGAATCCCCCCAGCAGTGGAAGCATCTGTGGGAAATTCAACTCTCTCACGAATGTCACTGTGCGTAAGTTCTCATCTGCCTGGCACTGTTCATCCTCTGTTTTCTCCCAGGAGATCTCCAGCTCATCAGGTACAAAAAGCAGCTTGGTGCATCCTTATTTTCTAGGCCATTCCAATGATGTTCTTCGTGATATGGGCCCTTGCCATGTCCATCAACATGGGTAACATAGATGGTGCCTTTCCACACTGCCAGTTGTTTCTAGAGTTCGCGTCCTTCATTGGGGAAATTTTAATTCTCCATCTGTGTTCCTACTATGAACCTGACCATACTGCTAAGCCATTGGTGAAAGCCACAAGTCAGGATACTTGGGTCCAAGTGATTCAGGGCATAGCTTGCAGTTCAACGCATTGGACACTTTTTCCAGTGCAAGGGGTGGCATATGGTTTGCCTGAGGAGAGAAACAGTGACTGTTGCCCACTGGATGCCTGACAGCTTCAGCTTGGCCATCCATCCGTGAATCAGCATCTGATGAGTCAGGCTCCCCAGGATGCCAGTGCAGTGAGGGAAGGACCCTGGTCTGGTGATGCAACAGGATCATTGAGGAGGCTTTTGTAACCTGCTCATGCAGATGTGTCCCTCCCTGCGGGAGACAGGTGAGCAGGATCCTGAATATACCACTTGACGATGGTCTGTTACTGGGCACTACCTGGTGATTGTTCTGGACCCAGGACCCAGGAAGTGATGGCAATTTTTGGTTTTAGTTGGACTTGAGAGTTCTGGATGACCCTTTCCATTTCCACCAAGGCCCAAAGGCACACCAGAAGTTGCCATTTTAAGGGAGAGTAGCACTGGACTGCTTCTGGGAACTTCTTTGTCCAGAAACCCAGGGATCTGTAGATTCCTGTTGCTCCCTCCTTCTGCCAATGGGACCAGTTGGCATGGGTCTAAACCTGCAGCTTGACTCTAGGCTCTAAAGACTAGAGACAAGGTGGCTGAAATGGCCCCCTTTATCTCCTGCAGGACCTGCTCCTCCTTCATTCTCCAGTGGAAAACACCTGCTTTCTGCATTACCCAACATAGAGATGCCCAGAGAATATGGAGATAAGGCCAATATGCCAATAGCATAATGTCTGGAACCTAGGATGCCAAAAGGGGCTACTTCTGCATTCAAGCCCCACTAGTCTGTAGTCAACTGCCACACTCTACCTGCCTTTTTCACTGACGTAAATCGGGCTGTTATAGGCAGATAGTGGAGAGGAGGGCACCTGTAGATAGAAGGGCCTTTATGAGTTCTGTAATGTCTTTTTCCCCATCAGTAAGGTGATATTGCTGCTGCTCTACAATGGCAGTGAGGAAGAATATGGGAGCACTTGGGGTGCATGGCCAGTCAACCAAACATGATGGCCAGAATTTGCTGGGATGAGAAGTGCATCCCATCAGTCACTGCTGGGAAGTGCAGCAGTATAGGACAATTCCTACAGTGCATTCCCCAAGTGAGGGAGGGGCTGCGTACTCACCCTTGTCGAATGCTTAAAACTTCCTAGTGCTTTTTGCCATCCCCTCTTCTCTGCAGCTCCTGGAATAATAGTGTCTTGGGTGCCTGTATCCCAAAGTGCTATAAAGGTTTGTTTACTTTCCCCAAATTGCACATGTGCTGGGCCATAAGGTCCTGGGTCCTCAGAGTTGGGTAGGGACATGGCCCTGCCCTGGCCTTTTTTTTTTTATTTTATTTTTTAAGATTTTATTTATTCCCCCCCATTGGTCAATATTTATTTTTATTTATTTCCCCCTCTCCTCCCATTCCCCCTGTTCCCCCCGTTGTCTGCTTTCTGTGTCCATTCACTGTGTGTTCTTCTGTGTTGGCTCCAGGAACCAATCCTGGGGCCTTCCTGAGTGGGAGAGAGGTGATTACTCTCTTATGCTACCTCATCTCCCCTCTTCTGCTATGTCTTCTTATTTTCTCTCCTCTGTGTCTCTTGTTGCCTCATATTGCTTCGCCAGCTCTCCAAGTTGGTTGACACTCCTGCATGGGCGGCTTTCCTGCATGGACTGGCACTCTGCGTGGGCCAGCTCACCATGTGGCTCAGTTTGCACTCACCAGGAGGCCCTGGGCATTGAACCCTGGACCTCCTATATGGTAGACAGGAGCCCAGTTGGTTGAGCCACATCCGTTTCCCCAAACTATGTTTTTATATACCTCCATCCCAGCTTTGTGTAGTTCTTGTCACAAATTACATGTTTATACATGTTTATGCATGAGTCCAAAACTACTGATTTATCATTGCGCTTTATGCATTTGCCTTTTAGATCCTGTAGGAAGTAAAAAGTGGACTTAAAAACAAAAAATACAGTAATACTGGCGTTTATGTTTACCTATCCTTACCCTGATTGGAGATCTGTATTTCTTCATGCATCTTTAATCTAAAATCCATTGTCCTTGCCTTTCAACTGGTAGAATTCTCTTTAGGGCCAGTTTAGAAGTAACAAACTCCTTCAGTTTATGCTTATCTGGGAATGTGTTAATTTAGGTCTCATTCTTTCTATTTTTTCTTTTTTCAAGAAGGTACCTGGAATTGAACCTGGGACCTCGTACATGGGAAGCAGGCACTCAACTACTGAGCAATACCCGCTCCTCTCTATCTCATTTTTGAAAGGTAGTTTGCCAAATGTAGAATTCTTGGTTGGCAGGTTATTTTTTAAGATTTATTTATTTATTTATTTCTCTCCCCTCCCCCTCGCCTTGGTTGTCTGTACTGTGTCTATTTGCTCCGTCTTCTTTGTCTGCTTCTGTTGTTGTCAGCAGTACAGGAATCTGTGTCTCTTTTGGTACGTCATCTTGTTGTGTTAGCTCTCTGTGTGGGCGGTGCCATTCTTGAGCAGGCTGCACTTTCTTTCGCGCTGGGTGGCTCACCTTACAGGGTACACTCCTTGCGCGTGGGGCTTCCCTATGCAGGGAACACCCCTGCGTGGCACAGCACTCCTTGCACGCAGCAGTACTGCGCATGGGCCAGCTCCACACGGTCAAGGAGGCCTGGGGTTTGAACCGTGGACTTCCCATGTGGTAGACGGACGCCCTAACCACTGGGCAAGTCCACTTCCCTCAGCACTTTAAATAAGTCATCCTACTGCCTTTCCTCCATGGTTTCTGATGAGAAATTGGCACTTAATCTTACTTTATTTTATTTTAAATTTATTATTTCTCCCCACCCCCTCATTGTTTGCAATTGCTGTGTCTGTCTTCCTTGTTTCTTTAGGAGGCACCGGGAACTGACCAGGACTTACGATGTTGGGTGGGAGGCGCCTGATTGCTGGAGCCACCTCCGCTCCCTGTTTGTTATATCTCTCATTATGTTTTTCTTCTTGTGTCTCTTGTTGCATCATCTTGTTGTGTTAGCTTGCCACACCTGCCTGTCGTACCAGCTTGTGGTCTTTTTTAGGAGGTGCCAAGAACCAAACCAGGGAACTCCCAAGTGGTAGGTGGGAGCCCAATTGCTTGATCCACATCCGCTTCCCAGCATTTAATCTTTTTTTTTTTTTTTTTTTTAAGATTTATTTATTTCTCCCCCCTCCCTCCATTGTCTGCTGTCTATGTCCACTTGCTGTGTGTTCTTCTGTGTCTGCTTGTATTCTCATTAGGCAGCTCCAGGAACCAGTCCTGGGACCTTCTGGAGTGGGAGAGAGGCAGTTGTTCTCTTGTGCTACCTCAGCTCTCTGGTCTGTTGCATCTCTCATTGTCTCTCTGTGTCTCCTTTTGCTGTGTCATCTTGCTGTGCCAGCTCTCTACATAGGCCAGCACTCCATGTAGGCCAGATTGCCACATGGGCCAGCTTGCCTTCACCAGGAGGCCCTGGGTGTAGAACCCTGGACCTCCCATATGGTATACAGGAGCCCAATTGCTTGAGCCACATATGCTTCCCACCAGCATTTAATCTTAATGAGGCTCCTTTTTGTGTGGTGTGCTGCTTCTCTCTTGTTACTTTAGAAATTTTCTTTATCTTTGACATTCGACAGTTTGATTATAATATTGTAAGGTGTGGGTCTGTTGGGGTTTATCCTGTTTAGAGTTTGTCTTGGATATATTTCATGTATTTCATTAAATTTGGGGAGTTTCCAGCCATTATTTCTTTGAATATTCTCTCTGCTCCTTCCTCTCTTCTCCTTCAGGGATTCCCACAGTGCATATATTAGTACACTTTATAGCCCTGAGAATATTTTTAAGCAAGACTGGTGTTGAAATACTTTCTTCTACTTTGCTTACTGACCTGGACTTCTGGATGCTCATCCCCAGTCTACAGCCACTCACCTCCATCACCTCCTATCCACCAGTTCAAGATAGACTTCAGCTTCCTTAGGATTTTTCTCACTATTATTTTGGCTAGTTCCTGAAATTTACATGTCCCTTTAGCTTCCTTAGTTTCTCCATGTCTGATTTTTAGAAAGTGAGTTAGCAGCTCATGCTAATTTCAGACTTCAGGTCAAAAGACCCACCTCTTGTATATTACAGTGAGTGAACAAGGACCATATTCTAAATAAATATGTTATTTGAAATTTCAGAATTCCATTCATGAAGAAAGACTATTTTAAAGCTTCCAGGGAGGGAAAAAACAAGTCATTCTCAAAGAGATGAATGTCAGGCTACCTGCTAGCTACACTGTATACTAGATGAAAATGGAAGTGTTTATAATTTTTTGAGGAAAAATAAGAATTTTAAGTCAAATTGTCAGTTATGAATATACAGTACAGAAGTTTCATGTATGCATGAACCCAGAAAATTTACTTTCTGTTACCCTCATTTAGGTAGTTATTTGAGGATATACTCCAGCAAAGATAGAATAAACTAAGAACAAGGAAGACAGGTTTACAAAGCAGCCATTCCAAATTGGAGCAGGAGGATGGAGAGTTTTAGAAAGGCTATTTTGAGAATGAATGGTACTATGTAGAGTTTGGGAAAATGTTGATATGATAAAGGAAAACAGCATGAGAAAAAATGAAGTCATGGAATAAACATTAAAATGTTATGGAAACTAAGAAAGTCGTTGTCTCACTATGAAACACATTAAAATATGGCATGAGGTTAAGCAATTGAGTATAATAGTCTTTTTGACCTTGATTTTATGTACAGTCATTTTCAAAGGATCCTAGTGTTGTGAGATTGGACTACAGAGTAAAACAAAGTATGCAAGGATTACATTTCTTTAAACAATGGTTGTGTCATAAAAATGTAAATACTGTTCATTGATTTTCAAGTTTGAGTTACCTTTTGGATAGAACTTGAATAGGCAAAGCTCAGAATGGTATTGTTGCTGGGCAGTATCTTAGCATCCATAATAATAAAAAAATAAAAGTGCAGCTGATAGAGGGGAAGAAAATACCATTTTGTCTTTCAAAGTGGAGAATTAAGAGGTAATGTCGGGAAACAGATGTGGCTGTAGCAGTTGGGCTCCCGTTTACCATATAGGACGTCCAGGGTTCAATGCCCAGGACCTCCTGGTGAAGGCAAGCTGGCCCATGTGGATGGAGTACTGCCCCACGTGGAGTACCATCCAGTGCCAGTTTGCGCAGGAATGCTGCCCAGTGTGGGAGCGTCTCCCCATGCAGGAGTGCTGCCCCGCGCAGGAGTGCTGCTAATGCAGAGAGCTGATGCAGCAAGATGACGCAACAAGAGACACAGAGGAGAGACAATAAGAGAGGTAGTAGAACAGGGAGCTGAGGTGGCGCAAGAGAATGATCACCTCTCTCCCACTCTGGAAGATTCCAGGATCAGTTCCCAGAGCTCCCTAATGAGAATACAAGCAGGCACAGAAGAACACACAGTGAGTGGACAGAGAGAGCAGACAATGGAGGGAAGGGGCGAGAAATAAATAAATAAATCTTTTTAAAAAATTAAAAAAGAGGTAATGTCTGGGACAGACACTGAACTCCAAACAATTGAGAGAAGTGGCTTCTAAAAAACCCAGATGAACATACAAAACCATTTATGGCAAATGTTTCCCTGCTGTACTTGATGAAGCGGGAAGAGAGTACTCATATCAAAGCACCTGCTCTTTGTAAGGCCCTGCTTACAAAGACATTATTAGTGTTGATGAGCCCAAACCAATACACACATGAAAAGAATATCACAAGGCAGTAGGTGATAGGGATAATAAGCACTGTGGATACCACAACATGCTATAATCACATTTTCTTTCTGTCTTCTTGGCAAAACACAAGGTCAAGGATGTTGCTTTTTTACCCCCAGCACAAAACATATCCTGGCATATTGTTGATGGTTGTGTAATTAGGTGATTTGACATCAGAAAAAGGAGAGATCATCAGATCATCATGAACATGAGGAAGCACCGGATCAAATCCAAGGATTTCTATAATCTGTCCTCATCTTAAATAAATAGCACCATTGTCCCCTGCTGGCTATAAGATAATGCCAACTTTCTATAATGCAGGTGAGCAAGGTTATGCCAAAAAAAGGAGTAGAGATATATTTGAGATTCTGGTTCTGTCACTTCAGCCTCATCTTTTCATTTTTCTTCTTTATTGAACTACTTGCAATTTTCTGTGCAGCCCCTGCTATGTGCTCTCTGTGCTCTGCTCTGTGCTCTGCTCACTGTGCTCTTTCTTTTCCCTTTATCTGATTCCTACCAATCTGTGAGCAAATATAAATTTCAAAGCTCAAGCATCTTTCCTCTATCTAGCCTTTTCCTGACGTTTTCCCAAATCCACTCACAATAAATGGCCCACTCCCTCTTTGGGACCTCCGTCAATCTCATTATAATACTACTTCTCACTATTTCACTTACTTATTTACCAGTCTTTCTCTCACTAGAGGATGGACTATAAGCTCGTTTAGGAAATAATCTTATTTATCTTTGTATCTCTAGTTCCTAATGAAGAAGATATAAATGCTTAATATGTGCTGGTAGATAAATTGAATGAATGAAAAAAAGGAGGTAATTGACAAACTAATAAAGATTTGAGTGTAGTATTTAAAGTTCAGAGGTAACTTATAGAATTAAAATTAATAGTATACGGTGGCAGTGTAAAATGGTTCAGGTACTGTCGAAACATTTTTGCAGTTCTTGAAAAAGTTAGTCATAGAATTACCATATGATCCAGCAATTCCACTCCTAATTATATACCCAAAATAATTGAAATCAGGTATTAACAACAAAAACTTAAACAGAAGTGTTCATAGCAGCATTATTTATAATAGCCAAAAGGTAGAAACAACCCAAATGTCTATCATGGATGGATAAATAAAATGTGATATATTCATACAATGAAATAACGTTCAGCCATAAAAAGGAATGAAATGCCGATAAATGCTACAACATGGATGAATCTTGAAGATATCATATTGAGTGAAATCAGCCAAACACCATGGGTCAGATATTGTTTTGTTTCAATTTATTTGAAATATCCAGAATAGGTAAAATTCATAGAGACAGAATCGTCTTTGCCAGGAGCTTGGAGGTAGTGGTGGGGTGGGCAAGAAGCGATTGCTTAATGGGTACGGGATTTCCTTTTGTGGTGATGAAAATATTTTGAAACTAGGCAGAGATGATGTTTGTACAGCATTGTGAAATTGCTAAATGCCACTGAATTGTACAATTTAAAATAATTTTATGTTATGTGAATTTTACCTAAATAAAATAAATAGCATATATTTCAAATATGCTATTTGAGTGTTTGAAATTCATTCAAACAAAAGTAGGTGGGGGGAAGCGGATGTGGCTCAAATGCCTGGGCTCCCCTCTATTATATGGGAGGTCCAGGGTTCGATTCCTGGAGTCTCCTGGTGAAGGCATGCTGGACTGTGCAGTAACTTAGCTGAGCAGAGAGCTGGCACAGCAAGATGACACAACAAAAAGAGGCAGAGAGGAAAGACAATAAGATGCAGCAGAGCAGGGGCTAGGGTGGCACAAGAGATTGAACACCTCTCTCCCATTCCAAAGGTCCCAGGCTTGGTTCCTGGTGCCGCCTAAAGAGAAGACAAGCAGACACAGAAGAACACGTGCACACACACACACACACATAGGAAAGGGACACAGAGCAGACTGGGGCGGGGGGATAAATAAATATTTTTTAAAATGTAGGTGGGGAAGTATAAAAGGTAAATTCTTGTTTTCCTATTAGGGGTCAATAGGTTTATTTTTAAGAGTTGATAACTCAAAAATACTGGTATAAAATATTATCTAGGGTTATGGGGACAGCCATTAGAAAAAGAACCATTTAAAGATGGGGATTGTGGTGTAGAGATTTGCTTTTGTTATAAGTTCTTCCAAAGTATTTGATTTGCTACAGGTATTTAATAAAAAGCAAAAAGAACAGAAGTAACGTAACAGAAAAATTCGTCTATGTGTACGTATATAGAGAATTCTCATTCTCAGCATTGTTCCACCTCCTATGTTTTCCCCCAAAGATAACCATTTTGTTCTTTTTTTGTTCATCCTTCTAGTAGCTTCTAGTAGATAAAGGCAAAGATACATAATTTTTCTTCCCTTTTTAATATAAAGTATATTTATATTTGCTGTTCTGTGCTTTTCTCATCAATTTATAGGGAATCTTCCTCAAAATTTTCCTCCCATATTCCTATTTTTCTTAATAGCTGCATAGTATTTTAGATTGTGGACATAGCTGTTTATCTAGTCCTCTGTCGTTGACATGCTGTTTCCAATACTTTGCTCTAACAATCAGTTCCTCATGAATGACCCTGTACATAAGTCATTTCATTTGTATGCAGATACATCTGTGGTGTAGAGTCCAGAAATGGGATTTCTAAATCAATGGTTAAATGTGTCTGTAGTTTAAGTAAATAGTACCAGATTAACCTCTGTAGGGATTTTAGTGTTTTGTACTTCCAGTTCTTGCCAACAGATTGTGGTGGAAAGCTTTTGGATTTTTGCTAATCTTACAGGTGAGAATATTACCTTAATGTAGTTGCATTTCTTTTATGAGTAAGGTAGAACGTATTTTATGTCTTTAAGAGCAGTTGTATTTCCTTTTCTTTGAACTGTCAGTTCTTGTACTTTCTATTTTTCTATTGGATCGGTTTGTTTTTTTTTCTGCATTAACTTCTAGAAGCTTTTTATAAATTAGGAAAGTTAGTTCTTTGTCTACAGTGTACTGCAGATATGTCCCCAATTTGATATTTTTGTTTTTTTACATACTAAGCTTTCTGCTGTGATTTTTGATTTTTGGATAATTGAATTTATTTTATTTTGTTGGTATGTCTCTGGATTTTGAATCATAATTAGGCTCTTCCCATTGAAGGATTATAAAGGAATTCACTTGTGCTTTCCTCTAATACACGTGATTATATTTTTTACTTTGGGATCTTTGTTCTGTTTGGAGTTTCTCCTAATATGTGGTGTAAGGTATCTAATCAACTATCTTTTTCCAAATGGCTACCTTGTGCAAATATTATTTATTAAAATAAAGTCGGTTTTCCTCACTCTAAAATGAAATTATGCTACAGTACTTTAGCTGTTGATTATATAGTATCATGACCATAGTTATTCTAATAGCTGATTAACCTGATGCATTAGACTAGAGAGGAAGGGAAGACTTCCTTTTTTTTTTAGGAGGCACTGGGGATTGAAGCTTGTGCTTGTACATAGGAAGCAGGCGTTCAAGCATTGGCTACATCTGCTCCCTGAGACTTCCTCTTAAATAGCAACTACTACTAAATCCTTTCTATTACATGTAAATCTCATAGGAACACTCTGAGGAAGATGTCGTACTTTCTCATTTCAGATGAGGAAACTGAGATATAAAAAGACCAAGTAACTTATCACACATAAATAGTGGAGCCAGGATTTGAGTCTGGAGGATCTGACTCACAGGCATTTGTTCCTGCAACACTGTCTTGTCTTGGATCTTATGGAGGCAGCATCAGTTTTCCCCCTTTCAAATGTATTATTGACTTGGCAGCAGCAAAGCAGTTACAATGGAAATACAGTCTTAACTTTAAATAGTGTGTTTGGTTTCCAGTCTAACCTTAGAGCTACAAGAGAAACTTAAGTGTTGCTTGGCCTTTTGGGCTTGAGAGGTGTGCAGAGTAGATTTAACGTAGCAGATCTGAAGGTTCTCTCCTTAGAAAATCTGCTTGAAAAGTTGGTCTTTGCCTGTCATTTGGAAATTTGGCTGATAAACAAGTTCTCCACACTGATATAAAGCCTTACTTAATGATGAGTGACTCATGTTGCCCAACTGTGCAAACAAAATAGTTTACACCTTCTTTCCTTGTGGGAGTTTGGAATTTTGGTATTTGCTACACAGAGTACTTATGTGACCAGACCCCATTACTGTCTCTGAGCACTGAGTCTCTATTGAGCTTTTCTGGTAGACAGCATTTTACATGGGTTGTCACCATTCATTGCTGGAGAGAAGTTAAGTGTGTCTTGGGTATCGCCATTGGGAAAGGACTTTTAAATACTTGTTTTTGGTTTCCTCATTGCCCCCATGAGTCTTTCCCTTTTGCTGATTTTACTTTCTATCTCTTCACCACAATAAATTTTAGCTGTCTATACACCTGTGTGTTGAATCCTGTGCGTTTGTCTAGTGAATTTATTGAACCTGGTGGTGGTCTTGAGGCTAATTCTGGACACTGATACTATTTACTGTGATCTGGGCAAAAGTGTACGTGGTGTGTCTGTGTGTATGTGTGTGTGATAACCATGAATGAATGAACAAATAAATGAATATAGAATTTGAGAGTGGTGTAACTTTTGTAGGTTAGGTTTATTCTGGTATGGAGCAGCCATAGCTGAGACTAACACCAGAGGAAATAATTGTGTTTCCTTCCTTACCTGCAGAGAGAATCTCAGCAGATTAAAAGTGGTTTGTGTCCAGTTACTGTTGTAGACAGGTACTTCATTCAGTAGTTCTACTGCCAGTAATGACATGTTGGAGCAATAGCAACAACATCATGGAGCAGTTGTACCTGAAATGAAGAGAATCAGCCTTTTGGACTGAGCTAGCACTTCTGTGATTTTAAGACTTACCATTCAGTAGAAGAACTCTTGACCAAGAGTTCTTGGTCAAGAACTTGAGAGGTTGGAAAGCAGTTTTGGATGAAAGGAGAAATAGCTAAATCCATAATTAGTCATAAATTTCATCACCCCTCTCAATAATTGATAGAACAAGTAGACAGAACGAAAACACCGTGCTCACTAGTGCTGTACTCCTTACTGCCTGCTGAGTTTTAAAAAAAGTGCATTATTATCCCTTTTCTACTAGGTGGGGAGGTATATAGGAAGTCCTTCTTTTAAAAATTGACTTAACAAAAAACATATCTATTATAATATTTGCTCAATATTGCATGAGGATAAGCCTGTAGTGTTATCCTAACCTAACACTTTAGACCAAACAGGTGATAAGTGACAGAGGCAGGATTGAAACAAAAGTTTGTTTCCAAAGCCCATGCTTTATTTTTTATTTAAGATTGATTTTTCATTTCTCTCCCCTTCCCTGCCCACACCCCTCCATTTGTTTGCTCCCTGTTCTATTTGCTGTGTGTTTTTCTGTGTCTGCTTGTATTCTTGTCAGCGGCACTGGGAGTCTGTCTCTTTTTGTTGCGTCATCTTGCTACGTCAGCTCTCTGTATGTGCAGTGCTATTCTGGGGCAGGCTGAACTTTTTTTCGTGCTGGGCAGCTCTCTTTACGAGGCGCACTCCTTGTGCATGGGGCTCCCCTACACAGGGGACACCCCTGCGTGGCACGGAACTCCTCGCATGTATCAGCACTATACGTGGGCCAGCTCATCACATGGGTCAGGAGGCCCTGGGTTTGAACCCTGGACCTCCCATGTGGTAGGTGGACGCTCTATCCGTTGAGCCAAATCCACTTCCCAACCATGCTTTACTTTTATACCACAGTGTCTCCTTTGGCTTGGGGATAGTTAACATTTCCAGATGGTATTTGGTTAATAAGCGCTATTATTTTTGGAAGTGACTTTGTTAAAATACTAGAGTTAAAGATGTAAGCAAAGCTTCCTATCTGCTAAAGCCATAAAATATATTTCCAATTTCATTAAGTTAAAAAGGAGGTTGGAATACAACCCTTATTTTTGTGATATATATGGTATTGAAATTCTGTATGTTGGAGCTCATTGTCATATATTCTGATTTCCTAATGCTGTTTCTTGAACTAAGGAAACCTAAAAACTATTCTACGGTCATACAGCATGGCTGTTATAAAATTTAGAGGAGTTGCAGATCATCAGAGCTAATATAAAAATAAATTTTGGATATTTTGTTGCCATGGATGGTATGGATTGAGTCTTGTAATAGTTACTAGAATTAACCAAAATCTTCATGAAATGTATTATATTTGGAGTTGGAGACAAAAAATGGCAAAATTTTCTACAGTTCATTTTTTTCCAAAATGAAAAGAACCCTTTCCCTCTAATTAATATTTAAATATGGGAAGCGGTTGTGGCTCAACTGATAGAGCGTCCGCCTACCATATGGAGAGTCCAGGGTTCTATACCCAGGGCCTCCTGATGTATGTGGTGAGCTGGCCCATGTGCAGTGCTGCTGTGCACAAGGAGTGCCATGCCATGCCATGCAGGGATATCCCCCGCATAGGGGGTGCCCCACACACAAGGAGAGTCGCTCGGTGCAAAAAAAGTGCAGCCCACCCAGGAGTGGCGCCACACACACGAAGAGCTGACACAGCAAGATGATGCAACAAAAAAGAGATGCAGTTTCCTGGTGCTGCATGACAAGCATGCAGGTGGACACAGAAGAACACACAGTGAATGGACACAGAGAGCAGACAGTGGGGGGGAAGGGGAGAGAAATAAATAAATTAAAAACACAACAAAAAGAAAAACAATATTTAAATGTGACAGGTATAAAAGAGAAAGTAAAGACCAGGTATAATAATCCCTGCTGGCATTTAGGTGACTATTCTTTGATGCCTTTACATAGTGTGTCTTTATTTTTACTTTTACCAAAATTGGTAATACTGTACATGATATATTGTAACTGGCTTTCAAAATAAAGTGTTTTTATTTCCAAGTTGAAAAGTAAGGTGTTTCATCATTTTTCTTTTTTAAAGATTTATTTTATTTATTTCTCTCTCCCCCACCCCTTCACTTGTTTGCACTTGCTTTGTCTCTTGGTCTTGTTTCTTTCTTTCTTTTTTTTTTAAAAAGATTTATTTATTTATTTCTCTCCCCACCCCGGTTGTCTGTTCTGTGTCTGTTTGCTGCATCTTCTTTGTCCGCTTCTGTTGTTGTCAGTGGCACGGGAATCTGTGTTTCTTTTTGTTGCTTCATCTTGTTATGTCAGCTCTCCGTGTGTGTGGTGCCATTCCTGGGCAGGCTACACTTTCTTTCGCGCTGGGTGGCTCTCCTTACGGTACGCATTCCTTGCACGTGGGGCTCCCCTACGTGGGGACACCCCTGCGTGACACTGCACTCCTTCCTCGCTTCAGCACTGCGCATGGGCCAGCTCCACACGGGTCAAGGAGGCCCGGGGTTTGAACTGCGGACCTCCCATGTGGTAGACGGATGCCCTAACCACTGGGCTAAGTCTGCCACCCTTGGTCTTGTTTCTTTAGGAGGCACTGGGAACCGAACTCAGGACCTCCAATGTGGGAGGGCCTAATTGCTTAAGCCACCTCCATTCCCTGCTTTTATTGCATCTCTTGGTATGTTTTTTCCTCTTGTGTCTCTTGTTGTGTCAGCTCATGACACTTGCCTATCACCCCAGCTTGCCATTCTGCTCGTTGTCTTTAGGAGGCACTGGGAAACTCTGCTTCCTACTTTTGTTGTATCTCTCATTATGTTTTTCTCCATGTGTTTCTTATTGCATCATCTTGTTGTGTAGCTTGTCACACCTGCCCATCATACCAGCTTCCTGTCATCTTTAGGAGACACTGGGAACCAAAACAGGAACCTCCCATGTGGTATGTGGAAGCCCAGTCACTTGAGCCACATCTGATTCTCAGGTGCTTCATCATTTTAATAACCAGCTAGTATGTCATTTTCTTGGCTGTACTTGTTTGTCTCATCTCTTATGAACACAGTGGTAGTTCAGTATTTTGGCAATTTAGAGTAGCAGTTAAAAGCATGGACTCTGAAACTGGCCTGCCTAGGTTTCAAACTTGGCTATGTTTCCAGTTCTTTTTTTTTTTTTTTTTAAAGATTTATTTTATTTATTTAATTTCCCCCCCTCCCCTGGTTGTCTTTTCTTGGTGTCTATTTGCTGCGTCTTGTTTCCTTGTCCGCTTCTGTTGTCGTCAGCGGCACGGGAAGTGTGGGCAGTGCCATTCCTGGGCAGGCTGCTCTTTCTTTTCACGCTGGGCGGCTTTCCTCACGGGCGCACTCCTTGCGCGTGGGGACTCCCCCACGCGGGGGACACCCTTGCGTGGCATGGCACTCCTTGCGCGCATCAGCACTGCGCATGGCCAGCTCCACACGGGTTGAGGAGGCCCGGGGTTTGAACCGCGGACCTCCCATATGGTAGATGGACGCCCTAACCACTGGGCCAAAGTCCGTTTCCCTGTTTCCAGTTCTTAATTTGTTGTGTGATCTTGGGCAAATTATGTAACTTATCTGTGCCTTAGTTTCCTCATCCTTAAAATATTAGGCTTTCCAACTCTTTTTATTAGAAATCTAAAAGATTCTTAGGTTTTATTTATGAATCTGAGAAAAGAAAGATGTTTCAATAATTCTATTAAAGAAAACACATAGTGTGTACAGTTTTGGTTTTTTTTTCTTTCTAGAAAATAGGTAACAATACAAGTATTACTAGTAGGGAAATAAATTAAGAACCACAAGGGGAAATGGATGTGGCTCAACCAATTGGGCTCCCGTGTACCATATAGGAGGTCCAGGGTTTGATGCCCAGGGCCTCCTGGGGAGGACAAGCTAGCCCATGCAGCGAGCTGGACCATGCGGAGTGCTGGCCCATGTGGGAATCCGCACAGGAGACCTGCCGTGCATGCAAATGCTGACTCGGAGCTGGCACAGCAAGATGATGCAACAGGAGACACAGAGGAGAGAAAATAAGAAGATGTAGCAGAACAGAGAGCTGAGGTGGTGCAAGAGAGTGATCTCCTCTCTCCACTTTGGAAGATCCCAGGATAGGTTCCTGGAGCCATCTAATGAGAGTACAAGCAGGCACAGAAGAACACACAGTGGATGGACACAGAGAGCAGACAAGGGGGGGTGGGGTGGGGATTTAAATAAAATAAACCTTAAGAAAAAGACACAGAAAACCACAGGCTGTTAAGAAATTAAAAGTAGCTTATATAAGACATAGCCGTGATTTCCAAAATTCAGGTGATCATAAGACTCTTTTTTAGAAATGTCACTTGCAAACACAGTTTTATTGCCAGAACTGTGTCTGTTTTTCTGCAGCTGTAGTGGAAGAAGGAATGGTATCTCCTTATCTTACAAAGATTCTTTCACTAGCAGCTTATAAGGACTTGTGTTTTCAAAGTTAAGTCCTAATATTCCATTAGTTATCACCTTGAGGGGGGAAAAAAGGCAGTTGAAAGAGACCCCAAATTTAAAATGCAGAAAGAAAAAGCATAGAAACAGTATTTTTTAAACAAATGGGATGTGAGATGTAATATTTTATATATTGAACAGAATGATACTACCTTAATGTTGAGTTTGTGAGGATTTGATAATTCTTGTTTCATTGACTCTAAGGCACACATTTTTTTCATATTAATATCTGTGACATCAGAATTCATCTTAAAATTTGTGTATTATAATTTAATTGGCAGCACTTTTTCCTTTCTAGATATTACATAAAGTCATGGGTCTCAAAATTAAAGACATTTTAGATTATATGAAACATGTATGTATAAAGTGCATAAAACTATATCTGGGTTAGGTTTAGTTATAGATATAGGTATAGAATGATACCTGGCTCATACTATGCAATCAGTATAAGTATTAGCTATCATAGTTTAAAAAGTGACATTGAAGCTTATTTGGGACAATCCCAACATCTTTGATTTGTTTCTCACACCCTATATACCCAGGGGTTCTTAACCTTTTTTTGTTTCACAGAACCCTTTGCCAGTCAGGTGAAATTAATGCTATTGTAATTTGTTTATTGCATATACTCACAAGTGAAGGAAATACTACATTTCAGTTAGAGGTCAGAGAAAATAAAGATAATAAGTCAATTTTTAAAATTTAATCTCACGAACCTCCTGAAATCTTTCCATAGACTGCTTGGGTGTCCATGGACCCCCTGGTTAAGAACCCTTGCTATATCCAATAGCAAAAGTTTCAGGATATAATAAAAATCCAGCCACTTTCCACCATAAGTGCCACTTCCCTTCCTTCTCATCTGGATTATTATCATAGTTTCCTAACTGCAGTCTCTGTTATTCTCAAAACAGCAGCCAGAGTGGTCCTTGAAAAAAGTAAGTTCGCACTTGTTACTCCTTATTCAAAACCCTTTGTCCCATATTTCACTAAGATTTTTTTTTTTTTTAAAGATTTATTTTTATTTATTCTACGCCCCCCCCGCCCGGTGTCTGCTCTCTGTGTCCATTCACTGTGTGTTCTTCTGTGTCTGCTTGCACCCTCAGCAGCACTGGGAAACTTTGTCTCTTTTTTGTTGTGTTATCTTGCTGCATCAGCTCTTTGTGTGTGCGGTGCCACTCCTGGGCAGGCTGCACTTTTTTTTTTTTGCGTGGGTTGGCTCTCCTTGTAGGGCCACACTCCTTGCATGTTGGGGAGCCCCATGCGGGGGCACCCCTGCGTGGCACAGCACTCCTTGTGTGCGGCAGCTCTGTGCATGTGGCAGCTCACCACGGGGGTCTTGAACCCTGGGCCCTCTGATATGGTAGGTGGATGCTCTACCAGTTGAGCCACGTCTCCTTCCCGTAAGATTCTTTATGATGGCTTTCAAGGCCCCATAAACTGTGCTACACTTTCCCCGTTATCTCATTACCTTTCTGTTTTGTCCCTTATTCTCTTTCAGCCACACTTGACTCCTCACTGTTTATAGAACATGCTAGGCATTCTAGTGTTTGTTTCCTTTGCCTACAGCATTCTTTCCTCAGATATCTTATTCTACATAGCTTACTTTGCTTAAGTGTTTGTTTTCTGATTTTCTTCAGTGGCTAGAAGGCTCCTCACACATAGTTGGTGCTCTGTAATTGAATTTGTTTAATTAATGACTATTATTGCTTAAAAAAGTGTGCTTACTGAATTTAGTGTGTATAGGCTGCGCGTAGCCCAGTGCAATGGTCTATAGTAGGAATGAGTAAATATTCAAATAAATAACATTCTGATTAGGTAATATATGAACTAGAAGGCCTTTGGAGGAATAATTTGATTGTTACTAAAAAAAAAAGCCTTAGTATTCTGTTGCTAAGATGCCCAAATAAAATGAAGGCAGGCAGTTATTTTATTGAAACTGTGTCATAGTGTTATTCTACTGAACATTGTCATAGCTGTACATTGGAAGAATTCAAACCCTCTTCAGTACCACCTTTTAAATTCTCATTGTTGTAAAATTTCAACAGTGGCAGCCTTAGAATGGAAAATGTTCCAAATGAATAATTTGGTAATTGTTCTTTAGGAAATTTCCTTAGGAATAATCTCACTCATTTAGCTAGATGAAGGCTGTTGATGGAGCCACAATGTATGTTTATTCCCCTACCTATCACAGTGTATGTGAGGCTGTAATCTCTGATAACTTGTGGAGAAGCTGATTAGTGTGTTGGTTTAGTCGGAGAACAACTGCTGCACTTATGTAAGTGTGCTGTGTGTGCTTGAGGAGATTTTTGATCCAGTATACTTTTTCTTTACCCATAATGTCTTCATTATTTGGCTTGTTAAGATGACTGCCTTTTTTGTATGTTAATTTGTTTACCTGTGGTACAGGGGCCTTTTTTTTTCCCTTTTAAAACAATTTCTTTATGTTGACTGTCTGCAATTACTCATGCAACCACACTTTCCTTCATTTTTCTTTATGTCTTTATCCTGCTGTGTTATCTTCTACTCTTAAAATATAGTTTAAGATTTATTATTTTTTAAAAATTTATATCTCTCCCCAGTTGTCTGCTCTCTGTCCATTCGCTGTGTATTCTTCTGTGACTGCTTCTATCCTTATCAGCGGCACCGGGAATGTTTCTTTTTGTTGTGTCATCTTGTTGTGTCAGCTCTCCGTGTGTGTGGTGCCATTCTTGGGCAGGCTGCACTTTCTTTCCTGCTGGGCAGCTCTCCTTACGGGGCACACTCTTGCACGTGGGGCTCCCCTGTGCGGGGACACCCCTGTGTGGCATGGCATTCCTTGTGCGCATCAGCACTGTGCATGGGCCAGCTCCACACGGCTCAAGGTGGCCCGGGGTTTGAACCACGGACCTCCCATGTGGTAGACGGATGCCCTAACCACTGGGCAAAGTCCTCTTCCCTATAGTTTCTTATTACAGCATTCTTACTTTACTCTAATGGAAAATTGCATTTCATCAGCTGCCTCAGCTCCATTATTTTTCCCAGTTTTTCTATAGTTAATTTAAATATTTGGTCTCATTTTCACTCCAGAGTCTATTTTTACAGCTAGAAGTCAAAGGTTAAGAATAAAGTTTTGAAAAGTGTAATATAGATGAACAGGTTTGTTATTTTTGTTCTACTGATTTGTCATTAACAGTAAGTCAAACCGAATCATATTAAAACGAGGATGTCATGTTCTAAGTCTAACAATATTTGAAAGACCCCATAGAAATAAAAACACTTTTAGAATAGTCATTTCATAATAGAAAGTCACCATGAAGTTATTCCACTTTGTTACTGTAAGAATCTGACATTCCTTACAGCTGTATCTTTCATTCAAAAAAGAAGCAGTTTATTTTGCTTATGAATGTGGCTAGAGTACAAAATACAGAAAGTGCTATATTCTGAAAGATAATTGCAGCTTAATTTATTATATCAATAAGTTGGAGAAAATATCAATGTTTGATAAAAAGGGAGTAGTAAAGTGTATGCTATTACAGAATTTTAAGAATCCATGAAAAATAATTATAATGAAGACTATGTAACAACCTAGAAAAAGTTTATGAGTTAAAGGATTATAGAGAGGAGCATAGATTCATAGTATACTTTCATAAAATGCATGAAAGAAAAGAGTGCGGGGAGTGGCTGTGGCTCAAGTAGTTGAGCTCCCATCTCCTCATGGGAGGTCCCAAGTTCGGTTCCTGGTGCCTTCTAAAGAAGACAAACAACGAGCAGACAACAGCAAAAACAAATGAGCAGGAAGCAGATATGACTCAAGCAGCTGAGCACCTGCTTCCTACATGGGAGGTCCGGGTTTGGTTCCTGGTGCCTCCTAAAGGAAAAACAGACAGACAACAAAAAAGAAAAAAAAAAGCTGAGCAAAAACAGCAAGCAGACAATGAGCTCCAACAAAGAGCAAACAGACTCTGGGACGAGTGGGGGAGAGTGACTGTGTTTTGAATGAGTGAATAGTCTGAACTGTTCATTATCTACATATTTCTTCTAAGGAGATAACTGGATAAGTATGCAAAGATGCTTAAATAAGGATGCTTAAGTGAAAAGAAACTAGACAGAAATCTCACCTTAGTGTGCAGGAAAAATCCTAATATCCAGACAGTATGTATTATTTTTTCTCATTCTCAAAGGTTAATAATAAATGGGACTTTAATAAATCTCTTATACAATCCTATATGAAGAGGGCCTCAACTCTAGTTATTAAAAATGGGTATATATTTTAAGAGTTTGTTACTTTAAAATGTGAAAATTATTGTTTTCAGTTCTTAAGCACATTTTATCAAAATCGAGTCTTTTGTAGTTTATCTGAGAGAAAGATTATTTTTTTTGTTAAGATAAGAGAGGTGGGATCTCCTTTTAAAACTAGATAAAGTCTTCTTTATTGAAAGAATGTCTTTCACCTTTAGGAGATGCTGTTCAATAATAATTGCATTGCTTACATTTAACTATTGCTGTATATAGCTTTCGTAAAGGACTGAGTAATCAACCAATTGTGTCATTCGCTAGTGTTTAATGAGACCTTTGTATTATTAGAAATATTAATCCTCAGAGCAGCCAATAAGGGTGGGTACCATTATGATTCTCATTTCACAGATTGAGGCTCAGAGAGGTTAAATAATTTGCAGGTAAACTAAGTTTGTGGAGCCTGAACTCAAACTTAGATCTGGTCTACTCTAGAGCCTACACTTTTAACTACTTTATTATATAGACTCTGTTCATTACTGCATCTATTTGTGGTGGTTCTTAATTGGCTACACATTACAGTCAGCTGTGAAGCTTTTGAAATATGCAGGTGACCAGGCCCTGCCTAGATCTACTGATTAACAAACCTCTTGGGTACAACCTGGCATGTAATATTTATTTTTTAAACTGGACATGTAATTATAATACATAGCCCTGGCAGAGAGCCATTGTATTGTACCTGACAATTATGCTTATGGATATGGGGAATATAATCAAGTATAAGGCACAATAATAGACCTCAAAATAGCTTTCACATCTCATTGAGAAAAATAATTTGTGGATATATTTGACAAAGTGTGTGATATTGATATTTATAGGAAGAAAATATGTGAACTGTACTACATGGACATTTTAATGTTGAGAAACAATCAAGATCAAGTTTAGCCTCTTCACTTTAGAGATAGGAAAAATCTTCAAGGATGTGGTACCATTTAACTGTGACCTACCGGACTGTATATGTAGCAGAGGGTTTAATGTTTGAGGCACATGAATAGCATATTAAGAGGCAGGAATGAATGTGAGTTGTTGGGGAAGTTACTTGACAGAGAGTGTTATTGTGGAATCGGACGTCCAGATTAGACATCCTTTCTGAGCACCAGGGAATACTTTCATGTTGATGGTTAATTGGAGATTTATGTGGTAAGAATCTATGCAACAGAGTTTGTTGAATGAAATAGGAAAAGTAAGAACTGTGAATGTAGCAGTTTGTTATTATTTATGAATTCCAAGAAAGATACTTGATTATGTTTGTAAACTGGTCTGTTCCTCTGGGTGTGATACCCTTTGATTGTATTAGATTCAGCTGAAATGTGTTTGATTAAATTAAGATTGGGGCTTTGATTTGACCACATCATTGGGCTGATAAAACATACCCTCACACTGAAGTAAACACAGAGAAGAACAACAGAGGAAGAGAGACAACTCCTTAGACATGGCAGAGGCCCCAGGAAGAGAGATGAGCCTGATAGTCTACAGCTGACCTTTTGAAAAGACCAGAGCAGCTGAGCCTGGAAAGAAACTGAGCCGCTGGGAGAGAGATAAGCCTTATGCCATCCTACAGCTGAGATCAGAAGGAGCTGGGACAACAGAGCCTTAAGAGGAAGAAGGAAGGCTGAATCCTTGCAGACATCACCCACTATCTTTCAATGACCAACACATGGCAACAGACTTGGGGTGAGAAAGTACCTCTTAGGGTACCTTGAGTTGGACTCTTTAGGGCCTTGTGACTGTAAACTTCTACTCCAAATAAATACCCTTTAGAAAAGCCAACAGAAACAAACAAACAAAATAAATAAATAAACTTAAAAAAAAAAAAGCCAACAAAGTTCTGGTACTTTGCATCAGCACCCCTTTGACTGACTAATACAGTGAGTTAACTCACTTTTCCCTTAAATTGACACTGAAACAGCTTGTTTGCATTAAGAAGACTGTCATCAACTCTTGATCCTTAGCTGGCAAGCCTGGCCAATTTAATGCCTTCCACAGATACCTTTTAGATTATCTCTGATGATTCTTGAAATCTTGCCCTTTCTATTTTTTGATATCAGAATTGTAGAGTAAACTTTCATAGCAGGTTAACTTCTTTGGATAGTGAAAAGGTGTTCTGCCTTTTTGACTTTCTTTGCAATTTTTGATGTTTATGCACTGCTTTCTTTTTTAAATACTCTTTCTTTTAACTCCTTTGATAGGCTTTTCATTTTCCTTTTTCTTGAACTGTTGTATCCCTTTAAATTTTATTTAGGAGAGGCCATTATAATTTCTTCTTGTTTTTTTTTTCTTTCATTTTATAAAGAGTGGTTTGCTCACATTTCCAGTTGCATAATTTTTCTGCTGTATGGTATCTCTCTTTTGTAATGTTTCTTTCCTTCCTTTTTTACTGTGGTAACATATATATATATAATGTAAAATTTACCATTTTAAGCATTGAGTTTACAATTACAGTGTTGTGCTAACATCAATACCATCCCTAACCAAAACTTTTTCATCTTCCCAAACAGAAACTGTAGCATTAAGCAATGATTCCTCTACCCATAGCCCATGATAAATTCTAATCTATTTCCTGCCTCTGAATTTGCTTCTTCTAGATAATTCATATAAGTGGAATTATGCAGTATTTGTCCTTTGTGTCTGGCTCAATTCACTTAGCAGAGTTTCCAGGGACATCCATATTGTAACATGTATCAGAACTTCATTCCTTTTTGTGGCTGAATAGTATTTTATTATAGGTATATATCACATTTTTATCCCCATGTGGATGGACATTGTGTTGCTTCTAACTTTTGGCTATGATGAATAACACTACTGTGAACATCAGTATTCAAATATCTTTCCTTCTTTTTTCTTATATATAGGTTCCTATAAGGAACTCATCTAGGCTCTTATTTTGTGTATTAAAAAATTTTTAGGGAAGCGGATTTGGCTCACCTGATAGAGCATCTGCCTACCATATGGAGGGTCCAGGGTTCAAACCCCGGGCCTCCTGACCTGTGTGGAGCTGGCCCATGCACAGTGCTGATGTGCGCAAGGAGTGCTGTGCCACGCAGGGGTGTCCCAGTGTAGGGGAACCCCACGCGCAAGGAGTGTGCCCCGTAAGGAGAGCCACCCCCTGCGAGAAAAGCACAGCCTGCCCAGGAGTGGTGCCACACACACGGAGAGCTGACCCAGCAAGATGGCGCAACAAAAAGAGACACAGATTCCCGATGCTGCTGACAAGAATGCAAGCGGACACAGAAGAACACATAGTGAATGGACACAGAGAGCAGACAAGGGGGACAGGGGAAGGGGAGAGAAATAAATAAAAAATTAATCTTAAAAAAAAAAAAATTTATTTTGGTAATATGTGTACATCATACAATTTCCCATTTTAACTACTTTCACATGCACACTTCAGTGGTGTTAATTACATTCACAGTACTGTGCCACCATCACTACCATCCATTTCCAAAACTTTTTCATCACTCTGTAATGAAACTCTGTATCTATTACGCAATAACACCCCCACCCCCCAATAAGCTGTGATCTATTTTCTGTGTCTTATGAATTTGTTTATTCTAGGTCTTTCATATAAGTGGAATCATACAATATTTGTCATAAGGTGTTTTGCTTCGTTTACTCAATATGATGTCTTCAAGGTTCATCCATTCTGTAGCATGTATCAACTCTTCATTTCTTTTTTTAAAAAAAATATTTATTTCTCTCCCTCCCCCCCCCCACCCCGGTGGTCTGTTCTCTGTGTCTATTTGCTCCATCGTCTTTGTCTGCTTCTAATGTTGTCAGCAGCATGGGAATCTGTGTTTCTTTTTGTTGTGTCATCTTGCTGTGTCAGCTCTCCTTGTGTGCCGCACCATTACTGGGCAGGCTGCACTTTCTTTCGCGCTGGGTGGCTCTCCTTACGGGGAGCACTCCTTGGGCGTGGGGCTCCCCTACGCGGGGACACCCCTGCGTGGCAGGGCACTCCTTGCGCACAACAGCACTGCGCATGGGCCAGCTCCACATGGGTCAAGGAGGCCCGGGGTTTGAACTGCGGACCTACCATGTGGTAGACAGATGCCCTAACCACTGGGCCAAGTCCGCCGCCCTCTTCATTTCTTTTTATGAGTGAATAATATTCCTTCTGTATACCACATTTTGTTATTCATTCATCTGTTGATGGAAAATATTTGGGTTGCTTTCAGTTTTTGACTATTGTGAACACTGCTATTACAAACACTGACATACAAATACCGGTTCCAGTCCCTGTTTTCAATTCTAAAAATATAGTAATTTTATATTGAACTTTCTGGGGAACTGCCAGGCTGTTTTCCACACTGTTTCCACAGTGGCTGCATAATTTTACATTTGCCAACAGTGTATGAACATTCCTGTTCTTTGCATCCTTGCTAGTACTTGTTACTTTCTGTTTTTTTAAACGATTGCCATCCTGGTGGATGTAAAGTGGTATCTCATTATGGTTTTGATTTTCATTTTCCTAATGACTAAAAATGTTTTGTGCATCTTTCTGTGTGCTTATTGGCCATTTGTAAATCTTTTTTGGAGCGAAGTCCATTCAGGGCTTTTACCCCCTTTTTTTTTAATTGGGTAGGTTCTTTTTTTGTAGCTTCTCTTTGAAGCGAGGCCTTCTGAATCACCGTTTTGAGGTGTAGTAATTGACAGCTTGAATTTTGGTCTTCCATCCATTCCTAGTCTTGAGAGAGCACAGGTGGTGGTAATGACTGTTCTAGGCTAGTAGGAGTCTTTCAAGCCAGTGGGAATCCTCTGGTTCACAGTGAAATATCTTTTATCATAGTTTATTTGACTTTTCATTTTGAAGTAATTGTAGATTTACAGCAAGTTTCAAAGATAGTAGAGAGAGGTCCTGTCTACCTTTCTCTCAAAAATAGTAGAGAAGGTCCTGTCTACCTTTCTCCCAGTTTCCTCCAATATTTATAACTTGCCTTATTATAGCACAATATCAAAACTAGGAAACATGCATTAATTAAGTGCATGTTTATAGTTCTATATCATTTTATCACATATGTAGATTCCCAAAACTACCACTGCAATAAAGATACAGAACTAACCTATTACCACCAAGATCTCCCTTGTGCTACCTCTTTATGATCACACCCATCTTCTCCCAACTATCTCTACTCATTCCATCTCTATAATTTTGTCATTTCAACAGCTTTATATAAATGGAATCCTAGAACATGACCTTTTGAGATTGGTAAGTGTATGTTTAATTTTTAAAGAAATTGCAAACCTGTTTTCCAGAGCGGATGTTCCATTTTATATTGCCATCTGCAGTGTATGTTAGATTCAGTTTCTTCCACATCCTTACCTGGATTTGATAGTTTAAGTATTTTATTTCACTTTATATGTTCCTTTAGGTGTGTGGTGATATTCTCTCATGGTCTTAAGGTGCATTTGAAGATCTTGGTTTTGATCTTCATTTTCCTAATGTTGAACATCATTTTATGCGCTTATTAGACATTTATGTACCTTCTTTGGAGAAATATCTATACAGATCCTTTGACAATTTTAAAATTGGGTTATTTGTCTTTTTATTGTTTAGTTGTAAGAGTTCCTGATATATTCTGGAACCTGGTCCTTTGTCAGATAAATTACTTGCACATATTTTCCCAGCGTCATGGAGATTCACTCCTGTGGTTTCTTGTAAGGTTTTTATGATTTTACATTTAGGTCTATCATCCATTTTGAGTTAACTTTGGATATGGTGTGAGGAAGGGGTCCAATTTCCTTCTTTTCCATGCAGATATATAGTTTAGTTTTTACTATTTTTTTGAATGCTATATTAATGAAATACTATAGTATGTGTTTTTCTGTGACTGACTTCTTCGTTTGTGAGCTTCATCTTTGTTATTGCTTGGAGCAGTAATCCATTTTCATTGCTATATAATCGTTACCTGCATCTATAAAAATGTATTCATCCATTTGGTAGTTGATGACATTTGTTTCATTGTCAAACTGGCTAGTTCAAATAATACTGCTGAGGATATTCTCAAAGGTTTAGGTGCATATGGACAGGGGGATTCTCTTGGGCATATATGTAGGAGTAGAATATATAGGAATCCTTGAGTGTTCATACATTCAATTTTAGTTGATTGAGCCAGTTTTTCTAAAGTTGTACCAAAACGCACTCCCACCAGCAGCATATTCTTATCAAACTTTTAAATTTGTGCTTAAACAATACGACCTTTCTTATTGTACAAACCAAAGGAATTTGAGGCAAGACAGTTTTTGAGTCAGTGACTTGGTGACAGGAAAAATCCATCAGGATTATCACCTGAGACATACAATGCCATGAAGAAGATAAGTCCTCATACAAGCCACTGGTAGTACCCAGAATGGTTCTTGGCCAAAACTAGAGCAGACAGAGAGAAGGGAATGTGATATCCTCACAGCTCAGGCTGTTTATGATCTCCTCCGAGGGATGGGAAAAACTTGCATCTCTCTTTCCTAAGCATGTTGGGATGACTAATGCACACTTTGGCAACCCGCTAGGTGATAGAGGTGAGCTGGCTTCTGCTATAAAACCTCACGGTGACATGAGTCAGGAAAGGATTCTGCGCGCGTTAGAATGTGCAGTGCAGCTGCTGAAAGATTTTCACCGATCTGGAACTCAACACCGTGGACGTTAAAATGTATAACGTTCAACTTCAGGCAGATGGCTCCCTCACAAAGGCTGTATATTGAACAAATTGAAAGTACATTCTTTTTTAAAAAGATTTATTTTATTTATTTATTTATTTCTCTCCCCTCCCCCCCCCAGTTGTCTGCTCTCTGTCCATTTGCTGTGTTCTTCAGTGACCGCTTCTGTCCTTATCAGCGGCACAAGGAATCTTTTTTTGTTGTGTCATCTTGTTGTGTCAGCTCTCCATGTGTGTGGCGCCATTCTTGGGCACGCTGCCCTTTCTTTTGTGCTGGGCAGCTTCCTTACGGGGCACACTCCTTGCGTGTGGGGCTCCCCTATGCGGGGGACACCCCTGCGTGGCAGGGCACTCCTTGTGCGCATCAGCACTGCGCATGGGCCAGCTTCCACACAGATGAAGGAGGCCTGGGGTTTGAACCGCGGACCTCCCATGTGGTAGGTGGATGCCTTATCCATTGGCCAAGTCTGCTTCCCTGAAAGCACATTCTTTACAGATCTAGGACCTTTCTCCTGCTTGAAATGTCTGGTTTCGAATGAAGTTAGATCATTGACGAAAGGCTTTCCCAGATTGACTGCATCATAAAGCCTGTCTGGGTGCTTACATTCTTGGTGCTCAACGAGAGCAAACTGGTAATTGAAAGCTTTCTCACATTGGCTTTACTCATGAGGCCTTTATCTGGTATGAAGTTTTTGGTGTTCAGTAAGGCTGTAGTTTTGGGTAAAGGATTTCCCAGATTTACTGCACTCTAGGGCCTTGTTCCAGTGTGAGTTTTCTCCTGTCAAAGAGGTTTGGATTTTTGCCCAAAGGCTTTCCTGCATTTGCTGCACTCATAAGATCTTTTATTATGCACTGTCTGATGCTGAACAAATGTGTATTTGTAGCTAGCTGAAGGCTTTCTCTTACTCACTGCACTTATAAAGCCTTTCTTCAGTGGGAACTCTGCTGTGTTGAACAAGTGTACTTTTTTTTGACTGGTCTATCCATTTGCCACACTTGTAATGACATTGTCCACTTTGAAAGGACCTGCTATGCTCTGTACCACTGGTTGGTTTCACCCCTTTGGGAGTGGTCTGGTGTTGGAGAAGGCCCACATTGGCTGGAATTACAAAGGGAATAATTTCTAGATGTTTAATATAGGGACTGTCAAAATAATTGTTTCTGTTGTGGATACACCTTGGTAGTTTTTCTTTCTTCATCAAAGGCTGAAGTTGTTTCCTGCAGAGGTGGAACTTAAACCTAAAAATTAAATATCTATTGTAGCACTATTGTTATTCTAATATTTGTAGCATAGTTTGGGGATTATATTTTATCATCTGGTGGACCAAAATATTTGTTCTTAAAAAATTGTCCACGCTAAATAAATAGTACTATTAAAATAGGTTTGTTGTGATTTTATACAAGATATCTTTTTGTCCTTCCTAAATGTAAACATTTCAATCATGGTAATAGATTTTATTACAATAAAAAGGCTTATCTTAGACTTTTATGCACTGACAGTTCTTATTTGGAATTAGGTTAAAAGTTTTACCTGAAGAAAAAACTGTATTATTTAAATAGTGTACATTAAAGATTATTTTGAGAATTAATAGATGAATTCACTGATTATAAAGGGTTTGATAATATAGAAATAAATTACATCTTTGTCTTCTACTTAAAAAAGAAATTTAGGTATTGAAAAATCAGGATTTTTAGGGCACACTCCACAAATTATTTGCAGGTAAATACATACTACAAAAATAATGTCAGGATACAGTCCCCCAAATAAGGGGTTCTGATACTTCATACAAAATCTTGGGGGACTGGGTATGATATTAAAAAGGGTTGCACAATTATATCTCCATTTGTTTTTTGATAACTAACAATCGTGAATGAATAGTAATTTTTCCTTACTATATAGTTCACTTCCAACGTTTTGTAATTCTTGAGAATGAGACTTAATAAATGTCTTGATGCTCAAGTGAAGTAATAACACTAGCTTTAAAAGTTTTATATATTATCCAAAACTTCTTTTATTAACTGAACATTGTTTTTGCTTTTCAGCGGAGATCTGATGAGCTTCTTTCTTCTGGCATCATTAACGGACCTTTTACCATGAACAATTCTACTTCTACTACAGGTGTGTATGGTGAGTTTTACTTTTTTCAATATCTAAAATGTTTTTCTTCCATAAGTTCCTCCCCTCTTCTTATAGTTTTCTTATTTTGCCCATTTACAAACATATGTGTAACTGCCACTATTTATAACAAAAACTAAAATTTTTTGTTGTTCAGTATTATACTGTCCATGTAGTTGAAATCATTCATAATGGCTCCCTGAGTTTTAAGGATTAATTTGGATCTAATTTGAGGATTCCTTTGTTATATTTCATATACTATAAGAGAACACATAATTTTAAAATAATTGTTCTTGAAATTTGGGGACTGGAAGAAATCCTAGAAACCACCTAGTCTTTCAGATACTCACATTTTAGGGAGTGAGAGAATATTTGGAACCCTAAGAATTGGCAACATTGAGTCATGTGAATCTCTGGGTATCACTTCTCTCATCTTTTCTGCTTATCCCATGAAAGTAGAATCAGGGAAAAGCTTTATATTAAAACAAATATAAGGTATTGCTATTATTGTTCTTGTTTTACTGATTTCATACTGAAATTTGAGTTTCAAAACTGACAATTATTTATTGAATGCCTTTTCTGTACTACTCGGAATAAAATGACAGCAAAGGCAGATAAGGGTCCTTGGCCACATTGAGCTTAACACCTGGCAGTGTGGCAGCTATGAAAATGTGCTAGCAGGTCTCCTGCAGAGAGTGTAGTTGACTGATAAGCTGCTACTCTTGATCCACGCAGCATTTGCACTGAGGTCATGCTTCCCCCAGGATGCTCCTAGCTAGTGATTAAGCATGGCAGGTGTACCCTGCACATGGGCAGTGCAGGCCCATTCCTGCAAGAGACAGAACTCTTCTAATGGATGACTTTGGCCCTGTTGACCTTATTGAAACTTTCTTAGAACTGTGATATAGTCTGAAAATTCTTCCTCCCATATTCCTCTCTTTTTACAGGCGTTAGATCTATATTGTAGCTTGAAGGGTCTTCCTGTCTACTACTCTTCTCCCTTTTCCTTCCATAGGTGTTTCCCTTAATGAATCCCATCTTGCTATCTGCTTCTTGGGACTACGTGAACTTTCACAGTGATACAGAGTAGCAAATAGGCAATTAATCATATAGTGTGTTAAGTACTTTAAGAAGTAAAGTATAGGATGGTAATGATCACCTGCGTCAGTAAAGGATTTTTAGAGAAAATGACATCTTAGTTGAAATCTGAAAGGTTAGGTAGGAATTAGTCAGATAAGGGGTAGAGAGAGCAAAGTTCCAGGGAGAGGAAAAGATTACAGAAAAGCTGGGAGATCTATTCATATATGAAATAAAATAAGTGTTCTTGAAATTTGGGGACTGGAAGAAATCCCAGAAACCACCTAGACTTTCAAATACTCACATTTTAGGGAGTGAGAGAGTATGGCTGTGTGTGGCTAGAACTTAGAGTGTAAGGATGGAGTGGTAGTAATAACTTAAAGCTCTAAAGAGTAGTGTTTTGTGACCTGGTTATTAAGGAATTGGGGCAAATCTTAGTATTTCACTAATACCCTCACTTACAACCCTGTGGGTTTCCCAAAACAGAAAGTAGCTACCTTTCTCTCTCCCTGCTACCCAAGATGCCAAAAGGAAAGACGGCCAAGGGAGAAAAGGTGGCCCCAGCCCCTGCTTTCATGAAGAATCAGGAGGCCAAGAAGGTGGTAAATCCTGTTAGAGAAAAGGCCTAAGAATTTTGGCATTGGACAGGCTATCCAGCCCAAAGGAACCTCACCTGCTTTGTCAAATGGCCCTGCTACATCCAGCTGCAGTGGCAAAGGGCGTTCCTCTACAAGCAGCTGAAAGTGTCCCCTGCCATCAACCAGTTCACCCAGGCCTTGGACTGTCAAACAGCCACGCAGCTGCTCAAGCTGGACCATAATACAGACCAGAGACAAAGCAGGAGAAGATGCAGAGGCTACTGGCCTGGGTTGAGAAGAAACCGGCCAGGAAAGGGGACATCCCCACCAAGAGGCTTCCTGTGCTTGAGCTGGTGGTGATTGCACGTCACGTGGACCCAGTTGAGCTAGTTGTCTTTTTGCCTACCTTGTGTTGTAAAATGGGATTCCCTACTGCATCATCAATGTTAAAGGTCAGGCTGGGATGGCTCCTCCACAGAAAGACCTGCACCACCGTTGCCTTCACACAGGCCAACTTGGAAGACAAAGGAGCACTAGCTAAGCTGGTGAAAGCTATTAAAACCAATTGCAACAAAAGATATGGAGAGATCTGCCATCATTGGGGAGGCAATATCCTGGGTCCCAAATCCATATTTCGCATTGCCAAGCTGGAGAAGGCAAAGGCTAAAGAACTTGCCACTAAACTGGGTTAAGTGTACACAGCTGACTTCTCTATACATAAAAATAAAAGTTTTCCTTTAAAGGAAAAAAAGGTTGCTACTCTGACAAGTTGTCACTAAAATATGTTAAATCATTGGTCACTACCATGAGCAGGCTCGGAAAAACAGAGACTATAAATATTATTTCTGTCTTCATTAAAATATCACCACAAATGCTCTTTGAACTGGGAACCAGGACCATATTAATGGTTAAAAAGGGTTGCACACTCTACCTTATGAATTAAGATGGCAGGTACTAAAGACATAATGCCTACTGAGCATTGGGAACAAGCTGTATAGACTACTAATGTAATCAACAACTTAATTTTCCTAAGGGCAGTGGGTAGTCCTTGAAAGGTGTTCTATGAGATTATGAACCACTTGAAATCTTTGAAGGAAAAAACTGTTGGATATCAGCCATTTCATTATCTTAAGAAATATAGTCTGCCTTAGTGTAAAATGAATTAAAGGAGTGTAGTGCTAGAAGGAGAGAGAGCAGTTAAGAAGTTAATGCTATAATCCAACTAAGGTATAGTGTGCTGTACTATGGTGGTGGCAGTTGTGATGGACAGAATTGGAGAATTTAAAGAAAGTAATTCATAGTATTTGATGATTAATCAAATATGAAGAATAAGGGATCCCATCAGTGATTCCCAGATTTTGGGACCTGAACAATCAGAAAAATGGATGGTGGTAGAGCAGATGGAACTGACGCAGTTAAGAGTCTGCTTCCTAAATCTTTGAAAAAAAAAAAAAAGCGGACTTGGCCCAGTGGATAGGGTGTCCGCCTACCACATGGGAGGTCCGCGGTTCAAATCCCAGGCCTCTTTGACTCGTGTGGAGCTGGCTCACGTGCAGTGCTGATGCGCACAGGGAGCGCCGTGCAATGCAGGGGTGTCCCCCGCATATGGGAGCACCATGCTCAGGGAGTGTGCCCGTGGGGAGAGCCGCCCAGCGGGAAAGAAAGTGCAGCCTGCCCAGGAATGGCGCCGCACACACAGAGAGCTGACACAACAAGATGATGCAACCAAAAGAAACACAGATTCCTGTGCCACTGACAACAACAGAAGCGGACAAAGAAGACGAGCAAATAGACACAGAGAACGGACAACCGGGGTGGGGGTGGGGTGGGGGGGGGGAGGGGAGAGAAAGAAATAAAAAATAAATCTTTAAAAAAAAAAGTCTGCTTACCACATGGAAGGCTCTGGGTCAGTTCCCCGGTGCCTCCTAAAAAATAGAAACAAAACAACAAGCAAACAAATGAAGAAACCAACTCAGGGGAGCCAGTGTGGCTGAGTGGTTAAATGCTGGCTTCCCACATACAAGGGTGCGGGTTCAGTCCCCAGCCCTGATACCTCAAAAACAAAAAAAAAAAAGTTGGGTGGATGCCATTCATTCAGAGTAGAGAATATAGAAGGAGCAGCATTGAACCACGTTGCAGGTTCAGATTTGTATATGTTGTTTGAGGTACCTGTGTAACATTCAAATGGAAATGTCTGGTAGGCACTGGCTTTTCTGGTCTCCACATCATGACAGAAATTTGGAAATCAGTATCAAACACCATTGACAACTGAGAACTGACTGGGAACTGTCAGTCTCAGAGTAGGATTTTTATCCACCTGAATTTGGAGTTACAGGGAGCTAGGAATAATTGGGCTTCACTTTCATACCCTGAAGTATACGGCGTTTGAGAGAATTAATATCTTCCGTGTAAGGATTCTGTCAGAGGAATGGGCCACATTTAACAAAAAAGTGAAAGGAAAAATCAGTGAGATTATGAATGTAGGGGAATTACCATAGTACCTTGGTTCTGAAAGATACCATACCATAAAATGGATTGTTTTCTAACGCTGGAAATTTATTAGTTTACAAGTTTACCCTTTCAGTGCTGAGAAAAATGTCCAAATCAAGGTGATGCTTTCTCCCTGAAGACCAACTGTCAGCCATGGCAAGGCACATGGCGGTGTCTCCTGGTCTTTCCCTACTCTTCGGGGTTTCATTGCTTTCAGTGTGTTGCCTCTGTGACTCTGCCCCCTCCCCCCCCACCCCATTCATCCCACTTATAAAGGACTCCAGTAAGAGGATTAATATCACCCTTGCCCATGACTTAACTGAAGTAACCTATTGAAAAATCCTACTTAAAATAGTTTTATACCCACAGGAATGGATTAGCTTTATTACCTTCCTGTAGTCCTTATACAAACCATCATAAAGACTATGTGGAAAGATTTTGTAAGTAGGGCAGCAGCAGGAGGTTGACTCAGGGATTACTGATTCTGGAGGCTCATTAAAATAATTTGGGAAGCTTTGAGAAAATACTGATGCCTTGACCCTATCCCATACCAAATCCAGAATCTTTAGGGATGGGCATGTAGACACTATTTCTTGGTTGTTTTTGTTTTTTAAAAAGATTTGTTTGTTTATTTCTCTAACCCCCCCCCCCCCCCCCCGTTGTCTGCTCTCTGTGTCCATTCGCTCAGTGTTCTTCTTTGTCTGCTTCTATTCGTCAGTGGCACCCGGAATTTGTGTCTCGTTTTGTTGCGTCATCTTACTGCGTCAGCTCTCTCTGTGTGCAGCGCCATTCCTGGGCAGGCTGCACTTTTCTTGCGCTGGGCGCCTCCTTACGGGGCGCACTCCTTGTGTGTGGGATTCCCCTATGCGGGGGACACCCCTGCGTGGCATGGCACTCCTTATGTACATCAGCAGTGTATGCGGGCCAGCTCATCACATGGGTCAGGAGGCCCTGGGTTTGAACCTTGTACCTCCCATGTGGTAGGTGGATGCCCTATCCTTTGGGCCACATCCGCTTCCCTCTTGTTTGTTTTTAAAGCTTTTTAAGCTTATAGATCTAAGGCTCAGCCAGGATTGAGAACACTTGTTGGAGGCTTATTTTCATTTATCATGCTTGGAAGTGACCTGATAAGTCCACAAAGTTGCCTCCTTCTAGAATTCCAGTTGGATGTGTATAGGGCCATCTCCTTTTCTCCTGCACTTTTTTAAACCTCTCTTACATATTTTGTCATCTCTTTCTATTAAATGTGCTTCATTTTAGGTAATTTCCTTAAAATGATTTTCTAATTTACTCATCTCTTCAGGTTTGTCTATTTTGCTGTTTAATCCTTCCATTGAGTATTCCATTAGAGTGTTGATTTCTCATTTCTCCATGTTCTATTTGTCCTGAAAAGAAAAAAGAGAAAACTCCATTGGGGTAACATGTATTACCACAGTAACACTACAATTTCCTTTTTAATAATTTTCATATGTGCAATTCAGTAACATTAATTATATTTACAATATTGTGCTGTCAACATCCCAAGCAGAAATTCTATACTTAGTAAGTGGTAACACCCCATCCCCCCGCAACTACCTTCTAGTTCTTGGTAATCTATAATCTCCTTTCTGTCTCTGTAAATTTACTTTTTGTAGATATTTCATAGAAGTGGAATCGTATAATATTTGTCAATTTGTGCCTGGCATATTTCACTCAGTGTAATGTCTTCAAGCGTCATCCATGTTGTGGCATGTTTCAGTATTTTATTCATTTTTATGGATAAATATTCCATTGTATGTATATACCATATCTATTTAATTTTTATGTCATTTTTTTCTTTTTCTTTTGAAATAATTTCAAACTTATAGGACAGTTACAAAATTAATACAAAACACATACAGAGAACTCCAACATACCGCCCCAACATACCCAGATCCACCAATTTTAACATTTTGCCACATCTGCCTTATCATTTCTGTAAGTTTTCTGGACATTTGAGAGTAGGTTGTATGCATCATGCTTCTTGAGCACATGATAGTTCCATGCACATTTATTATAAACAAGGATATTTATTCCCTTATGTAACCCCCTTAACTGCAGCTATTAAGTTCACGAAATTTCCATGAATGTTCTTTTGAGCCCTTTTCCCTCCATTATTAGATCCTGTCTAGGATCATGTTTTGCATTTAATAATCTCTTTAGCTGTTCTTTTTGTTGTTATTAAATTCAGAAAACATATACAACTTTCCCTTTCCCATCTCAGCCATGCCCAAGGATAAAATTCAGTGGGGAGTAATCACATTCACAATGTTGCACTACCCTCACCACCATCTATTACCAGAACTTTCACATTACTCCATAAAGAAACTGCATCCTTTATGTCTTAACTCTATACTCTCCTTGTCCCTGCCTGTGGCAGTTTGATACTATTTATGAATTCTAAAAAGAGATAAAGGTTATGTTTGTAAACTGGTCTGTTGCTCTGGGCATGATAACCCTTTGATCACATTAAATTCAGCTGAGCCGTCTGATTAAATTATGTTAAGATTAGGGCTTTGATTTAGCCATATCATTGGAATGTGACTCGATGTTGAGTCCCCACCCCCTTGGTGGGTTGATAAAATAGACTTTCACACAGAGAAGATACACAGAGTATATCTTGTGTCCCAGGAAGAGAGATGAGCCTGATAGTCTATAGCTGAACTTGTGAAGAGACCAGAGCAGCCGAGCCCGGAAAGAAATGAGCCCCAGGGAGAGAGATGAGCCTTATGCTAGCCTACATTTGAGATTGAAAGAAGCTGGGACACAGAGCCTTAAGACAAAGAAGGAAGATTGAACCCTTGTAGACATTGCCTGCCATCTTACATCAACACATGGCAACAGACTTTGGGGTGAGAAAGTACCTCTTAAAGTACCTTGAGTTGGACTCTTTAGGGTTTTGTGACTGCAAGCTTCTACCCTAAATAAATACTATTTATAAAAGCCAACAGATTTCTGGTACTTAGCATTAGCACCCTCTTGACTGACTAATACACTACTCTCAGTAATCTGTATTCCATTTCCTGTGTCTGTGTTTGCATGTTTTAGCTGTTTAATGTAAGTGAAATCATACATTATCTGTCTCTTTGCATCTGACTTATTTCACTCAACATGGTGTCTTTGAAGTTCTTCCAAGAAGTGGTATGTACCACTTCTTGACTCCTTTCAAGGCTAATATTCCTTTGCATACACACACGCACACACACAGACACACACACACACAAACCATGTTTATTCATCTGCTGATGGACATTTCGGTTGCTTCCACCTTTTGTCTATTGTGAATAATGCTGTTATGTACATTGGTATAGAAATATCCATTGGGAATCCCTGCTTTCAGTTCTTTGGGGTATATACCTAGGAGTACAACTGCTGTTCTAAGTTTTACTTTAGTTCTAAGTTTTACTTTATGGGGGAACCCCCAAATTGTTTTCCAGTACAGTGGCTGTACTGTTTTGCATTCCTACCAACAATTCTGAATGGTTCCTATTTCTGTGCACTCTCACCAGCACTTATTGTTTCCCATTTAGTAATAGCATTCTAGTGGGTATGAGGTGGCATCTCATTGTAGTTTTGATTTGCTTTTCCCTAATGGCTAATAATGTTGAGCATATATTCATGAGTTTATTGGCCATTTGTATACTTTTTGTTGAGGAATGTGTATTTGAGACCTTTGCTTAACTTTTAATTAGGTTGTCTTTTTGTTTTTGAGTTGTAGGGATTCTTTATATATTCTGGATATTAAAAGCTTATGAGATAGATGATTTCCAAATATTTTTTCCCATTCTTTAGGTTGTTTTTTCCCCTACTTTCTCAATAATGTCTTTTGATGCACAAGTTTTTAATATTGAGGTATAATTTATCAATTTTTTTCTTTTGTTGCTTATGCTTTTGGTAGTTTATTTTTTGGTTTATGAATGAGAAGATTTTTTTTTTAATTAGGGAATGGGTTGGTATAAATTTAATTCAGTTTTAAAGTCTGCCTGTTTTCTTTTTAAAACTAGTATCCTGTTCTTATGATTTACATTCCTTTTTTCCTTAATTATTTAATCATTTAAAACAAAAATTTTGTTGCCTCAGATTTTATAATTATATGAGTTCTGGGAGGTACTAATATTTCTGTTTGTTGTATCTGCTAATGTTCATTTATGTAGAGTGTTCCCTTGTGCAATTCATAATTTCTGGTTGTGAGATAATCTTCAACTTTTTTTTCCCCCTCCTTTCTTAAGAATCCCCAGAGTAGTTTTGTGTATGTTCTGCTACACTTTTTAGTACATCATCAGCCTCCAAACAAATGTTCTAATGTGTATGTTAATTTTTTAACTTGTGGATTCTTATTCCAAGGATCAAAATCCCTAAACAGAGATAGGCTTCCTTGTTGAATGCTTTTAGTAGATAGAAATTTTCTAATTTTAGCTTGCATTTCACTGTGGGTACTGCCTACTGAGGGATCTAGTTTTATGCAGGGATGTCTTTAAGGAAGAGCCTTTATTTCTAGGTCTTTGACTGCCATGGACCCAAAGTAGTAAATCTGAAGTGCCTGTTTTCCCTAACCATTGGTTGTTGCATTGTTGCTCTTGTATTTAACATTTTAGTTTTTTAAAGGTTATATATACATTAAAATATTTTTTTGTAATATTTTATCCCATATTTGCAATTCTTTAAAACTCAAAACCTTGAAGACTTCGGTGCGTAATTCATTGATTACTTTGAATAAAGTTTCTAAATGGTTTTGACAAATTACAATGGAAAGGTTGTAGGACTCATTTACAAAAGAGTAAGATACTAAATAGTTCCTCAAATACAAAAATGATGAAAATATCTCATTGGTGATGAGTAGCTAAAAGAGACCCACGTGTACTGTGTTGCTGAAAGGCTTTTGTTTTCCTGTGTTCAGTATAATCGTCAAAAAAAAAAAAAATCTGTGTTCAGTTAAGCTAAATGTGGATTTTAAATATTTATAAAATTTAACAACTACAATTTCTAGTGGAAGAATATTGCTTGTTTGGGCAAAGTTGGAAATTATGTAGCACCCAGCTAATTGAAAGTATATGTCTGCTTCATAAGATTATCAGTAAGAACAATGTTTTTACCATAACACTGTACTACACCAAAATTAATATTATCTTCAATGTTGAACTTTTCAAACTGAATTTTCATTGATGTTAGGTATTTCACATTAGAAAGAATGACCTTCCAAGAGCTTTATTTCATTTCATTGAAAGCATTCAAAACTAGCCATTATTATGGGAGGGGTAAGATGGCAGTAGAGTAAGGAGCTTGAGGAGTCAGCTCGTCCTACAGTGTAGTTAGTAATCACCCCAAGCTATTATCCTTGCAAGAACAGAAGGAGAAGACTGCCCATCTGCAATGAAGATTTCTGAGTAGAGCACTCCACACTGTGGAGGCTGGTGCCCACTCCTGCTGGCAGCTAAAGCTACCTCAGCAGCTATTCCCTGGATGGAGCTGGAAGCTCTATTTTCCAGAAATGGGAGAAGGAGAAATAGTTGGGCACTGACTTCATCTACTGATTAGTAAACTTGGCTGGCTAAAGTCTAATTCTAAGAACAGCTAAAGTTTGAACCTGTTCAAGTCAGAAAGAGACTGGTAGCCTCCATTTTAATTCCACCCCTGGCATCAGGACGACATGAGGCTGATTGTAAATTGCAGTGACAGTAAGGATTGGCTTCTTTCCACCCAGGTTGGATTGCGCCTCTAGCCTAGGCTCCAACCCCAGCTCCAGCAGGGAGGAAGCTGGGGACACCAGTACCAGCCAGTCCTGGAAACTAGTAACTTTTGGTCTGCATGGATAATTGGACACTTGTGGCTCTATCTTCACCCCCCAATAGGATAGGAGGGGGGCGGTGTTTCCCCAGCATCAGTGGGCAACTGCAGGTGCTTTCAGCTTACACAGGCTAAATTGTTAGACATCTGTGGCTCCATCCCCACCCCTGATAGGACAGTGGGGTGGGCTGTTTTGCTTTTGGCCCACACAGACTAGATTGTTGGATACTCATGTGGTTCCATCCTCACCCCTGGCAGGGGAGGAATGGGGTTGATACTTCATCAGTCTACCTGGGCAATTATGGTCAGTTTTGACATGCATGGCTTAGTTTGCTACCCACATCTGCAGCTCCATCCCCACCCTAGGCAAGGCAGGAAGGGGTGTGAAATTTCATCAGTCTCTTTGAACAACTTAAAGTGGTCTTGGCCTACACACAGATGCAGTTCCATCTGTACCTCTGGGAAGTAGGAGGGAGAAGTTTCATTGGTTCCTAGGGTAATGCAGGCAGCTTCCACGTCCACAGCTTACAATAAGTACCAACTGTATCCTCGACTCCTGCTTATGCAATCAGCAAGGGAGGAAACAGATGAGAAAGAACTGAAAAAAAATTCACATTGGTCAAACACAAGCCATTATAAATTGGTTAAACACAAGCCATTATAAATTTCCAAATTAAGCTGAACCTTGGTACTCAACTGTTTTGAAACTGGTAAAATTTGGTACTCTACACATTTTGACGTGAACATTTTGTCCTGGTACTTGTCATTTGTTTGGTATTTGACGTGTAAGCCAGAACCTGTCAGTGTTGGTTCCCTCATAACTTGCTGCTCTTTCCAGCTGAAACAAAGGGTCACACATTAGTCATGCAGTAGCTCTTGCCCTGTGCACTTCCCATTGTGGTCTTACCTTAGCTTCTGTGGTCATTTTGTATATTTTTACATTTTTTCCCCTTATCATGGGTCCTGAGAAAATGAGCAGTGATAGTGCTGAACAGAAAAGATTGTTTTTTGTTTTATGTTTTTGGTTTGGGTTGCATTAAATTTATTTACATTATTCCTTATGGGAAAAGTCTGTATTCATCATTTTTGGTATTTGTTATGTCTCCCGGAACCAATTAATGACAAGTTCTAAGGTACCACTGTATATAACAAGGGGCTGCAGCACAAAGCCAATCAAATAGAAAGCACTAAACTAAAGAATCTGTGCCCAGAATAAATACATCTAGTAAACCAGATGCCAAGACACCAACAGAAAATTTCATTCTGTACCAAGAAACAGAAATAAATGGCCCAAAGGAACAGGCTAAGCCTCCAGGTGACATAAAGGAGTTAAGACAACTAATCATAGGTATTCCAGCAAATTCATTGAGATGGCTAAAGAGATTAAGAAGATACTGGATGACCACAAAAAAGAATTTGAAAGAGTAAAATAGAAAAATAGCAGATCTTAGGAGAATGAAAAGTACAATAAATGTAATAAAAAATACACTGGCAGGGAGTGGATGTAGCTCACATCGTTGAGTACGAGGTCCTGGGTTCAATTTCTGATACTTCCTACAAAAAATTATTGGAGGGATGTAACAGCATATTTGAAGAGGCAAAAGGAAGGATCAGTGAGTTTGAAACATGGCTTCTGAAAGTGAACATACAGAAGAAAAGATAAAAAATTGAACAGGGTCTCAAGGAACTAAACATTGGCAAGAGATGTGCAAACATACTTGTCATGGGTGTTTCCAAAGGAGTAGAGAAGGGAAAAGGGGCAGAAGGAATATTTGAGGAAATAATATAGATAATTTTCCAACCCTATATAAGGACATAGATAATCTGTGTCCAAGAAGCACAATGTACTCCCATCCAAATCCAAATAAAACTACTTCAAGACACATTCTAATCAGAATGTCAAATGCCAAAGATAAAGGAAGAAACCTGAGAGCAGCAAGAGAAAAATAATGCATAACGTACAAGGGATTCCCAGTAGGCTTAAGTGCCGATTTCTCATCAGAAACCATGGAGGCAAGAAGGCGGTGGTATAATATATTTAAGATCCTGAAAGAGAAAATCTGCCATCAAAGAACCTTTTATCTGGAAAGACTGTCTTTCAAAAATTCTGGCAAGTTTAGAATATTCAAAGATAAACAGAAACTGAGAGTTTATAACCAAGAGACTGACTTTGCAGGAAATACTGAAGGGAGTGCTGCAGCCTGAAAAGAAAAAAACAGGAGAGAGAGAAAGAGGCTTGGAAGAAAGTCTAGAAAGGAAAATTTTTTCAGTAAAAGTAACTGATAGAAGAGTGGTAAAAATAAGATATGACAGATAAAACCAAAGGTCAAACTGAGTGAAGTAAAAAACCTTGAGCAAATGAAAACAGGAGACCGCAACATATCAGAACATAGGGAATGTAGCGAAGGTAGTGCTGAGGTTAATTTATAGCCCTCAGTGCTTACATTAAAAAAAGAAGGGGGAAGTGGGTGACTCAAGTGATAGGGCTTCCGCCTCCCATATAGGAGGCCCTGGGTTCAACCCCTGGGTTCTCCTGGTGAAAAAGAAGAAGAGAAAGCATGCCTGCACGGCAAGCCAGTGCCCTCATGGTCAGCCAAGTGCCTGTGTGATGAACCAGTGCCTACGCACATGAGTCCCGCTATGCAGCAAGATGATGATGGAACAAAAGAAAGACGAAGAGGAGAGTCAAGGTGAAGTATAGCAGAAACCAGGAACTGAGGTAGCGCAGCTGACAGGGAACGTCTCTACATCAGAGGCTCCAGGATCAAAATCCAGGGAATCCTAGAGGAGAAAAAATAAGAAAAGAAGACAAAAAGAGAAATAGATACAGAAGATCACATGGTGAATGGACACAGCAAAAAGAGCAGGGTGGGGGGAGGGGAAAGGGGGAAAATAAATCTTTAAAAAAAAAAGGAGGTAAAATAAATGACCTAACTACACAGCTGGAGAAATTAGGAAAAGAACAGTAAACTACTCCCAACAGAAGGAATGAAATAACAAATATCAGAGCACAAATAAATGAAATTGAGAACAACAACAAAAATAGAATTAACAAACCAAAAGTCGGTTCTTTATGAAGATTAACAAAATTGACAAACCCTTAGCTATGTTCACAAAGAAAAAAGAGAAGATGCAAATAAATAAAATCAGAAATGAAAACAGGGATGTTACTACTGACCCCATTGAACTAAAAGTGATCATAAGAGGATATTATGAATAACTGTATGACAACAAAGTAGGTGATGTAGATGAAATGGAACAATTCCTAGGACTATATAAACAACTGACACTGACCCTAGAAGAAAGAGAGGACCTCAACAAACCAATCAAAAAATGAAGAGATTGAAACAGTCATCACACAACTCCCTAAAATGAAAAGCCCAAGACCAGATGGCTTGACAGGTGAATTCTACCATGCAGTTAAAGATTTAATACCAGTCTTACTCAAACTCTTCCAAAAAATTGATCAGAAAGGAATGCCACTGAACTCATTGTATATAGTCAATATCACCCTAATACCAAAGCCAGATAAAGATATTAGGAAAAAAGAAAATTACAGAACCATGTATTTTATGATTATGATTGCAAAATCATAATGATTATGATTATGATTGCAAAAATCCTCAAAAAAATACCTGTTGGGAAGTGGACTTGGGCCAGTGGTTAGAGCGTCTGTCTACCACATGGGAGGTCCGGGGTTCAAACCCCAGGCCTCCTTGACCCGTGTGGAGCTGGCGCATGCGCAGTGCTGATGCGTGCAAGGAGTGCCATGCCACGTAGGGGTGTCCCTCTCGTAGGGGAGCCCAACGCGCAAGGAGTGCGCCCCGTAAGGAGAGTCGCCTAGCGCGAAAGAAAGTGCAGCTTGCCTAAGAATGGTGCCGCCCACATGGAGAGCTGACACAACAAGATGATGCAACAGAAAGAAACACAGATTCCCGTGCCACTGACAACAACAGGAGCAGACAAAGAAGACACAGCAAATACACACAGAGAACAGACTGGGGTGGGGGGAAAGGGGAGAGAAATAAATAAATCTTAAAAAAAAAAAACTTGTTAGTCAAATCAAACTGCACATTGAAAGAATTATTCATCTTGATCCAAGTTGGCTTTCTGCCAGGTGTGCAAGAGTAGTTCAACAAAAGAAAGTCAATCAGCATAATATATCGAATTAATGAATCAAAGAAAAAAAATTACCTGATCATCCTGATTGACACATAAAGGGCATTTGACAAAATCCAGCATCCATTTTTTAAAATGAAAATGCCAAAATAAATAGAAATTGGAGGAAATTTTCTCAACATAATAAAGGGCATTTATGAAATATCCACATCTAACATTGTACTCAATAATGAAAGGCTGAAATCTTTCCCATTGAGATCAGGAACAAGACAAGGATGCCCGCTGTCACCACTCTTGTTCAGTAGAGTGCTAGAGCAGTGGTCTGTGGAAAGATTTCTGGGGGACCATGAGTTTGAATTGAAAATTCAAATAAATCATCATTCTTGTGGAGACTTCTTGTTGTGGGTAACATATATTAAATAATACATAGTATAGTGTGGACTAAGTAGGGGGTCTGGTTTTTACCTGACTGGCAAAGGTGTCCATGGAGCAAAAAAGGGTTTGAACCCATGCATTAAATCATATTACCTAGCAACAGTGGTATAAACATGGTACTGGCATAAAGAAAGACATATAGACCAATGGAACTGGGTTGATGGTTCAGAAACAGATCCTCATGTCTGTAGTCAAGTGATTTTTGACAAGCCTGTCAAGCCCACCTAGCTGGGGCAGAACAGTCTATTCAGCAAAGTCTGGGAGAACTGGATTTCTATATCCAAAAGAAGGAGGACCCCTATCTCAAACCTTATATAAAAATTAAATCAAAATGGATCAAAGACCTGAATATAAAAGTGAGAATCATAAAATCCCTAGAAGAAAATGTAGGAAAACACCTTTAAGATCTGGCCATAGGTGGTAGAATCTTAAATATTATGCTAAAAGCACAAGCAGTGAAAGAAAAAAAGGATAATTGGGCCTTCCTCAAACTTAAACATTTTTGTGCTTCAAAGGTCTTTGTCATGAACGTTAAAAAGCAACCCAGTCAATGGGTGAAAATATTTAGAAACCACATATCCGATAAGGGTTTGATTTTCATGCTATGTAAAGAGATCATATAACTCAACAGAACAGAGAAAGCAATCCAATTTAACAATGTGCAAAAGACTCAAATAGACATCTTGCCGAAGAGGAAATAAAAAGTGAAAAGGCGAATGCTTAATATCACTGGATATTAGGAAAATGCAAATTAAAACTGCAAGGAGATACTGCACACCATTGTTAAAAAAAAAAAAAACAGCAGAGAACAGTAAGTGCTTGAGTGGTTGTAGAGAAATAGGAACATTCCTTTACTGTTTTGAATGTAAAACGTACAGCCTCTGTGGAAGACAGTTTGGCGGTTCCTCAGGAAGCTAAATATGATCTGGCAATCCCTGTACTAGGAATATATCCAGAAGAACTGAAAACTGTGACATGAACAGACATTTGTACACCAGTGTTAATAGTGGTGTTATTCACCATTGCCAAATGGAAACAACCCAAGTGTCCATCCACTAATGAACGGATAAACAAAATATGATATATAAATATGATAGAATACTATACTACTGTAGGAATAAATGAAATTGGGACATGTGTGACAACATGGATGAACCTTGAAGACAAGCTAAGTGAAATGAACCACATGCAAAAGGACAAATGTTGTATGCCCTTACTAATATGAAATAAAGATGAAGAATAAACAATAGTGTTAAAAATTGAGAGCATAGGTTACTAGGAGATAGGATGAGGGCTGAGAAAGGGGTACTGATGCTTAATAGTGTATAGAATTTTTAATTAGCTTGACTGTAAAAGTGTGGAATTGGATAGAGTTGATGGCAATACATTATAGTGAGTGTAACTAATGTGGCTGGTTTATATGGGATTGTGGCTGAAAGGGGTAGTCTAGGGATGTGTCAATTGAAATAGCGTATAATTTAGGGACTAGCGAATAATTTAGGGACCGAATAACGTAGTGAACCCAGAGATGGATGAGGGTTGTGGTTAATACAAGAATGTTCTTCTCTAAACTGGAACTAAGGTACATTGTTATTACAGGGTAGTAAGCATGTGGAAATGCATGGGGAAAATACAATTAATGTAACTTATGGACTGTAGTTAACAGCGATATTGTAATATTCTTGCATCAGTGTCAAAGTACTGTGTTAATAATAGGGATGGGTATGGAAGGAATATTCCAAATGTACACTATAGAAAATAGTTAGTGGTAGTAGTATGATATTCTCTCTTAATCTGTGACAAATGCTCCACAAAAATGTAAGGTATCGATGGAGGAAATTCTGCATGTTATGCATGATTGTTTTTGTAAGTTCACAACTTCTCTAATTAATATATTTATAATTAGCTATTATTGGGCAATTGATTTTCCAATGTTGATTTTCTAATTTCCTCACAGCAGATGATATAACTGATACAATTTTACCGTTTGTAAAATTTTTCTAATGTAGCCAACATATTAACAATTATTTGCTTTACTGTTAATACATGCTAAAGAAAATTTGTAATTAAAATTAACTCAGAATTATGAATTTTTAGATTTATTACAAAATATAAAATGGAATCTTGACATACATGCTATGTTTTATGTGCACCTGGCCACAATTTATACATTTTCCCCTGACAGGCAGCCTCATAAGTTAAATGGCCTGCATGGGCAGCAAGGTTGGAGTCTGCTCAAAAGTGTTACTTTAATTGCCTTTGTTTTGGTGAACAACTTTTTTTTTTTTTTTTTAAGATTTATTTATTTATCCACCTTTCCTTCCCTCCCCCTAACGCTTACGCTCACTGTGTGCTCTCTGTGTCCATTCTGTGTGTGTTCGTCTGTGTCTGCTTGTCTTCTCTTCTCATCTTCTCTTTAGGAGGCACCAGGAACCGGTCCCAGGACATTCTGATGTGGGAAAGAGGCACTCAATTGCCTGAGCCACCTCAGCTCCCTGATTGGTTTTGTCTCTCAGTGTCTCTCCTCCGTGTCTCTTTTTTGTTGCATCATCTTGTCCTGCTGCTTGATGCCGTGTAAGCCAGCCAGCTCTCTGCGCCATGCAGGCCAGCTTGCTTTTCACCAGGAGACCCTGGAAATTGAACCCAGGACCCTCCATGTGGTAGATGGGAGCCCAATCACTTGAGCCACATCCGCTTCCTGTGAACTTCATTTTTTTAAATCAAAGGGCCTGCATGTTGTCTGCGAGTCATGTAAAGATTCAGTTTATCTTTGGTTGTCTTTCAGATTTATTCACTTAATATCTGGCTTATAAATTACTAGATGAGACCAAGGTAGAAAATGGAAATGAAGAGAAATTAGACCTATGAAACATATCGTGGCTTATTTTAATGTAACTATTAATAATAATATAATAACAAAAATGATAATAGTTTAAAAAAAAGATGTTAAACTGTACAAGATGATGAAACAGTGGTGGTAAACTGTGACAGTTGCAGACTATTTGAGAGTTAACTATTATAATACTTCTTTTAAAATTCTCATAGTGTTTTTGAGTGTCTTTTTCCGTATGAATTTTTAAAGATTTCAGCTAGTTCTAAAGTAAATAATCCCTCTTCCCCCAACCCTTTCCCTATAAAAATCATAGTGATTAAAATCATAAATTTAATATAATTTTATATTTTATTTATATATGCATGTGAAATACTGATATTTTTGTGGTATTGTTTTCCCACTTGTGAAACATGATGTTGATTCCATGTTTTTCAGGTCTTATTTTATGAGACTTTTTTTTTTTTTTTTTAAGGTGCCAGGGTTGAGGATCAAACCCTGGACCTCATATGTGGGAAGCTGGCACTCAACTGTTGAGCCACATTGGCTCCCCTGAGTTGGTATTTTCACTTGTTTGCTTTTTATGTTTGTTTTTAGGAGGCATCAGGGACCAAACCCAGGACCTCCCTTGTGGGAAGCAGGCATTCAACTGTTTAAGCCACATTTGCTCCCCAATTTGAGTTTTAACAAGCATGAGATGAGAAAGTTTCATGATTTTCTTCTTAGATCATATCTTCTCACTGACCCCCACCCACCACCCCCATGACTCCCTCATCTGTTGACCCATTGTTTTTGCTCATTGTTTTTTTGCTTGTTGTCTATTTGCTTTTTCTTTAGGAGGCAGGGGGAACTGAACCCAGGACCTCCCGTGTGGGAGGTAGATGCTCACCTGTGTGAAACACATCTGTTCCTGCTTGGTTGTTTTTTTTTTTTTCTCATTGTCTGTTTGTTGTTTTTGCTTGTTTTCTCCTCTTTGTCTGTCTTCTTTAGGTGGCACTGGGAACTGAATCTGGGGCATCTCATGTGGGAGGTGGGTGCTCTACTGCTTGAGCCCCATCTGCTCCCCAAGCATATGCTTTTTAATTTAAATTTACTTGTAGAAATTATGGCAGAATGTTTATTGAGTGTCCCAAAACTATGCTTCCCATTTTCTTTAGTAAAGAAACTTTGATTTTCATCCAGGAGCATTGCTACCCAGATTAAATGACTGCTTTCCCAGTCCCCCTATGGCTAAGTGTGGTTATGTGATTAAGCTCTGGCCAGTGAGATGTAAGTGGAAGTGTTATTTGAGACTTCTGGGGCCTCTCTCTATGAGCACATTGGTTTTCCTTTCTTTTATCCTGCTGCCAGCTTCTACCCTGGATGATGAGGATGAGGCCTGCACCCTAAGAAACCAGAGAGGTTGGAGCCTAGGTCATAGAAACTTAGTGTATTACCATTCCAGCTCTGAAGAAATTAACTTTTCTTAGAAAACTGGTATTTCAAATAGATTTTTATATGCAGTTAAACTTACTACTATAGGTACTTTTTAGTTTTTTTGTTGCTATTGTGAATAGGAAATTTTTTTCACTCACAACTGGATAGTACTAATTAGGGTGAAAAGCTTTTTTTTTGTTTGTTTGCTTTTTTGTTTTTTTGTCTTTTAAAGGAGGTACTGGAGTTTCAACCTAGGATTTTGTACATGGGAAGCTCAGCATAACCACTGAGCTACATCTGCATCCCTGTGTTTTAATATTTATCTTGATGTGACTACTTTAATAAAATGTTAGTAATTTTTTATTAGTCTCTTGAATTTTGTAGTTATTCAATGCTGTATTCTTCAGGAAAAGGTAATATCAACTGTGTAAATATACTCATTATTTTATTGGCTTGTTCATATGCACAAACCTCCAACAATAAGTTGAATGCTAGTGGTAATTGTGACTATGCCGACTCATTCTTAAATTGACTAGAGGTGCCTTTATTATTTAATCTTTCAATGTGATTAAAGTTGTTATTAGTTTTTGGTAGTAATTCTTATCATACTTGAGTAATTTCTTTCCTGTTTTACTGAGTTTTTATTACCAAAAGCTACAGATGTTATTAAATATCCTTTGTATGTCTGTTATTTAATCATGAGGGTTGGTCTCCATTAATTTGTTGATGTGGTGAAATATTTTAAATTCCTGATCTTGAACAATGCTTGCATATCTGGAATAAATCAACTTGGTCATGGGATATTATTCTGATATCCTGTATTAGTTCAGATATAGATTGGATTGCTGTAATAGAGACCCAAAAATATAGGCTTAAGAAGTTGTTTTTTTTTTTTTTCCAGATAAAATGTTCGTTTCTAAGTCCTTCTGAAGGCTGGGTAGGTGGCCAGGATTTTACTTGATTTCTTGATTGTGCTGGGGATCAGGCTTTTTCTGTTTTATTGTTCTTCCATCCTTAGTGTGTGGTTACCCTCTTAAAATGTAAAATGGTACTCTAACTCTCACCATCATACCCTTGGAAAGGGGAACAAAGGAAATGGAGGCTGGAGTTTATTAGCCATCTTAGACCATAAAGAATGAGAACTGCACCCAAAGGATGATAAGAGAAGAGATGAGAGCTGGAGATTGTGTAGAGAAGTTGCAGTTTACTCTCCCAACCAATTAACCACAATTGAGTTGCATTGACTAACTTTAAAGGTTGTGTGGCAGAGTCTGGGAAATTGGTCCCTATTCTGGTATGCCGTGTTCAGTCATAATTCAGAGTTTTATTCCTTTAAGGGAGAAGGGTAATAAAGATATTGAGGGAAACTAAGTCATAATCACATACACATTCAAACACATATATATGGTTTCAGTTTTCTTATGTTCATAAAGAATTTTTGCAATTGTATTAATAAAAAATCTGTCCCATAGCTTTCTTTTATGCACTTATTCGTAGATTTTAGTATTTATCATCCTAGCTTCATAAAATAAAGTAAATATATCAAGTAATCAACCAAAATGGAGAAATGGAACATTACGAATACTCCCAGGAGTCCCTGTTATTTCCCTTTCCATTCATTTCCTCTTTCCAAATGTATTCATTAGCTTGACTTCTAACATCATACATTAATTTTGTGTGTTTTTTAAAATTCTGTATAAAGGGAACAAGAAATATAGTATGAACCCTTTGCGCCTGGTTTCTTTCTTTCAACATTAATGTTTGTGAGATTCATCCATGTTGTCAAAATTGTACCTTTCATCCTTTCTAATTTCTACATTGTGTTTTATTAATTGATTGACATTTGAGTTATTTCCCCTTTGTGAATAATGTTGCTATGAATATTCTTGACATGCCTCTTGGTAGACAAATTATGCATTTTTCTTATATGTGTGTGTATATATATATGTGTGTGTAATTGTTGGGTTTTAAGATATGCATGAACTTTTACTAGTTTAAAAAAAATGATTTGTACCACTTTATCCTTTCACCAGCAGTGTAGGTGAATTTAGTTATTCCACCACTTTGCCAATACTTGATACTGTGCCTTTTTAACCTTTGTTATTCTGCTAATGAAACATTTTCATATGTTTATTGGACATTTGGAAATGCCTATTCAAGTTTTCTTTTTTGCCCATTTTTCTGTTTGTTGTCTTTTTCCTATTGATTTGTGGGTATTCTTAAAATATTCAAGATATAAGTGCTTTGTTAATTTTATATATTGCAGTTATCTTCTAACACTATGTTTTGCTAGATTATACCTAATGGTGTTTTTTGATAAAATGTAGTTCTTTTTTATGTAATCAACTTTATCAGATTTTTCCTTTTTGAGCTTAGTACTTGTTATGTCTTGTTAAAAATGTCTTGCAATATTTTACCACTGTTAATGTCTCAGATCTCTTAGAAATTCAGAAATCCTGCATTTTGAAATGGTTATGGATATCATTAATATGATCTTCCTATAAAATCAAATGTTAAATTTCATTTTTTTCATAACCAAAGTTTACATGGATTTAATATTTGTAAGCAGAAAACCCCTGATAGCAAGTTGACTAATTTCCATTATATATACACTTTTTAAAAAAAGTATAGAGTGGATGTGACTCAAGCCTCCCACATGGGATGTCCTGGGTTCGGTTCCCAGTGCTTCCTGAAAAAACAAAAGCTGCAAGCAGAACAAACAAAAAAACCAACTCAGGGAAACCGATGTGGCTCAGTGTTTGAGCACTGGCTTCCTTCATACGAAGTCCTGGGTTCAAATCCCTGGCCTCCTGTACGTCAGGAAAAAGAAACAAGTATGTATCAAACATCTGAAACTGTTGCTAAAGTTTGTCTAATTTAACTTGTACATGAGCTTGGAATTGCCCTTCCTTACTATTCGTAATTGGTAAGAGGGATTACCTAGAAATGTAATATATTTAACCTGTAAAGAAGTGTAGGAATATTTAATTTGCTTTCCTACCATTATTTAATCAAGAAAGTGTACACTGAATGCCATTTTAAAGACTTAAAATTGTCAAGTAGAAAAGTTTTTCATGTCATAATTATTTTATAATTTATAAAAGTACCTAAAATATGGAATGTTGTGTGAGACTTTTAACCTCATTTCTTATAACGAATTGCACTGTAGTTGTATTTCAAATAGTCATGGCAATTTTGAATTGTAAAAGGACATTGATTCTATACTCTGAGGCAGTCATAGACTCTGCTAACATTTTTTTTTTTTTTTTACCACTTACAGGTTCATCTTCATATGCATATTTTCTTTTTTCTTACCCTGTAGAGGCTCAGAGGGAATGGAATGACTGTAAGATGACTTGTTTCATCACGTAGTCTCTTCTTTTTCCTGAATCTTTGACTCTTCTCCCAGAGTATAAATATTCTTAGTTATCTCTGTTAAAAAGAAAAATCATTTCTCTCTGCCTAGAGGGGCCTGCACCAAATCTTGTTGTGTATTTCCATCTTTCTCTCCCATTCCTCAGCAAGCACTGTTCTTTCCCTCATTTCCCAAATAAATTCTTCTTACTGGCCTAAAAAAGAAAAAAGTAAAAAATATTCCTCTGGCTACCTCTCTGTGTTTCTACTTTCATTTATATTCCAGATTTTTCTAAAATGTCTACATTTGGTTTTTATGTTATGCCTCCCATTTACTCTGTACCTTTATTGTTTCCACCCACTCCATTGGCTAATCTCACATAGTTTTCCCATATTTCTGTGAGAACATTTCCTCAATTTCTTTATTTTAGTCAGTAGTTATTTATGCTGAGGAACATTTGGTACTTTTCTTGACTTAAAATAGGAATTATTGATATGCTCTTTTGCATTTCAGATACCTAGAATTTTAATAGCTTCTTGAAATTCTTCCTATTAAATCAAATTTTGTTGGCTTCCTTTTTTACAGAAAATTGATCTTAGTTAGAGTAACTATTGACTTAATTCAAGATAGAAGTTTATTTTGTGATGTTCATCAAGTTCTCAAGTAGTCAATGCTCTTTGCTGCATGGTGTCTTTTTCCAGGTTTAACAAATAGTGTATGGTAGTTGGAGCTCCAGGCAGCAAGAAGAAGGGGAAGAGAAAAAGAACATGCATCCTTCCCTGTAAACACACTTCCGGAAAAAAAGCAGCTTATGTCATTTTTCTTTAAATCTTATTGACCAGTTCTTAACACACAGTCATTTCTAGCTGCTGAGGAGGTTGAGGATGTATTTCCTGAGGAGGCATGGGCTCAGCTAAAGTAGTGGTTCTAAGAAGAAAAGAATAGATTTTGGAAAACAGATTTGCAGTCTCTGCCACAGATTCAGTGTTTACTGTGATTCTGTAATAAGCACTATTTGTCTGAATAGTTGAGTACTTGGCACTTGATAGCAAGGAAAGTGTTGCCATTGCTTTGCATAAAACAGTATGAAGAAAGGTAAACTAATCTCTAAATTTCATAAATCTTAAATTGGTCAGATAATCAAGCAGTACCTTAAATTAGCTCTGAGAAATAATAAGTTTTAAGTTTAAAGAAAATTCACCTGAAGTCTTGATGTTCACCCATGTAAACTTTGTAATTAAAGTTTTGTAATTTGCCTTACCAGTAGGCTAAAAAGCTCTGTGATGAACTCACTCAAATAAAGCTTAAAAACAAGCCTCAAAAAGATGAAACTGATCCGAAACTAACTTAACTCCTTTCCAGAATTAAATTCAACCCCCCTTTTTTTTGTTTTTTACTTTTTGTTTGATTTATTATTCAACGCTTTTAAGAAATAAAGCAAACTCTAGTTTTCACAAGTTAATGTATATCCAATAAAAATTTTCCAAACATGGAAAGAACCACAAAAATGTGACCCTTGACCAGAAGAAAGCACTTAGTCCACAGAAACAGACCCAGAAAATGACAGATAGGGACTTTGAAATAGCTATTAAAAATATGTTCAAGGATTTAATGGAAACCATGGCTATGATAGAAAAATGGAACATTAAAAAATCAAAGGAACTTCTAGAGATGAAAAACATGTCTGAAAAAAATTCATAGAATGGCATTCGCAGCACATTATATTCTAGAGTAAAAGATCTTTGAACTTGAAGATACATTAGAGACTATAACACAAAGAGAAAGAAGGAAAAAAAAAGCTGAACAAGAAATGAACTGAGTATATAGAATATTCTAAAGAATGTACCAAGGTTACAGAATGCAAGGTCAATATTACCAAAGTCAATTGTGTTTCTCTATACTAGCAATGATTAATTGAAGCATGAAATTTAAAGTTTAAAATTAATTAAAAATAAGGGATAAAAATATCAAAATATATGCAAGACTATTACATGGAAGAGTAAAACATGAAACAGTAGAACGTTGGTGAGAGAAATTAAAAATACTAAATAAATGCAGAGATACCACGCTGTTTAAGGTTTGGATGAATCAAAATTTTTAAGAAGTGGAGTCTCCCCAAATAAGTATCTGATTTTAAGAATTACTACTATAAAGCTATAGTAATCAAGACACTGTTAATAACAAATGGTAGACATATAGATTAATTAAGCAGAATAGTGTAAGACTGCTTTTGTCTAGGGGTTTTGGAGAGAGAACTGAGAGCAAAGGGAACACTATGGGGATTTTTGGATGATGGAAATGTATCTTGATTTTTGTGGTGGTTATATGGGTGTATACCTTAGTCAAAACTCATCAAAGTTTACAGTTAAAATATAGGTGCATTTTATTGTATCTAAAGAGTATCTTAGTAAGGTTGATTTTTTCTTTTTTTAATCTTAATCCATATTTCAAAGGCAGACTTCCTAACAAATTTCTTCTAGGTTAGAGGTGGGACTGTATGAATTTTAAAAAAATCCACATCAATCCCCCATTCAGGAAAATGACTAATATGTAGGAGGTATTCCTATTATTATTAATCAAGTCTTTATTTATTTTCCTAAAAATTTATTTATTTAATCCCCCCCCCATTGTCTGTTCTCTGTGTCTTTTTGCTACGTCTTGTTTCTTTGTCCGCTTCTGTTGTTGTCAGCGGCACGGCAAGTGTGGGCGGCGCCATTCCTGGGCAGGCTGCACTTTCTTTCACACTAGACAGCTCTCCTTATGGGGAGCACTCCTTGCGCGTGGGGCTCCCCTACGTGGGGGTCTGTGGCAGGGCACTTCTTGCGCGCATCAGCACTGCGCATGGGCCAGCTCCACACGGGTCAAGGAGGCCTGGGGTTTGAACCGTGGACCTCCCATGTGGTAGACGGATGCCCTAACCACTGGGCCAAGTCCGTTTCCCTAATCAAGTCTTTAAAATCTCTTGTTGATCTTAGATAGATAGCTCTTAGCTTTTACATCTCATAGAATAAAATTTTAATCAATGTCAAGTAAGGACATTAAGAGAAAAAAATATTTTATCAAAAAAATAGGAAGAACAGAATTTCCAAGTTAAACAGTTCTTAAGCTAGGCAAGACATACTATTCATTGTGTAGGCATTGTGCCTGTCAAGCATTTAAAATATGTTATTATATTTGTATTTCAGGTGAAGAATTTGAGGCTCAGTGATGTCAAGTAACCTGCCTCAAATCACATAGCTAGTAACTGGTGGGACAGGATGTCTGATTTCAGAGCCTAACCTCTTTATATAGCCCAGGCGCCTTTTATAATGCAGAATAATTGAAAGTTCAAAATGGTATTTTATAATTGTACATTTCTTTATAAAAATTTGTCCTGCTAGGTCTTTGTATTTGATAGTGCATCACAACTGGGAGCGCAAATAGCTCGTTTGGGTATATTGTCACTTTTTCCTCATAGTTTTTATAGAGATTATGACTATCTTTGTTAATGAAAAACCTGCTTTTATTCATTTTAGAATGTTCTGGGTAAACTGAGAGGAGCCAGTGCAACTTTGTGCTTTTAAGAAAGCCCGTGGTGATGGTAGTACTATTGTCTAGCCATCTACGCCTACAGGTAGAAACTCCTCAACCTCTCCTATCTAGGACACCAATGATTGATATTTATATCATTAAAGTCCTTATAAAAGGCCACATTCTTTGAAAATTTACATCCTGTGTGTCAAATTGTAGTTGTTTTCTTTCTTCTAGGGATGATGAGTCACTAAAAGTTTTGTGGTTAAAAATAAGTTGCTTTTAGAATTTAATTCAAATAATGCTTTTTTTCAGTTGCTAGTTGTGTACAAAAATCATTTAATCTCTGAATCTCTCTTCATCTATTAAAATTAATAGACAGCTTATTTGTATGAGACTCAAATAAGGCAATGTAACTGAAAACAGAGAAGGAATCTGTTAATTAATTCATCCAGTATATATTTGACAGCCTATTATTTTCCATAATCTGGACTAGGCATTTGCTGTATAAAGGCACAGACCTGTATGGACTTCTAACAATTGGTAGTCTTTTGGGTCTAGGTGGGATGCTACCTGCATTCATGTACATAGAGAATTGGGGAGCACGTGCTGGTTTGAGAATTAAGTCAACCTATTCAACTATAAGCAAGTTGAGTTCCATGTCACAGATAAGGCTACAGGATATTACTATATTAATTTTATGTGACCCTCATGAAACTTACTAAGATCACATGTCTGATTCTAAAGTTTCATGAGTGGTTAGAAAAACAATATTTTTAAGAGTTTGGAAAGATTGTATTTTTCTCATAATAGCTGTAAATATGGTATTTAGTATTTTAAAGACAGTTGTAATGAAACTTCTGGCTTTTAGGTAATTGCATTCGGTCTTATGGTTCTATTTTGAAAAGAAAAACATTTATGAATCTTGTATTTGTACAAACTTGAATATTCATTCACGACTTGTCGACTCTAGTTATTGTCAGTGTTAAAAATAGTAAAACTTAAATAAAATTCATTAGTGCTGGGCTAATGAATTTTTTTACTTTATAGCAGTGGTTCTCAAACTTTGAGGTTCATTAGAATCACCTGATGGCTTGTTAAAACACAGATTCTGGGTCTCACCCCCCAGAGATTCTGACTCACTAGACTGGGTTGGAGCCAAAATTTTGTTTTTCCAACAATGATGCATATGTTAAAAACTATTCTTGTGTAGTATGGAATAAGACTATCCTAGGGAACCCTAGTTTAGTTTCTGAAAAATGCCTTCAAAAAATTAATAAAACACCTAACTCCTAAGAAATAAAGTTAATTTTTTGTACATTTACAACTCAAGTAACAAACCCTTTGGAGTGTGACAAATATAAAAATTCTGGCATGGTCTTTTCCTAAAATTTATCAGCAATAAAGTAAATTAAGGAAAAAAGTAAATTAGAAAAATAGCCTCAAAAATACATTAAAGACATTGTATAGTTCTTCACAACAAAAAGTTGAGTATTGAGAGGTATTTGAAATAATGTAATTCATTTACTGTAATACTTTTCTTTGAACTTAAAAATTAGTCTTGAATTAAAAAAAAATACTGGCAATGAAAAACCAAAAAACTTGTTCATTGAAAGTTAATCATTTTGTTTTCCACTCTTTTTTTTTTTGAGATTTATTTATTTATTTATTTCTCTCCTCTTCTCCCCCCAATCCGGTTGGTTGTCTGTTCTCTGTGTCTATTTGCTGCATCGTTTTTGGCCGTTTCTGTTGTTGTGAGCGGCATGTGTTTCTTTTTGTTGCATCATCTTGTTGTGTCACTTCTCCATGTGGGCGGCGCCATTCCCGGGCAGGCTGCACTTTCTTTCACGCTGGGCGGCTCTCCTTACGGGGCGCACTTCTTACGCGTGGGACTCCCCTACGTGGGGGACACCCCTACGTGGCATGGCACTCCTTGCGCGCATCAGCACTGTGCATGGGCCAGCTGCACATGGGTCAAGGAGGCCCGGGGTTTGAACTGCGGACCTCCCATGTGGTAGACGGACGCCCTAACCACTGGGCAAAGTCCGCCTCCTGTTTTCCACTCTTTTCCCTCTACTTTCCTAGTCCTATAATTCCTGAATTTCAAAACCTTAAACTCTGTGGAGGATCAAATGTGTCAGTATGGGTAAGGTACTATGTCAAACCAATTAGCTGCAATAATTTTTTAAAATTTTATGTTTTTTAGCTAATGGGAATGACAACAAGAAATTTAAAGGAGATAGACCTCCCTGTTCACCTTCTCGTGTTCTCCATCTTCGCCAAATTCCAAGTGATGTCACTGAAGCTGAGGTCATATCATTAGGTCTACCATTTGGCAAAGTCACTAATCTTTTGATGTTGAAAGGAAAAAGCCAGGTATGTAATATTTAAAGTAATTATCAAGAGATGTTAATATTACAGATGATTTTTATTTTCTTGAACTTTACTCTAATTTCCAGATCTCATTCTCTGAAGAAAAATTAGTTGTTTCTTTTTTTTTTTTTTATTATGATAACATATATAACACAAAGTTCCCCATTTTAACCACTTCCATTTGTACAATCAAATTAGGTTTTAAAGAAGGATTGTTTAGGGCTTTTTTTTGATATGACAGACAGTAACAAACAATATTGACACAAGAAGCAAGATTATCTTTTAAACTATTATGTTTTTTTCCTCTAAAAATACGTATATATTTAATAAGTATAAATTATAGGATGGCTTATGAGAATACTTAGTTATGAGTATACCTTGCTAGAGAAAGAGAAAGAAGGTGTAAATTATACCTTGTTTGCTGATTAATAAGCAGTTACATTTTTCCAAAATCTAGATATAAATGTGCAGTACAGTTTTGTTGTAGAATTAATAAGTAACTTCTTTAGCAATTTAAAAGAGACTAAGTTAGGGTTTCTTACAAGTTAATGGGTTTTCTTAAGATGAATAAGGTAAGAAACTTTCTTGCTTTCCTGGTGACCATGACAAAGTATAATTCTTGTCAAGTAGATATTTAATACTCATTTTCATTCTTATTACAACTCAGACCCAACTGGGATAGATTCTTTGCTTCTTTATAAATTTTTAATTTTGCTGAAAATGTTTTATACTGAGGGCAATAAATCTCAATCATAGACTATTGTAGAACATTGTAATATATCATAGTGATTCTTCTAGTAAAATAAGTTTAAGAAACACATTATAAATTTGAAAATAAATTAATAAGTGTTGGGCATGAAAAAGATTGTATAATGATGTCTCATTTAGTCTCTTGTCTTCAGATAACTTGGTTGTTATTTCCATTTTAAGATGTTACTGGTTACTGAGCCCCTGAGAAGTTAAATAACATGTCTTAGTATTGGCCTTTATTGTGTTTACACATCTGTCACGCATCTGTTGCCTGCCTACCACTTAGCCCTTTATAGTGACGTGGTTGCTACTATTGAGAATAGTGGTATGGTTAGCATGGTTTGAAAAAGCTAAAATGGCTGTGCCTAATGGCCAATTGTCAGTGAGAGGCAGGAAGCAATGTTACCATTTCCTGTCCTTACTGTTGTTTTAGGTTTGTGCTAAGTGTGATTGCTAGGTTTATTGCTTGTCTTTTGATCATAAATCCTATTTAGGAAACATCACTTTAGTAATATACTTCAGCAAGAAATTCTGATGTGAAGCAACTGCAGGTCTTCATTGGAAACATTTATAGGCATTAACCTTTCCCAGGGTTCTTGGAAGTGGAGTGCTGGAGGCAAAGTGGGGGTTATATCCACCAGCTTTTATTTGGGTGCAGTGACTTTTGGTCACCCCACAGTGTGAAAATGGAACCCTTTGGCAGGAAAAGCTGGAAGAAGCCACAGTCAGCACTTCATTCTTAGCACTTACCCAGCATTTTGAAAAACATAGTTCTTTTACTCGACTTAATGTGGAACAACTTCTTTTGACATATGAACTTTTAGGTTTTATGACTTGACAACTTTGTTTATTCCAAAGACATTGTTTAGCTTTTCTTCGTATGACCTGTTAGAAATTGAGACAGTTCTTAACATTGAGCAAGGAGTTATCAGAGAGATACTGCATATAGTGGATACTACAGTAATGTTTAAAAATACTATTACTATATTGAAAAGATGATTAAAACCCAAAGATTAGAAAATATCACCATAGCTTTTTTTTAAAAATCATTTTTATCCTCATCTTAGAAAAACTAACTCAAGTCTATTTTATCCCTTTAAGATCATAGAATTTTATTTATTTATTTATTTGTGGGACTCTGTTTTTTGTGGATAGATGGACGAATGGAATTATTTGTTTATTGGTAATAATCCACTGTTGAGTGACTAATATGACTACTTTATAAAATATTGTTCTATTGAAGTGTTTACATAGTTGTGACCTTTGATGTATTTAAGCCTCATATTTAACATTTGGCTAGTTAATATTCCTTTACTGTGGAAACATTTGTGGAATGTTCCTTTTGGAAACATTTGTCAAGTAAGGTAACTAAACAAAACAATAATTTGATTTATAGATATTTGTCATTTTCTGCATTCAGTAAGTTTTGCTAATAAATGCATATTTTATAAATTGTAAATGTTTTATACATAATTTGAAGTCATTGCTATTTACTATTTTGTAGTAAAATCAGATTACCTAAGAATTGGTATTGATTTGTTTATAGGTTTCTGTATTTTAAAGTTGAGATGTTCTTGCAGATAGTTCTGGGGGCTCAGAAAAGTTAGTAAATATCCATCTTTTATTTGTCTAACCATTAAGTTCTTCCTGTTATCCTTTGGGTATTTGTTATTAGTACAATGATTACAGATATCCAAAACAAAATCACTTGAATGACTCAAAATAAAGTTGACTTAATGTAGAAGATCTCCCATTTCCCATTGGAAAATAAGTTATTTTCCTAATATCTACAAATTTTAGAGAAGTGTGATACATACCTGCACGTCTGTGGTGTTTTGTTTTATATTTTAAGAAAGAACCTCAAGACTTGCATAAAATTTGAAAATGAATCTAAGGCCTAGGAATACTGACCAAAGCCATGTTAGTCTGTAATTGGAGGAGGGTGAGTATTGGGAGGATGTAGGTGATGAGATGCTTACAGAAAAATTTTCTTCACAGTGGTTTTTGGGGTGGAAGAATATAAAGGGTATGGGATCGATGAACTATTGGTAACTTAAGCGAATGCTCCTTATCACTGCTGTACACATGATTTTCCTACCATTTTACACTGGAACTCCAAATGCCTCTTGAAGGAATGTGCAAGAACTTAATTCTTATAGTGGGAAGAATTTTTTAAAAACTGCTCATTGATAAAAGTTCAAAAGTATAGAATTATTTAAAGCAATGTTATTTCCCAAATCTCTTTTTCTGTTAATAATTTATTATACCATATATGCAAATATGTGTGATAATAGTGTTTATGTATGTGTGTGTATATATAAGCGTCAATATATAAAATAGGGAAATAACCTACATATTTTTAATGTAATTTTTGCTTCAGAGTGTATTATATATGTTAATTGGTGGTATATTTGAAAAAGTTGAGTACAGTAAAGGATTTGGGATTGGAAATTTGCCAATTGATTAATTGATTTTATGTGGTTCTTGGTTTGCCTCTTCTGTTTCTTCTAAACTCTGTAAGTAATTAAAAAAGAAAGACTAAATGGGTATGTAAACTTTTTAAATATATGCTTCTGGAGGCTGGAATTTAATAGTTCATTCCTGAAAATTCCCAGACCACCTAATTAATGTTCTACCTTGTCAAAACCCATTTCTTGTTAGCTACCACAAGGAACCTTAAGGATTGTATTAGTCAGACCTTCATTTTTTAAATGAGGAACCTAAGAATCAGGGGTATTCATGACCAGAGTTTTATAGCTAGGTCTAGATTTTAATCAGGTTCCTGGATGTTAGACCACTACCCTTTTCACCTTACCATGATGATTCTCCTTCTTCACTATCAGATATGTTGGTTTCTAGTTGGCGAAGTATGGAATAATAAAACTTTTACTTTAAAAAAAAAAAGAGAATGCCCTACTGAACACAAGAATGACTTTTTAAAAAATAAGGGAAATCAAATTGTTTTACCTGTCTCTTTCAGAATTTGGGTAGTTAGGGCAGGGTTTCTCAATTTTTTTCTTCTTTTATTACTCCCTTGAAAATCCATTTTAGGCCTTTTTCCTAATTTTTCCCTCTTCCCCTGGAATTTTAGTATATCTGTTTATGTAATGTGGCCCTTTGGAGGGCCACAAACCAGTGTATACCTAAGATTTTTTTTGCCCCCTAAGATTTTTCAGGAAAGAACTATTGAATCCCAGCCTCTGAAAGCTTTTATTTAAAAAGGTGAGGCACACATTTATTTTTGCCTTTTAAATTATTTCCAGATTTTAGAAGAAATAGAAATAAGAGGAAAACCAATACACTCATAAATCATTTAATCAACTGGCAGTTTCTCAATCCCAAATCTTTTATTGTACCCAAGTTTTTAAATATGGTTCCCAGTTAACATCCATGATATACTTTGAAACAAAAGGTTTTGGGGGGAACTTTATCATTTCTGTTGAGAATGCATGAATTAGAACAAAGTAGAGTGACAAAATAGTACTTAATTATATAAAAAAATGAGCTTTTACTTCATCTTGTATTTATTGTAGGCATTCTTAGAAATGGCTTCTGAGGAAGCTGCTGTTACTATGGTGAATTATTACACTCCTGTTACTCCTCACCTTCGAAGCCAACCTGTTTATATTCAGTATTCCAATCACAGAGAACTCAAGACTGACAATCTACCTAATCAAGCTGTAAGTATTAAAGGCATTTTTAAAAATGGTTAAAAAATGCGTGGTATAGTAACTTAAAATTAATTTTCTACATAGGAAAAAAATTCTGTTTTTTTGTCTGAGGATACTTTTATTAATAAGGAATGTATATACAAATTATTTCCCCAAAACTTAAGAAAGCGAAAACATTACTGTTTAGAAACATTGTAAGTTATAGTGTTGGACATGGCTGATATTTATTTTTTTCTTTGAAATTTTGACTTCACAATAAAAAGGGAGGAGAAAAAGAAAAATTTATATTATTTTACCCCCTTTACCCCTTACCTTTGTAAAAAACCCCAGATCTAAATGGAACTTTAGAAACTAGATATTTCAGTCTCTTCTTTTTATAGAAGATATATCAAAGACATTAAGAAGTTGAGTGTTAGCTTATTATAATATTTATTTATCCCCTCTCCCTACCCCCACCCCCTTGTTTGCAGTTGCTCTCTGCTCTCTGTGTCCATTTGCTGTGTGCTCTCTATGTCTGCTCGTCTTCTCTTTAGGAGGCACCAGGAACCAAACCCAGGACCTCCCATGTGGAAGAGAGCTGTTCAATCACCTGAGTCACCTCAGCTCCCTGGTTTGTTGTGTGTCTCATTGTCTTTCCTCTTTGTGTCTCCTTTGTTGCATCTGCTCGCTGCATCTGCCCGCTGTGCCAGCTTGCCTTCTCCAGGAGGTACTGGGAACCGATCCCGGGACCTTCCATGTAGTAGGTGGAAGCCCAGTCACAAGAGCCATATCCCCTTCCCTGTATTGTGATTTTAAGCACTGAACTTAAGATATTAATAGAAACTTCTATAAAATTGTTTATTAGGTTTTGTTTTTGGTTTTTTTTTTAAGGAAGTACTGGGGGTTGACCCAGGACCCTATATATGGGAAGCAGGCGCTCAAGCACTTGAGCTACAACTGCTCCCTCATTAAGAATTTTCGATTCTTCAAGGTATATGTAGAATGTAGAACATCAACGTTTCTTAATCATTTTTCTGGCTTTTATTTTGATACAGTTGTCTTTCTGGGGGTTCATTTTGAGTAGTTAAAACAGTAATTTGTAGTTATTTAAGGATAGAAAAAAATGTATCTACAAAGCAAGTATATTTTAAGAATGAGCTTTCTAATATGTTAAGAGCATATTTGGCCCCTGTACTACTGCTCTAGGCAAAGAACCCCTTCAGCCAGCTCTTTGATAACTGTTTTGAAAGGCATAATGTAGCTGTGAGTTTAAATTAGAGTTTTTCACATTGTTAAAACAGTGACATTTTCTGCACATAAACCTTAATTTGTTAAAAGAGATATTAAGGCATATAATAGACTGTATAAACTTAGAGTAAATGAAGTATTAGGTATTTTAAGTATAGAGAGTTTTTTAAGTGAAAAAATGCCACATAAATTATAAATAGGATACCTGCTCATATAAAACCTTCAAACAATTCAGAAAAGTAATGTAAAAAAGCCCCAAAATGAAATCCAATTAACCAGAAATAACTAACTACTACTGCCCTCAGTTTAGTGTGTATTCTTCCTCTGTTCAGGTGTGTTATGTGTGTATACAAGTCTTACATAAATGGAATACTGATACTTTGAAACATTTTTTTTCTGTAACTTGCCAAGGATGTTGTTTTCACAACAGCAAATATAGAGTTACTTCATGATTTTTAACTAATCATATTATACTTCCTTGTATGGGAGAGACACATAATTCATGATTAATCCAATTTCCTATTGATAGACATTGAGGCTGTTTCCAATTTTATGCTTTTATAAATAGTACTGTAGCATCATCCTTAAAATACATAGTACACTAACCACATTATCTCATTTGGTTACATTTCTGGCAGTGAAATTGCTGGGACAAAGCATGTGCATATCTCATATTTTGATATATATTTCACAATTATTTTCTGGATACATTATAGTCAACTGAGGCTGCTAGATAATGCATATGCAAACAGTTTTCTTTATCTTTGTTAATATTTTATTGTTTACTTACTTTTTTTGGTAATTTGTTAAGTGAACTACCTCTGACATGCTTGAATGTATTTTTTTACTATATCAAGGAACTATCTTTTGTCTGTTACGTGTTACAGATATTTCTTCCTGTTTCTTGTCTTTTAAACTTGTTTATGATGATTTCTGTTGTTTGTGTTTTTGATAACTCATTTTCATACATAAGTCAAATCTGTTAAAATTATAGGGAATGGGTATAGCTCAGTGGTTGAGCACCTGCTTTGCATGTGCAAGGTCCTGGGTTGTCCTTTTTTAAAAAAAAAAAAGGTGAAAAATTATATTATGGTTCTTGACTTTGGTACCATGCTCAGAAAGACCTACTATACCAGGATTGGGAGTGGATGAGGGAGAATGTGCCTTATGTTTTCTTCTCATATTTATATGTTTTGTTTGTTTTTATTTTGATATTTAAGTCTTTGTTCTATCAGGAGTTTTGTAGATGTAAGTATTGAGGATAGGGCATCCCTCTTTATTTTCCCCTACACTATTGAATATCCCACTCTTTTTCCACTGATGTGAAACTAGTCCTTCATGACACACATGTTATACCTACTTACAATATGCATATTCTGCTTGCATGTCCTCTGATCTGCTCTTGTGTGTGCTTGTGCATGTTGTATAATATGGATTATTTTTCTGGATTCCATTCTCTTCCATTCCTGTTTCAGTGTGTCTAATAGCTTACTATATTGTTGGACAAGGCCCCTCTTCATAACTCTCTTCAGAAGTTTATTGGTTAACTTTTCCTGTATATTTCTCCAGATATACTTTGGAATTATTTTGATAACTCCTGGCCACCCCTCCAAAAAAACACAATTAAGATTGGTTTTATTGGGTAATTAATATATTTGCATTGCTCTCTTATCCTTTTAAGGAAGAAGTTTACAGTTTGTTTTCCTTTGTGTCTTCCAGTAAAATTTAAAATTTTCCTTCATATTAGTTTGCTTATTAATGTGATTTCTAAATATGTTAGTACATAAGTCTTGAAGAAGGAAAAAAACAATAAAATTCTTAAAAATTAGATTATTCCAAAGGGAAATAGTGAGAAATCCCAGTTGCTTGGCAACCAAAGCAAGCCCAAATGACCTAGTTTATTCTTAGATAGCCTTGATTTCTTCCCTGTCCATTCTTTGATTTTTGTGCAATTTTTATGCATTGATATTTATTTAATAAAATATAAAAACTTTTATTTAAAGTCACACACCAAACAAATTGAGAGTACCTCTTTGCATACATAAAAGGTACCACATATGTTTTTTATTCTGACAGTCTTGGAGAACTGATAAAGTAATGTTTCATTTACTTTTGTTCTCTGAATAGCAAAATATCCCAAAGCATGCACACCACTACTTTTCCAGTTTGTGGATATAATTGCCAGAGGGTTAGGTGAATATCAAATATTTTTATTTCTGTGATATAATTTGTTATAGCTTTGTAAGTCAGATCATCCAACAACATTTGCAGAATTTTTGTTTTAATAGCAGTCATTTATTGTATTGAAAGTTTCCCATGATCTTGTTGATAGAAGTTCATAAATCTGCAAAGAAATGACCTTGGAGGAATTGTCTCTGAAACTTTTTCTCTAAAAACTCATCACACTGAACACTTGAGATCTGTGTATTTTATTATAAGTTAATTTCCATCTTAGGTATAGAAATACCTTCCTCACATTATATGGGCGTGTTAAACTTTATATTAAGTATAATCCCTTCTCCACCCTAATTAAATCTGTTGGTTTTCTGACCTGTATTACTGCTATTATTTCCTTTATTGATAACTAATGTTAACTCAACATTCCAAAATGATCTTCTGTAATAGGAATTCTGCTGCCACACAGTTTTTAGTATTAGATACACTTTCATATCAAAAAGACTTTTTTTAACCTAAATATTTTTGCATAATAAAAATTGGAACCAAAGAGTTATAAAATAAATCTGCTTTCAGTGTTATTATTTCAGATTGTATTAAGTTCTGAGACTTTCTTGAATGCCTGCTATACAGAGAGCTTTGTGCTCAATGCTATACCCATACAGAACATATTGGAAACTATGATTAGGATAATAAATACTATGGCTTCTCTTATTTCTGTGCCATGATATCCTTTGTATCAAAGAGAAGGGGGTGGGAAGGAGGGATAATAGAAATAACAATTATAATAGTTACAAGAACAACAAACTAGCAGCAGCCATCCCTTTTATAGAATTGTTTAATAAGAAGGGTTGATATAATGATTGACAGAGGATATGAGGTAAATTGATCATTGTGGTTAAATTTTCTTATTGTGCATGCTCAGTTTTGATAAGACATAGTCATTTTATTCTAAGGGGAATAGGAATAATTATTACACTTAGAACCTTCCTATGATTGTGTCTTTTTCTAGGCATTTTAGAGCTGTGGTGTCCAATATGGTAATCAATAGCTATTTTACTTATTTATTTAAGATTTATTTTATTTATTTCTCTCTCCTTCCCCCCTGTTGTGTGCTCTCCACGCCCATTCGTTGTGTGTTGTTCTGCGTCCGCTTGCATTGTCAGGCAGCCCTGGGAAACTGCATCTCTTTTTTGTTGTGTCATCTTGCTGCGTCAGTTCTCCATGTGTGCAGTGCCACTCCTGGGCGGGCTGCGCTTTTTTAATGCAAGGCGGCTCTCCTTGCGGGGCGCACTCCTTGCACATGAGGCACCCCTACGCGGGGGCGCCCCTGCATGGCTTGGCACTCCTTGCGCACAGCAGCACTGTGCGTGGGCCAGCTCACCACACAGGTCAGGAGGACCTGGGTATCGAACCCCAGACCCTGCATATGGTAGGCGAATGATCTATCAGTTGAGCATGTCCACTTCCCTAAATTTAAATTAATTAAAACAAATAGAATTAAAAATTCAGTTCCTTACTATCTGTATTTCAGGAGCAGCATGTGGCTAGTGGGTATCATCTTGAACAGTGCAGAAAGAGAACATTTCTGTCATCAAAGAAAATTCTGTTAGACATCATTATTTTATATTTTCTGTGTTTCTACTTAACTGCTTTAATGTCCTTGTCTGTGGATTCTAACCGTGTCCCTGTGTCAGTTCTGAGTCTTTTTCCATTAATTGATTTTTTCCCCCCAAATTATGGTCTGGAAGTTTTCAAAATTTGAAAGCAGTAGGCCATGCCTATCTGGCCACCCCTGCCCCCATCTTTTTTGCACAAATAAAATGTTACCAGGGAACTCAGTGTAAAATAGATGAAACTGCCATGTTTGAAGCAGGATTGAGGAACTCAGAATCACACACACTTGACTTTATAAGAACATAGTTTTAAAAATGAATGATAGGAAGCGGATTCGGCCCAATGGATGGGGTGTCTGCCTACCACATGGGAGGTCCAGGGTTCAAACCCAGGGCCTCCTGACCCATGTGATGAGCTGGCCCATGTGCAGTGCTGATGTGCACAAGGAGTGCCGTGCCAGGCAGGGGTGTCCCCTGCGTAGGGGAGCCCCAGGAGTGTGCCTGTATGGAGAACTGCCCAGTGCAAAAGAAAGTTCAGCCTGCCCACAAGTTGCGGCCGCACACATGGAGAGCTGATGCAGCAAGATGACGCAACAAAAAGAGACACAGATTCCCGGTGCCGCTGACAAGAATACAAGTGGACGCAGAAGAACACACAGTGAATGGACACAGAGAGCAGACAACTGGGGCTGGGGGAGGGGGGAGGGGAGAGAAATAAATAAAAATCTTTCAAAGAAAAAAGAATAATATAAATATTCATATTATTCTCAAAGATGGTGATGCTTTGGAAATTGAACTTTCTTGTTGTTTATACATTACCTGATTTTTAAAAAAATCTCTATGTGACATAAAAATGCTTTTAAAAGGTTGTCTGTTTATAAATACAAAATTGGAAGCTGTTCACATGTTAAGCATACATAAAGTAAAAAGACTTTTTAGAAAGGTACTTATGTTAAAGTTATTTATTACAGCTAATGTTTAAAATTACTTATATCTCACATTAGAAAGATATAGATAAAATAAATACTAAAAATTATAGTCATGAAAATGTTTATAATCCAAAATAAGATATGAAATACACCTGAATATAATATATAAAAATAAAAAGCAGCAACATTACCTTAAAGTGATGGGATTTTTCATTTTGTTGCACAAATATTTTACTAATTATTACCAGTCTTAAGAAATGATAAATATGAAACAAAGGATTGAGGAAAATGTGCACACAATTCCATATTCCATATTCATTAACCATGCTTTTTTCACTTCAAATTTTCCTTCTTTCACCTTTTTCATTTTTAAATAATTGTTTATATTTTGAGACTGTCGCCAATTCATAGAAAAATTGCAGAGACAGTACAAAGAACTTTTGATTTCTAGAACCTGGTGCCCTGTAATCCTTGAATACTTTAAGTATGCATTTCCTCCATACAAGGACATTGTTCTGCATACCCAGAATACAGCTGTCAAAATCAGGAAGTTAGCATTGGTACATTACTTCCCTCCCAATTCTTACTCAAGTTTTACCAGTTGTCCAAGTAATGTTCGTTATAGTAAAAGGCTTCAGTTTTGATGTCACATGTCCCTTTTGTTGTCATTGTCTTTTCAGTCTCCTTTAGTCTGGAATAGTCCCTCATATTTCTTTGATTTTCATGACCTTGACACTTTTGAAAATCATAGAAAAGTTATTTTCTCAGATGTCCCTCAGTTTGGGTTTGTGATATGTTTCCTTGTAATCAGATTCAGAGTATTATCTTTGACAGGAACATCATAGAAACGATGTGTTCTTCTCATTGCATCCTATCAAATGGCACATACTTTCAGTTTGTTGCATTATTAATGATGTAAACTTTGATCATTTGATTAAAGTGTTGTTTGCCAGGTTTCTCCACTATAAAATTATTAATTACAAAGGAAGAAAGAAAAGTATTTTGTGGGAAGATACTTTAATACAATGTAATTATACTGTTCTCAACTCTCAGTTTGTATTAGTATAATCTCAAGGTTTTCTGTTTTTATTTTTTTATTTGTTATAATCGTTATTTATTTTGGTTCTCAAATTTTACCAGATTTGGCCAGTAGGAGCTCCTTCAAGTTGGCTTCTGTGTTATTTTGACATTACCCCATCATTCAGTGACTACTCCCTTGTATTAAAAAAAGAGTTCTGCTCTCATCTTGTGTTTTTCCTGCCATTTTCCCCCTGCCATTAGAGCTCTGGAATCAGCCATTTTCCAAAGCATTCTGGTTCTTTTTAGTGGAGATTGATAAACAGAAGCTTGTCTTGTCACCCTTGCTTGGACTTTAAATACCCCATGCCAGCCAGCCTCATCATTGAATGATCTCCTTACCCCTCTCGGGCTCTGACTTCCTTTATCAGCTCACCCCCACTCCATGGACCACCTCTTTACTTGGGAGGGATGGCTTCCTTACCCAGCTTGGGCTTGACACTTCTGACCAGGCAATCCTTCCTCCAGATGCCCTTCTCACTCTTCTCAGATTCTGATAGCCAGGACTGGGCCACCCCAATACTTAGATACTTTCCTTAACTCATTTGGGCTCCGATTCCCCTTGCCGGTTAACCCTTCCAGATGATTACTCTGCTCACCCTGTTCAGCCACACCAGAATGGAGATTCCTATGCCCTCAGTTCCCAACTCTCTGAAATACTATAGCTCTCTTAATGCCACTCAAAGGCTTTAGAACTGAATTGTTCAGGAAGGGAAGAGGAAGAAAAGGGGAACTTGAATGCATCTTTCATGTTGCTCTTTATTTTTTTGGATTGTCTTAAAAATTAGGAAATGTTACTTTTTCTGGCAAAATTATACAAATGACACTTTTTTTTGGCCACAGAGTTTTTAAATCTCTGTCTTCAAGTAAATTGAAATAAGGAAGTAGATGTTTTGACACCAATTTAGGATATATGTTTACAGACAGAGTAGTTATTTATATTTTGATTTAACTGTATTATTTAATATTACTTTGCATCAACTAGTTTTTAGGATTCATTTAATGTATCTGAGTAATCAAAACCTCTCATTTTGGATTGTTCTATAGAGAACCCAAGCTGCATTGCAGGCCATCAGTGCTGTCCAGTCAGGAAGTCTGGCCCTTACTGGAGCTCCTGCCAATGAAGGCACAGTCCTGCCTGGGCAAAGCCCTGTGCTCCGAATAATTATTGAAAACCTCTTTTACCCTGTTACTCTGGAAGTTCTTCATCAGGTAAGGAGCAGCACTCTTTTTTTTCTTCAAGATTTATTTTTACTTATTTCTCTCCCCTTCCCCCCCGTTGTTTGTTTTCTGTGTGTATGTTCTTCTTTGTCCACTTGCATTCTTGTCATTTGGCACTGGGAAACTGTGTCCCTTTTTTTGTTGCATCATCTTGCTGTGTCAGCTTTCCATGTGTGTGGCACCACTCCTGGGTGGGCTGCACCTTTTTGCATGGGGTGGCTCTCCTTGCGGGGTGCACTTGTTGCACATGGGACTCCCATGGCACTCCTTGTGCATGGTAGTGCTCTGCGTGGGCCAACTTACCACACTGGTCAGGAGACCCTGGGCACTGAACACTGGACCTCCTGTATGGTAGGTGGATGCTCTATCAGTTGAACCACAACTGCTTCCCAGCACTCTTGTGAAAGCAGAGTCAAATGTGATCTTTGTAAACTTTTGATATTTAGTAGCTAAGTTTTTGAGGTCATTGCTTTTGATTATTTGTTTAGATAATAAAATATTTTTCACCATCCTATTTCTTGTAAGATATTATATCAAGTAGAAATAATTTTTTGGCATCCTCTCTTTTTCTAATTTGAATACTGGATTAAAGAATTAGCTTTTTTATAGCTAAACTTGAAGATGACCAAAGCATGAAATCCTAGGAAAAACCATCATTAGAGAGGGCACCTAATTTATCTTTATTGGGATAGATTTATCTTTTTGTTGTTAAGTTGCAGGAGTTCCTTATATATTTTGGATATTAAATCCATATCAGATAAATAATTTACAGTACTTCCTCCATTTTGTAAGTTGTCTTTTCACTTTCTTGATAATGTCCTTTGATGCACAAAGTTTTTAATTTTTATGAACCCCGTTTTATCTCTTGTGGCTCGTACTTTTGGTGTCATATGTAAGAATCCATTGCCAAAGCCATGGTCATGAAGATTTTCTCCAGTGTTTCTTTTAAGCATTTTATGGTTTTAGCTGTTATATTTAGATCCTTGATCCATTTTAAGTTAATTTTATAATGAGTGTAAGGTTATTAATAATGTGTTTTACCACCATATGGTATATTATTTCATTGTTTTTTTATTTATTGTTTGTCTTCCTTAGAAAGAGCAAAGACTTTTGCTCTCTGTTTGGTTCACTGCAGAACTCTCAATGCTTAGAACACTTCCTGACATACAGTAGGTGTTCTGTGACTATTTGATGAATTAACAGTACATTTGACTGCCTCTAGTTGAACATCATCTAATTTCTGTCTCTAAAATTCACAAGAAGTAGATGCTGATTCAGAGGGTGAAATAGCTGATCCATATGACTTCCACTTGCATTCCTATGATTTGTAACACCGTTATTTCATACCATTAATTCATTTGTATTTTAGCTTCCTATTTTAATATTCCATTTATAATATTCTATAAAATAAGTTAAATATTTGTGTTCCAGGCACTATTCTAAAGCATTTATTGGTGTTGAGGGTTTAACATCTTAAGCTTGATTTAAGTCTATTTGATACCAACAGTTTTAATATAAAGTATATTTTCATTAAAAATAGTATTTATGAATCGGGTTACATTTATAAAGGTACTTTAATTTTTCATAGTTTAAACTAATCTGAACTTTTTTATAGATATTTTCTAAATTTGGTGCCGTCTTGAAGATTATCACCTTTACAAAGAATAATCAGTTTCAGGCTTTGCTTCAGTATGCCGACCCAATGAATGCACATTATGCCAAAATGGTAATTATGATCATTTTTCCCCGTTTTTCATTTTCCATTTGTTAATGACTCAATTCCTAGATATCTGAAGGAAGCCATCATGTCTTCTTTCCTGTCCCAGTTTACCATGTGCTCTTTCTTATAAGCTAAAAATTACAATTCTTTTCTTCATGTGCCACAGTTTTAGAACTCTTCATCATCTCTCAAATTTCTGCAACTCATTCCTGTTTGCCATATTTAAAGTCTAGAGTTGAGCACAGTACTCCTTGTGCATTCTAAAAATGTAGAACTGTCTTTGCCCTTGTGCTTTCATTTATTTGCTTTTTTTGCAGCCACAGTCATTGTTAATTCCTATTGAGTTCTGAATTAGTGAAGACATTAAGTGTTAAAAAATATGCTGCCATCATTTCATGTTGTCTGTTTTTTAGTATATGACTGCTTGACTTTTCTGACAAAATACAAAACTTTACATTCAGTTTAGTTACATTTGACTCATTGTTCCAACCTATTGCAATCTATCCCTAATCTTAATTATGTCTTTTATTGGTATCTGAATTATTCCTAATTTCTTATCAAAGTTAGGAACTAAGGGTTATAGTATTTTTGTGTACCATTCAGTATCTGGCACTTGATTAGGAACCATAGCCTTTGCATTTATTGTACCCTCTTCCTGAATACATTATTATAAATAAGTATTTTTGTGTGTATTTGTTTTCATTTATTTTTATATGCTTTGGAATCAGGTGTCTATTTTTAAAATTTTTAAAAATTCTAGCATTTGTGACATCATGATTATGCCACAAATATCCCTTTGGTATATTTTTATTCTTATGGAGGGAGGGGTTACTATCTTTAGTTTATATTAGAACTGATTCAAAATTTCCTTTAGCTTATTATTTGAAGTATTAAAAAATAAGTTTACAAGGCAGAAAATAAATGGTAGATGGGATTTTGTATATTGTGGCTCTAACAAGTCCCACCCATTAAGGCTTTGTTTCATCCTAACCCAAATAAACTAAATTGAAAAGAATTCAGATGAAATGTAAATTAGTTTTAAACTTTTACTATGGGTGAGGTAGTCATAATAATAGCTAATATTTATATAATACACAGTAGTTTTCTAAGCTTTTTCATTTCTCCTCTCACTGATCTTCTGGCAAGTATAGGCAAAATAGGTATTATTATCCTTATTTTACAGTTGAAAGAACTGAAACTCAGAGGTTTTCTTTTCCTTCCTCAGGCTCACACAGTTAGTGCCAGAGGTAGAGGTTAACCCAGGTGTTTGGCTTTTAGTCTAGTGCTCTTTGTTTTGTACCTGATTGCTACTTTGTGTCAAAGTAGAGGCTATTGATTTATCAGTGTTGTTGTTTTGGCAAAACATTAGTCCCTTCTCACTTGTTTTAGGCTCTGGATGGGCAGAATATCTATAATGCATGCTGCACTCTGCGTATTGACTTCTCCAAGCTCACCAGCCTTAATGTGAAATATAATAATGACAAAAGCAGAGACTTCACTCGCTTAGACCTTCCTACTGGTGATGGCCAACCATCCCTTGAACCCCCTATGGCTGCTGCTTTTGGTGAGTATTTCTTTTCTGGGTTACAAAGCATGTTTTGTGAATGTACACGTTTCATTTATTTATATATGTATGTCAGTTATCCTTTTCTTCTTTGAGTCTCAGGATTTCTAAAAGAAAGCAAGAATCATAGAGCAAAATACATCCACAAATTTAATCTTACCATTAGGAGGTTCTATTAGCTGGCAAACTAACACTTGACAGCTGAAATGGAGTTATAATTTATTACCTAACATTAATATTACTCATTCTTTGTAAGCCACACAATCATCCTATCCAATTAAAAGCCTTATTTATTAACATTAATTTAACTATGTTGGTTTAGAGCCAAGAGAATTTTTAAATAAAATGCTCTTTAAAAAAAACAAAAAGCGTTTCCCATTTTAAGAAATGTTTTTTTAAAAAGGCCTAAGGGAAGCAGATGTGGAGCAAATATTTGGGTGCCCTCCTACCACATAGAAGTTCCCGGGTTTGGTTCCCAGTGCCTCCTAGAGAAGATGAGCAAGAAGCAAGCTGGTGCAGTGGGCTGGCAGGGCAAACTGAAGCAACAACAGGACACTGCAAGGAGACACAAAGAAGAAACACAGTGAGAGATTCAACAAAGCAGGGAGCGGAGGTGGCGCCTCTCTCCCACATGGAAGGTCCTGGGTTCGGTTCCTGGTGCCTCCTAAAGAAAAGATGAGCAGACACAGAGAGTGCGTGATGGATGGACCCAGAGTACAGACAATGAGGTGGGGGCAGGGAGAAATAAAGTAAATCTTTAAAGATAAAACTAAAAGAAGGCCTAAATTAATGCTGTCTTCTTTCATTATTCCAGAAAGAGGGTTTGTTTTGTTCCTTATCCATCAGAGCTTCCATTTTTATCTTAATAATTTCCGTAGTGTTGCATTAATGAAAACAAGTCGTTCTGAACTGTCTCTACATATGTAGCTTTGAAGAGCTTCTCTCCTCTTTTATTTAAAATTAGTTCTCAATATATTTAAACTTTTTTTAAATTTCAAAAAACCTTTCTATAAAGGGAAAAGCAATGGAAGGCATAATTGGATCTTTCTTTAGGTTAAAATATGCTGCCTTTTGGTTTTACAACTCTCAAAAGTACGTTTATTTAGATAAAGTATTCGATTTTATTATCCTTTGTGGTTGATTTTCCTTTCCCAAGTAACGTCATAAAATAATATTGCCAAATGAGACTTTAAGTAGTTGTTATTTCATCTACATTTTATGGGTGAGAAAATTAAAGAATTCTTGGCCAAATGATTGTCCAAACTTTTCTAAAAAAATAGTTTGTCATTGTTTTAAAATAAAAGTTTTGTTATTTTTAGCTAAAAACGTCATACTGTTCAATACCTATCCCTAAAATTGTTTCTTTATTGGTCTGTTTGACCAAATGTTTATGTTTTATGTCTGTTACTAGTATCTAACTTTTATGTATAATCTGCAGAGCCTATTCTTTATCACTACCATTTTGATAAGTGTTAGCATTTGGGGCTATGTATTAGCCAAAGGGGTGCTAATGCAAAGTAACAGAAATCTGTTGGCTTTTATGAAGGGTATTTTTTTGACATTCACATATTCTTAATTGGTCACTGAATGAGAGAGTACATGAAGCAGTACTGGAGTGTTTGTCAGGGATTTCGTTTTCTCTATATTCCTAATATCTATTAGAGTGCTGGCTTGGAGTAAGTATACACAGAATATTGCTGAATGAATTAAAGAGACCAACTCAGGGCTGCTTTCTCACCAAAGTCGGTTTACACATATTGAAGGAAGATGGTGAATGATCTCTGCCAGGTCTCTTGGGCCTTCTCAGCTGCTCTGCTGCTCAGCTGCTCTGTTCTCTTCTGTTGTATACTCTCAGGCCAGTGGCTCATCTCTCTTCCCAGGGCTTTAGCTGTTTCAGCCTTCTCCTTTCTGTCACATGGCAGGACTGAAATGACTGAGTTTTTCTCCTTTTCCACATGTCGTTTTGTATGTTTGTTTATCAACCCACCAAGGGGGCAGGGACTCAATCTGTGTCATTCCTTTCTGATGTGGTCAAATCAAAGCCCTAATGTGTTTTTTTTTTTAAGTTTTTTTTTTAAATTTAATTTTATTTATTTCTCTCCCCTTCCCCCTCATCCCCCCACTCCTGTTGTCTGTTCTGTGTCTATTTGCTGCGTCTTCTTCTTTGTCTGCTTCTGTTGTTGTCAGCGGCATGGGAATCTGTGTCTCTTTTTGTTGCGTCATCTTGTTTTGTAAGCTCTCCGTGTAGGCGGCACCATTCCTGGGCAGGCTGCACTTTCTTTCGCGTTGGGCGGCTCTCCTTATGGGGTGCTAGTCCTTGCGTGTGGGGCTCCCCTATGCAGGGACACCCTTGCGTGGCACGACACTCCTTGTGCACATCAGCACTGCGCATGGGCCAGCTCCACACGGGTCAAGGAGGCCCAGGGTTTGAACCGCGGACCTCCCATGTGGTAGACAAACGCCCTAACCACTGGGCCAAGCCCGTTTCCCAAAGCCCTAATCTTAATAAGTAATTTAGTCAAGACATGTCAGCTGAATCTAATGCATTCAAAAGGTCTCACACCCAGAGGAATAGATTATTTTACAAATACAATCTCTCTTTTTGGGATTCATAAGTAATTTCATATTGTCACAGGATATCATTCAAGTTTGCCAAAACTTGGCTATGCAATGCAGAACTGCACTTTTAATTCCGCAATTGAATATATACTATTGGTGTAGTTAATGTTCTGCATTGTTAAAGGAGGACATTTAAAAAATATGGTTAAAAATTTATTTGGTTTCTGAATATAAAATATCAGAATGAGCACATCCTTCTTCTCATTGTGTTGTTAATCCTTAGTCATTACAAATAATGCCTATATCCTAAGAAATTCATCAGAGAGAAATACTAATTATATATTGGGTAAAATACATATATTCTTCCTTTCACTAATATTAATTGAAAATTACTATCTTTTCTTTTTTTCTTGGCCCCTGTAACACCACACACTCTCCTGAGTTTCTTCCTACTTCATTGGCTGCTCTTTCTATATCATTTAAAAGTCTGTTTAAAGGTGCCCTTTCAGGTTCCTAGGGCTGAGTTGTGTTAGCTCTGTCCCCGAATTAATGATATATATCATACTTATAGAAAAGCTTATGAAACACTTAAATATATTTTCAAACATTTGTGTAATTACTACCTAGATTAAGAAAGAGACTAGATTTACACATACTGAGAAAGTACCCTCTGTGCCCTCCTTATGAGTTGTATTCTACTCTCTCTGCCCCAGGTAACCACATTTCTGAATTTGATAATAATAATCCTCCTATATTTTTTCCTTTGTTTGTTTTTGTTTTTGTTTTTTACCCAACACTTAATGTAGCTTTAATGCTACTTTAAAATTTTTTTCACTTATCTTTTTTTTTTTTTTTTTTAATAAAGGGTATTTTTTTGGGGTAGGAGCTTACAGATACCAGGCCATAAAGCATAAGTTACTTACCTCATCAACTACGTGTTGGAGCAAGATGGCTGTTGATGTTTGAGAAGGTTCAGGCTTCCTGAGTCTTGCTTCTCTCTGGGCTCAGATTTCCTCTCTTCCCAGGACTTGCTTCTCTCCAGGCTCAGGGTTCCTCTCTTCCTGGGGCTTGCTTCTCTTTCCTCTGTGTACTTACTTCCCAGGGCTCCAGCTTAAGACTTCAGCTTCAAACTCCAACATCAAAACTCCAACATCAAAAAACCTCTTATCTTTAGAACTTTATGTAAAATGGAATCCACTGTTACTTTTTGCATGTGTGACTTAATTTCTTTCACTCAGCTTTAGGTTTTTATAATTCATCCATATCCAGACATATGGATGATTCTCATTATTGTCAAGTGTATATATAATATCACACTGAATGATTATATCTCAGTTTATCCATTCTACTGTTGATAGACATTTGGGTTGTTTTCAATTTGAGGCTATTATGAAAAGTGCTACTATAATTTTTCTTTGTATGTATCTTCTATTTAGACAAGAATTTTCTCAAGAGAGCCTAAGAGAAAAGGAATTGTGAGGTCATAGGGTATGTGTTTCTTCAGTTTTATTAGATACATTTTATTTGTTTTTGTTTTTCAACTTTTTATTTTGAAATAATTTCAACCTTTCACAACAGTTGCAAAAATAATACAAAACCCATATAGAGAACTCTCAGCATACCTTCCAACCAGATATCCAGCTCCATCAACTTCTTTTTTTTATTCCCCTCTTGTGGCTTTTTGTGTGTTGTCTGCTCTCTCTGTCCATTTGCTATGTGTTCTTGTGTCTGTATTTATTTTATTTATTTCCCCTCCCCGCCTTGTGGTTTGCTTGCTCTCTGCTCTGTGTGTTTGTTGCTGTGCTCTTCTGCCTTTTTTTTTTTTTTTTGCCTGTCTCCCTTTTTTTCGTTACCTTGCTGAGTCAGCTATCCTCAGTGCTTGCAGGCTGGGCGGCTCTTTGCAGCATGCGGGCAAGCATGCCTTCTTAGGGAGGCCCGGGGATGCAAACCCAGGGCCTCCCATATGGTAGACGGGAGCCCAACTGATTGAGCCACAGCTGCTTCCCTCCTTCAACTTAATATTTTGACGCATTTGCTGTATCACTCTACTTTATCCATTCTTTCTTCTTTCTTTCCTCCATCTGTCTATCCATCTTTCTATTTCTTAAACATTTTAGAGTTGGTTGTATATATCCTGCTTCTTGAAATACATTACCCATGTACATTACCTAAGAACAATTATATTCGTTTGTGTAATCACCTTAAGTATAGTTATCAAGTTCAAGAAATTTAACACTAATAAAAAGCACCCCACTGATATAGTCTGTATTCCAATTTATATATGTTACAATAATGTCCCTTTCAGCATAGTCATCTTATATTAGATCCAGTCCAGGATCATATATTCCACTTAATAGGTCGTTGTCTCTTTAGTCTCTCTTTTATTTAAATTGTGGAATCATATATAAAACATAATCTTTCCCACCTCACCCACTCACAAGAATACAATTCATTGGGATTAATCACATTCATAATGTTTTACTACCCGTACCACCATTTATTACCAGAACTTTCCCATCACCCCAAATAGAAACCCTGCATCCATTTGCACTAATTCCCCACTCCCTGCTCTACTCCATCCCCTGGTAACTTGTACTCTTGTCTCTATGAGTTTGCATACTATGCCAATTTCATATAAGTAAAATAATACAATATCTGTCCCCTTTGAGTTATTTCACTCAATGTGATGCCTTATTTGTATCAGAACTTCATTCCTTTATAAAGCTAAAATTATTCCACTGTGTATGTATATCATATTTTGTTTGCCCGTTTATCTGTTGGTAGACATTAAGTTGTTTCCACCTTTTGTCTATTGTGAATAATGCTGCTATGAACATTGGTATACAAATATCTGTTGGCGTCCCTACTTTCAGTTCATTTGGCTATATACCTAGAAGTAGGATTTCCAAGTCATGTGGTAGTTCTATGTTTAGCTTTTTGAGAAACCACCAAATTTTGCTACAGTCATGGCACCATTTTATATTCCCACCATCAAAGTAATATGGTTCCTATTTCTCCACATCATCACCAACACTTGTTATTTTCCATTTTACAAATAATAGCCATCATAGTAGGTGTGAGGTGGTTTCTCATTGTAAATTTCATTTGCATTTCCCTAATGTCTAATGATGTTGAACATCTTTTCATGTGCTTATTGGACATTTGTATATCTTCTTTGGAGAAATGTCTGTTCAAATCCTTGGCCCATTTTTTGGTTGGATTGTCTTTTTGTTGTTGAGTTGTAGGAGTTTATATACACACACACACATGATATTAAACTGTTATCCATATATGATTTCCAAATATTTTCTCCTTTTCTGTTGTCTTTTCACTGTCTTAATAGTATCCTTTGATACTATTTTGAGTTTTTAATTTTGAGTTTTTAATTTTGGTGAAGTCCGTTTATCTACTTTTTCTTTTGTTGTTCATGCTTTCAGTACAAAATCTAAGAATCCATTGTCTAATATAAAATCTCGAAGATATTTCTTTAGGTTTAATACTATGTGTTTTATAGTATTAACTCAAATTTAGGTTATTGGTCCATTTTAAGTTAATTTTTTTATGTGATGTGAAGTAGGGATACACTTTGATTCATTTGCATGTGGCTATCAAGTCTTCCTTGCAGCATTCCCCCAGTGAGGGATTTGGCACCCTTGTCAAAAATCACTTGGCCATAGATTTGCAAGTTTATTTCTGTGCTCTTAATTTTGTTCTTTGGTCTATACATCTGCCATTGCACGGGTATTGTGTTTTTTTGGTTGTTTTTTTTTTTTTTTTTAAAGATTTATTTTATTTCTTTATTTCTCCCCCCTTCCTCCATTGTCTGCTGTCTGTGTCTCCAATCCTGGGAACTTCCGGAATGGGAGAGAGGCGATCATTCTCTTGAGCCACCTCAGTTCCCTAGTCTGTTGCATCTCTTACTGTCTCTCCTCTGCATCTCTTTTTGTTGTCTTCTTGCTGTGTCAGCTCTCCACGTGGGCCAGCACTCCTGCATGGAGCAGCACTTCTGCACAGGGTGGCACTCCAGCCAGCTTGCCCTGGGCCAGCTTGCCTTCACCTGGGTATGTAACCTCCTATATGGACCTCCTATATGGTAGATAGGAGCGACATCTATTTCCTTGGTGTTGCATTGATTAGTGAAAATTTGTGATAAATTTTGAAGCATGAGTCTTCCGACGTTCTTTTTCAAGATCATTTTGTTGTTCAGGATCCTTTGCCCTTCCATATGAATTTTTTGTTCAGGCTTAATAGACTATTTTTCTTGTATAAAAACCTATGTGGTGCCCACAGCTGGGCCCTGGGTCTTCTGCATGGAGACTCAATGTGGGTCTTTATAGGATGGTCAGTGAATTCCTGATAGGGAGATTTGTTGAACACGCACTCTTTGCATAGGTTAGGTGTGAGATTGCTGTAGGTCGAAGGTGGCCTTGATAAAGTCATCCTGGTTGAGGTGTAGCAGTCATCAGTACAATCTAGCAGCAGCAGTTTCTTGGACATGTGGGCCAAGATGACGCCAGCACCTCTGGGAGTAGGGATGAAACATACCAGCATGGAGCCACAGTTTCCTTTCACCTTGCAGTGGACAGTATGGGGCCAGCCCTGCTGTCCAGAAACAGTGGAAAGCTTGACTGCAATAATGGCTCCATGGATATCTGTGACTTACTCCTTGGAGTACTTATCACCCAGACTTACATGGCCATTATAGTCCCTGATTGTGACAGAGGCCTTGAACCTAGTCCACAGGATAGTTTGTACAGGCATAATTTTCAAAACTTTGCCCTCGAGGAACCTCGCTAGTAAAGACAATGATCTTAGACTCCTGATGGGCAGAGAGGAGTAAAGAAATAGATTTAAAGGGACTTAATCTTCATGTCCTTGACTGGGAGGCCCAGCATGGTGACAGGGAACCAAACTTTGTCCTCGACCTTCCCCCTGTGAGCTCCATGGCCTTGGTCCTGCACCCCACCACTGAAGGCACCATGAAAAGGGACACAGCCTCCTATCCCAGGACCTCTGGGGCTTACCACAGCACCACAATTGTTGCCATTTGGTCTTTTCTTTTTTCTTTTTTTCAAGATTTATTTTTTATTTAGTCCTTCCCCGCCCCCAGTTGTCTGCTCTCTATGTCCATTCATTGTGTGTTTGTTCTTCTGTGTCCACTAGAATTCTTGTCAGCGGCAGCGGGAAACTGCATCTCTTTTTTTGCTGCGTCATCTTGCTGCGTCAGTTCTCCATGTGTGTGGCGCCTTTCCTGGGCAGGCTGCACTTTTTTCCCACTGGACGGCTCTCCTTAAAGGGCACACTCCTTGTGCTTGGGGCTGCCCTATGCGGGGGAGACCCTCTGTGGCACAGCACTCCTTACATGCATCAGCACTGCGCATGGGCCAGCTCACCACATGGGTCAGGAGACCCTGGGTTTGAACGTTGGGCCTCCCGTGTGGTAGACGGACACCCTATCCGTTGGGCCAAATCGGCTTCCTGGTCTTTTCTTAAAGAAGCAGCTCTTCCATATGAATTTGACAGTTGGCTTTTCCATTTCTGTAAAGAAACCTGTTGTAATTTTGTAGGGATTGCATTGAATCTGTGAATTGCTTTGGGTAGTATTGACATCTTGACATTAAGTCTTTTAGTCCATGAGCATAGACTATCCTTCCATTTGTTTAGGTCTGCTTTAATTTCTTTCAGTAATGATTTGTAGTTTTCCATGTGCCAGTTCTTTACATCCTTGGTTAAATTTCTTCCTAGGTATTTTATTCCTTTAGTTCCTATTATAAATGGAATTGTTTTCTTAGTTTCTTTTTCAGATTGTTTATTGCTGAGGTATAGAAATGTCTTAGTTTTCCTGATTTGCTATGACAAATACCTCACAGTGGGTTGGCTTCAACAATAGGAATTTGGGCTACAGTTTTAGAGGGCAGAAGTTTAAATCAAGATGTGGTTAAAAGTTTTGCATCCTCCCAGGCTCAGTAGTGTTCTAGCTGGTTGGCTGTCTTTGGGTTACTTGGCTTTTCCATGGCATGACAATGCCCTCTCCTTTTCCTTCCTGGTTTCCATTGACTTGCAGCTTCTTTTTCTTTATATGGCCTCCAGTAATCCAGATTAAGACCCACCTTTTATCTTAATTTAGCATCTTTAAGAGATCTTATTTATAATGGTTCACACCCAAAGGAATGTGAATTAAGATTAAGAACATAATCTAAATTGAAGTACTTAATTGAGTCTAATACAAGAAACACTGCTGATTTTTGTGTATTGATTTTTGTACCTTGCCACTTTGCTGAATTCATTTATTAGCTCTACTAGCTTTCTTATAGATTCTTTGGGATTTACTATATATAAGCTCACGATACCTGCAAATTGGGATAGTCTGACTTCTTCCTTTCCTATTTGGATGCCTTTTATTTCTTTTTCTTGCCTGATTGCTCTGGCTAACACTTCTAGCACACAATGTGAAGTAGAAATGGTTAGGGAAGTGGCTGTGGCTCAAGCAGTTGAGCTCCTGTTTATCATATGGAGGATCCAGGTTTGTTTCCCAAGACCCGGTTTAAAAAAAAAAAAAAGGAAAATGGTGTCCCAGACTTGTGCAGTGAGGCCCACGCCCCCGCATGGTGTGAAGCAACACACCAAAAAGATGACAGCACAACCAGATGGGTTAAAAAAAAAAAGGTGATAGCAGGTATCACTGTCTTTTGGGGGGCTCTGTTAGGTGTGTAAAATATTTGTAATTGTTATGTCTTCTTCTTGAATTGACCTCTTTATCAGTATATCATGACCTTCTGTGTCCCTTACACCAGTTTTTTAATTAAAGCCTATTTTATCTGATAATAATGTACCTACCTGAACTCTTTTTTGGTTATTACTGGCAAAGTATATTTTTTCCATCCTTTTGCTTTCCGCTTACTTGGGTCTTTGAATTTAAGGTGAGTCTCTTGTAAACAGCATGTAGTTGAGTCATACTTTTATCTATTATACCAATCCCTACCTTTTTACTTAAGACTTTAAGCCATTCACATTTGAAGTAACTATTGATAAAGCAAGGCTTTCCTCTCTCATTTTGTTCTTTGGTTTCTATATCTTGCACCTTTTTTTTTTTTTTTGTCCTTCAATTCTATTATTGCCTTTTTAAAAATTTACATTAAATAGTGAACCCTTTAGAATTCCATTCCTTTTCCTTCAGTGCATAATTTTTGAATGTTTACCTTTTGGTTACCATGGGGCTTAAATGTAACATCCTTAGTCTATAAACATACTGTTTTATTTTATACCAATGTAATTTCAGTAGAATACACAATCTTAAATATATGTACCCACCCCCCCCCACCTTTATGTAGTTCTTGTCACAAATTATGCATTTACACATTATGAGTCCAAAATCACTGATTTATCATTACATTTTATGAATTTGACTCTTGGATCCTATAAGAAGTAAAAAGTGGAGTTAGAAACCAAAAATCCAGGGAAGTGGACTTCACCCAGTGGTCAGGGCATCCGTCTACCACATGGGAGGTCCGCAGTTCAGACCCCGGGCCTCCTTGACCCATCTAGAGCTGGCCCATGCGCAGTGCTGATGCGTGCAAGGAGTGCCGTGCCACGCAGGGGTGTCCCTGCGTGGGGGAGCCCTGCATGCAAGGAGTGTGCCTCATAAGGAGAGCTGCCCAGCACAAAAGAAAGTTCAGCCTGCCCAGGAATGGCACTGCACACACGGAGAGCTGATGCAACAAGATGATGCAACAAAAAGAAACACAGATTCCCGTGCCGCTGACAACAGAAGCAGACAAAGAAGAACACACAGCACACAGACACAGAGAACAGACATCTGGGGTGGGGGAAGAAGGGGAGAGAAATAAAATAAATAAATCTTTAAAAAAAAGAAACCAAAAATCCAGCGATACTGTCATTTATTTTTACCCTTGTCATTACCCTCACCAGAGAGTTTTAGTTTTTGTTCAGTGTATTTTTATTTATTTTAAAAAGATACATAGATTACATAAAATGTTAATTAAAAATATGGGGGATTCCATATGCTCCACTCCCCACACCACCCATTTTTCCCACATTTTAACAACTTCTTTCATTAGTATGGTACATTCATTGTAATTAATGAACACATTTTGAAGCATTGCCACACAGCATGGATTATAGTTACATTGTAGTTTACACTCTCACCTATTCCATTCTATAGGTTAGGCAGAATATATAATGCCCTGTATCTGTCTTTGCAGTATCATTCAGGATAATTCCAATTCCTAAAAATACTCCCATATTGCACTTCTTTTTCCCCTCTCCCTGCCTCCAGTAACTCTAGTGACCACTGCCTCCACATCAATGATATAATTTTTTCCATTGCTAGAATCATGATAAGTCTGTGGTAGAATACCAGTAAGTCCACTCTTGTCCATATTTTATTAGCTTTATTTTTTTGATGGCACCTTCTGTCTGTTTTCTGGTATCCTTACCTTTTAACCAGCAGAACTCCTTTTAACATTTTTTGTATGGTCAGTCTAGTGGTGACAAAATCCCTCAGATTTTGTTTATTTGAGAATGTGTTAATCTCTCCCTCATTTTTTACAGAACTTTTTGCCCTATACTGAATTCTTGGTTGGCAATTTTTTTTCCTTTCAGTACTTTATGTCATCTCATTGCCTCCTTTTTTTTTTTAGGATTTATCTTTTACTCCCCCCCCCCCCCCATTGTCTGCTCTCTCTGTCCATTCACTGTGTGTTCTTCTGTGTCCACTTGTATTCTTGTCAGCAGCACTGGCAATCTGTGTCTCTTTTTGTTGCATCATCTTGCTGCATCAGCTCTCCATGTGTGTGGCGCCACTCCTGGGCAGGCTGCACTTTTTTCGCAGGGAGCGGCTCCCCTTATGGGGCACACTCCTTGCGCATGGGGCTCCTCTACACGGGGGACGCCCCTGCGTGGCACAGCACTCCTTGTGCACATCAGCACTGTGCTTAGGACAGCTCACCACACAGGTCAGGAGGCTCTGGGTTTAAATCCTGGACCTCCCATGTTTTAGGTGGACGCTCTAGCAGTTGAGCCAAATTTGCTTCCCCCCATTGTCTTCTTGCCTCCATGGTTTTTGATAAGGAATCAGTACTTTTATTGAGTTTTCCATGTATATGTTGTGTTGCTTCTCTCTTGTACCTTTAAGAATTCTCTTTTATCTTTGATTTGATAGTTTGATTAATAATATGTCTTGGTATGACTCTATTTGGGTTTATTCTGTTTGGAGTTTGTTCATCTTAGATTTGTATATTCATGTCTTTTGTTAATTTGGGAACTTTTTAGCCATGATTTTTTCAGGTATTCTTTTTGTCCCTTTTTCTTATTCTTCTCCTGGGACTCTCATAATGCATATATTGACACACCTGATTGTGTTCCTCTGGTCTCTTAAGCTCTGTCTACTTTCCTTCATTTTTTTTTTTTCTTTCTGCTCCTCAGAGTGAACAGTTTGAATTGTTTTATCTTCATGTTCTCCAATTCTTTCTTTTGCGAGCTCCAATCTGCTGTTGAACCCCTATAGGGTAGTTTTTAATTTTTTGCTTTATGATCTTCTCTATTTGATTTCTTTTCATTATTGTTACCTCTTTCTTGGTATTTTATTTATATTCATTTGTCATTTTCCTAAATTCCTTTAGTTCTCTGTGATTTCCTTTAGTTCTTTGAGCATATTTAGGACCATTCTTTTTAAAGTCTTTCTCTCATATGTCAAGGTCTCATTGAAGGTGTCTAAAGCTTTATCCTCCTTTTCATAGGCTGTTGTTTACTTCTTTGTAAGTTTTGAAATCTTTTGTTAAATACCCTGACATCTTGATATTTTAAAGTGTTATCTCTGAAATTTAGACTGAAGCATCTGTTCCTTAGGCTCATATCCAGCTAATGATATACCATAGATTTCCTTGAATTCCAGGATCTAACCAGAGAGAGTGAGAAAGAAGGAATATATTTCCCAAACTTTGCGTATTGGCCTATATATGTGTTCTCCTTCAGAGCATGGCTGTTTTAACAGTGAGTTTAGAGAACAGTCCAGGTCAAAAGCATAGGGTACTACCCAGTCTTTTCTACACATATGTCTTGTTCTGAGCATGTGTATGTGTCCTTAGCAATTCTGCCATTAACACATAACTTGATTGTCCCCTTTTCCCTAGGAAACAGTGTTTCCTCACTCTCCAGAGAACTACACTGCATGTTCCATAGCCAGTGGTCCTTTGCTTCAGGCAGCTGCGCTTTAACAGTTCTGCATTGTTTGGTGAGAGAGCTCTGTGAGCTGCCACTAAGCTCAGGACAAGTTTCTGGGATGGTGAGCCTGTGATGAGTGTCCTGGTTCAGTTATCAGGCTGCCAAAAGTGAAGATGGCCCAGACATGCATGTACCTTGCTATGTGCATAATGGTTATTCTGCTCCATTTGGAACTAGGACCAGGGAACTGCGGTAGGATCCTGGGCCAACTCCGCATCTAGCTATTGAGGGGATGGGAGAAGGAGCAGTAAGGATGCCACGAGATCTTACTCCTTTTAAGTTGTCTTTTTATTGACTCAACCTGTAGTCTGTTACTGGAATCCTTTATTTTCCAGAGCTTTGGAGAGAGATGGTTCTGTAAGTTCTTGTTTATTGTTTAAAGTTTCTGTGGATTGATGGAGCCCTGGAATATCTTGTTCTGCCATATTGATAACACCCTGCCATATAGTTTTAAAAGTTTTATCAATTTATACTCCCACTGTCTGGCTTTTTTTATTTTGCCATTTTGAAGTCTTATAATATTATCCTAATCATTGTAGAAAAATGAGTTGAAAAATATTTTTTTTATTTATCGGCTATCCTGTCTATTATTTACCTGTTTTTCTGCTTGGTTTCTCATTTTTCTTGTTGATTTGTATGAATTTTGCATGTCTTCCAGAAACTTATCTTTAATTATATGTGTTGCAAATAGTTTCTGCCAGTTTATGACTTATTGCTTCATTTTCTTCATAGTATTTTTATGTAGTCAAATTTATTTACCTTTTCCTTTATATTTGTGCTTTTTCCATTTATTTATTATCCTGAGGTCATGAAGATGTCTACCTATATTCTAAAGTTTTTTGGTATTTTAGTAATTTTGTTTTGAAATAAATTGTAGTAAGAATACTACAGACTCTCCTTTTTATATATTCTTTATTCAGATTCCTCATTGCTTTATCATCTCTGATTGTATAATATATGCACATATAAACACACACATATATATATATTTTCCTGAACCATTTGAGAGTAAGTTACAGGCATGATGCCCCTTACTTCTGAGTGCTCCATATATATTTTCTTCTAAGAGCAAGGATATTATATATAGTTCTGTTATCAAAATCAGGAAGTTAACATGTACATAAATGCTATTATGTAATCTGTAGACCTTGATTAAATTTTGCCAGTTTTGAAAATAATGTCCTTTATTACAGAAAGTTTTTCTGGTTCAGATCCAAACTAGTACCATGCTAGTTTATTTGACATATCTCTTTAGTGTCCTTTAATTTGAAATATTTTTTCATTCTTTGTCTTTCATGGCCTTACCATTTTTGAAGAGCACAGGTTGGTTATTTTCTGGACCGTCCATTGATAAGGATGTCTGGTTTTTCATCATGAGTGTATATTTTGTCTTTTTAGAAAAAGAGAAAAAAAATACCTCAGAAATGATGGGTCTTTCTCTGTTCATCATATCTAGATGATGTGTTTTTCCTACTCCTGGAGGTGTTGACTTTGATAGCTTGATTAAAAGTGGTGTCTGCCACATTTCTTCCCTGTAAAGTTAGTATTTTTTCCTTTGTGATTAATATCTAGAGAGATACTTTAAGACTATGAAAAATATCCTGTCACTCATCACTTTCTACCTGCTAATTGTTACTGATTGTTGCTGTGTGCCTGTTTACTAGTTCCATCATTCCTTTTACATTTATTAGCTGGCATTCTGTTAAAAAAATAAAACTCCTTTAACATTCTCTCCCTACCCCACAGCCATTTATTTATTGATTCATGTCATTATAGACTCATAGATTGTTACTTTATTTTATGGGCTATAATTTCTTACTGTGATTATTCATTTTGTGCTCAAATTGTCCCAGTGGGAGCTTTTTTACTCTGGTTTCTGTGTCCTTTTTGCATGTTCCCATCATTGTTTGAGCACTTCTTACTTTCTTACACAAAATATGCCCTTGTCATCCCCTCCTCCCCCACCTTTTTTTTCCTCTTGAGTTACCGGGACAAGTATTGAAACCCGGGACTCATCGTATGTGGGAAGCTGGTGCTCAATCACTGAGCTTTACACCTGCTCCCAAAATGGCAGAGCTATTTTTCTGTGTGTCCATTTTTGTTTTTTTTGTGGGGTTTTTTTGGAGGTGCTGGGGATTGAACCTTTTACATGGGAAGCAGGCGCCCAGCTACTGAGCTATACACTGGCTCCCTTCCCTTATCTTCTTTACCTTCCCTGTCCCAGCCTTGGAATCAGCCATTTTTCTAAGGAGCCTGGTTCCTTTTAGTGAAGAATAGTATTAAGAATCAAAATCTAGTTACTAGGTAAGCTTATTTCTAACTGGGCCTCATTACTTCTCACTCTAAATCAGGGGTTCTTAACCTTTTTTGTTCTACGGACCCCTTTGCCAGGTGGAAACCACAAACACCATCTCAGAATGTAGCAGCAATAGTTTTATAATATTCCATTAGTGTCAGGTCTAACAACCATAATTTCAAAGTATGGATGAGTGTAAGCGATTTTTCAAGATATGCAACAACTGTAATGTTATGAAATGAGTACTACTATAATTTTTCCATACTGTTCATAAATGAAAGAAATGCTAGATTTCATTCAGAGAAAATAAAGATAATATTGAGTTGATTTTTTATATTTTTTAAATTTTTTTTTTTCAGTTCAAACTCACGGACCCCCTGAAATCTTTCCACAGACCCCTGGTTAAGAACGCCTGCTCTAAACAGATATGATTAGGATATGTACATGGGTGTTGCCTTAAATATGTATTCTTCTATGTGTTTAAAAAACACCTATGTGTTTAAATTGGCACCTCCAGTTCCAATCCTAGCACTCTTTCATATTGATAACTCTTCTCCAAGACAGAGAAATCTGGTTCCCATTACTTGCTTCTTGCTCAGTCCTAGAATACACAAAAAGTAGTTTCATAATTGTTAACCTATATTTGTTTACAGGATTTTGTTAATTAGTCTGAAGGCTTGCAGATTTTCATTAGTCTGAGGATTTATAGTTTCATATAAATATAGTATATAGTTAATTATTGTGTGTAGGTTAAAGTTCCTTTTGTTAATTCGTTTTCCCTTTGGTTTTATTCCATAATTTGACTATGATGAGAATCATATTTTTCTGTTTGTGTTACATAATAGATTATTTTTTTCTAATATCACATTTTAAAAATGTTTCCAAAGTCAAAATTATACAAAAATTGATACTCAGAAAAGTCACCCTCCCACTCCCAACCTTTCCAACTCCCTATTAAAAGTTTTGCTTTTTGCATTATAGAACATGCTCTACCAGGAATTTTTGTGTGTTATGTGAGAGTGTGGGTATGATTGTTTCTCCCCACACATGATAACCAATTATCCTTTTATAGTTAATTGAAAAATCTCTTTTCCTCACTGATCAACAGTGCTTACCCCTATCATATATCAAATTTACATAAATGCTTGGGTATCTTTATGGATGTTGTTCCATTGGTCTAGTTGTCTTTCTTTGTCATTATCATAAGTATTGATTTCTGATAGACTAAATCTTTTTACCTTGTTCTTTCTCAAGAGTATCTTTGTAATTCTTGAACATTTACACTTACTATGAATTTTAGGTTTAACCTATGTTCCTAAAAAAACAAAACAAAACAAAAGCTCTTGGGATTTTGATTGGGATTGTATTAACTTTATAAATCTATGAGAAAATAATTGACATCTTTACAATAGTCTTCCAGTCTTCAAACATTATGCATTTCACCATTTGTTTGGGTGTTCTTTAATATCTTTCAGTAAAGTTTGGTGGCTTTTTCTCCATAAAGGTCTACATATTTTTTGTTATATTTATTGCTAACAGTTTTGTGTTTTTTATTTTATTTTACCTGGTATATTAGAGTGGTTAAGAATCATACTTTTCTGTTTCTTATTTTGGGCTCATTATTAGCTATATAACCTTGGAAAAATTGCTTAATTTATCAGCAGTTCTATTTCTTTCATCTGTAAAATATGGAAGTAGTAGTATCTAACTAGTAGGTATGTGATGAAGATTAAATGTGCCAATGTGCATAAAGTGTTTAAAATGGTGCCTGGTTTAAGTACTATTTAAGTTTGAACTATCGTTGTTTGGTTTCTAACTGTTGCTAATATATAGAAATAATAGTGTTGTTGCCACTCAATTTCATATGTAGCAACCTTGATAAATTCTTATTAATTCTTGTAATTTGCCTTTTTTCTTAAAAAAGTTGAATGTGTACCTATAATATAACCCAGCCATTTTACCCCAGGTATTTAACCAATAGAAATGAAAACTTAAGTCCATAGAAATCTATTAACATTTGCCTTTTTCATTTCTCACTTAAATTTTTTTTTAAGATTTATTTATTTCTCTTCCCTTCCCCCCCCCATCCCAGTTGTATGTTCTCTGTGTCTATTTGCTGCGTGTTCTTTGTCCGCTTCTGTTGTTGTCAGTGGCACAGGAATCTGTGTTTCTTTTTGTTGCGTCATCTTGTTGTGTCAGCTCTCCGTGTGTGCGGCACCATTCCTGGGCAGGCTGAACTTTCTTTCCAGCTGGGCGGCTCTCCTTACAGGGTACACTCCTTGCGTGTGGGGTTCCCCTATGTGGGGGACACCCCTGCATGGCAGGGCACTCCTTGCGTGCATCAGCACTGTGCATGGCTCAGCGCCACACAGGTCAAGGAGGCCCGGGGTTTGAACCGTGGACCTCCCATGTGGTAGACGGATGCCCTAACCACTGGACCAAGTCTGCTTCCCTAATTATTTTTAACACACACCCCATTCAAACTCTCTTCTATAGATTTTGAGGGACTGTAATTCATGGGTTTTCTTATTTCCAAGGTTGTTCCCTTTTACTTTTTTACTTTTGGTGTAGCTCTTCCTTCTCTTAGTACTTAGGTAGCCTAATATTCCCAGACTCAGTCTTTAGTTCCCTTATCTATTGCCTTATGCCTTTTTTTGGGAATTCTTATCTGTATGGCTTTCATGTTTATTTCTAATGATGATTTACAAGTCCTTGTCTCTACTTAGGTTATTTATTCTGAGTTTGCCCTCTCCTTTCCACTTGTGGGCATTTCCATTTAAATGTCTTAGCATCACCTGAAACTTGACATGTCCAAAACCAAATTAATCATCCTTGTACTAGAACTAACTCCTCTGTTGGATTCCCCTGTTTTTGTTGATGGTATTCAATCACCAGATTCCCTAAAGGAAAGTGAAGAAGATCTGTACTTTTTTAGCATCTAATATACATTAAGCACTGTGCTTTTCAGTTATATGTCTAACTCAAGTTCCACGTCCTAAGAAACCTTCTCTAATCAGTCACGGTGAAATTTCTGTGATCCTTTCATAGACCACTTGTACTGTTTGGTGATTTTCATTTAAAACAATAATGTAAATACGGATAAGAATCTCAGTGTAGCCCTATTCTTTAAAAACCTACTGTAGCAGAACTATACTTTTGAGCCTTGAACCCAGCTGTTTACTTACACATTAGGGATCATGTGTTGAATAAATCTTTACAGCAAAATCTTTTTATCAGTGATACACTCTCATATAGCTATTTTATATTGTTTTGATAACCATATTTGTAGAAGGTAGTATATTTATTTTAGCTTCTCTTCTCCATTAGGTGCACCAGGTATAATTTCCTCACCATATGCAGGGGCTGCTGGATTTGCCCCAGCCATTGGATTTCCTCAAGCTACAGGTAACTTTTTTTTTTTTTTTTAAGATTTATTTTTTATTTATTTCTCTCCCCTGCTCTCCCCTTTCCCGCCCCCTCCCCAGTCTGCTCTGTGTCCATTCGCTGTGTGTTCTTCTGTGTCTGCTTGGATTCTTGTCAGAGGCACCCAGAATCTGTCTCTTTTTTTGGCATTGTCTTGCTGCTTCAGCTCTCCATGTGTGTGGCACCATTCCTAGGAAGGCTGCACTTTCTTTCATGCTGGGCGGCTCTCCTTATGGGATGTACTCCTTGTGCGTGGGCATCCCTATGTGGAGGACACCTCTGCGTGGCATGGCACTCCTTGTGCGTATCAGCACTGCGCGTGGGCCAGCACATCACATGGGTCAGAATGCCCTGAATTTGAACCTTCGACCTCCCATGTGGTAGGCAGATGCACTATCTGTTGGGCCAAATCCGCTTCCCCACAGGTAACTTTTTAAAAATTGAATTTGAAATGATTTTTAAATGACAGTTCTACATGTTTAGGAACTTATTTATGAAAAATTTTATCATATATGAAGGATTCACAATAAAATCATGTACATCAACCATAGAAGTAGCTGATTGTATGATGCCCAACTTGGGGAATTTTTTACATATCCAATTACAATGATGGCATTATTTGTAGTTTTTATTCATTTGAAGCACCCAAAAGGCTAATTGGTAGGTATTTGGAAGTAATGATATACAGTTTCCCTCATTTTTTGGTATTTCTTTTAGGCACTATGTATAAAATACTCTATTAGATCCTAACAATGATACAAAAAGAGTAAAAGAGGAATCCTTTCTTGATAAGACTTTTAAGATCTAATAAGGAATATATATACCCACCCATATATGCATATATAGATACATAGTATAATAGGCTTACAAACAGTAACAAAAGTTATCCAAAGTTAGGATTTGTTTTGGAGGGGAAGAGGACAGTCCAGTGTGGATTTCATGTAGAAGTATCCAACCCAAGAATGTGGTCTACACAGTTTTAATAATCTTTTTTTCAGCAGTATGTGTGATGACCTTGCTTAGATTGTCAAGCAGAATAGACTGAATATAAAATGTATTGCAGCTTAAGTACATGATTTGTGATGCAGTGGCCTGATTCTGCATTATAAAGAATTTTAAGCTTAGAGAATCAATAAATTAAGGAATGGGTTCATTTTTTAAAATAAATTAGAGGTTTTACCTTTAAATAATTTTTAAGCAACAGAACACAAATTAGTAGCTGGACCTTCTCAAAAGGTGTGCTATTTTAATTATTGTGTATAGTGTCAATATTCAAGTATTGTAGGACTTACATTAGTTCCAGAACAATTTGAGAAATTCAGACCTCTAAAAATTCTAGCTACAAGATAAGGCTGAATTCAATAAATCTATTGTTGATGGTAATAATGTTTAGTAGCACTTTACAAGTTACAAAATGTTTTTCCCACATAGTATGTCATACAGTACCATATGCTTCTAACTTCTATTTAAGGACTTTTTAAATGTCTTATTTTTTTTTTTTTATGGTGGAAGTCAGTATGAAAGTTACATCCACTTTAAATGTCTTTTTTTTTTTTTTTTATGGTGGAAGTCAGTATGAAAGTTACATCCACTTTATGGAAATGTGCTGTCAAGAAACAAATGGAATACTAATGGCTTTTTTCAATGATCAGTGAGTTCAGTTACTCTGTAAAGTACCATATGAATAATAAAGTATGAATATGATCATGTCGACAGCTAAGAAACTCAGCCTCTATACAAGCTCTATAGGGCAGAAAATTGGCCATTAATACCATGTGGTAACCTTGATACATTTTCTTCTATTTTTTTTTTAAATTTATTGAAATATATCACTCATACATAAACATACATAAACAATAAGTGTATAATAGTTGTGAACTTACAAAACAAACATATATAACATCAAACAAACATCTATAACATTTCACCCTACCACCAATAACTTGAATTGTTTTTAAACCTTTTTAACTAAGTATTGCTACTAAACAAAGTATTTTTCCCCCTAACCGATCCATTGTTATATCATTTATATATAAACTTATATAAGCAATTAAGTGTATAGTAAAAGTTGTGAACTTATAAAGCAAACATGCATAACTTCATACAGGGGTCCCATACATTAACCCTCTACCAACACCTTTCATTGTCTTGAGACATTTGTTACAAAGTATGAAAGAATACTGTCAAAATCTTACTACTAATCATAGTCCTTATCTTATATTTGGTGTGTTTTTCCCCCAACCCACCCTATTATTATTTTTTAAATATATTTTTTTATGACAGAAGTTGTAAACTTATAAAACCATCATGCACATGTGCAGAATTCCCAAACAACACCCCTCCATCAACACACCACAATATGGTGTGTCATTTGCTACAGATAAAATAATATCATCTGATTGTTAACATGTTCATAGTTTACAGTTGGCTGACATTTTCCATACTGCCTCAGTATCAACACAGTACATCTTTTGCATAGATGCAAGAATGTTATTACTACTAACCACAGTCCATAGGTCACTCCAGCTGTATTTTTCCCATGCTTCTCCACATTCCCAACACTCTGCAGTAGTGGTATACATGTGTTCTTGCTAACAAAGGACACTTGCATCTGTACCATCAACCACAATTCTCACCCACCTCTTAGTTTACCATGCTATCTATATCTAGTTCTTAGATTATTCTCAAGCATTCTGTCAATTGGCATTTACATAACTAGACTACCATTTTCATTCACATCCCCATTTATAAATTAGCTGTTACTATGTGTTACCATCCACTCTATGTATTTCCACAGTTTTACAGTAAAGCTAATTAAAATTTCTGCATAAACATTAGTAGTCCTCTCAGTTCTTCTCTTATCTCCTTTAAGAACCTACCACCTACCACCAGGTCTTGAAGACATTTTCCAGTAATTTCTTCTAGAAGTTTTATGGTTCTTGCTTTTATTTTTAGTTTTTCATCCATTTTGAGTTAACTTTTTGATAAGATGTGAGATAGGGGTCCTCTTTCCTTCTTTCAGCTCTGGATGTCCAATTTTTTCAGCACCATTTGTTGAAAGGATTGTTCTGCCTGAGCTGTGTGAGTTTGAAAGGATAGTCAACAATCACTTGACCATACCTGTGAGGGTCTGTTTCTGAACCATCAATTTGGTTCTATTGGTCTCTTACGTCTGTCTTTACGCCAGTACCATGTTGTTTTTGCCACTATAGGTAGGTATTATGATTTAAAGTCTGGAGATGAGGATTCACTTTTCCTTTTTAGCTGTTTCTGGTTATTCAGGACTCCTTACCCTTCCAGTAAATTTAATGATCATGTTTTCAGTTTTTTCTTTAATGCTGGTGGAATTTTTATCGGGACTGCATTAAGTCTGTATATCAATTTGAGTAGAATTGGCATCTTAATGATAGTCTTCTAATCCATGAGCATGGAATGTTCTTCCAGTTATTTAGGGCTTTTTTGATTTGTTTTAACACTGAGTTGCAGTTTTCTGAATACAAGTGCTTTACATCATTGGTTAAGTTTATTCCTATTTGAGTTTTATCTCTCATATTTTATTTTCACCATTCTTTAGATGCTTTTAGTTACTTTTATTGATACAGTCTTCATTTCTAGACTCTCTTCCAGGTCCCTCTCTCCTGTCTTCTCTTTTCAGGCTCTAGCACACCCTTTATTATTTCTCTTCTATATTTTTGTTTTTGTCTTCATCTATTTACTGAAATTATATCAGGTATTAAAATTCTTCAGGTAGTTAGACTATGAAATGCTTTTGATGTTTTTAAAAGGTCTGTCAGTCCCAGCTGTTCCTGGAGCTCTTGGTCCTCTCACAATCACCTCCTCTGCTGTCACTGGAAGGATGGCCATTCCTGGGGCCAGTGGGATGCCAGGAAATTCTGTTCTCCTTGTCACCAATCTCAATCCTGATGTGAGTTGAAAAGTATTCTATATAAATAGTCTTTCAGAAGGGGCTGTAAAAGCTTATGATCTAGGGTTGTATTCTAATTTGTTTTCATTTGTTCTTTTGTATTCTAATTTAAATATTTATGTTTGATTTAAGGATTTTATTAGAAGTCATCACAAGTATATGTAGAAGCAGCATATAAAAGCCATTATAAGTAAATTTATTTTAAATTTTAACTTAAATGATTTAGTCAGAAACTTATATTTTATATTATCCTTTCAAACAGCTTATCACACCACATGGACTTTTTATCCTGTTTGGTAAGTTAACTTTGCTATTTTTAATATTATCTATGGAGGTGAATTGACTATATTCATTCACTCAGTAATATTTGTTATTACCTCTGTATGCCAAGCAGTGTGTTTGACATTGGGAATAGAGTAGTAATATTAAGTACTTAATAAGTAAAAATTACAGTTAAGTTTTATAATAGGGGAAGGGTGTAATAGGAGTTTATAACTAGCCAAGGAAATGAAGGAAAATCTACCAATAGAAATAGTAATCTATTTCTTATTTAAATGAGTAAGATTTAGCCAGGCAGAAAGGGAGACAAATGTGTTTTCATAAATACAAGCTGGTGAGAGAGAGATCCTGGAACATAGAAATTAAGGAAATCTGGTGGAGGGTTTAAGGGAGGGACATGCTAAAGCTGTACAGATGACTAGGGGCAGGGTCATGAAGGCCTTTCTAAAGTTTGGTTTTAACCAAAATGAGTCTTCTAACTTTCTAATGGTGTTCTCTTCTCAGTTCAAAGTAATTAACATGTTCTCCTAATTTACATATGATTATCTATAAATTATATTCATCATTTACTAGTGATGCATAGTATATGTATACAAAGCTAGAAATAAAATATAAGAATGAGAGCATGAAATAAGTAGTATTTAACATTTTAAAGATTTTTGTTAGGTAGAAACCTTTTTCTAAAAAAAACTATTAAAATTTAGTAAGAAATATTTAGTAGGCTGTTATTTTTTAAATCTTTTTCTTTTTGATTCAGTGTTCAAATGTAATGCTAAATTCACTTTATTTCAACAATTCATTTTAATAGTTGTCGTAAGTGAAAAAGATACCTGTAAAGATATGCAGTCAAAGTAGAAGTGTTTTATTGTTGTTACATTTAATTATGATTCTAATTTTTCAGTCTAATCCATTAATTTTTGTTGTATTTTGTTTAGAAAAGTTCCATTTTTCCTGTTTTGAATAAGTTAATCTTGAAAATTTACTGATACTCATAATATGGAAGATTTTTAAACGGAATAGAAAATTGTTTCCAAGTTTTTTGTGGGGATGATTGTTTTTTTTAATAGCTTTTTTGAAGTATAAGTTAAAACCTTACATTGCACCTGTGGTTTTTAGTAAATTTAGTTGTTCATCTATCACCACAGACAAATTTTAAAACAGTTCATCACCCCAGAAAGACCTCTCATTGCATTTGCAGTCAGTATGAAAATTTTTTATTCAGTAACTAAATCATGTATTAATGAAAACTTTTTCATATTTCTCTTTTCTAGAAGTAAACTTCTCACTTATTTTAAAAATATCTCATTCACCTTGAAGAACAGATTGTATGTTTTTAGTTTTAAAATGTATCTACTTCAGCCACCGTCATTAGAAGGGCAACAAATTTGGAACACATGCCTTCTTGGTTAAAAAAAAAGTTCATCTCTAAGTTCAGTCACTTTTTAAGTCCTCACCCACAAGAAAACCAAGACTCTTATGTGCTTTGAGTATTTTCATTATCATTCTACCATGACATTACAAAAGTATGGTAATGATTATATTATTTAAAAATATTATTTTTACAATATCAGTGATATCATATAGTGCATAAAGTGAAATATATGCTGAATGCAAAAAAAAAAGAGATAATGCTCTTCACATTGTAGCACCTCCAGCTTATGATTTTATCCATATATTAAAAGTTAGTACAACATGTTTTTTCATATAGTTTTATATAAACAGATCAGTATAAATAAGAGTTGATTATTTTCTTCCCACATCCCAGTGAATCATTTTGCATGCCCTCTAGGATTTGGGACCCACTTTGGAAAACACAGTATAGATAAATTGGATTGAATGAGAGGAGGAAAAAAATTTGAATGTAATGAGAATTGATTAGGAGGCTTCTGATTTAGGTGCATGTGTTTAAAGAAAAGTAGAGAGCAGAAGATGACTTTCAGGTGTCTTACTGATGTGATGATGCTGGTATCATTTCCCCATAGAGTTAGTGAGCGCTGGAAGTTAGGAGAGGAATAGAGAGTTGAATCAGTTTGAGACATGTTAAGGTTGAAGTGTTTATGGGACCAAGTGAAAAGGGTGAGTAGATGAATAGACCTTGCGCTCAGGGAGAGCTACAGGTTTGGGAGCTTAGATATTAAATTGCCCAGGGAGAGTGAGTAGTATGGGAAAAAAAAGCCTTCTTTAAATGTATTTAGTAAAATTAATTAAATATTACATAACCAGACACTAAAATGAATTCATTTTTTTTTTTAATTAGGAGTTTATGGTGATGTACATCGAGTGAAAATTATGTTTAATAAGAAAGAAAATGCCTTGGTTCAGATGGCAGATGCAAATCAAGCTCAACTAGGTACTAATGATTAATAATAAAAATGATAGCTTGCATTGTTATTTGTGAGTTTTCCTTCAAAATATACAACTAGCTAATAGGAAAATAATTTTACGAAGAGTGCTTCCTTATGCATATGTCTTCATCATTATTTGGACCTGCTTATATTTTTAAGATGAAAAAATATTTTTTACTTCTTGAGGTCTGAACAGAGTTCATTTATCTTATTCAATATATTGTTGATGTTTAGAACTTTGACTCCAGGGTTTTTCCATTAAGCTTAAGACAGTAAATGTGACTTGTTTTGTTTGTTCATTTGTTTTCCTTCAAATTAAATTTTCTAGAACTGTTATGTGGTTTTTACTTGGGCAGACTTTGTAGCAGTGGTGTAAAAAAGTGTCTTAACAAAGCCTCCCTGTTACTAAGATTTTTTAAAAAATATTTTGCTTGAAGTTATACTAACAGATTCAATAATCATTTCCTGAGCAACTGTTATGTTCCAGGCACTCTACTAAGATGGTAATTATTTCTTGTTTTTTTAAATTTTGTTTAATGCTATTATTATGCTTTTAGTATAGTAAAATCCAGTCATTTACTGTTTTTGTATAACAGTTTTTATATTTAAAACTATTTAACCCTCAAATGAAGAGTATTCTTTTAATGACTAAACGAAAAGAATTTGTGGTAATTAGACAAATATTACTGAAAACTTGTCTTAATGACCAGATTTTATGTATTTTCTTTCTTTGTGTTAGCGATGAACCATCTGAGTGGTCAGAGGCTTTATGGAAAAGTGCTTCGTGCTACACTGTCCAAGCATCAAACAGTTCAGCTTCCTCGAGAAGGACAAGAAGACCAAGGTCTGACTAAGGATTTCAGCAATAGTCCTTTGCATCGTTTCAAAAAGCCTGGCTCTAAAAACTTCCAGAATATCTTTCCACCATCAGCCACTCTGCATCTTTCCAACATCCCGTATGTACCTAATTAGTTATTATTCATTGAAATGATTACTCTTTTATGATATGTGACTTGGGAAAAGTAATAAACTCAAATTATTTTGACTTAGATGTCCTGGTTCATAATAGAATAATAGAATAGTTGCCATAATGTCTTTTTTTTTTTTTTTTAAAAGATTTATTTTATTCCCCTCACCCCACCCCGGTCGTCTGCTCTCTGCGTCCGCTCGCTGCGTGCTCTTCCCCGTCCGCCCGGTTGCCGTCAGCGGCACGGGAATCTGCGTTTCTTTTTGTTGCATCATGTTGCGTCAGCTCTCTGCAGCACCATCCCTGGGCAGGCTGCACCCTCCCTCATGCCAGGCGGCTCTCCCTACAGGGCGCACTCCTTGTACGTCGGGCTCTCCCCCACGCGGGGGACACCCCTGCATGGCAGGGCACTCCCCGCGCGCATCAGCACTGCACGTGGGCCAGCTGCACACGGGTCAAGGAGGCCCGGGCCCAAACCGCGGTCCTCCCACATGGTAGGCGGACGCCCCAACCACTGGGCCAAGCCTGCCGCCCCCCATAATGTCTTAAGAAAAATAAATCTCTAATCATAATATACTCCAAAAGCAAGTTATCAGTTTTTTAAAATTTCCTTTCCAAACAGATAATTAGCAGCTAGTTAACTTCAGTTATAAAAAAGCATAAAAATAAGTTTATGCAGAGAGATTCCATTGGTATGTACTTGTCCATCCCTTTGTAAAAATAAGAATTCCTAAGTAACCAGGATAGCAAAATCAAATTAATTGATGTATCTAAGAACTTGTTAAAAATGAATTCTGGGAAATGATGTGGCTCAAGCAGTTGGGCTCCTGTTTATCATATAGGAGGTCCAGGGTTTGATGCCTAGGGCCTCCTGGTGAAGGTGAGCTGGCCCATGTGGGAGTGCCTCCCCCTATGCAGGAGTGCCGGTCCACACAGAGAGCTGGCACAGCAAGATGACACAAGAGACATAGAGGAAAGACAATAAAGAGACATAACAACAGGGAGCTGAGGTGGTGCAAGAAAATGATCACCTCTGTCTCACTCCAGAACGTCCTGGGATCGGTTCCAGGGAATGAGAATACAAGCAGACACAGAAGAACACACAGCAAATGGACACAGAGAGCAGACAATGGGGAAATGGGGGGCAGAGAAATAAATAAATCTTAAAAAAAAAAAAAAAAAGAATTCCTTACTTTTTATCTACATGCTTAGAAGCCATTTGTATCAATTACTTAAAAGCTAAAAATTATTTTCATGTGATCACTCCCTAGGTCTCTTTATCGACCGGTGCTATAGCTGATTTGCTCTTTGGTTTTCTTCTAACCTGGAAGTCAATCAGCTACAGCCCACTGGCTAAATCTTTCTGTTTTTATAATGCCTATGAGCTAAAAATGATTTTTAAATTTTAAAATGGTTGGAAAAAATTTTAAAAGGAAAGGGTATTATATTAGTCAGGGTTCTCTAGGGAAACAGAATCAGCAAGAGATTCCTGTCGATATTAAGAGATTTTATCAGAGTCTCTCATGTGCCCATGGGGATGTACAAGTCCAGGTTCCGCAGGCAGGCTGCAGCTAGGGGCTACATTGAAACTCCAGTGAATGTCCTTGATGAGTTCTGGGACACATTGGCTGTCAAGCTGGGAAATTCTCACTCATTGCTGGAATCACTTCCCCTTTTAAGGCATTCAACTGATTGGATAAAGTGTCACTCATTCCTGATGACAGTCTCCCTGATTGATGTAATTGTAATCAGCTGTCTATGATTTACCATTGCAGTAAATTCAATGGTGACTGAAGTCCATAAATGCCCTTGTATTACAATTAGCCCAGTGTGCTTGCTTGACCAAACAGCTAGACACAATTGCCTGGCCGAGTTGACACATTAGCCTAACCATCACAGGTATTTTATCCATAAATAAAGTTCCATGGAACACAGCAACTATCATTTGGTTACGTGTTGTCTATGTCTACTTTTCTGCTACAACAACAAAATTGAATAGTTGAAAGAGAAAATATATGGCTCACAAGGCCTAATATATTTACTATATGGTCCTCTACAGAATATACCTATTGATCTGTTTTAATCCTTCAAATTTTTACCTACAAAAATGGCAATTTCGTGTAATTTAATACATAATTTAGGGAACACTTTGAAAAGGAGGGGTAAAAGCTATGGTGTGTGTGCATGTAAAATTTAAAAGCTGAGCGGAAGAGAAAAGGGTAAAAATGCTAAAACATTGAGAATGAGAATGGGAGCTGAATAAGAATAGGAAATAACTGTTCAAAATAGTGTTGAGTGCTTAGCCTCCCAGCTAGTCTCTGGTTACGCTACATAGAGAAACCTTGAATTTGAGTTGGGCAGTGGATCAAACCTCATGCCAACTAGGAAACTTGGAGGAGTCTAGATTATATGAATCTAGAAACTTAACTATGGGCAACATATTTAGGTACTGAAGCAGGCTCCAGTCTTTGTTAGTTTCTTAAATACAATACATCATGCAGGAACTGGTCTCCAGTTGCCTCTTACATAAGATGTGTAGGTACAAGGTATAATTTTTGGGCCATTAGTCCCCATAATAACCTTTGTTATTTTTTTAATTTTTCAAAAAAAATTATTGAAGTATGTCATTCATACATATCATAATAACCTTTTGAAGTAAGATCATTAATTTCATTTCATCATTGAAACTGTGACTCAGAAAGCATAAGTAAGTTACCCAAAGTGGCATTCCAAGTGGATAAGGAATAGAAAGTGAATTCAGACCTATCTCCCTGCAAAATCAGTTATTATTCCTTTATACCATCTGAGCTAGCAGTCAAAAGGAGGCTGCTTTTTTTTTTTTTTTTTAAAGATTTATTTTTATTTATTTAATTCCCCTCCCTTCCCCCGGTTGTCTGTTTTCTGTGTCTTTTTGCTGCACAGGTCTTGTTTCTTTGTCTGCTTCTGTTGTCGTCAGCAGCATGGGAAGTGTGGGCGGCGCCATTCCTCGGCAGGCTGCTCCCTCCTTCGCGCTGGGCGGCTCTCCCTATGGGTGCACTCCTTGCTCGTGGGGCTCCCCTACGCGGGGGACACCCCTGTGTAGCACGGCACTCGTTGCGTGCATCAGCACTGCGCATGGGCCAGCTCCACACGGGTGACGGAGGCCTGGGGCTTGAACTGCGGGCCTCCAATGTGGTAGACGGACGCCCTAACCACTGGGCCAAAGTCCGTTTCCCGGAGTCTGCTTTTTTTGGTTGACTCTCGTGATAGACCACTGTATTAGTTATCTACTACTTCATAACAGGTCACTTCAAAACTTAGCTTAATACAGTAATAAATATTCATTATTTCCTATTTTTCTATGTGTAGTTTGGCCTGGGTTGTTTTGACTGAGAGTCATTCATAAGGTTGCAGTTAGGATGTTAAGCTGGGCTACATTTATCTGCATTCATGACTTGGGCTAAAGGATTCACTTCCAGGGTGGCTCACTAATGTGCCTGGTTGGTAACAGAAGGCTCCAGTTCCTTGTCACAAAGACCTTTCCTTAAGTGTTGTCATGAAATGGCAGCTGGCTTTCTCCAAAGAACTATTCAAGAAAAGGCAAGGCAGAAACCACAATGTCCCTGTGACCTACCCTCATGAGTCAATGCATCATCCTTTCCACAGTATCCTAATGGTTACACAGGGCATTCTTATTCAGTATGGGGGAAAGCTACCCAAGAGCGTGACTATTAGGAGGTGAGAATATTTGGTTGCCATCTTCTTAGAGCCTATCTGCCCCATCTACCTATTCAGAATAACCCTGAAAGTAATTGAAAATGTAGACCTCTGGACTATAGCAGACAAGTGAGAGGTAGGGAAGTAGCTTAGGAAGTGCTAGATAATCTCTGAAGCTAGTGATGTGGATAATAATTACTTTGAAAGAATGAAAATAGAAAGATTATCTTGTGTTTTATATACCTGCCCATGTCTTCTTCGAATATTTGAAGACAAAAACTCCATTTTATGAGGACACGTATATATCAATCATTAATACCTTATAGGGCACTTCCAAATCATGTCTTCTTTGCATGGCTTAATTATTCTGTTTGGATTGTGAAATACTTTGGGGATTTGATAATTGCTTCAGTTCATCTTTGTTTCATATAAGAATTGGGGCTGAGGTGGTTAACTATACCCTCTGATGTTTTCACAGCCCTTCTGTTACAGTGGATGATCTGAAGAACCTTTTCACAGATGCTGGCTGTTCAGTGAAGGCTTTTAAATTCTTTCAGTAAGTCCTTTTAAGGAATACAGTATTATTATTTAATATGTATGCTGATTTTAAAGAACACTTTACTGATATCTTCTGGGGAGTTGAAGGGATTTTGGAAGCAAAATAATCAGAATTTTAAAAAATGTATTTCTTATACCATTTTCAGAAAAGATCGCAAAATGGCACTCATTCAGTTGGGATCTGTGGAAGAAGCAATCCAGGCCCTCATTGAGCTTCATAACCATGATCTTGGAGAAAATCATCACCTCAGAGTTTCCTTCTCAAAGTCCACAATCTGACTTTTTTGTGAAATTTTCTCCTAAGACTGGACCATAATTTCAGTAAAACCTTCAGACATAGACTGAAGCAGCTCAAGACCATTTCTGCCTCTTTCACAAAAATAACTATTAAACTCTTGCTGAGTTTGATATTCACGTATATTAAAAAAATCAAGGGGTGTTCTCTTTTTCCATTTTTTCCCTGCCAGTAAATAATCAAAGTTTGTTTTTCTTTACACCATAATTTCTATGAAAATAACCTTCAAGGAAAAATTAATTCCCTGTATTAAATTGAATTTCAAGAGGACAGACTTTCTTTTAGTTTGGGTCCAGATCAGCCTTATTACAACATTTCTAAACTCTGTATTTTAAAAAACGTAAATATATAGACTTTTAAAATTACTTTATGTAATTTAAATTACTTATGACCAATTTTTAAACTTTATGATTCAGGAGTTTGACCCCCATAGGAAATTATGTTCACTTATAATGTATGTCAATTATTTGCCATATATTTGCAGTTATTATACATAAACAAGTTGAGTTATATTGTAAGCAAATTTATATAAACTTGCAGATTTCCTTTCCTTGATTCCGTACCCGACTGGAAGACACTCCTTTGAATAATCCATATCTTTTAACTTTTTAAGACTAGGGAATTGAAGTGTCTCAACTGTCCCCAGGGAAATTAAGTGGAAACCAACCAGGATCTATTAAGATCAAAATAATTAATAATTTTATTAGGAAAAAATCATGTTTTAAATTTTGAAAAGAGACTTTGTCAAGTAATACCACATGATCGTAATATCACAGTGAGATTTAAAAGGAAAAATAATCCTACTTATAAACTACTTTTTTACAGTTGTTTTCAGAAAAAAAGTTTACAGTCTTAAGGAAAATATTCAGGTCTATCATATGGTTTGACAGATTTTTTAAAAGTTATTTTTGGTAAGGTCTTCTTTTAGAAAAAAAATTAATCTCAAGGGGTTTTTGTACCACTATAATCTCTAATACTTATTCAGAATTACTGTGTATTTACTTAATTTCTTATTATGTGCCTTATTATGTGCTTATGATACAATAGGTTAGTTTTATCTAAGTATCTTGAAAGCTGTATTGTGGGCTTGGTGAGCATTTTGTTTTTTTTTCTTTCCCTCTTTTGGTAAGGATTTTAAAGATTTTTTTCATTGCAATTTTAAATGGTTTTCAATAAGAAATAGTTTTTATTCAAATTTTTGGTGCTTTGGTGCAGAAATGGGGCAGGGATTGGTTGGGGTGGGATGAATGATTTTGGGAATAACTCAGTGCTTACCTGTAGGCCTCTACACATTATGACTGATAGCATACCAATTTGGGACTATAAAATGCAGTGTCAGTTTCTGGATGTCATCTGATCTTTATCACCCATCAGAATTTGTCTCAGGATTACTTGTGTTTTTTTGTTTTTTTGTTATTTCTTTTCAGTACTCAAGTGAGAACTTGCTTTTCGTTGTTAATATAACTTCATTACTGAGTGCCCACATATTTGGAGTATGAGAAAGTGGGTTCTTTCTCATACTCTTCTTTTTTTGGGTTGAATGTAAGAGTAAGATTACATTTTAATGTTGCTTCAGTAATTGTATTATGTAAATTTGTTTCTTTTTAAAAAGAAACTTTGCTTTTTCTAAATTATTTTTTCAGTGCTTGATTCAAATTTTAAAAACAGAATTTGTAAAAGGATCATTTTTGTCCTTCCCCTTTATACTTTTCAGATTTTCAGAATGGCTCATCTCAACTTTACAAACAATGCTGTATTCCAGCCATTAATTTGAACACAGGAAGGTTCTAAAAATGTTATAAAAATTTGGAGACTGAAAAAAATACTGGTTCTTGAGAGCAGAATTCATCCAACACTGAGCAACAGTTAGTTGGTCAAATAGGAAGGGGTATACTAAATTGAGAGCCTTCAAATGAATCCATTTAGTATTGGCTGAATAGATGTGGTATAATCATTTATCCAGGTTTTTTTTTTTATTTTTCACCAAAACCACCGAGTAAGGAGAGGGAAAAATTTTTTCTTTGAGAAATCCTCCAAATTTTTCTTCATTTTTTCCTTCCACATAGCACTGTTATAATTATCAGAGACATAATTAAATTGGACTATTTAACTTGCTTTGGTTTAGGAATTACTGTGTAATTTATTAATTTATGATTCTCATAACATTCAGTGTAAGTGTAGCAAAAGTTCCTGGTAACAAGAAGGGAGATCATAATGGTGTTGAATGTAATTTTGAAGCAGGGAATGGCCTTTAAATCTTGAGAGAGAACATTTGAATCCTTTTCAGGGATTTGTGTATATATGTGTGCGTGTGTATAGATAAGTGTATATACATACATACACTCTTCTAATATTGTACATACATATGCACATAACATACATTTTAATTTATTGACAAAATCAAATTAAGATTTGGAAAGTGGGATGTTCTTGTTTAAAAATAGGGTGTTTGAAACCATCAGTTTGTGTCTAAAATTAGCTGTGGCACATGGATATTGTCCATATTGGTCTTTTTGCTGTTTGAATTATAGAGGTCTACAGACTTTGTGTTGGCATAGTTTATGTAAAAGGATTAAAAAATATCAGGGTGGTGGCAAAACTACATCTGTGTATTTTTGTTTTGGCATGCATTTATTAGATACCTTTGAAACTGGTTTATTTTTGCTGTTGATCTGTCATAGTGTCCTATTTTTAAGTTTATTCACTTTGTTTTAAGGAGTGTTGTCTTACTTTTGAAGATGTCTTGACTTTTACACAGAATATATTTATTCAGGACTTTAAAAAATAGCAGTACATGTTTAACAGTAGCAATTTTTTGCCAAAAAAAAAAAAATTCAGTTTTGAGATTGAAATAACTTGTGTAGCAGCAAAATGTGTTTTGTGTAAAGTACAGATAGAAAAATGACCTGATATCTTAATTGATAACTTACTGGCAAGTATCAGAATTACTACCCAGTGGTCCTACAAAATGCCATAAATTATTTGTTTAAGACTAAAAATTGTAATCAGTTATTTACTAGAGTGAGGTTTCTGATTTTGCTGTTGAAAGTTGCAGCTCTCTCAGTTTGAAAACCACAAAGTCTGCCTGCATAATTGCTTATAGGAACATGTTCCTTCTTTGTCCCACTAAGGATGGTGATACTATCGGGTGCAGTCTCTGCTTCAGTAATCAGAAGTAGCTTTCATGGATATCTCTGTGTTCAGTTTCATATAAACTTTTCGGACGTCCAAGCCATTAGGCAGCAATGTTTATACAATGAGTATATATCATCACATACAATTTCTCTTCTCTTCCCGCTAAATAAATTTGGGCAAAAGATGACAAACTCAAACATAAAGGTTTTTTTCCAGTGAATCCTTTAAAAACCTATGGTTTACCAAACTATCAGATTTTCTCTTAGAAAACCTAATGTGTACTGCTATTTTTAAGACCAAGAAGAGACAGCATGACTATGTGTGAAAGCATTTTTCTTAGCCTTTCCTTCATCTTGAACTATTGTTATCTGGAATAAAACTGCCGGATTTAAAATATTCTATTCAGTTTAGATTGCACAAAGTTTTTCCTTTAAAGAAAATATAACTCAGCTGTCTTTTAAAAGAGCTGTATTGTTATATACAAGACTATTTGCAGTCTTTTTTCAGAGCAAAGTCTAACAACTCGTGAATGGTTTAAAAATAGAAAATTACTAAAATATTAGTTTTGGGGGTTTTATAGAGGGAGAAAAAAACAAAACAGGACCAAAGTTTATGTGCCTTCTTCAGTAGTCTTAATTGACCTTTTGTCCCTATTTCAGACTAAGGTAGGTAGAATCCGTGTTCTGGTTTTCAGGAAATATGTACGATATAGTTTATAAAGAATGTTGTCCCACAGATTATTCATACAAGCAAAGAATTGTAACTGTATAAATGAGGTCTCAGTTACACTTTTGCCTTTATCACATACTGTTCATTATATAGCATTGTACAGGTGTCCAAGAACAGAGCTGCTCTAAATCTTTGTTAAATCTTTGTGGTGGTTATCTTAGTTTTTATAACCTGAGGCATATGTTCCAGAGAACAGGGATATTTGTCTGGTCCAGTGACCTTGGTGATAAAAGTTATGATTGAAAGCTACTTATGGCAAGCTTAAATCTGCACTGTAAACAGATTTTTTTGGTTGTTTTTGGTTCTTGGGTCTATGTAGTAGTTAAAACAGATATTTAAATAGCTGTTTTTTGGTATCATTTTAAAAAATCACATTCTGTTCTTTTTTCCCCTTACCATTGTAGTACAGAGCTTTTAAAATTCATCCCACATCCTAAAAATACTAATTATAAAGATTGCTGACCAAGCAAAGTTTTACATCAAAATGTCACCTCATTGCTCTGACCAAAGACTGTCTGTTCTGGTTTTAACTCCTCTCTGTTAAGTTTTTTTTTTTCCAAGCTCCTTTCTGAAAGAAGACCCAGTGCAAAGCGGCCTTTACTTTCTGTTTCCTATTGGTGAATAGACTACTTAGAGAAAATGGGAGTTTAAATGTGAACAGAATGGATTAAGATGACAAGGTTTAATGGGCATTTTCAGTACAGTACTGTATTCAATGAAAAAAAATAGCACAGCTAGGAGCCTCTGACATTGTCTCATGTTTTATGTGGTCTGTTCATAAAATTCCCTTTTTTCCGTTTGTAAGAGTGTTCATCTAACAGAAGAAAATGCTGTAAATATTTGTAACAACATTTTTTTTAACCAGGCCAAAAAAAGGAAAAAAAAGGGTTTTGGGAACAAGTTAACATATAAAGTCGTTTTATATAAAACATTGATTGTCTTGTATATTTTGATAAGCAGCAGTACCAGCTTTCATTTGTAATAGTTTGTGGCATTGGAAGAAAAGGATTCTGTGATTGTTGAAATGAATTATGTTATAATTGCAAAGAGAAGATGAAATATTAAAAAACATATTTTCTAAATGTGTAGTGCATGGTTAATTCAAGTTTCTGTACACTACAGTATATTCCATTTTCTTTCAGTTTGTATATTTGCTGACTATTACTTGATATCTCTAAATCTCTTTTCCTAACCAGTATAGCAATGTAGCATGCCTTTTAATAAATGTCATGACATCTGTACTCTCTTAAAATTTTTCTGTGTTCTTGTCTGTGCTTTGGGTTTCCCCTTGTCTTACCTGTAATTCTAAGGATGTCATATTTTCTTTTTTTCCCCATAGCCATCCATCTAAACTTGTTTTAATTAGAGAATAACAAGTACATATTCAAACTACTTTAAAATTGGAAGAAAAACTAAAGCTACTTTTTTTTTTTTTAACTTGGAAACAATTTTAATTTTTAAGAGTAAAGTGCTTTTTTGGTGTTCCTATAAGGCAACATCTTTTATGGCATGCCCCCTTTAGCACAAACACATGGCACACCATTCTCTCTCTCTCTCTTTCATTCTCACACAGACACACATATACTCCCTAGTACAATGCCAAACCACCTAGAGTAGGAACAGTTTTTCCAGTTTAGGTCATATTTTGGCTTCCTGATGGGATCAGAATACATACACTTTGAGAAGTTGAGATGTGGTCTTGGCATCCAAACCAAGTTTGTGGCCTTATTTTAGCTAAAGAGTAACACAGTTTCCAGCTGGTTGTAGTTTGCTTTTTCTTAAAACAAGTGATTTCTAGGTTCTTTTTAAAGAGTTGTATTGCAGGAGTCTAAGATATTGTATTCTTTTACTCTAGGGTATCTCGGAAGTGGGAATTTATTTTTAGTGAAATAGAAAAATAGGAAACCACTCCTGATCTTTGCTGGCTCCTCTGTAAATCTGTCATTTCCATAAATGTAACTAAATCATTTTCTTTTTTTCCCTAGCATGAGACATTTTAATCAGGAGAAGATAAAATAACCTTATGGCTGAATGGGGCTTTTATAACCTTGATTGACCATGAAATGCTTATTTACCCAGCAGAAAACTTACAGACATCATTAAAAGGTAGAGCGTCATGGAATTTTGGACTGTTTGGACCTTAGGACCTAGTTCAGTCTCTACTTTTCAAAGATAAGCAGCACAGAAAAGGAAGTGACATGTCTAATTGCAGAGTATGGACTACAACTGAGGGCTCCTTGCCTTTATCCAATCCTTTCCATTACTTTTATTGGAATTCTGTACTGCCAAGTGCTGCTTGGGTTATGATCTTGAATTCTTACATGTAATTGGGGCTGGTTATGTGTTCATCTGAAAACTATCAAAGTCAGGACCTTAGAAATTGAATAAGGGATGGGAGATGTTCTGCTGAAGCATAAAAATGCTTACTTACTTCTGAAGAATTTAAAATAAAAATGTTATTTCAAGTTGTGAATTTGAGAAAACTAACTTAAAAAATATAGTTACTGTTTAATACTAATTCAACCCACTAAGTCCTCATTGTACCAGCAATTGAGATAGGTGCTGGGAAAGGTACAAAGAGATAAGACATGGTCACTTAGCTTTTGGAAATATTGTCAGCCTAAATCTATACTTCAAGCAATTTTGAACTCCTTTCTTCAATAGGAAACCCCAAGATTAGCTTTCCTGGTGTTTCTAGTCAAAATAAGTACAACTAAACCTATCCTACAACTAGTTACAAATATATAGCACCACATATACCCTACAATAATTACATACTTTTTACCCCTAGAAATGAGCCATTTCAGAGCAATGATCATTTGAGACAAATGCCATTACTTGAATAGTTGCAGTATCAAACAAGCTGTGCCCAGTTTTTAATGCCCAGTCTCTGTTGATAATTGAACTGAGATATTGGGATGGGTTCAGTTACAAGTCCTATACCCACTTTGTTCACAATTTGCATGCTTTTTCCTACATCTACACTTTTTTCTGTTGTCCTAGTTCAGCTTCTGGTAGAAATTCATCACCATTTGCTTTATGTGTTTCTATCAAAATTTATGCTGAAGTAATAAAATTCTAGTGACAATTTTGTTAGAATTACTGCATTTGTGAGCCATTGGGTTTGGGTGGAGAAACCCTACCTCTGTATAAAGCATAATTAACCAGAAAAAGTTCATGATTCTATGTTCCATGAAGTCTTGTAGGTCTATTTTTTTCCTCCCTATGTTTTTTCTTAGGATATAGACATTGTAACAAGAAAAATTCCTTTAAGGGTTCTCTTGGAATAAATTGTCCTTTGTGAGATTAAGGAAGCACCTGTATCCTTGTCCTTTGCCTAAGATTATAGAATTATTTGCTAATTCTTTGATCCTGCAGAATACAGATGTCAAAATTCTAACCTGCTAAGTGATTATCTTTAACCAAAAGAAAACTGTTATTAGCTATGTTGATATTAGACAAAGTACATATATAGTAAGTGTAATATTATGCATAATATTAGACAAAGTAATGCACACAGTATTAAAGATAGATTTCATAATATACTTATATAATGGAATACTTTATAGTAATGAAAATTAACAAAGCTACATAAAACTACATGTAAGGAGTCCCACAGATATGATATTAAAAGAAGCCATACACAAAAGAATATATATACTTTGTAATTCTACTTACATCAAGTTCAAAGTCAAGGCAATGTTTACCTTTGAAAGGAGATCATTGGGAGAGGGCATGAAAGGGCTTTCTGGTGTGTGGTTAATATTCTTTTTCTTAATTTGGATATCAGTTACTCAGGAGTGTTTACTTCCTGATAATTCATTGAGTTTGTACATTTGTATGCTGTATTTCAGTGAAAAGGATTTTTAAAAAATGATAGCAATCGAAAAATGGAAATACAAACCAATCCCCTTGCTTCTTAAATCAGCTGATGATTCTACCCAGAAAGTAAGCCCCTGTTATAAAGTACCCAGGAAGCCATGGTCGGATTTTCACCCATGGTTTCACTGCTTATGTATGTATTATGCATTGGATTTCTCTGACCATGGCATAACCACAAAAAAAAATGTTTCACAGGCAAAAAATGAAAATGAAACTTATTTTCAAGTGGATTTCACATTTCTGAACAGTTTAGACCCAACCAGATTCAGAAAAATTTCATTAATGCATTTTACTTTTGTTCTTGCAACTTTAAACCTGATCTAGTGGGCTGTTTATTTATTTTTGTTGTTTAGGAGGTACTGGGGATTGAACCTAGGACCTTGTTCATGGGAGGCAGGCACTCAACCACTGAACTACATCTGCTCCCCTGGTGGGCTGTTAAACACCTACCTAGCAATCTAATATCCTTAGAAACTTTATACTACAAAAGCTTAGCAAAATTTTTTGTCATTAAGATTTATAAATATATACACATAGAGTAGTCTGATAACCACCTCCACCCCTCATGCACAAATACGCAATTGCAATTAATGGCCAATCTTGTTTTATCTGTTCTCCATCTTCCCAAATTTGAATACAACCATCATATTTCATTTGTAAACATTTCAGATACATCTTTTAAAAATCCTAAAAATTTATAATTTCTTCTTAGCACCATTTTGGTTCAACTGTCCCTGATTGTCTCAATATTTTGTATTTTATTCTAAACAGGATCAAAATAAGCCCATACATAGCAGTTGTTGATTGGTCTTTAATGTCTTTTAATGCTTTATATAGTTTCCCTCTTTTTAAGAACCTGAGTTGTTTATTTAGGTCAATAAAATTCTCACAGCCTGTATTTCACTGATTACATCCCCATGATATTATTTATTAGGTTCCTTCTCCCTGCCCCCTCTAAATTTTCTGCTGTAGGATCTGTTGGAACTTCCTTTCTCCCTGGCTCTTTTTTTTTTTTTGGCAAGAGTACTTCTTAGAGGGTATATATCTCTGTGTTTTCTTGTGATGCTAGTAGACAATGATTGCACTGAAGGTGTAAAGAACTGGTATGTTCTTTCTTTCAGCTTGAAAATGCTCACAAACTAAAGAATTTACCGGATTCATTGCCATCTAATGTTTTTAAACATCTCAATGTGGTCTAAGAATAATGACTATCAACCCCAGATTCTTCAGAAAAATCATACTATTTTTGTATTTTTCAGAATACAACTTAACAGTTTTTAATTTTAAAAATGTAGTTCCTAGGGCTACAAAGTTGAAATCTCATGTGCTTGGTGTATGACAAATTAGTTCACTATTAGACTGAGTCTAGTCTGTAAAGACTGAAGAGATCTGTGGGTCCTAATGGTAACCCTTGTTGACTAAGAACCAGGGTTTTTCTTTCTAAATAAAACCCCATGTGGAGACCAGCATACAGTAGATTATCTGTTGAATAAATAAGGATTTGCCTTTTCTTTTAATCTTGTAGGAGCTTTTGCTGGAACCAGCTCCAGATTCTTTCCTCTAACAGTCCCTATCCTCCACCTCTGAAGCAAAACCACTGAGACCATTATAGATCCAACCCTGTTGCTTTTGTTAATTGGATAGTAACCTGGTCCAACAGCCTGTCTGAGCCAAGCAGCCACTTGATGAATGAAATACACAGAGCTGAGTGGATATTTACAGAAAGAAATGGGAACTGTGCCTCAAACCACCAAAAAACCTAACCTCCACTTCACCTTAGGGCTTTGGGAATTTAGTGACAAACTCTCAGCAGCACAACTATCTCCTAGAATGTATGGACATGGATCCTTACCCTCACAAGCTATTGCCATGCGATGATACATTTTGAGAGTAGCCATGATTTCTTCTGTGATGTCCCCCAAGTGCATAGATTTCCCAGATAAAGCCAATCTTTAGGAAGCCAAAATATTTCCCTACACTTCCACTTTCCTAGGAGCGCAAAACCTTGTTCAGAAAATATTTAGGACCTTAGGATACAGACTTTGAGAAGAGCCTATTTACCAGATATTACTGAGTTAGGGGGCTATTTGTGCAGGTTAAAAAAAAAAAAAGGGGGGAATTGAGACTGCCAGGTACTCTAAAATTCTTAAATTGGTAAAATATATATTTAATTGTCTTACAAAAGACAGTGTATATGAATTAACATTTAATTTATTAATGGAAACTAGCAAAATGACAAAGTTGGATAGAAAAGAATATGACGAAACAGTTTGCATATAATTGGGAAAGGAATGCTGAAATAAGATTTGAAATTAGATTTAAAATCAGTTAACCTCCTGCAGGCATTTAAATATAGTATATGAGGTTCTCTACTGGACATAAAAATAAATCCACACGTTTACTGATTTTCTACAAGTTATCTTCTAAAAGAGTATTGTAAATCACAAAATCATTTTGTAATATTTCCAAGTTTGGATAATTTTCCTCCATAAATGAAATAGCCACTTGGAATTTAATACATATTGTCCTTCATTCTTGCTCTCCTTGAATTTTGCCAGCCCTAGATCTTTAAAGAAATGGCTCTCTGAGGGACTTAAACTAGATTTAGAATCGGAAAATTTCTAGAGTGAAAGAAAATTTTTAAACCTGATGTAATCTCTCCGTTGCCCCAGCTTCCAGGGGAAGCAGGATTCTATGACCTGTTTTTACCAATAGGTGCTTGTATACCTGAGCAGCATCCTTATTCATCAGAGAACTTCATCAAAGAGAGCCAGGCCTTACAGTTCTGGTTTGAGTTCATTTACCTGCAGAATCAGGAAAGTGTGCATGGGTTAAAGCTGAATTTCCAATAATGTCTGTCCCACATAGAGCAACCAAGTACTTCTTTCAAGAATGGTAACCTACCTAACTGGTAATGATGAAGAAAAAGATTTTTTAAATGCTGATAATAATTAAGTGATTTGAGGGCCCTTTTAAAGATGGGAGTGAGAAACTTCATGGTTCCATTCCCCCCACAGAAGCATTGAACATCCAACAAAAACTGGCAGAAATATCTTCTCAAACACCCAAAAACAAAGGCCTGCAGAAGCAGGGCAAGCACGGAAGTGGAAAAAAAGGTTGCTTAAAGCGATAGGACACCTCTGTGAAGATGGCAGACTAGAAAGATACAGGACTTTTTTCTCTCCCAGAAAAATAGCTAGAGGAGAGGCTTAAAAGGAAAAAAGAAATTATGGTTTAGGACATCAGGCGAACGCTGGACACTGCCCAGAAGAGAGGGACAAAGGAAAAGAATCGCAATGGCAAAACTGAGCTAAAATCAGCAGCTGCTACTGCCAGCATCCTTCCCCTCTCCGCCCACCCCCAACTAAAGACATTTTTGAATTCTCAGACCTCTAGGCCAGCTACAGACAAACCTGGAATCCAAAGCCTCAGGGATCCACCACCCCAAGAAAGGGGAGAGAGAGGGACATAGCCTAAGGCTGACTCAGCTTTTGACCCACAAATTTGGTGTGCTGTGTCCCACCGCCCTTCCAGGGCCAGGTGGGCCTATGCCATTGTTGTTTGCCTTGGGAGCCAGCTTGAGATTAAAGAGATCCGACCTTGATCTCCCTCTCTACTATCTGGGAATGATTGTTGAGGATGCAAAGGAGAGTGGATTTATTTTCTACCTGGGAAAAGGAAGGGGACTGCCAGCAAAGGCTAGAGAACTGTCTGGGAAAGTTTGAAAAACAAGGCTTCTAGCTTCCAGGCAGGATCCTGTATCACATTGATCCAGTCGGTGTTGCAGCAAAGAAATTGCAACCAGGTATTAAACTAAGGGGTGCCAAAGAGCACCACTGCTGGCGGACCAAGGAAGTGCACATGAGGAAATTAAAAGTAAATAAGAGAGGCGTTTTCTGGCCTTTATAGCCCCACTCCCCAAGGCCCTAGGAAGTGGGTCTGCAACCCATTACTGGGTCCAGAGCCCAGGTTCGAGCAACTAACTGGGACAATCCTAATGAACCAGGTTGGACCAAGAATGGAAGAACAGCAGTAACAGCCTCCTGCCACTACATCCCTACAAAAGAGAGAAATTGAACATCTGAGTAAACTACCATCTGTAAGAAAGAAATCTTTTGGAAGAAAATAATGCTTATCTGTGGAGAAAAAAAGAATTTATTCTCAAAGAAGGGGCGCACAACTAGAACATGTGGCTGGTGCACTGAACAAAGGAAAATGACTTAATTTATACTCCTAAATTTAGCATGTAAGCCCTTCTGTTTCTCTATAGATTGGATACTTCAGAGGTTACAGCTTATCCAAGTGGTCTAACTTGCCCACACAAGTCCCCCAGTTTTTGATTAACAGCTTCCCCATATCACATTCCAACCATTTGGGCTTTTACCTGCTCCTTTTGCCAATTAAGGAATGGAATTTAATGCTGAATTGATATTGACTTAGCTCTTTCTTGTGTATCCTTTTTGCTGGCTATAGGACTGGCTTAAGCTGGTTTCCTTTGTTTTTGCTTAACTGGGGAGTGGGAGACTGAGGCAGTAGGCTGCTAGGCTACATTAATTAATATTTTCTTCCTTCTTGCTTTATATTGTTTTATGTGAAAAGTAAACTGAGCTCCATCTCTTTACACATCCTACTCAGATGCCTAGACATCAGCAAAAAATTACGAGCCATACTAAGAAAATGGAAGACATGGCCCAAGAAAAGGAATATAACAAAGCCCCAGAAGAGATGCAGGATTTAAGACAACTAATTAATGAGTTGCACACAGATTTCCAAAATCAAATTAATGAGTTGAAAGACAATATAGCTAAAGAGACAGATAACATCAAGAAGACATTGAGGGAACAAAGAATTTGAAATCCTGAATAGAAAAGTAACAGCGCTCATGAAAATTAAAGACACAATAAGTGAGATTAAAAAGCACATTAGAGGCATACAACAGCAGACTCAAAATGGTAGAAGAAAGTAAAGTGATACCAAAGACAGCAGCTGAAATTTAAAAGAACAGAGGAAGAAAAGAATGGAGATAATTTAGCAGGGGCTCAGGGAGTTGAATGACAACATGAAATGCAACAACAGACATGTCATGGGCGTTCCAGAAGGAGAAGAGAAGGGAAAAGGGGCAGAAAGAGAATCTGAGGAAATAACAGCTGAAAATTTCCCAAATCTCATGAAATAAATGGACTTACGTGTCCAAGAAGCACACTGTACCCCAATCAGAATAAATCTGAATAGAACTACTCTAAGACACATACTATTCAGAATGTCAAAGATTAAAGAGAAAATTATCAGAGCAGCAAGGAATGACCAGTAAGACTTAGTCCAGATTTCTCATCAGAAACTGTATTAGTCAACCAAAAGGGGTGCTGAATTTATTTGAGGTAGAAGCTTGCGGTCACAAGGCCCTAAAGAGTCCAACTAAAGGTACCATAAGAAGTACCTTCTCACCCAAACTCATTTGTGTCTGCAAGGGTTCAGCCTTCCTTCTTCATCTTAAGGCTCTGTAGTCCCACCTTCTTCCAATCTAAGCTCTAGGCTGGTTTATGACTCATCTCTCTCTCCCTAGAAATTGTTTCTTTCCTAGCTCAACTGCTCTGTTCTCTTTACAAGGTCAGCTAAACTATCGGGCTCATCTGCCTGAGCTGCAGGATCCTCTGTTTATCTTCTCTATATCTACTTCTATGTGTTCTTGATTGAGCATCCGTTTATATAGCCTACCAAGGTGGGTGAGGACTCAACCCTCATGCCCTAATGAGGTGGTCGAATCAAAGCCCTAATCTTAATATAATTTAATCAAAGCATCTCAGCTGAATCTAATACAAGCAAAGGGTATCATACCCAGAAGAAGAGATCAGTTTACAGACATAATCAGTATCTCCTTTTTGGAATTCATAATGTCAAACTGCCACAGAAATCATGGAGGTGAGAAAACAGTAGTATGAAACAATTAGGATACTGAAAGAGAAAAACTCCCAGCCAAGAATTTTTTATCCAGCAAGATTGTCCTTCACATATGAAGGTGAGTATAAAATACTCACAAACAAACAGAAACTAAGAGAGTTCATAAAAAAGAATTCACATTGGCAGGAAATTTTAAAGGAAGCCTTAGAGCCTGAAAGAAAAAGACAGGAGAGAGAGGCTTGGAGGAGAGTATAGAAAAAAGAATAGCAGAAAGATAACAAAAGGATAGAAGATGAAAATATAATATGAAATACGAAAACCAAAAAACAAAATGGTGGAAGTAAATAATGCATTTACAGTAATATCATTGAATGTGAATGAATTAAAATCCTCAATCAAAAGGTATAGGCTGACGGAATGGATAAAATGACATGAGCCATCCATATGCTGCTTCCAAGAGACTCACCTCAGTCCCAGGAACCGCTGAAAGTGAAAGGTTGGAAAAAGATACTCCATGCAAATAGTAGCCAGAAAAGAGCAGGGGTAGCTATACTAATATCAGACAAAATAGATTTTAAATGCAAAAAAAGTTGAGAGATACAGAAGGCCATTGTATATTAATAAAAGGGACAATCCACCAGAAGACAAACTCTGGCAAAACTGAAAGGAGAAATAGACATCTTTACAATAATTGTTGAAGATTTCAACACAGCACTCACATCATTACAAAGAATAACTAGACAGAAGATCAACAAGAAAACAGAGAACTTAGAACAATATGATAAATGAGTTAAATCTAACAGATTGATGTAGAATGTTACATCCAAACTCAGTGGGTTATACATTCTTAAGTGCCCATGGATCTTTCTTCAGGATAGACCACATGTTAGGTCACAATGCAGTTCTCCATAAATATAAAAAGATTGAGATTATACAAAGGACCTTCTCAGATCATAATGCAATGAAACTGGAAATCAATAAAGCAAAGAAGTAAGTTCACAAATGTGTAGAGGCTAAACAACACAGTCCTAAATAATCAGTGAGTCAAAGAAGAAATTGGAAATGAAATCAGTAAGTATATTGAGACAAATGAAAATGAGAACACAACTTATCAAAATTTATAGGATACAGGGAAGGCAGTATTGAGAGGGAAATTTTTAGACTATATTAAAAAAAAAAAAAAAGAGCTACAATCAAAGATGTAATTGAGCAACTGGGGAAACTAGAAAAAGAACAGCAAACTAATCCCAAAGCAAGCAGAAAGAAAGATATAATAAAGTTTAAAGCAGAAATAAATGAGATTGAGAACATCAACAACAACAAAAACTATTTTTTAAAAAGACAGTTCAAAAAAGGAAGAACCAGTAGATAAAATCAACAAAAGCAAAGTCAGGTTCTTTGAGAAGATCAATAAAATTGACAAATCCCTAGGTAGACTAACAGAACAAAAAGAGAGAAGGTGCAAATAAATACAATCAGAAATGAAAGGGGGTAAAGTTATGAATGACCCCAAAATAAAAAGGATCAAGAGGATATTATGAGAAACTGTATGCAACAAACTTCACAACCTCGATGAAATGGACAAATTCCTAGAAATGCACTAACAGCCTACACTGATGCTACAGGCCTACACTGATGCTACAAGAAACAGAAGAACTGTTTTAACAAATTAATCACATTTAAGAGGTTGACTTTGTCATAAAAAAATCTCCTAACTAAGAAAAGTCCAGGTCCAGATGGCTTCACAAGTGAATTCTAGCAAGCATTTCAAAAAGAATTATCACCAATCCTGTTTAAACTCTTCCAAAAAAATTGAAAAGGAGAGAAAATTACCCAATTCTATGAAGCTAACATCACCCTAATACCAAAGCCAGATAAAGACAGTACAAAAAAATTACAGATGAATCTCTCTAATGAATGTAGATGCAAAAATTCTCAACAAAATATTTGCCAATCAAATCAAAAAGCATATCAAAACACTTATACATCACTACCAAGTGGGATTTATTCCTGGTATGCAAGACTGGCTCAACTTAAGAATATCAGTCCGGGAAGTGGACTTGGCCCAATGATAAGGCGTCTCCCTGCCACATGGGAGGTCCGTAGCTCAAACCCCGGGCCTCCTTGACCTGTGTGGAGCTGGCCCATGTGCAGCGTGTCAAGGCTGCGCACAAAGAGTGCCCTGCCACGCAGGTGTGTTCCCCTCGTAGGGGAGCCCCACACGCACAAGGAGTGCGCCCCGTAAGGAGAGCTACCCAGCGCGAAAGAAAGTGCAGCCTGCTCAAGAACGGTACCACACACACGGAGAGACCTCTGATAAGGATAGAAGCGGTCACAGAAGAACACACAGCAAATGGACACAGAGAGCAGACAACTGGGGGGGGGGGAATAAATAAAAAATAAATCTTTTAAATCAATCGATGCCATACATCATATTAACAAACTGAAGGGGGAAAAAACCCACGTGATCATCTTGATTGATGCAGTAAAGGCATTCAACAAACCCAGCATCTTTTCTTGATAAAAACAGAAGATTTATAGAAGGAAAATCCTCAGTATTATAAAAGGGATATATGAAAAACCCATAGCCAACATCGTACTCAATGGGGAAAGGTTGAAAGCTTTCCCTCTAAGGTTGGGACCAAGACAAGGATGCCCACTGTCGCCATTGCTGTTCACGATTGTACTAGAAGTTGTAGCTAGGGTAATTAGACAAGCAACCAACCAACAAACAAAATAATGGCAGATAGGAAAAGAGGAAGTAAAACTCTTGCTACTTGCAGATGATGTGATCAAATATTTAGAAAATTCTGATATGTCTACAACAAAGCTACTTAAGCTATTAATGATAAATGAGTTCAGCAAAGTGGCAGGATACAAGATCAACATGCAAAGATCATTAATGTTTTTGTACATTAGTATTAAACAGTCTGAGGAGGAAATCGGGGAAAATCCATTTACAATAGCAACAAAAAGAGTCAAATACCTCAGAATCAATTTAACCAAAGAAGTACAGGACCTATGTGCAACAAACTACAAAACAAAGCTAAAAGAAATCAATGAAAACCAAAAACAATTGGAAAGACCTTCCTTGTTCATGGATTGAAAGACTAAATATTGTGAAGATGTCAATCCTACCCAGACTAATTTATAGATTCAATTCAATACCAATCAAAATTCCAACAGCCTACTTTATAGAAATAGAAAAAGCAATGACCAAATTCATTTGGAAGGGAAAGTTCACCCAAATAGTCAAAAGCATCCTAAAAATGAAGAGTGACACGGGAAGAATTTCACTACCTGTCCTTGAAACATATTATAAAGCCACAGTTGTCAAAACAGCATGGTACTGTAATAAAGATAGACACACATCAATCATTGGAATAGAATTTAGAATGCACAAATAAACCCTCACCTCTATGATCAACTGGGTTTTTTTTTAAAAAAAGATTTATTTATTTATTTAATCCCCCCCCCCCCCCCCCGGTTGTCTGTTCTCTCTGTTTTCTGTCTATTTGCTGCATCTTGTTTCTTTGTCTGCTTCTGTTGTCAGCGGCTCGGCAAGTGTGGGCGGCGCCATTCCTGGGCAGGCTGCACTTTCTTTCGTGCTGGGCGGCTCTCCTTACGGGGCGCACTCCTTGTGCGTGGGGCTTCCCTACGCAGGGGAGACCCCTGCGTGGGGCGGCACTCCTTGCGCACATCAGCACTGCGCATGGCCAGCTCCACACAGGTCAAGGAGGCCCGGGGTTTGAACCGCGGACCTCCCATGTGGTAGATGGATGCCCTAACCACTGGGCCAAGTACGTTTCCCGATCAACTGGTTTTTGACAAACCTACAAAGTCCATGTTACTGGGACAAAGCAGTCTCTTCAATAAATGGTGCTGGGAGAATCAGATATCTATAACCAAAAAATGAAAGAGCACCCCTATCTCCCTCCCTTACAAGAATCAGGTAAAAATGGATCAAAGACCTACATGTAAAAGCCAGGATTATAAAACTACTGGAAGAAAATGTAGGGAAACATCTTAAGAATCTTGTGGTAGGTGGTGGTTTCTTGGACCTTACACCAAAAGCACTCAACAGAAGAAAGATGGGACCTCTTCACAATTAAACACTTTTGCAACTTACAGGACTTTGTCAAAAGGGTGAAAAGGCAGCCCACTCAATGAGAAATTATTTGGAAATCATATGTCCACTTAGGATTTAATATCCATGATATATAAAGCGATGATACAACTTAGCAATAAAAAGACAAACGACCTAATTTTAAAATGGGCAGAAGACCTGACTAGACATTTGTCCAAAGAAGAAATACAAATGGCAAAAAAACAGGAAAAAAAGTTCAACATCACTCATGATTAGGGAAAAAGAAATCAAAACTACAGTGAGTTATCATTTCACACCTATGATAATAGCCACTATTAAAGACAGAGAACTCCAGGTGTTGGAGAGGCTGTGGAGAGATAAGAACACTGACTCCCTGTTGGTGGGAATGTAGAATGGTACAACCACCGTGGAAGACTGTTTGGCAGTTCCTAAAGAAGTTGAATATAGATTTGCCACGTGACCATGCAATACCACTACTGGGTATATACCCAGATGAACTGAGAGCAGTGCCTTCAACAGACATCTGTACACTGGTGTTCATAACAACATTATTCATGATTGCCAAAAGTTGGAAACAACCCAGGTGTCCATCAACTGATGAATGTATAAACAAACTGGTATATTCACACAGTGGAATATTTTGCAGCTTTTAAAAGAAATGAAATAGTAAAGCATATGACAATATGGATGAACCTGGAGGACATTTGTTGAGTGAAGCAAGCCAGATACAAAAGAATAAATACTGTGCTACTATGAACTAAATATATTGTGTAACATGTTGTATGATTCCATTCATATAAAATGTAAAAATAAATCAATTTATAAATGTGAAATTTGATTAGTGGTTATTTAGGGCTAGGGAAGGGGTATAGACTTTCTTTTTAGAGTAATGAAATTGTTCTAAAATTTTTTGTGATGAATGCACAACCTTGTGATTGTACTAAACCCACTGATTGTACATTTTTGATAGATTGTATGGTATGTGAATATATCGCAATAAAAGTGCTTAATAAAAAAAAGTGATAGGATCTTGTGGCACCCTGTCTGGCCACTTTTCTAACCCTCACTCATTGAGCACTGACTCAACTGTGATCCCAGTGCAGGTCCCTGGTCCCAGTTCCAAAGCATTTATCCTCATGAGAAACTCTCATGCTCTAACTGGGAGCATGAATGTCTGGCACAGTTTGACTGGTGACAGCATGAGGGAATGAACCAGGATACTCATCACAGGCTCGTTTTTCCATAACTTGCTCTGTCAATAGAAAGCAGCTCACAGAACTCTTCTATAAAACTAAGAGAGCAGTCAAATCGTGGCTGTGTGGGTCTGGGCTGCTGACTATGGGACATACAGTGCATGAAACCATGAGGACATTTTTCCTAGGAAAGAGGGGACTCATATCTGTATAAACAGAGGAATTCCTAAAATAAAACTCATTTAGCCTAAGACAAGGGATTAGGAGGCCTCATTGCTTTGGTCTGGGGCTATTCTCAACTGATTATATGATAAGCCCTGAAGGAGAGCACTTAGGTCAATCTCCATATTGTAAAAGGTGTATTTCTTTTTTCTTTATTAGCTCCTGGCACTCAAGGCAAGTTCTGTCATGACACTAACTAGATACAAACTTTTAAGAAACATAGACCTACGGCCTAAATTTCAGCAATAACAAAATATCAAAGTGTCCAGGTTTCAACAAAAGATTACAGAACCTAAAAAGAATCAGGAAATGACCCAGGCAAAGGAGATTAAAGCATTAGAAACCACTGATGAATAAGACCAGACATGGGACATACCAGACAAAGACTTTTAAAAAATGGTTCTAAATATACTCAAAGAGCTAACAGAAACTATGGACAAAGACCTAATGGAAATCAGGAAAATGATTGATGATCACAAATAGAATATCAATAGAGAGATAGGAATTATGAAAAGGAAGCAAACAGAGCTGAAGACCACAGTAACAGAAATTTATAACTCCCTAGAGGGTTCAGCATTAGATTGGAGCAGACAGAAGAAAAATCAATGAGCTTGAAGATAAGACAATTGAAATCACCCAGTCTGAGGTACAGAAAGAAAAGTGAACAGATCCTAAGGAACCTGTGGGACACCATCAAACTACTAACATATGTATTGTGGGAGTCCCAAAAGGAGAAGAGAGAAAAGGGTAGAGAGAATATTCAAAGAAATAATACTGAAAACTTCCCAAATTTAACAAAAGACATGAATCTATACACCCAGGATGCTCAACAAACTCCAAACAGGATAAACCCAAATAGACCATGTTGCTATATATTATAATCAGATTGTTGAATGTTGATGATAAAGAAATAATTCTGAAAACCACAAGAGAAAAGCAATATGTCACATACAAAAGATCCTCAATAAGATTAAGCACTGATTACTCATTGGAAAATGTGGCGTTCTGGAGCTATGCACCCCAGAAAAACATGTTCTTAAACTTAATCCACTTCTGTGGGTGCGAACCCATTTTAAGTAGGACTTTTTGATGATATTACTTCAGTTAAGGTGTGGCCCATCACAATTAAGGGTCTTAATCCTATTACTGGAATCCTTCATAAGCAAATGAAATTCCGACAAAAAGAGAGAAAGCCACAGAGGGAACAGCCAGAGCTAAGAGTCAACAGAACCCAGAAGAGAATGGAAAGGCCAGAAGAGTGCTGTGTGTATTGCCATGTGACAGAGAAGCCAAGGACCAAGGGTAGCTGGCAGCCAGCCCTAGAACATAAGTCTTAATTATGCCTTGATTTGCACTTGATTTAGACTTCTGGCTTCAATACCAATGAGATCTTAAATTCCCACTGTTTAAGCCAACCCATGTGCATATAGAGAACTAAAACAGAAAGCATGGAGGCAAGCAAGCAGGGGAAGGACATGTTTAAAGTGTTGAAAGCAAATAATTGCCACCAAAGATTCTAAATCCAGCAAAATTTTCTTTCAATAATGAAGGAGACAACACATAACAAGAGCTGAGGGAGTTCCTCACCATGAGACTGACCCTACAAGTGATGCTAAAAAAGAGTTCTGCTGATTAAAAGGAAAGACTAGTGGACAATAGATTGAAGCCACATGAAGAAATAAAGGTATCTGGTGAGGGTAATGACATGGGTAAATATAAATGCCAACACTATTGTATTATTGGTTTGTATCTCCATTTTATAGTTCCTAGGGGATCTAAAAGGCAAATGTGTAAAATGTAATGATAAATCACACATAATTTGTGACAAGAACTATGTAAAGGTGGGGGAATGGTGGGGTATAGGAATATAGTCTTTATACTATCAAAGATAAGTTGGTATCAAAGCAAATAGTGTTATATATATATATTTAAAGACTTATTTATTTACTCCCCCCTTTCCTCTCCCCCTCCCTATCCCCCCAGCTTGCTGTTTTTGCTGTCTGTATCCATTCTTTGTGTGGTCTTCTTTTCTTAATTTTTTCTCCTTTAGGATTCATTGGGATTTGATCCTGGGGACCTTTGACATGGAGAGAGGTTTCCTGTTAGCTGCGCCACCTCAGTTTCTGGTTTCTGCTGCACTTCAACTCTCCCCTTCGTCTCTCTCGTTGCGTCATCATCTTGCTGTGTGACTCACTTGCACAGACACTGGTAGCTCACCGCGCGGGTACTCAACTCACCATGCACGCACTGGCTTGCTGCGCAGGCACTGACTTACCACACGAGTGCTAGCTCACCATGCAGGCACATTTTCTCTTCTTCTTTTTCACCAGGAGGCCCCAGAGAACAAAACCAGGTCCTTTCATATGGTAGGCGGAAGCCCTATCACTTGAGCCATATCTACTTCTGAGGAGTGTTATATATTTATTATTTTAAATGTAAGTCCCTTGGTTAACTACAAAGAAAATATGGGAGAATATGCAAGCTCATGGAGACCGAAATTAGGGTACAGGTTGCCAGGGGCATGGGACAGGGGAAATGAGGAGTTAATGCATAATGGTTTAATGCATAATGGGTGCAGGGTTTCTGTTTAGGGAGATGGGAAAGTTTTAGTAATGGAAGGTCACAAGGGTACACACAATATAATGAAGGTAATTAATCCCACTGAATACTATGCTTGGGAGTGGTTGAGATAGGAAAGTTTATGTTGTGTATGTGTTCTCACAATAAAAATTTTAAAAAGAGCAGCTAAAGAGACAATACAATTAAGTGTAATACATGATCCTGGACAGGATCTATGGTGGTTTGAAGCTGTATATACCTCAGAAAAACATGTTTTAACATTTAATCCATTTCTGTGGGTGTCAACCCAGTGTAAATAGGACTTTTTGCTGAGGCTACTTCAGTTCAGATGTGACCCACTTCAGTCAGATGGATCTTAATCCTACTCCTGGAGTCCTTTATAAGCAGAATGAAATTCAGACAGAGAGAGAGCAAGCAACAGGAAGTAAAAAGCTGAAACCAATAAAACGTGGATGAGAAGGGAAAGACCAGGAGATGCTGCCATGTGTCTTGCCATGTGACAGTGGAGCCAAGGATCGCTAGCAGCTAATTCCAGAATGCCAGTCTTTGGGAAGAAAGTTTCGCCTTGATGATTCTTTGATTTGGACTTTCTTTTAGCCTTGAAACTGTAAGGTAGTAAATTCCCATTGTTTAAGTCAACACATTTAGTGGTATTTGCTTGAGCAGCCCGGAGAACTAAAACAGAATCCTTAGCAAGGGAGGAGAAGAGACTCAAAAGGACATTTTTGGTATTTCTGACCAAGTAGCCAAAGACAATCAGCAAAAAGCATTCTCTGCCAAATAAATGCCGTATGCAAAAAAAAAAGTAATTGTTGGATATTAAAAAAATGGAATATATTAATAGACTGTAAAGTTTATGTGAATGTTAAATTTCTTGAACTGGATAACTGCACATAAGGTGGTAAAATAAGTGAATATCCTTGTTCTTAGGAAATGTACATGGAAATATTAGTGTTCAAGGAGCATGGTGTATACAACCTACATTCAAGTGTTCAGAAAATGGATTGAAGAGGATATGGTGCAAGCAAACAACAAGCAAACAAACGAAAAAGCCAACTCATGGGAGCCGGTGTGGCTTGGTGGTTGAGCACTGGCTTCCCACATATGAGGTCCTGAAAAAAAAAGGCAAGAATAAATACTTAAAAAAAATGGGTTGACAGGCATACAGATAGATGACTAGTTAAAGGATTGAAGGGTAAATGATAGAATGATTCCGTAAATGTTTCAAAATGTTAAAATTGGTGAATCTGAGTATCTGGGGGGGGGAGTGGCTAGAGGTATGTTGGAATTCTGTGGCTTTGTATCCCTGTCCTATAAGGCTTGAAAGTAGCACAAAATAAAAAGTTAAAAAATTTTGAGACAAGCCTTGCTGCATACCTCTGATAAAGATATAAATTGTTACAATTTTACTGTAAGTCAGTTTGAAAATATATATCAAAAGCCAAAAAATGTTCATTACTACATTCGCTATAATAATGGAAAATTAGAAACAACTTTAAATGTCCAACAATCGTTTTATCTAGCAATAAGACACTGAAAAATAAACTATGTTTTTACAATGGGACTCTAAGAAGTCTTTTAAAAAGTGATATTACAGGCATACCTTGTTATATTGTGCTTCACAGATGCTGCATTTTTTACAAATTAAAGTTTTATGGTGATCCTGCGTGAAGCAAGTCTTTTGGTGCCAGTTTTTCAACAGCATGTGCTTACTTGGTATCTCTGTTTCACATTTTTATTAAGGTATGTATATTGTTGTTGTCTTTTTTAATAATGCTATTATACACTAACAGACTACAATGTAGTGTAAACATAACTTTTATATGCACTGGGAAACCAAAAAACCCATGTGACTTGCTTTATTGGATATTTTATTTTTTTGCAGTGGTCTGGAAGCAAACCCACAGTATTTCTGAGGTATGCCTGTACAAAAGAATATTTCTTGACATGGAAAAATTTTTATATAATGTATATTGCTAAGTGTAAAAGATCAGAAATCACCATGCATGGTTTTACAGTTCAATATTTAAAAATCAACATGTCTGAAAAGGAACATAGCAAATGCTGTTGGTTACTGCCTCAATAGCCATCTTCCATCCCCAACCTCACACACTTGCAGTGTTCTCCCTTGCTAACAGATTGTCTGTTCTTTGTAGTCATGTGCTCAGAAAAGTTGACTTGTCTAACAGTTTGAAGCTTTTTTGTGAATTCCAGAAGAGATCATGTTCTTGGAGCTAATCCACTCCCGTGGGTGTGGGACCCTCTAATTGGATTCAATTCAGTTGGGGGTCTTTGATTGGAGTACTTCAGTGAGGTATGACCCAGGGTGAGTCTCAGTCCTCTTGCTGAAGTCTTATATAAATGGGAGAAACATGCAGAGACACACAGAGAAATAGAACTGTAAGCCATTTTTACCCTGCCATGTGAGAGAGGACTCCAGGATCACCTACAGCTGCAGAAAGACTGAGACATCTTAAGCATCTGAGAGCAATGCTGAAATCAGTGGATCGGCCAGAATCTGAAGAGACATGGCCTGGGGAGAGATGAACCATGTGCCTGAGTGCCCCACAGCCGAGCTCAGGGAGAAAGTGAGCCTGGAGGAGGAGGCAGAGCCTGGCCACCATTTTGCCTTGCCACGTGGCAGGACTAGGGTTTGCCAGCAGCTGACTTTTGGTGAGACAGCATCTCTGATGATGCCTTGATTTGGACATTTTCACAGCCTCAGAACTGTAAGATTATACCCTAATAAATTATCTTTATAAAAACCAACCTATTTCTGGTATTTTGTATTGGCAGCTTTTAGCAAACTAAAACAACTTGACTAATCTAATCCAAACATGTCAGGCCTATTTCCCCTTCCTGGTGGCTGGTTTAGAAGTGGATACTTGATATGCCAGAAGGTCTTCTGGGATAGGAAGGAACAGTCCCTGTTTGGTTGACTATTGAATATGGGTATGTCTGGAACTGTAGTAGCTAGCCATCTTGACCTTTGAGGATGGCAGGGAAGAGCGGTGGAAAGATGTGGATCTTTGTTGAGCTTGTTGAACTGTTGAATTAACCAACCCTGGGAGTGCCCATGTCTGGACTCCTTATAATGTAAGATAAAATTTCTTATTGTTTGAACCATTTTGATTTGTGTTTCCCAATATTTATAGTTGAAAGCATGCTACATGATTCAAAGACATTTTTGAAGATGTTAACAGAAGCTCTCTCTGGATGGTGGGATTACAGATAATTTTCTTTGTGCTTCTCTGTATTTTTTCCATGTGTACATTTTTCTAACAAGAAATTCAGTAATTGTTTTTTGTTAGCTTCATAAAGGGGGCTATTGGAGCAATTAAATGAGGAAGACACCACAGCCCCAGCCTGTGAAACCTAGAAAAGCCTGGATATTCTGGGGAGGACAGCTATCTTCCATTTTTCTTTTACAAATTTTCAATTGTATTTATTTATATTAAGTAATTCCATATTCATAAATATACAGGCCTGTCTCCTACCACCTTGCCCAGGCCTCTTTCCCATTCCTGTCCAGGTCTATCTTCTGGATGTTAATGCCTGGACCAATTTGTCTGTTAAGAATAAATCCTAGTGGTTTCGATCATCGTTGTGACATAGATTTAGGAACAGCGGGATCTAAGCAGACCCTCATGATTAGGACCAGGGCCAGCACAATGGTCCTGTCTTTGTTTTATTTATTTATTTTAAATATTTATTTACTTATTGGTCTTTGTTTGTGTCAAACATGCCTGTTGCCCATAGAAAACTTGCAGGTGGATTGTTCTAAATTCCGAAATACTGCCCTCTATTTGCCCACCACCCCATGCACTTTTTTCACCTTAGGCTCAGAGACTCTCGCAACATGAGTGCCACCCGTTATTTTATCTGATAATCTTCATTAGTAGAGATGACATCAAGTCATACAGTCCTCTTGGAGCCAGGTTTTGTCCAGGCTCTTGACTAAGTTGCAAGAAATGAATTCCAAGAGCAAGCCATGTTGATTAGGCCAGTAATTTTTTAAGGTAGGGAGGGAAGAGAAATGGGAAAATTAACAGATCATGGGTCCCAGGTAGGGGAAGGGGCTGACAAGTGATCGAGTGGGCCGATTTACAGATTACAGTTCCCCATTATATATGACAGATGGCCAGGTTTTACTTGTGTAGCCATCATGGCAGGGAAAAAATGGTGAGAGCAGGGTGCAGAAGGCAGGAACAAGGCAGGAACAGGCACAGGGACAGCACTGGGACAGGGCAAAGCAAGAGAGAGCAAAAGGCCTTTGTGCTTGCTTTTTAAACCATTATTTTGCCCCTTTGCTAATGGCATGGGAGGAGTCGCAGCTGTTTGCCCTGTTGATTGATTACCAAACCCATCGATCCCACAGGAGGGCCCAATGGTAAGACCCCTGGAGAATTTCTGGGACCTCTCCTGGCTTCCGGAGGAAATCTTGTTCCGAATGGGGGTTCTCATGAGAGTCTCCCAGCCGCCACCCTGGGGGTACTGAAGAACACATGTTCAAGGGCAGAGCTTTTCCTGCCAGGTTCCAGATCCATCTATTGATTCCCTGTCTAGCCTGCTTCACTCTGACCCCTATTCCCCAGATTTATTCAATTTTGATGGCTATTCTACCTCCACCCCTGCCTGAAATAGTGGCTATGATCTCCAAATAGAAACAGTATAGCAGTTAGGAATGCTTTTAGCTGTAAGTTGCCAATATCCAATTAAATTTGGCTTAAGCAATAAAGATACTTTTTAAAATTAATTTATTTATTTCTCTCCCCTCCCCCCAGTTGTCTGCTCTCTGTGTCCATTCACTGTGTGTTCTTCTGTGACCGCTTCAATCCTTATCAGCAGCACCTGGAATCTGTGTTTCTTTCTGTTGCATCATCTTGCTGGGTCAGCTCTCCATGTGTGCGGTACCATTCTTGGGCAGGCTGCACTTTCTTTCACGCTGGGTGGCTCTCCTTACAGGGCACACTCCTTGCACATGGGGCTCCTCTATGTGGGGGACACCCCTGTGTGGCACGGCACTCCTTGTGCACATCAGCACTGCGCAAGGGCCAACTCCACAAGGGTCAAGGAGGCCCGGGGTTTAAACCTCGGACCTCCCATGTGGTAGGCGGACTCCCTGACCATTGGGCCAAGTCTGCTTCCCCAAGATACTTTCATTCACACAAAAAGTCTGGTGGTAGCAAGATCAGAGGTGGTATAAAACTCCACAATATTGATGAAGAACTAGGTTCCTTCTATTTTTCACTTCACCAATCTCAGGACATGGCTTATCACCTCATGATTGCAAAATGGCTGCCACAATTCCAGACAATTTCTCAGGAAAGCCTATGACTCTGCTGATATCTCATTGGCTAGATCTATGTTATGTGGCCATCTAGCTGCAAGGAAGGCCAGGAACATAGCTTTTCCAGCCTCTATGTTGGAGATATAAAAGTCAGGACTGGTTCCTGGGTTAGTCAGTCAAAAGTGACTGCCACAAGGAGTTGCAGACTGAAAAGTGAGGACTGGAGTACTTGTTTTGAAGCTGCTGAGAACTGAAACCATCTCCCCCCATACTCAGCCTGGACACAGAATCCAAACCACACCGTACTATCTGCATTAGCATGCCATTCCTCTGCCTTCATTAGCATGCCTTTATTGTTTCCGGAGTTTCTTATGCAGGCAAATGGTTTGATTTATCATTACTGGATCTTCCAGAAAGACTCACCACCTCTTCAATGGAGAACATCAATAGACAGCTTGCAGGAAGCGGATTTGGCTCAACTGATAGAGCGTCCGCCTACCACATAGGAGGTCCAGGGTTCAAACCTTGAGCCTCCTGACCATGTGGTGAGCTGGCCCACATGCAGTACTGATGCATGCAAAGAGTGCGTCCCTCAAGGAGAGCTGCCCTGCGCAAATAAAGTGCAGCCTGCCCTGGAGTGGCGCCACGCACACTGAGAGCTGACGCAGCAAGATGACGCAACAAAGAGAGACACAGATTCCCAGTGCCACCTCACAAGCATGCAAGGGGACACAGAACACACAGCAAATGGACACGGAGAGCAGACACCGGGGGGAGGGAGGGATGGGTTAAAGGGGAAGGGGAGAGAAATAAATAAAAAATAAATCTTAAAAAAAAATGGACAGCTTGCAGTCTAAGATTCTCTGAATTTCTCCCCTATTTCCAGTGATCTTGGATTACTGTATTGTCATAGTAACCCAATCCTAATCAGGAACTGCCTCCTCCTCAAAAACCTTCCTTAATCCCAGTCCCTTCTCAACAGATTCTTACCTTACCTTTCCCCCTTCAAGACATTGCTAAAGCTTTCCCGAAGCTTCCCGTGGTAAGCAATAAACTCATCTTTGCTTTATCAACAAGTTGCATTGGTGATATTTGAGGAGGCAGCTTTTTTTTTTTTTTTCAAATTCTACTCAATTTATTCATTTTTTAAAAAGATATTACATTAAAAAAATATGAGGTCCCCATTCACCCCCACCGCCCCCACCCACCACTCCCCCCCAATAACACTCTCCCCCATCATCAAGTCACATCCATTGCATCTGGTGAGATGCGGGCATCGCTGCACCCCATGTCCTGTGTTCCACACCATAGCCCACACTCTCCCACGTTCCATCCAGTGGGCCATGGGAGGACATACAATGCCTGGCAATTGTCCTGGGGCACCACCCAGGACAACGAGGAGGCAGCTTTTGATGCTGCTTTTGCATAGACAACTCATTGTTTTTACTTAGATTGTATACTTAGAGGCACTAAATCTACCTACTACCACTACCCCAAAAATGTTCACCCTGAGATAGCTCTACTGCCTGCCCGTAATTTATCCAAAAGGCCTCTGCTTGATGTACCAAAATGAGGAATCCTATATACTAAAGCCTGTGTGCTAAATTCAGTTTAGTTCCACACACATTTGTTGGTGCCTATTATGTGCCAGATTCTGTGTTGTACACAGAAATAAATAATATTAGCCCTTGAGCTAATAGTCTAATAAGGTAAGCAGGCAAGTGGATTTGGATGAATTGCTATGGGCACACAGAGGACAGTATCCAATTTGGTGTGGGCTACAAGGAAGGCTTCCTGGAGGAGGGGAAGCCTCAGCTGGGTCTCAGAAAATTAGTAGGAGGAGGCCAGATGCTTGAAGGGAAGGGCATCCAGATAGTGGGAAAAACAGAAGCAAAGATGCTGGGGTGTAAAAGCAGCAGGTATGAGCAGAGGGCTAGTATTTAAGTACTGCCCATTTAAGGAGCATGAAGTGTGAAGCTAGGAATGACGTAAGATGAAGCCAGAGGGGAGCAGATGTGGCTTAGTGGTTGAGTGCCTGCTTCCCCCATGCCAGGTCCTGGGTTTGGTTCCTAGTGCCTCCTAAAAACAACAGCAAGTGAAAACAAATGAGGAAACCACCTCAGGAAAGCTGATGTGGCTCAGTGGTTGAAAGCCAGCTTCCCACATGTGAGGCCCCTGGTTCCTAAAAAAAAGAAAAAAATAGATGAAGCTAGAAACATGAGTGGAGCCACATCAGAACAGGCTTCATGTGCGAGTGTAAGGTGTCTCAGCTTTCTCTTGTACACAGTGAAGAGCCATGAAAGTGCTTTAAACTGGAGCTAATAGAGTGTAGCAACATGTGGCTTACTGAGCACTTGAATACACACTGTAGTTAAAGACCTAGTATGAAAGAAGGAATGTAAAGTATCTCATCATTAGTAACTTTTCATACTGATTCTTTGGATAGCTTAAGCTAAATAAAATGTTATTACATTAATTATAACATGACATATAGTATATATTATATATAATGTTAAATATATATATTATATATAATGTTAAATAATGTTAAAACATTAATTTCACCTATTTTTAAAAACATGGTTGTTAGAAGACTTAAAAATGACATATGACGCTAATGCAACAAGACATACAAGAAGAAAAAAAGAAAACATAATGAGAGACAAAACAAAGCAGGGGGCAGAGGTGGCTCAAGCAATTAGGCACCTCCCTCCCATATCAGAGGTCCTGGGTTCAGTTCCTGGAGCCTCCTAAAGAAACAAGGAAGACAGACACAGTAAATGCGAACAATGAGGGAGTGGGGAGAGATAAATAAGTAAAATAAATCTTTAAAAAAATCACATATGAGACTTCCATTTGTGACTCCTGTTATATTCTTATTGAATGTGCGGCTTTAAACCATTCGATGGAATCAGAAGAGTGCAGTGGTCAAGAGCATGGTTTCTGAAGTCAGGCTGCCTCAGCTCAAAGCCTAGCCCAGCCACCCCATGAGCTGTATGCTCCTGGTCAAATCTCTTAGCCTCTCAGTGCCTTGGTTGCCTCTCTATGAAATGGAGACAATAATTATACCTTTCTCATTGAATTGCTGGGAGGAGTAAATGAATTACTATATGTAAAGTACTTAGAATAGTGCCTGGCACATTAAAAATGCTATCCAGAAGTTATCAATTATTGAACAATTATCTAGCAGTCCAGGTCCTTAAATTATAGGTTTGACCTTCATCCCCCATAAGCAAATGATCCAGGGTTCTGTATTTTCCTTTATTGAGTAGATCTCTCTCCTTTCCCTAAAATCCCAAGGAATTCAGTGGGAGGAAGGTTGTTTTGTTCCTTCAAGTCAAATATGTCTTAAACTATGAAAGTGGGTCCTAATATCGAAGAGTGTTAGGTAAACAGTAGCTTGGACCAAATGGCAAGAAAGTGGTGGAAGTTAGAATGACACAGAAAGAAACTTCACAATTTTCCATGTTTCCACTCTGATATGGAAGCAATCTGCAGAAGATCTGGGGTATAAGCTGGAATTAATTATTTTAGTGGACACAGTGTGGTCAGGTAGGCAAGGGAAAGTCTGCCCATCATCTCAGTCCCAAAGCCTGAGATCTAAAAAGCCTTCACACCAAAGAGTTACTCACCCTAATGTCATTCTCCTTAAGGAATCAGATATGCCCTCAGCTTAGTAGGAATTTAAATAAAATTAAATAGGATACTGCCAACATGGAGTCTTTGCAGCCAGCTTTTCCTTACCCCTCTATCGGGATCTTCATCTCAACACTTTTTTCCATCTAGAGCAGTTTTTTATTCTCCTTTCATAAACACAAATCTCGTATCTCTCCCCTCCCCTCTTTAAGGTCATTAGAAGGTTTAAAGTAATATAAACATCATACCAAAAAATGAATAAAGCAATGACTATTTTTGAAAGCAAATGTATTTTGATCTTTATATATATTTATATTTAATCTTACTATTGTGGTTAAATATTAGTATCAATGTGAGCACAGAGTATTCTGGCTTGCCACAAACCCTGCATCTTACACAGTGTAGAAGGCACATTTTCAAAGTCAAACCTGCCACAACTTGGTTCACGTAGCCAGAAGTGCAGACAAATCAGTTTAGCAAATGTACGTGGAAAAAGATATAATGGCGTACAAAGTCAGCTCTCTTCTTTGTGGTAAACAAGGATCTATTTTACTCTGAAAGACCCCAGTGTGATTGTCAACAGGTTTTCCTATGCAACTGACTCAAAGCTTGTCACCTAAACCCTTCTTGAGGCTTTTTCAGACAGACTGACTATTGGGAAGCAAGAATCCCTACTTCCCTTCCCAGAAAGTTCCCAAAGGAAATTTAGGTCTACTCCTGACCCAAAGAAAAGTTAGCCTGAATATTTCCTGCAGCTGGGCTGGATGAGATTGGAATTTATTTTTCTTGGAAACCAATCTCAAAATCCTTGTCCTCTAAAGCATCACCAAAATGAGAAAATGAAAAGACATTTTAATATCAATTTGAAGAATCCAGAGATGAATTTTAAGCATTTAAAGGCAAACAAAGTTGGTATCTGAGCCATTTTATTTCAGAGTCAATGTCACCACAGCTTCTACTATATATTCCAAACAAAACAAGCTCAATCACAAATTAGCCTTCTTGAAAAGATTGAAAAAGTTAGCCTCTTCCCAAAGTAGGGTGATAGTTTCTAAATTTAGCCAAGGGACCATCTATTTGGCCACCCACAAACTTCAGCATGGAAATTTGTACAAATTTGGTATTGGCACTCAGATAGTCTCAAAGAGAGGCCAAAAAAAAAAAAAAATTCCGGTTATTTTTCCTCATCCCCTAATCACCTTGAAGGCCTACAGTTCCTCAGCCACACTTGTTCTTTTGTCCCTTTCCTCCCTTTTCCCTCCTGCCTCCTTGAAGGTTGTCCATTCTTTCCTGCATCTTTCACTTCCTCTGCTCTGCTCGATTTTCCTATCAGTATTTTAAACATGTTCAAGGCTTTCCTAACTTAAACAAACAACCCCCCCAAATGTTCCTTGGCCTAACTCCCTATTTCTTATCTTCCATTTACAGCCACCTTACAAAGAGAATTGTCTCTGCTTCTTCATCTTCCTACATGTGCCACATTGTAGCAACTCAAAATCAGAACTTCCTTCAAAATAAAAGCATACAGGCATCTTAAAACAGAAAACAGTTCCTTTGTATTTGCAGTAGGAATTGTAGCAAACACCCTTGGGTAACAAGTATGTGTTGAGTGCTACCTTGGTTCTAGAGCTTGTTCTGAATGCTTTCTCATTCCATTTCCTCCACATGCCTTTCGGTAAAGAATGCCAAGCTTGAATCTCTGTATTTTGTGTTAGGAATATGAATTTTAAAAATAAAATTATTTTCTATGTTTTTTCTGGGTAGGCAGTATCCTCCTCATTCTGAGATTCTCATATGGTCCCTTCCTGCCCCTGGCTGAGAATCACTGATCTAGAGGTGATAAACATTTAGGGAAATAGTAATTCCTTCTTTCTCTTAAGTAGGCTATGGACTCAGTTTTTCTGTATCAGTGGCAATGATATCCCCAGGAAGTACAAATGATCAGAATGCAAACACAGCCTTGCAATTAGAGCTTCTAAATGCCAGGTGACCTTTTCTCTTACAGTGGAAATGTCATTGTCATGTTTCTCTCTTAATTTGTGACTGAGAATGAATGTCATCACCCATAATCTCTTTCTCTTGTGATTACCAGCCACTATATAAATAACACAGCTACATGTAATTGAGTTTTCAAAGATTGCAGACCTATTTAAAGGGAAACAATCATTTATGTAGGGAATAGCAAAGATAAAACCTGGAGAGGTAATGACCTTGGTAAAACCAAGGCAATTACACCCCAAAGATCTTGAGATTGAAAAGAATTTGAATGGGAAGCAGACTTGGCCCAATGGATAGGGCATCCGCCTACCACATGGGAGGTCCGCAGTTCAAACCCTGGGCCTCCTTGACCCGTGTGGAGCTGGCCCATGCGCAGTGCTGATGCCCGCAAGGAGTGCCCTGCTATGCAGGGGTGTCCCCCGCATAGGGGAGCCCCACGAGCAAGGAGTGTGGCCCATAAGGAGAGCTGCCCAGCGCGAAAGAAAGTTCAGCCCGCCCAGGAATGGCGCCGCACACACGGAGAGCTGACAACAAGATGACGCAACCAAAAGAAACACAGATTCCCGGTGCCGCTGATAAGGATAGAAGTGGTCACAGAAGAACACATAGCGAATGGACACAGAGAGCAGACAACTGGGGGTGGGGGAGAGGAGGGGAGGGGAGAGAAATAAATAAAAAGATAAATATTAAAAAAAAAAAAAAAAAGAATTTAAGATAACTCCTGGCTCTGAACTCAGGAAATGATTGGGCACCCATTCATTCAGCACACACTTCTGTACTACATGAGGTCCTGGGGCCACAAAGCCAAATGAACCAGCTCGCTGTGCCTGGGTTAGTAAGAGAAAGATAGCCGAAAAGGCATTATAAGAGAGAGGTACATAAACATCAGGGAGCACAATAGAAGGGGAAGGAGCAGAGTGAAGTCTGGACAGGGTTCCAATGATGTATAGTCAGGAGAGTCTAGGTGATGTGTGTAACAGATAAATCCTGAAGATTCTCGGCATCCCACAATAAAATTAATTTCAATGGGCTGAGTGAGCATCCTTCATTTCATAGCTTTACATCTGGAACAGATGGCCTCCAAACTCATCTCAGACAGAACAAAAGCAAAGGTTCTTAAATACCCCCGTTCTTAAATGCCTTGTCTGAAAAGTGACACATGTTACTTCTGTTCCTAGTCTGCTGGCTAGAATTGTATGGCCCAAACCTAACTGCTAGGGAGGCTGGAAAAGATGGAGAGCAAACATATTTAGGAACACTCTCTCTGATCAAATGATAAGCTGGAATTCTCCTGGAAGAGAAGTGGGGTGGGGGGGGGGGGGGGAGGAGAAGCAGAATATGGCAAGGATTAGTGGTTTATCTCATGGAAGTGGAGGACTGTTAGCCAAGAAGTGACATGACTTTCCAGTCATTTCTGACAAAAGCTCCTGAAGACCTTAAGCAAGATTTATTTGGGGCAATCCCCAGCCTCCAGACTCTTTCTCTGAGAGCTGGTATAGCAGAGTGGTTGAAAAGCACGGATTCTCAGGTTTGGGCTGGTCAGGTTCAAATGCCAGTTATCCTATTAACAGTGAGAGGTTGGGCAAATTTACATAACTTCTCTGTAACTTAATTTCCTCATCTTTCAGATCAGGATAATAATAATTATGAAGGGGTTATTATACAGACCAAATGAACAGCTGTGGGACTTGTTTGAGGGCTCTTTTCCATATTTTTGAAATGGTAGCATAGATAAGGCCCACCAGATGAGATGAACTGGAATTAGTGTTGTCCAAAAAATACAGGATGCCCAGTTAAATATGAAGTTCAGATAAACAACAAATATTTGTTGCAGTATTGTTTGGGACTTATACTAAAAAATTATTTGTTGATTATCTGACCTTCACATTTAATGGGGCCCTCTGTACTTTTATTTGCTAAACCTTGCAAGAGTTAAGGAAAGCTTTCTGACATTTAGTGCATGTTTGCCACCCCCCGCACCTGAGACGGGTTGGCCCTGAGAATCAGCTTGGCATTTTGACCGGATAGCTCTTGCTGAGCCCAGGCGGTGGCGGGAAGGCCACAGTGAGGTGAGGAAATACAGGGTTGCTGGCGTGGCTGGGAGAGCTGCCTCTGCCCCGACAGCCCTCAGGAGGCCAGAGCCTCCCACCCGCCAACCTGGGCACTCACAGGGCCTTCTAGGGTCCCAGCTGGTGTCAGCAGTTCAGTGGCAGGAGGGGAGAGGAGTCCTTCCAGATTTTGTGCCTGTCCAGTTGTCCTGGTAGCCACCAAACCTGAAGCAGGGGCCGGGGTGAGGCACGTTACTGTTCTGGGGCTGCCCTGCGAGGCCCGGGGGCCATCTCCAAGTGCAGCATCCGGGCGCTGCCCCTGAGTGCAGCAGCCGCCTGAGTACGGGCATGTTCCAGAGCTTACTCGGCCAGGCCTGCCCTATGGTTTGCAGAGCTTTGGGTTGAAAAATATACCTTCATAATTACAAAATTTTAAATGTGTGAAGAGCTCTGACTTAGATGGCTGAAGGTTGGCAGGCTATTAAAAATGAATCAATTATTATTGCCCATGTCTGGATCCTCTGTTGAGAAGCCAGTGAGGTTTGGATGAGTAATGAAATCATAATCATAGGCATGCATGATTTATAAGGTATTATATGGGTATTCCATGCAATTTATTTCTCTTGCATTCACTTCAGTAAAATTTATGTTGATATATTAAAGATTTTTCATATATGTTGTATTCTATTGGCAGCAATCCTCTAAAGAAGTTGGCAAACTTATTCTATCAAGGATCAGATGGCAAAAATTTAGGTTTGCTTTCATGCCTTAAAGAACATTATGAAAAAGTGAAAAGATAGCCTACTGCATGGAAGAAAATATTCAGAAAATCACATGTCTGAGAAGGGTTTAATATCCAGAATATATACTACGAAGAACTTCCCAGCCTAAGAATAAGAAAACAATCCAGTTTAAACTTGGAGGGGAGGGGAGCGGATGTGACTAAAGCAGTTGGGCTTCTGCTTCTCACATGGAAGGTCCTGGGTTTGGTTTCTGGTGCCTCCTAAAGTAAAAAACAAAACAAAACACTCAGACAATGAGTTGACAATGAGCAAAATAACACCGAGCAGACCACAAACAAAAACAATGAGCAGGAAAGTGGATGTGGCTCAAGTGATAAGGCCTCCACCTACCATATGGGAGGACCCAAGTCGGATCCTTGGGACCTCCTGGTGAAAAAGAAGAAGAGAAAGTGTGCCTGTGCGGTGATCCAGTGCCCACATGGTGAGCTGAGTGCCCATGTGAGTGCCCGTGGGATGACCCAAGGGCCCACATGAGTGCCCGTGTGGTGAGCCAGTGCCTGCGCGAGTCATGCAGCAAGATGATGACGCAATAAAAGGGAGACAAAGGGGAGAGTCGAGGAGAAGCACAGCAGAGACCAGGAACTCAGGTGGTACAATTGACAGGAAACCTTTCTCTGCATCAGAGTTCCCCAGGATAGAATCCCTCTGAATCCTAGAGGAGAAAGATGAGAAGAGAAGACCAAAAAAGAGAGAAATAGCTACAAAAGATCACACAGCGAATGAACACAGACTGCAAAAACAGCAGGGCAGGGGTGGGGCTGGGGAGGGGAAAAGAAATAAATCTTAAAAAAAAACCCCAAAAAACAATGAGCAGACAACAAGCAAAAACAATGTGCAAACAGTCAAGGGGGCCATCTTGGGGACAGGAAGGAATTGGACAAAGGATTTCCACAGACATTTCTCTAAAGAAGATATTCAAGTGCTAATAAGTACACAAAAAGATGCTCAACATCATTAGCTATTAGAGAAATGCTAGTCAAAAGCACAAGAAGATGCTACCACTGAGGTGGACTGAATTGTATACCCCAGTTTGGACATATTCTTGGTCTTAGTCTGCGTTCTGGTGGGTGTTGACCCATTGTAAATAAAATCTCTTGAAGATGTTACTTTAATTAAGGTGTGATGCAGTTGAATTAGGAGGGCTTTAATCTGGATTAATGGAGTCCTTTATAAGCAAAATGAAATTCAGATATAGAGAGGAAAAAGGTAGGAAGCAAAGAGCTGGAAGTCAGTGGAACTGATGCCAGGAGAGGCCGCCATGTGCACTGCCATGTGACAAGGGGGCCAAGGACCAAGGATTGCTGGTCACCAGCCCTAGAACACTAGTCTTTGGGAAGAAAGCATCACCTTGATCACACCTTCATTTAGACTTTCCCTTAGCCTCAAAACCATGAGCTGAAAAATTTCATTGTTTAAACCAATCTATTACATGGTATTTACTTGAGCAGGCAAGGAAACAAAAACACCCTATGACCTAGCAATTCCAATTCTTGGTATATACCCCAAATAATTGAAACAGGGGCTCAAATAGATATCTGTATGTCAATATTCATAATAGCATTATTCATAACAGCCAAAAGATGGAAGCAACCCAAGTGTCCACCAACAGATGAATGAATAAACAAAATGTAGCATACACATACAATGGAATAATATTCAGCAATGAAAAGGAATGAAGTTCTGATATAAGCAACGCCATGCAACATAATGAACCTTGAGCAAACATACTCAGTGAAATAAGCCAGACAAAAAAGGACAAATTCTTTATGATTCCACTTATATGAAAAATCCAGAATACACAAATTCATAGGGCAGGAAGTAGAAATAGGGAATTATGACTGTTGGTACAGAGTTTCTGTTTTGGGTGATGAAACAGTTTTGGTAATGGATGGTGGTGATAATAGCACAATACTGTGAATGTAATTAATATTACTGAATTGTTACCCATAAAAGTGATTGAAATGGAAAGTTCTGCATTTTATATGTTACTACAATAAAAAATAATTTAAATCATATTTGAAAACAATGAAAAAAATAATGCTAGAAGTTGTATACAAATCTAAGGAATTATCATGAAAAAAATTTGTTTTGTGGCCCATATAGTTTCTGTGACAAGTACTTAACTCTGCCATTTTAACACCAAAGCAGCCATAGGGATATGTAAATGAATGTGCAGGATGAATGTGTGCCAGTAAAACTTTATTTACAAAAGCAGGTAGGTCAGATTTAGCATGCAGGATTAAAAATAAAATATAATTATAATCCTAGGGTATAAAATGTGGGTACATTATATCAAAAATTGTAAATTAAAATAAAAATGAAGAATTTAAATTATTTCATTCATTTTCAATAAGATTTTAAGATATTTAAAATCCTCTATTAAAATTAAAAGTAAAATACAAGTTGTGATTAATGAATATCAGCATTTTAGCTTTTATTTATTTTTATTATTTATTTTTTAGGAGGCACCAGGGATTGAATCCTGGACTTCATATATGCGAGGCAGGCACTCAATCACTAAGCTACACCAACTCTGAATATCAACATTTTAAACCAGCCACTTAAATAAATTTAAGTGGATTTTAAGTCTAATTTTGTAAAGTTTTAATTAAATATTATTCAATTTTTAACAAAATATCTTTAATATTGACCTAGTTGCCAACATAAAGAGCTGGTATCATGTACTGTACAGGTTAGGTCTAGGCCTGTATAGTCACAAATTTAAGAGTAATGTAAGTTGTTAATGTTGCAAAATGTTCCTCAGTCATCAGGAGCAATTGTTGCAAATACTATGCAAATTCTAAGTCCCACTAGAGCCATGAATGAGAACATGAAGAGATACAAGAAAATGGACCCTCAGCACTGCTGGGAAATGACACTTCATCATGCAAGAATTTGTTGCATTCCTGCTACCTCAGGGGAGAGACTTAGTAAGATAATTAATTTGTATTTTTTAAAATTATATACTTTCATTTTTCAATCCTCCCTGTACTTTGACGCATCTGTCTCTGATGTCAGTAGTGCTACTATGAAGAACTTTCTGGGCCCTTGGAGGCAGTCATCTCTTGTTTCAAGAACATGGGGCAAGCCATGTGGAGAACATTTTCCGGGTCTGAGTGGGGTCAGTTGTGGGAATGGATGTTTACGGTTACAGGTTGTTCTGTGTCAACACTAAGAATAGGATCCCTAGTGATAGAACATTCATGTGATTTTTAATAAATTAATCTTTTCATGTTTATGCCAAGTCTTGATACTTTGTTCTTTTAGAGTTTTTCTATATTTAAATGTTCCGTAATTCCCTTGTGTGAATTTTTATAATCAGATGACAACCCAGTAAGTGCTATTCAATGAATTAACCGGTTTATTTTTTATGAGTTTGTCATACACAGTCCTTTTAAAACAGGGCTCAGGACGGGGCTCCTCTTGCCAGGGTTCAAGAGCATCCTGCCTTGGAGAAGATTTCCTGACGCAAGATCTTGGGGAGCTTGGAGGCTTAGGGCAGAAGCTGGATTTCCTTTTAGTTTCCCTTTAATTTCTGACTTTCTTCTCCAGCAAATCAGACACTTCCATCCTTAAGGATTTTCAAGTACAGTTGTTTCAAAGAAGGCCCCCTTGCCCTTTTCTTCTGTCCTGTTTTCCCTTTTGGGTTCTCATTTTCACCTACTGAAAAGCCGACCCACTGTTTAGGATCTAGCTTGAGATCTCTCCTGATCTTGGCAGCTGGAAGCGTTGTTCATTTTCCAAGGCCTTACCCAGAGTTAACCACATCACGAAGGTCAGAGCCAGCTCTCAAGTTTACAGGGCGCACGGCCCTCCACACAAGACCACCCTCATTCCTGACACCAAACACAAGATATTTCGGCCAACTACGAAGTCAGAGGCAATAGTCCCTAGAGTGACCTCACTTCTGACACCAGCTGCAAGTTGAGGGAATTCCCACACCATTCTCTGTTTCTATAGTTCTCTAGCAGCACTCATGGAACTCACCGAAAGCTATTTTATCGTGGCTATGGTTTATTATAGATCAAAATCAGCCAAGGGAGGAGATGCCTAAGGCTGAGTCTGGGAGGTGTCCAAATGTGAAACTTTATTGTTCTCTCCCATGAAGTTAGGACTTGTTATCTTCTAGAATCAACGTGTGAAAATACACATATTGAATATTGTCAAGGTGCATTACCCTAGCTTTCGTGTCCAGAGTTTTTTTTAAAGATTTATTTTTATTTATTCCCTCCGCCCCCCATTCCCCCTGTTGTCTTATCTCTGTGTCCATTCACTGTGTGTTCTTTTGTGTCTGCTTCGATGCTCATTAGGCGGCTCCAGGAACCGATCCTGGGACCTTGGTGGGAGAGAGATGATTACTCTCTTATGCCACCTTGTCTCCCTGTTCTGTTACATCTTATTTTCTCTCCTGTGTGTCTCTTGTGTCATCTTGCACCAGCTCTCCATGTTGGCCGGCACTCCTACATGGGGCAGCTTTCCTGCGCAGGGCGGCTTTCCCACACAGGGCAGCACTCCTGTACGGGGCCACATTCTCACATGGGCCAGCACTCTGCATGGGTCAGCTCACAGTGTGGGCCAACTTGCCCTCACCAGGAGGCCCTGGGCATCAAACCCTGGACCTCCTATATGGTAGACAGGAGCCCACTTGGTTGAGCCACATCCGTTTCCCAGTGTCCAGAGTTTTGTTTTTTTTTAAGATTTATTTTTTATTTATTTCTCTCCCCTTCCCCCCCCCCTCCCCGCCCAGCCCCAGTTGTCTGTTCTTTGTGTCCATTCGCCATGTGTTCTTCTGTGTCCACTTGTATTGTCAGCGGCACCGGGATCTGTGTCTCTTTTTGTTGCATCATCTTGCTGTGTCAGCTCTCCGTGTGTGCAGCACCACTCCTGGGCAGGCTGCACTTTCCTTCACGCTGGGTGGGTCTACTTATGGGGCACACTCCTTACACGTGGGGCTCCCCTACGCGGGGGATACCCTGGCGTGGCACGGCGTTCCTTGTGCGCATCAGCACTGTGCATCGGCTAGCTCATCACACGGGTCAGGAGGCCCTGGTAACTATTGAGCCAAGTCTGCTTCCCTGTCCAGAGTTTTTAATGGAGCTTCATTACAGAGGCATGATTGATTTGTAAGATGGGGATCAGTTTAGTTTTCACATCAAGGTAATATAAAGCAGGGAGCAAGAAAATATTAATTAATGTAACCTGGCAGCCTACTGCCTCAGTCTCCCACTCCCGGGTTAAGCAGGAACAAAGGAAACCAGCTTACACCAGTCCTATAGCAGGTAAAAAGAATGCACAAGAAAGAGCTAAGTCGAGGAAACGGACTTTGGCCCAGTGGTTAGGGCGTCCGTCTACCATATGGGAGGTCCGCGGTTCAAACCCCGGGCCTCCTCGACCCGTGTGGAGCTGGCCATGCGCAGTGCTGATGCGCGCAAGGAGTGCCGTGCCACGCAAGGGTGTCCCCCGCGTGGGGGAGCCCCCACGCGCAAGGAGTGCGCCCATGAGGAAAGCCGCCCAGCGTGAAAGGAAAGTGCAGCCTGCCTAGGATTGGCGCCGCCCACACTTCCCGTGCCGCTGACGACAACAGAAGCGGACAAAGAAACAAAAGCAGACAAAGAAACAAGACGCAACAAATAGACACCAAGAACAGACAACCAGGGGAGGGGGGGAAATTAAATAAATAAATAAATCTTTAAAAAAAAAAAAAAAAAGAGCTAAGTCGATACCAGTTCAGTACTAAATTTCATTCCTTATTTGGCAACAGGAGCAGGTAAAAGCCAAAACAGTTGGAATGTGATGGGGGAAGCTGTTAATCAAAAACTGGGGAACTTGTGTGGGAAAGTTAGACTTCTTGGATAGGCTGTAACTTCTGAAGTATCCAATCTATGGAGAAACAGAGGAAGGGCTTGCCTGCTAGGCTTAGGGGTATAAATGGTAGCATTTTCCTTTATTCAGGGTGCCAGCCACGTTTTCTGGCTGTGTGCCCCTTCTTGCAAGATTGAGAATAAATTCTTTTCTTCTCTACAATCAGGTTAGCCTTATTTTCTTCCAGAAGGAGATTTCTTTCTTGCAGATTGATTCAGGTAGCACACATGGTTGAACGCAATCTTCAGTCCCTCCTTCCCCATTCCAAATCACATGGTTGGTTCTTTTGGTGTGGCAGCCCCCACCCTAAGACTGTAAGATCTTATGTGACCAGCTCCTCCCAACCCTAACAAAGCTACGACTATCAGGTATGACTTAGATGACCCCCCAGAAGCTGAGGGTAGAGGCCAGATCTCTTTTGGGCAAGGCCATATTCTTTATTATGTCACCCCATAGACCTATGAGCCAGGCAGAAATACTTGTAAAAAGTTAGGTTGGTCTAGAAGTCATAGTCCATTGTAGCAGATTTACCTACATCTTTGCAGAAGGCTGAAATGTAGTGTGTGGTTTAAGAAAGCCATGAAGTCTCTGTGGCCTTTACCTCCCTTTTTAGACAATCCTGGAGAGGCTCTGGAAGCTAGCCGGCTCTGTGATTTTGGGCTTGTCATTCCTGGGTTTCCTGGATAAGGTGGAGTTGGTCTCTGGAAAGCCATTTAGGAGATTCTGAAGTTCATGTTCTAAAAAACCAGTGGATAGATGCAATGGACTGAATCTAACAACATAAAATGTAATGGGGAAGCACTTAAGGCCCTATACTTGGATTATTTTAAAAGTCGAGTGTATGCCAGGCATTTAATATGAGCATTTGTGGAAAAAAGATCCACTGATTGTACCCTGGTCAATCTATTTCTAGAGTACTGTGCTCAGTTTTAGGCGTAAGTAAATTCTATAGCTATATTAGTTAAAAGAAAAAAACAAAAACAACCCAAATGTCGAGAGACTGAAAGCCAAGCCCTAGAATGTGACATGGGGAGGGTACTAAAAAATTTCTGGTTCTACTAAGTTATGATTTGTGAAAATGTACATGTTGGTGAAATTGGGCAGGGAAGCCAGCAAGAGGCTCATGAGGTATTCCCTTGACAAGGAGAAAGTAGTGTAGTCATATCTACTGTGTTTCTGGCCCAGCCCTTTTCATGATAAAGCACTACTCCGAATTTCCATGGGTGTCACTCCTCCTTGGCTCAGTCTTCAGGGTTTGGATGAGGCTGACTCCACCCTTAGGCCAAGCCTGGTGGCTCTAGGCTAATTACCCTGTACAGTGGGTGGGTGGTTTAGTGATGGGCACTTGATCTAGGGATTTTTGTGCCTTTCTTAAGAAAAGCCTCCTCTTTCCACTGGATTTTCAGCTGAGAAGATCTTCTATTGTTGTTGCAGCCACCTTCTGATCATGAGAAGAAACGCTAGCTGAGCAGGCAGAGCTGAGAGGAAGAAACAGGGTTCTAGCGTCATCTTTTTTTTTTTTTTAAAGATTTATTTATTTATTTATTTCTCTCCCCTTCCCCCCCACCCCAGTTGTCTGTTCTCTGTCTATTCGCTGCGTATTCTTCTTTCTGTGTTTCTTTGTTGCGTCATCTTGTTGTGTCAGTTCTCCGTGTGTGCGCCACCATTCCTGGGCAGGCTGCACTTCCTTTTGCGCTGGGTGGCTCTCCTTACGGGAGGCACTCCTTGCACATGGGGCTCCCCTATGCGGGGGACACCCCTGCATGGCAGGGCACTCCTTGCGCGCATCAGCACTGTGCATGGGCCAGCTGCACACGGGTCAAGGAGGCCCGGGGTTTGAACCGCAGACCTCCCATGTGGTAGACAGATGCCCTAACCACTGGGCCAAGTCCGCCACCCTAGCTGCATCTTTTGAGTCTCTGGTCAAACCACACCAGAAGAAAGATCTGTCCTTCAACCTTTTAGGTTATGGTAGCAATAAATTCCAGTTTCAGGAAACATATATGGCTCAAGTGATAAGGCTTCTGCCTACCATATGGGAGGGCCCAGTTTCGATCCCTGGGACCTCCTGGTGAAAAAGAAGAGAAAGCGTGCCTGCACGGTGGTCCAGTGCCTGTGCAAGGGAGTCACGCAGCAAGATGATGATGCAACAAAAGAGAAATGAAGGGGAGAGTCAAGGTGAAGCGCAGCAGAGACCAGGAACTGAGGTGGTGCAATTGACAGGGAACCTCTCTCTACATCAGAGGTCCCCAGGACCAAATCCCTCTGAATCCTAGAGGAGAAAGATGAGAAGAGAAGACAAAAAAGAGAAATAGATACAGAAGATCACACAGTGAATGGACACAGAGAGAGAGAAAAAAAGAGCCAGCAGGGTGGGGGTGGGGGAAAAATTCCAGTTTCACTTTCAACATTTTGGTCAAGTTTAATGAGAACCAGAAATCTCCAAAGTAGCCCAGCATGGCTATGAAGCAGAGGAAACCCTAGAGAAAGGACTTTTGACAGCAGCTGGGTGAGTTGATAATATGGAGTGCAGGCCTGTTTGGACAGGTGCAAACAGCTTGATTTAGAAGATGTGAGACAGCCAGTGTTTTACGTGAGGCTCTAAGATTTTTGACTTGTCAGCCCAGTATCATGGCTGATGCCGGTCAATTGTATTTAAGGAGTAGCTACCATGATATGAAAGAATAATTTGATTTAAAAATTACCTGTGAGTGCTTTGGTTATATTCACAAGCCTGCCAGAGAAAATCAAAGCATAAGAAATCTTTTGAAGTGGCTTCCTTTTCCATTACCCACTTTGGCACAGATTCAAAGCTTCTCACTCGTATCTACTTTAAAACAAATGAGCACAACTGTGTGAGCAAGTCAGTATAAGGGGGGGGTCATTGTCGGAGTTCATCTCAGGAGACAGTCACCTGGGGATATGTCATCTAGGAACCGTGGAGCCCTGAAGTGAGCAGGAAGCGAGACATGCAGGGAGAGGACTAATCTGACGCTTTCCTACACCACCTGGCTCCAGGCTTGCACAGTTGAGCCGAAGAGCAATATCCACTGGCAACTCAGGGCCACAGTGACTGACTCCACTTGTTCCTTCCTTCCCCAAATACGTGGAACACTTACTAGGTACCAGGAATTCTGCTAGATAAGGGACAGGTGGGAAATATGTAGAATCCTTGTCCTCAGGAAACTTACAGTGTAATGAGAAAGACAGACAAGTAAGTGACAATTTCAGGTGCTCTAGTAAGTGCTGAATTTGGCTCATGTAGGAGACTCTGGAAGGAGAGATGTACCTGGAAAGATGAGCAGGGGACCGGATTACTAAGGGTCTGGTATGTCATACTAGAGATCTTGAACTTTAGGTGGTGGGTAGGGAGAGTTATTGATTGATTTTTTAAAAAGATGTAATGGAGAGGACACATCAATTTGTTTGGCCACACACTTTCTCCTCCAATCCACATTTTAAAAAAAAATTAATATGTTCTATATATTTTTAAAATTTCTCTCTCCTTCCCCAACCCCCCCAATTGTCTGCTCTCTGTGTCCATTTGCTGTGTGTTCTTCTGTGCCCGCTTGTATTCTTGTCAGTGGCACTGGGAATCTGTGTCTCTTACTTTTTTTTTTTAATCCCCCCTTGCAGCTTTTTGTGTGCTGTCTGTGCTCTGTGTCTATTCACTGTATGTTCTTCTGTGTCTGTATTTATTTATTTTATCCCCCCTGCTTGTGGCTTGCTTGCTGTCTGCTCTCTGTGTCCGTTCGCTGTAGGCTTTTCTGTGTTCTCGCTTGTCTCCCTTCTTATTTTTTGTTGCACCACCTTGCTGGGTCTGTGGGCTGCGCGGTGCTCCACTGTGTGCGGGCGAGCCTGCCTTCACAAGGAGGCCCGGGACGCAAACCGAGGGCCTCCCATATGGTAGACAGGAGCCCAATTGATCGAACCACAGCCACTTCCCTCTGTGTCTCTTTTTGTTGCATCATCTTGCTGCATCAGCTCTCCATGTGTGCGGTGCCACTCCTGGGCAGGCTGCACTCTTTTTATTGCACGGGGTGGCTTTCCTTACCAGGCATGCTCCCTGTGCATGGGGGTCCCCTAGGCGGGGGACACCCCTGCATGGCACAGCACTCCTTGCACGTATCAGCACTGAGCTTGGGCCAGCTCCCCACACAGGTCAGGAGGCCCTGGGTTTGAACCATGGAGCTCCCATGTGGTAGGCAGATGCTCTATCAGTTGAGCCAAATCCACTTCCCCCAATCCACATTTTAACGGTGGTGAGTCCTCAGCAGTCATTCTGTACCATGAGACCCTATTTCTCTCAGCTCGGTTAACTGGGAATATGCACTTGATCAAAAGCTGAGGCCTTACCCCAGGTCCGCTCCTTGGTCAAGACTAGTCTAAGCAAGTTGAGATGGTCAAAAAGAGAGACCAGTCATTTCCCAGGTGGCTGGGCCTGTGACTGGAAATCACAGGGGCAGTTAGCAACTGTATTTTTCATCTGGGTGCAGTGGAAACCTGAAGCCTGCAGAGAGAGAGAGAGGTGATGAAAAATGTGATAGGAGATGCCCCAATGGTATCTAATCTCAGATTGCAATCTAATCATGAGACCTGGATTTCTTTTCTTTGGTTCCATGAAAAACTCTCATCTTATAATGAATTCTGCCTTTTACTTAAGCTAGTTCAAGTGGGATTCTGTTACTTGCAGTTAAAAGAATACTAACAGATTCATATTTCAGAAAGATCACTTTTAGCACTTCTGGCTTAAGAAAGTGTTTAACTCTCCTCCTTTCTAAAATTTCATTGCAATGACATAAATACAGGAAAATAACTGTGCAACAAAGCAAGAAGTGAAAATTCTATTTATCCACACATGAATGTCTGAATGGGTTGTATTATTCATAAGAACCAAAACAATTCAAGTGTCCACTAACTTATGAATAGATAAGCAAAATGTGGTATGTTCATACAATGGAATATTATTCATCTGTAAAAAGGAATGAAGTTCTGATACATACTACAACTTGAATGAACCTTAAAACATTATTATTTTACGGAGGATATGTGACAAATCTAATCCAATCAATTAAACACCTTCAAGAAATTCCTCAAAGCTTCTGGTTCACTGATGACATCCTTTCCTATTTCTTTAAAGTACTGCTCCATATTTAAATTTTTTTGTATGTGTATCTTTGGTATTTTCACTGGGATTTGGGAGGGAGGGAAAAAGAACCTTGAGGTTTAACTATGATACCTTGAAACCAAAAGTCAAAATTTCCTAAATAGTCATTAAAATCTAGATGTCATGGAAAAAAGAGCTCCCTCCAAATTCTCTTTTATAATAGACGTTGGTGCATTGACCATTCCTGTTAAAAGAAGATATTTTCTTCAGTTAAACATTTTCCCAGAGACAATCCACTGCTCCAAATTTAATACTGGTTCAATATTCTGTTTTAATTCTTGCAAGAAATACTAATGTAGAAATAACTTTTCTTTAGTGGTCCAGTGAACCAGTGGATGAGTGAAAATAACTTTTGTGTTTTTTTTTACAAAATATTTGTCTGAAACAAAAAAATAAAATGAAAAATAAAAATAAAAAAAGGAGCCAATAAAAAGAACTGATCAATGTCACAAAATCTAATGTACATTGTTAGAGTTACACAGTTAACTTCTACCCCTATAGAACTGTGAAACAGCCTGGTCAATAGAAAATCAAACATGCACAAAGTACCTTATCTGCATCAACTGAGATGACCATGTGTTTTTTCCTCCTTTGTTCTGCTAATGTAGTATATTATATTAATTGATTTTCTTATGTTGAACCACCCTTGCATTACTGGGTTAAATCCCACTTGATCATAGTGTATAATTCTTTTAATGCTGTTAGATTCAGTTTGCTAGTGTTTTGTTGAGGATTTTGCATTCTCAAAATCCTCTTGTTCTTAAGAGATTTTAGTGTATAATTTTCTTTCCTATCTTTATCTGGCTTTGGTCTGAAGGTGATGTTGGTATCATAGAATGAGTTAGGGAGTGTTCCTGATTCTTGAATTTTTTGGAAGAGTTTGAGCAGGATTGGTATTAATTCTTCGTAGAATATTTAGTAAAATTCTCCCGTGAAGCTATCTGGTCCTGGGCTTTCTTTTTTGGAAGATCTTTGCTTACTGATTCGATCTCTTTCCTACTTATTGGTTTGTTGAAATCTTCTATTTCTTCTTGAATCACTGTAGGTAATTTGTGTGTTTCTAGGAATCTGTCCATTTCATCTAGGTTATCTAATTTCTTGGTGTACAGTTGTTCATAATTTCCGATTACAGTCCTTTTTATTTCAGCAGGTTAGTAGTAATGTCCCCTTTTTCATTTCTGATTTCGTTATTTGTGTCATCTCTTTTTTGTACTGTCAGTCTAGCTAAAAGTTTGTCAATTTTACTTACCTTTTCAAAAAACAAACTTTTGGTTTTGTTGATTCTCTACTCTTTTTTCTATTTCATTTATCTCCACTTTGATCTTTGTTATTTCCTGTCTTCTGTTTGCTTTGGCTTTTGTTTGCTCTTCTTTTTCTAGTTTTGAAAGATCCTCCAGTTTTGAGGTTAGTTTTCTGATTTGAGATCTTTTTTTTTTAATTTATTTTATTTATTTATCTCCCCATCCCCCCCTCCCCCATTGTCTGCTTTCTGTGTCCATTCGCTGTGTGTTCTTCTGCGTCCACTTGCACTGGGCAAGTGCATCTCTTTCTTGCTGCGTCATCTTGCTGCATCAGCTTTCCTCGTGCGCAGCGTCACTCCTGGGTGGGCTGTGCTTCTTTCATGTGGGGCAGCTCTCCTTGTGGGGCACACTCCTTGCAAATGGGACACCCCTACACGAGGGCACCCCTGCATGGCACAGCACTCCTTGTGCGTGGCAGCACTGAGCGTGGGCCAACTTACCACATGGGTCAGGAGGCCCTGGGTATCGAACCCTGGACCCTCCACATGGTAGGCGGATGCTCTATCAGTTGAGTCATGTCCACATCCCTGAGATCTTCTTTTTTAATGTAAGCATTTAGAGCTATAAATTTCCTTCTTAGCGCTGCTTTTGCTGTATTCCATAAGTTTTAGTATGTTATGTTTTCCTTTTCATTTGCCTCAAGATATTTCCTAATTTCTCTTGTGATTTCTTCTTTGATGCATAGGTTGTTTAAGAGTACACTGTTTAATTTCCACATATTTGTGAATTTTCCATTTCTTCTTCTATTACTGATTTCTAGCTTTATTCCATTGTTATCAGAGAAGATATATTGTAAATTTCAATATTTTCAAAATTTATTAAGGCATTTTGTGACTAAATATATTGACTATCCTGGAGAATGATCCATGGGCACTAGAATGTGTATTTTGCTGCTGTTGAGTGGAGTGTTCTTTATATGTCTTTTGGTTCTTATTGATCTTCTATCCATTACTGAAAGTGATGTATTAAAGTCTCCTACTATTAATGTAGAACTGTCTATTTCTCCTTTCAGATCTGTCGATATTTGCTTCATATGTTTTGAGACTCTGTTAGGTGCATATATAATTGCTATGTCTTTTTATTGAATTGATCTCTTTAACAGTAGACAATGACCTTCATTGTCTCTTTTAACAGTTTTTTTTTTTAACTCTATTTTATCTGATATTAGTATAGCTACCCCAGGTCTTTTTTGATTACTACTTGCGTGGCATATTTTTTCCCCATTCTTTCATGTTCAACTTACTATGTCTTTGAATTTAAGGTATTTTGTAAATGGCATATAGTTGTGTTCTGCTTTTATACCCATTCTGCCAATCTCTGCCTTTTTACTGGAAAGTTTAATCCATTTACTCTGAAAGTGACTACTGATAATGCAGGACTTCCTCTGCCATTTTACTATTTAGTCTTTGTAAGTCTTATACCTTTTTGACCCTTAATTCTTCTTTTAATGCCTACTTTCATGTATTTTTATTTTTTATTTTGGTATTCTACCATATTGAATCCCTTCTCATTTCTTCTGGATATATATATATATATTTTTTTTTTAAAAGATTTATTTAATCCACCCCCCCCCCCGCCCCCGTTGTCTGTTCTCTGTGTCTATTTGCTGCGTCTTGTTTCTTTGTCCGCTTCTGTTGTTGTCAGCGGCACGGCAAGTGTGGGCGGCGCCATTCCTGGGCAGGCTGCACTTTCTGTCGCGCTGGGCGGCTCTCCTTACAGAGCGGGGGACACCCCTGCGTGGGGGGGGGGCACTCCTTGCGCGCATCAGCACTGCACATGGGCCAGCTCCACACCGGTCAAGAAGGCCCAGGGTTTGAACCGCGGACCTCCCATGTGGTAGGCGGACGCCCTAACCACTGGGCCAAGTCCGTTTCCCTGGATATATTTTTGATATATTTTGTGCGGTTACCATGTGGATTAGTCAGCCAAAGAGGTGCTGATGCAAAGTACCAGAAATCTGTTGGCTTCTATAAAGGCTATTTATTTGGGGTAAAAGCTTACAGTTACAAGGCTGTAAAGAGTCCAACTAAAGGTTGCTTTCTCACCAAAGTCAGTTGCCATGTTGAAGCTGGCTAGTAAGATAGTGAATCAATAGATGGATCTGGAACCTGGCAAGAAGTCCACGTGGATGTCAATAACCCCAAGATTCTGCCACTCAGAAAAAGACTTCCTCCAGAAGCCATGAGAAGCCCTGGATATTCCCCAAGGACTTTACCATTGGGCCCTCATGGGAGATTGATGGGGGAGGTAATCAATCAAAACGGTAAACAGCTGGAGCTCCTCCCTTGCCATTAGCAAAGGGGTGGGATAATTAGTGGTTCAAAAAGCAGGCGCAATGCCTGAGCCCTCGCTAATGCACTCTTGCCTGTGGACCCCTGTCCTACCCTCTGTGCACTGCTCTTGCTGTTTTTCCTCTGCCATGTGGCCATGCAAGTAAAACCTGGGCATTTATAACCTATAATGGAAAATTGTAGCCTGTAAATCAGCCCTCTTTATCACTTTTCAGCCCCATCCTCTCTACCTGGGACCCCTGATCTGTTATTTTCTCCCATTTCTCATCCCTCCCTACCTGAATAAATTACTGGCCTAACTTTACCTGACGTGCTCTTGAAATTCATTTCCTCAGCATAGTCAAGAACCTAAACAAAACCCAATAGCAATGTGCTGAAGGAAGATGGTCACTGATTTCTGCCTGGTCGTGCCTTTCCCTCCAGGCTTCCAGTCCTCTCCCTCCTGGTTAGGATTCCTCTCTCAGAGCTTCCTATATCTCAGATGGGCTTCTCTCTCCTGGAATAGGGCTCTTGTCTTTTTGGGTTTTCTATATCAGTTGCAAACTATCAGGCGAATGGCTCATCTCTACCCGGGGACCCAGCATCAAAAATGACTGAGCTCGCTCTCTCTTCCATTGTGTCTTCCTGAATAAGTGTATGTTTATATCTGTCCACCAAGGGGGTGGGGACTCAACCTGAGTCACGCCTTACTGACATGGTGGAATCAAAGCCTTAATCTTTTTTTTGGTTTAAGATTTATTTATTTATTTATTTCTCTCCCCTTCCCCCCCCCCCCACCCCGGTTGTCTGTTCTCTCTGTCCATTTGCTGTGTCATCTTCTTTGTCCGCTTCTGTTGTCGTCAGTGGCACGGGAATCTGTGTTTCTTTTTGTTGCGTCATCTTGTTGTGTCAGCTCTCTGTGTGTGCAGCACCATTCCTGCGCAGGCTGTACTTTCTTTTGCGCTGAGCGGCTGTCCTTACGGGGCGCACTCCTTGCGTGTGGGACTCCCCTACGTGGGGGACACCCCTGCGTGGCATGGCACTCCTTGCACGCATCAGCACTGCGCATGGGCCAGCTCCACACGGGTCAAGGAGGCCCAGGGTTTGAACCGTGGACCTCCCATGTGGTAGATGGACGCCCTACCCACTGGGCCAAGTCCACCGCCAAAAGCCTTAATCTTAACAGGTAATTTAATCAAAGACATCTCAGCTGAATCTAACACAGTCGAAGTGTATCACACCTAGAGGAACAGATTAGTTTACAACATAATCTTTCTCTTTTGGGGATTCATCAATAATCTCAAACTGCCACACCATGGAGTTAAAATTAACATTCTAAATACATAACAATCATTTTTTATGTGATACCAGTTTAAATTCAGTAGGATATATGTACACTTTTTGTACACTTCCATCCTCCCACTTTTTTTGGGTACTCATTACAAATTATATTACTGCTATTCAATATTGTATTGGAAGCTCTAGCCACAACAAAAAGGTAAGAAAAAGAAATAAGAAAGGAGAAGTAAAACTTTATTTGCAGGTGACATAATCCTATATTCAGAATACCCAGAAAAATCCACAATGAATCGAATAGGGCTAATAAATGAATTCTGAAAAGTGGCATGGTTCAAGATAAATATTCCCAAATCAGTAGTGCTTCTATGTACTAGTAATGAACAATTCGGAGAAGAAATCAAGAAAAAAAAAATCCATTTACAATAGCACTAAAAGAATCAAATATCTAAGGGAAGTGGACTTGGCCCAGTGGTTAGGGCATCCGTCTACCACATGGGAGGTCTGCAGTTCAAACCCAGGGCCTCCTTGACCCGTGTGGAGCTGGCCCATGCGCAGTGCTGATGCGCGCAAGGAGTGCCCTGCCACGCAGGGGTGTCCCTGCGTAGGGGAGCCCCATGCTCAAGGGGTGCGCCCTATAAGGAGAGCTGCCCAGCGTGAAAGAGGGTGCAGCCTGCCCAGGAATGGCGCCACACACAGGGAGCTGACACAGCAGGATGATGCAACAAAAAGAAACACAGATTCCTGTGCCGCTGACAACAACAGAAATGGACAAAGAAGACGCAGCAAATAGACACAGAAAACAGACAACCGGGGTGGTGGGAAATAAATAAATAAATAAATAAGTCTTTAAAAAAAATATCAAATATCTAAGAATAAATCTAACAAAGGATGTAAAGAACTTTTACACAAAAACTATAAAACACTGCTAAAAGAAATCAAAGAAGATGTAAATACATGAAAGGATATTCCATGTTCATGGATTGGAAGACTAAATGTTGTTAAGATGTTAATTCTCCCTCAAAGTGATTTACAGATTCAACTCAATCCCAATAAAAATTCCAACAACCTTCTTTGTGGAAATGGAAGAGCCAATGATCATTCCAAATACCATTTATTGGGAATGGTAAGGGGCCCTCCATATCCTAAGCCATCTTGAAAAAGAAGAACAGTGTTGGAGGATTCATACTTCCCAGTCTTAATTTCAAAGCCACAGTAACCAAAACAGTATGGCTCTGGCATAAGATGAACATATAGATCAATGGATTCCAAATCAATCCTCACATATACTGCCAACTCATTTCTTTTGGTCCAAATTTATTTTTATTTTGCATACATAGCAAACAGGATGCTGTCAAAAGGGGGGAGGGAAGGGAGAGAAATGAGTCAAAATTTTCAGAGCAAAAGCATGTACAGACCTGCTTCCAGTTTGCTCCTAACATCTTAAGAGATTGAATGATTCATGATGCACAGTAATTTTTTATTCCCACATTTTTGTAAGATAGGGTATGCTGTCCCTGTGAGAGTGGACACTGATACTATATATTTAAATTCCACTTCTGGTGATCTTTCCCAGCCACTCTCACTTCCTTGGTCCTGCCTCCTATAGTGAGTCCCAACCCTGGTGTGTTAATGTCTGTAGAGTCGGTGGTTAGGAACAACTCATTTTTGACCTGGGGGTCAAAGCTGCTGCATTGGGAAAGAATAGCCTCTTCAACAAATGGTGCTGGGAAAACTGGATACCCATCGGCAAAATAATAAAGGTGGCCCCTTCACACCACATACAAAAATCAACTCAAAATGGATCAAGGACTTAAATACAAGAGCAAGAACTATAAAACTGCTAAAAGAAAACATAGGGAAGCATCCTCAGGACCATGTATTAGGCCTTTTTTACACCCAAAGCAGAACAAAGGAAAAAATAGATAAATGGGGCCTCATAAAAATTAAGAACTTAAGTGTAGCAAAAGACTTTGTCATGAAAGTAAAACAACAACCTACATATGGGAGAAAATATTTGGAAATCACATGTCTGATAAGGGTTTAATATCCAGATTATATAAAGAAATCCTCCAACTCAACAATAAAAAGACAACCCAACTAAAAAAATGGGAAAAGACTTGAACAGACATTTCTCCAAAGATATACAATAATGTATGATTGTTACTATGAACCAAATATGATGTGTAACATAGTGTATGATGCAAAAAACAAAAATTTTATATGTACCCAGTGCATTTGAGAAATGTATGTTTTTATTCAACTGTGTTTTCTTATTTTTAAATTATTGTCTATTTTCAATTATTGAAATTTAAAAAAGATATACAAATGGCCAAAAAACACATGAAAAGATGTTCAACATTGTGGTGGTTTGAAGCTGTATGTACCCCAGAAAGGCGTGTCCTTAAATTTAATTCATTCTTGTGGGTGCGGACCCATTGTAAGTAGGACCTTTTGAGGAGGCTACTTCGGTTAAGGGGTGACCCCAACTTATTCAGGATGGTCTTAATACTTTGACTGGAGTCCTTTATAAATGGAATGAACACAGAAGAGAAAAAGTAAGCCATGGAATCAAGAAGTTGAAAGCAGTGAAACCCAGAAGAGAAGGGAAAGATCAGTAGATGTGTCTTGCCATGTGGCAGAGGAGCCAAGGACTGTTGGCAGTCCGTCTTCAGGAAGATGGCCTGATTTGATGATGCCTTGATTTGGGTATTTTCATGGACTCAAAAGTGTAAGCTTGTCAACTAAAAAATTTCCTTTGTTTAAGCCAACACCATTTCATGGTATCTGCTTTAAGCAGCTCAGGAAACTAAAACAACATCATTAACCATTAGGGAAATGCAAATCAAAACCACAATGAGAGATCATTTCATACCCACTAGAATGGCTACTATTTAAAAAAATGGAAAATTACAAGTGTTAGGCTGTGGAGAAATATGCTCATTATTGTTGTTAGGAATATAAAATGGAGCAACTATGGAAGGCAGTTTGGCAGTTGCTCAGAAAGTTAAATATAGAACTACCATATGACCTGGAAATCCCACTTCTAGATATAATCCCAAAAGAATTGAAAGCAGGGACTCAAACAGATATTTGCATACTGATGTTCATTGTGGCATTATTCACAGTTGCCAAAAGGTGGATACACCCAATTGTCTATCAACTGATGATGGATAAACAAAATGCGGTATATGCATATGATGGAATATTATTCAGCCATAAAAAGGACTGAAATTCTGATACATGAAACAATGTGGATGAACCTTAGTTGAGTTATAAAAATATTCTTTAATCAGTTGGAACAAATGTACCACAGTAATGCAAGATTTTAATAATAGGGTAGTACATGGGAATTCTATATTTTATCCATGATTTTACAACTTTACTAAATTTTAAAAAAAGTAAATGAAAGGTAACCAACACTATAGATTCATATAATCTCCAGAAAAGCAACTAGATAATGCCTAGCACCTCCTGAAAAGACACCCAGTAATTTATTTTGCCCATTTCCAAGTTTTGGGTAAATTATTTCCTGAAAATTGTCACCAATAAACACTATATATTAAAAATATATACAGGGGGGCGGCGGACTTGGCCCAGTGGTTAGGTCGCCCGTCTACCACATGGGAGGCCCATGGTTCAAACCCCGGGCCTCCTTGACCCGAGTGGAGCTGGCCCATGCGCTGTGCTGATGCGCGCAAGGAGTGCCCTGCCATGCAGGGGTGTCCCCACGTAGGGGAGCTCGACGCGCAAGGAGTGTGCCCCATAAGGAGAGCTGCCCAGTGTGAAAGAAAGTGCAGCCTGCTCAGGAATGGTGCCGCACACACGGAGAGCTGACACAACAAGGTGACACAAAAAGAAACACAGATTCCTGTGCCGCTGACAACAACAGAAGCGGACAAAGAAGACGCAGCAAATAGACACAGAGAACAGACAACCGGGGTGGGGGGGGAAGGGGAAAGAAATAAACGAATAAATAAATCTTAAAAAAAATATATATATATATACAATATATATTTAATTAATTTTGCGGGAGGGCATAGTGGGAAGAAACAGTATAGGTTGTTTAAAAATTCTCAAATGAATATTTTTGATACAATTACACAATTTCAAAGTTCAGGGACAACTGGCCTTAACAACAAAAACTGGTCTAGATAATAAGAGAGAGAGAATGCAGCGCCCACCCAGTCCATCTATTCCCCAAAGCAGGCTGCTATCTTTGTTGAACAAAAAGTAATTTGCCAGAAAGACTGCTACAAAAGAGCCTACGAATTTTATTTTTAACTACTTCTTTTTATGGCTGCATAAGTTTAGCCCTTATATGGGTGTGTTCACGCTTGGTTAGATTTAGGGCAGGCTGGTGGTAGAGAGGAAGCAAGTGAGGACAGGAGGTGAAGTAGGGAGGCCAGGGAAGGAGCAGGAGTGTGAGTGTCCACATGTGCACACATCCTCAGCGTGTATGTGTGCACACACCCTCGTGCAGGTGTCATGCACTGACACAGTAAGGGATCAGCTTCACACACCATAAGCACCATAAGCTCAAAGCCTACAAAACGGAATTTAGGAAGTTCTGATACCTGTTCTAAAATGGATGAACCAGGAAGACATCGTGTTGAGTGAAACATTGTGGCTCACTCACAGGAAATACTTAGACAGTAGATTACAGGTTGACAGGGGGCAGAGGGGACATGGGGCCTGGCTAACTGGGAGTTAATGCTCGTTGGATACCAAGTTTCTGTTTGGGGTGATGGAAAAGTTGGAATGGATGGTGGTGATGATTGCACAACTTGGTGAGTGTAACAAACGCAGGTGAGTCATGTACTTGAAAGCGGTTAAACTGGAAAACTTTCTGCTGTATATGTGTTACCACAATAAAATTTGAGAAAAGAAAACAGAACTGTACAATGCAAAGAATGAACCCCAGTGTCAACAAATGACTTTAATATGCTAATAATCGGGAAACCTGTGGGGCTATGGGAATATGACAACCCTGTACTTTCTGCATGGTTTTTCTGTAAACACACCACTGCTCTAAAGAGTGAAACAAACAAGGAACCCCGTGCATTCCACGCCTAATCCCTGCTCTCGCTGTGCACCGCTCAGCTCACGCCAGTGCCCTGTCCAGGACTCGCGCTCTCTCGCCGGGATTCCTGCGGCAGCTGGAGGAGGGACCCCGGCCTCCCGAGCCCCAATTCCCACCCCGGGGAGCAGAGCGGGGCGCTTTCCCGGATCAGGTTACGGCCCCGCTGGAGCTGCCCGGCGGCCGCCCCCCCGGGCCGCCCTCCTCTGCAGCCTCGCGCCCCTCCCCACCTTCTCCTCCCACCCTGGGGAGACCTCCGCTCCGCGTCCCCAGCAGCCTCTCGTCCGTCCTCCGCACACGCCTCCTCACCCCTGCAAGTCCTCCCCCGCGACCATCTCCTCTGTCAGGTCTCGGCTTCACCGCCTCACTAGCGCCCCTCGGCGCAGCGGGACCCCCTGGCAGCCGCTACCCCGCAGGGCCTGCTCGCCCCGGGCCCTCGTCGCGCGGGTGGGCCTTCGCCCCAGCCAGCCCCGGCACTGGCTTCTCACCCTCCACTGCGCCCCTGAGCTCGTGCACCTCCTCGAAGGTTCTCGCTCCTCCTGCCCACCCCGCCTCCTTCGCCTCCCCCAGGGGGGCCTCCCACGGCCCGGAACCCCCGTTTGCTACCGTTAAACAGTCTCTCCGAGGCCGGCGGGCTTTTCCTTCCCAGCCCAGCCCGGGACTCTGCATTCCGCTGTGTCATGATTTGATTGACGTCCTTTCCCCCTTGGGAAGGGAAAGCCCGAGAGGGCCTGGCCCCTGCGCTCTGCTCGCTCTGGGGTCCCCCGTGTCCGCCAGGCGTCCGGCACGCAGCAGGTGCCCGTGGGAGCGCAAGGGCGAGGGGCAGCTCGAGCACCTTCCCCGCGCGCCGGCCCGGCGGGGAGGAAGGGCGCGGGCCCCGCGGCCCCCTCGGACCCCGCGGCGCCGGAAGCACCCGGACCGGCCCCCTCCCCGCGCGCCCGCCGCCTTATCTCGGCGCCTCGGGGGCGGCAGAAGAAGCCGTGGGCGCGCCGGGAGGGACGCGGCGGCATGGGCCGGGGGCCCCGCGGTGCGGGCCTCCCGCCTCGCCGCCTGCTGCGGCTCCTGCTAGTGCTCAGCCTGGCCCGAGGCGCCCCCGCAGCGCCGCGCGCCGACGGTGAGTGCGGGCCGGGGAGGGGGCGCGGCGCAGGTGCCCCGAGGTCACTGGCTGGGCCCCCAGGGCGCGCCCGGGACGCTTCCCCGCCCCTGGGCCGGGCCGCGTGGAGCCGGGGCGTGGAGTGCAGGTGGGGCTCGCTCTGGCCGTGTGGAATCGGGAAGGCAACGCTCAGAGAAGCGGGAGAGGCTCCCCGCCCCGGCACCCACTCGCCGCCCCCCCCACCTGTGGCTAGGCGGGGGCTGGGCGCGCGCTGCCCGGGGGGCGCCGCGTGGGGCGTGGAAGGGCGTTCCCCGCTGCACCGTCACGCTTCCGGCCCCGCTGTGGCTTTTGAGCGACAAATTCTTGACTCGAAGCAATTTTCTTTGTATCTTTATGTCTTCACCTTGGTGAAGAACTGGCTGCTAAAAAGAGAAAGAAATGTAAAGAAGTTTACAGGAACAGTGTTCATTCAACTCTTTCATTCATTGAACTCAGGATTCAGACATGTAAGGGAGGTGACATTGACCCCCAAAAAACTGTCATAGCAGGCAGAAGGCCCTAAGAGCTCTGAGAAGGGGTGGTTGGTCAGAAGAGGGAAAGGTCCTTAATATTTGGATGCAGGAAGATGAGGAAAAGGCCATTCCAACTCAAAGCAGAGGACACAGTCACCGCTGCACAAATGTGTGTGCACTGAGTGAATTCCAGACAAAGGGGACAGCGTGAGGAACAGCATGTAGGAACAAAAGCTTGGGGGGTGGCGATTCATTCGCTGGGTAGGAGAGGAACAGGAAATGGGGTGGAAAAACCCATTGTACTCCACCAGAAGGCAGAGTGCCTTGATGAGCACATCAGGGCATTTGGACCTTGCTGTTCCTGGGCAGTGGGGAGCCATTTGGCTGCTGCTGTAGGGTTTTGTATTGGGGAGTGATATGAAAAGTGGGTGTAAGGAAACCCCCAGCTTCTTTAATAAATACCAACACTGACCCTGAAATGAAGGGGAATTTCCATGTGAGGAGATATGGGGGGGCTTAGAGGTTCATACCCCTGTCCCCTCCCAAACTCTCTTCACCCTGGGACTTTTACCATTGCAGGTGGGTGTTTCTCTTGCTTCCAGTCTTCTGGAGTGGCTGTTTTTGTACATCAGATTTCTGATAGGCTTTCCAACCTCCTTCCCTAACCTGGTGCTGCATTCCACTGCAGTTGTACATAAGAGCTTGTAGAAGCTTGGCGCTTAGGGAGCAGTCCACCTGCTTCCACCGAACTGCTGGGCTAAGACGGCTGAAGATGACAAGAAGCATCTGAAGTCATCCACCAGTGCTTAAAGGCTGTAGGATGAATCTGGGGAAATGGAAGTCAGGATTGCCTGATTGAGCCCCCTCTCCATACGTAGGCATTCTCCTGCAGTTACAACCTTGGAAGATCTGTTTTTATTAAGGACAGGTTTTCTTATGGTGGACCATGTGGAGAAAAGGCTGGGTGCTTAGAGACCATTGAGGAAGTGGTTGCTGTAGCTGGCCTAGAAGGACTGAGGACTGGGCCCACAGTTAAGACAGAGAGAGAACTGAAAGTAAATGATAAGGTTGGGATGGAACTGGAGGGACTTACTAACAGAAATTAAGGTACAAGGAAACAGAAGAGTAACGATAACACTAAGGTTTTGGGACTGGATGACTTGGATGTGTGATTCTATTGGAGAAAAACCAAGATTTGGAAAGGAAGATGATTGGACATCCTGGACTTGAGATGATGTTAAGAGGTTCAGAAAGATGAAAGCCATCAGCAGGCAGGAATGTGAACCACAGGTGTGTCATCCAAGTAGACTGGGATAGTCACTTGAAGCCTTGAGGTCAAAGACATTAAGAGGACCCAGGACAGATTCCTGGGAAGGACAAAGTTTAGATGGTAGATGCAAGTGGAGGAAAAAGAAACAGCAGCCAGATAGGTGGGAGATCGGTATAGTGCCAGGACGCCAGGGGAAAGCAGACCAAGGGGATGGAGATGGGGAAGAAGGCTTTGGATTTGGTGACTGTGGTTGGTGTGAGCCAGAGTGCCAGCAGAGTCCTGAGACAGAGAGCCAAAGCCGAGGGCTGCACGTGAGTATGGAGACCTTGGCAGAACAGATACTCCTTCAAGTTAGAGGAAAGAGAGGGGTGTGTTTAGGTGGGCTGGGGGTCAGTGCATGATTTGGGGGGGTGGGGGGAATAAAGCAGACTGGAGCACGTTTTAGACTGAGGAACATTATTCATTAGGAAGAAACTGAAGATGCAAAAATAAATGAGAATATTTAATGGAGCAAGTCAGTCTCTGCAAGGGGAGAGAAGAATGGAGAAGAAATGCTCTTTCCTGTCACACAGCTCTCTGCGGAGTGAGCATTATTCATATTTCAAAACCAGCCCAGTTGTCCTCCTTCCTGGAAGCCCATTACACTTATCCACTTCTCCCTGCAGCACCCGAGACTCTGTGCCCACTCCTCTGCTGTACATGTTACCATAGTGGAGCGAAATTGCTTAGTAGGCTCCTCGTGGGATGCGGTTGTGGCTGTGTTAGGAATCTGGGATACGTGTGACGTGAGTGTCAAGCAAGGAAGTTTGGGGGAGGAGGCCAAGGCAGGTGCCCTGAGTATGAAGAAAGACCCATCACTGAGACCCATAATTGGTAGAGCAGGAAGGTGTGGGTGGGTGGGTGGGGTGCCAGGCCCCAGGGAATTGAAGGTTTGGAATGGGTGAGGAGGGGTGCAACCTGTCGGTCCTGTTTCTTAACCTTTTTCTGGCATTGCCCTGAGTCTGGGCGTGGCTGTGGGACTTGCTGGCTCAGGCCTGGGTGGGGTTTGGGAGGGTCAGAGGGAGAAGGGGTGGGGAGTCCTGGGGAGCAGTGATGGGGGGCAAGTTGCTGTTACGGTAGAAAATGCGCCTGTATTTCTTAGGCTTGATCTTCTTCACTCTGTCCTCAGGAATTAGAGCTGCATGGTTCCTGGAGCGGAGAAGAGGGAGTGCGTTGTTTAGGAATGATTTAAAGTTGCTCAAAGGAAAGGAGCAGGATCAGAGCTGGTGAGAGGGTCCCGGCAGCTGCTATTCCACCTCCAGGCACTTGGCTCTGGGCACATGCACAGCCTTCGGTCCACATAGGTGTCATTGCCCAGGAGAGCAGGTGGCCTGTTGGTGTCTGCACAGAAGACAGGGGAAATTAATTGCTTGGAACAAAGAGTGTGCTGCCTGCTTTCAGAATGTGAGTCAGGCGTGAGGCAGCATGTGGCAAGAACTGGGGGTGGGTAGGGAGTGGGTGGCATGTTCGGCCTGAACCTAGGGTGCAGCCAAAACGCATGACTGACTGCTTACCTCAAAACTCAGCCTGTCACGAGACATTTGTTACAGATTAAGAAAGAATATTGTCAAAATCTGACTTATGACAATGCAAGGTGTTGGTGGAGGGTTGATGTAAGGGGCCCCTGGATGATGTGATGCATGTTTGCTTTGTAAGTTCATAACTTTACTTATACACTTATTGTTTATGTATGTTCATATAGAAATGATATACAGATAATAATAATAGGGTGAGTTGGGGGAAAATATTTTGGTGAATGGTATTATTTTGACAATGCTCTTTAATCATTAGTCTAAAATGTTTCACAACAATGCAAGGTGTTGGTGGGTAGGGTGAGTTTATGAGAGCCCTGTATGATGCTATGCATGTTTGTTTTGTAAGTTCACAACTATTACTATACACTTATTGTTTATGTATGTTTATGTGTGAGTGACATACTTCAATAAATTAAAAAAAAACAAACAAAAACCCACAACTCACCGGGTGACTAGGGCGCTGGGTGTGGCCTGGTTCCTGGTGTGGAGGCCAGGTGGGGGGGGAGGGGCGGTGCAAGTTTATCTTGGTCAAAGGAGAAAGTGAACAGAGGCGGGCAAAGGAAGCTGCTTTACATGAGGAAAGTTAAGAGGTTTTTAAAAATGTTTATTGTGCTGACCTATTGTTGAAATAAAGATGAGCAAAACTTGTTTAGATCTCAGAGAATTTTTTCAGTCGATTCATAAATTGGGGAGATTCCAGTAGCCATGAGGTAGAGAGGAATTCCGCTGAAGAGAGGAGCAGCACATGGCTTTTATGGACAGAACAGGGAGTAGATAGGGAGGGCATTTGCAGGCTCATTTCCTAATAACTTAGCAATGAGGAAGTTAGCTGGTGAAGAGTAGGGAGCTGGCAATAGCTGACTGGCTGTTTTAAATTTTGTTTTCTGGGTGAGCCTAGCATTTACAGGGAAATAGAAACTTACTTAGATTTTGGTTTTGCTGATGTGGGCTTACCACGGGTGCCTGCAGTTGGGCCTCCTAGATTTTACTTATCAATTTTCGCTGCCCCCCCCCCCCCCGAGATAAAACTGTAAGGCATTAGCGCCCCTCTTAGCTACCCTGTGCTTGTTCTAGACAGCTCTGTAGGTGGTTAACTCTAGGTTACAGATGTTTTGAGAGCTACCATTTTTGTTCTCTTCTGTTGTTCTTGGCGACTAACACCATTTAGCAAAATGGCTGGGTGCAATCATTTAAAAGTTTTAAGAGGATACATAAGGTGCTCCAGGGAAACCAATATGATTACTATGAGTAGTGAAATGCCCAATGTTTGGAGTTTGCTTTTAAGCTAGGCACCCTAGGACCCAAACCAACTGAAATTGAAGGGCTCGAAAAGCAATCTTGTGGAAGGACTTATTTTTTGAGCCATGTGACTTGTTCAGCTATTTCATGTAACTGCCTTTCAGCGTTCCCAGAAGTGTTTATACAAGTACAGCAGGTGGTATCGATGACAGTATAAACTATTCCTTGCTCAACCAGCAATTCTATTATTTAGAATAACTTTAGCTAAAGAATCTAAAGGTTTTTGTTGTGCAGCAGTAGCCTTTGTGATGGAATTGTTACTGGATGATTCTGGGCTTCTAGGTTGTTGGCTTATGTTGCTTAAAAGAATTAAGGACACACCATAAGGTAGGCAAGGGAGTAAAGAGTTTATTAAGAAACAAGAACATGAGAAAAATAAGCAGTCGCAGGTGTGGACTACAGGTGTGCTGCAGGGTGAGTTGCTCCTGTGGGACACCAGGCTAGGGCTTTTTTTTTTTTCAATTTATTTTGGTCTTTTTTAAAAAAGATACATAGATCACAAAAAATGTTACATTAAAAAGTATAAGAGGTTCCCATATACCCCACCCCCACCCCACCCCTCTCCTCCCACATCAACAACCTATTTCATCATTGAAGCACATTCATTGCATTTGGTGAATACATTTTGAAGCACTGCTGCCCTGCATGGATTGTAGTTTACATTCTCCCCCAGTCCATTCAGTGGATTATCGCAGGATATATAATGTCCAGCATCTCTCTGTCCCTAGGTCAGGACTTTTTAAAGTCTGTCTGCTGTTCTGATTGGTTGCCCCACCTGTCCTTTCTCAGGGGGTCAATGGTGAGGCCTTTTGAGGATATCTGGGGCTTTCCCTTGACCCTGAATGGGATTCTCATCCCAAATGAGATTCTTGTTACAAATAAGATTCTAATGCTGGGATCTCTCGAGATCCTCAGGAGATTTCTGGGCGGGGTCTTATGGCCATGTTGTCTGTCAGCCGTATTGTCTGCTGGGTCTTCAGCTGTGATCCAAGTTTTCCCTTTCCCTGAACTAACCTGCCTCAGAATTACTAATTTTCCCTACTGTTACAGAGAAATTTCTAATCATATTTTCATTGGTTTTAATTCCTAACCAAGGCAATAAGAGTCTAATGAAAGAGGCTCATTTGGCATCAGTGACACCTGCAGGCAATTCGTGCTTGGCTTGGGAATGTAAATTAAGCAGAGTAGTCCAATTTAGGCTTTGGATTAGTTATGAATTTTAAGGGAACAAGGAGGCATCTGAGGGTACATTGCCCTGCCGCTGTCCAGGGGGCCTAAATGGAAGAGGTTTAATTTTTTCCATAAAGAAAAACAAATCCTGGAGGGGTGCAGCCCACTCCTAGAGATGTCAGAGTCATCTTGGGGACATCTCTGGATATACAAATGAGCCATATGCCCTGTTTGCTGTACTGGGAGTTGTTGCATCTTGCCAACTCACCCAGGGATGTCGGGAAGAAGGGTGACTTGCTAATGGCTGTGCCGTTATCTTTGTCACAGGATATAAATGAAGGCCTTCCTGATGTTTGTACAAATGTGAGGCAGGGAAAATTGGCTTTCGTAGCAATCCTGACTCAATAGAGAGAAGAGAGAGATTGAAGATGAGTGATATTTTTAAAGTAGCATTTGGCACCTGAGAGTGATTAGTCATGGGAAAAACAATAGGGTCTCTGGCATCATGTACAGATGGTGGTTTGTGATGACAGATACAATAATCAGTTATATTCCCCCATTTGCAATGGCCTGGGAAAAATGAATAAGAGCCTTGCTTTTCCAGGCCCTGCAAAAAGGAAGAAAGAGACAAGCAAGAAGAATTTAAACATTTTCAGTGGTAGGATTTCCTAAGCAAGATGGAAAAGATGTGCAAAAGGGGTGTGGAAATAATAATTGTAAAGAATAATATGATAAGGAATATGAAAGGAATGTGGGGATTTGTGGTCTTGGGTGGAAGCTCTCTATCTCGTGAATCCATCTACTTCTTGTTCTAGTAAATTTTAGTTGTAGGTCTCTGGTTTGGTCACAGGTCACAACTTTTCAGTTGTGAGATGTGAACCCATATTCAATCCCTGTAGTCTGACCGCAGTGTCAGGAGTTCAGAGCACCTGGCATGGTCCCTTTTGGCATGGTTCAAGGGCCGTTTTGCCCTGATGTCGTTTCCAGTTTACCCTTTTGCTGAATGAAGTTAGGAAGTGAGGAGTCTGAGGGAGATTCAGATCTGGAAATGTGTCCCTCTTTGGTGGAGATAACCTTGTGCATAAGTCATTGGAGGTTTATAATAGTGAGTTATCTCCTGCTGGGGAAGCAGGGGATTCATGATAAGATGAAGGCCAGTTGCCAAAGGTCTTTCAGAGCGAACTTCATAGGGAGAAAGTTTGTGTTTCCCAAAAGGTGTGCTTCGAATAGGGGCCAGTGGAAGAACTTGAGGCCACAGTAACCTGGTTTCCTCAGTTAATTTTGATAGTATAAGTTTTAATATGCTCTTTGCTTTCTCTGCCTTTCCAGAGTATTAAGAGTGGTAGAGACAGGGATAATGGCCACTCTTTTGTAGAATCTTCGTTAGAGCTTTAATGAGCTGCCCAGTAGAATGAATGCCTTGGTCATTAGAAATGATTGAAGGTGTTCCCCAGGCGGGGAATATATTTCTAAAAAGGCCTCTGTCTATTGAAATATTTGAGTCTAGCTGATATTATGAATTATCTTAACTTGGTTTTTAAAAATATTTAGGTTATTTATTACTGTGCCAGACTTATTAACATAAATACAGTATTGTTTATGGGCAGTCAGGGTGTCTAGAGCCTGTCTTGTTAGAACACTGATACTGGGCTTTTAACTTCAGCCGGGAGGACCTGGAGACCACTTAGAGGGGCATTAAAGCTCCGTTTTATAACCTTAGATGTATTTATAACTGCTCACTCTGGTGGGGTGTTCCTAGGGCAGGGGTGATGATGTGTATTGTCAGTTTGATGCCCGGTATACAACAGATACCAAGTTAGCTTTCTGACGGGCATTTAGGGTGGATTATATATGCAGGATCACAGGAGTCAGTCTAATTTACAGGTAGAAAATAAAACCACGTAGTTATCTGCAGTTTATAAAGGGGATGCACAATAGCTCAGGTAATGAATAGGAGCAGAATCTGTTGACTCACAGGAGTGTGCTATAGTTTTCCTTTGAAATAAAAAACTTCTTTACAGTCACCCTTCTTTTGATCAAAGATAATCTCAAAAAGGTTATTCTTAATTATAAAATAACGCTGATTTCTTTAGATTTGGCCTGATTATTTACATAGGTGTAGTGAGAATAATTTACTATATGGGCTTTTTAAAATTTGGCTTTGCTGATAGTTTTTATAAGGAACTTCTAATTGGACTTTTAGAAGCCCTGTAAGGCTAGGAAACTAAGCCAGGACCTTAACACCAGATTTCATCTGTTGTCCGGAAAGTACAAGTACAGCTGGTTACCCTGGACTAGGTACCAGATTGGTTTTTCCAAGAGTGTTTTATAAGCATTGGTTTTATAAAGTTAGCCTTACTTTCTTAAAAGTATCTGGTTACTTCTGATGAAATGAGCATCATTTTTTTGTAGGTTTCTTTTTTTGTTTTTTATTTCTTTTTTGTGTGTGTTTTGTTTGTTTGTTTGTTTTGAGCATCGTTCTTTAACTGGCATCGCCAATTATGCCCTGTTATCAAGGAGGACAAAATCTGATGGGCTCTACGTAAAAATTATTTTACCATAAAAATAAGAATATTCAATGAAAGTTTTCAAATTTTGGAGGTCCGGGTAGAGAGAAAATGATGAATGCTTTATGAATTGTAGCTAACAAGAGTAAGGGATTCTTGGTATCTAGAAAATAGAACCTTAACATAGTAGCAATAATCTAAACAAAACTATAATTATTCTTTATCAGTTCATCTAGCCCGAGGTGATTAGTTCTTGTTTTGCTTGATCTTGTGTTAGCAATCTCATGACCCATCAGTTTCTTTGCTAGAATTCTGGAACCTTGATTTTCATCCAGTAGCAGAGTCTTAATTATTAAAGCAATGTCCTTAGTAGCTTGTGCCCCAGTGTACCTGGCATAGTTTTTTCTTTGTGTCTTTGAGACCATTCCTCTTTATTGAAGATGAAGCAATCTGGTCTGTAGCTGATTGCAAATGTTTTCAGGGAAGCACCAGAATAAAAATTGTCTGTAGATGATAAAAGTTTAAAATGGCTGTGGTTAAACTTACGGCTCTTTTATAAAAGTGGAAGTTCTGATCAAAGTTCATTACAAAAATAATGAAATTTGAGAAGAAAATTTGGTTGTTTCTGTAACATGTAACATTAAAAAAAAAAATAACTGAAATCATGACCACTAACACTATACTGTTGTCTGATATCAGTCAGATCAGTACTGGGACATCTCATGAACAGTCAGGCTATTGACAAATCTCTAGGGACTTTATACAATTTCTGAAATGTTTATGTTAATAGCATTTTACCCATATAAATCTAACAGAAAGTTAGAAAATCCTATTTAATTTGACAACACTTTTCATGTAACTCATTAACGTATTAAATAAACCTAATTATTTCTAGCACCTCTTTTTTTTTTTTACAAGGTGAAAGAACAAATCCTTTGTGGTTTTCTAGGATCCTTTTGGAAAATCCCAAAGATGGTTTGAGATCAATAGGATGTTATTTAGCATTTAATTTTGGGAAGACTATATATCAAAAAAAGTTTTTTGTTATGTTTGCACATTTTGTTAAATAGAAAAATGGGTCACTGTGAAATAACATTTGGTTCTCTATTTAACCAAAATGACAATAAGGGATTTTATAAGTAAGTAGATATTAACATGATTATTAAAAAAATAAATAAAACAGCACACAGTTCTTTTAAAAGTGTAAAGACTTTTAAAAAAAGCAATATAAATATCAGTAAGGTTATTATTCTGATAAGACAGAATCTTTGCTTTCTAAGCAGTTTATTCAGATGATTAAGAAAATCTTTTACAACTTTTTACTAAGAGCAGACTAATAATCTAAGAAAACTTTATTTTAACAGAAAGAAACCTAAAGTCTAGTTCTGTAGGATACTGTCTGATAAGGAAATGAAGCTGGATTCCTCTAGGTTCTTAGCTATATTACATAAAAGAATTTAAGAACATGCTGATTTAGTTAGGCCAGTAGATTATAGAGAAAAATGGGAGAAGAGAAACGGGAGAAAATGACGGATTACGCATCCCAGGTGTAGGTGCAGGCTGCTCCAGGTAAAGGGAGAGATTTGGCTTGTGTGGTTACCTTTTGAGCTATTAATTATCCCCCCACTTGCTAATGTTTGGGGGAGGGGACCCCAGCTGTTTGCTGTTCTGATTGGTTACCCCAAACGTCAGTTCCCCACGGGGCTCAATGGTGAGGCCCCGTCAGGATATCCAGGGCTTTTCTTTGACCCTGAGTGAGATCTCGTTCCAAATGGGGTTCTCGTGGGGTCCTTCTGGCAGCCTGCTTGGGGGTGGTCTTTCCTCAGGAGTTTCCAGGTGGGATTCCATGGCCACGGGGTTCGCAGTCATGTTTTTCTGCCAGGTCTTAGACTTGTCTTCCCATTCTCTACAGTAGCCTGCCTTGTTCATGACATAAAATTCCATTTCAATGAACATTTTACAACTTTTTATATCCATTCAGGTTTTGTCCTACATATTCCTGCTTTTCATTCTGTGACTACCAGTCATTTTACTTTAGGCCAAAACTGCTCTCTTTTCCCTTAACAAAGCACATTCTGCACACCTTATATACAGCGGTACCTTAAGTTACTAAAAAAATCTTTGAAACTGTCTTTATTTTATTTTTTTAAAGATTTGTTTTATTTATTTCTCTCCATCCCCTCGTTGTTTGCACTGGCTGTCTATTCATCTTCCTTGTTTCTTTAGGAGGCACTGGGTACTGAACCTGGGACCTCCAATGTGGGAGGGAAGTACCTAATCACTTGAGCCACCCCCGTTCCCTGCTTTGTTGTGTCTTTCATTATGTTTTCCTTCTTGTATCTCTTGTTGTGTTATTTTTTTGTGTCAGCTTGCTGCATCTGCCTGTCATGCCACCTTGCTATCTTTTTTAGGAGACACTGGGAACCGAACCAGGAACCTCTAATGTGGTAGGCAGGAGCCCAATTGCTTGAGCCACATCTGCTTCCCTGAAACTGTCTTTAAGTAAACATCCTACAAAACTAAATTCTTCTTAAAATAAAGCCAGAATGCTAACTCAATTTGGTTAAACACAGATTTACATTTTTCATAATTTTAAAGATTTAGTCGATGTAATGCTAGCTTATTTTATCAGTAAAGCTTTATAAATTTAAGGAGAACATACCCAAGTAGGGTAAAATTGTATTTGTATTGTACTTAACATTGATAATGCAGAAGAAACAGCTGCTTTTAACTAACAATATTAAACTAGTCCTGTTTATCAAATGTTTGTCTGAATTATGTTAATTTTTTTTTCCTTAACATTTAGTTTTAGTTCCATGAATACTTTTTTTAAAAAAATTGGGAATATTAGAAGTTTGGTTTCCTTAATTTCCAGGACTTTAGGAGTATTAATTCACACATACGGGCTTATTTTTTAAGCCAATTTTAGTAGAATTTCTTTATGAAGTTTTAGAAATCAATTTGGTAATACCATCTGAGGTAGGAAAATATTATACATCAAACATACAGACAGACACAAATAGAGAGTTTATAGCTTTAATTTACAATTTTCCAGGTATGAGCCAGATATAAAAACACAGAAACACAGGAAACATAGAAATACAAAACTTACTAGTTTATATAAGCTATTATAGTGTTTTGCAATTTCTTAGTTGAGTCTGAGTTCCAGTTAAAACAGGCACACTATTTGGCCTAATTCTGGGGCTGCTTTTTCAAGTGCACATCTAAGATAAGGAATCTTATTGAACTGAAAAGTGCCCCATAAAGGCCATTGTAATTTTAAGTTGTTCTGTTAAAGCAGATGCAACTCCATGCCCCATAATTCTTTTCTTTTTTTTTTCTTTCTTTCTTTTTTATTTCTCTCCCCCCTCCCTCCTCCCCTCAGTTGTCTGCTCTCTGTGTCAATTCGCTCTGTGTTCTTCTGTGACCACTTCTATCCTTAGCAGCACAGGGAATCTGTGTTTCTTTTTGGTGGATCATCATCTTGTGTCAGCTCTCCATGTGTGCAGCGCCATTCCTGGGCAGGCTGCACTTTCTTTCGTGCTGGATGGCTCTCCTTACAGGGCACACTCCTTGCTCATGGGGCTCCCCTACACGGGGGACACCCCTGCGTGGCACGGCACTCCTTGCGTGCATCAGCACTGTGCATGGGCCAGCTCCACACGGGTCAAGGAGGCCCAGGGTTTGAACCGTGAACCTCCCATGTGGTAGGCGGATGCCCTATCCATTGGACCAAGTCCGCTTCCCCTTTCCTGTTTTTAAAATCAATTTTATTGAAATGCATTTCAAACCATACAATCCATCTAAAGTGCCATAATCTTAAACATAGAAGACGTGGAGGTGCCTGTTGGCAGAGAACTCTTAGACTTTGAGGATCCCATTTCCAGGAGCAAAATGCTGTGGACCCCACAACAGAAATGCTGTGAACAAGACCAAAGGGTAAAGGCTCAAGTCCCTCATAAGGGACCTTCTCGCCTCGAATAATCAGCCAGTTAACTCCAGGGTGGGAACATTGTGAGATTGGAGAGCTCAAAAACAAAGAGTGGAGCTGGGGGAAGTAGATGTGGCTCAAGGATTGGGCCCCCAGCTACCATACACGAGGTCCAGGGCTCGATTCCTGGGGCCTCCTGCAGAAGGCAAGCTGGCCTGTGCAGCGAGCTGGCCCGTGCAGCGAGCTGGCCCGAGTGGAGAGCTGGTCCATGAGGAGTGCTGCCTTGCGCAGGAGTGGCTGGCCCACATGGAGAGCTGGCACAGGAAGATGATGCAACAAAAAGAGACATAGAGGGGGACAATAAGAGATGCAGCAGACCAGGGAGCTGAGGTGGCGCAAGAGATTGAGTGCCTTTTTGCCACTCTAAAGGTCCCAGGATCAGTTCCTGGTGCCACCTTAAGAGAAGACAAGCAGACACAGAAGAACACACAGAGAATGGACACAGAGAGCAGAGAGTGAGCGCAAAAACAACCAGGATGGGGGTCGGTGGGTGGGGTAAATAAATAAAACTTAAAAAAAGACAAAACAAAAAGAGTGGAGTTGAACCCCAGATGAACTTCCCAACCACCGATGAGAGAGCGAGGAGGGCAGTGAACACAATGGATTCCTGCAGGCACCATACCCGCTGTTCCAGTTTGTAGAGTCAGCCGCAATTCCTTCTTGGTCGCCAAAATAACTGTTAAAATAACAACTGGAGCAAAATTTGTTTAGGTTTCAGGAAGTTTTATTGAATCAATTCATGAATTAGGGCGATTCCAGTCAACACGAGATAGGAATTCCGCCGAACAAAAAGAGCAATGGGCTTTTATAGACAGAGCAAGTGAGTACATTGGGAGGAAGTGTTCACGGGTTAATGCAGACTGCGTTTCCTAATATGGTTAGTGCAGGGGGTTGCTTAGCAATGAGGAAGTTAGCTGTCGGAAGAAGAGGGAGTTAGCAATATCTCATTGGCTGATTTAAATTCTGTTTTTCTTGGCGAGCATGGCATTTACAGGGAATAGAAACTTAGATTTTCGTTTGGCTGACATGTGGCTTAGCAGAGGTGCCTCTAGTTGGGCCTACCAGATTTTATTTATCCATATGTATAGCATAAGACTTGCCATTTTAACTATTTTTAAGTGTCCAATTCAGTGGCATTAATTATACTCACAATGTTGTGCAACCATCACCACTATCCATTACCAAAACTTTTTCATGACCCCAGAGACTCTGTACCTAAGGTTAAAGGTTCTTGATGGAAAATGCCAGCCCTGGGTTGGGGCTGGGTGGGAAATATATAATAGTTTGCATTGCCTTGCAAATATTACATTGTTTGAGAGAGTACAGTGCTTTGTCTTGGGGAATTTTAAAGCAGAGCAATGTTTTTGTTTAGTTTTTCTGTCAGGGATGTTGGAGAGGGAATATGGGTTTTACAGGTTCCTTCCATCTCTGGAATTTGATGCCCTCTCTGAAAGGCAATGCACTTTGACGTAGTATGGTAGGAAACTTGAGAATGCTTACTTTCTCTTCCTGAGTTTTAGGTCTACTTTGTTTATTTCCCCAGGTCTTTTCCTCTCTTTCCACACATCTCCACGAGCTTGAGGGAGAATCTCATGAAGGTTGTGCAGCAGATTTGTTTGATCCAACTGTGAATGGCTAAGGATTACCTTTAAGAAGGATTTAAATTTGAGCGTACCATTTGTGCTTTTAACCTACCGTCTTTCCTTGACAGTGAATAAAATCTCTTCGCCATATCATTAAAAGTCCATCTGCTGTTATTTCAGAAGTGCACTTAAGGAATTGTTGTCCTCATATTGACAGAAAGAGCCAGAGCAACTGGCTCCTGCTGGTAGCCTCCATCTCATGCTGAGGTACAGATCTTCTTGGTGTGGGGCAGAGAGGAGGGAAAGATGAGCAGGGCTGAAAGTGTGAGGAAGTTGAACTTCCAACTTTTTTTTTTCTTTTGGCTTCTGGACTTTTTAATGTGAACAAATTAATTTTCAGAGTAATGAAACAAATACAGCATTTTCCTAGGAATGGAAAACTTGCTTGGTAGTGTTAGAAAGAAAGCTGTATCTAAAGAGAATGAACGCTCACCCAAATGTGCAGAAGAAAAGAATTTATTCATGATCTTGCAAGAATGGGTGTGTGATCTTTGTAAAATGGCCAGTGGGCCCAGCAACAATACACAAGAATATTTATATCCTAAGCTTAACACGCAGGTCCCTCCCCTATTCCCCAGTGATTGGGTACTTCAGAGGTTACAACCTATCCAAGAGTTCTAACTAACGTACGTAGGTTCCTGCTCTTAGTTATTGCTCTCATTCCCTGCGTTCAGGTGACTTGGTAGTTGGCTCTAATTTTAAATTCAGTGCCAGAGTCATTAGAGCCTTTGTCCCTCCTTCTGTTAACTGCAGAGCCGGTTTTAGCTAGTTCCCCTATCAGGATATGGGTGGCTGATGTGATAAACCACGAGGCTGATTTTAGTTATTTTCCCTGATTCCACGTCTCCTTCATGTGAAAGCTAAACTTAGCCCCTTTCTTACAGCAGTTATTTCATACTTCTTAAACTTCCAACTTCTGAGTCAGGTACAGTGAAGAAGGCTGGGAGGATGCTGGGATGACAGGGAGTGATGATGTCAATTGAGATGTTATGGTTCCTAGAATATCAGCCCCTTGAGTAAGTAGACACTTATCCAACAGCTATTGCTTTGAATTTTTGCATTGTTGCAGTTCTCCATAACACTCATTAGTATAAATGGGCCTAGTCTAGCTTGTTGGTGTTAGTACCTTCGTTAATTCATTAACAAAGAGTTGTTGAGAGGTTGTTATAACAGCTGACATCCTCTAAATGTATACCATGTATTAAATCGTTTACTCTTTAGCCTTGCAACAACCATGTGAGGAAGGGCTCTGATCAGCCTCACTTTACAGAGTTACAGGAAACTGAGGAACAGAGATTGTCAAAGATCATACAGCTAGTAAATGGCAGAGCTAGGATTGTAACCCAGATTGCCTTTTTCTGGAAACCATGCTCTTAACTTCTATGCCAACATACCAGGCACTGTCCTAGATATTTTACGTGACTTCTTTCTAAGAATAAAAATAACATGTGGAAAGAGACATAAATATTCATGCAAATTCTCTCTCACATTTGTATAGTGCTTGAGAGTGCATATGACATTTGTATTTCTCACTTAATCCTCACAATCTGATCTCTACCTCAGAGATTAAAACTGGAGGACTGAGAGTTAAACTTGCCTGCGATCACATAACCAGGGAGCAAAAGGGAGTACTCCAGCCTAGGTTGAGGTACCAAAACCTGACTCATCCTCTCAACATAGGATGTGGTTTTTAACTGGCTGAGTCACTGCAGAGTGGAGAAGGACATCACAGCAGCCTGTGATGGTTTGAAGCTGTGTGGACCCCAGAAAAGTATGTTCTCAAAGCTAATCAATCCTGTGATATAAACTTACTGTAACTAGGACCTTTTGATTAGGTTACTTCAGTTAAGGCATGGCCCAGTGTAAGTCTTAATCCTCTTACTGGAGTCCTTTATAAGAGAATGTAATTCAGAGACAGAAAAGAGAAAGCCATGGAAGCAAGAAACTGGAAGAGAAGGGAGAGACCAGCAGATGCTACCGGATGCCTCACCTAGTGACAGAGGAGTCCCAGATTGCCAGCAGCTGGTCTTTGGGGAGAAAGCATCGCCTGATGATACCTTGGTTTGCACATTTTTCTAAGTCTTGAAAATGCTGTAAGCTTGTAAATGCATAAATCCCAATTGTAAGAGCCAAGCCAGTTCTGGTGTATTGTTTTTGGCAGCCTCGCAGGCTAAAACACAGCCCCACCCGGTGGATGCAAATATTACATTCTTCCTATAGTGTCCGATTCCCTGACTCTCCAGTTCTGCCAGTAATTCTCAGCTTCCCTGGCAGATCCTCATCTCTGTAGTGAATAGTTCACTCAGCTACTATATGGCAACCACCTCTGTTCTCAAGCCATTGAGTCTGCTGATGACAGAGCTAAAGTCACTGTTGATGAAAGTGTGAAGCTGCCTCCTCACACATCTGCTTCTCGGGTCATTGAGTGGACCACCTGGGAGCTTCTTAGAAATGCACCTTCTTGGGCCCCACTCCACATTACTGAACCAGAAACCCTGAAGATTCTGTGTTTTAACAAGCTCTTGTAGGTAGGTCACCAACCCTCCTCATTTGCAGGAGATTGAAGGGTTTCCCAGGCAGTGGGACTTGCAGTGTTAAAACCAGATTAATTAGTGGGTCACCCAATCTCCGGGTGATTCTCAGTGAGCTAGGGCTACTGAGTGAATGGACACTGTTAGCATGGTCAGGGCAGCCTTCCTGTCGGTCCTTGGATTGTGGTTGCCCTCCCTTGCCTCTCCTTCTTTAGGATGAGGTTTTCCTCTAGGAGATCGTTTGGTGGTTCGAGCAATTAGGATGCAGTGGGCTGTCCCTTAAGGCCCTACAGGCAAGACTAATCACAGCTGAATAGTAAACTTCAGCTGTGGCCCCGCCTCTTCCTCTGGAAACTACTACCACTTCAGAGGTGGCCTGAGAAATCCTGGGCAAGCCTTTGTTTTCACACCTATAAAATGGGGAAAAATACTTTCACCACTTGCTTTTTTTTTTTTTTTTTTAAAGGACAAACAACATTGTCCTTTTTTAGAATTTTATTTTATTTTTTCTTCCCCAACCCTGCCCCCACCCTGCTGTTTTTGCTGTCTGTGTCCATTTGCTGTGTGATCTTCTGTATCTATTTCTCTTTTTGTCTTCTCTTCTTGTCTTTCTCCTCTAGGATTTCCTGGGATTTCATCCTGGAGACCCCTGATGTGAAAGGAGGTTCTCTGTCAATTGCACCACCTCAGTTCCTGGTCTCTACCGCGCTTCACCTTGACTCTTCCCTTTGTCTCTCTTTTGTTGCATCATTATCTTGCTGCATGATTCACTTGTGTGGGCACTGGCTCACTGCATGGGCACTCGGCTTGCTGCGCAGGCACTCGGCTCACCATGCTGGCACTGGCTCACCACGTGGGCACTCGTGTGGGTACTTAGCTCGCCATGTGGGCACTCACATGGGCACTTGGCTCACCATGTGGGCACTTGGCTTGCCACATGGGTACCCACATGGGCACTCGGCTCACCGTGTGAGCACGTAACTCACTGCGTGTGCACTTGCTGCGCAGGAATGTTTTTTTTTTCACCAGGAGGCCCCAGGAATTGAACCCAGGTCCTTGCATATGGTAGGCAGAGGCCTTATCACTTGAGCCACGTCTACTTCCCACTACTTGGTTTTTATGAAAATGGAATGAAACGGTACCTCAGTTATATGCTAAGTACCATTATGTTAACTAGAGAATGCTTAGCAGATTATCTCTATTTAAAGATAATTTTCAGGGAAGTGGACTTGGCCCAATGGATAAGGCGTCTGCCTATCACAAGGGAGGTCCGCTCTTCAAACCCCGGGCCTCCTTGACCCACGTGGAGCTGGCCCATGAGCAGTGCTGATGCGCGCAAGGAGTGCCCTGCCACGCAGGGGTGTCCCCCGTGTAAGGGAGCCCCACATGCAAGGAGTGCGCCCCATAAGGAGAGTCGCCCAGCGTGAGAGAAAGTGCAGCCTGCCCAGGAATGGTGCTGCACACACAGAGAGCTGACGCAACAAGATAACGCAACAAAAAGAAACAGATTCCAGGTGCCACTGATAAGGATAGAAGGGTTCACAGAAGAACATACAGCGAATGGACAGAGAGAGCAGACAACTGTGGGGAGGGATGGGGAGAGAAATAAATAAAATAAATCTAAAAAAAAAATAATTTTCAATAAAAGGTAAAACCATGACTCGCATACAAAATGAATATACATTTAGAAATGTGTTTTGTTTGTATGCTTTGAAGGAACCAGGCAGATGTTCAAAGGAAATGTCTGCAAATGATGAATTAAAGTTGAGATGGATTGGAAATAGAGACAAAACTGATTTTTCCACAGTGGGGAAGTTAAAATCACTACTGTTGCCTCAAATGTACCACACTAATGCAAGATGTTATAAGATGTGGTAAATGGGAACTCGGCATTTTATGCATGATTTTTCTGTAAACCTACAACTTTTTAAATGTAAAATGAAGAAAAAAATCACTATTGGACAGTTACAACTTACAAAGAGTTGGGAAATAGTTCAAAGGTAACGAACAGGGCTAGAATCAGTCAGCCCAGGGGTATATAGAGGATGCATAGCTTTCCACTGAGAGACAATTTTTTTATTTCTACATCTGCATCTCATGCAGACCAATGAAATCAACTACTCTAAACCTCAGGCCCTTAAAAATAGAAAGGGGGCCTCTTTATTCGGGTGTCGTAAGTAAAGAACACTGTGGTGTCTAGTTCCCAACCTCACCGTCTCCTGTCCTGGCTCTGATGCTGGATACTCTTCCAGCCCAGACCATCCCACTTGGGCTGGATATGCTGACAATGAATGTGATGTTAAGGACGGACCAGGGCCTTGTAGCTACTGGCCTCTGCCATTGTTTGCTTGTCTTAAAAGGGAAGCAGGGAAGCGGATTTGGATCAAGGGATAGAGCATCCGCCTACCACATGGGAGGTCCAGGATTCAAACCCAGGGCCTCCTGACCCCTCTGGTGAGCTGGCCCATGCGCAGTGCTAATGTGCGCAAGGAGTGCCGTGCCACGCAGGGGTGTCCCCCGTGTAGGGGAGCCCCGTGCAAGGAGTGCACCCCGTAAGGAGAGCTGCCTAGCACGAAAAAAGTGTAGCCTGCCCAGGAGTGGTGCCGCACACACGGAGAACTGATGCAGCAAGATAACGCAACAAAAAGAAACACAGATTCCCAGTGCCGCTGGCAAGAATACAGGCGGATACAGAAGAACAGGCAGTGAATGGACCCAGAGAGCAGGCACCTGGAGGGGTGGGTGGGGAAGGGGAGAGAAATAAATAAAAAATAAATCTTTGAAAAAAAAGAAAAAGGGAAGCAACTGGGGAGCTGGTGTGGCTCCGGGATTGAGTACCTGCTTTGCATGGCCCAAGCAGTCTCTGAGCTCATGGCCAGGGAGAAGCCCTGGTACTCTTCTCCCTGTGAGAAGCAAGCAGAAGCCTGCTCCTCCCCACGTCTACCCCAAGGTTGTTGACGTTGATAGGCACCCGTGCGAGCTCAAGGAAATTCAATTTGGTATTCGTTGTTCTCATTGCTCACAGAGATAACCTAGGGACCTGGTTCAGGCACCTGGTCAGGTTAATGTAGGAAAGGAGGGACGGCATTTAGTCAGGACAAAGCCATAATCATCACAGATGAAACCCCACAGAACCAGGCCAGGCCCTGCTGGAAACCCCTGAGGGGAGGCGGCTGCTTGAGAACACAGCCGTAACCCTTACAGGGAAAAGCCCGAGAGACCCCGGGCACGAATTGCCATTTGAAAGCCCTGGGCCCAGGAGACGCCCCGGACAACTCCAAACAGAAAGGCCTCCCTGTGGGTTCCTGGACAGCTGACGGGAAGGTAGACAGGCAGCCAATGAGAACAGCCAAGGGCCGAGATCCCATGCCGCCTTCACAGGGGGCCGGGGAAGGAGGAAAGGCCTTCAGTAGGCCTGCCCGGCCCTCGCCGTGCCGCCTGCCCCCGTGTCTCGGGCGCGTGCTCCCACTCTTCCTCATTTGTCAATAAACTCTTGTTGCTGTTCTCATTAAACTGGCACACCTCTGAATTCTTTTTTGTGATGAAGCCAAGAACCTAGAAACCCAGAACTCAGAATGTTCTGCTAACAGTCCCTTGCGTTCAGAGATCTTCAAAACCTGTGTAAACCATGCTTCCTGCCCCCAAGCAGTTTAAAAGCTAATTTGAAGAAAATAGGACTATCACACTCAAAATAAGATGTGTTAATTTATGTGGTTCAAATATTAACTTATTTACAGGAAAGGAAAGGTCAGTCAAAGAGCTCTGTGAGGTTAGTTGGGATGTAAGCAGCCTTAAAAGAACAGAACTATTAGAAAATTCCTATACTATTTCCTGACCTGTGCTCTTCAACATGTCATGGACAGATAAAGATTAGACCTGGCAAAGATCTTAGTGCTCAATGATTGGGGCCAAATCGTTTATATTATGGGCAGAGACACGGAGGCCGACGGACAGAATTGATGCGCACAAATTGTTCACAGATTTGATTTAACCTAAATATAGCAGGACTATTTTTTTGTTATCAATAAATATGAATGTTGCTAAATATGATGCATACAATAATAGTCCATTATCTGTTAGGGATTTGGGGAAGAAAATAAAAGTTTTATTCTTTGGTCTCAAAAATCATTCCTTTTTGGGGAGTGGGAGTAGCTCAGTGGTTGAGCACCTGTTTTGCATGCACAAGGTCCCGGGTTCATTCACTGTACCTCCTAAAAAAAAAAATTATCCCTTTTTAAGGAGTCATTTGGAGAGATTTCCCCCTCCCCCCAATTTACTTAGTTTTCTAAATCATGTCATTAAGTAGAAACGTATGTGTTCTTGCTTCCCTTACATATTTCAAATGAAGTAACAAAACTCACTTGTTTAGAAGCAAGTGTTTTTTAGAAGAAAGACTTATTGGGTTACATTTAAAAAGTGAATGATTTAATTCTCCTTCTTAGAGACTGCTAAATTAATGGATTTTGGAGAAAATTACAGTCAAACTGCATTCTGCTTCGTGCTGAAATTTAGTGAGGCTCAACAACACGAAAGCCTCATTGCTTCAAAATGCTTTGGGTGGTCTTTTTTTTCATTCCGAGTGGCTTGGTTTGGTATCTGCTTGACAAACGCAGGCAACTATTAGAGACATTTGCTGGATAGGTCTTTAACAGGAGTTTCCTTGAGTCTCTGGTTGATACTGTCCTATCCTCTGCTGTCCAGTCTCTATCACTAATTCAATTAAAAATTTTTTTCTTGATCATAGCTGGTGGACTTGAGCCAGGTCCCATTATTAAAAAACGATTTTGGTTGCATGTGATTGAATTGACAGTGTCCTTTTTAACACTGTGGCAAGATGAGGCTGTACCTCTTGATGACAACGTTTGTTAGGGTGTGAACACCAGTGATAAGAACCAGTATACAGTCTTTCCATGCCTTTCACTTCTGCTCCATGATAACTTCAATATGCACAAAGCTTTCAATAATCATGGAATAAATTCTGGCCCTAATTCCATATGGACACTTTACATTTCAAACACCCACCATCCTTGAACTTCAACCTCTGATCTTTTTATTTAGATTCTCAAGGGAGATGATCTGATTGTCTCAGACTAGTCTTTTCATTGGTTTGATCAAGACAGGTATCCGGGAAACGGACTTTGGCCCAGTGGTTAGGGCGTCCGTCTACCACATGGGAGGCCCGCGGTTCAAGCCCCGGGCCTCCTTGACCCGTGTGGAGCTGGCCCATGCGCAGTGCTGATGCGCGCAAGGAGTGCCGTGCTACACAGGGGTGTCCCCCGCGTAGGGGAGCCCCACGCGCAAGGAGTGCACCCATAAGGAGAGCCGCCCAGCGCGAAGGAGGGAGCAGCCTGCCGAGGAATGGCGCCGCCCACACTTCCCGTGCCGCTGACGACAACAGAAGCGGACAAAGAAACAAGACGCAGCAAAAAGACACAGAAAACAGACAACCGGGGGAGGGGAAGGGAATTAAATAAATAAAAATAAATCTTTAAAAAAAAAAAAAAAAAAAAAAAAAGACAGGTATCCCTTTCTGGTCCAAACGGCAGTGGGGTGTCTTAGTTTACCAGGCTGCTGTAACAAACACCACACAATGGTGTTGGCTCACAGTTTTGAGGCTAGAAGAAATCCAAAAGCAAGAGAGCGGCAATGCTTGCTTTCTCCCTGTGGTGCAAAAGTAGTTGTAACAAACTGAAAGCGGATCAAGATCAAAAGTGAATTTGCATATGTCTTTTTGTTTACAAGGACCTTCTCTAACCCACATTATATTAGATATTCTGTTATTTTTTTTCCTAATTCTTTTAAAGTTTGCTTTTACACTTAGATCTTTAATCCATCTGGAATGGTATGAGGTAGGACCCATATCCTTTCTTGCCAGTTGTCCTAACACCATTTTATTGAATAGAATATCCTTTCCCTTCTGATTAGAAATATTACCATTATAGTGTGTTGGATTTCCATTACGCATGGGTCTCTCTTTGAATTACTGGGGCTGATATTCACAGGCAATAGCATTGGAACAAGGGCTCAGAGCCTTCCTGCTGCTCCAGGCATTACCTTTTCCATTGCTGGATCTGGAGGTTAGGGGTGGGGGCGGAGAATGTCCCCAGTGGAAAAAGTCTTATAAATGTGGACCTTGCCTCTAAAGGATGGAACTCTCTCTAGTTTCTCCCTGCCTTTTTTTTTTTTTTTTAAGATCTATTTATTTATTTCTCTCCCCTTCCCCGCCCCACCCCCCAGTTGTCTGCACTCTGTGTGTTCTTCTGTGTCCACTTGTATTCTTATCAGCGGCACTGGAAATGTTTCTTTTTGTTGCATCGTTTTCCTGCCTCAGCTCTCTGTATGTGGGGCACCACTCCTGGGCAGGCTGCACTTTTTTCACGCTGGGCGGCTCTCCTTACAGGGTACACTCCTTGCTCATGGGGCTCCCCTACGCAGGGGACATCCCTGTGTGGCACGGCACTCCTTGTGTGCATCAGCACTGCGTGTGGGCCAGCTTATTACACAGGTCAGGAGGCGCTGGGTTTGAACCCTGGACCTCCCAGGTGGTAGGCAGATGCTCTATCTTTTGAGCCAAATCTGCTTCCCTCTCCCTGCTTTTGATCACTCCTCAATGCCTTTAAGCCATTGTTTTCTATTTTTGCCCAGTGCTTAAGGTTGTCATGGCATGTAGTTTGGTCTAAGATAAGCTACTCTGCCGTTTCCAGATGCTGGATGTTTACTCTGTTGATACTGAGAGGACAGTGCTAACAAGCTGCCTAGGTGCTCTGTGTGTAGAGGTGAGGCTTGTAGACCCAGAGGGTGGGGACTGATGGTTCCTTTTTACCCTGAGCCAGTCAGTTCCTTCTGTCTAGGCATTGTCAGAGTGGATGGCAACAGTGGGAGAGTCGTTGAGGGTGACAACATTGAATTTTACCTGAACCCTGTTATCTTGGAAAATAGCTCAGGTTAAGAAATTCCTCCCCCACCCCCCACCCATGGTGTTACAGACCAAGATAGCCTTACCATCTCCTTAGCTTGACTGAACTTTAGACAGGTTTCTCCTTGTCTCTAGGCCCCTGACCTCCCACACCTTGGCCTTTACAGAATCCAGACAGGACCTGTTGCGGCTGGCCTCGACAGTCAGCTGAGGAGATAATATCATGTAATGGACACACTCTGTTGCTTGACCTCCCCCTCTAGTCCTCTTCCATGAGCTCATCCTTTCCTTAAAATCTCTCCCGCCCAGTGCTTCAGAGAGTTGAGCCTCCTCCCTCCGCTGTTGTGATAGCCTTCTGGTCTCCCTCTCTCTTACCATGAGAGCCTCTGACCTCTCTCCTCTCTATTGCATAAGGCTTTGAATGAAGTTATCCTTTCCTATTCATCACTGTCCAGTGTAGCTTTTCTTTAACAGAGGTTTCCCCTTTTCCCTTTTAATATGTAGGCCCTCACTTCTTCCTCCTATTTTAAGTATGGGGACTCCCCTCACCTCTGCAGTTGGTCCCTTTCTGGTTCATTTTTTCCAGGTTGTAAAACTGCATCTTATGGCATAGTCAGTGAAGGTATCTGGGCATTTAACTACTTCTTATACATGTTTTCAACCAGTTCTTTGAGGTGTCAGCCCCTTCCCTTATTTCCTGTCTTCTGAGCTACTCAGTGATTCCAGTTCCCAAGAATTTCCGGCCATGGCTTTTAGCTTTCCCTCTTTGCTTAGTCAACCACCGAATGTCCATTGCTTTTTTTTTTTTTGGTGACTAATCGGGTATGGAATGTAGTAAAAGGGCTCCACAATACCTAATAAACCAGTTCTGAGGTTGTTCCCCACCCCCGCAGGACAAAGTTTAACAGCTCCAGCTTCTTCAGTGTTTATTGAAATACAAAAGAAAAAAGAAAAAAAGGAGGGCAGCAGACTTGGCCCAATGCATAGGGTGTCCGTCTACCACATGGGAGGTCCGCAGTTCAAACCCCGGGCCTCCTTGACCCGAGTGGAGCTGGCCCACGCGCAGTGTTGATGCGCGCAAGGAGTGCCGTGCCACGCAGGGGTGTCCCCCGCGTAGGGCCCCACGCTCAAGGAGTGCACCCCATAAGGAGAGCCGCCCAGCGCTAAAGGAAGTGCAGCCTGCCCAGGAATGGCGCCGCATGCATGGAGAGCTGACACAGCAAGATGACGCAACAAAAAGAAACACAGATTCCCCGTGCCGCTGATAAGGATAGAAGAGGTCACAGAAGAACACACAGCGAATGGACACAGAGAGCAGACACCTGGGGGGGGGGGAGGAAGAGGAAGGGGAAAGAAATAAATAAAAAATAAATCTTTAAAAAAGAAAAAGGGATAGAGGTCATCTTTTTCTGATGGCAGATCTGTCCTTTGCAGGAGGAGGGAGCAGAGGCTACTTCACACATATGCAGACAGGGGTGCTCTGAGTCAGGTTGGGTGCTCTAGATGGGGTGACTGTCCACACTGTACTCGTTTCTGCTGGGGAGACCCCAGGGCACCCCAAGACTGCTGCTCTGAGTAAATGCTAGGCAAAACAGGCTCTCTGCTCTGGCAAGTGGTTTCTAACAGAGCCCCGTACACCTGACCGAAAGGAAAGGTTGGTGGTTTCCAACCTTCTTCTAAACTAAGAGCCGGAGGATGCCTGTGGCCAGCGGCACAGCCCCTCCCATGGTCCCTGCGAGGCCCGACACCTGCCGCCTGGCCACCAGCGGCCTGGCCTGCGGGGGAAGAACCCAGGGCCCCAGCAACTGGCCGGAGGTGGCGGGGCCGCGCCACAGCCTCGAAGCTTGTTTCCTTGGTAACCGTGAGAGCACAGGTACAAGCACAAACTCTACGAAATACAGGATGATCCAAAGAAATACAGGATGATCCAAAAACAAAGCGTAATTGCAGGGATCTCTTTTGTGACTATGCACAATCTGATCGTGGGTTTGATTTCTGTCACCTTCCCTCACGTTCCCAAATGGAAACACAGACCATCAGCCGGACCAGGTTGTTACTGCAAAACCTACACGAGGCATATTTCTCCCTTCTGTGTGTTCAAGTGTTCTCCTTAATTTTTAACTATTTTAAAAAATGCACCGAGTTTGGGTTAAAAACCAGCCACCAAAATGGACTGACAACAAGATCTGAAGCCAAGCAGGCGCGCTTGGCTCTTCCAACCCAGTAACTCCTGGAAGCCCAGGTGCTCGTGCGCCTGAAATCCCATCTCAGTACTCAGTAAAAAAAGCTGAGTAATATTGTATAGGAGTACCAGAAACTGCCTCATTGGAAACAAAAACTATTTCCATTTTAAAAAACCTGTTTGCAGACAGCGTCTGCCACATTTACAGCATGGCGTAGTACATGCTGTGACCCCAAGCCCCTGGAAACGGCTTCGGGCACTCAGTAGCACAGAGTAGCACAGTTTGCCACATGAGAGTAAAGCGGGGGCGAAGAGGAGGAAGTCAGAGGGAGAGGACAAAGGGGAAGGAGGAGTCCTTCTCGGTTGCCTTCTGCTTCCGGAGCTGATTGGACAACCAGCCCTTTGTGAAGCCCATCCCCACCGCGGCTCAGGTGGCCTGAGTGTGCCAGCTTCTGTGTCCAGAGAACGCAGTCCCAGTTAACCTGTGATGTCGGCAGTGTTCTGGTCTTGGGAAGGTCCTGCTTGTTAGGGAACACTACAGAGATGGCGTCCCTGAGCTCCTCTTCCGCCACATCCTCCTGAGCCTCGTTCACACTCTCTGCTCTCAGAAGTTGCTGTCAACCACAAATGTGAGACCTTATGAGCTCTGGAAGTAGCGGCACCAAAGAGGCGGGTTCTTGTCCTGGCCACCCAAGTCCCACACAGCGAAGCTGACACTTTTGTACTCTACAGTTGCCGTGTTGAAACTGACAGTGGGAATAGCAGTGATGATTTCAAGTTTTAGTTTGTACAAAATAGTAGTCTTTCCTGTAGCATCCAGGCCAACCATGAGAACACGCATTTCTTTTTTGCCACAAAGGCCCTCGAAGAGGTTAGCAAAAATATTCCCCAAGCTCGCAGATGGGTAACGTCAACACTGGCCAAAGAAACCCCTTGGCGGCTGCTGCTGCTGCTTGAGCCAGGTGTTGGTTTCGCTCCTCCATTGCTTTTCTGTCTTCTGAAATGTTGACATCATCAGCTGTCAAGTTCTCTTCCAGGGTTTATATCTTTTTTAGCCCTTTATGTCATTTTGGGCGTGGGGGAAGGGAGAGGGGCTTGAGACTATATCAAGTCTGCTGTGTTTAACTGAAAGTCTTTTGTCATTAAAAACAATCTTTTATGCATTTTTAAAATCTTTGCTAAGTCTTAAATCCTCACTTTCTTTTCTTTCTTTTTTTCCAAACTTCTTGCATTAAAATTATGGTTGGTTTTTTTCTTTTCCTCCCGACTGCCTGTTCTTCTTTTCTCTTTTAAAATATAAAAACACGCAAAAGTAAAAATTTCTGGAGTATATAAGCATTTCACTTTCTGTATCTTTTTTGTCCCATGAATATTTAGGAGAGTGTTCTGTTGTTTCCAAGTAGATTTTCTATTGGGGATGTTAGTCTTCTGTTTTACTTTTTAGTTTTATTACATTATTGCATTTTGATCAGATAATATGGCCCTGAAAATTTCTACTTTTTTGAAATTTGCTGCATTTTTCTTTGTGGTCTGGGATATGGTAGATTTTATAAATATTCCTTGGTTAATTTGTAATCACTTAGTGCTAAATAGTGGTTCGTCTCCTTTCTGTGTCAATTTATTGAAAGGAAAAAAAAAGAAGCACCCTTATGAGTTTTTGGAAATCTCCGTCTCTCCATGGGATTCAGCCTGGAGTGGCCTGAAGGCTAAGCCTGTGTCATCTGGGCAGCTGTAGGGCCAAGGCTAAGATGAAATTCTATGCTGGAAAGGTTCTTCTTACTAGACCACTCCTGAAATTACAGACCCATTGAGAGTGAAACAGAATATCTGCCTGCGGCAGACATTCTTGGTTTATGCTAGGCCATATATCACCATCAGGTAGATTTGGAAGTTTTGAAAGTTTAAGTCCCAAACATTTCTGATGTTTATCTAAATAAGTGGGATGTGGTCATCCACCTGGGACCTGGCTGGTATCTCACTGTCATCTTAAAAACATTCACTCTTCCCCTAAAAGGAAAATGGGGAAGTTAATAGGCAGATGCATTTCTTATTCTTCTATTTGCTTTTTTTTTTTTTAAGGAGGTACCAGGGATTGAACCCTACACGAGAGGCAGGCGTTCAGCCACTGAGCTACATCCATTCCCTACACTTGCTTGTAGCAAGTAGGATTCCAAGTTCATTTATCCATTCAATCAATAAAAATGTATTGAGAGTTTATACTGTGCCAGGAGCTGAGCAAAAATGACATAATCTTTCTCCTCAAGAAGCTCATTCACAATATCTAAGTAGCTGGGGAGACAGAACTGGAATAAAATAGAATTAGTAAGGGAATATACAAGTGTTAGGGTAGTACAGAGAAAGATGCATTGACTTTTGCTCAGCGGTAGAGGAATGGGGAAGACCTCCAAGAGGATGGGACATTTACGCTAGGTCTTGAAGTACAAGTAGGTGCTAGTTAAGTCGAGAAGGAGGGATAGGCATTCTAGGTGGATGGGACCTGGGGACCATGTAAGATAGTGGGTAGGATGTTAGGAAGGATGAGTTGCCTCTCCTGGCTGGAATGCATAGGTGGTTGGGATTAGGGAATAGTGGGGCTGAAGGGATCAGCCTGGAGTCACACCGTGAAGAGCGATGATTGCCAGGCAGAGGATTTATACTTAATCTGTGGCCATGAGGAGCCATTGAAGGTTTTCTTCCTCCCACCTTCCCTCCCTCTCTCCCTCCCTCCTCTGTCTCTCATTTCCTTCCTTCTGTCCTCCCTCCCTCCCTTCCTTCCTTCCTTCCCTGTATATACATACAACACAGAATTTCCCATTGGAACCATCTTTAAGTGCTCAATTCTGTGGGGTATTAATTACATTCACGATGTTGTGCTACCATCACCACCATCACTGAAGCTTTGTAAGGACAGGATCATATCAGTCCCATTTTATTTTGGTTTTCAGATTTTAGTTCTCCATTGTAAATGCCCAATACTCGAAATGTGACTCATGTAGTATAGGTAACTGACTCCTTTTCCTGAAGCATATAATTTATGATTCCATTTCAGATGTCTGTGCTACTTGCCATGAACATGCCACCTGCCAGCAAAGAGAAGGGAAGAAGATCTGTATTTGCAACTATGGATTTGTGGGAAATGGGCGGACCCAGTGTGTTGGTAAGTTCTGAACCCTGGATTAGGTTGCAAAGTCGAATCAAGAAACAAGGTTCTTTAATGTCAAAGAGTTGATATCCTTGGGGGAAAACATTTTTCTTTTTTTTTCACAATATGTGTTTATTTCAAGAAGTTTTGTCAATGACAATAAGTCTTTGTTTTAGTGGTTGGATATATCCTTTCTTTACCCTTTCCAATAACATGTCCCTCACTTTGGATGTCACTGGACTTGAACCTTTAGGCCTAAGAACAAATGTGAAATATGCTTTGTCTTGAGTTTAGCTTAATTAAGGTGAATATTGCATTTTTAAATTTCTGTGACTGTTTGATATAAAATTATTTATATTAGTACCATGAGGAAAATCAAAACTCAATTTCCTATTGGACTTGCTGGATCATTGGTGAAATACTGTCTGTCCTCCATATTTTTTCATTATGTCCCTTTGGGATCTTGGGTGAATTTAAAATAATATAAAGACCTTTAGGCTAAGAGCATTTGAGAAAATTATTTGTTTCTCTCATGGCCTCCACCATGACATGAGAGTTAGACAATTCTAGGTTCATACCAAAGTCAGAGAAAGGAAGAGTTTCACAACAGTTATATAATATAATCTCCCATTTCCTCCCAGCAACCTTATTACATGCAGTGGAAGAGTTGATAGCTTTGCTTAGCAGTTGTGGATGGACAGCGTCCAGCCTTGTTGTGATAATTTTGTTTTCATTCCCTGAAGATAATAACAATTCAGTTCTGAGGTCAGAAAGTCATACCAGCTGCTTCCTGGCCAGGCTGGCACATTCCACTTCCCAGATCTAAGCTTTTACAATCACAGCTCATTCCTGCAGGCTGGAGTTGCCTTCTTTACCCCTATCCCTTTAGCCTTCTGCCCATGAGAAGCATGACTGCCCTGCAGTCTGACGTTAGGAGGGAATTTCTCCCACCCCTCCTACCCTACTCCCCACCCCTGCTTGCTCAGCTGGGGCTTGGAAATAAAGTTGGAGTTGAGAGCACGGTCAAGCCCTCCGGAGATGAATGCCTTCTCCCAGGAATGTGAGCTGCATTCTCGATTGTTTTTTTGACTTCTGAACAATAGAAACTTCCCTTAATGGGGAGAGAGGACTTACTACTTTATGGGGCACTTACACCCAAGAACTGGACACTGCATAGCCTTGTACTTGACTTGCTGAAAGTGCAGCACAGGTTAAAGGGGAGGTTGGTGTTAGGCCAAGGAGTCTTAGGATTCCAGAATCTGTGCTAAACCCAAGTGTCTCTTCTGGTGAAATCTGCAGGGGAGCTAGATGCCTCAGAAACAGTTGTGAGGACAGAAATATCCCATTTTTTGGGCAGCTGGGCCTGCGTGTGAAACCATTGTGCAGTGCTCTCTGCGCTGGCTGGACTCATGGCTTAGGGGAGGCGTGGAGGCCCTTCTACCTCTGTGAGCTCTCCCACAATCTCACCACAGACTGCTCAACTGTGAATTGTGTTACAGTTTTAAAAGGTTATATAAGAACAATGAGAAAAAGGAAAAAAAAAGAACCCAGATTTTTGGGCGCAGTACTTTTGAGTTAGTGAGGATTGAGTGCAATTATGAGAGGTGGTTGAATTGATTTGAGACAGCCAGTGGTATAATAAAACATTAAATAACGAACAACCAGGGAGCCAGTATAGCTCAATGGTTGAGTGCCGGCTTCCTACAGACGAGGTCCCAGGTTCAATCCCTGGTCTCAGGACCTCAAAAGAAAAACAAAGAAACAAAAATACCACCAGTTTTCAGCTGGTGATACCCCCCCACCCCCCAAAAAAACCACACAAAAAAACCAAAAATGAAACAAAAAGCTAGATCAGTTCTAAAAGGATATATAAGAAATTGGTTACAGGTACTTTCTCTGAAGTTAGTAGCTAGTGTGGAGTTGGCAAACTAAACCCCATGGGCTAAATTTGAGGTGCTGACTATTTTTGTAAATAAAGCTTTATTTGAACCCAGCCACGTTCATTTGTTTGCATATTGTCTATGTCAGCGTTCATGCTCAAACACCATGAACGAGTAGTTGCGACAGAGACCTGATGCCTAGGAAAGCCTCAAGTATGTACTATCTGGCCTACAAAAAATTTGTTGATCCCCAGGCTAGAGGAAGGAGATTTACTTTCACTTTATCTCTTTCTAATTTCAAATTAATTTTTAAAAAATCTAGACAAGCTTCTGTGGACTCATCAATTACCCCATGTCCTGGCTCCTCCTGGCTGGGTGACTGTTATTACTCACCTGGTCCCTGACAGTTAGCAGGAGCTGTTCCTGCACAGCATCAGCCCTGCTCCCCACGTGAGGTTTCGGCACTAATTCCATTGTGTTTCCTGGTAACTCAAATGTAGCAAATTTTCCAGTTCATCACTGGATGTCCTACTCGGGCTTTCATGCAAAGGCAAGAGAGCTGGAGAAGTGGGGTTCTGCTGGTTTGTTTCTCCATGCCTATGGCAAACTCTTTCTGAGAGTGGAGGAGCTCCAGAGTAACCCCCTTCTCCCAACCTTCCAATAAGATTGTTGGAAGGACGTTGAGCTTCTCTTGTGGTTTCATGTCCACCTGGCACATGAGTACCCGAGGCCCACGTCCTCTGGTCTGAGAAGCATAACGAAAGGAAAAGAGGCTGGGGAGATATATCATGAAGCTGTTGCTGTGGAATATTGATTCCTGAGTCCACAGCTCAGGAGGAGAAAGTTGTAAGGGGCCGGCCTGGGTTGTTGAAAATGGTCTGGATCGATAGCCCTGTCTGTGCCTTGTCTCAATATATTAACAGATAAAAATGAGTGCCAGTTTGGAGCCACCGTGGTCTGTGGGAACCACACATCTTGCCACAACACACTGGGAGGCTTCTACTGTATTTGCCTAGAAGGATACCAAGCCACGAACAACAACAAGACGTTCATCCCCAATGATGGCACCTTTTGTAAAGGTACTTGAGGAGGGGCCCACTGAATGGGGTGGGAGACTTGGCAGAACAGTGTCAGGGGCATGGAGAATTGTGCTTTAGGGGAGGAGTTCTCCTTTAAGAATAACCACAAGGGAAATTCAGATATGGACTGAGCATTAGTTAAAATTAGGGAGGGGAGAAGATATAGCTCGGTGGTTGGGCACCTGCCTCCCATGTATGAGGTCCTGGATTCAATCCCTGGTACATCCTTAAAAAAAAAATTAGGGAATTATTGTTAATTTTATTAGATGGGATAATGGTATTGTGGAATATAGGTTAATATTCTTATTTTTGGGAGGTACATGAGAAAGTGTCTATGGGTGTTGTGAAATATCTAATGTTATGTCTGTCAGGTCCTTGAAAATTATATAATCACATATGTGTATAAACATATATGTGTGTCTCTATACACACATATATGGACACACATGTAAACAAATATGGCAAAATGTGGACAGGTTTTGAATCTTGGGGGCTGGGCATAGGGGATATATTCTTTTTCTAGGTTCTGTGCGTTTGAACATTTTTGTAATGAACAGTGCGGAGAGCCTCTCCCGAGATGGCGTGCCATCTGCAGGCACCTGTAAACAGCTCTGTGCTCCTGAAGGACCCAGGTGCTGGCTCCCAGGAGGCCTGGGTGCCGTCCCTGTTTGGAGGTGTAGGCTTGCCTGTCATAGGAATGAGTTCAGTGAGGATCAACCTCTTAGACCTCACTAGCTCTGCAGATCAGTGTGGTGGCTTGGAACTGTGCACCCCAGAAAAACATGTTTTTAATCTTAATCCATTCCTGTGGATGTGGACTTGTTAATAGGACCTTTTGATGCACTTACTTCAGTTAAGTTATGATCCAGCTGGAGCAGGATGGGTCTTCATCTATTACTGGAGTCCTTTACGAGCAGAATGAAATTCAGGCACACACACAGAAAGCCACAGGGAGCAGCCAGAAGGTGGAAATCAAGAGAACCAGGAAGCCAGGAGAGGCTGCCATATGCATTGCCATGCGACAGAAAAGCTAAGGACCAAGGATCACTGGCAGTCAGCCCCAGAACGCCCATCTCCTGGGAGAAAGCATTGCCTTGATGATGCCTTGATTTTGAACTTCTTCTAACCTCAAAACCATGAGCCATAAATTCCCTTTGTTTAAGCCTACCCATTGTGTAATATTTGCTTCAGCAGCCAGAGAACTAAAACCATCAGATTTCTGGGCCTATGGAGACCAAACACAAGGAGGGTGGGGTGGGGCAAACCTTCCTAATTTTCAGTGACTGCTTTACAGCAGGTCTTTGATTTTCTAAGAAAATCTTTGAACAGTAATCAAGAGGAAAAGCTGGAAAAGACTCCTGGTTCTAAGATGGTTTTGCATGGACTTAATGACTCTTCCATAAAAGCTTTGTGATATTTAAAGGTTTTCGGGGAAAGGAAAGGGTGATGCTCTCTGAATCATTCTCTCTATTGACCTGATGCAAGGTAAAATCCCTCAAAGGGGACATTTGATTTATTCTTGCTATGAAGGCACACATTCCCTCAGAGAAAACATTTAATAATATTCTGTTGTTTCACATAGCAAATTACTTGCTACATGGTTGCAGAAGTGCAGTGTTGCAGAATTAAATTCTGTGGGTTAAAAAAAGAGATTCCAATTAAAAAGGAAAAAAAAACATTTACAAGATGATAGTCTGGTGTTCAGTTCATTCAATATGCATTTCTCAAACATTTTCTATGTGCCAGGGCAACGGGAAGTGAGAGGCAGACAGCTAATTTCAGTGTAAAGTGTTAGTCATAGGTAAGCACAGGACACCTACTGGAATCCAGTTGTTAGGAAAGGATCAGGGGAAGCTTTCTGGAGGATGTGATACCTAAATTTGCATTGTCAAGGCGTGGGAGTTTGCTAGGAAAAAGTTTTATAACTGTATATAAAACTATATTTATGAGGATGCATTCAACTTTTTAAAAGTTAAGAAGCAAAAGAAGAATAAATACTTTATGCCAGGGCCAAATAGGTGTCAGCCTAATAAGGAACAATCTGCTTGGGCTATGCTTTTATTTATTCCACTTCTTACAATTATTTAGGAACTTTTCCTTTTTAAAAATATTTTATTGAGATATTATTCATGCACCATAAAATTTGCCTTTTTAAAAAAAATTTATTCTAAATGAATTTAAATTTAAAGATTTTATTTATTTATTTATTTCTCTCCCCTCCCCCCCCACCCTGGTTGTCTGTTCTCTGTGTCTATTTGCTGCGTCTTCTTTGTCTGCTTCTGTTGTTGTCAGCAGCACAGGAATCTGTGTTTCTTTCTGTTGCGTCACCTTGTTGTGTCAGTTCTCCGTGTGTGCAGCACCATTCCTGGGCAGGCTGCACTTTCTTTCGCGCTGGGCGGCTCTCCTTACGGGGCGCACTCCTTGCACGTGGGGCTCCCCTACATGGGGGACACCCCTGCGTGGCAGGGCACTCCTTGCGCGCATCAGCACTGCGCATGGGCCAGCTGCACACGGGTCAAGGAGGCCCAGGGTTTGAACCATGGATCTCCTATGTAGTAGACGGATGCCCTAACCACTGGGCTGAGTCTGCCATCCAAAATTTGCCTTTTTAAAAGGTACAGTTCAGTATTTTTTTTGTACATTCAGAGAGTTGTGCCATCATCACTGCTGTCTAATTTTAGAACAAGCCCATCATCTCCCCCAAAACCCTGTGCACGTTGGCAGTCACTCCCCCTTACTCTTCCTTTTTAAAATTGTTGTTGTGGTAAGATATATAGAACATACAGTTTCCCATTTTAACCATTTTCAAGTCTAAAATTTAGTGGTGTTAACTACATTTATGATGTGTCATAAATCCGTGTCATCTTCATTAGTCAGGGTTTTCCAGAGAAATAGAACTAATACAGTGGATATGTACATATGCAGATATTAAGAAATTTATTATAGGAATGGGCTCATATGACTGTGGAGACTGGCGAGTCCAAACTCTATAGTGCAGGCCACAGATTGGAAACTCTGATGGAGATGATGATGAATTCCCCAGGAGAAATAGTCTGGCTGAAGTAGAGAGAAATTTTTCTTTCTGGCTGCTGAAATCCTCAAATCTCAAGTTTAGTCCTCCAACTGATTGGATGAGAAAATTCCTCTCATTGCTGAAGGCAGTCTCCTTTGTTGACTGTAGATATAGTGAGACATAGATGCAATCCATCTGTGAAATACCCTCGCAGTAACAGTCAGGCCAGTGCTTGACCAAACAAAGGGACACCATAACCTAGCTAAGTTGACACATGAAATTAACCATCACACCATCCATGACCAACATTTTTCCATCATCCCAAACAGAAACTCTGTACCAATTAAACATCAACTCCCATTTCCCATACCCATGCCTTTTTTCTTTTGAGGTCTTCAGTAATCACTTTTTCAAAGGTGGTGAATGACTTTTCTTGATGAGACTGAGTTTCTTTTGGAATCACAGTTACCAGAAAAACGTCAGGGGACTTTAGCTGTGGCAGAGGCTTAGCAAGTTTTAGGATATCAGCACGGTTATCCAGTGTTTGCCTGGAACCAGAGGATATGAATCCTAGTTTCTGGATTCCAGGATTCTTACATGAGGGTATTTACTATTTTGGTTTTTTTTAAAGGGAATACTGGGGACTGAACCCAGGACCTTGTACATGGGAAGGAGGTGCTCAACCACTGAGCCACATTCACTCGCCAAAGAAAGTTGGTTTTTTTCATCTGTTTCCTTGTTTTTAGGAGGTACTGGGGATCAAACCTGGGACCCTGTACATGGGAAGCAGGTGCCCATTCACTTGACTATATCCACTCCCCTATTTATTGTATTTTGCAGAGTTGAAGTCCAGCTCAGGAGGTAGGTCTGCTTGGATGTCACCAGTGACAGATGCAGAATGACTTGTGGGGATTTTAGTGTAGGCTGATTCTGGGTAGCTCTGGAGAACCTGCAGATGTGCTGGCCCCCAGATCTGTCCCTGAATGACTCCTGAGGATTATGGGAACTTCTTCATGAGCCATACCCAGGGGAGGAAGAAGCTCTTCCAGTATGAGGGTGGTTTGACTTGGGTGGGCTGAGAGTAACAAGGGGGAAATGAGACTGACATGAAGACAGGACCTGGGGAGCTGTCATCACCCTGCCAGTCTGACTGCAAATAGGTGTGATTCTCTTAGGGGCTGCTGAAAATGGAAAAATATCTTCTCTGCACCTTTGAATCCTCCACGTTTTGGTACTCCATCCCAACTCTGATGGCAGCAGCAATCTTCCTTTTCATCAGTTCATTTCTTGCAGCATCAGGACCTAACTCCCAAGCCTTATGCTATTAGCTTAATTGAGAGGGCTAAATATAGAACACCAGGGCCTCAGGACCAGGTCAGAGTGTTCTTCTGGGTTTTATTAATATTATTTTCTAGCAAGGAATCATTCTGGTTGCAGTTAAAGTTGAAAGATCTTTCATATAGACTAGACACAAAGCACTTTCCCCCTTGATTAGTTAAGTATGTTAATAAGGTTGCTCAGAATGTTTTCTATTCAAAAGCAAACATGTTATAACTTAGGTGACCCCATGGATTCTACCTCTACCTGGAGTGTTTTATCCAGCCAAGATTCTAGAATGAACTTAAAAAAAAAAAAGATGTTGTGAGCCTTAAGAGCTAGCAGGGTTTTAAAAGTGAAAATCAGGTCACACTAATCTCAGTGATATGTGGTTGATATATCTGCACTTCATTAAGGCGATTGATCATTTTACAGTATCTCTGTGGGCAAGATAGAGAATTACTGAGGGGATGCTGGTACAATTAGATTGCAGTTGGAGAGACAGTGTATTGCATAGTGGCTAAGACTATGGATTCTGGATACCTGGGTTTGAATCCTGGCTCCTCACTACTACTTGTGTGACTTTGGCCAGTTCTGAACTGTAAAGTGGGGATAATAATAGTACCTACTTCATGAGATTATTGTGAGGATTAGAGGTGATAATAATTGATAATCAGTAGCATTGCCTGGTGTATAGAAGATGACATGCAGGTAATAGCTACTATTGTGATTAGGTTGTGAATGACTGTACACAAAGCAAACTGATTAATGAGTGTAGTGACTCATTCAGAGCTGATCATTGTCAAGTAATCCCAAGTCTTTTCCATACCACTGCTGCCACTTTTTCTCCAACTTGTACTACTTAATTTTAGAAATCCACAGAAAAGTCCCATGTTTCTTCTCAGTATCTTAGGAGGAATCTGCAGTAGGTGGGCAGTCTTTGTCACTGGCCTTGATCTGTTAATTTTTTTAGAAGCACGACCAAAACGATAGAAAAATTTCTCATCACATTGGCTAAGGACAGAGGCGCTAATGCAATCGCAAATTCCTAATTAGAATAAATTGATAAGCTAGATGGATGGGTCAAACCTAGGGACATATGCAGGATTCTGCAGTGTTGAAATCATCTCTAAAATTTGTACTAGACTGATATTGACTTTATGTTGTTTTTATTTTAAGAATTTCTTAACACTGAACAAAAACTTCATGATTATATTATCAACAATTATTTATCTTTAAGTTTTACTTGTTTCATTTCTCATTACTCCTGTGTTTTATGTCTTCCTCTGCTTTGACATTATTTATTGTGATGTTTTTCATTGGTTGGAGTATTTTCTCAGACATTTTTTTTTCCAGCAAAGAAAAATAAAATTTCTGAGATCACATTCTAAATGTCTAATATTCCTTTGCCTAAATATAGGTGCTGTGTTTTGCTCCCTTTTCCATAGAACTCTGTAAATATGATTCCCTTGTAACCTATTAATAATAGCACTTAGTGTTTCAGATAAGAAGTCCTCATCAGGTTGGTTTTCTTTTCTTCATAGATTACCTGTTCCTTTCTTTTAGGAACTTTATAGATTTTTCTCTTATTCCATGAAATTTCAAAAATGGCTTTCATTTCTTAGCATTCTTTTTTTTTTTTTAACACTTTTCATGTCTTTTTTTTATTTTTTATTTTTTAATTTATTTCTCTCCCCCCCCCAGTTGTCCGCTCCCTGTGTCCATTCGCCGTGTGTTCTTCTGTGACCGCTTCAATCCTTATCAGTGGCACCGGGAATCTGTGTTTCTTTTTGTTGCGTTGTCTTGTTGAGTCAGCTCTCCATGCATTCGGTGCCATTCCTGGGCAGGCTGCACTTTCTTTCATGCTGGGCGGCTTTCCTTAGAGGGCACACTCCTTGCGCATGGGGCTCCCCTACGCGGGGGACACCCCTGCGTGGCTTGGCGCTCCTTGTGTGCATCGGCACTGCTCATGGGCCAGCACCACATGGGTCAAGGAGGCCCGGGGTTTGAACCGTGGACCTCCCATGTGGTAGGCAGACGCCCTATCCATTGGGCCAAGTCCGCTTCCCCATTTCTTAGCATTCTTGCCTGTTATCTCAAATATCTGTTTGATTCCAATATGTAAGATGAGGGATTTTTTTCCGTTGATACTAATTCTCACACATACATTCCATTCTCTTTTGCAATTCCTCTTAAGTGGGTGTTGAATATTTTGAGTCTGTCCTTGTATCACTTTTCTTTTGTCCCATAATTTCTATCTCACATAATTTCTTTTTTTATATGTTTTTGGAGAATTCTTTAAAGTGGACTCTGTAAATTTTAATTAATGAATCAATCAGTTAATTAAAACTAGGCACTTATTATTTTATTCTCAGCCTTAGAGACAGAAAGACTCTAGTTACTTAGACATAATGAATAATATATTGATGACGACATAAATGACATCTGTTGCAGTTTCATATTATTGATGATATCCAGAAAGAAATATTGGATTGTGTTTGTTAACTGGTCTTTTCCTCTGGGTGTATTAGAGTGTATTGGATTCAGAGGTTTTACTTTTACTTGATTAAATAATGATTAAGGCTTTGATTGGGCCACATCAGTAGGACATTGAGTCGCCTCCCCCTTGGTTGGCAGGGATTCACAGAGAAGTGAGGTTGGAGTTTTGAGCTGGAGCCTGGGAAGTAAGCACACAGAGGAGCAGAGCAGCTGAGCCTGGAGAGGATCTAGCCCTGGAAAGAGAGACAGAGCCAGTCACCTGATAGTCTACAGCTGACCTTATGGAGAAAACAGAGGAGCTGAACCCGGAGAGAAACGAACCCAGGAAAGAGAGGAACCCAGGAAGCCTGAACCTTGGCAGACGTCGGCAGCCATCTTGTTCCAACATGTGGCAATAGACTTTGGTGAAGGAAGTAGCTTACGCTTTATGGCCTGTAACTGTAAGCTTCTATCGCACATAAATACTCTTTATGAAAGCCAACTGATTTCTGGTATTTTGCATCAGTACCCCTTTGGCTGACTAATACAACATCTTATATTAGGATATTGTGAGATTTTAAAATTATGCTATATTAGTTTCCTAAGACTGCATAAGAAATTAACACAAATTGGGTGGCTTAAACCAAACACATTTATTCTCTTAGAGTTCAGGAGGCCAGAAGTCTGAAATCAAGATGTCAGCAGGGCCATGCACTCTTGCAAGCTTCCAGAGAAGGACTCTTCCTTGTCTTTACTTAGCTTCTGGTAGATTCCAATAATCCTTGGTGTTCTTTGGTTTGTAGATGTATCACTCCAATCTCTGCCTCCATTGTCACATGGCCTTCTCCCCATGTGTCTTTCTGTATTTCTGGTTTCTCTTCTTATATAGACATCAGTCATCGGATTAGTGTCCACCCCAATAATCCAGTATAAACTGATACTTAAAAAATATATATATATATTTACTTTTTGTTGTAGTAAGATATATACAACTCAGAATTTCCCTGTTTAACCACTTTCATGTGTGCAATTCAGTGTTACTAATTATATTCACAATATTGTGCTACCATCATCACCATTCATTACCCAGACTTTTCTATCACTTCAAATAGAACCTCTGTACCCATTAAGCAATAACTTCCCTTTTGCATTCCCTGGTAACCTGTATTCTACTTTCAGTCTCAATGTATTTCTTTGTTCTAGGTGTTTTATGTAAGTGAGAGCATATACAATTTGTCTTTTTGTGTCTGGCTTATTTCAGTCAACAAGATGTCATCAAGGTTCATCCATGTTGTAGCATGTATCAGAACTTTATCCTTTTCATGGCTGAATAACATTCCATTATGGATATACCACATTTTGTTTATCTACTCATTGGTTGATGGACACTGGGTTGCTTCCACCTCTTAACTAACAATTGTGCTATGAACATTGTTGTACAAATATCTGTTTGAGTCCTTATTTTCAGTTTTACGGGGTATATACTGAGGAGTGGAATTGCCAGTTATCAACTTATGATTCTTGCAAAAATGCTTTGGAAAAGTCCCTCATTTAGGCTGCTTATTTCCTCCAAGTGAGAAAAGTTTTTAGTTTTGCTGTACAAGCCAGGTCTGGGGGGAAAATTGCTAACTGGAAGATAAGTGTCTTCTCTAGCCTCTGATTTACTCTTATTTTTTACCCCACACCTGCTACCTATGGCAATCTTCAGTTAAAGGGAGAAGCGTGCCAAAGGGACATGTCTTGTCCTTTCTGAAGCTCATTCTAAGTCCTCCAATCTTGGTGAAATTAATGAGCCCCTTCTGAATTATCCCTTTACTTCCTGCTGTACTATCCTATCTCATAAACTGGAAAGCTGTGTGTCAACTTCTAGCATTTTCCACTGTGGTCTAAGTTGTTTTGGATCTGGAGTTCTGCTTAGGATATTTTAGCATGAGGTTGGGGCCATGCTTATTTTACAGCAATTATCTTTTAGCAATTCAATTTATAGCACCTGGGTATATTTTTTGGGTGTCAGAGAGCTGGTGATGGTTGCTGGTGTTTGTAAACATTCCATCTTTCTCTGAACACTGGCAAGTATTTATTGAGTCCCCTTGTGTTCTCAGTGCCTGTGGTATGAAGGATGTATGAGAAGAAACTTTAAGGAGGAAAATAAGTGTCACAATACAATTGTGAACAAATGCAGCTATTTATAAGGGTAGATTAAAAAATATATATATGTATAAGAGTAGGTTGAGAATGTAAGAAAATGATTTTTTTCCCTTGTTCTTCTTCTCCCTTTCTTGCATCTGGGGTGTGTCTCAAGACATAGATGAGTGTGAGGTTTCTGGCCTGTGCAGGCTTGGAGGACGGTGTGTGAACACTCATGGGAGCTTTGGATGCTATTGCATGGATGGATATCTGCCAAAGAATGGGCCCCAGCCTTTCCACCCGGCTAGAGATGCCACTTCATGCACAGGTAGGTTTCACCGAAGAATGCGGCTTCTGAAGGTGAGATTCTGTTGATAGCAGCTGTTTCCTGCTCTGAGCCTGTGCTCGTGGGTCATTGTTGGGGAAGTGGGTAGAGATGATCTGTTCCTTTGCAAATAAAGCAAATAACACATAGTTAAGATAGAAGGAACCCATGTTTAAAAAGCTAAAATCAGTAAAATTTAGGGATTTGGGACAGTTGATAGATACTCTGATATTAACAATTGTGTTAGATGGTGAACAGAGCTGATCTAATCAGGACCAGCATTCAAAAGTGACCCTGCAAAATAGAAAGATACATGTATTTTATAGTATTTTACATTTCAAACTTTTCATCTCATTGGGATAGCCTTCTCTTTGGTTAGTAGAATTGGTGAGGGCTGTTATGTAATTCCTCGTATTGCCAAAGGGGTCTTTCAGCTCTGTGCGCGTTTAGAAGCTATTACCTATGGAAGGGCAGAAGGGCATGACAGTCATTAGACATGGGGTCAGAAGCCACATGGAAATGAAACAACCCTACTTAAGATATGGCCCAGGGGGCAGCTAGGGGAATATGGTAGAGGTGGAGGGAGATTATGAATTTTAAAAATTTACATTCAACATGGTAATGAATCTGACATTAATTTATTTTCAGAAATAGACTGTGGTACTCCCCCTGAGGTCTTAAACGGCTATATCATAGGAAATTATACCTCTAGACTGGGCAGCCAGGTTCGTTATGCTTGCAAAGAAGGATTTTTCAGTGACCCAGAAGATACAGTTTCAAGCTGCACAGCCTTTGGTACATGGGAGTTTCCGGAATTATATTGCCAAGGTAAGTTTTCAAAAGGTTCAGGTTCCTAGTTTATGCTGTCTTGAGATTGTGTTCATATTTCTCTCTGAAAACTATACTTTGGAGTAGTGAATGAGTTAAATAAATTCAGTAAATTCCTATTGTTTCTAATAGCGTTCAAGGGAAAGAAAATGGAAATTCCAAGAATAGTAACTAAGGATAATTCTACTTCATATTTTTTGTATATTTATAGAACTTATGTTTTTCTTTTCATTGGTCCCTCAGTGTCCAAGCTTTGATGTCAAGAGTTGTTTTTTTTTGTTTCGCTGCGTAGGCATGATTGCTGATCTTAATCTCCAGGCCCCTCTGCCTGCCTCAGAGGTCAGGCTCTTCTGACATGGCTCAAAGCCTCAACCCTCTAATCACACGGTTGGTCTTTCTAGGATGGTCGACCTGGTAAGACTGCTAGTGTGGCTGGCCCCACTCCCAGTCACTTCCTTAGCCCAGACTCTCAGGTGTGGCCCCAGGGCCCACCGTGAATAAAAAAGCTCTCCTCTCACTGGAGAAATTCCAAGGGTATACAAGTTATCTCCTAAGAGCCCAGACAAAATACCAGGCCTCTTTTTGTAGGCCAAATTTCTTACTGTATAGTAGTGTTGACTTTGGATGTTCTTATCTTATTCCTGACCTTCACATAAATGGTTTTAGTATTTCATTATTCATTCATGACTTTGGCTTTTGATGTATGTACATATTATCTTCTTACATATTAATGTACACTTATATAGCACTATGTGCCAAGTACTGTTTTGGGCACTTTATATATATTGACTCATTCATTTCTTGCAGTATCCCTACGGGTAAGTACTATAATTGTCACATTTTACAGATGAGAAAACTGAGGCATAGAAAGGTTAAATAATTTGTCCAAGGTGACACAACTAGTGATAGAGATGAAATTTGAAACCAAGAATTCTTGCTCCAGAGTCTGCTTTTAATCACTGTTACATTGCTTCTGGTTTTATAATGTTGTCTTTTGGTTTGTTTTTGACCTTTAGCTTTCTCTCTATTACATTCATCTATTCCCATTTTACTTGGAAGTTTGTGTGTGTTTGATTAGAAAGAAGTTATTTTTATCACATGTCTTAGGTGATTTTTTTTCTCCTCCTACTTTTACCCGGTAATGTGGTGGATTATATTATTAGATTGCCTGATAATGATCAATGCTAGTTCCTGGAATGACTTCTTCTGGGTCTTAGGTATTTTATCCTTTTAATCTACATTATAATTGTCAAGTTTTATTTAGAATTCTTACCTTGATAGTCATAAGTAAGATGTCTTTGTTGGGTTTGTATCAATTTTATTCTGAATTAAAAATAAAGAATGTGGAAAGTGTGTCCTTTTCTATTTTCTGGGAGAGTATAAACAGAATTTTTAAAGATTTGGGAGATTTCATTTGGAAAAATCCTCTGGATATGTCACTTGTAGGGAGAGATCCCTTGGACTACTTTTTATTTCTTCTTTTGCTTACAGGTCTGTTTTTGGAATCAAGTCCAGTAATTTACATGTCCTAGAAAATAATTTCATTCAGATTTTCAAATTTTATTTGTAGAGAGAGGTATAACACACTCATATAATTTTCTGTAGTTATATTTATGATTGTTTATAATGGTGAAATATTGGAAATAACTGTTTATAATGGTGAAATATTGGAAATAACCCCAATTTTCTATCAGTAGGAGATTGGTTAAATAAATCATGGAACATCTGTAAAAGGGGATATTAAGTAACCAATAAATATATATTTTTAAAATTTATTTTATTTATTTCTCTCCCCTCCCCCCCCCCAGTTGTCTGTTCTCTGTGTCCATTTGCTGCATGTCCTTTGCTTCTGTTGTTGTCAGTGGCACGGGAATCTGTGTCTTCTTTTGTTATATCATCTTGTGGTGTCAGCTCTCTGTGTGTGCTGCGCCATTCCTGGGCAGGCAGCACTTTCTTTCACGCTGGGCGGCTCTCCTTATGGGGCGCACTCCTTGCGCGTGGGCCTCCCCTACACGGGGGACACCCCTGCATAGCACGGCACTCCTTGTGCGCATCAGCACTGTGCATGGGCCAGCTCCACACGGGTCAAGGAGGCCCAGGGTTTGAACCGCGGACCTCCCATGTGGTAGATGGATGCCCTAACCACTGGGCCAAGTCCGCTTCCCAACCAGTAAATATTATATTAAAGAATGTTATTGACTTAGGCAAATAGTAATAATATATTACTTAGTTACAACCTGTATGGATAATGTGATCTTGTTTTTTATAAAACCCATTTGTACAGATATGCTTAGGAAAATGTTTTTAAGGCTACATATACATAAAAATGTTAATAGTGATAATCTTCACTGGGGGAATCCTGGATGATTTTTTGTATTCTATTTATTATTCTGTAGTGAATGAATTTTTAATATATTGGTCAAAGTAATAAAGCTATTTCCATTTTGGGAAAAGAAAACGACTTCAGTTTTCATTAAATTTATTGAACCATCACCACAGTCAATTTTAGAACATTTCTGTGACCTCAAAAGAAACCCCTTATCCTTTAGCTATCACCCCCTACCCCTCAACCCCTTTCTAAAACACATTTTTTTCTTTTTAATTAAAAAAATGTATTGAAATATATCACTCATACATAAATGTACATAAACAATAAGTGTATAGTGATAGTTGTGAACTTACAAAACAAGCATATATAACATCATACAGGACTCTCGTACCTCACCCTACCACCAATACCTTGCATTGTTGTTGAACATTTTTAACTAATGATTAAAGAGCATTGTCAAAATATTACTACTAACCAAAGTATTTTTCCCCCAACGCACCCTATTATTATTATCTTTCTATCATTTATATATGAACATACATAAACAACAAGTGTATAATAAGAGTTATGAGCTTACAAAGCAAACATACATAACAACATACAGGGGTTCCATATATCAACCCTCCACCAACACTTTGCATTGCCGCAAGATATTTGTTACAAATTATGAAAGAATATTATCAAAATCTTACTACTAATTATAATCCTTATCTTACATTTGGTGTTATTTTTTTTCCCCCAACCCACCCTATTATTATTTTTTAAATATATTTTTTTCTGACAGAATTTGTAATCTTGTAAAACAGTCATGCACATGTACAGAATTCCTGAACAACACCCCGTATTAGTCAGCCAAAAGGGTGCTGATGCAAAATACCAGAAATCGTTTGGTTTTTATAAAGGGTATTTATTTGGGATAGGAACTTACAGGCACCAGGCCATAATGTGTTAGTTACTTCCCTTACCGAAGTCTATTTCCACTTGTTGGAGCAAAATGACTGCTGACATCTGCCAGGGTTCAGGCTTCCTGGGTTCCTCTCTTCCCAGGTCTTCTCTCTGGGCTTAGGGTTCCTCTCTTCCCAGAGCTTGCTTCTTTCCAGGTTCAGGGTTCCTCTCTTCCCAGTGCTCCAGCTTCAGCATCAAATGCCAACATCAAAACTCCAACATTAAGAACCCTCCAACTTTGTCCTTTGCCATGTCTTTTATCTGTAAGTCACCACCCACCAAGGGGTGGAGACTCAACGCCCTTCTGGTACAAGAGGTACAAGAGTAATTGATTACTTAATCAAGTAAAGCTCTGAATCCTATATAATCTAATATGCCCAGAGGAAAAAATCAGTTTATAAACATAATCAATATTTCTTTTCGGAATTCATCAATAATATCAAACTGCTACAACCCCTCTATCAACACACCACACTGTGGTGCAACATTTGTTACAGATAAGGTAATATCATCTGATTGTTACCACGTCCATAGGGTACAGTTGTCACACATTTTCCATACTGCCCCATTATCAACACAGTACATCTTTGGCATAGATGCAACAATATTATTACTGTCGGTCACAGTCCATAGGTCACTCCAGTTGTATTTTTCCCACGCTTCTCCACATTCCTACCACCCTGCAATAGTGATGTACATTCATTCTAACTAACAAAGGACATTCTGGCATCTGTACCGCAACCACAATTCTCATCCACCTCTTGGTTTACTGTGCTATTCCGTTCCTAGATTATTCTCAAGCATTCTGTCAGTTGGCATTTACATACTTAGACTCCCATATTCACCTACATCCCCATTTATAAACTAGCTATTACTCACAATGTGTTACCACCCACTCTATACATTTCCACACTTTTACAGTAAAGCTAATTAAAACTTCTATATACATTAAATATCAATAATCCATCTCGGTCCTACTCTTATCTCTTTCAAGAATCTACCACCTACCATTAGGTCTTTTTTCTTCTTCTTAATTTTCCCCCTTCCTCTCCTCCCACTCTGCTAATTTGGCTGTCTGTGTTGTCTTCTCATTTTCTCTCCTCTAGGAGAGAAATATTACTACTACTGTCATTGCCCAGAGAGAATGATGAAGCTTCCTGCTCCTTTCTCCCCTTTCTGGGGTGGGGATGCTCCTGCAGATGTGGGCAGCAATGTATGCAATGTGGGTCCAAGATGATTGCAGTTGCCCTGGTATTCTTCCGATTATTCAGTCTGTGCCAGCCAAATGTACCTACAGTTACCTGGATAGGCTGGTGCAGGGCCTGCCGGTCTCCTCCCTGCCACAAATGGGACTGAAGCCTAGGCTAGGGCTGCAGGCCACTCTGGGTGAAAGAAACCGGTTCCTACCTTCACTGTGATTTTTCGGTCAGCCTGGCTTCCCCTCATGCTGGATGCAGAGACAAAATGGCGGTCACCGGCGTCTCTCTGATGTGGACAGCTTCAAATTCTAGCTGTTCCTAGAGTTATACTCCAGCCAGCCAAATTCACCAAGCATTAGCTGAAATCAGTGGCCAACCGTCTCTTCCTCCCCCATTTTTGGGAAATGGAGCTTCAAATTCCAGTCACAGAATAGCTCCTGGGGCAACTTGTGCTGCCAAAGTAGGATACTCACAGGCTACTATGGCTGGGCTGGTAATTTCCTGGAGAGGCTGGCACAGGTTTCTGAAGCTTTCTCCCTGCCGGAGGTGGGACTGGGGCCTAGAGCTGCAATTTGACCTGGATGGAAATAAGCCAGTTCCCACCAGCACTGCAATTTTCAGTCTACCCCGCTTCCCCTCGTGCCAGGCGCAGAGTTAAGATGGTGGCTCCCGGCTGCTTTCTGACTTGGACAGGCTCAAACTTTAGTTTTTCTCAGGATTATACTATAGCCCGCTGAAGTTACTCATCAGTAGCTGGAGTCGGTGCCCAACTGTCTCTTCCTCCCTCATTTTTGGGAAGTGGAGCTTTCAATTCCCACCACAGAACAGCTCTCACAGTGACTTGTGCCTCCAGTGGAGGATGGGCACTGGCCTCCAGGGCATGGGCGCTGTACTTGTGAGTCTTCTCAGCAGATGGGCAGTCTCTTCCTTCCATTCCTTTAAGGATGTGGCAGGATGCTCTGCTGGTCTCCTGGAGTCCCCCAAACAGGTGCCTCAACTAGCTCCAGAGAGCTCTGGGTGCTTACTAATTGCCCTGTAGCAGGAGCTGACTCTCGGGGTTCTTTACTCCGCCACCATCTTGCTGGTTCTCTTCTAAAACACATTTTTCTAGTTAATTATCATCCTCTGGGTTTAAGAAATCCTGAAAGTACAGTTTAGTTTTAAGATGATCTTTCAGTGGCTCAGTTCAAACGTAGAACTTAGATTAAAATGTGCCTTAACATGTGTGAAAGAATCCCCTAAGAATTTATGTAGGAAACACCATATACGAAGAATGATATTTTAAAAATGAGTAGTCATCGGAAATACTGGACTGACTGAGAATGCAGAGTTAATTTAGGGGCGCGTGCTTGTAAAGTTACATTCCTGAAAGAGCTGTTATTTAAAAGGGCTTCACTTCTCTTTTTCTTCCTCCTCTAATAACTGCTCCCTGTGCCTGCTGACACGGCCCTCCCCCTCCTCCCCCGTGTCACCACATGGCAACGGCTTCTCCCTGCTGTGCTTGTTCCTCTCCAAACACACTCCTCCTCATTTACCCTTCAGGTTTCTTTGGGGCTCCTGAATCTGGGCCAAGTGCCAGCCAGTGCTGTATTTTTAGCCCAGAGTTACAAAGCCACAGGAACTGGGAATTCCACTAGAAAACACTAGCAAACTGTGAACTTGGATGCCACCGAAGATCAGGGTGCTGGTGGAGGGAGCAGCTGGGTGACAGCAGCCTTTGTGTCTGATGATGGACTTCTCGGTCCTAGAAGATACCGTTGGTACCTCCCATTGTGTGCCTTTTCCCAGTCGCTCCGCCCCAGGAGGGTCTGCTGCCTGGTCGGGGTGGCCGGTGACCTGGGTCCCCATCTCAGCCTGCCTCCTGGCTGGAAGCGAGGCCCGAAAGCTTCTGGTGGCCAGGGCCCCTGCGGCCGCTCTTCCTGTTTAGGTACGAGCAAGATGGCGCCGCTAAGAAAGCCTGGAGTCTGGGAGGAGGGAAGAGACACATGCACCACTAACTTGTGGAAGGGAGAGGGCCTAAGCACTGTGTGAGAAGAATGGGGGTTCAAATGGGGAAATAGGCTCTTCGCCTGGAAGGCATGGCGTTTGTGCCTTTTCCCTTGAGAAGTTTGCCTTCCTATATACAAGAGTCCAGTGAGGAATGGTCTGCAGTGTAGACAGACCACTGAGAGGATTCTGTGACTATCTTACCTTCCAGATATGCTGCCTCACTTCATAGGGCCCTAGCCTCCTTTTCTGCTGCGAATTCTCACAGGAAGTATGTCTGGTGCCGCATGGGCCTTTTAAGAATCCACTTCGTCCCTCACTTCAGCCAGCCCACTCTCTACATAACAGCAAGAATGAACTTCTTAAAACATAAATTGGGTTATCCTTTTCCCTTGCTTTAAATTCTGTTCCAATCTAAAGGGCCAGTGCATTTAGAATAAAATTCAGGCTCTCCGCCATGGTCTCCGGGGCCAATAGTGGTTTGGCTCTGCTGGTTTATCTACGGGCCACATCTCCCATCACTCCCCGAACCAACATCTCAAGATCCTGCCGACTTCAGGACCTTCGCCTGTGCTTTTTTTCCTCTGCTGGGAATGCTCATCTCCCCGCTCTTTGCATAACAAGCTCCTTCTCATCCTTCAAATTTCAGCTGAAATGTTACCTGTGACATTATTCTGTTAGGACCCAAAATGTAATTGCATTATTTATGATTACTGATGTGGGTTTTGTCAGTCTCCTCTGCTGGAGTTCAGGGACCATGTAGCCTTCTCCAGCATCCAGCACAGTGCCTGTCAACCATAAAACCCGGGCTAACCCCTGGATCCCCCTCAAAAAGTGCCACAGACACCAATTATAGAATTGGCCTGCTGTCCTATCTTATCCTGTGGCTGAGTCTTGTTGCAACCCTGGCCTCTTCTTCTGTTTTAATCCTTAAACACCATCTCCAGTCCTGATTTCCACCTTGCTTTGTCTTTTGGCTCTTCATCCTTGCTTCCCACCTGACATCACAGCTCTATCCTTTGATAACCCAGGAACAGAGGCCTTGGGGCTGACTCCTGGGTTCTCCCTTCTCTGTGCCCATGACCCAGCACTATGGGCTGATTGCAGGGACAGAGTTTCCTTTGAGTTGAACAAGTGGGATGGGACGAAGTCCACTAATAGCAGTGCTGGATTCTCTAGAGATGGCCAGCTCTTTTGGTTTATGAGGCTTTCCTTAAGTGCTCTCTTAGAATGCCTCCTGAGGTGGTTAATAGGTTGGTACTATTTCTCATTTCACAGAGGAGTTTCAGAGTGAGGAAGGGACTTGCCCCCATGTCACTAGCTTAGGTACCAAGATGAGAACCCAAAGCATTTTTCTAGAAGGCAGATTCCAGGATGAAGCAGCCTTAATGAGCCCTGGAAATGGGAGGCAATGATGAAAGAGATGGATGACCCTAGGAGACTTTCCTGCACCCTGTTGTTGTAGAGTCAACTCTTCATCTTTGCTGCCTCTAATTTTAAAAAAATTTTATTATGGTAAAATTTATGTAATTAAAATTTAACATTTTAAGTTAATTATTTTGAAGTATACAACTCAGTGGCATTAATTATATCTGCAATATTTTGCTACCATCACCACTATGTATTTCCAAAATTTTGCTTCACTCCAAACAGAAACTCTGTCTCCATTAAGCAATAACTCCCCATTCTCTCTTCCTAGCACCCTCTCCCCCAATCCTCCCAGTCCCTGGTAACTTCTAATCTAATTTCTGTCTCTATGAATTTGCCTATTCTAGGTATTCCATTAAATGGAATCAGAAAACATGTGTCCTTTCATGCCTGACTTATTTCACTTAGCCTCATGTTTTCAAGGTTCCTGTAAATTGTAGTATGTATTGGCACTTCATTCCTTTTCATGGCTGAATAATATTCTCTTGTATGTGTATGTCACATTTTGTTTATTCATTCGTCTGTTGAAGGACACTGTGGTTGTTTCCACTTCTTGGCTACTATGAATAAGGCTCTATGAGCCTTCGTGTACAAGTAACTGTTTGAGTCCCTTTCATTTCTTTTGTGTATGTGCTTAGGAGTAGAATTGGTGGGTCATATGGTAATTCTATGTTTGATTTTTTGATGAACTGCCAAACTGCCTCTTATTTTTTAGTAGCAGTGTGTAGAGGATGCTGAGATTACATCTGGACCTAGCACAGAAGTGTGCTGGAATCAATTAATGATGTCTGCTGTGGGTGTAGGAGGAGGTTCGGCTCATTTGAAATAAATTTTCTGGCACCTCACTATGCTAGTCTTTTAAAACATTAAAAAAAAACTGTATTGAACCATTCACTGCATGCAAAAAATCTCTTGTTGTGCCCTTTTGCCAAGATTTGGAGTCATTTGAATGTGTAAAATGAGTGATGATCTTAGATTGCCATGGAGTGGTGATGCATGAGCTTCAGCTTCAGAAAAAGACCCCTGTGAGTTCTGGCTGTGCCACTTACCAGTTGTGTAAACACCTCTAAACCTCTCTGAACTCCAGAAGGTGATAGAGCAGTTTTTGTCTCAGAGTTACAGAGATTTCATGAGATAAGGAACATAAAGTGCTTGGCACTGTGCCTGTCGCGGGCAGTGGCTGGGTGAGTGGGAGCCCTTGGGGTACGAAGGCCAGACTCTAGTGGGGAGTCAGGAGCAGGTAATTGTCTAACAGAATTTAAAGCTCTTTCTGGAACTTCTTACCATAAAATGGGAAAGTCTAACATTCTTCAGCTTTCGCTCTATCTTATTTTTGGTTTTCAATTAAAATATTCTGTTTACAACTGGAACTTTAAGAGTTTTAATGTTACCTTTCGAGAAAGATTTATATTCAAGCTCAGAGCACAAAAATCATTATCACTTCTATAAATGGAAGATTCTTACAAGAGATATGCTGATAAACTGCCCCCCCCCTCATTTTTTTCCCCTCCCAGCACTTCTGAGGTGCTTGGGTCCTAGCTGTTTCCATATTAGACATTATTTGTTGACAGGAAGTAGTGTTCTTATGTGGAATGGAAGATTTTCTTTTTCTTCCAAGTGAGCTTCCTCTATGAATATGATCTGAAGGAAATGTGTCGTTAATCAAGACTAAAATTCATGGAAGATTTTAGAAGACAAAATATATTAAAAAAATAATTTTTCTCCTTTCTACTGCTTTAAGGGCCAGTGGATTTTTGGTACTAATGAGCTTATTACCTTAGTTACAGCAGCTAATTAGCTCCTCTTGAGAATGTGCTGCGTGGCGTACTACAGCCCTCCCATTTTCTTTTGATATTTCAATAACATTTTCTAAATTCAGTTTGCCACTTATTGAGATGTTGGACTCCAGCCCTCGACATCAGTGATAGATGTGTTTTAGTACCCAAGTGATGCTGGAATGAAGGTCTTCCTATATTAGGTTAAATCCAGAACATGCTGAAAAATGTGTGAAACTTTGTCTTAAGGCAACACTTTTCAGCCCAGTTCTTTTGGCCGTATTACCTACATGTAAACATCACATATATGTTTGATATTAGTGATATTAATAACTCACATGACTGCAGGAGATATTTTAAAAATATAGGGTATAGGCACAGATCACAAAGAACTTCCAGTTTAGTGGGAGAGGGAATCCTTCCACAAATTAAATTATTCACTACAAATGAGGAGAGTATAGGTCCAGTGCTGAATGATCTGATTCAGAAGATCAGTGTGGTATGGGACTCCGGTGTTATTTGCCTAGACAGTTTGGGCCCTTACAGCCTACCATATTACACCAGTTTCCAGGTGAGATAAAAAACCTTCTGGTTTGAATCTAAGGTATAATAGAGACTCATTTCTGTTATTGTTGGATACAGATGAAAACTGACTTAAATGTGTTTTTCTTCAGTTTTCACACTCTTTTCTGCTCTTTTGCTAGAGCTTTACATGTAGCGCTTGTTTATTTTCTGGCAAGATTGTTGGAGTCAATAAGTGAAACAGGTCAATCATTAATTCTCCTTGGCAACTGGCAAAATGCCTGCAATTTACAGACATTGTTGGTCAGTTTTTTTTTTTCTTTCTTTCTCAGCTTGCTATTTATTGGTCTCTAAAACAGTTTTAGATGAGGCCTTGTATTACTCTGGTATTTTTGTCATCAATCACATTATTATGCTGATGTTTATTATAAACTGCTGCCAGTGTAGCTGTCATTTGTGATGCAATTGGTGGTTGATTAGATGCAATAAATTGCCTACATCTTTCGCAAAATGGATCTCTTTCTGGATATATTCTTGGATAGGACATTAAAACTAGCAGTGTGGATAATCACATTTACCTGGGAGATAAGAGATAAAGTTACAGTATAAATTTGGCCCTTGAAACAGCACAACACATCCCACCCCCCACCCCCAAGACCTATCTTGAAGTTGATTATTTGAGTAAACTCATAGACACTGGAATAGTAAGGGAAAATTCCCAGCCGTTCTCATAATTAGTTGATTCTATTCCTGATGCAGATCCAAACATTGTTACTTAATAATGGAATTAGCCAGAGAAACGTTTAATGAACACCCCTTGGCATATGCAATGCAAATTCTACTGCTTGCTTTATTTCTTCCCTTTGGATATAAAACTATTTTAAATAGCTGATTTCCTTTTGATAGTGAGTGTTTTGGGGGTTTTCATGTAGAGCTATATTTTCATTACCTGCAGTGGCCTCTGCTGGATTGATTTTTGAGTATTTCTCAATAGGAACTACCTGTTTCCTTGGGTAGCATTTAGACTGAGTAGCAGTAGCTGTGGCTGCTGTCTCTCTGTCATGGTGGGACTATCTGTGACTGGACCAAGTTCTGGGTAAGACTCAGGCCAGACCACCATATTGTGGGGTTAAAACATCAGTCCAGGAAGGCCTCAGGGGTTGACAGCTGCAGAAGGAGTCTGTTTCCATCAGACCTCTTGCTCTAGGAGTGGTTCTTGGAGACAAGCTTGGGTAAGAGGAGTTGTCATAGACTGACTTGAATATTCCTTCATGCAACCTTTCTTCTCAGGACTTAGCTAACATAGATGGTCAGTCATAGTCAGAGATGACCAGATTTAGTGGACCTGGACTTCAGGGTCCCACAAAGGTTTCAATGTTAGCGGTGTGACTTTTGAATGTGACTTAAGCTCTTTGGGCCTCCATTCTCACATCTGTAAATTTCCTGAGGTAGTGGTGGGGAGATATCTACTTTGTAGGATTTTAACTGAGGAATAAGTAAGATGATGTATGTCTAGTAGACTACCTGGTGTTTAGTAGGATTTCAATGATTTGTATTATTATTAATACTATTGAGGTTTGAACAAGTTTCCCAGAATCCTCCTGGTTCAAGACTGATATTATTAGCTTTTGTGGGGCTTTTCCCAGCTGTCACCTATTTGGTATTTGGTGGGTATGAGTTACCCTTGGTGGATAACAGATATAGAGGTAATGCACTGGTGCCTTGTTATTTGTAAATTTTGTAAACTTACTCATGTCTGTTTCCTTTCTCAGGTTATTATTTCAAAGTAACATATATTTCACCTTGAAAAATGATAAAATAATAGTAAGCTAACAATGAACAACTATTTACTAAGTAAAATACACTGTTTTAGATAGGCATTGTGGAGATAAAGACAAATTATAAGACAAATATTTGTTCTTTAGGAATTGCCTCTTTATTTGGGAAGATATGACACATTCATAAAAAGACTCTAAATTCTCCAAGGCAGGAAATAAAGATCAAATGAATAATACAGATGTTCTTGATCCCCCCACCCCACAGCCAGTGCAGCCAATGCATCGTCTAGAATGGTCAGTTCTGCTTTGAGAACACATTTCACCTCTATTCTTTTCTTTCTGTCTCCACCATCACCTCTCAAGTCCATCCAAGGCCTCAACATCTATCTGCCAGACTCCTACTCTAGCCCCTGACTTCTTTCCTTTTATTCCTGCCTTTCTTCCATCTGTTCTCCACCCAGCAGTCACAGTAGTCTTTTGGAAACTTAAATTAGTAAGCTTTGTGGGGAAGTGGCAGATATTATAGGGTTTCAGAGTTGGAGCTGGTCTTGAGACCAGAGTTGGTCTTGAGAGGCAGTGAGTATAGGCGATAGAGTCTGACAGACATGGATTCAACTCCTGGCCATCATATAGCTACCTATGTGATTTTGGATGCATTATTTATCCTCTCCTGAGGAGTAATGAGTCATACTTAGGGCCCTGTTGGGATGCAGGTGGCGATAGTCATTCCTACCAATAGTAATTGCAGATTCTCAGCCGAGGGTGTGCATCATAATCAAATTTGGAGCTTTGTAGAAATGTAGATGCCAAGAACCCAACTCAGTAATACTGAATCAGGGGAGTTACCTCTGGGTGGGAGTTGGTGTTGGGGGGATGGGACTCTAGCATCTGTGCTTTTCAAAAGATCCCAGGTGATCCAAATGTACAGCTGTTAATTAGAACCATATGTCTAATTCAAGCCCTGCTGGAATCTCTAAATATCTCCTGTCAAGGGACTGTCCAACTTGAATAGCTCCATAATAGGAATGCACAGACCCAAGCTGCCCACCACTGGGGCATCTGTCGACCTGGACCTCTGATCCTTGGTCCTTAGAGACCAGGCAATTGACTTCTCATCAGTCCAATGACTTTGAGTATTTTTTTTTTTCCTTTCATCCCCAGCTGACATCTCCAAGGCTCCCATTATTCTTGGCCATGCCAAGATGGAAGCCAATCTTTTGTACTCTCATCTCTTTAGTATCTGTGCCTCTCTCCTGATCCAACTATCTGTCACCTGTCACTGAGTTAACTTGTACCCCTCTCCACTGTGCCTTTTAGAATTTCACCTTCAAGGTACATAAATCTGCATAAATCTATATCCTCCACCTCTTCATGGAGCTCCTCTACTTCCTGCTGCAGCTGAAACTTGGCTTAAACAATAAGATGTTTTCGATGTCAACAATGATTGGGCAGATTTATGAAACATTAACTACCTGTTTGGTTAGTTGCTCTTGTAAACACATACATACTCATGTCTTGGAATGTTTGGGGGCAGTAACTATGTCTAAAGGTTTGGTGTTGGGAAAACATGATGAGGATCATGGGGTCATGTTCTGATAAACTGTGAAAAAGGAACAAAGGCCTGTGAGCAAACATGGAACTCAAAAGGTAGCAAGGGTTTGGAGGGTTTATGTAATGATCAGTTATTGTGGTCCCATACTTCTCATGACTTGGGTCTGCACTGACCAGAGGCTCCTTTTTACCTCAGAGTCAAGGGATTGGTCTGGTGGGTTGAGCTGTTGGGTTAAGGTTTTTATGGTAACTCCAAGAACAATGGATGAGACCCTGCTCTGGGAAGCTTCCCTCAGGGAAGTAATCTGGTGTCCTGCAATAGACCAAGCATCTATGGTGGGATTGAGAGGAATGCAATTCCATTAAATACTCTGTTTCATTTTTCTGGCTGCTAAAACAAATATAATGCAAGGTTTAACAACAGGAACTTATTAGCTCACAGTTTCAGAGGCTAGAAGGCTTCCTTCCTCCTGGGACCAGTATCTTTTGGATGACTGGCAATGTTGGGTTTCCTTGGCTTGTCCAAACTGGGGTATACAATTCAATCCAGCACATCCCCTAATTCTGCATCAGAGATTCATTTAACAGAAGCCACCTATTTCTAAACCCAAAATTGATGATGGGGTGATGGGAACAGATTATACTATGGTCTCTATTTTGAATGCTTTATCTCAGTAAACGTAGTTCTGTTTTAAAAGCCTGGATGTCAGGAGTGCTTTCTTTTCTTGGCTTCTTATAACTTGTGGAGAAAACAGAAAATCAGCATAAACACTGAAAAAGTTATTATTTTTTTGTTTGTTTCCACTTGAAATTATTACTGCCATCTTATTTTATATTTCATACTTATTATGCTTTCTTTAATAAAATTGTATCTATGAGCTCCCCAGTGCTGCATAATACAAGAAATTTAGCATGCTTTATTTCTCTTCACCTCACTGCTCAGATTTTATTGAAATATTTTGGTATTTTATTTTCAAATTACAATTTTTTTACATTGTACAGTTTTTATTTCTAGAATCCTTTACTGATACTACATCAAATTAATAATCACATTTCAATGATTTTTGAGGTTTATCTGTGCATCTTGTTGATGTCATTGCTAAGAAGTTTTTTTCTAAATTTTTCTTTCTTAGGATATTTATTCTGGTTCTTTTTGTTGTTATTGGACTAAAGTTTTTGTTTGTTTGAGTTGTTGTTTTTTTTCCCAGAAAAGATGCACACACATATATATTTATTTTATGGTATCTGAAAATGAATTTGTTTTGTTCTCATGTGAGGTATAGCTTGGTTAGCATGGTAAGATGGTAACTCTTCTCCTTTAGTTAGTATAAATATACCCCACTGTCTTGTAGTGGTCAGAATTGAGGAGGATAAATTTAATGTCAATTTCATAATTCCAGGTTTGTCTCCCTGTATGCAACTGATTTTTTCTTTGAAAGATGCCTATAAATGGAATGTTTAGAAGATAAATATTTTCTTCATTAATTTGCTTTAGATTTGGTATATGTTTCACTTAATTTTCAATTGGGAACAACTCCCACAATTGTATCATTGTCCAGTCAGGAATTAATGATCTGAAAATGCTTAGTAAAAAGTACCAGAAAATGTCAATATTTTAAAGAAACCTGAGATGGTTTATTTCATAGGCTATGGATTTCTTTATCATGTAAATAATCTCATAATTTGACTCTTCTCTCTGCATGTTTGTAAATTTTATTCAAGTCTTATACACCTATTTTTGGTACTTCTGAGCAATGTTTTATATGCCTGACGTTGGATTCTTTGATGGGGTTAGCATTTTTTCTGTCATATGAATGGACTCTATCATATTAAATGCTTATTTCTAAAATACTAATTGTAGAGGTCGAACTTGAGGCTCATAACTAGTGCTGTCCTACTTCCTGTTGCAGAGAGCAAGTGTGGCAGCATGTGCTCTTGGTGGGGAATCGCGGCTCCTGCCTGGGCAGTGTGGCTCCCTGTGCTTGTCAAGAGGGCTTTGAGAGCCCTGGGGGAAAGATCCCTTCTGTTTGCACAGAGAAAGCACTGACTTACACAGGTTCAGACTCCATTCTGCTGGGCTCCGGTTACCTGGGGCCAGTGGGAGGCGGGGCTGGGGCAGAAATTCTTTCATTGGGTCCCTTCTCTGTGTTCTGTGCCAGGCTGTGTTACTAGGTGGGTACCCAGCTTTGTGTTTGTCACATAAATCCTGAAAATTTAGAGGGCAGATTGGGAAAATAAGTTGGATAGAATATTTTATGCATCCATCCTTTATGTTTTTGTACTGGGCATTGAACCTAAGACCTCATACGTGGGATGCAGGCACTCAACCGGTGAGCTACATCCGTTCCACTGCATCTGTCTTTGAAACACCTTCAATCACGGTGATTCCTGTCTCCTTTGCTTAGCTGGCTGAGAATTTTTCTGCATGAACTGTTTTCTCAGGGGGCATGCTTCAAGGTTCTGACATACTGTGTGGAGGCAACATTTTTCAGAGAAAATGTGGTACAATGAAAAGGAGTTTTGCAACTTCAGTTCAAATTTTTGCAGGGCTGTTTATGACTGTGTGTTATTGGGCAAGGCAGTAGTCTCTGTGAGCCTCAGTTTCCTCATCTATGAAAGGGAAAGAATTTAGCCTGCCTTTTCTATTTCAAAAAGGCGTTGGGAAGGAATCAAACAAGAATATGGAGCCTTTTGAAAAGAATAAAGCCCTGGGCATGTGGTAGTCTTTTACTGAAATTGTTAGCCTCGCTTGAAGAGGGTCTTCTCATGAATCAGGAGTGTGTACTTCTGCCTGGCCACATTCCGCACGTCTGGCTCTTGGAAATGAGTGTAGGGAAAGGCAATGAATGATTCTTGTCATTAGTGATGGTCGGTCAGGGCATGTGATAAATGGCCATCACAGAGCTCCGAATGGCTTTGGGAATGTGTTTCCAGATGTTGACTTGCTGCCTCTGAAGACGATGTCTGATGAGTGAAATTCCAAAGTAGATTTGCTCTGTGTCTATGGTTTGACCAGAGGCAGCAATGCAGTGGAAGGTCCCAACCAAAGTTGTCCAGAGGAGAGTCCTGCCAGAGCAAGCAAAACACGTGGACTTCTGGTGATTATTTGTCCATTAAAGCAATGATTCATAACCATTTTGGAGAAGGGAATTTGATGAAATTAACTCATTCCGCAAATATTTATTCAGTATGTACTATGTGTGAGGTACTTTGCTAAATACCACTGTTTGGAGTTTATAGTGCAATAGGAGAAACAGACCCTTTCCCCCAAAGAAATGTACAGACACATATTCATATAACATTGTACAAGCAAATTCGGGGTGCTTGTGGACCTCTGAAGTCCCAGGATAAAGCATCCCTGGAGTAGATGAAGACTTCAGCTCTGCTGCTGAGGTCCTGCCTGTGCCATGGAATTCCATTTCCCACATTCAGTCATTTCTACCACAAATGCAAGAGGATCTATGCCTGAGACTCTACTCAGAGAAACAAAGAAGGGTAGACTGGGATGAGAACCCAGAGATCTAGTTCACCTTTCCTTTTAGAAGACTCACTGACTTGCCCAACTTACACGGAGAAGCAAGGGCAAACCTGTAACTAACACCGAGGACTCCTGGGTCCCAGTCTTAATCTTTGGGGAAATTGAGAAGAGCTAATGCCAGACTGGACCAGACTCGTAGTCAGTCCAGCCTAATAGTGCATCTTTAATGGCATCTACAAGAATTATTTGGAGCGAGGCAGCTGTCTCACAGGATGCCAAATTAAAAAATTTGGTAGATCTTCCTGGCGGAGAGCCAGCTATGGAGTCACTTGGTAGAAGAGCTTGTGTGTAGCTTCTGGATCCTCAGACATTTTCTACTTTGCTCAAGCTGCTCTGCTTCCACCATTCAGAATCCAGTGGGGGTACAAGGATTAGTCACTACATGGAAAAATCAGTGGATCTGCAAGGGGCATAGTAAGCTATTAATTAGCTGATGCTTGTAGATCACTTTGAAGAACAAACATGTTATGTAACTGGTAATTATAATTACCATCCTCAGCCTGCCACCTTTCACAGAGTCTGTGGCTCCAGCTGCAGCTGTTTTTCATGGGTTTATGCGAGATCTTTGATTTAAGGAAAGAAAACGCAGTCTCCCTGAGGCCTGTGACGTCTCTGTGAGGAGGTTTCTTTGCCCTCAATCAAGATTGGCAGTTAAATTCAATTTCCACAGATAAAGGGGTGATTTACATGCTGATGAATTCATGGTGCAGTACCAACGATATCTGGGTGGGTAGGTAGGCGAGGCGTCTGGTATTGCAGCGAGAGATGCTGATTAGCATGATTCTTGCTCAGTTCTTCCCCTTCTTTTCCTTTTGTTTTTCCCTCATTTCTCCACACCCCTCCCCTTCTATCCCAACCCTCACTGTGTATTTTGTATTTACCTCCCTCATATACATCTATTGACTTTTGGCGTTTTCCTTCCTCTTCTACTTTTCGGCTACTTCCTAAATGCCTTCTACCTCTGTTTCCTGTTTTCACTGTTTACCCCTCTTCCTACACTTGGATGTTTAGTGCCAAACTAGGTGGAATATTTTTAATCTATGCTTTACCTGGGTTGTATTTAGTTACTAAAAATATTTTTGGAGCCCCTATTCCATTTGGTTAGTAGCACAATATCTCTACATGTTTGTAATGGACTGAACTCTGGCAAGGTGGTGGGGCTTAAAAAAAGTTTTTTTTTGTAAAGTCCAGTTTGAACTGGAAACTCCAGACAGCTGGGAATTAGGCAACCACTTTAGTCTGGAAAAACCCCAGATGGAAGCTTGATGACTTGATGTTTAGTGAGTCGGTTTGCCTCAAGATCAAAGAGCCTGATTCATTCTTGATAAAACTGTCCCTGGGTTTCATTCTGCACAGGTCATTTGGTTTTTTGTTTAGACTCTGAGTTAATAATTATAAGGTTGATAATAATTATACGGTTCCCTTCCCTCTTAGAAGGGAAACCTCTCTTTTGGAATGCAGGCTGTTTACCTGTGAGGATCCTTTCTGTGTCCCATAAACCTGGCCCAAGCACTGCTCCAAATGCCTCCAGCACTCCTGTTAGCCTCTGCCTCTTCTGTTTGTTCTTGTGCCTTTTCACTAGTCCAGTGATTGCTTATTTACAGCTACACAGATTGCAGATGGAAAAGAAAGGTCAGCCAGAATACATGTACACATTTACATAAATAGCCATGTGGCTGGTATGTGTCTGAATAGTCATAGTTTTTGGATAGTTAAGCATTTAAGCTACCGCTGATTGAGAACCAACTTACATACCCAAGGGTTTGGTAGGGGCCTTAACACTCAATTTCGTTTAGTCCTCAGAAAAACCCTAGGAAGCCAGTGCTGCTGTTTTCATTTCATACATGAATAATCTGAGATTCATAAAGATTAAGTCACTTTCACAAGGTCATTCAGGAACTAGCAAAAGGTGGAGTCAGAATTTGAACTCAGATCTGTAAGGTCCTATCTTAGTTCCAGGGATGCTGTAACAAAGTACCACAAACTAGGTTGCTTAAAACAGCAGAAACTTATTGTCTCTCTGTTCCAGAGGCTAGAAGTCTGAAATCAAGGTGGTGGCAGGGCTCTGTTCCCTCAGAAATCCATAAGGAGGTAGTTGATATGGGAGGAGTGTGTGTGGAAGGGTAGGGTGTGGGGTATGTGAGAATCTCTTATCTATATATATTTTAAAAGATTTATTTTTATTTATTTCTCTCCCTTCCCGCCCCCCTCCCCCATTTGTCTGCTATCTCTGTCCATTCGCTGTATGTTCTTCTGTGACCACTTTTATCCTTATCAGTGGCACCGGGAATCTGTGTTTCTTTTTGTTGCATCATCTTGTGTCAGCTCTCTGTGTGTGCAGCACCATTCTTGGGCAGGCTACACTTTCTTTCGCGCTGAGCGGCTCTCCTTACAGGGCACACTCCCTGCGCCCACGTGGGGCTTTACGCAGTGGGGGGGGACAGGACAGACACGCCAGCGTGGCAGGGCACTCCTTGTGCGCATTAGCACTGCGCATGGGCCAGCTCCACATGAGTTAAGGAGGCCCAGGGTTTGAACTGCGGACCTCCCATGTGGTAGGCGGACACCCTATCCATTGGGCCAAGTCTGCTTCCCTCTTATATTTTTTAATGTAACATTTTTTATGATCTATGTATCTTCAAATAATACAATTAAAAAAAAAAAGTAAATGCTAAGAAAAAAATGAAATCCATAGGGGAGACTCCTTCCTTGCCTCTTCCTCAATTCTGGAGGTTTCCTGGTAATCCCTGGTGTTCCTTGCCTTTAGTTGCAGCAGTTCAGTCCGTCTCTGTTGTTGCTTGGCTCCTCCCTCTAGGGTCTGTCTCTTCTCTTCTTCTTATAAGGACACCAGTCGTTTGGATTAGGGGCCCACCCTCCTCCAGTATGACCTCATCTTTTTTTTTTTTAAAGATTTATTTTTATTTATTTAATTCCCCTCCCCTCCCCCGGTTGTCTGTTTTCTGTGTCTTTTTGCTGCGTCTTGTTTCTTTGTCCGCTTCTGTTGTCATCAGCGGCACGGGAAGTGTGGGCGGCACCATTCCTCAACAGGCTGCTCCCTCCTTCGCGCTGGGCGGCTCTCCTTATGGGTGCATTCCTTGCGCGTGGGGCTCCCCTATGCGGGGGACACCCCTGTGTGGCACTGCACTCCTTGCGCGCATCAGCACTGCGCATGGGCCAGCTCCACACGGGTCAAGGAGGCCCGGGGCTTGAACCGCGGACCTCCCATGTGGTAGACGGACGCCCTAACCACTGGGCCAAAGTCCGTTTCCCAGACCTCATCTTAATTTAATGAATTCTATCTGCAACGACCCTATTTCCAAATGAGGTCACATTCTGAGGTTCTAGGGGCTTAGAATGTCACAGCTGTACCCATAACAGACACCAATGCCCTCACTCTTTCCCTATACCCGTGTTCCTTAAGCTCGAATCACTTGTATACTACCTAAACAATTTTTGCCATTTCTGAGTAGCACATACACTATTATTTACTTAAGAATTTTTAAAAACAACTTAAATTTATAATTTAAATTTATTGATTAAGGAAACTTTGTAATGTGTGTGGTATCTTGAATTTGATGAATTCAGGTGTATTTTTTTTCTAATGTACACAAAATATCACAAACATAAAAATTTATCACCAAAAATCATCCTAAAGTGTGTAATGCATTTTAAGAAAGCCATGCTACTTCTACCTATTTTGTGTGACTGTAAATTAAGATTTAAAAAAATAAAAGAAAGGAAACATATCAGAACTCTTACAGCCAAACATGCATTTATGTAAGTATTCAACTTGGAAAGCTACACCCTGATTTCCATGGTGCTGCTTGTCTTAGTTTGCCACAGTGCTGCCGAAGCAAAGTACCAGAAATGGGTTGGCTTTTATAAAAGGGATTTATTTGCAGTAAAAGCTTACAGTTCTGAGGCTGTGAAATGTCCAAATCAAGGCATCAGCAGAGATGCGTTCGTAGAGGTCCAGCCACATGGCAAAGCAAGATGGCCGCCAGTCTCTGCTGAGGTTCCTGCCTTCCCCTCAAGAATCTCCCAAACCCCGGAGTTTAGCTGTGGGCAACCAGGCATAGGGCTTGTCTCTTACCATGCCGCCTCTCTCTCAGTGCTCCCTTCTCTTCCCGAGGTCAGCTGTGAGCTGTCAGGGACATGGTTCTTCTCCTTTTGAACTACTCCCTGGACATGGTTCCTCTCCTCTTGAGCTACTCCGTGGAGGCCTCTTTCCAGTGCATCTGCTCTGCTGGTTCCAGACTCCCGACCTCTCTCAGCCTCTCCAGGCGTCTCTTTTCCTGCAGTCCTCTCTCTCACATGGCAAGATCAATATGGCAGCTTCCTTTCTTTCTCTCTATGTGTCTCTGTTTACATCAGACCCAGAAAAACAGCAGAGATGGAACTTGAGTCACATCTCACTCCTGATGTAGTCCAATCAAGAATGTCCCACCCACAGGAATGGATTAGTTAAAAAACATAATCTTTCTCTTTTTGGGATTCATCCAAGAATTTCAAAATGTCAAACTGCCATTGTCAAAACGTATTTGTTTTGGAATCCCTGCTTGGGAATTGCTTTTCAAGGTTTATGTTCATGAGTTTATGAGTTGCATTGGATCAATTGTATTACCTTTTTTTTTTTTTAAAGATTTATTACTCCCCCCCCCCCCTTTGTGGTTTGTTCCTTTCTTTGCTGTCTCTTCTCTGTGTCCATTCGCTGTGCGTTATTTCTGTATCTGCTTGTCTCCCTTTATTGCATCATCTTGCTACCCAAGCTCTCCGTGGCGCACTGACCGTCAGCTCTCTGCGGGCACGGGCTGGCCTGCCTTCACCAGGAGGCCCTGGGTCATTAACCCAGGGCTTCCCATATAGTAGACAGGAGCCCAACTGATTGAGCCACAGTCACTTGCCCAATTGTATTACTTTTGAAAGCAGAGACTGTTTTTTACTAGAAATGACATTGAGCCTGACAGTCTGTTTGGGCCACCTGAATTTATTCTGTATGCCTTGCATTGTTTCTATGAATAAAGAAAAAGTCTATAAAATTGGAAACCAGTGCCTGTCCTTGCACAATGGGACTTTGGAAAAGACCGATCTGTATTCACTATCTTCATTTCCCCTCCCATTCTCTTCCTAACCTGCTGATGGGATCCAATACCCTCACTGCACTGTAGCTCTCTTATCAAGGTCACAAATGACTACTTATTAGTCAAATGTATGTTCTAGTTTCAGTCCTCATTCCTCTTGACTTCTTTATAACACTGAACATTGCTGGTCTTCTAATCCATCCATTCAACCAATCAACCAATAATAAATATTTCCTGAATATCTTAGTCCAAGTCACTTTACTAGGTCCTGAAGATAGAGAGATAAACATGGTCTTTGCTATCATAAAGCTTATATTCAGGAGAGCTAGATATTAAGCAAATAACTCATAATTATTTAGTTAAAATTGTGGTAAGTACCGCAGAGAAATACTGGATGCTAAATAGAACCCATAACATTACACACACACACTTACATTGGTATAAACACACACACATGTGTACCCACACAGAGTCCAAAGCAAAGGTTTTTTATTACCCATTGAAACTTTAGTTCCCCAAATCCAATGCAGAGTTCAACTGGACCCTGTGGACTGTTCCTTTTTTTAAAAATTTTAAGCCAGAGAGACCTAAGTGTCCTGCAACTGGACAGGTCAAAGGCCTGTTCTCCCTACCTCTACCTAAAGTCAAACCTCAGATTGTGACACTGTGGGCACTCCATCATGGGAAGAACGAGCCATATGAGAGAAGAGAGAAAGAGATTGCACTTGTCCACAATGTCTTAATGACCTGCTCCAGACCTTTATTGGGCAGAGGACGAGGAGGTTGTGGCGGTGGGTAGGAAGAAAGGTATTAACTTTCAAGGAAGCATCCTCTTCTTTTCTGCATTGTTCCTTCTTCTCTGGTCTCCCCATGGGTTTCGGTGTTCCCCAGTGTTCTGCACTGGCCCACTCGCAATGCCCTGCCTGGATGTCTCACCAGCATCCATGCCTTCAATGACCATCTACATACTGATGACCTTCAAGACTATTTTTTCACCTAGACAGTGTGCAGATAACTCAGATTTAGCATGTCCTAAACACAGCTCTTTATTCACAAACCTGGTCTGACTCCTTCTATATAATGTATGAGAACAGTAAATGGCACCACCATCCATTCAGACTCTCAAGCTGGAGGGCTGGCAGTCTGCCTAGACTCCTCACTGTTCCTTATCTCTTACCGCTTATTGATTCTCCTTCAGAATTGTCTCTTGTTTTATAATGCATTGCCCTGATTTGGTCTCATTACCATTACCTCTTTGCTGAATTACTGCTTCTATGCAAAGGCTCTCAGCTGTGGAGTCTGACAGATCTAGTTTTGCCTGTTTACTAGCTGTATGACTCTTGGCAGGTTACTTAACCTCTTTAAGCCTGAGGTTTCTAAAAGAGACATAATATCCTAGGGTTATTTTGAAAATGAAATAAAATGATACCTTGGACATATGAGCATATTATCAGGTCCAAGTAAGAACTCAGTAAATGCTAATGCATTATTTTTGTTCTTGCTCCTTGTGACTGCTGAACGATGGGATCAAGTGTAGAAAGAGCTAATAAAACATATGTCATAACTGGGTAAACAGCACCATATTCTTTCCTCATGGCCTCCATTTCCTCTGCTGTCCAGTCTCTCCTTCAAAATACTCCTGAGTTATGTTTCTAGAAAGCAAATGGTTCCCATCACTGCCCTGCTTTTAGTTCTCCATTGCTCAGAGGAGTGAGTCTGAACTTGGGTTGGCAAGCCAGGCTTCTTCCAGTCTGACCCTGTCCTCTTCCTGCAGCCTCATTTCCCTCTTCCAGACACGTGACACTTCTGTCTCACCACAGTGAACATGCCAAACCTTTTTACTGGTCCAGGCATTAGGCCTGGTCTCTCTGCCTGCTTGGATGTCTTCCCCGTTCTTTAGTCAACTCATCCATTATGGTCTTGAAGACTGATTTGCCAGGTCTTCCAGTGAGAGTTGTGTCTTCTTTCTCTATGCCCTGCAGTACCTGTGTGTAACTGTAATTCAAATCATAGTTTAGCTTCTTTTGTGTCTGTTTTGTCCATTAGATGACACGCTTTCGGAGGGAAGGACTCATGTTCTCATCATCGTCACACTCTGGTGCCCGGATGGTAGGGTGCTTGGCATTCAGTCACCATTCAGTTAATGCCAAAAGGCAAATGAAGAGTCCTGGAGACAGTTTCAAAGAGAACTTGAAGAAATGTTTTCAATTATCAGTGCTATTGGAATAGGGCATAGTCTTCAAAGTGATCTATTTTTAAAAGGGCATGATTAATGTGGTGTTTCATTTCTGATATGTGTAGAAAGAAGTTTTCACAACTGATTTGTAGAACCTGGAGGGGGAAGCACCCAGACTTTGTTAGACTGCTCCTTGGGATGAAATATTTGCTAATCAGATCTGAACAAACCAAGCAACTCTCTTTGCAATGCTCAACCTTCTTCTCAGAAATTTAGGTCCCATCTGTGCAGAGAGCATAGCACAGGCTGGAGGCAGATGGCCTCTTTGGATGTCATTTGCAGTTGTCATAGTGAATGAGCAGAAAGGAAGGACGAGAAAGGAAACCTTCATGTCTGTGACTCCTTTCTCATTTCTGCTTGGTTCGCAGAGGGGCCCAGAGTGAGAAGGATTTGCTTTTCTGGTAAACCAGACAGAAGGGGAGGGGGTGAGATGTTTTCTTTTCCTTCTGGACCTGGTGGTAAGTTAGCATCAGTGGGATGTGTGAGTAAGCAGAGGGGTCCAGAGCTCTAGGGCTTTGAAAGGCAGTGGAGAGGGAAGGGGCCAGGGATGTTTGGAACTTGCTCATGCTGATACAAGAGAGGTGTTGACATCATCCTTCTGCTACCTGAGGGAGTGAACTGATAGGATCGTGGCCTCTCATAGAGTGTTCATGTCTACACCTGGAGTATTCCTTTGATTTCAAAGTATCCATGCTCTGGGGAGAAATATTGATGTAGAGACCCAGGAATGTTTTAGAGAGCCTTCGGTGACCCTCTGGTGTTTCTCTAGGTGGGAGTTTGCCTGCTTTTTTTCTCTCTCTGCCACCATTTGCTCTTAATTATTGAGAGCTGAACTGGGCTTACCCAAGACCAGGTAATGTGGGAAATAGTCTGTTGTATTGCTCCTAATGGGTTGATTTAGTTAAGATACAAAATCTTCAATGGGCAGAGAGATCCATGTATCAGGATCAAATCAAAGTGGTGTTGGTTTCGAGCAATGAGTTGACCTTACAGGTGCCTAAGATGCTTTGAGGCAAGCTTCCCTTGGAAGCTGAGAAGTGATGCACTGAAGGAAGGAAAAGGAGCTGAGTTGAGGAGAGTTACCTTTTGAGATGGAAAATTCTTGATGGGCACCCTGCCTTGAATTTCTCAGAAATCAGAGCCTGAGGCAGAGGGCTTATGTTTAAGATGCAATAGGGAATAAAATCCCAGGAAGCAGGTGTGTGGACCAAGGCAAGTAAAGGAGAGAAGGAAGGAGGGCCAATTCAAGGATGCTTTCTTGTGTGGGCCTCCACTAAGTGCATCTGAGTATTCCATCTGTGGAACTGCATCCTGAGAAGCTGTAGAAACTGCATCATAGGGCCGTCATTTAGAGGAACGAGAAGGGGAAGCATTTATCCCCTAGCTCCTGTCCCCATGGGGAGTTAACTTACTGGTTGCTCCAGATCAGTATACAAGACAAAGTCATGTCAGAGTCCATGCAGAGCTGGAGCAAGGAACAGGTGAGGCGGAGAGATTCTGAAGAATCCGTAGGAGGTGTCTGATTTAATGGGAACACTTGAATTTAGGAAGTGGAATATTCCTGTTTGGTGAAATAAGGATCTCTTCTCTAGGTATGACAGTATGATGACCTCTAGCTGCAGGATTTTTTTTTTTTAACGCAAGTGTAAATGGAATTGTTTCCTCAGTTACATTTTTGAAATGTTCATATCTAGTGTGTAAAAATACAAATGATTTTTGTATATTGATCTTGTATCCTGCCACCTTGCTCAACACATTTCTTAGCTCTAATAATTTATTTTTGGTGTTGTTTGTAGATTTCTTAGGATTTTCTATTTACAAGATCAAACCATCTGCAAATAGTGGTAGTTTTACTTATCTGCAGTAAATTTGATTATTGACTGACTGGGAATTTGGTTTTCAAGAAATAAAAAATAGATCCCCGCTTTTCCCATCTGAACAACTTCTGAGGTAATTGACTGCGTCCTTTGGAGACGATCTTACCTCAGGGAACAAAGGTGCTAGTATAGTTTTCCACATTGTCAAATTCATTGCACGGAATAAGGAGAATTTGTTTCAAATTTTAGACTATTTTAAAGAAGCAGAACAACCCCAGGAAATCAGGGGCTTCCTGAAAGGTGAGAATTAAATAACTTCAGTTAAAGGAATTCCAGAAGTGTCCAGGAAACTTGTGGAGAATTTACTTAGTTTAGCCAATGCTGCTCCTGAGGGATGGCCCTGTGTGGTGATACATGTTTTTCCTTCTTGGGAACAATAGTGACCTGACGCGCTCCATCAGCTGCCTGGGATGAGGGAGATGGGAAGCAGATCTTAACCTGTGCAGCTGTGGGGAAGGTTCCGGGCTCATCTCGGGCCCTCTTTCCATTCCACCTGAGTAGTGCACCAGTGGCATCCAGTGGCCTGTCATACTAATCACAGGTTGGAATTCCTGCCCACACTTGAGCGGACATCTGAGTCAGAGCACGATTGGTGTAGAAAGGATATCGCTGTGCAGATAAACTAAGTCATGCCCTTCAACAGTGGTCTTCATTAGGAGTTTTCCAAAGGCCATTGATATTTTTTTTGTGAGTGGATTCTCTCTTTTCCTCCTTTAGAAATAATAACAGAAATTAATGATGTATCAGTGTTTAATAATACCTGCATAAGGTGGCAAATCAACCCAGGAAGAATGAGCTCCGAGACTGTGTATGTGGTAAGTGGTCGACTTTTTCCTGCTGGGGCATCAGTGATATCTTCCATGAGAACATGAGTCAGAGGGATTTACTTCCTTAAGAGCTTCTTAATGTACTTGCTTTCCAATCCCATTGTCACATTAAAAAGTGAGCAGATTTTTCAAGCTATCTGGATTACTTTATTTTACTTTTTGTGTGTAATATATTTGCCATTCTGCAGGGTGTGTGTATGTGGGAAGTATTTATACTTGGCATCATCGTTATTGCTTGTTTCCAAGCACTTGTATTTCCCTCCTCCAGAGCAAGCCTGGAAGCATCTGCTGATTCGGTGCTGAATGCTGTGAGTGGTCCCCAGGCTGCCTCATTGGTCGCTGGTCATTTGTGGCCCCCCCTGGAGAGACACCTTCTTAGGGTTTATTGATTACTGAGCTGGCCAGACTTTATCACCAGGTACTCCCTGGTTGAGCAGTGTGGTGTAAAAGTGAGAGTAGGAGACTAGGGATCAGCACCGCAAAGGTCTCTCTCAGTTGTTCTAACTGGATTCACGGTGGGTTCACTTACATTTTTCCCTCGCCAAGATACACATAAGAGGACAACGGTTGGATGCGATGGACTCCATTCATGAGGAGACAGTCAACTTGACCACGGACAGCAGGACCCCAGAAGTGTGCCTACAGCTGTACCAAGGCACCAACTACACTGCGAGCATTTCCACTGCCCTTCCCAGACGCTCGGTGCCAGCCGTCATTGGGTTCCAGACAGCTGGTAGGTGGAGGTGAAGTCTCGTTTTGTCCTAAAAAATGCTAAGCACAGGATATGGGAAAATGGGCTTCAGAATCAGCTGTGGAGGATGTTTCATGTTTGCTTTGTGATGTGTGTAGCCTGTGGGGTCAGGGCCGGAGCAGGTCTAGAAGGAGAGATTCCCATCTTACTGCTGCCAGGCTGTAAGGGCACTGAGGTATTATTTCTCAGGTGGGTCCAGGTAATAAAAGGGCATTTAAAGGAGGAGACTATCAGGAGAGAATACAGTCAATTCTCAGTTATCTGAGGCAATAGAGGGTAGCCAAGTGGCTTATCTTTGATAGGAAACTTGAAAGTCAATTCTTGTCCTTACCTAGGAGAAAGAAGGAGCCAGGCAAACTGACCCAGAAACTTTACATCCTTGGTGGGGGTGGGAAATCATGTTTAGAGTGGTGAGTGAATAGGGGGAGGTGGACTTAGGGTACAGGAGAGCAGATATTGGGTGAAAAGAGGAAGCGTGGACAGGAGGGAGCTTCAACAAGTAGGACTATACCTCATTCACGTAATTGTCACATGGATTGTTATCACAGCATTGTGTCAATTATGATAAGATTAAAAAAAATAGTAATTCTGGTTATGGGGTGTCAGGACTAATTGAATACCTTGTGGGCAAACCCTGAGAAACAACTGTTGTCATTTATTATTTTGGGGGATTTGAGGTAGTTTCCCACTAGCTGTTTGATGTGTCACTTAAGAAAATGTATCTCAACCCTTAGGTATTACTGCCTGTAGGTACTGGGAGGTGACACATATTTGGCAGAAATAATTGAAAAACCTACTGGTTTTAGGAAATGGCACAAATTAGATCTCTGGGTACTTAGCAATAGATAAACAAAATGATTCCTTGCCAAGTAAATAATATGTAAGCAAAGATATTGTAAAATTAATGTAGGAACTAATTAAGAGAAACTTTGACAAAATTACTAATAAACTGCTGTGCAGTTATTAGGAATATGTCTTTTTAAAGTCAACCCCAAATATTAAATTTATCTGTCCATGTGTAGTCAGAATAATAATTTGCTGCTCATTGTTAGCTATTAATAGCAAAATCAGATGACCCCTTCCAATTAACTTCCATTGGGCAAGACATGGTCTTTGGAGTCAGCAGACCTGGTTTTGCATCTCAACTCTGCATTGAAGAGTGGGTGACATGGCTTAGCTATTTAATGTCCCTGGACAGCTTTCCTCTGTCTGGAATTTTAAATGGAAGTGGATTAAATTTGCAAGTTAATCTAGAAAGAATTGGGATTTACATAGAGTCATCCCAACTGGGAACAGGGTATGTTTCTACATTTACTCAGTGTCTTCTCAAGTCTTGTCTCCCTGGTCAGTGTATCTTATGCAATATCATAAAAATTGGTCATTCTCTTCTAGATCCCTCTCATTTAGTTGTCTGATTTCATGATCAAGATTGTACTAGTTCCCTTAAATTTTACTGGAAATTTTGTGTACTTTTTTATGCTCTGAAAAAGTTTATATCACTCTGGAATTATTCTCTGCCTTTAGAGATGGACACATTTCCTGATAAAGATCATCTAAATTCCATCCCTTTTGGGAGATAAATCATTGACAATTTTTTTTTTGTCATTTTCTTCCATGATTTTTGGTCTTAATATGTTACCTACATTTTCTCAAGTCAGTTTTTATAATTTATATTTATATACTTTATGTACTTCTAAAAAATTATCCATTTGGTTGAGATTTTAAATATATGGGCAAAACTGTCATATGGCATACTTACTGATAACTCCTTAGGGCTATAGGTTATATCCCCTTTCTGATTCCTAATTTTGTTTCTCTCTTTTTTTTTTAAATGATTTGATTAGCATGTATTGTCTGTTTTGTTACTCTCCCCGACCCCAAAGAATGAACTCTTGTGTTTGTAAATTGCTTTTCTTTTTTCTAACTCATGAATTTCTCCTTTATCTTTATTATTTCCTTCTTCCTGCTTCCTTAAGTTGTCTAAATTGTTCTTTTTCCAAATTCTTGAATTGAATTTTTAATTCAATTTTTTTCCATTCTTTCCTGCTTGATAATAAAAGATTTTTATCCTTTTTCTCCCATCTGCATTTGAGCTTTGGCAGAATTCCTTAGGCATTGATCAATGTTCTCTTTATCCTTACTTTCAAGACATGATATAATTGCTATTCTGATTTTTTCCTTTGATTGAAGAACTGTTTATGAGGATGTTAATATATATTCTCTTTATCCTTATGTTTGAAGCATTATATAATTGCTATTTTGATTTCCCCTCCCCATTGAAGAATAAATTATAAGTGTGTTATGCAGTCAGTATGTTGTTTTTTTATTTGCTTTGTCTTTTACATATACGCTTTACTGTTAATTTCTAGTTCTATCACATCATGATATATTTTGGGGGATTTATTGGCGCTTTGTTGGGGCTTACTATTAGACCAAAATTTGTAACTTCAGTAGGCGCTGGATAGTAAGGTAGAGTCTTTGCTTGTAGGTGGGGCAAAATCTAATCTTAAACCAACTTTATGGTTAATGTTATTTAATGGGTCTTCTGTTAATTTTTGCCTACTTGGATTTCATTTCCTCCTATTTCTTTTAGAAATTCTAGTTGTGGGAAGCGGATTTGGCTCAACTGATAGAGCATCCGCCTACCATACGGGAGGTCCAGGGTTCAAACCCAGGGCCTCCTGACCCGTGTGGTGAGCTGGCCCACGCACAGTGCTGATATGTGCAAGGAGTGTCGTCCCACGCAAGGGTGTTCCCCATGTAGGGGAGCCTCACGTGCAAGGAGTGTGCCCGTAAGGAGAGCCGCCCTGCGCGAAAAAAGTGCAGCCTGCCCAGGAATGGTGCCACACACGGAGAACTGATGCAATTAGATGATGCAACAAAAAAAAAGAGACACAGATTCCCGGTGCCACTGATGAGAATGCAAGCAGACAAAGAAGAACACACAGTGAATGGACACAGAGAGCAGACAACAGGGAACGGGGTGTAGGGAAGAGAAATAAATAAAAATAAATCTTTAAAAAAAAAGTTGGCTGTAGAAATAGAAATATTAAAAAAAAGAAATTCTAGTTGTTTCACAAATTTGATGCTTTGATATTTATGTTTATGACTGATATCTTAATTGCAGAGTAACTTTAGTAACAAATTACTTGCTTTATCCTGTTTAATATCTTTTGCCCTGATTTATGTTTTGATAGTAATTTTGATTTTCTTGATTTCTTTTTTGCTTGCATTTGCCTGCTATGCTTTTGCCACTCTTTTCCTTCTTAAAAGTTATCTGTATACCATCACTATAGGTGCACTCTAAGAGATGGCATTTGTTGTGATCCTTTATGAGAAAGGTATTATTTTTGAGTAGATAAGCTAGCCAATTTACACTATTGTTATTTGTGACATGGTTTTCTTCTGCTGTCATCTTATTTTAATTGTTTTTCTTTTTCTAATGCTACTTTGCTATGTCCTTTCTTTTCTTTTTGCTACATAGATTTTTCTTTCCAGTGATTCAGGAAGTATATATTTTGTTTTTATTCTACTAGTGGTTACCTTTTTATATATAAAAAACAACCTTATTTGGATGTGTATTTCTCTGATTACCATGTTCAGACTGAAATAATGTTAACTTCTCCCTGAATAAGATAAAGAAGTTAGCATTCTTTACTTCCTTTTTTTCCTCTCCTTCCCACTTCCCTTATTTTATTTGTTTAATATGATATATGATTCCCAGTTTCTAATTTCTAATTCTTTTATTAGAGAAGTTGTAGGCTTACAGAAAATATAGATTTCCCATATACCACCCTATTATTAACACCTTGCATTAGTGTGTTACATTTGTTACAATTGATGAAAGAATATTATATTGTACTGTTAACTATAGTCCATGGTTTACACACTGTATATCCAAAACCAGAGATTTATCATTACTTTTCATGCATTTGCATTTTAGGACCTATAGGAAATAAGAAGTGGAGTTATATACCAAAAATTACAATACAATCTTGCTGGCATTTATAATTACCCAAATGGTTACTTTTACCAGAGGTCTTTATTTCTTTATGCTGCTTTAACTATTGTCTATTGTCTTTTCCTTTCAGTTTGAAGAACTTCCTTGAACACTGCTTGTAGGGCAGATCTAGTGATGGTGAACTCTCTCACCTTTTGTTTATCTGAGAAAGTTTTCATCTCTCCCTCACTTTTGAAAGGAAGTCTTGCCAGATATAAATTCTTGGTTGGCAGTTGTGTTCTTTCAGCACTTTAAGAATTTCAATCCACTGCCTTCTGGCCACCATGGTTTCTGAAGGTTGGCACTTAATCTAATTGGGACTCCCTTGTACGTGACATGTTGGTTTTTTCTTGCAGCTTTCAGAATCCTCTCCTTGTCCTCTGCATTCAGCAATTTAATCAGTGTGTGGCAGGGTATATTTTTCTTCAAGTTTATTCTGTTTGGTGTTCTCTGGGCTCCTTGGATGTGCATATTCACATCTTTTGCTAAGTTTGGGAAGTTTTCTGTCATTATTTCTTGGAATATTCCTTCACCCCTTTCTCCCTTTCTTCTCCTTCTGGGAATCCCATAATGTATATACTGGTGCTCTTGATCACGTCCCAGAGGTCTCAGGCTGTTTTTGCTTTTTATAATTCATTTTCCTTTCTGCTCCTCAGCCTGATTCATTTCAATTGTCTCACCTTTAAGTTCCCCATATCTTTTGTACAGTCCTATGCTTTTTAATTATTTTTATTTTAGTAACATGTATACAACCTAAAGTTTCCCCTTTTAACCACATTCAAATATATAGTTCAGTGCAGTTAATTACAATCACAATGTTGTGCTACCATCACTGACACCCATTATTAAAACTTTTCCATCACCCCAAATAGAAACTCTATACAATTTAAGACATATGTTTTATGCCCCACCTACTGAAGTTCCATGAAGGAAGGTTATTTTAGTTTGCCAAAGGGCTGCTGATGCAAAGTACTAGAAATGGCTTGGATTTTATAATGGAAGTTTATTTGGGATAAAGCTTACAATTCCAAGACCATGAAATGACCAAATCAAGACACCATCAGAAATGCTTTCTCACCAAAGTCAGCTGCCGTGTGGTGAAGCAAGATGGCTGACAATCTCTGCCTAGGTCTCAGCCTTCTCTTACTCTCCAGGCTCATCATCTCTAGGAGCCCAGCTTCCAGAGCTCAGCTGTGAGCACCAGGCATAGGGCTTGTCTCTTACTGGGCATCCTCTCTCAGTCTTGGCTGCTCCACTTTCTTCCTGAGTTCAGCTGTGAGCTATCAGGAATATGGATCATCTCTCCTGGGCCTCAGCTTTTTGAGCCTCTCCAGGGCTTCTCTCCTTGAAGCTCAGTTGTTGACAAAACTGGAGTCCTTTCTCTCACGTTGCAGCATCAAATATGGCAGCTTCCTCTCTCTCACACAGGGAAAGATCAAATATGGCAAAACTCACTTTTCTTGTATATCTCTGTTTATTAGACCCAGTAAGAAGGCAGAGACTCAATCTGAGTCATGCCTCACTGACATGGTACAATTGAAAGGGTCTCACCTACAGGAATGGATTAGTTGAGAAACATAATCTTTCTCTTTTTGGGATTCATAAAATAATTTCAAACTGTCACAGAAGGTATTTCTGTTTCATTCACTTTTGAATCCTCAAAGCCTGAAACAACATCAGACACATACTAGACTTTGGGATTTTGATACAGAAATACCTTTCCTCAAGGAACTTTGGTTAGTGGGGCATATAAAAGTTAATGCTTTCACTAAGTTTTCCTAATACCGTGTGATCAGATTCCTGTCTATCTATACATTAGGAACGTTTCCTTTTTAAAAATATTTAACTATTGTTTTTCTTTCATTGCTCTTTTGGTTTTTCAAATACTCCTACTTGGGATTTCCTATCTGTCTGCGTTGGTCTTCCATTTTCTCCTTTTTATGTCCATGTATTTTTCCTCTGCATTGTATGAATGTGTAGCAAGTTTGTTCTCTATGCAATTTTGCATATATGCATTTTTATGTGTTGACATTTCTGATGTTTACCATTTCTAATGCTCTTTAAATTCTTGTGAAGCAGATTTGGCCCAATGGATAGGGCGTCCTCCTACCACATGGGAGGTCCAAGTTTCAAACCCAGGGTCTCCTGACCCATGTGATGAGCTGGCCCATGTGCAGTGCTGATGTGTGCAAAGAGTGCCCTGCCACGCAGGAGTGTCCTCCGCGTAGGGAAGCCCTAGGAGAGCCACCCAGCACAAAAAAATACAGCCCACCCTGGAGTGGCACTGTACACACAGAGAGCTGACGCAACAAGATGATGCAACAAAAAGAGACACGAATTCTGGGTGCCACTGACAATACAGGCGGACACAGAAGAACACACAGTGGGGGAAGCAGACTTGGCCCAATGGATAGGGCGTCCACTTACCACATGGGAGGTCTGCGGTTCAGACGCCGGGCCTCCTTGACCCGTGTGGAGCTGGCCCATGTGCAATGTTGATGCTCACAAGGAGTGCCTTGCCACACAGGGGTGTCCCCCATGTAGGACAGCCCCATGCGCAAGGAGTGCACCCCGTAAGGAGAGCCGCCCAGCGTGAAAGGAAGTGCAGCCTGCTCAGGAATGGCGCTGCATGCATGGAGAGCTGACATAGCAAGATGATGCAACAAAAAGAAACACAGATTCCTGGTGCCGCTGATAAGGATAGAAGCGCCCACAGAAGAGCACACAGCAAATGGACACAGAGAGCAGACAACTGCCCGGGGTGGGGGGTGGGTGGGAGAAATAAATAAAAAATAAATCTTAAAAAAAAACACACGCAGCAAATGGACACAGAGAGACAACTGGGAGGGGCGGAGAAGGGGAGAGAAAAAAATATATAAATTCTGTTGCACTTTCTTTTCTTTTCTTTTTTTTTGCTCATCTAGTTCCCTTTTTATTTCAGCCTCTCTTTCAATCAGTTTCCTCTTTGCTATCACAGTTTCTTATCATCTCATCCTTTTCTATTGTTTGAATACATCTTTAAATTTTAACTTGAAACTAAAACAGATACTGCTGATTTTACCATTACTTTGCTTGATTTTTTTTTCCCAAAAGTATGTTCATTCTGTATCTTCTGAGCATCATCTCCCTTTTCTTCTTTGTAGAATCATATACTTTCTTTTTTTTCCTTTCTTTCTTTCTCTTCTCTTCTGGATTATTCATCCTTGGAAGATAAAAGTTCTATCTAGGTCTGGTATTTGCCTCAAAATCAAATGACTGACATTGCCTTTCATCCATTTTATCTTATTTCATGTTAAGTGAATAATATTAGTATACTTATCTCATATCACATCTTGAAGGATTTTCTACTGGTCTGATGAGCCGGTGTCCTTTGGGAAGTGCCTGTGAGAAAGCCCACAGCCCTGAGCTTTAGTTCTCAGCACTTTGTCATTTTGATTAGTGAAAATGCTGCTCTTGGGCCAGCTCAGCACTGCCTGTCTCCTTTATGGTGCTACAGCACAAGAAGGCAGGAAAGAGCCCAGTCCCCCCCTACTGCCAACCCAGGCTCTCTGTCTGGTGACATTTCCAGGTCCTTAGGTCTTCCTTTAGCGGTCTTCTCTGCTACTGATCTCCAGTGTGCTATGGAAGAATTATTATCATTCTTTTTCTTTAAGATTTATTTATTTCTCCCCCCTCCCTCCATTGGCTGTTCTTTGTGTCCGTTTGCTGTGTGTTCTTCTGTGTCTGCTTGTATTTTTATTAAGTGGCTCCAGAAACCGATCCTGGGACCTTCTGGAACCAGAAAGAGGTGATCATTCTCTTGCACCACCTTAGCTCCCTGGTCTGCTGTGTCTCTTATTATCTCTTCTCTGTGTCTCTTTTTGTTGTATCATCTTGCTGTGCCAGCTCTCCTTGTGGGCCAGCACTCCTGCACGGGGCAGCACTCCTGAATGGGCCAGCACTCTGCATGGGCCAGCTTGCCAACAGGCCAGCTTGTCTTCACCAGGAGGCCCTGTGTATTGAACCCTGGACCTCCTATATGGTAGATGGGAGCCCAATTGCTTGAGCTACATCTGCTTGCCTATTGTCATTTTTATTACTATTTAGAATTTCATATTAGTAGTATTATTAATAGTAGTAGTAGGAAAGAATAATATATATTTCTTTACTCTGGCTGCCTAACAAAATTTCCTGATAAATTTTAAAGTAATACAGCTATCCAGGCTTCTCTTCAGATCTCTACTATGTCTGGGTGATTGTGATGTGCAGCTAAGATCAGGGCCCACTGAGCTAACTGATTCCATATGGAGCCTTCATCACTTGCTTATCTCATGAACTGTCCTAGCTTCTAGTCCCTACCTCTTTGGGTATCAGTTCTCCTCCAGTTTCTTCTGTTGAGACATTGAGATCAGACTCCTCTCCTTGCAAGGCAGGTGGACAGTACCTCTCAGTGTCTTTCTTCACTCTAGTCTTTTCAACACTGTACTGAGCAGAAATACTCTTCATGTTTCTGTCTTGTGTATGGCCACCAAAGCTTTTTTCCAACCCAGATGCAAATTTTGACCTATTTCTACTTATTCTCAGTCACTTCTGTCAGGCTTGGGGTTGAGAGGTGGGAGCTGGAAGTCTTTGTTCATGTTGCCATCATCCCCTGAATTGAGACTTTAATGATTATTTTGTGAAAAGCATATCAAGATAAGAACTATGCAAATGGTCCTTCTGCTTATGGTTTTTCTTTTTTCTTCCCTTTTTTTTTTTTTGAGGTACTGGGGGTTGGGAGTTGAACCTGAGATCTTGTATCTGGGAAGCCGACTCTCCACCACTGAGCCACATCAGCTTCCCTGAGTTGGTTTTACTGTTGGTTTTGCTTGTTGTTTGTTTTTGTTTTTTCAGGAGGCACTGGGAACCCAATCCTGGGCCTCCCATATGGAAGGTGGGTGCTCAACTGCATGAGCCACATCTGCTCCCCTCTGCTTATGTTTTGTTTGTATAGAAACATGAACTGTATGTAGTATTTCTTACAGATACACACACACACATTTCTTACATACATACATTTGGTATTCCTTAACACCATGTGCAAACATATGGCAATTTTTGTTTTGATGTCCTTAAAAGATCTTTAAAAAGAAAGTTGAAAAGGTAAAGGAGAGTTCTCTCTCATAATTATATTTTTACATTTTCCAATAATAGCCAGGAATATTTCCTCCCAGCTAATTGCCTTGTGCTGCATATATCAGTGATACAAAAATGCTGTGGATAATTCTGATTTTGACTAGAATAGTTTATTGTTATCACTATTACTTCTTAGGTACCAGATATTCCCTTGGAGAAAGACTCATAAGAGGTAGTTATAAAATTGTTTTTCTGATAGACATTTAAATGTTTTCTAATTGGCAGAAAATATATGGACTTGTTTGTTGGAAATTTGCCTTTCTTTGAAAATTACAAATCATCCTCTTTGGATTCTCTATGTCTTTTAAAATTCATTAGTAAAAATGTCTTATTTTTTACTCGATTAAGAAAATAGAGCATATGTGTGTATATATATATGTTTGTGTGTATGTGTGTATATATATATATAATAGAACATTGCAAGAATAGACTGCAGGGGGCATAAACTGACTTTTTTCTCCTACACAGTGGTTGAAACAAGCCTGCTTTCTGATGAGTTGACTGCCTTCCTACTCAGTTGACAGGACCTTGAGATAATTTTTGACGTGAGAACAAACATGCTTCTTCCTGGTCATCTACTTTCTGGCTGTTTTCTAGGTTGGAAAGTACCATCCCCGAGAGTCCAAATCCATGGCCTTTGACTTTTAGTCACATTTTTCCTTATTCTCAGGCTTTCTGGCTACTGGCATATCATTTTTCTTAGGGACTTTTCAAGTGATATGATTAGCTTTCTAAAAATATCACAGCTTTATTCGTTTACAGAGATTTTTACTGTGCATTGTTTCACTTGATTCTTTCAACAGCCTTGCAAAGTAGAAAAGGTAAGCTGTATTATCTTGATTTCACAAATAAGGAAATCGAAGTTCAGAGGATTAAGTGACTTAGTTAAGATACAGTTAAGAAGTTGTGGAGCCAGGAGTTGAAGCAAAGTTTGCTGATGCCAAATTTAATTTTCTTCCTGTTAAATCTCTCACGCTCTCTTAAGATGCTAAGAGTTTCAGTTGTACTTAGCCATGATGTGTTTTGTTCAGATGATGGAAACATTCTATATGTTCTCTCTTATCTTTCAGAAGGTCTCTTAGAAGATGGAATTTTCAATATTTCGATATTTAATGAAACTTGTTTGAAATTGAGGAGGCATTCAAGGAAAGTTGGAGCAGAGCAAATGTACCAAGTAAGATCTCTTATGCTATCAAAGAATCATGTCACTTAAAAATTTGAGTTGTCTACTAATGAGGATCCAAAGTTGTTAAAAACTTACAATGAATGAACTTCTATACAGTTTGTTATTATTATCTTTAAAAGATGATTACTGCAAGTGAGGGACTACATTGAAGAAAGACTATATTTGATGACTAACTATTATTTTATTTGTCTAGTATTTCACAATTATAATTTTGTGCATTAATAATTATAGCTTATTTTGTCATCAGTCACACCCGTTGACTTGGATTTGAAGAAACTCACTCACTGCATGGCTGTTGACCCTTACTTAATGTGATTTTTTTTAAACTTCACAAATATCAAGTAAAATTTCAAGTAAATTCAGGTCAGAACAGAGATTGTTATTTTGTATCATTTTTAGTGCCTAGCATATCATCTGGCCGAGGGTTCCCTCAGTAAATATTAAGTGAAAATCAATTAATTTGTTCAGAAACCATTGACCAATAGAATATCATGTATTAGAATTTAAAAATTCAAATTCAAAGTAGTGTAAATATACAAGTAAACAGGCAACTACAATATGGTATAATAAGTGCTTTGATAAAAAGCAAATAGATAATATATTAGGAGATTGTGTGTGTTATGTCCAGATACCATATTTTACAAAAAGCAAAGACTGTGCTAAGTCATAGTGAATGAGTAGGACTTGACCAAATAAAAGAGGTAAGGTATAAGGGTGAAGAAGGGTGTTGCAGACAAGTAGAGTGGCACATTGTATAATACGGAATGTGATTCTTTTAAAGATGTACAAAATAGAGCAGAGAAAGCAAGGGTGAGTGGAAAGATTTGAACCAAAATTCTAAGCAGTGGCCGTATCATGAAAAGCCCTGTATACTGAGGTTTTTGGGTTTGGATTTTATTTTTATATCTATGTGAAGCCATGGAAGGATTTTAAGCAGGTGAGTGAAATATTCAACTTTCTATATTAGAAAGAACACTGGGGCTACAGATTTTTGCAAATAACCCAAATAATGTAAGATGAAGATGATTTTTTGAATTAGAAAGGAAAGGAAGGTTTATTCAATAAATGGTTCTGGGACAATTGATTAACAACTTGGTTAAGAGAACAGATGGTTCCTACTTCACACCCTCTACTAAAATGAGTAAAAGTTAAATTGAAAAAGAAATTCGATCCTAAAATATGTAAAACACAATATAGGTGAATAATTATGTGATTATAAAAACAAATAAAATGAACATGCTTGATTGCCTAAAAATAAACATCTTCTGTGCATAAAAACAAAATTGAAAAACAAATCATAAAAAGGGGAAATGTTTGCTATGTATATGCTAGACAAAGATTAATTTATGTAACAGGTGAAACACTCCTAACAAATCTATTGGACACTGGATAAAAGTGAACATTCAAAAACAGTTTGCAAAAGAGCATATGCATATGAATATATATTGTGGTTTACTAGTAAGCAAAAAACAGAAATTTGACCATTAGGATATCATAATTCTCTTATGAACTAGGAGTAATCAACTGATAATATTCCGTACTCTTGAGGGGATTCTTATATATAGATGATGGCTACTTAAATTAGTATGGCTTTTTGGGAATAGTAGTTATGTATTTGTATCTACCAATAAATTTCTAGATGTTTATTATAAATAATTATTCAGACACATGCAGACAGATTAAGCTGTAGACATGATCTTTGAAGTTTTATTATAATAAGGGAAATTGGAAACAATTTAAATGTCCATCAATAGGGGTTTGGTTAAATAAATAACCATGTATTCATATCATGGAGCACAATGCAGACATGGAAAATATCTTTCCTTTACACTGGACAGCATTTGCTGCTGTTGACCAACATTCCTTTTGAATGGTCTCATTTTCTCTGTTGGTCTGATGGAAGGCCTTCACTGATCTCACCCAAATGCTGTTCCTACTATTTGCATTGTCTTTCCTCTGCTGACCTTTCATTTCCCCAACTCTTCTGGTTAATGTCGATTTCTCATGAAATCCACAATTAAGATGGGAAAACCTTCCCAGACCCCAAAGAGGGGGAGTCAGGTGTCCCTCCCAGGTGTTCCTAAAGCCTCCTGTATTGTCGCTCTTATCATTGGATATTTTATTTGCCTGGATACTTACCTGTAAGTTCCTGAAGGTTAGGAAATGTCTCTTATTAGCCATCGTATCCCCAACACTGAATACTCTGACTGGCAGATAGTCGTCACTCTTAAAGTGAGAGAGAAAAACCCAGGTGAAAGGACTGTGTTATAAAATGGTACATACAGCACGATTCAAAGTTTATAACTAAAAGGTAATTTTTGTCTGTGTTTGCATAGACTACACCATATGGAGTCTAGGATAGAGACTGATTTGGCAGAGATTCAGCCTACATAGTTTTGTGGTTTTCTCCAGCACATGTCAGAAGGCTGAATATGGAAGTGGTGAAGTCAAACAGCTGGATTGACCCGGGGTTTGAGTTTTCTAGAACGGGTGGAAATGAGAGCAAAGAGGTCATGGTACTGGGCAAGAAAATGCTTGAAGTGATGGACAATGATATCTGGGATAGAAGGGAAAGATGAGGATGGGTATGGTAGAATATTGGTAGAAAATCTTGAGTGAGGAAATCTTAGAAGATGTTTGAGAGAAATGAGCCAAAGTGGGAGTGAGTAGTCCAGAAGAATAGAGGAATGTGAGATCATAGTATAGCAGTTCTGATGATGACATGGGCTAGGGGACGGGTATGGAAGTGAGTGACTGAAGTGGACTCAAAGAAGTGCATAGCATTGAGCTTGAGGAACTCTAAAACCAGGTTTTGATGGCTTATCTGTAAGGACTTTTAAGTTACCCAAGAGGATGCTGGAAAATGGGGAGAGAAGAATTCTCATGAGCCAGATGTTAAGGTCTTGAATGACTGTGGAAGACTCTTGGTGAGGAGTCAAGACTGACAGTCACAAGGAGGGATGTGGGATAGTGTGGGCAATAACATAAGCATCAAAGGAAATGCTAAACGCCCTCTCCATCTTTAGTGTACTAGTGGACAAAGGGTCCATAATACTTCTGGGACCATCACAATTTTTCCCCCCTGTAAATCTTTTTTTTTTTTTAAAGATTTATTTTTTATTTATTTCTCTCCCCTTCTCCCCCCATTCCCCCGTTGTCTGCTCTCTGTGTCCATTTGCTGCGTGCTCTTCTTTGTCCGCTTCTGTTGTTGTCAGCAGCACGGGACTCTGTGTTTCTTTTTGTTGCGTCATCTTGTGTGTCAGCTCTCCGTGTGTGCGGCGCCATTCCTGGGCAGGCTGCACTTTCTTTCGTGCTGGGCGGCTCTCCTTATGGGGTGCACTCCTTGCTCGTGGGGCTCCCCTACACGGGGAAACCCCTGCATGGCACAGCACTCCTTGCACGTATCAGGACTGCGTGTGGGCCAGCTCCACATGGGTCAAGGAGGCCTGGGGTTTGAACTGCTGACCTCCCATAAGGTAGATGGACACCCTATCCATTGGGCCAAGTCCACTTCCCCCCTCGTAAATCTTATACTGGCAGTTTGAGTTGGCAATGGTAGAATATGACTAGGTTAGCGATGTGTGTGATGACTCTGTGGACCAAGAGGTCCTTACCAGAGCTCTAATAGGAAGGAACAAGTGAAGTATGCTTTGAATGCATACTTTGGGGTAGTCCTCATGAGGTTTGAAAAATCTGTTCCATGAGGAATTCCTAACAAGTGAAAAGAAATTAAAATTATTTTGCCCAGTATCCCCAATCTCCTTCACTTGTGTGGGCCTCAAACGATTGATTGCCTTAGCACAGGCTGACATTTTGTTTGCCTGATGTATGGTTAGTCCTGTTTTTGACTGAGGAGGAAGTTGAATAGTATAGGTATGGTTGCTTCGTAAAGTTCCTCCCTAATTTAGTTTGCTCTTGTGTAAAAATTAATTCTGAGTGAGGACAAATAGAAGGAATGTGTTTTATCTCCATTTTGCTTGTATCTAGATATCTGCAAACCAACAGGAAATTTAATACAAGACTTTCTTTTAATCTCATGACAGTTTCACGTTCTGGGACAAAGGTGGTATCTGAATAATTTTTATCATGCAATGTCATTTAACTTCACTACGAGGGAACAAGCTCCAGTAGTGTGTTTAGATCTGTACCCGGCAACTGATTACACAGTGAATGTTACCCTGCTGGCAGCTCCTGAGCAGCACTCTGTGCGAATCACAGTGACCACTGCACCAGCAGGTAGGTGTAGCTGACTTTCTGTTTTTGTACCTCAGGACAAGTTAAACATGTGAATTAAACTGTGCATTTTTGTGGCGAGCTGAGGAATAAAGAATGCTGGTGTAGAAATGAGAAGATTTGGGATCTAGCTCTAAAAAACTATAAACTTTGGGGTTGAGGATGCCTGAACCTTACCACTTAATATTACTTAGTGTGTAATTTAAAAATGTGGAGCTCCTATCACCAATATCTATTACCAAAACTATTCCATCACCCCAAAGAGAAACTCTGTACCCATTAAGCAATAACCCCCCATTTCTCTCTCCTGCCTTAAGTAACCTCTAGTCTACTTTCTGCCTCTATGAATTTGCTTATTTTAGATATTTCATGTAAGTGGAATCATTCAATATTTGTCCTTTTGTATCTGGATTATTTCACTCAACATAAGGTTTTCAAGATTCATCCATGTTGTCAAATGTACCAGAGCTTCATTCCTTTTTAAAAACTGAGTAATATTCCACTGTATGTATATAGCACATTATGTTCATTCTTTTTTCTGAGGATGGACACTTGGGTTGTTTCCATAGAATCTTAGCATTTACCTCCTTTCCCATGGAGGTTCTGGCTCATAGAGGGTGCAGACCAAGAAGGGACTCTCTTTTTTTTTTTTTAAAGATTTATTTTATTTATTTACCCCCCTCCCTTGTTTGCACTCGCTGTCTGCTCTCTGTGTTCATTTGCTGTGTGCTCTCTGTGTCTGCTCATCTTCTCTTTAGGCGGCACTGGGAACTGAACCTGGGACCTCCCATGTGGGAGAGAGGTGCTCAACCACTTGAGCCACCTCAGCTTTCTGGTTTGCTGTGTCTCTCATTGTCTTACCTCTTTGTGTCTCCCTGCTGCGTCATCTTGCTGCATCAACTCGCTGTGCCTGCCCATCGTGCCAGCTTGCCATCTTGCTCATCTTCTCCAGGAGGCACAGGGAACCAAACCTGGGACCTCCCATGTGGTAGGTGGGAGCTCAATTGTTTGAGCCACATCCGCTTCCTGAGAAAGGACTCTTTATTCAGGGCTCTCTAGTAATGACTAGATTGAGAATATGATAAGGCCTTTAACCTTCCACCTCAAATTGAAGACTGCCCAAGGGGCTCATTACGGGCAAGCTAGAACCAACATCCGGAAACTCGAAATGCAAGCCCCACTGTGTCTAGGGTAATTGGCAGGCCCAAAAGTCCTCATCACCAGACCACGCATGAGCACTTTAACCCAATGTTGAGGACAGTGGCCTAATGAAGGCAAGCTTCTTAGAAACTCTTCCAGTATGGCCTTTGGAGGCATTGTCACACTCTTGCCTTATGGCATTGTGTTTGGCATACAGGCCAGCCAGATTAACTTTACAGCTTTCCCTCTTGGCAAGGGATGCAGCTATCACTACAATTTCTTCCGTTCTTTAATCTCTTAGTTTGATAGCCAAGCCTACTGGCTGCCAGGCACAGAGGCTGCTGCCTTGAAGGAATAACAGCAGAATAGTTTATGTACGGCTCCTACCTTCCTGAGGTTCTCTCTGGATCATCACCACTGCTCTTTGTGGGTCAGGGGTGGGCAGTTTGACCTTTGCACTTGGAAGACTCTGGAATGTATCAGACACGAATGAGGGTCATGCGGTATCTGAGGCCGAAAATTAAATTTTTATTCTTTTTTCCATCTCAGATTAAGCCTGGCCGCCAGGTCCTAAATGGTTCAGTAGAGGTTGCATGATGAGTACCTTATGACACATAAACATAATCCCCAAATACATTTCCAGCTACATGATAGTGTTTACAATTTGAATATGAATTCCTTTCCATTGTTAGATTCTCAGAGAAATGAAAGCCTAGAAAGAAAGTCTACTTCCTCTTATAAATTAAATTGTGAAGGCATTCAGGTCCCCAGTGCTTTCCTTTCCAGCTTCTTCCTCTGCTGAGTCTCAGGCAGGGTGAGATCTCACTGAAATGGAGCGTGTTCTAGGTGATGGATTTTAGAAATCTTGTTTTGTCATGGATGTTGCTCTTTGGGTACCTTCAAGGTTGAATTAATCTGATGTCAAGTTTCATTTTCTCACTTCTCCATATTAGCTTGAGACACAAACATAGAAAACAAAAGCAAAAGTGTGTTCCCAGAACCCAGTACATAGTCAGTCCAGACCCATGTTGCTTTTGTGAGCCCTAGTCAAAAACTTCAACACCATGGGTACATAAATGCATTCATTTAATGGTTCTTTCTTGCCTACTGTGTGCCAGGCAGGTTATGATAGGTGAGAAAATAAAATTCAGTCCCAGCTGTTGTGAAATTGGTGTTGGAGGGATGGGAAGAAGGCATGTAATAAACAAATAAGGAATATATCCTATGTTGGGTGGGACTAAGTGTTAAGATGAAGGCAAAAAGAGTGATGGTTGATGAGGACAGGGAGGTAGGCAAGGTCTCTCTGCTAAAGTTACATTTGAGCCTGGATTTGAAGGAAGCAAGTGAGTAAGCCATGAACCGGGGGATTGGCAAGTGCCAAGATCTGGAGACAGGAATGTTTGGCATGTTCTAGGAACATCACGGAAGCCAGTGTGCCTGGAACAGGGTGAGCTGGGGAGAGTGGTAGGAGGTGTGGTCTGAACGCCAGCTTGAGTACAGTGAGGGGCCGATGGTGTCAAGTTCAGAAAGTAAGTCCCTTGTTACCTTTCCCTTTGCCATGTGGACTGTTTTAGTTTGCTCCTTGATGACAAATACCACTCAATAGGGTTTGGTTTAAACAACAGGAATTTATTAGCTCATGGTTTTGAGGCTCGAAGAAGTTCAAAATCAAGGCATCAGCAAGGCACTTGCTTTCTCCCCAAAGTCTGTGCTGGCTGCTGGCAATCCTTGGGGTTCCTTGGCATATATCTGCCTCTCTTCACATGGCAATGTCCTGTCTAGTTCTGTGATTTTCCAGTTCTCTTCATAAGGCTTACTGTAATATGGATTAAGACCCATCCTGCTTCACTTTTGGCCACACTTTAACTAAAGAGAACATCTTCAAAAGGTCCTTTTCACAATGGGTTCACACCCGTAGGAATGGATTAAGGTTAAGAACATGTATTTGTTGTGGTACCTAATTCAACCTGCCATATTGACCCTAAATTACCAGTAGTCGGTGAAATCTAGTGTGTGTTGTTTTGGCTTCTATCGGACACCAGTCAGGCTGAAGTCCCCACTTGTGAATTTAAACGTAGTTTGGAAATTTTTCTCACGAGGTTAGTTGGATTTATTCTTACACTATGCTTCTGATGTCCTTGGGAATTGGGAGTGGGGAATCCATTCTCCTTGAAAATTCTAGAAGGTTGCAATGGTGGCTTTTCCACACTCCAGGTCTTTCTTGATGTCCACTTCCTTTGAGCCCCATTTCAGCCTTGTAGATCTTTACCTATTTAGGAATCAGGCCTTCTTTCTTTGTGGGTAGGTACCCCATCGTAAATTAGGCAACTCTCCAAGTAAAATCCACTGTCTTGGGAAGCAGGTATAGCCTAGTAATTGAATGCCCACTTCCCATGTATATGAGGTTCCAGGTTCAATCTCCTGTACCTCCTTAAAGAGAGAGAGAGAGAGAAACCTATTGCCTTGCATGCCTCTTTCACCGTTCTGTTTCCTGCTCTTTTCTCTGAATTTCTCTATCCCCATAAAGATCCCAGCACTCTTTTTTTTTTAAGTTCTGAGCTCCATAGGCTCCTATTACTGAATGTTAGCCTCTGAGTCCTGATTTCTGGTTAAAGGGTTCACACGGGTCTCAGTTGGGAAATTCCTGTCAGTTGATCCTTGAGCGGCCATTGAATTTCTGGAACCTGTGCTTTCGCTGGTCCAGGGAGGCCCAGGAAGTTCCCTGGGCAAGTGGTTTTTCACTCAAGTCCCCCACCTTTCCTCAGGACTTAACTTTCTAAGAGTTGAACTTCTTGTGCTTCTTTATAGGAACTTAAACAGGCTTTCCTGCTGCCATTCCCTTTCCTGTCTCCAGTACTCCAGTTCCCCAGGACAGTTCCTACAGTTCTGACAGGTCCAGCTGTGTTTTAAACCTTTAACCTTCCATCTAAGTTGTTTCCACTCCAGGAAGGGCTGATACCATTTCCTAGGTTTTCATACTTTCCTTCTCTCTATTTGCTTTTAGAGTAGATTTTTGTTTTGCTGACATAGTACTTTGGATTCTGCTTTGTAAGATCTCCATAGTGAGAGAATAATTCCAGGGAGTTCTGGATTTGCCCCAGACATGTTAAAAAAAAAAATCCTCTTCACCTTTACCTTCCATCAGGAATGATTTATTTCAATTCATTTTAGCCTATAACTCAGTCCTGGGCTGGATCAATCATCATCTTCCCTGGATCTCCTTTAGTATGATTCTACTTCTCTCTACTTGCTCTTTGAGTTCTGACTTCCCAGGCAGGATCTCAGATAGCCTGTACTGTACCTGCTGTTCCATCCATAATAACAGTGCCACCTTGAAACTCACCTGATCAAGCCTGAAGAATTTTACACTCATCTTTCTAGTCTTTCATTTTAAATATGTCTGCATTTTCTGCAACTTTAGCGTCACAGTTCCAATTATCAAGGGACGTTCTCCATTCATGCCTGTTATGGGTTCCCTCTTTACAACTTTAAGCGGGGCCTTTTCAATAGTATAGTACCTGGATCTGGGCATCCTTTGGGGGTTCTTTAGGTCTGCTTTCCTTTGTTCTTTTCTTTGATGATTTTGAGTCACTTTCCCTGATCTTAATAATAGTAAATAAATCTCTTTAGAATCGTTAGGTTCTATGTCTTCTTTTCTTTATAATATTTTTCTAGCTGGGCCAATATGAGTTCAGTTTTTCTTCTCCTCAAGCAGTGTGACTTCCTTTAATCTGTTTCATTCTCTGCTAGTCTAATCCTATCTGAAAGACCAAAACCTGTTTTGTAAACTGATTTTATTCCTCTTTCAACAGCTAAGCAAATCTCATTTCTTGAAACAGCAGGTTCTAGATATACATATTTTATTATTCCTCTTAGCATTGGTTTTATAATAATTCACAGGATTTTTTCCCTACTTCAACCCAAGATCAATATCCTCCTCCCCCACTGAATCCTCTATCTGGGTTTCTGTGAGACAAACAATCCAAAGCACTTCATAGGCCTTTGGTCTCGGAGTGGCTCCTGAGTTTGTGGATAAGCTATAGATCTGGTCTCGTCACACCTTACCCTTGGATCAAGTTCCAAGGAAGTTAAGAGGAACAGAATTTGGGACAGCTAATCTAGTGCTGTCCATTAATGCCCAGTTCTCCAAAATCTCCTGCTAATGCTCTCTTTGTGCTTCTCAAACTTTTGCAAGCATTAAGAATCACCTAGAGAGCTTATTAATACACAGGCTCCTGGGCTCCATCCCAGAGGTTCTGATTCAGTGGGTCTGGGATGGAGACTCCAACTTGTTGTTCAAGCAGGCTCCCAGGCCTTGGTGAGGCTGCCAGTCCACGTGCTGAGTAGCACAGCTCTCACTATGTAAATTTTAGCCACGGGCAACTTAAAGGCCCCACTTGCAGTCCAGACAGAGGCATGATAAAAAGAAAGGAAAAAACCAAAAACAACTTGTGGTAATCAAAACAGTTCTCCCGGCTCATGCCTAAGAAGCCTGTGTGTGGAAGCTCTGCCTGACATGTGAAGATGTTTTCCTGATAATCTAACCTCATCTGTTCCAGCAGCTCCAACTGCAGAGACTCAGAACCTCCATCTTCTGCCATGGTGCTTTGCTCCCCTGTGACAGCTCTTGTCTTTGTACCCAGGGTCCTAGTTAGTACATCCACATCTAGCAGGTGGGGGAGGCTGCCTCGTACCCCTGCTTTCCACCCGAGATTACACAGGATGACTAGACTGGCAGATGAGAAGCAGAGTATCCTTTACTAATCTAGCAGTCCCCAGGACCGATCATCAATAAAAAGGTAAGAGCTAGATTGGAGAACAAGGCTTAGATATACGGCTTAATGGGGGCTTCCTACTCTAGTTGTTCTTGAAAATAAGGGGAATTAGATCTGCAAGGGATCCCAGCCCAGCCTCAGGCTGAAAAGTAGAGGAAAAAAGTAGAGGAAAAAGTAGAGGAAAAAGCAATGGGCAGAGATTTGTTCTTTGCCTCTTGGAGGAAGAAGGTGTATGTGTCTCTTATACCCGAGCAAAAGGCAGGTCCAGAGAGCAAGAGTCTGTGTCTTATCTTGGCAGTGGCCTGTAATATATGAACCCTATCCTCTAGGAAATGTGACCCCAGTTATAGTAGTCTCCTTCCAGTGGGATGACATATTTAGGATTCCTTCTTTGAGGGTAATGAGTAGGTAGTGGAGAGAGGGCAGACCTGTCCTTTTCTTTATGGAAATGGGAATATAGGAATATAAAAACCTATAACACACTTGAGCAAGGTGCTTGACTTCTGTGATGTTAGAGGACTGATTGAACAGGATAATCCAAAGGATCCATTCTGCTCCTAGAAGTCTATGTTAGGAAAGTAATTCAGATTACTTTCACATTGCTTCCAACTCATTTATTTTGACATCCGTGTTTCTTGATTAATGTGTTTGTAATCATTTCACTTATCTATTAAATTTTGTGTCCTTTTTATTGATATATACAACTTTTTCATGTGCTTAGAACATCAGTCCTTTGATTATTGCCTGTGTCAAACATTTCTCTTGATTTGTGTTGTCTTTTATGTTTATGTTTTTTTGTTTGGTTATGGTATTTTTGACATTAGAAGTTTTAGATTTCTATGCAGGAAACTCTATTGATCTTTTCCATTGTGATTTATTACATTACCATTATGTATAGAGTTTTAAAAACAAAGTAGTTTATTTATATCCCATCTTATTTCTAAGAAAATCTTTATTCCCACCCCTCTCCCCCAATCTGCTCTCTGTCCATTCGCTGTGTGTTCTTCTGTGTCTGCTTGTATTCTCATTAGGCGGCTCTGGGACCTTCTGGAGTGGGAGAGAGGCAATCTTTCTCTTGGTCTGTTAAGTCTCTTATTGTCTCTCCTCTGTGTCTCTTTCTTGCTGCATCAGCTCTCCGTGTTGGCCGGCATTCCTGCATGGGGTGGCATTCCTGCTCAGGGCAGCACTCTGTGTGGGCCAGCTCACTGCGCTTCACCAGGAGGCCCTGGGTATGGAACCCCGGACCTCCTATATTGCAGATGGGAGCCCAATTGCTTGAGCCACATCCGCTTCCCTTTAAGTGACCTTTTATAAAATAAAAGATAATATATTAGAAGTCTAAGCTAAGAAAGGTAGAAAACAAAGGGAGGAACTTAAAAAAATAAAAAGATGTAAGCATAAGGTTATAAGAAAAATGCATATCTTTAGAACCTATTTACTGGTTCACTAGTGGTTAACAAATTTGGGTTTAAGCTTTCTAGCCATCCAGTCAGAAGGAGAGCCATTACATTGTTCAGTGCTTTAGAACAAAGCAGTGTTTTTTAGGAGAAGTACCATTTTTTCCACACCAAGGTCAGATATGAATTTCAAATTCCTCTGGGTCTCATAAGTAGGACAGTGTATGAGCAGCATTTTACAAGGACTTTATGAAGCTTTTCCTTCTATTGCCCCTCAGTATGGATCATTATATTACAGAAAAGCAGAAGTTGGTGTGGAGAGGAGTAAGTGAGATGCATTAGAGATGCCTTCTCTCTGCTGATCTGGCTTGATTCAGGAGTAGGGTTAGATTATTTGGAGGAATGGATGGAGTCCATGTCTTTTTTTTTTTTAAATGGGGCAACTCTATATTTATTTTCAAAAATTCCATTATATTTCTACTTAACACTGTTAAAAGAATAAATGTTAGGTGTATTAGAAACCTGCAAAAGAAAATACATGTGTATTCTTCAGGGTTCTCCAGGGAACTAGACCTGACAGGATATATATGTATGTATGTGTATGTGTATATATATATATATGTATTTTGTAAATTTTTGAGTTTTTTTAAAAATAGAAATTGGCTCACGTGTTTATGGGGTTGGGGAAGACTGAGTTCCATAGGGCAGGCTGCAGGCTGGGAACTCTGGTGCAGGTTTTTGATGAATTTCCCAGACGAAGCTGGCTGGCTGAGGTAGAGATGGAAATCATGACTGCTAAAATCATTATTTCTCCTTTTAAAGCTGTCAACTGATTTGGAGTCCATGACTTTTGTGCAATGTTTCCTAAATAATGTTTCTCTCAACCGAGATCTGGTGACTGTTGAGTGTCGTTGAACTTGAGACTGTGTCTCTCTTAAATAGGCGCGGTTATTCCGTGTCATCAGCTGACAAACAATGACTGGTGTCTGAGTAGAAGGCCGCCTGCCTGGGTTGGAAGGCTGAGCCCCAGGAGTGCTCTCAGGGAAGGTCATAATTATCCCCCAACAATTGTTTGAATGGTCGAATGGGAGACTGAACCTCCCACCTCCACCCAAATTTCTGTCCATGTAATGTGGCCTGAACAATCTCATAGTGGTGGAAACCTCATAGCAAATTCATCTGAGGAAAAGTTTCAGTAAAGTAGCAATACAACTCCTAACTTCAAGCAATGTTACATCCTCCTGCTCCCTTGAGATAAACTGCAAAATGTATACCAAGGATAACGATAATGCTATTTATATAGAGAGCAGCTAAAAAAAATAGTAACCTTACTTTCAGAAGAGTTCATTTATAGCTCTTCTATCCGATATTATTTAGCTTGCAAAGCCAATAGTCTATTTAGGCTGCTCCTAATTAGAGATTTAAAACCATATCACTTAGGTATAAAAGAATGTTTTTCTGTTTTCTTTAGTGGAGGATTGCATGTATTTAGAGATTTCTAAAATAGGGTTAGTATATCAAGGAAAAAAACTTGTTCAAAAGAAGAGGAAACAGAACATTCAACTTTATTTTGTGACAGAAAAATGTGATTTTTAAGTTGGCATTCTGATATAGGTTTTCTAAGAGCAAGCATAATTTGAGATCTCTATTGACCTTATAAAACATCATCCATAATGATTGCTGTTCACAGAATCAAAAAACAAGCAAAGAATAACAAAGAGTGCAAATACTTTAACATTTTTTTTTAAATAAAATTTTCCACAAATTGGTAAGTATTAAAACAGTATTCTATAATAGATTACAGAAAGAAGACTTTGGGAGTTTCACGTCCTTGGGAGTCCATTGGATAGCATCATATTTGACCAGAAAATCGTAATGTCTGCTTTGAAGTCAAAGATGAAGTCTACAGAGATGTGCCTAATGATTACTTTAAATACAGGACAGCTGAGGCCCATGGAGGAAAGAAAAGAAAGAACCCAGTCTTTGTGTTTCCTTGCTAAGAATTCTGTAATGTTACAAGAAATTGAACTACACCAGAGAATTGTCATTACCTATGTGAATATTGGTTCTTTATGGATTTTTGTTTTCTTTTTAAAAATCTCTTTTTTCTATCTGTCCCGGTGATTTGTCTCACTTCGAGATTTCTTTTCAAGAATTGTTTCATTCAACATATTTTAAACTCTTACTAATGTCAGACACTGTACCAGACCCTCAGGCTATGGCTGGTCCACTTGTTCAATGTGTACAAAGACCGTTCACTCTGGTTAGCTATGGGACTGGGAAGTGAGTCATCTTAGATGTCACCTCTCAGATCAAGATGAAGGCTCTTTCCAGTACCCTCGAAGGTTCCCTCGTGCCCATGGCATTTAGTAAAATGTATTTAGAAGTCCCTTCAGATTTGTGCCTTCCTTCTCACTTTTCAGGTATAATAAAAAAGGGGAGGGGGGACAACCTCATCATCAACACAAAATAAGACTGTAAATAAAGACTGCACCTTTTGGGAAGTGGCTGTGGCTCAACTGATAGTGTCCACGTACCATATGGAGGGTCCAGGGTTCGATACCCAGGGCCTCCTGACCTGTGTGGTGAGCTGGCCCACAGGCAGTGCTGCCATGAGCAAGGAGTGCCATGCCATGCAGGAATGTGCTCTGCATAGGGGTTCCCCATGCACAAGAAGTGTGCCCCACAAGGAAAGCTGCCTAGTGCAAAAAAAGAAAAAAGAGTGCAGCCCGCCCAGGAGTGGTGCCACACACGTGGAGAGCTGATGCAGCAAGATGATGCAACGAAAAACTCTACACAGTTTCTCAGTGCTGCATGACAAGAATGCAAGTGGACACAGAAGAATACACAGCGAATGGACACAGAGAGCAGACAACAGGGGGTAAGGGGAGAGAAATAAATAAAATAAATCTTAAAAAAAAAAAAGACTGTACCTTTTGGCAAGTCAGTTTATCATCTTTTTTTTTTAAATTTCTCTCCCCTTCCCTCCCCCGTTGTCTGCTCTCTGTGTCCATTCACTGTGTGTTCTTCTGTGTCCACTTATATTCTTGTCAGCAGCACCGGGAATCTGTCTCCTTTTGTTGCATCATCTTGCTGTGTCATTTCTCTGTGTGTGCGGCACCACTCCTGGGCAGGCTGCGCTTTTCTCACACCAAGCGGATCTCCTTACGGGGTGTGCTCCTTACATGTGGGACTCCCCTATGCTGGGGACACCCCTGCGCGGCAGGGCACTCCTTGTGCCCATGAGCACTGCGCATGGGCCAGCTCACCACATGGGTCAGGAGGCCCTGGGTTTGAACCCTGGACCTCCTATGTGGTAGGTGGACGCCCTATCAGTTGAGCCAAATCCGCTTCCCAGTTTATCATCCATGAGCCCCAATTTCCTTATCTTAAAAAAAATATTTGAGGCTAGATAATTTTTTGAATACTTTCAGCCCTTCCTTTTATTCTAAGTGAATGAAAAGAATGAGAGTCAGTAGGAAACTAAGTTCCTATATAATGGCTTTTAGGGCCATACATAAAAATCTTTCCACTTTTCATACCATCTTGTTGCTTTGGTCCTACCATACCCCATATATTAATATCCAAAGATTTATGGACATTAAAATTAAGACTAGGAAGTAGACTTGGCTCAACTGATAGAACGTCCGCCTACCACATGGGAGGTCCAGGGTTCAAACCCAGGGCCTCCTGACCTGTGTGGTGAGCTGGCCCACGCGCAGTGCTGATATGCGCAGCCCCACGCACAAGGAGTGCGCCCCATAAGGAGAGCCACCCTGCGTGAGAGAAAAGCCCAGCCTACCCAGGAGTGGCACCACACACAGAGAGCTGATGCAGCAAGATGACACTACAAAAAGAGACACAGATTCCTGGTGCCGCTGACAAGAATACAAGGAGACACAGAAGAACACACAGCGAATGGACATAGAGAGCAGACAACTGGGGGGTGGGGAGGGGAGGAAGGGGAGAGAAATAAATAAAAATAAATCTTTAAAATATTAAGACTATACCTGTTATATCCAGGACACATCATAATATTGACACAAATTACCATAGATCTCTACGAAAGTTTTGTAAACAATTGAGTTTTCATACTAGTCTTCAGACTTCACCAGCTTGGCCCACTCTATAGAGACTTTCAGTTCATTTTAATAATCGTGCCTTCCTTTACCATATCAGTTCCTTCCCATATCATTTGGGAACCTGATAAATATCAATTTTTTAGAAACTTTCATTCAGCTGTATGTCTTGTTTTTAAAATTATATTGAGAAAACTAGGCTCCTCTTTGGGTGGGTTGAGAGTTGATCAGTTCTAATTTACAAAAGGAAAAATTTCTTTCAAGTTGCTAATCTACTTAGATTCCAGCCAAAGCTGATCTCTAATATATGCTGCCCAAACTCGTCTCTTAGTTTTATTTTTTGAGTTGTTCATCCGTACTTTGTCATAAGTGCCTTTGCCATAATCTTGTAAACTGGTTGGGTTTTGAACGTGGATGGTTAGAATGAAGTGGAAGAATTTTTGTTCATATCTGCTCTTATTTATTTTTTAAATTAAAAATGGAAATAAAAAAAAAAAACAACAAATACCAACACCTTCCCTCCCCCCTGCCTCCCAGTATTCTAGGGTGGAAGGGTCATGTTTGAAGTCTGCCTACTTATCTTGTAAACCCTTAGTCTAAGAAATCTATACTTAAAGTTGGTCAAGTGAGAAATTGGCACACTTTTGTATGGAATATCCAATCATCTGCAATAGGCCAACTATGGGGAGAGTAAATGATTTTTCTTTTCAAAGATAATGGCATTGTGAACCTAGCTAGTTGACCTGACTAGGCCCACAGACTAAATAATGAGCAATCTGTCATTTAGAACTGGGGCCCTCCACTAATTGGCTCTAGAGGCAACAGGTTCCTCTCACTGTTTTCAAGAACCCTCCGTTCTAATCATGTACAGATCAGAGGCTCCACATGCCACCTCCTGGATTGAAATCTGAGAAAAGGTCACCTGCCACCTAGTTCAAAATATCCATTAACACAATGCAAAGGAAAGCTCACTACAAGATATTCTTTTTTATTTCATTTCTTGTAACTTTAAAATTGGATGTAATGTCACGTTTCTCCCTCTTGCTTGCTTTCTTTTTCTGGAATAAATCCTCCTTGGTCACGGTGTGTTGTTTCCTTAGTGTGGTGGTGTGTGTTCACTGATTTTTTTTTTTTTTTTAGTTATTTGTGCACTAATACTCATACATGGTATTGGTCTATAATTTTCTTTTTTTCTTTTTTGTTACCACTTTTTTTCAGGTTTAGGTATCAGGATTTTCCTTTCTTCATAATAAAATAATTTGAAAGGTCATTATTTATGCTCTGGAACAGTGGCATTAGATAGGAGCTGTCCTTGGAAGGTTTGGTAGGATCCACTGTGCTTGGGGCTTCTCTGTGGGGTAGTTTCTTGAAAACTTTCTAATTTTTTTTTTCCTATGGCAATTGTCTGTTTAAACTTTATATGTTTAATGAGGTCAATTTTGGTAAGCTACTTTTTGCTAGGAGATACCCATTTCATCTATGTTTTCATATTTATTTGCAGTGTGGTCTATAAAGTAGCCTCTTAACTTTTAAACTTTTCTTGAGTTTCAATGATTATTTCTCCCTTTATTTGTATTTTTTCCTTTTTTTTATCTTTTTCCCTAGATTAGGTTTGCCAATGGCCTATTTTATTAATATTTCTCAAACAGCCAAGATTTTGATTTATTAATTAGGTCTACTGTTTTTCTCTTCTCCACATCAGACATCAGCATACTAAGGCAGAGGGGCAAATCCAGCCAGTTGCCTGATTTTGTAAATAAATTTTACTGGAACATGGCCAAGCCGGTGTATCACATATTGCTTATGGTTGCTTTCATGCTACCAACACAGAGCTGAGCAGTTGTGACAAAATTGCCTGGATGGAAAAGCCTAAAGTATTTATTATATGGCCCTTTACTAAAGAAAAAATTGCTGACCCTTCCTCTACATAATTTTCTTTCATATTTATTATATCCTTCCTCATGCTTTCTTTTGCTTTTAAAAAGGGATTGCATTGTATCTTCACTGTGAATTGAGACTTTTAGTATTAGAACGTGTCCTTTGCCACAATTTGTTTTTTTTTTTTTTACTTATATTAGACTTTGTCTTATATGGAGGTAGCCGCCTGCCTACTTATGGTCTCTATATATCAGGTATATCATTGCCCATCACTTTATCTTTTCTCAATCACTTTGTTTTAGGTGTCCTTCTTTTGTATAGCATATATTTGGACCTCATATCCTTGCATTGTGTCACAAATTTGAAAAAAAAAATTTTTAATATGATTTAAGCCCATTTATACTTATTGACAGAGTCAAGTCTGAACTCATCTCTGTTCTATTATTTTATGATATAACTACTGTATGTATTATGTTATACATTCTGTATTTCTCTGTGTGATGTGTTTCTTTACTGTTTATAATTTCTTTTGTTTTTAGAAAGATTTATATATATTTTTTCTAGTGGTTACCTTGGTATCTTTTTAAAATGCTCCTGTCCCTGTTTTCTTATTTGGAACCTTTTGCCTTCTGATTTGTCAGTTTTTAATGATATCCTTTAATTCTCATTTGTTATGTATATGACATTCAATGAGTTTACTTTATTTCCCTTTTTCTGTCTTTTCTTCATCTAATTTCTTAGTTGTATTATTTCTACTTTATCAGAATATATAACATTTATATATTATTCTTCCACCCCTTTCCCACCTTTATTTTAGTCTTAGATCTGCAATTTAATATACTAAATGCTTACCATCAGTACTTTGAAGTTTTCCCAGTATCTCTTGGATCAAACTCATCTTTTAGTAGATTCCTTAAGCATATAATATGCCTTAAGTCCTTGAATGTTTAAAACTGTTTATAGCCTTGATACTTGAAAGATAACATGACTGGATTTAAGAATCTTAATTCACATTTTTTTCCTTGAGTTTCTTTAAAATTCAGTTCTTTTTTTGTCTTGCTTTCCATGTAGCTTTTGAGAAGTCTGATGCAGCCTAATTCTTTTGTGCTTGGAAGCTGTGGGTGGTTTTTTTTTTCCCCCATGGACTCCCTGAGGACTTTATCTTTAAAGTCTAATAGTTTTAATTGGATAAGTTTGGAATTGATTGTTCTGGGTCAGCTTTCTCAAGTACCTAGTGGGCCCTTTCAGCAGTTAGATTCAGGTCTTTATTGTTTCTGGAAAGTTATCTTGGATCATAGTTTTAAATATGAATTCTGTTTCAATGCTTTTTTTTCTTTCTTTCTTTCTTTTGGAACTTTAATTATACGTATGTTGTATCTTTGTCTATGTTCCATTTCAAACATTTTATCTTTGGCCCTTTTTACTTAAAAAAAAATATCTCATTTTCATTCTTTTGTTTTCTTGTGCTTCTTCAAGGCCAATTATTAAATGTTCATTCTAATCCATTCTTCTTTGGGAATCATGAAATTTAGTCTTCATTTTTGACATGCTTTTGACTTTTTCTTTCATTGCTTTCCTGAATTTGGTCATTCTCACTTCATTTTCTTCCTGGTTTTCGTCCATTTCTGTTCTTAGTTTTTAAATTTTTGATTCAGCGTGTTTGTTTTTTTTCCCTTTCATATCCCCCATGCGTATTTGAGGATATTTAATTTGACTTACAGTGTTTGTTGCAGTACAGGTTTTTTCTTGTTTGTCTTTTATGTGTATTTGTGTGTGTGTGTGTGTGTGTGTAAGGGACATTTCATACCCAAGATGTTCTGATTATCATTTTCTGTTATTTTATTTTTAGATGAATACTGCTTTTGTTTATGAATTGCATGGGCAGGGTTGGTGGTTTAGGATGGTTGACAAGAACTCTTGTTTAAGACTGTCCTGTCATCAAATGAAATGTGAAGTGCAGTTTTTTTAAAGAATGGTTTTATTTTCTTTGGGTGGGGGTGGGGACAAATTCTGTATTCGTCAGTTTTTGGGTTTTCTTTAGCTTTGTAGAATTTCCCCTTTGCTTCTTTCCCCCTTCACCATCTAATCCTCAAAGGGCACCCATTCCTTCCTTTTTATCCTCTTCTTTCCCAGAAGTGGTACCTTTCTCGTACTATTAGGTCAAGTGTCATAGACTTTTCACCCTTTCTCTGTAGTCAGCACTCTGATATACCAGGTCTCTTTTTTAGTACTTTCACACTTAAAGGAGAATTTCTCTTTTTGGAGTGAGTCTAGGACAGTCTTGGGCCCTGTGTTTCCATCTTCTCCCTTTCATAAAGGTTCTTCTAGAGCCCTCTCACTCTCTTCAAAGACATGTGGGACATGGAGAGAGAGCTTTGCTGGAATTTGGTGTTTATTTTTCTATTTGAGGTTAATTTGAAGTTTGTATTGTCTCCAAATTATGATGACAGCATTGATTTTATGTGGTTTTGTATGTTCTTCTTGTTCATCTTAAGAATATTTTGGAGGATGTGTGGAGAGATTTGGGTTTAGGGGCCACCATTATCCGTGGACTGATTAGAACTCTAATTTTACTATATTTTTAATTGCTAACTTTCCCACTCCATGCTTTGTTCATGCCATTTCTTCCATTGGGACCCCTTTGAGCCTTTTATTTACTTCACATATTCCCTTCTTCCATAATCATCTCCCAGCTGAAAGTAAATTTTCTTCTTTCTGAATTTGCATACTCTATTTGAAGAGGAAGTATAAGAAGAAGTTTGGTAAAGATAATTTGGAGTCAGACTATATAAATCCAAATTTCAAATTTGCCACTTATTATCTCTGTGCCTTTGGTAATTTACTTAATCTCTATATGCCACAGTTGCCTTAATTGTAAAAATGTGAATAGCTGTAAAAATATGTACATCATGGGACTTTTATGAGGGTAAAATGAGTTAATGCATATGGAAAACCAGCACAATATCTGATACACAATAAGTATCTACCATTTGTTAACCTATTACTTGAATTTATCTTATGACATTTATTATATGTTCCCTTGTATCTTTGTTATAAAGAGAGGCACTTGTCCTAGATTAAAAACATATTAAAGGTAGAGACCATGTCTTATTTAGAGTACCTATACTCCACTGGGTTAATGTAATTTCAGTTGCTTAACTTTCCCCTTATTGTTGATTATTCACATTTAAACAAACAGGAATGCTTTGCCTATCACTGTCCTACATACTGAGAGTACAAAGATGAAAAATACAGTCTCTCCTTTCAAGGAGTTCTCAGTTCAATGGGACAATAGACCAGGATCAGTAATAGTACAATGCTTAGGAAGCAGATGTGGTTCAAGTGACTGAGCTTCCACCTACCACATGGGAGGTCCCAGGTTCTGTTCCTGGTGCCTCCTAAAGAAGATGACCAAGATAGCAAGCTGATGCGATGGGCTGGTGCAGTGAGCTAACACAACAAGATGACACAAGAAGAGACACAGGAGGAAAACATGATGAGAGACACAACAAAGCAGGGAGTAGAGGTGGCTCAAGTGATTAGTTGCCTCCCTCCTACATGGGAGGTCCTGGATTTGGTTCCCAGTGCCTCCTTAAAAGACGACAAGCACACAATGAACAGACACAGCAAATGCAAAACAATGAGGAGGTAGGAAGAAGTAAATAAAAAAAAATAAATTAAAAAAAAAAAATAACAGTGCATGAAGGGTGCTTTGAGGTATATGTAGGTACTAGGGGAACACAGGAAGTAACTATTAATTTTGCCCAGAGTTGCTCAGCCTGCATTAATGAAGAAGAAACAAAGTTTTAAAGAAATTGCTGGACTAAGAGTCAGATTTTCTCTTCTCTGTGGCATTCCTGCAGGTCTGGTTTTTCACCAGGACTCTAGATTAGATAGGCCTTCTGGGTGGGGAAAGGAGAGAGAGGGCAGAGTGGCCACTAAAAATGAACCAGGGAAGGAAGATTTCTTGAAAGACAAGAGCATGTACTTTCTGTAGCAAAAGTATCAGGGAGCAGAGTTGGCAGGAACTCAGGATGAGCTGTCTTCCACCGGGGGCTCTTTAGTACCCACTGAACTCTTCATGGTTCAACCTGCCTGTAGTTCAAACGCAAACCCTTTAAACGGAAGGAAGGGGACTTAGAGGGAGAGTGTCACTCCCTGACCAAGATGGAACTGATTTTAACCAGTGAGACATTTCCTGTGAGCAGAGGAAATTGCCAACCCACCACTACTGTTACATTATGTGCGCATAGGTGTGTGTGTGTATAATGTTTTTAAACCAAAAAATGGGATCAGTATATATGTACCAATTTTCATCTTGCTTTTTAAAATTTTCGCTTCACAATATTCTCTGGATGTAGTTCCAAACCGATTCATATAATGTCATTTCATTCTCTTTGAGGGAAGCATAGTATTTTTAAAAAAATTAATTTATTGAAATATATTACCCACACACAAACATACATAAACAATAGTTGTGAGCTTACAAAAAAAAACCATATATGACATCATACAGGACTCTCATAACTCACCCTACCACCAACACCTTACATTGTTGTTAAATCTTTTTAACTAATGATTATGAGCATTGTCAAAACATTACTACTAGCTGAAGTATTTTCCCCCAACCCTCCCTATTATTATCTTTGTCATTTATATATGAACATATATAAACAATTAAGTGTATAGTAAAAAATGTGAACTTATGAAGCAAACATGTATAACATCATACAGGGTCCTATACATCAACCCTCTACCAACACCTTGCACTGTCATGAGATGTTTGTTACAAATTACAAAAGAATATTGTCAAAATCTTACTACTAATTATAGTCCATATCTTACATTTGGTGTTTTTTCCCCCAACCCACCCTATTATTTATTTTTTAAATGTATTTTTTATGACAGAAGTTGTAAACTTATAAAACAGTCATGCACATGTGCAAAATTCCCAAGCAACACCCCTCTATCAACACACCACACTGCGATGGAACATTTGTTACAGATAAGATAATATCATCTAATTGTTACCATGTCCATAGTATACATTTGGCTCACATTCTCTATACTGCCCCATTATCAACTCAGTACATCTTTCGCATAGATGCAAGAATATTATATTATTACTGCTAACCACAGTCCACAGGTCATTCCAGTTGTATATTTCCCATGCGTTCTCAACACCCTGCAGTAGTTGCTCTAGCTCACAGAAGACACTCTTGCATCTGTACCATCAACTGCAATTCTCATCCACCTCTTGGTTTACTGTGTTATTCAGTTCCTGGATTATTCTCGAGCATTCTGTCCATTGGCATTTACATCTCTAGACTACCATTTTTAGCCACATCCCCATTTATAAACTAGCTATTACTCACTACTTGTTATCATTCTATACATTTCCACACTTTCACAGTAAAGCTAATTAAAACTTCTACATACATTAAACATCAGTAATCCATTTCAGTCCTTCTCTTATCTCTGTTAAGAATCCACCACCTACCACCAGGTCTTGAAGATATTTTCCTACAATTTCTTCTAGAAGTTTTATGGTTCTTATTTTTATTTTTAGGTTTTTGATCCATTTGAGTTAATTTTTGGATAAAGTGTGAGATAGAGGTCCTCTTTCCTTCTTTTGGCTATGGATATCCAGTTCTTTCAGCACCATTTGTTGAATGGATTGTTCTGCCGAGCTGTGTGGGTGTGACAGGCTAGTCAAAAATCACTTGACCATACATGTGAGGGTCTGTTTCTGAACCATCAGTTTGGTTCCATTGGTCTATGCATCTGTCTTTATGCTAGTACCATGCTGTTTTTACCACTATAGCTTGGTAGTATGATTTGAAGTCCGGAGATGAGGGTTTGCTTTTCCTTTTATGATGTTTCTGGCTATTCAGGACCCCTTACCCTTCCTAATACATTTGATGATCATGTTTTCAATTTTTTTTTAAATGCTGGTGGAATTTTTATCAGGGTTCCATTGAATCTGTATATCTGTTTGAGTAGAATTAACATCTTTATGATATTTAGTCTTCCAGTCCATGAGCATGGAATGTTCTTCCAGTTATTTAGGACTTTTTGGATTTCTTTTAACATCGGGTTGCAGGTTTCTGAATACAAGTGCTTTACATTGTTGGTTAAATTTATTCCTGACTATTTTAGTTTTATCTGTTATATTTTATTTTCACCACTCTTTTGACACTTTTAATTACTTTTATTGATATAATCTTCATTTCTAGACTCTCTTATAGGCCTCTCTCTCCTGTCTTTTCTTTTCAGGCTCTAGCACACCCTTTAGTATTTCCTGAAAACCTGGTCTCTTGCTTAGAAATTCTCTCAGTTTCTGTTTATCAGTGAATATTCTAATCTCACCCTCATTTTTAAAAGACAGTCTTCCTGGATATAAAATTCTTGACTGGAAGTTTTTCTCTTGTAGTATCTTAAATATATCATACCACTGTGTTCTTGCCTCCATGGTTTCTGGGGAGAAATCGGCACTTAATCTTATTGGGTATCCCTTATATGTTATGCATTGCTTTTCTCTTGCTGTTCTCAGAATTCTCTCTCTCTCTTTGGCATTTGACATTCTGATGAGTATGTGTCTCGGAGTTGGTCTATTTGGATTATTTTGGATGGGAGAGCGTTGTACTTCTTGGACATGGATATCTATGTCCTTCAATAGGGTTGGGAAATTTTCTACCATTACTCTGCTACCATCTTGCTGTTCTCTCTAAGCATAATATTTTATTGTATGAAGGTATACTAATTTATTAACTTTTCTACTGGATGGATATTCAGTTTACCCCCCCACCCCAAAGTTATTTGTTATTACAGACAATGCTGCTGTGACTATGTATGTATTAGGATTTGTTGATTCTCAGGTGCACTTTTTTCACATTTTAAAAATCTATAAAATCATACAGTTTTTATACAGTTGATTGTGGCTGACTTGAATAATAATGTCATTGTCTCCTGCTTGTCATCAGCTTGGTCATTTCCATTTAGCTGTGGGTGTTGGTGGTATTCTATTAGTTTTGAATTTAACTGCCTATTAAAGCTTTTTCAAAAAGATCCCCCTATGACTTGATGTTGAAACAAAAGTTATTGTGCATGTTGAAAACCATGGAAACAGAAGGTGTAAGATCAAGAAGGTGTCAGCATCAGGATGGATGTCAGTGGCTTGAAAGAAAATCCTGGAGAAAATAGTAGAGAGCATGCTTTTAAGAAATATTGCCTCATCAAAACTTTGGATAGCACATAGGATTTTATTGTATAGAAAAATATTTAGATACTGATAAGTCTTAATTAAAAAGTAATTCAGAAATGTTAGATACTGAACATGAGGAAATTTTAGGAAAGTCAATCAATTTTGCATATATTCTAACAGTGTATATGATAAAAATTTAACTATGTCAGTCTGAAACTCTTTCAACCATATTATTATAAAGTAATTCTTAAAGATAATAAAATAATTGTTACAGTTTATATAGCAGGATTTTTTTCTTTCTTAATAATATACAAAATAACATAAAATAATGGTGCATCTTATGAGAATTGATTTGATGAAATGTGTTATATTTTTGCACACTTGGGCAAAGTATTTCTGTAGAATTGAGTCTTAGGTGAGGATTTACCAAGGTAAAGGTACCATAAATGTTTCCCTCCAAAGATTGTACCAATTTACACACACACTAATAGTACACACCCTCCCCAACAATGGCTATTATAACTTATTTATTTATTTATTTCCCCTCCCCCCCACCCCAGTTGTTTGTTCTCTGTGTCTATTTTTGCTGCGTGTTCTTCTTTTTGTCTGCTTCTGTTGTTGTCAGTGGCACAGGAATCTGTGTTTCTTTTTGTCGCGTCATCTTGCTGTGTCAGCTCTCCATGTGTGCAGCCCCATTCCTGGGCAGGCTGCACTTTTTTTCGCGCTGGGCGGCTCTCCTTACGGGGTGCACTCCTTGCACGTGGGGCTCCCCTACGGGGGGACACCCCTGTGTGGCATGGCACTCCTTGCGCGCATCAGTACTGCGCGTGGGCCAGCTCCACACGGGTCAAGAAGGCCCGGGGATTGAACCGCAGACCTCCCATGTGGTAGACGGACGCTGTAACCACTGGGCCAAGTCCGCCTTCCTATTATCACATTTTAATGTTTGAGAACCTAGCAAGTGAAAAACATATTAAACTTCTTTTAATTTTACCTGTGTGATTATTAGTAAAGTTGTTTTCCCCATCCCATTCCACATTTAATGCTTGTTGCAATTCTATGAATCACTCTTTCTATTTATTACCTACTTTTGTATGTTGGAGGTGGTATTTTTCTTCATTATAAGTACTCTTTAGATATCCAGGCACTTAAAATGATAGGGCCATCGAATTTTTCAAATATGTTACAGTTTGTTTCATAGTTCGTTGCTTGGCTTTTCTATTTTGTTATATCTATTGCCACAAAGAAATTTTTTTTTTTTCAAGGTAACATTTGTGTTTATATTGTGGTTTATACTTTAGGCTATACAGTTTTCCAAATTTTTTAGTTATCCTATGCTTTACATTATGGTTTACATTTTTAGTCTGTCATCCCCTTTATGTTTTTGGTGTAATATTACATGTTTTATATCCATCTTTGTGTACTCTTGTGAAACACTTCTTTTTTTTTCTTTTTTTTTTTTTAATTGACTTTGTAATAATATTACATTAAAAATATATATGTGAGGTCCCATTCAACCCCACCCCCCCACCCCCCCTCTCCCCCCCCCCAACAACACTCGTTCCCATCATCATGACACATCCATTGGATTTGGTAAGTACATCTTTGGGCACCTCTGCACCTCATAGACAATGGTTCACATCATGGCCCATACTCTCCTCCATTCCATCCAGTGGGCCCTGTGAGGATTTACAATGTCCGGTGATTACCTCTGAAGCACCATCCAGGGCAGCTCCATGTCCCAAAGACTCCTCCACCTCTCATCTCTTCCTGCCTTTCCCCATACCCATCGTCCACCATGTCCACTTTTCCCAATCCAATGCCACCTCTTCTATGTGGACATTGGATTGGTTGTGTCCATTGCACCTCTATGTCAAGAGGAGGCTCAGATTCCACATGGATGCTGGATGCAATCCTCCCATTTTCATTTGTAATCACTCTAGGCTCCATGGTGTGGTGGTTGTCCTTCTTCAACTCCATCTTAGCTGAGTGTGGTAAGTCCAATAGATCAGATTGTAGGTGCTGGAGTCTGTTGAGGCTCAGGACCTGGCTATCACATGCCACAAAGAAAATTTAAGGCTTTATTTAGTAAAAAAATTTTTTTTAAATTTTGTTCTCATGTTCTTATTATATCTTCCTCACTCAAGATTATAGAAATTTTCTAGTGTATTGTTAAATTTAAATATTTAATCCAGCTGGGATAATTTTTTGCCCTGCTATGTCAAGATGGGTATCTAATATTATTTTATTCATGTGAATAATTATTTCCCAACTTACTTTATTCCCCACTTATTTGAAAATCCACTCTTGCCATTTACTAAATTCCCATGTATAGATAGGTCTATTTCTAGATTCTGCTCTGTTCCATTGATCTATTTGTTTATCCCTTTGCTAGTAACAAACTGTTTAATTACTTTCACACTCTCAATGGGAATAATAACACACCCAGGGGGATAAACTTGCTTCTTGAGGGTTGAAAATATTAGTCTTTCTAATATGTATAGCACAGACATATATATATATATATATATATATATATATATATGTTTTTATTTAGTACATAAACAGGCATATAGCATGTATGTAGTATTAAAATTTTATAGGGGGAAAGTGACTAGGGAAAAAAATGTCTAAAAGGCTCCTTGATGGGGAAGCATAATGAAAGAAAGGTTGAGAAACTGCTCTGGCTTTGCAGTAGGTATATAAGTGCTGATTTCTGGTTATGTCCCCTTTCAATATTTTTCTTTAAAAATTTTTTCTTGTTCTCCTTTTTTTCATTAAAATTTTTATTCAAGTATATAATTAATAAATGAACATACATAAACATAAATGTATGGTAAAAGTTGTGAACTTGCAAAACAGATATGTATAACATCATCCAGGGCTCCCATATATCACCCCACCACCAACACCTTGCGTTGTTGTGAAACATTTGTTACAAATTATTTAAGAGCATCATTGAAAGTATTACCACTAACTGTATAGTTCATATCTTACATTTGGTGTCTTTTCCCTCCAACCCTCCCTATAATTTTTAAATTTTATTTTTAAAAAGATATTTAGATTATATAAATGTTATATAAAAAATATCGGGGAATTCCCATATGCCTTTCTCCCCACACTGTCCACATTTACCCACATTAACAACATCCTTCATTAGTGTGGTACATTCATTGCAATTGATGAACACATTTTTGGAGCATTGCCATTAAGCATGGATTATAGTTTACATTGTAGTTTACATTCTCTCCCACACAATCCTGTAGGTTATGGCAAGATTTATAGTGACCTGTATCTGTCGTTGCAATGTCATTCAGGACAATTCCCAAATCCCGAAAATGCCCCTGTATAACATCTATTTTCCCTCTCTCTGACCTCAGAACCTTCAGTGGCCACTGCCTCCACATCAATGATATCATTTCCATTGCTAGAATCACAATAAGTCTATAGTAGAATACCAGTAAGTCCACTCTCTCCATATTTTATTCCCCAATCCTGAGGATTCTGGGGTGGTGATACCCACTCTACCTCCAAATGAGAAGGGACTTCAGTCCCATAAGGCCAATGGATGGGACTCTCCTGCTTGCAGTTGTAGGCTCTCTCAGTTCCTTTGTATGGTGGTCGTCTCTCGATTCCTCACCTCCTTGTAAGTTGTCCTGGGGAGTCCAATAGACTGGAGAGTAGGTGTTGCAACTCTGCAGAGACTCAGGGCCCAGGTGGCACAGTCCAAATTCAAGTCTCTTCAACATACACCTACCAACTCCAGCACTAACTTTAGGTTCAAATAGAAGGGACAGAAGAGCCATTTGTAGGGAAACCACAACTGAGTCCAACTCTGTCACACTGGGGAGCATAACTCTAAAGTAGGGCTCACTGGCGAGGCATCAAACTCCTGAGCTATCTGCCCTGACCGTAGTGACTGTGTGTCTCCAGAGCCCTCATGAACCCCACTTTTTGGGGTAGTGTCTAATTTGGCAGTCAATGAAGTCCGATCCTGCCAAGATGAGCATAAGCATAACTTCTGGGATGGCCTCCCAACTCACTTTGAAGTCTCTTAGTCATATAAACTCATTTGTCTTTACACTTTCCCCCTTTTGATCAAGGTCTTTTTCCAGTTGCATTGGTATTTGGTGCTTGGTAGTGATCCCTCGGTGCCAGGGAGGCTGGGAGTCATTTCCCACACTGTGGGGAAGTTATTGCATTTATATGCTGAGTTCAGCTTAGAGAGAGGCCACATTTGAGCAACAAGGGGGCTCTAAGGAGGTAAATCTTAGGCACCCTAAAATACTAGGCTAAGTTTCAATTTCATGAGTAAAGGTTCATAAACACAGTCATCAGTATCAAGGGCCCATCAACAGACCATCCTCCTTCACTAGCCTTTGCCTCTGTGCTTGGGGGATTTTTGCTGTTCCATTAGAGAATGTGGCAGAGCTCCCCAGAATGGGAATTCAATATTCTTTTGGTTATTGTGTGAATCTCCACCCACTGTGACAATGCCCCGTGAACTTTGAACACATTTATGTGCCTTATATGTATGCCCAGGTGAACCTCCTCCCTAGTATCCCCCATCACTGACACTTCACATAAATGATCCCCCCTACCACAGTTGTAACCCTTCTGTGACCCAAAACTTCTTAAAAAATGAAGCCAATAGGGAAGCAGACATGGCTCAACTGATAGAGCATCTGTCTACCACATGGAGGGTCCAGGGTTTGATCCCCAGGGCCTCCTGACCCACGTGGTGAGCTGGTCCACGTGCAGTGCTGCCGCATGTAATGAGTGCCATGCGGTGCAGGGGCACCACCATGTAGGGGTGCCCCATGCCCAAGGAGTGCGCCCTGCAAGGAGAGCTGCCCCATGTGAAAAAAGCACAGTTTACCAAGGAGTGGCACCACACACATGGAGAGCTGATGCTGCAAGATGATGCAATAAAAAAGAGATGCAGTTTCCCAGTGCCACCAGATAATGCAAGTGGACGCAGAAGAACACACAGTGAATGGACACAGAGAGCAGACAACAGGGGGAAGGGGAGAGAAATAAATAAAATCAATCTTTAAAAAAAATGAAGCCAATAAAATAGCCAAGTATAATTAATAAGAAAATGAAATAATAATGATAGTTTTAAAAATAAGAAATAAAATACAAAAAAATAAAAAGCCAATTTGAGATAATAAAAAATAATGAAAAAATTTTAAAAAGTTTTTGTTTTTTGCCATTTTGCCTTTCATCACTTTAAGATCTGTTGTTCCATTTTCTTCCATTTATTCCCCAGTGTCTTACTTTTTTCATTTTGTCTTCAGAGAAGTTTTAGGTCACAGCAAAGTCATGTACAGAATATAGGGGACTCTCATACACCCAACATCCTCCCCCTTGTCCCCCTTCCCCTATTAATAACTTTTTATATATGGATGGTCTTGCTATTCTCCTTAATCGTCCCAAAGAATTTTAGCTGTATTTTTTTCCCTTGCATTCTTCTCATTGAGTGGACCTACCTGGTTCTGGGACTTTGACTTTGTGGCTCTTTCTGTCTGATCATTTTTCCTTCAGACCTTGCTGGCTCATTTGCTCACATCCACAGAGAGATCTTCCCTGACCATCCTCAAATGTCACCCCCTCCTCACTTCCGATCCTCATGCAATGTTTTTCTTTATAGTTCTTTCCACCACACAGAATTCTATTATTTATTTACTTGTTTATTTTTTGCCTCTTTCATTGGGATATAAGCTCCCTGAGGGTAGGGACTTTGTTTTCTCAGCACTTTACTCTTGACTCCTGAAGCATGCCTGGCACAAAGTAAGAACTTTCTAAGTAGTCACTGAATGAATGAATGAGTGAACTTAGGAAGTTCCCAAGAGGTCTGCTGGAATTGCTATCAGAAGTACATTACATTTAAGAGAATTGACTTTTTTGTTCATTCAGAAAATGAATGACATTTCTCTCTTTATTTGTCTTCTTCTATGTTCAGAAACTTTTTTCCCCCAATCTTCATGTAAGTCTTGGACATTTCTAGTTAGGTATATTTCTAGGTATTTAAAGTTTGTGCTTTCTCACTCTTGGAGATAGGGATTTTAAAAATCAAAATAATTATAATCAGTTAACACAAGATACTAACTACAATAACAGTAAATCTGCTTTGGTCAGTGGACATGCCCTCCCCCACCCCCATTTTTGCTCATTCCTCAATCTTGAGGGATTTGGGATGATGTCCTCTCTGACTACTTCAGGCTGAGAAGGGCAGTGGAATGAAATTGATTTTCTTGCAAATAAAGATATTCCTTATCCTTCTGGAGGTTAGAAGTCTGACAGCAGCTTCACTGGGCTAATATTAAGGTGTTGCAGGCTTGCATCTATCTCTTCTGGAGGCTCTTGGGGTGAATCAGTTACTTTGTCTTTTGCAGCTTCTAGAGGTCACGTGCATTCCTCTATCTTCAAAGCACACCAGTCCAACCTCTACCGCTGTCCTTGCATCTTTCTCTAGTTTTTATCCTCCTGCCTCCCTCTTATAAGGACCCTTGTGATTACATTGGTTCCATGCAGATAATTCAGGATCATTTATTTCCCCATCTCAAGATACGTCTGCAAAGTCCTTTTGCCATGTAAGGTGACAGATTCACAAGTTCTAGGGATTGGGATATGGCCATCTTTGGGGGGCATTATTCAGGCTACCATACTTGTTCTTGAAGATATATAGATAATTATTAATTTTTGTATGTTCTTGTGTTTGGGTGCACTTTACCAAACTCTGTTGGTTTTCCAATGTTTTGAAACAATTTCCTATTTGTTTTTCAGTTGATTCTCTCAGATTTACAGGAGTTAAATCATCTGTAAATTATGATTGTTGGTTCCTAGTCTTTCTGATATTGAAAACTCATTTATTTCTTGCCTTTTCCTGCATTGTCTAGAATTTTCTGACTAATGCTAATAGCTATGAGACCATGCATCCTTGTATTGTTCTTAACTTTGCTAGAAATTACTTCATTGTTCTGCTGTTAATTATTGTGATTTCTAATAAATACTCTATTACTTTAAGGAAAATACCATCTGTTTCAATTTACTGAGCTTTAATGTGTATTAAATTTATCAACCATTTTAATTATAAAAGTAACCATATGGCTTTTTTCCTCTGACCTATTAATAGCTTTCCCAAGAATGACCATCTCTGCATTCTTGCAATAAATCTTCCCTGGTTATAGTTTATTTTTCTTTGAACACACTGCCTATTTCCATTTGCTAATATTTTATTTAGATTTTTTTGCCTTTATATTAATCAGTGAATTGATACAATGTGTTTAAAAACTGGTTGTGCCATTGTATAGGTTGAGCCATGTGGATTATCTAGTCATGTTGAGCAAACTTGGAAACTTTTCACACTTTTGGAATGGTCTGGAACTATTCGAATAGTATTGGAGTTATTTGTTTCTTGAAGGTTTCATAGATGCAGGGTTCCTTAGGCCACTATTAATAATCTCTAAAACGATCTAGTCAGTAGTAGAGTTGTATTATCCTGTATCATCTACACTTTTTTTATCTGCTCTGTCTTGCAACATTTGAAGTGTAATTTTGGACCTGTGGAGCAGGTTTTCTTTGTGCCAAGTTACCTAATCCATCGACAGGGATCACATCTACCAGCTTGGCTTCACTTATACAGTCCCTTATCACAGGAACCTGTCAGCCCTGAGGATTATACAACAAAACCTGGGCTCCAATGGTACTATCTTTTTTTTCAGGTTATGGGAGTTGTTAAATAGGTGATTAAACTTATTAATCATCACAGTGTTCATATGAACTTCCCAGCAAATCTGCTATATCAATTCCAGTTTAGGTACTGGGTTCATAGTAGTCTGTCTTTGGTTTAAACCAAAAGTGGGGTGGTTTAAACAACAAGAATTTGTTAACTTATAGTTCGGAGGCTAGAAGTCCAAAATCAAGATGTTGGCAAGATCATGCTTTTCCCTGAGTCATTAGCGTTCTCATGATGGCAGTCTTCCATCACATGGTGATGCCCATGATCTCCTCCTGTGGCTTTCTCTGCCTTCTGCCTTCTACTATCCAAGTTTCCTCTCTTTATAAGGCCCCCAGTCATATGGATTAAGACCCACCCTCATTCATTTTGGCCATTCCTTAACTAATAATAGCATCTTCAAAAGGTCCTATTTACAGTTGGTTCATTCCCACAGGAAACACGGATTAAGATTTGAACATGTCTTTTGTGGGGTACATAATTCAACCCCCTACATAGTCTTTATTTTAAAAAATGTGGGGAGTACGCCTCTTACATTAAACTGTACCAAATATGAATCATCTTGTGCTTGGTTACCATGAAACTGAACTGAGGCCAAAAAATGCTTTGATGGGAAGAGATGAGGGAGCCCAAACCAAAAGAAATCCCCCTTTTTTTGCATCATGAAAAGCCTCACTAATAGAAATAGGCTTTTCAGTTCCTCCAGAAGCAATTCTCTGCTGAAATGTTGCTCCCAACCCAGAATTTCCAACTGATGTTTATTTTTGTAAATGAGTATGTCCAAGGTCCTGGAAGATGAATTGCTCTATTAGTAAATCAAGGGAGTTTGCAGTGAGTACATTTGAAGAACTTTTAAGAAATCCTCTGCTTGGTATCTTTTTGATCTTGTATCTTACATCAGGTTTGATAAAAGTTGTGTTTTTTCAGTTACTGTCACTAATTTCTAAATTAAAATATTGCTGAACTAATCCTGTGCAAATCCATATCCTTGGAAAGTACTTCAAGTCAAAGGTAATATTTTTGTAGAGGGTATAAACTGATTTCTCATTATTTTTTCCCTCTGCAGCAAAACAGACAATTGGTAATATTTCAATATTTAATGAAACCTGCCTGAGGTGGAAAAGTATGACGACAGCTGATCTAGAGGAGATGTATTTAGTAAGTTACTTGGTGTTCACTTATTTAGAAATGTTTGCCTTCAGTGGGAGGTTGAGAAAACCAACAAACCTAAACATCTACTTATATAGCTGTCATTATGAATAGAGGATTTACAGTGACAATTGCATTCAGGAGCAGGAAAATGACCACTTCTGTGTATCTGAAGACAGAAACCTTGGGTAGAGATGACTAATGCCATGAGAATGAGTTTGTGCACACAGCCTAGTGCAGAGTATAGGTTCAGGCCATGTCTGTAGGAGGAATCCAAGGGTTTGTGCACATGTGAATCTGTTGATCAGGATCTGAACATGCTGCATGGAGAGTCAGAGGGACCTTGTGAGGTGACATGTGGCTGTGTGCACGAAAGGGAAAGGCCATGGGATGAGCTGCTGCTGCAAAAGGGGGAATATTAAAGACAAATGAGTTCTTATGGCTAAGAGATTTCAAAGTGAGTCTGGAGGTCATTCCAGAGGTTACACTTATGCACGTCTCAGCAGGATCTCCTTGAAAGCCACAGCAAACAGTGGGGCTCCTGAAGGCTCTGGAGACATCTAGACTCTACAGGCAGGGCAGAGAAGCTCAGGAATTTGGCACCATGTCAGTGGGCCCTACTTTGGAATATATGCTCCCCAGGGTAACAGAGTTAGACTCATTTATAATTTCCCTACACATGATTCTTCTGTCCCTTTTATTGGAACCTATAATTAGCACTATACTCATTAAACCTATGTCCCAGAGACTTGAATCTTTGGTCTGTTCATGTGCCAATTGATCCCTGAATCTCAGCAGAGTTTGCAACATCTGCTCTCCAGTTCATTGCACTCGCCCAGGACAACTAACAAGGAGATAATGATGGACAACACCCATCCCCCAAAATAGAAAGTGTCTACAACTGCAAGCAAGACAGTTCCATCCATCTGTTTCAGGAATCTAAACCCTCTCTCAATCAGAAACAGTGGGCATCATCATCCCTAAATCCTCAAGACTGAGGAATGAACAAACATAAGGGGAGAATGCAACTGTGGACTAAAGCAGATTTAGGATTATTCTAGCAATGGAAGAACTTGTATCATTGATATGAAGGCAGTGGCCACCAAAGGTTGTGAGGGGAGAGAGAAGGAAGAATAGGTGTAACATGGAGTACTTTGGGGACATTGGGATTGTCCTGCATGACATTACAATGATGGATACAGGTCATCACATCATACATTTTGTCAGAACCTATAAAATTCTGTGGTGTAAAGTGTAAACTATAGTCCATGATTACTAGCAATGCTTCATTATGTGTTCATCAATTAAAACAAATGTACCACACTTATGAAAGAGTTCATGGAGGAAAGTTTGGGAAGGGGAGGGGGTGGGGATACACACACACGCACACATACACACACACACACACACATTTTTTTTTAGTTACGGGGGCTGGGGACTGATTGAACCTGGGACCTCGTATGTGGGATGCTGATGCTCAACTACTGAGCCATGATGGCTTCCCTGAGTTGTTTTTTTTTCCTTTTGTTTTGCTTGTTGTTTTTTGTTTTTTCAGGAAGCACCAGGAGCTAAACCCAGGACCTCCCATGTGGGAAACAGGCACTCAATCGCTTGAGCCACATCTACTCCCCCCACCCCATATTTTTTATGTAACATTTATGTAATCTAAGGCTTCTTCAAAAATAAAAAAAAATTAACTAGAAAAATAATTAGATGTGCATTTAAAAAAAAAGAAATTAAGTAGGAAGAAAAGGGTATTTTTTGGCTCAGATGCTTGGATGTTGCAGGAAAGTGTATTAGTGGATCAGGATGGGATGCTGGAGGTGGGGGTGGGGTAGGTAAGGGCAGTGGTTGAGCAGAGGAGAAAAATGCTTCCCAAGTTTTACCAGCCCAATGAGGAGTATCCTAATTCAGGTCCTCTTTGGAGAAGCATTTAGCCTGGATTCTTATTTTTCTTTCCAGGGAAACATTCTTTGGCCTTGCTGCCACAGTTTTACCAAAGGTTTTCTCACTGGGCGTGTAAATTGCATGCGAGAGAACAAGAAAAAAGAAGCTTGCCGGTATCAGGGCCTCTTCCCCTTGAGCTTTTTGATTTAAAAATATATATTATACTAATATCCTGTAATTATAATATTTATGGTATTATACCACTCTTAAATGTATATCCCAAAGAATTGAAAGCAGGGACTCAAACCCTAATAGCATTAATCACAATAACCCAAAGATGGGACAACTCACATGGCCATCCACAGATGAATGGATAAACAAACTGTGGTATATCCATAGAATGGAATATTATTCAGTCAAAAAAAGGAATGACATTCTGAAACATGCTACAGCATGAATGAACCTTGAAAACATTATGCTAAATGAAATAAGTCAGACACAAAGAACAAATATTGTATGATTCCATTGATGTGAAATATCTAGAACAGGCAAATTCATAGAGACAGAAAGTAGATTGAAGATTAGTAGGGGTGGGGACGGGAGGATGGGAAATAATTGCTTAATGTGTACCAAGTGTTTGTTTTGGTGGTGTTGGTAACACAATATTGTAACCATAATATAATGTCACTGAATTGTATACTTAAAAATGGTTGAAGTGGAAGGATTTATGTTTATATATGTTACCACAATAAAAACAAAATAGATATATATTTAAGGTATAACACTTATAATGTTTGCTAATTGCATATCATTTGTTGAAGAAACTTTAGAGTGAAGAGGGAGAAAGGCAGGGAGCTTGTGAGACTGGTAGCATGGAGTCATTTCAGCCCCTCAAAAGGCAGCGATTCACCCAGTGAGCTTTTTTTATGTTTCAGTTGCACATTTGGGGCCAGAGGTGGTATCAGAAGGAATTTGCCCAGGAAATAATCTTTAACGTCACTACAAGCAGCCGGGCTCCTGAGATATGCTTGGACCTACAGCCGGGTACCAACTACAGTGTCAGCCTCCTGGCTTTGTCTTCTGGCCTTTCTGTGCTCGTCTCCCTGACAACTCAGATAACAGGTAAATTGAGAGTAACAGCATTTGGCATAATGAAGCAATCACAGACTGTTGATGGGCCAGGATAAGGAGGAACATTATTTCTTTCTATCTTTTCTTTCTCTCTTTTGAACTTTGAGAGTGCAGGAAGGAAATGGAATGGCAGATGGATGCTGAGGTGACTGCAACTGTGATGGTGATATTTTATTTCTTAAAAACATATACGAGGCAAAATGTTGCCATTGATTAAATTTTGGTAGTGTGTACATTAGTGTTGATTAAATTCCTTTGGATGTTTAAAATATTTCATACTTAAAAAATATAAAGGTTTCCTGTTATTGTTTCTTTCTCAGTAACGTATTTAATTCGCATTCTGTTGCAGGTACCTCAAGAATAGGTTACTCTCTGGGGGAAATGCCTGGCAGTCCCACTCACTAGTGGATTCACTTTTTTTTTTTTTAGGCTTTAATTTGCATTTTTTTTAAAAAAGATTTATTTATTTCTCTCCCCTTCTCCCCCCCCCCCCCCCCCCCCGCCAGTTGTCTGCTCTGTGTCCATTCTCTGTGTGGTGTTCTTCTGTGTCTGCTTATATTCTTGCCAGTGGCTCTCGGAATCTGTGTCTCTTTTTGTTGCATCAGCTCTCTGTGTGTGCAGCGTCACTCCTGGGCAGGCTGCACTTTTTTTCACGTGAGCGGCTCTCCTTATGGGGCACACTCCTTGTGCGTGGGGCTCCCGTACACGGGGACACCCCTGCGTGGCACAGCACTCCTTGCGCGCATCAGCACTGCACGTGGGCCAGCTCCACACGGGTCAAGGAGGCCCGGGCTTTAAACTGTGGACCTTCCATGTGGTAGACGGATGCTCTATCCGTTGAGTCAAATCTGCTTCCCTCAATTCACTTTCTACTCATTTCCTCCTCTCTCCTCAAATCTATGACAAATTTTCCCCCATCTCCATTCCCCCAACCTACCAACTCACAGTCTGAGCTAGTGTTCTTGATTCTTATTTCAATGAGAAATTAGAAGTAAAAGTAATCCCACCTCCAAGTCTCCCTTTCCTACCTGCCCTCTTTCCCTTCTGTCCCTTCTCCTACCTAAGGCTACCTCAACTTGTGCATTGAGTCCTGTCCCTTCTTGCCTAGTCATCACTCCCCACCAATAGAGAATCATTCCCGACACTGCACAAACGTGTTGCCACAGCTCCCTTTTTAATGAAAACAAAGAAAAAAACCCCACATCTTTTTACCGCTTGTTCTCTTCCAGCTACTTTGTCCTTTCTTAGTCCCCTTTGACAAGAACACTCCTTGAAAGAATTGTCTGTGTTGTCGGTTTCTCATCCTTTCCTCCTGCTCCCCCTTGACCTCATTCCAATCAGGCATTTGTCCTCACTGCTTTACTGAAAGGGTCTCCGTAACTTCCGTCTTGCCAGATCCACTGTTCTTATCTGATGTTCTCAAAAGCCTTTGTCACTTTGTCCTTCTTGAAAGGGTTTTCCACTTGTCTTTTGATTATTAACATTTTGCTTAACAGTTTATTTTCTTTCTCCCTTATTAGAATGGGAGTTCCTTGGAGGCAGGGATATTGGGCGTGTGTTCTACATGTAAGACCAGTACTGATACATAGCACAGCTAGTGAGTATTTTTTGAACGAATGAGCAAAGAGGCCAAGGCAGGAGTGGCCAGTGGTTGAGATTGGTGGTGAGGAGATGCCTGTTGAGGCAAGAGACTTGAAAGAATTCACCAATTTTGGACTAGAGAGAGAAGCTATGTTCAATTGGGGCATTCCTTCCCATGATCGCTTATTAAAATGAATAGCTGTTCTTGCAGTCTCCTGCTCTTTGGTCCTTGTCATGTTTGGCTGGCTTGTGCATTTCTGATTGAAATCAGCATTTCTTATTTTTCAGGAGGGTGAGTTCATCTAGATGAGATGCTTATATCTTACCTTCTTTTGTAGGCTAAACACAGCCATAGCCCCACAAGTACCCTGTGTCTGCTGCCCATGGCCACCAGGGGACACTGTTGAGCTGTTTAAGTTCATTGAGACTTGGACGCTCAAGAAGTGTTATGACTGCGAGAATTTGCAGTTTTTAAAAAAGCGTGAATATGTTTTTGAGATCTTATGAAAGGATGAAAAAAAAACCCTTTTATTAAAAAAGGTAGGGGGAGCTTTTATGCTGATGTGAAGAGGTATGCCTGATTAGCCATGGCTTGTTTCAGTAAAATCGTGAACTTTTGAATCTTCACAACTATATTAGGTTAAAGATTTGGGCCTGGAAAACACAGCAGCTGATTTCCCAGAATTAAGTGAATGGAATTTCATTTCTGAGCGTCTTACGTTAAACTAAAGTTTACTGATGAGAACAGGATGCAAGCAAGTGCTTTAAATACGTTGCTGACCTCAGAGGAGATGGCAAGTTCTAGGAACGCTGAGGGACAGAGACCCATGTTTCAGAGGAAGCAGGGAATGCACAGGGGAGATGGCCATGCTGCCTTCCGTGTTCTTGACACGCTTCCCTAAGTTGATCTGAATCCTTTGGAATAGCCGTACCATTCGTGCCCCCTTTGGGACAGGGTGGAGAGCAAAGTTTTGTCCCACACATAGATCCCAAAGGCTCAGAAAAGCTTTCACACATCAGTTATGTTGTTTTTTAAGCCAAGTCTAAAAGCTCCTGAGCAAAATTTTCTGCACATAGGGAGAGGGAGAAAACCAGAGAGGAAAGGGGGAGAGGGGCTGGAGAAGAGGTAAGAGAGGGAGGGAAGGGAGTGCGAGCGAGAAGCAAATGCATGTGTAAATGTGAAGGTAAACCAGACTACTTGCACTACACAGCACGGTGACCATTTGAGACTGAACTTTTTTATGGAGGAGAAAAGGGAAAAAGATGTAAAGGAAATCATTCCCTCTAGTTTCTACCGTCAGTACCGAGGCAGGCAACTTCTATGGGACATTTCCCATCGTAACTACATTCATGATAAGCAAAAGAGAAGGTGTTTTTTCAGCTGCTTAGAAAAACAACTGAGAACACAGGCATGTCCCAAGCATTACCAGAGAGTCACTTTAAGAACGAGGTCAGCTCTGGTTCCCCGATGGGCAACCCCTGTCACCGACACCGCCTCTCTCACGACTGTGTCCTGGTGTGTGTATGTGTTTTGAGTTCTGCCTTGGGCATCTCTTCCTCTCACAAGCCATCTGAGGACACTGCGCTCCTGGTTCCTCAGGGAGAGCACCCTCTCCAGCTGGTCCCTGGATACCAACTTACCCTCGGAGACCCCCTTCTCCCCACCTCATCCTCTGGGGGTGGAGGGAGGAACTGCACCAGGTAATGGGGCCCTTTCTCCAATTTTCTTCCACTTTGTCCCATGCCTCTTAAATAAAGTTCTCCGTGCACATGGGTTCTTTGATGTAATCTAACATTAGGTCAGGCCCAGAGGGGGCATGTATGCCATGTCATACCTCTATTTCTGTCCTTCCCAGAAATCTCCAAACTGTTTTGTGACTTCAAATTAAGCCCCACCCTTCCAAGGAAGTGAATCTGTGGGGATGGGTGTCTCCCAACTCCTCTCGCTGAAAGCATCTGACTCCTAGGTCAGGTCCCACTGAGGCATGATGTACCACAGCGGAGAGGGGCCGGCTGGCTGCCTTCTATTCTTGTACTAACTGTAGCCTTTACAAAATGTAAACAGGTAGGTTTTCTGAGAGCAGAAACCAAAAAACCAGGCTTTCTTTGTGTGGTGGGAATGGGGGAGCATCTTAGTTTGCCAGGGCTGCCGTAACAAAAATAACAGACTGGTCGGCTTAAACAACAGGAATTTATTCTCACACGGTTTTGGAGGCGAGGAGCCCAACATCGAGGTATCTGCAGGCCGCTCCTTCCCTGAAGGCTGTAGCGTCCTGGTGGGGACTTGCTGTCACTCAGTCTTCGCACAGTGGTCTGTCTCTGTCTGTCTCCTGTGGCTGCTCTTTCCGTGTCCACATTTCATCCGTCCTTCTGGGTTAAGGCCCACCATGTTTCAGTTTGTCCTCATCCTAATAGGATTTTCAAACTCATTCATAGCATGGGCGGGTGGGGTGTGGCCTTAGCCTGGAACATGTCTTGGTGTGACATATGAGTCAGACTACTGCGGGGAGGGCCATGCAGAGACTTAGCAACTCAATTCAGCAACTAGTTATTGACTGGTTATCTATCAAGGCCTTAGCTAAGTGCTGATGGACACATAAAGATGAAAAGAAAATCGTTCCTTCTCCCTGGAGGTCACAGTCTCATAACTTTCATTCATAGGGAAATGCATCTAGCCTTGTGGAGTCACATTACTTGGAGCAGACTCTGCCATCCTGTTGCCATCAATTTCAGGTTCTCAGGCTTGGGTGTATCTGGGAAGTGCCTAAGGCTGAGAAACAAACCATGGTAGTGTCTTTATTTATCTTCCTACTTTTTATTATAGAAATTTCAGAAAAGTAGCTTTGTGTCATGCTCTCAGGCAGTGGAATTGTGTCTTTTTTTTTTAAGGTACTGGGACAGAGGATTGAACCCGGGACCTCATATGTGGGAGGCCGGCACTCAACCCTGAGCCACATTGGCTCCCTGGAATTGTGTTTTATTTCCTTGGGTTTACTTTGAAATTTACAGTTTAAGATTGGGGACTGGGCTTAGTTTTGGTGCAGATAAAATTTTCTTCCGTTTTTGGTTCCGTTTGTTCATGTTGGTGGGTTTTAGATAGTGGAAATTTTTTTTTTAAATAAGCTTTTTTTTTTACTCTTGTAAATAGCTTGGAGTTGAACAACTTTTTATTAAAAACTGCCAAATTTTTTTTTTAATATTTATTTTTTTATTTTCCTCCCCTCCCTGCCCCATTTGTCTGTTCTCTGGGTCAGCGGCACGGGAATCTGTGTTTCTTTTTGTTGCTTCATCTTGTTGTGTCAGCTTTCTGTGTGTGCGGTGCTATTCTTGGACAGGCTGCACTTTCTTTCGCACTGGGCAGCTCTCCTTATGGGGCGCATTCTTTGCGCGTGGGGCTCCCCTATGCAGGGACACCCCTGCGCGGCACGGCACTTCTTGCGCGCATCAGCACTATGCATGGGCCAACTGCACACCAGTCAAAGAGGCCCGGGGTTTGAACTGCGGACCTCCCATGTGATAGACGGACGCCCCACGTCTGCTTCCCTTCGATAGTGGAATTTTAACACACACTCTTGCTACCTCCTTTCTCGTATTGATTTTTATTAGTTTGCCTATATTAATGATATTACTCTTTGGTCATACATATTACAAATTTTCCCCCAGGTTCTTCACTCTTTAATTTTCTTTTCAATATATGTTTCTTGGTATTTAGACATTTTAAAATGTCATGTAATCAATTCAATTGATTCTTTCTTTGTAGTTTTTGTCTCTGGTTATGACCAGAATGGCCTTCCTGACCCTGAAATCAGATAAATTTTTTTTTTTTAAGATTTATTTATTTATTTAATTCCCCCCTCCCCTGGTTGTCTGTTCTCTGTGTCTATTTGCTGCGTCTTGTTTCTTTGTCCGCTTCTGTTGTCGTCAGCAGCACAGGAAGTGTGGGCGGCGCCATTCCTGGGCAGGCTGCACTTTCTTTCGCGCTGGGCGACTCTCCTTACGGGGCACACTCCTTGTGAGTGGGGCTTCCCTACGTGGGGGACACCCCTGCGTGGCACGGCACTCCTTGTGCGCATCAGCACTGCACATGGGCCAGCTCCACACGGGTCAAGGAGGCCCGGGGTTTGAACTGCAGACCTCCCATGTGGTAGATGGATGCCCTAACCACTGGGCCAAGTCCGTTTCCAATGAAATCAGATAAATTCTTACTCTTTAATATTTTCTTGTGCTTCGTTAATAGTTTTGCTTTTTACATTAAAACAATTTGATCCATTTGGAATTGGTTTTGCAGTATGGTATGAAATTTACATGATAATTTTTCTCTAAATGATAAACTGTTTTCTCCTCACCTTTCAAAATATCATCCTTGTCACACACTGTACTCTTATTTTTCATTTGGGTCTGTTTCTAGACTGTCTTACTTGTTCCATTGCTTTGCATGTCCTCTCCTTGTAGCTGACTATTTTAACTCTTGTAATTTCATAATTAATATTTTATAGGGCAGGTTCTCTTTCATTACTTTTCTCTGCATTCTTTAAAGTTTCACGTGGCAGCTCCCAGTATTTTCCTCTGCCTTTGCTTCTAGCAGACCCATTGATATTGTCAATACTTAGAAATGTACTGAGGGTCTCCCTTCTGGTTCTTTTTTCTGTCTTGCATACCCAAAGTGACAAAACTACAGTTTCCAGCCTGGACATGACCCATTTCTTGCCTTGGGTCTGATTTGGTCTAAATCGGTAATGCAGCTAATGGAAAAGAGAGCAGATTTGCCAAGGCCAGCAGCTTGGAAGACAGGAAACAGCCCTTGGGAAAATCTGGCTAGACTTCAAGGTTATCTCATCTCAAAAGGTGGTCAAGAACCAGCCTAATGAGGTCTTTTGTGCAAGAGAGAGAAAAAAATAGACTTTTAAAAATATAATGTGGGGAGGGCCTTAGGCCAGAAGAGCACTGTCCAGAAGGCACATGTCGACTGAATCAGCGGGACGAGGGGCCACATTTCTAACTGCAGGAGTGATGCCAGGGCGACCGGGCATGTACCCAACGGGGGAGGTTTCTTCTGCTCCTTTCAGGTGTCCACCTTCTCCGTGCTCAGTGAGCACTTTGTTCTGCTCTTACCCAGGGCCACAAGATACTGGGTGGGTTTTAAAAGTGTAGCCAAGAGATTAGAGGATCTAGAATTCCTAATCTCAGAGAAGAGCAAACAGAGGCATACTTAAAAAGAGATTGAGGGAAGTTTTCACACAGAAAAGAGCCAGCAGTTAATCTCCCTTTGGGTCGAGAACAGGAAATGTGTGATAAAAAACACCTCACTGTGACAACAAAACGGTCACAAAGGGAGTTTCTTTGGTGGCTTGCAGGCCCGAGGGCAGTAATTTTCAAACTGGAAGGGGCACATTCCCTGGAGGGTGGTGGTAGGGGCTTTTCAAAGGGCAACCCCATCCCTTGACTTCCTCAAGTGTGCCAGTTTCGGCATCTCTCCTTGGGGCACTTCTTAAAACACTGGAGACTTTCAGCGCCTTAGTGTGACTTGACTGTAAGCTGGGCTTTGTCAGGTGATTTCCTGGGATTCCAGACAAACCACAGTTTTATTATTTTTATTTTTTTAAAGATTTATTTATTTATTTCTCTCCCCTTCCCTCCCACCCCGTTGTCTGTTCTTTCTATTTGCTGTGTCTTCTTCTTTGTCCGCTTCTGCTGTTGTCAGCGGCATGGGAATCTGTGTTTCTTTTTGTTTCATCATCTTGTTGTGTCAGCTCTCCCTGTGGGCGGCACCATTCCTGGGCAGGCTGCACTTTCTTTCATGCCAGGTGGCTCTCCTTATGGGGCGCACTCCTTGCGCGTGGGGCTCCCCTATGTGGGGGACACCCCTGCGAGGCACGGCACGCCTTGCGCACATCAGCACTGCGCATGGGCCAGCTCCACACGGGTCAAGGAGGCCCGGGGTTTGAACCGCAGACCTCCCATGTGGTAGACGGACGCCCTAACCACTGGGCCAAGTCCGCTTCCCTAAACCACAGTTTTATGAAAAACATCATCTATGTGACCTCTATCTGGTTGACTTTGGAAGAAATTCTAGATTTAAGAGTATGGGGGGCTCTCCCTCTTCCACCAGGTCTTAAATGCTTGGGTCTCTCTCCTGGTGGTCTCTCCTGGGTTCTCATTTCTTCTCAGACCCAGCTTCCCCACCTCCCCCACCCGGGACAGCCGTGCCCACACCTGCCTCGAGCTGCCAACATCTGCCACCACCGCTTGCTCCTAGGCTTCGATCTGCATTTCTAACTGCACTTCCAACTCAACAGGTCTAGAAGTGAGTTCTTGGACTTTCCCTCCAGACCTCAGGTGAATGACATCACCACTATCTCAGGCACCAGGAGCAGAACCCCAGGGTCCTTCTTTTTTCTTATCTCTGGTCACACTCTGCTCGTCTCTCCCCAAGCACCTCTTTCATCACTTCCTTCTTCTCCATTTTTGGTGCCATCCCTTGCATCAGATCTTAGGTGGCTCTTACCTAGCTTGCTGGGAACCTATGCTTATCTCTGTGCAATTCACCCTCCAACCAGCTGTCAAAATTGTATTTCTAAAGCACAAATCTAAAAAAAACCCAAACACCTGAAACAGCTCCTCATTATTTCCAGGCCTCCAGCTCTGACCCTCAACCCACCCCTCTAACCCCATCTCCCACCTCCTCTGCTGGAAGCCATCCTCTCAGCCACTCTGAACTAGTGTAGTTTTCTGAGGGCTCACTCTCTCTCTCTCCACTTGTTTACAAAGCTGCCTTCCCTGTCAGACTTGGATTCCTGGAAAGCAGAAACCCTGTCCTCGGTGACAGTCTCCCCAGCCTCACATGAAGCCTATGCAGAGAGGTGGCTAATAAATGTGTGCTGAACGGGGATTTATGAAAACATTAAAACTGTCAAGGTCTAGGTAGGCTAAAATTTTATTTATTATAATTTGGGATTGAGGGTTTCTGCTCCCAACCTGTTTTCCAGCAGATAAACCGAGTCTTGAGCATCTATTTTATTCTCCTAGGCCTTAACGTCACAGTTGGCTTTTTTTTGTTTTTTGTTTTCCTAAGGTCAAGGGAGGCATTAATCTTTTGTGGTTTTGGTCTTTCTCTCTCTCCCTGTTGAGGTGATACAGTGATAGACTTTCAATAGGGATGATTTAGTCCAGGGTCTGATTAAGGTGGATCTTCCTGCTGTTTTCACTGCATCCACCACTCCAAGGTTTTGGGGGTCTGCTTGAAAGATCAGATCCCGGGACTGGCTGACTCTCCACCTAGCTCAGCAGAAGAGTTCCCCAAGTGCACAGCTGTGTTCTGCTCTTCAGGAGAACCTCAGGCTGCTGATTGTAAGTCTCTATTAGTCAGGGCTCTTTGGGTTGCAAGTGACAGAAACCCAGCTCACACCACTTAAGCAAGTGGCGTTTGTAGGATCACAGAACTGGGAAGTCAAGAATGGCTCTTGCTTGGGGCAGAGCTACAAATGACAGCATCAGAGCCTGTCTTTCAGCTCTTATGGACAGGCCTGGGGAGATGGACTATGGATTCCTGGCCTACCTAGTATTTACAACTTACTGTCCAAGATGCTCAAATCTCCTAAAATTAAACAGTTGCTTTCCTGGACCAACCCTGTAATTCAGGGGAATGGCGATCCCTGAGCCAGGGACCAGGGGAGTTGGAGCCCTGTGAATGATTGCCTTGTACGAACTGTATGAGAACAGGGAGGAGCTGTCTCCCACAGGAAAAGGGCCACTGAGCACATAAAACAAATTAACTGTGTAATGCATAAAAAGACTTGGAGAATCCCATCTCCAACGACTTTACTTGGTGACAGTCTCCCCAGCCTCACATGAAGCCTATGCAGAGAGGTGGCTAATAAATGTGTGTTGAACGGGGAATATGTGTTTCTCCCAGGCTAATCTTCCTTTAGCTTCCTGTTCATTCAGCAGAACCCTTCTGCAGCACTGATTTAGGGACACGGCCTCTGGTTTATGTTGCTACCCTTGGTCCCATGGGGGAATTTCCTTGAGATGTTACAGACCCTGACACAGTCAGAGCCACCTGAATAGCATTTTCTGTGCACTAGAGCTGGGCAGGAGTTGGGCCTGTCTCCATGACCTCCCTTCCTGGAGTCTCTCTCGAGTTCTTGTCCCTTTGAGTACCTGTTAAGTAAGGGATCCTTGGTCTATGCCATCCCTAGCCCTTCTGACCTCAGGCTGGGGTGGCGTGGGTGTCCCTCATTCCTTCCTTGTAGTTCTAGGTTTCCTGTTTTAGGCCATCGTTTATTCTCAGGCAAAATGAACACAACCAATGCCAAAACATGGCAGTGTGGCAAAGTTGACTTTGGAGCCAAATTGACTTGGGTCCCATATTTGACTTCACCGTCTTCTAGTGGTGTGACTTAACTCGACTGAACCTTGATTTCCTCATCAGTAAATAGAAATGATTGTCACAAAGAGCAGCATTCCCGGCGTAATACTTGGCACACAGTAGGTGTGGCTCAAATGATACTGTGAAAGGAGCCTGCACTGAGGGCTCCTGTATTCCAGGCACTGTCCTAAACTCTCTACTTGTATTGACTCATTAATACCCTCTACAAGCTGATGAGATAGGGGTGATTTTTACCCCTGTTTTACAGATGAGGCAGATGGAGGCTTAAGTGGTGGAATGACAAGTATTAACCCAGAGTGGGTGATCTCACCCACTACATTATTGGAATTATTTCTGCAGCTTATTCTAGTCCAGCTTCTTTGACGTGAGCCACAGTAGATAAACCATTGGCTCCACAGTGATTGTAGCAAGTGAATTCTTTTCCAGGAGTTGAGGTATTTGTAATATCTTTCTGGATGCAGTGTTTTAAAAGTGGATTTTATTAGTTCACTCAAAAGTAATAAAAACCTGCTCGATCAATTCAGTGTAGTTCAACGTTCAAGAGAGCACAAGGTGAATAAGAGAAGCATATAGTAGAGCATGGGTTCAAATCCTGGCTCTACCTCTTGCTAGCTGTGTGCATTAGGACAAGTTACTTCATCTTTCCTCACTTCAGTTTTGTCATTTATAAAATGAGGTTTTCAGAGGTAATAATCATACCTGTTCTGCCTATGAATTTAGAGTAATCAAAAAATATGTACACAAGAGTCAGATAGGGCTCAAATTATGAGTTTTGTTGCTGGTGGAACTGGCTTGGGTCTGAGGCCAAAACAAAGCTTTCTGGAATGTCCTTCCACTTCAAAATGTTGGACCCCAACTACAGGGCAAACAGAGCTGGTTTCGGACTTGCCTCAAGATGCCAGGCCTGGGTCCTTGATCTGAGTTTGCCTGGTGATGAGAGCAGGAGAAGAAATTACCAGGCCCGCATGCAGACTAACCCTCACACCCCCTGAAAAAAAAACCAAAAAACCAAAAAAAACACAAAAGGAACTAAAAAAAAAAAACAAAAGAGGGTAGGGGGACATATGGAAGAATAACCAAACTCTAACTGCCTCACAAATCGGAGGAATTAAAGGACAGGAGGAAAGTCTTCTCCTAATACTTCAGAGAGGGAAGATGTTCCTACCTTGTGGGTCAAAGTAGGAATGTTGAGAGCGGGAGAAAATGATTGCTTCCAGAAATTTTATCCACTTGATAACATTGTTGAGAAGATTAAATGAGACGAAGCTTCTATAGGGCACAGCCAGTGCATGTGGTTAATGCCCAGGACATCCTAGCTGCATTACCCACAACGTGGAATGCCAGTAGATGCATTTACACAGTGAATGTATTTGCCAGTTAGATGTCAGAATGCTGGTGTCAGCCAGTCAGTATATTCTCCTCCCAACAGAAAAACCTATTTGGGAAGTCTGGTTTCTGGGGAGGGCAAACTAATAGTAAAGAGAGCTCTGTGATTATAAAGGATATAGAGGTCTGATGTGCTCGTCTCCCCCACCTCCCCCCAAATAGGAACCTGCTTGTCAAGCAGGCTATAATGCCCACTGGTGTCCACCCTTCACCAGTGCTGGGTGTGCTCGGGGCCCCTGTGAGAACCACTTTGTGCTTTTACTTGTTCTGACTGCACCCTTTTACTTCTTTTCAATGTGGTTTCAGAGCCTCCTCTTCCGGACGTAGAATTTTTTACAGTGCATGGAGGACCTCTACCACATCTGAGACTGAAGAAAACCAAGGAGAAAAATGGACCTATCAGGTCAGTAGCTGCATTTTTTCCACAGGTGCCCATGATACCCATGGAGTGTTTTGGAAACTTTGATTTCAAAGGAGACTTCTCTGTGGGTTGCTTTACTCAGTTGTTGAGGCAATGGAGTCAAGGCTTTGTTTTTTGTTTCCCTTGGACCTCTAATTCCAACCAGCACCCTTCCAAAAGAATAGAGTCACTTTTAAGGGACCAGAGACAGGCAATTGGACATCCTGGCTTAAGAACTTAAATCCACCCACTTGGTGACTGGACAAGCATTGGTTGAGTGCCTTGGACATGTCAGACATTTTCTTTGGCACTCACAGCTCAGAGTAATCCTTTAGTGATGCTGGCTTGGGAGCATCATTTCCTTTACAAAAACCAGAATATATTACCCTTTATTTAAGACTGATCTTCGGTTATGTGTAATGGTTTTGAAAGAGTCGTTAGATAATTCCTTTTATAATTCACATATTGAGTTATGAGCAAGACACTGAGTAGTTAATGACTGCTTCTGGGATTCCAGGCAGTATTAAGAAAGAATTAATATACCTCAATTGGAGGAATATGCTGTTAAATCAAGTATTTTATTCACAAAGGATTAGGAAAATAGAACTCTCCCCTTTTCTAGAGGGGAAAATTGAGATTCATTCAGAGAAACCATGCACAGGAACAGCTCCAGGATATGACAGTCATTTTTTTTTTTTTTAGAGGTGCTGGGGATTGAACCCAGGACCTTGTACATGGGAAGCAGGTGCTCAGCCACTTGAGATACATCTGCTCCCCCTGACAGTCTCTTGACTTAACCTAACATTGCCTATGTCTCTTCTGATACTTCGGTCTAATGACCCCTCTGTATAAACGAGGTTAAAAAATGTGATCAATAAAATACACTACATGAATAGAATGAAGGAAAACAAATACATTATCATCTTGACACAGAGAAAGAATTTGATATAATCCAACATCCTTTCAAGATGAAAACACACACACAAACTAAGAATATAAAGAAACTTCCTCAACATGATAAAAGGGCATTTATGAAAAACCCACAGCTAACATCATAGTCATTGATAATAGAATGACTGTTTTCCTCCAAAGATCAGGAACAAGACAAGGCTGTCTGTTTCCATCACTATATTCAAAATTGTACTGGAATTTTTAGCCAGAACAATTAGGCAAGATAAAGAAATAATGGACATCCAAATTGGAAAGGAAGAAGTAAAACTGTCTAGATGCACAGATGACATTATACAGATATAGGAAATCCCAAGGAGTCTACCAAAAAACGACTAAAGCTAATAAAATTCGCAGAATAAGAGATAATATTTGTAAGTGATAGAGTCTAGTATTCAAAATATGTAAAGCACTCCTACAACGTAACAATAAAGAGAAACAATCCAATTTAAAAATGGGCTAAGGACTTAGACATTTCTCCAAGAAGATATACCAATGACCAATAATCACACAAAAAGATGCTGAACATCATTAATCATTAGGGAAATGCAAATCAGAAGTCCAATGAGGTACCACTTCATACCTACTAGGATGGCAATAATAATAATAATAATGATAATAATAATAATAATGGAAAATAACAAGTGTTGAGAGGTGTAGTGGAATTGAAATCTTTGTATATTGCTCAAGAGAGTGTAAAATAGTTCAGCCATTATGGAAAACAGTTTGGCAGTTTCTCAAAAAGTTAAATATAAAGTTACTATATGACCCAGCAATTCCACCCCTAGGTACTTTCCCAGAGGAACTGATTCAAACAAATACATGTACACGCATACTTATATCAATACTATTCACAGTAGCCGAAAGGTAGAAACAGCCCAAATATCCATCACCAGATGGATGGATAAATCAATTGTGATCTAGCCATACAATGCAATGGAATAGTATTCAGCCATAAAAAGGAACAAAGTACTGATACTTGCTACAATGTGGAGAACCTTGAAAACATTTTGGTGAATGAAAAAAACCAGACACAAAAGGCCACATATTGTGTGATTCCATTTAAATGAAATATCTAGAACAGGCAAATCCATAGAGATATAAGAAGATTGGTGGTTGCCAGGAGAAGAGGGGAGAATGGGAAAAAACTGCTTAATGTATATGGGATTTTATTGTGGAGTAACAAATGTTTTGGAACCTGATAGAGGTAGTGGTTGCACAATATTTGAATGTACTAAACCACTGAATTGTTCACTTTAAAATAGTTAATGTCATGTGAATTTCATCTTAATAATATAAAAAGAAAAAAAGAAATGTGAGGTATTGTAAGATTATAAAAAAGTTTGGAGACATTATCTGTCTGTCCGTTTGTAATGAAACAGGTTTTTCCAGCTTTTACATTAATTTAGGTGCAGTAAATATCCAAAGGTCTTTTCAGGGATGGATATTGAATAAGTTGTTATGTTTCTTCATTCCTGATAAGTTACTGGAAGGCGTTGTAATTTTGTTGCTATAAGGAGATCAGATGTTGTGACATCATTGTCTTAAAAAATTTGCAAGAGCAAATGTGATGTTTAAACCAAACAATTGCATAGGGCAAAACAAGAAGCCAGATGACAGTTCACTCCTGTGGCTTTGTGCTGGCCAGTGTATCCAAAACAGGAAGTGGAACTGTGAGTCATTCAAGGGAGGGTGGTGGTGAGAAAGAGGGGAGAAGTCTTTGCAGAGCACTCTTGTTCCAGAGAGCCGCAATGGCCTGGCTAATGTCATCAGGGCTAATTATCAGCAGGGAGTGGGGCACTTTCCTCAGCCTGACTACCTGGTTTGAGCTATGCGCAAAGCTTTGCCTGCGTGGGAGACAGTCAGGAATCGGCTTTGTGTGCTGTTGGGAGCTGGGACTTTGTGCCCATGGAGCTGGGACTTTGGGACCAAGGCTACCTTCCTGAGTGCGGAGATCTTGGGAGAGCGGGTGGGGAAGCAGGTGATGCCGCCTGTTGCCTGGCTTCTTTAATGCTAGTGTCTCCTACAGTTGACAGATTATAGCCATCACCCAGAGTGCTTTATCAGCAATACAAACTCCCAGACTACTGGTGGAGATTTTTTTTCCCTGCTTTACAAATTCCTGTCTTTGTACACTCTCTTCTTTTTTCATTTTTTTCTTTCTTTCTCTTTCTCTTTTTCCTCCCTCCTTACATTCCCTACCTCCCTCCTTTCTTTCTTCTTCTTTTAAAATTTTCTATTGTTAAAACATTGTGCAACAAAATTATTTTCCCATTTTAACCACTTTCAAATATACAATTCAACAGTGTTGATTACTTCCACAATGCTGTGCTACCCTCACCACTGTCTACTACCAAACATTTTCATCACCCCAAAGCCAAACTCAGTACCCACATTAGCATTAACTCCCCATTTGTCTTCCCCACTCCCCCAACCCCTGCCCCTGGTAGCCCGAATCTACTTTCTTTCTATATGAATTTGTATATTCCAGTTCTTTCATATAGGTAAATCATACAATATTTATCCTTTTGTGCCTAGCTTTTTCATTCAACATGACATCTTCAAGGTTCATCCATATGGTACCATATATCAGAATTTCATTCCTTTATATGGCTGAATAATATTCCATTGTGTATATATATATACCATGTCTTGTTTATCCATTTAACCCAAGCAACACTTGCTTTGCTTCCATCTTTTGGTTATTGTTATAATGCTGCTTATGAATGTCAATGTACAAATTTCTGTTTGAATCTCTGCTTTTAATTCTTTGGGTATATTCCCAAAAGTGGAATTGCTGGGTCATGTGGTAGTTCTATGTTTACCTTTCTGAGGAACTGCCTAACTTTCTACAGAGGGCTGCACCATTTTACACTCCCACCAGCAATGTGCCAGGGTTCCTGTTATTCTACATCCTCACAACACTTCTTACTGTCCTTTTTCTTTTCTTCTCTTCTCTTCTCTTTTCATTAATAACCATCTTTTTTAGTTTGCCAAAGGCCTGCTGATGCTAAGTATTAGAAATGTGTTGGCTTTTATAAAGGGGATTTATTTGGGGTAAAAGCTTACAGGTCCCAGGCTGTGTAATATGCAAATCAAGGCATCATCAGGGATCCTTTCTTACCTAAGTCAGCTTCTGTTGATCCTAGCATCCTGCCATGTGGCGAAGATGGCCGCCAATCTCTGCCTTCCCCTCCAGAATCTACAGTCTCCTGGAGTTCTGCTATGGGCAACCAGGCAGTGGGCTTGTCTCCTTAGTTGTGGGTTTCTCTGGGGCCCAGCCCTTTTCCGTGCCTCTGTGTTCTGCTGGTTCCAGACTCCAGGACCTCTCTCAACCTCTTGAGGCTTCTCTGCTTTCCTGCAGTCCTCTCCCTCACATGGCAGGATCAAATATGGTGGCTTCCTTTTCCTGTCTCTCTCTCTGTCATTTCTATCAGACCCAGCAAGAGGGCAGAGACTCAACCTGAGTCGTGCCTTATTGACACAGTCCAACAAAAGGGTCTCCCCTCCACAGGAAGGGATTAGTTAAAAAACATAATGTTATTCTTTTTCAGATTCATAAAAGAACTTCAAACTGTCACCACCATCCTAGTTGGGTCTAAAGTGGTATCTCATCGGAGCATCTTTTTATGTGCTTATTGGTCATTCGTATATCTTCTTTGGAGAAACGTCTATTCAAATCCTTGGTTCATTTTTTAAAATTGGGTTGTTTGTCTTTTTGTGGTTGAATTGTAGGAGTTCTTTATAAATTCAAGATACTACACCCTATCAGATGTACAAATATTTTCTCCTGTTTTGTAGTTTGTCTTTTCACTTATTTGATATTGTCCTTTGATGCACAAATATTTTAAATTTTGATGAATTCTGAAGATTTTGATTCAGTAGATCTGGGACAGTGGCTGGAAATTTGCATATTAAGCAACTCAGGTGACTGTGATCAGTCTAATTGGGGAGGCTGCTGTATGTTCCATGAATGGTGCCTCTAATAGGCATTGAACAGAAACAAATGAGTTCAGGTGCACTAAACACCATCACCTAGCCTGGCAAGATGAGAGGGATTTGGAGACGTGCTCATGGGTAGCACAAAACTGCTGCAACTGTCACTTTTTTACCTGCGGCCTTGATTCGTGGGGCTGTCTTTAAGGTTCAGGAAAGTTTGTTGTAGGCCAGTGTATGCTTAGTAAATACTTGCTTGTGGTGGTGCCTACTCATTGCCCTGCAGGCTTTACTTTGTCACTTTTGTAGAAAACCCTTTGCTGAAAGTGAACTAAAGCTTTGTTAAAATCAGGGTGCCAGGACCACCTACATTGTTGGGTACGTGTGACCTTCCCAAGTCCAACACTGGCTGTTAGCCCAGGCTTCCATCATTATGAATAGGGAGCAGGAAGTGCAAATTTACTGGCAAAATAGAATTACGTGGCCTAATGAGTTTTGGAAAGTACCTTAATCATGTTGGGTGTTGATATATGTTTTTCATCTTTACTGAAATTTCAATTCAACAAACATCAATGGAGAGCCAATCTCAGCCAAAGGATTGTGCAACGATCTGCAAGGATGCAGGGGCGAATCATTCAAGGCACTGTTGTCAAGTTTGATGGAGAAAGCAGATGTTCAAACACTTACTATCCTAGTGGCAAGAGATCAAGTACCAAATGGATAGGAAGAGAAAGGAAAGCATGAGTCATTCTTTGTGCATTTTTGTTGCTACACTTCCTTCCACTGCCAGGTTAACTGTTTGGGGGGACACATGACCAATGACATCTGATGGCTAGCGTGTTTCCATGTCTGCATTTACAGAATAGTTTAACAATGTGCATGAGACCTTTTACCTTTCTGGCTGTTTCGGAATATTGTCAAACTAGATGAACTCGTGGTGACTTTATGCTGTGTGTCTCAGTTATTTCACACGAATGCCAGCATCATAACCACATGAGTTCAGTTTGAGATAGCTCATGTGATTGAGCCCCTTTGCAGCCTTGTTACAGTAACTCTTGTGGGCGGTCTGCCTCCATGTGACCACTAAAGTCTTTCCCCAGTCAGGCTTTATCTGATCATGTGAAAGCCACTGATTAGATCAACTTTATGACACAAGTGCACAGGGTAGCTTATCCCAGTTAAAGAGGATGTATTTGGCACCCACCTGAACCTCGAACGTGGAGAGGTCCATCATGCAGGGTCTTCGGCCTTAACACCTTAGGTGAAGAGTAAAGGGTCCTTTGACTGTAGGAGCTGTCGGACTGCAAATCCCACATGGGCAGGGACTTTTTCTTGTCCAGTGTTTATGTTCCCAGTGCCTAGAAAAATCCTCCTCTCATAGCAGGTGCTCAATAAGTATGAATGAATGAATGAATGAATGAATCTCCCCAGACAAGGGTGTGATGGACACTTTTCCTTTTTCTTCCAGGTCATATCAGGTGTTAGTGCTTCCCCTGGCTCTCCAAAGCACGTTTCCTTGTGATTCTGAAGGGGCTACTTCATTCTTTAGCAACACCACCGATGCTGATGGATATGTGGCTGTAGAACTACTGGCCAAAGATGTTCCAGATGATGCCATGGAGATATCTATTGGGGACAGGCTATATTATGGGAAATATTATAATGCACCCCTGAAAAAAGAAAACGATTACTGCATCCTACTGCGAATCACAAGTGAATGGAATAAGGTATATTTCTTCAAAAGTTTTTGTGAACTCTATATTTTCTTCTTCCCAGGAAATTTAAATGTTTGAACACTTGCTTTTCCCAGTGTTTGAGATGGGCATTGCATGCAATAACAATAAAAATGCATTTCTTACTCTTAGGTTGAATACTTTGCCTTTATAAAGAGTAGACGGGTGAAATCTTTTTGAAGGGTAGTTATCTTGAACTTCCTGTGGGATTGTGTTAGGACTGCCCTGCTTTGGTTATTCCTCATAAACCTCACAGAATGCGCTCATTCCATTGCACTGTGCCTGGGGTGGAGAGGAACACCCAGATCTCTCTGTCAACTTCCCTCTTAGGCTCCTGCCTCCCTGTGTTCTCCTGGAAAGCAGGAGGCAGGGGTAGGTCTAGCCCTTTTTTTACATCCTTCCTGCTATAGCAGAGCCATGCTTCCCTCTCCTCTAATGGTTGACAGGCAATGTTTTTCCAGCAGTGGTCCTTTCGTAAGATATAGAACTAGTATTTATTTAATAATGAGTGAATGTAATGGAGCTGGACAAGCAAACTAGCAAGAGCTGGATCAGTCAGTCTGGGAGGGAAGAGTGTTTGGAAGAATCATTGTGATGGTTGTCTTAGGAGAACCCTAAGTTTGGTGTAAATTCATATGTGTTGGAGATGGACAGTAGAAAAATTATATTAATATTAATACTAAAGTATGATGGATTTGAGGAAAAAGTATGTAGCCATCTTATGTGTAAGGGTCAATCACATATTCAAAACCAAGACACTCTATTAAATTCTGTATAGAACACAAGTCAAACGTTCCATTATCATGCTTGATTTGATGCTTACTTTTAAGAATGTGTCTAAATAGCAAAGAAGTCTGGTAGTGTTTTATGACAATAATGGAGGAATTAAGAAATGGAAAGGAAAGTTAGGCCCAGAATATATTACATGTTCAAAAGGTGTTTATAACTTAAAGAAGGCCTTCTTGCTAGAAAATTACCTGGAGATGGATACAATTACCTGACTTGGCATTTCTTGCCATAGACCCAACACTGGTGGTACAATATGAGTAGTATTTGTAGATTACTCAGAGAGCAGCATCCCAGATGAAGACTTCATGTCATGCACCCCCAGATCATGATTTCATATAACTGAGCAGAACAAATGCTAGTGATAAAGTGATAAAGAAGATGAAGCAGTTTTTAAAAACGTTGTATTTGTACTTCCCCTGTGGGTTTCAAATATATGAGTGTTACAACCACCTTAAAATCAGTAATAATTTATTGTTGAATCCTGTGAATGCTAGGCCTTTTTAATGAAAAAAAAAAAAAATAGGACCCTATACAAATTGTATGTCATACTTGGGGAAAAAGAATAGCCTGGTTGGAAGATTCATAAATGACTGACTTAATGGAAGACTTATCTCCTGTCCCACTTTATGCTCATTCTACCATTATGGCACAGGTCTTTAAGAGATAGTGATTCAGGTGATAAAGTGACAATCTAGCACAATAAGTTTTCCATCTAGAAAACAAAAAGGGCCAGATAAATAATACCATAGATTTCCAGTCCCTTCTTGCTTGCTCATGGTCCTGCCCAGAGGTGTTCTTCCTGTTGACCTAATGACTCTCTCTGCTCCACAGTGAGCTGCTCAACTGCAACTGCCATGAACTGGTTGGGTTTTCACTAGGATAGACTCTTCCAGTGAAGTTCTGGGATATTGGGTTGTAATTTCTTGAGTAGAATTGTCTTTTTTCCTTTGTCCAGTAGAGACTTGATATCTAAAAAGAACACTGCCATTCTTCCAGTTGTTTAGGCTCGGTCCCTCTCCCATATCCTGCCACATAGAGTTTACCTTTGTAGTAACTCACAGTCTTCTCTGAGCAGCTCTCGGTGAGTGCCTGGCTTGGGTCCTCTTTCCCCTTTGCCCGATTGCAATGCCTCTTAAATCGTTGTCTTCTCAAACTCCTCATTCACACAACCCCAAATTTAATCCTCCCAAATCCAGTTCTGATTATTTTGCAACTCTTTCCCTAAAATAAAATCTTCAGGGGTTCTCTGATGCCTATTGAATAAAGTTTGAATTCCTTGATCAACTACTGTTTCCCAGCCATCTCTCTATTAACTTCCAGCGATTTTGTGCTGGAAAAGCCAATGCCTTTCCATTTGCTTCTGTTAATCTCCCTGGCTGGAGTGTCTACCTCTTCATTGAGCCTTCAAAAGAATTGTCATCATTTCTTAAGTTTGATTTATTTCTCTATTAACTATATGGTTTATTGATTTTCTAAATCCTTCCCTACCTATGGATGTCTTTAGCTCTTTAATAAGTGCTTCTGCAGCACTTTTCTTCAATTATAGATGTTATTTCATCATCTTCTGAAATTTATTTTGTGGAATTATTAGGCCAATATTTTTTTTTTCCTATGCAGCTAAGTTTTCTTTTCTTTGGTTTGGATGCTTATAGGATTTAAAATTATCCGTATATGAAAAAAAAAAAAAAAAGGATAGGATCTGTGACTTTTTTCTTTGCCTTTGTCTGAAATGTGGTGAATCCTTTTGATTTACATGCTTGGGTCATTTTTCAGGTGGGGAAAGCTTTCTTCAGTTGTCTTTTATTATTGAGAGGTCTAATCATGATTTTTCTTCAGAAACACCCATAATTTTTAGGTTCTATTTTTAAGTTCTTTGTCTTCTATATCTAGTATCTTCTTGGTTGTTTTCAGTTTGTCCTCCTTTCCTCTACATTTTGGGAATGTTTCTCTTATTTTTTTCACTAATTCCTTCGCTTTTTCAGTGTATAATAAAAATGTCCTTTTTCGCTCTCCCCTTAAGTGTTAGGAATTTCCAATATTCTGTTGTCAACTTTCTTCTTTACTCACTCAACATATTTTCCACTTATTCCTAAGATATTAATGACAGGTTTTACATGGATGACTTTCAAATCTCTAGATTATTTTTCCTCCAGAGTTCTGTCTGGTATATTCAACTATCTGCTGTATAGCTCTACTTGAATTAATTGAAGTCATCTCAAACATATGAGATGTTTGTCCCCAAACGAAGGCTTTTCCCATCTTCCCCCGTTTTATATTTTCTTGTGTATCTGTCCCAGTATATGGCCATCAATATGCTCCCAATTGCTCAAGACAGAATCCTAGGAATAATCCTTATTTCCTTCCTCTTTCTTACCTTCTTGCCCATTTTGTCTAAGCTTGCCACAGGACTGCCAACACAAAGTACCAGAAATGTGTTGGCTTTTATAAAGGGGATTTATTTGGGGGGGATGAGTGGGGAAGCTTACAGTTTTGAGGCCGTGAAATGTCCAAATCAAGACATCAGCAGAGAAACTTCCTCAGAGGTCCTGCCACATGGTGAAGCAAGATGGTTGATGATCTCTGCAAGTCCCTGCCTTCCCCTCCAGAATCTACCATTTCCTGGAGCTCAGCTGTGGGTGTGGGCTTGTCTCTTTCTGGGCTTCCTGTCTCAGTTTCTTGGGGCTTCTCTTCCTTTCTGCAACTGTAGGTCAACCTGGAATCCTCTCTCACATGGCAAGATCAATATAATATGGTGGCTTCCTTTCTCTGTGTGTATTTCTTTTTGTATTTATATCAGTCCTGGCAAAAGAATGGAGACCCAAGCTGGCTCATGCTTCACTGATGCAGTCCAATCAAAAGCCCTAAATTGATGTTATCAACTAATATAATCAAATCCCCTCAACTGCATTTCTTGCAATCAAGGGGCCCCACATCCAGAGGAACAGATTTATGGGATTCATAAAATTCAAATTGTTGTAAGAAAGAAATCTTCTGCAAGAAAATAAGGCTTACCCAACTGTGAAGAAGAAAATAATTTATGCTCAATCTTGCAAGAAGAGACACACAACCAGAAAATGTGACTGGCACCCCGAACAAAGAAAAATGACACAATTTATACCCCTAAGCCTAGCATGCAAGCTCTTCCTCTGTTTCTCCATAGATTGGATACTTCAGAGGTTACAGCCTATCTGAGAAGTCTAAGTTTCCCATGCAAAAGTTTTTGATGAACTGCTTCCCCCATCACATTCCAAACTTTTTAGCTTTTACTTGCTCCTTTTGCCAAATAAGGAATGGAATTTAGTGCTGAATTGGTATTGACTTAGCTCTTTCTTGTGCATCCTTTTTACTGGCAATAGGACTAGCTTAAGCTGGTTTCCTTTGTTCCTACTTAACTGGGGAGAGGAAGACTGACACAGTAGGCTGCCAGGTTACATTAATTAATATTTTCTTCCTTTATGTGAAAACTAAACTAATCTCCATTTCTTATAATTGTCCGTCTTTCTTTTAAACTCTTTTTAGTTTTTCACAATTCTGTTCTTCAAATTTTCTGAGAGTTATCTCACACTCTTCATCATAGGGATCTCCTTCTTTAAGGGGTACAGATTGTTTTACCTGTACTGTATGGTCATTTGTTTGGTTAGGGTGGTTTCAGTGAGTCTTTGAACTAGCCCTCGGACACATGGAATGATACAACATCTGACTGTGGTAAGCACCCCAGGTAAGATTACACCCCAGGTAAGTTAAGATGAACAGTGCAGCCCCTTTCCATTTTCTAAACCAATTTTCAAGCCATCCTGTGAGTGAATTGCTAATGCCAGACTTTTTTGCTAATTCCTCAGATAGGGCTGTTAGGCCTTGTAAAGCTTTAGTAATAGTTCTGTTAGGGCAGTGTTATTGGGGATGAATGTACAGCAACTACCTCCAATCATAACACAGACTCCCCCTTTCTCAGCTAGCATCGTATCTAAGGTCAATCTATTTTCCCATGCTATTCTGCTAGTAGCCTTTAATTGTTCTGCAATTCCCTTAGCTGCATTCCTCGTGTAATTAATGAATCTCTGTTGATTATAATAAATGTAATTAATCTAATCTACATTTTTATTAATGGTGACCCACCAGAACAAGAATGACTCAAACCCAGCTGCTACCTGATTTTCAACCTTAAATTCATTTGGGACTCCTCGGGGAACTCCTATATTATTTAGATAGATCTGCTTATTAAAAGAACTAAGTAGACTTCTCTTCTCTCTCCCTCCCTGGGATGTTATTTTCGCTTTTTTTCAAATGCCAAGGTGAATGGGATAGCCAATTGACCAGAGCACAGGTTCCGCCCCACCTCTCAGGCAGTATTGGTTGGAGAACACCCTTTCCACAGTACCACCACAGGTTTGCTCGAGGTTTGACCAAACTGGAGAAATTGTCAGTACAATCACTACTCACATTCCACACTCATGTACACGAGGCTATAGTTCCAAGGTCCCAGAATCCTTCCCCCTGTCTAGAGAGACAAGCAGAATGATTCTTGGGCCTAGATGGGAGGCATGTATGGCCTTGATGTTTCCGTTTTTGACTGGTGGGAAGAGAGGACAATGTACTACAATTTTCACCAGTAGTAGCATTCAGGAAGAGGAGTATCATGCACTTAAACTCCCTTTCATGCTTTTCTATACTTAGTGGAAAAGGGTACAATAAGGGCTGTGGGTCAGCCTGCTGCACAAGTGTAACAGTTGCTTTTGTTCAGACTCTGGACTGCATATTTGATCCATTCTACCCAGGCATTTGTGTCCCCATATCCTGTCTCTATTTTTATGGTTTGCTTTAAATCTTTTGCCTTAAGTATTCTGATTGCTTTAGGATCATTTTGAATTGGGGAACTGGCTTTTGGTTGGTTTTCCTGTGGTATTTTTGAAGGGTTAGCTGGAGAGGGCATTGCTGATGTTAATATCTACAGGGGGAGGAAGAACTCAGATACAGAACACCCCCGGAGGATTTTTACCTCTAATGGTTGCTCCCATTCCATATACGCTATCAACTACTTGGTCCCTGGTGCTGCTTCCAGTTTCTAATTTGTTTGCCTTTTTTTTTTTCAAAGATTCATTATTACTATTATTTTTATTTATTTCTCTCCCCTTCCTCTCACCCCCCAGTTGTCTTCTCTCTGTGTCCATTCGCTGTGTGTTCTTCTGTGACCACTTCTATCCTTATCAGTGGCACCGGGAATCTGTGTTTCTTTTTGTTGCGTCATCATGTTTTGTCAGCTCTCCATGTGTGCGGCGCCATTCTTGGGCAGGCTGCACTTTATTTCGCGCTGGGTGGCTCTCCTTATGGGGCGCACTCCTTGCGCGTGGGGCTTCCCTACACAGGGGCACCCCTGTATGGCAGGGCACTCCTTGCACGCATCAGCACTGTGCATGGGCCAGGTCCACACGGGTCAAGGACGCCCAGGGTTTGAACCGCGGACCCCCCATGTGTTCGGCGGATGCCCTATCCACTGGGCCAAGTTCACTTCCCTGTTTGCCTTCTTAATAGTTATTACTACTGGATTGCACTGATGACTTTTGCAGTTTGGCTGTATATTACCTTTATAAAAGGTTATTTTACCCTTCAATGGCCTTGAATTTGGTGAGACCCATCCCATATTCACGATCCATCCCTTACACTGGGTAGTCCACCATACATCATCCCAGGAGGGGCAAGGAGGGGATTGACTGTAACCATTTCCCACTGGCTATGGGCATAGGTATTTATTTTCCCCACTTAGCCATTGCTGGTGCTCCAAATCCCCACAGTCTATTACTTGACAGATGTCAAACTGCACAGTCTGGGTCTCCAGACCTTCAGTCATGTAACTAATTTGATGGGACTAGTTGCTTCTTGGGTTTTGAAACATCATGGTGAGTAAGAGTATTTTCACTTAAGGTCTGAATTTTTCCTTTGGTATTCCAGTAGGACTAGGGCCATTGTTGACTAGGACAATACACTGCTTAAACACCCCTCTCCCCAATTATTGTCTTTTCAGTGTGATCTTTCAGGGGTTTGGGGCTGAAATTATTTTCTAAGACTCAGACGAAGTTGTTGGGTACTTATCATCTGGTTCAGGTACTGGTCCTTTAGTGTAGTGAGTCCAGCCTTTTTCTGCCATTCCGACTTCTGTTCTAGTTGTCAGTAAGACTTGATAAGGTCCTTCCCAGGTTGGTTGGAGTTTAGACTCTGCCATGTTGGTGTTGGTGGACTGCAAATTCAAGAGGCGGAGTCTGAGCCAGCAAACCCTGATGTCTGAGGGATGACAAAGTAGAAGACAAGGCCAGTATATTATTTTGAAGAAAGAGATCCTTTGACTCAAAGGAGAGGAGTTCTCCAGGCTTCCCAGGCAGACCAAAAGGCATTTCATAAGGAGAAATTCCCAGTTCCCTCCTAGGGGCAGTTCAGATTTTTAACAGAGCTATAGGTAAACATTTAGCCCATGGTAATTTGGTTTCTAAGACCAACTTAGATGTTTTTATAAGGTTTGGTTCATTCTTTCCACCTTCCCTGCGGATGGCGGGTGCCAGGGTGTATGGAAGTTTCATGTAACACCTAGACCTTGCATAATATTTTGTAACACTCTGGACATAAAGTGAATACCACTGTCTGAATCTACATTTTCTATTAACCCATATTGGGAAATGATTTGTTCAAGGGTAACTTTTGAAGTCCCTGATGCTGTAGCTGAGGCAAGAGGGTATGCTTCTACCCACCCTGTCAGGTGATCCACAATAACCAGAACATACTTTAGTTGTCCTACAGGAGGCATTTCAGTATAATCAACCTGAATGCTTTGGAATGGTCTGAGGCCAGACTCCCTTCCCCCTGGCACTTGCTTTTTTTTTTTAAATTAATTTATTGAAGTACACCACTCATACATAAACATACATAAACAATAAGTGTATAATAATAGTTGTGAACTTAAAAAACAAACTTATATAACATCATACAGGACTCTTATAACTCACCCTACCACCAATAACTTGCATTGTTGTTAAACTTTTTAAACTAATGATTAAAGAGCATTGTCAAAATATTACTATTAACCAAAGTATTTTTCCCCCAACCAACCCTATTATCATTATCTTTATATCATTTATATATGAACATACATAAACAACTAAGTGTATAGTGAAAGTTGTGAACTTACAAAGCAAACCTGCATAACATCATACATCAACCCTCCACCAACACCTTGCATTGTCATGAGACATTTGTTACAAATTATGAAAGAATATTGTCAAAATCTTACTACTACTAATTATAGTCCTTATCTTACATTTGGTGTGTTTTTCCCCCAACCCATCCTATTATTATTTTTTAAATATATATTTTTTATGACAGAAGTTGTAAACTTATAAAACAGTCATGCACATGTGCAGATTCCCAAACAACATCCCTCCATCAACACACCACACTGTGGTGGAACATTTGTACAGATAAGATAATACCATCTGATTGTTACCATGTCCTTAGTGTACATTTGGCTCACATTTTCCATACTGCCTCATTATCAACACAGTACATCTTTCGCATAGATGCGAGAATATTATATTAGTACTAACGACAGTCCATAGGTCACTCCAGCTATATTTTCCCCATGCTTCTCCACACTCCCAACACCATGCAGTAGTGACGTACATTCGCTCTTGCTCACAAAGAATGCTCTTGCATCTGTACCATCAACTACAATTCGCATCCACTTCTTGGTTTACTGTGCTATTCAGTTCCTAGATTATTCTCTAGCATTCTGTCAATTGGCATTTACCTACCTAGACTACCATTTTAGTCACATCCCTATTTATAAAGTAGCTATTACTGACTATGTGTTACTATCCACTCCATACATTTCCATACTTTGACAGTAAAGCTAATTAAAATGTCTACATATGGGAAGTGGCTATGGCTCAATCAGTTGGGCTCCCATCTACCATATGGAGGGCCTGGGTTCACATCCCAGGGCCTCCTTGTGAAGGCAGGCTCACCCGTATGCTTGTGGAGAGCCGCCGTCCCACAAGTGCCATGGAGTGCCAACTCAGCAAGGTGACACAACACAAAGGGAGACAAGTAAAAAAAAACCACAAAAAACACAGAAGAGTGCACAGCAAATGGACACAGAGTAAACAGCAAGTAAGACGCAAGGGAGGGGGGGAGTAAAACAAACAAACTTCTACATACATTAAACATCAGTAGTCCATCTAAATCCTCCTCTTACCTCCTTTTAGAATCTACCACCTACCACCAGGGCTTGAAGATATTTTCTTACAATTTCTTCTAGAAGTTTTATGGTTCTTTTATTTTTAGGTTTTTCATCCATTTTGAGTTAATTTTTGGGTAAGGTGTGAGATAGGAGTCCTCTTTCCTTCTTCCGGCTATGGATATCCAATTCTTTCAGCACCATTTGTTGAGTGGATTGTTCTGCCGAGCTGTGTGAGTTTGACGGGCTTGTCAAAAATCACTTGGCCATACATGTGAGGGTCTGTTTCTGAATCATAAATTTGGTTCCATTCTTCTATGTGTCTGTCTTTATGCCAGTACCATGCTGTTTTTACCACTATAGCTAGGTAATATGATTTCAAGTCTGGAGATGAGGGTTCACTTTCCTTTTTTATGATGTTTCTGGCTGTTCAGGACTCCTTACCCTTCCAAATAAATTTGATGATGGTGCTTTCAAATTTTTTTTAATGCTGGTGGAATTTTTATTGGGATTGCATTGAATCTGCATATCAATTTGAGTAGAACTGACACCTTAATGATATTTAGTCTTCTAATCCATAAGCGTGGAATGTTCTTCTGGTTATTTAGTTCTTTTAGATTTCTTTTAACATCAAGTTGCAGTTTTCCAAATACAAGTGCTTTACACCATTGGTTAAGTTTATTCCTGACTATTTGAGTTTTATGTGTCATGTTTTATTTTTGCCACTCTTTTGACACTTTTACTTACTTTTATTGATATAATCTTCATTTCTAGACTGTCTTCTAGGCCTCTGTCTCCTGTCTTTTCTTTTCAGGCTCTAGCACATCCTTTATTATTTCTTGATAATCTGGTCTCTTGGTTAGAAATTCTTTCAGTTTCTGTTTATCAGTGAATATTCTAAACTCACCTGCATTTTTGAAAGACAGTCTTGCTGGATATAAAATTCTTGACTGGAAGTTTTTCTCTTGTAGTATCTTAAATATATCATACCACTGTGTTCTTGCCTCCATGGTTTCTGGGGAGAAATCGGCACTTAATCTTATTGGGTATCCCTTTTATGTTATGCATTGCTTTTCTCTTGCTGTTCTCAGAATTCTCTCTCTCTCTTTGGCATTTGACATTCTGATGAGTATGTGTCTCGGAGTTGGTCTATTTGGATTATTTTGGATGGGAGAGCGTTGTATTTCTTGGACATGCATATCTATGTCCTTCAATAGGGTTGGGAAATTTTCTACCATTATTTCTTCAGTATTCCTTCTGCCCCTTTTCCCTTTTCTTCTCCTTCTGGGACACCCATGACATGTATATTTGCATGTCTTACGCTGTCATTTAGTTCCCTGAGACATTGTTCAATTTTTTCCATTCTTTTCTTCATCTGTTCCTTTGTATGTTCACTTTCAGAGGCCACTTCTTCAAGCTCACCTATCCTTTTGTCTACCTCCTCAAATCTGCTATTATGTGATTCCAATGTTTTTTAAATTTCATTTATTCCACCTTTCATTTCCATAAGATCTGCTATTTTTCTATGTATGCTTTCAAATTCTTCTTTGTGCTTATCCAATGTCTTCTTAATATCCTTATTCTCTTTAGCCATCTCATTGAATTTATTAAGGAGATTTGTTTGAACATCTCTGATTAGTTGTCTCAATTCCTTTATGTCATCTGGAGGCTTATCTTGTTCCTTTAACTGGGCCATAGCTTCCTGTTTCTTGGTGTGGACTGTAATTTTTTGTTGGTGTCTTGGCATCTGGCTTACTAGAGTATTTATTTTGGGTGCAGTTTTTCTCTTTAGTTTAGGGCTTTCTGCCCTTTCTCCCTTGCTGGCTGTGCAGTAGGAACCAAGCATTTAGTTGGTGCTGTAAGCTGTGGCGCTCAAGCTTCCTCATTGCACCAGGGTCCAATGAAGCATCTTCCAACTTTCTCCCTTGCCAGGGGTGGGGACACTTACAGCTGTGTGGAATAATCCAAGTCATGCAGGCCTAGACTGTAGTTGCCCAGAGAGAATGAGGAAGCGTTAGGCTCCTTTCTCCCCTGCCTGGGGCAGGGATGAAGCTGCAGGTGTGGGCAGCAGTCTATGCAGTGTGAGTCTAAGATGACTGTAGTTGCCCCGGTAGACTTCTGATTTTCAGTCTGTGCCAGCCAAAGTTATCTCTAGTTACCCAGTTCGGCTGATGCAGGGCCTGCCAGCCTCCTCCCTGCATGGTTGAAGCCTAGGCTAGGGCTTCCTACCATCATTGTGATTTTTGGTCCTGGCTTCACCTCAGGCTGGGGGCAGAGTCAAAATGGTGGCCACTGGCCTCTTTCTGACTTGGGCTGATTCACACCCCAGCTATTCCCAGGGTTATATCTTAGCCAGCCGAGTCTACCAATCAATAGCTGAAATTGGCAGCCAATCGTTTCCTCCTCCCCTGTTTTTGGGAAATGGAACTTCCAATTCCAGCCACAGAACAGCTCCTGGGACTGTTTGTGCCGCCAGAGTAGGATAATCACCACCTCCACAGCTTGGCCGGTAATTTCCCGGAGAGGCTGGCGTAGGTCCCTGTAGCTTCCTTCCTGCTGGAGGTGGGGCTGGGGCTTAGGCTAGAGCTGCAGTCTGACCTGGATGAAAAGAAGCCAGTTCCCACCAGCACTGTGATTTTCAGTCCTCCCTGCTTCCCACTCCTGCCAGGCGCGGAGTTAAGATGGCAGCTCCCAGCCTCTTTCTGACCTGGACAGGCTCAAACTTTAGCTGTTCTCAGGATTATGCTTTAGCCTGGTGAAGTTACTCATCAGTAGCTGAAGTTGGTGCCCACCTGTCGCTTCGTCCCCCCATTTTGAGTAAGTGGAGCTTTCTATTCCAGCTGCGGAACAGTTCCCGAGGCGGCTTGTGCCTCCAGTGGAGGATGGGCACTGGCCTCCAGGGTATTGAGCGCTCTACTTACGAGTCTTCTCTGTAGATGGGCAGTCTCCTCCTTCCACTCCTTTAAGAATGTGTCAGGATGCTCTTCTGGTCTCCTGGAGCCCCCAAACTGGTGCTTCAGCTAGCTCTAGAGAGCTGTGGGTGTTCGCTAACTGCCTGTAATAGGAACTGACCCTAGGAGCGCCTTACTCCGCCGCCATCTTGCTGGTTCTCAATCTGGCACTTGCATTTTCAAAACTTTCTTATTAACTCTCTGACAGATTATGCAACCATTCACTTATTTGTTTGGCTATAGTATAAAAGCCCGAAATGCTTGAGAACCAGGTCACACATTGGCCTGTACTCCCCAATGACTCCCTTGGTACAAAACCGTTAGTACTTCCATCATTATTTGCTTATTCAACATTTGCTGGCTGCCTGGGAGGAGCCACTTCCCTTGGCTATCTAAGGTTGCCCCAATTGTTCTAGTTCTTTACTTCCTTTTCAGAGAATACAGGGATTCCAGTTTCTTTGGGGATAGAGGGTATCAGGACCATTAGTTCCAGAGGGGAACAGAGGGGAGCTTCTTTGGCCTTTTTATCGGCCAATCTGTTGCCTTCTACTTCAAAAGTGTGACATTTCTGATGCCCATTTATATGTACCACAGTATTTCCCTTGGTAAAAGCAGACTGGCTAACACTTGTTTTACCAGTTCCACATGGACTAATTCCTTCCTTCTGCTATTGGTCAATCCCCTTTCTTCCCAAATTTTTCCAGAGATGTGGACCATACCAAAGGCATATTTAGAATCTGTGTGTACTGTACCATCTTTTCCCTCTAACAATTTAAGGGCTTGATTTAATGCATACAGCTCACAAGTTTGAGCTGACCAATCATTGGGCAGTCGGCCAGCTTCTTTCACCTCACAAGTTACCCATCAACAACAGTATAGCCATTGTGCCTTTTTCCTTCCAGGACCCTAGAAGACCCATCTATAAACAATTTTCCCCCTGAATGTAAGGGAAGGTCCCCTAGGTCAGGCCCGACTAGGGTTTGGTATTCAATTAAGTCTAAACAATCATGTTCAGGAGTTTCTACTTGGTTGGATCCTTTCCAAAGGAAAGAGACTGGGTTCAGACTATGATCAATTGTCAGTATTAAATTGTCTTTTTCCATTAGAATCGCCTCATATTTCAGAATTCGGGAATCTGTTAACCACCTTCCTGCTTTTTGAGACAAAATAGTCCTGACCTGATGAGGGGTGCTAACAACTAAGGCCCCTCCAAAGGTCAGTTTCCTGCTTTCTTCTACTAAGAGAGCAGTTGCTGCCATGGCCTGAACACACCCTGGCCATCCCCTGGAGACAGCGTCCAGGATTCTGGAAAGGAAGGCCACAGGCTTCTTTTGGCTTCCCCAAATCTGGGTTAGAACTCCTAAGGCTGTCCCCTTATCTACTGTAACAAACAGATGGAAAGGTTTTTCGAGGGAGGGGAGGGCCTGAACAGGGGCTTGCACCAATGCCCATTTGGGCTCCTCTAAGGCCTTTACTTTCCCCTCCTTCCGCTCTAATTTTTTAGGCTCCTCCTCCAACAGTTTTTGGTATAACCCTTTGGTTTGGGATGCATAAGAATCTATCCATAATCTACAATATCCCACCAATCCCAAAATTCTTTTTAGTTCTCTTTTTGTCTAATGAAGAGGTAATTCAGTAATGGCCTGAATTCTTTCTGGATTTATCTTCCTCCTTCCCTCACTAATGAGATGACCCAGGTATTTGACTTCCTTTTCTACAAATTGTAGCTTACTTTTTGACACTCTTAGCCCTTGATCTCCTAGGAATTCAATAAGCTGTTTGTAGTCCCGGCCTCTATCTGCCTTTCTTCACCTGATGTTAGCATATCATCTGCATATTATAAAAGGGAAAGTTCAGATGGGACTGCAGATTTCTCCAAAACTTTTTCCAGTTCCTGCCCAAAGAGTTTGGGGGATTCTGTGAAGCCTTGGGGTAAAACTGTCCACCTATATTGCTGTTTTCTTCCTTCCTGTAGAGGGATTCTCCCACTCAAAGGCAAACAAGTCTCTAGTCTCTGGGTTAAGGGGACAGGCCCAAAACGCATCCTTTAGCTCTAATACACTAAACCATTTATGATGGCAGGGGATCTTAAGGAGAGTGTATGGGTTTGGGACTACTGGATTTTGAACCTGAATGATTTGATTAATGGCCCTTAGATCCTGTACCATCCTCCAACTACTGTCCGATTTCTGAATGGGCAAGATAGGAGAACTGAAGGGGGACAAGCAGGGCTCCAAGAGTCCATCCTGAAGGAGGCCTTCAATGATGGGTTGAAGTCTCCCTGCCTCCCCTTAAGGGGAATGGGATATTGTCTTCAACAAATAATGTCCCCTTCCTTTTTCAATTTGATTTTAATAGGGGGTACCTGCAAACCACCTCTATTCCCTTCTCTTACCCACACTTCCTCTCTGATATCTTTTTCGTCTTCTTCGGTGAGCATGGCTAAGACTACTTCTATCTGCCCATCCTTTACTTCCAAATCCAGACCCATGAATACAATTCCCAACAAATTACTCCAGGCTTCTGGGATGTACAACAAAGGGCCTACAATTTGATTGTCCTCCCAACAACTATTAAAGAATGGGGACCTCAAATCATCCTTTTATCCCTGTGACTGTAAGGGAACTGCCAGAGAGTTTGGTTCCTTTGGGAAGATAAGTCACAGAGGGTCGGGCTGCCCTCGTGTCCACTAAAAATGTAATTTCTTCCTGATTTGGGCTCTCCCTTAGATTTACTAAAGGCTTCTGGTGGGCTTTAGAAGTGAGGAGCCTCAGATCCCCCTAATCCTCAAAATTTATGAGGGGGATTATCCAACTCTCTTTCTTTAAACTTGGGCATTCCCTTTTGAAATGACCAGGCCTCCTACAGTGATAGCACTCTGCAGAGCCTTGCATTTTCCTTGCCCTTTCATCTAAATTTAAATAAGCCCATTTTGCATCTTTATCTCCCCTTTGCCTGTTTCCTCCCTGACTCATCTCCAATCTTTTCTTTTTTTAACATTTATTTTATTTATTTCTCTCCCCTTCCCCCCCACCCCATTGTCTGCTCTCTGTGTCCATTTGCTGTGTGTTCTTCTCCATCCACTTGCTTTATCCAGCGGCACTGGAAAACTGCGTCTCTTTTTTGTTGTGTCATCTTGCTGCATCAGCTCTCTGTGTGTGTGGCGCCACTCCTGGGCAGGCTGCGCTTTTTTTTTTCATGTGGGGTGGCTCTCCTTGCGGGGCACACACCTTGCGTGTGGGGTACCCCTACACAAGGGTACCCCTTAGTAGCACGGTGCTCCTTGCGCATGGCAGCACTGACCACACGGGTCAGGAGGCCCTGGGGATTGAACCCTGGACCCTCCATATGGTAGACAGACGCTCTAACAGTTGAGCCATGTCCACTTCCCTCCAGTCTTTTCTTAACCATTTGGTTAACTGTGCTTATTATAACCTTTGCTTTCTGTTTCCACTTTTCCTCCTCTCTCCTTACAAACGCTTTTTGGGACTCTCAATAACTTCCAGTGGTTTACCATTCATCCTTCTATTTTCTAAATCATTTTCTGAATATCAGGCTAAGACCCTTTCACATAGCTGATTTTCAACATTTCCTGAGCCACAGGATCATCAAGGTTCATCACTGAAGATTTCCTCACTTGGTCCCTCAATTGTTGCAAGTAAGCAGAGGGAGTTTCATCCTTCTCCTGGGCTACTTCAAAGGCCTTATTCAAGTTTTGAGGTTTGGGTATGGCCAATTTGATCCCCTGTGTAATGAGGTCTCTAAGATTTTTCATTTGTGCTCTGTCCCCCAGGTCATTATTATCCCAATTAGGATTTGTGTTTGGGAACTTTTGTTTTGCTGCCATTACCCCCTGTCCAGGCAGATGCTGCGTTTCCCACTCCTTTATAACTGCCTTTCACACCATTTCTTTCTTTTCCCATAAAGAGGATATTCAGTATGGACATAAGTTTGGGCCAGGTATATAAACTAGGACCTAGGAATTGATCTACTTGTTCAGCCAGCCCCACTGCTGTTAGTGATTTCATTTCCTTTTTGAAGTTCCTTACTTCAGTACTTGTCTGTGGGGCACTTACGTAGCCAATCTTCCCTGGCCCCATTGGTTGTTCTCTCAGTGGATACAAAGGTTCAATGGAGTTTTGCTCTTTCACTCTCTTCTCCTCAGGTGCTCTGGGGAATGGAAAATTTTTTATATCTTTCTTACACTGTTCCAATTCTTTCCTCAGCTGTTGGTGGGTTGCAGCCGGTGGGGCTGTTGACCCTGCTTGAGTCTCCAGTTCCCTAGGGTTTAGAGTGGGTTCTATTGGGCCCCCTAAGTCTAATGGCCCTTCTCCCAGGAGGGGAGGGGGAACGTAAGGAGGAGGGAGATTTAACGGGGGTCCCAGAGTTTAGTTTTTGCAGCTTTTGTTTCTGCAGCCTTAGTTTCTGCAAGCTTAGTCTCGGAGTCTAGATTTTCAGCTTTCATAGGATAGAGAGTGGCCCCCTTTCCCTTTAACAAGCACATGGCATAGTCAGACTCTTCTTTGGAGAAGGGTGTTTTCCCATTAACATACAGTACAAGGTCAGCACAAAGCCAATTCTCATCTGCCCTGTTTTTTGGCCAGAATATGTCAGGCGGTAAAATACTTAACTTGATCCAGATACGACAGCAGTATTTAATCATTTTCTTCTTGTCTTTTCCCCTGGACTGATCACTATCATTCCAGTGCCTTAACATTCTCCCTAATGGACTATCTGGAGGAATATTTCTGGGGGATCCTAGAGATACCCCTTTCCTCTTTTTCCCAGTCGAATGACTGCCTCTATTTCCCATTCTGAATCTTATCTGGGTCTCTTTCTCTTGAATCCTTTGCTTCATCTGTCTCTGGTCCTTTCCCTTGCGGGAGAAGGGAAACGCAAATTGGGACTCCGCATTCACTTCCTGCCATATGTCACGTGTCTCATGCACGCACAATCAACCTCAGACTCATCAGAATCTCTGACCGCCAAGGTAATACTTAATAGCCTTTGTTCTTACCTTGGTCCGTGCATGAAATTACTTGGTCAACAAGAGGCAGATTTTCCCTTCTCTTTTTCTCATGCACAGTCAGCAGATCTAAGCGTCTGTTCTTGGGTCTCTTGGCTGCCAGAGGCGAGGCCCCTGCCAGTGGAGTCCAAGACCACTTAAACAATGGGGCGCTCCTCTCCTTTGTCTACCCGAGGGGTCCACTCTCTGAAGCTTCAGAATCCCAGTCAAGCCCCCAAAGCTTTAAGGAAGAAATCTTCTTCTGCAAGAAAATAAGGCTTACCCTATTATGGAGAAGAAAAGAACTTATTCTCAAACTCGCAAGAAGGGTTACACAACCAGAAAATGTGGCTGGCTCCCAGAACAAAGAAAAATGACACAATTTATACCCATAAGCCTAGCACGCAAGCTCTTCCTCTGTTTCTCTATAGATTGGATACTTCCGAGGTTACAGCCTATCCAAGTCTAACTTTCCCACGCAAAAGTTTCTGATGAACTGCTTCCCCCATCATATTCCAAACTTTTTAGCTTTTTCCTGCTCCTTTTGCCAAATAAGGAATGGAATTTAGTGTTGAATTGGTATTGACTTAGCTCTTTCTTGTGCATCCTTTTACTGGCTATAGGACTGACTTAAGCTGGTTTCCTTTGTTTCTGCTTAACCCAGGAGTGGGAGACTGAGGCAGTAGGCTGCCAGGTTACATTAACGAATATTTTCTTCCTTTATGTGAAAACTAAACTAATCTCCGTTTCTTACATTGTCACACCAGTCCATCACCAAATCCTTCAATTCTATCACCTTCATATTGTTTAAAATAATCTTTTCCTCTCCTTCTTCATTAGCACTGTCCAGCCTTTGTCAGCTCTTGTCTGAACATCAATTTTCTAACTCATCTTCCTGTCTCTTAGACTACCTACCTTTTTGCTCTGCATTACTGCCAGAATGAGTTGTAAAAAGTGTAAATCTGATTAAGGCATTCCAGCTTAATGTAGTCTGTCTTCACCTGCCCCCTGCCAACTTCTATTCTTTAAAACATCCAGTTCCTTCATAACTGCCTTGCTGTTTGAAGTCCTTTTGCTTCTCCAGTGTCTTGAAATATGCCCTTCACTGGTTATTCCTGCACATTACCCTTCATTCCTAATCATTTAGCATCAAGGCCAAGTTTAATCACATTAGAAATTTTATGGCCACCTTAGGCTTTTCCCAGACTTTTCCAGTTCAAGTTTTTTTTTAATTTAGAAATTTTAATGAAAAAAAAAAAACCAGAATGTCTAAGGTTGTCATTTGAAAGGGAATCTTCTAATGAGGTTGGAGGAAATCTCCTCTGAGCCCCAATAGTCAGCTTCCTCTGGGGAATATCTTCCTGAGTCTTTATCAGAGATACTAATCCTAGCATTCCTAATAGAGAAATGTGCCTACAGTAATGGGAGGGGGGAGAAAAATAGAAGGCATTTCATTCCAATGAGCTTGTGAGTCTCTTCCACTATGGATAAGCTTCCACACATGTTCCTTTTCCTTTCAGTCTGCTTCTTGGCTACATTATGGCTAACTGAGGTGGCCAGGTAAGTGTCATCCAAATAGGTAAAGTATTATTATATGCCAGAACTTCTCACAGCCTTGCCTGTAACACGCATCACAACTTTTTGCTGGAGTTGACCTCAGAATCCTTTCTAACATAGTTCTCCAAATAGTCAATGCCAGTTGCTTAGAGCTGACAAGGAAAATGAAACCTGTTGCCATTCCTGTGTTTTTCCCATGGTGTGTGCTTTTTGTAATCTATTGGAACGCTATAGAAGTGACCCTTAGGGTGGCAGTTCTGTCCCTGCTGTCCATGCCGGTCCCTTGAACTCTTGATGGTATTCATATGAAGTGTAAAATGTTAGAGCCAATGGTCCTTAAAGATCTTCTAGTTCAAACCAAGAGATAAAAAAGCTGAAATCCACGGGGCTAAAGTGTATTATTTAAACTAACACCATGTACTGCCAATTAAATGTCTTGGTATGTTTTCTTTTCTAGATGAGAAGATACTCCTGTGCAGTTTGGGCTCAGGTGAAAGGTAAAGCCACTTTCTGCCTAAGAATGTTGTCCTTAATTCTCCTATTTCCAATCTGCAGCATCAAGCTTCTGTTAATGAGATGGCTTTTAAATTGTCACAGGTGGCAAAAAGCCAGCTCAAACTGTTTAATCAAAAAGTCCTCACCGAAAGGAATAGGGGGTGTGGAGCTTATGGAATCAGAGAAGGAGCTGCACCTCCAAGACTCCAGGAACTGGAACTTGGGATTCAGTAGCCTGAGCAGAAGCCCTTGCTGTATCCCTGCTCTCAGCTTCTCGGTGTGAGTTGGCCTCAGTTTCTTCTACTATAGGCCATGTGCTAGGGAGAGATGGGCACCAGCTGCCCCAGCTGAGCAACTGCAGGGGGTTCAGAAAGTTTTTCAATTCAGGGAAGGAGTCTGTCCTCTTAGGGTAAGTAGTTAGCCCTTGGATGAGTCACTGTTAATAGGAGATGGGGCTTTCCCTCCAATTTCTCAGCAAGCTCTGCTTTTTCCCCCCATTTCCCAAGTAAATTCTTTTTACTGGCCTAAAAAAAAAAATAGGACACGGGTACTTTGGTTGACCTACTTTGGGTTTCGTGCTTATTTGTTTGGCTGGTTGGACCTGAACAGTGTGATCAACGGCACCACTAGAGTTGCACTGAGGGGGGGACAAGATACCCATCAGGCAAAGGAGTCCAGGAAAATAGGCTGGCAAACCAAAACAAGAGCTACAGTAGCTCACTGACTTCTACCATTTGACTGCTCAGCATGTGCACACACATATATATTAAGAAAAACATCCTTCTTTAGGAAAATGGGACTGTCCATAACTCAAAGTGGGTCTGCTACTGCATTCATCCCCAAGAGCAGGATTTCAAAATGTTACCTTCCTCTTGATCAGATTCAGATGTGCTTCCCAAGATCCCTTCAACAAAGTTAACCATTCCCTAATCACCGCATGTAATATGAAAGGGAAAATGCCATAACCACAATGAACACTCTCATTTAGAAAAGAGGAAAAGATAAAGCAATACACAGTGGTCACAGCCCATAACCATGACCACTTCTTGCTGGACAAGAAGAGTCAGACTTCCCTGCCCTGGCAGCCAACTGGTTCACTCAGTTCATCAGTTTGGTTGTCCAGAGATCAGCCTCGTGGGAGAGCATACCTGGTCCATCCTCCTCCAAAGCCATATCTAAGAGCTGCCGTGGGGAGGATTCTTCTGGTGCTGTGTAGCTTAAACTTTCTACTTCACAGGGGCTGAGTTAGCCAGGCAGGGAGATTGCCTTATGGGTTGAGCAATCACAGGTCCTTGTTTTCCAGGCTTGGGATTTCCCTGGCAATATATTTCTTAAAACAAACGTGCAGCCAGCCAGTAGATTTGATTTCCAGAAAATCCATTAGTCTGTGGCTGATACCAAAAATCTTCTCAAGTTTTTGATCTTTGAGTTAGGACTTTTCCCTTGTGGTTTATGAGTCCTAGCATAAGGAATTCACCAATGAGCCTCAAGTATCACCTTAATCCCTTACACTGGGTTCCCTACCCCCAGAAAAATGAAACAATGGGCAGGGTGGTGAGGAAGTATTACCCTGCTTGCTGGTTATTCTGGTGGGTGGTACTTCACAGTGGAGGACTTGGTACCCTGTTAGTGGAAGGTACTTTGCAGGAAATGTTTGGGAGGAGCCTGGGGATTTAGGCTTCCTGCATTTGTCTGCCTCTCCTCCAATCTTTTTCTTTTTTTTTAAAGATTTATTTATTTTTTATTTTTAAAATTTCTCTCTCCCCTCCCCCACATAGTTTTCTGTCTGTCTGCTCATTGTTTGCTCACCTTCTCCAGAAGGTACTGGAAACCAAACCCAGGACCTCCCACATGGGAGGTGAGTGCCTAACAGCCTGAGCCACATCCGCTGTCCGTGGGCTGTGGTATCCACTGGCTTGTGGCATCTGCTTGTTTAGGCATCTGCTTGGTGTGGTGGTGCAGCATCTAGCTTGTTGCGTCAGGTGCAGCATCTATGGCGTTTAGCTAATTGGGGTGGGTGCAGCATCTGCTCGTCTTCTTTAGGAGGCACTGGGACCCAAAACTGAGACCGCCCATGTGGTAGATGGGCGCCCAACTGGCTGCGCCTCATCCGCTTCCCTCTGCTCCAATCTTATTTCCCATCCTTTTATCTTTACTCACACCAGCTTCAATAAAGGTAGAGGACATGGCTTTTTAGCTGGTGAGGGGCAAGGCAAATTACCTGCACATCAGCCATCTGGAATTCTGATTGCCAGGTAGTAAACGGCCTCTCTTAACACAATGTGTGCCGTTCCATTTCCACATTCAGATGCACCAAGCTTCTTTCCTAATAGGAGTTTAAGGAAGGCCATGAGAAAGAACCTCACATTTCAACATTCTGGACATTTTCTCCCAATCCATCCTGTAAAGCTCTGGGGGTGGGAATGGAGTTCCCACGAGAAAAAGTGGTACTTTTATCAAAAGAATGGAACGTGCGGGCATTCCTGGACAGACAGATACAATTGCTTCCAGAATCCATTCCAGTTAGTAACTGTTTGGTATAATTGGAAAACATTCAAACTGGGTATAAGAAATGACCTACAAACTGGCCACAGTCATTCTCCTGTGATTGCATGGAAAATATCTAAGTGACTTTTGCCTGTGCCCTTTCCCCCCACTACTTAAGAACCAATATTGAAAGAATGAGTTCAAACCTTTGAATTCAAGCCACTGGAAAGTTCTGGAGGTTAATAGAATGCCCACTATTATGTTTACAATTCTGAAGGCAATTCTACCATTTATTTATCTATGTACAAAATTTATCTCTGTTTGCATTCGCCTCTGGTAGTCTTTTACAAAAATTTTGAAGAATGCCATTCAGAAAGTAATTTGGAGAGAATTCAGATCCAAATTAGCCCTGGAATTGTTCCAGTTCACTTTTGCCAAACATCAGCCACATTCTTGCCTTTGCCCAGTGATGCATTTTGCCATTTGCCTTTTGCAAACTGCCCCTCAAAGAGCTTTGTGATGATTTCCAGGGAAGAGGTCTGAGTTTCCTTGCCTGAGTCCTGCCACTAACCAGCTGAGTGTCGTTGAGGCGACATTTAACTTGGCTGGCTCTTAATGACCCCTTTCCAGGTTTTATGAGATTCTTTTGGCCACAAAGTACTGTGAGTCTGTGATTCGTTGGATCACAAAGCAAGGTCATTTGACATGCTCGGGACAATAATATGCTGCAATCGGAACATTCTGCAAGCACAGGCTGGAAACCTCTGAATCACTGGTGGTGCCGCCCTTCCTCATTCCGCCCACATTTTGCACCTCACATGGCTCTCTGGCTTTTTCGTTTCTGGGTTCACTGTGTGAGGATGGATGATCGGCAAACCTTCCTTTCCATCTCCCCATCACTAGTGTTTACAGGTTGTCTCTTCATTTCGGCTTTCCCTGAAGATTCTTCCATGGTTCTCCTATTTTTATTTTTTTTAATTAGGCTTTTTAACTTTGGATTCCAAGGCCTCAGTTTGCCACCAACATACCCATTTAATTGTATCATCTTTCTTCTCCATTCGAACTGAAGTGCCAGCTCTTCTCTGGATACAGCCCATGCTCTCCCTCCTGAATGGCTTTGTTCATAAGATTACTTCCTCCTAGATGAAGTTAGGACCTGCCTGTGAATCTCTGCTTATTAAAATCCCACCCACCCTTCAAGATTGAATTCACGTGCCATCTTCTGCCTGTAGCTTTTCTAGTTCCTTCAGTAGGACAGGCTCCCCCTATCTTTAGCCATTCTGCCATGCTTTAGAGCAATTGTCTTGTCTTTTCCTACTAAATTTTAAACCCCTAAGAGAGAGCACCTGAAGAGCTGGTACAGAGCCTGGTACACAAAAGATGCTCAGTCAGAATTGATTGAATTGGGTTGAATGATAATTCGCAGGACGGTGAGTACTTTCTCAGTGGTTGAGCACAAGTCACGGATACGGCGGCCCTTCTCCAGTGCTGTCTGGTTACCCAGCAGACGTGCCCTCTCCCTCATTTGAACTTGCATGTTACTGTAGTACCACTGAGTGGTGCCACCCCATAATGCCTTTCACAGGAGAGATTTGCATTCACGCTCAATCACTTTCTAAGCAATTATAAACTTCCTGAAGTCAGAGGTTACATCCTCCTCATCCTTTTGTCCCTTGTAGGCTTTAACAAAGTGGCCAAAGCATAGTAAATGCAGTACTTATTTATCAAATTAAATAAGCCAGAGAAAACTTACATTAAGACACAAACACGGGAAGCGGACTTGACCCAATGGATAGGGCATCTGTCTACCACATGGGAGGTCCACGGTTCAAACCCCCGGCCTCCTTGACCCGTGTGGAGCTGGCCCATGCGCAGTGCTGATGCGTGCAAGGAGTGCCCTGCCACGCAGGGGTGTCCCCCGCATAGGGGAGCCCCACGCACAAGGAGTGCGCCCCGTAAGGAGAGCCGCCCAGCACGAAAGAAAGTGCAGCCTGCCCAGGAATGGTGCCGCACACACGGAGAGCTGACACAACAAGATGACACAACAAAAAGAAACAGAGATTCCTGGTGCCGTTGATAAGGATAGAAGCAGTCACAGAAGAACACACAACGAATGGATACAGAAAACAGATAACGGGGCGGGGTGGGGGAGAGAAATTTAAACAAACATATTTAAAAACCTAGGTAATTGTAGTAGACAGAACTATAAGGTGGCCTCCCAAATTCCTGGCCCTGGTGTACCCCTACCTCCTCTCAGTTATTAATCAAACACTATTAAAGGTTTTGCTGTGAAGCAATTTTGCTGCTGTAATGAAGTTCCTGAATAGGGAGATTATGTGTGTGGGCCTGACCTAATCAAATGAGCCCTTTATATCTGTATCAGAGGTCAGAGACAAGTCAAGTCAGAGACTCAGAGAGAGAGAGATTTGATACCAGGGAAATTCTCCTGCTAGCTATGAAGATGGAGGGGCCATGTGGCAAGGAATGTAGGTGACCTGTGGGAGCCAAGAGTGACCCTCCACTGATAGCCAGCAAGCAAATGGGACCTCAGTCCTAAAACTGCAAGGACCTATCTGAATTTAGCCAACAATTTGCATTAGCTCAGAAGTGGGCTCCTCTCCAGAGCCTCCAGAAGGAAAAGCTGTCTGCCTGACACCTTGATTTCAGCTCTGTAAGAGTCTGAGCTGAAAACTCAATCCCTCTGTGCCACAGAACTGGGTGTTAATAAATGAATGTTGTTTTAAGCTAAGTTTATGGTAATTTTTTAAGCAACAAGAGAAAACTTATGCAAGAATGCTGCTGATTTATTGAGCATTACTTATCTCTGAATTATTTTTCTATTTTGATCTCCTTTGCCATTTCCTGCTTTACAGGGAATTCAAGCGAGGAGGCCCCAGAATAGCAAAGAGAAAGTTGAGACACTCAATAGAAGTCACGTGCTAATTATTGTGCTATTTGGAGAACAGAATTGTTGCTTTTAGGAAATGACTATGCTCATGTAAATTCATGAGAAAATGTCCACACCTATAGGAAGTTCTCAAACCGCCACATGTCTGATAGTAGGAAGGACCCCTTTCTAGCTTCCTCTTTGCACCTGTGATATTTCCAGCAGAGAAAGGAGAAGGGGGTAAAGATAAGCCCAGGGGGCCCACTCACTCCTCCTGAACTCTACACCTCCATTTCAAGGAACTTTCATGAAGAGAATGATGGATTTTAGGCCTAACGGGTTTACTTTCCCCAAGAGTAACAGAGACTCTGGGATAGAACGCATGATTGACTCACTTGAGTTTTTAAAGAATATTCTACAAATGATTCAGAAAAAAAAATAGACCTGACACTATATGAAAGGGGGAGGTTGTCACCAGAGGATAGGAAATCTCTCGAAATATACTATTCAAATTGGCCATTTAAAAAATTTCTCCATACCTAAAGAAACTGCTCTGGCTATACAATGAGTGCTCTTGATTAGAGTGACTCAGATTTTCAGAATCTACATGCAAATTAGATTATATATATATATTTTATATACAACCAGGAAATGTTTTGCCCCTAAGAATCATGCCTGGGACCAACACTCAAATCGTGCTATGCAGAATAAAGATGATTTTTCTGAGTAAGGAATAATTGGGCCCCCTGCTTAGGACAGATGATATCTTGCTGTTGGATGGCCAAAAGAAAATTGAGTTCCTTAACTCCTACTTTGTTTCTGTCCTTTTGATTTGTATAAGGATATTTGAAAGCAAAGGAAAAGCTAACTGCCCTACATAAGTTCAAGTTTTCTGATCTGGATGAAGCACATTCTAGCAGGTTCATACAATTTGCAAATGAGAAGACTAAACCACTGCAAGCGATGAATCTTGAAGAAGAGATGTAACAAGCCTGGAGATGAGCAAAGAATTGGTACTTTGTACAAAGGAGGTAGATTTTGCAAAGTGTATATAGTGAGAACTTGAAGCCAAGGTCAGGCAGGCTCTTCAAGAGATGGCTTTGTGTCTACCTGGTAGAAGAAGTAGCAACTCCCAGCAGGCAGTTTGGTAGCTCTAAGAGTAGATTAGGTCAGCCTGCCCTCCTTATCCTCTTGCACACTGTCATTAATTGGTCACAGAAATAGGGCAAGCATAATGTGTTTTGACTTGGGCAAACATTTAATAATGCCCTTGTAGACAGTATGGGGAAATGAGGGCTGTATTTGGCGTAGACACTGATTGTTTGCCCAATAATTCATTGCTTATTAATGAGTTGGTATCAGATCCAGAAATATGCAGGATATGGATCTTTATCCATGGTAGTCTTCGGTTCAACATTTTCATCAATGATTTAAAATATACAGAGGATGACAGTGCAGAGGAAAAAAATAGAGGGAAAACTGATGATCCAAGTTGGGAGGAATACTGGGTAGGTTGGATGGAACAAGCAGTGCAGGAAAGTCCCAGTTTTCCCACAACATCTCCAGACCAATGCTGTATTTTCTCTTAAGAAAAAAAAAAAAAAAAAAAGGAAACCTAGCTAATTTAATACTCAAAGCATCACAATGTTTCAATTTTCATTTTTATTTCTTGTGAAAAGAACACTCGATTAAAGGTTTATCAGTCATCTACAATCATATTTTATATGTGATTTACCTTTTCATGGACTGGCTCATTTTGCTATTGAAGTATTTGTCCCTTCCTTACTAATTTGTAACACTCTTTATATGTTAAGTGTTTGCTATTTATTTATTTCAAATATTTTATCCAGTTTGCCATTTGCCTTTTAATCTCATTTATGGTAGGTTTTGGTATGCCTAAGGTTATGGTTTTTAATCTGTTAAATTGATCAATCTATTCTTGTAGGGTTTCCACCTTTTAAAAATTGCCTAGAAATTCTTACCCACTTTAATATTATATAAATAGTGACATATTTTCTTCTAATTCTTTTAAGTTTTGTTTTAAGTCTTTAATCCACCTGGATTTTATTTTAGTGTATGGCATAAGCTCTAGGGATCAAATATCACTTTATTCTAAATGGTTACCCTATTTTCCTACATTAGTTATGAATAGTGTGTCGTTTCCTCAATGATTTTAAATACTAATAAAACGGTAACAAATTAATAGGTAATATTTGTTTATGGCTTATTCTGTGCCAGATGAGTTTCTAAAGTGTGTTAACTCATTTGTTTTTCAAATAACTAGAAGATGGGCATTACTGTTATTCCCATGTTATCATATCATCCCTCAGTGGGCAAACAGAGGCATAGAATGGCTGAATAACTTGTCCAAGGTTTTACACTGGGTTAGGAAACTGAGTTAATATTTGTGAGGTGATTAGAACAGCGTCTGGCACATAGTAGGTGCTAAATTAAGTGTTTGCAAATAAAAACGAGACCTCTGTTCTGGTCTAGAACATGATGCTCTGATTCAGTCCCTTAGCCCAACTTGGAGGGTGTTCTTCAGCTTATCACCAGGGATCCCCCTGGAGTTGGCAGGTGGTGCCCCCCAAATAGAGTGTATGTCCTTCAGAGAGCTTTGCACCAATTTTATTTTATCCCCACAGCAACCTCCTGAGCAGAGCAATGCCATGCCTTCCTTGTTGCCGTCCGCAGAAAATGGTGGGTGACTCCACTGAACAGAGAGCATTCATCTGACCCCCTGAGACAACTATTATTTGGGGAGCAGAAATCCAAATGATCTCTTCCTCAGTGCCAAGGAAAACTGCCCCAAAACATCCATCAAGTTTACGCGACTCTAGAGGACCAGTAAAAAGCCAGATGCAGTGTGTGCATGTTTAAGAAGATCGGCTTTTTCTCCCCTCTGGTTTCATACTTCCTTTTCAGAAAAACCCTGGAGCTGTGGTTTCTGGAGGTCCTCCATCCCCAGGGCCAACTCAGGGAACACAAAGGCACTCTGGGCATTCTTGGGATTGTTCGTCACATCGGGCCAAACTCTGGGTTAAAATGGAATGCGCACAGTTGAGTATTTGCTTCCTGGAGGGACTGTGAGTTGGCGCAGTGCCCGCTCAGTGTGTGGTTTTGTCTTGCAGGTTCGCCCATCACGCTACAGCAGATGGTGGGTGTTGGACTGGGCTCCGTGGCTGTTGTGATCCTTCTCGCATTCCTCTCTTTCTCAGCAGTGTGGTATGTGGGAAGGTCATTTTTGAGAAATGAGTGGAATGGAGGGAGGACGGGGTTGGAGTCAGGAAGAACAGCTGAGGGGTGAGGGCTCCCGGGGGCTGTGGATGGGGGATTGCTCTGGGCTCCACGCGCACAGGTGGAAGGCATGACCGACCCCATCCTCGGGCATGGTGATGGCCACCCTGGCCCTCCCAGAGGGGTGGCTGGTTTCCCATTCTGCGTTCCCTTAACTACCTCCCACGGATGTGTGCGTGAGCTGCATGGAGGGATGCACAGCGGGGAAATGAACGTTTGTCTGTTACCTCTTCTTTTATCTCCACCACGTGTAGGCTGCAGACTGCCGCTGCATGGGAAGGATGCCCTGCTGCTGGGCGGGTGTCATGATACCTGCAAGCATCATGCCCTTGGGCCCCAAGTGGCTTCCATGCAGAGGTGCGTGGGCCTGCAACTTCCTCCATTCCCACCTTGGCCCCATTCCTGGATTCAAGATGGTGTCACTCTCTATGGAATCTTCTGAAAGGAGAAATCTCAGAAATTGTTGACCTGTTCCCTGCTACAGGACCAGTTCTATGTCTATGAACTTGATACCCTGAAGTATCGTGTAATATTGACCAAAGGACACAGATCAGGTGGCACTGGGCTATGTCTTCCTCTTAGTGATGCCCAAGAGTCAGTACTCACTTGGGAAGTCAGAGAGACTTCCGTCTGAAGGAACATCCTGCCACTTGGGAGTTCAATGCCAGCTTGTCAGACCTGGCCCCTGCCTTGCAAGCTGGTTTTTAATATTAGAAAAATTGTCTTCCAGCCTCTAGGTACTACCTCAGACTACAATTTAGGGTCAACATTTAAGATACTTTCTGTTCACATCTTGGATGAATTATGGAGGAGAGAGCTTAGCAGACTAATAGAAACAGCTTTCTACTTTATGATTTTTATGTGCAACAAGCCAAATTCATACTATTTTCACAGTCCTTTAACTAAATTTGTAATCATTACAAACTATTGAGGTTAGTATAAGGTCAATCCTCTGGGGAGTAAAGATTTCCCTCAAAGCCCCTCCTATCAAGAAAGAATCTGAACCTCTCCCCTTTTTTAACCAGTTCTGTAAACTCTGTATGTTTTGGTAGCCTGACCTTCTCCCTAATTTCCAGCCCCACAAATAATTAATGCCAAAGAAGCTACCATTGTCTATATGGGAACTTAGAATAACTGTCACTGAAAGAAAGAAATCCCACTTACTTAGGACCAAAGTTTCTGGTTAAAAATCTTGACTAAATATTAAGCAAAATACAAATTCTATGTACAGTGTGGAAATGTAAAAACAGTTCATGAAAGATGATGAAAAGAGAAAAAACATGGACTTTGTAACTTCCTCTAAATATTCCAAGTTATAATTGCTTTGTGTTAATACTTGGCAGATGCAAGTGCTGAGCATTTACAAAATATGTCACTATTTCTGCAGTTCTTTTCCGAGTCTTCTTATAAGCCTGAAGACAGTTTTAAGTTCTCTAAACTCACTTGGTAGCTTTATCACAACATTGTTGTTGTTGTTTTTTCTAAGTGAATTACTGGTTAAGGAGGGAGGGGGCATCAGGAGACTGTTAGTGGGCCCCCCTTCTGTCAAAGGACCCATCCAGGTAGCCCTCTGTAGACTGGGGCATTGAGCTTGGCTACCAGTCCCATTAACAGTAGATCCTAAGATGGGGATGAGGGAAGGATCTTTTCCTCATCAATTATCTTGGTGACAGTGTGTGGAGGTAAACATGATCTGGTCTTGATCCCTTCTTGGGCCAGGAATCAAATTTGGAGGGCTCCCCAGATACAGAGCATACTGCCCCTTGGCTGGTTTCTTTGTGCCTTTAGTATCTGTCTCCTCAGCTATATGCAGAAGCTTCCGTGTATGTGTGTCCTCTTTCCATCCTCACAATCATTCTGCATGTTGGGAAGGACAGGGTTTACTGATCCCCATTTTAGAAGTGAAGAAATGGGTTCAGATGGGTACATGACTCAATCGTGGGGCCAAATCTTCTGATTGCAAGTCTAGAGGGAAAAGAAGAGGCCTTGAGCTATCTACTGATCTCATCTTTGGATGGCCCCCTTTTGGTTCTTGGGGAAAGTCAGGCCTCAAAATTTCCAAACAATGTTTTTTTAACCTTTGCCTTTAATATTATAACATGTCTTATACTGTAAGAAACATCCATCACTTTTTGAAGGAGCCACAACCAACTGACTGATTAGATGGAGGTTAATTAGGAGAAATAGATTACACTCAATCCCTAACACAAGAATTGAAATTGCAATTGGGTAATAAAGATAACACCAGAACAGAAAAAATTATCTTGGACTTCCAGAATTAAATTTTTTTTTTTAGGTATTGGGGGCCAGAGATTGAACCTGAGACCTCATGTATGGGAAGCCGGCACTCAATTACTGAGCCACATTGGCTTCCCTGAGTTAGTTTTATCATTTGTTTTCCTAGTTGTTTGTTTTTTTGTTTTTTCAGGAGGCACTGGGCACCAAACCCAGGACCTCCTATGTAGGAGGTGGATGCTCAACTGCTTGAGCCACATTCGCTCCCAACATGGATTTTAAAGGAAGCAAAAAAGAATTTTCAGTGCTCCCTTTTTATTGCTACTCTCACCTTCTCATTTTCTAAACCTTCTATTTTTCCTTTCTATTCATCTAAGGGAAAACCAGTGTTAGCAGTAGTCAATAAAATAGAGTTTTAAGGACGTTTTGCATACTGCAACTGTTGTTGGTGAAACTGAAGGCCTGATTCTAGAGAGGAAATAGGGAGTGGCTTTTTGTATGCTCAAGCTTGTGGGTGGTGATGCAGTGAAGCAAATAGCCTAAGTTTCCCAAAATTCTACTTCCTAGAAAAAAACAATAATATTTTGGTGATGATGATGATGATGTGTGTTAGTCTGGATATCTCATAGTTCTACTTTTTTTTGGCACAAATCCCTGGGTTACCTGAATGGGATCAGACTATGCAAGTGGTTTTGTAACACGTTCTTTCACTCATCAGCATACCTTGGCTATGTTTTCATGTCAATAATGACTGCATTATAAGTTTGTACCATAAGTTATTTAATATTCTATTGTGCATTGTGCTTTTACAGTGTTTCCAAATGTGTACTGTCTATATATAGATCTCTATAAACATATGCAACTATTACTTAGACTAAATTCCTGAAAGAGAAATTGCTGGATTGAAAACTCTATATGTTTTACGTTTTACTATATATTGCCAGAGCAGTCTCACAGAAAGTTTACACCAATTTACATTCTCACCAGAAGAAACCCTGCTCCTTAACCCTCAATGCCACTGGATGCTGTCGATATTTTTAATTTTGGTTAGTCTGGTAGGTGAAAAATGATGTTTCAAATTTTTTTTCGCTTTTCTGTATTTTGCTTTGTTGGCCATTTGTAATTTCTGTCTTTGTGAATTGCTTTTTCCCCATTACTTAGATTGCCTTTTATTGATTTTATTGATTTGAGAGAGTTCTTTGTCGCATAGTGATTTTAACTCTTAGCCATTGAATAAAGTCTTTTTAGTTTATCATTTCCCTTTTAACCTTGTTTATGCTATACATTGTCATGCATTTGCATAGTCAAAGCTATTAGTCTTTTTCCTTATGTATTTTGCCTTTGTGGCCATGCTCAGAAGGATCTTCCAACCTCAAGGTAATAAAGATAGTCTAGAATTTTTTTTAACATTAAAATTTTTAATCCATCTGAAATTTATTTTAGTGTAAGCGGGAAGGTGGAGGTGCCTTTAAATATTATTACTAGATGGTTTAGCCAGTTGTTCCATTATCTGTCATTGAAAGTTATTTTTCCTTAGTGATTTGAAATCATATCTTTATCATATACTAAAGGTCTATTTCTGAAATTTCTCTTTTGTTCTACTGACCTGTTTCTACACCAATACCACCTGCTGTAACTTTAAAATAGGTTTTTAATGCTAAGTAGAAGCAAGTTATCACTCTTTTTTCCTGTTAATTCTCAGCATATTCTTGCCTTTTACTACATATTTATTCATGGATACATGAATATTTTATATAAATTAAAGCATTATTTGGTCAAGTTCCCTCCAAAATCCTAGTATTTTCCTTGGGAGGTGTGTTGAATAGATAGTGTTCCTATCCCAGAACATGGCATGTGTCTCCATTTACTTTTCTTTTGCATTCCTGTCTAGAGTATTCTAGTTTTCAACTTACAGGATGATTTGTAGTTGTGCCTATCTAGATGTTTTGTGATTTTGTTACCCTGAACTCTACCCTACAGTCTCTTACAGCTGGTGTTCTCTTGTCCTGGCAGTCTGCCTTTTTTGGGCAAAGTCACATCAGGAAGGCTTTTCAGCACGATTGTTCACCAGGGTGCCTCCTTGACCCATGCAACGCACAGACCCGTGCTCTGTCAAATGGGGCTTGTCCTGCCCCCATGGGTAGCTCCAGCCACAGACTTTTTAAAAGTAGTTTTTGTTGTAACATCTATAACATAACATAACACTTTAACCCTTTTTAAGCGTACGATTCAGTGGCATTAATCACACTTACAGTGTTGTGCTAGCCTTGCTGTCATCCATTACCAAGAGGTGTTCATTAACCACAGCAGAAACTCTATACCCTGGAAGCAACAGCTCCTCATTCCTTGTCCTTCCCCACCCCAGGCCCTTCTTTTTGTCTCCATGAATTTTCTGATTCTAGAGATTTCATGTAAGTGGAATTATACAACGTTCGTGCTCTTGCCAGCTACTGACTTTTGCCTTTAGTCTTCTTACCTATGAGAGACCTTTTGTCCCTTCCTCGGTGAGAATTAACTTATTATTGCCTCCAGTAGGTTTCCCACTCTTTTGCCCTGCTACTGGACTGACAGCCTCAACCTCTTTTTTTTCTTTCTTTCTTTTTTAAGGAGGTACTGGGGATTGAACCTGGGACCTCATACATGTGAAGCACACGCTCACCCACTGAACCACACCAGCTCCAAGCCTTAGCCTCCTGACTCTTGGGTGTCTTGACCTTGGAATCAGACACCTGGCTACTGTGTCCTCTGAAGGTTTAGGGGACAAGCCAAACTCTCTGAGTAGTGGTCCCCTTGAAGCTCTTTTTTCTAGGCTCGAGCTAAGAAAGACCCCCTTACTTACCCCCATTGTGGTGGGGGATAAAAAATACTCAGCACTCCAACACCTTTCTCCAAAGAACTCCTGTCTTTTTACCCTTGACATTTAAACCTCTCTACCTATGAATGGTTGTTGGACTAAGAGTTTCCAACAAAACCAGTTGGGAATCCTCATTTTAGAATATTGGAGTGTGTGCCACCTGTTATTTTCTTCTCGATTCTTTGGGACTTAGTAAAAAAAAAGACACAATTAGTTCATTTGGGGGGCAAAGGACACAAAAAGCCAGTTCACAGAACTAGAAATACAAATGGCTCTTGAACATAAGAAAGAAAGGTGCTCAAACTCACTTTTAAGAGAAAGGCAAGTAAGATATCAGTTATCACCTATCAGTTGGGAGAAATCCAGAAGTTTGTGTTACTGAAGCTAGTGGGAAATGCCCTCCAGTGTTAGTGGGAATACAGAATGGTACGACCTCTATGGAAGGGAATCTGGCAATATTGACATAATTCCAAATGCCTTTGTCCTTCAATTTAGCAGTCCCATTTCTGGGATCTATCCCATGGACACATTTGCATGTGTTCAAAATGACACACACACATATAAGATTATTGTGACTTTTAAAAATAAGAGCAGAAGCTTAGAAACAAACCAAATGCTTCTCTGGAGGGGTATATTCATCTACACAATGGAACACCATCCAGCTGTTTAAAAAAAAAAAAAAAAGGAATTAGGAAGAACTCCCTGCACTGCAATGGAGAGATTTTTAAGATGTATTGTTAGTGAAAAAAGCAAGATGGCGAACAGCGTATGTTTATATGGTATGCTATCTTTTGTGTAAGAAAGAGGCAGGATGAAAATACATATATTTATATACAGAAACACTGGAAATAACAACTAACTAATGAAAATTGTTAGAAAATGGGGCAAGAGAGAATGGGATGGAAGTGGACAGGGTAATAGTCTTTTCAGTGTTTACCCTTTTCTTTTACATTGATATTAAACATGTAATTATATTGCTATTTAAAACCACAAAAATAAAATTTCATAAGGAAAAAAAAGTGTCCCATTTAATATCCTATTACACATGTGCTGAATCAAAATCTGATGGGTACCACTTGGGTTCCTTCTTAATCTAAACCCAGGACATTTAGGATTTAGATGAGATTGGCTTAACCCTCTATTCAAAACTGAGGGGAGAGTCTAGGACTGTCTCTAAGATTTTTGAAAATTCCATGGATGGGCAGGGGTAGACATATTACGTCCCTGTGATCACCTTTAGGGTGTAGTTTCTGCTTTCTCTGAATCTGTTCAGTTGGTGGAGCTTTCTACCACCCTCTGGGTGGTCCTTGGTTGATATGCATTGACCCCCAGTGGCACTCAGCATCTTTTCATGATTTCCACTCAAAATCTCACCAGGGACGTTTAGATGACGTTAATGGAGTGTATTGGTTTCCTGTTGCTGCTGTAACAAATGACCACAAACATGGTGGCTTAGAACCACACAGATGTACAGTTCTAGAGGTCAGAGTCTGACCTGGGTCTCACTGGTCTAAAATCAAGGTGTCAGCAGGCCTGTGTTCTTTCCTGATGCTCTAGGGAGAATCTGTTTCTTTGCCGTTTCCGGCTTCAAGGGGCTGCTTGCATTCTTTGGCTTGTACTAAAGCTGAAGCCAGCAGATTTGAAGAGATACCTTCAAATCTCTTTCTGACTCTGACACTCCTGCCTCTCTCTTTCCTTTCTAAGGAAGCTTGTGATTACATTAGGCCCACCTGCAATATCCAGGGTGTTCTCCCCATGTCAAGATCCTTAATCACATCTGCAAAGTTCTGCCATGTAAGGTGGCATCTTCACAGGTTCTGGGGATTAGGATGTGGACAACTTTGGGGGTGAGGGTGGGAATTATTCTACCTATCACAGAAAGCATATTTCAAATATGCAAACAATTTAAAAGTGAAAATTCTTGAAATGCAAAACAATTTAGCTATGGCTTACTTTTTTGCTTGTTCATGCCCTAAAGGTCTGCCTTTACCTGAGTAGTTCATCAAAGTATTTTTTGAAACAAAAATAATTTCCTCCCTAAGACTTCTGTTGCCAGCTGTTAATTTAATATATTTTTGAACTTCCAGAAATTTCCCAAAGTTTCTGAATTGCTGAGTGCATTTTTCCTTGTGGCACAGTGCTGATTCAGATTTCTTAAAAATTATTTTTGTGTATCTTTGATAATGGGATTTGGGGAGGCAGGAAGGGAACATATAGGCTCAAGAAATGCTTTAAGTAAAATGAAATATTTTTAAGAGATTTAAGAGCAAAGAGTATATGCTTACAGTCATTTATTAGGCTTCTATTGCCTTGTAATACATCACCACCAATTTAGTGGCTTCAAACAGCATGCAGTTATTATCCCAAAGTTTCTATGGGTCAGGAATCCAGGCGTGATTTAATTGGGGCCTCTGCTCAGAATCTCGCAAGTCTGTAGTCAAGGTGTCAGCCAGGCTTCGTTTTCCTTTAGAGGCTCAACTGGGGAAGAATTCCCTTCTAAGCTCATTCAAGTTGGCAGAATTCATTTCTTTTAATGCATTATCTCCTTCACTTCTTACTACTACCCTTTGAAAGCAGCTACTATTAGTATATCCGGTTTGTGATGAGGACCCTAAGGCTCAGAAAGGTTAAGTGCGTTGTCCAAAATAAGTGGAGAGGCTGGAAGCCAGGCTGCCTAATTCTAGAACTGACACGACTGGGCTCAACACCATTCTGCCTTCTTGCTAAAGAAGCCCAGAGCCTAGAAAGGGGCCCTTGGAAGGCAGTACAACTCCCACACTGGGCAAGGAGGATGGTGACCAGGCCAGAGAAGGTAAATGTCCACATTGCCTGTAGCCCCATAAAGTAAATGGTGCATGGGGCCTGAAGTCTCCAGTCTAAATCCCACCAGCTTCCTGAGTCTGACTAGGCTTCCTGTGATGTGTCTTCATGGACCTTCTTACTGGATTTCTTGCAGAAAGTTAATACATAGTCAATTGGCCTGAATGTCAGATTGTGTTTGGTGCATCCAAACCAGCTGCCTAGACTAGATGTTCAGAGGGCAGAGTTATCTTCATCTGGGGGGTTGGGAGGCCTCAAGGAAGGCTGCACTTTAGAGGTCATCCTTGATCTGGATTATGAAGGATAAGTAGAACTGCACCAGGAGAGCATAGTCATTTTCAGCTCCTTTAAGGACCCCACCTTCCTCCTCCAACCAGCACCAAACCTTATCAATTTTACTTTCACAATTTGGTCTTTCTCTCTTTAGTATCACATACCTTCCCCCCAAGACTACTGACAAGGTAAGAGTGATCTTCAGCCCATGTCATTCTTCCACTTAAAAACTTAAAAATTAGGGGAAGTGGAGGTGGCTCAATCCCTTGGGCACCCACCTACCACATGGGAGGACCTGGGTTCGGTTCCTGTGCCTCCTAAAGAAGACGAGCAAGACAGCGAGCTGACAAGATGGGCACAACAAGATGACACAACAAGAAAACACAATGAGGGAAGCGGCTGTGGCTCAATCAGTTGGGCTCCTGTTTACCATATGGGAGGCCCTGGGTTCGTGTCCCGGGGCCGCCTTGCGAAGGCAGGCTTGCCCACATGCCACGGAGAGCTACCAGCCCGCAAGTACTGCAGAGTGCTGCCTGGCCCGCAAGCGCTGTGGAGAGCTGACTCAGCAAGGTGACACAACAAAAAGGGAGACAAGTAAAAACAAAGAAAAGCATGCAGCGAGTGAATGCAGAGAGCAGACAACAAGCAAGCCACAAGGGGGGGAGGGAAATAAAAATAAATATCGACACACAGAAGAACACACAGTGAATGGACACAGAGCAGACAGCAAGCAAGCCACAAGGAGGGGGGGATGAAAAAACAACAACAAGAGACAACAAGCAGGGAGTGGAGGTAGCTCAAGCGATTGAGCACCTCCTTCCCACATGGAGGTTCCTGGTTTGGATCCTGGTGCCTCCTAAAAAAATGAAGATGAGCAGACAGTGAGTGGAAATCAACGAGGCAGGGGGTGGGGTGGAGAAATAAAGCAATAAAATAAGTCTTTAAAAAAACCAAACAAACCCGCCCCCAAACTTAAAATGTCCACATAAAAACTTGTACCTGAATGCTCATAGCAGCATTATTCCTTGTAGCCAAAAAAAAGAAACAAGCCAAATGTCCATCAATTGATGACTAAAATGTAATATAAACCATATAATGGAATATTATACAGCCATACAGAATTGAAGTACTGATACATGCTAAAATGTGGACAAACTTTGAAAACACTGTGCCACATGAAAGAAGCCAGACACACCAGGCCACCTAGTAGGATTCAATTTATATGAAATGTCCAGAACAGGCAGATTTACGGAGACAGAAAGTAGACTAGTGCTTGCTGAAACTGGAGTGATGGGAGGATGAGGAGAGACTGCTAATGGGCACAGAATTTCTTTTGGGGTGATGAAACTGTCCTAAAATTATACAGTGGTGATGGTTGAACGAGTCTGTAATTATACTAAAAACCACTGAATTGTGTCCTTTGAAAGGGTGGTTTTTTATGGTGTGCGAAAAATATCTCAACAAAGCTGGTACATATTAAAACAAAACAAAACTTAAAATAGTTCCTCACTTCCTCCCAGAACGCTCTCAAACGTCAGCACGCAACAGCTTCAGCTGAAGGGTGTGTGAAGATGTGAAGACAGACTGCTGAGCCCACTGCCTGAGTTTCAATTCACTTGGTCTGGGGTGGAGCCGAGAATCTGCATTTCTTACCAGTTCCCAGCTGGTGCTGATGCTGCCTGCCAGGGACCGCACTTCGAAAACCACCCTCCCAGATAAAAGCTTTTGAACCTGGCGTGCAAAGCTTTCTTGACTTGTATCACCCGGATCCTACTCACTCTTTCAAGACCAGGCCCCAAATGTCACCGTCTACCAACCCTCCCTCAATTCCTTCTTCAGCATTTTGTACTTACTTGCAACGAAATGCCCCACAGTAGTGTAATTTGTTTGGTTTTGCGTGTGTTTTTCCTGCTGGACCAGGGGGTCACAGCCCTTGATGCAAACTAGAATCATCTGGGGGGGGGCACGGGGGGCGGGGTTCAACAATACCCACGGCCTGGCCCCACCCCTAGAGAGTCGGGCTTAATTTAATCAGGTGGTTTTCCAGGGATGGAAACTGCTGCCATGGACCACAAAACCCAGAAAGGCAGTGTCTCTGCCGTAGCCATCGTTTTGCCCCTGGTGCCCAGTATAGGGTTTGGCAGAAGGTGACACTCAGTCAATGTTTGCTGGATGGAAGAGGGACCATGGTTTACATCCTTTGTCGTAATGGGCTCCATCCTCTGCTTTTGATTATTTACAGAACTCCAGCAGAGGACCTCAACGAGTGCCCCCACCTCTGATTATTTCTAGGACCCCCCTTCAAAGTGCCTCTTTCCTGTTCTCTGTCTCCTGTTGCAGCTCCTACTTGTGCCTGTTCATCGCCTAAAGGCCCCGTGGAGGTCTCGCTGCTGTCCCTGGCCATGGCAGCACAGCAAAGCCCGTGCATACCATCCAGGCACTGGGCTCCTCTGTTAGTCACCAGATCTTCTGTTCATCTCGTGACATCCCAAGCCACAGTGATCATCCCAAGACAAATCAGGTCCTGGACACTGAGCCCACTTCCAAGTCCATGGGTCTACTCTTCACTGGAAGGCACGGTGCCCTCGGGGCAGAGGGGGTCACTTGTGGCTGGGAGAGCCATAGTCTCCCTGCCCCAAGCACCAGCCCCTGCCTATCTCAGCCACCAACCGTACTGCCGCGCCCTTGGCTCTGGAGAGTCCTGGGGTTGGGGAGAACCTTTACGTTCTTCAGCTCTGGTCCCTGGAGTTCTTGAAGCCTTGAATCTGCCAAACCCACCAAGACTTAGAATGGCCACTTCCCGGACTCTGGAGCAGAACCAACCACTTGGGGCCAGACACTGGGCTTCCCTGAGTTTGGCAGATGCAGACATCTGCAGACCACACTTAGAGATCCTGCAGCCTCCTAATCCAAAAAGAAAAAGGGTGCAGTCACCCCTCGGGCTGAAGTGTGGTTTGCTGGCCTGGCGGGGGAGCAGCCGCGGCAGGCCAAGCCGCTGCCCCCATAATAGGGTGGCTGGTCGGACTCACCGCCACCCCTGAAGGGAGCTCGGCATGGGCGCAGAGTGCCCTCAGGTCTCCCCTTCTCGGCAGCCATGCTTCCGCCGCCGCCCTTCCTCCCGGATGGCGCCACACGATGCCTGTGGGGTGGCACCCTTCTTCTTCTTTCTCCCTGCGCAGGCGCAGGGCGGAAAATTCCAGTCTGCCCTTTTCCCCTCCCCCGACAGCAGCAACAGCCAGGCGTGGGCGGAAAAATCCAGTCTGCCCTCTACCCCAGCAACAGCAGCCACCAATCACTAAACCCTGCCACTTCCCCCAGCAACAGCAACAGCCAATCCCTAATCACCACCCCTCCCCCGTCCAGTACTGCCCACTGACCTTTCTCCGGCAACCAATCAGAGCAGGGCGTGGCTTCGACCAATCAGCCTTCCCCAGCCCCTATAAAACTGTTGCCTCTCCCTCAATAAAGTGGACTTGCGTGTTTACCTTGTCTCCGTGGTAGTTCTTCTGCCGTGCGCCCTCCAGTCCTGAGAGCCCCCAACAAGGGCCTGGCCTCCCTTGTCCCCAGTTTGTCGCCTGCTTCTCCGGGCGACCCCTTCGTCGCCGGCTTCGCCGGGCGACCCCGTCAGCCGAACCGCGCAACCCCTGTGAGACCGACCCCTCGTCTGCTGCCGGACCGACCCCTCGTCCCAAGCGGGACCGACCCCTTGTCCTAAGCTGGACCGACCCCTCGTCCGCAGCCAGTCCCCACCTCTACCGACCGAGCAAGCCGCCGCAAAAGGGGACACGTGCCCATGGACCCAGAGAACTGGTGTCCTTTACCTCCCTCAGGTCTCTGTGGCTCACTCAAATGAACACACTGGGGAAGACCCAGTTGCCTTCCTGAAGCCTTAGGGCCCTGGACCTTTCGACCCCAGCAGCCGTGGTCCTCCTCCTACAGAGTAGAACTTTGCCTTAGGCTTTTGCTCTAAAGTCAAGATGCTCTGCCAGAAGGACCCAGGAATACTGCAGCATTTAAAAGTTTATAATGGTGAGTGTATGACTAAGGACCCCAACTTTTTGCTATCAGCTGGAGTCTGCTCTCAGGTTCTGGAAGGCTACTCACAGTTCCTGAGGCCACCTGCAGTTGTTTTCCATGTGGGATTTCTCAATGTGATGGCTCAATTCATCAAGCCAACAAGGACAAGCTCTGACCTCAGAGTCTTTCACCTGATTGAACCAGGCCCCCCCAGGATAACCTCCCTTTTAATTAACTCAAAATCAACAAATTTGAGCCCTCACCTTTGCCGTATTCTATTGGTTACAAGCAAGTCACAGGTCCCACTCATGCTCAAGGGGAAGGGATTAAACAGGTTGTGACACCAGGGGGCAGGGATTGTGGGGACCGTTTTGAAATTCTGCCCATCACAAATCACTAAAGCAAAAGGACCTACTTCTGGAGTGAAGGAGACAATCTGCCTTTCCTGAAGGCACCACAAAGCTGAAGAGCCTTGGGAAGTTGACCATGTGTGTTGGAAGCTACTTGTATTGGAGGCTGACTATGAGTTGTAGGCTTACTGTGAGTTGGCAACTGACTGTACACTAGAGGCTGACTGTGTGTTGGAGACTCAATGTGTACTTTGGAGACTGTGTTGGAGGCTGACTGTGTGTTGGAAGTTGACTGTGTTTATTTTGCACTTGGTACTTGTGACTCTGGTCTGTATTGATTGTACTGCACGCCTAGCTTTCTAAGACTGACCAACCAGGTCATTGTCCTAAGCCCCTGCCTGTGCCTGTGTCCCCAGCTAGTCCTTTCTGGCTGGCTCAGCTTGTTTGGGTATCTCAGCTAGGTTGTTGCCCTCAATCCCAGGTAGAGGTTCAGCTCATTTGCCTGTATTTGGGGGAATTCAGTGATTAAGTTTCCAAAATGTTTTACCTTTTTTAGCTATATGTTTTGCATATTTGCTTACTTGGTTAACCACCATTCTGCATTCTGGTAAAGTGAAAGGAAAAAGAATTGTTCAGTTAAGCAACAGGAAAGAGAGCTTATTTTGAGAAGGTACTTTCCGAGAGAAACGAGAGACTGAGTCCAAAGGAAAGCCCAGCTCTACCGAACTTTCCAGGTTATCCTGACTGAGAAGGTCCAAAATTCTCTGGTATCAGTGACTGCCCAATCTAATCCCAAGGACGCGCCTCAGGAACTCTGTTCTGAGGGTGGTGACAGGGCATTACAGCCAGTTTTATCTACTTTTATACAGTTTATAGTGAAGACTGAGAGTGAAAGGAAACATTTTTTTAAATCATCCATGACACAAGGGGATGAGATTTGATGTTCCATAAAAGAAATCATAGCTCAAGTTAGTCTGAGTTACACCGCATTTTAGAAATGGCCCAAACTAGTATATATGCCACATACTCTAAAAACAAAGTGTGTTGACTGTTTCTTAATATTCCCAGGAATAGACCTGCTGAGTCATCACAGTTTCTTTTTTTTTTTTTTTTTTAACTGCGAGGTTCCCGAATGTTATTGTCCAAATAGCTTGCAGTTGCCTTGGGCGCACCCTAGAGCCTGCCTGTCCCCTGGAGAACACATTACTGACACTTCTCTCTGCTGAGTACAAAGTCTTACATCGGCTGCCCTGGAATGAGTGAGCCAGGTTTTACCCTTTGGATAGAGCTGTCTCCTCAGAATTGCCAGCCTACAAAGGGCGAGAGGAACAGTGGCAAATGGGGAGGGAAAGATGAGACTGAACAAGTGGGTGAACATCTCCAGCAGAACAGGACAAGCTGATGCGTGCTCTGTTGTCTGGCCTTTAAGATCCCATCAGTGAGTTTCTAGGTCTTCGCAGGATGCCCTGACGCAAGTCCTTAAGTGCCCACAGATGAGTCTTTGGCCTTGTCAGTAATGAATATAGAATTGCATTGTTCATATTCCCTTCTTTAATTGTTCCACCCTTGCCAGTGCCCCACTCTCCCCACCCTCAGCTACCTACAATTCCCTTAAGGCCAGGGACTTATGAAGTTCCCAAGAGTGTCTGGCACACAGTGAGCCCTCCTTCGGGGGTTGTTATTATTGTTGTGTAGACCTTGTTGACTCTTGGTATAGTCCATGGTATACAATAGGTGTTTAGTCCAATCTAGCAAAATTTCTTCCTTAGCAACCCATATCTATCTGCACCATCTTTGTCCTAAATCAAGCTGATACCTCACACCTATTGCCTCCCATTTGTTTCCATATGCCCATCTCAAATTTACTCAAGGGCTTTCATTCCACTTAAAATCCAAACTCCTTACTGGAGCCTAGATGGCCTTGTATCATCTGGCCCTGGCAAAGCTCTCCAAACTAATCTCATTCTCTCCCTCTATTTTACTGCCATATTGGTGGTACTTTATAAATGAACTCCCTTACACACACTTTTGAAAAATTGTAAAGTTAATTTATGCCTAACTTAAAAATTCAGGCTGTATAAAATGTGCAGAGAGGAAAGTAAATAGTACCTGACTCTCTAAGTCTTATCCATTCCCAATCCTCACAAATACAAACTTGGGCATGTTTTGTTTTTGTTTTTGTATATCCATCTAGTAGTTTTCATAGCCTTTTCTTCTTCTGCAATTCGCTTGCACATAATATATCTTGTCAAATCATCACCATTTAAACTTGCCATTTTTTGTTTTGTGTTTTGAACTTTTTCACCAGTCTTATATGCTCTCATTTGTGTGCATGTATAGTTCTATGAATTTTGTGCAGATTCATGTAATCAGCATAACAATCAGGATAGAGAACTTTTCCGTCATCAAGAGGCTCCCTTCTATTTTTAAAATTGTGATAACATATGTACAATATAAAATTTCCTATTTTAACCCCTTCAAGCATACAGCCCAATGGCATTAATTACTTATCCAATATTGTACTACCATTATGGCCATCTGTTACCAAAACTTTCTCATCACCCCAAACAGAAACTCTGTATCCATTAAGTGTTAACTCCCTATTCCCCCTAAACCTCATTCTTGGAAACCTGCAATCTACTTTTGATTTCTATGAATTTGTATATTCCAGATATTTCACAAAAGTGAAATAATATACCATCTGTCCTTTTCTGTCTGACTTATTTCATTTGACATGATATCTTCAAGTTTCGTCTGTGTTGTACAAATATCAGAATGTCATTCCTTTTTATAGCTGAATAATTTTCTATTGTAGTATATATGTTGTTTATCCATTCATCTATTGATGGACATTTGGGCCGCTTCCACCTTTGGCTATTGTGAATAAGTCTGCTAAGAACATCGACGTACAAATATCTGTTCGTGTCCCTGCTTTCAATTCTTTGGGGTCAATACCTAGAAGTGAGGTTGCTGGGAGAATAATAGTTCTATGTTTGACTTTTTGAGGAACTAGGGGTGATGGACTCCCTCGACTTTTGTTTATTCAGAAGTGTCTTAATCTCTGTTATTTTTGAATGATGATTTTGCAGGACACGGGATTCTTGGTTGGCAATTTTTTTTCATCTTTCAGAACTTTGCATATGTCATCTCAGTGCCTGCTTGCCTCCATGGTTTCTGATGAGTAACTGGCACTTAATCTTATTGAGGCTATAGCGTTCTATAGAAGACTCTGCGAGCAGCTTGCACATGCAGGACAGTTCTTGAACAGCAGTCCTGCAAGGAATGTCCTGGTTTGGTCCTTCATGCTGCCACCAGGCAGACTGGCACAAACATACATGCTCCCAGTGTGTACATGGGGGTTACTCTGCTCACTCTGGAACTGACACCGGGGAGTGACAATGCACTGGACTGGGGAGGGAAAGGGGGGAGGCCAACAAGGGTGCCATGAGGTTTTCCTACTGTTTTGGGTTTTTTTTATTCTTATTTTGGAAATACTGGGTCCAGAGATTGAACCTGGTACCTTGTATGTGGGAAGCTGGCACTCAACCACTGAGCCATATTGGCTCCCCTGAGTTTTTGTTGTTGTTGTTTGTTGTTTGCTTTTTTGTTTTTAGGAGGCACATGGAAACCAAAACTGGGACCTCCCATGTGGGAAGCAGGTGCTCAATGACTTGAGCCACATCTGCTCCACCCTACCATTTTTATGTTGCCTTTTTCTTGATTTGGCACTTGCCTTGTTACTGTAACCCTAACTATTTTCTGGAGCTCTGAGAAAGAGGGCCCTGCCAGGTTTTGCTTGTTGTTTGAAGCTTCTGTGTGGGAGGTCATCTGGAGCGTCTCACTTCGCCAACTTGGTGACCAGCCCTGTGTTTTTGGCTCTACCGACTTGGGGTGGAGTTTCCATCCCACCAAACTGGAACAGAGGAGGGAAGGAGTGTGTCTTGGTTGAAATACCACCGAGTATAAATTAAAAAATTATTTTTTATTTTTTTACCAGTTTTGCTAGGAAGCAGGTGTATAGAGCTGCTCAAATTTGTCATGCTGGAAGTAGAACTTCCCATATTCTTTTTAAAAATAAAATTTTATTGAAGTATAACTTACATAAAATTGTACAAATTAAAATTAATCAGGCTTATAAATAGTCACAGTGAATACATTCATGTAACTTATGTAAAGTAGAACACCACATTCTAGAAGCTACCCTGTCCCCCGGTGAACATTGTCACTATTCCCTTACACTCCCTAAAAATAACCACTATCCTTTTATTACCATCAATGCATCAGTGAATTTTTCTTGTTTTTGAACTTTATATAAATGGAATGGTACAATTTGCATTATTTTATACCTGGCTTCTTTTGCTCAGTAGTAATTTTTTTGAGATTTATTCAGCTGTTGCACATAGCTGCAATTCATTCATTTTTATTGGTTGTAAACTATTACATAGTATGAGTATACTCCAATGTATTTACCTATTTTACTATTGATAGACATTTGAGTGGTATCTTATTCTGGTTTTATTTTGTACTTCAAGGAAGACTGATGATGTTGAACACTTTAAAAATATATTTTATTGGCAATCAAGATATCTTCATTTGTGGAAGTCCTTTATTTTTCCTGTTTTTCTATTGAGCTGCCTTTTTATTATTATTAATTTGAGCTATATGGCAAATATTTTCTCTCAACCTGTGGTTTGCCTTTTTCTCACTCTTAATAGTGCCCTTTGATGAACCTAAATTTTAAATTTCAGTGTAATGCAATTTATCAGTTATTTCCCTTTGTGGTTAATGCATTTTGTGCCCTGTTTAAGAAGCCATTATTTATCACAAGATCATAAAATTATTCTCCAGAGACGTCTTTTTAAATTTTACGTATGGACTGATGATACTGTAATTGATTTTTGTATATTATGTGAGATAAGGTTCAAGACTTATTTTTCCAATAACTGCCCTAGCACAATTTATCGAAACACCATCCTTTTCCATTGTTCTGTAGTTTTATTTATGTCATGAATCAAGGGATTATATATTTATAATATATAAATTATATCTATATTATCATCTTATTATATCTTATTATTTATTTATTTATTCTATTTGTTTCTCCCCCGCCCCAGTTGTCTGTTCTCTGTGTCCATTTGCTGCGTGTTCTTTTGTCCGCTTCCATTGTTGTCAGTGTCACGGGAATCTGTGTTTCTTTTTGTTGCATCATCTTGTTGTGTCAGCTCTCTGTGTGTGTGGCGCCATTCTTGGGTAGGCTGCACTTTCTTTCGTGCTGGGTGGCTCTCCTTAGGGGGCACACTCCTTGCGCGTGGGGCTCCCCTATGTGGGGGACACCCCTGCATGGCAGGGCACTCCTTGCGTGCATCAACACTGCTCATGGGCCAGCTCCACACGGGTCAAGGAGACCCAGGGTTTGAACCACGGACTTCCCATGTGGTAGATGGATTGCCCTAACCACTGGGCCAAGTCCGCTTCTCTTATTATATCTTTTTTTAAAATTAAATTAAATTTAATTTTTTAATTATCTTTTTTTAAAGTTTAATAGATTACACAAAACGTTACATTAAATAACATAAGAAGTTCTCATATACCCCACTCCCCACCCCGCAACCCCATCATTTTTTTAATTGTATTTTTTTGAAGATACATAAATCACAAAAAAGCTTACATTAAAAAATACAAGATGTTCCCATATATTCTACAACCACCCCACCACAGTCCTCCTACATTAACAACCTCTTTCTTTCTTTCTTTCTTTCTTTTTTTTTAATATTACATTCAAAAAATATGAGGTCCCATTCAACCCTACCGCCCCCACCCCCCACTCCTCTCACAGCAACACTCTCTCCCATCATCATGACACATCCATTGCACCTGGTAAGTACATCTCTGGGCATCACTGCACCCCAAAGTCAATGGTCCACATCATAGCCCACACTCTCCCACGTTCCATCCAGTGGGCCCTGGGGGGATCTACAATGTCCCATAGTTGTCCGTGAAGCACCACCCAGGACAACTCCAAGTCCCAAAAACGCCTCCCCATCTCATCTCTTCCTCCCATTCCCCGCACCCAGCAGCCACCATGGCCACCCTTCCCACACCAATGCCACATTTTCTCTGTGGACATTGGATTGGTTGTGTTCATTGCACATCTATGTCAAGTGGGGGCTTAGATTCCACATGGATACTGGATGCAATCCTCCTGTTTTCAATTGTAGGCACTCTAGGCTCCATGCTGTGGTGGTTGACCTTCTTCAACTCCATTTAGCTGAGTGGGGTAAGTCCAATAAATCAGAGTGTAGGAGCTGAAGTCTGTTGAGGCTCAGGGCCTGGCTATCATATTGTCAGTCCAGAGATTCAAATCCCCTAAATATATCTTAAACCCCAACACCAACAACAATTCCAGTAAAGTAGCACGAAAGTCTTGTGAAAAGAGATCCCATCTGAGTCCCGTTCCATCACGCAGAAACACCAGCTCCAAAGAAGGGCCATCTGACATGGCAGTGAACCCCATCTGCCATGACCATAGAACCCGTGGGTCTCTTTATCCCTCAAAAGAACCAATACCTGGGGTTGTATCTACTTTATCTGTCTCTTAGACTCTGCTCAGTTGTGCATAAGGGCAATCCTTCTGACAACCTCCAGACTCTTTTTTAGAGACTCGTAGCCATATAAACTCATTTCTCCTTTCCATTTCCCCCTTACATTAGGTCAAACAGCATTTTAAAGTCATGTTATTATATGTAGACAGGGATATTCTGCTGATCCGCATTGAACCTTTAATTCAAGGTCATTTTCTAGTTGCATCTTCAGCTGGTATGTGGTAGTGATCCCTCGGTGCCAGGGAGGCTCATCCCCGGGTGTCATGTCCCACGCTGGGGGGAATGCACTGCATCTACATGCTGAGTTTGGCTTCGAGACTGGCCACATTTGAGTAACATGAAGGCTGTCAGGAGGAAACTCCCAGGCACAATGCTGCTCTAGGCCTTGTTCTTATTGCAGGCGTATAGGCTCACAAGCATAGTCATTAGTATCAGTAGCCCACTGTTGGACCCTCATTCCTTCCTGGTTCTTACCGTTGCACCTGGGGGACTGCTGCTGCTCCCCTAGGGACCACGACAGAGCTCCCCGGCCAGGAACCCAGTACCCCCCCAGCTGTTGTTTTTAATTGTTTCCACTATGAGTATATCTAAACATTACCATGCATCCTGGATATATGCCCTGTATAACTCCCTGTCAACCATATATAGCCTGTCAATAACATCCCATACCAGTATTCCTCTGCCGCCATTGTTGAACCACTCTGTGATCCAAAACTTCCTGTAAAGTGAATCCCAATATAATGTCAGTTTCCCTTACTAGTAAAATGGAATATAGCGATGAGTTTAAAGGTTAGATCTAGAGTACATATTGATTTGGAAAAATTTCTACATCCTATCCTTTTCTTTTCTTTTTTCCTAGTTATTGAGCTTCTCTTCACAAGAGTCTTAGATCACAGTAATTCATATATACAATATACAGTATTCCCACACATCCACCATAAAACCTTTTCCCTTCCACAGCGATAATCTTTTAACTTATTCATATCATATTTACTGAAACTGATGTACAGACTCCGAAACAATAGCTTTCAAACAAGGTGACATCTGTGCTTACATTGTGGTCCATACTTTAGGATATACAGTTTTCTAAATTTTTTCGTTATCCTATGTTTTACATTATGCTTTACATTATTAGTCTGTCGTCCCCTATATGTTTTTGTTGTAATATTACATGTTTTATATTCATCCTCGTGTACTCTCGCGAAACTCCTCTCTTGCCCCCACATTTACCTTGGTTCCATCCATTCAACATCCATTTTCCCCTCCCCTTGGGGCCCACAGCGACAGCCAATCTCCATTTCCCAAGGAGCCACGTCCAGAGATACTTGCAGCAGTATTCCGGGCCTGACGTGCTCAACTGCCCTAATGCCCTGGGAGCCACCCTTTCTCTCGAGAGAAACAGTTCTCTCTATTTGATGGCATTAGTCCTCCCCAGGATGTGGGTCCACCCCAACTCTCACTTCTTGGGTCTCTACCCAATGGTACAACCCACCCTGGCAAAACGAGCCTCCAGACATTCCCCAGGAGTCCGTCCCGCATCAGAACATCACCTCCGAGCATCCTAAACAGGTAACCCTCCTAATTATATTTTGATACGATTTTCTCAGCATTTTACTCTCAACCAACACCTGACACTCTCCTATGTTCGTATGTTGCCTCTCCCTCCCCCCAATTTTTTGGGCAATATTACCCCTCCGCCCATCCCCAGCCCCCCTCAAACCCACAAAGCCCCACCCAAAGGCAACCTCTTGCCCCCATTTTATCTCTTCTTTGTGGTCATACTTACCGCCTGCTCATCATAGATTCCACCCCTGCAGACGTCAGCTCACATCCTTCCTCCACCCTCCGATTTCCTGTAAGCCTATTTTCCAGTCTCTAGCTCTCTGAGGCAGGTTGCTTATTTCATATCATTGAGGTCATGTAGTATTTGTCCTTCAATGCCTGGGTTGCTTCACTCAACATAAGGTTCTCAAGATGCATCCATGTTATCACGTGTGTTTGTAGTGTATTTGTTCTTACAGCCGAGTAGTATTCCATTGTGTGTATATACCACATTTTATTGATCCACTCATCTGTTGATGGGCATTTGGATTGATTCCAACTTTTGGCAATAGGGAACAATGCTGCTATGAACATTGGTGTACATATATCGGTTTGTGTCCTTGTTTTCAGTTCTGATGGGTATATACCCAGCAGTGGTATTGCTGGGTCATATGGCAAATCTATGGTTAGTTTTTTGAGAAACCACCAAACTGTCTTCCAGAATGGTTGGATCCTTCTGCATTCCCACCAGCAGTGGATGAGTGTTCCCCTTTCTTCACATCCTCTCCAGCATTTGTATTCTTCTGTTTTTTTCATAGCTGCCAATCTTATGGGAGTAAGATGGTATCTCATTGTAGTTTTGATTTGCATTTCCCTGATAGCTAGAGATTTGGAGCATTTCTTCATGTGCTTTTTAGCCATTTGTATTTCTTCTTTTGAGAAGTGTCTGTTTAAATCTTTTTCCCATTTTTTAAATGGGTTGCTTATCTTTTTATTTTCAAGATATATGAGTTCTTTATGTATGCAAGTTATAAGTCTCTTATCAGATATATGGTTGCCAAATATTTTCTTCCATTGTGTGGGTTCCCTTTTTACTTTCTTGAAAAACTCCTTTGAGGTGCAGAAGGCTTTAATTTTGAGGAAGTCCCATTTATCTATTTGTTCTTTTGCTGCTCGTGCTTTTGGTGTGATATTCATGAAGCCATTTCCTATTACAAGGTCCTGTAGATGTTTCCCTACACTGCTTTCCAAGGTCTTTATGGTCTTGGCTCTTATATTTAGGTCTTTGATCCATCTTGAGTTGATCTTTGTATGAGGTGTGAGATGGTAATCCTCTTTCATTCTTCTACATATGGCTATCCAGTTCTCCAGGCACCATTTGTTGAATAGGCCATTCTCTCCCAGTTGAGAGGGTTTGGTGGCTTTATTGAATATTATATGGCTATATATATGAGGTTCTATATCAGAACTTTCAATTTGATTCCATTGGTCTGTGTGTCTCTCCTTATGCCAATACCATGCTGTTTTCACTACTGTAGCTTTGTAGTATGTTTTGAAGTCAGGTAGTGTGATTCCTCCAATTTCGTTTTTCTTTTTCAATATGTCTTTGGCTATTCGGGGCCTCTTTCCTTTCCAAATAAATTTCATAGTTAGTTTTTCTAGTTCCTTAAAGAAGGCTGTGTTGATTTTTATTGGGATTGCATTGAATGTGTAGATCAGTTTTGGTAGGATAGACATCTTAATAATATTCAGTCTTCCTATCCATGAAGAAGGAATATTCTTCCATTTATTTAGGTCTTCTTTGATTTCCTTGAACAGTCTTGTATAGTTCCCAGTGTATAAGTTTTTTATCTCTTTAGTTAAATTTATTCCTAAGTATTTGATTTTTTTATTTACTATTGTGAATGGTATTTGTTTCTTGATTTCCTCCTGATCTTGCTCATTATTGGTGTACAGAAATGCTACTGATTTTTGCGCATTGATCTTATAACCTGCGACTTTACTAAACTCATTTATGAGTTCTAGAAGCTTTGTTGTAGATCTCTCAGGGTTTTCTATGTATAGGATCATGTTATCTGCAAATAATGAAATTTTGACTTCTTCCTTTCCAATTTGAATGCCTTTTATATCTGGTTCTTGCCTCAGTGCTCGAGCAAGTACTTCTAAGACAATGTTAAATAGGAGCGGAGACAATGGGCATCCTTGTCTTGTTCCTGAGTTTAGAGGGAAGGATTTTAGGATTTCTCCATTGTAAACAATGTTGACTATAGGTTTTTCATATATACTCTTTATCATGTTCAAAAAATTTCCTTGTATTCCGATCTTTTGGAGTGTTTTTATCAAGAAAGGGTGCTGTATTTTGTCAAATGCTTTTTCTGCATCTCTAGATATAATCATGTGACTTTTTTCCTTCAATCTGTTTATATGGTGTATTACATTGATTGATTTTCTTATGTTGAACCATTCTTGCATACCTGGAATAAATCCCACTTGGTCGTGATGTATAATTCATTTAGTGTGTTGTTGAATATGATTAGCAAGTATTTTGTTAAGTATTTTTGCAGCTAGGTTCATTAGAGAAATTGGTCTGTAATTTTCCTTTCTTGTGGTGTCTTTGTTTGGCTTTGGTACTATGGTAATGTTGGCATCATAGAAGGAGTTCGGCAATGTTCCTTCTGTTTCGATTTTTTGGAAGAGTTTCAGCAGGATTGGTGTTAGTTCTTTCCGGAAGGTTTTGTAGAATTCACCTGTGAAGCCATCTGGCCCTGGGCTCTTCTTAGTTGGGAGATTTTTAATGACTGATTCTATCTCTTTGCTTGTGATTGGTTTGTTAAGATCATCAATTTCTTCTTTCGTCAATATGGGCTGCTTATGTGTTTCTAGGAATTTGTCCATTTCCTCTAAATTGTCATTTTTGTTGGAATATAGTTTTTCAAAGTATCCTCTTATGATAGTTTTTATTTCTGTGGGGTCAGTGGTGATATCACCTTTCTCATTTCTTATTTTGTGTATTTGTATCTTCTCTCTTTTTTTCTTTGTTAGTCTCGCTAAAGGTTTGTCAATTTTGTTGATCTTCTCAAAAAACCAGCTCTTGGTCTTGTTTATCTTTTCAAGTGCTTTCTTATTTTCTATTTCATTTAGTTCTGCTCTTATCTTTGTTATTTCCTTCCTTCTTCTTCCTGTTGGGTTACTTTGTTGTTGTTTTTCTAATTCCTTCAAATGTGCAGTTAGTTCTTCAATTTTTGCTCTTTCTTCTTTTTTGATATATGAATTTATGGCTATAAATTTCCCTCTCAGTACTGCTTTTGCTGCATCCCATAAATTTTGGTATGTTGTGTTATCATTATCATTTGTTTCAAGATAGTCATTGATTTCTTTTGATATTTCCTCTTTGACCCACTGTTTTTCTAAGAGAGTGCTGTTTAATTTCCAAATCGTGGTGTGAAATCTGGGCCTCTGTCCCTTGCAAATTTCCAGCTTCACTCCACTGTGGTCAGAGATATTGTTTTGTATGATTTCGATCTTTCTGAATTCATTAAGCCTTTCTTTGTGGCCTAGCATATGGTCTATCTTGGAGAATGATCCATGTGCGCTTGAGAAAAATGTATATCCTGCTGTATTTGGGTATAATGATCTATATATGTCTATTAGATCCAGCTCCTCTAATATACTGTTCAAATGTTTTGTTTCTTTAGTGATTCTCTTTTGAGATGTTCTGTCCAGAGTTGATAGTGGTGTATTAAAATCCCCCACTGTAATTGTAGATGCATCTATTTTTTCACTTAGTTTTTCCAGCGTTTGCCTCACATATTTAGAGGCACCCTTGTTAGGAGCATAAATATTTATGATTGTTCGATCTTCTTGACAGATTGTCCCTTTCACTAAAATGTAGTATCCTTCTTTGTCTCTCACAATTGTTTCACATTTAAAGTCTATTTTGTCTAATATTAATATAGCTACTCCTGCCTTTTTTTGGTTATTGTTTGCTTGTATGATTGTTTTCCAGCCATTCACTTTCAACCTCCATGAGTCTCTGGGTCTAAGATGTGTCTCTTGTAGACAGCATATAGATGGGTCATATTTCCTTATCCAATGTCCCAGTCTGAATCTTTTGATAGGTGAGTTTAATCCGTTGACATTCAGTGTTATTACTTTCAAGGAATTATTTGTGTTAGCCATATTTTGATTGGATTTGTGTTTGTCATGTTTTGTTTGTATTTTTTTTCCTTCTATTTTTGTCTTTTTTGTTGCTCTTACACTCTCCTCCAACTCTGCCTGTCCTGTTTTTTCCTTTCTTCCTGCAGAACTCCCTTTAGAATTTCTTGAAGGGGAGGTTTCTTGTTGGTATACTCTTTCAGTTTCTGTTTATCTGCGAATATTTTGAACTCTCCATCATTTTTGAATGCTAGTTTAGCTGGATAGAGTATTCTTGGTTGGAAATTTTTTTCCTTTAGTACCTTGACTATATCATACCACTGCCTTCTTGCCTCCATGGTTTCAGATGAGAAATCAGCACTTAATCTTATGGAGCTTCCCTTGTATGTGATGGTTTTCTTTTCTCTTGCTACTTTTAGAATTTTCTCTTTGTCTTGAGCATTGGATAATTTGTATGTGATGGTTTTCTTTTCTCTTGCTACTTTTAGAATTTTCTCTTTGTCTTGAGCATTGGATAATTTGTATGTGATGGTTTTCTTTTCTCTTGCTACTTTTAGAATTTTCTCTTTGTCTTGAGCATTGGGGTGGGCCTGTTGGGGTTTATGACCAGTGGAGTGCGCTGTGCTTCTTGGATATGTACATCTGTCTCTTTCAGTAGATTTGGGAAGTTTTCAGCCATTATTTCCTGCAACACTCCTTCTGACCCCTTTCCCTTCTCTTCTCCTTCTGGAATGCCTATAATACGTATGTTTGAGCATTTTGCATTATCATTCAGGTCCCTAAGTCCTAGCTGGATTTTTTCTATCTTTTTATCGACCACTTCTACTATCTGTTTGATTTCCGATGTACTGTCTTCCACATCACTAATTCTCTGCTCTGCCTCTTCTAGTCTGCTGATATTTGCTGCAAGTGTATTTTTGATTTCTTGAACTGTGGTGTTCATTTCCATCATATCTGTTATCTTTTTGCGTATGTCTGCAATTTCCCCTCCAAGTGTTGTCTTCATGTTGTTAACCTCTTCCTTTACTTCATCAAATTTGTCGGTGATAAGTGTTCTGAGAGCTTTCATTGCTTGTGCGAAGTTCTGCTCCCCTTCCTGATTTTTAGTTTGTTGATTGGATTCAGCCATGTTTTCCTGATTACTGGTTTGGTTTGTAGATTTTTGTTGCTGTCTGGTCATCATTTTTTCTTGACGGGTTTAATCAGTTCCTTAGCTTCTTTGTCTAGTCTTGGAGATTAATTAGCTGTTGTTTTTGCGTAAGTGTTATATTTTCTCTTTGTCACTTTGTTCTTCTTATTCTAATTTCTTATTGCTGGTTAAGTTCACTTTAAAGGAAAGTATTAGTGCCGGGGAAAGGCAATTGTGTAAGCAAGGAAAAAGTGTAAAGTAATATCGGTGATATATGTTAACAAAGCAACAATATGAGATCTGGGAGGATGGGGGTTAGATTCATGTAAATTGTGTAGAGTTATAGCAGTAGGTAGAGTACCTATAATGAGGTAGACGACTGCATATGGGAGGAATATGGTATGAACTAAAAAGCTATGTTTTCGTGAGAGAGGGAAAGAGAAAAGAAAGGTAATAGTTTCAAGAGTGGATAACAGACAGAAAACAAGACAAAGGTATTAGAAATTAAGAGTTAGACACTTTGTGGATCAAAGAAAGGGAGGTGGAATATAGGAGAGATAGTAGATGATGGAGGATATCAAGATGTAGGGGAAAGGGGATTGTATAGATAGCCAAAATCTATTCACACAGAAATGAGGCAGTGGAGGATGAGGAAACCCAGCAAATGTGAGGTGTTTCCTGCAGCACCTATTGTGTAGTTAAGATAAAATAGAATAAGAAGAAGATGGGGGATGAGAGAGAGAGAAAAAAAAGACTTTGGGGGATACGCTGGGAGAAAAGACTAGGGGGATAATGCAATGTTAGCAATCAGAACATTAAAAAAAATAGAATGAAAATAAAAACAAAACAAAACAAAAAAGAAAAAACGCAAATGTTGAGGGCTAGGACATTCAAGGACCTCAGATGGACCTCAGGGCGTGATGGATTCAGGGATGGAAAGTCTGAGATATTGAGGACTCAAGAGGTATGAGTCTCTGGGGTGTGGGTCACCAGGGTTTAGGGGATTCAGACCTGGCAACCTCAAGTCCGGTTAACAGGAAGGCTGGGAGCACCACAGTACATCACAGCCTTCAGGGATCCCTGCAGCTGGGTGCCAGCCCTATGGGAGAGGTCACATCTACAAGCTCTATCCTGTGTTTTGTACCCCACAATTCACTCACTCACTGGGGTCTATTTTGTGGATATATCACCAATTGACCTCAGGACCCCTCCCACCCTGTGATCCCCTGGAACAGCCACCTGGGGGCGCCTCTAGGCTGCAGCCAATTTAATGACTCAGATCAACAGCCAGGTCTGGGGGAGGGGCTCCAGCCGGAAACCCTAATAACAGTCCAAACCCGAAATTCCCACGCTTCGCAAAATATTCCCCTAATCAGCTTCCAAACGTCTCCCACCCTACCAGACCCTGGTGGCGTCTCTTTATTGCTATCACTTTAAGTCCACTGTAGATCGGCAGCCGGGTTTGTGGGGGGCATGACTTTAGGCAGAAGCGCTATTGTTTGTGTCCGCAATCAAAAATTCCCCCCGCTTTGCCATAAAACTCCCGTTTGTCTCCCCAAATCGGTCTGCAAGCGCCTTCTGTCCTATTAACCCCCCAATAGGCCGCTCAGGGCTTATGACTTCCCCAGTACTGCAGAGCCTCCAAAAAAAAAAACCGCCGCCCCGATGCCGCAGCTCCGCCCACCCAAGGAGGGAACTTTCCGTGCGCAGCCGGGACATTCGTGTATATTTTATAGACGTATTTTCTCTGTTACCTTCCCACCAAATCGATGTCCAGATACCTCCCGATCCGCAAAAATCCCGAAACAGCCTGGTCCCGAAGAGGCTCCAACGCCGCCCAGCCCCCTCCCTGCAGGAGATACTATCAGACAAGTTCACTCAGCCACCATCTTGCCCCACCCAACTCGCTCTTATTATATCTTAATTTCTCTTAGTGATGTTTTGTATTTTTCTGTGTAAAGATCTTTGTTTTGGTTTGCTAAGCCTACTGATACAAAATACCAGAAATGGGTTGGCTTCTATAATGGGACATTTATTAGGGTAAAAGCTTAGTTTCATGGCTATAGAAAGGTCCAAATCAAGGCATCATCAGAGATGTTTTCTCACCGCAGGTCAGATCCTGGACTCCTGCCATGTGGTGAGGCAAAATTGTGGCTCTCTCTCTGGATCTTTGCCTTCCCCCACAGGCTGCTTCCTCGAGCTCAGCTGTGCATGGTCAAGCACATGGCAGGGCTCGTCTCTTCAACTTTGACCTGCTCCATGGGCCTAACCTTTGGGGGCCTCTTTCCATGCCCCTGTGTTCTGCTGATTTAGAGCATCCACACCCTTGGCCTCTGGGACCTCTCTTAGCCTCTCGGCGCTTCTTCATGGTTTTTTTTTTTTTTTTGCCAGTGCAGGCAATTCTTTCTCACACATCGCAGGTCAAAATGGTGGCTGTCTTTCTCTATATGTTTCTGCTTTTAGTTCTCATTTTATACAAGACCCAGCAAGAGGGCAGAGACACACCCTGGGCCATGCCTCACTGACTTAGCCCAATCAAAGGCCCTAAAGTGATCTAATCAAGTGAGCTAATCAAATCTCCCTTAATGCAATCAAAGGGCCCTGTACCCATAGGAATGGATTAGTTTAAGAACATGATCTTTTCTGGGGTTCTCCCAAAACGTCAAACTGTCACAATCTTGTACATCTTTTGCAAGATTTATTCCTAGGTACTTGTTTTTTTCCTGCCATTTCAAATGGCACTATTTAAATTTTTTATTTTCTAACTAGCTTTACTTTTGGTATATAGAACAACATTTGATTTTTTTAATATTGACTATGTATACATGACCTTGCAAATTTACTTCTTTAAAAAAATAATAGCCTTGAAACATAATTCACATACCATAAAATTCACCCATTCAAAATGTACAATCCAAAGGTTTTTAGTATATCCAGAGTTGTGCAACCATCGCTAATTAATTTATACAAGGGAACCTCAATGATTAAGTGCCAACCTCTCATCAGAAGTCATGGAGGTCAGGAAGTGTACTTGGCCCAATGGATAGGGCATCTGCCTACCACATGGGAGGTCTGCGGTTCAAACCCCAGGCCTTCTTGACCTGTGTGGAGCTGGTCCATGCGCAGTACTGATGCCCACAAGGAGTGCCCTGCCATGTAGGGGTGTCCCCTGTGTAGGGGACCCCCACGTGCAAGGAGTGCACCCCGTAAAGAGAGTCACCCAGTGTGAAAGAAAGTGCAGCCAGCCCAAGAATGGCGCTGCACACATGGAGAGCTGACACAACAAGATGACGCAACAAAAAGAAACACAGATTCCCAGTGCCACCAATAAGAAGCGGCCACAGAAGAACATGCAGCGAATGGACACAGAAAGCAGACAACTCGGGGGGAGGGGAGATAAATAAATTAATAAATAAATCTTAAAAAAAAAAAAAAAGAAACCATGGAGATCAGAAGAAAGTGGTATGGCATATTTAAGGTACTGAAAGAGAAAAACTGCCAGCCAAGAATTCTGTATCTGGCAAAACTGTCCTTCAGAAATGAGGATTAGTTCAAAATCTTCACAGACAAACAAAAACTGTTAGGATATGTTACCAAAAAACACGAATTACAAGATACTAAGGTGAGTGCTGCAGGCTGAAAGGAAAAAACAAGGGTGAAAGACTTAGAAAAGAGTGTAGAGATGAAGATTATTAGCAAAATTAAATTAAAGGGTAAAAAGACAATAGTACAATATGACAACAGAAAGCCGAAGGACAAAATGGATGGAGTAAATCATGCCTTTACAGTAATAACATTGAATATTAATGGCTTGAACTCCCCAATCAAAAGACAGACTGATAGAATGTGTAAAAAAATATGAGCCATCTATATGTTGTCGACATGAGACTCACCGCAGATGTAAGGAGACAACCAGGTTAAAACTGAGTTTGGAAAAAGATATTCCATGCAAATAGTAGCCAAAAAGTAACTTGAGTAATGACACTAATATGGGCAAAATATATTTTAAATGCAAAACCATTATAAGGGATGAAGAAGGTCATTATATACTAATGAAAGAGGCAATTCACCAAGAAAAAATAACTATAGTAAATATTTATACACTTAACATGAGTGTCCCAAGATGCGTAAGACATGCACTGGCAAAACTGAAGGGAGAAATGGATGTTGCTACAATATTAGTTGGAGACTTCAATACACCACTCTCAATATTGGATAGACATCTGGACAGAGAATAAATAAAGAAACAGAGCATGAATAATATGATAAATAAACTAGACCTAAAGAAATCTATAAAGTGTTGTATCCCAAAAGAGCAGATCTTCTCAAGTGCTCATGGATCTCTCTCCAAGATAGATTATATGTTGGGTCATGAAACAAGTCTCAATAAATTTAAAAAGATTGAAATTATACAAAACACTTTTTCTAATTATAACAGAAAGAAGCTGGAAATCAATAATGGATGGAAAAAGGGAAAATTCATAAAGATATGGGGATTAAACAACATACTCTGTAGGGTGGCACCGTGTGGGAGTGCGGCGACAGCAAGGGTCAGCTCGTCTCCAGGCGCCGGTGCGAGTCGGACCCGGGTGGCGGGAACGGGCGTTAAGGCCCTCCGCTTGGGGTTCGAGCATACTGCCCGCCCCTCTGCCCAGCTGCACCCGCTTCCCCCTCGGTGGCCTAACCCCGCCTCTCCCCCGAGGGCCACCGCCGCGCCAGGACAGCCCTGCCTCGCTGCCGCCGAGAACCCTGGCTACGCCGTCTTCTGCCCGCAACCAGTGATGCACCCCTGCACGAACCTATCAGCCGTCTGCCGCCCCCGGCCACGCCCCCTGCCCCTCCCCCGTCTTCGCCCTATATTAACCGCTGTACTTCCCGAATAAATCAGACTTGCGCACAGATCCTGGTCTCCTCGGTAGTCTTCTTCCTACCGCGCGTCCTCCGCACCTTTCCGGCCCCGGAGCGCCTTCTCGGAAGGCCCCTCCGTGTGTTGCAGCCCTCCGCCCGAGCCCACACCGCCCCTGCAGGGGCCCTCCGGGCGAGCCCACATTGCGACAATACTCCTAAATAATCAGTGGGTCAAAGAAGAAATTGCAAATGAATTCAGCAAATATCTTGAAACAAATGAAAATAAGAATACAACATACCAAAGCCTACAGGCTACTGCAAAAGCAGTGCTGAGAGGGAATTTTATAGCCCTCAGTGCTTACATTAAAAAAAGAAGAGAGAGCTATTATACCTGGAGGAACTAGAAAAGGAACAGCAAACCAAGTCAAAGGAAAAGAATAGTAAGGATGAGAGGAGAAGTAAATGAAATCAAGAACAACAACAACAAAATAGAATCAACAAAACCAAAAGTTGGTTATTTGAGAAGAAAAACAAAATTGACAAACCCTTTGCTAGACTGACAAAGAAAAAAAGAGAAAAGATGCAAATACAATCATACTGTGGTACTTGACTGCTTTGAAACTGTTGAATTTGGTACTTGGTGCATTTTGATAATTTGTTTAGTACTTGTCACACAAGCTAGAACTTGTCAGTGTTGGTGGCCTTGTGACTCACTACCCTTTCCAACCAAAACAAAGTGTCACGTGGTAGTCACGCGGTAGCTCTTGCCCTGTGCACATCTCATTGCAGTCTTGTCTTAGCTTCTGTGGTCATTTTGTGTATTTTTGCGGGTTTTTCCTCACCATGGGTCCTGAGAAAATGAACCGCGATAGCAATGAACAGAAAAGAAAATTACTTCACACCACCGTTGAGCCAAAAAACAAAAAAGAAATAGTAGGTAAATATGAGAGTGGAAATTATTTGCATTACTGATCTTGCTAGGGAATACGGTATGTATAGAACGGTCTCCACCATCAGTAAGAATGAAGAAGTGTTTAAAAAATAGGGCTGAGATTGCAAAAGGAGTTAAAGCAGTAACAAAGCAGCATTCCCAAACACTTGAGGAAATTGAAAAGCTGTTATTAATTTGGGTAAATGAGAAGCAGTTAGTAGGCAACAGTGTATTGGAAGCCATGATATGTGAAAAAGTGAAAGTGTTGCATGCTGATCTTTTGAAAAACAAACCGGAACTGAGCGATGAGAGTATTAAAGTTTTTAAGGGTGGTGGACTTGGCCCAGTGGTTAGGGCGTCCATCTACCACATGGGAGGTCCGCGGTTCAAACCCCGAGCCTCCTTGACCCGTGTGGAGCTGGCCCATGTGCAGTGCTGATGCGTGCAAGGAGTGCCTTGCCACGCAGGGGTGTCCCTGCGTAGGGGAGCCCCATGTGCAAGGAGTGCTCCCCGTGAGGAGAGCCGCCCAGCGCGAAAGAAAGTGCAGCCTGCCCAGGAATGGCGCTGCACACATGGAGAGCTGGCGCAGCAAGATGACGCAACAAAAAGAAACACAGATTCCCGTGCTGCTGACAACAACAGAAGCGGACAAAGACAACGATGCAGCAAATAGACACAGAAAACAGACAACCGGGGTGGGGGGGAAAGGGAGAGAAATAAATAAATAAATAAATCTTTAAAAAAAAAAAGTTTTTAAGGCCAGCCATGGTTGGTTTGATAATTTTAAAAAGAGGAGTGGCATCCATAGTGTGGTGAGGCATGGTGAAGCAGCAAGCATTAATAAAAAGGCTGCTGATGAATTCGTCAGTGAATTTCAAGACTACATAGAGGCTGAAGGTTTTATTCCCCAAGAAGTTTTTAATTGTGATGAGACTGGAGTTTTTTTTGGGAAAAAAAATGCTGAGTAGAATCTACATCACAAAAGAGAAGACATTACTAGGCCACAAACCAATGAAGGACAGGCTCCCTCTGTTGTGTGGGAATGCTGGTGGGGACTTAAAACTCAAGCCTCTACTAGTCTCTCATAGTGGAAACCTGTGAGCTTTCAAGAAGCATAACGTCATAAAAAGCAAACTCCATGTGATGTGGAAGGCAAACAGCAAAGCTTGGGTCATGAGGCAATTTTTCACCAAGTGGATAAGTGAAGTGTTTGGTCCCTCAGTGAAAAAATATTTGCTGGAGACAGATTTGCCTCTGAAAGCTCTCCTACTTTTGGACAATACACCTGCTCACCCTCCAGGCTTACTAGAGGAGTTCAGCTTCATCACTGTAAGGTTCCTGCCCCACAACGCTACTCCTCTCATCCAGCCCATGGACTAACAGGTCATTTCAAACTTCAAAAAGTCGTAACCAAGGCCCTTTTCCAGAGGGGCTTTGAGATCACCTCTGATACCCAGGTGACCCTCACAGAATTCTGGAAGGAGTGTTTCAATATCCTGCACTGCCTTAACCTTAATGATAAGGCCTGGAACGGAGTCTCTTATAGGATAATGAATTTGGCATGGAAGAATTTGTGGCCAGAAGCAGTGACACAGAAAGACTTAGAAAGGTTAGAGGTTGACCCCAAGCCTCCAGGTACAGAGGGTACAGTTGTGCAGGATATTGTATCTTTGGGCCAGTCCATGGGTCTGAAGGTCGATACTGCTCATGTTGAGTTAATGGAGGAAAATTGTGAAGAGCTCAGCACTGAGTAGCTGCAGGATCTACAGAAGGAGCAGCAACAAGATGTAGTAAGAGAAATCTTCAGGTGAGGAGATTTCTTCAGGTGAGGAGGAAATAAGGGAGGGTGTCCCCAGTTCCTTGATAAAAGAAATGTGTGCAAAATGGGCAGGAGATCAAAACTTTGTGGAGAAGTACCATCCGGACAAAGCTCTGACAAGCAGAAACGGGAATTTATTGAATGACCAAACAATTTCACACTTTCAAGGAATTCCGAAAAGAAGACAGAAGCCTTCCTCATCAGATAAGTTTTAGTGAAGGTGTCAAAGAGTGTGTCAGAGCTTGTGGTGCAAGATGAAAAAGGCAGAAAAGAGAAAGCACAGCAGAAGTGCAAGTGCCTGATGTTCGTTTGGAGGGGGACTTTCCTTCCAAGCAACACTTCATGTAACCTCTCCTCCTCACCACCCTCATCCCACCATCCATTAGGCCATTGACACTTCTCAATATAGGCAAAGTGAAGTTTTTATTTTATTTAATCTAAGTATTTATTAATTTTTAGGTTGATTTCTCATGGAAAGTAATGATATACAACCCTACCTTTTTACATACTGCCTTAAAATGTGCATTGTCTTTGGTTTGGTAATGCATTAAATATATTTACATTATTCCTTATGGGAAAAATTTGTTTGACTCATCATTTTTGGTACTCGTCACGCTTCGTAGAACCAATGAACAATGAGTACCGAGGTACCACTGTAAATGAAATCAGAAATGAGAGGGGGGACATTACCACTGACCCTGCAGAAATGGGAGAGATCATAAGCGGATACTATGAACAACTGTATGCCAAAAACTAGACAATGTAGAGGAGATGGACAAATTCCTAGAAACACACAATCCACCTACACTGACACTGGAAGAAAAAGAAGACCTCAACAAACCAATCACAAGTGAAGAGATTGAAACAGTCATCAAAAACCTCCCAAAGATGAAAAGCCCATGATTAGATAGCTTCACAAGTGAATTCTACCAATCTTTCAAAGACGATTTAATACTAATCTTGTTCAAGCTCTTCTAAAAAATTGAACAGGAAAAAATGCTACCAAACTCATTCTATGAAACTAGCATCACCCTAATACCAAAACCAGATAAAGAACACTATGAAAAAAGAAAATTACAGACCAAAATCCCTAATGAATATAGATGCAAAAATCCTCAACAAAATGCTTGCACACCAAATCCAAAAGCACATAAAATGAATTATACACCATGATCAAGTGGGTTTTATCCCAGATATGCAAATGTGGTTCAATACAAGAAAATCAATTAGTTTAATAAACCGCATTGATAAACTGAAGGAGAAAAATGACATGATGCTTTCTATTGATGGCGTATGACAAAATACAGCATTCTTTCTTGGTAAAAACACTACAAAAGATAGGAATAAAAGGAAGCTTTCACAATTTGATGAAGTGTATATATGAAAAACCTTTAGGAAGCAGATTTGGCTCAAGCAGTTGAATGCCTGTTTCCCACAAAGGAGGTCCCGGGTTTGGTTTCTGGTGCCTCCTAAAAACAAAGACACACAACAAACAAACAAACAGAAAAAGCAACCTATAGCTAGCATTGCACTCAATGGTGAAATACTGAAAGCTTTCTTTCCCGCTGAATAAAGGAACAAGACAAGGATGCCCACTGTCACCACTGTTATTCAATATTGTGCTAGAAGTTCTAGCTAGAGCAGTTAGGCTAGATAAAGAAATAAAAGGCAGCCAAATATGAAAGGAAGAAGTAAAACTTTCACTATTTGGAAGAAGTAAAACTTTCACTATTTGCTGATGATATGATCCTATATCTAGAAAATCCTGAAAAATCCACAACAAAGCTACTAGAATTAATGGACGAGTTCAACAAAGTGACACAATACACAATTAACACATAAATATCAATAGTGTTTCTATACACTACTGTTATGCAATCACAGTAGGAAATCAGAAAAAAATCCATTTATAATAGTGATGAAAAAAGCAAATATTGGGGAGTGGGTGTAGCTCAACTGGTTGAGCACCTGCTTCCTATGTATAAGGTTCCAGGTTCAATCCCTGGTACCTCCTAAAAAAAATAAAATCAAACATTTAGAAGTAAACTTGACCAAGGAGATAGAGGATTTGTATTCAGAAAACTACAAAACATTGCTAAAATAAACCAAAGAAGACTTAAAATAAATGGAAGGACACTTGTGTTCATGGATTGCAAGACTAAATATTGTTAATACATCAATTTTACCCAAACTGATTTACAGATTTAACACAATCTTGATAAAAATCCCAGCAGCCTATTTTGCAGAAATGGGAAAGCCAATTAACAAATTTATCTGGATGGGTAAGGGGCCCCAAATAGTAAAAAATGTCTTTAAAATGAAGAGAGAAGTTAAAATATTCTTACTTCTTGACTTTAAAGCATATTACTTAGATACAGCAGTAAGCAGCATGGTACTGGCATAAAGACAGACACATTGACCAATGGAACTGAATCAAGAACTCAGAAATTGGAAAGTGGATATGGCTCAAGAAATTGGGCTCCCATCTACCATATAGGAGGTCCAGGGTTCAATGCCCAGGGCCTCCTGGTGAAGGCAAGCTGGCCCACAGAGTGAGGTGGCCCACGCAGAGTGCTGGCTTGCACGGAGTGCTGGCTTGCATGGAGTACCGCCCCACACAGGAGTGCTGCCCCATGCAGGAGTGCTGGCCCACACGGAGACCTGGCTCAGCAAAGATGATGCAACAAAAAGAGACATAGAGGAGAGATAATAAGAGATGCAACAGATCAGGAAGTTGAGGTGGCACAAGAGAATGATCATCTTTCTCCCACTCTGGAAGGTCCCAAGATCAGTTCCTGGAGCCACCCAATGAAAATACAAGCAGACACAGAAGAACACACAGTGAATGGACGCAGAGGGCAGACAATGGAGGGAGCAGGGATAAATAAATAAATAAATAAATAAACAAATAAATAAATAAATCTTTTTTAAAAAAGAACTCAGAAATAGATCCTCACATCTACTGTCAAGTGATTTTTGACAAGGCGGTCAAGCCCTCCCAGCTAGGCCAGAGCAGTTTAGTTAGCAATGGGTGTTGAGAGAATTGGATAGCCACAACCAAAAGAAAGAAATAGGACCCCTATCTCACACCTTGAACAAAAATTAACTCAAAATGGATCATCGACCTAAATATGAAAACAACAAAAATAAAACTCCTAGAAGAAAACGTGGGAAAACATTTTCAGGATCTTGTGCTTGGCAGTAGTTTCTTAAACCTTACACCCAAAACATGAGCAACAAAAGAAAAAATAGATAAATGGGACCTCATCAAAATTAGACACTTTTGCACCTCAAAGGACTTTGTCAAAAGGGTGAAAAGGCAGCTGACTCAATGGGAGAAAATATTTGGCAATCACATATCTAATAAGGGTTTAATATCCATATTTATAAAGAGATCATACAATTCAACAATAAAAAGACTAACTACCTGATTTAGAAATGGGCAAAAGACTTGAAAAGACAATTTCCAAAGAAGAAATACAAATAGCAAAGAAACACATAAAAAAATGCTCAACATCGCTAGCAGCTAGGTAAATGCAAATCAAACTACAATGAGATATCATTTCATACATATTAGAATGGTCACTATTAAAAAGTCAGAAAACTATAAATGTTGGAGAGGATGCAGAGAGATAGGAATGCTTATTCACCTTAATGGGAATGTAGAATGGTACCACCACTGTGGAGGACTGTTCCTAAATTGGATCTAGACTTGCCATGTGACCCGTCAATGTCATTACTAGGTACTTACACAGAAGAACTGAGAGCAGTAACATGACAGACATCTGCACACAGATGTTCACAGAGGCATTATTCATGATTGGCAAAGTTGGAAACAACCCAGGTGTCGATTAACTGATGAATGGATAAACAAATTGTGGTGTATACACACAATAGAACATTATGCAGTGGTAAGAAGAAATGAGGTTGTGAAGCATATGATAACATGGATGAACCTGGACATTATGTTGAGTGAAGCAAACCAAACAAAAAAGGAAAAATACTGTATGGACTAAATATATTATGTAAACTCATAGAGTTAATAATTAGAATATAGGTCACCAGAAAATAGAATGAGGGTAGAGAATGGAAAGCTGAATGTTAGCAGAATTGATTTAAAGTTGTAAATCTTTGGAAATGAATGGAAATGGTGAGCACACATTGTGGTGTTTTTGACTAGCAGGGCTATTATATGGATATGACAGTGGTCAAAAGGGAAAGTCTAAAGATATGCATTTTACTAGAAGGAAAGCTGAAAAATGTAATATGGGACTTTACAGCATAATGAAACCTCATAAAATAAAAGTATGGGTGATACTGCATATATAAGAATGTTTTACAAAATATAAATACAAATATACTAGAGAAAAGGAAACGAAATAGCAGCTATGTACAGAAGGGGAAGCATAGAGAGACTGAGCGGTGATGAGTTTTGTTTGTTTTTTGTTTATTATTATTACTAGAATAGGAAAATGCTCTAAAATGATTGAAGTGATGAATGCACAACTATGTGATTATACCAAATACCATTGATTGTACACTTTAGATGGATTTATGCTTTGTCAATATGCATCAATAACACTTCTTTGTGTGAAAAAGGACATGTATGGCAAATAAAACAACTAGTAGCAAAGAAATTTAAAACAGGACATTTATGATTTTCAGCCCAGCTCACATAGCATGTACAAATTTTTTATTACAAGAGATTCCTTTTTCTTTTCTCCTAGAGTACTACTGTTCTCTAATTAATGGCTTCCAGTTTATCACATCTCTCTGAGTCATATTTCTCAAACCCAAAAAAGAAAAATAGATATGTGTCCTGTGGACTGAGAATACCCAGGAAGCTTCCCAGTATAGTTTCCAAGGAATTAGTCTGGAAGGAATAAATTCCAGTCCCTTCTGTTGTTAATTTTGCATTCATTATTAGCAAGTTTGACTCTCTTCCCACTGAAATGGCCTGATATCATTTGCTTGGTTTTGACCTTGAATTTATCCTCTGGCTGAGAAATTAGTCCAACCTTCATTTCGCAATACTCAGCAACATCTTGCTTAGCTCCATCAGTGATGGAGTTTTGCACTGTATAGTGATTTGGAGTGCCAGCATGAGCGCAGAAACATGAGCGCAGGGACTGAGCAAAGGTCACAGGTGGCATTTGAACTGGGCCTTGGAGGATTAATAGCATTTTGTTAGGCTGAGAAGACTGGGATGGAAATTCCCAAAAGGAGAGTAGTAAGAATGTGAAAAGGCATGTGACTGCAAGAAAGAGATATTAAAGATCAAAATCACTAGAGAGGAAGAGTTTAATGAAAGAGTGACATGATCAAAGAGAAGTTGAAGGATTTGGTGGAACATTGAACTGGCTGGATATTAGAACAGTGGAGGGAGCTGGATAAAGGAAGGGGAAGATTTGCTTGCTTATCAAGCCTTTCAAAATAACGTTTAATAAATATAAATTGATTTATAAAGATGAAAGGGGATTGTTGGTTATGTAGGTCGGAGGAAGGAATGCTAAGGGGTGTGGAATCTTTCTTTTTGGAGTAATGAAATTGTTCTAAAATTTTGGAGACGATGAATGTACAACATTGTGATTATACTAAAAGCCATTGATTATACGCTTTGGGTAGAATAGCCAGAAACAGCTGCTATGTACAGTGGGGGAAGCATAGAGAGTTTGAGAGGTGAGGAATTATCTTGTTTGTTTGTCTGGTTTTTGTTCATTAGTATTATTATTGAAATAATGAAAATGCTCTAATAATGATTGAAAGATGAACGCACAATAATGTGATTATAGCAAATACCATTGATTGTACACTTTGGCTGAATTGCATGTTTATTAATATGTATCAATAAAATTGATTTGTTAAAAAAGAGAAATAGATACAGAAGATCACCCAGCAAATGGACACAGACGGCAAAGCACAGCAGGGAAAAGTAAATGAAAAAAATAACATTTAAAAAGAAGAGTACAACTTCTAGATACATCGTGACTGTAATGATACTTTTTCTTAAAACATAATGATATTTATGTAAATTAATTTCTAAGTAGTTACTTTGAAAAACTAAGCATTTATTCCAGCAATGCTACTAGTGTTAAAAAAAAATCTTTAGACATACCCTTTGGGAATTGCTGTCGGAATGTGTTTAGAGCTACAAAAGAACATCAGTCAGTTTTCTCTGCCTCTGTCTCTATATGGTGAAACCATTACATATGCATATAAAATATGTCATTAAAACTTAGCCAATTCAAAGTGTACAGCAAATGGCTTTTTACCTATTTCCAAAAGTCAAATACAATTTGATTTCAATGTAGACTCCAGAGAACACAAAGAAAAAAAAAAGTGCTGCAAGGTCTAAAGACAATCTTCAAAAAGGGATTCCAATAATACTTCCAGCAGCCATAGCATTGGAGTCAGTGTTGAGACTCCCCAGGTGACTGCTTACCCAGGGACCATATTCTTTGCACACGTGTGTGTATATATGCATAAGTGTGTGTGTGTATGTGTACACACTGTCTAGGTATTTTTGTCATTGTGATTGGAAAAATTGTTATATGACAGTTTATGATCCACGGCGGAGGTATCTGGCTGGGGACCTCCAAGGCAGTCACTCATGGATCAAACTTCTCCCTAAATCATCCAAGAAGACCTCGACAAAATTGGCAGTGGTAGTGGAGGCATTTCTAATGCCATCAAAAACTAAGATAGACAACCTAATGGCAGAATCTGAGAAGGCCTGGAATTCAGCATTTAGTATACCCTGACTTCATTTCACAAAAACAGAGCCCTTTTGCAAAGGGAGGAGAATACACCCTGCCTTCCAACGATCTCAACTCAAAAACTGACAGCCATGCATCTCTATGTACTGATTGCACAGGGAAAAGCAGGCAGGCAGGTAGAATATGTCCTTTCATGACCACATCCATGGGCATTATTCTGGATCCAGAAAGAATGCAAAACTCAGCTGAGAGACACTGGGAAGTGCAGAATACAAGCACATGGGTGTGATCCCACAATAAACTGCCCTAGGTAAGGTATGTGTTTGTGTGTGCGAGTGCTTGGGTAGGGCGCTGTGAGAATCCTGGTAAGAGTGATTACAGTTGCCATTGGTCATAGCCTTTTCCTCTAGATTTTGGGAGAACAGGTCAGTAGATGCAGGAGAAAAAATTCCATCAGCTGGTGAGCCTATACTTTTTTACTTGGGAGGCTGGGCAACTTATTCTAAATGATTATACAAATTCTTAATACATTGGGCAGCAACAAGTTGTCTGTCATTAGTATTGCACATATTTTCCCACATTTGTTCTTCATCTTTCAACTTTATTTAATAAAGGGCTTTGTTTGTTTTTGCCACTGGAAAGCTTTCATTGTTACATAGCTGAAGTTATTGATCTTTTGTTTATGATAATTGTTTTTCATGACAAGCTCAGAAAGACTTTCCATATCCCAAGATTAGAAAAATACTTATACATTTTTTTCTAGGTCTCATGTAATTCCAGTTTTTACTTTAAAACATTTGACGTTTTGGAATTTATTTTGTATAATGAATAAAACAAGAACCCCTGTTTTACTTAAAACATTTACACCTACCTGTACTTTTCTTTCATTTCATTCATCAAAACTATGACCATACAATTATTTATGTGATTATCTTTTCCCAAATCACCATTGATTTGAAATACTACCTTTTTATCTTGCAATTTGAATACTTTTTTCCAAATGCCTCCTCTCCTAAATATCATGCTGGAACTTTGGCAAATTTTCTAGATTATTTTGGAAAAATTTATATTTTTACACTATGCTGAATATTTCCATCCTATCACAGGATATGTCTTTTTACTTAGTCATGCATTATTTTATATTTCTTGGTAGTTTTCTGGTTTTCATTATAAAATTCAAATTAATTTGTATGCCTTTTAATATTTTTAAATACTTTCACAAACTGATTACTTTTCGATTATATTTTTAAATGTGTTATAATATTTTAAATTTTTGACTATTAATGCTGTATCCTGAATACTTTGTGAATTCCTTTCTACTCTTTTACTTTTTAATAATTTTCTGTGGAATCTCTTGAACTTTCTATTATCTCCAAATAATGATAAAATTGTCTTCTTCATTCCCATGTTAAACCTCTTATTCTTTTGTCTAATTGCAGTGGCTCTCATATAAAGACAATGTTATATTATAGAGGTCATAAGTACTTACTCACTAAGCATGATACTGGCTTTGGTTTAAGATATGTTTCAATGTTAAGGAACTATTCACCTAATTCCAGTTGACAAAGAGCATTTATCAGTTATGGGTACAAAACCTTATCAAATATTTTGTAAACATCTACTACATGATAATATGCTTTTTTTCCCCCTTTGACAACATTAATAGATTTCCTAACACTTAGTCTTTGCAGTCTTGGAATAAACAATCATTGTCATGGTATATTTTTCTTTAAATCTGGCCTTAGATTCTATTTGCTAATATTTTATTAAGGATCTTTTCAAAAATCAATTTTTACATATCTCTAGTTTTCTATTGTGCATTATCTATATAAAATAGCAGTATGTTTGTTTTTTTCACTTGGCAAGAATTCCTTCTTTCTTTGTGTCCTAGAACAGTTTGAAAAGTCTAGTGTATTAGTCACGGTTCTCCAGGGAAACATATATAATATATATCAATATTATGAAGTTTATTATAGAGTTGGCTCACATGACTCTGGGGATTGGCAAGTTTGGATTCCATAAGGCAGGCTGCAGGTTGGGAACTCTGATGAAGGTTTTGATGAGTTCCTAGGAGAAACTGGTTGGCTGAAGTAGAGATAGAAATGCTTCCTTCTGACTGCTGAAATCATCAGTTTTTCCTTTAGGGCTTTCGACTGATTGGATGAGACTTCTCTCATTGTTGAAGACAGTCTTCTTTGTTGATTGTAGATGTAATCAGCTATAAATGTAATCAACTGACTAATGATGTAAGTCCACAAAATATCCTCACAGTAACAATCAGACCAGTGCTTCTTGACCAAGCAACTGGACACCATAATCTAGCCAAGCTGACACATGAACTTACCCAGTGTACCTAGCAATGATCTGTCTTTTTCCATCTAGTTTTCCAATTCTGTCAGCTCAGAGTTGTTCAATGCTCTCTATGATTGCGAAGTAGAATTTGCCTCCAGACATTGCTCTAATCTTATGGGAAATACGGAGAAGAAACGGTCTGCTTGGTAGTGTCTCTTGCAACACACTATCCCTTAGCAATCAATGATGGGTCAATGGGCTCTAAGGTGGAGCATTTCCTACTCTTCTAGCAGCTTGCCCAAGCCCCCAGCACTCATACTGGTGGGACCCTTTGGAATTTCCTCCACTATGATCTGTAACACTGTGCTTATGAGCTGGAGAAATGTGTCAAGTCATGGGGTGCTCTTAATTTGTTCCAAATGGCGTTATATCTGGCTGAATTCTTTAGCATGTGTAGTGAAACATTGGGGCTTTTCCTAGCTACAGTATATTTAAAGTCCCCTTCTTTATTTTTCATTGCTTTTGTTCATTCCTCTTTGTGCTGGAATGGGGTTTTGGGACTAACATCACTTCTGCTTTCATTTCCTTTAAATTCTCACAGATGGTTTTCCTTTAGAAAGGTCCATAAGTAAATAATTTAAAAGATCACTTGGGAAAATAAATGGCTGTGACGAGTCTAGAAGATTTTGAAAAAGAAAAGTATTTCCTTACAAGATATTAAAATGTACCATAATGTAACAATAAGTAAATCAGTGTAGTACTAGTATTGAAACTGTCTGATCAATAAAGCAAAAATCTGGAAATATGTCCAGGGCAAAGACTGGTGGGCCTAAATTTTGGCCCTGCTGAGTGTATATGTGTGTGTGTATGTGTGTGTGTTAGGGAAGAAGGGAGCCTTAATGAGGGACTCAGGTTAAGTTCAAGACCCTGGAATGCTGCTAAAGTTATTTTAGGTCAGTAACACCCTTTACCCCTAGTTCCTGGCAGAAAACAATGTAGATTCTTTCAGGAGAAAAGCATCTTAGTTTAGTTCCTCATGATCCCCATTAACTATTATTAACTATTTCTCAAAGATCACCAAATACTAAATATTTAAGTAAACAAGTCATTATAACCTAGAGTTAACTGAATCTACAACTATCAGGTAATGACTCCAAGGCTTCAGATACTGGAATTATTGGACACAAATATAAAATAACAATGCATGGAATAGTTATAGAAATAAAAGTTGGAATAAGAAATGAGCAAGTAATTGAGATTATTCAATTTGGGAAGATTTAAAAATAACTAAATTGAAACATCTCTAGGATATACTTTTAAGTGAAAAAAATTAATAATAGTATATTTAGTATACTAACTTTTGTATAAGATAAAGGAAAAAGTAAGAATGTATATGGATATATGCATAAAGAAATACAGAAGCATACACAAGAAATGAATTGAAGTAGTTACAGGGAGTGGATACCAATGGAGTAGTAACGAGACTTATCAATATAATTTTAATATCATTTTGATTTCTGAATTATCTCACTTTATTATAGAAGCTAAAATTAAAGTATAATCAAATAGAATTATTAGAAATGAAAAATAAAATTATTAACCAAAAACCTCTCTCAGGATGGGCTAAACAGAATTTTAAATATAGCTGAGGAAAGAATTAGCAAATTGGGAAAACAGATCTAAAGAAATTACAAAGAATGAAGCACAGACAGAAAAGAATGTATAAAATATAAAAGAGAGGTTGAGATACGGAGAAGAGAATGTGAAAGTACAAAACATGTCTAACCAGAATTTCAAAAGAGAGAATAGGGAGAAGAGACAATATTTGAAATTTTAAAAATTTAGATGATTAGAAAGTCCTAGGTAAGTTGGTACTAGTATAAAAATAGTGGTCCCTGTATTTGTGAATCTGAAAAATTATTAGAAAAGTCTGTACCGTAGATGTAAATAGAATAGTATAGGCAGAAAAGACTAAAAATGGTACTGAAATCATGAATATCCCAGAAAGTAGTACCTATTGACCCTGAAGATGGGGAGGTGTAAGCTTTAAAGAAGTTTGGATTATGGAAATGGTGGTGGCAGCAGAGAGGAAGGAGAAAGCATGCATGAGCTGATGTGCTGATGTGAATGGTTATGTCTCCAAGAGAATTTAAAATAAACCAATATTTTGTACTCTCTTTACTTAGTGTATTTTTAATTTTTCACTGGAGATAGGGCACTAAGGTAACTAAGAGAGAGGAGCCCAGACTTTGGAAGGAGAGTGGTCCCTGCTTGAGGGATCAGAATCAAGAATTAAGATTCAGAATAGCACACCTTTAAGTGAAACTATGAGCCTTTTATTTATGCCAGAACATTTTAGCTATTAATAATTCTAAATGGTCCTTACACATCAGATATTGACAGAGACAATTCTCCAGGTCTTTTAGGTATTTTATAAAGAGAATACAGCTAGAGGAATGATTATTTCCTATTGAGTGCTTACCCTGTGCTAAGAATGGAATTAAGCACTTGTAAACAACTTATTTTGTAGGTATATCATCATCATCATCATCATCACCACTATTCCTGATTTATAAATGATAAAACTGAAGTTTAGAGAGGGTGAGTCATTGTCCAAGGACATTTTCTATTAACTAGCAGAGTTGGGATTCTAAACCAGGGCTTTGTGTTCTAAATCTTGAGCTTGTAAATATGGGCTGAGGGGATATATACAAAGTTATCATGAATGCAGAACTTTATCTCCAGTAAGAGACCACAAAAAGACTGACCCCTGGGACTGAAAATCAAATGCTAGCAAATGTTTCATTTTACTTCCCAAATGTCAGAGTGACTCTGTAATGTTCTGTCTTTCAATTTCAAAATGACTCATCTTGGTTTTTTTTCTTTCTTTTTTTTTTTTTTTTTTTTGAGGTATCCAGACCAGGGACTGAGCCCAGGACCTCAAATGTAGGAGGCTGATGCTCAACCACTGAGCCACATGGGCTCTCTTGAGTTGGTTTTTCCATTTGTTTGCTTGCGGTTTTGTTTTGTTTTTCTCTCTAGGAGGCAACGGGAACTGAACCTGGGACATCCCGTGCAGGAGGCGGGAGCTCAACTGCTTGAGCCATACCATTCCCCTCATGTTGTTTCTTGGTAAACATTTTTTCATTCTTGCAAACTTTAATTTTATGTGTTTGTTCTAGGTGCTCATACGTCAAAGCAATTTGCATTATAGTTAATTTTTAAATGCTTCTTGGCAGTTGGCTTAAGCAGCGTTCCAGCCACTGGGAGAGATGAGAAATAAGTTTGCCTCCTATGAAAGTACTAAACAAATGGCTCTTTTCTTTCTCTTAGTAATTATATTTGCACATTGAACTCCATATTGGGAATAGGTGCTCCTTCATTACTTGTGATATTTAAACTCTTTTTCTGCACAGTGACCAGAGCATCCCATTATGAAAACACTCTTGTGCCTTTCTGATTCTTGCCCATGTTAGAAAACCCCTGGATGCCCTGTAGCAGACTGGAAAATACCCAATTCCAGATATCAACAGCATTTACCTTAAAGGCCATAAGTTAAACAGCTTGCAGCAAAGATGCTCTGTCACATGAAGGAATTGTGATCAACTCTCCCTAATGTTTCTTCCACATTAGGCCTTGCCAAGGCTCACATTTCCCAGTTTCAGAAAAGAGCATTCCATTGGTAACCAATTCAGAAGCCCTAGATCAGAAGCTTCACTTTGGAATCACCTGGGGAGCTTTAAAAAATGCTGATGCTCAGGTCCCACATGCAGAGATTCTGACTTAATTGGTCTGGGTACTGAGATTTTCTTTAAAGCTCCCCAGGTAATTCTAAACATGAAGCCAAATTTGGAAACCATTGGCCTAGGGCCCCAGGGTGCAGGTTTAATATCGTTAATTCTGTTTGGATCAGAACAAAAGGGAACAGCAGTGATAAATACCAGAGAACCGAGTGTTTGAAGAAACCATTGCTACTGCTTTGGTTATCAGAACGCAGCATCACTGTGATGCCTCAGGATCCAGAGACAGTGCTTTCCATCTGGATGCTACTTGCCAGAGAAAAGATTAACTTCCATTGTTTACACCAATGGGAAGGTTGTAGATGATACCTTTTTTTTTTTTTTTAAATAAAGAGTGTTTATTTGGGGTAGGAGCTTACAAATACCAGGCCATAAAGCATAGATTAATTCCCTCACCAAACTCTATTTCCACATGTTGGAGCAAGATGGCTCCCGATGTCTGTGAAGGTTCAGGCTTCCTGGGTTCCTCTCTTCCCAGGTCTTGCTTCTTTCCAGGCTCAGGGTTCCTCCCTTCCCTGGGCTTGCTTCTCTTTCCTCTGTATGCTTACTTCCGGGGGCTCCAGCTTAAGACTTCGGCATCAAACTTAACATTAAAACTCCAACATTAAAAACCCCATATAACTTATTTTTAATCTTGTTCTTAACAATGGATTGAGGCTATGGAAAACCTTCATGGTACTACATATTATACAGAGCCTGTAATTAAGAAATACCATTTTATGATAATCACATGATTTTAGTCCTTTGGGAAGACAATTATGAATGTGTCTAATACTTCAATAGTGTGAGTATCTTCAGTTGTCATTTAGTTTCTTTCCAATGGCTCCTTGGTCCTGGGCCACAAACTAATGCAAGTCTTCCTTGGACTTTAAAACTTTTCCTTGACCCTGCTTCCCACTCCATCTGCCATACCACCTTCTTCTATCATTTCATGGCTAAAGTTTTCAAAAGAGCAATCTGTATTTTCCACCCATTCCCAAACATCCCCTAGATTTTGTCTCCATTTCCCCATGGAAACTGTAGTCTCAAAGATGAACACTGATCCAGTAGCTCCATTCTCTTCATTTTACTCCACCTGTAGTTATTTGAGACCATTTAAAATTCTATAAAGCAACAGTAATAAAAATGTGATCTTGGGAAGTGGATTTGGCTCAATGGATAGAGTGTCTGCCTACCACATGGGAGGCCCAGGTTCAAACCCAGGGCCCCCAGACCCATGTGGAACTGGCTCACACGCAGTGCTGAGGCACACAAGAAATGCTGTGTCACACAGGGGTGTCCCCCACATAGGGGAGCCCCACGCCCAAGGAGTGTGCCCTGTAAGGAGAGTTGCCCAGTGTGAAAAAAGTGTAGCTTGCCCAGGAGTGGTGTTGCATACACAGGAGCTGATGCAGCAAGATGATGCAACAAAAAGAAACAAGATTCCTGGTGCCGCTGACAAGAACACAAGTGGACACAGAGAGCAGACAACTGGGGAGAGAAATAAAAAATAAAATCTTTAAAATATATGTGTGTGTGTGTGTGTGTGTGTGTGTGTATGATCTTGACAGAAGAATAGATAAATAGATCAAAAAACCAGAACAGAGTACAGAAATAACCTTGGGTGCATGTGAGTAATTAATACAGGATGAAGGTGGACTTTAATCATCTACTTAATTAATGGTGCTGGCCATTCTGAGGAAAACAAAATTGGACCTCTTCTTACACATCCCATATGACAAGTAAATACCAGATGGATTAAAGATTTAGATATGGAAAACAGAAGAAAACTTATGAGAATATATGGATGACCTTGGATAACAGAAGAATTCTTAAGTGAACTTAGAAGCCCAGAATTTATAAAAGAAAATATATAATACATTAAATTGTTTGAGTATTGAGAAACACCAAATCAAAGAAGAAGACAAATGATAGAGTGAGAAAAATATTAGTAACACATATAATAGAGGTTTAGTATCCCTAACACACAAAGAGCTCCTACAAATTGATAGGAAATAAACAAAATCAAGGAGCCCAATTTTAAAATGGGCAAAAGATACAAACGGATAATTTATAGGAAGAAAATCCAACTGCCAAGAAATGTGGGAAACAGAAAATTCAAATGAAAACAATTATGGGATACTTTTCACTTACCGCATTGGCAAAATGGGAAAGAAACACTGATGAGAGGTATGGATTACTACAGCCTTTAGGAAAGCAATCTCGTTTTATCTACTTAAACTAAAAACTTAACTTCTCTTCGGCCTTAACATCCCACTCTTGGTAATGCAACCTGAGGAAAATAATGTCAACAGTATATAAAGCATAGGTGTTCAAGGATCTGAACTACAGTTTTGTTCTTCTGGGGTCTTATCCAGACATAAAATCTTAAATGCCAGAGTGGAGGGGCATGGGGTGACACATAGATTTGGGGGGCTAGGCCTGGAGACAAATCTTATAGACAGCACACTCTTTTCTGAATTGATCTTCAAATCAATTCACTTATTATTCAGTTCTTCTTTGTCATTGCTTCTTTTTTAAATGCTCTCCCCCTCTCCCCCTTCCTTCCTTTTTCTTTTGCATGTTTGATTTGTCAAATAGTGACAGAAATATTTTAAATCTCTTTCGTATTTTATTGTGTTTTTGTCACTTTTTCTAGTAGGTTTTAATTTATTTATGTTACTGTCATGTTATTTGATATATAAAATTAATAGCTGTTATATATCAGTTGCAAATGATATCCCTTACCCATAAACTAATAAGTTAATTCTATTTTCTAGAATTTTACTTTAAAATAATAGTTATAATCCCCAATTATTTTTTAGTTTCCGTTTGCCTCATGTTTCTTTGCTTATCTCTTTATTATTCTGTGTCACTTTTATGTATTTTTATGTTTTTCAAAATTGGGGAAGAAATATATCACACCTTAAATTCTACTGATGGTTTCTTCTAAAGCCTTCTTGAAGATAAAACTCTCTATTTGTCAGTGAGGGGACTTAATTAGGGGGATTTACTGTCCTTATTTAATACGAGGAATTTAGAACGTGCTTACTTCCCCCTGCTCTTGACAGAGTGCTGGAAATTCCTCCAGGGTACCCTGTATGGAGTGGTCTTCCTTTTGCTACTACGCAGCTGTTAACCTGCGGGGTGGAAGGAGGGCAGGAAATTAATGAGTTTTGCCTCATGACCTCTCATTCCAGGGAGAAACTGCTGCTGGTCTGCGGTCTCCGCTGCCAGCAGCCGGCCTGGTAGACCTTGGCCTCTGCGCAAGGGTCAGGACAGGACGGTCCCATTGCCAAAGTTTGCCTCCTGACTTCATCGCTTGGGTGATCTTGGGCAATTATTTAACATATTTAACTTCCTTGTCTGAAAAAAAGAAAAATGAATGGCAATAGCATAATTCCACAGGGTTGTTTTGATAAACCATACTCAGGGCACATACTAAATGCTCATTGTTAACTGTTATTATTTCTTTTATCGTTAGCATCATCCCCAAGAGGGTCCAAGGAACTTTCAGAACCATTTAGTATTCACAGATCTGTTGGTACAGAGTAAGCTCACTATCACAGAGCGCTGTAGCAAAAAATGACCACAAACGGAGACTTCACTCAGTTTCTGCACTCTCCTTCTATAGTATAAAGACAGGTCCTTGCCACCTCGAGAAATGTGTCCCATAGGGAGTTCTTTTTTCCATAATTTCTCTGTAGCTCCTCTTCCCATTTCCCTCTACAACTCTCTCTTAAGTCCCAACAGTTCCTTACTTCCACTTCAGTTTTCTTGGAAAACTGTACCTCTTCAAAAGGGAGGCAAATGTCCTGGCCCCAGGATCTTCCTAATGCAACTGTAATATCACCTGGCTGCTAGAGCAGGTGTCCCTCTCCCAGACTGGGCCAGCTTCAAAGGGAAGAGGGGTTTCTGGCCCATCAGTGGGGTGGATGGTGAGCTCCCCTCTCTGGATTGGCATTGCCTCCAGCAAGAGCCACAGCTGATTCAGGCTCCTGAGTTCTCAAAGGAGCAAGCGCTCTTCGTCCGTCATCTAGCCCAGGGGTCAGGCAGCTCTTTCCGTACAGGGCCGGACAATAAATACTTTAGTCTTTGATGACCAGATGGTCTCTTGCAACTACTCACCTCTGCCTTGTACACAAAAGCGGCCACAACTACTACAGAAACAAATAGGGGTGACTGTGTCTGGGGAAAACTTTGTTAATAGACACAGAAATTTGAAAGTCATGTAATTTCCATGTGTCATGAAATATCATTCTTTTGATTTCCTCCCACCCCCCACCCCAGAGTCATCTAAAAATTGAAAACTCATTCTTTGTTTGTGGGCCATCTCAAAACAGCTAGCAAGCTGCAATTGGCCCATGGGCCATGGTTTACAGACCCCTGGTCTGGCTATATCACTAAGCTTTGTTACTAGGTTTTGTCTGGTCTTGCTGGTCCCTGTCAGCATTTTACTGGGATGCAACGAACCATAGCAGCCCCCATCCCCACCCCACCATGCTTTCTGCCCTGTTCTCAGCTGTTTTTTGTCTGGAGAATGTAAAATTCTTCTTTCCTTATTTTTTTTTTCATTCAAAATTGATTTAGTGACCACCTACTAAGTGCCAGGCATTGTGGCTTGATACTGGGGGTTTGATGATACATTTCCTTAAAATGAAAGAAAAGCAACATTTAAAGTACAACATGGGAAGCGGATTTGGCTCAACTGATAGAGCATCTGCCTACCATGTGGGAGGTCCAGGGTTCAAACCCAGGGCCTTCTGACCTGTGTAGTGAGCTGGCCCACATGCAGTGCTGATGCGTGCAGAGTGCCGTGCCATGCAGGGGTGTCCCTCATGCAGGGAGTGTACCCCGTAAGAGAGCCACCCCACGCAATAGAAGCGCAGCCTGCCCAGGAGTGGCACCGCATGCATAGAGAGCTGACGCAGCAAGATGATATAACAAAAAGAGACACAGATTCCTAGTGCTGCTGACAAGAATGCAAGCAGACACAGAACACATAGCGAATGGACACAGAGAGTAGACAATGGGGAGGGGTAGGGGTGAAGGGAAGGGAAATTAAAAAAAATAAATCTTTAAAAAAATACAGCGTAAGAACTATAAAATAGCCATGTGCTTGAGTGCTTTGGGAGCAAGAAGAAAAACCACCTAGCACAGCCTTGGGGCAACAGGAAGTCTTCCAAGTCAAGCAGACTTTGACCTTCACTGAAGACAGCCAATCAGCAAAACCCAGAGGATACAAAGGTAAATAAGCGTAATCTGCCCTCAAGCTTGCTGTGGTCAAGTGCTTCTGTGTGTGTGCGTGTGTGTATGTGAGTAACCCATTTATTTTGCACCTCTTAAGTTTGACGGCCGTTAAATTTTTTTCCTTCTCCTTTATTTTATTCTTTGTGGTTTCACTTTCTACGTATGCTCTAAATTCCATATAAAATTTATGTTGCCATGAGGCATGTGGTAAGGATATATTTTCCTCCTAATAGCATTCAATTATGTCAAGGCTATAGATTAAGTATTTTTCTTCCTAGGCCATCTGCAAGGCTTTTTAAAAATCATATATTAAGTCGTTATCTATACTAGGATCTGTTTCTGGGCTAATTCTTCTTTTGAATCAATCTCTGTCAATCTTGTGTGTACCACTCTGATTTCATTCCTGCAGTTTTATGATACATTTTAATAGAGAACAGACTACCTTGCCTTCAGTACTTGTAGTTTTCAAAACTGCTTAGCTATTTGTGGTAGAATTTCAGGTTGACGCCCTCTGCACCCACCTCAACCCCCTTCTCTTCTTCACTAGAGGATGTAAAAGCAGAACATTCAAGTTCCCAGCCTCCTTGGCTGCCATGGTGGATAGAGGATACTAGTCAATTAGGCTGGAGTGAAGGCTACTAGGGGAGTTTCTGGGAAAGCTCTTAACTTTACTGATGAAAGGGGATAATTGGGGTTGGTGCCTCTTTTTTCCTCCTTCTTCCTGTCTTGAAAGTAGATGTGTGGCAGCCATCTTGACCTTACAAATCATTTTGTCAATTAAATAAAATCATGTAAAAGCAATTAAGCCAGGGGATTTTATTCAGTCCTGTGAAATGACGGAATTACCTTATATGTCCTTTCTCTGGAGCTGTAGGAAGAATTAGGCAAAAACTGGCCCAATTCCTGAGAGGGAGTTTCATTTATTCATCTATTTAACAAGCTGTGGTTGAGTCTTTCCTATATGCTATGTGTGAGGGTAAAAAATGACCTCGTCCTTGAAAGTTGATGGGTGCACAGATAAGGAGCAAGAAGTCAATCTGGATGATGATTCTGTTTTCCACTTCATCCCCAAAATAATGTGCAAGTCTGGACAGCAGACACCTGCCTCCTGTGAGACTCTTTACAGGAGTAATTTCCCAACACAAACAGTTTGCATTTTCCAGGCTTGAGGGTCCATCCCAACCCCACCCTGTGAGGATGACTTTTCCTATCTCAAATTGCCTTGTGTAGGGAACATTCTCTTCCAGAACTACCACATGCTAGGGAGCACGTGGCTGTAGGAACCATGCTTAAAGCCAGTTGTGTTACCACAAGCGGCTGAGACTAGCCAAGGGCACAGCAATGTCATGAATAGGTGGGCATATTGATCAGGAGGAAGGAAGAGGCCACTTTCAGCTAGTTTGCTAAAGATGCTCAAAGCAGATATCAGAAAATGGATTTGGCATTTAACAATGGGAATTTATTCATTTACAAACATACAGTTTTGAAGCTGAGAAAAAATGTCCAAATCAAGGCATCATCAGGTGATGTTCTTTCCCTGAAACCCGGGCTTCCTGTGATCCTAGACTCCTCTGTCACATGGCGAGGCACATGGTGGTGTCTACTGGTCTCTCCCTCCCCTTCTGGGTTTCACTGTTACAGTGAAGCCAGGAGTTCTGAGGGGCAGAAAAACCCAAACAGCACTTGGAGAGGCGGAGGAACAGATTTATTATGCGTGGGCCCAGAGGAGAGTTAATCTCCAAATTCTCAGCCCCGTTTTTCAGTTTTCATAGGCTTATATAGGATTTTATGTGGGATCAGCATGACTTTTGCTCACTGGCTAATGCGTTGCTAGGTGAAATTTTGCAAGTGGGGTTACAGAAGCACAAGGCAGGTGTAAAGTCATGCTTTCGCGGGCTGATTTACAGAAGTGGGGGCAGGAGTGGTTTGTTAGATTACAGAAGTGGGGGGCAAGAGTCGTTTCTTTTGATATTCTCCTGCAAGGCCATGTTCTCAAGGGCTGATTTACAGAAGCGGGGGCAGGAGTGGCTCATTAGATATTTTTTCTGCAAGGTTATGCTTTTTATTTCTCAACATCATGGCTTTCAGCTTCTTGCTTCTGTGGCTTTCTCTTCCACTGAATTTCGTTCTCATATAAAGGACTCCAGTAAGAGGATTAAGGCCCATCCTGAATGATGTGGGTCACATCGTAACTTAAGATCCTACTCACCAGTGGCACCTCCAGAAGAAGAAGATGGAGGCAAACTTAGCTGCTTGAGGAGAATGGCCGGCACTGGTCTGTGGGCCGGAGGCACTCACTCCAGACTGGGAAACCGGGAAGTCTCTAGGGGGACCACTATCCTGGGTGTGCAGTTTGAAGGGGCATGGTTGTGCAGCCAACTCCAGGATACCACTGAGTCCTGCATTGCCAATCTAGTGACTGACAAGCTGGCCCCTATTCATAATTAAATTTTTTGCTGTCGCTCGGCTCTGCAGCTGATACCGAGGCAAGAGCTGATGCCGCCACTTATCAGCTTGGCTTCCACAGCATTGAACTGACTGAGCCTCCATTGGTACACACATCAGCCAGCCTCTTGAAGGAGATACCAGGAAGACCTGATGGTGGGAATCATCATTGCCAGCTGGGACGCCCAAGAAGGAGGGCAGTTGTACTCAGTGCCCATAGCAGTCCTTTGCCATCAGAGGCTGTGGGAGCTCCTATATCTATGTTACCTACTAAGAGGGGATGACCAAGGAAGAGGGTCTGTACTTCACTGCTGGTGCTCTTGCTTTGGCCATGGAGGAGGATGGCTCCAGTGGAAGTATGGTCTGTGTGGCAGCCATTGAGAATCAGGGGTAGAGCAGCAGGTACTTTTGGGAGACCAGATCCCCCCAAATTCACCATTGCCACTTTACCTCTCCCCACCCCCAAATCTTCCTATTCTAGAATATATTGAGATACCTCATAAGGACACAAAATTCAATAAATAATTTGCCAAAAAGTAAAAAAAGATCCTACTCACCAAAAGATCCCCTGAAAATGGGTCCACACCCACAGGAATGGATTAGTTTCAAGAACATACTTTTCTGGGTACATTTGGTTCACACCATCACAGGGAGGATTTCATGACAGAAGTGACATTTGACCTTCCATTCTTGGAATTATGGCTCAAGTTCCACAAAGTTTAAGCTATTTACCAAAGCAAAAATAAAACAGGTTTTTGTGTGGAAAGTAGAAATTGGCTGTTAGAAGTGAGATTTTAGTACATTTACCTCAGTGATTGTCTACACAACCTTTCTCTATCACATACATTCTCTCTCTCTCTGCACCATAGATAGAACAGGAGTCCTTCTGCAGTGAATAAGGAACAGTGGGCAGTCAAAGAGACTAGAAAAATCACTTAAAAGCCAAGGGCATGAGTCATCTTCAGTGGAGCCTGGCATCCTGGGGAAGCCTGAATCGTGTACTTCCCCTCTTTGTTACCAGGTCCTTGACCTTCCTGCAGAGATTTTCTGAAAAAACCCAAGACCAGTACCCACTAAGGTAACTTGGAATGTTGAGACCTGAATTTGCTCCAGGTGGGAAAGCTCTGTCTTTTTCCCTTTCTATGTTACTCATCTTTCCAATCGGGGAAACCAGGCCTTTGTGCTCCCTTGCTTCAGGGCTTAAAGAAGAAATAGCCTTCAGAACACCTCTCTCCTTGGCTTTACGTCCCATTATTCTGAGGGATTTGGGCATACTATGTTAGGGAAGGAAACTGGAGATCGACTTTCTTCCCCAAGTAAGGAAGGGAATGGATATCTGCTAGCTTTATAAGTAATGGAGCTCTTTGGTCCAGCCCCCCACAGGCCCTCCCTAATGGCAGGACTTCACAGGGTTACAGTGGCACGTTGTGCCTAGGAGGGTATTCCTGGCCCTGGGTACTGGCTCTCAGTTCTGGCTAAGATTTCCTTGGGGCAGCAGGCATACCCAACTTCAGGGTCTATGCAAGCTTGGCTTATAGGCATCTTGGTGGAAACCATGCAGATAAGGGGTTGGCCTGTGGGTTAAATCTGGACTGCCACATGCTTCTAGACAAACCATGAGCTAAGAATGGTGTTTATACTTCCAAATGTTTGAAAAAAAAAAACAAAAAAGGGATACTATTTTATGGCATATTAAAATTATATAAGAATGAAATTTCAGTGTCCATAAACAAACTTTTATTGGAATATAGTCAAGCTCATTTGTTTACTTATTGTAATATGGCCTGTGCATAAATTCAAACTTATTCTATATCCAAGTATACCTAGTTCCCTAGAAAGCCAATTGAGAAGTATAAATTCTGTAGGCTTTGGATATTCAGGGAGGATGCAAACTAAATGTGTTAATTAAAGCTTACCTGGAAATGTGGGAGGTTCATGTTAAAAGCTTACCTGGAATGTGGGGGATATGTGTTAAATCAAGCTTACCTGGAGGATATAACCTATCTAATACTCAGATAAAACACTTGAAAAAATTAACAAAAAGTCCTTTTGCATATAAGCACCATTTGACTCCCCACTCCTATGTCTCTGTACAAAAGAGACCCAAAAATCCTATTTGGGGCTTGGTTTTTATTAGGACAGGAGTCTGCTGAGTCTGGCTGGTCTAAATAAATCTTCCTTCTCAGAATTCTCGCATCCTGGCCTTCAATACTGCGACACCTGACTTCTCTCTGCTACAATTGTCTATAACTGTTTTCAAGCTACAATGGCAGAGTTGATTAGTAGTGACAGAAGCTATACTGCTACATAGCCTAAAATATTTACTATCTGGTCCTTTACAGAAAAAGTTTGCTGACTCCTGGATGTTTGCTTGCACATAATGACTCCTGGTCATTGGGAGTAGGAGTGGGCAGAGGAGGTGGGGAAGAAAATTAAAAATCCCACCAGCATGGAGGAATGGGGACTCAGTGTCATACCTACCAATAATTTTGTTTAAAGTGCTCTTTCTTGCACATTCGGGTTTGTGGTTGCAAATTCATTTCTCTCATGCTTTGTCTCATGAGCTTCCTGGACAGGAGTCCACTGAGTCCAGCCGGTCATAATAAATCCTCACTCCTGCCAGAGTGAAGTGGATGCCTGGAGAGGCAGCTGAGCAGGCTAACTCGGCACTCTGGCATGCCATCCCCCGCTGCCCTGTCACCGCTCAGCCCTTTCTGAGTTGTCCAGCCTCTGATGCCCAGTTACCCGTGTCCTGGCTGATAGTGTGACTTCACAGGAGGAGCTGTGAAAGTTATTTCTCTGCTCCTGCTTGTACCTGACCTTTGAAAATAGAGCCAACTTTCCTTGAGAGGCCAAACAAATCTCAGGATATACATCCTGCAGAGACAGGATAATTTATAACTCAAAACACTCCTGATTTGTTTATTTTTTTAAATGAGATATTGCTTGCACTTCCTCCTGTGAAACATGCCCAGCCCACTGACTTTGATCACTTCTGTCCAGCCCTTGGATCCCCCTGTGTCTGAGGGATGTCACCTCCATCTGATGGGGATGCGATCAGAGTTGGGGGACTCAGGAATCCTGTTTTCTCATTCTTCCTCTAAGCTTCTTTTCCACTAATTATTGTGCCTTTCAGACCATGAAAGACTCACGTGGGGGCTTTTTCTGCCTCTGGAACAGCTGTGAGTCTCTGAGGGAAGTGAGTTGACAGGAGCCAGGCTGGCTCTGCACCAGCTGTTTGGCTGAGACACCACTCATGGGAAGTAAGCCATTCTGATATGAGAACAGGCCAGTCCAGGGTTAAGGCAGATGGCATGCTGGAACCCCAGCCTAAAACGTTGCACCTGCCATTTTCTGCCTTTCTGCAGTTCCTGCCGTGGGCCTTGTGGTTTCCCCTTCTGCCTGGCCGACCACCTGGGGCAGGCTGCTCCCTTGGAGGATCCTTGTGCTGGATTTATCCTCGGCCTTCTAAGGGACCCAGTCTGTGGTGATTCTTTCTCTTGCATTTTAAATCTCTCCCTTTCTCTGGGAGACTTCCTACCAACATTAAAATATGCTGCTTTCTTCCATGAACAAAACAAAACAAACCAAGAAAAACCCCAAACAACCATTCTGAGACCCCCTCACCCCTCTTTAGATATCCCCCCGTGTTCTCTTTCCTGCTTTATAGCCGAACTTCTTGAAAATGTTGGCTGCCCCTCGCTGCCTATCCTTCTCACTTTCTAATCCACACTCAACCCACAGCAATCTGGTTTCTAGCTAAGATGTCTCACTACCAAAACCGCTCTTGGGAAGCTCGCTTTTCATCCTTCCTTTACTTGACCTGCACTGACTCCTCTTCTTCCTGAAACATGCTTTCCTCTGGCGTCTGTGACATCTTGCTCCCCTGGGTTCTTCTCTTACTTATCTAACTGCTTTTCCTTAATCTCCTTTAACAATTCCTCCTCTATCTGGTCTCTTGTGTTGGAGTTCCTCACAGAACCATCCTAAATTCTCTTCTCATTCTATGACCTTTCCTCAAGAAATCATGTCAACTTCTTTGGCTTTAAACATCACTGTTTTTTGTTTGTTTGCTTGCTTTTTGTTTTTTTAAAAGATTTATTTATTTATTTCTCTCCCCTTCTCCCCTCCCCCCCCCCCCCAGTTGTCTGTTCTCTGTGTCTATTTGCTATGTCATCTTCTTTGTCCGCTTCTGTTGTTGTCAGTGGCATGGGAATCTGTGTTTCTTTTTGTTGCGTCATCTTGTTGTGTCAGCTCTCCGTGTGTGCGGTGCCATTCCTGGGCAGGCTGAACTTTCTTTTGTGCTGGGTGGCTCTCCATTGGGGTGTACTCCTTGCGCGTGGGGCTCCCCTACACGGGGGACACCCCTGCGTGGCAGTGCACATCAGCACTGCGCATGGGCCAGCTCCACACGGGTCAAGGAGGCCCGGGGTTTGAACCGTGGACCTCCCATGTGGTAGACGGACGCCCTAACCACTGGGCCAAGTCCGCTTCCCTAAGCATCACTGTTGAAGCTGGATCCATACAGCAGAATGGCCCCAGTGTGGCACTGGAGCTGTTGACTTCGATGTGGAAGGCCCGGTTGGGTTAGGATAGTTCAGCATCAGGGCAGGGGGAGACTGGGGTTTCCATCCCTGGAATCACTAAAGAAGACAGCCAAATAAACGTCATTCACGAGGGACAGTCAAAGTGGGATGGGACCAATGAGCCTGGGAATCCTTGACTGACTTCCTGACCTCCCAGGCCAGGATCATTCATACTTCCCCTCCCCTGGGCGCCCACCCCCCCCCACTGATAGCTTAACCTTGGCCCTCAAAAACATGCTATATATATGATTCCATTTATATGAAATGCCCAGAATAGGCAAATACAGAAATCAGATTAGTGGTTGCCAGGGCTGGGGGTGAGGGAGGGAAAACTACATAATGGGTACAAGGTTTCCTTTGGAAGTGATGAAATGTTCTGGACCTAGATAGTGGTGATGGTCACACAACATTGTGTATGTACTAAATGTCACTAATGGTAAAAATAAAAATAAAAATAGAAAATTACATCATTTAGTATTAACCCCAGAAGAGGAGCCACCACTGCTTAACCAAGCCATCCTGACCCAGAATGCATTCAAGGTCAAAAAGTGACGAATAGATAAGGAATGTAAATGGGAAATGACTCTTTCCACCAAAAAAAGTTGTGAAAACCTCAGCTTCCCCTGAATGTGCTATTCCACAAGATAACTAGAGGATTTCTAAACTATATCCATTCCTAGTGCATGATAGGTAGGTGGTATGACAGTAGAATACAAGTTAAAAGTTGTATTGTAAACTTTTCCCCCCAAATCTCTCTTTCTGTGACAAATCTCTATTTCTCTATTTCTGTGATGAGGCTAGACTTGGTGTTTCAGTGGAGCACCCTGGAAGTATGAACTGAGGCCAGGGAAGGAGGTTGATTGAAATATTTAAGGTCTTGAACTGGCAGTACTCTGGAATCGTTTGTTGAAGTCTAGGATTACCCTTGACCAGGGAAGTGAACTGATGCTTTACAGATGATGTCTTGTTTAACTTCTAATGACAACCCTATGGAGGACACAGGAAACCAAAGTCTGGTAAATCCTAGCAAGCCCACGAGCACTGTGAGCCCTTGAACCAGAAAAGAAGAGGTAGAACGGGAAAAGGAGCTACTGGAGCCTCAGTGATTCTGCTTGCAGTCGCTGAGCCAGCATCCACTGTTGTATTTCTCTTACTCGATCTCCAACCTGGCATGGCCCTGAGAGATGCAACACACTCATGTCAGCTGAAACCTTGACATTTTCTTTATCCTGCTGATTACAAAATGTGAGAGAACCATATTGCTGAGTGAAACTTCTAGAGTTTGCTTGCTTGTCAATTTCTCACTCACACATACCATCCCCATGTCATTTCCTGACTTGTTAAATAGGCAGGATGAGAGCAGGTGACTGAGATATATGATAGCCAGTGAACTCTGCTACACTTAGCATATCCTGTTGTTGAAAATCTAAAGTCCTGCTTTGGCATCTACTGTACTTTCCCCCCTTCTTTTCCTGGAACCATGGTTGTATTTAGAGGGATAAGCATTTATATTTTTCAGTGTAGGAATCAGTGTGATGTACTTGGAAAAGGATAAACCTTGAATGAGCCTGGATTCAAATTCCAGTTCTAGCACCAAACTTCTTTACATGGAAATAAAATTAAAATATTCAAGGAGCAAGAGCCTACTTTCAAATGTTTAGAAAATAGATAATAGGTGATAGATAGATAGATGCTAGATATTGATAGATGAAGAGAATGACATGACAAATGTGGCAAAATGTTGAAAGTTGGGTATAGCTGGGTGTCTGGGTGGGGGTTATTTTTGAGTTCTCTGTCTTACTATTGTTAATTATATGTATTATATCTGCAACTATCCCGTAAGCTTGAAATTATTTCAAAAGGAAAAATACTGACCTCAGAGTCATTTTTAAGGCCTATACGAGATAACAGAAGAGGACGCAGTTCATTTCTTGACTGGTAGTAAGCCCTCAAGAAATTACATTTCTTCCTTTCCTCTTTCCTCACCTCTACATGTTTCATTTCTGGCACCAAATCTTGACTAAGCATTTGACCCATGAGACAAAGTCTCCATCTGTTGTGGTGCTCAGAGTGAGGGGAGGGTAGGACAAGTGTGGTAGGTCATTAATCACTTGGAATCAGTTGGAAATGGGGAGATAGACCTTTGTTTCTCCCTCACTAAGTAAGGCAGGAAGGTTGCTGGATTCTGAAGGACGTTTTGTCTTTTCCCTCCTTTATCCCAAAGCACACTCCTTGCCCAGTATCCTCAGCCTCAGCCCCCATTCACACCGGTTCCTCTATAGGCTTTGCCCCAGTGTTTTTCCCAAGGTTGAGGGTAGATATGGTCTGCTTTTCATGAAGCCTGAACTTGGGAGAAATGATGAATTAAGTGGTTTGTCTCTAATGTCCTAATCTCCTGAATTGGCCCTTTCCTCTCCTAAGGGTTAACTTTCCTTGTAGTTCTCTGATCTCTCCTCTCCATCTTCCCCTCTACACATAAAGAGTCCACTCCCGAACCTCAGCTTCCTGAAATATGTGGACCAGGCCAGCTCCCTCCGTGGGCAGCCTCAGTCCTGCCACAGGGTGTTGGGACTTGATTGCTCAAGAAATGCCCCACAGAGCAGACAGCAGTAGAGAGTCAACTCAACAGATTATTCCCTGCCCTTACTTATTAACCTGAATAAGGAAAGTCAGCTTGGTGCTTGGATTAAAACATTTCTTTGTTTTCCTCCTTTCCCTTCTTCCATACCAGTCACTTGAACAGTAACACCCAGAAAAATATCAGCTAGCATATATTAAGCATATGTTATATGTTTACAACTGTTCTAAGATTTTTGCATGCATTAATTCAATTAGAAATAACAATTATTTATCTCCATTTTACAGAAAAAGTAACTGAGGCTAAGAAAGGTTAAGTCACTTATCCGAGGACATACAATTTGTCAGTGGTAAAGCCAAGAATCAAATCCAGGGAATCTAATTCTACATGTGAGCTTTTAGCATCACGTCAAGGCAGAATCAGAGGGCATAAGAAAAGAAAAGACCTTAAGTCAAGTGTTAAGGTCTGAATTTTGGGTCAAGAGTTACTGGGATATCTTCAGTATCTTTTGAATGGAACTTGTTACCTTCACATTTCTATAATTTCAGCATGTGATTTGGGATATACATTGGAAAGTATAAACTTCCCCAACATATTTGAAGAAGTTATATTGATTGGAACTTTTATATAAAATATAACTATGATTCCACTAATAAAAAGGAAGTAAAATTTCCAAGGAGGATACTCCTTATGTGGTTATCCCCAAATTCCCTTATTATTCTGGGTCCCACTTACACCTTCAAAGTGTGACCCACCTAGAGGATAGGAGTGGCCCCAAAGCCATAGTCCTTATAAACAGAAAAATTAAGAACTATGTAAAATGCTTCTGCTTTCAAATGGACGTGTTCTTCTAAGCAAACAGTCTTCCAGTCCCTTAACTGACACTTAAAAAACCACCGCAGGGGGAAATTACTTTCAACCTTAAGATTTAGAGAGAGGAACCAAGCCATTTGAGGTACCCTTAGCTCTATGTAGGGCAGCAATAATGAGTAAGCTTGACTGTGTAGCTGCCCCCACTCTGTCCCAGACTCTGCTGGGCTTGACCTCTGCTTCCTGAAAATGGCTGCCATCACCTTCCATATATTACTACCTGGAAGCCTGCCTAGAGTATTCTTGGTGGTTTTCCTGTGCAACCTACAAACCCTTCTTACAGCCCAATTTTTGTTATAATGTGCACAGAGTAAAGATGGGGCCTCCAAAATTATTTCTCCCTTTGAGATAACTATAATTAAGTTATCTCAAATAATTAAGGATATAACATATCCTTGCCTTATATACTGGAGAGACAGGCTGATTGACTGGTATGAATTTTAAAACATAAAACTTACACTTACTTTAGAAAAAGGTCAATTCTAACCACAAAGATAGTGAAAATGAATTTGAAAACCTAGAGCAGTACGCTTGAAAAAAGGATATACTGGGAAGCAGATGTGGTTCAACTGGTAGAGTGTCTGCCTACTGGATGGAGGGTCCAGGGTTTGGTTCCCAGGGCCTCCTGACCCATGTGGTAAGCTGGCCCATGTGCAGTCCTGCCGCACGCAAGGAGTGCCGTGCCATGAAGGCCTGTCCCCCGCATAGGGGGAGCCCCACGCATAAGGAGAGCCACCCCGCACAAGAAAAAACAGTGCAGCCCTCCCAGTAGTGGTGCCACACACATGGAGAGCTGATGCAGCAAGATGGTGTAATGAAAAGAGACACAGATTCCTGGTGCCACCTGACAAGAATACAAGCGGACACAGAAGAACACACAGCAAATGGACACAGAGAGCAGACAACGGGGGAACAGGGAGGGGGGGAGGGGGAAGGGGTGAGAAATAAATCTTTAGGAAAAAAAGGATATATGAATATAGTCAATGGTTATTGAGTCAATGGAATATAGTCAATGGTTATTGAGCACTTTGCATGGTGTATTTTACTTAATCTTCACAAAGGTGCCTATAAGCTGAGAGTGACCGTTATCTCCAATTTTGTATGGATGGGGAAACTGAGGCTTTTAAGTTTGAAATAACTTGCCCACAGTCACACATAGGGTCGGTGGTCAAGCCTGAGTTCAAATCAAGATAGTCTAACTCTGTTCTTCACATTCTTCACTCCAAAAAAAATGCTCCCAGGACTTCCAAACTTGCTGTCACTCCTCTGAAGTCCGGTTGAGGTCATGGATTCAATACCCAATTGGTTGACCAAACTTGGGAATCATCCTTGACTAGACCCTCTTCATTTCCCTTCCAAACACCTGTTTATTGAGGGCCTGCAATGTGTCAGGTAGTGTGGCTCCAATGGTTAACAAGACAGTAAAGATTTCTGCAAGTCAGAGTCTTCTCTGGGGTTTTAAAATTAGGAACAGGTAGAGTAAATATCAGTCTCCCTCTGGTAGTATAGCGGTTGCTATAAGGCTGAGAAACTTCTTGCAGCTGTACTTCCCATTGTGTAGAGAAACCAAAGGAAAGTAAACTGACATTCAGAGTGAATCAGAAGTTAGAAACAGAGAGAGGGTCCTGGCAGCATTGTCTAAGATTCTGTTTCTAGCGGTTACTGAGGCCAACTGCCTCCTGCTATCACTGCATTTATGTTAGCCCTCCAATCATTTCCACTTTGTGCTAAATTGGTTAGAATTTGTTGCTGTCACTTGCAACCAAACCATTCTGAATGATACAAACCAAAACAGAAGGCATCCACAATTCATCCCCAGAGATAACCTGTATTAACTTTGTGATACAAATTCTCTTAGTGGCATCTCTTAGAGCACCTGCCCAGCTCACAAAGAGTTATACTCTCTACTCCCCACTCCCCACCTGTTCATAGGGAAAGACCTGTTGCTGCATCAGTGCTACTTGGCTCTACCTACTTAGTCACAGTTTATCAGTCGAAAGGTTCATTTCTGGCCCAAGGTGGGCCAGTCAAAAATCCTCTTCATAAAATATTACATTCAGACTATAAAGACATGAAGACATGAGGAAACCATTTCATCAAAGCTCAGAGAAAGAAGATCCCCAGATTCATCTGTTGAGAAGAACTCTGGCATTGTTCTTGTTGCTTCTCTTACCATATCTTAAAAGTACAACCGTTCTTTACATTTCATGAGAGATTCCCGTGTTTTACCAATAAATTCATCCCCTCTTTTCCTCCTTAACTCGTGCAGGTCAACTTTAGTTTTTTGTAATCAAAAGAACTTTAACCTATAAATTCTTCCAGATGGCTTTTCTATGTGTGTCTAAATAAGAAATAAATGTATAAATAAAAATAGGATCATACTCTAAACTGTTCTTTAATATATCATGAACATCTTTCAAACACAAGAAATATTATTCTTGGTAACAGTATAATATTGTGTATATGTGCTGATTTAGTTTACCAGCCACTAAAACAAATTCCATACAATTGGTTGGCTTAATAACAGGAATTTATTGGCTCATGGTTTCAGAGGCTAGAAGGCTTGCTTCCTTTGGGGTTGGTATATCCTGGCTGGCCAGCATATTTGGGATTCCTTGGTTTTTTCATCACATAGCAAAACACATGGCAGCTTCTTCTCCTTTCTTTTCCATGTTCCATTGACTTCCAACTCCTAGTTGCTCCCAGTGGCTTCTCTTTCTGTGTACAATTTTCTTTGCTTACAAGGACTTGAGCCATATTGGATTAAGGCCCGCCCTCTTTCAGTTTGGGCACACCTCAACTAGTAACATCTTCAAAGCTTCTATTTTTTTAAAATTAATTAATTAATTAATTTATTTATTTTTCCAAATTCTACTCAATTTATTCATTTTTTAAAAGATATTACATTAAAAAAAATATGAGGTCCCCATTCACCTCCACCGCCCCCACCCCACCACTCCCCCCACAGTAATACTCTCCCCCATCATCATGACACATCCATTACGTCTGGTAAGTACATCTCTGAGCATCATTGCACCCCATGTCCCGTGTTCCACACCATAGCCCACACTCTGCCACGTTCCATCCAGTGGGCCATGGGAGGACATACAACATCCGGCAATTGTCCCTGGAGCACCACCCAGGACAGCTCCAAGTCCCGAGAATATCTCTACATCTCATCTCTTCCTCCCATTCCCCGCACCCAGCAGCCACCATGACCACTTTTTCCACACCAATGCCACATTTTCTTGATTATTAACCACAATAGTTCATGAATAGAATATCATTAAGTCCACTCTGATCCTTACTGTATTCCTCCTTCCTGTGGACCTTGGCTTGGTTGTGTCCATTCCACATCTATGTCAAGAGGGGGTTTAGATTCCACATGGATACTGGATGCAATCCTCCTGCTTTCAGTTGTAGGCACTCTAGGCTCCATGGTGTGGTGGTTGACATTCTTCAACTCCATGTTAGCTGAGTAGGGTAAGTCCAATAAATCAGAGTGTAGGAGCTGAAGTCTGTTGAGGCTCAGGGCCTGGCTATCATATTGTCAGTCCAGAGATTCAAATCCCCTAGATGGTTCACACCCACAGGACCAGGGGTTGGGACCTGAACATGCCTTTTGAGGGAGACATGAGTCTATTCCCAAGATGTTTCATAGTTTATTTAACCTACATCTTATTTTTTGATTATTTGGGAGTTTAACATTTTTCTCCATTATTAAAAAAATTCTACTTCCATCCTTGGGTTAGACAAATTCCTTAAAGTTACATGTCTGAACAAAGCAAATGCATTTTTAAAGACTTTTAACTTATATTACCAAGATTTCTTCAGAAAATTTATGCCATTTTACATTCTCATTCTTAGTGAATGAACACAGATCACTGCTTGACAAAACTTTACTCAGCCTTTAACTTTACTAATCTTTTCCTTTGTGATTTCTGATTTTTGTATTATGCTTATAAAGGCTTTTCAGATGCCAAGATTATATGGATATTCTCCGATATATTCTTCTATGATTTCTCTTTTTAATTTAAATATTTTATCTGAAAGTATTTTGGGTGTAAGGATCAATTCCCCCACCAAATGGGTGGCTAGTTTATAGTTTTTCCCAAATGGTTAACCACACCATTAATAGAAATTTCCTTTCTGTCTTCCAGTGATATGAAATGTACCTTTATCATGAACTTAAACCATATTATACTATGGTCTGCTTCAAAAATTTCCATCTCAGGGGCAGCCTCTAATCTTGCTTCTCATGAGTCCAGATTCAACTCTTTCCATGACCTCATCCCTGAAAAAAACCTATTCCACAAAACATTAATGATCAGTGTTGCTTTTACTGAATATTTGTTAGGGAAGACAGAGGAGTGGGTTTCCTACACATGCCAAAGTACAAACAAATCCACATATCTCCATTCCCACTTGGGGCTGAGCTGCCTCCTGATGGTCCTTGTCTGCCCTGGGCTTCCCCACATCAGTCTGAGTCAAAATGGAGCTTTCAGATATTTGTTCCATAAAGCAAAGCATTAGTTCTCCATATCCATACCCCATCTAAGCTTCACAGACCCAGTTGCCCAAAGATCTCATGATCTGGGTCCCCAAGGGGCAGGAGACTGTCTTGTATAGCCCTTACTTGCATCCTGTGGGAGCAGTGGCTCTAGTTCTATGCCACCCCATCTTGGCCTGGTCTGACAACCTAAAATAGGTCTTCAGCCTCTTCAGCAGCCCACTGGAAGCTCCAGGCAATACGTTTGAAGAGATAAGGGAGGACTGCTGCACTTAAAAGCTGAATGTCATAACTGTTCTAGAACAGATTGGAAACATATCTTGTCCCATCTCATTCCCAAATGAATAGTGAGACCTCTCTCCCTATACTACAATCATACTAAGTTTTGCTCTTTGCAGAATAATATCATGTGCTACCTTCCTTCCTTCCAATACTTCTGTGAGATGAGTGGTGATAATTTCTAATTTATGAAAAAGGTAAAATTAGAAGTTACATAACTAAAACTTTGGAAAGGTGGTGCTAGATAGGAATTTAACAGATTAGCCTGGTGTGAGCTTGTTTAATTTTTTTTTTTTCTCATGCAACATTGATTATTTCTTCCCCACCCAATCCACCCTCTCATTTGCTTTCTCTGATAACAAAGTCCTAAGTTCGGTATTTTCCAGGTCAAACTCTGGGCTCCATGCCCTCTGGTCTTCACATTCTCCAGGCTTATTTTTCAGGTAGGCTTTCTTACAGGGCTGAGTGGGGCTGGAGTCCAATTTGATAAGAGACAAGGCCACGCTACTTGAAAGGAATGGGCATAGTGCCCTGAGGTTTGCAGTGAAACTGGAACTTTTTGCATTTTAGAAAGGGGACAAGCAACCCTACCCGACCTGAAGAGTAGGCTGATAGCCTTGTTCTAAGAGAATTTTCCTGACCTTTTTGATGAGTGGGAGCTACTGGGCTGCAGCAGCAAGGAGTAAAACTTTGAGGCACAACGGAGATGTAATGGTTTGGTAGGGAACTTGCCAGAAATGAGAATTCAAATCTTTCTATCAATTAGCATACAACAGTTTATGGTATTTGTTAATGATCTTTAAACCTCCATGTCAGCAATTAAATCCTTTTGCTCAGAATAAATGCAGTTATTTGGTTTTTTTATTATTATTATTTGCCAGAGATTTGTCTCTTTTAATTGATTTTTGTTTTTCCAACGAAATAGGATTTATCTGCTTTATACATTTTTGTTTCCTAAATAATTAGTTCCTGCCTTTTTATTTATAATTTTAATTTTCTTGATTTCCTTAGGGTGGGGCTTATTTAAATTCTTGTTGATAAATGTTAACACATTATTGTTATTCTTTGTTCGGTATAAAAATATTATTAAACGGTAGCATCCCATTAGTTTTTTAAGTTGTATTTTCTAAATAGTTTGTAATAGTATTTTTTTAATGTCCTCTGCCCACTGTGACTTTTGGCATGCTGTCTGCTCTCTGTGTTCATTCGCTGTGCGCTCTTCTGAATTTTTTTGCTTGTCTCCCTTTTTTTGTTGTGCTGCCTTGCTGAGTCGGCTCTCCCCATTGCCTGCGGGCAGGTGATGCTTGCAGGCTGTGCGGCTCTCCAGAGTGTGCAGGTGAGCCTGCCTTCATGAGGGACATGAACCCAGGGCCTCTCAAATGGTAGACAGGAGCCCAACTGATTGAGCCACAGCCACTTCCCTGTAATAATATTTTAATATTTTGGGGAGTGGGAAGGAAAGCATTTGTTTCTGGTTTCCAATTGGTAGGTATTAGAAATCAAGGTGGGGGGAAGTAGCTTTGGTCCAACTGATAGGGCATCCGCCTACCACATGGGAGGTCCAGTGTTCAAACCCAGGGCCTCCTGACCCATGTGATGTGCTGGCCCATGTGCAGTGCTGATGCACGCAAGGAGTGCCGTGCCATGCAGGGGTGTCCCCCACATAGGGGAGCTCCACTCACGAGGAGTGCGCTCCGTAAGGAGAGTCACCCAGGGTGAAAAAAGTGCAGCCTGCCCAGGAGTGGTGTCGCACACATGGAGAGCTGACGCAGAAAGATGACACAACAAAACGAGACACAGATTCCAGTGCCGCTGACAAGTGGACACAGAACACAGAGTGAATGGACACAGACAGCAGACAACTGGGGGGTGGGGGCGGCGTGGCAGGGATGGGGAGAGAAATAAAATAAAAAATAAAATCTTGAAAAAAAAACAAGATGGGGGAAGCAGATGTGGCTCAACTTATAGAATGTCCACCTACCATAAAGGAGGTCCAGGGTTCAAACCCAGGGCCTCCTGGCCCATGTGGTGAGTTGGCCCACACACAATACTGCCATGCAGAAGGAGTGCCATGCCATGCAGGGGTGTCCCCTGTGTAAGGGAGACCCATGTACAAAGAATGTGCCCTGCAAGGAGAACTGCCCAGGAGAGATGCTGCACACACAGAGAGCTGATGCAGCAAGGTGATGCAACAAAAAGAGATACAGATTCCCAGTGCCGTGATGCTGCCAAGAATGCAAGCAGACACAGAAGAACACACAGCTAACGGACATAAAGAGCAGACAATGGGGGAGGGGAGAGAAATAAAGAAAAGAAAAAAGAAAAGAAAAGAAAAGAAATTGAGGTGGGATGTTTTGTTTTGTTTTGTTTCCCAGAAAAGCATTTAATAAAATGCAGACCATTCATTATTTCAAGGTGGAATTTTGATGACATTTTCAGTAAATATCTATGTCTGGGGATACAAAATGCTTAAATCATCCTTGTTCAGTCACCCTATACTTGTCCCTGGAGCTTCCTGTGGAGTTGTTGTAAGAAACAGTATTCGAATGCAATCAAAGTATCATTTTATTAATAGCTGAGCCCGGTTATAATAATGCTCAGTAACAAAACAAAACAAAAAACCAACTCTAGAGAAGCTAAAATAGAGCAGAGACCTCAGGCTCAAGACTAAATAAAGAGGATATGGGAACATGGTAGAGTAGGAAACTCTCGGAACCAGTCTCTCTAAAAGACAGGCAAGAATTGTCTGGATCCACTGTTTTGAAACTCCAGAGTCTAGTAGAACACTATGCAGAATCCAGGGAAGAACGGGAGAAAGAGTCTGGTTTAAATTGCAGTAAAAACTAATGAATTTCACTCTCTGTGAAGTGGTTACCATTTCCCATCCCTCAGTTTCAGGATCCTCAATTCTGGGTCCTGTTGCAGCTTGCTGGTGCCAGGTTGGGCTATAAATACTTAGTTTCCCAAGATCTGGGTGGTTTTATAATGTGTTTCCATATGTAACTTCACTTCTTCTTACAGGTGTTAAATGCAAATGCATAAAAAGTAATGAGAAAAATTATGGTTTTAGGCATACAATATACAAAAATATAATTTGTAACAAGTACAAAAAAAGGTGAGGGTACAGAGGGGTATAGGTACAGTGTATGTGTATGCTACTGAAGTTAAGTTTCTTACTAAATAAAAAATGATTGTTACATATTTAGGATCTTAAATTTTAACCCCATGGTAAACACAAAGAAACTGTATGAAAAATATATCCAGAAATAAGAAGGGACCCAATATGGTACAATACAAAAGATCAAATAAATATGAAGGTAGGCATTAACAGAAGGATTGAGGGTCAAGAAAGGTATAAGATTTACAAAGATTAGATAGAAAAATGGCAGAAAAAAAATCCTGCATTAGCAGTATTTACTACCAATGTAGATGGATTAAGCTCTCCTATCAAAAGACAGGGATTTGCAGAATGGATTTTTTTTTAAAGCATAACCCAACAATATGCTGTTTACAAGAGATTCAAATTCAAAGGAAAAAGTATACCATGCAGGTAGTAACCAAAATGGAGCTGGGGTAGATACAATAATATCAGAAAAAAATAGACTTTAAGTCAAAAACTGTTTTGAGGGACCAGGAAGGTCTTAATATACTGATTAAGGGATCAATTCAACAAGAAGACACAATTATTGCAAATATATATTCATTTAACAGCAAAGCCCCAAAATATATGATGCAAATATTGATAGATTAAAGGAAGAAATAGATGATTCTATATTAAGAGGGGAGACTTCAATACACCATTTTCAATAATAGATAGAACATCTAGACAGAAGATCAACAAGAAAATAGGAGATTTGAATGATACTATAAACCAACCAGACCTAACAGATATATACAGAACACTTTACCCAACAGCAGTAGAATACGCATGGATCATTCTCCAGAATGGACCACACATGTTAAATCACAAAACAAGTGTCAGTAAATTCACAAATATTGAAATCAAACAATGGATCTCCTTTTTTTAAAAAAAAGATTTATTTGTTTGTTTGTTTATTTATTTATTTATCTATCTATCTCTTCTCCTCCCCTCCCCCCACCCCCGGTTGTCTGTTCTCTGTGTCTATTTGCTGCGTCTTCTTTGTCTGCTTCTGTTGTTGTCAGCGGCATGGGAATCTGTGTTTCTTTTTGTTGTGTCATCTTGTGTCATCTCTCCGTGTGGGCTGCGCCATTCCTGGGCAGGTTGCATTTTCTTTTGTACTGGGCAACTCTCCTTATGGGGCACACTCCTTGTGCATGAGGCTCCCCTACGCAGGGGATACCCCTGCGTGGCACAGCACTCGATGTGCGCATCAGCACTGCACATGGGCCAGCTCCACATGGGTCAAGGAGGCCCGGGCTTTGATCCGTGGACCTCCCATGTGGTATACGGTTGCCCTAACCACTGGGCCAAGTCCGCCGCCACAGTGTAAGACCACAATGGAATGAAACAAAATAAATAACAAAGGGAAATGGAAATTTCATAAATATGTGGAAATTAAACAAAGTACTCAAACAATGAACGGGTCAAAAAAGAAATCACAAGAGGGAAGCAGAGGTGGCTCAAGTGATAAGGCTTCCACCTACCATACGGGAGGACTCAGGTTCAATCCCTGGGGCCTCATGGTGAAAAAGATGATGAGAAAGCATGCCTGTGGGGCAAGCCAGTGCCCAGATGGTAAGCCAAGTGCCCACGCAGTGAGCCAATGTGAGTACCTGCATGGTAAGCTGAGTGCCCATGTGAGCGCCCATGTGGCGAGCCAGTGCCTGAGCAGTGAGCCAATGCCCATGTGGCGAGCTGAGTGCCCAAGCAATGAGCTGAGTGCCCATAAGGTGAGCCAGTGCCCACACAAGTAAGTCATGTAGCAAGATGATGACACAGTAAAGGGTAGACGAAGGGGAGAGTCAAGGTGAAGCACAGCAGAGACCAGGAACTGAGGTGGCACAGATGACAGGGAAACTTCACATTAGAGGTCCCCAGTATTGAATCCTGGTGAATGCTAGAGGAGAAAAAAAATGAGAAGACCAAAAAAAAAAAAAAAGGAAATCACAAGAGAGATTAGGAAATATCTTGAGGTGAAAAAAAATGAAAACACAACATACTAAAACTTATGGGATGCTGCAAAGGCAATGCTGAGAGGGAAATTTACTTAAATGTTTACGTTAAAAAAGAAGACAGACCCCAAATCAGAGACCTAACCTTACAACTGGAAGATATAGAAAAATAAGAGCAAACTAAACCCCGAATGAGCAGAAGAAAGGAAATGACAAAGATTAGAGCAGAGATAAATGAAATAGAGAATAACAGAACAATAGGGAGAATCAACAAAGCCAAAAGTTGGTTCTTTGAAAACATCAATAAAATTGACAAACCTTTCATTAGACTGATTAAGAAAAAAAGAGGGAAGATGCAAATAACTAAAAATAGAAATGAAAAGGGGACCATTACAACTGACCCCACAGAAATAAAAAGGATCATAAGCAGATACTATGAACAACTGAATGCCAGCAAATCAGATAACCTAAATGAAATGGACAAATTCCTAGAAATACATAAACTACTTGCAACGACTCAAGAAGAAATAGATCTTAATTAACCAATAACTAGTAAAGAGATCAGTAATTAAAAACCTCTCAAGAAAGATAAGCCCAGGACCAGTTAGCTTCACAGGGGAATTTTTTTTTTCTCTAAGGGTTTTATTTATTTTTTTATTGATTTTGTAAAAATATTACATTAAAAAAATATGAGGTCCCATTCAACCCTACCACCCCCACCCCACCACTCCCCCCCAGCGACCAGCAACCCTCACTCCCATCATCATGACACATCCATTGCACCTGGTAAGTACATCTCTGGGCATCTCTGCACCCCATGGTCAATGGTCCACATCATGGCCCATACTCTCCCACATTCCATCCAGTGGGCCCTGGGAGGATTTACAATGTCGGGTGATTGCCCCTGAAGCACCATCCAGGGCAACTCTAAGTCCCAAAGGCGCCTCCACCTCTCATCTCTTCCTGCCATTCCCCATACCCATCAGCCACCATGTCCACTTTTCCCACTCCAATGCCACCTTTTCTCTATGGACCTTGGATTGGTTTCACAGGGGAATTTTACCAAACATCCTGATGTGGGCTATGGGTGGGAGGCTTTTTGTCTCTTCGGATATAACCTAAGCTGTCTGTCCTGACTTGTGGGTGTGGGACGGTAAGAGGCTGCAGTCCTGCCCTTGGTGACCATGGCAATGACTCCAGTGCCGGGAGGACATTTAGCAATGCAAACTCTATATACATACCAGTCAGTCCAGGGAGACTCTGATGGTGGTGATGCCGAAGCTTAAGGGAACTTGGACTTGGCCTCGAATGGGAAATTTAATATAGCCTGTGCATAAATTCAAAATCATCTAATTCTGTATCCAAGTGTGCCTAGTCTCTAGAAATTGAGTTAAGTGATATGGGCTTTGAATGTTCAGAAAGGATGTAAGACTAAATGTGTATTCAAGGTTGCATCTAGACGGAATGTGGGCAAGATGCTAATTCAAGCTCACCTGAAATGTGGGCAATATGTTAATTCATATTAGGCAAAGACTTGACTAACAAAGAAAGTAGTTTTTTTTGGATAAAAGCACCATTTGACTCTCCAACCTGTATAAAAGGAACTTGAAAATCTTGTTCAAGGCTTGGGTTTGAAACAGAAAGCTCCCGAGTCCAGCCGGTCATCAAAAAATCATTTTTCCTTCTCAAAATCATTCCTGAGTCCTGGTCTTTCTATACGCAAATAATTGAACCTCTCTCAACTTCTACAACAATCCCAAGATGAATTATCACTAATTCTGTTCATATGCTTTAAAAAATTTGAAGAGAATGAAACACACATAGTTCATTCTACAAGGCAACATCACCCTTACACCAATGCCTGATGAAAAAGACCATAAGAAAAGGAAATTAAAGACTAATATCTTTTATGAGCATAGGTGCAAAAATTCTTAACAAAATACTAGCAAACTGAATCCAACAAACATTAAAAGAATTATACACCATGATCAAAGTGAGTTTTATACCAGGTATGCAAGTGTGGTTCAAGATAAGAAAATCAATTAATGTAATACTACATTAACAAAACAATGGGAAAAAACACACGAATCTCTCAATTGATGCAGAAAAGGCATTTGACAAAATTCAGCATCCTTTCTTGATAAAAAAGCTTAGAAAAATAGGAGTAGAACGAAACTTCCTTAACATGACAAAGGGTATATATGAGAAACCCACAGCTAACATCATATTCAATGGTGAAAGACTGAAAGCTTACTCTCTAAGTATGCCCACAGTCACCAGTGCTATTGAACATTGTACTGGCAGTTCTAGTCAGAGAAGTTAGACTATAAAAAGAAATTAAAGGTATCTAAATTGGAAAGGAAGAAGTAAAAGTTTCACTATTTGCAAATGACAAGATCCTATATTCAGACAACTATTTAAAATCCACAAAAAAGCTAGTAGAGCTGATTAATGAATTCAGCAAATAGGTGTGGTGCAAGATCAATACCCCCAAATCTGTAGTATTTCTATACACTAGTTATGAACAATTGGAAGAAGAAATCAGAAAAAATTCCATTTACAATTGGAGTTAATCAAATTATAAGAAATATATCTAATCAAATATGCAAAAGAGTTGTACACTACAAAATATTTCTAAAGTAAATCAAAGAAGGTCTAAATAAATCAAAGGACATTCTGTGTTCATAAGATGGAAGACTAAGTATTGTTAAGATGTCAATTACACCCAAATAATTTACAGATTCAGTGCAATCCCAATCAAAATTCCAACAGCCTTCTTTGCAGAAATGGAAAAGACAATCACCAAATTTATATAAAAGTATAAGTGTAAGTCCCCTAATAGCCAAAGCCATTTTGAAAAAGAACGAAGTTTGAGAACTAACACTTTCTGATCTTAGAAGTTATTACAAAGTCATAGTACTGGCACAAGGACAGACATACAAACAGAATTAATAGAGAGTTCAGAAATCAACCTTCATATCTATGGCCATTTAAATTTTGACAAGGGTGCCAAGCTCACTTAATTGGAAAAGAATAATCTCTTCAACAAATGGGTCTGTGAAAACTGAATGTCCATATGCAAATAATGAAGATGGACCCTATCTTCCACCTCATACAAAATTCAACTAAAAATGAATTAAAGACACAAATATATGAACCAGGAACAAAACCCCCCAGAAGAAATACAGGGAAGCATCTTCAGAATCTTGCTAGGCAATGGTTTCTTAGATGTTACACCAAAAGCACAAAGAACATAAGAAAAAATAGATAAGTGGATCCTATCAAAATTTAAAAGTTTTATGCGATAAGGGACTTCATCATGAAAGTAAAATGGCAACCTACAAAATGGGAGAAAATATTTGAAAACCACATATCTGATAATGATTTAATATTCAGAATATGTGAAGAAATTCTACAACACAGCAAAAAAAGGACAAAAAAATCCAGTTTAAAAATGGGCAAAAGACTTCAATAGGTATTTCTCCAAAGAAGATATACAAATGGTCAGAAAGCACATGAAAAGATGCTCAACATCACTAGCCGTTAGGTAAATTAAAATCAAAACCACAGTGAGATAGCTTTTAATAACCATTAGAATGGCTATTATTAAAAAAATGGAAAATTACAAGTGTTGGAGATGATGTGGAGAAATAGGAACACTCATTCAATGTGGGTGAGAATTTAAAATGTGCAGCCACTGTGGAAGACAGTTGGTGACTCCTTAGAAAGATAACAGAATTATCATATGATCCAGAAATCCCACTTTTAGGTATATATCCCAAAGAATTGAAAAGAGGGAATTGAACAGGTATTTGTAGACTGATGTTTATAGCACCATCATTCACAAATGCCAAAAAGATGGAAGTGATCCAAGTGTTCATCAACCAATGAATGGATAAACAAAATGTGGTAAATATACACAATGGAATATTATTCATCCATAAAAAGGAATGAAGTTCTGATATATGCAACAACTTGGATGAATCTTGAAGACATTATGTTGAGTGAAATAAGCCAGACATAAAAGGACAAATACTGTGTTATTTCACTTATATGAAATAATTCCAATAAGTAAATTCATAAAATCAGAAACTAGAATATAGATTAACAGGGGGCTGGGATGCGAGTAGAAAGAAGTTAATGCTCAAATTATACAGAGTTTCTATTTGGGAAGACAGAAAAATTTTGGAAATGGATGGTGGTAATGGTAGCACAACATTGTGAATGTAATTAACAGCCCTGAATTTTACATCTGAATATGATTAGAAGGGGGAAATAAATTTATGCAACAAATTGCATAAATGTTTTTAGAATAAAAAATATTTTAAAACCCATAGGACTATACAACACAAAAATTCAACCTTAAAGGAAACCATGTACTATAGGTAATAGTACAATTACAAAAATGTTCTTTCATGAACTGCAACAATTGTACCACACTAATGCATGGTGTTAATAATAGGAAGCCTGTATATTATGCATGATTTTTCTGTAAACCCACAAATTCTCTTTAAAAAAAAAAGGGAAGAAGTCAATGACATAAACAAAAGACTCAACGGAGGTCATACTCTTTTGACCAAACTTTTCAGACATCGCATGGTGAGAGTGGGCTGGGCTCTGAAAGGGGCCCTGATTATCACTGCATGGGCAAGGCAGGCACCTGTGCAGAGAGAACTGGAAAAGATAGAGAAAGTGAGTAGAGTGGCTGTAAAACCACCTGGCTTGGGAGGGAGAGCTCAAGGCAGGAAGAGTGGGCAGATAAGCATACCACATGGAAGGGAAGCAGCAAAAAATTCCCTTTTCTTTACAGGAAGGGTTTTATCTTTGTACCACTGTTTTGTCATTAATGTCTACTTCTGTTTTGTGATCTGATGAAGTTCTACATTTTAGTACTAAATAAGGTTCTAAAACCTCACATTAAAAACATTGCTGCAGGAAGGAGATGTGGCTTAAGCGATTGGCTTCTGCACACCATATGGAAGGTCCTGGGCTCGGTTCCCAGGCCTCCTAAAGAAAAGACAGTGACCTCAAACAAGGGGGGGGGGGGAATAAATAAAGAAAATAAACCTTTAAAAAAATCACACAAGTTACTGCAGGAAACTAAAAAAAAAAGCAAAAAAACAAAAACTGAAAAGTGTGGTGCTGTGCTGTTAAAAATAAGAACCACAATATTAAACAAACAAAAACCCAATCGTTGCTGCAATTGTATGGTTAGAAAATGACAAATATTACTATGTCTTTACTGCCTCTTTTGCCTTTTAGACATGTAAAATGATTTGCTTTGTTCCATTGAAGGCTTAAACCTTGAATTCTACTTTTCTGTTAATATTTCAGGCCTTTTTTTATTTGCCTGATGTAGATTTGCCCATGTTTTATTTTTAACTTTTCTGAGTATTTTGCATTAATTGTATTTTAATCCAATGACTTCTGTCTTATACTTATTATGTATTTTTTAACTTTCTATTTTGAAATCATTTCAAATTTCGGGAAAGTCACAAATATAATACAAAGCCCATACACAGAACTCCAACAGAGAACTTCTACTTTGAAGAAATGGAAAAGCCAATTATCAAATTCATTTGGAAAGGTAGTGGTACCTGTATAGCCAAAAACATCTTGAAAAAGAAGAACAAAATGGAGAGGACTCACACTTCTGACTTTAAAAGGTCATTACAAAGCTACACTGGTGAAAACAGCATGGTACTGACACAAGAATAGACATATTGATCAATAGAATAGAATCGATAGGTTCAGAAATAGACCCTCACATCAATGGCCAATTGATTTTTTAAAAGATTTATTTATTTAATTCTCCCCTCCCCCCCACCCCATTTGTGCTTGCTGTCTGCTCTCTGTGTCTATTCATTATGTGTTCTCTGTATCTACTCATCTTCTAGGAGGCACTGGGAACCAAATCTGAGACATCCAATGTGGGAGGGAAGCACCCAATCACTTGAGCCTCCTCCACTCCCTGCTTGTTGTGTCTCTCATTGTGTTTCCTCATTGTGTCTCCTCTTTGTATCACCTTGTTGCATCAGCTCACTGTGCCAGCCCATCACGTCAGCTCACTGTCTTGCTCATCTTCTTTAGGAGGCACCAGGAATCTAACCTGGGATCTCCCATGTGGCAGACAGATGCCCGACTGCTTGAGCCACATCTACTTCCCAATGGCCAAATGATTTTTTTAAAAAGATTTATTCTGTTCTTTGTGTCCATTTGCTGTACGCTCTCTGTATCTGCTTGTCTTCTCTTTAAAATGCACCAGCAACTGACCTTCCATGTGAGAGAGGTGCTCGATCACTTGAGCCACCTCAGCTCCCAGGTTTGTTGTGTCTCTCATTGCCTTTCCTCTTTGTGTCTCTTTGTTGCATGATCTTGTTGCATCAGTTCCCTGCACGTGCCTGTCATGCCAGCTTGTCTTCTCCAGGAGGCACCGGGAACTGAACCCAGGACCTCCCATGTGGTAGGCAGGAGCTCAATCACTTTAGTCACATCTGCTTCCCCCAATTGATTTTTGACAAGTCCACTCGATTAGGAAAAAATAGTCTTTTCAACAAATGGTGCTGGGAAAACTGGATATCCACATGCAAAGGAATGAAAGAGGACACCTATCGTACACCATATACAAAAATTAATTCAAAATGGATCAAAGACCTAAGTATAAGAACTAGGACTATACAACTCTTAGAAGAAAATGTAGGGAAGCATCTTCATGATCTCGTGTTAGGCAATGATTTCTTAGACCTTACACCCAAAGCACAAGAAATGGAAGAAAAAATAGATAAAATGGACCTCAAAATTAAAAAGGACTTTGTCAAGGACTTTATCGAGAAAGTGAAAAGGCAGCCTACTTAATGAGAGAGAATATTTGGACACCACATATTCAGAATATATACAGAAACCCTACAACACAGCAATAAGAAGACAAACAACCCAATTTAAAATGGGCAAAAGCCTTGAATAGGTATTTCTCCAAAGAGTACATACAAACGCCCAACAAGCACATGAGAAGGTGCGCAACATCACTAGCAATTGGGAAATAAAAATCAGAACCACAACAAGATATCATTTCACACTCATTATAATGACCACTATTAAAAAACAAACCAAAATAATATTGTGTGTGTTGGAGAGGATGTGGAGAAATAGGAACACTCATTTGTTGCTGGTGGGAATGTAAAAACATAAAACCACTGTGGTGTGTACACAGAAGAATTGAAAGCAGGAACTCGAACAGATATTTGCACACTGATGTTCATAGCAGCATTATTCACAATTCCCAAAAGATGGCTGCAATCCAAATGTCCATTAACCAATGAATGGATAAACAAAGTGTGGTGCATACCTACAATGGGATATCATTCATCCATTAAAAGGAATGAAGTCCTGATGCATGTGACAACGTGGACGAAACTTGAAGATGTTATGCTGAGTGAAATAAGTTGAAAATGAAAGGACAAATATTGTATGGTCTCATAATATGAGCTAATTATAATAAACAAACTCATAGACTTAGAATCTAGAATATAAATTACCAGGGGATTAATTGCTGGTAGAGAATGGGGAGTTGGTGCTTAATTTTTACAAAATTTCTCTTTAGGTTGATTATAAAGTTTGGAAATAGATGATGGTGATGGTAGCACATTATTGTGAGTGCAATTAACAGCACTGAATTTTGTATGTGATTGCGGTTAAAAGGCAAAATTTTAGGTCATGTAATATGTCACTAAAATGAAAAGATAAACCATAGTACTGTATAACGCAGTGCACCTTATTGTAGATGATGAACTATAGCTAATAGCACAAGCATATGAATGTTCTTTCATGAATTATACAAATGTATGGCAGTAATAAAAGGTGTTAAGAATAGGGTGAGACATGGGAAAAATAAGCCTAATGTAAATTATAGACAACAGTTAACAGTACTATTTTAATATTCTTTCATTAATTGATTCATGCTATTAAAGTATCAACTATGGGGGTATATGTGAATGCTGTGTTTTTTACATGATTTTTCTGTAAATCTACAATTTCTCTAATAAAAATAAATAAAAATAATATTTGAGAATATTCCATTATATATATACACTACATTTTATTTATTCATTCATCTGGTTTTCTTCCACTTTTGGCAATTGTGAATCCCAATACTTTCTGCTATTTTTTGTCAAATGGTTTAAATCTACACATATTTTAATTCACAAGTACAATTTTATTACTTTTTTAAAAAAAGTTTAACCTTTAAAGTTAATTATCTTTAAATATAAATTAAGAAAATGAAACAAAGTTTCATATTTATAAATTATTACACATATTAATTTGATGAAGTGGAAAAACACTTTTTTAAAGATCTTCCCTTCCCTGCCCCCCCCGCCAGTTGTCTGCTCTCTGTGTCCATTCGCTGTGTGTTCTTCTGTGTCCGCTTTTATTCTTGTCAGCAGCACAAGCAATCTATGTCCCTGTTTGTTGCATCATCTTTACTGCATCAGCTCTCCATGTGTGCAGAGCCACCCTGGACAGGCTGCATTTTTTTCACGCTGGGCAGCTTTCCTTACGGGGTGCACTCTTTGTGCATGGGGCTCCCCTATGCAGGGGACACCCCTGAATGGCACGGCACTCCTTGCGCACATCAGCACTGCGTGTGAGCCAGCTCATCATACAGGTCAGGAGGCCCTAGGTTTGAACCTTGGACCTCCCATGTGGAAGGCGGACACTCTATCCGTTGAGCCAAATCTGCTTCCCGATGTTTTTTAAAATAGGAGAGCAATTCATGATATGTATTGCAGATTTAGTGTTACTAATATCTTGGGAGTTAGTGTTACTAACATCTTTGAAGGAACAAAATCAAATCTTGTGTAGTGTTTTTTTAGTTTTATTTTACAGCATTATTGAGGTTAATTTAAATACAATTTCACCTATTGTAAGTGTACACTTCAGTGATTTTCAGTCAGTGTATAAAGTTGTGCAACAAATCACCACAATCCACTTTTAGAACTTTCTCTTCACCTCAAAATTTCCCGTAAACCCATTTATAGTCAATTCTCACAGTCCCATCCAACCTCAGGCAGTCACTGATGTATTTTCTTTATCTGTAAATTTGCCTTTTCTGGACATTTCACTTAAATGAAATCATATAATATGTAGCCTTCTGGGACTGGCTTTTTCACTTAGCATAATGTTTGTGAGTTACATTGTATAGCACGTATCAGTATTTCATTACATTTTCATTGCTGAATAGCATTTCATTGTATGGATATTGCATATGTTGTTGTCCCTCTCACAACTGATGGACATTTGGATTGCTTCCAAATAATGCTATGAATATTCGTGTGCCATCTTTTTTGTGAACATGTTTTCTTTTCTCTTGGTTAGACTTATGGTAAATTTACGTTTGACTTTTCTTTTTAACGAACAGATCAATAAATCATTTTAATCAACTATGATTGGCCTTCCTCTTTCTCTTCATTCCATTTTTGTTCAAATTGGGAAGGGTATCCTTTACACAATTGAATATATCCATATAAAGTTGTTGCTTTAATTCAGACTCTTTGGAACATGGAACCTTAATGTTTTTTGTTTGTTGTATAATTCACAGAACATAAAATTCATCATTTTAAAGTGTACAAATTCAGTGGTTTTTAGTGTATTCCCTATGTTGGGCAGCCATCACCACTACCTAATTCCAGAACATTTCTATCATCGCCAAAGAAACTCCACGTCTGTTAGCAGTCAGTCCCAATTTCCCCTGGCACGCACGAATCTGCTTTATACTCTTTGGGTTTGTCTATTCTGAATGTTTCATGTAAAGGAACTCATACGGTATGTGGCCTTTTCTGTCTGGCTCCTTTCACTTAGCAGAAGGCCGCCTGGCCCTCCCCGGGGGACTGTGCTTGGAGTGCAGAGGCACAGCTCGCCACCACTGGGGACACACCAGCGCCATCTGTGGCTCGGCTTTACTCCAGTCCAGCAGGGGTGGGAGCCAACGTCAGCTGAGCTGCGGGCTCCTGGAGCCTGCGCCAGGCCTTCCTCTGAGCCCGTTTCCTCACAACGCACCTGCCAGCAATGCAGGGACTAAACGGAAATGCACCTGTGAACTACAACACTTGCCACAGGTGTCCCCTGTGTTAGAGCAGAGCACTAAAGGTGTCCCTACTGACTGACTCAGCCAGCACCCCGGGTCCATGAGCCTTGCGGGCGGGCAGTGTGACCTGAACAAAATGAGGGAGGAAGAAGGGGAGGAGGGAGGAAGAGGGCAAGGGCCCGCGGGTGCCAGGAAAAAAGAAGTTTTGGAATTTATTAAAGTTTTCTTGTGGTTGAATGGCATGGTCAATTTTGTAAATATTCCATGGGTGTTTGGAAAGAAAGTGGCTTCTGTGTTGTGAAGTATGGATTCCTATAGAGACAGTGGGCCCAAGTCCCAGGTAAGTAAGAAATCCACTTGCTTTTAATTTCTACGTCAAGGCACTATTCTTCTAGGCTAGTAGGAAAACTCTCAACCCACTCAGGGTGCCTGGAATCATCTGGTCCTCAGTCATCTGACCATGCAGATGATTGCTGACACCTCCATAGTCTGTCTAGTACCAGCTCACTACCAACTGCTGCTGAGTGTTCCTTCGTCCTCTTTCCATGCCCCTACAAGGGCTGCTGCTCCTCCACCAAGTGGGAGGTGCCTGGGATCCCGCTGCTCTTCCCTCACACCTGGGCTCAGAACTTGCTGGGAGGCTCCTCTCACTCCACAGGGTTCTCTTTGGCCTAACACTACCTGGACTGTTGTAAACTCACCTGGTCTTTCGTTCCCCCACCCTAAGGGAATCTTTCCCTTCTCTTAATTCTAATGTTGGCTTCAAGGACAACTTGGTTAGGTATTTACAAATCCAAACCAGAAAGACTCCTTTTCACACAGTTGTATTTCTTCCAAAAGCTATGTATGAGAGGGAAAAATGGAGTTGAGGATACTGGTAGCTAAACTCGTAGTTTGTGCACTGGGTTGAATAGAGTCCTCCAAAAATTCATATCCACCTGAAACCTCAGAATGTGGCCTTACTTGGAAATGGAGTCTTTGCAGATGAGGTCATATTGTGTCAGGGTGGCCCTAACTTCAATGAATGGTGCCCTTACAAGAAAGCCATGTAGAGACAGAGACACACACAGAGGGAGGGACGCTGTGTTATGGTGGAGGCAGAGATTGGAGCGATGCATCTGCAAGCCAAGGGAGTGCCAGGGATTGCCAGCAACCGCCAGGAGCTACACGAGGCATGCAAGGAGCCTTCTCTTGGACTTTGGAGGGAGCATGGCTCTGCTGACCCCTTAATTTCAGACTTCTAACCTCCAGAAATGCCAAAGAATAAATTTCTGTTGTTTTAACCCACCCCGTTTGTGGTAATTTGTCATAGCAGTCCTTGGAAACAAACACAACCTATAATACAAGGCTATTAACCCATACTTCTCCTCTTAGTAAACCTTTGTTTTCTCATATAGGAAATTTACCCTTTCCCCCGGTGTCTCTACCCTTTACCCTAAGAGGACTGGATGTGGTGCTCAGCCCCAAATCCCCCACCACCCCTTTTTTCCATAACTATCTCCAATTCAAGAAGCCAAAAACAGTGACCCCATTGTAAGTGATAGACTATAGTACAATTATTAAAATGTTCTTTCATAAATTGTAACAAATGTTACACACCAGAGCAAAGTGTTAATAATAGAGTGGTATATTGGAACTCTGTATTTTATGCCCTATTTTTCTGTAAACCTAAACTTCTCTAGTGGAAAAAAGTAAAAAATTTGACCGGTGGGTAATAACTTCTCCAAACCCTGCATGGGACAAGAGAGTAGGCCTTGCTATTTGGGGTAACATTTCCCCCCTTTCCCACGTGGGCCTCTTCCCCTTTCCATCACCTTTGGGGAGGCTAAACCACATAGGCAAGCAAACAGAATTTTCCCAGAGTCAGACAAGCCACCAAAAGGTTTTGCATAAACAGGAGTAAGCACCTGTCTCTGACATAAAGGCAAGCGTTCCAGTTTTGGTGTGGAACTTGAACTGGTTTCCCAATATGAATCTCTGGTCATGCCCTCTTGACTCTCAAATTGTTCTTTCCCAGCATCTGATTTCTATGGTTTGGGAGTTGGCCCTTTGCTTGCATTTGCCCAGACTTGCCAAGTCATTATGAAAGTGGCTAGACTCTCTCCTAACCCACAGTCTTGTGTTAGGTCCCAGCTGTCTTGTGCAAAAGATGAAACAGGTGCCATCTCAATATAGTTCCGTGGGATCAGAGTCCAACCATTTAGGTTCCTCTCTGGCTTCCTGAGACACCCTTCTCCATGCTACTACTGCCAAGGGTGCCTCAACTTTTGCATGAAATCTCTTTATAGGTACTGTGTGCCATGAGATGTTAATCGTTCCTATAAGCAATGCAAAAAGAAGATTACTTAGGGGAAACGGACTTTGGCCCAGTGGTTAGGGCGTCCATCTACCACATGGGAGGCCCGTGGTTCAAGCCCTGGGCCTCCTTGACCCGTGTGGAGCTGGCCCATGCTCAGTGCTGATGCGCGCAAGGAGTGCCCTGCCACACAGGGGTGTCCCCCGCATAGGGGAGCCCCACGCGCAAGGAGTGCACCCATAAGGAGAGCCACCCAGCGCGAAGGAGGGAGCAGCCTGCCGAGGAATGGCGCTGCCCACACTTCCCGTGCCGCTGACGACAACAGAAGCGGACAAAGAAACAAGACGCAGCAAAAAGACACAGAAAACAGACAACCGGGGGAGGGGAGGGGAATTAAATAAATAAAAATAAATAAATCTAAAAAAAAAAAAAAAATTAAAAAAAAAAAAAAGATTACTTAGTTCCCAAGGTCTTAGAAGCATGCCTCTTTCAAGGCTGAGCACTGTTCTCTCTAACCTTGCTGGGAAATCTCATATTTTCTAATCCACAGCTCTGCTGCACATGTCATGGTCTCCCTGTTGTTGATAAATCAGGGACGTGTCAATTCTGTGGGGTACTGAAGTCCTTTTGCATTGCTAGCTGGCTTTTGGAGGGCCCATAAAAGGATGCCTTTATTTAGCTACCTGGAAGATATAGTATAGCCAACAAGAGAGAAATAAAAAAGAATCCAAGAATGGAGGCATTGTGGCAGCACTGAAACTCACTTACTATATCCAAAAATGAATGCAAAATCCAAAGATTATTTTGCAATAGATTTATGGTTACAAGTGTATGAAAATAAAATAAAATATGTATTTGCCCTATTTTACTCTTTTATTGTTTTTGTCTTCTTTGCTAAACTATAGCCTCTGTAAGGGAAATCTTTCTTAAGATTTAGTCTTCTCAATAAATGATTCATGCTCATGAGGGAACCCAAAAGCATTCACTGAGGCATGTGTGAGCTATCGAAAGATTCCTACAAAAAGTTGGAAGCAGATTTGGCTCAACTGATAGAACATCCTTCTACCATATGGGAGGTCCAGGGTTCAAACCCAGGGCCTCCTGACCCGTGTAGTGAGTTGGCCTACGTGCAGTGCTGATGCAAGCAAGGAGTGCCGTGCCGCATAGGGGTACAAGGAGTGTGCCCTGCAAGGAGAGCCGCCCCTTGTGAAAAAAGTGCAGGCTGCCCAGGAGTGGCACCGCACACACAAAGAGCTGATGCAGCAAGATGGTGCAACAAAAAATAGATGCAGTTTCCCAGTGCCGCCTGACAATGCAAGCAGACACAGAAGAGCACCTACAGCAAAGGGACACAAGAGAGCAGACAATGGGAGGGAAGGGGAGAAAAATAAATAAAATAAATCTTTAAAAAAAAAAAGAGAGAGGTGGAGTTGATTTCTCCACTCCTTTGAGTATGAGTGGGTGTTAAGACTGTTTTGATGAATAGAATAGGGAAGAAATGACACTGTGCTAATTCCAAAAATAGGCATATCTTGTTTTACTGTGCTTCACTTTATTGTATTTTGCAGATATTGCATATATATAAATTGAAGATTTGTGACAACTGCATTGCACAAGTATTTTGATGCCATTTTTCCAACAGCATGTGCTCACATTTTGTCTTAGTGTCACATTTTGGTAATTCTTGCAGTATTTAAAACTTATTATTATTATGTCTGTTATGTGATGTGTTATCTGTGAGGTTACTGGTGTAATTTGGGGCATCAAGAACAGTGTAAGATGGTGAGCTTAATCCATAAACGTGTGTGTTCTGACTGCTCCACCAACCAGCTGTTCCCCCATCCCTCATCCTCTCCCCAGGCCTCCCTATTCCCTGAGAAGCAACAATATTGAAATTGGGCCAATTAATAACCCTACAATGGCCTCTAAGTGTTCAACTGAAAGAAGAGTTACATGTCTCTCACTTTAAATCAAAAGCTGGAAGTGATTAAGTTTAGTGAGGAAGGCATGCCGAAAACCAAGACAAGCTGAGAGCTACTTGGCCTTGTGCACCCAACAGCCAAGTTGTGAAATGCAAAGGGAAAGTTTTTGAAGGAAATTAAAAGGGCTACTCCAGTGAACACACAAATGATGAGAAAGAGAAACAGCCTTATTGCCGATATGAAAAAGAGTTTTAGTCATCAAACCAGCCACAACATTCCCTTAAGCCAAAATCTAGTGGCCCTAACTCTCTTCAATTCTATGAAGGCTGAGATAGGTTAGGAAGCTGCAGAAGAAAAGTTTGAAGTTAGCAGAGGTTGGTTTATGAGGCTTAAAGAAACTGTCCTCATAACTCAAAAGTGCAAGATGAAACAGCAAGGGTTCATGTAGAAACTGCAGCAAGTCCATAAGCCCTACCTAAGATAATTGGTGAAGGTGGCTACTCTAAACAACAGATATTCAATGTAGATTAAACAGCCTTCTATTGGAAGAAGACGCCATCGAAGATTATCATAGCTAGAGAGGAGAAGTTAATGCCTGGTTTCAAAGCTTCAGTAGACAGGCTGTCTCTCTTGTTAGGGGCTAATGCAGCTGATGTCTTTAGGTTGAAGTCAATGCTTATTTACTCTTCTGAAAGTTCTAGGGCCCTTAAGAATTATGCTAGATCTAGTCTATCTGTGCTTTATAAGTGGAACAGCAAAGCCTAGATGACCCCACACCTATTTACAACATGGTTTTCTGAATATTTTAAGACCACTATTGAGACCTACTGCTCAGAAAAAAATACTCCTGTCAAAATATTACTGCTCATTGACAACACACCTAGTCACCCAAGAACTCTGATGGAGATGAACAATGAGATTAATGTTGCCATTAAGTTGGCAGCTGAGATATGAATGCATTGTTAAACTTTGCTTTGTTTACATAGGACATATGTAGCAGACAGAGAAGTGTAGCAGTCAGTGGCTTAGATGAGTTCTTGGGAGAGTAAGTCCCAAAGGTCTTTCTGGAACTGAGTCCATAGTCCAAGGTCATTGCATTCCCACTCCTGGCTAAAGAGCTATAATTTCATAGCAGAGGAGAGAATCTGTCCTATCCCCACCTAGAACCAGCAGCTTATGTTGGTAGCTATCTTACTCTGGACAAGGACACTATATATGCAGCCTGGAACCAAAGGAACTTGGGAGTTGGAGCCCGCCCACTCAGAGTAGAAGTATAACCCTCCTCTTACCTTACCTGTTGTTTTATGCCACCCAGTTTGTGGTCATTTGTTAGGGCAACCCTGGGAAACGAAAACATCAGTAAAGCATGAACCGAGGAAGGGGCCCACAATACCTGTCCGCAAGCCCGCAGCAGATCTGCTTGGGAAAGGAATTTCTTTGGAAGTGGCAGAGGTTTGTAGGAGGTTTAGGTGGAGTGAGTGAGTGCTGTCGTATTTTGAGAGACAGTGTGTACAGAAGTTAAAATACTGATATTGGAGCCAGACTTCCTGAACTAAAGCCTGGCTCTGCCCCTAATTAGCTGGGTGAACTTGGTCAAATTAATATCTCTGTGCCTCCATTTCTTTATCTGCAAAATGGTGATAATAATGCTCACCTTGTAGGACTGATGTGAATATTAAATTACTAACATATGTAGAATACATCAACTAATGCTTACAAAAATGAATATTTTTAATATGTTTGCTCTGACTCTCAGTGCCTTCAGTTGCAGTTGTATCTCTGCCACTAGACGGCAATCTTTATTCTAGGGGCTTTATGGTACCAGTTAACAGTGGACACAGGATCTTGGGACTGAGGAACCACGCACTGAGAAGCCCCCTGCTCACCTCCTCATCTGAGCAAGGAGAACTTGGAATTGTTGGAGAATCAGCCAAACAGAGCTCAGGGTCAGGTCCTGCCACAGAAGGATCCAGAAGCTAGAGCTGTCATATCAAGAATGAGATAATAAGGGGGGACGCCAGGGCCTCCCAGGGTATCTGTCTACCGTGGCTTTCGAAAAAGGAGTGTGCAGTTACCCCAGGTCGTGCTCTCTGGAGCCAGCAGAGAAAAGGCATCAGCAGGAAGGACCTGTGGATTCAGGGTGGGGAAAGAGAGAACCAGCGTTTGAATCCTAGATGAGGGAGCTTGGAAAGTCAAGAGCCTAAACATTAAGTTTATGGAGTTAAGTGGAGAACTGGAACCAGAAACAAAGCCGAGAGTCAGAAGGAAAGATCAGAGGGCAGGAGCAGTCACGTTTAGGAGGAGTGTCTGAAGAGAAGGCAGCAGGAAGGAGCGTTTCATAAGAGGCCGGCACCAGGGTCCTGCCTTGGAAGATACCTCCTAAGGTCACGGAGCTACCCCTCTCTCTGCTGCCATCCCTTCTCTGTTTGTGTGACCACAGTTAATGCTTGCAGCTTAGTGGGTCCACATTGTTTGTCTCTCTCTGGAGGCAGCTATTTTACGGCCTTAGAAGGCCTGGCTGAATGCCAGCTCTCACCTCTTACCACATCATTCACTACACCTTTTGCAGAAATCTGCCTGGTTCACACCGGGCTTCCTGGCTCACACCTGGCTTCCTGGCTCACACCTGGCTGCTGAGCTGTCCAAGCCTGTGGTTTCTACAGCAAGTGGCTCCCATCTCAATGAATTTCATTAACATGTGTGTTTCCTGTGCCTTCACCTTCAAAAAGAGGGGAAGGCCATACTCTCTTCAAAGTGCCCAATACCCTCTTCCAAACTATGAATGCTTCAGAAGCAGAGTGGCAGGCTGATTTCTTGAGAAATTAATGGGGGTTTTGTTCTTCCTGATACACATAATTTTTTTCTCCCCATCCCAAGAAGGCAGTCAGGCCTTTGGGTTTCCCAGGCTTATGCTTTGGGTTTCTTTTTGAATTGCAGGGCCAAAGGCATCAAAAAATTCTTACGTAGGGCGGCGGACTTGGCCCAGTGGTTAGGGCATCCATCTACCACATGGGAGGTCCGCAGTTCAAACCCCGGGCCTCCTTGACCCATGCGGAGCTGACCCATGTGCAGTGCTGATGCTCACAAAGGGTGCCCTGCCATGCAGGAGTTTCCCCCGCGTAGGGGATCCCCACGCGCAAGGAGTGCGCCCCTTAAGGAGAGCCACCCAGCGTGAAAGTGCAGCCTGTCCAGGAATGATGCCGCACACACGGAGAGCTGACACAACAAGATGATGCAACAAAAAGAAAAGCACAGATTCCTGTGCCACTGACAACAACAGGAGCGGACAAAGAAGACACAGCAAATAGACACAGAGAACAGACAACTGGGGTGGGAGGGGGAAGGGGAGAGAAATAAATGAATAAATAAATCTTTAAAAAAAAATTCCTACCTAGAACTTCTAAAGGCTAAGCTCACAAGGATAGTGCAGCTGGATCACCTGAGCAAAGGGATTTTTAAGTGTGTCTGGGAAGTATATTCAACTCTCCAGGTGGAGGAAATGGCTTCTGTTCCTGCCTCTGTCTTAACTTCCGGGAACTACTGACAATCCTTGACACTCCTTGGCTTGTAGATGCTTCCTCCAGTCTCTACCTCCGTCTTCCCATGGCCTTCTCCTCTGTGTGCTCTCTTCTGTCTGTCTAATGGGTACCTGCAATTGGCTTGAAGGCCCACCCAGGTATCCCTGAACCCTCTGGGGAAGCAATACCTGTGAGACGAGCAGTAGTTATCAGTGACTGACGTTGAGAAGCCAAAGCATTAGCCCCCTGGACTGAGGACTGCCTCCTCCCTGGCGTTAATGCATCTTGTAATCCCAGGACTTTGGCAGTCTCCTGTGTGTGTGTGCATGTAGGAGATGTGGTCTGATTCCCAAGGCCCTGCTGGAAGGATTCCACCGCCCTCAAGTAGCCCCACCCCCCACCTCAGCTGAGTCAGGAATTTTCATCATTAGCATTGTTCTGTATTTGAGGTCTTCCCCCACTAAAAGGAAACCTGTAACACTCCTTATTTGACTGGCCCATCAGTCCTAACTGGGGAAATTTCACTCTTGGTGGTTTCCTTTTCGTGTTTGGGGAAGCAACCACGCCAGGAGCCATCTTTCCCTCAGGTTATTTTCTCTTTGGCTCAATTGCCAGTGAAAGCACATGGTGTGGTTGCTGCAGCCCCCTTCCTGGGGTGCCCCCTCCCCTGCTGCCCCAGAGTCTTCTGCTATCAGGGAAGCCACAGCAGCAAAAGGTGACCCAAGCTCAGTAGGTCCCAAGAGTCCACAATCCACCCTTGCCCCCTGGCCTCTCACCTCCAAATTAGGGGATGAACCACTCTTCCCAAGCCGGAACATAACACCTTTCTCACAAGGTCAAAGACGGGATTAGTCCCAACACAGATAGTCTCTGCTCACAACAGGTGTGATTTTCTCATCAAAACTGACTGGACAGTTGGGGGAAGTTCATAGCCTCAAAGTCACAAAAGTGGTTTGGGGTAAGGAAGTTGGAGAAAGGCTGTTGAGTACTGACCATGGGAGTCACAGCTGTGGATTCACTCCGCAGGGCCACGGGCAGGACAGGTGGGAGAGAGGCAGGCCCCGCCCCAGACCGACCAGCAAGAACAGGCTGCCCAAGAGTTCATCTTCCTGGAGATGGGCCTGCACGCACACACACTGCTGGTGGGGCTTTTTTTTTTAATTTTTAATTTTTTATTGAGGTATATCATTCATACATGAACACGCATAAACAATAAGTGCATAGTAAAGATTGTAAACTTACAAAATAAACATACATAACATCACACAGGGGTCTCATACATCACCCCCCCACCAACTCTTTGCATTGTTGTGAAACATTTGTTACAAACTATTCAAGAGCATTGTGAAAATATTACTACCAACTAGAGTCCTTATCTTACATTTGGTGCATTTTTCCCCCAACCCATGTACTCCTTCCCTGTTGGTAGGAGTGTAAAATGGTGCAGCCTCTGTGGAAGACAGTTTGGCAGTTCCTCAGGAAGCTAAATATAGGACCGCCGTATGATCCAACAATTCTTCTACTAGGAATATATCCAGAAGAACTAAAAACTATGACACGAACAGACATCTGCACACCAATGTTCATAGCGGCGTTGTTCACAATTGCCAAAAGATGTAAACAACCCAAGTGTCTACCAATGAATGGATAAACAAAATGTGGTATATACATATGATGGAATACTATGCTGCAATAAGAAGAAATGAAATTGGGACATATGTGATAACATGGATGAGTCTTGAAGACATTATACTAAGTGAAGTAAGCCAGACACAAAAGAACAAATATTGCACGGCCTCATTAATGTGAACTAAATACAAATAATGAACACATGAAATTAAAACCTTGAGTATAGGTTATTAGGAGATAAGAGTGGTGGTACTTTTTATAGGAAAAATGTTGACAGTTTACTCTTTTCACAACAGGGAGTGGGAGGGCGGAGACTGGCTCAGTGAAGAAGGCAGAGGTGACATTGAGAATAAAAGAGTTAACTCTCCCCTTGGAAGAGAGAGACAAGGACCCCAGTGGGTAGAAGGACAAAACCCTTGGGAAATAACCACAAAGAGTTAGATCCCTTCTCAACAAGAAGAAATCTCAGCAACCTCCCTGCTGAACGGGACCAACCTCCCAGCTTGGGGATCATAGCACCAGCAGGTGATTGAGCAGTCAGTCCTTGAGCGTTCTCAGTGAAGCAGCTTCCTGATTTGGTTAGGAGGGAAATTCAACTGATTTCAAATCCTTGCTACATCATTTTAGTCATTCCATTTGTTCATCCAGAAACTATTTATTGACCATCTATGTTGTAACAGGATTCACCAGCAAATAAAACAGACAAGGATCCGTGTCCTTATGAAGCTGGCATTCTAGGGAGTGGAAGACAGACAATAAACAAATAAACATAATAAAGAAGGAAACAATAAGGTGTGTTAGAAGGGGATAGATACACGTTATGGAGAAAAATGCTGGGTGAGCAGGAGTGCAGGAGTGGGTGCAACTTTTAAAAATGGTGGCTAAAACTCAGCATGTAAATGCAATGCCTTCCCCCCAGCGTGGGACAGGACACCCGGGGATGAGCCTCCCTGGCAACGAGGGACCACTATCAACTACCAACTGATGATGCAACTGGAAAATGACCTTATATGGAAGGTTCAATGCGGATCAGCAGAATATCCATGTCTACATAAAATACCATGACTTTAAAATGCTGTTTGACCTAAAGTAAGGGGGAAATGGAAAGGAGAAATGAGTTTATATGGCTACGAGTTTCTAAAAAAGAGTCTGGAGGCTGGCAGAAGGATTGCCCTCATGCACAACTGAGCAGAGTCAGAGAGATAGATAAAGCAGATACAACCCCCAGATATTGGTTCCTTTGAGGGCTAAAGAGACCCATGGGAGTTATGGTCATGGCCGATGGGGTTAACTACCAGGGCAGATGGCCCCTCTTTGGAAATGGTGTTTATGTGTGATGAATCTGGACTCAAATGGGATCTCCCTTCATAAGACTTTCATGCTAATGTGCTGGAGGTGCAGTTAATGTTGGGGTTTAAGATATATTTAGGGGATTTGAATCTCTGGACTGACAATGTGATAGCCAGGTCCTGAGCCTCAACAGACTCCAGCACCTACAATCTGATCTATTGGACTTACCACACTCAGCTAAGATGGAGTTGAAGAAGGACAACCACCACACCATGGAGCCTAGAGTGATTACAACTGAAAATGGGAGGATTGCATCCAGCATCCATGTGGAATCTGAGCCTCCTCTTGACATAGAGGTGCAATGGACACAACCAATCCAATGTCCACATAGAAGAGGTGGCATTGGATTGGGAAAAGTGGACATGGTGGACGATGGGTATGGGGAAAGGCAGGAAGAGATGAGAGGTGGAGGCGTCTTTGGGACATGGAGCTGCCCTGGATGGTGCTTCAGAGGTAATCACCGGACATTGTAAATCCTCACAGGGCCCACTGGATGGAATGGAGGAGAGTATGGGCCATGATGTGAACCATTGTCTATGAGGTGCAGAGGTGCCCAAAGATGTACTTACCAAATCCAATGGATGTGTCATGATGATGGGAATGAGTGTTGTTGGGGGGGGAGGGGGGGTGGGGGGATGGGGTTGAATGGGACCTCACATATATATTTTTAATGTAATATTATTACAAAGTCAATAAAAAAAAAATAAAAAAAAAAATGGTGGCTAGTATTCACAGAAAGTATTTCAGACAAAGGACGTCATATCCAGAATATATAAAGAACTCTGACAAATGAACAATTAAAAGATAAACCCATTTTTTAAAAATGGGCAAAAGACTTAACATACACTTCACAAAATAAAAAATATGTAGGAAATATAATAGGAAAGTGGATGTGGCTCAACTGACGCAGCATCTGCCTACCATAAGGGAGGTCCAGGGTTCAAACCCAGGGCCTTCTGGCCCGTGTTGTGAGCTGGCCCACACGCAGCACTGGAGTGCTATGACATGCAGGGGTGTCCCCTGTGTAGGGGAGCTCCATGCGCAAGGAGTGCACCCCACAGTGAGCTGCCCCACATGAAAAAAGTGCAGCTTGCCCAGGAGTGGCACCACATGCATGGAAAGCTGACACAGCAAAATGACACAACAAAAAGAGACACAGATTCCCAGTGCTGCCGAGAATGCAAGCAGACACAGAAGAACACACAGCAAATAGACACAGAAAACAGACAACAGGGGGAGGAGGGCGTGTGGGGAATAAATAATAAAATAAATCTTAGAAAAAAAAAATATATATATACACAAATAGCCAATAAGCATATGAAAAGGTATTCATATCATTAGTCATCAGAGAAATGCAAATTAAAATCATAATGAGCTACCATTTCACAACCACTAGAATGGTTAGCATCAAAAAGATCAACACCACCAAATTCTGGTAAGGAAATGGAGCAACTACAACTGTCATAAATTGCTGGTGTTACATCCACTTTGGAAACTGATTGGCATATATATATATATAAAGTTAAACAGGCATCTAAAATTGTGTGACCCAAAAATTTCACTCCTAGTTATTTACACAAGAGAAATGAAAACATATGCTCACAGGAAGACTTGTACAAGAATATTCAGTGTAGCCTCATTTATAACAGCAAAAACTTGGAAATAACCTAAATGGTCCTCAGTAGGAGAATGGATTAAAAAATGCAGCATATTCATATAATGAAATACACTCAACAATACAAAGGTATGTAAACTATAATCCACACTTAGTGGCCATGCTCCACTATGTGTTCAACTGAAACAAATGTACCACACTAATGAAGGATGTTGTTAATGTGGGAAAGGGTGGGAAGGGGAGGGAGTGGGGCATATGGGAATCCCCTACATTTTTTTTTTAAAGATTTATTTATTTATTTAATTCCCCCCCTCCCCCGGTTGTCTGTTCTCTGTGTCTATTTGCTGCGTCTTGTTTCTTTGTCTGCTTCTGTTGTCGTCAGCCGCACGGGAAGTGTGGCAGCGCCATTCCTGGGCAGGCTGCACTTTCTTTCACACTGGGTGGCTCTCCTTACGGGGCGCACTCCTTGCGCGTGAGGCTCCCCTACGCGGGGGACACCCCTGCGTGGCAGGGCACTCCTTGCGCGCATCAGCACTGCGCATGGGCCAGCTCCACACGGGTCAAGGAGGCCCGGGGTTTGAACCGCGGACCGCCCATGTGGTAGACGGACGCCCTAACCACTGGGCCAAAGTCCGTTTCCCTCCCCTACCTTTTTTATATAACATTTATGTAATCTAAGTATCTTTTTCAAAAAAAAGTGAAGGAAACGAATGTGGCCCAACCAACTGGGCTCCCGTCTACCATAACAGGAAGTCCAGGATTTGATGGCCAGGACATCCTGGCCCATGCGGCAAGGTGGACCACAGGGAATGCCCGCCCATGCAGGAATGCAGCCCCATGCAGGAGAGCCGGCCAACGTGAAGTGCTGGCACAGCAAGAAGACGCAACAAGAGACACAGAAGAGAGAAAATAAGAAGACACAGCAGAACAGGGGAGCTGTGTGAGAATACTGTGGCCTTGGTTAAGGCGCAGTCATCATCTGGGAAAAGGGCACAAAGAATAATGATCCAGAGAATAACTGCGTGTACCTGAGCTTAAGAAGAACTTGGCACTCCCGTAACTCCTGTTCTATGTCTCAGGGCAGGGGGGCAAGGAGGTGGGAGTAGCAATCAGTGCCAGAGCTGGAAAGGAGACTGTATTAAGTAGGTCAGCAAAAAGATATAAAAGGACAGCTAATAAAGAATAAATTGCCTCATTTCTTTGGAGATGATGGTCCCCTGAGCCCTGTTGTGTTGTTTCTTTTGTGCTTTTCTTTTCACCTCTGTGTCCATACAGGTTCCTGCAACAAGGGGCGCTCAACAGGGACCTGAATGACAGTGGAGTCCGGGGATTTCCAGATGAACTGGTACCAGACGAACTGTCCCTGGCAGCATCAGGGTAATGGGGAACTTTCATTCACAATGGAGTGTGTATGCTCGGTTGCTTGAAACATTGCTGAAAAGTAATGGAGTAAGAGTGAAACAGAAAACTCTTACAGAATTATTTAGATTTGTAGATTCTCATTGTCTGTGGTTTCAGCCACAGGGACAACAATTACTTAATGTAGAACAATGGCTTAAAGTGTTGAAAACATTAAGAAAAGCTTATCAAAATTCCTATTCCTCTTAAGGTCTGGTCATTAATAAATTCTACAGCTGTGGTTTTCCAGCCTTCGCAAAGTGACTCAGCTGACAACGATTCTTCTTCTTACTCCTCTTCTAATACTGACAATGAGGGGTCTGACAAAGAAAATGAGTATATTTCAGGTTCCATTAGAAATTTAATTCAGACCTCTCCACTACCTGGTAATTACGGCACCTTTAATATTAACCAATGCGGATTGGATTCTAATAAGGCAACTATTACTAATTCTGCTCCTCCTTCTCATGAAGATTTTGCAGCCATGCTGCAGCAAGATATGTCTACTCCCCCTGGTTATGTAGAAAATGTGAGTCTGACTCCAGTTCAAACTGGGGTGATGAAGGGAGTGTTGCAAGCTGTTCGAGAGGGAGATTTGGAAGCAGCAAAAAATTTGTATGCTTTTCCAATAATTATTACTCAGCAACCTCCCACTAATTATGGGACTTTTGTATTAGATAATAACAAGGCGGAAGAAAAATGGCCTGCCCCTCCTCCAAAAGAATATTTTTCTGCATTACTTCAACAGGATATGAATACTCCTCCAGGTTATTCTGTTAGAGTAGATCTTGCTCAAAGACAAATAGGGCTTATGAAGGGAATTTCTCAAGCAGTGGAGAAGGTAATCTTGATGTAGTTAAATTAATGAAAGCTTTTCCTATTATAGTTACCCAGCAACCACCTGATGCACTAAACCCTCAGGGTTGGGTGCAATTTAATCATGAACCTATCCCCTTAGATATGCTTATTAGAACTGGAGCTTATGAGCCTTTTCAACAGTCATTGTTGTACAGATTACAGGCAAAAGTGCTAAAGAAAGCCCTTGTTAGTGAAATCACCCTTGTAAGAAAACTCTCTGTTAGTGTTGACTAAGATAAGAAAACTATTCTGGCAGCAACTGTGCAAACCCTCTGCTGCCTACATGATAATGTGCCTGTGGGCTAGTGGGGGCTGATAGAATTAAGCAGCTGGAAGAGATAAATATGACATTAGTGCTCTGTTTTGTTTCCATGCCAATTAGATTTGACCTATTTAGCCAAATTAATAAAATTAGTAAAAAATTTTTATCAAGATGTAAAAAGGAATTTTGAGTTTTGAATCAATAGCTTACTTCTTAACTTCAAGTTTCAGTGTAGTATTAAAGAGTAATAATCCAAAAACTGTATATTAACTGTCTAAAATTGCTAAATGAATGCTTAACTGCATTTACGTTGCTCAAGTTATCTTAACTGGTTGCTGATAACTAATAAAAGTGTTTCCAAGAACAAGCTTGCATGTTACAGGCAACATGGATTCCAGAAGAAATCTTAAAAGCAGAAAAATCTAAGATGTAAAATGATGGCGAGCTTAAAAACAGCTCTACCAAAAAAGTAAGATTGGCCCCGCGGACCTGCTGCGGGCTCTCGCGGCACCCCTGCGAGCCCGAGGGCAGGAGGGACGCAGTGTCGGGGCGCACGGGGGGCTGCGGGGAGCGTTCGCCCGCCCTCGGGATCCCTGTGTCCCGCCCACGCAGCGGTACCAGGACCAGGGAGTGAAACCCAGACTTTGAGGCACTGGGAACCATACTGGGACCTCCCATGTGGAGAGCAGGCATTCAAACATTTAAGCCACATCTGCTCATTCCCTATATTTTTGATGTGACATTTCTGTAACCTAAAGCTTCTTTGAAGATAAAGTGAAAAAAAGTAAGACAGTGGGGGAAGATACAGATGAAATTGGTTTCTTCAAACTGAAGACTTTGATTGGAAAAGAGTGGAATTCAGAGAATTTGGATGGAGATATATGGAATGATGATATTGATGGAGACATTGAAACCCTGAATTCTGCTGAGACTTTACCACGTAAGCCTGCCATTGCCTGCCCTGTCCAGATCATACCTTGCCAACCTTGTATCATCCAACCTCCAGCCTGCTCCAGGGAGTCTGAAACAACTTCCAGCCCTGAGGGTGGGTACCAGCCAAACTGAAGCCTGCCCTGCCCAGCCTCTGGCCTGCCCCAAGGAGTCTGGACCTCCTCCCAGCACTGAGATATGTACCAGCCAAACTCCAGCATGCACTGCCTAGCCTCCAGTCTGCCCTGAGGAAACTACCTTCCAACCCCTGCCTGAAGAGATTAATCCTGTCTCACCAGAAGAAAATGCAAGAGAATGCCCTGAGCCACTCCTATCATTGTCCAGTGGGCCCATGAACAAAGTGGCCATGGAGGTAGGGATGGAGGTTATGCATGGGCTCAGCAATATAGACTTCCCCTTACCAAGGTTGACTTGGCTATAGCCACTGCTGAGTGCGCAACCTGCCAGCAACAGAGACCCACACTCAGCCCCTGAAATGGCACCATTCCTCAAGGTGACCAGCCTTCTACCTGGTTGCAGGATGACCTCATTGGACCACTCCACCATGGAAGGGGCAGCAATTTGTTTTAACTGGAATAAGACACATACTCTGGATATGGGTTTGCATTTCCTGCATGCAATGCTTCTTCTAAAACTACTATCTGTGGACCAACCAAATGCCTTATATACCTCCATGGCATTCTACACAGCATTGTTTCTGATCAGGGAACCTACTTAACAGCAAATGATGTGTGGGAATGGGCACATGCTCATGGAATTCACTGGTCTTACCATGTTCCCCATCACCCTGAAACAGCTAGATTGATAGAATGGTGGAATGGCCTTTTGAAGACTCAAATACAGTGCCAACCAGGTGGCAATACCTTGCAGGGCTGAGGCAGTGTTCTCCAGGAGGCTGTGTATGCTTTAAATCAGTGTCCACTCTATGGCACTGTTTCTCCCATAACCAGAGTCCATGGGTCCAGGAATCAAGGGGTGGAAGTGGGAGTGGCACCACTGACTATTACCCCTAGTGACCCACCAGGAAAATTTTTGCTTCCTGTCCCTGCAACCTCAAACTCTGCTGGCCTACAGGTTTTAGTCACAAAAGAAGGAGTGCTGTCACCAGGGAACACAACAATGATTCCATTGAAATGGAAGTTAAAACTGCTACCTGATCTCTTACCTCTGAATCAACAGTCAAATAAGGGAATTATTGTACTGGCTGGGGTGATTGATCCTGACTGTCAAGGGGAACTACTACTGCATCTACATAATAGGAGTACAGAAGAGCTTGCCTAGAATACACGACACCTGTAGGGCATCTCCTAGTACTGCCATGTCCTATGATTAATGTCAATGGAAATTTGCAACAACCCAATCCAAGCAGGACTAACAATGGCCCAGAATCTTCAGGAATGAAAGTTTCAGTCACCCCACCAGGCAAAGAACCCATGGCCAACTGAGATGCTTTCTGAGGGTATGGAAACATGGAATGGGTAGTGGAAGAAGTGATAAATATGAACTTTGTCATGTGACCAGTTCGAAAAGCGAATGGTCATGAATCTTTCTTCCTTGTTTCATTATTATGATGATTTTATGTGTACACAAAGCAAATTTCTTTGTCTTCTTCCCCAAACTTTTGCCTTATCATATAACAAGTTTTATCAATTTAATGTCATAATATTTGAGGATGTCAAGTTTGAGAGTGAATATTACTCAAGAACTTGCACCCTATTCTATATGGAATTAATGTTTGCAGTTGTACACAAGAGAGTTGAACATTGTTAGGCAGAAATATAGATACATGCATGTCTGTTACTGTTTTTTGCTTAGAGACTAAGTATGGTTTAAGGTAATGTGTATGGTTACCAGGTTGACAAGAGGTGGACTGTGATGGTTAGGCTATTGTGTCAACCAGACCATGTAATTGTGCCCAGTTGTTTGGTCAATCAAGCACTGGACTAACTGTAATACAAGGGTATTTATGGACTTCAGTCACCATTAACTTTATTGCAGTGGTAAATCATAGATAGCTGGTTATAATTGCATCAGTCAGGGAGATTGCAATCAGCAATGAGTGACACTTAACCCGATCAGTTGAATCCCTTAAAAAGGGGAAGTAATTCCAGCATTGAGAGAGGATTTCCCAGCTCATCTTCAACAGCCAACATCTCCCAGAACTTGTCATGAACCTTCATTGGACTTTCATTGCAGCCCCTGGTTGCAGCCTGTCTGTGGAACCTGGACTTGTGCATCCCCATAGTTGTGTGAGAGACTCTTATAGAATCACGTACTATTGACAAATGTCTTTTGCTGATTGTTTCCCTAGAGAACCCTGACTAATACAAGATCCAATGATTTATGTTTCAAAAAAAAAAAAAAAAGTAAGATTTATAAGCAAATTATAAACTTATGTTTCTGTTGGTATGTTGTAATTGTTTTTGTGTTTGTCTGTTCGTTCAATATCAGTGTATATTTTAATATCCCTGGATGGTAATATAAATTGATAAATAAAAATTTCTAAAAGAGCTCTATTCAAATGGCCAAAATTAAATAAGTACTTATATTAATACTTAAGTTTAAATGTTAATGAGATCTCTACATTGATAAAAAATGGTAAGCCGTGATTAATGAAATTACTATAAGTCTCTTCATAAAAATGGTTCTTGCCTAAATTGAAATTAATAGTTTATTTTTCTTCACAAAATAAAATAAAGGATGTAAAACTTAAATAAATACTTTAAAAGGTAAAAGTTTGTAGAAGTGCTGACTAAAATTTGATAAGTTTGTTGAAAAAAGTGTGTTTTGTCCTAGAATAAGACAGCTGATTTTCATAAAATCAGAAAGAACATATGCAGGACTTGAATGCATGTGGTAAGTTATAGAGGGTATTATGGTAAACTTGGGTGAGAAAATATGTTCTAGAAAGGTAAAATTTGTCTTAGGATATATAATTATAATCTATATGGTTATAAACAATAATAAGTTTATGGAAGCATTGTTTAAATTAAAGTGTTTAAATTGCTAATTCCAAGAAGTCATTATTAAACAAAAACTGAATTGATAATAATAACAAAAAGTAATTTTATAATAGGAAAGCATATTGGCAGCCAGCCTCCCCTGTCAACTTGTTTCTAAAAACTGTCTCTAGTATTGCATGCTCCTAGGTATTTGAAATAAAGAAAAGTTATATTTGCATATAACCAAATTGAATTTTTAACAAGTTTGTTTAGCATTGATGGTAATCGTATGTTGTAAGAAGTTTGCTCAGAAACAGTTTCCAAAATCATTTTGGTAACTTATGTATGTAGGATGTATGGAATATGTTATTATTATATGTATGTATGTAGGATGTATAGAATATTTTATTATTAAGGAAACAGAAAATAATTTTGTCCTAAGATAAAATGATTGGTTATTAAGAAAGAGTAAAATGTGGGACAATACCTGAATGAATACATATAGTGCAGAAGGTTCGTGGAAAAGGAATTTTTATGTTTAAAGTTGAGTAAGATTTGATGGTTCTATCTATAAAGTTTTAAAAGCTTTAGTATCAAATAGTACACTGATGCAAAGTTAAAATTTTGTTCTTTCTCAAAGTTTCTCAAGTCATTAGCCTGTTTTAGTAAAAGTTTATAAAGGGTTTTTCTCCTGAATAATCAGTATACAAAGAAAGTCTGTTTTATCCAAATAGTTTCTTGTAGTTTAACCTTATCATTTCCTTGGTTTTCTAAGAAGAAGCAAGTCTTATCATTTTTAAAGGAACATAATGTTCAAACCTGCTTTCTCAAAGTCAAATCCTGAAAAGTATCTTTTTATTTCAAACTCTTGCAAAAGATTTGTTCTTTTACCTTGATAAAGTAAAGTGATAAAATAGTTAAGTTCCTTTAATAAAAGTTGAATGGAAAGTGTTTAAAAGTATTATAAAATTAAATGGAATTCTTTAACCCTCTGTTAATTAAAGTTATATGAGTAAAAAGTTCATATGAATATTTAAAGAGTGTATAAAATTCCTGAAAACTTACCAATGTTTCAGCATAATATTAAACAAAAGTACAATGTGATTAATCATAGTTTTGATTGGCTAAGGATCTGGAAAAAATTATCATTCCCTTGGAAATGAAAGTATTTACTGAATTATGGCAAAACAATTTATTACAGTAGGCTGCTCTTTCTAATTTTATTGGGATACTTGATACACATTTACCATCAAATAAATTTGTAACATTTTTTCAAAACACAGCTTTTATCATCAATGTAATAGTATGAGACCAGTCAATAAAAAATGCTAGTATATATATTTTACAAATGGAAAAGGAAAAGCTGGATATTATGGACCCACAAAAAAAAATTATTGATACTAAGCAAACCTCACCCAAAAAGCAGAGGTGTCAGCCGTTATTCAATCACTTTCTGATGTACATGAACCCATTAATATAGTAGCTGATTCTGCCTATGTTTGCTATGCTATTAACCCTATTGAGACTGCTTATCTTTCTAAAAGTATGAAGATTGATTTACTTTTGGCAGTTTAGCATATATCCATGTAACTGTAGATACATGTAGTGGATTTACTTAGGCTTCTGCCATGATAGGAGAAACCGCAAAACATGTTATTCATCATTGTCTTGCCACTATGGCTATTATGGGTGTGCCTAATAAGATTAAAACTGACAATGGCCCTGCATATACTAGTAAATCATTTTCTAATTCTTGTAAAGCATGGAATATTCAACACAGTACTGGAATCCCTTATAATCCCCAAGGACAAGCTATTGTAGAAAGAACTAACGATATTTTTAAAAACCTATTTATGTAAAATTTTAAATAAAAAAGGGGGAAATGAAGGGGCATCTCCCATAGACATAACAAAGATGAGTTTAATTAATGATTTTCAGCCAGCAGTTATATTAAGCAAAGCCCTTTGCACTCAACGTTCTTAACATTCATGCTAACACTAATACATCAGCAGCTGTTCTGGGAAGGAAAATCAGGACATTGTAAAAATTCTCAACAACCGATATATTATAAAAAGCTTTTAGATAAAACATGGTACCTGCTATGGTAAAAGTGTGGGGTCGAGGATATGCTCTTGTTATTACAGAGGATGGAGAAAAGTGTTGGATACCTTCTTGTCACATTAAGTCTCGTGACTGCTCTGCATAAAGTTAGTACAAATGAAAATGATACATATTGGGCTTACATTCCAAATCCTCCCTTACTGGAAGCTCTTACATGGGCAGATACTTCTTATCCTGTATATCTCAATGATTTTGGGGGGTTTCTGGGACCTATTGATCATTGTTTACCATTACATCTTGAAGAAGAAGGGAGAACTTTAGAAAATGCTACATTTCCTTTTATCATCATCCTTTGTGTGTCGGCCCTTCCTCTTGCTTCATGCCCCATACAACAAGTTTAATTACTATTGAAGGTACTGCATTATTTGTCATTACTTACTTATCTATACCATTTACTAAAATCAGTTGTTGGCTTAATCATTCTTGTGAGTCATCTCAAACATCCTCAGTCAATGATTGGTTTTATTGTCACAATGCAGTTCAGTCTTTTAATGATTCCTATGAAATAGTATGGGATCTGGCACCTGTGAGAGCTCCACTTCCTGTTGGACTGAACATTCCTTGGAACGTTGGTGTTAAAAGACCACTGTTATTACAACTGCATCTGAAATATACCCGTGGATAACTTTAGAAAATATTTCAGCAAATAGTGACAAGATCAAATGGCATAATTTGGGAAAATATGTTCCACAACCATGGGATGATTTGGTAAATGTTACTCAACATAATCTATGGAAATGATTATTGGCTTTGCAACACATATTGGTGCACAAAGGAGTTCATAATGCTTATATTGGATAAAGGGGAGGAAAAAAAATTTGAAGGTATGCGTGAGGGATCCTTTAGTGTTTGTACTAGGCAGGCAGGTTAGCTACCTTAACTGCTAATGATACCAGTTTTCTAATTGGTTCTAATTGTTCTCTTAGAACTTGTGTTTCTTCCAGTGTCTGGCTACATCCTAGCCTACATCCTAATGACACTGTTCTCCTGGCTCGATGGAGGTATGGAGTGTGGTTACCGGTCATGCTGCCTCATCCATGGCAGCTCAGTCACTCCTGAATTGCAGATTTTGTGGAATTTTTAAAATCATTACATTAAATGTACTAAGCACTTTATTGTGTTACTAATAGGAGGAATCATTGGATTAATTGGAGTGATTACTGCTGCTTCTGTTGCTGAGGTAGCATTACATAATTCTGTTAACACTAAGGAATATGTTAATCATTGGCACAAAAATGCTAGTGACATGTGGCATAGTCAAACTAAAATAGATTTAGAATTAAGTAATCATGTTAATGATTTAGAAAATGCTATCATTCATCTTGGAGATACTGTATATAATTTACAACTGAGACAAAATCTTAAATGTGATTGGAATGAGTCTAACTTTTGTATCACACCATTGATTTTTAATAACAGTCATTATAATTGGTCAGAAATTAGGAATCATTTGTTGGGATGTAAGCATAACTTAACTCTTGATATTTTAAAGTTGCAAAAACAAGCATTAGACATGTCACAAAATATGCTAACTATACAATCTACAGATTTTCAGGATGAACTATCACCCAACCTAAATGCTATTAACCCATTTCATTGGTGGAGTGATAAATTGATCCAAATTCCATCTCTGGCTACTATTCCTACTATTATTTGTGAGTCTCATTATTATGTACAACTGCATAAAAAGGTGGTTACAAGCACGAATACAGCCCTTACAACTGATCCAGGCCAGATTGACACAAAAGTACCCCTAAAATAATCATAGTTCAGCTGGTGGTCAATGATGGGTAAAACCTTCAGAGGAAAGTAACCTAAGAAGGCACAGCCACTTGATTAAATAAAAAAGAGGGAATTGTGAGAATGCTGTAGCCCTGGTTAAGGCACAGTCATCATCTGAAAAAAGGGCACAAAGAATGATGATCCAGAGAATAACTGTGTGCACTTGAAATTAAGAAAAACTCATCACTCCCTTAACTCCTGTTCTGTGTCTCAGAACAGGGGGGAAAAGGAGGTGGGAGTAGGAATCAGTGCCAGAGCTGGATAAGGAGAATGTATTAAGTAGGTCGGCAAAAAGATATAAAAGGACAATTTAATAAAGAATAAATTTCCTCATTGTTTTGGAGATAATGGTCCCCTGAGCCCTGTTGTGTTGTGTCTTTTGTGGTTTTTTTTTTATACCTCCGCGTTCATACAGGTTCCTGCAACAGAACTGAGGTGGCACAAGAGTGTAATCACCTCTCTCCCACTCTGGAAATTCCCAGGATTGGTTCCTGGAGCCACTTAACGAACATATAAGCAGGCACAGAAGAACACACAGTGAATGGACACAGAGAGCAGACAATGGGGGGGTGGGGGGTGGGAGTAGAAATAAAATAAATTGTTAAAAAAATAAAATGGAATGAACTGCTGAAATAAACAACGATTTGGATAAATTTCAAAAATATTATGCTGAGCCAGACACAAGGGTACATACTATAAGGTTATGCTAATATGAAGATACAGAACTGATGTATAACAATAGAAATAAGAGCAAAAGTTGCCTTGGGGCACACAAGAAAACTTATCCTAGTTATAGAAATGTTCTATATCTTGTTTTGATTAGTGATTACACGGTTGTATGAAATAGTAATAACTCACCATAATGAAGACTTAAAAAAATGGTGACCAGGAAAGGCTCTCTTGAGATGTTGACATTTGGGCAAAAGCTGGAAAGAGGTGAGAGAGTGAAAATATGGCTCTCTGTGGGAAGGGCAACTCGAGCAGAAGGAACATCCAAGGTGGAGATAGGCCTGGCATGCTCAAGGAAAAGCAAGGAGGCTAAAGTGGTCAGAGCAGAGGGTTCCAGGGGGAGAGGGAATGAGGGGCCAGGCCACCCAGGACCTAAGAGGGGCCTTTGGATGATATTGAGAAAGAAAGGGAGAGCACTGAAGGTGTTTCAGCTTACAGGCATGTTCTGATTTATAATTGAAAAGGTTCAAACAGGTTGTTGTGTTGCAGAAGGACTTTTGGGGGACAAGGGTAGAAGCAGGGCAAACTGTTAGGAGACCATTGCACTAAACCAAGTGAGAGTTGATGAGACTTGGACCTGGATGGTAGCAGTAGGGGTGGTGAAAAGCTGTAGGATCCTGGACAATTTTAGCATTCACTTGGTTACTAGTGACCTTGACAATGTCTCTTGACCTCTCTAACCCTCACTCACTCCTCTGTAGGACAGTAGTAATCATACATATCTCAGAAGATTATTGAGAACCTTAAATGAGATAATGTGTCTAAAGCACTTAGCTTGATGTCTGGTAGATAAGCACTTCATTCATTCACCTCGTTCATTCCTTTACTCACCCAAATATGTTTTTTTTAAACATTTATTTATTTATTTTGCCCCCTCTCCCCCTTGTCTTTGTTGTTTTTCACTCATTATCTGCTTTCTGTGTCCATTTGCTGTGTGTTCTTCTGTGTCTGCTTGTCTTCTCTTCAGGCAGCACTGGGAACCAATCCTGGGACTTTCTAGAGTGGGAGAGAGGCGATCATTCTCTTGCGCCACCTCAACTCCCTGGTCTGCTGTGTCTCTTATTCTCTCCTCTGTGTCTCTTTTTGTTGTGTCATCTTTCTGCACCAGCTTTCTGCATGGGCCAGCCACTCTGTTCATGCCAGCACTCCTGCACAGGCAGGCACTCCGCTCGGACCAGCACCCTGTGCCAGCCAGCTTACCTTCACGAGGAGACCCCAGGAATCAAATCCTGGACCTCCCATATGGTAGACAGGGTCCCAATCACTTGAGCCACATCCACTTCCCCCAACTAATGTATTTTGAGCATGAATGACATGCTGGGCACTGACAAGATTTTGACAAAGAAAACATTGACAAGACATCTCTCTGAGGAGCTTATATTTTAGAGTAGGGAAACCAGTAAATATTCAAATAAAATAATTTCATAGTGACAAAGGCTCTGAAAAAAATAAAACTAGTAATAGAATAAAGAGTAACTAGGTAGCGGCAGGGCTGGGGGCGGGATTATCTTAGATAGCTAAGTCAGAGAGGAATGCCTTTTGAAGATGACATTTGAGCAAAAACCTGATGAGAAGGAACCAGTCACACAAATGTTCTGGGAGGAATGTTCCAGACAGAGGGACTAGTAAATGCAAAGGTCCTCAAGTGAGAATAAGTTTGGTCTGGGACTAGTGTGAGGTGAATAAGTTTAAGCAAGTGCAGGGTGGGATCCTGTCTTTATTTTTTTTCAAAAAATGTTACTTTGTACATCATGGACTTTTGTGCATTAATTTTGATATTAGTATTAATGTCCCATGAAAATATTATTTATTGTGATTGCTGAGTTTTTTTGCACCCCTTAAATTTTTGTTATGGATACTTTGTAGAAGAGTTGGGATGGGTTAGTAGGCAAGCCCTATGATACTGTGATTCTGTGATTTGAGTATGAGATCGGGAAATAATACCAGAAAAAATACCTCTCAATAATTCCTTTTTGGAAAAATCAAGAGCCCAGATTATACTCAGAGGTTTTTGTCATTGACTAGTCTACCTGGAATTCCAAGGTCAGCTTCCCTTCTCCTCTTAACATGGTTAAGGGGATGCACCAGGGTCCCCTCCAAATTACTCCAGGCAGGGGGAGAAGGTTGGTCCCTCAACAGTGAGGTCCCTTCTAGCCAGTTCCTTCCAGGCACACCCAGCCCTATGCTAATGCCATGATTCTTCTCCAACCCCCAGGGTGGCCTCCCTGTTCTAGAGGTTTCTTAGGAGAATAAGAAAACATGGTGCACACAGCAAGGCTCTAGTAAAGTATGAACATCTGCTGGCTCCTGCAGGACCTCAGGTCTCTCTGATGCTCCAGAAAGAAATCCTCATACCCTCTGTTCTATCAGCTCCCTCAAGAGGATTTGCCTGGGGGGTTGCACATTTTGGGTCCCCTCAGGATTTACAGAGCTTCCATTGGAGATCTAGACCACATCCCCTTTTGCTTTTGCCTTTTGTCTCATTCCCCCTCCCCCTTCCCTTCACAGGGATTGGAAAGAAGCTATTTTCTTCTCTCCTAACTTGCAGGAACATTTAAGGCTCCTAGCAGAATTCATACAAATATCCCCCCTCACCACCCAGCGGTGATATCTGGCCCCGTCTCCTCTCTTCTTTCATCCCTCTCTTCCTTCCTGTCATTCAACAGACATATTTTCTGTATACCTATATATCTGTCACTATACTGGGGACACAAACAGGAGTAAGACAGACAGGGCCCTCTTACTCGTGTTTGATGGCCGTCACAATCTTGTTGGGAAGACCTATGTAGCAATTATAATATCATTATGTGATGGGGGAGGAATGGACACTGGAAGTGTATGTAGGTGGGAGGGAAGAAAACCTAGGACTTCCCATCCTTTTACAACTAAGGGAATGAGGCCCAGAGAAGGCCAGGAGATTGTCCTCAGTTTCATAGTCCAAGAGCTCAGGCCTTCTCATTTCCAGGCTCAAGTTCTTTCTACTCCTTTTACTTCCTAGCCAAGAACTCACTTTGGATCCCAGAAAATCTGGAAAGGGGAGGAGAACTCAAGGTGTTCGTCATTAAAGCCTAAGGGATTTCTTGGGAAATGTTGGGTAGACTCCAGGCAAGACCACCTCTGCCCTTCCTGCTTATCTGGCTGGGACCAGTCCCTGGGCACTTTCTTCCTCTGCTGTGCCAGGGATGGCCAGGTTGCAGGGGCAAGAGGCCAGCCCTGGCTGAGGACTTACTGAGCTTTCTTACTTTTTCTTTTCATGTTTCCTGCTCCAACTCTACATTCATGCATAATGCTTAGTCTGCACAATGTTAACTTTCCTAGGGTTGCTAGATTCCATGTGGAGATCAGAGGTCTGTGATGGGCATGTAAACAAGGAGCTTGTCCATATAGAGCAAATACAGTCAGTCCTCATTATTTGTAGATTCTCTCTGTGGGGCAGTTTCCCAGCCATTCATGGAGCAGCAAAAAATTTGAGTATCCCCACATGCACTTTCCCAGCTGAGATTGAACAAGGCGACCCTCTGCTTTCTTGTTCCTGCTCTCAGGCTGCAAACAATGTTTAAACGTTGCTCTAAAATGTCTGAAGGGGGAAGCAGACTTGATCCAGTGGATAGGGCATCTGCCTACCACATGGGAAGCCCGCGGTTCAAACCCCGGGCCTCTTTGATCCGTGTGGAGCTGGCCCATGCACAGTACTGATGTGTGCAAGGACTGCCCTGCCTTGCAGGGGTGCCCCCTGCATAGGGGAGCCCCACGCGGAAGGAGTGCACTCCATAAGGAGAGCCACCCAGCACGAAAGAAAGTGTAGCCTGCCCAGGAATGGTGCCACACACACACAGAGCTGACACAACAAGATGAGGCAACAACAACAACAGAAAAAGAAACACAGATTCCTGTGCTGCTGACAACAACAGAAGCGGACAAAAAGAAGAACAGACAACTTGGGCAGGGGGGAAGGGGAGAGAAATTAAATAAAAATAAATAAATAAAATAAAATGTTCTGAAGGCAATGACCCTGTTTCTTGTTATGGTCTCTAAAAGCCTGGTGAAACAAAGAACTTCCTAGGGAATCACTGTGAACAAATTTAAGGAGGAATCAAAAGATATTAAGGTGTCTTTAAAGAGAAACACACATCAAACAAGGTTACGTCTGGATGGGTTGATAAGTAGTTGAGGCTCACAATTCTCAGGATTCATGGAGTCTGTATTTGTGACGACTTTGAAGAACATAAATCTCCCAATAATGGGAATTGACTGTAATGCCTTGAACGCTTCAGTAAATCTATCCCATTTGTGGATTGACCTTGCCCTCAAAGGATAGCATTCTCACGTTTCTAGAAGGACCTGTGAAGTTTTGCACATTCCTGCCTCAATCACATATTTCTGTGTGCCAGTTACAGGCCTGCAGCAGGAAGACACTCACGAACTCTGCTGCTGGGAGCCGTAAGCTCTGTTGAAGCTCAGCCTTCTCTTTAGTGGCCTAATCTTATTAAGCAGCCGCCTCCTCACAAAAGAAGCTGTTAACAGGATGCTGGGCATGAGCTCAGGAATTTAGACCCAGAAAAAGGCACTGACCAGGAAAAGATGAAGGGCATTCTTGCCTGGCCCCCAGAAAACAGATACACATGCCAAGATCGAGAAAGAGGCCAAGAAATGTTTCCCAGAACCTCTCTGACCTAGAATAATGTTTTTCTTTCCTTAAATTGTTTAGTTACAGGTGAAAGCTGAGAGCAGGTGGCTGGCTGCTCAGAAACCAAGAAGAAGATCTGGAATTACAGGCAGAACTTTTTGGCCTTAGAAAGCTTTTGGTTTCCTCGTAACTTCAGGCTATCTAGGATAACCTAGTAACTTCTAGGAACTGCTCTGAGCTGATTCAATTTTGCATTTCCAGGGGTACAGGAGGCTGGCAGGAAAACAAGACCACTCACTTTGCTGGGCTGTGAGGACAATCCAGACATTCAGGTCAGAATCCAGCTACACCGCACAGCACAGATTCTTCTCTCACACACCAGGGAAACCTAAAATTCCATTCTTTTACGACAGCTCAAGCAATAAACATTCCTTAGGGGAAAATCTAAATGTAAAGTATATCTGCCAACTAAGGTCTCCTAAGTGAGGACCCTGCAAAGTATTGAACCTCTTAAAGAACAGCTTGTTTTCGTTTGCTAAAAGCTGCTAGGAGCAATATACCAGAAATGGAGTGGCTTTTATACCCGGAATTTATTAGGTTAAAAGCTTACAGTTTGGAGGCTGTGAAAATGTCCCAATCAAGGCATCATCAGAGATGCTGTCCTGCCGAGGGTCAGCTGCTGGCGATCCTGGACCCCTGCCACGTGGCAAGGCACAATGGCGGCTCTGCCAGTCTCTTGGCCTTCTCCTCCAGGCCCACTTCCTCCCCGAGCTCAGCTGTGAGCAATCAGCACATGGCAGGGTGTACTGGCAGGGTCAGCTCATCTCTCCTGGCTTCTGTCTGTCTCTGTGGCTTTTTCCTTGTGTAATCAAAGGTCCTTAACTGAAGTGATCTAATCAAGAGGTCCCATCTACAACGGGTTTGCAGGCACAGGAAGGCGTTCATTTTAAGAACATGGTTTTCTGAGGTCCACAAAAGATTCAAACCAGCACCCAACTTGTGTAAATAGTTTTGTTCCTAAGAACCCAGCATATAACATGCCGTTTTGGTAAAATAATATTCCCTAAAGCAGGGATTATTACTCCTGATGACATTAGGATCATCTAGGGAGCCTTGAAAAATACTGATGCCTGCTCTTGGAGATTATGGCTTAATTGCTCAGAGGGTGGGGCTCAAGCATCAGCAGTTTTTGAAGCTTTCCAGGTGAATCTAGCATGTAGCCCGGTTTCTGCATCAGTTTCACATGGGTTTTTTTTTTGTTAAATTTTTTTTTTTCATTAGAGCAGTTGTAGGTTTACAGAAACATCATGCAGAACATACGGAGTTCCCATATATGTCTTCTCTCCCCTGCCAATTACACTAGGGTTGTTATTCCTAATGTTTAAAATTTCCCCCAATTACAAAAGTAACATAACACTGTTGCAACTAAAATAATGAATATTTAGTAAGCACTTATCCTTTGTCGCCTGTTCCTCCATGTAGTAACTCATTTAATCTTCACAACAACCATTACTATGCCCATTTTACAGACGAGGAGACTGAGGCACAGAGAGATTAAGCTTATAGATGGTAGAGCAGAGATCCAACATACACAATCTGGTTTCAAAGCTCTTACCAGTCCATATATGACTCTAGAATTATAATTTCATATATTTCATATATATTCACATACATATATACATATATATAATTTTGATGAAATCATTTGGCATAGTAACGTTCTAATTATAGCGGGAACATTAACAGAAGTGTGAAATCAGTGGACAAAATATGGGCTATTTCATCTAACTATTAGGGAAAACTGGTTGGCTATTTTGGGAAAAATATGTAACATTATGTGTATATTATACTTTTTAAGTGAAGTATTTTGTATACTATTTTTGGAGCTCACTCCTCCCCCACCCCAAAAATGTATCTGGGGCATTTTTACCCCATCATATAAATAGTTCTAACCCCAATTTCCTTAGGGAGAGGCAGGATAAGGGTCACATGCTGAGGTTTTTGGCACGAGACCAACTGTACTCAAGCGTCCATTCCACCACTTCCTAGCTATGTGACCTTGGGAAAATTACTTAACCCTTCTGAAGTCAGATTCCTCAATGGTAAAACCAAGCATAATAATTATATTACCCCTCTTAGAGAGTTTTTCTAAGAATTAAAGGAGATCCAGCATGGATCTGGTACTTTTAGAAAAGTATAGATATTTCACGGTTATATTAGAATCTCTTGTTGAAACATAGTCCTAGAAATGAATCTATTTCCTGCAGATTTTTTAAAATTAGCTTTAAATTTTCTGGTGCTTTAATTAATTTGCCAATATCATTACTAGGTCTGTGCACTTGTATTCTCTCTCATTTATACTTCTTAGTTATGAGAATCACTGCCATAATGAGTCACTTTCTTCAGATGTGTTGAGAAAATTATGCTAAGTACTAGTTTAAATATGCCAAATCCTATATTTAATAAATCTTCTATATTGATATCTAAAATTTTTTATTCTATATGATCTAACAAATTCTGAGAATGAAGTGTTAAAACCTCTTCCAAAAATGGTTGTTTTAGCTGTTTCTAGTTCCATCAGTTGGGGCATTTAATATTTTAAGGCTAAATAGCTAGATGTGTGTATGTTCATGGTTGCTCCGGCTTTTGCATCTACCATATATCTTTTACAAGCATATAATGTCGTTAATTGTTTCCCTTAGTCTTTTGGCGGGGAGGGACACAAAGGATTTTAAATCTATTTTGCCTAGTATTAAATTGTTACTCCTATTTTATTTTTTTGGTAGGGGGTTTTCTTATTATCTGTTGTGTTTTCCCTGTCACCTCATTTTCCATCTCTTTGTATCCTTTTTAAAATTATCCACATCTTCTCCCCAAACAAGGCAAGTATCTTAGCACAATTACATATCCCTGTGGTCCAGCTTTCTCTCCCATCATGTTGCTATTCTCTAGTTTTAATGTATTTTTATGGACACACCTTTTGTTCAAATTCTTTTTTGGCATTGCTTATTTAGTAATAAACATTAACTTACCCTATTTCTCATATGGCATTATTTGCTGTCTATATCATCTATATTCTTTTCATACTGTTACATTTCTAATTCCTCCCTTATACTTTAATGCTTAATTTGAGTATTTATTTTGCTGGTGTCTTAATTGTGCCTCTTCAGATGTCAGATCTTCAGTTTGTTGGATTTATTTTGTAGTATTTTCACTTCTCAGATACCTCATTATTTATTAATTTTTCTCTTGAGCTCCTATTTCCTTGAATCTATGAACCACCTTACTGAGGGGTGAAAGGCTGAACACTGTCTTCTTCCTCTCCAGAATAGAAAGTGTAGGGCACATGGCTGATGGCAAACAGCTTCTGGGAGGTTCAACTATTCCATGCTGGTTCTTCCCCAATACACCAGGCAATCCTACTCCTTAGGGAACCTCTAAATCATTTGCCCAGGCATTGCTCTTTTCCAGGGGTTTTGTCCCTAGGTTGTAATTTCCTAGTATACAGAAGCAAGGAAATGATCAGGGCCAATCTACTCACCTGTACCTGTCATGACCCCATGCCAAGCATGGAGGACAGAAGAGTCCACCCCAGTAGATCCCATATGGTCTTGTCGTCATATCCTGCCATTCACTCAGGGAGGGCAACTCTGGGGAGCGGAAATGGCAGGGTGAGAGAGTGCCTCCTCAGCCCATTCCCTCCTTCCACCATTCCTGGCACCATAACAGGAGACAAATAGCACGGAGACAACAGTCCTGACTCTGAAGCCAGACTACCTAGGTTTAAATCGTAGTTCAGCCCTTACTTGGTTTGTGACTTTAGGCAAGCTACTTACCTTCACTTTGTCTCAATTTACTCATCTGTAAACTGGAGATAGTAATTCCTACTGCATAGAATTGTTTAGAGGATTAAATGAGCTAGTACATATTAAAGACTTAGAAGAGTGCCTGGCAAACAACAGGCACTATGTAAGTGGTTATTATTATTATTATTGTTGTTATTATTATTATGTTCTCAATGTCCTTTTCCTTCCCTAACCAAGACCCAACCACTTTCTGGCTCTTCAGGAGTTTCTCACAGTTTTGTGTCAGATTCTGGAGTTGATCAACATTCCTCTCACACATCTGTGTCTACAGGGGAAAGAATTAAATGAGCAGTCCTTGCTAAATAAGCTCATTATCTTGATCAGAATCCAAGTCTCTTTTTCTTAATTATCTGTTAAAAACTTCTTCTTTTGAAAGATGGTTTTATACGATTATCCCACCTCCCTACATACCAAGTTGAGTTGACAGGTTCGAGTTCCCATCTATCATAAAAATAATTTTTTATATTATGTACCTTTCTCTCAAGGAGAATAATTTATTCTTATTTTGCTAAATCAACTTCATTGAAGTATAATTTAGATACCATGAAATGTGCCCATTTCAATCGTACAGTTTGATGACTTCTGACAAATGCGCATAAGCATGTCAGCACCATCACAACCAAGATACAGAATAATTCCCTCCCCCAAGTGGCTCCTTTCTGCTTCTTCCCAGTTAATCCTCACCTGCCACCACCACCTCCAGTGGTTACTGGCCTGCTTTCTTTCACTTCATTAGATTTGTCTTTTCTAGAGTTTCACGGAAATGGACCATATAGTATATAGTCTTTTGTGTTGGGCTTCTTTAGCTCAGTGTAATGTTTTTGAGATTCATTCGTGTTGTTGCATGTATCAGTAGTTTGTTCCCTTTTAATGCTGGGTAGTATTCCCTTGTATGGGAATATCATTACTTATCCATTCACCTTTGATGGACATTTGGGTTATTTTCATATTTGACTATGATGAATGTCTATTATGAACATCTGTGTACAAATCTTTGCATGGTCATATATTTTTCTTGGGTGTATTTCTATTAGTGAAATTACTGGGTCATATTATAAGTATATATTTAAGTTTATAAGGAACAACCAAACTTTTTCCCAAAGTGGTGGTATCTTTTACATTCCCACCAGTAATGCCTGAGATTTCCAGTTCTTCTACAATCTCTCCAGTACTGGTATAGTGTATTTTTAAAAATTTTAGTCATTCTAATGAGTGTGTGATAGTATATTATCGTGGTTTTAATGTTCATTCCCCTGGACCAAAGAACCTCTTTTCATGTGCTTAATGACCGTTTACATATCTTGTTTTGTAAGGTGTTTTTTAAATCCTTTTGCATATTTTAAAAATTGAGTTGTCTCATTATTATTGATCTATAGCTTTTTTATGTACTCTAGGTACAAGTACTTTGGCAAATATACATATTGTGAATATTTGCTCCCAATTGTTGCTTTTTTACCAACATCTTTTAAATAGCTGACATTTTAATTTTGATAAAGTCCAATTTATCTTTTTTAAATGGTTCATGCTTTTTTTTGCCTCTTAGCTAAGGAATCTTTGTCTAACCCAAGCTTGAAAAAAAATTTCTCCTATGTTTTCTTCTAGAAGATTTATAGTTTTGGACTTTAGACTTACATCTATGACTCATTCCATTTCATGTTGCTGTTTGTGTATAGTATGAGATAAGGCTGATGTATATATAGTGTGAGGTAAGGAATTTCAGCAGCATAATTTAATGAAAGAACTTTTCTTTTCCCATTTGAATTACCTCGACACTTTTGTCAAAAATCGATTGGCCATGCATGTGCAGCTCTACTTCTAGACTTTGTCTTTGGTCCATTTGTTTATTTTTTATTTTTTGTAATCATAATTGCCACTGCTATTTTGAGTTAATTCTATTTTTAAATGTACTAAATGGTTATTTCTAATCTTTTTTTAATACGCTCCCTTCCTCCCTGAGATGGCTCCCTTGTCTGTCTGCTCATTTTTCCTGCTCATTGTCTGTGCTCATTTTCTGCTCACCATGTCTGCTCATTGTGTCTGCTTGGCGTCTTTAGGAGGCACTGGGAACCAAACCTGGGACCTCCCATGTGGGCAGCGGGTGCCCAACTGCTTGAGCCACATCCGTTCCCATTGTTAATTTTTCCATCCTGTGACTTACACAATCATGAGTTCTTTATTTTCATAGCTTAACTCACTGTATTACATTTTCAAGTAGGTTTTTCATGTACATAGATGTCTACTTTGTAAATCAGGGTGTGCTGGGCAGACAGTCACTAGGCTGCCTTGAGGCCAGGTGTCCATCTGCTAGTTAAATCAGTAGCCACTTCTGTTGTAGAATTTGAGAGAAGTTCAATTACTTGAGTATAGAGAGGCCAGGACTCAGGAATGATTTTGAGAAGGAAAAATGGTTTATTGACGCCCGGCCAGACTCGGGAACCTTCTGTTTGAATCCCGAGCCCCGAACAAGATTTTTTAGTCCCTTTTATACAGAGAAGAAAGGCCAAATGGTCCTTTTGTTTCAGTTCTCAATAGGCTTGAATTAGCATATATTTCCACATCTTAGTAAGCTTTTAGCATGGACCTCAGGCATTCGATAAGCTTTAGCATATTTGCTTTGCATTTCCCCTGAATACTTAAAGTTTATAGACCTTGCATTGTTAAACTGTATCCTGCTCACCAAGGGCAGGACTGCAACCTTTCATCATCCCACACCCACAAGTCACAGATAGTTTAGGTTATCTCTGAAGAGACAAAGAGCCTGCCACCCATAGCCCACATCACTTCTACCTAAAGAATTGCTCAACATTGTTGCTCTGATCAGGGGAGTATGGTTGCAGAAATGTAACTTAGAAGAGATTGAAAGTAGCAAACAAATTGACAAACTAGTACATATGTTATTTTTTTTCTCCCTCACTCCCTCCCTCCCTTCACTCCTCCTTCCCTCCCATCCTACCACCCAACCACCCTACCCCCCTCTTTCTCTTTCTTTCCTGTATGTTTTTTTTATAGCTTTCACACTGGGTTTTACTCTGCTTTCTGTTTTTATCAGTGGAGACAGTTCTCAATTTGTCTATTTATTGGGTATATTAGCAACTATGTCATGGATCGTTGTGAGGATAAAATGATGTAGTAACTATAAAGCACTTAGAACAGTGCCTGACACATAGAAAGTACTATATTTACTATTACTATAACTGTTATAATTATTACTTCTTTGCCATAAACCAGTGCAGGTGTGATGTCTTTGCCTTCCAAGCATTGCACTCTGTTTGGATCCTCCTACTGGCACAAGAGCTGCATGCTGGTGGTATACATTGTCTGTTTAATGCCTCAGTTGCCTGAGGGTAGAAAGGAGGGGACTAAAGAACCCTACTGGCAGCAACTCTACTGGTCGGGAGCTTCTCTTAGCTGGGGAAGCAGTGCCTGAGGCTCCATCCTGCTGTTTCATCCACTTTAGTGGAAGTCTGCTCAGGGGGAGGTACTGGTGGGAATTTTGTTGTGTGGACTGGCACACATTTTCCCCCTACACAGTCACTTCTGTTCTGCACCTCCCTAGAGACCTCACCCATTCTGGCCAGAAGCAGTGTCAAATCACTTACGCAGTATTTCCTTCAACCCTGTTGATGTTTTGTGAGGGAATGTACAGCCCTATCCCTCTCCATGTTGAACAGTAAGTGCGACCCTCAGAATTCCACTCTACTGATCACAGCCTGCTCACCAAATGAGGGTTGCTACACATTTTCAATTTGGGGCAAAATGAATTAAATCAAGCCAGTTTTCTCGATGTGTATAGGGGTTGAAGTCTTCCTAGCTTGAGAGCAGTTGAAGATCTCCTTTCTAATTTGGAATTTTTTGTTATTTTAATGAGTATAGTTGGGAAGGGGCCTTGTAAATGTGCATTTAAGCTCTCATTTTTCCCAGTCGTCTTCATCTAATATATTTTTAACAAGTTATTTCTTAAATTTCTTATGAGCTCTATTTTTAATATGACCCTCAGTCAGCTGAGATCATTGCTTGAGTGTTTATCACTTAGCATGATTGCTTAAATTCCATATTCTGTGGCAAGCCCAATGTCCTGCCTGATATGTTTACAGATTCCTGGGAAGTTTATTGACTCCTGGTCACTTCCGGCCCTAAATTCAATACTCAGATCTCTAAACAAAGCACTCTAGGTCTCACTGAAATTCTATCCCCTGGGGCTGTTCTCTCCTTAACTCAGCCCCATGTCGACAATTCCTCCCTGTCGCCCAAGCCATCCCCCAAAAAAATCTCACACAAGGCATTTTTTGTATATGGTCAACTTGTCAGAAGGTTCAAGGCAATGGGAAGTTGGGCTATATAGCCAACTTCCAGGGACCACTCCTCTCTTTGTTTCTCCATGTTCCAGGTCACTTAGAATCTCCTTCCCAGTTCATTTCTCCATTTCTACTGGGCATAATGACAATATTAATAATATTGATAGAAAACATACATAAAACTGACTGTGTGCCAGGTACTTTTAAAACATTTTATACATATCAATGGTATAATCTTCACCACAAACCTGTGAAGAAACTATTGTAATTATCCACATTTTACAGATAAAAACCTTAACCACAGCTAATTTGTTCTGGTTAAAAAATGGATCGTGGGACGTAAAACTGCCCGAGGCTTGGAAATGTTGTATATTCCATCTCTCTTCCAAACAGTTTCTGAGAGGTAGATTGAGCAAAATGGAGATTTATTTTCCCAAATATATGAACTAGCCAATTTCTTTTGAAAGGCAAACACAGATATAGTCAGTTTAATTTTGCATAACTGCAAAGTGCCAACTAGCACAGTCATTTTCTCAAGATTTAATGCGATTTGAAGTCCCTGTTCTATAATTATTGGAAATTAGTGACTTGCCCCAAATTTTGCAAAGGTCTGGGGAACTTACAGTCTCATGATTACCTCTGCTCTAAGATCGTGTTTCTGCTGAATGTTTAGCTTGCAGACCGTCTCACTGTAACAAACAATATAGACTTGGACACAGAGCACAGCTTTCCTCTGTCCCTCCTTCCCCTTCTTCCCCCACCGTGTTCTTCATCTGAGAGGCAGATGATACTGGAAACTTGCAGAGATGGAGGAGTTTATGTCAAAGCAATACTAGCAACTCAACTTTGAATATTAAATATCTTCTTAAAAGCCCTTTTAGTTCTCTCACAATTGGAGAATTTTCATTGTCACTGGCCTCTATTTTTCCTCTCCTCCTATCTCATTTCTGTCACCTGGTCTTAAGAGTCTAGAAGATTTTCTTTTGCTCTTTTAAGGCAAAAGATGTCTCTCTTTACCCTTTACCAACAGCTGAGAAACAACCTTATAACCTAATGGCCCATTAGAGTATTTTTTTAAACAAAGTACCTTCCCTCCCTAAGAGAAATTTTGGGACCATCTGTTGAGATGCTTTTTAAAAATCTACATATACTTTCCTTTCTGTTACATTAAAACAAAGATTCAGTGACTTCAGACACATTTACAGCTCTTGAGTTATGGCATAGATTCCTTTGTCCTGCTCTAGGCAGACTTACCCTTAGGTAAGAGAGGTCATCTAGATTTTCTCCTTTGGGCCATATCCATTCTGCTCTGATCAGGTCAATGTCATGACTAGGCTTTGTACATGGAGCATTTTCAGGACTTGGAGTTGTCCTAAATGATATTTCAGGAACAGGTACTGGACATTATATATCCTGCCATAACCACTGAATGGAATGGGAGAGAGTATAAACCACAATGTAAACTATTATCCAGGTGGTACAGCAGTGCTCCAAAATGTATTCACCAAATGCAATGAATGTGCCACAATGATGAAAGAGGTTATTGATGTGGGAGGAGTGGAGTGGGTGTCGGGTATATGGGAACCTCTTATATTTTTAATGTAACATTTTTTGTGATCTATGTATCTTAAAAAAAAATACAATTAAAAAAAGACATGTTCTTTCTATATGCAAAATACAATCACAATATCTCAAAAGTTTGGAATCATTTCAGTAACAATGCTTTGCACAAAGTCTCATCAAAATTGGTTATGGTTGTAGTCTCTTCTGGTGCAAAATTCCCTTCCGTCTGTGGAGATTAAATAGGTAACAGTTATCTGCTTCCAATATATAATGGAGGTGCAGGCATAGGATAAACATTCCCATTCCAGAAAGGAGAAAACCAGGGTCATGGGTCCCAGCACTGCACACTCCATTAGATTTCAAGCTCTGAGAGTCATATATAGAATGATGTTTGGCCCTCCAGGCCTGATGGAGTGGCAGCTCCACCCCTTCCAAGCACTTGCCCAGTGGCTATGCTTTCCCAGAATACTGGGATAAAGGCTCCACCCTCTCTAAGCACTGGGGTGGCAACATTTTCTGAACAAAGGGGCTGAAGGCCTTCCTTCTCCAAGTGCCAGGGCAGAATTTCCACACATGTGGAGGGCCTGCTCACTTGGCCTGAGAAAATGTCTTCAGTCCAGACCACAGCTTCCATGGTTCTGCCCTTGAAGCAACTCTTCCTTCAATTTGTCCTTTCTCTGTCCCTTTTATTCCAGGTTGGCAGTGATCTGATTCCATTTTATATAAATCTTGCAAAAAGACCTGTTGGTTTTGCATGTAGTACACAGGGGTCCTTCCTGGATAACTGCATTTCCAATCTGACTTCCCATGGAAATTGCTGACTGGTTCCATGTTCTGTTACATGGAACACTATTCTCTCGTGACTAGCTTTCCAAAAGTTCAGAATTTTCCAAACCATCAGTTTCTGGTTTCTTTTTGCCCAGGGGTTCAGTTCTCGGCTTAATAATTTCCTCTCTCTTTTTACTATAAGCTGCAAGGAAAAACCAGGTTGCACATTCCACATTTAGCTTGGAAATCCCCTGAGCTAAATATCAAAGTTCATTGCTTTCAAGTTCTATCTTCCATGCAAAACCAGAACTCAGTTTTGCCAAGTTCTCTGCCATTGTAAGGTAAGGATGGCCTTTCTCCAGTTTCCAATAATACACTCATAATTTTCATCTGAATCCTCATTGGAAGTATTGTTAGCATCTATATTTCTAACAACAATCTCTTCAAAGCACTCTAGGCCTTTTCAATCAAGCATCTCACAATTCTTCCAGCTTCTACCCATTATCCAATTCGAAAGGTGTTTCTATATTTTTGGTGTTTGCAATAGCAGCACTCTACTCTCCTGATACCAAAGTTGTTAGTCAAGGTTGTCTAGGGAAACAGAACTGACAGAAGATATAATATAAATATCATGAGATTTTTATAAGAATTGCCTCACATGACTATGGCGATGGGCAAGACCAAAGTCCATAGGGTAGGCTGCAAGCTGGGTACTCTGATGAAAGTTTTCAATGAATTCCACAGGAGAAGGCAGCTGGCTGGAAACTCTCTTCTGACTGCTGAAATAATCACTTCTCCTTTTAAAGTCTTCAACTGATTGGAGGAGACTTGTCTCATTGTTGAAGGCAATTTCCCCTGTTGATTGTACATATAATCAATCATGGCTACAATCATCTTGATGATTTAAGTCCATGAAATATCCTCACAGAAACAATCAGGTCATAGTAACAATCAGGCTTGACTAAGAAACTGAACATCATAACCTGACCAAGATGGGCACATGAACTTGGCCATCACACATTATATGTATGAACAATATTAAGTATATTATAAAGGTGGAAAAATGTTTGTGTAATTTTTTAAATGACTTGGAATAAGTGGCTAACAATTTGGGAAAAAATAAATATGGATCCCTTTGTACTTACTAGAAGAATATATTGGTGATGGACTTGACCCAGTGATTAGGGCGTCTGTCTACCACATGGGAGGTCTGAGGTTCAAACCCCGGGCCTCCTTGACCTGTGTGGAGCTGGCCCGTGAGCAGTGCTGATGCATGCAAGGAGCGCCCTGTCATGCAGGGGTGTCCCCCACGTAGGGGAGCCTCACGCACAAGGAGTGCACCCTGTAAGGAGAGCCGCCCAGTGTGAAAGAAAGTGCCGCCTGCCCAGGAATGGTGCCGCACACACGGAGAGCTGACACAACAAGATGATGCAACAAAAAAAGAAACACAGATTCCTGTGCCGCTGACAACAGAAGCGGACAAAGAAGATGACACAGCAAATAGACACAGAGAATAGACAACCAGGGGAGGGGGGAGAGAAATAAATAAATAAATAAATCTTAAAAAAAAAAAAAGAATATATTGATGAGTATGTATATCTTGGAGTAATAAAATATCTTCTAATCATTCCATTAAAGACACTAAAGTAGATTTGATGCCATACCAAAGCAGTACCCATGGGATCTTAAGGAGCCTACAATGGGAATGTGTCTCAGCTAGAAATGCAACAATCTAAAAGCTAAGGGCATACCCACAGGACAAGATAGAATTCTAAAGGAAAAGAGTAGAGGCAAAATTCACAAATGTCAACTGCTCAAGACCCTGTATATACATATACTCTTACAGACTGCTGAAAGGCTAAACGGAGATAAAACATCAGTGTCCATTTTCAAGTACTGGGGGGAGAATATGAAGGAACCTAGTGTATTAGTCAGGTTCTCCAGAGAAAACCAGCAGGATGTATGTGCATGTGTATGGGTGTACATACAAATATATGCAATCAATTTATATATATGTAATCAATTTATTACAGAAATTGACTTCCGCGAACACGGGGATTCGCAAGTCCGAGTTCTGTAGTGTAGGCAGCAAGTTGGAAATTCGATGAAGGTGACAAATTGCCCAGGAGAAGTGCAACATGGGAATTCCAATGAGGGTTATGAAGAAATCCCCAGGAGAAGCTGGCTGGCTGAAGTAGTGACAGAAATTCTTCCTTTCCTTTCTCTCTCTGACTCCTGAAATCCAACTGATTGGATGAGTAGAGTCTTCTCATTGCTGAAAGCAATCGTTTTGTTGCTTCTAGATGTAATCAGCCATAGGTACAATAAACTGACTTATGATTTAAATCCTTCTACGAAATAGCCATCACATAAACCATCAGGGCAGTCTTGCTTGTCCAAACAACTGGACATCATAACCCAGCCAAGTTAACAAATGACATTAACCATCACACCAAGTGACACAGAGAGGGGAGTCAATGAGAGACCACTCACACTGTTGCGGGGCCAATAGAAGACTTGGAGAAAACATCCCAGGAAAAAAGAGACTTTCAGATAACACATGCCTTGCACTCTCACAGAAAAGAAAGAGCATGTGATCTCCATGAAAAAAGAGATAAAAGTGTAGAAATAAATCAATGAAATGAGATAAAACAAGGTTGCTGAAAGAGCTAAGAAAAGAAAGCAAGGACAAATGTCATTTTAGAACTAAGACATAAAACAGAAATACCAAATGGAGAACATAATTTATGTGTGATGTGTACAGCAAGCTTGGGAAAATCACACAAACTACAGAAGGAAAAAACAGAGAAATAAGAGCAATCAGAAGAAGAGAGGCAATGAAGAGCCAGAATTCCAATTTGACAGGCACTGTTGATTGCTGATCCAGTGGCCATTCCCATCCCTTCCCCTTTCTTCTTTGCCTGCCACTTCTATAGAGGATAGCAAAGGTAAATACTCAATATCTCAGCCTCCTCAGAAAAAAACACACTTTCATACTTGAAAACATGTTGAAACTACTTTCATGAGAAAAGCAAGTTGTGGAATTGTACGGAAAAAAAATCAGTGTTACATGCATGAGTGTCTGTCTACAATAAAATAAAACTGGAAGAAAGTTTATCAAACTGTTACTGAGGTTATTTCTGAAAGGGTGGCTATACAGGGGACTTTTCCTTTCTACATTATATATTTTAGTTTAAACACATTACTTGAATCATAATTTCTTTCTTCATGGGAATTTTTTAAAAAGTTTAGGTAAGATAGAAGAAAGAAAAGAGGTAAAATGAGTAATAACCAAAACCTCTCGTGTGGCCACAAATTTGCCTCTGAGCTATCAGTAATGCAACTTACACAAGTACATCTTGTTGGTTACAGTTTAATGTGTCCATGAGATAAAAGCACAGATCACTGGTTAAGAGATAACTGCATGGGTTGGTACTGGAATCAGACAGGAATTCCCATGTGTCCTCCCAAAGAGACACTGCAGGCACTCTTATCATTTAAACTATGATGGGTTCCATAATGCTGGTTTTGAGATCAGCCCTTGGCATCACAGTAAGTACAAGCAAAGGTAATTATTTGGAGCCAGGATCAAACTGTACTCTCCAGTTTGTCACCCATCTCACCTGGCCTGCTTCACTTGTTTATATACCTGTCTGCTCCCTGCAGTCATTTCAGTGTGCACCCCCAGTCTAAAGAGAGCATGGGTAGAGGCGGGGCCTATGGACCTGAGGCCCTCTTCCCCTTCCTTGCCTCACCAGTGCATTGAGCAAACCAAAAGAGTGGTACCGAGCACCAGCTCTGGAAAAAAACAATATTTACTCCAACAGTTTGAACTGGGAACAAGAATTGGGGGTGAAGAGTGTTTATGGCTGAGGGTAGGGAAAAAGAACATGGATTTATTTACCCCCAATTCTTATAAAGCACTTATTATATGTGAGCCATTATGGTAAGTGCTCTTCATTTATTATTCCATTTAATCATCACAAAGAACCCTACGAGGTAGATTCTATTATAATCCCCATTTCTATAAATCAACTTAGTTTGAAAGAGGTTAAGCAAGTTGGTCAGATCTCTCAGCTAGCAGAGATGGAGCCAGGATTTGAATCCATGTAGCCTGGATCTGGTGTTCTCTTAACCACTCTACCTGGTGTGAGAAGGCCTGACATCAAGTTCCAGTGCACCGGTTTATTAGATGGATGACTTCAGGTAACTCTCTCCCTGACTCTGGGCCAAATTTTCTTTCTCGCTAGAAAGAGGAGCTTCACCAAGGTGTTCCCTAAGGGCCTTCTAGCTTAGACATGCCTTGCTTGCTTTGGTGAATGGTCTGGATGGAGGACTTCATCAAGAGATGGATCTTGGCATAAGCACAGGGTTTGCCTCAGTTTAGAGAAGGCACCTGTCTCCTGAGGATAGAGGCTGTTGCCAGCTAAGCTGTGGTGCCTTTTCTGCAGGAGCTGCAGGATCTGCCCCAGGCTGTGGTCCAATCAGTCCAGAAAGCTGATCTTGGGGAGCTTTTAGGCCCCTGCCTCCCTCCCCTTCCCTTCACTTCAGTGCCATCTTTTTAACACTGTCTCACCCCTCAGTGGTCACAGCTGATACAAAAAGGATGGCAGCTGCAACTCCAAGCCCTCACAATCTATCCCACCTGCTACTGCAGGTATTGGGGCCAGGGAATCTGTGAAGGACATTGTCCCTGTTAAGGAGTCATTTTGTAATGCTACATCCCTTCTAGGGCCTGATCTCATGAAGAAGAAGAGTTTACATTCACAGAACTGGGGGGTCAGGACTTGAACCTGTGTCTGTGGGGAACACGATTCAATCCATAACAGATGACATCTGACATAACTTTGTAAAAGAACTGAACAGCCATTTTCTTTCTAAAAAAAAATCATATTTAAATGTGACTTCACTCCTGGCTCACCAAACTTCCGAGACTCCCACTGACCACAGCTGAAAGGCCAGATCCTGTGTGCTAGCATTTACAACCCTCCAAGGTCTGGCCTCACAAATATTTCTCTTCTTATCTCCCTCCACTCCCTCTGCTGCCATACCATGCTGCGCTTCCATCCAAGCTGAACTTCATTCTTCTCCATGGATACCCAGCCTTATCACACCTCTGAACTTTTTGTTCACATGACAGTCTCTTCTGTCTGAAATGCCACGTCCCCCTTCCTTACACAAGTAAATAATTCATAATTTTCAAAGTCTAGCTCAAAAGTCCCTCCTCTTCGAGGCAACTCCTCAAATTGAAAGTGGCCTTTCACCCACTTCTGAGCCACCATTGCATCTTATCAGTTTTCTTGGGGCATATATTACTTCCTATCTCATAGCATACGTATGTGGTAATCTAGCTGGACTGGGCACTACAAAGCAGATTCCTGTCATGTGAAGAATCTTTGCTTGCCCACAGCACCTTAAACATACTGAGTAATAAACAGAGGGCACCTGAGTACAGAGCATGAATAATCGACTGAGTCAACCAGCCCCTGAGACTTTGAAGAAGGGAATACAGAGATGGAAGAGAACAGAACTATTCGAGGGAGCATATATGGTGGTGTGGAAATCAGTGACCTAAGGGTAGACACCCATAGAAGCCACATAGGTAAGGATTAAAAGGAGAAAAAAGCAGGTACCATGGTTGCTGGAAAGAACTGCAGACTGCCCACCCAGTTGAGAGGAAGGGCAAGGCAAGATACAGCCATGATAAAGGGAAGAATCTGTACAGCCCACTGAATTATCATTCATAGAAGACTGGACTATGTGGTAAAGTCCTTGCCTTGCTTTGCTGATGGTTACATGGTGGTGGGGAGGGGAAGCAGTTAAGAGAAGTGATGGTGGAAAAAGACCTTGACCAAAAGGCAGAAATACTAAATACAAATGAGTTTTTACAGCTAAGAGATTTCAAAGTGAGTGGGGAGGTCATTCCAGAGGTTAGGCTTATGCACATCTCAGGAGGATCTTGTTGACTGCCACAGCAAACAGTGCCTCAAACAGAGGGGCTCCTGAGGGCTCTAGAGCCATCTAGACACTATACACAGGCCGGCAGTTTCAGAAATTCAGCAGCCTGTCAGTGGGTCTTCTCCTCTGAAAGAAATAACACTCATTTTGAGTTAGAAAATGGGGTGGTTCTTGGGAATGAAGTGGGACTTCTGCTTTCGGGGGCTGAGACACTGAGATTGTAGAGAAAAGTCATTTCAGAAAGAATGGATGGCTAATTTGAAAACTCCTCTGGATATAGCAGTCTAGCACTGTGGAGACAATTTGGGAAAAGAGGCTGTGTCTGTGCCTCAGTAACTGAAAGATACAGCACAGGATATGACTACAGCTGAGCATAGCATTATAGAAGAGAAGCATTTTCTTCCCGCTTCACCTTTGAAGAAACTACTGCTAGCCATCGGTGGCAGGACATGACCTGATAGAGAAAGCACTTTCTTCAGTGGTCAAAGTCCTTCGGATTTCCAGAACACCATATTTTGGTGAAAGTGGTTTCTACACCTCACTGTCCTGTTTCTGCCACTGGAGTAAAACAGGACAGAAATGCTGACATCAGGCTTCCAAGACTCTACAATGGCAGACGACAAGGAAGGAGGAGGTTTCAAATGGGTTAGTGTATTCATTTTCTATTGCTGCTCTAACACATTACCACAGAGTTAGGGGTATGAAAAGACAAATTTATTATCTTACTTTTCAGGAGGGCAGGCATCCAAAATAGGTCTCACTGGGCTAAGATCAAAGTGTTGACAGGGCAGTGTTGCTTCTAGAGGCTCTGGAGGAGAATCTGTTTTCTTATCTTTTCCAGCTTCTAGAGACTGCTTGCATTCCTTGGCTCATGGCACTGTTCTCCATCTTCAAAGCCAGCAGCATAGTATTTTCCAGTATCTTCTGCCTCTCTAGTCCACATTTAAAAGACTCCTATGGTTATACTGGGCACACCTAGATAATTCAGGATAATTTCCTTACTTTATGGTCAGCTGGTTAGCAAGCTTAATTCCATCTGCAACCTTAATTCCCTCTTTCCATGTAACATAAAATAATCACAGGTTCTGGGGATTGGAATGTGGATGTCTTTGGGAGGCCATTATTCTGCCTAAGTCAGCAAACAAAGATGTTTGCCATGGAAAGATAAGTGAATCCTTACCGTTTATCATCCTTTTATCTTCCTCATTAAATAGAAAGATCTTTAGATCCCAAAAAGAAGAATCACACTGGTTGAAATCAAAGCTCAATATGGGTGGAGAGGCAATATGAGCTCAGGGCTCAGGGATCTGAATGGAATTATGCGTGCCCCAGGATACTGAAAGAACATAGGTACAAGATTTTCAAATTTCTCACGGACATTTTTGAGGATTTGTGGGGAATAGTAATAGTGTTAGAAGTGGGCAAAACAGTGTGCCCTCCCAAAAAACATTTTTTGGTAGGTACTGGAGATTGAACCCAGGACCTCAAACATGCGAAGCAGTTGCTCAACACTGAGCTACACCTGCTTCCTGAGTACAAAACTTTCAACGGAAGAGCCTTGATCTCAACTACAGATGAAGGAGTTTGCCATTGTGAAAGAAACCTTAAAAGAATGGTTCAAATACACTTAAGAGTGCATTGCAATGATGAAGATGCAATGTGGGTTCACTGAGAACAAAACCTATCACAAATCTTACTTCCTCCTTTGACATGGTTCTCAGTCTAGAGCAGAAAAAAACACTGTACATCACCAGACTAGAGTTACTTCATGGAGCTTTTCTAAGGCAGAGACCATACATAATTCATTTGTACATTATCTGTGGTGTGCTGTGGTGTGCGCATCTCTTCCAACTCTGTTCAGCAATATCACATTGGTAACTTGAAATCCGCCATTTTGGAAGTGTTCCAGAGATGGGAGATACTCATCATGTGAGCCATGGTAGAATGAATTGGAGATTTTCCCTGGAAAAGAAAATACTCAGAGGAACATGAGGATTATACCAAATATTTGAATAAATACCATGTAGACAGGGCCATCACATTGCCTAACTCCAGGGGGCACCATTTACACTGTAGTCTATTGGAAGGGCAATTCCCAGAGCTGTGCAGTGCGCAGTCTTTAGAGCCAGAAGTGGTAATTCTGCATGTGGGCAAGAGATTGCTCTTTCAAAGGTAGAAGTCACTGAGAGTTATAGTTCAACTCAGTTTCAGCAAGAACATCAATACTCATGAAGAAGAGTTCCTTTGCCTTGGACGGATTCAAAGCAGAAGCTGCATGGTCACGTCTTGAAGGGGGATAAGGCATTCTGGCAGCAGGCAAGCAGAAGGAGGTTTTTTGTTGGATGACCTTTCACATTTTTTCCAGCTCTGAGATTCACTGATCCCAGAGATAGGAACAACAATTTATGGAGCTTCTACTAGCTCATAGCATTGTGTCAGGTGTTTTATATACCTGGTTTGATTTAATCTTCAAATCAACCCTACAAAATAGATATTACTATCCTTCAATTACAGATGAAGAAACTGAGACTCAAAGATTAATTATTTGTCCATGGGCGTGGAACTACTAAGTGGCTTAGCCAGGATTTAAATCTAGGAGTATATGACTCCTTGATTCTTCCTACACCACTGGGGATGGGGAGGAGAGTTAAGCCCTCCAGGGACTTTTGGTTAATAATGTGACTTGTGCCATTATCAATATCATGGTCAGGGAGATTTGTGGGAGGAAACTCGATGGAGAAAGCATAGCACCATGCCTGGGGGTGCTATTGACCAGCCAGTGATGGCCACACCCTGCAGATAAGACTTCATCCCTTGCTTTGACCACAAGAGTCTTGTCAGAGCTGACAAACCTGAGGCCCAAACTGCCCTCCACCCAATGGTGAATGTCTAATCTGTGGGACCAGACTCTTACCTAATCTGTGGGACCAGACTCCTATCTAATCTGTGGGACCAAACTCTTACCAACCTGTGGATCAGACTCTTGCCGGTTCCCTTGGGCTGCCATTATAAATTTACAAGCCCCCGGAGAAAATGAAGTTGCTGACAGGAAAATAGTACCTGACTGAATTCTCCTCCTATTCAGGTTAAAGGATATGAGTCAGGAGTCCCTTTATTTCATCTCTCCACCTACTCCTTTGAACCTCAGGTCTTGGTGGTGACTCTATGGTCCACAATCAGCTCCTGGATTACTCCCACGGAACCAGTGACAGACTGGAGCCAGTTCCTGGGAACTATCAAGGGCTGAAATGCGTGATCTTTGACTCAGCCATCCACTGCCCAATGAATTAGCACCACAAAGTGTGGGTGTTCACAGTGTGTCACCATATGCCAGAGCCACACCTCCCCACTGTAGGAATAGCTTGCCTGGCTGGCTACTGAAGCATTCCAAGATATTTGTGGACATGGGTAGAATCAATGTTTGTTTGTTTTTTATTACACAATTAGCTGTAGGAAGGCTGCCATTTCCTACTTGCTGGTAATAAATTCTTCAGTGTGAGAATTTGATTCTGGGCTGAGGTCTTGACCTGTGCAATTACTTTGAATTTCTCAGGAGCCACTCCTGTTGGCAATGATTTGCACTCACATTTAGGATTAAAGTCTCGCTATTATCAGAAGGTTAATACCTGCCCTTTCAGTGAACACAGCTGGAATTACAGTTGGGACTCTCATTTTCTTTCAGGCTCTCAAAGGCACAATTTATTTTTGACCTTGTTATCCCTGCCATTCAGGCACTCTAGACCCCAGCACTCAACATTATTCTTTTCCAAACCCCGCTCCCTTTCTTGCCATTTCAGTAAATTTATGATATAATCATGAAAGTTATCATGGCAGATAAAATAAAGCACGGAAAGTTCTACAGAAAGCAGCCAAGTCCAGTACTCTTTCTACCAATTGCCATTCCTCCCTTAAAAGAAGGGCTATGGTAATGCATGGCAGGAACAATGGGAAAGACTGCTTATCTTCATATCTCTAGAGGACTCTAATAGTCCCTCAGAATTTACCAAGCTCAGAACTTTCCGAAGATGGCAAAATGGAATGTTGAGAATGACGGAAGGGGGGCTATAGTCCACACTGAGAAAAAAAAAAAAACGCTGTTAAGTTCCGTCTCCAGCTACTGCTCCTCTTCAGATGGTGCCAGTGAGTACCCTAAAGCAGAGAGGCAGTTTGGGTCTAATTCTCTGAAGATATCCCTTGACTCCCCTTCTCAAATAGTGTGGCCTGCACTGGTATGTCTGCCTCTTTCTACAGGATCCTATTACTATAAGTCAACTACCTGCATATGGTGAAGGTATAGTGTCTGGATGCTGAGTCTGGAAATAGCTAAGTGAGGCTGGTGGTCTGAATCTCTAACGCAGAGGCTCTGAGTCTGTGCTCTGCAAGGACCTTTCTCCTCTAGAGGCTGCATTCATTACAGACTGTGGTGACAAAAAAAAGGAGTTTAACACATCTCTGGCTGGAGGAGTCTCTTCTTGCTTGAGATCAGATCTGAAAACGACTTCCCCATTTGTGCAATGCGCTGGCATTTCCTACGCAATCATATTAAATGCCTCTCTGGCAGTAATAACTTGATATATTGCTTTTAAATTATTTCTTGCCCAATATCTCATATTATGTGGTCACAACCTTCTTTTCCTCTCTCATGCATCAGAAAGGTTGATTTGTTTGAATTAGTGAATAGTTTGAGCTCTCTAGCTACAAGCTGTGAGGGATGTAGTAAGGTGCTAAGTTGTTCTGTTGGAGAAATCAGGGGAAGGTTTGATGGGGAGAAACGTCACCTACCGACATCTATTCCTGATGAAACAGGCTGTTGATTACAACATGAGTCATCTTATAAGATGCCAGGCAGCAGAGAATACCAAAGAACGCTTTGTCCTCATTAGAGCCATCCTTAATGGATACTCCCTGAAAGAGAGAGATAAAAAATAAAGTTTGCTACATTTAAGAATATATTTGTAGAGTAAATTCCTAGAAGTGGAACTGTTACATCAAAAGGCATATATACTTGCAATTTTCATAAGAGTCTATACCAATTTATATTTCCAACAGCAATGTATGGGAGATGCTGGTTTCCCCATACCTTTATTAAACTTTGGCAATTTTATAGGTGACAAAAGCGAAATAAAGTTTGCTCGTAGCTGTGAAAAATCCATCCTTTTAGGACTGGAGGGTCTTTGGGAGAAGGAGACTTGGATTCTCAAGAAGCTTTCTCTGGGTTTGCTCATACCATTCCAGGGTCCTGAAGAGAGAAGAGGGTAGAAGAAAGGAAGGCAGGGAGGGAGAAGGGAGGAGAGTGCAGAGGACAAAAAGAGGGGTGAGAAGGAAGAGGAGGTTGGGTAGCAGTAGGTTGGGGCAAATCAGGGGATGGCTAGAGATTATAGTTCCTAGCTAATCAGGTGCGTTCCTGTCCTCCTCTCCATAACCTCCCTCCCCTCTCTGCCACATACGTTTCCACCCAGTTGCTCCATCTTCTTTGGGCAGGGAGTTATGCTCTGGGCACTTAATCATGTCTCTTGGCAGCACATCATGTCTATTGGCACATGTCAGTCTCAGGCCTCAAGACAGACACTAGACATGGACACCCCAAGAAGTGCTTACTTGGTATGCCAGAAACAAAAAGGGGGCGGGGGTTAGGGTATAGAGCAAGGTTTCTTGACCTGTATAACTGATTATTGGACATGGAGAAAGTAACCACTGTGAGTTCTGGCCTAATCAAAAAGCCTCAGGTCTACTACCTGAGGGGAGAGGGTGGCGAAAGCTACTGATCACAAATTTTAAATACTAATTAATATGGTTTGTACAGAATGCAGTTGTCAGTAGAAAAGTTAGTCTGTTTACCTCTTTGTTCATAGACTTGCATCTAGATTACCCTAAGTGAAGACAGTTTATGAAGCTACTTGGTATAAGAAAGAATGATATCTTAGCCACACAGCCAGGTCTCTGGTGAACCTATGGATAGCTCAATTGCTGGCCTGCCCAGGGCCTGGATCTCTTGGGTAATTGGAGTCTGTACAGGAGCCAGTGTGGGTCTAGCAACACCTCAATAGCAGGAGAAGCTGAAGGCTACTCTAAAGCTTCACCATCATTTTGACCCAACTCCTCCAACTTTTCTTCTGCTGTCCACATCTCTGCTTCCTAAATGCTCTTTACTCTCCACTTGATGTCATACTATCTGCTCAGTCATAACTTTAGCTCATGTCTTCTGTTTGTGTCTTTCAGCTTTTACCCCTCCTATCAACTGTTCAATGCCTGATGTCTCATATTCAAAAATTCTCAAAAATCCAGAAACTAATTGCCTCAGTCACCTGAGTTCCTGTTACCCAGTCTATAGACTAACACAAAGGCTGGCTGTCTTTGAGTCAGATCCCAGTCAGTTATAGACAGGCTGGAGAATTGCAAAGTGTCAGCAAGGGACCTTTGTGTAAGAGACCCTTAGAAGAGATCATGAATATAGGACTGAGATTATTAGACTTCTCCAGGACAACCATTCTGAATGTCTGGGTTTAAATTCCACTCCACTACATCCATAAGACCTTGAAAAATCAACCTGTCATGTACTGAGGTGGTGTGTTGTACATGATCTCTAGGGAGCTTCACAGCCATGACAATCAAATTTGGTGATTCTGTCAGTCCCCAAATACCACAGCTACTCTTCCAGGCTACTGGTCTCCCTTTCTATATGATTGCCACCTCAACCTACTCTTCTAGACAGGACAGCTAAGACCATCATCTCTAACTTAGGATATTTAGACGGGAATAACTTCTCTTCTATCTCTCCTCTTCAGAATGGATTACACTCTTGAATCAGCTGATGGTCCCTGCTAGACTAAGAAGATGTAGCAACATGGGGAGGCACAATGTCAAGAAAGGAATACTTAGCCCCCATTCCTTACACTGCCATGTGGAGGAGGAAAAAGTATGGACAGACACTTCCAGCCCCTCTGACCTTCCTATAGCCCTCTCCAGGAGAAAGAAAAGTGACAACTGGCATAGCAAGAAAGGGAATTTTCTCTTTTGAGGCAGCCAACTCTCAGCAAACTCAGGTTTTCTGCTCTATGCAGCAACCTTACCAGAATATGTTCTGCCCCTCAAGGAGAGAGGATTACAGTCCTGAAGAATACAAGGTAGGAAGTCTGGTTCTGGCTGGGGAGGTCAAACCATGGTCTCCAAACCAGCTTTATCAGCCATAAAGTATGTATTTCATCTTGATCCACATAACTTCTGTGATTATATTTCAATATCATAGGAATATAGTAGGAAGGAGGATTATGGTTAATTAGCACCACCTTATTTCCCAATACACTGTCATCCTTTGCCCTGGAAGTTTGAGAAAGCCCCATACCAGAATAGGGAAGACCCAAAGCAGCCTGAGGAATGAAAGACCCAAAGCAGCCTGAGGAATGAAAGAGGACACCATACAGAGATCAGGCCTCCTGCTAGAAAGCCCCAGGCCCATGGCTCTATCCAGAAACATCTCCATGCCACATTTTCCTCTGTTGCTCAATAAAGAATATTTGAACTCAATCCCCAGCTCTGCTGGTAACTAGTACCATAACCTTATGCAAGTGAATTCATCTCAGTTTCTCCCATCTTGAAAATACCTATCTCAGAATGAAAATTTCATTCAATGAGAAAACAATGGGAATGATGTGTGCAAACTGTACAGCTGAGAGTTGTGGCTGTCAACCACCCTAGAAAGGAGCACATGGTGCTCTCCTTATCCAGCCACCTCTCTCTGCTTTTTTTCCTATCGGTCCCAGTGGTCCTTAGCTAGAAGTGAAAAAGATGCAGTAGTTCCCTCTGTAGCATTGCCAAGTTTCCTGTGGGCCCCTTGGTAAGGAGCAAGAGGAGAGCCAGGGACTTGGCCAGGCCAACCAGGGTTAAATTAGCCTGGCAGGCGGGAATTCTGAGTTCAGTGGGGAGTTGGCTTACCGGAATCCCTGGTGGCTCTTGTCATCTGTAAAATGAATAAAATCATTCCAACCTCATAAGCCTCTTGAAAGGAATAAATAGGCTCATGCATTTGGCACATGATTAGATAGTCAAACGTTACTTCTCTTCTTTTCCATTGAACACTGAGTAAGATGCTTCCCCCTCATTAATGTTTCTTAGAGAAATAATTTGCTTTGCAGAAGCTCATTTTAAAGGACCTCACAACAAAGAAAGTTCAGCAAATAACAAAGTCAAACTGGAAACCACCCTGAGGAGATACTGTCATGCAATACCTGAACCGATAATTTTTTCAGTCAAACCCCAGAAAAAGGATTGGTAGTGTTATTAGTCAGCCAAAGGGGTGCTGATGAGTACCAGTACTCTGCTGGCTTTTACAAAGAGTAATTAGTTGGGGTAGAAGCTTACAGTCACAAGGCCCTTAAGACTCCAACTCAAGGTGCCATACGAGGTACTTTCTAACTCAAAGTCTGTTGCCACACGTTGAGCAAGATGGCAGGTGATGTCTACGAAGGTTCAGTCTTTCTCCTTCCTCTCAGGGCTCCATGGTCCCAGCTTCTTCTGATCTCAGCTGTGGCTAGCATAAGGCTCAACTCTCTCCCCCAGGCTTGTTTCCTTCTGTTGTTGTTTTCTCTTCACAAGGTCAGCTATAGACTATCAGGCTCATCTTGCTTCCTGGGGCCTCTGCCATGTCTAAGGAGTTGTGTCTCTTTCTCTATGTTCTTCTTCTCTGTGTCTGCTTCTCTGTGTATCTACTTCTGTATGAAAGTCGGTTTTATAAGCCCGCCAAGGGGGTTGGGACTCAATGCTACCGTATACTTAAGTTTAACAACAGTTTTCCTGCCTGAGATGATGCAGCTATCCCTCAAATGAAAACAGACTTATTCTCTGCCCTCATTAAAGGACAAGTCAAGGTCACATCAATTAGCACATCCTGTTTTTAATTCAGGATCTCTGGGCGATGTACATTCTTTTTCTAGTTCCATCTGGATCCTGTCTTTGTAGCCTATAACCTATGGACTATATGTAAAGGTAACCACCATCACCCCAATATCCTCTATATAAATTAGTAGGAGAATAGGAAAGGAGGCAAAGGAAAATTCATTTTATATATATATATATATATACATATTTGACAAATGAAGGAAAACTACAAATATATCTTATAGCCATTTCTCCCCACATTTCTGAGAATCTTCAGGAATGTGACATTAACTTTAGCTTACTCTTATGGTAGGTGGGGAAGCCCTAGAACTATGCTGTTCAATACTGTGGCCACATGTGGCTACTCTGCACTTCAAATATGATTAGTCCTGGCGGTGGACTTGGCCCAGTGGTTAGGGCATCCATCTACCACATGGGAGGTCTGTGATTCAAACCCCCAGGCTCCTTGACCCATGTGCAGCTGGCCCATGTGCAGTGCTGATGTGCACAAGGAGTGCCGCACCATGCAGGGGTGTCCCCTGTGTAGGGGAGCCCCACATGCAAGGAGTGTGCCCCGTAAGGAGAGTCGCCCAGCATGAAAGAAAGAGAAGCCTGCCCAGGAATGGTGCTACACACATGGAGAGCTGACACAACAAGATGACGCAACAAAAAGAAACACAGATTCCCGGGCCGCTGACAACAACAGAAGCGGACAAAGAAGGTGCGGCAAATGGCCACAGAGAACAGACAACCGGGGTAGGGGGGAAGGGGAGAGAAATAAATAAATAAATAAATCTTAAAAACAAACAAACAAAAAAACAAATATGATTAGTTCTTATTGAGTTTTTCCCTAAGTGTCAAATATACACCATGTTTTGAAGTCCTAGTTTTTAAAAAAAGACATGAACTATCTCATTTTAGTAAGTTTTATATTGATTATGTTTTGAAATGGTTATTCTTTGGAATATATTGGGTTAAATAAAACATATTGTTAAAATTAATTTCACTCTTTTTACTTTTTAAAAAAATGTGGCCACTAGAAGATTTAAAATGAGGTATTGAGCTCACATTATATTTCTACTAAAGAGCATTGATTTAAAGGCTCTAATTTCATTTTCTTACCATAATAACCCTCATGACAGAGTTTAAAAAGCCAATTTGGAAATTAAGCCAGTTGCTGAATTCATCTATTCCAGCTATATACCCAACCGCCAGATGGGCTTGGGGTTGATTCCAGTCAAAGCATTTACAACCTAACCCTCATGGGCTGCTGCTGCCTAGTGGGTGGTCCCCAGTGGCATTCTGGTTTCCCATTGTGTCAAAGTCAGAGGTTTGGACATTTTCTTTCCTAAGTGTACGCTGACCCTGAAAACTAACTATAAGTCTCTCTGGAAGGGGCAAGGAAGAAGAGGCATAGAATGTACCTATAATGTTATCAGAGTCTTTTCTTAAAAGTTTGCCACCCTTCCTCTCATCTCAGAGTCTCTGAACTGAATCTGACCCGGGAACAGAGTGAGGAAGCAGGGTTCTCAATTGTGGTGGCTCAAGCAAGGCTTCTTTCCACCAGACGTGGAGTTTTTTGGTTACGTAAATCAATTAAAACTGTGTGGTGGGCTGCCCATCTGTTTCAATCCTAGATCTTTAGATTACTTAATTAGATACCTCCAGAGAGTCCAGCCATTCAGAGGAGCACTTTGGTACTTTCGCCAATTACAATCATCTTAGATACCAGGCCTCTGCTGGCTAAGTGCTGATCCCATCTTCCTCGCTGAAATCAGGGGGACTATTTCAGTGGCAGTTCCTCTCATCTGCATCCCTGGCCTACAAGAACTTTACAATGGTTCTGGTTCTTCCTGAACCAATGGTAACCAATTCTCAGTGGTTTGAGAATGGTATAATCTCGGTCTTTATTAAGGCTGGGGGTGGGAAGGAGTGTGTGCATAGTTGGGAGGTGGTAAAATCACATATGATAAATCCTCTCAATATTCCTAGCTTCCTAAGCTTTGTATACCTTTCTGTACATTATACCAAGGAATTTCTGGCCTCTTGGCTTCATTTGCTGTGGTCCATCTTTGCATCCAATTTCCAGTTAGCCAACTGAGAAAAATGATTAGGATCATTCCCAGCAGCTGGTGCTAGTATTTTCATCTAAAATCTCTGGCAAGAATATAATATTGAAAAACTTCTTCATTTAAGTTTTTCTTATTTCTTCATTCTAATCTTCATTTACATTACTTTCTCTTGGGCAAGTCCTCACTTTCACACATATTCTCCAAGTTTGGCTGATCTGCAAAGATAAAAATCATCATAATTATCACAGACTTAAAATTCCTTTGACGAATTAGCTTTCTTCCTGGTTCTGGGCTCTTGGGGACCCATTGGAGTATAATTCTGGTTATAAACCTAGAGAAAGTCAAAGGTGGTAATGATGGGGCATGAAAAGAATTGGCTTCTTGCAAGGTAACTTCCTCTAGCATGTTCATTGTGAGTTCTCCTACAGAGAAGGCTGAGGAGAAGGAGCTGTGCCTGCTGGAAAGAGACATTCAGTGGGATTCCCATGCATCCCACCAAATCATTTCTTGGGGTCATACTTCTTTCTGATCCATGCCATAACTTTTGCAATAGGCTTGATGAGATTATGAACTCAAATGAGGTTTTAATTCAACATGCTGTAGAATCAAGCATTGAGGTTTTTTTTTAAGATTTATTTATGTATTTATTCATCTCCCCTTCCCTTCCCCCCACCCCGGTTGTCTGTTCTCTGTGTCTATTTGCTGCGTCTTCTTTGTCCGCTTCTTTTGTTGTCAGCCGCATGGGAATTTGTGTTTCTTTTTATTGCGTCATCTTGTTGTATCAGCTCTCCATGTGTGCGGCACCATTCCTGGGCAGGCTGCACTTTCTCTCACACTGGGCAGCTCTCCTTACGGGGCGCACTCCTTGTGTGTGGGGCTCCCCTACGCGGGGACACCCCTGCATGGCACAGCACTCCTTGCACGCATCAGCACTGCGCATGGGCCAGCTGCACACGGGTCAAGGAGGCCCGGGGTTTGAACCGTGGACCTCCCATGTGGCAGACAGATGCCCTAACCACTGGGCCAAGTCCGCCGCCAAACATTGAGTATTAAGGAACAGCAGAGACAGCAAAACTGTCATCAAACCCAAGAGCAAGTTGGAGGCAAGAACTGGAAGATAAAGTCAGTAAGAGCCAGAGCCAGCAATATGTGGGAACAGATTGGAGACATAGCTGCTGGCAAGGTGAAGTGAGACTGACACGGACTTTTCTTGGGTGCCAGCCTCCTGGGGCTTTTTTGAGCTGTCAGACCCTCATAAAGTAAGGCTTAGGGTCAGTGTGAAAGGAGAATTCCCCCTGTAGCCAATGGGCAGGTTGTAAATGATGCATTCCCATGTGATCTGTACAAAAGGGAAAAGGAAAGTATTAGTCATGCTTAGGCTCATAAGTGTAGGGATGTTAGTTTCCACAAACAAAACTCGTTAGGATTAGAGTAGAACTCTTCCTGCTTGTCCCTCTGCTTTCAAGCTCCTTCTCTCTAATTTATCCTCCACAGAGCAGCCAGCTCATCTTTCTAACACAGAAACCTTCAATGGCTCTCCACTGCCTTCAGGATGACCAGGCTTTTCAGACTCTGAAGCTTTGGCCCCGCTCACCTCCACATCCCCATCTCCCTGTCTGCACCCCCATCTCTAACCATGTTTGTTCTCAATCTTCCACTTTCCCAATTACACTGAACTTCATCCAGGACTCTGTAGCAGAGGGAAGAACTGTTACCTAAAAGGGCACAGCCTTCTCATGAGGGCCAATGCAATAAAAGGGAGGCCATCATCAAAAGCTTTCTGCCAGTCTTTGTGCCACTAAGGGTGAACCTGTGCCATTTGTTCAACAGAGCATCTTGATAGGTTTTGAATCTGCATGAGGAAGCCTGAAGCTAAGTTTGGAATTTGTAGTTAATTTGCCTTATATAAAGTGTGAGAGAATTTGGGGAGGGACAGGAAAAGGGTGAGTTGCAATATATAGAAAGGAAGCAGCCATGTTAAAAAATAAATAAAAAAGAGGGTGGGGGAAGCAGATGTGGCTCAATCAGTTGGGTGCCTGTCTACCGCATGGGAGGTCCTGGGTTCAGGTCTTGGGGCCTCCCAAAAAGAAAACAAGCAGACACCACCTCCCACTGCAACAAGCAGATGCCACAAGCCACCAGGTGGCTCAGTCCGCTGGGAGTGGCTAAGGCTCAGGTTGTTGGGCACTCTCCTATCATGTGGGAGTTCCTGGGTTTGGTTCTTGGTGCTTTCCAGAGAAGGTAAGCAAATGATGAGCAGACAGATGACAGAAACATCTGGGGGAGATGGGGTAAATAAAGAAAAATAAAGTGCTTAAAATAAATCTTAAAAAAAAAAAAGAATATCTCGATAGAGCAAATCACGTGAATTAAAAAAAAAAAAAAGAGGGGTACCCCCTGCCAGTAAGAAATCCTCAGTAGATGAATGGATTTTTAAGCTCTAAGGAGCCTTTTTAAGTTCTTTGGTAAAACACTGTGGAACAGCATTGCAGCCCTTCTCTTACAACTCATAAGCCTCAACAAGACTTGGAACCACTTTTTAAATAAAATTTTAGTGAAGTATACCATTCATACATGAACATACATCAACAATAAGTGTATAGTAAAAGCTGTGAGCTTACAAAACCAACATGCATATCATCATACAGGGCTTCCATATATATCACTCCACACCAACACCTTGCATTGCTGTGAAACATTTCTTACAAACTATGAAATAGCATCATCAAAACATTACTACTAACTGTAACCCATATTTTACATTTGGTGTATTCCCCTCCCCCTCCAAGCCACCCAATTATTAACACCCTGTATTAGTATTATACATTTGTTATAGTTCATGAGAGAATGTTCTCATATTTGTCCTGTTAACCACAGTCCATTTTCCACCACTGAATTCCCTGTGTTATACAGTCCCAAGTTTTGTACAAGCTATTCAAAGTATACACTCAGGGGCTCTCATTTTCATCACAGAGTCATGCTGTCATCACCTCAGTCAATTGGGGATTTAGTCATTCATAAGCTTACAGTTCTGAGGCTGTGAAAACAGCCATATCAAGGCCTCAGGCTCCTTCAGGTCTCATTGCTTTCAGCTTCCTGATTCCTGCGGCTTCCTCTCTCACCTTCAGGGGCCTCTCTCCATGCCTCTGTGCTCCACTGATTCCAGCCTCTGGTGTCCAGGAGCCTCTCTCTGGGTGTTTCTCTCTGAGCTCCTGTGTTTCTCTGACAGTCCCCCTGCCCCCGCCCCTGCAACTCTGTTCATACTCATCCACTTGTAAAGGACTCCAGTAACAGGATTAAGACCCACTCTGGGGTATGTTCGCCAAGTGCAATGAGTGTGCCGCAGTGGTGGGGTGGGTTGTTGATGTGGGAGGAGTGGGGTGAGGAGGGTGGGGGTATATAGGAACCTCTTATATTTTTTGAATGTAACATTAAAAATAAATAAAGGGAAAAAAAAAAGACTCACCCTGGGTCATTGTTAGAGGTTCCCTCTCACCAGGCTTACAAGAATTTACAAGCTTTGACTCAGTTCCCCCTGATAAGCATTGAGGAAAGACAAGCCCCTCCCTACCCTTTAAGCCTATGTGTCTAAAAGCACAGCACTTCCCCAAAGTTTGAACAAAGAAACCATGTGGAAGCTGGAGTAAAGGGAGATAGAGACCTTCACTCCCTGCAGATCAAAAACAATACCTGCTCCTCCAGCATTCCAAGAAAACATAACTCCCTAACCCACTACCCTTTAGCCATACAAGGGAAAATTTTCACCTCTAGGGCTTCCTACTGGCCCCCACACCTCACTTGGACTCTCAATCCCCTCCTACTGATTATCATTTCCCTGCCTAGGAATGTACGTATAAACTCAAATTCCCCCTTTCCAGAAGTGGGCTGAAGACCCTCTTCAGACCCCCTCCATTGGGAGAGCTTCCCAATAAACTTTCTGCCCACAATCAGTCTCTGTGTCCCAGAGAGTGCCCCCCTTTTCTCCAACAGTCATGCTTTACTGAAGTAATCTAATCAACGGTCCCATCTAAACAGGTCCACTCCTACAGGAATAGACCAGTTTCAAGAATATGATTTTCTGGGGTCTACAAAGACTCAAAACTACCCCTGGTAATGAAAGTCCAAGAAAGGAAGGAAGGAAGGAAGAAAGGGAGGCAGGGAGGGGGGAAGGAAGAAAACCTTCTGTTAACTTTTCAATGACTTTTCTTCTGCATCCACTCCCCCTTTTTAGTTCCAGACCTGTTGTTTGCCAGTCAGCATCAGCTCTGCCAAGTGGCTGTTTTGCAGACTCCTGCATGCTGTGTCAACTGCTTATGGTTCTACTTCTTTTTCTTTAAAGATTTATTTATTATTTATTTCTCTTCCCTTCCTGCCCCCAGTTGTCTGCTCTCTGTGTGTTCCTCACTGTGTGTTCTTCTGTGACCGCTTCTATCCTTATCAGTGGCACTGGGAATCTGTGTTTCTCCTTTGTTGCATCATCTTGTGTGTCAGCTCTCCATGTGGGCGGCACCATTCCTGGGCAGGCTGCACTTTCTTTCGTGCTGGGTGGCTTTCCTTATGGAGTGCACTCCTTGTGCATGGGGTTCCCCTACGTGGGGGACACCCTTGCATGGCATGGCACTCCTTGCACGCACCAGCACTGAGCATGGGCCAGCTCCACACGGGTCAAGGAGGCCTGGGGTTTGAACCGCAGACCTCCCATGTGGTGGGCAGATGCCCTAACCCCTGGGCCAAGTCTGCTTCCCTCTTATGGTTCTACTTCTACTGAGCCACTTCACCTACAGAACAAGCAAATGAAGTCCTGGAGTCTGGGCATCGACCCTCCAGCCCCAAGGGCCCCTCCCCACCCCACTGTCCATAGCTTGTATAAAAGGTTCCACCATCCCCCTTGTGCTGTCCTTTGAGTGAAATATGCCTTAGAATATGACTGCAAAAGTGCCTGCATCTGAATCTCAGGAAAGCTCATAAAGATGCAGAGTCCTTCACCTCCTCATATGGGATAGGGGCACTGAAGTTGGAATTTAAAATTATTCTTATTCACCCTACAATTTGAGAAACATGGGAACAATAAAACCATGTGGAAGAAAACTCTCTTTCAAATGGCCTGTTCCAGAAAGTTCTCAGCCCCCAAAGCTGTTTTCGGTATCTAGAATCAGAGAACACCTGGGAAATTGTGAATTATATAGAACCAGCTGTCCATTAAAAGAAAAATAGTTGGAAACATTCTAGCCAGGCAAAATTCCTTGAATGTCACCCTTTTATCATGGGTGCATCTTATTCTGAGTAGGTTGAAGAAGGCTCTGCTGTGAAAGCCAGGTTCTCTCAGCCTTCCAATTTTGTAGGCTCTTCTTGAAGGAACTCCTAGGTAGATAAATGTGATAGAGCATAGAAGAAGAAAAAAAAAAGCCCAAATGATTTTGCACAGTTAGTATAACCTAACTAGAAAATATATCATAATATATCAGTAAATAAAATTTAGAAATGTATTGAAAAAAATAGTATACAAAGGCCAAATAAAGTTAATTTCAGAAATGCAAATATAGATAGGTAAATGATAGATTAGATAGATAGATAGATAGATAGATTCTGAAAATATTGTTACTTCAAAACTGGAAGTGGTTTTATTCTAAAGAAGGGAGGGAAATTAATTACATTTGGGGAAGACTGATCTTTGACCTGGACACTTGAGTGGGCCATTTAAACTACACAAATGCCAATCACCTATTTCCATGCCTATCTCATCTTGCTTTGGGAAAACATTAGGCTAAATACAAATATTTAAGACAGAGGGTAAAGTGTTCTGCTTGGTAATATAAATTATTTTATGTGGTTAAAAAGAAAAGAGACATGGAATAAGCAATTTAAGAGAACATTAAGACCCTCATTAAAATGTGCTTAAGAAATTGAAGAAATGCCAAGGCCTAAAACAAACTTCCCTAAAAAATGCTCAGTCTTACTAGTCATTTTTAAAAAATCCTTCTATTTAAATTTCACCTGTGAAATTTAGGAAACATTTAGAAAATGGCAATTCTCATTTCTAGCAAGAATGCCAAGTAATGAGCAGTGGCACACACCCTCCTTGGAAAGCATTTCAGCAATATGTGTGAGAACATTGGAAGGAAATAATACAGTAACAGTGATTCCTAATTTTGCTTTCATTCTTTTTTTTTTTTAAGATTTATTTATTTTTTATTTCTTTCTCTCCCCTTCTTTCTCTCCCCTGGTTGTCTGCTCTCTGTGTCCATTTGCTGTGTGTTCTTCTGTGACTGCTTCTATCCTTATCAGCAGCACCAAATCTGTGTTTCTTTTTGTTGCATCATCTTTCTGTGTCAGCTCTCTGTGTGTGTGGCACAATTCTTGGGCAGGCTGCACTTTATTTCGCGCTGTGTGGCTCTCCTTATGGGGCACACTCCTTGCACCTGGGGCTCCCCTACGGCGGGGACACCCCTGTGTGGCAGGGCACTCCTTGTGCGCATCAGCACTGCGCACCGGCCAGCTCCATGTGGGTCAAGGAGGCCGGGGGTTTGAACATTGGACCTCCCATGTGGTAGGCAGACACCCTATCCATTGGGCCAAGTCCACCTCCTTTCATTCATTTTTTATTAATGTATAATTCATGTACTACAAAATTCACCCTTTTAAATTGTACAACTCAGTGGTTTTTAGTATATTCTCAACATTGTGCAACCATTACCATGATTTAATTGGAGAACATTTCATCACCCCCAAAAGAAATGCTGATTTTTTAACAGCGGCCAGTCTAATAGGTGTGAAATGATACTTCATTGCAGTTTTGATTTGCATTTCCCTAATTGCTAGTGATGTTGAACATTTTTTCATGTGTTTCTTCACTATTTGTATTTCTTCTTTGGATAGTTGTCTTTTCAAGTCTTTTACCCATTTTAAAAATCTTTTTGTCTTTTTATTGTTGAGTTGTATGATCTCTTTATGTCTCATGGATATTAAACCCTTATCGAATATGTGATTGCCAAATATTTTCTCCCATTGAGTTGGCTGCTTTTCACCCTTTTGACAAAGTCCTGTGAGGCACAAAAGTGTTGAATTTTTAGGAGGTCCCATTTATCTATTTTTTCTTTCGTTGCTCATGCCTTGGGTATAAGGTTTAAGAAACTACTGCCTACCACAAGAACTTGAAAATGTTTTACTACATTTTCTTTTACGAGTTTTATAGTTTTCATGTTTATATTTAGGCCCTTGATCCATTTTGAGTTAATTTTTGTATAAGGTGTGAGGCAGGGCTCCTCTTTCTTTCTTCTGGATATGACTATCCAGTTCTCCCAGCACCATTTGTTGAATAGACTGTTCTGGCCCAGCTGGGTGGGCTTAACAACCTGTCAAAAATCACTTCACTGTGGATGTGAGCATCAATTTCTGAGTTCTCAATTCAGTTTCATTGATCAATCTGTCCTTATGCCATACCATGCAGTTTTTTACCACTGTAGCTAAGAAATATGCTTTAAAGTCAGGAAGTGGGAGTCCCCCAATATTGTTCTTCTTTTTAAAGACATTTTTGACTATTCAGGGCCCCTTACCCTTCCAAATAAATGTTGAAGAGGATGAGGAGAGATAGGAATGCTTATTCACTGTTGGTGGGAATGGAGAATGGTACAGCCACTGTGGAGGACTGTTTGGCAGTTCCTAATGAAATTGACTATAGACTTGCCATGGGACCTGGTAATACCATTGCAAGGTATATACCCGGAAGAACTGAAACAGAGACACGAACAGACATTTGCACTCTGATGTTCATAGCAGTGCTATTCACAATAGCCAAAAGTTGGAAACAATCCAGGTGTTCATCAACTGAAGAATGGATAAATTGTGGAGTATACACATGATGGAGTATTATGCAGCAGTAAGAAGAAATGAAGTTGTGAAACAGATTACAACATGGATGAATCTGGAGGACATTATGTTTAATGAAGCAAGCCAGACACAAAAGGGAAAATACTGTATGACTGTCTTATTATGAACATAAATATATTATGTGAAATATAAATATATTATATGAAATATGAACATGGGTAGAATTGCATATATTAATGTTAAGACTTTTTCCTTGAGGCTGAACAAATGTAAGTTAAAACTACACTATGTTTATATCAGACAAAAAAATAAAAGCATTATAGTAAGTGAAGGAGACCAGACACAGAGCACTACATATTAATATTCCATTTATATAAAATGTAAAAATAAATCAATTTATAAAGATGAAATGACATTGGTGGTTATGTAAGCCTGAGAAAGTAATGTGGAGTCTTCCTTTTCGGAGTAATGAAACTGCTCTAAAGTTTTTGAGATGATGAATGTACAACATTGTGGTTATACTAAAAGCCATTGGTTATACACTTTGGATAGAATAGCCAGAAACAGCAGCTGTGTACAGGGGGTAAGCACAGAGAGATTGAGAGGTGAGGAATTTTCTTTTACATTTGTTTGTTTTTTGTTTACTAGTATTATTATTGAAATAATGAAAATGCTCTAATAGTGACTGAAGTGATGAATGCACAACTATGTGATTATACTAAATTATCACTGATTGCACACTTTGGATGAATTGTATGCTTTATAAATATGTACCAATAAAATTGATTGTTTAAAAAAAAAGTGAATAAAGACTTTTTACTTGTTAGCTGTCAGTCCCCAATCCTCCTTTTCCCCAGCCCGTGGCAACCAGTAATCTGCTTTCAGTCTCTATGGATTTGCCTATTTTGCACATTTCGTATCAATGGAATCACACACGTGGCCTTTTATGTCTGGCTTCTTTCACTCAGCATAATCTTTTCAAGGTTCATTCATGTTGTTGCAGGTCTCAGGACTTCATTCTTTTTTTATAGCTGGGTAATATTCCCTCATGTGGATATGCCATATTTTATTTGTCCACTCATCAATTGATGGGCACGATAAAAGAAAAGCTTTTCATACAATTCAGGATCTCACAGCTGTATTGAGCAATTCATGAATCTGGCATCATTCCATTCAGAGAGTAGAAGGGAGCTCCAAGGAGGGGGTGGAAAGGGAAGCTCATATAGGGCACACATGGAAGCAAGCAAGGAAATGTTCTGATTGGCTGACATTACATTTCAATTTTACATAGGATCTTACACAGTGGGGAGCAGATATACATTGATTAGTATGGTATGCTTGTCTAATCTGATAGCTATCTCTACCGGATTTGAACCTATAATTAGTACTAGAGTTGGTAGGTGTACATCCAAGAGACTTAAAGCTTTGGGCTGTCCGTGTGCCAGCTGGACCCTCAATCTCAAATGAGTTGCAACACCTACTCTTCAGTTCATTGGTCTCACCCAGGACAACTAAAATGGAGGTGACAATGGACAACTACCATCCAAAGGAACTGAGAGAGTCTACAACTGCAAGCAAGATAGACCCATCCATCAGCCCTATGGTATCACAGCCTCCTCTCAATTAGAGGTGGAGTGGACATCACCATTACAGAATCCACAGGGTTGGGAAATGAATTATGGACTAGAGTGGACTTACTGGTATTCTATTATAGACTTATTGTGATTCTAGCAATCGAAGAAATTATATCATTGATGTGGCGGCAGTGGTCACTGGAGGTTCTGAGGGCAGGAAGAGGGAAAAACATGTAATAGGGGGTCATTTTTAGGACTTGGGAATTGTCCTGAATGACATTGCAGACAGATAAAGGCCATTATAAATCTTGCCATACCTACAGAATTGGGTGGGAGAGTGTAAACTACAATGTAAACACTAATTCATGCTTAGTGGCAACGCCCCAAAATGTGTTCATCAATTGCAATGAATGTACCTCACTAATGAAGGACGTTGTTAATGTGGGAAAATGTGGGGAGTGGGGCAAATGGGAATCCCCTATACATTTTATGTGACATTTGTATAATCTAAGTATCTTTAAAACAACAACAACAACAAAATACAAACTAGTTTTATCACCAGGTATGGCATATCAGCAACCCTCTAAGATGTGTTCCACTGTCTTAGAAATCCCTTGATAAGATTCCATAGAGAAAACTCTGGGAACTCTTCAGAGCCCCCCCCAAAACCCCCATGTTCTACTCTTTTCCCCCCCCCCCCACACCCGGCTGTTTTTGCTGTCTGTGTCTACTTGTTGTGTGATCTTCTGTATCTATTTCTTTTTGTCTTCTTTTCTCATCTTTCTCCTCTTGGATTCACTCCTTCTTTATGCCTTTTGAAATTTGAAATCCCTACCAAGGAAGCTGATCCAGCTAACCAATCAAGCCCCTAGTTCATTACATTTGACCCACTACAAAGTAAAGCCCACCTGCCCTAAACCTGCCGCTAAAAAATGGACAAACCCCCATCCAATCAGTAGGAGTCAAACTAACTTTTATGTCTATAAAAATCTTTTGTCAACCCCAGAACCCCGAGGCTTCTTCTGGTCTTGCCAGTGATTTGACTTCCTTTGCTGCAGGAAAACTTTGGTGTCCCAAAAACTCCCATTTGTCTTTCATCACCCTGCAGGTCAACTGTTTTTTTGTCTTCTGAAAAAGCCTTCTAGTAATATAGCCTGTGCCTGTATTCAAACTTCTCTAACTCTGTATTCAAGTTTGCCTAGTTTCCAGAAGGCCAATTAAGTGATATAGACTCTATAGGCTTTTATATTCACTAAGGATGTTGACAGAATGTGTATTTGAGCTCACTTTCAGAGGGAATGTGGGCAGTATGTTAATTCAAGTTTACCTGGTATCCAAACAAATCCTAAGAAACTAACAAAGAAAGTCCTTTTCACACCAAAAGTGCTGCTTGACCCCCACTCCTAAATCCTCTGCATAAAAGGGCCTGGAAACCTTACTCAGGGCTGGGGTTTTTTGTAATAAATTTTCTTTCTCAGAGAATTCTTGGGTCCTGGCCTTCAATACGGGAAACACCGATGTTTCTCTGCTGCCACAACAACAGGAAAGGGTTTTTCTCTGGGCAATGCCCAATGCAGACGGCCATTTCATTTTACTTAACAGATAGAAACTGCATTTGGGATCTTTCCATTTTTTGGCCCTGGTGAATACTGCTGCTATGCACATTTATGCACAAGTTTTTGTGTGAGCACACTTCAGTTCTCTTGGGTAGATTTATCTAGGGGTTTTTATTCATTTTTTATGTTTCAGTTTTTCTGTAATAAATATGTACTATTTTTATGACCAGAAGAGCAATGCATTGCCTTAAACACACACACACAGAAGAATCAGTAGCCTTGCAGGATGTTGAGACAGATTTAACAGGGTCACCTTCAATTCCTTCCTTAATTCTTGGCTTCTCAAAATAAACAAAACAGAACCAGAAGAATTCAGAGGAAAGAAACAAAAGTTTAGTATTTTATTCTTAAGCAGATAAATCCTTTTGGTAAGTGCGTGTGTGTGCGTGGGGGAGGTGGGTGGAGATAAAATAGCAAATGCATTGCTCACGCAGTGAAAAGGTGAATAGGTGTTAAGTAACATACGAAACCAAAATTCAGGGGTTCCTCCTTGACTAATAATAATCGACATTTTCTGAGTGACTATTATGGGAAAGCACTGGAGAGTATGGACTGGTGAAAAGACAAATGGATACGAAAATGGTTACTAAGTTATGCAAAGCCCAGGCCCTTAAAAAGCTGGCGGGGGTGGGGAGAGGGCGGCGCGCTAGCACCCCAGTCCCAGCTCCCGGAGGCCTCGCGCTGAGGGCGGGAGAGTGCCCGGCCCCAGGACCGCTCCCCGCAAGCCCCCATAACCCCACGCGGCGAAAGGACCAGGCTCGCGCCGCAGGGAACGAAGCACGCCCCCGGCCCGGAAGTGACGCGTTTTACCTGCAGAGATGCTGCCGCAGCCGCGAGCCAGGCGGGAGCGCGCGGGGCGCGAGGAGCGCTAGACCCAGAGCGAGAACGAGCGAGGGCCGCCCGCCTGCAGCCCCCGTGCGCCGCCGCGCCGCCGCCCTGGCGCTTCCGCTGCGCGGCCTGCTCCTATGAGGAGTCCCGCATTTAACCAGAAGTTTTGCGTATAATACCTGCTGAACAAATGACTGAAAAGACCGTAGGGGAAATTGCCTGTTTGCCATGCAAATTTACCCTGAGGGACCGCTAGAAACCTATTGGCTGCTACCACCAACAGATAATCGAGTGGATGAAGGGATTATTCTGTATTCCGGAGACAAAATTTATTATGCCTGCCATCAAGGTCTGACAGGACGAGTGGATTTTACAAGTAGTGATCTCAAATCTGGCGATGCATCAATAAATATAACCAATTTACAGTTCTCAGATATTGGTACATATCAATCCAAAGTGAAAAAAGCTCCTGGAGTTGGAAATAAAAAGATTCAGCTCACAGTTCTTGTTAAGCCTTCGGGTATAAGGTGCTATGCCGATGGATCATTAGAAATGGGAACTGACTCTAACATGTGAACTGAAAGAAGGTTCTCTTCCATTACAAAATGAATGGCAAAAATTGTCTCACAGAAAATGCCCAGCTCATGGTTATCAGAGATGACTTCACGTATTGTATCTATGGAAAATGCCACTGCTGAATATTCTGGGACATACCGTTATACAGTCAGGAACAATGTGGGTTCTGACAGTGCCTGCTATGCCTGGATGTTGTTCCTCCTTCAAGTGGACCTGCAACAATTGTGGGGGCTATTAGAGGAACACTGCTTGCTCTTTTGCTCACTGGTCTCATCCCCCTTTGCTGTCGTAAAAAGCGCAGAGAAGAAAAATGTGAAAAAGAAGTACATCGTGAAATCAGGGAAGATGTGCCTCTGCCAAGGAGCCGCCTGTCCTCAGCCAGGAGCTACATCGGCCGCAGTCACTCATCCCTGAGAGCCACATCTCCTTCCAACATGGAAGAATATTCCAAGACTCAATATAACCAAGCCCGGAGTGAAGATTTTGAACACCCTTCTCAGAGCCCAACTCTCGAGCCTGCCAGGGTAGCTGTCCCTAATCTGAGTAGAATGGGAGAGTTGCCTGTGATATTCCAACACTGAGTGAGGATGGGTCTCTAGTATGAGAACTTCCATGCCTTTCCTCTAAGTTCTCCATCTTTCTTTTCTTCTCTTGGATATGAAAACCTATTCTGTTCCAAATTAGGTCACCATACTTAAAATATATCAAAAAGAAGTTCATCAGAGACCGTAAGACATTTACTTCAAAAAGTTTAGTTTGGTTATATTGAAACAGTAAAGGGTTAAAGTTACTGAAGATAAATTCACCAAATAAAAAAGATGAATTTTCTTTAGGATTTTTATTTTATAGGTGATTAAATATTTGAGTAATATGTAGCACTTTGAATATGAAATGATAGGTGAAGAAACTGAACTTACGTGCACACCAGGTTGACACTTGAATCATCTAAAAGTGGTACTTTATAATTTCTACCATTAATTTCAGGATGCCTTTCTCACTTTATGAGCCAGTAGTTGCCCCACCTCCACCCCCACCCTCAAATTAGTAAAGAAACTTTCATGGCAAAAATACTTATATACGTATATGTTTGTTCTTGTTTTTATTCTTTAAAACCTGTGTTGAAGTGTGGTTCTAATAACATATAAAATACTACCGTGTTCTAGAAATTATTAGTTTTACTTCGGAATCAGTAATTCATAAACCTTGTCTATGAAATGATGTACTTAATTGATAGACTGCTACAGGCAATAGAGACATAATAGGCTTTTATTTGCTAAAGTAAATGAATTCCTATCAGTTCAGTTAGAAAAAGCTGTCAGCGACACGAGGTGCAATAGTGGGGATGAATTTTACTGATGAGTGACATGAGGCCTTGCAGTCTGTAGTGGTCTTCAGAACTGCAACTGGCCAGGCCAGGACGTAGGGTTTAGTTAGTGTGTTTTATTCATGGAACTCACTGAACAAGGCTCTTAAAAATGAATGGCTGTTGCCAACTAAACCTGTCTTTACACTTCCGGTGATATTTTTCTGGTAATAAAAAAGGATTATACATTTATTATTTGGCAATTATAGTTGAAATCTCCTAATTACTGGCTCCAAATTAATTTTTTTCTAGTTCAGTGGTTTTATTTTATTTTTTTTTCCTTTTTTAAAAAATATCACATTAAAAAATTGAGGTCCCCATATACCATATTTTGTGTTTTTGATGTATATTTTATCTTCTAAGAATACTGGGAGGCTGTACCATTGCTAAGTATGGCCAACATGTTTTTTTTTGTGTGTAGTTTCATCCAGAGTCAAGTTGAGCTTTAAAAAAGTTTGTCTTAATTTTGTGAGAGATTTTTTTTCTTAAAAATAATTAAAGGAAAATAAATAAAAAGGAGCAAAAAGAATGCTCCAAACTGCCAAATGTGTTCAGTGCTGTCAGAGGAAGAAAGTAAATTTATTGTATTTCCCATAAGACTGGGAGGAAGTGTGGATATAGTAGAATGTACATAGTATTGGTCTGCAATAAATTATTTCACTAGCTCTAAAATCTTTTCCCTAGATTTTATTAGGGACTAGGTTTCTGTTAACATTTTGGGTGCTGTTTTGGTAAATGCCATATTAGTAATTAAATGTTGGCATGAATTTGAGATTAGACAGACTATTGTGCATATTTTTTCATGGTATGCTTAAGCTGAATGTATGTGTAATGGATTAGTGTACAGTTTCACATTTGGAAACATTTTTAAAAATAGGTTCTTCACCTTGCCTAAAATTATAGCTATACTTGTGCTAACCTTTTCATTTGTGCCTTTTGGGTAATTTAATTTTTAATATGAATTTCTGGTGCCTATGAACTATCGATCACCTTTCAGCTGTTAGAGGTGAAGGTACTGTTTCCAAACACATCACTGTGATACCTTTCTATCCTCACTGTCAATCTTGCCTCTTCTCTGTGATTTTCAGATGTAACTTAAATGATTGTGCTATTCATAAAGATAAAAAAATTTCAATATCCCCAGCACTCTTTGACTGCATTCATCCTTCTGATTTTATAACAGTAGCTCTTTTTTAATACCAGATTCCTGGCCTCCTTTATACTAATTTCATTTATTTATATTTTAAGAATAAATAAAAAGCAGATCAGAAACTTTTATAAGTTTTGATCCTTCCTATTCTTGATTTTTATATAATGAAGACTACGTTATTAATCCAAGTAGAACATACTACAAAAGATGGACATGTGCAAGACCTTTCCTTCTAGGATTTGGCTTCCAATAAGCTCTTCCAGAAAGGCTTTCAAGTTAGATCTATAGCAACCACAGCATGAGAATGAAGCTCATAAAAAATCACTTGTGTAACCTGAAGAGACTTATTGGGTGTGATTAAGTTTAGGAGACAACTTAGTCTTTTAGCCTTTTGTCTCCAGCTACTTTCATTGCAAATTGCAGTTGATGCAAAGGTCAGAAAATCACTGATAACTTCCCCCAAATTCTCACTGATCATTTCACTTGACCCAGTCAGATATTTGTTCTAGAATTACTATAACTTATCAAGGAGCTCAACAAAAAATTGTTATTAAAGCATTTCTGTTAGAAAGACAAACACCACCAGCCAAGGATAGCATTGTTATCTTCGAAGCAAAACTGTTCGATTCCACATTATACCTAGAGACTAGATACCATCTTTTTCAGTTACATTGGATAAAAAGAACTGGGGCTGTGTGGTTCTGGGTCTTGAATACAGAGTAGCTTTCAGGTATTGTTTTTGTTATTGACAACCTTATTTCCCCTGTTGGAAAGAAAAAGTCTCACTTATGAGAGAAATAACTTGCTTTCAATTTGAGCTGTCTGCTGTGTTGTTACAATGAAACACAGCCTGAGTCTGTCTTGGGAGGTGGGAATTGTTAATTTGAAGAAACTCAAACCACTATCCATGCAGATTGTGGATATGAAGAAATATACTTCTTTGCCTCAAGATAAGAGCATCAATTTATGTGGTTACTTTTTCCATTCCTCAGTTCAATAAATATTTAAGATTGAGTACTAGAAATTTGGAACATTAGCTCAAGGGACAAGTAAACATTCTTATTCAATATAAAAAGAACCCATTGCATGAAGTTGGATTTCAAATTCTGTAATGTGTGGCCTCTTAGAATAACTATTCTTGGTGTCTTGTGTGTGTGTATGTAGCATGTAAATTTGAAATTATGTGTATTTTTTCCCCTAATTTTCATGTCAACAGTGTGTAGAGCTTTCAAGTGTCTTATTCTAGTGTGAACAGAAAAAGTTCATTTTATGTGGTTAATGCTTTGATGTATCATATAATACTTTGTAGAAAACAGAGGCACAATTTTTTTAGTGCCTTGTGACATTATATATATGTACATATAACTTTATAACATTCCTGTGTTTAGTTGTGTAAATGTACTAAGCAAGATTTCAAATGCCTTTGGTTATTCCTGCAATAAAGGCAACACATTCTGCATTAGGACTTATTACTCTTTTGCCTATTGTCCATAGCTGAACACAACTTCCATTTATAAATTATAGAAATGGAATAATAATAAATAAACCTGTGAACTGTGATTCTGTTTATGTCTCTTCAGGGCAATCATTCATTTTATGGCTGATAATACCAGCAAATATTTGTTGCATCTGACCTCTTAATAGTAATGAAAATCAAGTTTTACAAAGTACCCTATTTCGTAATTTAAAAGTATGATGAATTTAAAATTATGGTGACTATCAGTTGGATTTGGCTTGGGAGATGGACACTAAAAACTCCAATCAAGAGAGAACTTTGTTTTCTATTAATTTTTTTTTAATGACCCAAGTGTTGAGAAAACCCCAATTTATTGATTCACTTATTCTTGTCCCTGAGAATTTTAGTAAATACACTTGTACTACTGAGAAAACGTATTTTGACACTTCAGACAAACTTTGATGGTGTCAGTTTTAAAATGATTTTGTATTTAAAGTTTCTGGTTGAAGTATCCATTGGTGCAGATTTTGAAATTTGTAAAAACAAAATATAAAATCAAAACTTGCTCTAGTTTTGTGACCTTGTGTACTTTTGAAATAAAAATCAAGAAAGCAGTTTTCTGCCTCGCCAAAAAAAAAAAAAGGTGTCTATAACTTGTAGACACTTAAGTAAAATCCCTGTTGCAGTTTCTAAATATCTGCACCCATTGATTTCATTTCTTCTTCACATATTCCAAAAATCCAAATAATCTGATTTCCACTCTTACCCTGCTTAACTAGCTTCCCAGGAATGGCTGGCTGTTCTCAAAACAGTTTTACTGGCACAAAAGCACAAGGGCGAGCAGATGTGGCTTAAGCCCCAGAAACTAGGAGAGAGAAGGAACTGATTCTCCACTCCCAGAGCTTCCAAAGGAAGCAACCCTGCTAAGGCCTTGATTTTGGATGTGTGGTCTCCAGAACTGAGGGAATTAATTCAAGCCATACAATTTGTAGTCCTTAGTTATGGCAGCCCTAGAGAACTAGCACAGGGTATATTACTTGTATGCCGGTACCTTGCCATTAATACTTAAAATGATGCACTGGTAGTACTGTGGGAGGATATGACTGCTCCAGAACTCCCCAGTCTTTTTTTATCCTTATTGTCCATGATCTCCCACTGACATCTTGAAATCTCTTTCCAAAGCACCTGTGAAACTCCTTTTGCTACTTCTTTTATCTTTGGCATGAGCAGGGAACTAACCATCACTATACTTTACATACACAACTTCATTTACTGTCATGTCACCTCTACGGAAATTACTCCAAAGTCCTCACTTCTAATTCCATTCTTTTCCCATGTTCCTGACCTGCAGCCATCGGTCTGCTTGACTTCTCGAGCATCCTGCCTATTTTCCTCCAGCAGTCCTGGGTTGATGAGTCAGAAGGGAAGACAGAAGTTCCAGGGCTGTGATAAGGGCAAAGAAACAAAGGCAAAACAAGGTGGCTCACCTGCAACAGGAGCATGATGCAGATACGTTCAGTCCTGTACATAAAATAGTACCCCCAAATTGTTTAAATTAGGTAATTACAAGTCCATGCTGTCAGCAAGGGGTGGTTTTGAAGACTAATAGTCTCAACCCCAAACCACTTGAAACTACCTCAGACATCAACAGTCTCTGCCAATCTCTTCCAAGACTAAGGAGGGGCCACACAGAGGTGAGCCCATTTCGGATCTTAGGCAACTCATTGCTTTAAAAAAAAAAAAAAAAAAAAAAAAAACGCTGTTAAAAATATGTTATTTTGTTTTCAGAAAAGGTTGAACAATGATTTTAAAATATCTTACAGACATTAATATTTTTTGGGCAAATTACCCAGTCAAATGCTTATCTGTGCATCTCTGTAGGATAGTTGCTCACCATTTTGCTCACCATTTTGCAGTATTTGTGTTCCTTTCAACAAAATGGTGATGTGGTCATAACTTATAACTGATAATGAATAATTCAAGCACTGTATCCTAATATATTCTAAAAGGAAATGTCTGAACGATTTCCACTTACATGGTCTTGTGGTATGTAGTAAACTTCCCTATCAACAATGTATTTAGGGAAGTGGATGTGGCTCCAGCAATTGAGCTCCCAAATACCACATGGGAGGTCCCTGCTTCAGTTTCTTGTGCCTCCTAAAGAAGACAGCAAGCTGATGCAACACGAGGCAAGGGAAGAAAAACATAATGACAGACACAACAAAGCAGGGAACAGAGGTTTCTAGTGCCTCCTAAAGAGGATGAGCAAGATAGTGAGCTGACATGATGGGCAGGTGTGGCAAGCTCAGGCAAAAAGATAACGAACACTTTAGAAAGCAGGAGCAATGAGCTCATTTACCTGAGCAAGGTGCTAGATCTCTTTTAGATTCTTCCTCCCCTGGGGTTTCCTCTCCAGTTAAGGGAAGTCCCTTACCTGGGAGGTGATTGGTCCTGGATGGTTTGTGGGGTGTGACTTAATCTATCCCCTGTTAGGTCTCAAGCAGCAACACCATCCCATTCCTTTCCTTGGATTTTGCCTTTCCTAGCCATCAGAATGGTAAGCTCTAAGAGCAGGAATTCAGATTGTAGTCCAGGGATTGGAGGCCAAAGAGACCACTGAGTTTTTTCTAAATGTTATTTTAGGCCAGTGGTTCTCAATCCAGGCTGCGTTGTAGAATCAAGAGCCAAACTCAGGTCCTACCCCAGAATAATTAAAACAGAATCTCTGGGAGCAGGGCCCAGGCATCTGTAAAAATATTTTTGAAGTTCTCCCAGTAATGCTAACATGCAAATCAAGATAGAAAAGGCCTACATTAAGTCATAGGTCTGTTTGTAACACAGGCAAAAGGAAGATTTCAAAAATAACACTTGACAGACCTCTTCTAGTATTTCTGATGTAAAGGTGGAGCATATTAGATTATCTATCAAAATATAAAAATAAAAGGAAAGACTGTAAATAAAAACACATTAATGCTAATGTTCAGATTGTATTCAAATTTTTATTTTTTGAACAAAAACTTAGCACAATGATTTTTAAATAAAACAAAATATTCTAGACACTTGTTTTTATTTATTTTTTGACAGTTCATTAAATTTAGACTCCTACAGTTCTGTTGTGATGCTTTCTTCAACATCTGTATTTCTTACCACTTAATCATCATTCCAAAACTGCTAACCAATGAATAATTTCGTCTGCTTACATGAAGCTTCATTTGAAGGAAATACTCTACTACCACGTAAAGCACACATACAGAACAGAACAGTCGTTTTTTTATATTTACAAAACACAAGAAGTCTGTCCGGCCATTTTGGTTGTGTTGTTACATTGCTCATACTGAAATCAGCATAACGCTAAGTAATAAGCAAGATTTCACTTCAACAGTGCAAAGGATGGCATCAACCAAACTTCATGAAACAAACCAACAATTTACAAACATGGTCAGCAAAATTCAACCTGCATAATAGTGATTTAAAAAATAAACACGTAGTGGGTCACAACTAGACTGGTTTTCACTGTGCAACTTCCCTCAGGGATTGTACTACCCCAATTCACGTAAAGAAAGGAAAATGCATCAAAGCCTTTGTTCATGAAGAAAATGCCCTCCAAACAAATTCATCATAAGGCAAAAAAAAAAAAAGATGAAGCATTTTGGCCCAGAAATGAGCTTAAATGTAATGCCATAATGCGTATACACAGTATATACACATTTATAGATATAATGCAATTTAAACCATGAATATAGACATTCAACAATTAAATGAATTGGCTCAGTGAAGTGAAAAAGTGTCCATTTTCTATAAATACGGAGTTATTGCTAATGTGCTACACATCATGCTTTGACATGGAAATTATAGTAACTTAGAATTTCAAGCTGCCATATTGCCAGTGTTAGCCCTGCTGTAGGCATTGTATGGACAACATGCCATTCAATTCTAAAGAAAAAGCATAAAGACCACTACAGAAAAAAAAAAAGAAAAGAAAAGGCTTATGCACTGTACCTTACATTGTTGCCTATTCTTTTAAGACAAAAACAAGTCCAGTTCACCACAAGCTAAGCACAACCTGACGAGCAAGTTTAGCGGCATGATGGGAAGAGAAAAGTGAAATACAGCATGCATTTACAACAGCACTGAACTAGTCTACTTTGTCATACAAACTGGAATACAAAAAATCCAATTTAAATAACATCAGACTAAGCAAATTGTAAAAAACAAAACAAAAACAACAAAAACACCCCACAACACACATTCACACACACAGTAGACTTAGTTTGATACTGATTAAATTTAACGGTAAAACTCATCTTGTCCCTCTTAATACTCTACTGCAATTCACTTATCGATGGCTAGAATAGTTACTTTAAAAAGATATTAAATACCTGTATCATGAAATTACATTCTTATTAACAATAAGACATACTGTGTAAGAAAATAGCTCATGTGTGAAATGTGTCTGAAATTCATTTTTCCTCACAACTTTCAAAACATCCATTCACACTAAAACAAAGCCGCCCCAGTTCCCCCTGAAAAAAAGTTAAGAAAAGATGGGCTGGGTCAGGTGAGAAGCAGGAAAAGGTTTAGCTATACTAATTACAGCACAGTGATTAACAATGGTTCAAGACAGAACCAACAAGAGTTGGTCAAAAAGATGCCTTCAGTACATGGCTACAATTAAAAAACAACCTCGGCAACTTTTGGTTCATTGCAGTGGGACCAAAAAAATATCTCTCACAGATTCATATAAATACTAGACTCCAGCTCTTTTATTATTATTATTAGGTTTTTCTGTTTGTTTTTGCAAGGCCTAGCTATCTTATTACCGTTTATATTTGCTCTGCAACAACTACAAGAGGTAGGCATAAAGCATGAAAAAGTTTCTCAGTTAGTACCTCACTCTGGGTTATTCATTGCATAAAAGTAATCCACTTTAGACATGAAAACTGGTTACCTTCTAGTCTTTTCTAAACCCAAAAAATGTTCTAAAAGAGTGTACTCACAAATAAGAAACTTTCTCTACTGAAGGATACTGTCATAGTGTTTGTTGCAGAGCATTCATATATTTATATATATATTTTCTTTTAAAAACTAAACAAACAACGACAACAACAAAAAACAAACCCAGGTTCCTAGAACCAATTCTCGATTCTCTATTTCCACAAAATAAAGTAATCCATTTGGCCAAGACTACAGATGTGTTCTTTGTTGTTTTTTTCCCACAGATGCCAAGTGCCATGCAATAAATTAAAGAACAGATACCAAAATGTACATGTGATAAAACTATTGAAGGTAGATCTTTAAAAGCATTTATAGAAACATAATTTATAATTTCTCTTTTTTCCTTTATGTACAGTCACAAAGCTGTAGTTATACGTCCAGGATTTCCTCTGCTGTGCCTCCACAGCGCAATCTATAGCGACCAGTTCTCCAGCTTATAGTGGGATCCCATAATGCAGACAAAAAAATATATATTGTCATAGATTCGCGGATGAACCAAGCTACTGCATAATCAAGTTTTGAAAAACACAGTGTGCCACCCTAGGAATTGAAAAAAAACAACAATCTACTGTTAGACTAAAGACATACTGAGAAATGAAATTCTTAGATTTCACCCTATGTATACTACATAAAATTAAGTCTACTTCTTTAGGTAATTCAACTGCCATGCTATACTGTTTAAGAAAATGTTAATTTTGAGTAGGAGAAGCATTTAAACAAATACTATCCTAAAGTATTCTTAGTTTGAATACTCTCTGACTTGTTTAATATCTTTTCTGTGCAGCCTTAATAAAAGTGATTTTATTACCAAGACTTGAAATTCAAGATAATTTTGTACCAACATTCCACTAGGGAAAGTAATGTTTAAACCAGGTATTAACCTTTAATGGGAGGTGAAGATCTGCCCATAGATTATCTTCAACCTTTTCTAAATTAAAATAGTTTTAGTTCCACCAAGTAACTGCCAACCTTTTCATGCCTATTCACATACCTGGACACCCCTGAGTTGAATGTAGTCAAATATAAACCATGCCAGACAATGACACATGAAAAATACCATAATGTCCCATCTGAATACATGGTGGGCTGCCCATCCAATAATTAAACTGGCAACAAAGCATTCTGAAATTGGCTCACAAATTATTGTAGCAGGAAGCATGTTAATTCGCAATTTGGTCCACCTAAAAAAGTAAAAAGGATTACTTTTAAACGACTGCCTGGTTTGAAAACTTGAAACAACAGCTTGGTTTCAAGACTGATAAATTTTTCCCCAAAATGATCAACTCTATCTATTTGTATAAAAGCTCTCCTTTTTAAAGAACTTGATTTGAATCTTTTCTATTTGTATTCAGTACATAAAAGGAAAAAGTCTATAAATTTATTTGTGTGACCTACATTGATAAAGATTAAAAAATTCAAGGAAATGTAGAAAACTTAGAAAACACGGATTAACATATGAAAAAAAAAAATCAAAGTCTCAATGTCTTCCCCCCACACCCTCTTAGGAGGTACTGGGCATTAAACCCAGGACCTTGTAAGTGGGAAGCAGGGGGCTCAACCACTGAGCTACATTGGCTCCCCAATAAGAATTTGTTTTTTCATTTGTTTATTTTGTTTTTATCTGTCTTTCTTAGAAGGTACTGGGGATCCAACCTGGGACTATACACGGGAAGCAGGCCCTCAACCACTTGAGCTACATCTGCTCCCCTCTGTCTTTTTGAATGCCTTCATCATCATACAGCAAAGAAAAAATATTTAGACATAACATTCATTTAACACAGAAGGTATACTCTTTCTAAACAAATATCCAACCCTTTATATACATACATATATCTTTTTTTAAACCAAGTTAGACCATATAAAAATTAATCCTTACCCCCCCTGCCCTTTTCTTTTAACAAGGTACAAAAAGAAGAAAGGCAATTAATTTACCTGATCATTCTGGATTGAAACTGAGAAATTGAATATGAGCCAGAGTTCTGCATTGCAACTTGCGTGGACATGGCAAACCTCCAACCTCTGAAAATGAAGATAATTGTAAAATGAGCTATAATGAAAACGAACAAATTCTATGGACACATGTACACATGCCTAAGTATAAGTAACTGCTGGTGTTCAGGTGAGCCTAGTCATCAGGATTTATACACTACCTATTTGAGTGTATTGTAGTTACAGATGTGTTAGCAATTATACCGGCTCACTGTAGAATCATCTCAAGAGCTGAAAGGAATGACAACTCCCTTACATTTTAAGAAACTTAAAATGCAGTTTAGGGAAGCGGATATGGCTCAACACACAGAGCATCCATCTATACCATAGAGGAGGTCCAGGGTTTGACACCCAGCTGCTGGCCCATGTGATGAGCTGGCTGACGTGGAGTGCTGCCACTTGCAAGGAATGGTCCCCACACAACAGAGTGCATCCCCATACAGGAAAGCAGCCTGCCCAGAAGTGGTGCCGCACACACAGAGAGTGGACGCAGTAAGATGATGCAACAAAAAAGAGACACAGACATGAGATGATATGAGATGCAACGAACTAGGAAGCTGAGGTGGAACAAGAGAATGATCGCCTCTCCCACTCCGGAAGGTCCCAGGATAGGTTCCCGGAGCCACCTAATGAGAGTACAACAGACACAGAAGAACACATACAGCGAATGGACACAGAGAGCAACAAATCGGGGGGCAGAAATAAGAAAAAAACATTCAGTCTAAAGCACTAAAATAGAGAGTACTGTATTTGGAAAGTGCTCTGTATTTCACCGTTTAGTTTCTAATCACTATGTCCAAAAAAGTCGTGCGTGTGGCTATTCAATAAGAAATGTAAGCAAAAATGGCATTGTGTATCTCATGGGAGACATCGTAAAACCATGAACTATGAACACTAACATGAGAGATTTTTAAAAACATATTTCAATCTTTAAATACCATATTTTTAGTATATTCTCACATAAGGCAGTGATCCCCTTAAAAATAAGCAAGTATGATTTTATGATAGAGAAATATTAAGTTAACCATATGAATCATTAGGTGGCTTCTAGCAAACTACTAAACAATCTAAGAAATTTCAAAATTTGAATCATATTCTTTAAATTTGTACCTTACTGGTTTGTGACTGCACTGATAACACTTTTTCAAGTTTTACTGTGGTGACATATATGTAATAAAATTTGCAATTTTAACCATTTAAGAGTATAATTCAGTGGCATTAGTTACATTTATAATGCTGTGCTACAATCACCACCAGCCATTAACAAAATACTTTCATTACCCCAAAGAGAAAACCTGTACTCATTAAGCAATAATTCCCCATTCCCTCCTCCTCCTATAACCTCTAATCTACTTTCTCTCTATGAATGTGCTTATTCTAGATATTTCATATATGTGAAAACACAATATTTATCCTTCTGTTTTTGCCTTATTTTACTTAGCATAGTATTTCCAAGGGTCATCCACCTTGTAGCATGTATCAGAACTTCATTCCTTTTTATGGCTGAATAACATTCCACTGTATGTGTATAGCACATTTTGTTTACCCATTCATCTATTGACGGACACTTGTATTGTTTCTACCTTTTGGCTATAGTGAATAATGCTGCTATGAACATTGGTGTATAAGTATATGTTTGAGACCCTGTTTGCAATTCTTTGGAGAATATATCTAGGAGTGGAATTGCCAGGTCATTCATATGGTATTTCTATGCTTAACTTTTGAGGAACTATGCACTGATAATTTTAATTCTTCTGAAAATAGAAATTTACACCTATACCAATGAAAATTCACAATCACAGAGAAGATTCTTTGTAATCACTTCAAACCATGTTAATAGAGGATCAGAACATTCACTTGCTTCACTGGTATATATCTACAAATAATTACTGTTAGAATTACTTTCTAAAAATACTAATCTATTCTGTACTCACTAGTTAAAAATAAAATCAGAGTCTTTATTCAATGGGTTCAAAGAATAGAATAAACCAACAAAAGTTAAGTACTGAAAACACTAAGGCCCATATAATTTAGTCTTCTTACCGGTCAGCTATTGCTTTGGCCATAAAGTAATCTTCAGCAATGTATTGAGCAAAAGCTATGAGCCCTCCTGCTTGGTCTAACACATCCTTTCTCATTAAACACGACATTCCTGTTACACATTTGAAACCAGTTACATTAGCAGAGATATAAGACCTTGGATGTGAAGTTCCAAAATACACCTGCCAAAAAAATACATATGTATAAAATTAGAATTTTATTTTTAAAGTATGGTGTTTACAAATTGTCTTTCCTAGTAAGTCATCATCTTGGAATGGGTGTGAGTAAACATCCTATTATTCTTACACAAGCTACCTGAAAAATGGTGGTGCATAATAGTGTTTTACATACAGCAGATGGTCAATAACTTGTTTGACTACTCTTGTAATTATCACCAGTACAAAGAAATAATAACTTATGGGAGGGAAAAGTATATTCTTTTCTCAAGTTGATACTGTCTTCTCTAAAACTGTAAAATTCACTTTGGATATAAAATGAGATACGTAAAAATATCGATTTTTGATATATAAAATATTAACAAACATTTAATGTATCCTACTTTCAGGATTTTCATGTAATATAACATGTATGTACATATATATTAAAATAATATAAGATTATTAACATATAGGAAAATCATCTCTCTTAGTGGCAGCTTGAAGTTATTTTTATGAAACTCAAAAAGAGAAAGATTTGTAAACTAATCTATTCCTCTGGGTGAGGATACACTTGATTGTATTACATCAGTGGGGCACGATTCATATTGAATCTCTGCCCTCTTGCTGGATGTGTTGTAATGGGAGGCACAGAGACTCAGACAGACAGAAAAAAAAGGGAGCCAGCATATTTGATTCTGCAGTGTGAGAGAGGGGATTGCTTAAGTATGAAGCCCCCAAGAGGGTGGGTCCATGGAGCAGCTCAAGAGGAGACCAGCCCTGCTATATGCCTGATCGTTTACAGGTAACCTTGAGAAAAGAGCAGAACAGCCGAGACTGATATAGGTGAGGCTTAGAAAGAGACAAACCCGATGCCAGCTTGAAGCTGAAACTGGGTAGAAAAAGGAGCAGCTGAACCTGAGAGAGGAAGCCTTACAGGGAAGAGACACCAGGCAGAGACTGCCTGCTATTTTTTAAGGGGGTACCCGGGGTTGAACCCAGGACCTTGTACATGGGAAGCAGGTGCTCAACTACTGAGCTACATCAACTCTCCATGCCCACCATCTTGCTTCAACACATGGCAACTGACTTTGATGAGAAAGCACTGCCTCAAGCTGGACTTTTCATAGCCTTGGAACTGTGAGTGCTTACCCCCAAAAAAATTCCCTTTATAGAAGCCAACAGAATTCTGGTACTTTGCATCAGCAGCCCTTGGGCAAACCAAAGCACTCTTAATTCCTTTTCTTGTATCTATCATAGCTAGATGCTTTCTGCCCAAGTCACTGAACTTCTTCCAAAGTTGCCCAATTTTATTTCTCAATGTGATTCTCATAAACAAGACAGAAACTGAAATTCTAGCTCCCATCTTACTGCCCTTTCCCTAGATATGCTTTGAAGTCATGAGATTTAACACAAGCTGTTAAATCAATGGTAGAAAAAGATGGTCAACAACTCTACTTTTAAGATATAATACCCTAGTTATTTTTACATTTTAGCTATGCTGCCTTCTCCAATTAGGATAAATTGGAGAGCAATTATCTTTCTCAACGGCAAGAATCATACACAGCACACAAAAAAAGAGAATTCTAAGGAATAATTAAGAATATGATTCTTGCTACCTACCCTATATGCCCAAATTCCAATGAAGCCCCAGTAAGACAATCAAACCAAACTTTCAGACCAGAAGCACCACATCCTAACTCTTTAAGCAGTTATTAAGTGAGGCCTTAGGAATGAGGTGAGACTAGAGACTGGGTAGAAGACTCCCAGGATTTCTTTGCAGATGGGAATAATTATTCTGGCCTATCTCCATCTGCTCTAAATATGGCAGAGTGACTAGGAAGGGTTTTAACAAAAACTATGAGAGTGGATGTATTCTGGGAGATGTTTACTGTTGACACATGTAACAACTTGGATATTTCTAAAACAAAAATATAAAGTAGTAAATAAGAATACACAGTATATCGTTTTAAGACAGCCACTGAGTTTCTTTTACTAAACATAAACTCTGTTACTTAAGACTAATAATCTCTTGCAGGAAGATAAATATACTGCTATATATAAGAAAGAGTTCACGGTTCAAATTGCCAAAGGTCGAAAGCAGGTTCCCACAATGTACCTTTACCCCTTCAGAACTGTGGTAATCAATTCAGAAGAATATAAATGCAAATATGCTTAAGAGCAAGTGGATATTTAGAGACTGAAATCATATTTCTATAACATAAAGACAAGTTCCCCCCTCCAAATGTTTAACAGTACAGAAACTGTTAAGTATGGGACATAGATATGACAATGGTATATACAGTCAAAAACAATCACTTTTATGAAAAAGTATTAATGACGTGGGGAAAGCAAATGAAGTAAGTGAAAGCAATTAACGGAACAAGCTGTTTTTAGGATACTAGCCGAATGTGCTAAAATGCTAAAACAATTTAAAAATAGGAACTTTTCTAACTGGTAGGGTATGGGTTGGTTTTTTTTCTTCCTTATCCTTTTTCATAACTGACAGTTTCCCACATTCAAGTTTATATTTCCTTTAAAAGCTGAAGGAAAATACAGATGAGAAACATAAGTTCTTCAGCTAATTATTAGAAATCTTTTTACGTAAGTCAAAGTCTAGCACTGAAAATGAGGACCATCAGGAGAAAGACGAGACCATGTTTAGTTGGCAATGAACTTCAAGATGATTTCTTGGTGCACATCAATCAATTCACTGCCAGAGTGCAGTGAGCTCAGCAGTGAGTGATTCCAGGCAGCCTAAGGATTTCCTCACTCTTGAAACCAGCTACTTTCAACAAGGATTCTAGTACATAGCAAGTTCCTAAACAGACTTACTACAGTTAACTTCAGGTAGCTAGCCCAACTCTCACACTTGGAATAGTCTCAAACCTCTAGATTAGGGTTCTGATAGCATGAACATCATTTATGACCACCATACTCACCTGTTCTAATGTGGCAGCAAAGCCCTGTCTGTCTGCTACATAAGGCAGCCCATGAACCAAGCCTACTTTCTCTGTCATTTGATTAACCATGTCAGTAAGTGTGTCTGGAATTACTAAAAAAAAGAAAAGAAAAAAAGGGCATGGGGGGAGAGAAAATGTCTTTTTTAGTAAAATGACCATTGATGTAAAATTAACATTTGGATCTCACAAAATGATTCTTAATCACTTTTCTAAGTACAACACAAAATTTTAAAAAGACATTACTTATGAAAAGCTAATTTCCTCTCCACATTCCCAGCTGGCCTATACCTAATACCAGAGGCAGGATACACCTTGAAAACATTACCCTTTTTTTCTGAACCTCCACATCAAAATAATGGACAATGTGTCTCAGCGGAAAAGCCTAGGAGCCAAAGTCAAAGGTCCTCACTTCTTGTTCTGGCTCCCCCATTCTCCAACCTCAGGAAATAAGCCTCCACTTTTTCAGTGGGTATATAATATGTATCCTAGCTCAGACAACTACTAATGGAAATCTAATGAGATTGTATTTGACAATAATTTGTATACTGAAAACGCAAATATGAGAAAATAGTTTAAGAGAGCAAATGCAGAGAAGGAGTTCATGAGTTGATCTGTAATCGTTCTGAGTAATTAGGATTGCTACACTTCTATTAATTTTAAATTTGCATTTTAAACTGATAAAAATTTTTAAATCGTTGCCTCATCTTCAAATAATTAATCTCATTTTTTATTACTTCATTTATTAATTTTCTTCAAATAATTAAATCTATTGTACAAAACAAAGTGTATTTCAACCTTAAATATTATCTTCTAGGGCAATGGTCCTCAATTGGACGCAATTTTGCACCCAGGGAACATCTGGCAGTATTTGGAGACACTTTTGGTTGTCACGATGAGAGAGAGATGCTACTAACAGCTAGTATGTAGAGGCCAGAGATGCATCTAAACATCCTGCAACACACAGGGCAACCTCCACAACAAAGAATTATCTGCCTCAAAATGTTAATAAGGCTGAATTTGAGAAATCTTATTCTAAGGCTAAAAATGAGGTAATCAGAATAAAAGATTTATGGAATACTGAAATTAATATAAGTATAATGTTTAAAATTGTAAGGCAAATTACAATTGCAGTATATAAAGAGGTTCCTTGCTAAAATCACTAAGTGAGAAGTCTAACAAACATATGTATTCTAGTAAAATATGTACCTATTGATGTCTCTTTGTGTACTGTGTACTATGAGAGCCACAAATAGGTTAAAGTAAAAGATAAGAGCCATACAAACAAGGGAAAAGTTACACAGGTGGACCATGGCTGTTTTTTTTTAAAGGCTGAAATTGTTTTCATCAAAATGAAAACATTTTTTTATACATATAACATGATAGGTTAGCATAAAAAAATAAATCTTAGTATAAGTTGACATAATACCATGAACTAATGATAAAATAAATTGCTTTATTAGGCAAACAAAGACTGATAAACATATTTTTTGATTGCTCATGACACTTTATCATCCAGTGAATAAGTTTATAAAATAAAGCAGAAACACCTCACCTCTTATTCCACTATCACAAATCCATATAAGATCATACTTTGCAACTTCATATCCTGGCATTAAATTATTAATTTTAGGATTAATGCCAACCTTTTTGCCACCTAAAAATTTAAAGATACAGAAGTGAAAGATTCACACAACATTATAAATACTTTCTATTATCCAGATACATGGTAGGGAGAGGTGAAAAGTATTTGCATACTTTAAAACTTAAAAAAAAATACTTCCACATTATTTTTTATATTCTCTACTATTCAGAAATATATTTAGAAGAAACTGTTTTCAAAAGAATTATATTGTTTACCTTAAAAAAAATTCATTATTCAGTTTTCTAATTCTTCCATCCTTACATTAACAGGTAGAAAATACGTCAAAATTTAATGCCAAATAACTTAACAAATCTTCAGAATTATTCAGTCGGCTTTGGGAAAAATAGTCTGTTTTTGTAATATAATAAAAGGGAATTCTATCATTAACTCCGAACTACAGACAATGAGATGCAAAAAATCCAAACATTGACTATATTAAAGACACAAAAATAATAAGCTCTCATCCGATTTATATATAACATAATTTTTGATAATTTTTTTTTTTTGTTAATGTAAGATTGATTACTTGCTTTAGGAAAAAAATCTTAATTTTTACAGCTCAAGTTTTCACAAACGGATTTAATACCTCTTTCACTATTCCCAAAATCTTACAAGAAACATGCTATAATAATGTCAATGGATGGCTAACACCTTCGTCTATACTTTAATGTAGAGAAGACTACTGATACATAACATTATTAAAGCAAAATGGTGTTGCAGAATTTCTTTGTTGCTTACCTATAAACAATCGAGCATCAACATTTGGATATTTTCCAAGAAGCTTCTTGCACACATCAATGGCTGGATCATCATGATCTTGTACACAAAGGAGGACTTCATACTAGTCAAAAAACATTAAAATGAATTAATCTCTTTAAAAATAAGCATTCATCAATTAGCATGTACTCATTGATCAAGAAGCATAAGAAAAACAAGCAATTGTACACACATGTTTGTAAGTTAAGAGTATTCATAATGGATACAAACACTTATGATATTATAAGTATCACTGTAATTAAAAGCAACTTCTCCAGAACAGGGAACTTGTATGTGATGATGAAGAAACTGGCAGCACCACAGTTGAAATCTTGCCATTCCTATACAGGCATGCCATAGTAATTAAACTGGGTCTCAAGTCTCTCCGTTGACAAAGATCTACTAAATGCTCACAAAGTGCCTAAGGATGTAATAAACAACATAGAAAGAAAGCAAAATAAACACAGCCTCTATTCTCTAGAATATTTCTATCCAAAATTAGTATTACGTGATGAAGGTGCAAATGTCATTAGGATAAATTAATGGGCTTTTCTAAACTCTATATAAAAAGAACAAAGAACAAAATCTGAGATTAGATTTTTGGCCTAAAATCATAGTTTGGAATAAAACAGAATTTTATTTGATTCAAAATTCACCAATCTGAAAAGCTTGGTGAGCTTTCTAAGTATGAAAACACACCCGATTTAGTCTATGATAGTAAATTAAGGAAGTCATTTCTTAGCATTTTTGACTGTTATATCAAAATTATGCTGGAACATTTATTATAGATGGATAATTCTAGGTCCCATTTTCTTAAGAATCCAAATCCCTGGGAATGATTCTGACAAGCAGTTAATAAAATCTTGAGATCTTTGTGTCTTCACATTTTGATGAAATGTTTTATTTGCTAAGAATCTCTGTATTAGAACAATCACTCCAATTACACTGCAACTGGCAAAGCACAGTTTAAAGGCTTTCTTAACTAATGCAAAAAAAAAAATCCTTCAGATATGTTTTACACTATCTAAAGGATAAGGCATATATACATATGTTCAAAAATACAGTATTTATTTTTAAATTCTATACTCTTAAGCTAAACCTCTAAGGTTACATTTTAGTGAACTATTAAATGTTTTAAAAGTGTTTGCTTTCATACACAAAGATGCTACAATATCATTTTGAGGGATAAACATTCTAAAGTAGTGATTTTTTTCAGAAGTGGTAATAAATTCATGCTGACTCAGCAACAAATTTCCCATCATATCCTCTTTCTAAAACTGGTTCAATATTTTTAAATGTAGAAGGGAGGTTTATTATATCCAGGAAAAAGAGCAAAGCTATGTGTTTGCCTGCCTGCCTGCCTGCTTTTTAAAAGAGCTAACTAAGGACATAACTTTTTAGTGTCTAATATTATACTATTATACCAGGGCTAACTCAAGTAATGGGAAGACCTATTTTATTTACTTGTATTAAACATACACAATGTAAAAAGTGAAAGCAGAATGTTTACAGTACTCTTAAGCACAATAATAAATTCCCTCTTATTTTCTAGCTACTGCTATTATAATAAATTCTATCCAATAACTGCCTTTAATGGTGACTGGCTAGAATTGTCACTTTAGAGTTTGTTTGGTCTTTCTGAGGTACCAGGCTGGATTTGAACCCAGAACCTCACATGTGCATGTGGGAAGCCAGTGCTCAACCACTGAGCTACACTGGCTCCCCGAGTTGGCACCTTCATTTGTTTTGCTTGTTTTTTGTTTTTGTTTTCAGGAGGTACCAGGAACCGAACCTGAGATCTCCCATGTGGGAAATGGGCGCTCAACTGCTTGAGCCACATCCACTTACCTCAAGAGGTTTTAAAACCAACTTTCCAGCCATCTGGTCTCCAGATAAAAATCTGAGAATGGGAAGGGCACCTCTTCTACCATACCCCTAAAATTTCCCAGAGTCTTGTAAAGCACCAGTCACTTTCAGTGCATCCTCCCATCTTGACTCTCAAAACAACACTTGGTTGAGCCACCTGAAGGCAATGACTTAACAATGAAGACTAGAAAGTTTAAGTCAATTTTCAAAGGGTTAAAGAAACAGCTCTCCTTTCCTACTACTGTGGCTACTAGCTAAGCTTGCTCTAAAGAATTCCTTATTTTCAAAACATAATTCTGTAATGCTTTTATAATTTATGCTGTTTTGCAGGTATGAGTGAATATAGTAAAAGGAAAGGTTTATAAGCAATACAATTCCATAAAATATAATAAAGCTAATCCTGGCCTCCCCCTACCCCCAGCAAGAAAAAAAAAAAACACAATGTAAAATAGTACCAGAAATGTGCTCAATGGGAAGAAAAAAGATACTGGGTTACAGCAAAAATTTTTGAGAAATATATGGTAAGAATATAAGCAAAGGAGGTATAGTTTGCCTTTATTTAAATGGAAGTTTTAACATTTTTATTTTTATTTATTAAACCTCTTCGACTTAATTGCAAATTAAAAAGTAAGTATCTTTTGTTTGCCCAGAGTGCAAATGAAAGTCACATTACCCAGCGAATGTTCAAAAGCCTTAAATATTTAACTTCTGCTTGTTTCTGATAACTGAAAATAATACAAGGTGGAGGTGGCATTCTAAATAAATTATTTTCTAAAGTATTCTAAAGTATCAAAACCAAGAATCTTCATTTTTGGCTATGATAATAATCACCCCTGTGTCTTCATAGTTTGGTCAAATGTTTAATTTGCAAGGAACCTCCGTGTTAGTATACTCATTCCAACTACACTGGCAAAGCACAAAATATTAAATCAGTTAAAGACTTTCTTTGCTAACACAAAAAGAATTCTTCAGATATATTTTACACTATTTAAAGGATTAGATATATACACACACACACATCCCCATTACAAAATACTGCATTTACTTTAAAAAAGAAAACATTTACTATCTAAATCTGCAAGGAACATAGCTATAGTAAATCCTCTATTTCAGTATTGAATACATGAAATCTAGCAAAAAACCCTCCAAATAATTTACGTGAGAAGGTTTGTCTCCATCAAGTCATTAGTAAGGCTTCTACACAAATAGATAACCTGACTAATTTCCCCCTTTTTCTTTTGAAATAGTGAAATGACTAAAAGATTGGGAACAGAGAAGAATAGAAAATTAATTAAAGTGGGAATATTTAGACCTTTGATATTTAAGAACTTAGCATTTGAAGTTGCAACAATTGTGAACATTACTTTTTTGCTTTTATGAATAAATTTCAATGCATAAATACTAGATTTAGATGTATAAATAATAATTGATAATGTATAAATAATAAATAATATTAGATAAATGGCCTCATTGATTCACCTCTGTACCTTAGGAATGTAAACTTTTTAGTGTAGTAAACAAGATAAAATATCTTAAAATAGAAAAATGTTTTAATTTTTAATATATATCAATTATATTACATAACAAGTAGGAATATCTCAAGTTATTTATAAGTAACTACGTTATACATCTTGTGTACAGAAAAATTTTATGACTAAATTTGATGATAGTAGAACATAAGATGGCATAGATTTAGATCCCAAATGCCTAGAACATTCTCTGGCACAGAGTGAGTGATGAGCACATGTCTGTTAACGCATTTGTCCTGGCTAACTTTCAAATGAAAGACAGATGACAGGAAGGAGATGTTTCATAAGAAAAGTGTTCTCAATTCAAAGCTATGACAAGTAATGATGAATATTTGTGATCTACTCTCAAATACTTTGTACTTTTTTGGGTAACATACACAGTTTTTCTAATTCATTTGGTAAATTCCTAATCCCTCAGACTTAATAGTTTTACTACATGTATTAATAACACTAGTGTTTGATCTTTCAATTGACCCTAATTTCAGGCAGCTTTAATTCTTTGTTAGAAGGCTATTTAGTTAGAAAACAATTCCTCGAGGGAGCGGATGTGGCTTAAGCAGTTGAATGCCTGCTTCCTACATATGATGTACCAGGTTCAATCCCCAGCCCCAGTACCTCAAAAACCAAACCAAAACAAAACCCACCAATTTCTCTTAATTATAGCCATACCCCTGAAAATGAAAACCAAAACACAGCAATAGATTTGCAACATTTTAAACAAAATTTCAAATCTGGGGGAGAAAAAACTCAATTATCATAGCCTCACTCTGTTAATAACTTTGATCATTAATTTAAAAATTCTTCATATAGCCAGAATTTACTAAGTCATTAAGCCAATAATGTGGACTATTGAGTCTTCCTGCTACTGATGAATCTCTCCCCAAATACTGCCTTCTAGCCTGTGCCAAATGAGTATTCAAAAGTATGCACAAAATGAACCCTAACACTTTTCCATTCTTATATTTTTCCAAGGAATAAGTAACAACACAAAGGTGGATTTTTAAGACATTTAAAACATAGAAATCTTTCAGGACAATTAATATAGTAATAGTTTCACCATATTTTAAGCCTAGAAATTCAGAACAAGTACCAGCAGTTAATCATCTTGCACATGTTCAAAATTAAACAAAATTTAAAAATTGTCAATATGTTCTATTTTTTCCAAAATGACCAAAAATGCTCCAAATCAAATAACAGAGGCAAAAAGTTATATCCAGAATGAAAACATTTCCATCCTTTTATAAAGCACTGTTTATACTCAACAAAAAGCATAAAGTGCTGGTAGACAACGTGGATGTTCACGTCATGACTACATGTCTCTTTTTGTTTTTTTTTAAAGATTTGTTTATTTATTTATTTCTCTCCCCTTCCCCCACCCCCACACATCCTGGTTATCTGCTCTCTGTGTCTATTTGCTGCGTCTTCTTTGTCCGTCTTCTTTGTCCGTCTTCTTTGTCCGCTTCTGTTGTTATCAGCGGCATAGGAATCTGTGTTTCTTTTTGTTGTTTCATCTTGTGTCAACTCTCTGTGTGGGCAGCACCATTCCTGGGCAGGCTGCACTTTCTTTTGTGCTGGGCGGCTCTCCTTACGGGGCGCACTCCTTGCAAGTGGGGCTCCCCTATGCGGGGGACACCCCTGCGTGGCACGGCACTCCTTGCGCTCATCAGCACTGCGCATGGGCCAGCTCCACATGGGTCAAGGAGGCCCAGGGTTTGAACCGCGGACCTCCCATGTGGTAGATGGACACCCTAACCACTGGGCCAAGTCCGCCACCCTACATATCTCTTTGTGAAATAAACAACTCTTCTGTTCACTCAGATTTGTGAGATTAAATGATTTAACTTTAGTTCTTGTGGCGCATTTGCCACTGTGCTTGGGTCTTTTAAAATGCCATGAGATCAAAATTTAGAGCAATTTCTCTGCTTTCTAAATTTTCTATTTAGACAGCTATCAATACTTTGTAATTTAAAAAAATAAAATTGTGACCTAAAAAAGAATAAAAACAACCTCCTATATATGTAACAGCATATATTATTAATTTTCAAATATCCTTCTCCTCAATTTAAGTACTTCAATGACATAACTTAAATGAACAAAAGAACTAAGTGAAAACTGGCACTTTTAAGATAATCCTGAATTGCAGCAAAAAAAACAAAAACCAAAAAACAAACAAATGAACAAAAAAACAAACTGATTCAGAAGAAGAACTAAATTACTGCTTAATCACAAATGTTCCCAGGATTTTTTTAAGGCACTCTTTTTTTTTTTACTCATACATGGGAAGCAGGCGCTCAACCACTGAGCAGCATCCACTCTCCTAAGGAACTCTTCTTACAACCAAAACCCACACTAACTTCCTCAACCACTTAAATTCCATGACTATCACAGCTCATGAGAGCTACAACAGAAATATTCCATAACTAAGTTTAAAAAGTGGTTCAAATGAGGAAAGGGTAAGATCATGGTAAAAAAATTGAAATGTGAGATAAAGTTCCACAAAAATAAATGCCTATTATTCTATGCTATACCTTAAGATTTACTCATAACTAATGAAAATATTCACTCACTCACATATAAATAAATTCTCCTTTGTATTGGCTCACATGATGTGGGGGCCAGGAAAAAGCCCCATTTTTCTTATCGCAAAGCTTATTTTACAATTAATTAATTTGGTTTATATCACTCCTGAATTATAAAAGGCAACATCTTGCATTTTTTAGTTAGAAAAAAATCAAGTATATACAATGATATCTTATTTCTAATTACGTATTTAATTTACTGAATGAATAAAGGCATGATTCAAATCTCTAAAATTATTATGTATCTAGTACATACATATACAAGCAAGAATACATAATTTTTGCTTCAAATAACTAAACTCCCAAAATTCTGAAAGTGATAATATAAAAATACTAAAAAAATAACTGAATGATACTCATGTCTACATACTTAAATAAGAGCTGCATTAAGGCTATCACATCTGTGTCTTCTCTATTCTTTTCATTGGTGCTACCAAGAAAAGTATGAGCTAAAAGAAAAGAAACAAGTGGGGGGGTGGGGTTGAATGGGACCTCACATATATATTTTTAATGTAATATTATTACAAAGTCAATAAAAATAAAAAAATTAAAAAAAATAAAAATAAAAAAAAAATAAAAAAAAAAATAAAAAAAAAAAAGAAAAGAAACAAGAGCATCAAAATGAGTCACCATGAGAAGCATGGGTTGCATATGTTCTTCCCTCTCACTATTTGCCTACACTATCCTAAAGAGAGAGGAGGGAAATCACCTACAAGCAGCAAATATAGCTATAGAAAAAACTGAGGGTAAAAACTGAGGCCAATCAATAAAGACCTCAAAGGGAAAATTAAACTGCACTGACAACAGAACAGATAGAAATTTGAAGACACATTCTTTTCACAAGTTATCTACCACCAAAATCCCTTTTCAAAGGCAGTGTCTCAAACAGGCAATTTTAAAAGTCACAGTAAAGCTAAATATAAAAATCAAGGAATATTAAGTTCTCAAGAAACTACAGGATTCTAGAATAGTTAAAGAATACTCCTACCTCATTTCTTGGCTCATGAGCATGTCAGGTTCCCAAGGGGATTCATGTGTAGTTCTGGCTGTCCTATATCCATTTCAGACCATTAAATACTACTTTTCACTACTACTGCCTCCTCTTCCCCTGTTCATATGACTCATGAAACAAGTTCTTCCGTTTCAAACTACCAGGCACTTAATATCTGAGTGCCAGGAGGCTTATTCAGGTATTTCCACTTCACATGGATACACAGGTGGTTAGAAAAGGAATGTTCACTTTTCCTCCAACCCCATTTTCATCCTAAAGCATAAGCTTTATAAGACAGAGATCATCATGAATTTTTAACACCTTCACCTTACAGTGTCAAAATTCCTCTTTAACTGTTTACCATGGTGGGAGGTGGGGAGGAAGGTAGGGGAGAAGCATGGTTTAGCCCATTCCAAATGAACACAACACTGTACTTACTTTGGGATAGTCCAATTCAAAGAACGTTTCCAAGTTGTTGATTAGGTTAGGGTCTACCCCTTTCAGTGGTTTCAGAAGAGACACACCTGGGAGCTTGCTATATGGCTGTTTGTCAGTTGCCTTCTTGTTAAGGTGTAATCGGCTGAAAAGTAAATGATACATAAATTATTTCTGGAGAGCGCACTGTCAATTCTAAATAAAGTTAAGTACCAAGCTGTCAATAAATTACTAAATTGTGAGTAAAGAATTTTTAATTGAAAGCTTTCTAAAAGGAGATCTGAAAATGAAGGGAAGTAGAACCAGGTAAGCATCCAGTTGAGGAAAACTAAAAATGCAGGAATGAATGTTCCAATGAAGGCTGGTACTTAGATGGTAATTTATGATTGTACATGCTACACTTAGAGGTATGGTATGCTGGGCATTGAGTAGGCATTCAATAAATATTGGTGAAGAAATGAATGATGCTGTTAACCCACACATCAACTGCCCTTCCTTTCAAACTGCCTTCAAAGTGGCCAAAGAACTGTAAAAATCGGGGGTAGGGGGATGGAGAGGAGGGGTCCGTATCTCCACCAGAAGAAATACAGAAGGGTAACCAGAAATCTTTGAAGAATTTCTACAACAAAAAGTCCAGGCAGCATACGACTGATAACAAGTACCAAGCAGCCTGTCTGGGAAGCATGAAAATGATATAATTAACAACAGAACTCCCAATATGCACGAGCTCAGTATGGCAGGAGTAGAAGAAAGTTAAAGGTTAGGAAAAAAAAATCTCAATGATGAGAAAAATATCTATTAATGATCCTGGAAAATATCCCAGAGCCACTAGTTCACAGATACATTGGCGAAGGTTCTTGCTGCCAGCCCATCTCAAGGGTGCTGTGACACTGGGAGCCAAATGGGAGAAGCAACGTCAAATAGAGAAGAGATAATGTTCCCCAGTGATGTCAGGCTATCACAACAAAAAGACGAGATGCCATTTGGCAGAGTGATGAAGTTTCTGAAGGAAGTCTCCAAAGGCTTCCTCCCAATGTCTCATGAACAAGTCTCCAAGCATTCAACAGTAAGAAGACGCTAGAATGATCATGGGGCAATCCGTAAGAGATTCTTTTTAGTTATTTTTTTTTTTCTGTAAGAGACTGTAAAACACATGGTCTTCCACATTTTAACGTATCTGAAAACAACAGCATCTTACAATTGCTGATAACCAGATGGCAGCCCTGACTGAGCGGTATGAAAACCACCTAATGAGAACTTCTGGAAGATTAAGAAAACAAAACACCAGCATCAATGAATCTTAGATTTGATAAAGTTCAGTATTGATCTATGAATGACTTCTGGAAATACATCCGTGCCATGGCCCAGAGCAGGTGGCCACAGGTTAACTCCCAGCTAATTAAACAGCGGAATGCTGCAGCAAATGCCTAATGTTTCAGATACGACTATATATAAACATCTTTACAGAAAGAAAACAGGTTATCTACAATGGAAAAATGAAAAACCAACAAGAAGTTTAAAGAAGAGAGTGGTACCAATTTCTGATTCACAACACCAAATAACAGAAAATAATGAAGCACCATCTAATAGCAGTGCTACTCAAAGTATGATCTTGTCCACAACGACATAAGAAATTGAGAGAAAGTATTTTGAAACATTCAGAGCAATCTGACATTGCCACAACATCCAAGCAGTGGATTATTGTAAATTACCAAAGTATCAGTCCATGACAGGTTGGAAATTTTTAAAAGAATTAATCCTTTATTACACATAGTTTGGAAAATACTGATCTTCAGAGTTCATCTAGAGGGTGGGAGAAAGGGAAAACCATGTTCTAAACATCACGTAACTACAAAAAATGATCACTATGTCATTCCTTACAAAGTTAGCAGACTAGATAGCTGGAGAAACCCACCCAACACAGAATATCTAAATTGCTAGGGAAGAAATGTTTTAATTATATATTTAATGTATTGAATTGGTAATATATTCACATGGTTCTAATAACCAAAAGCATAGAAAGAGTCACATAAAACAAGTTCCCTGTCAGCCCCGTCCTCCTTTTTTGAGCCTAAGATGTTCACTAGGCATTATCCTATAAATGGCAATACAATGATGAACAAGCAAATTGCCTACCATCAACGAGTTTGTGGTTTAGTAGGGAGGTGTGCATGCACAGAGCTCCTCTCCTTATAAAACTCTTACATCAACAAAGCTATGCTCTGGAGCAGGAATGCATTTCACTTTGCCTCCCACACACAAATGATGCTGGTTGGCACTTTGTCCATGACAGTTGTGTCATTAACGAATCTGCAGCTATTTTTATTAAAAATGTGATCAACAGCCCATTTTTTGTGTCTCAAAAGTGGCCAGAGTGGTGGAGTCCTCCAAGTGGGTCAACTTGATGACGCTCTGACAGGATCCTACAAGGCCTACTGGTTTCAAACCAATTTTTGTTTTACGAACTCTGAACTTGAGCTTATCATACCCACATGTGACACAGGCATTTCTCATGGGTGCCCATTTCCACCCTCAGACAAGGAGCAGGTGACTTGCCCTCTGCCAGGATCCTGGGTACAGCACTTTCTCAGTTTCAGGTTCCATACTAGTCATGCATTTGGCTTATAGCCTTGACCTTTTTTGGGGATATGTGTGTGTGTACTTTTTATTGGTGCATTACATACGTATAGTAAAATCCCATGTAAGCATATAGCTCACAGAATTTTCTCAAAATGAAACACCCATGTAACCTGTAGCTAGAGCAAGAAACAGAATATTACAATTCCAGGGGCCCTAGTATGCCCTCTTCTACTTACCACCCTCTCCTCAAGGATAACCACTCTCCTGACTTCTATTTAACACCACAGACTAGTTTTGCCTGTTTAAAAGTGTACCATAAATGGAATCCCACAGGATGCACTCTTCTGTGTCTTATTTTGCTTAACATTATGTTTGTGATGAGAGTCATCCATGCTGTTATATTAGTTATAGTCCATTCATTCTCATTAAAATACAGTATACCATTTATTAATATACCACTATTTATTTATCCACTCTCTGTTGATGTGTATTTGGGTTGTTTCCGGTTTTTAGCAATTACAAATAGCATCCAGCCTTATCTCTGTCCTTATATAAGTATTAAAAATCTTAGCCTCCCACCACCACAGTCAGAAATTCTACTTTGGACAAGATGGAGAAACAGGATTGGATATACCCTTCTGCCTGAAACAACCAAAAAATCAAATGAAATATAGGAAATGAGACTTTTCAAGACACTGGACACAGGTAAATAAGGAAAGTGATTCCTGAGGCATAGAAAACAAATGAGGTAAGACCTACGACTGCCCCAGCTTACCGCTTTGAGTTTCCAGACCATGACACAGGGTAAGGGAACCCAGGCAGAGCCAAGGAGACTCACAAATTGAGGAGATAAGAATTTCAAGTACAGAACACAAAAATATCCAGCATCCAATGAAGTAAAATTTATAATGTCTCACATCCAATCAAAAATTACCAGGTATGCAAAGAACCAGGAAAATACAACCAATAATAAGAAGGAAAAGAAATAAATAGAAACTGACCCAGAACTGTCATTGAGGTTAGAATTAGCAGACAAAACCCAACTCACTGCTTTGTATCCTCTTCATTTTTTGGAATCTGGAGATTTTTCTTTCTTAATTTCGGGCTGTGTTTATAGAATCATTACACCATTTCATGTGTTTAGAACAGGAGAGGTAGTTCACACCTGTGCTCAGACTACCTCTTGTTCAGAAGTAATTTCTGAATAAGCTTCTGTAAATAAAGTGTGATACACACTATAATGAAAGTACATTCGGAAGAGTGAGAGCAGAGAGAAGGAAGCTTCTAACTCTTCCTGGAGGCGGTTCCTACTCAAAGTGTGGTCCATTGACCAGCAACAGTGCATCACCTGGGAAGTTTTTAGAACTGCCAATCTCAGCCTCTATTCCAGGCTGAAACAGACTCTGCATTTCAACAAGATCCCCAGCTGAATCATGGGCACATTCAAGTTTGAGAAGCACTGCTTTAAGATTCATCTCTCAAACACTTTCTGGACTTCACAAATAGGACTGAAAAGGTCCTTATCTCATCCTATAAAGAATAGCCATGAAAGGTTATAAGGAAGCAACAACGATCATCTTTGCATGTGTAGAAAAGCAGACAGAATAAGGTAGAGGCAGGGGAGAAGGAAAGCATTGGAAAATATTATAAAAGTTAAAAAAAAAGCCATACAAACTAATGAAGCAGTGTAAGGGATAGAAAGAGTAAAGAAAAAGTAAGAACTCAGAATTGATGGAGCTTGGCTAATGAGCGAGGTGGCGGGAATGAAGGAGAGTGAGGGGTGCACACGGCTGACTCCCAGGTTTGGTCTTAGGTAACCAGCAGTGCTATTCACAAAAGCTGGGCACAGTGAGAGATGGGAGAGGGTAATGAGCATTATCTCGAACACATTTAAGTTACTCTTAAGACATAAATTGGTCATGTCTCTTATCCGGGAGACTAGTGGTTTTCAACATTTGGTGTATATAATGCCCACAGGCAGATAGCCCAATTTAATGGCCCAGTTGCAGAGTCTAGGAACCTGCATTTTTATGCGCACTCCAAATGATTCTGATGCAGGTCACCAGTGAACCACACCTGGAAAAACATTTCAGTAGATTATAAATCCTCCAGGACCCAGCAAAGCAGTGATACACAGTATATGTTCTCAAAGAGAAAAAAGTTGAGTAAAAAAAATAAACAGTTGAATGGATATAGAACTCAAAGGTAAGGTTAGCCTAGAGATAAAAATATGGAAGACACACACAATTTGGTAAATCTGTAAATCCATAAGCTCTACCAGGTAGAATATGCCATTAGTAGGTGACCAAGAATGAATATAAATAATCTTACAGAACCAGTAATGTATGAAGGAGACTAAATGGAAATGGCTGGAGAAATAGGAAAAAAGTCAGAAAGAGAGTAATGCCACGAAAGTATTTGTTTCGCTAGGCCATTCAAGAAAGAACACTGAATGCAGCAGAGGTCAAGATAAGAACTGAAGTGTCACTAGATTAAGTACGTACTTGGTGACCTTAAAGCACTTTTGGCAGGGGATAGGGTGGTTGATGGAGCACAAGGGGAAGATAGATAAAAATGGAGTAAATGAATGGGAGGTTGTGAGAAAATGGTAACAATGAATAAATACGATTTTCTCCCCAAACCTGACAATTAGAAATGGCAAAAGGGTCAGGGCAATAGTTAGATGGAGAAGAGTTTTTTGGTTTAATTTTTAAAGAATACTGAGTATGTATGCTAAGGGGAAAAACCTATCAAAGATAAAGTGAGAGAAAAGAAGAAAAAAAAGGATCCATAGTGCAAAGAGGAGCATGACGGTTAAGGACACCGTATCAACTTGGCTAGGTTATGGTGTCCAGTTGCTTGGTGAGGAAAGTAGTGGCCTGATTGTTACAGTGAGGGTATTTAAAACAGTCAGTTGATTGCATCTATGACTGATTACATCTTCAATCAACAAAGGAGATTGCCTTCAGCAATGAGAAAACAATGAGAGAAGTCTCATCCAAATCAGGAAAGACCTTAAAGGGAAAAATGATTTCAACTGTCAGAAAGAATTCCTAACTCCACTTCAGCCAGTCAGCCTCTCCCAGGGAATTCATCGAAACCTCCTTCTGACTTCCCAACTTGTAGGCTGCCCTGTGAAATTCGGACTCGCCAATCCCCATGGTTGTGTGAGCCAATTCCTATAATAAATGGGATTTATCAGTGTTGTGTGTGTGTGTAATATAGGTAAATCCTGTCAGTTCTGCTGCCCATTAACACAAGGAGGTAAGGTAGTCTGCCAAGAATGAAGGGGGGGAGGGGGAGTTCGGTAGAATGGTGAAGATTTAGAAGTTCTGCCAATAATGGGTGACACAGTTAAATGCAGACACAGAGAACTGTCAGATACCACTGTAGGCGTGGCTGAGATCTGAGAACATGAATGGGTAGTAGTATTAATCCACTGGCTCTCTGATTACCCTATGCAGGGTTTTGAAAGTTGAGAAGCTATAACTTATTGGATGGCTTCAGGATAACAGAGCAGACTGGTATGAGGGAAGAAATAAAGTGATGAATTGTGGGTTCAGAGCTAGACGAAAAATTAAATGTAGCCAAGAGGTAGCAGGTGGAGAACACAACTGTGGATAAATAGCCCAGGGCAGCTGTTTTCAATCTTGGCTGCACATTAGAATCCCCTGAGGAGTTTTTTAAAATCCTGATGCCTGGGCCAATTAAACCAGAATCTCTAGGGGTGAGACCAGGCAGCAGTATTGTTTTAAAGTCCCCGAGGAGACTCCAAAGTGTAGTCAAAGTTGAGAACAACTGGCCCAAGAAACATAGATTCCAGTGAGAATAGAAGAGGGCCAAGGAGGAAATCCTTCGAAATATCAGTATGTATGGGATGGACGGAAAATGTGAAGCCTGCGAAGAATAAGGAGTGTGAGGATGGGAAAGTTATGAAAGAGAATGAATAGGTGCGCTCTCAATATAGTCTATATGCTTCCAATTACCATAAACTAAAATTCAGAACAACTGGAGAAATTCCCAAGTAAAAGCCCTATCCTTAGGGATTACTTCCAGTAGGCTTTTAAGTTATCACTGGCAGTGTAGCCTACTGGTTTAACAGCCTGGGCTGAAGGCAGTCTTGATTTCTGTCCCACATTCAATTTATGAGCTGTGTGTCCTTGAGCAAGTTATTTCTTTATCTCAAGTTTTAAAACAATGTGGATGACAGTACCTCACTCATAGGATAGTTGTGAAAAAAGATAAAGTCACAAAGTAAACATTAAAGAATAACTATTATCCTCAGTAATTTAAAAAACAAAACAAAAAAAACCCCCGCTAACTTTAAGGGTAACATTTTCTATCCAATGTAACTTCTCTGACTCTACCATACTTTGATTAGAGATCTAAAGATGCCTTACAACTAAACATTGAGGACTTACATGCCAAAATGGGAAGGACTGGGAACTCAGTTTTTAAAAGATTTGTTCATATATATTTAGGTTAAAATTATATCAAAAGTTAAAATTACCCTTGGTAATTGAACAAATTTAAAGCTCTATAGACATCCTCCAAAAATGATACAAGTACCAGAGTAAAGAACAATAAATATCACAAATTATTATCCCTTAAAAATGGTGTGTTACTGCTTCTTAACTGAGGTCTTTGAAGGAATAAAATGATCCTAAATCTTACATGAGCAATTTTTAGGAGAGAGCATAACAAATTCTCAATGTCATAAAATAAAACTGTAAATGGGGAACTAGAGTCACTCTCTCCCTAAAAAAAACGTATATTTATCACACTGATGCACTTAAGGCATCCTCACGTTCAAGGACAAGGAGGAGGAGGTGCTCACCACATGCTGCTACATGGCTGTACCTGCCAGCAGGGGGACAGGGCAGGAGGGCAGGTACCATCTGGGGTGCTTTCTCAGAGTAACTTAAGACCTGCTTATAGACCAAAAGGTTGTGAGGGATGACTCAATGGGCAAAAGAGAGAGACCTTCAGGGCTCCTGCTTTCCATTGTGATCTAGAAGGACATCTATTCAGGGAACACTTCAAAGAACTCCTGGCGATGGTAAGAAATATTCAGTGGTTCTGCTGGACTTTATAGCTGCAGTAGCTTGATGAATCCTAATTGCCTCTGCACAAGAGTTCTGAACTTTTGAACTGATGGGATGGCATTATTTTATCTTGGTTTTGATGTCCTAACATCCAGTCTCTAAAATTGTTTATTTTAGCTTATTATTTGTTTTTTAATCTTTTAGTCTTTTCTTTGAACACTTTTTTACTTTAATGGTTCATAACCATTGTTATATGAATTACTTTACTAAGCTCTTCACCTCAGGAAAGTGAGAAAGACACACAAATGTCACTCAAGGCTTCTCAGAGAGAATATGAATTCCGTGAGGGCAAAGTCTTCCTCCCTTATCAGCCTCAAATTGAGCTGTTTTTATAGTTCTGCTGTGTAATTCCTGACAGACTATCTGGTAAACCAGCTTATCTGATGGTAGAAATTTATTTCCTTTGCTCCACCCTGAAAACCATGCCACCAAGCTTGTTAATATTTCATGTAAAATTAAGCTGATGATACATCTGCATGCTCCGATATTCCCTACTTCACATAACCCATGCCGGCAACTTCCAATGGTTATAGGTTTTGGTTGTTGTCGTTACTTATGTTTGTGCTCTGGGAAGGCTATTACTTTATATTTATGATGGGTATAGATCATGACTAAAGTCATTTCCATATAGCACATGTCATTTCAAAGATGACTGCATTAAAATGGGCTTCATCAACCACACAAAGCATACCTCTGGTATAATCTTAAATCTGCTAATACTAGATTCCTTGTAGTGAGTTAGCATTAGGGGAATACACAAACTATTTCCACTGAACAGAAAAGAGGCTTATATACTACGGAATACAAAGAAGTCCACCACTATAGAAAACAAACAGGGGATTCTTTATTAATTAAAGTAATAATAAAACAACTCACTAATCCTTTGCTGACAATGACAGTCAGCCTTAGCATATGGGAAATGGATAAAGCATTATATTTTGTTGAGTGCAACTAAGAAAGAAACAGTCAAATGTGATTCCATGAAATAGTGCTTAAAAAACACAGGAGACCATCAAACATAATGTAAACTCCAAATCCACTCTTCACATTGTAAGTAAACTAAATGTACACAACCCATAAAGCTACCATTTTAAAACTGAACTAACTTTTTAACTATTTTGTGTACAAAATAAAAGCCTGTGGATAGATGACAAGGGAGGGATGGCACTCGCTGTCACCTGCATTTGTCAACCAACTCAGGATAGCCCTAGGCTCTATATTCCCCCAAAGTACAGGTCAAAATATAAAGATGATGTGTTGCAATGACAGGCTTCCCCTTGGTTTGGAAATTTTCAGATCTGGCTCAAATAAGGAATGTGAAAGTAAACATGTTGTTGGTATAGCCCTGTTTTTATATTAACCTGCAAATGGTTAGAAATAGTGAGATAAGGATTTCATTTGGGGGAAGCAGATTTGGCCCAGCGGATAGGGCGTCTGCCTACCACATGGGAGGTCCAAGGTTCAAACTCAGGGCCTCCTGACCCATGTGATGAGCTGGCTCACATGCAGTGCTGATGAGAGCAAGGAGTGTGTAGGGGAGCCCCATGTGCAAGGACTGCGCTCGGTAAGGAGAGCCGCCCAGCACGAAAAAAGTGCAGCCTGCCCAAGAATGGTGCCGCACACATGGAGAGTTAATGCAGCAAGATGATGCAACAAAATGAGACACAGATCCCAAGTGCTGCTGACTTAAGTGGACACAGAAGAACACACAGTGAATGGACACAGAGCAGACAACTGGCGAAGGGGGGGGGGCGTGGAGGAAGGGGAGAGAAATAAATAAAAAATAAATCTTTAAAAAAAAATTTCATTTGGTCCAATTAATTTAATCACAGTCCACAGCCATGGAAACCACCCCATATTCTGGCTATCTACCTCAAATCACAATGGCCAAATGAAACTGAACAAATAAACGAACAAAAATCCTCATTACTCCTGAAAAAAAAATATATTCAAAGATCATTCACTCAACAAATAACAGGCACTGAAGATACAATAGTAACACCAGCCCAACTCACAAAAGCTTACAATGTAATTGTGAAAAATGACAACTAAGTAGACATTTACAATTTAGATGGGTAAAAACAACATATGAAGGACATAAGAGGGGGACCCGAACCCAGCAAGAAACTAAAGTCTAAAATGATTTGAATGAGTCAGAGTTATAAAGAGGAAGAGAAAGAGAAGAAAAAAGGAAAAGAAGGAATGAATTATAAAGAAAGTACTTGATATATACAGGGGAATGTCAGTAATTCAATGTGGCTTAAGAAATAGGTAGAAGTGGGAACTGGATTTGGCTCAAGTGGGGTTTCAGCCTGACGTGTCGGAGGACCCAGGTTAAATCCCTGGGGCCTCCTTGTGAAAAAGAAAAGAAAGTGCGCCTGTGCGACAAACCAGTGCCCGCATGGTGAGCCAGTGCCCGCGCCACAAGCCGAGGGACCACGCAAGTGAGTCATGCAGCAAGATGACATGGCAAGGGAGAGACAGAGGGGAGATTCAAGGTGAAGCACAGCAGAGAAGGTACTGGGGTGGCAGAGGTAACGGGGAACCTCTTTCCACATCAGAAATCCCCAGGTTTGAAGCCCTGTGAATCCTAGAGGAGAAGGCAAAAAGAGAAGTAGGTACAGAAGATCACACAGTGAATGGACACAGCAAAAACAGCAGGGCAGGGAGGGGGAGGGGCAGAAAAAAAAAGAAATAGGTAGAAGGGGATATAATTCAGCTACTGCCAAGAGCTCTGCATGACTTGTTTAGTTTGCATTTTTACCTGAAGGTGGTGAGGAGCCACGGTAAGGTTTTTTAGTTTTTTTCTTTATTGGAGAAGTTGTGGGTTTAAAGAACAATAATGCATATAACACAGGATTCCCATTCACCACTCCACCACCAACATGTTGCACTGGTGTGGAATATTTGTTACAAATGATGATAGCAAAGTTTCATAACTGTACTTTTAACTAAAGTCTATGGTTTAACTTCTAAGCATATGATATGAGATTAGTACTCCAGAAGGATAAGGCTACAAGGAAAATAAAGTCAAAGGGGAGCAAGGCAGAGATAGCAGTAAGCAGAAATAGTTTTGATAATTTAGGGACGAGATATGGTATATGGAACTAATGTTGTAAGAAAAGGGGAGGATAATGAATCACCAGAAACATCATTGAATATTAAAACTGAATCACAGGGGAACAGATGTGACTCAGCGACTGGGCTCCCAGATATCAACCATATGGGAGGTCCATGGTTCAATTCCCCGGGCTTCCTGGTGAAGGCAAGTTGGCCTAAGCAGAGCTGGCCCACAAGGCGAGCTGACCCAAGCAGAGAGCTGGTGCAGTAAGATGATAAAACAAAAAGACACACAGAGGAGAGACAATATGAGATGCAGATCAGGGAGCAGACCAGAAGGTCCCAGGATCAGTTCCCCGTGCTGCCTAAAGAGAAGACAAGCAGACATACAAGAACGCATAGCAAATGAACAGAGAGAGCAGACATTGGGGAGATAAATAAATCAATCTTAAAAAAAATAAACAAACCCCGAATTACAATTTTCATTTTGTTTGTCAAAGGTATCACACTATTGTCCAATTCGATATCTAGTTTCTGGCAGGTGCTATACCACAGTTATCCTGGTGTACTGAGTATTTAACTTTCATTCAAAAGCTATGACTCATTAGAAAAGTTAGAAAAACCTTATTTGCAGAAAGCAGAATTAACTTTAAAAAAATCTGGGAAAATGGACCTTTGCTTGACTAGTAGGTAGCTAATAGTTATGGATAATAAAAAGTATTTCCTCAGTCAACTAATAGAAAAGATAAGCCTGCCACAAAGCATTAGGCCATTATGCATAGAGGGAGAAAATGATAATCCTGGGGGTAGGGTTGGAGAGAGAGAAGAGAAAAGGAGAGGAGGAGGTATCTTGCTTAGATAACCAATAACATGGTTTCTAAAAAGGGAAGCCAACAATGGTCCAGGCTTTTGAAATTTCACCTCAGCCCCCTAAAAGCTAGTATGGAACCACACTAGCTCTCACAAAAGCAACGACTCACAAAGGCCATTTAATTTACTCTATCCACTGAGGCTCTAATTATTAGTTATTTTTAGAAATTAAAAATCTTGGGGCTAGGACCCTTGAATTTCAAATGTTCTAATATGATGTTAACTTCCACATTACAGACAAAAATCCTACAAATGTCTGCCATCTAAAATACATTATAAAACAACCAAGTATCAGTAAAATATTAAAACTGGAAGGAAGCAAAGTAATACAGAGATACCAGCGAGTAATGAGTTTCAAAAGCATTAAAAATAATGGTTTTCTAGTTTATAAGTCAACCCAAATTTTAAAATCCCAGGTCCAAAAAGGCCATTATTGGGGACAACTGAAAAAACTGGAATATGGACTGCAGGTTTTATTTCAATACAAATTTCTTGAACTTGTTAGGTGGTTACATAAGTGAGTGTGCTTGTTCTCAGGAAATGTACATGGAAGTAAGTATTAAGTGTTAGAGGAGCATATGCAACCTAGTCTCAGATGTTAGGAAAATGAATAAACAGATGATAGATGGATAGATAGAATAATATAACAAACATAGAAAATGCTAATAGTTGGTAAATTGGGTGTCTGAGTGAAGGGTACGTTAAGAGTTCTATGTGTTGTTTCTGTATTATTTTTTGCAACTTTCCCATAAATTGGAAGTAATTTCAAGTTTTTTTTTTTTAATTACAGGTCTGTAGGAATTATGAGAAGTCTGTGAAATTGGAACAAATAACTTCATTGAACAATCAGTTCTTTGTAGTAAATAAATTCTGCTCCATTTTTAATGCTGGCCAGTGCTTCATTCTTGCCTCATTTTAAGGAAATACAAAAAAGCACTGAATCTACATTAACTAGATACTATTATACATTTATGCACTGCATTTCTTTTACTTTATTAAAATAATCAACTGTTTTTTAATGTTTTATAATTTTTCCAGTAATTTTATTAAAATATTTGTATTACGTAAATGATTTTAAGGATCCCAAAGTTTATGCTCCTTAATCTGACAAACAGATAAGAAATCATAAAAGTTTTTTGAAAATAGACTATTTCCACCAGTTTGCAAGCACAAGTTTTTGGGTTTTTTTAGAGGTAGAGTATCAAGATCTGCTTGTTTCAATTTATTTATATTTTTGTCTTATTCCAAAAAGGATTTGAGGGAGCATACAGCATATTGAGAAAATATATTTTCAGTAAAATACAGAATATTTAGCAAAGTATTTTTACCAAGATATTGTTGCCTAGGTTCTCTCCTTGCTTTTCAAAATGTTAAGGGGTCAAATTTGCAATTTTACTAAATACATAAGGAGTGGGGTGAAGCCTCAGCTCTTTGCTTGAAAGCAACACATATTAAACTGGGAGGTATCTTCAATGGGAGAGGCATCAAATTTTTTGAAGGTGGGACCAGAAGGTACTTACCAAAAAAAAAAAAAAAGGTAAAACTTAATTTATATATAATTAAGTTATTGATTATTTGCTTTATGTTCAAGTATCCATTTCAAAAAAAGTATTCTAAGGATTCCTTTAGTTAGCAAGCCACTCTAATCTGTATAAAATAACTGCATTTCCTTTATTTTCACAAAAGTTTTCACAACCAGTTGCTGCCAATAAAAAAAAGTAACTTTTGGGGAAACAAAAAAATTAATAAAAAGTCTTTCTATAGTATCTCAACTAAGCTAATCCTTTCCAGTATCCTCAAAAAAGTATTTTAATAAATAAAAGTATTTTAAGAAAACTTTGTTGCTTATCATTAAACACAAAATAACTTAAAACAATTCCGGAATTGTCTCAAGTCGATGAGTATGAACATTCCAAAACAGTTGGTTATTCAGAACATTAGGGTACACCAATAGTATTCATTTTAATTAAAAATGATGGCTTTATCATTATGTTTATATAATAGGGGAAGATATATCATGGTCCCACATGGAAAGAAGTCAATTTCTCTAAACTTCAGCCATAAACTTAACATAACTCCAACTAAAATGTAAAAGATCACCTTTCCTTCATAAAAGATTTTGAGCTTCATCTTTAGTAAAAATGTTGAAGATGTTTAAAAAAAATTTTTTTAATGTTGAAGAGCCAAAAAATTATGCAAAAGAATTAGTAGGGACTTGCTGCACCAGTAATAAGGTAATAAAAGGTCAACTAAGGTCATAAAACTTCATTAATTTAAACAGTGAATGCTGGTACAAAAATAATAGATCTATGAAATAGTGCCAAGAGCCATGAAACATATCCAAGTACAAATAATTAAGTCTATAATAAAGATAATATTTCAAAAACAGTTAATCATATGATTCAAAAAATGATTTTGGGACAGGTGGCTAAATATTTAAGTAAAACAAGAATTAGACCTATAGATCTAAGTAAAGTGAATTAAAAAGTAAAATGTAAAAAAACAAGGAAGAAAAAAGTTCTACAAGACAGGCTAACGCATATAAATTGGGATAAGAGGAAAGATATAAAAATTAATCAGAGTCAGAAAACATTTTTAAAAGTCTTGGCTATCTAAAGCACACACATTTTTCTCCATGTTAAATTTACGTACAAAGTTGAAAGACAAAAAAACAGACTGGAAAAAATTGCAACCCATGACAGATATCAAATAAACAATCTTCATATAAAGAGAACTTGAAAATCAAAAAGATGAATGTAGCAATAGGCTGCAGCACATGCAAAAGATTATGAATATGTAACTTACACTAAATGTAAACACATAAGAACATATGAACCTGTTTGACAGAACTAGTAATTAAATGTAAATTTAAAAAGGAAAACAGTAAAAGGCCTGATACTTGGTGTTAGCTGAGAACCAGCATACAATGTTATAGGGATTATGAATAGATATAACCTTTCTATAAGGCAATACTGTATCAGTTTAAAATGTGCACCATTCTGGCCCAACAATTCCCCTTTCACAAATGCAAATCAAGAAGATCACCTGTCAAAGATGTATGCATAAGAATTCATTAGCATGTGTAATCTTGATGAACTGAAAGCAACCTAAATGGTCATCAATAATAACAACAATGAATAAATATTAGTATCTCATAAACTAGAATACCATGCATCTATTTAAAATGATGCAGAGCTCATACACTGACATGGTAAAATTGTCATGACATTTACACAGAAGCTCTATGCAAGCAGGGGCCTTGGGTGTCTTTTTCTTTGCTCTCACTTCCAATACTAGGCACAGTGCCTTGCTCAGTAAGTATTTGTTAGACAGATGAATTTCAGAACAATAATAATAATATGGTCTCGTTTTCTCTCTCTCTCTCAAACACAAAAAGAATTAAAATTGGAAGGATGGTCACAAAAGGTTAATAGCATAGTAGAGTTTGGTGTGTGTGTGTGTGCGCGCGCACATGTGTTTAACTTTAATTCCTCTCTATTGTCTCAATTCTTTATACAGTAAGCACTTTTTAGTTTTATGACTGGAAAAAGTTAAAAAAAATTTAAAGAACTCATACATTTACGATGAACTCTAGAATATATTCAGTGACTACAGCTCACAAATTTCCAAAACTAAAATCAACAGTATCCAAGAAGCAAGTTTTCTTCCACCTCCAAAGAAATGCCAGTGTCTTGAACAATGTAGCATCTTCCTTCTGTACCAGGAAATGTTACAATATACAAATAAAATGCAAATTTCCAGAAGGAAAACATTTTTTTCCCTGTAGTATAAAGGGGTAAAAAACTAAAAATGAGTCATTTTTTAAAGTGCTCCCCTCTCCTCTACTAACATATACCTGTATCCCAGTTGGTGGTAAAGATTACTATACACAGCGGGTTTTTCTCTGGCTCGAATACCAAGTGAATTCACATCAGTAAGGTGCTGTGTGATTCACGTTGACATTTAAACAACTGAAATATCAATATTAGCCATACCCTTGAGTGGGTGGTATATGGGAATCCTACAGAAGAGCATGATTGCTTTTGTAAGTTCACAACCTCTGTAATAAAAATATATTTCAAAATATTATAGGGTGGGTTGGGGGGAAAATACACCAAATGTAAGATAGGGACTATAATTAGTAGTAATATTTTTATGATGCTCTTGCATAGTTTGTAACTAAGGTTTCACAACAATGCAAGGTGTTGGTGGAAGGGTGATGCATATGAGATCCCTAAACGATGTTATGCATGTTTATTGTGTAAGTTCACAACTTTTACTACACTTATTGTTACGTGTGTTCATGTATGAATGATATACTTCAATAAAAAATATTTTAAAAAAAAATTTAATTAGCCACACACTCTCTGTCACTATCTAATCACTGCTTTATATTACTAATGGGTTTTAGCATTATCTGAAACTACCTCGTTTAGATGTTATCTTGTCTCTCCCCCTCTAGAATGTAAGCTCCATGAAGACAGAAAATTCCATTCTGCTTAGCACTATTGTCCTCGGCACAAAAACAATAACTGGCATCAGGTAGGCCTCGAGGAGTACTTGTTGAATAAATAACGAAAAGATGGGGATGGGGGTGCGAGTACAAATCTAAGCAAGACAATAAATGTGAAACCGCGAAAAGATAAAGCCACACTGAGACAAAGGTACAGCTGACACGACTCAAAGCTATCCACCGGCTCGGCTCGAAGGTTTGGTGCACCTATGTCAAGGCGGACAGGTGTTGCACACCCATCTAAGCGCACACTCTTTCAGGAAGAAGGAAATCCACGGAGAGGTTGGCTGGTAGCTGTGTGTGGCTCCCCAAGAGTGAAACAATCATCACCATAACAGAAACGGGGCCCTCGTCGAGAGGAAAAACAGTACACCATCCATCCTGGCCCAGATGAAAAACCACCACGAATTCCCAGTACAATCCAACCAAGTAAGCAAGCCACCTTCCGCCGGGCACGTAAGCCGAGCAGGCTCCTTTCCCCGGCAGTGCGGTCTCCGGCAGCCCAGCACCCCCCTCATTCACCACACACTTTTCCTCCCAAGGACCCCACCCCCAAGCAGGTCCGAGGGGAGACAGCATGGGGGAGAGTCTCAGAATTCGCTTTCCCCACCTGAGCCCAGCCCCCTCCAGAGCGCAGCCCTCCCCCACCCCCACCTCGCGCTCCTGCTGCCCCTCACTCACGAGTAGATGATGGACATGAAATGCATCAGCCACAGCACCAAGAAAAGGACGAGCCCGAAGACGGCCATTCCCTCCTGGGCCAGGTCCAGCAGCGCCATCCCCCGGCCCGCCAGCCCGGCCCGGCCCACTCCGCCGCCGCCGCGGACAGCGCTCCCGCAGAAGGAGGGCTGGGTGGGCGCCGGGAGCGGGGACGCGGGAGGGGAGAGGAAGGGGCGGAGAGGGGTGGGGGCGGAAGGGGCGGGCAGGGCCTGCGCGCCCCCACAAGCGCGGTGTCCTCGGCGCGCTCGCGGCTGCGGGCCCTGCGGTGGCCGGGCTCGGGGTCAGGGCGGCCGTGCCCCCGCGCTCCGGCTCGTCTCCCCAGGCCCTCCTGGCCGCCGGCCGGACCGTGCGTGCCCGCGCCCCCACCGCGCCAGCGCCCAGCCGCCTCGCCCCCGGCTCCGGGCCGCACCGCCGCCCGCCTCGCTCCGCCGCCGCAGCTCGCGCAGTAGTGGAAGCCGGCTGCTCGCGCCCTGACTCCCCGGCGCGCCCCGCCCTCCCCAGCCGCGGCGCCCGCCCCTTCGAGGGGCGGTGCGCGCCGCGCCCCTCCGCCCGCGCGCGCTCGCTGCGTCACCGTCGCCGGGGTGCCCGAGGGCGCCTTGTCCCGCCGGCTGCCGGAGGCGCTTTCCCCGGGCTCCTCTCTCTGCTCGCCGCCGCGCGTTGCGGAGGGCCGCCCGGGCCCGCCGCCCGGCTCTCCTGGCTCCTTCCGCGGCCCCGCAGGACCCTGGGTCCGGCTCGGGGGCTGCTCTCCCTTTTTCCGGCGCTGCTGCTCTGGGCGCCCCATAAAAGACGTGGAGTTCCGGGCACCCGGCGGGGCTTGACTCGCAGCCCAGTTTCCAACGCCTAGGCCGCAGCTTCCCCTCCGGTCTTTGCTTGGAGGGGTTTAGGGCCTTCTGGCAGCCACTGCCCGGCGCGTTCCCTCCCTGCGCTTAAAGCCGTGGAATCTAGAATCAAAACCGACCTGAGGGTAATATAATCTCCGTGCGCTTTACAGATCTCTAAGCACCTAGAGACAGTGTGTAACATAAAAGAAGTATTTAAGGTCAAGCCGTAAGGAATCAAGGACTATTTCAGTCCCTGAGCTTTTGTTGTCTAGTATGGTAGCCACTAGCCACATGTGGCTGGCTGCTGTAATATGGCCTATTCATGAATTCAGACTTACTTAATTCTATATCCAAGTTTGCCTAGTTTCCAGAAAGCCAATTAAGCTCTATAGGCTTTGAATATTCAGGAAGCATAGTGAATGTGTATTCGAACTTACATCCAGAGAGAGTATGGGCGATATGCTAATTCAAGCTTACCCGGAATGGGGGCGATATGTTAATTCAAGTTTACCCGGAATGTGGGCGGTATGTTAATTCAAACTTACCTAGTATCCAAACAAACCTCTAAAACTAAGAAGCTAACAAAGACAGTCCCTTTTGCATGAAAGCACTGCTTGACACGCCCCCTATTCTCAGAGATTTCTCTTGTCCTGTCCTTCAATACTGCAATCACCGACTTCTCTCTCCTACAATTGAGCACTTGAAATGTGGCTAGTCTGAATTGAGATGTAAAAAACACACTGCATTTCAAAGACCATTCATTAATAAATTTATATTGATTATATGTTGAAATGGTAACGTTTTGGATATATTGGTTTAAATTAGATATAGTGTTATAATTAATTTCACTTTTTAAAAAAAATTGTGACTAATTCCTAGAAATTACAGGTGCGGACAGAACTGCTGTAAAGTGGAAAGAAGTATCAGTTTGGAAAGTATGGAAACTTATTTATTCAAATTTTGAATCAGTTCAGGAGGGAGTTTAATCTAGTACTTAATGTTTCTATTTGTTTCTTTAGCCTAAAATGAGTTTATATTGTTTTCTGTTAAAACAGTGTTTATTATTTTAAGTGATTTCCTTTTAAATAATCCATTACCTTCCTTGAGAGATTTCAGAATTGAATTTTGAAAAGCAAGGTGTTTATTTTATTAATCTGATTTATTGTAGTTAATACTGAGTGAATGTGCTATCTCGATCTAACATAGAATGATGAAACTGCAATCAGAAGAGTTTAATGTCCATATTGAGACATCTCTTTTTTTGGCCACATTAAAACACTAGGAAAGGACAGTGCTTAGAAACCAAATTCCCATTGTTGAGTGTTACTGATTGATAAAGTTATAGCAGGACAGAATGCTAACATTGAAATATTGCAAAAGGAAAATTTTATATGTCATTATTGTAGTTTATCAATTTTAAGATGCACTTTAAAAAATACTTTAAACATTTTAAATTTCTGAAATGGAAATACATCTCACAGTCAGTGGTTCTTACAATTAATTGACAGGTATTTTTTCCTCTTACTGATCTATAAAATAAAAAGTTCATCTTAGTGATACATAAAATAATGGTGCATCTTGTAATTAAGAGCTTCTTAAATATGATGAAATACAGCAATTGCTGTATTTAAGCATTTTGCTACATTCTCCATTTTTCCAGTGTTTTTGGCACCTTACAATAAAGCATTGTACACAGTATGATCAATAAAATAGAAAGGTGAAAGCAGATATTCTTGAGTTAACAGAATTGTTATAGTTGAGTATAAGTAAATTAACCATCATCTACATTATCTTTAGCCTAAACTGTTAATACATCTCTCCAAACTTAGTTGGTGATTTTAAAGGAACAGCTTTAGAGTGTGTAAATCTAACCTGTAGATAGTTGTGCCTTCCAGAGTCTAAATTTCTGCCATATAGTGCAACAGTACAGGAATTGCTGGCCTCACTCTGCAGTTAACATTTTTTTTTTTTTTTGGTGCTCTTGGTTTAAAGGACCCTTTCTTTTAGAAAAAAAAAAAATCCAAGTTCAGGGCTTTTTTTTCAGTGACAATACAGTAACATTGGTATATATTAGAATTTACGCATAAGGAGAAATGTTTTTAGAGGCAGAGTCTAATGTGACTAATGGCATAGATATTTTGGAGTTTATAAAACCTTGAGAAAGGAATTAAAAATGTCTGGTTCAGACCACATTATTGAAACACATTTTTGGCATAAACCAAGCCCAAATCAAAATATTTTAATTATAGCTGATTCCAAACTGAAACTGAATGGAAATTGTATTGGTTCAAGTACCCTGTCCCAGAAAAGAAGGGAGCAGGAGACTGGGAGAATACAGGTACATAAGTTACTTCAGAGGAACAAAACAATTGAATTTTGGCAACCTGACACTTTCAGTTACATTGTACCTGAATGCTTATTTTTTAAAATTTGTATTACATTTTTAAGAGTTGTTACATTTCAACTAATTGGGATTTTTAAATTTAGGTTGTGTGTAAGAAAAACATCTATGATGTGATATTTCTTATTTATTTCTCTCACCTCCCCGTCCCCCCATTGTCTGCTCTCTGTGTCCATTCACTGTGTGTTCTTTTGTGTCCGCTTGCATTCTTGTCTGCAATACCGGGAATCTGTGTCTCTTTTTGTGCGTCATCTTGCTTCATCAGCTCTCCAAGTGTACAGCGCCACTCCTGGGCTGGCTGTGCTTTTTTTGTGCAGGCAGCTCTCCTTGTGGGGCGCACTCCTTGCACGTGGGGCTCCCCTATGCAGGGGACACCCCTGCGTGGCATGGTGCTCCTTGCATGCATCAGAACTGCACGTGGGCCAGCTCACCACATGGGTCAGGAGGCCCTGGGTTTGAACCTTGGACCTCCCATATGGTAGGTGGAGGCTCCATCAGTTGAGCCAAATCTGCTTCCCTGTACTGATTTCTTTAAACTCTGTTTTTTAATATTGTTGAACTTTCTACAATAAGCATTATTGCTTTTATAATGAAAATGATAGGGTTTTTTTTCTTTTTTGCAAAGGAGTTATCACTGATGAAAACCATGTAGGATTTTTGTAATTTATCTTTCAAAATTAATGTGGGCTCCCCTCAAAAAAAATATTATTGGAAATTCTCTAAGTGCCTAAATAAGTGGGATAAATAGTTTGCCATCAGATTTCAGGACTTTGCACCTTGTAGCACTCAGATATTTATTGAATGATTGAATAAACAAACTCACATTGACAGAATTTACTGGAAAAATTGCCCAGCTTTATCCATTGTTTATAAATACTTTTAAAATGGTATTCCTTTGTGGGGGGAAACAAAATACACACTAATGACCTCATTCCTCTTTCCTTTTAGAAAATTATGCCACAAAGTTGGAGTGAGTGAGGGTATATATCAGTTCACCTAATTATAACCTGTAGATTTACTCCAAAGCCCATGCTCAACAGTACAATGAGTAAGCAGCATGATTTTTGTGTAACTTTTGGGCATATTTTCCATCTTTGTCATCATTACAAAGAATCTTTTCATATAAACTTTTAAAGATCACAATTCAGTTCCTTATGGTTCATTTGTTATTTTTAAAGATAGCTATATTGTAAATTTTCAACCCAGAGAGAGGGAGGAAGGGACAGAGGGAGGAAGGAAGGTCCTACAGAAATTGATTAGATTTGAACTTTCAAAACCAAGGTTAGAATCAATTGATCGGATATTTGTTTTGCTAATGCCAATAGAAACAATAATTCCTGTCTTTTGTATTCTAAGCATGTTTAGAATTGGTAGAAAAATACCTGATCAGTTAAGCCCACCTGCTTACCTTATATTGGCTTTGTTTCATATTATATGGTATCTTTGTAAAAGTACGATACTCTATTGCAGTGAACAGCCTTCAGGTGATGCAAAGACTGAATGCAAATTATCAGTTCAAGGCCAGATCTTGTTGATAAACTACAGGTTTATCTATGGGGGTGTAGTCCAGGGGAGTGCCCAGAGTTCACTAGAGTTCATGTTATTCTTACCTGGTTTGCTAACTCACATCCAAATAACTAACTAAAATGGTTTGCCACATTCTCATTTTTATTTTTGTTGTTGTTTCTTTCTTTTTCTTTTTTCTTTTTTTATTTGTCATTTTTATTTTTAAATTTCATATTTAATCTTGTTTTAGTCCATAGTTTGCTAGGTTGAAACACTAATGTTCATTCTTAAAAGAAGATTTCCAAATATGTACCTTGTGAATATCAACTATTATCTATTTCAAACTCTGGGAAATGTCTTTATTTTTTAGACTGATAGTTATGACTCAAGCAATTCTGTTTATTTATTAAAGGTCATAATGTTAAAACTTTCATGTAGACTGTGTGTGTGTAAACAAACCTGGTAAGTTTATTTCAATGAGAGAGGCTGACATTTATTGAACACCAGTTATGTGCCAGGCAAATTCTTCAAGTGTTACCTTGATTTTCACAAAAGTACTGGAATGTATAATTGAAGGCCAAAAAGATGGTATACTCCCTGGGTATAATATATTTGATAAGTGAGGGAGCTTGGATTCAGGTCTGACTCTAAAACCAAGACTTTTATAAAACAAGTACAATATTGAGCTATTTAACAATATGTAGTCAATGTTCAATCTTCAAAATTCAGATTGCAAGGTAGATTTTTGCCTAACATTGTTTAGACAGTGTCAACCAGGGTTTTGTATAAGTCAGTTTCACTATCTGAGACATAGGGAAGTACATTAACATGTTTTTCTGCTAAGATACACTGGCAATTTAAATATCTCACTTTTCCCATTACCGCATCCTTTGCTTCAGGTAAAATAAATTTGATGAAATAAAACTGTTATTTCAGAACAACAAAGAAAAGTAGAAGAATTAAAAACAAAGATGTTTTTCTTAAGTGCTTTCTTATACAATAATTCAGGAGTGCCAATAAAATCTGTTTCTTACTGTATTATTTCATAGGGTTGCCAACAATATGATTAAAATGTGAGTTTAACTTTTATTAAGGAACAAAGTCTGGTGAGATAAACTAGTTGTCCTGGGTTTAAGATTTCTATATAAATTACCTTCTATTTTAAGACTTCTTTCTCTTAGGATTTAGTATATGAATCGTAACAGACTATCCATTAAACACAGACTGTGAAAGACTGGCTGGGTTTGAATCCCAGGTCTACCACTTACTAGCTGGGTGACCTAGGCAATCCACAGAACCTCTCTTGTCTCAGTTTCCTTATCTATAAAGTGGGAATGATAATTGTACCTAATTTATAGGATTGTTTTGAAGACTAAACAAGTTAACATATGTAAAATATTTAGAACAGTTCTAGGTATATTCTGTACAATTTCATCTAGATCAGGGTTTCCTAACCAAATCTAGGTTTGAGGGGGTCCCTTGAGCTTGCATTGTAAATTCAGAAAAACATTATTCTTCTAGGAACGTGTTGGTATGGGTGTGATATATTTAATACACAGTATAATGTGGACTCAGTATGATTTTTATTTTGATGTAACATGTTCTGAGTGTGGTGGATAACTGCCTGCAAAGATTGGTAACAGCCTGCAAAAAGGTTGGTAAGGATTGCAGAGATGGTTTTATAATGCCGTGGGAAAACTCTCATTTCTAAATGTTTGCCGAAAACGACTGTTTGAACAGATGTTGATCCATGTTAGGTTATCAGATATTGAAATTATGGGAAAGTTGTAAAACATAATTTTGAATAACCCTAAAATTTAATTTAAAGACATGCCGATGTTGAGTGTCATAAAACTATCTGCTGCTACATTCTGAGAAGGGGCCTGTGGTTTTCACCTGACTGGCAAAGGGGCCCGTGGAACAAAAAAGGTTAAGAACCCCTGATCTAGATCACTAGTTTTCTACATTTGTCCTTTTACTGCTTTCTACCCATAAAAAAATTATATTTATTGCATTGTAATGCAGACAATTGTCTAAACTAGGACATTTTTATTTTATTTTATTATTTATCCCCACCTTGTCTCTTGCTCACTGTCTGCTCTGTGTCCATTCACTGTGCATTCTTCTGTGTTTGCTTGTCTCCCTTTGTTGCGTCATCTTGCTGCACCAGCTTCCCCGTGGGTGTGGCCCATCAGCTCCCTGCAGGGGCAGCCCAGCTTGCCTTTCTTTACAAGGAGGCCCTGGGAAGCAAACCCAGGGCCTCCCACATGGTAGACGGGAGCCCAGGCAGTTGAGCCACATCCGCTCCCCTAAACCAGGACACTTAACCATCAATTTAAGAGAACTGTTATAGACTAGGACAGTGCTAGGCAAATTTAAGTGGCCACACCCTATTTTAAAGGACATGGGTGTGGGCATGGTTCTACCAGAGCTCCTATTTAATTTTTCTGTAACAGTCTTGACTCTTTCATTCTCTGTGTTAATTTTGCTTTTAAGCTGACTTCCCTCATGGTTGTAAAGTACCTGCCAACAATTATCTGTACCCCTTGGTTTTCCTTTCACATCCAGGGAAAGAGAGATTGTGTTATTATGTGCAAGGACCTAACAAAAATCTTAAACTCGCCCTCCCCCCCCAATTTGGGGCAAATAAGTAAATTTGCCAATTTACTTATTGGCAATGGCAATGGCAAGACTGGAATGGCCAAAATAGTACGCATTGGAACTGATAGTAAGGATAATCCCATCCAAACTGGCTGCCAGCTACACAAGGGATAGGGAAAATAGAATTGGAGAGATAACCTTGACACCCACTACAGAGATTTTCCCCCAAATTGGGAAATTCTAGTAAGTCTTAACTATGAAAGACTCCAAGTAACCTCTTCCAGCTTTTTTTTAAGCAAGTTTTATTGAGATTTAGTCATACTCCATAAAATCTCACAGTATAATCACAGAATTGTACAGCTATTACCATCTAAATTCAGAACATTTTCATTAACCAAAGAGAAATCCCATACTCCTTGGTAGTCACTCCCCATTTCCCCCTAAACCCTGGCAACCACTAATCTAATTTCTGTCCCTATAGATTTGCCTATCCTGGACATTTCATTAAAAATGGAATCATGCAATAGGTGGCCTCTTGTGACTGTTTTCTTTTACTTAGCAAATGTTTTTAAGGGACATCCATGTTGAAGTATGTATCAGTATTTCATTCCTATCTATTTGACAATTACTATTCCACCAAATGAACATACCACATTGTTTATCTATTCATCTGTTGATGATGGGCATTGGGTGTTTCCATTCTTTGGCTATTATGAATAATGCTGTTATGAACATTCATGAACAGGTTTAGACATATGTTTTCATTCTCTTGGGGACATATCTAGGAGTTCTGGATTGTATGTTGTTTCAGTTTCTCAGCTGCTAAAACAAATACCAGACGGGGGTGGCTTAACAACTAGAATTTATGGGCTCATGATATCAGAAGCTAGTAGGCTTGCTTCCTCTCAGGTAGACATCTTCTGACCGGCCAGAAGTCTTTGGGTCCTTTGGCTTTTCTGTTACATGACAATGCATGTGGCTGCGTCATCTTCTTTTCTTCTCCTGACTTCCAGCTTTTTGTTTTTCACGTGGTTTTTCTCTCTGGTCTTCTCTATAAGGACTCCAGAAATAGGATTAAGACCTATCCTGATTCAGTCAGCCACATCTTAACTAAAAATAACATTTTCTAAAGGTCTTCTTTACAATGAATTCACACCCATAGGAATGGATTAAAATTAGGAATATGTCTTTCTGGGGTATATAACTCCAAACCCACATATATGGTAACTTTATGTTTAACTATTGAGGAATTTCCAGACTTTTATCCAAGATGGCTGTACCATTTTACATTCTCACCAGCAATATATTGAATTCCTATTGCTCTACAACCTCAATCACACTTGGTATAGTCACCCTAGTAAATGTGAAGTGGCCTTGACTTGTGTTTCCCTAATGGCTAAGGATGTTGAGTATTGTTTCATGGGCTTATTGCATATCTTCTTTGGAGAAATGTCTATTCAGATCTTCGTCCATTTTTTTATTTGGGCTTTCATTTTTTCATTATTGAGTTGTAAGTGTTCTTTATATATTCTAGATACAGGTTCCTCATCATATATATGGTTGGCAATTTTTCTCCCATCCTGCAGGTTGTCCTTTCACTTCTTGATGGTGTCCTTCGAAGCACAAAGCTTTTCATTTGATGAAGAACAATTTATCTATTTTTTTCCTCTTGTTGCTTGTGTGTTGGTGTCATAGCTAAGAAACCATTTCCTAATTCAAGGTCATGAAGACTTACTCCTATGCTTTCTACTGAGAGTTTTAAGGGCTTAGCTCTTATATTTAGGTCTTTGGTCCATTCTGAGTTAATTTTGCACACTGTGTGATATAGGAGTCCAACTTTATTCTTTTGCATATGTGTATTCACTGGTCCCAACACCACTTGTTGAAGAGACTATTCTTTCCCTATTGAATGGTCATGGAATCCTTGTCATAAATCAGTTGGCCACAGATATCTGGTTTTGAGACTCTCAATTCCATTCCATTGATATATATGTCTATCCTTACGCCAGTATCATGCTGTCTTAATAATGGTAGCTTTGAAGTAAGTTTTGAAATCAGGAAGTTGTGAGTCCTCTAACTTTTTTCAAGATTATTTTGGCTTTTCTGGGTCCTTCGAGTTTCCTTATGAAGTTTTGGATCAGCTTGTTAATTTCTGCAAAAAAAAAAAAGGCAACTGGACTTTTGATTGCAGTTGCATTAACTCTGTAGATTAATTTGAGGAGTATTGCCATCCTTCTAATATTATGCATTCTAATCCACGAACATGAGATGCATTCCCATTTAGTTTGGGTCTTTTAAATTTTCTCTCAACAATGTTTTATAGTTTTCAGTATACAGGTCTTGCATTTATTTTGTTAAATGTATTGCTAATTATTTTATTCTTTTTAATACTATTTTAAACGGAACTGTTTGTTTTAATTCCAATTATTGATTGTTCATTGTTAGTGGTGGTGAATTGAATTGTGTGCCTCAGTTTGGACATGTTCCTGATCTTGGTCCACATCCTGGTGGGCAGAGACTCCTTGAAAATAAGATCTCTTCAAGATGCTACTTCAGTTAAAGTGTGGCCCGACCGAACCAAGTTGGGCTTTAATCCAGATTACTGGAGTCTTTTATAAGGAGAGGGAAAATCAGATGGAGAGAGAAGCTTCAGGGAGCAGCCAGAAGCTGGAAGTCAATGGAAACTGGAGGAGAAAGGAGAAAACCACTATGTGCATTGCCATGTAACAGAAAAGTCGATGAATCCCAAAGATACCAACCTAGGGAGGAAGTGTGCCTTCTAGTCTCTGAAACCACGAGCCAATATACTCTTGTTGTTAAGCCAATCCATTGTATTGTATGTGTTTTAGCAGCTAAGAAACTAAAATATTTGTCTAGAAAATGCAATTGATTTTTGTATATTGATTTTTGTATCCTCAAACTTGTTGAACTCACTTAATTGTAATAGCTCTGTTTAGATTCCTATGGATTTTCAATATACAGATCTGCCTTATGCAAATAGAAGTAGTTTTACTTCTTCCTGTCCTATCTGAATGCCTTTTATTAATTTATTTTTGCCTAATTCCTGACCCACTCCTCAAGTACAATGTTGATGTTAGCTGTAGTGTTTTTGTAAATGTCCTTCATCAGGTTGAGGAAATTCCTTTATATGCCTAGATTAAGTCCTTTCATCATGAAAGGGTGTTTGGTTTTGCCACAAGCTTTTTTCTATACCATATGGTTTCTGTTCTTTAATGAATACGGTGTAAATATAATATATTAAATTGATTGATTTTTCTGTATTGAACCAAACTTGCTTCCCTAGGGTAAGTCCTACTTGGTCATGGTATAGAATCTTTTTAATATCTTGTTGGATTCAATTTCCTAGCACTAAAGACTACTTTCAGGGATCATTTCTATAGTTAGTCAATTTGCTAGCATTTTGTTGTGAATTGTAGCATCGATGTTCATAAGGGATATTGATCTGTAATTTTCTTTTCTTCTTTCTTTGGGTTTGGTGTCAAGATAATAGTGACCTCTTAGAATGAGTTGGGAACAGTACCCCCTCTTAATTTTTGGAGAGTTTTGGGAGAATTTGTCTTAATTCTATAAATGCTTGGCAGACTTCACCAAGTGAAACTATGGCCCTGGGCTTTTTTAAGGTGGTGTTTGTTTGTTTGTTTTTAATGTACTTATTAAATTTCTTTACTTCTTAAAGGTCTATTCAGATTTTCTATTTCTTCTTGAATCAATTTCAGTATTTTGTGTGTTTCTACAAATTCACCCTTTTCACTTTTCACCTAGCGTATTAGTCAGGGTTCTCCAGAGAAACAGAATAGACAGTATATGTGAAAAATTTATTATAGGAATTGTCTCACACAACTATGAGGATTGGCAAGTCTGAATTCCATAGGGCAGGCTACAGGTTGAAAATTCCAATGAAGAAGTTGTTGAATTCCCCAGGAGAAGCAGGCTGGTTGAAGTAGAGATAGAAATCTTCCTTTCTGATTACAGGAATCGTTATCTCTTGTTTTAAAGCCTCCAACTGATTGGATGAGGGAACTCTTCTCATTGCTGAAGGCAAGCTCCTATGTTGATTGTAGATGTAATCAGCCATAGATGCAATCAACTGACTAATGATTTAAGTCCATCTTGTTTGACCAAGCAACTGGATACCATAGCCTAGCCAAATTGACACATGAAATTAACAGTCACATGTAGATTATCTAATTCATTGATGTACAGTTGTTTATAGTATTCCATTATAATCCTTTTTTTTTAAGATTTTTTTTTCTCCTCCTCCCCCCCCCCCCCCCCCAGTTGTCTGCTCTCTGTGTCCATTCGCTGTGTGTTCTTCTGTGAGGGCTTCTATCCTTATCAGCGGCACTAGGAATCTGTGTTTCTTTTTGTTGAGTCATCTTGTTGTGTCAGCTCTCCATGTGTGTGGCACCATTCCTGGGCAGGCTGCACTTTCTTTCGCGCTGGCCAGCTCTCCTTACAGGGTGCACTCCTTGTGCATGGGGCTCCCCTACGCGGGGGACACCCCTGCATGGCAGGGCACTCTTTGCACGCATCAGCACTGCACATGGGCCAGCTCCACATGGGTCAAGGAGGCCCAGAGTTTGAACCACGGATCTCCCATGTGGTAGGCAGATGCCCTATCCATTGGGCCAAGTCCACTTCCCTATAATCCTTTTTTATTGCTGTAAGCTTGGTAGAAATGTCCCCTCTTTCATTTCTTTCTTTCTTTCTTTTTTTAGTAATATGAATCTTTTTTTTCTTGGTCAGTCTAGTTAAAAATTTGTCAATTTTATTAATCTTTTCAAAGAGCCAACTTTTAGTTTTATTGATTTTTCTCCTTTGTTTTCCTATTGTCTATTTCATTTCTTTCTGTTTTACTCTATTATTTCTTTTCTTCTGCTTCCATTGCATTGAGTTTGCTCTTCTTTTTCTAGTTTCTTAAGATAGAAGTTTAAGTTATTGACTTGGGATCTTTTTCAATTTTTAATATATGTTTTATAGCTATAAATTTCTATCTAAGGACTGCTTAAACTATAACCTATGACTTTTTATATGTTGTAGTTTCATTTCCATTCATCTCAAAGTATGTGAAAAGGGCATGTTAAAACATCATAAAACTCACTGTTTTTACATAGATTCAGCTGTTTTTCTTGAACTAAAAGTTTCTTAGATGGTTGCAGACCTTTGGGTAATTTACCAAATTCTGAAAAAGTTAATTTTGACAATTTTTTCCCAATATTTATATTACTTTTATGTAGGAGCAGATCTTCAGAGGTTTTTACTCTGCCATTCCAAACTACTCTCTTCCAGCCTTTTTTATGGCATGAAGCATTTTATCCTGGTTAAAGTTTGCTAGCAGTTCTGTTTAATAAGACACTAGGTGGGGAAAAAACTGTGAGTTAAAACAATATAAAGTCATTTAAAATAAAAACAGTTAAAAATTATTAGCCATCCATTAATAAGAAATTAGGACAAATTTATCCCCTGAGACACTTAAGATAGAGTTTTAAAACTTTCTTGGAAGAGACCGTCAATTGATTTTAAAATCTGTTCCATTTATTTTATTTGCTGTAATATCTCATTTCTTAAAAGAAAATAAAATGTTTCTTGTCCTCATGTTGCTTTCACCTCACCTCCCCATTTTCTGCTTCCCCTCACAGTAATATAGCCTGTGCATAAATTCAAAATTATCTAATTCTGTATCCAACTGTGCCTAGTCTCTAGAAACCCAGTTAAGTGATATAGGCCCTATAGGCTTTGAATGTCCAGAAAGGATGTAAGACTGAATGTGTACTCAAAGTTGCATCTAGATGGAATGTGGGCGAGATGTTAATTCAAGCTCACCTGGAATGTGGGGGATATGCTAATTCAAAACCTATCTGGGCAAGCAGACTTGGCCCAATGGATAGGGCATCCGTCTACCACATGGGAGGTCTGTGGTTCAAACCCCGGGCTTCCTTGACCCATGTGTAGATGGCCCATGTGCAGTGCTTATGTGCACAAGGAGTGCCCTGCCACGCAGGGGTGCCCCCTGTGGAGGGGAGCCCCACGTGCAAGGAGTGCGCCCTGTAAGGAGAGCTGCCCAGTGTGAAAGAAAGTTCAGCCTGCCCAGGAATGGCACTTCACACACACAGAACTGATGCAGCAAGATGAAGCAACAAAAAGAGACACAGATTCCCATGCCGCTGACAACAACAGAAGCGGACAAAGAAGAACACGCAGCAAATGGACACAGAGAACAGACAACTGGGGGGGGGAGGGGAAGGGGAGAGAAATAAATTAAAAAAATAAATCTTTAAAAAAAAAAAAGCCTATCTGGTACTCAGACAAACACTTAATAACAAAGGAAAGTCATTGTCTTTCAAAAAGCACCATTTGACTACCCACCCTTATGTCATCTGTATAAAAAGGACCCAAAATTCTATTTGGGATTCAGTTTTTATTAGGACAGGAATCCACCGAGTCCGGCTGGTCAAAATAAACCATATTCCTTCAGAGTTCTTGTGTCTGGGTCTTTGATACCACGTACACTGGACTTCTCTGCTACTACATTTCTGGGGGCTCATCCGGGATTATGCTGAGATGGTCAGAGGCAGCAATGGTGGTTTGCCCCTCCTAGATGTCTTTGAAGAGGCCAGGAAGGCCCAGGTGAAACCCAGCCCTGGGCACCCCGGACACTCCATTTGAATCCAGAAAGAGGTTGTGGACTTTGCTGGAGCCCTCCCAGTCAAACCGGAGGCACCAGAGGGTTTGAGAGACCCTGAGAATGAAGTAAGGAGCTCCGCATGTCAGATTGGTAAGATCCCTGGGGGCATAGCACAGGAAAAGCCTAATCCTAAAATTAAGAGGGAGCCTGATCTGCTTTCTAAAGGAGGAGGCCCCAGTACTCCTGAGAAGATGGGAGAAAGCCGCCTCCTCTGTAGGTCTGAGAAAAGGAAAGGGGGGTGGTTGTGTGCATATGATTGTGGCTACTGAGTGAGATGCAGAAAATCACTTCTGCGGGGCAAGTGCGGAGTCCCAATTTGTGGTTCAATGGCAATCTCATATGTTCAAGGATGGACTGGGTGGTCCCTGCAAAGGGACCCTCTTCTGAGTTGGGGGTTTATACCAACTCACTAAGGTCAAGAGATGCCAAAAGCTCCTGTGAGGGGCATGGTGGGAGACAGACAAAGTGTAAGGCTTGAGGGAGTGTTCTGCACCATCAGCACAGGGTGGAAACATGGGAAACACACAAAGTAGGACCCTATTAAGTTGTATGCTGAAAAACATCCCCTGTGCATTTCATGAAGAGGTATACAGCATAAGATTGCAGCCAGGAAAGCTTAGAATGCTTTGTGAATTAGAATCGCCAACTTTTGGCATGGTCTGGCCCAAGGAGGGCACTTTAGATTCCCGGTTCATCCATAAAGTCCATGGTGCAGTAACTGGAAACCCAGGACACTCAGACCAGTTCCCCTACATTGATGCCTGGCAAAACACTGTGAGCCAAAGTCCGACCTGGTTAAGGAAGTGCATGACTAAGGAAGCCATGCAAAATACAAAAGCCTAATACAAAAGCCAAGGAGTGCTGTCTCAGGCACCAAACCAAGCAAGCACCTTGCAGAGAAAGAGAGCCCCAAGTCCAATGCCACCCACCCATTTTAGAAGGGCAAAATGAAAATGACCTCCCACCACCTTATGTGATTGCCCCTACCCCAGCAGTACTAAGGAATGAAAATGAGCACGTCTCCCTAAGCAGTGCCCCATTGTCATCATCCACGTGGAGAAGTGTGACACCCACACCATCTCCACCACTGCATTTATCACCATCAGAGAGGGCACCTATACCATCCCCACAGTTGCCTTTATCACCATCTGCACCAGAGAGCCCTATGCCATCCCCACAGCTGCTTTTACTGTCTCCACAGCTGTCTGTGTCACCATCCCCATGAGACAATGTGACCCAGGTGCCTCCACAATCAGTTGCTCCTGGCAACGCAGCACAGATTGTCAGTCAGGAAGAAGCTCCTGAAAACTGGCAACTCAGACTATGGGGAGCCCCGGGGGCAGAGGGAGCAGAGAGAAAGGCTGCCTTCCAGTTACCTGTCCATGAAGCCTGGACCCCAATTTTTTTATGATGCAGATGACCAGGTTCAGGGGGGAACTGGACATTCATCTATCAGCCCTTTACACAACAGACCTCTTTAACTGGAAAAGCCATATACCCCCATTCTTGGAGAAACCTTTTCCAGTCCATCATACAGACTTACAATCCCACCTGGGCTGATTGTAAACAACTTATAATGACTCTACTAAACTTTGAAGAAGGAATGTGTGTCACTCAGGGGACTCTGACCTGGCTTAGAGAACACTCACCTGAGGGAACTTTGGACAGTGACTAATATGCCTGCTCGCAGTCCCCAGAGGAGGATCCCCTGTGGGATCCCAATAATACGACCGGGCTCAACCGACTAGAAACGTTCCATAGTGCCTTAGTTGAAGGATTCAAGGCAGGGAGCCAGAAAGCAGTAAACATGGCAAAAACCACCCAAATCCTACAGGCTTTCAATGAAAGACTGGCTCAATTCTATGAGAGACTGTGAGAAGCGTTCTGTGTATATACGCCCTTTAATCCAGATGCTCCCAGGAGCCAAACCGTGGGCAATGCAGCATTCGTTGCCCAATCACAGGTTGACATCTGAAAAAAGCTGCAGGAGTTGGATGGGTTTGCTGGTATGAACATTTCTCAGCTCTTGGAAATAGCTACTAAGGTCTATGCCAACCATGATGTAGAAACAAGAAGGGAAAAGAAACAGAGGATGAAAAAAAAGGCAGATCTACTACTCTCTCAGCTTAATACCCTCAACGGCAATCTGCTTTTCATTCCTAGATCTGAAGGATGCCTTCTTCTGCATCTGGGTAGCACCCTGGAGCCAACCAATTTTTGCCTTTACGTGGGACAATCCAAACTCAGGCGAAAAGCAGCAGCTAACATGGATGTGATTGCCTCAGGGATTTAAAAATGCACCCACTATTTTTGGACAAGCCCTGGCCAGTGATCTCAAATCTTTTAAACCAGAAAGCCATAACTGTTTCCTCCTCCAACATATAGATGACCTCATTTTCCAAAGTCCCACCTACCAAGACTGTGCTGATGGAACCCATGCCCTTTTTATTTTATTTTATTTTATTTATTTATTTCTCTCCCCTCCCCCCCCCACCCCTGCTGTCTGTTCTCTGTGTCCATTTGCTGTGTCTTCTTTGTCCGTCTGTTGTTGTCAGCGGCATGGGTTATCTGTGTTTCTTTTTGTTGTGTCATCTTGTTGTGTCAGCTCTCCGTGTGTGTGGCACCATTCCTGGGCAGACTGCATTTTGTTTCACACTGGGCAGCTCTCCTTACAGGGTGTACTCCTTGCACGTCGAGCTCCCCTGTGCAGGGGGCATCCCTGCATGGCAGGGCACTCCTTGCGCGCACCAGCACTGCGCATGGGCCAGCTCCACATGGGTCAAGGAAGCCCGGGGTTTGAACCGTAGACCTCCCATGTGGTAGGTGGATGCCCTAACCACTGGGCCAAGTCTGCCACCCCCATGCCCTTTTAATGCATCTACAGCAAAAAGGCTACTGGCTATCTAAGAAAAAAGCCCAAATCTGCCTACCTCAGGTCAAATATCTAGGTTATAAAATAATACAGGGGTGCCGTGAATTGGGACTTGAAAGAAAGAAAGTACTCTCTCTGTACTCTCTCTGAGCCCAACACCCGCCAGAAGCTGAGGAAGTTCCTCCAAGCAGCTGGATTCTGCTGCAATTGGATCCCCAATTTTGGGGTTCTCCTGCGCCCACTATATGAAGCCACAAAGGGGTATGGGGAGATCGTGATCCCCTGCTCTGGGAAAGCCCACAGAAAAATGCTTTCACTGCTCTCAAACAAGCTCTAATGGAAGCACGGAGCCTCAGACTTCCAGATCTCAGTAAACTGTTCTACCTCTACGTTCGTAACTGCCAAAGCATCGCAGTAGGAGTACTCATTCAATATCTTGGTTCCTGGCAAAGACTCGGAGCCTATCTATCCAAGCAACTGGACACTGTAGCCCAGGGATGGCCCTCATGTCTGCAAGCTGTAGCAGCTGCAGCCATGCTTACACTAGAATATCCACTTCTAATAGAAGCTATGAAATTAACTCTTGGGCAGCCTATAATTGTCTGGGTCCTGCATGCAGTAATCACAATCTTAGAAACCAAAGGAACACACTGGCTTACTAACAGCCACCTGGTTAAATATCAAACCCTATTATGTGAAAATCCATCCATCTGACTGGAACTTGTAAAAACCCTAAATCCTGCTACCCTGCTACCCGTGGAGCCAGGGGTTCCAGCCCATAACTGCCTGGAAACATTGCAGGAAGTATATTCCAGCCAGACCTCCAAGACCAACCACTGGTAAATCCTGACATGGAGATCTTCACGGATGGGAGTAGCTTTATGCAGGGCAGCAATCAGTGAGCGGGATATGCTGTAGTAACATCCAAGATCACAGTAGAGGCCCAGCGCCTCCTGGATAACACATCAGCACAGAAAGCCGAACTCATTGCCCTCACCTGAGCCCTATAACTTGCAGCTGGAGCCAAGGTTAACATCTACACAGACTCCAAATATGCCTTCCTTACCCTGCACGTGCATAGAGCCTTATACAAACAAAAAGGGCTCATTAACTCGGGAGGAATGAGAATTAAATATGGCACCAGATTCTGGAACTACTAGAAGCAGTTTGGGAGCCCATCAAAGTGGCTATAATGCACTGCAAGAGACACCAGACAAGCCTCAGCCCTGTCACCCGGGGAAATTGGAGGGCAGACGCTAAAGCAAAGAGAGTGGCACGGGAAGGATCCCTATCTGAAAACCTGACCACTGCTCTCATTCCTCAACCTCTTAATTATCACAAACACCAATATACACTGCCTGCTCTTGTCCCACAATCTCTGAATCACTGAGAGCTGCAATATACTCAAGCCGAGAGAGAGAGGATACTCTCTGAGGGCAGGACACAAGGAGAAAACAGATGGTGGACACTGCCCGATCACAGAATAGTTGTGCCACAACTATTAGCCACAACTGTAGTCCAAGACTACCATGAGAACACACACTTGGGAAAAACCCATCTTAAAGAAGTGTTAGAAAGATTCTTCTACATCCCAAATCTAGCCGCTATCACCCATGCCGTATGCCAGTGGTGCGTGACATGTGCAAAAAATAATCCTCGCCAGGGGCCCATGTGAACCCCAGAAGTATGCCTCTTGAGGATCTAGTAGTTGATTTCACTGCAATGCCATGATCCAGAGGCTATAAATACCTCCTAGTCCTCATCTGCATCTTTTCTGGCTGGGTGGAAGCCTTTCTCACTCGCACAGAAAAAGCTGAAGAAGTAGCCAAAGTTCTCCTCAGGGAAATCATTCCTCAATATGGGCTACCCCCTCAATTGACTCTGACAATGGACCCACCTTCATCTCCGAAATCACTCAAAAGACTGCAAAGGCACTGCGCATCTGATGGAAACTGCACACTGCTTACTGTCTTCAAAGCTCAGGAAAAGCAGAGTGAATAAACTGTACAAATTTTAAAAAGATTTGCCAAGAAACTGGGCTAACCTGGGTGCAAGTACTTCCGAGTGCTCACGTTCAAGCCAGCCCAAGCCGAAAGCTAAGCCTAACCCCCTATGAAATCCTTTTTGGGATAACCCCTCCCCGCCCCCTTAATCCAAAGATCTCAGAGAAAGAGGAAACTTATCAATAGCTCAACAAATGATCAGCTTAGGAAAAACCCTACAAAACCTGCATCACTGGGTCCTAGAAAGGGCCCCCATTAGCTTAAGCAGCTCCATACACCCATACAAGCTGGGAAATGCAGTCTGGCCCAAAGACTGGAAGTCAGCTCCACTAACCCCTCGATGGCGAGGACCCTATCTTGTCATTTTATCCACTCCCACTGCAGTTAAAGTAGCCAAAATCATCCCATGGATACACCATAGCTGGGTCAAGCGAGCTGCCCCAGAGTCCTGGGCCTGTATTCCAAGTACCCACAACTCAACCAAACTCATCTGGGAAAGAACAAAACACCAAACCCTGCTCTAGTCACACCCCGGAAGCTGACTTGTCCACACACAGCCAAAGGTTGAGGACAGAACCCCGAGCTCTGCTCCAATCACACCCTGGAAGCGGATTGGTCTACACACAGCGAAAGAATAGGAATCTGGTGTAATCACAGTTACAATGCCCCTTCGGTTATTTTCCCTACTCCTGGCCCTGACCCTCCCCTGGTCCCAGGTTGACACCACAGAGTGTGAGCCCTTCATTCAAAAGGTGCAAACAGGGGCCTAGGTCAGTACCACTTTAATATAGCATAGCCATTACACCTGCAAGGGCCAGATAACCACCTGCCAGTTTCAGGGACTCTCCTATAGTGTCTGTAATACATCTGGCCAAATAACCTGCTATGACCCCAGGCCCCTAAGAGTCTCCCATAAATGGGAAATAAGAGTGCTTGATCAAAATGGGGAGCTACTTTCCTCTACCGAAGTCACTGGCCAGAACCAAATAGTGTCCCTCCTATTTGATGCATGTCAAGTTATAGACTCCAGGATACCATAGAACACTGATTGTGGAGGGCTCAGCTGGGAGCAGACGTATACTCATAACAATAAGTATATGTGTGCTCCAGAAATGAAAAGTGCGGCCCAAGGGGGGCGCTTCTGGTGCAAATACATAGGTGCATACTACTGCCCCTACTGGCTATGTGTCACCTGGGCTGCCTGGAACACAGACACAACTAAACAAACAGCCATCCTCACCAAAGGAATGGCCCCCGCTAACTGTCCATGTGGTTGTTGTAGCCCCTTAAACCTCACCATCCTTAAAACCAAATCCTGGGAGACTCAGGGGGCCTCTGCATTGATGGTAGAGGAATAGACCCAGGAGCCTATATCTGGGTTGGGTATCGAGAACACCCACTCACAAGTAAAGCACATTCTGTGTTCTACTCCTTCTATGAAGAAATGGAAAAGCCCTTTTCCATTCCACAAGCAGCAAAAAAAACCCTCTTCCTAAACCTAGCTGAAGTAGTAGGGGCAGCCTTAAATGTCTCCTCGTGCTATGCATGTGGAGGTAATAATATGGAAGATTAATGGCTCTGGGAAACTAGAGAATACAATTACAGCCAACCATATAATGAAACTGGCCTCCCAGCCGTCCCCTGAGATAGTATGTGGCCCTTGCAAACTTCTGTCATAGGAAAATATTGTGCTTCAAGGGCCTGCCTAAACTCATCTATATCTGTTGGAAACCTAACATGTACAGGGGGAAAATTCCAAAATTATACCACCAATACAACAGAGCCTCGGGGAACATGGAACAAATCTGACCTTGTTCTCATAAATCGTACTTTCCCCAAATTAACCACAGTGTGGAACTCAACCACAAAGGACCTGTTTACTGCCCCAAATGGTCTGTACTGGACTTGTGGAAAGGTTACATTCTGAGAACTTCCCCGAAACTGGTGTGGTACTTGTATGCTTCGTACAATAAAACCCTCCTTCTTCCTGATTCCCTTAACAGAAGGGAAAGAGCTAAGTCAGTCAGTATATCAAAACACAAGAGAAAAAAGGGCTGTTGTTACCTGGGGAGGTGAAGAATGGCCCCTTGAGCATATAATCCAATACTATGGGCCAACAACTTGGGTAGAGGATGGCATGTGGGGTTATTGAACCCCTATCTATATTCTAAACTGAATCATCTGCTTACAAGCTGTGGTAGAGATAATAACTAACGAAACTGCCCATGCTCTAAACCTACTAGCCCAACAGCAAACTAAATTCAGAAATGCTATCTATCAAAACTGTCCTGCCCTAGACTATCTCCTGGCAGCTGAAGGGGGAGTTTGTGGAAAATTCATCTCTCTAACTGTTGCCTTGAGCTAGGCAACACTGGAGAGGTTATTGAAATTACAGGCCAAATGGTAAAAATTGCTCATGTTCCAGTGCAGACCTGGAATGGTTGCAATTTAAGTAATCCCTTTGGAAACTAGCAGTCAATAGCAAACAATTTCAAGCTCCTACTGGGAGTAATTGCCCTCCTCGTGGGAGGATGCACCATACTTCTTTGCCTCCTCCCTTTCATCTTAAACAGAATGTGCACCCTAATAAATGGCAGAGTGAAAATGCAAACAGTTGCCCATTTCATGACTCTATATACATACCAGTCAGTCCAGAGAGACTCTGGCAATAGTGATGCCAAAGCTTAATAACTTAAGGTTATTAAGGGGGGGATATAATATAGCCTGTGCATAAATTCAAAATTATCTAATTCTGTATCCAAGTGTGCCTAGTCTCTAGAAACCCAGTTAAGTGATATAGGCTCTATAGGCTTTGAATGTTCACAAAGGATGTAAGACTGAATGTGTACTCAAAGTTGCATCCAGACGGAATGTGGGTGGGATGTTAATTCAAGCTCACCTGGAATGTGCGGGATATACTAATTCAAGCTCACCTGAAATGTGGGGGATATGTTAATCCAAAACCTATCTGGTACTCAGACAAACACTTAACTAACAAAGGAAAGTCATTTTTTTTCATAAAAGCACCATTTGATTCCCCACCCTTATGTTGTCTGTATAAAAAGAAACCAAAATTCTATTTGGGGCTCAGTTTTTGTTAGGACACTGCTGAGACTGGCAGGTTGAAATAAACCATCTTCCTTCTCAGAGTTCTCATGTCCTGGCCTTCAATACCGTGTATACCCGACTTCTCTGCTACTACAACAGCACTAAAAAGTTATTTACACCTACTGCAGAAAAAGTGAAACCACTCTTTTCAAGGTTACCAGTGATCTCCTTATTGCTAAATCTAATGGGTCAATCCTCAGGCTTCATTTTATTGGAACTCTCTGCTGAATATGATGTAATTAATCATGTTCTTCCTTTTAAATTTCCTTCTTTATTGGACTTCTGTGACATAAGACTTCTGTGACAAAAGATGTCTGGTTTTCCTCATACCTCACAGGTCACTTCTGTCTCAATAGTTTCTAAGTTGGATTAATTCATGTTGCTGTCTTCTAAACATCTTATAATATATTCTAAATATCTGAGTCTCAAGTGTCTCATCTTGGGAGTGATTGTCTGAAGATCATTCTGAAATGTATAACCTTTTTCAGAGCCACCACAGATAGTTGTGCTCAAAGTGATTCAGTGTTAATGTTATTTGGTAATAGTAATTATCCATGTGCAATGAAAACTAACAGTGATTTTTAAAATGCGTTCTAACTCAATTTTGCTAAAGAATCTTGACATTGGTTCAATGTCAACTTTGTGATCAATTTTCAGCCCTAAATAGGAAAGTAAGCCTCAATAAATGTGCTGTTCCATTTGGAGAGGTTTTTGTTGTTGCTTTTAACCACATCCCCAGAGCTTTTAAAATTTTTTGTCATTTAAGCAATGCTTAGAAGCTACACTAAAAATGATAAGAATTTGAATACTAGTAACAACCTTAGTGCTCCAAGTGGTGCATTTCTATGGTGTGCTATAAGGGGAATAAGTATTTATCTCTAGGAGATCACTGATTTCCCTGGAATAACCCCTTTGATTTCAAAGTTTCCAGCAAACTTTTGTTTCACTGTGACAGTGTAAGTAACAAAGGCAGATGTTCCAAAATTATGAGTGGGTAAGCTCTGGAGAGTGGAAATGAAACAGACAAATCCTGAAGGTAAGAGGATGTGCTCCTCTGAAAGGGGAACTGAGCAGCCTGGTGAGCACCCAGTTTACGTTAAACTCTGGTTACAGATATGCTTTGTCTCCATGGGTTTTTACTTATGTTGCCTGGTTTTCACTTACAACTTAAAAAAAAGAAGAGATATGGGTATCATGGGTTGAATTGTGTCCTCCCAAAAGATATATTGAAATCCTAACCCACACACCTCAAATATGGCTTTATTTAGAAGTGGATCATAGCAGATGGAATTAGTTTAGGTGAGGTGGTATTGGTTCAGGTGAGGTCGTACAGATGTAAGCAGTACCCTAATCCACTATGGCTGATGTCCTTCTAGAAAGAGAAGAGTCAGATGGGACACAAATAGCAGGCGGTCACATGAAGATGGGGGCAGAGATTGGAGTTATTTTACAGGGTAAAGAACACCAAGGATTGCTGGTGGCATCCCGAAGCTGAGGAGAGGCATGGAACAAATTCTTCCCTAGAGACTTCAGAGGGAGCAGCTCTCGGCTGATACCTTGATTTTAGACTTCTAGCTTTCAGAACTTGAGAGAATAAATTTCTGTTGTTTTGAATGACCCAATTTGTGGTACGTTGCTAGGGTAGCCCTAAAAAACGAATACACTATTTCTTGCTTAGACACTGCCCTGATTAATTAAAAAAAAATTAATGTATGCCAGTTCAAAAAAAGGACCTTTTTTTTTTTTTTGCATGTGAAGGGGCTACTTTTAAAAAAAGATTTGTTTACATATTTTTATTTATCTCCCACTCCTCCAGATGGTTCTCTCATCTGCCTGCTTGCTTTCTCCAGGAGGGACAGGGAGCTGAACCCAGGACCTCCCACATGGGAAGGGGAGTGCCCAATGGAGAGCCACATCCACTCCATACAGGCTGCGGGATCTGCTGGCTTGTGGGATCTGCTCTTTGCAGAGGGTGTGGCGGCTGCTCATCTGCACCGTGATGCGAACCTGGGACCTCCCATGCGGCAGGCTTGGCGCCCATCTGGTTGAGAAACATCCGCTTCCCTAGGGGCAACTTTTAATGTGAGGAAAGAATTACCCCATGTGATCATACTCAGAATACATGATTTTTAAGTTAGTAAAATTATTTTTCTGATTATAGCAGCTGCATGACTCCTAAAGCTGCATTTCTCTTTTTGTCTCCTTTTCTATTGTTTAGGTCTCAGGTTAGATGGCACCTCTTCAAGGATACCAATTCAGACCATCAAATCTGAAGTTGCTCTGTTTTTGTTTTCTGGAAAGCACTTATGTATCTGATTTTTAAAATTTGCTTATTCATTTATTTCTATTTTCTCTCTCCCCTCCTCAGAATGCAAGCTCTGCTTTCCAGACATGCAGACCTTCTCTTGTTTACTGCTGTGGCTCCACAATCTAAAACTATGCATTATGGCATAAATATTCTTTGAATGATTAAATGAGTGAATGAATAAATAAGCATTGAAAAGATTGGTAAACTCCCCAGTTAATTATCTAATCCTCAGACCAAAGCCAGAGTTAGCACATACAAACAGAATATTTAATAGACCTATTTTATTAATGAAAATCGATGGTAAAATTCTAAATAAAACACTAGAATAACAAATACAACTGCAATTTAATAGAATTACCCATCATGACCAAGTGGAGTTTATCTCAGGATTTCAATACTTGTTTTACTTTTTCTTTTTAATTATCAACATAATACAGTAATGCAATTTAAGTCTTTTTTCACAATAGTACAGAAGAACTTAAAAAGCATTCTTTTATACATTCTTACCTCTAACTCCAGTCTCACCCCCATATTTTCTCCACTTCTCCTACACCTTCAGTTCCTTTGGCCAGATATGGTGACATTGCCAAAGTTAATAACATTTCATGCTCTTCATTTACCCTAAATAAGAAATCCTCTGCTCTGGGAAGATGGGTACAACAAGAAATCAGAATGATAGACAGTGGTCAGATTATTTAGAATTTAAACAACCTTTAGTCTAAATTAAAAAAAAAACAAACTTAGTCTTCCATTTTTATGATTTTCCCAATATTCATTACAGATTTGTGTTATCCGACAATAGAAGAATCACTTCTTTTCCCTTCTCCTTTTTTTTTACACTCCAACCTATGTTTATATACTTCTTCCAGAGTTTTAAAGGCATCATTCCTTTGCCTTTTAGCATCCAGTGTTGCTGGAAACTTGTTGCAAGACTGATTACCATTCTTTTGTGGGTTATTGATTCTTTGTCTCTGGAAGCTCTGAAAATCTTATTATCTAGAATACTGAAATTTCAAAAAGATAGGTCTAGGTGCGAGTGTTTTTTTCATTTGACTTGTCTAATTTCATTTAACTTAGTGGATCCTTTTAGCTTGAAGACTGTTTTTCCACAGCTCTGGGACTTTCTAGTATTATTTCTTTGATTTTTATTTTCCTTCCATGCAATTTCTCTGTTCTCTTTCTGTACCTCCTGAATTATTCTTCTATGACTTTTCAACTTTTCTCTCATAACTTTCATGGTTGCCATTTTTCTAAATGTTCTGGGAGAATTTCTTGACTTTACTTATTATCCCTCTATTGAATTAAAAAAAAACTTTTTTTTATATAACTTTAATTTCCAGAGTTTCTTGGTTTTTGGTTGCTTCTTTTCATAGAAGCCTATTCTTATTTTGTTTTGAATCTACCTGAGAATCCTTATTAGAAACTTTTTGAAAACTTTTTTCTATTTCTGAAGTATCTTTTCCCTTTGGTATAATTTGTCCATTTGTTCATTTGTGCTTCTCTTTTGTCCTGTTGGTTTTCCTTAAAATTATTTTGGTGGTTCTTGCTTTTCCCCTTAGAATTAAGAAAAAAACACTATGGTAGATCCATATAAATAGTAGACCTGGATTTCCTCTGTTGCTTTGCAGGTAGATTTGTTTCTTTACTAGGCCTCTCACTAATGTGGCCTGTGCAGGAATTCAAACTTATCTAATTCTGTTTTGCCCAGTTTCTGGAAAGCCAATTAAGTGATATAGACTCTATAGGCTTTGAATATTCAGGAAGGATGTAGACTTAATGTGTATTCGAACTTACATCCAGAGAGAATGGGGGCAATACGTTAATTCAAGCTTACCTGGTATCCAAACAAACTCCTAAACTCTAAGAAACTAACAAAGAAAGTCCTTTTTGCACCAAAGCGCTACTTGACCCCCCACTCCTAAATCCTCTGTATAAAAAGGACCTGGAAATATTGCTCAGGGCTCAGTCTTTGGATAGAAGTCTGCAGGTCCCAGCCAGCTATTAATAAACCTTCCTTCTCAGAAAAGTCTCGTATCCTGGCTCTCAATACCATGATCACTGACTTCTCTCTGCTGCTACGACATCGCCAAATTGGGAGGAGCGATGGGCAATATGTGGGATCAACAGGCAGATCAGTAACCTGGTTCACCATCTCCAAACTCAAATGCCAGAATAATAAAGAACTTTATTTTGGGGCAATAATATGCATACTAGAAGATTTGGCTTCCCCCAGGGAAAACCTTCAGAATATTTAGAAAATAGGTCTATGCATATCTGGAGTTAAATGCTAGACTATAAGTTACCCTACATTTGAGAGATGGGAGTAGGAGAGGCACCTAACACAGCTGTTCCATATGGACCCAGTTTTCTGCAAGTAGGGTTTAGGCCTTATCTTTGTCCTGTACATGAAAAGGTTTCATGCTATTACAAAGATCTTAATATAATCAATAGATCAAAGAAGAAAAACCATATGCTTTTCTCAATAAATGAAGGAAAAAAAATTGAAAAAATTTAACACTCATTCCTGGTTAAAAAGATAATATAATTAGAAATAGACTGTTACTTCCTTAACACGATAACATAGTTCATCCCTACCCAATGTCAAACATAGCACTTAACATTGAAGTTCTAATGGCCTTACCGTCATGATCAAGGTCAAAGGATGTTCACCATCACCATTATTATTTAATATTAATCTGAAAGTTCTAGTCAATGTTGCAAGATGCAAAGTAGATTTAAGAGATGTAACTTTGGAAAAAGATCGGAGAAATTTATAATTATTTGTTTAAAATATGTGTTAGTGATTTCGACAATTACTTTCTGGTAACCATGGATTCTAAAGTTTAAAGTTCCAGGGTAAAAGAAAGAATGTTATCTTTTTATGGACCAGTTCCACCTGCCTATAGAAGAAATTTTTTGAGAATTTATAATTACAAGCTCCTTTACTAATGATTCCGATTTGGTTAATCTGAAGAGAGGTGTGGAAATTTGTGTTTTTAAAAAAACCCCCTTGGTGATTCTGAACTGCAACCAGATTTGGGAACTAATAACTTACAGGAAGATAAAGGCCTGTCCAGCTTGTAGACTTGAAGTCGTTTTTACTGCTATCATAGTGCCTGGGGCACCAAGAGAGATAAACAATGTTCACCTTCAGTCGAGTTCTCAAGTGCAGATTATAGAAGCAAGACAAAACCTCCCATTTTACAATTATCTTCTGGCTTCAAAACACAGTGACCCAAATCACATGTCAGAGAATAGAAAAGCCAGGAAAGTCAGTCTGTCCTGAGGACCTTCGCCTCAAAGTTTGAGATTTTATTATTGGAGCCATTTTCACTTTTTGAGGTCTCATCTTCTTGAGACATTCTGATGAATACCTTATTACTTGGGCATTCTCCTATTCCCAGTACTACTAGATCAGAAAACTATGTAAGTACTGCAAATGATCTAGGAGAAATAGAAACATTCTGAAAGAAAAGTATTACACATTATCCTCAGGTGGCCTAGTTTGGAAGCAAATTCACACTAATAGGAGGGCTTAGGTTTACTTGATCTTGTAACAATATTGACCACAGACCTCAGCTTTTAAGTGGAGAATCCAGAGTCAGTTTCTGTTTGACTCAATAGATGTTGGGGAAAATAATTTTCTTTTAAATTTCCAAGTGATTGGGTTTTTAACTTTAAATATTTAGCATCATGATCTCAGATTACGATCTGTTCAATTTCTGCCTTTTTAATGACAGGTTTTCTTATGCCACATTGAAGCAGGCTAATAAGATGGAATAAATAGACGGATCTGAAACCTGGCAAGGGAGTCCACGTGGACATCAGAAACCCCCAAGATGGCTGCTGCAGGAACCCCACCCCCAGGATTCTGCTGCCTAGAACAAAGACTTCTTCCTGGGAACAAGGACAAGTCCCAGATGTTCTCTAGGAACTTTATCCTCGGATCCCCACTAAGGAATTGATGGGTGGAGTAATTAGTCAAAACAGCAAACAGCTGAAATCCCCTCCCCTTCCGTTAGCAACGGGGCAGAATAATTAGCAATTTAAAAGCAAACCTCGAGGCGTGATCTCTCTCTCAGCCTTGCTCTCTTGCCCGTGGAGCTGTCCTGGCCTCTGTAAGCCACTGCTGTCACCTGTTTCCTCTGCCATGTGGTCATGCAAGTAACCCTAGGGACTTATCATCTATAATGGGGAATTGTAGCTTGTAAATCAGCCCTCTTCATCCCTCTTCATCCTCTTCCTCACTGCTTGGGACCCCTGCTCTGTTATTTTCAGTTATTTTCTCCCATTTCTCTTCCCTCCCTACCTGAATAAATTACTGGCCTAACTCACCCGGCATGCTCTTAAAATTCATTTCTGCAGCATACCCAAGAACCTAGGTAGAATCCAGTAACACCATTTATGAATAATATTTTAGATGTCCTTTTGATAATGAAAGAGACATTTCTATTTGTAATGTGCAAATTACATTCTTATTAGTTCAATCTTATGTATTTTATTCTAATTCTCTAAACTTGCTTGTGTTCTCTCTACTTGTTCTGTTATCGAGTGATAGTTTTGAGTGAAAATTCCCACGACATTTTCTGTTTCTTTCCATTTCACCTTGTATTCCTAAGTTTTTTATTTATATACTTTGTATATAATTTGTATATATATTTTGTTACATAGGGCATCAGCTTTTAATGATCCTGTCTGACTACAAAGTTGATACTATATTAGGACAGCTATTAACATTGTGTCTATTAATATAACTCATCACATTCATAGATCAAAAGAGAAAAATCATATAATCATATCCAGAGTTGCTGATAAGGCATCAATATGCTTAATAGTGAAATAAAAGTATTCTCATTTCAGAGAATGGGATGTAGCTCAGAAGTTGAGCACCTATTTCCCATGTATGAGATCCTGGGTTCAATACCTAGTACCTCCTAAAAAAAAAAAAAAAAGCATTTACATCAGCAAGCCAAAGATGCCCCAAATTCCCACCATTTAAATATTGTTGTTGAAGTATTTGTTAATGCTAGTAAATAAAAGAAACAAAACATGAAAAATTATTGAGGAAGCAAAATTTGTCATTACTTTCAGATTACATTAGTTAATACCTTGAACAATCAAAGAGTCAATGAAAAACTATATGAACAATAAATTCAGTAATGTGATTGGATATGTAATTGATATATGAAACTCAATTTTCCTATATACAAGCAACAGTCATTTATAAATGTAAACAGGAAAAGATGCCACTTATAAAAACAATAAAAAGGTTAAAACATCTAGAAATACACTAAAAAGAAATGTGCACAACCTATATGAAGAAAACACCAAAATAATAAAGGAACATAAAATAAGACCTAAAAATGGAAAGCTCACTTGTTCAAGGATAGGATACATCCATATTATAAGATTGCAATTAATTTTTTTCTAAATTAATTTGATTCCTCATTCAAAATGTTAACAAAATTGTTGAGAATATAATTTTAATAATTATATGGAAAAATAAAACCTTTTAGTATAGGCAGGAAAATTCTGGAAAAGAAAAAGATAATAAAGAGAAATACCTTTTATAAATATTTTGAAATTCTTTATAAGGCTAGAGTATTTAACATACACTATCAGCAGCATACAAACAGGTATAATGGAACCTATGCAGGAGTTATATTATGTCTGGTCTCTCCCAAGATTGGGAAAAGAGATCAGCCTATTGTTAATGTTGGAAATATCGGGGGAATGGATATAGGGGTGGGAAGAGATTAACCTTTTCTTTCTGCATTTTTGCATGTCCTTATTCATCTTGTATTTGCATCACTGGATTGCATAAGGAGGGAGTGTGGCGTTTATAAAAGTCACAATGTAAAAATAATAACGTTTTAAAAAATGCATGCCATATTTCTTCAATTTTAAAATATTATATATTCTGAGATGACCTTCCATCTGGTAAAGGTTTGGGGGTGAAAAATAGAACACTACCACAATAAATGTATATATTGACTGTAAGGTTCATCCCAATTTCAGAAACATTACAGTGACCTTTATCGCAGTGGGGGAAAGAGGGCTATGCATTCAATTCATGGCATTGGAAAAACCAGCAAGCCCTTGCAAAAAATAAAGCTGCAACTTCACCTCATTCTTATAGCAAATAAGCTCCAGATGAATCAAGGATTTAAATATAAAAAATAAAACCCAAGAAAGAAAACTTGGAGTATTTAAGAAACTATTCTTGCATTGGGAAAGATGTTTGCAAGCAAAATTTGAAGTCCAGAAAAACTGATAAATTTAATTTAGCAAAAAATACTCCAAAATTCTATACATAGTCAAAAGACCAAATAACCAAATTATATAATAAATGAAGGAATAATTTGCTTATTATGAAAAGAATTCATTTAAGTAAAAAATCAAGAACCACAGTCGAAATTTTGGCAAAAGACAAAAACAGGCAGGTCACAGAAAAAAGAAATAGAATTGTCTTATAAAAAGATGTCAACCTTATTCATTATTAGAACAATCTATCAGAGCAGCAGAAATTTTAAAACTTGAAATACCTCAGTGTTCGTGAGGGTATGGGGAAATGGTCAGTCTCACACTTGATTGGAATGAAATTTGGCCATAATAGTCAAAATTTAAAATGCATATATCCCTTAACCTAGTAGTTAAGTTATTAGCAAATTAATCTAAGATGTGAGCTCAGGATATATAAAATGTGTGTCCATGGATGTTTACTGCTACATAATTTTTGATGAAAGAAAGGATATATTTTTAGGATATATTTGATATAGGTCAGCTAGAGAATCTTTATTTTATTCAGGTAATAGTCCAATAATTTGGGAAAATAAGTGGGAAAGATTAATGCAAAGTATGTCTGTGTCATCTGAAAAGCTCTCTCCCCCCAAGTGTGACGTTTTTTGTAGCGAAATAAACATAGAAAAGGTTTAGTTTTAACGTTTCTTTAAACTATCCAAGTTAAGCAGTCGTATTTCTCAGAAATCCTCTCATGCTTCCTTTTCTAGCAGGCCTGTTGAAGTTTAGCTAGAGGATGCTGGGCATGAATGAAACTTGAGAATGCAGAATTCCACATTTGTAATAGCAAGTCTAGAAATAAATGTCCTTGACTGGTGGGGGACTGGTTAAAATAAATTGCAGCGTACCCATAAACTAGAAAACTATGCCAGAGATTAAAAATTGAAGTAGAAGATACAAAAATATCTCCAAGATTTATTGCTCAAAATAAAATCAAGGCATATACACAAGGCCTTTCGCTTGTTGTTGTTTCTGTCTGACATGATTGTCCTCGGGTATTTTATGGTTTATTCACTTTCTTCAGATCTTTGATCACATGTCATCTTATTATAGACACAGTTACTGACTGCTGACCACTATGGTAGTGTGCGTGTGCGCACGTGTGTGCATGCTGGTGACCACACATACGTGCACACACTAGCACCCTGTGTCCTTTTTCATACATACACACACACACCCGAACAGTTAGAAACCCTCTTAGTGAATGAAATCAAGGGTAGTAGTTGACCATTCAATCAAAAACATTAATAAATATCAGAAATCCTTTAAAAATGATATATTTGGGTGTACTTTTTAAAAAAAGATTTATTTTATTTATTTATTCCCACCCATTGTTGTTTGTAGTTGCTGTCTGCTTTCTGTGTCCATTTGCTGTATGCTTATCTTCTTTTTAGAAGGCATCAGGAATCAAACCTGGTACATCCCATGTGGAAGAGAGGTGCTCAATCACCTGAGACACCTCAGCTCCCTAGTTTGTTGTCTCTCATTGTCTTTCATCTTGTTATTGCATCATCTTGTTGCATCAGCTTGCTGCACCTGCCTGTTGTACCAGCTGACCTTCTCTAAGGAAGCACTAGGAACTGAACCCAGAGCCTCCCGTGTGGTAGGCGGAAGCCCAATCGCTTGAGCCACATCTTCCCTTGAGTGTGCTTTTAATCATTTAATTTTTACTTAAAACTTTTTTTTTTTTGGAGATATCAGGACCAGGAATTGAACCCAGTACCTTGTATTGGGGAAGCCAGCACTCAACCACTGAGCTACACTGGTTCCCCAAAACCTTTTCTTTAGATATGAGCATATTGACTAGAAATTTCATGTTGTTTTTCTTGTATAATCAAAACAAATTAATTTTCTACTCTCTTCATTTAAAGTAAGATTCTGATTATTAAAACAGTATCTATGTTTTTCTAAATCACATAAACAGCTCTGATGTAGTCTCAGCTCAAAATCCTTCTTGATTTTTCAGTTTTTCCCCCAATAATTTTTAATTGTCTCTACAAAAAATATAATCTGGCAGAATTTTTTAAAGAACTCACCTTTATCAGAACTTTCCAAAGCATTTCATATAAATGATGATTTCTTCTGCACTTATTTTCATCAGGTTACATAACACTTAATTGAATTGCTTAAACATAATAATAACCCAAACCAGCATAATCAGGCTTTAAATGAACAAAACTGACTTTTGGTAAACATGAAACTCCCCTGGTGAAAGTAGAAATGTGAATGTGCTTTTGTATGTTTACCAGGGAGAGGAAAGAGTGTTGGTTAATGTTATGAGTCAGTTAAGTGAAGGTTTGGGTAAGAAAGCCTCTATTTTGTGTAGAGGTATGTGTCTGTGCATGTGTGTTTGTATATACAAAGAAACTTTCAGGGTGGACATTTAAGAAATTGTTCACAATGGTTGTCTCTGAGACATGTGACTGGAGTATGATTTGGGAGGGAGAATTACATTTCATAATATACTCTTTTGTGCTGTTTGAATTTTTTTGCCATGTGCATATATTACTTATTTCATTGACAATTTAGTTTTGGAAATGATCTGTGTTTATTTTAGTAGGGGCTACTGATGTTGTGTTTTGTTTTGTTTTGCCAGGCATACCTTCTACCCCTTCTTCTGGTAAGATGTCCTGCATCTCTTACCCTTGACCTGGGAGGTCAGTCCTCACCCCCATGGACAGTGATTGGTGCAGGGAAGAGCATGTGACCCAAACTAGGCACCGGGTTTCTTTACCAGGTTTTTTCTAATTGACGCCTTTTTTTTTTTTTTTTTCTGGTTAAGAAGCTATAAAAAGATACAGAGTACTACATCTAGTATTATTTCATTTATAGAAAATGTAAATATATATCAATTTATAAAGATGAAATTAGATGAGTGGTTATATAGGGCTGGGGAATGAATGCTAGGGGGTGTGGTGTTTTTCTTTTTGGAGTAATGAACTTGTTCTGAAATTTTTGAGGTAATGAATGTATAACATTGGGCTTATATTAAAGGTCTATGATTGTACACTTTCGATAGATCACATGGTTTGTGAATATATCTCAGTAAAACTGCTTAATAAACAAATAAATGTGCAAGAATAGCCAGAAAGAGCAGCTGTGGGCAGCAGCAAATCTTTCAGGAGGGGCAGGAAACTCTCTGGTGCCCAAGATCATTCACGAATACAAGGCAGAGTCCAGCTGCCATGGGAGGAGGGGCAGGAGTAGGGAAAGGAGCAGGAATGGTGAGAATCCCCCTCCTACCGAGGTCAGGAACACGGGGCAGCCTAAGACCCAGCCTGGACCAGGACAGCCGAGAGCCCTGCCTCCACTTGAGCCTAGCACCCTCACAAACAACGGTAGTCTTCTGCTTGGGGAGGGACGGAGCAAAGAGACACACCCCTTCTTTGGCATTTGGGACTGCTGAAAGTTGAGGGTGGAGCAAAAAAACAGAAAAATTTCCTTGTACCCCCGCCCCTCAATAAGCATAAGTCAACAGCAGCCAGCTGCTGGCGGAAGAGGAAGTCTGTGGTGCACGGAAGGTAATGAAGGCAAGTAGGAAACAAACGCAGCTCACTTCATGACTAGATTGACTAGATTGACCCAATCCTCCACAATATTTGTCTGACAGAAGGGCGTCAACACCATTAACTAAATCTCTTCTGTTTTTCTACACATGGTGTCAAGCTTTTTTTTTTTTTTAAGTAAACTTTACTTCAACTTCAAAAAATATAATAACAGACAAAAGGCAGTTTAGCAAATTATGGAAGCATTACTCTAAAAAATTCTGTCCAGGCACATTTTTCTCATTTAATCCTAAAAACAAATTCAATTATTTCTCCAGTGTTCAGAAAGATACATAAATGACATGACCAAGGTCTCCTCTTAATGAAGAAAATGAGGATATAATGCTTACTTATTCATATTTCATAAAACTAGACCTCATATTCTTTTTGTTGACTCAGCATTAATATAAGTACCCTCTTTGCCTTTGCTACAAAAATATCATAATATTACTGTTAACTGTAGTTTATAAGTTACATTCTTTTTATTTTTCCCATGTTCCACCAGTCTTAACACCTTGTAGTAGAACATTCTTCTATTCACATTATTAACCACAATCTTCATCTACCACCAAAATCACTGTTATACAGTCCCAAGATTATTCTCTAGCTGTATTTCAATGAATATTAACCTCCCTAGACTACCTCTTTCAGCCACAATCATATTTATAAATCAGCAGTGTTTGTTATGCTCATTATAATGTGCTACCATCAACTCTATCCATTACCACATATTTACAATTGACTTTATTAAACATTCTACATACATTCAGTATAAGCTTCTCCCTCTCTTTTTTAAAAAGATTTATTTGCGGTCACCCCTCGGGCTGAAGTGTGGCCCGGCGGGGGAGCAGCCGCGGCAGGCCAAGCCGCTGCCCCCATAATAGGGTGGCTGGTCGGACTCACCGCCACCCCTGAAGGGAGCTCGGCATGGGCGCAGAGTGCCCTCGGGTCTCCCCTTCTCGGCAGCCATGCTTCCGCGGCCGCCCCTCCTCCCGGATGGCGCCACCCGATGCCTGTGGGGCAGCACCCTTCTTCTTCTTTCTCCCTGCGCAGGCGCAGGGCGGAAAAATCCAGTCTGCCCTTTTCCCTTCCCCCGACAGCAGCAACAGCCAGGCGTGGGCGGAAAAATCCAGTCTGCCCTCCACCCCAGCAACAGCAGCCACCAATCCCTAAACCCTGCCCCTTCCCCCAGCAACAGCGACAGCCAATCCCTAACCACCACCCCTCCCCCGTCCAGTACCGCCCACTGACCTTTCGCCGGCAACCAATCAGAACAGGGCGTGGCTTCGACCAATCAGCCTTCCCCAGCCCCTATAAAATTGTTGCCTCTCCCTCAGTAAACTGGACTTGCGTGTTTACCTTGTCTCCGCGGTAGTTCTTCTGCCGTGCGCCCTCCAGTCCTGAGAGCCCCGGACAAGGGCCTGGCCTCCCTTGTCCCCAGTTCGTTGCCTGCTTCTCCGAGCGACCCCTTCGTCGCCTGCTTCGCCGGGCGACCCCGTCAGCTGAACCGCACAACCCCTTGTGAGACCGATCCCTCGTCTGCTGCCGGACCAACCCCTCGTCCCAAGTGGGACCGACCCCTCGTCCCAAGCGGGACTGACCTCTTGTCCAGAGCTGGACCGACCCCTCGTCCGCAGCCAGACCCCACCTCTACCGACCGAGCAAACCGTCGCAGCTGGCGCCCAACGTGGGGCAAGGCAACTCCACCACAGCCTCACTCCATAACCTGGCGGCCCCCCCCCCTCCTCTCTTCTCACCATGGGGCTTCTCTCGTGCAACATTGCTGCTACCTGAGCCTTGGCTACCTCATACGATCCACGGCAGTCTGGGAGAATCGCTGGATGGCTTTCTCCTTCCATGTCGGGGGCTTATACCGACCCGCTATGATTAAGAGGAGCCTTGGGTTTCTCGGGAGCACGCGCTTGCACGTCTGAAGTAACCCTACCATAGCCCTATGCTCTCCTCTCTTCTCACCCCTATCTTTTCACTCTACATTGCTGCTCCTGAACCTTGGTGACCTCATATGATCCACGGCGGTCTGGGAGAATCGCTGGATGGCTTTCTCCTTCCATGTCGGGGGCTTATACCGACCCGCTATGATTAAGAGGCGCCAATAAAACTCTCAGGAGCGTGTGCCTGAGCACCTCCACCCCTGCCTTCACCTCTGCCTCCTCCCCTCTGCACTTGCTCCCCTTTGCCTTGCTCCACTGCTCGTCGTTCCACCCTCCCCTCGTCGGGGCCTTCTTTTGGCCTGCGACCACCGTCGGAGCCCCACCGGCTCCGACCCCTCGTCTCACCGCGCACCTCGGCTCCCATCGCCGCGCTCTCAAGGTAAGGGCCCCTTTTCTTATCGGCTCCAAAAGGCCATTAGCAATGGGTAACATCCTATCTGCTAAGCAAGCCCCACAAGTTCGGGCCCTCGCCGGTCTCCTAGACACTCACCGGTGTAAGATCTCTTTCAAACAGCTTCAAGTATATTGGGACCTTCTTCTCCCCTTTAATCCGTGGCTTACCACATGTCAGCTTTGGGACCCGGACACCTATACTCGCCTTATAGATAGGGTCACTTTTGCTGTGGAGCAGGAAGGTAAAAGATTCCCTCCTGGCTTATTACAGGCAACATGAAGTCCAGAAGAAATCTTGAAGGGTATAATCTATGATATGCTATATAAAAAAGGATTTGGAAGCAGCTGTGCCAGGAAGGTGAGAATTGTGAGTCAACTGTAAATAAATTATATGTTTCTGTTGATGTGTTGTGGTTGTTCTGTGTTTGTCTGTCTGTTCGTTCAATGTCGGTGTGTATTGTGGTGCCTCCGGATGGTAAATATAAATTACTAGAAATCTTTGGGAGAGCTCTGTTCAGATGGCCAAGAATTGGATGGGCGCTTGTATTAATACTTAAGTTTATTATATTGATACATAAGTTTAAGTGTTGATAAGATATCTACAATTTAAAAGAAGGTTGTGGGTCTTAATTGGCGAAATTAACTGTACGTCTTCATGGGGAGTTGTTCTTGCCTAGATTGGAGTGAATAACTTGTTTTTCTTCGCAGGATAATATAAAGAATGTAGAACTTATATGAATATTAAAAGGGTTGAAGGTTTGTAGAAGTGCTAACGGAAATGTAATAAGTTTTGCAAAGGGACGTGTTTTGTCCTAAAGTAGGATGGCTAATTTTTCATAAACTCTTGAAACTTGATTTGCGTGCGGCGAGTGTAGGGGGTATTGTGATGGCTTTACGTAGGGGAATGTGTTCTGTGAAGATAAAATTTATCTTCAATAGCTTACATTGGGGTATTGAATGGCTAATTCCAAAAGGTCATTCTTAAATATATATATATAAAACTGAATTGATGATGGTAATGATAGAGGGTAATTTTATAGCAGGAAAGATTAACAGCAACCAAGCTCCCCTGCCAACTTGCTTTTGGGAAACGGTTTCTGGTATTGCATGCTACTAAGTATTTAAAGAAAAGTTATTCTTAAGGAAACAGAAGATGATTTTGTCTTTGCAGCCATTGTCTATTTAGCAACACCCCTCGCTATCGGCCAAGCCACTGTTGCGCCGGACGATTGGAACCTTAAACAAAGACTCCTCCTCACTGTCATCTTCCTATCTATTGTTACTATATTTACTGCCCTCATTCTCCTTCGTTTATAAAGCAGTCTCCTACAAACCACAAAGCTTCTGTCTTAAACATACCATTCTCAACCCTATCCTCTAAATAATCTTCTCACTTCCCCCACAGCCTTTAATACTTTATTTCTTCCTCATAACCTTTGCTTTCTTGATAATATTTTCCGCCATCTGTCTAGCCGCTACCGCACCAGAAGATTGGAACCTCGGCCAACGAATTCTACTCTCCATCGCCTTTCTGTTTATTATCCTCTTTTATGCTTTACTCCTTATCTTCCTCCCATAATGACTTCACCAAGCCTCCTCTTGTCCAAAACCATCACCCTTCTTTTCCTCACACTCCCCATTGCACTCACCAACCCCAGCCATCAGCCTTTTAATTGGACAGTAAGCCTCGGGCAGGAAAAAGTAATCCTCTCCTACAATGTCTTCGCTGCCAAGGAGAGATCAACCACCTGTAACGCGCTATCATCCTAGACTTTTAACAGCAGATGGACCTTATAGCCACCGAGATCAACGAGACTTGGACATTGGCCACCCTTGCTTGCAACGGCAAGATACCACCCCCTAAATTGTACATTTATATCCCCGTCATACTCACCTCCCTCTTCAGCCCCGCTTCCCTCATTGCTTGCTGCCTCTTGGGCCTCGGCTACTTGTTGCTGCTGCCATCCTGGCCCTTATTTGAAAAGAAGGGGGAAATGCGGTCACCCCTCGGGCTGAAGTGTGGTTTGCTGGCCTGGCGGGGGAGCAGCCGCGGCAGGCCAAGCCGCTGCCCCCATAATAGGGTGGCTGGTCGGACTCACCGCCACCCCTGAAGGGAGCTCGGCATGGGCGCAGAGTGCCCTCGGGTCTCCCCTTCTCGGCAGCCATGCTTCCGCGGCCGCCCCTCCTCCCGGATGGCGCCACCCGATGCCTGTGGGGCAGCACCCTTCTTCTTTTTTCTCCCTACGCAGGCGCAGGGCGGAAAAATCCAGTCTGCCCTTTTCCCCTCCCCTGACAGCAGCAACAGCCAGGCGTGGGCGGAAAAATCCAGTCTGCCCTTTTCCCTTCCCCCGACAGCAGCAACAGCCAGGCGTGGGCGGAAAAATCCAGTCTGCCCTCCACCCCAGCAACAGCAGCCACCAATCCCTAAACCCTGCCCCTTCCCCCAGCAACAGCGACAGCCAATCCCTAACCACCACCCCTCCCCCGTCCAGTACCGCCCACTGACCTTTCGCCGGCAACCAATCAGAACAGGGCGTGGCTTCGACCAATCAGCCTTCCCCAGCCCCTATAAAACTGTTGCCTCTCCCTCAGTAAACTGGACTTGCGTGTTTACCTTGTCTCCGCGGTAGTTCTTCTGCCGTGCGCCCTCCAGTCCTGAGAGCCCCGGACAAGGGCCTGGCCTCCCTTGTCCCCAGTTCGTCGCCTGCTTCTCCGGGCGACCCCTTCGTCGCCTGCTTCGCCGGGCGACCCCGTCAGCTGAACCGCACAACCCCTTGTGAGACCGATCCCTCGTCTGCTGCCGGACCGACCCCTCGTCCCAAGTGGGACCGACCCCTCGTCCCAAGCGGGACTGACCCCTCGTCCAGAGCTGGACCGACCCCTTGTCCGCAGCCAGACCCCACCTCTACCGACCGAGCAAACCGTCGCATTTATTTATTTATTTATCTTGCCCCCCCCCTCCCCGGTTATCTGCTCTCTGTGTCCATTCGCTGTGTTCTTCTGTGACCGCTTCTATCCTTATCAGCCGCACAGGGAATCTGTGTTTATTTTTGTTGCATAATCTTGCTGTGTCAGCTCTCCGTGTGTGCAGCGCCATTCTTGGGCAGGCTGCACTCTCCTTCATGCTGGGCGGCTCTCCTTAAGGGACGCACTCCTTGCACGTGGGGCTCCCCTACACGGGGACACTTCTGTGTGGTACGGCACTCCTTGCGCGCATCAGCACTGCACATGGGCCAACTCCACACGGGTTGAAGGAGGCCCGGGTTTGAACCGCGGACCTCCCATGTGGTAGGCGGACACCCTATCCTTTGGGCAAAGTCCACTTCCCCTCATGGTAGTTTTGATCCACATTTCCCTAATAACTAGTGATGTTGAGCACCTTTTCATGTACTTTTTCACCATTTGAATTTACTCTGGAAAAATACCTATTCAAGTCTTTTGCCCAGTTTTTAATTGGGTTGCTTGTCTTTTTGTCATTGAGTTGTGTGATCTCTTTATGTAACTTAGAAATCAAACCTTTGTCAGATATGTGGTTTCATAAGATTTTTTCCTATTGAGTAGGTGCCTAGCTTTCAATTTAAAAATCAAGAGGTATTCAAAAAAGCAAGGAATAAACACCCCATTGTTCAGGGATAAGATCAAGAACAGAACCTGACACAAAGGTGACTCAGATGTTGAAACTATCAGGAACTTTCAAATAACTATGATTAATAGTTATTAAAGGTTCTAATGAAACTGGTGGAAAACATGCATGAACAGATGACAAATTCCACCAGAGAAGTGGAAACTATAAAACAACAACAGCTACAGTGTAAGAAAAAATATCTGAAAGAAATGAAGAATTGCTCCGACAGTCTCAGCAGCAGGCTGGACAGTGAATTGAAAATAGGTCAATAGAAATTGTCCAAGGAAAAAAGAGAGAAAAATACAGAAGAGAGTATTCAAAAGCTGTGGTATCAAACAGTCTAATATATGTGTAATTGGAATACCAAAAGGAGAAGAGAAAACAAGATAGAGGAAAAATACTTCAAGAGATAATGGCCAAGAATTTTCCAAAAATAATGAAAGACAACATGTCACAGATCCAAGAAGCCCAAAAAACCAGTCAGGGTAAACAGTAACATCAGCCATAAGAACTCTAGACACATCACAGCTAAACTGTTAAGAATAAAACATAAACAAGAAATGTTGAAGGCAGCCAGAGGAGGAAAAATTATATAGAGAGTCAAAGATAAGAATTACAGCTATATAGTGCAAAAATAATTTTAAAGGGGAATCACAGCATTTTTCTCATCAGAAACTATGCAAGCCAGAAGACAATAGAGTGGCATCTTTAAGAAGCAAGCTCAGAATTCTATACCCAGAGAAAATATCTTTCAAAATTAAAGGTAAAGACTTCTATTCAGACCAAAATTAAAAAAAAAAAATCTGAAAGAATTTATCACCAGAAGCCCTGCACTTCAAGAAATGGTAAAGGAAGTTCTTCAGGAAGGAGTATGATACTAGATGGAAATCTGAATCTACACAAAGAAATGGAAAGCATCAGAAATGAGAAAAATTAAGGTAAATATAAAAGATATTTTTCCTTATTTTTAATCACTTTAAAAGAAGCTACAAGATTGCAAGTCTAGAGCTGCTTTTCAGCTTGATCAGAGAAGCGTGAACAAATAAAGCCAATACAAAATGAAGCAGAATTGAGAGATAATTTAAGATTAAACAATTTAGACCTTAGAAAATGCTGATTATATTGCATGGTTGTGTCTTTTTCATTCTGTGGAACCAGATCACGTGCCTATGGTGGTAAGCGGCTCAGCCAGCTTATGAGGGCGGTTGGTAGCCCAGTCTGCAGCATGACAGGTTCAGGAGGGGGGCCCATGGAAGATAATGAGGACCCTGTTCCTAAGCACATGTGAGGTGACACCCTGGGTAATGCTCAAGAATTGATGAGGTCTGCACAGGGACTTGGATGCAGTTTGTTTATTCAGGAAGTATTGGAGCAAGAAGGAGGAAGTAGGTAGATTGAGACCGAGCAGGCTTATGCCTATAACAAGGTGAAATTTCACTTTCAACATGGGAGGAGTGGGGTGGGGAAGTGGGGGCTATACAGGAATCTCTTATATTTTTTAGTGTAACATTTTTTTGTGATATATATATCTTCAAAAATACAATTTACAAAAATTATGTGGTGGGGGTGGGGAGTGGGTTATATGGGAACCTCTTGTTTTTTTTAAAATGTTTTTTCATGTAACACTCCTTGTGATCTATTAACTTTAATTTAAAAATTTTTTTAACTTATTTTTTTTTTCTTCCTTTGTATCAGTGCATTCTCCCCATTATCTAAGTAGGAGAAAATTTTTACATACACATGCACACACATACAGGAATGGAATTATTTAGATTTTGAGCTCTTGAGTTGAATTCTGTAAATTAGTAACAGACAAAAATTTTGAAAGTTACTGTTTTCGGTTTCAGGAGACATGCTAAACAGAGAAGAGGATAAAAATTTTTGACTTTAAAAGCAAAGTCAAAGCTGGAAGACTCAAAGCATAGAGTTTTATTTTACCATAAAACTTTTGGATCAATATGGGATCAATGAGGGTTCAAATTATGAGCCGTTTTTTCCACAAAAGAGAATAGGAGTTTGACTAGCAGAGAAGGGAGGGGCTGTGACCACACCTTAGATACTGCCTGAATCACTCGGAAGTTTCCTAAAACATGACCTGCTGGTAGTAAAGTAAGAGGTGGCACAGGGAAAGAAACCCCTGACAAGGTTAAGACTCGAGCCTAGAAGACGCGAGCCTCATAAAGAAGCCAAGAGCACTGCGCACCGAAGGCCGACCCCCTCCGGACCTGCAAAAAGGAGGCGGTGGGGTTCCAGGGTCCTGGGTAGCGGCGCTAGGGGTCGCCATGGCTACCGAGCACGCCGCTGCCGCCCCCGCGGTGCCCTCGGCCGTGGATGATTATTCACTCGCTGGTAGAAAGCGGATGTCAGAGGAAACCCCTGTGAGGACCACTGTCTACTGCAGCACTCTAACCGGATCTCATCCAGCTCTTCAAAGTGGAAAAACGAGCATTTCCTATCAGCTCAGTACCAACTGTAGCGGACCCCAGAACCAGGTCTCTGGGAAATGTAAGCGGGGTGGGTTCTCACAGAACTTGGACCTCTGCGTAAGATTTATTGCTCAGATGTCAGATGGAGAAGAGTACAACGTATCTAGCTGTGCTAGAGGACGGCTGATGGAGGTGAATGGAAACATTCTCCATAGGCCGTCTCATCTTCAGGAGGAGCCGTCCGCTGAAGGCTACATTGCTGTTGGCGTAACAGAAGGGTTATTGACACAAAAGCAATATGAAGAAGTCGTGATAAAATACATCAGTGATACAACTGCTGTGTCCGAGACTTGAACTGGAGTAGAAAGTGACACGGGAGTCTTATCCTTACCTGGCCTAAACGATCTCCACAAAAGGAGAAGAACCGGTCTATGTGAAGCCTACTTCTCCACACTCAGCCATCCGCAGGGGAGGCCTGGGCGTTCAGTATACTAGTTTGCCCTTTTTGGCTTGCGTAACAAGTCCTCTTCTGTCTTCTCCCTCAGATCTGCCCTGCCCATGTACTCTGTTCCTCTCTTGCTTCTCTTTTTCTGACAACTGACAAGCAAGGGATGTTTTTCTGAAAATTTTAAAACACTTTGAGGAAAATTTGGAAAACACTGAGAGGTTTTAAGTAGTAAAATAAAAATAATTTACCCATCATGCTATATCCCAGAAGTAAAGACTTTTTTTTTTTAAGATTTATTTATTTATTTCTCTCCCCTCCATTGTCTATTCTCTCTGTCCATTCCCTGTGTGTTCTTCTGTGTCTGCTTGTACTCTCATCAGGCAGCTCTGAGAACCTATCCTGGGAACTTCCGGAGTGGGAGAGGTGATCATTCTCTTGCACCACCTCAGCTCCCTGGTCTGCTGCATGTCTTATTGTCTCTTTTTGTTGCATCTTCTTGCTGTGTCAGCTCTCCACATGGGCCAACATTCCTTGCACAGGGCAGCACTCCCTGCACAGGGCAGCACCCCGTGTGGGCCAACCCGCCTTCACCAGGAGGCCCTGGGTGTCAAACCCTGAATCTTCTATATAATAGACGGGAGCCCAATTGCTTGAGCCACATCTGTTTCCCCTAAAGACATCTTGATGTATTTCTGCTTGAACATTATGGTTGGTTATTGTTTTTGTCTCATTTTTTCCATCAGTTTGAAGTTAAAAACAAAAACAAAATAAAATCCACTGGCCTTCCTTCCCCAGCCTTCCTCAGTGTGGCACTGCCACAATGCCCGATTCCACCCCACCGAGGATGGTGCCTTTTGCCCACGTGGCTCTTCTCCCTTCTGATTGTAGGAGACGCCGGGGTGCAGAGGTGACTCCCACGCTGCTGGTGGTCCCTTCCTTTCTGAAACAAAGAACTGTAATGCTGTGATGCCTTAAAGGAGGGACACGTGAAAAGACTTTCCCAACTCCCATGGACTTTTCCAACATAAGGAAGCGTTATAACGCAATGGTGAGCTGGTTATGGTAATAGGAATGCTGGCTCTAGTTGCTGGGTCAACGGCGAAGAAGTTACGGAGGCTATCTAAGTCAAAAGCACAGAATGCTCTGAACTGAGCAAAGGCTTTCACATCATTTAAACTAAAAAATGTACACATTTATGGTTTGAGATCAGATACTTATTTTTTCTTTAAGGACTGCAACACATGTATACATTTAAATATCTCTGTTTTTAAATAAAACAATTCTTTCATATAGAAGAAATTAAAAAACAAAACAAAAGACGCCAAGAGGCTAGTGTGGTGTGGAGTCTAAGAGGTTGCTTAGTGGGAGGATGGGTCCAAGGGCAGCCAGCCTCACCCTGATCCTAGGTGGCTCCTCCTATGATAAACTCGGGAAAGTAGGTGAGAAGTCCTGAGTACTCAAGGGGCACATGGAAATGTTCCAACTTGAGACACTTCTGATGAGTCATCCCAGCTTCAGATGAGGACATACTGGTAGCTTCTCTCAGACTACATCACAGTTTAACTTCTCCCTCTGTTCAATCCTACTTCCTTCCCTCCCCTTCCCAGATGTAGCACCCAAGAGGACTCCCTAATAAACATTCTGTGTGCAGAGCTCTATCTGAGGGTCTGCTTCTTGGGGAACCCAACCTGCAACAGTCTATCAGGCTGCTTTGAGAATGAAAGACTTTGTAAGTCAGGTCTTTATTATGCGGACAATGTGAAGTCATTGAAGGGCTTCAAGTAAGTATGATACAATCAGCTTTGGACTTAGATCACTCACTACAGTGTGGAGGGAGGGCTTGATGGAAGGCAGAGGCACCAACTATGCCGTTACCCTTTTGCACAATCAAGGGGTTATGACGGCATGAATTGGACATGTGACAATAAAGATGGAAATAAGCAGGTAAATTCTAGAAATATTTAGGAGGTTAAATCAAAAGGGCCTGCTAATTGACTATATGTGGGGAGTGATAATGTCCAGGTTTCTGGATTGAACAACTAGGGGCACCATCACTGACCCCAATTCAAGTCACAGCCTTTTTTTTTCCTTCAAGATTTATTTTATTTCTTAACCCTGCCACACCCCCCCCCTCCATCTGCTCTCTTGTGTCCATTCACTGTGTGTTCTTCTGTGTCTGCTTGCATTCTAGGCAGCACTGGCAATCTGTGTCTTTTTGTCGTGTCATCCTGCTGCATCAGTTTTCCGTGTGTGCGGTTCCACTCCTGGCTGGGTGGGCTGTGCTTTTTTTGTGTGCAGTGGCTCTCCTTGCAGGGCACACTCCTTGCACATGGGGCTCCCCTACATGGGGGACACCCTTGAGTGGCATGGCACTCCTTGTGCACAGCGGCATTGTGTGTGGGCCAGCTCATCACACAGGCCAGGAGGCCCCTGTGTTTGAACCCTGGACCTCCTATATGGTAGGCGGACACTCTTATCAGTTGAGCCACATCCGCTTCCCATCAAGTCACAGCTTTTAAAAAAGAGAAGGAGGATACTTCTGACATCCTATGGCATCAGAGCAGGACTGTAAGTCAGTATGGAGTCTAATAATTTCCTGTCATGTATATGGCCACTTTCTCCTTTCTACTCCTGGTAGTCTATATAACCAGCCATCCCCTTTCCAGTGAATAACCCTGCAATATTACCAGAGAAAAGCAGAATTGTGCCCAACTATTTAAGTCTCCAAAACAGAAACGTAAATTATTTGTGCTCAGAAAGAAAGCAAATTAAATGTGGAAAAATTAAGAAGAAGCTACAACAATATAGGAGTTAAACTCATGGACTTGGTAGTTAGACTCTCTGAGCTCAAGTCCTGGCTCTACCAGTTATGACAAGTCAATTTAGACAAGTTATTAACTTCTCTGCACCTCAGTTTCCTTTAACTATAAAATATGGTTAATGATAGTACCAACCTCAAAAGACTGGTACAAAAATTAAATTAATACAAGTAACATGCTTAAAACCATGCCTGGATTTTAACAATCACTTAATAAATGTCATCTCTTATTATTCCACTAGAATTGTAAGTTCCACAGAAGCAAGGTTTTGGGCTTTCCTCTTCCTCCTCCCCATCCTCTTCCTTCTGAATTCCCAATGTCAAGAATAGAGCCTGTTCAAGAGAGTCACACAATAAATATTTTTGTTGAATGCATGAAATCTTCGGGAAGAAAGTCCTAGCTGACTACCTCAACACGGATTCTTCCCTCCCCCTTAAAAATCCAGACTTTTGACTGGAGACATGAACACCTGGAATAAAAGACTGTTACGCAGCTTCCCTTGTGGCTAGTCCTAGTCAATGAAGTATAAGCCAAAGTGTTTTATGGAACATCCGTAAAGACCATGTAAAGAAAACTGCCTCATCAGAAAGTGGCCCCTGATTGCCCTTATAACTTCCCTTCTCCTGATTTACAACTGAGACAAGATAACTGAAGCTGTTGTTGCATTCTTGAACCATGAGGTACTCTTGAGGATGGAAGCCATGTACTAAGATGGTAGACCAGAAATAAAGTAGTTTGAGGTCTTCATTTTACCATAGAGCTGCTAAGCCAACTCAGAAACACCTACTCCAGACATTTTTTTTACATGAGAAAAAGGCATTTCTATGTTTTTTAGTCACTATTGGCTCAAACTAATCCTAACTAATACTTTTCCCAAATTGATGATTTAAAATAATAATTAGACCTATAGTAATAAGGACAATTATTCAATCACTGAGTCTTGTACAACAATCTTTAACAGCATTTTAGTGAGAGAAAAACGGGAGATCATAGATGAAATAGATGTTCCCCTTAGCCTATAAAAGTTAGTTACTCTTTTTATACCATGCATTATGGGAAGATGATGATGACTTGACACAATTAGGAAAGGTTGCAGGGTAGGAGTTTGAAAGGCAACTGATAGAAGGCACAGGGGTGTCTGAATAGACCATTTCTGTCTTCAGGACTAATTTAACAAGAGACTTTGTCTACTAAAAAAAAAAAAGGAAGGGGAAACCCACATATATTGAATATCTATAACAAGTTAAATTCTTCCACACACAAGAATTCATTTAAACATCATACTTGGAAAGGTGAGCCTATTCAATGGGAGAAAATATTTGAAAACCACATATCCAATAAGGGTTAGATTTCCATGCTATATAAAGTGATCTTACAACTCAACAACAAAAGAGCAAACAATCCAATTAAACAATGGGGTGGCGGACTTGGCCCAGTGGTTAGGGGGTCCGTCTACCACATGGGAGGTCCACGGTTCAAACCCCGGGCTTCCTTGACCCATGTGCAGCTGGCCCATGTGCAGTGCTGATGCGTACAAGGAGTGCCGTGCCACACAGGGGTGTCCCCCACGTAGGGGAGCCCTAGGCACAAGGAGTGCGCCCTGTAAGGAGAGCCGCCCAGCGCAAATGGTGCCACACACATGGAGAGCTGACACAACAAGATGATGCAACAAAAAGAAACACAGATTCCTGTGCCACTGACAACAACAGAAGCGGACAAAGAAGACGCAGCAAATAGACACAGAGAACAGACAACTGGGTGGGTGGGAAGGGGAGAGAAATAAATAAATCTTTAAAAAAAATAATGGGCAGAAGACTTAGACATTTTTCCAAAGAGGAAATACAAATGGCCAGCAAGCATATTAAAAAAATATTCACTACCACTAGCTATTAAGGAAATGCAAGTCAAAACTATAATGAGATACCATTTCACACCTTACAGAACACCCATATATAAAAAAAAGTAAAAGAAAACCAGAAGTGCTGGAGAGGATGTGGAGAAATAGGAATATTCCTTCACCATTGATGGGAATGTCACAGCCTCTGTGAAAGCCAGTTTGGTCATTCCTCAGGAAGCAAAACAGAACTGCCATATGATCCAGCAATCCCTCTACAAGGAATATATCCAGAAGAACTGATAACAGGAATGTGAACAGGCATTGCACACAGATGTTCACAATGGCATTATTTACAATTGCCAAAAGATGAAAACAACCTAAGTGTCCATCAACCCAATGAATGGATAAACAATGTGGTATATTCGAATGATATGCTGCTTAAGAAGAAATTAATTTTTTTTTTTTGGCCACATTTTACAAATTAAGAAATGGAGGCTAGAGATGTTTGATTGACTTACCATCTGACATAATGTTAGCAAGTAGGGTAGACAGGATTTGAATCTGTGTTTGCCATCCCCGCCCCCTTTCCACACTACCACACAAAATGCATTCTCTGTGTTCCTCATCACATGTCTCAAAATGGTCAGGGTATTTATTTCCTTTGGCATAAACTGCCTTAATGTTTTCATTGCCTGGTATTTTGGAAGCTCAAGGCCCAGGCTTCAAATCAGTGGTCCCTTAATACCTCCCTCAGCCACTCTGACTGGCTGGAACTTGTTCTTCCAGTGCCAAAAAACTGTTGGTGACTCAAATGGAGGTTATGAACAACTCATCATACCAGCTGAAGAGTGTGGACGGTCACACCCAGCTCTCCTTCCCAGAGTTTTTCTCATTTACTAACTATGTCCCTGAGCTGCTCCACCTTCCCCTGTTCCCTCTCTCAGGAATTGTCATCACTGTTCATCCCATTGCCTAAGCCAGAATCCTCTGAGTCATTTTTAACTCCCCCCTCTTATCTACCACATATGACCAAGCCCCTTTTCCCTCCATTCTGTGGTCACTTGACCGTAAATGTGACAGTCTGTTTCTGAACAATCAATTTGATTTCATTGGTTTATATGTCTATCTTTGTGACAGTACCATGCTGTTTTTAACCACCGGAGCTAGATAGTATGACCTAAAGTCAGTAAGAGTCCTCTGACATCCATCTTCCGTTTTAAGATGTTTCTGGCTATTCAGACCAAATAAATAAATTTGATAATTGCCTTTTCCATTTCTTTAAAAATGGCTTTTGGAATTTTTATTGGTATAGCATTGAATCTGTAAATCAATTTGAGGATGTCCCATTTATCCATCTATTCTTCCATTGCTCATGTTTTGGGTATAATGTTTAAGAAACCACCACTTACCACCAGGTCTTGAAGATATATTGTTGACATTTTAACAATGTTTAGTCTTCCAATCCATGAACTTGGAATGTCCTTCCATTTATTTCGATCATCTTTGATTTCTTTTAGCAATGCATTGTAGTTTTCTGAATACAGGTCCTTTACATCTTTGGTTAAGTTTATTCCTAAGTATTTGATTCTTTTAGTCACTATTATAAATCATTACTAGTTTATAGATATACTATTGATTTTTGCATATTAATCTTGTATCTGGCCACTCAGCTAAGTTCAATTATTAGCTCTAGTAGCTTTGTTGTAGAATTTTTAGGAATTTCTAGTTATAGGATTAAATTGTCTGTGAATAGCAAAAGATTTACTTCTTCCTTTCCAATTTTGAAGCCTTTTATTTCTTTTTTTGCCTAATTTCTCCGCTAGAACTTCTAGCATAATATTGAATAACAGTGGTGACAATGGGCATCATTGTCTTGTTCCCAATCTCAATGGGAAAGCTTTCAGTCTTTCACCATTGAGTACAATGTTAGCTATGGGTTTTTCATATGCCCTTTATCATGTTAAGAAAGTTGCCTTCAGTTCCTATCTTTTGGAGAAAGTATGCTGTATTTTGTTAAATGCCTTTTCTGTGTTAGTCAAAATGATCATGTGATGTTTCTTCTCCGATTGATTAATGTGATGTGTTACACTGATTGGTTTTCTTGTGTTGAACCACTCTTGCATATTTGGGATAAAACTCACTTGATCATGATAAATAATTATTTTAATGTGTTGTTGAATTCAATTAATGAGGATTTTGTTGAGGATTTTTGCACCTATATTCGCTAGAGAAATAGGTCTGTGATTTTCTTTTTCTTGTAATATCATTATGGCTTTGACATGAGGGCGATATTGACTTCACAGAATGAGTTTGGTTGTATTCCCTCCTGTTCAAATTTTTAGTAAGATTAGTATTAAATCTTCTTTGAATGATTGGTAGAATTCACCTGTGAAGCCATCTGATCCAGGACTTTTCATTTTGGGGAAGTTTTTGATGACTGTTTCAATCTCTTTACTAGTTATTGGTTTATTGAAGTCTTCTCTTTCTTCTAGGGTCAGTGTAGGTAGTTTCTGTGTTTCTAGGAATTTGTCCATTTAATCTATGTTGTCTAGTTTTTGGTGTTCAATTGTTCATAGTATCCTCTTGTGATCGCTTTTATTTCTATGGGGTCAGTAGTGATGTCATTCTGCCTATTTTTTTTTTAAAGATTTATTTTATTTATTTGTCTCCCCACTCCCAATTCACCCATTGTCTTCTCTCTGTGCCCATTCACTGTGTGTTCTTCTGTGTCTGCTTGTATTCTCATTAGGTGGCTCTGGGAACTGATCCTGGGACCTCCCAGAATGGGAGAAAGGCGGTTACTCTCTTGTGCCACCTAAACTCCCTGTTCTGCTACATCTTCTTATTTTCTCTCCTCTTTATCTCTTGTTGCATCTTCTTACTGCGCCAGCTCTCCATGTCAGCTGGCACTCCTGTGTGGAGCAGCTTTCCCATGTTGGGTGGCATTCCCACACAGGGGGCACTCCTGCACAGGGTCGCATTCCAGTGTGGGCTGGCATGCTGCATGGGCAGCTCGCCATGTGGGCCAGCTTGCCCTCACCAGGAGGCCCTGGGCATTGAACCCTGGACATTCTATATGGTAGATGGGAGCTCAATTGGTTGGGCCACATCCTTTTCCCATTGCCTCCCCCCCCCACTCCCCCATTTCTGATTTTATTTATTTGCATCTTGGCTTTTATTTTCTTTGTCAGTCTAGTCAAGGGTTTGTCAATTTTGTTGATCTTCTCAAAGAACCAACTTTTGGTTTTGGTATTTCTCTCTATTGTTTTTTGTTCTCTATTTCATTTCTTTCTGCTCTAATATTTATTTCATTCCATCTGCTTGTTTTGGGAATAGTTTGCTGTTCTTCTAGTTCTTTCAACTGGGTAGCTAGGTCATTGATTTTAGCTCTTTCTTCTTTTTAATGTAAGCATTCAGGTTTATAAATTTCCCTCTCAGCACTGCCTTCAATGCATCCCATAGATTTTGATATGCTGTGTTCTTGTTTTCATTCATCTCGATGTATTTACTACTTTCTCTTGCAATTTCTTCTTTGATCCACTGATTTTTTGAATGTCTTGTTTAATCTCCATATATATGTGAATTTTCTCTTTTTCTGAATGTTGTTGATTTTCAGCTACATTCCATATGATCAGAATAAGTGCTTTATATAATTGCAATCTTTGTAAATTTATTGAGATCTGTTTTGTGACCTGACATTTAGTCTATTCTGGAAGAAGATCCATGGGCACTTGAGAAGAATGTATATCTTGTTGTTTTAGGGTGCAGTGCTCTATGTGTCTTTTTTTTTTTTTTTTAGCAAATTTTAAAAATTGTCTATATATGTCTTTTAGGTTTAATTCATTTATCATATTAATCAAAATCTTTGTTTCTTTATTAATCCTTTGCCCAGATATTCTCTCCAGTGCTGAGAGTGGTGTATTGAATTCTCCAGATATTACTATAGAGACATGTATTTCTCCCTTCAGTTTTGCCAATGTTTGCCTCATGTATTTTGGAGCACCCTGGTTAGGTTCATGTATAATTATGATGCCAAAGCTGTATGTAGTAATCCCAGCCATGGAGACCAAGATCATCTGTAGTTGCCCAGAGGACTGATGAAATTCCATGCACCTTCCTTCCCTGCCTTTGGCTGGAATGGAGCCACAGATGTGGGTAGAAACTAACTCATGCAGGCCAAAACTGACAGCAGTTGCCCAGATAGACTAACAAAGCATTCCTCCCTCCCCTGCTGGGGGCAGGGTGGGAGCCATAGGTGTGCGCAATGTGGGCTAGTCCATGTGGGCTGAAAGTGACTACAGTTGTCCAGAGAGGCTGAGGAAGCACCAGCCCAACTCCTGTCCTTCCAGGGGTGGGGATGGGCACTGACCTCCACAGCGTTGAGTGTTCTAGTCACGAGTCTTCACTGCAGATGGGCAGCCTCCTCCTTCCATTCTTCCAAGGATGTTGCTGGATGCTCTTCTGGTCTCCTGAGCCCCTCAACCAGGTAATTTAGATGGCTTCAGGCTGATTACTAACTGCACTACAGGATGAGCTGACTCTTGAAACCCCCTACTCTGCTACCCATATCCTCTCTGGCCTGGTTTTGTGTTTGATTAAATTTTGACATTTTGTTCATCATGGATGTTTTCCATTAATTAATTTTTAAAATAGCTTTACTGACATATGATTCATATACCATAATATTCATCCTTTTAAAGTGTACAATTCAGTGGTTTTTGATATATTCCCAGAGCCGTGTAATCCATCGCCACTATCTAAATTTTAAAACATTTTAAGGGAAACAGACTTGGCCCAGTGGTTAGGGCATCCTGTCTACCACATGGGAGGTCCACGGTTCAAACCCCAGGCCTCCTTGACCCATGTGGAGCTGGCCCATGTGCAGTGCTGATGAGTGCAAGGAGTGCCCTGCCACGCAGGGGTGTCCCCCGCGTAGGGGAGCCCCACGCGCAAGGAGTGCACCCCGTAAGGAGAGCCGCCCAACGCGAAAGAAAGCGCAGCCTGCCCAGGAATGGTGCCGCCCACACTTCCAGTGCCGCTGACGACAACTGAAGCGAACAAAGAAACAAGACGCAGCAAATAGACACAGATAACAGACAACTGGGGGAGGGAGGGAATTAAATAAATAAATAAATCTTTTCTAAAAAATTTTTTTAATACCTAAAACATTTTTATTTTTAAAAGTTATCACATTAAATATTATTTATCTTGATTACTGAATTTTTGGCACCACATTAAATTTTGTGCCCATGGCCAATGCCTCACTCATCTCACCCTTAGCCCTCCTGGGCTCCCAGGCAGATGAAGCTTTGGGAGATTTATGCCTTCACTGACTCTACTGGACAAAGATTTTTGGCATAGTAGGTAACGGAAAAGCATCTGCTTGAAGAAGGAAATGGAACTTATATTTGCTGACTGTCTATTTTGGGCCTATTTAGTATATGCATATTATTGAATTTTTATAATCATATATAGTAGGCATTATTTGACTATTTTACAAATGAGAAAACTGAGACTCAGAGAGGCTAAGCAATTTGCCCAGGAGCCAGGATTTAAAGAGAGATCTAGGGAAGCGGATGTGGCTCAGGCAATTGGGCTCCTGCCTACCATATGGGAGGTCCATGGTTCAGTTCCCAGTGCCCCCTAAAGAAGACAGCAAGCTGGTGTGACAGGCAGGTGTGGTGAGCTGACACAAGATGATGCAATAAGAGACACAAGAAAAAAAACACAATGAAAGATACAACAAAGCAGGTAGTGGAGGTGGCTTAGGTGATTAGGTTCCTTCCTTCCACATCTGAGGTCCCAGGTTCAGCTCCTGGTGCCTCCTGAAAAGAAGACCAGGCCACAGCAAATGCAAACAATAATGGGGTGGGGAGAAATAAATAAAATAGATTTTTTTACAAAAAGCTCTATTGATTCTAAATCATGTGTTCTTTTCCATTATTCTACTTTTTGAGTCATAAGAGGAATAACCCTTGGAATTAAAGAAAGCAAAAAGAAAATAAAAATTTAAAGGGTTCAGAAATTTATTTTCTCTAGGCTCTCTAGCTAAATCTGAAGGCCAGTGTGAGCACTGAAGGCAAACCGGGAGGCAGAATGAGGACATTTGGTAATTTCCTATTTCTAAGGCATGTATTTCATAATTTGGAATGAACAGATTCTTTCCTTAGGACAATCGTTGTGCTGAAATGTTTTTCTACACCACCTGATATTTTTAGTTTACTGTCAAGTATGAACATGTATGTGAAAGTATCTATAACGGTCATGATTTCTCATCTTTCAGATTTCAGTAAAACTCAGCCAATGTGTTTATGATGTTTCCCATGCCCCACACTATGTTGTAGTAGATCTTTATCTAATTAATGACACAAAGCATACTTATTTAGTTCAGATACTAGGTTCAGGGTTGCACAAACTGAGGAAAATAAATATAGCTCACCCACAAAAAGGTAATTTTCTTAAATGGGTGGCTCAGAGATCCTCAAACCAGCACAATGCCTGCTGATCATGATATAATTTCACCCGGAGCAGAATTCTTACCTTTTCTTGACTTCAGATACCTCTTCTCTAAAATAAGAGGGGCCTGAAGTAGAGCAGTGTTTCTCAATTGCAGAAAGAGAGAGTGTCATCCAAGTTAAGAACATTTTTTTAAACTCCCTGGAATCTTAACTACACTCTCATCCCCATCCTCAACCAAAGCCTCAGATTCTCTTATGCACAATACCCCTTCCCCCATTATCCTAAATGAGAACCCCTAGCTACAACATTTCTGGGGCTTTCAATGACAGAAATGAATAAAATATTAGCACTGTATATAAACAAAGAAATTGATGTGTCATGTGGCCAGACTCAGAGATGCTGAGAGGACATCCACACAGAGCTCTCAGGTGGACAACTTCTGGCATACCCTTTTCCCCTGGGCTCTAGGAGAGCACATGAAGACTATGCCTGGACATAACTAAGGAAGCACTGTGCTGGAATTTCACCGCCCCATTGTTTTGTGTTTTTTTTGTTTTGTTTTGTTTTTATGACTAACTCAAAGGGAAGGGGCTAAAAGTCTTCTATTCACAAGCAAACTGCTCTGAGCCATCACTTAGTATAGCTTCCTGGTCCCTAGAGATAATGGAAACAGGATAAGCAGGTTAGAAGAAGACTGAGTAATAGTGACTTGGCTTTTGCTCTTGTACAGTCTTACTGTCACCTTGAGGCCCACATTATACACACAGTTATCAAACATATACTTGCCATAAACATGTACACACTGGTCTACCCTCATGCCAACACACTAGGGCTCCATACATTACATATATTCTCTGTACACACACAGTTCCTTTCACATCTTGTCCAAACATAAATACATAATCTGTTGTGGTGGTTTGGAGCTGTATACCCCAGAAAAACATGTTCTTAAACTTAATCTAGTCCTGCGGGTTTCGATCCTTATAAATAGGACCTTTGATAAGGTTACTTCATATAATGTGTGGCTATAATCCTATTGCTGAAGGCCTCATAGAGAAGGTCACAGAGAGGGTGAAATGCCACAGAGGGAAAAGCCAGAAGCTGAAAGTCACTGGAACCTGAAAGAGAAGGGAGAGGGCAAAAGAGGCTGCCATGCGCACTGCCATGTGACTGAGCAGTCCAGGACCAAGGATCACTGGTAGCCTGCCCCAGGATGCCGGTTTTCAGGAAGAAATCATCACCTTTTTGATGCCTTGATTTGGACTTCTCCTAGTCTCAAAACAGGGAACCAATAAATTCCCATTGTTTAAGCCAAACCATTTCACGGTATTTGTTTTAGCAATGAGGAAACCAAAATACATGTCAACACACATAGAACATTTTCAAAAACTTTTCTTACCTATAAAAAGGCACACATGTTCCAAAACCTCCCCTCTCAAAAACACACACTTACATTCTATCCACTCTCATACACACCTATACACACAGCACAGTAGATCGAATCCTCCCCACTAATATCCAGTCCACATACATCCACACTCTGTCCTGACCACTTAATCTAAAATACACCCTTGGCTCTACCAACCATTTCTGTCAGACACACACCAAAAACTCTGTCATAATCATGATAACTCCTTTCACACAGTCTTACTCTGTTCCTACATTACACACTTACATCACAATATACCCATCTACCCCCTGAATAAGCCCTGACCACATATATATATACACAATCTGCCCCACCATCCTGTCCATACCACACACTTGGATTCCACCAACCATTCTTGTTAACCTTTTTTTTTTTCCATTTATTTCTCCCCCCTTCCCTGCTCCTCCCCCCCCACTCCCCAGTTGTCTGCTCTCTGTGTCCTGCTGCTGTGTGTTCTCCCGTGTCTGCTTGTATTCTTGTCAGTGGCACCCAAAATCTGTGTCTCATTTTTTTTGTTGTGTCATCTTGCTGCATCAGCTCTCCTTGTGCACGGCGCCATTCCTGGGCAGGCCATGCTTTTTTCACGCTGGGCGACTCTCCTTACAGGGCGCACTCCTTGCGCATGGGGCTCCCCTATGCGGGGGACACCCCTGTGTGGCACGGCACTCCTTGCATGCATCAGCACTGTGCGTGGGCCAGCTTAACACATGGGTCAGGAGGCCCTGGGTTTGAACCTTGGACCTCCCATGTGGTAGGTGGATGCCCTATCCACTGGGCCAAACCCACTTCCCCTTGTTAACTTTTTATTTCAAAATAATTTCAAACTTACAGGAGAGTTGAAAAATAATACAAAACCCATACAGAGAAAAACTTCAATATAACTCCCACCTAGGTACCTAGATCAAGTAAATTTTAAGATTTTGTCACATTTGTCATGTCATTCTATTTATCTACCTAGCCACAAAGAAATTATATGAAAAATATATGCATAAAAATGAAAAGGGACTCAAAATGGTATAATGTGAAAAATCAAATAAAGATGGAAATAGTCATTGATAGAAAAATTGGGGATAAAATTTATAAGACTTATAAAGACAAAATAGCAAAATGGCAGAAGAAAAATGCATTACCAGTAGTAACTACAAGTATAAATGGATTAAACTCTCCAGTTAAAAGGCAGAGATGGGCAGAAAGGAAAAAAAACAACAAATGGATGACCCAACTATATGCTCTTTATGAGAGACTTGCCTTAAATTTAAAAACATAAGAAGGTTGAGAGTAAAAGGATGGGGAAAAAAATACTATGCAGGTGGAGCAGATGTGGCTCAAGCTCTTGAGCTCCCATCTCCCACATGGGAGTTCCTGGGTTCAGTTCCAGGGGCTCCCTGGGGAAAAAAACAAGCAAAACAAGCCAAAAAACCAACTCAGAAGCCTATATGGGTGGTTGAGTGCCAGCTTCCCACATATGGGCTCAATCCCCAGCTCCTGGTACCTCAAAAAAAAAAAAAAAAAAGCTAGGTAAATAATAGCCAAAAGAGAGCTGGGGTGGGTAAAACAGATAAAATACACTTTAAGTCAAAAAATAGTTATGAGGGACAAAGAATGTAAGTATATACAAATTAAGGGGTCAATGCAACAAGAAGACATAACGTTATAAGTATATATGCACCTAATTGCAGAGCTCTAAATATGCGAAGCAAATCTGAAAGATTTGAAGGGAGAAATAGATGGTTCTGCACTCATAGCAGAAGTCTTCAAAACACTATTTACAACAAATGGATAGAGCATCTAGACAGAAGATCAGTAAGGAAATAATAGTCTTAAATAGCACTGAAGCAGACTAGTTTAGGGAATGAAAAGATGAATCTGTGACCTGACAGAAAACCACGGGTGTGAACCACATGGCCAAATTCCCCTTTGGAATGTGATTTCATCTGGAATCAATGAAAAGCCCTGGATTATTCTTAAGGGGCCTTGCCATTGGGCCCATGGGAGGAATTGATGGGTGGGTAACTAATCAAAACTGCAAACAGCTGGGACTCCTCCCCCAAACATTAACAAGGCAGTGGTAATAATGGTTTAAAAAGCAAGCACAGAAGTTAAATCGACTCTTTAACCGTTTTTACCTGTTATGCCCTTTCTCACCCTGCCTGGATCTGGACACAGGTAGACCTGGGGATTTGTAATCTCTAATTGGGACTTGTAGTCTGTAAATCAGTCCTTTTTACGTTTTTTACAACCCCCCTCCTTTTTTTTTTTTTTTTTTTAATTTTGCCTGTTTTTGCCCTTTCTTGCTCAGCCTGGACCAGGCCACAAGTACATCTGGGGATTTGTAATCTGTAATGGTGACTTGTAATCTGTAAATGAGCCCTCTTTAGCCCTTTTTCTCTCTTCCTGGACCAACCCACAAGTATACCCAACAAGAGGGTAGAGACCTAACCTGGGTCAAGGCCCACTGATGCAGTCCAACCAAAGGGCCCCATACCCACAGGAATGAATTACTTCAAGAATATAATCTTTTCTGAGATTCACAAAAGTCGAACTTCACACAATCAGTATCCCTGGTGAATACAGGTGCAAAAATCCTCAACATAATACCAGCAAACTGAGTCTAATAGGCAAGAAAAAGAAATTAAAGGCATCCAAATGAGAAAGAAGTAAAACTTCTCTATTTGCAAGTGGCATGATACTATACACAGAAAATCCTGAAATATCCACAGCAAAACTCCTATGGCTAATAAAGGAATTCAGCAAAACTGGCAGGGTATAAGATCAACACCCCAAATTAGTAGTCTTACTATACAAAAGCAATGAACAATTAGAAGAAGAAATCTAGAAAAAAAATTCCATTTACAATAGCAAATAAAAGAATGAATAAATCTACCAAGAATGTAAAGGGCATGTAGACAGAAACTACAGAACATTGCTAAAAAAGACTTTAATAAATGGAAGGACAGTACATGTTCTTGAATTGGAAGACTAACTATTGCTAAGATGTCAATTCTACCCAAAGCTATATACAGAGTCAGCACAATCCCAATCAAAATTCCAAGAGCCTTTCTTACAGAAATGGAAAAGCCAACCATCAAATTTATATGGACATTAAGGGGCTCCAAATAGCTAAAGCCACCTTGAAAAAGAATGAAGTTGGAGGACTCACTCTTCCTGATCTTAAAACTTATTACAAAACCATAGTAATCTAAACAGCATGCAACTAGCACTATCAAACTCCTAGAAGAAAATAGAGGGAAGCACCTTCAGGGTCTTGTGTTAGGCAATGGTTTCTTAGACTTTGCATCCAAATCACAAGCAACAAAACAAAAAATAGATGACTGGGATCTCATCAAAATTAAAAAAAAAATTGTTTCTCAAGACTTTATCATGAAAGTAAAAAGAATCTACGCAATGGTAGAAAATATTTGGGAACCACAGATCCTATAAAGCATTTTTTTAAAGACTTATTTTTTATTTATTTCTCTCCCCTTCTCCCCAAACCCCCATTGTCTGCTTTCTGTGTCATTTGCTGCGTGTTCTTCTTTGTCCGCTTCTGTTGTTGTCAGCGGCACAGGAATCTGTGATTCTTTTTGTTGCATCATCTTGTGTGTCAGCTCTCAGTGTGTGCGGTGCCATTCCTGGGCAGGCTGAACTTTCTTTTGTGCTGGGCGGCTCTCCTTACAGGGCACACTCCTCGTGCATGGGGCTCCCCTATGCGGGGGACACCACTGCATGGCACGGCACTCCTTGCATGCATCAGCACTGCGCATGGGCCAGCTCCACACGGGTCAAGGAGGTCCAGGGTTTGAACTGCAGACCTCCCATGTGGTAGACGGACGCCCAATCCACTGGGCCAAGTCCGCTTCCCCCTATAAAGGATTAATATCCAGTATATATAAAGAAATCCTTCAATTCCACTACAAAATTACAAACAATCCAATTTAAAAATGGGCAAAAGAACAGACAGATCTTCAAATAAGTTATATAAAATGGCCAGAAAGCACATGAAAAGATGCTCAACACCATTAGCCATCAGGGAAGTGAAAATGGGTGTGAGATACTATTTCACACTCATTAGAATGCATGTTATTTTTTTTAATGGAAAATAAGTGTTAGAAAGGATGCAGAAAACTAGGAACACTCGTTTAGTGCTGGTAACAATGTAAATCGGTGAAGCTGCTGTCAAGAGAGTTTAGCCATTCCTCAGAAAACTAAGTATAAGAATTACCATATGACCTGGCCATCCCACTACTAGTTATATATCCAAAAGAACTGAAAGCAAGGGCTTGAACAGATATTTGCACGACAATGTTCATAGCAGCATTCATTATTATCTAAAGACAGAAGTAATACAGGAAACGGACTTTGGCCCAGTGGTTAGGGCGTCAGTCTACCATATGGGAGGTCCGCGGTTCAAACCCCGGGCCTCCTTGACCCGTGGGGAGCTGGCCCATGCGCAGTGCTGATGCGCGCAAGGAGTGCCGTGCCACGCAAGGGTGTCCCCCGCGGGGGGGAGCCCCACGCGCAAGGAGTGCGCCCGTGAGGAAAGCCGCCCAGCGTGAAAAGAAAGTGCAGCCTGCCCAGGAATGGCGCCGCCCACACTTCCCGTGCCGCTGACGACAACAGAAGCGGACAAAGAAACAAGACGCAGCAAATAGACACCAAGAACAGACAACCAGGGGAGGGGGGGAATTAAATAAATAAATAAATCTTTAAAAAAAAAAAAAAAAAGAAGTAATACAAATGTCCATCAACCCATGAATGTATAAATAAAATGTGGCAAATATATACAATGGAATATTATTCAGCTGTAAAAAGGAATGAAGTCCTGATACATGCACTAACATTGATGAACCTTGAAGACATCGTGTATAGGAGGTAAGCCAGACAAAAAAGGGCAAATATTTTATGATCTCACTGATTTGAAACAATTAGATTAAGTAAACTCAACGAGTCAGAATCTAGAATATAGGTTACCAGGGGATAGGGTGGGGAAAGGGAATGGGAAGTTAAATCTTAAAATGTGCAGGGATCCTATTTGGAAAGATAAAAATATTTTGGTAACAGATGGTGGTGATGGTATTGCAACATTGTGAAAGCAATTAAAAGTACTGAAATATAAATCTGAATATGATTAAAGGGGAAACGTTAGGTTGTAAATATGGTAACAGAATAGGAAAAAATATTTTAATCCATGGAACTGTACTACATAGGCAGTAAACCCTAAGTTCAACTGTGGGCTTTAATTAATAATTATAATTATTAATTAGCTGATCATTTTTGTTATAAAAAACGTGTTATCATCAACTGTAACAAATGTTCCACATCAGTGCAACATGTTGGTGGTGGGGTGGTATATGAGAGTCCTGTATTTTGTGCATGATTATTCTGTAAACCCACAACTTCTCTAATAAGGGGGAAAATATGTAATGGTGTAACATAGACTGATAAAGCTTTTATTCATCAGAGAAATAAAGTTCAACTTTATCAGAAGGAATTTAGAATATGATAAATTTCCTAGTTTTAACTAAAGGCCAAGGACATGTTACCAAAGGGTTCAGCAGCATTTCTCAGTCTCTGTCCCTCCTTATTCTAGATATAGCATATATCTGTTAGGCAGTGATCTTAGAAGGGAGCATTTGGAGCATCTGCAGTGTAGAGAATCTTGACCCCAAAGAAATAATAAAGAGTTTTGAGAGCCTTTTAAAAAATATATGACTCATGTCATCCCTAAGTGGTTCCACCATAATGTAAAAATATAGGAATCCCTAAGAAGGGCCCATTGTGACACTGTCTCTCAATCCTGATCACTCAAAAGACTAAAGATTTTTTTCTCTGGATTGCACATCTGGATTTTAGGATGAAATTCAGAGTTGTAACCTGTATCTTCAATACCACTGGCATTCCTTTAAAATAATGTGTCAATATGCCAACACTTAAAGGCCCATTCCAAACACTAGGAAAAGAAACACCTAGAAGTAATCCCACCACACACACCCCTCCAAACCTAAGTGTAATACCTTGTTAGTGTCTATTTAAATGCCCTTTCAGAGCAAGGAAGAAAGTTTGCTGTACAGTATTGATCTTTTTCCAAATGATACATGCATATATCTCTAAGCCTCTTACTTGATATTTCTACTTGAATGGTCCATCAAACTCAGTATTTTAAAAAGGAAATTCCCAATTGTTCCTAAAAATCTGTCCATTTTCTGACCTTCTTACTTTTGTCAATGATGTTCCTGAAGAAGTGCTCAAAGAAAATGATTCCTAGACTTGACAAAGAATAGGTAAACGGGGACTTACCTGGTGTAAAATCTTCTGATGCAAATAGAGAGGACGACATTATGATACCATAGAGTTCATTGATGGAATCAGGCCCATGATATGGTAGATGGGGAAGAAATTCAAAGTACAGGTGGCAAGATTAGCTTTAGACCAGAAGGAAAGGATACAGGCAAATAAAGATAATTTTGTACACAGGGAATAAGGAGCTGAAACTTAAGGTAATTAATTACCCTTAATGCTTTTTATTTTCCCTGTAAGGTATGAAGTGAGGTCATCTTGTGGCAGTGAGGAGGTAAGGTGGGCACAGATGTGGTAGGGAGTTTGAGGAGAATGGAGAAGGTTGAAATAATTGCTATGGGGAATAGAAGAAAGAGCTGACCAGGTATATATAGCTAGAGGGTCCACCTAAGCTTTTCCAGGTGGGTTAGATAAAAGGTTAAAGGAACAAAAGAAGAGACAGTTAATCTAAAGAACTAGGAATTTAGTTAGATAGGGAACAGACTGAAAGAAATGGAAAAATCAGTCTGGGGGGTCTTGTTAAGATCAAAAACAGGTCTCAGGTCTAGAAGGAGCAAGGAGTGAAAGAAACGTAAGGATGAAGTAAGAGGTTGGATACTAAAGTTTAAGAATCTGAAAGTAAAGTAGTTTGGGGCAATTGACAAGACCAAGATTTGTCCATGAATGGGGATGACTAAAGTTATGTAGTGGTCACAGAGTTGAGAAGGTCACGGAGCTGTTGGACAAGTCATCCACATAGACATTGTGGTCACACAGGATGATTGTGGGGCTAAAGATGGGTCAAGATGAGTGGAGGTGAAGTGAGGAAACCAGGAAATTATGTAGTTAGGGAAATGTGGTGTATCCAGTGGCCTAAAACTAATACTCAACAGAGGAAAAATTTTTATCTGAGGGTAGAGAGTAGTGGTCTGTAAATGGCACAGGGATGTAAGAAGAATGCTCATGTCACCTCTAGGCCTTGTGGTAGATGGCATATGGGAAAGGATAGTAGGGGAGATAGTATTCTCAGGAAAGAGCCCCTGTCAGTTATATCAGGAGGAAGAGGTTGAAGATGTAGTGGACTTTAGTTATCATGGCATGGATATTCCAGGGGGTAGAAAGTGGGAATGTGCTCTTGGAAGTAGAAGTAGGGTATGTGGACTACTTCCTCTAGGGCACCTTTCTTAATCTTTCCAGTTTCCATTTATTGCTCTCTCACTGTACTTATTTTTTTTTTTTTAAAGATTTATTTATTTATTTAATTTCCCCCCCTCCCCTGGTTGTCTGTTCTTGGTGTCTATTTGCTGCGTCTTGTTTCTTTGTCTGCTTTTTTGTTTCTTTGTCCGCTTCTGTTGTCGTCAGCAGCATGGGAAGTGTGGGCGGCGCCATTCCTGGGCAGGCTGCTCTTTCTTTTCACACTGGGCGGCTTTCCTCACGGGCACACTCCTTGCGCGTGGGGCTCCCCGACACGGGGGACACCCTTGTGTGGCACGGCACTCCTTGCGCGCATCAGCACTGCGCATGGCCAGCTCCACACGGGTCAAGGAGGCCCGGGGGTTTGAACCGCGGACCTCCCATATGGTAGACGGACGCCCTAACCACTGGGCCAAAGTCCGTTTCCCTCTCACTGTACTTATAAAAATTAATGTCTTCCAGTGCAGAAACTGAAGGGAATCCCTAAGTTTTCATATTGCCTGAATCACTGTGGAATGCTGCCTTCCAGGTATCCTCCTAGATTCTGATGAGGTCACACCCCTCCCTGAGTTCAGCCTTTGTGAATATCCTGGCTTTCCTCAACTAGTCCAGCAAGTTGAGGATCATCAGGGGTGGGTAGTGATTGCATGCTCTGAGTGTCAAGAAGCCTTAGTAATCCTACATATCCTGAATTCTTGCCGTGTGTGTGTGTGTGTGTGTGTGTGTGTGTCAGGGTAAACCAAAGGCCAAAGGAGCCCTTATCATCAAGTTCTCACCTGTGTCCTTTCATGTCTTCAGTACTAGAAAGGAGCATACTATTAGGATTTGGGCATGAGGTCAGAGCCAGTTTTGCCTCTTCCTCCAAGGAACCCTCCAAATCAGCTACCCCAAGTCCTGGGGGGAGATAACACAAGTTGCATGTACTGTCCACAACAGCAGACTGAGGTAAGGCCAGGGAAGTTCCAGGGAATGGTTGGGTTGGGCCCATCAAGCCAACAATGCAAAGATGGCTGATGATCAGGAATTCACAGCCATTCTGATAGTACTATGCTCAGAAGGGTTCAAATGTTAAGTGCTCTACCCACCCTGTTCTACTGTATTTAACTGGGCCATTCTCAGTTTTGTCCTAGGACATGAAAACATCATGTGGAGAGGAGATCACTATATTGTTAATAATAACAGACTTTTATGAGAACTTATGTAATAGACTCTTTATATAGACACTGACTCAATTAATCTTCATAACAACCTTATTACGTGGCCCCATTGCCCCCAATTTTCAGATGAGGAAACTGAGGTATCCAAGGTCACAAAGCTAGTAAATAGCAAGCCAGTATTTTTTTTTTCTTTTCTTTTACTTTTTTTTTTTTTTTAGGAGGTACTGGGAAATGGGCCCAGGACCTTTGTACACCTTGTACATGGGAAACAGGAGTTCCACCACTTGAGCTACATCTGCTCCCCAGCAAGCCAGTACTGAAACCCAACCTGACTGTGGAGGTATTGGGGAGCGCCATGTGCAAGGAGTGCGCCCCGTAAGGAGAGCCACCCAGCGCGAAACAGAGTGCAGCCTGCGCAGGAATGGTGCCGCACACACGGAGAGCTGCACAACAAGATGATGCAACAAAAAGAAATACAGATTCCCGTGCCGCTGACAACAGAAGTGGACAAAGAAAAACATGCAGCAAAATAGACACAGAGAAGAGACAACTGGGGTGGCGGGGGAGACTTTCCAATACCATTTGAAATGAGCCATTGGATGCCAGCCTCTTCTATACATCCATATGTAGGATTATCACATCTGCCATAATTGGAGGCATCCATAACTTCAGAGAGAAAAAAAATGTACATTTTTATCATTCTAATAAAACATCTCTTCAGATGAAGCTTGCAATTTGAAAAATGCCAGGGGCAAGATTTCATGCCACAAACAACTAACTGCACACCTATGTCATGCTTAGGTTTGTATTATTAGCTAGCCAATCCACTCCACCATGGTGCAAAATTATAATAGTCTTTAATGTCATGTGCCCAATGTACAGGGGATAGGGGAAACCATGGGGTGGAAAGGAAAAGAAGTTAATGCCTATCAGTCAAGTCTTGTGCTAAATGCTTTTTAAACAGAATCTCACTTAATCCTCACAGCAACTCCATGACATAAACATTATCTCCAATTTGCAGATTAGGAAACTGAGAATCAGCCACTTAAGTAATAAAAGGTGGAGCTGGGATTTGAAAGCTCCTAGTCTTTTACTGCAGCATCCTGCATATCTATGTGAAGGTGGAAGGGATGGCAACTTGCAAAAGGATTTAATGGATAAAAGGAGATGCTGAAGGTGAAGCAAGTGCGGTAGTTTGATATGCCAATGGTAATTACATCCTTGATCCACTTGGCATGAACTGACTAGGGAGAGGAGCATAAGGCTCTGTGACCTGGGCAGCACAGCTATGGGTGCTTCCAACCACACCCTTCTTCTCTTTCTGGATGCAGGCTCCACAGGGATAAAAAGCAGGGCTTCGCTGCCAAGTTGCTTTTATGAATCCAACCTTTGGAAGCCAAACTGGCTATAACCATAGCCTGCCTGACAAAACTAGCAAAACTGACTTGTCTTCTTGTACAGATTGAGAGACTAATGCCCAGAGAAAGGTAAGGTCTCATTCAAGAACAGGCATAGAGTTAGGATCAAATGACCAAATTCTTGACCAGAGTTTGGATCTTATTCCTAGGCAAGTGCCTTAGGGGACAATAAGGTTGGATCTGGGATATCAGCAATTCTATGTTCCGCCTCCTTAAATCCTCAGTATTTTAATGGAATCACATCTTTCTAGGGACTCTACCAATTTCCACTAGGTTTAGGAGAAGAAAAAAAAAATCAATAGGACTAAAGTGAGGAGTGTCTGGGTAGAAACTAGAAGATCCATCATGAAGTGTGGCTTCCAAGTTAGAGAAGACAAGAAGGCACCAGGATCTTCAAAGATAGGTTCAGACAAATCCTGGCCCCAGGCCATTTCAAAGCAGGGCAACACAGGTGGACGGTGAAGTCTATTTTATACTTCCTTATAAAGCCTGTGCCTCTCCACTGTGTTCTCACTCTGGTTTTTAACTCCCTCACCTTCCTACCAGTGGATTTCATTCAGAGAACACGGATCTGCTACAACCACTGTACATACAGTATCTTTGTGGGAGGTACTGAGTGAGAAAAAGGTGCCGCCTCCTCTGAACTCTTAGCCTCATGGCTTAGCCAGCAGAGTATGGGCTAGATTTCAGCCCTGACTCACCTCATTCAGGCACCCCTCTGCAGGAACCAACTGGCACACTCATACCGGGAGCAGTCATTTCTCCTTCTCTTTCAAAGAGTCCAGGTGAAGCAGGAGAATACTCCATTTTTTGTAATTACAATTGCCCACAGAATCCTACCAACCAAGTCATGAGTGGGTGTAACAGAAAGAGTTACTCAAGAGATGCAAATCTCCTGGGAATTGCTCAGTTTAAATTGGAGTTTGTTCCACTTGTTCCTATGCCAGAGTCTGATAAAATCCACCTCCTGACATTGGGCTCTTTCAGACTTTCCTGAAATTAAAATTGGCACAGGATTCTTGGGTACCTTCTCATAGAAGCAGTGTCTGGAACACCTAGCTCAAAGGATGTGTGGTGATAAAAGGGTGATAAAAGGGAGGAAGGGAGGAAGAGAGGGAAATAGGAGGGAGGAGCAGTGATGACAAAGATCATGTCTATGTGATGAAAGATACGGAGTTCCAGGATCAGCCTAAAGCCAGGTTGCATTCAGGCAGTTGATGCATGATTAATTGAGCTAAATGGTGTGTCTAGGTGGCAATGATTTTCATGTCTCTCTTTCCCCAACCCCCATGCTCTACAGGCCTGCAATTGCCAGACAACACTTTTGTGGATGTATTTGGCACCTGAAAGATAAGAACACATCACCTAATAATATGCTTTCTGCACTTGATGCTTTGCTTGGAGATTGAGCATTTATATGGCTCCTTGAAAGGTAGTTTCCTAACACATGGGTCACTCTCAATCATAGCATCCACTACTGAGTAGAGAAAATCCCTAGAGTCTGGACTACTAAATCTTATGATGAGATACCTGGGAATTCTATTTTGGGGCAGAATGACTTGCTGAGAGAGTACAGAGGGGAGTGCTTTATAGCAAGTAGAAGTCAGGACCAGGGCAGTGCCCAGCCTTAGGGAAATGAGCAGTGGCATTGTTGACATGCCATTCTGGGAAACCAAGGTGTTGAGTTCACAAAGGTCTGGACCTTTGGCTTGTGAGTGATGGAATGGACTCTTGCTTATTTCATCAAGGCACAGTTATAATCATTATCCACAACAACAACAAAAACAAACATCAGCAAACAATCATTGGGTGACTTCCCATTGAAATTGTTGTTACAACCCAACTCCTGAAGAGTATGAGTTGGTGAGGCAGCGAGACCAAAGAACACACCTGGCATTAGTCAAGCACAAGCTTTATTGGGACTTATGGACAGGAGAGGCTCTCTGATGGTGGCAGTTCAGAGAATGAAGATAGCACTCCACAAAGAGATAGGTAAATGAGGGGGATATAAGGAGTTACAGAACAAGGATATTCCATAGGATATGAGAACAGAGTTTCTGCTAGAGTTGCATGAAGGGTACATATGCGGTCTGGTGATATTTTCACTATGCTCGTATGAAGGACATTTACCGAGGACGTTTACTGCTTTGGGAAGATTATAGTTTACAATATCATCTATGCATTCTCTCCCCTCTGGAGAGTGTGGTTAACCTTTAACTTATGTCTAGATCATGCAGGCAGCTATGTGCTGGGGACTTAAGGGGGGCCTGTGTCCCCACAATCCACTGCTGTGTAGCAGCCTACATTGACCATAGGACAAACATTGCATCCACATTCCACAGAATATTATGGGAGTGATCAGCAATATATACACAACATTGAATTTTTAAAAAAATATTTATTTTATTTTATTTATTCTCCCCCCATCTTGCTGCCTGTGCTGTCTGCTCTCTGTGTCCATTCACTGCATGTTCTTCTGTGTCTGCTTGTCTTCTCTTTTCATCTTCTCTTTAGGAGGCAATAGGAACTGATCCTGGGACCTCTGACATGGGGGAGAGGCACTCTATTGCTTGAGCCACTTCAGCTCCCTGGTTTGTTGTGTCTCTCATTGCCTTTCCTCTGTGTCTCTTTTTTGTTGCATCATCTTGTTGTGTCAGCTTGCAGCTCAGGTCAGCTCTTTGCAGCACAGGCCAGCTCACCTTCACCAGGAGGCCCCCCAAATTGTAGATGGGAGCCCAATCATTTAAGACACATACACTTCCCAACATTGAATATTAATGAGGGCACAGACCCCAACTTTTGACACAGTATGAATATCTAAGTCCATTCTATTTTGTAAAATTACCTTTCATAGTTGAGTAGTTTCTTCATTTAGTAAGGAAGTTGCTACTTTGGCATGATTAAGGGTTTGAGCAGTGTGTTTTCCAGTGACAGTTGCAGCTGTACTTGGCATAAAAATGTCCAATGTGTAGAACCACTGGGGGTGCACTTTATATCTAGCCATGATAGTAAAATTACAAAACTCAGGGGGTAACCACCCCACATCACAGATCCCCTTTTGTCATTCCATACAGACAGGGGTGATACATTCTAGAGTGATAACCTCAGTGGTTAACCATCCTAAACCATCATATACAGCATATCCTAATAAAGGCCTGGGCTTATTCACCTATTCCCTTACAAGGGAACAAATATAATTACTAGTCTCATTGAAATATGGCAGCTGAAACTCAATCTTAAATGAGAAGGTTTTATTCTACACTTGTCAATGAGTCATATTCTGCATGCCAGCATATGACCAATTTGCAGGAGTTACAGTCCAAGGAAGACCAGTAGCAACTGAGGATGGTAAGTCTATGCCAACTCAACATTGGCTTTTGATTGTGGGCAGGGGTTACTACTGAAGCCCTCTGTAGAAAGGTGTTGGCTAGGGTGCTATGGTGGAAAAGAAAGAGTTTATAGGGAAAAATAAGGACCAGATTATACTGTTCTAACAGTATAAAAACAACATTTCTATTAGTAGATAGCAAAGTAGTCTGGGACTTTCAAACTGGAACTAATGACTAGGGTCTTTAGCAGGCTTTATTCTGACCAGCCGACTTCCCTCTTTCCTATACTAACCTGCCTCAACTCCCCTCTCAGAGAGTTTACACCCTTATTCTTCAGGGGGAGCTGAAGGGCAATGGTCATTCTTCTGCAGCTACTTCCTGCTGGTTAGGAGCAGTAGTTCCCTGCCTAATGAGGTGTGAAACTCTCTAGCTATTCTATTGAGGTTGAATTGGTTGGCAGGTCTGGCACCATGGTTGGAACTGGATTAAATCCCTGCATGACTAATACCTTGTTCTGGAAGGCATTGATTCGGGAAGAAATAAACTTACACTAGAATTCTGAAGATACATGGTCCTACTAAAAGGATAAAGAAAAGGGTGGTACATGGCCCCAAAAAGGGGGTTAGCTATGACATAATGGACCATGAGAATGAGAAATGTCAGGTGCCTCCAGAGGATACATCCACCCAAAGCTGATGGACATGATCTTGTAAGTTTCAAATGCTGTTTGGAAAACTGCCACCCCTAGTTCCCACAGTGGTGGTTATACCTAGGACAGCTAGGAGAGGCATGAGGAGAGGTCCTGCCCTAGACATAAACTCACGAAGACAATATAGGCAAAAACAAGATAGGCATATGGCAAGCAAAATAAAGGCAATACTTAAGAGAGCTATTCTTTTATCTTTTTTTAAAACTTAGGTAAGATAATTTACTGAGAAATGGGGGGAAAGAACACAGCTTGCTGCAAAATGGGAGAGAAGGACAGAAACACACATCATGTTTGATGCGGACTCCTCTGGGCAGAAAGAGCCCATTCTTTTATCTTATAGGCACATTCATTAGTTACTTAGAAAATCAATTAAGTTTACAAAGACTTTTAACATGTTCAATATCCTTCTGTAAAATAGAAGAGATATTATTATATTCGTCAAGTATCTAGGTACAGCACTTTATGCTAATCAATACACTAATCAATGCACAAGTTCCTCTCTGAGCTGCAGTTAATAGATCTAAGCTCCAGGTTTGTAATACCATACATGTTTCTTCACAGGAGCAGGCCATAATGTCAATTGTGTCTGTGTAGTTTCTACTTACATTACCCTGTAAGTATTGCTTTCCTTGGTGTATACTTCACATAGCCAGCATGCTGAACACCATTAGCCCTTGGAGGGAAGCGCCAATGTTTAACCAGTCTGGTGCGTGGAACCCATTGGCACTATGAAACAGAGGGAATTTGGAGGCAATTTTAATCTGGCGTATCAATCACTGGCTGCTGCAGGAGTCTGAAACTGCAACATACTTTCCATCTACTTCAGCACCCATGTCCAGAGATGTGATAGATGCTTTTATTATTTTAGGGGCCATAGTGACCAATCTTGCCAATATCTCAAATGGAGAGGAACCATGAAAGGTGCTAGAGGCCTGGTTTGAATGCACAAGAGAGTATGACAATACTGAAGTCTATCTCTTAGGGGGTTTTTTTGTGTTTTTTTTTAAAGATTTAATTTTTAAAAATTTATTTCTCTCCCCTTCCTCCCCACTCCCCCACCCCCGTTGTTCTGCTGTCTGTGTCCATTTGCTGCACGTTCTTCTTTGTCTGCTTCTGTCGTTGTCAGCGGCATGGGAATCTGTGGTTCTTTTTATTGTGTAATCTTGTGCATCAGCTCTCCTTGTGTGCGGTGCCATTCCTGGGCAGGCTGCACTTTCTTTCGTGCTGGGCGGCTCTCCTTACGGGGCTCACTCCTTCTGTGTGGGGCTCCCCTATGCGGGGGACACCCCTTCGTGGCATGGCACTCCTTGCGCACATCAGCACTGCATGTGGGCCAGCTCCACACGGATCAAGGAGACCCAGGGTTTGAACCGCGGACCTCTCATGTGGTAGACGGACGCCCTATCCACTGAGCCAAGTCTGCTTCCCTCTATTAGTTTTTATACACTTTCTGAGTACCTCTAATGCAGTTTATAACATATTAAATGAACTTAACTATTTTTGGTACTTTATTTTTTACCGTGATTACATTAGTTAATAGGTATTTTACTTAGCAGTATAGGAAAAATTGCTTTCTTCATTATTTTATCAACATAAGATTCTCAATAGAATCAAGGTTATCTTCCCCCTACCACCACTTTAATATGCAGATTGAGGTGGACTCTGACAGGTTTCCTTGTTATGAAGTTACTTTTTGTTATAAATATCAGTATAAGTTTTTATTTAATAATAGCTTCCTGAAACTAGCCATTTAAATACTTCAATTTAGACAATACTTTTACAAACTTCCCATACCTATCCATAAACACATAGACTATAGTTACTTCATCTCAAGATAAATTTCACCTTTACAGAACACATTCCCTTACTTGATGCTACCTTCTACAATATCTTCTAGAACTTTCTATATTCATTCGAGCCTTGTCTGTCATATTGCCACCCTGATTTTATGAAAACCAGCCAACTTATCTTAGGACACAACACATTCCCTTAAATAAACTTATCAAATTTTAGTAAGCTTTGACTATGAATTCCCTTCCACAAAACTTTTACTTCTTTTTATATCCATTTAAGTCTCAGATACCTCATTCTATTCAGTGAAGAAAAAAAAACTATTCATTTCAATTTAGGAAAAAACAATTTTTAAAAAGAGGTTTGTAATAATTTCATTAGCTAAAAATTTACAAGTTTTCATCTTAAAGACTTAATACATATAGTGCTAATTTAGGATAGACCTCAATTTCATTAAACACAAACTTACAAATGTTATCATCTTAAAGATACATACAATTCTAATTTATTTCATTAGTATCCTATAAACCTAGGGAGATTACACCCAAGCTAAATAAAATTGAAACAATTATATTTTATGCAAGAAATATTCTTTTTTTCTTGGATATCTTATTCTATATCCAAGTATGCCTAGTTCCCAGAAAGCCAATTAAGTGATATAGGCTCTATGGGCTTTGGATATTCAGAAAGGATGTAGGCTGAATGTGTATTCAAAGTTACATCCATGGAATGTGGGCGATATGTTAATTCAAGCTTTACCTGCAACGTGGGGGATATGTTCATTCAAAACCTATCTGGTACTCAAACAAACACTTAAAACTCTAAGAAACAAACAAAGAAAAGTCCTTTTTTCATAAAAGCTCCATTTGACTCCCTGCTCCTACATCCTCTGTATAAAAGGGACCCAGAAATCCTATTCAGGGCTTGGCTTTTTTGGACAGGAGTCCCCGGGCCCGGCCAGTCATAATAAATGTTTCCCTCTCAAGAATATTCCTGAGTCCTGGCCTTCAATATACGATCATTGAACTTCTCTACTTCCAGAACAAGGTGTTGGACCATCCTCACCTCCTTCCAACCCATCTCTATTCTCCAGAGTCAGCTTCTTCTAAAAGTTTAGAACTTTTATTACTTTCTGTGATCATGTTATACATACAATATTAAACCTCTATTTCTTGATTTATTAAGTTAAGGCATTGCCTACTGACTCCCATTTATAATATTTGAAGATTTGGTTCACTTATAATATATCCTCCATTGGATGGTTTATATCTTTTATTTGTTATATGTTTAACTTTAAACAATATGCCTAAACTTCCATTTCTTATTTCATCAGCTTTTGAAAGGGTCTCTTGACTCCCTACTATATTTGAGAATATTAATTCTCCTACACTTTCGACACCTTTCCATGTGTCACTGTCTTCAGTACACTTTCACTTTTCCTTTTTCAAGTTGCTAATATATGCTTTCTGCCTGCAATCAATACTTTCTTGATTTTTCCCTGAAGTCACTAAAAATTACAAATGAATCAACAGCCCTTACATTAATATGACCAAATAAATAGTGTCCAATGCTGGATCAAGTAGTATATTAGGATTACATTTTCTCCTCCAATATCATGATCACTGGTCTATGTAAAAGAAATTGTTCCTAACATCAAGGTCAAATGACTTCCATTTTCTTACACTCTATCAATCACTTAAAAGTATGCCACATTTCAGTTTGTTTCATATTTGCCTTCAAGCATATTTTGTCTTATATTAATATTGCTATCCAAGCTTTTGAAGGGTTAGTATTTAAATGACTCATTTATTTTCTCCTTTCTTTCCACCTTTCTGATTGATTTTGTTTCAGATGTGTCTCCCAGGCATATAGAGCTAGACTTTGCAAAACCCAATTTAATCATTTTTGTCTTTATATAGGTAAGTGTAATTCATTTATATGTTCTGTGGTTGATGATATATTTTAACTTATTTCTGCAATCTCAGTCTGTTTTCTGTTTACCATCATTTTTCTTAATCTTTAAAAAAACTTTCTCCTTCTATGCCTATCTGAATGGCATGTTAAGTTCCCCAGCAATGTCTTCAATGCATTAATTATGTTTTTAACTGTGTCCAATTTAGAGAGTGTTTTAGTTTGCCAAAGGGCTACTAATGCAGCTACCAGAAATGTGTTGGCTTTTATAAAAGGTATTTGTTTGGGGTAAAAGCTTACACTACTTATTTGGAAGTTATAGATAATATTTCCATTCTTAAATTAACATTTTTTTTTTTAAAGATTTATTTATTTATTTAATTCCCCCCCTCCCCCGGTTGTCTGTTCTTGGTGTCTATTTGCTGCGTCTTGTTTCTTTGTCCGCTTCTGTTGTCGTCAGCGGCACGGGAAGTGTGGGCGGCACCATTCCTGGGCAGGCTGCTCTTTCTTTTCACGCTGGGCGGCTCTCCTCACGGGCGCACTCCTTGCGCGTGGGGCTCCCCCACGCGGGGGACACCCTTGCGTGGCACGGCACTCCTTGCGCGCATCAGCACTGCGCACGGGCCAGCTCCACACGGGTCAAGGAGGCCCGGGGTTTGAACCGCGGACCTCCCATATGGTAGACAGACGCCCTAACCACTGGGCCAAAGTCCGTTTCCCTTAAATTAACATTTTATATGCATTATGAATTCTACATTTTTAAACATTTATAATAATTCAGTGTTTCTCTTATAATCCTAACCCAAGGACAGGTCTTAGGATGTTCTAACGAACCATTGAATATCACCCCCTATTTTTTGTTGTTTAGAGTAATAATTTCAACTCTATTTAAAATCATACAAAAGTTTGCATTTTACATGACATATTAATAGTTAAATTAAGTGACATAATTTATTCATTGATTTTATAACTTATGTCTTTTCTCTGTTCATTTTTTATTTCTTGCTAAAGTACATCTTTTTTTAAAAAAAGATTTATTTATTTATTTATTTCTCTCTTCTTCTCCCCCGCCCCGGTTGTCTGTTCTCTGTGTCTATTTGCTGCGTGTCTTCTTCTTTGTCCACTTCTGTTGTTGTCAGCGGCATGGGAATCTGTGTTTCTTTCTGTTGTGTCATCATGTTGTGTCAGCTCCCCTTGTGTGTGGCGCCATTCATGAACAGGCTGCACTTTCTTTCGCACTGGGCAGATCTCCTTACAGGGCACACTCCTTGCACGTGGGGCTCCCCTAATCGGGGGACACCCCTGCAAGGCAGGGCACTCCTTGAGTGCATCAGCACTGCGCATGGGCCAGCTCCACATGGGTCAAGGAGGCCCGGGGTTTGAACTGCGGACCTCCCATGTGGTAGACAGATGCCCTAACCACTGGGCCAAGTCCACTTCCCTATAGTACATCTTTAATAGTTCCTTTAATGAGCTTCTGTGAATGGTAAATTCTTTTGATTTTTTTTTCTAATATATATATCTGAACATGTCTTCTCCCCCTCATTCATGAATCAGTTTGTCTGGATTAAAAATTCTATGTGGGTGGTTATTTCTCATCAGGACCTCATCACTGTTTTCTGGCTTCTGCTGTTATTGATTTAAATCCGCTGTCAATCTGTCATTGATCTGTAGATAATCATTCATTTTTCTCTTTAAGATTATATTTTTATCCTTAATGTTCTGCAGTTTTATTATGATGTAGCTAGATGTGGTCTGATTTTATTTGTCCTGGTTGGTACTGAAAATATACATCTATTATGAGTGATGGCAAATATTTCATTTTGTTCACTGTTAGGTTTCCAGTGCCTGGCCCACAAATGGCACCTGATAAATGTTTCTTAAGTAAAGCAATGCCATTTTTCATTTTAAAGAAATTTTAGCAATTCTTACTCAAATATTTCTTCTCTAACCTCCATTCTTTTCTTCTGAAACTTCTATTAGATAAGTGTTGGAGCTTCAAAAATCTCTCCTCCATCATTTTCATTGCTCTTTAATGTTTAATCTTTTTGCGTATCTGAATGGCATGTTAAGTTCCCCAGCAAAGTCTTCAATGCATTAATTATGTTTTTAACTGTGTCCAGTTTAGAGAGCGTTTTAGTTTGCCAAAGGGCTGCTGATGCAAACTGCCAGAAATGTGTTGGCTTTTATAAAGGGTATTTATTTGGGGTAAAAGCTTACAGTTCCAAGGCTGTGAAAAGTCCAACTCAAGGCACCATAGCGTTGCCTTCTCACCAAAGTCAGCTACTATTGATTCTGATGTTGTTGCCATGTGGTGAAGTAAGATGGCCACCAATCTCTGCAGAGGTCTTCGCCTTCCCCTCCAGAATCTACCTTCTCTTGGATCCCAGCTTTGAGCAACCAGGCAGAGGGCTTGTCTCTTTCAGGGGTCTCCTATATCAGTCTTGACTGTTCGCTCTCTTCCCAAGTTCAACTGTAAGTTACCAGGCATATAGTAGGGTTGGTCTCTTGAGCTGTTCCACGGGCCCGGCCTCCTGGGGGCTTCATTCTTAAACAATCTTCTCTCTCACACATTGTACAATCAAATATCCTGGCTTTTTTCCTGTTTCTCTGTCCGTGTGAATCTACTTATATCAGACCAGCAAGGGGGCAAGGACTCAACCTGAGTCATGCCTCACTGACTGTAGTCAAACCAAAAGCTCTAAAGCAACCTTATCAAGTAATCTAATCAAAGGTCCCTCAAATGAATTTCATTCAGTCAAAGAGTACAAACCCAAAGGAATAGATTAGTTTGCAAACATAATCTTTCTCTTTTGGGGATTCATAAAATAATCTCAAACTGCCACAGAGAGTAACCTTGCCTATAACACTTTATTCCAATGAGTGTATTTTTTAACATCTTCCTTGAGGTACGATTTACATAACATAAAGTTCACATATTTGAAGTGCACAATTTGATGAGTTTTAGTAAATCTGTAGTTGTGGATCTACCCTCACAATCTGGTTTTAGAATATTTCCATCACCCCAGAAAGCTCCCTCCTGACCATCTGTAGTTAATCCTTGTTCCCATCCCCAGTCACAGGCAACCACTAGTCAACTTTCTGTCTCTATAGATTTTCCTTTTCTCCACATTTCATATAAATGGAATTATACAATGGTCTTTTGCATCTGGCTTCTTCACTTAGCATAATGTTTTTGAGGTTCATCCATGTCGTATGTATCAATAGTTCATTCCTTTTTCAAATGATTATATTTTTGATCTCCAAAATTTTAAATTGGTTCTTTTAGATATCTAAGTGTTCTAGCTTCATTTCTACCTGTTTTGTTTTATCATCATATGATCTTCTAAAGGAAAGTTGTCAATTTATAATTTTGAACATCCTTAACATATTTTTTTAAGACTTTGTCAGATCATTCTATAGAGAATTCATCTAGATTGAATTTCTGTTCCAAATGTTGGTTTTTGTTGGGTGTCGTCCTTAGGAACAAATTTGTGTTTTTGGGATTTTGGTTTATTGGTTGACTTCAAGTGAGAATTTTTTGGTTGGTTACATTATGCTCTGTATTCTTTCTCACTCTGCTCTCTCTCCTCACCCTTTCCTGCCTATCAATTTTGTAATTATATCCATTCAGCCTCTGGGTCTTTAATGCAGAGCCAATTCTCACAATAGTGAATGAGAGGTGATATTGGGGATAGAGTCTAGTCATACACCATTGGGTGCCTTGGTTCAGCTCCTCATTGCAAGGATATGACCTTGACTTGGCCTCCTTAGGTTTGTAGCTCACTAAAAGCTAGGACCCTGGTAGCAGGTAGCAGCAGTTATCAGTAGTTCTTTTCTTTCTCTTTCCATTCTGTTGAGGTTGTCTCATCACTTCCTAGGGTTTTGAGCTGTGTGCCTGGCTCCAGTCTACTCTCATATGGAGCATTTTCAATCCCTTTTACCCTACAGAAGCTGTCCCAGACTCAGTCCTGACTATTCTGAGTTTCTGTTCCTTTTTAGATCTTGTATTTGAGCCTATCTATAACTCTTTATTATTTTTGCTATTGTTTGTAGCAGAGTGGGTTTTTAAGGTATAAACCCTCTGCATCATCTTGCTCTGAAAGTCTGTTTGCTTCATATTTGGACTATGACTTTTGCAGCATTTTGAGAGTATTTATGAATCCCCTTGTATTAGTCAGCCAAAGGGATGCTGATGCAAAATACCAGAAATTGGTTGGTTTTTATAAAGGGTATTTATTTGGGGTAGAACCTTACAGATACCAGGCCATAAAGTTACTTCCCTCACCAAATCTTTTTTAAGATTTTATTTAGTTATTTCTCTTCCCTTCTCCCCCCAGCCCCAGTTGTCTGTTCTCTGTGTCTATTTGCTGCGTGTTCTTGTCTTTGCCCGCTTCTGTTGTTGTCAGCGGCATGGGAATCTGTGTTTCTTTTTGTTGCATCATTTTGCTGCGTCAGCTGTCCACGTGTGCGGCGCCATTCCTGGACAGGCTGCACTTTCTTTTGTTCTGGGTGGCTCTCCTTACAGGGCGCGCTTCTTGTGCGTGGGGCTCCCCTGCACGGGAACACCCCTGTGTGGCTTGGCACTCCTTGCACACATCAGCACTGCACATGGGCCAGCTCCACACCGGTCAAGGAGGCCTGGGGTTTGAAGCACAGACCTCCCATGTGGTAGACGGACACCCTAACCACTGGGCCAAGTCTGCTAGGGAAGCAGATTTGGCTCAACAGATAGAGCATCTGCCTACCATATGGGAGGTCCAAGGTTCAAACCCAGGGCCTCCTGACCCGGGCAATGAGCTGACCCATGCACAGTGCTGATGCGAGCAAGGAGTGCCATGCCATGCAGGGGTGTCCCCCGCATAGGGGAGTCCCATGCGCAAGGAGTGTGCCCCGTAAGGAAAGCCACCCGGCGTGAAAAAAGTGCAGCCTGCCCAGGGCAGCACTGCACACACAGAGAGCTGACGCAGCAAGATGATGCAACAAAAAGAGACACAGATTCCCAGTGCCGCTGACAAGAATACAGCAGACACAGAAGAACACACAGCAAATGGACATAGAGAGCAGACAACCGGGGAGGGAGGGGAGTGGAAGGGGAGAGAAATAAATAAAAAATAAATCTTTTTAAAAATTTTTAAAAATTAAAATTAAAAAACCCCCAAGAAATCTATAGTACTTTGCATCGGCACCCCTTTCACAGAGTAATACAACTTTCTAGTATATTTCTTTTTTTTTTTTTAAAGAAAAGGGAGCTCTGCCATTTTGACCGGACCATGTGAGAAAGCTGAAGCAGGAAACCCCCAAGAGGCTGAGCTCAAGGCTGAAGAGACAAGCCATATGTCTGATCACCCCCAGCTGAACTCTGGGAAAAAGCAGAACAGCTGAGACTGAGAGGAGATGTTAGATTCTGGAGGGAAAGGCAGGAACATTGGCAGAGATCAGCTGCCATCTTGCCTCGCCACATTGCAGGATGCCAGGATCACCAACAGCTGACTTTGGTGAGAAAGCATCTCTGCCTGTGCCTTGATTGAGACATTTCATGGCCTCAGAACTGTAAGATTTTCCCCTAATAAAATTCCCATTATAAAAAGCCAGCCCATTTCTGATACTTTGCATTGGCAGCCTTTGGCAAACTAATTCATCATGTAAAAAATAGTGTTCCCATATACTCCCATATTGTTGACACTTTACATTAGCGTGGTACCTTTCTTATAACTGATGAAAGGATATTAAAACTGTGTTATTAAATATAGTTCATAGATTGTATTAGGTATATTTTCCCCATATGTCACACTCTTATTAACACCTTGAATTAGTATGGTACATTTGTTATAACTCATGAAAGAACATTTTTATACTTATACTATTAACTGTAGTTTATTGGGTTTTTTGTGTTGTTGTTTTGTTTTTTTTTTTTAGGTCAGAGGGCTGGAGATTGAACCCAGGACCTTGTTTATGGGAAGCTGACACTCAACCACTGAGCTACATTGGCTCCCAGTTTATTGTTTATAATAGAGTTCACTATGTTGTACAGTCCTATGTATTATCTTGTAATTTGTTTTTTAAGATTTTTTTTAAAATTTCTCCCCCCCTGCAACTGTCTGTTCTCTGTGTCTATTTGCTGCGTGTTCTTCTTTGTCTGCTTCTGTTGTTGTCAGCAGCACGGGAATCTGTGTTTCTTTTTGTTGCATCATCTTGTTGTGTCAGCTTTCCATGTGTGCAGCACCACTCTTGGGCAGGCTGCACTTTCTTTCGCGCTGGGCAGCTCTCCCTACGGGACGCACTCCTTGCGCATGAGACTCCCCTATGCAGGGACACCGCTGCATGGCATGGTACTCCTTGCGTGCATCAGCACTGCACATGGGCCAGCTCTATGCAGGTCAAGGAGGCCCAGGGTTTGAACCGCGGACCTCCCATGTGGTAGACAGATGCCCTAACCACTGGGCCAAGTCCGCTTCCCTATCTTGTAATTTTTATTCTAGTAACATATATATGACCTAAAACTTCCCCTTTTAATGACATTCACAAATTTAATTCAGTGCTGTTAATTACAATCACAATATTGTGCTACCATCACTACCATCCATTTCCAAAACTTTACAATCAAATTAAATAGAAATTCTGTACAAATTAACCATTAATTTCCCATTCTCTGTCCCCAACTAAGCCTGTGCTAACCCACATTCTAGATTCTAACAATATGAGATCATTTCTAATTATTTCATATCTTATGTGGCTCGCTTAGTGTCTTCAAGATTCATCTGTGTTGTCACATGTGTCAGGACTTCCTTTTTACAGTTTGATAACATTCCACTGTATGCATATGCCACATTTTATTTATCTATTCATTGGTTGATGGACACTTAGGTTTATTCGATCTCTTGGTAATTGTGAATAATGCCACTATGAACATCAGTGTGCAAATATCTGTTTTGAGTCCCAGTTTTCAATTCTTTTGGGTATATACCTAGTAGTAAGATTGCCAGATCATACTGTAGTTCTATTCTTAGTTTTCTGAAGAATTGCAAAACTGTCTTCCACAGCAGCTGCACCATTTTACAATCCCAACAGCAATAAATGAGTGTTCCTATTTCTCTCCATCCTCTCCAACACTTGTTATTTTCTGTTTTTTAAATAGTAATGATGTGGGCTATGGGTGGGAGGCTTTGTCTCTTCAGAGATAACCTTAACCTAGACTGTCTGTCCTGACTTGTGGGTGTGGAATGGTAAGAGGCTGCCCGTCCTGCTCTTGGTGACCATGGCAACAACTCTAGTCCCAGGAGGCAATTTAGCAATGCAAACTCTATATACATACCAGTCAGTCCAGGGAAACTCTGATGGTGGTGATGCTGAAACTTAAGGGAACTTGGCCTTGGCCTTGAATGGGAAATATAATATAGCCAGTGCATAAATTCAAAATCATCTAATTCTGTATACAAGCGTGCCTAGTCTCTAGAAATCCAGTTAAGTGATATGGGCTTTGAATGTTCAGAAATGATGCAAGACTGAATGTGTATTTAAGGTTGCATCCAGACAGAATATGGGCAAGATGCTAATCCGAGCTCACCTGAGGTGTGGGCAATATGTTAATTCAAAACCTACCTGGTATTCAGGCAAAGACTTAACTAACAAAGAAAGTAGTTTCCTTTGATAAAGGCACCATTTGACTCCCCACCCTGTATAAAAAGAACTTGAAAATCTTGTTCTGGGCTCGGGTTTGAAACAGAAAGCTCCCTAGTCCGGCCGGCGTCAATAAACCATTTTTCCTTCTCAAAATCATTCTTGAGTCCTGCCTTTCTATACGCAAATAATTGAACCTCTCTCAAATTCTACAGCAGTAGTTAGTTGTTCTACTAGGTGTGAAACGGTATCTTATTGTGGCTTAGATTTGCATTTCTCTGGTAGCTAGTGATCTTTTCATATGCTTTTTTAGCCATTTGTATATCTTTTTTGGAGAAATGTCTATTCAAGTATTTTGCCTGCAGACTTCTTTTGAGAGGAACAATTCCTGTTTCCCTTGCCTGATTGCCTATTCCTCCTTAAACATGCTGAAATGTCTATGTCCCCTCAGCTCACTAGTCACCCAGACTTTACAAGTTACTCTCTGTCCTCCTTGTCTGGCCTCGCCAGGTTCCCTGGCCTCACTTTTAATCACTTGTTCCTTCCTTTGTGGGGCATGGAAAGTTGTGTGGCTTCTCCTACACCATACATGGGTTTGGGGACTCTGAGAAGCTACCCTCAGGCCCACCTGGACACCTCCTTTAGCTATTGCTGCTCCACAGCTTAAATGCTCTTTTAAAGACAGCCTTGGCGGCAGACTTGGCCCAGGGGTTAGGACGTCTGTCTACCACATGGGAGGTCCGCGGTTCAAACCCCAGGCCTCCTGACCCGTGTGGAGCTGGCCCATGTGCAGTGCTGTTGTGCACAAGGAGTGCCATGCCACCAGGGGTGTCCCCGCATAGGGGAGCCCCACACACAAGGAGTGCGCCCCATAAGGAGAGCCACCCAACGCAAAAGAAAAGTGCAGCCTGCCCAGGAATGGTGCCACACACACAGAGAATTGATACAACAAGATGACACAACAAAAAGAAACACAGATTCCCGTGCCGCTGACAGCAACAGAAGGGGACAAAAGAAGACGCAGCAAATAGACACAGGGAACAGACAACCGGGGTGGGGGGTGGGGGGGAGAGAAATAAATAAATAAATAAATAAAGTTCTAAAAAAATAAAATAAAATAAAGACAGTCTTCTCCACAATGGGTGCCATCCCACCAGGCAACACCCTTGGGAGCTTGGTGATGGTTCTCCTGCTCTGAGAAGCCTCCTAAACCTCAGGGGGAAATCTGATGTCTCTCATCCCTTTTGGGGCCCAGCCTGAAGATGATAAGGGAGAGAAACATATATGCAGGAGGCCAAGTTCTTTTCATGTCCTCCCCAATTCTCTTTCTCCAGATGGTTAGTAGAAATTTTATTTCCTTTTGGTTAGGAAACCTGTTCTTACATCATCCTGTATTCTTCTAAAACCTGATAATTATGGTATAAATGTTACATTTGGATTGTGACTCTTGATTTTCAAAGCCAAACTTCTGAATTTACAAATACTTTCTCATTCAAACAACGCAATGATTACAAATCAAGAGTTTCTACTTTCAAGCCTATTGTCTCTGCCATGAATTTCAAAAGCCTACTTCAGAATTCAAAGCCAAGAATTTGACTTTTTGTTGTTGACTCTAGAGGCCCATCCCTCTTGGACAATACATTTAGAAATTTATAGCTGCCACAGATGGGGAGAGAGTAGTTTGTTCAAGGAAGCAGAAGGGTAAAATGAAGTACAACCCTCAATATTACAAAATATATAGCTACTAGCTTTACTGTACACAGGCCACAAATACAAAAACTGTTGCCTTGTTTTACTGGGGGTGTGAAAACAGACTGCCAAAGGAGAAGACGTGAGACAGTTGCTCAAAACCAGAGTCTAATCTGAGGGCACCTGAGAGCCCAGGTAGCTGAGAACTAAAACAGGCTGTTCTTGCAGATGGGAGGGGGAGCGTAGGCCAGGATCCTAGACAAATACCAACATTGAGAGCTGGTACTAGAGGCTGGCTTTGACAGGCTCTCTGTGGGCTGGTTAACTGAAAGGGCCAGGAACATGGTAACACATATAACACAGAAATGTACCACCTGACACCCTAAAGTGTTCCCGGCTCCCTTCTGTATGGCATCTTAGCCTACAAGTCCCCCCAAGGGACTCCATTCTTCTGATGCACATCATTCACTGAGTATCTAAAAGTACTTATAAAAAAATTTAAAAATAAATAAATAAAAATACTTATGTTAGTGGCTCACTGTTTAGGAAGGAATTTTCTCACTAGATTTTTGTTAATGTGTGTGTGATTTTTAAATACAGTTTGATCTGCTTGTTTATTATCTATACCAAGGAACAACAACAAAATCCACTTCTGAATCCAAGCACAACCACAGAAAAGAAATCTAAAACTGCAGAAGGTTTACACCGATTGATTGGCTAACAAGGCATTGAGATTTGAGAGTCAGGGTTAAAGTTTAGCTGTCATCCTCTCCCAGAGCTAGCTGCAGCTTTGCCTAGACCATGTATCTTCTTTCGTGCTCCTATTTCTCCTGTCACTTGCAAAATGAGGTTAATTACAAGTACCAGTCATACACCCAAAGCTGTTTTGTGGTTGTTGACTATTTTAATTAGCAAGTCTCTCAGTGCTAAGAATTATTGACACAGACCCTCTACTCTCTTTACAAGTAATAATATGGGTAGAGCTGATGTGGGCTATGGGTGGGAGGCTGTTCATCCCTTTGTGTCCTGACTTGTGGGTGTGGGACAGTGAAAGGCTGCAGTCCTGCTGTTGGTGCCATGACAATGACTCCAGTCCTGGGAGGCAATTTAGCAATGCAACCTCTATATACATACCAGTCAGTCCAGGGAAACTCTGATGGCGGTGATGCCGAAACTTAAAGGAACTTGGACTTGGTCTTGAATGGGAAATATAATATAGCCTGTGCATAAATTCAAAATCATCTAATTCTGTATCCAAGTGTGCCTAGTCTCTAGAAATCCAGTTAAGCGATATTGGCTTGGAATGTTCAGAAAAGATGTAAGACTGAATGTGTATTCAAGGTTGCATCCAGACAGAATGTGGGCAAGAGGCTAATTCAAGCTCACCTGAGGTGTGGGCAATATGCTAATTCAAAACCTACCTGGTACTCAGCAGGCAAAGACTTAACTAACAAAGAAAGTAGTTTTCTTTGATAAAAGCACCATTTGACTGCCCACCCTATATAAAAGGAACTTGAAAATCTTTTTCGGGGCTCAGGTTTGAAACAGAAAGCTCCCGAGTCCGGCTGGCCATCAATAAACCATTTTTCCTTCTCAAAATAATTCCTGAGTCCTGGTCTTTCTATACACAAATAATTGAACCTCTCTCAAATTCTACAACACTACAAATACCATACATCATGAATTTTTGACAAAAGGAAACCATGTAAGTGGCAGTCTCTTTCAAGAGTACCAATTTACAAGAAACAAACATTCCTGCTGATGTAGTGCAGATATTTGGATAGCTCTCCATGTGTGCCCTTTTGCGAAAATAAAATCTTAAATCTCAGGACCCTGAAAGGAAATGCAGATTAACCTTATTGCCTTTATAATAGATATCTGGTCTTTTCCATTTTATTATGTCTCTTTCTCTCTTTAAAAAAGATTTATTTATTTATTCCCCCCCCCTTCCCCTCCTCCCGCCCTGCTGTTTTTGCTGTGTTTTCTTCTAATTTTTTCTCTAGGATTCACCGGGATTCAATCTTGGCGACCTCTGATGGGGAAAGAGGTTCCCTGTCAACTGTGCCACCTCAGTTCCTGGTTTCTGCTGTGCTTCACCTTGACTTTCCTCTTGTCTCTCTTTTGATGTGTCATCATCTTGCTGCGTGACTCACTTGCACAGGGCACTGACTTGCCACATGGGCACTCGTGCAGGCACTGGCTCACTGCGTAGGCACGCTTTTCTTCTTTTTCATCAGGATGCCCCAGGGATCAAACCCAGGTCCTCCCATATGGTAGGCAGAAGCTCTATCAGTTGAGCTAATCTGCTTCCCTATTATGTCTCTTTTGGTGACTCCTACCAGGCTCTTTGCTCCCAAACTTCTCAATGTTTGCAGAAAACAGATAATAGTAGATGGCACTCTTTTTCCCAAGTAGGAAGAGCCACACAATTTTCTTAAAGTTAGTAGACATGTATGTGAATGTCCCATATTATGTGATATCAGAATGGCTAACTTCTCACTGACCTTCAGACAATGTTCACTGTTTTAGGTATTTGGGTATTTGCCCAAGCAAATACCATAACACGGGTCAGTTTAAACAATGAGAATTTATTCACAGTTTTGAGGTCAAGAAAATGTCCAAATCAAAGCATCATTAAGGAGATGCTTTCTTCCTGATGACTGGTGTCCTGGGCTGGCTGTCAGTGATCCGTCGCTCCTCTGTCACATGGCAAGGCACACAGTGGTATCTCCTGGTCTCTCCCTTCTCTTCCAAGTAAACTCTTAGCTTCTTGCTTCCTGGGCTCTCTCTCTCTCTCCGTATCTTTACTCTTCCCCCCATTCATTCCATTTATAAAGGACTCCAGTACTAGGATTAAGACCCATTCTGACTGAGGTGGGCCACACCTTAACTAAAGTAGTCTCATCAAAAGGTCTACTTACAGTGAGTTCATACCCACAGGAATGGATTAAATTTAAGGTTGTGTTTCTGTGGAGTATACACAGCTTCAAATCACCACATTCACCAAGCCCCAATTTGCATCATCTGAAGGCTCACAGAATGTCCAATACAAGAGGAAAGATACTTTTATATATTGTGTGTACATCATCTCATCTGTTTCTAAAATAACTCTAACTGTATTTTGCATTTAAAAACTTGATTTTAGAACAGTTGAAGCATCTTTTTTGCTCATGACCACACAGCCCGAAAATGATAGCTCAGGACTCAGATTCAGTCTGTATGACCTCAAGCCAGGTGTTTCCCAAGATAACATATGAAAAGCACTCAGAACAGTCACTGGTTCATAGCGAGTTCTGCCTAAATGTGCCTTCAAAGCATTGTTGTTACATCACAGGATCTCTCAGACAGTTACCTCTTTTTTTTTTTTTTTAAACAGGGGAGAGCACAGTTTCCCACTACCACACATTATGCAATAGAGTTTCCCACATTTGGAGAAATGTCAGGGGTCAGCATATCTGGAGGGCAATGGGTAAGCCTCATCCTGGGGAAGCCACCTTGGTGATCTTGGTATCTCCCCTGCCAGTTAGGTATCCCCTCTTTGTTCTGGTGATGATTTCCATGTGGCTGTGGCAAATGCGCGATACTAGTTGAAAGTGATTTCCTTCCCACACCCCATTCATACCAGGACCTTGAGAACAGGATTTGTCCAAGTTGTAGGCAAAGACATTCTGTTTCCCACTTGCAAAGCCAGTTTTCAGAAGTTGTCCAAGAGTGCATTTTCCTTCCATTCTCTCCACCCCCTCTGACCTTTCTCTCTGTTTGACACGATGCTGCTGATATTTTCTTGAAGTCCCCGGAGGGCAGTGGGCCAGCCATCACAGGTTTCCCTCCTTCTTTAACTTTATGAAGACATGATTATGTCTTGTGACAAGCATGGTGTGTGCATCTCAGGCATTCAGCGTGGATGCGCACATTAAGGAATAAGGCAGACTTGTTCTCCCTTTCCCTAGGGGAGATATTGGAAACCATGTGAGTGCCACATAGGTCTTTATTATCTACAAGTTACTCTGCATAAAACCTCATTCACTTTCTAATTAACATTCTAATACTGCTGACTTTTAACACACCAAAAAGGGGCATAAAAGACCTTCTCAAAAGAAAAATAGGAAATACAGATTTATCTTTTCCCATAAATGCTATACCAGCCATACTGGAAGCCACTGGAGTACCGCCAAAACTATGATGTATAGATAGCAGCTGAAGTTCAAGTACAGGTGAAACTAGTTTTAGCATTTCGTTTTTATGTTAAATTCAGCCCAAATTCTAGTGGATAAGAATGAGAAAAGGGAAACGGACTTTGGCCCAGTGGTTAGGGCGTCCGTCTACCATATGGGAGGTCCGCGGTTCAAACCCCGGGCCTCCTTGACCCGTGTGGAGCTGGCCATGCGCAGTGCTGATGCGCGCAAGGAGTGCCGTGCCACGCAAGGGTGTCCCCCGCGTGGGGGAGCCCCACACGCAAGGAGTGCGCCCATGAGAAAAGCCGCCCAGCGTGAAAAGAAAGAGCAGCCTGCCCAGGAATGGCGCCGCCCACACTTCCCGTGCCGCTGACGACAACAGAAGCGGACAAAGAAACAAGACGCAGCAAATAGACACCAAGAACAGACAACCAGGAGAGGGGGGGAAATTAAATAAATAAATCTTTAAAAAAAAAAAAAAGAATGAGAAAAGTAGTTGGGGTTGCTGGAGGAGACACTTAGGAAACTTCAGGAAAGTGAGGGAATAAAGTGACATAGTAGATGTAGAGACAGAAACTCTCCAGCATTCCTCCCCCTCTACTCCATAGAATCAGGCTGACTATACTTCTGGTCTACCTGGCACATCCTCAGTTTGCTCCTGTTGCTCTGGCCTGATTATTAATTTACCCCTTTCATTCTCAAGTGTCAGGTTTGGACAACAAACTATATGGTCACTCTATTTAGAATCCAGTCCTCAACATTTTGGTCTCAGGTCAATATGGCATTTTTTAACCATTGAGGATTCCATTTCAGCAAGTCAAAACTTTGATTTTGTGTCTGACCGTCCTCACACACAGGTTGGCATAGATATACTGTTGGCACCATTCTAAGAAGGTGCTGACAAACACTCCAGAATCAGCTGAATTAACAGAAATTGAATAACTTTAGCAGATCTTTTCAGATCATGTACTGTCCTGTCATGCAAAATGTTCTGTTTTAGTAGGCTGTCATATGAAATCCAAAATCATATTGTATAGAAGATCATTTAGAACTTTCTTCCTTTCTTTCTTGCTCATGCCTTCTGCTTTTCTCTGACTGGTTTTGAGAATGGAATAAGAGTAAGAACAGTCCTATTCTGTAAGAATGGAGTGAGTACTGGATGGAAACCCAGCTGGACAACATAACACAACATAACCCAGCAACAAGAAAATGGGTAAGTAAGCCACCTGCTCCAACAATCCTTATTGGACAAGGCCTACCTGCCTGGCACTAGCCCCGTCTTTTTGTTAGGTAGTCCACACTAGGCAATTAAGAAAATTTTTTAACATCTACACTTTAACATCAGGTACTTTTGCCAAATAGCCAGATCAAATGGCTTTTGGCTAAGAGGAATCTTGGCATGTATCAGAAGTCTTAAGAGTTATTATATTACAGTGTCCCTTAAATTTCCTCAATTTCGGATTTAGTGGACACACCCATTAGAAATCAGTAGGAGAGTGGATATAGCTCAGGGGTTGAGCACCTCCTTCCCATATTTGAAGTCCTGGGTTCAATCTCCGGCTTTTTGACTATTTATTGGAAATTACTCAAAGGGTGAGCGTGCTACATTCCCTTTGGGATAATTCCCAGGGGTATTTGGGATATACTCTTTTTGGGAAGAGATATATTTTCCCTACCTTCCTCTCATTTCAGGCACCATGATATGTACTGACAAATCTATGAATGTTTTCATTACTGTTTCCAATACTCTCCCTAGACTTTCAGATGTCTGGACCCTGTCACGGCAGATAATTTCCCAAAGGCTGCCTTTGACCAACTCTCACTTTGCCTCTCTAGTTAGAAGCAACCAATCATTTGTGTTAAATACGGAAAAGAAAAAAGCCATGACCATGACAAGGAAAATCTAAAGTAGGAAGACTAGGAATAGAGTAGAAAGAAAGAAAAAAAAATTTTTTGAAAGAGGAGTAGGAAGGCGGCTGGTGATGAGCCGCGGTCACCGGCAGTAGAGGGCCCTGGGGAGCGTGACTCCCTGGGCCCAGCTTCGGCAGCGGCCTGCGGGGCCCGGGCGTGGGGAAGGCAGGCTCGGCGGAGCACCCGGACGCACCGGTGAAGAAGGACAAGGAGCTGGTCTTCCTCAAGGGGACACCCGAGCCGCCCTGGAGCGGCGTCAGCAACGCCCGGGTGCAGATCCTGCTGCAGCGTGCTGGACCACCCCAGCTGCCTGCAGCAAGGCGTTAAGAGACTGTTCCAACGGGCCCGCCCTCCCGCAGGTGCACCTCGATGGTGACTCTGTGGGTGGCTGTGACATTCTTCTGCAGATGCACCAGAACGGGGACCTGGTGGAAGAAATGAAAAAGCTAGGGGTGTGCTCTGAGCGAAGAAGAGGTGTGACATGGGGGCAATTTTTGGACTTGGAGTTGTCCTGAATGATATTGCAGGGACAGATGCAGGACATTATATATCTTGCCATAACCCACTGAATGGACTGGGGGAGAGTGTAAATAAACTACAATGTAAACTGTAATCCATGCCATGCAGTAGTGCTCCAAAATGTATTCACCAAATGCCATCAATGTGCCACAATGATGAAAGAGGTTGTTGCTGTGGGAGGAGTGGGATGAGGTGGGGTATATGGGGTATGGGAACCTCTTATATTTTTTAATGTGACTTATTTTGTGATCTATGTATCTTTAAAAAAAAAAGACAATTAAATAAAAATTTAAAAATTAAAAAAGAAAGACCATGATTCCAAGTGAGGGTAGCACCAGTCCTCCTTGAGCAGAATATACCAGTCAGGGGAGGAAGCCGTTGGTATCAAACACTCACTGCCAGAAAAGCCGTATCAATTTTTATGTCTATTAAAACAGCAATTGCTTGCACTAATTCTTCAGGTTTGTCAGCAGTTGGGTGATTTCAGTTTGTCTGGTGTTTGCACTAAAAGTTTTCTCTAGTAAATTATAACTACTGCACTGAAATTATTCAAGGTTTACTATGCTATTGCTGTAAACAAAATTTGTTCTTGTCATTTACTCTTTGCCTTATTGGACTAGATAATCTCTAAATGCCCTCCAGCTCCAGCATCCTAACATTATGGGATAATTCAACAATATTGGAATTATACCCAAAGGAATATCCCTTTGGAATATCAACTTGCTCCTTAAGAAAGAAGAAAGATGCCTTTTCTTGGAATATTAAAAGTAATTGGACAAAAAGAAAGAACTTTAAAGTAGTTTATTGAGTATTGTGTCACATTAATCTGAGAGATTTGTCTCAATAGTTCCTATCCATTTCTAATACCTGTTTCCTGGGACACTGAAGTCAGTGCTCTCTAGACAGGCCTCTGCTATAATCTCTTATTTTCTTCACTCTCTGTTCTGTTTGGGGGACTAGATCAGGAATCACAAACTTTTTCTGTAAAGGACCAAATAGTAAATACTTTAGGCTTTCAGGTTAAAAGGAGAATTAAGAAGTCATTATGTAGGAACTTATATAACCATTTTATAAAGGTAAAAACTATGCTTAGCTTGTGGGCCACACACACACACACACAATAGTGGGCTGGATTTAGGCCATACTTTGTTAACCTCTGAGTCAGATCAACATTAAAAGGAAGGAGCCAGCCAGAGACAATTGCTTTAGTTACTGAGGAACTGTCCCACAATGAGCAACACTGACTAAATCTAAGCCCTACGCCAATGTGGAAGCCATATGACGTAAAATATATACCAAGAAAAGCATTCTGTTCATTCCTTTTTCATCTTTCTTTAAACATCATCACTGACTTTAAACTGACTTTAAACATGAACACTGTGGAACCTATTTAACTGAGAGATTCTTTGGTCTTTCTATTCTGTGTTAGTTGATGGTTCAGCAATGATGCTCTTGTTCACCACATTCCTCATGCTTTAGATACAATTGGTCCTTCTCTTCCCCATGTAATATAGAACATGAGAAACCCAGCCATGGATATAAGCACTAATAGAGGATCACCCTTCTCTCTCTCATACTCTTTGGCCCTGTTGCTTCTGCTTTCTGCCTGGCTTGGTGTTACACTTACTATTGCTGTGTAACAAATTGTCCAAATTTAGCAACTTTAAATGATCATTTTATTATGCTCAAGGATTCTGTCCTTGCTTCACAATGTCTAGGCTCTCAGCTGTGAAGACTCAAAATCTGAGAGGTAACTCAATAGCTGGAGTTTGGAATCATCTAGTCTCATCCACTCACATGCCTGCCACTTGAGTCGGGACAACTTAAACAGTTATAGGCATCTGATTGGGAATCCTTGTCTTTAAGTTATCCCAACTCAAGTGTCAGGCATGTAAGTCTTGTGCTAAGCTTTTAAAATTTTACTAACTACTAGTTTATTTCCTCTTTGGAAATGTTAATGAAAACATTAAACAGAGAGAGTACATGACACATCTCTCTTGAACATAAATACTAATATTTTGTGGACTTTTAAAAAGTAATTTTAAGTCCAATGAATTCGCCAGTATAGCTAAACCAACCTTTGAGTTCATTCAAATTAATTCTGTTAAAAAGAGAGATTACGGCAATCTAGTTCATTTCTAAACACTGTATGAGATCTGATTCATGAATATTTAATAAATGTCTTACAATCATCTTTATCATCATCATTATCAGGCACTATAAAATTATTCACATTTAATTCACCTTTCATGGGGGAATTTTGATCAGTCAAGGTCTGTGCTCGCCCACCTGTGCACAGACAATTACCACATATAGGTTGGCATGCTGGCAGCAATGGTTGCCACATTGTCTCCAGAAGAGAGAACTTAACAGACATTAACAATGGATGAAATTGGGAATAATATAAAAAAAGCTACCATCAGGCCCAGATGGTGTTACAGATTTTTTTTAAAATCCTTTATGAAAAAGAAAGTTCTTAAGCAACATCATGGATTGAGAAGCCCATGAAAAGAGACCACCAATCATAACATCTTCGAAATAAGACCTATCACCTCATATTACAGATGTTTGTGAAATGAAACAGTACTTGTGTGGCTGCTGTGCAGCTTTCAACACCATAGCAATCACTTTTCACATTTAGAAGGTCCTCTTTAGGCAACAGCTACATAGAAGCAAAACCCAGGATGCAATACTTCAGTTGAGGAGTAATGGATTCTGAAACTTGTATCGTGGAATCCTTCCCCCATTAATACAGAAGTCAATTGCTCTGGCACTTGTGTTCGGTTTGCATGAGGATTTTATTTGCCTTCACCCTAAGTATGTCAGCACTCCAGAGTTTGTAACTTGTAGTGGGGCGGCAGTACTTGCAGGGACAACAGAAGCCATTTTCACTCCATTTGAAAGAGTTCAAGCATTGCGTCAAGACCACAAGTGTCATGACAAATTTACAAACACTTATCAGGCTTTCAGGAACTGAAATCCCATGGAGTTGGAGAATATTATTGAGGCGTGGTACCCATTCTTTTCCATAATGGATTCAGCAATGTCCTTTTTTCTTCTGGCCTTCAAGGTCCCATTAAGGAATATTTGCTTACTGCAATGACTCACAGTGCTCATTTGGTCAATGATTTTATCTGTGGAGGGCCATTAGATGCTATGTTGGGATTCTTATTTTTTCTATTTAATATTGTAAAAAGTCGCATGCAGTCTAAGATTGGTGGGGAATTTCAATCTTTCCCAAGGTTTTCCAAAAATCTGGCTAGAATAGGACAGGAAACCGACAAACCTTTTTAGAGGTTCCCATCTGAATTGCCAACAGTATCTCCTGTCTTGGGGCATAATCAATGCAACTAATGAATTCGTGTTAAAGGTTATAGGAAAATAATAATTAATTAGGTGCCATTTATCAGCTGAATAGACCTAAGAAGAATGCAATTTTTGGGGCTTGGTTCTTAATTGGCGACATTCAGGTTGTTATGATAAGTCCAGGGTGTACAGGCCCTGAGCCTCAACAGACTTCAGCTCCTACACTCTGGCTTATTGGATTTACCCCACTCAACTAACATAGAGGTGAAGAAGGTCAACCACCACACCAGGGAGCAAAGAGCGCCTACAACTGAAAGCAGGACAATTGCATGCAGCATCCATGTGAATCTAAGCCCCCTCTTGATATAGATGTGGAGTGGACACAACCATTCTAAGGTCCACAGGATGGAGGAGTAGAGTATGGATTAGAGTGGACTTACTGATATTCTATTCATGAACTATTGTGATTAGTAATCGAAGAAAATGTGGCATTGGTGTGGAGAAAGTGGCCATGGTGGCTGCTGGGGGTAGGGAGTGGGAGGAAGAGATGAGATGTGGGGGCCTTTTCAGGACTTGGAGTTGTCCTGGGTGGTGCTGCAGGGACAGTTACCAGACATTGTATGTCCTCCCATGGCCCACTGGGTGGACTGTGGGAGAGTGTGGGCTATGATGTGGACCGTTGACCATGAGGTGCAGCGGTGCTCAGAGATGTATTCACCAAATGTAATGAATGTCTCATGATGATGGAGGAGATTGTTGTTATGGGGGGAGGAGTGGGGTGAGGGGAGTGGGGGGTATATGGGGACCTCATATTTTTTTAATGTAATATTAAAAAAATAAAGACAAAAAAAAAATAAAATAAAATAAGTCCAGGGTATAGTGAACTATGGGCAAAGCTGTTTTCTTTAAGTAGCAACAACAGAATAAAATGCGTCAATAGGGAAATTAGAGCTTTCTTTCTTTTTTAAAAAATCTTTGTCCAAGAGCTTTATGCTAATGGTCTGATTAATAGCTGCCTGTTTGATAGCTTTTGACAGGAAACCTACTAGACAAGGTGATTCTTTTTCCCAAGACACTCTAATTTTCTGTATTGAAACAAGTGGCCATGACCACTTAAGAAAAAAGGCTTTCAGAGCCCCTTGACTTCTCAGGCTTACTTTGGTTACTCCATATCTTCTCTACTCTTCAGAGGAGTTACAAAGGATAATCTTCATTAAACTTGAGCACATACACATTAGAACATAGCAGAACAGAGAAGAAAAACAGCTTATTTATAGGTTTTTCATGATAAAATAGCTTTTGTTAGTTTTGAAAATAAGCACCTATTGAGATATTATCTAGACTATTTCTATTTAGACAAGATAGAATCAAGCAGCTCATGAAAGATCCCATTTTGCTTTCTAAGTTTGAAAGTTTTCTGTGTCATTCTGAATGTGACCTTAAACCTTTCTAAAACATCCTTATATGGATTTCATTTATTTTATTGCCAAAAGATGGACTTAAATTTTGTTATAGGCCCTTGATCCTATTAAGAAGTTTCATATTAACTGCATAGAGATGAAACTCAGATTAGTTCTGTCTTTAAATTGGTACCAACAGGCTTTGGTATTTGATTTTTCCTTGAGTAATTAGTTTGTCATATATGAGTATTCATCTCCTTGGATAGTTCCTTAAGACAAAAACACTTCCAAAAATTTTTATTTTGGAAGTCTATTAATAGGAATCCAGATTTTCCCCCCTTGGTTTCTAAATGTTATGGGGAGGGGGAGAGTGATGGGACTCACGCTAGCTTCCACCCCACAGTGTTAGCTGTCTTCTTATGTTACACTGAGAAATAGAGGCTTTTACAATTTTGAAATTTTGAGAACCCAAGTTTACAATTGTATCATTAAAATAATGAGAGTTTGGGAGCATAAGATTTATTTGAAAAGCTGTTTTTAAAATGTAAGAGCTGGTAACAGCCAGCATACTCACTCCTTACCTAACACAGATGAAAACTTATTTGTCAAAGGAATCCTATTTCAAAGTTATTTTTTCCAGATAAAAAGGAAAAATGTCTCTGTGGCAGTTTGATATTACCTGTGAATTCCAAAAAGAGATATCGATTATATTTGGAAACTGGTCTGTTCCTCTGGGTGTGATACCCCTTTGACTTGTATTAAATTCAGAGGCTTCACTTTTACTTTATTAAATCAAGATTAGGACTTGACTGGACCACATCATAAGGGCATGCAGGGTTGAGTCCCCGCCCCTTTGGGCTATATAAACAGACAATTAAGAACGTGGAAATGGATACACAGAGATTAAGATACACACAGAGGAATGAACTTCGGTCCTGCAGCCGAGGAAGAGAAATTAGCCTGATAGTCTACAGCAGACCTTGTGAACAGAGCAGAGCAGCTGAGCCCGGAAGGAAAGAAGCCTTATGGCAGCCTAGAGCTGAGACCGGAAGAAGCTGGACCCACAGAGCCTTTTGAGGAAAGAGGAAGACTGAACCCTGGCAAACATCGCTCACCACATTGTTTCAACATGTGGCAACAGAGTTTGGTAAGGACACAACCTTGAGTTTGGCTCTTTAGGGCCTTGTAACTGTAAACTTCTACCGCAAATAAATATCCTTTATAAAAGACAACAGATTTCTGGTACTTTGTATCAGCACCCCTTTGGCTGACTAATACAGTCTCATATACCAATTAGATAAATAATAAAATGTGAGAAACATCCTGGAGAAGTTTATCACTTTTTAAAAAATGTTATATATTATAATATGTAACATTAATTATAAAATATATTTTTATTTTACTGAAATTATTTTCCAGCATCTGATATGGCATAGAGAAACTAGTTTTCTTATTAACAGTTTTTCATCATTCTAGATAACTGCATTGAAAATGTGCATATAACCACCAAAATAAAATCAGAGCCTCAATGGATAGTTTACTCAATGTTTATGGGTATATAGTCCAAAAAAGCTGTTCATCTCCAAATGCTGTATCTTCTAACTGTAAAAGTTTGGAAAATATTATCAAACATTTGTCTGACAATAATGAAGCTAAATAGCTTCTCTGTTTAACATCTCTGTTTAACAGTGTTGTGCTGGAAATGGCAATTTATTTTAGAAATCAAGATGCAGATTTAGAGATTTCTGAAAACAAAAATTTGACACAAAACAAATGTGAGCGGCATCCTTTGGACTATTAAATAGTGAGGATTTGAAAGGAGTTGAGTTTCAGAAATGAATGAGGAAAGCTCTGTGGTGTCTGACTCCCTCATTCACATGTTCACATATGTATGTCTCTGAGCACTCGTGGGTAGAATGGGTGGCCCAGTATATAGCAAGTGAGTTAGTCCGGGGTGATGCCCTGGTCCTGGGAATGAATTCCATCAGGTCTTGGTTCTAGGGGCTTCCTTTTTTTTTTTTTTTTTAATTGTTGGCCACCACTTTTTAAAAAATTTTCATTGAAGTAACAATATATATAAAACAAAATTTCTCATTTTAGCCATTTTTAAAGTGTACAATTCAGTGATATTATAGTCACTTTTGTGCTGCCATCACCACCACCCATCACCCTACTTCCTTTTTTCTTTACACTCCAGGCAGGTTACAGAAATCTAAGTTTGAAAATACTTTTGCAAATTCTGAGGAGAATACTTTGGTTTTTGCTGTCTCAAACATATGGCATTTAAAACATATTATCTTTGGGTTTCCTTGTCCCTTTTTACATCTTCAAAGATCCTACTGCAAATACATTACCAGGAATGATTTTATGTTATCCTATACATTCCTTAAATCTAATAAAAGACTGAACAGAATTTATGGTAGCCAAATGTTTTGTCTGAACTTTAGAGTAAGTCAAAATATATTATTAGCAAGTCAGAAATTCTAGCAATTGTTTTTACCTTCAGTATAAACTAGTATAATAATCTTGAAATTGGGAAGTTTGATTGAATAACTTCACCTGAAAAGCTTTAAAAGTGGCCATTCTGCTACATATGTGGCTCAGATGGCTCACGAGCATAAGACACTTTGGATTTTGCTTCCTATACTTCATGTCTGATGCTATCAGAAATCTGTATGGATTCTGTATTTAACACAGAGGTGGTATGAGCCCTTGGGACTGCAGAACAGACTAAGCACAACCTTTATATGGTAACACATTTTTGTCTTATTTCATTTATGGGTGAGACAAAGTTGGTGTTTTTGTCTCAACAGTCAATATTCATCTTAGCTTACGACTGGTTATGTAATCACAAGGTATATGTTGCGCACCATGCAATAAAACAGAATTGTGTATATAATCATCTTTGGAGACCTGAAATTGTCAATCTCAGTTACTATGGCAATATTCAGTATAAGGTAGTGCAGATGTCTAAGGGAATGATGGGTGGTAGAAAGGATATATGAAATGAGATCTAGAAGCCTTCACATTGAGCCAATAATGTTGAACTACCACTGGTCCAGTGTGCCCAAGAGTAGAAGCTTCTCAACCTGGGATAGGGAGAGGTCAGAGAAAGATATCCAGTGGTGACATTTGATTTGAGTACGTTTAAAGAAACAGGAGTTTTCTGGATGGTCAAGAAAAGTAAGGTGTTCTAGGCACATGTGTTCAGATGAAGTAGCAAAATAGGCTAACAGGAGGAAAATGATATAAAATATTTAAAGATTTACTTATTCAGCTATAAATCATAAGTGGCTCATGTCTTAATACACTGAGGTAGAACTTTGGTAGCCTTTCTTATTGCTTTTATGGTATTAGTTCAAGTTTTCTGCCTCTTCTTGTGTTTCATAATTCATATTTTTATATAAAATCCTCTTGTGAACATTTCACGTTACTGACAGTTTAAAATCTGAGTATTATAATTTTGAAATTTCTAAGTTGTGTACATTCTTCTGTTAATTCCTAATTTTTATTTGCATTTTCACCTATTTTCCATTTGATCACTTTTGCAAGAGATTTGTGGGCCCTCTTAGTATTTTTAATGGACGAGCTCTTTTTTTTCTTGTTATGATACTCTTTATTTCAGGGGTCTTTAAAATGTTACAATAATGCATCAAGATTTCACAGTTGGAACACAGAGTGAGCAACTTTTATTATTTTACAATCACCAAACAATTGTAGGTTTCCAGCTTGAATTGCTGATTTCTAGGCATAGCAGAGTTAAATCTGTGCAAATTTCAAGAGAAGATAATGTTTTATATCCTGACTCTGACATTTTTTTGTTATGTATCTATTAGAACTTCACAAATAAATTTCACATTCAGCTTCCTTTCATAAAAAAATTTTTTAAAAGTCTACTTCATGAATTTGATATTTGTAAAAAAAAAGAGATTGTTATAATGATAGTTACTGAAGAAAAGTAAATCATTGAGTACTAAACACTAAAAAGTGATTAAGCATGTGATTCCTTCAACATTTCTATTTCTTCGATCTTAAATTCATATAATAATTATTATTTTTAAAGCAAACAATGAAGTAAGGAAATGTGAGCACATGGCATTTGCCAATATGATTTTCTGTTAAAAGAAGTATTACTTAACATAAAGTGTTCTGTAGAGATAAATAGAGTCTGTAAAACTGATACTATTGTTAAACAGTATAGAGGTTGCAGGAGGAAACCAGCAAAGGTCTCCTGACATAACTAGATCATTGCACAGGTATTCCCTTCCATCAATTTGTAAAAGCAAATGATTTTTTGCCTTTTATGAAAATCTTGAAGAATCAGAAGATATATTTTGGTCATTAATACTTTATTTTATATACTGATTGAGCATCCATTGTAATCTTTAATTTATTTATAATGAAATCTTTCAAGGTATTTTATTTTTTAATGTAAAATTTCTGTTAAAATTTATTTTTAAAATGTTCATTATAGTGTCATATATAATAATAACAAAATTGGAAAATAATGGCTAATTAGGAGTTATTAAATAGTTTGTTACATTTTAAAAAATATTTTATTCTTTTTTAAAAATACATAAATCACACAAAATTGTTACATTAAAAAATATAAGAGGTTCCCATATACCCCACTCCCCACCCCACCCCCACTCCTCCCACATCAACAACCTCTTTCATAAAAAAGTGTGGCACATTAATTGCATTTAATGAATACATTTTGGAGCACTGCTACACTGCATGGATTACAGTTTACATTGTAATTTACACTCTCCCCCAGTCCATTCAGTGGGTTATGGTAGGATATATAATGTCCTGCATCTGTCCCTACAATACCATTCAGGGCAGCTCCAGGTCCCAAAAATGCCCCCATATCACACCTCTTCTTCCCTCTCCCTGCCTTCAGCAACTCCCATAGTCTCCACATCAGTGATACAATTTCTTCCATTGCTAGAGTCACAATAGTTCTAAGGTAGAATACCAGTAAGTCCACTCTAACCCGTATTTTATTCCTCCATCCTGAGGACTGGGATGGCAATGTCTACTCCACCTCTAAATCGAGAGGGGACTTAGAGCCCACATAGCTGATGGATAGGATTTTCCTGCTTGCAGTTGTAGACTTTTTGGTTCCCTGGTATGGTGGTTGTCCATCCTCACCTCCCTGTTAGCTGACCTGGGTAAGTCCAATGAACTGGAGAGTAGGTGTTGCAATTCTGCTGAGGCTCAGGGCCCAGCTGGCATATGGGCAGTCCAGAGATTCAAGTCTCCTGAGCGTACAATAGCCCCAGTGCCAACCACAGGTTCAGTAAAAGTGACAGAAGAGGCTTGTGTAGGAAGGTCACACCTGAGTCCCACTCTATCACACTCAGGAGCACAAATTCCAAAATAGGGCCTGCTGGCAAGGCACTGAACTCCAGAGCCATCTGGCATGACCATAGAACCTGTAGCCTCAGGAGCACCAGTACCTGGGGTTGTATCTACTTTGACTGTCTCTGGGATCTTGCTGAGATGTGCATAAGCGTGACCCCTCTGATGACCTCCCCATTCATTTTGAAGTCTCTTAGCCATATAAATTCACTTGAATGGACTTGCTCTTGATTTTATTATCTTACTTGACCTTTCAGCAGCACCAGACATTTCTAAGTGTCATTATTTGGCTCCATGTAACACAAAATTCTTTAAAAAGAATCTTTGGGAAATGACAATAATTCACAGGAAAGGGGATAACTCTGGAGGCTGAAATACCAATGCATTGGTTTTGTGGGGACTGTAGCACATAATCAAATTCAGTAACAATAGCAACCATTAAGAAGATAACAGAAAAAAAGATCTTTCTGCCATACCAGCACATAAAACACTTTGGAATAAATTTAATAAGAAAAATGAAATGTGTAATGATAATAGGTAATAATTATATGATACTATGTGCCAGATACTGTTTTAAGGACTTTATGTATTAAATAATTTATTCTTCATAATAACTCTAGGGGGCACTATTATTAACACCCCATATTATAAAAGTAAAAAATGAGGCACATAAAGGTGAAGGAATAAGATCACACAGCTTATGGGAAGTGTATTTGGCTCAACTGATAGAGCATCCGCCTACCATATGAGAGGTCCAGGGTTCAACCTCAGGGCCTCCTGACCTGTGTGGTGAGCTGGCTCACATACAGTGCTGATGTGCACAAGGAGTGCCGTGCCATGCAGCGTTTTCCCCCGCATAGGGGAGCCCCACATGCAAGGAGTGTGCCCCATAAGGAGAGCTGCCCCACCAAAAAAAGCGTAGCCTGCCCAGGAGTGGCGCCGCACACATGGAGAGCTGACGCAGCAAGATGATGCAACAAAAAGAGACACAGATTCCTGGTGCCACTGACAAGAATGCAAGTGGACACAGAAGAACCCACAGCAAATGGATACAGGGAGCAGACAGTGGGGGAGGGGAAAGGGGAGAAAAATAAAAAAATAAATCTTTAAAAAAAAAAAGAATCACACAGCTTAGGTGAGGTTGGAACCCAGGTAGGCTGATTCTAGCATATATTTTCTGAAACACTGTGCTCTGCTAAATTGGGCATGCATATATGCAAAAAAATTGTAAGAGTAATAGGAGAAATGAGAGAGGACTTGAGTAATGGAAAACCCTACGAGGTTCTCTGATTTCGAAAATTCTATATTAAAATTTGGCAATTCTCCAATTTAGTCTTTAACTTTCATTCCATCTCAATCAGAATCCCAATATAAAAGAAAGTATGGGATCTTGGCAAAATGTTACTAATGTTCATAATTAAGAATAAACCTTAAAGAATAGCCAGGTAATTTTTTTAAAAAGAAAAATAATGAAAGTGATTGCTCCACCAAAAATGAAAATTTTAAAACAGTATATTAGCTTAGGAGAAAACCATGAATGAACAAATTAGAAATCCAGAAAATATATCTAAAAATTTAGTATATACAAGTATATGACAAAGTTGTAATTTAAAATCAGAAAGGAAAATCAATAAATAATGTTGGGATAAGTCACTATGTATGAAAAAATTAAATTAGAAAACTATTTCATGCCTTGCTCACACACACACATACCCAATCCCAAGAAGGTTCTAAATCTAAATTTAGAAGATGACATGAAAGAAACATTAGAAGGATATTATTTGAATATTTATAGAGTCTTTGGGCTTGGGGTGGTGGCCTTTCTAAACATGGCCCTAAAGGCAGAAACAGCCAGAAAGAGAATGAAAATTTTGAGTACATGACAAAGAAAAACTTCTATACATGAAATCCATATAGTTCCCTTAATTTTCCTATCTACTGATTTTGCTGATTTTAAATAACATGTAAAAACAGATCTGCTAAAGGTATGTGGCACTTGTGTTCTTAAGTGGATAATACAGACTTTAGCATTATGTTGCCCTAGATATTTTATCAGAATGGGAGGGTTTGTTTTCCTGCTGGCTAAGTGAACAATAAATACTATGTGTGATGAGTCATATCCTAGAGTGCCCTTAGTCTTGGCCAAAAAACCGCTCATGATTCTCAGCCTGAAAGAATGTGTTCTTAATTCATGTACTCAGTCATTCAGCACTTACTCAGTAATTACTAAGATCAAGGTATAGAGGTAGGGCTATGTGGGTGAAACAAAACTTTGAAGCCATGTGTAGTAGAAAAGAACTATCAGAGTGGCACTTGTGTCACTCTAGAACACTCGTGCCCTTTGGCAAGTCACTTAACTTATCTGAACCTCCATTTCTTTATCTATAAGTAAAGTATAGTACTTTGGAGAATTGCTAAGAAGATTAGAAACAAACAAGCTAAGGAACATTTGTTCAACTACTCTTTGTCAGGCTCTTAACATATATGAGAGAATGTTTGTCAAAGTGCTATACAAAAATGTCACTATCTTATAACAAGTTCCTTGCTCTAAAGGAGGTAAGAATAGAGGAAGGGTGAAAAGCACATGTACAACTAATGATAACAAAGTTTGGAAGTTAGAAAAGCTCTACTGGAAAAAAAAAAATTTTTAAAGAAAGAAAGGATCAAAGATGAAGGAATTCAGCTTGAGTTGGGCTTTGAAAGATGAGGAGGTAATTTGGACCAATAGAAAATGTGTGAGAAGGATAATGTAGGCAACAGCAGCAAATAGAAGAAAAGAAAGCAAGAGAACAACAGTCACTTATGAAGAATTTGGGGTGGATAAAGGTCAGCAGTAGCTGGAAAAAGTGGAGAACCAGATCACAGTTTCCTTAGGGAAATGAAGGGCTATGTAAAATGTATACTTCGGCATAAGAGTAACCTGAGTTTGAACCCCGGCTTCTCAATTCCTAGTTACATACTTTGGGGCAAGTCATTTAATGTCTCAGTTTCCTCACCTGTATAATGGAGATACAAATACTAGCTCAAGTCAAGTCAAGCTTAGTACCTTTTAAATAGAAGATGCTTGATATATGGTAACTATCATGTATGAATAGGCACTGGTTAACTATTGGAGGACTTTGATGAGAGTAATGGACATAATCTAAATTCTACAGCACCACATAGACTAGATTAGAGTCTGGGTGAACAGTTAGGAGAAAATTATAGAAGTCTAAGCAAAAGGCAATGGGATCCTAGGGGATACAGAAAAATTAAAACATAGAAGGAGCAAAATAAGGGGGTTTGAGTATATTTAATGATAGGCTATAATTGTTTTTTAGACACAGAGAGAAAAGCTATTAAAGGGAGATAATGAAAATGTACATGAGAGGAAATAACCTATGAGCTATATTTTAGAGGAGATGCATGGAGATGAGATCAAGAATCCAAGAAGAATAGTACTCTTTGCTTGATTTTTATATTTGTTTTTATCCCTTGGTACAGAATGTATTTTGTAAGTAGTATAACAATTTTGGGAATAAAGTGGAGCATAAATATTGAAAGAAAATAGTCTTAGAAAGAAAGAGAAATACCTGTCCACAGAAATAGAGTAAGGAAATGTCGAATAAGGCTGCACAGACATTTTGAGATGACAAAAGAAAAGTGAAGAAACACAATTTTCCCATTCAAGTAGTATGTGAAGTCACCTCCAGGGAATAGGGTAGGTTACATTTGATTAGAAGAGTGAGGGAATTTTTTTAGTCTAGACCAGGTTTTCTTAACCTTGGCAAAATTGAAAATTTGAGCTGAAAAATTCTTTCGGGGGAGGGAGACTGTCCTATGCATCGTGGGATATTTAATAGTATCCAGGTATCTAGCCACTATACTCTATTAGCACACCTACCCCTATTATGAAACTCAAAAATGTCTCCAGGCATTCCCAAATGTTCGCTAGGGTGGGGGTGGGGGCTAAATCACCTTCACCTGAGATCATGGTTTATATATTATTGGAATATGATAAGGGGCCATTTAGAGATAAAGGTATGGACAATGTCTTGTGTGAGGCTCTATTTCTCACACCTGGAACAATACTGGCACATAACTGATGCTTGCTCTATATATATGAATGGAATGGAAATAATAACTGAAATTGAGCACTGAAGAACTAGTTGAAGTTGTTATATTAACATATATTTACAGTGGAGCTAATTAGTCTGATTTTGGTGTTTCATTATTTTTTCGCAAAATGATGGAAAGTCTAGTACAGGACGCTTGAAACCAAAGGAGGAGGCTATTTAAATGAGAAGGTAGTTGATAATATTAGATATTATTGCTTCTGGCTATTTTTTTTTTTCCTTTTTTTCCCTTGTAAGAGAGGATAAAATTTGTCTAACCTCCTATTAAGTTAATACTTTTCATAAAATTATTTTTCCAAAATGTAGCCCAATTCCCTATCTCTTCCATTTTTAATATAATGCATAACAGCAATCAAGGATACTTTAACAACGTTAAGACCTCTTTTGGAATCCTCAGAATTGGGGAATGAACAATGGACTAATGTAGACTTATTATTATTCTGTTATAGACATTATCATTACAGCAATGTAAGAACTTATATCATTGACATAAAGGCAGTAGCCACCAGAGGTTCTGAGGGGAGGGAGAGGAAAGAATAGGTGTAATATGGGGGCATTTTTGGGACATGGAATTGTCCTGCATGACATTGCAATGACGGATACAGGCCATTATACATTTTGTCAGAACCTACAAAATTGTATGGTACAAAGTGTAAACTATAATGTAAACTATAGTCCATGGTGAGTAGCAATGCTTCAGTATGTGTTCATCAATTGCAACAAATGTACCACACTAATGAGGGATGTTGTTAGTTTGGGAGGAGGATGGAGTGGGGTATATGGGAGTCCTCTTTATTGTTTATGTAACATTTATGTAAACTAAATTTTCTTTTAAAATAAAGAAACAAATAAATAATAATAAGAGAAGCCATTTGCTCTTTCCAAGTAGTATAATAGTTTGCATATTATAGGTGCTGTAAAGTAGTTGATGGGGAAATGGATGCGGTTCAAGCAATTGGGCTCCCGTCTACCATATAGGAGGTCCAGGGTTTGATTCCCAGGACCTCCTAGTAAAAGGCCTGCTGGTCAATGCAGTGAGCTGGCCTGAGCGGAGAGCTGGCCTGTGTGGAATACTGGCTCCATGCAAGTGCTGGCCTACATGGCATGCTGGCCTGTGCAGGAAAGCTGGCCCATGCAGAAGTGCTTGCCCCCGCAGAGAGTTGAAACAGCAAGATAAGGAACAAAAAGAGACACAGAGGAGAGGCAATAAGAGATGCAGCAGACCAGGGAGCTGAGGTAGTGCAAAAGATTGAGCACCTCTCTCCCACTCCGGAAGGTCCCAGGATCAGTTCCTGGTGCCACCTAAAAAGAAGACAAGCTGACATAGAAGAACACACAGAAAGTAGAAGTGAGCACAAAACAATGAGGTGGGGGGTAAATTAATTAATTAAATCTTTTTGAAAAATAGTTGATGGATAAATCAATGAACTGCTACACTACAGAAGCCAGAAGACCTGAGTTTTAGACCTGTGTAATTTTGGGCAAATCAGTTATATTGCTGAACCATAAAATGTTGGAGATGTTAGGGTAAACGTTACCCAGGGAAATGTTAAAGTGTAAAGAGATAGCTCTTCCATTTTCCCAAGGAAACAGAGACCCAAGGATCACTGTTTGTTGCAGCCCATGGCTTTTTTAAGGTTACAGAGTAAAGACTAAGCAAGGATAAAATTCTTATTCTGGCCAGAAGATTAATTGAAACCTTCAATGTGTATAAAAGATCCAATAAGCATGTGGTATATGAGATGGCTCATAATCAGAAAATTGTTTAGTGATAGAACATGTGGAGCAGAGTAAAGTGGTAGTAATTATAGAGATAAATGTTACAAAGATAGGCTACAATAACATTTGGTTTCTTGTATTTGGAAAAAAGTAAACTACTTGAATAAGAACTCTTAGGTTTCTCTCTATACTTGTTTATATGCTGATACTGTTAGCCTCTTCTCCAGCATTAATTATTTAGTTTAGTTAGATTAACAACATTGTAATAAAATGTTTGTTCTCAATCTTTTGATGTAAAGCAGTCCCTTACTGATGAAAAGATAGTATGTGAGGCTACACCTATAAATTAGCAGCTACAATACAAGAAGTTACTTATGCAACACATTTGTGCAATACTCTTTTCATTCCATATATCCTGATTTTCTCCACGATCTGGTTTGAGCTAATCTGCAATTCTTTCTCAAGCTAATTATCTGCCTTATTCATTTTTGTTGGTAGTGGTGTGTGTGTGTGTGTGTGTGTGTGTGTAATATTTCATACATATTAGTGCTCCTACAAAAACACTGAAAGGCTACATTTAATAGAAAATGCAAAGAAATTGTGTTAGCTCTTACTTCAAAATGAGCTGGTGCCAGATTTTAAGAAGTGAATTCCATTAAATATTCCTTTCAGTGCCTACTCTGAGTAAGGCGTTGTGCTAGTTACTCAAGTATATAAAAACAATTAGGACATAGTAATGAGTCCATGATCTCAAGGAGATGGAAGTCTGGGGAGACAGGCAGACAAGAATAAAGAAAATATAATGCAAGGCATGAAAATTGCCCAAAGTAGGATGTTGTGGAAGTGCCAAAAAATTAATTCTCATAAAAAAAGCTTGGGGTGGGGGGTAGGGCATGTTATAAGGGTACAAAATAAAAAACATCAGGAACAAAGACTTGGAAGTGGAGAATCTGTAAGATGTTCAGAGAATGGCTAATGGTTCATGGTGCCAAAGTAAATGGAATTGAGTGGGTATTTCTTCCGGGCTAAGGATATGAATTTTATCTTGCATGTTGATAGAGACTTGAAAGAGTTTGAGCAGGGGTGTACTATTAACACAGGCTATTTGGATATGGTAAACTTCTAAAACTGCCTTTAGAAATTTCCAGAGATAAACAGGGGGAAAATATTTGCAAAACACATAACTGGCCAAGAACTAATATTCCTTTAGGGACTACATGACCCAGGTAAGAGTAAAGACTCTGAAGCCAGACTGCCTGGGTCTGCAGTTGTCTCATACTTACTAGCTGTTTAATCTTGGCAAAGACACATTTCTCAATGCTCCAATTTTTTTCATCTATAAACTGGGGTTTGTAATAGAGTATCTGGTAAGTGCTCAATAAAAATCAGCTAATTTTTATTATTAACCTTAATGTAACATTCTGCTTAAATATCCCCCAATATCTGTCATGTCCTTCTTTTAGTAATAGAACCTCCAAGCACACAATCTTCCATAATATGCACTACCTTTTCTAACCTTCCTCACTGTTAAGTTTGACCATGTGACTAAGGCCTGGTCATTTGGATGTAAGCAGATGTGTCATTGATATCTTATTGGACCATCCTTAAGTAACAACTAGATACCCACCAGACTCCCAAAATTTAAAAGTATGAAATTACCAAGTGTTATGAGGATGTAGAGCAACAGGAACTTTCAAACACTGTCAGTGGGAGTTTAAATCGGTACAATCACTTTGGAAAACAGTTTGGCATTATTGAGTAAATGCAAAAATGCGTATACCCTAAAAGCAAGAATTTCCATTTGCAAATTTATATCATAGAGAAATTTGTACATATGTGTACCAGGACACATGTTCAAGAATGTTGATAGCAACATAAAGTTTCATCAACAGTAGCATGGGAAACGGACTTTGGCCCAGTGGTTAGGGCGTCCGTCTACCATATGGGAGGTCCGTGGTTCAAACCCCGGGCCTCCTTGACCTGTGTGGAGCTGGCCCATGCGCAGTGCTGATGCGCGCAAGGAGTGCCGTGCCACGCAAGGGTGTCCCCCGCGTGGGGGAGCCCCACGCGCAAGGAGTGCGCCCGTGAGAAAAGCCGCCCAGCGTGAAAAGAAAGAGCAGCCTGCCCAGGAATGGCGCCGCCCACACTTCCCGTGCCGCTGACGACAACAGAAGCGGACAAAGAAACAAGACGCAGCAAACAGACACCAAGAACAGACAACCAGGGGAGGGGGGGAAATTAAATAAATAAATAAATCTTTAAAACAAAACAAAACAAAAAAAAAAAAAAACAGTAGCATGGATAAATAAATTGAGGTATATTTGTATAAGGGAATACCAGCAATGAAATTCAATTTAAATATGTATGTATGTATATATTCAGAACATACACTGACTAGAAGAAGCAAGAATCAAAATAATACAAACTGAAAAATTTAAAAATGGGCAAAATGATATAGTTTCGTTATTTGGGTGAAATACTTTGGCAAGGCAATGATTGCCATAGAACCAGGATTACAGTTATCTTTTGGTCTACAGGGAGACTTCCTCTAGGGACACTTGGGATTGGAAAAGGAAATAGAGGACTTATGAAAAATTTCAAATACTGTTTCTTTATCTAGATGAACATTACACAGATGTGTCTTTAAAATAATTTTTTAAAACTATAAAATGGCCGTATGCACTTATCTGTAAATCATTATATTTCACAATTTAATTTAATTTAATTTAATTTAATTAATTTACTTATTTATTTTTGCACTACCAGAGCCAGGGATTGAACCTTTATCCTGTTACCTGCAACACAGATATTGCCACCTGACACCATGAGAACAAGGACCACAACATAGGAATACTGGAATAGTGAGCTGGAAGAAGGGTGAGCCCCTGGGAACGTTGTGGGGCTGCCCTAAAGGTCCTGTAACTCTTATTTCTGGACTTCATTTACATGAAGGAGAAATAAAGTTTATCTTATTTATTTTGGGATTTTTTGTTATTTATAGCCAAACCTGATCTTAATTAATATACCTGTATATGATATCTACAAAAATGTAACACACCCAGCAGAAAAATATCTGTTCTCATACATACAAACAAATACATATACAGATACAGATACACACATGCATATACACACACAAATATAATTACGTGATTAATTCATGATAGAAGATAACCGAAGAACTCATAAGCATATGAAAAGTGTTTGCCTTAGCAGGAATCAGAGAAATGCAAACTAAAATAAGGAAGTATTTTTCATGCATCAGAAAGGTAAAATTTTTTAAGAACAATACATCCAGTACTGTTGACATTTTTAATGTATATTGCTACACATTTTTTGGAAAGTACATTAACAATACCTATTAAATTTGGAACTGCACTTACCATTTGAGCCAGCAAATCAACACGGCTCTATGCCATCGAAATAGCAGCAACAGGGTATTTTGGGAAGATGGCAGAATAGGAAGCTCCAGGAATCAGTCCCTTCATCAGAACAACTATTAAAGAGGGAGGAACTGTTTGAATAAACTATTTTAAACTCCAGAGTCCAGTAGAACACTGTACAGCATCCCAGAAAGATCAGGAGGAGGTTGGTAAATTAGAGTAAATACCAGTAAATTGTTCTCTCCATGCAACAGTTACCATCGCCCAGCCTCCAGCAAGCAACAGAGGGGTCTGGCCCCTGACATAACTTGCTGGTACCAGAAAGGGACATAACTTCCCTGTAGATCTGGGGTAGGCACAGGTCAATTGTTTTTTTTGTTTGTTTGTTTGTTTGTTTTTTTTATTAGGTCAGTAATTTATTAAGGTTGGGAGGGAGGAGAAACACGAGAAAATAACAGATCATGGGTCCCAGGTAGAGAGGAAGGGCTGAAAGGTGATAAAGAGGGCCGATTTACAGATTACAATTCCCCATTAGAGATTATAAATCCCAGGTTTACTTGCTTATGGACCCAGGCAGGGGTGAAGAAGACCAGCAGAAAATTCCAAAGGCAAGAGCACAGGTCAATTGTTGATCCTGGATTTTGTTAGCTACTTTGTTTTTTGGGGGGTTATTTATTTTCATCTTTATTTTCTTTTAAATGTTACATTAAAAAAATATGAGGTCTCCATATACCCCCCCACCCTCCCTACCCCACTCTTCCCACATCAACCTCTTCCGTCATCGTGGCACATTCACTGCACCTGGTGAATACATTTTGGAGCACAGCTACACCACATAGACAGTGGTCTACATTATAGTCTACACTCTCCCCCAGTCCACCCAGTGGGCGATGGCAGGACACACAGTGTCCAGCATCTGTCCCTGCAGCACCACCCAGGACAACTCCTGAAAATGCTCCCACATCATATCTCTTCTTCTCTCTCCCTACCATCAGCAGCTACTGTGTCTACTTTCTCCACATCAATACTACAATTTCTTCCCTTACTAATCACAATAGTTCCCCAGCAGAACACCAGTAAGTCCACTCTAATCCATACTCTATTCCTCCAGATTTTGTTAGCTACTTTGGATCGCTGGGTGCATGACTCTGAAGGTAGCCATTGCTCAAACCCACCCAGACAAAAGTGGCAGGGGAGAGACTTAAAGATGGTAGGTTTCCTCAGAGCTGTAGAGGACAGTTGAATAGCTACATTTGTTGGACAGGTCAAGAAAGTGCAGCTTTGGGGAGCCACAGAATAAGCTCCTGGCACCCTTCCTCATCCCTCTCCATGGCAGTTTGGAGCCAGCTGGTGCACCCTTTGAAGATCCCTGGCCTTGTTCCAGCTGGGAAAGACTAACTTGGGAAATTCCTCTCCAGTATGCACCACCCCCAGGCAAAAGCAGCATGAAACAAAAGTAGTGTAATAAATAATAGAAGTAGAGGGCCTAGCACAATGTTTATCAGAAGTGGAATACAGGGGAGAGGAAGAAGTTATGTCTCTTGGGAAGTAGAGGAGGCATTAAAACTCCTTTAAACAGGAGAATTCCTAAGCCACTAGCAAGCAAGCCCAGGAAAAGACAAGTCCAGAAAAGACAGAGAGGACCCTGCACTTTGCATTTTCCTTGGGCAGAGCTTCCTGATAGGAGGGCTGACAATCAAGAAAATCTCTGTCATATCACCAGCTAATTATAAACTCAAGAAATAGACATCTCAGGGGAAAAAATCTCAGAGTTAACATTTTAAAGTATTAAAATGTACAATGTGCAAAACAAAGATGATAAGACAAACATAGAAACTGGAAAGTATAGCCCATACGAAGGAACAATATAAAAATCCAGAATATTACCAATGAAGAAGATCAGACTGTGGACAAACCAGACAAAAACCTTTTAAAAAATCTCTAATATGCTCAAGGAGATGAAGGAAAATACAGAGAAAGAACTAAAGGAGATCAGGAAAACAATGAACAATATGAGAATCTCAATAAAGATACAGAAATTTTAAAAAGGAACCAAACAGAAATATTGGCGCTGAAGACCACAATAACTAAAATAAAAATTCCCAGAAGAGTTTAAAAATCCAATTGGAACTGACAGAAGAAAGAATCAGTGAACCTGAAGACAAAACAATTGAGATGAATCAGGCTGCAGAGCAGAAAGAAAAATAATTATCAAAAGCAAAAATAGCTGAGAGACATTATGTTGAGTGAAGAAAGTCAGATACAAAAGTACAAATACTGTATGACTGTGCTACTATTAACTAAATATATTGTGTAAACTCACGGAGTTAATAATTAGAATTTAGGTCACCAGAAAATAGAAAGAGAGTAGAAAATGGAAAGCTAAGAGTTAATCTGTGCAGGATTGGTAAAAAGTTGTTTGTATATCTTTGGAAATGTACAGAAATGGTGAAAGCATATATCATGGTGTTTGTAACTAGCAGAGCCATTATATGGGTATGGAGGCAACTAAAAAGGAAAGTCTAAGGTATGTATATTACTAGAAGGAAAGTTTAAAACTGTAACATGGGGCTGTATGAGATAGTAAAACCTCAAGTAAAACACAAATATGAGTGATATTGTATATATAAGACAGTTTTTACAAAATATAAATACAAATATACTAGAGAGCAGGAAAAAAAATAGCAGCTACATACAATAAGGGAAGCGTAGAGGGATGAGAGGTGATGGGTTTTGTTTTGTTTTGTTTTTTTATTGTTGTTATTGGAATAATGAAAGAGCTCTAAGAATGACTGAAGTGAAGAATGCACAAATATGTGATTACTTCAAATACCATTGACTGTATAGTTTGGATGGATTTATGCTTTTTAAATATGCATCAATAAAATTTATTGGTTTTTTAAAAATCACTTAAGAGAACTGTGGTACACCATCAATACATGCATCATGGAAGTCCTAGAAGGAGAAGAAAATGAGAAAAGGGCAAAAGGGATATTCAAATAAATAACTGCAGAAAATTTCCCAAATTTAGCCAAAGACATAAATATACGCATCTAAAAGGCCCAGAGAACACCAAACAGAGTAAATCTGAAGAAGAATATTTCCAGTCATACATGGTCAAACTGTTGAATGCAAAGGACAAGAGGAGTGTTCTGAAAGCTGTAAGAGAAATGCAATGTGTTATAAACACAGGAGTCCCAATTAGACTGAGTGCTGATTTTCATCAGAAATATTGGAGGAAAGAAGGCAGTGGGTTGAAATACTTAAAGTCCTGAGAGAAACAAATGCCAACCAAGACTGCTGTACCTGGCAGGACTTTCTTTCAAAAATGAGGAAAAGAATAAGACATTCCCAGATAAACAAAAGCTGAGGGAGTTCACTGCCACTAGATCTGCCTTACAAACAATACTAAAAGGAGTTCTTCAGACTGGAAGGAAAGGATACTAGACAGTGGTTGAAAGCTGAGTAAAGAAATAAAGGCCAATAGTAAAAATAACCATTTGGGCAATTAAAAAATGGCAATACTATTGAACTTATATTGTACTGTATTTCTGGTACGTAACTTCATTTCTTATTTCCTAAAGTTGCTAAAATTCAAATGCATAAAAAGTAATGATTAACCTATGGTTTTGGATATTCAATGTGCAATGATAATTTTTAACAAGTATAAAAACGTGGGAGCAGAAGGGTATAGGAACAGTGTATGTGTATGCTATTGAAGTTAAGTTGATATCAAATCAATATATATTACAGTCATATATTAGTGATATTTAAGTTTAATCCCATGGTAAACATAAGAAAAATATACCAAATAGAAATGAGAAGGGACTTAAATGGTACAATACAACAAATTAAATAAGAAAGTACACATTAAAAGAAAAATTGAGGGACAAAAACGGTATAAGACTTACAAAGACTAAGTAGCAAAATGACAGAGGAAAGTCCTGCATTATCAGTAGTGACTTTTAATGTAAATGTATTAAACTCTCCAGTCAAAGGCAGAGATCAGGAGAGCAAATGTGGCTCAGTGGTTGAATGCTGGCTTCCCACGTATACGGTCCCAGTTTCAACCCCTGGCCCAGGTACGGAGAGAGAGAGAAAGAGAGAGGGAGAGAGAGAGAGAAAGCATAACTATATGCTGTCTATATGAGACCTACCTTAAATCCAAGGACATAAGTAGGTTGAAAGTGAAAGGAAAAATATACCACACAAGTAGAAACCAAAAGACAGCTGGGATAGCTATACTAATATCAGATAAAATAGATTTTAAGTCTAAAACAGTTATGAGGATCAAAGATGGTCACTATATACTGATAAAGAGTCAATTAAACAAGAAGATGTAACAATTATAAATATAAAATAATTAAATATAAATATATATGCATATTATAAATATGCACATAAACAGCAAAGCCCCAAAACATATGAAGATTTGAATGGAGAAATTGATGGTTCTACATTAACAGTAGGAGACTTTTATATACCATTTTCAAAATGGATGAAGCATCCAGAAAAAAGATCAATAAGGAAATACAAGACTTGAACATAACTCTAAACCAATTAGACTTAACAGATATATGTAGAACACTTCAACCAACAACAACAAAATACACATTTTTCTCAAATGCACATGGATCATTCTCCAGGATAGACCACATGTAAGGTCAGAAAACTCCTCAATAAATTTTTAAAAATTGTAATCATGTAATGTATCTTCTCTGACCATAATGGAAAGAAGCTAGAAATCAAAAACAGAGGGAGAAATGGAAAACCCAGAAATATGGGGGAGTTAAACAACATATCTTAAATAACCAATGGGTTAAAAAGGAAATCACAAGGGAATTTAGGAAATATCTTGAGGCTTATGAAAATGAAAGTACAACATACAAAACTTATGGGATGCAGTGCCAAGAGGGAAATGTATAGCTCTAAAGGCTTACATTAAAAGAGAAGAAAGATTTCAAATCAGAGACATAGCTTCAAAACTGGAACAACTAGATAAAGAAGAGCAAACTAAGCCTTAAGCATGAGCAAAAGGAAGGAAATAAATATAGCATAGATAAATGATATTAAGAATAAAAATAGAATCATCAAATCATTCTTCAACGTTCATTCTTTGAAAATGTCAACAAAATTGGCAGACCTTTAGCTAGAATGAATAAGGAAATAAGGAGAAAGACAGAAATGACTAAATCAGAAATGAAAAGGGGGACATTTCTACCGATTCCACTGGAATAAAAAGGAATATAAGAGAATACTATGAACAACTACACACCAAAAAATTAGATAACCTAGATGAAATGAACAAATTCCTATAAACACACAAACTACCGACAACTGACTCAAGAAGAAATAGAAGATCTCAACAAATCAATAAACAGATGTGGGGGTGTTTTCGGGACTTGGAGTTGTCCTGAGTGGTGTTACAGGGACAGCTACTGGACATTGTATTTCCTCCCATGGCCCACTGGGAGGACTGTGGGAGAGTGTGGGCTATGGTGTGGACCATTGACCATGAGATGCAGTGGTGCTCAGAGATGTATTCACCAAGTGCAGTGAATGTCTCATGATGATGGAGGAGGTTGTTGTTATGGGGGAAGGATTGGGGTGAGGGGGGTGGGAGGTATATGGGGACCTCATATTTTTTTAATGTAACATTAAAAAAATAAAGAAAAAAATGGAAAAAAAAAAAAACAGTAAAGAGTTAGATCAGTCATCAAAAACTTCCTAAAAAAGAAAAGCCCTGAACCACATGGCTTCACAGGGCAATTTTATCATACATTCCACAAACAATTAACACCAATCCTGCTGTGGTAGTTTGAAGCTCTATGTACCCCAGGAAAGCATGTTCTTAAATTTAATCCACTCCTGTAGCTGTAAACCCATTGTAAGTAGGACCTTTTGGTGAGGCTACTTAGTTAAGACTTGCGCCACCTCAATCAAGATAGGTCTTAATCCTATTACTGGAGTCCTTTATAAGAGACAAATTCAGAAAAAGAGAAAGAGAGCTATGAGAGCAAGAAGTTGAAAACAATAAAATCCAGAAGATAAGGGAAAGACCAGCAGATGCCAGTACGTGCCTTGCTATGTGATAGAGGAGCCAAAGACTGCTGGCAGCTGGCCTTTGGAAAGAAACATCACTCAATGATGCCTTCATTTGGACATTTTCCAGGCCTCAAAACCATAAGGAAATAAATTCACATTGTTTAAGCAGAATCATTTCATTGTATTTGCTTCAGCTGCCTAGGAAACTAAAACACCTGTTCACCTCTTCCAAAAAATTGAAGAGAAGGGAACACTTCCTAATTTATTCCATGAGGCAACTAAAGTCAGATACAGATACCAGAAGAACAGAGAAATACAGAAAAATATCTCGTGACTATAGATGCAAAAACCTTCAGCAAAATACTAGCAAACTGAATCCAACAACACATTAAAAGTAGTAATGATCAAGTGAGATTTATTCCAGTTCTTCAAGGGTGGTACAACATAAGAAAATCTATCCATATAAAAACCACATTAAAAGACTGAACTAAAAATTGCACATGATCATCTCAATTGACACAGAAAAGGCATTTGATAAGATCCAGCATCCCTTCTTCATAAAAACAGTTAGAAAACTAGGACTAGAAGGAAATTTCCTCAACATGATAAGGAGCATATATGAAAACCTCACAACTAATATGTGATATAACATGGAAGAACTTTGAAGACATCATGTTCAGTGAAATAAGCCAGACATAAAAGGACAAATATTGTATAATCTCACAGACATGAGTAATTAGCATAAGCAAGTTCATTGAGTGGATCTAAATAATGGTTACCAGAGGACAGGGTGGAGATTAGGAAAAGAGAGTTAAGGTTTAAAATGTACAGTTTTCACTTGGGACAATGGAATATTTTTGATAACAGATGGTGTTAATGGTAGCACATCGGGAACATAACTAAGAGAACTGAACTATATATTTGAATGTGGTTAAAGGGGAAATGTTTGGTTTAAAATTTTTTTAATACAATTTTTTTAAAAATCCATGGAATTGCATAACAGAGAACCTTTACATCACAGACTATAGTTAATAGTAAAATTATTAAAATGTGCTACATCAATTGTAACAAATATACCATGCCAATATAAGGTGTTAATATTAGGGTAGTATATGGGAAGTCTGTATTTTATATATAATTTTCTTGTAAACCCACAACTTCTCTAAATGGAATAAAAGAAAGAATAGCAACAATATTCAAGAGTGTATGTCCAAGAATTGCTTTTGAGGCATTGTTTGTCAAGGTGAAAAACAAAATAATATGATAAACCCATTGGGAGTCAAATGTTTAGATAAATTATAACCCATGCCTACTACGAAATATTAAGTGGTATTTTAAAGTTGGATTAGGTCTATATATCTTAACTGGACGGTTCTTCATGATGTATCATTTAGTTAGCAAAGTATGTTACCCATTTTTATATAATTGGCTAACTAACTTTAGTGTATGCATATCTGTCTAAGTTTGTATGAACATGGAGGAAAATGTGAAAGATACACCCCAGATGGTACCTGAGAACTGGAATGGTAATTGAGATTATTTTTGATGTATACATCCTTGAATGGTTTTAATGGTTACAGTGGGTATAAGTATGTGCTACTTATGTAATTTTTACCAAAAAAATTTTTATTTAAAATTGGTTTTAATAAAAGCTATTAATACAGAATACAGAATAATTAATGCCTCTCAATGCCAGATAAATATCTTTAAAATTGACTGTCAAACATTAAGTGCAGTCACTGACGCAAACGGCGCAGACATGCACAAAATAGGAAGATGGTGTTTTAGTTTCCTCCTTGCTAAAGCAAATACCATGCAATGGGTTTAAGACAATGCTTTCTTCCCAAAACCTGGCCAGGGAGCCTGAATCCTTGGCTCCTCTGCCACTTGGCAATGCACATAGATGGCCTCTGTTGGACTGCCCCTTCTCTTCCAGGTTCTGTTGACTTTCAGCTTCTGGCCCCTCCCTCTATGTGGCGTTTTTCTTACTCTCTCTGTGACCTTCCCTATAAAACCTTCAACAATAGGCTTAAGATCCATCCTGGGTCACACTGTATCTGAAGTAACCTCATCAAAAGCTCCTGTTTACAAGGGTTCACACCCACAAGAATGAATTAAGAACATGTTTTTCTTGGTTACATAGCTATAAACCACCACAGATGGTAACTTAAGAAAATAATGTGGCTTATCTACTAAAGTTTCAAATAGTATTTCATTAATAATTACAGGGAAGCAGACGTGGCTCTACTGATAGAGCATCTGCCTAATATATGGAAGGTCCAGGGTTTGATAACCAGGGCTTCCTGGCCCATGTGGTAACCTGGCCCATGTACCGTGCTGCCGTGCACAAGGAGTGCTGTGCCACGCAGAGGCGCCCTTGTGTAGGGGTGCTCCATGTGCAAGGAGTGCATCCCACAAGGAAAGCGGCCCCGCGTGAAAAAAGTGCAACCCACCCAGGAGTGGCACTGCACACACGGAGAGCTGATGCAGCAAGATGACGCAACAAAAAGACATGCAGTTTTCCAGTGCCATCTGACAATACAAGCAGACGCAGAACACACAGCAAATGGACACAGAGAGCAGACAACGGGGAGAACAGGAGAGAAATATAGAAATTTAAAAATCTTTTAAAAAATTATATTTATACTTGAAAGACAACCCCTCCCATTAGTAAAATAAATAAATGCATGGTTACTTTTTGCAATCTTTTGGGAAGGAGTTTAATTCTACATCATGTCATGGAAAGGAAGAGAGAAGGTAAATACAGAAAAAGGCACAGGAGGGTCCAGTGATTTCCCAATGAGAAGAGATTTGAGAGACTTGCTGTGAATCAAAACAAAATCCTTGCGTCCCACGTTCAAACTCATTACCTCCCTGCTCCTCTTCCAAACTTCTGCCTTAAGGTACGCGAACACTTAGGCACTTAAATCATGTTCGCCGCCTTCATTTTGCTTTCCTCTTTCCTTCCATCTGTTTGGTTGCTAACTCCTCCCAGTTTTACCTCTGAAACGCTTCTGCCAGTTCCTTCCCTTTGACCCTGTGTCATGTTTTCACGGGACTAGGTAACGACACTGGAGCCACCACTGTCAAAGCCTAGACTCCATTTCCGGGCCTTCCCAACTCTTCACTCCCAGCCCCTTCTGCTTTCCACTATCGTGCTATTCAGCCTCGTGGTGCAAAACTGTTGTCAGCCAAGAAGACCCGCGTCTTCCGGTCCCCAAAGGCCTAGCGCTCAGGGGCGGGGCCTGGCTAGGCCAATGGAGGCTCCCAGCCTAGCCGCGGAGGTCACGTGTCCAGTGGGCGGGACCTTCCAGAGCAGCGAGAGCTGGAGGAGGCGCTGTTACCTCAGAGGCCGGTGAGAGGCCAGTGGCAGGCGTTGCTTGCAGCCAGGGGAAGAAAGAAGTGCGGGTGGCGTTGGAGTCTGGAAGCTCCGAAATCTCTGGTGAAATCTCCAGAAAACGGATTTGTGAGATACGGCCAATGTGTCTCTGTGGAGACAAAACTGAGCTCCACCTACCCTAATTAGGCTGGAATAGATGGTTTGAAGGGAACAGAAAGATCAGTGGGATTGGGTAAAACCTCGCCTCCTCTGGGAGTACTGTGTTAAAATGTGGTTTTAATGGGGCGGGAGGGAGATGATGGTCTCCTAATGCTTTCGGATGGTGGGAGGAGATGGAAAGCAGGCCTAAGGATGACTCACGGTCATCTATGAATATCTTAAATAAATTTGGGAAATCTAATGCCTCCTTTGGTCATAAGAGGCTGATCTAATTTTGTGCATATTCCCATTTTGGCCAGATAGCCCGGTAGGTACCGGTGAGGTATTACAAGAGAAACAAAATCTTTAGAGGCAGGTAAGAAAAAAAATGGGGAAATGCTGTAATTCAAAAGTTGATAATTTTTAAACACCACGTTTTCCCTGTGTCTTTGATTTTAGAAATAAGGCCAATTTATCTCTCTTCCCATGTGCCCACAGCTCTAAAATGGATTGAAATATATGTAATGCAGTGAAATTAAATTGTCAAGTGAAAGAAAGTCTATAAATGTATATATTTTATGGTTTCTTGTTTAATCACTAAATATTTAGCATAAATGTAAATGGTTGACTTCAATACAACAGTAATTATTAAGATAGTTGAGAGGAATGAGACTGAAGCTGATAAAAATGTTAGGTTTCTTAAGAAAGGAGAATTTAAGATAAATGCTGATGGTAAACTGTATGAATGGGCAAACAAGGTAGCTTTGGGTTTGTTTTTAACTTTTTGAAATAACTTCTAAAATGAGGTGTAATCAGATAATATCTTCTGAAGGAGCAATATCAGGAAAAGGAAATTCTAGAATCAGTATTTGCTTCAGAGATCAGACATATCCTATATAGAAAAGTTATAGAAGTGCAAGGATTGGAAATATTTCAGAGAATTAATCACATCTAAGAAAATTTGTTGACATTTTTTAAGTAACAGTGAAAGAAGACGGCAATACTATGTATTCCTTGCACTTGTTGGTACCACAGAATCTGACAATATTAAAGATAAGTCAAATAATTCATTAGGTTTAACTGGAAAGCAAATTGTAATACACAAAAAGTCATCTGAGTCATTAATCAAATAAAACAATTGTATTCTGGGTTGTTTAAGAAGTTTGCTCTTAGTTTTTTTAATCCAGAGTAGTTAAGAATTTTAACTTCATGATAACTGCAAATAGAAATAGATTCATAGCCCATTATTGTAGGTAGGCTCTTCAGGTCTTCTGGTCTATTATTAAGTAAGGAAATAAGTAACTCCTAACAAATTTAAAGTAATATAACAAAACTAAATTAAGACTATTTGGATTAAAATGCTTACTGTATTGACTGAAAACTTACTGATTTCTAACTTCAATCTGAATTTCCCAAGACATTATTTTGACTGATCAAAATACTAAGAGCTTATCTGATTAACTGGACCCTATCCTAATTTTTCGAAGCAGCAATTCCTCTGATTCTCACATACGAGAAAAGTAATTTGGTGTTCTAAATTTTACTTATTGCTTTGTTAAAATTGACCAATAATGACCCATTGACCTAGGAGCAACACATTATAGCTACTTTATTCCAAATGAGCTAGCTATTAGACTTTTTGTTTTATAAGTAATAGAGAATGGAAACAGTTCCCCAAATCCTATTCCACTGCTTCAGCAGAGTTCTGTCTCTGGTTATGTGATGTCAAGACCACTTACCATATATTGTTATCCTGGGACAAACAATTGTACCAGTCTTGTGAACTCCAGCCTCCTTTACAACAAAATAATCACATTAAGTTTATTTCAAACAACCAACTAGATGTTGTTTGCATTAAAGACTATAACAAAATATAGGACCAATTTTATATCAACATGTTATTTTCATATTAGATTTAAAATCATAATAACAAATGTTATTTTATAGTTAATTTTTATCATTTGGTCTTTTTTTAAATAATAGGTGAACCAAAATTTTGTGGTTAAGAGAGGTTTTCTGCTCCTGGCTTTGCTATTTACCAGCAGTTCATTTTAATTTTCATATTTCCAGCTGTTGAAATTTGTATTCCTGTCAAAGAAAGAAGATATGTTTCCAGCATTCAAATTTTGTGCAATAGACTATTTATATGAGGTAGAGTTCTACTGGCTCACTACCTTTTTACTAAGAATTATTATATAACAACTGTTATCTTTAGTCAGTATATGATAATTTTGCAACAACCTTAAGAGTCTAATTACTTTGAGAATCATTTAAAATTGCTTCCCATTTTTAATATACCTTAAATGCCACTTTTAGAAAGTAATTATTGACAATAAGAATTTGAAGCTGTCAGAAGAAAAAGAACTTGAAACTCTTGCCAAATCTGGAGTGCTTTTAAAAACAATCTTGAGTGATTTTTCTTGAAAGGAGTAGGGAAAAATCAATCCCAGCTATCTTTATAATAGCAACAGCACATATTGAGCACTTACTAGTATAAGATACTTTGATGTTTTAGTGAATTATATCATTTGATCATCAAAACTACTCAATGAAGTAGATACTGTTATTACACCAATTTTACAGGTTTCCTAACCTGTAAAACAGGTTGTTTAAATGCCACAGCAGTGAGTTAAACCCAGGAAAATTGTTAAGAAACTAATTGAAGAATTGAAGTAGTGGTCATATGATTCAACTTCTTAAGAGTTCATTGCTCTTATTATTATTTTTTGAGATACCAGGGCAGGGATTGTACCTGGGATCTCATATGGAGAAAGCTAGCGGTCAACTACTAAGCCACATCGGTTACCCCTTATCATCTTAATTGACAAGTTAAATTTTTATTTTCTTCATAACCTTGTCTCCATCTAAGAGGGAAAAAAAATTCTCCAACATAACTAAAACTATGTTACATTTTATAGGAAGTAAGACACACAGCATCTTCAGGCTTTATTATTCTCCCAGGTGGGAAGCATATGTATTGCTTTGTAGTGTACACAGTAGGGAAGCAGACATCATCATGACACAAACATATTTACAGATATATTGACTACTTGCAAAATTAGTCTACACTTAAATATACTCAAACTTTTTTTTTTAAAGATTTATTTATTTATTTAATCTCCCCCTCCCCCGGTTGTCTGTTCTCTGTGTCTCTTTGCTGAGTCTAGTTTCTTTGTTTGCTTCTGTTGTCGTCAACGGCACTGGAAGTGTTGGCGGCGCGCCATTCCTGGGCAGGCTGCACTTTCTTTCGCGCTGGGCGGCTCTCCTTACGGGGCGCACTCCTTGTGCGTGGGGCTCCCCTACGCAGGGGGGCACCCCTGCATGGCAGGGCACTCCTTGCGCGCATCAGCACTGCGCATGGGCCAGCTCCACACGGGTCAAGGAGGCCCGGGGTTTGAACCGCGGACCTCCCATCTGGTAGATGGACGCTCCAACCACTGGGCCAAGTCTGTTTCCCTCAAACTTTTATCTTTGTCCATGGTATCTTATTTTTTGCTGATTGTCAGGTGTACCACACCCTATGGTGCAATACAAGCTTGATTCTAATCAATAGAAAATCTTGCAAATGAAGAAGGATTTTGTAAAGTCCATGAAAATGATGTTGAAGAAACACTTAAGTCACAAGTAAATTTATTATCAAATGAAGATCTTGCAAATGTAGATCTTTAATAGACATGAGGATGAGAATGGTTTGAATACCAAAGGAGTTAAAGATCCCTTGGGAAAATTGATTAAATTTTCAAATATTTTTTAAAAATTATCTTTATAATCAAAGATTATGATATTATGCATAGCATCATATAATACAGTTCGTGGGGAAATTGTGACACAAAAGCAATTATAAGCTAAATTTTGTTAGATATAAAACTTAAATTCCATAACTTTTAGTTTCTTTTTTTTTTAAGATAAAGTACTAATCAAACCTTCTATCCTATTTACTATGAACCTTTGGTTCACATATTCTGTAAATTCACTTTAAGTGATCTTTTCTCTGTCCCAATTATTCTTGGATAATGAGGATCTCTTATTTAACTTCTAGCACCATTGTCAAACATAAGACTCCTGGGGAATGATATAACTTTGATTATATCTTTGATTTGTCCAAATACATTAGAATAATGAATTCTGTGGGAAGGTGAGAATCACTGGGGAAGACTTCATAGAGGGAGATATTGCTTAAGATGAGCCGTGGAAGATGAATAGGATTTTTTTTAAAGATGTATTTATTTATTTATTTCTCTCCCCTCCCCCCCCCCCAGTTGTCTGTTCTCTGTGTCTATTTGCTGCGTCTTTGTTTGCTTCTGTTGTTGTCCAACGGCACGGGAATCTGTGTTTCTTTTTGTTATGTCATCTTGTTGTGTCAGTTCTCCGTTGTGAGCGGCACCATTCCTGGGCAGGCTGCACTTTCTTTCACGCTGGGCGGCTCTCCTTACGGGGAGCACTCCTTGTGTGTGGGGTTCCCCTACGCAGGGGAGGCCCCGCGTGGCAGGGCACTTCTTGCGTGTATCAGCAGTGCGCATGGGCCAGCTCCACACAGGTCAAGGAGGCCCAGGGTTTGAACCACAGACCTCCCATGTTGTAGATGGATGCCCTAAACCACTGGGCCAAGTCCGCCGCCAGATGATTAGGATTTTGGTAGGTAGAGAATACTAATGGGGCATTTTCAGAGGTACCCTGTGGACCATGGTGTTGATGACTGAGTGACCACTGAATGTTAAGGGGGTTAGTAAGGATACTAGCCTATTCAGAGAGTATTTGAGAATGTTGGAAGTAAAGTTGGGAAGGAAAGCCAGAGCTAAATTTAGAGAACTTTGACCAATTTAGAATTTTACTTAACTGATTTAACAGGCCTTTAAAGAAATAGATGTCTTTATTTTATATATATATATATATATATAAAATATATATATATATAAATATATATATATATTTTTTTTAATTAAAAACATTTTCTGGTTGTAACAAGTGAAATAATGTAAAGGTATAAAAAGCAAAATTTAAGTTATCCACATTGTAACTGTTAAGTAGAAAAAGCACATTGCTAAGTGGTATATAAATGATGTGAGCCCATTAATTTTTTTGTCAAACACACATACACACATATTTTTACCTAACTTAGAAAAAATCTGTAGGAAAAAATACATCAAAGTATTTTGGTTTATTGGGAACCTTGACTTTCTCAATTATGTAGTTCTGAGTTATCTGATATTTTATAATCAGCTTGATTCTTTTAAAGAAAAGTCATAAATTTAAAAGCAGAGAAAATTTTAATTTTATGAATATTGATAAATAAATAGTATATGTTTAAAGATTTTTGTAATCTTGCTTTCTTACACAGAACTTACTTAGAAAGAAGTTTTGCAGAGACTCTTTATTGCTTCAGTTCCCTTCATGTTTATATCAAGATGAAATTTTTCATGCAGGAGTTACTGATGATAAATTTCGGAAGCCATGGACAAGAGGTATATTTTGGTTTTATTTCTCAAAAATCTGTTTTAAAAAGTTATTACAGAGCTTAGTATTAAATTGTTTTAAAAATGCAATGCTTATTATTTAAATTATTTTCAAAATGCAATGCTTATTAAATAATTCTCCAATATAATTAAAGCTATGTTACATTTTATAGGAAATAAGAAAGACACCCAAAGCTTTTTAAAAAAATAATAACTCATTGTATTTATTCATATCAAAATTCCAAGAAGTTTATAAGTTGCTATTGTATTACAGAATTTAGATGGCAAAGTTAGGAATTGGAAAATCATACTCAATATGAATAGAACAAATAAAAGATATGTAGATGATGAAGTCTAAATGTTATAACACTGTAAACATTTATTGCATTATGATAGGATCTTGCCTGAACTGTATGAGGAACTTCTTTACTTATTTATTTATTTTGAAAATTTATTTCTCTCCCCTTCCTCCTTCCCCCTGGCTCCCCGTTGTTGGCTCTCTGTGTCCACCTGCCATGTGTGTTCCTCTGTGTCCACTTGGATTCTTCTCAGTGGCACTGGAAATCTATGTCTCTTTTTGTTGTCATCTTGCTGCGTCAGCTCTCCGTATGCGCAGCGCCACCCCTGGGCAGCTGCACCTTCCTTGCGCGGGGTGGCTCTCCTTATGGGGCACACTCCTTGCACATGGGGCTCCCCCAAGTGGGGGACACCCCTGGATGGCACAGCACTCCCTGCGTGCATCAGCACTGCGTGTGGGCCAGCTCACCACACAGGGCAGGGGGCCCTGGGTTTGAATCCTGGACCTCCCATGTGGTAGGCAGATGTTCTATCAGTTGAACCAAATCTGCTTCCCTGAGGAGCTACTTTACATTATAATGATATACTGAATGTAAAGTTATTTTTAAAGTATTTTTGTCACATATCATCTTTTGCTTTTATCAAGACTCTTAAGAAAGAGGTAGCCTTCTTAAAGGAGTCAAGTCAGTTTACAACATTTATTTATGTTCTGGGCAACGTTAAAGGTGCTGAGGACATAGCTATTAATAAGACATAGAGGGAAGCGGACTTGGCCCAATGGATAGGGCTTCTGCCTACCACATGGGAGGTCTGTGGTTCAAACCCCAGGCCTCCTTGACCCAGATGGAGCTGGACTATGTGCAGTGCTGATGCACACAAGGAGTGCCCTGTCATGCAGGGGTGTCCCCTGCGTAGGGGAGCCCTGCATGCAAGGAGTATGCCCCGTAAGGAGACTGCCCAGCGCGAAAGAAAGTGTAGCCTGCCCAAGAATGGCGCCGCACACATGGAGAGCTGACACAACAAGACAACGTAACAAAGAAAAAAAGAAACATAGATTCCCAGTGCTGCTGATAAGGATAGAAGTGGTCACAGAAGAACACACAGCGAACAGACACAGAGAGACAGAGAGCAGACAACTGGGCAGGGGGGAGGGGAGGAAAATAAATAAATAAATAAATCTTTTTAAAAAAAAGACACAGAAATAGTCCATGTCCTCATGGGTTTTCAGACTGGTAAGTGGGATGCAGCAATAATTTAAATATGTAAGCTAATATCTGGTATTAATAAATGTATAGAGAAGATATAATAGTGTAATGTGATATAAAATTCAGGAGTGGGGAGTACTATTTCCTAAGAGGTTTAGGAAAGGACTTCTATGAAGACATTGACATTCAAACTGCTATCTGAATGATGAGAAGGAAACAACCATGAAAAGATAAAGGGGAAAAGACTTTCAAGCAAGGGCAAAGCTTCTGACTCAAGAATGAATGTAATGTGTATGAGGAACATAAAATTAGACCATCCATGTGGGATAATGAAAAAAGGGGAAATCAGAGAAGTAGACAATTGCTGAATGATAGAAGGCCTTGTAGACAATAGTGTAGAGTTTATTTATTTTTGTTGTGGCTAAAGTGGAACACCAATGGTCAATTTTAAGCAATGGGTACTATCTGATTTATGGTTTAGAAAGATCATTCCGGTTGGATAGAAGGGGTGATGGTTGGAAGACAAGAGCAGAGGTAGGGAGATCAATCAGGAATCTATTGTAGTGGTCTAGAATCTAGACTTCTCAATGAATCTAAACTCTAGAAAAAAGTTGATGGTTGCTTGGCTTAGGCTCATAGTAATGGAGATGTAAGAAGTGATTAAAATTGGGCTTATTTTAGAAGTCCAGCAGTGAGGGGTTAGAAAAGAGGGTATTAAATAATGTCTCCTGGGTTTTTTACCTGAGCAATTAGGTAGATTAGAGTGACATTTCCTAAGATAGGGAAAAGCTCATGGGAAAGCCAATTTGTGGCAAGAATCAATAGTTCTGCTTTGGCCAAATTAAAATACCTCTTAGGCATATAAATGCCTAATATTAAGGAACCTATTGGTTGTATTAATCTTGAGCATAGCTGGAGTTTCAAAATGGAATTATAAATAATTAAATTGTACTTAAAGTTAGGGAACTGGATGAAGTCACTGAGATCAGGAGTACAGAGCAGAGAGCCTAGGAGAGATCCCTGGAACACTACAACAGTTAAAAGTCTAATGAAGAGGGAGAACAGCTAAGACAAGTGAGATAGGAAAGCCAGATGGCTGTGTGATATAGAAGTCTAAAGAAGAAAGTGTTCAAGAAGGAGGAAGTAGTCAAATGCATTAGCTCCCGTTAAAAGATAAAATTAGATCATATCAGAACTGTGAATTGACCATTAGCTTGACTAAATGTCACTGAAGACCTTGATAAGAGTGGTTTCACTGGAATAATGGATATGAAAACCTGATCTGTGTTTGTTAAGAAGAAAATGGGAAGTAGGGAAGTGAGATGGTGAATATATACAACTCTTTTGAAGAATTTTGCGATGAAGTTTTTTAGATTTGCGATTTTTTAAAAGATGTATGATAAAGAGAGAGACTGTAAAATGTTGTTTGCCAATGGAAATGATTTTGGTAAAAAGAGAGAAAACATTGATGCAGGAAAGAAAAAGAATGCCATAGAAATATCATAAACAGAGCACAACTGGAGGAGTTGGTATTAGCTAGGAGCCAGAATAGATCCTCCATTGTTATAGACAGGATGTAAGGGCTTATAAGTACTTGTGCCAATAGATTGGTAGAATTGGTGTGAAATAGTTTTTCTCTGTATATATCAATTTTGTATTTGAAGGAAAAGCCACAACTGAGAGAGGATGGGGGATGGGTATTGAAGAGTTAAGGTGAGAATCACCAGCTTGACTGGGTGATTTTTTTCCCAAAAATATTCAGCTGTTTTGGTATACATAGTCAGAAGTCAGGTGGTAGGGGTTTCCCTAAGTTAATACAAGGGAAGGAGATGGGACTGGCTATGGAACCTAAGCTCTATGAGAAAGGACATGAGGACATAAGGGAGGTTGATGAATAGTGTGAAAATGGAAGGGGTCAGTGGGATGGAAGATCTCAGTGAGGTTGGAAATAAGATAAAGAATCGCTTTCATCAAACTGCTTTTTTTTTAAATTACAGAAGGAAAAAATAGTTTATTATTTCTTCCTATTTCTGTTCTTTTAAAAATAGACATTTACATGTCACACACTTTTCTAAGGAGTTTAATCTTTTTTTTTTTAAGGAGGTACTGGGGATTGAACCAAGGATCTCATACATGGGAAGCAGGCATTCAACCACTGAGCTACATCCACTGCCCCTAAGCAATTTAATATTTACAACAATACTATGAAAAGGCTACTAATATCATTCCTAATTTAAACACAAGGAAACTGAGGTACAAAGAGGTTAAGAGATTTACCCAAGGTCATACAGTTAATAAGTGGCAGTGAAAGAATTAAAATCTAGGCAGTGTGATTCTAGAATGTGTACTTCTTTTTAGAATCAATTTTATTGATACTTATTAATAAAGCATAATAGTTCCTCCAAGGTGTATAATCAGTGGTATTTGCTATAGTCACATAGTTGTGCATTCATCACTTCAATCATTATTAGAGCATTTTCATTATTTCAATATTAATAATAATGAACAAAAAAACAAAGAAACAAACAAGAAAATTCCTCATCTCTCAATCTCTCTATGCTTCCCCCACTGTACATAGCTGCTGTTTCTAGCTGTTCTATCCGAAGTGTACAATCAATGGCTTTTAGTACAATCACAATGTTGTACATTTATCATCCTAAAAATCCTTTTTTTTTTTAAGATTTATTTATTTTTATTTATTTCTCTCCCTCCCCCCCTCACTCCACCCCACCATTGTCTGCTCTCTGTATCCATTTGCTGTGTGTTCTTCTGTGTCCACTTGCATTCTTGTCAGGCAGTACCAGAAATCTATGCCTCTTTTGTTGTTGCTGTGTCATCTTGCTGCATCAGCTCTCCGTGTGTGCAGCACCACTCCTGGGCAGGCTGCACTTTTTTCGCCCGGGCCAGCTCTTCTTGTGTGGCGCACTCCTTGTGTGGGGGGCACCCCCATGCAGGGGACACCCCTGCATTGCATGGCATTCCTTGCACGTGGCAGCACTGCACGTGGGCCAGCTCACCACATGGGCCAGGAGGCCCTGAGTACTGAACCCTGAACTCCTGTATGGTAGGCAGACACTCTATCAGTTGAGCTGCATCTACTTCCCATCCTAAAAATTCTAGAACAATTTCATTACTCCAAACAGAAAGACTCCAGACCCCTTAGCATTCCTTCCTCAATCCTACATAACAACTAATCTTTCATCTTTATGAATTGATTTATATTTACATTTTTTATAAATGAAATCATACAATATGTTGCACTCTGTATCTGGTCTCCTTCACTTAGTATAATGTTTTTCTTTGTCTGATATTAACATCATGTAGTATTAATTTACACTTGTTCAGCTTCAAGGAAAAATGGTCTTATATATATATATACAAGTCTACCCATATTCGTATTTCACATAATACATTTATATTTCACATAATATATTTAGCTCATAATAGAGCAATAATACAGTATTTTTCCTTTGTGTCTGGCTTGCTTCACTCAACATAATGTCTTCCAGGTTCATCCATGTTGTCGTATGTTTCATGACTTCATTTCTTCTTACCACTGCATATTATTCCATTGTGTGTATGCTCCACAATTTGTTTATCCATTCATCAGTTGATGGACACCTGGGTTGTTTCCAACTTTTGACTATCATGAATAACGCTGCTATGAACATCAGTGCGTAGATATCTACTTGTGTCACTGCCTTCAGTTCTTTTGGGTATATACCTAACAATGGTATTACCAGGTTCCATGGCAAGTCTATATTCAAGTTTCTTAGGAACTGCCAGGCAGTCCTCCACAGTGGCTGTTACCATTCTACATTCCCACCAACAATGAATAAGCAGAACCTGTACTTTTAACCACTAAGTATTGTTAATGAGGCACAAACTCAGATATTAAGTGATTTATTTGTTCAAGGCAACACAGCTAGTAAGGAACGACATTGCGGGTGGAATACAAGTCCTCTGACTTTTAACTCAGTTGCTTATCCTTGACATTACTATATGCATAATTCCACTCCTTAAGGAACCAAGGATCTAATTTAGGAGACAAGCTATAGAAACACGCAATTTTTAAATAGCAATAAAAGATTCTATATGATTAAGTGCCAGAGCGAGTGCTGTAACATGATGACCCTTCGAGGGGGAATATATCATAATTAGCTGGAATGATTAAGAAAGGTTTTATGAGGTATAAGACGAGCAGTTGAATAGGACCATCTGGGATGGTAGTGCTGTATAAGCAAAAGAGAGGCTGTAGAAGAGGATGTTATGTTCAGGTGATATTGTTCTGACTGTAATTGGCATTTTTAAAATAATTAAGAATGCGCATTTAAATACTTGGACTCAGATATCACTTTGGGAAAAATTATGTTTGGAAACAAATAAAGGTAATGCCCTAGTGTAAAAGCTGAATGTTTGGCTTCCTTGCATTAAGTATAAAATAAAATTCTCAAGGCTAATGTTTACCATTGTTTTTCTAGCCTCACCTGTTTCACTTTGGGAAATGACAGATATCTCAGTTTTGGATCAATGGAAAGCAAGTCTGTTTGTGGACGATTTCCTTGAAAAGTATGTACCCTTGACCTCAAATTCCTCCCTTTACCTCTAGGAGAAAATAAAGAATAAGTTCTCTAGCTCCCTGGGAGAGCAAAAATGCCTTCCTTTATCTCCTCTCAGATATTCTTCTTTAATCTGAGCAAAAAGCCCTAATCTGAATTCCAAAGGAGAGATTAAGAGAAGTGATATACATGCTCTTTTTATCCTTTCCTCATTTATCATATCTTAACTGTTTTCTATGCATTTGTGTTCCAAAAGACATGGAGAAATAAAGCAAATATGTTGTTATGTTTTTAATCAATAATTAAACTTCCTGTAGAATGTGTCTATTGAAAGTTCTTTGTATTAAAATCAATCTTGTTTCCTATTGTATAAATGCAGATTTAAGGCTATTTTCTTACATATTTTGCCAAAAATGTTATTCATTATTAGTATAGTCATTGATCAATTATTTATTAACTATCTCCTGTGTGTTGGCAATAGCATATAGAAAAAGATTAAGACACAGCCTGTACTCTCAAAGAATTCAAGCAAATAAGGAATAAATAAATTAATAATTGCAATACAATGGAGAAAGTATAATAATATAGGCATAATATTAGGAAGAACATCTAACCTATTTGACATTGTTAATATCAATGTAAATTAGAAATTTCAGGGCAAATGCAAATATCTACTTTGTTGCTTCATCTCATGCATATAGTACTGGTCAAACCCAGAAAAGGATTTAGTTATTATTTCACATTTTCAAAATTGTAGTAATTTAAGTTTTACTTAGTTGCTCTTGGAAGAAACAAATACTTGTTTAAATATGTCCACACTATGGATAAAGAGAAGCTCAATATACCATTTCTATCATCTATGAATTTAAAAGTCAAGTTAGAAAGATAATATACATATATACACAAAGGAAAAGTTTAACAGTGTGAGAATTAAAGAGTTAAATAATAATAGAAGATGACCAACATAATGTCTATCACAAGGTTTAAGGCCAGCACAGATTATCTGTCACATGACTAAACTCCAGCAGAGTGAGGAAACAGAAAGACAGTAAAAAGAGCTCTATGTAGGGAAGCGGACTTGGCCCAGTGTTTAGGGCGTCCATCTACCACATGGGAGGTCCGCAGTTCAAACCCCGGACCTCCTTGACCCGTGTGGAGCTGACCTATGCATAGTGCTGATGCACACAGGGGTGCTGCCTGAAGCAGGGGTGTCCCCCGCGCAGGAGTGTCCCCTGAGTAGGGGTGTCCCCCGCGTAGGGGAGCCCCACACGCAAGGAGTGCACCCTGTAAGGAGAGCCACCCATTGCGAAAGGAAGTGCAGCCTGCCCAGGAATGGCGCCTCACACAAAGAGAACTAACACAGCAAGATGACGCAACAAAAAGAGACACAGATTCCCGTGCCGCTGACAACAACAGAAGCGGACAAAGAAGAACATGCAGCAAAATGGACACAGAGAAAAGACAACTAGGGGAGGGGGAAGGGGAGAGAAATAAACAAAAATAAATCTAAAAAAAGAGCTCTATGTAGATTTCAAGCCTTGGCTCTACTATAACTTCTTAACTAGTCATTTTATCTCTCTATTTCTTACTCTATCTATATACTGAGTGATGGATCAGTGCTTCTCAAACTTTAATGTACATATGAAGCCCCTAGGGATCTTGTTTAAAAATGCAGATTCTGATTCAGTAGATCTGTGGTAGGACCTGAGATTCTGTGTTTCTAATGTGCCCCTCTGTGTTGCTGATGCTGCTAAGTCAAGGACCTACTTTGAGTAACAAGATAAAAGATCATCTCTAAGATCTCTTTTAGCTTTATGAGTTAGAGTGGCAGCACAGTGAATTTATAAGCAGGAGAGATCAGTATCACAAAGAAGTGGTAATTGAACTTGAGTTGAGCATAGAAGGAGAAACTGACTTGAAAGAAAACATTTCAGGCAGAGGAAACAGCATATTTGAAGGCATGGAAGCAGGAATAATCAATGAGTATGCAATGAAAGCAATGATTAGGCTAGTTTGGCTTACCTGAAAGATACATATATGATAGTAATGGTAGGCCCTGAAGGAATGGAGGCCTCTGGCATCACCCAGAGTAAAAAAAATCACTTTTTCCAGCCTTCCCTGTAGCCAAACATAGCCATGTGACTAAATTTTCCTCCATGGGAAATAAGTAGAAAGCACTTTCTGGGGAATGTCCTTAAAGGGAAGAAGCAGGTTCTTCTCCTTCACTTTTCTCCTTCCTGTTGCTGGGAGACTGATATCATGTCTCACTCCTGCAATCATCCTGAATAAGAACTAAATCTAAGAATGGCAGAGTGGAGGTGAAAGCAGCTTCAGTCCCTGACAAATTGTAGAACTGCCTTACCAGCCATGAATAGCTGACATCAAGATTTTTTGTGTATATTTAAGCTATTATTAATTTTGTTTTTTTCTCATACAGTAAAATTTAATTTTAATTAATTCAGGAATCAATACAGTTTTGTTATCCTGTGGAACTTTAGAATAAATGTTCTGAGCATTAGCTCTACCTGGATTTCCTAAATCTTGCTTTTCTGCTCTTTCTCACATTTCTTTATTTCTTGTACCTTTTGTTACTTCTCAATATTGATTTTAAGGCCTCAAGTCTTACTTTTGCTAAGTAACTGGTATACTGTGATGTAGCATGTATAGTCCGTTTCTGCTGTTTTCCTTAAAAACCATATATTCTGCAAAATTGCACACTAAAAATAAAGCATTCAGGAAAAAGAGGTTTTGTAGCCAAAACTATGCAACTTTCAAACAGAACACTAGCATAACTAATAACTATACTAATAAAAATAAACCAACCAGTACAGTGTAAAAGACATGTTAAATTCCTAATAGATATTAGGATAAATATAGGACTTTAAAGAGAAAAGTAAATATAGCCTAGTAGATAGACTACAAGGAGGAGTTAGGGCTGTTTATTTATGGAGACAAGGGCAAAATGGAAAAGAAAAAAAAGTAAGTTTGCTTCTCTAAAATATAAGCACCCCTCTGGCTGTTACCTGATATCCTAATACTATGTTTTATTTTATTTGTCACACTTATTCACTAGTTGGTTTGTTGTATATTTGTCTATTTTCCCTTTAGCAGTAAGCTCCATGAAAGCAAGACTTTATTTTGTTTACTACTACATTCTCAGTGCTTAGAATAGTGTTAGCACGTTGTAGACAGTCAATAAATATTTTTTTAAGTGAAGGAATTAATTTGTAAGAGTGGCAAAGTTTACCCAAAAAGAATGCTATGGAATGAAAGCAAAGATGATCTAAATTGGAAACCTGAAAAACACCAGTATCTACAGGATAGGCAAAGGAAGAGGCACCAAGGAAAAGAGAATGTACAATATTGGTCAGGGATGTAGGAGGAGAGTTAGGAAACACTGGTCTTCAGCGGTCATTTATATCTAGGGAAAGAGAGTTGACTGATTTTCTTTAAACTATAGTACCAAGTATTATTACAGAGTGCTCATTCTGTTTGCAACATTTATTAAAAAAAAAAAAAAAAAGCAGCTGTATAAACTTTAAACTTAGAAATCTATAAAGATCCAAATAGGAATCAGTGCTCTTAATAGAGTAATGTGGACATGGTAGAGTTGAAATGTTTCTCTTGTACTCTGTGTTTTCTTAAAGAGCAAACAAAAAACTTTAGAAGTTTTTCTCCTTAAGATTTTAAGGTATGGCATATTCATTTTTAACATTGAGGAGTTATATTGGTTTTGGTTTATAGAGGAAATTAAGGCTATAATTTTTAGGATATCAGAAAAAAGAGCATGTAAGGATGCTTAGCAAAGTTGCCAGTAAAGTACTTATCCTAAATATGCTGACTTCTGTGTCTTTTGGAAAATTCATTAGGAAGATCTTTTGCAAAGCCAAATATCCTAATAATATAGACAATGGCAAATATATCTGTATCAATCAGGAAACAGAAGAATGGATAAGGATAAGGGAACCAATAAAAGATGGTGAAGCACCCTAGAACTAGCAACAGCAGTAAGTTGTTATGACCCTAAGTTTGAGGATCAAGAGGACTGAGCAGGGAAGCAGATGTGGCTCAACTGATAAAGCATCTGCCTATCATATGGAGAGTCCAGTGTTCGATCCCCAGGGCCTCCTGACCCATATGGTGAGCTGGCCCACACTCAGTGCTACCACATGCAAGGAGTGCCATGCCATGCAGGGGTGCCCCCGTGTAGGGGTGCCCCACGTGCAAGGATTGCACCCCACAAGGAGAGCCACCCTGTGTAAAAAAAGCACAGCCCATCCAGGAGTGGCACCACACACACAACAAAAAAGAGATGACGCAACAAAAAAGAGAAATGCAGTTTCCTGGTGCCTTCTGACAATGCAAGCAGGCGCAGAAGAACACACAGCAAATGAATATGGAGAGCAGACAATGGGGGGAAAGGGGAGAGAAATAAATAAATAAATCTTAAAAAAAAAAAAAAAAAGAGGACTGAGCAGTTTTTAACCCAGCCAGACTGTAGCTATAGGAGAGGGCCTCTCTGGCAAAAGATTGAACCTGTGGTAGAGGAGGGCAGCCAGTTCCTAACTATAGCCTAGCAGAGAAGGATTTGGGAAAAATAATATTCCAACCTGTTTCTCCTTCTAGCTTTGATCTGCCCCCAAGTGCTTCCTATTCACTGAACCCAACCAGTAGCCAAAGGGTAAGGGAGCCTCGCTGATTCAGAGATCAATCTCCTAGGCTACAGAATAGAGTATTAAGATTGGAGAATTATCTAGAGGAGCAAACTGAATATCCAGCACAAGGACAGTTTGTCAATACATGGCAAAAAGCTTGAAAATGTGTATACCTCATGTATATAACCTAATCACTTCTGTTTTGGGGAAATTTATTTTCAGTAAACAATTAGACAAGTGCACAAAGCTGTTCCTTGCATTATTGCTCATAATTGCAAACACGACAAACTTAAAAGTTCCAACCATAGGGAACAACAGGGACTAAGTTATGATTTACCAGCACAATGGGATTCTGTTCATCTGCTCAAATACTATGTGAATGTGCATTGATTGACATGTAAACATGCTCATGCTTCATTGTTTAGCAGAAAAAAGTGGGTTACAGAATACTCTGTATGTAAACCCATTTTTGTTTTTAAATATTCAGAAAGAATTGAGAAATTCACATAATTTTTATATTCATCTCTGGGATGGTAGAGCTAAGGGTGATATTCCTGTTTTTCTCTGTTGGAATTTGGTAATTTTTCTACAATGAAAGTAAGACATACATAAATCAGTAATTTTGTGATGTCACAGGAAAGCAGTTCCTAGAATGGTGACCCAGATTAACTGTGAATTTGAGGAAGTTGTTCCAAGTTCAAACCCAAACTCCCAAACTGAAGTAGAAGAAACCAGCTTATACATCCATAAGGACTACCGTGAAATCTTTACACATATCAGCTGTTCAGAAAAGTGTCCAGCAATTCAAGCACAGAATAAAGGTAAAGCATTTGTTATTTCTATTGTTATATTTCTTACTAATTTATAGATTTTCATTTCAGTGAGTTTATTTAATTGTTCTTAATTTTTAAAATTTTATTAAAGATATCCACTTGCAAAATTAAAATTCTAAACTTTGCCACATTGGAGAAATATTTACTTTTTAAAAATAATCTCCTTTTTGGTAAATTGTTGTTTTTGGAGCTTAAATTTGCCGGGCGTCAAAACACCCTATAGAAATTTGATCATAGCATGTTCCCAAAATAATGTTCTAATGATATTGACATCTATGGACAGATCTAGTAACAGAGCAATCCAATATAACATTAAATTACTAGATTATGAAGTAATGATATTATTTTACTTTTTAAAATATGCTAAAGATTTTCAATCTTATCTAATTTATGTAAAACCATAACTCAATGTAGAAATAGAATAGTATTAGGCTAGGAAATTTATCCAGTTTTACAGACTTACTGTAATAATGATTAAAAGTATTTTTTCCCAAACTTGTATTCTAAATCTCTCATCTTAGAGGGTGCTGAATTCTTTCAACATACAAAAAATTTTTGAGAACTACTTTTCTTCTATGTATTACAACCTATTCCCTTTTTTAATTATAAAACTTAAGGTTTCGTTATATAATTGCTGCTACCATTTAAAAGTGCTATAGCTGAAGCATGAAAAATAATTTGGTTCTTTTACTATTGTTTTTATGTAGGGACATAAATTGTGAAGGTTTTTAGTGTTAGGAAACAGGTGTGTGATGATGTGTATAAACAAATAAATTTCTCTTATAGTTTATGAAAGAGGGAAATTGTATTAAAGACTAAACCTGAGAGCATTATATAGTAGAAAGAGCTTGAATTTGGAATGAGAAGATTTGAATTTCAGACCAAATACACTCTTACAAAATGGTACAGTTTTGGGGGAAATCATTAAAAATTTTGTTTTTCAACTTTCTTCTATAATTTCTTTTAAAAATACATATCTCTAAAGATATGGTTTGTAAAGAGCAACAGGCTAAACACAAACATAGCTATTGTTTTTTCTCTTTTTTTGTAGCTACTATTGTTAATGTGGCAAACTAGAAACTACTGTTTGCAAATTTCATAATATCTGTTGTCAGCTAGAATCAGAAGCTGTTTAAACTGTCTTTTTTTTAAAAGATTTATTTATTTTTATTTATTTCTCTCCCCTTCCCTCCCCTGCCAAGTTGTCTGCTCTCTGTGTCCATTCGCTGTGTGTTCTTCTGTGACTGCTTCTATCCTTATCAGTGGCACCGGGAATCTATGTTTCTTTTTGTTGAGTCATGTGGTTGTGTCAGCTTTCCGTGTATGCGGCTCCATTTTTGGGCGGCTGCACTTTCTTTCGCGCTGGGCGGCTTTCCTTTCGGGGTACACTCCTTGCACGTGGGGCTCCCCTAAGTGGGGGACACCCTGCGTGGCAGGGCACTCCTTGCATGCATGGGCCAGCTTCACACAGATCAAGGAGGCCTGGGGTTTGAACCGCGGACCTCCCATGTGGTAGGCGGACACCCTATCCATTGGGTCAAGTCTGCTTCCCTAAACTGTCTTTTAGTTTACTGTTACTATTTACTGGAAAAAAATATGCTTGAATTTCCCAAATACATATCAGTATGTCTAAATCCTATATTTCCTCGGGGGTCCTGTGTCATTAGCCGTTACCTTATAAAGTTAGATTTGTAATTTCATTTATTTTCTTTGCAGTTATGTTGATTGCTGCCAAATTTGTAGATAACTTGTATTAGTCAGGGTTCTCTGGGAAACAGAACCAAAAGGAGGTATCTGTAAATAATATGAGATTTTATAAAATGGTCTCATGCAACCATGAAGATGCACAAGTCCAAATTCTGCAGGGTAGGCTACAAACTAGGGGCTCCAATGAAGGTCCTTGATGAGTTCCCAGGAGAACGCACTGTCTGAAGTAGAGATGGGAATTCTCTCTCTGAATGCTGAAATCACTTCCCCTTTTAAGGCTTTCAACTGATTGGACGAGACCTCACTCATTGCTGATGGCACTCTCCTTAGTTGATTGTAGATGTAACCAGCCATCTATACAACCAACTCACTGATGATTAAAGCCCATGAAATGCCCTTGTATTACAGTTAACCCAGTGTGTGCTTGACCAAACTACTGGGCACCATTACCTGGCCAAGTTGACACATTAGCCTATCACATAACTTGGGCAGGCCAGCTTGCCTTCACCAGGAGACCCTGGAAATCAAACCCTCGACCTCCTCTCCTATATGGTAGACAGGAGCCCAGTCCAATCACTTGAGCTACATCTACTTCCCTGTATATTTATTTAACAAAAAAATTGTGGGTGGTTTCCTTTTATTGTTTGTTGGTTTGTTGTTATAGAAAAATTAGCTGTAATTTATTTATTATTTGTTAATAATATAACAAGTTTCTTGTCTATTTTTTTTAGACAACCTGGGAATATCTAAGCAAATGTAAATACAGCTCTTTTTTCTCTTCACAGTCCATGATTCAATTTAGGGTTCACTGCCCACACTGTGCAGTTCTGTGGACCTTCCCTTTCTAAATTTTCATTCTAATACAACATATACAACCTAAAATTTCCCTCCAACCACCTTCAAGTATATTCATATAATTCAGTATTGTTAATTATGCTCACAATGTCATGCTACCATCACCACCATCCATTACCAAAACTTTTCCATCATCCCAAATAAAAAACTCTATATATTTTAAGTCTTAACTCCCCGTTCCCTACTCTAACACCTACCCTGGTAACTTATATTCTAGGTTGACTTTGAGTTTGTTTATTCTAATTATTTCGTATCAATGAGATCAGACAATATTTGTCTTTTTATGTCCAGCTTATTTTACTTAACATATTTTCAAGGTTCACCCATGTTGTCACATGTATCAGGACATTATTCCTTTTTATGATGGAATAATATTCCCTTGCATATATATACCATATTTTGCTAATCCATTCATCAATTGATGAACACTTGGGTTGCTTCATCTTTTGGCAATTGTGAATAATGGTGCTGTGAAAATCAGTATGTAAATACCTGTTTGAATCCCTGCTTTCAATTATTCTTTTGCGTATGTACCTAAAAGTGGGATTACTGGGTCATATGGTAATTCTATACTTAACCTTCTGAAGAACCAACAAACTTTCTTCCATAGCAGCTGCACCATTCCACATTGCCACCAATAATGAATAACTAACTATTCCTGTTTCTTCATGTCCTTTCCAACACTTCTAATTTTCCATTTTTAAAATCATAGCCATTCTAATGGGTATAAAATGGTATTTTATTGTGTGTGTTTTGTTTTGTTTTGTTTTTAGGTGTGGGCTAGGGATTGAACCCAGGACCTCATATGTATAAAGCAGGCACTCAACCACCTGAGCTCCATCCACTCCTTTACTTGTGGTTTTGATTCGCGTTTCCCTAGTGAAGCTAATGATGTTGAGAATTTTTCATGTGCCTTTTGGCATTTGTACATCCTCTTTGGAGAAATGTCTATTCAAGTATTTTGCCCATTTTTTAATTGGATTATTTGTCTTGTTGAGTTGAAGGATTTCTTTATATATTCTAGATATCAAACCCTTATCAGATATATGGTTTCCAAATGTTTCCTCCCATTGAGTAGGTTGTCATTTTGCTTTCATATTAAAATCCTTTGATGCACAGAAGTTTTCAATTTTGATTAGGTACCATTTAGCTATTTGTTCTTTTGTTGCTTATTCTTTGGAACAAAGAAACCATTGCTTACCACAAGGTGCAAAAGATGTTTCCCTGTTTTATTCTACAAGTTTTATAGTTCTGGTCCTTACATTTAGGTCTTTAGATCCAATCTGAGTTATTTTGTATGAGGTTTGATGTAGGGGTCCACCTTCATTCTTTTGCAAATGGAGATTCAGTTTTCTAACACCATTTGTTAAAGAAACTATTCTTTACCAATTGCCTGATCTTCCCTTGTCAAAAAGTGAGGGTTGATTTCTGAACTCTCAGTTTTATTCCATTGTTCTATATGTGCCAGTACTGTGCATATATAGACATTTGATTATTGTGGCTTCGTAATAAATTTAAGACTGGGAGTGAGTCCTCCAACTTCGTTCTTCTTTCTCAAGATTGTTTTGGCTATTTGGGACCTCTTCCTCTTCCATATAAATTTGATGATAGGCTTTTCCATTTCTGCAAAGATAGTTGTTAGAATTTTGATTGGGATTGCTTTGGGTAGAATTGACATCTTGACAATTTTTAATGTTCTAATCCATAAACACAGAATGTCCTTCCATTTATTTAGGTCTTCTTTGATTTCCTTTAGCAATGTTTTGTAGTTTTCTGTGTACAAACTTTTGTATCCTTGGTTAGAGTTATTCCTATATATTTCATTCTTTTATTTGCTATTGTAAATGGAACTTTTTTCTTGATTTCTTCTTCCAATTGTTTCTTGCTAGTGTATAGAAATTGTAGGGATTTGGGGTGTTGATCCTATACCCCTCCACTTAGTTGAATTCATTTATTTGCTCTAGAAGCTTTTTGTGGATTTTTCAGGATTTTCTTTGTATAGTGTCAGGGCATCTGCAAATAGGGAAATTTTACTTCTTTCTTTCCCATTTGGATGCCTTTGCTTTTCTTGCCTATATGTAGCTTTTTTATTTTTAAAAATAGAAGTTATATATGTATATAGTTTAGAGACTCAGATAGGTCTACAAGGTTTATAATAAAAAGCAGCAGGTCCCTGACTTCTTCATCTACTTCCATTTTTTTATTCCCTAGAGGCAACTGGATTCAACAAATGTTTTGGCAGTTGTTTGGCAGTATCATTTATAGAATAATATTCCTTTCCCTATGGATTAGAAACTGAAATTTCCTCATATACTAAATTTTTATCCACATTAGAGCTTTTTTCTGGATTTTCTCTTATGTTCTAATGATTTGCCTGTTACTGTATCAGTATCATACAATTTTAACTATTAGTATATAATTATAATGTATTAATAGTCTCTTCTCGTTACTCCTTTTAAGTTTTTTCCTATCATCTTTCCTTTATTCTTTCAGTTTTATTTGTAATTACTTTTTCAAATTCCAAAACAGATCTCTTGAGAAAATGAAATGGTTTGGGGATCCTTTGAAAATTTTACCATAGTTTCTTTCTAGCAGGAACATAACATGGTTTATCTTGCCTTTTCTTCAAACTGCTTTTATTTTTTAATTAATCCTCAATAAAGTTTTGTAGTTTTCTTCATATACTTGCTGCACATTTTGGTTGTTTATTCCTAAATATTTCATATATTATTGGCCATTATGAATGGGATTTTTTTATTATTTTTATGACCAGGTTTTTATATGTTGGAAAACTATTCATTTTATATATTTTTTAATCAGATACCTTAGTGAGCTCTTTTATTTGTTTTCATTTAATACCTTGGGTTTTCTAGGAAGACGGAAGTATCTTCTGCAAAAAATAATAAACCCATCTTCTTTCCAACCAGTAGATGTCATTTTTCTGCCTTTTTTCATAGTCAGCCAAAACTTTTGTTTACTAGTGACAACTTAGCACTCTTCTTACAATAGAGGAAAACAGTCTCCTCATATGAGTGTAGTACACATAATAGCTGTAATAAAGTAAGAACTTCAGGGAATGCTGTTTAACCATAAGACTATCAGGAAGTAGCTCCCTTGGTAGCAATCTTTGGAAGAGCGTATTATGAAGAATCTTGAAAGAACCTTTGTGAAGAGCACTGGTTGCAGTAAGATGCTGCCCTCAAGTGGCTCCATCAAAAAACATAGTTGGCAAACATGACCTCAGTTGACATGCTAGCCTCATGGACTCCCAGAAATCCCAGATGAGGCTTTGCAAAGGAAAGATGGTCCGAGCGTCTGTATTTGCAGGTGGAGGGTAGAGATGGGGCTATAAACCAATGCTGTTTGAGTTTTTTCTATTAATATTCGACTTCATTAATACAGGATGGATTAACAAATGAGCCATCTTTAACTCTCTCAAGCCTTGTTTAAACATAGAATTGATTGGCCAACTTTCTTTGATGTGTCATAGAAGCCCTTGGCCATGAGGTAATTAGGGATTTAACAGATTCAGATGAACTATTTCTTAGAAAGCAAGTTTATATCAGAAGTTCTCTTTTGACACTTTAAGTTAGCACCAGTCAAAGGGATGTCCCTGGGTGCCTGCCTAACACCACATATTTATTAGGCACATGCACACTAATTATGAAGTTGGCCATGGAAGACGTTACTCCATGAAAACTCCATACTTACCACTATCCCATGCCATTCTGTCATCACTGAACTGAAAGGCTGCTGCCCGGAACAAGAGACCTTGACTTCCTTTTCAAGGTGGCTTTCACTTTTGGGATCCTGCTTGCATCTTCCTCTTTCTTTTCACTCAGGAATTTATTGAAGAATGGGGTCAAGATTTATGTCCCCTCATTTGGTTCAGAAACTGTTAAAGAAAGCTCTGGCACTGTTAGCCAATATTCTGAAGTAACGCAAACATGGCAGGGTGAGATTAGAATGTAGAAATTTATCTAAGTGATTAACTTTAGCAGCAGTATTTCTTAAATATGTAAAATATATAAGAAACTTCTCAAGTAAACATTTTCATATATAACTTTCATTGTTATTAACTTTATAGCAACCATATGTAAATAATTTTAGTGATAGAATCAGAATTGGTCTTATTGTAGGTTCCTATTCTCTGTATGTCAGAGTCTCTAGAGAATGAATTGCAGATCTTAAGAGTTAATATTATGCAGAAAAGACTAGAGGCAGCAAAAGTCAAATGCTTTTATTTCTTTATGCTTTTGCTTGGGTTACCCCAGGCTATTTTAAATCTTAAAGCAATGTGATATTTTCCTCCATTGATGAAACTAATCTTTGTTAATAAAATAGAAACTCTTCTAGCTTTTTCAGGCTATTTTTGCTACTTTATGATTTACTAATTAATATTAAAATTTATTAAGCTTTTACTTATGTACTAGTGGTATGCTACACCATTTATATGCACAGTACAATGAAGAACTAAAGAGTTAAGAATGTGTTTGGAAAACCCAACTCTATGGCTGACTGCAGTTACTACCTAGATCTGTTTGTACAACTCCTTAAGATTTTTTTTCTGATTTCTTTACATTTCTTATTTATTTTCAGATTTGTTTATTAATGATGAAGAAATAATTTTTGTAAATAACTTGATGTCCTATAGAAGTCAACTACCAACTTTGCATACTCTCTTGAGTAGACTAAAATTATATTTGATAAAGGATCCCCTTTTAGATTTCAAAGAACAGATCTTCACAGAAGCTAATTTTTCCAGGTACTTAATTTTCCAATACTGTAATTATTTGACACATTATTTCTTTATTTTGTGATATTAAATTTAAGCTGAATTTTGGCATCTTAGTTTGGTGCTGGACTATCACCCTGTCTTTTACTCACTATAAATAATCTAGATGTATATGTTGCAGAGACAGCAAAATTCAATATAATAAAGATATTTGCCTTTAATAATTTTTAACTCTTTATAGTAGAATTATGATGACTATATTTTCAAAGCCAGAACTTGGATATGTGGTGTAGTAAAGCCATGTTGTTTTGGTTGCCATTTCTGGGTGCTCAAAGTAATCGAATAATGACGTTTTAAAAGTTATTTCCAATGGTTTAGAATTTCCATTAAAATTTTATCTGGCATGTTCCTTATTATAATGTGACAATAGACAGCTCAATCTTTGATAATAGGACCATGTGCATTATTTATTCATTCATTCAACAAATATGTATTGAACATTTAATATAAACCTTGCTTTTGGTAAATGTTAATTAAATATATTTTTTAAGGGACTGTTTTCATCTTCAAGAGGATTTGGAAATTTGTGAGAAAGAAGATTTTTACATGGATGAAGAGAAATTTTGTCAGGAGAAACTAGAGAATACAGTAGGTTAAATTGAAGTTGTAATACTTGCTTTCAATAGTTTTTTATAAAAGTAATAAAGCACACTTCTATAAATTTTAGTAATATACATTGACCTGCCTATAGTTATAAGGTTAAGAAGACGTATCAATTAAGGAGTCAAATTTACTTCTATAACAGTGTTTCTCAACCTTGGCTACACATTGGAATTATCTGGGAAATTTTTAAAGATACTGAAGTCCAGATCCTACCCAAATATATTCTGATTTAATTGGTCTGGCATGTAACCCATGTGTGGGGAATTTTAAAATCTCTCTAGGTGATTCTAATCACTATACTTGGTATAAGATATAAATGGTCATGTCTAATTTAAGAATTGGGGACCGGAGCTAGAAATATTGATTTGTGAGTTATACTCAGAACTTGAACTGTGGGAGAATTGATATTATCCTGATGAATAAGAGTATAGATGATCCAAGACTGAATTTTTGGTGCCACCAGTGGTTAATAAGTTAAAGAAGATAGCATCTTTGCATATTAAATTTCAAACTTCTCAAAGACAGCACCTCTTTTTTTTTAACCTACAGTTCCCAAAGCACACAATATTGTTTTTATAGTATTAGTATGCAAAGAATCACAACAATTGAGAGTGCAAATACTTTTTTTGCAGTTTAGTGAACTTAAAAATATAGGCCCATTTAGGTTAGATGCATTTACAATGTTAGTTAAGTTTTCTTAAGACAATTGAAAATGGACATTTGCTCTTAAAACATTCAAAGGACATATATAAAATGGACTTAAGACTTTTAAAAGGTTTCCTTAGTATTAAAGTATTTTAAAATGCATGGCAAAATTATTAATTCACCCATTGGCCCCTTCTCTCCCCACCCCCTGCCCATCACCTTGGAAATTAGTTGTGCATGTAGTCTCATTTATTTATGAAATTGGTTCTGTAGAAATGAAAGAGGAATGCATTCCATGTAGCGCAGTAAAGATCCATTCTGTTGTATCTGCCTTTTTCACCTCTCCCCATTCACCATCTCTCATCTACTACATTAGAATTTTTAAAACTTCTGTTATCCCAGAAGATATTTCTACATTTAGGGATATTTGTACATAACTAATGTATTCAGTGAAAATAAAAGACATTACTCAGAGAGAACATTGCTCATTATATAATTTTGATTGTTATACTTCTGTGTTTTAAATGTACATATAGCATAAAGAATTTTGAGTATGAGTTTAGTTTGAAATTTGTTACATCATTTAGCAAATATATCCACTTATAAATTCATAATATTTATTTGGAAAACCACCATAAAAACTTCTTTTAATTATATATTATTTCAGCCAGTTTTACCTATGGGGTGTGAATTCTTAGTGTCTACAACCCTCAAACAAGAAATTGATATTCCATCATTCTCAGAACTGAAGAAATCATTAAACTTAACGCCAGAAGTAATAAATTATATAGATGAAAATGAAACGCTTTTCAAAGGAGGTGAGAATTAATTAAAAATTTATTACTTGTAAAAACTAATGTTTGTTACACAGGATCTTGTTCATTAAACTTTTTTCTAAATCTGCAATTTTTTAAATATTGTTCTATAAATTACATATTTAAATCTCAGAATTATTATTAATAAGACTTTTACTCTTTATACTGCTTCTAGACCTTAAACTTCTCTGAAATTGATCTTTTTCAAGATAGTTATGATATACAAGTAAAGCTAAAGCACCTAAACCATTTTTAAGAGTTGTTTTCTTATGCATAATGACATTTCACTAGTAACTTTCATGCTGACTTTAGTTAGCTATGGAAAAGGTCAGGGTAATAGTATGGAATCAGATGCCTGGGAGGGTTATAAGGCAGATTTTAGATGAATTCATCCTAGTTATCCTTAGCAAATATTGTTGAACCATTTTAATGACAATTTAAGCCCAACTATTTAACCCCTCTCCCGTAAATTCCAATTGAAATTATAAAAATATGTCAGGGAGGAGGGAAATGGGATATCTGTTGAGAAGAAGGATGCTTGCCATTAATAGACCACAGACTTGAAATTAGTCCTATTTGAATTCTCACAAATAGGACCAACTTGAGGAAATTACTGATCAGTCTACAATTCAAAGAAAAAGAATGAAAAGCCAAACTGAATAAGGCTATACCAGAACTTGAAAATGTATCAAAGCTAAGAACTGCCAATTGGCTCAGGACACAAATCTCAACTACTGGAAAGTGATTTTACTGAGTGACTGTGCTATTACACTCCCAGCTTTCACTTGGCTCTGTGGGGTGGGGAGTGGTAAATAAATTTTAAAAATAAAATTTAAAAAACTTAAATAAATAAATAAAGCAGAGGAGACCAGATGTAGCTCAGTGGTTGAGTGTCTGCTTCCCGTGTATGAAGTCCTGGGTTCAATCCCCAATACCTCTTAAAAATAAAGTAAACAAACAAACAAATAAAACAGAGGCATTGCCACAAAAGACTTCTAACAAAGGAAATTATTCAAGTTATTGGTAGGACAGTATCCTTTGTTTGTAACAACAGTAAAAACAAAACTGTTTAGTACAGCAATAAAGTTACCTGCTATAAGGGTATCTCAAGCAATAGTGCCATCCCTATTTCCCATGGTTAATACTATAGAAAATATAAAACATTTTTTCTCTTTGTCTTGGATCAAAAAATTAGAACAAGGATATACTTGATTTCTGAGAGAATCCAACTCAACTCTTAATATTGCAAACATAGATCTCCTTCCATTACAATAAGTAAATAAAGGAAAAATCACAGGATTTGAAGAAATAACAGTTCAAAAGAGAGAGACCATACTGATTTATTTTTTATTTAATTTGCATGTATGAAAAGTTAAAAAATGAAATCAGGAAAGATAACTATCAGATGAAAAACAGTGCTATTTAAGAAGCAGAGAAAACAAGGAGTCAGCTGACAGTCAATTGAGTGTTGTGGGAAAACGATTCAGTAAATTTCTTTTAAAATTCTTCTGAAAATACAAGAAAAAAAAGAGATAAAGATGATGACTTTGTATAAGAGACATGGAGTATAGGAGATCCAAAATACATAAAATAGAAACTCTAGAATCAGAAGTCATTTGAGAAATTGTTTTAATCATTTGAGAAGAAGCAATAGTCCCATAAATAATCGAAGTAACTTTTCCTGAGGTAAAAGAAAATCAAATCAATCTCTAAGTAGAGAAAAGTACTAAAAAGAAACCCACACCAAAATATGGTTTAGTGCAAATTTGGAATTCAGAAAAAAAAAGAAAATCCCTGGAATCATTCAGGTATCTTACCAAGATGGGGAAAGCTGAGAATCCTTTATACCTTAGTGGAGTATATTCACTAAAAGATTTCTCTTGGAATGCAGAGTGGCAAGCTAGCCAGCTTAGGTAGATGCCTTTCCAAATGCCATATCAAGAAGCCTATGCTTTGAGGGTTCTAATACCCATAATGACTACTCAGTTTTTTGCCTTAAAAAAAATGGCAAGCTGCCAGTTTCTCTGTTCATAAAGGGGTTAAGTAAGAAGGGCTTCCTATTCACAACTGCTGTTATATAGATAATCCTTTGATTAATCACTCATTTTCTGCCCCCCAAACTACGTTATCTCTCTCCATCTCCTGATCCTGAGTCTGGAGGGTTCTACCAAAAGATTGACTTCCACATTTGCTGTAGCCTGTCCTGGGAAGATTCTGAACAGTCTGACTCCTTTCATTTCATTTCCAACATTTTATTATGAAAAATTACAATAATAGAGAAAAGAATGAAAGAATTACACAGTGAGCACACATATATACCATCTATATTCTAAACTTAATATTTTACTATATTTCTTTAGCACGTAGTTAACCATGTATTACCCGTGTTCATCCATTGATTATTAAAAATAAGTTGCAAAAAATAGCAATAATAAACAAAAATAAAAGAAAAAGAAAAAATTGCAAGTAAGTTGCAACAACTGATGAATGGATAAACAAAATATGATATAGCCATACAATAGATGGCCCTAAAAAGAAATGCAGTACTGATTCATGCTACAAAATGGATGAACCTTGAAAACATGCAAAGTGAAAGAAACGAGACAAAGGCTACATACTATATCATTCTGTTTTTATGAAATGCCCAGAATAGGCAAATCTGCAGAGACAGCAAGTTGTTGCCAGAGGTGAGCGGAAGGGAATTGGGAGTGACTACTTACACTTATGGGGTTTCTTCAGGGGGTGATGAAAATGTTCTGCTATTAGTGGTCATGGTTGCACAACATTGTGAATATGCTAAAAATCATTGAAATGTACACTTCAGTGGTGAATTTTATGTGAATTTTATCTTCTATATCACTAGTGTTCAACATTTGTTCATTGTTCTTTTGTTTTTCTTTTTTTTATTAGAGAAGTTGTAGATTTACAGAAAAATCATGCATAAAATACAGAGATCCCATATGCCACACTATTATTAACACCTTGCATTAGTGTAATATTTTGTTACAATTCATGAAAGAACCTTTTATTAATTGTGCTATTAACTATAGCCCATCTTTTACAGTAGGGTTCACTGTTAGTGTTGTTGTTGAGATAAAGTTTAAATACAGTGAAATGGAAAATCTTATGTACGGTCCATCTGATTTGATTTGAAAAACACAAACACCTCTGTAACCCAAACTCCTTTCAAGATGTACTCATTATCATCACTCTAGAAAGTTGCCTTATGCCTCTTCCCAGCCCATTCTTGCCTCACTCAGCACTCAAAGGTGACGACAATTCTGATTTTTCCACAATAGGATTAATTTTGCTTACTCTCAAATTTCATAGAAATGAAATAATGTACTATGTACTCTTTGTGTAAAGATTCTTTTGTTCAATGTAATGTTTTTGAGATTTATCCATATTATTGAGCAAACCACTAGTTCATTCCTTTTCATTGCTGCATATTATTCCATTGGATGAATATATCACAGTTTATCTATTTTTCTGCTCATGAACACCTGAATTTTTCCAAGCTTTTGGCTACTATAGATAAAGCTGCTGTGATTATGAAATATCCTAAATTATCTCTGATAATTTTTCTTGTCTTGAAGCCTACATTATTTGATATTAATATAGCCACTCTAGCCTACTTGGCATGGTACATCTTTTCCCATCATTTTTCTTTTAACCCATGTATTTATACTCAAATTGCATCTCCCATCTTGTCTTTTTATCCATTCTGACAACATTTGCTTTTTTAAAAATTTAGTTTGTAGGTTTACAAGAAAACACAAAATACAGTGTTGCCATATACCTGCCCCCATTGTTAACATTTTGCGTTAGCATGTTACCTTTGTTACAATTGATGAGAGAATATTATTATAATGTACTATTAGCCTATAGTTTACATTAGATTTCAAGCTGTAGTTCATAGTTTACATTAGGGTTCAGACTGTAGGCCATAGTTTATATAAGGGTTTACTTCTTGTGTTGTACAGTCCTATGGTTGTTTTTTTGTTTATTTTTGTTCTAGCAATATATATACCACCTAAAATTTCCCCCTTTAACCACTTTCAGATACATAATTCAAGGATTTATTACGTTCACAATGTTGTCTTACCATCAATATCAAAACTTTCCCATCACCCCAAACAAAAACCCTATACCAATTAAGTATTAACTCTTCTTCCCTACTCCCACCCCCACCCAACCCCTGATCCCTGGTTACCATATTCTAGTTTCTGATTCTATGAAATTTCTTATTTAATTACTTCATATCAGTGAGATCATGCAATAATTGCCCTTTTGCATCTGGCTTATTTCATATAACACAATGGTAATTTTACTTTTAACTTTCTGAGGAATGGCCAAACTTTTCCACAGTGGCTGTACCATTTTACATTCCTACCAACAATGAATGAGTATTCCTATTTCTTCATATCCTCTCCAATACCTGTTACTTTTTCATTGTTAAGAGCCTTTCTATTGGGTGCAAAACGGTATCCTGAGTATATTTTCATTTCTGTTATTGTGGTCTTCAACTCCAGTAGTTCTGTTTGGTTCCTTGTTAAATTTTCTTTCTCTTTACTTAGACCCTCATATTGCTCATTGTTTTCCTAATATCCTTGAATTCTTTCTTCATCTCTTGAGCATTAATTTTTAAAGATTTATTTATTTATTTCTCTCTCACACTCATTGTCTGCTCTCTGTGTCCATTCATTGTGTGTTCTTCTGTCTGCTTGTATTCTCATTAGGCTGCTCCAGGAACCAACCCTGGGATCTTCTGGAATGAGAGACAGGCAATTACTCTCTTGTGGCATCTCAACTCCCTGTTCTGCTATGTCTTCTTATTTTCTCTCCTCTGTGTCTCGTTGCATCATCTTGCTGCACCAGCTCTCCAAGTCAGCCGGCACTCCTGTGCAGGGCAGCTTTCCCGTGCTGGGCATTTTTCTCATGCAGGGCAGTGCTCTTTCACAAGGCGACATTCCCGCATGGGCCAGCCGTCCATGTGGGCCAGCCTCTCTGCATGGGCCAGCTTGCCCTCACCAGGAGGCCCTGGGCATCGAATCCTGGACCTCCTATATGGTAGACGGGAGCCCAGTTGGTTGAGCCACGTCCGTTTCCCTGTACATTTTTTTTTTAAGATTTATTTTATTTCCCCCCCTTCTCCAGCGCCTCCCCCAACCCTGCTGTTTTTGCTGTCTATATCCATTTGCTGTGTGATCTTCTGTATCTATTTCTCTTTCTGGTCTTCTCATTTTTTCTCCTCTAGGATTTACCAGGATTTGAGTTTCTCCTGCGCTTCACCTTGACTCTCCCCTTTGTCTCTCTTTTGTTGTGTCATCATCTTACCACATGACTCACTTGCACAGGCACTGGCTCACCACGCGGGCACTCTTGCTGCGTGGCCACTCAGAACACCGTGCAGGCACTAGCTCACCACGCGGACACTGGCTTGCTGTGCAAGCATGCTTTCTCTTCTTTTTCACCAGAAGGCCCCAGGGATTGAACCCAGGTCCTCCCATAGGGTAGGTGGAAGCCCTATCACTTGAGCCACATCTTTCCCTCACTGTACATTTTCATATTTTAAAATGTTAATTTCCTGGAATGTCTGTTTCTTGATTTGGTAGCCAGCTGGTAATGAGGTAGAGAATTTCCTGAGCTTCAACCTTCCTATGAGGAAGGTTTACTCAAAGAAATGCAATGTACAGGTTTTTCCCTCTCTTTCTGGGACTCTCTCTTGTCCTGGGCTTTGCTTATTGTTTGTTTTGGTGTTCCCCTGTTTACAGAAGTTTGGTTGTCCTCTTTATTTCCTAGGAGATAGACCTCCTTCTCCCAGGTGTTTGAAGCTAGCAGACCATTGTCCCAAACTGTCTCTATAGATTTTATGCTCTTTTTGTTGTCTCGTGCTGCTTTTGCCTAGAGGGCAAAATCTGGTAGGATGGATCACCACAGAGACAACTTCCCTAAGTTAGTCTTTCCCAGCCAAACATGGCCAGGAACCCATGAAACGGCTACAGTCCAGCACCAGAGTACCCTGGGGAGGAGATCATCAAGGGCACCAGCAGCTTCTCCAATCTAATATTTCCTGGCCTCTCCAGCAAATGTAGCCCTTCATCTAACTGTCCCCAAAGCTCTGAGGAAGTGCTGCATCTTTATATCTCCACTCCCTCTACTCCTCTCCAGGGAGGGTTGAAACTGTTGGCCACCACTGCCTTTGACAGAGCAGGGTTGAAACAATGGCTGCTGCCACCTTTGTCCAAGGTGGGTTGAAACAATAGCAACCCTCAGAGTCAGGACCCAGCAATCCAAATTCACTAACCAAAAGCCATAATCAGCAATTGCCCAGGCCCACTCCTGTTTGTGGAGAAGAATTTTTTGTTTGTTTGTTTAAGAAGCTTTAGATTACATAAATGTTTCATCAAAAATATAGGGGGATTTCCATATACCACACCCTTTCCCCCTCCCACACATTCCAACATTAACAACCTCTTTCATCAGTGTGGTACATTTGTTACAATTAATTATTTTTTAAGATTTATTTATTTATTTATTTCTCTCCCCTGCCCCCCCACCCCAGTTGTCTGTTCTCTGTGTCTATTTGCTGTGTGTTCTTCTTTGTCTGCTTCTGTTGTTGTCAGTGGCACGGGATTCTGTTTCTTTTTGTTGCATCATCTTGTGTCAGCTCTCTGTGTGTGCGGCACCATTCCCGGGCAGGCTTCATTTTCTTTCGCACTGGGTGGCTCTCCTTACGGGGCGCACTCCTTGCACATGGGGCTCCCCTAGGCGAGGGACACCCCTGTGTGGCAGGGCTCTCCTTGCGCGCATCAGCACTGTGAGTGGGCCAGCTCCACATGGGTCAAGGAGGCCCGGGATTTGAACCACGGACCTCCCATGTGGTAGGCGGGCTCCCTAACTACTGGGCCAAGTCCGCTTCCCATGTTACAATTAATGAACACATAATTGAAACTTTGCTACTAATCATGGACTATAGTTTACATTATAGTTTACATTTGGCCCTGCACAATTTTATAGGTTTTGACAAATGTATAATGGTCTGTATCTATCATTGCAATACCATGGAAGATGATTCCAATGTGTCCCTAAAATGCCCCCATTTTATACCAATTCTTCCCTTTCTCTCTCTTCAAAACCTCTTGTGGCCACTGCCTTTATATCAGTGATATAAGTTCTTCCATTGCTAAAATAATAATCAGTCTACTTTAGTCCATATTTGCATTCCCTCTTTATGTTTGTTCATTTCTCAATCTCGAGGATTTGGGTTTGATGTGCGCACTCTGTTTCTGGTTGAGAGGGGGCTTAGATCCCATGGGGCAGATGGATGGAACTGTCTTCTTGCTGTCTGTTTTTTGGGATGGGCATTGTCCATCATCAGCCTTTTGTTTTTTGTCCTGGGTGAGTCCAGTGAACTGGAGAGTAGATACTGCCACCCTTCTAAGATTCAGGGTTCAACCAGCCTAAGAACAGACCAATGATTTAAGTCTCTGGGATATATATTAACAAGTATAGTGCTAATTATAGGGTCAAATAAAAGGGGCAGAAGAGTCATGTATAGGGAAATTGTAAATGAGTCTAACTCTGTTACATTGGAGAGCATATTTTCCAAAGTAAGGTCCCCTGGCTGGGTGCCAAATTCCTGAGATTCTCTGTCCTGCCTATCTAGATACCTCTAGAGGCCTCAGGAGCTTCAACTTTTGAGGCAGTGTTTACTGTGGCAGTCAATGAGATCCTGCTGAGATGTACATAAGCTTAACATCTGGAATGACCTTTTAACTCACTTTAAAATCTCTTAGCCATAAAAACTCATTTGTATTTAATATTTCCCCCTTTTTGTTTAAGGCCTTTTTCCAAATGCATCACTAGTTGGCACTTGGTAATAATCCTTTGGTGCCAGGGAGGCTCATCTCCAGGAGATATATCCTAGGAAAGAGGGTTTTGTTTTTGTTTTTTTTTTAAAGATTTATTTATTTATTAATTTAATTCCCCTCCCCTCCCCTGGTTGTCTATTTTCTGTGTCTTTTTGCTGCGTCTTGTTTTCTTTTGTCCGCTTCTGTTGTCGTCAGCGGCACGGGAAGTGTGGGCGGCGCCATTCCTCGGCAGGCTGCTCCCTCCTTCGCGCTGGGCGGCTCTCCTTATGGGGCGCACTCCTTGCGCGTGGGGCTCCCCTACGCAGGGGACACCCCTGTGTAGCACGGCACTCCTTGCGCGCATCAGCACTGCGCATGGGCCAGCTCCACATGGGTCAAGGAGGCCCGGGGCTTGAACCACGGACCTCCCATGTGGTAGACGGACGCCCTAACCACTGGGCCAAAGTCCGTTTCTGGAAAGAGGGTTTTTATGTCCCTTTCTGTAATCAGCATCTTGCCAGGGACTAAATCTCATGGCAGTCTGCCATAAGAGTGATGGATGGGCTCCAGGTCTTTACTGTAATTTGTCTTCTCCTCCCACTCTACCCTGGATGCTATACAGTGTTCTTCTAGCCTCTGGAGTTTCAAAATAGTTGTTTCAGACAGTTCCTGCCTGTCTAATAGTTGTTTTGGTGGGAGGACTGAGTCCTGGCGCTCCCTACTTTGCCATCTTCCCCAGAAGTCTTCCCCGTTTCATTGTTTTTTTATTTTGTTTGCAGTTTTATTGAGATACCATTCATACAACCCATAAATTCCCATTTAAAGTACACAAGTCAATGGTTTTTAGTATATTCAGTGTTATGCACTTTGCACTACAATCAATTTTAGAACATCTTTATCACCCCCAAAAGAAATCTCACACCCCTTAAGCTTTCACTGACCAACTCCCTCACCCCACAGCCCTAGGGCTGTTTCAGTCATTGTTTCTTTAAATCTTTTTTTGCCCATTATTTCTTCTCCTTCTGGGACACCCATTGTATATCTTGCAGACCTTTTTATATTGTCACACAGATCACTGTTGCTCTCCATTTATATTCAATCCTTTTGTCATCATTTTTCAGATTGGGTAATTTCTATTGCTGTAATTTCAAGTTCACTGACTTTTTAGTCAACTCTAATTTGCTATTACCCCCTTGCAAGGGAGTTTTTTTAAGATTTATTTATTTATTTTCCCCCCTTCCCCTCCTCCCACCCTGTTTTTGCTATTTGTGTTGTCTTCTCTTCTCATTCTCTCTCCTCTAGGATTCACTGGGATTCAATCCTGGAGACCTCTAATGGGGAGAGAGGTTCCCTGTCAATTGCACCATCTCAATTCCTGGTTTCTGCTGTGCTTCACCTTGTCTCTCCCTTTGCCTCCCTTTTTGCTGCATCATCATCTTGCTGCATGACTCATCTTTGCACGGGGCACTGGCCCACCACACAGACACTCACACAGGCACTCATGAGGGCACTGGTTTGCTGTGAGGACATGTTTTCTCTTCTTCTTTTTCACCAGGAGACCCTAGGGAATGAACCCAGGTTCTCCCATATTGTAGGTGGAAGCTCTTTCACTTGAGCCACATCTGCTTCCCATCAAGGGAGTTTTAATTTCAGATATTCAGTCTTCAAATTTACCTTTAGTTCTTTTTTATAGTTTCTCTTTCTCTGCTGAAATGTCCTATTTGCTTATTCATTATAAGCATATTTTTACATCCTTTAGCATAGTTATGATAGCTGCTTTAAAATATTGTCTACTAATTCAAATCTGAGTCATCTCATTACTAGTCCTTTATCTTTTTTGTTCTGTTTATATAATATTTTCCTGGTTTTTATTATTTATAAATAAATAATAATAAAAAACATTTTTTTATTTGGTTTGTTTTCTGGACATTGTACCTGATATGTTATGGAAACTCTAGATTCTGCTATGTTCTTCTGTAGAGTGTTGATTTTATTTGTTTGAGTAGGCAATTAAACTGGTACACTCAAACTGCAAACTTTATCTTCCCTTTGATAATGAGGAACTGAAATCACTATTCAGTTATTTTAGTCTTGACTGACATACTTGGAATCTGCCCTGCACAAGTGTAGTTCAGAGGTAAGCCAGGGATTTGTGTTTAATTTATGCAGTTTGGAATACCCCTCTGTTGTTCTCTCTTTTTCTGGATTCCACCTATCCCCACCCCCTTTTCTAGCTGCTATAGTAGCCCAAACTCTATCCTCTTGCTCTTTGAGACAATAAGACCAAGGATTTTTATTCAAGTTCTGGCTGCCTCAGGTACTACCCACTGCAGCCTGCCTTCAGATGAAATGCTGTAAAAATGAGAAATCCAGTGTCAACTCTTTTCCAGTTTCTGCCTGCTTTGGATTGTAATACCTACAGACTGTTGTTTTACATATTTTGTTCAGAGTTATAGTTAGTAACTATAGAAGGACTAGTCCAATAGGAGCTATTCCACCATTGCAAGAATGTTTATATATCTCTGTTTTATATATCAACCCTTTTTCATTCTTTCATCCTCTGGAATTCTGTTAATAACACTGGTCTACAGATAAATTTTCTGTCATTCTAATAGGATTTGGAAAGGGAGAGCCAATATGTATGTTTTCTGTTATCTTGAGCCAGAAGCCATAAATATGATTTTGAAAGAAATTGTGAAATTCTGATTTTAATCAAATATTAACATAATATAAACTGAGATCTTGGGGGAAAGGATAAAACTTTGATGGAAAAAAATGTGCTAAGTTTCTTGAGTTAAAGGAGATTTGAACTTCTACCTCTTTCTGATTGAAAGGAAAATAATATTAATATGTATATATTTTTAAATAATGATAATGCATGGACTTAAATATAAGATATGTAATTTCTAAACCAGTAGAGGGGGAGAAAGCCTAAGCAATAAAATTATGTGAAAAATAAAAAATTTAAGGTGAAGCAACCAAGAGGAATTGGAAGCGTAAAATAAGATGATAAAAGTACTACCTTTGTCTGAATGAATGTAAATGGATTAAACTTCTCTATTAAAAGAGAAAGATTTTTATATTAAATTAAAAAGCAAATCCATTTACCTTACTTCTGTGATTCTAAGATCACACCAACTGCAAGACACATAATCAAATTTATAAGAAAGGTAAGAAGAGGGAAACGGACTTGGCCCAGTGGTTAGGACGTCCGTCTACTACATGGCAGGTCCGCGGTTCAAACCCCGGGCCTCCTTGACCCCTGTGGAGCTGGCCCATGCGCAGTGCTGATGCGTGCAAGAAGTGCCCTGCCACGGCAGGGTTGTCCCCTGCATAGGGGAGCCCCATGCGCAAGGAGTGCACCCGTAAGGAGAGCCGCCCAGCGCGAAAGAAAGTGCAGCCTGCCCAGGAATGGCGCCGCCCACACTTCCCGTGTGGCTGACGACAACAGAAGCGGACAAAGAAACAAGACGCAGCAAATAGACACAGAGAACAGACAACCGGGGGAGGGGGGGATTAAAAATAAATAAATAAATCTTTAAAAAAAAAAAGGTAAGAAGAAATATATTCTAAATGTATAAACTGATTATAAGATGCATCACAATTTCAGAAACAAAATATAAAAAACTGTATCTTAGGATCAAGGAATTACCATGTATGCTGTTCGTAAGAGTTATGCTTTTTAAAAATAAAACCAAAAGGTAAAAAATAAAAGAGATGAACAAAGTGTGTCAAGTAGCAAAAAAGCAAAAATGTAATCAAAATGTCATTACTAAGGTTGACAAGTAGAATTCCATCCATAAACCATTAAATGGAACATAGAAAGTCATCTTACAATGATGAAGAGTAAATCTTTTAAAGTTGTCCTATTCTTTGAAGTGTGTGGCCTATGGATTGCTCACTTTATCTTAGCTTCCAATGATGACGCAGATCCCATTTTTATTTTCCTTCAGTCATTTTAATGATAATTGGGAAAGTAGCAGAGAGTGTGCATGGAGAATAGTTATTCACCTGTTAAGTCAGCATTTTCCTCAGAAATCTAAATCTCCACTACTTTCTAAAAGGAATTCATCAAAAATAAAACAATGAAAACACTTTAGAATGAAAAAGCCACTGAATACAAGGTTAAACTAAAGTTGGTACTTTTGCTGATGGTAGCATTTCTTCGTTTTCTTTAAGATCTTACTACCAGGCATGGAATTGACATTGAGGATATAAAATGCAGATCCACAGAGATTTTGACCATTGAAAGCAAGTGTGAAGCAGAGTGCAGTGAACCAGGTAGTAAAATTGTCTAAATCATTGCGTTTCCCAGGGGTTACCTATGATATCAAATAGTCTATTGTAAGGCAGTTTTCATGTTCAAAATGTGATTACTGCAGTCCAAGTTGTTTCTTACTCTCTTATCTGCTCCTTTATATTTGTTACTATCACTGCCTCAGAATCCTGCCAGCACTTAAACTGAATAATATATAGAGGGAAGTTATAAAACTTTAGGAAAAACAACAGAGGAAATAGTATTAATACTAAAAATAGAAATCTCCTAATATTATAGCTCAATAAACATAAATATTATGTTTATCTTAGTACTAGCAGTCTCACTGACCTTTGTTACATTTGTTTAAAATTTAACTCTTTAATCCCTCAAAGCTATCCTATCATTCTCTGATCCATTATTATTGTTAATATGATATCCTACAAAATTTGGAATTTCAGAGTCATCTTTTGTTCCAGTATAATGCCAAACAGAACTGATTTTTTACCTATGTGGATGAAACTATTACTTAATTATGTTTATAATTGGATCAGATTAATAGTCTTTTTTGGAACTTGACTTCTGTATTTTTAGCATGATGGAGTCAGAGTAGTCAGTGTGAATAATAAGTGAGGATTAGTTTTTGAAGCTGGATCACATGAATATATAACTCTGTACCAGGCCAACTAGAGTTCAGATTCATTAAGGTGAAGAATTATTCTCCATTAATATCATTTGCTTAATGTGTGTTCTTCTGTGTCTGCTTGTATTCTCATTAGCCAGTCCTGGGACCTTCAGGAGTGGGAGAGAGCAATTACTCTCTTGAGCCACCTCAACTCCCTGTTCTGCTACTTCTTCTTATTTTCTCTCCTCTGTGTCTCTTGTTGCATCATCTTGCTGTGCCAGCTCTCAGCATTGGCTAGCACTCCTGCACGGGGTGGCTTTCCCATGCCAGTGTCATTCCCATGCAGGGGGGCACTCCTGCATGGGGCAGAATTCCAGCATGGGCTAGCACTCTGCATGGGCCAGCTCACCATGTGGGCCAGCTTGCCCTCACCAGGAGGCCCTGGGCATCGAACCCTGGACTTCCTGTATGGTAGACAGGAGCCCAGTTGGTTGAGCTACATCCGTTTCCCTTAAGCTCTAATTTAGGGAAAATAAGAGACCCAAGGGAAGCTAATAAAAGTATGTTATCTATATTTTCCCTGTCTCAAAGTATCAACTAATATCCCATGGGTCACTACTCTAAGAGGAGCTGTGAACTGAACCAGATATCTTGCACATTCAAGGCTGAAACTCCTCCACTAAACCAAACCTTCCTTCAGAGTCAACCTGCTCCTCAAAAAAAAGTCCCCTTCCAGGGGCAGGATAGACTCTTTGCAATTGAATAAACTGATTAGGAATCTGCCCTTTCCCCTTTCTCCATTTCTCACTTCCCTCTTTCCCAGGGCAGCAGGAAGCCCGTGTGAGAGCTCCCCTCAGAAACTCAAATAGGACCCTGGTGAACCAAATCACCACAGAAAATAATGAGTCAATCTCTTTGAGAGAGAGCACCCACACCTTGCCTGGAACCCAAAATATGCTCTTGGAAGCCTACCAAGCACTTCCTATTGTCGCCCTCCCTTAGGTGTGTTGCACAGGATTAGTTAATTACCTGGCTCCACCTTCTCCCAGAGGTAGCCCACAGTGGTTAGGTAAATTGGAGTGCCTCTGCAGATTCACTTCTCCTCTCTTCCTGGTTTCTCAAGTGAGCTGGTATGCTCCTCAAAGCTCAAAAAGGGGGCATCCAACAATTGAACCCGCACTTGTAAACCCCTCTCCACCCTTCACCAGGCCCTCCCACTCTTGGAGTTTTTCTCCTCTGGCTGTGTGAAGGCGAGGTTCAGGCAAAGCTGTGGCTTCTTGCCCTGGGGGATGGGCAGAAACCCGTGATTTTACCTTGAGCTATAACTCTTCTTGTTCTGCTCTTTCTGGATTGATATCTAGCAGCCTCCTGCTTTGTGGGTCTGCAAAACAGCTCACTCAGGCAGGATTTTGTCCCCACTCAGCCATTATTTTGTAAGAGCGATGATATGGTTCTCTTACTCTGATGCCATCTTGACCTGCCCTACTACTTGCGTTTTAAAGATGAGGATATACGGTTCACAAAGTTTGTTTCCCAGAGTCAAAATAAACTTTAATAAAACCTCATTTTCCCTTCCCAAATTCACAAACTGATGTACCTGTGAATGTTTCCCAGAGTTGCTAAAGTGGTCTAGAGGTAATGTTTTTTTAATGTAACATTTTGTGTGATCTATGTGTCCTTTAAAAATAAATAAAAAACGTATTTAAAAAAAAGAGATAATGGCTAAGAACATTCCAAAATTGTTGAATAACATTAATCCTTGGATCCACCAAGGCCATTGTGTTCCATGCAAGATAAATGAAATAAAAACCACTCCTAGACACATCATAGTGACTCTGCACAATACCAGTGAAAACAAGATGATTTTATGAGCACTAAAGAGAAAGCTGAAAAGTGACTTCTCAGTGATACCAATGAAAGCTACAAAACAGTAGAATAGTATCTTCAATGTGCTAAGCTCCAAATGTGTTCATAGATTGCAATGAATGTACCACACTAATGAAAGTTGTTAATGTGGAGAAGGGTGGGAGGTATGAGGAGTGGAGCATATGGGAATCCCTTATATTTCTGTGTGTAGCATTTTGTGTAATCTAAGTATCTTTTAAATATATATATATTTTTAAAAAGAGTAAATGACTATCAACCTAGAATCCTATACCCAGCAGTTTTTCTAGAATGAGGGTAAAATTAAGAATATTTCCAGAAAATAAAACCTCAGAGTTTGCCAGTAAAGACCTTCACTAAAGGAAACTCTTCAGGCAGAAGAAAAGAGATCTCTGATGGAAGGTCTGAGACATGAGAAGGAATGATAAATGAAAATAATTGTACATATGTACGTAAATGCACCGACACTATACATCAGTAAAAATAAGATTTGCTATGATCTTTTTAAGGACAAAATGCTTGGTTGGAAAAGGGAGTATGATCAGCATTGGGTGAAATTCTTATATAGTTTGGGAAGAAAGTAATATTTTATTTCTTTTCTGGGCTCTGGGTGCGTAGTTGCTCATTTTATTATTTTTATTTAATGTTTTTATTAATATTTACACATACTGCTTTATATGTATGACATATTTCATAGTACAGAAATGAAAAAATAAAAAATAAGGAAAGAGCTTGCTTACCATCTCTACTACCTCTAGCTCCATAATGTTAAACAGATTATTTAACCCCTTTATGGTAGCTTGGATTATGTTCTTTTTAGTTAAGGTATGGCCCAACTGAATGAGGGTGGGTCTTATTGGAGGCTTTATAAAGAGCCAGAAGCTGGAAGTCAGTGAGAACCAGAAGAACAGGAAGGAAGGAAGACATTTCCATGTGACGGTAAAGTCGAGGGACCTAAAGGATTGCCTGCAGCCAACACCGGAACGATGCAGTCTTCATGGAGAAAGCAAGCCTTGCCAATATCTAGATTTTGGATTCTACTAGCTTCAAAACTGTGAGCCAATAAATTCCTGTTGTTTAAGCCAGAATAATTTTGTGGTTTTTGTGATAGCAGCTTGCACAAACCAGGACACCCTCTGAGTCTGTTTCTTCGTCTAACAGGCATAATGATATTATCTATTTCATAAAGCCTTTAAAGCCTTTGTCCACACAAAGACTTATATACATGCATGTTCACTGCAACTTTAATTGTTAGGAGCTGAAACACAAGTGTCCATTTACAATTATCTCCATTTGGAAAAAGGAGTGCATATTGATAAACACAACATGTATGTGGATAAACTATATGTAATAGAATAATAGCAGGAAAAGGGACTGAACTCTTCCATTTATATAACATTTTTGAAATGATAACATTTTACAAATGGAGAACAGATTAGTGGTTGCCTTGGGTTGTGGATCTAGAGGCTGGTGCAGGAGAGAGTTGGGTGTGGTTATAGAAGTGCAATAAGAGGAATCCTTGTGGTATTAGAGCTGATCAGTATCTTGACTGTGGTGGTGGATAATGAATAAACCTACACAGGTTCATCACCTGAATAGAAATTTAATGGACACACACACACACACATACACACATGAGTAAAAGTAAATCTTGGGAAATCTGAATAAGATCTGTGTATTGTATCATTGTCAATATCCTTTTTTTTTTTCCTTTTTTTTTTAATTGACTTTGTAATAATATTACATTAAAAATATATATGTGAGGTCCCATTCAACCCCACCCCCCCACCCCACCTCTCCCCCCCCCAGCAACACTCGTTCCCATCATCATGACACATCCATTGGATTTGGTAAGTACATCTTTGGGCACCTCTGCACCTCATAGTCAATGGTCCACATCATGGCCCATACTCTCCCCCATTCCATCCATTGGGCCCTGTGAGGATTTACAATGTCCGGTGATTGCCTCTGAAGCACCATCCAGGGCAGCTCCATGTCCCAAAGACGCCTCCACCTCTCATCTCTTCCTGCCTTTCCCCATACCCATCAGCCACCATGTCCACTTTTCCCAATCCAATGCCACCTCTTCTATGTGGACATTGGATTGGTTGTGTCCATTGTCAATATCCTTGTTATTATAATTTTCTGTGGTTTTTCAAACATTACCATTGGAGGAAATTGGTCAAGTGTACAAGGGATTGCTCTGTATTATTTCTTACAACTGCATTCAAACCAATAATTATCTCCATAAACAAAGGAATGTGCTAATAAAACAATCACATGAATTACTCTCAAAATATTACACTGAATGAAAGAAGTCAGACCAAAAAATAAAAGAGTACATATATATAATTCCATTTATATAAAATTCTAGAAAATGCAAACTAATCTGTAGTAACAAAGAATGGTGAGGCAGGATTGGGAGAATGGGGAGAAGTGGAAGAGCAGTATTATAAAGGGCATAAGTAAACTTTGGAGGATGATGGATATGTTCATTATCTTGATTGTGGTAACGGTTTCATGAGTGTATATATATGTCAAAACTTAGTAAGTGGTTCACTTTAAATGTGTAGTTTTTTGCATGTCAGTTATACCTTAATAAAGCTGTTAAGGGAAGTGCATGTGGCTCAACCGATAGAGTATCCACCTACCATATAGGAGGTCCAGGGTTTGGTACCCAGGGCCTCCTGCCTGGTGTGGTGAGCTGGCCCACGTGCAGTGCTGCCACACACAAGGAGTACCGTGCCACACGGGTGTCCCCCGCATAGGGGAGCCCCATGTGCAAGAAGTGCACCCCCGAAAGGAGAGCCACCCCACGCAACAAAAGCGTGCCCAAGAGTGGTGCTGCACACACAGAGAGCCGACACAGTAAGATGATGCAACAAAAAGAGACACAGATTCCTGTGCTGCCTGACGAGAATGCAAGTGGACACAGAAGAACACACCGCGAATGAATAGAGAGAGTAGACGAGGGGTGGGTGGATGGGGAGAGAAATAAATAAAAAGTAAATCTAAAAAAAAAAAAAAGCTGTTAAAATGATACCTATTTTTTAGAATTATTTTAGGATTAATTGAAAATTATGCATATAAAGCATATAGCACAGTGCCCAGTGTCATTGCAAATAATAGCTATTAATATTAGCACCTTTATTATTATTATAAAAAGCACCATTGATTTAAAAATTTATAATCCTAATATTGGGAATGATTTTTATTATAATAATAGAAATAATAAAACTGATAATACAAGTGTAGCAGTTTGACATAGCAGTGAATTCTAAAAATAGATATTGGGGGTGGCAGACTTGGCCCAGTGGTTAGGGCGTCCGTCTACCACATGGGAGGTCTGCAGTTCAAACCCCCGGCCTCCTTGACCCATGTGGAGCTGGCGCATGCGCATTTCTGATGCGTGCAAGGAGTGCTGTGCCACGCAGGGGTGTCCCCCACATAGAGGAGCCCCACGCGTAAGGAGTGTGCCCCGTAAGGAGAGCCGCCCAGCACAAAAGAAAGTGCAGCCTGCCCAGGAGTGGTGCTGCACACACAGAGAGCTGACACAACAAGATGACGCAACAAAAAGAAACACAGATTCCTGTGCTGCTGACAACAACAAGTGGACAAAGAAGATGTAGCAAATAGACACAGAGAACAGACAAAGGGGGGGGAGGGGAGAGAAATAAATAAAATAAACAAATCTTTAAAAAAATAAAAAATAAAAATAGATATTGGATTATGTTTATAAACTGATGTGAACCTGGGCATGATTAAGTTATGATTAGGGCTTTGACTGGGCCATGTCATTAGGGCGTCCCCACCAAGTGGGGGGGACTCACAGATAAAAGGCATGACAAAGGACAGAGTTGGAGCTTTTTGATGCTGGAGGGTTTTTGATGTTGGAGTTTGATGCTGAAGCCTTAAGCTGGAGCCTTGGAAATTAAGCTCAAAGAGGAACCCTGAGCCCAGGAAGAAGCAAGCCCTGGGAAGAAAGGAAACTTGAACCCAGAGAGAAGCAAGTAAGACCCTGGAAGGGATGAACCCAGGAAACCTGAACCCTCGCAGCCATCAGCAGCCCTCTTGCTCCAAAACGTGAATAGAAACTTTGGTGAGGGAAGTAACTTATGCTTTATGGCCTGGTATCTGTAAGCTTCTACCCCAAATAAATACCCTTTATAAACCAACCAATTTTGGGCATTTTGCATCAGCACCCCTTTGGCTGATTAATACAGCAAGTAAATTAAGTAGTTATGCTACTTCAGTCCCTTCATAAATTAAGATCTGTATAGGTAAAAAAGTAATCATGCAGAAAGCTATGTACCACAATATCTAAGATGATCATCATAAAACCTGATCAAATATGTCTTCTTACTTAGGCTCATAATAAATTGGAATTTTTATATAATCTTTCAATTCTTCAAAATATTATCAAATGCATTAATTTAGTAATTAAAAATGGTCAAAGAATATAATGGTTCCTTCTCCTACTAAATATTGAATAATCTTAACTTCTCAATATTTCCAAAGATTGAAATATATCATTTATGAGATTCAGTATTTTAGATTTTTCCAAATATTAGCATCTTGGAGACAAAATATTAGATATAACTTCATTTCCCTTTTTTTCCCCCTAATGCATGAAAATATATTTAGGCTAAGGAATTTCCACTGTTTATCAGATTTTTGTCTCTTTTGTCCTGTGGACTATTTCTGACTATTTGCTCTTTGGTTGTTTTTTTTTAAGGGCCAAGAACTCAAGAGGCTAACAGTCAAAATTCAGTTACAGATTTTAAAAAGATGCTCTCTATTGAAGAAGAAAGCCTTGTGATTAATCAGTTAAAGGCAGAGAGGTGGAAACAAGCAGGACTAAATCTAACAAGGACTGAAACTTTGGAACATCTAAATACAGATTTGTGTCATGATTATCTATCTTCTAATGATACTAAAATGGAAGTATTTTCACCTATAAAATTGCTTCAATTTGAATGTAAGTACATAATAGTAATGATCACTTGTGTGAACATTTTCAGAATGAGAAAATGTTAGATATTGGGTTTCCACTAGATGATTGGGAAAGTAAAACTTACTAAGTTGAATATTTGAAACTGACTCTGGTTCTGCCAAAATTTACGATTTTGTACCTCTCTAAACCTTATTTACTTCCTTATAAAAAGGAGTTTGGCTAGCTTATCTCTAAAATCATTTTATGCCCTAAACTTCTGTAGTCTGTTTTTACATTTCTAGTCATTTTCAACCAAATGATTAATTGCTGGCTGAGTTTCTGTTCATATCAGCATAGTAACAAAACCAGCATTTTTCATTCTTATTTTTTTCCCTGACAGCTGAACTTTGAGTGTTCAAAAACATCTAGCAATCTCTCTTCAATATTAGAATTTCTTCCTTTGTTATGAAAAGTTTAGTAATTTAGCATTAATTTAGATAAAATTTAAGAAATCGAAAATGTCTTTTGAGTATCTGACTTTTGAGTTATTTCGGCTATTATGTATGCCATTATAATGAATGGAACATCCTTGGCTTGAATTATACCTTTTTGTTTTTAATTAGTTTTTGCAATAACTAACTTAGATTTTAAAGTAGTTTGGACTGTTTACATTTAGCTTATTATAGAGTAATAAATATATTTAAAAGTGAATTTTTAAATTATATATGTTGGGAGGATGATCTGAGTAGATATTATAATAGAGTAATATAACTGATAATACAGGTAATAATACTAAGAAGATGTGCTACTTCAGTTCCTTCATAAATTAAGATATATCCCTTTTTAGGGTAAAAAGTAATCAAGGCTATTTCTCTGTACCATAATATCTAAGATGATAGCAATAGTCTTAGAAATTGGGGTGAAAATTTTAACTAGCAAGAAATGTTTCCAAGACAGAAGGCATAGAAGGTTTTGAATGTGAAAGGAAGGAGAATAGGTAAGCAAATTATATAAGGCAAATGCACATTCACAGTCTATCCTAAGGTCTAGATGGTTATCCATTCTAGAATAAAAATAAGAATTTTAGAACAGATTAGGTCAGATTACTAGACAAAGAAAAGGGAAAAGAAGATTTAAGGGTCTGTAAATATCCAGATAATTTATTAAATTTATGCAAAGCTTTTATTATGATATGTAACTATTTTGAGGTTAAAATAAAGCTTATAATTCACATTGATATACAGTAAACCTAACAATGTAATTCTGAAGTTTAAAATGCAATAACTGTATCTGGAACGCATAGTCAAGTTGTCAGGTAGGAGTTGTTAGAGAACAATAGAGGAAAATAATTAGAGAGAAATGAAAGTATAAATACTTTCTGTTTACCTGCTAAACATACCAGTATAGCTCAAGATATTATCTCAGATGTTACAAATTGATAGTACTCAGGTCCTGTTCAGCTTATAAATTATTAGCACATTTGGTTGGTTTAATTATTTACCAAAATTTTAAATTTGGTAGATTTCACATAAATGATTTGTTTTGTGAGCTTATCTTTAAAATGACAAAAACTGGACTCACATGGTTACAATTGACTGAGCCTGATAGCAGCTCACCATTTAAAGAGAGCATGCAATCTTTAGTTTACCCTAATTCCCTGCACACCACAAACTGATGTCAGGTATTAGTTGGCATTTATCATTAGTCTAACATTTTTGTTTTATGTAGAGTTAAGAGGAAAATAAAAATATTTCTTATACCCATATCTCCAATAAAACAAAAACAAACATGCAATATATAGACAATACTTTGGAAGAAAAGAATAACAAATCTATCTACCCAAAGATTATGATTTAAACACTAGGTATATACTTCACTCATTTACATTATTTAGTTGGCCCTAGGGACATTTAAGATTTTTTCAAACCAATTTATGATTTACGTATAATAAAATGCACCCATTTTAAGCAGAAGTGTAATGCATTTTGACAAATGTATTTATCCATTAAGCCAGTACCACAAGTAAGATACAGAGTATTTCCATCATACTGAAAAGTTCCCTTGTGCCCCTTTGCTGTCATTCTCCCTTCATCCCTCCCACCATGAGCCTTACCCCATGGCACCAGGCACCCATTGGTCTATTTTCTGTCACTATACATTAGTTTCCCCTGTGCAGACTTTCATTTATGGAATCATTCAGTATGAACTCTTTGTATCTGACTTCTTTCACTAGCATAACATTTTTTGAGATTCATCCGTGATCTATATATTAGCAGTTCATTTCTTTTTGTTGCTGAGGAATTTTTCATTGTCTGGTTGTACCACAGTTTGTTTATTCACTCACTCCCCTGGATTTTTTCCCCAGTTTTTTACTATTTTGAAGAAAACTGCTATGAATATTTGTATACAAGTCTTTTTGAGGGCATATGTTATCCTTTATCTTGGGTAAATATCTACGAGCAGAATTGCTAAGTCTTATGGTAGATGTATGTTTATAAGAAACTGTTAAATTTTTTACCAAAATGGTTGGGACTTATTACATTCTCACTAACATTGTGTGAGAGTTCAAGTTGCTCTCCATCCTTTTCAACACTTATAGTATTGGGAGTCTCAAATTTTAGCCATTCTAATGGATATGTTGTGGTATCTCATTGTAGTTTTAATTTGCCTTTCCCTGGTAACCAATTATGATAAACATCTTTTTTATATGCTTATTGGTCATTGTATACCTTTTTTTAAATTTTTGTAATTGCCTTATTGAACTATGCCATGCAGTTCACCCACTTAAAGTATACAAGTCAAATGGTTTTTAATATATTCACAGAGTTGTGCAATCATCACCACAGTCAATTTTAGAATATTTTCATTGCCCCCAAAAGAAACCCTATGTACCTTATTAGCTGTCCATCTCCGTTCCCTCAGCCCAAGGTAAACACTAATCTACTCTCTGTATAGGTGTGTCTATTCTAGACATTTCATATAGGAGGAATCATATAATATGTAGTTTTTCATGGCTGTTTTTTTTCACTTCACATGTTTAAAGGTTCATTCATGTTCCAACGTATGTATATATTCTTATATGAAGCATTATTCAAATCTTTTACCCACTTTTAATTGAATTGCTTTTTTATATTAAGTTGTAAGAGTTCTTTATATATTTTGGATGCAGTCTTTTGTCAGTTGGATGTATTGCAATTATTTTCTCCTGGTCTGTGGCTTGCATGGTATGTAGCTTTTGGGTCTTGGAATAACTGTTACTTCCAAGACAAGATTTATTGTAAGCCTATTGGCAAATAGGGCTTTTCTGAAATTCCTTCTTTGCTTGGTAACCTATGTCCTGTAATAAGAAAAGGAGGGATTGAATTTTTATACTTTTTTAAAAAGTCATTTTATACAAACCAATGACTGATTTTCAAAGCAGTAAAATACTCCTAAGGATGAAGTTATATTAATAAGAGAACACAATTAAAAGTTAACCTGGGAGTGGATGTGGCTCAAGCGGTTGGGCACCTGTTTCCCACGTGGGAGGTCTCAGGTTTGGTTCCCAGTGGTCCTAAAAACAAAACAACAAGCAAACAAACAAACAAACAAAAAAAACTCAGGGGAGCTGGTGTGGCTCAGTGGTTAAGTGCTGGCTTCCCACATGCAAGCCAAGTTCCCAGGTTCAATACCTGGCCCTGGGACCTAAAAAAGAAAAAAAAAAGTAACCTAATGGAACACTCATTTCAGCGTGGAAGTCATTTGAGTATTTTGTTGTTGTTTTCTGTTTTCAGCATCGCTAGAACATAAAAGTTGTTCTTCACCTATTATACTTATTAATGAAAAATCTACAAATGATCATTTAACGCTAACACAAAAGAACCCATCTATGGCAAAAGAAGTACCAGATCTGTGTTTACCTGATAAATGTATCTCTGTTAAAAGACCAGCTAAAGAAGAAAAAACAGAGAATGATCCAAAATTCCTTCATGGAATAATCCAAAAGAAAGAAAACAAAGATCATTTTGAAATTGACTATACAGAGCCATCTATTGAATCATGTTCTTCAGGAACTGAAAAAGCATCTTTGGAACATGGTGAAAAAACAGAGAATGATTTGGACCTTTTGAGCGACTTTATTATGCTACGAAATAAATATAAAACTTGCTCCTCAAAGACCGAAGTCACAAATTGTAATAAAAAAGATGGTGAGTAATTCAATAACATTTTGGTATAGATATAGCTTCAAGGACTAAATGAATAATTTATTATAGAAGGCAAAGAAATAAAACTTATGGATAGAATTATTAATTTTCATATTCAAAGAAAATATCATTGGTTCATGAGTCTTGATGTATATGGAGGTAGAAATAGAGATAGAGAAAGAGATCTGTACTGTCCATACTGTTAAAAGTGGTATAATAAAAACCACTATTTGTGAAATTTAGATATTTAGAAATTTAGATATCTCTATTGTGAAATAGAGATAAAGAGATCTGTACTGTCCATACTGTTAAAAGTGGTATAATAAAAACCACTATTTGTGAAATTTACTTCCTATAACTTGGACATACAGATTCATAGTGTAATATTTCTAACTTTTATTGTTCATTCTGCCATTCTATTTTCTCTTTTAGATGACAGTTGTGTCTCAGTATTTTAACTTATATTTTAATGTGTACTTAAGGAGTTTCTCCATGATCAAAATAATTAAATAAGCCCACTTAATTGCTTATTACTCTTTTTAATCTACCAAAGAATTGCTGTTTGAAAATATTGTTTTACTCCTTATACTTACATCATATGTGGAAGAATGTCACATCCTTTCACTTCTGGTAAAGAATAGTCTTTCTAGAATAAGTTTGACATACTCTGATGAAATAAATGCACACATATTTACATATGAAACTTACAGCATACTTAGGTCTTACTATCATAAATATTATCAGGGTACACAAGATCTTCACGCCTTTATGTCATGATAGTTGCATATAGTTTTACAATAAGTGTGACAGCCTTTTCTAGATCTACTTAAAGTTACATTACTTTGTCAATCAGTGCATTTTTCAGTGAACAATTCCACAAAAATCACAATAGTATTTAAAGATTCATGAACTTTGTGATTCTTTTTATTTATATATGTTCACCATAAAACTGCTTTTTATGTAACAGTTAGAGCCCTTTATAACTTATATTGCTAGGTGACAATCCTATATGTAACAGAGATCTCTCTAACCAATATTTGCACTATAATTAATAGCATAACTTCTGCATAAAAGAATGAGCAAAATTATAAAGAATTATGTTACCATGATAGAAAAAGAAATTTTTTAAAGACTTATTATTGTTTTCAGATCTGTTAGTGTTTTCAGTTTCTATTCATATTTGGAGTGAAAAAAAGAATCCTCTCTAAAATTGTCACTGACATCCTTTTCTGATTGCCTTACTGGCATTTATGGCTTGTAATAGAGTATGTTGACACCAGAAAATGAGAGAAACTAGCAGAGAAAGCAAAAAAGATAGATTGTTTCCTTATGGGAAAATAGCCATTAATTCACTAAATAATTGTTATTGCTTATGAATGTTATGAATGTAAATGAATGTTAATGTTGGGGTGGGGGATACTTCTTTACCCATGTCTCCTCAATTAGTGGTACATTCCTTTGTAACACTTTGCCCTTTTATGCGTTCTACCCAGGGGAGGTGGAATGAATTAAGTGAATGGTAAATTTGGAAAGAATAAATTGGGCATAAGTTTGTGGGAATGAATTGTCCACAAGGAACAGGCATTGTTTTTTGGGCCTCCTTTCCTCCCCCACTAGTGGAATCCTGTCCCAGTCCCACATAATCTGTGACTGAAGGTGTGTCATCTAATTCTAGTGTTTAGTTAGCAGACTCACTTCACCCTCAAACTAAGTTCCATTCTTCAACTTAGCCTTTATTAGTAATAGAGGTAACACTTGGTATACATTCTACTGCTTGTCTTGCTTTACTCATTCAGGGGCAAGAATGTTCAACTTGTTAGGATTCTTCAGAAACTCCCAATAATTAATATTATTTGATCACTTTTTTCTAGTTATTTTTAGTACATTAAAAGTATTATTTGAAAATAACAATCTACTTGAGAATATTTACTCCATTTTTGTATATTATACTATGTATTTAAATCTCATATATTTAAAATTTTAAACTGGTAATGTGTTTCTAAAATTATTGTCTTATAATCACATTATTAAAGGATGACATTACTACCTAATGTAGCTAGAATAATACTTATGTGTGTGTATATTTGTGAGAGTTTATACATATATAAATATATTTACTTTTTTTTTTACATTATTTTCTTTATTAGAGAAGTTGTGAGTTTACAGAACAATCATGTATAAAATACAAGATCCCCATTTACCACCTACTACCAACACCTTGCATTGGTGTGGAACATTTGTTACATTTGATGATAGCATATTTTTATAATTGTGCTATTAATTAAAGTCCATGGATTAACATAGCGTTCACTGATTGTGTAGTATAGTTCCATGGATTTTTTTAAAAATTGTATTCTGTTACCATATATACAATCTAACTTTTCCCTTTTAATCATATTCAGATTTATATATTTCAGTGTTGTTGATTGTGTTCACAATGTGATACAATCACCACCATCCATTACCAATACATTTCTACCTTTCTAAATAGGAAACCTGTAAATTTTAAGACTTAAATTCCCATTCCCTTTCCCCACTCTGTCCCCTGGTAACCTATATTCTAGATTTTGACTCTGAGTTTTTATATTCTAATTGTTTTGATCAGTGAGATAATACTATATTTGTCCTTTTGTGTCTGGCTTATTTCACTCACCATGATGTCTTCAAGGTTCATCCATAACGTCATATTCCTTTTTACAGCTGAATAATATTCCATTGTATGTATATACCATTTTATTTATCTATTCATTGGTTAATGGACAGTTGGGCCACTTCCATCCCTTGGTAATTGCAAATAATGCTGCCATGAACATTGGTGTAAAAATATCTGTTCAAGCCCCTGCTTTCAGTTCTTTTGGGTATATACCTATTAGTAGGTTTGCTGGGTCATATGGTAGTTCTATACTTGGCTCTCTGAGAAACTACAAAAATGTCTTCCTCAGTGACTGCACCATTTTACGTTGCTACCAGAAATGAATGAGTGTTCCTATTTTCTGCATGCTCTCCAACACGTTATTTTCTTTTTTTTTAAGATTTATTTTATTTCTCCCCTCCTGCCCCCCACCCCCATTGTCTGCTCTCTGTGTCCATTAGCTGTGTGTTCTTCTGTGTCTGCTTATATTCTCATTAGATGGCTCTGGGAACCGATTCTGGCACCTTCTGAATTGGGAGAGAGGCTATTACTCTCTTGAGCCACCTCTGCTCCCTCTTCTACTACATCTTCTTATTTTCTCTTCTCTCTGTGTCTTGTTGTGTCATCTTGCTGTGCCAGCTCTCCATCCTGGATGGCACTCCTGCACAGGGAGGCTTTCTTGTGTGGAACAGCATTCCCATGCAGGGTGGCACTCCTGCGTAAGGTGACATTTCCGCATGGGCCGGCACTCCGCGTGAGCCATCTTACTCTCACCAGGAGGCCCTGGGCATCAAACCCTGGACCTGTTATATGGTAGGTGTGAGCCCAATTTGTTGAGCCACATCTTGTTTTCCTATTTTCTATTTTTTTAAATAGCAGCATTCTAATGGGTGCAAAATGGTATCTCATTGTGGTTTTGATTTGCATTTCCCTGATGACTAATGAGGTTGAACATCTTTTCCTGTACATTTTGGCCATTCATATATTTTCTTTGGGGGATGTCTGTTTAAAGTCTTTTGCCAATTTTTAAATTGGGTTTTCTTTTTGTTGTTAAGTTGAAGGATTTCTTTACATGTACTGGATATTAATCCTTTATCAGATACATGGTTTCCAAATATTTTCTCTCATTATGTAGGTTGCCTTTTTCCCTTCATGATAAAGTCCTTTGAGGAACAAAAGGTTTTTTTTTAAATTTTGATGAGATCCCATTTATCTATTTTTCTTTTGTTGCTTGTGCATCAGGTGTTGAGTCTAAGAAACCATTGCCTAACACAAAGTCCTGAAGATGCTTCCCTATATTTTCTTCTAGGGGTTTTGTAATTCTCACTCTTATATTTAGCTCTTTGATCCATTTGGAGTTGATTTTTATATATGATCATCCTCCTTTTATTAGCAAATGGAAACCCAATTTTCCCATAACCATTTGTTGAAGGACACTATTATTCCCCAATTGAGTGGTCTTTGCAACCTTGTAAAAATTCATTTGGCCATAAATGTGTTGTCTTCTAAGCTCTCAGTTCTGTTCCATTGATCTCTATGTCTGTCCTTGTGACAAAAGTTTTAGCTGTTCAGGGCCCCTTACCCTTCCATATAAATTTGATGATTTCTGCAAAGAATGTCATTGGAATTTTGATTGGGATTGTATTGAATCTATAAATTGCTTGGGGGTAGTTGGGGTATCTTAATGTAATTTGGTATTCCATCCATGAACATGGAATATCCTCCTATTTATTTAGGTCTTCTTTAATTTCTTTTAGCTGTGTTTTGTAGTTTTCCATGTACAAGTTCCTTACATCCTTGCTTAGATTTATCCCTAGGTATTTGATTCTTTTAGTTGCTATTGTGATTGGAATTTTTTAATTTATTTCCTCTTTGGATTGTTCATTACTTGTTTGGGGTGTTGATCATGTATTCTTCCACTTTGCTGAATTCATTTATTAGCTCTAGGGACTATGTTGTGGAGTTTTCAGGATTTTCTGTGTATAAGATCATATCAACTGCAAATAAGGAAAGTTTTACTTATTCCTGTCCAATTTGGATGCCTTTGCTTCTTTCTCTTGCCTAACTGTTCTGGCAAGAACTTCCAGTACAATGTTGAAAAACAGTGGTGACAGAGGACATCCTTGTGCAGTTCCTAATCTCAGAGGGAAAGCTTTCAGTATTTCCCCATTAAGGAGAATGTTAGCTGTGGCCTTTTTGTATATGCTGCTCATCATGTTAAGAAAGTTTCCTTCTATTCCTAGTTTTTTTTTATCAAGAAAGGGTGCTGTCAAATGCCTTTTCTGCATCAACTGAAATGATTGTGTGTGTGTTTTCCCCTTCATTCTGTTAAAGTGGTGTATTACATTTAATTGATTTTATTATGTAGAACCAACCTTGCATGCCAGGTGTAAGTCCCACTTGAATATGGTATATAATTCTTTTAATATGCTTTTGGATTCAGTTTGCTAGTATTTTATTGAGGAGTTTTGCATCTATATTCTTAAGACATATTGGTCTGTACTTTCTTTTCTCGTGGTATCTTTATCTGGCTTTAGTATGAGATGTTTGCCTTGTAGAATGAGTTGGGGGGTGTTCCCTCCTCTTCAATTTTTTAGAAGAGTTTGAGGAAAATTGGAGTTAAATTTTATAGGAATGTTTGGTAGAATTCCTTGGGAAGCCATCTACTCCTAGGCTTTTCTTTGTTGGGAGGTTTTTGATTACTGACTTAATCCCTTTACTAGTAATTGGTTTGTTGAGATCATATATTTTCATCTTGAGTCAATGTAGTTAGTTTGTGTGAGTCTAAGAATTTGTCCATTTCATCTAGGTTATCTAATTTATTGGCATACTGTTGTTCATAATATCTGCTTATGGTCCTTTCTGTTTCAGCAGAGACCACAGTAATGTCCCCATTTCACTTCTGATTTTTGTTTCTCATATCTTCTCTTTTTTTGTCAGTCTAGGTAAAAGTTTATCAATTTTTTTTTCCATGTGGTACTGGAGATTGAATCCACACCTTGTACATGGGAAGCAGGAGCTCAACCACTGAGCTACATCCACTCCCCAATGACAGTTGTTGTTTTCATTTGTTTCCTTGTTTTGTTTTTAGGAGGTCCTGGGGATCAAACCCAGGACTGGGAAGCAGGTGCTCAACCACTTGAGTTACATCCACTCGCCTAGTTTATCAATTTTTTGATGTTTTCAAAGAATCAACTTTAGATTTTGTTGATTCTCTCTATTGTTTTTTGTTTTGTTTTGTTTTCTATTTCATTTATCTCAATTTTAATGTTTGTTGTTTCCTTCCTTCTGCTCCCTTGGGTTTAGTTTGCTCATCTTTTTCTAGTTCTTCCAGTTTCAAGGTTAAGTCTCTGATTTGAAGTCTTTTTTCTTTTGCGATGTAAGTATTTAGAGCTATAAATTTCCCTTTTAGCATTGCCCTTGCTATATCCCATAAGTTTTAGTATGTTGGATTTCATTTTCTTTGGTCTCCAGATATTTTCTAATTTCCTTTGTGATTTCCTCTTTAATCATTGGTTGTTTAAGATATGTTGTTTAATTTCCACATATTTGTGAATTTTCCTTTTCTCCCTCTTTTTTACTTCTAACATCATTCCACCTTGGTCAAAAAAGATATATTGTATGATGACAATATTTTTTAACTTGTTGAGACTTGTTTTGTGACCCAGCATATCATTGATTGACCCAAATGATCATTGTTTTCTGGAGAATGATCTTTGTGCTCTCAAAAAAGACTATGTATTCTGTTTTTGTTGGGTGCAGTATGCGATATATTTTTTAGGTCTAGTGGTTTAATATAACACACAAGTCCTGAACTTCCTTATTGATCTTCTGACCAGATGTTCAATCCATTTTTGGGAGTAGTGTGTTAAAGTATCTTACTGTTAATGTAGGACCATCAGTTTCTCCCTTCAATCTGTCTGTATTTGCTTCATGTACTTTGGGGCTCTGCTGTTAGGTGCATATATTTTTATAATTGTTACATCTTCCTGTCAAATTGTCCCCTTTATTAGTATGTTTACTACAGTATGTAATGAACATCTTTGTACCTCATAACTGTTTTGAACTTAAAGTCTGTTTTGTCTTATATTAATATAGCCACTCCAGCTGTCTTTTGGTTACTACTTGCATGGTATATTTTTTTTACCCTCCTTTCACCCTCAACCTATTTGTGTCTTTAACTTTAAGGTAAGTCTCTTGTAAACAGCGTATAATTGGGTTATGCTTTTTTATCCATTTCTGCTGATCTCTGCCTTTTGTCTGGAGAGTTTACTCCATCTACATTTAAACTCACTACTGATAATACAGGTCCTTCTTTTATCATTTTGCTGTTTAGCCTTTGTAAGTCTCATACTTTTTTATCCTTCACTTCTGTTAAAGCCTACTTTTATATTTATTTGCTTTTTTTTTGCATTGTACCATATGGAGTGTCTTCTCATTTCTATCTCAATGTATTTTTCATGTGTTTTCCTTGTGGTTACCATAGGAAATTTAACACCTAAAAATATAACAATTGTGTTTGATTTGATATAACTTAACTCCAATTGCATGCGCACATATTTTTCCTATACCTGTGTCCCCCATCTATGTTTTGTACTAGTTACCACTTATATCTTTGTACATTGTATGTCCAAAACCTAAAATTATCATTACTTTTTATGCATTTGCATTTTAGCACCTGTAAGAAGTAAGAAGTGGAGTTCATACCGAATAACACAATATAATAATACTGGCATTTATAATTACCCAAATGGTTACCTCCTTTACTGCAGGTCTTTATTTCTTTATGTTGCTCTGAACCACTATCTAGTGTCCTTACCTGTCAGTCTGAAGAATTTCTTTAGCATTCCTTCTAAGGCTGGTCTAGTGATGATGAACTCCTTCAGCTTTTGTTTATCTGAGAATGTATTCATTTCCCCCTCATTTTTGAAAGATATTCTCAGCAGATATAAAATTATTGGCTGGCACTTGTTTTCCTATAGCACTTTTAAGTATTTCAACACACTGCCTTCTTACCTTTATGGTTTATGATGAGAAATCAGCATTCAATCTAATTGGGACTCCCTTGTAGGTAACATGTTACTTTTCTCTTGCAGCTTTCATAACTCTTTTCTTGTCTTTTTCATTTGATAAATTAATCAGTATATGTTGGAGTATTTTTCTTCATGTTTATCCTGTTTGGTGTTCTCTGAGCTTCTTGAGTATATGCATTCATGTCTTCTGGTAATTTGGGGAAGTTCCCTGTCATTATTTGACTATTCCTTCTTCCCTCTTCTCTCTTTCTTCCCTTCTGGGACTCCCATAACATCTATTTGTGCACTTGATGTTGTCCCATAGATATCTCAAGCTATTATTGCTTTTAGTAATTCTTTTTTTCTTTCTGCTCCTCACCCTGATTCATTTCAAGTATCTTGTCTTCAGGCTCACTAATTCTTCTGCCAGCTTCACTTTTCTCTTGAAACCCTCCAGGGCATTTTTCATTCAGTGATCTTCAACTCTAGTAGTCCTGTTTGGTTCCATTTTAAATTTTCTATCTCTTTACTTAGACTCTCATATTCTTCATTGTTTTCTGGATATCCTTTATTTCTCTCTCTGTACTTTCCTTCATCACCCTGAGCATTTTTAAGATAATTTTTCAAAGACATTTTTCAGTATGTCTACATTCTCAACTTCTTCATTGGTGTGTTCTGTATTTTTATCCTCTTCCTTTGGGTGGGCCATCATTTCCTGTTTCTTTGTTGCTGTTGTACTCTTTTGTTGCACACTTTACATTTTTATATTTTAAAATCTTAACTCTGGTGTTCCAGGAAGATGGCATCAGAGTAGGCAGACAGAGCTCAACTGTCTCACAAAAACTATGGAGAAAGGGCCAAAAGTTGTCTGAGGGCCTGCTTTGGGGGTCAGCAGACCAGGAGGTGCTATACAACTCCCAGGAGGGTGAGGAATAGAGAAACTACACAACTCCCAGTAGGGTAAGGAATAAAGAGATGAAGAAACTGAAACAATAAATGTGAGTTACTAAACCCCACAGCAGGCAGGAAGGGCTCCCATCTCCCACCTCAAGACATTAAGCCTGGATAAAGCCCCAGCTCTCTGCAGCCGACTGAGAGGGGTACAAACTTCTTCCTCCCTGTCAGCTGTTACAAGGAAGACAGAAGTGTGTCAGAGGGCTTCTCATTAGTGAATTCAGCCAGCAGAGTCCACTTTGAATCTCAACTCTGGCCAGACCAGAAACACAGGAAAGTGGAGGATGAAAGAAGTACCTCCATGGAAAAGTTCACTATGAGCTCCATCTGCTGGCCAGGCCAGGAAATTGCAAAGAGAAAACCTGCTTTTAGGTCTCTCTTAAGCCCCACCCATGGGAGAATATCTGTATCCAATTAGTGAGTCCCTGGCCCAATATTGATAACTTATACTGGGCAATTTTAAAGACATTGAATAAATTGAACCAAAAATCAAAGAAGAGCTATTAAAAACAAACAAGAAAAAAACAAACAAAAAAAAAACAACTAGGCAATATAGAGAAATTGACCATCAAAGTAAATTCAACAACATATTCAAATGCCTAGACAGCAGCAAAAAATTCTGAGCCATACTAAGGAATAGGAAGAGATGGTCCAACCAAGGGAACAAACCAAGTGTCCTGATGAGATATGGAATTTAAGACAACTAATCAGTGATAATCACACAAATTTCCTAAATTAATTCAAAGAATTGAAGGAAAATATGACTAAAGAGATAAAGGATTTTAAGAAGACACTGGGTGAGCATAAAGAACAATTTGAAAGCCTACAGAGAAAAGTAACAGAACTTATGGAAATGAAAAACAGGATGGATGAGATTAAAAATGCAGTAGAGATGGAGAGCAGATGGCTCAAGTGGTTGAACACCTGCTTCACACATGGGAGATCCTGGGTTGAATTCCTGGTGCCTCCTAAAAAAAAAAAAAAAAAAACAACTCAAGGGAGCTGATGTGGCTCAGTGGTTGAGCACCAGCTTACCGCATACAAGGTCCTGGATTCAATCCCCAGCCCCTTGGTACCTCAAAAAAGAAAAATACATTAGATGCATAAAACAGCAGATTTGAATTGTTTGAAGACAGAATTAGTGATTTTGAGGGCAGAACATCTGAACTGGAAAAGAAAGGACAAAAGAATAGGAAAAAATGGAACAGGGCCTTAGGAAACTGAATGACAATATGAAACACACAAACACACGTTATTGGAGTCCCAGAAGGATATGAGATCAGAAAAGGGGCAAAAAGAATATTTGGGAAGTTATGACCAAAAACTTGCCAACCCTTATGAGAGACATAAACATCAATATCTAAGAAGGATAACACAATCCAAACAGAATAAATCTGATTAGACCTGGACACATACTATTCAGAATGACAAATATCAGAGATAAAAAAAGAGGATTCTGGGAAGTGGATTTGACTCAACTGATAGAGTATCTGTCTACCACATAAGAGGTCCAGGGTTCAAACTCAGGGCCTCCTGACCCATGTGGTGAGCTGGAGCACGTGCAGTGCTGATGTGCGCAAGAAGTGCCGTGCCACACAGGGGTGTCCCCTGCATAGGGAAGCCCCACGCACAAGGAGCGCACCCTTCAAGGACGGCCACCCCACACAAAAAAAGCATAGCCTGCACAGGAGTGGCGCCGGACACATGAAGAGCTGACGCAGCAAGATGATGCAACAAAAAGAGACACAGATTCCCTGTGCCACTGACAAGAATGCAGGCAGACACAGAAGAACACACAGCAAATGGACACAGAGAGCAGACAACAGTGGGGGGGGGCAAGGAGAAAAATAAATTTAAAAAATTAAATATTAAAAAAAAGAGAGAGAAAGGAGTCTGAAAGCAGCAAGAGAAAAGCAGATCATCACATACAAGGGAACCTCAATAAGACTAAGTGCCAAAATCATCAGAAACCATGGAAGTGAGAAGTGGTATAGTGTATTTAAGATACTGAAAGAGAAAAACTCCCATCCAAGAATTCTGTATCCGGCAAAACTGTCCTTCAAAAATAAGGGCGAGTTTAAAGTCTTCACAGGCAAAAACTGCGAGAGCATGTTCCAAAAGATCAGAATTACAAGAAATACTAAAGGGAGTGCTGCAACCTGAAAGGAAAAAACAAGCATGAGAAACTTGGAGAAGAGTGTAGAAATGAAGATTATTAGAAAGGGTAACTTAAAAAGACAGACAATAGTAAGATATGACACCAGAAAACCAAAGGATAAAATGGGTTAGGTAAGTAATGACCTTACAGTAATAACATTGAATGTTAATGGCTTTAACTCCCCAGTCAAAAGACATTGATAGAATGTCTACAAGAGACTCACCTCAGAAGTAAAAACACAACCAGGTTGAAAGTGAAAGGTTGGAAAAATATATTCTATACAAATAGTAGCAAAAAAGAGAGCTTGAATAGCAATACTAACATCAGGAAAAATAGATATAAAATGCAAACTGTTATAAGGGATGAGGAAGTTCATTATATAGTAATAAAAAGAGCATTTCAGTAAGAAGAAATAACTATAATAAATATTTATGCACCTAACCTCTGTGCTCCGATATACTTGAGACACACACTGGCAAAATTGAAGGGAGAAATAGATGTCTCTACAATAATTTATGGAGACACCAATACACCACTCTCAACACTGGATAAATAAATAGAGAGCTCAAATAATATGATAAATGACCTAGACCTAACCAACATTTATAGAGCATTACACCCCAAAACAGCAGAATATACATTCTTTTCAAGCGCTCATGCATCTTTCTCTAGGATAGACTATATATTGGGTCACGACAGGTCTCAATAAATTTAAAAAGATTAAAATTTGCAAAACACCTTCTCTGTTCATAATGAAATGAAGCTGGAAATCAATAATGGAGGGAAAAAGGGAAAATTCATAAATATATCAATATTAAACAACACACTCCTAAATGATCAGTGGGTCAAAGAAGAAATTGTGAGAGAATTCAGTAAATATTTTGAGGTGAATGAAAATGAGAATACAAAATATCAAAACCTATGTGATGGTGGTGGACTTGGCCCAGTGGTTAGGGCGTCTGCCTACCACATGGCAGGTCTGCGGTTCAAACCCTGGGCCTCCTTGACCCGTGTGCCGCGGGCCCATGCGCAGTGCTGATACACGCAAGAAGTATTGTGCAACACAGGGGTGTCCCCTATGTAGGGAAGCCTCACGTGCAAGGAGAGCCGTCCAGTGCCCCGTAAGGAGGGCCGTCCAGTGCGAAAGAAAGTGCAGCCTGCCCAGGAATGGCGCTGCACACACAGAGAGCTGACACAACAAGATGACTCAACAAAAAGAAATACAGATTCCCATGCCGCTGACAACAACAGAAGTGGACAAAGAAGACACAGCAAAATAGACACAGAGAACAGACAATGGGAGGGGAGGGAGAGAAATAAATAAATCTTAAAAAAAAAAACCTATGTGACACCACAAAGACAGTGCTGACAGGGAAATTTATAGACTACATTGTTTATATTAAAAAAGAAAAATATCTAAAATTGAAGTTCTAACTGCACACCTGGAGGAACTAGAAAAAGAACAGCAAACTAATCCCAAACTAAGCCAAAGGAAAGAAATAGTAAAGATCAGAGCAGAAATAAATGACATTGAGAACAAAAAATCAATAGAGTGCAGGAGGAAGTGGCTCAAGCAGTTGGGCACCCAAGTATCACATGGTAGGTCCTGGGTTCAGTTCCTGGTGCCTACTAAAGACGATGAACAAGACAATGAGGAGGGAAGTGGATGTGGCTCAAGTGATAGGCCTCTGCCTACCAAATGGGAGGATTCAGGTTCGATCCCTGGGGCATCCTGGTGAAAACGAAGAGAAAGCATGCCTGTGTGGTGAGCCAGTGCCTGCGTGGCAAGCCAAATGCCTGCACAGTGAGCCGAGTGCCCGTGCAGCAAGCCAAGTGCCTGCACAAATACCCATGTGGCGAGCCGAGTGCCCATGTGAGTGCCCATGTGGTGAGCCAGTGCCCGGACAATGAGCCAGTGCCCAAGCAATGCCACACAAGTGCCCATGCAGCAAACCAAGTGCCCACGGGGTAAGCCAAGTGCCCGCGTTAATTCACATGGTGAGTCAGTGCCTGTGCCCTGAGCCAGTGCCTGCGTGGCTAGCCAAGTGCCCACGCAGCAAGCTGAGTACTGTGTGGTAAGCCTGTGCCTGCACAAGTGAGTCATGCAGCAAGATGTTGACACAACAAAAGAGAGATGGAGGGGAAAGTCAAAGTGAAGTGCAGCAGAGACCAGGATCTGATGTGGCACAATTGACAGGGAACCTCTCTCCATATCAGAGGTCCCCAGGATCAAATCCCAGTGAATTCTAGAGGAGAAAGACAAGAAGAGAAGACAAAAAGAGAAATAGATACAAAGATCACACAGCAAATGGACACAACAAACACAGGGAAGCAGCTGTGGCTCAATCAGTTGGGCTCCTGTCTACTATATGGGAGGCCCTGGGGTCGTGTCCCGAGGCCTCCTTGTGAAGGCAGGCTCATCTGCATGCTGAGGAGAGCTGCTGGCCCAGGCGCCACAGAGTGCTGCCAGCCCGCAAGCACTGCAGAGTGCCACCCGGCCCATAAGTGCCATAGAGTGCCACCCAGCCTGCAAGCACCATGGAGAGCTGACTCAGCAAGGTGGTGCAACAAAAAGGGAGACAAGTAAAAACACAGAAGAGCACACAGTGAGTAGACTCAGAGAGCAGACAACAAGCAAGCCACGGAGGGGGTGGGTGGGATAAATTTTAAAAATAAATAAATACAGACACACAGAAGAAAGCACAGTGGGAAAAAATAAAACAGCAGGGTGGAGGAGGGAGGGGGGAAGGGAAGAAAAAAAAGACAGCTGATGCAACAGGCTGGCATGGCAAGCTGACTCAACAAAATGATGCAGTGAGATGATGCAACAAAGAGATACAACAAAGAGACACAATGAGAACCACAACAAGCAGTAGAGCGGAGGTGGTTCAAGTAATTGGATGCTTCCCCCACATATGGGAGGTCCTGGGTTTGGTTCCCGTGCATCCTAAAAAAGAAAAAGAAGAAGAAAGAGCACACAAGGAACAGACACAGAGGCAGACAGAACAAACAATGGGGGTGGGGAGTGGGGGGAGAGGATGAAAATAAATAAATAAATCTTAAAAAAAAAATAGAATCAACAAAACCAAAATTCAGTTCTTTGAGAAGACCAACAGAATCGACAAACCCTTAGCTAGATTGACAAAGAAAAAAGGGAGAAGACTCAAATAAAATGAGAAATGAGAGGGAGGACATTACTACTGACCCTGAAGAAATAAGAAAGATCATTAGAGGATACTATGAGCAAGTGTATGCAAAAAGGATTAAACAATATAGACAAGATGGACAAGATGCACTGACCCTAAAAGAAATAACCCTCAATGAACCAATCACAAGCAAAAAGAATGAAACAGTCATCAAAAACCTCCCCAAAAGCAAAATCTGTAACATGGGACTCTATAAGATAGTAAAACTTCATGTAAAATATGAGTATAGGTGATCTTGCATATATAAAACTGTTTTTACAAAATACAAATATACTAGAGAGAAGGAAAAAGAATAGCAGCTATGTTTGGCAGGGGAAGCTAGAGAGATTGAGAGGTGATGAGTTTTGTTTGTTTATTTTTGGCTTATTATTATTATTGGAATAATGAGAGTGCTCTAAGAATGATTGAAGTGATGACTGCACAAATATGTGTTTACACCAAATATCATTGGGTGGATTTATGCTTTATTAATACATATCAATAAAAATGATTTGTTAAAAAAAATTAAAACCTGTCAAAGATGAAAAGCCCAGGACCAGAAAGCTTCACAGGTGATTCTACCAGTCATTCAAAGATGACCTAATAACAACTTGCTCAAGCTCTTCCAAAAAACTGATCAGGAAAGAATGCTACCAAACTCATTCTATAAAGCCAACATCACCCTAATAACAAAACCAGACAAACATATCACGAAAAGAGAAAATTACAGACCAATATCTCTATTGAATATAGTTGCAAATGTCCTGAACAAAATACTTGCAAACCAAATCCAAAAGCGCATTAAGAGAATTATACACCACAGTCAAGTGGATTTTATCCCAGGAATGCAAGAGTGGTTCAACACAAGAAAATCAATAGTGTAATAAGCCACATTAATAAATTGAAGAAGAAAAATCACATGATGCTCTTGATTGATGCAGAAAAGGAATTAGACAAAATACAGCATCCTTTCTTGATTAAAAAAAAACAACAACACTTCAAAAAGATAGGAATAGAAGGAAGCTTTCTCAATATGGTAACATACATCAATGAAAAACCTTCAGCTAGCATTGTACTCAATGGTGAAAGATTGAACGTTTTCCTGCTGAGATCAGGAACAGTACAAGGATGCCCACTGTCACCACTGTTATTCAATATTGTGCCAGAAGTTCTAGCTAGCGCGATTAGGCAAGAAAAAGAAAATACAAGGCACGCAAATAGGAAAGAAAGAAATGAAACTGTCACCATTCGATGATGATATGATCCTATATCTAGAAATACCTGGAAGATCCCAGAACAAAGCTACTAGAACTAATAGACATGTTCAGCAAAGTGGCAGGATATAAGATTAATACACAAAATCAATAGCATTTCTATACACTACTGATGTGTAATCTGAGGAGGAAATCAGACCAAATTCCATTTATAATAGCAACTAAAAGAACCAAATATTTGAGATAAACTTAACCAAGACATAAAGGGCTAGAATTCAGAAAACTACAAAACATTGCTAAAAGGAACCAAAGAAGACTTAAATAAATGGAAGGACATTCTGTGTTCATGAATTGGAAGACTACCATAAGATGTCATTTCTAGCCAAACTGATTTACAGGTTCAACACAGTTACAATAAAAATCCCATGGGAAGTGAACTTGGCCCAGTGGTTAGGGCGTCCGTCTACCACATGGGAGGTCCACGGTTCAAACCCCGGGCCTTCTTGACCCTGTGTGGAGCTGGTCCACGCTCAGTGCTGATGAGCACAAGGAGTGCCATGCAGGGGTGTCCCCGCGTAGGGGAACCCCACGTGCAAGGAGTGCACCCCATAAGGAGAGCCGCCCAGCACAAAAGAAAGTGCAGCCTGCCCGGGAATGGCACCGCACACACGGAGAGCTGACACAGCATGATGCAACAACAACAAAAAAGAAACTCAGATTCCCATGCTGCTGACAACAACAGAAGTGGACAAAGAAGAACACACAGCAAACAGACACAGAGAGCAGACAATGGGGGGGGGGGGGCGGGAAATAAAATTTTAAAAAATTATACCTATAAAAAAAATCCCAACAGCTTTTTTTTTGCAGAAATGGAAAAGCCAATTATCAAATTTATTTGCAAAAGTAAGGAACGAAAATGGTCAAAAATTTCCTTAAAAAAGAACAAAGCATTACTTTAAAGCATATCATTTAGCTACAGTGGTAAAAACAGCATGGTACTGGCACAAAGACAGAGTAACTAATGGAACCAAATTGAGAACTCAAAAAATAGACCCTTGCATCTATAGTTAAGTGATTTTTAACAAGGCTGTCAAGCCCTCCCTGCTGGACCAGAACAATCTGTTCTACAAATGATTAAAAAAAAATTATGCTGGGAGAACTGGATAGCCATATCCAAAAGAAAGAAAGAGGACCCTTGTCTCAAACCTTATACAAAAATTAACTCAAAATCAATCAAGGGCCTAAATATAAACATGAAAATCATAAAACTCCTAAAATTAAAATGTAATAAAACATCTTCAAGACCTTGTGATAGGGAAGCGGACTTGGCCCAATGGATAGGGTGTCCCGCCTACCACATGGGAGGTCCGTGGTTCAAACCCCGGGCCTCCTTGACTTGTGTGGAACTGGCCCATGCACAGTGCTGATGCTTGCAAGGAGTGCCGTGCCATGCAGGGGTGTCCCCCGCGTAGGGGAGCCCCATGCGCAAGGAGTGCTCCCTGTAAGGAGAGCCGCCCAGCACAAAAGAAAGTGAAGTCTGCCCAAGAATGGTTCCGCGCATACGGAGAGCTGACACAAGAAGGTGACGCAACAAAAAGAAACACAGATTCCCAGTGCCTCTGATAAGGATAGAAGCAGTCACAGACGAACACACAGTGAATGGACACAGAGAGCAGACAACGGTGGGGGGAGAGGGAAAAAAAAAAGACCTTGTGGTAGGCAGTAGTTTTTTAAACCTTATACCCAAGGCACAAGCAACAAAAGGAAAAATAGATAAATGGGACCTCCTCAAAATTAAACACTTTTGTACCTCAAAGGACTTTGTGAAGAGGGTGAAAATGCCAACTACTCAATGGGAGAAAATATTTGGAATTCACATATCCAATAAGTGTTTAATATCCATGACATATAATGAGATACTACAACTCAACAATAAAAAAGACAAACTACCTGATTAAAAAATGGGCAAAAGACTTGAATAGATTGTCCAAAGAATAAATATAAATGGTGAAAAAAACACATGAAAAAATCTTCAACATCCCTATTAGGGATTAGGGAAATGCTAATCAAAGCTACAAGACATCATTTCACACCAATTAGAGTGGCCACTATTAAAAAAACAGAAAATTGTAAATGTTGGCGAGGATGTGGAGAATGGTACAGTCACTGTGGAGGACTGTTTGGTAGTTCCTAAGGAAACCTAATACAGACTTGCCGTGTGACACGGCAATACCACTACTAAGAACTGAAAGTGAGTGACACAGACATCTGCACACCGATGTTCATAAAAGCATTATTCATAATTGCCAAAAGATAGAAACAACTCAGGTCCATCAACTGATTAACAGATAAAGAAATTGTGTTTTATGCACTATGGAATATTACATAGCTGTGAGAAGAAATGAAGTCATGAAGCATATGACAACATGGATGAACCCAGAGAACATTATGTTGAGTGAAGCAAGGCAGTCACAAAGGGACAAATGCTGTATGTTTGTGCTATTATGAACTAAACATATTGTGTAAACCATGGAGTTAATAATTAGAGTATAGGTCACCAGAATGTGGTTAAAGAATGGAAAGCTGAGAGTTAATCTGTGCAGAATTGGTAAAAAAAAAAAAGTTATTTGTAAATCTTTGGAAATGAGTAAAAATGGTGAAAGCACATTATAGTGTTTGTAACTAGTAGAGCTATTATATAGTATGACAGTGGTTGAAAGGGAAAGCCTAAGGACATGTATATTACTAGAAGGAAAGCTAAAAAATGTAACATGGGACTGTGCATAGTGAAACCTCATGTGAAATACAAATATGGGTAATATTGCATATATAAGACTGTTTTACAAAATATAAATACAAATAAACTAGAGAGATGAAAACAGAATAGCAGCTATTCTATAGAGGGGAAGCATAGAGAGATTGAGAAGTGATAAGTTTTTGTTTATTTGTCTGTTTACTGTTTAATATTATGATTGGAATAATGGAAATACTCTAATGATGACTGAAGTGACACAACTATGTGATTATACAAAATACCATTGGTTATACACTTTGGGTGGATTTATGCTTTATTAATATGTGTCACTAAAATTGATTTGTTAAAAAAATCTTAACTCTGAGATTGTGTCCCTGGGATGTCTGTTTCTTGGTTTGGTAACCAGCTGGTGATAAGACAGATTTTCCTGAGCTTCAGACCTCCTTTCAGGAAGGTCTGCCCAAGGAAAATGCAGTGTGTGGGGTTTCCCCTGTCTTTCTGTGCTTCTGTCTTGTCCTGGGTTTTTGCTTGCTGTTTGTTTTGGAGTTCCCCTGTCTATAGGAGTTTGGTTGTCCCCTCTCTTTCCTAGTAAATAGACCATCTTCTGCCATGTATTTGAAGCCTGCAGGCCTTTGTCCCAGACTCTCTGCCTCTATAGATTTTTACATTTCTACCATTATCTCACGCTGCTTTTACCAGGAGGGCAAATTATGGAAAGTGGGTTTTTCCAGAGAGAACATTCTCAATTCAGATTTTCTCAGCCAGACAAGGCCAGAGGCCCACAAAGGCCCAGCAAACTGGACGCTGCAGTGGTCTGCAGCAACAGTGAGGGATTGGGCACAGTAACCACCACATGAAGAGAGTAATTTACAGTTCTTTAGTGTAATTTATCATCCTCTTCCTCCTGTACTTCCCTGGATGCTGTTCAGTGTTCATCTGGCTTCCAGAGTTTCAAAATAACTATTTCAGACAGTTCTTGCTTAATAGTTGTTTTGGTAGAGGGACCTGGAGTCCTGGAGTTCCCTATTCCTCCATCTTCCTTGGAAGTGTGTATGTGTATATATATGTATATAAATATATATAAATATATGCTTTCCACAATACCTATGGAAAAAAGGGGCAAAAAACAACATTTATTGACTACTCTGTGCTAGACACTAACTTCTGTATTAGAGATAAATATGATACTCTCTCTGACCTTTAGAAACTTACAGTGTATGGAGTAGGCTAGATATGCAGAAAGATCATTTCACTACAGGGTCATAAGTGCCAGGAAAGACATATACACAGAGTACTGAGGAAACAAAATAGGGCACTTTGTTGGCCTGGAAGTAGAGTGGGCAGATACATAAGACTTCTTATAGAAGGTGCCTAAGAGCTGAAGGGTGGGTTACAATAACTGAAAGGATGGAGACGAGGCTTGGGGCAGAGGAGACAATTCTTAGCAGAAAGAAGCATATGTGGAAAGGTTCAGAGAAGTAAAGTAGAATGGTATGTGCCTTCTATATGTCAAGAACTACAAGACCTATACTTGGTGTTTATTTAATCCTTGTAACAGTATTAAAATTAGGTATATTTATCTATATTTTACTTAGGAGGAAACTGAGGCTAGTATCAGAACTGAGATAGAAATGCTGATTTGATGCTAAAGTTGAAAGTTACTTTCATTATACCATTCAGTTTCTTACCAAGCATAGTCATAGATCCATTGATATTGAATACTTGTTCAAATTAATACTCATATATTTCAAAGATGAATTTTAGCAATTGTGATCATATTTTAGGAAAAAAACAGTTTAAATCAAATAACATTAAGTATCTCCTAAACAATACAAATTAATTTTTATTAGAATTTCCAGATAACAAGGAATGCTCTTTGACTCTTCAAGAGAAAAGTCCTATTGTTTGTACTAATAAAACACAAGAGGAAACAAATCAGGAAAGGGGTGCAAATAATGTTATTCCAATTCAAGCATCAGGTATGTTATATGCTTTTAAAATACATTTAAATTTGCTTAATTCAAAATCACTTCCCTGGGTATCTGGGGCATACCTTATTTTCCATTTAATTTCTTCACTTGTTTCAGGTATAGCTCAAAGTTACCTTCATTTCTTCCTTCCAAACCTATTTTTAAGCTATTTTCAAACCCAGAATGCCTTATTTACTGCCTTTGTCCTCTCCATCACCTTACCATAGTCCACTAAGCATACTTTCTTACTTATTTTAAACTGCTGCTGCTTCCCTAGATTCACCAGAGAAGAACAGACTGCAGCTCCTTAGACTCTTCTGTCCCTTCGGGAAAGTGAACTTCTAATTGTTGCTCTCTTCTTTTACCCTCAATCAGGGTGACATAAATTAATTACTACTGATTCCTCATTGGTTAAACTTCTTAATTTTGTTGTAACGAAAAATATTCTTGGACTTTGAAAATATAGCCTGTTTTAGAACATCAAGTTCATTATTAAAATCAAAAAGAAAATATGACACTAGTTTTTTAATATCTTTTCACTATTTTGGTTCAGTTTTATTTATGATCTCCAAGTAGATATGAATCTTTCAATAATGATATTCTAGTGAAAACTAGAAGCACTTTGTCATTACTATAACTTTGAATTGAAGTTGTAGAGAGACAGGGGCAAAATTATGTGATCCTTTTTTTGTTGCTCATCATACCTACCACAGTACTTTAGAAAGAATAAATTCTTCCTTATAAACAAAATAGTCATAAAATTATACTATTTATAACTTTTTTGTTTTTACAAGTCTATTTAGAATATATACCTTAAAATAAGTCTCTAAACAACCTCATTATTTTTAACTCAGAAAAGAATTCAGATACAATTTCAGGTTTCCGTGAAGTATCACATTTAATTGGTTTATCAGAAGAATACCACATTTATAAGAACACCATCTTTAATGATTTTATTTTTACAGATAGCCAGTGCCAAGCATACTGTCTTCTAGAAGCAGCAGCCACTCCTATTTTTAAAAAACTTGTAGGCCTCTGTACTCTCCCTGTTGCTAACTGGAAATTTGCCACTGTTATCTTTGACCAAACAAGGTTTCTCTTAAAGGAACAAGAAAAAGTAATAAGTGATATTATTCACCAAGGTAAGTGCAAATAAAAGTCTATTATTTTAAAGATTATACATTTATGGATTATTATATTGAATTAGTTAAACTTGAGTGTTGATATGTAGAAATTAGACAGCCATAGATGAAGGTATAATTGTAATTCAGCATATGGCACCCACCAAACCAATACTGGAGGATGCGCTAAGTAAAGAGAAAAAGGTTAAGAAATATCATCAGAAATTGCTTCTTAGTGATTCTCCTAGTTGACATATAGTACCTGACAGATTCCTATTGCATCAACCAGATTAATCCAATTATTATTAGCATCTTATTCACATAGCCCCTTCCAAGAGAAGGGGGGTGGGGAAAGTAAAAATATACATTAATTAAAATCAATCCTGGATTTTTGCTTCTGGCCAAGAAGGAGTATAGGGACTGGATTTACCCTCCCACCTGAAATATTTAATAGGATACAATATTTATATATTGACTCTGCAGTGACCTATATGGTTAGGTAAGTGTTCAGAATTAAAGAATTGTTCAGTACCAAAAAATGAAGAGAAAACCACAGACAAAATACATGAAACCAGTTTTTAAGTCACTAGACATAAGGCAATGAAAGGCAGTGATTCCTGAGAGATGGGAAATAAATAAGGTGGGCCCTACCATTGTCCTATCTTATTACCAACCATTGCCAAATCATGGCACAGGGAGGACCTGAGACAGAGACCAGTGGACTGCCTGAGTTGAGGAAATGGAGCTGAGGGTCCAAGGAGACCAGGGTAGCTAGAGTTCAAAGGATAGAATATTAGAGAAAAGAGAGAGATCTTTACTGCAGAGGCTCTCCCTAAATTCTGATAAGAACATATATATGAGGAAACTATCCAAGGTCAGGGAAACAAAATACCTAAAAGGATTAGAGGAAATGGTACTCTGCATCTACAAGGGGCAGAGAAAAATGCCTGTTACCAGCAGCTAGATTAGAAAAATTTGTAATTCATGAGGCACTGGGTAGAATACTCAAGAAAGTCTTGTAGGGAATAATGAGCCCTAGACTTAGCACTGCTCTGGACCTATCTAAAAATCTTTAAAGTAAGACCTAAATGATCAAACTGATTCCAGGTAACTTAACTACTCAAGGGAATTTATAGATATGTAAAAATATCCTGTATCCAAAAAGGTAACATGCACAATGTCTGACACATTGCCAAGCAAACAGAGTCAGAAAAATCAACCCATAATGAAAATAATGAAAACAAACTCAGAACTAATACAGATATTAGAATTATCAAAAAAAAGCATTAAGGCTTTATTATAACTATGTCCCATATGTTAAAAAAGTTAAAGACATAGAAAAGACCCACCCAAATCAAACTTTTAGAGACTAAGCTACAATGTCTGAGATGAAAAATACACTGGATGGGATTACATGTTGCAGAAGAAAAGATTAATGAACTTGAAAGCATTAACAATAGAAATTATCCAAAATAAAAGAATCCAAATGAATAAGAAGAGTATTAGTGGGCTGTAAGACAACTTCAAATATCATAACATCTTAGAATCAGAGTTCCAGGAGAAGAGGAGAAAAGGGAGAGACAGAAAAAATATTTGAAGAAAATCACACCAAGGCACATCATAATCAAATTGCTCAAAACCAGCAATAAAAAGAAAATGTTAGACACAGCCAGAGAAAATAAGATATGTTACATTCCAGGAACAAAGATAAGAATGACATCAGATTTCTTGTCAGAATAATGCAATTGGAAAGACATTGTGGTGGCATCTTTAAAATACTGAAAGAGGGAAGCAGATTCGGTCCAACGGATAAGGTGCCCGTCTACCACATGGGAGGTCCAAGGTTCGAACCCAGGGCCTCCCAACCCATGTGATAAGCTGTCCCACGTGCAGTGCTGATGCACGCAAGGAGTGCCCTGCCACACAGGGTGTCCCCAGCGTAGGGGAGACCCACGTGCAAGGAGTGCGTCCCTTAAGGAGAGCCACCCAGCGTGAAAAAAGCACAGCCTGCCTAGGAATGGCGTGGCATTCACAGAGAGCTGACTCAGCAAGATGATGCAACAAAACAGATTCTGGGTGCCACTGACAAGAATACAAGCAGACACAAAAAGAACACACAGCGAATGGACACAGAGAGCAGACAACTGGGTGGGGGGAAGGGGAGAGAAATAAAGTAAATAAATCTTTTAAAAATAAAAAATAAAAAAAATAAAATACTGAAAGAAAAAATACATCAAACAGGTTTTCTATACCAGGCAAAAATATTTTTCAAAAGCAAAGGTGAAATAAAGACATTTTCAGACATACAAAAAGCAGCAGCAGAACTGCACTACAAGAAATGTTAAAGTACATCCTTAAGACAGAAGAAAGATGATAAGAAATGGAAATATGAATCTACCCAAAAGAATGAAGATACCAGAAATGATAACCACATGGGTAAATATCTAAGATATTTTTCTTAATATTTCAATCTCTTTCAGAGATAGTTGGTCCAATTTCAGCTACAACGTGTATAGTTTAGAAGTTGTCCTTGCAACAAGAAACAAAATAAACAAACTGAAAACCAATGGCTTAGATTCTTCAGGGAAATGAGGCTACAGAGCAAACTGCCCCCCAAAATCTGGAAAGAAAGGGAATACAGAGAATCACAGCATACCAGGAACAGAAGCCAGTGGGACCAATAACTGGTAGGAATACTCAGCCAGTAACACTAATGAATTTCTGGAAGCTAAGTGTATTTTAGTTGATAGAAACTCCTGGTGGCCCAGTTTAAGGTGAGACCTGACACTTTCATGAGTTTTGCTTCCAGATGCCCACCAGATTCTCACAACTGAAGATCAGAGAAAAATCCTGTCTAGTTTAGCCAGGGGGAGTAAATATTTTGAACACCCAGGGAGAAAGTAAGTATTTTGAAATAAGCCCAGAGTGTTCTTCATATCAAAGGCATGCCCTCAAGGGAAATTATCAGGCTCTTATCTAACCTGGGCAAAGGGAAATACCCAACTCCAGCCCCCTCTAGCCTTCCTGTCCCACCTAAGGGGGAAAAAAGCTGCAAAGCATTTGTGAGGATCACAGCTCATGGGCATGGACCCACCCAGGGTCCTCAGGATGAAGGAATAAAGTATGGACTAGAGTGAACTTACTGGTATATGTAGAATTATTACGACTCTAGTAAAAGGAAGAAATTATACCATTGATGTGGAGACAGTGGCCATGGCAGTTGCTAAAGGCAGGGAGAGGGAAAAAGAGGTGTGATATTGGGGCATTTTTGGTACTTGGAATTGTCCTCAGTGATATTGCTGGGACAGGTGCAGGACATTATATATCCTGCCATAACCCACTGAATGGACTGGGAGAGAGTATAAACTACAACATAAACTATAATTCATGCTGTGTAGCAATGCTCCAAAATGTACTCATCAAATGCAGTGAATGTACCACACTAATGAAAGAAGTTGTCATTGTGGGAGGAGTGGGGGGTGTGGGGAGTAGGTTATATGGAATCTTTTATATTTTTTAAGATAACATTTTCTGTGATCTATGCATCTTTTTAAAAAAAAAGATAACAATAACAAAAAAAAAAAAAGATTGAGACCTGATCTTAAGATTATAGAGTATTTCCCCTCTCCCTATACCATATCATTTTATCAACAAGGCTCCAAAATAATAACAGTGAGTTACAGTTGAAAGAACTGCAAGGCTCAGGCTGTAAGAAGTAGTTTATAGAGAAACCCAAAGACGACCAGGGAGACAAAAAGATACAGAAAAATTGAAGCTTCTGACACCTGCAGCTGCAGCAAACATTCACACAGTCTTAACTCCTAACCAGATAAACATAAAGCTTTACGCTAAAAAGGCTCATGTCTGGATTGGAGAGCTGGTATTTGACTCTCAGGGGGCATGAACCCAGGTAGGAATGGGGAGGAGAAGTGTTTATCTTAAATAAGCAGGTGTCAGGGGTGGTCACTGAGAGATCTAACAATAGGGTCTAAAATGCTAAGGCATTACAATGATGCAAAAGCCCCTAATGTTATTAATGGAAGGGTCAGAGATGCTGAGGCAGCATGATGGCATGAAAAGTCTCTATTTTATTTTGATTCACTACATATCAAAAGAAAAAAAACACCAACCTAAAATTTTGTTTACAGTGAAATTAACCTTCAAAAGTGAAAGAGAAATAAAGGTTTTCTCAGATAAACATAAACTGATAAAATTTGCCACCAGTAGATCTACCTTGCAAGAAATGTTAAAAGAAATTCTTCTGAGAGAAAGGAAATCAATATGGGTCAGAAACTCAGACCTAAATAAAGAAAGGAGGAGCATTGGAGAAGGAATAAATGGAAGGAAAAAAATCTTTTATTTTTCTTATTCTTAATTGACCTAATAGATAACTGTACAAAATAATAGTAACATTATGTATTTGGTGGTTATAGCTTATGGATAAATGAAATGAATGAAAATAATATTATAAGAGATAAGAGAGGAGTTGAGAATATTGTGATAAGGTGAAAGCAGTGCTTAGCAGGAAATTTATAGCATTGAATGCATATATTAGAAAAGGAGAAAGATCTAAAATCAATAATTTAAGCTCCCATCTTAGAAAACTAGAGAAAGAAGAGCCATCTAAACCTAAAGCAAGTAGAAGAAAATAAAAATTAGAGCATAAATCAATGAAATTGAAAATAGAAAAACAATAAAGAGAACCAATGAAACCAAAAGCTGGTTCTTTAAAAAGTTCAATAACATTAGTAAATCTCTAGCCAAGAAAAAAAAAAAGACATAAATTGCTAGTATCAGAAATAAAGAGGTGCTACCATTACTGGTCCTATGGACAGTAAAAGGTTAATAGAGGAATGTTATGAACAAACCTAAACTCATAAATTTGATTACTAAATGAAATGAATCAATTCCTTAAAAGACACAATTTATCAAAGCTCATACAAGGAAAAATAGATAATTTGAATGAGACCTATATATATTTGAGAAATTGACTCAATAATTAATAAAGAAAGCACCAGGTCCAGATGGTTTCTCTTGTGAACATTTAAGTAAATAATAATACCAATTCTATCTCAGAAAATAGAAGTAAAGGGAACATTTCCAAACTCATTCTATAAGGGCAGTAATATCCTAGTAGCCAAACCAGATAAACACATTTCCAAAAAGGAAAACCACAGACCAATATTTCTCAGGAACATAGATACAAAAGTCATCAAAAATAATGTAAATCTACCAGGTGCAATGGATGTGTCATGATGATGGGAGAGAGTGTTGCTGTGGGGGGAGAGGGGGGTGGGGGCGGTGGGGTTGAATGGGACCTCATATTTTTCATAATGTAATTTAAAAAAAAATAATAAATAATTTAAAAAAATAATGTAAATCAAATCCAACAATGTATAAAAAGACTTATAAACCATCTCCAAGTGGAATTTGTGTATGCAAGTCAAAAAGTACAGCATTCCAAAAAAAAAATGTAATCTGTCACATCAATAAGCTAAAGAAGAATAATTATATGATCATATCAATAGATGCAAAAAAAAAAAGCATTTGACAAAATCCAACACACATTCATGATAAAAATTCTTAAATTAAGAATAGAGGGAGACTTCCTCAACTTGATAAAAATCATCAGCAAAAACGTTCAGCTGACATCATACTTAATGGTAAGAAACTGGATGCTTTCCCCCTAAAATTGGGAGCAAGGCAAATGTGTCCCCTCTTACCACTCCTATTAAACATTGTATCAGAGGCCCCAGCTAATGCAAAAAAAAGACAAGAAAAGGAAATAAAAGTGTAAGGATAGTGAAGGAAGAAACAGCCTTGTTTGCAGGTGACATGATTGTCTACATGGAAAACCCCAAATAATCAACAATGCCCCCAACACTTTCTGGCTCTTTGGGGATCTCCATTGTTCTTTTACCAGAAAGCCAGGGTTTTAGTTTTCCCATTACTGCATCTACTTTTGGGGCCAAAGGCCTGAAGGACACAGAGAGAAAATAAAAAATAAAACAACGGGATTCACTCTATGCTCTTGGGACCACATCTTCCCTGGTCAGAGGGTGAAATTCCCTTAATTCAGTGTTTTTAGTAACTGCCTGATGCCATTTCCATTGCTATTCCTGTCACCACTGAGCCTATCATCATGGAATTACCTGAGATCAGAAGCAGGAGAAAATGGAAAAAATATTTTTAAATAATAAACAAAAACAAGGAATTTTCTCTACTCTCTCTAACCCTTAGGATTCCCCCTTCCCACTACTCTGATCATAAATAGAGGACTTATTTGGGGGACATTTTTGGGTTTGGATCTGCCTTTGAATCCAGGCAAGAAAATTCTAGACCATGCAGGTAAGGAACATGGGAGACTCAGTGCTTGTTTGGTGGTTTTTAAAATTCTGGTCTTCTTCAATCTACTTGTTAACGTTTACTCTTCACAGTCCTTAGATAGCTATTCCATTTATTCTGTCTAAAATTTATAGTTGTATGCAGTGGGAGAAACAAAGAGGAATGTGGTTACTCCGCTGTACCCTAAAGCTGACTTGATTTAGTTTTAGAGTCAGTTTCTAAATTCGTTGAACTTAATGTCCTATATATTTTAAAAGGTTAACTGTCAAAAAAAAGAAAGAAATGAAACAGATCATAAAAGACAATAAGAAAATCATATTTACCTTTTTTCAGAGCACCCAGTCTTTTTTAGGGAGAAGAAGTATTTTAGTCTCCAAAATCTTGAGTTCATAATAGTATTTCTGAGACAGAATATATGAACTGAGAGGAAGGTAAAAAGGTATTTACTACTTAAAATACCTGTGAGTCACAGGAAGGCATAGCAGTGGAGATCAACTAAAATTATCAAGATCAACACTTTGGGGGGACCAGCATTCTGGTAATAATTATTCTAGATAGAAAAAAATAAGTGTTAGCAAGCAGATTTTCATGGAAGAAAGAAGACTTCTACAAAATAAATTAATAAAATAAACATGTCCACACAGCTGTGACTTTGTCCCTACCCCTGGCAGAAGAGAAAGTTGGAAGAAGCTTTGTTGGTCCCTGGCACAATGAGGGCAGCTTGAGCCTACACAGCTTACAGCACCAACTACATGGTTGGCTCCTACCACACAACCAGCAAGGGAGAAAGGATAGGAAGCCCTAACCTAAAGAGAAAAATTGCACCCAGAAAAAATACTTAGTAAGCCAATGTGAAGACACCAACAAAAAATTGAAATCCACACCAAGAAACAGGAAGCTATGGCCCAGTTAAAGGAATAAGATAAGCCTCCAGATGACATAAAGGAGTTGAGACAACTAATCATAGATGTTCAAACAAAACTCCTTAATAGATTCAATGAGATGGCTAAAGATAGTAAGGATATTAAGAAGACACTGGGGAAGCAGACTTGGCCCAATGGATAGGGCGTCCGCCTACCACATGGGAGGTCTACAGTTCAAACCCCGGGCCTCCTTGACCCATGTGGAGCTGGCCCACGTGCAGTGCTGATGCGCGCAAGGAGCACCCTGCCACGCAGGGGTGTCCCCTGCATAGGGGAGCCCCACATGCAAGGAATGCGTCCCATAAGGAGAGTTGCCCAGCGTGAAAGAAAGTGCAGCCTGCCCAGGAGTGGCAGCACACACACAGAGAGCTGACACAGCAGGATGACACAACAAAAAGAAACAGAGATTCTCGGTGCCGCTGATAAGGACAGAAGCAGACAGGGAAGAACGCTCAGCGAATGGACACAGAGAACAGACAACTGAGGCGGAGAGAGGACGAAAAAAAAAGAAGACACTGGATGAGCACAAAGAAGAATTTGAAAGCATACATAGAAAAATAACAGATCTTATGGGAATGAAAGGTGGAATAAATGAAATTTTAAAAACATTGGAATCATATAATAGCAGATTTGAGGAGGCAGAAGAAAGGATTGGTGAGCTTGAAGAAATGGCCTCTGAAAGTGAACATACAAAAGAACAGATGAAGAAAAGAAGGGAAAAAATTGAACAAGGTCTCAAGGAACTAAATGACAGCAAAAGGCATGCAAACATACATGTCATGGATGTCCCAGAAAGAGAAGAGAAGGGAAAGGGGCAGAAGGAATATTTGAAGAAATAATGGTAGAAAATTTCCCAACTTTATTGAAGGACATAGATATTCCTGTCCAAGAAGTACAACATACTCCCATCCAAAAAAATCCAAATAGACCAACTCCAGACACATACTCATCAGAATGTCAAATGCCAAAGACAGAGAGAATTCTGAGAGCAGCAAGAGAAAAACAATGCATAACATATAAGGGATATCCAATAAGATTAAGTGCTGATTTCTCACCAGAAACCATGGAGGCAAGAACACAGTGGTATGATATATTTAAGATACTACAAGAGAAAAACTTTCAGCCAAGAATCTTATATCCAGCAAGACTGTCTTTCAAAAATGAGGGTGAGATTAGAATATTCACAGATAAACAGAAACTGAGAGAATTTCTAAGCAAGAGACCAGATTTTCAGGAAATACTGAAGAGTGTGCTAGAGCCTTAAAAGAAAAGACAGGAGAAAGGGACCTGGAAGAGAGTCTAGAAATGAAGATTATATCAATAAAAGTAACTAAAAGTGTCAAAAGAGTGGTGAAAATAAAACATGACACATAAAACTCAAATAGTCAGGAATAAACTTAACCAACAATCTAAAGCACTTGTATTTAGAAAACTGCAACTCAGTGTTAAAACAAATCAAAACAGCCCTAAAAACTGGAAGAATATTCCATGCTCATGGAATGGGAGACTAAATATCATTAAGATGTCAATTCTACTCAAATCAATATACAGATTTAATGCAATCCCAATAAAAATTCCACCAGCATTAAAGAAAAAATTGAAAACACAATCATTAAATTTATTTGGAAGAGTAAGGAGTCCTGAATAGCCAGAAACATCATAAAAAGGAAAAGTGAGCCCTCATCTCCAGACTTTAAATCATAATACCTACCTATAGTGGTAAAACAGCATGGTATTGGCCTAAAGACAGACACAGTAGACCAATGGTACCAAATTTATGGTTCAGAAACAGACTCCCACAGGTATTGGTCAAGTGATTTTTGACTAACCTGTCAAATTCGCACAGCTTGGGCAGAGCAATCCATTCAACAAATGGTGCTGAAAAAATTGGACATCCATAGCTGAAAGAAGGAAAGAGGACCCCTATATCACACCTTATACAAAAATTAACTCAAAATGAATAAAAAAACTAAAAATAAAAGCAAGAACCATAAAACTTCTAGAAGAAATTATTGGAAAATATCTTCAAGACGTGGTGGTAGGTGGTGGATTCTTAACGGAGGTAAGAGAACTGAGTGGACTACTGATGTTTAATGTATGTAGAAGTTTTAATTCGCTTTAATGTAAAAGTGTGGAATGTATAGAGTAGATGGTAATGCAGTAAGTAACAGCTAGTTTATAAATGGGAATGTGACTGAAAATGGTAGTCTAGGGAAGTAAATGCCAATTGACAGAATACTAGAGAATAATCTAGGAACTTGATAGCACCGTAAACCAAGAGGTGGATGAGAATTGTGGTTGATGGTACAGATGCAAGAGTGTCCTTTGTAAGCTAAAGCAAATGTATATCACTACTGCAAGGTGTTGGGAATGTGGAGAAGCATGGGAAAAATACAGCTGGAGTGACCTATGGACTGTGGTTAGTAGTAATAGTATAATATTCTTGCATCTATGTGAAAAATGTACTGTTTTGATACTGAGGCAGTGTGGAAAATGTGAGCCAAATGTACACTATGGACATGTTAACAATCAGATGATATTATTTTATCTGTAGCAAATGACACACCACAGTGTGGTGTGTTGATGGAGGGGTGTTGTTTGGAAATTCTGCATATGTTCATGATTGTTTTAGAAGTTCACAACTTCTGTCATAAAAAATATACTTAAAAATAATAATAGGGTGAGTTGGGGGAAAAACACACCAAATGTAAGATATGGACTATGATTAGTAGTAAGATTTTGACAATATTCTTTCATAATTTGTAACAAACGTCTCACAACAATGCAAGGTGTTGGTGGAGGGTTGATGTATGAGTCCCCTGTATGATGTTATGCATGTTTGCTTTGTAAGTTCACAGCTTTTACTATACACTTAATTGTTTATGTATGTTCATATATAAATGATATAAAGATAATAATAGGATTGGTTGGGGGGAAAATACTGTGTTTAGTAGTAATATTTTGACAATGCTCTTTAGTCATTAGTTAAAAATGTTTAACAGCAGTGTAAGTTATTGGTGGTAGAGTGAGTTATGAGAGTCCTATTTGATGTTATATATGTTTGTTTTGTAAGTTCACAACTATTATTATACACTTATTGTTTATGTATGTTTATGTATGAGTGATATACTTCAATAAATTTTTAAAAAATAAACATGACTGAATATAGTTTGAGTCTTGTAATTCTCAGGTTTTAAATTATTTGAGTATGGATTGAGCTTCTAAAGGTTTTAAACACCATTGAGTAGAATGGTGATTATTGTAAAATATATACAGGTATGTATCTCTGAAGTATAATAGAGGACAAGAAAAAGATAATCCTGTGCAAGTGAGATATTTGCTACACTTTATATACTTTTATTGTATACACAACTGAGACAAGGCTAATCTTTTTTTAAGGATTAAGTAAACCTGAATTAGAAGTCAGAGTACTTCTGTTTTCATGTTGCAAGGTTTTTTTTTTTTTGAGGTACCAGGGCCAGGGATTGAACCCCAGACTTCGTATGTAGGAAGCCAACACTCAACCACTGAGCCACACTGACGCCCCTGAGTTGGTTTTTCTTTGTTTGCTTGTTGTTTGGTGTGTTTTGTTTGTTTGTTTGTTTGTTTTTAGGAGGCACTGGGAATCAAACTCAGGACTTCCCATGTAGGAAGCCAGCTTTAGCCACATCTGCCTGTCAAGCATTTTTATATTCATGTTACCTAAATCTGGTTTCTTTGTCTTATTCTTATTCCTTCTAGGTCATGATTTACTTGTTCCTATAGTCCTTATAAGATACTGCTTTATGTTAAGATCTGCTACCTTTATCTTAACCCATTCACATGTTATGAATTTAATTTTTTTCTTAACTGGGAATTATTGAATTTTTTCCCACCAAAAGCACAAATAATTTGATGTTTTTTTGAAGCAACAAGGGCCTTAGCTGGATTTAAATGCCAACTCCACCATTTATTCACTGATTGATCTTAGGTAAGTTATTCAACCTTAAGTTATTCAACCTTCATCCATAAAATGAGGTTGATAGGAATTTGCCTGAGAGTTGTATGGATTCAATGAAATAACAAGCTTATAAATACACATAGTAGGCACTTAATAATAATAAATGTTAGCTGCTATTATTAAGCATTTTGATGCATGTTCTAAAGTTCTAATATGTATTCTCTGTTTTTATATATCTTTTGCTTACTTAGGCACAAATGATGAAAGAGAAATGGCATTCAAGAATGCTGCTCTTTTACACCTTCTGGTAACAATTAGAGATGTCCTTTTAACATGCAGCTTGGACACGGCTTTGGGTTAGTAGAAAAAAATTTTATTTCTAACTTTCTTCTCAATTGTACTATTTCATCTGAAATAAATTGTATTTTTCTGAAAAAGATGTACCATCCAAAAAATTCTATAACCTTCTTTTACTTCTATACACTAAACAAAATCATACATTTTGACATAATTATAATGAAATATATATTTTATTCTGCTTATTTTCTTTTAAAAATACCTTTAGCAACTCTGACCACCTAGGAAAATAGATATTAGGGTTCTCTGAACTAGGCTTGAATTACAGAGTCCTAATGACCTTAGGCAGATTTGATTGTATAATCATTACTATGCACTACATTTTTTTTTAAAGATTTATTTTTTATTTATTTCTCACACCCTCCTCCCCACCCCCCAGTTGTCTGTTTTCTGTGTCCGTTCGCTGTATGTTCTTCTGTGACCGCTTCTATCCTTATCAGCGGCACCAGGAATCTGTGTTTCTTTTTGTTGCAACATCTTGTTGTGTCAGCTCTCTGTGTGTGCAGCACCATTCTTGGGCAGGTTGCACTTTCTTTCACGCTGGGTGGCTCTCCTTACGGGGCGCACTCCCTGCGCATGGGGCTCCCCTACAGGGGGGACACCCCTGCGTGGTTCGGCACTCCTTGTGCGCAGCAGCACTGCACTTGGACCAGGGTGTGAGCTGTGGACCTCCCATGTGGTAGGCAGACGCCCTATCCATTGGGCCAAGTCCGCTTCCCTATGCACTACATTTTAATGTAAGATTTGATATTTTACCAAATACATTTTAGGTGCTCATTGAATGTTTGTGGCTTTAAATATTTGCTAGATAAAATATAATTAAATTATAATTAGTGATATCTTTTACAATTTCTCTTTTAGTTGTATGTGCAAATAAGGATATGAATTACTCAAATAATAAATATCAAACTATTTTAAAGATACTGAAAATAAAGTTTTGGAAATTTTTTCAAAACTCTTTAAATTATTACTACATTGCTGCTTTAGGCCCCTAGTCATAGGATGATTTAGACTTGTTTGATAATGATATGCTTCTAGGATTATTTATAATTTAGGGTTTCTAGAGTCTATTTCAAATTTTAAAATATTTTCTCTGAACTATGACCCAGACATTCATCTGGGGTCATGTATTATGACTGAGGTACAACATTCTTCAGACAACACAACATGGCACTTTTCCTTTCTTCTCCAATTAAACCACTTGGTGTTGATAGTGGACCAGGTTTTTTTATTTCCATCCCTAAACAAGTAAGGATTGGGGGCTATATCCCTAATTTATCATACCTGGAATTAGTATAAGGATGTCACATGCCTAGTCATCCATCTTCATTATACTTCTCAGCTTCATAAAAGATTGTCCGCCATACCAACAGCTTAAATCACTATTAAAGCATAAGAAGGCAGAATATCAGAATATTGGCTTACAAAAATAATAGTTATGGAGGATTGCTGGAAGGACATTCAGTTTTAAATACTCTACAATTTACCTGAGGATTAAGTGAGATCAAGAGGTATATACTTGAACCGAATTGTATTTCCCCTCAAAGAAATGCATTTACTAAATGATACTTTGACATTATTATTTAGCTACCTTGAGTAATACTGTAAAGTAAAATTCTCATTGGAAAATTAAATTCTCAAACTCTATATACCAACCTATAATGAATCACATAGCTGCCTTGGGCATTTTTAGGAGAGGACTTTCTCACTCCTCTATACCTCTCCAAATCAAAGAGCAAGTTTAGGTTGTCCTCCTTTCCTTCTCTCTGTTAAGTGGCCAGGGGAAGAAAGGTCTCTGCCCTGTTCCGTCCCAGAAATCTAAATTTTTTCCAGCTTTCAATTTGCTACTTTTCCCAAGGTAGCAAGGTATAGAGTCTCAGGGTTCAAAGTTTAGAGTTTCCTCTCTGAGATTTAACCCAGAAATAATTCAATGTAATGTAATGGGTACCATAGTATACAGTGTTGGTGTTGGTAAAGGATGGAGACTGTCGTCTATAAACTGAGTGTTAGAAAAAAAAAAGAATTTGTCAACTAGATAAATTTTAAAATGGCAGTCTAGGTAGAATTAAGAGCTCAGAGGGATGGTCCAGTTTGCAATGCTGCCAATAGTTCCATGTAGTTAGATTTAAGAGTACAAGGTAGAAAACTACAGGAGCTATGTGTGGAGAAGAAAGCAAGAGCCAAATCATGAAGAGCCTTTTAAACTACACAAAAGATTTTGGACTTTATCCTGTAGATGATGTGGAGCCATTTAAACAGTTATGCTGCTGGATTAGATTTGTCTTTTAGAAGGTTAAATCCCATCACAGTATGAAGAATCAGTAGTAGGTTTGGGGATTAGGAGGAAGAAAAAATAAAGTTGATCTCCAAATTGTCTATCAGTCTAGCAGTATGAATATAAAATCAAAATGAATATTCATATTGAATATATGATGTCATTACAATTTTAAATTTTATTATTTTATTTATTTCCCAGATATTCTTGGACACCAGATCTACCTTAAGTTACTATGTTCTACTGCACTAATTTACAAAACTTTCTGTGCAGGAAAATCGCCTGGAGAGATTTTTAGACTCAGAAATCCCTGGGTTCCACTCTAGGTTTACTGACTATAAATCTTCACTATGAATCTTCAATTTACTGAATATGAAGATGAATTGAGAACTTAAATATATTTAAAAGTTGGCCTAAATGATTCTGAATTTAAATAATGTTGTTTTAACCGCTAAAGTTTAGCAGGTATACAAATTACTCATATATAAATAGCATGGATTCTATCCTGAAAGAGCTTATAGACTAGTGATGTTGCTAAATAATGTACATAAACAACCAGAAATCAAGTACAAAGTTTTATGTTCTATAGAAATTGTATAGATAAAACACTAAGAAAATTCCAGTGAAATGGCATTTCAATGAGACTTGTGTAAGTCTTATATATGTATAATCCCTGGAATTTAGAAAGAATGCAGTAGCCTTCAAAGAACGATAGAGGCAGGAAAGGATGGGATATACTCAGAGAATATGTATTGTATATCTAGGTATATTAGTGGTATGTAGCATAATTGAGACGTTTGGGACATATTTTTCAGCTTCACTCAGTTTTAAGGTTTTCATTAGTCAATATTTCTGATCAAAATAAAAAAAGGATTGAAGGAAATTTTAACTGTCTCTTATGACTCTTATTTCCTTCCAGTTTGTATGATGGAGTTTCTCAAAGGACAAAAAGACATACTTTTTTTCTACTTTTGTTTTTGTCAGGATATTTGTCACATGCAAAAGATGTCTACAAAAGCGTTTTAGGCTCCTATTTGGATTACATTTGGAGACAGTTGGAAATTGTACAATTTATTAGGAAGAAAAAGCCTGAAACTAACTACAAGATACAAGAATTGCAACGTCAGATACTAAGTTGGATGCAAACTGAAAAGCAAATTAAGGTTAACTATTGAAATAAAGCAAATAAAAGTAATTAGTTTAAATAAGAATTGAATTTATAAGATAATTTCAAAGTTAAATGCAAAATTTATGAAGCAATCCATACTATTTGACCCCTTGAGAATTTTCTCTTTAAGAAAGTTAACAGGTAGCAATTGAGTTAATAATTGGAATTAGATGAGATAAAATTAACTAGACAGAATTTTTTAGGAGTAATACTTTCATAACTTGTTGAGTTGTTTTATTTTATTTTATTTTATTTTATTGAATTTGAAATAAATTTTGACAAAAAGAGAAAGTTAACACAATAGAATCAGACCCAGAAAAAGGGTGATTTGCATTATTATTTGTCTTAAATTAAAAAGTAATGTAATTTAATTTTTATTAGGCACAGTTTTCTAAGTATTTATGATCCTGTTGTCAAAAAAATGTAATAAGTCCTTGAACTATATACAATAATAGAACTAAAATAATTTATTTTTAGATATTGAGCTAGAATCTCATATGATTCTATGAAAAAAAGCACATATTTATGCTTTGGATTATAATGGAAATTATTTGCCTACTCAACCTCAAGCATAGTAAGATTGCATTAATAAGGATTTAAGAGAAAATGCTTTTAAAAATCTTACCAAGCAGAAAAACATTTCATATAAATTACACTAAAATGTGGGTATAATTTTAGTATAGGCTTTTTCTTCTTTTTCTTCCCTGACTCTTCTATATCTTTATCTCCAGCTTTATAGTTTCTTGGGTAATTTGCTTAAGTCAATAAAATAAGTTATATTGAGAAGTAAAAAGTTTAAGATTGAAATTGACTTATTGCTTCCCCTTAAAAAAAACAAAAACCTGTAATGATAAGTAGGACAATATTGCAGCAATTCATTGGTTTTCTCCAACAAATTCAAATTTGCCTGGATTGAATTTGACACAAAAAATACAGGCAGAGACAACCTGTTCACAAAGTCACCTGTATAGGAATATTTGAAAAATGCTAAGAATGGCCAACCCCAAAAGATTTCCTCATTGATGTTTGATCTTACCAAAATTTACTCCTTTGTGTTTAATCACTGACATATTTTAAAACACAAATATTGACTTTGTAATTTTATCATCATTAGTTTCATGTAACCAATTAAGTTTGTTATTTTGTCATTGTAGTAAACTATGAAAAAGAATAATTCAGATCTACATATTATTTTTTATTAGGTACTGATTATTATAAGAATGGACTCAGATGGTGAAAAACACTTACTCATTAAAATTCTTAACAAAATGGAAGGTGAGAAGTTTCGAATTAAGCTTTATTTGATAACAAATGCTTGCACATATAAAACAGTTTCTTTATTTCTACATAATTCACATACTATAAAATTTATCCTAAAGTGTGCACTCTAACCAGTTTTTAAATCAATCTTATCCATAAACCTGCAATATAAATAAACTACAATGTATTTATATGAATTTGTTATTATTAAAAATTAACACTTTGCCTTTTAGTTGCTAAATAATACTGGCATCTTACAACTCTATGAATAGATTTTATTAATTCAGTTTTACAAATAAAGAAACTAAAGTTCATAAAGGTAATTAACATGCCAAAACTCACAGGTAATAAGATAAGGAATCAGGATTTGAACCTAGATCTCTCTTTTCAATGTCATTCTTTCACTCTTCTTCCTACTACTATCTCCTCTGCTAGCCCCTTCCACTGTGTGCTGTGAAACTCATTGCTTATATGCAAACTCTTCTCCTTCACCTCCTTTTCTTAACTGAAACTCAACTTTCCTCAGATGATACTGCTACCCCTGTATCCTCCTCATATAGAAGATGATAATTTTCTCTCCCCATATCTCATAAAGGATGAGAAGATAATTTCTTGTTTTTCATTGTCATTCCCCAAACATTATTCCTCCATCCTTTGAGGCTGGGCCATATTGTCACAACATTCTCTATCACTTCATATTGCTATCATCTACTACCCACCTGATTATTCCCCATCATCCATGGTCAGTTGTACACCTGGATCATGGTATTCTCTTCACTCCTAGTCCTTTAAGGTGAATGATTTAGTCAACACCCTAGCTTTATAGTTCCATAGATCTTCTCAACAAAAATGACATTCATCTTCAATTTACTCCTTGGCTATGCCATCAACCTTGCCATAATGCAGAACTGCCCTACTTTGAATTTTATTAACATCACGCTCTAACCAACTGAGCTAATCGGCCTTAGTTTTAATTTCTGATGTATTTACTCTGTGTCTGCAACTACCTCCAGCTCTCATGATCCTCAGTATCTTAGAGATCTATAATCTGTCAACTCCCCTCTCATTTTATTTTTTTCTTTTCAGACTCAGTGATGTGATCCATCACTTTAATCAATCTTGTCCTTCTGTGGAACCTACCATTTAAACCTCAACGTGAATCAAGACATTTAACCTCTATATTTCTATCTTGAGCTCCTTAGCACTACTGGAAAAACCACACAGCCAAGTAGATTGGTGCCACTACAAACCTATGAATTCTGAACTATCTGAGCTCTTAATACTTCTTAATAATCTTTCTATATGTTGCTGGCCAGTTTCCATTCCTATTTTCCTAATGGCCATACTGCAAACCTCTACCAAGCCCTTTCATTCCCCCTACCCTACCCCCACCCCCGTTGTCTGTTCTCTGTGTCTATTTGCTGCGTCTTCTTTGTCCGCTTCTGTTGTTGTCAGCAGCACGGAAATCTGTGTCTCTTTTTGTTGCGTCATCTTGTTGTGTCAGTTCTCCGTGTGGGCGGTACCATTCTTAGGCAGGCTGCACTTTCTTTCACGCTGGGCGGCTCTCCTTATGGGCACACTCCTTGCGCGTGGGGCTCCCCTACTTGGGGGACACCCCTGTGTGGCACGGCACAGCACGGCACTCCTTGCCGCATCAGCACTGCGCGTGGTCCAGCTCCACACAGGTCAAGGAGACCCGGGGTTGAACCACGGGCAAATGCCCTAACCACTGGGCCAAGTCCACTTCCCCCCTTTCATTTTTAGAAAGGAATTATGGCTCCTAATTTGTTACCCAATTAAGGGTAATAATCCTTCTCAGTTTCCTTCCCTACCATCTACAAACTTGCCTTCATTTCTTTCTATTCTCTTATCCTTTCCTCCTTTCTCTATGGAAGAGGTGAATCTTCTCCCTTCCAAGACCGATGTTTTACTTTCTAGTGTTAAGTACTCTGTTCTGTCAATTAAACTCTTAGGCCAACCTGTATCTCTAGTGATATTTTTCCTTAATGTTTAAGCCCTCCAGTCTTTAAAGTAAAATAAAATATCACCCTCAACTTATGTCACCCTTTGGTTACTGTTTCCCTTCACTCTGTAAACTGCTTTTTTTTTTTGCCATCTCAATCTCCCAAAATACTTCTTTACTTTAGATCTACTTAACTACTTGCCATGCTGTTTCATGTCTCCATACCTTTATACCTCCTGTTCTTACATTAGAATGTTCTTTCTCCTTCTTTAAGAAGCTAACTCCCACACATCCTTTAAAATTTAGTTGAAACATTTGTTCAGGAAGTCTTGATGTAAATAATTTTTCTCTGTACTTTAAGGGCATAATGTAAATATTTCTAAGGCTCCACTTACTACCCTGGGCTATAAGAACTTACTCTCTTGTCTGTGGTCCTCACTAAAATGTCATCTTCTGGAGGATAAGGACCATCCCCTAATTTGTATCCCAGCACCCAGAAATCGCCTGCAATGTAGAAGGCACTCAATAAAAGCTTATTGAATAAATGAATTAACCAATGAATGCCTCCCTATGTACCTAGCATTGACTAAGTGAAAAAGATTTAACTGAAATATATACAAATACAGCAACAAATACCTGCTCATCAGTGCAGTTAATAAAGTTAACTAATATCTTAAATTATAGTAAGAATAGAAAGTCTTTCAAACAGAGCCTTATAAGATTCTATTTCTTAATGAGTTTATTGTGTGTCCAGAGTACAAATTTCCAAACTTATAATTTTAGTGACTATTTCATTCAGTGTTCTAATCCTGGGGAAATGAGTTCATATTCTCCAAATTTACATTCACCAAAAATAGTTAACAATTATAGGGCTGAACCTGCCACACTTATCTAGAATCAAGATCATTGGAAACACAAAAAGAAAAAATCAGGAAAGTACTGAGCAATGTTAGCTTCTAAAACAAAGTGATTTGGGTAAGTGAAGGGACATTTTTATGAAGAAGCTGAAGAAATATTCCTGCCCCATGGAGAAGAATACCTAAACCTGTATAAAAGGATATCTTCTCCCTTTACATCACTTAAGACATAAAGACAAATTATTATTCTATATCTCTTCTTATCTAGGCTTCATGCTTAACCATTCTATTTCTTTTGGTATTTGGAATTATATCATCACTGTTATTGCTATCATCACTTCAACAAAAATCTGCTGACACAAAAATATTGAATCTATAAACTGAAATATGCTTTTGCTCTTTTTCAGCTGGCAACTATCATCAGTTTCTATTAGTTAGACCTTCTTTTTTTCTGTCATATTATAAGTAAAAATGTTCCATCTGTCTATTGTGTGTTCAAGACCCTACTAATGCACTAACAACTAATTAATCTGCTTTAGGATCATAGCTAATATTCAACCAGATTAAGGGGTTTTTGTGTGTGTGTTAATTTTAACTTTTTTAAAAAGACTTATTATTTATTTCTCTCCCCTTCCCCCACCCCTAACCCCAGCTGTCTGCCCTCTGTGTCCACTCGCTGTATGTTCTTCTTTGTCCCTTGTGTATTTGTCAGCAGCACCCAGAATCTGTGTCTCGTTTTGTTCCATCATCTTGCTGCATCAGCTCTCTGTGTGTGCAAAGCCACTCCTGGGCAGGTTGCACTTTTCTCGTGTGGGGTAGCTCTCCTTACAAGGCACACTCCTTGCATGTGGGGGTCCCCTACACGGGGGACACCCCTGTATGGCACAGCACTCCTTGTATGCATCAGCACTGCACGTGAGCCAGCTCACCACATGGGACAGGAGGTCCTGGGTTTGAACCCTGGACCTCCTATGTGGTAGGCAGATGCTCTATCCATTGAGCCAAATCCACTTCCCTACATCAAGTTTTAAATAATCTGAATCCCCTTAAAAGCTGTAAAGAAGAAATAGTACTCACACCCTTCTTATTTCTACCAAAACTATTGTCATGTCAAATGAACATGAAATTATTAAGCATTAGTCTGTCATTATTGTATTATGCCTTTGTGAACTTTATGGTTGACAAAAGTATACTAAGAAATTTTGTACAAACTAGAATTAGCTATTCTTAAATTAGTGATGTCTACTGAAAGTAAACTGTATGTGTGGGTACAGAAATTTTTTGGAATTTATTATACTCTGTTAAAAAATGAGTAAAATAAGAAATTTAAATTATATTTAAGAAGCAGGAGTGAATCTAAGGATCAGATGATGTCCAATAAGTCTTCTACTTCTTATACACCTAATGGAAAGGAGGGGGCGGGAAGCATTCCTACCATATTGAAACACCATCTCTTTCTATTTAGTTATACACTAAAATTTGGGCTGGAAAAATAAAAGTAAAACACCATAATTTTTACCAAAATAAAATTATTTAAATAGAATTGGTGAATGTTTAATTTGGTTATTTTGGTTAAAAATCATGTTTTTGTTCCCATTTTACTATTTCGCATATAAATTCAGGATTTCCATGTTCTATATACTTCTCCCCACCCCCATTCCTGAAATACTGCCTAAGGTTCAAACTTTCTGATATGCCAGATTCAGGAAAATAATCCAGGAAAACATATTTTAAGCACTTTCCTCATTGACAGATCTTTAATTCATTTTTATAATAGTGAAATGTATTACACATCAAAAAACGTACATAAACAAGAACACTGAAAACTTTTTTGTATTACTCATTTTTCTAATAGGTTTAACATTGACTGTCTATTCGAAGGAAAGAAAAGATTTTGTGGCATCTACAGGTGTTTTAAATGGGTAAAATGTGTTTCTTTATCCTAATTCCACAGGAAAAGCACAATTTCTCCTAGAATTTAGCTTTAAAATTAATAAAAAGTTTAACAAAATCCATCTCAACTTTTTTCCTGAAAATATAATACTCTAATGCAGATAATTGCCTTGTGTATTACATATTATTGTTGTCCAGAATTTTAGTTCTATCTTGTTTTTGCATCTCCAAGTTATCATTATTATTTTTATTATTTAGTACAGGAAGTGGCTATTTAGATTTACCTTTTTATCTGTTTTTCGCATATTGTTTCTTACATCTCCTTCTTTTCTTCTTTAAGTATATCCTTTAGAAACTTTCAGTGAGTCCTGCTAATAATAAACTCAGTTTTGTCTTGTCTGAAAATGTCTTTACTTTGCCTTATTTTATATAGATATGTTTTTTTTTCTAATATTAGGATCCAAATAATAAAAATGGAAGACATAATGCAAATAGTAAGGCTATAAGGGTTGGTCATAAGTATTTTTAACTTCTATATTGCCCTAAATAAAAAGCAAGAGTAGAGAATTTTTGTTACAGTAGGTCCTATGTTATATGAAATTTGAAGATGGGAAAGATAAACTATGTTATCTTTGCCCATCTTTTTTTGTTATTAAATCACTCATGAAGTAGAATAAAATTCCTACAAGTGGAATTGCTGAGTAAGAAAAACTTATGAAGCCCATTGAGGGAAAAACTTATGAAGCCCATTGAGGGAAAAAAAAACCATTTCAAATTTGTCAAATATTACTTTATTTTGTAGATTCTCAAAAAATCCATCATCTTTCAGCATTCCAAGTAAATAGATATATAATTCCATTTTCTTGGCTTTCTTTTATTTTTAGTACATCCTCCTGTGTAGTTGTGCACAATCAATATATTGGAGCAGATTTCCCCTGGAGTAATTTCTCATTTGTGGTGGAATACAATTATGTAGAAAACTCCTGTTGGACTAAGCACTGTGAAAGGTTGAATATTCCTTCTGTGGCCTTGAAAGCAACTCTTCCAGACACACTGAGTAAGGATATAAACAAAATCCTTTTCTTTTTTTTTTTTTTTCTGTTACATTTGAATGAAAATTTTCTGTTTTCTGCTTATGCTCTATTGAAAGAAAATAATCTATGTTATTAGAAGACTTGAGTTTCAAGCTCTAACCCCACCACTGATTGTATGATCTTGGGCAGACCTTTAACTGTCTCCTACTTCAAATTCCTCATTTGTAAAGTGAGCTTTTCTAATTATACTTGTCTTCATCCCTAGATCTAACTTCTAAATTTTACCTACAAGAATAATTTTATGATAATTATATCCAATCTTAATCTGAAATTTTTATGCAATAGTATTTTTTATTGGTTTTGGGGGGGTTGTGTAATAATATGTTGACTGGTTCAGAAAAATCTTAATATGCAACAAAAAATTATCCACAAATACTTAGGAAAAAAGTCTAAGTCACCTATTAGAGCATTAGGTTCTTTTGGATTTCTCAGTAGTTAAGTTTGCTAATTCTCAGATCCATTGCATTTAAAAGCCCATACATTCTAGTTCCAGTGCATCTCTCCTTTATCCCTTGTCATAAGTTACTTTCTGTCCACTTTGAACATGAATGGGACATCTCAGTAGATTCTGAAACATTCTAACTCAATTGTTTCCTTGGAATCTTTGTGATATACAATTGAATGTAAATGTGATTAAATACTTGAATCATGGGTACAAAAAAAAAATAAAGGTAAGTATTCTAGTTTGTATTTAGAGGTTTCTCCCATCCTCTCAAATATGAACTTTAATTTATTCAACCAAATCCCTATTTTATGGGTGTTAAAATTGTTTCAGTTTTTCACTATTATACTATAAGTTGTAGTGATTTATATTTCTTATGTATTTTTATGAACTTCTTACAAGAAATACAAATTCCGAAAAGTAAAATGAATTGCTGTGTCAGAAGTATACACACATGGGACTCTATAACATAGTAAAACCTCATATAAAATACGAATATGGGTGTTATTGCATGTATAAGACTTGTTTTACAAAATATAAATACAAATTAACATGAGATGGACACAGAATAGAAGCTATGTATGGCAGGGGACGCACAGAGATTGAGAGGTGAAGAGTTTTTTGTCTGTTTTTTGTTTATTATTATTATTATTATTATTATTATTGAAATAATGAAAATCCTCTAATAATAATTGAAGCAATTAACACACAACTATGTGATTATGCCAAATATCATTGATTGTATACTTTGGATGGATTTATGCTTTATTAATATGTATCAATAAAGTTGATTTATTAAAGTATACACACATTTAAGAATTAAAGAATATTGCCAAATAGCCTTCTAGAAATGCTGTCCCAATTTATATTCATGCAAAAAATTATAAGTATCCTTTTCTTCATATCTTTATTATAACTAGGTGTTAAAAGTAGGTATCTTTTAAATTTTTGACAGAATTATATGCAGGAAATATTTTATAGTTTTATTAATTTGCATATCTTTGATTATCTGTATCTCTTCATATGTGAATTAATCTTGTACAGCCATTCTTTCTCAAAAAAGTATTAATGTCCTTTGCCCATTTTTCTATTGGGGTATTTATTCTTTTCCTTTAGTCTATAAAATGCTCTACCAGTGGGTTATTGTGTATAATTTTAAATTGTGAAAAATCAGTATACGTTTACACAGAAAATATCCAATATATATTTATGTGAATAAAGCAGACTTTGACATTTCAGGTAGGATGGTGATCCTTTTTTTTTTTCTTTGCTTTGCTTTGCTCTGCTTTTCTTTTCTTTTCTTTTCTTTTTAAGTGATTATACATGTGTGAGTAGAGGCAAACAAGAATATAGAAAAAGTCTGCAAGTCTATATTAAACTGCTGAATCTGTTTTATTTCTAGTAGTTGGATAACATGATTTTTATTTTCTTCTTCAGATCGTTATTCTGATTTCTAAATTTTTTTTTACAGTTAATATGAACTATTTTTAAATACTATACTCCTTGACCATACACCTAAAAAGAAAGGATGCTGGCAAATGAGGGGGGAAGAAAAGGAACTATAAATTTTCTCTTGTTTAGGAAGCACCTTGCTGGACAGATTTGGTGGCTTTATTTTGGAAATTCAGGTTCCATATGTGTTTTTTGCATCTGAAGGACTTCTTAATACTCCAGAAATACTTCAGCTACTAGAATCCAAGTGAGTTATTGATTTTGTATCTATAGCAAAGGTATATATATCTTAATAGGCTAAATATTATGCTATATATGTAGCAATATTTGTCGTTATTCAAGCCTGAGATAATGTCACACAAAAATGATTTTCCAGAGAGTTTATATCAATTTATGCTTCTCTCTTTATAGTATACCCTCATAACTATTGAATATTTTTTTATAATATTTGGTAATTTATGGACAAAAGGATATTTTTTATTGTTTAAATTTATATTTTATTTGCATTTCTTTTATTACTAGCAAATATGAACAGTTTATGTGTTTGTCTGCAAATTATATGTTCACATCTTTGGGTTACTGATAATATTGAGAATGAATATTCTTGTTTAGAGGACTTTATACATTTTTTTGGAAAACAAGACTATGATGTTGTAAGTGAATTCTCAAGTTTTTAAAACTTTAGTTCTAAGGTCACACCAGCATTAAGCATTTTTAAGTCATAAAATACTTCATTGTACTATGCAAGTTCTCACAGGAATATTGGTCATTGGGCCTGCATATCGAGGCAGGATACTTGTGCTGTGACCTTAGTTAAATGCAGAGCAGTTTTGCATGCTTTTTTTTTATATCTTAAGGCTTGGGGCATTCACTGAAAACTATGACCTTATAAATGGTAGTTAAAATGCAGCATTGTTTTGGTCCCATAACACAATATATTGATTTCATTTATTATTTAAAGAACTGGAATATACTGGTAATAGTAATATTAGTAATAGTATTAGATGCAGTAAAATTTAGCAAAATAGTTAGGGCAATACACAACTAATTTGTTTTATATGTTAAATAGCTCATAATTTCATTCCTTAAATTTATAAAATAAATTAATGTATGAGAGAAAAAGCACAGTAATTCGAGTAATTTAATAGTCAGTTAGGTAATATAGCTTCTCTTGAAGAATTTTTCTTAGCCATTTCAATATTTCACCAAAGAATACTGTATTTTACAGTTACAGTATCACACTAGTGGAGAGATGCTGCAGTGAGTCATTAAAACTCTTTGGAGGTGTTGAGTGCTATGTAGTAGTGACAGTTGATGAACACACTGCCATAATTTTGCAGGTAAAACCATACATTAAAAAATATAAACTTCAATATACTAAATATATATATGTTATCAAGTAATTTATTATTTTTATAGAGAGAGCTTCACTATAATCTATTACTGATTTCTTCCTAAACATTGCAAATGGGCCTCAACTGCTAAAATCATCACTTTGGAATATAACTGTTCTCAAGCTTCTTTTTTTTTTTTTTAGACTTATTTGTATTTATTTCTCTCCCCTTCCCATCCCCTCCAGTTGTCTGCTCTCTGTGTCCATTTGCTGTGTGTTCTTCTGTGTCTACTTGTATTCTTGTCAGCGGCGTTGGGAAACTGAATCTCTTTTTTGTTGCATCATCTTGCTGCATCAGCTCTCTGTGTGTGTGGCGCCACTACTGGGCAGGCTACACTTTTTCCGCATGGGATGGTTCTCCTTACAGGGCGCATTCCTTGTGCATGGGGCTTCCCCTACATGAGGGACACCCCTGCATGGCACAGCACTCCTTGAGTGCATCAGTACTGTGCATGGGCCAGCTCACCACATGGGTCAGGAGGCCCTGGGTTTGAACCCTGGACCTCCCATGTGGTAGGCGGACACTCTTATCAGTTAAGCCACATCTGCTTCCCTTCCAAGCTTCTTTGATGCCTTATAATGTTTAACATATTTTAAGAAATCAATGCAAATATGGAATATTTTTATTGTATTGGTCTATTATATTAAAAATCAAATTCCAGCCACTATGTTTCTTAAATGGGAATAGTATATTAATTAATAATTAGTAATAAGATTAAATTAGATGATTAATAAAATTAAAATAAATGTCATTCATTTTGAGTAACTATACTTACATAAAATGATGTTATGAGAATCTGGCAGGGTCCAGAAGCAGGCCTAACAGGAGGTTCGTTTATCCAACTGAGGAGGGTCATATTCATTACTTTCCATTTTGAGGATTGGATATTGTAGAGAATTTGATATAAACAATAATGCTTGTCTGCCTTATACAGATCTTAGCCAAGGAGTCTCCAAGTAAGCTGGATTTTAAAATGAAAAAATTATCTTCAAAAATCCATATAGTTTGAAATTCAAGATGTAGAAATTCTTGCCTGAATCTCCCTGTTTCCTTGATTAGAGTACCAATTGCAAATAATTAATTTGATGGATTAGGAGTGGGAGAGAAATGACTGGGTTTGATGGTATGGTATATAAATTAAAGGCAAATATTATGATAAGGTGCAAGTCTGATTTGATGAACAAATGTTGCAATATAGGAATTAAATGTTACAAGCTCCTATGCATAGATGGGCTCTTAAGAGGTATTGTGACTTACATATTTAAAGTTCTTCAGAAATTGTTTTTTTTTTCCTGTTTGGCAAAACTGTTTTAATCCACAGTTATAAGTTACTGTTATAAAAAGGACACTTCCTGAATTAGTCATTCTATTGGAAATTACTTGTGTTGTTGATATGAAGTAAATAGAATAAGCAAATTCATAGCCAGAAACTAGAATGCAGGTTACAAGGGAATGGAGAGTTAATGCTTAATTGTTACAGAGTTTCCATTTGGGATGACGGAAAATTTTGATAATGGATGTTGGTGTTGGTAGCACAATATTATGATAGTAAATAACACCACTGAATAATATATTTGAATATGGTTATGAGGGGAAATCTTAGGTGTGTGTTTGTTACCAGAATAAAAATTTTTAAATTAGAGTACTGTACAACACAAATAGTGAACCCTAATGTACTATGGACTACAGTTAATAGTATAATTATAATAATACTGTTTCATAAATTGTAACAAAGGTATCACACTAATGCAAAGTGTTAAAATAGGGAAAACTGCATGTGGGGGTTATATGGGAACTCTGATTTCCTGCATGATTCTTTTGTAAACCTACAATTTCTCTTATAAAAAATAAATCTAAAAAGAAAGTTTTTAAACATTGTTTAAAAGGGAGAAAGGCAATTAGGCAGAGATTCCCAGGAAGTCCTTTTAGCTGCTTTTGCTATCGCCCTTAAATAGGCATGCAGTCAGTACAGATTGCCCCATAGGTCTTTTTTTTTTCAAGATTTATTTTTTGTTTATTTCTCTCCCCTTCCCCTCCTCCCCCCGCCCTGTGTCTGCTCTCTGTGTCCATTTGCTGTGTGTTCTTCTGTGTCAGCTTGCATTCTTGTCAGCAGCACTGGGAATCTCTGTCTCTTTTTTTGTTACATCAGCTTGCTGCGTCAGCTCTCTGTGTGTGCAGCACCACTCCTGGGCAGGCTATGCTTTTTTTGTGCAGGGCAGCTCTCCTTGAGGGGTGCACTCCTTGCGCATGGGGCTCCCCTACGTGGGGGACACCCCTGTGTGGCACGGCACTCCTTGCACACATCAGCATTGCACATGGGCCAGCTCACCACATGGGTCAGAAGGCCCTGGATTTGAACCCTGGACCTCCTATATGGTAGGCGGACTCTCTATCAGTTGAGCCAAATCCACTTCCCTGCCCCATAGGTCTTTAAACATATTTTCTGTTATCTTTAAGAGTAGCTATGTCCTTCTCCACAGAGGACATTGCCCAAATAAGGATACTCTATGGGCTGCATTTTTCTTATCTAGGCCCTCAGGAGATCTATGAGCCCTCCTTGCTGAAACTATCATTAGCTGTTTTATGTCTACTGTAGGGATTTTCCACTGTTCCCAGTGTGATTTTAGTTTTTCTATCCAATGGTAGCCCATACCTAGACTTCTTCTCAAGTTATCATTTACATATCATGAATCCTTGAAATGTGGTAACAATAATGTCATAACTGTTCAGACTAATGAATCTTTTTGTTTTATTTTCTGTAGGACCTGGAAGAATTGAATTATGAGAAGGCATCTGACAATATCATTATGAGACTGATGGCATTATCATTCCAGTACAGCTATTGTTGGATAATTTTATATTCCAAAGAAACATTGAATTCAGAGTATGTAAATACTCCTTCATCCAAAGTCATGTTCATATTTCTTAAGTTATCCAGTCCTTTTCTTTGAAGAGACATAGTCATGTAAACTTTTGGCTTGCTCATCTAGTTTGCTTTAAGTCAAGGATTCTGAGGGAAGTGGAAACATATCCATAGGAAAACAAATTCCACAGAAAATAATCAGGAATTTGGAGATGATATATAGTCCCATGGACATTCTATGCAAATCATCCTCCCTGCCCCCAACTCATTAAGAATTGCTACTTTAAGTGTTCCCCTTGTTATTACTTTGTAATTCTGGATTTGTCTGCTAAAAGAGAAGTCATTCTTAAATCATTTTCATCTAAAATCTTATCATATATGCCAACTAAATAGCATGTTGCTATACTTTCATTGAAGTAATTAGCTGAAAAAAATGTTTAAAAATCCATGCTGGTGATGATGGGAACGAGTGTTGTTGGGGGGGGAGAGGGGGGGGTGGGGGAGCGGGGTTGAATGGGACCTCACATATATATTTTTGATGTAATATTATTACAAAGTCAATAAAAAAAAAAATCCATGCTGGGAAGCAGATGTGGCTCAAGTGATAGAGCTTCTGCCTACCATATGGGAGAACCTGGGTTCAATCCCTTGGCCTCCTGGTGAAAAAGAAGAAAAGAAAGCATGCCTGCACGGCAAGCCAATGCCCACACAAGTGCCCGCGTGTTGAGCCAGTGCCCTGTGCAAGTGAGTCATGCAGCAAGATGATGACGCATCAAAAGAGAGATAAAGGGAGAGTCAAGGTGAAGTGCAGCAGAAACCAGGAACTAAGGTGGTACAATTGACAGGGAACCTCTCTGCCCATCAGAGATCTCCAGTACTGAATCCTGGTGAATCCTAGGGGAGAGAAAATGAGAAGACAACACAGACAGCCAAAACAAAACAAAAGAAAACAAAAACAGTAGGGTGGGAGGAGGGGAAGGGGGGAAAATAAAAATAAATAAATCTTTTTAAAAAATCCATGCCAAGACATTGGCTTAAGTTATCATTAAATGTTTCTCTTTTTCATCACCTCTAAATCTTTTTAACCCACTGCTTCCACTTTCTCCTTTTATTCTTTGAAATCTGGCTTTTCTACCTACCTCTACACTGATCTCTCTATCTCAGAGATCACTCATAACTTCATTACAATCATCTCCAAAAATATTTATTTTTCACTGTTCCGAAGTGTTTAACGCTGTTGGCAATGCTTTCTTTCTTGACACTTTTCAGTTCCATGTCACTTTAATGTTTTAATGCTTCCACAGCTCTAACTACTCCTTCTCCATCTTTACCTCTTATTCCTTGTCCCAGTCTCCAAATATATCTATCGTGAGTTCTCTTCTTTCTCCTATTCTATCAAGTGGAAATCTTTCCACTGCCATAGCTTCAGTTATCTCTATGCATATAATTATTCAGCTGCAGTCTGTCTTTGGAATTATGAAATGTGGAAAACAAAATGACTTTTTAAAAACTACAATCAGATGCCAAATGAGCAGAAGTATAGTAATATAATTCTTTTCAGGTACCATCTCACAGAAAAGACACTTCATCACCTTGCACTAATTTATGCAGCTTTGGTTTCATACGGGCTAAAATCTGAAGAACTGGATGTAAAGGTATTTTTTTCCTATTTGTTTTTTCATAAATATTTTTCATAGACCAAAGTTCTATTCAAACCCACTGAAAAGAAAGATTAAAATTGGGTAAACTACAAACTGCTTAAATGCCAAATAAAGAGCAGTTTGTAAATTAATAATTAATGTTCTTACCATTTTAACTTCTAAAAGCTTTTAGTTTAATGAATGTAAACTCCTATTTTATCTCTTGATTATTAGTTAGATTTTTTTGGAACATGGCAGGTTATGAATAACAATAAATATCACTTGATAAAGATGTACCTTTTTTATTTGCTCCAAAATGGAAATCTTATGACATATGAATATGTCCTGCTCTGAAATTTAGATGTTCCTCCAAGTTCAGGGCTGAGCATTCTTCTCTTCTCACTTTACATTTTTTCCTTAATGAACTCAGACATTCTCACAGATTTAGCTTCATTTCTGAGTATAATTCTTAAGCTATTCTTGGCTTTTCTTAAAGTTTGTACCTATAATCTAGCAGTCTACTAGAAACAGCCACATGAAAATCCCATAGAAACCTCAAATCTACATGTCAAAAACACAACTTCTCATATTCCCCCAAGCGTAGTTTATGGCATCGCTATTAAGCCAGTCTTCAGGGTTGAAACAAAGTAATCAATAACTAAATTCTCTTTAGAACTCTGCAGAATTTTCAGAAAAAGTCTTCTCTAAATTCAAACCTTTATCATCTCTCACGTGAATTTCTGAAGTAGCTACCTAACTAATCTCCCTACTTCTACTCTTTCCCAACTCCAATTCATCATAATATATTGACACCAATTACATTTCTGAGCTAAAGCTGTGGGAATTTCACACTGTAGACTGTAAGCTCCTGAAGGAAAGGAAACATGTTTGTTCATTTTTCCATTCCTGGAACTTAGCAAAATGCCACATAGATACAAAACTGTTAGTACACATTTGGGAAGTAATCACATTGAGTGATACTGTATTCAGGTAGACTGACATGGCCTCACCAAGTGTGTACTGACAGTTTTGTATCTACTACTCTTGTGAAAGAAAAAAAATTCATGATTATTTGTTTGTTATAGTCTTTGTTCTTAAATTTCCACTACAGGACAGGATATTTATATTTCTAAGATATGATTGATTAGGACAGTATTTCTTTGTCCATATTAAATTGCTAAACCATAAACTAGCTTTCCTTCAACCAACACTAAAAGATGAAGAAGAAAAAAAGACAAAAGTGAGAGGGGAAGGCAAAGTTTGGTATTTCAGAAGAGAGAATGGCATGAAGGAAAAAACCAAGTCACAGGAAACAGGGGATAGTAATTCGTTTTTAGACTTACGTTTAATACATACCTACATACACACACATTTTTGGTAGAGGTATCTTAAAATCAAATAAGACAAGATTGGGTGTAACAAACACCAAAACTGGGGTCATTACTCTAAATTAAATCAAAACCTTATTTTTCTTCTTGTATGCAGCATCAAACTCATTGTATAAAATAGCCTTTCTTTTTAGTTTGACTTTGCTTTGTAAAATTTTTGCACTATATTTTTAAAAGTCTTACTTTTAGATGTGAACTATTAATTTTATCTGGACAATACAAAAATTAAATATTACTAGTGATATTCAAATTTTTGGTTCTTCTAATATAGATGAAATATAACAGCAAATTAATATTTAAAAGATTCTATATGCCAAATGCACTTAAAATGAAAGTGAAGAAAAACAATTTAGTTCAAAAAACTGGAAACTATTAGGATGTCATATTTCAAGGAAAGAAAATTGGTTATCCTCATAAATAAAATGTCCTGGATTTCAGATAGATAAATTAACAAATTGTATCTAAAATTGTGTTGAAAGTCAGAATCAACTAGGTTTGTTTTAACTTCTACTTTTCCTTCTAACTACAAACTATGTTTGAATGATACATTTTACATCTTACTATTTCCTATAACCTAACATATAAGAATATATATTTTAGCTTATAATTGCACCAGGAGTAGAAGAGACTGCACTGATAATTCGACAAATTGCTGACCACATTTTAATGACCTCGAAGAGGGATCCTCATGAATGGTTGGATAAATCCTGGCTCGAAGTTTCACCGTCTAAGGTTTATTTCCTAAACACATAAATTATATTTTGCAAAGCAAATATAAATACATGTACTTGAAATGTTCTTTCTGGTAGCATATGTTTGCTCTAATAATGCTTGCATTCCAAGATTATGCACAATAACATTTACTTACATCATTTTCAATGATCATGGGTATTTTTCAATTTCATGGAACGATTTTAATGGGAACTTTTATAATGGCCATTCAAATTTAGCTTAATATAGGATTACCTACTGACTTCAATACCTAATATTTTTAAAACTTTTTTCTAATTCTTGAATTTAAACATATAAAATAGTAACTATGTTAAGAGAATAACAAATCCTATCATTCAATGATTTCTCAGTAATTCAGTTACATAATTGAAATTAAAAACACGGTTGTGAATCTTTAAATAAACTTGTTAATTTTATAAAAATTTTTGTATAAGCATAAATATTTCCAAGTTTAATATTAACCCAGTGTTTCTCTTTCCTTTATTTTAAAATACATTCCTATCATGAAGTCATTAAAAAAAGATGAAGCTGTTTATGTACTAATATGGAATGATCTTTTTAAGACACATTGTTAAGTGTAAATTGAAGGTTGCAGAACAGAGCATTCAGTCTGCTACTATTAGTGCAAAATAGAGGGAATATGCTAATTAAATGTACTTGTTTGTAAATAAATAAAATATTTCTCAGAAGAATATATAAGAAACAATAATATTGGTTATCTCCAGAGAGAACTGGGGGGATGGGGAGGGAATGAGACTTTTTGTATAACTTTCAGTACCTTCTGAATTTTGAACCCTGTGACTATTTTACCTGTTCACATAAATAAATGAAATTATAAAATAGATAAAATAAAATACAGATATTTTGTCACAACTTTCATGTGCTAACACAGGGCATAGTTTCAACAAGTATAGGTATAATTAACTATGACAAAAGTGTATGTGTGTACACTTTCCCTATTACCAAGGCATATTCAATCTACTCACATTTTTTCATTTGAGAAAGTCAAAAAGGTTTCAAAGAGCCAAAGTAACCCCAAAAAAAGGGAATTGTGGCATGTAATGGCTGCTGTATTTCTGGACATATATGAGATCTCTTTGAAATCATCCATTTTTAGATTATCGATGCCCTTCTGGTTTATAGAAATTCTTTCTAAACTCTTCACAAGGCTTTCCTGGAATTATATCATTGCTTAGATATCATGAATGTGGTTCATCTTACTCAAACAGTAATAATATATGGTCCACAAAGGGAAAGAAAAAAAAAAAAAGGAGAGCAAAAGATATCTTGATGTATGTAACTAAGCCCCCCAAAAGTTTTCGTATTAGAAAATCTACCATTAGATAAAACTACTGTGATATTTGAAGTAGATGAATTGTAATGAATCCTTTTGGATGGGTGATTAGACTTAACAAACTTTAAGGTCTTTCCAATTCTGAGAGTATGTAAATCTTTACTACTTAAAAAGTTTCTTTCCTTCCTGGCCATATTTTCTTTCCAGGTATCCCAAATTCAGTAATAGGTGCAATGGTAAAAAAAATTTAATCTGCTAGAGTGAGTAAAACAAAATGTGTGGTAACTTTCAAAAGACCACTGACTGAATTCCTTAAACTCTTTTCTAGGAAGAAATGTACTTACTTGATTTTCCATGTATTAATCCATTGGTGGCTCAGCTTATGTTAAATAAGGGACCTTCACTGCACTGGATATTATTAGCAACTATTCCTCAACTTCAGGAACTCCTACCTGAAGTTCCAGAAAAAGTGTTAAAGGTTAGTTGAGATCCATATTCTTGTCAGTGTTTATTTCCTTTCCATTTGAGTACATCTTTTCCAGAAGGCTTTTCAAAATAAAGGGCATCTAAATTTGTTTTGAACTTCACATAAAAGAAATAATTTTCTTGAACTAAATTTCATATAGAATTCTCATTTGCTATCAATCACATTGTACATTTTAAAGCTATCTTTGTATTGATAATTCAGTACAGTCATTTTACCACAATTTAGGCAATTTAGGAATATTACTGTGCCCACAGATATTCAATTATGCACTCTAGTAACATGTAATTTATTTTACCTCTTCCAAATAATCCTGACAACTTTCTATCACAATAGCAGTTAAAGGAAACTTTATACTTATTGCTAAAAATAATTATCAAGAAAAATGTACTCATATATGACTTGAAAGTCTATTGTAAGTAATTAGAGAATAGATGCAAATTGTGTTTTTCTTCTAATTAAGCCTAACTTTTTTGTTCTTATTGCATGGGTCAAAGTAAAACTATGAATGGACTACTTATTTACATTTTACCTTATTTACTAATGTATAATTATCATTATGTATATTTACTTGACTGATGTTTATATTGTATTATTGTTTCTTAATAATTATTTTAATTTTTAGCATTTTTGTGGCATTACTTCCTTATTCAAGATCCATTCTTCTTCCATACCAAAATCGCCTCAAATTTCATTGCCTCAGGAAAACAAGGATCAGACTAGTACCTTTATTTCTCAGAGTTCAGCTTCTGGTTCTTCAGACTCTGTCATTCAAAAAAGTAATGGATATTACCACTCTTCAAACTTAGGAGAGACAGTGGAGGAAGAAACAAACACCACTTTGAATTATAAGTCTTCCCCTATAGAACTAAGAGAAATGCCATGCATTTTACCACCTATGACTTCCTACAGTTGGACCAACTACTGGGAAGACTCCAGGTGTAACCCAAACATGGTGCAGAATAATCCTTTAACTGACAGAGAGTCAAGGAAAGCAGCTTGTAAATCCTTTCTAAACCAGGATGATTCAGAGTCAGCTGGCTTTTGTTTGGGTCTAAAGCAAATGGATTGTGAAACCAGAATATCACCTACTTATACTCAAAAAAGACTTGCCCCTAATTTTCTAAATTATCAGAAAAAGGGAATGCATGAAGCAATAGGATTAATAAATAAAGAAGTATCTGCCCCTCTCTTTTCACTAGAGAACTTTCAATCTCCTTTTCATTGGAACTTTAAGAAAAATGTATCAAAACAACAGAATCACTCATTCAAATTACAGTATGGTGCAGAGCAGACTACATGTGACAAATGGTACTCTCAGGAAGATACTTTATTTACTAATCAGCAAAGATGTCAATCAGATGAATTGGAAAGCATCACATATGAAAGTTCAAATGCAAAGACATCCTGGAAAGAATTACCCACTATTCCCAGTTTAGATTTATTTTGTGCTTCTGATGCTAATGTAAATCAGAAAAAATTCAACAGCTTTTATTTCCATCAAAGACCTGGAAAATGTTTAAGACAGAAAAGGCATGCTGAATCCTCATCTAATTCAGAAGACAAGGAATCATCAGGTAACACTATCCAATAGTTACTGAAACTGCTCTCAAATATAATTTAAAAAGATAGTACCATTTCCAAATTTGTTTAAAAATGGATTTAATTACTGTATTTTAAAAATCCTGTCCTGAATAAATTTGGGTCAAAAAGAAATCAAAACTCTTAGTATAGACTGTTGAGAATATAAACACAAAGAAAATAGAATATGTCAAATTCTTGTAACTTTAAACGAACTAAACATTCAACTTCAAGAGATAAAAATAAAAACACAGGGGAGCTGACGTGACTCAAGCAGTTGAGTGCCTGCTTCCCAAATGGGAGGCAGAACAGCTTTGGTTCCCAGTGTCTCCTAAAAAAAAACAACAAGCAAACAAATGAAAAAATCACCTCAGGGGAGCCAATGTGGCTCAATGGTTGAGCACCGACTTCTCACATATGAAGTCCCAGGTTCAATCCCTGACCCCAGTACCTCAAACAAACAACAAAAACAGAACAAATCTAATTAAATCAGAAGGCTACAATCAACAAAAATTCAAAAGACTATTTTGTAAAATTAGTCTTTTGTGGGGCAGAGATATTTAATTTACTAACATATGGTTATTAATATTTATTTATGATCTTTATACCTGTATTTATAATGAAATTGGTCTGTTGTATCCGTTATTCATGTCTTTTCAAATTTGTGATAAATGTTATACCAATTTCATAAAATGAATTGGATGAAAATTCTATCTCTTTTACACTCTGAAACAAATTAAGGATGTTTACAACTATATATTCTTGAATATAGGGCCCTCCAAAATGTAAGATAATCCCCATTTGCTCAAAGAAAAGATTCCAGAAATCACTTTTTAACAAAATTGAATATTCAAACTTGCATAGATGGAGTAGTTGAATATCTACTTACAATTTAATTCATTTAGTTATTAATACATATTTTAAATCACATATATAATATATCAGTTTAGAAATATTACTTTTGTCCACTTTTACATTCCATAAAATAATTTTACTCAAAGAAACAGGAGTCTTTGATGCCAGTATCTTCATTATCACTATGGAAAATTTTGACTTTACAAGCTGTGGTTTTCTACACCATTTCATTACTTCCAAATAAGTTGTTTAATATTTAATGTATTTTGACTTCATACTCATGGATCCCCAGAAAATTTATCCAAAGCCATTAACATACCCTCAAAATAATAGTCCATTCATCCTATAAGTATATGTTTTTTTGTGATCTCTATGCTATAAGAACCTATTATATTTCTTTTAAATGTGCTTATAATGACATATAACTCTTACAATTATGAGGTTACGTCATAATTACTAAAAGTGATTTAAACATTTTTTTAGCCCACTTTTTTAATGATTTCATCAATTAACCTATATAAGCATCCAATTCTAGGACATTTCAGGCTAATGTGTCTTTCCTAAATACAGACTTTTTTTTTTTAAGATTTATCTTATTGGGAAACGGACTTTGGCCCAGTGGTTAGGGCGTCCGTCTACCATATGGGAGGTCCGCGGTTCTAACCCCGGGCCTCCTTGACCCGTGTGGAGCTGGCCATGCGCAGTGCTGATGCGCGCAAGGAGTGCCGTGCCACGCAAGGGTGTCCCCCGCGTGGGGGAGCCCCACGCGCAAGGAGTGCGCCCGTGAGGAAAGCCGCCCAGCGTGAAAAGAAAGTGCAGCCTGCCCAGGAATGGCGCCGCCCACACTTCCTGTGCCGCTGACGACAACAGAAGCAGACAAAGAAACAAGACGCAGCAAATAGACACCAAGAACAGACAACCAAGGGAGGGGGGGAATTAAATAAATAAATAAATCTTTAAAAAAAAGATTTATCTTATTTATTTCTCTCCCTTTCCCCCCCAGTGTCTGCTCTCTGTGTCCGTTCGCTGTGTGTTCTTCTGTGTTTGCTTGCATTCTTGTCATGTGGCACCAGGAAACTGTGTCGCATTTTTTGTTGTGTCATCTTGCTGCATCAGCTCTCTTTGTGTGTGGCGCCACTCCTGGGCAGGCTGTGCTTTTTTCGCATGGGGTCGCTCTCCTTGTGGGGCGCACTCCTTGCGCATGGGGCACCCCTACACGGGGGACACCCCTGCATGGCAGGGCACTCCTTGTGTGCAGCAGCACTGTGCATGGGCCAGCTCACCACACGGGTCAGGAGGCCTTGAGTTTCAAACCTGGACTGTCCATATGGTAGGGGGATACTCTATCAGTTGAGCCACAACTGCTTCCCTAAATACAGACTTATGAGGTGAGTCCCTTCAGGATCACCATCTATTATACATCAGGGCTCAGGAAAAATTTCACAACATCATGGGTATGGATTAAGGAACAGGTTTACTTAGGAAAAACTTACAAAACAAGAATCTTAAAATTGTGTATACTAAAAGCTGTGGAATGAATGCTAAAGAGCCTAACACCATTTTGTAATATGGTGTTCTAATTTTCTTTTTTTCCAATTAATCTGTTTTTGTAATTTTAATTTTTTATTTGAACCAAGAGTAAGATTTTCTCAATTACTAACTTTTTGAACTTTTCCTATTTTTAATTTAACTGCATTGTGGTCAGTTTATCATTTATTCCTTCCATTTATTCATGATGAATCTTTATCTACCTTGGCAACATTGTACAAAATTTTTTATTAGAAAAGTTGTAGGTTTACAGAAAAATCATACGGAAAGTATGGTGTTCCCATATACACCCCCTTACACATACAGTTTTCCCTAATATTAACAATTTACATTAGTGTGATACCTTTTTTTAAATTTATGACCATGTAATAAATAAAAAATTTTATTAGGACAATATAAATGCCAGACATAAAGGAACAAATGACAGATTGGGAAACATTTAAATTAAGATTTTCTATTCCTCAAAAGTAGTCATTAAGAGTAAAAATTTACTATAGGAAAAAATTTAAACAAGGATAAGGGCTTGTACACTGAAAACTACAAAATACCGCTGAAAGTACTTAATGAAGACTTAAATAAATAGCAAGACATCCTATGTTCATGGATAGGAAGATTTAATATTGTTAAGATGTCAGTATTACTCAAAGCGAGCCACAATTCAATTCAATCTCCATAAGAAACAGACTTTGCAGAAATGGAAAATCTGATCCTCAAATTCATATGGAACTGCATTGGGGGTGCAAAGAGCAAAAACTATTTTGAAAAGGAACAAAGTTCTAGGACTAAGACTTTCTGATTTCAAATTATACTATGAAGCTACAGTAATCAAAACAGTGTGACATTGGCATAAAGATAGACAACTAGACTAATGGAACAGAATTGATTTCTTTTTTTTTTTTTTTTGGAAATAAAATTTATTGAAATATATCATTCATCATACATGAACATAGAGAAACAATAACTGCATAGTAAAAGTTGTGAACTTACAAAACAAACATGCATATCATCATACAGGGCTCCCATTCATCATCCAATCACCAACACCTTGCATTGTTGTGAAACATTTGTTATAAACTATGAAAGAGCACCTTCAAAATATTACTACTATCTATAGCCCATATTTTACATTTGGTGTATTTTTCCCCCAACCCACCCAATTATTAACACCCTGTATTAGTATTATATATTTATTAGAGTTCATGAGAGAATGTTCTCATATTTGTCCTGTTAACCACAGTCTCTCTTTCATGACTGGATTCTCTGTGTTCTACTGCTCCATGTTTTGTACAGTCCATTCAAAGTGTACACTAAGTGGCTCTCATTTTCATCAGAGTTGTGCTATCATCACCTCAGTCAATTTTAGAATGTTTTCTTTACTCCAAAAGGAAAAATCCTGTACTACCTTATGTCCTCCTATAGTTGTCTCTTAGAATGATATATCTTCTTTGCCATTGCTGCAAAAATATTACAATATTACTATTAACTATCATATATATTACATTAGTTGTAATTTCCCCATGTATTTTCAGTCTTAACACTTTGTTAAAGAAGAACATGCTCATATTTATACATTAACCACAGTCTTCATCCTCTGCCAAAATCACTGTTATACATACCCTAGATTATTCTCTAGTTTCCTTTCAATTGACATTTACTTCCATAGACTACCCCTTTCATCCACAATCTCATTTATAAACCAGACATATCAATTATACTCACTATAATGTGTAAACATCAACTTTACCCATTTCCACACTTTAACAATAAACCTTATTAAAAATTCTACATACATTGAGTATGAAATTGTGGATAAAACATCTGAACATCATTTTTTAATTTTTTATTCTCCTCCCCCTACCCCCCATTGTCTGCTCTCTGTGTCCATTCGCTGTGTGTTCTTTTGTGTCTTCTTGTTTCTCTTTAGGTGGCACCAGGAACCAATCCTGGGATCTTCTGGAGTGGGAGAGAGGCATTCAATCTCTTGCGCCACCTCAGCTCCCTGCTCTGCTGCATCTCTTATTGTCTTTCCTCTGTGTCTGTTTTTTTGTTGCATCATCTTGCTGTACCAGCTCTCTGCATGGGTCAGCACTCTGCACGGGCCAGCACTCCTCATGGGCCAGCTCTCTGCTCAGGCCAGTTCACTGCATGGGCCAGCTTGCCTTCACCAGGAGGCCCCAGGAATTGAACCCTTGACCTCCTATATGGTAGACAGGAGCCCAATCACTTGAGCCACATCCACTTCCCTGAACATAATTTTTGAAGGACAATTTTGCTAGATAAAGAATTCTTGGCTGGCGGGTTTTCTCTTTCAGTACCTTAAATACATCATGTCACTTTCTTCTTGTCTCCATGGTTTCTGATGAGAGAGTAGCACTTAGTCTTATTGAGGTTCCCTTGTATGTGATGCATTGCTTTTCTCATTGCTTTCAGAATCCTCTATCTCCAGTATTTGTCATTCTGGATAGTAGGTGTCTCAGAGTAGGTCTATACAGATTTATTTTGTTTCAGGTGCATTGTCCTTCTTGGATATTGACATTTGTCTTCCATAAGGATTGGGAAGTTTTTAGTCATAATTTCCTCAAATATTCTTTCTGCCCCTTTCCATTCTCTTCCCCTTCTGGGATGCTGATAATGTGCATCTTTGTGTGTTTTGCATTGTCATTCAATTCCCTGAGGCCCTGTCCCATTTTTTCCACTCTTTTCTCTTTCTAGTCTTCTATCTTTTCAAGGTCAAATGTTCCATCCTCGATTTCACTAATTCTGTCCTCCATCAATTCAAATCTGCTGTTAGAAGCATGTAATGTTTTTTAAAAAAACCATACATTTCTCAATTAAATTTGCAAGATATATATAAATATTTTTAAATCATACAATATATTTGGTTCAAAATAATGCAATCATATGATATTTGTCCTCTTGTATCTGGCTTGCTTCATTCAACATAATGGCCTTCAGGTTCATCCATGTTTTCATATGCTTTACAACTTCATTTCTTCTTACAGCTACATAATATTCCATCTTGTGAATACACCACAGTTTGTCTATCCATTCATCTGTTGATGGACAACTGGGTTATTTCCAAGTTTTGGCAATCATGAATAATGCTACTGTGAACATCAATGTGAGGATGTCTGTTCATGTCACTGCTCTCAGTTCTTCTGGATATATACCCAGTAGTGGTATTGCAGGATCACATGGCAAGTCTATATTCAACTTCTTTAGGAACTGTCAAACAGTACTTCACAATGGCTGTATCATTCTGCATTCCCAACAGCAGTGAATAAGTGTTCCTATCTCTCCACATCCTCCCCAACACTTATAGTTCTCTGTCTTTTTAATAGTAGTCATTCTGAGAGGTATGAAATGATAACTCATTGTAGTTTTGATTTGCATTTCTCTAGTCATTAGTGATGTTGAGCATTTCTTCATGTGTTTTTTTACCATTTGTATTTCTTATTTGGACAAATGTCTAGTCACATCTTTTGCCCATTTTTTAATTGGGTCATTTGTCTTTTGTTGTTGTTGTTGTTGAGTTGTCATATCTCTTTATATATCCTGGATATTAAACCCTTATCAGATAGGTGATTTCCACATATTTTTTTTTTCCCCATTGAGTTGGCTGCCTTTTCATCCTTTTGACAAAGTCCTGTGAAGTGCAAATGTGTTTAATTTTGAGAAGGTCCCATTTATCTATTTTTTTCTTTCATTGCATATGCTTTGGGTGTAAAACCCAAGAAACCATAACCTACTACAAGGTCTTGAAGATGTTTCCCTACATTTTCTTCTAGTAGTTTTATGGCCCTGGCTTTTATATTTAGGTCTTTGATCCCTTTTGAGTTGATTCTTGTATAGGGAGTGAAATAGGGGTCCTCTTGCATTCTTTTGGTTATAGATATCCAGTTGTCCCAGCATCATTTGTTGAAGAGACTGTTTTGTCCCATTAACACTAACTTGGTAGGTTTGTCAAAAACCAGTTGACTATAGATGAGCATTTAATTTCTGGATTCTATTCCACCAATCGATGTGCCTGCTTTATGCCAGTACCATGCTGTTTTGACCACTGTAGCTTTATAATATGTTTCGAGGTCAGGCCGTGAAATTCTTCCCATGTCATGCTTCTTTTTTTAGAATGCTTTTGGCTATTTGGGTGTACTTTCCTTTCCAAATGAATTTGGTAATTGCCTTTTCTAATTCTGTTAAGTAAGCTGTTGGAATTTTCATTGGTATTGCATTGAATCTGTAAATCAGTTTGAGTAAGATTGGCATCTTCACAATATATGTTCTTCCAATACACAAAAATAGAATGTCTTTCTATTTGCTTAGGTCTTTTTAAATTTCTTTTAGCATTGTTTTGTAGTTTTTTACATATAGGTCCTGTACTTCTTTGGTTAAATTAAGGTCTAGGTATTTGAGTCTTTCTCTTGGTATTGAAAATGTAATTTTCCCCCTGATTTCCTCCTTAGATTGTTCAGTACTGAACATGTAGAAAAACATTACTAATTTTTTTTTAAAGATTTATTTATTTCTCTCCCCTTCCCCCCTGACCCCAGTTGTCTGTTCTCTGTGTCTATTTGCTGCGTCTTCTTTGTCCGCTTCTGTTGTTGTCAGTGGCATGAGAATCTGTGTTTCTTTTTGTTGTGTCATCTTGCTGCATCATCTCTCCATGTGTGCAGCACCATTCCTGGGCAGGCTGAACTTCCTTTTCATGCTGGGCAGCTCTCCATGCAGGGTGCACTCCTTGCGCATGGGGCTCCCCTACACGGGGGACACCCCTGTGTGGCATGGCACTCCTTGCGTGCATGGGCCAGCTCCACATGGGTCAAGGAGGCCCGGGGTTTGAACCGCAGACCTCCTATGTGGTAGACGGACACCCTAACCACTGCATGTTCATCTTGTATCCTGTCACTTTGCTGAACTCATTTATTAGCTCAAGTAGCTTTGTCATGGATATTTCAGAGTTTTCTAAGTACAGGATCATGTCATCCACAAACAGTGAAAATTCTACTTCCTCTTTTCCTGTTTGGATGCCTGTAATTTTTTTTTCTTGTCTGAATGCCCTAGCTAGAACTTCTAGTACAATATTGAATAAAAATTGTGACAGTGGGCATCCTTGTCTTTTTCCCAATCTTAGAGGAAAAATTTTCAACCTTTCTCCATTGAGTTTGATGTTTGCTGGAGGGTTTTCATATATATCTTTTATCATATTGAGGAATTTTCCTTCTATTCCTATCTTTTGCTGGATTTTGTCAAATGCCTTTTCTGCATTGATTGAGATTATCATATGGTTTTTTTTTCCTTCAATTTGTTAATGTAGTGTATTACATTGATTGATTTTCTTATGTTGGACCAGACTTGCATACCAGGAATAAAATCCACTTGATTGTGATGTATAAGTCTTTTGATATGCTGTTGGATTCTATTTGCAAGTATTTTGTTGAGAATTTTTGCATCTATATTCATTAGAGAGATTGGTCTATAATTTTCTTTTCTTATAGTATCTTTATCTGGCTTTGGTATTAGGGTGATGTTGGCTTGATAAAATGTGTTGGGTAATTTTCCCTCCTCTTCAATTTTTTGGAAGAGTTTAAACAGGATTGGTGTTAATTCTTTTTGAAATTCTTGGTAGATTTCATCTGTGAAGCCATCTAGTCCTGGACTTTACTTTGCTGAGATTTTTGATGATAGGTAAATGTGATTGGTTTGTTAAGTTCTTATATTTCTTGTAGCATCAGTGTAGGTTGATTGTGCATTCCTAGGAATTTGTCCACTTTATCTAGATTATCTAGTTTGTTGGCATACAGTTTCTCATAATATCCTCTTGTGATTCTTTTTATTTCTGTGGGGTCAGTTGTAACTTCTCCCCTTTCATTTCTGATTGTATTTATTTGCATATTCTCTCTTTTTTTTTTCTTTGTTAGTCTAGCGAGGGGGTTGTCAATTTTATTGATCTTCTCACAGCTTTTGATTTTATTGATTTTCTCTATTGTTTTTTTGTTCTGAATTTCATTTATTTCTGCTCTAATCTTTATTTTTTATTTCCTTCTGCTTGCTTTGGGATTGGTTTGCTGCTCTGTTTCTAGTTTCTCTAGTTGTTCAGTTAAATCTTTGAGTTTAGCTCTTCTCTTTTAATAGGCATTTAGGGCTATAAATTTCCCTCTCAAGACTGCCTTTGCTATATCCGATAAGTTTTGATAAGTTGTGTTCTCATTTTCATTTGTCTCAATATATATACTGATTTCACTTGTAATTTCTTCTTTGGCCCCCTGATTATTTAGGAGTGTGTTGTTCAGCCTCCACACATCTGCAAATTTACTTTTTTCCTGTCTATTATTGATTTCCAGTTTCATTCCATTATGAGCTGAGAAGGTGCTTTGTATAATTTCAATCTTTTTTATATTTATTGAGAACTGCATTGTGTCCTAATATGTGGTCTATCCTGGAGAAAGTTCCATGGGAACTTGAGAATAATGCATAACCCACTGAATTAGGATGCAGTATTCTGTATATGTCTGTTAGGTCTAAGTCATTTATCATATTGTTCATGTTCTCTGTTCCTTGTTGATCTTCTGTCTAGTTGTTCTATCTAATGATGTGAGTGGGTGTTGAAGTCTCCAACGATTATTATAGAGATGTCTACTTCTCCCTTCAGTGTTCCCAGAGTTTGTCTCATGTATTTTGGGGCACCCTGGTTAGATGCATAGATATTTATGACTGTTATATCCTCCTGGTGGATTGTCCCTTTTATTAATACATAATGGCCTTCTGTATCTCTTATAATTTTTTTTTCATTTAAAGTCTGTTTTGTCTGATATTAGTATAGCTACCCCTGCTCTTTTTTTGGCTACTATTCACATGGAGTATCTTTTTCCAACTTTCACTTTCAGCCCTTTTGTATCTCTGAGTCTAAGATTAGTTTCTTTTAAGCAGCATATGGATGGCTCATGTTTTTTTATCAATTCTGTCAGCCTGTACCCTTTGATTGGGGAGTTTAATTCATTCACATTAATGATATCACTGTACATGCACTATTTACCCACCATTTTATTCTTTGGTTTTCATAGGTCATATCATATTTTTGTCTGTCTTTTTATTCTTGGTTATCCTTTCTGTTATTTCTTTCTTTTTATATTCCCCTCCAAGCCTCTCTTTCCTGTCTTTTTTCTTTCAGATTCTAAGGCTTCCTTTAATATTTCCTGCAAAGGTGGATTCTGTTTTGCAAACTCTCTTAGTTTTGCTGGATAAAGAATTCTCAACTGGCAGTTTTTCTCTTTCAGTATCCTGATTGTATCTTACCACTATCTTCTTGCCTCCATGGCTTCTGAAGAGAAATCTGTGCTAAATCTTACTGGATGTTGCTTGTATATGATGGTTTGCTTCTCCCTTGCTGTTCTGAGAATTTTCTCTTTATCTTTGACATTTGACATTCTGAGTAGTATGTGTTTTGGAGTAGGTCTATTCAGATTTATCCTGATTGGGGTACGATGCACTTCTTGGACACGTAAGTTCATTTCTTTCATGAGAGTTGGGAATTTTTCAGCTATTATTTCCTCAAACACTCTTTCTTCCCCTTCTGGAACTCTCACGACATGTATGTTGTTGAGTTTTGTGTTGTCATTCAACTCTCTGGGCCCCTGCTCAATTTCTTCCATTCTTTTCTCTCTTCAGTTTTAGCTGTTCTGTCTTCAATATCACTTATTCTTCTATCATTTTGAGTCTGCTGTTGTATGCCTCTAGTGTGTTTTTTATCTCACCTATTGTGTCTTTCATTCCCATGAGCTCTGTTACTTTTCTATTCAAGATTTCAAATTTTTCTTTGCACTTGCTCAATGTCTTCTTGAAGTAATTTATCTCTTTAACCATATTGTCTTTCAACTCATTAATTTGATTTGGGAAATTTGTGTACATCTCACTGATTAGTTCTCTCAAATTCTATGTCTCTTCTGGGGCTTTGATATATTCCTTTTCTTGAGCCATGTCTTTTATGTTTCTTAGTATAGCTCATAATATTTTGCTGATGTTTAGGCATCTGATTAGGATGTGGTTTACTCAGATGCTCAATTTTTTTCTCTTTTGTAGGGATTTAGTGGCAGGAACCTGTGTTACCTGCTCTTTGATTCTTGGCTTGACCTGGATTGTTAGGATTGTCTCTGTGGTTACTCAAAATTGGGCACTGTACCCAGTAATTGGTTGTAGACTCACTTCCTAGGGCCTTTGGGAGGGAGGCTGTAGAGGCTGAAAAAGCCTCTCCTAGTTATTTTTAATTTTCTAGTATGCACTTCCTTGGTCAGCCAGAAGATGGCACTCTTTGTCAGTGCTCAGTTCGATGCCTGGTCAGAGTATATTTCTTGCAATACAGACTGGATCAATTTGATAGAGTTTCCTGTCTGGTGGCTAGGAGCCTTGTAATTCAAACTTTCTCTGAGACAATCCTCCAGCCTTCTTGGGCAGCCGCCTCCTTTCTCCTGGCTAGGAAATATTTCCAGTCCACTCTGAGTTCTCAACAATCAGTTCTGGTTAGTAGAGAATGATATCGGGAGGGTGGAATACCTTTAGCCCCTTGCCTGCTCCCAAGGCAAACAATGGTGTGGCCCCACCCAGCCCGGAAGGGGAGTCAGCCTTAGGCTGTGTCCTTCTCTCTCCCCTTTCATGGGCCTCCTCAACAATCAGTCCCAGCTAGAAGAGAAGACTGAGGGTCAGATTTCTCCAGTTCTTCACCAGTTCCCAGAGCAAACCACTGTGTGGTCCCACCTGGCCTGTAAGCGCTGGTGGGACTCAGCAGACCAAATTTTTGGGTCAGAAGCTGAGTCAGCCTTAGGCTATGTCCTCCTCTCTCCCCTTTCCTGGGGTGGTAGATCCCTGGACTTCCTTTGTAGTGACAGGCCTAGAGTTCTGAGAATTTTGAAGTGTCTTTAGTGTGGGGTATGGTGCTAGCAGCAGCAGCCACTGGTTTCAACTCACAGTTCTGTTGTCATGATCTCCCTCCTTTGTCCCTCTCTCCTAATTGGCCCTTGGCTGGTGTCCTAAACCCTAGGAGATCTTTTTTAGGTTGTTTCAGCCTGTCCTCTAGCTATCTAATGTATTTTCATCTCATCCATTCTGTCTTTCATTTCCATAAGCTCTATTCCTTTCCTTTGCAGGCTTTCAAATTGTTCTTTATATTCACCCAGTGTCTTCTTTTTCTTTTCTCGAAAGATTTATTTCATTTCTCTCTCTGCACCCCTCATTGTTTTGTACTTGCTGTGTCTGTACATATTCTTTGTTTCTTTAGGAGGCACCAGGAACCGAACCTGGGACCTCCAATGTGGGAGGGAGAGAGGTGCCTAACAGCTTAAGCCACCTCCATTCCCTGCTTTGATTTATTTATCATTATGGTTTTTCCTTGTGTCTCTCATTCCATCATCTTGTTGCTTCAGTTTGCCTCACCTGCCCATCGCACCAGCTCACTGCCCTGTTCATCCTCTTTAGGAGGCACCAGGAACCTCTGCTCCCTGCTTTGTTGTGTCTCTCATTATGTTTTTCTTCTTGTGTCTCTTGTTACATCATTTTGTTGGGTCAGCTACTGTGCCTGCCTGCTGCGCCAGCTTGCTGTCTTCTTTAGGAGGCACCAGGAACTGAATCATGGGCCTCCCATGTGATAGGCAGGAGCCCAATCACTTGAGCTACATCCACTTCCCTTCCAGACTCTTCTTAATATCCTTTATCTCTTTAGTCATATATTCTTCAACTCTTTGAATTGATTTAGGAGCAATTAGTGTGATTATCATTGATTAATTGTCTTAAATACTGTATCTCATCAGGATTTCAGGTTTGATCCTTTGACTGGTCAATGTCTTCCTGTTTCTCAGTATAATTTGTAATTTTTTGCTGATGTCTAGGTATCAGATATGTGGTAAATTCACTCTTATTTCTTTCCCTTACCTTGTGATTTTGTTTCATGGCTCTTCTTTGATTTTTAGTTCAACTTATTCTAAGCCTTTAACATTGCCTAGCTTAAGTTATCAAAATAGGGTCAGGGCCTCACTAATGGGGTGCAGACCAGATCAAGAGGACAAGAGATACCTAAAAGCAGTTTTTCTCCTTGCAGTTTCCTGACCAGCCAGCAGGTGGCACTCGTCAGCAAATCTTTCCATGGAGGTGCCACTTTCAGCCTCAACTTGCCTATGTTTCTGGTACCACCAGAGAGGAGACTCAAAGCAGGTCCTGCTGGCCAAATTCACTGAAGAGAAACCATTCTCTGCCCACCACCACACCCTCCCTCTTCTCAATTGGCTACACTGAGCCACGGGTTTTATCCAGGCTCTTTGCCTTGAGGGTGGGTGGGGGATGGGTACCTTTACCCTCCCTGGCAGTTGTTAATAGTAACTCATGGTTTGGGGTTTGGCTTTGTCTCTCTGTCCCTTGCCTTCCTGAGGGTGCACAGCACCCTCCTGGTCTGCAGAGCCCCAAAGCAAGTTCCTTGGACAGATTTTTGTCCTTCCTCCATTGTGTGTGTGTGTGTGTGTGTGTGTGTGACAGAGTTGAGCCCTGCCAACATATTCCAATGCCATCTTCAGGGCGGTATCTTTAAAACAGTTGATGAAAGAATATTATAATTATACTGTTTAGTCCATAAGTATACATTAGGATTCACTGTTTGTTTTGTACAGTTTTTATGGCTTTTTAAATTTTTATTTTGGTAACATATATACAACCTAAAAATCTCCCCTTTTAACCATATTCAAATATACAATTTGGTGGTATTTATTACATTCACAATGCTGTGCTACCATCACCACCATCCAAAATTTTTAAGAGACCTTCAAAAATGGAGAAGTCTCTTCAAGAGTTGTTTCATCTGTGGCCACTCTGTGCACTTTTGATAGAATGTACAAGGCATAGGACTGCATAACACAGTGACTATGCGGTAGAAGATGGACTGTGGTTAACAGTACAAATATGAGCACACTCCCTCATGAGCTATACAAATGGACAATGCTAATACAAAGTGTACAAAGTGTTAATAATAGGGGTATATGGAAAAAAGATACCAACTGTACTCTATGAACTATAGTTAGTAGTAATAGTCTGATCATGTTCTTTCATGATCTGTAACAAATGTTCCACAACAATGTAAGGTGTTGGTGGAGGGGTGATGTATGGGAATACTGCACATTATGCATGATTATTTTGTAAGCTCACAACTTCTCTAATAAAACAAAATTTGAAAGAAGGGTTTCATCTGTGAATCTACTTAGGCTTTTTTTTTTTTTGTCTTTATTTTTTTAATGCTACATTAAAAAAAATATGAGGTCCCCATATACCCCACACCACCCTCACCCCACTCCTCCCCGCATAACAACAACCTCCTCCATCATCATGAGATATTCATTGCACTTGGTGAATGCATCTCTGAGCACTGCTACACCTCATGGTCAGTGGTCCACACCATAGCCCACACTCTCCCACAGTCCACCCCATGGGCCATGGGAGGACATACAATGTCCGGTAACTGGCCCACAGCACCACCCAGGACAATTCCAAGTCCCAAAAATGCCCCCATATCACATCTCTTCGTCCCACTCCCTACCCCCAGCAGCCACCATGGCCACTTTCTCCACACCAATGTCATATTTTTTTTGAGGTACCAGGGGTTGGGGATTAAACCTGGGACCTAGTATGTGGGAAGCTGGCACAACTGCTGAGCCACGTCAGCTCCCTGAGTTGGTTTATCATTTTTTTTTTGCTTGTTGTTTGTTTCTGTTTTTTCAAGGAGGCACTGGGAACTGAACCCGGGACCTCCCATGTGGGAAGCAGGTGCTCAGCCACTGGAGCCACATCTACTCCCTACTTAGGACATTTGGTATTAATTAACTTGGGATTTGTGTTTTATAATTTAATAATATATAGATACCCTTCTGTATTAGTCAGCCAAAGGGGTGCTAATATAAAGTACCAGAACTCTGTTGGCTTTTATAAAGGGTATTTATTTGGGATAGAAGCTTATAGTTACCAGGCCCTAAGGAGTCCAATTCAAGGTACCATAAGAGGTATTTTCTCACCCAAAGTCTATTGCCACGTGTTGACAAGGTGGCCAGTGATGTCTGCAAGGGTTCAGCCTTCTTCCTCTTAAGGCTCCATGGCCGAGCTTTTTCCAGTCTCAGCTATAGGCAGGCAGAAGGGTCATCACTCTCCCCGGGCTCATTTCCTTATGGGTCCAGCTGCTCTGGTCTCTCCACAAGGTCAGCTGCGGACTATCAGACTCATCTCTCTTCCCAGGGCCTCTGCCGTGTCTAATGAGCTCTGTCTCTCTTCCTTGCTGTTCTTCTCCTGTGAGAGTCTGTTTTATCCCCACCAAGGGGGTGGGAACTCAACCATGCATGCCCTAATGACATGGTCAAATAAAAGCCCTAATCTTGATTTAATAAAGTAAAAGTGAAACCTGGAATCTAATACAATCTAATATGCCCAGAGGAACAGACCAGTTTACAAACACAGTCCAATATCTATTTTTAGAATGGAATTCATAAATAATATCAAACTTCCACACCTTCCTGGGTCGCACCTACTTAATAATTCCCCCAGGCATATATAGTAAAAGGGAGAGCCTCCAGGCATATATAGTAAAATAAATTTAAGAATTTTTAGAATTGGCAGTAGCAAGCCATCACATTAGTAACTTGAAATTGTCCATGATGGGGGTATTTACATCACAGAAATGGGCAAACACTACAAATCAGGTCTTCCTCCCCATTCCCAGAGAGCTGATTGCTAAACATTTACCAGCACACTACTGGTGCCAGTCCAGCCTCTCTCATGGCTTCACAGTGAGGGCCCAGGGTCATATCATTAATATTCCCTGTGTTTTACCCAGTTATTTATGCATATAAACATATTCCTAAATTGAAGTTCATCATCCAAAGATTTAAGTATTTGTATAAGTCATGAGCAATAAAAATGCATATTTAAAAATTTTTATACTGAGTCATTAGTTACAGGTACGTTAATGTTAAAAATGCAATTTTTAGATAGTCATCATTTCATCCCAGCCTGAAAATTTTAACACTTTGTAGATACATGATTAAGAGACAGGAGCCATTTGAAAAGCAAAAAAACCCAACCCAATAGGTACACTTTATTACTATCAGCAATAAAATGATTTTGCTGTTTCTCTCTTTAACAGGTTTCATGTACTCACAACTACCACAATTCAAAAAACGGCGTCTGGTATATGAAAAAGTCCCTGGTAGAGTTGATGGACAAACCCGACTGAGATTTTTTTGAAAAAGGAAAAGAACAGTGCTACATGCCATATACTGTTGCTTTTTATGACAACCCAGTAACAAAATTATTAAGATTTGTTTATACATTAAAGAAAACACAATTATTCTTAGATGTCCTCAGTGTTTCTATATTAAAATTTAATAACATATCACTCAACAAATGGTGCTGAGAGAACTGGATATCCATAGCCAAAAGAAGAGGACCCCTATCTCACACCTTATACAAAAGTTAACGCAAAATGAATACAAAACCTAAATATAAAAGCAAAAACCATAAAGCTTCTAGAAGAAAATGTAGGAAAATATCTTCAAGACCTGGTGGTAAATGGTAGATTCTTAAAGGAGATAAGAGGAGAACTGAGATGGACTAATGTATACAGAAGTTTTAATTAGCTTTACTGTAAAAGTGTGGAAATGTACAGAGTTGTTTAATGTATACAGAAGTTTTAATTAGCTTTACTGTAAAAGTGTGGAAATGTACAGAGTTGATGGTAACACATTATAGTGAGTAACAGCTGGTTTATAAATGGGGTTGTGGCTGAAAATGGGGGTGTAAATGCCAATTGACAGAATACTAGAGAATAATCTAAGGACTGAAAAGCACAGTAAACCCAGAGGTGGATGAGAATTGTGGTTGATGGTACAGATGCAAGAATGTCCTTTGTGAGCTAGAGCAAATGTACATCACTACTGCAAGGTGATGGGAATGTGGAGAAGCATGGGAAAAATACAACTGGCGTGACCTATGGACTATGGTTAATAGTAATAATGTTAATATTCTTGCATCTATGTCAAAGATGTACTGTATTGATAATGAGGGAGTATGGAAAATGTGTGCCAAATGTACGCTATGGACCTGGTAATAATTGGATGATATTATTTCATAATCCATAACAAATGTTCCACCACAGTGTGGTGTGTTGATAGAGGGGTGTTGTTTGGGAATTCTGCCCATGTGCATGATTTTTTTGGTAAGTTTAGAACTTCTGTCATAAAAATATATTTAAAAAATAATAATAGGGTGGGTTGGGGGGAAAATACACCAAATGTAATATAAGGAGTATAGTAGTAAGATTTTGACAATATTCTTTCATAATTTGTAACAAACATCTCGTGACAATGCAAGGTGTTGGTGGAGGGTTGATGTATGGGACCCCTGTATGATGTTATGCATGTTTGCTTTGTAAGTTCACAACTTTTATTATATACTTATTATGTATGTTCATGAATAAATGATCTATGTCCTCTGACAAGAAAGGATGTCCATAAGATGATGAGTGAAAAAAAATCCAGTATTCAAAACACTGTATATTATACAACTCCATTTTTGTTTTAAAAAATCTTTGAAAATGCAAATTTGTGCCAAAGCAACTGATACATTAGAGAACTATTTGAGCATAATACAAGCTTTCTATTTTCTTACATGTGTGAACACAGAAATTATACCCAGCTGAAATGAGATGGTTAGGAATACACAAAGTGCTTATACTTCGTGAGGACTCTGAGCCACACCTATCCATGTCTGGGGTTACAACCCTCTGAGGAGTTCACATAACTCTCCACCACCTCCCAATAACTCATAAGTTGCAACAGTGGCCAAGTGGTCCCACACCCTCCTTATATATATTATAGTATTTATATATTTCTTAACCATTTTACATTTATAAAATTATGGCCCCATTTTATTATTTTTATATGTCACTGACAAAGTTTTCATATGTTATGTCCCTAACCCCATTTTTCATAAATCCCGTGGATTTCATTTTGTGATTTTGCATAGCTTGGTGATTTTTAGGAAGGCATAGGTTACATTATAGCAGTACTGACGGTAAGTATATCCTTCTTAGCAGCTGCTTAATATAATGTGACATAATTTATTTAACCATTCTCTCACAAATGGACATTTAGATTGAAAGACAGATACATCCCAACCTTTTAACAGTGGAACATAGAGTTGGAATAAAAAGGTTGTCATTCTTTGCTTTATAAATTTCGATGTATTTTGGAGGTACAGTTGATAGTTTAGATGTGTGGTTTAGATGTATGGCATAAGAAAACAGAGGAATCAGGGATAGTGCCAAAGTTTTTGGCCTTAGAAACTAGAAGAATGGTATTGCTAGGTACTGATGGGGAAGACTATAAGAGGATCATAATTTGGAAAGAAGATTAGGAACTTGATTTGGGACAAGGACTAGGCTTCCCAGTGGAGATAGTGAGTAGGCTTTTTGATTAGGTTAATAGGGAGAAATAAGTTTGGAGGTATAAATCAATGTATACATGATATTTAAAGCCATGAAGTTGGGTAAGATTACCAAACTGTTGAATGTAGAGAATACAGAACAAGTTCAAGGGTGGAAATGGAGGAAAAAGAAAAGGAGACTGAGAAAGTACAACCAGAGATGAATAGACAACATGGGGTATTAGCTGGAGGAAGAAGAGATCAAGAGAGAGTATTCTTAAAATAGAGAAATCTTACTATGCTTATAAGATGATGGGAAGAATCTTGAGGAGGAAAAAAAACTAAGTGGGAGAGAGTGAGAAAAAGAGAAGGGGTGAGGGAGGCAGGGAGAAATGAAGAGAATGGATTTCCTGGAGAGGGCTAGGTGAGAGGGAATGCAACATAGTGCAGAAAAGGAAGGATTTAATCTTGGCTAGGACCACAAAGTGCTTGTCCATGGAAACAGGAGAAAAGGTGAGATTATGGGCACAAATACAGAATTTCTCTTCTGATTGTACTGGGTGTTTTCCTCTGAATGTTTCTATTCTATCAATCAGGATTTGAGCAGAGAAGCAGAACCACTATGAATGATATAGATAAAGGATTTATTATAGGTATTAGACCTTATACAGTTGTGGAGGCTAGTTTTCAAAGTCTATGCAAACCACTTCACACCCACTAGGATGGCTATTATTTTTCAAATGGAAAGTAATAAGTGTTGGCAAGCATGTGTACAAGTGTAACTCTTATGCATTGCTCTTTGGAATGTTCAGTGGTGCAGTCACTGTGGAAAAGTTTAGTGGTTCCTCAAAAAATTAAGAAGGAATTACTGTATGACCTGGCAATCCCATTCTTTGATATATACCCAAAAGAAATGAAAACAGGGATGCAAAGATACTTGGACACCAATGTTCATAAAAGCATCATTCCACCAAAAGGTGGAAACAACCCAAGTATGTTCAACAACAGATGAATGGATAAACAAATTGTGATTTATAAAGACAGACATATAGAAAATACACACATACACATACATACACACGATGGATTATTACTCAGCCATAAAAAAGGAATGAATATCCAAAACATACTATAACATGGATAAGCCTTGAAGATACCATGTTAAGTGAAATAAGCTAGATATAAAAGGACAAATACTGTATGACTTCACTTACATGGAATACCTGGTATAAGCAAATACATAGAGACAGAGTAGATTACAGGCTTCTAGGGGATGGGATGGGAATGGGGAGTTATCTCTTGAGTTTTGTTTGAGGTGATGAAAATGTTTTGACAATGAATGGTGGTGATGAGAGCACAATATTGCAAATATTAATATCACAAAATTGTATATACAGTAGTAGTTAAAACAGGAAATTTTGTGTTACCACATAGATTTTTAAAAATATATTGTATATATACACAATGGAATGTTAATCAACTTAAATAGAATGAAGTTCTGATACATACAGCAAGAATGAACTTTGAAAACATTATGCTCTGAAAGAAGTCAGCTACAAAAGGGCAAATATCGTATGATTCCACTTTTAGGAAATATCTTGAATAAGCAAATTCACAGAGACAGAAAATAGATTAGAGGTTACCAGGGACTGGAGGAACTATTACTTAATGTATACCAAGTTTCTGTTTGGGGTGATAAAAAGCTTTTGGAATTGAATGGAGGTGATGGCAGCACAGCATTGTGAATGTAATTAATGCCACTGAATTGTGCACTTAAAAATGGTTAACATCAAAAATTTTGTTTTATATATATTATATGTATGTTACCGCAATTAAAAAAAAAAAGGTCTATACAAGACTGCCGTCTTTGCATCTGATTTGAGTCTGAAGTCATCTTAGGTCATCTGAGAAAGCTGCCACAAAGGAGAGTTAGACACAAAATGGGGAGAAAAAAGATAAACTAGAAATTGTGAGGACAGACTAGAACCCACAAGGAAAAATTGGAACCCATGTCTGACTCTCACCATTTTCAACTTTGATGATATGAAAGTGAGGAAGAGTGAGGATCAGGAAGGAGGTATTGGAGGTTTGAAGAAAAAAAAAGGTATGAAATATAATAGCTACCTAGAAGAATGAACGAGTGAACAGATCAGGGAAATAGAGTATATGATTACCAGGCAATATTAAGGGCCATCTAAGCTAGTGATCATGAATTTAAAGTGTGAACAGCAATAATGTTATGTGGCTTTTTCCAGTCATAAATGCCAGATGGGGCAGGGCAGGGTACTGTCTGCTACAGAAAGGAGAAATACAACAGAATGTTTTCTGGTTGGGTGTGGAGGGAGTGGACACCACTTTCTGAAAATCTATTCCACTTTCCTAAAGCTTTGGCAGGATTGCTCCTAAACTAAGATAAGCTTTTTTTTTTTTTTTCCTTTTTTCCTTTTAAAGAAGACTTAGATTATATAAATACTACATCAAAAATATAGGGAATTCCCATGTACCCCACCCCTCCCACACCACTTTTCCTCCATTAAAACATCTTTCATTAGTGTGGTATATTAGTTACAGTTGATGAATATATATTGAATATTGCTACTAACCATAGTCTACAGTTTACATTATGGTTTATGCCTCACAGTGTATAATTTTATAGGTTTTACCAAAATGTATAATGGCTTATATCTGTCATTGCACTGTTTGTGCAGAACAATTCCAATGTCCCAAAAATGCCCCATGTTTTTCTTCTCTTTCCCTCCCCTCAGAATCTCTGGTGACCACTGCCTTTATATATTTATATATTTTTTTCATCCTTGATTCCTTTATTTGCGTCACACTCTACATCCAATCCATCAACAAATCCAGTATTCATAATCTGTTTTTCTCCTCTCCCTGGAAGGTGCTGGTCTAAGCCACTATCACTTCTCATTTGAGCTATTGCAAAAGCCTAATTGCTTCCACTCTTAGCACTTCTAAAATGTAAGTCACATCCTGTCACTCCTTTAGTCAAAACCTTCCAATTGCTCCTCATTCTCTCCAAGTAACCTGGCCAGATTACCCGGTTTACCTCATTTCCTATACTCTCGTTTTTTGACTCCCCTCCAGTCACACTGGCCTCTTTATTATTCCTCAAATTCATTCCTGCCTCAGAGCTTTTGCACTTGCTTATTCTCTCTGCTTGAAATGTTCTTCCCCCAGATAGCCACTTGTTTCATCAAGTTTTTGTTTAAATGTTATCTCCTCAATAAGACCTATCTGACCACCCTGTTTAAGATTACAACCGCATTCACCCCTACAGTCCCAATTCCTCTTTACCCTATTCTTTTTTTACCACGGAATTTCTAAAATACTTCATTGTGTATTGCTTACTGCCTGTCATTCTCCCACTATCCCCCTTCCAGTTCCCAGGACTCCCCAGGATGCAAATACCATGATGGAGATTTTTGTCTGTTTTGTTCTGATTTATTCCTAGCACCAGAACAGGGCGCACACAGAGTTGACGCTTAGTAAGTCCTAGCCTCCAACCGGACTCGTCTCGGCTTCAGGAGTCTGATTAGGAGACTTCAGAGGGTGAGGAGGGCTCAAGGCCACAAACTGGCCAAGGTAAATCAAGTTCCTCAAAGCCACTAAGATGGTCTGGGAGATCTTAGGTAACTAAGCAACTTCTTCTCCCTTTGCAGGCCCTCTTGTTTTGTTTTTTCCAGAAAGGAATGAACTCAGAGAAGAAATAGTAACCCAGGTTTACAGGAGCGGAATCCGGGTCTGCTGTCCATCCGGGAACACCCACTCCTACCTCGTGGTGGTCATATTCCCACTGACCACTATGTGAGGGGGCGCACATAAAGTAAAAACTCAGGCTGCCCGAGGCCACCGCCGATCGCTAGACTAAGCCAAAGTGGGACTGGAAACAAGATCCTGCAAGCCTGCGGCTGGAAAGGACCAAAAAGACAGTGCGGACTGGGGGAGCAGTGCTCACCACCACGCACACGACCGTTCCTCCCTCCAACAGGCGAGGTTCTCAAGGCTGGGTAAGGTCAGAAACCAGGAGGAAGGTTTCTGCCACTTGGCCTCGTGAGAGGTGAAAACTTGGCAGAAGAAAACACAACGTGTACAGGAATCCAAAATTGCATTCAGACTCCGCCAGTCTCCACAGCTATTCCTCCAACATCCCCTGTGCCTCCACTCTCCCTGCCTTTATATTAATGCTACAAGTTCTTCCATTACCAGAATAATAATAAGTCTACTTTAATCCATAGTTGCTTTCCCCCCTTATGTTTGTTCATTCCCCAATCTTGAGGAGGATTTGGGGACGGTGATGCCCACTCTGCTTCCAACTGAGGTGGGGCTTAGATCCCATGGGGCAGATGGATGGAACTGTCTTGCTTGCAGTTGTAGATACTTCTTTAGTTCTTTTTTTTTTTAAGAGGTACTAGGGATAGAATCTGGGACCTCATACATGGGGAGCAGGCACTCAACACTGAGCTACTCCTACTCCCTCAAGATAAGCTTTAAGCCCAGTTTTGGTAGTAAGAGCTATGGTTTCCCAGCTCGCTGATCTCCTACATCCCATCTTTGATCAACTTCTGGAGGAATTTCTGCACAGGACAAAGACCAAGGACCGCCCTCAGGGCGAGCTATCAATACTCCCTCTCTTTCTTCACCAAATAGAGTACAAGTATCCAAGTCCTCCTGACCTCATTTCTCCATTGATGCTTGCTGTTTAAGGACACATCCCGCCTGGTCCTGGAGCAGCCTCTCCTGCTACTGTCCCTCAGGGATAGTATTGGGAAGCAAGTCTTTTTTTTTTTTTTTTTTAATTCCCCCATCCAGTTGTCTGCTGTGTCCATTTGTTGTGTGTTCTTCTGTGTCCGTTTCCATCCTTATCAGCGGCACCGGGAATCTGTGTTTCTTTTTGTTGCATCATCTTGCCATGTCAGCTCTCCGTGTGTGCGGCACCATTCCTGGGCAGGCTGCACTTTCTTTCGCCCTGGGCGGCTCTCCTTATGGGGTGCACTCTTTGCGCGTGGGGCTCCCCTACGCGGGGGACACCCCTGTGTGGCAAGGCACTCCTTGCGTGCATCAGCACTGCGCATGGGCCAGCTCCACAGGGGTCAAGGAGGCCCCGGGTTTGAACCGCGGACCTCCCATGTGGTAGACAGACGCCCTAACCACTGGGCCAAGTCCGCTTCCCGGGAGGCAAGTCTTTTGTTGGGAGCCTGGGAACAGTGGACAAAGTAGGTGAGCTCTGCCCCAGCAGAGCACCTGCCTGGCGCAAACTGTCCCAGCAGGTTGGGCTGGCCCACAGAAGGAGCCTGCACGTTCTGGCTCAGCCCTTGCTAGGGACCAAAAGGCAGGGTGCCCTGCTGGCAGGTGTCAGTCCAGACTCCAAGATCGTCTCCCAAACAGTCCATTCCATGAAAGCTTTGGAATAGCCCCAACTGCCCAGGTCAGCTCCTGCAAAGGAAATTGTGTCTTTCTCTGAGAGCATTTCCCTGTGAAATTTTTCATGGGAATTGTTTGCCCCAGAGAGTCAGGTAAGGAAGTTCTAAATGATCCAAGGAAAAGTAAAGGGTCAACTATCCTGGCAACTAGAGAACAAGAGGGCGGGGAGGAGGTTTTACTTTTGTTTGCTTTTTAAACACATGGCATTCCACTATATATATATTATACTTAATGTATCATGGATATCTTCCCAGCTTGTATTTGTACAAGTAAGACTAGGTGCTGTTACAGAAAAGTCCAAACATCTCAACAGCTTAACACTGAAATTTATTTGATGATTTAAGATCACTTGCTTGGTTGGGGTTTCTCTACTTCACACAAATGCAGAGACTCAGTCTTCTTCAATAAATGGTTTCCCAGTTACCCAGGATACTTACTTTCAGTCAAACAGCAAACAAGGGAAGAGAAAAAGTGAGAATTTATCTTCTCCTACCCCACTGGCCACAACTGAGGCACATGGCCTCACTTAGCTAGAAGGTAAGCCGAGAAATGTGGTCTGGCTGGATGCCCAGAAAGAAAAAGAAATGAGGTTTGGTGAAGAGAAAGACAATCTCTGCCACAGTCCATCATCTGGTCACCAAATATCCATTTCATTCGTCCACAGAGCAGAACACATTCACTCCCACCTCAAGCGAGACAAACCCAAGTCCCATCCAGTCACTGTGGCCAACTCAAAACCCAGGATTACCAGGTAATGCTCATGTTTCTCCTTCAGGCTTCTCAAAGTCTCATCTATGAACGTTTTAGTTACTGATTTTCATTTCTCCCACCCCACTATACAAACATAGGATGCACACTACTGGGGTAGAGACTAACGACCTCAATAAATACATTTCCATTCAGAAAGGGAAACGAGAGGCTCGGCAGTCATTGGACTGCAGCAATGGTGACATTCAGCCACGCAGCTGTGCAGATACATCCCGTGGGGGCAGGGGGGTTCCTCGACTAGGCACTGATTCCAGCTCTGGGAGAAAACCCTGATCCTCCGCTCTCCATGACCCTCAGCTCTGTCCACTAGAAGTCCTTCTTTATCCATTATTCTCCTAAGCCCCCTAAAAGTGTGACTTCCTTGGGGACTATGAAGTCTTCTCTTTCTGCTTCCTGGTATACCACTTTAGGGGCTGGAAGTTTGGTTTGTTTGACTTCAACAGTTACAAGCCCATTCTTTTTGAGGGATTTTTGTATGTTATGTACACATCTGTTTTTCAGGATATTTACACAGTTCTACAAGGACTTAAAAAAACAAAAATTTCACTTCCTATTTCCAGCACTCAATCTCACAAGCGAACAAAAATCCATTACGCCTTAAACAAAATTTTCTTGCCACAGAGAATGATGAAGTAAGCAGAAATTTTATTTCCAAGCTCTTCAGAGATTACTACAAACACAAATAAAGTAGCCTTTTAAAAAGTGTCCCAAATCAAACTGAAGGCACATCAAAATAAAACACTGTGACATTAGGTATTCTTTGAGGCTGTATTTTCACATTACTTTGTTTTTAACCATTTATTAAAAACATGAAATAATGTAGTATTTTTTAAAGCACAACCATAAAAGAGAGGAACTTAAGACAAAGATCAAATTTGCTTCATACACAGGATGGGGCAACCTCTTACATAATACATTACTCTTTACAAAAAAAAGTTTGTCAGAAACAGCTCCCATGTTTAGTGTTTAAAAACAAAACAATCTTCTCATTTAGAAAAATCAAGACATTATCTGCTTAATAAAGCCTATTCTTCCCCTCAGTTTCATAGTTGCTTATCTCTTCATTTAGAAACTAAATTTATGAGACAAACAAATTTTGTTACAGTATAAAAATCTTAGGAACAACAAATTACAAATAATCAGTCTTTTAAAACCAAAAATGCTTTTCTTCCTAAAATGTAAACATCCAGTAATTAAAACATACTTGGTATTCCAGGTATAGAAACACTGGTAATTCACTTATGAAAGAGATATGTTCTGGTATATTTGGTGGTAGGAGTTTTGTTTAAGTATAAAGCACTTCACCAAAAGAACCAGGCCATTATTACTTTAAAAATCTACTCTTTCACCCAGTTTCCTTATTTGAGCAGAAATGCATCAATTTCTGTAGAATTTTGGCTGTAGAACCAGGCCGCACACAGAGAAGGTCTCAAATATCTAAAAGTTGTTTGGCTAGTGAAGTGTTTTCTTGAAACTTGGAGACAGTCGTTCATCACTTTGTGCTTCAAGGCATTCCTCAATGAATTTCTTCCCTCCTGGAAAGAGTTTGGTAGGTTTTCACTTTAGTAAGATTTAGTTATAATATCAACTATGCATCATTTCATAGAGCACTTCAGTAGTCTCAAGATAGAAAGTGACAGGTTAATACAAAAGGCATCCAAGTGCTGTGTAAAAAGCAAAGTGATATGCAAACATATGAGACGATCAATACCATAAATGTGGACATTTTCCAATAAATGCTACAATAGTACTCAATTGTAGGATTACTTCTTTTTTTTAAAATGTGAAAAATCAACTTCTTTTTGCAACTATGTGATAAAGAACCTAAGATGAATACTTACTGTATGGACACCCCTTGGAACATATACTCAATTTGAAATATGTTGGCCCAAAAAGACTCCAATAATCTATGCCCTTGTCCTCTTAAAAAAAATAAAGTAGTGAAAAAGTGAATGCGACTCCAATACAAAGCATATGAACCCTTGAAATATCTACCATGCCATCAAAATGTGTTTCATTTCAATAATAAATTTGTAAAGGTCTTTAACCCTACTCTGACTTTCCCCCATTAAAATACAGAGATATATTCTGAAAGCCTTTAGGAAAGAAATCACAGTTGGTGGCAGAAACAAGTCTCCCTGTTTAGGGAGACTTTAGTCGCAAAAGTAGTTGACAGCACCAAGATGCAAATCACAACTCTGGGACAGTATCAGGATAGAGAAGGTGGGATCAGGGTCAAGAAATTATAACCAGCAGGCTCAAGAAAAGAGCTCAAGCACACTGAGTTAGGTATTCACATCTCATGAGTCAATGCCAAAGGGAATTGAGTCTCTCCTAATTAGATGTATTTTACAGTTAGTGCTGTAACTAACTATACACTAGAGGCCCCTTCAAACAAAGTTGTACATTTTGCTGTTTAGTTTGTTTTTCAATGCTCCCAAGAACAGCAGCTATTCAACTCAGTTGCCCAAATCCTTTGGGAAATCCTGTGACAGCCCAAAGGTGGCATAGTGTATGGCCACTTACCAGTCTTAGAGCAAAGCGCAGGACCTGGGCTCCCGGAAGGGGTTGCTCCCGGCCGGCACACCGACCAGCAGGGCATCCTTGCAGGCATTCTGCACGCAGTACTGTTGGAGCTCTGCCGCCGCCTGCGACACCTGAAACAACAGGGATGGCGCGTGCCAGGCTGCTCCCAGACAGATCCACCCAACAGCTGTGTGATCTTCTGGAAACAAGAAAACTCTTGGCAAAGGTCACACTTTTTGCTGAAAGTTCTAATAACTCCAAAAAGGAAAGGTTGCAATTTCTACAAATGTCAATTTGGGATATTCTTGGTTAAGTAGCTTCTTGAAAAAAGGAGGAAAAAAAAGCCCTATCTTTGATCCATTTAGAATCCTAGTTTTAAGACTAGAAGTGCTGAAGACAGCTTACTTCCGGTGTTCTCTTAACAAATTTTCACTTACATAAAAAACATGCACTGATACATCCACTTTTGTCATCTGAGCAAACTGTTTTAATATTTACTGAGCTGGAGTCTTATCCAGTCTGCCCAAGGCAAGTTCCACCACTTATCTGAGGCAGTACAACTTATTGGCGAAAAAGGTAGCTTCTGGAACCAGATTGCCTGGACTCAAATCCAACTCTGTACTTACTACCTCTGTGAGCATGGGCAAATTTCTTACAGTGCCTCTGTTTCCTCATCTGTGAAATGTACTTACCTCAATGGATTGACATGATAATTAAGTGAATTAATACATGTAAAATACTTAAAATCATAATTAGCAACATATTGTGGCAGGATGCAAAAATGGCTGCACCATTTTGCACTCTTCCTACCTAGAGGTAGTCTATTTCCTCACCCCTTCAGTCTTCTCTGGAATGTGTGCCTTGCTTTGACTAGTAGAATGTGGCAAAAATAATGGACCAGGTCTCCCCCTGCGTGGGACGTGATTCCTGGGGATGAGCCTCCCTGGCACTGAGGGAATTTCTACCAAGCACCAGCTAGTGATGCAACTAGAAAAAGACATTGAATAAAAAGGGGGAAACGGTAAAGACGAATGAGTTTATATGGCTAAAAGACTTCAAAGTGAGTCAGGAGGTCATCAAAGGGGTCGCACTTATTGCACAGCTCAGGAGGATCTCAGAGACAGCCAAAGTAAACACAACACCAAACAGTGGTGCTCCTGAGGGCTATGGAGACACCCAGGTCCTACGGTCATGACACATGGCTCTGGAGTTCAGTGCCTTGCCAGTGGGCCCTACTTTGCAATTTGTGCTCCTGATTGTGATGGTGTTGGACTCAGATGTAACCTCTCTACACATGCCTCTTCTACCACTTTTACTGAACCTGTGGTTGGCACCGATGTTGGTGTATGCTCAAGAGACTTGAATCTCTGCACTGTCCATGTGCAGCTGGGCCTCGAGCTTCAGCTAAGTTGTAGCACCTACTCTCCAGTTTGTTGGACTTGCCCATGTCGTCTAACAAGGAGATGGGGATGGTCAACCACCACACCAGGGAACCGAGAGAGTCTACAACTGCAAGCAGGAGAATTCCATCTATCAGCCATGTGATCTAAGCCCCCTCTGGAGTTAGAGGCAGAGTGGGCATTGCCATCCCAAGGTCCTCAGGATGGAGGAATAAAATATGGATTAGAGTGGACTTACTGGTATTCTACAATAGAATTATTAATAACTCTAGCAATGGAAGAAACTGTATCATTGATGTGGGGACAGTGGCCAGGGTTGTTGCTGAGGGCAGGGAGAGGGAAGAAGAGATGTGATATGGGGGTATATTCAGGACTTGGAGTTGTCCTGAATGATACTGCAGGGACTGAGGCAGGACATCATATATCCTGCTATAACCCACTGAATGGACTGGGAAAGAGTGTAAACTACAATATAAACTATAATCCATGCTGTATACCAGTGCTCCAAAATGTATTCATCAAATGCAATGAATGTGCCACACTGATGAAAGAACTTGGTGATATGGGAGGAGTGGGGGGATGGAGAGTAGGGGTATATGGAATCCTCTTATATTTTTTAAGGTAACATTTCATATGATCTATGTATCTTTTAAAATTTTTTTTAAATCTATTAAAAAAAAAAAAAAAGACAATAGATTGGAAAATCCAGGGGAAAAAAAGAGCCAGGGAATGGTTGTAACTCAAGCAGTCAAGCAGTTGAGTGCCTGCCTTCCACATAGGAAGTCCTGGGTTTGGATCCCTGTGCCTCCTGAAAAAACAAAAACAAACAACCAGCAAAACAACAAAAAAACAGCAAAATACCCAACTCAGGGAAGCCCATGTGGCTCAGTGGTTAAGGGCCAACTTCCCATATACAAGGTCCCAGGTTTAATTCCCAGCCCTGGTACCTACAAAAGAAAAAGGTGGGGAAGGGTGGACCAGTTCCAAGCCCAGTCATGGTCTCAGGACTCCTTGCAGCTTCCTTTCTTGCTGCAGTTGGAACTCTAAGACCACCATCTGAATGAGCCCCAAGCTAACACACTGGAGATCTCAGGGAGTAGAACCAGTCATCCAGCCCCCAAGTGCCGGCCTGTCAGTCTCCAGGCATGTAGTGAGGCCCTCCTAGATCATCCAGCCACCAGTCAACCCAGCATCTGCTTGCAGAAGCACAGGAGTGCCCAGCCAAGATCTGCAGAACTGTCCATTTGAATCTGGCCAATTGCCAACCTAAGAAATGTGAGTTAATAAATGGTGTTTTAAATCACTAAGTTTTGGGGTGGTTTGTTAGGCAGCAAAAACTGAAACAATATTATTATTGTCTTATCCTCCATTGATACTTATTTCTACATGAAGGCTTGCCTCACTTTCTATTTTCTTGCCTTGATAAGGTGTTTTCGTATAAAAATTCACCATTATTTTGTACAATGATTCCAATTGCTATTCATATATTACTACTAGTATGTGTTAATTTTCCAAGTCTCTAAATAACTTGAAAATTAAGTGCTTATGTGACACTTGCTACCATGTTCCTGGAATGCTTCAGGAATTCTGGTTCAAAGAAATTTACTTTACATTATGCAGATATAAACACATAATATAATATTACCAGACTACTGTTTAAGCTTACTCTCCTCTCAAAAGAAGCTCTGACATTTTCATGTTTTCATTGGAATTGTTGTGATGAAAAAAGCTTTTATTGTGCTCATGTCTATTACCCCCGCATCAAGGGAACAGGTAGGCTCCAGTCGGGGGTGGGGGTGGGGGTGGAGGTGGGAGACTATCTTCCAGGACCCCTGCAGATATGGGACTAACTGGACCTTTGCCTAAAGAACATAGTCAAAAAGTTAAGGCAAAGGGATATCTAAAGAAAATAAGAGAAGAGCAAAAATGGGTAGCATTTCTCCAGTGCTATCAAGGGAGAAACTGGCCTGGGAGAACACTAACCCAAACACTCAGAGCAATCTGCTGCCTTCCTTTGAAGGTGGGATAATTCCCACCCAAACCATGTGACTTTCCTTGGTCTAAGCCATGCTCACCCATCAACTTCTGAGAGCCTTCTCCAAAAGAGGGATCCCTGGAAGGATTTCAAGCATGCCAATCATTGGGAAGGGATACTCTCCATTATATACTAGAAAATGTATTTATCAGCTAGCTAGACTGTCACAGCAGAAACATCTCTGAGAGGGCCAGGAGCATCCAACCCTGAGCCTGAAATGAGGCAGCCCAAACCTTGGAATATTGTAACTCCTTAAGGTGTTGCCTGAAAGAAGTCCCACCAAGCACTCCAGACTGCAAGAACGCCCCTCAAAAAATTTATCATCTGTGCTACCTTGAGCCATTCACTCACATTCTTTGGATCTCAGTTTCATCACGTGTAATTATTTTTAAATGTAGATGGTATCTTCCCTAGCTGCTTCACAGGGTAGGCAGGTATCTGACTCACAGTGTTCCTCTCTATCTCAGGTTCCAACATCATCTCGAACATTTTCAACCACCCTCGTTTCAGTTCCCCGACCTTCTCTCCTCAGGCGACCTTCTTCTCAAGGCCAATCAATAGCCACAGCCAACACTGCTCCACTTTTGAAATTTTACACTCCAATATCCTACTTTCTGATGGTAATCTCTCCTACTTGTCGGTTTCCTTTATTCTCAGGACACCAGCTCTCCGAACTCACAGAGATTTCTAGGCCCTAGCTCCTCCCTTTGTCTCGCCCATCGCCTTCTCCTGGCTTTATTCCTTCTCTATTCAGTCTTAGTTCAGCCCCTTTCTGGCCCTCTGCCCCCACCTCCACCTTTCTGGCATACCTCCCCTGCTAACCCACCACCTGGATCAACTACCACCCCCCTTCAGCGCACAGATTCCTGGGTGGCCAAATGCTGCCAGAGGGGGAAAAAAAGAACAATCGGTCTCCCATCCAAGGGCAGCTGCATCTTCAGAATCAACAAGTTCATGGACTTGCCTGTTGGGGTGCATTCCCATTCCCAACACCACTATTCCCAACTTTCTCCACCCCTCTGACTCTACTAGTTTCTTTTTCCCTGCCCTAAAAGAAAACTTAGCCTCCTATTTCACAAAGAAAATCATTATCATACAAGTCCTTAGGCCCATATTTAGAAACAGGTCTTTACACATATCCTTACCTCCTTCCCTCCTGTCCCCTAAACCGTCCTCAAACAATTCCAAGCCTCCAGCAGCCCCTCTGTCTCCTTTACCTTCAAATTTCCTTCTCCACTTGTTTCTTCCCCTTCACCTAAAAATATGGCGTGTTCCTTCCCCTCAAACTAAAAATAGGCTTTTCACTTCTCAAGAAAACAAGCTTCTTCCCCTTTAGAATTAGATTCCTTTAAAAAAAAAGTCTATCCTACTAGCATCTTCTATGCACTGAAATTTCTCTGCATTCCCCCTCATTTTGATTTGTGATCTTCATGACCCTTACCTGAAATTATTTTATTGGTTAATTTGTTTATAATTTATCTTCCCCACCAGAATCGCCGTATTTCTAGAACCTACATGGAAAAGGCACTACTGAGGTACGCAGAACATCACAATAGAGATTCATTCATACATTGTACACAGAATGCGCTAGGCAAATGATACAAGCCTCTTTTTAGTCAGCTGACTAAACAATGGACGTGTCGATTAGGCCCCACAAGTGTGGAAACCCCTCCTTCCGAGCTGCCATCGCCCTTTCTCCTGCGCCCTCCGGCGTCTGCTGTGCCTCATCCCAGGCTTCCGTGCTCGGGTCTCTCACCCCCTTTTCATTCCCATACATTTTAATTAGCCCTTTCAGCCTCGTTCCCTAACCTGAGATTCAGGCCACAGCGCCAAATACCTACTCAGCTCTCCTCAAACTCACGCGTCCAAAACCGAACCCATCGTTCCCCTCAAAACGCACCCCCCTCCCTTAAGCGAACGGCAGCGCCACCCCGGGTCCCCCCCGCCGGGAACCCGAGCATCCTCCCTCCTCCCTCCCGCCCTCTCCATTCAATCGGCCACCAGCGGGCCGCCCGCAAGGCCAGGCTCCCCGCGTCGGCCCCGCTCCCTCCCAGTCCCGGTCCACGTCAGGACCGCAGGACGCGCCCGGCGAGACAGAAACGCCCCCGGGGGCGCGCTGGCCCGGGCCCCTGCCCTCGGCCCGCGTCCCCCGCCCGTCCCGGGCGCCTCCGGGCCCGGCCGCCGCCCCGCGGGCCGCCTCCCACCGCCTCCGCGCCGCCCCGGGCGCGCGCCCCCCTCAGCAGCCATGGCCGCGGGGGCCGCCGGCCTCCAGCTCCGCGGGGCCGAGGGGGCGGGATGACGGGGCTCCGCGCCGCCTGCGGCGGACCAGGGCTTCGGGCGCGCCTCACCTTCATCCTCTCCACGCCGGCCTCCAGCTTGAGCTGCTCCACCAGGCGCTGCAGGGCGTTCACGCTGGCCCCGGAAGACATGGCGGCGGCGGCTCGGCGCTCCGGGGTGGCAGCGGGGCCCGGGGCTGGGCGGCGAGGCCGGGCTGGGCGCCGCCCCGGGGCGGGGAAGCAGCGGCGCCCGCCCCGCCGGCCCCGCCCGCTGCTCCGCTCGGCGGGGAGCCCTGAATTCGCGGACCATCCCTGCTCTAAATACAGACGATGCTTGTGTCATCGGAGCCGGGGACGGATGGCTGCGTAAGGGGGCCACAAAGGACGCCCCCCTCCGCTTTTCTGCAGGGGCTTCTAGAGGAGCCCAAGTTGGGGGGTCGGTAGGGTTGGAGCCGGCCGGCAGCGGAGATACCTTCTTCTTAAATCAGAGACCCATTTCTCTGGGGCTGGAGCCAAGGTGTGCAACGAGTTGGAGAAATAAGGGTCTGGACGTGAAGGCCTCAGGCCTTATCCTGGGGGAGATGAAGGGCAAGGGCAGGGGTTTCCATGAAACAGTAACGGGCTCACTTATTAACTCTCAAGTAGGGTAAAATCCCAGACCTGACATCTTTGCGGAACATTGAGAAGAAAATTAAGTTCACAACACTCATACCCATTTAACTATAGCTATTTTTTCTATTCGCTCCATTTCCATTTTTATTTTAATGTTCACATTAGTCTATTTTACAAAACTGGGGCCAGACTGTGTAAAATTACGTTGATCTTTTTTGACTTAATATATCATGAACATTTCTTTATAATATTCTATAATATAATAAACCATTGTATTTTTCAGAACGCACTTAAATTGAGTAATGCAAGAAGGTAATATATTTGCTTGCTGTAACTGAAAAGTTTAAGGACTTTACATTGGGGAACCAGTTGTTCAAACAACAGCTTCGGAGCTCTTGGCCTGCTTTTTCTGTTAGCCTCCTTTTCTTCAACAAAGAAAATGGATTCTCTCTAGTGTTGTGAAGGAAGTCCCAGTGTTCTCATTGTCCCAGTCCAGCAGGCACAGAACTAAGAGCATCTCTTTTCTTCCTAATTATTTCAGCAAAGATCACCATATTGGATCTCATTGGCTAGTAAGGAGTCATGTGCCCACCCTTGACCAATCACTATTGGAGGATAGGGGTGGGTGGAATAGCAATGCTGGGGTTAGCCGGCCTAAACCAAGAGCAGGAGGAGGGGCTGGTTAGCCGTCACTCCCAAGTTCCCGGTTTGAGGTCTGAGGTACTCATTTCCCCATCTGCTGAGGGTGGTGGCAGCTGATGCCTCTCAACTGAGTTCCTCTCTGGAAATAGCTCTCAGCAAAGATCCACCAACCAAGGTCACACCCTCTCCTAGTGTCAGCCTTCATCAATGGTTGATGTGGGGTGTGTACATAAGGGATGAACCCCAACCCCAACCCCCTGACCTAGAATCAGGACAACTTTGAAGGATCACCACAGCTCCAGAGCTCCCCTTGGGATCATCTGAAGCCTTTATTACCAACTGCATCATAGTTCAGCTCCTCCCTCTGCCCAATTCCTGCTTCATAGACTCCCTCCACCACCAGGTACTGATCTTGAGGACACACCTCAATAAACTTGCTGCATGTAAATCTCCGTCTCAGAGTCTGTTTCTTTGGGAAACCCAAACTCAAGACACCCACTGTGATGGATTGAATTGTGTACCCCCATTTGGACATTTTTTCGGTCTTGGCTCACTTTCTGGTGGGTGTGGATCCATTGTAAATGAGATCTCTTCAAGATGTTGCTCATTTAAGGTGTGGCCTAAATGAATCCCAATAGGCTTCAATCCAGATTACTGGAGACCTTTATAAACAGAGGGAAAGTTAGACTGATAGGGAAGCCACCGGAGCAGCCAGAAGTCACAAGTCAACAGAATCAGAGGAGAAAGTAGACTGGCCATGTGCATTTCCACATGATGGAAAAGCCGAGGGAAACCCAAAGATTGCTGACCGGGAAGCAAGCCTTCTAGCCTCTGAAACCATGGGCCATTAAATTCTTGTTGTTAAGCCAGCTCATTGTATGGTATTTGTTTAAGCAGCTAAGAAACTAAAACACCCACCCAAGCCCTGTGGACTCTGAGAGCGGAAGAATGATCTTTTCCAAAGGAATATCAGGATGGTGATACCAGAAGGGAGTGAGAGCAGTCAAAAAGCCAGATATGCTCTACAACTATTATTTTTAATGGCCGCTTGGATCATAATTTTTCTACTACCTTAATATTTAACACCATGATGGCCACCTTAAACATACAGCTTTGGGCATCTCTATTTGATTGGTATGCATTCCTAAAAGTAGAATTCCTAAGAGTATAAGCAGTTTTCAACTTTTTCTTGAATCATCCTCCAGAACGTGGTAGCAATTGATATTCCGACCAGAAAGACTGCTTATTTTTCTGCATCCTCACAGCTCCTTATTGAGGGCCTTTATCTTTCCCAATCTAATAGATGAAAAATGGAATCCCAAGTCCTTTTAATATCTTAACAATTGAGGCTGAACATTTCTTCTGTTCATTTTGTGAGTTATGTATTCATGGACTTTGGGGTATTACGTTTTTCTAATCTAGTGACAGAACAGATTCATGAGTCTGAAAGCTCTCTCTGGGGCAAGTTCTCTTACCACAAATATATATTAACATATATTCTAGTCAGAAGATGAAAAGTACACATTGGAAACAATCAGTAGGATTGCCTGATAGTACAGACTAGACTGGCTGTGTGTCACAAAAGATGTGGCAAAGAATTCAGAGCCAAGACAAAGATTGGAAGGACTGGGAGAGGCTCCGTGTAGATGATGAGACCTGGACCTGGAATAATACATGTCCTACGATAGCACAGAAAAGGAGAAGAGATTCCAACACAGGGAGAGGAGGAGGCAAAGCACATGTGTAGAGTGAAAATGAGTTAAGGAAGAGAAGGCTCTGGGGAGTAAGAGAAAATACAAAGCTGCTAAGGCCAGAAGTCACAGAAACTTAGAAAGAAATGGAAAAGTTCATGTTCAACATTGGAGCAGCCACATTGTGAGACATTTTAAGAATATTAATCAGGGATGAGTGTACAAAATGGACTGAAGTTGGAGAGACAAAATAACTTTAGTACGTTTGGTTGTTTTGGTGTGTGCCTGGGGAGAGGGGAAGGTATGGCCGGAATGTGGGCCTGGATAGGGCTGTGAAAGTAGGAATGAAGGGGAACAAATTCAAAAGGACTAAATCGTTAGTACTTTATGGTGGCTATGATATGCAAAGGAGAGAAAAGGTACAAAACATTCTGAAGCAGAGAGTGGACTAGAAATATTGCCTAAAATAGTTGGAAAACGCTTTGGGGTTACCCAATGAGGGGTACCTAATGTACTACGTCAGTTATGGGTAACTGTGTGCTCTGTCTCCTCCTTCATGCCCTACACACCCATCTCGTACTATTGTTTGATATTCTTCAAGAGGAATATCTCTTGTTTCTGGCTTTAAAAGAAACCACTAGGTGTTAGCCTATAGCCCCCATGACATCCTCCACCATTCAGTGATCCCAGGACAGGCAGGCTGGGTACCATTGTAATCGAGGTAAGCTGACCATCTGTGTGATACTTTACACTTTACCAAAAATGTCTTCTCATCTACTGCTTATGCATTGTGGAACTTAAAAGTTGAGAGAGACTAACCAGATAACATGGTCGGTCCCTAATTTTAGACATGAGGAAACAAAGACCCACTAAGGAAAGTGAAGGGTTTACCTAGAAGCAGACAAAGTGGCAGTGGCCTTCTAGAGAAGTCCCTGCTCACCTAAGGACTGCAGAGTCCATTCCCACAATAGCAATTATTTCCAGAGGTCTAAAAGGTGAGAGTGGTAGACAAAGAGTATCCATTCTTCCTCCTCACAGAAGCTAAAATACAGAGAACACATGTATATTATCTTAAAATATTTTTAAATATGTGGCAGGGTGGGGTTAAGTAAAAAACTTATAAATTTGTACTGCTTCTGTTACCAGATTCTATCTAGGTTCTTGGGTATGCTGCAGAAATGAATTTCAAAAGCATGCCGGTTAAGTTAGGCCAGTAATTTATTCAAGTAGGGAGGGAAGAGAAATGGGAGAAAATAACAGAAAATAACAGAGCAGGGGTCCCAGGTAGTGAGGAAGGAGATGTAAAGGGATGAAGAGGGCTGATTTACAAGCTATAATTCCCCATTATAGATTATAAATCCCCCAGGGTTACTTGCGTGGCCACATGGCAGAGGAAAAATGGCAAAAGCAGTGCACAGAGGGCAGGGATCAGGTCCAGAGGCAGGAAAGCAGGACTAAAAAAGCCCAAGCTCCAGTTTGTGCCTGGCTTTTAAACTGTTATTTATTCCACCCCTTTGCTAATGGCAGGGGAGGGGGTTACAGCTGTTAGCTGTTTGATTGATTACCCCACCCATCAATTCCTTAGTAAGGACCCAATGATAAAGTTGCTAGGGAACATCCAGGCTTTTCCTTGTTCTCAGGAAGTTTTTGTTCTGGGTAGCAGAATCCCAGGAGTGGGGTTCCTCCAGCAGCCATCTTGTGGGTTTCTGATGTCCACGTGTGTTCTGTCAGGTTGCAGATCCGTCTATAATTCCCTATCTTATTAGCCTGCTTCATTTCCCAAAAATCTACTTTGTAGAAATGTCCATTTTCTTGTAAAAACAACTCAAATGTTTCATTTGATTAATTATAATAAATAATTATTTAACCCTCTGACAAGTATTTTATCAACTTTCTACTAATAGTGGATTCTTTTTCCAGAAAAGGGGCTGTAAATCATTCACTGGAAATATATCTACTTAACTCTTTGGCCCATTTTTTAACTGGGTTGTTTGGCTTTTTGTTGTTAAATTTAAGAATTTCTTTTTTAAAAAAAAGATTTATTGATTTATTTCCCCCTTTTCCCCTCCTCCCACCCTACTGTTTTTGCTGTCTGTGTTGTCTTCTCTTCTCATTTACTCTTCTCTAGGATTCACCAGGATTCAATCCTGAAGACCTCTAATGGGGAGAGAGGTCCCTGTCAATTGCAACACCTCAGTTCCTGGTTTCTGCTGTACTTCACCTTGACTCTCCCCTTGTCTCTCTTTTGATGCATCATCAACTTGCTGTGTGACTCACTTGCATAGGGCACTGGCTCACTGCATGGGCACTCGAACAGGCACTAATGCCGACACTGGCTCAACTTGCGGGCTCTCATGTGGGCACTGGTTTGCCATGCAGGCACGATTTTTCTACGTCTTTTTCACCAAGAGGCCACAGGGAACAAACCCAGGTCCTTCCACATATCTGCTATCAGGTATGTGGTTTCCTAATATTTTCTTCCATGGTGTAGGCTGTCGTTTTACTTTCTCAAATCCTTTGAGGTACAGAAGTTTTTAATTTTGATGAGGTCCCTTTGTTGTTATTGTTGTTCTTGTTGTTTGTTCTTGTTTATGCTTTGGGTGTAAAGTCTAAGAAACCATGGCATAACACAAAAACCTAAAGATGCTTCCCTTCACTTTCTTCCAGGAGTTTGGTAGTTCTAGCCCTTATATTTAGCAATTTGATACATTTTGAGTTGATTTTTGTATATGGTGTGAGGTATGTGGTCCTTCTTTTTTTTGCAAATGGAGATCCAGTTTTCCCAGCACCATTTATTGAAGAGGCTGTTCTTTACCAATTGAGTGGTCTTTGCCACCTTGTCAAAAATCAGTTGGTGGAGACAACCAGCAAGATGGCAGCAGAGGGGAAGTGGATTTGGCTCAACTGATAGAGCATCTGCCTATCACATGGGAGGTCCAAGGTTCAAACCTAGGGCCTCCTGACCCGTGTGATGAGCTGGCCCACATGCACTGCTGATGCACACAAGGAGTGCTGTGCCTCACAGGGGTGTCCCCCGTGTAGGGGAGCCCCATGGGCAAGGAGTGCGCCCCATAAGGAGAGCTGCCCTTGTGAAAAAAGTGCAGCCTGCCCAGGAGTGGTGCCACACACAGAGATCTGACGCAGCAAGATGATGCAACAAAAAGAGACACAGATTCCCAGTGCTGCTGACAATACAAGCAGACACAGAAGAAAGAACACACAGCAAATGGACCCAGAGAGCAGACAACTAGGAAGGGGGGGAAGGGGAGAGAAGTTAAAAAAAATTTTTTTTTTTTAAGATGGCAGCAGAGTAAGGAGCTCCTAGAGTAAGTTCCTACTACAGGGCAGTTAGTAAACACCCAGAGCTATCTGGAGCTGGCTGAAGCATCTGCTTGGGGGCTCCAAGAGGCCAGAAGAGCATCCGGCCACATCCTTGAAGGAATGGAAGGAGAGTGCCCACCTGCAAAGAAGTCTTGTAAGTAGAGCGCTCTACGCCCTGGAGGCCTGTGCCTATCCTCTACTAGAGGCACAAGCCACCTTGGGAGCTGTTCCATGGCTGGAATTGGAAGCTCCACTTCACAAAAACAGGGGAGGAAGAGACAGTTGGGCACCACTTCAACTACTGAGTAGTAAATTCAGTGGGCTGAAATATAATTCTGAGAACAGCTAGTTTGAGCCTGCCCATGTCAGAAAGAGGCCAAGAGCCACCATCTTAACTCCGTGCCTAGCACGAGGTGAAGCAGGGCGAACTGAGGATCACAGGGCTAGTGGGGACCAGCTTCTTTCTATCCAGGTCAGATTGCAGCTCTAGCCCAGGCCCCAGTGCCATCTCCAGCAGGGAGGAAGCTGCAGGGACCTGCGCCAGCCTTTCCAGGAAATTACCTGCCAAGCTCCGGAGGCCAGTGATTATCCTACTCTGGCAGCACGAGCCACCCTAGGAGCTGTTCTGTGGCTGGAATTGGAAGGTCCATTTCCCAAAAACAGGGGAGGAGGAGATGGTTGGCTGCCATTTTGGGGTACTGATTGGTACGCTCGGCTGGCAAAGGTATAATCCTGGGAAGAGCTGGGGTGTGAATCTGTCCAAGTGAGAAAGAGGCCGGAGGCTGACAGAAATTTTGACTCTGCCCCCAGTTTGAGCAGAAGACAGGCTGACTGAAAATCACAGTGAAGGTAGGAACCGGTTTCTTTCACTGATATAGGCCTGCAGCCCTAGTCTAGGTCTCAGCCCCACCTCTGGCAGAAAGTAGCTGGCAGACCCTGCACAAACCTATCCAGGAAACTGCAGGTACCTTTGGCTGGCACACACTGAAAAATCAGAAGTCTAGCGGGCAACCAGTCATCTCGGACCTGCACTGCATAGATTGCTGCCCACACCTGCAGCCCCATCCCCACCCCAGACAGGGGAAAAAGGGACCTGAAGCTTCATCAGTCTCTCTGGGCAACTAGAGTTTAGGCCTGCATGACTTGGATCATTCCACACAGCTGTGACGCTGTCCCAAACCCTGGCAAAGAGAAATTTGGGAGAAGCTTCATCGGTCCCTGGGCAATGAGGGCAGCTTGAGCCTCCACAGCTTATAGCACCAACTAATCCTTGGCTCCTATGGCACAACCAGCAAGAGAGAAAGGATAGGAAGCCCTAAACTAAAGAGAAAACTGCACTGAGAATAAAAACTCTAGTAAACCAGATGCCAAGACACCAATAAAAAATTATAATCCACACCAAGAAACAAGAAGATATGGTACAGTTAAAGGAATAAGATAGGCCTCCAGATGACATAAAGGAATTGAGACAACTACTCATAGATGTTCAAACAAACCTACTTAATAAATTCAATGAAATGGCTAAAGAGATAAAGGATATTAAGAAAACATTGGATGACCACAAAGAAGAATTTGAAAGCATACATAGAAAAATAGCAGATCTTATGGGAATGAAAGGTGCAATAAATGAAATTTTTAAACATTGGAATCATATAATAGCAGATTTGAGGAGGCAGAAGAAAGAATTGGTGAGCCTGAAGAAGTGGCCTCTGAAAGTGAACATATGAAAGAACCAGATGAAGAAAAGAAGGGAAAAAATTGAACAAGTTCTCAGGAAACTGAATGACAGCAAAAGGTGTGCAAACATAGGTATCACGGGTATTCCAAAAGGAGAAAAGAAGGGAAAAGGAGCAGAAGGAATATTTGAAGAAAAAAATGGTTGAAAATTCCCAACCCTATTGAAAGACATAGATATCCATGTCCAAGAAGCACAATGTACTCCCATCTGAAATAATCCCAATAGACCAATGCCGAGACACATACTCATCAGAATGTCAAATGCCAAAGACATAGAGCGAATTCTGAGAACAGCAAGAGAAAAGCAATGCATAACATGTAAGGGATACCCAGTAATATGTGCTGATTTCTCATCAAAAACCATGGAGGCAAGAAGACAGTGGTCTGATATATTTAAGATGCTACAAGAGAAAAACTTCCAGCCAAGAATCTTATGTCCAGCAAGACTGTCTTTCAAAAATGAGGGTGAGATTAGAATATTCACAGATAAACAGAAACTGAGAGAATTTCTAAGCAAGAGACCAGATTTTTCAGGAAATAGTAAATGGTGTGTTAGATCCTGAAAAGACAAGACAGGAGAGAGAGGCCTGGAAGAGAGTCTAGAAATGAAGATTATATCAATAAAAGTAATTAAAAGTGTCAAAAAAGTGGTAAAAATAAAATATAACAGATAAAACTCAAATAGTCAGGAATAAACTTAACCAACGATGTAAAGCACTTGTAATCAGAAAACTGCAACTCAATGTTATAAAAGAAATCAAAAAAGGCCTAAATAACTGAAAGAACATCATTAAGATGTCAGTTCTATTCAGGTTGATATACGGATTCAATGCAATCCTGATAAAAATTCCAACAGCATTTTTTAAAAATTGAAAACATGATTATCAAATTTATTTGAAAGGGTAAGGGGTCCTGAATAGCCAGAAACATCATAAAAAGGAAAAATGAACCCTCAGCTCCAGACTTTAAATCATATAACCTAGCTACAGTTGTAAAAACAACATGGTATTGGCATAAAGACAGACTCATAGACCAATGGAACCAAACTGATGGCTCAGACAGACACTCACATGTATAGTCAAGTGATCTTTAAAATTTTCACTTTTAAAAAAAATTTTATTGAAGTATATCATTCATACATGAACACACATAAACAGTAAGTGCATAGTAAAGATTGCAAACTTACAAAATAAACAAACATTACTTCACACAGGGGTCTCATACATCGCCCCTCCACCAACTCTTTGCATTGGTGTGAAACATTTGTCACAAACTATGCAAAAGCATTGTCAAAATATTACTACCAACTATATTTATCTTACATTTGGTGTGTTTTCCCCCAACCCATACTATTTTTTAAAAATATTTTTTTGTTACAGATATTGTGAACTTGCAAAACAATCATACAGATGTGTAGATTTCCCATACAACTCCACACCTTGGTGGAACATTTGTTACAGATTATGAGATAATATCATCAGACTATTACCACCAATCATGGTCTATAGCATACATTTGGCACACTTTTTCCATACACCTCCATTATCAACACAGTACAGCTTGGCATTGATGCAAGAATATTATAGTATGGCTTTTAACCACAGTCTATAGGTCACACCAGTTGTAGTTTTCCCATGTTTCTCCATATTCCCATCACCCTACAATAGTGACGTACATCTGCTCTAGCTCACAGAAGGACCCTCTTGCATTTGTACCCTTAAGCACAATTCTCAACTGCCTCTGGGTTCACCGTGTTATTCAGTCCCTAGATTATTCTTTAGGTTTCTATTGACATTTACTTCCCCAGACTACCTTTTTCAATCACAATCCCATTTATAAACCAGTTGTTACTCACTATAATGTGTTACTATCAACTCTATCCATCTCCACACTTTTACAGTCAAGTTAATTAAAACTTCTATGTACATTAAGCATCCATAGTTCCTCTCAACCTCCTCTTACCTCCTTATAACCTGTACTCTAGGTTTTATTCCATGAGTCATATGATATGATATGACTAGGAATATATCCAGAAGAACTAAGAACTATGACATGAACAGACATCTGCACACCAATGTTCATAGAGGCATGGTTCACAACTGCCAAAAGACAGAAACAACCCAAGTGTCCATCCACCAATGAATGGATAAACAAAATGTGGTATATATGTATGATGGAATATTATGCTGCAATAAGAAGAAATGAAATTGGGACATATGTGATAACATGGATGAGTCTTGAAGACATTGTACTAAGTGAAGTAAGCCAGACACAAAAGGACAAATATTGCATGGTCTCATTAATATGAACTAAATACAAATAATAAACACATGGTCAAGTGATTTTTAACTAGCCTGTCAAATCCACACAGTTCAGGCAGAACAGTCCATTCAACAAATGCTGCTGAAAGAACTGGATATCCATAGCCCAAAGAAGGAAAAAGGACCCCTATCTCACACCTTATCCAAAAATTAACACAAAATGAATCAAAAACCTAAAAATAAAAGCAGAAGCATAAAACTTCTGGGAGAAATTGTAGGAAAATAGCTTCAAGACCTGGTGGTAGGTGGTGGATTCTTAAAGGAGGTAAGAGGAGGACTGAAATGGACTACTGCTATTTAATGTATGTAGAAGTTTTAATTAGCTTTACAGTAAAAATGTGGAAATGTATAGAGTGAATGGTAATACATATATATAGTAACAGCTAGTTTATAAATAGGGATGTGGCTAAAAATGGTAGTCTAGGGATGTAAATGCCAACTGACAGAATGCTAGAGAAAAAAACTAGGAAATGAATAGCACAGTAAACCAAGACGCAGATGAGAATTGTGGTTGATAGTACAGATGCAAGAGTGTCCTTTGTGAGTTAGAGCAAATGTACATCACTACTGCAGGGTAGTGGGAATGTGGAAAAGCATGGGAAAAACACAACTGGAGTGACCTATGGACTGTGGTTAGTGGTAATAATATAATCTTGTGTCTATGCTAAAGATGCTCTGTGTTGATAATGGGGCAGGATGGAAAACGTGAGCCAAGTGTACACTATGGATGTGCTAACAATCAGATGATATTATCTTATCTGGAACGAACATCCCACCACAGTATGATGTCTTGATAAGGGGTGTTGTTTGGGAAGTCTGTACATGTGCATGATCGTTTTAGAGGTTTACAACTCTGTCTTTAAAAATATATTTAAAAAATAATAGGATGGGTTGGGGGTAAAACACACCAAATGTAAGATAAGGACAATAATTAGTAGTAAGACTTTGACCAATATTTTCATAATCTTTAACAAAAACCTCTCACAACAATGCAAGGTGTTGGTGGAGGGTTGATGTATGGGACCCCTGTTTGATGTCATACATGTTTGCTTTGTAAGTTCACAACTTTTACTACACACTTGTTTATGTATGTTCATATATAAATGATATAAAAATAATAAGGTGGGTTGGGGGAAAATACTTTGGTTAGTGGTTAATATTTTGACAATGCTCTTTAATCACTAGTTTAAAAAGTTTAACAACAATGCAAGATGTTGGTGGTGGGGTGAGTTGTGAAAGTCCTGTATGATATTATATATGCTTGCTTTGTAAGTTCACAACTATTATTATACACTTATTGTTTATGTATGTTTTTGTATAAGTGATATACTTCAATAAATTAATTTTTTTTAAAAATCAGTCGGCCGAAATTGTGAGGGGTGATTTCTGAGCTTTCAATTCAATTCCACTGGTATCTATACCTGTCCTTCTGCCAGTACTATACTGTTTTGATTACTATGGCTTTGTAATAAGTTTGAGATTTGGAAGTGTGATCTTCAACTTCATTCTTCTTTTTCAAAATGGCTTTAGTTCTTCAGTGACCCTTACTCATCCAAATAAATACAATGATTGGCTTTTCCATTTCTGCAAAGAAGGTTTTTGGAATTTTGATTGGGATTGCATTGAATCTATAATTAGTTTTGAGCAGAATTGGCATCTTTAGTCTTCCAGTCAGTAAACACAGAATGTGCTTCCATCTACCTAGGTTGTCTATGATTTCTTTTAGCAATGTTTTGTAGTTTTCTGTGTACAAGTCCTTTATATCCTTGGTTAGAATTATTCTTAGATATTTGATTTCTTTTAGTTGCCATTGTGAATGGAATTCTTTCTTGATATCTTCTGATTATTCTTGCTTGTGTATAGAAATACTGTTGATTTGGGGATATTGATTTTGTACTGTGCCACTGTGCTGAATTCATTTATTAGCTCTAGGAGCTTTTTTGTGAATTTTTCAGGATTTTCTTTATATAGGATCATATCACCTGCAAATAAGGAAAGTTTTACTTCTTCCTTTCCAATTTGGATATTGTGGAAGTTTGATATTTATAATTCAAAAAAAAGATCTTGATTATGTTTGTAAACTGTTCTGTTCCACTGGACATGATAAACCTTTGATTGTATTAGATTCAGCTGAGATGTCTGATTAAATTAAGATTAGGGTTTTGATTCAACCATGTCATTAGGGTGTGACTCAGCATTGAGTCCCAGCCCCTTTGGTGAGCTGATAAAACAGACTCTCACACAGAAGTAGACACACAGAGAAGTAGATACACAGAAAAAGACACAGCAGAGGAGAGATGAGCCTGATAGTCTACAGCTGACCCTGTGAAGAGACCAGAGCAGCTGAGCCCAGAAAGAAATGAGCCCCAGGAAGAGCAACAAGCCCTGTGTCAGCCCTACAGCTGAGATTGGAAGAAGCTGGATCCACTGAGTCATAATAGGAAAAAAGAATACTGAACCCTCACAGATATCAGCTGCCATCTCACGTCAACAAGAGCAACAGACTTTGTGTGAGAAATTACTTCCTATGGTACCTTGAGTTGGACTCTTTAGGGCCTTTAACTATAAGCTTTTACCCCAAATACCCTTTATAAAAATCAACAGATTTCTGGTACTTTGCATCAGCACCCCTTTTGGCTGACTAATACAGATGCCTTTTATTTCTTTTTCCTGCCTAATTGCTCTAGGAAGAATTTCCAGTACATTGTTGAAAAAGTGGTGACAGTGGGCATCCTTGTCTTGTTCCTTATCTCAAAGAGAAAGCCTTCAGTCTTTCACCATTAAGTAGGATATTAGCTGTGGGCTTTTCATATATACCCTTCATTAATCCAAGGAAGTTTCCCTCTATTTTTAGCGTTTCTAAGTGTTATTATCAAGAAAAGGTGCTGTTTTGTCAAATGCCTTTTCTGCATTGATTGAGATGATCTTGTGGGTTTTTTCCTTCATTCTGTTAATGTGGTGTATTACATTAACAGATTTTCTTGAACCAACCTTGCATGCCATGGATAAATCCCCCTTGATCACAGTGTAAAATTCTTTTAATATATGCTGCTAGATTTGGTTTGCTAGTATTTTGTTACAGATTTTTGCATCTTTATTCATAAGAGTTATTGGTCTGTAGTTTTCTTGTTGTATCTTTTTTATTTAAAGATTTACTCGCCCCCCCCCCCCCCGCCCCACTGTCTGCTCTCTGTGTCCATTTGCTGTGTTCTTATGTGTCCACTTGCATTCTTGTTGGCGGCACTGGGAATGTGTGTCTCTTTTTGTTGCATCATCTTGCTGCATCTTGCTTCATCAGTTCTGTGTGTGTGCAACACCACTCCTGGGCAGGCTGTACTTTTCTCACGCAGAGTGGCTTTCCTTGCAGGGCGCACTCCTTGCACATGGGGTTCCCCTATGTGGGGGACACCCCTGCGTGGCAGGGCACTCCTTGTGCACATCAGGACTGTGCGTGGACCAGCTCACCACACAGGTCAGGAGGCCCTGGGTTTGAACTGTGGACCTCCCATATAGTAGGCAGACGCTCTGTCAGTTGAGCCATATCTGCTTCCCTTCTTTTTGTATCTTCATCTGCCCTTGATAAAAAGGTGATATTGGCCTAATTGAATGAACTAGGGAGTGGTCTTGACTCTTTGATTTTGGAAGAGTTTAGCAGAACTGGAATTAAGTCTTGTAATGTTTGGAAGAACTCCTCTGTGAAGCCATCTGGTACTGGCCTTTTCTTTGCTGGGTGGATATTTTGATTACTAATTCACCCTCTTAACTATTAATTGGTTTGCAGAGATCTATTTCTTCAAGTCAATGTAGGTAGTCAGCATCTCTAAGAATTTGTCCATTTCATCTAGGTTATCTAAGTTATTGATATACAGTTGTTCATTGGATCCTCTTACAGTACTTTCTATTTTGGTGAGGTTGGTAGTAATGTCCCTCTTTTGATTTCTGATTTTAGTTATTTGTATCTTCTTTTTGTCAGTATAGCTAACATTGGTCGATTTTGTTGATGCTTTCAAAGAACCAACTTTTGGTTTTGATGATTCTATTTTTTTTCCTATTTATCTCTGCTCTAATCTTTATTTCCATTCTTCTGTTAGCTATAGGATTAGTTTTGCTATTCTTTTTCTAAGTATTCCAGTTTTGAGTTGTCTGATTTAATTTAAGCAGTTAGAGCTATAAATTTCCCTCTCAGCACTGCCTTTACTGCATCCCGTAAGTTTTGGTATGTTATGTTTTCATTTTCATTGGCCTCAAGATATTTCCTAATTTCAATTCTGATTTTTATTTAACCCATTGGTTAAGAGTATATTGCTTAATTTCCACATATTTGTGAAATTTCCATTTCTCCCACCATTAATTTCTAGCTTCATTCCATTTTGGTCAGAAAATATTTTTGGGAGACTTCATTTGTGACCGAATATATACTCTATCCTGGAGAATGATCCAGGTGCACTTGAGAAGAATTTATTTTGTTTTTGATGGGTCAATTGTTCTGTACATATATGTCTAGTTGGTTTAAGTATCACTCAAGGCTTATACTTCCTTGGTGAGCTTCTGACTCGATGTTCTATCCATTATTGAGAGTAGCGTGTTAAAAGTTTCATATTAATACTGAACTATTTCTCCTTTTAAATCTGTATTTGCTTCATATATTTTTAATATTTGCTGTTTATGTGCACACATATTTACAATTGCTACCTCTTCTCTTTATACTGCCTTATAAGTATAATGTAACCAACTTTGTCCATTGTAACTGCTTTTGACTTAAAGTATATTTCATCCAAGGTAGTACAGCTATCTCAGCTCTCTTTTGACTGTTATTTGCATGGTATATTTTTCCATCCTTTCACTCTCAGCCTACTTGCATCTTTGACTTTAACATAAGTCTCCTGCAGACAGCAAGTATTTGGGTCACACATTTTTATCCATTCTGTCAATCTCTGCCTTTTAACTGGAAAGTTTAATCCATTTACATTTAAAATCACTACTAATACAGGTCTTCTACCAATTTGCTATTTAGCCTTTATAAACGTTCTACCTTTTTCATCCCTGACTTCCTTTAAGACCTACTTTTCTATTTATTTACTTTCTTGTTTGGTACCATATTGAGTAACTTCTCATTTCTATCTGGATATAATTTTCATCTATTTTCCCTGTGGTAACCATGGGAATTTTTAACATCCTAAGTATATAACAATCATATTTGGTTTGATACCAACTTAACTTTAATAGCATGCACATATACTTCTCCTACATCCCTCCATATTAGTCAGCCAAAGGGGTGCTGATGCCAAGTACAGACACCTTTTGGCTTTTATAAAGGGTATGTATTTGGGGTAAAGGCTTACAGTAACAAGGCCCTAAAAGGCCGAATTCAAGACTGCTTTCTCACACATGTTGAAGCAAGATGATGGGCGATCTCTGCCTGGTCTCTCAGGTCTTCTCAGCTGCTCTGCTGCTCTGTTCTCTTTGACAGCAAACTTTCAGGCATATGGCTCATCTCTCTACCTGGGCTTTAGCTGTTTGAGCCTTCTCTGTCATGTTGAGACCTAAATGACCAAGTTCTCTCCTCTTCCTTGTCTTTGAAGTGAGAGTTCATTTATATCAGCCCACCAAGGGGGCAGGAACTCAACTCTAAGCCATCCCCTACTGCTGTGGTTGAATCAAAGCCCTAACCTTTTTTTTTTTAAAGATTTATTTATTTCTCCCCCCTCTCCCACCCCACCCCGGTTGTCTGTTCTCTGTGTCTAGTTTCTGTGTCTTCTTTGTCCACTTCTGTTGTTGTCAGCGGCACGGGAACCTGTGTTTCTTTTTTGTTGTTGTTGCACCATCTTGCTGTGTCAGCTCTCCATGTGTGCGGCACCATTCCTGGGCAGGCTTGCACTTTCTTTCGCGCTGGGCGGCTCTCCTTACGGGGCATACTCCTTGTGCGTGGGTTTCCCCTGCATGGGGACACCCCTGAGTGGCACGGCACTCCTTGTGTGCATCAGCTCTGTGCATGGGCCAGCTCCACACGCAAAGCCCTAATCTTAACAGGTAATTTAATCAAGACATGTCAGCTGAATCTAAAGCATTCAGAAAATATCACAACCAGAATAGTTTACAATCTCTTTCTGAATTTATAAATAATCTCTAACTGCCACACTCCACCTTCTGAATCCCAAAAGACATTACAATATTCAAAAACCCTTAAATCCTTTGTTAGTAATGCTAAGTATCAAATCACATCACATCGCAGTTATAGAAATAGTCTTGGAGCAAAGTCCCCTCTGACTGTAGAACTGTGAAACTTACAAAACAATTTATCTGCTTCCAATAGACAGAGAGACAGACATAGGATAAACATTTGCCATTACAAGGAGAATTTGGGAGGGAAATATGCATCACAGGTCCCCATTGCTTCCAAAAACCTACAGGGCATACTCCATTAGATTTCAAAGTCTGAGAGTCATTCTTAAGATGATGGTTTCTTCTCCTCTGTGGGGCCTCATGTGGGCCCACCCTTTCCACAGGTTTACCCAAGGGTTATTTCTTTGGTTCCACCCTCATCAAGCATCTGGTTGGTGACCAAGCTCCAGATCTCACTCTCCAAGAACACTCAGGTAATGGCCATACTTTATCCAATCTGTGAGGTAGTCTCAACTCCCTTAGTAGAGTGAGGTGGTGGTAACATTCTCCCTAATCTCTGGCATACAGGTCCAATCTCCTGAGAACAGTGAGGTGGTGACCTGGCCTTCCCTAATCTATGGGGAACAGGTCCACCCCTCTCAGAGCACTGTGGTGGTGACCTCACTCTCCCCAACCCTTGGGGAATGTGCCTCCACCCTCTCTGTATCCTGGGACTGCAAAACTCTCCCTGAACAGAGGGCTGGAACATCCACCCTCTTCAAATGCTGGGGCAAACTCACCCTGTCCATTCACATGGGTGGGGTTCCTCTTCCAGTACAAAGAAATGTCTTAATTCCAGACCTCAGATTCCATGGTTTTCCTCTTAAAGTTGTTTTCCCTTCCATCTCTCCCCTCTCTGTCTCTTTGAGCTCAGGCTGACAGTGGTTTTGTTCATACAGCTCTCTCAAAAAGCTTGTTGGTTTAGCATGCAAGAAGCAGGGGTCTAAGCCATCAGACAGTAAAACTTTCCACAAATCTTTCCTGGATAATTGCATTTTCAATCCTGACAAGTTCCAAGTTTAGTTAATTCCTTAAGCGGGGCACTATCATCTGGGAGCCTGATTTCCAGAGGCTTGGAATTTCTGGAATCAGTTTCTGGTTTCTTTGTGCCAACTCAGTTCTCAGCTTAACTCTTTCATCTAGCATTTTGCTATAAGCTTCAAGGAGAAGCCAAGCGGCAATCCCTGAGTTTACTTTGGAAAGCTCTTCAGCTAAATGTCCAAGCTCACCATTTTCAAATTCTTCTTCCATATAACATTAGGAGTTAATCTTGCTGAGTTCTTTGCAACTTTAAAACACAGATGACCTCTCCTCCACTTTCCAATAGTGTCACCATTTATTTCTGAGGCCTCATCATCCACTCTGTGGTGCTGTTTCACCCATTGCCAGGATTCAAGGGTCCAGGAATCAAGGGATAGAAATAGGAGTGGCACCATTCACTATTAACACTAGTGACCCAGAAAAAATTTTTGGTTCCTGTCCCTGCAACCTTAAAGCTCTGCTGATCTACAGGTATTAGTTCCAAAAGGAGGAGTGCTTCCACCAGGGAACACGTTGATTCCATTGAACAAGAAATTGACTGCCACACCTCTAACCCCCCAACATTTTTTTATACTTATCATTTACATCTTTGTACCTTGTATGTCCCGAAACCTGGATTTATCATCACTTTTTATCCATTTACATTTTAGCACCTGAAGGAAGGAGTTACATGCTAAATAATACAATATACTAGCATTTATAATTACCCCAAGGTAACTTTACTGCAGATCTTTCTTTATGCTGCTCTGAGACACTTAGTGTTTTTTCCTTTTAATTTGAAATTTTTCCTTTAGTATTGTTTTTTTTTTTTAAAGATTTATTTATTTATTTAATCCCCCCCCCCTCCCCTGATTGTCTGTTCTTGGTGTGTCTATTTGCTGCGTCTTGTTTCTTTGTCCGCTTCTGTTGTTGTCAGCGGCACGGGAGGTGTGGGTGGCGCCATTCCTGGGCAGGCTGCTCTTTCTTTTCACGCTGGGCGGCTTTCCTCATGGGCGCACTCCTTGCGCGTGGGACTCCCCCACGCGGGGGACACCCTTGCGTGGCACGGCACTCCTTGCGTGCATCAGCACTGCGCATGGCCAGCTCCACACTGTCAAGGAGGCCGGGGTTTGAACCGCGGACCTCCCATATGGTAGACGGACGCCCTAACCACTGGGCCAAAGTCCGTTTCCCTCCTTTAGTATTGTTTGAAGGGCAGGTCTAGTGGTGACCTCCCTCAGCTTTTGCTTGCCTGATAATGCCTTAATCTCTCCCTCAATTTTGAAAGAAAGTCTCTCCAGATATAAAATTCTTGGCTGGCAGTTCTTTCGTCACTAATTATTTCAACCCATTGCCTTCTTTCCTCCATTGTTTCTCATCAGAAATTGGCACTCAATCTAAAATTGGGACTCCCTTGTACTTAGCATGTTGCTTTTCCTGTGCAGCTTCCAGATGTCTCCTTGTCTTTCACATCTGATAATGTGACCAATACATGACTGGCTGTATTTTTCTTCATGTTTATCCTGTGTGGTGCTCTCTGAGCTTCTCGGATGTGCATATTCACCTTTTACTAAATTTGGGAAGGTCCCTGACATTATTTGTTTGAATATTCTTTTCTCTTTTTGGAACTCCCATATTGAGTATATTGGTACACTTGATGGTACCCAAGAGGCGTCTTAGGCTATTTTTACTTGTACTATTTTTTTCTTTCTACTACTCAGCTTGACTCATTTCAAGTGTCTGTCTTCAACATTACTGATTCTTTCTTCTGCCAGCTCTGATCTCCTCTTGAAACCCTTCTAGTATTTTTTCTTATTGTGCTTTCACCAGAATTGTTTGGTTCCTTTTTAAAATTTCTCTTTACTAAGATTCTCATATTGCTCTTTGTTTTCCTGATATCCTTTTCATTCTTTGTATTTTACTTCATCACCTTGAGTATTTTTAAGATGATTTTTTAAAAGGCTTTGTTTGGTATGTCAACATCTCACCTCTTCCTTGGTTTTGCTGTTTTCTGTAATTTTATCCTCTCCCTTTGGATGGACCATCATTTCCTGTTCCTTAGTCTTGACTCTTTTATTGCACAATGTACATCTTACTTATTCCTGAGAAGCCTAATTCTGGATTGACTGGCGATAAGCTGGTGATAAGACAGAGATTTTCTTGAGTTTCAGCCCTATCAGGATGGTCTGTCCAAAACAAATGCAGTGTGTAGCAGTTCCCCTGTCTTGCCCTTGACTTTTGCTTGTTGGTTTATTTGGATTCCCTGTTTATGGGAGTTTGGTTGTCCCATCCATTTCCCAGAAGCCAGACCTCCCTCTCCCAGGTGTTAAAGGCCAGTAGGCCTTTGTCCCACACTGTCCACTTCTAGTTTTTTATACCTCTTTGGTTGTCTCAATCAGCTTTTGCATGGTGGGCAAATTCTTGGAGAAGGGGCACACCAGAGATGATTTTTCCAGCCCAAACAGGGCCAGGAACCCAAAGGGGCACAGACCAGCTCCAATGTGCCCTGTGGAGGGGGTCAAAAGCTTCCCCATGGTTTCCCAAGGCTCAGCTTTTTTGGTCTGCCCAGAAAATGCAGTCCTTCAATGCAACTGTCCTCCACAGCCGTGAGGAAGCATGACATCCGTAATTCTCCACTGCCTCTGTCCTGTCCAGGAAGGGTAGAAACAATGGCTGCCGCCACCTTTGTCCAGCTATCTGAACCTAGCTCGCAATAATCTTGACTATATTTTCCCATACCGTTTTTAAAATCCTATATACCAACAGTAGTGTCCAAAATTCTATGCATGGTACCTACCTAATATAAGTAGTCATGTTTCATTTGTTATGAAATTGTGACCTATGATATGTAGAACTTGGAAAATTCATAAGAAATAAAATCAATGAGGAAAGGGTTAGTAGTGGTACCTGTTAGGCTGTGAAAAGGAAAACAAATGAATGAGCACATTTGTTCATTAATGCAACTCTAAGGGTTATTATAGCATAGATCTCAATTATTTGCATTAATACAATTCTAAGGGTTATTATAGCATAGCTCTCAATTATTTGAAGTTATAATGAATCGGCAATGAGCAACTATGCTTTCAACCCCGAACACCAAGCTAAATGGAAATGGTGATAGCCTACATCAAAAAAAGATTAAAATGAAAGACAACATGGAACAGGTGTAGCTCAGTGGTTGAATGCCTGTTTTGCATATATGAGGTCCCAGGTTCAGTCCCAGGTTCAGTGCCTGGTACCACCTTAAAGAAAAAAAATGAAGCACAAAAAGAGTTTTCCAACTAATGGGGAGGTAGAATCCTCACTCATTCTTTTGATTTTTTGGTGGCAGATAGGCAGAGGATGGAAATAGTGAAAATACCCACAGCACTTGAATGACCTTTGTGAGAACTTTTGCCCCATCCTTAGCTCTAAGACTTTGAACCATAGCCTATTCATTTTGACCCATGCAATGACCCAATTCCAAAAACTGACAAGACTTTTACCAAGTGAGGAGGCTGCAAGGACAATTCCAGAAATGAGATTACTAGAAAGAAGAGCAATCTAACAGCTATGCAAAAAGAATATCCAAAGATACATTATTTTCATCAGCCAATCTTTATGTCAACCTAACCTGTCCTATTATTTTATCAGTAGATAAAAAACAATCAGAAATTTCCTTGGAATGTTTACAGAGAAGGAAAAGCCTAAATTTCTTTTTGGTTTTTATAACATATGGAGCAAACTTATGTTCCTGGATGATAAATGCCATTGTGTGTTAACTATATGATATATGACAATGCACTTAAGACAGGGATTGAGGACTTAATCACAGCACCTTTGAAAGGCATTTATCTATGGTTAAGTATTAGGCATTTGAAACACAGCAGCCTACTTTTCAGTACTTTCTCCTCCTTCAAATAAAAGAATGGCTACATAAAGCCCTTGAATTTAAGAATGACCTCAGGAAGATCAATTGATTGGGTTCCCATCTACCGTGTGGGAGGCCCTGGGTTCGCGTCCCAGGGCCTCCTTGTGAAGGCAAGCCAGCCTGTGCCCACAGAGAGCTGGCACAGCAAGACGATGCAACAAAGGGAGACAAGCAGACACAGAAGAACATGCAGTGAATGTACACAGACAGCAGACAGCAAGCAAGTGGCTGGGGGGGAGGGGGATAAATTTTTAAAAATGACCTTAACTATTAATCCCAAGGATCAGAAGATTATGGCCCATGGCTGGCTATTTTTGCAAACACACATACACACACAAAGCTTTAAAGTGAAGTTTATAAAAAATAATTGTATCATTTCAGAATTTTAGAGCTGCAAAAAGGCCCTAGTGATCATTTGGTCAAATTCCTACCTAATTGTATAACTGAGGCAACTGAGACTTTGAAACATAAAACAACTCACCTTGGGTCTTTGACTAGGAAGGTTGCACTCCAGTCTTCTGCCTCTTTGAATACTTCATATATTTGGGATAAGCTCTTAAAAGGACTAGCTTACTTATTTTAGCTAGAAACAGACTCTGCATATCTACTATGATACATCAATCTTTTAAAATTACATATCACAAAAGCAATACGTTAATCTTTGATTTAAAATGTCATACCAACAAACTTATGATACACTGAACTCCTTTTATTGATATAAAGCAATGGAATAAATCCCTTAACAGGAGTATTGTTTCACTACCATGAATAAGTATTGATACTTCGGTACAATATCATGCCTGATTCAAATTATGTGTGGATTACTTTAGACTCTGCATATATAAAAACATTTATATTTCACTGATTGATAGAACAGCACACAACCATGCACCTCTTCTTTCTGGTTTAAATGCATGTAAATGCTCTTACGTCACTGGATTTTTCATACCACTCAAGGACTTCACAATATATGACCTTCTCAGTACACTATTTCTGCTGTGGTACAAATTGTGGTACAAGATCCTTTCTGGAGAAATGTTTGAGAATATGGTTATAGTTCTACAATGACTGTAATCAAGATCATCCTACAAGGACATGAGGATAGACTCACTCTCTTGGAGAGTTTCTGATCTCATTAGGAATATTATAATGACTGGAGAGGGAGAAATTTTACAAAGAATTCTAGCAGAAGACTCTCCTAGAGAGATTTTTAAAAACATATTTCAATCCTATAATTATAATTATGAAGATGACATGATGGTTGAATCATTCTGCTGAGGTTTGTGTCTAGAAAGATACAATATAAATAAATGTCATTACTTTTTCTGTTTTGAAAACAAGAGGCCATGAGAGCAGAAAAATGGAGGACTGTAACAAAGAACGAAACACTCTTGAAGAATAAACACTTAACACGGAAAAATTTTAAATGGTATCTAATAATTTTTCATGTCAAATTTTTTTTAACATATAAAATTTTTAAATGGCAATCAATAAATCGCATGTCAAATCTTTTAACAAAACCCACAAATAGACTATAAAAATTCAACAACCATCAATGTCTTATGTATAAAGTTTTAAGGGAAATCTTTCACATCATTCTGTTTAATTAATAATGCTCAAGTAATTATAGTTACTGCTGAGCAACTGATACATCTCTAAAATAATTCAATTATGAAAATAATATCACAATTAAAGTTTGGCACAGTAGCATTCTAGTAATCTTCAGTCATCCACAAACGTTAACCGTCCAGGTCCTTCATTCTTCATCCATCTCCTGTATCTCTTCCATCTAGGGTCATTCGCCAATTTTTTCTTTAGTTCTTCCTCTTGCTCTTGTTTGTAAGCCTGTAATTACAAATACTGATTTTAAAGCCAAAGAGAAATATTTGTCATATTTACATATTTACTTTCATGGAATATAATTTTAGGTAAAAGTTTCCAGTGAATGTATTTATTGGTTTGGTTTCTGAAGATCATTAAAAATACTATGCAGTTAAGCACTTCAACATTTGGTGTTAAATAAAAGACTGACTTTACAAAAACTAACAAATTTTTGTCACTGATTTCCATATCCTAGGAATACAATACAATCCTTCCCTCACTGAATCACATATAAACTGAGTTTAAAGGGATTAAACATTTCCTCTCTACAAAGAATGTCCAATATTTAAAAAATCAGCACTTTATTTTTTTTAATGTGGTACCCAATAAATTTAACTGATGACTTGTAATATTTGTTGAGTCTAACCAAGGAACAAATTGTTCAGACTCCAAACTGAACTTAACATATACTTTTATCTTCAAAGATTAATTATTGGTTATTTAAAATATTTTTAACCTAGTTCAATAAGAAAAATTTTCAAATATTTAGGACCTATACATTTTGTTACCTCCCATTTTAATGTTACTGATAAGCAGACTGAATATATCTCCTTGCCAAAGCTTTCTGGCAGTTCATAATAATTTACTTAAATATAGATTGAAATTTTTACTTTCAGTAAAATCTTAAGATATCACATAAAAAAATAGCAATAAAACTAGGGGAAAAAAGCGAGTATATCTCAGACTTTTTAAAAAGAAAGTTTCACTGTACTCTTTTATGTTTAGCAAACTGACCAATTAATTTTACTCAGAACCTAATAAGACTGCTAGACCCTTTCCTTTAGCACGTTGCTAGATACATGATCACCTCAAAGTAATTTTTATAGCTGGCAATTGTAGAATACAGCATTTATTAAAATGCCCAAATTTTAGAGGCATTCCTATAAACTAACTTAAAACTAAAATAAATGTAACTTTCCATATACATGTTAATTATTAAGCAGAAGATTCTGTGCTCATTTATTTTGAACTGAACAATTATCTTAACAAAACGTCCATCTCTTGTTCTCTCTCCCTTTTAAAAAAATCTCTGTGGCTTGGAAGCCGATGCGGCTCAAGCGGCTGAATGCCTGCTTCCCACATGGGAGGTCCTGGGTTTGGTCCCTGGTGCCTCCTAAAAACAAAAACAAACAACAAGCAAACAAACGAAAAAACCAACTCAGGGGAGCCAATGTGGCTCAGTGGTTGAGCACTGGCTTCCCACATTTGAGGTCTCAGTAACACACAAAAAACAAAACTCTGTGGCTAGATTCAAATCATATGACTAAAAGAGAACTGGTGAGGACCAAAATCTTAGTTAGTGCAATTGATAGAAAATTGTAATACCCTTGCAGAAATATATATTCTCATTCCACTGAAGTTCAACATAACAAAAGTAAGAAACAAAGTAAAACATTCTTAACTTTTTCAGAACAGTCAATTAAAGTATTTGGAGTTCAGCTTTTTGTAAAGACAAATTATAGGTCAAAATTCTATTGTCTCACTACCAAATATAACCATACTGTCAATAAATGTAGTCTTTATTCATTATTTAAATCTTGGGTTAAAAAAATCTGAGCACCCTTCTTTGATCCCTATTGTAGATCTAAATTTAACTTGGTAAAGATGATGACACCCAAATCTCAGCAGCAACCACTTACCTCATAGTTCTCCTTTATCCAGAGCTCCCGTTTAAGAAAATTTTCTTTCTGATGGTCTTCTAGACTATCAAACTGAGACTTTGACATCTTCATAGATTTACGTATGATATATAGTCTCTCTTCCTCCCCATATTCTTTGCCTTTGATGTTAAAATTGTAGACCCATCGACAATACCAGACTATATATGAGCATAGATGAAAAGGAGCTAAGATAATTTGAAATAGGAGAAGATCACGAACTTGAGGTTTCTGATAGCCTCCCTTTATATCAATTTTACTTTTTATAATGTTCTTTATGATGTTCTCCTCCTCATCACGAATTTCCTCTTTAGACTTTTTGTTTCTGCCTTTCTCTTTGGCTTTTTTGAGCAGTCCCTGTTGCTTGGCGATTTCCATAGCTTGGATACGGTATTTGGGCACTGTGGCTAGGTAGCCAATTGCTTTATTGTAGCTATTCCACCAGCTGAAAAACTGGAACATTTAATAAAGAAAAATGGGTCAGTTTTATTACCAAACTTCATCCAAGGTAAAGCAATAGTAGAATGTTGGTGAATGCCATCACCCAAGAAACTCTTTCTAATTAACTAAAAATAGGGATCTTAAGGATCTAACATGTAAAAGATACAGCTAAACAATGCTCAGGTGTGCTCTAAATTGGAACTTAAGGTTGAATGGGTAAGGTAAGCCCTGGCCCAGCCTAAAACCATTGATTCAGACACAGAAAGGACTCAAGATCAGAGGATGGATCAATGGAATTATCCCTAAGATATCATATCTTTACCATCTGGCTCTTCCCTGGATCATTATTAAGAAATCTCTATTTTATAAGACTGTAAATACTTACTAGGATCAAGAGTTACCTATCAAAACCTAGCTAGCCGGTGAGGAATTTGTTAAAAAAAAAAAAAATCACAGGGTACAACTTCTCACAACTAGTCATTTCCATCCCATTCCTAAACCATCTACATACATCACAGTAATGTTCATCATATTGTAAACTGAAATATTCAAATATGTTTGAACTCTTTACTTTATTTGAGCAGGAAAACATTAACTTACTTCATAAATATATGCAACCACAAAGGATTTCATTAATTGTAGAAAGGCCCTGCTCTTCACAGAGTCCCTCCACACATTTCAGTTGCTGTCCTACTGAATGCCCACACAGTTATACGAAAATATCCTATACTATTATAGCAGAAATCTATTAGGAACAGCAAGGAAAAAAAAACCTATATTACATTATCTAAAACAGAAAATTAAAATCATTTCTCTACCCTTTGAAAGGGCAATACTTCTATAAAATCTGACACATTCAAAATACATAACCTTAATCTTCAATAGGAATTTTTATCATATAATTAGAACCTGATTCCTGGGAATTAAACTGAGAAGTAATTTTCAAACTAACAAAATTACTTCTTTCTAGTCACTTGACTTGTTCTTTTCCTCTGAAGTATATAATAGACATGGTTAGTTTAACAATAATAGTAGGGAATACTGATTTCAGGCTGAAGTTAAACTTTTATTTCAAAACGATCTAACAAGTTATTATATAGCTCTTTTTTACTGATTTTAGTGATTCTATTAATATATGCCCTTAAGGCCATGTGGAAATGTGTAGGGCTTTATTGGTAGTCACAATGATGGGAAGTTCTACTGGTATTTGGTGGACCAGAGCCAGGATGCTAAATATTCCACAATGCACAAGGCAGTCCCACACGTTAGGATTTTCCTGCCCTGAAAACCCAAACCTTTCCTACTGAGAAACATTCAAATTATTCTTACACTTGAAATTTACACTACCCCTTCCTCCTCCCCTGTCCCGTTATTCTCTAATCTACTTTCTGTCCCTGTGAATTTGCTATTACTAGATATCTCTTATAAGTGACATCATTGCAATAAACATCCTATATGTCTTGCTTATTTCATGAACATAATGCTTTCAAAGTTCTTCCATGTTGCAGCATGTCTTAGAACTTCATTTTTCCCCCCACGGCCAATTATTATTCCATTGTGTGTATGTATACCACATTTTGTTTACCCATTTTTTGGTTGACGGACACTTAAGATTGTTTCTACCTTTTAACTATTGTGAAAAATGCTGCTATGAACATTGGTATGCAACTATCTGTTTAAGGCCCTGTTTTGACTTTCTTTGGGTGCATTCCTAGAGTGGAATTGCCAAGTTATATGATAATTCTATATTTAACTTTTTGAGGAGTCACTACATTGCTTTCTTCAGTGGTTGCACCATTTTACATTCCCATGCACTTAAAATTTAAAAGGTCCTGTGCTATAAATACAATAACCATTAGCCACATGTGTTGCTTAAACTTAATTAAAATGAAATAAACGTTAAAATTTTTCTCAGCCACACTAGTCACATTTCAAAAGAAAAGCCTCATGTAGGACAGTACAGATATAGAACACTTCTAACATGAAAGTTCTATTGGAAAGCACTGGTAGATTCCTGGGAGGTAATGTCTGGCGGTCTTCCTGATTCAGCTTCTTCAGTTTGACTCTTCAAAGAGTGCTTCTCCTGTACCTGCTCCCTCCTAAGGCAAGCTCAAACGCATCTGAGTTCCCTCCTGAGCTTCAGATAAAAAATAACCAAATGCCTGACTGAAAGACAGTAAGTCATGATGTCCCTTAGGAACCTCAAAACCAATATCCTCTAATTAAAACTCATTATTGCTCCCTGGACTGATGGTTTCATCCTTTCCCAGTTTCCTCTAAAACACTTGGATTTATTCATCTCACAAGTGCTTTGGATTAGATTTTCTCACTTATTTTGAGTGGATTTATACTATGGTCTATCTGTGTGTCTCCCCCTGCTCCCCATTTTAATCCCCCAGGGCCTGGCCCATAGAAAGTACCCAATACATGCTTTTTTAATTTTAACAGTTATTCACCATCCTGGGGAGTTCTCTTGCTAGCAGAATTTCACAAAGAAGAAAAATAAACCTAACAGCTCTTTACAGGGATTCATTCATTCAATAAATACTTATTAAGCAACTCCTATATGCAGGCACTGTGCACAGGGTGATGATACATTGATGATGGAGGGGAAAAGTAAGTAAAAATAACTAGCTAATTACAAATTGTGACAAGTTTTATGAAAGAAAATAAAAGGGTGGGCTTTTAAACTGAACAAAGGGAGCTATACTGAGAAATTGACTTTTAAGCTGAGATTAAAGCATAAATAAGTAGACAGCAAGGCAAAGAGGAAGTGGGAAGAATATTCCAACAGAGATAGCCATGGATGCAATGGATGCAATGGCTCTGAGTAGGCGGAAGCTCAGTGTCCCAGAAATGGCAATGTGACTATTGTGCTGGATACGCCAGTAAGAACACTCTATCCTCATGAACAGTTCAAGAGGAAAGTGGAGAAATAGGCAGGGCCGGATGGTACATGACTTGGTAGGCCATATAAGGAGTTTAGATTTGTCCCAAGTTTAATAAGAATCACTGAAAGGTTCTACAAGGGTAAATGGATCCAGCAGTCAGTTCCGATGGCTATTACGTGGAAAATACCCTGGAGAAGGCAATGAGGAAAGAGCTGGGCTTAATTTGTTTTGTTTTCAGTTAGATAATGGCATTCATCAACAATTTCTTAGCTTTCTTACCAACAGAAATTCCAATATTATCAATTAATAGAATAAATGAGTATATTTCCAATGTAAAAAACTATCTCCATAGGTAGTAAAATTTTACAAGAAGGTACTTCTAGTTAATGACCAGCACTAGGCAAAGAACACTCGTGCACATGCACATGAATACACATATCCATCAATACACACCTGAAACACTGAAATAGCACATACACTGACCAAGATCACAACTCTCACGTCTACTTTAGGGGCTAAGCGCCTGCTATAGTAGTGGTAGTAATGGCTGTAGTACTCTTCTGGGTGATCCAGCATGTAGTCATAATCTTTCCGTGTTTCTTCATCCTGTAAAGTAACAAGATATCCAATTTCATAGGACATTTCAGAAAATGGTCCTAGTTTAGAATCGAAGTTAAATCTAGAATTTCATAGTTAGATCAGAGTAAACTGAATGAAAATAAAATAAAATTTCTCATCACTCTTAAAAGGCACATATAGACTTGCTCCTAGAACTTTAACTGATACCTACTCTCAGCAACTGTTGATAAAATAAAATTTAAAAATCTTTCTCTGTATTGTATATACTTACAATCACATTCTAGCCTTGTGAAATAAGTTTTTTGTTTAAAGCAACAATTAAAACAGCAAAACAGTAGATGAAACCACTTTGTGATTATAAAACTGAATTATACTCATCTCAATGAAACACTAAGGGAACCAATGTGGTATAATAAAAAGATCAGTACTCAAGTCTAAACACTGATTTACTAGTTTTGTGACCATAGCAAAACTGTTTAGCTTCCCTGAGCCTCATTTTTCTTCACTTACAAAACAGAGATAATACTGTCTGCCTTTCTAATTTTACAGGGTTGTTTTAGAAATCAAATGACATTATAAATCATACAAATATGTTACAAATATGTAGTATTTTACTGTTTATAACACATTGTCACAGCTCTATTCATAAGTGGGGTAACTTATAGATCTTTCCTTACCAAACAAGTTGGAAGGATTATGGCATCCTGAAATGTTCACAAATAAAACATTTCTTAAAACCTTCTCTAATTCTAATTAACTCTAACAGGGATAAATGTTACCCTCTTTAAGTAAGTGCAACTGAAACCATTTCACAAACAAAATTCTTTTTTTATTGCATAGTGTTTCCTTCTAAGATGAATTTATTCAACAGTCATAAAGTTGCAGATTTCTAGTTAAAGGAATTTTAAATCTAAACCTAGAGTCTGGGCTTGAAGCTACAGACAGGCTCTGGAGTCTCTTCAGGGCCTCTTCTGAGTCCTCCAATATGAAGTTTTTTAGATTTAAAATAAGTTTGGTAAAGACAAAATCCCCCTCTATTAAAACCATTACATATTTTCTATTAAAAATTTTTAACTTGAGTGGAAGCATTCTCAGTAAGTCCTCATTTAATTAGTTATGAGTATAGTCTGTTTCACAGCACTACATGCCTGGAGTCCATTTCATATGAGAATTGCCTGTCATATTAGGAAGGATGAACCCAGGCTGACATTCTTTTCAAATTTACTTCTTGTATGCTCTCTTCTATCAGAGAGGATTTTCTTGTGATAGTTGCCACATGCCTCAACTGTCAATCTATTATTCCTTTAAACCATCATATTTCGTTTACTCTGTCTTCTAGCCAAGATAGAGCCTCCCAATCCTGGCAGATGTCTTTTAAAATGTTTTTCTTTAAACACATCTTCTCCTTGCTCCAACTAAATTACATACGTTTTGAAACTAAATGCCACACTGAGATCAGATTCCTACAATCCTCCAGTCACTGAAATCTGGTACATACCTGCTATGCGTCCAAAAACGATCCTCTCCTCCTAGTTCTTATCTTAAGGTCACATGCTATAGAATGCAGATATCCCCAGTCAAGCATTTCACCCAATCTTCCCCCAGGGTCACCAGTCACCATCTGCTCATTGGTCATTTGATTTGTGATTTCATCAAGTCTCCTCTAACAGGACAGTCAAGTAATGCTCCAGCACCAGCAGCTCCCAAATCCATTTCTTCTATCTGGTCTCTACTCCAACCAGAGCTATTCAGGGCCTTCCTAAGAGTCCTCAAACTACCCAATTCCTACTTTTCTTAGGATGTTTTCATTTCTCTGGGGTCAACTATAAATCTTGACCTCATTTCGGACATTATTTAGAGACAGAAAGGTTGGCCACCTCCTTGTTACAGAAACATTTTTTCAAGCCAGAATCTGTACTATAGGATTTATAGCTTTCTCTCCAGCTAGAAGAAAACTGTCTTTTGTTGAGGCATGCATAAAACTCTATAAAGTGTTCGTGGTTGGCACAAACTGGTCAGTTAGAGTCTCAAAATCCTAAGTAAAAATCCTACTCTTTAATAATCCATGAAATTTAGAACCAGCCTAGTAAGAACATGAGGATATCAGGAATACTAGCAAAGAAGAAAGGACAGAATTAGAACTATCTTTCTTTTGGGGATTCAATTAGCTACAGGCAAATTCTTATTTGAACACCATTTATTTATTTTTTCTCCTACCCATCTTGGAATCAAGGTAGCCCAACATTTTGTTTTGTTTTGTTTTATTTAACCTCCAATGCTTCCCTCTTAAGGTAAGTTAAAAGATTTCCCTGGCGTGCAACAAGAAGTCCACAACTGGCCTAAACCTACCTAACAAACAACATCTCTTACCATTCTCCCCTTTACCCCATTATCAAACATTCTGATCACAATCTCTGGAATTTGGTTCATTCTTTCAGTACAACATGCTTTTTTCATACCCATGTCTTTGAACATATAATTCTCTCTTACCTGAATGTCCTCTTTCCAACCTCAAGAATTTCTATTAATCCTTTAGAACACAAATGCTACACCTCAGACAAACCACTCTTATTCTGGGCTCCAACTACACTTAATAAATACAGCACTTATCACAGTGTAATCATCAGCTTTTCTTTTCCCTCAACGAGAACTTCTAGAAGGTAGGTAGGGTGACTCATTAATCGCTGTATATTCAAAGCCTAGCACAGTGCCTGGCATTCAGTAAATGTAGTTTCAAATATGAATGAGATTTTGTAAAAAGTTGTTCTTTACTATAAACATCCCGACAGCCACATCTCTTATCTCACCAGCAAGGCTGGATGGGTGATTATGTCACAAAAACTCTGGCTTTGTAGAAATGATTGGTTGAGTTCAAATTATGAAAACATGCTAAAGAGGCTAAAATAGCCCAAACCTTAAAACAGTTTAATATCTTACCTTTCAATAAGGTAGTACTTTTTCTTTCAGCAATTTTGTGGATCTTAAGGTCCCAGGGTCAGGAGATTCCAACTTCTTTCCAAAACAAAACCTTTATACTTGTTTCTTCCTCCTCTCTGTCCTGAGCCTTGATAAGCAGGGCAATAAGCTCCTTGTTTCTAATTTCTATGGGAATAAATGGTGCTTCTGCTGGTGTCCACTCCACTCCCAATCCTTTTGGGCATATGCAGGAGGACTGGAACATAACCACCAATATCTAGATCAAAAGTAAACAAGAGGAAACCCACAAGCAAATAATACACTGAATCCTTCCTTCTCTTATGAATATGATCATTTCCCCCCTCCCCAGAGACAACAGTAGATTATGTTCTTGCTCTTGAAAGAGATAATGAATTAAGTGATCTCAATAAACAGAAATTGCAATAATGTGATATTGCAGCCAGGTTTACATTAAAAACTTCCTGTTACACATTGTGGGTGGTAAAAGCCAGGACCCATAATTTGTGAAATCTTAATAACATTTCATTCATTCTTAAAAATACATATTAGTACTTTTTTTTTTTTTTAAAGAAATACACATTCACAATCCTTTAAAAAAATAAAAAATAAAAACTCTATTCCCCTAAAATTTCTTCCAGGCCATTACAATTCTACTAAAGAGGAAGAAAATTAACAGCTATCAGTTTAATTTCTTTTCTAGTTCCCAGCCGACCCAGTCAGCTATCTTCTCATAGGTCATCTCTCCCCATTCAACATGTGGTCTCAACTACACTACACTAGAGATGCTCAAGCCTGCTTTTCCTTCTTTCTATTTCCAACTATTTCCCGAACATTTTAAATGTAATATAAACATCACAAATTCAATAGCCTCAAAAACCAAATCTGTTTCTCTGTGTTTTGGATAATAGTATCACCTTCTCCATGGTCAGCTGAGCTTTTAAAAACCTTATGTCCTCCCATGGCCCACTGCATAGACTGTGGGAGAGTGTGGGCTATGGTGTGGACCATTGACCATGAGGTGCAGCGGTGCTCAGAGATGTATTCACCAAATGAAATAAAATGTCTCATGATGATGGAGGAGGTTGTTGTTATGGGCAGAGGAGTGGGGTGAGGGGGGTGGGGGGTAATAGGGGACCTCACATTTTTTTAATGTAACATTAAAAAATAAAGAGAAAAAAAAAACCTTTGTCATCTTCAACTCTGCAAATATTTATGCAGAGCATTAGGCCTTATGCTGAATACAAGGGATAAAAAAAGAAATGAGATAACATTCTGGCCTCAAGAATCCTCCCATACAAAAGAAGCATCTAGCAGTAAAGAAAACACAATACAGTTGCTACGGCACAAAGGACTGGCTGCCTGGGACTACTGGCAATGGAATTCGGAAAAGAGATTACAGGAGAGCTGAGAGCCGGGATCTTGAAAAGCAAGTGAGATATGGTGAAACTTGTTCCAGGCAGAGGGAGCCAGTGTTAAGGTACAGAAACATCAAAAAATATAATGGATTCAGTGAAGCTTGTACATTGGGGAAATTTAGGAAGAGAGGAGTAGTAAATGTGGCTAGGAAGGTACGTTTGGAGAACTGTAGAGGATCTTATACCTTATGCTAAGGATTCGAATATACCGCCTGTGCTGTTCAAAGAAATGCATGAGAACAACAGAACAATGTAGAGTATCTTTCTGAAAGACAACTCTGGTAAGTATGGTGAAGAATGGAATGAAGGAGAGACAGATATCAGAGAAGAGGAAACAGAATAAACAGGGCTTGATGATTAAAAGATTATACTGGTGTGGCGGTATCTGTGAGGAGGGGTACACATGGAGCATGCCTCTAGGGCATATGAGTATGTTCAAGTGCTCACAGGGCGTTGTCTCAGTGGGTGGAGACCCACACAATAACTGCAAGAATATTGAATTTCCATCCTGGGAATCCTGGTACATTCTCTAATAGAACGCCAAGAATCCCCTGAGTACAAGGGCAGTGACTAGTGAAGGAAGACAGAACATTACTCCAGGCCCTTGATATTGATGATTATACTTATGAACCTTTTCTTGTGAAATTGAAACTTAGCCTAGTATTAAATATTTTCCAAGAGTTACCTCCCGAAAACCTCTTTGTTGCTCAAATGTGCACTCTCTTTAAGCCAAACTCAGCATATAAATGCACTATGATAAGGGACATCACTCCCAGGGATAAGCCTCCTGGCACTGAGGGATTATTACCAAGCACCAACTAGCAATACAACTGGAAAAAAGACCTTGACCAAAAGGGGAAAATATTAAATACAAATAAATTTTAATGGCTAAGAGATTTCAAAGTGAGTAGGGAGGTCATTGCAGAGGTTATGCTTATGCACATCTCAGCAAATCTTCACTGACTGCCACAGTAAACAGTGCCTCAAACAGTGGGGCTCATGAGGGCTCTATAGACATCTAGACACTATAGGCAGGGCAGACAGGCTCAGGAATTCAGGACTCTGTCAGTGAGCCTGACTTTGGAGTTTGTTCCCGAGTGTAAGAGTTAGACTCATTTATAGTTGTCTTACACATGGCTCTTCTGCTTCTTTTCTTTGAAACTATAATTAGCACTATACTTGTTAAGACTTAAATCTTTGATCTGTTCATGTCCCAGTTGAGCTCTGAATCTCACAGAATTGCAATATCTACTCTCTAATTCAATGGACTCACCCAGGACAATTAACAAGGAGATGATGATGGACAATGCCCATCCCTAGGAAGAGAAAGTGTCTGCAACTGCAAGCAAGATAGTTCTATCCATCTGCCCCATGCAACCTAAGCCCCCTCTCAATTAGAAGCAGAGTGGGCATCGCCATCCCCAAATCCTCAAGACTGTGGAATGAACAATGGACTAAAATAGACGTATTATACATCTATTATAGACTTATTATTCTAGTAATGGGAGAATTTTTATCAGTTATAAAGGCAGTGGCCACCAGAGGTTCTGAGGGGAGGTAGAGGGAAGAATAGGTATAATATGGAGGCATTTTTGGGACATTAGCCTTGCCCTGCATGACACTACAATGATGTACACAGGCCGTTATATATTGTCATAACCTACAATGTAAAGTGTAGTCCATGTTGGTGGCAAAGCTTCAATATGTATTCATCAATTGTGGCAAATGTACCATACTAGTGAGAGATGTTGGTGTGGGAGGGGTAGGAAGGGGAGGGGGTGGGGCATATATGGGAAACCCCTATATTTTTATGTAACATTTATGTAATCTAAAGCTTCTTTAAAAAGGAAAAAAGAAAAAAAAAAGATATAAGAATCAAGGAAATGTTGAGCATGATACCAAAGCTTCTCATTACAGTTACTGTGTAGATTGTGCTCACTAAAATAAAGACGGGAGAGAGGAGGAGACAGCAAGTTTGGAGAAGATGCTGGGGGAAATTGTGGAAGATTTTTAAATGGGGGAAATGACTGGATATCCTATCAATGGAATGCTGGAGTCTCTGGGGTTTATCCATTCCTGTAAGGAGTAGTGGGGTACCCCTTTCTCCCTCTTTGACTAACCTATTGTAACTCTGTAGAGACGGAATAAACTTTTAGAAAACTGATAGCAATGCATATAATTCTTGTTCACTGAAAGGTAAACTATGACTGGTGGAACGCAGTTGATTATTGCTCTATGTATACTGGCCAGTTTTATATCCATTTCAACATTCCTTATCTGACTATAAATACATAGTACTTTGTTCTCTTTGGAAGCAGTTTTAATATCTTACTGGCTCCCTCATTAATTCATGACTTAAATAAAGCCTGACACATGCTCATTTTATATTTTTATCAGAAGCATGCTTATATCTTCTTTTTTAAATATATTTTTTTCTAAAGGTACATAACCCACACAAAATGTTACATTAAGAAATATAAGAGGTTCCCATATACCCCACTCCCCATATCCCCACTCCTCCCACATCAACAACCTCTTTGTCAGTGTGGTACTATATCCTCTTTTAAAGTTTATTCTTTAACAAAGATAACAAGATGGATTTCAGACATGTTTAATTTAGGGTACCTTTGCTACAGTTTGGAAGTGACTGAAAGCAGTTGAAAACACAAGCTTCGAAAACACACAGGTTTTAGAGTTGTCAGTTTAAGCTTCAGGAACGTGGCTAAAGTCAAGGCAGTAGTTGTGTTTCATCCTTGATACTTGGAAAGAAAAAAGAGAAAAGTCCATAAAGAGCAGAACTCTAAGGAAAAGCAATTTCTAAGCATAGGCAAGGAAAAGATGATGATAAAGACTGAAAAGAAATGGCTAGAAAGACAGAAGAATCAAGAGAGAATTACATCAAAGAAGTCAAGAAAGAAAAGCTTAAAGAACAAAATAGTCAGCAACAGCAAATGCCACAAGAGCTCCAGTAGGAAGAAGAAAGAGCAGCCACTGGATCTGGCAATTATGTGTCACTCGTTCACCTTAATAAGAACAGGTCCCATACAATGGCTCATGCACAAGTCAGTGCCTTCAGTATCTTGAATGAAAGGGAGATGAGGAAGTAGCAAACGGTAAAGAAAAAAAGAAAAAACCATGATAGTAGCTTTTAAAAAAGCAACATTAAGCAAAAAGAGCAGGAAATGAACCAACTAAGACATTCTCAAGTTACAAAAGAGGCAGCTGTGGAAATAAAATCATGAGTTCAGTCAAGAATACCTCCCAGCCCTCCCCAAACTGTCCTCAATATTGTTCCCAGAGTTTCTTTCTGAAACAAACATGAGATTTTTGCTATTTCTCCACTTTAAAATCTCTGGTAACTATTCAAATCCTAAACACAGTTTACCAGGACCTTCATCAACTGATCCCAAACTATGTCCCAGTCTCCTGAAACACTCTCCCTACCACGCACCTCACAGGCTTCCAACGTAGAAGTAGCAAAGCCAATAGCTCAAAATGTTCCATTTACCCGTGAAAAATCTGCCCGATCTAAACTAAAATGTCAAGTGTTCAGTTTCTGGGTAGAATTTTATCAACTCAGTGTTTGTGATGGTCAAGAGCTCTGACTGATTGCTAATGATACCATGTGTCAGAGAGTAATAGCATCAGAATTAAACACATCTGGTATATAACCAACCTTAGCCATTTGTAGATTAATAGCTGAAATTAAGGAATCAGTAGAGAATAAATAATACTTATAGTTTCAGAACAGAAATAGCAAATGTGGCATACACATTACCACCCTTTTCTTCTTGGCCTACGGAAAAAGTCATTATCCAACATGCCACTCTTCCACTAAACCCAGACAAGGCATCAAAACCTTTACGAGGGTTCCAGGTGGTTTGGCTGTTTATAAGCATCATAACTGTCATAGAAAGGTATATCATTTTATGATATTTTTATGAAACCAAATTATTATAAACAACCAGTTAAAATCTGGATTGATACTGGAAGAGAAAAAAACCTAAACTGAATAAGTTTAGTTAGGTTTTTTCTCTCCAAAACAAAAAGCAATATAACAAAAGTGACCCTTGGTGGAGAAAATACTGACTCACTACTATACCTCACCAAACTAACACCTTGTTTCTGGAACAAGCTTTGCTCATTCGTGCCTCCAGGTTTTTGTTGATCAAGTTTTCCCTCTACCAGAAATGTCCTTTCAAAGTCAACCTTGGTAACTTTGTTCTAGATCCAGCTCAAAGAGTACATCCGTCTTCGGCTCCCCAAGAAGAAATAATTGCTTCCTCTCAGTGCTGCAATTTGCACACACTTTTATTATATAACATAAATAAATAATAACCAAACAATAAGCATCTGTCTTCTGTTATATTAAAGAGCTTAAAGGCAGGAACTGTGCCTTTTTCATTGCTGTGGTCTCCTCCCCAGCACCTATGCCAGTACTGGTTAAGAAAGGATTGAGTGAGAAAATATAAGGAATGAACAATGAACAATAAACAATAACATAACAAGGCATAGCGTTCTCAAGTCCCTCCTTAGTCACATTTTCCCTAAGTGTTAAAGTCCTGCCACATCCATCTGACTGATAAAAAGAAACTGAAGTATTCTTGTGATGTCTCTCTTCCAAGGCCAGGCTAGAGAGATGGTGGCTCTCTCTAAACTCTTCAACTTACTAGACAACCCTCATGGCAGCAAAATTTCCAAGATCCTTTCTATGCCCTTAAGATCTTGCAAAATGCAGTCAAATTCCAGTACTTTCCCATTTTTTACCATTCATAGTTTTTCTAAGTGCAACCTTTCCACTGTTCCCTCATTTGCTTATTTCATCTGTTTCATCCAAATCTTACCTACATTCAAAAAAGAATTACATTTTTTTTTTCACTTAAAAACTCAGAACATACTTTCTCTTTAAAGATAGAAGAGCCAATTTTCTCTCACGTAGGAACTTTTCACTCATACCCATCCAGCCTACTTTATCTGTACCACTCAAGACTACAATTACTTTGGGGTGAAGCAGTCACAATGTAGGCTTCACATAAGGATGGTAAATCACCAAATATCCACTTTAAATTTCCATTTAATCTGAAAATTTGTCTCCAGAAAAGAGTTTTCATTTAACAAACATTCATTAGCTGACATGCCAGACACTGTTCTAGGTGCTAAGGATATACATACCAGAAAAAAAAAAGGGGTGGGGTGGGGAGGAAGAATACAGTTTTGTGGAGATAAATGCAGTGTGATAAGTGCTACATCCACATAAAAACACATAAGCAGGACTAGCTTCTTTCACACCCAGGGACCCAATGTTGACACAGTGAGTGAAAGGTTACTTACTTAACTTCCAAAGTCCATGAGTTTCCTGAATGCCTGGTAGTCGAATACACTAAATATTACTGGATTGTCTTGATTTATATTATAAAGCAAATATAAAGCTTGTGTGAAATCATAATAGCCTGAAGTCTTCCTGAGATACAGAATTGTAAGTTATTCAGAAATGTGAATAAGCGTAACTTGGGTAGAAGGATCTAAGCAGTGCCTTTGCCTTCCATTATTGCCCACCCTTCTTTTTCTGGTTTCCCTCAACCTCTACACACAGGCAGAATCTCTGTTGCTAAAAGGGTAACCAACTGTGACAGTATCTTCTTATCTTAACAACAGTATTTAAATCTTATCTTTTAACAACCACCATCTAAAACATCTCTCTCCCAAAGGAGCATTTATTTGAGGAAGACAAATTCAGTCATAAGTCCACCGATATCTTATGCAAATAGAGTTCCCATTTGGTGACATATTTATTACCAACATGCAGAAATCCTTAGTTATAAGTTTTGGTGGAATTCCTCTGTCTAGTTATAACGAGGATTTAACATAGTTTCTCAGATCATATATATTAAAAAGTACTAAAACTTGAACAGATCAATAAAAAAAGAAATTGAGATGGGTGGCAAAAAAAAAACACAGGGAAAGGGGAAAAAAAGGCTCCTGGCTCCAATGAATTCACAACTAAGTTATTTCAACTTAAAGGAATAGATCATTTCTGTTAAACTGCTCCAGAGATGGAAGTTACCTGTTCATTCTACAAAACAAATATAAAATCAACCCCCCACACACCAGCAATAATTGAATATGGTTCCAAAGGGGAACATATCCTTTCCAGCTCCCTCCTTATTTTGATGGCTCTATAGATAAATACCTCCTTCAAAGGTTTTACTCTTAATCTTTATGGTGAAAGAGAGCACAACAAAAATAGCAAACAAAAGAAGTGAAAAAACTTTAACATTTATAGTTGTGGTCCACCTCTGCAGTTCTTGCCTCCCTGACATAATTATATGGAATTCTAAGCAGGGTCCTGCATCCTTTTTTACTTCACTGGAACTCATCAATTTTTCCCACAATACATGGATCTTCCCTTAGCAAAGGTTTCCTGGACCTCTATCCCATTCACATACCCTGTTTGCAGCCTGAGGATATAATCCAAACAAAACAATGGTTACATCCTCTTGACTTCAAGGGGATAATATGGAAGGCTGAGGTCCTCCAATTGGATGACCTCAATTTATGAGACTTTTGCATTGCCCAGAAATAATATTCACTGGCAATCTCCTCACAATTCTCCATTATGACAAAAAATAAAATCAGACCACCCTGTTTGTTTTTAATAACATCTTCCACATATAACAAGTCAAAGTCCTTTTCCTTATTCCAGGAGGGAACATCTGCAATGATGTAAAGAGCACCTGGAGGTGCTCCACTTGAAAGGTGAATCCAAGTTCACCCCTATAACTTTAAACTGGGGGTTTTCACAGAGCTCAGGCCAGGTCTGATAATCAAGGTGCAAACTATACCCGCAACCTCCTTCTCTCACAGATAATTTACATTCTCTTGCACTAATACTGTAGGATAGGGAGCTAAAGAACCCCCCACCCACTGCATCAGTACAACTCCCACAGACCCAACAGATTAGTCCTACAAATGTGCCCTAAAGTCTCTTCAAGAAAATGGCAAGAATATTTAGAGCCCTGGGGTCGTCTTGGCAAGAATTTCTTGATTATCTCGATTATCTCTATTCCTAGCCCCTAACTTTGGGTTTTCAATATTCTTATCAACATGTTCAACCTTCTTAGGCCAAATCTACCCATCTCCAAACCCACAAAACCTAGCCAGAAAGCAACCATTGCCAATGTTTTGGCTGCCTTCTCTTCCCAAAGTTTTCCATCTGTCTAGGGCTTCTTTTTTTTTTTTTTTTTTTTTTTTTAAAGATTTATTTATTTATTTAATTTCCCCCCCCTCCCCTGGTTGTCTGTTCTTGGTGTCTATTTGCTGTGTCTTGTTTCTTTGTCCGCTTCTGTTGTCGTCAGCGGCTCGGGAAGTGTGGGCGGCGCCATTCCTGGGCAGGCTGCTCTTTCTTTTCACGCTGGGCGGCTCTCCTCACGGGCGCACTCCTTGCGCGTGGGGGCCCCACGCGGGGGACACCCCTGCGTGGCAGGGCACTCCTTGCGCGCATCAGCACTGCGCATGGCCAGCTCCACACGGGTCAAGGAGGCCCGGGGTTTGAACCGCGGACCTCCCATATGGTAGACGGACACCCTAACCACTGGGCCAAAGTCCGTTTCCCATGTCTAGGGCTTCTTTATGCACTTCTAGGGCCGTGAAGCACCACCAAGACGGCTTCTGCAGCTTTTTCCAACCACTATTTTTCCTCACCACATAAAAAACAGGTTGGGGCTTCATATACTGGGCTGCTCTGGAAGAAGAAATTTCTTTTCCTTTTTTCTTAGGTTTTCCTCAGACTCTCCACCCTAAATAATGGGCAACCTAAGTCTTCTGCCAAGCACTGTCTCAGCCCCCCACCCACTCCTCATTTAATTGCCAATACAAATTACAATGTCACTAATGCTAGTGAGAATTCAGTGAGATAAACACACTCCAAATGATCCAAACTGCTCTGGAAAGCATGAAGGAAGAGCCTTTAACTCCTTGACTCAGTATTTTCACCTCTGTAAAGCTAATCTGGAGAAACAATCCATGGCTAAACTATAGTATAATCAAAGTACAGTCATTAAAAGCATACTATATAACAACATGGAGAACTTTACCTTAAAATAAAGACTAGAGGGAATTACCACAATTACTGTACAACTACTGTTATCATACTAGCATGATGGGATGATGGAGCCTTGAAGTACTAATAGCTCCATTAAGTATGACATATTTATTATAGTTTTTTATTTTTGCATCAGTAGTAGAAAACAGCATCAGGCTAAATCTCCCCATCCCCATTCCCACAGGACTCAAAACTTGTGAAAGGCTTAAACAGCTATTCACAAAATATTTCGTACCAAAAATTCTCAGAGCCTTTCACTACAAATTAAAATCCAACCCCCAAATGTTTAGCACAACATTCAGTAAGCACCTACTAAATTACAATTCCTATACAGGGGGTTTCTCACACTTATCATGTAATCCTCACAATAACGCTGTGAGGATTTCTTATGACCTTAGTTTTACTATGAAGAAACAGCTAATGGGACATATTAAGTCATCTATCCAAGGTCATAAAGGGGTATCAGAGCCAAGAGTCAAACATCCGGTCTTCTGACTCGTTGATCTTTGTTCTTCTCGGTGTTTTTCCAATTCCTTACATCAGCTAAATGTCACAATTAATATACTCAGAAACCAAATTTCTGTCGTGTGAAATTAGCGCGATCACAGTGTCATTCAATATTTGAGACCCTTCCTGTGTTCGTACTGTGATAACATCCTGGTAATCGCTCAGCTTTCCAAGTAAGAACCTCAGTTATTAAGCTTTGCATAACAATGACTTTCACAAAAAGACGGGAAACACCTTTCCCAGTGGGAGAAGTGAGGCAAAATCTTTTACCTATCCCCACTTCCCGGTAGGAGTAAGTATACATTCCCCAAGGCCTGAGGGGATTCCCACCCTAGTCAGTAAACCGAATCGGCTCTTTCCTTGGGATGGGTGGGAAAGCGTGAGCATCTCCGGAGGCCGGAGCCGAGGTCACAGGGCCGAGGGCGCCGCGCCACGCGCTTCCCGCCACGGGTCCTCGCAGCCCTTTCGCGCCCCCAGGCCTCACCTTGAGAGTCTCGTAGGCGGTCGCCACCAATAAGAAGGCCTCCTCGGCGCTCTGAGGCGTCCGCCCAGGATCCTCGTCGCCGGGGTCGGGGCGGTAACGGTCGGGGTGGTAGCGCCGGGCCAGCTGGCGGTAGGCCCGCGCGATCTCCGCCTTGCCCGCCGAGCGGCTCACGCCGAGCACCTCGTAGCAGTCGCGCGTGCCGCAGTAGAGCCCTTCCACCAGGGCCCCCGCGGGCTGCGCCAGCAACAGCACCAGCAGCAGCGCCAGGCAGCGCCGACCCGCAGCCCCGGCAGCCCCGCGCAGAAAGAGTGGCCCCGCCATCCCGACCTCTGCCGCGGCTCCGCCACTCTAGCGGTTGCCCCGCTCTTCACCGGGTGCCCGCCTCGGCCGTCCCCGCCTCGGCCTCTCCCGCCCAGCTCCACGTCAGCAGGTGGCGCCTCCGCGCAGGCGCAAAGGACTCGGCTGCCGCAACCACTTCCTTCACGACGGTTGCTAGGGGAGAAAGACGCCTCGGCCTCGTGGCCGCTTCCGGTGTGTCACTGACTGCTTTCCCAGTTCCAGTTGCAAAAGAATCTGTTCTTAGTTGGACCTGGAGGATGTCTCCATGTTTGAGACGCCTGAGCTACGAAACGTTGTTGCCCGACTTAGTGTGTGCTGAACACTTTACCACCCACAATGCCCTTCGCGTGCGATCATTTCGACGCGCTGCCTTCACCTGCTGGCTCGCTTGTCATCTCATGAATACGGCGAGAGGATCTGTGCAAGGGTTTTAAGCCCGGTCTCCAGACACGGACGCCTTCCTCTCAGTAATCCCATGCTGCCTTTTCAAACTGAAGGTGAACTTAGAAATTCTAGGTTCTGTCTGTCTGCGAGGGATCCCTTCAAGTTCATGCGCATCTAGTTTAGGGTTTCTCAGCCTCATCACTATTGACATTTTGGACCGGATAATTCTTGGCGGTGGAAGGACTCTCTTGTGCATTTTAAGATATTTAGCAGCATCCCTGGCCTCTTTCCACTAGAAACCTGTAGCACCAGGTCATGACCATCAAAAATGTCTTCTGGAGGTAGGGTTGCCAGAAAATATATAGGACGCCAGTTAAATTTGAAATGCAGATAAACAATTGTGGGAAACAAAGGCATGTTGTTTCCATAATAGCAAGTTACTTCCTTGACCACTGGGTCATACTGTTCCTAGAGGTATACGTGCAGGTCATAAATCTCTCAGGGAGATGTAGCATTCTGGCAGAACCAGGACTTGCTAGAAGGGAAGAACCTGGGCAACAAGATTTATGAGTATATTTGTTTCAATAACATAATAGAACATTATGAGCTTTGGTTACTATCTAATCCACTGTGTTATTAAAAATGAAATAATGGTAATAGTTATCTAGAATAGTTGCTGCTTCTCACGATTGGTTGAGGTATATAAGGAAGCCCCTGAGACCAATAAATTTGTCTGATGAGCTTGAGGCTTCAATGCTCTCAGATCCCCTGATCCCAATCTCTCTTTGTCTTTCATTCCTGATACCCTTCGGGTCCGCGACTCCGACAAACAATAATGTTTCAGTAAAAATATGTCCCAAATATTGCATGGGCTTATATAGCAATGCTGTGAACTTTGTCTTAAAAAATAGTATCTATCGTTGGCTCAGTAAATATTTATTGAATTTCTCTTATGAGCCAAGAACTGTTGTGGGCATTAAAGACACAGTGACGACCAAAGTAGATGTATGTTAAGCTCTGCCAATAGAGGGTGCTTGAAGGACATTGCAAGGCTGGGAGAGAAAAAGGGAACTTTTTTTTTTCTCCTTGAGTAAACACATTAGCATGCCAGTTTCCCTATTCAGCACCAGTGTCTTTGCCATTATATTGGCGATGGTTCCAGTCAGTGTCTTTTTTTTTTTTAAGGATTTATTTTTTTAAATTTCTCTCCCCTTCCCTCCCCCCACCCCCGTTGTGTGTTCTCTGTGTCCATTTACTGCATGTTCTTTTTGTCTGCTTCTGCTGTTGCCAGCGGCATGGGAACCTGTGTTTCTTTTTTTGTTGCGACATCTTGCTGTGTCAGCTCTCCGTGTGTGTGGCATGCCTGGGCAGCTCTCCTTAGGGGTGCACTCCCTGTGCCTGGGGCTCTCCTAGTCGGGGGACACCCCTGCGTGGCAGGGCACTCCTTGCAAGCATCAGCACTGCATGTGGCCCAGCTCCACACGGGTCAAGGAGGCCGCGGGGTTTGAACCGTGGACCTCCCATGTGGTAGACGGACGCCCTAACCACTAGGCCAAGTCCGCTCCCCGTCCCCCCCCCCCCCCCCGAGTCAGTGTCTTTGTCACCACATTGTGACATTGTGGGGTCTTACTGGAGTCCAGTTTCTTCACCACGGCACCAGGCAGTATGCTCCTGTGGCAACAATATTCTCTCCTCAGAGGTCTGAATCTCAGACGGGACAAGAGCCTTCTTTCTATGTTCCATCCTTGTTCACTTTTCCTTCAGCCCTAGGAGCAGTAGCTGCTTTCTGCATTTACAGATAATTTTGCTCTGTATCCCTTAGAGTTCTCTTTTGCCCCTTACAGTAGTTAACCAAAACCAGTACCATAAATGAGCATGACTCACATCGGTTTAGAACTCTATGGGAAGATAAGTCAAACTATAGGAGAGCCACGGGGGACCACAAACAGTCCAGTTCAGGCCAGGATCAGTGGATAAAGTAGTCACGGAGTATACATGTCGGAGAGATTTATCCTACTCAGGGAGGTAGAGGTGGTAGGATGTATTTGAAAAGTGTTGGTTGACCCAGTTCTCACTTCATCTCTCTCGCTTTAGAAAGCTCTATGAGCCAGAATCTGGAATAAAATATTAGGAAACATATGGATATCAAATTGGAAAACTTAGACAAAATGGCAAAGCTCCTAGAACAACACAAAATGCCAAAATTGCTGATTGTATAGATCAATAAATATTAATCCATAGAGACTGCCTTTCCTGATAAAAACAAATTGTTTCAAAAATTAGAAGATTTTCAAAAGTTGTCTACTAATTTTATAAGGTTAGTGTAATATTGATTCTAAAACTAGATAAGCAATACAAGAAAATAAGAGCTAATCAAATGAGTGTTTTTAGAAATCTTACATCCTGATGCAGCATGGTTTATTCCAGGAATGCAAAAGTGATTTAACTTTTTATATGTGCATTAATAGAGTTAATAGACTAAAAGAGAAAATCTCATGCTTAGCTCTAGTAACCCCGAAAGAATAATTTTATAACATTGATTTTAAACATTATAAAGTAAGAATAGAGGAAATATTTCTTAACTTTGCAAAGTTTATGTATTTTTTAAAATCCTGCCTCAAAGTTAACCTTAATAAAGAAACTTCCTTTAAGATCAGGAGAAAGATAAAGATGAAATTGTAGTATCATTGCTACTGTCTAATCTGATACTGGAGTTTCTGGTCTGCATTATGAGGGAAAAAAGAAAAAGATTTATAAGGATTGTAAAGGAAGAGATTAAACTGCCAATATCTGCAAATGATATCATCTAGAAAAGGCAACAGCATCAATAATCAAACTGTTAGAAAGAGCATTTAAGCAAGATCAATAGACACAAATTCAATATCAAAAGCTCATGTGGCTCAAGCAGTTGCATGCCTGCCTACTACATGGTTTGGTTTCTGGTACCTCCTAAAGAAGATGAGCAAGATAGCAAGCTGACATGATGGACTGGCATGGCAAGATAATGCAATGAGGAGACATAACGATGAAACACAATGAGGAGACACAAAAGGGAGTGGAGATGGCTCAAGCAACAGGGTGCCTCCCTCCCACATTGGAGATCCCGGGTTTGCTTGCCGGTGCTTCCTTAAAAAAAAACAACAGGTAGACATAGAAAGCAGACAGCAAGTGCAAACAATGAGGAGTGGGGGAGAAAAAAGTCACTGAAAAAAAACCTCAATAGCATTAATTAGCAATAACTAGAAAATATATCCATTTATTCATTACTTTAAACACAGTTTCCAACAGTAAGTAGGTGAACAATAAATATTTGTTAAATGTCTGGGTGAATGTTGTAAGAAAGAAATCTTCTTCTGGAAGAAAATAAGGCTCACCTGATTGTGGAGAAGAAAAGAATATATTCTCAATCTTGCAAGACGGGGAGCACAACCAGAAAAAGTGGCTGGCGTGCCAAACAAAGAAAAATGACACAATTTATATTCCTAAGCCTAGCAGGCAAGCCCTTCCTCTGTTTCTCCATAGATGGGATCCTTCAGAGGTTACAGCCTATCCAAGAAGATCTAACTTTCCTGCGCAAAGGTTTGTGATTAACCGCTTCCCCATCACATTCCAACCGTTTTAGTTTTTACCTGCTCCCCTTTGCCAAATAAGGAATAAAATTTAGTGCTGAATTGGTATTGACTTAGCTCTTTCTTGGGCATCTTTTTTACTGCCTATAGGACTGGCTTAAGCTGGTTTCCTTTGTTCCTACTTAACCCAGGAGTGGGAGACTGAGGCAGTAGGCTGCCAGGTTACATTAATTAATATTTTCTTTATGTGAAAACTAAACTAATCTTCATTTCTTACAATGCGGCTTATGGAGGACTTGATATTATTCCTGGACTCTTTCTGGCCTAAATACCACAGGAACCTCCATCTTTCCAATCCTAGGGAAAACTTGGGGTGTAGGGTGGACACTGGATATAATGCTAACTGCAGTTGCTCCAATCTAAAACCAAGATTTGTACCATTTATAATCCTCTTTTCCATAATCTCTGCCCATGGAACCTAACTACCTTCTTTCTGAATTTCTTCCCCAAGGCTATAATAGAAACGGCAGGGGCTAATCATTCATTAGTTGATTTCATACAAGGAATGAGACTGGAGGGTTTTTACTACTCTTGTTCAATAAATCAGAGCAACCCTCTAGGTGCATTGTGTTGACCAGTATAAATTACTTGAGTAATAGCATCTTAAGCCAAAACATTCTTGTTAACTGAATATTGGCCTTTGACTCTAAAAATTGAAGATCAGATCATCACAGACAGAATTTTGAGAAGTAGCCTCTATACTCCGTTCCTTAGTTATCTATCTTTAATTTGAATTTCTTCATCAAGTACACAAAAGGAGAAATAATACACATAGTAAATAGTGATTTCTTCACAGAGAATCTTTAGCCAAATGACCTGAATGAATCAATAGACTTGTAGGCTAGAGAGATTTTGTGATTACAACTTGACCATAACTGTATTTAGAATTCTGGTTATTGGAATTGATCTCTATAGCATTTCTAAGTTTTAACAGGATTAGAAATGCATATAGATTAGCTCTATATTTGTAATGCTAATATTTCCTTTCTAGAATCAACATAGACTTGAGACTTCCATGAACTTAGTTTTAATTATTTCATTTGATATTAACTCGACATTGATCAAGCACACATTTATTCAAAAATAGAAGCCTCTATTAATAGCCAAATAGCAAATTTGCAGTATGCTCACCCTTAATTCACACACATCACAGGAAGTAGTGAAATTTAAATCCTTCACCGTGGAGAAAAATGCTTCAATGTACATACATTTAAAAACTAAAATTACAGTTTAAAAAGCCAACTCAAAACCATCATTGTTCTTGAACTTCTTGGGGTCACATATATCAAATCTGTCCATCTCACAGCAAGTGAGTGCACTGAGTGAACTAGCAAACACCAGCATTACTTTACAGCCCCAGCCAGGGCAAGCATGCCCAAAGGTGTCCAGGCAAAATCCTTAGCCTTTGCCATGGGCACCCAACCAAGAGATCCTTACAGAAAGAGGAAAGGATATAGGTCACTCTCATGCTGACTTTCCTTTTCAAACTCTTGGACACAGGCCTGGGGTGGTGGCCAGGCTCTCCTCAAACCCAGGGCCACAGCCCGCACCCGCCCTCCTCCCCCCAGTATCCAGATATTAGGGTAACAGCACTCTTCCTAAAAAACAGGACATAGTGCCTGGCCGCTTCATATGCTAAGGCAGATGGCAAGGCAGATGACTCAGGGGTCATCCTGCCCTTTCCATACATAAAGTGGGCCTGCTCTCTAGGCACGACGTGATCTCTTCAGTCTAGACCTCAGCTTCCATGGTTCTGCCCTTGAAGTCATTCTTCCATCAGGCCGCCCCTTCTCTGTCCCTTTTAATCGAGGCTGGCAGTGGTTCTCATGCAAATTTTGTAAAAAACCTTAAGGACTTTGCTTGCAGTTCACAGGAGTCCAAACCAGCAGACAATAGAACTTTACACAGATCTGCATTTGTAATCCTGACTTCTGCTGACTGGTTCCATGTGCAGTTAAATCCTCACATGGAACTCTATTCTCTGGAAACTCACTTTCCAGAAGCTCAGAGAAGTCCCTGTTAGAGTAGCTTCTAGCCACAGTCTCAGAGCACACTAGATAGGCTCAGAATTTCCCACACCATCAATTTCTGATTTCTTTGTGCTTAAGAATTCATTTCTCAGCTTATCCCTTTCATCTCACATTTCATTGTAAGCTGCAAGGAAAAACCAGACTGTACCTTCCACACTTAGCTTAGAAATCTCCTCAACTAAATATCCAACTTCACTGCTTTCAATTCTACCTTCCATTCAACATCAGAACTCATTTTCACCAAATTCTCTGCCACTTTCAAATAAGAATCACCTTTCCTCCAGTTTCCAATAACATTCATTATTTCCTTCTAAGATCTCATTAGAATTACCTTTAGCATACATACATCTACCAGCAGTCTCTTCAAAGCAACCTAGACTTTTCTTTTGAGCACCTCACCATTCTTGCAGCCTCTACCCATTACCCAATTTCAAAACCACTTTCACATTTTTATTTTATTTTTATTTTTATTTGCATTAACATCACCCTGCTATCCTGGCACCAAAAACTATTTTAGTTTCCTCATTGCTAAAGCAAATACTATAAAATTGGTTGGCATAGACAATGGTAATTTATTGGCTCACAGTTATGAAACTAGGAGACGGCTGAAATAAAGACATCATTAAGGAATGCTTTCTCTCAGAAGGCTCAAATAAAGATGTCATTAAGGAATGCTTTCTCTCAGAATGCATTCTGGGGCTGCCCGATAGCAATCCTTGGTTCTTGGTTCCTCTGTCCCATGGCATTACACATGCAGCTTCTCTTCTCTTCCAGGTTCCATTGACTTTCGGTTTTTGACTGCCCCCTCTGTCTTTTTTCTCTCTGTGTGACTGTGATGGTTTGAAGTTGTATATAACCCAGAAAAGTATGTTCTTAAAGTTTAATCCATTCCTGTGCATGTGGAACCATTGTAAATAGGATCTTTTGGTGAGTAAGATCTTTTTTTTTTTTTTTTTTTAATTAATTTATTTATTTAATTTCCCCCCCTCCCCTGGTTGTCTGTTCTTGGTGTCTGTTTGCTGCGTCTTGTTTCTTTGTCCGCTTCTGTTGTCGTCAGCGGCACGGGAAGTGTGGGCGGCGCCATTCCTGGGCAGGCTGCTCTTTCTTTTCACGCTGGGCGGCTCTCCTGACGGGCGCACTCCTTGCGCGTGGGGCTCCCCCACGCAGGGGACACCCCTTCATGGCACGGCACTCCCTGCGCGCATCAGCGCTGCGCATGGCCAGCTCCACACGGGTCAAGGAGGCCCGGGGTTTGAACCGCGGACCTCCCATATGGTAGACGGACGCCCTAACCACTGGGCCAAAGTCCGTTTCCCGGTGAGTAAGATCTTAAGATGTAACCCATGTCATTCAGAGTAGGTCTTAAACTTCTCACTGGACTCCTTTATAAGAGAATGAAATTCAGATAGAGAGAAAGCCACATAAGCAAGAAGCTAAAAGCAATGAAACCCCAAAGAGAAGGGAGACCAGTAGACACCACCATGTGCCTTGCCATGTGACTGAGGAGTCCAGGATCACTGGCTGCCAGTCATCAGGAGGAAAGCATTGCCTAGATGATGCCTAGATTTGGACATTTTCATGACTTCAAAACTGTAAGCTTGGGGGAGAACCAACAACATGGCAGCAGAGTAAGGAGCTCCTAGAGTCAGCTCCTGCTACAGGGCAATTAGTAAATACCCAGAGCTATCTGGAGCTAGCTGAAACACCTGTTTGGGGCCTCAAGAGACCAGAAGAGCATCCTGCAACATATTTTAAGGAATGGCAGGAAGAGACTGCCCATCTGCAAAGAAGATTTGTAAGTAGAGTGATCCACACCATGGAGGCCAGTGCCCATCCTCGACTGGAGGCAAAAGCCACCTTGGGAGCTGTTCTACTGCTGGAATTAAAAGCTTCACTTCCCAGGGAGTACTGAAAATCACAGTGCTGGGAGGAACTGGCTTCTTTTCAACCAGGTCACATTGCCTAAGCTCCAGCCCCACCTCTGGCAGGGAGGAAGCTGGGGGGACCTGTGCCAGCCTCTCCAGGAAATTAGCAGCCAAGCCACGGAGGCCAGTGACTATCCTACTCTGGCAGTGAAAGCTGCCCCAGGAGATATTCTATGACTGGAACTGGAAGCTCAATGTCCCAAAAAGGGGAGGAGGAGATGGTTGGCTACTGATTTCGACAACTGATTAGTAGGCTCAGCTGGCTAAGGTTTAACCCTAGAAAGAGCTAGTGTGTGAATCAGTCCAAGTCAGAAAGAGGCCAGTGGCCACCATTTTAACTCTGTCCCCAGCATAAGGGGAAGTCAGGATGAGTGAAAATCACAGTGATGGTAGGAACTGGTTTCTTTCACCCAGATCAGCCTACAGCCCTAGACTAGGCTTCAGCCCCACTTCTGGCAGGAAATAGGCTGGTGGGCCCTGCACCAGCCTATCCAGGTAACTGCAGATACTTTTGGCTGGCACAGACTGAATAATTGGAAGTCTCTCAGGGCAACCATGGTCATCTTGAACCCACACTGCATACATTACTGCCCACACTTGCAGCTCCATCCCTGCCCCAGGCAGGGGAGAAAGGGGTGTGAAGCTTCATCAGTCTCTCTGGGCAACTACAGTCTAGGCCTGCATGACTTGGATTATTCCACATAGCTGTGACTCTGTCCTACCCCCAGCAAAGAAGAAAGTTGGGAGAAGCTTCATGGGTCCCTTGGGCAATGAGGGTAGCTTGAGTCTCCACAGCTTATAATAACACCAACTACATCCTTGGCTCCTACTGTACAACCAGCAAGGGAGAGACAGCAGGAAACCCTAACAAAGAGAAAAACTGCACCAGGATAAATAATCCAGTAAACCAGATGCCAAGACACCAACAAAACAATTACAATCCACATCAAGAAACAGGAAGCTGGGAAACAGATGTGGCTCAACTGATAGAGCATCCTCCTACCATATAGGAGGTCCAAGGTTTGATACCCAGGGCCTCCTGGCCTGTGTGGTGAGCTGGTCCACATGCAGTGCTGCCATGTGCAAGGAGTGCCATGTCTCGTAGGGGTGCCCCCACATAGGGATGCCCCCACACAAGGAGTGCACCCTGCAAGAGTGGTGCCGCACACACGGAAAGCTGATGCAACAAAATAGAGACACAGATTCCCAGTGCTGCCTGATAAGAATGGAAGAGGACACAGAAGAACACAGAGTGAATGGACACAGAGCAGACAATGGGGGTTAGGGGGGAGAGAAATAAATAAAAATAATTTTTTTTTAAAAAAAAGAGAAGAAACAGGAAGCTAAGGTCCAGTTCAAGGAACAAGATAAGCCCCCAGATGACATAAAGGAGTTGAGACAACTAATCATAGATGTTCAAACATATCTCCTTAACAAATTCAATGAGATGGCTACAGAGATTAGGATATTAAGAAGACACTGGATGAGCATAAAGAAGAATTTGAAAGCATACATAGAAAAATAGCAGATCTTATGGGATTGAAAGGTGCAATAAGTGAACTTTCAAAAACATTGGAATCATATAAGAGCAGATTTGAGGAGGCAGAAGAAAGGATTGGTGAACTTGAAGAAATGGTCTCTGAAAGGGAACATGCAAAAGAACAGATGAAGAAAAGAAGGGAAAAAATTGAACAAGGTCTCAAGGAACTAAAGGACAGCAAAATGCATGCAAACATATGGATCATGGGTGCCCCAGAAGGAGAAGAGAAGGGGAAAGGAGCAGAAGGAATATTTGAAGAAATAATGGTAGAAAATTTCCCAGCCTTATTAAAGGACATAGATATCCATGTCCAAGAAGGACAATGTACTCCCATTCAAAAAAATCTGAATAGACCAACTCCAAGACACATACTCATCAGAATGGCAAATGCCAAAGACAGAGAGAATTCTGAGAACAGCAAGAGAAAGGCAACGCATAACATATAAGAGATACCCAATAAGATTAGGTAAGGATTTCTCACTAGAAACCATGGCGGCAAGAAGACAGTGGTCTGATATATTTAAAGTACTACAAGAGAAAAACTTCCAGCCAAGAATCTTATATTCGGCAAGATTGTCTTTCAAAAATCAGGGCGAGATTAGAATATTCACAGTTAAACAGAAACTGAGAGAATTTCTAAGCAAGAGACCCAATTTTCAGGAAATATTAAAGGATGTGCTAGAGCCTTAAATGAAAAGGCAGGAGGAAGGCCTGAAAGAGAGTCTATAAATGAAGATTATATCAATAAAAGTAACTAAAAGTGTCAAAAGAGTGATGAAAATAAAATATGACAGATAAAACTCAAATAGTCAGGAATAAGCTTAAGCAATGATTTAAAGCACTTGATACAACCCCAGGTATTGGTTCTTCTGAGGGATAAAGAGACCCACGGGTTCTATGGTCATGGCAGATGGGGTTCACTGCCATGGCAGATGGCCCTTCTTTGGAGCTGGTGTTTCTACATGATGGAATTGAACTCGGAGGGGATCTCTTCCCACAAGACTTGCATGCTACTTTATTGGAATTGTAGTTGGTGCTGGGGTTTAAGATATATTTAGGGGATTTGAATCTCTGGACTGATAATAAGACACCCAGGCCCAGAGCCTCAACAGACTTCAGCTCCTACACTTTGATTTATTGGACTGACCCCACTCAGCTAACATGGAGTTGAAGAAGGTCAACCACCACACCATGGGGCCTAGAGTGTCTACAACTGAAAGCAGGAGGAGTGCATCCAGTATCCATGTGGAATCTAAGCCCCCACTTGACATAGATGTGCAATGGACACAACCAATCCAATGTCCACAGAGAAAATGTGGAATGGGTGTGGGAAGGGTAGCCATGGTGGCTGCTGGGTTTGGGGAATGGGAGGAAGAGATGAGATGTGGAGGCATTTTCGGGACATGGAGTTGTCCTGGGTGGTGCTTCACGGACAATTACAGGACATTGTAGACCCCCCCAGGGCCCACTGGATGGAACGGGGAAGAGTGTGGGCTATGATGTGGACCATTGACTACGGGGTGCAGTGATGTTCAGAGATGTACTTACTGGGTGCAATGGATGTCTCACGATGATGGGAGAGAGTGTTGCTGTGGGGGGAGTGGGGGCTGGGGGTGGTGGGGTTGATTGGGACCTCGTATTTTTTCAATGTAATTCATAAAAATAAATAATTTTAATTTAAAAAAAAATAAAGCACTTGTATTCAGAAAACTGCAACTCAATATTAAAACAAATCAAAAAAGGCCTTTAATTGGAAGAATATTCCATGCTCATGGATTGGAAGATTAAATATCATTAAGATGTCAATTCTACTCAATTTGATATACAGATTCAATGCAATTCTAATGAAAATTCCACCAGCATTAAAAAAAAAATGAAAACACGATTATCAAATTTATTTGGAAGGGTAAGGTGTTGGAAACTGAGGCAAAGTGGTCTCACAAGGAGGCATTATAGTACCAAAGGACCAATTGGCAAAAACTTTATTCACTTTAAATTTCCTTAATGTATATGATTCAATAACACCCCTGCTGAACAGCATTATGCATTGAATAAGAATAAAGAAAAGGTATTGTGTGACTCAGCTAAATATCAGCCAATATATTGGAAAGATGTACTAATTAACACTTGGCAAAAGGGAAAGGTTAAAATATGGGGGTGAGGATATGCTCTTGTCATTACAGAAGACGGGGAACAAATTTGGCTGCCTTGATGGATTAAACCGTGGATAGAGAAGAAGAAAGAGAATTTTGATGATGATTTCTCCTCTTCTGGTCATGTTAATGGTAACTCTGGGTCATGCAAGTGAAAACCACACTTATTGGGCATATATTCCTAACCCACCTCTAGTACGTGCTCTAACATGGAGAGACCCATCATTTCCTATATTTTTGAATAAAACACATGTGTTTCCTGGGCCTATAGTTGACAGACTACCCTTAAAACCTGATGAAGAAGGGAAGGAAATACATAATCTTATCCTTCCTTTTGATCATAGACTTTCATGTATTGGAAAAAGTCCCCCTTGCATGAAAAACAAAAAATCGGACTATGGTTATCATGAAAAATAATGGCACAAAATTATTAATAAATTTGTTTCCTTCATATAATTCTTCAGTAACTAAAAAGCAAAATTATAATTATCCACCCCAAAAACCTGAAAAGTAAAAGGGATGGCAGGAATGCCATATAGAAAGACGATCTGTCACTTTTAATGATTCCTATGGAACAGTGTGGGAAAGTGCTCCTATAGGGACCCCCAACCAACGGCAGATTTATATTGTATGGACTTAACAACAAGGTCAACGAGTTAGTAGTTTGCAATATCCTTTTTCAGAACCTCTATTCTTGGGTGAACAAGTGGTATATACTAACAATTTTACTATTTGGAAATGTAAAGGAAAATGGTTACCAACCCCTTGGATTAATGACACCTATAATCTTAATATACATAAAAAACTTGTGGAAAGTATTTCTTGGAATTGCCCCTACTTATGAATGGATCAGCAATTACAGTCAAACAGGTCAATATCTACAATTAAATCAAACCTATCAATTGAAAGCATGTGTCAGGGATTCTTTTGTATTCATTACTGGAAAAGTAACCATAAAAGATAATGCCTTGTTTTATAAAAATGGTGCCTTGTATACGTGTCTGTCAGAAAGTGTGCAACAGGATGGAGACACCATCACAGTAGCCAGAAAACGATGAGGTATGTGGATTCCTGTCCAAATGAACTGAATATGGCAGTCATCACCTGAAAGTCAGCTATTGCTCCACATGGCGCAAGAAATCATGAAATGGACAAAAAGATTCATTGGACTCTTAATAATTAGTATAATGGGATTAATTGGAATCATCACAGCTGCTGCAACTGCTGCTGTTGCCTTGCATAAGACTGTTCAGACTCAACAATAAGTGCATGATTGGCATAAAAAAGCTAGTGATTTGTGGCATAGCCAAGAGCACATTGATGAACAGTTAAATAATCGGGTTAATGATTTAGAAGCTTCTGTTTTGCATATTGGAGATCAGTTGTATAATTTATATTTGTTAAGGGGATTGAAATGTGATTGGAATGAAAACAACTTTTGTATTACTCCTCTTGCCTATAATTCATTTGATACAGAAAGGGGAAAAATTAAGAATCATTTACTAGGCCATAAAAGTAATATCTCTCTGGAAATAATATAATTACAAAGAAAAATATTAGAAATATCTCAAAATCAAATTCATGTAGCCAGTGATAAGGATATTTTCTCAGATATGATTTCACATATTACAAAATTTAACCCAATTAACAATTGGTGGAAATCACAGCATTTCCTGTCAGCTTTAGGAATAGAGCTAATCATATTTGTTCTGTTGCTCATGATTCTCACCTGTGCCGGACTGTGCTTTCAAAGAAAATTGCAAAGTGTAACAGTCATGGGAGATGCAAATAATTTGGTGCTAGCAAAAGCACTTCAATAATTTCCCCAAGTCGAAGAGCTTGGCTGGTAGTCAATGATGGGTAAGACTATCAGAGAAGGGCAACCTAAGACAGGCATGGTCACCTCAACAAAAACAAAAAAGGGGGAGATGTTGGAAACTGAGGCACAGTGGCCTCACAAGGAGAGAGATGCTGTCTCCATGCTAGTGCTGTCTCCATGGCTATGCTTGCAACCTAAGGAATGCAGTAATTAAGAGTTCCCAGCAAGTGGGATGAAGCTGTTAAAGACTGAAAGAAAAGATGAACACATATCTTTCATAGTGAATAGAACACTTAGACTTTGTACCTTGAGATAAGATTTTTTTTAATTCCTTAGACTATGGATAATGCTGCTTGATGTCATGTAGGCTACATGTTCCTGCTTATTGGCACGTAGGCTATGTATTCCTGCTTGTTGTCACGTACACTGGGGTATATAGAGAGCCCCTTGTAAACAGTGAAGTTGTCTGAGGAGCTATTACTCACAGACACCCTGATCCCAGCTCTCTCACACGTTCCTTCCCCCTTTTCTCTTTCTTTCATTCCCGATACCATTGGGTCCAAATCTCCAACAGTAAGGAGTCCTGAATAGCCAGAAACATCATAAAAAGGAAAGCAAACACTCATTTCTAGACTTTAAATCATATTACCTAGTTATGGTGGTAAAAACAGCATGGTACTGGCATAAAGACCGACACATAGACTTGTGGAACCAAACTGATAGTTCAGAAACAGACCCTCACATGTATGGTCAAATGATTTTTGACTGGCCTGTCAAACCTGCACAGCTTGGGCAGAACAGTCCATTCAACAAATGGTGCTGAAAGAACTGGATATCCAAAGTCAAAAGAAAGAGGACCCCTATCTCATACCTTTTCCAAAAATTAATTCAAAATGGATCAAAAACCTAAAAATAAAACAAGAACCATAAAACTTCTAGAAGGAATTATAGGAAAATATCTTCAAGCCCTGGTGGTAGGTGGTGGATTCTTAACGCAGATAAGAGGAGGACTGAGATGGACTACTGATGTTTAATGTATGTAGAAGTTTTAATTAGCTTTAATGTAAAGGTGTGGAAATGTTTAGAGTGGATGGTAACAAATAGTAACAGCTACTTTACAAATGGGAATGTGGCTGAAAATGGTAGTCTAGGGATGTAAATGCCAATTGACAGAATACTTGAGAATAATCTAGGAAATGAATAGCACAGTAAACCAAGAGACAGATGAGAATTGTGGTTGATGGTACAGATACAAGAGTGTCCTTTGTGAGTTAGAACAAATGTACATCACTACTTCAGGATGTTGGGAATGTGGAGAAGCATGGGAAAAATACAACTGGAGTGACCTATGGACCATGGTTGGCAGTAATAATGTAATATTATTGCATCTATGCCAAAGATGTCATGTGTTGATAATGAAGCAGTATGGAAAATGTGAGCCAAGTGTACACTATGGGGAAGCGGATTTGGCCCAATGGATAAGGCATCCACCTACCACATGGGAGGTCCGCAGTTCAAACCCTGTGCCTCATTGACCCACGTGGAGCTGGCCCGTGCACAGTGCTGATGCACACAGGGAGTGCCGTGCCATGCAGGGGTGTCCCCTGCGTAGAGGAGCCCCACATGCAAGGAGTGCGCCCCGTAAGGAGAACCACCCAGTGTGAAAGAAAGTGCAGCCGCCCAAGAATGGCGCTGCACAACCGAGAGCTGACACAACAAGATGACACAACAAAGAGAAACACAGATTCCCGTGCCGCTAATAAGGATAGAAGCGGTCACAGAAGAACACACAGTGAATGGACACAGAGAGCAGACAACTGGGGGTGGGGGGGAGGGGAGAGAAATAAATAAAAAATAAATCTTTAAAAAACAAAACAAAACAAAAGTACACTATGAACGTGGTAACAATCAGATGATATTATCTGTAACAAATGTTCTGTCACAGTGTGGTGTGTTGATAGAGGGGTTTTGTTTGGGAATTCTGCACATGTGCATGATTGTTTTATAAGTTTACAACTTCTTTCATAAAAAATATATTTTAAAAATAATGAGATGGGTTGGGGGAAAACAAACCAAATGTAAGATAAGGACTATAATTAGTAGTAAAACTGACGATATTCTTTCATAATCCATACAAACAGCTCACGACAATGCAAGGTGTTGGTGGAGGGTTGATGTATGCAACCCCTGTATGATGTTATGCATGTTTGCTTTGTAAGTTCATAACTTTTACTATACACTTAATTGTTTATGTATGTTCATATATAAATGGTATAAAGTTAATAATAATAAGGTAGGTTCGAGGAAAATACTTTGGTTAGTGGTAATATTTTGATGATGCTCTTTAATCATTAGTTTAAAAGGTTTAACAGTGCAAGGTGTTGGTGGTGGGGCAAGTTGTGACAGTCCTGTATGATGTTATATATGTTTGTTTTTTAAGTTCACCACTATTACTATATATTTATTGTTTTTTTTGTTGTTTTTTTATAAAGATTTATTTTATTTATTTCTCTACCCTTCCTCCCCCCTCCCCACCCCAGTTGTCTGTTCTCTGTGTCCATTTCCTGCATGTTCTTTTTTGTCTGCTTCTGTTGTTGTCAGTGGCACAGGAATCTGTGTTTCTTTTTGTTGTGTCATCTTGCTGAGTCAGCTCTCTCCATGTGTGTGGCACCACTCTGGGCAGGCTGCACTTTCTTTTGCACTAGGCAGCTCTCCTTATGGGGCGCACTCCATGCACATGGGGCTCCGCTACGTGGGGGGCACCCCTGCATGGCACGGCACTCCTTGCTTGCATCAGCACTGTGCATGGACCAGCTCCACATGGGTCAAGGAGGCCCGGGGTTTGAACCACGGACTTCCCATGTGGTAGACGGATGCCCTATCCACTGGACAGATTCCGCTTCCCACTATACACTTATTGTTGATGTATGTTTATGTATGAGTGATATACTTCAATAAATTAATTTTAAAAAAATAGAGGAGGAAGAAAAAAAGAAAACTAAGCTTGTAAACTAATAAATTCCCATAGTTAAAGCCAAAATATTTTATACTATCTGTTTTCAGTAGCAAACTAGAATAATGGTTTTCCCTATAGAATTTTTTTTAGATTTATTTTTTATTTATTTCTCTCCCCTCCCCTTCTCCTCACTTCCTTCCCCCCTCCCCCGTTGTCTGCTCTTTGTGTCCATTTGCTGTGTGTTCTTCTGCGTCTGCTTGCATTCATGTCAGTGGCACTGGGAATCTGGGTCTCTTTTTTTTGTTGCATCATCTTGCTGCATCAGCTCTCTATATGTGCGGTTGCCACTCATGGGCAGGCTGCACTTTTTTCACACTGGGCAGGTCTCCATACGGGGCTCACTCCTTGCAAGTGGGGCTCTTCTATGTAGGAAACACCCCTGCGTGGCACGGCACTCCTTGTGCACATCAGCAATGCACGTGGGCCAGCTCACAACATGGGTCAGGAGGCCCTGGGTTTGAACCCTGGACCTCCCATGTGGCTCTGTCCATTGAGTCAAATCTGCTTCCCTCCCTACAGGATTAAGACCCATCATGGGCCATACTTTACCTGAAGAACCTCATCAAAAGCTCCTATTTAGAGGAGCAGGTGTAGTCTGTGGCTGAGCACCTGCTTCCCTCCCATGTATAAGGTCCCGGGTACAATCCCCAGTACCTAAAAAAAAAAAAAAAAAAAAAGTCCCTTTTACAAGGTTTAACACCCACAGGAATGGATTAAATTTAAGAACATGCTTTTCTGGAGTACCTAGCTCCACACCATCACATTACCTCTCTAACTCACTCCCAGCTGATGGTGATGCTGTTGGTCTAGGAACCACACTTTGAGCAGCAGGCCTTATCTAAGTGTGATCCATCCCACAACCAATCATCTCTCCATGTACTGGGGCTTGCCATGGGTTTGTCGTGAGTCCAGTTTCTCCTGAGTAACATTCTCTTGTTATCTATTCTGAAGCCCTGTGTATAGACTGGGACTTCATCAAGCCTGGCATGGCAAAGTACAGTAAAAGACAATAGACGTCTAGGAGTCTAAAGGGCTGTGGACTGATAACTTCCCTCAATTTGAAAGAGCCCAAGTAACAATCCTCCTGCTTCAGACATGGATTTATAGTATGTAGATTGTGGTGGGAGAACCAGGCAGTGCCCAAAACTTTGGATTTTCTCTCTGGAGCTAGAACCAGTCATCATACTTCTAATAGTGCTTGATCTTTCAGAGTTTCCTATGTGTCTTTCTTGGTGGCCTATATTTCTCTTAAGAGCAAGATATGCAATTAGAGTATCAGTGGTCCTGGTGATTGGGGGAAATAATAGGCATGGAAACTATAGTAATTATGAAATGATGTGCTCTGGAGGAAGACGCTAGGAATTGTATGAAATATGTCATCATTTGTGGGGAGGGGGACCAATGGAGATGAAGAGGAGGTATAAAGATGCAAATTCTCTTCAAACCCTCATGGCTCTACTGTTTGGCCATTAGTGAGTGCTTTTGGATAATGGCCAGGTGGATTTGGGATCCATCAGTTATGAATAATACCCTCTAAACCAGGAGATAAGCTGGGGACCAGGGTTGTGTGTAGAAGAGGCAGGATGGTGTCATGGTTGTACAATTGAATGTTTTTAAGTATTCATTTAGAGATGGTATTAGTAAAAAATGAAATTACTTTTTAGTTACTTTTGGCTGCCAAGTTATGCTTCTTTATATATAACTATGTGCTTTTATCCTTTATAATTGTCAAGAACTCTGGAGGATCTGAGATTTTACCCTGTTGCAAGCTAACAAATTAGCCCACCATAATTTCATGGATTTTAGCAGAAAATACAAGACTCCTGGTTCAGAGATAAAGGACTTCATTTATTTTTATGTTCATGTTGAAGCATGAGCTTTATGATCACGTTGGTTCCCCCTTTGAACCACTACCTCTCTTGGGAACAACACAGAGAGGCCTAATGCTGCTAGTGCAGTGGATTTGCATGACAGCTGAGGAATCCTGACTTTAGAGAACCCGAATCTTCCATACTAAGCTGCAAGAAAACCTGGCTGTTTTTTGCCCTGAAAGAAGACATTACCTTTATTTTATTATACAATAAACAAATCTGCCCTCTGCTCTGAAGGGCTACCCTATATCTTCATAGTCCTGGAAAAGATAGTCCTGAAATGAGGTCGGTGCGTCTGCTCATAAACTATGTAGAAATGTGAAGAATTATTTCCCAACACTTATAATAGTAACTACACTCACACAATGCTACAAGTTAGAAATCATTCTAAGTGCTTTAGTAGTTACAATTATCTCACTTAATTGGCACAACAATCTTATGAGGTTACCCCCATTTTACAGACCAAAAAAAAAAAAAAAGAATTTTTTAATAGTATAGAATATAGAGTCTGTAATGATTTAGAACAGTGGACACTCTGAGCTACTATGACTGAAGAAGCATTATTTTTAGTTTAAAGCTCCACAGTTGATTCTGACATTCACCAAAGTTTAAGAATCACTAATTTGTGGGAGCAGATAAACCTGCTTCCTATGTACAAGGTGCTGGGTTCAATCCCTGATACTTCCTTTTAAAAAAAATCACTAATTTAGAAGGTATTGTCTTTTTTTTTTTTTTTTTTAAGATTTATTTATTTATTTAATTTCCCCCCCTCCCCTGCTTGTCTGTTCTTGGTGTCTATTTGCTGCGTCTTGTTTCTTTGTCCGCTTCTGTTGTCGTCAGCGGCACGGGAAGTGTGGGCGGCGCCATTCCTGGGCAGGCTGCACTTTCTTTTCACGCTGGGCGGCTTTCCTCACGGGCGCACTCCTTGTGCGTGGGGCTCCCCTACGCGGGGGACACCCCTGCGTGGCAGGGCACTCCTTGCGCGCATCAGCACTGCGCATGGGCCAGCTCCACAGGGGTCAAGGAGGCCCGGGGTTTGAACCGCGGACCTCCCACATGGTAGACGGACGCCCTAACCACTGGGCCAAAGTCCGTTTCCCTGTCTTTTTAATTCTCTTAAAAACTTAGCAAAAAAATTTTTTTACTCTCCTGTGTATTTATATCTACCTAAAAAGACAAGAATTTTATGTCCTTATACTAAAAACACAAACTTTTGAGTTCTTGCTGAGCAAGGAAAACTCAGTCAAAACAAGGAGAACATGGGTAATTTGGCATGAAGATTTTTAAAGAAGAGCACAGCCTTTAAAATGACTGGTTCATCAGATAAAAACACACAATATATATTTAAATGAAAACAAAAACTCAGAATTGCCAAAGTTTCTACATTTGTACCTAGCGTGTTCTTAGTGTGAAAACACATCTTCTCACATGATTATCATATCCATGAAGTTTGCTATATTAGTCAGTCAAAGGGGTGCTGATGCAAAATACCAGAAATTGGTAGGTTTTTGGAATTCATAACCATATCAGGCTGCTACACTCCACCCTCTGAATTCCAAGAAGACATTACAATATTCGAAAAAAAACCTCTAATTAGTAACAATGCAAGTACTAAATCACATCACAATCAATTTAAAGAAATGCAGTTTGTCTTGGGGCAAAGTCCTGTCTGCTATAGACCTCTGAAACTTAACAAAACAATTTATCTATTTCCAATACACGAATGGACAAAGGATAAACATTTCATTACAATAAGGAGAAATTGGTAGGGAAACATGAGTCACAGGTCCTCGACAGTTCAGTAAACCTGCAAGGCATTCTCCATTTGATTTCAGTCTGAGAGTCATTCTTCAGATGTTGGTTTCCTCTCCCTGGGACCTTATGGGAACCCACCCTTTGCACATGCTTGCCCAATGGCCATTTTCTTGGTTCCACCCTCATCAAGCATCTGGGTTTCAATCAAGCTCCAGATCTCACCCTCCAAGAGTGTTGGGGTGATTGCCACACCTTACCCAATCTTTGGGTTAGAGTCTTAACCCCCCTAGTACAGCGACATGAAGACAATATTCCCCCTAACCTTTGGCATACAGGCTCAACCCTCTCAGAGCAGCGAATTGACCACCTGGCCTTCCCTAACCTTTGGCGTGCAGTCTCAACTCTCTCAGAGCAACAAGCTGACCACCTGGCCTTCCCTAATCTATGGGGGACAGATCCACTCCTCTAAGACCTGTGGAGTGCTGACCTTAACCACCCTAATTCTTGGGGAATGTGCTCCATACAACTCTGTACCCTGGGGTGGAAAACTATCCCAGAACATTAGGTGGGAACATCCACTCTCTTCAACTGCTGGTGCAAACTCACCCTCTCTGTACACATGGGTGGGGTTCCTCTCTTGGCCCAAGGTGATATCTTAATTCCAGAGCTCAGCTTCCTTGTTTTTTCTCTTAAGGTTGTTTCTTCTTCAATCTCTCCTTTCCAAGTCCCTTTCAGTCCAAGCTGACAGTGGTTTTGTTCATACAGTTCTCTCAAAAATCTTGTTGGTTTAGCATGGAAGAAGAAGGGGTCCAAACCATCAGACACTAAGACTTTACGCAAGTCTTTCCAAGATAATTGCATCTTCAATCCTGATTTACAAGTTCCAAATTTAGTTAAGTCCTCCACTGGGGCACTTTCTTCTGGGAGCTTGATTCCCAGAGGCTTGGATTTTCCAGAATCAGTTTCTGTTTTCTTTGTGCCTGACAGTTGAGTCCTCAGTATATCTCTCTCATCTAGTATTTTGCTATTCACTACAAGCAGGAGCCAAGCCGTATTTTCTGGGTTTACTTTGGAAATTTCTTCAGCTGAATGCCTAGGCTCATCATTTTCAAATTCTGCCTTCCTGATAACACCAGGAGTTAATCTTGCTAAGTTCTCTGCAACTTTAAAACATGGATAATCTTTCCTCCAGTTTCCAATAATAGTTTCATCATTTACTTCTAGGGCATCATAAAAAGTCTCTTTAGCATCTATATTGCTATCAACAGTCTCTTCAAAGCACTGTAGGTCTTTTCTTCCAAGCATCTCACAATTCCTCCAAAAAATAATCCTTACCCATTTATAAAACCATTCCAGCATTTTGGTAATTGCAAAATCACTACCCCACTCCTGACCAAATTCTGTATTAGTCAGCCAAAGGGATGCTGATGCAAAATACCAGAAATTGGTTGGTTTTTATAAAGGATATTTATTTAGGGTAGGAGCTTACAGATACCAGGCCATAAAGCATAAGTTACTTCCTTCACCAAAGTCTATTTTCATGTATTGGAGCAAGATGGCTGCCAACATCTGTGAGAGTTCAGGCTTCCTGGGTTCCTCCCTTCCAGGGTCTTGCTTCTCTCTGGGTTCAGGATTCCTCCCTTCCTGGGACTTGCTTCTCTTTCCTCTGTAGGCTTACTTCCTGGGGCTCCAGCTTAAGGCTTCAGCATCAAACTCCAACATCAAAACTCCAACATCAAAACCCTCAATTCTGTCCTTTGCCATGTCTTTTATCTGTGAGTCCCCACCTACCGAGGAGTAGGGACTCTGCCTTACTGCCATGGTCCAATCAAAGCTGTAATCATAACTTAATTACACCCAGGTACAGACCAGATTACAGACATAATCCAATATCTATTTTTGGAATTCATAACCATCTCAAACTGCTACAGTTGCAAATCTTCAAATGCTCCACATTGAAAATGCCAGGGGTGGAGCTGGTTTTGTTAGGGAGAAAGTAACTTTCAGGAAAGATTTAAGCTTTCATTCATTTTGGGGACTGGAAATATATAGGGTGGTGACCTCATTTTTTGTTTTTGTTTGCATTTCAGAGTACAAGAAGTTGTTGTTTTTTATGAGATCGGGAGATGCATGTGCATTCTTACCCATGAGATGGTAGGCAGGCAAGAAGTCATTTGGCTTCCACATACTTAGGGGAGTTTCCTTTTCCAAATTTCCATTAATTTAAAACATTTTCTGGAATACGCATTTTACTTTACTTGCTCTTTCAGAATGGATGTACTTTCATGCTCTTTTATATATATATTTATAACAACTGTTCATTAGAGTGAGGGGTCTCCCATGAGGACACAGATGGCATCAGGGAAAGAACTCCGACAGGGGCAGGGTGTCCTCGTTGAGGAACTGTATCAACGAGGCTGCGTGAGGGACCTGTAGCTTTTGCCAGGGGCCTGCTGCCAACTTTCAGGAACCTATGGAAAAATCAACACCGGATATTTGCCAAAACCAAGCAGCAGCCTGGCAGCAAGAGGCTGGATTTGAGCAGAGTAGAGAGTGGATCTGGGGGGCCATTGGAGAAGATCCAGGAGAGTCGGCTTGTCCTGTCTCTCCACGGAAGTTAGTGTTTTTGCTTGCTTATTCTTGTCACAGAGCACTTTGGTTCCTATATTACTAATTATGAGCCCTTATTGGTATAGCCCTTTGAGGCTGAAATTGTTTTTATAAACATTATGTCACAACTCTGTCAGGTCCATGAACATGTATGTAACATCCTTTTGAACAAATGAAGCAATTGACCCTGAGAAAGGACGCCGCTTACTCAAAGGTACAAAGCAGGTAAAGGGTAAGACCAGCATTCAGATCCAGTTCTTTTGATGAAAAGAGCAAACATAATTTTTATATACTTACAATTAAAAACAAGCAAATTAAAGAAGTTGGGGGTAGTTTCAAACAATCTTTGCTTAACCTGTTACCTGAGCCACTCCCTAAATGAATTTCTTTCACAGAAAATTGCCAAGTCAGAGGCAGCTCCAGAAAGATTTTGCCTGAACTTGATTAGAACTGCAGGGTGGCTCCCAAATTAAATTCACTTTCCTTTTATTCATCAAATGCCTGATCACTGGAACAATTTATATATATTTTTTGTTTTGTTTTGTTTTTAGGAGGTACTGGGAATTAAACCCAGGACCTCATATATGGGAAGCAGGTGTTCAACCCCTTGAGCTACATCTACTCCCCTATTTTTAATGTTATACTAAGAAAAAATAAAATTATTACTGTATAATTTATGTTAGAATTCTATATCATTGGTAACCACAACTGGAAGAACAAGAACATTCTAAAAATAATTTGCCTTCACCCAGAATTCTTTTTATTTAGAATAAACTAAAGAAGCTTTGGGACAGATTTCATTCTATGATAGTGCAAGGCTAGGGGCAGATTTGAAATTTCTCTGAATCCTGCCTCCTTGCCTTCCAAAGTTTGGGGTAATTTCTTTTATTTTTCCCTCTTATTCTGACTCCCTTTCTGTCTCTGTTTCTTATTCTTGGGCTAGTTTTCCTGTGAGCCGGGTCACTACATCAATAGTTTCCATCAAAAGGTGGAAAAGGAGGAAAGCCGCCCAGCGTGAAAAGAAGAGCAGCCTGCCCAGGAATGGCGCCGCCCACACTTCCTGTGCCGCTGACGACAACAGAAGCGGACAAAGAAACAAAAGCAAAGAAACAAGACGCAACAAATAGACACCAAGAACAGACAACCAGGGGAGGGGGTGAAATTAAATAAATAAATAAATCTTTAAAAAAAAAAAAAAAAAAGGTGGCCCATAATAATCTATACAATAGTAACAATCTATAATCCATATTATGACAGTCTGAAGCTGGGTGGATCTCAGAAAATCATGTCCTTAGAGTGATTCCATTCCTGTGCCTGTAAACCTATTATAAGTGGGATCTTTTGATTAAATTACTTCAGTTAAGGATCATTGATTAGATTGGGAGACCTAGGGTGGGTCTTAATCCTCTTACTAGAGTCCTTTATAACTGAGGAATAAAAAGCCACGGATACAAAGAAAATGCCTCAGAGACAGAGAGAAAGAGTACAGGAGCTTGGAGAGGAACCCAGAAGAGAGAATAGCCACAGACAGAGCAGCCGGAAGCAGAACTAGCAAGGAGGCTCAGAGTACAGGGGAGAGAAAAGCAGACTTGATTGCCCACAACTGAGCTCAGGGGGAAGGTGCGCCTGGAGAGAAGGCAGAGATCAGCAGAACCGCCATTGTGTCTTCCCACATGGCATGAGTCCGGGTGGCCAGCAGCCGACTTTTGGTGAGACAGCACCTCTGATGATGCCTCTATTTGGACATTTTCACAACCTTAGAGAACTGTAATCTTTTTAAAAAAAAAAAAAATTTTTTTTTTTGAGATAGTGGGTCTGGGGATTGAACCCAGGACTTTGTATGTGGGAAGCTGGTGCTCAACCACTGAGCTATATCAGCACCGCTGAGTTGTTCCTTTCATTAGTTTGCTTGTTTTTGTTTTTAGGAGGCACCAGGGATCGAACCTAGGACTTCTCATGTGGGAAGCAGATGCTCAACTGCTTGAGCCACATCTGCTCCCCAGAACTGTAAGCTTCACCAGTCATTGTCCATGCACTTGGGGGACTGTTGCTGCTCCATTAGAGAACATGGCAGAGTGCTCCAGAATGGGAATTCAATAGTCTCTTGGTTACTGTGAGTCTCCACACACTGTGACAATGTCCCATGAATTTGAACATATTTATATACCTTATATGTATGCCCAGGTGAACTTCCTCCCACATATCCTCCATCACTGACATCCCACACCAATGATTCTCCCCTGCCCCAGTTGTAACCTGTGGGGAGCCACCCGCTGTGAGGTCTGTTTACAGCCTCCAACAACATGGTGGATCTCATAACTACTACAGCCCTGCCCCGCCATTTCCTTCTTCTTCTTCCTCCTTGTTTCTTTGTTCTCCCCTTCCCGCCACAACTCTGGTGACCACAGCGATACGCATGCGCAAGACGCGAAACTCTGCAGACCCAGCACGAACTTTCAGCCAATCCCCTCCTTGGACGTCTGCCACCCGCAAAACCAGCCTATCACCTATGGACACGCTCCCTTCCCTCAGTATAAATTCCCATGTTCTACCTCCAATAAACGAGGCTTGATCAGAATCCTGTCTTGCCTCCATTCTTCTCGTCCCCTGCCCCCACTTCTTCCCGCAGGCCCCTGGAATCCGCCCCCGCCCGTTCGGACAGTAACCCTTCTGTGATCCAAAACATCTTCAAAATTGAAGCCAATAAAACAGCCAAATACAATTAGTAGGAAAGTGAAATAGTAATGATGGGTTTAAATATAAGAAATAAAATATATAGAAATTTTTTAAAACTAAAAATAAAATAAAAAGATTGGGATATTAAAAAATAATGAAAAATATTTTTAAAAAATTTTTTGACAATTTGCCTTTCATCACTGTAATATCTATTGTCTTGTATGTACAGTGACATTTTCTTCCATTTATTCCCCAGTGTCTTACCTTTTTTCATTTTGTTTTCAAAGAAGTTTTAGATCACAGTAAAGTCACATACAGAATACAGGGGCTTCCATATACCCAACATCCTCCTCCTTTCCCCCCTTCCTGTATGAATACTTTTTTATATGTGGATGGTATCTTTGTTACAACTGACATACAAATAGTGAAACATAGCTACTAATCATGGTCAACAGTTACATTATGCTTTACCTTTTAGACCGTACACTTTTACACATTTTGATGATATTTAACATTTCCTGTATTCATCATTGCAAGATCATGTAGAACACTTCCATTGCCCACTAAATACCCCCTGTTCCATCTAATCTATTCTTCCCTCCCCCTCCCGTGGGGGTCCATGGTGACCTCCCGACTTCACTCCTGGGTATATACCCAGAAGAATTGAAAGCAAGGACACAAACAGATATATGCACACCAATGTTCATAACAGCATTATTCACTATAGCCAAAATTTGGAATCAACCCAAATGTCCATCAACAGATGAATGGATAAACAAAATGTACATACATACAATGGATTATTATTCAGCTGTAAGAATTATTGCATGATAAGGTGAAAGTGTGTAGTTGTGTATTGAAGGTATATGACAGGAGGGGAGTGACACTCTTGGGTTGGGTGGTGCAGGTTTGACAGGTGGGTTTGGGGAGGGTGGTTTGGAAGGTCCATGGAACTGGGTGGAGGGTTGGGAGAGGGACCAGGTGAACACTGGGGATTGGCAGGTATGTAATGGAAAATACAAAGCTGGGAAAGCTCTTTTGGCAATATGACAAGGAAGGGTTACTGGTTTAGGGTGTTGGAAGGGGGGTCATTTGGGACAGAGTGCACCTGGATCAGGCTTCTAGGGAGTGTGTGAGTGATCATTTTGTTGTAATGTGTTGTATCAGTGGGGAAGGCCCACGTAATGAGTGGGAAAGAGTGGGACCCCCATCCTGGGGAGGACTGATATGTTTACAAACAGAGGGGCGGGAGTCTCTCAAGAGCATGGGTGATTCCTTATAGGGGAGGACAAAGTAGTGTGTCAAAACCTCAGTGTTGGTGCAAGTAACTATGAATCTTGTCATCCAAGAACTGTAAGCTTTTAACCTAATAAATTCCCATTATAAAAGGCAACAGATTTCTGGTATATTGCATTACTGGCAGCATTTAGCAAACTAAAAAACATATTTTCTAGTTATTTGGATGAAAATCTGTACCTTGGGTTTGCTACTCCCACACTTTTCTCTTGAGTTCCTTATCCATTTGTCTGTTTTTGTTTGGGGAATGTTCTAGTCCTTGGCAGTCAGGACTGCCTTAAAGGCATTTTGTTATAGACTAAAAACAGTAAGGAAACCCTTTACTGTCTGATAAAGCTGTCAGTCAGTCTTTCCCTGGATAGCCATTGTCTTATTTATTTATTTATTACCGGGCCGGAAATTGAACTGGGGACCTCTTACACGGGAAACCAGCACTAACCAGTGAGCCACATCGGCTGTGGTTTTAAACACTTGTTATACGGAGAAGATTTTTTAAAATTTCAAATTCATATAAATGCTACCTACTCTGAAAAAGTAATTGAAGCATTTCAATTGATTATGAACAATTAATGATTTACAAAAAGAAAGACTGACAGGAAGCAGAGGAAATGTTAGGCATTGTGGGGGGGGCGGGGTATTTGAATCTAAATTTCTTGGCTTTAATGTAAAGAAGGAAATCATACCAGGTTATATGCTTCATTGTATTGTTTCCTTTTCTTTTTCTTACCTACTCACCTAGTAAGAAAGAAAGAAAGAAGGAGGGAAGGGAAGGGAAGGGAAGGGAAGGGAAGGGAAGGGAAGGGAAGGAAGGGAAGGGAAGGGAAGGGAAGGGAAGGGAAGGGAAGGGAAGGGAAGGGAAGGGAAGGGAAGGGAAGGGAAGGGACTGTAAAAACTGTTCTTAGTTTGCAGGCCATACAGAAACAGTCATTAGGCTGGATTCAGGTGGAGGGTCATACATAGTTTGCCAACTCCTAATCTAATCTGCAGTTCATATTCAGATTTCTTTCCCAATTGTTTCAATCATGTCCTTTATAGCTGTCTTCCTGTTCCTGATCCAGTTCAGGTTCGGGCATTGCATTTAGTTGTCAGGTATCTTCAGCCTCCTTTAATCTGAAACAGTTCCTCTCAGTCTTTCAATGACTTCCATGACCTTGACAGTTTTGAAGATTATGAGCTAGTTATTTTGTAGCAAGTTCCTCAATATGGGTTTGTCTGATGTTTCTTCATGCTTAAATTCGGGTTATGCATTTCTGGCAGGAATACCATAGAATCGATGTTGTGGTCTTCTCATTGAATAATATCGGAAAGCACATGGCAAAATCTGTTTGTCCCATTCCTGGGGATGTTGACTTTGACCACCTGTCTGTCAGGTTTCTCCACTCTAAAGTTACCCTTTTCTCCTTTAACACATAAACCTTTGAAGAGATACTTTTAGACCATGCAAATATCCTGTTTCTCATAAACATTTTACCTACTTAGTTTTGGTTCCATTGATGATTCTTGCCTATATCAATTATTGATACAATTGTTGCAAAAGGGTGTCCTTCTAATTCCATCATTATGTCTCTATTTATTACCTGGCCTTCTACTGTAGGGAAGATATTTACCTTCTCCCTGTTTTCTTATCCCTTTTCTGATAGCATTATGAACCTATAGATATATTTTATGCTAATTCAATTTACATATTTGTTATTAATTATAGGGGTGATAATATGTTACTTTCATTAATTGTTTTCATGATCAAATTGTCTTAGATTTGGCCAACGGAAAAACAAAATTTTTTTCCAGGTACCGGGTTCAGTGATTGAACCAGGAACCTTGTATGTAGTAAGCCAACACTCAACCACTGAGCCACATGGCTCCCCTGAGTTGGCTTTTCCATCTGTTTGCATGTTGTTTGGGTTTTGTTTATTTGTTAGGAGACAACAGGAACCAAAATTAGGACCTCCCGTGTGGGAAGCAGACACTCCACTGCTTGAGCCATATCTGCTCCCGAAAACTCTTTTAAGATGGCTTTGGTGTTCTTTTTTGTTCCCAATGTATTTTGGGCACTTTAACACTCATACAAAAAGATGTTTCAGGTTCATCCTGGAGTTTCCCTGCTCCAGCCTCCAAATTCTGAGGCAGAAAGAAGCCTTGCCACAGAGTAATGTTAACCAAGCAGACAGGAAGGTGGGAGAAGGACTAAAGGGGAAAGGTGGGATGAGAATGATATTCTAAGATGCTCAGCAAACTTGTATGTCAGAAATAATGTTACTGATAGTAATTCACAGAAATTCTGATCTATGTTGGGGGGAGGGGGGAGAATGGAATAATGAAAAGTGGAGGGCTTTGGAGCAGGCAGACTGGGATTCAAATTTCAACCCTGCTACTGACTTGCTATGTGATCCTGGATAATTTCATATATCTCTGAGAAAGATAATAATATGTACTTCCCTGAGTTGTTATGAGGACCAAAAATACATGATGCCAAGGGCTTTTCTAGTACCAAGTTTATGGTGGTTGCTGCACTGGCAGCATCTCCTGTGTTTCTTGGAATGAGTAATGACATTCTCTCTCCAATTGTGAGTGTCCCACATGTATTAGGGGATTCTTGAAATGAGGAGACTACTGTAAGATAGTAATTCCCTTTGACAGTGCTTTCTCAAGCATTTTGTCACCAGACCAATGAAATGGAAGTTGCAGCAGAGAAAGGGGGGACCAAATCTATTTTAAGTGCATTGTCATAGAAAAACACCCAGAAGGAATTCCACCAGAGAGAATAATGACTTTATACACTAGGCACATCTGTGTTATCTGAGTAATTTGACAGGATGCATTCTTTTATTACTTGTATGACTTTATTGTATTTAAGTGAAATATTTTTCCAGGTAGCCAAATCAGGGCTCATTGAAAACTAAGGTCAGAGGACCAACCTGAATGAGATTTTCTCTCAGAGCAAAGTCAAGGAAACTCTCTTCTCTTGATCCTTTACTCTATCTTCTAATTTCCTCTGTGTGATTATATAACAGCCATGACTTAGCCTGGTCAGCATGACTTGGATAATTGCAGCCATTAATGATGAATCATGATGACGGGGAAAGAGGTCCTATTTAACCTGGTGTGGTCAAATCTTATCCATACATTCCATTTGTTGTGGGTGAATAAAATGCTTACTCATGCATACCTGTGGCTTTATCCAAATGGCATACTATCCAAGTCTATTTTTTAAGTACATTGCCATAGAAAAACATCCAGAAGGAATTCCACCAAAGAGATAACAATGACTTTTATTTTTACACTACACACATCTGAATTTGTCTGAATTATTTGACAAGATGCACTCTTTCACTACTTGTGTAACTTTATTGTTTTAAGTGATTTATTCCTCCAGGTAACCAGATCAGGGCTCAGGTCAGAGGAACGACTTGAATGAGATTTTGTCTTAGAACAAAGTCAAGCAAACTCCTTTCCCTTGATCCTTTATTCTGTCTTCTACCTTCCTCTGTGTGATTATATAAAGCCATGACAGCATAACTTGGATAATCATAGCCATTAATGCTGAGTCATGATGAAGAGGAAAGAACTCCTGTTTTACTTGGAGTTAGCTATCCAAGTTACTTTACGTACGTCTAATCCAGTGCTTTTGATTGCTGTATATACTTTACTGTGTGCATCTACCACATTTTACCCATCTATACTCTCAGAGACCCTCAATTTCTTCCAACTCTTTTGTTCAAAAACTTTTGAAGCAAGCAAAACAACCTACCTTTAGTGAACAAATGAGAATCCTCTACAGTTAACATCTAATTATAACTTAACATTACCTTAAGTAGAAAATTGAGAAGTCTATCTCTTGCAGTTCTGAATCTTTCATGGAGTGTCTTATTAATTGAAAGCCTGGCAGGAAAAAAGGCTAACCTATCCCCGGCCTAAGCTCTTCAGCTTTTTAATAGACACAGAGATTAGTTTAGGTACAGTCAAATCAGTGAGAGGTAGAGGTATTTTGCAAGGAAATCTGGGACATGGATATTTTTCTCTCCATTAGGGTAGTAGAACTGCATCAGTTATTCTGTCACCATAAGGATGCAAGACTTAGGATGATGCAGATGCCATGGAAAGCAGTGTGCAGAAAATGAAATACACTGGGTCTTGGTTCAGACCAACCCTGAAGCCCACCCTACTTCTGGAATTTTCAGTTATGTGAGCCAATAAATTCCCCATATTGTTTAAGTTACTATGAGTTTTCTGTTACTCACAAGAAAAAAAAAGATTATAAATTTTATAGGTAGGTATTATCATCCCTATTTTACAAATGAGAGAAACCTGAGGCTCAGAGGGGTTAGGAAACTTGTTCAGGGTCACACGTGGTTCCATTTCATAAAGTTCACATCATCTCATAAAGCTATTGTTGATAATATTATTTTCAGATTATTTATTTGTGAATGTGGTTTATAAAGAGCTGAAGCTGGAATTCCTTGTCTTTGAGTCCCAGCCCTATATCTTTCTCCTCTAGATTGGTTTCCAGGCCACATGTTCAGTGGCACGTGTTTGGATTCCTGGGAAAGGACTGCTAAGACCAGCTCAGGAATAGGTTTGTATGAAGGGAAGGTGACGCAGAACTTAAGAAATAAAGGACAGAAAGAAAGACACAAGAGCGAAAATAGAGATGGGACCAGGGGACTCAACAGGTTCTGGAACTGAGAGCCTCGACCCTAGTTTCCACATCGTATTTATTAGAAATTACAAAGCAGTAGTTATCTATGTTTACTTTCTTTCTTTCTTTTTTTTTTTTAAAGATTTATTTCATTTATTTCTCTCCCCTTCCCCTTCCCCGCATGTTTACTTTCAAGGCTGCTTGTTATTAAAGCTACAACACCTGTAATACTAGGGAACAGGCCACACAAAGTTCAAATGCCTCCTCATGCAAACAATTTTTGTGCTGACCACACAGTGTTTCTTTTAGTATTCCTAAACTCATACTTTTTAATCTGCGTTTTGGAAATGTTTCAACTTCAAGCCAGGTTCCGAAGTTCAAAACTCAAGCTATTTTCCCACAAAGGACCAGTTACAACTCCAATGGGCTTTATCAGTTCTAGTCCAAGTAGAAATAGCTACAGAGCAGTCTTACTCAGGAGAGACATGACTGTGCATTTGGGGTGGCAAAAGGCAAGCAAAAGGACTTGAATCTAATTGCACAGCATACCAATAATCAACACTGATAGACCCTGCTGTTAAACAAAAACTTGATATTATTTCTATAAATAATAGGGAGGAATACTTAGAAACAAGTCATTATTGGACCAAATCTTAATTTCAACATATTTTTACATTACAATGTTTTCTTTCATAAATGTGCACCTAATCTGTGTTTTTTGTCATACACACACACACATACACAGCCCTCCTGCCTAGATTGTTCATCTTAACTTGATTATATCTGCGAAGACCTTATTTCCAAATTAGATCATATTCACAGGTTCTGGTGGACTTGAATTTGGTGTTCGGGGGGGGGGGGGGGGGGGGGGAACACTCTTCAACCCAGTACAGGTGATTACCTCTCACTGTGTTCTCCCAGTAATAGATATTCTTGTTCTCAGATACTCCTTTGTAAACAATTCCTTCCTACCTTCATTTAATAACATTTCAAGAGCACTGATCAAGGGTGCAAGGGTACAAACATGAAAAAACTTGGATTTCAGTTCTTAAAGACCTCACAATGCAGGGGAGGGGGCTGGAGATAAGATCATTTGCCCTCATCAGATTGGCAACAAGTAAAAACAATAACATTTGTCCTGATGTGAGTTTAGGAACTCTTACACTTCGCTGGTGGGAATGTAAATTGCTATAATATCCTGGAAAGTAATCTGACAATGTATTAGTTGGACCTTATGAAGTTTTCATTTCCTAAGGTTAAAGTGCTTTCATATGATTCAGCCTAATACATTAAAAACACACATACATTTTGACACAATAGTCTCACTTTTGGAAATTTAGCCTATAGAAATAGAAGCATTAGAATGTACTGTCACTCATACGAGGATACTTATTGCAGCATTGTTGATGGTGACAGAGCAAAACAAAGCTAGAAACAACCTCAACAATGGGGAATAAATTATTGTATATACAAATTATGGAATATTTTCCAGCAGTTAAGTAATGACATATCTCTATCTGTCTACTTGGAAAGATGAACATTATGTTTAACCAGGAAAAAAAAAAGGTGCAGAGTCATTCTTAGAATGCTTTCATTTTTGTAAAAATGAGAAAAAAAAATCCCTCTATGTCTAAAGGGTTATGGAGTAGGGAGTGAAAGGGTAAATACCGCACAGATAACATCAGTTACCTCAAGGAGTGGGTAATGGGGAAGGCTAAGGGGATGTTTTTAAGTTCTTTATCTGCCTTTTTCATTGATTCGCTATTTACATAATGTGATTGCCAAGGATGGTGCTAGGGATTGGGGGTATATAATTGAATTAGACACAGCCTGGGGTTTCTGGGTCTGATTTAGGGGAGGTCAGAGGCTTGTTACTGGGAGCGGGCCTTTACTGAGCATTTACCACGTGCCTGTGCTAGTCTAAGGGTTTTGATATTCAGTAACTCATGTTATTCTTTATAAAGATACTTAGAATTGCAATGATGTACTCACTAATGAAAGATGTTAATGTGGGAAAATAGGGGACTTGTGGGGAGCGGGGCATATGGGAATCCCCTATATTTTTTATGGAACACTTAATCTAAGTATATTTTAAAAACATAAAATAAAAAAAAAATTAAGATACTTTTGTAAGGACTCTGGGGTTAAGTACGATGCCCATCGGCACCTTGCAAATGGGTGAACTGAGGCAGAGACGTTTCCTAACTTGCTCAGAACCATGGCACTAGGAAGAGGCAGGTGCGGGCTCCCAGCAGGACAGCCTAAGACCAGCAGCCGCTTCTTAGCGCATCGCCTCTTTTTCGCCCCTCTCTTGGCAGAGGCCTGGGAAGGCAGGGTCAGGGGCTTGATGCAGCAGGGCTGTCGGGGGTGAGGCACCCCAGGGGCAGGGAGGCCCACTTGTGCGTGGGGGAGTCTGTGGAGGAGTCACAGGGGCGGTGGCCCTTGCACTGGCCGGCGAAAGAAGAGTGGGCAGGGGCAGGGAGCCAGCGCCGGGGCCCCGGGAGGGGAGGCGGGGGCGCCTGGCGAGCTGCGGGGCAGGAGCCCTGGACCAGCGCCGGCTTGCCCGTGGCCCCTGCCGCCCAAGAGGCAGAAGCCACAGCGTCTTTCCGCCCGGTTCCCAGCTCAGATTCTGGACGCAGGCGCAGCAGCCCCGGCAGAGCTCCGACGCGGGCTTATACTACGCGAAGCGAATATCCTCTCCCCACCCCCCGCCCTGACTTTTCCCGGAACTTGGTTTTCCGGTGCTGACCCTCTCCAGGCCCGGCTCCCGCCCTCCTTGGAGCTCTGCCCTGGGGGAGCCCCACCCCCTCCGCGGATCCATAAAGCCCGGCGCGGGGCGCGCCCTAGAGCCCGCGCAGCCGCTTCTCTCCGTCGAGGTGGCCGCGGACTCTGGTAAGTTGACATGCCCCCTATTCCGCGCCCCCTTTTCCTCCTGCCCTTCGGGGCTTCCCTGTTCCCGAGCGTTTGGGTGTTGCTTTCTGTCATTGCTTGGAATAGTCTTTGCGGCTCCGTCCTGCACCGGGAGGAAACTTGGAAGCTGGATGTCCGGTGCCTCAGGCCCTGCGAGGCGCTTGGAGAGGCCGGGGACTGAGAGAGAGAGAGAGACAGACAGACAGAGAGAGAGAGACAGAGAGACAGAGAGACCCACCTTTACGGACTAGCCCTTGCCAGGGGAGCTTGCGGGGTCGGGGCGAGTTCAGAATTCTCAGCGGATGTCTTCTGGGGGAAGAGGGACCTGAGGGAACAGCGGGCTGCAGCTCCGCCGGCTCCTCCCGCAGCGCAGAACCGTCCCGCCCAGGCTGCAGGCGCCGCGCTCCCGGCGCGGTCCCGGGGCCGAGGGAAATCGCCCGCCGCCGCGGGGTGCTCTGCGGCTGAGTCACTAGAGGGCAAAGCGCTGCTCGCCCTCGGGGCGAGGGGGTGAGAGCAGAACGGCGCGGCCCGGGTTCTGCTTCTGGTGGTAAGTGCAGGAAAGTTTAAACCCAAACAGATCCTTGATTTTCTCCTTGGAGCCTTAGGACAGTGGCGCCACTAGGTGGTTTTCAGGTGTTCTGAGAACGCGTTACTTTATCCATCTGAAAGTTCTTTGTATTTGAAGGTTTTTTCCTTAGGATTTGCTTCACGGGAGGCGAGAAACCATATTTTCATGCCCTGTAGCCCTCTCCTCCGTGTCCCCAAAGAAACCCTAGGGGTGGCTGGAGAGAATTTTTGCTACCATTTTCAATTTTCCTTGTCTTGGAAATTTCTTTAAGCTTTACTTTCCTCCTCTGTACACTGGCCATGATATCAATGCCTATCTTATAGGGCAGTTATGAGAATAAAATTAGGTGATGCATATGAAGTACTTAGCATAGCACCAGAAGCAAAATAAATATTAATACGAAATAACGGTGGTTGATGTTAAATGATAATGATGAGGCATATTATGGGTGGACCCTGCTGTTGGGCTTCGCTGCAATGACTGGCTGACTACTTGTTCACTGCATTCTAGAAGCTTCACGATGGTTCATGCTAAGAGCTGGACGCTGAAGAAGCACTTTGAAGGCAGCCCTACTAGTAGTAACTTTGAATTGAAGACAACTGAGCTCCCACCCTTAAAGAATGGAGGTAAGTTATACTCGCAATTTCAGAGTTGGAAGAGACTGTATTAGTTGGACTTTGCAATGTAACGAAAGACCCGAAACTTAGTGACTTCAAACAACAATCGTTTATTAGCTCCTCTGTAGATCTCATTTGGGCTGAATGACTGATCTAGGGTCACTCACAAGTCTGCTGAGAAGAATGCCTCACTTCTCTAGGTGATCTTTTAGCAGGTTGGTTTGAGCTTGTTTTCACAGTGGTCTCATGAATCTATTGAAGCAGGGGTTATCAAGCTCCAGTGGTGCAAGCACTTTTCAAGCCTCTATTGGTGTCATGTTTGCTAATATCCCACTGGTCAACTAAGTCACCTAGACAAGTCCAGGTTCAAAGGGTGACATGATAGACTTCTTAAAGAGACGAGTGGCAAAGAGGCCAGCGCACAGGAATGGGGAGGGGGGGTCGGGGCCTGTGGCCTTTTTGCAGTCCACCATAGAGATCTTTTCTAAGTTGTCTGTATGAAGCTTGCATGTCCCTCTGCTTTCCTTGATAACTGAAATCCATGCTTGGGTGCAGTACTCTGCGTGACTGTAACCAGTAATCAGAGAGAATATTCTCTCTGTCCTGGTGAGCCTGATGATGATGGTGGGCTTAGCCCTACCCAGCAGCCCTGTGCAAAGAACTCAGACTATATCAATGAGCAGACAAAGAGGGAAAATCCTTATCCTTCACTGAGGAGCCTCCCATCCACTTGGGGCAAGGGAAGAGACCCTAAAGAATACTTTTAAAAATAATTAATTTTTTTTTTAATTTTTAAAGAAGCTTTAGATTACAAAAATGTTTCATAAAAAATATAAGGAATTCCCCATATGCCCCACTCTTTTTCCCTTCCACACTTTTCCACATTAACACCATCTTTCACCTAGTGTGGTACATTTGCTACAGCTGATGCACCCATAGTAGCGCTGCTACTGACCATGCACTACAGTTTACATTATAGTTTATACTTTGTCCTGCACAATTTTATAACTTATGTCAAAATACACCATGGCCTGTATCCATCACTGCAATGTCCTGCAGGACAAATCCAGTGTCCCAAAAATGTCCCCATATTATACCTATTCTTCCCTCTCCCATCCCTCAGAACCTCTGGTGGCCACTGCCTTTATATCAGTGATAAAAGTTCTTCCATTGCTAGAATAATACTACTCTGTAAGAGAATAATAATAAGTCTACTTTAGTCCATTGTTCGTTCCCCGATCATGAGGATTCTGAGATGGTGATGCCCACTCTGCTTCTTTTTTTTTTTTTTTTTTTTTTTTTTGAGTTAGACCAGTAATTTATTGAGGTAGGGAGAAAAGAGAAATGGGAGAAAATAACAGCTCATGGGCCCTAGGTAGAGAGGAAGGGACTGAAGATTGATAAAGCAGGCTGATTCACAGACTACAATTCCCCATTATAGATTATAAATGCCCAGGTTTTACTTGTGTAGTGACCATGGTAGGGGAAAAACAGCGAGAGCAGGGTGCAGAAGGCAGGAACAGGCACATGGACCAGCACTGGGATAGCACCAGGATAGGGAGAAGGCAAGAGGGCCACTCTGCTTCTAATTGAGGGGGCTTAGATTCCATGGGGCAGATGGATGGAACTATCTTACTTGCAGTTGCAGACACTCTCTGTTCCTTGTGATGGGTGTTGTCCATTATCATCTCCTTGTTAGTTGTGCTGGCTGAGCCCAATGAACTGGAGAGTAGGTGTTGTAACTCTGCTGAAATTCAGGACTCAACTGGCATGGACAGACCAAAGATTTAAGTCTCTGGGACATATATTTATCAAATATAGTACTAATTATGAATTCAACCTAAAAAATTCTAAGGGAGAGAAATGGCAACACACCCCATGACATGTTTGGAGATTAGCTTTGTAGAGCAGACTATAAGGGGTGTCTAAATGTAGGTAAGTTTTGAGAAAAGAGGATGTAATCAAGTAACATGGCAAAGGTATCACCCTATCTGTATAGTGATGGCTAGAAATCAGATTCCAAATTGCAGAGAATATGTGCCTGAGAGCCACAACAGCAAAATGCATATTCTGTTAATGCTAACTGGGGTTGGTAATGAAATCTTATGTGAGCATTATAGCATAATGTTGTAGATGTGGCCTTGGGGAAGTTACTTAACTTAAGCTTAAATTTTTCATTGATAAAATGGAAATAATAATTGAATATCTCAGGAAGTAGATGGGGCTCAAGCAGCTGAGCTCCTGCCTACCACACTGGAGGTCCTGGGTTTGATTCCCAGTGCCTCCTAAAAAAAAAAAAGAAGATGAGCAGACAGCAAGACAGACATGGGGAAGGGGAGAAATAAATAAATATTAAAAAAATAATAATAATTGAATATCTCATAGGGTTGTTGAGAACATCAAATGAAATAACCCAGATAAAGCATAGAATGAATGCTGGATAAATCATCATCATTATCATTATCATCATTCTGGTGAGCTGGGCTGGACCACATATGAGAGCCCTTCTTGTCTGTTCAAGGAAAGCATAGCTGAGAGACCAGCCCTGAAGCAGAAAGATTATGTTTATTTAGAAGTCCCCAAACAACGAGGGCATCAAGCCTTGAGTTTCTGATGCTGTGGAATGTTTTATTTTGTAGAGGTCCTGCTGGAAGCTTTGTTCCTCACCGTGGATCCTTACATGAGGTACTATTTTGTCTCCTAAAAGTTCTTCTGTTGTGTTGGATCTTATTTTGAAGTAGTTCAAGTTTTAAATCATCCAAACAATTCAAAACTTTTCCTCCTGCTTTTCCCAGTATGTTAGTGATGGGATTCATAAATGCTTAGCTTTTGCAGGCATGGGTCTGAGATATTCAGAGAGGGATTGCCCCAGTCCCTTTATTTTATGTCTATCTCTGTTTCCTGTACACAATTTACCTTTTATTATTCACCAGAATTGCTCCCAGAAAATTTAAAAGAAAAAAGAAACCAAGCTCCTATTTGTCCATTTCACTAGTGGCAAATAATTTGGGTGAAGGGAGATGCTAGGCTAAAAATCAGATTATCTTGCCTTCCATCTAAAAGGTATTTTAATTTAGGTAGTCTGCACTTAATTCATACATGTGCCCTCAAATAGCAAACAGCTCAGGAAGAGGAGGAAATAAAAGCCTTCATGGGCCAGCTAAATCCTCAATAGTTGTTTGGCTAAGTAAATAATAGAGCTAATATTCTTTTAAATAATTTTTTCATAGCTAATTAATAAAGATTCAAATGTAAAGTGAAAAATACAGTTTAAAAATGTTAACAACCATCCCTTTTCTGTGGCTAGTATCTTAGATAATAAGTACCAGTGGTACCTGGGCTATATTTTAAAAGTCATTGGTAGAAACTCATCCACAATTGGACTGATGGTAAGATCATCAAGTTTATTTCACAGGAAAAAAAACCCCACTATCAGTGTGCTTCTATGGGGTCACAGAGCAGAGCTGCCCCTAGCAAGTTCCTCCCTCATCTCAGCCCATTGTGATGCCCGTGTGTATCTGGGTTTCATGTCCACACCCGCTTTCCCAGCAGTTTTCTATTTGGATTTAAACTCAAAGCAGTTTTCCCCACGTGCTCTTATGTATTAAGAATGGATTTTTTTTCTTTTTTTCAGAGTGGCATCCAAAAAACTGAAAGAGGGTGAAACCATGATGGGGGAGCAAGTGGCCAGGTAGTAATTTCCATTTGTCCCAGCGCTTAGAAAACAGGTCTCATCTTTACTCTCCTGCTGGGCGCTGATTATGTCCATTCCTACAATTACTTCAGCTTGCGGGGTTCACTCACTGTTTGATCTTGGAAGCAAACTAGGAAATCCTGCCCTTTTCTTCACTAATTAGGAGGGAGAGAAAGATGTGAATTTGTCATCATTTCAGCCTCACTTTGCTACCCTTATTTTTAATTATTTTTTTTTAAACTGGTGTGCATTCAGTTCATGATTATTGTAAAAATTCAAATAAAACAAAACTTTATTTCTTGGAAACAAAGTATCTCCATCATCTGAAACTTTATAAATGACTGTTGTTAATCTTTATTATTTCAGTGTTGTTGAGTGCACATACTAATATTTATATTTTTTAAAAGGGATTATATACCCTTCAGCACATTGCTTTTCTTAATATGTCATGGGTATCTTGTTGATAATATGTAAATATATGACCTACTTTTTAATGACTGCAAATAGCTTCTTTATATTGCATTATTTTACTAATCTACTATTGAAAATAATTGTTTCTAATTTTTTCCTTCCACAAATAATTCTGCAAGGAACATGTGTGTATCTGTATGTATATGTCATTCCTATGCCCACTGCCACCAGACTTGGCAATCAGAGGTGACTATGTTGAACTTCAGTTTAATTTGCATTTAGATTAAATTCCATTCCTTTGATTATTAGTGATGTTGAGATTCTTTTTGTAAGTTCATTTTTAATTTGTAATTACTTTCTTTTGCGAATTATCTGTTTATGTCTTTTGCCCTCTATCATTAGGCTTTTCATCTTTTATATTGCTTTGTAAAAGATTCTTATATGTTCAGGATATTAGTATTGCAAATATTTGGATATTTATCTTTATCTTTTTCCTGTGTCCAATCCTAGTTTTAAAAGTTATCATTTCCTTTTAAGACCTTATCAGAGGTGACTTTAATGTCCATATTTCTGACAGTCTCATCAAAGCAAGTGCTTCACAATTCTTCCAACTTTTATTCATTACCCAATTTCAAAGCCATTTCCAAATTTTTAGATATTTGTCATAGCAGGATCCCACTCTCCAGAACTGAAAACTGTCCTAGTTTACTGGCTACTACACCAAAATGCCACACAATGTCTTGGCATAACAACAGGAATTTATTGGCTCACAGTTTCAGAGGCTAGAAGGCTTGCTTCCTCCCAGGGTTGGTAGTGCTTTGACTGGCCAGCAATCCTTGGGTTCATTGGCCTTCCTGTCACATGGTATTATCTTCTCCTTTCTCTTCTGGGTTCCCTTGAATTCCAGCTTCTTGTCTACAATAATCATGACTTTCTCTTCTTAAAGCCTTCAGTAAGATAATCAAGGCCTAAATTCATTCATTTAGGGCACACTGTATTAGTCTGCCAAAGGGGTGCCAATGCAAAGTACCAGAAATCTATTATAAAGGGTATTTATTTTGGGGTAAAACCTTATAGTCCCAAGGCCATGGAAAATCCAACTCAAGCTACCATAAGAAGTACTTTCTCACCAAAGTCAGCTGCCATATGTTGAAGAAAAATGGCAGATAATCTCTGCCAGGTTTCAGCCTTCCCCTCTGGGCTACCTAAAAAAAAAAAATTTTTTTTGGTTTATTTTTAAAAGATACTTATATTACATAAAATGTTACATAAAAAAATATAAGGGATTGCCATATGCCCTGCCCCCACACCTCCCACTTTTCACTGCATTAACAGCTTCTTTCATCAGTGTGGTACATTCATTGTGATTGATGGACACATTTTGGAGCAATACCGCTAAGCATGGGTTGTAGTTTACACTCTCTCCCACTCAATCCTGTAGGTTATAGTAGGATATATAATGGCCTGTATCTGTTGTTGCAATGTCACTCAGGACAATTTCATGTCCCGAAAATGCCCCTATATTACACCTTTTTTGGCCTCTCCCTGACTTCATCACCTCCAGTGGCCACTGTCTCCACATCAATGATATAATTTCTGCCATTGCTAGAATCACAATAAGTCTATAGTAGAATACCAGTAAGTCCACTCTAGTCCATATTTTATTCCCCAATCCTGAGGATTCTTAGATGGTGATGCCCACTCCACTCCACCTCTAATTGAGAGGGGACTTCGATCCCACACAGCTAATGAATGGGACTCTCTTGCTTGCAGTTATAGACTCTCTCAGTTCCTTGGTGTGGTGGTTGTCCATCCTCACTTCCTTGTTAGTTTTACCGGGTAAGGTCAATGAAGTGGAGAGTAGGTATTGCAACTCCATGGAGGCTCAGGGCCCAGCTGGCACATGGACAGCTCCTCTGGGCTTTTTTATATCAGTCTTGGCTCTCTTCCCAAGGTCAGCTGTAAGCTATCAGGCAAATGGTCCATCTCTCTCCGGGCTTAAGCTGTTTGAGTCTTCTCCTTTCTGTCACATGGTAGGATCAAAATGACAATGTTCTTCCCTCTGTGTGTCTTCTCTTGTCTCTTGGGTGAGTGTCTGTTTATATCAGACCCCAGCAAAGGGGTAGGGCCCAACCTGAGTTACACCTTACTAACATAGCCCAATCAGAAGCCCTAAATTGATTTTATCAAGTAAACTTAACCAGAGGCCCCTCACTCAATTTAATACAGTCAAAGAGTATCATACCCAGAGGAATAGATTAGTTTACAAACATAATATTTCTCTTTTGGGGATTCATAAATAATCTCAAACTGTCACACACACCTTAACTAAAAATAACATCTTTAAAAAGTCCTATTACAGTGCGTTCACACCCACAGGAATGAATTAAGATTAAGAACATGTTTGTTTGTTTATTTTCCTGGGGTACATAATTCAACCTACCACACTCTCTGAGCACAAGGTATGCCTCTCCATTTATTCATTTTCTCTTATATCCCAATAACAATTTCTTTATATAGGTACTATACATTTCTTGCTAGTAATCAATGAAATGAATATGTATTTGTGTTTGCTGAGTTGGCAAAAATTTTGTGAAAAATTAGTCCGTTTTGGAGATGATGAGATAATACACTCATACATTGATATGGAAGCAGAAATTGATATAACCTTCTAGAAAGTAATTTGGTAATATGCAGTAAGTTACAAGTTTTTTACTAGTCTTTTATCTAATAATTCCATTTATAGAGCTAGTGCCTAAAAATAATAAATTCATATTTATGAATATTAATTGACTTGTAATTCAAATTAGGAAAAATACCAGAAATAATGTAATTATAATAATAGGGGAGTAATAAATTCATTAGAGTTTTTCAAGAATTCCTACAACATGGAAAAAAGTCTAAGCTATTTAGAATAGTATTATAATGCTAAAAGAGAAAAACTAGGGTACAAAACTGTACAAAATTATTTCAATTATCTAAATACATATAAATGTTTTTTAAAAATATAGTCCTGAAATTACCATAAAATACACCAAAATGTGAATAGTAGTTATCTTTGTAATGTGGGTTTAGGAATGACATTTTTATTTTCTATGTTTTAAATTCCCTGAAAAGAACATATGATCTAGGGAAAGATAGTGAAGAATGGTAAGAGTGGGAGAAGATAAAAGAAAGGGAATCAGTAAATGAGAGAGAAATGGAGCAGTTTAGAGGGGGAAGTGAAAAGTGGGGAGAAGTCAGGATCCTGGAAATCAGTGGGCGAAGAGTTTTGCATGGTCAACAGTGTTGAATAGTGTAGTGTTTTAGTTTGCTAGGCCGCTCCAGCAAATACCATGAAATGGGTTGGTTAACACAGTGGGAATTTATTAGCTTACAGTTTTGAGGCTGCAAAAATGTCCAGATCAAGGCTCATCAAGGTAATACTTTCTTTCTGAATTCCAGCCCTGACAATCCTTGGCTCCTCTGCCACATGACAAAGCACAAGGTGGCATCTGCTGGTTTTCCTCCTTGTCTGGGTTTCGTTGCTTTCAGCTTCTTGCTTCCATGGCCTCTCTCTCTCTCTCCCCCTCTCCCTCTCCCTCTCCCTCTCTCTCTCCCTCCCTCCCTCTCTCTGTCCCCCTCTCCCTCTCCCTCTCCCCCTCTCCCTCTCTCTGTGGGTTTACACCTACAGGAATGGATGAACTTTAAGAACATGCTTTTCTGGGGGTATATTCAACTTCAAACCACCACAAGTAGAAAGGTAAGATCAAATAATGATTGAAGAATGCTCCCTGGATTTTGCAATTAGGAGATTATTAAAACCTTAGTGGAGGGAAGCAGCTGTAGCTCAAGCAATTGAGCTCCTGTTTACTATACAGAGGACCTGGGTTCAATCCCCGGAACCTCCTGGTATAAAAAGAAAAAAGGTGTCCCAGACCTGTGCGGGGCACTGAAGTGATGCACTGAAAAGATGATGATGCAACTTGATAGGAAAAAAAAACAATGGAGTTAGTGGGAATCAAAGGCAGATTGCAGTGGGTAATCAAGTAAATGAGAAAAGTAAAGAAGTTCGGCTGTAAAAGAAAGCAGAGAGAGGAAGGAAGTAGGAAGAGGGTGCTGTTATAAGATGGTAGAATTGAGCACATTTAAATGCTTAAGGAAAGGGATAATAGAGAGAAAAACATGAAAGATTCAGGAAAGAAGAGGACTAAGGGATGGAAAGTGGCCCCTAAAGAACAGAAGTGTCTGGTGCCCAGGGCACCTTGAGTCAGAAGACAGTCTCCTGTTACTCAGAGAGAAGAGAAGTGGATGAGACGGGGATGCTGGACCAGTTGAGAGAGTTCCCCTCTCATGGCCCCTGTTTCTTCCAAGGAGGAGGAAAGGCCTATGGCTAAGAATTAAGATGGAGAGAGGTGTGGGAGAGTATTCATCAATCCTGGAATAATGACCTCAGTGCCCTTTTGTGAACACAACACACAGCATCCTGACTCCTTTGAAAGGAAAGAGGTTTCACACGTCTTAATGTGTTTTATTTTTCAGAGTTGTGGAAAGTAAAAACTCAGACTTTCCAAAAGGAACTGTTGTACTAGCTTTTTCAGGCTGGACAACACACTCCATTTCTGATGGAAAAGGACTGGAAAAGCTGCTTACAGATTGGCCAGACACAATACCAGTGTCTCTAGCTCTGGGGACAATTGGCATGACTGGGTGAGTTTCATGGATTCATTTCATTTGTTTGAGTACTTGACATTTTGATTTTTAAAAATGGTTTGTCCAGAACTGGGTCAACATGAAGAGATTTGAGACATTAGAGTCTCAGGAGCTGATTAGAGCAGATGGTAGGACTAAGAAAGGAAAAAGGATGGACTAGGGGTGGCCTTGGAACTGAAGGAAAAATGGAAAATCAGGTCAGAGAGCTCCAGGAGCAAAGAGAAAACAATGACAATGAGATGCAACATGGGGCATGATACCTCTTGAGCAAATGGTAACACAAAGGAACCAGCTCCTCCTGTCCCCGGAATTTTCTTAGCTTTACTCATGCCTGCCTCCACTTAAGATGAAGAAGGGAAAAAGGGTTCAGTCTATCTTGACCTTTCTTAACTGTCTCTTGTTCCTCACCTTTTCCCATTATATATCTGAGTTATTCAGTCACTCAGCTGGTACAGATTTCAAATACTCAAGCATCTCTTTTTTTTTTTTTAAAGATTTGTTTATTTCTCTCCCCTTCCCCCACCCCCCACCCCGTTGTCTGTTTTCTGTGTCCACTTGCTGTGTCCTCTTTGTCCGCTTCTGTTGTTGTCAGCGGCACGGGAATCTGTGTTTCTTTTTGTTGCATCATATTATGTCAGCTCTCCGTGTGTGTGGCACCATTCCTGGGTGGGCTTCACTTTCTTTTGTGCTGGGCAGCTCTCCTTATGGGGCTCACTCCTTGCATGTGAGGCTCCCCTACTTGGGGGACACCCCTGCGTGGCACAGCACTCCTTGCACGCATCAGCACTGCGCATGGGCCAGCTCCACATGGGTCAAGGAGGCCCAGGGTTTGAACCTCAGACCTCTCATGTGGTAGACGGATGCCCTCACCACTGGGCCAAGTCTGCTGCCCTCAAGCATGTCTTGATCTTGTCCCTCAGGAAGACTCCTGGTCAGTTTATCCTGTGCCCATTTTCTAGTCCCCAGCTGGACATCTAGTTTCCTTTAGTGCCTTGGAGAACCAAGGTCCTTGCCTTTTGGGGTCTCCAAAACTTTCCTAGCCCAGAATTCATTTAGTTCCTTTCTGTTTCTGAGTTGTGTGATCTTTCTCTTCCTTCCTTCTTCCCATCTTCCCTCCCTCTTCTTTTTTACACTTGAAAGGACTTCTAAAGAATGAAGTGGAAATATATATCCCCAAAAAGATCAGCCAATAATGAAAAACACTCCCATTCACCCCAAGTTCATATTCCACTTAGTCTTTTCAGACTTGCCACTGCCAAGAGATATCATGAAATTAGAGGATGCTGGATACCTTCTTACCTTCAGTTAGTGGACACTAAACAGCACTACAGCACTTCTCCATCTTCCCTGCCTGCCCTATACCTTACATTAGTGAGAGCTTTCCCTCCATCTTTTTAAAAATACTGTGTTAAGGGAAGCGGATGTGGCTCAACTGATAGAGCATCTGCCTACCACATGGCAGGTCCAGGGTTCGAACCCAGGGCCTCCTGGCCTGTGTGGTGAGCTGGCCCACGTGCAGTGCTGCCACGTGCAAGGAGTGCCATGCCACGCAGGGGTGTCTGCCGCATAGGGGAGCACCACACACAAGGAGTGCACCCCGCAAGGAGAGCCGCCCCGTGCAAAAAAGTACAGCCTGCCCAGGAATGGTGCCGCACATATGGAGAGCTGACACAGCAAGATAATGCAACGAAAAGAGACAGATTCCTGGTGCCACCGAGAATGCAAGTGGACACAGAAGAACACACAGCAAATGACACAAGAGAGCAGACAATGGGGGTGGGGGGGGAGGGGAGAGAAATAAATACAATAACAAAAACAAAAAAACATTAAAAAACAAAAACAAAAACACTGTGTTATGGAAATATTAGATAATGGGTCCTCAGAAAAAGTGCTTCCTTTATCTCTCACTGCCTTCCCTTCAGTGCCCAATTCTTATGGGCTCCAAATACAGCCAGAGGTTGAGCAAGCTGAAGCTATGCCAATGTGCAGTTTCCATCTTATACAGAAATAACTACATAGATTTGTCTGAAATATTCAAAGTGGCTTAACAATCACCATAATGGGCATGGATTTCACTGGCTCAGGCTTGGGGGGCTGCAAAAATGTAACTTTAAACTTCTTTATTGCTGAACTTCATTTCTATTTCAAGCCCTTATTTTGGCTGGTACAATAAAAGAAAACTGCAAATTCAGTGATTTCTCACATCATTTAGGTTTAAAGCACAGGATTCCCCCTTCCCCCTAGAGTTGATGGAAAGCTCCAAGGTCTAACACAACAGTAGAGGGGACAACAACTTCTTGGTTTTGATTTATCTTGGTCTTATGACCGTCTCCTGTCAACGTAAAATTTGTCCCCTTCATCTCTCAACCACATCCCATTCAAGCTTGTAATCCGCTAAGATACAGTGCTGCCTTCATCCAGTCCCCATCCATCCTCTCCATACTGCATTCTTGCAGGCCCAGTAGTTCTCTCCTTGCCAGCTAACTCCAACATCTCACTTGGGGTAATATAAGGAACTTTCAAGTTCTACCATACCAAACAACAGGCTCTCTCTGACCCTCTCATGCCTAGGTACATTGTGCCATTGTATCTAGTTGGTGGCATGGCACCATGATGACATAGGGAGTTTCCCCATAAGGCTTACAATCTCCCTAAGACCTACCCGGGAAAGGTAACCCCCTTTTTTTTGGATTTTCAGAGTTTCAGGAGGATCTATCTTTTTCCACCCTGGGAGCTTAGCCTGGGAATGGACAGGATGTAGCCCCCTTCCAGCCAACTGTCCATTCCCTTCTGGTTCATATCATTTTATTGCTATCTAGGGGTAGAGAGGGAGGAGGTGGGCCAATAGTGGCTGGTCATATTCATTTCTCTATGTTCAGTCTTTTACCTGGGTGCATGGCACTGGGCTGCTGATAATTCAATAAATGAAATATAGGGGAATGAAACTAGTCTATCCACATATCCTTAACTTTTTTTCTTTCAGCCTAACAGCATACTTTGGCCTACTTGAAATCTGTGGTGTGAAGGGTGGAGAAACAGTGATGGTTAATGCAGCAGCAGGAGCGGTGGGCTCTATTGTGGGGCAGATAGCTAAGCTCAAGGTAAGTGTCTTCTTCCAGTAAGACACATTTATTCAAGGACTATTGTGTGCCCTGAGAGTGCAACAGTGAACTTCCCTGGCCTCAGAGTTTACAGTCTAGTCTTGATTGTGTTTAGAAGTTGGAGATTGGGAATGATTGAGAAATGGGGGGAAAGGGGGAAATGCTATAGCAAAGATGATCTGCCCATTGTTATTTGGTATCATTGCAAGTATCAAGTCAGGAATGGTCTCTGTCTAGTGTAATGAGTTTGTAGGCAGTGGGTTTTCAAAGATTTTATTGAAGATTCTCTTGCTACAGTTTAATCTTTTTTTTTTTTTTTTTTTTTTTTTTAATGAATGCCCCCAACAATAGCAGGAGGGACTTGGGATCATCCAGTCACAAGAGCTGTAGCACACTTAACCCCATGGCAAAATCTTTTTCACTAGAAATAAATGTGTAGTCAGCCCAGAGCAGTGGGACCATGACTTGGGAACTAACTCCTAGGAAATGTTGGCTATGAGGTTAGGTGTCTATGCTCAGAGATCCGATATGATGGTGGGAATACAGGGCAGAGGCAGCTCAGACATTATCAGGATTTGTTGTCATAAAGTGGGAATGTTCTATCTCAGTTGATCTGGCGTGGCTGATCCTTTGCTGGGATGCAGGATTCAGGAGACTGTAGATGAGTACATGGTTACTACCAGTAGCCAAGAATTCTGGCTTGTTACCAGTGTTAATGAGGACTTGGAATACAGATAAGAGATGAGACTACCATAGAGATTGTAGGAAAAGTTTATTTAAATAAGAAAATAATTAGGAATAGATATTGAATTTTATCAAATGTCATTTCATCATTTCAGTATTTGTCAAGTTAGCTTACAATTAATGAATTCCATTAGTTTTCCAATGTTGAACCATTCTAGCATTCCTGGAATAAACTTGCTAAACTTTCAGATATGGCAAATTTTTTATACCTTTGGATTTGATAACATTTTAAATAGAATTTTTGCATCTATATTCATAGATGTTTGGTTTAAAGTTTTCTTTTTTGTTCTGAACTTAGAGTGTTTAGCTTTGGTTATGCTAGACTTGCAAAATGAACTAGAAATATTTCTAATATTCTAATTTCAAATGTTTTATTAAACAATAAGGAGTCAATCTTATAAAAATTTGATAGAACTTGTCCTTAAATCTATTCCTTTATATTCAAACTTTCTGTTCATTTTATATGTATTTCTTGTAAATAGTAAATAGCTACATTTTACCTTCTACCCTCTCTGAAAGTCTCAGTGTTTTAAAAAGTAAATTTAAATCATTCATATTAATTGTAATATTTGGAATGTTTGGTCCTGTTTATACCATTTATTTTGTTTCTGTTTATTGATTATTGTTAATCTGTGCCTTCCTTTACCTGAGATGCTTTCACAAATACCACACAATGTGTTAGTTTAACAATAGCAAGTTTTTGGCACGTGGTTTCAAAGCTGGAAATCCAAAATCAATATATCAGCAAGACTTTGTCACAAAATTTTGCAGTACTCTGGTGCTAGCTGCCAGCACTTTTGGGGGTTCTTTAGGTTGAATCCCTGCTTCTTATAACATGGCAACATCCTTTCCTCTCTTTTGTGGCTTCCTCATTCCCTTTATAGGCCTCCATTAATATAGATTACCCATCCTCATTCAGCTGGGCCACACCTTAACTAAAAATAACAACTTCAAGAAGTCCTATTTACAACGGGTGTCACACCCACAGGAATGCGAATTAAAATTATGATCATGTCAAATTGGGGTACGTAATTCAATCTACCACACTCTGTATTATTTTTTTTTGTTCTTTTCCCTCTGATTTTGTAGAATCTAAATGTTGTTTATAGCGTGCTGGTGTATGCCTTTTAATTGAAAATATGTATTTGAACCTCATACTCCCTTATTTCACACCCATCCTAAACTGTAGTTCAGTAATCTAAGCTTAAAATTCTACATTATTATTAACATTTTTAGGTTATGACATCTGAAAATTCCTTTTAATTTTGCTGAGTATAAAATTCCAAATTCTAATCTTTTTACCTCAGGATTCTGTAAAATAGTTTCATTTTTCAATTTCTATTTAATTTTGCAAGAGATGTTCAAAGCCAATCTAATTCTCTTTACTTTGTAGGTAACTAGCTTTTTTCTTTTAGATGTATGTAAGAATTTCCTGTTATTCTTTGAATACTATATTTGTTTTTTTTTTTTTTTTTTTTTTGGTTTAATCCTGCCTGGAACTCAGTTAGCCATTATAATCTGAAGACTAAAGCTTTTTTTCAGGTGAAAAAAATTTTTGTCTACTATTTATTGAATTATTCCTTTTTTATCTACTCTGGTTCCTCCATTGGGAACTGTGTATGTGCATTCTCTTTTTCCTGCAACTATTTTCTTTGTAGTTTATCTTTGCTTTCATAATTTACACCCTTTTTTTCCTTTCTGAGTTCTGGGCTTTCTTTTTTTTTTAGATTTTTTAATTTTATTTTATTTCTTTCCCCTTCCCCGCCCTCCCCACCCCCGTTATCTGCTCTCTGTGTCCATTCGCTGTGTGCTCTTCTGTGTTCACTTGAATTCTTGTCTTGGCACACTGTCGCGTTTTGTTGCATCATCTTTCTGTGTCAGCTCTCTGTGTGTGCGGCGCCATTCCTGGGCAGGCGGCACTTTTTTCATGCTGGGCAGCTCCCCTTCCGGGGCGCATTCCTTGTGCGTGGGGTTCCCATATGCAGGGGACACCCCTGCGTGGCAGGGTACTAGTCGCGCTCATCAGCACTGCATGTGGGCCAGCTCATCACACGGGTCAGGAGGCCCTGGGTTTGAACCTTGGATCTCCCATGCAGTAGGTGGACACCCTATCCGTTGAGCCAACTTTGCTTCCCTGGGCTTTCTTGAATTCGTCTTCCAGCTGACTTAATCAGTTTTCTGCAACTCCAGTTTTGCTGTGTCTACTATGTTTTAGTTCAGTGATTAGGTCTTTCATAGCTAAGGATTATCTTATTCCGGGATTGCTCCATTTCCATGCTAATCTGCACTTGTTTAATTAATGCAGTTTTGACTCTCACTGAGAAACTTGAAACTGTATGAACACATACTTTAAAATATCTACTCTTCCCAATAGAATCTCTCAACTGGAGACTGTCATGTTAAGGAGTTAGTACTCAATCCTTGAAAAAGTGACATGATCCATAATACATTTTAGAAAAGTCACTTTGGCCTTCTAAGGAGAGTCAGCCATAGGCATACAATACCAGAGGCAAGAAGACCAGTTTGAAGGCCTTTATAGTAATTCCAAAGAAAATTTTGATGCTGTGACAATGAAGATAGGAAGTCAGAACTAGATTTTAAGGATATATGGTAAGAAAGAATAAATAAAACCTGGTGTTGATTGAATGTGGGTAGTAAGGGAAAGGAAAGCATCTCCTCGGACCCACATATTTCAGGTGTGGAGAAATGGATGACTTGTGGTATCATTCACTACAATAGAGATTAGAAGAGGAACAACAAGTAAGGAGCAAGGAAAAAATACATTCAGTTTTGGGCACATTGATTATGAGGTACCTACAACCATTCAAGTGAAGACACCTTTTAGGTTGTTTGCAGTATTGGATTGGCGCTCAGGAGGGAGGCATGGCCTGGAGTTCATAGAAGAGGGAATCATCTGCATGAAGGACGCAATGAGGTCATAAGAATAAAAGAGATCCTCTCTAAGAGAGTATATAGGGTTAGAACAGAAAAGGACCAAGAATGCAGCTCTTGCAAAATAGTTTTTTCTGGGATTATGAATGAATGGAAAAAGTATATAGAGTTTTGTACAGAGCTACATGTCTGAACATAGAGGTCCTTCCCCAATTCAGAATGTACCATGACTCTGATGCTGATCTTCAGGAATATATTCAGAATGCAAGAAAGCTTTCTGAAGAGCTAATTCCTACATACTGGTATGCCTTCTAGTTTCATCCTAAAAGTGCTTTTCAGTGTCCTCCAGTTCCTCTGTGATTAACCAACATGTAGTTCAGTGCTTTGGGCTACATCAAAGAATGAGGGGTAGTTACTGGGAGAGCTGTCAATAATAGCATTTCATAGATACGGGAGTCCTGGAGCTGAGCCAAAATAATGCTCTAAGGAACCTCTGCACCAAGAGATAGCATGCAAGTCATTTGCAGGGGGAGAGAAGCCCCAAAATAAAGAACCAAAGAAGTCAAACAGATAGGTTAGCAAATCAGCAGGTTGAATCAGACTGTAAACCAAATAAACATAGTAAGAATCTGTGGTGGTCAGAGGCAAGCTGAAGTTTTGGTTGGGTCGTAGGCTGGTTCACCTAAGTTGGGCCATTACAGTGGATTAACACCTAGGAGAGTGTTCTTGGGGAAGCCGACCATAATAGGCGAGGAAGGTAGGGTCGGTCCATTCCTGGGACTTACTTTCCATTTTCCTTCCTTTTAGGGCTGCAAAGTGGTTGGAGCTGCAGGGTCTGATGAAAAGGTTGCCTACATTAAAAAGCTTGGATTTGATGTTGCCTTTAATTATAAGACAGTGGAGTCTTTGGGAGAAACTCTGAAAAAAGCCTCTCCTAATGGTTATGATTGTTATTTTGATAACGTAAGTACAAACTGGACTTAATATTGATTTATTAATGAAGCGCTATACAAAGGAATATACATCTGGAGTTTCCACCTAAAAAAAACATGAAGAATATATATATGTCTTTTTTAAAACAGCTTAATTGAGATATAATTCACATACTATAAAATTTACTCATTTAAAATAATGCAACTCAATGGTTTTTAGTGTAATCATAGAATTGTACAAACATCACCACATATTTTGGGGTGCCAAAAAGAAATGCTGTGCCCTTTAGTAGTCACTCCCCATTTCCTCTCTTCCAAGCCCTTGGCAAACACTAATTGGCTTTCTGTCTTTATAGATCTGCCTATTCTGGACTATTTCATATAAATGAATTCATACAATATGTGGTTTTGTGACCACACTCTTTTATTACATGTTTTCAAGGTTCATCCATGTTTTCACATGCATCATTTGTATTTGATCATACTTCATTCCTTTGTATGATCAAATAGTATTCCACAGAATGGATATAACACATTTTGTTTATCATTTCTTAGTTGATGGATATTTGAGTTTTTCCCACTTTTTGGCTATCATGAATAATGCTGCTATGAACACTTGTGCACAAGTTTTTGTGTAGCCATGTGTTTTCACTTCTCTTGGAAATACACCTAAGAGTGGATTTGCTGGATTAGTATTAAAGAAACTATATGTTTAACCATTTGAGGAGCTGCCAGACTTTTTCCAAGGTGTCTGTATCATTTTATATGCCCAATAGCATTGAATGAGGATTTCAGTTTCTCCATACCCTCACCAACATCCGTTTCTTTCTGTCTTTGAGGCAAAAAAAGTTTTTAATTTTGATGAAGTACAATTAATCTATTTTTCTGTGTGTTGCTTGTGCTTTTGGTGTCATGTTTAAGAAGCCTTTGCCTTACACAAGAACATGAAGATTTACTTCTATGTTTTATTCCAAGTTTTAAAGTTTTAGCTCTTACATTGAGATATTTGATCCATTTTGAGTTAATTCTTGTGTATAGTATAAGGAAGGGTTTCAACTACTTTTTTTTTTTTTTTTTTTTTTTGCATATGGATATCCATTTGTTCAGCACCATTTGCTGAAAAGACTCTTTTCCCCCTGAATTGTCTTGGTGTCCTTGTCAAAAATCAACTGATGCACACCCACTGGGATGGCTATTGTTACACAAATAAACAAATAGAAAATAACAAGTGTTGGTGAGGATTTGGAGAAACTGGAATCCTTGTACAATGTTGGTAGGAATGTAAAATGGTATAGCCACTGCAGAAAACAGCTTGGCAGTTCTTCAAAAGGTTAAACACAGAATTACCATATAACTCAACAAGTCTACTTCAAACTATAGACCCAAAAGAACTGAAAACAGAGACTTAGATAATATGAACCAATGGTTATAGCAGCATTATTTACAATAGTCAAAAGATATTAAAAGAAACAACCCAAGAGTCTACCAAAAGAAGAATGGATAAATAAAATATAGTATATAAATATAAAGGAATATTATTCAGCCATATTAAGGAATCAAGTTGTGATACATACTATAGCATGGGTGAACCTTGAAAATATTGTGCTGAATGAAATAAGCCAGATACAAAGGGACAAATATGGTATGATTCTGCTTATATGAAATATCTAGAATAGCCAAATTCAGATACAGAAAGTAGATTCGAGGTTACCAGGGGCTGGAGGGAGAGCGTAACAGGGAGATAATGTTAGTGGGTATAGAGTTTCTGTGTAGGGTGATGAAAAATTGTGGAAATACATAATGATAATGGTTGTACAACATTGAATAAAGTAAATTGTACACTTAAAAATGGTTAAAATGGCAAATTTTATGTTATGGACATCTTACCAAATAAAATTTTAGAAAATCAGTCCCCCTATATAATCAGAACCCCACACTATTGTTATGGTAATACACATAAAACAGTCTACACAATGCCTAGAAATAGTAGGTACTCAATAAATTGTGGCTACCTTACTTACTAAAAAATATAAAGTTAATTGATCATAAATGTAAGGCTTTATCTCTATAGATTCCCAAATCTGTTCCATAAATCTGTATTTCTATCCTGACACTGTCTTGATTAATTTAGTTTTGTTGTAAGTTTTGAAATTGTGATGCCTTTTGAGTATTTTTTGTACTTTTAGATTATACTTTGAATGCTTTTGAGTATTTTTTGTACTGTCAGATTATACAGCAATGAAATTATTGGACTGATCAGAATATAATAAAGTAAAATTTGTAAGTTAAATAAGATATGTTTTTAGAGTAAAATGGAAATCCCCAGTTTCTAATGCCTTTTTTAACTGCAGTTTTCTCCACTATCATGCTAATTCAGTTTTGTTGCTATTAAAACAGGTATTTTGAAATAACGATCCTCCTGAATCTTCTAATGCTTAGATTTTGTGTTTTTTTCTTGTTTTTCTTGCTTATTTTACTTCATGCCCATTTAGGTAGGTGGAGAGTTTTCAAACACTGTTATCTCCCAGATGAACAAATTTGGAAGAATTGCTGTATGTGGGGCCATCTCTCAGTATAACAGTACTCGCCCACCTCCCCCAGGTAACAACCTCATACACAGGATCACAGATGTAGGAAGAATGAACAAGGAGATTCACAGATATGAGATAAACCAGTAACAATCAAAATATTAGAAATATTTCTGGATATTCTTTATGTAATATGATGAAATAGAATTAACATCAAAATAACTAGATATATAATTTTGTGCTAAGTCCGTTTATTTTAGGGTCTGGTATAAGGAAATAACAGGGTCCAAAAAAATGGAAGGAAAATGTATTGGTTTTTTTTTTTTTTAAGATTTGTTTATTTATTTAATCCCCCCCTCCCCCGGTTGTCTGTTCTCTGTGTCTATTTGCTGCATCTTGTTTCTTTGTCTGCCTCTGTTGTCCTCAGCGGCAGGGGAAATGTGGGTGGCGCCATTCCTGGGCAGGCTGCACTTTCTTTCGTGCTGGGCGGCTCTCCTTACGGGTGCACTCCTTGCGCGTGGGGCTCCCCTACGCAGGGGACACCTCTGCGTGGCAGGGCACTCCTTGCGCGCATCAGCACTGCGCATGGACCAGCTCCTCACGGGTCAAGGAGGCCCGGGGTTTAAACCGCGGACCTCCCATGTGGTAGACGGACGCCCTAACCACTGGGCCAAGTCTGCTTCCCAGGAAAATGTATTGTGATGTAAACAGTTTTCATTTCTTAACTATTGTTTCCTTGAAAGTTGCAAAAAGACAGCATGGTTTGATTTAGAAACAGAACACCTTTGTTTGGTTGGTAGAATATTAGTTTCTTCAGGGTATTTTGGTGTTACTGGTGTGTGAGAATGGGTAGAGGGTGACTTGATGTGGGGGAAGCAAAGGGCATGCTGCCATGTCCTTCAAATAATCTTGGGCAGGACTTTTTAGAGAATCAGGGCATCCTGGCCTCACTGAGCCAATGATTTCCAAAAGAGAAAGGAACATGCATTTCCCCTCTGTTCCTTGATTGTCCTTTTTGTTTTGTTTTGTTTTGTTTCAGTGGATACTTGGCTCTTCTCTGCTCATCCCATGCCCTCTATACCCCACTTCTCCACTCTCTTATGCTAAGACTGCCCTCTTCTCCCACTCCACAAGCACAAAGTCTCAAAGGCAATATTGATTAGAGAGCCCATTCATTAATCCCAGTCCTCTGAAAGATGTTGTACAGGCCTCTCATTTTTTGGATGGCGAGATTAATGGCCAGATAAGACCAGAGACATTTTAACTCCTATGAGGGACAGACCCAGTGCAAACATAGATCTGAACTCATACAAAGTCCTTGTCTGCTACAATTCTGTGCTGTTGGTGAGATTTCAGATTTGCCTGTGGTTCAAAAAAATATGAACAAAAAGGAATTTTCCGGATATAGTCAGGATCTAAACAACCATAAATAAATCAGTTACTCATTCTATAATGGACTTTGACTCATGGGAAAGAAACCTTCCGGCCCTGCTAGTTAATGATACCACAGCTATACTAGACAGGTGCAAAGAGGGCTAAGATGGAAGGGGCTGAGGAAGAGCAACTGGCAGGTCCCTTTTGGGCTGAAAGAAACCAAAGGCACCACCGTCTCTAGGAGGGAAACTCCAGTTTCACTTGGCAGTCCTATTGTTAGGACTTATTTTTCCTATATTTTCTAACTGATGCTAAGCTAGACTCAGGGGGTAAATTATCTGCCTGCCAACTGAGCAAAGCTCCAAAATGCATTTTCTTAACTACAGTCCAATTACGTATAGTCGATTATTTTGGATATAGAAAGTTAATGTAGTCTTTTTAGCAATTAGTCTATGGAGGTTCCACTGCTGAGGTAGGTCTGTGACAGGTCAGCTGACCTTGTCCATTCCATTTAAAAACAAACAAATCAGTTTTATTAATGCATATTAATAAAGCATACAATTTATCCAAAATGTACAATTAGTGGTATTTGGTGTAATCACATAGTTGTGCATTCATCACTTTAATCTTTATTAAAACATTTTCATTATTTCAATAATAATAATGAACAAAAAACAAGAAAATTCCTCACCTCTCAATCTCTCCATGTTCCCTGCTGTCCATAGCTGCTATTTCTGGCTATTCTTCATCCATTACATTTTAACCAGATGGGACTCTGTCCTGGCTCTGATCTGCAGAAATTCTAACATATTTCTCTGTTAGGATAGCTCAGAGGCAGATAAATGTTTTCCCCAATTTTAATGCCACCTTTGCTTTTTTGTCTTCAATAAAGAAATCAACAAGCCCAGAATCATTATTTTATTCTCTCCCAAGATGATGAAATGTGGATGCCAATCCTTAACCCATGAAGAAAGATGGTTTGTGTGGGTGTTCTGAAGAAGCACCCTTTCTGCAAGACCAGTCTAGCATTTGGCTATCTCACTCTCTTGTGTCACTCTCATGCCTCATTCATTTTTTCTGGGCATACATCCATTTCTTTAGGTTCAGGACAGAGCTCCATTTTCTGACTGCTAATGTTACTTTTTCAAAGTAGTGAGAGGGAACTTTAGGCTTGGATGATGCCAGTTACGAATGATTCTGGGGATAGAACCTCCCACTTACCTTGGCATTTCTGGCTCCAGTATCCCCCAGGTATCTTTGCCTAACTCCCTGGAACTTGTAAGACTATGCTCAAGTGTCATTCCCTGAGTTTCTGGCCACTTGGGCTCCTTGGGAAAATAAACCAGGCCACAAATACAACCTTCTCTCACACAGAAGGGTAGCATCTTCTTTATAGGCTACAGAGTGATAGATAGTATCCTTGTGCTTTTGCTACACTGGAGGTTCCCAAAATGTGGTTGTAGGATCAGCAGTAGCAGCATCTCCTAGGAATTCTTAAAAGTAGAATTTTAGGGCTCTACTCCAGATCACTGAATCAGAAATTGAGAGAGGGGCCCAGCAATCTATTTTCACAAGCCTCCAACTGATTCTAATACATGCTAAAGTTTGAGACCCATTGTTCAGGCTAATTCTTGATATCCTGAAATGGTGGAGGGCAAGGACATGTGTGGGAGTTGCTGAGCCTTCTGATCTATTCCTTTTTTTTTGGTGGTAATGGGGATTGAACCCAGGACCTCATACGTGGGAAGCAGAAGCTCAACCACTGAGCTACATCCACTCCCAATCTATTCCTTCTTACTGCTCGTAGGCATGGGTGGACTCCTCTGAGAACAGAAGAGAAGGAAACAGTTCATGCTATAGACTGACTGCATTAAGCCATAGGGAAGAACATACTCAATATTGGGAATATCAGAGTATTCGCTCTTCAGTTGTGCAGAAAGTTTTTCATATATTATTTTCTGTGCCCCTTTCTCTTCCATGGAACTGTTTGAGAAGTTTTACTTCTGGCAGGGGAGGGACAAACATTCCCTGGCTGCCTGGACTGTGCAGAAGCATATATTAATTTCCTACAGCTGCTATAAAAAATTACCACAACTTAGGTAGCTTAAAATTACAAATTTATTATCTTATAGTCCTGGAGATCAAAAGTCTAGTGGGTCAGAAGGGCTGCGTTCCTTCTGGAGGTTCTAGAAGAGAATCTCTCTCCTTGCCTTCTCTCGTTTCTAGAGGCTGCCTGCATTCCTTGACCTGTGGCCTCTTCCATCTTCAAAGTCAGCATCTTCAAATATCCCCCCTCTCTTCTTCTTCCCCTCTCTTCCCCTTTCCCCTTCTCTTCCTGGTTCTCCCTCTCTCTTCCTCTTTCCATTTCTCTAGCTCTCAGACCTCTGCTTCCATCATCACATCTCCTCTGACTCTGACCCTCCTTCCCTTCTAAGGACCCTCAAGATTACATTGGGTCCACTTGAAAAATCAGGACAATCTCCCCATCTCAAAGTCCTTAACTTAACCATCTACAAGGTTCCTTTTGCCCTATAAGGTGACACATGCACAGGTTCTTAGGACATGGACATCTTTGTGGGGTCATTCTTCTTTCCACAGAGTGCATGTTGACTCCCCAGCAGCTGCACGGATCAGAAAGGGGTGGAGGAAATGGAAGGGGGAAGCACCGGGAGGACACGGATGGTGACTTGCAGTGCCTGTGTTTTCACCATATCCACCTCCCTGGACCCTGTTGCCCAAATGTGCCTTCTTTTTCACAGGCCCATGCCCAGTGACTGTCATCTTTCAGGAACTCCGAATGGAAGGGTTTGTTGTCAACCGCTGGCAAGGAGATGTCCGCCAGAAGGCTCTGAAAGACTTGCTGAAGTGGGTCATGGAGGTAAGAGGTTCCAGGGCCAACCCCTCCAATTGTGTACCAGATCCCCGTTCTCTTTTGCCACCCAGGGCTACCATTCCACAGTCTCTGGCCATCTACCACCATCATCAGTGTCCCCCTGCCTATTGGATCACTGCCTTTAGAATATAAACATTCTTATTTCTCTCAGCTTAAAAAGGAAAAACAGCAACAAGAACAACAAAAAACTCCCTTGAGACTTCATTTCTCTTCCATGGGCGGGTCTATTTCTCTGCTCCCCCCTTTTCTTTGTTTTTTCTTTGTTTATCTTTAAAAATTGTTAAATATTTCTCTGCTCCCCTTTTTAATAATAAAATTCCTGGGAAATCTGTCTATACTCACTGTCTGTATTTACTCCTTCCAGTCTTTCTTGAGCCCACTTAGCAGGCTTGTTTGTCCTGCTGCCATTCCACTGCAATGCGTTTGTCCAAGTCTTCATGTCCCTTAGATGTGAAATCCAATGGCCAAGTCTCAGCCTCACTTGGCTGTAGGCAGTATGTGTCAGGAGTGGTCAGTCCCTCTCTGTTACACGTTCTTCCCTTTCTCTCCAGGACACAGTGCTTCTACTGTGCTGATTGCTCCTTCTCAGACTCCTTTGCTGGCCTCTTTCCTTCTCTCCCTGTGGATGCTGAAGTAACCTTGGGTGTGGTCTTTGGGCCTCTTCTTCTCTGTCTACACTCCATCCCTTTACTTAGCTCACCTGCATCATGGCTTTCAATGCCATCAATAAGCTGAGGCTCCCTGGGCATGCACCTTTTGCCTGAACTCTATAGCTTGCTAAGAGCTGCATTTAGATGTGTAATGCACATTTCACACTCCATGTGCTGAAAGCTAAATACGTTTTGATCTTTTCTGCCAAACTGCACCATGTGCACACCTCGCCATCTCAGTTCATGGCCATTCTACCCTTTTCGTTGCTCAGACAAAAGACCCTGCAATTGTCTTCAGTCACTCTCTTTCTCTCATACCCCACATCTAATCTGTCAGGAAATTCTGGTGGTTCTACCTTTAAAACATGTACAGAATCTTCTCCCACCTCCACTGCCATGACCTTGGTCCAGGCCACCATCCTGTGTGGCCTCTATCTGGTCTCCCTGCTCCACATTTGTACCCCTTTAGACAAGTCCCAACGCAGCAGCCAGAGTGAGCTTCTAAAACATAGATCAGATTCTGTCATTCTTACGCTTAAAAATCTGCAAAGTAAAGCCAAAATGCCTCTAATAATATACAAGGCTCTCCATGCTCTGGCTGTATTATCTCTCACTTAATTTCTCAGTAATCACCCCCTTGCTCACTCTGCCCAGCCCTTCACCCTTCTGAATCAGGCAACTTTTTTTTTTTTTTAAGATTTTTTTATTTATCTCCCCTTCCACCCTCTCCGCCCCCTCCCCACATTGTCTCGCTGTCTTCTCTCTGTGTCTGTTCATTGTGTGCTTGTCTTCTCTTCAGGAGGCACCAGGAACCAAACCCAGGACCTCCCATGTGGGAAGAAGGCACCTAATCACTTGAGCCACCTCTGCTCTCTGCTTATTGTGTCTCTCATTGTGTCTCTTCATTGCATCATCTTGTTGCATCAGCTTGCCACGCCAGCCTGTCACATCAGCTCACTGCCATGCTCGTCTTCTTTCGGAGGCATCAGGAACTGAACCTGGAACCTCCTATGTGATAGGCAGGTGCCCAACTGCTTGAACCACATCTGCTTCCTGAGGCAACTTTTTTTTTTTAAGGTTTATTTATTTTTTATTTATTTCTCTCCCCTTCCCTCCACCCCCTCCCCCAGTTGTCTGCTCTCTGTGTCCATTTGCTGTGTGTTCTTCTGTGATGGCTTCTTTCCTTATCAGTGGCACCAGGAATCTGTATTTCTTTTTGTTGCGCCATCTTGTTGTGTCAGCTCTTCGTGTGTGTGGCGCCATTCTTGGGCAGGCTGCACTTTCTTTCGCGCTGGGCGGCTCTCCTTATGGAGTGCACTCCTTGCACATGGGGCTCCCCTACACAGGGGACACCCGTGTGGCAGGGCGCTCCTTGCGCGCATCAGCACTGCGCATGGGCCAGGTCCACATGGGTCAAGGAGGCCCGGGGTTTGAACCGCGGACCTCCCATGTGGTAGATGGACACCCTAACCACTGGGCCAAGTCCGTTTCCCCAGAAGGTTCTCATGTGCCCTGTACTCTTTGCCCTAATTCCCTCTATTATTAACATCTCACATTTGTATTCATCCTCTATTTTAACCTTTAAGCTGGATTTTAGGTTCCCACCCTTCGTGGGTTTTTTACTTTTTCAAGAACAGGAATGAGCTGGGGCTTCCTAGCCAAGAGTTCCCTACTCACTAGTTGAGTGACCTCAGGCAAACAATTTCTTCTATAAGTCGATAAAGATGTTTTAAAGATAAAACAGCACTGAAGTAAATTAAGAAAACATGGTATCAGATAACTCAAGTTTCTATATAAGACCCCTTAAATTTTTTTTAATATAAATTGGTCTCACTTAGTAGACTGTGCCATAGAGCAGAAAGACAAAATCTTTCCTCATTGACACAAACCCTTCCCTTCCATGCTCTTAAATGAATGTTAAACACATAATGAAAGAATCTTGGTTTGAAGGGGAGACAACTTATTAGACTGCCATGGTGTCTGTATTTCCTGGACAAGCCCTGCCTTTTCAGCTGTCAAACAGAGGTAACGATGCAACATCACTGGGCTCCTGAAGGGACTGAAACCCAGGAAGGGTGTTCCTTTCTCTTACTTCCACCTCTTCTGAAATCATTACTTTACTACACTTCTCTATACAACTTACTTAGAAATTACTTCATCATTGCCTTGTAACATTTCTCCTTTCGACACTGTGATCTGATGCCTATTGTTAAATCCGTCTTATTTGTACTTTGTAATCTGTTACCTACACTGTGTATGAGTATCTTGCCCCCAAATCGACTGTAAGTTCATGGAGGACAGGGCCTCTGTCTTCTATTTCCAGTCTCCCATGATGTGTACCTGATAAATGTGTGTTGCTAAAATGGGAAGAGTATATCATTTGGAATATGAAATCAACCTCATATTTCTTGTTGTTTTAATACAGGGTAAAATCCAGTACCGTGAATACATCATTGAAGGATTTGAAAACATGCCAGCTGCATTTATGGGAATGCTGAAAGGAGATAATGTGGGGAAAACAGTAGTGAAAGCGTAAGAAGAATGACACAGAGAATCTAGAGATCATTTCATTACTTCATTTGTGTTTTCTACCATTTAGTGAAAGTGTATACTGTCTTAATCATCTAAGAAATAGCAACTGTAATGAGCTTGATTTACCTAATAAAAGGCATTTACGTATAAGTGGTATGTATATTACTAGTAACAAAGAATGAAAATTGCAGAGAGAACAATAAGCTTACACCCCACTGCCTACAACAGCTCCTTCTAGGTTATGGCAGAACTAATGGCTTGGGAGTCTGAAAGATAGACTGCTTCTGTGACACAGGACTTCAGTTTTTCATCTGTAAAGTGAAGATAATAACACCTGCTTCATAAGCATATTGTACACTTATTCAAACACCAGCCTAATGCCTAGCATCTATTAGAATACTGCATAAATGTTAGCTAATGCCCCACAGAAATTGGTGAATTTTAAGTGATAGGATGACTCACCCCTATTGCTTATGATTATACCAGAAGTAATCACTGTTAGTGTCCAAGGGCCCCCAGGGCCAGCCCACACTAGCCTGCAGGTGATTCTAATAACGTGAAAGACCAAGAAAGGAATCTACTGTTCACAACAGCGACACCAAAGATAACACACAAGAATATTAACAAGCATATCCAAATATGCAAAGTTTATATGATGAAAGTTTTAAAATATTACTGAAGAACACATGCAAAAAATATGAACATATGAAAAGGTACCACTTTCTCAGGAAGAGTCAGTATATAAAGATGTCAATTCTGCTGATCGATTTGCCATCAATTGGGAAAGGGTTAATAAATTGTATTACATCGGGAAAAATAGGTTATATGTATTTGTGTGTATGTATGCAAAACCTCTGGAAAAAATACAAGAAACATAACATAGGTTGCTCCAGTTTTCAAGAGAACTGAAAATTGGCTGACGGCAGGAATTAGAGAAAGACTTCAAATGGTATAACTATGGTGGATTGAATTATACACCCCAGAAAACATAATCTTAATCCCAGTTCCTCTGTGTGTGAACCCATCCTAAATAGGGACCTTTGAGGATGTTGTTTTTAGTAAAGGTGTGGCCAACTGAAGCAGGATGGTTCAGTCCTGTGGCCTGAGTAATAGCCACAGAGGAGGAGCTGGAAGCAACGGAAGCCAGAAGGGAAAGGAGAGGAGCTCCAGGTGATGAGAGCCGCAGACCCTAGCAACCCCGGCAGGGAGTAAGCCTTCCAGCCTCTGAAACCAAGAGACAATAAATTCCCCATGCTATGGCAGCCTGGAAAACTAAGATAATAACTAGCACTTTTTGAATTCTGAACCTTACTGCTTAGGTTCCCCGGCTGTTGAAACATACCATTCAATGGATTCACTTAACAGCAGGAGTTGACAGTTTCAGAGGCTAGAAGGAGTGCTTCCCCCACGAGCCGGTATCTTCTGGCTGGCCGGCAATCTTTGGGGTTCCGTGGCTTTTCCATCACAGGGTGATGTCTTCTTTCTCCTCCAGATTCCTTTGCCCGTGTCTCCTCTGACTTTCACTCTGCCTATAAAGGGATCTAGTAATCCAAATTAAAGTCCAACCTGATTCAGCTAGGCCACACCTTCACAGAAGAAACAGCTGGCAGAGAGATTGTTTACAGTGAGTCCACGCCCACCAGAATGCAGACCTTAAGACTGAAAACATGTCCAAACTGGGTATATAATTCAATCTCCCACCCACATGAGTAAGTTATTCACAAATACAATGAATATTTTTAAAACCCTCTCTAATCCTTTTGTGTCCCTTTCTCTTACCAAACTATTCAGTCATAAAGGCATGACTTGGGGTCAGAGGACGGCGGATGCCTGCTGGGGTTTGGGGTGGGGGCCCTTGGTGGCCCAGGGCAGGTTAAGAGGGTCACGAAGGCATGAGGCATCAGAGTGAGCGCTGTGTATGTGCGGAGGTTATTGCAGCCCCGTGTGGGGCGCTGGAGGCTGAGCAGAACGAGGAGGGCCTCTGAGTCACAGGAGGGCTACCCAGTGTGGTGTGTCAAAGCTCAAGAGTAGGGAAATGGATTTGGGTCAATGGATAGAGCATCTGCCTACCACACGGGAGGTCCATGGTTCAAATCCCGGGCCTCCCTGACCCGTGTGGAGCTGGCCCATGTGCAGTGCTGATGCGCACAAGGAGTGCCGTGCCACGCAAGGGTGTCCCTGCGTAGGGGAGCCCCACGTGCAAGTAGTGCGCCCCGTAAGGAGAGCCGCCCTGAGCGAAGAAAGCACAGCCTGCCCAGGTGTGGCGCCACACACACGGAGAGCTGACGTAGCAAGATGACACAACAAAAAGACACAGATTCCCGGTGCCGCTGACAAGAATACAAGCGGACACAGAAGAATACACAGTAGATGGACACAGAGAGCAGACAATGGGGTGGGGAAAGAGAAATAAAATTTAAAAAATAAATCTTTAAAAAAAAAAGCCCAAGAGGAGTGAAGGCAGCATCCATGCAGAAGGAGGATGGAGGACCAGAAGAGCTTGACGAAGGGTCCAAGCACAGTGAGGAGGGCATTTGAGCACGAGGGCTGCCCCGTGTGAGGAGTCAGAGTCCAAGCAGAGGGAGGAGGGCACTGTGTATGGTGGGAGCCCAGCACAGGCTGTAAGAGCCCGGGCAGCAGAAGAAGGGTGTCTGCTTGGTGTGGATCCCAATCAGGGTGAGGCGGGTATCCATGTGGAGGTGGGCGGCCTGGTGCAGGCTGTTGGCTGCTACACAGTTTGAGGGGGCTGCCTGTGCATGCAGTGGCCTGGCACAGGAGTCAGAGCCCAGGAGGAGCTTCTTTGTGGCAGCATTGCCTGGCTTTGAAGCAATGGCAGAGAAAGAAGGTCTGCATGGGGAAGAAACAGTGGTACCCTGTGCAGGAGGTCAGAACCTGAGTGAAATGAGGGGGCCTCTGTGTGAGGGAGGGAGTAGTGGTGATGACGGAAGATGGTTACATATAGAGGGTTCGATGAAACAAGTAAGTAGATGAGAGGTATCGGGAGCAAAGCTTTTCACGGGGAGAGAAGGGAGTGACAAACACAGAAAGAACTTTGTGGTGTTAAGTTGGAATTGGAAGTATTGGTGTAAACTCATGGATTTCATTATACATAAGACAAAGAAACATGGATGTGGTTAATACATATTCCCTAATTCCGTCCACCAAGAAAGACTGGAAGTAGCAACTCCCCAAAAGAAGTGAACATACCTAGACCACAGATCGTGACCTCTAGAGACCATCCTCTACCAAAAGGAACAGACTCCTTGGAGAAACGGCTTATTCTAGGGTTGGTGTAGGAAAGGCTCAAGATGAGTCTGGAACGTCTTATACCAGGAAGCAAGGAAGTGCTCAAAGAATGATGGAGTCATGTCAAAAAAGAAGCCAGCTACCGACCACATATATCATGGGAAATTTGAGCTTCAAAATAAGTCATGGTAATAACAGATTATAACCCTCTGAATAAAAAAGAAAACCATGAGTCCATACTGAAATAAATAACTGAGTAAATTGAAAGTTCAATGAGGAATAGAATATTTACATAGTTTCAAAGTACTTCCCCACAAAATACCTTTTAACTATCAAGGGTAAAAAAGAAGGTTAAACCAAAGAAGTTGAGAAGATACTACTTTAATCAAGTGATAAATGTTAAAGTCACCAATAATGTGATAAATCAAATTTGCGTGCCATCTGATAGAATGCAGAGAGAAAAATAAAGCATCACTTCTGTGATATTGCTGTAATGATGCATAACCTGAATCAAATAATGAGAAATATCAGATAAATTGAGGATATCATATAATTGTAGGATAAGGGACATTCTACAAAGTAAGTGGCCTGTAATCTTCAAGTGTCAATGTCATGAAAGTCAAGGAAAGGCCAGAAACTGCTGAAAGAAACTAAAGAGACATGACAACAAATGCAATGTGTAATTCCAAACTGGATTATTTTACTACAAAGCACAATAGAGGGATAGTTGGTAAAAATTGAATGGGGTTTGAGAAGTAGATGGTAGTGATGTATTGATGTTAATTCCCTAAATTTGATGTTTATATTGTGGTTATGTAGGAGAATTTCCAAGTTTGTAAGGAAATATGCACCAACATATGTGGGGATGATGGTAAGCAACTTAATCTCAAATTGTTCAGGGGAAAAATAGTTCTTTGTACATTACTTGAAACATTTCTATAAATTTAAGAACATTTAAAAATGAAAAAATTATGAAAAGGAAAATAATTAAAAGACATCATACAGCATTGTGGGAAACACAGGCATGTTGTTTCCATGGAAGCAAGTTACTTTCTGACCACTGGGTCATGCTGTCCCTGGAGATGTACGTGCAGGTGGCTAATCTCTCTGGGAAACATAACATTCCAGCAGAACTCAGACTTGATATTTCAAGTAACCTGGGCAACAAGATTAATGAGTATACTTGTTTCAATAACATAATAGAACATCTTAGGCTTTAGTTACTCTCTTATCCACTGTGCACTGTGTTTTCATTAATGAAGTTATGGGAATAGTTAGCTAGAATAGTTGCTGGTTCTCACGGTTGCTTGGGGTATATAAAGAAGCCCTTGATATTAATAAACTTGTCTGATGAGCATGAGAAATCAATGCTCTCAGAACCCCTGATCCCAATCTCTCTTTGTCTTTCATTCCCGATACCCTTCGGGTCTATCACTCTGACACAGCATGTACATTTTTGTGTCTGGTTTTTGAGATTCACCCATTTTTGTTGCAGGTTATCAGTAGTTCATTCCTCTTTATTAACAAGTGGTATGAATATACCACAATGTACTTATTCATTCACATGTCGATGGATCTAGGGATTGTTTCCAGTTTTTTGTAATGATGAAATAAAGCTTCTGTGAATAGTCACTTCCAAGTCTATCTTGGAGGGTATAAGTATTCATTCCCTGGGAGTAAATACCTAGCAATGGGATTGCTGGGTTGTAAGGTAAGTGTACATTTACCTTTATAGGAAATTGCCAAATTGTTTCCCACAGTGGTTGCCTCACTTTACCCTCCAACCATCAGTGTAGCCGCATTCTAGTTGCTCCTTATCCCTGCCGACACTTAGTATTTTTACTGGGTGCAAACACTCTGTCCTAATTTTACTTTGCATTTCCTTCATGACAAATTATGCCAGGCCGATTTTTGTGTGCTTATTGATTATATTTTTGTGAACTGCCTATTCAGATCTTTTGCCTGCATTTTAACTTTGATTGTTTATTATTAAGAGTTCTTTTTTTCAGGATATAGGTCCTTTCTCAAACATATGTATTGAAAATATTCTTTTTCGGTCTGTAGCTTGCCTTCTCATTTAAAGGTTCTTTTGGTTTTTTTTTAGATTTATTTTTTATTTCTCTCCCCTTCCCTGTCCCCCCCAGCTGTCTGCTCTCCATGTCCATTCACTGTGTGTTTTTCTGTGTCTGCTTTATTCTTGTCAGGCAGCACTGGGAATCTTTGTCTCTTTTTGTTGTGTCATCTTACTGCATCAGCTATCCATGTGTGTGGTGCCACTCCTGGGCAGGCTGCACTTTTTTTGCGCTGGGCAGCTTTCCTTGAGGGGCGCACTCCTTGCGTGTGAGGCTCTCCTATGTGGGGGACACCCCTGAGTGGCACGGCACTCCTTGTACGCATCAGCACTGTGCATGGGCCAGCTCATCACACAGGTCAGGAGGCCCTGGCTTTGAACCCTGGACCTCCCATGTGGTAGGCAGACACTCTATCCATTGAGCCAAATCTGCTTCCCTAAATACTTTTTTAAATTTTGGTAATATTTACCCTTTTTCCTTTTTTCTTTAATGATTAGTGCTTTTAGTTTGCTAAGAAATCTTTGCTATCCCACAGTCATGAAATGTTTCTCCCATATTTTCTTCTATAAATTTTACAGTTTTAGCTTTGACTTTAGATCTGTGATAGAGCAGAGAGGAGGGAATTGACTACAAAGGGGCCGGAGAGAATTTTCTGGGGTGGTGCCAGGGCTCTTTGGAGTGAGAATTACCTAGGAGTATACATTTGCCAAAACTCATCAAACTACATTTAAAATGTGTGCATTTTACTGTGTGTAAGTTATACCTCAATAAAGTTGATTTTTAAAAGAAGAAAAATACATCCAGTTCAAAAGCCAAGTCATAAGATAGGAGCTCAACTTGTAGCCAAACTGCTGTGGACTCCTGGCTTGCTCCTAGGGAAACAGAAGTACAATAACCCTACGAAGTAGGGTCAAAGTCTGTAAGATCCACTAGGAATCTGCTTTGTGGAAGGACCACTCATGTGGGCATTGATCTATTTTTCTAACTTAAGAGGAAAAAAGAGAAACACAGATCTTCATGACCCTCCACGCTCATCTGCATCTCTTCTGCGATTTATTTTGGTCCAAGTACTAAGATAGGATCTATCTTTATTTTTTTTCCCAAGTGACTAGCTAGTAGTTATTCTGACACCATTTATGGAATAATCCATCTTTCCTTCATTAATTTGAAATGCATCTTTAGTATGTATTCTATTCATAATACTTAGCTCCATATTGAGATTCATCTATTTTTTTTTTTTTAAAGATTTATTTATTTTTATTTAATTTCCCCCCCTCCCCTGGTTTTCTGTTCTCGGTGTCTATTTGCTCCGTCTTGTTTCTTTGTCCGCTTCTGTTGTCGTCAGCGGCACGGGAAGTGTGGGCGGCGCCATTCCTGGGCAGGCTGCTCTTTCTTTTCACGCTGGGCGGCTTTCCTCACGGGCGCACTCCTTGCGCGTGGGGCTCCCCCACGCGGGGGACACCCTTGCGTGGCACGGCACTCCTTGCGCGCATCAGCGCTGCGCATGGCCAGCTCCACACGGGTCAAGGAGGCCCGGGGTTTGAACCGCGGACCTCCCATATGGTAGACGGACGCCCTAACCACTGGGCCAAAGTCCGTTTCCCGAGATTCATCTATTCAACTGATCTTGGGTTTCATATTTTGTCACTACTGTGAATAGAATTTTTGCCCACTACATTTTCAACTGGTGATTGCTGCACTATTGGAAAGCTTTTGATTACACTTGCCTCGAGTCTATGCACAATTGATTTATGCATTTTTGGAACAAAGCGTTAAAGAAAACAATTCTCTTTTACTTCAGTTATTTGAGGTTAACTCTGTTTAAACAACCTTTCACAACATTTTTAGCCTGATATTTACAGCACAGTCCAGGAGTAATACCTGGCAACTGATGAAACCTGATACAACTCACTGCATGAAAAAAAAAAAAAAAAAGAGATGGTTTCTACCAACATGTGATAATCTACAACTCAGGTATTTTGAGTTTATGTTCTGTGAACTTGTGTTTATCCCATGCACATAATTTTTTCAGTTAAATCTTGACAGTAAGGTGATAGTCAACATCACACAGATGTTCCTAAATGAAGAAGCAGGAAGGATATTGCCATTGACAATGTATTATTGGCCAAATTGAAAAGTTAAACAGGATCTATAGGACTTTAATCTGCCCCCTTCAAAAGAAGAAACTGAAATACAAACTCCATTTTAAGAAAAATTTAGAGGCTCTATTTGGAAGGCTATAATAAACAGATAATAACAAGTGTTGGCAAGGATGCGGAGAAATATGCTATTGGTAGGGATGTAAAACTGTGCAGCTCTTTTGGAAAAGTTTGGCAGTTCCTCAAAAAGTTAAATGGAGTTACCATATGCCCCAGCAATTCTGCTCCCAGGATACACCCAAGAGAATTGAAAATATATGTCCACACTAGAACTTGTTCATTAGCAGCATATTCATAACAGTCAAAAGTTGGAAATAACCCACATGTCCGTCTAGTGATGAACAGATAAACAGAATGTGGTATATCCATACAATGGAATATTATTGGGTCATAAAAAGGAATGAAGTTCTGATACACACTACAACATGAACCTTGAAAACAATGGTAAATGAAAGAAGCCAGATACAAAAAGCCTCATGTTGTATGTAATGTCCAGAATAGGCAAATTCATACAGATGGAAATTAGATTGGTAGATTAGTGGTTGTCGGGGACTGGGTGGAGGGAGGAGAAGAGAGGGACTGCTAAGGGTACATGGTTTCTTTTGGGGGTGATGAAAATGTTGCTCAATTTGATAGTGGCAATGGTTGCACAATTTCGTTAATATACTAAAAACCACTGAACTATAAAAGTTTACAGGGATGAACTTTATGGTATAGGAATTGTAACTCCATAAAGCTGTTATAAAAACTTAAAAGGCATATGTAACCCCCAAAATAATATAAGGCGGCACACATTGTTTAGAGGCATGTTATTAACATAGCACAGCAGATAAAGGTACAACTGACTCCTGGGGGCGTACTGATGAGAGGCAAGCAGAGACTCCCCACAGAAATCTGGACTTCCAAGTGGAGGCATCAGAAACTCTGAAATGGGGAAGAATTTAGGTGCTAAACATAGAAAGAGAGAGTGCTTGGGAATATGCGTAAAGAGCAGCTGAGTCCAAGATGTCACTCTTACCCTCTTCAGTCAGGTGACAATCCATCCCCCAACAAAGCCCACAGGAAATGTGAGGTAAAGTCTTTCACAAAATCGAACCTGTGGCTTCTCTCTTGGGGACAGTGGGCCTGGAGGAAGTAGAAGTGAGACGTCCAGCTGGGGTGAAGTCCCTGTCCTATCCCACCAGGCAGCTCTTTCTCCTACTCTGGAGTAATGGTAGCCAGGCTTATATGCATCAGGCAGAGTAGGAGATCCTTCTCTGAAGAAACTACAGACCCTTCTGGAGAAATTACACTGCTCCAAGAGAAGACTTACACTGACATTTAGGGTCTGTGCTGGTTTGAATCTTTTAAGGACCCCAGAAAATCATGTTCTCAAGGCGGACCCATTCCTGTACCTGTAAATCCATTGTAGATGGAAACTTTTGATTAGATTGCTTCAGTTTAGGGCCTTTGATTAGATTGCGGGATCCAGGGTGGGCCTTAATCCTCTTACTGGAGACCTTTAGAAGTGAAGGACTAAAAAGGCACAAATAGGAAAAAAGCTACAAAGACAGGGAGAAGCTTGGAGAGAGAAGCAGACACTACCAGTGCACCCTGCCATGTGCCTGATCCCCCACACCTGAGCTCGGGGAGAAAGTGGGCCCGAAGGAGAAGGAAGAGACCAGCGGGGCCGCCCCACTGTGTCTTGCCTCATGGCCCGAGTCCAGGATCACTAGCAGCTGACCTTGGGTGAGGAAGCCTCTCTGATGATGCCTTGGACATTTTCATAGCCTCAAAACTGTAAGCTTTTGCCTAATAAATTCCCATTATAAAAAGCCAACAGAATTCTGGTATGTTGCTCCCAGCACCTTCAGCAAACTAAAACATGGCCCCGGAGGAAAAAGCCAGGAGCCCCCCAGCCACACCGCTGTGCAGCCCACATACTGACCCGATGTTTCCATGTACTCAAAGCTACTAACCCAGACATCTTTGACTTTAAATCAGGCTATGAATTGTTTCCCTTAGGAAGATAAAGTGCATTCTACGTTTGGGAAGAAGGAAAGGGTGTGGCAATCAATGGATAGACTGTGGCTGAAACTATCCACGTGCTCAGTATCATGAAGGCAGACTACATTTCCCAGCCTCCCCTGCAGTTAGGATGGGGCCACATGACAGATTTCTGGCACCTGGAAGAAAGCAGACATGACTTCTAAGCCATTGTTTCCCCAACCTTGCTGGTTACAGCACCCTTAGCACGTTTTTTTCCCACAGTGCCAGAGCCAAAAGAAATACCTAGCACACTGGTTAAAGAGCTAGGGCAGAACAACAAAACAGTAGCTGTTTGTGCTGTGTCTGATAGTTATAGCTGTTTCCCTCAAAAGTTTAAAATTCTGAGAAGCCCCTGAGTTCTTTGCAGTGCCTTGGCACCTAGTTTGGGACCCATGGTTCAAACTGTTTCCAGGTCAGTGCTGAAAAACATTGTATAATGTTCCAGAAGGTCTAACAGCCCAACTGGATGGCTGTCCAGAAAACAAATTATTGCTTTAAACCACTTTGTCAAGTTGTCTGTAGGTAGCATTGCTCACTCTAACTCTGCACTGTCCAACATGGTAGTCAGTAACTTGAGGGTATTGAAAACTTGAAATGTGAAGTGTTACAGTTTTTAAAAAAGATTTATTTCTTCCCACCCCCTTGTTTGCATTTGATGTGTCTGTTGGTTGTGTGCTCATCTCCCTTTTTAGGAGGCATGGAAACTGAACCCAGGACCTCCCATGTGGGAGGGAGGTGCCTAATCACTTGAGTCACCTCCACTCCCTGCTTTGTGTCTCTTGTGTCATCTTATTGCATCAGCTCACTGTGCCAGCCCATTACATCAGCTTGCTGTCTTGCTGGTCTTCTCTAGGAGGCACCATGAACCAAACCCAGGATCTCCCATGTGGTAGGCAGGAGCTCAATTGCTTGAGTCACATCTGCTTCCCAGTGCCACATTTTAAAATTTAAAAAAATGAGGCAGAGTAAAATTTTTTCCCATTAAACGCAACTTTATTGTTTTGGTAGAGGTACAATTCACTTTCACCACTGCATCACATAGGATATTGTTGTTGTGTTGTAATGCTTATACAGGAACGTGCACTGTTTCTAGCGTTACACATAAATACATCACTGGTCTAGTCAGCACCAATGGATTGATTCAGATCAGATGATTTTTTTCTATGCACTGAAGTAACATCGCAATGTGTTTACTTCGATATTTTATGCACATAGCACAAGTTAGTGTCCCTATGCAGACAACACACATTACAGTGATACCTAGGTAAATCACAGTCATAAATGGAATTATTATTTTCATTATAAAATAATTACTTTTCTAGGTTAAAAAAATACAGACACATATTTAAATTTTAAATGAAGGCATACTGCTGAGGCAGAAATGTGTGAAGATACAGATGCTAGTACTATGACCAGAACAGTAACAAAAAAAGCTACTGGAAGTGGGTATAGCACAAACATCACAAGGAATGGCAATTGCAATTTACCAAGACGCAGCAAAATGAAATAGCAGTATATTGCATAAAAAAGTATTAAAGGTAATACAGTAGACAATATTTAAGACAATATTTAATATTTAAGACAATATTTAATGCCATTTATCAGCAATGACCTAGTGAATTTGATAGGTTTCTCCTATAGTCAAAAAAGAATCAATGAAAATTAGTCATCTGAAATGAGAAATTAAAAAAAAAATTATGGACAATTTTTTAACAGGATCTGAACCTGTAAATTTGGCCAGCTTTAAGATGGCTTGAATTCTTGCACATACAAAAAAACAACTTTAGATGGAGGGATGTTTTTAAAAATTTTTTTTCATTTTAGTTATGGTAATTTAGTTAGAAAATTATGAAGAAACAAGATATTTTACAAAAAGTGAGAGTTTCAATCAAACCACCAAATAATTTTTCTCACAAAATACAAGACTTTTCTAATAAAATCTGAAAAATTGCCAAGTGTTTTTCTTTAGCTTTAGACAAGTCATGTGATATAGGAGAAAATGCACAGTGAAAACTTTGGTTATGCTGTCTTCATGGGTACCCAAATTTACCAATGTCAATTCGTAACCTTAAAATCTCAAACTTGTGGTGTAGGTATTTTTTGACATTTCAGCTAGAGATAGAAATAATAGTTTCTCCCATCAGGATGGGACTCCAGCTCTATTTGGTCAAAAACCCAAGAGTATTGGAATTTGAAAGTAAAACTTTCCCTCATTGCTTTTTCCCATTGTATGACATATTGAAAATATGTATGCTCAAGTTTTCTCAAGCAAATTCCAAGAAAATGTCTTGGATACAGATATTAAAATAGTACAGTATATACATGCAAATGCTATGAAACAATCATTACCAGTATATCAAACGGCTGAAATATAAGACAGTGAATTTAATTATCTGTGTTCTTTATCAATGGTTCTTGGCTAATTCATGGAAAAGTTTTACAAAAATTTCTAGTACTAGTAATTCTAATTCAAGACTTTCTTGAAATAAAAGGAATGCTTGTCAAATAGTCAATAATCAAAGACAAAAAATGGCAGTTTGATTTTTCTCCCTTATCACACTACATATGAATGAGCTAAATTTGAAGATTCAAGAAAAACTTTTTTGTGACGTAGATGAACAGGTGTAAGAATGTATATTGAAAATGGAAACCTTTCATAGTACAAATACAGTATAATGACTTTACACATTTTTCTAACATGAATCAATACGCAAAAGAGTTTACTGTAATTCAACAGCACTGTGTAAACTGGCTGCAAAACTATAAGAAAAAAATTTTCATTTTTTTTCCCATTTATGCAATACCACTTTGAATTTGATGACAATAGTACTGAGTTGATGCAACAGTTAGTGAGTTTACTTAGATGAGGTTTTGAAGCTGACAAGCTTTTGCTTTAAAGTTAAATCAGTTCTTCTAATAAAAGATGAACAGTTTTGTCAATGTTGACATAAATATTGAAAGAAAAAAAATTTGATACTTGATGCACTTATTGAAAAAATTGTAAGTATGTTAGGAACAACAAAGTATATTTGGACAAACCATATGAATCTACTTTTCCAACTTTATAATTAGATATAAATCTAATTATGGGTCAAGTATCTCAGGTGAAATTTTAGTGCATGAATTAAGATGTGCCATAGCATAAAATACCCATTAGATTTTGAAGACTTAGCACAAAAAATTGAGTAATTTTTATATTAATTACCTGATGAAATGATAATATTCTGGATATAGTGGTTCAAATTCAGTATATTAATTTCACCTGTTTTTACTTTTTTTAGTGTGGCTACTAAAACATTTTAAATTACATATGTGACTCATTATAGATATATAATGATATATTGATATAGATTATATTTCTGTTGGATGGCACTACACTAAAACATCTTCCAGTCAGCTTTTTTGAGCCCCCCCTTGGAAATATGAAGATAATCAAGAATCAGCAGAGACCTGAGGAAGGCTTCGAAAGTGAAAGTGAGAGAAAAACAAGTAAAAACAACTCAGAGGAAACAGGAAGAAAATAATACTCTAATACTCTATAACTGACAACCTCAGAGGAAGAAAATATTCCATCCATGAAGCAAAAACCAGGTTAATACTTTTTATAAAAGGAATAATCCAAGAACCAGAAAATGCATTTGGGAATAAACACATGAGAGGTGCAATAAAACATTCAAAACATTTAATAGGTAGAGTTGGAAGATAAAGTCAAAGACATCTTCCAGAAAGTAGGATAAAAATCAAAGACATGGAAAATAAAAACTTAGAGGATCAACCTAAGGAGGTCCAACATCTGACAAAGAGAAATGAGGACAAAAACAGAAAAATGAAGACAAAACTATTAAGCAAATTATACCAAAGAATATCCCAGAACTGAAGGACAAGTTCCCCCACCAAAAATGTCCAGCTAATTTCCATATAATGAATTTTAAAAATACCTACATGAAGAAACAGTAGAGTAAAATTTCAGAAAATCATATATAAAAAGACAATTACAAAGGCATCGTAAGTGGGGTAAAAAAAAACAGGTTATATACAAATGTTCAGAAATTAGAATGGCACTGAATTTCTCAAAAACAACACTGGAAGCTAGAAAACAATGGAGAAAAACATTCAAGTATCTGAGGGAAAACAATTTGCAATACAGAATTCTTTACTTTCATCCATTTTCTTATATTTATCAAGAAAGTTTTCTTCCATCCTTAGCTTAATACCTGTTTTAAAAATCAGAATTGATTTTACTTTTATCAAATATAGTTCCATTGATGTCTTTTTCCTCCTTTTAATATATTATTCAGACACTTAGTAAATATTTATTGAATACCTACTTTGTATTAGGCACCATACTAAGAGCTCACATCAGAGTGGAAAAAAGACAAAATGTCTCTTCCACCCTCTTATATCCTAAAGTAGTAAGAATAAACTACAAAGAAAGAAAGAAAATTTCAGATCATGCTAAGCATGATGGAATTCTGTATTCCCAAGCCCTCTCATGTAAAGTACACTTTGATTAAGTTTGTTCTGGCTAAACTTCTGTTAGGCTTGTTAAAAGGTAAGAGGGGCAAAAAGAATCTCATGGGTTTTCAAAGAAACGTCGCTGCTTATTCATAGCATGTGTGTTTGCTTGTATTAGATGTCAAACTTACTTGGAATTCTGAAGAAAAAAACTTGCCAAAGCTTACTTTTTACTAGGCTTGTTTCACTAGAAAACCTGTCTACCTTGTTTGCTATAAGAAAGCATTTTCATTACCTGAACTCTACTCAACAACTGTTACAATACACTCTTTACTTAATAAATGATGGAATACTGACCAAATAAAATAAATGCTGATGGATGTAAATCATAAGTTAAAGCCTAGCATCTTTGACAATCCCATAAAGAAAATAAGTGTGACATAATAGTAACCAGTAGTTTACTTTAGTTAGGGTGGTAATGTGTCATATTCAAATATTTGCTGATGTTGAACTCTCTATGAATTCCTGAAATAAACCCTACTTAGTCAGAAACTATTATTCTTTTAATACATTGTAGAATTTAAGTTTTTTTGCTTCAGAGAAGAGTCTTAAGGCATATATATTTGTAAATAAGGCCAATCTATATAGTCATTTTTATCAGGTTCTGCTAGCTTCATAAAATGAAAAAGGACTCATCCATTGTTTTTTAATGCTCTCAAACAGTTTTCATAATACATGAATTATCTGTTAACATAATGGTTTGGTAGCACATGCCCAGAAAGTATCTGGGTCTGGTGCCTTTTGGGAGATTTGGGGTGGGGTAAGGATGCCATAGTAGCCCATTTGTGATGACATTTTCAATTTCTTCTGATTGTGTTCTAGTCATTTTTCAACCTATTTTAAAGTCGATTTTGATAATTTTCCTAGAAAACTGTCATTTTAAAATTTTTGAAAATTTAGTGATTTAAAGTTGCATATTTCAGTAGACATTTTTTCAATCTTAATATAATCTAGGTAGAGAAACAGAAACCCTCCTACACTGTTGGTGGGAATGTAATGGCACAAATCACTTTAAAAAACAATTAGGCAGTTCATTTGAAAAGTTCAATATTTATCTCATCACCCAGCAACTACACTCATAGGTATCTACCCAAGAAAACCGAAAACATTTGCTCACACAAAGACTTGTAAACCAGTTGTTCTAAATAGCATTATTCATAACCACCAGAAAAATGGAAACAACCCAAATGTCTCTCAACTGGTAAATGGAAGACAAAAATGGTATACAATGGAATACTATTCAACAGTTAAAAAGTAATAATGTACAGATAAATGCTGCAACATGGATGAACCTCAAAGACATAATTTAAGTGAAAAAGCCAGACATGAAAGAACACGTACTGTATGATTCTATCTGTAAAAGACATCCAGAAAAGGTAACTGAACAACAGAGACAAAGAGTACACTTGATTAGTGGTTACCTGAGGCTGGGGATAGGACTGGGAATTAAGTGTAAATGAACAGGAAAGATTTTATTAGGGTGATGAAATGTTCTAAAACAGGATTATGGTGATGGATGCACACCTCCATAAATTTACTAAAACTAAGTGAATTGTACATTTGAGATGAATTTTACATGTAATTTATACCTCAATAAAGTTGTAAAAAAAATTTTATGCCCTAGATTACCAACTGATAATGGGATAAAACATCCTCTTATTAAAGTTGAGGAACCTAACAGGTTAAACATTTTGGAACAAGTAATTTGACGTATTTCTTTAATTTTTGCTGTAAATTAGATCTTTTCATAACAAAACTTAAGCCAGGTGAATGATTGTCACAAGTCACATTTTTTTCCTGGCTAAGAATGTATCTGATTGGTCCATTTAGCAATAAGTATATAGATTAATTTATTACCACACAGCATCTATTTGACTGCAGGCTTTGTTCCTAGAAAGAGGAGGGGGATGGGCAATGAAAGACAGGAAGGAGGCACAGGGAAGAAGCCAAAACCTCCAGAGGTAGCATTGCAAACCCAAACCCGTTAAATCACAGCAAATATTGCTGAGTCTGAGATCAACACTAAGGATCTCTTCGCTTCCATAAGTCTGGAGTTTTCTGGTTTAGTTCTACTTTATAGGAGCCATCTCAAATTTCACCTTTAGGAACTTATTTCTGTGCATTGTTGAGTCAGTAGGGCTCCTCCATAAATCTATGACCTAAGACCCAAACCTAATTCATGCAGGTCTATAGTTCCTTTCTCATTTAGAAACTATTTATCAGACTCCATCAATGAATTTTATGAAGAACCAATCCATCAATACCAGCATACTCCATTCCTTTGAAATCTAATTTCACAAATGTAAATACATTCTATATCATTTCTACATTCTTTTTCCTGAATTTATTTGCTATCAGTAGGGTCTCTTTAGATTTTAGGATATATATTCTCTGTACAGTAAGGGGTCATAATATCAAATTCCTACAGTGGTTCAGTTAGGTTATATAAATGAGAGAATTTGGCAAGCAGAGGAGTACATTCCCCATCTAAAGGTGGCAGCTGCTACCCAAGATCAGCTGACTGCCCCACAGAAATAAGTCCAGTACCATCAGTTCTTATAATTTATCAAGACAAGTCCTGTTAAAAAAAATATGAAATATCTAATTTTCAAATAGTGGCAATTAATTCCACCCACTCACACCCACAAACCCACACACAAACCCTATCATGGAGATCAACTAAAGCATATCTGACCAGAGGCCAACTTGTGACCTCTGCCATTCAGAATGTTAATTCTCCGGTTGCAGGAAGCTGTACTTAATACTGACAAAAGTGTGATTTAAAAAAAAAATAGAACTCTATTTTGCAAAAAAAGAACCAACCATGCCATACAGCTTTCTGCTTCTGACAATGTCCTCCCCCCTGCCCCCATATCTATTTTCCTAAGACTATTACTCTCATGGCTGAGATGCTTCAAGTGGAAGTTCCCTGGATTCCCAAGCAGAGGCAACGCCCAGAGGAAAAGAGGTACTTTCTCCAAATGAAACATTCCCTGAAGGCAAAATTGTTTGAGCTATACTGACCCGCTCCATTCATAACATTCTAGGGATCCCTGCATCAAGTATTCAAAAAGTACACTTCAATAGTTCAGAAATCCAGCATCAAAATAAATCAGTCATTTTCACTAGAGAAACTTGGAAGTTCCAATTAACTGAAAATGTTAACTGATTTTCACAGCTTTAGACAGAAAAAAACTTAGAAATCATTAGTCCAACCCATTCATTTTACTGTAATGAAACTGAAATTCAGAAAACTCAAATGATTTGCCCACGATTATATAAAGTAAAATTTGTTTGCAAGGTGGGACAGAAACTAGATTATCTGACCCCAGCCAAGTGTTCTTTCCATTAGGCTACATGGCAGTGGTAGAGTGGAAGAGGAGCTACAAGAAAGAGAAAGCCTTTAAAAAAAGGTTAGTCAAGTGGGTCCTTTGTGCCCCTCCCCGAGTTGTTAAGTTCAAGCTTGGTCCTTTAAAATTATTTCACATCTCATACCACTTTCCTTACTTTCTAATGACTTTACCACTACTATCTACTAGTAGTTGATATCCTTGCAAAGAAGAAAGATAAATAAGAAAAAGAATACTTTTTCTAGCTGCCAACCCATCAAAGTTGTAGCTAGTGATCAATGTTGTGGTAGTTTATATACTGCAATTTTAAGAGGGGGCAATTTTGACTACATTTCTCCCCTCACTTCATTATATTCCCAGAATTACTCTCCAGAGTGAAATCCTCGATGTCTGATGAGGCCTGAATTACTCTTAAATGTTTTTTCACATTCATTACATTCATATTCTCTTCTTCCGGTATGAATTTTCAGGTGTTCTACAAGGATTGAGCTTCGACTAAAGGTTGCTCCACAATAGTCACATTCATAGGGTTTCTCTCCAGTATGAATTCGGTGGTGCTCATTAAGAGATGAACTCTGACTGAAGGATTTCCCACATTCTTTACATTTATAAGGCTTCACACCAGTATGAATTCTCTGATGACGACTAAGGAGTGAATGCGTAGGGAAGGCTTTCTCACATTGGTTACATTTGTAGGGTTTTTCTCCTGAATGAAGTCTTTGATGATAAATAACTGATGTAAAATGGCTAAAAGTCATCCCACAATCATTACATAAGTATGGTTTTTCTCCAGTATGAATTCTCTGATGTCGTGTAAGGCAGGAATTCTGTCTAAAGGCTTTTCCACATTCACCACATTTATAGGGTTTCTCTCCAGTATGAATTCTCTGATGTTTGGAAAGGGAAGAGCTATGACTGAAGGATTTTCCACAATTGTTACATGTGTAGGGTTTCTCTCCAGTATGAATTCGCTGATGTTGAATAAGAGAGGAACTATCACTGAAGGGCCTTCCACATTCCTTACATTTATAGGGTTTTTCTCCAGTATGAACTCTCTGATGTTTAATGAGGTGGGCACTCAGGGTGAAAGCTTTTCCACAATCATCACATTTGAAGGGTTTTTCTCCACTGTGAGTCCTATGGTGTGGTGTGAGTGATGAACTGTCACTGAAAGCTTTTCCACATTCATTACACATATAGGGTTTTTCTCCAGTGTGAATTCTCCGATGTTTAGTGAGTGATGCACTATAGCCAAAGGCTTTTCCACATTTACTACATTTATGAGTTTTTTCTCCAGTCTCAGTACTCTCATCTTTATTCAAGGTATCTGGATATAACACTTTCCAGCATTTATCACATATTGAGGAATTTTTTCCATCAGGTGTTCTCTTAAATGAGATTTTAGTAAAAGAAACCCCACAGTTACTGCATTTCTTGGTTTTATCCGAAAAACGAATTTTACGATGTTTCTGAAGTTCAATATGAGATGAAGAGTGACTTAGAACTTTCCCACCCTCGTTACATTTCCGAGGTTTTTCTCCAGTGTGTTCTTTGCGGTTCAGAATAAGGTCTGAATGGAAACTGAAGGATTTCTTGCCTTCATTGTGCCTCCGCGACTTCTTCCTTAAGTAGACTCTTAGATGTTTAATTATGTCCGAAGTTTGCCTGAAATTCTTTCCAAAGGCATTCTTTTCTGGGTCAAGGACTGACCTTATACTGAGGCTTCCTCCAAATTTCTCATCCTTATTGGCTCTCCCATGAGTTTTCTTTTCCATGACTGCTACTTGTGAATCTTCCTGATTGCTCTGATCCTTCTCTAATCTTCCATAACATTCCCAGGATTCTTCCATCAAGTTGTAAGGATCAGCTCTGAGGTATCTTTCTATTATTTTATCTAGAGATGATTCTTCCATAAAAATATCATGATTTGGAATGGATTCCTTCAACTCACATCTGGGATCATTCTCTAAAAGAAATAACAAATAGAATATTTCCTGTATAAAGTAAAGGAAGCTGCTGTACTGGGGCTGAAATGGGAATATAGACAATAATGACTATAAAGAATATGGCTTGGACAGTTCTCAAATTGAGGCTTGTAACACAGGGAAGGGAAAGGAGATATAGGGAAACAAGGTAAACAGGGGTTAGGAAAAATATTAAGGAGATGAAAAGTTTGTGCTTTATAGATACACATGCAAATTCAAAGGCAAGTTTCAAGTTACTGTGATAAGCTCCAACCTGTTCTATATCCAAACTTTTTACTTTCCAAGCAATAATAACAATAGCACAAACATTTATTAACTGCTTAACAAATGCCAGGTCCCATGCTGAGCATTTTACTTGCTTTATTTCATTTAATCTTCACAAAAACCCTAGGAAGTAGGTCCTATTTCTTTACCTGTTTCATGAATGCAACAGTGAGGCACACAGAATTTAAGTACCTTGCCCGAATCATATAGATTAAGTGATAGAATCAAATTTTTAATCTACTCTGACTCCAATGCCCATGCATGTCCTTGATTCCTATACCATACTGCCTTTCCTCAATGCAGTCAGAGAGCACTAATTTTAAAGAGAATTGTAATCACATCAGAGGCACACAACATCTGTGTTAGAATTTCAAAGACTCCCACCATCTGTCCCTACCTTATCTACACAATTTACAGATTCTCTAATCAGACATCCATTTACTGTTCCTCCCACACTGCAGCATTTTCAATTATTTTTTTTTTTGTCTTACTGCTTCCCAATACACTCTCACCTATCAAAAACATATCATATTAGGGCAAAGTTCAAGACCCAGAATCACCATAGAGCTTTCTCCAATCCATACTCTGATTGAGCTCTTCTCAGAACTTTCAATTCATGTATTAACCATATCATTCATCTTTGTTTTTAACCATAAGGTCATACTATCAGTTTTACAAAACCATTATTGAAACAGATGATACAATATACAATCATTCAAAATCTTATTGCTCAAAATTTAACCACTATTAAAAATTCTGTGTATTTCCTTCTAGATTTTTCTCTATGTATTTTAGAATAAAAAGATTCCAGGTATAAAATGTATTCTGTAATACTTTTCATTTATAATAATTTTCCATATCACTGATAACTCTTCATATAGATAATTTTAATCAGCTACACAATAATCCATTATATAGACATACTATAATTTATTTAGTCATTCCCTTATAGAATGCTTACCAAATTATTAATATTTCCTTAGGAGACATACAGAAAGTGGAGTTACTGAATCAAAGGGTAGAAAGGTTTTCCCAATTTATGATACATGATGACCAGAAGTACCTGAGTACTCATTTCTGGTCAGATGATCCTTCTTCAAATTTCTGCAAATCTGGTTAATAAAAAATCGTATGAAGGGGATAGTGGGAAGATGGCAGAGTAGGGAGCTCCAGGACTCACTCCTTCTATAAGAACAACTATTAAACAGGCAGGAACTGTCTGAAACAACTATTTGTAGACTCCAGAGGCCAGAAGAATACTATACAGCATACAGAGAAGAGCAGGAAGAAGAGACTAATAAACTACAGTAAAGAACAGTAAATTGTTCTCTCTGTTCAGTGGCTACAGGTTCCCATCCCCCATTCTTGTGACAGGCTGCGATGGGGTCCAAACCCTAACCAGCTCAGTGGTGACAGAAAGGGACATAGTCCAGGAGTGGGTATGGCCCATTGATCACAGTTTTTTTATTGGCAATTTCAGATTGCAGGGGGCCTGGCTGGGGGGCAGCCATTGTTTCAACCTGGCACAGACAAGGGCCATGGCAGAGATGCTCTGCTGCTTCAGGACAGTGGGGAAAGTTAGTTGAGGGGCTACATATTCTGGACAGGCCAAGAAAGCTCAGCTTTGGGGAGCTGTGATGAAGGTTCTTGTCCTGGTGCCCTGAATCCCTCCTCAAGGCACTATGGAGCCAGTCTACAGTCCTTTCATGGGTCCCTGGCCCATTTTGGCAGGGAAAGACTGACATGGTGAAGTCCTCTCCTTCGAGCCCCTCATCCCAGACTCTGCAATCCAGGTAAAGGCAGCTTGAGACAACAAAGAGTGTAAGAAACTGTAGAGGGGGTAAACTCAGACCAGTAGAATAGCTCAGCCTACATGTAATATCAGGTGTTAAAAACTGCTTTTGACCTTGAATAAAAGGGGGAAATGGAAAGGACAAATGAGTTTATATGGCTATGAGTCTCCAAAAAAGAGTCAGATGGTCATCACAGGGGTCGCACTTACACACGCCTCAGGAGGGTACCAGAGACGGCCAAAGCAGATGCAAGCCCAGCTACTGGTTTTCCTGAGGGCTACAGAGACCCACGGGTTCTATGGTCATGGCAGATGGCTCTGGAGTTCAGTGCCATGTCAGTTGGCCCTACTATGGAGTTTGTGTTCCTGAGTGTGATGGAGTTGGACTCAGATGTGACCTTTCTACACATGCCTCTTCTGTTACTTTTACCAGACCTGTGCTTGGCACTGGGGTTGGTGTATACTCAGGAGACCTGAATCTCTGGACTGTCCATGTGACAGCCAGTCCCTGAGCCTCAGCAGTCTTGGAACTCCTACCCTCTGGTTTATTGGACTTACCCCAGCCAGCTAACAGGGAGGTGAAGAGGGTCAACCACCACACTAGGGAGCCAAGAGTGCCTATAACTGCAAGCAGGACAATTGCATCTATCATCCATGTGGGATCTAAGTCCCCTCTTCATATAGAGGTGGAGTAGACATCACCATCCCAGGGTCCAAAGGATGGAGGAATAGAATATGGATTAGGGTGGACTTACTGATATTCTACTATGGAACTACAGTGATTAGTAATGGATGAAATTGTAGTAATGATGTGGATAAAGTGGCCACAGTAGCTGCTGAGGGAGAGGGAAGAAGAGATATGATGTTGGGGCATTTTCAGGACTTAGAGTTGTCCTGGGTGGTGCTGCAGGGACAGATGCTGGACATTGTATGTCCTGCCACGGCCCACTGGGTGGACTGGGGGAGAGTAAACTACAATGTAAACCATTATCCATGTGGTGCAGCAGTGCTCTAAAATATATTCACCAAATGCAATGAATGTCCCACAGTGATGAAAAAGGTTGTTGTTATGGGAGGAATGGGGTGAGGGGGGTGGGGGGTATATGGGGACCTCTTATTTTTTAATGTAACATTAAAAAAAAAATAAAGAGAGGGAAAAAAACTGTAGAAGTACAAAATCTGGGGCAAAAGCTTTCTAGCTTAAACACTAGGGAGAGAGAAGTCTGTCTTCTGGGAAACAGGGGACAAACAAACTTCCTTTTTAAAGAGAAACTTTAAAAAGCAAAGCCAAGGATAAGACACAGGCCCAGAAAGACAGGCAAAACCCCACACACTGCATTCAACGTGGGCAGAACTTCCTGATAGAAGGGCTGCAGCTCAAGAAAATCTCTGTATTATCACCAGCTGGTTATAAAATCAAGAAAACAGATGTTTCAGGGAACAAATTCCAGAGTTAACATTTAAAAAACATTAAAATGCACAGTGAGCAACAAGAGCACAAAACAAAGAAAGAGGAAACGATGGTCTATCCAAAGAAGAGGATTAAAGTATAGACAACACCAACAAAGACTAGGATGTGGACATATTGAAAAAGCCTTTTAAAAAATGATCTTAAAAATGCTCAAGAAAATGAAGGATAATATAGTAAAAAGAACTAAAAGGACATCCAGGAAACAATGAATGAGCAATAAAAAAATCTTAGTGAAGGGACAAATTTTAAAAAGGAACCAAACAAAACTACTTGATTTAAAGACCACACCAACTGAAATAAAAAATTCCTAGAAGGGTTTCAAGAGAAGACTAGAACTTGCAGAAGAATCAGTGAATTCGAGGACAGGACACTAGAAATGACTCAGGCTGAGAAGCAGAAAGAAAAAAGAATTATAAAAAGCAAAAATAGCCAAGAGACCTCTGGGACCAGCAAGCACATCAATATACACATTATGGTAATCCCAGAACAAGGAGAGAGAAAGGGGGGAAGAAATATTCCAAGAAATAATGACAGACAACATTTCTTGAACTTAGCATAAGACATGAATATGCACATCTAAAAAGGCCATAGAACACCAAAGAGAATAAAAATGAAGAAAAACACACCATCATATATTGATCAAAATAACTCTTTTGAATATAGATGCAAAAATCTCAATAAAATACTATTAAACTGAATCCAACAGCATATTAAAAGAATTATATACCATGATCAAGTGAGATTTATCCCTGGCATGCAAGGTTGGTTGACCATTAGAAAATGAATTAATGTAATACAGTACATTAATAGAACAAAGGTAAAAAAATTATCTCAACTGATGCAGAAAAGGCATTTGACAAAATTCAACACTTCTCATGATTAAAAAAACAAAAAATAACAATTGGGACACTAGGGTTAGAAGGAAACTTCCTCAAAATGATAAATGGCATATATGAAAAGCCCAAGCTAACATTCTATTTAATAGTGAAAGACTGAAAGCTTTCCCTCTAAGATCAGGAACAAGAAAAGGATGCCCACTGTTACCACTATTACTCAGCATTGTACTTGAAGTTCTTACAAGAGTAATTAGGCAAGGAAAAGAAATAAAAGGCATCTGAACTGGAAGAGGCTGTGGTTCAGTCGACTGGACTCCCGTCTACCATATGTGAAGGCAAGTGGCTTACACCCATGGAGAACTGAAGGCCCATGCCTGCGCCCATGGAGAGCTGACAGCCCATACCCTCAGAAAGCTGGTGGAGCAAGATGATGCAACAGAAAAAAAAGGGAGACAAGCAGATACAGAAGAATGCACAGCAAATGGACACAGAGAGGAGACAGCAAGCAAACCGTGGGGGGCGGGAATAAATAAAAATAAAAAATAAAAATAAAAAATAAATCTTTTTTTTTTTAAAGGCATCTGAACTGAAAAGGATGAAGTTAAACTTTCCCTATTTGCAGAGGACATGATCCCATATGAAGAAAATCCTGAAAAATCTATAAACAAAGCTGTTAGAGCTAATAAGTAAATTCAGCAAAGTGGTGGTATAGCAGTTTGGCATTATTTATGAATTCCAAAAGCAGATATTGGATTATGTTTGTACACTGGTCTGCTCCTCTGGGCATATTAGATTATACTAGATTCAGAGGTTTCACTTTTATGTGATTAAATAATGATCGGGTGTTTGATTGCACAACATCAATAGGACATTGAGTCCCTGCCCCTTGGTGGCGGGGACTAACAGAGAAACACGCTGCAGAGAAGGAAGGTTGGAGTTTTGATCCTGCAGGCTGGGAAGTAAACACAAAGAGAAGCAGGTAAGTGAGGAAGGAGAGAAGGCTCAACTGGACACAGCAGAGGCCCAGGAAGAGAGATGAGCTGTTTGCCTGATAATCTACAGCTGGCCTTGTGGAGAGACCAGAGCACTGAGCCCAGAGAGAAACCAGCCCCAGGAAGAGAGGAACCCACTGCCTGTAGAAGCTTCTACCCCAAACACCCTTTATAAAAACCAACAGATTTCTGGTATTTTGTATCAGAACCCCTTTGGCTGACTAATACAGGTGGGATAAAAGATCAAAACCCAAAAACCAGTAGTGTTTCTATACACAAGCAAAGAACAATCAGAAGAAGAAATTGAATAAATTCCATTTACAAGCAACTAAAAGAATCAAATATCTAAAAATAAATCTAATCAAAGATGTAAAGGACTTGTACATAGAAAAGTACAAAACTTTGTTAAAAGAAATTAAAGAAGAGCCAAATAAATTGGAGGACCTTCTGTTTTAATGGATTGGAAAAACTAAATATCATTAAGACATCATTCCTGCCTAAAGCAATTTATATATTTAATGTAATCTCAATCAAAAGTTCAACAACATTGTTTGCAGAAATGGAAAAGCCAAATATCAAATTTAAATGGAAGGGCAAGGGAGCCCTGAATAGTTAAAGCCATCTTGAAAAAGAACAGAGTTGCCTTCAACTCACACTTCCCAATCTTAAAGTTATTACAAAGCCACAGTAATCAAAACAGCATGGTACTGGCACAAGCTCAGGCATACAGACCAATGGAATTGACCCTAAGCTCAGAAATCAACCCTCACAATCATAGTCAACTTTTTTTTTAAGATTTATATATTCAATTTCTCTCCCCCCATCATTGTTTACACTCATTGTCTGTTCTCTGTGCCTGTTCATTGTGTGCTTGTCTTCTTTTTAGAAAGCACTGGGAACCAAACCCAGGGCCTCCCATGTGGGAGGGAGGCGCCCAATTGCTTGAGCCACCTCTGCTCCCAACTTCTTTTTGACAAGGTGGCAAAGACCACTCAATTGGAAAAGAATAGTCTCTTCAACAAATCGTGCTGTTTCTTCATTTGCAAAGAATGAAAAGAAAAAGAACCCTACCTCATGCTTTATACAAAAATCAACTCAAAATGGACCAAGGATCTCAACACAAAAATCAGAAGTATAAAACTCCTAGAAGAAGATGTAAGGAAGCATCTCTGGGACCTTGTGTTAGGTAATGGTTTCTTATACTTTACACCCAAAACACACACATACACAAAGAAAAAAACAGATAAATGGTACATCATCAAAATTAAAAATTTTGTGCCTCAAAGAACTCTATCATGAAGGTAAAATGACAGCCTACACAATGTGAGTAAATATTTGAGAACCACATATCTGATAAAGGTTTAATATCCAAACTATATAAAGAAATCCTTCAACTTAACAACAAAAAGACAACCCAACTAAAAAGATGGGCAAAAGACCTGAATAGCCATCTCTCCAAAGAAGATAAACAAATGGCCAGAAAATACATGAAATGATGCTCAACATCATTAGCCATCAGGGAAATTCAAATAAAAACCACAATGAGATATCATTTCACACCCATTAGAATGGCTATTGAGAAGTGGACGTGGCTCAACTGATAAGAGTGTCTGTCTACCATATAGAGGGTCCAGGGTTTGATTCCCAAGGCCTCCTGACCCGTGTAGTAAGGTGACCCACGCATAGTGATGACATGAGCAAGGAGTGCTGTGCCACGCAGGGGTGCCTTCATGTAGGGGTGCTCCACGTGCAAGGTGTGCACCCTGCTAGGAGAGCCACCCCACGTGAAAAAAGCACAGCCTGCCCAGGAGTGCCGCCGCACACATGGAGAGCTGACACAGCAAGATGACACAACAAAAAGAGATGCAGTTTCCCAGTGCCGCCTGACAATATGAGGATGCAGAAGAACACACAGCAAGTGGATACAGAGAACAGACAACGAGGAGGAAGGGGAGAGAAAGAAATAAAATAAATCTCAAAAAAACAACCACCACCACCCAGAAAATAACAAGTGTTGGAGAGGATGCAGAGAAAAAGGAACACTCATTCATTGCTGGTGGCAATGTAAAATGGTGCAGCTACTGTGAAGGATAGTTTAGTGGTTCACAGAAAATTAAGTATAGAACTACCATATGACCCGGCAATCTCACTACTATGTTGTGACAGTATAAAGTTCCTTTATGAATCCCAAAAAGAAAGATTATGATTTTGAACTAATCCATTCCTGTGGGTGTGGGGCATTTTGACTGGACTACATCAATGAGGTCGAGAACGAGCTTGGGTCTCCACCCTCTTGCTGGGTTCGAGTAAAAATGGAGACACAGAGACAGAAAGAAAGAGAAAGCAAGCCACCATTTTTGACCCTGCTATGTAAGAAAGGGCTCAAGGACCGCTAGCAGCCAAAGTTTAAGCATGAAGTCCCCCAAGGGGCTGGCTAACAAAACAGCTCAAGAGAAGATGAGCCCTGCCATATGCCTGATCGCCATGTGGCAGGATGCCAGGATTACCAGTAGCCGACTCTGGTGAGAAAGAATCTCTGATGGTGCTTTGATTTGGATTTTATGACCTCGGAACTTTAAGCTTTTACCCTAAATAAAATCCCCATTATAAAAGCCAACCCATTTCTGGTACTTTATATTGGCAGCCCTTTGGCAAACTAAGACACAGGTATATACCCGAAAGAATTAAAAGCAGGGCCTGGAACAAATATTTGCACACTGATATTAACAGCAGCATTATTCACAAGTACCAAGAGATGGAAGGAACCCAAGTGTCCATCAACCAATAAATGGTTAAACCAAATGTGGTATAAAGGCTCAATGGAGTATTATTCAGCCTTCAAAAGGAATGGAGTTGATACATAAGACAGAATGAATGAACCTGGAAGACACCATGTTGAGGGAAATAAGCCAGACACAAAAGGACAAATATTATATGCTCTCACTGATTTGAAACAATTATAATATGCAAACTCAGAGTCAGAATCTAGAATATTGTTTACCAGTGGATGGTAAGGGGATAGGAAATGGGAAGGTAAGGCTTAAAATGTACAGGGCTCCTATTTGGAATGATGGAAATGGTTTAGTAATCGATGGTGGTGATGGTAACAAAACAATGTGAATGTAATTAACAGCACTGAAATACATATCTGAATGTGATTAAAGGGGAACTGTTAGATTGCATAAATGGTAACAGAACAAAAATTTTTTTAAAATCCCATAGAACCACACTACACAGTGAACCCTAAAGTATAACATGGACTATAGTTAATGGTATAATTATAAAAATGTGCTATCATTAATTTTAACAAATATTCTACACCAATGCAAGATGTTAATAATAGGGTGGTATATGTGAATCCTGGATTTTATGCATGATTGCTCTGTAACCCACAAATTCTCTAATAAAGAAAAAACAAAAGGAAAAAACAAACTAAATAGTATTTTCGCTTTAAATATACATTTCATTGCTGATGAGTGAGTTTAAACACTTTTTCATGCTCAGAAGCTATTTAAAAGTATAATATCGATAATTATCTGCTCAAATCCTTCAACTATTTTTGTAACAGGTTTAAGGTTCCTTATTGATTTGCATAAGCTTTATTATGGCTATTAACTCTGCTGTGTCAAAGTTTTTTTCTCCAGTATGATATAAATGACATATAAAACACATATATCTATCCTTACAGTTACATTAAAAACATTGTACATTTAAGTGCTGCTTCTTTTAAAGAAAGCATCTTGGGAGTGGGGAAGCATATATTTATAACAATGTCAAAACATTTTTAAAATCCATTTTTGGAATTACTGTACAAAATGGTACTTAAACATCTTAAGAAAGTGCTGTCCTTTATTTGTATAGTTATATTGGAAATAGCCATTAAATTGATTAAAATGCATGGTTTAGAAGACAGACTAGAGCAAGATGTCTTATTGTTATTTCTTTAAAATAAACAGACTGGAGTATTGATATATACACTTATTAATTTTTATTTTTAAAAATGAAAATTTAATATATTATTAATCTGGGAATATATTATTAATCAGGGAAGGATAAAGAAAAAAAATCTAATTCCTCAAAGATAACAAATATTAACATTTTCCAGCTATTAAAAATCCATATATATCCATCTGTTTAGCGTAGTGTATACGTACTTTTCTCCCCTTTAACAAAAATGGGATTATACTACACATGCTATCCACTGGGTAAATTCCTCTTTATCCCTCAGGACTGAACGCAAATGTCAATTAGACAACAAGAAGACAAGCAATCCATTAAAAAATAGGCCAAAGGCTTGAAAAGACATTTTTCTAAATAGTATATACAAATGGCCAATAAAAACAGGCAAAGACTCCTCTTGACATAGAGGTGCAATGGACACAACCAATCCAGTGTCCACATAGAAGAGGTGGCATTGGATTGGGAAAAGTGGACATGGTGGACGATGGGTATGGGGAAAGGCAGGAAGAGATGAGAGGTGGAGGCGTCTTTGGGACATGGAGCTGCCCTGGATGGTGCTTCAGAGGTAATCACCGGACATTGTAAATCCTCACAGGGCCCACTGGATGGAATGGGGGAGAGTATGGGCCATGATGTGAACCATTGTCTATGAGGTGCAGAGGTGCCCAAAGATGTACTTACCAAATCCAATGGATGTGTCATGATGATGGGAACGAGTGCTGTTGGGGGGGGAGAGGGGAGGTGGGGGGGTGGGGTTGAATGGGACCTCACATATATATTTTTAATGTAATATTATTACAAAGTCAATAAAAAAAAAAAAAACAGGCAAAGATGCTCAGTATCAGTAGTCATCAGGGAAATGCGAATCAAAACTAGAATGACATACCATTTCATACTGACTAGAATAGCTGTTATAAAAAAAATAGAAAATAACGACTGTTGACAAGGACACAAGAGAAATCCTCACACACTGTTGGTTGGTGGGAATGTAAAATGGTGCAGTTGCTATGGAAAACAATTTGGTGGTTCCTTAGAAAGCTAAGTAAAGAACTGCCGTATGACCAAGCAGTCCCCCTTCTAGGTACATACCAAAAGAACTGAAAGCAGGGACTTGGAAAGATATCTGACCACCAATGTTCAGAGCAGCATTACTCCTAATAGTCAAAGGTAGAAGCAACCCAAATGTTCATCAACAGATGAATGGATAAACATGGTATATACATAGAATGGAATATTATTCAGCTGTAAAAAGGAGTTTTGGTCTGATATATTCTATAAATGGATGAACCATGACAACATGTTAAGTGAAATAAACTACAAAAGGACACGAAAGGACAAATATTGTATGATCTCATTTATATGAAATAGTTAAAAATTGCAAATTCATAGAGACAGAAGGTGGATTACAGGGTACCATGAGTAGTAGGAAATGGGGAATCAATGCTTAATGGGTACAGTTTCTGTTTGGCATGATGGCAAAGATTTGGTAATAGATGGTGGTTATGGTAACACAACATTGTGAATGTAATTACTACCACTGAACTATATATTTGAAAGTAATTAAAATTGGAAAAGTTAAGCTGGATAGGTGTTACCGCAATAAACAAATTTTGAAAAATGCTAGTCAAGGCCCTACTCCTATATATTCCCATAGCTCCTTACATGTGCCATTATTATAGCGCTCATCACACTTTTTCTTGTGATAGCTGTACCTCTGGCATTCATGAAAATGTGCCTCTCAGCTCTCCTCCTGCAAGGAGCTTACCTCACAGTAACTGTTGCTGTATGAAATGCAGCATTCAGAGAGGCCACATTTCCCACAAGCTGCTCCCAGCCAACGACTGAAGACAGCAGGGATACCGAGGCTGGCCCACTCCTTTACAGACTAGGGCTCCTCTGAAAGTAGACTGACTTGAAGACTCCATCTTGGCTTTGCCAAAACTTTCTTAGAACTGAACTGCACTCTTTCTACCCAACTTTCTTTCTTTCCCCCCTCTCATTCACTGGCGTCAGACCAGCATGAGGCTTAGAGAGACAACTCACCTAGGGCCTTCTGGTTCCTTCCCCATTTTCCTTCACCTGAATTTTCTCCAATACATCTTCCATGTCTAAAAATGTCTTGGCATCTACCTCTCAGAGGACCCAAACTAAAAGAGTCTCCCCTAGTAAAATGAAAATTCCAGGAAGAAAAGGACTGTCTTAGCATTTTATATCTACCCAAACATTTCAAAGCCTCCTGCCACCTGACCTAGTAAGCAACTGTTTTAATTTCTCGTCCACTTTTCACCAACTCACCTGGTCCAGAGCCTTTTGAGACTTCTTTTTCCAGCAATGATGGTATTTCAACCCACATTAGCTGGGAAATTAAATCTAGTCGGGAAACTGGAAAGCCTGCTCATAGAGGAAAAAAATGGAAAATAGTTGTTAATGCACAGAGCAAAGACATCCCAACATTTATTCATAAGTAACCTCTGGTTCTTTAGGCAAGATAGAAAATACCGCCAAGTATGGAGGCATATAAATACTGGAATTTAAAGAGAAAATGGGGGACGGTATGACCTCGGTGAAGGCAAAATGGTGCTTCACATTTCCAGTTCAATTGAAACAAAGACCCTTCTTTGGAGGAAATGTGGTGGAAAGGTATATAAGGCCCCAATTTCAGGGATAGTAACCTGCATGCCAGCCAAAATAAAATTATAAGTACTTCACATAGCACTTATCTGTCAATAGATACCCAGCTTAAATGCTAGATGATGAAGAGATGTCTTTACCCAGAAATTCTAGGTTCCTAAAGTTCTCCAGTTGCACTTCCTTATACAACTCCTTTTGAAAAGGCTCCAGCCTCTTCCACTCTCCTCGGGTAAAGTTCACAGCCACATCCTTGAATGTCATGGATTCCTAGAACATCCAAACATAATCCCTTTGCATTAGATTATCCTCCAAATAGACCCCAAGGATTCAGAGAAATGATCAGGAAATAAAGTAATGCTTTTGATAGCATTAAAGCTTTTACAAATTCCAAAGCAACCTATAGAACAGCTATTATATCACTAGCTAAGTGATACAGAACAAGGCCATGATGCAAACTGTGCCTCTACCACTCACGCCCTGGTGTGAAATGCTGTACAAGGACAGTGTGGAAGGTTTAACATTGAACAAGTTCACCCCAAAACACTGATTTCTAGGATTAAGGGAAATATATTAAATCAAGGGTACAATTTACATTCCCAAACCATAAATTCATAAAACTAATGTAAGTTAACCACAGGTAGTAATCACACACATAAGAGTACTGTCAGCAACAACACTCAAAATTTTAATATCCAGTTGGCTAAACATAGCAGTTATTATCTATCACAATCAAAAAGAATCTGTCTTCGATAACATATACTTGCTCTTGCGATTTCTCAGTAATTACAAACAAGCATACTGGCTAATTAGAATACACTTTCTTTTTTTCTTTTTCTTTTTAGGTAGTGGGGCTGGGGATTGAATCTGGGACCTTGCATACAGGAAGCCAATATTCAACTACAGAGCTGAATCAGCTACCCTGGGGTGGTTTTTTCATTTGTTCAGTCCAGGGACTGAACCCAGGACTTCCCATGTGGGAAGGAGGTGCTTGACCGCTTGAGCCACATCTGCTCCCCTAGAATATTCTTTTTTTTTTTCCAAAGATTTTACTTATTCTCCCCTGTTCCCCGCCCCCCCCCCCCCCATTGTCTGCTCTCTGTACCCATTCGCTGTGTGTTCTTCTGTGTCCGCTTGTATTCTTGTCGGCAGCACCAGGAATCTGTCTCTTTTTGTTGCAGGATCTTGCTGAGTCAGCTCTCTATGTGTGCAGCACCACTCTTGGGCGGGATGTGCTTCTTTTGCGTGGGGCAGCTCTCCTTGCAGGGCGTACTCCTTGCGTGTGGGGCTCCCCTATGCAGGCGACACTCCCGCATGGCATGGCACTCCTTGCATGCATCAGCACTGTGCATGGGCCAGTTCACCACACAGGTCAGGAGGCCCTGGGTTTGAACCCTGGACCTCCCATATAGTAGGCGGATGCTCCATCAGCTGAGCCAAATCCGCTTCCCAGAATATACTTTCTATAACATCTTTTTCTGCATGGCATTTTGAGAGGCAGCAGAGAGGCTATTAACACTTGCATTAGTTTCTCATGGTGCTGTAAAAAATTACAACCTAGATGGCTTGTAACAATAGAAACTTACTTTCTCACAGTTCTAGAGGGTGGAAGTCCAACATTAAGGAGATAGGCCACACTTCCTTTGGGGGCCCTGGGTAAAATCTGCTCTTTGCCTCTTCTAGCTTCTAGTGGCTGCCAGCATTCCCTGGGCTTGCTTGGTTTGTGACATCACTTCATTCTCTGCCTCCGTCTTCACAAGACCTTCACCTCTGAGTGTGTGTGTCTAAGCTCCCTCTGCCTCTCTTCTGTAAGGATACTTGTGATGGCATTTATGGTCCGCCAAGATAATCCAGGATCATTTCCTCTAATCAAAATCTTTAATCACACCTTCAAAGACCCTTTCTCCAAATACAGTAATATTGCAGCGATTAGGATGTGGCCATATTTTGGGGAGTCATTATCAGCTTACCACAGTACTATTTTTATCCACCATTATGATTATTTTTTCTAACTGGCAATTATTGGTATATAGGAAATGTATTGATTTATAACCAGCTGCTTTTCTCAACTATTATGAATTTCAGTACTTATTCAGCGGATTCTGAGGTTTTCCAAATAGACAATAGTATCTGAAAATAATATGCATCTGCCTTTTATACCAATACTTATGTCTTGTTTCTTATGTTATTGGCTAGAACATTCACAGAATTCTAACAGCAGTGAGATTAGACATCCTTATCTTTTTACTGACACTGACATTGTGAGGACTGCTTTTGATTTTCTGACATTAATCAGCTGGAGATATTCTTTGTCTTATTAAGGAAGTATAATTCCATTTCCACCTGTGTTTATCAGGAATAACGGTTAAATTTTAGTGAATAATTTTATTATTAGAGTCAGACTTCTGAAACATTCTGGAACTGAATTTGAAAAACAGAATGTGAAGAATGAAGTTGAAAGGGAGACTAGTTTTATTATTTGGTATCATTCTACCACTCACTAGGAGCTCAAAAAGAATTCACTAAAGGATGAAAACCAGTGGAAGGGAACTTACCCGGGGCTCGGCATTTGGAAGAACAGCAACCATTTTATCTTCTTCTGGGTTCCCCTCTTGGGAAGTGGCAGAGTCTTGAGAGCATGGTTCTAGAAAATGGGCAAAAAAAATCTTTCAAGTCATTTCCTCAAACTAGATATCTTTAAATATGTCTCATGCTCCTTTAGAGAAAAAGGTCAGAAGAAATGGAAGAAAGTTTCCCTTCCCCACAAAAATCTTTTCAATGCTTAAGCTCACAAAAACTCACCTTTTCTTCATTCCATACACCGTTTTAATGTATTTAATTTGCTCAATAAGGATTTTAAATTATATTTATACATTTATAAGGTGTATTAAAGTAGAAGGGCACATTTTTTTCAAGCAGTCATACATTTTCTTCATAGTCCTGGCACAGCGCCTTGAACAAGAAACAACTAAAATCATTTCCTGAAACAAAGCATTATGCCAGTCTCATTATTGGCTCCATCCCTGGGGCCACCTGTGGATTTCAAAAGACAGAAATTGCGAATCTGAACATATGAACTAAATGCACTAAGTGCCCCGTGATTTCAACAGCTCTTCTTGTATTAAAGTAAAACTATTTTTAAAAAACATACTCTACCTTCTTCTGAAAAGAATTTTAGGCAGCTTTCTTGATTAGATAATCAATAAAAACGAAGAATTAGAACGATGTACTCAAAGAGAAAAGAAGGATTATTTTAAAGAAACCCTCCCACATTGCAGAATACTAGAGGGCTCAATTTACCAACTTCTCAATTGCAGGGACCTCTAAACAGAGGCCCTACCTTGGAAAAGCAGGATGTTCCAGTAACAGACAAGTTGGGGAGGAGAGGGTCAGGACGTAAACACCACCTCCCTATCTCTCTCAGTCTTCTTTGTAGACTACAGATTGTTATACCAATATATTTTGAGCCCTACAGTAAATATGCTAAATTTTTTTTGCAACAAATATAGCACATTAGCATTTTTATAAGTTAAATGACATTCCCTCAAAGGGCTAGCTACTTTAGAAGTCTTTTTTTTTTTAAGATTTATTTATTTACATTTATTTCTCTCCCTTTTCCCCCGCCCCCAATTGCCAAGTCTGCGTCCCTAAAAGTCTTTACATCAATACTTTATCATGATTTTAGAAATATGTTCATGGGAAGTGGACTTGGCCCAATGGATAGCGTGTCTGCCTACCACATGGGATCAAACCCCGGGCCTCCTTGACCCGTGTGCAGGCTGGCCCATGCACAGTGCTGATACGTGCAAGGAGTGCCGTGCCCCGCAGGAGTGTCCCCCGCATAGGGGACCCCTACATGCAAGGAGTGTGCCCCGTAAGGAGAGCCACCCAGCGCGAAAGAAAGTGCAACCTGCCCAGGAGTGGCAGCGCATACACACAGCTGACACAGCAGGATGACGCAACATAGATTCCCAGTGCCGCTGATAAGGACAGAAGTGGACAGGGGAGAACACGCAGTGAATGGACACAGAGAACAGACAACTGGAGGGAGGGGGGAAGGGGAGAGAAATTTTTTTAAAAGTTCTAATTCAGCTTAATTTTTATGCATTTATGTATAATTTATAATGTAATTCTAAAAAGATGAATATAATTCAGCTGTTGACCCCCTTGAAGGCCCTAGAATTCACATCCAATAGGGCATTCATAATCACATGTGGTCAATTGTTTAAATTTAATTACAGATCAGTTCTTTATTTGTGCTAACCACATTTCAAGTGCTTAACTTGAAGTCCAAAACAGTGCAGAGTACATTTCTGTCATCGCAGAAAGTTCTAGTGAGCAACCCTACTCCGGAAATGTGCTAGCGCACACAGTGGACCTAGAAGTGGACCTTGAGGCCTGGACTGGGTGATATGCTCAAGACTCCAAACGTCTCAACAGATGACTTCTTTATCTCCTAAGAGCCCCTTTTACTTGAGAGGGAAGAAAAAGAAAATATTTATTGTGCATCCACCATGTATTATACCTTCAAAACGAAACTATCGAGAAAATGGTATCCCCTTTAAACTGATTTTTAAAAAATCATATTGTGAGAGGTTACGGAGCTTGCCCAAGACCACACAGTAAACAGCAGAGCTGATTCAAGCTCAGTCCTGGCTGCAAAAACTTAGACTTCTCTGAAGCAGTAAATTACTTTCTTTAGGGGAGGTTACTTTCATACCTTGAGATCTCTCCCACTTCCTCCCCCCAACTAAAAATCTCACCTTCCTTTTCTTCAAGATCTTGGGTCAAATCCTCTATTAGGGTCACCACCTCCTCACTATTCTCAGGATGTTGGGACTTCACCCAAATCCTGACCTCCCCAGGCAAAATAGTCAGGAATTGCTCAAACACCAAAAGCTCTAAAATCTGTTCTTTCGTGTGAATGTCTGGCCTCAGCCACTGAGTGCAGAGCTCCCAGAGCTGAGTCAGGGCTTTTCTGGGTCCATCCTCTTCTGAGTAATGAAACCACCTGAACCTCTGTCTTAAAGATTCTGGGTCAGTAGCATCTCCGCTTAAGATAGTTTCTTGCTCCCCAGGAGTCTCCATTCTTAGGACCTTGTTTTGTTCACTTGAAGCCACAGTTTGAGGGTCTGAGAAGATGGCCATCATCTTGTTCAAAGGAACTACAGCTTGCAGTGTGTATCACCAACAGGAATCTAGTCTTCTTTAGACTCTATCTGAATAGCAGTACAGTCCACCAATAGGCACTATGGGCAACAAAACATAAAAGTCAATTTAAGGGCTCCACGGATTCAGTTTATGGTCTTGCAGGAACTGTCAAGAGATACAAGACAATAAGACAGACAATTATTGTTAATCTTAACAATTTGGTTCTTGGTTTGGTTCAGATATATAAGCACATGCACACATTCTCAGAGACCTAGAATAGCCCTACCAAAGTACTAGAAAAGATGATTTACTTTGTGGGTCAAAAGGCAAGGAGTTACTTAACGGTAATTAATTAAATACCCTTCAAAGAAATCGCTGCTTCAGTTTAGATATATGCCTCATAAGGAAAAGATGGCGGAAAAGGCTCATTGTTACAAGGGGATCCAGGCACAAACCTATATAACAACTCCTGCCTTCTTTCTGTGAATGTAAAACATTTCTCACCAGTTGCCTAATTCATAAGCCTCATCTATTTGACTCTCAAGTCTCCCTTCCTCCTTACTTCTCACATAATAAGTAACAAAGTCCTGGACATTTTATTTCCTAAGTACCTCTCCATGTAATCCCTACTGAAACTGCCTAAGTACAAGCTACTAACCTTCAATACAGTCTCTACACTGTAGTCCAAGAACTCCTTATAATGTGCAAAATATGATCCTATCCCTCGCCCTGTTATACCTCTTCACCGACACCCCTCCTATTTCATGCGTCAAAGGCAGAGGTTTGCATGGCAATCTAGAGACCCAGCCTGGATGACTTCACTACTCTGAGCTCTAGCTACCCCCAAATGGTTGACACTGCAGTCAGAGAAATCGCTCCCCCTTCCCAGACACTATCTCCTTCCATTCTTGCACCTGAGTCAGCTGCTCTCCTATCAAACTCTTACTCATTCTTTAAAACTTGACTCCTTTCAACCGTCAACTCTTCTGTGAAGCATCCTCTGATGCTCCTTGAGTTCCTTTGCACAGAGCCTGCCCGGTATTGCATGAATTTATTCATTCTACAAATAACTGGGCATCTACAATGAGGTGAGAACTGGTCACTGCTGGCACAGGCAAGGACAGGTCGGACATGGTCCCTATATGTACAGAGCTTTCAGGAAATGGCAAGAGGCTAGGAAGCAGCCAGTGAGACGCACAGTCTCCTCTTACTGCAATTATCATACCAGTAATTACCCTACTCCGAGTACAGAGCCCGGTACACACCACACATGATGTTATGTATTCCTCTGTCAAAAACTGGGCTCCTGCCATGTACCTAGGGCTGTGCTGGGCACCCGGGAGTCCGCGGTTACTATGATACTCTTCTCGGTCCCTACGGAGCTTACAACAGAGATGGATGAAAATATGACGCAGGCAAAGTTTCTCAACGTGGGAGATATTCTGTCCCACACGGGGGCATCCAGCAGTGCCTGGAGGCATTCTGAGCTGTCACGACTGGGGGAAGAGGGGATGCTGCTAACCTTTTCTGAGCAGAGCCCAGGGATGCTGCTAATCATACTACACTGCACAGGGCACACGCCCACACGCACTACACACACACACGCACACACAACAAGGAATTATCGGTCCCAAAATGTCAGCAGTGCCGAAGGTGAGACACCCTGAACGCAGGGAAGGGATGGAGGAGAGCTGACGGCTCCTTTACTCAGCAGTACCCGCCTCGCACAGCAGCAGCCGCAGCCGCCTGGCACGGCGAGGCCGATCGGCTGCACTGGACCTCCGCCCCGCCCCGGGTGCACCCTCGGAGCCTGCGGCCGGACCGCGGCCCCAAAACTGGGAGCCTAGGACAACCAATACCTGCGCCAGGATCCACAGCCAGCACTAACGCCACGGCAGCGAGCTTCCAGAAGCAGGTCCCGCAGCCGCTGCGCGCGCAAGCCAGCCGAGACACTGCGCCTGCGCAGGGCTGCGGGACTACGATTCCCGGGATGCGTTCGTCCCGCTTTCCGAAAGTCCTGTGCTTTCCATAGGCTCCTACCCCAGCCTGTTGCGCATGGTCTCTGGGAAGCTCCTGGTGGGCTCGACTGCAGAATTATTGCTGCGCCAGAGGCCTAGAGGCCTAGAAGCTTCTCAGGTTTTCAGAACACAAGGTTCTGTCTCCTTGGTAACTTGAAACCCTCGCCTATCACCTCCTGCATACCCCTCCCAGAAATCCGAGGAGGAAAAATCCACCTCAGAAGGCTGTTAGCGATATAGTCAATGGAAGCCGTAATTAATGGAACAACTTGAATTAAAACAAATGTTAATCTTATGATTTCTGCACTTGCTACCATGGTGCAAACTTCCATCAACCCTCGCCTTGGATTATTGCAAGAAGTTCCTGCGTTTTATTGCAAGAGGTTCCTAGTGTCTATTCTCTACACCCCAGCAAGAATGGTGTTTTAAAAACATCATAGCGTGTGTCCTTCCTCTGCTTGAAACCCGGCACAGGCTTCACCTTTCACTCAGTGAAATCCTGAGTCTTCACAGTGCTCTAAAAAAAACCAACGTGCTCTGGCCACCCATAATCTCGCCACCCTCTTACCCACTCACTGCTCCAGTCACACCGGCTTCCTTCCTTTCACTCCTACCAGCCTGGCCCTTCTGGCAAAGAAGCTTCTCTTTCAGGTAGCCATATGACTCACTCCTATCCTCCAGATCTCAAGGATGCTCACCCACCTTTCTATTTGAATTTAATCCCAACATCCCCCACCTCATTCCTGTTTCTATGAGATACCATGTACTTTTCTCATTTATTACTTACTGTCTGTCTACTGCACTAGAATATCAATTCCACAATGATAAGGAGTTTTGTCTGGTTTGTTCACTTTTGTATCTCCAGCCCCGAGAACAGCATTTGATTCAATAGGTAATAGTACGAATGAGCACTTGTATGAAATTACAGTGGACACGGGGGAAAAGTGCTGAGGAACTAAGAACAGATTGTATGAAGGGTGCTGAAAACTGTATGACTCTTGGAGGGGTGGAGTAGGAAGAGAAAGGCCTTACAGACTGAAAGAGCAGGATGAGTCAAGGCCCTGGGCCTTTATGGGAATAGTAAACTCCACTAAATGAACCATAGGGTTCATCGCACTGGTAGGGCAGTTGAGGACTTTGGGCTGCCCAGGTCTGAGTACATATACTTGGGCTTTGCCCATCTCTTCCTGGCTGGCCAAAGATGGAAGGGATGTTAGGGAGAAGGCAGTGGAATATGAAGTGCCTATTGGCTCATTATCCTAACTGGGCAAGTGTCTTCATTTCCTAGGGCTGCTGTAACAAAGTGTCACAAGTAGATGGCTTAAAATATCTTACAGAAATTGAAACCCAGGGAGGGGAAGGGACTTGCCCAAGGTCACCTATCTGGTAAATTGGCAGCTGACCAGCTCTGAGCAGAACCCTTTTGGGAGGAGGGAGAATGTCTTTCCCCATCTCTAGTGAGAGGAGGGCAGCTTAGGACTCCTATCAAAAGTCCAGGACAAGTGTTTTAAAAGTTGTTGTTTAAGTGCCAAATTCTGTCCAAAAGAAATTATTACAGGTGAAAGAGAGGAATTCCTTGATTGTAGCCCAGACAGGGATACTCCCATCACCCCACCATCCCAGGCAGCCTTTGAGGTTATCTCCTTATGTCCTGCTTGGAGGCCCCTGAGCTCCATCGGTCTGAGTTGCCTCAAAGACATCAAGTCCTTGCCTCTTGGTGCCTCGGGCCCAGACTCAGCCATGTTCTAAGGATCTGGAAGCCTGTGGAGGCAGTGATTTCCTCTCTGGAAGAGCAGACCATCTCCTAAAAAGAAACAAAAACCCTCCAGCCTGACTCTCAGGAGCACAGGGGGTAGTATCTTCCAGAAAGTAAAAGAAAAGAAAGAAAGAAATAGAAAGCAAGCAAGGTAGCAAAGATCCACTAGAGAGAAAGAGGATGAAGATACAGGCAAAGGAATATTCAATAGAGTGGGAACCCTGTGAAACTAGGAGCGAATAGGATCCAAAGTCAGAGTCAGGGTTCAGTGTTCCTTGTAAGGTGTTGGAGGCAAGGAAGGGTGCAAGGGAGAGTGTAGATGCACATAGGATGTCACTGGTGGTATCTAACAGATTCTGCTGAGATCATCTACTGAGACCCCAGCAGTAGGGCGGTAGGGATGGGACCTGAAGCCTGATGAGATTAGATTAGGTTTGAGATAGCTCCTGGGGAGAATATGAGCTGAGGAGCAAAGCAATGGAAGATTTCCCTGCAATGTTAAGAGCCCATTTGAAGTTGGAGACATCCAGCGCATGTCCACATCAATGTGTACATTGATTGATGTGGTGGTTTGGAGCTATGTACTCCAGAAAACATGTTTTTACACCTAATCCATTATTGTGAGTATGAACTCCTATAAATAGGACCTTTTAATGAGGTTACTCCAGTTAACATGTGACCCAACTGACTCAGGATGGGTCTTAGTCCTAAACTGGGAACTAGGGAAAAGCTAAGAAGATGGATTTGAGATATATTGAGTTTAGGGAACATCAATTATTTATTATTGGGAAGCAGATTTGGCTCAACTGATAGAGCATCCACCTATCACATGAGAGGTCCAGGGTTCAAAGCCAGGGCCTCCTGACCTGTGTGGTGAGCTGGCCCACGTGCAGTGCTGATGTACACAAGGAGTGCTGTGCCATGTGGGGGTGTCCCCCGCATAGGGGAGCCCCATGCATAAAGAGTATGCCCCATAAGAAGAGCTGCCCCACATGAAAAAAAGCGCAGCCTGCTCAGGAGTGGCACTACACACACGGAGAGCTGACGCAGAAGGATGATGCAACAAAAAATAGACACAGATTCCTGGTGCTGCTGACAAGATGCAAGCAGACACAGAAGAATACAGTGAATGGATAGAGAGAGCAGACAATGGGGTAAAGGGGTAGGGGGGAAAGGGAGAGAAATTAATTTTTTAAAAAAATCTTAAACAGAAATTATTTATTATCTTCTCCCTTTACCACCCACTGACTTTCAAAAATAGCAGAGGTGCCTTATAATATGAAATGTATTCGGAAGACTCCTTAAAGCTAAGTTGTAAAGCAGATAGGAACACGCCCAGCTGAGATCAAAGCAAACATGAACATGTCTAGGTCAGCAAGGACATCACCTGTGACTAAGTAAGGTTGACACATGCAGAAAATCATTTGGCCACATTATGGTCTGCCCTTGTCTCTTGTCCCCACAGTGGGGCTATTGGGGGAGGACTGTCAAGAAACCAGTCAGCTTTGAGATGGGAACGGACTTCTGGGTCATTGGGCCATACAGAAGACACAGGGAAATCAGGGATATCCTGAGCACCCAGCATATTTTATGGGAGCCCAGCTTTTGTATTCATAGACCTTAAAGAATTGTTTAATTCCAAACCTCACCCAGAGAGATACATTTGGTCCCTGCCTGGATTAGCTCTGGAACTGGATGGGGCACAGGAGCTCGAGGGAAAAGGGATATTATCAGAAAGCAAAAATAACTGCTGGCAGTCAGTTTGAATTTACCCCAGGCTCAGAATTGCTTTGTCTCTTTTAAAACTTTAATGCCCTTGAGAAGAGGTGTGGTCTCCCATCCCTGTGCTCTAGGTGAACGGTTCAGTGGTTTGAACTCCTGCTTCCTATGTAGGAGGTCCGGGTTTCAACATTCCTGGGTTCTAAAGCCCATGCTTCTGTGTGTTCCTTCCAGGCAAACCCAACCTCTCACAAACACCCTCCAAACCCTCCATTGAGCCCTGTGGCATTTCTTTAGGTTTTTCAGATTCTTCAGAATGGGACTTCTAGGAAACAAACTGACTTTGGTCTCAGTAATTTTGATGAATTGCTGTGCTAAAGAAAATCTATTTATCTCTTACTTTGCCTGGCCAAAGACCAGTTCTCTACTTAGTTGAAAAGCAGAAAGAAAAAAGGGGAGTAATGGGGAAACCAATATTATATATACTTCCTTACAAGTTTGCCTTACACTGACGAATTTCACCCAGGACTCTGCCTCTTGGCATATTTTCATCTGCTACCAAATTTATAGAGGTCACCTGATGACTGAATCAATAAATAAAGGAGAAACAAATTTAACTTAGCAATTAAATTTTTTTTTCAAATTCTACTCAATTTATTCATTTTTTAAAAAACATTACATTCAAAAAATATGAGGTCCCCATTCACCCCCACTGCCCCCACCCCACCACTCCCCCCACGGTAACACTCTCCCCCATCATCATGACACATCCATTGCATCTGGTGAGTACATCTCTGGGCATCGCTGCACCCCATGTCCCGTGTTCCACACCATAGCCCACACTCTCCCACGTTCCATCCAGTGGGCCATGGGAGGACATACAGTGTCCGGCAATTGTCCCTGGAGCACCACCCAGGACAACTCCAAGTCCTGAAAATGCCTCCACATCTCATCTTTTCCTCCTATTCCCCGCACCCAGCAGCCACCATGGCCACTTTTAGCAATTAAATTTTTGTTTTGTGATAATTCCTTGGGAGTGTACGCTCATCAATGTTAAGTATTGGATGTGGTTATAAGCAAGCCTTTTATTTTAGTTTTAAAATAAATCATTCATTTTGAAAATTCCAGTCCTGCAGAAAAGTAGAAAGAATAATATAGGAACACTCAAAAGTTCTTCACCTGGATTTGCCAGTCAGTAGCATTTTGTAATATTTGTTCTGTCTGCCTGTCTCTATGTGTGTGTCTCTCTCAAGGCACACACATAAACACATTTTTTTTTTAATTGAAACATTTGCAAGTAGTTTTCTGACATCATGACATTAATCTCCCCCTAAACTTTTCAACTTGTATTGTCTAAGAACAAGGACATTCTCTAACATAAGCAAAATGTTATTATCACATCCAAGGCATTTAAAATTGATACATTATCCAATAAACAGTCACATTCAAATTTCTCAAGTTTCCTTAAAAAGGTCTTCAGAGTTGCTTTTCCCTTTTTTTTTTAAAAAGATTTATTTATTTCTCTTCTCTTACCCCCCACCCCGGTTGTCTGTTCTCTGTGTCTTTTTGCTGTGTCTTCTTTGTCTGCTTCTGTTGTTGTCAGCGGCACAGGAATCTGTGTTTCTTTTTGTTGCAGTCATCTTGTGTCAACTCTCCTTGTGGGTGGTGCCATTCTTAGGCGGGCTGCACTTACTTTCGCGCTGGGCGGCTCTCCTTATGGGGCGCACTCCTTGTGTGTGGGGCTCCCCTACGCAGGGGATACCCCTGCGTGGCAGGGCACTCCTTGCACGTATCAGCACTGTGCGTGGGCAAGGAGGCCCAAGGTTTGAACCAAGGACCTCCCATGTGGTAGACGGACACCCGAACCGCTGGGCCAAGTCTGCTTCCCCATAGATGTTTTTCCCTTATGCTCCAAATTCAATTAAGGATTTGTTGTCATATCTCTTTAGTCACCTTTAATCAAAAAGAGCCCTTGACACATACCCACACAGGTTTTTGTGTTTTTTGTTTTTTTTTCCTTTCATTAATTGGCATTTTAAAGAGTCCAAGCTAATCCCAGCTAATTGCCTTGTGAAATGTATCTCAAACTAGTTTGTCTGATTATTTCTTCATGATTAGAGTCAGGTTAAATAATTTGGCAAGAATACTTCAAGGTGATGTATATTTCCCATTATATGCATCAAGAGGCATATAGTCCATTATGGAAGATACTAAATCAGATCATTTGGCTAAGGTAATATTCTTCTTCTTTGTAGATAATAATCTGAAGGTGATATTTTGAGGTCATTTTAATATCCCAGCTCCCTAATCTAATGGTTTTTAGTAGCCAATGATGTTCTTCCTCTGAATCAATTACTACATTGGAGATTGTAAAATAATATTTTTTGTATTCCTATCATTCCTTATATAAATTAGTATCTGTCATTTTTCTGTTTAAAAAAAAGAGCTTTACCTTCAGTTCTTTCATTTTTTAGTTTCATTATGGATTCTTGAATTCTTTTTTAAAAATTTAATGTTATAATTAATTTAACATAATTATTCTTTTTAATACTAAAAAATTGTTCCAAGGTTGGCTAGTGGGAGCCCCTTAAAGGTTCCTTCATTCTGACACATTGTCTTTGGTCTCTAGGCACTCTCTGCTCTCCCTCTCCTCTCCTTGATCTGCTCTAGATTCATTCCTTTATTCCAGACCTGATTCCTATTGATGGGAAATGCTGTTTAGAAACAAGCCCTTTAAATATCATATAAATAAGTAATCCATTTAAGAAGTTACCTTGGAGAGATAAAAAACACCAACCTGCAGGATGAATAATAAAAGAAAAATCTCCTCATGTTTTGCCAGTTGTTACTTGTGCCTTGGGATAAAATTTCCAGTAAGACCATGATACAAGCATAGAAGGTCTCTAGTTCAGATCTTACGGAGATGAAAGGCACAATGAAAAAAAAAAGTTATTTTATTATTTTTGGGTTTTGTTGTTTAATTTTTATTTTACTATTGTTATTTTTTTGTTGTTGGTCTTGTTCTTGGGGAGGTTTTGGGCTACAGAAGGGTTACAGCTGTGGTAGGGAAGGGTCACTGGTCCAGGATGTCAGTGGTGGGGGGATGTGCATGGGGGGGGTACACCTGGGGCATGCCTCTGTGGAGTGTTCATGAGGTCATGGAGTGGAGACCCACGGAATACTGAATTTCCATACTGGTGAGTCCTGAAACATTCTCTCATGCAGTGGTGAGTATCTCTGGAGTACATGGGCAGTGCCTAGCCAAGAAGGATGGACCAATACAACAGGCTCTTGATACTGATGCTTGTACTTACGAACCTTGTTCTTGTGAAATTGAAACTTGGCCTTGTAATATATATTACCTAAGAGTTACCTCCTGAGGGCCTCCTTGTTGCTCAAACGTGGCCTCTTTCCAAGCCAAACTCAGCATATAAATCCATTTCCTTCCCCCTGACATTAGACATGACTCCCAGGGATAAACCTCCCTGGCACTGAGGGATTAAGACCATGCATTTGGAGAAAGACCTAGACCTAAAGGGGGAAGTAGTAAATGCAAGTGAGTTTTTATGGCTAAGAGATTCAAAGGGAGTCAGGAGGTCATTCCAGAGGTTATGCTTATGCACATCTCAGGAGGTTCTCACTGTCTGTCACAGTAAACAGTACCTCAGATAGGGGTGCTCCTGGAGATCTAGAGACATCTAGATGCTATAGGCAGGGCAGACAACTCCAGGGAATCAGCACCCCATCAGTGGGCCTTACCTTGGAATAAATGATAACCTATCTCCCCCATTTATACTTTTCCTACACATGGCTCTTCTATCCCATTTATTTGAACCTAAAATTAGCACTATACTCACTAAATATATGTTCCAGAGACTTAAATCTTCCAGCTGTTCATATTCTGGGTAAGCCCTGAATCTCAACAGAGTGGTAGCCAAAACTTACTCTTCAGGTCATCAGACTCACCCAGGACAGCTAACAAAAGGATGGTGATGGACAATGCCCAACCCGAGAAGCAGAGAGTATCTTCAACTACAAGCAAGACAGTTCCATCCATCTGCCACATAGGATCTAAGCTCCCTCTCAATTGGAAGCAGAGTTGGACATCGCCATCCCAAAATCTTCAAGAACAAACATAAGGGAGGAATGCAACTATGGATTAAAGTAGATTTATTATTATTCTAGTAATGGAAGACTTTGCAATACTGATATAAAGACAGTGGTCACCAGAGGTAGCAAGGGGAGGGAAAGGGAACAATAGGTGTAATATGGGGTATTTTTGAGATATTGGAACCATTCTGCATGATATTACAATGACGGATCCAGTCATTATATATTTTGTCAAAACCTATAAAAGTGTGTGGTGCAAAGTATAAAACATAATGTGATCTATAGTCCATGGTGAGTAGCAATGATTCATATGTTTTCAGCAATTGTAACAAATGTACCACACTAATGAAAGATGCTGTTAATGGGAGAAAGTGTGGGAGGGGGTGGGGTATATGGAAGTCCCCTATATTTTTGGTGTAACATTTAGATACTCTAAAGCGCCTTTAAAAATAAAAAATAAAAATTATTAAATAAAAGTCTCAGGGAGTAGATTGGCTCAAGCCATTGAGCACCTGCTTCCCACATGGGAAGGTCCTGGGTTTAGTTCCCAGTGCTTCCTAAAAACAACAACAACAAACACCAAGCAACAAGCAAAACAAATGAAGAAACCAACTCAGGGGAGCCAGTGTAGCCCAGTGATTGAGCATTGGCTTCCCACATGCAAGGTACCGGGTTTAATCCCTGCCCCAGTACCTTAAAAAAAAAAGTCTCTAGCTCAAACAATTAAGAAGGAAAGTGATGTGCTGTGGAAATTTTTAGATGATTCTTCTAGTCTTGACAAACCTGTGATCCTGAAGATGTAGCAAAGAATTTTTTTGAAGTAAACTATTTTTTTTAATTGTATAATTTATATATATCGAAATGCTCAGATTTTGAGTGTACCACTCAGTAGGGTTTTTTAAAAAAAATTTAGATACAATTTACAAACCATGCGAGTCCCTTTTTAAACTGTACAATACAGTGATTTTAAGTGCAGCAAAGAATTTAAATGAAATTATTTCCTGATATGTATCCAAATGAATATATTATTTTTATACCTGACTTAACTACTTAACTATACAAAAAATACATATTAGCTAATTTATCTATATCCCAAATAATTTATATACTTGGCAGGCATCTTTCCACTGGAAAAGTGGAGTATTATCTAGTATTTGGAGTCTCTTTTTATTTAACATGTGCTATAGTTTGTTAATAATCATAATTATATCGTAGTATATGCAGAAAATATTTTCCTTCTATTTATCACTTTTTTTCCTTTGTTGAACTGAAGATTTAAATTTTCAACTAACAATTTTTTTCAGTTTCCTTTTCAGCCTCTGAGTTTAAGTCTGGTTGAGGAAGGCCTTTACTACCCCTCTTCTTGTTTATAAAGATAGTCATCTAAATTATATCTAATATTTTTAATATTTTGTTTTTTAAATTAAGCTCTTTTAGCCCTCTAGAATTTATTTTGGCAAACAGTGCCATGGAGGGCTCTTTCTTGAATTTTTTTCTGATGATCTAAAATAATTCCAATGTTATCGTTCATTTGGATTGCAAAATACATGAGTCTATTTCTGGGCAACTTTTTTCTCTTCCATTGACTTATTTTCAATTCTTAGGGTTATATTGCACTTGTTAAATTACTATTGCTTTTACAAATGTTTATGTAACTGAAGAATAAGTTCATTCCCACTCACCCCACAATTCTTTTTGTTCCTTTTTATATACGTAAAGCTTTTTAAATTCAAATTAATTTCAGACCTGAAGAAAAATTAAAGAAAAGTCCCAAAGAATTCCCATATTCATTTCACCTATTCCCCAGTGTTAACATTTAATCACATTTGCTTTATCATTCTTCCCCACCTACACACACACACTTGCACATAAGTAATTTTGTTAATTTTTCTCAGCCACACACATTATTAGAAAAATGTAACACATTCCATTGACAAAGTCATGGGGAAGCCATACATTGCTATGGGTATGCAAATGGGAACATTCCTTTTAGAAAGAAATTTGGGGGAAGTGGACATGGCTCAACTGATAGAGCGTCTGCCTACTATATGGAGGGTCCAGGGTTTAACACCCAGGGCCTCCTGACCTGTGTGGTGAGCTGGCCCCCACGCAGTGTTGCTGGGCTCAAGGAGTGCCGTGCCACAAAGGGGTGCCCCAGCATAGGGATGTCCCATGCACAAGAGGTATGACCCACAAGGAGAGCAGCCCCATGTGAAAAAAGTGCAGCCCGTCCAGGAGTGGTGCCACACACATGGAGAGCTGACACAGCAAGATGACACAACAAAAAAGAGATACAGTTTCCAGGTGCTGCCTGACAATGCAAGCAGATGCGGAAGAATACACAGTGAATGGATATGGAGAGCAGACAATGGGGGGTGGGGGGGAAGGGGAGAGAAGTAAAGTAAATAAATAAATACATAAATAAAAGATAGAAATTTGGCAGTATCTATCAAAACTATATATGCTTTTACCTTTTGACTCAACAATACCACTTCAAGGAATTTACATTGAATATACACCTCTAACAACATGAAAATGTATAAGGTTATTTATTGCAGTACTGTGTACACTTGCAAACTGTTTCAAGCAACCTAAATGCCCAAGAGAGCAAATGTATAAACTATGGTATGGTGAAACAATGGAATACTATGCAGCTATTTCTAATAGCAAGGAATAAGAAGCAACCCAGGGTGGCGGACTTGGCCCAGTGGTTAGGGCATCCGTCTACCACATGGGAGGTCCGCGGTTCAAACCCCAGGCCTCCTTGACCCCTGTGGAGCTGGCCCATGCTCAGTGCTGATGTGTGCAAGGAGTGCCGTTCCACACAGGTGTGTCCCCCGTATAGGGGAGCCCCACGCGCAAGGAGTGTGCCTGGTAAGGAGAGCCGCCTAGTGTGAAAGAAAGTGCAGCCTGCCTAAGAATGGCACCACCCACACAGACAGCTGACACAACAAGATGATGCAACAAGAAAAGAGACACAGATTCCAATGTTGCTGACAATAACAGAAGTGGACAAAGAAACAAGACACAGCAAACAGACACAGAGAACAGACACCTGGGGTGGGGTGAGAAATAAATAAATAAATCTTTAAAAAAAAAAAAGAAGCAACCCAAATGCTGGATAAATTGTGGTGTATTTATACAATGGAATTCTATATAGCAGTGAAAATGCATGAACTATAGTCATATACAGCTACTTGGAGAAATCTCAAGAATATTATGATGGGAAACGGACTTTGGCCCAGTGGTTAGGGCATCCGTCTACCACATGGGAGGTCCGCGGTTCAAACCCGGCCTCCTTGACCCGTGTGGAGCTGGCCCATGCGCAGTGCTGATGCGCGCAAGGAGTGCCGTGCCACGCAAGGGTGTCCCCCGCGTGGGGGAGCCCCACACACAAGGAGTGCGCCCGTGAGGAAAGCCGCCCAGCGTGAAAAGAAAGAGCAGCCTGCCCAGGAATGGCGCCGCCCACACTTCCCGTGCCGCTGACGACAACAGAAGCCGACAAAGAAACAAGACGCAGCAAATAGACACCAAGAACAGACAACCAGGGGAGGGGGGGAAATTAAATAAATAAATAAATCTTTAAAAAAAAAAAAAAAAAAGAATATTATGAGGAGTACAAAGAGCAAGTCCCTGAAAAATATATACAGTGCCACTCCAATTTGATTAAAATTAAAAACACAAAACTAAACAATACAAAAATAAGCAGATAATCACAAAATTCTATAGAGTGGTTGCCTCTGAGTGGGGCAGGAAAGGCATCATGTGGAAAAGACACAGGGACTTCGAAAGTAGTATAAACCTCCAAGTTCATGTCATTGGAACAAAACAGTCTCTTCAACAAGTGGTGCTGGGAGCACTGGATATACATCACCTAAAGAATGAGAGAACCCCAATCTCACCTCCTATACAAAAATCAACTGAAAATGGATCAAAGACCTAAATATAAAAACCAGGACCATAAGACTCTTAGAAGATAATGTAGGGAAACATCTTCATCTTGTCTTGTCTCTTAAATCTTACATCCAAATCTTGAGCAATGAAAGGAAAAATAGATGAATAGGACCTCCTTAAAATTAAACACTTTTGCACCTCAAAGGACTTTGTCAAAAGGGTGAAAAGGCAGCTGACTCAATGGGAGAAAATATTTGGCAATCACATGTTTGAAAATCACATATCTGATAAGGGTTCAATATCCATGGTATATAAAGAACTGCTACATGGGAAGCGGACTTGGCCCAGTAGTTAGGACGTCTGTCTGCCATATGGGAGGTCCGCAGTTCAAACCCTGGACCTCCTTGACCCGTGGGCAGCTGGCCCATGTGCAGTGCTGATGCGCGCAAGGAGTGCCCTGCCACGCAGGGGAGACCCACGTGCAAGGAGTGTGCCCCGTAAGGAGAGCCGCCCAGTGGGAAAGAAAGTGCAGCCTGCCCAGGAAAGGCACCGCGCACACGGAGAACTGACGCAGCAAGGTGATGCAACTAAAAGAGACACAGATTCCTGTGCCATTGACACCAACATCAGCGGACAAAGAAGACAATGCAGCAAATAGACACAGAAAACAGACAACCGGGGCAGGGGGAGAGGGGGGGAGAGAAATAAATAAATAAATCTAAAAAAAAAAAAAAAAAGAACTGCTACAACTCAACAATAAAAACATAAACAACCTGATTTAAAAACGGGCAAAAGACTTGAATAGACATTCCAAAGAAGAAATACAGAGGGCAAAAATACACATGAAAAGATGTTCAACATCACTAGTAATTTGGGAAATGCAAATTAAAGCTACGAGATATCATCTCACACCAATTAGAAGGCCCACTGTTAAAAAGACCAAAACCTGTAAATGTTGGAGAGGCTGTGAAGAGATAGGAACGCTTATTCAGTGTTGGTGGGAATGTCGAATGGCACAGCCACCGTGGAAGACTGTACAGCAGTTCATAAGGAAGTTGAATATAGACTTGCCATGTGACCTGGCAATACCACTACTGGTTATATAAACCCAGAAGAACTGAGAGCAGTGACATGAACAGACATTTTCACACTAATGTTCATAGTGGTGTTATTCACAATTGCCAAAAGTTGGAAACAACCCAGGTATCCTTCAACCAATGAATGGATAAACAAATTGTGGTGTATATATACGATGGAATATTATTCGGCTGTAAGAAGAAATGAAGTTGTGAAACATGACAACATGGATGAACCTGGAGGACATTATGTTGAGTGAAGCAAGCCAGACACAAAACACAAGACAGATACTATATGATGGCCCTATTATGAACTAAATATGTTGTGTAAATTCTTGGAGTTAATAACTAGAGTATAGAATGAGGTTAGAGAATGAAAAACTGTGATTTAATCTGTGCAGAACTGGTAAAAAGGTTGTTCATAAATCTTTGGAAAGGAATAGAAATGCTGAAAGCACATTGTAGTGCTTGTAACTAGCAGAACTATTATATGGGTCTTACAGTGGTTGAAAGGGAAAGTCTAAGGACATGTATTAATATAATGCTAGAAGGAAAGCTAAAAAAAGTAACATGGGACTGTATAGCATAGCAAAACCTCATGTGAAATATGAGTATGGGTAATATTGCATATATAAGATTGTTTTTCTTCTAAACAGAATAAATATTCATGAATGTTACAAGATGTTAATATCAGGCAAAAATACAAACAAAGCAAACTATGGACAGCAGTATACAGTAATATATTCATAATCTTCCATTAAGGGTTAAAAAAAAAGAAAATATGCTAAGTGAAAGAAACTAGACAAAGGTACTACATATTGATTGACTCCATCTATAAAAAATATAAATACAAATGAATTATCGAGACGGAAACAGAATAGCAGTTATGTACTTCAGGGGAAGCATAGAGAGATTGAGATGTGATTATTAAGGGGTAGAGGGTTTTTTTGGTCTATTTTATTATTATTATTATTATTGGAGTAATGAAAGCACTCTAAGAAATCATTGAAATGATGAATGCAAAACTCTGATTATACCAAATACCATTTGATTGTACACTTTGGATGGATTGTATAATTTACGAATATGTATCAATAAAATTAATTTTTAAGAAGTAGCAGGAATATTCTATTTCTTAAAATGGGTAGTGAGTAGGTAGGAATTCTTTTTTTAAAAAAAGATTTATTTTTATTTATTTCTATCCCCTTCCCCGCCACCCCACCCCCAGCCCCAGTTGTTTGCTCTCTGTGTCCATTTGCTGTGTGTTCTTCTGTGTCTGCTTCTATTCTTGTTAGCAACTCTGGAAATCTGTGTCTCTTTTTGTTGCCTTATCTTGCTGTCTCAGCTCTCCATGTGTGCGGTGCCATTCATGGGCAGGCTGCACTTTCTTTCACGCTAGGCGGCTCTCCTTATGGGGCGTACTCCTTGCGTGTGGGGCTCCCCTATGTGGGGGACACCCCTGCGTGGCACGGCATTCTTGCACGCATCAGCACCGCACGTGGGCCAGCTCATCACACTGGTCAAGGAGGCCCTGGGTTTGAACCATGGACCTCTCATGCGGTAGGCAGATGCTCTGTTGAGCCAAGTCCGCTTCCCAAGTTAGGAGTTCTTGATGTTATTTTTGTTTTTATTTAGTTTATGAATGTTCTTTTGTAACTACTCAATTTTTGGCTTTAAAAAAGTACAAAAGCAGAGCAGGTATAGCTCAGTGGTTGAGCTCCTGCTTTGCACATAGGAGGTCCCAAGTTCAACCCCATGCACCTCAAAAAAAAAAAAAGTGTGGGAAGCAGGATCAGGTAGAGACAGTGAGGAGTATTATAATTGAAAGAAGGGTTTTTTTTTAAAGGATGAGGAACCTGAATATGTATATAGGAAAAATGGAAGGAGTTAGGACAGAAAAAGAAATAGCAAGCAGATACTAGTAAGTACAATCTCCGAGGAGGTGGGAACAAAGGCCTGGAGAAAATTTGTCTTAGAAAAGAGAAAGATTCTTTCAATCACAATACAATTAGATGTAGTGAGTATAGTGAGAGAGAAATATTTAGAAGCAATTTTGTGGGGGAAATTCATGTTGTGTAACCACTATCCCTGATCATTTGCTGAGAACAATGCTCTGGGCTGGAGAAATGGGGACATTGGAAAAGTTTAGAATAGTTACTGTGGGTTTTGGGATAGGAAGGTAGCAAGAGATGAACAAGAAACAATGGGATGTTGGAACAATGTAAGGGCTAGCAAAGGTTAAATTGGCTGAATTTTTTTTTTTTTTAGATTTTTTATTTTTATTTCTCTCCTCTTTCCCTCCCACCCCCCATTATCTGCTCTCTTGTGTCCATTCGCTCTGTGTTCTTCTCTGTCAGCTTGCATTCTCAGCGGTGCCAGGAATCTGTCCCTTTTTGTTGTGTCATCTTGCTGCTTCAGCTCTCCCTGTGTGTGGTGCCACTCCTATGTGGGCTGCACTTTTTTTTTTCATGTGGGGTGCAGTCCTTGTGCATGGGTCTCCCCTACACTGGGGATGCCCCTCCATGGCACGGCACTCCTTGAGCATGGCAGCACTGCACGTGGGCCAGCTCACCACATGGGCCAGGAGGCCCTGGGTTTGAACCCTGGACCTCCTATATGGTAGGTGGATGCTCTGTCAGTTGAGCCACATCTGCTTCCCATAATGAACACCTTTTAAAAAAAACTTTTTCCTTGTGCCAGGTACTGTGCTAAGTGGTGGTGCAAAAACGAACTCTATAGAAAACCCACAACCTTCCCTTAACACACATCCACACCCCCATACCCCCAATCCCTTCTATGATAATACTGTTTTTAAAATGTGCTCAGAGTTCTAGAAGCAGTTCCCTACTCCCCTGAGTGCTGCTCATCTAGACTAGGTTTCATTTGGCAGTAAAATCAAACCAGGTTATAATTGACTACTCCGGAGAAATTGGGAGTCCTTCCCCCATTCACCAAGGAAAAAAATATTTGAGGAAACCTTGCAGTCAGACTCACATGCCTGTATTCTTTGTTTACTCTCAAACATGTAAACCCATCCAGGGATCCATACATTGCTGAGCTCCTGTCCCCATACAGAGATCCAATTCTGACCAGGGCTCTTTTCACACAATATTTGTCCTTCTGTGTCTTTCTTATTTCACACAATATGATGTCTTCAAGGTTCATCCGTGTTGTAGGATGTATCAGCACTTCATTTCTTTTTATGGCTGAGTAATATTCCATTGTATGCATATACCGTATTTTGTTTATTCATCCATCTGTTGATGAAACTTGAGTTGTTTCCACCATTTGGCTACTATGAACAAAGCTACTGTGAACACTGGTGTACAAATATCTGTTCAGGTCCCAGTTTTCAATTCTTTTGGATATATACCTAGAAGTGGAACTAGAGAGCCAGATTTTCGAAGACAAGGAAATGTGATAAAACTCATTGATCCTGAGGATATAGGGAAGTTTGTTGTCATTCATGTAATGGTATTTCAGAGCATCAAGTGAAAATGTGATTTCTCTTATATGAAATATTTAGAATAAGCAAATTTGTAAGGACAGAATGCAGAATAGTTGTTAACAGGGACTGCCGGGGGAAGGGGGGGATTGAGGAGTTATTGGTATGAGTTTCTGTTTGGGATGATGTATATGATCTGGAAATAGATAGGGGTGTATTAGTCAGCCAAAAGGGTGCTGATGCAAAATACCAGAACTCGGTTGGTTTTTAAGAAGAGTATTTATTTGGGGTAGGAGCTTACAGATACCAGGCCATAAGCATAAGTTACTTCCCTCACCAGTCTATTTTCATGTATTGGAGTAAGACTGCTGCTGACATCTGTGAGGGTTCGGGCTTCCTGGGTTCGTCCCTTCCAGGGTCTTTCTTCTCTCTGGGTTCTGAGTTCCTTTCCTCCCATGGCTTGCTTCTGCCTGGCCTCAGGGTTCCTCTCTTCCTGGGGCTGACTTCTCTTTCCTCTGTAAGCATACTTCCTGGGGCTCCAGCTTAATGTTTCAGCATCAAATTCCAACATCAAAACTCCAACATGAAAAACCCTCAACTCTGTGCTTTGTCATGCCTTTCATGCACCCTAATCATAACTCAATCACAGCCAGGTACAGATGAGATTACAAGCATAATCCAATATCTATTTTTGGAATTCATAACCATATCAAACTGCTACAAGGGGTGAATGCTACACATCATTGTCTATGTACTTAATGTCACAGAATTGTACACATACAAACACACACAGACAAATCTGGCTCTCCTGCTAGGAAAATGCTTCCGTGACTCCCACAACTCACATACTTCCATATCTGGAAGTACTGCTGCTCCTGAACTGTCACTCACTCCCCTTTGCTGTGTTGCTTTGAGAGTCATGCCATTTGGATATACCCTTTCTTATTCCTTCTCGTTGTTGTTGTCCACTAACTTCCTGAGATTGCCCTTTCATTCAATGAAAACTTTGTACCCGGCTCACAATTTTCTGCTCCATTCCAAGTAGACTTAAGAAAATATTGAGGGATTTTTTAAAAGGGCTGATATGATAGGATATATATGTGAAAAAAGAATGCAGGGAAGTGAATTTGGGTCAATGGCTAGAGCATCTGCCTACCCCATGGGAGGTCCAAGGTTCACACCCAGAGCCTCCTGACCCATGTGGTGAAACTGGCCCATGTGCAGTGCTGATGTGTGCAAGGAGCGCTGTGCTATACAGGGGTGTTCCCCGAATAGGGGAGCCCCATGCCCCATAAGGAGAGCCGCCCCACACGAAAAAAAGTACAGCCTGCCCAGGAGTGGTGCCGCACACACAGAGAGCTGATGCAGCAAGATGATGCAACAAAAAGAGACACAGAATCCTGGTGCTGCTGACAAGAATCCAGGTGGACATAGAAGAACACCCAGCGAATGGACAAAGAAAGCAGACAACTGGGGGAGTGGGGAAGGGGAGAAAAATAAATAAATGAATAAATACATCTTTAAAAAAAAGAATGCAGTTGTCACAGTGTCGAAAGAATTGATATTCGGATGATTGAATGGATCAGAATAAATCTGGAAGCAGGAAGACCAGTGAGGAGGCTACTGCCCTAGTCTAGGTGTATGATGATGAGAGCCTTGATTAAAGCAAGGCATGGAGACTAGCAACGTAGTAGAGCCATCTTAAGGGGACTTAGTATTTGCTAATTAGATTAGGGGGTTATGGTAGCTATTTTTGTCTTATTCAACTTTCCCATGTCCTTTCTTCTATTTACAGCCCAATATCCTAATTCAGGGTGGGCATGTGATATAAACCAGGTCATTCAACTCTCCTTTTTCAGGATTTTAATCCTGATGCTATGGAAGAAATGAAAACTTCTGTTGTGTTTAGACCCATATCTGGGATGATTTTTATTTCTACAACTCTGGAAGAGCATTTGTCAAAAAGGTCTTGGTATAACCAACAGACCCACACAGTATATAGTGAATGTATAGCATAAATGAGAAAATTCAAAACTCAAAACAGGAGCCTCTTGCTCCTTTTTAGAAAATGTGAAAGAAGCTATAATCAGGATAGAAAGAAGGAGAACATTATATTTTTGAAACTTAAACTTGACCTTTGCCCTTATGGCTAGTCTCTTATTCATTGTGCTCCTATAATCACCAGAATGTAAATTTTTTTCTAATCATCTCTTTCTTCTGTTTTTGAGGTATTTCAGAGATTTCAGCATTTCTTTTGTTGTTGAGACCCACAGAGGATTTTGCATTCCCAAGGAATTTATGTCAACAGGATTATTTATCTCTCATTCAATATTATTGTGACCTATGGTTTCTTTTAATTTGAACAAATATTGACCAGAAGTTTTTATTCTACACGATCCAGAAATGAAAGGCTATTGTTGCTGAGTCATCTGATTGTGGTCCCCTGGGAATGATCTTCAAAGTTCTTTTGCAGAGATCCTGGGAGCTGCCAGGTCCCTGCCCTTCATGAAGCCATTTTATTGTATTTTCCTTTGTTTCTGTGAATTTTCCTTTGTTCCTTCTACAAATCCTTTTGTGCTTACTTTAGTTGGTTTCTGTTCTAGGAACCTGAGAAACTAAGAGTTACCACTCAGGGACATTTGGAGGTAGCGAATAAAGGTGAGGAAGAGGGTGGAATTATAGGCTATTCCTGTCTCTGTTTGGTCAGTTGTATTTCCTAGCCACATACTTGGAGGGGAACAGGAAGCAGGTTTGAGAAGGAAGATAAATTCAGGTGGGGATACATTCAGTTTGAAGCACAAGTGGGACATTTATGTGGAGATGTCCAGGAGACTTAACTAGAGAGAGAAATTAAGGAGTCATTTGGTAATTAAAGATGAGGGAATGGGGGAACTAATGTAGCACAAATCGTTGAGCACCTGCTTCTCATATGAGGTCACAAGTTCATTCCCTGATACCTCCTTACAAAAAAGATGAGGGAATGGAAATTGCAAAGAAATGGCAGGTATATTGAGAAGTGAGTTCGCTTGCAGCTGAAACCAAGGAAACACTAACTTTAAAGGAGCGGGCAGAGAAAGAGAAGGCAGTGACAATAAGTAGAAAAAAATTAGAAGAAAGTGATGTGTGGAAAACCAATAAAGGGGATTTTTTTCCTCTGAATGTATTATTTATTTATTTGTTTGTTTATTAAAGAAGTTGTGAGCACACAAAACAATCATGCATAATTTGCAGAATTCCCATACATCATCCTTACACCAACACCTTACATTGTTGTGGAACATTTGTTACAGATCATGAAAGAACATCATCAGACTATTACCACTAACAATGGTTGGTTGCATACATTTGTTGTATTTTTTCCATACACTCCCTATTATTAACGCAATGTATTAGTATTGTACATTTGTTGTAGTTCATGAGAGAATACTCTCATATTTGTACTGTTAATCCCAGTCCATAATCTACCTCATGGTTCACTGTGTTATACAGTCCCATGCCTGTACTTTTATCCAAAGCGTATACTCAGTGGTTCTCACTTTCATTACAGAGTTCTGCATTCATCACCCCAGTAAACCTTTGAATGTTTTCCTTAGCCCAAAAGAAAAAATCCCATACCCCCCCATTATTGACCATTAGCATTGATATAGTACCGTCTTTGACAATGATGCAAGAATATTACAATATTGTTTACAATAGTCCATTAGTTACATTAGATATATTTTTCCCATGCATCACTTTATTCTTGCCACCTTAAAATAGTGATGTACATTTGTTCTAGTTCACAGAAGAACATTTTGTATTTGTATTATTAACCACAGTCCTCACCCACCTCTGGTTTCACTATGTTATTCATTCCATAGATTATTCTTTAACTTTCTTTCAACTGACACTTACATCCCTAGACTACCTCTTTCAGCCACAATTCTGTTTATAAACCAGTCATGTTAGTTTTACTTGCTAAAATGTGTTAACATCAGCACTATTCATTTCCACACTTTTATAGTCAAGCAAATTGAAAATTCTACCTACATTAAGCATCTGTACCCTTCTCAGTCCTCGTCCTATTGCCTAGTAACCTATAGTCTAGGTTTTAACTCACGTGTTTATTCTTCATATTTAGTTCATATTAGTAAGACCATATAATATTTGTCCTTTTGTGTCTGGCTTATTTCACTTAGCATAATGTCTTCAAAGTTCATTCACGTTATCATGTGTGTCCCAATTTCATTTCTTCTTACAGCAGCAGCGTATTCCATCATATGTATATACCACATTTTGTTTATCCATTCATTTGTTGATGGACACTTGGGTTGTTTCCATCTTTTGGTAATTGTGAATAAATGTCACTATGAACATCATTGTGCAAATGTCTGTTAGCAAAAAGAGGGGAATTTTGAAAGACAGGATGGAGTCAATAGTGCAATTAAGGTTAGGACTAAACAGTGTCCACAGTTCTTGAAGTTGGTTGATACTCATATGATTAGTTGCAGGGAAGTCCAAGGGCTGAAGAAAGAATAAAGGTGCAGGTTGACTGTTAAGAACAGAAGCAGAGGGACAAGGTGGGCTATTTTTTAAGGAGAGAATGTGGACAGAAGAATGGATAAGAAGAAAGAGAGGAGCACTGAAGGTACAATGTTCTGGAGCAGGGATCCCCTGGGAGTATGAGATTTTCTTAGAGGTACATGGGCATGGAGAGTATTAAGAGAATTGATTTTAAATCATCTTTATTCTTTCTTCCAATAGATTTGCTTAACACCATCCCTGAGATCAAGGTGTCCTCTTTCATAATGGCCCTCCTCTCACTTTACAAAAGCAAGCCAGAGGGAAGCGTATTTGGCCCAACGGATAGGGCATTTACCTACCACACGGGAGGGGCAAGGTTCAAACCCAGGGCCTCCTGACCCATTTGATGAGCTGGCCCATGCGCAGTGCTGATGCGCGCAAGGGGTGCCGTGCCACGCAGGGGTGTCAGCTGCATAGGGGAGCCCCATGCACAAGGAGTGCCCCCCATAAGGAGAGCTGCCCTGCGTGAAAAAAGTGCAGCCTACCCAGGAATGGTGGCCCACACATGGAGAGCTGACTCAGCAAGATGACGCAGCAAAACGAGACACAGATTCTGCGTGCTGCTGACAAGAATACAAGTAGACACAGAAGAACACATAGTGAATGGACACAGAGAGTAGAGAACTGGGGCGGGGAAGGAGAGAGAAATAAATAAATAAAAAATCTTCTGAAAAAAAGAACTTGTTCATGTATCTTTTTAATGGATGTTGGCAGGTAAAAAAAATCAATGTTTTTTTTTTTAAAGAAACACTCAAATTCCTATAGATATATTTAAAAGAGTGATAGAAGGGTCTTTATTTTTAAATGCTGATATTTACGATAGAATTTGTTGTCAAAATTTCTCCCTTTCAATTATTTAAGTTTATGAGAAAAATTTTTAGATGCCAACCTTACAGTGCATGAAAGGATTCCACTGTTTCTCAAAATTCTTATAGGGGAGCATAAGCCAAAAACTTTGAAGTCATGGCTCTAAAAGAAGGCAGAGAAAGGATCCAGTTCACCATTATATGGAGGAGTTTCTAAAAAGGAGAAGGTGGTCTTATCCTCTGATGCCATAAGAATGGACAGTGTAGTTTGATATTGGACCAGGTCAGCTTTTTTCCTTTTTCCAACATTTGAGGGAATTGGAAGTGGGTGGAGCAGAGGGGTTTGCCCAGGTTCAGAATTGATTGGGAATGTCTGTGAGGTAAAAACTCAGCGGAAAAGAAAGACTTAAAGGTGCTAGTGAGAATTTATTGCCATTTCTGGGTTTAGGCTAAGAAACCTGTGAGACTAGGAAAGGACAGATAAACCATACAGCAGCTGAAGCACTGGAGGTGATGATGATATTGGAATCTAAAATGCACATTAAAGCCATAGGGGGGATGTGGATGTGGCTCAAGCGATTGTACTCCTGCCTTACACATGGAAGGTCCTGGGTTCAGTTCCTGATGCCTCCTGGAGAAGATGAAGCAAGTCAGTGAGCTGGTGCGATGGGCAAGCACTGCAAACTGAAGCAACAAGCTGATGCAAACAAGATGACACAAGGAGACACAGAGTAAAGACAATGAGAGACACAGAAAAGCAGGGAGCTGAGGTTGCTCAAGTGATTTAGTACCTCTCTCCCACATGGGAGTTCTCAAGGTTTGGTTCCCAGTACCTCCTAAAGAGAAGACAAGCACACAGTGAGCACAAACAATGAGGGGATGGGGGATAAATAAATAAATCTTAAAAAAAAATGTCATTGGGAAGCGGATTTGGCCCAACAGATAGGGCGTCCGTCTACCACATGGGAGGTCCGTGGTTTAAACCCTGGGCCTCCTTGACCCCTGTGGAGCTGGCCCATGAGAAGTGCTGATGCGTGCAAGGAATGCCCTGCCACGCAGGGGTGTCCCCCGCGTAGGGGGACCCCACGTGCAAGCAGTGCACCCCATAAGGAGAGCCACCCGGCACAAAAGACAGTGCAGCCTGCCCAAGAATGGTGCTGCACACATGGAGAGCTGACACAGCAAGATGAGGCAACAAAAAGAAACACAGATTCCCGGTGCTGCTGATAAGGATAGAAGAGGTCACAGAAGAACACACAGTGAATGGACAGAAAGCGCAGACACCTGGGGGGGGCGGGAAGGGGAGAGAAATTTAAAAAAAAAAATCCTAAAAAAAAAAAGCCATTGGGAAGCGGATTTGGCCCAACAGATAGGGTGTCCGCTTACCACATGGGAGGTCCCAAGGTTCAAACCTAGGGCCTCCTGACCCTTGTGATGAGCTGGCCCATGCACAGTGCTGATGCACGCAAGAAGTGCCCTGGGGTGTCCCCCGCGTAGGGGAGCCCCACACGCAAGAAGTGCTCCCCATAAGGAGAGCCGTGAGAGCGAAAAAAAAAAAAAGCAGCCTCTCCAGGAATGGCGCCACACACGCGCAGAACTGATGCAGCAAGATGATGCAACAAAAAGAGACACAGATTCTGGGTGCCGCTGACAAGAATACAAGTGGGACACAGAAGAACACACAGTGAATGGGACACAGAGAGCAGACAACTGGGGGGGGAAGGGGAGAGGAAAAAAAATGCCATAGGAATTTGAGAGTAGAAGAGTGAAAGGACTTTATATGGTGGTGTCTTAGTTTCCTGGCCACTAAGACAAATAATAAACAGAGAGTTGGCTTAACAACAGAAATTTGTTGGCGCATGGTTTTGAAGCTTGAAGTCCAAAATTGAGGCATCAGCAAGGCTATTATTTCCCCAAGAAAACCGTGGGGTTCTATGGCTGGCTGCCAGCCATCCTTGGGTCCTTGGGTTTTCTGTTGCATGGCAATGCACATGGTCCTTCTCTCTCTTCCAAGTTCCATTGACCTCCAGTTTCTTCTCCTATGTGTGGCTTTCTGGTCATAAAATCTTCAGTATTAGGATTAAGGTCCCATTTCCTCTGTTTGGGCCATAACTTAACTAAAAATAACATCTTTAAAAGGTCGTATTTATAATGGGCTCACACCCACAGGAATGAACTAAGAATGTCTTTTTCTGGGGTACATAACTGAACCTACAACAGGTGGTTAGAGACCAAAGTTTCTAAGTTTGACTTTTTTTAAAAGAAAGTTGAATGTTTTGAGCCAATATAGTCTTACATTCAGTGAAGTATCTTTAATAAATAACTGACCAAAAAGAGCAAAGATGAAGATTATTAGCATTGTGGAATATGTTGGCAGATTGGACTGAGTCCCTTATTTTTTCAGCAACCAAAACAAATATTGTATGCTTTAGTTTGCTAAGCTGCCAATGGCAAGAGACCACAAATGGGTTAGCTTTTACAATGTGGATTTCTTAGCATGTAAGATTATGGTGCTGAGGCAGTTGAAATGTCCAAATCAAGGTACCATCAGGTGATTCTTTCTCCCTGAAGACCAGCTGCTAACTATCCTGGACTCCTCTGTTGCCTGCCAAGGTACATGGCAGTGACCGCTGGTCCTCTCCCTTCTCTCTTGGATTTTGTTGCTTTCAACTTCTTGGCTCTATGGCTTTCAATCTGCCTCTGTGTATTTCTCTCCGTTTACAAAGGCTTCTAGTAAGAGGATTAAGACCCACCCTGGGCCAGGCCTTACTGAAGTAACTTAATCAAAAAGTTCCCACCCACAATAGGTTTAAACCCAAAGGAATGGATTAACTCAAAAAACATAATTTTCTGTCGTCCACCCAGCTTCAAACTGTCACACTGTGTAAGAATTATTTGTATATAGGTTTGTCTTGTCTGGAACCCTTTGGATCATTGACTCATTTGGGATAACTCAGTTTTCTAGATGGTTTATCATTGATTCTTTTAAGCATCAAAAATTGCTTATTCTAACCAATTCTACCAGTCCCTATTTCTTTGTTTTTTGATACTGATATACTAGACAAAATTTTATTATTTCTTGGTGTCAGGATTAGCATCATGGACATTAGTTATTCAGGTGAAATGATTTCAAGGCCTATTGGGGTAAGTGGTGCTTTTTGTACTTTATAAGTGCCTGCAGAATGCTGTTATTTGAGTTTTTGTAGCTTCTTTTCACAGATTTTCTGCGGCTTCATTTGTTTTCAGGGTGTCTGTTTAGTGCTTCTGTCATCTGTTTACCTTCTGTCATCTACCTGTTTAATGCTAGAAACAAGACTACATGGGGAGTGGTTGTAGCTCAGTGGTTGAGCACCTGCTTCCCACTTACAAGGTCCCATGTTCAATCCCAGTACCTCCTAAAAAAAATTATATACCATATGCATTTAGTGTGACTAGGGCCTTCTTGAGGAGAAAGTGGGATTTCTAAGAGTAAAAGACATACATTTTATTTAATGGATTTTGTGTTATCTTATTTTGGCTTCTCAATGGTCTCTTTATGACCCCTTACCTCCCCTCATCACAGTGCCCTTGTGTGTGTGTGTATATATAAATAAATACATATATATATTTACAAGGGGGTGTGGGGTGTGGGGGAACATTATATTTTTTAATGTAACACTTGAAGTATGTATCTTTTAAAAAAAGACAATTAAAAAAAATTATTTATCCCCCTCTATTATTTGCACTTGCTGTCTGCTGTGCCTGTTCATTGTGTGCTCATCATTTTTTTTTTTAAGTGGGTGGCGCCTGATTGCTTGAGCCACCTCCACTAACTATATTTTTGAAAGTTGATTTAATATTCTAGATAGGAAGTATTTCAAGATAGCTATTCAAAGCTAAAGTGTTTATATCAACATGAAGTCATTTAGTGGGAAAAACAAACTATAGGTAGTTGGAAGGGAGGAGAAATTATGAAAAAACTTAAGAACTTTAAGTACTAGTGATTAAAAGTATTGTAAACTTCGATAAACTATTGTATTAAATGGGATGCTAAAAGCCTCTTTTTCTGCCTAACAATTCCATGTCTATGTATAGAAATGTGTGAACACATGGAGAGATATTTATAAGCATGTTTTGCAGTGGCATTGTTTGTAATACTAAAAAATATTTAAACAATCTAAATGCTCATCAATAGAATGGTTAAATAAATTTTATGTATTTATTATAGTCATTTAAAGGAATGAGATAATTCTGTACATGCTGATCACAGTGGTTAAGAATGCAGACTCTAGATCTAGTTGGTTTGTGTTTACATCCCAGATCCACCATTTACTAGTTTGTGGCTCTTTGGATATGTTCTTCAATCATCTTGTCTTGATTTCCTCATCTATAAAATTACCAGAAACATCCCTACTTCATAGGATTGTCGTGAGAATTTAAATGAGCTCATCCATGTCAAACAATTAGAATAGTGCCTGGCACATAATAAATGCACAATTAGTATTAGCTATTATAATTACTGATATTGAAGGGTGCCTGTGACATCCTATTTGTGAAAAGATAAAGTCCCATAATACTAAGTGTGGAATTTGATTTTTGTCAGAACAACAAAAAAGTCTGTGTGTGCACACATACATACATGTGATTTGCACATATGGGAATCTTGGAATTTCTATATAGGAGGAATTTACAAGTTGCTAACTGAATTTATCTGGATATTAAAATTGCCTAATAGTTATTTTATGCAGATTATTTATTTATTTGAGATGGCTTTGGAGGGATCCATTTGAAGCTATGGGGTGTCAAAATCTCCCCAAACCAGTCCTTGGTGCAGCCACTTTATATGTTCATAGAAATGGTCAGGAAAAATTATAAACAGGAATTATTTCTGGAGAGGGGGATGAGGGGACTGTGGACATGCAGACTGGAAGGATTTTTAATTAATTTTTAAATTTAACACTTTGGTATTGTTTATAAATAGTTCACAGCACATTTCTTTAATAGTTAAAATCAAACAAGAGACAAAAGCTCCACCAAAAAAAAAAGGGATTGGCTAATATAATGTACCCTGTAGCCATTAACGAGAATGGGTGGTGATGGTATAGTTTGCTGAATTCACTTGAAAGAATGTTCATGGAGGAAAATCTCTGTTACAGCACTTTATCCTGAACATGAAGTCCCCTCTCTATCAAAGAGGTATACGGGGACTGCATATATATGTGTGCAGAGAAAACATTTTGGGGGATGTGCACTAAACAGTCGTTTTCTCTGGGAAGTGGGATGGTGGGGGATGGGAAGGACTTTCACTTTTAATTTCATAATATTTTGTATCACTTTCATTTCTTTTTACAAATATCACACATAATTTCTATAATAAAAACAATAATGAAAATAAGAGTGTCTTTAATGTAGTGTGAATACCTCGTACTTGCCTGTTACATCTTGAATGACATACATTCATATGTCAAGGCATTACTGAGGGCTTTACAGATTTCTGCTTTAAGGAATAAATGACATTCCAGTCCATTTTAAATATTGATTTCTTCGTCTTATAAACAAAAATGGTACCTGATTGTGTTACTAAATTGTAAGAGTACAGCAAAAAAACAAACAAGAGTTCAGCAATTACATCACCCCTTAATTCGATTTCAATTTTTTTTTTTTTAAGATTTGGAGGTTATTTCTTTTTTTTTTTTTTTAAAGATTTATTTTTTATTTATTTAATTCCCCTCCCCTCCCCCGGTTGTCTGCGATTTCAATTTAACATTGCACGTTTTCATGTATATGACTTCTCGGACAAACTGAAGGCATAAAGTAAAAGTCGGTATATTGAAAAGAAACCACTCTGGTTACCAAAAAAGGAACGTAGACGTTGGAATAAAAAATTATTTCACAGCTCATATAAACATATGCATTCGAATTTGAACTTTAAAAATCTTGGCTCATTTAACTTTGGTCGGGCTCCCGGGTGATCTGCCTTCAGTTGGTAGTCCTCCCAGTTTCCGACAGCATCCGAAGTCTACACCTTTTCACTGATCTCTCTAAGTGGGAAAAGAGCCCACTGTGGGGCTACCCGAGCCGGCTCCGCGGCCGTTTGCGCCGCCGGGGCTCGCTCGGGACTGAGTCAGTGGCGGGGCCGAGAAGTTCGGCGGGAGGCGCAGGGCGGGGCTTCCTCTCGCTGACTCCGAACCCGGCTCTACTTTTCCGAGTCCACGTCTCTTCCTTTGGACAGGCGTGTTTCTTTAGGTCGGGACCAGCCAACGTGACAGCCACAAACCTTTAAAAAGGCAGCTTCAGCCCCGCCTCGAGGCTCTCCCCCGGCCGGACCAGCCAGGCCAGCTCGGTCAAGCCCCGCACGGACTGTGGCGCACTCCCCGGGCCGGGCCTGTGAAATCCTCGCTTCTCGGCCCCCGGCTCGCGGCGCACAGCGCAGCATCCCCGGCATGGAGACCGGCTCGGACTCAGGTCAGAGGCCCGCGCGTCCGCCCCGCACCCGGCTGGCTGCAGGCTTGCGCCGGGCGCGGCGGGGCGACTAGGCCGGGCGGCCCGCGCAGGCCGCCGCGTGTCGGGTCCCGCGCGCGGGGCTGGCGGCGGCAGGTGGGCAGGACGAGCCGCGAGCGAGCGAGCGAGCGAGGGCGGGCGGGCGCGCGAGGGCCCCGGCGGGGGGGCCGCTGGGAGGATGGCTCAGCTCTTTCTAAATATAAAACCAGCGTGAGCCGGGTGAGCGCGGCGCGGCGCCGCAGAGCCGCCGTGCGGGCCGGGCGCCGGGGCGCACCAGGGCTCGGCCGCACAGACGGCGGCGGCGGCTCTGCAGAGGCGCGAGGCTGCGGGAGCGCCCGAGTCGCGGGCTCGCGGGGGACGGCGAGAGCGACGCGTGCGGCAAGCAGGACGCAGGCGGCGGCGAGCGGGCCTCGCGGGTGCAGCGCGGTCGGCGCCCAGCGCCCGGAGACGGCTCCCGGCCTCTGCCACACCGCGAGCGGCGAGCCCCCCGCGCCGCCGGCCCGCGCCCTCCCCCCCCCGGCCCCTCCCTCTCTCGCGGGTGCAACATGGCTGCGGCCGCCGCCTCCGCCTCCCAGGACGAGCTGAGTAAGTGCCACGGCCGTGCCCGCGGCCGCGAGCCGGGACCCGGGCCGCGCGGGGCCGGCGGGCTGCGGCTGGGGCCGGGCCGGAAGGCCGGGCCGCGCTGCAGCCCTCGAGATGCGGGGAGGGCGGGCGGCGGCCGCGCTGTGCGGGGGGCTGGGGCGCTCCGGCCTGGCGGGCGGGCGGGCGGGGCGCGGGACGCCGCCGCCCGGCGCTTGTAGGCCTCAGGTTTGCACCGTCACGTTGCGAAATTGAAACCGGAGCCCCGGGCGGAGCCACCTTTGCCCGCGATCCGCCCTGGCCTGCGGGGGAGGGGGCCGCAGTTAGCCCAGCCTCCTGCCCGCGGCTCTGGGGTGGCGGGCAGTGTCCGCCCGTCCCGTCTGACCCCGCTGTGGCTCCCGGTCCCGGCTCTTGGTCGAGTTCTAAAAAAATGGAGCTTTCGGAAAGGGGGAGGAGGTGCCTTCCTGTGACACCTTAGAAACCAGATGAGAGGTCAAGAATAGGCGGTGACCCCCAGGTGGAGCAGGAAGGGCAGGCAGGGGGCGGAGAGGGTCGCGGCGCTAACCGGAGGAGAAACCTCGGGGTGACAACGCTTTTAGAAAGGAGAGTCAGTGTAGACCCCACCATAAACGTTTCAGTTTTCCAGGGGACGGCGATCCGTGTTTGGGGAGAGCGGTGGTCACCCTGAATCCCAGGCCGCCCCGCCCGCCTCGATGCTTTGTGGGAAGTGTAGTCACAAGCTCCGCAGGCCCACGCTGGAGGTCACAAAAATTGCATTTTCATGGGACGAATAAGGTAGTTTCTTGTTGAATTTGGGGCGGTTAGTTGAAATGCTTTAGGTTATTGGAGCCTCCGGCCCACCTCCCCCATTGCTGCCCTTCAGTCTGTGACAAAAATAAGAAAGCAGTTCTTTGGGGATGATGTTTTCTATGGAATGCAGCATGGCGAGAGGTCACCAGCTTTGTGACGTTTCTGTTGTCACAGCCCCTTCTCAATTTCCATGTGAAAGTGGTTAGAAACATAATTTATGTTTCTTTAGTGGTTGGCAGTTTAAAGCTACTTCAATGCACATGATCTCATGTTTTGCCCTTGTAACCTTGTGAGGCAGGTAGGAATTATCTTGTTTTAAAGAGGAGGTAGGTTGGAGACACTGCGTACCTTCCTGTTTTGACACAGAACTGGTAGAGCGAGAGTAGCGTTTGTTCTTTTCTAACTGAAATGAACATCTGGTGTGATCACGGTCAGAATGGAGCCCCAGGTCAGTTTGAGTAGACAAGGTGTCCTGATGTGGTTAGAGATAGATATGGGCCTCAGAGTTGAATGCTCCGCTCTCAGTTCCAAGCAGCCTCATAGTGGCCAGAGCATCTTCTGGGAAGTTCAGTTCCCTGATTTTTTCATTTGGCAGGCTGCATGATATCTACATTCCTGTTGGAACAGTAAACACATTAAACTCTGTGAAGTACCCATAGGACTGGGAAGACAAAACCAGTGGAAGAATTGGATATCCTTCTGAAGTGGCTGGAGTATTTGCCTGGTGGAGTGTGCCCCTCCCTGTATGTCAAAGTACCACTTAAGTGACTGGTGGCACTTCTGGTTAAGGGATTTACTGGCTTGAGCTACTGGAAAAGTTAGCAGGGATTAAATACTTAGCAGTTGGTTCCTTGGAATAACTTAACTCAACATCACATACATATATTATTAGTTCAGAAGTTTGAAATAAGTCATTTTAGTTTCAGAATGTCTAATTAAAAGGGGAGATGACTGAAAAAAGGTTCTTTTTAAAATTCCACCAAAAAAAAAGGAAAAGATTGGTTAATTCTCTGAATATTTCCTGGCTGTTATTTTTGACAAGTAGATGATACTAAAAGCAAATGAATGAGTGCCAGTGTTGTTTTTTTCTCCCCTCAACATTTTGTGAAAAATTTCAAAGAGATGAGTGACCACTCATATACCTACCACCTAGATTCTACCATTGATACTCCCTATACTTGCTTTGTCACATATCTGACTAGCCATCTTTCAAAAAAAATCTTAATGTGGTAAAATACATATAACATAAAATTTGCTATTTTGACCAGTTGAAGCATACAGTTCAGTGGCATTATATTCACAATGTTGTACATCCATCACTACCAGCCATTTCTAAAACATTTTTATCACCCTAAACAGAAACACTACCTATTTAAGCAATATTTCCCCTTTCCCCTAGCCCCTGACAAACTGTAATCTGCTTTTTGTCCCTGAATTTGCTGATTCTAGATTATTTCTTATAAATGGGATCATACAATGTCATTTTGTATCAGGCTGATTTCATTTAGCATAGTGATTTCAAGGTTCATATATGTTGTAGTATGTATCAGCATTTCCTTTTCGTGGCTGAATAACATTCCATTGTATGGATATATCACATTTTGTTTATCCACTCACCTGACTATGGACCTTTTGGCTATTGTTAATAATGCTGCTGTGAATGTTGATGAACAGGTATCTGTTTGGTTCTTGTTTTCCATTCTTTTGGGTGTATACTTAGGAGTGGAATTGCTAGGTCATATGGTAATTCTAAGTTTAACCTTTTAAGGAACTGCTCAAAGTTCTCAATCCATCTTTTTTTTTTTTTTTTTTAATGCATTTCTAAGGTAGTTGTAGATGTACAATCCCCCCCTAAATAGTTCAGCACATATTATTGTAAGTGCTTTGAATATATTCTTTTATTTCTTAGAATAATCCTAAGAGGTATGTAAAATTATTACCCCTGTTTCATGGAGTGGAAACCGGCTGCTTAGGTTCCCAGGGTAGACTGTAGGACACTAATGGTGGAGTTGAAATTTGATCCCAGATTTCCCAGACTCCTCATAACAAACTTTAGGCCGTGTTAGCACCGTGAATCAGTGTCTGGGTGTTCATGCTGATGAAAATTTAATTCAGATGCTTTGCTGCATTACTTTAATCCAAGGATTTGACTGCTATTTATCAGTGCTATTGAGTACAAAAGAAACACCAAAGCCCTTATCTATGAAGAATTAAAATATTGAGGAACAGGAAGAATATATATCAACAGATATGTAAGAGGAAGCGGACTTGGCCCAATGGATAGGGCGTCCGCCCACCACATGGGAGGTCCAAGGTTCAAACCCCGGGCCTCCTTGACCCGTGTGGAGCTGGCTCATGCGCATTGCTGATGTGCGCAAAGAGTGTCATGCCACTCAGGGGTGTCCCCTGCTAGGGGAGCCCCACTCGCAAGGAATGCGCCCCGTAAGGAGAGCTGCCTACCTCGAAAGAAAGTGCAGCCTGCCCAGGAATGGCGCTGCACACACGGAGAGCTGACACAGCAAGATGAGGCAACAAAAAGAAACAGAGATTCCTGGTGCCGCTGATAAGGATAGAAGCGGTCACAGAAGAACACACAGCGAATGGACCCAGAGAGCAGACAACTGGGGGGTGGGGTGGGGTGGGGAAGGGGAGAGAAAAAAATGAAAAATAAATCTTAAAAAAAAATAGGTAAGGAACAAACTGTATAATTATATGATATGGATAATGGGAAAGTAATATCTATGATTCCCATGTTTGTTATTTAGGAATGTGTAGCTGGTAGCACATTTCTGTAGATTTCAAATCAGTGTTTTTAACTTTGCAGTTGAAGTAATGCACGTTATACATCATTTTAAAGAAACCCACAGCCACTTTGAGTTGTATCTGCTACTATACTTTGCAGAAGCTCCTGAGAAGTGAAATAAACTGTTAGGGTTCTCTTTTGTTGAACCCTCCCCTACTTTTTTTTTTTTTTGAGTAGTAGTATTGAGCATGAAAGTTTCCAAAAGGTAGATAGGATAATTTTGGATTCAGAGTTGTTAAAATTTGTTATCCTTTCACAGATCTTATGTAATCTGCACTCAGAGGGAAGTGATTATAATACATGTATAATAATAGTGCTAATACGTGTATAATGATAGCTTTATTGGGGGCTTGTCACATGCTCTGATCACTTTGTGCTGTTAACTGATTGAATCCTCACAACAACCCTGTGAGTTTGGTACCATTGTTGTCCCAGTGGCAGAGCTGTCCTCCTTTAACAGAGTTAGGGCTTAAATTCAGATTCTCTCTAATTCCAAAGTTTATGTTCATTCTGTTTTTTCTCTGAAAGGAAAAATACACAGTTTACAACAGGATTAAGGTGGCTCCCACCCTCCCCCCTTTTATGCCTTGCTATGGTCTAGAAGGAAACTTAAGTAGTGTGTAAAAATGTGGAAGTATTCTGATGTGTATTCGGATATTAGATTTTTGGGTAACATGCCAAAATAAAGAACAGTTAGTTCTAACTATCAAAGGCCATTTTGAAATCTAGTTTGTAAATTACCTAAAGTCAGAGCCTGTAGTTTTATTACTTTATATTTAGGATGATAAAACTGGAATGGAATGAAATCCAATGCAGGGCATGTGGACTAGATTTTCCTCTATTATCCTTTGCCAATTCATGGAAAGGTTGACATTATAGATATATTTCAGTAGAGGATAGAGAGATTTCTAACAGAGGAAAGACAGCATTTGAGACTTTTCACCTGGTCATCTGTTTAGGAGGTTCATATTCTGGGTTTTATAATTATAAAACCTCTTTAAAATCTGATCTTCATTGGAATAAAGACAACTCATAGAAGGAGGAACAGCCTGTAATCATCAAGCAAATACTGTTCACTTTGACTGTTTGATGTAGCCAAGGGAAACTTCAGTTGGAAAAGTTGGCTGGATAATTAACATGTCAAATATCTTTCAAGAGAACCTCTGCCAGTGCCAGGAATCCTAGTAGTTCTTTTTAGAGATAAGAAATGGGAAGCTGTGTGTGTGGGTGCAGTTGATTGGGTTCTGTGGGTATACGAAAGCTACCAAAGAGATGAGATGGTAGCTGTAATGAGAGGCATACATGCTGCTGAGGTGATCTTTTTAGAAAGCCTTCATATTAAGTTAACCTTGTTTCGTTTAATTTTAGTAACTTAACCTAATAAGAAAGTTAAAATGGAAAACAGCAATGGTAGTTCTGTTTTTATTGACTTCAGTTCTAATTTTTCATTTGTCCCCTTTCTGTTTTGAAATATGATTTCAGTAAACTGTAATGCTTAATAACAGCCAGTGTCAATGAGATAGTTGGCATGAGGGTATTTGACCTTGTTCAGAAGATGTTAAAATCATAGGGGCTGCCAGTGTGCTCAGATGGTTTGAGCCCATTTGCTGGTGTCTGGCTTTAGGCTTGCCAGTCTCTGCCTTGATACTTGCCGTCTCATATGGGTTGTTTGACCTGCACATTTTCCATTTCAATAAGAAGACTTTTAAAGTCGAGTGAATACTTTATGGTCCTGCCAGATTTGTATATAAATATAAATAATACAAAGGATGATACGAAAAGGGGCTAATACAAACAAGTGGTTTGGAAATTTAAGGAATGAGAATAGCTTGAGCTAAGACATGGAGTTTGAAAAATATGGTGTATTTTCAGAAAAAGTTGAGTAAGCCTGCTATGATTGGAATGGGGAAGGTATGTGGAATCCTGGGAAAGGAGATAAACTTTGGATTTTGAGGCTTGCTCGTTTTCTGCCTTTTATGATTTAAGATTTTGATCAAATGACCTTACCTCCTTAAGTCTCAGTTTCCTTCTCATAAAGTTGGTTTAATAAGAAACACTCATAGTGTTGTTAGGATTAATGTATGTGAAAATGAACTGTGTTTTAAGAAAGCCCTATATAAATTATTATTGTAGTTTTGAGGGGGTAGTTGGAGATGAAGCTGGGATGAAGGGTTGGGATCAGCTTGTGCAAGAATGCCAACACAACTAGTTTGGACTTTGCTCTTGTTCTGTAGACAGCAGAGGACCATCAAAGGCTTTTAAGCAGGGGTGGAGCATGATCAGATCTGTTTTATAAGGATAACAGGTGGCAGTAGTATTACTTTGATTGCAAGGATCCAGAGTGAGAAAAACAAAATTAATTAAGGAGGGTTTCACAGGGGCCTGAATTGGGGCAGTGGAAGTGGGTTTGGCAAGAAGGCAGTATGATTTAGAATCCCAGGATGGGCAGAAAGTATTGGCCAAGTAGATGAGGGTTATTAAAGAGAGGGAGGGGAAGCAGACTTGGCCCAGTGGTTAGGGTGTCGGTCTACCACATGGGAGGTCCCCAGTTCAAACCCCGGGCCTCCTTGACTGGTGTGGAGCTGGCCCATGCGCAGCGCTGATGTCCACAAGGAGTGCCCTGCCACGCAGGGGAGCCCCATGCACAAGGAGTGCGCCCCGTAAGGAGAGCCACCCAGCGTGAAAGAAAGTGCAGCCTGCCCGAGAATGGCCCTGCACACACGGAGAGCTGACACAATAAGATGACACAACAAGATGATGCAACAAAAAGAAACACAGATTCCCGTGCCGCTGACAACAAAAGCGGACAAAGAAGAAGACACAGCAAATAGACACAGAAAACAGACAATGGGGCTGGGGGGAGAGAAATAAATAAATAAATAAATAAATAAATCTTTAAAGAAAATAAAGAGAGGAGTTAGAGATGGTTTTAAGAATTTAGATCGGAGTGGAAGAGTATGGGAGAATTGAAGCTCCTAGAGAGTTTAGGGAGGCAGAAGTGGGAAACAGCATGTTTGTATTCAACAAGTAAGTTATTTGTTAAATAAATGAATGAAATTAACTGAGGTGCACCATGTTGAGTTGTGTAGGGAGACTTTTGTATAATGACTAAAACCTCTGGCATTTGCATCTGAGCTGGTTTTGAGTCCTGGCCCTGCTGCTTTTTAGTTAATATGTCCTTGAACAAGGGATATATCTTCTTGACCTTGGTTTACTCATCTATAAAATGGGAAAGTAATAAAACTTACCTGATAGGGTTGGAGACCGATGCATGTTAAAGAATTGGCATATAGTGTGTGGCACATGGATTGCAGGTGTGTGGGAACTTTGGTTCTGAAGGCTGGGAGAGGGTGGGGGTGATCGTGGGAGTCATTAGGATGGACCGATTGTCAAGAGGAGGACAGACTCTGGCAGTTAGGCATATTTGAGATAGACGAAGACAGAGAAGAGCTAGAGAAGGGAATGAGGAATATGCAGAGAGAGTTATGACTGTTAATCCATTTACATTCTCAGTTATAATGTCCTAAAAACATGTGCACCCACCCACTAACACTCCTGTAAAACTAATGCATAATTCAGATACTTTTCTTCCAATTTCAATGTAAGGTTTTATATGTTTATGATATATATATATAAACATATGATAAAATGTATTGTATTGGAGTTATTTTAGTCTTCAGTGATAATTACCAGTGTACTTTTTTCTCAATAAGTGCTATTTATGGAAATATTCCTTTTCTTTCCTCACTTTGGTAATCACTATAATTTTTCCCTCTCATTCTGTTCACAGCAGGGCATCAGATTAGGAGATGGTAGCATAGAAATGAAAAGTGTTTTTTCTTTTTTAAATGGCAGCTATATGTGTATACGTTTTTTAATTGTGTTTATGTTCTAAATAATAGATTCTTTATACAATTGCATATGTACGAGTGGATGAACATATACCATTGGTGATCCAGAGGATTTTTGTCAAGATTGGATAAACCATGTATCACATTGATTGTAGAGGTTAGTAGCTTTAGTTTCTTAGGATGTGTGAATATTTTGGTAGTAGCTTTTAAAAATGCACAGGTTGTTAGGTAGCAGTTTTTACCCCAAGGTCTTCATGAGTTTTTTCTCTTTCTAGCTGTCCTGAGAGAATCAGTGAAGTGCAAGTTCGTTTGTATATGCCTGAAGACTTTATTCTGTGGTAATAAACATAAACAGAGAATCAGTAAGAGAGAGAATAGATAAAACTTGGTGATGTTACACCACAAAAATAATTTTACATGTTATAAGAATGTCATCATGGAGTTCATTCTTTTTCTTTCTTTCCTTTAATTATATTTTTTTCTTTTGGTAAAAAGAGGTATGGAGAGGGGCATAGTCATGGATATTCCTAATTCTGCAATTTGGACATGCACTGAAATGGAAAAGCCACTTAATTATACTTCATTCTGAGGCAGTATGGGAGTATGGATGGTATCATTTTCACTCTTGAACGATGTTGGATGGTCCTTTGATTGAAATTCTGTAAATTCAGATTTTAATTCTTTGATATCATGGACTTAATAGCACTGAGTACCTGGGATTTTGTAGCCTCAATCCATTGTATATTTTGTTGCTGTCTTCTAAAACACCTGTTGGATTTTTTGCCTCTCTGTTGCGCTCTGCTATTCATAGATACGTATATTGCTGATGATGGCATATGATGTCTTAATTCATTTAGGTGAAATTTTGAGGGATGGAGTAAATGGATTTTTTCCTAAACCACAATTCAGCTTTAGAATATATTAAATTTTGGTTTAGTTTGCTATTTTACATATCTTTATTCCTTAGGTATGGAAAGTTGGGAGGTAGGGAAGAATTGCCGAGAAGAGACATGAGGATGTTGTTTATTCTCCCCTAGATTCTTTCAGTCTCAGAGCTTTTGGGCCTGTGATAAATGCTTTAATGTAATTATGAAGTGCTACCATTTTAAAGGCAAGCAGTTCAAATCTCACTGCTGAGGTTTGAATAGTGACTTAAACAACTTTCTAGAATGTCCACGTCCAAATGAGCATTGTCTAAGTAATTAGCCGCTTTGGGTGGACCTCAGCGATCATACCTTCGACTTTTATGCAGTCTGAACTCTTGTATGGTATAAATTATCTCTCCTACACTGTCTTTCGTACGTGGAATGAATCTGATAATTTCTAATTGGGTACCTGCCAGCTGCTGTCTCTGAAGGAAAGGGCCTCCTTGGGAGATGGGAGTGTTTATGGGTTTCCATGTGTCAGGAGCCTGGCACTTACTCATTAAAAGTAGGGTACAGACCAGGGCTGCTGTCTCCTCGCCTGGCCCGACCCTGCCATGCTACCATTATGACTTCCCTCTCTTCCTGTGTGTGTGTGTGTGTACACGTGCATCTGTGACCATCAGAGCGGGGACCGGGGAGGGTTGGCCACACCTTGCACCTTACTGTGGCCTATGCTGGGATGGTGGGGAGCTCAAAGTAGCCTGGTGTGCATATACAGAAGCCTGGGACTTCTGAAGTGGTCAGGCCAGAAAGACTCATTTCCTCTTCCCTGCCCAAAGGGTCTAGGGACTGGTGCATTGCTGGCATTCCCAGACTGGGGCATCTGCCTGGTTCCTGGGAAGAAGTCTGGTGGATTGGAGATCAGGGAGAAGTATTAATTCTAGGGGTAGGGGATTCTAGCAAGGACCTCCTCAGGACCTCAGTGCCTGCCAAGGTTCTAGTCTGTTGGCGCCTTGGGCTGCAGCTTGATGATTGTCTCTGGGAATGGATCCTCTTCCCATGCTGGACTTAATCTGTATTTAATGCTTCACTTCCTGACATTCCTATTTTAAACACATTTGTGTTTAAAAACAATCCAAGACTAGATATCAAATTTCTAGACATTGCTTCCTAAAGAAGCCATACTGCTGGCTTAATTTGATTTTGCCAGGTATTAAGAGTGGTATTTAGTGAATTGAAATTGTATTTTGGAACTGATAGATGAAATGGACTCTTAAGTACGAATTAGTTCTTGCTTAGATTTATAATTCTGAAAGAAACATACAGATTATCACAAGATTCATTTACCAGAAAATCTTTTTGCATATTATACATAAACCTAGATGATAGCTAGGGCTTCCTTATTCTTTATAATTTTAGCCTCATACTCCTATTTACAAGGATTGCCAAAGTTCAAAGGTGCTCATTCTCCCCCCGCCCCAACCTGTCACTTCTAATTTTTGTGGATTTCCTCTATGTTCCTTATGCTTTGTCTTAACTTTTGGGCGCCCATTTCTGAAAGTGCTGTATTTGAGCCACTTCTGTCAGCTGGGACTCAAATACTTAAATCCTACCCATTTCACTGGTTTACACACACATACACACGCACAAACACACACACACACATACTCCTCTTCCCCAGGTTTTCAGGAGTTTAGTTCACTATTCTTGAAGATGTGGTGAGATTGCTTGTTTTTTTTGTGGTTTCACTGATCCACCCTCCCTCTACATCCCACTACTGATATGGAGCAGAAACGTTTTGCCACACAATCTGACCTTTTGGGACCTCACTTTTTTTTTTCCCCCCTTTTTAATCCCCTAGGTACTTGTCATGGTATTAAGAAAAAATATAATCCCTTTTCCAAGAGATTTTGGTGCCAGCTGTTATTTTACCCTCAGTCCCCTCCTCTCCCTTGCTATGGATGTTAGATGTATACATTTCTAAATAGCTTGTCTAATGCACAAGGAAGTACTGGTTCATGCATTCAGTATGCTCTAAGCAGTTCCCTGCAAGTCACCCAGTTAAGTGCTGAGAATGAAGAGAATAAGTCACAGTGTCTGAACTTGAGGTGCCCCAGGGGTGGATAGGGACGAATGAATGGGCAGCCAGGTAACGTCAGATTCAAAACTACACCTCAAGAGATTTTATGGTCTAGGGAACGGAAGATTGGACAGTTACATAATATACATGAAAAGGTAATGAGTGCCAGGAAAGGTGGTTTGAGTCTGTAGGGCCAGGATGAGGGAGGTACTCTGTAGAGCATGTGGTCTTTGAGTTGGATCTTGGATGGGGAGGGTTTAGATGTGTGGAGATGGACTGATGATTGGGAGAGGATGGTGGAGTAGTTTGGGTTGAAGAACTTCCTTGATCATAAGATTTAGGCGGGGAGAATTTGTTGTACATTAAGAAGTGGTTGTTGGATGCGATTCTCCTGCTTGGAGTTGTAGGTATTCTCGGTTCCCTGGTGCAGTGGTTGACCATCTTCACCTCCCTGCCAGCACAGGATGGAGGAATAAAATATGGATTAGAGTGCACTTACTGATATTCTACTGTAGAACTGTTGTGACTAGTAATGGAAGAAACTGTAGCATTGATGTGGAGAAAGTGGCCATGGTAGTTGCTGAGGGCAGGGAGAGGGAAGAAGAGATGTGATGTGGGGGCATTTTCAGGACTTGGGGTCCTAAATGATATTGCAGGGACAGATCCTGGACATTATATATCCTGCCATAACCCACTGAATGCACTGGGGGAGAGTGTAAACTACAATGTAAACTATAATCCATGCAGTGCAGCAGTGCTCCAAAATTTATTCACCAAATGCAGTGAATGTGCCACAGTGATGAAAGAGGTTGTTGATGTGGGAGGAGTGGGGATGGGGTGGCGTGTGGGGTATAAGGGGACCTCATACATTTTTTAATGTAACATTTTTTTGTGATCTATGTATCTTCAAAAAAATACAAAAAAAAAAAGCTCTTATAATTGGGATGGCTGTAGGAAAGTAATGGGGGGTGTGTGATTGAGAAGGTCTGTGCGCTAGATTTGGCCCACCCCTAGGTCAGAGTCCCAAAGAGTGATCTCATATCATGAGATCACTGTCTGGTCTCATATGCACCGTAGGCATGTGATAGCTATTAATGTTTTATGGTTTTTTTTATGGAAATACATATTTGTCTTTTTTCTTGGCATAGCCCTTCCATTTGTATTTGGATCCTGATTGTAAATTGGCTTAAGCAAAAATAGAATGTAAGGAATCAGGAAGTCTCATGGAACCAAAGGACCCGAGAGTGATTCTGGCCTTCAGGAAGCACTGGAATTGGGGACTAGAAGTCATCGAGATTTTCTTCCACTTTCTTCTTTCTGGTCTCTGTTCTTCAGACCAACTTCCTCTGTTTTCGCGGTCCATGTGGTAAGCTGAAGATGTCCACATCCTAGTTCTTTGCTTTCTCTTGTAGGTGTAATCACTCAGGGGAGGCTTGACACTTGGGTCTCAGTTCGGAATCCCTGATAACATCACCTGTGGCCAAGATACAAAGTCATGTTGTACATAAATGTCTAGTAAGTTTTAGTATCGTCCCATTCACTGTCACTGCTTAAATAAACTATGCTATAATTTAGATTACTTATTAGAAAGGAACATTGGTTAAACCTCAGGTTTGAATCCAGGACCTACCACTTCCTAGCTTTTGTAATATTGGTCAGCAAACTTCATGTGTTATAGGCCGTGTTCCCTCATTTATAAATTGGAGCTAAAAATAACCTATTTCAAGAAATAGTGCTTCAGAGGGAGATACTGTGTTCTAGTGGAGGGAGGGTAATCAACTTCTGATTCTGTCTCATTAGCTTGGTGACCTACCTTGATGGCTTTTGGCAAGTCAGTCAGGCCCTGAGCCCCAGTTTTCATCTATAAATGCAGATAATATCTGCTCACTTCATGAAATTTTTGTGAAGCTCAAAATGCTATGTGAAACTATTTATAGTTATAGATTATATACATGTGATTCAGAAGAAAGTAAATATCATTAGGGAAAATATTTCCTTATGAAAAGTTTATTCTCCATGGTAACTTGACAAATCTCTCTCAAAATATCCTGTAGCTTTAGATTATTAATTGATTTACAATGTGATGGGTAGTAGGCCAGATATGTTCAGCTTTCCCTTTCAAGCTTAGCTTCCATTTAAAGCCTCTAACTTGATTTATACTTTAAACTTCACTTTCAGGAAGCGGACTTGGCCCAGTGGTGAGGGCATCCGTCTACCACATGGGAGGTCCGCGGTTCAAACCCCGGGCCTCCTTGACCCGTGTGGAGCTGGCCCATGTGCAGTGCTGATGCGTGCAAGGAGTGCCCTGCCACGCAGGGGTGTCCCCCATGTAGGGAAGCCCCACGTGCAAGGAGTGCACCCCCTAAGGAGAGCTGCCCAGCGCAAAAGAAAGTGCAGCCTGCCCAGAAATGGCGCCACACACACGGAGAGCTGACACAGCAAAAAGAAACACAGATTCCCATGCCACTGACAATGACAGAAGCAGACAAAGAAACAAGACGCAGCAAATATACACAAAGAACAGACAACCGGTGGGGGGTGGAGGGGAGAGAAATAAATACATATATATATAAAAAAAAATTTCACTTTCATATTCCAAAAGAAGCATGCATTTTCATATGTAGAAAATTTAAAGCAACATTAAAAATATCTGTAACTTGTCACCTAGAAATAACCATTTTCTATTTTAAATTCACACAAGTAAGTTGTGCTTATGAAGGAAATTTGTAATGACATAGATTCAAACCAAAGAGAGTCCTGAAATTCCATCACATAGGAATAATTGCTACCTTCAATATCGTCCTTTTCTTATTCCTTTTGACAATGTGTGCTTTTCTTGCACATTTTCTAAGGAATATTTCGATGTTCAAGTTGTCAAGAAAAAAGTGATGCATGTAAGGAAACTAATTTATTGCTTGTTATTTATTTATTTTTTTACATTTTTCCACAAGTGATAATGTGAGTGAAAAAACAAATTGTAGGTTTGATCCTTTTTCTCTTTGCCTTTCTATATAGCCTTTCCCCCTTATCTCAGAAGTTAGAGTTGTATTTTTTGGAGAGGTCTGAAGAATGAGTTGTATAGACAGTTTTCTTAGGAATAATTACATATTTTCAGAGATATCACTGATGTGAAGTTCTTAAACTTTTACTGGTCCAATTTAATTCCAGGGGATTGGGGGGGTAGTTAGGTGGATGGAAGTTCCCTTCATTCTCTTTAGATGAAGAAACTAAAGATAAGTGAACAATATGAATTAGAGAATTACTTAATGGAAAGTAAATTGATATATTTATATTTTTGATAGATTCTTTTCCCCCCTTGTATAAATGGAATATTTGACATAAGGTAAGCTGGAAATTGTTTTCTGTTTTGGAATTTCAAATTTTCAGTGTTTTCATACTTTTCCTTTGAGACCAAGTATTTTTATTTTTGTTCTTCTATACTTTGTAAGGTTTCCTTAAGGTTCCTCCACTGCAGCTGTACCATTTTACATTCCCACCAGTAGTGAACAAATGTTCTTGTTTCTTCACATCTTCTTCAACACTTGTAATTTTTTGATTTTTGTTTTTACATACATACGCCATTACATAGTGGGGGTAAAATGGTATCTCATTGTGGTTTTGACTTGTATTTCCCTAATGGCTAATGATATTGAGCATCTTTTCATGTGCTTTTCAGTCATTTGTATATCTTTGGAGAATGTATTCAAGTCTTTTGCCCATTTATAAATTGGGTTGTCTTTTTTTGTGGTTGTGTTGAAGGATTCCTTTTATATATTCTTGATATTAAGCCCTTATTAGGGAAATGGATGTGGCTCAAGCAATTGGGCTCCCATTTACCATATGGGAGGTCCAGGGTTTGATGCCCAGGGCCTCCTGGTGAAGGCAAGTTGGCCGGTGTGCTGAGCTGGCCCATGCAGAATGCTGGCCCACATGGCATAGGTGCCCGGTTCATGACTGTGGGCCGACCTGGAGAGCTGGCACAGCAAGATGATGCAACAAGAGACACTGAGGAGAGACAGTAAGAAGACCAGGGGGCTGAGGTGGTGCAAGAGAATGATTGCCCACCTCTCTCCCACTCCAGAAGGTCCCAGGATCGGTTCTTAGAGCTGCCTAATGAGAATACAAGCAGACACAGAAAGAACACACGGCAAATGGACACAGAGAGCAGACAATGGAGGGTGGGATGGTGGTGGTGGGGAGAAATAAATAAAAAAAGTAAATCTTAAGAAAAAAAAATTAAAAAACAACCTTATAGAAATGTGGTTTCCAAATATTTTCTCCCATTGTGTAGGTTCTTATTTTACTTTCATGATAGAGTCCTTTGAGGTGAAAAAATTTAAATTTTGATAAGGTCCCATTTATCCATTTTTTTCTTTTGTTTCTTGTGCTTTGGAAGTAAAGTTTAAGAAAACATTACCTAATATTAGGTCCTGAAGATGCTCCCCTGAGTTTTCTTATAGGAGTTATTTAGTGCTGGCTCTGATATTTAGGTCTTTGATCTATTTTGAGCTGACTCTTGTGTATGGGGTAGGTAGAGGTCTACCTTTATTCTTTTGCAAATGGAGAACCGGTTTTCCCTGCGCCATTTGTTGAATAGACCACTCTTTCCTTGAGTGGTCTTTGTCTCCTTGTCAAAATTGGCCATAATGTGAGGTTTGATTTCTGAGTTCTCAGATTCCATTGGTCTGTATATCAGTTCTTGTGCTAATACCATGCCATGCTGTAGTATTGTGGTATGGTTTTTGATAAGTTTTAAGATTAGAAAGTATGAGTCCTCCAGCTCTCTTCTCCTTTTAAAAGATGCTTTTGGCTGTCTGGGATCCCTCACCCTTCTGTATAAATTTGATGATTGGCTTTTCCATTTCAGCAAAGAAGGTGATTGGTATTTTGATTGGGATTGGATTGAAACTGTAAATCTGTTTGAATAGAATTGACATCTTAACAATGCTTAGTGTTCAAACCCATGAAAGTGGGGTGTTCTTCCATTTATTTAGGTCTTTGATTTCTTTTAACAATGTTTTGTAGTTTTCTGTATATAAGTCCTTTACATTCTAGGTTAGATTTATTCCTAGATATTTGATTCTTTTAGTTGCTATTGTGAATGGAATTTTTCTCTTGATTTCTTCTTCCAGTTGTTCATTATTAGTGTATAGAAACACTACTGATTTTAGGGTGTTGATTTTTTATCCCACTGCTTTGTTTAATTAATATATTAGCTCTAGGAGCTTTGTTGTGGATTTTTTTTTTCATTAAAAAAATTATTGAAGTAGATCACTCATACATAAACATATAAATAATAATTCTATAGTAATAGTTGTGAACTTACAAAACAAACATATATAGCATCATATAGGACTCTCATATCTCAGGCTACCACCAATACCTTGCATTATTGTTAAATGTTTTAAACTAATAATTAAAGAGCATTGTCAAAATATTATTCTAACCAAGGAATTTTCCCCCAACCCACCCTATTATTATTATCTTTATATCTTTATTATATGAACATTCATAAACAATAAGTATATAGTAAAAGTTGTAGACTTACAAAGCAAACATGCATAACATTATATGGGGTCCCATACATCAACACTCCACCAGCATCTTGCATTGTTGTGAGACATTTGTTACAGATAATGAAAGAATTTTGTCAAAGTCTTAACTACTAATTATAGCCCTTATCTTATATTTGGTGTATTTTTCCTCAAATCCACCCTATTATTATTTTTTAAATATATTTTTTGCGACAGAAGTTGTAACCTTATAAAACAATCATGCACATATGCAGAATTCCCAAACAACATCCATCTATCAACACATCACACTGTGGTGGAACATTTGTTACAGATAAACTAATATCATCTGAGTATTACCATGTCCATAGTGTACATTTGGCACACATTCTACATACTGCCCCATTATCAACACAGTACATCTTTGGCATAGCTATAAGCATATTACATTATTACTGCTAACCACAGTCCATAGGTCACTCCAGTTGTATTTTTCCCATGCTTCTCCATATTCCCAACACCCTGCAGTAGTGATGTACATTTGCTCTAGCTCACAAAGGACACTCTTGCATCTGTATCATCAACCACAATTCTCATCCACCTCTTGGTTTACTGTGGTATTTAGTTCCTAGATTATTCTCAAGCATTCTGTCGATTGGTATTTACTTCCCTAGACTACCATTTTCAGCCATATCCTCATTTGTAAACTAGCTGTTACTCACTGTTACCATCCACTCTATGCATTTCCACACTTTTACATTAAAGTTAATTAAAACTTCACATACATTAAACATCAGTAGTCTATCTCAGTCCTTCTCTTATCTCCTTTAGGAATCCACCACCTACCACCAGGTCTTAAAGATATTTTCCTACAATTTCTTTTAGCAGCTTTATGGTTCTTTTATATTTAGGTTTTTGATCCATTTTGAGTTAATTTTTGGATAAGGTGTGCGATAGGGGTCCTCATTCCTTCTTCTGGCTATGGATATCCAGTTCTTTCAGCACCATTTGTTGAATGGACTGTTCTGCCTCAACTGTGTGGGTTTGACAGACTAGTCAAAAATAACGACCATACATGTGAGGGTCTGTTTTTGGTTCCATTGGTCTATGTGTCTGTCTTTATGCCAGTACCATGCTCTTTTTACCACTATAGCTAGGTAGTATAATATAAAGTCTGGAAATGAGAGTTTGCTTTTCCTTTTTAAGATGTTTCTGGCTATTCAGGACCCCTTACCCTTTCAAATGAATTTGATAATTGTGCTTTCAATTAAAAAATTAGGGATTGCATTGCATCTGTATATCAATTTGAGTAGAATTGATGTCTTTGTGATATTTAGTCTTCCAGTCCACAAGCATGGAATATTCTTGCAGTTATTTAGGACTTTTTAAATTTCTTTTAACATTAAGTTGCAATTTTCTGAATATAGCTGCTTTACATTGTTGGTTAAGTTTATTCCTATTTGAGTTTTATTTTCCCCACTCTTTTTGATACTTTTGGTTACTTTTATTGATATAATCTTCATTCCTAGACTCTCTTCCAGGCCTTTTTCTCCTGTGTTTTCTTTTCAGGCTCTAGCACACCCTTTAGTATTGCCTGAAAATCTGGTCTCTTGGTTAGAAATTCTCTCAGTTTCTGTTTATCTGTGATTATTCTAATCTCACCCTCATTTTTGAAAGACAGTCTTGCCGGATATAAGATTCTTGGCTGGAAGTTTTTCTCTTGTAGTATCTTAAATATATCATACCACTGTCTTCTTGCCTCCATGGTTTCTGGTGAGAAATCAGCACTTAATCTTACTGGGTATCCCTTGTATGTTATGCATTATCTTTCTCTTGCTGTTCTTAGAATTCTCTCTTTGTCTTTGGCGTTTGACATTCTGATGAGTATGTGTCTTGGAGTTCTGTTTGGATTTTTTTGGATGGGAGTACATTGTGCTTCTTGGACATGGACATCTATGTCCTTCAATAGGGTTGGGAAATTTTCTACCATTTTTTCTTCAAATATTCCTTCTGCCCTTTTCCCTTCTCTTTTCCTTCTGGGACACTCATGTCACCTATGTTGCCATATCTTTTGCTTTCTTTAAGTTCCCTGAGATCTTGTTCAATTTTCTCCCTTCTCTTCTTCATCTGTTCTTTTGCACGTTCACTTTCAGAAGCCATTTCTTCAAGTTCACCAATCCTTTCTTTTGCCACCTCAAATCTGCTAGTAAATGATTCCAGTGTTTTAAAAATTTCATTGATTACACCTTTCATTCCCATAAGATCTGCTTTTTTTTTTAAAAGATTTATTTATTTCTCTCTACTTCCCTGCCCCTGCCCCCCAGTTGTCTGTTGTCTGTGTCCATTCGCTGTGTGTTCTTCTGTGTCTGCTTGTATTCTTGTCAGCGGTGCTGGGAATCTGTGTCTCTCTTTGTTGGGTCATCTTGCTGCATCATCTCTCTGTGTGTGTGGCGCCACTCTTGGGCAGGCTGCACTTTTTTCACACTGGGCAGCTCTCCTTAAGGGGTGCACTCCTTGTGCGTGGGGTTCCCCTACATGGGGGACACCTCTGTGTGGTGGGGGACACCTCTATGTGGCACGGCACTCCTTGCGCACATCAGTACTGTGCGTGGGCCAGCTCATCACATGGGTCAGGAGGCCCTGGGTTTGAACCCTGGACCTTCCATGTGGTAGGTGGATGCTCTATCCATTGAGCCAAATCCGCTTCCCAAGATTTGCTATTTTTCTGTGTATGCTTTTTAAATTCTTCTTTGTGCTCATCCAATGGCTTCTTAATATCCTTAATCTCTTTAGCCATCTCATTGAATTTATTATGGAGATTTGTTTGAACATCTGTGATTAGTTGTCTCAATTCCTTTATGTCATCTGGAGGTTCATCTTGTTCCTTTAACTCCATAGCTTCCTGTTTCTTGGTGTTGATTGTAATTTTTCTGTTGGTGTCTTGACATCTGACTTACTAGAGTATTCATTCTGGGTGCAATTTTTCTCTTTAGTTTTCGGCTTCCTCTCCTCTCTCCCTTACTGGTTGTGCAGTAGGAGCCAAGATGTTGTTGGTGTTATAAGCTGTGGAGACTCAGGCTGCCATTGCCCCAGGGACCAATGAAGCTTCTCCCAACTTTCTCCTTTGCAAGGGGTAGAGACAGAATCACAGCTGTGTGGAATAATCCAGGTCATGCAGGCCTAGACTGTAGTTGCCCAGGGACAGACTAATAAGGCTTCTTGCCCCTTTTTCCCCTGTCTGGGGCAGGGATGATGCTGCAGGCGTGGTGGGCAGCAATCTGTGTAGTGTGGGTCCAAGATGACTGCAGTTGCCCTGGTAGGCTTCCGATTATTCATTCTGTGCCAGCCAAAGGTACTTGTAGTTACATGGATAGGCTGGTGCAGTGTCCTCCCTACTAGAGTTGGGGCTGAAGCTTATTCTAGGGCTGCAGGCCGATCTGGGTGAAAGAAACGGGTTCTTACTGTCATTGTGATTTTATCTCCTGGCTTCCTCTCAGGCTGGGGGTGGAATTCATACCCTAACTGTTCCTAGGGTTAAACTTTATCTAGCTGAGTCTACTAATCAGTAGCCAAAATCTGTGCCCAACCATCTCTTCCTCCCCTGTTTTTGGGAAATGGAGCTTCCAATTTCAGCCACAGAATAGCTCCTGGGGCAGCTTGCGCTGCCAGAGTTGGATAATCACCGTCCTCCACATCTTGCCTTGTAATTTCCTGGAGAGGCTGGCGCAGGTCCCCCTAGCTTCCTCCCTTCCAGAAGTGGAGCTGGGGCTTAGGCTAGACCTGCAGTCTGATCTGGATGGAAAGAAGCCAGTTGTCCCTACCAGCACTTTGATTTTCAGTCCAACATGCTTCTCCTCATGCCAGGCTCGGAGTTACCGTGGCGGCTACTGGCCTATTTCTGACTAGGACACGCTCAAACTTTAGCTGTTCTCAGGATTATACTTTAGCCCGCTGAATTTACTCATCAGTAGCTGAAGTTGGTGCCCTACCATCTCTTCCTCCCTCACTTCTGGGAAGTGGAGCTTTCAATTCCAGCTGCGGAACAGCTCCCAAGACGGCTTATGCTTCCAGTGAAGGATGGGCACTGGCCTTCGTGGTGTGGAGCACTCTACTTACAGATCTTCTCTGCAGATGGGCAGTCTCCTTTCATTTCTTCAAGGATGTTGCAGAATGCTCTTCTGGTCTCTTGGAGCCCCCAGACAGGTACTTCAGCCAGCTCCAGATAGCTCTGGGTGTTTACTAACTGCCCTGTAGCAGAAGCTGACTCTAGGAACTCTTTACTCCACTGTCATCTTGCTCATTGTCCTTTGTTGTGGATATTTGTGTAAGATCATGTCATCTGCAAATAGGGAAAGTTGTACTTCATCCTTTCCAGTTTATATATATTTTACTTATTTTTCTTACCTGATTGCTTTGTCTAGAACTTACAGTTGTTATTCAGTAGGGGTGACAGTGGGCATCCTTGTCCTGCTCCTGATCTTAAAGGAGAAATCTTTCAATGTTCCACAACTAAATATGTTAATGGTGCTAGTATGTTAGCTGTGGACTTTTCAGAAATGCCCTTTATTATGTTGAGGGAGTTTCCTTCTATTCCTAGTTTACTAAGTATTTTTATCAAGAAAGATTGCTGGATTTTGTTAAATGCTTTTTCTGCTTCACTTGTGATGATCAGTACCCCCACCCCCCACATCTTATTCTGTTAATGTTATGTAGTGCACCAACTTTCTTATGTTGAATCACATGGGATAAATCCTGCATACATGGGATAAATCCTGCTTGATCATGGCATAAAATTCTCTTGATGGGCTTTTGGGTTCAGTTTGTTAGTAATTTGTGGAAAGATTTTGCATTTATGTACATAAGAGATAATTGGTCTGAAATTTCCTTTTCTTGTATCTTTATGAGAATGTTGGCTTCATCGAATGCATTAGGGTAACCGTCTCTTCAGTTTTTTGGAAGAATTTGAGCAGGATAGGTGATAATTTTAGTAAAATTGCCCTGTGAAGTTCTTAGGCTTTTCTTCATTGGGAGGTTTTTGGTAACTGATTCAATCTCTTTACTACTTAATGGTTTGTTGCGATCTTCTATTTCTTCTTGAGTCAGTGTAGGTAGTTTGTGTGTTTCTAGGAATTTGTCCATTACATCTAGGTTATCTGGATGGCATCCAGTTGTTCATAGTACAGTCTTTGTGGGGGCACTAGTAAGATCCCCCTTTGCATTTCTGATTTTAGTTATTTGTATCTTCTCTTTTTTGTCAGTCTAGCTAAAGGTTTGCCAATTTTATTAGAACTATCTTTTGCTGTTTTTTGATTCTCCTCTTTTTGTTTTTTTAAAGATGTAAAAAATTTATATGTACCCCCCTCCCCCCCGCAGTGTCTGCTCTCCATGTCCATTTGCTATGTGCTCCTCTGTGTCTGCCCATATTCCCATTTAGGTGGCTCTAGGAACTGCCCCTGGGACCTTTCAGAGTGGGAGAGAGGCGATCATTCTCTTGCGCCACCCTGGCTCCCTGATCTGCTGCGTCCCTCGTTATCTCTCTTCCGTGTCTTCCTTTGCTGTGTCATCTTGCTGTGGCAGCTCTCTGTGTGGGCCAGCATTCCTGCATGGGGCAGAACTCCTGCATGGGGCAGCACCCCCGCGTGCGGTAGCTCTCCCGTGTGGGACAGCACTCCACCTGGGCCATCTTGCCACACGGGCCAGGCCTGCCTTCACCAGGAGGCCCTGGCATTGAACCCTGCACCTCCGATATGATTGATGGGAGCCCAGTTGCTTGAACCACATCCACTTCCCATTTTGTTTTTTCTTTAAATTCTCTATTTCATTTATCTCCACTCTATTTTCTTCCTTCTGCTTGCTTTGTGTTTAGTTTGCTCTTCATTTTTTAATTCTTCCAGTTTGGAGGTTAGGTCTCTGATTTGAAATCTTCCTTTTTTAATGTAAGTAAGCATTTAGAGCTATGAATTTCTCTTAGCACTGCCTTTACTGCCACTCATAGGATTTGATATGTTGTATTTTCATTTTCATTTGTCTCAAGATGTCCCTAAATTCCCTTGTGATCTCCCTTTATACTATTCATTGTTTGAGAGTACATTGCTTAATTTCCAAATATTTGTGATTTTTATATTTCTCTGTATAACTGATTTCTAGCTATATTCTGATGTGAGTGTAGGAGAAACTGTATGATTTCAATATTTTTGAATTTATTGAAACTTGTTTTGTGAATTAACATTTGCTCTATGTTGTAGAATGATGCATGTGCACTTGTGAAAAATATGTGTTCTGTTGCTGTTGGGTGAAGTGTTCTATGTATGTCTGTTAGTCTAGTTTGTTTGGAGTATTGTTCATGTCTTCTCTTTCCTTACTGAGCTTCTGTTTAGATGTTTTGTCCATTATTGAAAATATTTTATTAAAGTTTCTTACTATAAATGTGGAACCACCTTTGTCTCCTTTCAAATCTGTAAGTATTTGCTTCATATTTTTGGGGCTTTGCTGTTAGGTGCATCTATATTTATAATTTTATGTCTTCTTATTAAATTGACCCCTTTATGGGTATTTAAGGACCATCCTTTGTTGCTCATAACAGTTTTGACCTCAAGTCTGTTATCTGATATTAGTGTAACTATTCCAGCTCTCTCTTTTTAAAAAAAATTTTAAATTTTAATTTATTTTTATTTATAGTTTTTAATTTATTCCGCTCCCTCCCTTGTGGCTTGCTTGCTGTCTGCCCCCAGTGTCCATTTGCTGCATGCTCTTCTGTGTTTTTACTTGTCTCCCTTTTTGCTGCGTCACCTTGCTGAGCCGACTCTCCATGGCACTTGCAGCCCGGGCAGCACTCTGTGGTGCCTGGGCCGGTGGCTCTCCACAGTGTGCGGGTAAGCCTGCTTTCATAAGGAGGCCCCAGGATGCAAACCCAGGGCCTCCCATATGGTGGACGGGAGCCCAGCTGACTGGGCCACAGCCACTTTCCCCCAACTCTCTTTTGGTTACCACTTGCATGGTTTATTTTTTCCATCCTTTCACTTTCCACTACTTGAAGGCGAGTTTCTTATATTATTCAACATAATATAGTTGGGTCTTCCTTTTTTATCCATTTTGCCAATCTCTGCCTTTTGACTGAATAGTTTAAGCTATTTACATTTATAATAACTACTGATACTGCAGGATTTTCTTCTGCTGTTTTGTTTAGTCTTCCTAATTCTTATACAATTTTTGTTCCTCAATTCTTCTGTTAATGCCTACTTTCATATATATTTGATTTTATGTGTTATACCATATTGTGTTCCTTCTATTTTCTGTCTGGGTGTATTTTCCATATGTTTTCCTTGTGGTTACCAAGGGGGTTAAAATTTAACATCCTTCTGTTAATGCCTACTTTCAAATATATTTGATTTTATGTGTTATACCATATTGTGTTCCTTCTAATTTCTGCCTGGGTGTATTTTCCATATGTTTTCCTTGTGGTTACCAAGGGGGTTAAAATTTAGCATCCTAAGTATATAACAGTCATTTGTTTTGCTAGCAACTTAACTTACACTGTTAACATAACTGTTAAGACATATTAACAATAAATTATTCCATCTTAATAAATTATTTCTGTACCCCTTTGTTCACCCCCCCTTTTTTGTTCTTGTTGCAAATTATATTTTTGTATATGTCCAAAACCATAGATTTACTATTTTTATGCATTTGCATTTTAGCACCTGTAGGAAGTAAGTAGTGAAGTTATATACTAAAAAATACAGTGCAATAGTACTGGCATTTATATTCACTCATATGGTTACTTTTACTGAAGGTATTTATTTCCTTATGCCCCTTTGAACCACAGTCTAGTACTCTTTCCTTTTTGCCTGAAAAACTGCCTTCAGCATTGCTTGTAGGGCAGGTCTAGTGGTGGTGAACTCCCTCAGCTATTGTTTATCTGGGGCTATCAGACTCTTTCTGTTTTGAAAGATAGTTTTACCAGATACAAAACTATTGGTTGTCATTTGTTTTCTTTCAGCACTTTATGTATTCCAATCCACTGTCTTTTTGTCTCCAATGGTTTCTGATGAGAAATTCACACTTAATCTCATTGGGACTCCCTTGTACATGACATGCTTTTTTTCTTGCAGCTTTCAGAATGCTTTCCTTTTCCTTTGCATTGGACAGTTTAATCAATATGTGATGGGGCATATTCCTCTTCAGTTTTATCCTGTTTGGTGTTCTCTGGGCTTCTTGGATGGGCATATTCAAGTCTTTTGCTAAGTTTGGAAAGTTTTCTGTCATATTTCTTTGAATATTCCTTCTGCCCCCTTTTCTACTTCTGGCATTCCTGTGATGTGTATATTGGTATGCTTGATGGTGTCCCAGATGTGTCTGAAGATATTTTTGCTTTTTATAATTCTTTTTCCTTTGTGGTCCTCAGCCTGACTTGTTTCAATTATCTAGCTTTTGAATTTGCTGATTTTTTCTCCTACCAACTGCAATCTGCTGTTGAAACCCTCCTGGGCATTTTTCATTTCAGTTGTTGTGGATTTCATCTTTAGTAGTTCTGTTTGTCTCCTTTTTAAAATTTTTGTCTCTTTATTTACATTCTCCTGTTGTTTATTCATTGTTTTCCTAATAGTTTTTTTGATTTTCCTTCATCTCCTTTGCAATTTGAAGATCAGTTTTTTAAAGTTTTTGTCTGGTTTTGTCCACAGTCTTGTCATCTTCATTGAGGATTTCTGGATTTTTATCCTCTTAGTTTGGATGGGCCATCATTTTCTGTTTCTTTGTCTTATACTCTTGCTGCACATTGTATATTTTAATATTTTAAAATAACTCTGGGATTTAGTCTCTGGCTCTCTTTTTCTTGAATTTGTAACCAGATGGTGATATGGCTGAAATTTTCTTCACTGTCACAAGCTAAAACCATATAAACCTAGGCAAAAAACACCTTTCATTGTCTTTGTAATTTCTTTTTTTTTTCTTTAGGAGGTACTGGGGATTGAACACAGGACCTTGTACATGGGAAGTAGGTACTCAACCACTGAGCTATATCTGTTCCCAATGAGAGTTCCTTTTTTCCTTTGTTTTTAGGAGGTACTGGGGATCGAACCTGGGACCTCGTACATGGGAAGCAGGCCCTCAACCACTTGTGCTACATCTCCTCCCCCGTCTTTGCAGATTTGCTTGCATTGGCTGGTGTTCTCTGTCAGGAAGATCAGCACAAAGTGAGTGTAAAGTACAGGGCCTCCCTGTCATTTTTGGGCCTGTTTCTTGTCCTGGGCTTGTGCTGGCTAGTAGCTTTAGGAGTTCCCTTGTTTATAGGAGTTTGAGTACCTCCTCTACTTCCCAGGAAACAGACTTTCTCCCTCTCCTGGGTGTTCATTTGTTGGACTTAAAGCAGGTAAGACTTTGCCCCAAGCCCTCCATCTCATTTGTTTCTTCCACTGCTTCCACTGACTCAAGCTGCTTTTGCCTGGAGAGCAGACTCTGGGAGGGGATGAGGCACCAGGGAGAGGAGTTTCCCAAGCCAGTCTTTCCCAGCCTGAACAAGGCCACAGACCCACAAAGGGAAAATCAGCCAGTTCTAAACTGCCCTGGAGAGGGGATGAATTAAGGGACCAGGAAGGGCATCAGGATCTTTCTCTGTGGCTTCCCATGTTTCCCAAGCTGCACGTTCTTGACTTGGCCTCTGTCCAGTAAATGCAGCCCTTCACCGGGCTTCAACTTCTGCAGCTCTGAGGGAGTGTAAACGTCTTTAAGTCTTCTCCACTGCCTTTGTCCAGGGTGGTTTGGAATACTGGCTGCCCTTAGAGCCAGCTGGGCCTCCAGCCATCTGAACTAGCTATTCTAAAGCAGTGATGAGCGACTGGCCTGTGTGTTCCCTTCCCTGCCCTGGTCTTGGGGAAGTGGCTTTTTATGTCTCTCTCTAGACCAGCATGCTATGCCAGGGGCCAGATGCCACTGCTGCCTGCTGTGAGACTGGGGGGGGGTGAGTGACAGTAAGTGCTACTCTGAGAGAGCAATTTACTGTTTTTTTTTTTTTGTAATTTACCAGCCTCTTTCTTCCGCTCTTCCCTGAATGCTGTACAGGTGTTCTAGTGGACTCCTGCATTTCACAATCATTGATTGAGACAATTACTGCCTATTTAATAATTGTTCTAGTGGGAAGGACTTGAGTCCTGGAGATTTCTATTCTTCCATCTTCTTACAGTTCCCCTGCTTACTCTCAATTTAGGCAAATACATAATCTTCCGTTGTTTGTGCTTTAGTTTTAATTGTTCTCTTAGTTTTATTTTAAAAGCTTTCAAATTTTGTTTTTTATACTTCATTAAACCACTGGCATGTGGGCACACTCCTTGCACGTGGGGCTCTCCTACGTGGGGGACACCCCTGCATGGCATGGCACTCCTTGGGTGCATCAGCACTGCACATGGGCCAGCTCCACACGGGTCAAGGAGGCCCGGGGTTTGAACGGTGGACCTCCCATGTGGTAGACAGATGCCCTAACCACTGGGCCAAGGCCGCTTCCCAGAATTAAATTTTATTACATTTCCTATGTGGTTAAACAAGTTTTTCTAGCTCTCGTTGGCTACTCTGGTTTTTTAAAAACTTTTTTTCTTTAAGGTTTTATTTATTTATTTATCACTGCCTGCTCTTTGTCATTTGCTGTGTGCTGTCTACTTGTCTTCTCTTTAGGAGGCACCAGAAACCGAACCTGACACCTCCCATGTGGAAGAGAGGTGCTCAATCACGTGAGCCACCTCAGCTCCCTGGTTTGTTGTGTCTCACATTGTCTTTCTTTCTAGCATCTCTTTTTTTCTGTCAGTTCGCTGCACCTGTCCTCTCGGCCAGCTTGCCTTCTCTAGGAGGCACCGGGAACTGAGCTTAGGACCTCCCATGTGGTAGGCAGAAGCCCAGTAGCTTGAGCCACATCTGCTTCCTTTTAAAACTTGTTTTTATGTGTAATTATGTGTAAGGCCTTTTTTCTCAGTCTCAGATTTCCACATCTGCCCCTTATTTTTCTGTGCTCTTTATCCTTGTCTTTTGACTTGTCTATTTGTGTGCTTTTACTACTATGCAATCTTACTTACTTAGCTTTATAAGTGGTCTTGAACTCAGGGTAAGGCATGTCTTACCTCAGATTTCTTGAAAATTGCTGGTCACTCTTTACCCTTGGTGATTCCATTTTCCATTCCATTTCACCTTCCATTTGAATTTTACAGTAAGCTCTTTAGCTTTCCTGAAGAACCCTGTTGCCTTACAGAGATTATTTAGTGGAGATGGGGGACTGCTATCTTTGCGATATTGGGTTTGTGGCTGTTAGTGCTGTTTACCGTGTATTTCTGGTTTTCCCTCTTCTTGGCACATGATAGAATTGTAATGCCTGGGCTCTTTTTGTTTGGAGCCTGGGGAAGGGAGCATATGATTAATTTCTCCAGAATTGAGAACAGAAGGGTTGTGGATATGGCACCAACCATTCAGTGTTGAAAACGGTGTCTGATTTATTATTCTAACCTGTAGTGAGTTCTTCTGCTGACCTGTGATTGATATGTAGTGCACAGGAGAAATGAATGTTGATTGCATTTAAGCCTTGGGAATTTTGGGGTATCACAGCATACTCCAACCTATCTGGAGTCATGGAAACACATGAGTGTTATACTTCTCCATTTACTTAGAGGACCGTTTGTGAATTACAATTAAGAGAATTTACTCGTGAATCCATCTGGGCCTGTTGTTTTTCTTTGTGGGGAGGTTTTTAAATAACAGTGGTAGTTTAAAATTGCTCATTATCTGTTCTTTAAAGTAGAATTTATAAGTACAAGTTGTACCATTGCTATCTATTTTTGGAAGTAATAAACCCTTTAAAATAATGTAATTGTGAGTTTTTACCAAGTTATGTCTCTGTCTGATGAACTCCTGTGTGTCTCTGAAGGACTCTCACATGGGACTTTAGTTTTCTGGCCTGGTTCATCTAGGTTTTCAGTTTTACTTTGGTGCCAGTAAATGGGGGCTATAAACAAACCTGGCATTGAATTCCTGCTTAAAGTGAGATGCTACTAGTAATTGATGATCTGCTCCCAGTTGATGGAATGAGTGCTCTCGTATAGTTGATAGACTCCTAATTTATTATTATTTTTTGTAGTAGTAGTGTACCTTACTAAAAAAGTAGCTAAGATTAAAGGAATAATGTATTCAAGGAGAAAATAATATGTGTAATGTAATATAAACTATTTTATAGTTTATAAACCTTTAAGAGCTGTAAACCTGCATGTCAGCTATATGTAATGTATGTTTCTCATGGATATGTCATCTTTACAACATCCTTGTGAAGCAGGCATGTGTGCTTCTTTACAGATGAGGAAAATAATCTTGATAAGGTTTTCAGTTTATTAACTAAAACTGCTTAGTCATGGGTCTGTCATGCAAATCTAGGTCCACTGACTCCATTATATCTCATAGATCCTCTGAGAGAATCATTAGTTGAGCTTTTACAAGGGTGTATTAATAATAATTATAGTTTCTGAATAGTTACCCACTGAAAATTATTTCTGGGATATATGCTAAGGAGATATTTTAAAGTTTTTAATGTATGCTTTTTATGTGATTATGAATATATGCACACACAAAACCTAGATGCTGCCTTTGGCAGAAATTCCTCTTCATTGGTTGATATTAAAGGATATTTTCCTAAATCACATGTATAACTGAAGATTTAAAAAAACTTGACCATGTGTATTTGCATTTTTCTTTTTAGTCATTAGGTACTGGGTTAATGATATGGGGGAAACAAAAGGATAGATTTATTTTTCATTTGTTTGACTGTATGGACTGGTGCTACTATAAATTTATATTTATCATTCTCAATTGGGTCCTTCACTCTTTCTTTACATGGGAGTTTATCTTGCTAGCCAGCTCTCTTCTCTTCTTCACCCTGATTATTGCAAACTTTCTCTCTGTGCTTGCACCTCTGACCTATACCCTGGCTCTCCAATTCTCAACAAATGACCTTGCCTTCTATTTTATACAAACAGTAGAAGCCACAGAAGGGAATCCTTCTAAGCCTTCCATAAAGTCTATAACACTGCTTTTTTCAATACCAGATCTCCTGTTTACCTCCTGTTTTAAAGGAAGAGATGTCCCTCTTCCTGTCTTATGTAATTCTAATAATCTTGTGCTGGATTGTAGAGATTTCCACCCCACCCCCCCCTTTTAAAAAAGATTTATTTATTTATTTCCCTTCCCCTCCCCCTTCTCCCACCCTGCTGTTTTTGCTGTCTGTCCGTTTGCTGTGGCTATGTTTTTTTTTGTGTCTATTACTCTTTTTTTGTCTTTTCTCATTTTTTATTCTCTTGGATTCACCGGGATTTGATCCTTGGGACCTCTGATGTGGAGAAGATTCCCTGTCAGCTGTGCCACCTCAGTTCCTGGTCTCTGCTGTGCTTCACCTTGACTCTCCCCTTTGTCTCTCTCTTGTTGTGTCATCATCTCACTGTGTGACTCCCTTGCACAGGCATTGGCTCACCACGCGGGCACTGGCTCACCACGCAGGCTCACTTTCCCTTCTTCTTTTTCACCAGGAGGCCCCAGGGATCGAACCCAGGTCCCCCCATATGGTAGGCAGAAGCCCTATCACTTGAGCTACGTCTGCTTCCCTTTTCCACCCCTTTTTAATCTCTTTCCTCACTGGCCTTTTCCTATTTAAATATATCCAAATCTCTTATTTGAATGAAACAACTATTCTTTCCCCCATTTTTTCTATAACCAATATTCTCTAAAGAGTTGCCACTCTCTGTATTCCCCACCTCCTTTTTAATCTTTTGCATTTCCCTAATAGCCAGTGATGTTGAACATTTTCTCTCTTTTTTTTTTTTTCTCATTTGTATTTCTTTTTTTTAGAAAACTGCCTATTCAGGTATTTTGCCTATTTTTAAATTGGGTCATTTGTCTCTCTATTGTTGTAGAATCTCTTCATATAGCATGGATATTAGACCCTTGTCAGATTTGTGATTTCCAAATATTTTCTCCCATTGAGTAGGCTGTCCTTTTACCCTTTTCACAAAGTCCATTGAGGTGCAGAATGTTTTAGTGTTGGAGGAGGAGGTCCCATTTACTTATTTTTTTCTCTTGTTGCTCATGCTTTGGGTGTAAGGTTTAAGAGACCCCTAATTACTACAAGTTATCTTCTAGTTTTATGATACTGGCTTTTATGTTGATTCTTGTCTGGGGGATGAGAAAGGGGTTGATCCTCTTTCCTTCTTTTGGTTATGGATATCCAGTTATTCTAGCACCATTTAATGAAGAGACTGTTTTGTCGCAGAAAAGTGGACTTGGTAGGTTTATTGAAAATGAGTTGACCTCAGAGGTCAGGTTCTATTTCTGAACTCTCAATTCTATTCCATTTATGCCAATACCATGCTGTTTTGACCATTGTAGCTTAATAATGTACTTCAAGATCAGGAAGTGTGAGTTCTCCAACATCGTTCTTTTTAAGGATGTTTTTGACTATTTGGGACCCCTTTCCCCTCCAAACACATTTGGTAATTGACTTTTCTAGTTTTGCAAAGTGGACTGTGGGAATTTTGATTGGTATTTCATTGAATCTATAAATCAGTTTGTGTAGAATTGACATCTTCATGGTGTTTAGTCTTCTGGTACATGAACACTGAATGCCTTTCCATTTGTTCAGGTCTTCCTTGATTTCTTTAAGCAGTATTTTGTATTTTTCTGAATATAGATCCTTTACATTCCTGGTTAAATTAATTCCTAGAATTTGAGAATTTTTGTTGCTATTGTAAATGGAATTTTTTCTTGATTTCCTCCTCAACTTGCTCATTACTAGTGTATGGAAATACTACTGATTTTTGGGTGTTGGCCTTGTATCCTGCCACTTTGCTGAACTAATCTATTGACTCTAATAGGTTTGTTGTAGATATTTAGGGATTTTCTAAATAATAGTATCATGTCATCCGTGAATAACGGGAGTTTTACTTCCTCTTTTCCAATTTGGGTGCCTTTTATTTATTTATTTTTTCTTTCCTAAATGTTGTAGATAGAACTTCTAGCACAACATTGAATAACAGTGGTGACTTTGGGTATCTTTGTCTTGTTTCTAATCTTAGAGGGAAAACTTTCAAACTCTCCCCATTGAATATGACGTTGGCTGTGAGATTTTCATATATGCTGTTTTTTTTTTTTTTTAAAGATTTATTTATTTATTTAATTCCCCCCCCCTCCCCTGGTTGTCTGTTCTTGGTGTCTATTTGCTGCGTCTTGTTTCTTTGTCCGCTTCTGTTGTCGTCAGCGGCATGGGAAGTGTGGGCGGCGCCATTCCTGGGCAGGCTGCACTTTCTTTTCACGCTGGGCGGCTTTCCTCAAGGGCGCACTCCTTGCGCGTGGGGCTCCCCCACGCGGGGGACACTCTTGCGTGGCACGGCACTCCTTGCGCGCATCAGCGCTGCGCATGGCCAGCTCCACACGGGTCAAGGAGGCCCGGGGTTTGAACCGCGGACCTCCCATATGGTAGACGGACGCCCTAACCACTGGGCCAAAGTCCGTTTCCCTATGCTGTTTTTTATGTTGAGGAACTTTCCTTCTATAGGTATCTTTTGAAGTGTTTTTATCAAGAAAAGATGCTGGATTTTGTCAAGTGCCTTTTCTGCATCTACAGAGATGATAATGTGTCTTTTTCCCTTTGATTTGTTAATGTGCTGTATTAGGTTAATTGATTTTCTTATGTTGAACCACCCTTGCAATACCAGGAATAAAACTCACTTGATCATGGTATATAATTGTATTTATATGCAGTTGGATGCGATTTATAAGTATTTTGCCAAGAATTTTTGCATCTATGATCATTAGCAAGATTGGTCTGTAATTGTCTTATAGTGTCGTTATCTGGCTTTGGTCTCAGGGTGATGTTGGCTTCATAAAATGTGTTGGGTAATTTTCCCTCCTTTTTAATTTTTTGAAGGAGTTTAAACAGGATTGGTATTAATTCTTTGTGAAATGTTTTGTGAAGCCATCTGGTACTGGACTTTTCTTTGTTGGAAGATTTTTGATGTCTCATTCAGACTCTTTGCTTGTGATTGGTTTGTTGAGTTCCTGTATTTCTTGTAAAGTCAGTGTAGGTTGTTTGGGTATTTCTAGGAATTTGTCCATTTCATCTAGGTTATCTAATTTGTTGGCATACAGTTTCTCATAATATCCTCTTATCGTTTTTATTTTTGTAGGGTGAGTTATAATGTCCCCCTTTTTATTCCTGATTTTACTTACTGCATCTTCTCTCTTTTTTTCTTTGTTAGTCTTGCTAAGGGTTTGTCCATTTTAATTATTTTCTCAAAGGCCTAGCTTTTGGTTTTGTTGATTTTTATCTATTTTTTTTCCCTCAATTTCATTTATTTCTTCTCTAATCTTATTTTTTTCTGCTTTCTTTGGGATTGGTTTGCTGTTCTTTTTCAGTTCTCTTAGAGCTTTGATTTTAGCACTTTTTTAAAAATATAGGCATTTAGGACTATACATTTCCCTCTCAGCACTGCCTTTGCTATATTTGTAAGTTTTGATAAGTTGTGTTCTCATTTTCATTCATCTCAAGTTATCTACTAATTTCTTTTGCAATTTCTTCTTTGACCCACTGATTCTTTAGGAGTGTGTTGTTTAGCCTCCATATATTTGCAATTCTCCCCCTTTCCCACCTATTACTGATTATCGACTTCATTCCACTGTGGTCAGAGAAGGTGCATTTTATAATTTCAGTCTTCTTAAATAAATTGAGAGCTGTATTGTGGCCCAACATGTAGTCTCTCCTGGAGAAAGATCCATGAGCACTTCAGAAGAATATATAACTTCCTGATTTGGGATGCAATGTTCTGTATATGTTTGTCAGGTCCAGCTTGTTTATCATATTTCTCAAGTTCTCTGTTTTGTCTAGTTTTATCTATAGATGTGAGCGGCATGTTGAAATCTCCAAGTGTTACTGTAGAGATAGATGTCTTTCTCCTTTTAGTTTTGGCAGAGTTTGCCTCATGTATTTTGGGAGCACCCTGGTTAGGTGCATAGATGGTTGTAACTGTTACTCTTTCCTGGTGGATTGTCCCCTTTTATTAATATGTGATGGTCTCCTGTATCTCTTATCACTGTTTTGTCTGACACCACTATAGTCTAAGTCTGTTTTCTCTGACGCCACTATAGCTATCCTTGCTCTCTTTTGGTTACTATTTGCATGACTAATCTTTCACTTTTGGTCTTTTTGCATCCTTCAGTATTAGGTGAGTCTCCTGCAGACATCATATGGATTGTTCATGTTTTTTTATACAATTCTGTCAGCCTGTCTATTTTGATTGATGAGTTTAATCCACTAACATTCATTGTTATTACTGTAAAGGCATTACTTATTTCAGCCATTTTATTCTTGGGCTTTCATATGTCATATCTTTTTGTCCATCTTTTTACTTCCTTGGTTACCCTTGCTGATAGTCTTCATTGCTGTACTCTCTTCCAAGCCTCTTTTTCTTATCTTTTCTGGCTGCAGAACTCCCTTCAGTGTTTCCTGCTGAGCTGGATTCTTGTTCACAAACTCTCTTAGTTTCTGTTTATCTGTGAATATTTTAAGCTTGCCATTATATTTGAAGGACAGTTTTGCCAGATAAAGAATTCTTGGCTGGCAGCTTTTCTCTTTCAGTATATTAATTATATCATACCACTGTCTTGTCTCCATGGTTTCTGAAGAAAAATCTGCGCTAAGTCTTATTGGACGTCCCTTATATGTGATGTTTTGCTTTTCCCTTGCTGCTTTGAGAATTTTCTTTTTAACTTTGGCATTTGGCATTCTGCATATTTTGTGTTTTGGGGTTGGTCTATTTGGGTTTATTCGAAATGGAGAAAACTGTGCTTCCTGGGCATATATTCATGACTTTCAGGAGAGTTGGGAAATTTTCAGCCATTCTTTCCTCAAATAGTCTTTCTGTCCTGTATTAGCCCAAGGGGTGCTGATGCAAAGTACCAGAAAACTGTTGGCTTTTATAAAGGGTATTTATTTGGGGTAGAAGCTTATAGTTGCCAGGCTCTAGAGAGTCCATCCCAAGGTACCATAAGAGGTACTTTCTCACCAAATGTCTGTTGCCATGTGTTGAAGCAAGATGGCTGCCAGTAACTGTGAGGGTTCATCTTGCCTCTTTCCTCTTAAGGCTCTGTGGGTCTAGCTTCTTCTGATCTCAGGTGGAGGCTGGCATAAGGCTCATCTCTCATGGCTTCTCAACTGTTCTGTTTCCTTCACAAGATCAGCTGTAAACCATTGGGGAATATCTCATCTCTCCCTGGGGCTCTAGTATCAAAACCAGGTTCTCTCTCCTTGTCTTTTTCTGTGTATCTACTTCTCTGTGTTCTTGATTGAGCATTTGTTTATATAGCCCACCAAGGGGGCTGGAACTCAACCCTGCATGCCCTAATGATATTGTTGAATCAAAGCCCTAATCTTGATTTAATAAAGTAAAAGTGAAACCTCTGAATTTAATCCAAAGGGGTATCACACCCAGATGAACAGACCAGTTTACAAACATAATCAATATCCCTTTTTGGAAATCATAAATAGTATCCAACTGTCACATGCCCCTTTTCCCTTCTCTTCTCTTTTTGGAGCTCCTATGAAATGTGTATTGGTATGCTTCATGTTATCCATCAATTCCCTGAGTCCCTGCTCAATTTCTAACATTCTTTCCACTTTTCAGTTCTCTCTCTTCAATTTTAGTTGTTTTTTCTTCTGTGTCACTGATTCTTTCTTCCAGCGCTGCTGTTGTATTTTTAATCTCACTTATTGTGTCTTTCATTCCCTTAAGTTCTGTTATTTTTCTTTCCAGTATTTCAAAATTTTCTTTGTGTTATCTCTGTGTCTTCTTAATGTCTCTTATTTCTTTAGCCATACTGTGCATCAACGGCATGATTTGGTATAGGAGATTTGTACAAACCTCACTGATTAGCTGTTTCAAGTCCTTTGTCTCACCAGGAGTTTTGATTTCTTCCTTTTCCTGAGTCATATCTTTCTTTTTCTTTGTGTGGCTTGTAATTTTTTGCTAATGTTTAGGCATCTGATTTTGATGCTGAGTTTACTCTGATAATCAGTTTTTATCCCTTGCCGAGAGGTTTACTGTTAGGTAGTTATGTGTTACCATTGTTCTTTGACTCTTGGTTCAACTTGTTCTAGACATTTAGGATTGCCTCTGCTTAACTGCTCAAACCAGGGCTAAGGACCCAGTAATGGGATGCAGGCCCAGTTTCCAAGGGCCTTGGAGAGGGGGGCAGTAAAGGCATCTGTTTGCCTATTTATTTATTTGCTTACTGTTTTTCCCTTTTCGTGCACTTTTCTGGTCTGACCAGCAGTTGGCATCTTTGGAGATATCTCAGCTTAGACCCAGGTGTTAGGGGGCAGTGCATTCAGTGTAATTCTGAGGCGGGTGGTGCAGAAGCAGTGCCCTCTGGGCTGGCCAAGCCTGACAAACAAACTTCTCAGAGGCTGTTCTCTATCCATGGTGGGCCAAACCCTCATCCTCTGCCTCTTCAGCAACCAGTCTGGGGCAGTTGGGAGGGTTTTTTGATAAAGCAAATTATCTTTAGCCCCCTGCTGGCTCTCAGTGCAAACAGTGTTGTGGCCCCACCAGGCCTGGAAGTGTGTGACTCCTCCAATGCAGCAGATCAAGTTCCTTTGCTAAAATATGAATTTGCTGTAGGCTGTGTCCTCCTCCTTCCCTTTCTTGGGGAAGAGGACCCCTGCGACCCTATCCCATCAGGCCCAACCACATTCCACAGCCACTGCAGTTGCTATTTGCTGCCTAGGTAGGGGGATGGGTGCCTGCTGCTTTTTTTGTTGCTCTACTCACAGGATTTTCAGCCAACTGATACTCCTTTTCTTTGCCCCTCTCTCTTTTGGGTGGTTTCTCGCCTTCTGGTGTCCTGAGCCCCCAGAGCAGCCCTCCAGACAGTCTTTGCCTGTCCTCTAGCTATTTCTTCTGGGAGAGAAGTGATCCCTTTGTCTTTTTAATCCTCTGTCTTCTTGGAAATCCTGTAAAAATATTGTTACATGCTTTTATTCCCTCTGGTTCTATGTCCCCATTTTTCCCCGGACCCCTCCTATCTGCAGCAACTGGGGCTCAGCCGGACTAACTGCAGCCTGTCACCAAGATCCAGGCTCCCGAATCCTGCATCCCAGCCCACTGTTCCCAAGGGCACTGAGCTGAGCTCTTGAGGGGCATCATTTCTTAATCCTCAAAACTTGGTGGGGAGCTCCACAGGGTTCCTTATCCTGGGCCATTAATGAGCTGAAGGACTTCCCCTTGCAGTCTCATGACTTCAAGTCGACCACCTGAAGACCCGTCCCTGCTCCACAGCAGTGCTGACCTGCTGTATTACAGCATTGGCATTGAGGTACTGGGGACCCTGCAGCTGGAGCTTGAGACCCTGCTGTCCTTTGCCACCCGGCACCTGCGGGTGCTTGAGGCTGAAACCCAGATCCTCATGGGTTGGCAGCATAAGAAAAGTGACCGATGATTCCTGAAGTTAGGTCGAGACCATGACCTTGGAGCTTTCCCCAAACATGGGAAACCAAGAAGCAGAAACTAGGAGAGAATTTGGGTGAAGCCCAGGTTTGGTAACCAGGAGGTACACATGCTGAAGGAGTTACGGAAACCCCCAGAAGGTGTGAGGCTGAACATTACAAGATCCCACTCTTGGGGAAACGCTATTCCCATTGTTGGGCTCAGGAGGACCTGCTGGAGGAGCAGACAGATGGCACCCGGGCAGTGGCCGTGGCTGACAAGAGGAAAGACCTCTTGGGGCCACTCACAGAACTGTCACTAAGATGTGGATGTCCTGCTGAAGAAGTTGGAGGCCCAGCATGAGCAGCCAGAAGATGGCTGCCCCTTTGGCACCCTGAAACAGCATCTCCTGAGGGTGCTGCTCCTCTCTGGAGGACTTTACTGATAGGTCTGGGAAAGAATCGGGGGGCTGACAGGACTAGCCCCTTTCTCTTCAGTCAGAATAATCCCTTCAGTGTCCCACTTGCCAGATCCCTGGAGAGCCACATCAGCGAGGAGCTGATCCCCCTGGACCTCCTGGAGCCCGAGCTCCACCCCGCCCAGGCTCAGAGGAAGAGGTCCTTGCTGAGCTGAGCAAGTGGCAGGCTGAGCTGAAGGCGCTGAGCACTCACAACCGCACCATGAAGCGCAACCTGCTGAGGGTGAGCTGGCAGGAGGCAGTGGGTTCGCAAGGCAGACAACGAAGTTGTGGGCACTTCTGCTAAATCACGACATCCGAGCAGAAGAAACTGACCCCCATCAAGCAGAAGGTCTAGACTGGAAGATGAGTACATCCTGAAGCTGCTGGGCAGGGCGCCTGCACCCTTGCCCCGCCTGCCCTAGCCTGAAGGAGGGAGGGAAGGGAGACCTGCTTCTGGCCTTGAGCTAGAGGCCTGTGGCTCTTCCCCAAGGTCTTGGGGCCTGGACAGCCAGGAGGCCTTGCTGGACGGAGCTGGGGTCCATTCTCTGCCTGGCCCCCAAGATGAGGGTGCATCTTTCCTGGGCCATCCTCTTCCTGCTTTACACCATCCCCACTCACCTCTCCCCCTATCATCCTCTCCCCCTCAAGGAGTTCTTCCTTGTGGTTTTGTAAAGTATGGACTTAAAATTTCAAGCCATACGTAAGTATGAATCCTCAATATCTGCCTCACCTCTTGAACAATTATCAATTAATGGCCACTATTGGTTTCATTTATATGCGCCCTATTCACTGTTTTCCCCCCATTTTAACACCTGAAAAATTAATGATTTTTTAATACCAAATACATAGGCAGTTGCAAATGGGTTGATGTATTGCTTAAGGCTGCAGGTTTTTTTTAGGAGGTACCAGGGATTTAACCTGGACCCTTGTACATGGGAAGCAAGCACTCAACCACTGAGCTACCTGCTCCCCTGCAGGTTCCTTTCTTATTCCCCGCTTCCTTTTCTCTCTTGCAGTGTCATTGCTGTAGAAACAAGGTTGCTGCTTTATAAAATTTATCACCATCTGCATTTTGCTGAGAACATCCCCAGGTGGTGTTTAACATGTTTCTTTCATAGTGGCTTTCTTGGTGGACACTTTTTTCTCACTTTCTTGTTAGATAACCCCAACATAGTAACGGACAGTGATTCTGTCCTTGGAAAACTTCATCAGTAACGTGATTTCACCACAGATATATTGTTCCTAGTATCTGATTAAAGTTCTCCTGTCTTCCTCTGCTAGCTAAGTCTAGAAAGGTCCTTCACAAATCACATACTTTCCTGTGTTTAAGTCATTTAGTCATCAAGTCAGAATAACTTTGTATAAGAGAATTTTGCTATCTTGGCTTTGTTTGCCTTTGTTGAGGAGGTTAAATGTTTCAGTGTCACGACCAGGAGAGTTGTAAAACAGTATAAGCTACTAAAACTTTAGAGTGTTATCTCCTAACTGTCAAAATCATCTGCATACAGGGCTGCTATGGTTAAAGTTCTGATTGAAGGATTTTTTGGGACAGAAAAAAGGATTAAACTATAAAAGTAATTAGTCTTAGTTATGTTTGATTTGCTAAGTTCCCCTTTTTTCTTTTTATATTATAGATCAACTTGAACGGGTCTTTTTACGACTTGGCCATGCTGAAACAGATGAACAGTTACAGAATATTATATCTAAATTCCTTCCTCCTGTTTTGCTCAAACTGTCTAGTACCCAAGAAGGAGTACGCAAAAAGGTAAGCATATTGGGTGAGTTGGGAGAATTGTGGTGAATAAATCTGTATGGGGAAGTGTCTTTCCTATGCCCATTGTTGAAATCCAGGTTTATGATCCTCTTTATGGCCTTTCAAAATGGAGAGTAAGTCTTATGACTAGCTTTCATGATTTATAAGTAATATATAGACTGCATAAACTTCAGAAAAATTTCTGACAGAAACTCAGTTCAATTCTGACTCTCCTTCTAGGTTAGGCCAGGCACAGGTTAAGGGCAGTCGTCTCCCAATTCCCCTTTAGATACCTAAATTCAGGGGCCCAGGCAGTCACACTGCTGACAAATTTGGGGATTCCTGCCACTACCTTGGGTTTGATAATTTGCTGGAATGCCTTACAGAACTCATTGAAAGTGCTATGCTTATGTTTATAGTTTTATTGTAGTGAAAAGATACAAATAAAAGAAACAAGAGATGATCTGGGAGGGTCTCAAATGCAAGCTTTCATGTCCTTTCCAAGCAGAGTCAGAACATGTCACACTTGAGCACATCAGTGCATTTTCTCTGTCATGGAAGCTCACTTGAGCTTTGTGTCATAAGTTTCTATGATGCTTCGTTATATAGTCATTTTTAGTGGAATCATTGCCTACATGGTTGAACTTAATTTCCTGCCTTCCATCCCTCCCAGAGGTCCAGAAGGTCCTGACAACATGATGTGGCTCAAAGCCCTGACCCCCTAAATCACCTTTGGTCTTTCTGGTATGGCCAGCCCCCACCCTAAGACTGCAGGAGTACCTCACCCCATCCTGTCCTTCCTTAGCATATGCGTTATCAGGTGTGGGCCCCCAGCCATCATGGATAACAAAAAACACTCCTATCACAGGAAATTTCCAAGGTTGTAGAGGTTATTGCTGACAAAGAAAAATTACACTGGGCAAGGATGACTTTATTTAAAACTTTATGCAATAGGAGAGAGGGAGACCAGAATGTTATCATGTAGCAGAGAGGGAGGACTCTATCCCCTGAAGCAGAGGGTGGGAGAGTTTTTAAGGATTGTGAGCTAATGGTAAAGGACTTGGAGGGAGGGGGTGAGCAATGGGATGTGTCCAAGCCTGGAAGGTGAGGAAGGTCAGGCCCTAGAGTTACGAAGCTGCCTGTCTAAAGTTTAGTCAAGCTAAGAAGATGGTAAGGCTGTCTTGGACAATAACAAAATGGGCGGGGGATTTATTTTTATTTTCATTTTTTTTCCCCAAAAACTGTTGCTAAGGGTCTTATTTCTAATGATGGAAAAATAAAATAGGCTTCTGTTGGAACCAAGTTTCTTGGTTCTTTCTTTTGAACAAATTAATTGCACACCGACAATCTTTTATTACAGCATGAACCCAGGAGGAGGAAAGGAGGCAGGGGAGTGCAGGGAGGGAGGTTGAGTGGTTGTGAGGGCAGGTACCAAAAGCTCTCTTCAGATCACAGCGAGCCCTGCTGTTTTGCAGGATCACAGGGCTGAGGTACAATTTAACATTATCATCTCCCAAGAATCAGGGACAATGACTGGCCAATTTCTTTAATATATTTCAGGTACCTTTTGTGTGCTTTGTACAGCTTCACTTAGCACGAACTGAATACTTGGCATTAGTGCCTGTTTTAGTTTCTTGGTTGCTCAAGTAAATACCATGCAATGCGTTGGCTTAAACATTGGTGATTTACTGGCTCATGGTTTTGAGGCTAGAGGTCCAAATCAAGGCAGTGCTGTCTTCCTGAAGACTGGTGTACTGGGACTGGCTGCCTGTGATCGTTGGTTTTTGGGTTTTCTGTCACATGGCAATGGTCATGGCAGCCTCTCATGGTCTTTTCTTTCTCTCCTGGGTTCCCTTGACTTTCAGCTTCTGGGTGCTTTCTCTGTGGCTTACTGTCTATCTTTATTCCACTTAAAAAGGACTCCAGTAATAGAAGTCCTGATTGGGCTGGGCCACACCTTAACTGAAGTAACCTGATCAAAAGGAACTGCTTAAAATGGGTTCACACCCACAGAACTGGGTTACGTGTAAGAACATGTTTTTTAGGGTACATAGATCCAAACCACCATAGTGCCAGATGTAATATAATAATTATTCCAGAATGTTTGGAGGCTTGATGTAAAATCTGTGAGTTTGATTCACCATACAAGCCAGGTGGTAAAGGGACAAGAAAGGTCTTTAGTCATTGACTGACAAGGCCTGTAACCTCATTTAAAAGTAAGCAAGATGATTTTATTCAAAAGCAAGATGTTGTGGTATATCTCCTGTTCTAGGGTTCTGCACAGCACTGTTGCATGGCAGACACGTTTTCTTTGTTAGCTGAATGCACCACACGTACATTTTCTTGTTTCATTTGTAAAATAGTTCATTCATATTCTTCAGTGTATTTATAATAAATCTTTGGGTGTCTGAGCTACTATTAAAACGATTCATCTCCTTTTTTTCATCTTTTCGTCTTCCTGGAAGTCTGTCCTGAAAGGGATTATGAGTCCTGATTTGGGTTCAGTGAGGCAAGAGCACCTTTCAGAATGTCTGTTAATATTTGCAGGAAAGAATGGGGCATTCTTGTTATATATTTGACAAGCCTGCTATTTGTACTCTTTTGTTGAGATAGGTGTATATTTGATAGTGTAAATCTCCTATTGAATACACTTCCATTGCCTTCTGCCAACCTCAGGAGAGTATGGAATAAATGGTCATTCATGAGTTTATTTCTGTTTATTTATTTAACTTGACCAGTTTCATTGTCATTTAGTGAATATTTATGGAGTGTCTTCTATACTCCAGGTGCTGGCGGTACATTGGTGAATGGAAGAAACACCTAGTTGGGGAGACTGGTATTAAACAACCAGGCAAACAGAATATAGTTACAAATTGTGGTGAATGCTAAGAGGGAAAAGGAAAGAATTTATTTGGAGATGTGGTTTAGATTGGGTGGGGGTTGAAGAGAGATCTCTGGTGTGTAGGAAGCAGCCAAGTGGAGAGATGGGAGGGGTGGGAGAAGGATTCTTAGTGGTAGAAGGACCCTTAGGTGCAGAGGATCTGAACTAAATACCATGTGACCCTCCCTTCAAGGTTCGAAGAATGCCCCGGGGATGACATGGGGCAGGGGGGGATGAGAGAGGCCAGGCAGACGGCTGGGAGAGGAAGCAGAGATTCCAGCAGTTGTTGAAAGGCAGCTGTGGGAAGCAGTTGGGGTGGAGGCCAAGAGTAGAGACCAGCAGAGCAAACAGTGTTTTCAGTAGTTTTTATTCATTTACTCATTTTAGGATTTAATTTTTTTTCTTTTTTGGTAATATAGATATAACACAAAATTTCCCATTTTAACCTTTTTAAAGTATACAATGCAGTGGTATAAATTAATTCACAGTCAGCTACCATCACTACCATCCATTACCAAATACCTCAGGACTTTTATGTTTCTTTGTGTTTTATCTTTCTGTAGCAAATCATCTATCTCTAACCATCTATTTCTATTATACTATACTATTGTTCTTAATAATCCATTATAGTTCTCCTAATTGGAGAAGTTCCATTTTTGTTCCCAATTTTATTATTACCACTGTATTAGTCAGCCAAAGGGGTGCTGATGTGAAATACCAGAAATCTGTTGGCTTTTATAAAGGGTATTTGGGGTAGAAGCTTACAGTTATCAGGCCATAAAACATAAGTTACTTCCATCACCAAAGTCTGTTGTCACGTGTTAGAGCAAGATGGCTGCCAGCATCTACCAGGGTTCAGGCTTCCTGGGTTCCTCTCTTCCTAGGGCTTGTTCCTCTCCGAGCTCAGGTGCTTTGCTCCTCTTTGTGCTTACTTCCCAAACTCCAGCTCAGAACTTCTAACTCTGTCCTTTGCCATGTCTTTTCTCTGAGTCTCCACCCGTGGGCAGGGATGCAATGTCCTACTGCTGTGGCCCAATCAAAGCCTTAATCATTATTTAATCACGTAAACTGCTGAATCCAGTATAATCTAATATGCCCAGATGAGTTCACAGACATATCCAATATCTGTTTTTGGAGTTCATAAATAATGCCAAACTGCTATAACCATCAAAGGTGTTTTAGTCTTATTATGTTTCATTTTATAGGAAAACTGGCTTTTAGATGAATTTTCCTTCAACGTATTTTTTCTATTTGTATTGCAATTCTCTTTTTGTTTTCCTTTGATCTGATTTCTAGTTTAAGATTAAAAAAAAAGATTTATTTCTCTCCCCTCCCCCCCCCCCACCTCGGTTGTCTGTTCTCTGTGTCTATGTGCTGTGTTGTCTTTGTCCGTTTCTGTTGTTGTCAGTGGCACGGGAATCTGTGTTTGTTTTTGCTGCGTCATCTTGTTTTGTCAGCTCTCCATGTGTGCGGCACCATTCCTGGGCAGGCTGCACTTTCTTTCGTGCTGGGTGGCTCACCTTACAGGGTGCACTTCTTGCGTGTGGGGTTCCCCTATGTGGGGGGCACCCCTGTGTGGCAGGGCACTCCTTGCCCGCATCAGTACTGTGCTTGGGCCAGCTCCACATGGGTCAAGGAGGCCCGGGGTTTAAACCGTGGACCTTCCATGTGGTAGATGGACGCCCTAACCACTGGACCAAGTCTGCCGCCCTAGTTTAAGATTTTTGTTTATAGAATAGTCTAGTAATGGTTACTGCGTGTCAAGAAAAATGCTAAACATTTAAATCTGCACAAGATTATTTGAGGTAGGTATTATCCCCATTTTACAGATGAAGCTGAGACTTGCAATGATTGAATAACTTGTTTAAGGTCAGAGGACAAGGAGTTGAGGCAGGATTTGAACTCAGTGTTCTAAGACTTCAAAATGTATTCTTGACCACTAAGTTTAAATGCTTAGTTCCTTAAGTGTAACTATTTTAAATGCACAAATCCAAAAATGATCTCAGTTATGATTTTCTCTTTGATTACTATTTTGGTTATACTCTATTGATAAGCAGTGTTTGGTTATTTTATTTTTGATGTAATTATTAGTTTGCAAGAATATTGTTTTTAGTTTCAAAATATTCAATGTAAAATTTGCCTTGTCTTAATTGCATTCTCATCTGTAACTGTAGACTGTAAATGTTATAGAATATTTTTTGATACTTGGCATAAGAACTCTTCATGAAATAAAAAGGATAATTTATGTTTATGTAATATAGAACTTAGTATGTACTAAGGCCACTCAGTAGCATTATATATTTATTTCTGGAGAACCTGTAATCTAATCCTACTGTAAAATTTTTTTTTTTTAGAGGTATATTGGGGCTTGAACCTGGGACCTAATACATGGGAAGCAGGCGCTCAAGAACTGAGCTGCTTCCTCTTCTCATCCTATTGTGACTTGATGGTAGTGAGTTACAATTCTGTACTACTGTTACATATTTCTTCTGATTGTCCTTGTATTTTTTTTTTTAAGATTTATTTTTTATTTATCCCCTCCCCCCAGTTGTCTGCTCTCTGTGTCCATTTGCTGTGTGTTCTTCTGTGACCATTTCTATCCTTAGCAGCAGCACAGGGAATCTGTGTGTCTTTTTGTTGCATCATCTTGTTGTGTCAGCTCTCTGTGTGTGCGGTGCCATTCTTGGACAGGCTGTACCTTCTTTTGTGCTGGGCGGCTTTCCCTACAGGGCACACTCCTCGCGCGTGGGGCTCCCCTACACGGGGGACACCCCTGCACTCCTTGCATGCGTTAGCACTTCTCATGGGCCAGCTCCACATGGGTCAAGGAGGCCCAGCGTTTGAACAGTGGACCTCCCATGTGGTAGGCGGACGCCCTATCCATTGGGCCAAGTCTGCTTCCCCTTGTGTTTTTAATAGCTTTGGTTTTATGCATCTTGATGCAAAAGTTTAACATCTTGTCTTCATTAGTAATTTTAGTATATTATTTTTTATCTATTTATTTAAATCTCATTTAATAGTTTTCTCCAACGCCTGCTTCATCTAAAATTAGTATTGTAATCAATGTTCTTCTATTTAACTCCCGCCCCCCTTTGTTGTTGTTTGTGCTCGCTGTATACTCTGTGCACATTCACTGTGTTCTTTTTGTGTCTGCTTGGCTTTTTTTTTTTTTTTTTTATTAATTTATTCCCCCGCGCTTTGTGGCTTGCTTGCTATCTCCTCTCTGTGTCCATTCGCTGTGTGTTCTTCTGTGTTTTTTGCTTGTCTCCCTTTGTTGCATCATCTTGCTGTGCCAGCTCTTCATGGCGTGGCACATGGGCTGTCAGCTTTCCGTGGCACATGGGCCAGCTTGCCTTCATAAGGAGGCCCTGGGACGTGTACCATATGGTAGATGGAAGCCCAATCGATTGAGCCACAGCTGCCTCCCTGCTTGGCTTTTTTTCTTTTTCTTGTTCTCTTTTTGGGAGGCACTGGGAACTGATCCTGCGACCTCTGGTGTGGGAGAGAGACGCTCAATTGCTTGAGCCACGTCATCTCCCTGTGTCTGCTGTGTCTGTCACTGTCTCTCCGTTGTGTTTCCCTTTGTTGTGTCATATTGTTGTGCCAGCTCTCTGCGGGCACAGGCCAGCTTGCTTTCACAAGGAGGCCACCGGAATTGAATGTAGGGCCTTCCATGTGGTGGGCAGGAGCCCAGATGCTTGAGCCATACCATTTCCCCTTCTATTTAATTTTGATTGACAAATTTTTGCCCCAACCTAAAATTTTAACTATGTTTACTTTCGTTGCATCTCTCTCTCTCTCTCTCGCTCTTTTTTTTTTTTTAACAAATCGATTTTATTGATACATATTAATAAAGGATAAATCCATCCAAAGTGTACAGTCATTGGTATTTGGTATAATTACGTAGTTGTGCATAAATCACTTCAGTCATTATTACAGCATTTTCATTCCAATAATGATAATAAAAAAACAAAACAAAAAACCTCTTTGCCTCCCAGTTTCTTTATGCTTCCTCTGCTGGGTACATCTGCTATTCTGTTTCTATCTCTCTAGTTTATTTGTATTTATATTTTATAAAAACTGTCTTATATATGTTATATTACCCATATTCATATTTCCCATGAGGTTTCACTATGTTATACAGTCCCATGTTACATTTTTTAGCTTTCCTTCTAGTAATATGTGTTCTTAGTTTTTCCCTTTCAATCACTGTCATACCCATTTAATAGCTCTGCTAGTCACAGACACCATGATGTCCTGTTTCCATTTCCATTCATTTTTTTTTCAATTTTCAATAACTCATAGTGTATTTATAAAATGAAAGCCCTCATCAAAATACATTTTTCACTGGGAAAAATAAATAAGATAAATGGATCTACTCAAAGCAAAAATTAACTTTGGTAGATTTTAGTGTGGTACACAGTTCCATTCATTTCTAAAGATTCACAAACAATTTTTTTACCACTTCTGCACAGATTAACCCTCAGCTTTCCATTTTCTGGTCTCATTCTATTTTCTGGGACCTATACTCTAATGATTAACTCGAAGAGTTTACATAATATATTTAATTTATAATAGTGTAATCATGTAGTATTTGTCCTTTTGTGTCTGGCTTGCTTCACTCAACATAAGATTTTCCAGGTTCATCCATATTGTCATATACTTCATGATTTCATTTCTTATAGCTGCATAATATTCCATTGTGTGTATATACCACAGTTTGTTTATCCATTCATTGGTTGATGGACACCTGGGTTGTTTCCAGCTCTTGGCAATTGTGAATAATGCCGCTGTGAACATCCGTATGCAGATATCTGTTTGTGTCACTGCTCTCGGTTCCTCTGGGCGTATACCCAGTAGTGCTATTGCCAAGTTACGTGGAAAATCTGTATTCAACTTCTTTAGGAACTGTCAAACAGTCCTCCACAGTTCCTGTACCATTCTACATTCCCACCAACAGTGAAGAAGCATTCCTAACTCTCCACATCCTCTTCAACACTTGTAGTTTTGTCTTTTTTCATATTGGCCATTCTAATAGACGTGAAATGATAAAGCAGTCTACTCTTGGGTTTTAGTCTGTATAATTGAGATGGCACATATTTCAAAGTTTGGATTTTAGGGTATTTACATCAATTGTTATGATTATTAATCAGTTTCATAACTTAGTCTGTTCTCTTTTTTTTTTTTTTTTTTTTTTAAAGATTTATTTATTTATTTTAAATTCCCCCTCCCCCTCCCCTGGTTGTCTGTTCTTGGTGTCTATTTGCTGCGTCTTGTTTCTTTGTCCGCTTCTGTTGTCGTCAGTGGCACGGGAAGTGTGGGCGGTGCCATTCCTGGGCAGGCTGCACTTTCTTTTCACGCTGGGCGGCTTTCCTCACGGGCGCACTCCTTGCGCGTGGGGCTCCCCCACGCGGGGGACACCCTTGCGTGGCACGGCACTCCTTGCGCGCATCAGCACTGCGCATGGCCAGCTCCACACGGGTCAAGGAGGCCCGGGGTTTGAACCGCGGACCTCCCATATGGTAGACGGATGCCCTAACCACTGGGCCAAAGTCCATTTCCCTGTTCTCTTTTTAAACATTTTTTATTTAGGACATGGTAATCTAGATTCTATTTTAGTATAATATTATTGAATTGAGTTTATTAATATTCTTAACATTACAATCACTAATTTGTATCTATATAAACGTTTTTACTCAGTTACTGGCAGATAAATTATTTTATCTTCTTTAAATTTCTTTCCTCTCTCTCTACCCTTCTGTTTCTTACTTCTTTAGGAAGCACCAAGGATGTAACAGTATTTTTGAATGGATGGTCTGTGAAGGTTTTGAATTGGCTGTTACAGTTCTAAGCAGTATCTCACCCTCTTAGTTTTTTTTACTTCCTTTTGTTCTGTTACTTCCTCCCCATTCCTAACTGTCAGCCCAAGTATTTGTCATTAGAAGTATATGTATTAAAGCACTTATCCAGAACTCAACTCCTTTTCTGTTTCTTAAGCCAAAGAATTCTGGATAAAATACCACTACTTCTTATATATTCTACTGTATATATGCTGTATGTAGGTTTTTGGGAAGTTTGCAGATTTGAAAAAGTAGTTTTGGAGGTTGTTCCCTAGAATTTTTCTTTGCTCTCCTTTTCATATCCTTAAGAATGCTAAGACTTAGATTTATTGGTGAATTTTTCTAACCTTTTTACAAAACTTTTGAAGGTAATGTATTAAAATGTTTTTATTTTTGAATCATAAAAGACAGGTGATTTTTCTTTTAACCTTTTTGAAGTCTATGGAATATTACGCTGTTATTGCAAAGAAAGGTTTGGTTTATATTGTTTATATGAACATTAAACTGATAACATCTGTGTCTTCAAGAGGCTGTGAATGGACAAGGAAAAGGATAATTATGATTTTCCCTTTGATTTATGTACTTAGAACATAGAAACTGCTTGATAAATGTCACCTATTTTATTGTTATTCATTTAACAAACTTTGATTATGGAGGTGTTTTCTTTCTCAAACTTACCTATTTCACTGTTGCTCTTGTTTCCTTTGAACTTTTGCTGTCAGTTTTCCTGAACATCTCTATAGCTTTTCTTAATGCTTGTTCTGCGGCTAGAGCTCAAATTCTGGAAATGTTGGAAGATAGTGTAGGTCTGCCCTACGGAATAAATATCTTAAACTCATTTACCCTCTTGGGTAAAGCTTTCTAAAAGTCTTATTTTCCAGTACTCAGTTTCTTTCCTCTCCTTTCTTAACATATAATCTCACCTGTTATAGTAAGATTGAAGCCATTTGACATAAGCAGCTGTACTTTCCTTTCCATCCACAGGAATTGTTGGACTTGTCAACCATCAACCTCTTCCATCTGCCCTCTTTTCCCACTTAAAGGAGAAGCAGCTTGTTACTTCTTAAAATTCTTAAGTAATTATCAGATAATCTTCAGAATAATGTAGAAATTTCTCACTGTTCTCACTTTCATAATCTGGACCCTTCTTTCATCTCTTACCACTTGGTTCTTGGGCAGATGTTTTCTTTTACCCTCAGTACCTTCTTACAGTTGACTCTGCTTGGAAATTCATTTGGTCTTTAGGATTTAGCAGCCCTTTGACTTCCTTCATGAAATCTTTCTTGATCTGGCAGTTACTTTCTCTTTGGGAAACCCATGGTATCTTGCACACTTCTCTTTTTTGGTATGTTGCAGTCATTTGTTCACAGGTCTTTCAGGGACTGTGCCTCACTGAAGCCTGGCCCATTTGGATCTCAACTTTGATTAACTGAAGGACATCGCAAAAGTAAATTTACTAGTAAAATCTTGGTGCATGGATTTTTGGGATAGCTTTTTGGAACAAGACTTGATTTTTAAAATTTATTTATTTTCTTGCTTCCCCTCTTCCCACCCTGCTGTTTTTGCTGTCTGTGTCCATTCGCTATGTTATCTTTTGTTATCTATTTCTCTTTTTGTCTTTTCTCATTTTTTTCTCTTCTAGGATTCACTGGGATTCGATCCTGGGGACCCCTGATGTGTAGAGAGGTTCCCTTTCAATTGTGCCACCTCAGTTCCTGGTTTCTGCTGTGCTTCATCTTGACTCTCCCCTTCGTCTTTCTTTTGTTGCGTCATCAACTTGCTGCATGATTCACTTGTGTGGGCACTGGCTCACCATGCAGGCACTTACGTGGGCACGCTTTCTCTTCTTCTTTTTCACCAGGAGGCCCCAGGAATTGAACCTGGGTCCTCCCATATGGTAGGCGGAAGCCCTACCACTTGAACCACGTCTGCTTTCCAAGACTTGATATTATATACTCCCTTTCTGAGATGACAAATTTGTATCCTTTAAAAGAAAGTAGCTATATTCATTAAAATAATATCAGAAATGAGTTTTTTTAAAGATATGATTAATTAACTTGGATTCCTATCTGTCTGTATTATAGGTAATGGAACTATTGGTCCATCTGAATAAGCGTATAAAAAGTCGTCCCAAAATACAGCTCCCTGTAGAGACACTGTTGGTTCAGTACCAGGATCCTGCTGCTGTTTCCTTTGTCACAGTGAGTGTTGTCTGAATTATTTTCTGACTTTCAATATTTTTTATTTAATATAGATGTTGTCAATATAATGGCAAGCTTAGAATTTCACCTTAGACTGCTGATAAATGAAAAAAAGAAAAAAAAGATGTTTTTCTTTTAAATCATGCACTATTTTCCCACTGAATACTGGCCCAGAGGAAATAGTTCATTAAAGGAAATGGAAAGAATCGAGTGCACTGGAAAGAGAAGTGTTGGTGAAATTACTTGTCAGATATGTTGATGTACAGAAGAATGATTTGATGCTCAGTAAAAGTTTATATGGGAAGGAAGTAGATGTGTCTCAAGCATTTGTGTGCCCACCTATCACATGGGAAGTCCCAGATTTGGTTCACGGTGCTTCCTAAAAGGAAGACAAGTAGATACAGAGACCACACAATGAACAGATACAGAGAGCAGACAGTGATGCAAACATTGGGGTGGGGTAAATAAATAAATCTTAAAAAAAAAAAAAAGTTTCTATGGCAGCAATCTGAGTAGGGAGGAGGGCTCTGCAGCATAGGCATGAATAAAAAATAATGGAAGGGAAACGGACTTTGGCCCAGTGGTTAGGGCGTCCGTCTACCACATGGGAGGTCCGCGGTTCAAGCCCCCGGGCCTCCTTGACCCGTGTGGAGCTGGCCCATGCGCAGTGCTGATGCGCGCAAGGAGTGCCGCGCCCCGCAGGGGTGTCCCCGGCGTAGGGGAGCCCCACGTGCAAGAAGTGCACCCATAAGGAGAGCCGCCCAGCCCAAAGGAGGGAGCAGCCTGCCAAGGAATGGCGCCGCCCACACTTCCTGTGCCGCTGATGACAACAGAAGCGGACAAAGAAACAAGACGCAGCAAAAAGACACAGAAAACAGACAACCGGGGGAGGGGAGGGGAATAAAATAAATAAAAAAATAAATCTAAAGGAAAAAAAAAAAAAAGATAATGGAAGAAAATGGCAAGAAGAGAAATGAGGGTTTGAAAATTTAAAAAAAACCCAACTTTTGTGTTTCTGATATGTGAATTCAGAAAGTATCCTTTTTAAAAGTGGAGTAAATAGAGGCTGGTAAGAAATAGTGCCACTAAAGATTTTAGATCAAATTCTTGTCTTCCTGAAAACTAAATGTGAAGAATTTTAATGCTGTATCAGGTTCTTTGCTGATCCTTGTAGTTTCTAGCATTGAGGCAGCTCTATTAGGTCATATCTAACACCTGGAGTCACAAACTTTTGGGGCCGCCTGCTGGTCCAGCATCCTGTCTGTGCTGCAGGTAGAAGTGCAGCTCCATTACAGATATTCCTTGCTTTAAGCAAATAGAGATATTATATGCTAATAAAACTTTGCAAATAAAGTGTACTTAAAGGAATAATTTAATGAAGACTAAAGTGAAGAATCTTTTAGAAAAGCAAGTCATATCTTTATTTTTATGTGTAAATCCAGATATGTGTTAATGGGTTTGTTCAAATTGCAATATTCTTCTGAATAGTGGTGATACAAACACCCACTGTACTCCAGTTCCCTTGATTCATTATCCATTGACAGGTTATTGGAGTGAGGAACCTCAGAATGTTGCATTATAGTAAGGTTGTTTCAATATACTGCAGTTGGGATTGGCAGCATACAATTTGCTAAATTTTCTCCTAATTTGTAAGGGTTAATGCAGTACATTGGGAGATCTGATGCTAATGTGTAATGTGTAGGGTTTGAAAGATCAAATAATTACTTTTTTCTTCTCAGTGATAAGTAATTGCACATAATTGCTTTAGGTTAGGCCATTCTGTCTCATATGAAGCCCTTTTGAGCAAGCATTTGAAATGTGGGACTGGTATTCTTCCTTGAGATACAGCTGGTCAAACTATAATAAACATGTGGAGAGAGGATGATTCTTATTTGCAATTTCTTTGTTATAACCATAAGTACTTAAGTTATAAACATTTTTTTTCATTGAAATCAGAGTATTTCCTTTACACTCACTTGTTTTTCTCTTATCACATTAGAATTTTACTATAATTTATGTTAAGATGGGCTATCCTCGCCTACCAGTGGAAAAACAATGTGAACTGGCCCCTACGCTTCTCACTGCCATGGAAGGAAAGCCTCAGCCACAGCAGGATAGGTATGGCTCCCTCAATTATCTTGTTTTTCTACCTGCAAGAGCCAGCAACTACCTTTCAAACATAGTTCTGCCTGTTGGGTTTCACTTGGGCAAGGGTGAAGGCTTGAGCCTTGACAAATAATTGAATTTCCTGTGGTTCTTCAAGGTTACTATTTTGTTAATACTATTCTAAAATTTCTCAGTGTTAACATAATGAAACATTTGCAGAACCAACAACAGTTTTCTCAATCTAAAGTAATTTTCCTTGTCAATTATTTTGAGGCAACTAATTTTATGTGATTGCATAAATTAGAGTTACAAAATGCATTTCATAAAAACATTTCTGTCTTAGAGGATATAAAGTTTCAGAGCAGCTTTTCTCAAGTAACAAAGCAGGGAAGCAGATTTGGCTCAACTGATAGAGCATCTGCCTACCACATGGGAGGTCCAGGGTTCAAACCCAGGGCCTCCTGACCCATGTGGTGAGCTGGCCCTCATGCAGTGCTGATGTGCTCAAGGAGTGCCCTGCAATGCGGGGGCACCCCTGCGTAGGGGAGCCCCATGTGCAAGGGGTGCGTCCTGTAAGGAGAACCACCCTGCATGAGAAAAGCCAGCCTGCTCAGGTATGGTTCTGCACACACGGAGAGCTGATGCAGCAAGATGACACAACAAAAAGAGACACAGGTTCCTGGTGCCGCTGACAAGAATCCAAGCGGACACAGAAGAACACACAGAGAATGAACACAGACAGTAGACAACAGGGGGTGGAGGAAAGGGGAGAGAAATAAATTAAAAAAAAAATCTTTAAGAAAAAAAAAAGAAAGCACTTCTTTGTATTAATATGGGAATTGGAGAGGTGAAAAAGTTGAGATAACGCATCCTTTGTGTCTAATGTGAGAACCATTACAGAGTGCAGAAACTGTAGGAAAACTGGAATGAAATGTTTATAGAGTATATTTGTTTTTATTTTATTTTTAACTTATTTAGTTTATTTATATTTAAAGAGGTACCAGAATTGAACGCAGGACCTTATACATGAGAAGCAGGTTCTCATCCACTGAGCTACATCTGCTCCCCAATGAGAGTTTGGTTTTTTTGTTTTTTAGTTTGTCTGTTTTTAGAAGGTTGCAGGGATTGAACCTGGGACCTCTTACATGGGAAGCAGGTGCTCAACCACTTGAGCTACATCTGCTCCCCAGCATATTTGTTTTTAAAAGAAGGCTATACTGTAGATGTTCACAAATAAAATGAACAAACAACAAACACTGAAGTAATTTTCATGTGTCTTAAGAATATCAGAAGGTGCATTGCAAGAAGAAATTACTGAAGCTGTTTATATGAATTTTATACAGATGTTTAAATATTGTATTCAAAATATTGACATGATTGATTTTTAATTTCTTTAGCTGTTGAATAACTTCATTTTAATTAACCGTGTGGAAAAGAAAAGGTTAACTAAAAGAACTTGTTAAAAATTGAATTTTACCTAAGATTAAATCTAAAAATCTCTTATGATAATTTAAGGTATTATCATTGAGACCTTATTATGTACTTCTTTTTTCTGGTATTTTTAGAAGTGAGCCAGATTGGTTAAATGCTAATCAGTATACTCAGCTTTCAGTAAGAACGAAATCTGGTCTAGTCCCTAGATTAGGGATTTAATTAGATGTTTGAAAATGGATGGCCCTTGCTATAACTGTCAGTTTTTATTGTATGATTTTTGCTTTGTCTGTTATTTGTATGTATAAAAACTTATTTTTAAGTAGTTGCAATAAATGTAATTATTTTTTCAGCTTAATGCATCTTTTAATACCAACCCTTTTTCACATGAAATACCCTGTTGAATCATCAAAATCAGCTTCTCCCTTTAATCTTGCTGAGAAACCAAAGACTGTGCAGCTGCTTTTGGACTTCATGCTAGATGTCCTTCTAATGCCTTATGGGTAAGTTAAGAATACAAACAGAAAAGCAGCCTTGTTTTTGATTTGCTTTTACATTATGGTGCTAAGTACTGTTTTAACGATTCAGCTTTCTCTTGGAAGTGGATGAATCTCTTAATCTTTTGCTGAATTTCCAGCCTTTTGCCCTGATGCAGAGTTGCTGTTGTGATTTCAGACCCAACCTGTCCAAGCTAAAACCAGTCTTTCTCCATAAAAGTAGTTCCTCCTCTTTAATTACTATCAGTGCTGTGATGATTCTACTCACCATCTAGAAGTACAATTATAAATTGTCTTCAGCTTTTATCTTCTTGTCTCAGATATTATCAGATTAAATTCCCACACCGTTGTTGATGCATCCTGGAACAATTCCCACTGCTGTCATCTAGTTTTGGCTCTTTTCAACTGATGTCATGATTTCTTTCTCACTGACTTTTCTTCAAACCTCTCTATGTTGTACATAAGAGTTTTCAGTTTTTTAAAACACAGATCTTAAAAAGTCATACGGTAAATCCTTAGACTGTCATGCATTTTATGCACTCTTAGAGGTCCCTGAATTTTTATTTTTTAAGAGAATGCAGTCCTCTCTGTTTAGAATGTTTCTTTATCAAAGAAAGAGAAAGAAACAAAACAAAACCTTGGAAAAAAGCCTCTCAAACTAGCTTAGATTCACCTTTGTCTCTGCTATGAATTTCTTGCTCTAGATTTAAGAGCACTATTTATTTTCCATTTATTCTAACACCAAATGACATATGTATTTATTACCACTTTGTGTTTCTATCGCATTGTTGACATCTTTCCTTTTAGATTGTGAGCCCTTTGTAGTCAAGAGCTGTTTTATCTAGCTTTGATTGTTGGCATAGTGCCCAGATTGTGATCTGTTTTCAGCCTGCTTATTTCTAGCCTGTCCTGTTACCAAACTGATTTTCCTAAAATGCTACTTTCGTCATACTTCTTCCCTGTGCAAAAAAATGTAACGTGCAGTATAAACTTGGCATTTGGGGCTCTCTCCCACCTGTCTGTCAGTGCTAACACCCAGGAGTTCATGCTGTATGGTTTCTTTCCTCTCCAGTTTGCTCTTCTTATTCTCCCTCTAGGAGGGTTGCTTTATTGTCTGGCCCAGACATTCCGTGTTCACTCTCACCTCTTCTGTCTTATCATTTATTTCTTTGTGATTGATTTCTGTGTAGTTTGATAACATGATGTCAAATACTGTTACTTGTGTTGTTATTCTCTCAACTTGCTTCTCATGGCAAAGATTCAATCTCATACATCCTTGTATTCCTGTCTTGTGCTGAAGATGATGTTTTGGACAATGTTAGATGTTCATTAATTTTTCATTGTGTTAATGCCACTACTAGTCTTTCTTTAACTTAGAAATAAATGAAAGTTTCCTTTTGTACTTGTTAAATCAGGGGGCATCCAGAATTGGCAGGTGATGATGGCTTTGGGAAATAAACTTTGAATCCAAATTTACCTTAAAGTACATACTATCCCCAAACTTCCTCACATTTTTCTTACCAATGAGAACTTGCCTCATGTATATAAAAATATTAAAGTGATTCCTTAATGGTTATTATCTATTTTCAATAGGCGAACTTAAATGTATCTGGCATATAAGTAATATGGACTAATTTATTATGCCATCAGGCTCTAAGTGCTTTTGTTTTTGTTTTAATTTTAATTATAGTGGATATTTTATTTTAATAAACAGTGTGATAATAGAATTCATCAATCTAGAATTTTTGATTGTGAAGAGACTTGTCTGAAAATTTATATCAAAATTTTCATTTCATAGGTGAGGAATATCAGTTTAATTGGCTTAAAATGAATTTACTGGAACTCTTCTAATCAGTAGAGCCAAAAATGAAATAAGGTGATAAATAAGCAGGTGCAGAGGAGTTTGAATATAAAATGAAAAAAGAAAACACACAAAAGTGAATGCTTAGTTTGTATGACTTTACGTCTTTGGGCCCTTTTGATTTTTTTCCCTTCAATTTTGGGGCATGGTGTGCTTGTGTGGTAGGTGGTTTGGAGATTTCAGTGGATTTTCTGTAGTAATTGTAGGGGTATAAGGAGTTCAAGGACAACTGAAGGTTAATTGCATCTTAATAAAGATGGAAATAATTGTTTTGTATATAGAACAATAGTTTTTTTTCTTCTCCCTACATCAGTACTCCTTACTCTGTATTTGTTAACTGAAAACTCAAAATTGTGGTGAGTCTGTGGTGGCTTGTAGAACAATATTTTATGGATTGAATATGAACCCTGTTCACCCCCATCGCTGGTAGATGTTGTAGTTGACTTGTTAATTAAGTTGAGCAATGTGATACCCATGGCTAATTTATTAAAGATTAAATGCCTTCTTTAAATACCTTTAAAATATTTCTTTGTGATGAAATTTTAATTTCACTTGTTTATTTTCTAGAAAAATACTGTGGGAGGAAAGTATTACATAATTGAATGTTGTACATAATGCATGTAATATGTGTGCATTTTTTGTAGAGGGCTTCAAGTTTTATTTCTTTTCCAGATATGTGTTGAATGAATCCCAAAGTCGCCAGAACTCATCTTCAGCACAGGGTTCATCTTCAAATAGTGGTGGAGGTTCTGGAATCCCACAGCCTCCTCCAGGAATGAGCTTTTATGCAGCTAAACGAGTTATTGGTGACAACCCATGGACACCCGAACAGTTGGAACAGGTATCACAAGCTGCTTGCTCATTATGGAAATTAATCCTGTACACTTGCCCCTGTGTAGTCTGTGAAAGCATGTATATGTCATTCCAGTACGTTCAGGTTCTCTAATGGATTATGTTTGAAAGGAGCAGTTGATGTAATATGTTCTCTTTATCATATGTTATTTGTTAATGCCCTTGGGAAAGGGAGGGAAGGAAATGCTCTTTAGTTTTTCTAATATTCCTTACATGTTTCAAATATAAAATAGAGCCCCCTTATACATGGAGCCTATTTTAACTTTAGTTTTGTTTTTTTTTAACATTTTAAAAAATAATTGAAGTATATCACTCATCCATAAATATACATAAATACTAAGAATTGTAAAGTTATGAACTTACAATACAAACATACATCTTGCATCTGTACCATCAGCCACAATTCTCATCCACCTCTGGGTTTATTGTGTTATTCAGTCCCTAGATTATTTTCTAGCTTTCTGTCAATTGGCATTTACGTCACTAGACTACTACTTTTAGCTACATTCCCATTTATAAACCAGCTGTAACTCACTATAATGTGTTACCATCAACTCTATACATTTCCACACTTTTACAGTAAGGTCAATTAAAACTTCTGTATACACTAAGCATTAGTAGTCCACAGATACCTTGCATTGTTGTGAAACATTTTAATGATTAAATGTTAGAATATTACTACTAACTAAAACATTTTAAACTAATGATTAAATGTTAGAATACTACTACTAACCGAAGTACCTTACATTTGGTGTATTTTCCCCCCACACTACCCTATTATTATTGTTACTGTTGTTGTTATTATATAACATAAACAGTAAGCATATAGTAAAAGTTGTGAACTTAAAAAGCAAACATGTCTAATATCATACAGGGGTCCCATATACCAACCCACCACCAACACCTTGCATTGTTGTGAGACATTTGTTACAAATTATCAAAATCTCAACTACTAACTGGGAAGTGGATGTGGCTCAAGTGATTGAGTTCCCCCATACCACATGGGTGATCCCCGGTTTGGTTCTTTGTGGCTCCTAAAGAAGACAGCAAGCTGGCGCGATGGGAAAGTGTGGCAAGCTGATGTAACAAGGGACATGAGAAGAAAGACATAATGAGAGACAACAATAAAGCAGCGAGCAGAGGTTCCTGGTGCCTCCTAAAGAGGATGAGTAAGACAGCGAGCTGACATGATGGGCAGGCACGGCAAATTGACACAACAAGGTGACGCAGCAAGAGACACAAGAAGAAAAATACAATGAGAGACACAACAAAGCAGGAAATGGAGGTGGCTTAAGCAATTAGGTGCCTCCTTCCTATATTGGAGGTCCTGGGTTCAGTTGTGAGTGTCTCCTAAAGAAAAGAGGAAGGTGAACAGACATAGCAAGTACAAACAATGAGGGGGTGGGGAGAAAAAAAAGACATAAAACAAATCAAAAAAAAAAAACCTTACTACTAACTATAATTCTTATATTACATTTGGTGTATTCTTTCCCTCAACCTACCCTATTATTATTTTTTAAATATATTTTTATGACAGAAGTTGTAAACTTTCGAAAAAATCATGCACACATGCAGAATTCTCATACAACACACCGCACTGTGGTAGAACATTTGTTACAGATTATGAGATAATATCATCAGATTATTACCAGGCCCATAATGTACATTTGGCACAGTTTTTCCATACTGCCATATTATCAGCACAGTACCTCTTTGGCATAGATGCATGAATATTACATTATTGGTGTTGACCGCAGTCCATAGGTCATTCCAGTTGTCTTTTTCCTATGCTTCTCCACATTCCTACCACCCCGCAATTGTGATGTACATCTCCTGTGGCTCACAGAGGATTCTCTTGCATCTGTACCATCAACCACAATTCTCATCCACCTCTGGGTTTATTGTGTTATTCAGTCCTAGATTATGCTCTAGCTTTCTGTCAATTGGCATTTACATCCCTAGACTACCATTTTTAGCTACATTCCCATTTATAAACCAGCTGTAACTCACTATAATGTGTTACCATCAACTCTATACATTTCCACACTTTTACAGTAAGGTCAAGTAAAACTTCTGTATACACTAAGCATTAGTAGTCCATCTCAGTCCTCCTTTTATCTCCTTTAAGAATCTACTACCTACTACCAGGTCTTGAAGATATTTTTCTACATTTTCTTCTAGCAGCTTTATGGTTCTTGCTTTTATATTTAGGTTTTTGGTCCCTTTTGAGTTAAATTTTGTATGAGGTGTGATATGGGGGTCCTCTTTCCTTCTTTTGGATATGGATATCCAGTTCTCTCAGCACCATTTGTAGAATGGACTGTTCTGCCCAAACTGGGTTGGACAGGCTTGTCAAAAATCACTTGATCCTAGATGTGAAGGTCTGTTTCTGAGCATCAGTTCGGTTGCCTTGGTCTATGTGTTTCTTTTTATGCCAGTACCATGCTAAATATTTTTTACCACTGTAGCTAAGTAATATTTAAAGCCCAGAAGTGAGAGTCCTACAACTTTGCTTTTCCTTTTTTAGATGTTTCTGGCTATTCAGGACCCCTTATCATTCTAAATAATTTTGAGAGATGTGCTTTCCATTTATTTAAAAAATGCTGGTGGAATTTTTATCAGATTGTATTGAATCTATGTGAATTTGAGTAGAATTGATGTCTTAATGATATTTAATCTTCCAATCTGTGACTATGGAATGGAATGTTCTTCCAGTTATTTAGGTCTTTTTGAGAATTTCTTTTAACAGTGAGTTGTAGTTTTCTGAATACAAATGCTTTACATCATTGGTTAAGTTTATTTCTAAATATTTGAGTTTTATCTGTCATATTTTATTTTTGCTACTCTTGACACTTTGTTACTTTTACTAATATAATCTTACATTTCTAGACTCTCTTCCAAGCCTCTCTCCTTCTCCTGTCTTCTTTTCTGGCTGTAGCACACCCTTTAGTATTTTCTATAAAGCTGGTCTCTTGGTTCCAAACTCTTTCAGTTTCTGTTTAGCTGTGAATAGTCTAAACTTACCCTCATTTTTGAAAGACAATTTGCCGTTTATAAGATTCTTGGCTGAAAGTTTTTCTCTTGCAGTGTTTTAAATATATCAGACCACTGTCTTCTTGCCTCCATGGTTTCTGGTGAGAAATTGGCACTTAATCTTATTGGGTATCCCTTATATGTTATGCATTGCTTTTCTCTTGCTGCTCTCAGAATTCTCTGTCTTTGGCATTTGACATTCTGATGAGTAAGTGTCTCGGAGTTGGTCTATTCAGATTTATTTGGATGGGAGTACGTTGTGCTTCTTGGACATGGATATCTATGTCCTTCAATAGGGCTGGGAAATTTTCTACCATTATTTCTTCAAATATTTGTTCTGCCCCTTTTCCCTTCTCTTCTCCTTCTGGGACACCCATGAGTGTGTGCACATCTCTTGCTGTCATTTAGTTCCCTGAGACCTTGTCAATTTTTTCCATTCTTCATCTGTTCTTTTGTATGTTTGCTTTCTGAGACCATTTCTTCAGGATCACTAATCCTTTCTTCTGCCGCCTCAAATCTGCTATTATATGATTCCAGTGTATTTTTAATTTCATTTATTGTGCCTTTCATTCTATAAGATCTCCTGTTTCTTTATATAGGCTTTCAAATTCTTTGTGCTCATCCAATGTCTTTTTTTTTTAAAAGATTTCTTTATTTCTTTCCCCTCCCCGCCTCCCCAGTTGTCTGCTCTATTTGCTTTGTGTTCTTCTTTGTCCACTTGTATTCTTGTCAGCGGCACTGGGAATCTTTGTCTCTTTTTGTTGCATCATCTTGCTGCATCACCTCTCCGTGTATGTGGTGCCACTCCTGGGCAGGCTGCACTTTTTTCACACTAGGCAGCTCTCCTTACGGGGCGCACTCCTTGTGCATGGGGCTCCCCTACGTGGGGGACACCCCTGCATGGCATGGCACTTCTTGCTCACATTAGCACTGCGCATGGGCCAGCTCATCACACAGGTCAGGAGGCCCTGGGTTTGAACCATGGACCTCCCATGTGATAGGCGGATGCTCTATCCGTTGAGCCAAATCCATTTCCTCATTGAATTTATTCAGGAGATTTGTTTGAACACCTATGATTTGTTGTCTCAGACATAAAGGAGTTATCTTTTTCCTTTAACTGGACCATATCTTCCAGTTTCTTGGTGTGGATTATAATTTTTTGTTGGTGTCTTGGCATCTGGTTTACTAGATGTATTTATTCTGAGTGTACTTTCTCTTTAGTTTAGGGCTTTCTTGCCCTTTCTCCCTTGTTGGTTGTGTAGTAGGAGCCACAGATGTAGTTGGTGTTGCAAGCTGTGGAGGGTCAAGCTGCCCTCATTGCCCCAGGGACCAATGAAGCTTCTCCCAGCTTTCTCCTTTGCCCGGGATAGCAAGAGAGCCACAGCCGTATGTAGTAATGCAAGTTGTGCAGGCCTAGACTGTAGTTGCCCAGAGACTGATGAAGCTTCGCTCTGTTATCTCCCCTGTCTGGGGTGGGGATGCAGGTGTGGACAGCAATCTATGCCTTGAGGGTCCAAAATGACCACAGTTGGCTCTGATACACTTCCGATTATTCAGTCTGCTTGCTGAATGTAACTAACTGCAGTTACCCAGAGAGGCTGGTGCAGGGCCCTGTCAGAGGTGGGGCTGAAGCCTAAGCTAGGGCTGCAGGCTGATCTGGGTGAAAGAAGCCAGTCCTTACCGTCAGTGTGATTTTTGGTCAGCCCTACTTCCCCTCATGCTGGGGACGGAGTTAAAATGGTGGTTACCGGCCTCTTTCCGACTTGGACAGGTTCAAACTTTAGCTGCTCTTGGGGCTATACTTTAGGCAGCCTAATTTACTCATCAGTACCTAAAATCTGTGGCCAGCCTTTTCTTCCTTCCTTGTTTTTGGGAAATGGCACTTCCAGTTCCAGCCACAGAATAGCTCCTGAGGCAGCTTGCGCCACCAGAGTAGGATGATCACTGGCCTCCCCAGCGTGGCCTGTATTGTCTTGGAAAGGCTGGTGCAGGTTCCCCCAGCTTCCTCCCTGCTGGAGGTGGATCTGGGGCTTAGGCTAGAGTTGCAATCTGATCAGGATGGAAAGAAGCCGATCCCTACCAGCTGTGATTTTCAGCCTGTCCCTTTTCCCTCTTGCCAGGGCTGGAGTTAAGATGGCAGCTACCAGCCTCTTTCTGACTTGGACAGGTTCTAACTGTAGCTGTTCTTAGCATATACTTTAGCCCACTGAATTCACTAATCAGTAGCTTAAGTTGATGCCCAACTGTCTCTTCCTCACCTGTTTTTGGGAAGTGGAGCTTCCAGTTCCAGCTATGGAATAGATTCTGAGGTGGCTTGTGATGCCAGTGGAGGATGGGCACCAGCTTCTGTGGCGTGGAATGCTCTACTTATGAGTCTTCTCTGCAGATGGGCAGTTTTCACCTTCCATTCTTTCGAGTATGTTGCAGGATGTTCTTCTGGTCCCTTGGAGCTCCCAAACAGGTGCTTTAGATAGCTCTGGGCGATTACTAACTTCCCTGTAGCCCGATGCAGCTCTTGGGGCTCCTTACTCTGCCGCCATCTTGCTGGTTGACTCTTTAGTTTTTAATTACAGGTTTAGTCATCATCTAACTCCTTTGATACAGTTAGAATACTATTTGTCTTACATTATCCAGCTCTTTAGGACTGTACTGTTCGTAGAGTGAGGATTCCCTTTAATTCAGAAATGACAGTTTGGGAGAAAAGCATGACTCGCTGTTATATTTCTTCCTGGGAATTAAAAAATTTGTGTTAAGAAATTTATTCTGGTTTAATTCGACACAGATGTTCTCTGAGCAGCTTTTAAAAATGGCTGGCACTCTGCAATGCAGGTGCCTCACTTTCATCACACACTGCAGGGGAGAGCAGGTGAGATTAGTATGTAATTATTTTAAAATTTGAGCCATATAGGTTAGTATTCCAAGCCTTCCTTCATTTCTCGATGGCAGTCTAAATGATTTGATCCTTTTCTTTCTGGGGCTGTAAGTGACCACTGATAAAAACACTGTTTCGAAGGAAAAGAGGCAAGTGGAGAATTCTTGCCCCTAACCACTTTGCATACTGATTTGTTCAGTGAGGATTATAATTGGTTAGATTTACTTCTTCATGTTTTATATTTATTTCCCCTCCATAAACCTTTATGTAAGTAAGAAAGGTGAATAGTAACGGAAGCCATTCTTTGTTGGGTATGTGATGGATGCAGCAGGCACTCTGTTGAGTGCTGTGCTTACATTCTCTCAGTGAGCCTTGCAACAACCCAGTGAGGTCTGGACGTTGTTGGTCTCATTTTGTGAGAAGAATTGGAGTTTGGAGAGATAAAGTAAGTTCCCCAAGGTCTCATGCTCAGTACTAGGCTTTGAACCTTTTTATCTGATGGCTGAAGCTATATGAATGATGCTGGAGGATAATTATTAACATTATCATAATCTGTTGGTCATAATTTGCTCATTTCAGAGAGCCTCTGTATGCCTTTTGTCAGTTTGATAATCTAGTACTGAAACGAATGGTTTCAAGGATGAGTGCTCACTTTCCCTAATTTTTAAATTTCTTTTGTTTTATATTGTTTCCTCCAAATAAAATGGCTTCCTCCTCTAATTATAAAGTTAATGATAATGTAGAAAATGTAAGTAATACAGAGCAGTATAAAGAGAAACTAAAAATTACCTGGAGTCCTACCACTTAGGTAGTTTGCCACACATCCACAGCTTGCTTTCGCTCTGCATTTGTGCATGTACACAAATATAATTTTATGTAATACATTTTTACATTAATTATATGCATTGCTTTTATTTATTTATTTATTTAAAGATTTATTTTATTTTGTATTTTTCTCCCCTTCTCCTCCATCCCGGTTGTCTGCTCTCTGTGTCCATTTGCTGTGTGTTCTTCTGTGTCCACTTGCATTCTTGTCAGCAGCATTGGGAATCTATGTCTCCTTTTGTTGCATCATCTTGCTGCATCAGCTCTCTGTGTGTGCTGTGCCACTCCTGGGCAGGTTGTGCTTTTTTTTTGTGTGGTATGGCTCTCCATGCAGGGCGCACTTCTTGCACATGGGGCTCCCCTATGCGGGGGACACCCCTGTGTGGCATGACACTCTTTGTGCACATCAGCACTGTGCGTGGGCCAGCTCACCACACAGGTCAGGAGGCCCTGGGTTTGAACCCTCTCATATGACCTCTCATATCTATCAGTTGAGCCAAATCTGCTTCCCTATTCTATGCCTTACTTTTAGTTTAATTTTTTCACTTAACCATAGATTTAAAAATAATATTATCCCTTTTAAGTCTCTATAAAATTTAATTATTTATAAAGCACACAATATTTTCTAGCCAGTCTCCTTTTGATGGACATTTTTATAATTTTCATTTTTTTACATATATTTTAACATATATCTGTGCATGTGGCTTTCACAACTGCCCTTTTTATGGATTAGTAAATGTTTGAGTATTTTCTATTGTAGCTGTCATTACCAGTAAGTTATGTTAAGCTGAGGGAGGGGAGGCAAGCATTTTTATCATATTTGTATACATTTTGTAATCACATCCTTTCTCATTTAACAGTTATAAACCATCAAGTCTTAATTCATATACGTAAGAATTATTGTCTGACTTATTTCTTTGCAACTGGTTTTTTAGGCTGAATATAAAGATTTAATTTTCAGAACATAATTTATATCCTAAATAAAGTTATCTGTAGTGAAATTCATAGCTCATTCACATTGCATGAAGTTCTAAGTAGAATCTATCTTTAGTCTGTTTTTCATTTTGACCAGTAAACTAGATTGAATATAGTTTAATTAGAATTTCACTTGCATTGACAAGAGTGTATTTGAAATCATATTCCTTGTTTGTTGTACGTGAGAATGTAGAGGTTAAGGATTAGTGTAACAATAGGGTGAAACTCCATGTTGTATGCATTGATTAGTTCTTTTCTTTTTTAAAGATTTATTTTTTAAATTTAATCCCCCCCCCCCCCCCCCCCGGTTGTCTGTTCTTTGTGTCAATTCCCTGTGTGTTCTTCTGTGGCTGCTTCTGTTTTTGTCAGCGGCCCAAGAATCTGTCTCTTTCTGTTGAGTCATCTTGCTGTGTCAGCTCTCCGTGTGTGCGGCGCCACTCCTGGGCAAGCTGGACTTTCTTTTGCGCTGGGCGGCTCTCCTTATGGGGCGTGCTCCTTGCGCGTGGGGCTCCCCTACGTGGGGACACCCCTGCGTGGCAGGACATTCCTTGTGTGCATCAGCACTGTGCGTGGGCCAGCTCACCACACAGGTCAGGAGGCCCTGGGTTTGAACCGCAGACCTCCCATGTGGTGGGCAGACGCTCTATCCGTTGAGCCAAGTCTGCTTCCCTGATTAGTTCTTTTTGAGTTGTCATAAAAATCCCTGGATAATGTAGCATTTTGTATCATCTGTGTATCTTTAAAAAATAAAAAAAATCTATTAAACAAGGGAACATCCATGGAGCACTTTATTTCAAAGCTACCATCCCATTACCTGGACGCCCCAAACATGAACCAGTTCAAAGGCTTCGATCACCTGGAGAGGCTATGCACCCTGAATGTGCAGGCTATGCAACATAATGGTCTTGGTGTCACAGAGTCTTGGGTTTGAATTCTGGCTTCATCACTTGTTAATGATGTGTCTTAGCCTCATTTGATACCTATCTCATAGATTGTGAGGGTTAAGTAAAAGCATGACTATATATGGTTTAGTACAGTCCCTGGCACGTCATACACCTAAATTTGAGCTGCTTCTGTTAGGACTATTAATTCTTGTTTTGTGATTACACTTATTTGTTTAACAGTACATTTGCTTGGTTTTCTTTGTTTCCCTGACTACAATTTCTTCTTCCCTTCATTTATCTACAGTGCAAGTTGGGTATAGTGAAATTCATAGAGGCTGAACAGGTGCCTGAACTAGAAGCTGTTCTCCACCTGGTGATTGCTTCTAGTGACACACGCCACAGTGTGGCAACAGCAGCGGACCTGGAATTGAAAAGCAAGCAAAGGTAAGTACTTCTTTCTTCAGTTTTCAAAATTGGAAGAGGCTAGATTTCTAAAAGGTTATTCAGTGCATATTTATTTTTTTAGGACTTTGTATAAACAGACATTCAATTTATAAGATTATGAAATCTACCCAGGAAACTAAAAATATATACAGTTTGATAAAGAGCAGAATTTTGTATAAGACAAAGAAGAAAAGCTGTTTGGAGACCCAATTTAATCCTGGAATGGATTAGGAATATTATTGCAAGAAATGAGATATTTGGCTAGGTAAATAAACTTAAAGAACTGATTTTAAGAAAAATATCAAAACACAGAAGTCATTTACTTTTCATCCTTCCTCTCTCAAATAATTTGAAATTATTTTTATTAAATATTCATTTATTATGGTTAATACCTTTGAAACAAAATCAGATTCATGAAAAAAGATATTGAATAGATCCTAATTTATACAGGAGGAAATACAAATAGAATGAGAATATTCGGAATAATAAATCAAACCAGTGCAAAACAAAACAAAGATATACCAATTTGTATTTGGTAAACAAAATTGTATAACAGTTGAGTCTATTTAAGTTTCTGTGGAAACTGCTTTTCTCCTATCCTGCCGATTGGCATTGTTAGTTGAAATAACTTTTAGAAAGCATTTTGCAGTTAGTAAAGAATCATAAAAATATTTTACCCTTTTATCTAAATCTTCTGAGTGTTTATTCTAAAGAAATAATTCAAAAGAAGACAAAAGGTTTCTTAGAAAAATGTTACAGGTTTGTTCATTACATATGATTATCTGTAATCATAAAGAAATGGAAACATTCAATTTTCCATAGTAGGGAAATAGTTAAGTAAATTACTGTGTGTACTGTTATGGAATATACCTTTCAAAACTGTTATAAAAATAATATAGCAACATGTAAATTGCTCCCAATGTACTAAGTGAATAAAGCCAATAAAGATGGTATATGTTCTGATTGTAGATTTAAAAAATGACCCAAAGCCTAAAGAAGAACACAGAAAAATGAAGTCACTTGGTTAAAAAAATAGGATTGTAGGGTAGTTCTTCATTTGAATTTATTTTAATGTTTTTTACTTGAATTTATTTTAATGTTTCTAATCATGTAATAATGTGCTAGAAGACAGGGATTGTGGATAAGGTAATAAAACTTTGCAAAGGTTACATATGTTATAATTTCCCCTATTTCGGAAAGCCAATGCAAGTAGGTGTAACAGAAGAAAGACATTAACTTCACTGTGTCTTAATTTGCTTGTCGAAAATGAAACAACCCATATGTGGTTGTGGGTCAGGGCTTCCCTACTAGAGGGCGTGTGAGGCGGCACCGAGGAGGAGGAGGAGGGCGTTGGTCTTGGAGCGAACTCTGGTGGTGCCTGTTGCTGATTGTGTGAGTCTGGGAGGCTCACTGACCCTCCCCAGGCCTTAGGCTCTTACAGTAAGAGTTGGAGTGGATTATATTTAGCGTTGCTCCCAACTCTGAATTTCCTTCATGCTACTTGTACCTGAATTTTTCTGGTATCCCTTTGAAGGAATTTGCTTTGGAAGTGTCAGATTCTTCCTTTAAAACCTCTTGTGTTTGAATTGGCTTCATTCTATAAACCATACAGTGGATTTGGTTGTTGCTTCTAGTGACACAGGTTACAGTGTAACAATGGTGAATTACAATCTATCTTTAGTTTGTATTTCATTTCAGCCAGTCAGCTGGATTGAATATAGTGCAAATGTAGCACTTAATATTTTAATTAGTTTTGGTTTTTCCCATTAAAAATAAGTGTTTGTATTTTTCCATTAAAATAATATTAAGTAATTAAGAGATAAAAAGAGGATTGAGAAAGATATGGAGATATTATTTCATTTTGTCAAAGAAAAATTCCCTAAGTTTCTCTTTAAGTGATGCATCTGTTTGTTGATTTATTTCTTTATCTACCTACCTGTCCTACTAATCCACCTATTTTACATACCTAGGAGAAATGTGTTGAAAAAGATACACTAAATTTAGTGGTTGTCCTGTTGAGGAGGAATAGAGAGGGGTGGGATGCAGATTAACAGAAATTTTATGCCATGTTACTCGTTTCTGAATTATTTACAACAAATATGTACTAATAAATCCAAAAGTAGAGAAATGGTAGAAGAATAAAAATTACTCTTATTAGTGAACTACTATTGGACTTTTAGCTTATTTGTTTAAAGTTTGTGTGCACACATTTTGTAAAATAATCTCTAACCTTGAGATATTTATAGAGGGAAAACAGTGCTGGAACTCGAATCAGTTGGTAGCAATTAGCTGAGGAAAGATGTAGATGAATAATAACAGAATGGAATTATAGAACGTGTTTGGGGATAGCCAGATTCTGGATATCCAAAGAAGTGTCAGATTGATAAGCTGTGGAAACAAGACATGAATGAGAATAGCAGCCAAAGTAGCATGATAAATTGTGTATGCACAGATATATCATGGCTGGGAAGCTCGACTGATGTCAAAAGGCAGAGAAGAAAGTATGTAAAACTGCACCACTGGAGTGAAGAATGGGATTGTGTCATCGTTATGTTAATAGGATGCCGGAGCTGGGCCTTCTGCAAAGGATGGGAGCCAAATACCAGTCATGTTATATCTGAATTCACCTTATTGTAGAGCCCAAGTGGGAGTCAGCCTGTGACTAATAGCAACATGACTGCTGTAGAATTAGGTGCCACAAGTGGAGGCGAGTGCTGATAGATACAGAAGGGTAGGGGAAGGGTGTGCCAGAATTATGATACAGTGCTGAAGAAATGGGGATGGATTGTAAACTTCCAGGGTTGTAGCGTTAATGGATAAGATTTGTTTTTATCACTCTCCTTTATCTCCCTATTTTCAAGTGTTTAGAACAGAAGAGATTGGTGCCTCGTAATTGTGCCCTGCCTCAGGACTCTTGGTCCAGTTGTAGTAGTTCCCTGGCATTGGCTCTGGGATCCCATATTTTTGCAGCCTTATTTTCTTGTGTGGTTCTATATGGGGCCGTTATTACATTGATCTGTTGAATCAAGGTGGTGGGATAAGTGATATATATTTTTTTCAGTTTAAAAATGAACTTTGATAGTTGATCCCTTTCCGTGTGTTCTATGCTGTTGGCTGTCTCTTTCAATGGTGAGATTCTGACATTTTTCTTTGATAATAAAATATTGGGGCTGTGCGTTTTTTAAATCATTGAAGTGGGAGGAAAAATATAATTTTAACAAGCTGTGTTGAAACCTTCTGTAGCTTAATTGACTGGAATAATCCTGCCATCATTAATAAGATGTACAAGGTATACCTTGGAGATATACCACTGAAGACAAAAGAGGTAGGTTGTTTTTGGTTTATTTTCTCACATCATCACCAAAACTATTGTGTTGACATGAATTGTATACATTCATACATTTTTTTCCTTTGTTGTTTTGATTTAATCTGAATCTACACTATAGGAAATACTAATTTTAAACCATGTAAGTCTAGATCGATAAAATCTCCAGGTAAATTACTTTACCTGATTGAGTGTTTTCAATTCAGGTGCTTAAATAATGATGATACCTTGTTTATATTAGGGAACAACAGTCCTGCTGCTGGAACTACTCAACTCTGTTGTTATAACATGAAGGCAGCCATGGACAATCATAACAGAAAGAGTGTGGCTGTGTTCCAGTAAAACTTACAGACACTGAAATTTGAATTTTGTATAATTTTCATGTGTCATGAAATAAACAGTTTTTCTTTTAAAAATTATCTAAAAATGTGAAAACTACTCTTTAACCCACAGGTTTTAAAAAAATCATGTGGTGGGCCACATTTGACCCACAGGTTGTAGTTTGCTGACCCCTGGTCTAGACTCTAAACAATAGGTGGGTTATTCTGGAAGCTTGAAGTCAGATGTTTGCTTAACAACGTAAGTTCTCTTTGTGCACTGTGTTTAAAAGTATTCCACATCCAAATCCAGATACACAAGACTTGCTTTTTAAACCATAAATAGTTGTTTTAAAGTCATATCAGCTCCCATCAGAGTGAATTGATTCCAGAAAGAGCGATGAATTGGGATGGCAACCCCTGGACTCTAGTGGCTGCATGTGAATGAGTATAGGAGAGGTTTGCTTAATCTCAGAACTTTTCTGAGTGTCATGATGTTAGTAGAAAATGGAGTTGGATTAGATAAGTGGTTCTCAAAATGTGGTCCATGGATCCCTGTATGATCACAGAGACCCATTTAGAGGTCTGCGAAGGCATAGCTTAATACTCAGTTAATTAATTAATTAATTTTAACCATACTAATTTGCATTGATGATTCAGAAGCGGTGGGATTAGTTGCTAGAATCTTAGCATGAATCAAAGCCATGTCACCAGGTGATTCTAGAGCCATTATGTTCTTCACTGTCACTCAGTCACGGTCTAAATAAAAAAAGAAACAGGAGAAAATCCAGCTTCAATTAAGAATATCCTTGATGAAGCAATAAAAATTTACTAATTAAATATTTACTCTGAGTATTGATCTTTTTAATTATTTTATGTGACAAAATAGAAAGCACACACAAAACATTTCTGCATACTGAAGATGATGGTTGCCTTGTGGAACAGCACTTGCATGATTGATTGAGTTGCAAGGTGAACCAAGTGTTTTTTGTTCATGGAACTCCATTTTTACTTGAAGAATAGACAGGCAAATTATTGTTATTGAGACTTGGATATTCAACAGATATTTTCTCTAAATCAAAAAATGAGACTGTTGCTTCAAGAAAAACAACTAATGGTATTTATTGGCAAAGACAAAAGTTGAGCTTTAAAACAAAAATTAGAATTTTGGAAACTTATATTCACCACAGTGAGCTTGACATCTTGATGGTGTTTGTGGACTTTTCTGATGTGATTGGTGATAGTAATGTGATTCTTTTGATGTTGTTGTATAATGAAACATTTATATAACTCAGTGAGCCAATATTTTCCAAATGACCACTGATATTGCAGAATCCTTCAAGGGTAAGTGATCCATTCAAAATACAAGACAGACTAGTGAAGTTTAGTATAACAGAGTATGGAGAAGTTCATTGACATGGTTTCAGTGAACCATAGTTTCAGTTGTACTTAACCTTTAAGAAACTATCATTTTTCAAGTTTGTGTAATAACAAAGAAGAATATCCATAATTACTTGAAAAGGCTAAAATCATCCCTATTTTCCAACCACCTAACTCTGTGAGGTCAGGATTTTTTCACATAACTTCAATCATAACGAATTACAGCGGTCTTCTGTTAAGTCTTCTATTAAGGTAGACATGAAAAAGATATGCATAAAACTAAAACAGTGCCACTCTTCTTGCTTCATTTTTATTTTTATTTTTGGCAATAGTTAATTTTCATAAAATTATTTATGAAAATCTCTAATGGACTTAGTTTTAAAAAATGTGTAAGTAAATATTTTTAAAAATTCTTAGTTTTAATTTCTAATACAGTAAATATCAATGGTATACTGAGACAAATAAAAGCTCTTTGGAGTCTTCAGTAGTTTTTAAGAGTGTGAAAGGATCTTGAAACAAGTTTGAGAACTGCTGAATTAGATGATCTTTCATGATATTTTTCAGTTCCCAATAATTTTGGAATGGTGAGTTGTAACAAAGCATATTTTTGACAGGGAGCAGTTCTGAAGCCAGAGCTGAAAAGGGATCCAGTCAGTACAAGAGTCAAGTTAAAGATCGTTCCTCATCTCCTTCGTTCTAGACAAGCTGCTGAAACGTTCCCAGCTAACATTCAGGTAATTTATAGTTCCAGAGAAAAATGGCCTATATACAGCTTTTATGCCTGCTTAAGTAGGGAGAGAACTGTGTTGATGGATATTCAGGAGGTAGGTTGATGTTTATAACAGGAGTAATGATATTCCATCTTTTTTTCTACTTCCGTTTTAGTTGCAGAACTGTCTTTAAAGAATTTCATTATAGAATTTACACTGCACAATATAGAATATACATGTTTAGATTACCATTCACCCTCAATGTGTTGTGATAATACCTCTAAAATGAGTTTATTTTCCTTATCTTTTTACCAAAAGTGGTACAACCAGAAACTTAGTTACTTAAACAAGGAAACCGAGAGCCATCCTTGAACCCATGTCAAGGCACTGGGCAGATCCTCTTGATTCTGTCTTCATGTCTTCACCTCTCGATGCCTAATGCTGATCATAATTCAGGCTGTCCCTTCTTGTTTGGGGTATTGCTGTAGTCTTCTGTCTTGTCTCCTGCCTGTGTCTACGCTGTTCTCTCTCATACCACCAGAAATATCTTTGTGATTGGAAATCCTTTTACTTTATTTTTGGTGAAGGATGCAGGCCCCTTTATAAAAGCCCTTGGCTTTTTTCCCCAGGTGATCACCAGCTCAGCTCTGGAGGGTGATAGACCTGGGTTTAATTTTACCTTCATTAGTTACACTTTTGACTTAAATAAACCTCAGTCTCTTATCTTTCATTTTCCTAAAAAAAAAATCTGTAAGATGGGCATAATAATAGCACCTACCTCATAGTAATGTTGAAAAGGAATAATGGGATAGTAGATAAAAATGAATAAAATAGGTGTTGCAACTCTGCTGAGGCTCCGGGCCCAGCAGGCTGTGTAGCAGTGCTCTAAAATGTACTCATCAAATGCAGTGAGTGTACCACACTAATGAAAGAAGTTGTTGATGTGGGAGGAGTGGGGATGTGGGGAGTAGGGTATTTGGGAACCTCTTATATTTTTTATTGTAACATTTTGTGTTATTTATGTATGTTTAAAAAAAAAAGATAATAAAAAAAGTATATAGGGAAGCAGATTTGGCCCAACGGATAGGGCGTCTGCCTACCACATGGGAGGTCCAAGGTTCAAACCCAGGGCCTCCTGACCCATGTGATGAGCTGGCCCATGGGCAGTGCTGATGCACACAGGGAGTGCCGTGCCACTCGGGAGTGTCACCCGTGTAGGGGAGCTCCACGTACAAGGAAGTGTGCCCTGTAAGGAGAGCCACCCAGCGTAAAAAAAGTGCAACTTGCCCAGGAATGGCGCTGCACACAAGGAGAGCTGACGCAGCAAGATGATGCAACAAAAAAGAGACAGATTCCAGGTGCTGCTGACAAGAATACAAGCGGGCACAGAAGAACACACCGCAAATGGACACAGAGAGCAGACAGCGAGACAGGGAAGGGGAGAGAAATAAATAAAAAATAAATCTTAAAAAAAAAAATATATATGTATGTGTATGTGTGTGTGTGTATATATATATATAGAAAAAATCAAAGGAAAAATGAATAATGAAAGATAAAACTTAGAAATGAATGGGATGGAAATCATTGGGGTAATGGATATAAAGCTTAGCATAGTAGCTAGCACTCATTCAGTTAAGTTCTCTGTAAATGGTGTAAATGGGAAGCAGTTACTTCCCTTCAGATCTCATCCCTTGTCACCCCCATTCCCTGCACCTTATGCTTCAACAAAGGATTGTAGCTCCTTGAATGTGCTGTTTTCTCATCTCCGTGTCCCCATTCACAATGCCCTTGCTGCCTGGAATGGCTTCCCTCCCCCTTGGAGCCTGTTAAACATCTGCTCAGTGCGCCTCCATCCGAAACGCTCCCATTGCCCGCCTCTCCGCCATTCAGTACCAGAGCGAGCACACTCTGCTTTTTGCTCTCACTGTACACTGGACCCAGACTTTTATCTCAGCATCTCTCTTGAGGCTTATTTGTTTATTTGGCTTCTTCTCCCTTCTAGATAATAAAATCTTTATTCTTGGTGTCACTCCAGTATTTGAAATTTCAGATATTCAGTCTGTGTCTTTATCAACATGGAATTGTCCTATACCTTCTTAGATTTTAGCATCCGAGCACTGTTTCCCAGACAGTGTCTTGATAATATTGGTTCAGAAACTATAGTTGTTGTAGTATTACATTATGTAATAAGCTGTGAGAATTTTGTGACAAAGTATTACAGACTTCATAAAGCTGTACACTTTATATACTTAATTTTTAGTTATTTAGGTGCTTTGAAAATAAGTCCAACTTGAATTGAGCATATTCAAAGGCAAACTCAGTGGTTAAAATGGGAAATTATATGTTGTAAAAATGTAGCCACAATAAAAATAAAAAAGCACAATACAACTGTACAGTATGCAGAATGAACTCTAATGTAAACCATGAATTTTAGTTATAAAATAATATGGCTCTTCAGTTATAACAGATGCAAAATGTTAATAGGGAAAGCTGTATGTGTGTGTGGGAGTTATGGGAACTCTGCACTTGCTGCTTGACTTTTCTGTAACCCGCTCTAAAAAATTAAAAACCCAAAAGATGAACTCATTGTCATCTAAAACATTCTTCCTTTTCTTATATTTCCATTTCTAACCATGGTGTCTTAGTTGCCAGGTCTGCTGTAGCAAAATACCACAATCTGGTTGGCTTAAACAACAGAAATTCATTGACTCGCAGGTTGGAAACTGCAAGTACAAAATCAAGGTATCGGCAGGCCATGCTTTCTCCAAAGCCTATAGCATTCTGGTGGTAGCTTGTTAGCAACCAGTTTCTAGCCCTGTTGCATGGCGAGCTATCTCGTCTCCTCTTATGGCCTGTACTTCTATGTCCAAATTTTCTTTGCTTACAAGGACATCATTTATTCCAGATTAAACCCTGATTGGATTTCATCTCATCTTAATAGGATCTTCAAAGAGCCTGTTTACAAATGAGTTCACACCTACAGGACCAGGGTTTAGGACTTGAACTTGCCTTTGTGCGGGGCATTATTTGACCTACCCAGATGGCATTACCATTCTCCTACATCGTTTGCCTTGCTCCTTCTCCACATGTCTGTTAATCACAGAATCATTTACATGAGCCTCTTCATGATACTAACACTAGGCATATATTACTTCCTATTGAGTGTGAGCATATAAAGCAAATAGCACAATTTTTGGCATAGAATAGGTGCTCCATAAATGTTTTCTTCCCCCACAGAATGTTAACTTTCGAATTAAATACTTTTGTTTCTATCATATTACCATATTATGCTATATAAAGTATTATCAGATTCATTTTCTAAAGTCCGTTCTAAATAATGTAGTATTTGAATTATATCTTGCCCTACATAATTTTTAATGTCTGTACGTCTTAACTTTTCAACAAGACTGAGTAGCTCCCTAACAATGCCTGCCGTTTTATATATCACACAGAATAGTGACAATTACACAGACATAGTCTTGATACTTGTCTGTTTCCAAGCTTACATGTCATTGTTAAATAAGAGCAGAATATTGCAGGTTGTTTTAGGAACCAGAGTATGGAATTTTTGTTTTGTTTATAAATGTGTAAGACTAATCTTTGTTATAAAAATAGGAATATGAGGTGTTTAGATTTCTTTGATTTATTGTTTGAGGTCACTGGATGATCTTTTGCTTTCTAGACACCATATGTAGCATGCTTCTACCCAAACTGTACACTTCTAAAAAACTTGTTATTTTTAAATAATTTCAAACTTATAGGACAGTTGCAAACATAAATAGACCCCATGAAGAAAACTCCAGCTCAGACACCCAGATCCACCAACTTTTTTTTCTTCTTTTTATTGTAGTAACATATATACAACAAAATTTCCCATTTTACAGACTGTATGCTTTTAGAAAGTTTTAGGCTTAGTAGTTTCGAGCAGCTTTTATTATAGTTTGTTTTGCATGACTACATGTAATGAAGACACCTGGTTCCCCTAACTTGATCTTCACTGCTAGTGTCTCCATGTATTAAGGAGTGGCAGAGTGATGTGAATCTGTCTGCTCTCTGCTGCTTCCTTGTAGTAGACCTAGAAGTTTTGCAGATTGCTGCGACCAACCATTGTGTTTGTCGTTGCACAGACTGTTGATTGGAGCTATGATTGGTTTTCTGTGTTAGTTAACTAATAATATTTCCCTGTATTAAAAAGAACTGCGTTTATTCTGAAGAACAAGATGCAGTGCCAAAGGGTCTGCTGTTTAATTCTGACCAACAGTTGAAAAGAGTAAATTGCTATTCTTATTAGTTGGTGTTCTTGACAGTCTTTCTTTCTCTTAGGTGGTATATGATGGACTTTTTGGTGCAAATACAAATTCAAAATTGAGAACATTATCTCTACAGTTTGTGCATCACATTTGCATAACGTAAGTTTTTTGAACTATTTAACTCTGATGTTTTCAAGCTGTTGGAGTGATCAAGTGACAGCTTATTTTAATTTATTTCAGTTATTTTTTCTAATTATTTTAAGTAATCATCTGAAAAGATGTGTACTTATGAGATTTTCTTATCTTACATTAGGAGTAATTTGTTTATGTATGTGTGTGTGTGTTTTTTTTTGTTTTTTTTTTTTAAGCTGTCCAGAAATCAAGATTAAACCATTAGGTCCAATGCTTTTGAATGGCCTCACCAAGCTAATTAATGAATATAAAGAAGTAAGTGACTTGACTTTGAAATTTTGCTAGCATTTTATATGCTAAAGAATTTTTAAAATAATCTTTCTGGTCTACATGTTAATTTAGTTAAAACGTTTGCCGTTATTCATCATTTCTTAACATTTTGACTTGAAGTGGTGCAGATTTCTGAAATTATTGCCATCTTTTGTTTATTTTAGAAATGTGTTAAAAACTTCTCTGAAGTTCTTGAGATGTATTATCACTTCTTTAAATTTTTTAAAAAGTTCATTTAATGCTATTTCTAGGCACTGTACAAATATGGATTAAATTAGTTAAAATTTATTTTATGAGTTATTTCCATGTAGGACCATTTAGATTTGTCTTACAAATCCAGTTGTGAAACACTGTTAATTCTTAGTGACTGAGATTTACTGATAATCAAAATTCTTTCAAAACATGCATTCAGTAAATTTTTGATTTCTTAAGCTAAGTGGGATGAGGAATCCTTGGTTTGTAGATTTTTAAATCCTGTTTTTCCTAGCTGTATCTCTCTTACCAGCCCAAGTATTTCAGGGGAATTTGTATGGTTTTGAGAACTCTAGTTAGCATTATTTTCCTTAAGTCTTAGCTAAACATGAATGCATGTTTGCTATAGTGTAGTGATCAAGAGTCTACCCTTTCTAATTAAGTTGAGTCCGGTGTTCTTCTCTGGTGAGTTACTTTAATTCTTTGGAACTCTGTTCCTTAATTGAAAAACAAAAATAATAACGCCCATATAATAGGATTACTCTGAGGATTAAATGAGATAATGCACATAAAATTTTCAGCACAGTGAAGGCAAAGTTAGTAGATATTGTCAGTAAAAAGCGGTTCATTACTTGTGCAGCTGTGCTTTGGGGATATTTTTAGGCTTGGCTCTTCTTTCTTTCTCCTATTGAATAGTGCTTATATGGTTTTTAAGGCTTAGAGAACCATTCAGTTTATGTTGATGGCACAGATAGTTGGATATTTTGGAGTGACTTGCAGAAATAAAAATGCTTTTGAGTTTTCTGGGAGAAAATATATTTAAAAATATAGAGAGGCTAGATAAACCACAGGGCGTGATTTCCTCACTTCCAAATGACGTGTGTTTTCCCAGTGGATAAATCCACAAGAGTGTCTATTTAAGTGTAGAAGGTTAGGCCCACCTTAAATGTAAAAACTTCAATGGAGAGTAGTTTGTTACTGTCTCCTAGTAATTGATCAGACTATTGGTATTCATAAAACTAGTTCATTTTATCTGTATCTCGAGGAAGGAACTTCAATAATTAATTTGATGATTGTGTGACCCTTTTAATTTTCTTACTGTTGAAGACACAAGGGAAAACTGCTTATTACAGTGCAGATTTTTCAGATATGCACCACAGTTCTGCAACTAGGGGTAAGAGAGGGAGGATCCTAGTCTGTTGGAACCACTGGTTTATTTTTTAATAAAACTAATCTCTTTTCCAAGTGTGTTAAAGATAAATTTTGGCATTGCAGGTTACATAGTGTTGAAATATCCTGCAGTTAACAGCAGCTAAGAGAAACCTTTCTTTTCACATGAGGTGGGGATGTGAGGTTTGTTTTATTTTTCTTTTAGGAGTGTGATGGAATTGGGGCTTGAACATTTTGCATTTTCTTGTTCTTCTGAAGCTAATGTGTATTTAGGCAGAATGAGATGTGGGCTTAAAAAGGAGTAAAATTATGCATGTAATTGCAGCAAAAAGGTTTTGCTGTTTACTGTGTTTTTTTTGTTTTGTCTTTTTTGTTGTTGTTCTTTCTTTTTTGATTTCAAGGACCCTAAACTACTGTCAATGGCATATTCAGCTGTTGGAAAACTCTCCAGGTGAGTAAACAGTTTTTCAGTGAGAGCAATCTCTACATATCTAAGAAAAATTACATGGCATTTAATAATGGATGGAAAATAAATTTGTTGTGATTGTGAAAGGAAATGTGTTTTGTGGCTGTGGGTTGTTTAGAAAGGAAGGAAAAATATGAGGCATTTTAATTTATACTTGCAAATATATTATTATACTAGTTTTGAAATAAGAGTTTGAACTGGCTTTTGTTGTAGTTGGTTATATTTTTAATACTCTAGATATACTTGATTTTAAGTGTTTCTGTTGCCACTTAGTAGTAATTTTTATAATCTCAGTAATAGATTTTCCAGTGATCCTCCTTTCTGATGACATTTATATTATGATTCCAGGTGGCCTTGCTTCCAAAGATAGGCTTTTTTCCCCCCATTCTGCTCAGTATGTTTTCCTCATCCCATTTCTTCCTGGTATCGTCTTTTTTCAGTCTATTTCAGAGCAGGGAGATAGAGGTGACACATTCTCAGTGGTGGCACTATGTGCAACTTTGCCCCCAGCGCAGGTTCAGCATTGGCCTGTGCATGCCAGATCTTACCCTTCATTATTGTGTGGCAAGCCAAAGCTTTGGGGTCTGAGAAAAGAGCCACCTCAGACCACCAATAAAGTGCATGGTTGCCAGCAGATCTTGTCTTTGGTCTTACGGCATGCAGTAACAAAGTCCCTTATCATGGTAGCCTTTAGTTTTAAATAGTAACTTGGTCTTAATTATCTATTTTCTTTATGTTAAAATCAGAAATGTTAACTGAATGCATGGAAAATTAAAGAGGAAATATCTGGCTAATATATTAACCAAGTATTACTTGGATCAGACAGTTGAAGACATTAGATATTTACTTTTAAACTTGTGTTCAGAGATGAAATTGGAAGTTCAGGAAAGTTGTGTTGAGCTTCATTTTCTCCCTTGTTTTTATCTCATAGAAAATTTTGATAGTAATGATGGTGGGTCTTATATTCTTTTACAGTCGAATGCCCCATTTATTCACTAAGGATATAGCTCTTGTGCAGCAGCTTTTTGAAGCCCTGTGCAAGGTAGGCAAATGCTTTCTGTTTGGCTGCTTACCTGGAAACCCAATGGGTGTGGAAACATGATTTTTATCTTCTTTGCAGGAAGAGCCTGAGACTCGACTTGCTATTCAAGAAGCATTGTCTATGATGGTTGGAGCTTATAGCACTTTAGAAGGAGCACAGCGAACTCTCATGGAGGCACTTGTGGCTTCATACTTAATAAAGGTAGAACTAACTATGTAAACAATGATGGCTAGTGTGGTATCCAAATTTTTCATGTTTAAGAAACAAATTTTGAATTGCATTCCCCTTTACCTATTATGATAATTGAAAGGAACTTTTGTTCTTGCTTGGACTGTGATTTTTGATCTCATTTTAATTCTTTGTGATGAATGATTTTAATGGTGGAGAAATGGTAGTATTCACAGTGATGGGCACTTAGGTTTTTAAAAACGTTCTTTGTGGGAAACTATTCTTAATGTCATGGATGGCCTCCAAATTGCAGTTCTTTGTCTTCTTAAATGGTAACTGTGCCCTAGAGTCCATTGTGGTAGACTTCTGTATAGATAGACTAATTCTGTTACATCAAATGAATCTATAGGAAGTATACCAGTACTGTCATACATACCATTCTTTCTTCAGTCACCCCCTTTTTTATAATATAGATATATTTTTTTATTACAGAAGTTGTGAGCTTACAAAACAATCATGCATAATGTGTAGAATTCCTATATATCACCCTTCCACCAACACCTCGCTTTGTTGTGGAACATTTCTTCCTTATTATGAAAGAACATTATCAAAATATTACCACTAAGTGTGTTTCACAGCATACATTTGGTGTATTTTTTCCATAACCCACCTTCTTATTAACACCATGTATTAGTATTGTACATTTGTTAGAGTTCATGAGAGAGAGCTCTCATATTTGTATTGTTAACCACAGTCCATCTTCTGCCACATGGTTCACTGTGTTATACAGACGCAGACCCTTGTACATTCTATCCAAAGTGCATGCTCAGTGGCTCTCACTTTTGTCACAGAGTTGTACAGTCATTGCCTCAGTAAATTTTTGGATGTTTTCCTTAGTCCAAAAGAAAAAAATCCCATTACCTGTCATTGTTCCCTCCCCCCATTATTGACGCTTAGCATTGATATAGTTCTGTCTTTGACAACAATGCGAGAATTTTACAGGGGAGCAGATGTAACTCTGTTGATTGAGTTTCTGCTTCCCATGTATGAGGTACCCGGTTCAATCCCCAGTACCTCCTAAAAACAAATGAAAACACCAGCTCTCACCGGGAATCGATGTAGCTTTAGTGACTGAGCACCTGCTTCCCATATACAAGGTCTTAAGTTCTATCCCCAGTACCTCCTAAAAAATATATATATATGTATATGTTACAATATTGCAGTTAACTATAGTCCAAAAGTTACATTACTTGTATTTTTCCCATGTATCACCATATTACCACCTTGTAATAGTGATATATATTTGTTCTGGTTCATAGAAGAACATTCTTGCATTTGTATTATTAACCACAATCCTCCTCCACTACTGGGTTCACTATGTTATCCTTGTATTTGTTTTTCTTGGGAGTTTGTTGGAGAATCTTGAATATCTATATGTTAACACACATATATAGACATATGTATAATTAACATGTAATATATATATTAATATTTTAATTACATATAAATGATTGAAAATTTCTGTTAACGACATTCACATATGTAATTCAGTGCTATTAATTATACTCACAATAATGTGCTACCATTCCTGTGCTCCATTTTTGGTAGTAGGAAAAGAGGGATATCAAGAGGGAATGATCCCAAAAAGTATTGATGAAATTAATATAAATCGTGCCCAACTGAAATTTGGCTGACATGATTTAATACATTTATAGTGAAGAAGTTATTAATGGTTCAGAAGGATATTTGATTTCCATTGAAATATGGAAGGATTAAATCAAACAATTATATACATGCTGAATGGTTACTATATGAGAGTCTCATTGTCAGATGCTATTGGTATGTAGTACACCTGGTTCGTGGTCATGTCATTCTGATTATATCCAAAGTGTAGTAGGCTTATTTGGAAGCTCGTTAGTAGAGAGTACTTGAAACCTCTCTATGTAACCTTACATCATATCAGTGAACCAGAGATGCCCCTATGTATTATTGGCCTCTATGTATATTGTTTACTTTTTTATAGCAGGCTACAATCATTAGCCCAAAGCTCGCTGGCGCCAAACTCAAATCCTTACACATCCAATTCCTTAAAAAATGGCCCAAATAAGCATATATCTAGCCATTTAGAGGCTGCTTTGCATACCCTATGAAGCTGTACCCACCATCTGCTAGCCATAGATAAAACTAACCCAAGGGTGAGAAGACCCCACACCTCTGCTGTCCTTTGGAGCTCTCTGACCCAGAGACTCTTCACGGGGCTGCTGAGCAGCATCACCTTCACCTAGACACACAAGCCCCTTCTCGGATTCCTTTCTCTCCTGGGAGTTCCTTTCCCTGCTCCCCTTCTGGCCTGCCCCTGGGAGAGACTTCCCCTCTCACGCAGACCTGCCCAGGTGCTGTCTAAAGTTGTGCGTGCTACTGCCATCTCCTGGTCATGTCTTTTCATTGATTGACCTGGAAATTGGTGAACTTACTGCACCTTATGAGGGAATTTGATGCTGTATTGAATGCACAAAAAACTACTGACTGGGAAGTGGATGTGGCTCAAGCAATTGGGCTCCTGTCTTCCATATAGGAGGTCCAGGGTTTGATACCCAGGGCCTCCTGGTGAAGGCAAGGGGCCCGTGTGGTGAGCTGGCCCACGCAGAGTGCTGCCCTGTGGAGGAGTGCTGGCCCATGCAGAGAGCTGGATCAGCAAGATGATGCAACAAAAAGAGACACAGAGGAGACATAATAAAGAGACGCAGCAGACCAGGGAGCTGAGGTGGCACACGAGAACGATCACCTCTCCCATTCCAGAAGGTCCCAGGATTGGTTCCTGGAGCCGCCTAATGAGCATACAAGCAGACACAGAAGAACACACAGTGAATGGATACAGAGAGACAATAGGGGGAGGGGGAATATAAATAAATAAATGAATAAATCTTAAAAAAAAAAAAGGCTACTGACTGTGTCAGCTTCTAGAGTATGGCTATATTGTTTGTCTTTTTTGAGAAACTGGGGGCCAGGGATTGAACCTGGGGCCTCATATGTGGGAAGATGGTGCTCAACCCTGAGCCACATTGACTCCCTTGATTGTTTTTTTTTGTTGTTTTTTTGCTTGTTGTGTTTTTGTTGTTGTTGTTGTTTTTAGGGGACCCTGGGAACCAAACCCGGGACCTTCCGTGTGTGAAGCAGTGCTCAAGTGCTTGAACCACATCTGTTCCCTGGCTTTCATTTTCGAGGGTGCAGAACAAATAATATAACAGTATTACCAAGCTGAAGCTAATTTCTTGTCTTTACCCCAGAGTGCAACCAAATTCCACACTAAATTGTGAATTTAGACTGGTCCTTATTGCTTATTAATGGTAGCTCAGGGAATGCTAAATATGAAGAACACCAGAATAAGTGGTACAATCTATATATTTCTTAGTATGTCTTTCATTTCACTTATGTTTGTGGCTGGACTTTGGGGGAATGTGCATGAGAATAAAACTTGAGGATCAATAGCTACTAAATTTGCCTTTCTGGTTATACAGTGTATCTACTGATTGTTAATTTATTTAAGTTAATTGGTATGTTTATGTAGTTGAAACTTTGCTTTGGAGTCAGTTTTAACTGTAGAACAAGTCTAAAAAAGTTGGATATTTTGCTTCAAATTTGAAGGGATTTCAAGTAACTTGTTTGTGTTCCCTGCAAAATACCTTGAGGTGAAATTCATTTCATCAGTGTGACTCAAGGTTTGGGTGTTTGGGGAAGCAGGTGGTGGCTGGAGGGAGTGGGAGTGGAGAAACCGTGAAATTGTCTTGAATCATACCGATCCCATGTTTTGGGCTAAGTATAAACTTGTACTTTTTTTTTTTTCAGTCAAATAACTTTGTGATATTTATATTCCATTGCACAGGTATAGGTTATACAAATTAGTAACACAAGTAGTTTTTTTTTTTTTTGGTACAAACAGCAGATTTATTCTCTGATAATATAGATGACAGGGGACAGACCACTGGGTGGATATTTACCAGAAGCAAATTTCTCCTTAAGGAATTCTCTCGTAAGAATTATCCCAGAAATTCAGTAGCCTGACCAGCACATTTCTCATCCTCAGTAGCTACTTGTTAAATTTTATTTTTAAAGATGCTTTAAATTACATAAATGTTACATCAAAAGTATAGGGGATTCCCATATACCACACCACACCACATCCCCCACCCCAGCATGTACTTTTATTAAGGGAGATTCTCTTTGTTGGCCTTTTTGGGTCATTTTCCTTTACTCGGAAGATCCTTTAGATTGTTAAAGTGCTTTGTGCGTAATAATACTATCCAAAATTACAATGTGATTGGTGTCTCTGATTAAAGATCTTGACCAAATGATTTATCTTGATTTTATTGATTTATATGTATTATTTATTGAGATTTCAATCGTTTACAGTGATGATGGTCTTGACTGTAATGACTTGCTGGTAATTGATTTCTTTTGTTTTTTGTCTATGTTTGTTTGTGTGTGTGTGCACGCCTGTATGTGTCAAACAGCCTGAAGTTCAAGTTCGGCAGGTGGCTGTGAAATTTGCAAGCACGGTGTTTCCCTCAGATCATATACCTTCCAGATATTTACTCTTACTAGCTGCAGGAGATCCGTAAGTTTCCAAAGGTGTTAATTTGAATTTGGGTTCATTTTAAATTTACATGAAAATTGCAAAGTTTTGAGCAGTTTATAATGTTGGTCTATGGAATTTAGAAGTGATTTATTAAACAATTTAAAAAATATGGCCCTTGGAATCATACAGATCTATAGTGATATGCCTATATTTTAAAGTAATATAGATATTATATGTATATGTCTGTTATATATATATTACATGTATATCTATATAATAATAACAATAGATAATATACAGAAATGCTCGTGAATTGGTCAAGTGCAAATAAAGCAAATTTTATGATTACATTATCTGTAAAAAGCAAGCCTTCAGCCCCAGCTTCCTACTGACTGCAGGTAGAGAATTAGTTTAAAATTCTCATTTTGTAGGACTCCCTTCAAGCTCATTTACCACAATATTCTAACAAAAGCTCATGTACACCGACCCCACCCCCGAAAAAAAAGCAAGCCCTATGTAAGGACAAAAAAAAAAAGATAATAATTTTGATCTCATAATTATGAAATCATACAACATTTCTCTCAGCATGTCTTCAAGTTTCATCCATGTTGTGTATAACTGAGCTTCATTTTCATGGTGGAATAACGGCTAATGAAGTTGAGCATATTTTCATGTGCTTATTGGCCATTTGTATATGTTTAGAGAAATGTCTCAAGTCTTTTGCCCATTTGAAAATTTGGGTTGTCTTTTGTTGAGTTGTAGGATTTCTTTGATTATTCTGGAAATTAAACTCCTATCAGACATGTGGGTTCCAAATATTTTCTCCTATTCTATAGATTGTCTTTTTCTTTCATGATAAAGTCCTTTGCACAAAGTTTTAAAATTTCTGGTGAAATCACATTTATTTATTTTTTGTTGTTCATACTTTTGGTGTAAAGTCTTAAGAATCCACTGCATAGTACAGGGCTCTGAAGTTGCTTCCTTATGTTTTCTTCTTGGAGTTATATAGTTTTGATTCTTGTATTTGAGTCTTTGAATTAATTTTTTTGTGTGGTTTTAGATAGAGGTCCACCTTCATTGTTTTGCATATGGGTATCCAGTTTTCCCAGCACCATTTGTTGAAGAGACTATTCCTCCCCAACTGTACTATCTTTGCCCTCTTACCAAAAAAAAAAAAAAAGAAGAAAACGGTTGGCAAGGGAGGGAAGGAAGGAGGGAGGAAAAGACATCAATTGGCCATAGATGTGAAGATGTATTTTGAACTCTAAATTTGATTCCATTGGTCTATATGTCTGTCCTTGTGCTACTTCCATGCTGCTTTGATTACTTGATTTTGAATACTTTGATCTTAATCTGTGGAATGCTTTATATAATGTTAAGTCATTTGTGCATTTAATATTTTAGAGTTTTTTTCTTTTTGTTATCAGGGATAGCTTAACCTTGAAAATAATTGGGAAACTTTTCAGCATTCATGCTCATGAAGTGTATAAACATGTAGGAATTACACTTCCTTTGGTTTCAATTCCTTGACCATAAACTTTTTGAAAAAAAAAAGACACTTCATTTTGAAATAATTTCAAACTTACAGGATAATTGCAAAAATAATACAGACCCCATACAGAGAAGTCCAACATACCCCATCCCCACCCTAGATACCCAGATTCACCTGTTTTAAGATTTTCTTACCTTTGCTGCATCATTCTATCTTCTATCTTATCTACTTTCTGAACCTTTAAAAGCAGGTTATACACATCATAATCTTGAACACATAATATTTCCATGCACATTTCCTACCAACAAGGATGTTCACTGTTTACTTATGTACTCACCTTAATTAGGTGCAGTTATCAAGTTTATTAAATTTTATAATGATAGAAAATTTACATACTATATTCCAGTTTTTCCTTCTGTCCCAGTAATGTCCTTTTAAGCCTTTTCTTCTCTATCCTTAGAGCCCATCCAGTAATGTGAATTGCATTTAATTGTCACTATCTCTTAAGTTTCTCTTTCTTTTTTTAATTGTGGAAAAATAATTACAACATAAGTTTTTCCCAGCTTCTCCTGTCATACCATTCAGTGGGAATAATCACGTTCATAATGTTGTAGTTTCCTCAACACCATCCATTAGTAGAACTTCCTCTCTGCTCCTGTATTTCTCTCTCCATATGTATCCCATGTATAAAGGACTCCAGTAAGAGGGCAGGCCTTCCTGAAGTAACCTCATCAAAGGGCCCACCTCTAATAGGTTTATACCTGCAGGAATGGATTAGCTTTAAGAACCTGGTCTTTTGAGGGTTCATACAGTCTCAAACTACAACAGGACCAACTTTTTTTTTTCCAAGTCTTTGTGTAGAATGTCTGAGTTCTGATCATCATCAATGGTTTCTAATGCTTTAATCTTTTTCCTGGGCCATTGCTTCCTTTTTTTTTGTATGTTTTGTAATCTTGATATTTTATCAAAATACTGATATTTTAATGTGGTATTACTGGAATTTAGAATTTACACTCTAAAGTATTGTTCCCTTAACTTTGTATATAGGTAGTGGTAAGGCAGAGCTTTCCTTGAATGCTAGGAGCTAACTAAAAATAAATAAGTAAGTAAGGGTAAAAGCAGACAACTTTCCCAGTCTTTGTTGAGCACTCTTCTTCAGAGCTTATCCATACGATGACCTTAGAGAATAGTTACAGGCCAAAGCATAGGGACTTCCCTCGTCCATTTTGTGCAGGCATCTTATGAGTCTTGAGCATACTCATCTGGCCCTAGGAATTCCCATTTCATGGTTCTGAATATTGCCTCTTCATAGGAAACTTTCCTCATGTTCCTGGGCACTGCATTCTGTGTCCTACAGCCAGCACTCCTTTGCCCCAGGCAGCCACTTGACTGTCCTCCCACAGCCTTCTGTAGGAGAGCTCTGTGAACTGCCTTCTCTACACACAGGGAAGTTTTTGTGGGTAGTGAGTTCTTCAGGCCACCACCAGACAGATGGGCCGGACATCCATGTCCCCATTATGTGTACAAGGGTTACTCTGCACCCTTCAGAACCTGGCCCAGGGATCAGCACTGGGAACATGAGCCAGCTCTGCGCTGAGCTGGTGAGGGAACGGAGAGGCACTAGTCAGAGTGCCAGGAGATCTTACCACTTTCAAATGGCCTTTTTCCTGGTTTGGTGCTTTCCTTCCTACTGCAGTCTTTTTTAAGATTTATTTTATTTATTTCTTTCCCCTCCCTCCATTGTTTGCTCTCTCTGTCCATTTGCTGTGTGTTCTTGTGTCCGCTTGCATTCTTGTCAGGCGGCACTGGCCATCTGTGTCTCTTTTTGTGGCATCATCTTGCTGCATCAGCTCTGTGTGTGTGTGGTGCGACTCCTGGGCAGGCTGTGCTTTTTTTGCGCAGGGCAACTCTCCTTGTGGGGCACGCTCCTTGTGTGTGGGGCACCCCTATGTGGGTGGCACCCCTGCATGGCACGGCACTCCTTGCATGTGGAGCACTGCATGTGGGCCAGCTTACCACATGGGCCAGGAGGCCCTAGGTATTGAACCCTGGACATTCTATATGGAAGGTGGATGCTTTATCAGTTGAGCCACATCCTCTTCCTTCTTACTACAGTCTTTTAGTAGTTTCCTGGATTTTGACAAAGATGTTTCTGCCAGTTTCTTGCTGACTGTTGAAAGCTTGTATAGGGGGACAGAGCCCTGAAACATTCCCTCTGCCATCTTGATTGGTGCCCACCCATAAACTTAAAAAATTTTTTTGTGTTTTAAGGAGGTACTGGGACCTCACACATGGGAAGCAGGTGCTCAACAGCTTGAGCTACCTCCTTTCCCCATAAGCTTTTTTTTTTTTAAAGATCTATCTCTCCCCCCTCACCCCAGTTGTCTGTTCTCTGTGTGTATTTGCTGCTTCATCTTTGTCCGCTTCTGTTGTTGTCAGTGGCACAGGAATCTGTGTTTCTTTTTCTTTTTGTTGCGTCATCTTGTTGTGTCAGCTCTTCATGTGGGTGGTGCCATTCCTGGGCAGGCTGCACTTTCTTTCGTGCTGGCAGCTCTCCTTATGGAGCACACTCCTTGTGCGTGGGGCTCCCCTACATGGGGGACACCCCTGCATGGCACAGCACTCCGTGCACGCATCAGCACTGCGCATGGGCCAGCTCCACACGGGCCAAGGAGGCCCAGGGTTTGAACCGTGGACCTCCCATGTGGTAGATGGACACCCAAACCACTGGGCCATGTCCGCCGCCCCCATAAGCTTTTACGGTCATTTTTTCATGGGTAATTCCTTGATAACCTACAGTATTCTAATTGGCCTTTGTGTACTTGATGACATTTTTTTTTTCCTACAAATTTTATGTATTTTGCTATGATTTTTTGGTTGGTGTTATGAATTGGTTATCACAGTTTGTTGCCAAGACCTGGTGATTTGACTTCTGATCTTGATTTCCTCTTCTCCTTCAGCAGCATCTAGGTTTGGTGAAAGTGACTTTGGGCTTGCTAATCTTGATTCTGGCACTCTTCTTCTTTTCCCTTTTATGTTAGGCTCCCAACCACAGGCCAGAGGTGCCAGGGCTCTGCATTTGAGACATACTTCATGCTAGAGCCAGGATTTAAACCTAGCCAATTAGACTTCGAGGCAAAGCTCTTAACCACTATTAATCTTGTCTCTAAGTGCTGAAATTATTTTTATTTAAAGAATAAAAACAAAAGCAGAACTGATACAACAGTTTCCTTCTTCAGTTTAACTGTTCAGATCAAATTAAAATCCTTTGACAATGTGAGACTTTTTGTATTTTCTTTCTTTTGAGTTTTTTTTCTGGTGTTAAGGAAACTATAAAAACAATTCAGAAGCAAGTAAGTACTTAAAAGGACCTTTACATAGTACTTGGATAAGACTGTGGCCAAAGTCAGTCTCTAGATGGTCTGAACTTGGTTGGATTTTTACATTTTTACATATTGTTACAGTATCAGTTACCATTGTGAGAACTGTAGTACTATAGCTAGAGGGCTAGATGTTTGGGTGATGTCTGCAGACCACTGGACAGCCAATGAAATTTATTTAAGAATTATGTATGCAAAATATTTTGGAGTTGCCTCTAACAAGGGTGAAACACACATATATAGATATTTACATAATGAATTACAGTAGCCTGTCTTGTTCCTCCCCTCTCCCCATCCATGGGTAAAAATCAAGTATGCAAGCTGAATGACTCCAAATCTTGTGAAAGTTCCAAAAAAAGGTCATTTTTGATCATGTATTTTATTGACTGTTTGCTTAAATAGCATACCATATATTTAGGACATAATATCAATACACCAGCTGCCAAATAAATTTCTGTTCTTATTCTCAAATGTTCATTTTCCAATTAGTTAAATTTATTTTTTATTCTCACTTGTCTTTCTAAAAGACGAGAAGAAGTTCATGGAGAAGCACAACGAGTATTAAGGTGCCTTCCTGGTAGAAACAGAAAAGAAAATGCTTCTAAGCAGATGCCTTCTTTCCCAGAAATGGTATATTATATCCAAGAGAAGGTATGGAATTTAACTTTAGATGATTACTTTGAGACATACAATGGATAATGAAAATAAAGATAAATGTTTTAAGTGACTTACATTAAAAATGTAACCACTAACTGTCTGTTGACTAGTAGTGACATTTCTAACAATGTTAATGTTTACAATAAAAGGGAGGTTGAAAATGAGGAGAAAAATGTAATTTTCAAATGTGAATGATCTGTTTTGTCCCAGTGCAGATTACTTACAATTCCCATTGTGCTTTTCGGTGATTGGGCTGTGGTTATAATTTTTTCTATTTTGGGGAAGCATAAGTTTAGGGATGGTTCAGGAGCTGTTCATATTTCTTTACCAGTGAATTGGAATGTTGGCAGTAATGACCCCAGGCCGACTCTGTGTCCCACTTTTTCCATCAGTGTTTCTTTGAATGTGCTGGAGGGTACTTCACTGCCTTCTGCCTCTGTTGGTGGTCTTAGCTTTTTGCTCGTTAGGCACCCCTGGGAAGTTGGAAGTCAGTATGTGGCAACATGATTCTCTTCTCCGCAGCACAGGTATATTTGGGGGTTAGAAGATATTTCTGTGCTCATACTTTCCCTTTACCCTCCTATTAATGAAAATAACTGACTGCAAGGGCCTGGGGTGACTGTCAGTAGATGCTGGGGTGAGTTTATATTCTTTAAAACAAGCCAGTTAAAGGCATGGGCAGGAGGGCTAGGGAGAACGCGACACATCTGTCATTTACGGTTTGAGGGACACAAACAATCAGCACGATTCCTGGGGAAATGTTTTGCGTAGAAGAAAAGCAAACCTTAACCATCATGTAGCAAGAAATATAGTTAATTTTGAGTCACGAAGGGCACATGTGTCCTATTTTCAGCAAAGTTTATTTGGGGCTTGTTTTTATTAGGCTTCCCATCGAATGAAAACACCAGCCAAGTACATGACCGGGACTACCGTCCTCCCATTTAACCCAGCAGCCTTTGGAGAGGTGGGACTTCCATTTGTTTCTATTTTGCTCTGAAAGATAATGCTATATGCAAAGAGATATCTGTAAATTTTTGTGTGTGTTCTAGATCATCCACATTGTGGTGTCATTGTTCTTTACTGACTGTATAAAACAACAGTGTTTGGTAATTGGTATTATTTTAACTCATAATGCAGTCTACAAAAGTAAGTTTATATCAGTGAAACTAATAGATTCTAGTGGAAATGTTCATCTTTCTCTTTGTGAAAGACCTGGAGGCTGTGCATTGGTTACTGTTGGGATTTTAAAGCAATTGAGATTGGAACTGTAAAGCCATCATTGTTGGTTGTTGTGGGTTATCTAATTTTAAAGGTGGAGAGGATTAATTTATCACATTTACTAAGGAAAGTTCTATTTTTTAGATCATTGATGTGTACTAATTAAATACAAGAGAAAATCTTGTTCAGAGTGAGTAAAAATACAGCTATTTGCAACCTGTCCTACTTAGGTCTTAAGAGAATAACTTGCAGAGGACTCCTTGGTAGCCAGTTTATAGCAGAGGCTTTTATGGTGTCCTGTCTACTCTTTTGTAGATGATTTGAACCTATTTTCTCAAATTCTTCTATCAATAGAGATTAAGCATAGCTGGAACTTTCTTCCACAGGAATAGGTTATTTGCCTCAGGTTTCTACCCAGTCACTTTTACTTATATATATGGCTTTTAAAAAATAACAAATTTCATTGCAATTTTCAACTTTAGAAGCAGAGTTTGCATTTTAACTTGAACTCCACTAAAAAAGCACTCTTGATTTTTAAATGCTTTGTATGTCAATTTTGCTCTTTTATGGTTAACATTTACCATAAAATGTTCTATTTTCCACCTTGTAAGTTGTTGAACAGCTTTGTGAAGGAATATGGGCAAAATAAAACTAGAAACTGTCAGTTTGAAGAACACCTTCTCAAATTGACTTCAGAGACACTTACCTGTATTCCTCTACCTTATGATTTTAGATAGTTCTGTACTTGCGCATGTGCCTGGCCCACAGCTCAGGGGTGGTGCCCACCTCTCAGAGTTTAGCTGATATGCAGGATCATGCGCCGGCCATTGGACGTTATATACGGACTTTAATGTCAGGGAGCCAGGCTACCACTTCATCGTCATCTTCTAAGAGTGGAGAAACCAATCCCGTTCAGATCTACATTGGCCTTCTTCAGCAGCTCTTAGCAGGTGTTGGAGGTAGGAAGTTGTGATGCTGAGAAAAGATATTAAAGCCCTTAAGCAAAAAAAAAAAATCTAATTTTAAACTTAGCTGAGAATTTATTTATTTATTTTATATATTTTTTGTCTTTTTTTTTTAATGTTACATTAAAAAAATATGAGGTCCCCATATACCCCCAACCCCTATCATCCCCCTCCTCCCCCCATAACAACAACCTCCACCATCATCATGAGACATTCATTGCATTTGGTGACTACATCTCTGAGCACCACTGTACCTCATGATCAGTGGTCCACATCATAGCCCACACTTTCCCACAGTCCACCCAGTGGGCCATGGGAGGACATACAGTTAGCTGAGAATTTATAGCAAAAGAATTCTCTCTACTACTGCAATGAACATTAGTTTTTGTTTCTTTTCTACATTTATTTGATTCCTCCTTTATGCATTATTTCTCTTTTCAAAAAGAAATGCTAACAATAGATAAGAAATTTTTACTTTGAAAGTGGGTGTGGCAATAGGACATCCCTTCTTTTTATAGACAACTAGCTTGTAAATTTGCTGCATTGAACCACGTAGTATAATTGGGTTGAGTAATTTTTTTTTTGGAAGGACTGAGGGAGTACTTCCCACAGCAGCAACCCTTGTACTTTAAAGAGATTTAGTGATCCAGTATGTTTACTTTTCCTGAAAATTAACATGGTTCCAAATTCTTACTTAGGTTTGCCAGTCATGTACTGTCTATTGGAAGCTGTTTCAGTGTATCCAGAAAAGTTGGCAACCAAATTTGTAGACAAAACAGAATGGATAAAGGTATGTCTGTTTCTCTGTATTTCACTTTGATTCTGTATATTTCATGATTTCTTATTCCTTCCCATGTTATTATGATCTTTTCTGCCTTTAAATCATTTTGAAATCTCCTTCCTTACCAGACACAGGAAAGCATGTAGCTCATTGTAGCTCACTGATCCATCTGGGTGGGAGTGGGAGATGAATTGAAAATCATATGAATAAAAAGCAGTAACAAGCAGTAGATCTGTATAGATTTAAAAGCACATACATGCTCCTTTCCCTATCTCCCATCTACCCATATCACCTCAATTTCCTTCCCCTTCCTTTCCTACCTCTGGAGGTTATCAGTTATATATAAGGTGTAACTTTGCATTTACTTTGCATATACTCACAAATAAATATATGTATTCTTACTTTTCTCCCTTTTTTTACATAAACGGTAGCATACTGTTTACATTGTTTTGTACCCTACTTCTTTCACCTAACAGAACTTGGAGCTCTTCCTGCTCATTCTTTGCCGTTTTCCATTGTGTAAATATATTATTATTTATTTTAGATCCTATTGATGGCCATTTAGGTTACTCCCAGTCTACTTCAATGAATAATCCATAATTTTAGATGAATTCCTCACAAGTGGAAATGCTGGGTCAGAGAGTATGTTTTCATAATTGTGGTAGACAGTACTGTGCCCTCCATATGGTTTGTACTAATTTACATCCTCACCAGCCATAGGTGACTGATCTTATCCCTTTGTCTTATCAGGTTGCTAGAGTTAGCAAATAAAAATACAAGAGGGCCATCTACATTTGCGTTTCAGACAAACAATGAGTAATTTAGTTCAAAGTATGCTCAAATAGTTTTGTATACTGCTTGTGCTATATAATGGCAGTTCTTTCTGGCAAGTGCAGCTTGAAGGTGCAGAGTGTTTCTTTAAGTATAAAAGTATGTATGTAATTACCCAAGAGGTGTGAATTTTGTACTTTTCTGGAAAATCTGATCTCATGAAACTGCTTCTAGTGTGCAGGGGTACTTCCCCCCCAGTTAGTGAATTTTTAAAAATTTTTTACTTTATTATTTTAAAGAAGCTTTAGTTACATAAATATTATATCACTGATATAAAGACTTTGGTCACCAGAGGTCCTCAGGGAAGGGAGAGGGAAGAATTGGTGCAGTGACAGATACAGGCCATTAATTATTTTGTCAAAAAGATTTTTTAATTCTTTTTGAATATTTGCTGATGTTAAAGTCATTTTAAGGTTTTTGAGTTGTGAATTTTTATGTCAGGGGTTGACAAACTATTGCCTGTGGACCAAATCTGACCTGCCTCCTGTTTTTTGTATAGCCTGTGAGCCAATAGTAGCTTTTATATTTTTAAATGGTTGAAAAAAATTGAAAGAAAAATAACATTTTGTGACATGAAAAAATTATAGCGTTCATCTATAAATAAAGTTTTATTGGAAAACAGGTACTCCCATTTGCTTATTGTCTAGGCTGCTTTCTCACTATAATTGCAGAGTTAAGTAGTTGTGACAGAGACCCTATGGCCTGCAAAACCTAAAATATTTGGTATCTGGCCCTGAATAGAAAAAGTTTACTGAGCAGTTTTAGATTACCTGTGTGTTAATTCCATCTTTTAAAAAATTTATTTATTTATCTCTCTATTTTTTAATCCCTCCCCCTTGTGGCTTTTTGCATGCTGTCTGCTCTGTGTCCATTCGCTGTGCATTCTTCTGTGTCTATTTATTTTATTTATTTCCCCTCCCCTCCTTGCAACTTGCTTGCTATCTACTCTCTGTGTCCGTTGCTGCGCCCTTCTGTGTTTTTTGCTTGTCTTCCTTTTTGTTGCGTCACCTTGCTGAGTCGGCTGTCCGCGGTGCTTGTGGGCTGGCAGCACTCCGCAGCGTGCGAGTGAGCCTGCCTTCACAAGGAGGCCCTGGCATGCAATCCGAGGGCCTCCCATATGGTAGATGGGAGCCCAACTGATTGAGCCACAGCTGCTTCCCTAATTCCATCTTTTTTGTGTCTTTGATGTAACTGCACATAGATTTTGGTATATAATACAATTTTTATTTTGCTCTTGAAATAATTATTGTGTTCTTTTCCCATTTATACCAATAGATTGGACATTATAATGTATTATTGATTTTATTCAATTTTAAATGTGGGATTTTGCCAACAGGAAGATGATTATATATCAGGCATTTATTTCTTTTTCTTCACCTCTCAGAGTCTGATGAATAGCAGTAAAGAAGAGATGCGTGAACTGGCAGCATTGTTTTATTCTGTGGTGGTATCTACAGTGTCAGGAAATGAGTTGAAGTCAATGATAGAGCAGCTTATAAAGACTACAAAAGACAATCATGTATGTTAACAGTTTTGTCTTCCTTCTTTTTTTGTAGAAAGGTTTTACAAAAATTGCAGCTTTTATATTATTTGTAAAATACACTTAAAAAAGCCTTGCTTTTATATGATTGTAAAGATTAAATGAGATAGTACATTGATTCAGTCAGTTCATTCAACAAATTTGAGTGTTTTGTGTTGGATAGGCACTGTTCTAGAACTACAGTGGCAAGTAAATATGGGAAATTTCCTAGTAATGCTTGGTGCTCAGAAATGTTAGCTCCTTTTTTCTTCTGCATCTACTACTGCTTACCATTATGCCTATCCATAAGCTTTCAATTAGAAGTAAGATCTGTTCTCTTTTGCTGGCAATAGGGAGAAGTTTCTCTTGAAAATTATGATAGTGTAGTTATGTAAGTGCTGTAAACTAAATGAAGATGTGAGTGCTAGAGGAGCATCGAGTGTATAGGAGAAATGCCTCACCTGGCCTAGGAGTGGGCATGGGATTAGGGGTGAAATCTTGAAGTGAGTCAAGAATCAGTTTAACTTCTTGGAATTCTGTGTTAGAAACTCAAGGTTTCTCTTATTCCCTAAGCGTGATTCTTTAGCATCCAGTGGAACCTAACGTGATCACTATTGTTTGGCCTTGTGTTTCATGACTGTAATAAACACACAGAGCTGTTGCAGTGTATTCTTGCATATGTGAGAGGCAGAGACATGTACTATCCTGTTATTAACTTTAGAGTCCAGAGATCCAACATGGATCCCTGCTTGCATTGGGATTCACGGTGGGAAGATATTTGGCAAAAAAGAAAATGAGAAAGGCAGAGCAACAACATCTGGAGACAAATGCTGATTTCCTGCCTGAACAAGAGGAACTCATTCAGAATGCCACAGAAACCATAGGTAATTAATGTTTTTATGCAGACTTGGATTCTGCATTTTTGAATTCTGTTAAAATTTAATTTAGTGTTTTTATTTCTTTTTTATAGCATTGCGCTTTAAGGACAAAATCTTTTTCTCAAAAATTTCCTTGATTTTAAATAAATTCTCTAATTTTAATAACTGTAAGAGTGCTCCTTTTTTTTTTCCCCCTTTTCTTTTTACACACCCCCCCATATGTTTCTCTAAAACAAGGATGATTCTCTATTGGGGAAAAAAGTTGAGAAAAGACATTGAGAAAAGACATTGTGCTATACCCTGTTGCCATGGTGTTTTGTTTTGTTTTTCCCTGAATAAATGTTATTGACTAGAAGATAATACAGACTTTGATTTTAATTTAGCTGTCTTTAAAAAATATTGAGTATTTTGGGTCACAAGGGTAAAACATTATTCTGTTTCATTTGTTCATGTTTACAGGCTCGTTTTTGGACAGTACCTCCCCCCTCCTGGCGATCGCTGCCTGTACAGCCCTGGGTGAAATCGGCAGGAACGGTCCACTCTCCATCCCCAGTGAAGGATCTGGCTTTACCAAATTGCATCTTGTAGAAAGCTTACTAAATAGAATACCCTCCAGCAAAGAAACAAATAAGGCAAGTTCTTCCTCTTTTTCCTTCTCTTCAGGAATTCTCTATTCATTGATATATAATGAACAAAAACTAATTGTAATGAGGATAGGTGGCATTGCTGCTGGAGCAAGGATTTAATATGAGAAAGTGATAAAATTGAAGAAGAAAGTCTAGGTGCTTGTACAGTTTTGGGGTATGGATAATTTTTGCACTGCCTTTTAGCATGTGCACCATTTGGCCCAACAGGTCCAATTCAGGCTCTTAACTATTGCCTCAATACTTGAAAAAGTTATTAAAATCATTAGGCATTTCCTCTTGCCATGCAATAGGCAGAAATAATAATACATCTGGTAGCTTTATGATTGATTTTGTAATTTTAGACCAAATCTAACTCTGGGTATCAGAAGCAGTGCTGAGTAGTCTGTGAGGAAAAAGACTTTTACAGTTTTTTAATTTTAAGTAAGTATTTGATCAAAACATCCTAGTGTTGATAATGATGATTTAATTAGTAGAAAAATCAACTTACTACAGGTTTAATAAACAAGATCATCTTAATCTTGGCCTAGCTATTGTTTAAAACTGAAAAGATCCCAGAGCATTGTTTCTCTTAGTTTCCAGTCATTGTTGAACACTTGTAATGTGCTGGGCAGTATTCTAAGCCCTTTATATGCATTAATTAATTGAATCTTCTAAAATGTCTAGTGAAGAAGGTATAGTTGTTATCTCTATTTCTCAAGGAGGAAGCACTCACAGGGAGGTGAAGTGACTTGCCTAAGGGCACATACCCGTAAAGGCTAATAAAATGGTCTTGGGAGCCCAGGTCCTCTGCACCCAGAACCACCCTTTTAACCATTAAACTTGGAAGGATCGTAAGCCTGGTTCTAGCATTCCTTCTTTCTCCATTTGCAACCGAGTTCCTTAATGGACTCAGTTTTAGGTCTTTCTACCTTCAATGCCTTATGGAAATAATATTGTACTATTGAATACTTTGATAAGAATTTATGCATTGGTGCATTGCTTAGGAAAGACTCCCATTTCATTTTTGCAAACACTGTTCTAGGGTAAAGGTATTTCATACTTGGTTTAAAAAAAAGTTGTCTGTGTTCTTCCAGATGAAAGAGCGAGCAATCCAAACACTGGGATATTTTCCAGTTGGAGATGGAGATTTTCCTCATCAGAAGCTCCTTTTGCAAGGTCTGATGGATTCTGTGGAGGTATTTACTTTGTTATCTGATTGTTAGTCATTAAAACAAAATACATGTATTTTTGATTGTTGGAATTTTTGAACGCTGTAAGGTTTTAAATTAATTCTTTATTCATTTGTTCAATAAGTACCTACTGAGTGCCAGCCTTGGGCATAGCATTCATTAAATCATCTGAGTGGGTACATCCTTTTCTCATTTTAGAGTCAAGCTCAGCACAGTGCAGGTAGAAGTCAGCCAGATGTACGGAGTGGAGGCAGTTACTACAGTTGCCCTCGTGTCTGGTGGTTTAGCTTCTGTCCCTGGATGGCCAGAGGAGTGGAGAAGACCTGCAAATAGACAACTGCCAGCACAGTGTGATAAGTGCCTCAGCACAGCCCGATCTGACCCCTAGCTACTCTAGCCTGGGTTCTTGTCTCTCAGGTTTTTGTACACCAGCCTTGTTGGCTTTCTTTGCTCTGGGTTTTTGAAAGCCCCATATTTAAGTTCCTTCTCAGACTCTTGCTCTGCTTCTTAGACCCTTCAGACTAGATTAGATTCTTTAGTTTTTTTGTGCCTTTTCTTCATAGCATTTATTAGTTTCTAATTGCCCAGGAGATTTAAGGCAGATTTAAGGAAGAACAATGTTTTGTTCAACATTGTAGCACTGGTGCCTAGTAGTACTTTTTAATACTAGGACTGTGTGAAGAGATAAATGAATGCCAGGCAATTAGAATCACAAAGGAGGCTGCGATTAATTCTGCTGAGGGGGAGCTGGTAGAGGTCTTTTGGAGGAGAGATTTCTGCTGCACCTTGAAGGATGAGAGGAAGGCAAACAGAGGGCTGGGCCTGAGGACTAAGACAGCTGAGTAGAAGTGGCTCCAGAATTCAGCTCTCTGGATTCTTCTTTTTCTTTTCCTCTAAAAAAAATTATTGAAGTATATCATTCATACATGAACGTACATAAACAATATGTGTTTAGTAAAAATTGTGAACTTACAAAACAAACGTGTGACATTGTACAGGGCTCCAGAACATCACCCCACCACCAATACCTTGCATAGCGTGGAACATTTATTACAAATTATGAAAGCACATCGTCAAAATACTACTATTAACTATAGCCCATATCTTACATTTGCTGTATTTTTCTTCCAACCCACCCTGTTATTAACATTCTATTAATATTACATATTTGTTCTACTTCATGAGAGAATGTTCTCATATTTGTTCTGTTAACTACGGTGTATCTTCTACTAGAGGATTCACTGTGTGATTCAGTCCCATGCTATGTACAGCCCATTCAAGGAGTACACTCAGTGGCTGTCATTTTCGTCACAGAGTTGTGCTGTCGTTATCTCAGTCAATTTTAGAATGTTTTCATTACTCTGACAGGAAAAATCCCATACCCCCTTTACACCCCTTTATTATTGACCCTTAGAATTGATGTAATACCTTCTTTGCTTTTGCTGCAAAATACTACAGTATTACTGTTCATCATCTATAAATTAAATTAGTTGTAATTTTCTCATGTATCACCATATTCTTAACATTTTGTAAAAGAAGAACATTCTTACATTTATACAATTAACCACAATTTTCATCCACCACCAAAATCACTGTTACACAGTCCTAGATTATCCTCTATCTTACTTTCAGTTGACATTTATGTTCCTAGACTTCCCCTTTCAGCCACAGTCTCATTCATAAGTCAGCAGTTAGTTATACTCATTATAATGTGTTACCATCAACTCTATTCATTTCCATACTTTTAAATAAACCTTATTAAAAATCCTATATACATTAAGCACCCAGCTCTCTGTGTTCTTAATTCAGTATTTTAAAATGAGTTTTACAGTGAATTGTACTCATACCAGGTTCCCCCTGATGTCACTGATGTTGTTATCACATGGGGAAAAGCTTATGATGTCTGCCTTTTCACCTTTTTTCTTTTTTTAAACTCATGAGTGAGAGTTTTCTTTGAGTATGAGTGAGAGTTTTCTTTGAGTTTTGCTTAAATAAATGAAGGATTGTCTGGATTTTTAACTTGCTATCAAAACTTTATTTTAAGAGTTTAGAAATAAACTAAACAAACTAAAAATCTTGAATAGAGAGTTGGAAATAAGATGGTGCAGTTAAAAGGTAAGAATGATAAAGAAAATGAATAGCATGAATTACCACCAAAATAGTTCATGTTTCCAGACAGCTAGGACAAAGTTCTAAAGTTTTCTATTTTCTATTTTCTTTCCCTTTTTATTATGGAAAATGTCAAACATACACAAAAGCAAGGCAAATAATAATTAATGACTTCTCACACACCTTTTCTGATTTAATCTATTGACCCCAATTTTTTTCTGGTATCTTGTAAAATACAGTGTAGATGTTGTATCATCCATGAATATAAATTTACATAGTTTTGTTTCTGTTTTCAAGATCAACTATCTAGTAATTAATGGGAAACATACAGAAAAGCAGGCATGTAGTAAAATGAGTTCTTAATATAGGCTCATCTGTGTCAAAGTCATTTTCCTCAGTCGGGAGTCCCGCAGAGAAGTTTTTGACCAGGCAGAGCTGTGGGACTAAAGAGTGGTACAAAACCCTTAAACTTAACCCTTTCCTCAGTTGTGGGAGCATGTGATGTTAGCCCTCAACATCTTATTCTCATCAAGAGTGGAGCATCTAGTTGGCTAGGCAGAGAAATGGCTAAACAGCTGTCTGTGTGCTTCGCATATTTCTGCACAAAGGGCAATATTTTCATGTCTCTGATATCCTGTTTTCTCTTTATGCTCTTCTTCTCCTTATTTTGAGATTTCTTCCAGTTTACAGGAAACTGAAAAATGCCAAAGGGATCTAAAATAGGTCCAGTTCCATCATTCATACTTGTGAAGGGTGTGTAAATTTCTAAGTCAAGTTTTAAAAAATTGTGTATGTACTGTAAGAATTTTCAACATGAATTTTGAAACGATATTACATTTACAGAGTTGTAAGACTAGTATAAAGAACTCCTTATAACCTTTATCCAGATTTACCAGTTTTACCAATTTTATCATTCTTGATTTTTGTGTTTTTTTCTGAATCATGATAACTTGAAGATATCTGGTAATTTCAAGAGTGTAAAAAGGAGGTGTTAATAAATTAATATGGGTACTATTTTTTGTGCAATTACTGTGAATCAGGCTTTATGCTAGAAGCTTTCTATTTATTTGCATCTTTGAATCGTCACTGCAGCCTGATGTTGTAGGTGATGGTGCTATACTCATTTTACAAATGAAGACTTTGAGGCTCAGGAAGGTTTAAATAAGGTTTTATGTAGGTGGTAAGAGATAGAGCTAGAAATTTTACCAAGATCTGTGTGGCTTGCAAACCCACGTCTTTTCCCTCTAAGTAAACGCTGTCATGCTTCCAAAGATTATAAAGCACTGCTTGAGTGGTCTCTGCTGAGGGTGAGGAGAGCAGCATGCTTGAAAGTCTGTCTTCAAGTCATTTGTCTTTCTTCATTCCTTCACCCTTGCCCCACTTTTGAGAACCTCCAAATTAGCTGAAAGCAAGCTGGCCCAGGAGTGAAGACAAAGTGTGTGGAGAAGCAAGATATTAAGCAGCCTCACTGTAGATACGGACGTTGTGGGGAAATGTTCTCTCCCATTTTTGACTTTCTTTCTTCTCTGCAGGCCAAGCAGATAGAGCTCCAGTTCACGATAGGTGAAGCCATTACCAGTGCTGCAATAGGAACCAGTTCCGTGGCTGCCCGAGATGCCTGGCTGGTGACTGAAGAAGAATATACTCCTCCTGCTGGTACTAAATATCGAGCTAATCCATTTATAATTCTCAAGTAACCCTTTTCTGTTTTGTTTATCACATTTGAAGAAAAAAAATTCCATGTAAACTTTTTCAGACATTTATATTTGCTTTATCAACTTGGTTTAGTCAAGAACAGTAGTTGACTAAAGAAGAATGAGCATGAAATTAATAAGAGCTTCTTTTTTTTTTATTCCTTTGCCAAGCAGGCAGGGATATTAGGTATGGATTAACATTAATCTTGTACTCTGGTAGATGAGGATTGGTGTAGTTAGCCAGTTTCAGAAGTTGAGGCATAGTAGCTTCCAAATTATATATTTCCTAAATCTGTAGTAAATATTGAACCTTCAGTGTCTCTGCTAGTGCTCTGGGTGCTTCTGCCATGAAAACATACTGGCTTTCTGTGACATCATAGTTGAAGGAGCATGTGGCTTCTGACTACAGGGTTTATAGGATATTATGATTTCAAATATGTTGTGATTTGATTTGAATTTGGGATAAAAAATTATTTTTCAGTATTTGAACTAGAATTAAAAAAAATTAAAACAAAAGATAAAATCACCAAATTTTTATACTTTATCTTCTTATTTGAAGGAAATTAAAAGATAGTGTTCTTGGGAAGCGGTCATGGCCCAGTGGTTAGGGCGTCTGTCTACCACATGGGAGGTCCCCCGTTCAAACCCCAGGCCTCCTTGTCCCGTGTGGAGCTGGCCCATGCGCAGTGCTGATGTGTACAAGGAGTGCCGTGCCACACAGGGGTGTCCCCTGCATAGGGGAGCCCCACGCACAAGGAGTGTGCCCCGTAAGGAGAGCCGCCCAGTGCGAAAGAAAGTGCAGCCTGCCCAAGAATGGTGCTGCACACATGGAGAGCTGACACAGCAAGATGATGCAACAAAAAGAAACACAGATTCCCATGCCGCTGACGACAACAGAAGCAGACAAAGAAGACGACGCAGCAAAATAGACAGAGAAAACAGACAACCGGGGCAGGGAGGGAAGGGGAGAGAAATAAATAAATAAATAAATTTTAAGGGAAAAAAAAAAAAGATAGTGTTCTCATGGTAATAATTCATTTGTTAAGATCGTATGCCACCAGGAAAATATGAATTTAGTTATAACATTTAGCTGGTCCTTACTGGCTCTTGTTCCTCTCCATTTCCCCCATCATTGTGGGATTTTCCAGTTCAGTGTAGTCTCATGTACATGTCTAGAAGTTGGTTGGGTATATGAGGATGGAGTTTTGAAGAGTTCTAGGTTAGAAATGAATATTTGGATGTAACAATTGTAATGAAGCTAGTCATGAACGTAGATGTGAAGGTATGGGTAGAAAAGAGAAGAGATCTCTCCTCTGAGCCCTGGGGCTCTCCAATATTCAGAGGTTTGGAAGATGAGGACACCGAAAAGGAGCAGTTAGAACTAGGAGGGGGTCCAGCAGAGCGCTATGTCCTGGAAGTGGAGTGAAGAAAGTCTGTGAAGGGGTGAGGAGTGGGAGGCTGATGAACAGTCAGAAGTGGCTGACACTCAGTTAAGATGAGCACTGGGCCATGACAAAAGTGGATTTAACAGGAAGGTAATTGGTGACTTTTACCAGCTGCCTTATGGAGTACAGGGAGGCAAAGCCTGAGTGTCAGTTTAAGAATAAATAAGAGGAGAGAAAATGTGGACCTTGAGTATATGCATCTGTTTTCAAGAGGTTTATTGTAAAGCATTAGGTGACATTTGGTGATATATGGGCACTGAGGAGGCTGGGTTCTACTGGTATCTACTGGGTCAAGACCAGAGATACTGCTAGATACCCTATATAATACACAGGATAGCCCCCCATGATAAAGAATTATCTGGTCAAAAATGTCAGTAGTATCGAGGTTGAGAAACCTTGAAGTAATGAAGGAAAGGAGAGAAATGCATGATAGCTGGAGAAGGAAAGAAGTCAAAAGAGGTTTGATTTTAGACAGGAGATGGGAAAGTCCTAGAAGAAGAAGAAAAATTGCTGAGACTGGAGAGAGTAGGGATAATTTTTCATTCTAGGGAGTTTAAGTGACATAAGTACCTATGAAAAGATATTAGCTGATGGATTCTAAAATGAATTATTACTGACTCCTTATTTTAAAACCTTAGTCTTTTAGGTTTTAATATGTCTTAAGATTCTTGTATTGCATAAACGTTGATTTAAATATTTTTTAGATAATGATATTGAATTGTCTATTTTGATCTTTTTTTTTTTTTTTAATGTTCCTTTTCTTTTCCCCCAGGAGCCAAAGTAAATGATGTGGTCCCATGGGTGCTGGACGTGATTTTAAATAAACATATCATTAGCCCCAGTCCACATGTGAGGCAAGCAGCCTGCATCTGGCTCCTTTCCCTTGTGAGGAAGTTAAGTACCCATAAAGAAGTGAAGGTAAGCTATGCTATGAATGGGATCACCTCGTAGGAAGTATTTCTCATTGAAAGGCAGGAAGGAAAACATATGAAGGTGAGGGCCAGTACTGAGGTGAGGGCTACTGACTAATAACAGGTATTTTGAAATAAGCTGTGCATAAAGAAATGAAGGATGGCGGCTTGCTGTCTTCTGGCTGTAAAATGACTGAAAACTTGAAGGTGTAAAGTCAGAAGAGGTGCGGGGGGTGGTGGAAGGGCCAGATTGCAAGAAGCACAGGTGGGGAGTTGGAGAGGCCAGATTGCCTGCATTAGGCAGCTAACTACAAGGGGTACCACTTTCAGGTAATTTGGGCCACCTTTAAAGATGCTGTCCCTCATGGCAGCAGGCCTGGGTTTATGACTGCTTTGGCTCGCAAGACTTACAGGTCTTGTTGTACTCTGACAACCAGATCCTTTTCTTCCCAAAGAGTTTGAATTTCAGTGTCATAATGCATTTTTTTTGTCTTTCAGTCTCATCTTAAAGAGATTCAGAGTGCATTTGTTTCTGTTCTGTCTGAAAATGATGGTAGGTTGTTGGAAAATATTTGCTTTCTAAACTTCATTAAATTGGTATTTTAAATTCTGAAAACTATGGAGTAATGAACATAAAAGAACACTTTCAGTTATATGATTAAAACAAAATTAAACCTTAATAGTAAGGATTAGCATTAAGTTTGGTTAATAAAAAAGAATTTCTGGTTAGGGTACAGGAAAATTTGTAATTCTTTTTGTTCTTTTAAATTGGAACGTATATGTGCTAGGCATTCAGTTGATAACTTTGGTTTTATAAATTGTCTTAAACAGATGGTCTTTTCATTTTTAAAAAATTGGATGTGGGGTATTGAAATCCAGTGATGCTGTTTGAACTCTCTGTTTTCACCTTACCCTTCATTGGTAGTTTGTTACTATGCTCTATATACTAAGGTCCATTAGTGTTATTTCGGTTTGTGAGTTGGATCTTCCATGAATGTATTTTTCATTTATAGTGACTTGTGCTAGTTTTTAAGTAATTAGACATTTAAAAAAATAAGTATTTTTAAGAAAATAGGTTGATTCTGTTTTCATATCTTTACTTTGATATCATTTTAGGTTAATATTAATGAAACTTAAAAAAACCTTTGATGACTATAGACAGATTTCTTCTTAAAGTAATATTATTTTGTCTGACTTTTTGGTAGAACTTAGCCAAGATGTTGCCTCAAAAGGCCTTGGGTTGGTTTATGAACTGGGCAGTGAACAGGATCAACAGGAATTGGTCTCTACACTTGTAGAAACCCTTATGACTGGAAAAAGGTATGGTGAAGTTGCAATTTTCAGATTTGAACCCATAGGGCAAGTGTATGCACATACCAAGAATATGTTCTATAAGGAGGAAAATTCAGCTTTCTCTTTCCCTACTTTTCTGCATTGCAAGTCAATAATTGTTATGTTGTGGATAGCAGTTTAATTATCCAGTGTGTACTGCCTGCTTTAGAAACATGCTAGTAGGTCAATCCTTGAAAATTGAAAATTGAATGGCTCCCAGAATAGTTAAAGCATTGGTTTAGGAAAATACCATGATTACTGTTGGCTAAATGAAAGTTAAGACCTGGAGAGGAAGCTTGCATACCATTCGTGGTCGGGTCCATGAAGAGTGATGGTGGTGGCGGGGGGACGTTCTTGCAGTTGGCTGTGCTTTACATTGCCTTCTTTGTAGGAAGGAGAGTTTTTAATGTGACCATATTTAATTCAGTGTAATTTTTTATGGGGTGTCTTTTAAATCTGTTAATTTGCTTATTCTAGACTTCATTTTATGAATTCCCAGCCTGATGGAAAGGATAAGTTGACTTTTGTATCTTGCACTCAGTAGACACTTATTAGAAGATTTGATTTTATACATATACACATGAAACATGTGAAGTAGTCAAATGCTAATATGAACTGGTATGAAAAATTTGAGGCTAATTAAAAATTTTTGCTGCTGTTTTGGTTTAGAACTAAGCATGAAGTTTCTGGAGAGACAGTGGTATTTCAAGGAGGAAGCCTTGGCAAAACACCAGATGGGTAAGTATGCCAAGTCCATTGATGAATTACTGTAGACATTTTTAAATATTTTTCTTTAGTCTGGTAAATAGAGCACTCATGAAGTTGATGGCTATCCTTTTAGGAAAAGTTGAGTGTGTGTGAAAGAAAATAGTTTCATGGAAAAAGCTCAGTGTCTTATATTGGGTTTCCTGAGAAACAGACTCAGATGGAGATGTGTATGCTTGGAATTTATAGGGGAGTAAAGGAAGCAGAATCAGGCTAATGGCCGAGGGAGGAAGTGAACTATGATGTGGCCAATGCTTCTGTGGACACTGACTCCTCGAAGCGTTCCGGAGCTGGGGAGGGATGTCATCCGCTGTGCTTAGTTTTTTGGCGGAGACAACTCTATGGAATTTTGGGACCCATCAATTTAGCATTTCTAGTTAATTCCTCCAACTTTACCTCCTTTATTTTGTCATTCCATAGCGGTTATACTATTGCTTTCCCTCCAAGAATCCTTGGGTAAACCTGTGGCTTGGCCAGCCTTGCTACCCTTCTTCCAGTGCTTGCCGGCGGCATTCCCAGCGCCACCCCCAGCGTGAGGAAGCAGCTGTCTGTGTGTTCTCCTTGATGCTCTTCCAGAGCTCAGTTTCCACCTCCATGTACTTGCCCTCTAGACTCTGTGCCAGTCATCAGTCTTCCCCTTCCTCCTTTCGGATGCTTTTTGTAGTAATGAAGTTACTTATCCTTAAAATAGATTTTCTAATTGAAGCATTTTTATTGTCATTTTGAAGATAATGAATTTTTACCAGTTGTATTGTTTGGGGTAGTAATTTTTTCCCCCATAGCTGAGTTCTTTTAGTGTTGCTTTTCACAGAACAACCAACAAAGACAATCAGGTGTTTGAGAGAATATTATTTGTCCAGAGGAAAGTTAATAGGACTCGAAAGAAATTATTAGTGGTGTGGTCTAGCTTAGGAAAGACTTAGAGAAAGAAAGAAATTGTCTTCAGATGACTCTCTTATGCTGAGAGAGGCTCTTGGGCAGTGCAAGGGAGGCTTTTCGAATAGAGCCATCTCCCGAGGTGGTTGAGGGCTCCACCTCTGAGCGGTACTGCTGCCCTTGCGTCCTTCACCAACAGCAGTAGAATGGGGCTTCAGGCATTGCCGGTAATTGAGTTAGGTGACTTTTTGTATTTTTCTCATCCTGGTTCTATGCCTTATGATGGCAAGGTTAATTCAGTATTAGAAATCTAGTGAAAATGTAATTTTAAAAACCACGTCCTAGTAATATTGGTGATATAATGTTTGTTAGGCTGGAGATAGAAACATACATTATTGTATACTTTTGTTTTTGTTTCCAAGCCAGGGCCTTTCTACTTACAAGGAACTTTGTTCTCTGGCAAGTGATCTTAGTCAGCCTGATCTGGTATATAAATTTATGAATTTAGCCAACCACCATGCAATGTGGAACTCTAGGAAGGTAAGTTGCTTTTGCCAGATGATTTTTACTTTTCACCAAAACTAACCTGCTCCATTGGTTGAGAGTGGCAATTGAGAGATGGCATGAAATAACACGGTGCCTGATTAGAGGTAGCCCCTGTTATTATCTGTAAAATTGGGCTGCCCCCCAAATCAGGCTCTATTCAGGGACAAGTTTGGGAGAGAGAATTTTGTGATTCTCATATATTTAGTGTGTTACTATTTTTCTATGACAAATGTGTCTGAGCCACTTCATCTTATTTTTTTAGGGTGCTGCTTTTGGTTTTAATGTAATTGCTACCAGAGCTGGAGAACAGCTGGCTCCTTTTCTGCCTCAGTTAGTTCCTCGTCTTTATCGTTATCAGTTTGATCCCAACCTTGGCATTCGACAGGCCATGACAAGCATTTGGAATGCATTGGTCACTGACAAGTCAATGGCAAGTATTTGTGAACCCTTGTGTGTTAAGACAATGCTGTAATTTGTCCAAGGTCACACAGAGGATTTAAACCCAATGCCTGTCTTACTTTCCACCTTGTACATTTACTTGTTTAAGGAAACTTTGTTTCATTCCTTCTCTCTTCTTTCCTTCAAGGAGTCAACTAAACTTGGCAGCATTTCTTGAAATCTCAAACATTGAAGCATTCTAAATGTCTCTTGGGTAAATGATTAAGAATGTGGTAGTATATTCACACAAATGGAAAAGCATCTGCTGATTGGTGCTATGTTGCGTTGAAGAATGGGTCAGAGTTCTTGCCATCAAGGAGTTCTTTTTGGCGGAAAGACAGACATGAAGGAAACAGGCAGTTAATATTCATGGTTTTCTGTCATCTGGCTGCTTTTCACATCCTGTCCCACTTGTAGAAATTAATTAGGGTTTCTTGGGTGTGCCTCTAAGTACTTTTTGCTCTCTCAGCGTTCTCTTACCAATTTCAGCATATATGAATGTCATCTTTATTGCGATGATTCCCAGTCTTCTATTTGTGGCTGAGACATATCTTGAGCTTCAGACCTGCATATCTAACTACTTGTTGACATCTTCACTTGTATGTTGTTTCAAAATATCTTAAACTTAATTGTCCAAAACTGGACCTATCAGTATCCCACCCTACTCCCACTATCTCACTTCTCACACCCTCACCCTTCACCCATTTACACATTCCAGGAAATGGTGTCATCCTTGATTTTTGTCTGTGCCTTACCCCCACCCTCCACTCCTAGTCTAATTCATTAACAGATTCTGTTGATTCTGCCTCCAGTTATGTCCTTGAATCCACTTTCTTTTTTTGCTTGTTCTTTCCTGAGGAACAGGTCATGTTCATCTTTGTCCTTTCCTTACCTTCCTTCACTTAATTATCCATAGAGCTTTTGAAAAGTGACTTTTTAAAAAATGCAGATCGGATTGTGCCAATTTGGGTTAAAATACTTCCCTGTCTTTGCAGTTCACTAGTAATAAATCCCACAACCCCTACCATGCCTTACAAGGCCCTGAACACATGCTGTCCCTCCAGACAGAGACGAGGTTGTGTGGTCCCTATTCGTGGATGGCACTTCATTCCGGGTTCAGCTTTGAAGGCCCAGCGAGTTCCTTTTGCTCGAGGAGTGCATGTGATACCTCTGGGCCATCCAGGATTGAACAGCCAGTTGCCTTTAGAGATCTGAGTTCAGGACAAAGGCCCAGGCTAGACATGTGGGAGTCACCTTGGTGTGAGTGGTGGGGGAAAGCTTGATAGCTGATAAACTCACCTAAGGAGAATGTTGTTAGATGTGGGTATAGGTAGAAAGCGGTTTGTTAAGTCTTAGGTGAGTTATTTACTTATCTGTCTTGTTTCCAAAACCTCTCCTACCTGTAAGTATAAATGTGGAAATGCCCTAAGTTCTGAGGGTCTTTGGGTCAGCATAAAAACTGAGCCTTTTGCTAGTTTGTTGTTATTACCAAGTTGAAAAGTTCATATCAAAACAAAGTAGAGTTTATGAACAACAGCAAAAAATAATAGGGTAGGTTGGGGGAAAAAATACCCCAAATTTAAGATAGGGTCTATAGTTATATATAATTCTTTAGTGATGCTTTGTCATAATTTGTTAGAAATGTTTCACAACAATGCAAGGTATTGGTAGTGGGGTGATGTATGGGAGCCCTGTATGATGTTATGCATGTTTGTTTTATAAGTTCACAACTTATACTATACATTTATTGTTTATGTATGTTCATATATGAATGATATACTTCAATACATTTTTTAATGTAAAAATAAAAATAGAGAAGCTTATAAAGATGACCTCATCTTTCATTCTGAATAGTCATGATGCTTCTCTATGTGCCTCATATCATGCAAGGTACTGGGGATATGAAGATGAGTGAGATGCTGTCCCTGCCCTTGAGGTCTCCATTTAATGGTGCAGACATGTACAGGGACAATGCAGTTATTATACAGTATAGTATGATGCATCTTAAGGTGCTGTGGGAACACAGAGGAGAGTACGTAAGCCAGTCTTCTCTGAGGAGGTGATAAATGATTTTTTAAAACAAATTTACTTCATATACATGACACAGTGACATTAATTACACTCACAGTATTATGCTGTGGTCATCACCATCCATTACCAAAGCTTCCCCAGTCAAAACTTTGGATGATGCCTGATTTAATCTGGAAGCGCAAGGAGTCGTCAGCCAGGAAAATAGGATGAAAGGGGATTATAATTGGAGAGCTAGTAAGTACAAGGAGTGGAGGTGAGACAGAACATGACATCTTTGGGGCTAATTGAGTCACAGAGGGCTCTGTATCCGTGTGCTGGTGACTGGACTTTATTCTGATGCACTGAGGAAGATAAGAGGATTAGGTTTGTATTTTGGAATGATTACTGGCAGCTTTTAGTGATTGAAGTTGTATTAGTTTGCCATTGGACTGCCAATGCAAAATTACCGGAAATGGGTTGGCTTTTTAAAGGGGACTTTATTTGAGGTAAAAGCTTAAATTTCTGAGGCTGCAAAAATGTTGACATCAAGTCATCATCAGAGATGTTTTCTCACCAAGAGGGCTGTTTGCTGATCCTTGAGTCCTGCCTGAGGCGAGATGGTGTGTCTGCAGGACTCTCTCTGCTTCCTCGTGGAGCACAGCTGTGGGCGATCAGGCACTTTCCCCGGGCCTCCTCTCCTCCAGGGCTTCTGTGTCTTTCTGCAGCTGTAGGTGAACCTGGAGTCGTCTCTCTCACATAGCCAGGTCAAGATGACCGCAGCTCTCTTTTTTCTGTGCCGCTTCTTTCAGTTCTCAGTTTATATAAGACCCTGGCAAGAGGGTGGAGACCCAACCTGGGCCATGCTTTGCTAACACAGTCGAAAGGGCCTCACACCCACAGGAATGGATTAGGTCAAGAAGATGATCTTTTCTGGGATTTACAAAAAAACTTCAGACTTTCACAGAAGTGGGGAGAGATTGTGGACTGAGCAGCCTAGAGAGACATTTCTGCTGTTAAGTAATGGAAACATGGTCAGTGTGATTGCTTGTTGATGGATTTTGAACTTTTAATATTATCTCCTTGCTTTCATTAGGTGGATAAATATTTGAAGGAAATTCTTCAAGATTTGATTAAGAATCTTACCAGCAATATGTGGCGGGTTCGAGAATCCAGGTATCTTTTTTTTTTAAGGTGTTGAATTTCTTCATTTACTTTTTAAAAAAATATATCCCCCCCCATTGTCTGCTCTCTGTGTCCATTCGCTGTGTGTCCTTCTGTGTTATTTCATGCGGCACCGGGAATCTGTATCTCTCTTCGTTGTGTCATTTTGCTACGTCAGCTCTCCGTGTGTGCAGTGCCTCTCCTGGTCAGGCTGTGCTTCTTTCACGCGGGGTGGCTCTCCTTACAGGGTGCACTCCTTACACGTGGGGCTCCCCTATGCAGGGGACACCCCTGTGTGGCATGGTACTCCTTGTATGCATCAGCACTGCATGTGGGCCAGCTCACCACATGGGTCAGGAGGCCTAAGTTTGAACCCTGGACCTCCCATATGGTAGGCGGATGCCCTATCAGTTGAGCTAAATCTGCTTCCCCAGGTATTGTTTTTGGAAATATAAGATTAGTTAAATATTTAAAAATTTTTCCATCAAATTTCCAAGTTTTATTCTTTGTGCAAAAGGAATAAATTAAAACAGTTGAAAAGCATTTCTAGTTGGGGTAGACAGTTACCTTTCTTTAACTATTTAAACTATTAAAACTATTTAAAGTGGTTTTTCTAAGTTGTCTTAGTTTACCTAAGTATGAAATTATTAAAGCAAGAGATTACTTATTAAATTGGTAGACATCAAGATATATTTATATACTCCTATGACTTTGTAAGTTAGCGTCTATTTATATGTACAATTTAGATTTATCCAGTGTTTGCTGTGTCTTTGGCAGTATACTAGACCCTGGGGAAATAATGGTAAATAAAAAAATGTATCATCTTAAAGGGATGGTATTGTAGTTGTGAGAAATAGGCATCTGATGAGTCAGGTGCCATCTGTGGTAAATTTGGAGCTCGAGGAGAGAATCGTCATTGCTTTGTTGAGGGGAAGGGGGGCTTGAAACTAGAAAGTCAGTCAGTCTTTGTTCTCTTTGGTATGAATGTTTCATATTCAAATATTGAATTTTCTTGATCATTTGTTTGAAACTAAATTGCTTCTTATTTTCAGCTGTTTAGCTTTGAATGATTTATTGAGAGGAAGACCCCTAGATGACATCATTGATAAACTTCCAGAAATTTGGGAAACACTTTTTAGAGTACAAGATGATATTAAGGTATTATAGAAATGATCTGTATTTATTAATAGAATAGCTTAAACTTCAGTTGCTAAAATATGTATGTTATACGTTTCAAAATTATTTGGACAATTTCAAGAGACCATAATTTCCCCCAGAAGTTTGTCTTATTGTGCCCGTGAAGTTGCAAGGTTTGGTGTATTTAAGTCTAAATTGAATTTATTTTAAAATAAGAAAAGTGGCTGTAGGCCACTTAACTCTCAGTAGTGATCTAATGATATTATTAGATTATGGGGTAATCTGGAATAACTGTACTTTGATGAATTAAAAAAAAATTGGGTCAGTCATTTCCAAGTAATGTGACCATTCCCTCTGATATTTCCTGGGCAAGCTAAACTGTAGATATTTTATCATTAAATTAGGAACTGCAGTTTTGTCTTTTTGCTTTATTCCTTAGATTTTTAGTCTCTTAAAATCCTCACATAGATCTTTTATATTTGTTTTTATAACACATTTGGTTATTATACTTAATTACCAAATTTTTATTAAGGTCAAAGTAGGCCCCACCTAATTTTTAAAAAGTAATAATATGACTTTGTAATGTGTATCTTGATGGGCAAAAAGCCTGACAACACAACATTTTTTTTTCAACCTGATATTGAAAGTATGATTTTCATTAACTGTGCAGAGTCTGAGGCAGTTATAAATATACATTGTGGGGTAGATATAAATGAAACTCTCTAACTTTTGTATGATGCCAGACTTTTCTCATTTTTAGGAATCGGTTCGAAAAGCAGCGGAACTAGCTCTGAAAACTTTAAGCAAGGTGAAAACTCTATCTTAAATAGGGGGTGGGGTGGGACAGGGTTGGGTTCTATGTGACCGCAACAATAATGGATTATATTTTTTTATCAAGTCAAATGACATTTAATTATAGTGTAACTTATACAGTTCACTGTTTTTACAGAAAACGAGAAAGTGGGTGCTATCATACTAGAATACTAGTATTTTAAGCAGAGTATACCTCTGGTTTCTAAATGGTGAGCCTCTCTGGGCCTTTATGACTTGCATGACTTGCACTTGGCCCTGAAGAACATTAGCTCAAGCAAACATCTAGATTTTCTCTTACCATTGCTGTTTATGTGTCAAACTCTACCTTTCATACCTTATGAGGTTGTTAAGCTTTTTGAAACTAAATAGTCTCCTGCCTGAACATGATTTTTCCTACTTGAACATGATTTTATTTGGTATATGAGGGATGTCTACATTCTAGCTTTGTAAAACTTGTCATAGAATGCATCGTTAGTAAGTAGTAAAGCCAGACTTTAAATGTTCCTGATTCCAGGTTTGGGTATTTACTCTATTTTGCTGCCACTCATAATTATTGATGCTGATGCTGATGCTGATGATGTCTTAAGCCTCCTTCAAAGCTCTCTCTTAGATTTTGTTATTTCATCTTTACTTTTTTGTTCCCCTGATCACAAGTTAGAAGACCAAAGCTTAAGAGAGTAAAGTGTATTACCAAGCTATTTCTGTTTTTTTATTGGCAGATCTAGGACTCATTCCCAGATCTCACTTCTCTGTCTCCCCCTATATAGTATCATAGAAAGTAGATTCATTGATTCCTTTTTTATGGAGGTGGGAAGTAGAAAGTATTTTGTCAGCAGAATGCTTTATTGAATGAGAGGTCGGTATCACTAATTTTGGTGCTTTTTGTATGTGAGGTTTGTGTGAAAATGTGTGATCCTGCCAAAGGAGCAGCTGGCCAGAGAACTGTGGCTGTCCTTCTGCCCTGCCTTCTGGATAAGGGGATGATGAGCCCTGTGACAGAAGTTCGAGCCCTCAGGTATGTATCAGTGGGAGAAACGAGGAATTGGGTTTATTTAGTCCCTAGCCATGCAGGAGAAATTGGGTTTCTTTGAATGTTAGATTGTTGAAAGTGTGGAGAAAATGCGTTGAGAAAACCCACTGAGGTGCCCCCAGAGCATTTATGAAATTTGTGATGCGAATCAGAACATTTTCGTAGAAACTTTGTCACGGGAACTTTTGCCAGTCTGCCTCCAGCATGCACATCTTCCTCTTATGTCAGAGGTCCTTGGGAGCATTCTGGTTGGTTGTAACACTTAATATTTCACAGATTATTAGATTTAAAACAAACTCTTTACCATCTGCAGCAATGAAATATTCATGCATTTCACTTGTGTAGCTATATGTCCTGAATATGGCAAGGAGCTATGTGAAACAAGTTTCCCACTGAACTGATAGGGATATGTTGGAACAAAGAATGACTCAGACAAGTCCAGCTTGGCAAGTAATGAGCATTTATATAATGGGCTTACGTGGGGTCCTCATCCTTGGTAGCGGGAGGAAAAACAGTATTTTCAGAGCTTGATTGTCCACGCTTACCGCCAGAGGAGAGGGGTCTTTTATGGGGCATGTCTACGTGCAGCTGAGGGGCAGCTGCCTTCTAAAGAATGCCTTCTAAAAATGCCAAAGGTACGTGACATGACAATAATTATGAAGTGTGCATCATACTTCATTAGGGGATGTACTTGACTTTTAGAGGAAAAAGATCCTAAAGGAACAAATGTTTTCAGCAGGGCAGAAGTTACACATTGGTGGAGAGGTTTATTGATATAGGGGTGATCAGGCAGTTTGGGGGAAAACAGATACCATGTCAGGCTTCTGGGAAAGCATGTTAAGCATTCTAGTACAAGATCACTTGATCAGTCATGAGTTACAGGGGCTTGCAGTTTTAACTGTTCAGGACTGGTGCTTCTATTTGGAGTGGGGGAAAGAGTAGAAGGTTGGGGGGAGAAAAAATGCAAAGTCTTATATGCCACATATATATCTAGTCACATATGTAATGGCCTTTTGGAATTGAAATCAACAGTGAAGGATTCTAGCTTGTATATTGTTTTTAAAGTAGAGTTTTATCTAGGAACTTGGTTCCATTTTGTTTCCCTCTTAAAACTAGATCAAACTAATAATACCAACAATATTTTATGGTAACTAAATAGTTGATGAAGGAAAGTTCTAAAGAAGGACTCACCTAATTGAAAAGGATTGATAAAATTAGGATATCTCTGATTTGCTACCCTCAATGAAATAATCTCGGTAATGATCAACGGTGGCTCCTTCATCCAGCTGGATCTTGGGGAATATAATGCATGATCCAGGCCAACAAAACCTGAACCCACTGATCACTCTTAACATCACAAAAAGACAACCAGATATTATATGCGTCCTAATGTGATGGAATAGAGCACACACAGCACCACCTATGAAAAATTTCAGGTTTTAAAAAAATTGCACCTGAACCCAATCAAGCCTGCAGATCTGCGTAGGGGACAGAGGAACATGTTATATTACCCCATTGGAATGCATTCAGTGAGGACAAATAAGAGAATGGGCAGGGGGAGGGGACTATTGTAGATTTAAAAAGATTTAAGAAATGCAGTAGATTGTAATGTGTGAATGGACTCTGTATCCTCATTCAAAAAAGGAGTTCTTAAAGACACTTAGGAAACAGCCAGGAAATTAGATGATATGAAAAAAATTTATTAGTATTCTTATGGTGTGAAAATGATATTATGATTATGATACACACTGAAGTTTAGTTATTAGGTATGTTTCGAAATAATATGGCAGGGAAAAAAGTGTTTGCCCTTTGCGTGTATAGAGGAGGTATAAATAAAAAACCAAATTGACCAAATGTGCTAATTGTTGAACTGGTGGAGGGTACATGGAAATTCATTTATGATTGTCTTTACTTTCATATATTTTGAAATTTTCTGTAATAAAAAAAAAAAAAAAAGAAAGAATAGTGCCAAGGTCAGGCTCTGTAACCATGTGAATATATGCCTGAATGCAGTAAAGTGCAGTGTCCTCATGACTGGATTTGTAGAGCTTCTGACCAACCCTTTTGTTAAAAGGACTCAGGCGTTGTGTTCTGTGTGTCTATAGCATTAACACCCTTGTGAAGATCAGCAAAAGTGCAGGAGCCATGTTGAAACCACATGCACCCAAACTTATCCCAGCTCTGTTGGAATCCTTAAGTGTATTGGAGCCCCAGGTTCTCAATTATTTGAGCCTCCGGGCTACAGACCAAGAAAAGGTAAGTCGATAGCACAGACCTGTTTGTAAATATCATGAAGGAAGAGCCCTGTAAAGTTTCCGAGGTCCATCTGGACAATCGTCTTCTAACAACTCCTGTGGACACATGCTTAGAAGAGTCTTCGGAGGCAGGATTATACAATTTTTTTGTAAAACAAATGAAATCTGGCACCCCCAGCAAAAAAATGCATTCACATTCATTTAACACAGGTTTTTGTATATATTTACATACATGTATATTTTCTTAAGGAATTAGGTCTACACCTTCAGAGTCCTCTTATGGATCAACCCTTGCCCCATAAGTAAAGAGGATTTGCACCTAGACTTTGGCATTGTTCAAAAATTATTCTGCTTTTTAGATATCATACTCTAGATTCCTAGTCTCTGATCAGAGTCTTTTTTAAAAAAAAGTTATTTAACTTGAGCTAAAATATATTTATTTTGCAAAATTAAAGCAATACTGGAAGGTAGAAGGTAATTCCCTTTGGGGGTCCCTGCTCTCCTGCTACCAACATTATTTTCTGAAGAGTAACTACTGTCAACAATTCCCTGTGTCCTTTTTCAAATCCTTTTGTAGCCAGAGGCTGAAAAAACACACACACCTTGATTTTAAATTAGAGTAAGACTATGACTATTTTTCTGCCACTTGCTTTTTAAAAGCAGTGTTTCAGTTATAGAGATGTAATTTTGTTCATTTTAACACATGCGTAGTATTTTGCAGGGAGGTAATGTGCAATTTATTTTACCATTTCATTACTGTAAACAGTCTAGCGATGTACATCTTTTATATATTTATACCTGCATATATTTGAGTTTTTGTCGGGGAGGTTTTGTGACATCAGAGGTTAGGAATGTTGTTTTCTCCACACTCCACCAACAATGAATGACAATCTGATAAGCAAGAATCTTGTTGTTCTGGTTTGTACTTTCCTCTTACTAGTGTCCGTTATTTCTTCTTGTTGTAGCCATTTATCTTCCAGTTTCAGGCCTATTTTTCTGCTTTGCTGGTTGATCTTTCTATGTTTGTCTTTGCTTAACAGAACTAATAAACCCCTGCCTTATATGTTGTAAAGATTTTCTCTCTTTCACTATTTGATTTCTAATTTGCCTAAATTGTAATAGCCTACTGTCTTTCCTTTGCCTCTAATACTGCTGTTTCTTCCTGTTCCTCATTCTTTCCTCTTTTAGTAGTCGACTTGCCTTTCCTAGGTTCTCATAGCATATTGATAGATCAGGCATTAGGAAACATAAATTCTAGTCTAAACTCTGCAGCCCCAGGCAGGTTACTCCTGTGTGCCTTATGTTTTTCATTGATTGTATCTGCTTAGCATTAACACCTTCCATAGGGTAGTTGTAAGACTAAAATTCTGTTGTGTTTATGAAGGCCAATTAAGAAATTAAAGCATTACATGTATAATTGCTTAAACACAATGAAAAAAAAAACAAAACCGTTGCTAGACATTAATGTAGTCTATTCCTTTTTTCAGTAGATAGAGAGAACCTGAGGCCCAAGGAGGCTGGATGGCTTATCAAAGCCATACTAGGTTAAGTTGTAACTGCAGTTAATTTCTATCTCTTGTCTAAATTTCTTATCTGCAGTGAGATGCTGCTTCTCCAGGTAAATTGTTGAGTGTAGGTCAAAAGAAATTAGATTTAGACTTAGCTTGACTTTGTTATAGCTACATACTATTAAAAAATTAGTTATTTGGTTTGGAAATAAAGCATTTATGTGTGTGTGGTTGGGGGAAGGGATTATGCCTAATTAAGTGACTGTCCTGAGAGACTTGAATTTGTGTTCTTCAGGCTGCAATGGATAGTGCGCGACTCAGTGCTGCCAAATCCTCTCCCATGATGGAAACAATCAACATGGTGAGTATCTAAAATCCTTCAAGCTACTTTAAATGAAATAGATGTTTAAGGGATGATTCAAGGCAGTTACTGCGACTCCAATTTTTTCTTAGCGTAATTTTTTTTCTTACATATTATGAAATTTAGTAAATACTTTTCTAAATATTAAAATCCATTAGTCAGATTTGTGTTGTAAGGGAGAATAACATATTAATAGATAGCTCTACAAATCTATATCTGTATATATTTTAGTCCACCAATTTTAAAAAATTCATGTTTTTGCCTCTGCCTTACAGTTGTCTATAGGCGGAACTAGGAGGGTATAAACTGGGTTTGTGGATATTCAGTGTAGTAAGGCAGCGAAACAGATAGGTGAAGAGAATTGAGCAGTGCTGATAGGTTAGTCACAGAAAGAAATTTGCAGTTAGGAGCTACTTGACACTGAAGTTCTAATTCCTAAAGTCCCTGGAGTTTGGTTTCAAGGAGTTAAGTTGACTCTGTAGGCCCTACCCCATAGGTGGTTGGCTGAGAGTGTATGACCTACCTCCTGGAATTGTTCTGGTGAGCAGATCACACAGGGCTGGGCAAGAGGAATAGATACTTTTGAGTGCCTTTTGGATGAATATTAACAAAATTTAGTCTACGAATGTTTTATCTCTGTTGGATTATTGGGGGGAATAGAACTTAGAGAAATATAAACAGTTAGAGAACACCATATGGATATGTTCATTAATAATAGAGTATATGCTGTTGTATTTTCAGAAATACGTTACAGCAAATTATTAGTGAATTAATTTAACTTATTAAGGGCAGTTTGGCAGGAAAGTCATGCTAAATAGGTCAATTTTAACCTGTGTCTTAAAACATACTATGAACATGGAATGGTAAAGAAGAGAGCCCAGAGGGGATCCTTGTTTTTGAGTAATCATTATTAAAATAGTTTCTCTTTTAGTAAATTGTTTTTCATTAATTATATTTTGTTTTGCCATTGTTTTTACTGTGTTGAACCAGATGATTTTTCTTTTTGTGTATGTTGAAATTAGAGCAAAATCAAGCCAGTGATTTTTCAACTTCATGTCAAGTCCATGGGTACATGTTTGACATTGGCATTATTTAATTAAAGCCCTGCTTCCTGTGGTCCTGACTTGATTGATTGTGAAGATCTCCCTTTTTATTTCTTTTTTTCCAATAGTGTCTGCAATATCTTGACGTGTCAGTGCTGGGTGAGCTAGTTCCTAGATTATGTGAATTGATCAGAGGTGGTGTTGGTCTTGGAACTAAGGTAAGTGTATTTTACACAAGGTGAAGTGTGTGCTGTTATTAGTTTGGGCCATAAATTCCTATGTTTGAAATTCACCGTTTTCTTCATAACCTAATATTATTTTACATTAACCATGTTGTTTCTGTGGTTGCACTAACTTGAAACATGTAACTCATTCAGGAAATAAAACATGTAGCTTATCAGTGAAGTGTTTTCCTTCTTCAGTGGAATCGTTTCTGTTCCCTAGTTGCTTTGTCTGTGCCCTCTGGGTCCCGTTCCTCCTTAGCTCACAGAAATGCTCATCAGCGCTCAGGGCAGGGCTTTTCTGGGTAGTGATTAGCGTTTTTATCGAGACAGGACCACAGAAAGAGGTCTTCCTCTCAAGGATCTTTCAGTGCTCAGACATTTTTCTCTCATCTTTTAAAAATAAACAGATGGTTCACTACCTTTTTTTTGTTACTTAAAATTAACTTTTGCTTGTATTAAAATATTTAGCTTTTACAGATCAGAATAAAATTAGAAAATAATTGCCCTTAATTTTGCCACCCAGAGAGAATTCCTGTCTGTATTCTGGAAGGTGTCTTTCCCATGTCTTTTCTCTGCACATGCCTTGTTTTATAGTGTCCTCATTAATGACTTTATGATACTCTAGTGTATGGATGTAACAAATTTATTTTAACCCATCAGTGAACATCCAGTTTGTGTCCTTTTTTTTTTTAATTAAACAAAGTACTGTAGTGAATATCTTTGGAGCCATCTGAAGTTTTTTCCCTTTGGTTAATTGTCTAGAAATGGGTATGGTAGAATAAGGATGGACAAGATTACATGTGTTGCCCTCCTGAAAGCTTGTACCTGTTTTTTTCTTGTTTGCAGTGTCCGAGAGTACTCATCTTCCTGCTGGAGGTCTTGGGGGGAAAGTCTTTGCCTTACTCATTTAAAATAAGGGTTTTTCCCTTTCTAGATTGAATCCCACGGGGCCTCTTTGGCATCGTGTCTTTCTTATTTTAAAATCTGTGACACCTAAAACAAGGGATTTGATAGAGCATCGTGACCATCAAATTTAGACCTTTGCCTTTGTAACCCTATAGGGAGGCTGTGCCAGTGTCATTGTGTCATTAACTACTCAGTGTCCCCAGGACCTAACACCTTACTCAGGTGAGTGTGTCTAAACAATGTGTGGTGCTGTTTGCGAGTTCATGTCTAGTGTGACACGATTTTAAAGGGAAAGATTATTTTCATTCAAACGCTGGTGATGCAGTCCGCTCCCTTTATCTCTCTCTTTGCAAGAAGTGCAAGGGCTATCAAGTTTAGCCAGTTTTCACTGTTTTATAAAAAGTGATTATTTCTTAGTGGTATAAGTTGGGAAAAGTATCTTCTATCCTGTAAGATCCTTGTACTATGTATAGCTAGTTTTATGTGAGCGTTTTTTACTTCTTAGATTGGCTCTAGTATGGGGCTAATGAACTTTATGTACCTAGCTCTCATTTTGTCCCTTTCCCTACAATATTCTAGACCCAGATTAATTTTTAATTTTATATCATGTGAGAGAAAGGGACAATACAAGTATAACACTCAAGAAACCCAAACTACTGTGGAGTAAATCAGATTTTTACTATGAAATAATAAGGTATTACATTTGTTTTGGTTCTGGGAACAGAGCAGAACATTTTTATCAGATTTTATTTTCTTTATTTCTGATAGGTAAACTTATGAGTGCTTTGCTTAGTGGCTTGACAGATCGGAACAGTGTCATTCAGAAATCCTGTGCATTTGCCACGGGCCATTTAGTTCGGGTAAGTTAAATTTCTTAGTTAAGTAAAACTCTTTGATAACTGAAAAAAAAAATGACTAGAATTATTTCGCCTGTAGACCTCACGAGATAGCAGCACTGAAAAACTCCTGCAGAAACTCAATGGCTGGTATATGGAGAAAGAAGGTACCTTTCTTTTCCTGTGTTATGTTGTTTTTAATTTAGATGTTAAGATAATAAAGCATTATATTTTGCCTGACATGCTTTTACTTGGCTTTATCTATTCATTTGTTTTGTTGTGTGCAAGTTGAGCAGTGGTCTGTTTAGATCAGTTACCCTTAAAATAATAAATTTCATAAAGGTTTTACTTTTTTTGTGTGTTTCTCTTCAGAACCCATCTATAAGACCTCTTGTGCTTTGACTATTCATGCCATTGGACGATACAGCCCTGATGTATTGAAGAACCATGCAAAAGAGGTTCTACCGTTGGCATTTTTAGGCATGCATGAAATTGCTGATGAGGAAAAATCAGAAAAAGAAGAATGTAACTTATGGACTGAAGTGTGGCAGGAAAATGTACCTGGTCAGTAAACAGTGCCTATGAATTAAACTTGTTTCTTAAGAACCACAGGTGGAATCTTACATTTTTTACCTATAAATTCCTGGAGTTACTTTCCTAGGACCTTAACAACATACAAGTTCCATTTAGTGTTTGTTTGTTTGTTTTTAGGAGGTGTGGGGGATTGAACCTGGGACCTTGTTTATGCAAAGCAGGCCCTCAGCCACTAACCACTGAGCTACACCTGCTCCATTCCATTTAGTTTTTTTTTTTAAAGATTTCTTTCTTTCTCTCCCCTCCCCCACCCCCACCCTCGTTGTTTATTCTCGATGTCTACTTGCTGTGTCTTCTTTGTCTGCTTCTGTTGTTGTCAATGGCACGGGAATCTGTTTCTTCTTGTTGCGTCATCTTGTGTCAGATCTCCTTGTGTGTGGCACCATTCCTGGGCAGGCTGCACTTTCTTTTATGTTGGGTGGCTCTCCTTGCGGGGCGCGATCCTTGCATGTGGGGCTCCCCTACGTGGGGGACACCCCTGCATGGCATGGCACTCCTTGCGTGCATCAGCACTGCGCATGGGCCAGCTGCATACGGGTCAGGGAGGCCCGGGGTTTGAACCGTGAACCTCCCATGTGGTAGACGGACGCCCTAACCACTAGGCCAAGTCCACCACCCCATTTAGTTTTAAGCCTCCCCAAATTGCTAAGTGCTCAAGGCTGGGTCTCAGAGCCCTTCTCTTTACTTTCTCATTGCTGCCAATGTAAGAGAATAGAAACTCTACTCAAGCAAAGAATAATTGTACTTGTTTTAATTGAAAGTGTAATCATAATTGTATTGTAGCTTGCCTTAGAGTATTATTTTAAAGTATTGGTTCTCAACTGCGTTTCACCTTGTCTCACATGAATAGATGATGACTATTTGCACAACACTGTCTGGTGAACATAACCAGTTTCATAAAGTCCAGTTGTTATAGAGATGAGCCACACAGCTGCCACTTTCTCTCTTGACAGAAGGCTGTGCTGTGACAGTTAAGAATCACTGCTTTAAACTGACAGTCACTCTGTTTTTCAGACGCAGTACAGTGAGTTTTTCTGTCCTTTAAAGTTTCATACTGCTTTTCCTAACCCAGGTTCCTTTGGTGGCATTCGATTATACCTGCAGGAGTTGATTGCCATTACCCAGAAGGCTTTGCAGTCTCAGTCTTGGAAAATGAAAGCCCAGGGTGCGATTGCCATGGCATCAATTGCAAAACAAACCAGCTCCCTAGTACCTCCATATCTGGGAATGATACTGACTGCGTTACTGCAAGGCCTGGCAGGAAGAACATGGGCAGGAAAGGTAAAGGAATCATTCATACCCAGTTAAATTGAAAGTGTCCTTAAAGGATTGTGACTTCATCTTTCATCTTCTGTGAAAATAAGAACCTGAATTTGGGAGCTTCAGATGGGTTGATTTTGTGAACCATATTTTCTAGCCCATTAGAAACCGGGTAGACTTTGACTAGCTAAGCACGATATTTCCTTAAAGTAGAACCCACATGTCCTTGAATAATACACGGTACTGTTGGAGATTGATTTTTATTTATAGTATCCAGCTTTCCAAGTTAAGTCTTAAACCAAGTGGCCACCATTTTATACCTGGTGACCAGTGACCTCATAAATAGATCAGGACTGGGCAGCATCTGCAAAATTGAGGAGCTTCTCCTTCTCAAGAGTTGGATGGCCAACTCTGGAGCCTGTGAGTTAGTAACAGTTATTTTTTATATAAGGGAGATAGTAGGATACTTACAGTGAATAGGCAGTGGGGAAGATGAACTTATTATGGTGTATTTCATGTTGTAAAGGTCATGCTACCTTTACAGAAGAAATACTGGACTAGGAGTCAGACCTAGTTAAAATTCCACAGCTGACATTTCTGCCTGAGTGACTTTGGGCAAGGCAGTTCTTCAGTCCTTTTTGATGGAGATCAAGATACATATCCTGCTTTTGTGGGTAGGAAGTCCTTGTTAAACAAAGTGCTTTAAAGATAAGATGACTCTTGTTAATATATTGTCACAGTTATTGGGTATTCTTGAGATACTCAAGTCCTAAAATAGATAATGTAAATGGCTTGTGTGGGCTTAATGTAAGCATTCCCTCATCTTTCAACCCTGCAGGAAGAACTATTGAAAGCCATCGCCTGTGTGGTGACAGCTTGCAGGTAAATATTCTGTCACTGTAGATGCCATTTCTTAAACTGAACCTGAAAGCTGCAGCCTTTATTAACTAATGCTTTTCTGTTGGTCTTTTAGTGCAGAGCTGGAAAAGTCTGTGCCAAATCAGCCCAGCACGAATGAAATTCTCCAAGCTGTTTTGAAGGAGTGTTGCAAAGAGAATATCAAATACAAGATTGTAGCAATCAGCTGTGCAGCTGATGTCCTGAAGGCCACCAAAGAAGACAGATTCCAGGAGTTGTCTGACATTGTCATACCGCTCATCAAGAAGGTAATGACTGTTAATACAATTAAAATAATATTCTTTCATCCATTTAGCACATATACCATACTAATGCCAAGTGTTAATAACTGGAGGAGGGGTATATGGGAACCCTGTTTTTTCTGCATGGTTTTTCTGTAAACCTTCAAATTCTCTAATATAGAAAAAAAAAAAAAAATATATATATATATATATATATACACACATAAAACCTTTCAGCTCCAGGTCTAGTTTATATTTTAAGAAAATAGATATTTTCCTATGTCTTGACTGCATGTTTTTTTAGGATTAATTTAGCTGCAAGTAGCCAAAAATCCCAAAGTATAGTGGCCTTAAATAAAATAGCAATTTGTCTTTCCCATAAAATTTGGGAGCTTTATGAAGTCTTCAAGGCTTCTGGTGCTTTCTAGCTCCCGCCATTCCATCCCTAGAGTGTAACCATTATCTTCATGTCTCACACCTTCCAGGCAGGGGATGGCAGAGGAGATGAAGAAAGGATGAAGAGGGGTCAAAGGGGGCATGTCAGTTCTCTCTTTAAGGAGAGTTCCTGGGAACTGCTACATGGTACTTTCACTTATATCCTCCTGGCCAGTACTTATTCACATAACCATACCTCGCTGCAGATGAGGAAAGGAGCTCTCTTCATTCTGGGCAGCAATTTGCATTCCATGGGAGAAGTGGAGAAAGGATACTGGCATCAGTTATAATAAACTTTGTTTTGCAAACCTGTGCAGAGAGCAGCATGTGCTTAGGGAAGCAGTCCCTGTTATGCTAGAGCAAAGAGGAGCTGGATGTGTCTCTGCCATACACTGGGGGACCTTGGTCCAAAAGGGGCTTCTTGGTATTCATATTTAAGATTGGGCACTGGTTTAAAGAAAGAAGGTTACGGTTTACCTATTATTTTTTTGCCTGAAACACTAATATTTTAATAACACTTTTTTTTCTTCTGTAGCTACTAATTTGCAGTTATTTTCTTTCTTGAGCAATAAATGCTATTTTAGTTTCCTAGCTGCTAAAACAAATACCATGCAATGATTTGACTTAACAGCAGGACTTTATTGGTTCACGGTTTAGAGGCCAGCCTAAGTTCAATTGTCCAAAATTGAGGTGTCAGCAAGGCCATGCTTTTTCCCTGGGGATTGTGGCATTTGGGGTGGCTGCCCGTGATCGTAGTCCTTGGCTTTTTTGTTACTAAGCAGTGCACATGCCAGTGTCTTCTTTCTTCTCTGGGTTCTGCTGACTTCTGTTTTCATGCTGTTCTTATAGATTCTCTTTGTGTCCAATTTCCTTTGCTTACTTCAGCCTTATACAATTAGGGCCCACCCTCTTTCATTTTGGGCACACCTTAAACTCACTAATAACATCTTCAAAGGTTCTATATACAAATGGGTTCACACCCATAGGAACAGGAGGGATTGGAACCTGTACATGGCTTTTGTGGGGGTCATGATTCAGTCCCTAAAAAGTGCTTAATTTCTGTTACATACATAATGGTAGTGTATGGATTTGGGAGACTTCTTTTAAATTGGATTTTATCACTAACTGGACGAATCACTTCTCTGAACCCCTTTTCCTTATTTCTCAAGAATGAGTTTGGATTAGATCATTACCAGAATTCCTTCCCTTGAATTCCTTCCCTCTTTAATTCCATGGTTCTAAAGCAAGTCTTCTTATGTTGCACGAAAATAGTACATATATAGTATTTTTTCATCTTCATTTACAGATTCCTTAAAAGGGTTTCCCAACTTTATTAGAGAGCTAATGTTTTTGTTTCAAATAGGAAGACTGAGTATGGGCACAAAAGAATTAAATGATTTGCTGGAAATGAGATGCTAGAGAATTTAGCATTTAATTCTTGTTTAACATTTCCTGTTCTGGTGCCCTGATTGCCTAGTATACTTGTAACTTGGAAAGAAAAAAATAATTAAAATTTGCTTTCCTTCTCTTTGTTGTATTCTAGAACTCACCTGAGAGCATTGGAGTCCAGACAACCAAAAATGAAGATGAGAATGAGAAGGAAAAGGAACTCCAGATGGAATCCCTGCTAGGTGCCTTTGAGAGCCTGGGCAAAGCCTGGCCCCGGAACTTAGAGACCCAACGTAAGCCCCAGAACCTCCCTCTGAGGAAGTGCTGTAGCCAGAGGGCACGTATTGTTAGCAATTATATAACAAAGTATAGTTATTGTTTCCTGTAGAACCTAATTCATTATTAGTAAAAATTATTCAATATAAATTTTACTTTCACATCAACAGATAATTTCATTGGCTATGATATATTTTATGCAGATAGTTTGAGTGTAAAAACATTCTATTACTCTTCTTTCTGATGCTTTATTCGGAGGAATCTGCAAAATGTTTAATAGGTTCTCTTCATCTAGAAATTAACGATGTTGTTACCAAGTTTTCAACAAGCAAGTGATACCTTCATTTCAGTGAGAAAACTCGTGACTTACTGAGAGATTTTCAGAATTGGATGTGTATTTCCAAAGGATTATGTAAATAAATGATAGACATTTATTCTTAGAGCAGGATGGGTGCGTTTGGAGTCCTTAACCGTGGGATGCTGCTGCTGTTTCAGTATGCTCAGGGTTGGATCCTATAGTGCATCCTGCCATCACCTCGGGATTCTTGAATGTTATCAAAAGTATTGCTGATTATTTATGAACGGGTATGTCTAAAATCAGACTTAAGATCTTTGTTAGGCCTACCATCCATTGTGTGAACCTTAAAAAAGGTTAGCTGTGGAGGAAGGATTTTCCCAAAGGTATGAATTTGTAAGTGGTCTTATTTCCTGTTCTGCTGCAGGCTGCAGTGGAAGCCTGCTTATTTGACGTCATTAGGACTGCTAACTTTTGCTTGATAGGGCATTGTGTCCAAAAGAGGATGCATATGCAAACCAGTTTAACATAAGGCATAGATGTTCATTCACTTGCCAGTTTTTGAAAGGTAGGGCCAAAGCCTTTCCTTCGAGGATTTAACTGTTGACTGGAGTTCCACATTGGCTTCTCATGTAAATCTAACTCAGTAATGCATAATTTACAGCTTTGATTTTAGGTTCTTTAAAATGGAGAAATTACAGAGTCCTATGAAGCATTCCAAGTGCAGAATTCTTATAGATTTTTACCACCCCCCGTCTTTACATTTGTCTGAGTCCTACTAAGTTTAGTAGCATCTAAAATAACTCCTTTGCGTTGTATTATGCTCTTATTTTTATCAGTTAGCATAAAATGAAATTACAGAATTTTAGTGATCAGTGCAGTTGGCATAAAGGGCTTGGGACAAAACACTGTAAACTGTTGGTAAACCTACAAATTGCAGGAGCTTCTGAAGGCCTAGAAAGTTCCTCCTGGTGTCCACAGTTGCTCTTGCTTTGACTGACATTCAGGGTGGTTTACAGGGGAAAGGGAGTGTGTGTGATTAAGAGGTGTCAGCTCCGTGGGGGATGATACTGCCTTGAAGACAGACATTTATGAGCAGTTGCATAGGACCTTGAGGTGGGGTGGGGGATTCTGATCAAGGGCATCTGTTTGGGAAATGGGCACAAAGTCACACTGAAGGTTTTTTGCTCTCTCTGTCCCTCTGCCTGTCTATTCCTCACTTACTCTTTCTCTTGGTCCTTCGTTCTCTCTGCCTGCTCTGTCCTACTCTATCTTTGTCCCCAGGTTGCTATCGTCAGGAGCTGTGCAAATTGATGTGTGAGCGGCTAAAACTCAGCACGTGGAAGGTGCAGCTAGGAGTCCTGCAGTCAATGAATGCCTTTTTTCAGGGGTAATTTGTTATGTGTTCAGTTATTTGTCTTTTTCCTCCTCAACATTTTATATATAATCAGTGGAGTTCTTTTAAATGTTAAAACTAGTAGCTAAAGTGGCATGATAAAGTGATGCAAGAAGATAGAAATTGTGCCAGAAAATTTTTTTTTTCCCCCCTCTAGTGTCTGCTTTATTTCACTTAGCATAATGCTTTCAAGGTTCATCCATGTTATTGCATGTATCAGAACTTCATTCCTTTTTATGATTGAATAATATTCCATTGCATTTATATACCAAATTTTGTTCATCCATCTGTTGATAGACGCTTGGGTCGTGCCCGCCTTTTGGCTAGTAAGAATAATGTTGCTGTGAACATAGATGTCCAAATATCTGAAACCCTGTTTCCAGTTCTTTTGAGGAATACCTGGGAGTGGGATTACTGGGTCATATGGTAATTCTCTGTTTAAAGTATTGAGAAACTCCCACAATAGCAAGGACTCTTTTTAAACATAACCACAATAACTTCACAACTAAGATATAATTCCTTAATATTATATACCCAAATTTTTCCCCATTGCCTCACAATTCTTTTTTTTTTTTTTACAGTTGGTTCTTTCAAACCCTAATAATCAGTCCTATTGCTTTCAAGTGAGGAGAGAGAAAAATGCCACTACATGTTGCCCCTGAAACAAGAGGCAGGCTTTTGCTGTGAGAGACTCATCTAATGTCGAGTCCTGCAGAGTGTGGAAACACATATGGGACATCAGGGCTAATCCAGAGGGATATTCTTTCACATCTGGCATTTGTATCTTGCTTTCTAATTTATATAGATTAATGCTTTTGGAAGAAGAACATGCAGATCCTGAGGCTTTGGCTGAAATTCTCCTTGAAACTTGTAAATCAATCACATATTCTTTAGGTGAGTGTGGTAAACTGAAATTGATAAGGAGTCCTAATTTTAAAGCTCAAGGAGCTGAGTTTCAGATATTCCTAGGGATTGAATTTATGGAAAAACTACTCAACTGTCCAGCTTAATATCCACATGTACCCCAGACTGAAATATTTTAAGCTGGAACTGTAATGTTGGATTTCAACCCCCAGGTTAGGAAAACCTTCTTAAGTGTTTCTTTTTAAACTTTTATTTGGATATAATTTCAAATTTATTGAAAAAGTTGCAAGGTAGTATATCTAATACTGGTATAACCTTTACTCAGAGTCATCTTTTAGCATTTTGCTGCATTTGCTTTATCATTTGCCCTTCTCTAGATACACATTTTTTTTTTCCTGAATATTGCCTATGTCATGCTCCTTTTTCCCTAAGTTCTTCAGTGTATAGTCTCTTATATCACCATAGTACAGTTAATACTTTTAGGCACTATTAACGTTGATGCAATATTTTTAATCCAGTTTTTAATGTACATATTCCAGTTTTGGGAACACCTCCTCTGCCTTTCTCTGTCTTACATTACTATAAAATTTTTGAAGAATAAAGCCCCTGAATAGAATTTATGTTATTTGGTGTATGCCTGATGTTTCTCATGATTAGATCCAGGGTATGAATTCCCAGCTGGGATACTACTTAAGCAATGTTGTGTCCTTCTCACATTGAGAAGTGTTGTTTATCTACCCTCATTGGTGATGGTATTCACCAGGTTCTCTACTTTATAGTTATTGTATTTGCCCCTGTAGCTAATAAGCAGTCTCTGGGAACACATTTATTTATTTATTAACAAAAATTTTTTAAATACATTTTTATTTATTTCTCTCTCCTTCCCCTGTTGTCTAATCTCTGTGTCCATTCACTGTATGTTCTTCTGTGTCCCCTTGCATTATCTCGCGGCACTGGGAAACTGCGTCCCTTTTTTGTTGCGTCATCTTGCTGCGTCACCTCTCGGTGTGTGTGGCACCACTCATGGGCGGGCTGCTCTCTTTTCACTTTGGTTGGCTTTCCTTGTGGAGCACCCCTACATGGCAGCCAGCTTACCACATGAGTCAGGAGGCCCTGGGGATCAAACCCTGGACCCTCCATATGGTAGACAGACGCTCTGTCAGTTAGGCCACGTCCGCTTCCTTGGGAACACATTTAAAACCATGTAAATGCCCTGCTCTTTGTTAGAGATTCCTCCCTAGATTGAGCATGCATTGATAATTTTTCCCTGAAGTAAGATGTCTTCAAAATGATGATTTTCCCACTCTAGCATTTCTTCCACATTTACCACTTGGCATTCTATTGTAAACAAGATCCCTGCTTTCGTCCCTGTTCCTTTGCTTCTCAGTTATTGGTAGGAGTCATGGGTCTCCCTTCTACCCCCGCAGTGGTTTATAATTCATTATTTTCCTTAATTAGTTTGCGCAAATTGCCCCAGATTTAGCCAATGGAGGCCCCTTCAAGCTGGCTTCTGACAAGCCGCCATTGTTCTTTTAAGCTCTTTCGCACTTTGTAGCATAACCAAATGTCCCCCACCGTGTGCCTTCCCTGCCCTGGGCCTGGGCCTGGTTATCTGTAATTTTTTAGGTAGATGATTTCATATTTAACTAGCTAGAGTACATGGAGTAGACACCAGGGGAACATAGTTCAGTTTGAATTCTTAGTGGTAGTATGCTTTAACAGATCTAGAACTGGCAGCTAAGAAACCTTCCTTTGTAGGATTGCACGTGTCCCTGATCTGGCCTCTCAACAATGTTGTGTAATGTTCTTTGGTTACCTGAGGAGGGTCATGCAAACCTAAAGACCTTTCTTAGTTATGATATGAAGATGACTATGTTTTATATACTGTCTTTTGATCTCCCACTTCTAAGATGGGTCCTCTAAAATATTCTCGTTTGTTGTGGTGATTGGTATATCTTGGTTGACGTTTTTCCCCCCAAAGTATGGAATGTGGATATGGAGCACATTTTAAGGTTGTATTTGAAAATTAGCAAAGGGAAGATTACTTAAAAATAAGGTGTATATTTTTTCCTGAAATTACAAATTCTAAACATTTTTCTTTTCGTAACACTGATTTAACCTGGGAGAGTCTATTTTTTAAGGACTATAAAACAATTAATATGATTTCCTTCGTAGAAAATAAGACCTACTCATCTGTGAGAACAGAAGCTTTATCTGTATTAGAATTACTGCTTAAAAAACTTGAAGGTGAGTTCTTTTCTTTTTCTTCTTTTTTCTCTGGTTTTAAACAGCTGAATTAAGAATGGGGAAGGTGGAACAGTTTTCCTCTTTTATTTTTGCTGTTTCTACTCTTTTCTTTGCTTAGCAATTAAAACATCTCTCATACAGCTCCAAATAACAGGTAACAGACTTTTTGGACTCAGAAACACTAGGTATCTCATAATCCCTTTACTTATTAAAAGAGCTAGTCAGTTATATCACCAAATTCTCACCATCTGCCAGGTACATACTGGTATATTCTGGATGAAGAAAATGAGGCCAAGGGGTTGAAAGACTTGCTTGAAGCCACATTGCTAGACAATGGCAGAGCCTCATAAACAAGATTTAGGATCTGGCTTACTTTCTGATTTTCAGTATGTGCAGGCATACCTTGTTTTATTGTGCCTGGCTTTACTGTACTTCGTAGATCCTACATTTTTACAAATTGAAGGTTTGTGGCAACCCTGTGTTGAGCAAGTCTGTCAGTGCCATTTCTCCAATAGCATGTGCTCACTCTGTCACATCTTGGTAATTCTCATGGTATTTCAGATGTTATTTCATTATTATTATTATATCCATTTTGGTCATCTCTGATCATTGATCTTTGATGTTACTGTTGTCATTGTTTTGGGGTGCCAGGAACGACACCCACGTAAGGTGGAAAAGTTAATTGATTAATGTGTGTTCTGACTCCTCCACCAACTGGCCGATCAATGGTCTCTTTCCCTCTCCTTGGACCTCCCTATTCCCTGAGATAGAAAAATATTGAAATTAGGCCAGTTAATAACCTTACAGTGGCCTCTAAGAGTTTAAGTGAAAGAAGAATTGCACCACTCTCATGTGAAATCAAAAGCTAGAAATGAATAAGCTTAGGGAGGAAGGCATGTCTAAAGCCGAGAGAGGCCAAAAGCTAGGCCTCTTGCACAAAACAGCCATTTGTGAATGCAGAGGGATACCTCTTGAAAGAAATTAAAAATGCTACACCTGTGAAACACAAATGATAAGAAAGTGAAACAGCCTTATTGCTGATATAAAGCTTTAGTGGTCTGGACAGGAGACCAAATCAGCCACAATACTCCCTTAAACTAAAGCCTAATCCAGAGCAAGGCTCTAATTCTCTTCAATTCTTTGAAAGCCGAGAGAGGTGAGGAAGCTGCAGAAGAAAAGTTTGAAGCTAGCAGAGGTTGGTTCATGAGGTTTACGGAAAGATTCTATCTCCATAAAATAAAAATATAAGGGAAGCAGCAAGTGCTGATACACAAGTTGCAGCAAGTTATCCATAAGATCTAGCTAGATAATTGATGAAGGTGGATACACTAAGCAACAGATTTTCAGTGTAGATAAAACAGCTCTCTATTGGAAGAAGATGCCATCTTGGATTTTCATAGCGAAGGAGAAAAAGTCAGTGCCTGGCTTCAAAGCGTCAAAGGACAGGTTTGCTCTCTTGTTAGGGGCTAATGCATCTGGTGACTTTAAGTTGAAGCCAGTACTCATTTACCATTCTGAAAATCCTAGGACCCTTAATTATGGTAAATCTCACCTGCCTGTGCTCTGTAAATGGAACAACAAAGCCTAGATGACAGCACACCAGCTCACAACATGATTTACTGAATATTTTAAGTTCACTATTAGACCTACTGCTTAGAAAAAAATTGTCCTAAAATATTATTATTGCTCACTGACAGTGCATCTGGTCACCCAAGGGCTAATAGAGATGTATAATGAGATGAATGTTGCTTTCATGTCAGTTAACAACCACATGCATTCTGTAGTCCATGGGTCAAGGAGTAATTTTGACTTTCAAAGCCTTATTATATAACTACTACATTTCATAAGGCTGTAGCTGCTATAGATAGTGATTCTCCTGATGGATCTGGGCAAGGTAAGTTGAAAACATTCTAGATGCATTAAGAACATTTGTGATTCATGGGAGGAGGTCAAAATATCAATATTAACAAGACAAGAGTTTGGAAGAAGTTGATTCCATCCCTCATGGATAGCTTTGAGGGGCCTAAGACATCAATGGAGGCAGTAACTACAGAATGTGGTGGAAATAGCAAGAAAACTAGAAATAGAAGTGGAACCTGAAGGTGGGACCAAATTGCAGCAATTGCATGATAAAACTTTAAAGGATGAGGAGTTGCTTGTTGTGGATGAACAAAGAAAATGGTGAAGATTCTGTGAATATTGTTGAAATGACAGCAAAGGATTTAGAATATTACATAAACTTAGTTGATAAAGCAGCAACAGGGTTTGAGAAGATTGACTCTAGTTTTGAAAGAACTTCTATCAAACATTGGGTAAAATGCTATCAAACAGTATCACATACTGCATAGAAATCTCATGAAAGGAAAAGTCAGTTGATGCAACAGGCTTCATTGTTGTGTCATTTTAAGAAATTGCCACAGCCACCCCAGCCTTCATCCTGTACTACCCTGATCAGTCAGCAGCCATCAGCATTGGGGCATGACCTCCACCAGCAAAAAGATTATGACTTGCTGAAGGCTCTGATGATGGTTAGCATTTTTTAACACTAAAGTACTTTTAAATTAAGGTACATAACGTTATCTTTTTAGACATAATGCTATTGTGTACTTAACAGACTGCAGTACAGTATAAACATAATTTATATACGCATTGGGAAACCAAAAAATTTGGGTGACTCACTTTATTGTGCTATTTGCTTTATTGCGGTAGCCTGGAATTGAATGCACAATATCACTGAATTATACCTGTGTATAGTTCTTGGATACTTTCTTTCAAGAAAGGAGTAGCAAAATGTCAACTCTTTAACTTCGTAAACATGAAATTTATTCAAGATTTTTTTAATGAGCATAGTTAATAAAGAGGCCTTTTGTTGTTACTGTTAAAAGGATCTCTTGCTACTCTGTGCCTTGCCCTGCTAATTCTCACTTTGCTTCACGGGCACTAATTTCTCTAAACTGAGGAGGGGATGAAAGTCACTGATGTGCTTTTAGGTTATTGTCAGTATTTAGGTTTTGAGACACTTATTATACCTGTCATCATTCTATACTGCTCTGTTACTACTGGGTTGCTTTGTATTTATTTTGGGATATAGAGGGTATTTGGAGGAAAAATAGAATACTTTGAATTTTTTTCTTGTTCTATAAAGATTCTTTGTTTTTCTTTTTTCTCTTTCAATTCAGAATCTAAACAGTGGGAAAGTTTGACATCTGAATGCAGAGTACTCCTGATTGAGTCTTTAGCCACTATGGAGACTGATAGCAGACCTGAGCTGCAGGAGAAAGCATCATCACTGAAGAAAACACTTGAAAATCTGGAATAAATTAGAAGGGGCAGAAACAAACAAGTGCCATGTTTATTGGGGGTTGAAACATTGGTATTCTCTGAAACACCAAGTGGGGAAAAGTAAGATTAATCTGTAGCATGCATCATTCCTTGGCTGAAATAAAAAAAAAATGCCTTAAATTTGTTCCCTATTAACTTTATTTTACTTGATGTTTTTAAATTATCTGGACTGAATGAGCTTTAGTGGAACTTGGATGTTTGAGAGGTGGTTGTAGCAGAAATAGCTGTCATTAGAGGAACTAAAGCCGTTATTAAAAGGGATGTTATTAAAAGGAATTATTGAACAAATTGCAGAGCAAGCCGGATAAAAATCTTAGAACTGCAACTACATTAAAGGGTTTTGTTTTTTTCCTTTCAGGATGGGCTCCTAAAAATCACTTGGTTTTAATTCCCTTGCTTTACACCTGAAGAAATAGGCCATAAAATGATATCACTTCTATTCTGAGGCCTGTGATAAGGCCAGAATTTAGGTGTTTGACATTCTGCTCAGTCTACTTTCTTTCACAACCTGCTGGCATCTCAGCGCTAACCCTGGCCTACCCAAGAAACTCCCAGGATGAGGTGCATTTAGGGTGGCATCCAGGAGGCCTTGTACCATAACTAAATAAGACCATTATCTAAGCACCACTGGGTTCTTGAAAGCAAAAAGCTGAACATTGTTAGTTGTTTACATGATTTGTTTACATGAGGAGGGGGGAATTCAGTCTCTATATGGTAATTTTGATGGTCATTTTCCTGTTATAGGCAGATGAAAGTAGGTGAGGACATGAATTCTCGTTCTCTCTGTGTTTATTGCTGCTTATTTTGTAAAACCAAAAACAACTATAAAAAATCGACTTAGTTTAGAACATTTACAGTCTCAAAATTGTAAAGCCACTTTAAAATTTTAATTCATTTCTATGCTAACAGTATCACTCTTTAGGGTTGAAAGGAAAGTATTTTAATTAGCCAAAGGGAATTACTTTTGTTTTTAATACCAGTTCTTAAAACATGATAACAGGTCAAATAAATAATTGCAGGTAGGGTTTCTTCCTTCTCCTACTGCTCATTCCTCTGCCTACCTAAGGTTTTGTAGGGTAAGGAAAAAACATGTAAATGTTTATGGTAAGCTGAGTGTTCTAGCTTGTCTTGGATTCTAGAGCACGAGATTGTTTTAGATTTAACACTGAACCCTTACTGACATTAACACCAGGCTGGAAACTCCATATTTATTATTTTAAGTGGTTTCCACTGATGATGTATTTCAAACTTTTTTGACCATGACCCATAGTAAAAAATAACTTTTTACATTATGACCTGGAACATAACTTGTGTATGAATTTAGAATATTTAACTAAAATGTTTCATGAAATTATGCGTACCCTTATGTGTGATAGATATATTTCAATACTTCTCTCTGTCTCCATTTTTCTCTCCTCCCTACCCTTTTCTCTCTCATGTTTTAAATACTGTTCAGACCCATTAATTTCCTAATTTCGAACTAGATTGCTACTCATGGATTCAAAAGCATTGGCATAGGTAGAAACTAAACTTGGCTTTGTATTGCTGTTTTAAGGGTTTGATGAAAATTTAAGTGTAGTTGGTATTTATTACCAAAATCATCCTCTTAGCTGATACTAAAATATAATGGTAAGTTTTAGTAGCATCATGAATTTTAAGAAACCTATCATGGACTTCCACTTGAAAATGGCTTTTGCTTGGGGAAAGGCCAACTTTGGATGCTTTCCAGAAAGTTTATAACCTCACAGGACTTGGTGTTTTCCAGGTCTGTATTTCCCACTTCACTAAGTGCCCTCTAACTTTCATTTGTGGTGCCTGGGGTCCTTTTCCTAGGCAAAATGTAATGCAGGTCAGGTATTTTTTGAAAGAAAGAGTATAAAGGAAATTCTTGTGCTCTTAGCCCATACATCAAGTGGTTAAACCTCATCAAATTATCTGCTTTTTAACCTTTTGTTATTTGATATTGGGAATTTCCCTTGGTGCTGAGAGTGGTGCTAAGACACCTTAACCTTAGTGCTTAGTGCCATTTACTTAGATTTATTTGAGCTTTCTAAGCACATTTCTAACTCACACACTTAATGCCTTCATCTTGACTGGCCAAATCATTTGCACAACTAGTAATGCTAAATCATTGCTTCCCAGTGCAGCTGTGTTTGGTGTGCATGTTTGCACGTGTTTATTTAGAAGGATTAAAATCTGAGCGCTTCTGATTGTGGGGCATTGATACTGGTAAACACATGACAAAAGGACCTTGCATGTTTCTATCTTTGGTCTTTATTTTCCAAAGCTATCTAGAATAGATTTTGATTATTTTTTTTTTTCTGGGAATACTCAGAGCTACTTGTCATACTCTCCAGTGGTTTAGAAGGTCTCATTGCTAAATTCCTTTAGTGCACTTAATACTTACTAATGGATTCATAGATATGTGAAAAGGAGGTACTTGAAGTTTGGCAGTTGGACATAAAAGAACAATGAAGTTAGAATAAAATTGTCTTTTTAGAATAAAGAGCAGCAAGTTCTTTAATTAATGTTTGTGACCAATTTACAATTCCCAGTGTATCGCCTGTAATACAACAAAACTGACTTCCACTTAATCCCCACTGTTTTCCCTTTCCATCTTTTACTTGTGTGCTTACTAACAAGAAAAATGAAAAGAAAAAAGGTGTGGCCTTATTGGCCTGTGCTCTCGTAATAACTGCACTGTGTGAACACTGTCTCTGCCCTTTGTGGGAAGTTTCTACTTGCTGCTGCCACAATATATTCCTGCTGCTTGTTAAGAACTACTGGGGGCTTATTTTTACATTGGCACTCATTGTACTGTACAGACTTGTTAAATGGATGTATATGTAATAGATTTTTGTATTTTATATGCAAAGTCTTCATAGAATCCCCAGCAATATGTATTCAGCTGGCTAAGCATGTGATGATCTTATTTGAAAGGAAAATCCTATCCCTAACTAAGAATATATTAAATAGTAAATAAAAGCTGCATGATCTGTCCTTTTGAAGTAGTGGAATAATTCTTACCACTAGGAAAATGGTTCAGTGTCCCAGACATTGACTAGTTTAGTTATCATTGTAAACATAGGGGGAAAAAGGGGACTTTACTGCTGTATTCTGAGCTACCTCTAGCAACTAGAAATTGCTGACTTATGTCTCTGGGAATTCCAAGGCAAAGCAGAAATAAAGGCAAGGCATTTGAATGAGTGCTGTGAGAAATTTGGAGAAAAGTTATCATAGAAAGATTTGATTTTCTGATAAAAATAATTCCATTATGACCACATAGAACAGAAGGCAGTTCTCCTGGTAACAATGGCCGTGGACATAGAATGTCAGAGATAAAGGCACATCCTTCTATTGTAACCTTCCAAACATATTTTAGGCTATGGAAGACAGGCTTCAAGGTGAGAGCTCTTACTATGCCTATTTTCTGGTAGCAGCCACCAATAAACCTAAACAATTACCTCTGGTATGTTTTTCTTTTTCCTTTTAAGTAGGTTCCAAGTTAATTTATTAGAATAATTGGTTAAGAAAGGAAAAGTGGAAAATCATGATGCTACACAATTTGGAAATAACTTTTTGAACAATTATGCTTATTGAAAGATGCTTATTGAAAGTTTTCTTTACCTTTAAAAATAATTCTTTTATATTTAAGTAGTCTTAATAAAGCCTTCACTAAAAAATACAACAGATAGAAAACAATAATTGGAGGGACACCTAGCTTTTATTTGGTTATTCCTGAAAAGATTATTTTAAAACCATATTTGGAGATTTGCAGTTAGATACAGAATTCTACTATGCTACTTTGAGCTCAGAATCTTTGAAATACAAAATCAGTTGAAACAAATAATTCTTGTGTTTTAATTCGGTACACTAAGGATAGTCCACTGTTTCTGGCCTACAAAATCTCGAGTGAAATATTTGGCCATTTAAGTTGTTTCCTTAGATGTAGTATGATACGTGATGGTACATGATGTAACAGGCATATCCTATTCAAACTAGAAAATAAAAATTTTGCAAGAAATGCAAAGGAAATTATTCAGGATGAAAGAAAATGGTAACATAAAACAGATCTTCAGGGGGGAAAAAACAACTCCAGAAAAGGAAAATATTTAGGTAAATATGAAATACTATTCTTACTGCTCTTCAGTTTTCCTCTTAATTTCTGTAAAATAATTTGACTTAAAATTATAACACAAAATTAAAAAATTAGAACACTGAATTGTAATATTGATAATATATGTAGATATGGATATAACTACTATAGCCCATGTTGGGGGAAATAATCCTATATGGTTCTAAAAAGTGTAAAACATTTTATGTGAAGTGGTATAACATAAAGCTGTTACATACTTAGATATTGTGGTACTAGTTTAAGAATATATAGGTGAAACCAATAAAAAGGGATGCTCAGAAGTATTAGTATTCTCATACTTAGGTGGTTAATTGATTTTCCACAAATGTGCCAAGTGAAATATATAGGGAAAAAATTTAAAAAGTTGTGTTGGAATAATAAGATATATGGAAAAACCAATGCATAATGACCCTTGTAACATATAAACACAAAATTACTTCAAAATCATAGGCCAAAACCAAATGCTAAAACTAACATTTTCGGACAAAAAATCATTGAGATACTGCTATAGAAAACAGTATAGAGAAAGCAAAAACCACAAAAATGATAAAATAGACAAGCAAAGAATTTGTTCTTTGGAAAAAACCACTCACAAAATGCAATATTAAGTACAAACTATGAGAAAGTATTTGCAAAACATAAACATGAAAAATTTTATCCAGAATTTAAGAACTCATATTAATGTAATTTTTAAAAGATGTGACCATGACTCTTGTGAAAATATAAAACTAGCATGTGTCAAAGATATTATTTAAATCAGTTAATGTGGGAGCCATTAATATGAAAAAGCAGGCTCAAAGGAGAATCAAAAGAGCTGACACGGAAGCAATTAAGAATGTTGAGATTAATTTGCTTAGTGCAAAACTGGCTTCTTCCATGGGGAGTGGAATGGTTATTGGGTGGGAATCAACAACACTTTCATTGAATAAAACTCATTTGTTTATGGTTAAGAATGCTTTGCCTTACTATAAGTTTTCTATAACTTAGAGTTATAAAATAATCCAAAGACTAGGAAAGATGCAGACTTCATAGACAAGGATAACCAAGAATGATACATCAAATAATGTTGAGTCTTCTTTTGAAGAAATGTTCAAAAATCTTTTTGGTCCATTTCAAATTCTCTAACAATTTTTCCTGACAATAATAAAAGAAACAACCCAAATTTAAAAATGAGCAAAAGATTTAGGGAGACACTGAAAAAAGCCAAATGACCAATGAGCAACCAAAAATATACTCATTAAGGAAATGGCAAATTAAAAACACTATATGAGGGAAGCGACTGTGGCTCAATCAGATGAGCCCCTGTCTACCATATGGGAGGCCCTTGGTTTGCATCCCAGGGTCTTCTTGTGAAGGCAGGCTCACCCTCACACTGGAGTACTGCCCGGCCCGCAGACGCTGTGGAGAGCCAACTCAGGAAGGTGATGGCAACAAAAAGAAGGGAGACAAGTGAGAACACAGAAGAGCCCGCAGCAAATGGACACAGAGCAGATAGCAAGCAAGCCACAAGGGGGGAGGGCAAGTAAAATAAATAAATACATAGAAGAACGTACAATGAATGGACACGGCATGCAAAAAAAGCCTCAAGGTGTGTGTGTGTGTGGGGGGGGGAGCAGATAAAAACAAAACAACACTATATGAGAAATTCAAGGGATCCCAAACAGTTAAAACTATCTTAGAAAAGAAGAACAACATTGAATGACTCATACTTCCTGATTTCATAACTTACAACAAAATTACAGCACTTAATTGATGTTGCCCTGACATAAGAATATACATATGGATCAATAGAATAAAATTGAGAGCATAGAAAAAAATCCTTACATATAAGATCATTTGGTTTTCAACAAGAATACCAGAACAATTCAATGGGGGAAAAAATAGTTTTTTCCTAACAAGTGGTGCTGGCTCAACTGGATATACACATGTAAAAGAATGAAGTTGGACCCCTTTCTCACATCACATAAAAATTAAAATGGACCAAAGGCCTAATGTGAAAACTAAAACTAAAACTCTTAGAAGGAAATATAGGAGTAAATTTGACCTTGGGCTAGGCAAACCTTCTTAGATATGACACCAAAAACCCAAGTTATGAGAGAAACATATATATATATATGGCTTTTGTGCTTTAAAGGGTACTGTCAAAGTGAAAGGACAACCCACATATTGGGAGAAAATATTTGTAGATATACCTGAGGGATAACTCAATAATAAAAGGCAAATAACCCAACTAAAAATTTGAAAAAGTGTCTGAATAGATGTTTTCCCAAAGAAGATATGCAAATGACCAATAAATACAAGAAAAGAATCCAACAGCACTACTTATTAGGGGAATGCAAGCAAAACCATAAAAGAGACTTCTGGTAGGCCAAAATGGTGGCATAAGACACTCGGCTGTTCCCTAACAGAATCGTAGTGAAAACTGGCAGAGCCATCTTTCTCAAAACTCTGGAAAACAGTTTAAGAATTGCAGTAACTGGGCAAGTGCTGCATTAAAGAAATGCAGCTATAGAAATGGTAGGAGAAGCTTGTGGGGCCTGTGGTGGCACCTGCCTCACATCTTCACAGGAGCAGTGGAGCCATCCTATGCTCCCATTGTGGGTCCCTGATTGTGTTCTGGAGGGAGCAGAGTAACCCCTATGTACATACTGGAATTCCTCTATGTTGGTGCCACTCTACCAAGTGGCAGCCTGAAAGACTGAGCTAGGAAATTTGTCTGACTCATCCTCCTAGAACTTGCCCTGCAGGCAGAAGCCACTTGTGAACAGGTAAAGCAGTGTAAGAAATGATTAAGTCAGAGTGGCCTGGGGCAAAGGATTACATGCTTTAAGACATACTGTAGAGCCACCCAGGATGGGGAGAAAACCTATTTCATGGGGAGTAGAGGGAGCATTGGAATTCCTGTAAATAGGGGAATTCCTAAGGCCATGAGTGATCACAACCTCAGGACAAGACTTAGGCTCAGAAAAGATGGCAAGGACCCTGTACTTTTGTTCTGGGCTGATTTTGAAAGGAGGGTTAAACTAAAGGAAAGCACCAGCCAATGCAGAACCAGTTTGCAAATACATGAAAGGTGTTTTTTTTTTTTTTTTTTTGTTTTTGTTTTTGTTTTTAACATTGGTTTATTTTTATTAGCTCCCTGGCACTCTAAGAAATCTGTCATATCACTATCTGGATACAAACTTAAGGAACTGACAGTTTGGGGACAAATCCCAGAGTTAACACACTAAAATATTAAAATTTACAGTGTGCAACAAAAGACTACAAGGAAAACAAAGAAACAGGAAACGATGGCCCATCCAATGTAATAAGACAAAAATACAGAAACCATCAACAAAGGAGACCAGACTTTGGAAAGACTTAAAAAGGGATCTTTAGTATGCTTAAGGAGATAAAGGAAAACAGAACTAAAGGGTATCAGAAAAACAATTAATGAATAGTATGAGAATCTCAATAAAGACATAGAAATTTCAAAAAGAACCAAATAGAAATACTGCAATTTAAGACAATAGTACTAAAGTGAAAAATTTCCTAGAGGATTTCAATAGCAGAATGGAGCTGGCAGAAGAAAGAGTGATCTTGAGGATAAGACTGTTGAAATGATTCAGGCTGAGGAGGAGAAAGATAAAATAATTTAAAAAGAAAACAGCCTGAGAGACCTATGAAACATCATCAAACATATCAATATACTCATTACAGGAGTCCCAGAAGGACAAGAAAGAGATAAAAGGGCAGAAGGAATATTCAAAGAAATAATGGCAGAAAAGTTACCAAGCTTAATGAAAGATATGAGTATGCACATTCAAGAAGCCCAGTGGACCCCAGACAGGATACACTGTAGTCAAACTGTCAAATGCCAAGGACAAGAACAGAGTTCGGAGAGCTGCAAGAGAAAAGCAATGTGTTTTTGTGCAAGGGAGTCCCATTAAAATTAAGTATGATTTCTTATCAAAAAATACCTCAATAAATGGAAAAAATATTCATGTTCATGGATTGGAACACTAAATATTAAGATGTGAATTCCACCCAAAGAGATTTACAGATTCATTGCAATCCCAATAAAAATTCAAATGGTTTTCCTTCCAAAAGTAAAAAAGTCATCAAATTTATATGGAACAATAAAGGGCCCCAGATAACCAAAAGACATCATGAAAAAGAAGAATAAAGTTGGAGGACTCACACTTCCTGATCTTCAAACATATTACAAAGGTACAGTAATCAAAACAGCATGGTCCTGACAAAGGACAGATACACTGACCAATGGAATCAAATTGAAAGCTGAGGAATCAACCCTCATTTATGGCCAACTGATTTTTTTGCAAGGGAGCAAAGACCACTCAACTGGGAAAGAATAGTCTCTTTAACAAAGTTGCAGGGAAAGCCAGATCTCTATTTGCAAAAGGATGAAGGTGGACACTACCTCACATCTTATAAAAAAATCAAGTCAAAATGAATCAAAGCCTAAATATGAAAGCCAGACTATCAAATTCCTAGATAAATGTGGGAAAGCATCTTCAGGATGTTGTGTCAGGCAGTGGTTTCTAAGATTTCTGGTAGACCAAGACGATGGCATAAGACACTCCAGGGGGCCATTCCCCAACAGAATCTTTACACCCAAAGTACAAGCAACAAAAGATAAAGTAGATAAATGGGATCTCATAAAAACAAAAAAAGTTGTGCCTAAAAACAAAACAAAACTTTCATACCTCAAAGAATTTTATGAAAGTAAAACAACAACCTACACAGTGTGAGAAAATATTTGGAAACCATATATCCAATTAGTGTTTAATACTCAGAGTATATAAAGAAATCCTTCAACTTGACAACAAAAAGGCAACCCAATTTAAAAATGGGCAAGACTTGAATAGACATCTCTGGCCAAATAGCACATGAAAAGATGCTCAGCATCATTAGCCATTAGGGAAATGCAAATCAAAACTACAATGAGATACTTCACACCTAGAGTGGCTACTATTATAAAAAATGGAAAATTACAAGTGTTGGAGATGATGTATAAAAATAGAAACACCCATTCATGCTGGTGGGAATGTAAAATGGTGCATCCACTGTGTTAGATATTTCCTCAGAAAGTTAAGTATAGAATTACTATATGTATTCCTCAGGGTTCTCTAGGGAAACAGAATTGAAAGGAGATATCTGTAAAAATTATGAAGTTTTATGAAATTGTTGCACACGACTATGGGACTGCAGAAGTCCAAATTCCATAGGGCAGGCTGCAAGCTGGGAACTCCAATGAAGGTTTTTTGATGAAAAGTCTCTATATTAACCAAAGGGGTGCTGATATAAAATACCAGAAATCCGTTGGTTTTTAAAATGGGTATTTATTTGGGTAGAAACTTACAGTTACCAGGCTATAAAGCATAAGTTACTTCCCTCACCAAAGTCTAGTTGCCATGTGTTAGAGTAAGGTGGCTGCTAACATCTGCCAAAGTGGGTCAGACTTCCTGGGTTCCTCTTTTCCCAGGCTCATAACTCTCTGGGCTCAGCTGCTCTGCTTTCTCCACAAGACCTGCTGTAGACTATCAGGCACATGGCTCTGTCTCTCTCCCTGAGGCCTCTGCCTGTGTTTAATGGAGACTTCTCTCCTTCCTCACATATCTGCTTCTCTGTGTGTTTACTTTCCGGGCTCCAGGATCAAAACACTAACCTCCCTTCTCTGTATAGTTTCTCTGTGAGTCCCTGTCTACCAAGGGGGCAGGCATGCAATGTCCTACTGACATGGTCCAATCAAAACTTTAATCATTATTTGATCAAGTAAAGGTGAAACCTCTGAATCCAATATAATCTAATATGTCTGGAGGGACAGACCAGTTTATAAACATAATCCAATATCTGTTTTGGAATTCATAACCAATATCAAACTGCCACACTCTACCCTCTGAATTCCAAAAAGACATTACAACATTCAATACAATATTTTATGCCTGATTATTATATAAACCCACAACTTCTCTAATAAGCAAACTGTCTGGCTTCAGGTAATTACTTAATAGATTATGACTGTTATCTCTTTTTGGTGTAGTGTATGGAGACATTATAGGTGCTCAATGACTGATCAGTGAATAATGATAGTTAAAATGTTAGCACTTACTACATGCTAGACACGACGTAAGTACTTTACATGCTTTGACTCATTTAATCCTTAACACATGCCTATGAGGTTAGTACTTTTATATATGTCAATTTTGCAGACAAGGGACTGGAGAAAAAGTGTGACTATATAATTTGCCCAAGGTTACCTAGCCTCTTAAAGGTAGAACAAGGGTTAGAACCATCCTATTGCCTCTCTAGATGGAAGAATGAATGGATCCCATTCCTCTTTTTTTAACCTAGCTCATAAATTCAAAATCTCTAAACAATCACAATCATTGTTGTCATTCTTGTACAAATGCAGCCAGGAATGTGCCTATTTTCCTCAAAGAAGCATTCTTCTACCAATTTCCATCTCACATTTTAATTCTAGAAAACTATTGAATCATGTGTGCCTGTTTATAAGACTAATTTATAAGACATTCCCTTTTAATCATCTTTGAAAAGATCATTTTCATAAACAGCAGCAACAACAAAATAAAAAAACCGTCGATGGGGAAGCAGATGTGGCTCAAGTGATTGGGCTCCTGTCTACCATATACAAGGTCTAGGGTTTGATTCCCAGGGCCTCCTGGCAAAGACAAGCTGGCCCATGAGGTGAGCTGGCCCTAGAAGAGAGCTGGCCCATGTGGAGTGCTGTCCCGTGCAAGAGTGCTGGCCCTCATGGACTACTGGCCTGCAAGGAGAGCTGGCGCAGCAAGATGACAACAAAAAGAGACACAGAGGAGAGACTATAAGAGATGCAGCAGACCAGGGAGATGAAGGGGTGCAAGAGATTGAGTGCCTCTCTCCCACTTCAGAAGGTCGCAGGATGGGTTCCTGGTGCTGCCCAAAGGGAAGACAAGCAGACACAGAATAATACACAGCAAATGGACACAGAAAGCAGACAGCAAGGGCAAAAATAACAAGGGTGTGGAGAGAAATCAATCAATCCATCAATCAATCGATTTTTAGAAAAACAAATAAAAAACCGTTGATGAAAGGATGTGACTAGGTACCATGAAGTGACATTAGTTTATGAGCTAGGAAGAGAGATTGCAACAAATACATCTTGCCTGCTCCTTGGATTACTTGTTTCATTTTCAGATTTTCCACGGTCTATTTCCTTTAAGAAAACTTTAAAGGAAGGTGTGATTTCACAATGGTGGAATGGAGGAGTGTAGCATGGGGTGTATATGAAAAGACTGAGCTCTGTTTCTTGCTATTTCACTTTCTTAAGCTTTACAAAGGGAATAACCACAAAACTCTATACCTAATGGGGTTGCCTCCTACCATGAGGACATCTACCATCACTACTGTACATGAAGTACTATTTAAATTCCAAAGCGTTATATTGATGCTAGCTTTGTTATTATTACCCCTGTGAGAGAAAATCGTTTAGTTCCAGACGTAAGTATCATTTCTTTATGAGATTAGATAGGGATTTGAGTAAGATTCTCATACTTAACATATGGATATTGTGACATTCACAATATCCATTCCATCTTTTTCTCCTCACTAGGGTAATTATGAATTCAGTTACTGTAGCACCCTTCCCAGTTTAAAAAAACAACCTGCTGCCTCAGGTTGGTTTGACAGCTAGGGGTTGTTATGGGGATTGTTTCTGGCCAAAGGCATGTAAGAAAAAGTAAAATTGATAGGGCTTCCGGAAAAGCTATTGATTTTATGATCTTTAAAAGACATTTATCTGTTGCCCATTCTTCCTTCCTGGAATTCAGATACAATGCTGTGATGTGAAGCAACCTTATTTTGGGAACACAATAATGAAAGAAATAGCTTAATGATTGAGGATTGGGAAATTAGAAAGTGCCCTCGTTGCTACAAGTATCATTATGCTTCCAACCAGTCTTAAGCAACCTAATCTATATTTATTTTTATTTTTATTTATTTCTCTCCCCTTCCTCCCCCCCTCCCCCCCAGTTGTCTGCTCTCTGTGTCCATTCGCTGTATGCTCTTCTGTGACCGCTTCTATCCTTAACAGCACCGGGAATCTGTGTCTCTCTTTGTTGCATCATCTTGTTGTGTCAGCTCTCCATGTGTGCGGTGCCCTTCTTGGGCAGGCTGCACTTTCTTTCGTGCTGGGCAGCTCTCCTTATGGGGCGCATTCCTTGTGTGTGGGGCTCCCCCACGTGGGGGACACCCCTGCGTGGCACAGAACTCCTTGAGCGCATCAGCACTGTGCATGGGCCAGCTCCACACCGGTCAAGCAGGCCTGGGGTTTGAACTGCAGACCTCCCATGTGGTAGGTGGACACCCTATCCATTGGGCCAAGTCCACTTCCCTATATTTCTTAATTTGTGAGATAAATAACCATGACTGGGGTAAGACAATGTAATTGGATTTGTAATACATGCAACTGATTACTGTTCAAATTATAAATTATAGTAGATTAGGTAAGTAGAAAAAGTAAGCTTTTGGGAGCACAATTCACCATGATTCAGGTTTATTGAGGTATAGTATACATATAATAAAATGAATTTGGGCAGTTATATATAGTCATGAAATTATGACCACAATTGGGGTATAGGATATTCCCATCACTCTCAAAGTTCCTTTGTGCCCCTTTGCAATTATCTTCTTGATCCCATTTACCCAGACAACAATTGATTTCTGTCACTATAGTTTTCCTTTCCTAGAATATCATATAAATAGTTACATATTTATAGTCTTTTCACCTAGTGAAGTGCTTTATGCTTATATCAGTAAGTCATTTCTTTTTATTGATGAGTAGTATTACACTATCTGTATCTTTCACAACCTGCTTATTTACTTACTACTCAGTAGACATTTAGATTGTTTTTATTGTTGAGTATTATGAATAATTCTGCTGTAAATTATCTGAAGACAGTCTTCTCAGTTGATTGTAACTGTCATCAGCCATAGATGTAATCAACTTACTAATTATTTAAGTCCACGAAATGTCCTCATAGTAACAATTAGGCCAGTGCTAGTTTGACCAAACAACCAGGCACCATTACCTGGCCAACGTGACACATGAGCCTAACCAGCACAATCATCTATCCCACCACTTTGCTCAAGTCCTTTATTAACCCTAGGAATTTTGTTGTGTATTTTTCAGGATTGTCTCTGTATAAGATCATGTCATCTACAAATACTGAAAGTTTTACTTCTTCCTTTCCAGTTTGAATGCCTTTTCTTTTTCTTGTCTAATCATTCCTGCTAGAACTTCCAGTATAATGTCAACAGTGGTGACAGTGGGCATCATTGTCTTGCTCCTGATCTTAGAGGGAAGGCTTTCATTCTTTCACCATTAAGTATAATGTTAACTGTGGGTTTATCATGTATTTCCTTCATCATCTTGAGGAAGTTTCCTTCTATTCCTAGTTTTCCAAGTATTATTTATCAAGAAGGGGTTTTGGGCTTTTCTTTGAGGGGAGGTTTTTAATTTTTGATTCAATCTCTTGTAGTTGGTCTGCTGAGATCTATTTCTCCTAGAGTCAGTGTAGATAGTTGGTGTGTTTCTTGGAACTAGTCCGTTTCATTTTGGTTGTCTAATTTGTTGGTACACAATTGTTCATAGTATCCTCTTATGATACTTTTAATTTCTGTGGGGTTGTTCCCTTTCATTTTTTAATTTCTTTTTAATTTTGTTTTATTTATTTTTTTATAGAAGTTGTTGGTTTATAGAAAAACCATGCAGCAATTTCAAAGTTACCATATACTCCTTCTCCATTTATTAACACCTTGGATTAGTATGGTACGTTTGTTATATTGATGAAAGAATATTATTTTAATTGTACTATTAACTATAGTCCATGGTTACTAAAGGTATAAATTTCCCTCTGAACATTGTCTTTGCTGCATCCCATAAGTTTTGGTGTGTTTTCATTTTCATTCACCTCAAGATACTTCCTAATTTCCCTTGTGATTTTTCCTTTGGCTCATTTTTTTTTTTTCCCAAAGAAGTATATTGTTTATTTTCCACATATTTGTGAAATTTCCAGTTTACCATTCTATTGATTTCCAGCATCATTCCATCATGGTAGGAGAAGATGTTTTGTACAATTCCAGTCTTTCTAAATTTATTGAGACTTGTTTTGTGACCTAACATCTTATCTATCCTGGGAAATTATCTGTGAATACTTGAGAAAAATTCTGTTATTATTGGTTGAAGGGTTATATATATATCTGTTGTCTAGTCTAGTTGATTTATAATATTGCTCCAGTTTTCTTATTGATCTTCTCTCTAGATATTCTATCCATTATTGAATATGGAAGTCTCCTACTATTAATGTAGACTTGTCTATTTCACCCTTCAAATTTGTCAATGTTTCATATATTTTGGGGTTTTCTTATAGATGCATATGTTTATATGTACTGTATCTTCTAGATGAATTGACCCTTTTATCAATATATAGTGTCCTTCTTTTTCCCTTTTAATAGATTTGTATGAAATTCTATTTTATCTGATATCAGTGTAGTTACCCTCCTCTCTTTTGGGTTCTATTTGCATGGAATATTTTTTCCATCTTTTCACTTTCAGCCTACTTGTGTCTTTGAATTTAAGGTGAGTCTCTTATAAACAGTGTATAGTTGGGTCATTTTTTTTTACCAAAATAAAATAAAAAAAAATACATAAAAAGCTAAAAATCTAATCTAATCTAATCTAGCTGGGTTTTCCACCAAAGGTAATATATAATCAGTACAAACTCAAATTTGAATGGCAAAAGTAACGCAATTCAATATGAAAACACGAATCTGTCTATAAATCTCTCCTAGTAATAAACTGCAATATACAATGCATACAGGAATCAAAGAACATCAAACTCTCATACAAAACAAATATTTTAATACTTTTAAAATCCAAGTTTTTCTTTAAAATCATTCACAAAAAAGATTCTTAAGTCAGAATTAACACCTCAATTAGTCAGGCATCAGGAAGCTATATTACAGTTGTTAATATACAAAGAGCTATCTTTCCAGCCAGTCATTTTCTTCTAATGTCTCTGTTCCAGAATTCTATTGGCTCTTCTGCTTCTCTACACTCCCATTCCATCAGTTCTTCAGATCATGAAAACTGAATTTGTTGAACTCCAGAAATCTGTTGATATGTTGTTGTATAAACCATAACATTTTGTTGTTGACCGTCTGCAGTTATTAAGCCAGCTGTTAACTGGTTAGCAAATGCCTGTAAGCTCTTCACCTAGTCTATCTCTTCTGTCACTTTGATGGTTCCACCAATTCCTTTCTCTCCTATGATAGCCTGTCTGAATTTCTGAAGATGTAATTTTGGAGGTTCTACTAAATGTCAAAACCTAAGGTAGACATGGCAAAGAGATTGTCTTCTGCTTCTCTCTCTTTCTCTTTTGTTTAGGAGGTATGGAGTTTGTCCATCCTGGGACCTCTTACAAGGGAAGCAGGTGCTCAACCACTTGAGCTACATCGGCTCCCACCTCTGTTTCTCTTTTTTAAAATTTTTATTTAAATTTTTTTTTATTTTTAAAGGAGCTTTAGATTACATAAACATTACATAACAAGAATAAGGGATTTCCATATGCACTACTCCCTTCCCCTCCCACACTTTCCTACATTAACAACATCCTTCATTAATGTGGTATGTTTAGTACAGTCCCTTCTGTTTCTCTCTCTTTTTTAAATAATTTCATTTTTTTAATTCATTTTTAAAAAATATTACATTAAAAAAATATGAGGTCCCCATTCACCCCTCACCACCTCCACCCCACCACTCCCCCCACAGTAACACTCTCCCCCATCATCATGACATGTCCATTGCATTTGGTGAATACATCCCTGGGCATTGCTGCACCTCATGGTCAATGGTCCACATCATAGTCCACACTCTCCCACGTTCCATCCAGTGGGCCATGGGAGGATCTACAATGTCTGGTAATTGTCCCTGCAGCACCACCCGGGACAGCTCCAAGTCCCGAAAATGCCTCCACATCTCATCTCTTCTTCCCATTCCCTGCACCCAGCAACCACCATGGCCACTTTTTCCACACCAATGCCACATTTTCTTCGATTACTAATCACAGTAGTTCATGAATAGAATATCAGCAAGTCCACTCTAATCTTTACTGTATTCCTCCTTCCTGTGGACCTTGGATTGGTTGTGTCCATTCCACATCTATGTCAAGAGGGGGCTTAGATTCCATATGGATACTGGATGCAATCCTCCTGCTTTCAGTTGTAGGCACTCTTGGCTCCATGGTGTGGTGGTTGACATTCTTCAACTCCATGTTAGCTGAGTGGGTTAAGTCCAATAAACCAGAGTGTAGGAGCTGAAGTCTGTTGAGTCTCAGGGCCTGGCTATCATATGGTCAGTCCAGAGATTCAGATCCCCTAGATATATCTTAAACCCCAGCACCAACTACAATTCTGGTAAAGTAACAGGAATGGCTTGTGAAAAGAGATCACATCTGAGTCCAGCTCCATCACGCAGAAACACCAACTCCAAAGAAGGGCTAACTGGCATGGCAGTGAACTCCATCTGCCATGACCATAAAACCTGTGGGTCTCTGTAGCCCTCAGAAGAACCAATACCTGGGGTTTTATCTACTTTATCTGTCTCTGAGACTCTGCTCAGGTATGCTTAAGGGCAATCCTTCTGACAACCTCTGGACACTTTTTTAGAGACTCATAGCCATATAAACTCATTTGTCCTTTTCATTTCCCCCTTGATTTAGGTCAAAAAGCATTTTTAACTCCTGTTATTATATGCAGACAGGGATATTCTGCTGGTCCGAGTTGAACCTTTTATTCAAGGTCATTTTCTAGTTACGTCATCAGCTCGTACTTGGTAGTGATCCCTTGGCGCCAGGGAGGCTCATCCCTGGGTGTCATGTCCCACACTGGGGGGAAGGCAGTGCATTTACATGCTGAGTTTGGCTTTGATACTGGCCATATTTGAGTAACACGGAGGCTGTCAGGAGGGAACTCTTAGGCACAGTGCTGCTCTAGGCCTTGTTCTTATTTCAGGTGTATAGGCTCACAAGCATAGTCATTAGTATCAGGGGCTCACTGTTGGACCCTCATTCCTTCCTGGTCCTTTCTGTTGCAGCCGGGGGACTGCCGCTGCTCCCCGAAGGACTGCAACAGAGCCCCCCCGGCCAGGAACCCAGCACCCCACCCCAGCTGTTGTTTTTAATTGTTTCCACTATGAATATATCCAAACATTTCCATGCACCCTGGACACATGCCCTGTATCTCCCTGTCAATCATATGTCCTCTGTCAATAACATCCCATACCAGTATTCCTCTGCTGCCATTGTCGAACCACTCTGTGATCCAAAACTTCCTGAAAAGTGGAGCCCAATATAATGCCAGGTTCTCTTAATAGTAAAATAGATATAGCGTTGAGTTTAAAGGTTAGATATAGAATACATACTAATTTGGAGAAATTCTACATCCTATCTTTTTCTTTTCTTTTTTCCTAATTATTAAGCTTATCTTCACAAGAGTTTTAGATCACAGTAATTCATATATACAATATACAGTACTCCCACATATCCAATATAAAACCTTTTCCTTCCACAGCAATTATCTTTTAACATATTCATACCATATTTACTGAAACTGATGTACAGATATTGAGACAATAGCTTTCAAACAAGGTAACACTTGTGTTTACATTGTGGTTTATACTTTAGGCTATACAATTTTCTAAATTTTTAGTTATCCTATGTTTTACATTATGATTTACATTATTAGTCTGTCGGCCTCTATATGTTTTTGGTGTAATATTACATGTTTTATATCCATCCTTGTGTACTCTTGTGAAACATTTCTATTGCCCTCACAGTTACGTTGGTTCCATATATTCAATATCTATTTCCCTTTCCCCTTAGGGCCCACAGTGAGAGTCAATCTTCATTTCTTGAGGAGTCATGTTCAGAGCTACTTGCAACAGTGTTGAGCCCTTCTGTTTCTCTTCATGGCATCTAATACAATCTGATATGCCCAGAGGAACAGGCCAGTTTACAAACACAATCCAATATCTTTTTTTGGAATTAATAAGCAATACCAAACTGCCACAGTGTTCTTTGATTTCTTTTAGCAAAGTTTTGTAGTTTTCTAAATATAGATCCTTTATGTCCTTGATTAAGTTTATTCCTAAATATTTTGATTATTTTAACAGGTGTTGTAAATGGATTTTTCCTCACTTCCTCTTCAGATTATTCATTACTAGTGTATAGAAATGCTACTGATTTTTGCATATTAACCTTTAAAAAATATTTATTTTATTTATTTCTCCCATACCTCCCCTCCTCATTGCTTCCTGTCTGCTCTCTATTGTCTTTTTTTTTTTTTTTTTTGAGGCACTGGGAAAACCAAACCCAGGACCTGCCATGTGGGAGGGAGGCACCCAATCACTTGTGCCACCTCCACCCTGCTTGTTTTGTCTCTTATTGTGTTTCCTCACTGTCACTTTGTTGTGTCATCTTGTTGCATCAACTCACTGCACCAGCCTATTGTGTCAGCTCACTGTCTTGCTGTCTTACTGTCTTGTTGGTCTTCCTTAGGAGGCACTGGAAACCAAACCTGGACCCTCCCATGTAGTAGGTAAGTGCCCAGCTGCTTGAGCCACATCTACTTCCCACATATTAATCTTGTATTCCCTACTCTGCTGAACTAGTTTATTAGCTCTAGTAGCTTTGCTGTAGATTTTTTTGGATTTTCTAGATATAGGATTATATCATCTACAAATAGCACAAGTTTTACTTCTTCCTTTCCAATTTGGGTGTGTTTTGTTTCTTTTTCTTGCCTAGTTGCTCCAGCTAGAACTTCTAGCACAATACTGATTAACAGTGGTGACAGTGGGCATCCTTATTTTGTTCCTGATCTCAGCAGGAAAGCTTTCAATGTTTCACCATTGAGTTTTTCCTATAGGCCCTTTGTCATGTTGAGAGTTTCCTTCTATTCCTATCTTTTGAAGTGTTTTTATCAAGAAAGGATGCTGTATTTAGTTAAATGTCTTTTCTGCATCATTTGAGATGATCATATGATTTTTCTTATATGATTTATTAATGTGATGTATTATATAGATTGATTTTCTTATGTTAAAGGACCCTTGAATACCTGGGATAAAACCCACTTGATCATGAGGTATAATTCTTTTCTTTTTTTTTTTTAAGGCCAGTAACAAGAGTTTATTAAGACACGAGAAAAAGGAAAATTACAATCCTGAGGCATGTATAATTCTTTTAATGTGTTGTTGAGTTCAATTAGAGTATTTTGTTGAGGATTTTTGCATTTATATTCATTAGGGAAATGGATCTGTAATTTTTTTTGTAGTATCTTTATCTGGCTTTGGTATTAGGGTGATACTGGCTTCATAGAACAAGTTTGGTAGGATTTCCCCTGTTCTATTTTTTGTAAGAGGTTGAGCAAGATTGGTATTAAATCTTCTTTGAATGACTGGTAGAATTCACTTGTGAAGCCATCTGATCCTGGGCTTTTCATTTTTGGAAAGTTTTTTGATGACTGCTTCAATCTGTTTATTTCTGATTGATTTGTTGAGGTCTTTTATTTTTTTTTCGGTCAGTGTAGGCTGTTGGTGTGTTTCTAGGAATTTGTCCATTTTGTGAGTGTAATCTAGTTTGTTGGCATACAGTTGTTCATATCTTTGATATCTTTTATGTCTTTGGAGTCAGTGCTAAGATCCCTCCTCTCATTTCTGATTGCATTTATTTGCATCTTCTCTCTTTTTTTCGTGTTGTTTTAGGTAAGGATTTGTCAATTTTGTTGATTTTCTTGAAGAACTAACTTTTAGTTTTGTTGATCTTCTCTATTGTTTTTTTTGTTCACAATTTCATTTATCTCCACTCTTATCTTTATTATTTCTTTCCTTCTGCTTGCTTTGCTTTGTTTGCTTTTCTTTTTCTTGTTCCTCCTGGTACATAATTAGGTCTTTGATTTTAGCTTTTTCTTCTTTTTTAATGTAGGCGTTTAGAGGTATAAATTTCCCTTGCAGCACTGACTTTGTTGCATCCCATAAGTTTTGATATGTTGTGTTCTTATTTTCATTCACCTCAAAATACTTACCGATTCCTCCTGCAGTTTTTTCTTTGACCTGCTGATTGTTTAAGAGTGTGCTGTTTAACCCCCATACATTTGTGCATTTTCCAGTCCTCTGCCTGTTATTGATCTCCAGTTTCATTCCATTATGATCAGAGAAAGTGCTTTATATAATTTCAGTCTTTTTAATTTATTGAGCCCTGCTTTATGTCCCAACGTGTGACCTGGAGAAAGATCCATAAGCACTTGGGAAGAATGTATATCTTGTTGTTTTGGTGTGCAATGTTCTGTATATACCTATTAGGCTTAGTTTGCTTATCATATTATTCAAACTCTCTTTCTTCCTCCTCTCCCCCCTCTCCCCTTTCTTTTTTTTAAGGAGTTACCAGGGATTGAAACCAGGACCTCATATATGGGAAACAGTTGCTTCACCACATGAACTACTTCTGTTCCCCTCTGTTTCTTTATTGGTCCTTTGCCCACTTGATCTATCCAATGATGGATGTGGTGTATTGAAGTCTCCAACTATTAATGCAGAGGTATCTATTTCTCTCTTCATTTTTTCCAGTGTTGGCCTCATGTAATTTGGGGCATACTGGTTATGTACATATATATTTATGATTGTTATTTCTTCCTGGTGAACTGTCCCTTTTATTAGTATATGATGATCTTTCTTGTCTCTAATAACAGCTTTGCTTTTAAAGTCCATTTCATCAATGTAAGTATAGTTACTCCAGTTTTTTTTTTTTTTTTTTTGGTTACTGCATGCATGGAATATCTTTTTTAGACTTTCACGTTGAACTTATTTGTGTCCTTGGATCTTAGGTGAGCCTTTGTAAACACCATATAGGTGACTCATTTTTTTTGGGGGGGGTGGTGGTGGAGGTACTGGGGATTGAACCAGGACCTTTTGCATGGGAAGCAGGCATTCAACCACTGAGCTACATCTGCTCCCCAATGAGAGGTGGGTTTTTTGCTTGCTTGTTTGTTTTAGGAAATTCCAAGGATTGAACCCAGGACCTCATACATGGGAAGCAGGACCCTCAACCACTGAGCTATATCGGCTTCCTAATGTCTGTCATTTTCTCATTTGTTTTGTTTTTAGGAGGTACCAGGAATTAAACTAGGGACCTCATATGTGGGAAGCAGGTGCTCAACTACTCAAGCTACATCTGCTCCCCCCCCCTTTAAAAAATCTTCCACCAGTGTGTGTCTTTTGATTGGTGAGTTTAACCCTTTAAGATTCAATATGATTACTGTAAAGGTAGTACCTACTTCACCTATTTTCTCCTTTGGCATATTTGTTTCTGTTTATGTGAAATATTCTAAACTCACCTTAATTTTTGAAGCACAGTGTTGCCAGACATAAGATACTTGCTTGGCAGTTTTTCTCTTTCAGTATCTTAAATATATCTTACTGTTGCCTTCTTGCCTCCATGTTTTTTTGATGAGAAATCAGAACTTAATCTTATTGGGCATTCCTTGCCTGTGATGAATTACTCTTCTCTTGTTACTTTCAGAATTCTCTCTTTATCTCAAGCATTTGGCATTCTGATCAGAATGTGTCTCAGAGTAGATCTATTCATATTTATTTGGATTGGAGTATGTTGCACTTCTTGAATATGGATATCTATGTCCTTCAAAAAATTTGGGAAATTTTCTACCATCATTTCCTCAAGTATTCCTTTTGCCCATTTTCCCTTTTCCTCTCCTTCTGGGACACCCATCCTGTGTATGTTTGTGAGCCCCATGCTGTCATTCAGTTCCCTGAGACCCTGTTTAATTTTCTCCATTCTTTTCTCTATCTGTTCTTCTGTGTGTTTAATTTTGGACACCCTGTCCTCTAACTCACTGATCCTTTCTTCTGCTTCTTTAATTTATTGTCGTATGCCTCCAGTGTATTTTTAATTTCATTTATTTTTCTTAGCCTGCTTTCAAATTCTTCTTTGCACTCACCCAGTGTCTTCTTAATATCCTTAATCTATTTAACCATCTTATTGGAATTATTAAGGGGAATTATTAAGATGTTTGAGCATCTATGATTAGTTGTCTCAAATCCTGTATATTGTTTGGAGGTTTAATTTCTTCCTTTAACTGGGCCATATCTTCCTATTTCTTAGTATGGTTTGTAATTTATTGCTGGTGTTCCTGCATATGATTTTCTTGATGTCTTTATTCTGTGCTCAGGTTCTCTCTTTAGCCTAGGGTTTTCTTGTTGGTTGGCTTTGTGCTAAAACTCCTCTTTGACTCTTGGTTCAACTTATTTTGGAATTTTATAATAGCTCTTGTTTAACAAAACAGATTTTTTCAGCTCTTATTCATCTGATCCTTGCTTTCAATATATGGTACAATTTTTGAGATTGCACTATTTGTGCACTTATTTCATTCCCAGAAATGAGCTTCCTTTCCCCTATTCCTCCACTAGGGATGTTGATCTGTTCTGTTTTTTTTAAATAAAATTTTATTGAAGTATATCATTCATATATGAACATACTTAAACAATAAATGCCCAGTAAAATGTGTGAATGTACAAAACAAACATGCATATAATCATAAAAGATACCCATACATCTCACCACCACCACCACCACCACCACCACCACCACCTTACACTGTTGTGAAACATTTGTTACAAACTATGAAAGAGCATCATCAAAATATTACTACTAACTTTAGCCTATATCTTATATTTGGTGTCTTTTACTTCCAACCCATCCAATTATTAGTGTCCTATATTAGTATTATATATTTGTTATCATTCTGGAGAAAATGTTCTCATATTTACTCTGTTAACTACTGCCCATCATCCACCACTGGATTTCCTATGTTTTACAGTCCCATGCTTTGTACAATCACTCAAATTGTACAACACATGTCAACTGACCTTGGTGAGAAAGCAACCTTGAGTTGGACACTTTAAGGCCTGGTAACTGTAAGCTTCTACCTCAAATAAATACTCTTTATAAAAGTCAACGGATTTCTGGTACTTCACTTCAGCACTTGTTGGCAGACTAATACAGGTTACTTGTCTTTTTATCATTGAGTTGGATGATCTCTTTATGTAACATGGATATTACCCCTTACTGGATATGTGGTTTCTAAATATTTTCTCCCATTGAGTAGGTTGTTTTTTAAAAAATTTTCTTGACGAAGTCTTTCGAAGAATGAAAGTGTTTAATTTTGAGGTGGTCCCATTTATCTATTTTTTTTTTCATTGTTCATGCTTTGGTTATAAGGTTTAAGAAACTATTGCCTACCAAAATATCTTGAAAATGTTTCCTACAGTTTCTTCTAGGAGTTTCATGGCTGTAGCTTTTATATTTAGGTCTTTGATACATTTTGTGTTAATTTTTGTATAAGGTGTGAGATAGGGGTCCTTTTTCTTTATTTTGAAGTTGTATATCCAGTTCTCCCAGCACCACGTGTTGAATAGACCATTCTGGCCCAGCTGGGTGGGCTCAACAACCTTGTCAAAAATCATTTGACCATAGATGTAAGGGTTTATTTCCTTATTGATTCAGTTCCATTTGTCAATCTGTCTGTGTTTATGTCAGTAGCATGATGTTTTTACCATTGTAGCTAAGAAATAGGCTTTAAAGTCAGAAAGTGAGAGTCCTTCAACTTCATTCTTCCTTTTAAAGATATTTTTGGCTATTCTGGACCCCTTACCCTTCCAATTAAATGTGATAACTGGCTTTTCTGAAAAAAAAAAAGGCTGTTGGGATTTTTATTGGGATTGCATTAAATCTGTAAATCTGTTTGGGTAGAATTGAAATCTTAACAATTTTGAGTCTTCCAGGTCATGAACACGGAATGTCCTTCCATTTATTTACACTTCCTTTGGTTTCTTTTAGCAATGTTTTGTAGTTTTCTGAGTACAGGTCCTTTATGTCCTTGGTTGTTTATTCCTAAATAGTTTATTTTTTTAGTTGCTACTATAAATGGAATTTTTTTTTCCTGATTTCCTCTTCAGAGTGCTCATCAGTAGTGTAGAGAAATCTGATTTTTGTGTATGATTTTTATCCCATCACTTTCATACATGGGAGAACTTCCTTTCTCCTGTTCCTCCACCAGGAATGTTAATCTATTCTGTTTTTTTTTTTAAATTTGTCTCTGTATATTTTTAATATGCCTTTTATTTTCCTTTCCTTGCTGTTACCTGGAGGGCTAATTTTGGTATGGCAGTCCCTCCAAAGACATCCTTGCTTTCAGATTTCTCAGCAAAAGCAGGCCTAGGGACCCTTGAAGGAGGTGTAGTAGTTGCCAATATTCCCTGGTGAGGAGACCCTAAATGCAGTCCAACTTCTTTAATGACTCCCCATATCTACAGCTCTCTTGACATATCCAGCAGGTGGCACTCTTCAGCTTATTGTTTGCTGCAGCCTGTTGGGAGTGTGGTTAAGACTAAAGATGCCAGTTGCACAGGGATGAAACTCTCACAGATCCCAGACACTGTGATCCGAGATCTCTAATCAACTGCCATAACCTGTGCTGAGCCTTGCCCCCCCCCCCCCCCCCCCGCTTTTTGGGGGGGAAGAGCGGCCCTCCAACAAGCTGTTTCCTGCTGCTCCAGGCTCTAGGTTAGCCACGATCCTTCCTGTGCCAGAGGCAGAGTTGACAGATTGCTCATTTCTTTTGGGCTGATTGCATTGAAACTATTTGCAGATGCCCAAGAAACCTATCAATCTTTGCTCATCATATTTCCCTTCTGGACGTGGTTTGCGCTGGAGCTGAGGATGCGTAACTCTAATCCATGCAGGATGAAACTGTCTGCTGTTGTCCAGAGAGACTGACGAAGCTCCATCCACTTTTCTTCCCTGCTGGGCAGGGTTGGAGCACACGCTATCAGTGGTACTCTGTCCTGGGTGGAATTGAAGCAGATCCCTACCCTCTCGGAAGTCACTGTTATTTTCTATCAGCTCCGCTTCCACTCCTCTCGGGGGCGGAGTTAAGATGGAGCTGCTTGCTACTTTCTGACTTGGAAGGGTTTATATTTTAGCTGTACTTAGAATTGGAATCTAGTTAGCCAATTTGCTAATCAGTAGCTATAGTTCAGGAGTTATTAAACTTTTTTGTTCCACGGACCCCTTTGCCAGTTAGGTGAAAAACCATGGACCCCTTATTGAGTCCACATTATACTGTGCATTATTTAATACGTATATCATACCTGCACCAACACGTCCCCACAAGAATAATGCTTTTTTGAATTACAATTCAAACACATGTTCTTGTTAAGAACCCCTGTGTAGTCAGTGCCTGGCCTTCTCCTCGTCCTCTACTTTTGGGAAAATGGAACTTCCAATTCCAGCCAGGGAATGGCTCATGAAGCAGCCTGCCATGCCAGTGGGAGATGGGCACCAGCCTCTGCAGTGGGGGGTTGGGGGGTGGGGATCTACTCACAAATCTTCACTGCAAATGGCCAATGTCTTCCTTCCATTATTCCTTGGGTGGCTTTCTTCCAGTCTCCAGGGTGCCCCCAAACAGGTGATTTATTGCCCTGTAGGATGAGTTGAATCTTAGGACTCCCTACTCTGCTGCCATCTTACCCTCTACTCTCTCGACCTCTACAGAATTACTTTTATACTTCTGGGCTTGGTATTAGAAGTCATTCCATAAACTGCTGTATCCTACCATTTAAAACTCTATTTTCCAGGATTTATCCTAGGTAAGCTCTTTTTCCATAGATAAGCTATGTGGAAAATGCCTTCCTCAAAATTTTTACTGCTAATACTTCTGAATTCCCAGTGTCTCTCATGCACATTTTTTTTAAAGATTTATTTATTTATTTCTCTCCCCTCCTTCCCCCACCCTGGTTGTCTGTTCTCTGTGTCTTCTTTGTCTGCTTCTGTTGTTGTCAGCGGCACGGGAATCTGTGTTTCTTTTTGTTGCGTCATCTTGTTGTGTCAGTTCTCCGTGTGTGCGGCACCATTCCTGGGCAGCCTTCACTTTCTTTCGCGCTGGGTGGCTCTCCTTACAGGGCGCACTCCTTGCGCATGGGGCTCCCCTACGCGGGGGACACCCCTGCATGGCAGGGCACTCCTTGGGTGCATCAGCACTGCAGATGGGCCAGCTCCACCTGGGTCAAGGAGGCCCAGGGTTTGAACCGCGGACCTCCCATGTGGTAGGCAGACGCCCTATCCACTGGGCCAAGTCTGCTGCCTTCTCATGCACATTTTAAAATAAGAATTTGTGGAGCTATAATTCACATATAATTCAGTGGTTTTTGTTGTGCAAGTATCACCCCAATAAACTTTAGAAGAATTGATTCCCCTGCCCAAATAAAACTCATACCATTAGCTGTCTCACCCCATTTTCCCCAACCCCGTAGCCTTAGGCAACCTCTAAGATTTGCCTATTCTGGACATTTCATATAAATGGGATCGTGAAATATGAGCTCTTTTGTGAACAGTTATAATGGTTTCAAGGTTTATCCACGGTATAGCATGTATCAGTACTTCATTCATTTTTAGTGCTGAATACTCTTCCATTGTATGAATATACTATATTTTGTTTATCCATTCATCAGTTGATGGCCATTTGGGTTCTCTACATAATTGTCTGTTATGATATATATTTTCATTTCTCTTAGGTATATACGTAGGAGTGGAATTACTGGGTTGTATGTTCATTCTCAATTTAAACTTTCGAGGACCTGATACAGTTTTCAAACATGGCTGCACCATTTTACATCCCCACCAGCAGGTTAAGAGAGTTTCAATTTTTCTATATTCTTTCTAACACTTGTTATTGTTTGTCTTTTTGATTATAGTCATCCCAGTAATATGAGTTGTATGTCATTGCAGTTTGGAATTGCATATACTTGTTGGCTAATGATGTTGAATATCTGAACATGTGCTTCTTCTTGGGTATTTGCATATCATCTTTGGATAAATATCTATTTAGATCTTTTAAACATATTGTATTTGTGCTATTTGTCTTTTTATTATTGAGTTTTAAGCGTTCTTTATATATTCTATGTACAGGTCCCTTTTCAGATGCATGATTTTCAAACACTTTCTTGCATTTTTTGGGTTATTTTTCACTTTTGTGATGGTGTCCAATTTATCTATTTTTGTTTTGTCCCATGCATTTTTGGTGCCATATCTAAGAAGGCTTTGCCCATTACAAAGTCATGAGGCTTTACTTCTATATTTTCTTGTAAGAGTTCATATTTTTTTCTTGTTACATTTTGGTCTATGTTCCACTTTAAGTTATTTTTTAATATGATATGAAGAGGGGGTACAACTTTATTCTCTTGCATGTGGATATCCAATTATTTAAGCACCATATAACGAAAAGACTAATCTGTCCACATTGGATTGTCTCGGCACATATGTCAAATATCAGTTGACCATAACTTAGGATCTCAATTTTATCCCACTCTTCTCTATGTTTGTCCTTATGCCAGTATAACACAATTTTGGTTACTGTAGCTTTGTAGCAAAATTTGAAATTAAGAAGTGTGGATCCTCCAACTTTGTATTGGTTTTAAAGATATTATGCCTATTCTGGGTACATTGAATTTCCATATGAATTTTAGGATAATTTTGTTAATTTCTGCAAAGAAGCCAGGCGATATTTCAGTAGGGAATGTGTTGAATCTTGCACCCATTTGGAAGTTAACAGTGATTACATGAAAATCAATTATTTAGGTTATTTTTTATTTCATTAAAAAATTTCATATTTTTGGAGTTTTGAAATAAGTTTTGAACTTATTTTGGTAAAGTTATTCCAACTATTTTATTTGTTTTGATGCTATAGTTTTGCTTTTTAAAAAAGATTTGTTTATTTTATTCCCACCACCCCACCCCACTCACAGTCTGCTCTCTGTTTTTCCATTTGCTGTGCCTTCTTCTGTGTCTGCTTATCTTCTCTTTAGGCAACACTGGGAACTGATCCTGGGACCTTCTGGAATGGGAGAGAGGTGCTCAATCTCTTGTGGCACCTCAGCTCCCTGGTCTGCTGTGTCTACTATTGTCTCCTCTGTGTCTCTTTTTGTTGCATCATCTTGCTGCACCAGCTCTCCACTCAGGCCAGCTTGCCATGCAGGTCACCACTCTTGGGTGGGCCAGCTCTGCTGAGCCATGTGGGCAAGCTTGCCTTCACCAGGAGATGCTATTGTAATATGGGGATTTTCTTAATTTCATTTTGGAGTGTTCCTTGCTAATGTATAGAAATACATTAGACTTTTGTATGTTAATCTTGTATCCAGCAACCTTCCTGGACTTATTAGTTCCAATAAATTTTTAGTGGTTTCTTTATGATTTTTTATATACAAGATAATGTCATTTGCAAAATAGAGGAATTTTACTTCTTTCCATCCAATATGGATACCTTTATTTCTTTCTCTTGTCTAGTTACTCTGGCTAGAATGTCCAGTTCCATGTTGAACAGAAGTAGTGAGAGTGGGCATCCTTGTTTTGTTTAAGGACTTTTGGGGGGAAACTTTCAGTCTTTCACATTTAAGTTTGATCTTAACAATGAGTTTTTTTTTTTTTATGGGTGCCTTTAATCAACTTAAGGAGTTTCTCTTTAGCCCTATTTTGTTTAGCTTTTTTATCATTAAGGGGTGTTTGATTTTGTCAAATGCCTTTTCTGCATCTATTGAGAGTATCATGTATTTTTCCATAATTCTATTGATATGGTGTTTTACATTAATTGATTTTCAGATGTCAAATCATTTCTACCTGGTCAGGGTTTATAATCTTTTTATATGTTCTAGAGTTCTGTTTGGTTGTATTTTATGGAGGATTTTTGTGTCTTCATTTATGAGAGATGTTGGTTTGTGTATTCCTTTTCTTGGTATGTATTTGTCTGGTTTTGGTGTTAATGTAATAATGGCCTCATGGATTAAGTTAAAAAGTATTCACTTGTCTTCTGTTTTATAGAGGAATATGTGAAAATTGGTATTAATGCTTCTTTAAATATTTGGTAGAATTTTCTGGTGAATTCATCTGTTTCTGGATTTTTTGTTGTGGAAAGATTTTGATTACAAATTCAATTTCTTTTCTTGTTATAGGTCTATTCAGAATTTTCATTTCTTCTTTAGTCATTTGGTTATTTGTGTTTTTAGGAATTTTTTCAATTCATCTAAGTTATTTAACTTGTTGGCATACATTTGCTCATATTCCTCCATTATAATCCTTTTTATTTCAATATGTTTGGTGGTAATGCCCCCTATTTCATTTGATAATTTGAGTGTCTTCTCTTTTCCTTAATCATTCTACATAAAGGTTTGTCAATTTTGTTGTTCTTTTCAAAGAATATACCTTTGGATGCATTCATCTTCTCTATTGTTTTTCAATTCTCTTACTCATTAATTTCTGCTTTATTTTTCTAATTTGTGCTTGCTTTATTTATATTTTACTCTTTTTCTGTGTCTTAAGGTGAAAGTCCAGTTAATGAAAAGAGATCTTTTTTCCTTTTTCCTGCAGTCATTGATAGTTCTAAATTTCTCTCTAAGCATAGCTTTAGTGACATCCCATTAACGTTGGTATTTGGGATCTTTATTTTAATTTACCTCAATATTATCCCAATATTGGTGACGTTAAGGTGGTTACCCTTCAGGTCCCTCTTCTGCAAACTTATTATTTTTTCTTTGAATTTAATAAGTAATTTGTGGTAAGATACTTTGATACCATGTAAATACCCTGTTCCACTTTAAACTTTTATATACAAGTTTTAACCTTGATTGATGCTTTTCTACTACATCATTCTTTCCGTATTTATATTTTGTCATTCTGCTGTATGGAAGAGCTTTCCACTCTCTTTTTTCTTTTTCTTTCTTTCTTCATTCTCATAATGAATTCATGAGTTCTTTTATTCTGTCATTTCAAATTCGTTATTATCGTTATTTATTTTAATACTTAAAATAATCCGTTCCCAATTTGGCTAGTGGGAAGCTCATTAAGTGGGTTTCTATGTCCTTTTGATATATTACTATCATTCTTTTGTAATTCCTTACATTTTGGAGTGATATGTACTCCATCCTCATCTTATCCTTTCCTTGCACCAGCCCTGGAAATAGCCATTTCTCCAAAAACCCATATTTCCTTTCAGTTGAGAATGGTATTTATTTTACAAACCAAGATTTGGGTGCTAGGTGTGTCCCTTGCTATTGAGATCTAATTGCTTCTAAGCCCCCTCAATATGTGTATTTTGAGTAAAATTTTGATCACTTTTGTTTGTGGCTTCAAAGAGTAAATAAAAACCTTTTAATGTTTGAAAGCTAGGGAGAGATTTTACAAATGGAAAAAATATATCTTACAATTCCAAGGATATCTTCTCTTTCTACTGCTAAATATTCTACATTGTAATCATTATAGAAAAAAATGTTGGCATAGGGAAGGACAGAGGGAACAGAAGAATTTGTTTTATGAGTTATTTAGAAGATTTTGGTGAACTTTGTTTTTCTGCTGTTGTTTTTTTTTTCTCTCTCTCAGTTAAATGCTTGTTGTTAATTGGATCTTTGGGACATTATCCCTGAAGCATCTGAAGTTTCAAGCCTCTGTTTGTTATAGTTGCTGAACTTTAAATTGTTCAGGGACAACAGGTATTCCCCCAAAACAAGTGATTTAATTTTACATGTTATTGCACTGTTGACTTCTAAATAAAGACCTTTAAAATTTTAGCATGGATGCATTATTTCTCTTTCTTGTACATAGGTAACTTTATGAAGAACATCATAAAACAATATTTTACTTGGAGTTGGTGAAAGGGAATTCATTCACCAGAACCAATTTTTCTTGGCTATTATTTTTAAACAATAGATAATATCAAAGCCTGGGCAACTGGACTGATTTTTCATTCTAACAAAATCGTGTTTTCTTTGCTAGTTTTAACAGTAGCACAAAAATTAAGTTTCTTTAAAATAATATTTTACAATAATTTAATAATTTTTGTAGAGTTTTTAAAATATAAAATCTGGCAGAAAAATCCGAAGACATAATCTGTTACCTAACAAATAAGGAAGGACCAGTTATCCAGATGGATTCAAAATGAGGGCATCTTGGTACCTTGGGAAGAAAAGCAGAAACTTTGGTTGCTCAATTACCACAGAGGGAAGTAATATTGAACTTTATTTCTTAGAATACTGAAAGGATATTCAGCGTTATTGATAATATTTGGACTCATAAACTGCTTGGAGCTAATGGCTAAACCAGAAAAACTGCTAACAGACTAAAATATGAGATATAGTGGAGGGAGAAGGCCAAGCTAATGGAGTTATAGAATGAAAACAACTTGAAAAATTTTATGCCTACTTTTTATTATTAATTTCACCATCACCATCAGTGCAAGCTTTTAAATATGGAGAACAGGGAGATGTATGATAGCAATGAATGAAATTTAGAAACTGGGAAGGGATGCCAGTGACAAGGAAGTGCATACTGAAATATTGTAACTTAAACCATATAATTGAGGAATTTGGCTATGAAAGAGAGGATGGTAGTTGTTTGTGTAGCATAACAATGAAGGAAATTTTTAAGAACATGCACATTTAAAAGTAGTGAAGAAAAACACCTGTGGGAAAGGGGAAAAGATGGAATGTTATAAAGTTCAGAGGCAAGGTAAGTTTGATGAACTTTTTGTGAACTGTAAAAAATGAATAAAACCTTAAGTTCCTTATTTGTAATTAGATAATCTACAGTCTTATACTCACAGATCTTATGGTAATTTTCTAAGGAAGGCATTTTTTGGATCTTCATGGGTTTTAATGTATAATAAGAGTTTTGCTTGTGTGTAATTTTCAGAACTATATACATATTCATAAGATGGTGGGTCAGTATAGTGAATATAACTGTATAATGAATATAGCTGTTTAAATGAGTAGATGATTTTATGTAACTTGCTTTTAATTATATTGTATGTGACTTGTAAATGGGTTTTTAATTAAAATCAGAATATCTTCAGTCCTTCAAGCAATGTCATCATTTTCGAAATAAGTGTACCAACTTCAAGTTGTTAGCTAGAGAGGAAAGAGTTTATGTAAACCCAGAAATTCATAGGTGTTGATTTAAAATTCATTTACTTCTTTCCTTTAATGTTCCTCCTCTTCTACCAGTGAAGATGATTAATGGCTTCCCCCCCCCCCACTGTCCATTTGGGCTTTCTTTTCTTCACTTATCTGGCTTACTTTCCTCATTTGTGCTTCATAATTTGTTCACCGGTCATCCATAATTTTCCTCATTCAGTCGCTTAAAAATGTTTATTGAAAACCTACTGTGCGGAAGTACGGGATTATAGGCTGAGATTCAAAGACAATACACTTATTCTATTTAAAAGAGTTATTATTCATTTATTTCTCTCCCCCAACCCCGTTGTCTGCTCTCTGTGTCCATTCGCTGTGTATTATTCTGTGTCCACTTGGATTCTTGTCAGCGGCACCAGGAATCTGTGTCTCTTTTCTTGCGTCATCTTGCTGCGTCAGCTCTCTGTGTGTGCGGCACCCCACCTGGCAGGCTGCTCTTTCTTCGCATAGGGCGGCTCTCCTTACGGGGCGCACTCCTTGCATGTGGGGCTCCCCTACGCGGGGGACACCCCTGCATGGCAGGGCACTCCTTGCACACATCAGTACTGCACGTGGGCCAGCTCACCACATGGGTCAGGAGGCCCTGGGTTTGAACCCTGGACCTCCCATGTGGTAGGCGGATGCTCTATCTGTGGAGCCAAATCCACTTCCCACACTTATTCTTATTTTGAAATTCACTGTTTTCTAAATGTTATTGTGAAAAAAATCAATGTTTTAATGTAGATCAAAACTGCTCTCCCCCTAAAATCAATAAATGCACTACTCTGTGAGTTCTTATGTTTAAATTTCTTGTGTTAAAATTATGTTTATAATAGTGAAAATATTTGATACTGATGTTGTTAGTGTTTTCCTAACTAAATGAACATTACCACCTCATCCATTTCTACAGTTGGAAGAAAGGAAATGCAAGGAATAAATCTCACTGTTTGGAGCTTTTTTTCCTTGAAGGGATTTTCTGGATATCCAAAGTTGGAGACTGTTCTCTTTGCCTTTAGCCTTGTAATGTATCTGATAACCCTCTTGGGCAATGGCATTCTAATTTTAATCACTGTCTTAGAGTCACACCTTCATACCCCTATGTACTTATTCCTTGGAAATCTCTCTTTCATGGATATTTGTTACACTTCTGCTTCGATTCCTACTTTGTTGGTGAACTTGCTGTCATCCCAGAAAACCATTGTCTTTTCGGGGTGTGCCGTGCAGATGTATCTGTCCCTTGCCATGGGTTCCACAGAGTGTGTGCTCCTGGCTGTGATGGCCTATGACCGGTATGTGGCCATTTGCAACCCGCTGAGATATCCCATCATCATGAACAGGCAGGTCTGTGTGCAGATGGCCACTGTGTCTTGGGTGACAGGCTGCATGACTGCGCTGCTGGAAACTGGCTTTGCCCTGCAGGTACCCCTCTGCGGGAATCTCATTGATCACTTCACGTGTGAAATTCTGGCAGTGCTAAAGTTAGCTTGCATACGTTCACTGCTGATGGACTTGATCCTGCTGGTGGTCAGTGTGCTCCTCCTGCCCATTCCAATGCTCTTAATTTGCATCTCTTATGTCTTCATCCTTTCCACTATTCTGAGAATCAGTTCGACAGAGGGAAGAAGCAAAGCCTTTTCTACCTGTGGTGCCCACTTGACTGTGGTGATCTTGTATTATGGGGCTGCGCTCTCCATGTACTTAAAGCCTTCTTCGTCAAACTCACAAGCAGTAGACAAAATCATCTCATTGCTCTATGGAGTGCTTACACCTATGTTGAACCCCATAATTTACAGTTTAAGAAACAAGGAAGTCAAAGATGCTATGAAAAACCTGCTGGGCAAAATACCCTTGTATCAACCACGTGAAAATCTCTGATGGGGTGTCTGTGGTTTTACCAGGGAAGCGACCCTGATGGAACTCACCAGAGAAATTGTAGGCAACATACTCAGCCTTAAAATGCTGACTTGAGCCTTAACTCTACAATTTCACAAAATTATCAGATATTGGTACACAGTGATCTTTGCCTATTGAGTAGGTTCCAGTTTGCATTTATTAATATTTTATTTCTTTTTTTTTTTGTTTCATGGTTGTGAGAATATTGGGCTATAAAATCAGCAAATATTTGTTCCAGAAGGAAACTTGAACAAATTTAGTCAGTGAATTTTGGTGCCATGAGAAAACTGGATATCTTCTCTGCTTTAAATACTTTTTTGAATGAGGTGAAAACATAAAGAAAAAATAGTGGAATTGCCCTTGGTTGTTTAAATGATAAAACAGAATCAAAGAAAAATTAAAAGACCTGCTCAACATCAGACAATTGCAGAACTGGGATAATAACCTCATTCTTCTGATGTCTTTCTTTTTCTTGTAAATTTTGTATTTAAGAGATTTTTAATGTATGGAAGACAAAAGAAAATATGTATAGCAGATATAGAAAACAGTTTCTACAGTCTGCAATAGAACCTAACATTTGAAAGATGAGTTGAAATGTATAGTTTTCAGCTGATTAAAAAGTTTTCTATCAGATTATCAAAATGACCCATTTAAAACAGGCTCATCTCCTGCTTTTCCAGGAAAGAGCAGTATCCCTGTTATCTAACCACAACAGAAGCTCTTAAAACTTCCAAGAAAAAAAAAAAAAAAAAAAAGAATTTGCGCATGCATGGAAGAATGAATTTCGAAATAAAATTTGAAGCTATTAGATTTTAGAGAGCTGATTTGTGACTTGCAGAGAGTATTGCTAATGTAGAATCAAATTATAGAACATGAAAGCTGAAAAGACTTTTAGAGATCATCCAACCAAAACTCCTCTGTAATTGGAGAAAACAGACTTAGAATATTGGTTTGTGAGCTAGACATCACATCAGACTGGAGAAATGGTTGTCTTGCCTGTGCATTCCAAGAGGCAGTTTAGAGTTTCCTTAGTACTGAAAGAATTGTAGGAAGATCTCAAGTTGGTCTTTTGTCATATATATATGTGTGTGTGTATATATATGTGTGTGTGTGCGCGTCTCTATGTATGTGTGTATGTATATATATTTGTAAGCATGCTGAGGTGCTAAATATTAGATGTCAAATATCTAAGAAAGAAAAGAACTTGAGAACCTAGAATATAGAGAAAAATATTTATATTTATATGTGTCTGGTATCAAACTCCTGGTCTGAACTTCAGCTCTACTACTGTAGGACTTTGCATCTTGGTTTCCTCATCTGGAAATTGTAAGTAATAAAGAGTGTCTGCTTCAAAAGGTGTTAAGGATTGAAGGAAATAATCTGGATCAAGATCAGTACAGTGCTGGTAATATAGTAAACTCTCAAAAAATGTATGCTGCTGTTATGTTTTGTCCATATATTGAAAAAAAGCAATGGACTTAAAGAGCACTTTCAGGTCAACTGGGACTGAATTGGACCCCCCACCCCCTGCGAAAAGGTGGTGGTGGGGCAGCCATGTGGGATCAAAGCCCCTCTCAATTGAGAGTTGGAGTGGGTATCGCCATCCCAGGGTCCTCAGGATGGAGGAATAAAATATGGACTAGGGTGGACTTACTGGTATTCTACTATAGAATTTTTGTGACTCTAGCAATGGAAGAAATTATACACTGATGTGGAGCCAGTGGCCACTGGAGTTGCTGAAGACAGGGTGAAGGAAAAAGAGGTGTGGTATTGGGCATTTTCAGGACTTGGAGTTGTCCTGAATGATATTGCCGGGACAGATGCAGGACATTGTATATCCCTCAATAACCCACTGAATGGACTAGCAGAGAATGTACACTACAATGTAAACTATAATCCATCCTGTGTATTCATCAAATGCAGTGAATGTACCCCACTAATGAAAATGTATTCATCAAATGCAGTGAATGTACCTCACTAATGAAAGAAGTTTTAATGTGGGAAAGTGGGGGGTGTGGGGAGTGGGGCATATGGGAACTTCCTGTATTTTTTTAAAGCAACATTGTGTGTTCTATGTATCTTTTAAAAATAAATAAATAATATATTAAAAAAAAAGGTGGTGTGGATCAAATGACTTCAACTACCTTCGCAACAGTCCTCCCCAAAGGGGAAATTGCCATATCCAATAAGACTTCACTGTGGAGAGGTAGCAATGGATGACAGAAAGACAAGGAAGGAGGGCCTGAGTCTCAGCCCAGCAAAGTGGTCCTGGTGTCGCTTTGTTTCTGCGGCAGTGGCAGTGATTGCAGCGACCTTTAATCTGTGTGGAGGATCCAGCACAAGCTACAGCGAGGACTAAGATTTCAGGGCATTTCTATTGTATCCAGACGCAGAAACTGACTAGGTGTTGGAGGGAAAACATGGCCCTTGAGCCCATGAGGTAAAACGCAATCCCATCCGATGGCCCTAGCAGTCTGGTCTGGGCCTGGACCATTCCGAATCGGGTGTTGGGGGTCTGGTGGGTTAGGGCTGTGTGTGGCTTCTCAGAGAGAGGCATTGTTTTCCCTTTGGGTGAGAAAGGGAGGAGCTCAGGGTTTCCACCTAGGCTCCATCCTCTGTGGTACAGGTGGCGGCGCAGCCTGGGTGGAGGGGTTTCCTGCCTTCTTCCCTAACCACGGAGGCTTCGTTGGCCTCCTCTGTTTACCCTTTGGTGCCTGTGGTATTGAAACCCTGGATTCGGTGGCTATCCTTGGTGTCCCGGTCATTCTTGCTAATCTTTGGGCCTACAGACTCCTTGTGATTTCTTGGCCATAGCACGTTTTGCCAGGTGGTGGTGGCTTCCTAATTGCCCTTCATTGCTCACGACTCCTGATTCAAACTCTTGACTTCCTCAGACCTTTCCTGAAGGCTGGCAGTGAGCTATGTAAGCTATGAAAGCTAACCAAGAAGCATTCATCCTAGAAGTAATTACTTTTTTGTTTAGGTACTTCAACCTTCCCACCCCAACTGCCACAATAATTCCCTGCTAATTTCAGAGTCATTTGAAGTGAAATGTTATAGTAGGCTTTTATTAGAGTAGAACTGAATTGCTTACTGCCAACCTTGCTTTTCTGAGCACATAGATATTTGTAAAAAAAATGTATCTTTTTCCATGCCAGTAGGCTACCCAGATACTGATTACATCTTCACGCATGTTTATTTTTTTTCTTCATTGGATGATTGACTTCACAAGGACAAAGATTCTTATTTATTTTGTACCTCATTCAGTAGCTTAATTCATTTATCAACTTTAAACCACTCTAAAAATTTGAAAAGTAACTACCTTTTGTGAAAATTTTGAAGAAACAAAGGCAATAAGGTATATTGCTTTGTAAATATATCCAACAATTATAGAATCCATGTTTACATTAGTTGTTTTTCAGCTTTTATTTGTATTAAAATATTGCTTGTTAAAAATACATATCCTGGACTTCTACTCCCAGTTATTCTGATTCAGTGGCTGTGGGAAGAGGCCGAATAATCTTATTTACAATGGGGAAAAAGCTACCATTTCATAGAAAAAGTAGCATTAATTCTTTTTTCTCCTGTTTACCATTCTTATTTTATTTTTCTTTCCATTCTTTTTGCATCCATATGCAACTGTTTATCTTCACTCCTAGAGTAGAAGAGAAGAGAGGGTTTTGAGTAAGAGGAGAAAGGTAAACCCACTTTATAAATTTCAAAATAGGAAAGACTTAAAAAGTTTTAATATTGGATTTGAGTTTTGCATTATTTAACTCTTAGACTGTTCCCTTTGCTTTTATATGCTGCCGGACTTGTAACCCAGCAATGTAAGGAGGCCTGAAATAATCACAGAGTAAAAATTCTGGTGACGAATTAAGGAGAAAAATTTGATGCCAGTTGTTGTTGCCGAGAGATATTTGATAGTGCTTTATGGAAGCAAGCCCTGAGAAAATGGTTTTGGAGTAGTAGGGGAAAGCTAACCAAGAAGCATTCATCCTAGAAGTAATTACTTTTTTGTTTAGGTACTTTGGCCTTCCCAACCCAAATGCCACAATAATTCCCTGCTAATTTCAGTCATTGGAAGTGAAATTTTATAGTAGGCTTTCATTAGAGTAGAACTGAATTGTCTGCATATTGGAATTTTCTAGAATATGTGTATAGAAACAGGGATATAAACAGGCTGTGAAAATAGTTGAAATCTTAACTTCAAAGAGTGGACTATCAGAACTTGAAGACACAGAGATTGAGCACCCACTGTAATTAGTATATCAGTTTGACACAAGAAATTGAGCAGAGTGCATGGAACCAAGTGTTCCAGAATGGGAATGGAATATGGACTATACTGGGACACTAAAAGATTAGAAATGAGCCAGATGTTAGAAGAGAACACAAGACAGAACCTGGGCAGATACCCCCTAGCAGCTTTTGACTGAGAGATTAGTAGTTACTGTCATATAACTACAGTTAGTTGTTGGTAAGTGGTACAGTCCTACATTTGGGCTAGTTTCCATCTCAGCCAACACTAATTAAAATCATTATTTTTGTAGAGTCTCAGTAAAGGATCCTTCAGGTATTGTTAAAGAGAGGAATATCTTGGACAGTAAGGTAAAACCACCTCAGGTTTTAAAACATGAATGATTTCACCATGGGATTTATCTTTTAGAAAAATCTGATCGTGTCACTTCCCTGTTTAAATCCCTTAGTGTTTTATCATTGCCTTAAAGCTTGGAGTCCTTAAGATGACATGCAAGGATTTCATAATCTGATGATTCACTATTCACATTCTTTGCTCTAGGCACATCAAATCCTCTTAGTTTCATGAATGTGCAGTGCTCTATTTTACTTCTTTTATTAAGAAAATTTATATAATTTATAATGATAATTTATGGATTTACTTGTCTAATAGCTGTCTCCTTTACTAGTCCTTAGGTTAACTGAGGCAAGGACCATTTCAATTTCATTTACCAGGGAAAGTGGATGTGGCTCAAGCAATTGAGTTCCCACCTTCTGCATGCGCGAGGAGTGCGCCGTGTAAGAGCTGCCCAGCACGAAAGAAAGTTCAGCCTGCTCAGGAATAGTGCCACACACACGGAGAGCTGACACAACAAGATGACACAACAAAAAGAAACACAGATTCCCGTGCTGCTGACAACAACAGAAGCGGACAAAGAAGAACACACAGCAAAATAGAAACAGAGAACAGACAACTGGGGTGGGGGGGAAGGGGACAGAAATAAAATAAATATATATCTTTAAAAAAAAAAAGGTTCCCATATACCCCCACTCCCCTCCCCACTCCTCCCACATCAACAATCTCTTTCATCATTGTGGCACATTCATTGCATTTGATGAATACATTTTGGAGCACTGCTACACAGCCTGGATTATAGTTTACACTGTAGTTTACACTCTTTCATAGTCCATTCAGTGGGCTATAGCAGGATAAATAATGTCCTGCATTTGTCCCTGCAATATCATTTAGGACAACTCCAAGTCCCAAAAATGCCCCCATTTCACACCTTTTCTTCCCTCTCCCTGTCCTCAGTAACTTCCGTGGTCTCTGTTTCCATATCAATGACATAATTTCTTCCATTGATAGAGTCACAATAATTCTATAGTAGAATACCAGTAAGTCCACTCGAATTATTGCTCCATCCTGAGGACCCTGGGATGGCGATGTCCACTCCACCTCTAAATTGAGAGGGGGTTTAGATCCCATATGGCAGATGGAAGGTATTCTCCTGCTTGCAGTTGTGTAATGGACTTTTTTTTTTAAGATTTATTTTTATTTATTTCTCTCCCCCCCATTATCTGCTTTCTGTGTCCATTTGCTGTGTGTTCTTCTGTGTCTGCTTGAACTCCCATCAGGTGGCACTGGGAATCTGTGTCTCTTTTTTGTTGCATCAGCTCTCTGTGTGTGCAGTGCCACTCCTGGGTGGGCTGCACTTTTTTCACACGGGGTGGCTGTCCTTGTGAGGCACACTCCTTGTGCGTGGGGTACTCCTATGCAGGGGACACCCCTGCGTGGCACGGCACTCCTTGCGCACAGCAGCCCTGTGAGTGGGCCAGCTCACCACATGGGCCAGGAGGCCCTGGGCATTGAACTCTGAACCCTCATTTGGTAGGCAGATGTTCTATCAGTTGAGCCACAACTGCTTCCCTGTGTAATGGACTTTTGATGGCTATTCAGTAAGGTACTTGACCGTTCCTGTGCTGAATACTCCTTTTTGATTGCTGGTGATGGTGAGGTAGTGGTTGTGGTGGTGAAGATGTCTGTCCAGATTTTAAAAAATAAAATTGTCTTCATTAGTTCTTAACATGGAATCTTTACGACTAAAGCATTATATTAACCACATTTGCTTTTAAAATAGATAGTATATTCTTAGAGAAGGAAACATGTACTAAAAATTGTTTTAGGCCTTTAGCACTAAATTTGATATGATTTCTAATGATCAAGATGGAGAAATGTACATGGGATGAAAGCAAAATTAAAGTGACTCATAACTGGTTGGCTTTGGTGAACACTGGAAGGGTGTTCAGAATAGAATGAATACTTGATCTGTCATGGAGAAGGTTCAACTATTATATAAATGGTTGGGCCATGTGTCCCTTGCAGACTTGATTCCTCATTTAAAAATAATAATTATAATAAACTTATAAATAATAAAATAATAATTATAATAAACTTTTATAATAAACTTTTTCATTCTGAAAGATACATGCAACCATAACCTTTAGACCTATCTAAACTATCTAACTTTAGAATCTATTTCAATGGATGCATGAGAAAGAAGATAAATGTCCTTTGTGTACAACTGACCTTGATGTGAACAGAAGCTTGTGGTCTGTCTTGGAGTTGTGCAATATTTTCACCCTCTCTTTGTGACAAGCACCATTGAAATAGGAAGTAATTACTGAGCTGATATATGAAGGAAAGGTAGATGATGTGGGGAGGGGTAGAGAGTGCCCCTGGCAAAAGGAAGCATGGAGCATGGAACCAAAAGAAAGTCAATATGCTAGAGGCATGGAGAACAAGGAAAAGAGTGAGGCTATAGAGGTAGGCAGGGGCCAGGTCATGAGTATCTTTTCAGATGCTAAAGCACTGAGCAGGCATTGGAATGGTTTGACAGGGAGGTAGCAAGGATTTTTATAAAAAGTCTTTTGAGCTGCAGTGTAGAGAAATGACTGTGGAAGGTGGAAATGGACACAGGGAGACCAATTAGGAGTCCAAGTGAGTGTTTTTGGATGCTTGGACTAGAGTGATTGCAGTGGAGTAAAGGGTAGTAGGCAGATTTGAAGCTATTAAAAGAGTAACATCATTTTAAGAGGTAAAGTTAGTAAGAATATATATATAGGTGGTGAGAGAGATGCAGGTTTCAAAGATGACTAGGATTCCGGTTTGTAAAACAGAAGGTTGATCTTGTCATTAATGGACACAGACCTCAGTTAAAGAATATGGCTGTCTGTTTTGACCTGTATGGGGCTCTCTGGAGTACTAATGCAAAAGAGTTGCCTTTATTTCATCTAAATTTAAATTCTCTCAGGTCAGAGAAGTGACTATGTGGAGGGTTTTTGCCAAAACATTTAAAGGTAAATGAATTACCTGCTACTGCCTGGGACAAAGGATATCAGTTGAAGCAAACAATAGATATGTGTTCCATTTACAGGAAAAAAGGGTATTAACATAAACTGTCCTTAGGGAAACCCAGACATTGAACTTACTTGGAGAATCTTCAAATTAACTATCTTAAATATGCTCAAAGAATTAAAGGAAATCATGGAAAAAGAATTAAAGGAAATTAAGAAGGTGATGTCTGAACAAAATGAGAATAGTTTCAATAAAGAGATAGAATTATAAAAATGAACTAAGTAGAAATTCTGGAGCTGAAAATCTAATAATGAAAATGAAAAATTCATGGAAGGAGTACATCAGCTTTTAGCAGGCAGAAGAAAGAATCAACAAACTTGAAGATAGTAAACTGAATTTATCCAATGTGAGAGCCAGAAAGAAAAAAAGGATGAAGTAGGATAAATAGAACCTAAGAGACTTATGCGACGCCATCAAGTATACTATCATGCACATAATGAGAATCCCAGAAGAAGGGAAGATAGGGGTGGAAATAATATTTGAAGAAATAAAGGTTGAAAAGTTCCCAAATTTGATGAAAGGCATGCATATACACAGCCAAGAAATCCAATGAACTCCAAGTAAGATAAACTGAAAGAGATCCACACCAAGATACATTATGATCAAACTGTAGAATGACAGACAGAATTTTGAAAGTAGCAAGAGAGAAATGACTCATCAGTATTTTAATATGATTAACGCTGAATTCTCATCAGATATGGAACCCAGTGGGGTGACATATTTAAAGTGTTGAAAGAAAAAAGAAATGTCAACCAATAATTATATATCAGGCAAAACTATCCTTGAAAATGATGGAGAAAACTAAGCCATTCCTAGATAAACAAAAACTGAAGGAAAGAGTTAGTTGCTAGTATGCAGAGTGAAATCAAAGGACACTAGACAGTAACTCTAAGTAATATGAAAAATTAAAGAAATTTGGTAAAGATAAATGTGTATGTAAATATTTGAGCCAATATTATTGAATTTTTGGTGGTAACTTGCCCTTTTTCCCTAAATGTTTTAAAATACAAATGCAAAAAATTATTATAAATGTATACTAATGGACACAGAATATTTAAAGATCAAATTTGTGACAATAGCAACATGCAGGGTGAGGGATGGGGATGTATAGGAACAGCTTTTGCATACTATTGAAACTAAGCTGGTGTTCATTCAAACTAGTTTGTTATACATTTAGGATAATGGCTGTAATCCCCAGACTAACCACTAAGAAATTAACTTTTAAAATTCAGAACAGAAAGGAGAAGGGGATAAAAACAGTATACCTTAAAAATTAAACACAAAAAGGCAGCTAGGGAGAAAATGATGAACCAAAAAGTTAGAAGACATATAGTAAACAAACAGCAAGCTGGTAGAAGTCCTTCCTTGTCAGTAATTACTTTAAATATAAATGGGTTAAAATCTCCAGTTAATTAAAAGGCAGAGATTGGCAGAACTGATCTAAAAAACCTCCCATGACCCAACTATATACTGTCTATAACAAACTCAATTTACAACAAAAGACACAAATATGTTGAAAGGGAAAGAATGGAAAAAGATATTCCATGTAGATAGTAACTAAAAGAGAGTAAAGTGTCTATCCTAATGTGAGACAAAATAGACTTTAAGTCAAATATTGTCACAAGAGAGAAAGTAGGACATTGTATATTAATAAAAGGTTCAATCCATCAAGAAGATATAACAATTATAAATATATATTTACCAAATGACAGAGCCCCCAAATTTATAAAGCAAAAACTGATAGAATGTAGGGAGAAATAGACAATACTGTTTGGAGATCTTAGTGCTGTACTTCAGTAATGAATACAACAGTTAGACAGATCAATAAGGAAAAAGAGGACTTGAATAACACTTTAAGCTGACTAGGTCTAACAGACATACACAGAATACTCTACCCAATACATACTCTTCTTATATGCCCATGGAATATTCTCCAGGATAGACCATATGCTAGGCCATAAAACAAGTATCAATAAATTTAAAAGGATTGAAATCAAGTGTCTTTTCTGACTACACTGCAAGGAAAGTAGAAATCAATAACAGTAGGAAAACTGGAAAATTCACTAATACGTGGAAATTAGATAACATATTTATAAACAACAAATGGCCCAAAAAGGAATTCACAAAGGAAATTAGAAAATACGCTCTATCAGTTGAGTCACATCCACTTCCCATGAATTGATTTTTGACAAGGGTACCAAGTTCTTTCAATGATGAAAGAATAGTCTTTTCAACAAATGGTGGTGGGACAACTGGATATGTACATGGAAAAGAATGAAGCTGGGTTTCTGCTTCACACTGTATAAAAAAGTTAACTCAAAATAGATTGAAGGCCTACATATAAGAGTTAAATCTATATAAGTCTGAGAAGAAAATCTAGGATTAGATCTTCATGACCTTGAATTTGGCAATGGATTCTTAAATTTGACACCAAAAAGCATAAGAAACAAAAGGAAAAATAGATAAATTGGGGTTCACAAAAGTAAAACTTTTGTGTATCAAAAGGCAGTATCTAGAAAGGGGAAAGATCACCCACAGAATGGGAGAAAAGATTTTCAAATCTGTTAAGGTTCTAACATCCTGAATATAAAAGAACTCTTACGCAACATGAACAAAAAGACAAACAACCCAATTAAAAAATGGGCAAAGTGCTGATAAGGAATAGAAGTGGTCACAGGTCACAGAAGAACACACAGTGGTGAATGGACAGAGAGAGCAGATAACTGGGGGGCAAGGGAAGGGGAGAGAAATAAATAAAAAATAAATCTTTAAAAAAAAAAGATGGGTAAAGGACTTGAGTATCATTTCTCTAAAGAAGATATACAAATGGCCAACAAGTACTTGAAAAACTGCTCAACATTATTAGTCATTAAGGAAATGCAAATCAAACTGTGAGATATCCAGATGTTGCTTCATACCATCTAGGGTAGCTATACTAAAAGAAAAAGAAAAACAAACAAACAAGAAAGGAAAAGAAAATAGCAAGGATTGATCAGGATGTAGAGAAATCAGAACACTCATACATTGTTGGTGGGAATGTAAAATGGTGCAGCCACTGTGGAAAATAGTTTGGAATTGTTTAGAAACGTTTTGGAATTGTTTGGAGTTGGAATTGCCAGAAAAAATATAACTTATCATAATCAATTCAATAGGAAATAGAATACTTGAGTCTATTAACTCAGTAATTAAACATTTTCTCACTAAAACACCCTTTGGTTCTACGTCTAAATTTTACCAGATATTCAGGGAACACATAATTTTAATCTTTGAAAAATGATTCCAGGGTATAGAAGGGAAGGGAATATTTCCAAACTCATTTTGTAAAGCCATCAAAATCTTGATACCAAAATCCAAGAAATAGGGTATGAAAAATAAGTAATTCTTACATTTAAAACTGGCCAGTTTTACTTATGAAAATAAATGCAAAATCTGAAACAAAATATTAACCAAATTCAGTAATGTGTATAAAAAGATAATGCATCATGTAAAAATTGGGATTATCCAAGTTACACAAAATTGCTTTAACATAAAATTATCAATTACTATACTATTCAAAGGACAAAAATTATACTCTTACCTCAATAGATGCAAAAAATAGTTCTGATAAAATTAATATCTAACTATGATTTACACTATCCTTAATTTTGTGCATATCATTCCTTTGCTTTATTCTTATACAGTTTTATCACATATAATGATATATGTTATGTAGTGCTTAATTTATTGTCATTGTTATTATTTAAAACTTTTAGAAAGGCTATCATAATGCATAATCTTTTGGGACTTGCTCTTTTACTCAATATTATGTTTCTAAGATGTATTCCTATTATATTTGTTAATTCTGACTGCTGTATATTCCATTATGTAAATATACCACAACTTGTCCTCTCTCATGCTGGTGGGCATAGGGTTATTTCCAGTATTTTGCTATTATGTACAGTGCTATTATAAATTGTCTTTGAGCATTTTTTTTCTGGTATAAATGTAAGCATGCCTATTGGCTTGTAAGGATTGTGAATGTTCCTTTTTTTTTTAAAAATACTTTTAAAAATTAAAGTTAATAGATCACAAAGAATGTTACATTAAAAAACATAAAAAACATAAAAAACATAAGAGGTTCCCATATACCCCACTTCCCCCCCCCATTATTTTTGTTAATTGTATTTTTTTGAAGATATATCCATCACACAAAAAATGTTACATTAAAAAATATAAGAGGTTCCTGTATACCCCACCCCCCACCACACTCATCCACACTAACAACCTCCTCCATCATTGCGGCACACTCATCGCACTCGTTGAACACATTTTGGAGCACTGCGGCACCACATGGATAATAGTTTACCCTGTAGTTCACACTCTTCCCCAGTACATTCAGTGGATTATGGCAGGATATATAAAGTCCAGCATCTGACCCTGCAATATCATTTAGGACAACTCAAGGTCCCCAAAATGCCCCCACATCACATCTCTTCTTCACTCTCCCTGCCCTCAGCAACTACTGTGGCCACTTTCTCCACCTCAGTGCTACACTTCCTTCTCTTACTAGTCACAATAGCTTTATAGTAGAATATCAGCAAGTCCACTGTAAACTGTGTTTTATTCCTCCATTCTGGGGACCCTGAGATGGTGATGTCCACTCCACCTCCAGACCAAGAGGGGGCTAGATTCCACATAGATGATGGATGCAATTCCTCTGCTTGCAGTTGTTGGCACTCTTGATTCCTTGGTGTGGTGGTTGACCATCTTCACCTTCCTGTTAGCTGACCTGGGTAATGAACCAGAGAGTAGGAGTCGCAACTCTGCTGAGGCTCAGGGCCCAGCTGGCACATGGGCAGTCCAGAGATTCAAGTCCCCTGAGTATGCACAATCCCTAGTGCCAACCACAGGTTCAATAAAAGTGACAGAAGAGGCATGTGTAGGAAAGTCACATATGAGTCCAGCTCCATCATACTCAGGAGCACAAATTCCGAAGTAGGGCCCTCTGACATGGCACAGAACTCCAAATCCTCTGCCATGACCATATACCCTGTGGATCTCTGTAGCCTTCAGGAGAACCAGCACCTAGGGTTAAAAGATAATCCCAAACTGATTTCCAGAGTGGTTTTGATGGTGTACACTCTCACCAACAGTGTACAAGGGATCCTGTTAACACACATCCTCTCCACACTTGGTGTGTCAAACTTCTTAATGTTTGCCAATATAAATGGATAAAAATTATCTCATTGCGGTCTTGGTTTGCATTTCTCCATTTGTGGTTTTCGCTCATTATTATCAGGATATGCAGGCATATGGTATTCACCAAATTTCCCATATGGACTATGCTAATGGATATTACAAGACCATGGACTTCCAACACAGCAAGGCCAGTAGATTCCCTGAAGGAAGAAGGTAGAGGGTTAAATTTAGACATTGTGACTTTTGACTGAGGAATAGGAAGAGGATAAAGGCTCTTTCTTATCTATATTTTGAGGGCTGCATGAAAGAGGTCCAGTTAAGTAGAGTTAAAAAGCCCATGATCTCTTAGGAATCCTCCTAGAAATAGTGCTTTTTCAGAGACTGAAGTTTGAAGGAACCTTGTTAATGTTAAGGCACAACAAATAGTCTTGGATTTATCAAGAAAACAAATTTAGGATGTTGTGGGTTGGATTACTGGGAACTGGTGGTTGATTTAGGAAGTGCTATGAGTATTGTCAGATACTCCTGGAAGAGAAAGACTAGGAGAAATAGCTTTCATCTGCCTAATACATTTTTCCTATTATGGTTTGGCCATCTCTGGGAACCATCTTATTCTTCTGGTGGTTGATTGAGATGGTGCTGGGGCATATGTATTACATGGGACTGTTTATCTATTTGGGCAATAGAGTAGTGCCTATAAGTGTTTGGAAGCCCATGGGAAACTACTCTTCAAAGGGTTACAACTCCTTAAGCAGAATGTATAGACAAACACGAATTCTATTGGAATATGTATGACACCTTTGTTACAAATATGGGTAAATACAGATTTGCCTAAAGTACCAGTTTAATCTTTTAAGAAATGAAGACATCTTATGGTTTCTTCAAGAACTATTAGCATTTTAATTAAAAATAATCATGCACTTCTAAATTACTCAAGGATATCAGGGCAGACTTGAGGATATCCTGCCAAATGGTAGTTATAAAAACCCAGAATGCCGGTTTGGATCAATTTGGGGTAAAATAGGCAAGTCTGTGAGCCAGCATTCATAATGCTTGAGAATCTGCTAATCAACATTCATGTATTAACTTCTGTAGACCTAAAAAATCTCTTTTAGTGGACATTAGAAGAGAAGGCTTAGGAAGGATACAAGGAGGATTCTGGGGGCAGAAAAGAGAGTTGGAGCATATCTAACAGTGAGCTGATATTCCATTCATAAACTAATGTTTTTAGCTCTAAACTAGGCTACCAACAGGTGTAAGTATATGGAAGTCTTTCATGTGGCTTGATCCAATAACAGTCCTCTCACTGTTCTGACCTGTGCTAAATTGAACTTGCCTTCATAGTGCTTTGTGACTGTGTTAGTTTACTATAATTTTAGTATTCCTTTCTTATATGGTGTTACAAATAGTGGCAGAGTTGCTTTTTTTCTAGAGGCCCCAACTCTGGACTTTGAGACAATAAAGTGGTCACTTCCAATAAAGATAAATAAAAAATCAACAAAATTACCCTGAAGGACATGCCCACAATATTCTGAATTATTTTATTCTATGCTAATTCCCCCTCCCCAAGAAGAGGATTGGGGAGCTGAAGAGCAGAGCACAGTGGGTTGATCTATAGTTGGGTCAATAATGGAAGAAAATATAGAGCCCCAAATGTGGAAGTTTGTGGGTTTCTTCCAAAGGTGTGGCCATTTTGCTCCGAGATTGGCAGAAATAATCACCAAATAGAAGTAATTGTATAGGTTATTATTATTTTCCTTGCACTGTGAAAGACCATATATTTGTTTCCTGCGTTTTTCTCCTTTAGAGTAGATAAGAATTACCTGGAGACTTTGTAATACATGAAGCTTTCTAGGCCTTAGTCTCAGTGATTCTGATTCAATAGATCTTGGGTGGATCTTAGAAATCTGCGATTATATAAGCCTGTCAGGTATTTCTCCTGCAGGTAGTTTGAGAGCCATGTTTTGAGGAACATGGTTCTAGAGAAAAGTCCACTGTTTTAAATAGATATATTATTTTATTTTTAAAAAATTTATTTTATTTCTCCCCACCCCTTTGTTGTTTTTCACTTGCTGAGTCTGTTCATTTTTCTTGTTTTTTAGGGGCACCAGGAGCTGAACCTGGGACCTATGATGTGGGAGGGAGGTATCTAATAGCTTGAACCATCTCTGCTCCCTGCTTTGTTGTGTCTCTCATTCTGTTTTTCCTCCCCTCTCTCGTGGTGTAATCTTGTGTCAACTCGCTGTCTTCTTTAGGAGACACCGGGAACTTCTGCTCCCTGCTTTGTTGTGTCTCCCATTATGTTCTTTTCTTCTGGTGTCTCTTGTTGTATCAACTTGTAACACCTGTCCTTGCTGTCTTCTTTAGGAAGCACTGGGACCTGAACCAGCGATCTCCTGTGTGGTAGGCAGGAGCCCAGTTGCCTGGGCCACATCTGCTTCCCTATTTACATTATTTCATTTTATTTTTTATTTTTTGAGGTACCTGGGAGCCAGAGATTGAACCTGGGACCTCTTGTGTGGGAAGCCAGTGCTCAACCACTGAGCCACATCGGCTTCCGTGACTTGGTTCTCTTGCCTGTCTTGCCTGCTGGGAGCCGAAACCAGGACCTCCCAAGTGGGAGGCAGACACTCAACCACTGGAGCCACATCTGGTCCCAGGTACATTATTACTTTTTTATTCCCCACCCCATCATTGTTTGCACTCGCTGTCTGCTCTCTGTGTCTACTTGCGGTGTCTTCTGTGTCTGCTCATCTTCTCTTTGGGAGGCACTGGGAATTGAACCTGGGGCTTCCCATGTGGGAAGGAGATGCTCAATCACTTGAGCCACCTTACCTCCCTGCTTTGTTGTGTCTCTCATTGTCTTTCCTCTTTGTGTCTCCTTGATGCATATCTTGTTTCATCAGCTCACAATGCCTGCTGTCATGCCAGCTCGCTGTCTTGTTCATCCTCTCCAGGAGACAGGGCTGAAGCTCAATCGCTTGAGCCACATCTGCTTCCCAAGATACATTAATTTTAATCACTTTCCATCTCCCTATGAAACTTCCTGGTATTTGCAATATGTAAAATAGAGTAAATTTCTTAAATTGAGAGAAAGACTATACTTTGGGTCCTTTTATGAGTAATTTGAACAACCCCCATTTCCCAGTAATTCACTGTTACTCATAAGTAGAAATTAATTTCCCCTCAAAGGCACTTCCCCTTCCCCTTGGCACTTTCTGAGAAGAAAAGTTCTCTTACTACTAGGCCTACACTGTATTTTCACAAGCTCATGCCTACCCTACTGCCTCCTGAGGGCCAAGTCCCACTGCGACTTGTTTAAGCGGTGTGCGCTGCCAGGGCAGCGGGGCCCCTGGGGTTCTCATCTGTAGTGAAGCTCCAGGAAACCCAGCTGCTTCCAGAGCAGTGAGAATTAGTTTGCCACTTTGACTTGTGCTGTGGGAATAGTGTCATAATGAAGGTCTGAGGAACTGTAGAAAAAGAATACCTTATGAATGTCCCAGTTTGTTGTATTTTGTCAACAAAGGTACTCTCTTATGCTCCTTGGTGAGTGAAACCTAATGGCTGCTCCTCCCAGAAGGGTGGTGGAGCATCTGGAATGGGAGAAGGGCTAGGCAGAGTGGGCTGCACACATTTTATTGCTCCCTGAGCAAGGAAGTGCCTTCCCAGTGTGATTCCAGCTGTCTTTCATCTTCCATATCCCTACCTCAAATGGGTCTGCTGATTAACCTATATAGCATTTCTTTGTATCTTTATCCTCTATTTCTTAACTCTTTATAAAGGAAGAAGGATTCCTCAATATTGTCTTAATGGTAGCATAGTGCCCAGGATAAATGAGGGGCAAAGCCATTCTCTTCCTCATGGGTCAGAATTATGTCCCCAGTGTCTGTTTACTTTTCAATGGAATCAACCACTTCAATTCTGAGCAGTTCTGGCCCACAGGAGGCTACTTTCAGTATCAGATTACCTGCCGGAATTGCTTCAAGGAGAAGGAATTAAGTGTCCCATCAAAATCTTTTCCGTTTTCCTTCTACTATTTGTTATCTTTCAGCCACAAGCAAGTGTAAGCACTGCATGGAGTTTGCATCTGTAGAAGAACATTCTGATTTAAGGCAGACATTAGTAAACAGGAGCTATGTCATGTTTTATGCAAATATTTCCCAAGCACATTGTCCTTGAAGCAAATGAAAAATTTTACCTTTTGTTGTATTTTTCAATTTCACCATCAATGAATAAATATATCTTGTAAAAAACATTAAAGCTATATGATTTAGCATAGTTTTCCTTGACCACATTCCTACCCCATCCCGGTCCCACCCCAGAGTTAACCCCTTTAATCAGTTTGGTATGTATCTCTCTAGATCTTTCTTATGCCATATTACAGTGGTTCTGAAACTTGAAATATGATTCCTCAGTGCCATTTCTAGAAATTCGGATTTAGTGATTTTGGAGTGGGAGGTGAGAGTATGTATTTCTTTTCTTTTCTTTTTAAAGATTTTATTTATTTATTTCTCTCCCCCCCCCTCAGGTGTCTGTTCTCTGTGTCTATTTCTTCCTCCTCTTCTTTGTCCACTTCTGTTGTCAGTGGCATGGGAATCTGTGTTTCTTTTTGTTGCGTCATCTTGTTGTGTCAGCTCTCTGTGTGTGTGGCACCATTCCTGGTCAGGCTGTACTTTCTTTCACGCTGGGCGGCTCTCCTTACGGGGTGCACTCCTTGCGTGTGGGGCTCCCCTATGCAGGGGACACCCCTGAGTGGCCGGGTACTCCTTGCGTGCATCAGCACTGCACATGGGCCAGCTGCACACGGGTCAAGGAGGCCCGGGGTTTGAACCGCGGACCTCCCATGTGGTAGATGGACGCCCTATCCACTGGGCCAAGTCTGCCGCTGAGAGTATGTATTTCTAACAGGCACTCTGCTGATGCTGCTGGTCTCCAAATCACATTTTGAAAAGCACTGCTATTGTCATACATAGTATAAAAATGGTACAGAAATATAAAGTATTACTTTCTGTGTATGATTTTATCCAAATGTGATACTGTTTGCATTGTTCTATAATTTGCTTTTAAAAATTAATAATGTCTGGAGATATCATTAACATGAATACATACAGATCCACCTTATATTTTTAAGCTCCTGCAGAATATGGCATATTTCCTTCTAATTTATTGGTTACTTATCATAGTTTATTAGAATTACTCCTCCTTTCTTTAACAACAATTTGTGTTTCCTACAGTTAATGCTTGTCTTTAGGTTTTCAAAAATTTTTAAATTTATTTATTTTTATACTCTTGTTATTAAGTCAAATCCAAACACTGGCCAAGTAGTCTAAATCTCCTCTCAATATATTCAACCACATTAATAATTCTGTGATTTCCTCTTTTAAGAACTCTTTCCCCAGACTTGTGACTTGCTACAATTTTTACTGGTCCAACTCTAGACTTGTACAGAAATCTTGGGGTCTCCTTTTACCTCTAACTTCAGTTGTGTCCCCTGGTTCCTAGAATTCATGTCTTCCTCTTTCTTGGTAAACCTTGTCTTGTTGAACATCATCCAGCTTCTTGAGAAAGGTGTGCAAGTGCTAATTTTTTGAGACTTTGAATGTCTGAAATACTCTTGTTTGGTTGATGGTTTGATTGGCTATGGAATTCTAGCTTGGAAAACATTTCCATCTAAATTTTTTACATCAGTGGTCACTCCATTGTTTTCTAGCTGTCAGTGCTGGTGTTGAGAATCCTGAAGTCACTCTGATTCTTGATTCTCTGTATGAAACCTATTTTGTTCTCTATCTGGAAATTTGTGGCATCTCCTCTTTTCTCCAACCATTTTGATATTTCATGACAATGTGCCTTGGGTAGGGATTTGTTTTCACCCCTTGTGTACAGAATACTATTTGGGTCCTTTCAATCCAAAAACCCATGTGCTGGCACATTTAAAAAAAGAATTGTTTTGATGATTTCCTTCCCTTTATTTTCTCTTTTTTTCTTATGTCAGACCTAGTAGACTATTAATCTAATTTTCTTGTCTTTTATCTTTCTTTCTGTTTTTGCTTTATCCCCAGGAGATTTCCTTTATTTTATCTTCCAACTTTTCTGTTTGAATTTTCTTTTTTTGACCATATTTTTAATTTCCAAGAGAGCTTTAAAAAAATTCTTTGAGTGTTCCTTGTTGTATCATGCTGTTTATATTTCAGAGGTAATATCTTCTCTTACCTCTCTGAAAATATCTTATTTCCCTAAAATATTTGTTTTCTCTAATTTGCTTTTTTTCTGGTTTGTTTGCTTTGATCTGTTATTCATGCTGAATGCTTTTTGTAAAATATCTGCTAATCTTTGTCTCTCTGCTCATATTTATGAGAGAATATTTAAAAACCAGTTTATTAGAAGTGGATGTGGCTCAAGTGATTGAGCTCCTGCCTATCACATGGGAGGTCCCTGGTTTGGTTCCCAGTGTCTCCTAAAGAAGATCAGCAAGACAGTGGGCTGGTGCGGAGGGCTGATGCAACAAAAGGACGCAACAAGAGACACAAGGAGGAAAAGATAATGAGAGACACAACAAAGCAGGGAGTAGAGGTAGCTCAAGTGATTAGGTGCCTCTTTTCCTCATGGGAGGCCCCAGGTTCAGTTTCTGGTGCCTCCTAAAAAGAAGATGAGCACATAACAGACACAGCAAATGCAAACAACGAGGGAGTGGGGAGAAATAAATAAATAAAACAAATCTTTAAAAAAATGAGTTTAGATGGTCTTTTTTGAAGATAGGGGTTGTTGATAGCCTCTTTTGAGGGGTGATCTAGCAAGGTTGTTTCCTTGGTGAACCCCTAACACTGGTATTCTAACATCTTTGGGTCTTTTCTTTTAAGTTGGTCTAGATTCCCTGGATAAAACTGTATATTTTTGGTTTCCAGCCTTCAATGAACTATGTGGAAAAATATGGATGGGTGTTTATTCAATATATAAACTTTCATTTAATTTCCCTAATTTAGTGTGGTATCCATACTCTTTTTTTTTTTTTTTTAAGATTTATTTTTATTTATTTAATTCCCCTCCCCTCCCCCGGTTGTCTGTTTTCTGTGTCTTTTTGCTGCGTCTTGTTTCTTTGTCCGCTTCTGTTGTCGTCAGCGGCACGGGAAGTGTGGGTGGCGCCATTCCTTGGCAGGCTGCTCCCTCCTTCGCGCTGGGCGGTTCTCCTTATGGGTGCACTCCTTGCGCGTGGGGCTCCCCTACGCGGGGGACACCCCTGTGTGGCACTGCACTCCTTGCGCGCATCAGCACTGCGCATGGGCCAGCTCCACACGGGTCAAGGAGGCCCGGGGCTTGAACCGTGGACCTCCCATGTGGTAGACGGACGCCCTAACCACTGGGCCAAAGTCCGTTTCCCGGTATCCATACTCTTAACTGGGATGATTTATGTCTTTTCTCTTTTTCTTTCTATCTTGTTCTCTTATTAGACCTGCCCAAGTATATCTTATTTATTGTTCTTTTTAAACAATCAGGTTTTGGATTTTTTGATTTTTTTTTTTTTTTAAAGAGAGTAAGGCCAGGTTAGATTTAATAGATTATATTAAATAGATAGTATAGCAACAAACATTTATAAATGTAAATAATAATTCTAATATAATAGGATTAATTATAACATAATTCTTGTTTTTATATTACAGCCCTAACTATTGGACATTATAATCTCTAAGAATGAAGGTGCATTTGGTTTATAAATTGCTAATTTTTAAAAAAAGATTTATTTCTCTCCCCTTCCCCCACCCCCCACCCCAGTTGTCTGTTCTCTGTGTCTATTTGCTGTGTCTTCTTTGTCAGCTTCTGTTGTTGTTGCTGCATCTTCTTTGTCTGCTTCTGTTGTCAGCGGCTCAGGAATCTGTGTTTCTTTTGTTGCGTCATCTTGTAGTGTCAGCTCTCCGTGTGTGCGGCACCATTCCTGGGCAGGCTGCACTTTTTTTCGTGCTGGGCGGCTCTCCTTAAGGGGCGCACTCCTTGCGCGTGGGACTCCCCTGCGCGTGGGACTCCCCTATGCGGGGGACACCCCTGTGTGACACAGCGCTCCTTGTGCGCATCAGCACTGCACATGGACCAGCTCCACATGGGTCAAGGAGGCCCGGGGTTTGAACCACAGACCTCCCATGTGGTAGACAGACGCCCTAACCACTGGGCCAAGTCCGCCACCATAAATTGCTAATTTTTAATATTTCTTCTTTTATGCTTTTTATGCTATTTTTTTCTGTTTTAGCTTCTTAAATTGAAAATTTAACTTACTTATTTTCAATGTTTTTTTTCCCCTGATAAAACAATTATTATTATTATTTTTTTAAATATTTATTTATTATTATTATTTTTTAATTACATTAAAAAAAATATATGAGGTCCCATTCAACCCCACCGCCCCCGCCCCCCACTCCCCCCACAGTAACACTCTCTCCCATCATCGTGATACATCCATTGCACCTGGTAAGTTCATCTCTGAGCATCACTGCACCCCATAGTCAATGGTCTACATCATAGCCCAGACTCTCTCACGTTCCATCCAGTGGGCCCTGGGGGGATCTACAGTGTCCCGTAATTGTCCGTGAAGCACTATCCAGGACAACTCCACGTCCCGAAAACGCCTCCACATCTCATCTCTTCCTCCCGTTCCCCACACCCAGCAGCCCCCATGGCTACCGTTCCCACACCCATTCCACATTTTCTCTGTGGACATTGGATTGGTTGTGTCCATTGCACACCTATGTCAAGTGAGGGCTTAGATTCCACATGGGTACTGGATGCACTCTTCCCGCTTCTAGTTGTAGACACTCTAGGCTCCATGTTGTGGTGGTTGACCTTCTTCAACTCCATGTTAGCTGAGTGGAGTAAGTCCAATAAGTCAAAGTGTAGGAGCTGAAGTCTGTTGAGGCTCTGGGCCTGGGTGTCATATTATCAGTCCAGAGATTCAAATCCCCTACATATATCTTAAACTCAGCACCAACTACAATTTCAATAAAGTAGCATGCAAGTCTTGTGAAAAGAGATCCCCTCTGAGTCCATTTCCATCACGCAGAAACACCAGCTCCAAAGAAGGGCCATCTGTCATGGCAGTGAACCCCTTCTGCCATGACCATAGAACCCGTGGGTCTCTTTATCCCTCAAAAGAACCAATACCTGGGGTTGTATCTACCTTATCTGTCTCTTAGACTCTGTTCAGTTGTACATAGGGGTATTCCTTCCGACAACCTCCAGACTCTTTTTTGGAGACTCACAGCCTTATAATCTCATTTCTTCTTTCCATTTCCCCCTTACATTAGGTCAAACTGCTTCCCGAAGTCATGTTATTATATGTAGACAGGTATATTCTGCTGTTCCGCATTGAATCTTTAATTCAAGGTCATTTTCTAGTTGCTTCTTCAGCTGGTATGTGGTAGTGATCCCTCGGTGCCAGGGAGGCTCATCCCTGGGTGTCGTGTCCCACGCTGGGGGGAATGCATCACATCTACACGCTGAGTTTGGCTGTGAGAGTGGCCACATTTGAGTAACATGAAGGCTGTCAGGAGGAAACCCCCAGGCACAATGCTACTCTAGGCCTTGTTCTTATTGCAGGTGCATAGGCTCAAAAGTGTAGCCATTAGTATCAAGAGCCCACTGTTGGGCCCTCCTTCCTTCCTGGTTCTTGCCGTTGCACCTGGAGGATTGCCGCTGCTCTCCCAGGGCCCACAACAGTGACCCCCCGGCCAGGAGCCCAGTACCCCCCCAGCTGTTGTTTTTAATTGTTTCCACTATGGGTATATATAGACATTACCATATACCCTGGGCATATGCCCTGTATAACTCCCTGTCAACCATATATATCCTGTCAATAACATCCCATATCAGTATTCCTCCGCTGCCATTGTTGAACCACTCTGTGATCCAAAACTTCCCGTAAAGTGAATCCCAACATAATGTCAGCTTCAGAAGACTCTTAGATCACCAAAATTCATATATACAATATACAGTATTTCCCCAGATCCACCATAAAACCTTTTCCCTTCCACAGCAATAATCTTTTAACTTATTCATATCATATTTCCTGAAACTGATGTACAGATTCCGAAACTATAGTTTTCAAACAAGGTAACATTTGTGCTTACTATGTGGTCCATACTTTAGGTTGTACAGTTTTCTAAATTTTTTAGTTATCCTATGTTTTGTCTTATGGTTTTCATTATTAGTCTGTCGTCCCCTATATGTTTTTGGTGTAATATTAGCTGTTTTATATTCATCCTCGTGTACTCTCACATAACTCCTCTTTTGCCCCCTTATTTACCTTTGTTCCATCCATTGCATGTCCATTTTCCCCTCCCCTTAGGGCCCACAACGCCTGCCAATCTAATGCCCTGGGAGCCGTCCTTTCTCACGAGAGATACAGTTCTCTCTATTCGACGGCATTAGTCTTCCCCAGGATATGGGTCCACCCCACCCAATGGTAGAACCCACCTTGGCAAAATGAGCCTTCAGCTATTCCCTCCGGAGTCCGTCCCGCATCAGACCATACCCCCTGAGCGTCCTAACCAGGTGACCCTCCTACTTATACTTTGATACGTTTTACTCAACATTTAGTTCTCAACGAACTTCTGGCACTCTCCCATGTTTGTATGTTGCCCCTCCCTCCCACCTATTTCTTGGACCATATTACCTCTCTTCCCATCCCCAGCCCCCCTCACACCCAGAAAACCCCACCCGAAGGTAACCCCTTGCCCCCATTTTGTCCCTTCTTTGTGCTCATACTTACCCCCAGCTCATCACAGATTCCACCCCTACAGACATTAACTCACATCCTTCCTCCACCCCCCGATTTCCTGTAAGCCACTTTTCCAGACTCTAGCTCTCTGAGGCAGTTAACTTATTTCATATCATTGAGGTCATATAGTATTTGTCCTTCAATGCCTGGGTTGCTTCACTTAACATAAGATTCTCAAGGTTCATCCATGTTATCACGTGCGATTGTAGTGTATTGGTTCTTACAGCTGAGTAGTATTCCATTGTGTGTATATACCACATTTTATTGATCCACTCATCTGTTGATGGACTTTTGGATTGATTCCAACTTTTGGCGATGGTGAACAATGCTGCTATGAACATTGGTGTACATATATCGGTTTGTGTCCTTGTTTTCAGATCTGATGGGTATATACCCAGCAGTGGTATTGCTGGGTCATATGGCAAATCTATGGATAATTTTTTGAGAAACTGCCAAACTGTCCTCCAGAATGGTTGGATCCTTCTGCATTCCCACCAGCAATGGATGAGTGTTCCCCTTTCTTCACATCCTCTCCAGCATTTGTATTCTACTGTTTTTTTCATGGCTGCCAATCTTATGGGAGTAAGATGGTATCTCATTGTAGTTTTGATTTGCATTTCCCTGATAGCTAGGGATTTGGAGCATTTTTTCATGTGCTTTTTAGCCATTTGTATTTCTTCTTTGGAGAAGTGTCTGTTTAAATCTTTTTCCCATTTTTTAAATGGGTTGTTTATCTTTTTGTTTTCGAGATATATGAGTTCTTTATATATGCAAGTTATAAGTCTCTTATCAGATATATGGTTGCCAAATATTTTCTCCCATTGTGTGGGTTCCCTTTTTACTTTCTTGACAAACTCCTTTGAGGTGCAGAAGGCTTTAATTTTGAGGTAGTCCCATTTATCTATTTGTTCTTTTGCTGCTCGTGCTTTTGGTGTGATATTCATGAAGCCATTTCCTATTACAAGGTCCTGTAGATGTTTCCCTACACTGCTTTCTAAGGTCTTTATGGTCTTGGCTCTTATATTTAGGTCTTTGATCCATCTAGAGTTGATCTTTGTATAAGGTGTGAGATGGTAATCCTCTTTCATTCTTCTACATATGGCTATCCAGTTCTCCAGGCACCATTTGTTGAATAGGCCATTCTCTCCCAGTTGTGAGGGTTTGGTGGCTTTATCGAATATTATATGGCTATATACATGAGGTTCTATATCTGAACTTTCAATTCGATTCCATTGGTCTGTGTGTCTCTCCTTATGCCAGTACCATGCTGTTTTCACTACTGTAGCTTTGTAGTATGTTTTGAAGTCAGGAAGTGTGATTCCTCCTATTTCGTTTTTCTTTTTCAATATGTCTTTGGCTATTCGGGGCCTCTTTTTATTCCAAATAAATTTCATAGTTAGTTTTTCTAGTTCCTTAAAGAAGGCTGTGTTGATTTTTATTGGGATTGCATTGAATGTGTAGATCAGTTTTGGTAGGATAGACATCTTAATAATATTCAGTCTTCCTATCCATGAACAGGGAATATTCTTCCATTTATTTAGGTCTTCTTTGATTTCCTTGAACAATCTTGTATAGTTCTCGATGTATAAGTTTTTTACCTCTTTAGTTAAATTTATTCCTAAGTATTTGATTTTTTTATTTACTATTGTGAATGGTATTTGTTTCTTGATTTCCTCCTGATCTTGCTCATTATTGGTGTATAGAAATGCTACTGATTTTTGCGCATTGATCTTATAACCTGCGACTTTGCTAAACTCATTTATGAGTTCTAGGAGCTTTGTTGAAGATCTCTCAGGGTTTTCTATATATAGGATCATGTCATCTGCAAATAATGAAATTTTGACTTCTTCCCTTCCAATTTGAATGCTTTTTATATCTGGTTCTTGTCTCAGTGCTCGAGCCAGTACTTCCAAGACAATGTTAAATAGGAGCGGAGACAATGGGCATCCTTGTCTTGTTCCTGATTTTAGAGGGAAGGATTTCAGGACTTCGCCATTGTAAACAATGTTGGCTTTAGGTTTTTCATATATACTCTTTATCATGTTCAAAAAGTTTCCTTGTATTCCGATCTTTTGGAGTGTTTTTATCAGGAAGGGGTGCTGTATTTTGTCAAATGCCTTTTCTGCATCTATAGATATAATCATGTGGTTTTTTTCTCTCAATCTGTTTATATGGTGTATTACATTGATTGATTTTCTTATGTTGAACCATCCTTGCATACCTGGGATAAATCCCACTTGGTCATGGTGTATAATTTGTTTAATGTGTTGTTGAATACGATTAGCAAGTATTTTGTTAAGTATTTTTGTGTCTAGGTTCATTAGAGAAATTGGTCTGTAATTTTCGTTTCTTGTGGTGTCTTTGTTTGGCTTTGGTACTAGGGTAATGTTGGCATCATAGAAGGAATTAGGCAGTGTTCCTTCTGTTTTGATTTTTTGGAATAGTTTCAACAGGATTGGTGTTAGTTCTTTCCGGAATGTTTTGTAGAATTCACCTGTGAAGCCGTCTGGCCCTGGGCTCTTCTTAGTTGGGAGATTTTTAATGACTGATTCTATCTCTTTGCTTGTGATTGGTTTGTTAAGATCATCAATTTCTTCTTTCGTCAGTATGGGCTGCTTATGTATTTCTAGGAATTTGTCCATTTCCTCTAAATTGTCATTTTTGTTGGAATATAGTTTTTCAAAGTATCCTCTTATGATATTCTTTATTTCTGTGGGGTCAGTGGTGATATCACCTTTCTCATTTCTTATTTTGTGTATTTGCATCTTTTCTCTTTTTTTCTTTGTTAGTCTCGCTAAAGGTTTGTCAATTTTGTTGATCTTCTCAAAAAACCAGCTCTTGGTCTTGTTTATTTTTTCAAGTGCTTTCTTATTTTCTATTTCATTTAGTTCTGCTCTTATCTTTGTTATTTCCTTCCTTCTTCTTCCTGTTGGGTTACTTTGTTGTTGTTTTTCTAATTCCTTCAAATGTGCAGTTAATTCTTCAATTTCTGCTCTTTCTTCTTTTTTGATATATGAATTTATGGCTATAAATTTCCCTCTCAGTACCGCTTTTGCTGCATCCCATAAATTTTGGTATGTTGTGTTATCATTATCATTTGTTTCAAGGTAGTCATTGATTTCTTTTGAGATTTCCTCTTTGACCCACTGTTTTTCTAAGAGTGTGCTGTTTAATTTCCAAATTGTCGTGTGAAGTCTGGGTCTCTGTCCCTTGCAAATTTCCAGCTTGACTCCACTGTGGTCAGAGATATTGTTTTGTATGATTTCGATCTTTCTGAATTCATTAAGCCTTTCTTTGTGGCGTAGCATATGGTCAATCTTGGAGAATGTTCCATGTGCGCTTGAGAAAAATGTATATCCTGCTGTGTTTGGGTGTAATGATCTATATATGTCTATTAGATCCAGCTCTTCTAATATACTGTTCAAATGTTTTGTTTCTTTAGTGATTCTCTTTTGAGATGTTCTGTCCAGAGTTGATAGTGGTGTATTAAAATCCCCCACTATAATTGTAGATGCATCTATTCTTTCACTTAGTTTTTCCAGCGTTTGCCTCACATATTTAGAGGCGCCCTTGTTAGGAGCATAAATATTTATGATTGTTCGATCTTCTTGACAAATTGTCCCTTTCACTAAAATATAGTATCCTTCTTTGTCTCTCACAATTGTTTCACATTTAAAGTCTATTTTGTCTGATATTAATATAGCTACTCCTGCCTTTTTTTGGTTGTTGTTTGCTTGTATGATTGTTTTCCAGCCATTCACTTTCAACCTCCATGAGTCTCTGGGTCTAAGGTGTGTCTCTTGTAGGCAGCATATAGATGGGTCGTATTTCCTTATCCAGTGTCCCAGTCTGAATCTTTTGATAGGTGAGTTTAATCCGTTGACATTCAGTGTTATTACGTTTAGAGAGTTATTTATGGTAGCCATATTTTGGTTGGATTTGTGTTTGTTATATTTTGTTTGTATTATTTTATTTTCCCCTTCTATTTTTGTCTTTCTTGTTGCTTTTACACTCTCCTCCATCTCTGACTGTCCTGTTTTTTCCTTTCTTCCTGCAGAATTCCCTTAAGAATTTCTTGAAGGGGAGGTTTCTTGTTGATATACTCTTTCAGTTTCTGTTTATCTGTGAATATTTTGAACTCTCCATCATTTTTGAATGCTAGTTTAGCTGGATAGAGTATTCTTGGTTGGAGATTTTTTTCCTTTAGTACCTTGACTATATCATATCACTGCCTTCTTGCCTCCATCGTTTCAGATGAGAAATCAGCACTTAATCTTATGGAGTTTCCCTTGTATGTGATGGTTTTCTTTTCTCTTGCTGCTTTTAGAATTTTTTCTTTGTCTTGAGCATTGGATAATTTGACAAGTATATGTCTTGGGGTGGGCCTGTTGGGGTTTATGACCAGTGGAGTGCGCTGTGCTTCTTGGATATGTACATCTGTCTCTTTCAGTAGATTTGGGAAGTTTTCATTCATTATTTCCTGCAACACTCCTTCTGACCCCTTTCCCTTCTCTTCTCCTTCTGGAATGCCTATAATACGTATGTTTGAGCATTTTGCGTTATCATTCAGGTCCCTAAGTCCTATCTGGATTTTTTCTACCTTTTTATTGACCACTTCTACTATCTGTTTGATTTCCAATGCACTGTCTTCCACATCACTAATTCTCTGCTCTGCCTCTTCTAGTCTGCTGATATTTGCTGCAAGTGTATTTTTGATTTCTTGAATTGTGGTGTTCATTTCCATCATATCTGTTATTTTTTTGCGCATGTCTGCAATTTCCCCTCCAAGTGTTGTCTTCACGCTGTTAACCTCTTTCATTACTTCATCAAATTTGTTGGTGATAAATGTTCTGAGATCTTTCATTGCTTGTGCGAAGTCCTGCCCCCCTTCCTGATTTTCAGTTTGTTGATTGGATTCAGCCATGTTTTCCTGATTACTGGTTTGGTTTGTAGATTTTTGTTGCTGTCTTGTCAACATTTTTTCTTGACGGGTTTAATCAGTTCCTTAGCTTCTTTGTCTAGTCTTGGAGATTAATTAGCTGTTGTTTTTGCGTAAGTGTTATATCTTCTCTTTGTCACTTTGTTCTTCTTATTCCAATTTCTTATTGCTAGTTAAGCTCACTTTAAAGGAAAGTATTAGTGCTGGGGAAAGTCAATTGTGTAAGGAAGGAAAAAGTGTGAAGTAGTATTGGTGATATATGTTTACAAAGCAACAATATGAGTTCTGGGAGGATGGAGGTTAGATCATGTAAATTGTGTAGAGTTATAGTAGTAGGGAAGTACCTATAATGAGGTAGACGACTGAATATGGGAGGAATGTGGTACGTACTAAGAGGCTATTGTTTTCGTGAGAGAGGGAAAGAGAAAAGAAAGGTAATAGTTTCAGGGACGAATACCAGATGGAAACCTAAACAAAGGTATTAGAAATTAAGAGTTAGACACTTTGTGGATCAAAGAAAGGGAGATGGAATATAGGAGAGATAGCAGATGGTGGAGGATATCAAGTTGTAGGGGAAAGGGGATAGTGTAGATAGGCTAAATCTATTCACAGAGAAATGAGGCAGTGGAGGGTGAGGAAACCCAGCAAATGTGAGGTATTTCCTGTAGGACCTATTGTATTGTTAAGGTAAAATAGTATAAGAAGAATATTGGGGACAAGAAAGAGAGGATTGAAAAAAAAAAAAAAAGAACAACAAGAACAACAACAACAGAAAATTAAAAAAAAACAAAAAAAACCCACCAAAGAACAGAAACCCCGCCGCCAGGCTCGGCTGGGCTCAGCTGGGCTCCGGTCCCCCACCCGCCGCCCGCCGCGGCTCGGCTGGGCTCGGCTGGGCTCGGCTGGGCTCGGCCAGGCTCGGGTCCCCCGCCTGCCGCCCGCTGCGGCTCGGCTGGGCTCGGCTTCCCCTCCCGCTGCGGCTCGGCTGGGCTCGGCTGGGCTCGGCTTTCCTGCCTGCCGCCCGGCGCGGCGCAGCGCGGCTCGGCTCTCCCGCTCGCTGCCTGGCGCAGCGCGGCTGGGCTCGGCCGAGCCCAGCTGGGCTCGGCACCCCCGCCGCCACGGCTCAGCTGGGCTCGGCCAGACTCGGCTTCCCCGCCCACCGCCCGCCGCTGCGGCGCAGCGCGGCTCGGCTCTCCCGCCCGCCGCCCGCCGCGGTGCTAGCTGCCTCGGCTCCGCCTACCCAAGGAGGGAGTCCTCCACACGTAGCTGGGATCTCCGTGTATATTTCACAGATGGATCCTCTCTGTTACCTTCCCTCCAAATCGATGTCCAGACACCTCCAGACCAGGAAAAATCCCGAAACAGCCGGTCCCAAAGAGTCTCCGACGCCTCCCAGCCGATTCCCCCCAGGAGCTAGTAACCGGGAAGTTCACTCAGCCGCCATCTTGCCTCCCCCTCCTGAAAAGTCCCAAATTGTATCTTATAGACCAGTCCTTTCCGTTACCTTCCCACCAAATCGATGTCCAGACACTTCCTGCCCTGAAAAAATCCTGAAAAAGCCTGGTCCCGGAGAACCTCCAGCGGTGCCCAGCTGCCTCTTCCCAGGAGAGACGGCAAGGCAAGCTCACTCAGCCACCATCTTGCCGGAAGTCCTTGATAAAACAATTATGAGTGTATATTATTCTCTGTGGTTTCTGCTTTGACTGAACCATAAATGGTGTTATCATTAATGTTCATTTTGCAATAGTTTGTAATTTCTAATTGGAATTCATTTTGACTCATTAGTTATATATATATAATCATACAGAAAACTATTTTAGTAATTCTTCTTAGAAGAACTACTTTGGGGTATCCTTTTATTAATTTTAAATTTTATTGCATTATGGTTAGTGTCATATTCTGTATTATTTCTGTTTCTTGAAAATTATTGATATTTTGTGTCCTAATACAAGGTTATTATTTTTGAATGTCCACATATGTTCAAAAGAATGTATGTTATTTTTAGTTTGCTACAAATTGATCTCTCTCTATTTCTTTCTATCTAAATAAATATACCTTATCTCTAATTCTCTTGCTCTGTCTAGAGAGGTAAACTTGTTATAGATAAAAATAGATATATAAATTATAACTAAATAGATATAGAGTTAATTGTCTTAGACAAATCATTTCCATCCTTACTTATATTTTACCTATTTATCTGTTTATTTGTAAAAGAGGGGTGTGACCGTCTCTCTCTAGGACTGTGGACTTGACAATCTCCCCCTTCAGTTCTACTGCATTTTGAGTCATACATCTCAAAGCATAAAAATCTTGACTGTCTGCCTTCCTGATATATATCCTTCTGTTATTCAATCTTTCCATGTTGTTTAGGTGCAGTTGGATGTCATTTACTGTTCTTTATCAGCTTTGTTATTTCTGCTTAGAATTGCCACATATCTGTTTACTTTAGTGGAACAAAAAGTGCTACCTCTCAGTGCTGTCAGTTTTACTAAAGACAGTCCTGAAAACACAGCAGCTTTTAATAAGTCTTATTTACTCAAAACATACAGATTCTTTTTATAAGAATTTTGTGTTCCTCTGAGAACTGATAAAGTTCTTTCAGAATTGTACCTTGTGGTTGTATGGTGTAAAGTATACACACAGGTAAGAATTAATTCTGTTACAACAAAATAGGTCTGGTTACTTGTTTTTTCCATATTGAAAAATAAAATATTGAATATTATAGTCAAGTGTGATTGATATCATCCAAACATATTCCCAAAGTACTCCTGGGATGGACTCTCTACTCTAAACATTTGAAGACAACAAAATAAAAGGAATATATGTAATCTGTTAAATAGTCAATTTAAGTGGGATTTTATACCATAAACTAAATCATGTAATGTGGGATTCTAATGTGAATTTACAACTGGTATCCAATTATGAGAGTTTTCCTTATTCTATCTGGCCTAGATTTCTTTTCTTACATAATTTATGTTCTGATTATTCTCTTCCATGTAGGGATGAAGCTTAATTTGCATAAAATTTTTGAGTGCTTTGGGATAGCATTCTGGTAAAAAAAAGTTTTCTTTAAAACAGTGTAGGGCTGTAAACAGTGCCTCAAGCAGGGATGCCCCTGCTGGCTCTAGAGACATCTGGACAATAGGCAGGGCAGACAATCCCAGGAAATTGGCACCATGTCAGTGGGCTTTATCTTGTAATATATGATAACCCTAATGGAGCAGAGATCGACTCATTTATAATATTCCTACATATGTTCTTCTGCTTTTTTTATTGAACCTATAATTAACACTATACCCATTAAATATATGTCCCAGAGACAAATCTTCAGGCTGTTCACATGCTGGGTGAGCCCTGAATCCCAGCAGAGATACAGCCAACACCCACTCACCAGTTCATTGGACTTACCCAGAACAACTAACAAAAGGATGATGATGGTCAACACCCCATCCTAAAATACAGAGAGTATCTACAACTGCAAGCAAGACAGTTCCATCCACCCCAAGGGATCTAAGCTCTCAATCAGAAGCAGAGTGGGCATCACCATCCTCAAATCCTCAAGACTGAGGAATGAACAAGCTTAAGGGGGGAATACAACTATGGACTAAAGCAGACTTCTTATTATTCTAGTAATGGAAGAACTTGTAATATTGATATAAAGGCGGCGGTCACTAGAGAGTCTGAGGGGAGAGAGAGGGAAGAATCGGTATAACATGGGGCATTCTTGGAACATTGGAATTATTCTGCATAATATTGTAATGACCGATACAGGCCATTATACATTTTGTCAAAACCTATAAAATTGTGTGGTGCAAAGCATAAACCATAATGTAAACTATAGACCATGGTTAGTAGCAATGTTTCAATATGTGTTCATCAATAGTAACAAATGTACCACATTAATTAAAGATGTTAATGTGGGAAAGTGTAGGTGGGGGGTTTGGGATATATAAGAATTCTTATATTTTTGATATAACATTTGGCAATCTAATGCTTCTTTAAAAACGAAGAAAAAAAAAACAGTGAAAAAAAAAACATCAACCCCAAAACCAACCAAACAGAAAACCCCCAAAATAGTGTAGGGCAGGGCTCTTAACCAGAGGTCCTCTGACCAAAAGATTTCAGGGGGTCCGGGAGCTTGAATTTTTAAAAAATCAGCTTATTATCCTTATTTTCTCTGACTTCTAACTGAAACGTAGAATTTCCTTCACTTATGAATTTGTAGGCAATAAATAAATTACAGTAGTATTCATTTCACCTGATTGGCAAAGGAGTCTGTGGAGCCAAAAAGTTAAGACCCTCCTAGTATAGGGGATGTTGAGGACAATAGGATTCAAACAAAGAGGATAAGAAGTCTACATAAATTCTAGGTGAAACAAGAAGAGAATGAAGAGGTGAGAATAGAAATGTATGATGGATGCTCCGTCTTGGGATATCAATTGGGTCCAGCAAAGGGACTTTTGAGCATGATACACTCTAGGATTTAGTTACGTGCCTTTGGCTCAGCTGAGTACCTTCTTGTCTGGTTTTCTAGATGTCTGAAGTGCACTGATGCCCATCAGTGTTAAAAGGCAGGAAAGAAAACAACAATGATGTGAGCTGTCTTGCAAGAAAACTAATAAAACTGGTTATTGGCCCAGAGTAAAATGCCATATTGCTATCCCAAGTCCATGTTCCTTCCAGCTGGTGTGCTCTGTGAGCAATGAGTCTATTTGTGTTTGCCTGCCTGTCTTTGTTCTTTTTCTCCTCTCTTCTTCCCTCCTCCCTCTTTCTGTATTTCTCTCTTTCATACTGAACGTTTGTACTTGCATTATCTCTTTCTATATGACTTGACTTCACCTTCCACCTGAACCTCATCTTTCTTAATGCCCTATTAGTTGAAAATAAGATATATGTATATGTAAAAATATAAATTCGTACCAGAGGACAAATTCCTTGGTAGTTTGAAAGGATAAATTCATTAATGTTTTTAAAATTTTTTTCTCCAGCCTGATTTATTTTGTTATCCTGGGCTCATGCTACCATTTATACCTGCACTAGGGGGCACTGGTGAGTTATAAATGCCATCGATAGTTTGCCTGGGTTATATTAGTGCTGAACTTGCAACTCCTTTCATTTATGTCAATATTTCACCTTCTGCACTAACAGTAGGATATGAAAAAGACATATGGATTTGCTTCCAGTGCAGAAAAAATAATGAAGACTTAAACAATCCTTGTTGAAATTTGGGGATAGAAAAATGCTTATTTGTGAAGGAGTACTGAATTTTTTTTTCTTTAGGCATTTTTGGTTATAAAGTCACATTAGTGATACAGCCAATATACAAAGCACAGTTGTAGCAACCAGAGAAAGAAACAGGATATGACCCCCTTTGTAAGATGCTCATAATAATTCCAACAAGGCAGGGGAAATCTTCATTCATCTGCAGTTTATTCAGAATGCTCTTCTCTTTTTCTTTCTTTCTTCTTCTTCTTTTTTTGGAATGGATTTAACTGTTGCTTGAAAGTTACAGGAACATCAGCTCAGCCTCATAGCTAGAAATAACCTCTTCACAAAACAAGTTCACCCCAGATCAGTTGTGTATCCCCCTGCACCCTCCTCCCCCTCCCCTGCATTGCCCAGCCCTCTGACTGAGTCGTGATGGAACAGCATCTCTTTTTGTTCTAAGTAATTCATGTTCTAAGTTCTTTCTGCTATTTCTCTCAAGTGTGGTGCCTGCTCTAATGGGGATTTCTTTTTCCTTTTAAAACAGGTACTGGAAAGTAAACCTGACAACCCAAATCCATTCAACAGAGCATTAATTAGAAGATTTGGGTAGAATAAGCCACAAATATTTGACCAATATCAAGATACACCATTGCATAATTGTAAAAAATTCATTAGGATTATTTGAGTTTTCTTGTTGGTAAAGCTCAGATAGTTGTCTGAGTGTATAAACTATTTTCTTTTTTTTTTCTTTTTAATTCATTTTTTTTTTTAAAGATTTTTAAGAATTTTATGTCTCTCCTCCCTCCTCCACCTTCCCCCCACCCCCACCCCAGTTGTCTGTTCTCTGTGTCCATTGGCAGCGTGTTCTCCTTTTTGTCTGCTTCTGTTGTCAGCGGCACAGGAATCTGTGTTTTTTTTCTTTTCTTTTTTTTTGTTGCGCCATCTTGCTGTGTCAGCTCTCCATGTGTGCAGCGCCATTCCTGGGCAGGCTGAACTTTCGCGTTGGGCGGCTCTCCTTACGGGGCACACTCCTTGCGCATGGGGCTCCCCTACATGGGGGACACCCCTGCATGGCAGGGCACTCCTTGCGCGCATCAGCACTGCACATGGGCCAGCTCCACACGGGTTGAGGAGGCCCGGGTTTGAACCGCGGACCTCCCATGTGGTAGGCAGACACCCTAACCACTGGGCCAAGTCCACTTCCCTAAACTATTTTCAATCTTACTCAAACTGAACCTCAGAATTGCTTATATATATATTTTTGACCTTTTATGTTAACAAATCGTTTGTTTTTCTACATACACTTGATAAAATCATGTCAGTTTAAAATATTTTAGGAATGCTGTGCCATCATAAATTTCCATTAAAAAGTACTTATTAAAAACACACATTTGTTTATGTAGTCTCTCTGCACAACTAATTATTTGTGATTCTTTTTCACCTAAAGTCCAGTCTCCACCGAGGCACTGGATACAGCTGGGTTTGCAGCCCAGCCCCGTGGCTTACTGGTCCTACGTCCTCTTGGGCAACTCATTTGATTCTCTGAGTTTCCGGTTGATGAGGATAATAATGCCTTCATCATAATGGTTTTGTAAGGATTAAATGATGCACTAATATGAAGTGGCCAAGCTGGCAACACAGTCAATGGAATCTAGTGTGCTCTCTTTCGCACCCACTTAAGCAATGATGCAATGGGCAGAAATAGTAAGAACTCAAATTGTCACATTATTGAGTACGCCCACCCCACCCTGAAAAAGTCTCACAAAGGCAAAGAAAGTACTAAAAATGATGGCATCATAGGAAAGCATTTCTACTGTCAAAAACCTACAATAAACTTGAGCTATTTATAATATTTTGCTATGGGCCTCCTGTACTCCTGAAATGTCTTAATCCCAGTTTTACAGTTAAAAAGCTTGATGGGAATGACTTTGGATCAAAGAAATGAATAACACATCAAATACAGAAGAGAAGCCTGCATTTCTGTAGTGTCTCAGATTCATGCTTAGAATATGTGATTTAAAAAAATATATGTTAAGAACAAATTTTGTAAAGGTAATAGGGCTCAAAGTCTAAGAGGTACAAATGGATATAAAGGGAAGGTTCCCCTTCTTTCTCTTGTACTCCATTCTTCATTGTCCTTTTGGGAGACAGCCTCTGCTACGTTCTGGAGTATCTTCCCACTTAGTGGATAGACAGAGAGACAGACAGATACAAATAGAAATAGGCATAATCTTTTTACAAATGTGGGAATATATCTTTAGAGTAAATTACTAGGAAATTTTCACTGGGTTGAAGGCTTTGTGCATGTATAATTTGTATATGTATTGTTAAACTGCCTTATGTAGAATATGCGTGTGTATGTGTATATATACATAAGCACATATATTCCTATCAATAGTGCCTATATCCTCAGCAGCACTGTTTATTGATTTTTGATCATTCATGATTTGGTAGCTGAAATTGTATTCAGTGTAGTTTCAAGGAGTACTTCTGTTATGAGTGATATTAATAATGTTTTAAGAGCCGTTTTCTTTTTTTTTCCTTCTGTGAACTGGTTTTTCATGTTCTTTACTCAATTTTTTCCTCCCCTGAGATGGCTCCCTCATCTGTTTGCTCATTGTTTGTGCTCATTATCTGCTTGTTGTTTTTGTTCGTTGTTTGCTCATTGTCTGTTTTTTGTTTTTTCTTTAAGAGGCACTAGGAACCGAAACCAGGACTACCCATGTGGGAGGCATGCACTCAACTGCTTAAGCCACATCTGTTCTCTGCTTTTTATTTTTTTCTTGTCATTGTCTGCTTGTTGTCTTGCTTGATGTTTTTGCTTGTCTGCTTGTTTTTTTCTCATTTTCTGCTCATGGTTTTTGCTTGTTATCTGCTTGTGGTTTTTCCTTGATGTCCGCTTGTTGTTTTTTGCTCATTGTCTGCTTGTTGTGTGTTTTTTATTTTTTCATTAGGAGGCACTAGAAACTGAACCCAGAACCTCCCATGTGGGAGGTGGGCACTCAACTGCTTCAACCACATCTGCTCCCTGCTTGTTTGTTTTCTTTTGCTCATTGTCTGCTTGTTGTCTTGCTTGATGCTTTTGCTCATCTGCTCATCGTTTTTTTCTCATTTTCTGCTTGGTTCTGCTTGTTATCTGCTTGTTGTTTTTGCTCAATGTCTTCTTGTTATCTGCTTGTTGTTTGTCTTTTTTAGGAGGCACCGGAAACTGAACCTGGGACCTCCCATGTGGGGGGTGGGAGCTCATCTGCTTGAGTGACATCTGCTCTCCTTTACTCATTTTTAAATGGACTGTAATTCTTTTTTTTTTTTTAAAAGATTTATTTATTTATTTAATTTCCCCCTCTCCCCTGGTTATCTGTTCTCTGTGTCTATTTGCTGCGTCTTGTTTCTTTGTCCGCTTCTGTTGTCGTGAGTGGTGTGGAAAGTGTGGGCGGCGCCATTCCTGGGCAGGCTGCACTTTCTTTCGCGCTGGGCGGCTCTCCTTACGGGGCGCACTCCTTGAGCATGGGGCTCCCCTACACGGGGGACACCCCTGCGTGGCAGGGCACTCCTTGTGCACATCAGCACTGCGCATGGGCCAGCTCCACATGAGTCAAGGAGGCCCGGGGTTTGAAGCGCGGACCTCCCATGTGGTAGACGGATGCCCTAACCACTGGGCCAAGTCCGTTTCCCCGTAATTATTTTTCTTACTGGTATTTAAAAACATATTGGGGGGAAAGGATATAGCTCAAGCAGTTGAACACCTGCCTCCCACATGGGAGGTCCTGGGTTTGGTTCCTGGGGCCTTCTAAGGAAGAGAAACAATGAGCAATAAAAAACAACAAGCAGATAACAAGCAAAAATGACTAGCAGACAATTAGAAAAAACAAAAATGAGTAGACAATGAGTAAAAACAATGAAAAAGACAACAAGCAAATAATGAGCAGACAGTGGAAAAAAAGAAACAAGCAGGGAGCAGATGTGGTTCAAGCAGTTGAGTGCCCACCTCTCACATGGGAGGTCCTGGGTTCAGTTCCCAGTGCCTTCTAATGAAAACAAAACAAAACAAAATAAGCAGACAGCCATCAGACATCAAGCAAAAAAACCCATAAGCAAAAACAGTGAGCAAATAGACGAGAGAACCATCTTGGGGGGGATAATATATACATATATATTAGGAAAATAAGACTTTTGTTTATAATCTCAGCTGTTGTTTTTTTTTTTTTTCTTTCTTTCCAGTTTTCTATTTGTCTTTTGACTTTGCTTATGGTGATTTTTAATATACAGACATTTTTAAGTTTTTCATAATCAAATCACTCCAAGATTCTAAAAACACAGACTTTGCTGTATACTGAATTTCTATGTGTTTTTTTTTTGTTGATGTATTTAGTGTTTAGAACAATGCATTTCAAAGGCATTTTCCCTTCTTTTCTTTTGGAATTATTTTTATCTCTAATGAAATAGAGAATATTTCCAAAAGTGTTGGGGAGACAAGTATAGATTTTAGAAATGGATTGTATTAAAGTACACATGTTATCTAAGACTAGAGCTCATTTGATACCCTTAGATGACTCGATTAATGAACAGAGATGGATGTTTTTTAATTAGTACATTAATTGTATGCCTCTAAATGAATGCTTCTAATGAGCTCAAACCTTGTCTGTGTCTTAACTGGTTCTTTTAAGGCAATTTTAGTTTAGGGGTAAGCTCTGCGAGGGCCCCTGCTACTGGCTTTAGGAATATCCTCTTTGCATGTCCAATTACGTTTTAGCATTCCTGGGCATATTTGTTATAGATGGTGGGCTATCTTGATGTATCCATTAGCACAAAATTACTCTCTTAATATAAAGCTAATGAAATGTTTTATTAACAACTTTGTTATATTGATATGCGTGTGTTTGCATATAGAGGAAAAAAGTTACACATATACACATACACGCATACATACATGCACATACTTTTTCCCTAAAAGGACAATGATGAACTTCATCAGATCAGTTCCAAAATGTTTCTCCTAACCATAGAGTCCAAACTGATGAAGTATATCTCTATTACTTGCAGAGCTTCCAACCATCATTTCCTGTATCCGTAAATGTTTAAACGGTATCACTGGGTGAAATTTTGGTTTCTGAAATTGTAGAATTGTAGAAATATGCTTGAAAACTGTTGGCATAATTGTAAAAAATGTCTCAGTGATTAAAAATCATTGGAGAAGGGCAGGTGCTGGTTCTCTTTACTGGTTTTTTTTCAGCTCCTCTCAGTTGTATTACTAACTGGCTACCTACAGTTTTATTCAACAGTTGTAACTTAAGACTGTCAGGGCTGATTTCTTTGAGTGAAGGCTGCTCGACTGGTCTTTTTCCAATAGTCCATTTTTTTTAGTTAAGCAGACAAAGATTCCTTTTGAAACATGTAGTCTGAAAGCCAAACACTGGACCCATTGTCTCTGAGACAATGGTAAGTGCCACATGCAGTGGTTAGAAACAGTGACCATTTTGCTTGTATTCAAGAACCATAGAAGTATTACACATCTAGAAAAGGGCTGCACAGCTGAGTTTTCAATAATCCTACAACTGCATAGATGCGTATAATTTAAGGCTGTGTTGTGTCCAGTGTCGTGCCTTGACTGGTATATGCTGCTCATGGATCGGACTGGAACTGCTCATGGGGAATTATTTATTGTTTATATTAATAGAACTCAACTGATACTAATAGAAACAGTGAAAGCAGAAAGGATTCCTGTGTTCCTGTGCATGTTTAGTTTTGCATATGAGTATATAGAACTGGATTCTCTTCCACATATTCTAGATATAGTGTGGAGTTCAAAACTAGAGATTGTCTTGGGTTGGCTTCTCCAGAAGCAGGTCCCGAATCGAGGATGTGTGCAAATGATTTATTAGGGATGTGCTCCCAGGAGAAGCAGGTGGGGTTGCAGATCAGGGAACAGGAGGAAGCTAAGCAAGGGTATAATTTAAGGCAAGGTTCAGCCTCAGCCAGATTGCACAGGATTGCTTTGGAGAGTAAATTACAGCTAAGAATTTGTCCCAATTTGAGGTAAGATGGCTGGGCTTTCGTCAGTCATTGGCTAAAGGTCACCCACGGGGACCCAAATTCTCAGATACTTGCAGCTCCCTTGTGGGCAGGCAGAGTGGGTCTCTGGGCTGAGGGCAGATTTCTGATGGGAGTCAAAGGCGGGGGCCCCCGCGAGGGAAGCTCAGGGAAGCTGGGGTAGGGGTGGGGATGAAGAAATGACAGAAGGCGTTCCAGGGTGTCTGAGCTCAGTACCAACAGCTCTTTGCTGCAGGGATTATTTATTCATTCTGTTTAAATGCTTCCAATAATTTAAAAAAAAATATTTAGCAATTCTAACTCATTTTCTTTCTTTCTTTTCTAATGGGCAAATGGTTCTGATCTGATATTAACTCAGTCAAGGGCTATGCTCTGGGAAATATTACTCCTTAAGCACAGTTTTGTCTCTGGTGCTATGTATGTGTTTCTTCTGCCTGGAATCTCTTTTCCCAGGTAATGGCATAGCCTGCTCTCTTCCATCTTTCAGATCATTAAATGGCAACTTCTTAATGAATGATGTAACAACATCCCCACTTCTGGAGTGAGCATCTATCCCAGTTACTCCGATATCCTGGAATAATTATTAATGGTACCTGCTTTCGTTCGCAAACACGTTTTGGTTTGGATGATAAATTATACAGCTCACCCATCTTTATACCTTCCCTGCTTTATTTTCTCCTCAACACTTACTACTATTTAGCATGGACTGTATTTTACTTATCTGTGTTGTTTATTTTCTGTCTCCTTTCAGGATACATAGGTAACTCCAAAGAACCTAAACTTCATGAGGTCAGAAATTTGGTCTCTTTTGTTCACTGATGCATCCCTGGAATGTAAAAAAGGGCTTATTACATAGCAGTCTCTCAGGAACATTTGCATAATGAGTACATTTATGAATGAAATAAAAATTTAAAGCAGATTGTGGTGGTGTATAACAAAAAATTAAAGAAAATTTAAATAAAAATTTGAGGCAGGAGTATAGACTCCTGCTTATTCTGCCTCTACTTGACTTTTCTTGGGATATAATTGACATTTACTAGTAGCTTTTCACTACTCTTCAAATTATTATCATGTAGGTCTGTCAGGCTATTAGCTCCAGTATTTGGTTTTTAAAGCTGGGCAGCTGGGCCTGGTTGTGCAGGCTGATGAATGGTATCCCAGAGTCGTGTGCAGGGGCAGGGCACAGCCTTCACAACTGAGCTCGGATCTATTGGAAGTGGCCCTTCGCTGTGAAACCTGTTCTATGGGGTATTGGGTCAAGCGTTGTGACTCAAGAGCCACATTCATCTGGACCCATACTAAGGAAGAAGATCTGAAAAACGCTCGTTCTCAATGAAGATATGCCTGTTTCATAAACTCCCAGGTAGAGGATAACAAAAATAGGCTTTACATAGGTATCCCCCTGTGTATATCCAGGTGTACAGTGGGTGATGTTGGTGAAAGGAAACAGCAAGAAAGAAAAAAGTACAGCGCTGAAACTATTTAGTGAACAGTGGATGGAGAAATGAATGTTTACATGATGCCGAGGTCTTACCCCACAGATTGTTTTCTGATAAAAAGGAGAAAAATATGGTTTTGTCATAAAGGGATTTGATTGTTTCATCTTGACCTAATCTTTTTCTTTTTTTAAAAGATTTTTTCAGACTACTTTCGAACTGATTTAAAAATACATATATATTTTATTCCCCCCTCTGCCCTGTCTGGGAGATGGTTCCCTCATCTGTTTGCTCGCTGTTTTTGCTTGTTGTTTTTGCTCATTGTCTGCTCGTTGTCTGTCTGTTTTTTCTTTAGGAGGCACCAGGAACTGAACTCAGGACCTCCCGTGTAGGAGGTAGGTGCTCAAGTGTTTGAGTCACATCTGCTCCCCTTCACCTTGACCTAATCTTGTCGTCATTGACCAGATGTTGTGTGACTCTTGTACACAACATTCTCTTGAATTAATCTTGCCCCAAACTATTTAAGTAGAATCTGATCACACCTTTCCCTAACTTCAAGTTTGTAGCAATATTATTGTTTAATAGTCAGTGGTCCTTTGAAACATTGGGTTTACCCATGCTTTTACCATTTGTTTTGCTCATCATCCCCCCTTGTATCTCAGCTCTTCCACCTGAAATTATTTTCCTTCTATCTGGCCTTTATCCTTTAGCACTGTGCTGCACAGCGTGGTAGCCACTACCCTCTTGTGGCCATTTAACACCTGAACTATGACTAATCTGAATTGAGATTTTCTTTAAGTGTAAATTACACACTAGCTTTCAAGGAATTTAGTATAAATCATAAAATATCTCTATTTTTTTCTATTGATTACATGTTGAGATGAAAATATTTTGTATATGTTGGGTTAAACAGAGGATTATTAAAATTACTTTTTTTTAAAGTGTAATAGTCCAATGACATTTTCTCACAATCTGTAACAAATGATCTGCAACAATGCAATGTGTTGGTGGAGGGGTGTTATATGGGAATTCTGCACATTTGCATGATTGTTTTGTAAGTCCACAACTTCTCTAATAAATATACATAAAAATGTGCTCCTAGAATATTTAAAGTTACATATGTGGCTCACAATATATTTCTGTTGGTGAGCTGTGTGTCAGAATTTTCTTTGTGATGGTCTAATGGTTGCAAATTGTAAATTCTTGTTTTGTCTTAAAATATCCTTATTTTGCACTTGCTCTTGGTATCTTTCTTATTGGATATGAAAAGCTAGGTTGAATAATTTTCTCTCAACCCTTTGAGGATATTATTTCACTGTTTCTGGCTTCCATTTTTGCAGTAGAGACGTCAATTAATATTGTCATTCCTTTGGCAGTAATTTGTCTTTTCACTTTGGCTGCTATTTGAACAATTTTCTCCTGGTCTTTACTATTCTGACATTTGATTATGATATATTTAGGTATGGTTTTCTTTTTATTTATCCTACTTGGGATTCACTGGCTTTCCTGAAACCCGTAGATTGATTTCTTCTGTCCATTCTGGGAAGTTACCGATCATTGTCTTTTCATATATTACCTCTTTCACATTTTATTTCTCCCTTCCTTCTCAAACTCCAACTGGAGCTATGTTACTTTTATCTTCTATGTTTTAACATCTCTTCAAGTTTACCATCTTTTTGTCTCTTATGTGCGTACTAAACTAATTCTTCATAACTTTTTAACATTTTGCAGTTACCTTCTTCACCTTTGTTTAATTTTCTTTTTCAGTTCCTCAATGGAATTTAATTTTGATGATTTTAGTTTTTGCTACTAGGAGTACGACTGGGTTCTTTTGCAAATCTGCTTTTTTTTTTTCTAGTTTCTTGCTCTTTAATAGCATTTGAAACACTTCTTTTTACTTCTTTTAATGTTTTAAACCAACATGCATTTCCATATTCTATGTAAAATAATTACATATCTGAACTATTTGCAGATCTGGTTTTGCTGTTGGCTATTATTATAGGCTCTCCTTTATGATGCTGTCTTGTCTATTTTGTGATGTTTGACTCTGAGCTGCTCATATTCTTAGGAGCCTTTTTTTTTTTGGTGGGAATTCTTTGAGGCCTCTGTTGACCCTTTTTTTTAATTTTTAATTTTTTGGAAAGATTTGTTTTTATTTATTTCTCTCCACTTACCCCCCACCCCGCTCCAGTTGTCTGTTCTGTGTCCATTCACTGTGTGTTCTTCTGCGTTCGCTTCTATTCTTGTCAGTGGCACTGGGAACCTATGTCTCTTTTTGTTGCATCGTCTTGCTGCGTCAGCTCTTCATGTGTGCAGCCGCCACTCCTGGGCAGGCTGCATTTTCTTTTGTGCTGGGTGGCTCTCCTTATGGGGTGTACTCCTTACACGGGGACACCCCTGCGTGGCACGACACTCCTTGCGCACATCAGCATGGCGCGTGGGCCAGCTCCACACGGGTCAAGGAGGCCCTGGGTTTGAACTGTGGACCTCCCATGTGGTAGGCAGACGCCCTATTCATTGGGCCAAGTCTGCTTCCCTTAATTTTTTTTTTAGGAGGTGCTGGAGATTGAACCTGGGACCTTGTATATGCAAGGCAGGTGCTCAACCATTAAACTACATCCACTCGGCCAACAACTTTTTTTTTTTTTCAAAAGGGATATATATTTGCTGTTGCCAGGACCCTGGAGGTGCTGACAAGCCAGTGGGACACATTTAAACTAAATCTTCAGCTTTAGTTTTTTGAAATATCCATTTAATAAACATTTTAGATCTCTGTGAAGGTCAGTTTGTGGAATGAATTTTCATACCTTCTTCATTGAACTCCACGCTTTCAGAGAGGCAGTTTTCCCTGCAGTCCCCTTGGTGGGTTTCTGCTCATCTTACCCTGATGTATGTGTAGAACTTTGGGTGTGCATTTTTTCATTTGCACAGTCTTCCATGAGATTTCTCATCTTAGATGAGCTTTGCCTTCTTTCCAAAGCAATGAGTGAGCCTGTGAAAATGGAAGCTTGAAGTCAACTGGCTTCAGAAAAATGTCTCAAAACAAAGCCAGATTTAGTTCTCCATTTATCCCTTTAGGTTTTCCTGTTCTCATTCTGTTTTTGTTTTCTGAGGATTGTTTATTTTCTTATTTATTATTTAGAAATACGTTTTTAAAAAGGTATATTTTATTCAGCATTTTTAGTTGTTTTCATTGGAAGTGTCAGTCACGGTGCTTAGACCATCGAAACACCATCAATGGCAGCCTTGTTTTTCTTTAAGTATAAAACCGCGTTCAAAGAATAATTTTCAACACCTTCTTGCTCATAAAGAGGAATTTAGCTAGCTTTTGCATCCCTGTCTTTCTATGGTCTATTCCCATACACTTATTCCTAAGTAATTATCATATTTTTAATCAATGAAATTTTCCTTGTGATTTCTTTACTTTAAATAAATTTTAAGGTTATATTTTCAATCAAACATTTGGTTGTTTTCCATGTTAAATTGTTTTCTATGCTAACACCAGTGCCTTTATATTTTGATCTTTGGCTTCTTGAGTCCTCTTTCAACTTCTTTTTCCAGCTGTAGAGCGTAGTTCAGGACATTTTTATCAAGGGTACATTTGTATGGCAGTCTTGTTGTATCCTTGCATGACCAAGAAGGTCTTTTGGTTTTGTTTGTGAAAGTAAGGTTGACTAAGTTTAGAATTTTTCTTTCACTGTGTTTCTATTCCTCAAAATCCTACAGAGATGTCTTCATTTTCTTCTAGAAATTATACATGTGCTACTGAGGCACATTTGGACTTTTTTCTTTCTAGGTAAACTTTTCTTCTACTTACATCTTATAGTACTTTCCTTTACCCACATAATTAGCCATTTTATGGCTAGGCAGGGTTTCTATTTCAGTAATTTTCCCTGGAACATGGTGAACCTGTTTTTTTATAGACTCAGGACTCCTATTTTTTTTTTTTTTTAGTTCAGAACTTTTTTTTCTCTTTCTTTCCTTCTTTCATTCTCTTCCCTCCCTTTTCCCTTCCTGCCTCCCTCCCTTCCTAACTTCCTAACTTCCCAATATTGGTAACATCTTTCTTTGAAACATTGATGTTCTTAGGTTGGATATTTGCTTTCTGTTCTTAAAAATAGCTTTCATCCTATCATATTTTTAATCTTTGTCCTCTTATCCTCTCTGTGGAGAGATAGCTTCTAAGTTTCTCTTCAGTATCATTGGTCTGGTTTTATTCTGTGTTGCTTCTGCTCTTTACCTCCTCCAATGGAGAATTTAATTTTGTTTTGACATATTGGATTCTCTTGCAGTTTTTTTTTTCTTCTTACTTTAGCTAGGTTCTTGTGTTTCTTTAATCATTTAATCCTATTCCTTTTTAAAGCTTTGTTTTATAAAAGCCATTTTTTTTTTTTTTTTTTTTTTTTTAGGTACCGGGGACTGGGGGTTGAACCTGGAACCTCGTATGTGGGAAGCTAGTGCTCAACCACTGAGCCACATTGGCTTCCCTGAGTTGGATTCACTGTTTTGCTTATTGTTTTTGTTTTTTCTTCAGGAGGCACTGGGAACTGAACCTGGGACCTCCCATATGGGAGGGGAGTGCTCCATTGCTTGAGCCACATCTGCTCCCCATACCTTTGTGTATCCTTGGGAACACCAGACAAGTTACCAGAATTTTTTTCTAATTCTTCTAGAAATAATTTTCTTACTTTTTAGAGGTCTGTTTTTCCTCTGAGTTTTCATACCTTATGATTGACTCTCTTTTTTTGTTGACTCTCATTTCTTCATGGATTCCGCATTGATATATTTGTTTTCCATTTGTATTTGAATATGTAGACCTATTCAGGCATGTCAGGGTCTAAAAATCAGAGGAGAGGCTATCTGTATATGTGAAGTATTTAAAGAATTCAGATTCCATTTGGACAAGTGTTTTCAAATGTAGTCTATAGGTTCCTAGACTTCTGGAAGGGTATGTTCAGGCAGCCTCAGAGGTCAAGAGTAGCACAAGCCCATACCTGGGTTCTCCCACCACTGAAAACAGAGTGGTTTACTCTTACATACTTTATATAGCAAGTTTCTGCATTATAATTCATTTTAAGGAAGGGGCTATCTATTTAACACATTTCTGGAAATTACTGTTTTGAGTTATGAGTAATATACATAGGTTAAGTTAGTCACTTTTGGAAGCTCCATTAACTGTTGTAGGCTATTAGGAAGCTCCATTAACTGTTTTAGGACAAAGTATGAAAGCTGAAGAAAGTGGGATCCAAGTGAAAACAATGGTTTACTAGCTGCCTAAAAGGACATAAGGAAAGGGCTAATGAACTAAAAAGGAGAAATAAATGTAAATTACTTTAACAAAAATTTGCCAGCTACCATGAAGAAGTGCTTAACTAAAATGAAGTGTGATTTTCATCTGGACTCAAATAATGAGTGGGTCAGCTTAGGGACTGATATAAAGTTTTTTTTTTTTTTTTTTTGACTTTTACATGTATCATTTAATTTAAATTTCACAACTTATTGAGACAGATATGCCTATTTTACAGTTATTCATATTCATATTGAATATTATAGGATTACTAGGTTTTACTCTATGTCAACACTGCATTAAATATTTGTTTCCTCATTTAACACTCTACATAACTCCATAGAATGAGAACTATTATTAATCCTCTTTTACAGAGGAGGAAACTGAAGCATTAAAAAGGTAGGTGACTTCAAAATCACACAATTACTAAGCAAGAACTTCAGGGCCTATAAATGGCCACATATAGTACTTGACTATCAAAAAGATCAAATAACTTCATATGTAAAAAGTGACAGAGATGTAACTAGGGTCCCAGATTCTAACAATATTTTTACTGAGTATAAAATGAACATACATTCATGGAGAAATTTTATATACATGACACTGTACAAAAGAATGTGATTATCATCCATAATCATATAATCCAAAGATAACTACTATTAACTTTTAAGTTCTTTTGCTTTCTACTTCTGTGTGTGCTTACTATAATTGCAATCGCATTATATATATGGTTGATTAACATTATTTATTTCATTTAATTTTGCAAGAATTTCCCCAGGCTATTAAACCATTTTGAAAGTGCATTATTCTGAAATGCATTATGTAGCTTATTTAATTATACACCTATTTTAGAATTTGAATTGATTCCAATTTCTCATTACTGTTAGTTTTGTTGTATTGTGCAGCCTTGACTTTACATGAACACACATTTGGACTTTTTTCTGTTGGCAAGTTGGCTATAAATGAAATTGCTGCATCGAAAGATCCAATTACATATAATCCATATTTATTGCCAAATTTATTTTCAGAAGGTTGCATCAGTTTTTGTTTCCTGTAGCACTATATGAAATTTTCAGAATCATTTATTCTTTTCCTTTTGAGTCATCCACCATTAAGTCCCTTCTTTTTTTTTTTTTTTTTTTTTTAATTTTTTTATTTTTTATTGACTTTGTAATAATATTACATTAAAAATATATATGTGAGGTCCCATTCAACCCCACCCCCCCACCCCCCCTCTCCCCCCCCCAACAACACTCGTTCCCATCATCCTGACACATCCATTGGATTTGGTAAGTACATCTTTGGGCACCTCTGCACCTCATATACATTGGTTCACATCATGGCCCATACTCTCCTCTATTCCATCATGTAGGCCCTGTGAGGATTTACAATGTCCGGTGATTACCTCTGAAGCACCATCCCAGGGCAGCTCCATGTCCCGAAGATGCCTCCACCTCTCATCTCTTCCTGCCTTTCCCCATACCCTTTGTCCATTATGTCCACTTTTCCCAATCCAATGCCACCTCTTCTATGTGGACACTGGATTGGTTGTGTCCATTGCACCTTTATGTCAAGAGGAGGCTCAGATTCCACCTGGATGCTGGATGCAATCCTCCCATTTTCAGTTGTAATCACTCTAGGCTCCATGGTGTGGTGGTTGTCCTTCTTCACCTCCATCTTAGCTGAGTGTGGTAAGTCCAATAAATCAGATTGTAGGTGCTGGAGTCTGTTGAGGCTCAGGATCTGGCTATCACATTGTCAGTCCAGAGATTCAAATCCGCTAAATATATCTTAAACCCCAACATTAACTGCACCTCCAGCACATTAGCATGAAAGTCTTATGAAGGGAGATCCCATCTGAGTCCAGATTCATCACACATAAACACCATTTCCAAAGAGGGGCCGTCTGCCCTGGTAGTTAACCCCATCGGCCATGACCATAACTCCCATGGGTCTCTTTAGCCCTCAAAGGAACCAATATCTGGGGGTTGTATCTGCTTTATCTGTCTCTCTGACTCTGCTCAGTTGTGCATGAGGGCAAACCTTCTGCCAGCCTCCAGACTCTTTTTTAGAAACTCGTAGCCATATAAACTCATTTCTCCTTTCCATTTCCCCCTTACTTTAGGTCAAACAGCATTTTAAAGTCATGGTATTTTATGTAGACATGGATATTCTGCTGATCCGCATTGAACCTTCCGTATAAGGTCATTTTCCAGTTGCATCATCAGTTGGTAGTTGATAGTGGTCCCTCGTTGCCAGGGAGGCTCATCCCCGGGTGTCATGTCCCACGCTGGGGGGAAGGCATTGCATTTACATGCTGAGTTTGGCTTCGAGACTGGCCACATTTGAGTAACATGAAGGCTGACAGAAGGAAATTCCCAGGCACAAAGTTGCTCTAGGCCTTGTTATTATTTTGGGTTTATCAGCTCACAAGCATAGTCATTAGTATCAGGGGCTCACTGTTGAACCCTCACTCCCTCCCGGTCCCCACCACTGTACCTGGGAGACTGTCGCTGCTCCCCTAGGGACCACGACAGAGCACCACTGGCCAGGAACCCAGTACCCCCCCTACTGTGGTTTTTAATTGTTGCCACTATGAGTATATCCAAACATTACCATGCACCCTGGACATATGTTCTGTACAGCTCCCTGTCAGTCATATATCACCTGTCATTGGTATCCCATACCAGTATCCCTCCATTGCCATTGTTGAAACACTCTGTGATCCAGAACTCCCCGAAATTTGAAGCCCAATATAATGTCATGGTCCCTTACTAGGGAATGGCATATAGCGATGAGTTTAAAGGATAGATAAAGAACTTGGATAAAGTTAGATAAAGAACTTAGATAAAGAATGTTGACTTGAAAAAATTCCACATCCTATTTTTTTCTTTTTTTTTCCCCCCCCCTAATTATTCAGCTTTTCTTCACAGGAGTCCTAGACCACAGCAATGTATATATATAATATACAGCACTCCCACACATCCACCAGAAAACCTTTTCCCTTCCACAGTGATACTCTTACGCCCTATTCATATCATATTTACTTAAAGTGATGTACAGAGTCTGAGACATTAGCTTTCTAACAAGGTGACATCTGTGTTTACATTATGGTGCATACTTTAGGATACACAGTTCTTTACATTTTTAGTTATCCTATGTTTTACATTATGGTTTACATTATCAGTCTGTCATCTCCTATATGTTATGGTGTAATATTACATGTTTTATATCCATCCTTGTGTACTCTCAAGAAACTCCTCTCTTACCCCCCATTTACTTTGGTTCCACACATTTAACGTCCATTTTCCCTTCCACCTTGGTGCCCTCAGTGATAGCCAACCTCCGTTTCCTGAGGAGCCACTTCCAGAGATAGATGGAATAGTGTTCAGGGCCTAACTTGCTCAACTGCCCCAATGCCCTGGGAGCCACCCTTTCTCTCGAGGGATACAGTTCCCTCTATTGGATGGCATTAGTCCTCCCCAGGATGTGGGTCCACCCCCACTCTCACTACTTGGGTTTCTACCCCATGGTGTCACCCACTCTGGCAGAATGAGCATTTAGACATTCCCCAGGAGCCCGTCCTGCATCAGACCCTCCCCTCCGAGCATTCTAAACAGGTAACCCTCTTTATTATATTTTGATATGATTTTCTCGGCATTTTACTCTCCACCAACACCTGACCCTCTCCTGGTTCGTATGCTACCCCTCCCTCCCCCCACTTTTGGGCAACGTTACCCACCCGTCCCTCCCCAGCCACCCTCAAACCCGCAAAGCCCCAAGCAAAGGCAACCCCTTGCCCCCCTTTTATCTCTTCTTTGTGTTCATACTTACCACCATCTCGTCTTAAATTCCACCCCTGCAGACATCGGCTCATATCCTTCCTCCACCCTCCGATTTCCTGCAAGCCTATCGTTCAGTCTCTTGCTATCTAGGGCAGCTTGTTTATTTCATATCATTGAGGTCATGTAGTATTTGTCCTTCAATGTCTGGGTTGCTTCACTCAACATAAGGTTCTCAAGATTCATCCATGTTATCACATGTGTTTGTAGTGTGTTTGTTCTTACAGCCGAGTAGTATTCCATTGTGTGTATATACCACATTTTATTGATCCACTCGTCTGTTGATGGGCATTTGGGTTGATTCCAACTTTTGGCAATAGTGAACAATGCTGCTATGAACATTGGTGTACATATATTGGTTTGTGTTCTTGTTTTCAGTTCTGCTGGGTATATTCCCAGCAGTGGTATTGCTGGGTCATATGGCAAATCTATGGCTAGTTTTTTGAGAAACCGCCATACTGTTCTCCAGAATGGTTGGATCCTTCTGCATTCCCACCAGCAGTGGATGAGTGTTCCCCTTCCTTCACATCCTCTCCAGCACTTGTATTCTTCTGTTTTTTTCATAGCTGCCAATCTTATGGGTGTAAGATGGTATCTCATTGTGGTTTTGATTTGCATTTCCCTGATAGCTAGAGATTTGGAACATTTTTTCATGTGCTTTCTTACCATTTGTATTTCTTCTTCGGAGAAGTGTCTGTTTAAGTCTTTTTCCCATTTTTTAAATGGATTGTTTATCTTTTTATTTTCAAGATGTAGGAGTTCTTTATATATGCAAGTTATAAGTTTCTTATCAGATATATGATTGCCAAATATTTTCTCCCACTGTGTGGGCTCCCTTTTTACTTTCTTGACAAACTCCTTTGAGGTGCAGAAGGCTTTAATTTTGAGGAAGTCCCATTTATCTATTAGTTCTTTTGCTGCTCGTGCTTTTGGTGAGATATTCATAAATCCATTACCTATTACAAGGTCCTGTAGATGTTTCCCTACACTGCTTTCTAAGGTTTTTATGGTCTTGGCTCTTATATTTAGGTCTTTGATCCATCTTGAGTTGATCTTTGTATAAGGTGTGAGATGGTAATCCTCTTTCATTCTTCTACATATGGCTATCCAGTTCTCCAGACACCATTTGTTGAATAGGCCACTCTCTCCCAGTTGAGAGGGTTTGGTGGCTTTATCGAATATTATGTGGTTGTATATGTGAGGTTCTATATCAGAGCTTTCAATTCGATTCCATTGGTCTATATGTCTCTCCTTATGCCAATACCATGCTGTTTTCACCACCGTAGCTTTATAGTATGTTTTGAAGTCAGGTAGTGTGATTCCTCCAATTTCGTTTTTCTTTTTCAGTATGTCTTTGGCTATTCGGGGTCTCTTTCCTTTCCAAATAAATTTCATAGTTAGTTTTTCTAGTTCCTTAAAGAAGGCTGCATTGATTTTTATTGGGATTGCATTGAATGTGTAGATCAATTTTGGTAGGATAGACATCTTAATAATGTTCAGTCTTCCTATCCATGAACAAGGAATAGTCTTCCATTTATTTAGGTCTTCTTTGATTTCCTTGAGCAATCTTGTATAGTTCTCAGTGTATAAGTTCTTTACCTCTTTAGTTAAATTTATTCCTAAGTATTTGATTTTTTTATTTACTATTGTGAATGGTATTTGTTTCTTGATTTCCTCCTGATCTTGCTCATTATTGGTGTACAGAAATGCTACTGATTTTTGCGCATTGATCTTATAACCTGCGACTTTACTAAACTCATTTATGAGTTCTAGAATCTTCGTTGTAGATCTCTCAGGGTTTTCTATGTATAGGATCATGTCATCTGCAAATAATGAAATTTTGACTTCTTCCTTTCCAATTTGAATGCCTTTTATTTCTGGTTCTTGCCTCAGTGCTCGAGCAAGTACTTCTAAGACAATGTTAAATAGGAGCGGCGACAGTGGGCATCCTTGTCTTGTTCCTGAGTTTAGAGGGAAGGAGTCTAGGATTTCTCCATTGTAAACAATATTGGCTTTAGGTTTTTCATATATACTCTTTATCATGTTCAAAAAATTTCCTTGTATTCCAATCATTTGGAGTGTTTTTATCAAGAAAGGGTGCTGTATTTTGTCAAATGCTTTTTCTGCATCAATAGATATAATCATGTGATTTTTTTCCTTCAATCTGTTTATATGGTGTATTACGTTGATTGATTTTCTTATGTTGAACCATCCTTGCATACCTGGGATGAATCCCACTTGGTCGTGGTGTATAATTCGTTTAATGTGTTGTTGAATACGATTAGCAAGTATTTTGTTAAGTATTTTTGCGTCCAGGTTCATTAGAGAAATTGGTCTGTAATTTTCCTTTCTTGTGATGTCTTTGTTTGGCTTTGGTACTAGGGTAATGTTGGCATCATAGAAGGAGTTGGGTAATGTTCTTTCTGTTTCGATGGTTTGGAATATTTTCAGCAGGATTGGTGTCAGTTCTTTCCGGAATGTTTTATAGAATTCACCTGTGAAGCCATCTGGCCCTGGGCTCTTCTTAGTTGGGAGATTTTTAATAACTGATTCTATCTCTCTGCTTGTGATTGGTTTGTTAAGATCATCAATTTCTTCTTTTGTCAATATGGGCTGTTTATGTGTTTCTAGGAATTTGTCCATTTCCTCTAGATTGTCATTTTTGTTGGAATATAGTTTTTCAAAATATCCTCTTATGATAGTCTTTATTTCTGTGGGGTCAGTGGTGATATCGCCTTTCTCATTTCTTATTTTGTGTATTTGCATCTTCTCTCTTTTTTTCTTTGTTAGTGTTGCTAAAGGTTTGTCAATTTTGTTAATCTTCTCAAAAAACCAGCTCTTGGTCTTGTTTATCTGTTCAAGTGCTTTCTTATTTTCTATTTCATTTAGTTCTGCTCTTATCTTTGTTATTTCCTTCCTTTTTCTTCCTGTTGGGTTACTTTGTTGTTGTTTTTCTAATGCCTTCAAATGTGCAGTTAGTTCTTCAATTTTTGCTCTTTCTTCTTTTTTGATATATGAATTTATGGCTATAAACTTCCCTCTCAGTACTGCTTTTGCTGCATCCCATAAATTTTGGTATGTTGTGTTATCATTATCATTTGTTTCAAGGTAGTCATTGATTTCTTTTGAGATTTCCTCTTTGACCCACTGTTTTTCTAAGAGTGTGTTGTTTAATTTCCAAATTGTGGTGTGAAATCTGGGCTTCTTTCCCTTGCAAATCTCCAGCTTGACTCCACTGTGGTCAGAGATAATGTTTTGTATGATTTCAATCTTTCTGAATTCATTCAGCCTTTCTTTGTGGCCTAGCATATGATCTATCTTGGAGAATGATCCATGTGCGCTTGAGAAAAATGTATATCCTGCTGTGTTTGGGTGTAGCGATCTATATATGTCTATTAGATCCAGCTCCTCTAATATACTATTCAGATGTTTTGTTTCTTTGGTGATTCTCTTTTGAGATGTTCTGTCCAGAGTTGATAGTGGTGTATTAAAATCCCCCACTATAATTGTAGATGTATCTATTCTTTCACTTAGTTTTTCCAGCGTTTGCCTGACGTATTTAGAGGCACCCTTGTTAGGGGCATAGATATTTATGATTGTTCGATCTTCTTGACAGATTTTCCCTTTGACTAAAATGTAGTATCCTTCTTTGTCTCTCACAATTGTTTCACATTTAAAGTCTATTTTGTCTGATATTAATATAGCTACTCCTGCCTTTTTTTGGTTATTGTTAGCTTGTATGATTGTTTTCCAGCCTTTCACTTTCAATCTCCATGCATCTCTGGGTCTAAGATGTGTCTCTTGTAGACAGCATATGGATGGGTCATATTTCCTTATCCAGTGTCCCAGTCTGAATCTTTTGATAGGTGAGTTTAATCCATTGACATTCAGTGTTATTACTATCAAGGAATTATTTGTGTTAGCCATATTTTGATTGGATTTGTGTTTGTCATATTTTGTTTGTATATTTTTTTTTGTCTTTTTTGTTGTTGTTGTTGGTCTTATACTCTCCTCCAACTTTGCCTTTCCTGTTTTTTCCTTTCTTCCTGCAGAACTCCCTTTAGAATTTCTTGAAGGGGAGGTTTCTTGTTGGTATACTCTTTCAGTTTCTGTTTGTCTGCGAATATTTTGAACTCTCCATCATGTTTGAATGCTAGTTTAGCTGGATAGAGTATTCTTGGTTGGAAATTTTTTTCCTTTAGTACCTTGACTATATCATACCACTGTCTTCTTGCCTCCATGGTTTCAGAAGAGAAATCAGCACTTAATCTAATTGAGCTTCCCTTGTATGTGATGGTTTTCTTTTCTCTTGCTGCTTTTAGGATTTTCTCTTTGTCTTGAGCATTGGATAATTTGACAAGTATATGTCTTGGGGTGGGCCTGTTGGGGTTTATGACCAGTGGAGTGCGCTGTGCTTCTTGGATATGTACATCTGTCTCTTTCAGTAGATTTGGGAAGTTTTCAGCCATTATTTCCTGCAACACTCTTTCTGACCCCTTTCCCTTCTCTTCACCTTCTGGAATGCCTATAATACGTATGTTTGAGCGTTTTGCATTGTCATTCAGGTCCCTAAATCCTAATTGGATTTTTTCTATCTTCTTATTGACCCCTTCTACTATCTGTTTGATTTCTGATGTACTGTCTTCCACATCACTAATTCTCTGCTCTGTCTCTTCTAGTCTGCTGATATTTGCTGCAAGTGTATTTTTGATTTCTTGAACTGTGGTGTTCATTCCCATCATATCTGTTATGTTTTTGCGTATGTCTGCAATTTCCCCTCCAAGTGATGTCTTCATGTTGTTAACCTCTTTCATTACTGCATCAAATTTGTCGGTGATAAATGTTCTGAGATCTTTCATTGCTTGTGCCAAGTTTTGCTCCCCTTCGTGATTATTGGTTTGTTGATTGGATTCAGCCATGTTTTCCTGATTATTGGTTTGGTTCGTAGATTTTTGTTGCTTTCTGGTCATCTCTTTATTTTGACGAATTTAATCAGTTCCTTAGCTTCTTTGTCTGCTCTTGGAGGTTAATTAGTTGTTATTTTTGCACAGGTGTTATATCTTCTCTTTGTCACTTTTTTCTTCTTATTCTAGTTACTTGTTGTTGGTTAAGTTCACTTTAGAGGAAAGTATTAGTGTTGGGGAAAGGCAATTGTGTAAGCAAGGGAAAAGTGTAAAGTTGTATTGGTGATGTATGTTAATAAAGCAGGAATATGAGACCTGGAAGGATGGAGGTTAGATTCATGTAGATTGTATAGAGTTATAGCTGTAGGTAGAGTACCTTTTATGAAGTTGATGACTGAATTTGGGAGGAATATGGTATGAACTACACAGCTATTGTTTTCATGAGAGAGGGAAAAAGAAAAGAAAGGTAATAGTTTCAAGAGTGGATAATAGACAGAAAACAGAACAAAGGTATTAGAAATTAAGAGTTAGACACTTTGTGGGTCAAAGAACGGGAGGTGGGGGGTGGAATATAGGAGAGACAGTAGATGATAGTGGATATCAAGATGCAGGGGAAGGGGGATAGTGTAGGTAGCCTAAATCAGTTCACACAGAAATGAGGCAGTGGAGGATGGGAAAACCCAGCAAATGTGAGGTGTTCCCTGTAGCACCTATTGTATACTTGAATTAAAGTAAAAATAAGTGGAAGATGAGGGACAAGAGGGAAAGAGAAAACCGAAAAAAAAAAAAAAAAACAAACTAATTATAATAAAGAAAAAAGAAAGGCAAGAAGAAAGGAAGAAAGAAAAAGAGGATGGGCAAACGGTGGGGAACGGATAGGGAGAAGAGAGATACAGGTACACACGTGTCACAATTGCAACACTATCTAAAACAACAACTTCCCCCCGCTTTGCCCTAAAACCCCCCCGTCTGTCTGCCCAAATGGGTCTGCAAGCACCTCCCTTCCCACAAACCCCCAATAGGCCGCCCAGGGCCCACGAACTCCCCAGTACTGCAGATGCTCAAAAAAAAAAAAAAAAAAAAAAAAAAAAAAATTAAGTAAAATTAAAAAAAAACAAAAAACAAAAAACAAAAAACAAACAAACAAACAAACAAAAAAAAAACAGAAACCCCTCCGCAGGCCCGGCTCCGCCCGCCGCGGAGGCTTGGACCGGCTCTGCCCGGCTCCTCACGCCGCCTTGGCCTGGCCTGGCTCCGCCCAGCTCCGCTCGCTACAGCGGCCCAGCCGGCTCTGGCGTCCACCTCCCGCCACCGCGGCCTGGACCGGCCCTGCCCGGCTCCGTACCCGCCGCGGCCTGACCCGGGCCCGCCCGGCTCCAAACGCTACAGCGGCCCGCAGCCGGGGCCTGCACCGGCCCCGCCCGGCTCCAAGCGCTACCGCGGCCCGCAGCCGGGGCCTGCACCGGCCCCGCCCGGCTCCAAGCGCTACCGCGGCCCGCAGCCGGGGCCTGCACCGGCCCCGCCCGGCTCCAAGCGCTACGGCGGCCCGCAGCCGGGGCCTGCACCGGCCCCGCCCGGCTCCAAGCGCTACGGCGGCCCGCAGCCGGGGCCTGCACCGGCCCCGCCCGGCTCCAAGCGCTACCGCGGCCTGCAGCCGGGGCCTGCACCGGCCCCGCCCGGCTCCAAACGCTACCGCGGCCCGCAGCCGGGGCCTGAACCGGCCCCGCCCGGCTCCAAGCGCTACCGCGGCCCGCAGCCGGGGCCTGAACCGGCCCCGCCCGGCTCCAAGCGCTACGGCGGCCCGCAGCCGGGGCCTGCACCGGCCCCGCCCGGCTCCAAGCGCTACCGCGGCCCGGCTCGGCCTGGCTCGGCCCCGCCCGGCCCCGCTCACCGCAGGCGCAGCGCGGCCCGGCTCCGGCGTCCGCCGCTGCGGCCCGGCCTGGCTCAGCTCCACCGAGCGGGGCTAGATGCCTCGTCTCCGCCTACCCAAGAAGGGAATCCTCTACAGGTAGCTGGGATCTCCGTGTATATTTCACAGACGAATCCTCTCTGTTACCTTCCCTCCAAATCGATGTCCAGACACCTCCGGACCAGCAAAAATCCCGAAACAATCCGGTCCCAAAGAGTCTCCAACGCCGCCCAGCCGATTCCCTGCAGAAGACTCTAACAGGGATGTTCACTCAGCCGCCATCTTGCCCCCTCTCTGATATAAAGTTTTAACTCCTTTTCTTTCTACTCACTCTTTTGTAAAGGGTCTAAAACAGAGCCATTCCTCCACCGAATGCACAAGGATGTTAATATATTCTGTTAAGGGGACACAAGGGCACTGATTGGCTGAGAGGAGGGTGGATAACTTGAGACTGTCCACAGTAGGGGCATTGGGGGACATCAGTGAGACTGAAGTCTCAAAATGGAAGACTAAACCTAAGGGACATCCAGTTCCACTAAGAAAAGATGTTTTCACACCAGAGTGCGTCTTATATGATGGGGATTGGGTACATCCATGTGGAATCTAAGCCCCCTCTTGATATAGATGTGGAGTGGACACAACCATTCTAAGGTCCACAGGATGGAGGAATGGAGTATGGATTAGAGTGGACTTATTGATATTCTATTCATGAACTATTGTGATTAGTAATAGAAGAAAATGTGGCATTGCTGTGGAGAAAGTGGCCATGGTGGCTGCTGTGGGTAGGGAGGAAGAGATGTTATGTGAGGGCATTTTCAGGGGTTGGAGTTGTCCTGCGTGGTGCCGCAGGGACAGTTACTGGACACTGTATGTCCTCCCATGGCCCACCATGAGGTGCAGCGGTGTTCAGAGATATATTCACCAAGTGCAATGAATGTCTCATGATGATGGAGGAGGTTGTTGTTATGGGGGGAGGAGCGGGCTGAGTGGGGTGGGGGGTATGTGGGGATCTCATATTTTTATATTATTTATTTATTTTTTAATTTATTTTTTTTGTCTTTATTTTTTTAATGTTACATTCAATTTTTTGACCAAAAAATAGGAAAAAAATAAAGAAAATACAAGATAAAATTTGAGTAAAGTAAACATTAGTGTAGGATTTGGAAACATGGTGGAAGATGTATAGGGGGTGTAGTGTTCAGAGTTTGATAATTTCCTGTTTAGTTCTTGTAATTGGCTTCTGCTAGGATCAGTTTCTATGTTGGAGTAAAAACGCCTATGGTTTCCCTCCATCACTGTTTCTTCTTGCTCATTATCATATATTTTTTCTTACAGGCATAATCACATGTTTTTGTTAAAAACATTTCTCTTTCTATGCAAAACACTGATTTAAAAAACAAAGAATGAATGATTTAACGTGAGACATGTACATTTTATATATATGTGTGGACACGATTTGTTTGCAGATAGTTTATGAACTTTTATTTTATTTTTAAAATATTTTTTAAAATTTATTTTTTAAAGATACACAGATCACACAAAATGTTACTTAAAAAAATACAGGGGATTCCCACATGCTCCAGTCCCCACATCCTTCACTTTTCCCACATCAACAACTTCTTTCATTAGTGTGGCATGCTCATTGCAATTAATGAACACATTTTGGAGCACTGCTACACAGTGTGGACTATAGTTTACATTGTAGTCCACACTCTCTTCCAGTTCATTTGGCAGGTTATTGCAGGATATATAATGTCCTGCATCTGTCCCTGCAATGTCATTCAGGACAATTCCAAGTCCAGAAAATGCCCCCATATTATACCTCTTTTTCCTCTCTCCCTCCTTCAGCAATTCCAGTGGCCATTGTCTCAACATCAATGATATAATTTCTTCCATTGCTAGAATCACAATAAGTCTATAGTAGAATACCAGTAAGTCTACTCTAGTCTATATTTTATTCCCCAATCCTGAGGATTCTGGGATAGTGATGCCCACTCCACCTCTCAATTGAGAAGGTGCTTTGATCCCTCATGGCTGATGGACAGGATTCTGCTGCTTGCTGTTGTAGACTCAGTTCCTTGGTGTGGTGGTTGTCCATCCTCACCTCCTTGGCAGTTTTCCTGGGTGAGTCAAAAGAACTGGAGAGTAGGTTTTGCAACTCTGCTGAGGCTCAGACCCAGCTGGTACATGGACAGCCCAGAGATTCAAGTCTCCTGGACATATATCCACCAACTGCATTGCAAACCACAGCTTCAATAAAAAGGGACAGAAGAGGCATGTGTGGAAAAGTCACATCTGAGTCCAACTCTGTCATACTCGGGAGCACAAACCCCAAAGTAAGGCCCACTGGCAAGGCACCAAACTCCAGAGCCATCTGTCATAACCATAGGACCTGGGTGTCTCCATAGCCCTCAGGGGCCCCACTACCTGGGGTAGTATCTACTTTGGCTGTCTATGAGATCCTGCTGAGATGTGCATAAGCATGACCCCTCTGATGACCTCCCAACTCATTTTGAAGTCTCTTAGCCATATAACCTCATTTGTCTTTAGCATTTCCCCCTTTTATTCAAGGTCTTTTTTGAGTTGCATCACCAGTTAGTGCTTGGTAGCAATCCCTTGGTGCCAGGGAAGCTCCTCCCTGGGAGTTATGTCCCATGCTGGGGGGAAGGTAATGCACTTATATGCTGAGTTTGGTCCAGAGACTGGCCACATTTGAGCATCCTGGAAGCTCTTAGGAGGTAACTCTTAGGCACTCTGCAACACTAGGCCAAGTTGAAATCTCAAGTACAAAATGCTTATAAGCATAGTCATTAATATCAAGGGCAACTTTAGATATGCTATAGCTAAAGATAGGAAATGACTGAGCTGCCTTGAAGGAGTAGAAGTTCTGATACCACCTAGAATCAGGGAGCTTAAAGTGCAGCTGCACTTAAGAATTACCTGGTAGGGGGGAGGGTGCTATTAAAAACACAGTCTCATGGGCCTTACCCCAGATCTTCTAAATTAGAATATCTACAACAAGATGTAGAAGTTTGTACTTTTTATATATACTCTGGCTGATTCTGATATAGAGAGACCAGCACTGGATTAAAAGACGTGGTTTGGGAACCCCTGATTTAATACGTAGACAAATGTGATATTGCATCTGCAGAAAACACAGGGCTAGAGGTTTATGGGGTATTCCTGCTCACTCTTGAAATGTGAACTTCCATGGGACACCTCCATAATGGATTCCTTTTAAGCATGATTCCTATTTATTAGGGCCCCAATGTCATGCTAGCATTGGTGATGCCCATATCAAAATGGTACCTTTCTTATTCTGCATCAACTTTCCATCTAGACCAGATACTAAATTTTGTGTATCAAGAAAAGTCTTCCACAGAGTTCTTGGTCACCTGATCTCTGACTACAGTGCTCAACTTGTATCCTCATTTTGGAGGTTAGTGTTCATAGCTCTGTATTTGCATATACCTGCCAGTGCCTTCTAACTGCAGTCTGAGAGATGCTGGAGGGTATGGATGAGGAGGGAGAAGAGGGCCTGCCCCCTTGCTATATATATACTATAGACAGTATGACCAATCCACTGACAAACCACAGGAGAATGTGAGTAGAACAACACACTGTAATCTTCTACTCAGAATATCCACATGCATAGCTACAATGGGTTTCAGACTGTCTCATGCCTCTTCCCTGTACCTCTGTGTTAGATATAGTAGGTTGCCTACTGAGTATCTCTGTTCTTCTTTCTTGGAAGCAGACCTTGATTTTATTGGTATGAAAACTGATTTTGTTTCTAGGCATGTGCCCATCTGAAAAACTGCAATTCTCTGCCTTCCTTGATGACAATGCCCTCCTTGATGATGCCTTTGATAAAATTCTACTCAATGAGATATAAAGCAGAAATTGTTAGGTGGGGATTCCATAATAGTTACTCAAAAGAGAGGAGACTCATTTCACATGCTTCTTTTTGCTCCCTGCCCTTTATATTCTTCCTAAAATATAATGTCTGGCATGTCAGCAGCCATGTTGAAGGCATGACTATGAGAATCTTATCCTAAGGATTGTGGAGCATAGAGCCAGAAGGAACTTGGGCTTCCTGTGGTTTCATGGAGTTCCCAAAATACTTTTAGTCTGCTCTTCTCTGGACTTTATTATATAGCAGAAAACTAAATTCCTAATTTGATTAATCCACCATTTTAGTTTTTCTAACAATAATAGCTACTAATTTCTAACTATTATAAGCTTATAGTAGCTACATCATATCAGCATTTGGCTAATTTCTCAAGAAGATTCAGGACATTCAAAAGAAATCTCTGAGGCACTTGTGTACCAACATCTGTGCCCAAAACCAAAGTATCGAGGGAGGGGGTAAGATGGCGTCTGAGTGAGTGTACCTTATAATCGCTCCTGCAAAAGACCAGCTAAGTAGGGTTGGAATCTTGCCGGAATGGGCTGTTTCGGGGGCTTGCAAGGCAGGAGGTGTATGGACACCGATTTGGAGAGACTGCAACAGAAGTAGTGCTTGCTAAAGGTAGAATTGTGGGTTTCTAGCACTGAGGTCAGAAGTTGTGGGGAGGCAGGACCCTTCCTCCTAGGACTGGCTGCCGCAGCATTCCCTAAACTGTCAGTAGTGTGGCAGCATTCCAAAGCCCTTTGTGCCCCAGAAGCGGGATCCCCAGGTCTGTGACCCCTAAGCCCCCATAGCCCACGTTCCACAGACCCACATACCCCGAGTCTGCAAAATCCCCACTTCCCTCTCTGAATCCAGTGCTCCCTGAGGTACGGAATTACCCTAGCCCTCCAGTTTTGGACTGACTCTGTGAGTGGGAGGGTTTTGGTGGGAGGTGCAGAGGGGCAAAACGTGTGCAGGTGCCCCCCCCGCCCCTCCCCCCTTTTTTGAACTTGGAGGAGCATACCAACTGGCTTGGGGAGAGCTGGGGAAGAAAGAAGAGGCAAATCTGCTGAGAAAGCCCAATTTACCTACACGCGCTGGAATAGGAAACTTGGTCTGGGAGAAGGTGGAGTCAGAAAATCAGTTAGCCCTCCTGTAGCACACCTAAGTGAGAGGGACTGTAGGACATGTTTTGAAAACTTCCAATAGCATATTTGGGGTTCCTAGTGAGGTGTGGGTGCTCTCTCTTTGGAAATTAAGAGTCATTGTTTTCTCTGGTGATTTGGTTCACCAAGCACACACTTGAATCTCCTACCAGACCCCTCACACAGCTTTCCTGCTGCCCTGGGAGAGAGGGAAGTGAGAAAAGGAGAAAGGGGGAAGGTCAGACTCCTAAGTGTTTTATTTAACTGCAAAGAGGATTCCTTACTTGAAACTTTGTCTGGTCTTTTTTGTTGATTTGTTTTCTTGTGTTTCCTTCCTCTTTATCCCCCCCATGGTCCTTTCTTCTTCTTCTTCCCCCCCCCTTTTTCTTGCTTGCTTCCCCCTTTCTTGCCATTTATCTTTCTTTCTCTTCTTTTTTATGTTTTTTATATTAGGTGCTAGATGCTGGAAGGAGTGCTTCACATTTGCTGTGTTTCCTCATCCTCAATTTCCTCTTTTCTGTGTGTACTGATTTTGGCTACCAACACTATCTCCTTTCCTCTACATCTTTCTACCCTCCATCATTTAGTGTTTCTCTTACATTACACCTCTCTTTGTTTAGCCCCCAATTTTTCTGACTTTTTATTTCTAATACCTTTGTACTGTTTTCTGTCTTTTATTCACTCTCTATATTATTGTCCCTTCTTTTCTCTTTCCCTCTATCCTGACTACACTGGACTTTTAATTCATACTATATTCCTCCCCATATTCAATTTACTGTATCATTATAGGCACTCCACTTTTCTTACTGTTATAACTCTACACAGCTTACATGAGTCTAATATCCATTCTCCTAAATCTCACATGGTTCTTCTGTTAACATTTACTATCAATACTACTATTATCCTTTTTCTTTTCTTACTCCTTTTGCTTTTTCTTGCCCTAATATTTTCCTTCAAGTGAACTTAGCCAAAAGAAGGAAATAGAATAAGAAAAACAAAGAGACAAAGAGACGACTTAACATGCAAACAAAAACAACAACTAATTAAACCCTGAAACTAGACAAAGAAGCTAAGCAACTGATTAAACCTGGCAAGATAAAATGATGACCAGACAGCAACAAAAAACTACAAACCAAACCAATAATCAGTAAAATATGGCCCAATCCAATGAACAAACTAAAAACCAGGAAGAAGAGCAGAACATTGAACAAGTAATTGAAGCTCTCAAAACATATATTAGGGACCAATTAATGAAGTGAAGGAAGAGATTAAGAATATGAAGAAAACACTTGGAGAAAATACAGAAGAAATTGCAATCATGCACAAAAAGATAACAGATATGATGGGGATGAACAGCATAATCCAAGAAATAAAAAATACACCCTCAGCAAATAACAGCAGATTTGAAGAGGCAGAGGAAAGAATTAGTGCTTTGGAAGACAGTACATCTGAAATCAAACAGATAGTAGAATTGATAGATAAAAGGATAGAAAAAATCCAGCTGGGACTTAGGGACCTGAATGACAATGCAAAATGCACAAACATGCATTATAGGCATCCCAGAAGGATAAAAGAAGGGAAAGGGAGCAGAAGGGGTGTTGAAGGAAATAATGGCTGAAAACTTCCCAAACCTATTGTGGGAGATGGATGTTCATATCCAGGAAGCACAATACACCCCAAATAGCATAAATCCCAACAGGCCTACCCCAAGACATATACTTGTCAACTTATCCAATGCACAAGACAAGGAGAAAATACTAACAGCAGCAAGAGAAAAGAGAACCATCACATACAAAGGAGGTTCCATAAGATTAGGTGCTGATTTCACATCTGAAACCATGGAGGCAAGAAGGCAGTTGTATGACATACTCAGGGCACTACAGGAAAAAAATTTCCAACCAAGAATACTCTATCCAGCTAAACTAGTCTTCAAAAATATTTATAGATAAACAAACTGAGAGAGTATGCCAACAAGAATCCTGTCCTTCAAGAAATACTAAAGGGAGTTCTACAGGAGGAAAGAAAAAAGCAGGAGAGACAGAGTTGAAGGAGAGCGTAAGAACAAATAAAAAGACAAAAAAAAAAAAGAAAAAGAAAAAGAAAAAATCAAACAAAATATGATAAACACAAATCCAAAGAAAATATGGCTAATATAAGTAATTCCTTGAAAGTAATAACACTGAATGTCAATGGATTAAACTCACCTGTCAAGAGACTCAGATGGGAAGGTTAGATAAGGGAATATGATCCATCTATATGCTGTCTACAAGAAACACATCTTAGACCCAGGGATTCAAGGAGGTTGAGAGTGAATGACTGGAAAACAATCTTACAGGCAAATAATAACCAAAAAAGGGCAGGAGTAGCTATATTAATATCAGACAAAATACACTTTAAATGCAAAACAGTTGTGAGAGACAAAGATGGACATTACATATTAGTGAAAGGGATAATCCTTCAAGAAGAAAGTTACAATCATAAACATTTATGCTCCTAACAAGGGCCTCTCCAAACATGTGAGGCAAACACTGGAAAAACTAAGTGAAGGAATAGATGCCTGTACAATTATAGTGGGGGACTTTAATACACCACTATAATCAATAAAGAAACAAAGGGGAAGCAGGTTGGTCCAATGGATAGGGCATCCACCTACCACATGGAAGGTCTGCAGTTCAAACCCTGGGCCTCCTTGACCCATGTGGAGCTGGCCCTTGCGTAGTGCTGATGTGTGTAAGGAGTGCCATGTGACGCAGGGGTGTCCCCCACATAGGGGAGCCCCATGCGCAAGGAGTATGCCCTGTAAGGAGAGACGCCCAGGGCAAAAGAAAGTGCAGCCTGCCCAAGAATGGTGCCACACACACGGAGAGCTGACACAACAAGATGATGAAACAAAAAGAAACATTCCCGGTGCTGCTGATAGAGATAGAAGTGGTCACAGAAGAACACATGCACACAATGAATGGAGAAAGAGAGCAGACAACTGCAGGAGGAGGGGAGGGGAGAGAAATAAATAAAAAATAAATCTTAAAAAAAATAAAAACAAAGACTTTGAACAATATATTAGAGGAACTGGACCTAATAGAGATATACAGAACATTACACCGAAACACAGCAGGATATACATTCTTCTCAAGTGTGCATGGATCATTCTCCAAGATAGACCACATACTAGGCCACAGAGAAAGTCTCAATGGATTCAGAAAGACTGAAATCATACAAAATAATTTGTCTGACCACAGTGGAATGAAGCTGGAAATCTGCAAGATCCAGAGACCCAGATTTGGCACCAAGATTTGGAAGTTAAATAACACAGTCTTAGAAAAACAGTGGGTCAAGGAGGAAATCTCAAAAGAAATCAATAACTACCTTGAAATGAATGAAATGATAACACAACATACCCAAACTTATGGAATGCAGCAAGAGCAGTACTGAGATGGAAATTTATAGCCATAAATTCATACATCAAAAAAGAAGAAAGAGCTAAAATTGATGAACTAATTGCACACTTGGAGGAATTAGTAAAAAATAACAACAAACTAAATCCAAAGGAAGAAGAAAGAAAGAAATAACAAAGATCAGAGCAGAACTAAATGAAAGAATAATAAGAAAGCACTAGAAAAAATAAACAAAATCAAGAGCTGGTACTTTGAGAAGATCAATAAAATTGACAAACCCTTAACTAGACTAACAAAGAAAAAGAGAAGATGCAAATACACAAAATAAGAAATGAGAAAGGGGATATCATCACCGATCCCACAGAAATAAAGACTATCATAAGAGGATACTTGGAAAAACTATATTCCAACAAGACAGACAATTTAGAGGAAATGGACAAATTCCTAGAAACACACAAGCAGCCTACATTGATGAAAGAAGAAATTGATGATCTCAACAAACCAATCACAAGTGAAGAGATAGAATCAGTCATTAAAAACCTCCCAACTAAGAAAAGCCTTTCACAGGCAAATTCTACCAAACTTTCTGGAAAGAACTAACACCAATCTTGCTTAAACTCTTCCAAAAAATTGAAGTAGAAGGAACATTACCTAACTCATTCTATGATGCCAACATTACCCTAACACCAAAGCCAAACAAAGACACCACAAGAAAGGAAAATTACAGACCAATCTCCCTAATGAAACTACATGTGAAAATCCTCAACAAAATACTTGCTAATTGTATTCAACAACACATTAAATGAATTATACACCATGACCAAGTGGGATTAATTCCTGGTATGCAAGAATGGTTCAACATAAGAAAATCAATTAATGTAATACACCACATACACAGATTGAAGGAAAAAAATCACATGATCATACCTATAGATGCAGAAAAAGCATTTGACAAAATACAGCACCCTTTCTTAATAAAAACACTGCAAAAGATTGGAATAGAAGGAAACTTTCTGAAATGATAAAGAGTATATATGAAAAACCCACAGCTAACATCATTTACAATGGTGAAATCCTAAAATCTTTCCCTCTAAGATCAGGAACAAGACAAGGAAGCCCACTATCACCCCTTCTATTTAACATTATGTTAGAAGTACTTACTCGAGCACTGAGGCAAGAACCAGACATAAAAGCCTCCAAATTGGAAAGGAAGAAGTCAAAATTTCACTATTGGCAGATGATATGATCCTGTACAAAGAAGACCCTGAGAAGTCTACAACAAAGCTTCTAGAACTTATACATGAGTTCAGTAATGTCGCAGGTAATAAGATCAATGTGCAAAAATCAGTAGCATTTCTGTACGCCAATAATGAGCAATCTGAGGAGTAAATCAGGAAATAAATACCATTTACAATAGTAAATAAAAAAATCAAATACCTAGGAATAAATTTAACTAAAGATATAAAAGACTTATACACAGAAAACTACACAACACTGTTCAAGGAAATCAAAGAACATCTAAATAAATGGAAGACTATTCCCTGTTCATGGAGAGGAAGACTAAATATTATTAAGATGTCTAACTTACCAAAACTGATCTACAGATTCAATGCAATCCCAATAAAAATCACCAGAGCATTCTTTGATGAACTAGAAAAACTAACTATGAATTTTATTTGGAAAGGAAAGAGGCGCTGAATAGCCAAAGATATATTGAAAAAGAAAAATGAAACTGGAGGAATCACACTACCTGACTCCAAAACATAATACAAAGCTACAGTAGTGAAAATGTCTTGGTATTTGCACAAGGATAGCCACACTGACCAATGGAACTGAATTGAAAGTTCTGATATAGATCCTCATGTATATAGTCATATGATATTTGACAAGGTCACCAAATCCACTCAACTGGGAGAGGATGGCCTCTTCAACAAATGGTGCCTGGAGAACTCAATATCCATACGTAAAAGAATGAAAGAGGATTACCATCTCACACCTTACACAAAAATCAACTCAAGATGGATCAAAGACCTAAATATAAGAGCCAAGACCATAAAGACCTTGGAAAGCAATGTAGGGAAACATCTACATGACCTTGTAATAGGAAATGGCTTCATGAACTTCACACCCAAAGCAGGACCAGCAAAAGTACAAATAGATAAATGGGACTTCTTCAAAATTAAATCCTTCTGCACCTCAAAGGAGTTTGTCAAGAAAGTAAAAAGAGAGCCTACCCAATGGGAGAAAATATTTGGTAACCATATATCTGGTAAGAGACTAATATCCTGCACATATAAAGAACTCCTATATCTTGAAAATAGAAAGACAAACAACCCATTTGAAAAATGGGCAAGAGACTTAGACAGACACTTCTCCAAAGAAGAAATACAAATGGCTAAAAAGCACATGAAAAAATGCTCCAAATCACTAGCTGTTAGGGAAATGCAAATCAAAATTACAATGAGATACCATCTTACTCCCATGAGACTGGCAGCTATCAAAAAAATGGAAGACTACAAGTGCTGGAGAGGATGTGGAGGAATGGGAACACTCATTCACTGCTGGTGGGAATGCAGAAGGATCCAGTCATTCTGGAGGACAGTTTGGCAGCTTCTCAAAAAACTAGCTGTAGATTTGCCATATGGCCCAGCAATTCCACTTCTAGGTATATACCCAGTAGAATTGAAAACAAGAACACAAACTGATATATGCACACCAATGTTCATGGCAGCAGTATTCACTATTGCCAAAAGTTGGAATCAACCCAGATGCCCATCAACAGATGAATGGATAAATAATATGTAGTATATACATACAATGGAATACTACACAGCTATGAGAAGGAATACAGTACAAACACACGTGATAACATGGATGAATCTTGAGACCCTTATGTTGAGTGAAGCAACCGAGGCATTGAAGGACAAATACTACAGGACCTCTCTGATATGAAATAAGCAAATGAAGCTGTCTCAGAAAGCTAGAGACTGGACGATAGGCTTAAAGGAAGCTGGGGGAAGAGGAAGATTGCAAGCTGACACCTACATGGGTGAAATCTGTGATAAACTGAAGGTAAGTATTTTTAGAGGGAAGGGATAAAATGGGGACGTAGGGATAGCTTTGGGTGGAGCTTTGAGGGCTTGAGGAGGGCTAAGGCTAGGAGGATGGGTCAGATGACCCAAGAAATTGGGGTGGAGGAACATTTGGACGTAGGAGATTGTCAGGTATGTGGTTGAAACTATAATGTTGAGAAAACTCGTTAGAAAACATAACAAGGGAGTTTACCTGTTTAAGATGCTTAAGGGGGGACATCTGACACAGAGCAGACTTCTAGGGAGTGAGTGAATGCTCATTTTGTCATAGTGGATTATATCATTGTGTGGTGACACATACAATGAGTGTGAAGGTATACCCACATCCTGGGGAGGACTGATGTTCTTAATCAGAGGGAATTGTACCTCTCAAGAGAATTGGTGGTTCCCAATGGTTAAGGGCAGTCGAGTATGTCAAGCCCTCAACATTGTTGCAAGTATATATCAATATGGACCCTCAAGTAATGAAGATTAATTGTCAATGTTGGCTCTGTGGGGAGGGGAAGAGAGGTATTGAACAGATGGAATCAGGATAGTTGTGGGGCAATGTAAGTGTTCCACAAGATCATGTAATGATGGATATAGGACATGTTAAATTACACCAAAAAATGTATAAAAGTCTATAGGCTCAAATGGAAACCATAATGTAAAACATAAGATAACTAAAAATTTAGAAAATTGTGTAGTCTAAAATATAAACCATAATGTAAACCAAAATAGAACCTTGGTTGAAAGCTATGTTTCAATATCTGTACATCAATGGCAGCAAATATAATATGAACACTTGAAAATATCATGGCTGGGGAAGGGGCAAAATGTTGGATGTTGGATGTGTGGGAGTACTCTATATTATATATGTGAATTGCTATGATCTAAAACTTTTGAGAAGACAAAACTAATAATTAGGAAAAAAGAAAAAAGAAAGAAAGGACATAGACTCTGAAGAAGAAATGAAATAAATCGCCTTGCCACTGGACATACAGGGCAACACCTATTGCAGTGATGAAAGGTGAAATGTCAAAAACAAAGCTTTTTCATTTTTTCATTTTTTGATACTCCCATTTATTTTTCCTTTATTTAATTTTTCTAAATTACTATGTATTCTATATCTAACCTTTAAACCCATCACTATATTCCATTTTACTATTAATGGGACCTGGCAATATATTAGGCTTCATTTTTGAAAAAGTTTTGGACCACAGAGTGGTTCAACTATGGCAGGGGAAGAACACTGGTGTGGGGTGTTATTGATGGGGGGCACATGGTTGGGATGGAGTTCTCCTGGGCATGTATATAGGGTACATAAAAATGTTTGGATAATTTCATAGTGGCTACAGTTAACGAAAACTGAGGGAGTGCTGAGTTCCTAGCCAAGGGAGCTCTATCACATTCCCCAGTGGAACAGCAACAATCCCCCAAGTGCAATGGCAAAGACCAATAAAGAAGGATGGTCTAACAATGAGCCCTTGATACTGATGACTATGCTTATGAGCCTGTGTGGCTAAAATATGAACTAGGCCTAGAGCTGCAGGGTGCCTAAGAGTTACCTCCTGAGAGCCTCCATATTGCTCAAATGTGGCTACTCTCTAAGCCACTCTCAGCATGTAAATGCATTACCTTCCCCCCAGAATGGGACATGACTCCCAGGGATGAGCCTCCCTGGTGCTGAGGGATTACTACCAAGCACCAGCTGATGACATAATGAGAAAAAGACCTTGAATAAAAGAGTCAACTCAGACCAGCAGAATATCTCAGCCTTCATGTAATATCAGGTGTTAAAAACTGCTTTTGAACTTGAGTAAAAGGGATAATGGAAAGGGCAAATGAGTTTATATGGCTGTAAGTCTCCAAGAAAGAGTCAGGGGTCATCATATTGGTTGTGCTTATGCATGCCTGAGCAGGGTCCCAGAGACAGCCAAAGTAGACACAACCCCAGGTACTGGTTCTCCTGAGGGCTACAGAGACCCACAGGTTCTACTGTCATGGCAGATGGCTCTGGAGTTCAGTGCCATGTCAGTTGGCCCTCTTTGGAGTTTGTGTTCCTGAATGAGATGGAGTTGGACTTAGATGTGACCTTTCTACACATGCCTCTTCTGTCACTTTTACTGGACACTTGGTTGATGCTGGGGTTGCTGTATACTCAGGAGACCTGAATCTCTGGACTGTCCATGTGACAGTCAGGCCCTCAGCAGACTTACAACTCCTACCCTCTGGTTTATTGGACTTACCCTGGCCAGCTAACAGGGAGGTGAAGAAGGTCAACCACCACACCAGGGAGCCAAATGTGCCTACAACTGCAAGTAGGAGAATAGCATCCATCATCAATGTGGAATCAAAGCCTCCTTCCGATATAGAGGTAGAGTGGACATAACCATCCCAGGGTCCATAGGATGGAGGAATAGAGTATGGATTAGAGTGGACTTCCTTATATTCTACTATGGAACTATTGTGATTAGTAATGGAAGAAATTGTAGCATTGATGTGGAGAAAGTGGCACAGTAGCTTCTGATGGTATGGAGAGGGAAGGAGAGATATGATGTGGGGGCATTTTCAGAACTTGGAGTTGTTCTGGGTGGTGCTGCAGAGACAGATGTTGGACATTGTATGTCCTGCCATGGCCCACTGTGTGGACTGGGGGAGAGTGTAAACTACAATGTAAACCATTATTCATGTGGCACAGCAGTGCTTCAAAATGTATTCACCAAATGCAATGAATGTCCCATGATGATGAAAGAGGTTGTTGATTTGGGAGGAATGGAGTGAGGGGGGTGGCAGTTATGTGGGGACCTCTTATATTTTTTGAATGTAACATTAAAAAAAAAAATAAAGAGAGAAAAAAAATCAAAGTACCACCTCTGGTCAAACCCATAGAGGTTACTGACCCCATGGTCTTTTAACTCCAATTACAGCTCCCAGGTCTCCATGCATATACAGTCACCTCTCCCAGTCCCCAGCTGTGGAAATCCTGCTAAGACTCTATATTCTACCCATAATCTTCAACACCCAGCCCTGATATCTTATAATGGAAAACCCAAAGTATACTATGGGGAGTACCAGAACCTGGTTCCTGGGCTTAGAGGAACACTCCTGGAACCCTGCATCCCACTTCAAAAATGTTCCCTATATATGTCAAAACCTCTAACTAGGAAAACCTAAGGAAAACTTGAGTTTATTCTACCCCATTTTTGGACTTATGATTTTGGTTCCCTTTCCTGTCTAACATGTGACAATGAGCTTGTAAATCCAGGCACAGACAATAGCTGCTCTCTCATGAGTTGTCAGTTACTGTTCCTTCCTAGGCTCTTTAAAAATTTTTTTTAAATTATCTTTTTTAAAAAAGATACATAGATTACACAAAATGTTACATTAAAAAATATAAGAGGTTCCCATATATCCCACTTCCCACACCCCCCACTCCTCCCTCATCGACAACTTCTTTCATTAGTGTGGTACATGCTTTATACTTGATGAATACATTTTGGAGCATTGCTACACAGCATGGATTATAGTTTATGTTGTAGTTTACTCTCTCTCCCAGTCCATTAAGTGGGTTATGGCAGGATACATAATGTCCTGCATCTGTCCCTGCAATATCATTGAGGACAGCTCCAAGTCCCAAAAATGCCCCAATATCACACCTCTTTTCCCCTCTCCCTGCCTTTGGCAACTCCTGGGGCAACTGTCTCCAATCAGTGATGTAATTTCTTCAATTGCTAGAGTCATAATAATTCTATAGTAGAGTATCAGTAAGTCCACTCTAATCTATATTTTGTTCCTCCATTCTGAGTACCCTGGGGTGGTGACGCCCACTCCACCTCTAAATTGATAGGGGACTTAGATCCCACATGGCTGATGGATGGGATTCTCCTGCTTGCAGTTGCAGACTCTTGGTTCCTTGGTGTGTTGGTTGACCATCCTCACCTCCTTGTTGGCTAACTTGGGTAAGTCCAGCAAACTGGAGAGTAGGTGCTGCAACTTTCCTGAGGCTCAGAGCCCAGCTGACACATGGACAGTCCAGAGATCCAAGTCTCCTGAGCACACACCAACCCCCATTTCAGTAAAAGTGACGGAAGAGGCATGTATAGAGAGGTCACATCTGAGTCCAACTCCATCACACTCAGGAGCACAAATTCCAAAGTAGGGTCCACTGGCAATGCACTGAACTCCAGAGTCATCTGTCATGACCATAGGACCTGGGTGTCTCCGTAGCCCTTGGGAGCACTAATACCTAGGGTTGTATCTACCTTGGCTGTCTCTGAGATCCTGCTGAGATGTGCGTAACTGTGACCCCTCTGATGACTTCCCAACTAATTTTGAAGTCTCTTAGCCATATAAACTCATTTGTCTTTGCCATTTTTCCCTTTTGTTCAAGGTCTTTTTCAGGTTACATCATCAGCTGGTGCTTGGTAGTAATCCCTTGGCACCAGGAAGGCTCATCCCTGGGAGTCATGTCCCATACTAGTGGGAAGGTAATGCATTTACATGCTGAGTTTGGCTAGAGAGTGGCTACATTTGAGCAACATGGAGGCTCTCAGGGGTAACTCTTAGGCACCCTGCAGCTCTAGGCCTACTTCATATTTCAGGCACACAGGCTCATAATCAGAGCCATCAGTATCAAAGGCCCATCATTGGACCATCCTTCTTCACTGGTCTTTGCCCTTGCACTTGGGGGATTGTTACTGTTCCATTGGGAAATGCGACAGAGCTTCCCAGGATGGGAACTGAGCATTCTCTCAGTTGTCGTGTGAAACTCTCCCCACTATGTCAATACCCAATGAACATCCAAACATATCTATATACCCTATATGCATACCCAGGCAAACTCTGTACCATGCATCCATGTCAATGACCCCACACCAATGCTCCTCCACTGCCTTGGTGATCCAAACTCCTTAAAAAATGAAGCCTAATTTATTGCCATATTTCTCACATATATAGTCATTTGATACTCAACAAGGCCACCAAGCCCAGTCAACTGGGAGAGAATGGCCTCTTCAACAAATGGTGCTTGGAGAACTGGATATCTATAAGCAAAAGAATCAGAGAGGAATTCCATCTTACACCTTATACAAAAATTAACTCAAGATGGATCAAAGATCTAAATATAAGAGCCAAAACTATAGAGACCTTGGAAGACAATGTAGGGAAACATCTACAGGACCTTGTAATAGGAAATGGCCTCATGAACTTCACACCCAAAGCAAGAACAATGAAAGAAAATTAAAGCCTTTTGCACTTCAAAGAAGTTCATTAAGAAAGTGAAAAGACAGCTTACCCAATGGGAGAAAATATTTGGTAACTACATATCTGATAGGAGCCTCATATTCAGCACATATAAAGAAATTCTTTATCTCAAAAAAGACAAACAATCCATTTAAAAAATGGGTAAGAGATTTGAACAGACACTTCTCCAAAGAAGAAATACAAATGGCTAAAAAACACATGAAAAGATGCCCAACATTACTAGATTTTAGGGAAATGCAAATCAAAATGACAATGAGCTACGATCTTACACCCGTTAGACTGGTGACTATTAAAAAAACAGAGGACTACAAGTGTTGGAGAAGATGTGGAGGAATGGGGACCCTCCTCCACTGCTGGTGGGAATGTAGAAGAATCCAGTCATTCTGGAGGACAGTTTCTCAGTTCCTCAGAAAACTAACTATAGATTTGTCATATGACCCAGCAACTCCACTACCAGGTATATACCCAGAAAAACTGAAAACAAGGACATGAACTGATGTATGCACACCAGTGTTCATACTGGCATTACTATTGCCAAAAAGCTGGAATCAACCCAAATGCCCATCAACAGATGAATGGATAAACAAAATTAGGTATATACATACAATGGTATACTACTCAGCTGAAAGAAGGATTACAGTACTAACACATGGGATAACATGGATAAATCTTGAGGACCTTATGTTGCGTGAAGCAAGCTCGGCACTGAAGGACAAATACTACATGACCTCTCTGATATGAAATGAGCAAATCAAGCTGTCTCAGGGAGCTAGAGGCTGGAAGTTAGGCTTATAGGAAATATGGGGGGAGAGGAAGGTTGTGGGCCAATGCCTGCATGGGCGAAATCTATGATAAAGTGGAGATAAGTAATTGTACAGTGAAAGGATAAGACGGGGACATAGGGATAATTTTGGGTTGGACTTTGCAGGCTTGAGAGGGGCTCGGGTTGGGAGGATGGGTCAGATGGTCCAAGTAATTGGGGGAAGGGTTGGGAGGAGTAGGTGAACTTGGTAGATTGTTGGGTATGTGGTTGAAACTACAATGTTGAGAAAGCTCTTAGAAAATATAATAAGAAATGGTTACTGGTTTAAGGTGTTCGACAGGGGGCATCTGGTAGAGGGTTCACCTGGGGCAGGCTTAAAGGGAATGTATGCTCATCTTGTCATAGTGTGTTATATCAGTGGGTGGAGACCCATACAATGAGTGGGAAGGAGTTACACACCCATCCTGGGGAGGTCTGATGTTCTCAAACAGAGGGGAGGGTGTCTCTCGAGAGCAGGGTGACTCCCAATAGGGGAGGACAGACTCGTGTGTTAAGCCCTCAGCGTTGTTACAAGTATCTATGAATCTTGTCCTTCAAGCAGTGAAGCTTGGTTGTCATTGTGGGCCCTGAGAGGAGGGGGAGAGAGGAATAGAATATGTGGAAGAGGTGGTAACTGGGGGTCAATGGAAGTGTTCTGCATGATTGTGCAATGATGGATACAGACCATGTTAAATTTCACCGAAAATTTATAAAAGTGTATAGTCTAAAATGTAAACCATAATGTAAACCATAATGGAACCATGGTTAGTAGCTATGTTTCAATATCTGTGCATCAGTTGTAGCAAATGTAACATCCACATGTAAAAAGATTATTGCTGGGGAAGGGGGAAAAAGGGTTTGATGTTGGGTTTATGGGAGTCCCCTATATTCTATATGTGACTTCACTGTGACCTAAAACTTTTTTGAAGACATGACAATAATTTAAAAAAAAGGATGTAGACACTGAGGAAAAAATGGAAAAGACTGCCTTGCCACTGTACATACAGGGCAATACTTATTACAGTGATGAAAGACAAAACATCAAAAAAATGTTTAGGATATTTTTCATTTTTTAATACTGCAATTCATTTTTAACTTTATTTAAGTTTTTCTAAATTGTTATGTATTCTATTTCTAATCTTTAAATCTATCATTACTATTTCATTTTCCTATTAATTGAATTTGGCAATATGTTAGACTTCATTTTTGAAGAAGTTTTGCATCACAGAGGGGTTCAACTATGGCAAGGGAGGAGCACTGATGTGGAGTGTCATTGATGGGGCATGCATGGGTGGGAAGGAGTTCTCTAGGGAATTCCTATAAGGTATATAGATATGTTCTGATGTTTGTTGGATGTTGACATAGTGGGTAGACTTTCACACGACAGCTGAGGGAGTGCTGAGTTCCCATTCTGGGGAACTCTGTTGCACTTCCCAGTGGAGCAGCAACAATCTCTCAAGAGCAAGGGCAAAGACCAGTGAAGAAGGATCGTACAATGATGGGCCTTTGATGAATATGCTTATGAACCTGTGTGCTTAAAATTAGGCCTAGAGCTGCAGAGTGCCTAAGAGTAACCCTTGAGAGCCTCCATGTTGCTCAAATGTAGCCACTCTCTAGCCAAACTCGGCATGTAAATGCATTACCTTACCCCCAGCATGGGATATGACTCCCGTGGGATGAGCCTCCATGGTGCCAAGGGAGTACTATCAAATACCAGCTGGTGATGCAACTAGAAAAAGACCTTGAATAAAAGGGGGAAATGATAATGACAAATGAGTTTATATGGCTAAGAGACTTCAAAATGAGCCAGGAGGTCATCAGAGGGGTTGTGCTTATGCACATTTCAGCAGGATTTCAGAGATAGTCAACCTAGATACAACCCCAGGTAGTAGTGCTCCTGAGGGTTACGGAGACACCCAAGTCCTATGGTCATGACAGATGGCTCTGGAGTCCAGTGCCTAGTGGACCCTACTTTGGAATTTGAGCTCCTGAGTGTGATGGAGTTGGACTCAGATGTGACCTCTCTACACATGCCTCTTCTATCATTTTTATTGAACCTGTGGCTGGCATTGGGGTTGGTGTATGCGCAGGAGACCTGAATCTCTGGACTGTCCATGTGCCAGCTGGGCCCTAAGCCTCAGCAGAATTGGAACACCTACTCTCCAGTTCTTTGAACTTACCTAGGTCAGCTAAAAGGGAGGTGAGGATGGTCAACCACCACACCAGGGAACCAAGAGAGTCTACAACTGCAAGCAGGAGAATCCCAACCATCAGCCATGTGGAATCTAAGCTCTCTCTTGATTTAGAGGTGAAGTGGACATCGCCACACCAGGGTCCTCAGGATGGAGGAAAGAATTTAGATTAGAGTGGACTTACTGGTATTCTACTATAGAATTATTGTGACTCTAGCAATTGAAGAAAGTATATCACTGATGTGGAGACAGTGGCCATGGGAGTTACTAAGTGCAGGGAGAGGGATGAAGATGTATGATATAGCGGCATTTTCAGGATTTGGAGTTGTCCTGAGTGATATTGCAGGGACAAATACTGAACATTATATATCCCTCCATAACCCACTGAATGGACTGTGAGAGAGTGTTAACTACAATGTAAAATATAATCCATGCTGTGTAGCAGTGTTCAAAAATGTATTGGGCCCTTATCTGCTGCTTTCTTTGTCTATCTCAGTGAGTTTAGAATTCAGATGAGAAACAAGGAGTACCTTTTATGTGGGTGTCCTCAACCTCCCCCAAATCCATGACATATGAGGAAATCTTTCCTAATAGATAAAAATAATTTGAAATCTGAACACATTATGCAAATCCTAATGCATTATGCAAATACACACCTCCCTCTATAGACCTCCTGAGCTTTTCTAATGCAGAAGGATATGAAGCAAACATATGCTGTAAGTTGTGTACATATTTGTACCTTGTTAAATTCACAGCCTGTCTTGCTAATGGATTGGTATGGTATTGTGAAAAGGTGGCATTGTGGTATAGGGGCAATATGGTATGGTTAAAAAGCACAAAAGAGGGAAGTGGATTTGGCTCAACTGATAGAGTGTCCATCTGCCACATGGGAGGTCCAGAGTTCAAACCCAGGGCCTCCTGACCCGAGTGGTGAGCTGGCCCATGCGCAGTGCTGATGTGCACAAGGAGTGCCCTGCCATGCAGGGGTGTCTCCTGCATAGGGGAGCCCCATGCATAAGGAGTGCACCCCATAAGGAGAGTCGCCCAGCGCAACAAAAGTGCGCCACACACACGGAGAGCTGACACAGCAGGATGACGCAACAAAGAAAGACACAGATTTCTGGTACCACTGACAAGAATGCAAGCAGACACAGAGGAACACACAGTGGATGGATACAGAGAGCAGATAACTGGCTAGGGTGGGGGGTGGAAGAGGAGAGAAATAAATAAAAAATAAAGCTTACAAATGCTTTAAGTTTGTAATGTCATTCCCCGCCCCCCAGTCTCAGAATGAAAGTAGTTGTATTTAAGGTAAACTATGTGTTGAAATGCATATGCCACATGGATTTGCAGATCCCTTGCATAAACTTTGCAATCTTCCACAGGCCCAAATCCCTAGATTGGGAAATACTGCTATTTGAGAGACATGTTGCGGTTGAAAGAGACTAATACAGGCAGGAAATTAAAATCCTTCCCTTGGTTTAATGATGATTTATTTTTTAGGACATTGTGCTTCACCGCGCTCCAGATGAATCCTCAACATCAGATAATGGGCACCAGTTTCAGCACCCTGCAGGCTCACCGTTCAACTGGGGTCAGGAAGAAGGGCATTTGTTGCATCCTTCTATTTGTCACCATCTGTGCCAGGTGTGTGGGCCTGTCAATTGCCTCACAATTTGCTGTTTCCTTCTGTGAAAAGTGAGAAGAACATTATAGATTGCCAGGTCAAAAGAATGACTATAAGTGTGTGTGTACCTGTGCACATGCATGTGTAAGAAAGCAGGGAGAGGAATGGGGAGAGATTGTCTAATTTTGGCTCAGGGGACGTGCTGACTGTAAATAGTGTTCTTTTTATTAAATCCAATGTTGGGGCCCATCTGAGAAGTCCATACATCTGAAATCAAAACAAAAATACAAGCCCAACTCATAAATATTAGGAAAAATGTAGACTTTTACTGTTGTTTTCTTATGGGGATGGAGGAAACGGTTTTTTCAGTGGATACTTCATAAAAAATTTCCTGAAAGTCCTCTTTAAATATCTTTCTTCCTTAAAGTTTCACTCCATATGATAGTTGCCTTATTTTTCCCTTTTTTCCTTTCTTTTCTACACCATTTGCCTGAGGCTTATCATTTCTTTTCTCTTTTCCTCATAATTATATTAACATATTCATCCAGATTTTCATTTAGACAAAGGCCAGCTGAGGGCAGTCAACCAAATGAAAACCTGGTCCTTTAGCCACACCCTGTATCACCCTTGTCCCTTGTATTAGTCAGCCAAAAGGGGTACTGATGCATAGTGCCAGAAAATCTGTTGGCTTTTATAAAGGGTATTTATTGGGGGTAAAAACTTACAGTTACAAGGCCTTCAAGAGTCCAACTCAAGATACCATAAGAGGTGTTTTCTCACCAAAGTTTGTTGCCACATTTTGAAGCAAGATGGTTGCTGATCTCTGCGAGGGTTCAACCTTCCTTTTCCTCTTAAGGCTCTGTGGGTCCAGCTTCTTCTGATCTCAGCTGTAGGCTGGAGGGCTTGTTTCTTTCTGGGCCTTCTCAGCTGCCAGGGCTCTGGTCTCTTCAGCTATAAACTATGAGGTGAATGTCTCATCTCTCCACAGGGCCTTCGCTGTTTGAGCTTTCTCCTTTCTGCCACATGGCAGGACCGAAATGAGCAAGTTCTCTCCTATTCTGTGTCTACAGAGCTCTCTTTCTTCCTGTGCCTTCTTCTGTGTGTCTTCTTGAGTGAGTGTCCTTTTATATAGCCACAAAGGGGGCAGGGAATCAACCTTGAGTTACACCCTACCTATGTGGTCAAATGAGAGCCATAATCTTAACATAATTTAATCAAAGACATCACAGCTGAATCTAAGGGTATCACCCCCAGAGGAACAGACCAGTTTACAAACTCTTTTTGGAATTCATAAATAATCCCATACTGCCACATCCCACAAGCATGCCATTGGGAGTCTCTCTTTGTCTTGCCTAGTTTTTTGTGGAACAACATTGAATTAGGACTCAGAAGACTTGAATTTTCTGAATCTGCCACCAACAAATGGTATGATTTCCATCAGCTTATTTAATTCTAAGCCTCATCTTCCTTATTCTGAATTAGGATCTACCTCACAGGGCTACAAAGATCAAATTCAGTGATGCGTGTTTTGAAAGTGCTTTAAGACCTGGAAACCCTTCTGATGTTTCTATGAGTTCTGGAATAGGACTTGGTAGCTAGAGGGGACTATAGAGTTCTGTAGTCCTACTCCTCATTTTAACAATGGGAAAGATAAAACCCAGAAGATATAACTCACTCTAGGCCATAGAGTCAGGTAGAGGCAAAATCAGGTTAAAGCTAGCTTTCCAAATGGTAGAGACTAGACTTGAAATGAGTTTCTAACTGTTCAGTAATGAACCAAACACAGATCGATCAATTGACATTCAGTGCTGGACCCGATGCTAGTAGATCGAGGAGGAAATGGGGAAGCAGAGCCAGAGGCATTCTGATATTGGACAACAAGGTAAAACAACATGAACAGGTGTTTGTTCATGAGGGAACGAGAGATGAGTTGTCACAAGAACATACGGCATTCATTATGCTACTTATTCTGAAATGCTACACAAAGATATGTTTGATTTGGAGTGTTTATTTTGAATGATTAACAATAATTTATTCACTCACATTGAACTGCCTAATTCCCAGTCTTAATTATGACTACACCAGCTGTAAATATGTGTCAGAAATTTTTTTACTGGAATGAGAAAATTTCCCCTTCCCATGAGTCTTGAGAATCTTCTTGCTACTGGAGTTTTATTTGAATGAAGCCAGTGATTAAGCAACTGTTAAGGTATTTGGTTCATGGTATCCAGATTCTCACAATCTGCCTAAACGTGTTGTTTATTTTTGGGTTCTCTACCCCTTGATGAATAAATCTCAAATGAGGAAGAAGGGCTGCTTGCCTCAGGCTGGCAAGAACATTCTCTCCTTGTAATGGTAATGCCGTGAGAGACCTGATAACCAGATGGTAGCTAACTGAAGAGCTGGCACTCTCTAGACAGATTGATATGTGCTAGGAATGAAATTAGCTTGTTTACTCTTAGAGCTTTTCTTTTGTGTTTTTCCCATTTAAATGTCACATTATAGTTATTCTTAAAGTTTGCTCTGTTATCAAGTGTTAACCATTTTTCTTAAGCAATTTCTTCAAAGGAAGTTTCATTACTGCTTTCTTTGAAATGATACTCTCCATCTGTTTCTGTTGGCAACTCAAGGAACAATTTCCAGTATCCAATTAAAGTTGTGCAGGCTGACTTTCATTAACATGTCATTAAACATTTCTAACGATTGTGCATTATTTACTTGGAGATTAAAAAATAAAGGTCCCTTGATATCACTTCCTGGAACTTTCTAGGGTATACATATGTTCTGAATCCCCTCTTTGGAGGCACCAGTGCTTCTTTATTGTTTTGAAGACAGCAGTTTTTTATGTGAAGGACAGTTCCTTGAAAAGCTCTGAGTTTAATAGGTGAGAGTAATAAGCTCATTCAGATTCTTACCATGTACCATGGGCTAGAAGGTATGTAGCTTGCTATGCTTAAAGTGTGTAACTTTAATACTTATTCATGGTTAAGACTCTATTCTACCACACCATGGAGCCTAGAGTGCCTACAACTGAAAGTGGGAGGATTGCATCCAGTATCCATGTGGAATCTGAGCCTCCTCTTGACATAGAGGTGCAATGGACACAACCAATCCAATGTCCACAGAGAAAAGGTGGCATTGGAGTGGGAAAAGTGGACGTGGTGGCTAATGGGTACGGGAATGGCAGGAAGAGACGAGATGTGGAGGCGTCTTTGGACTTGGAGCTGCCCTGGATGGTGCTTCAGGGGCAATCACTGGACATTGTAAATCCTCACAGGGCCCACTGGATGGAATGGGGGAGAGTATGGGCCATGATGTGGACCATTGACCATGACGTGCAGAGGTGCCCAGAGATGTACTTACCAAATGCAATGGATGTGTCATGATGATGGGAATGAGTGCTGCTGGGGGGGGGGGAGTGGTGGGGTGGGGGTGGTGGGGTTGAATGGGTCCTCATATATATTTTTTAATGTAATATTTTTACAGAATCAATAATAAAAAAAATAAAAAATAAAAAAACATGAAAAAAAAAAAAAAAAGACTCTATTCTGAAATCTTTGTCTCAAAGCATGTTTTGTCTCATCATATCCCAAACTTTTGAACCTATTCTCAGAGTGGACTTAAGTACATATGAATTTAAATGTTCATTGCTAGACTCACAACTCAACATAACTAATTTTATTTGACACGAAACTCATTCTGAAAGGGGCCCTTTCAAGTATAACATACTTGGAGTTTTCCTGAAAAAGATTGCCACTCACACAGAAGATAGGAAGAGGGAGCAGATCTTGAGAATGAGAAAAAAAAACCATAATCTGTTCTCAGGCAATAGAGGTATTGAGAGATAGAGATGGAGCTGTATAAAGAGAAATAGAGTTGAAGAATAGAGAGAAATAGCCATAGAGAGAATATGAATCCTAGATTTGAACCCCCTTTGGATCCAGTCATCCTTGTATGAGTGTGTCTTGGGGAAAACGGCTGTTTGGGAAAAGATTAAGGAGCAGATTTGAGTCTGAGCTATTGGTGGAAAGCTCCAGGAGCCTGTGACGCCAAAGTGGCATGCACCAAGGCAGTACAGCATGTGGTGGTGTCCCCTTGTGCTTATAGCCTGTTTCCATTGGTAGAAAAGCCTGAACCAAGGAATCTATGCCTGACAGTGGACACAATTATCACAAATCTAGTAGGTTACAAAATTTTCATGGAGGTGTTTGTCATTTTGCCATAAATCTGTCCGGGAATCAGCCAGATAGTGCTCAGGTGAAGAAAGCCTTGAACAGAGTAGTCAATTCTTGGGGCTGGTAGACTCATCTTGGATCTGGTGGAAGGAGAGAAAGATGTGTGGAAAGAGGAAGGGTAAGAGACCTGTTTCACAGGATTTAAAAAATGTGACTTTGCTTTATGCCCTAAGCTGCTGTAAAGCAGGGAAATATCTATTGCACAATATTAATTTTATGAGATTTCCCATAAAATAGGAAATTAGAGTCATTGCCCTCCAATAGAGAATGCCTTATTTTAATTATTATTTCAGTTGACTTAGAGTATATAAAAATTCCACTAAACAGTTAAATATCAAAATTCAGTTAACAGGTTACACTAGTATGCAAAAAGTGGTGAATCCTAGAAGCCTCTTGGCAGATCTTCTCCTTCCCATTTGGGAGAAAAAGTCATCCTAATATGCTGTGGTCAGTGATCTTTATTTGGAAGCTCAATTCCTGCTTGTTTTGAGTGAAACAAATATAGCTAGGACACTTTTTGGTAGGTAGAAACAAAATTTACAATTCCAGGGTCTTAGTATTCAATGGGATTTGTTTAATTAGAATCTCATTTAATTGCATGTATTCCCAAAATAAAACTATAATTCCTTTAAAAAAACTATAGCAACCATAAAAATTATATATCAAGAACATAAATTCTCAATTTTAGACTTCACGAGGAAAAAGGAGTCTTATAGCCTCTCCACTCTTTCATATGACTTATTTTGCAAATCAGTGTTGAAGAGTATTAAATTAATGGAGAAAACACAGTTAAATAGAATTTTAATTGGAAATGGAAATAAAAAGATCATTTAGAAAAAGAATGAAGATAAAAAATTGTGTAAAAGCTCTCCGTTGGAAATCAAAGGAAAGGAAACAATAAGATACCATTTCCTACTTAATGAAGTAGCAAAGTAAAGAAGGGAAACAGAAAATTGGAACTCGAAATTTGTAAAATGACAATAGTCCAAATGTGAAAAGAGAATAATGAAAGCAATACACTTATTTTTTATACATTTGTACACTTTATTTATTTTCTTCTTTATTTTCTTTTAAATGTTACATTAAAAAAAATGAGGTCCCCATATATTCCCTTGCCCCCCCACTCCTCCCACATCAACAACCTCCACAAGGACAGTGGTCTACATTGTAGTCTACAACCTCCCTCATTCCACCCAGGGGACCATGGCAGGACACACAATGTTCAGCATCTGTCCCTGCAGCACCACCCAGGACAACTCCAAATCCTGAAAATACACCCACATCATATCTCTTCTTCCCTCTCCCTACCCTCAGCAGCTCCCATGGCCACTTTCTCCACATCAATATTACAATTTCTTCCCTTACTAATCACAATAGTTCCCCAGCAGAGCACCAGTAAGTCCACTCTAATCCATACTCTATTTCTCCATCCTGTGGATCCTGGGATGATTATGTCCACTTCACCTCTATATCGAGAGGGGGCTTAGATGATGGACGATGGATGCAATTCTCCTGCTTGCAGTTGTAGGCACTCGTGGCTCCCTGGTGTGATGGTTGATATTCTTCACCTCTCTGTTTACATGCCAGGGTAAGTCCAATAAACCAGAGGGTAGGAGTTGTAAGTCTGCTGAGATTCAGGGCCTCGCTGTCACATGGACAGTCCAGAGAGCAGGTCTCCTGAGTATACACCAACCCAAACACCAACCACAGGTCCAGTAAAAGTAACAGAAAAGGCATATATAGAGGGGTCATATCTGAGTCCAACTCCATCACACTCAGGAAAATAAATTCCAAAGTAGGACCAACTGACATGGCCTTGAACTCCAGAGCCATCTGCCATGACAATAGAACCTGTGGGTCTCTGTAGCCCTCAGGAGAACCAGTACCTGGGTTTCTATCTACTTTAGCTGTCTCTGGTACCCTGCTGAGGTATGCATAAGCATTACCCCTCTGATGACCATCTGACTCTTTTTTGGAGACTCATAACCATAAAAACTCAATTGTCCTTTCCATTTCCCCCTTTTATCCAAGGTCAAAAAGCAGTTTTTAACACCTGATATTACATGAAGGCTGAGATATTCTGCTGGTCTGAGTTGACTCTTTTATTCAAGGTCTTTTTCTAGTTACATCGTCAGCTGGTGCTTGGTAGTAATCCCTTGGTACCAGGGAGGCTCATCCCTGGGAGTCATGTCCCATGCTGGGGAGAAGGTAATGCATTTACATGCTGAGTTTGGCTTAGAGAGTGACCACATTTGAGCAACATGGAGGCTCTCAAGAGGTAACTCTTAGGCACCCTGCAGCTCTAGGCCTAGTTCATATTTTAGCCACACAGGCTCATAATCAGAGCCATCAGTATCAAGGGCTCATTGTTGGACTATCCTTCTTTATTGGTCTTTGCCATTGCACTTGGGGGACTGTTGCTGTTCCATTGGGGAATGTGATAGAGCTCCCCTGGCTAGGAACTTAGCACTCTATCAGTTGTCATTTTTAACTGAAACCACTATGAAAATATCCAAACATTTTTAGGTACCCTGTATACATGCCCTGGAGAACTCCCTCCCAACCATGTGCCCCCTGTCAATAACACCCCACACCAGTGTTCCTCCCTGCCATAGTTGAACCTCTCTGTAGTCCAAAACTTCTTTAAAAAGGAAGCCTAATATAGTTCCAGTTTCTATTAATAGTAAAATGGAATATAGTGATGGGTTTAAAGGTTAGATGTAGAATACATAGTAATTTAGAAAAATTAAATAAAGGGTATGAAAAAATGAAAAAGCTTTGTTTCTGACATTTTGCCTTTCATCACTGCTATGGGTGTTGCCCCATATGTACAGTGGCAAGGCAATTTCTTCCATTTCTTACTCAGCATCTACATCCTTTCTTTTTTTCCTCTAATTATTAAGTTTGTCTTCACAAAAGTTTTAGATCACAGCAATTCACATATGCAATATATGGTACTCCCACATATCCAACATCAAACCCTTTGTCCATTCCCCAGCAATGATCTTTTTACATGATCATATTATATTTGCTGTATCTGATGTACAGATATTGAAGCAATAGCTTTCAAACATGGTTCCATTTGAGTTTACATTACAGTTTATATTTTCTACTATACAAATTTTCTAAATTTTTAATTATATTATGTTTTACATTATGGTTTGCATTTTAGCCTATAGACTTTTATACATTTTTGGTGTAATTTAACATGTCCTATATCCATCATTGCATGATCTTGTGGAACACTTCTATTGCCCCACAGTCATGCTGATTCCATCTGTTCAACACCTTACTTCCCCTCTCTCAGGGCCCACCACGACAATCAATCTTCATTACTTGAAGGACCGTATTCAGAGATACTTGCAACAATGTTGAGGGCTTGACATGCTTGACTGCCCTAACCCATTGGGAGCCACCAATTTTCTTGAGAGATACAATTCCCTCTGTTTGAGAACATCAGTCCTCCCCAGGATGTGGGTATACCTTCACTCTCATTGTTTGGATCTCTACCCAATGATATAATCCACTATGACAAAATGAGCACTCACACACTCCCTAGAAGCTTGCCCTGTGTCAGATGCCCCCCTTAAGCATCTTAAATGGTAACCTTCCATATTATATTGTCTAAAGAGTTTTCTCTACATTACAATTTCAACCACATACCTGACAATCTCCTATGTTCAAATGTCCCCCCTCCCCCCAATTTCTTGGGCCATCTGACCAATACTCCCATCCCTAGCCCCCCTCAAGCCCACAAAGCCCCACCCAAAGGCATCCCTATGTCACCATTTTATTCCTTCCCGTACGAACACTTACCTCCAGCTTATCATAGATTTCACCTATGTAGGTGTCAGCTTGCAACCTTCCTCTAACCGCCAACCTCCTTTAAGCCTATCATCCAGTCTCTAGCTCTCAGAGACAGCGTGGTTTGCTCATTTCATATCAGAGAGGTCACGTAGTATTTGTCTTTCAGTGCCTGGCTTGCTTCACTCAACATAAGGTTCTCAAGATTCATCCATGTTATCACATGTGTTTGTACTGTATTCGTTCTTATAGCTGAGTAGTATTCCATTGTAGGTATATACCACATTTTATTTATCCATTCATCTATTGATGGGCATTTGGGTTGATTCCAACTTTTGGCAATAGTGAATACTGCTGCTATGAACATTGGTGTGCATGTATCAGTTTGTGTCTATGTTTTCAGTTCTACTGGGTATATACCTAGAAGTGGAATTGCTGGGTCATATGGCAAATCTATAACCAGTTTTTTAAGAAACCACCCAAGTGTCCTCCAGAATGACTGGATCCTTCTGCATTCCCACCAGCAGTGAATGAGTGTTCCCATCCCTCCACATCCTCTCCAAAAATTGTAGTCTGATTTTTTGCTAGCTGCCAGTCTTTGAGGAGTAAGATGGTATTTCATTGTTGTTTTGATTTGTATTTCCCTAATAGCTAGTGATTTTGAGCATTTTTTTCATGTGTTTTTTAGCCATTTGTATATCTTCTTTGGAGAGGTGTCTGTTCAAATCTTTTTCCCATTTTTTTAAATGGGCTGTTTGTCTTTTTATTTTTGAGATATAGGAGTTCTGTTTATATGCAAGATATGTCTCCTATCAGATATATGGTTACCAAATATTTTCTACCACTGTGTAGGCTCTCTTTTCACTTTCTTGACAAACTCCTTTGAGGTGCAGAAGGATTTAATTTTGAAGAAGTCCCATTTATCTATTTGTTTTTTGCTGCTCATGCTTTTGGTATGAAGTTCATGTAGCTGTTTCCTATTACAAGATCCTGTAGATGTGTCCCTACATTGCTTTCCAAGGTCTTTATGGTCTTGGCTCTTATATTTAGGTCTTTGATCCATCTTGAGTTGTTTTTTGTGTAAGGTGTGAGTTGGTAATCCTCTTTCATTCTTTTACCTATGGATATCTAGTACTCCTGGCACCATTTGTTGAAGAGGCCACTCTCTCCCAGTTGAGAGGGTTTGGTGGCCTTGTCAAATACCATATGGCTGTATATACGAGGATCTATATTAGAACTCTCAATTCGGTTCCATTGGTCAGTGAGGCTATCCTTGTGCCAATACCATGCCATTTTTACTACTGTAGCTTTGCAGTATGTTTCCAAGTCAGGTAGTGTGATTCCTCCAGTTTCATTTTTCTTGTTCAATATGTCTTTGGCTATTCGGGGCCTCTTTCCTTCCCAAATAAAATTCATAGATAGTTTTTCTAGTTCATTAAAGAATGCTGTGTTGATTTTTATTGGGATTGCATTGAATCTGTAGATCAGTTTTGGTAAAATAGACATCTTAATAATATTTAGTCTTCCTCTCCATGAACAGGGAATATTCTTCCATTTATTTAGATGTTCTTTGATTTCCTTGAACAGTGTTGTGTAGTTTTCTGTGTATAAGTCTTTTACATCTTTAGTTAAATTTATTCCTAGGTATTTGATTTTTTTATTTACTATTGTAAATGGTATTTATTTCCTGATTTACTCCTCAGATTGCTCATTATTGGCGTACAGAAGTGCTACTGATTTTTGCACATTGATCTTGTAGCCTGCTACTTTACTGAACTCATGTATAAGTTCTAGAAGCTTTGTTGTAGACTTCTCAGAGTTTTCTATGTATAGGATCATATCATCTGCAAATAGTGAACTTTTTGACTTCTTCCTTTCCAATTTGGATGCCATTTATGTCTGGTTCTTGTCTTAGTGCTTGAGCAAGTACTTCTAAGACTATGTTAAATAGAAGGGGTGATAGTGGGCTTCCTTGTCTTGTTCCTGATCTTAGAGGGAAAGATTTTAGGATTTCACCATTGTAAATGATGTTAGCTGTGGGTTTTCCATATATATCCTTTATCATGTTCAGAAAGTTTCCTTCTATTCCAATTCTTTTGCGGTGTTTTTATTAAGAAAGGGTGCTGTATTTTGTCAAATGCTTTTTCTGCATCTATAGGTATGATCATGTGATTTTTTCCCTTCAATCTGTGTATGTGGTGTATTACATTAATTGATTTTCTTATGTTGAACCATCCTTGCATACCAGGAAGATATCCCACTTGGTCATGGTGTATATTTTGTTTAAGGTGTTGTTGAATACGATTAGCAAGTATTTTGTTGAGGATTTTTGCATCTAGGTTCATTAGAGAGATTGGTCTGTAATTTTTCTTTCTTGTGGTGTCTTTGTTTGGCTTTGGTACTAGAGTAGTGTTGGCATCATAGAATGAGTTAGGCAATGTTTCTTCTGTTTTGATTTTTTGGAAGAGTTTAAACAGGATTGGTGTTAGTTCTTTCCAGAATGTTTAGTAGAATTCACCTGTGAAGGCATCTGGCCCAGGGATTTTCTTTGTTGGGAGGTTTTTAATGACTGATTCTATCTCTTTCCTTGTAATTGATTTGTTGAGATTGTCAACTTCTTCTTTCATCAATGTAGGTTGCTTATGTGTTTCTAGGAATTTGTCCATTTTCTCTAAATTTTCTGTCTTGTTGAAATATAAATTTTCCAAGTATCCTCTTATGACAGTCTTTATTTCTGTGGGGTCAGTGGTGATATCTCCTTTCTCATTTCTTGTTTTGTGATTTGCATCTTCTCTCACTTTTTCTTTGTTAGTCTAGCTAAGGGTTTGTCAATTTTATTGATCTTCTCAAAGAACCAGCTCTTGGTTTTGTTTATTTTTTCAAGTGCTTTCCTATTTTCTATTTCATTTAGTTCTGCTCTGATCTTTGTTATTTCTTTCTTTCTTTCTTCTTCCTTTGGGGTTAGTTTGTTGTTTTTTTACTAATTCCTCCAAGTGAGCAGTTCTTCAATTTTAGCTCTTTCTTCTTTTTTGATGTATGAATTTATGGGCATAAATTTCCCTCTCTGTACTGCTTTTGCTGCATTCCATAAGTTTGGATATGTTGTATTATAATTTTCATTAGTTTCAAGGTAGTTACTGATTTCTTTTGAGATTTCCTCCTTGACCCACTGTTTTTCTAAGAGTGTGTTAGTTAACTTCCAAATCTTCATGCCAAATCTGAGTCTCTGGCCCTTACAGATTTCCAGCTTCATTCCACTGTGGTCAGACAAATTATTTTGTATGATTTCAATCTTTCTGAATTCATTGAGACTTTTTCTGTGATCTAGCATGTGATATATCTTGGAGAATGATCCATGCGCACTTGAGAAAAATGTATATCCTGCTGTGTTTGGCTGTAATGGTCTGTATATGTCTATTAGGTCCAGTTCCTCTAATGCATTGTTCAAAGTCTGTTTCTTTATTGATTTTCTTTTGAGATGTTCTGTCCAAAGTTGATAGTGGTGTATTAAAATCCCCCACTATAATTGTAGAGGCATCTATTTCTTCACTTAGTTTTTCCAGTGTTTGCCTCATGTATTTGGAGGCACCCTTGTTAGGAGCATAAACGTTTATGATTGTTCTTTCTTCTTGAAGGATTATCCCTTTCACTAATATGTAGTGTCCATCTTTGTCTCTCACTATTGTTTTGCATTTAAAGTCTATTTTGCGTGATATTAATATAGCTATTCCTGCCCTTTTTTGGTTATGGTTTGTTTGTAAGATTGTTTTCCAGCCATTCACTCTCAACCTCCTGGAATCCCTGGGTCTAAGATGTGTTTTTTTGTAGACAGCATATAGATGGATCATATTTCCTTATCCAATCTTCCAATCTGAGTCCCTTGACAGGCAAGTTTAATCCATTGACATTCAGTGTTATTACTTTCAAAGAATTACTTATAGTAGCTGTATTTTCTTTGGATTTGTGTTTGTCATATTTTGTTTTATTTTCTTTTTCTGTTTTTTTTTTTAGTTGCTCTTACACTTTCCTCCAACTCTGTCTCTCTTGCTTTTTTCTTTCTTCCTGCAGAACTCTTTTTAGTATTTCTTGAAGTGCAGGATTCTTGTCTGCATATTTCTTAGTTTCTGTTTATCTGTGAATATTCTGAACTCTCCACCATTTTTGAATGCTAACTTTTCTGGATAGAGCTTTCTTGGCTGGAATTTTTTTTTCTTTTAGTACCTTGACTATGTCGTATCACTGCCTTCTTGCCTCCATGGTTTCAAGTGAGAAATCAACACTTAATCTTATGGAGCCTCTTTGTATGTGATGGTTTTCTTTTCTCTTGCAGCTTTTAGTATTTTCTCTTTGTCTTGAACATTGGATAATTTGACAAATATATGTCTTGGGGTAGACCTGTTGGGATTTATGCTGTTTGGGGTGTGTTGTGCTTCCTGGACATGTACATCCATCTCCCTCAATGGGTTTGGGAAGTTTTCAGCCATTATTTCCTCCAACACCTCTTCTGTTCCCTTTCCCTTCTTTTCTCCTTCTGGGATGCCTATAATGTGTACGTTTGCATGTTTTGCATTGTCATTCAGGTCCCTACATCCCAGCCGGATTTTTTCTATCTTTTTATCGATCAGTTCTAGTATCTGTTTGATTTCAGATATAGTGTCCTCCACATCACTAATTCTCTCCTCTGCCTCTTCGAGTCTGCTGTTATTCGCTGAGAGTGTATTTTTGATTTCTTCATTTGTCCTGTTCATCACCATCATAACCATTATCTTTTTGTGTATGATTGCAATTTCTTCTGTATTCTCTCCAAGTGTTTTCTTCATAGTCTTAATCTCTTCCTTTACTTCATCAAATTGGTCCCCAATGTATGTTTTGAGAGTTTTAATTACTTGTTTGATGTTCTGTTCCTCTTCTTGGTTTTTAGTTTGTTCATTGGATTGGGGCATGTTTTCCTGATTATTGGTTTGGTTTGTAGTTTTTTGTTGCTGTCTGGTCATAATTTTATCTTGCCAGGTTTAATCAGTTGCTTAGCTTCTTTGTCTGGTTTAGAGTTTAATTAGTTGTTTTTGCATGCATGTTAAGTCTTTGTCACTTTGTTCTTCTTATTCTATTTCCTTGTTGGCTAAGTTCACTTGAAAGAAAATATTATGGCAAGATAAAGCAAAAGGAGTATGAAAAGAAAATGAATAACAGTAGTATTGATAGTAAATATTAATAAGGAACCATGTGCGACCTAGGAGAATGTATATTAGACTCATGTAAGGTATGCAGAGTTATAACAGTAAGAAAAATAGAGTATGTATAATGAGACAGTGAACTGAATATGGGGAGGAATATAGTGTGAATTAAAAGGTCAGTGTGTTCAAGAGAGAGGGAAAGAGAAAAGAAAGGACAATAATATAAAGAGTGAATATAAGACAGAAAAGAGATAAAAGGAATTAGAAATAAAAAGTCAGAAAAATAAGGGGGCAAAGAAAGAGAGGTGTAATGTAAGAGAAACACTAAATGATGGAGTATAGAAAGATGTAGAGGAAAGGGGATAGTGTTGGTGGCCAAAATGAATACACACAGAAAAGAGGAAATGGAGGATGAGGAAATACAGGAAATGTGAAATGTTCCCTGCAGCACCTAACATAAAAAGAATAAAAAAGAAGAGAAAGAAAGAAAGAAAAGAAAAGAAAAAAAGGGACAAAAGGGATGGGAGAAGTAAGCAAGAAAAAGTAAAAGAGAAAAAAAGAAAAAAGAAAGTAAAAAGGGCTTTGAGGGGATAAAGAGGAAGGAAAAACAAGAACACAAACAACAGAATACCAGACAAAGTTTCAAGCAAGGAATCCTGTTTGTAGTTAAAAAAAACGCTTAGGAATCTGACGTTCCCCCTTTCTCCCTTCCTCACTTCCCTCTTTCCTGGGCAGCAGGAAAGCTGCCTGAGAGTTCTGGTAGGAGATTCAAGTGGGTACTTGTTGAACTAGCTCTGCACAGAAAAGAATGACTCTTAATTTCCAGAGAGAGAGCACCCACACCTCACCAGGAACCCCAAGTATGCTATTGGAAGCTTGGAAAGCACCTCCTACAGTTCCTCTCCTTTAGGTGTGCTACGAGAGATTTAGTTGATTTTTTGACTCCACCTTCTCCCAGACCAAGTTTCCTATCTCAGGGTATTTAGGTGAATTGGGCTTTCTCAGCAGATTCGCCACTCCTTTTTTTCCAGGCTCTCCCCAAGCCAGCTGGTATGCTCCTCCAAGCTGAAAAAAAAGGAAAAAGGCAGGGGGGAACACTAGAAAATTGAACCTGTATTAGTCAGGCCCCACTGCTGCACCCCTCCCCCCCCACAGAATCAGTCCAAAACTGGAGGGCTAGGGCAATCCCAGACCTCTGGGAGCGCTGGACTCGGGAAAGAGAAGTCCGGGACACTGCAGACCCAGGGTATGGAGGTCTGTGGAACACAGGCTAAGGGGGCTCAGGTAATACGAACCTGGGGACCATGCATCTGGGAACCATGGGGGCCAGGAACGCTGCTGCACAACCGACAGTTCTCAGGGAACACCACCGCACCAGTCCCAGGGGGAAGGGTTCCGCCAGCCCACAGCTTCTGATCTCTGTACTTGTATTCTACCTTTAGCAAGCACCACCTCCATCACTGTCTCTCCAAATCGATGTCCATACACCCTCTGCCTTGCAAGCCCCCAAGATAGCCCACTCTGGCAAGACTCCAACCCCACTCGGTCGCCTCTTTGCAGGAGAGACCATAAGGTGCACTCACTCAGATGGCATCTTGCCTGTACACTTTAATTTTTTTTAAAGATTTATTTTATATATTTCTTTCTCTCCCCTTCCCGCCCCCCCCCCCCCCACCGTTGTCTGTTCTCTGTGTCTATTTGCTGTGTCTTCTTTGTCCGCTTTTGTTGTCAGTGGCACGGAAATCTGTGTTTCTTTTTGTTGAATCATCTTGTTGTGTCAGTTCTCCGTGTGTCCGGCGCCATTCCTGGGCAGGCTGCACTTTCTTTCATGCTGGGTGGCTCTCCTTACGGGGCGCACTCCTTGCGTGTGGGGCTCCCCTACGTGGGGGACACCCCTGCATGGCAGGGCACTCCTTGCGCTCATCAGCACTGCGCATGGGCCAGCTCCACACGGGTCAAGGAGGCCCAGGGTTTGAACTGCAGACTTCCCATGTGGTAGACGGATGCCCTAACCACTGGGCCAAGTCCACCACCTGTATTTTTATTTTTAAAGAAGTTTTAGATTACATACAAATACATTGAAAATATAAGGGATTCCCATATGACCAATCCCTTCCCCCTCTCACACTTTCCCCCACTAACAACGTTTTTCGTTAGTGTGGTACAATTTTACAATTGATGAACACATATTGAAGTATTGCTACCAACCATGGTCTATAGTTTACATCATGGTTTACCCTTTGCACTGCACAATTTTCTAGGTTTTGGCAAAATATATAATGCTGTATCTGTCCTTGCAATATCATGTAGAAAAATTCCAGTGTCCCCAAAATGCCCATGTTACAACTATTCTTCCCTCTTCCTCCCCTCAGAACTTCTGGTGACCACTGTCTTTATATCAATGTTACATACTCTTCCATTACTAGAATAGTAATGAGACTTCTTTGGTCCATAGTTGCTTTTCCCCCTTATGTTTATTCATTCTTTAATCTTGAGGATTTGGGGATGGTGATACCCACACTGCTTCCGATTGAGAATGGGTTTAGATCCCATGGGACAGATAGATGAAACTGTCTTGCTTGCAGTAATACTTACTTTTGTTTATGGAGACAGTTCATGTTTTAGGAAAAATATCTAATTGGAAAAATAATTTGATTATATATATCAAATTGTTTATTAGGTTTTACTCAATATCTAACCTCTCCTGGAATTTAGAATAATCTGAGTCAGTAAAAGACTTTTGACTACACTTGTACCTAACAATTTTAGAAGCAGCTTAAATGTTTCAGTCTTGGGGATAGTTCAACAGATCTCAGCATAGTCATTTAATAGAATATTAGGAAGCCAGTGAGAAATCATGAAGACCATGAAGCATATGAAAAATTGCTAAGGATAAACTTTTAAAAAGAAAAGAAAACATAAAAATTAAATGCATGCTATGATTACAAGTACAAACATTTTATGGTTTCCTAGGCTGCCCAAGCCAAAAGCATGAAAAGGGTTGGGTTAATCAATGGGAATTCATTCAGTCATAGTTTGAGGCTGGAAAAAGTCCATATCAAGGCCTCATCAAGGCAATGCTCTCTTCCTGACGGTGTTCTGGGGCTGGCCGCTGGTGATCCTTGGTCTTTAGCTTATCACAAGGCAAGGCACATGGCAGCATCTCCTGGTCTCTCCCTTCTTTTCTGGGTTCTGTTGATGTTCAGCTTCTTGCTTCCTGTGGCTTTCTCCCCTTATGTCTGAATTTCACTCTGCTTATAAGGGACTCCAGAAATAGGAGTAAAACTCCTCCCTAACTGAGGTGGGTCATATCTTAACTAAGATAACCTCATCAAAAAGTCCTACTTAAAATGGTTTCACACACAGGAATGGGTTAAATTCAAGAACATTTTTTTTCTGGTCTATGCAGAGCTTCAAACCACCACACTCCAGCTTCTGGACACCAAGAAGACACATTCTTTCTATATGCAAAATACCTTCATTCCATCACAATATCCCAAAAGCTTTAAGTCATTTCAGAAGCAGTGCTTAGTACAAAGTCTCATTAATAACAGTTATGGGTATGGTCTGTCTTGGGGCACAATTCCCCTCTGTCTGTGGACCCATGAGACCTAGAGAACAAATTATCTGCTTCTGATATACAGTGGAGGGGCAGGTATAGGATAAACATTTCTATTTCAGAAGGGAGAGATTGGAAGGAAAACAGGGGTCATGGGCCCCAAACTAATCCAAAACCCAACGAACCAAACTCCATTAGATTTAAGGTTAGGAGTCATTTATAGATCAATGTTTTGTCCTTTGGGCCTAATGAAACAGCAGTTCCACCTCTTCTAAGCCCTTGTGCAGTGGCCATGCTCTCCCTGAACACCAAGGTAAAGGCCTCACCCTCTCCGAGCATTGGGATGGTGGCCAGTCTCTCTGCAATCCCTGAGGTAGAGGCTTCAGCCTCTCTGAGCACTGGGGTGGTGGCCAGGTTCTCTGCAAATTCTTGTGCAGAGACCCCACGTCTCCGAGAATTGGGGTGGCTGCACTCTCCCTGAACATGGCGTTGAAGGACTGCTCCCTCCAGCACTGGGGCAGACACACCCTTTCCACACACATGGGTGGGCCCACTCTCTTGGCCCAAAGAGATATCTTCCATGTAGATCTTGGCTTCTAAGTTTCTGCCCTTGTAGTCATTATTCCATCAATTTGTTCCTATTCTGTCTCTTTTAGTCTAGGCTGGCAGTAGTTCCACTCATACAGATCTCACAAAATACTACTAATATGGAATTCGTGTAAAGAGAAGGTAGATTTGGAGGTAGACTTAAGGCCTTCATGAGGCCCCATCGTAATTATGAAGCCTCATAGTTAAGTTCAAAGGGAGCTTCCTATGTGCTTCTTTTATCTTCTTCTCAGATCCTCTGGGATTCAGCCTATGCTCTTACCTACCACTACCTACTTTCTTTCTTGGTGTTGCATAGTCTTAAGATTTTCTTCACCATGCGCTGACTACAGATCCTATTTTCTTTTTTTGTGTGCTGAAAGGAAATAAATATGTCCTTATAGTTTTAGGTTTTGCTTTTGTGAGAGACAGGCAGGTTATAACCACAATAACAGTTCTAGAAGGTTAAAACATTTTTGTAGTTATGTTTTCTTTTTTGTCCCCCCCACTTTGTGGCTTCTTGCATGCTGTCTGCTCTCTGTGTCTATTTGCTGCATGTTTTCTGTGTCTGTATTTATTTTATTTCCCCTCTCCCCTTATAGCTTGCTTGCTGTCTGCTCTCTGTGTTCATTTGCTGCGTGGTCCTCTATGTTCTTGCTTGTCTCCCTCTTTTGTTGCATCACCTTCCTGAGGCAGCACTCTGCAGCGTCTGTCGGCTGGGCGGCACTCCACGGCATCTGCAGACCGGGTAGCGCTCCACGGCATCTGCAGGCTAGGCGGCACTCTGCAGCATGAGGGTGAGCCTGCCTTCACAAGGAGGCCCTGGGATATGATAGACAGGAACCCAACTGATTGAGTCACAGCCGTTTCCCTGTAGTTATGTTTTTAATCTACATTTTCTAAGTTCCCTTTTAGTAGCTGAAATCATCTTTTAGATGGTGCTAAAAGTTGCTTATAGATGATTGAATTCTAGAGTAAGTCATGTATTAATAGAAAGGAGCCTGAGATATCCGCTACTAGCCAGGTCTGGTAGGATTTTCTGTGTTCTAGTTTTTCATTCATTGTTTTCATCCATCCATCCATCTTGAATTCGTATTGAACCTCAGAATATTCCATATTGAATCTCACAACATGTTAGTTAGAAATGAATAAAAGATAATTCCTGTTTCTGATGAACTCACAGGTCTAATGGAGGAAGTCAAGAATTAAAGGAGAAATTTATAGTTTAATATGATGAATACAATAAAATGATGCACAAAATTAGGAGGCAGCACATTGGACAGTGAGATTAACTCCAGGGAAGGCTTTAGGCAGAAGATGACATCTGAGCTATGTTTGAAAGGTAGAAAACATTTTTTTCCCCAAGAAGACAAGAGAGTACAGGGAAATTCCAGGTAGAGGAAACAGTACATGCAAAATCACAGATATATAATGCAGTGTGGCATATTAGGACAATAATGAGATAAGCTGAGTGAACAGAAGATACATCATAAAACAGCTTTAAGTGTCTTGCTAAAGAGCTTGGTTTTGATTCTCTAGGGAATTAGGAGCCAGTGAGGAATTTCAGGAGAGGGAGATGTGTTCCTATTTGTGCTTTAGAAAAGAGGATTGACACTAGGCAAGGCTAGAGGCATGGAAAACAGTTATGAAGATATCCAAGCAAGAAAGATGGAGATAGGCATTATAAGTTGGGATGGAGAGAAAAAACAGATTGAAAAATATTTAGGAGGCAGAACTGACAGGAATTGGTTTTTGTGGTATGGGTATGGTAAGGAAAAGAAAGGAGTTAAGGACTATTTTCTGGTCTGGCTTGGGCAACTCAGTGACTTTTGTGACCATAGTGAGAGGTACTGGAGCGGTAAGGACCTTGCATTAATTAGGACTCCAGTTTAGGCTACTATAATAAAGACCTCAAAATATAGTTGTTTAAAAAAGGAAAGGGAAGCTCTACCAACTGATAGAGTGTCTGCCTACCATATATCGGGTCCAGGGTTCAATACCGAGGGCCTCCTGATCTGTGTGGTGAGCTGGTCCATGTGCAGTGCTGATACATGCAAGGAGTGCTATGCCACGCAGGGGCACCCCCATGTAGGGGTGTCCCATGCGCTAGGAGTGTGCCCGGCAAGGAGAGCCACCCTGCATGAAAAAAAAAAAGCATAGCCCACCCAGTAGTGGCGCCACACACAAGGAGAACTGACGCAGCAAGATGACACAACAAAAAGAAATGTAGTTTCCCAGGGCAGCTGAGGGTGCAATCAGACACAGAAAGAACACACAGCAAATGGACACAGAGCACACAATGCGGGAGAGGGGAAAGGGGGGGAGGGGGGAGAGAAATAAATAAAAAATAAAAAAACAAAAATAAAAAAGGTTAAAGTGTATTGCTCTCTCCTAATGATGTCAAGATGGTGGTCCACGCATCTCTAAGCTCACAGAGACCTAGATTCCTTCTATCTTATTGATGGGTCATTCTCAAAATGTGGTTTCCATGTCAAGATTGAAGACGACTGTTCCAACTTTGCCCATCATGCACACACACTGTGTACATACCTTCCATTTAAGGGCATGGTTTAGAAGCTGAACTCATCATTTCTGCTTGCATCCATTCTACTTACACCCACTGGCCAATATTAATCACAAGGCCACTTAGAAATAAGGACGGCTGGGAAATGTCTTTATTTTGGATGACTATATGTTCAGTTAAAATTCTGGTGTTCTGTAATTAAAGGAAGAAGAGAAAAGTGGATATTGAGGGCAGTCATATGGATGCTGAGTTTCAAATGCCAGTGGAAATGTATTTAAAAACATAGGCCCAGAGATCAGGAGACGAATCTGAGCTAAAGGTAAGGGATTTGCATTTAGGAGACATTGACTCTCTTTATTCTCTACCTGTGACAGAAATGGCTAATTCTCCCCTAGAAATCACCTTTTCCATATCCCTATTGGTAATATGAGTTTTAGGAGGGCAATGACTGCTCAGTTAGAGAATTGATTTACCAGCCTCCCTTGTAGATAGATGTGGCCATAAGAAGAAGGAATGGACTTTTCAGTGAAAATCTTTGGGTTTTTCTATTTTAGAGTTCCTGAGATCCTAAATGGGCCAGGAAGAGAGAGAGCCTGAGTCATCACATTGGAGCAGTGTTGGCAAGCCGAGGTCTTGAGAAGATTGGCCCAATTCTTCAAATGTTCATGTTTAAATTATTTTTCTTTAACTTTCTTAGTTTCTTTTCAACCACCAGATTAAAAAGGGATTGGAGGTATAGATTTACATAATTTCCATTTAACCAAAAATAGTGCTCTTCTGTTTGAAGACAATTCTTTAACTGTTGCAAAATTAAAACCAACTAGGGAAATAATTTTATCCTTCATTTCTTTCTGCTTTGTTCTCTAGTTATGTATGTGACAGTTATGCCATTAAATTTCAGGTCCTTAGACCTATGTCTTCTTTTATTCATCTTTGTACCTTTATGTGTGTCACGATGTAGGTTCTCTATCTTGTATGTATGTAACTCTATCTTGAAGTGAATAAAACTAACGTTGCTCCTGACTCAATCAGTTGGCCAAAGCAGCAGCCCTCCTAGCTCACCTTTTTTCCTCGTTTCTACCTCCACTACCATCATAAGATGATTTGTGTAAAAAAAAAGCAAAAATGGAGAATTTAAAAGACCAAGAGAAAGTAGAAAGCTACTTAAGAAGTTGCTTTGAGTCTGCAGGAGGGAAGCATAACAGGAGGTGAAATAATAGGTTTATACACTGCATGGTAAGTGTAATAAACTCCAAGCTGGGAGGACAGCAAAGGTGCTCTGTGTGGGTTAATTGGTGCCCTGCCTACACTGGAGAGAGAAATAAATTTTCAACCACATCAAAGTCTTTTCCAGAAAAAAAAAGTTCATTAAAAATGCCATTTCCAGAAACCCTGGCAGCCGGACAATGAAAAATCCCCTCTGTTTGGCATGCTACTTCCCTCCAACGTTGAACTATTTGCCTTTAGAAGAACAAAGAAAGTATGTAGGTAGCGTATTTGATTTTAACGTCTTAGAAAGTGAAGTGATTTAGCTAGCGTTGGCTTTCATCTGAGGCTTCCCAAAGCCTCAAAATTTATTACCTAGGAATGTGTAAAAATTCACCCTTAGCTATACCTCCATCCCATTCAAATGAAATGTTTACAGCAAAGTATATGAATGTATCAAGTGTCTTACTCTTGATGGGAAAAATGCTGAGAAAAGGCAGATTAACTTCTGCATTTAATCCTGATGGAAGATTCGATGGCTCATGGATTTTTCTACCATCTACCTCATTTATCCCAAAACTGTACATCATTTAAGGAAATATTCACTAAACACTTTTTTTATTTTGGAATAATTTTAGATTTACAGAAATGTTGCAAATGTATTACAGAGAATTCCCATATATCCTTCACCTGGCTTCCTCAAATGTTATAATTTTATGTAACTATGATACATTTGCCAAAACTAAGAATTTAAGTACAATACTATTAAGTCAAGTTTCCCCAGTCTTTCCATAAATGTTCTTTTGTTGTTCCAGAGCTCAATCCTGGTTACCACATTGCTTACGGAGCTTATTCACGTGTATTTATTTGTCTGGTATTCAGGACAGTGTCTGATAGGTGTTCAGTAGATTTGCTGAGAGAACAACTTGGAGAAAAGAACTTGAATTTAAGTCGGATAATTAGGAGGGGTTCCAGGGTGGAAATCGTGGGGGTATCTGCTGCACGAAGTTCAGGCTGGACAATGATTAAACTGCAGCTGCTGGACCTGGCAATTGGCGGGTCATTGCAGACTTTTGTCTCCGTAGTTTCAAATGAGTGCTGAGGGCAAAGCTTCAGTGGACTGAAGAGGGAACAGGAAGATGTGGCAGTGCATGTGGACAAGTTTTTCAAGCAGTTTGTCAGTGAAGGCAAAGGCAGAAAAAGTGCAGGGACTGAGGGAGAGTGGAGGTCATGAAAGGAGTTTTAGGGAAGGGAGCGGTGAGGTGGTTTGTAGGTTGAGAAAAGAAAGCCTGTGAAAAGGGAGAGAAGGAAGACCTAATAAAGAAGAGATGAATGGCTGAAGTAATGCCTGCGATAAATTGGGGAACCAATTTATCTGAAGTCTAAGTGGAGGAGCTATCCTTTGGAAAGGAGGAGAGAAACTTCTTTCCACTGAAATAAGAAGAAAGGAGGGATATTTGGGTGCATACCATTGATCTATTTGTTCAGTTTTCCTTCTTTCTTCCTTGTCTAGGTTCAATGGCTTTTGGATTTTAAAGGAAACAGAAAGATCATCCCCTTAGAGTGAGGGAAGCAGGATTGGATTATAATAAGGGCTCCCAGAGAGTGATCAAAATTTTGGAATATCTTCTATGGGTAAAATCAACTGAGAATGAAAGAAAAGAATTACAGAGCAGCATTGAGGGCTCAGATAATCAGATTGTTATATTTTGGGTCTGGAGCTAATGACACATTGGTGCCACTCTTAGGCTGCCAGACTCCCTAAGGGCATGCTAGCCTTTAAAATTTCATTTTTCCATTTCCTTTCCTGTTACTGCATCATTCTTCAAATACTTTGTCCCAGAGTTCCATAATGGGACTCATTGAAATAGTGAATAACTTTTGGTTTGTGTTGTGATTTCACAGAGTAACCTGGATATATTAACAAAGGATTTTTTCTATTTTGTCTAGAGTAAATAATTCTAGGAATATTTATACTACATAAATCATAAATGGAATTAGAATTTCTTGAACACATATAATGTTATAATGTTGAACTAGACTTTTTATATATTTCTGGGAGGTATCTCAGTGTCTGTTGTGGAAGCTGAGACATTGAGAGATTTATTCTTCCAACAAATAATTACTAAGCATCCTCCATGTGTCAGGTTTCATTTGAGGCAAATGGGATACATCAATGAATTATCTAGACAAAGATCTTTGACCGTGAAGTCACATGTTAGCAGAAATCTTAAAGTGGGTAAGTGATTAGTCTAAGTTCACATAGATAATATGTGGCTGCAGTGACCTTTACTAATTTTTGGCTGTCCTATGTCCATTCCTCTTTCCTCCCTCCCTCCCTCCCTCCCTCCCTCCCTCCCTCCCTCCCTCCCTCCCTCCCTTCCTCCTTTCCTTTCTTCCTTCCTTTTTAGTGTAGGATTTTTAACTTTATTTTTAGACAAGTTTTATTTACATTTGTAGAAAAATTACACTGAAAGTATAGAAAATTCCCAAACCCTCTCCCACCCCCATATATATAGTTACCCCTATTATTGACATTTTAGAGTAGTGTGGTACATTTGTCACAATTGATGAACCAATATTGAAGCATTGCTACTAGCCAAAGTCTTTAGTTAACATTATAATTTATGCTTTGTGCTATACAGTTCCATAGGGTTTGACAAATGCATAATGTCATGTATCTGTCATTGAAATATTATACAGAAGAATCTCACTGTCTCAAATATGCACTGTTCCACCCATTCATTCCACTTCCATTTGGTGATCTTTTGAGGGATGTAGCAGTTTGGCATTATTTATGAAATGCAAAAATAGATATTGGATTATGTTTGTAAACTGGTCTGTATCTGGGTGTGATTAAATTATGATCAGGGCTCTGATTGGGCCACATCAGTAGGATGTTGAGTTCCCACCCCCCTGGTGGGACGCTGACTTACAAATAAAACTACACTGCAGAACAGAGGAGATAGTTGGAGTTTTGATGCTAGAATTTTGATGTGGAGCCTGAGGAAGTAAAGATACAGAGAAGGAGGACACAAGGGAGTTTTGAGCTAGAGCCCAAGAAGTAAGCACACAGAGGAGCAGAGCCACTGAGCCCAGAGAGAATCAAGCCTCAGGAAGGAAACAGAGCCATTCACTTGATAGTCTACAGCTGGCCTTGTGGCAAGAGCACAGTAGCTGAGGCCAGAGAGAAACAGAGCCCCAGGAAGAGAGGAACTCAAGAAGCCTGAACACTTGGCAGGCCTCAGCAGCTATCTTGTCCCAACACGTGGCAATAGACTTTGGTGAAGGAAGTAATTTATCCTTTATGGTAAGTAACTTATACTTTATGGTCTGGTAACTGTAAGCTCCTACCCCAAATATATACCCTTTATAAAAGCCAATGGAGGGAAGCAGACTGGGCCCAGTGGTTAGGGCATCTGTCTACCACATGGGAGGCCCGCAGTTCAAACCCTGGGCCTCCTTGACCCATGTTGAGCTGGCCCATGTGCAGTGCTGATGTGCACAAGGAGTGCCCTGCCACACAGGGGTGTCCCTGCATAGGGGAGCCCCACGCACAAGGACTGTGCCCCATAAGGAGAGCCGCCAAGTGCGAAAGAAAGTTCAGCCTGCCCAGGAATGGCACTGCACACATGGAGAGCTGACACAGCAAGATGATGCAACAAAAAAAAGAAACATAGATTCCTGTGCCCCTGAAGAGGACAAAGAAGAACATGCAGCAAATAGACACAGAGAACAGAAAACTGGGGTGGGGGGGAAGGGGAGAGAAATAAATAAAATAAATAAATCTATAAAAAAAAAGCGAATGGATTTCTGGTATTTTGCATGAGTACCCCTTTGGCTGACTAGTACAGGGGGAATTTGTCACTTTCCCTATTTGATACAGTTTTGTTAGGACTGTTAAAGCATTTTCTTTTTCTCTAGACAAGACTATGCACATGATACATATGGGCCAGTTGAGTGATTTTTTTCCCCTTGAAATATCAATCCAGTATATATAGAAAAAAGTATTGAGATTCAATTGAAATTTGTCTGCTCTTCTGGTTTCCTTAACACTTTTTTGACTTGAGATCCCCTATGTGTTTATGATTTATGTCCTTTCTGAGACTGATTTCTAGCTTTCTCTTCAATTCTGAAAGCTCCCTCATAGCATTCCATCAGCAGGAACAGCAGCATTTTCTTCATCATCATTTTTGTTTGTTAGCTTTAGTTTCTGTTGTTTGCCATCAAGGAACCCATATTTGCTTGATTTCAGAATCAATCCTTTAACTATACTAAGCTTCTCTAGCGTACATTCTACAACACATGGGAATTCCTGAGATACTCTTTCAGAGATTTTTTTATTAATATACATATTCTGATTTAAAAATTTCCTGGATCTAGACAGACTGGACACCAACTCATCTGTGTTTCTTGATTTTGAGCATGACTTAGAAAAAATGAACCCTGCTTCATTTCTTTGAGATGTAGAACAGACTAGACAGGGCACTACATTAGCTGTTACTCAACTGGCCCTCCCACCAATGTGAAGTATTTTGAGGAATTTGCAAAGGTTCCAGCACAATTACATCTGCTTCTTGTGACATTATTCTAGTTCCATGGTCCAGTCAACATCTCTGGCCACTTCTGGGGCCTTACATTGCTAGAACCTTAAATTGTTGGCCCTCTCTGTCAGTGTTCAGCAGATCTTACGAGCACAGGAGGAGTGGCTGGTATTGCTGTGTTCCTTGCAGGGATCATTTTGTATTTGTGGAAACATGGAAATACTGTCCCTGCCCTCCCTTCAGGGTTGCAACATTATTCAAACACGAGGGCACCATTCTAAAAGTAATCATCATGAATGACTCTCCCAGAGACAAATAACATGGGGTTGCTGACTACTGATGTGGAGTTGGCCTCTTGCCTGTTTCTTTTTGCTTGGTGTGAACTCCTGGATGCTGGCCCAGACTTCTTTCTCAGGAATCTCGTCATGGCTGCTTCCTCATGCCTTCCCTAGGAGTTTCAGGCTTAGAACTTAGTTCTACTCTCAGGATTTCTTTTTCTTATCTGTTTACTCAAGAGCTAATCTATGCCCTGTGTATAATGGAGATAACGATAATACTTACCTTATAGGTCTCTTATGAAAACTTTGTGCAAACACGAACATGGCTCCTACTCAACAAATGCTAGCTATTCCTGTAATGTTTCCTGGGGAGAACAAGGCAAAGAGAGTGGAATGTGAACATGATGGCTTCTTTGAAGAACAGGGAGCAGGTTTGTATTGTTAGAATACAGTGTACACAAGAGGAGTGACTAGAGACTTGTCTAAAAAGCTAATTGAAACCAGCTTGTATGTTTGAAGAAGAGTTTACATATTGCCCCTCGGGAAGGGGACTTGCTGAGGGTCTTGATGAGAACACTAACATGATATTTCCAATTTTAGAAAAAATTCACTCTTGTGGCATAATAGAAGATGGTTTGGAGATGAAAAAGATGGCAAGCAGGATAATCTGCAATAATTCAGGTAGTAAATGAGAGGAACTTGAACTAGGGCTGAGGTGGAAGAAAGTATAAGAGGGAACAAATGCTAGCATTAAAGTCTGTGGTCCTTTGTGTGAAAGGTTAGGAGGGATAAGTGACAAAGATACTTGGATGTTTTGGGTTTTTGCAGTACCATCAATGGAGAGACTATCAACTGAGATGGGATGACAGAAAAGAAAAAGATGTGTAGGGCATCTAGAAGTTGAGACATAGGAAACAGACAGTGGAGATGCCCCTTTGGTGGTTCGTAACAGAGTTCAGGGTGGAAATACCTATCTGGAGTTTTCTTCCCTCGGGTGATAGCTGGGGTCAGTGAGCAGATATGTCATATATGACAGAAGAGGCCTAAAGACATTAACTACAAAGGATGTGCGAAGGAAGAAGGAGCAGAGGAGGAGAAAACAGAGGAAAATAATTAGAAAAGAAGAGGGGAAGTAGAAAGAGAGTTAGAAGATCTATAAGAAGGGGAGGTCAAGATTGTAAAGTGCCATAGGTGAGATGCTCGAGGAGATAAAGATTGAAAGTAGTCACTGATTTGGCAGTTGAGAGGTCATTGGTGATCTTAGTGAGGCTGAAAATTGAGTAAATGGTAACAAGAGGAAACAGCTATTTATGTCTTATGATTGTGAGTTTGGGGGTATTTTTCTCAGCCAGATTTGTACACATATATTATGACTTTTATAAAAACAAAATTAAAACCTCCTATATACCTGAGCATTTATAATCTATAATGGGGAATTGTAGTCTGTAAACGAGCCCTCTTTATCACTTTTCACCCCCTTCCTTTCTACCTGGGACACATTATCAGTTATTTTCTCCCATTTCTCTTCCCTCCCTACCTTAATGAATTACTGGTTTAATTCAAAAAAACAAAACAAGCCCTAGTCTCAGCAGATTTGCAACTCCTACCTTCTGGTTTATTGGACTTACCCTGGCCAGTTAACAGGGAGGTGAAAAAGGTCAACCACCACACCAGGGAGCCAAGAGTGTCTACAAGTGCAAACAGAAGAAATGCATCCATCATCCATATGGAATCTAAGCCCCCTCTCGATATAGAGGTGGAGTGGACATCACCATCCCAGGGTCCACAGGATGGAGGAATAGAGTATGGATTAGAGTGGACTTCCTGATATTCTACTATGGAACTATTGTGATTAGTAATGGAAGAAATTGTAGCACTGATGTGGAGAAAGTGGCCACAGTAGCTGCTGATACGGTAGGGAGAGGGAAGAAGAGATATGATGTGGGGGCATTTTCAGGACTTGGAGTTGCCCTGGGTGGTACTGCAGGGACAGATACTGGACATTGTATGTCCTGCTATGGCCCACTAGGTGGACTGAAAGAGAGTGTAAACTACAATGTAAACCATTATCCATTTGGTTCAGCAGTGCTCCAAAATGTATTCACCAAATGCAATGAATGTGCCACGATGATGAAAGAGGTTGTTGATGTGGGAGGAGTGGGGTGAGGGGAGTGGGGGGTATATGGGGACCTCTTATGTTTTTTGAATTAACATTAAAAAAAAAAATAAAGAGAGAAAAGAAAAAGAAAAAAAAACCACAAAAAACACAAAACCTCATATATATGTGCATTAATATATTAATATATATTTTTATCTCATAGAGATATGGGAAAATATATACTATATGGTTCGTAGTGTTTGCCTTAAGATAATGGGGTTTAGAAGACTGGTTGAAGGATATTAGTAATATTTTCTTCATATAACTTTGCATGGTTTGAGTATTTCTTTTGTAATAAAAAGTATTTGTATTGTGTCATTTATTAATGACTGGTAACTTAAAAAATTAGATTCATGCCTACCAAAAATAAGATGAATAACAAAAAATAATAATAAATAAAATGTTGAATATAAATAAGCCACACAAGAAAATAGAGTGAATATGCACTAAAACTCTGATGACTTTCTAAGCTCAGAAAAAAATAAGGTAACTCAAAGAAACATATCTTTCACTAGGTAAAATTTTAGAAATTTAAAAGTTAATTAAAAAACCTTCATAATTAAACATTGATGAGGCCACCATTAGATTGGTGGAAACACAGCAAATGAAACAGAAAGTATGGTATCTTTACTGTACAATGCCAGGAACATGTAAGCTGATAGTAGATGGGTGAGAGCTTCCAGCAAGTTCTAGTACACAGTTTCTGCAATCCCTCCATTTTCTCTCTCCTTTGGAAGTGAATCGGGGCATGAGAGTGTGAGAAGTGACCCCTGAGTGTACTTCCTGTGTGCACACTTCAGTACAAGAGAGCGATTGTTTTTCCTACTTGACTCGGGCTCCGTCAGAGCCAGGGGTTTTTACTTTGCAGAGTGCCAGGTTGGTCTTGCTCCCTCTCTGAACCTCTAAGCATTTGAAAGCCAAATGCCTCTTCTCAGAATCTTCTCAACTTTCCCAAACCCCCTTGGCTGGAAAATACTAAAACAAAAGCCTCGTTTCACTGAACAACCTCAAGCCACCTTTTAGGAGTTATTGACAAACCGGTCACACTGTCCCTTGGCTTAGGGTGAGCTTTTCCAGCCATTTTAGATGAAACCAGTATTTCATCCTGGCCACTGAAATCATGCTAAAGAAGAACTTCTAAAACATTTAAAAAAGAAACCAAAGACTTGATGGTTTCAAGGCTCAAACCTGAAGCCTACATGGCCAGAGCAATACTCAATTCCCTGTGGAATTTTTTTTTATGTTGTCATGCCCTTGACTGAAATGGGATGGACAATAAAACATACCCAGACCTATTTTGTTTGAATGATTTTGTACACTCCAGAATTATTTATGTTGCTTATGCAAACACTTCAATGTTTCTCTGCCTCAGTTGCAACCTATTTCACATTAATGCTGTGAAAATAATGGTTTTACCGAAGTTTACTAATGCTTACAGTTCGTGACCTTGTGAATTCAAGCCCATTAATTCCTTTATTTCTTCACTTAGCAAGCATTTATTGGGTGCCTTCCATATGCTAGATGTAGGATGTAAAATTTACAGAGCTCATTTTGCTATGCTTTAAAGACGTCTTTTTTTTTGAGATATAATTAAAATATCATAAAATTCACTCATATAAATGAGTTTTTAATACATTCACAAAATTGTGTTACCATAACCACAATCTAAGTTTAGAACATTTTCATCATCTATAAAGAAACTCTGTAGCCATTAGCAGTTACCTCACATCCTCTTCCCACTTTCCTAGCCCTAGGACATGCTATTCCACTTTCTGTCTCTATGTATTTGCCTATTCTGGACACTTGATATAAATGGAATCATACAATATGTAGTCTTTTGTATCTGGTTTCTTTCACTTAGCATAACATTTATAAGGTTCATGCACGTTCTAGTATGTATCAGAACTTCATTCCTTTTCATATCCAAATGATACTCTAATGTATGGATAGTCAGCAGTTAATGGACATGTGGGTTGCTTTCTCTTTTGTCTATTATAAATAACGCTGCTATGAACATTCATGTATACATTTTTCTGTGGATATATGTTTTCATTTCTTTTGAATATATACTTAGGAGTAGAATTTTTGGGTCATATGGTAACTCTGTGTTTAACATGTTGAGGAACTGCCAGACTGTTTTCAGTAGTGGCTGCACCATTTTACATCATCATCAGCAATCTATGAAGGTTCCAATTTCTCCACGCCCTTGCTAACACTTGTTATTCTATTTTTCTGAGTATAAAATTCCTAGATTTTGCTACTTTTATGATAAGCGTATGGTATTTACAACCTTTTGGATTGTCATAATAGGATTTTACATATAATAGTACAGTACTTTGATATTGTACTGTGTTTCCGTGGAATGTTTTATCTTACACAGTTTTAATCTTTATAAAATAAAGTGCATTATAAAGACCTCTGTATCAAAACAAAGTAGACTGTGTGAGCTATATCAACTCAGAATGAACTCTGTGAATGAAAATTAATTTGTACATGAACGAGAAACCTCTGACACAGCGAGCTCTCAATGTTCTGAGAACTGGGGCTGTTTGAGAAGCCTCAGCCAGGCCTTCAGTGTTGTTTGCCTTGTTACCATGTGAGAATACAAGGGACCAACACAGCCTCTCAAATGGCTTCCTCTTGAAAAATGAAAACTATGATTGGCAGGAGTGAGCAAAAATGCCAAGAGTGAGGGCAGAACTGGCCCTCTTTTCTAAGATGGAATAATGACCTCAGGATTAGGACATGAAAACAAGAGCCCTCTGTGTCGCTAGTGTTGGATATATTGGATATGCTTTGTTTTGGGCTAGCAGTCTTTTAAAGCAGGTAACACCTGGAGGAAGGATTGAGAGACAAACCTGCTGACCTCTGCAAGCTGTATTGTCACCCTGCCCAGAAACACACTGACAGCAGAGTTCTCATCCCACCAGGCCTCACTTCTCTACCAACCCTGGCCACCCCTCAAAATGCATGCTCTCTTGTTATCTAATCTGTTTTCATTCTGATATTTTTGTGGTGTTCTCTTCCTTGATCCAAGTCCATATGGCTCTCCTCTTCCCACACCTTGCCTGTCTGCCCTCTGGAACATTCTCTCCATACTAAACTGTTATCTTCATTCTCTTACTGAAAAACTCTTCCACTTCCTACCTTAATTGAAATGGGACCTCACATGAGGATCCATTCCTTTGCCTAGAACTGTCTCAAATAGAGACTTCTCATTCATCTAAGTCGTAGGACTATACAGTTCAACATTTTCCTTGATCCCATGACATTTACAGCCAATTCTTCTTCTACTTCCATGGGGAGTGTTTCCTCTTGTGAAGTTCATTCTATCCAGATAAACCATCCACGAACTCCAGATTACTGATACATCTGTAACTGCTGGTCCCATGACCTTATTCATGGACTGATTTGGCACTTGATTTAGTCTTCTTTCTACCCAGATCCTTGGCATTGTCTGGTTAAATACCATGTCCATGTGGACAATATCCCAGGACCCTATCCTCAAAGTTCTTTGAAATTTTAAACACCAGTGTCTCTTAGGCACCCACTTTCAGTGCTACACTTTAGTCTCAGGACCATATAAAATGTACCCATCTCTTAAATCTTATATTCTAAGAATTCACTGTTTTACTAAAATTGCCTATCATGCTGCTCATTCTCTTACTAGACTTACACCTGTTATTAGGCCTTATTCTTGACTGGCTTTATTCTATTCTCAAAGTATAGAATAGTGGGAAAAAGTGAGGCTTTGGTTACATTTTGCTGGGTTTAAGCTCACTTACTGTTCATTAGCTATTATTTTATTTTATTTTATTTTGGAGGTACCAAGGATTGAACCCAGGACCTTGTACATGGGAAGCAGGTGCTTAACCACTGAGCTACATCTGCTCCCCAGCTGTCTTTATTTTTATCATCTTTTAGTTGTTTAGAGTTCTTTGAGTAATATATTGTTAGGAAGGATCAATTGCATACCTGAGAATGTATTTCAGTCACTTTGACACACATAAAATTGTCTGTATATAGGTTTCTTTTTCTTGCCTCTTCCTCCAAAAACTCAGAAAAACATTGCTTCACAGGGCTTAGTGTTTTTCAGGAGAATCTAGGGCCAGACTGAGTTTTCTTTCTTGGTACTCTAGTGGATGCTTAGTGTTTTCCCATCTAATTCTATTTCCTTTGAGAATATTCTTAGGGTTCTGTTGAGTTTGTCAGTCGTAATGCTATGCAGGCCTCCTCACCCCCATTCCCACAAGGGTGGGCATGTAACCCAGGTTGGTCAGAGTTCTGCATCCACTGACTGCTTCTTAGATGGGAACCTGACTCCATTAGAGCCAATCAGAGTCTTCTCTGAGACTGATATTAGAAGTCGGAAGAAATAACTTTCTGCTAGGTTGGGAATGTGAGTCTGGGGTTACTGGTAGCTCTGAGACAGAAAGAGAGAGAGAAACACACAGAATAAGGGTGAACAGTGACACACAAAGTGAGAAATTGAGAAAGAGAGAGAGTGCTGATGAAGTAACTTGAAACATTGATTCCACTGACTTTGAAGCCAAATTCATCCTGAACTTCAGAGATTACATGACTCAATACAATTCTTGTTTTGACTTAAGCTAGTTTGAGTTGAGCTTCTTTCATTTGCAGCTGTGAGGGTTTTGCCAGTAGTGATGAATCCATTTTTACCATCTTTGGCTATTTTTAAGATTCTTCTCCCATCCATAAAATTAAAAAATGTTTGCAGAGTATGTCTGTCTCAGTCAAGGTATCTCTTTAGTAGGTTTGCCTGTGTCTGTAGAATCAGAACCAGAAAGGCTTTTTTCAATGCATCGTTGAATACTGCTGCTTTTCTACATGTTATTTTTTCTGTATGTTGAATATCTAGACTGAAAATTTGAGATCTTTCTTGACATTTCATCTGGCTTATCTTTTTATTTGTAGTCTGAAAAAGCTTCCAATCTTGTCTTCCATGCCACTGATGTGATTTCCTACATTGTACATTCTGGTCTTGACTATTTCCAATGAGATACATATATATTTAAATAAATTTTTAATTTTTAAAAAAGATACTTAGATTACAGAAAATATTACACACGAAAATATAAGGGATTCCCATATGCCCCACTCCCCACATCTACCACCCTTCCCCACATTAACAACCTCTTTCATTAGTGTGGTACATTCATTGCACTTGTGAACACTTTTGAACATTGCCACTGAGCATGGATTACAGTTTATCTTGTAGTTTATACTATCTCCCACTCAATTCTGTAGGTTATGGCAAGATTTATAATGGCCTATATCTGTTGCTACAATGTCATTCAGGACAATTCCAAATCCTAAAAATGCTCCCATGTTACACCTCTTTTTCCCTCTCCCTGCCTTTAGCACCTCCAGTAGCCATTGTCTCCACATCAATGATATAATTTCTTCCATTGCTAGAATCCCATAAACTTATAATAGAATATCAGTATGTCCACTCTAGTGCATATTTTATTCCCCAGTCCTGAGGATTCTGGGCTGATGATGCCCACTCCACGTCACATTGAGTTGGGACCTCAATCCTATATGGCTGATGGATAGGTTTCTCTTGTTTGCAGTTATATATTCTGTCAGTTCCTTGGTATGGTGGTTGTCCATTCTTACTTCCTTGTTAGTTGTCCTGGGTGAGTCCAATGGACTGGAGAGTAGGTTTTACAACTTCGTTGAGGCTCAGAGCTGAGCTGGCACATGGACAGCCCAAAGATTCAAGTCTCGTTGAGGTACACCTACCAACTCCAACACCAACTATAGATTCAAATAAAAGGGACAGAAGAGGCATGTGTACAGAGGTCACAACTGAGTTCAACTATGTCACACACGGGAGCACAAACTCCAAAGTAGTTCCCACTGGCAAGGCACCAAACTCCAGAGCTATCTGTCATGACCGTAGGAACTGCATGTCTCCAGAGTCCTTAGGAGTCCCACTATTTGGGGTAGTATCTACTTTGGTAGTCTATGAGATTCTGCTGAAACGTGCATAAGCATTATCTTTAGGATGACCTCCTGACGCACTTTAAAGTTTCTTAGCCATTACACTTTTGAGCCTATACACCTGCAATAAGAATTAGGCCTAGAGTAGCATTGTGCCTGGGGGTTTCCTCCTGACAGCATTCATGTTACTCAAATGTGGCCACTCTCACAGCCAAACTCAGCGTGTAGATGCGATGCATTCCCCCCAGCGTGGGACACGACACCCGGGGATGAGCCTCCCTGGCACCGAGGGATCATTACCACATACCAGCTGAAGAAGCAACTAGAAAATGACCTTGAATTAAAGATTCAATGCGGAACAGCAGAATATACCTGTCTACATATAATAACATGACTTCGGGAAGTGGTTTGACCTAATGTAAGGGGGAAATGGAAAGGAGAAATGAGATTATAAGGCTGTGAGTCTCTAAAAAAGAGTCTGGAGGTTGTCAGAAGGAATACCCCTATGTACAACTGAACAGAGTCTAAGAGACAGATAAGGTAGATACAACCCCAGGTATTGGTTCTTTTGAGGGATAAAGAGACCCATGGGTTCTGTGGTCATGACAGAAGGGATTCACTGCCATGACAGATGGCCCTTCTTTGGAGCTGGTGTTTCTGCGTGATGGAATTGGACTCAGAGGGGATCTCTTTTCACAAGACTTGCATGCTACTTTATTGGAATTGTAGTTGGTGCTGGGTTTAAGATATATGTAGGGGATTTGAATCTCTGGACTGATAATATGACACCCAGGCCCAGAGCCTCAACAGACTTCAGCTCCTACACTTTGATTTATTGGACTTACTCCACTCAGCTAACATGGAGTTGAAGAAGGTCAACCACCACAACATGGAGCCTAGAGTGTCTACAACTGAAAGCAGGAGTGCATCCAGTACCCATGTGGAATCTAAGCCCTCACTTGACATAGGTGTGCAATGGACACAACCAACCCAATGTCCACAGAGAAAATGTGGAATGGGTGTGGGAACAGTAGCCATGGGGGCTGCTGGGTTTGGGGAATGGGAGGAAGAGATGAGATGTGGAGGTGTTTTAGGGACATGGAGTTGTCCTGGATAGTGCCTTCACGAACAATTACGGGACACTGTAGATCCCCCCAGGGCCCACTGGATGGAACGTGAGAGAGTCTGGGCTATGATGTGGACCATTGACTATGGGGTGCAGTGATGCTCAGAGATGAACTTACCAGGTGCAATGGATGTGTCATGATGATGGGAGAGAGTGTTGCTGTGGGGGGAGTGGGGGGAGTGGGGGGTGGGGGCGGTGGGGTTGAATGGGACCTCATTTTTTTTTAATGTAATTAAAAAAAAATAAATAATTAAAAAAAAAGTTTCTTAGCCATATAAACTCATTTGTCTTTACCTTTCTTCCATTTTATTCAAGGTCTTTTCCCAGTTGCATTGCTGGTTGGTGCTTGGTAGTAATCCCTTGGTGCCAGGGAGACACCAAGGAGTCTTGTCCCATGCTGGGAGGAAGGTAACACAGTTCTATGCTGAGTTTGGCTTAGAGAGAGACCACATTTGAGCAACATGGAGGCTCTCAGGAGGTAACAGTTAGCACCCTACAGCACTAGGCTAAGTTGCAATTTTAAGAGCAAAGGCTTATAAGCATAATCGTCAAATCAAGGGCCCATCAATGGACCATCCTTCCTCACTAGTCAGTGCCCTGTCCTTGGGGTATTGTTGCTATTCCATTAGAGAATGTGGCAGAGCTCCCCTAGGATGTGAATTCAATATTCTTTCAGTTATTGTGTGAATCTCTACCCACTGTGACAATACCCATGAACATGTGAACACATTTGTATACTTTATATGTATGCCCAGGTGAACTTCCTCCCATGTATCCCCCATCACTGACATCCCACACTAATGATGCTCCCCTGCCACAGTTGTAACCCTTCTGTGGTCCTGAACTTCTTCAAAAATGAAGCCAAGAATATATTGCCAAATACAACTGATAGGAAAGTGAAATAATAATGATAGGTTTAAACATAAGAAATAAAATACATAATAAGTTAGGAAAATTAAAACTAAACTAAACTAAAAAATTGGAATATTAAAATAATAATGAAAAATATTAAAAATTTCGTTGACGTTTTGCCTTTCATCACTGTAAATCTGTTGTCCTGTATGTACAGTGGCATTTTCTTCCATTTCTTCACCAGTGTCTTGTTTTTTTTCATTTTGTCTTCAAAGAAGTTTTAGGTCACAGTAAAGTCACATGCAGAACACAGGGGACTCCCATATACTGAACATCCTCCCCCTTTTCCACCTTCCTGTATAAATGATCTTTTCATATGTGGATGGTAAGTTTGTTACAACTGATATACAAATACTGAAACATAGCTACTAACCATGGTCAATGGTTTGTGTTATGGTCTACACTTTAGACCATACACTTTTATACATTTTTGAGGAAATTCAACATAGCCTGTATCCATCATTGCAAGATAATGCAGAACACTTCCATTGCCCCCTAAATCCCCCCTCTTCCATCTACTCTATTCCTCCCTCCCTCTCCCTTTGGGGCCCATGGTGACCACCAGGCTTCACTCCTTGAAGGACGAGATTCATAGCAGCAACACTGAGTGCTTGACGTTCTGGTCCATCCTCCCCTATTAGGAACCGCCCATATTCTCGAGACCCAGTCACCTCTCTATTTGAGAACATATTGGGCCTTCCCAGGATGGGAGTCCAACCCCATTCTCCTCATTATGTGGGCCTCCACCCACTGATACAACACACTGTGTCAAAACGATCACTTGCATGTTCTCTAGAAGACTGCTCCAGGTGTGCCCTGTCCCAAATGCCCCCCAACCATCACACTAAACCTGGAACCCTTCCTTGTCATATTGCCAAAAGAGCTTTCCCAATATTGTAGCTTCAACCACATATCCACCAATCCCCAGTGTTCACCTGCTCCCTATCCCAACCCTATCCCAGTTCCATGGACTGTCCAATCTAGCCTCCCACCCATCACCCCTGTCAAACTTTCACCACCCAACTCAATAGTATCACTACACCCCTGTCAAATCCCTTCACTGCACAATTACTCACTTCCACCTTATCATAGATTTTGCTCATTTGGTTGTTGACTCACAACCTTCTTCTCCCTTTCTATTTCCTGTAATCTATCTTCCACACACTAGCTTTCTGAGTCTTCTTGATTTGCTTAATTCATATCAGTGAGGTCATGTAATATTTGTCCTTCAATGCCTGGCCTGCTTCACTCAACATAAGGTCCTCAAGAGTCATCCATGTTATCCTGTGTGTTGGTACTGTATTCCTTCTTACAACTGAGTAATATTCCATTGAATGTATGTACCACATTTTGTTTATCCATTCATCTGTTGATGGGCATTTGGGTTGATTCCAACTTTCGGCAATAGTGAACTATGCCACAGTGAACACTGGTGTGCATTTATCTGTTTGTGTCCTTGTTTTTAATTCTTCTGGGTATATACCCAGTAGTGGAATTGCTTGACTGAATGGCAAATCTAGAGTTAGTATTTTGAGGAACTCACAGACTGTCCTCCACAATGGCTGGACCATTCTAAATTCCCACCAGCAGTGGATAATGGGTTCCCATTCCTCTACATCCCCTCCAACACTTGTAGTCTTCTGTTTTTTCAATGGCCACCAGTCTAAGATGATATCTCATTGTAGTTTTGATTTGCATTTCCCTAATAGATAGTGATGTTGAGCATCTTTTCATGTGCTTTTTAACCATTTGTATTTCTTCTTTGGAGAAGTGTCTGTTAATATCACTTGCCCATTTTTTAAAAAAGATTTATTTTTTATTTATTTCTCTCCCCTTCCCCCCCACCCCCGCTGCCCGTTGTCTGCTCTCCGTGCCATTTGCTGTGGGTTCTTCTGTGTCTGCTTGCATTCTTGTCAGTGGCACCAGGAATCTGTGTCTCTTTTTGTTGCGTCATCTTACTGTGTCAGCTCTGTGTGTGTGTGGTGACACTCCTGGGCGGGCTGTGCTTTTTTTGCATGGGGTGGCTCTCCTTGTGGGGTGCACTCCTTGTGTAGAGCTCCCCTATGCAGGGGGCATCCCTGCATGGCATGGCACTCCTTGTGGGCCAGTTCACCACACAGGTCAGGAGGCCCTGGGCTTGAACCCTGGACCTTCCATATAGTAGGTGGATGCTCTATCAGTTGAGTCAAATCTGCTTCCCTTGCCCATTTTAAAAAATGGGTTGTTTGTCTTTTTATTTTTGAGATATAGGATTTCTTTACATATGCTGGATATTAGGCTCCTATCAGATATATGGTTACTAGATATTTTCTCCCATTGGGTAAGCTATCTTTTCACTTTCTTGACAAACTCTTTTGAGGTGCAAAAGTTTTTAATTTTGAGGAGGTCTCAATTATCTATTTTTTCTTTCACTGCTTGTGCTTTGGGTGTGAAGTTCATGAAATCATTTCCTATTACAAATCCTGTAGATGCTTCCATACATTATCTTCCAAGGTCTTTATGGTCTTGGATCTTATATTTAGATCTCTGATCCATCTTGAGTTGATTTTTGTTTAAAGGGTGAGATGGTGTTCCTCTCTCATTCTTTTGGATATGGATATCCAGTTCTCCAAGCACTATTTGTTAAAGAGGCCATTCTCTCCTGGTTGATGGTCTTGGTGGCCTTGTTGAATATCAGATGACTGTATATGTGAGGATCTATATCCAAATTGAACAGAACTCTCAATTCAGTTCCATTGGTCGGTATGTCTATCCTTGTGTCAATACCATGCAGTTTTGACCACTGTAACTTTGTATTATGTTTTTAAAATGATTTATTTATTTTATTTATTACCCCCCTTCCCCTCCTCCTGCCCTGCTGTTTTTGCTGTCTATGTTGTCTTCTTTTCTCATTTTCTCTCCTCTAGGATTCACTGGGATTTGATCCTGGAGACCTCTGATTGGGAAAGAGGTTCCCTGTCAATTGTGCCACCTCAGTTCCTGGTCTCTGCTGCACTTCACCTTGACTCTCCCCTTGTCTCTCTTTTGTTGTGTCATCATCTTGCTGCATGACTCATTTGCATGAGGCACTGGCTCACCACGTGGGCACTTGCATGGACACTGGCCTGCTGCATGGGCACACTTTCTCTTCTTCTTTTTCACCAGGAGTCCCCAGGGATTGAATCCAGGTACTCCCATATGGTAGGTGGAAGCTCTATCACTTGAGTCACAACTGCTTCCCTATAGTATGTTTAAAAGTCAGGTAGTGTGATTTCCCCAATTTCATCTTTCTTTTTCAATATGCCTTTGACTATTTGGGGTTTCTTGCCCTTTCAAATAAATTTCATAGTTAGTTTTTCCAATTTGGTTAAAAATTCTGTGCTGATTTTTATTGGGATTGCAATAAATCTGTGGATCATTTTGGTTAGGTTAGACATCTTAATGATGTTTAGTTTTCTCAGCCATGAACAGGGAATATTCTTCCATTTATTTGTCTTCCTTTCACAGTGTTGTGTAGTTTTCTGTGTATAAGTTGTTTACATCTTTAGCTAAATTTATTCCTAGGTATTTGATTCTTTTAGTTGCTATTGTAAATGGGATTTTTTTTCTTGATTTCCTCCTCAGCTTGCTCATTATTGGTGTACAGAAATGCTACTGATTTTTTTGCATTGATCTTATAGCCTGTGACTTTACTGAACTCATTTATTTTTTTAAAGATTTATTTATTTATTCCTTTCCCCTCCCCCCCACCCCAGTTGTCTGTTCTCTGTGTCTATTTGCTGCGTGTTCTTCTTTGTCCACTTCTGTTGTTGTCAGCGGCACAGGAATCTGTGTTTCTTTTTGTTGTGTCATCTTGTTGTGTCAGCTTTCTGTGTGTGCAGCGCCATTCTTGGGGAGGCTGCACTTTCTTTTGCACTGGGCAGCTCTCCTTACGGGATGTACTCCTTATGCATGGGGCTTCCCTATGTGGGGGACACCCCTGCATGGCAGGGCACTCCTTGCACACATCAGCGCTGTACGTGGGCCAGCTCCACACGGGTCAAGGAGGTCTGGGGTTTGAACTGTGGACCTCCCGTGTGGTAGATGGATGCCCTAACCACTGGGCCAAGTCCGCTTCCCAACTGAACTCATTTATAAGCTCTAGAAGCTTTGTTGTAGATTTCTCAGGGTTTTCTATGTATAAGATCATGTTATCTTCAAATAGTGAAATTTTGACATCTCCCTTTCTAGTTTGGAGGCTTTTTATATCTTTTTTCTTGCCTCAGTGCTTGAGCAAATACTTCCAATATAGTGTTAAATAGGAGCAGTGATAGTGGGCATCCTTGTCTTGTTCCTGATCTTAGAGGGAAAGCTTTTAGGATTTCACCATTGTATATGATGTTAGCTGTGAGTTTTTCATATATACACTTTATCATGTTGAGGAAGTTTCCTTCTATTCCTATTGTTTTCAGTGTTTTTATCAGGAAAGGGTGCCGTATTTTGCTGAATACTTTTTAGCATCTATAGAAAAGATGATGTGATTTTTTTCTTTCCATCTGTTTACGTGGTGTATTACATTGATTGATTTTCTTATGTTGAACCACGCTTGCATACTAGGCATGAAACTCACTTGGTAATGGTTTATAATTCATTTGATGTGTTGTTGAATATAATTAGCAAGTATTTTGTTGAAGATTTTAGCATCTAGTTTCATTAGAGAGATTGGTCTGTAATTTTCCTTTCTTATGGTATCTTCTTTTGGCTTTGGTATTAGGGTAATGTTGACATCATAGAATGAGTTAGGCAATGTTCCTTCTACTTCTTTCTTTTGGAAGAGTTTAAGCAAGATTGGTGTTAGCTCTTTCCAGAATATTTGGCTCTTCTTAGTTGGGAGGTTTTTGATGACTAATTCAATCTTGTTACTTGTGATTGGTCTGTTGAGTTCATCAATTTCTTCTTTCATCAATGTAGGATGCTTGTGTGTTTCTAGGAATTTGTCCATTTCTTCTAAATTATCCTTTTTGTTGGCATATAATTTTTCAAAGTATACTCTTATGATACTCTTCATTTCTGTGGGGTCAGTGGTGTGATATCCCCTTCCTCATTTCTTATTTTGTGTATTTGTGTCTTCTCTCTTTTTCTCTTTGTTAGTATAGCTAAGGGTTTGTCAATTTTATTGATATTCTTGAAGAATGAGCTTTTGGTTTTGTTTATTGTTTCTAGTGCTCTTTTATTTTCTATTTCATTTAGTTCTGCTCTAATCTTTGTTATTTCATTCTTTCTGCTTACTTTGAGGTTACTTTGTTGTTCTTTTTCTAATTCCTCCAGGTGTACCATTAAGTCTTTGATTTTAGCACATTCTTCTTTTTTGATATAAGCATTTATGGCTATGAATTTCCCTCTCAGTACAACTTTTGCTGCACCCATATGTTTTAATATGTTGTATTGTCATTTTCATTCATTTCATGGTAGTTACTGATTTCTTTTGAAATGTCCTCCTTAACCCACTGTTTGTCTAAGAGTGTGTTGTTCACTTTCTATGCCTTTGTCCCTAATCTGGTTTTTAGGCCCTTACTGATTTCCAGCTTAATTCCATTGTGGTCAGAGAAATTACTTTGTATAATTTCAATCTTTCTGAATTTATTGAGAGTAGTTCTTTGGCCAAGCATATGGTCTCTCTTAGAGAATGATCCATGTGCACTTGAGAAGAAAGTATATCCTGCTGTATTTGGGTGTAGTGTTCTGTATATGTCTGTTAGGTTCAGATCCTCTAATGTATTATTCAAAGTCTTTGTTTCTTTATTGATACTCTGTTGAGATGTTTTGTCTAATGGTGATAATGGTGTATTAAATTCCCCCAATAGAATTGTAGAGATATCAATTTTTCCACTTAGTTTTTCCAGTGTTTGCCTCATGTATTTTGAGGTCCCCTGGTTAGGAGCATAAATGTTTATGATTGTTCTTTCTTCTTGAATGATTACCCCTCTTACTAATATATAGTGTCCATCTTTGTCTCTTAAAATAATTTTGCATTTAAAGTCTATTTTGTCCATTAGTGGTCTAGTTACTCTGGTCCTTTTTTTGGTTGCTGTTTGCTTGTAAAATTGTTTTCCAGCCATTCACTTTCAGCCTCCTTGCATCCCTGGATTTAAGGTGGGTTTCTTGTAGACAGAATATAGATGAGTCATATTTCCTTATCCATTCTGCCAATCCATGTCTTTTGACTGGTGAGCTTAATCTATTAACATTCAGAGTTATTACTGTCAAGGAATTACTTACATTAACCATATTTTCTTTGGGTTTATGTATGTCATATGTTGTTTTTATTTCTCTCTCTCTTTTTTTCTTAAACTCTCCTCCAACTCTCTGTCTCCTATTTCCTTTCAACCTGCAACACTCCCTTTAGTATTTCTTGAGGGTCAGGTTTCTTATTGGCATACTCTCTTAATTTCTGTTTATCTTTGAATATTTTGAATTCCCCATCATTTTTGAATGCCAGCTTTGCTGCATAGGGAATTCTTGGCTTAAAGATTTTTTCCTTTAGCAGCTTAAGTATATCATTCCACTGCCTTCTTGCCTCCGTGTTTTCAGATAAGAGATAAGTACTTAATATTATTGAGCTTCCCTTATATGTGATGGTTCTCTTTTCTCTTGCTACTTTCAGTATTCTCTCTTTGTCTTGAGCATTGGACAATTTGACAAGTATATGTCTTGTTGTAGACCTGTTGGGATTTATACTGTTTGGGGTGTACTGCACTTCCTTGATGTGTACATCTATCTCCCTTGACTGGGTTGGGAAGTTTCCAGCTATTATTTCTTCCAACACTCCTTCTGTCCCCTTTCCCTTCTTTTCTCCCTCTCAGTTCCTATAATGCATATGTTTGAGCATTTTGTGTTGTTTTTCAGATCCCTAAGTCCTGTGGATTTTTTTCTGTCTTTTTCTCTATCTATTCTACTATCTGTTTAGTTTCAGATGTCTTCCACATTGCTAATTCTTTCCTCTGCTTGTTCAAATCTGCTGTTATGTGCTTCCAGTGTATTTTTTGATTACTTGGATTGTGCCTTTCATCATCATCGTATCCATTTTCTTTTTTATGTATGTTTATAATTTCTTCAGTTTGTTCTCCCAGTGACTTCTTAATATCCTTAATCTTTTCCTTTACCTCAATAAGTTCATTCATGATATTTGTTTGGACAGCTCTAATTTGTTGTTCCATCTCCATCTCCTCCTGGTTTTTAGGTTTTCATTGACTGGGCCATGCCTTCTTGTTTCTTAGTATGGTTTATCATTTTATGTTGGTCTTTGGGCATCTCTTTATCTTGATGGGTTTATTCAGTTGATTAGTTTCTCTCTCTACTCTAGGGTTTTATTTAGTTGCTGTTTTTTTGTGTGTGGTAAGTTTTCTCTTTGTCACTTTGTTCCTCTTACTCTATTTCCTTGCTGTTGTCAATGCTCACTTGAAAGAAAAATATTAGGACCAGAGAAAGGGAAAGAGGTAAGAAGAGAAAAAGGATAATAGTAATAATAATAGTGAATGGTAGAAAAGGAACTGTATAAGACTAGGAAAATGAATAACTCACGTAAGAAGTCTAGAGGAATAAGAATAAAAAAGTGGGGTACAAACAATGAAATGAAAAACAAAATAGAGAAAAATATCTATGATGAATTTAAAGGCCAGAATGATAAGAAGAGAGGGAAAGAGAAAAGACAGTAAGAAAAAAAGTTAAAAAAGAAAGAAAACAGAAAGTAGAGGAGATAGAAATAAAAACAAGAAAAATTGGAGACTAAACAAAGAGAGGTGGACTGTAAGAACAAAAACAGAAAGCAGAAGATAGGAAGATGAAGGAAGGGAAATAAATAGCGTTGGTAGAAAAAGTGGTATACAAAAAAAAGGGGAAACAAAGGAAAGGGGAAATACAGAAAACAAGAAATAAGATAGCAGCACCTAATTAAAAAAACAATCTGGGAGGGGGGAGAAAGAAGGGAAAAAAAAAAAAAAAGAAAAGAAAAAAACAAACACTCAAGCAAGCAATCAAATGAAAACAGGAAAAACAACCTTCCCTCATAGGCCCCTGAGGAGCTGCTCAGGCTGCCAGTGTTCATCAATTAATTACCCTGCAACCTGCCCTCTGCAGGTTTTGAATCAGGTTTTAGCGAGTAAACTAAGTAACATTTTTAAAAAAGGAAGATTTTTTAAGAAAAATGAGAGACCCAAGAGAAGCTAATACAAAAATACTGTCTATGTGTTCCCTGTTCTAAAGAATCATCTGGGTGTTTGATAATCTGGTGAATCACTAGACTCCAGGGAGAGCCGGAATCGAGCCAGGGACCTCGTATACTCGAAGTGTGATTGGATCCCCCCTCACCTCTCCTGGTCAAGTCGAGTTCCCTTCTGAAATTTAAATGGGACTCTGAAATTTTAACTTAGCGGCAAAGAAATGACTCTCAACCCTCGTTCAGACCTCCCGCTCCTCCCAGGGGACCCTAAAAAGGCCCTTGGAAGGTTATTAAGTGCTTCCTACTGCCTGCCTCCCTTAAGGGAGTTGGAATTTTGAAAGTTTTCAGCACTGGACCAGTCAATTGCCTGACTCCACCCTCTCCCAGCCCAGGTTCCTCTCTCCCAGGTAAATCAGGCTGACTCTCCCCTTTTCCCAGGGGCACCTCTTGTCAGCTGGTATGCTCCCTAAACTTCAGAGGGGGTCCAGGTAACCAAATCCATAGAAAGGAAACCCCTTTCCATCCTTCGCCATAACACACTTACTCCTGGAGAATGCACCCTCCCACTCAGTGCCTGGTGGGAGTCCGGGTTGCAGCAGCGGCTTTTTGCCTTGAGGGAGAGGCTTAGCTGCCAGTGGCTTCCAGCACCAGGGCGAGTCATGGTTTTCTCTTGGACTTTTTATCTCTTTGTCCTGTTCCTTCTAGATGGATGCCCCGAAGCCTCGTGCTCCATGGGTTCCCAAAACAGTTCACTCAGGCAGGCTCTTGCCCCTTCTCAGCCGTTTTTTGCGAGAGAGGTGGTAAGTGCTCACTTAAACTGATGCCATCTTGCCTCTTCCCTCCCAGTGATATTTTACCTGCTATTGTATTATTTATTTCCCTAGGTTATTTCTGTATCGAATTCAGCTTTATTTTGCAATTTTTGCCTATTTCTTGGCCTTACCTTTGGGTCTATACCTTTAAAGATTCTATTTTTCCTTAAGTTTGTGGGAAGCATGAAGAAACTCACCTGAAGTTTTTTTTCCTATTACAAATCTTTTTCAAATGCATGTTTTTTCTGTAGAATATTTTTCAGGCCCCTTTTTAATTCTGACATCTTGAATGAGAAGCGTTTCTGCCCCTACTGGCCTCTCCTTAATCAAGTGTTTAACGTGAACAGGGTGGGTGAATTATTCCTGGATCTCCTCCCTATAAATATCACCATTATTAGTTTTTTATTAGTTTTTTGTTTTTCAAGACTTTAAACTGGAGGACTGACGGTTGCATATTTACATTGCCCACTGATTAAGGTGAGTGAAGAGGCAGAATGCTGAACCATCACAGGCAAGACTTAATGATTGTTTATCTTGCTATTTCTTTGAAGCTGTTGTGCCAGTTACTGTTCATGCCCACCTCTTCATGTGCCATGGCTATGTCTAGCTTCCATTCTTGTTCTGCTGCCCAATGCCTCAAAAAGAAGCCTTGCCCCATTGGGGAGAAATGCTGCTCTTTCTCAGAGGAGGCTTGCCACCTTTTCCTGCTCATGTGACAGCAGCATCATGCCTGGGATCTCCTAAAACAGCTGCTTTTGGATGTTGCTGACCCACAGCTATCAATACCGTTCCAAGGAGTGCTACCCTTTTACCCAGTGCTACTCTCACCCCAGCTCTGCTCCTCCACATTCGTGAGTGTCATTGGGGTTCTGCCAGGATAGCCTACCAACTTCTTTCTCCTTAGAGGATCTCGAGTGTTGTCCCTAGTTGTTATCTTTCCATCTTGTTTCATCAGAATCTTTCAGAAGCCCACGCATCCTTTCTCAGTTTTTAGCAGAACAAATTTCCTCCCATTTTCATTCCTTTTCTACTTTCCACGGGATTTGGGAGGGTGTAGGGGAAGTTAAGCCCAGTTTTTCCAAGGATCTCTTAAATCCATTCCCTTTCTTCCATCCCCAGTATTATTGCCTTATCTCATATCTAACTTTATTGCAAGGGTTCGTTGAACAGAGGCTTGGCTCCTAGGAGATATTTAAGTAATCAAGTAATTGGACACAATCAAATTGGACACAATATCAACTAATCAAAAACTCCTGTAATGTAGCTTGAGCTGATAAGTTCAAGGGTGCTCAGAGGGGGCTAGCAGGAGGGCTCAACGATACCATTAGGTCCAGGCTCCTCCTACCTTCCTGCCCTACCATCCTTGTGCTGTACCCCCCGGCTGTGCATGCTTTCCAGAAGGGGGTGGGGGCGAGGCCGGAAGAGGCAGCACCTCCAGATTCCTGCTTCTGTTTCTTTGACTAAAAGTGTGTTTCATGGCCATGTGGAAATTGACTCCTGCTTTTACAGACTCTGTGGCAGAGTCAGACAAGGAAAAAATGGGTTGAAAAATGAGGTGTGAAAGCTAAACTCTGGTATCTGCCACATTGTTCATCCCTAGCAACTTCTGCTTGGGGGTAAAAATAATGGTAAGATACGGCTTCTCTCCTAGCCCCACACTCAGAATTTTGCTTTTATGCAAAGGGGGAAAAAAAACAGGTAGGAGACTGGCTCTAAGTGAGTGTTTCTCATTTTTTGCCTCTTCTACCCCCCTCAAAATCTCAGTCACTCCAAATTAGGGGGTATCAGTTGTTTCCTCTCAATTTCCTCCACTTTATCCCACCACACTGCACAATTCTTTTGAGAATAACAATGAAATATGGGTCTCTGATATCTCAATTCAGTAGTTGTTGGGATTTGCACTATGAGGTTGTTGCAACTTTTCCCTGGATTTTTCCTGGTTTATTTTTACTCAGTAATTGTATTTTCTTTTTATTAAAAAAAATTTTTTTTTATATTATAATCTCTTTCAGGGAGAGGGGATTTGTAAATTTGTATTTATGTCACCAGCTTTCCTAGAAGTATCTATATTTGAATGAAGATGATTTTGTGCCCCCACCCCCTGATCTGCCCTTCAGAACCTTACTTTCCATATTTCTAGTAGTCCAGCAGTACTTCATTTCTTCTCTGTCCTTTCCCTGTCTGCTCTGAAGGATCCTTGGCATTTTGGACCACACCAGAACATTAAATGACTTTTTCCATTTCTTTTGTGTGTCTCAATGGCCACAGCAGGTTCACAGTTGCAGCACAACTGCTGAAGGTCAGGGAATGCTAATGGGACATTTAGCAGCAAGTGCTCCTGTTTGACTTTTGTTGAAAACAAAATCGAATTGACAGAAGGAGAAAGTGCAATTCCAACTTGATGTAGAAACAGTCCCAAGTTAGGATTTTTATGTTAGTCACTGACAGATGTAATTAAAGATACTATTTCAGAAGGAGTAATATCATCACTCTCATCCTCACTCTACAATTTGCCTTATGAGTGACTGGTAGATTATTATGGCATGAATCACTAGACGTATTTCTCAAATGCTTCTTTTGTAGCATACAAGATAGATTTTGAATGTTCTTCATATATATGCAGTAAAATATGTACATTAGAATTGCGTTGAAAATGTAAGATTAAATGGGTGATTTCAAGCAATTTAGGATGTGTACTGCTACAATTAGAATTCAAAAGAATTTTCATCCACATACCTGTGGAAACATTATCCTTGGGGTAATGTGATAAAATGAGGTGATTTTGGGGCAGAAGATCTAAGGACAAATTCTAGATCTCACATTTGTGAACTATGTGAACTCAGACAAATCACTTAATACCTGACTCTTAGTTTTACCATCTACAAAATGGTGATAATAGCATATGTCACAGAGTTGGAAGTATCATGTGGCATGATGTTATATGTAAATTGCAAAGCATTATATACATATGTTATTATTTAGAATGAAACATAAATTCATGGAGAGTCTATATTACTATGGATATCCTTTGACTGTTTATTGCAACTATTCCAAGGCATCTAATTGAACACTTACAGGATAGTGCAAATAAGGGAGAATTATAGTTTGAAAAGTTCTTTTCTCATATTTGGATTTCATCTTTAAATTTTCATGTGACTAATTATTGAGAAGATGAGCTTTGGCTCTTGAGCATGAATTTACTAGTCTTAACTCAAACCCATCTCAAACTAGGTTAGTTAAAAAGATGAATTTATTGGTTCATATGAGCCAATGAATGGATGAACTAAGAAGACTCTGAAAAGGCATGGATACTGGTGGGGCACAGAAAATGCCAGAAGCGAGGACTCAATATTGCAGGGACTCTAGGACTCTGGCACTCATCTCTGCTTCCATCTGTGAACCAGCCTCTGTCCTTTCCCTGAAAGCAGAAAACATGATTGCCTAAACAAACAAACAAACAAAGAAACAAACAAACATACAACAAATCCGCCCAACTGTCTTAGTTTGCCAGAGCTTCTTTAACAAAGTACCCCAGACTACTTGAGGTAAATAACAGATACTTATTGTCTTATGGTTCTGGAGGCTAAAAGTGCAAATCAAAGTATCCGCAGGGACACACTTGCTCTGAAGTCTCTGGGGTTCTGGCAGTGGCCAGCAATTTATGATATTCCTTTGTTTGTGTCAAAACTCAGTTTCTGCGTCTGTCTGTCTGTGTCCACATTTTTTCTCCTTATGAGGACACCAGTCATACTGGATGAGGGTCATGCTCCTGGAACTGGGGGTTAGGACCTAAGCATATCTTTTGGGGAGATGCCCAATTCAATGCATAATATCAATTTTTCCATCTCATAGATTTGTTTACATTAGGGGAATGTTCCAGTAATTTATCTGGTTTAAATCGTAAAATCTTAAGGAAGGGTCTCAATGGCTAGATTGGTCAGATGTCCGTCATTGGACATTATCTGTGGTCAGAAGAAACTAAGATACTGGACACTTCCAAGATCACCATGTAATTGGAGAAGAGGGGAAAAGCAGATCAAATAGTCCCATAATGTTCAGTATATACATTTCATGTTTGTTCTAATAATATTTTGAAAAGCCCATTCTTTAGTCATTATATCAATAGAAGTATCTGCTGTTCCTAAGTAGACATTCACCACATATACTGTTCTACATAATCAGATAGTATGAGTAATTTTAATACAATTTGGCTCTGTAACCATCCCTTTGAAGCAACACGATTCTTTTTTTTTTAACAAATCAATTTTATTGATACATATTAATAAAGTATAAATCCTTCCAAAGTATATAATCAGTGGTATTTGTTATAATCACATAGTTGTACATTCATCACTTCAAACATTATTAGGGCATTTTCATTATTCCAATAATAATAATAATAATAAACAACTAATAACAAAACCTATCATCCCCTCTTAATTTCTCTATGCTTCCCCTGCTGTACATAGCTGCTATTCTGTTTCATTTCACTAGTTTATTTGTGTTTACATTGTAAAAACAGTCATATATGCAATATTATATATATTTCACATGAGGTTTCACTGTGTTATACAGTCCCATATTACATTTTCTTGCTTTCCTTCTAGTAATATACACATCATTGTGCTTGATCATCCTAGGCAACAACTGAAACAGATATTTGTACAAGGAGAGTGGCGTGCTACTCTTGCAAATGCCAAAAATGGGAAAAATGTCTTCAGAATTGGATAATGGGTAGAGACCGAAAGAATTATGAAGGGCTTGATAGAAAAGTCCTTGATTGCTCTTAAGTGATGGCTTGTGGAAATGTGTATGCTAAAGATACTTCTGATGAGACCTTAGAAAGAGATGATAAACGTATTATTGGAAACTGGAGTAAAGGTGATCCTTGTTTTAAAGTGGCAGAGCACTTGGCAAAATTGAGTGCTGATGGCAGAACATGAAAGCAATGAACTTTGGATATTTAGCTGGGGAGATTTCCAAGCTTAGTGTGGAAGGTACAGCCTGTCTTCTTGCAGCCTATAATGAGAGAGGAAAGGGATAAGCTGAGAACTGAATTTCTGGGCACAAAGACACCAGAGATTGATGATTTGGAAAATTCTGAGCCTGTCTAGAACAGGGCTCCATGAACAGATTTAACTGAATATGGAACCAGTCAGCAATTTCTGTGGCAATCAGGATTTAAAATACAGTTATCCTGGAAGGATTGTGTGATGGATTGGACCCCTGTGAACTACTGACAAGTTTTTCTGAGAGAATTGTGTGAGTGGAACCACTATCAGCCTGGACTAAAATTGACGGAGAAGGGACAAATTGAAGGAAGAATGGCTTCAAGGGCAAAACTATGGAAACTGAGGTCCAGACTGGAGAGATCTCCTTGGGCCAAGAGGGTGAGCACACAGATGTGCTTAGAAATGGTGAACCTGCGCTGGCACTTGGAGAGGATGGGCCTCCTCTGCCCCAGGGTTCACAAAGAGTGCTGCCACCCCAGTGCTCTGTGATGGTCCTGTGCGCTGGCATTTACGGAGAGTATGGCCATCACACCAAAATTTGGAGATGGTAGGGCCTGTGTCCTGGGGATTTTGGAGAGTCTGGCCATCACCCCAGTGCTATGGCCTGTGCCCCAGTGTTTGGGGAGCACTTGGATGCTTCACAAGCACTTGGAAGGGTGGGGCTTCAGACCTTGAAATCTAATGGAATATGCCTGCTGAGTTTTGGAATTTTTGGAACTTGTGACCCCTGTTTTCCTTCTAATTTCTCCCTATGGTAATGGGGATGTTTATCCTGTGCCTGGCCCTCCATTGTATACTGGAAGCAGATAACTTGCTTCTAGGTTTCACAGGTCCATAGAACTGTGAATTGTGCCCCAGGATGGACCATACCCTTAACTGATTTTTAAAAATAATTAGTTTTATTGGATATGTTGTAAGTTTACTGAAAAACCGTGAAGAAAATACATATACTGCTATTATTAACCCTTTGCTTTAATGTGGTACCTTTGTTACAATTGCTGAAAGGATATTATAATTGTACAATTACATTAGGTGTATTTTTCCCCATATACAACTCTATTATTAACTCCTTGTATTAGTGTGTTACTTTCTCTTTTCAGGAAAAACCTTATTTTTTTAATTTAAAAAATTTTTACAGTTTGGGAAAAACACTTGGTTCCATATAGTTTGGTTCACTTAATTAAAATTTAATTTGTTTCTTGATTCACTTACATATAAAATTATAAAGAGAGAAAATGTGAAAAGGGGTACTAGGATTTGAGCATAGTGTTTATAGTAAGAGTTAATATTCTATAAATTTCTTTGATTACTTTTTTTACCTTGTACCCTCTTAAAGGATTATACTTAATGTCAATTTTTCTATACCTATTATACTTCTTTAAGTTACATTTTTCTTTTATGTATTAATTATGCAGGTAATACATGTTGGTGATAAAATTTTTTATAATCTGTAAGTAAAACAGATTAGTCTGCTTTTACCCCTATTTGCACTTTCCTCTCCAAAGGTAAGTTACTTTAAGATTTTCGTGTATGTTTTTCTCTGAAAAGTTATATCCGTTTTTGAACAAAGATCTTTGATGTGATTTGTAAATGATTTTTTACTCATTCATTATATTTTCATGCCTGAACATAATTTTTGATTGCTCAAAACATGTTGCTTTATTAGATTTTATTGGTCTCACTTATTTTTCTGTAAATAGATAAAACTTTCCAAATATATAGTCAATTCCTCACCTTTTATATATCGTTCTTAAAAAACGTTAACCTTCTAAAGATAATGAATATTGCATATTGTGCCAAACAACCTTTTAATTTCAGTGTCTGAAACATTAAATGGTGGGCCTGCATGTTTAATTGGATCATAAGAAACAAGAGACTCGAGGTAGTGAAACCCTTTTTTTTGCTAGGGACAGCATTCTAGCAACATAGGGTTCTCTCTGGATTAACGACTAACGCTGCTCTATCCCAAATCCTGTCAAATTTGCCAATACTCTGGAAAGATAAAAAAATGCTGCAATAGGACACTGAAATATACCCTGAAGAACTCTAAAATACTTTGGCTCCAGGAATTTCAGCAATTGGTTCTTCTGAGTAAGATAAAGACTCTGCTCTGTAAAAAATTCTTTAATTCCAAATCCACTGTCTTCACACTAACTACACTGTGTCTTTGATGTGCAAAGTATCTCATCTCAACTACTTTTCCACAAAGAGGGAAAAAATATCCTGAGTCCACTCTTGCCATTAAGAAAAGTATCCAAATACTTCTTTAATAGCCGATGTCCTTGTTTTTGATGAGATGCAATTTTGCGGCTCACCCACTTTTCTTGCCATTCTTCCAGAGTTAGTACTTGTTTTTTCTGTACCTCATTATCTAGGTACTCTTTAATTTAAAGTAAAGTTCTTGTATCATCTGTAGTTTGTAGACACCTTTGCCTCCTATACCAAAATGCCAAATCTTCGTGAATTTTTGTATATGCATAGCCCTGGGTGACCACTCCCCAGAGCAAGGCATAGAATCTTTACCATTTTGGTACATATTTTATAATTTAACAAAGAATGTTTTCATAATTGTTCTAGTAGTTATGATCTGTCATTTACAATAGGATTCACTTTGTTGAATGATCCGATGTCTTTTCCTTTAATTTTACTAGTAACATATATTTGACTTAAAATTTCTCCTTTTAACCATATTCACATATAAAATTCAGTGCAGTTAATTACGCTCACATTGTTATGCTACCATCACCTCCATGCATTTCTAAAACCCACATAGAAATTCTGTACATTTAAAGCATTAACTCCCCATTCCCTACGTCCACCCCAGAACTTAGTAACCTATGTTGTACTCTAGCTCTATGGGTTTGCTCATTCTAATTATTTCGTATCATATAACATTTGTCCTTTTGTGTCTGGCTTATTCTGCTCAACATGATGTATTCAAGATTCATCCATGTTCTCATATGTATCAGAACTTCATTCATTTTTAATGCTGAATAATAGTTCCATTGTATGTATGTACCACATTTTGTTTATCCGTTCATTGGGTGATGGACATTTTGTTGCTTCCATCTTTTGGCAGTTGTGAATGATGCCATGAACACCCATGCTCAAGTCCCTGCTTTCAGATTCTTTTGAGTGTATATCTAGTAGTGGGATTGCCTGGTCATGTGGTAAATCTATATTTAGCTTTCTGAAGAATTGCCAAACTGTCTTCCACAGTGGCTCCATCATTTTAAATTTCCACCAGCAGTGAATGAACTATTCCTATTTCTCTGTGTCTTCTGTAGCACTTGTAATTTTCTGTTTTTTTTTTTTAAGTTGCCATTCTAGTGGGTGTGAAATGGTATCTCATAGTGGTTTTGATTTGCATTTCCATAAGTTATTGATGTTGAGCATCTTCCCATGTGCATTTTAGCCATTTGTATATCCTCTTTGGAGAAATGTCTATTCAACCCTTTTCCCCATTTTTAAATTGGGTTGTTTGTCTTCTTATTTGTTCATTATTGGATTTCATTATATATTTTGAATATTAAACCCTTATCAGATATGTTTCAAATGTTTTCTCCTATTGAGTAGATTGTCTTTTTACTTTCAGATGAAGTCTTTTTTTTTTTAAAGATTTTATTTTTTATTTATTTCTCTCCCCTTTCCTCCCCACTGCCCCCGCCGCAGTTGTCTGCTCTCTGTGTCTATTCACTGCGTGTTCTTCCGTGTCTGCTTCCCTTGTTGTATTGTTGTCAGCGGCACCAGGAATCTGTGTCTATTCTTGTTGCGTCATCTTGCTGCGTCAGCTCTCTGTGTGTGCGGCCTCCACTCCTGGGCAGGCTGAACTTTCTTTCGCCCTGGGTGGCTCTCCTTACGGGGCGCACTCCTTGAACATGGGGCTCCCTTACATGGGGGACACCCCTGCATGGCACGGCACTCCTTGTGCATCATCAGCACTACACATGGGCCAGCTCCACATGGGTCAAGGAGGCCCGGGGTTTGAACTGCGGACCTCCCATGTGGTAGGCGGACACCCTACCCGTTGGGCCAAGTCTGCTTCCCTCAGATAAATTCTTTTGATGCACAGAAGTTTTTCATTTTGATGAGATCCCATTTATCTATTCTTACTTTTGTTGCTTGTGCTTAGGGTATAAAGTCTAAGAAACCACTGCTTAACATGAGATCCTGAAGATACTTCCCTAGCTTACTTCTAGTAGTTTCATAGTCCTAGTTCTTATATTTAGTTTTTTGATCCATTTTGAGTTAATTTTTGTATATAGTGTGAACTGGGGTCCTCCTTCATTCTTTTGCAAATGGATATCCAGTTCTCCCAGCACCATTTATTGAAAAGCCTATTCTTTACCAATTGAGTGGACTTGGTATCCTTGTCAAAAATCAATTGGCCATAGATGTGAGGGTCTGAATACTCAATTAAATTCCATTGGCCTATATATCTATCCCTGAGGCAGTACCATGCTGTTTTGACAAGTGTAGGTTTGTAATAAATTTTAAAGCCAGGAAGTGTAAGTCTTCAAACTTTGTTCTTTTTTGAGATAGTTTTGGCTATTTGGGGCAACTTACCATTCTAATTGAAATTGATAGTTGGCTTTTCCATTTATGCAACATAGGCTGTTGGAATGTTGATTGAGATTGCATTGAATCTGTAAACAATTTTGGGTAGAATTTACATTTTAACAGTATTTAGTCTTCCAATCCATTAACATTTAAAGTTCTTCCATTTGTTTAGACTTTTGTGAAGTTGATTTTGCAAAACAAACTTTTGTAGTTTTCCAAGTATAAGTCCTTTACATTCTTGGCTAAATTAATTTCTAGGTATTTCATTCTTTTAATTGCTATTGTAAATGGAATTTTTTCTTGATTTCCTCCTCAACTTGCTCATTACTAGTGTATAGAATCACTTCTAATTTCACCACTTTACTGAAATTATTTATTAGTTCTAGGAGCTTTGTTATAGTTTTTTTTTTCTTTTTTCTTTTTTCTTTTTTTTAACTTTTAGTATATAGGATTGTATTATCTGCAAATAGTGAATGTTTCATTTCCTCCTTTCTAACTTGGATGCCTTTTATTTATTTTCTTGCCTAATTGCTTTGGCTAGAACGTCCAGTACATTGTTGAACAACAGTGGTAAGTGTTGGCATTCTTGTCTTGTTCCAGATCTTAGAGGGAAAGCTTTAATTTTTCACCCTTGAGTGTGATGTTAGCAGTGGATTTTTCATAAATGCCCTTTATCATATAGAGGAAGTTTCCTTCTATTCCTACTTTTCTAAGTGTGTTTATCAAGAAGAGTTGCTGGATTTTCTTAAATGCCTTTTCTCCATCAAATGAGATGATCATGTGGTTTTTTCCTTCACTATGTTAATATAGTGTATTACCTTAATGAATTTTCTTATGTTGAAACACCCTTGCATCTCTAGAATAAATCCCACTTAATCACCATGTATAATTCTTTTAATGTGCTGTTGGATCCAGATTTCTAGTATTTCATTGTGGATTTGTGCATCTATATTCATAAGAGGTATTGGACTGAAGTTTTCTTATCTTGTGCTATCTTTATCTGACTTTGATATTATATTGATGTTGGCCTCATAAATTGTGTAAGATAATGAACCCATTTCAATTTTTTGAATAATTTTGAGCATGATAAGTGTTAATTCTTATTGAACTGTTTTAGTTAATATTCACCTTTAAAGTAATCTAGTCCTGGGTGTCTCTTTGTTGGGAGGTTTTTGATGATGAATTCAATCTCTTTACTTGTAACTGGTCCATTGAGATCTTCTTTTTCTTCTAGAATCATTGTAGGTTTCTAGGATTTTTTCCATTTTATCTAGGTAGTTTAATTTGTTGGCATAGAGTTGTTCATGGTATCTTTTTATATTCCTTTTTATTTCTATGGGGTTAGCAATAATGTCCCTCCTCTCATTTCTAATTTTATTTGCATCTTCCCTCTTTTTTGCTTTGTTAGTCTAGCTAAAGGTTTTATCAATTTTATCGATCTTTTCAAAGAACCAACTTTTGTTTTTGTTATACTCTTTGTTGTTTTTATTCTCAATTTCATTTCTGCTCTAATACTTGTTATTTCTTTCCTTCTATTTGCTTTGGGTTTAGTTTGCTTTTTTGTTTTTTAGTTCCTCCAGGTGTACAGTTATGTTTTTGATTTTAGTTCTTTCTTCTTTTTAAATGTAAGTATGTAGGACTATAAATTTCCCTCACAAAACTGCCTTATGCTGTACCCCTTAAGTTTTGATACATTGTGTTTTCATTTTCATTCATCTCAAGACATTTACTGATACCAGGGGAGCTGATGTAGCTCAGTGGTTGAATGCCTGCCTCTCAAATCTGAAGTCCCAGGTTCAAATCCTGGTACCTCCTAAAAAAATTACACATGCACAAAAAAGATATTTACTGATATCCTTTGACCTATTGATTGTTTGAATGTGTTATTTAACTTCCACATATTTGTGGATTTTCTAGTTCTCTTTCTGTTATTAATATCCATTTTCTTTTCATTGTTGTACAGAGGAGTTGCTTTGTATAATTTCAAACTTTTAAAATTTATTGAGAATTGTTTTGTGATCCAATATGTCATCAATCCTGGAGTATGATCTATGTGCACTTGAAAAGAATGTATAAACTGCTGTTTTTATGTTGCAATGTTCTATATATGTCTGTTAGGTCTGGTTCATTTATTATATTATTCAATTTCTGTTTCCTTATTGATCTTCTGTCTAGACTCTAGATATACTCTCTATTGATGAAAGTGATATGTTGAGGTCTCCAATTATTATTGTGGAGATGTCTATTTCTCTCTTCAGTTTTGCCAGTGTTTGCCTCATGTATGTTGGAGCACCATGGTGAGGTGCATAAATATTTATATTGCTTGGTAGATGATCCTTTTATTAATATATAGTGTCTTTATTTGTCTCTTTTAGCATCCTTTGCCTTAAAGTTCATTTTTTCTGATATTTGTATAGCTACCCCAGCTCTTTTTGGTTACTGTTTTTGGTGGATTATCTTTTTCCATCCTTTCGCTTTCAACCTATCTGTGTCTTTGGGTCTAGGATGAATGTCTTGTAAACAACATATAGTTGGATCATACTTTTTTTAAAAAAAAATCAATTCTGCCAATTTGTCTTTTGACTGGTGAGTTTAATCCATTAACACTCAGTGTTATTACTATAAAGGCAGTTCTTCAGCCATTTTGTCCTTTGGTTTTTATATGTCATGTCTTTTTAGCCTCTCTTTTCCTTTATTGCAGCCTACTTTTCTGAATAGTTTATCTTCTGTGAGTTTCTGGCTGATTCCTTCCTCTTTATTTTTCCTGTATATATTTTAAATACTTTCTTTGTGGTTACCTGGGGTTTATATTACACAGCCTATGTCTATGACCCACTAATTAGAAAAGATACCAACTTAGCTTCAGTAGCATACACATTCTCTGCTCCCATATCCCCTGATACCCTCTTTATGTTGTTCTTGTCCCACTTTACCACTTTATATTTTGCATGTCCATTATCAGAAAATATGCCCTTTTCTTGTTCAATTGTATTCTGACTCTTATAGGAATTAAAGAATAGAGTTGTATATTGAGGATAAGTACTATTGGGTTTTGCATTTATCCTTTTGGTTACCCTTACTGATAATCTTCATTTCTTCACACTACTCCAAGCCACTCTCTCTTGTCTTTTCCTTTCAACTTGCAAAACTCCCTTTATAATTCTCTCATGGTAGATCTTTTGTTGGTGGCCTCTCTCAGTTTCTGTTTATCTGTGAATATTTTAAACTGTCCCTTGTTTTTGAAGATCAGTTTTGCTGGATAAACAATTTTTGGCTTGTAGTTTTTCTCTTTAAATACTTTAAATTTATCATATCACTACCTTCTCACCTCTATGATTTCTGATGAGAAATGACACTTAGTCTTATTGAGGATCCCTTGTATATGATGAATCATTTTTCTCTTGCTACTTTCAGAATTCTCTTTTTATCTTTGGCATATGACTTTCTGATTAGTATGTGTCTTGGAGTAGTTCTATTAGGATTTATTCTGTTTGGTGGATGTTGCACTTCTTGGATATGTATATTTACATCTTGCATAAGAGTTGGGAAATTTTCAGTCATTAGTTCCTCAAATACTCTTTCTGCCCCTTTTCCCTTCTCTTCTCTTTCTAGGACACCCATGACACATATGTTTGTGCATTTTGTGCTGTCACTCAGATCTCTGAGAAACTATTCAAGTTTTTCTTTTCTTTACTCTATCTGTTCTGACTGTATGAATTCTATTGTCCTATCTTCTAGTTCTTTCTCCTGTCCAAATCTGCTGATGTATATCTCTTGTGTATTTTTAATCTTCATTATTGTGCCTTTCATTCCCATAAATTCTGTTATGTTTCTTTGTAAACTTTCTTCTTTATGTTTGCACATAGCCTTCCTTTAGCTCTACACCCACCATTACTTTATTTCTATCCATATTTTCCTTCATCTCTTGAATTGATTTAGGAGATTTGTTTGAACTTCTTTGGTTAGTTTTTCCATATTCTGTGTCTCTCTGAAATTTTAATTTGTTCCCTTGACTGAGCCGTATGACTTGTAATTTTTTTGCTGATGTTTGGGCATCTGTTTATTTTGATGTTTTAACTCTGAAGGTCAGTTTCTCCCTCTTGCCTAAAGTTTTATTTTTCATTGACTTTGTATTAAGACTCTTCTTTGACACTTGGTCCAACTTATTCTGTACCTTTGAAGTAGTCCATATTTAAGTGTTCAGATTTTTTCAGCTCTTCTGTACCTGATTCTTGTACTGGATATATGGTACAATTTTTAAGATTGCCCTTTTGTATGCAATTTTTTCACCTCCAGGAGAAAGATTCCTTCACTCCGTTTCTTCTCCAAGATTCTTGATCTGTTTTATTTTTTTTTCTGCAGAATTTTCCCACCATTCCTGTGATTTGTTTAAATTCTCTCCCTTATTTGGTGCCCCCTTTTCATTATACTTTTCAGTTCTGGGACGTGTCCTGTCTTATAGCAGTTCAGTACATCCACCCCTTTTTTTACATAAGGCTTTTCTACTTCTGTTTTTTTTCCCCATTAGGGTATCTTGTCCCAAGCAGCCAGATGGAGTCAATCCAGAAAGGTCCATTTTGCATTTAGGTGCTCAAGCACACAGGCACTGGATTGAGTGTTTGTACCTCTTGCCAACCGTTTGGCCATGGTCTATTATTTTCCTGGAGGCACTTTTGTATGTGACACTCCTCAGCTGCTTGGATTCCATACTGGGTCTCAGAGGACTTAGGTACTTATATCTGCATGGTCTGCAGTTCTCATTTGCTACTGTGTAATTGGTTCTATAATATGTATTTGCATGATGAGGGGCCTGGGCTGTGATGCCTCTGTGTGACTTAAAATGCACATGACCAAGTGACAGGGAGGAGTCTGGACTGATGGGTTCGTGATGTATATCTCTTACCTGATTTTTATTTTTTCCTTTTTCTTTGATTTAATATTTGTGGAGACTTTTAAAAATAAAAGATCTATTTTGTTGATTTAGAACAGTTCACCCAACAAAAGCAGAATACACATTCTTCTCTAGTGTACATGAATCATTCTCCAGGATAGACCATATCTTAGGTCACAAAACAAGTCTCAAGAAGTTCAAAAATGGAAACGGACTTTGGCCCAGTGGTTAGGGCGTCCATCTACCACATGGGAGGTCCGCGGTTCAAGCCCCGGGCCTCCTTGACTCGTGTGGAGCTGGCCCATGCGCAGTGCTGATACGCGCAAGGAGTGCCGTGCTACACAGGGGTGTCCCCCGCATAGGGGAGCCCCACGCGCAAGGAGTGCACCCATAAGGAGAGCCACCCAGCGCGAAAGAGGGAGCAGCCTGCCGAGGAATGGCGCTGCCCACACTTCCCATGCCGCTGACGACAACAGAAGTGGACAAAGAAACAAGACGCAGCAAAAAGACACAGAAAACAGACAACCGGGGGAGGGGAGGGGAATTAAATAAATAAAAATAAATCTTAAAAAAAAAAAAGTTCAAAAATATTGAAATCATACAATGTATATTCCCTGACCACAATGGAATGAAGTTAGAAATCAATAATAGAGGTAGAAATGGGAAATCTACAAACACGTGGAAATTAAACTATGCACTCTTAAACAACCAATGAGATAAAGAGGAAGTCACAAGAGAAACCAGGAAATATGTTAATGAAACATGTGAACATACCTAAACTTATGGGATGCAGCAAAGGCCGTGCTTGAGAACACTAATGCTTCTTATTAGAAAAGAAGAAAGATTTCAAATCAGAGTTCTAACCTCGAAAGTGGAAGAACTTGAAAAAGAAGAGCAAACTAAACCCAAAGCAAACAGAAAGAAGGAGATAATAAAGATTAGAGATAAATGAAATTGAGAATAAAAAACAATAAAGAGAATCAACAAAACCAAATGTTCATTCTTTGAAAGGATCAATAGAATTGACAAACCTTAAGCTAAACTAGCAAGAAAAAAAGAAAGGACAGAAATGAGTAAAATCAGAAATTAAAATCGGGCAATTACTACTAACCTCAGAGGAATAAAAAGGACAACAAGTGGATACTATGAACAATTGTATGCCAACAAATTAGATAACCTAGATGAAATGGACAGTCAGTTCCTAGAAACACACAAACTACCTACACTGACTCAAGAAGAAATAGATCTCAGTGACCAATAACTAGCAAAGAGCCTGAATGGGTAATCAAAAACCTCCCAACAAAGAAAAGCTCAGGGTTAGATGGCTTCACAGGTAAATTCTATCAAACATTTCAAGAAGAATTATTACCTATCCTGCCCAAACTCTTCCAAAACATAGAAAAGGAGGGAACACTCCCTTATTTATTCTATGAGGCCAATACTCTTCTCATACTAAAGCAAGATAAAGATACCACAAGGAAAGAAAACTTCAGTCCAATATCTCTTAAGAATATAGATGTACAAATCCTCAACAAAATACTAGCAATATGAATCCAACAGCATGGTGTATAAAATATTATACACCATGATTAAGTGGGATATACCCCAGGTATGGAAGGGTGTTTCAACATAAGAAAATTCATTAAGGTAATACACCATATTAACACAGTGAAGGAAAAAACCACATGATCATCTCATTTGATGCAGAAAAGGCATTTAAGAAAATCCAGCAACTCTTCTTGAATAAACACACTTAGAAAAGAAGGAATAGAAGGAAAACTTCCTCAATATGATAAAGGGCATATATGAAAAATCCACTGCTAACATCATACTCAAGGGTGAAAGATTAAAGCTTTCCCTCTAAGATATGGAATAAGACAAGGATGCTAAGTCTTAGTCCTATTAGTCAACATTGTACTAGAAATTCTAGCCAGAGCAATTAGGCAAGAAAAATAAATAAAATGCATCCAAGTTGGAAAGGAAGAAGTGAAACTTTCCTTGTTTGCATATGACACTGTCCTATATACAGAAAATCATGAGAAATCCTCAGCAAAGTTCCTAGAGCTAAAAAGTGCGTTTGGAAAAGTGGTGGGGTACAAGATCAATAGCAGATAATCAGTAGTGCTTCTATATAGTAGTAATGAACAATTGGAAGAAGAAGAAAAAAATTCCATTTACAATAGCAACTAAGAGACTTAAATGTACAGGAATAAAACTAACTAAGGATGTAAGGGAGTTGTACGTATAAAACTACAAAATAGGGAAACGGACTTTGGCCCAGTGGTTAGGGCGTCCGTCTACCACATGGGAGGCCCGCGGTTCAAGCCCCGGGCCTCCTTGACCCGTGTGGAGCTGGCCCATGCGCAGTGCTGATGTGCGCAAGGAGTGCCGTGCCATGCAGGGTGTCCCCCGCGTAGGGGAGCCCCACGCGCAAGGAGTGCACCCATAAGGAGAGCCGCCCAGCGCGAAGGAGGGAGCAGCCTGCCCAGTAATGGCGCCGCCCACACTTCCCGTGCCGCTGCCGACAACAGAAGCGGACAAAGAAACAAGAAACAAGACGCAGCAAAAAGACACAGAAAACAGACAACTGGGGGAGGGGAGGGGAAATAAATAAATAAAAATAAATCTTTAAAAAAAAAATAAATAAATAAAACTACAAAATATTGCTAAAAATAGGGCGGTGGACTTGGCCCAGTGGTTAGGGCATCCATCTACCACATGGAAGGTCTGCGGTTCAAACCCCGGGCCTCCTTGACTCGTGTGGAGCTGGCCCATGCACAGTGCTGATGCCTACAAGGAGTGCCGTGCCACACAGGGGTGTCCCCCACATAGGGGAGCCCCACACGCAAGGACTGGACCCCATAAGGAGAGCTGCCCAGCATGAAAGAAAGTGCAGCCTGCCCAGGAATGGTGCCATACACATGGAGAACTGACACAACAAGATGACACAACAAAAAGAAACACGGATTCCCGTGCCGCTGACAACAGAAGCGGACAAAGAAGAAGACGCAGCAAATAGACACAGAGAACAGACAACTGGGGTGGGGGGGGAGGGGAGAGAAATAAATAAATAAATAAATCTTTAAAAAATATATTGCTAAAAATAATGCAACAGGGACTAAAAAAATGGAAGGACATTCCATGTTCATGTATTGGAAGACTAAATATTAATAAGATGTCTGTTCTACCCAACGCGATTTATAGATTCAATGTAGTCTCATTTAAAATTCCAATAGTCTTTTCAGAAATGAAAAGCTAGTTATCAAATTTATGTGGAGGGGTAAGGGGCTCTGAATAGCCAAAGCAGTCTTGAAAGAGAAGAATGAAGTTGGAAGACTCACACTTCCAGATCTTAAGACTTATTATAAAGCCACAATAATGAAAACAGCATGGTTCTGTTACTAGGATAGACATAGAGGCCAATGGAACCGAAATGAGATTCAAAAACCAACCCTTACTTTTGTGGCCAAGTACTTTTTGACAAGGTGGCAAAGATCACCCAATATGGAAAGAATAGTCTTTTCAACATACAGTGATGGGATAAATGGATCTCCATTTGCAAAACAGTGAAGATGATTCCTCCCTCATACCATATACAAATATTGACTCAAAATGGACCAAGACAAATATAAAAGCAGAAACTATAAAACTCCTAGAAGAAAACGTAAGGATGCACCCTCAGGATCTTTTGTTAGGCAATGGTTTTTTTACTACTCTATAGTCAACACATGAGCAACGAAAGAAAATACAGATAAGTGGGACCTCATGAAAATTAAGAATTTGAGTTCATCAAAGTACTTTTTCATGAAAGGAAATGACATCCTAGACAATGGGAGAAAATATTTGGAAACCAAATATCTGAATAAGGATTTCATATCCATATTATATAAAGAAATCCTTTATCTCAACAACAAAAAGACAACCCAATTAAAAAATGGGCAAAAGACTTGAATAGACATTTCTTCAAAGAAGATATACAAGTGGCCAAATAGTATATGAAAAGATGCTCACTAGGAAAATGCAAATCAAAACCACTAGTTACTATTTCATTGCACTGGAGTGGCTAACATTAAAAAAACCCCAGAAAATTACAAGTGTTAGAGAGGATGTGGAGGAATAGGAACATTCACTCATTGTTGGTGGCAGTGTAAAATGATGTATCTGCTGAGGAATACTAATTGACAGTTCCTCAGAAAGTTAAGTATATAATTGCCATATGACCTGACTATCCCATTTCTAGGTATATACCCCCCAAAATTGAAAGGAGTGACTAGAACAGATATTTGCATATGAGTGTTCATAGCAGTATTATTCACAATTGCCAAAAAAAAATGGAAGCAACCGAAGTGTCCTTTACCCTTTAATGGATAAATAAAAGGAGGTATTTACACCCAATGAAATATTATTTAGCTGTAAAAGGTAATGAAGTTGTGATACATAGAACAACATGGATGGACCTTAAAGATCTCATGTTGAATGAAATAAGTCATACACAAAAGGACAAATATTAGATTATCTCATCAATATGAAATAATTAGAATAAGCAAACACAGTGATTCAGAGTCTAGAATATAGTTTACTTGGGGCTGTGGTGAAGTTAGGGAATAGGGAGTTAATGCTTTAATTGTACAGAGTTCTTATTTGGAATTATGGAAATGGATGGTTTTGGTAATGGATGGTGGTGAGTGTAGCACACAAATGTCAATGTAATTAGCAACACTGAATTATATAATTGAATGTGGTTAATAGGGGAAATTTTAGGTTGCATATATGTTACTAGAATAAAATACAAAAAAATAAAAATTCATTAGACCATATAACACGAACAGTGAACCCTAATGTAAACCACAGACTGTAGTTAATAGTGAAGTTCTAAAAATGCAGTTTCATCAAATGTAACAAATGTACCGCACTAATGTAGGGTCTTAATAATAGGAGGTATATATGAATCCCATATTTTATTTAGCCTTTTCTGTAAACCCACAACTTGTCTAGTAAGAGAGAAAAAGAAAAATGTTCCCAGTAGAGAGAAACCTCAGCACCGGTAGGCTTGTACCTACTCGGGGCACTAGCATCTTCAGACGTCTAAGTCTTTGCTTCTCAAACTTTAATACATATGGTATATAATCACCCAGGAAACTTGTTGAAATACAGCTGACTCTCAGGAACTCTGTCTCCCTTTGTGTAGACAAAAGATATCAAAATTGTTGTGAACTCATTTGGATTTGGGTAGGGCCTAGAGAGGAAGTACTTCCCTGCCCCCTATTAACACCGAGAATTCCTCTGTAGGTAAACCTTGATTCAATAGGAAAGAGTTGGTGCCCAGAAATGTGAATCACCCTAGATGATTTAATTGCAGGTAGGGTTTGTAAAATATTATCCTTTCCTAAGGATGTGGTCTATTTAGTCCCCAGTGAGATCTAGCTGATTTTCTTGCTGCTCTGGGAGTGCTGCCTTGCTTTGCCAGGAATGCCTTTCTTCTTAAACATGTATTTTAAGTGAGCTTAATTACTAAGCCTCTACGTGAGTTGACCCACAAGGGCTTTATCTCTGCCTATAGACAGATAATCTCACTCAGGAGTTGTAAACCAGTTTGGACCCCGGGAGGGGGGAAGCCTAGAGAGAGGAGATTATGCTAATTTTCTAACTTCCTATTTATTTGATTTAACCTTGGAGCAAGTCCCTTCTATGTAAACTTTCACCTGGGCTTCTGAGGGCTTTTTCTCTGGCCTCATCTGGTTCATTGGGATCTTTCAGGTACATGTCATTTGATTCTTCACTTTTCTAAGGGAAAAACATTTCTAAGTCCTGATTTTCAGGGTTTTCTTTGGAAGTTTCTTCCTACTGTTATCACAGAGTACTTGAATTCTCATTAGTTTTCTTGTGACTTTTGTGGAATGTGAGGGTAGAATTGCAGCTGTTACTACTTCCACTTAGAACAGGTTTTCTTGCCCTAAAGGATTAATAGGAAGGCAAACTATTTGCAGTTGTTTCTACTCCACCTCTGACAGTTCTTTAACCCCTGAGAAAGAACAATCTCAGAATTTCTCATTCCTTTGTTAGAGTGACAAATGTTGAGTTCTTCCTTGTCTATTCCTACAGTGTCTTTTTCAGTCTTAGCCTGTCAGTTAGAGCTGAGGAATTTGTTTCTATGGTGGCTCATCAGTTAACAGAAAACATGTTCCACCTGGTCATGAGTAATTTAATTTTTATTGTGTGTGTGTGTTTTTTTTAATACTACAGACGTTTCTTGAGCTCCTGTGCACCAGATTCTAATTGCTGTTATAATTGCTGGAGATACAGGTGGAAAAACAGGCAGTAGCAGCCAAACCTCAAAAACCTTGACAAATCCAGGGTGAGGGTACCCCATACAAGAAGAATCAGCACAAGTGAAAGACTGAAAGGTGATCTGTAAAGTGGAGATTACTCAGGTACGCTTGGGATCCAGGGTGTTTGGTGAGAAATGAGGGGTTCTTTGTAGCTTTGGCTACTACTGTCAAAAATCTGAACATTATTCAATAGGAAATGATTTCTTAGTCCATTAAAAAAAAAAAAGAGATAGAGGTCACATCATTTTAGTGCAAAAGCACAATAAATAAAATAATACTCTTGTTTTCTACTGCAGTCAGCTATGTGAGGGAGATGTGAGAGAGATAATGTTGGAGACCATAGAAAGAAAAAGGGAAGACATTCAGATTGAAAGATGGTCTGAACAAGAAAAAGAAAGCTACATAGAGAAAAAGGTTGATAGATATATAAACTAAGGGCCTAAATAGTGCCTGACACATTGTAGGTGCTTAAGCCATGGTTATTGTTAAATGAAAGAACTAATCATATGGGGAATATAAATAAAAGGAAAGCGGTAGATGCACATGTACAGATGTATTAAAGAAAAATATTGAGAGACAACTAATGCATATATATATATATATATATATATATATATATGTATTCAAAGGAAGCAGGTTGGAAATGGAGATGGGCAAACTGGGACTCAGGGAGATGTACACATTTATGCTGAGTACCATTGAGCAAACACTTCATTGAACATACTGTGTCTTAGAGTCTGTGGGTATGTGATTTGGACCTGTGAAAAGTCATCCAATCTTTTTGAGTTTCACGTATAAAAACAAACCATAAAAATAGTAAGAGTGTTGAAAGGAAATGGAATTAATCTCAGTATCGTAAAATGTTAAGATCTGATGTAAGTTAGGTGGTGGGTATGTGGGATTTTGGTTGTGTTGTTCTGTTTGAATTTTTTTCATAATTAAAGAGTCTTAAAAACAATAAGATGGTTGATAACTGAGCAAGGGTCCATCTAGTCCTTATCCCCCCCTAACAAATCACTAGAATTGTCTAGATGGGGCAATAGATTGGATGTGGGAGGCAAATGGGAGGAGAAGGTCATGCTGACTGCAAATGTTAGCTCCTTGGTGACTAAATGGATGGTTTTGCATAACAGAATTACAGGTTTGGGAAAGAAGTTAATAAGTTGATTTATTGTTAATGTTGGAATGATCAAGGAAGTATTTGTAGATGGAAAAGGTTTGTTTGTTATGGCCTTGGAGTTTCACAAGGCGCAGTGGGTAGGTGGGTAGAGAGGGAGGCAGGGAGGTGGGATGAAGAGCAGGGCTTGGCTGGACTGGGAGGTGAAGAGAATGGGTGGCAGAAGATGGCTGAGGTGCAGGGGGCTTGGGTTATAGTTTTCCATAGAGAAGAAGGCAAAGGCTTGGATGGAAGCCTAGATGTAGGGCGTGACAAGGCTAACAGCTGAATTTGTTGAATTTTCCAGCCGCAAAGTTCCTGGTGGAATGTTGACTTGTTGACCTCCACAGAGTTCTCTTGCCTCCCAGGTGCTGGGCACAGTTGCTCAGAGCAGCTCCTGCTGAGTAGGTCAAAGGGTCAGAGCTGAAGGAGGTCAGAGCTGGAGATAAGGCCCTTGCAAAATGCACTTTTTTTCCTTGGCATTTGACAGGTGGATTAGAAGAAATCTAATTGAGAGCCAAACTATCAGAGGCTTCCCTCTAGTGTGCTCACCACCCCCGCAAGCCCCTTCCTCTTTTCAGGCAACTCTTCTTCACAATTTTGTTTTCCTTTGGTGCATATTCTAATTCAGCATTTATTTGCTAAATGACGGTTTAAGGGGAAAAACGTAGTAACTCACTCAACTGAGGTGTTTTTTCAAAATGTCAAATCAGTTTACTTAATAAAAAAATTATGTTATTATGAATTCCAAATATTTAACACTATTTCTTAGGACTTGAAGTTGCCCGACTCAGTTGAATTAGAGAAAGTTATTTTATGTCAGAGATTAAAATGCAAATTTTTAATTTCATAGGCATGAAGGAAGATCCCTAATGCAATGATTATGAATTGGTTTAGAAAAACATAACTCCGTTTTATTACAAGTTCACAGCAAGAAACAAATACTATATCACCATGGAGTCCAAGTGGCAGAACTCAACATCATGTCCTAAATAAGTACCAGCTGTTTAGAACATTATAGAGGGGGATGGGAGAATTCAAGCTTAATGAATTATTTTCTTGGTTAGAAAACAAATCTACAAAGGAAGCATTATAACTATAAGGCAATAGCATTTCTAAGATTCCACTCACAGCAGACCTAAGACCAGCAGACATAAAGCCAAGCCTTTCACTGGCTTTTGAATCACCCATATAAATTTGGAAAATTACAACATAGAGTAACTGAGAGTTTGTGTCTAAATAACTGATGTCAAAGCCTGGTCTGCTTCCTTGTCTGTTATGTTTTTATTCTTCCCAAGGACTACCTTCTAGAGTTCTTTTCTTTCATTCTTTTGCATCCAGATTGTCATCAAGTCCTATTTGTTAAAACTATCTACTTTTTTATTTCCTCTAGCTTTCTTTCAATTGACATTTACCTTCCTAGACTACCCCTTTCAGCCACAATCACATACATTAATCATCAAATTTTATTATACTCATTATTCTGTGTTAGCATCCACTCTAATAATTTCACCATGTTTACAACCCCCCTTATTAAACTTTCTACATACTTTCAGCATCAGCTTCCCCTTCTCGATCTACTTTCTATCTCCTAGAAACCTATATTCTATAGTTTAATTCCATAAGTTTACTCATTGTATTTTGTTCATGTTAGTGAAACCATACAATATTTGTCCTTTTGTGTCTGGCTTACTTGACTCAGCATAATGTCCTCAAGGCTCATCCATGTTGTCATAATAATCCTAATTTCATTCCTTAATACAGCTGAATAGTATTCCTTCATGTGTATATACCACATTTTGTTTCTCCATTCCCTAGGTTGATGGACACCGGGGTTGTTTCCATCTTTTAACAATTTTGTATAATGCTTTTATGAACATCATTGTGCAAATGTTAGTTCGTGTCCTTGCTTTCAGTTCTTTTGAATATATTCCTAGTAGTGGGATTGCCAAATCATATGGCAATTCTATATTTAACTTCCTGAGGTACTGCCAAAATGTATTCCACAGAGGCTGCACCATTTTACATTCCCACCAAGAGTGAAGGATTGTTCCTTCTTCTCCCTATGCTCTCTAGCACTTGTAGTTTTCCATGAAAAAATAAAAAAATAACGACCATTCTGTAAGATGTGAAATGATATTTCATTGTAGTTTTTTTTTTTTTTTTAAGATTTATTTATTTATTTAACTTCCCCCCTCCCCTGGTTGTCTGTTCTTGGTGTCTATTTGCTGCGTCTTGTTTCTTTGTCCGCTTCTGTTGTTGTCAGCGGCACGGGAAGTGTGGGTGGCGCCATTCGTGGGCAGGCTGCACTTTCTTTTCACACTGGGCGGCTTTCCTCACGGGTGCACTCCTTGCGCGTGGGGCTCCCCAACGCGGGGGACACCCTTGCGTGGGGCGGCACTCCTTGCACGCATCAGCACTGCGCATGGCCAGCTCCACACGGGTCAAGGAGGCCCGGGGTTTGAACCGCGGACCTCCCATATGGTAGACGGACGCCCTAACCACTGGGCCAAAGTCCGTTTCCCTCATTGTAGTTTTGATCTGCATTTCACTAATAGCTAGCGATGTTGAGCATCTTTTCATGTGCTTTTTGGCCATTTATACTTCCTCTTTGGAAAAGTTTCTGTTCAAGTCTTTTGCCTATTTTGTAATTGTGTTGTGTGTCATTTTATGGTTGAGTTGTATAATCTTTATATAAAAATCTTCTGGACATGGAGTTGTCCTGAATGATATTGCAGGGACAGATGCAGGACATTATATATCCTGCCATAACCCACTGAATGGACTGGGAGAGAGTGTGAACTACAGGGTAAACTATTATCCATGTGGTGTAGCGGTGCTCTAAAACGTATTTATCAAATACAATGAATGTGTTACACTGATGAAAGACATTGTTGATGTGGGAGAAGTGGGGGGTGGGTGGGGAGTGGGGTTCTCTCCCCTTCCCCCCACCAAAGTTATCTGCTCTCTGTGACCATTCACTGTGTGTTCTTCTGTGACCACTTCTACCCTTATTAGCGGCACTGGGAATCTGTGTTTCTTTTTGTTGCGTCATCTTGTGTCAGCTCTCCGTGTGCATGGCACAATTCTTGAGCAGGCTGCACTTTCTTTCACGCTGGGTGGCTCTCCTTACAGGGCACATTCCTTGCGCAGGGCTCCCCTACACGGGGGACACCCCTGTGTGGCAGGGCACTCCTTGCGTGCATCAGCACTGAGCATGGGTCAGCTCCACACGGGTCAAGGAGGCTGGAGGTTTGAACCGCAGACCTCCCATGTGGTAGACGGATGCCCTATCCACTGGGTCAAGTCCGCTTCCCTGCTTATATTTTTTAATGTAGCATTTTGTGTGATCTATGTATATTTTTTAAAAAAAAGACAAAAAATTTGATTAAAAAAAAAACACAAAACTTTGGACATGTGGTTTCCAAAAATTTTCTCCTAATGAGTAGACTGCCTTTTCACCTTTTTAGCGAAGTCATCTGAAGCACAGAAATTTAATTTTGAGGTTGTCCCATTTATCTATTTTTTCTTTTCTTGCTTATGCTTTGGGTATAAGGTTTAAGAAACTACTACCTAGCACAAGATCATGAAGATGTTTCTGTCCATTTTCTTTTAGGAATTTATGTTTCTAGCTTTTATATTTAGGTCATTTATCCGCTTTGAGTAAGTTTTTTTATGAGGTGTGAGATGGAGATCCTTTTTCTTTCTTTTGGATATGGATATGCAGTTTTCCCAGCACCTTTTGTTGAATAGACTGATGTGACCCAGCCAGGTGGGTTTGACAACCTTGTCAAAAATCACTTGACCATATATGTGAGGTTCTATTTCTGAACTTTCAATTCAGTTCCATTAGTCAATAAGTATATCTTTATGTCAGTACCATGCTGTTTTACCATTGTAGCTAAGTAATATGCTTTAAAGTCAGGAATTGATAGTCCTCCAACTTCATTCTTCTTCATAAAAACATTTTTGGCTATTTTGGGCCATTTACCCTTCCATATAAAATTTGAGAATTGGCTTTTTCATTTCTGAAAAAAAAAAAGACTGTTAGAAATTTTAATGGGATTGCATTGAATCTGTAAATCAGTTTAGGTAGAATGACATCTTAATGATACTTAGTTTCCTAATCCATGAACATGGAATGTCTTTCCATTTATTTAAGTCTTCTTTGGTTTCTTTTAGCAATGTTTTGTAGTTTTAATACAGGTCCTTAAGGTCCTTGGTTAAATTTATTCCTAAATATTTAATTCTTTTAGTTGCTTTGCAAATATAATTTTTTCCTGATTTTCTCCTGATTGCTCTTTATTATTGTATAGCAGTGCTACCAATTTTTGCGAATTAATCCTGTATTCTACTATTTTGCTGAGTTCATCTATTCTAGTATCTTTTTTGTGGATTTTTCAGGATTTTCTAGGAATAGGATCATATCATCAGTGAATAGTGAAAGTTTTACTTCTTCCTTTCCTATTTGGGTGAAATTTTATTTCTTTTTCTTGTCTAATTGCTTGAGCTAGAACTTCTAGCATAATGTTGAATAACAGTGGTGACAGTGGGCATCCTTGTCTTGTTCCCAATTTCAGTGGGAAAGTGTTCAGTCTTTCACCATTGAGTGCAATGTTAGCTGTGAATTTTTCATATATGCACTTTACCATGTTAAGAAAGTTTCCTTCTATTCCCTTCTTTTGGAGTCTTTTTATCAAGAAATGATGCTTTGTTTTGTCAAATCCTTTTCTGTGTCAATTGAGATGATCATGTGATTTTTCTTCCTCAATTTATCAATGTGGTTTATTATAATAATTAATTTTCTTGTCTTGAACCACCCTTGTATACCTGGGATAAAACTCATTTGATTGTGGTATATAATTCTTTTAATGTGCTTTTGGCTTTTGTTAGCAACTATTTTTTGTTGAGGTTTTTTTCATCTATGTTCATTAGAGAAATTGGTGTGTAATTTTTTTTTCATAGTGTTTTTGATATTAGAATGATGTTGGCTTCGTAGAATGAGTTTGATAGTATTTCATCCTCTTCAATTTTTTTGAAGAGTTTGAGCAAGGTTGGTGTTAGATCTTCTTTGAATGATTGATAGAATTCAGCTGTGAAGCCATTTGGCCCTGTGTTTTTTATTTTTGGGAGGTTTTTGATGACTTTCAATCTCATTACTTGTAATTGGTTTGTTGAGGTCTTCTTTTTCTTGAGGGTCAGTGTAGGTTGTTCGTGTGTTTGTAAGTATTTGTCCATTTCATCTATATTGTCTAGTTTGTTGGTGTGCAATTGTTTATAGTATCCTATTATGTTCTCTTTTATTTCTGCAGGGTCAGTGGTAATGTCTCCCTGTCATTTCTGATTCTATCTATTTGCATATTCTCTCTCTTTTTCCTTTGTCAGTCAAGTGTTTGTCAATTTGTTGATCTTCTCAAAGAACTAATGTTTGGTTTTGTTGATGCTCTCTATTTTTTTCCTCAATTTCATTTTTTTCCTGCTCTAATTTTTTATTATTTCTTTTCTCCTGCTTGCTTTGGGATTAATTTGATGTTTTTTTCCCCTAGTTCTTCCAGGTGTGCAGTAAGGTCTTCAATTTTAGCTCTTTCTTCTTTTTTAATATAAGCATTGAAGGCTATAAATTTCCCTTTGAGCACTGCCTTTGCTATATCCCATGGTTTTTTTTTTTTTTATCCCCCTCTTGCGATTTTTTTGCATACTGTCTGCTGTCTGTGTCCCATGGTACATTCTTCTGTGCCTGTATTTATTTATTTTTCCCCTTTCCCCTTGCGTCTTGCTTGCTGTCTACTCTCTGTGTTCATTCACTGCTGGCTCTTCTATGTTCTTGCTTGTCTCCCTTCTTTTGTTGCATCACCTTTGCTGAATTAGCTCTCTGCAGCATCTGCAGGCTGGGTGGTGCTCCGCAGTGCTTGTGGGTCGGGTGGCACTCCCTGGTGCTTGCGAGCTGGGTGGCACTCTCAGTGTGTGGGCAAGCCTGCCGTCACAGAGAGGCCTTGGGATGAGAACTGAGGGCCTCCCATGTAGTAGATGGGAGCTCATCTGATTGAGCCACAGCGTCTTCCCTATCCCATGGGTTTTGATATGTTGTGTTCTTGTTTTCAGTCATGTTGAAATATTTACTGATTTCTCTGGCTGTTTTTTCTTTAACCCACTGATTGTTTAATATTGTGTTGTTTAATCTCCAAATACTTGTGAATTTTCCCTTTTTCTGCCTGCTTCATTTATTATAATCAGAGAAAGTACTTTGTATAATTTCAATTTTTGTAAACTTACTGAGGCCTGTCTTATGACCCAACTTATTGTCTTTCCTGAAAAAGGATACATGAACACATGAAAAGAATTATATCCTGTAGTTTTAGGGTATAATGCTCTAAAAGTGTCTATTAGATCTAGTTCATTTATCATATTCAAGATCTTTGTTTTCTTATTTATCCTCTGTCCAGATGTTCTATCCAGTTCTGAGAGTGATATATTGAAGTCTCTATTATTGTAGACATATTTCTTTTTCCCTTTAGTTTTGCTAGTGTGTGTCTCGTGTAATTTGGGGCACCCACACTAGATGCATAAATATTCATGATTGTTATTTCTTCTTGGTGAATTTCCCCTTTTATTAATATATATGACCTTTTTCATCTCTTATAAAAGTTTTCCATTTAAAGTCTATTTGTCCAGTGATTTGTTACTCCAGATCTTTTTTGGTTACTACTTACATGGAATACATTTTTCCACCTTTTCACTTTCAGCCTGATTGTGTCTTTGCATCTAAGGTAAGTCTCTTGTAGATAGCATATAGGGAGCACATATTTTTAAAATTTAGTCTTTTGACTGGGGAGTTCAATCCATTAACATTCAGTGTCATTACTGAAAGGCATTACCTACTTTATCTATCTTATTCTTTGACTTTCTCTTGTCCTTTCTTACTATTGTCTGTCTTTTTACCCTTTTATTTATCCTATTAATATTCCTCATTTCTGTATTCTTCTCCAAGTCTCTCACAATTGTCTTTTCCTTTCAGGCTGCAGAAATCCTTATTATCTCTTGTAAATTCCATCTTTCGGTAACAAACTCTGTTTTTTTTTTGTTTGTCTGCGAAGACTTTAAACTCACCCTCAATTTTGAAGGACAGTTTTCCTAGATAAAGAATTTGTGCCTGGCAGTTTTTCTGTCTCAGAACCTTAAATATATTGTACCACTGCCTTCGCACTCTACGGTTTCTGGAGATTGGCATGTAGTCTTATTGAGCTTCCCTTTTATGTGTAGATGGCTAATTCAAATCTGCTATTATCTGCCTCTACTGTATTTTAAATCTCATTCATTGTGTCCTTCATTCCCATAAGCTCTGTTACTTTTCATTGCAAGCTTTCAAATTGTTCTTTATGCTCATCCAGTGTCTTCTTAATATCCTTATTCTCTTTAGCCATATTTTCCTTCAGCAAGATGAATTGATTTAGGAGAGTTGTGTGAACGTCATTGATTAGTTGTCTTAAATCCTGTGTCTCATCAGGATTTTTGATTTGATCCTTTGGCTGGGCTGTACCTTCCTGTTTCTTAGTATGGCTTGTAATGTTTTGCTGATGCCTAGGCATCTGATTATGTTGGTGAATTTACTCTGACAGTCAATTTCTCTCTCATGCCTAGTGGTTTTATTTCATGGCTTAAAAAACTTTCTTTTTGGTTCAACTTATTCTAAATCTTTAAGATTGCTCAACTTAAGTTATCAAAACAGGGCCAGGGATCTACTAATGGATTGCAGACCTGATCCAATAATTCCTGGACATGAGAGATTCCCGAACAATTTTTTTCTCCTTGCAGTTTCCAGGTCTGCCAGCAGATAGTGCTCTTCAGTGATCTTTTCCAAATAGGTGTCTCTTTCAGCCTCCATTCACTGGCGATTCTTGTCTGACCAGAGCAGATTCAAATGGGCTTCACTGGCCAAACTTGCTGAAGAGAAATCATTCTCTGCCCCCCCTTACACCTCCCTGCTTCCCAGGGAGGAAGATGTTTGTTCCCCTCTCAACTATCTGCAGTGAGCCATGGGTTTTACCCAGGTTGTCTGTCTTAAGGGTGGGGCCATTCCCTTCAGTAGGGGCTTGTAATTCATAGTTTTCTCTTCCGCCTTTGCATCCCTCTGTCTTTGTCCCTCCTGGATGGTACATAGCACTCTCCTGTTCTGCAGTTCCCAAACAACTCCCTTAGACAGTTTTTTGCCCTTTCTCCATTTTTTTTTAGATTTTTAAATTTTTTAAAATTTATTTCTCTTCCCTTCCCTACCCTCCTCTACCCGCCCCCCCCCCCAGTTGTCTGCTGTCTGTGTCAATTTGCTGTGTATTATTCTGTGTCTGCTTGTATTGTCAGCGGCACCGGGAATCTGTGTCTCTCTTTGTTGTGTCATCTTGCTGCATCAGCTCTCCATGTGTGCGGCGCCACCCTGGGCAGGCTGCACTTTTTCACACTGGGTAGCTCTTCTTATGGGGTGCACTGTTACTGCCTCTCTCCACCCCTCCTCCCCTTTCAGCCCCCGCCGTCCTTCCCGCCAGTCCCGCCCTTATTGCCAACCTACAATCTGCCCTCTTCCCCAGTAACTGCTTACGGCGTATTACCAGAGGTCTGCCCCCCCAGTTTTAGCCAATCCGCAGCCACCCCTCTGCCCTGCTCTCCCCTTCATACTCCACCCCCTTCCCTGCCTATATAACCAAGTGTACTTCCGCAATAAAGCAGACCTGTTCTTGTGCTCAAGCGGTCTCCGTGGTTTTTCCCCAACTGCGCGTCCCCCACGCCTGGAGAACCGGTGCTCCCTCTTGGGGCACCCCCCGCCGGTGGTTCGGCAGGAGCAAGCCCCCCCGACTCTTGGGCCTGAGCGAGGACGAAACCCTCTCGCTCAGCTACAACTGGCGCCCAACGTGGCAGCTCCTCCCCCAGCCCCTCTCTGCTGCTGCTGCTGCTGTGATCGTCCTCCTCTCCAGGTAGGGACCCCTCGCCCGGACGAGCCCCAAGGGACCCCTCGCCGTCATCCCGTCCCTATCCCGTCATGGGCGCCTCTTTGTCATTGCGTCAGGCACCGCAAGTCAGGGCCCTCGCTGCCCTGCTCGATGCCAATGGAGTCCGCGTCTCCTTGTGGCAGCTCCAAAAGTACTGGGATCTCTTGCTCCCTTTTAATCCGTGGCTCGCCACCTGCCAACTCTGGAGCCCAGACACCTATTCGCGACTCATAGATCAAGTCACCTCCGCCATGGAGCACGAGAAACGCACCTTCCCAACAGGCCTCTTACCCATTTTCGTTGCCATTCGCGCTTGTCTCCTTGGCGCCCCTACCGAGGCCGTTTATGAAGCTTCTCCCAAACGGCCTCTAGACTGTGATCCCTATGAGTCTGCCGACACTGACTCTCTGTCTAACCAACTTGCTGCTGCTCTCGAGCGCGAACCTCCCTGCCCGAGCTCCCCGCAGCAGACAGAAACCACTCCTGCCACTCCCCAAGATGGCGGACTTCCGCCTTCTTCCCCTACTTCTGCCCAAGATGGCGCGCATCCGGCTTCTTCTCCGCCAGTATCCTCCTCCTCCCGCCTCTACCTGCCTCTTCCTGCCCAGTCAGCATCCGGTTCGGGCCCGGAAACTGCAGGGTCGCCATCTTCCGCTAAACTGGAAGTGCCCCCCGCGCCATTTTGTCTGCCGCCGGATGCAGCTGCTCCGCCATCTTGGCCGGCGCCCGGAAGGGTCCTGCCGCCATTTTGTTGTCGCCCGGAAGCCGCTAAGCCGCCATTTTCTCACCCGTGTTCCGCTTATCCCTTGCCGCCGCCGTACGGCAATAGCCCTTCACCTGCCTTGGCTGCTCCATCGGTCCCCGGTGCCACGCCTCCTCAAACCCCTCAGCTGTATCCGCTGAATCCGCAGCCCACGCAGCAGCGACCCCAAACTTGGCTACCCTTTACAGCGGAAGAGGTCAGGACCCTCCGCAAAGCTGTAAAGGAAGACGGAATTGGCAGCCCTTATGCGCAGCAACTACTTGAGGAGTTGGGGACCCAACTCGTTCTCCCATATGACTGGATTGCATTAGCCCGTGCCATCCTGACGCCCGGTCAATTTATCGAATGGCGCGCCCATTACCAAGTGGCTGTTGACCAGCAAATCGTGGAGAATGCCCAGGCTGGCGTCCTCGATCCCTCCGATGCATACACGGGCACCAACAATTATGCAAACCCTCATTCTTATCTCGAAATTGACCCAGGGTTTTGGCACCAGGTAAAGGTCCTCGTCCAGCGGTCATTCTCTCTAGTTTCCACCAAGCAGCCCACCAAGCTCGCGCAGCTGCTTCAGGACTCCAATGAGACCTTCCCAGAATTTGTCGCCCGCGTCATGGAAGCTTGTCAGCGGAAAATTTCCAGCGAGGATGCCCAATTTGCGTTAGCCAAAGAGTTAGTCATTGACGGGTGCCTTGCGCCGTTCCGGGCCGTAATCCTTCCCATACGCGACAAAGCTCTGCACGAATGGGTCCTTGCTTTGCCGTGACGTCGACCCACAAGTCAAAACACTCACCGCTGCCTTTGCCTCTGCCATGGCTGTTTCATCTGCCCCCACTTCCGTCTGCTTTCGGTGCGGCCAGCCCGGCCACTTCGTCCGCGAGTGCTCCCAGCCAGGCCCAGCGCCTCGCTCAGACCCGCCGATGCGACGGCCAAGGGGCCCTTCTACGCTGTGTCCGCATTGTGGGAAAGGTTATCACTGGGCCCGCGACTGCCGTTCCGCCCAAGGTTCCCAGCAGCCTTTAAACTTCCAGCGGGGCAGGCCTCAGCCCCACCCCCAAGAGGCCCCCAGAAAAATTCCCAAGCCATAATGTGGACAACGCCCATCACGCGCCGCCAGAAACCCTCATTAGAGCTTAAGATTAATGGGCAATGGCTTGATGGGCTTCTGGATTCTGGCGCTGAAGTCTCCTGTGTTCCCTTTGAAATCGCCGCATTCAATCACTGGCCCCTCGAAACCGGCCCTCAAGTCATCGGAGCCACAGGAGCCGCTGCCTCCTGGAAAACATCCCAGCCTCTGCATTGGAGTGACCGAGAAGGCCACGAAGGCCAAATTTATCCACTCGTCCTTTCGTCAGTCCAGACCATCTTATGGGGGAGAGATGTTCTCAGCCAGCTAAAGGCCCGAATCACCACAGAAGCCTTCTCAGCTGCGCTGCCCCCCCCCCTTCTAGGGGCCACTGCTCCCATCTCAAAACCTGACCCTATCCCTCTGGAATGGGACACAGAGGAGCCCATCTGGGTTGAGCAGTGGCCCTTGCCAGCTCACAAATTGCAGGCTCTCTCTGCCCTCGTCAAAGAGCAGCTACAAGCAGGGCATATAGAGCCGTCCACTAGTCCCTACAATTCACCGGTCTTTGTCAATTAGCAAAAAGAACACCAGCAAATACCGCCTTCTCCACGACCTCCGTGAGATCAACAAACATATTAAGCCTATGGGATCACCTCAGCCAGGATGCCCGCATCCCACCGCAGTCCCCCAGCATTTTCATGCGGCAACCATCGACATCAAGGACTGCTTTTTCTCTATTCCTCTTCACCCCCGGGACTGTCCGAGATTCGCGTTCATGGTTCCACGCATCAACAACCAAGGCGCAGCTCAGCGATTTCAATGGCGAGTATTGCCTCAAGGCATGCGCAACAGCCCGACTATATGCCAACTGTATGTCAACCATGCTGTTGAGCCGCTGCGCTCCAAGTTCAATCCGGAGCACACATACATTCTCCACTACATGGACGACCTCCTTTTAGCAGCGAGTTCCAGTGCGCTCCTCAATGATCTGCTCTCGGCAATAATAACAAACCTCTCCAGCCTCGGGCTTACTGTGCAGTCTGACAAAATAAACCTCCAGCCTCCTTTCCAATTTTTAGGCTTTCATTTTCATCGGTTTATCCAGCCCACAAGCCCAAAAATCCACCTCTCTCCGAAGATGACATTAACTGAGCTCCAACATCTCTGCGGGCAAATCAATTGGCTTTGCTCGGCGCTTCCCATCACAACAGCGCAAATGCAGCCTCTCTTCGAGCTTTTGCAGACAAGGGACAGCCCTCCAACGGCGACCACTCGCAGCATCATCATCACTCCAGAGGCTCGAGAAGCCGTCCAACAAGTCAGCGCCGCCCTGCCACAGTGTCGCCTGGAGCGGTTCTCCCCCACCCTTCCAATCTTGGCTTTAGTTCTGCCAACGCCAATCACTCCCACAGGTCTCTTGTGGCAAGATGGCCCTCTCCTTTTTCTGCATACGTCAAAGAGCAAACTCCCGAAAATCTGCCCTTTTATAAGGGCCTGGATCACGTTGGCCACTGACTTAGTACTTCTCTCCATACAAACGTATGGCATCCCGCCACACACTATTGTTTGGCCTTTAGATGCCAAGGAAGTTACCTCCCTCATCATGAACAATGCCCAAATGCAGAGCCTGGTAGAGCTCTTTCGCGGCTCCTTTGACAACCACTATCCTCATCACCGATTTCTGCAGGGAATGTCTCAATTGGCATTTTCCAACCCGTTCCGTCCATTGCCCGCACGAAACCCGATCCCTTCTGCTATCACTGCCTTCACAGATGCCTCAAAAACGGCGTTTGCTGCCATCATATACACTCCTGAGAATCCTGAGCCACGGCAACTGCTGTTCGCAAATGACTCTTCTGTTCAAGTGGGCGAGCTTCTAGCTGTCGCTGCAGTCCTCAATCTCCACCCAGACCAGCCTCTCAACATCTTTACTGACAGCCTATACACTCTTCAGGTGTGTCGCAGCCTCCTGCTTGCTACTTTCCTACCAGGTGACTCAAACATCGATCGGGCACTCGCCTTCGTACAGCGACTGCTTGAGGCGAGGCAGCAGCCCTGGTTCATTGCTCATATCAGAAGCCACTCTGGCCTACCAGGACCGCTGGCTCAAGGGAATGACCTCGCTGATGCTTCTGTGTCAAGCCGCCAGGTAAACCCGGTCCTCCTACATGAAAACCCTGCCGACGGGCCGCGGCTTGGAGACTTTGTTAATCAAGCCAAGCTCCTGCATTCCCAATTCCACTTCTCCGCACGGTCCATCCGGAAGCTCTTCCCAGACCTTCCCATTGAAACTTGCAAACACCTTGTGCGCGCGTGCCGGACTTGCGCGCCATTGTTGCCACTTGGGCCTTTGCAGCCTCAGGGTGTTAACCCCCGCGGCCTCCGCCCAAACTCAAGGTGGCAATTAGATGTCACTCATGTCAGTGCATTTGGCCGCCTCAAATATCTTCATATGGCAATTGACACCTTTTCACATCTGTGCTATGCAGTCCCTCTTACGGGGGAAAGTGCTAAACACTGCGTCCAGGTGCTTCGCCAAGCTATTTTGTTCATGGGAATTCCATGGGATCTCAAGACAGACAACGGACCAGCATATCACAGTGCCGCCTTCGCCAGCTTCGTGCAGATGTATCACATCACGCATCATTTTGGCATTCCATACAATCCACAGGGGCAAGGAATCGTCGAGCGCACTCACCAACAGCTCAAGCTACTCATTCAAAAAGAAAGGGCCTCTTCTCCCCACAAGACCCCAGCCCACGTCGTGACTGCCTGCCTCATTCATCACAATCTCCTAACCTTCGATGACCATGGACTCTCCCCCACCCATAAACACTGGGGACCCATGTGGCAGCCCTCGCAAGTTCCCCTCGTCCATTGGAAAGACCCTGCCACAAACCGTTGGCAAGATCCAGCTCCCCTCCTAGCACAGGGGAGGGGCTTTGCTTGCGTCTTTCCAGATTCTGAGCCGCAGCCGCTCTGGGTTCCTGGGCGTTGCATCCGGCCCGCCACTGACCCATTAGTTCCACCGGACGATCAGCACCCTATGCCTTCGGTGAGAGATAACATTGACAGTGGATACGGCCCAGAGGTCGCCCCCTTCACCCGGATCCAGCACCAGCCATCATCAAGATGCCGCACCATCAGATGATGCCTCTACACAGCCTCGCAGCCGTTCTCTTCATCCTGGCTTCCCTCGCTCTCCCAGCCGCTGCCAACCCGAGTCACCAGCCCTTCAATTGGACCCTCTCCCTCTGGCAACAAAAAAGGCTCCTCGCCTCGAACGTAACCGCCTCCGCCCCCTCTTTCGCTACTGATGTCGCCAACCTCACTGGACGCACGAACCTTCCGTCTTATGAGTGGGGGGGACACAACCCCGCTGCCACAGGTTTCTCCACCTACTCCAGACCGCACGCCTATAGCTTCTGGTCTTCCTCTCCTTACTTCTCCCCAACTACTCCTCCCCCTCGGGCGAGGAGTACAGGGGCATCACAGGCCCGTTTCGCTGGCAAGGCTTGGCGCGCACCAGGCGCCGGCGTGCGCCGACCCTAATGGCGGGCACATGCATCCTGGCCAGATGCTATGCTGTCCGCTCATGACCGGCCGGTCCTCGTGGTCTCCCCCCACCCCTCGTCTTATCCCCGTGCCCATCCCTATAACCTCCTTTTCCTCCTACTCTTCCTCTTAATCCTTGTCTTTTGTTGCTGCGCACGCCAAGCCATTCACACCCACAGTGCGCACCAAAACTTGTTGCCTCTATTTCCTTTTAAAACAAAAGGAGCAATTGTTACCGCCTCTCTCCACCCCTCCTCCCCTTCCAGCCCCTGCCGTCCTTCCCGCCAGTCCCGCCCTTATTGCCAACCTACAATCTGCCCTCTTCCCCAGTAACTGCTTACGGCGTATTACCAGAGGTCTGCCCCCCCAGTTTTAGCCAATCCGCAGCCACCCCTCCGCCCTGCTCTCCCCTTCATACTCCACCCCCTTCCCTGCCTATATAACCAAGTGTACTTCCGCAATAAAGCAGACCTGTTCTTGCGCTCAAGCGGTCTCCGTGGTTTTTCCCCAACCATGCGTCCCCCATGCCTGGAGAACCGGTGCTCCCTCTTGGGGCACCCCCCGCCGGTGGTTCGGCAGGAGCAAGCCCCCCCGACTCTTGGGCCTGAGCGAGGACGAAACCCTCTCGCTCAGCTACAGTGCACTCCTTGCATGTGAGGCTCCCTGATGTGGGGGACACCCCTGCGTGGCACGGCACTCCTTGTACTCATCAGCACTGCGTGTGGGCCAGATCATCACATGGGTCAGGAGGCCCTGGGTTTGAACCCTGGACCTCCCATGTGGTAGGTGGATGCTGTATCCATTGAGCCAAATCTGTTTCCCCCCATCTGTTTCTGTAAGAGAACTGAGCCCTGCCACCCTACTCTGATGTCATCTTCCTGAAGTCTCAGTCTTATTCTATCTACTTCTTATGATGGGTCAATATCAGTTGCGATCCAGCATCAAAATGTTAGGCAAGGAATAAGGTGAGCAGTTTACCAATAAGATTTAAAATTATTGAATACCACACACTGCCTAAGAACTGTACCACACTATTGCTTTTCATCCTTATAACAACCCTTGAATAAAGTATATTATTATCACCATTATAGTTTTATAGATGAAGAAACTAGGGCTTGGAGCAGTGGTTCTTAACTGCGGGTGCTCATAACAATCATCTGGGAACATATAAAAACATCAGTACTCATGTCACCTTCTAGAATGCCTGGAAAAGGGACTTGGGCTTCAGTATTTTTTAAAGTTCCTTAGGTGATTACAAAGTGCAGCCAAGGTTAGAACTATGGGCTTTTAGAGCAGGTAATTAGCCAGTGCAAGATTATAGTGCTGGATGAGTTTTGGAGTTGGATTGGAGACCAGGGTTGTTAGATTTCAGAGCCTCATCTTAACTTGTCTACTAAATTCCCCTCAAAGAATTTAAGATTCGTTTTAAAACAAAAGCAAAAAAAAAATTAATAGTCTTGTCATGTTTTCATATCACTGCAGAAAAATGCATAAAACATATCTATTGTCTAATGAATAATAAAGCATGCAGCAGAATTTTGAAACAACATTGCCAAGATCTCAGAAACCCCCTGCATGTTCCTCCTTCATCATAATCTCTCTTCTCCCTAGAGGAAGGCTATATCCTGACTTTGTGACAATCATATTTTGTTTTTCTTTATGTTTTATGACTCGAGTATGTTTTCTAACAATATTGTTGTTTTGCTTGTTATTGTACTTACTATGAAAGGATTCATACTGTATGTATTGTTTTGTGGCTAACTTTTTTTTTTTTTAAGATGCCTCGCCCCGCCCCGCCCTGCCCCACCCCACCCCGCCTCGCCTCGCCTCTTTTTTCTTTTCTCCTTCCCCCCTGCCCCAGTTGTCTGTTCTCTGTGTCCATTTGCTGGGTGTTCTGCTTTTTGTCTGCTTCTGTTGTCAGCAGCACAGGAATCTGTGTTTCTTTTTGTTGTTGTTGTTGCGTCATCTTGCTGCGTCAGCTCTCCGTGTGTGCAGTGCCATTCCTGGGCTGGCTGCACTTTCTTTCATGCTGGGTGACTCTCCTTACAGGGTGCACTCCTTGTGCGTGGGGCTCCCCTACATGGGGGACACCACTGCGTGGTACAGCACTCCTTGTGCGGATCAGGGCTGCATGTGGGCCAGCTCCACACGGGTCAAGGAGGCCTGGGGTTTGAACCGCGGACCTTCCATATGGTAGACGGATGCTCTAACCACTGGGTCAAGTCCACTTCCCTGTGGCTTTTTTTGTTTAACATTATGCTTGTGAGCTTAGTCCATGTTGTTTATGGCTATCTATTCTTGCTTCATATTCCAGATAATATGTCATTTCATTGTATGGATATACTGCAATTTATTTATCTATTTTATTGATGACATGTTTGAGTTGATTTTAGTTTGGACCAATTGGTAACATGTTTCCTATTGTACATATGCTTCAGGCTTTCTAGAGGGAGGCTTATCAATCATAGGTTATATCTCTCTTCAACCTTAACAGCAAATGCTAATCAAGTATCTAAAGCAGTTATGCTAATTTACACTTCTTTCAGCAGGGTATTAGATTCCCTCTGCTCTACTTCCTAACCAACATATGATAGTGTCAGACTAAAATGTTTATTATCTATTTGAAATTCCCTTTTGTGAAGTACATAATTGAGACTTTTCCCTATTTTTCTGTAGGTTTTTTCTTAATGATTTATAGATGCTCTTTGTATTCTGCATAGTTGTGCTTTCTCAGTTACATTGTTGCAAATATTGCAGTATAGGAAACTTTTTAACTTCAATGTAATTGAATTTATCAATTTTTCCTTAGGGTTAATTCTTTTTAAATTTAAGAGATCCTTCCCTACTCTGAATTCAAAAAAGATATTTTACTGTATTTTAAATACTTCCATTTTGCTTTTCATATCTAGGTTTTTAATTATCATGGAACTAAGCTTTGTGTACTTGTGAAGAAAGGCCCATTTTTTTCTCCAGGGCTTGTACAGCACCATCTTTTTTTATAGTCCTTTCGCTTCTGATCTGCCATGCTATTTTGTCATACATCAAGTATCTATTTATGTATGGATTTATTCTGCCCTCCCTGTTCTGTTGCATTGGTCTATTTTTCTATTCCTAAGCTAATACCACATTATTTTAATTATGATACATTTATAATGAGTCCTGATAGCTGGTGGAGCAAGTCCTTCCAACTTCTTCAAGAATATTTTGGGTATTCTTCCAAAATATTTGCTTTTCTATAAAATCAGCTTATCAAATCCCCCCTCCCCAAAAGAAATCTGCTGTATTTCACTTGGGATTGTGATCAGTTCTTCAGTCAATTTGCAAGTAATTTATATCTTTAAAATTATGAAATTTCAAACCCATAACATGGCATATCTCTCCATTTTTAAAAAAGATTTTTATGAATGCCTGTTAGGAAAGTTGTGTAATTTTTGTTTTTTTGAGTTAATCCTATATCCTTCACATACAGGAAGTATTATTTGTTTAAACTGTTGTTTATATTTCATATTCTAATGATATGTGACTGGTAAGAGGCTAATATTGTCATAGTGTCAACACTTGACAGGGCTTCTTATGGAATAGAAAACTGCAGACTAATCCATGATGGTCCCATAATTGACTATGACCATGTATGCCAAAGTTCATCAAATTCAGCACTATGGAAAACAATTTATCATGACCAATTTGGATTCACTCCAGAATTCCAGGTTGGTTTAATGATTCTAATATTAGAAACTGCATTTACTATAATTCACCATATTGATGAATAAAGGGAGCAAAACATATGAACATTTCAATAACACAAAATAATTTGGTAAAATTGAACAGCTATTCAATATTTGTAAACTAGTAATGGAAGAAAACTACCTTAACCTAATAAAAATGAAACCTAATCTTCAAAAAGCTTATGACAAACATAATTCTTAAGAGATGAACATAGAAAGTATCTACTTTAAGATTAGGAAGATTTCAAGGATCCCTCTTATTGCTTCTGTTTAACATTGAAAGGGAAACTCTTCCCAGCCAACTTCAGCAAAAAGAAGAACTAAAATGCAAATGATTTGAAGGGAAAAATAAAAACTATCATTCACAAATGATATTATTTTCACAGAAAATTCAAAATGACTTATAGACAAATTAGAATAAGCAAATGTAGTAAGTTTGCTGGATACAAAAAATGAATACACACAAGTCAATTTTACTGCCTATATGTTAGCAGCCAACAGTTAATAGAAGTGTACAAACATTCCATTTGATATGATATAATAATATAAATTACCTAGGAATAAATTTAACAAATGTTTGCACAACTTTAAAGGACTAAATCAGAACATTTTATTAAAATAACATTAAAGTCCATACAATATCCATGGATTGGAAGTCTCAGAATCATAAAAATTGCATTGCTACATCAACTGATCTGTAGATTTGATGTAATTTCAATCACAGTATGAACTTTTTATTTTTCAGGAAATTGCCAATTTAGAACTAAAATTTACATGGAAAGGCAAAAAATTAATATCCCACTCTTTTCCAAGAAGGACAAAGGAAGAAGATTTGCCTTAGTAGGTATGAAGAATTATTATATGATAGTTTGATATCTGTAAAAGCAGAGACACACAGACAAATGTAACACATTAGCAAACTTATAACCAGAAGCATGCATCTATAGAAACTTGATTTATGACAGAACTTGCATTTAAGATTGACTTTACAATAAATGGAGCTAGGGAAATGGGTTATTCATATGCAAAAAGATGAAATTGAATCCCTACTCCCCCAGTAACCATCCCATTCCAATTAATATCACATGTGTGAAAAATTTAACTGTGAAAGGCAGAACCGTGCAACCTATAGAAGACAATATAGGACATTATCTTCATGAACTTGAAATAGAGAATGATTTTAAAAACTCCCCCAGTAACCATCCCATTCCAATTAATATCACATGTGTGAAAAATTTAACTGTGAAAGGCAGAACCGTGCAACCTATAGAAGACAATATAGGACATTATCTTCATGAACTTGAAATAGAGAATGATTTTAAAAAACAACATATATACAAACATAAACCAGAGGATATATGATGAATAAATTTGACTATACTAAAATTAAGAACTTCTGTTTACCAAATGGCACATAAAGAAAGTGGAAAGACAAGCCTGAAAGAAGATTCTTGCAACACATAGAACTATCAAAAAAAAATAGTAACCAGAAAATGGAAAATATTTCTACCTATCAATTAGCAAGAAATAATGAAAAAGCAACCCAATAGAAAAATAGGCAAAAGACTTGAATGGTACCTTACAGCAGAAAATAACTGAATGGTCGATAAAGCTGTCAGATCTTCAAGTTCCATAGTGATTAGGTAAATGAAGATTAAAACACTGTAAGATATCCTTTCACATCCCCCACAGTGAGAAATAATTGAAATGTCTGACAATAACAAGTGTGGATGAGGATATAGATCAATGGATGCTTTTATACACTGCCAATGACATTATGAAATCATATCACAAAATTAGGATACAACTTGGTATTATCTAGTCAAGTCAAATATGTCCATCCACTCCTGGGTGTATCCCAGATACTATGGAAAATGTCCATTAGGGGACATATATATGTTCAAGAATATTCCTAGCAGCCCTCTTTGTAAAGGGAAAAGTCAAGAAAGAAATTGAAACATTCAACAATAGAAAGGATAAATTGTGGTTTATTAAGAAAGTGAAATACTACAGCAGTGAAAGTGAAGTGCACTGCAATTGTGCAGAACAACATGAATGCAATTCAGGAATGTAATTTTGAATGAATAAAGCAAGTTCCTGAGGAAAACATTTATTATGATTCCATTTATATAAAGTCACAACCATGAAGCTGTATGATTTTATATATGGATATACAATCATTTTGGAAGAAATTTTGGAAGAAAAGCAATGGAAGGATAAAATAGACATTTAGGGAGGGTGTTTGATTATGGAGGAGCATGCAGAAAGCTTCAAGTATAGCATAATGTTCTTTTTCTTAAACTGGGTGGTGGGAACACATGTATTTGTTTTATTGTTATTTATCCCTTATACATATTTTATAAATATTATTTTATGCTTATACAATATTTTAACAGATTTTAGAAAATTTCTATTTTATGAAATATATTAATGCAATTGTAGCAATGTAAAGAACAAATTAAAAATAAAAACATCCCCAACCAGAAGTACACATTAGGTGGTCATCATTCCTTAGTATTATTTATGCAGCTATACCAAGATGATAGATAGAAAAAATGTTAATAGGATTGTTTCAGATGTGTAGTGTTCATGATGAAGTACTACAAGATACAGTAGCTCAAGACAGCATGATTTACTTACTCATTTACTTATGATTCTATAACTGAGCAGAGTTTGGCAGGATGGCTAGAGTTACTCCTGTGGTTGTTGCATTTAACTGATAGTTTGGCTGGGGTTGGAACATCAATGATAGCTTCATTTCCATGTTTGCAACCTTTGCTGGGATGGCTGGGACTGCTCAGGGCCTACTGGTGGTTTTGTATTGTTAAAAATTTTTATGGCCTTTTATCACTCAGTAGATTCCAAGAAGGTGACAGCAGAAGCTCCAAGTCTCTTATTATCTGGGCACAGAAGTCTTAGAACATCTCTTCTGTGCGTTCAGTTGGTCAAAGGAAGTTACAAAGCCAAGAAAATTTCATTCGACAATTATTATTGAATATCCACTATGGGCTAGGTAGGGACTGTTTGTGTCTCTGTGAGAGCAATGAGCCAAAGGACAAAAACTCATTTTCTCATGAAGCATCCATTCAAATGATTCAGGCACTGATGGAAATATGTCATTTTATACCAGAAATCAATAACATTTGTCTAAAGAAAAAAAGTTTGGTTAATTTAAATAAGAAAATAAGAAAAATGATCATTACTGATCTTAGTAATCTACCTGAGCTCAGATAGAACTAGTAGAGCAAATGTTGCCAGAAATATAAATCTGCTTGAGATTCCATGCAAATGGATTTAGCAAATATCAACTTTCTGCTATGTATCTTTGCTAGCATCTTGGAATGGGGGAATATCTTAGAAGTGTTTGATTTCATTCAACTTAATAAGGGTTAGTTGGACATATGTGTGAGGCACAAAAGAGATACAAATGGTAAGAAACACAGTACTCCTGCCTTCATGGGGGCAACAGTGTTGAATATTCAGAACTGTACTACCAGGGAAGTAAGGTAAGTGTCTATAAATGAGGTGCTATGGGGTTACTAGAAGCTAATTCTTCATTCAGTTATGAGAATCACTGAGACTTCATAGAAGAGCTAGCATTTGAGCTGGCCTTTGTATATTTGACTACATTTTCAAGAGAGAAGGTCCAGTAGGTTTGAAGGAGGATGGAACAGCTTGACATGTCCTGTTGCCATAAGTTCAGACAGAGGCTGAGTACTTCCTCCCTGTTTCTAGCTGAAGCAAGCTGACGTGAGGATTAATGGTACTTCAATGATTTCCATTTTCTACTTGAATTCCTTGTTTAAAAGACCTATTTACATACTACTCTGGGTGACACCTATGTTTAGAGATGTCCGCTGGTTGAAAATGAACAAACAGAAACTAGGTATTTCTTATCTCTAATGGATGTTCTGCAAATCCCTTAGCTTTAGCATTTTGTGTGCAATGAGTTTTAAAAAATGAATAAAAGGAATACAAAGTGATGGATGCATACATCCAGGTGCTTTGTGCAAACATCACATTATTTTTCTATCAAGATGATTTTAAGCGTAGGCTATGCAGTTTGGATGTGGTTGACACAGAACTGTATGTGTCTTCTCACTCATTTCCCCCTTTGTTAAAAATGGACTTGTGTTTGTTGTGGAGTAACCCTCAGGTTTCTCATCTCTTAATTTGCTAACCTTCACTATACTGACTGATTTTCATCAATATATTCCCCTACACGAAAGGCTAAAATGAGTCTGAACTGCCTACTGCAGCCATATCTCCTTTTGTGGTGCTCTGATTTCTCAGACAAATATCTACACTGTATCACAAACATTCTCTCTCTTCCCTCTCCCTCCAACAAGTTCTTTCTTTCTTTCTTTCTTTCTTTCTTTCTTTCTTTCTTTCTTTCTTTCTTTCTTTCTTTCTTTCTTTCTCTCTTTCTCTCTTTCTCTCTTTCTCTCTTTCTCTCTTTCTCTCTTTCTCTCTTCTCTCTTCTCTCTTCTCTCTTTCCTCTCTTCTCTCTTCTCTCTCTCTTTCTCTCTCTCTTTCTCTCTCTCTTCTCTCTCTTTCTCTCTCTCTTTCTCTCTTTCTCTCTCTCTTTCTCTCTCTCTTTCTCTCTCTCTTTCTCTCTCTCTTTCTCTCTCTTTCTCTCTCTCTCTCTCTCTCTCTCTCTCTCTCTTTTTCTCTTTCTGTCTTTCTTTTTCTCTTTCTTTATCTATCATCTATCATCTATCAATTGTCTACCTATCTACCTCTCTAATCTATTTTCTATCATCTGTTATTTCCATCCATCCATCCATCCTTCTATTCATCTATGTCTCTCTCTCGCTAACTCCTCCCTCTTTCCTTTCCTTCCATTGAATAAATATTAGTTAGGGAACTATTATATACCAGCCACTATTGCATGGACTTTGGATACATTTGTGAAGAAAATAGACAAAATCTGTTCTCTGTTGAAGTATACATTCTAGAAGGGGGAAAGAGAAAATAAATACAATAAATAGGAAATTATACAGTCACTGTAGTATATGGTATTATATTATATGATTTTACTATATCAGTACAATTCTATCATTGTGTTGTGTGGTGTCATTGTTATTATCTGGGTGATAATCCAGAGATTTTTTTTTTTCCTTTCAACAATTATATCTTCTACTTGTTCTACAATGAGGATCTAGTATTCATGTATTTTAGAAGAGTAAGAATTTTTCCCTATAAACCCACTATTCATTTTTGTGATGTTGTTATATACATTGATTGCTGTTTTATCTCAGCATGTTCTTTTTTTTTGATAATTGGTATATAACCATATATTTAAATTTTACTTTACATACTTAAAATCAGAGTCAAGGAGTTTAACCACAATTTTTTTTTTTTAAAGAACCTGGGCAGTATGGGGAAGGGGATCATATGTTGGAGTTTATGTTATTTATTTATTTATTTATTTTTAAGATTTATTTATTTATTTCTCTCCCTTCCCACCCCCTCCTCCAAGTTGTCTGTTCTCTGTGTGTTCTTCTGTGACCGCTTCTATCCTTATCAGCGGCACCGGGAATCTGTGTTTCTTTTTGTTGCGTCATCTTGTGTCAGCTCTCTGTGTGTGTGGTGCCATTCTTGGGCAGGCTGCACTTTCTTTGGCACTGGGCAGCTCTCCTTACAGGGTGCACTCCTTGCGCGTGGAGCTCCTCTATGTGGGGGACACTCCCGTGTGGCACGGCACTCCTTGTGTGCATCAGCACTGCGCGTGGGCCAGCTCCAAACCAGTCAAGGAGGCCCGGGGTTTGTACTGCAGCTCTCCCATGTGTTAGGCGGACACCCTGTCCACTGGGCCAAGTCCACTACCCATTTAACCACAATTTAAAATTACATCACCAGCTACTTTCACTATTTCTTCACTCATCATTTCACTTCAAGTGGTGACTTATAAATTTGGTAGACAATAATAGTAAATAAGTATCTTTTTTCTTTTTCCCCAGGGAAATAATTTTTAAAAATGATGTATAATTTTTTTTTAAATGATGTATTCACTTTTGGATTAGGGCCCTTCTTTGAAGCTCTTGAGGAATTTTTCCAATTAATTTCCAAATCTTCCCAACATCTCTCAGTTTAAAAAAAATCTTATTTGAAATAATTTATTTTAAGTGAATGCTTTACAAATCAAAAATTGATTCATGAGTCCCTATTATAACTATGAAGTCTACTTTTAGTGAGTCCCCTAATATATTGTATATCAATTTTCTTGATTTTAAGATGTCAATAATATGGAAACATTTTTTAAAAACATACCAGAATATTTAACTATATCACTTTCCCATCAACACACCAAAGTCATTTAATGATGATTATATTGGCCATTTCCATTGATTGGTGGGAGGTTCTTCCACTAAAGGCTCCCATGGTTTCCACTTTATCATTTTTCTTGCCAGACATAATTCACTTTCAGCCTGAAGAATTACCTCTTCTATTTGACCACTCTGAAGCTGGTCCTCTAATTTCTTGGCATCTGGTTCTGAATTAACAATACCCAGCTTCTCATTTGTAATCTGCTCTGTATATTTTCTATATTCTGCATTTTTAGGGATTTGCTCAAGAACATCAAGGATCTTTGTGTACAGTATTCTTAGCCTCCCGTGTGGGCTCTCGCTTACAGCCAATCCCACAAGGCCAGTGGTCTTCTTCAGCAAACCCGCCATGACAGTGCTGAGCAGCAGCTCACTCGCAGCCCTCTGGGAACCTCCTCAGCGTGTTCTTAATAAAATGAAACACACCTCTCAGGTTCCATTGTCAGGAATGGCTGAGTGATCTATTAAAAAACGAACTTTTTCCTTTCATGAGGCATTTAGGACTATGTCATTGTCTTTGCTTTTACTGCAAAAAATTTAGCCGAGTCAAAGCTGTGGTTCATCTCTGTAAATGTGAATCTCATCTTATGGCTTACATTTTGTGTACCTACCTTTTCTTAACTTCATCTTTTTTTTTTTTCTTCTCATCTTAGTTTCGCTTCTACTTCTACCTTGATATTCTCACACTAAAAAATATCCTCTTTACTTCCATTTATTTATATATTTATTTCTCCTTCCTCCCTCCATTGTCTGCTCTCTGTGTCCATTCGCTGTGTGTTCTTCTGTATCTGCTTGTATTCTCATTAGGCAGCTCTGGGAACTGATCCTGGGACCTTCCAGAGTGGGAGAGAGGTGATCAATCTCTTGAGCCACCTCAGCATCCTGGTCTGCTATGTCTTTTTATTGCATCATCTTGCTGTGCCAGCTCTGCATGGGACAGCACTCCATGTGGGTCAGCTCACCACATGGGCCAGCTTCCCTTCACCACGAGACCTTGGGTATGGAACCCTGGACCTCCTATATGGTAAATGGGAGCCCTATTGCTTGAGCCACATGTGCTTCCCATCCTCTTTACTTTCTATATTCATTTCAGTTGAATTTCTTTGAGAATAAGGTGTGCTATTAAGAAGTAAAATGAAAAACTTATTAAGTAACAAATTGGGATAAAATTATATATAACAGCAGTTAACATTTTTGAGTGTTTACCCTATGCTAGGTCCTCTGTTAAGACATTTATAGACATTATTTCATGAGTCCTCACAACAATCCCTGGTGGTTGGTCCTACTACTTCTTGTAGTTTTCAGATATATAAGCAAACTACTAAAGAGGTTAAATAGTTTGTCCAAGCTCAATAAGAAGAACTGCAGAACTATTAACTATGTAAAAGAAAATATGTTGCATAAGAAAAAAAGCTGAAGGAAATAAGGCCAGATGATTAAGTGGATACCTCTTAATTGGGGATTTTGGGGTATAATTGCAATTTTTCTACATTTCCCCCCAGAATTTATAAGTATATTACATTTAATCAGTAATAAAAAATTTAATGTGAACCTACTAACCTGAATACCCATCTTAGAATAGGTGATTTTGATAATTTTCCATAATACTGGATCAACAAATTCTGATCTGTTCAATTATTTGCAGTTGTATATCATTCTCTTCCTTGATCCTACCCCTCCACCCCCATTATTTCTTCCGGAATATTCCAACTATCCAAAACTGTGTATTATATAAATTACCCTCCTTCAAAGGCTTTTCCAGTTGGTGCTTAGCTTAATGATAACCTCAAACCAGATGGGGAATAAAGAGGAATTTTTCCTGCTTAGATTTGCAAGGAGGTACATTATCAATGAATGGAGAGATGGGGAGATGTGTCCCAGGTAGAACAAGGGGTTAGGGCTATTCTGTGAGCATTCTGGCCAACCCAGCCAAGAACATTGCAGCAATGCAGCAATGCGGCCAGTGATTTGTGCACAAACAACACGCAAACTTAACTGTCATTACAATCTTTGGATATTTTTGAAAGTAGGCATCTTTTAAAAATACTAGTGCCTTTTTACTATAGAACTATAGTGACTCTAGCAATGGAAGAAATTGTATCATTGATGTGGAGACAGTGGCCACAGTAGTTGCTGAGGGCAGGGAGAGGGAAGAAGAGATGTGATGTGGGGCATTTTCAGGACTTGGAGTTGTCCTGAATGATTTTGCGGGGACAGATGTTGGACATTATATATCCTGCTATAACCTACTGAATGGACTGGGGGAGAGCATAAGCTACAATGTAAACTATAATCCATGCGGGGCAGCAGTGCTCCAGAATGTATTCACCGAATGCAATGAATATGCCACACTGATGAAAGAGGTTGTTGATGTGGGAGGAGTGGGGCATGTGGGTGGGGTATGAGATATACGGGAACCTCTTATATTTTTTAATGTAATATTTTTAGTGATGTATGTATCTTAAAAAAAAGAGACAATAAAAAAAAATACTAGTGCCTTGAATTTTTTTCACCAAAAAGAGAGAGCTGTATGAAGAGGCATTATGACCTTATGGAAAATATACTGAACTGAGATCATCATGTCACCATTTGCTATTTAAGAGATCTTAGGAACCTTACTCGTTTTGAGCCTCTGTTTTCTTCATCTATAAATATGTGGATGATGATATAACTTTACTGCCTGTGTCACAGAGTTGTTTTCTGAAGCAAATGAAAGAGTATATGTTGCAGCTCTTTGTAATCTTTAAAAACAAATGCAAATATTAATAAAAGCCACTCTTATTTTTATTTTTCAGTGAAGATATTCCCAGATCATTGCATGCCAGAAGTGAATTTTTCCTAAAATAATTTACAGTAAAAAAAAAAACCTACTAGGCATTTGAACTTCATCCTTGAATGTTTTCACTGTTGCTTATCTAACATGTAGTAGAATACACAGAGCATTAAGAGGAATTAGCAGATCAACCTCTGTAACATTTATAGCTTATCCGTGTTGTGAGCTCAAGCCATTGTTTTTCCATTTCTGCTTCAATTCTTTCCTCACTTGTTATATAATCAGTTATTTCTCAGCATTGAAAGCATGAGAAAAGTTCTTTTCCCTTTAGAGATTGCTGATTTGCCATATCCTAGGAAAAAGAAATATAGAAAAGCTGTTAATGAAGGTGCAGATGCTCCTGGGGTCTCAGTGTTGTGAAAAAAATTAGTGCAACCCCTTTCTGGGTTGGAAATGCCTTGTTGCCTTTGGCTATACCTGAAGCCCAGGAATGCAGAGCAGTGGGAGTGGCAAGGGCTAGGAGAGGTGACAGCAGCAACTAGGTGAGATGGCCTGCAAGGAGGTCTTGCCCATAGCAGAGACTTCTTCTGCAACTATCCAGGAATTTTGCTGGAAACCAAAAAAAGCTGGAGAAAAGGAGGTGGAAAGGAGCAGAACTGATACTCCAGCAACTGGACTTGTGAGGCTACCAGAGCTGTGCTTGCTTATCCAAATCCTGTGGATGGGCCTGCTTTCGGTTCATGTTAGGCTATAAACCATGCATGTTTTCATTGTGAATATTAAATAAATATTTAAGAAATAATGGTGGTTCACACAGTGGGATTTGGAGGCCAAGTTGGCCTCTCACATCCTATGTTTGGACATTCATTATGCTGCACAGAGTTCACTGGAAAAAGATTTCATAATGGCAATGCAGAGGAAATCATAAGCCCATAATGCACAGAATCAGGGGATCACTGAGTTTCTTTAATATGTGGAAATATTTAGCTGTTTATTTTAAATGATAGCTTAAAATGTGCCTCCAAACAATCTAGAGTTTGAACATCATAAACCACTCTGTGAAGAAATATGTCATAAAAACAAATTCTTTCTTAAAGACAAAGTTTGCTGGAAACTAAATCTTCAAGCCTTCTTTTAAAGATTTTCATTTTTAAGTCTATAAATCTAATACTGAAGAAAGAAATAGATAATCAAATAAAGGAATTAATTCTATTAAAAGCATGGTGGACTTACCTCCATTGGAGTTGATCAGCCTTGATATGCTGATTGATTGCCTTTTAATTACTTAGACCATTGGCGTCTATCCTAACCCTGGAACTTCTAATTATTTTTATAATTTCAGTGGTGCATGGAGAGGATCCCTATTTATCACACAAGTTCTGAAAATAAGTCAGGCTCAATTTATGTACATGTTTAGCTTTTATTCCCACTATTTTTTTGCATGAGTAATCCTTCATATTACTCCAATATCCTAAGACAATTTTTGGTGAAGTTAAATCCCAACAGCTCAAATGAATATAGTTAATTGCCGTTTACATAGACCTGGGTATGAAGTGATTAAATGGCAGTAACAATAGCATATTTACTCCAGGAAAATGATTATTGAGAATACAAAAGAAGTATCATGGCATTCAGCAAAGAACAAGTGGAACAAACTATGGAGTGGTACATACCAAGGAAGAAAGGAACAGTTAGTCAAAATGATTTAAGAGCATTCTCAGTTCTTACTAAGGAAGATGTGGAGAGTTCAATAAGAACTTCCTGAGAATAATGGATTGGAGCAAAGAAACAAAGAAAAATTGATTCAAAATACATGTGTCTGCGGTCGCCCCTCGGGCTGAAGTGTGGTTTGCTGACCTGGCGGGGGGCAGCGGCCGCGGTAGGCCTATTCCAAACCGCTGCCCCTGTAATAGGGAGGTTGGTCCGGCCCACCGCCACCCCTGAAGGAAGCTCGGCATGGGCGCAGAGTGCCCTCGGGTCTCCCCTTCTCCGCAGCCATGCTTCCGCGGCCGCCCCTCCTCCCAGATAGCGCCGAACGATGCCTTCTTTCTCCCTACGCAGGCGCAGGGCGGAAAAATCCAGTCTGCCCTTTCCCCTCCCCCGACAGCAGCAACAGCCAGGCGTGGGCGGAAAAATCCAGTCTGCCCTTTCCCCCCCCCCCCCCCACAGCAGCAACAGCCAGGCGTGGGCGGGAAACTCAAGTCTGCCCTCTACCCCAGCAACAGCAGCCACCAATCACTAAACCCTGCCACTTCCCCCACCAACAGCAATAGCCAATCCCTAATCACCACCCCTCCCCCATCCAGTACCGCCCACTGACCTTTCTCCGGCAACCAATCAGAACAGGGTGTGGCTTTGACCAATCAGCCTTCCCCAGCCCCTATAAAACTGTTGCCTCTCCCTCAATAAAGTGGACTTGCGTGTTTACCTTGTCTCCGCGGTAGTTCTTCTGCTGTGCGCCCTCCAGTCCTGAGAGCCCCCGACAAGGGCCTGGCCTCCCTTGTCCTCAGTTCGTCGCCTGCTTCTCCGGGCGACCCCGTCAGCCGAACCGCGCAACCCCTGTGAGACCGACCCCTCGTCCCAAGAGGGACCGACCCCTTGTTCCAAGTCGGACCTACCCCTCATCCTAAGCTGGACCGACCCCTCGTCCGCAGCCAGACCCACCTCTACCGACCGAGCAAGCCGCCGCATGTGTCCTCTGTCCAACACCTACAACAGGCAGAACTGGGAGGATGTGGACTTCCCCATTCTGTGCCAGGGTGTCTTGGAGAAAAACTATCCGAATGACCAAAGATAAATAGGGAAGGGTTGCAAAATCTGTGCCAGGCCACTCACAGTGCTTCACTGGTGCCCTGGTCTGCATGTGTTTCAAGAAGATGGAAGTGTGCCAAACCTGCAGCAAATTGAAAAATGTCTGCCATACCTGCCTTTTGGACCCAGAATATGGCCTGCTCACACACTTTTGTGATGTGGGGTTGTCTTTTAAGGAAGACATGTCAAAGTCTGATGTCAACAGAGAGTACTACACACAGAATATTAGAAAGATTTCTTAGTCTGATGGAACACAGGCAGTTAGCAAGCTGCAGGAAAGCCACATCCACCAGTGACGTGCTGCTCAAACTGGCCCAGACCACACCCTACTATAAAGAGAATCAGTCTCACACTAGCTCCTTCCAGGTGGAAGGGGAGTATAAGAGAAGAGAGTCCATATGGACATGAGAAGTCTACAGATCCAGATGACCCCCTTGCTAATTAGAATATCAAGGACTGATTTGGAATCAATAACCCTGTGACAGATAAGTCTCTAAAGTGGGCTTCAATAATATCTCAGCTGGACCCGCCAGGGGACAAGACTATCATCACATTATATGTTGCTGGTCTGGGAGATATCCTTACTGAGACAGATCTAAGAAATCATTTCTACCAGTTTGGAAAGATTCAGCTGAACACCTTTTTGCATAGAGAGCAGTGTACTTTCATCTAGTTTGTCACAAGGCAAGCTGAAGAAGTGCCTGCCAAATAAACCCTTTAATGAGTTGATTGCCAATGGCTGCAGACTCAACATGAAATTGGGAAGATCCCAAGCAGTCAGAGGAAAAGAAAAGAAGAAAGCAATCACAGATTCTGAAATAAATCAAGAACCCATTCCAGGATGGCTAAAAACTCTTCCTCTTCCTCCTGCAGCATCAGCAAAAACCTCTGCCAACTACCTCAACTTATCCCCAAGTGATTCTCATTTCAGTTCAGAGATTGAGGTAGTATCTGCCAGGCTTTTCCAATGTAAAGTTACTATTTTCCCTTTGTAACTATTAAGTATTTTGTGGCAGTGGAAACTTGAAACTATGTGAGTATCCTGTTCCTCATTAAGCGTTCAACTTATTCACTTATTTACTTTTATCAGAATAGATCCATTGTTTCCTGGTTTCTTCAGCAGGTTCTAATTAATTATTGTCATGATTTAAGTTGATGCCTACTTTGCTCTGCCCCACCTAATGGCTTTAAGACTGAGTTATAGGGGGAGGGAAGAGAAGGAAAGAGAAGGAATAAAAGAAGATGGGAAGAGATGGGAAGGGAAGGAAAGTGAAGGAGAGGAGGATGAAGGAAATCTATATTTTGTTTTTGATTATTTAAATTTCTATTTCTGGACCTATCATGTCAGCAGATGGAAAATTTATCTTTCGTTTTTTATTGAGTTCTACTCCAATTCCTCTGGGATTGTATTGAAATACAAGGGGATTACATTGTTCTTAAGTGGTCATTGGAAGCCCTCCTGGTCATGGGTTTACCCAGGCCAGTGCTGAGAGCCCTTGTCTCTATCCACATAGCTTCTCCCTATCAGGAAATCACTGCTTAATTGTTTTCTGGGAGCCACAGGGCTTTCTCTCCTGCTTCTGGGCCCCTCCTTAGAGGTAAGACCTACACAGACCTACTCTGTTTCTTTTGCTTCTCGTTCCAATCCAGGAAAACTTTTCTGGTATTGAGGTGGGGTAGTGTGGGGAAGCCCCAAGTTATTCACCCTGCTTTCCCCAAACATTTAAGCCATAGCTCAATCTTCTAAATTGTCTTCAAGGCTTGAACTTTTAGAGCATAAAAAGCAGGGTGAATCACACACTGTTTATCCTTTCTTTCATTATCAATTTATTAGTCAGCCAAAGGAGTGCTGATGCAGGGTTCCAGAAATCTGTTGGGTTTTATAAAGGGTATTTATTTGGGGTAAAATCTTCAGTCCCAAGGATGTAGAAAGTCCAACTTAAGGTACCATATGAGGTACTTTCTCACCAAAGTCAACTGCCACGTGTTGAAGAAAGATGGTAGGCCATCTCTGCTGGGTTTCAGCCTTCCCCTCTGGGCTTCCTATGTCAGTCTCGGCTCTCTTCTCTAGGTCAGTTGTAAGCTATCAGGCAAATGGTCCCTCTCTCCCTGGGGTTTCAGCTGTTTGAAACTTCTCCTTTCTGTCACATAGCAGGACCAAAATGACAAAGTTCTCTGTGTTTCCTCTTGAGTGGGAGAGTCTATTTCTATCAGCTCACCAAGAGGATAGGGACTCAACCTGAGTCATGCCTTACTGACATGATTGAATGAAAGCCCTCATCTTAACAGGTAATTTAATCAAGGGCCCCTCAACAGAATCCAAAATAATAAATGGGTATCAAACCCAAAAGAATAGATTAGTTTACATAGCCTTCCTCTTTTTGGGAGTCCCAAAAATAGCCTCAAACTGTCATAGCCACCTTCCTAACATTCTAGGGTAAGTAACTCTCCAGGAATTATTATAGGTGAGTATCTTGGTCTGGCAGACCCAGCTTAAGTATTGGAATAAAAATTCAATGTTCAGAGTGGGTACATCTAGGGGAGAAGCTGCCTTAAAGAATTCTTTTTTTTTCCCTCAGAAAATCACTAAATACATTCATTTTTAGTTATTATAATTACTTTCTGATTCAAGGCAGTCACTAAACTGGCTGTTAGCCCATAAACCTTTGGGAAAACTTGAATATGGACTGACTATTAGATGATACTGCTAATTTTGTTAAATGTGATAGTTGTTATGGTTTGTAGAAGAATTTCTTTATTTTAAAAAGCTGTGTGCTGAAATGTTTAGGTGTGACATGAAGCCTGCAACTTACTTTCAAATGGGTCAGCAAAAACGCGTGTGCGTGTGTATGTATCTCTCTTCCCCTCTTCTCTACCCTTTTCTACCTCAAAACACAGAGCAGATGCTGAGAGAGAGAGAGAGGGAAGGAGAAGGAGAGGTAAGGCATGTATGACAAAATATTAACAATTGTTAAATTTAAGTAAAGGGTTGAGAATGTTCACTGTATTATTATTGTAACTTTTTTATAAATTCTGAAAACTAAAAAAAAGATTGGGAAAACACAGCTTGTGAGTGATCAGAGTGGTTAGAATTCCAGCTTTTGTCACTTACTAGCTGTCTGTTCTGGGCAATTATTTAAACTCTCAAAGCTTCACTTTGTCCTTCTGTAAATAATGATAATAATGGGAAGGAGGAGAAGAAAAACTTTACCTACATTTATGGTGTTTTCATGAGGATAAAGTGAGATCATCTAGCTGAAGCACTTAGCATATGTTAGAAAGTTCTTAATACTTATTACTTATAGCCATTTCATTTTCATTATAAATATGCCTTCACATTCCTTGTGGGTGAGATTTTAGGGAATGATGTGGATTGTTCTGGGTTCATTCAGCTCTGAAGCAGAGAGGGACTTTCACAGTCTAGAGTCCTTGGGAATTCTTTGATAGCTATCATGGCATAGAGGTGGGCTAACTATTCCCCTACTTTATTTGAAATTGAAGCAGCTGTGGGTCTCCTACAGGCTTCCTAGGTTTATGGCAATACTGGGTTAGTGAAAGATTGGAAGAAGAAAAGTTCTGGGATCCTCCCACAGCTCTGTCCTCTTGGTGCACATGCTAGGAATCTTCCTTTGGAGAGAGACTTCAGGTCATAAGGAGCCAATGCTATGGATAACGTACTGCCTGAAATGAAGAGATAATTTTTTTTTTCAGTTAACAGTTTGCCTTGCATAACAAGTGGGAAAAGGAATGCTTTTTCTTCCTGTTTTGACAACCTGGTCTGGGTATCATTCATTCATTCATTTCTCACTCACTCTTTCATCCACTCATCTAGGTAGTATTTATTGAGCACCTATTATGAGACAGGCACCTTTAGATGTTGCTTTCTTAGCTCTAGCTCCATCTTTTTCAGCTCTTCCTTACCCAACACCTGGAACAGATGCCTGGAGAGAAATGAGATCTTCAGTGTATTATAAAGAAGTATTGGGATGGATTAAAAATTCCCTCCTAATGAGTGAACCCTTCGTTCTAGCCTCATCAACATAACACCCAAGTAGATTGTCCCTGATCTGGTAAGCAGACTCTAGGAACCCAGTAGCAATCTCTTGAAACTATACCAAACATTTTGCCAAGGAAAGTTTCTCATCTCATTTCCTTGAAGCTTTGAGGCTATATTGTCAGTTTTCCAAGTTTGCTAAATAGCCAAATACAACACAGTGGGTTGACTTAACGATGGGAATTTGTTAGTTCATGGTTTTAGAGGGCAGAAGTTCCAAGTCAAGGCATAGACAAGGCCTACTTTCTCCCAGGGTTGGTGACATGCGTCCATTCACATGGTAATGCCCTTGGTCTTCTTCTGTAGCTCTTCTTCAACTCCTGGATTCTTCTCTTTATCGGACAAAGACCCATGCTCATTTAGTTGGGCCACATCTTAACTAAAAATTGCTTTTTCAAGAGGTCTTAGTTACAATGGGTTCACACCCAGAGGAGTGTGGATTAAGATTAAGAACATGTGTAAACTGGGAACATAATTCAGTCTACCACAATTGTGTGTAATGTGTTCGAGACTTACACACACAGCAGCAAATGTTATAATATAATTTTCTTTCAACAACTTCCTTATCCATAAGAAAAATACTCTGGTACTTCTCTTGGATACTTGGTCATGTTATCCATTGCTCCCACTATTTAAATACATTGAAACCTCAGTACTTTCAGAGGGTATCTTATGGGTAAGTAAATATTTTTGAAACTTATTATCTTAAAAGTTCTAATGATGGTAAATATGAACCTATACTGAAACTGTAAACAAAGCAAGTTTTTCACTGAGAGGGTTTTAGACTATTTTAACCTAACTTTCATTCATGGAAAGTATGGCTTAGGAAAAAAGTAATGAAACTGTAATGCATCAGAAAAATAACTATCCTAGATATTTGACTGATATGGATATATCTGTCTTGGAGTTTTAATAATTTATATGTCAAGAAGAACAATATTTTAAAGTTGAAATATGACAAAATGAAATGAATTTTTCCTCCCTTTTTTTCCTACCTCAATAACTTAACACCAATTGCTTAGCACAGTTTCTAGCACATCATATGATCAATATGTTGGATACAATAAAGGTCAATTTAGGATGAAAGTTAAAGAATGACTTATTAATCAATTGCCAGAGAATTCACCTGCTATTTTGTTGACATTTTTGTACTATATAAGTAGTGGAATGCCCCCATTATTTAATGAAAAGATTAGGGAAATGTATATTGAAAAGAAGGAGAATGAAGTCAAAAGGCAGGGTAAAAAACAAGAAGTAAGGAGTATTTCAAGTTTATATTTTCTATTATTTTCATTGCATGTTTCTTAGGCTAACTAGGTAAAAAAGACTGTGTAGTACACTATGGTGGTTTAAAAGGTGTATCTGTCGTTCTTTGACCCATCTCCCATTGTGAAGTGGGATCAATGACCCCTTCTCCTTGAATCTAGGCTTACCTTAGTCACCCACTTAAAATTAATAGAATGCAGGAGACGTGTAAATGATGCTGTGTGATTTCAGAGGCTAGATCAGAAAAGGTCATGAGGTTTCTGCTTAGTTCTCCTAAGCTTTTCACTCTAGGAGAAGTCAGAAACCACGTGAGAAGTCTAACTACCCAAAGGACACCATGCTGTTGAAGACATGTGTAGGCACTTCAGTCAACAACCCCAGCTGAGCTCCTAGCCACTGGTTAACCTCATCTGCCAGCCAAGTGATTGAGCCATGTTGGACCCCCAACCAAGAAGCCTTCAGATGACTACAGCCTTAGCGGACATCGGAATGCAACTGCATGAGAGAACTAAGTTAGAGCTGCTTAGCAGAGCCTTTCCCAAAATCCCAACCTTCAAAATTGTAGCAAAATAAAATGATTATAGTTTATACCACTATTTTGAGGAATAATTTTTTACAAAAGAGTAACTGGAGCAATAATGTTGTTTCAGAGTTTAAGGAAATGTAAAAGATCTTGAATGTCGTTGTTCTACTGTGAAAACACCAGAGCAGCACTTCCCTTGATAGAATCCAGTTTTCCATTTTACATGTTACTGTGCCGACCACATCCCCATCATCATCTTTGGTCATTTCCTATAGCCTTGCACTAGCCCCAAGTCTTAGCAAGCCACTTTGGATCAGATTTTTCCCAGACTTGTTCATTACTCTAACAGACTCCAGCTTTATAAAATCTGCATGAGGAATTACTGTCAAAACTAGCAGGAGAAAAGTATATGTGTTTTGCTCAAAGCCACTGATTAGATTTTGAATTATTTTGCTTCTCTCTAGCATTCCAAGAATGAGATGCTTGTATTTCCAAGATTCTTTTCTGCTGAATAACAGACTACAAATCATGGTGTAAATGACTTTTGTTGTGAATTGGCCATGTGGGGTTGAAATTCTTTTTCGCTTCTCACTTTATGATTTTGGTCAGACTTACCTTTTTTACATTACCATGAAGCCAAGAGGAACATGTAAAGCTAAGCACTTTTCTTGACAAAGTATGGACTTTTCACATTTGGCCTCTGTTAAAGGCACAGGCTTCTTCCCAAAATAATAGATTTAGGGAAGAGTAAATGGACAAGAAACAGAGAATTCTAACAATTCAATAGCTATTTGAGGAGAAGCAAGTCTTTCTTTTTGTTCTTTCTCTCTTGATACAAAAGAGAATTTATCACTTATCACTTCAGTTTTCCTTCCTTTCCTTTTTTTGCCCTAGAGACAAGTCATTTTGGTTTTATCTTATTCATTCAACAGATATTTATTAAGCATCTACTATATGCTTCCCCCTGTCTTAGATATGGGAATATTTCAGTGAACAATGCAAAGTCCCTGCTGTAATAGAGATGGCATAAATTAGTTGGTATTAGGTGCTACGGGGAAGAATAAAACACAATGAGAAGGAAAAGGGGTAGGGATGGGGGAGAAGCAACTATTTGTATTTTAATTTAGGGTGCTCATAGCCTTTTTGGTAAAATCAGGTTTGAGCAAGGATCTGAAGGAAATTGTGGTATGCAAAGTAATTCTCTCCCTGCCCCCAAAGATTTCCATGTCCTAATTCCCAGAATCTGGGTTTTTGTTACTTTACATGCAAAAGGGTCTTTGCAGATGTGATTAAATTAAGAATCTTGAAATGGGAAGATTAACCTAGAGGGAGGCAGGAGGTTTCAGAATCAGACAGGGAGATGTGGTAACTAAAAAAGAGTAAGAAAGATGGGAAGATATTACACTGCTGTCTTGAAGAAAGAGGAATGCAGATGGCCTCCAGAAGCGGGAAATGGCAAAGAAACCGGTAATGGCCTGAGGCCTCCTGAAGGAATGTAGCCCTCTTGACACTTTGATATTAGGACTTCGACTCCAGAATTGTAAGATAATAAATCTGTGTTGTTTTAAGCCACTGAGTTTCTGATAATTTGTTATAACAGAACTGGAAGCTAATAGAGAGGTGAAGAAGCAGAAGCAGGATTTTCAGATAATGGGAGAAAGAGCAAATCAGGAAGAAAGCACTGCAATGGCAAAGGCTTTGAGGTGGGAGCAAATAGTACACGTTGAGGAGTAGAAATGAGACCCCGTGTCCAGGGGCAGGCGAGTCAGGGTAGACTGGCAGGAGAGTAGGCCAGCAAGCTGGAGGTATATAGACCCAGACCTTTATTCTGAGTGAGTTGGGAGCTCCCCCAAAATATGGAGCATTCATTACTACTGAAAATATATTACGCAATTTATTGTTTGTCCTTTGTTTTCCCCAATGTGTGGAAGTTCCTAATTTTTATGTCATCAAATCTGTTAAAAGTTTCCTTTATGGATTCATCCATTGTTTATATGTTTAGAACTACCTTTCATACCTCACGATTAATTCAATAACCAATTGTAATTACTTCTAGTGTTTAATGGTTTCATATCTACATTTTACTTTTTTATCTACCTGGAATTCATTGTTTATGTACATTATTTAGGTGAGGCTCTACTTTATTTTTCTTTACTGTCCCAATTTTCCCAATATTAATAGCTAGTTCATGCAACAGTGTTCTCAACAATATTAGCTAGTTCATGACCTTCCCACTGGTGTGAGACACTCCTTTATAAAAAATACTAAATTCTTATGCATACTAAAATCTGTCTCCTGGCTACATACTTTGATCCATTCATCTGTTTTTATGTTCTAGATCAGGTATTTTAGGTCTCAAATGTCTAGAAAATTAAAAAAAAAATAACTTGCCAAATGTCCAGAAGTAAGAGGGTGTTTGGCTCATTTGGGAAATTAAAATCAATTGTTCACATTATTGAATTGTAGGGGAAAGGAGAAGAAGAAAATTGGAGGGACGAGGCTAGGGGCATAGGTAAGGCTTGTTAAGTTAAGCTCAGTAGTTTATACTTTATTGCATGGACAATGGAAAACTATTAAAAGATTTTAAGCAGAGAAGTGACATGATCACATATAGTATACCAAGGTAACCATATTCAAAATGAACTCAGTGGGAAGCTAGAGCTCAAAGCCAGAGGTAACTAAGAATTTAAATCTCCTAGATCTTGGGGAAGGATACTGGACTTTCCCAGTGCCTTCCCAAGATTGAGCCTGGCTGACATTTGAGTTACACAGAATAGGTTAAATAAATGATGGCACATTCGTGTGCATGGGTAGTGGAATAAACATCTAACCCCAACATTTATAAACAATGCTATAGAAGAATTTTTAATGGAGAATTATTTCTGAGTACCAGGTAGATTATTGAGTGATTGTAACACTTTCTCTTGCTTGTTTAAATGTTATTTTTATAAAAACTTGCTATACATTTTGTAGTTAGAAAAGAAAAAACATTTGAATTCTGTATTTTTTTGGTTTTATGTATCTGGAATGATTCTTTTCTCTTTAACACATGAATAACTACTCACTTGAAGATAATATCCTTGTGTCATGACACTTCCCTTAGAAAATCTTATAGCCTTTTCCTCATTTTCTTTTGGCATTTTTTTATTGGAGAGAATTTTGAGACCAAAAAAAATGTTTTTTATCCTTTGTAGGTTACAACCTCCCCACACTTCTTATCCTAGAACATGTTAATCCCTTTTGATAGTAGTATTTTAACCTTTTTGTTTTTAAGCTTAGAAAAATTATGACCTAAAAGTGTCCTGCTTTTGTCCTGTGACCATTGCTAGTTATTTGAATTGATTTTCATGTAAGTTCTCTATATTTATAATCTCTCATAATTTTCAGCTCCTTGTCACTACAGCTATAGTAGAGGAAGGCTATTTTTCCACATTTGCTTCTTTGCCATGTCATTTCTTCTCTTTTACTGCCTCCATTGCAGATTTTGATTCTGCTGTTTCAGTGTTAGTTTCCTTTGTTTCTTCCTCTCATTCAGTCCTGTTTTTCTTAATTATTGTCTTTGCACCTAATTTTGTTACACTAATTTATCTGCTCCTTCCATATAATTTTCTCCCTCTCTCTTATCCACATTCACCTCTTGACCCCACTAAGAATGCCAAGTTTTTGAAAAATGTCCCTTGGTTTCTGTCAAATACCATTTTCAAAGACAGGCAAGTCTCTTTTTGTATCCTTCCCTTGTGGTACATAATTTTTTTCATAGGTCACATATTTAAAACATTTTTTCTTCTGTTTACTTTTTCAAAAATGGAAAAACCTGTTCAAACTTGGTGTTTGTCTTTAGTCAAGGTGAGGGGGTCATACATGAGGGGCTGGGCTAGCTCTTGGGTGCCTCTTGGCCTAAATTCAACTGGGTTCCACACATTCATTGAGTGCATTCTGCTAGAAAGAGGCACCTTCATCTCTTAACTTCTTTCTCTGAACTCAAGAGCATGGTACCCATCATAACCAGCATTGTCCATTCTTTTTTTTTTTTTTTCTTCTTTATTTTTTTAAAATGTTACATTAAAAAAATATGAAGTCCTCCTATACCCCCCACCCAGCTCACCCCACTTCTCCCTCATCAACAACCTCTTTCATCAAATCGTGGCACATTCATTGCATTTGGTGAACACATTTTGGAGTACTGCTGTGTCACATGGATAGTGGTTTGCATTGTAGTTTACACTCTCCCCCAGTTCACCCAGTGGGCCATGGCAGGACATATAATGCCCAGCATCTGTCCCTGCAGTACCACCCAGGACAACTCTAAGTCCTGAAAATGCTCCCACATCATATCTCTTCTTCCCTCTCCCTACCATCAGCAGCTACCATGGCCACTTTCTCCACATCAATGCTACAATTTCTTCCATTACTAATCATAACAGTTCCATAGTAGAATATCAGGAAGTCCACTCTAATCCATACTCTATTCCTCCATCCTGTGGACCCTGGAATGTGATGTCCACTCCACCTCTATATCGAGAGAGGGCTTAGATTCCATATGGATGATGGATGCAATTCTTCTGTTTGCACTTGTAGGCACTCTTGGCCCCCTGGTGTGGTGGTTGATCTTCTTTACCTCCCTGTTAGCTGGCCAGGTAAGTCCAATAAACCAGATGGTAGGAGCTACAAGTCTGCTGAGGCTCAGGGCTTGGCTGTCACATGGACAGTCCAGAGATTCAGGTCTCCTGAGTATACACCAACCCCAGCGCCAACCACAGGTCCGGTAAAACAGCATTGTCCATTCTTGTCAAGGTTCATCCCATTTCTGCCTTTACTGTAAATCTCTCTTTAAGTGGAGCCAGAGACAGAGAGTGGAGGAAGGATGAATATCTCTTCTGCCCCCTTTCTTCCCAGAAGAGCTCTTTATTTCACATGTTGAAGCTTGGGAGACCCTAAGTATTTTTCTCAAACCAGCTCCATTGGTTTTTGGTCATTGGGAATTTCTTTCCTTCTATATAGTTTCATTATAATAGCTGTTACTCTTATTGCTGGTTTCATAGTTTTCTTCAACAGTATGTTTGTTTTCAGGAAATGTTGCTGCAGAAGTTGCTGAGTAGATACCATTTTATACCAAAGACTTTATACTTCCCTGTCTTTGGTAGAAATATCTTAGTTTTGTTTTCCATTGAAATGTCTTTTCTCAACATAGTTTTCTCACATATAATATTTTTTCTACACGTCCTCACAATGGCTTGGTTTAAACTTTGCTTTCATTTTATTTTAAGCTCTTAAAATCCTTTATGGAATTTGGAGGGACATAAATAATAAGTGAATACATGAGATGAATTCCTCTTTTAACAAAAGCTGCTAAATCACTCAGGTTAAAAAAATATGTAATTTCAAAAATTAGTAATACTCAGAATTTCCTAGTCGGCTTGTAAGCATTGACTACTTCTTAAATTATTCACTCACCATCTTGAGTGAACATTATCATATTTATTTCTGTGCCAAGAATCAATGGATGGAGACCAATAGAAGAATTAATAATTCGATGTTTACACTGCATTCTTGTTTTGAAGCAACTCACAGCCATTTACAAACTTGTTAGTCATTTTGAAGCAGCATCCCTGAGGATGAAAGGAAGTGTTTCTATCTCTGTAACAGACAATGGATTGTTGGTGGCTACAGATGGGCACATAGATGGAAGACATTTTATCAAGAATACCTGAGATCTATCTCCCTCCAGAGGCCCTACATTTCCTCTGTGTCATGCTGCCTCGATATCACCAAAGTCTTCCTCCAAATAACAAGAATGATCTCTACAACAATATGCAGTGATACAGTGTACAGTGATAATTGTACTCAACTGCAAACATTTTGCCTAAATTCTCAAAAGTGTAATAAATGTTCAGAGAACATTTCAAGAGTAAGGGAAATTTCCAGACAGTTCTATAATTGTGTAAAACAATCACCTTTTCCCAGAATGGTCCAAAAATGTGCAAAAGTATGGATTCCTTCTTAAGACTTAACTCTCCAGACACCATTAGTTAATCTTTAACCTAAAAAATAAACAAGGGTAGTGAATAATTTCTTCCATTTTTATAAATATTTAATCCGGAATACCTAAACAACAGATTAATTTGTGGAAGTGGATATGACTATTACAGCTCTCGGTGAAAAGTGTTCAAGAATCAAGAACTTGATTTTTTAGGTTCATAAATTGCTAGGGTATATATAACAAATGGAGTTCATTTTTACTGTCAAACATCTTTTGGGTTCTGTCATGCTTAATCTGTGTGTGTGCTGTTTAGTTTGGGATCTCTTCATGTGTCTGGTCTCTGTCTTTTATAAAGAAGATTGTTGATGTTCCGCTAGCAAGGTTTGTCACAGAGAAAGATAGTAGAATCACTGGAATTTCACTATAACAAGACAATTTCGATTTTGTATTATATTTTTACCTCCTTTGATACAGTTAAGCTACTGAGGAACTGGAAGCATCCTATACTGCCTAAGGACAGTGTATTTTACTGCAAAAGAATGCTACTAAAAGGAGGGTGGGGACGGTTGTTGGCACAAAATACTACTTTGGAAAAGAATCATTTTAGAGTGCGGTTACTTTAAAACAGTAACTCATATAATTATCTACTTAAACCGAATATCAAGTCATTAAAATTTTTTGTCTCCTCTATTTTAGTGACAAATATCTTATTTTTCCATTTCGTGGGGAAATACTTATACTCCTCACCTGTTTTTATGGCCAAATGCATGTTTGCTTAACTTCTATGTGCCTCCATTTCTTGGGCTATAATGACACCTAATCCATATAGTTGTTGTGGTTTAAATGAATTAATATATGTAGACACTTAGAACGGTAATGGCCACGTTGTAAATGGTCAATAAATGTTTGCTATTATAATAATTATTTTAATAAAGACTTATTTATTGAGGCTAATCATGTTTAGGCATGTACTAAAGGCTTTACATACATCTTCTCATTTTATCTTTACAACAACCTTTATGATTCTGATGGTATTGTCCTCATTTTACAGATAAAACTGTGAGTTCAAAACTTGCCCAAAGTGGGAAGTGGACCTGGCCCAGTGGTTAGGGCATCCGTCTACCACATGGGAGGTCTGCGGTTCAAATCCTGGGCCTCCTTGACCCGTGTGGAGTTGGTCCACGCGCAGTGCTGATGCACACAGGGAGTGCCACACCACGCAGGGATGTCCCCCACGTAGGGGAGCCCCATGCGCAGGGAGTGCACCCCGTAAGGAGAGCCGCCTAGCGTGAAAGAAAGTGCAGCCTGCCCAGGAATGGCACCGCACACCCGGACAGCTGACACAACAAGATGACGCAAGAAAAAGAAACACAGATTCCCGTGCTGCTGACAACAACAGAAGCGGACAAAGAAGATGACACAGCAAATAGACACAGAGAACAGACAACTGGGGTGGAGGTGGGGGAGGGGGGAGAAATAAATAAATAAATCTTAAAAAAAAAAAAAAAACTTGCCCAAAGTGCTATAGCTCACAAGTGGCGGAACCTGAATTCTGTCTCTTCTGGCTCCAAGGGTAATAATACATTCCTCTACAACCTAAGTTTTATTGTCTGTCAGTATAACTCCTGCTTAAGCAGGAATTCCACTGAAGAGTTCCATATTCTTCACAGCTCCTGATTGATTCCTAATGTAGAATCAGGAAGCAAATAGGTGAACTTTTTTGTCCCATACAGTTACTCTGGATCTGATTGTCCTGGCAGTAATTGTTCAGAAGTTAGGAAGTGAATTAATTGTATGGTTTTCCTGACACAGAATCTTAAAAGACTAGTCACTGTGACATGTTACCCTAAGGGTACTGGACACTAAAGAATATAGCCTTCAACAACTTGCTTATAGTAAATGTAAAACTGGTATTCATTCCACTGTTCTTATAATAACCGTTGATTTTTTTTAAAAGCCCAGAGCATAATATTAAAATATTATTCAATAAATTCAGTTCTATAAGGATCTTACTTAGTAGGACTGAAATATGTAGCCTATAGTTGCTTTAACTTGCTCTAGCTATGATTTAGATTTTAATCACAGACACCTTCTTCTTTGAGATATAAATAAATTTGTTTAAAAATGGTCATCTAGTCTGGATCTCTGTTTTTAGTAGCGCAGGGGAAATGGCACAGGTGTGTTAAATTTCTGTTTTACTCTATCCATTCTCATCAGCATCTAAAATTGACAGAAAATTATATTTTCCTTCAAATGTGAATTATGTCCTCTTTTTCTCAGAAGACAGCTGTGATAATGCTCAGTTTTGCTTTTAAGTAGCATATATTTTTTCATTTAATTTTACAAGTGTAACTTTAGTGTTTCTCCTACTCTTTTTAAAGGCTTTTGTTACACATTGCTAAATTGCCTTCCAGAAAGTTTGTTCCCATTCGCAACTCTGTCATTCTTTTTAATCTTTCCTAGATTTTTGGATGAGAAATTGAGTTTCTGTTATTTAATCATATTTCTTTTAATTAAAAAAAAATCAGGATTATTGGCCATTTGAAGACTTTCTTGTGTGAATTGTCTGTTTCTGTACTGTGCTATGTTGTAGTAATCTTTGATTTTGAACAGCTCCTTATATATAAGGCATTAAACGTTTATCAGTACTGTCCCCCATTTATTGTTTCTAAAATTTATTTTGGCGGTCTTTGAGATTATTCTTTATGGTATTCTTTGAGATACAAAGCACTTTTTAAAATGAATTTTTTTCGTCATTGATGGCTTCTGACTGTGTTGATATGCTGTTGCGGATTGAATCATGCCCCCACAAAGGATACATGGAAGCCTTAATCCACATTCCTGTGGGTGTAAGTAGGACCTTTGAAGATGTTTTTTAATTAGTTAAGGTGTGGACTCATGTGTGAATAGGCTCTTCAAAGATACTATTTCGATGAGGCTAAATCCTATCATGGTGGGCCTCAACCCCTCTGACTAGAGTCCTTATAAGCAAAGGAAATTGACGGACGGAGAAGCCGGAAACGGGGAGGCCTGAGATGTGTGAACAGAACTGCCAGGACTGGAATGCCTTAGAATCTGGGAGAAATCATGACCTGTTGAAAACTGGATTTTGAATTTCTCCCCTCCCAAACTATGAGACAATAAATTCCTGTTCTTTTAAGAGATTTGTCATAGTACCCCTGGCAAACCAAGACATATGTTTAGAGCAGGGGTTCTTAACCAGGGGTCCACAGACCCAAAGATTTAAGGGGGTCTGTGAGCTTGAGCTGAAAAAAATCAACTTATTATCTTTACTTTCTCTGACCTCTAACTGAGAGCTAGCATTTCTTTCACTTACGAATATATATAATAAATAAGTTACAGTACACATTTCACCTGACTGGCAAAGGGGTCTATGGAACAAAAAAGGTTAAGAACCCCTGGTTTAGAGTTCTTTCATACCCCACATCAAATAAGTATTAACTTAAATTTTCATCTCTTTCTACAATGGTTTCAATGTTTACATTTAATTCTTTAAGTTATACGTTAATTTTGGTGCATAATATAATGTAAGAACATGACCATATTTTTGCTCTATTGTTTCCAAACATTCATTGACTAATCCATCCTTTCCCCATTTATTTGAGATACCATTATTATCAAATAGATACAAGCTTTGGAGCAGCCAGTTCTGTTTCTTTTTTTTTTAATAACTTTCTATTATGGACATTATTGAACAAAAAATAAAGAGAAATAGTATTTTGATAGTATAACAAACTCCCATGGTTCCATCTCCTAGTTTCAGCAATCATCAACATTTTGCTATTCTTTTAAAATTAGTACTCCCATGTTATTTGCTTTAAAATATTCACCTGTAAATACATTAGCAGGTATTTCTAAGAGATAATACATTAAAAAAATGTATTTACCACAATACCCTTATTATAACTAAAAATAGTAATATTGTCTAATATTAATAATTGTCTAATATGAAGAAATAGGGCCCATGCAAATATTCTTCAGTAGCAATGTTAGTTGCAACAAGATCAAGTTTATGGGAGGCAACCATGGCACCAGTGCTGATGGCAGCATCCAGTATTCAAGACAAATGGTGAGCAGTACTTTCTCAGCACCTAGTGTTGCCTCGTGATTGCAGCAAAGTCTTGAGATTTGTCCTGTAGTATGACCTTATCTGGGGTTTAGCTGCTCATCCTTTCCTGGTTCCTTTCCATTTCCTAAGCCTGGATTTCCAAATTTCCCAGCAATTTTAATTAAGTTCTTATTTAAATCAACAATGATCTATTCTGTTGTTTATAACTAATGACTCTAAATATTATGCAGCCTTTTAAAAGCAGTGTGACCATGTGTGATGGTTAAGTTCAAATGTCAACTTGGTTAGGTTGTGGTATCCAGGTGTTAGGTCAGGCAAGCGTTGGCCTGACTTTTACTGTGAGAGTATATCATGGATTTAAATCATTAGTCAGTTCATTGCATCTATGGCTGATTACATTAAAATCAACAAAGGAGATTGCCTTTAGCATCCAATTAGCTGAAGGCCTTAAAGGGACAACTGATGATTTCAGCAGTCAGAAAGAAGAATTTCTATCTTAATCCAACCAGCTGTCCCTGGGCATTCATTGAAACCTTCATTGGATTTTCCAATTTGCTGCCTGTCCTATGGAATTTACACTTGCCAATTCCCACAGTTGCATGAGACAATTCCTATAATATATCTCTTAATATTTACTTATGTATATATCCTATCAATTCTGTTTCTCTGGAAAACCCTGACTAACACACTTCTTCATACATTTTAGTTTCCTTCTACTCCTCAACCTGCCTTTATATATATTGACCATGTGTGTACTACATATATAAGCTGACTTCTAATATTCTGAGCCACCATACCAGCCAGCAGCCAGTATTTGCAGTGTTATCTGCTTTGTCTATATAATAGTGGTCTGAAATTATTTGAATATTTCGTTCATGCATTATCCCACCAAATATTATTATCTAAATACTACTGCTAGGTCTGTGCTAGTTGCTTAATTGCATTATTTTCCTTTTTTAACTTAAATTTTATTGTACACATAATAGTCATTTTTTTTCATTAAAATTAAAAACATTACAGATAAAAGTCCCCTTTGACCATTTTCTTTCCTGTCTTCTCTACACCTTTCTAAGTATAACAATTATTTCTAAGTTTAGAGTAACTTTCAAGATACGTTTTTCTATTTTTCTACTTTCTATTCTAAGAAACAATAGAAACTATATGGAAAATAGCCACTCTATGTATGCATGGTATAAGGATTTAACATAGGTATATTAGGGATTTGATGTAAGTACGACATAATCAGACTATTAGAAGAACTGGGGGGAGATGAGGATGGACAACCACCACACCAAGAAACTGAGAGAGTCTACAACTGCCAGCAAGAGAGTCCCATCCATCAACCTTATGGGACTGAATCCCCTTCTCAATTAGATGTGGAGTATGCATCACCATCCCAGAATCCTCAGAATAAAATCCTCAGAATAAAATATGGGCTAGAGTGGCCTTACTGGTATTCTACTGTAGACTTATTGTGATTCTAGCAATGGAAGAAATTATATCATTGATGTGGAGACGGTGGCCAGTGGAGGTGCTGAAGTCAGGGAGAGGAACAAAGAAGTATAATACGGGGGCAATTTCAGGACTTGGTGAATTGTCTTGAGTGACATTGCAACGACAGAAACAGGTTGTTATATATATATACGGTCATAACCTACAGAATTGAGTGGAAGGGAGTAAACTACAGTGTAAATTATAATCCATGATTAGGGGCAGTGTTCAAAAATGTGTTCATCAATTGCAATGAATGTATTACACTAATGAAATAAATTGTTAATGTGCAGAAGAGTGGGAGGTATGGGGATTGGGGCATATGGGAATCCCTTATTTTTTTTTTTTGTAACATTTTTGTAATCTAAGTGTCTTTTAAAAATAAAAAATAGTTTAAAAAAACTGGGGGAATGAAGGGCATGCCACTTTATGGCTTTATCAGGAGAATTAGTTGCATGTAACAGAAATAGTCTCTGGCTAATCAAAGAATAAAAAAAACTTTGATAAAATTGCTCAGGATTTTGAAGAAACAGGAAGATCTCCTGGGCATCCTCTAGTGAGTCAATGACTGTTGAGAAATGTATGCTAACCAGTTCAGACCCTGGGTAAGTCCATCTATGGCAGACAAACAATCTGTCCCCCTGCCTCAATCACATTGCCTACTCAGGCAGGCAAATGGGGTTGTGCTGTTTCTGTCCCTGCAGAGTCATGGTGGGAGCTGCCAATCCTGCAAACTTTGGACTGTAGGTGACTTTCTTTGTGCAAACCCACCCCATCTTTCACTATTCTTCATTCATCCATCCCACCAAATCTCACTCTCCATTTGACATTCCCATACTTGGCAACCTATGACAGAGAATGGAAAAAGGACATAAAGGACATCCTCGAATCCTGATGATCCATGGGGATGAATGAAGGGATTGAAGGAACAGTTCTGTGTAACTAATGTGTCTTCTGTAATATACGGCCTCCACTGAATGCCTTCAGTAATCAGTGTACACTTGTGAACTGTTGCCCAGGGGAACATTCTAGTCTCTGCCTCAGGAGCCCCACTGGCCCATTCTTGCTTTTTAAAAAATATAATATTGAAGCTCTGTTTCAAACTTGAACAATGTAATATTTAACAGTGAAACAGGATCAGAGCAGGATTCTTAATACCATCATTAGATATAATATTGTATAGGGATTATTAACAATGCAATAATATCCAAGTTGTCTTGGCGCCCTTGAGAACTCTTCCCCTTTATCTTCTTGATTGACTAAAAGTTTTACAAGCAAGACAACCATTTCTTTCAGATTCCCTGGGGATGTCCTGATTTACAGTTGTCTCAAAGTATTAATATTTCCCTTGTTTGAGCATAAATGGTACAATCATAATATATCATATATATATATCCCCAGCTAGTTTACCCAATATTCCCTAATCTTTGGGGCAAATGTTTTCTGAGTTTTTGTTTGTTTGTTTGTTCTCCACTCATGCTCTTTGATATGATACTCTGGGTTTCCCATTGCTTCTCAAGTACACGCTTACTGGGATGCTGACTTTGGTTACCTTTGGCTACATGAATATATTATCAAGCCGGTTCTTTATTCTTTTTCTTTCCTCTATTTCATGATTAGAATCCCTGATGGCCCATACCCAAAATTACAACCTTGGCATGTTGTGGAAATTTGTAATGGCTAGAGGGAAATTCATGATGTAATGCTAAGTAAAAGAAGCAGGATATAAAATTACTTCCATGTGTGGTACTAATTATGAATTTTTCATAGCTATGACTGGAAACCTAGTAATTCAAATTGGTAACAGTTCTTATCACTTCATAGGGATATTATGAATTAAATATTTTTTATGCAGAAAAATTTATTCCATAATTCATATAAATCATCCTATTTTATAATTAGAATAAGAATATTGTAAAAATATTGTGATGGGATTTGTTGTCACTTCTTTCATATGAGTGCAGTGTCCAGAAAGTTGTAAAAGTGTTCCATAAATCCTTTAAATGGATGGACTTCAGATCAGCAACAACCTCCTCCAGCTTTCCTTATTTATATATGACCAGACTCTTAGAGACCAGTTTTTAGGACTTCTCTGTGACTTGAATGACTCCTCCAAAAGAAAGTCAGTGTCTTAATTATTGAGAAAAGCCCTTAGTAGGGGCTCTCAGGAACTCCTACATTTGCCAAGTTTTCCATCAGCCAGTTCATGGTAAACCCAGGGGAATATGATGGGGATGGGGGGGCAAGTTGAGCATCACTGAAAATGATGGCAGGTTCTGCGCCCATTTGGTCTTCCATCTTTATAGTCCAAAAGTATGTTCTGTTATCTAATTCAGACATAAAACAATCATTTAAGCACCCTAGGTGAGCTCTGAATAATTTGACCTGCCAGTGTATGCTAGTAAGAATTCCTGACTCTCCGGAGGCTGGCCAGCATGATTTGAAAAGAATATGACCTCGAGTCAGGTTGACCTGGGTTTGAATCTTTAATTCACCTCTTCCTAGCTTTGTGCCTTTGGACAACTTTTTAAATTTCTCTGACCCTCTTTTCTTAAGATAATCACAACTTCTCCTTAACAGTTGGGACGATAAAAGGAATTCACATTTTAAAAATTTCTTCTGTTGGTGCCAGATTTGTAATAGGTGCTTAGCAATTGTTAGGCAAATGGTCTACTCGAGAAGCTCAGTATATAGATTGGCAAGTCTCTTAATGATCAATTTTCCGTGAATGTAGGGGCATGCCCAGTCCAGAGAGTGTCAGTCTCTCTTCCAAATGCAGGTGGACAGAGGAACTGGCTAGTTTTGCTTTAGCTTAGGCATGCTGTTGGAAGTCTGGTCCTGCTCAGCGGGTGGATGCCTGCTCCCTGTTAGACATGTATTTTTGATGGTCTGGATTTCATCCAGACTGCACTGCAGTGGTGCTTGGCTGGGCTGCCAGGTTAGGTGCTTGGTTCTTCAAAAAGCTCAGCACTATGCGAGAGTGCTTGAGTCGGGAAGGGCCCTGTCACAGCCACCTGCTGCCCTTTCCCCTAATTCTTAGGCCTTAGTCTTGAGACTGCACTACCTACGGAAGAACAGCCATTCTCAACTCTGGTGCCCTCATTGTCATTTTGCTAAATGACACCGTTTCTTTCCTAACCTTGGATTTTGGAGGAGAGGGACTGCAATCTCCACCCCTTCCTTCCTTGAAGATTCTGAGCTTCTTATGCAAATTGGTAAAATCTCAACCAAGTGCCCTCAGGAAGAAGAGAAACCTTCCTCCCACGTGAAAGGTGGCGGCTGGCTTTATATTTGCATAATCAAGAGGAGCCACACAGTGAACTTTCTCAGAACACTAATCAGCTCCAAGGGGGGACGTTTTTGGTTTTCTTTTTTTCCCTAGGTCTCTTCTTAAACAGAAAAGTCACTGGCACTTCCTACAGAAATAAAACAAAACAAAACAAAGCACATAAAACGACTCTGCCTCAGTCACAAACATTAGAATTACTATTATTTTGTAAACTCTAAGATAATGTCGAAAGTAGACACAGCATTATTTTATGCTCCATCAAAGAAAAAAGGAAAACAAAAGTAAGCAAGCAAACAAAAAAACCCCTGTCAATTAAGGATCATCAATTTTAAGACCCATCTTAAATTCAGAGATGTTAAAATACGAAAGAAAAATAAAACAAAACAAAAAAACCTCTGAGTCCCTGAGTCTCTGAGTTGATGAAAACTATAGACAACTTCCCCATCGGTAAGAATTAAAGAACCTCCTCCCTTAGTCAGTGGTCAGGTGACTAACCAAGCCAGACAGCATCCTGCAGATTCAGAGGAGGGTGAAAGCAGGATTTGGGGAAAGCAGGCAAGAGGGCGGAATAATGAGGTGGCTTTACTTGGTCTGCATTAAATCCAAATATGTTAAATTCATGAGCAAGAAACCCTCTGCTTTAAGTCTTTGTTTCAAACTTGGAATATATATATCTATATATATTCCCCTGTCTTTCCATCTGGACTTTGTTGAAAACCTCAGGTCTAGTCAGCCTGAAAAAAAAATACGTTGGAGCTACTTTCGGCAGTATGACATCATGTCTCCTCTGTTTCTCATTATGTAGTTGAGTTTCAGATGTTAAAGTCATATCCCCCTCACCTCTCTCTTCTTCCCTTCCCCAACAACAATCCCAACTTGATGGAGTTCCATTGTTTTCACAGTTGAACCACAGTGCCAGACATGCAAAATTATTAACCTGACATTGGGAAAACATGTCTTATGACTAAGAATTCAACTTCCTATAATTTTTAACTCCACAGAGTTTTTAGTGAATTTCTTCACTAGCTGCAGATCCACATCTCATTTTAAACTTTTTCCGTTTTGGCCTACACACGAGAGATATTTTTTGAAAGGAAAATATTTTGATGTGTTAAAAAATTTACATAATTTCTTAGGCACATATGTAAAATTGTGACATAATTTATAAAATTTTATGAAAATTTATAAAGTAAATTGTGACATAATTAAAAATTTTTTTAAAACAATGGAAGCATGCCACAAAAATGTTCTTTCCATTGAAAAGTACAGAAAGGCTGTATAAGAATTTTGGAAAAACACACAGTGTTTTCTTAAAACTTAATCTAAAAACAACCAAATTATATTACTGAAATATAGATTCATTCTATTTTATAGGAATCAGAATTTGTAGTGAAACCACAACTTGAAGTAATATTACTTGAATAATTGTGAAGATAAGTACAGAAATTAATCAAAATAAATAAAATAGAGAAGGCTAATAAAGTTAATCAAATGGGGTGAAAACAAAGTACAGTGTTATAAATTAAAATGGAATATAACTCTAAATTATGGGGTTACAAAAAATCTATAAGAGAATATGATATTCTGTACTAAGTATGAAAATTATAATTTTGCAGGAATATGTATTACCTAAGTTGAGTCAGAATGAAGAAGAGCTAAATAGACCAATAACCTTGGAAGAAATTGAAAATGCAAACAATAATTTTCAACAAGAGGAATACAGATGCAGAAATTTTTAGAGATGAGTTTTTCAAATCTTCCAATAACTGGTGATTGGTACAATTCCTGAAATATTCTTCCAAAATATACACACACAAAAAAGGTTCCCAATTCACTGTACAAAGCTAGCTTGACACTGATATGCAAACCTGACACAACGAAGAGATAAAAATAAAATTCTGCATCTTTGGTACTTAAGATGCTTACCAAAGGAAAAATATTGTCCATTTATGATTACAGAGGCAAAAAAACCTACCTAAAATGATTATGAAAGACAAACATAAAACTGTATATTTACAACTATACATACAAAAACTACAACATTAAAATAAAAATGATTTCTAGGAATCTGGAATAATTTAATATTAGAAACTCTATTAGCGTAATCTATTATGACATTTTTAGATGAAAGGAAGGAAACTGTTTGAATCTTTTTTGTACATTCTGGATTTGTGTTTGTTAAACTCTATACACAATCATGATAAAATTTAGGGAAAACTAAGAATAGTGTGATAGAATCTTAAAATGAAAGCAGCTGTCTTTCTCAAACTAACTCCAATATTATACTTAATGGTAAAAGCTAAAGGCATTCTATCAAAACTACAAAGAGGTCAGGAAAACAAGCTTTCATCACTTAAAAAAATAGCTTTTAAAAAAAGCTATTCTAGCCAATATAAAAATAATAAGAATGAGACACATAACTATTGGAAAGAATAAGATGATGTTATCGTTATTTCTCAGTGATATTCTGAAAGAGAAGCAAACAGCAAACAACAGACCCTACAGAGTAAAAGCTATTGGAAACACTTAAAATAGCTATATTTTTATTTCTTATGTACGGGTAACAACCCATTGGTAAGTATGATGAGGAAATATATAATTCAAATTTCCACAAAAATGATCTTAAAATTAGGGAAGAACTTAAAACAATGATAGAGTATAAAAACTGTTGATGTGCAAGATGTGTATTTTTGAAAACTGCAGAATTTTGCCTTTAAATATAAATGAATAAATGGAGACATAATGTGTTTTTGATTGGGTGACCCAATAGAATATCACTTCTTCCCAGGTTAATTTATACCGTTAATGCAACTCCAAGCAAGACTCAACAGGTATATATATATATATTTTAAAGATTTATTTATTTATTTATTTCCCCCCGCCCTGGTTGTTTGTTCTCTGTGTCTATTTGCTGCGTCTTCTTCGTCCACTTCTGTTGTCAGCGGCACGGGAATCTGTGTTTCTTTTTGTTGTGTCATCTTGTGTCATCTCTCCGTGTGGGCGGCGCCATTCTTTGGCAGGCTGCACTTTCTTTCGTGCTGGGTGGCTCTCCTTACGGGGCGCACTCCTTGCACGTGGGGCTCCCCTATGCGGGGGACACCCCTGCATGGCAGGGCACTCCTTGTGCGCATCAGCACTGCGCATGGGTCAAGGAGGCCCAGGGTTTGAACCACCGACCTCCCATGTGATAGACGGATGTCCTAACCACTGGGCCAAGTCTGCTTCCCAGGTATATTTTGAATCTAGCAAATTACTTCTAGTTTTTTTCCGGAAAGTATTTGAAGTCAAGCATATGTAAAAAAACACATTTTAATATTGTTATTATAAAGGACAATTAATATAGTAAAATGCACAAACCTTGATCATGCAACTCAATGAATCTTTCCAAATATACACAGTTTGTGAACAACATCCAAGATCTCAAACACTTTTCATACCCCTTGAAAGTTCCCTCATACTCATATGCAGTCAGTGGTTCCAAATCTGAGAAAACCACATATATTTCTGTCACCATAGATTGGTCTTGCCTGGTGTTGCATTTCAAAAAACAGAAATCTAGAGTATGTACTTAAAAATTTTTTTAACATTCATCCATATAGTTATGTACATCAGTCATTTTTTCTTTTTTTTAATTGCTGTGTAGCAGTCCATTTTATGACTACTGTACAACTTGTTTACCCATTCTCCTGTTGATGGACATTTGCATTATTTCCATTTTTTGGCTAGTATGAATAAAGCTGAGATAACCATTCTTATTTTTTAGAAAAGATTTATTTATTTCTCCCTACCCACCCCTGTAGTTTGCGTTTGCTGTCTGCTCTCTGTTTGTCTTATTTAGGAAGCACCAGGAACCAAACCTGGGAGGGAGTCATCCAATCACTCGAGCCACCTCCGCTCCCTGTTTGTTGTGTCTCTCATTGTGTTTCCTTTTTGTGTCTCTTTGTTTTGTCATCTCACTGTGCCAGTCTGTTGTGTCAGCTTGCTGTCTTGCTTGTCTTCTTTAGGAGGCCCTGGGAACCAAACCCAGGACCTCCCATGTGGTAGACAGGTTCCCAACTACTTGAGCCACTTCTGCTTCCCAGTAACCATTCTTGATCAAGTCTTTTTGAGGCTATATGCTTTCGTTTCTTTTAGGTATATATGTAGGTGTGGACTTGTTTAGGCATAGGGTAGGTGAATGTTTAATTTGGTTAGAAATTGGCAAACATCTTTCCAAAGTGGTTTTATCATCTTTTACTCCCCTATTTTTGAGAGACGTAGTTGCTTCAAGTTTTTACCAGTGCTTCATATGGTCAGTCTAACTGTAACCATTCTGGTGGTGTGAAGTGAAATATTATCACACTATGATTTTAATTTGCATTTTCCTGAAGAATAGTGATATTGAGCACCTTTTCCTTATTTTTTATTTAAGCATTGTGTTTTGTGAAATTACCTTTTTGCCCTTTTAATTGGGTTATCTTTTTTCTTATTCGTTTTATATTAGTTTTTAAAAACATATGTTGGATATGATTTCTTTGTTAGATATATGTATTGTAAATTAATTTTCCACAGTCTGTGGCTTGCCTTTTTTGTTTTATTAATGGTGGCTGTTTGATGAGCGAGCAGAAGTATAAATTTTGATTGAATTCTTTTTCTCAGTATTTTTTTCTTTTATGGTTGGTGCTTTTTGTGCATTGCCCAAGAAATCACAGCTGACCTCAAGGTCCCAAAGATATTCCCAAATATTTTCCTACAAAAATTTTAAAAATTTTAGTTCTCCCATTGAGTCTATGATACCTTCTTGAATTAACTTTTGTTTATAGCATAAGGAGTAGGTGAAGATATATTTTGGGTGACAATATTCAGTTGTTTGAGCACCATTTGTTGAAAATTAAATTCTACTGGTGTCTTTGTCAGAAATGAAGGGCTTATATTTATATGGGTCTATTTCTATGTAATATTCCATTGGTCTATTTGTCTATCTTATACCAGTCACACATTGTCTTAATTGCTGTAATTTTACAGTAAATATTGAAAACTGGTATTGTAAGTCCTCCAATGTTGTATTTTCCAGATTTTCTTGGTTATACTAAGTCATGTGCATTTCCATATAAATTTTGTAATTAACTGATAAATTTCTTTTACTAAAATATTGCTGGGGCTTTTACTATGAGTTTGTTGAAATTAATAACATTGAACCTTCCAATTCATAAACATGGTAATCTTTCCATTTATTTTCATTCAGTAAAGTTTTGTGGTTTTAAGTCAAGAGATTTTGCATAATTTTTATTAAATTTTTTTCTAGCCATTGATGCTTTTGATGCTCTTGTAAATGGTATTTTACATTAAAAAATTTTCAGTTATTTGCTGCTAATATCCATAAATATTGCGTTTTTCCTGTTGACTTCATATCCAGCAACTTTCCTAAAATTACACGTTATTTCTTTTCAGTTGTTTATAGATTTATTTGGAATTTCTATGTATATGATCATGTCATCTGCAAATAAAGACAATGTTATGTTTTAATTTTCAATCTTTAGGACTCTTGAACCACCAGCACAATGGTAAATAGGAGATGTAATAGCAACTATTTGCATTAAATTTGCTATTAGCTGTAGTACTGTTGAATGTTGAATTTTATCAGATTATTTTCTCTAACAATAATACTTTAAAAACTTATTTAAAAATAATTTCCAAAATTTCCAAACACTCTATATTCATAATGCAACAACTTCCTAGTAACCCCCTTCTCCCAGGCTTTGGTCGTCTCTAATCTGCTTTCTATCTCTGTGAACTTTCTATTTCTAAATATTTCATATAAGTGGAGTCATACAGTATTTGTCCTCATGTGATATGCTTATTTCACTCAGCATAATATTTTCAGCATTCATCTCTGTTGAAGTGTGTCTCATAAGTTCATTCCTTCTTTTGGCTGAATAACATTCCACAGTGTATGTGTATGCCATTTTGTTTATCCAGTCATCTGTTGATGGACACTTGGGTTGTTTCCACATTTTGACTATTGTGAATAATGTTGCTATGAACATTGGTGTACAAGTATCTGTTTGAGACCGTGTTTTTAATTTCTTTGGCTAAATATCTAGGAATAGAATTGGTATTTCATGTAATTCTATATTTAACTTTTGGAAGATGGTGATAGAATTTTATGGTTTATTCCTCTGATTCTTTAGATGTGGGAATTACATTGATTGATTTTAAAATATTTAACCAATTTTGCATTCCTGCGATAGCCTGACTTGGTTATGATGAATTGTTCTTTAAATATACCACTGTATTCACTTTATCCTTTTGCTTAGGGTCTTTATGTCTATGTTTATGAGGGGTATTTTTCTATAAGTTTTATTTTAATGCCCTTATAATGGTTTGATATTATGGTTATACTGATCTTATAAGTGAATAGGAGAATATTCCTTCCTCCTTTGAATTCTCAATGAGTTTGTGTAAAACTGATATTATTTCTTCCTTAAATGTTAGGCAGAGTTCACCAGTAAGGTCATCTGGCCGTGGCTTTCTTTATTGTTTGTTTGTTTTGTTTTGGCATGTTGTATTTGAAGATTGTTAATTACAGATATTATCTCACATCTTTCTCACTCTGCTATGTTTCAATTCTCCTTCTATTGATTTGTCTTCATGTTCACTGATTCTTCTGTTGTATTTAGTCGGCTATTACACCAATACAATGAATTCCTAATTTTAAATATTTTATTTATTTTTGTATAGAATGCCCATTTTATTGTTGTAGTGCTTCCATTTCTCATTTATTTTATTTTATTTATTTCCCCCCTTGCAGCTTGCTCCTTTTTTTTTGCTTTCTCTTCTCTGTGTCCATTTGCCGTGCATTTTTTCTGTATCTGCTTGTCTCCCTTTTGTTGCGTTATCTTGCTGCACCAGCTCTCTGCAGCGCATGGGCCAGCTTTGCCTTCACAAGGAGGCCCTGGGATGAGAACCCAGAGCCTCCCATTTGGTAGACGGGAGCCCAACTGATTGAATCACAGCCGCTTCCCCCATTTCTCTTTTAAATTCTCCATTTTTTTCATCCACTAGGTCCATTTTTTCCCTCTAAATTTTTACCATTTCTAGTAGTGCTTTTACAGTGTTTTCAGCTAATTCAAACATGTGTCATCTATACCTCTTCTACTGACATGAATTGTAACTTTTCATTGTTTTTAAAGGACCTTGGAAACAGGAGTATATTATTCCTTTCCTCTAGAAAAGGCATATCCTTTCCTCTTTTCAGCAACTAGAATAGGGTCTGGAAGCTTTTGCTTTGATCCAGTCAGGAGTTGAGCTGGACTGGGGCTGGTGGGCAGATTAATTTAGTTTCAGGTTGCTTTTGTTTTCAGATTTCTTGAGGTAAAATCTTACCTGTGTACATAATAGGTCCTTCCTTCTAGTGGACTTTGTAACCTAAGCACCAAGAAGCTCTGAAGAGCTCTTTCTGATTTCCAGCCTTGCCCACAGCTTCCCTAATGCTTCCACCAGACACTGAGCAAAGTCAAGTGGGGAGAATTGGCTGGCAGGAAGAACTAGCTCTGCATTTGGGGTTCCTAAGATTTATTACATTAAACCAGCTCACATGGCCATTAAAAGCTTAACTGGTTTCTTCTTACCCCAGCAGATTCTTTCTGTTTAAACTCAGCAAGTGGTCCTCAGAGGACAGTAGCTCATGGTCTCTGCTCACCTAGGATGGGCTTGTCCTTTTTTCTTTTTTCCTCTGCATTCACAATTTTCTAATGTGTTAAAACATGAATTTTTATTTTATCCAGTTTTTTCATAGTTTTTTCCTGGTGAGAACAATGGTCATATAAAAGTTTATGAACTTTTATATCCTACTTAACCAGAAGTGAAACTCTGCAATAAAATTGTGAAAGAATTATGAGGTGGCATTTACATCATGGTACTTTAGAACATATTATAATTTCACATTTTGGTATTGGCATAACTGTAGACAAATGCAATTCAGTGAAGCAGAATATAGTCATAAAACAGATAAGGTTTTAGCTTAAAGATGGGCTTTCAAAAGGGTAATGTGTTATTCAGTATAAGGAAAGTAAAATATTTATTTGTAAAAAATAGAAGTTAGATCCTTTCCATATTTAATATTCCAAAAAGAGACTGCATATAGATTTAGGAATTAATTTGAAAAATGAAATTACAAAAGAAAAAAGAAGAATAGATTCTGTTTACAAGGCTAGTAAAATATTCTAACCATAAAATTATAGAAAAAAATAATAAAAACCTTAACAGGTAATTCACAAAGATAAAGAAATGACTTATAAATATGTAAAAATATTTACATCATTACTAATCAAGGATCATTCATATACCATTTTTTTAGTCTCCTCTGGAAAAAAAAACCTTAATATTTATAGCAGTTTGATATTATTGATGAATTCCAAAAAGAAAAATTGGATTATGTTTGTAAACTGATCTTTTCCTCTGGGCATATTTGATTATGTTGGATTCATAGGTTTACTTGATTAAGTAATTATGTAAACCTCTTGTGCCAGTAGGGCATTGAGTCCCCACCCACAAGGGTGGGGACTCACAGATAAAAGGCATGGCAAAGGACGGAGTTAAGGGTTTTTGATGTTGGAGTTTTGATGTTGGAGTTTAATGCTGAAGCCTTAAGCTGGAGCCCTGGGAAGAGAGGAACCCTAAGCCTGGAAAGAAGCAAGCCCTGGGGAGAGAAGAACCCAGGAAGTCTGAACCCTTGTAGATGTTGGCAGCCATTTTGCTCCAAATAGACTTTGGTGAAGGAACTAACTTATGCTTTATGACCTGGTATCTGTAAGCTCCTACCCCAAATAAATACCCTTTATAAAAACCAACCAATTTCTGGTATTTTGCATCAGCACCCCTTTGGTTGACTAATACAATATTCTAATAGGATTTTAAAAAACTTTTATTGGAACATACCATTCTTACTTGAACATACATAAACAATAAGTATATAATAAAAGTTGTGAAGTTATAAAACATCATACAGTGCTTCCATACATCACCCCACCTCCAACACCTTGCATTTTTGTGAAACATTTTTTACAAACCATGAAAGGGCATCGTCGAAATATTACTAATAACTATAGCCAATATCTTACATTTGGTGTATTTTACCCCCAGCCCACCTGTATTAACACTCTGTATTAGTATTATATATTTGTTAGTTCAAAATGTTCTCATGTTTGTTCTCTTAACCATAGTCTGTCTTCTACTCAGGATTCATGGTGTTATACAGTCCCATGATTTGCACAATTCATTCAAAGTGTACACTCAGGGAGCAAATGTGGCTCAAGCAGCTGAACGCCTCCTACCCATATGGGAGGTCTCAGGTTCAGTTCCTGGTGCCTCCTAAAAATACTAAAAGAACAAACAACAAGCAAACAAATGGAAAAAAAAAAAAAAGAAATTCAACTCAGGAGAGATGATGTGGCTCAGTGGTTGAGTGCTTCCCACATATGAAGTCCCAGGATTTAATCCCTCGGCCTGGTACCTCAAAAAAAAAAAAAAAAAAAGTGTACACTCAATGGCTCTCATTTTCATCACAGAGTTGTACTGTCATCACCTCAGTTAATGTTAGAACGTTTTCATTACTCTAAAAGGAAAAATTCCTTATCTCCTTATACCTCCATATTGTTATCCCTTAGAGTTGAGATATCTTTTTTGCCATTGCTGCAAAATATTACAATAGTCTGTTAACTATCATCCATGTTACATTAGTTGTAATTTTCCTATGTATCACCATATTCTTAACACTTTGTAAAAGAACATTCTTATATTTAGACTATTAACCACAATCATCCTCCACCACTGTGATCGCTATGTTATACGTTCCCTGGATTATTCTCTAGTTTCCTTTCAATTGACATTTATGTCCACAGACTACCCCTTTTAGCCACAATCTTGTTCATAAATCAGCTGTGTTAGTTATACTCACTATAATGAGTTACCATCAACTCTTCATTTCCATACATTTATTAATACAATAAACCTTGTTAAAAATTCTACATATGTTAAGCATCAGCTCTCATTCTCAATCCACATTCTGTTTCCTACTCACCTATACTCCAGAGTTTACCTCTGTGGGTTTACTCATCAGAAGTTTTTAAAGGATAATTTTAAAATCAATAAAAAATTGTCAAGGAGTTAATTGCCTCGAGCATGCTTAACATGAAATAGTTCAGAAACCTGCTTTTGGTTCTATTCACTCTATGAGCTAATTTTCTCTGTACCCATTTTGTGGCCCTAATTTGAATATGTTTCTTTGTGTATATTGATTTTCCCAGGACACATCAGCCCATAGGTCTGGATAGGGTACCTTTACTAATGAATTCTACTGGCTCTTGCCTGAGGCTTACAAAGAATGCCCAGCCCTTTCAGAAAAGCCTTACCTGGTTATTGCTGTCATGTTTTATTTTCGCTTAGGGGTTATTAACCTTTTTTGTTCCACAGACCCCTTTGCCAGTCAGGTAAAAACCAAGGACCCCTTACCAAGTCCACACTATACTGTGTATTATTTAATAAATATATCACACCCCCACCAACATGTCCCTACAAGAATAATGTTTGTTTGAATGTCAAGCTCATAGACCCTTTGGCAAGAACCCTTGCTTTAGCCATGTTCTTCCACCCTGTGCACCCTTTTGAATGTCTGAAGTTCATGAAACCTCCTGAGGATTGTGACTCAACTCCATCACTGCCACTGATATCTACCATGACAACATTGATGACCTGCCAAAAGATGGTCTCCCAAATCTTCATACCCTCAGAGAGTGCCCGAGCAACATTGAGTCCTCACCAAGCCAAAGCGATGCTGTGTTTTGGGCAAAAGTGAGGAACCTGCACCTCTCCTGACCCTATGTCACACTTTGTCATCTGGGTAAGGCTACTTATGTGCCTCTGCTTCCTTGTGGGAACAGCTTCTTTATCTCTTTCTATAGTCCTTTGGTCTTCTCCAAGGTTATAGGCCAGGAATCAAGACCCAGTTTCGCCTTTTCATTCTATCCCAAGAAAAGTCCATCTGAACATTTTCTTTCTCTACACACAAATGAATGCAGACAAATGGACCTAAACTGCCTGTTCCACCCCTTATCCGTCATGCCTAGAAATGAATAATATTTTAGGAGTTATCTGTGATACCCTCCAACACATACATAGGCTGAGATAGGAAGTATTGATGAAGTTTCCCTTCACTGATTTCAGGAAGGGAAGAATGGGGCTCCATTCTATTTTGTCTGTTTTTGAATTTTTCCTTCACAGGTATTGGAGTCTCTCTACTTCAACACTACTAATACTCATTTGACTGCAGCCAAACTGTTACGCTTGATGGGCCTTGTTTTCTATCTCCATCAGATAAGGAAATATTTTTACTGATATTCCTGGGACATGGGGGAGCATAACCGATTAAGTATTGTGGAACAAGTGGCAAAGAAACCCAAAAGAGATGAAATGAAAATCTAAAGACTCTAAACCAATGAATCAACTCAAGAGGGAGAAAAAAAAATCCTCCATAAGAAAGAGGATTGACCTTCTGAGCTTTTGCCCCATAGGGAATATTAGTTTTACCTTTCCTGCTGAAATGATGGTAACCAGGCTGGGAACTTTGGATAGATTATTTATTCAATGTGACAGCCCCTCCTCCTCTTTCTCTCTCCCCAACCCTTTACCCATGACCTTTCCAGGCTCTTCAAGTTTTTGAAAACAAAACCTCACCAGAAAATCAGAGTTAGGTGAATAGGCCTTGAACACCTGAGTTAACTTCATTTCTCTCAGGCTCCAAGAAAAGAAAAATTCCCAGATAATCTTTGCTGATGGAAATGCAGAGCAGCAACAGCAGTCCTTTAAAATGTTTAATTCTCTCAATGATGTTCAGAAAAAAACAAATTCTGTAGTTCCAACTGCCTGTGTGGTGAAAGGAACATGAATTCTTGAAAAAGGCCTGTTGATCACAGCTTTCTCTTGTTAAAAGAGAGATTGCTCAATGGGATGTGGAAGATCACAAATCTTCCGCTTTTGGAACCAAGAGATAGAGTTTTAATACCCTAACAAAAATAAAATCTCCTCCACCAGGGAGCTACTCAAACACTGCTTTGCTTGAATAATGTGCTGAGTTAAGTAGGGAGGCCTGTGAGGCCGTAATTACTCCAAGGAGACTGCAGGGAAAGGAAAGTACATTCCAGACACCTAATCATTTACAATTGAGTTTAATGAGGTAGTAATTTACAGCTTTGGGGGTGGAAGTATGGAAAGGTCTCTGCCAGGAACTGGGCAGACTCTTTAAAATCCTGGAGTTTAATGAAGGCATCGGAGGGTGGATTCATACAGCTGAACTTGGGTAATTCCATCTGCTCAGGGTTGGACAGGAAGTAAATGACAGGGCACTCGGGATCTACATCTGGAAACAACATGTTTCAAAGGTTTTATAAATCCTGCAGTAAAAGAAGAAGAAAAAACGAAGGCGAAAGGGCGTAATTATGGGGGATGGGGAAGCACAACAAAGAAGGGCCACTTTTCTTTGTGAGATGCATGCAGGTTCTTTTCAGTTTGAAGAAATAACATTTTCTAATGTCAAGGTCAGCTGCTGATAATAATTGACAAAACACACTTGTCAAGTCCAATATGAAAACACAGGTATGGAAGTTTCCTCTCTGTGCTGAGTCTGGGGTTATCTATAAGTCATTCAGGATTCACTCTCTTCTGGTCTTCAAGCAATCCTTCTGTTACCTTCTTTATTGTCATCATTTCTTGGTTCATATTGCACTGGGTTAATTTTACTCTCTGTTCATTACTACTTTTTATTTTTTTATTTTTTGTTTTTAAAGATTTATTTTATTTATTTCTTTTGCCTTTCCCCCATTATCTGCTCTCTGTGTCCATTCACTGCGTGTTCTTCTGCGTCGGCTTTCATTGTCAGGAGGCACCGGGAAACTGCATCTCTTTTTTGTTGCATCACCTTGCTGTGTCAGCTCTCCATGTCTGTGGTGCCACTCCTGGACAGGCTGCGTTTTTTTTTTTTTCTCACACAGGGTGGCTCTCCTTGTGGGACGCACTCCTTGCACGTGGAGCACCCCTCTGCGGGGGCGCCCCTGCATGGCATGACACTCCTTGTTTGGCAGAACTACACATGGGCCAGCTCACCACATGGGCCAGGAGGTCCTGGGTATTGAAGTCTGGACCCTCCATAGGGTAGGTGGACCCTCTATCAATTGAGCCATGTCTGCTTCCCATTGCTGCTTTTTAAATCCAGATAGTGCATGAGGGGAATTTGTCATAAAGAGATGGAAAAGATTCAAGGCACAGTTATGGGCTGGGTATGGGGCCTCCCATTATGTCATGCCTATGGAACATACACATATATCAGGATTCATTTTCTTCTCAGCCCAAATGTCCTTCACATTTCATTTTCTGTTGCTTTCAATCCATCCCTCCCAAGGGGAAACCTTATATCATGTTCCCCTATTTCAGGGGTTCTTAACCTTTTTTGTTCCTTGGACCCCTTTGCCAGTCAGGTGAAAACTAAGTCCACACTATACTGTGTGTTATTTAATAAATATATCACACCCGCACCAAGATGTCCCTACAAGAATAATGTTTTTTTTTTTTAATTTCAATTCTAGCTCACAGACCCCTTGTTAAGATCCCCTATAGACTATTTCTAAATCTTCAGAGACATTCTCCCATTTGCAACCCAGTTTCCTCAGTCTTTCCTTCTTCAGTGTCTGAAAATTAGGAAGGAAGTTGATAGAGGCAATGACGGTAGATCCACTAGAATAGAGAGGAGCCATTGTATATCTTATTATTCAAGAACATGACTGCAGGTTCAAATTGATCCCTTCTCCAGGTTTTTACAAAATATATCACAATACATCAGAGGGATATATTTACTCTGTGTCAATATATGTGAATGTGTATCAGGTAGGCCGATGGTGTTAGGCAGGGAAATCAGACTCATTTCCTGCAAACTACAATGCTTATAATCACTATCATATTCACAATCATAATCATTGATAACACTGCCTGAGTATTTCTTTGTGCTGGTTACTCTGTGCTAAGTGTTATACACGCATTATCTCATTTAATTCTTTCATTAACCCTATGAAATTGGTTCTACTTTTACCCTATTTTGAAAATGAGAAAGCTAAGGCTCATAGCTGGTTAGTGGGTAGGAGAATTCAAGCTCAGGTCTCTGTGATTCCAGAGCCTACCGTCTTAACTCCTATGATATATTACCTTGAATTTCATGTTTGTGTTTCAGATTGTAGGGAATAGCCAGGAGGCAGAGTGAGGGTTCTAATGGCATCTGGGAAATCCTTACATTCCCAAAAGAAGGGAAAAATTCTATCTTTAAATTATTTTTTAATGGTATTTGGACAACTGAATACAGAAAAAGTCCTGTAATATTTTGTTTTTGCCATAAACCTTAAAATCTGGCTCAGAGAAAAGGGGAAATTGGTTTTCAAATACTTCATTTTCCAGAGAGTGAAATGTTTTCCATATCTTAGTTTTGAACACATTCTTTTGTTGATTAAAACTCTTTAACACTTTTATTTTTTTAGTTTCTCAAAATCTACAATACAACTTTTGAAAAGTCAGGGCAAAATCTGTACACTGCAAAAATAATTATTCTTTGGAAAGTTATGTATGTCTGTCCACAATAAGAAACATGTGACAAGGTATTTAGTTATGGTTTCAATCCACATGAACTGGGAAGGATTTTCAAGTTAAATAAATCTTCATATGTGTGACAAAAAAACAAGTTCTGATATACTATCTGTAATGCCAGCCATGAAATCTGAGGCCAGAAGTGCTAATGAGGGTGGAAAAAATTGGAAAATTTTAATATTAAGCCCTTATTTCTCTCTTTCTGGTCTGCAGTGTTAACAACCTTATTATTGGGATATCCTTTGGTACTGCTAGTTTATTTCCAGATTTTAGAATATTATATTCTAATCTTAAAAACAACAAATCTCTTACTTGGAAAAAAGTATAGTTACTTTCAAATAAAACTGATTCTCTCTTTAGAACACCATAGAACTACTAAAATAAGAGTGCTCCCTTTCCCTTGACCAGTGAATACAAGTGTGTGTTGTGTAGTTGACACCAATTTTTAATTCCATGATGCCTGAAGTTTGGTACATATTTCCTCTCAAATACCTTTTGAGTCAAACCCAAATTAAAAATAAAAATTGAATCTATATATTGATTCTCCTCTTCATCCTCTAGACAAGGAAAGTTATATCTCATTTATCTAGCATGATTGGGCATTGAAATCTTCCATTAGATTGATATTTTCTAAGAAATGTTATCCCTTCAGATGCCAATTTGAAAACCTTCCAACTTGATTCTATGGATCTTTTTCTAAAATGTAGGTATTATCTGGCTGCCTTCTTAAAAAAGAGGGTGTTGAATAGTACTTAGTCTTATCTTGATGACCTCAGAGCATTGTTCTAAACAGTTATTGTTTTGTGCTCCACTGTATTCTGCTGTGGGACAATCACTGAAGCAACAGTGTTGCTGCTGAGGGGTGAAGGGCTGTCCTAAGGCTGAACTAAACTAGACTCCAGGGCTATTTGAGCTCTTGTGAAGGCATTTGGAAGTTGTGTGTGTGTGTGTGTGTGTGTGCGCATGGCCGTGCTCCTTCTAGTATCATCCTTCTAAGTGGTTGCTTTTAAGCTTCTTAAGTTGGAATACCCAACCCTAAAATGGTGGTTCTGAGAGAACCTGCTAAGCTCCTTGTGTGTAAACTTGGGCTTTGTGACATCTGTTTAGGTCATTTAGGGGCCTTGGTTGTTCCAATTCTGGTTCTGGATTTTGTAGCAGATATTTGAGACTGCCAGATTACTCACCTCTGAGTAAGCAAGCGATTTCTGTAATGTTATGCTTATTTTGCAAAATATTAAAAAGATTTCACAATCCTCCACCCCAAATCTTCCTTCTGTCACATACCCTACTTTACAAATGGCACCATCATCTATTCCAGTCAACCTTGCCAGAGGCTCATGTTGCGGCATGGAGCTTTGGGGCACGCTTTAGTTTCCTAGGCTGCTCAAAGCAGATACCGTGAAATGGGTTGGCTTAAACAATTGGAATTTATTAGTTTACAGTTTGAGGCAGAGAAAATGTCCAAATCAAGGCATCATCAAGGCCATGCTTTCTTCCTGAAGACTGACTGCCAGCAATCCTTGGCTCCTCTGCCACATGGCAAGGCACATGGCAGCATTTGCTGGTCTCGCCCTTCTCTTCTGGGTTTTGCTGCTGTCACCTTCTTGCTTCTCTAGTTTTCTCTTTCTCTGCATTCATTCCCTTTATAAAGGACTCCAGTAAGAGGATTAAGACCCATCCTGAATGAGGAAGGCCATACTTTAACTGAAAGAAGCCTCATCAAAAGATCCTACTTACAATGGGTTTATACCTACAGAAATGGATTAAGTTTAAGAACATGTGTTTTTTTTCTTCCTGGAGTACATACAGCTTTAAACCACCACAGGGCACCTTAATAAATTCAGACAGTTTGGAATCTCTGCCTCCTAACTTGATAATTGCAGGTATCTTGGGCATAGTAATTCCCTTCTCTCATCCCTTCATTTAACACATATTTACTGAGTACCTGTAATGTGCCAGGCAATGTTCTGCACCCTTGGGATAGAGCAAGTGGAGTAGATAGCCTAGTTGGGGGAGACAGACAATAAAAGGGCAAGTAAGTGTATGGTCTGTCAAATGGTGGTGGTGGTGGTGAAGGGGTGTGGAGGATAGTGTGAGTGTTGGAGATAGGTCAGGGACCTCTAAGAAAGCCGTGGTTGAGAGGAAAGTCCGAGTGGAATGCACTCACAAGAAAATGGGAAGAGTGGAACCGGAGAAGGCAAATTTTGATAGTAGTTTTATTGTGAAGGAAGGCAGCGATGTGTGAGGGTAGCTGGGAGGGAATGTGGGGCAAGTGAGCTTTTAAGATCTTATAGCATTTTGTATCCAATGTGAATGACTCAAAAGAGATCGGAAAATTGATGATGCAGGAGATAGAGGAGACAATTGCTGAAATAGTGTTTTTGAGTTGGTAACGGGGATGAGATCTACTCAAGTGGAGGACTAGGCCTCAGCTCTGAGACCAACAGTTCATCCATAGCAAAAGGAGGCATGGCAGAGAACAAGAGCACACATTCCAATACATTGTTAGATGTGGTGTTTGGAGCATGTCAAAACCTTTTTTAATTGCTTCTGTTTCTCAAGGGAAAAAGGAAGCAGAGTCATTATTTGAGAGAGAAAATGGAGAGGAGGTGTTGGAGGTTTAGAGAGAAAGAAAAGTTATGAAGTCGTCATCTTAGAGAGTAAAGTGAATGACGGATAATGCAGTAGAGTTGCCAAGTTGTCAGGGTGCATTTGAAATCAGTGCTCATCAGTGTAAAGCTAGGTCAGTCAGTTCCTTTTTACGGATCATACTTCCCCTATTTTTCTCCTTTTCTTTTGGATTGTGATAGTGTCTTTGCCATTGAGAAACACGAGTTATTTCTGCCTCCACCTCCCCTCCATATCTCCCCCTCACAATTTCTTCCCTCTGTCCTTCATCCTTAGGAAAGCAAGTTAGTGGCTTTCCTTTTTGAATTTCCAGAAAATCTCATATACACTCTTACTTTTATAGCACTTTTTAATAAACTTTCTTTACATTTCTGTAAATTTGTGCAAAGTTCTGCCTTCCTCCTCAGTCCCACTATGCATGCTTTTCTATTCCCAGTCCCCTGCTACAATGACTTCATATTATAGATTTTCAGTAAATGTTTACTGAATGGAAGAATGAAGGAAAAAATGCTCTTATTTACATATTTACAGTCCTTATAGATGTTCTTATTTCTGGTATTCAAATAATAAAAAAGCAAACTATCCATTGCTTTGTGTCTCTAAAGAAGGAGTAACAATGATTCTCTTAGGACTTATTTTGGAAATTCCGTTTATTTACTGAATATTTGTTATTTTTCTTCTGGTATTTCTAAATAATGAAGACTATTTCTTGGCACCACTTTAACAAGACAAAGTCAAAAAAGATTTATTTTCTAACAACTGTTTTCCTTCCAGATAATGGCAAATTACATAAAATATTTCTAGGTCAACCAAGGCAACTGAGAAATTTTGATTTTGACCATGGCTGAGGCAATTTTGCTGTGGAGATGGCTGGAGGCACACAGAGGTTCTTGAGGCCAGTTGGGGGGCTGTAATTGACTTCAGATGTGTTCTGAATAATACTGAAGGTGAATGCCCCAGAGGTAGATTACTGGAGAGCTCTATAGCTGTTTCTAATAAGATTTTCTTAAAAATTCCAGTATATTTTTTCTACAGAAATGCATATAATAATTCAAGCATGAACTAATGGAACTGAATAAGTACATTTGTTAATAATTCTCCGTTTCCCCTTAATTGTGAAGGAAATACATGGCCCTGGTAGAGAAAGTGAAAAAATACAGAAAACTATAAAGAACAAAATAAAGATAACAACTGAATATATCCAAACACATATTTAATTAGTTGGGCTCACACATGATAGATACAGTTTTGCATTAATTTTTATGGGATATTATTTCTGAAGTTTCTGCCTCCATCATTACAAATTTTTTCAAAAATATGAATTCATCAGACTTATAATATTCTATAACAGTGTTGTTTTTTGTGTTTGCTTTTTTACAGTTTTCCATATGCCCTTGGGTATTCCTAGAATAGGTTTCAGGGGCCACCAGAGGGTTCGGGAGCTGGGAGGGAGGTCCCTGAGCAGAGCTGGCTCCAGTTCCCTTTGCACTCATGAAACAGAGCAGTCTCACACTAACTGATTTATATACTGGGCTTCGGCACAAAATTATTTTTGAAGAAGGGTTTCCAAGCTTATCAAATTTTGAAATCATTTATAGGTGAGCTATAACTTATTAAACCATTTCCCATTTGTTGCATATCCACTTTTTCTATATTTTAAGTAATGTCATGGGCATTTTATATATACATTTTTATTTATAAAGTATAAAATAAAGATGTATATAATATAAGCTTTTATATTTACATGTGTACATTTGTGTATTTTTTCCCTGGGATTTAAATAGATGTACAATTACTGGGTCAAACTATAAATACTGTTAAGTTGTACTAGATAAATATTGGTTGGAGAATAGCCGTAACAGCTCGATGGCTATATCAATAGTCATAACAGCAGTGTATGAAAGAATCTGTCTCAGAACACTGAGATCAGCGGTGAAAATGATCTTTTCTCAATTGTTATTTTCAATTTACTAGTTGAAAAATAGCACATCACTGCTATTTTAATAGGCAGTTCTTTTACTATAGCAAGGCTAAACTTCCCCCCACATAGTTATTAGTGATATTTTTCATGCATGAATTTATCATTTGCTAATATTTCTTTCCAGTATTTCCATTGCAGCATTAGTGTTTTTCCACTGAGTTTTAAGATTTATAAGCGTGCTTTGTGCCAAGGAAAATCTCTATTTACTTAAATATTCACTTATTATTTCTGATAGTCCAATAGTTTCATTTGAAAAATTAGCACTTAATTCACAAGAACTTTTTGATTACGATGTTTATATTTTAATTTCTAATGGCTAATCTTCTTGTTATTGTATTTTGAGTAATCCATACCAGCCTCAATGTACTATTAATATATGGGAAATGCAATTGATTTTACATATTGAGTTTTGTTTTTTTTTAAATCTAACAACCTTCCAAAACTGGAGTGTTTGCTCTGGTAGTTTATCTGCAGGGTTTCTTGGAATTTCTAAATGGAAAAAAATATCATCAGGAAATAATTATTGTTTTGTTTCTTCCTCTTCAGTCTGGGTGTCACTTATCTTTTCCTCTTTCCTTACCCCTCTGGCCAGGGTTTTGGTGCTCTGTTGAATGGAGGTATTGATCGTGGGTATCCTTATCATGCTCCTGTCCTCGAAAGGAAAGCTCCAACCTCTTGGGGAGATTGTTGTAGGTTTCCAGAAGATTTTGTTTATCAGGTTAAGGAAGTTCACTTTTATTCTTATTTTGCTAGGAGTTCTTTAAAAATCACAAATTAATCTTGGATATTAAAAAATCCATTTCCTTCCTCCATTTAAATGCTCATTCCTTTCCTCTTTTATTCTGTTTAAAGCGTTTGAATAACACTAATTAGGTTTCTCAAATTAGCACATATTGGTCACAATGTATTATTTATTTATACATTGCTAGATTCAATTTGATCATATTTTATTTAGGTGCCTTTCCCATTTATGTTTTAAAATAAATCTGACTTATTCTCTTTTCTTTCAGTACTTAAGACTGCTTTTGTAATCAAGGTTATATTTGTATCATAAAATGAGTAGAGAAGAATTTCTTATTTTTCTGTTTTTCAGAAGGGAATTTTTGGTAGAATTAGTCTGCAAAACCAGCTGGGCCTGGCAGTGCATGTGTGTGTGTGTGTGCATGTGTGAATGTGTGTCTAACTTAATAATAATAACAAACTGTTTTCTGGTAAGTTGTCTCCAGGGATGGGTGAGTATAATTTCTCCTATGCCTGGATCACATGAAACCCCTCCCATCAGTAGTTAGAATCTCTTTGCCTTGAATCTGGGCTGGTGGGGAGATTTGCTTTGGACAACAGAATGCAGCTACAATCATGCTGTGTTCATACTGGGCCTAGGCCTTCAAAGGTTGGGCAGTTCCTGTTTTGCTTCTCTTGGGATACAGCCACCATGTAAAGAAACTCATTCTAGACTACTGAATGATGAGAGTCCACAAACTGAGAGAGAAGTCTGACCAGTACCCATTTGTGTTGAATAGTTTCATATGCCAACTTGGCTAGATTATAGTGCCCAGTTGTTTGGTTAAGCAAGCACTGGCCTGATTATTACTGTGAGGGAATTTCATAGATGGGTTTATATCTACAGCCAGTTGATTACATCTACAACTGATTGCATCTACAATCAACAAAAGAGATTCCCCTCAGCAATGAGGGGAGTTTCCTCATCCAATCAGTTAGAGTTCTTTTTTTTTTAATGTGGCAACATATATAAAACATGAACTTTCTTATCTCAACCACTCCCAAGCATAACATTCAGTCACATGAATTGCTTTCACAATGTTGCAGTAGCCTCACTGCCTTCCATTACTGAAATTTTCCAATTACCCAAACAAAAGCCCTCTACCTCTTATGTACTAACTCCCCATGCACCATGCTCCCTGCCAACCTATACTCTAATATCTGTCTGTCTGCAGTTTTATATTCTCTGATATTTTCTTTGTAGTTACCATGGGGCTTATTTGACCTTAGCATGAACATCCTCCTTTGCTTAGATACCAGTGTAATTTCAATGTATATACAACTATGTTCTTACATCCATCTGACCCCCCACCTTTATGTAGTTCTTGTCACAAATTACATGTTTATACATTGAGTCCAAAACCAGTGATTTATCATTACACTATATGCATTTGCCTTTTAGATCCTATGAGAAGTAAAAAGTGGAGTTACAACCCCCAAAATAGAACAGTACTGGCATTTCTATTTATCTATGTTGTTACCCTCACCAGAGATCTTTATTTCTCCATGTGGCTTTGATTTGTTATCTATTGTCTGTCCTTTTAACCTGCAGAAATTTTCTTAGCATCTCTTGTAGGCCTGGCCTAGTGGTGACAGATTCCCTTAGCTTTTGTTTATCTGGGAATGTCTTTATCTCTCCCTCATTTTGTTTTCAAAGATTTATTTTATTTATTTATCTCCCTTCCCCTTGTTGTTTGTGCTTAATGTCTGCTCTCTGCTCACCTTCTCTTTAGGAGGCACTGGGAAGAGGACCTGGGACCTCCCATGTGGGAGGGAGGCACCCAATCACTTGAGCCACCTCTGCTCCCCAGTTAGAGGTCTTAAAGCAAATAACTGAAGATTTCAGAAGTCAGAAAGAAGAATTTCTGTCTGTAGTTCAGCCAGCCAGTTTCTCCTGGGGAATTCAACTTCACCTTCACAGAAGTTTCCAATCTGTGTCCTGCCCAATGAAATTCAGACTTGCCAAACCCTGTGGTCACATGAGCTAGTTTCTCTAATAAAACTTTTAATATTAACTCATCTATCATTTGTCTGTCTGTCTATCTATCTATCTATCCATCCATCCATCCATCCATCCATCCATCCACCTAAGTATCTATCCATCATCTCCTCTCGGTCCTAATGAGGCAGGCTAGATAAGGAATCAATAGATGGATCTGGAACCTGGAAAAAAGTCCATGTGGACATCAATAACCCCCAAGATGGCTGCTGGAAGACCCTCACGAGATTCTGCCATTCAGAATGAGATTTCCTCTAGAAGTCAGGAGAAACCCTGGATATTCTTCAGGGGCTTTATCACTTTATCATTGGGCCCTCTGGGGGATTGATGGGTGGGATAACCAATCAAAACAGCAAACAGCTGGGACTTCTCCCATTCATTAGCAAAGGGGTGGAATAATTAATGGTTTAAAAAGTAAGGGTAAAAGCAAAACCCCTCTATTCTGGTCTTCTTCGCCCCCTCCTGGATCAATACACAAGTAAACCTGGGGATTTATAATCTGTAATGGGAAAATGTATTCTATTAGTCAGCTCTCTTTATCACTCTTCAGCCCCTTCCTCCCTACCTAGGACCTATGATCTGTTATTTGCTCCCATTTCTCTTCCCACCATTCCTTAATAAATTACTGGCCTAACTAACCTGACATGCTTTTGAAATTCATTTCTACAGCATAGTCAAGAACCTAGACAAACGCCAGTTACACTAATACATCATCTAACCCAGCCACCCCAGCAAAGGCATCGTACATGTGACCAAAGCCATTTTGGAACCTTCAGCCCAGTCAAGCTGCTCTAGCCAACACAATGTGTTGTAGAAATAAGCTGTCTTTTCTGAGTCCTACCAGAATTTCAGAATCAGGATAAGTGATAAGTGATTTTTGTACTAAATTCTAATGTATATGTGGGTCTGTTTTTATCCCTTTTATTAACTGTGATTGATATAATCTGTTTTTTTTGTCTGTATTTTGCACTGTTCTTACATTGTTTCAGTACATATTTTAATCTGGTAATGCAATTGCCCTTCGTATGCTTGTTTTCCAAAATATTGTAGTTATTTATATCTGTTTATTCTTTCAGAGGAACATAGGAATATTTTTTGTCAATATCCTTAACTCTAGAATTTTGAATAGAATTGCATTTAAATTTATGAGTTATTTTGGGAAGAATATTTACAAGATTATCTTTACAACCGGAATCATGCTCCGTCTTTTCCTGTCTTCAAATCTTTTACATTCCTTAGTAAGTTTTAGAGGCATCACAATCATTCATTTACTCATTATTTATTCAGAGGGCACATTTCTTGTTAAGCTCAAATTTGAAGCCCATAGTTAGCAAGTATACAGTATTGTATGGAGTGTGCTTTGTATATGAATCTGGAAATATTTTATTTTCTACCTTTATTTCTTTGCCACACACATTTTGAACATTTATTTTCACTTTATTGTGATTCTGATGTTCCAGGGCCAACTGGACTCACACTGTGGGTAGAAATGGCCTTTTTGCCCCTCTGTCCCTGGGTTCCAGGCTGCACACTGCCTGAGAAGGGTGTGACCTTGGGAAAGCAGCTCTAGGCAGCGGAGGCCCTGAAGGAGCTTCAGCTGGAGGCTCACTGTGCAGCACCTTTCTTGCAGCTGGGCAGTGGGTACTTCCTTGTAGGGCACTTGGGCAGAGAGGCGCCTCTGCTCATCACAGCCTGGTTCTGAGAAATTTGGGCCAGTCACATCCTTAGCCCTGTCAAATGGGGGTAGATGAGGTGGTTCTCTATATCTGCTGCTTCTCACGGTTCTAACACTCTGTTTTTCTCCACCACAGCTTTTCCTCTTTTCCCCGATGGGTGTTTATTTAACTTGCTTTCAAGTCACTGGAGAAGCTTGACTTACAGCTTTGATGTAAAGAGTGACTGCAGGACCCTCAGCATGTAGCTGTTCACACATCAGCCACAGCAAGGCACAGCTCTGACAGCACAAGAGGTCTCCTTCCTAGCCCTGGAAGGAGATCGGCAATTAAATTGCACTCATGCCTTTAGGTTTAATTGAAACCTCTTGATATACCTCTGCCATTGTTTCATCTTTCCACAGTGTTTTTGTGGCTCACAGATTTGTATGCAGTTCCAACCCCCAGGCTTTCTGCAAGTAAATAGACCTAAAATTTCATTAACTCAGAGTCATTGCTGTTTCCATTTCTCCAGTCATGGGATGATGTCTTTGCTGCTTTCAATGGACACTTTTGTCTTTGAAGCAAATTAATGAGATTCAGCTGGTATGATCGTTAAAAAAGAGTCCAAAAACAAAATGAAACATTTCCTCCGCTTTTTACAGTACCTATTTCTCTAATCATCTCGAGTACATTCTTAGGACCATTTGTCTAGTGAAAGGAAAACACTTTTAGCAATGGATAGGAGGGCAGCAGAACCACAAATACAGTTTTTATTTATTTAAAGAAATCATGTACTTAAAAACAAAGTGACACCCATCGAATTTCCAAAGACATTTAAAAATCTATTTGCAACAGATACTCTCAGCAACTAATTTAAAACAATAATCTGTGATCAAGATGTTTTAAACACTCATAGGTAATGGCAACTGTTTTTTTTTTAAACAATGCCTACTTAGTGCTACCAAATTTGCTTTTTTAAAAATTTTTTATTTTTTTTTTAAAAGATCCTCAGATTATACAAATGTCACATAAAAAATATAGGGGGTTCCCATATGCTGTGCACCCCACACCTCCCACATTTTCCCACATTAACAACATAATTCATTAGTGAGGTACATTCATTGCAATTGATGAACACATTTTGGACCATTGCCACTAAGTGTAGATTAAAGTTTACGTTATGTGTGTGTGTTTTTAATGATATGCCCTTTCCCTAGTATTCCATTAGGATATTAATGGCATATTAAATGAAATAAATAAATCTCTTAAACCCCAATGAAGCTAACTAAATAAAGACCCTAAAAGCTATGGATGATAGGAGACCAGTCCAGACAGTAGGAAGAAACTTCACCAACTATAGTGCAGTAGAGGCTGGGCTAACACTAGAAAATCACGGCCTAGACATGCTCTCTTTCTAAGACGTAGAGCATGGAAGACTGGAGAAAAAGTAGAATGAGATTTTGACTCGCCTCCTTTATGTGGCCTTAACCCTGAAAGACAGAAGGCTCATTGGCCAGACAATGGTCAGTCCCTCCTCCTCACTTCAAGTATATGGATTTTTTGGTAAGGGTGCCAAATATCCTTCCCTTTCTCTCAAACTCCCAGCCCCCATCAGGCATTAAATGTCAGGGAAGAAAAGAATGTGGAAAGGGCAGGGAATTCTTTCACAATAGCATTCCTGAGTAAAATAGAACTTTAGACTGTACTCAACTTTGTATTATAGCTGGATAGAGACCTGGAGCCACACTAGAAGGTTTTAAACATCAGTGTGTCTGAGATGGAGATTCAGCCAGGATGCAAATGAATGGAAGAAGTGGAAAGATAATCTCCTTATTCTGGCTATAGGCAAAAGTAAGGTCTGAATAAATGTCTCCTTATTTAAGCATGAGAATCAAGACAGAACAACCTGAGGCCTATGAGATTCTGCACCATTAAACAGGAAAACAAATCTATAAAGACTTAGAGAACAAAGCACAGTTTTAGGAAACATTTGCTTGTTATGCTAATTAAGATGCACCAATACTTTATTTATTTAATTTTTTTGAAATATGGGAGGCTGGGAATTGAACCTGGGACCTTGTAAGTAAGAAGCCGGTACTCAACCACTGAGATAGATTGGCTTTCCTGCGTTGGTTTTTCATTTGTTTTGCTTGTTGTTTGTTTTTGTTTTTTCAGGAGGCCCCGGGAACAGAACCTGGGATCTCCCATGGAGGAGTCAGGCACTCAACTGCTTGAGCCACATCTGCTCCCTATGTTATTTTTAAAGAAATAAGAGAAGGAGTCATAAGGAAAGAACAAGGTGAGATAAGGAGCATTACATTAACTTCGTGTATGAGCTGAAGAAGGAGATAGAAAATTTAAGAAAAGATGATATGGTGGACAGAATAATGGCTCTACCCAAAGATGTCCATGTCCTTACCTGTGAATGTTACCTTAAGTGGCAAAAAGGACTTTACAGATGTGATTAGGTTAAAGATGTTGATATGGGAAGTTTATTTTAGATGATCTGGGTGGGCCCAATGTAACCACATTGATCCTTATAAGAAGGAGGCAGGAATTTCAGAGTCAGAGAAGATGTGATGACAGAGATGTGAGTTCACAAGCCAAGGAATGTTGGCAGACTCTAGAAGTTAGAAATGGGTTCTCCCCGAGAGCCTCTAGAAGGCACTCAGCCCTGCTGACTCATTTGAGATTTCTGACCTCCAGAATTATGAGATAATATATTTCTGGTTTTTTCCAGCCACTAAGTTTGTGGTAAATTGACACAACAGCAATGGCAAACTACTACAGATGAAAAAAAGAGAATGTTCTATAGACGTTTAACTAGTTTAGATGCAGCAAAGAACAGAAGCGAAGCTGCAAAAAAAGCTAGTTGTAAAATAAAATTCTCTGAGAGTAGAGGCAAGAAAAATGGGTCAGAAATTTTGAGACAAGAGTAGATATAGGAATAGCAAAAGAATTGGCTAGTAAATATTAGTGATTTTTTAAAAAGTCACAACAAATGAAACAGAGGAACTAGATATAAAATCAAGAAAAAACTTCTGGAGTATTTCAGTGAATTGGTGCTGAATAAAAAACGACCGTAAAATCTCAGTGGCATACAATAAGTATTTCTTTAGTTTACTTGTCTGGGGTTTGTCTGGAGATTTGCAGAACTGGGCTTGGATTGTTTCTATATCAGTATGCTGCCTGGAGGTGTTGGCTGATCTCAGCTGAGCTTGGCTGGGGCAACTTAACTCTGCCCCACTGTTTCTCATGCTATTCTGGGACACCTGGGATAGCCGGGGTATGCTCTTACATTCATGTTCTGGATGTGTAATGCTATAGCAGAGAGGCACAAGAAGGGAATCACAATTACACAAGTACCTCTCAAGCCCTTGGTCATGTCACATCCCCTAACAATCAATGACCAAAGCAAGTCACAAGGCTGAACTCAGTTAAGAGGTGGGAACTTATACGTCATCTCTTTTTCTGGAGAAACTGCAAAGTCACATGCCAAAGGACATGGTTCAAAGAAATGAATTGAGTTTATTAATGTAATCTGCCAAAGTTTTTTTTCTTTTAATTACAGTCTGACAGTTGAAAGGTATTACCATGTTACAGGCAAATTTACAGTAGAGGAGATTCATAGCTAGACATGTTGAGGGTGTTTAAAAAATTCAAGGCTAAATAAATAAATTTACAAACATGACATAAAGTAGAATTTTTAAAAAGATGACACTTGGGGGAAAATTTTATATCATATATTTAATTATATATATATACACACAGATACCCACACATTTACATAAATACACACTGTTTTAGTTTGTCAAAGGCTGCCAATACAAAAATACCATAAATGGATTATGAAGGGAATTTATTTGGGGTAAAAGCTAACATTTCCAAGGCTACAAAAATGTCCAAATCAAGGGATCATCAGACATGTTTTCTCACTAAAAGTTGGCTGCTAGCAGATCCTGGAGTCCTGCCATGTGGCAAGGCAAGATGGCAGGTCTGCTGGTCTCTCTTTAGTTTCTCCTTGAGCTCAGCTGTGGGTGATCAGGCTTCTCCCCCTGGGCTTCATCTCCTGGATCCTCTTGGAGATTCTCTGTCTTTCTACAGTTGTAGATGAACCAGGAGTCCTCTCTCTCACATGACTGGGTCAAAATGGCAGAGCCCCCTTTTTCTGTGTTTCTTCTTTCTTTCTGTGTGTTTTCTGTTTGTATAAGACCCAGCAAGTGGGCAGAGAAAAATGTGGTCTAAGCAAAGAGTTCATTAATCAAATCTAATGCAATCAAAGGGCCCCACACTTGCAGGAATGGATTAGTTCAAGAACATAATCTTTCTGGGATTTGAAAGTATCAAACCATCACACATACATACATTTTTGTCCTGGCCTTTCTAGACCATGACTACAAAGTAATGTTATATTTCCTTTGAATTGCAAAGTCAAAAAATATTGATCCCCAGTCTCGCAGAAAAGTCCAGTGTTTACCAAGTTGTCCTCCCTGTTACAACATGGGAAATTTTAGATTATGAATATATGCGAAAAATTCATTTTGATTTTCAGTCAACCTCAGTTCATATCTCCAGAACACTACCATAATATTTGCCTAGGTTTTTCCCGTGGAATTGCTCCTTTCAGCTCACATTTGCTATCTCAAGATGCTGCTTTCTTCAGGATGATGCTGCCTTCTCCATAGCACCATGCATCAGCACAGAACCTAGCCTCAATTCCTAGTCATAGCAATGACTAAATTATAATGTTAAAATGCTGTATTGAAAACTTGGGGATAAAATACTTACAAAGGAGGGAAACTTAAAGGTAGACCCTATATGGGGCTGCTGTCATCCTATATAAACCTTCATGTTGCAAGGACTGGCTTATTCTCTCAACTAGGAGTTTCCTTCCATTGTGGATCCCTTCCAATTCTGAAATGGAAGCTATTTCTTCATTATCTCAGTCCAAAACCCACCATATAGCTTCTTCTTTCCAAACCTAGGATTAATTTTTTTATCAGGATAATTGGTTATGAGTACAATGAGAGAAACCTCATCTATACTTCTCAAAGATATCAGAACAAAATATTTAATATTAGCACATTTCCCAAAGTCTGAATTATTTAGCTAGGGTTTCAATATGTTGAACTTCAGTTATCCTGTTTTTGTGCTTTAAGCATCTTTCCATCCATGGGGCAAAAGGCAATGCTTCCACACCTTGGAGAAGGTTATCTCCTGTGGACATCTGGCTATTTGAGAACACAGACATATATCCTCAACAACAGAAACATGATTTTCCCATAGTTGGCTGTCTGTTTCATATTTTAAAAGGAAATTCCTAAGGAAAATAAAATCCACAGAGGCAGCCTTTCCAAAAATCAAATCTTTTCTATTTTTATGCTGAGTACTCTCTTTATAGACACATTATCTGACACCCTTCTATTTTAGAACTTTAGTTTTGTATGAACTAAATGTCCATTGAACTGATCTCAAAAAAAGTCTGACCCAAAAATATACCCAAGAATTCACCTCTTGAAGCACACAGAATTAGACAAATTTCTAAACTTCAGTTTTCCCAAGGTTTAAAATTCTAGGGCCAATATGTAGGGCTCCAACTTGAAGTGCTATGCTCCTTCCCTCCCTGAGCCTTTGTTACAAGAAGAAAGAGCTTTACCTAAGAGGCAGTACTAGATAAATTTCCATCCCTCTCCCTCAATCATAGCAAAGCATAGAAATGGTAACCTGACATGCAATATACAATGTATGGTAAATTATTTAGATAATGTATAGTCTCAAAGAATAAACATAAATTTGCTCTGGTTATCTCAGTTTGACATTCTAATTCAAGTACCTCTATATTGTTTGATTTTTATTAAGTAATATGCATGTATACATCTATGATAAAATTTAAAAGATTTATATTACAACCACAAAAAGAAAATGCCTTTAAATAAATTATTGAATATCCATATAGTGGATTACTATAACATTAAAATAATGTTATAAAGGAATATTTAATAACCTAAGAAAATGTTCAAAAATATGTGTATTTTATACATTTTACTTACATTATTCTTTGCATTCATATATTTTACACAAATTCATTCAGTATATAAATTTGCATTTTTACATACCATTATAACTATCATTTTCCATGATATTAGAAATTTAATTTAAACATAGCTTAATGACTATATATTATACTGAATGGCTGCACTAACATTATCTTAGTTAAACTGTTGTTTGAAATTTTATTATTTTGCCCTAACATAAGTAAAGATGCTATAACCAAGTCTGTATTGAAAAGATTCTACTGTAATTTGAATGACTTTTGTTAGGAGAGAATCCGAGATCTAGAATTATTGGTGAATTAGTATTTGTTTTTAAATTGAAAGTAACTATAAAGTTATTTTGCATAAACAACTATAGTACTTTTTACCACTACCACCAATGTGTTAGAGTACTAGACAGTTGCCTGCAATGGACTTCTCATGTTTGTATTCCTTTAATAACATAAAGGGTGAAAAAGTATGTATTGTTGTATTCATTTCCTTAATAAATAGGAAGGTTGAACATTTACAGAATTTTTAAAATTTTATATGTGTGTATGTGTGTGTGTGTACATTTCTTTTTATTTTATTTTTAAAATTCATTTTTTAAAAATATTACATTTGAAAAATATGAGGTCCCCATTCACCCCCACTGCTCCCACCCCACCACTCCCCTCACAGCAACACTCTCCCCCATCATCATGACACATCCATTGCATTTGGTGAGTACATCTCTGGGTGTCACTGCACCTCATGGTCAATGGTCAACATCATAGCCCATTCTCTCCCATGTTCCATCCAGTGGGCCATGGGAGGATCTACAATGTCCGGTAATTGTCCCTGCAGCACCACCCAGAACAACACCAAGTCCCGAAAATGCCTCTACATCTCATCTCTTCCTCCCATTCCCTGCACCCAGCAGCCACCATGGCCACTTTTTCCACACCAATGCCACATTTTCTCGATTACTAACCACAATAGTTCATGAATAGAATATCAGTAAGTCAACTCTAATCCTTACTGTATTCCTCCTTCCTGTGGACCTTGGATTGGTTGTGTCCATTCCACATCTATGTCAAGAGGGGGCTTAGATTCCACATGGATATTGGATGCAATCCTCCTGCTTTCAGTTGTAGGCACTCTTGGCTCCATGGTGTGGTGGTTGACATTCTTCAACTCCATGTTAGCTGAGTGGGGTAAGTCCAATAAATCAGAGTGTAGGAGCTGAAGTCTGTTGAGGCTCAGGGCCTGGCTATCATATGGTCAGTCCAGAGATTCAGATCCCCTAGATATATCTTAAACCCCAGCACCAACTACAATTCCAGTAAAGTAACGGAAAGTCTCATGAAAAGAGATCACATCTGAGTCCAGCTCCATCACACAGAAACACCAGCTCCAAAGAAGGGCCAACTGACATGGCAGTGAACTCCATCTGCCATGACCATAAAACCTGTGGGTCTCTGTAGCCCTCAAAAGAACCAATACCTGGGGTTGTATCTACTTTATCTGTCTCTGAGACTCTGCTCAGGTGTGCATAAGGGCAATCCTTCTGACAACCTCCAGACTCTTTTTTAGAGACTCATAGCCATATAATCTCATTGGTCCTTTCCATTTCCCCCTTAATTTAGGTCAAAAAGCATTTTTAAACTCCTGTTATTATATGCAGACAGGGATATTCTGCTGGTCCGTGTTGAACCTTTAATTCAAGGTCATTTTCTAGTTACGTCATCAGCTGGTACTTGGTAGTGATCCCTCGGCGCCAGGGAGGCTCATCCCCGGGTGTCATGTCCCACGCTGGGTGGAAGGCAGTGCATTTACATGCTGAGTTTGGCTTCGAGACTGGCCACATTTGAGTAACATGGAGGCTGTCAGGAGGGAACTCTTAGGCACAGTGCTGCTCTAGGCCTTGTTCTTACTTCAGGTGTATAGGCTCACAAGCATAGTCATTAGTATCAGGGGCTCACTGTTGGACCCTCATTCCTTCCTGGTCCTTGCCGTAGCACCCAGGGGACTGCCGCTGCTCCCCTAGAGACCACGACAGAGCTCCCCTGGCCAGAAACCCAGCACCCCCCCAGCTGTTGTTTTTAATTGTTTCCACTATGAGTATATCCAAACATTTCTATACACTGTGGACACATGCCCTGTATAACTCCCTGTCAACCATATGTCCCCTGTCAATAACATCCCATGCCAGTATTCCTCTGCTGCCATTGTTGAACCACTCTGTGATCCAAAACTTCCTGAAAAGTGAAGCCCAATATAATGCCAGGTTCCCTTAACAGTAAAATGGAATATAGTGATGAGTTTAAAGGTTACATATAGAATACATATTGATTTGGAAAAATTCTACATCCTATCTTTTTCTGATCTTTTTTCCTAATTATTAAGCTTCTCTTCACAAGAGCTATAGATCACAGTGATTCATATATACAATATACAGTACTTCCACATATCCAATATAAAACCTTTTCCCTTCCACAGTGATAATCTTTTAACATAATCATACCATATTTACTGAAACTGATATACAGATATTGAGACAATAGCTTTCAAACAAGGTAACATTTGTGTTTACATTGTGGTTTATACTTTAGGCTATACAATTTTCTAAATTTTTAGTTATCCTATGTTTTACATTGTGATTTACATTATTAGTCTGTTGGCCCCTATATGTTTTTGGTGTAATATTATATGTTTTATACCCATCCTTGTGTACTCTTGTGAAACACTTCTATTGCCCTCACAGTTATGTTGGTTCCATATATTCAATATCTATTTCCCCCTCCCCTTGGGGCCCACAGTGACAGTCAATCTTCATTTCTTGAGGAGCCATGTTCAGAGATACAACAGTGTTGATGGCTTGACTTGCTCAACTGTTCTAATGCCCTGGGAGTCACCATTTTTCTTGAGAGATACAGTTCCCTCTATTTGATGGCATTAGTCCTCCCCAGGATGTGGGTGTACCTTCACTCTCATTATATGGGTCTCTACCCAATGGTATAACCCACTCTGGCAAAATGAGCATTCACATATTCCCTAGGAGTCTGTCCTACATCAGATTATCCCCTTTAAGTATCTTAAACAGGTAACTTTCCTAATTATATTTTGAAAAGGTTTTCTCAGCATTATACTCTCAACCAAATACCTGACAATCTCCTATGTTTGTATGTTGCCCCACCCTCCCCCCAATTTCTTGGGCAATATTACCCATCCGCCCATCCCTAGTCCCCCTCAAGCCTGCAAAGCCCCACACAAAGGTAACCCTATGCCCCCATTTTATCCCTTCCTTGTACATATACTTACCTTCAGCTTATCATAGATTTCACCCATGTAGATGTCAGCTTACATCCTTCCTCTACCCCCTGATTTCCTGTAAGCCTATCTTTCAGTCACTAGCTCTCTGAGGCAGCTTGGTTTACTTATTTCATATCATTGAGGTCATGTAGTATTTGTCCTTCAATGCCTGGGTTGCTTCACTCAACATAAGGTTCTCAAGATTCATCCATGTTATCACGTGTGTTTGTAGTGTATTTGTTCTTAAAGCTGAGTAGTATTCCATTGTATGTATATACCACATTTTATTGATCCACTCATCTGTTGATGGGCATTTAGGTTGATTCCAACTTTTGGCGATAGTGAACAATGCTGCTATGAACATTGGTGTGCATATATCGGTTTGTGTCCTTGTTTTCAGTTCTGCTGGGTGTATACCCAGCAGTGGAATTGCTGGGTCATATGGCAAATCTATGGTTAGTTTTTTGAGAAACCTCCAAACTGTCCTCCAGAATGGTTGGATCCTTGTGCATTCCCCCCAGCAGTGGATGAGTGTTCCCATTTCTTCACATCCTCTCCAGCATTTGTATTCTTCTGTTTTTTTCATAGCTGCCAATCTTATGGGAGTAAGATGGTATCTCATTGTAGTTTTGATTTGCATTTCCCTGATAGCTAGGGATTTGGAGCATTTTTTCATGTGCTTTTTAGCCATTTGTATTTCTTCTTTGGAGAAGTGTCTGTTTAAATCTTTTTCCCATTTTTTAAATGGGTTGTTTATCTTTTCATTTTCAAGATATAGGAGTTCTTTATATATGCAAGTTATAAGTCTCTTATCGGATATATGGTTGCCAAATATTTTCTCCCATTGTGTAGGCTCCCTTTTTACTTTCTTCACAAACTCCTTTGAGGTGCAGAAGGCTTTAATTTTGAGGAAGTCCCATTTATCTATTTGTTCTTTTGCTGCTTGTGCTTTTGGTATGATGTTCATGAAGCCATTTCCTATTACAAGGTCTTGTAGATGTTTCCCTACACTGCTTTCCAAAGTCTTTATGGTCTTGGCTCTTTTATTTAGGTCTTTGTTCCATCTTGAGTTGATCATTCTTCTACATATGGCTATCCAGTTCTCCAGGCACCATTTGTTGAATAGGCCATTCTCTCCCAGTTGAGAGGGTTTGGTGGCTTTATCAAATATTATATGGCTATATATATGAGGTTCTATATCAGAACTTTCAGTTCGATTCCATTGGTCTGTGTGTCTCTCCTTATGCCAATACCATGCTGTTTTCACTACTGTAGCTTTGTAGTATGTTTTGAAGTCAGGTAGTGTGATTCCTCCAATTTCGTTTTTCTTTTTCAATATGTCTTTGGCTATTCGGGGCCTCTTTCCTTTCCAAATAAATTTCATAGTTAGTTTTTCTAGTTCCTTAAAGAAGGCTGTGTTGATTTTTATTGGGATTGCATTGAATGTGTAGATCAGTTTTGGTAGGATAGACATCTTAATAATATTTAGTCTTCCTATCCATGAACAGGGAATATTCTTCCACTTAATTAGGTCTTCTTTGATTTCCTTGAACAGTCTTGTGTTGTTCTCGGTGTGTAAGTTTTTTACATCTTTAGTTAAATTTATTCCTAAATATTTGATTTTTTAATTTACTATTGTAAATGGTATTTGTTTCTTGATTTCCTCCTGATCTTGCTCATTATTGGTGTACAGAAGTGCTACTGATTTTTGCTCACTGATCTTATAACCTGTGACTTTACTAAACTCATTTATGAGTTCTAGAAGCTTTGTTGTAGACCTATATATTTCTTTTTGTTGCATTCCCTGATCATGAATTTCCATTTGCTTTGCTACTGAACTGGTATTAGGGAAGATTTTAATAGTCAGATTTTCTATCCTGATATGGGGAAAACAGTTTTGTGACAGTTGAATGATAGGTCATATCCCTAAATTAAACCATGAAGTCTGAGCATCTTCAGTATATTTGAAGGCCTATTTTTATTACTTAAACATTAAGTAATATTAATACAAATATTAATATTTATAGTAAAAGTTATTAATGATGGGCACTATTGTTTTTTCCTAAGCATAAGTATTTTAAGTATTAAGTGAAATATATATATATATATTTAGGATAAGAGCCATTGGGTAAGTACTATATTTTATTTTGTTAATAATAGAAAGGAAAAAGGATAGAAAGAGGAGGCAGGCCTGAATTTAAATACAAGTACGTATGGCTCCAAAATTTGGTCTCTCCTTCACTATGGCACATCTGTAAGGCTTTTTCAAAGGCATTAAGCTATTTGCTGAGCTGTCAGCATTCTGTAAATTTTAGATAGTTTTATTTTAAATACAATACTTCTTCTTAAGAATGGAAGTATGGGAAACGGACTTTGGCCCAGTGGTTAGGGCGTCCGTCTACCATATGGGAGGTCCGCGGTTCAAACCCCGGGCCTCCTTGACCCGTGTGGAACTGGCCATGTGCAGTGCTGATGCACGCAAGGAGTGCAGTGCCACGCAAGGGTGTCCCCCGCGTGGGGGAGCCCCACGCGCAAGGAGTGCGCCCGTGAGGAAAGCCGCCCAGCGTGAAATGAAGTGCGCCCGTGAGGAAAGCCGCCCAGCGTGAAATGAAAGAGCAGCCTGCCGAGGAATGGCGCCGCCCACACTTCCCCTGCCGCTGACGACAACAGAAGCGGACAAAGAAACAAAGAAACAAGACGCAGCAAATAGACACCAAGAACAGACAACCAGGGGAGGGGGGGAAATTAAATAAATAAATGAATCTTTAAAAAAAAAAAAAAAAAAAAAGAATGGAAATATGATCTTAAAATTAATTGCTATCCAATGAAAACTAATAATTTTTGCTGGGTCAATAATAAAATTATTATAGTGACAGTAATAGAAAAAATTGGAAGCTATTTCGCATTTTAAAAACTGTTTTCACATACCCATATTTGCAATATATTTAAAAATTGAAATGGCGTTTATAAAACAAACTGTGTCTCTGGTCCTAATTCTGTTATAAAATATGTATATGTTCAAAATATATGTGAATATATGCATAGTCATATTTTCCAAAATGCACAACATGGTAGAATTATTTTTAGTTTTTTTAAAGTTTCTCTTTATTTAAAAAGTATATTATACTTTCTATAATCATTGCAATTAATTATGTTTGTATTTTAAAAATCTAAAAGTATTAAAGGCAAACGTCAGGCTTAAATTTTTTAAAAATGTTCAATGCATTTAATATATTCAAAACTTACGCATTTTATAAGAAACACATAAGATGCCAGAGTGCTGAATGGACAAAAGTTATGACATTTGATCCTCATAAAAATCTAAAGCAGGTCAGACAGATACTCTTCTACAGATAAAGAAACTGCAATTTGGAGAAGTTTGAGTGATATCCCAAAGTCAAGCAATTGGTAATATACAAAGCCAGAACCAGAATTAAAATTATCTGAATATGAATAGGCAGCTGTAGACTACTAAATCAATTAATATTCCACACTAAAGGACAAACATAGCCAAATAAAGCAGCTGCAGTCCCCTGCAACCAGAAAAATGACGAGAAACTGCTCTGGAGAAAATGAGGTTAGAACCTGGAAAATCAAGTGGTGATAGGAACCCCCCAGGTTGCTATCTGCAGATGGGTGTGCTCTTGTTCCTTGGAGCCAGTAGTGTGAGGACACCCTGAAAATCTAGGGAGGGGTACCCATGGAAAGAACAATTCTAGCTGACCTTTGGGCTGGGCGTGCTCCAGATGACCCCAATAGACACCAGCAACAACTGTGCTAGTGTGTCAGCCTCAGAGCCAGACTTTCTCCTGACTCACATAAACACAGCCCAGAGGAGCAGCTACAGAGCCAAGTCTCCATTCCCTACTCAAGAATTCCTGTTGAAATGGCTAGTTCTTTCAAATCCAGTGGCTTAAAATGGCTTACCTGGTTTTACAGATTTTCTATTACTCTCCTACATCTAGGTAGCAGCTTTCCCAAAGAAGCAGTCATCCCAGAGCACTTGCTAAGAAGTTCTATCCTAGAGAGAGGGGCACTAGAATAGATTAGGTTAGTCCCTTGGGTGTCAAGGTTTTTCTATTGTGCTGGACAATCAATCACTTGGCGCTAGGTCCATGCTGCATCAATATCTGGAGAACTTCCCAATGAAGCAGTAGACCCAAATACTCAAAGTGATCTAGGCTTAGATATACCAGCTTGTGATTCAGGAGGTGAACCAGGGCAGTCTGAAATGCATAGCCAGTGTTGGGAGTGGACATGTGAAATTTTGGATTCTGGCACTGAGAAGGTGAGCAACCTAGGACATTTTGGTGGAGATTTTAAGATGGTTACAGTCAGAGTTGGAGTGACAAATCAGAAGAGGAAGATGGGAGTAAAATACAGAGTGGTGATCAGCAAGTCAAGAATAGAGTATTTTGTGCCTTGTGAAGGGTGCCAGAAAAATGTCAGTACACAGCAGTGTTTGTTTTGCCTTGCATTTTTTAAAAAAAATGCTTTTCAGAATCCATTCTAGTTTGTTTTGGTGTTAGTACCAATATTTCCATTTGTAAACGAGCTTTATCTTTTTGAATACAGCCTAAAGGACAAGGAAGGGCAATTCTCTTTTTTTGAATGAAGCATGAAACTAGAACTACAAAAAATTAAATTTATTAGAGGTGGATGAAGTCCTTAGAGATAGACACAGCTATAATGATATATTTACTTCATAATTTATTTGCTGGGCCTGAGAATATGAGTTGATTTCTTTTTCCCTCCACCATTTTCTTGCAAAAATTTTCAAACACACAGCAACGTTGATTGAATGAATTTTATAGTGAGACCCTCTACACTCACTATCTCCATTCTATTCTTGTTGTTTTGTCATACTTGTCTTACCACGTAGTTCTCTAGCCATCTCTTTGCCCATCCAATAATCACTCTTATTTTTGATAATACAATTCAATGTAAATTTCAGGCTTCAATACACTGACTTCAGTATACTGTATCATGCATATCATTAACAAGAGTTGAATTTTTTTATAGTTTTTTCTTTTGATGTAAAATTTGCATAAAATGTAACATACAAATCCTAAGTGTTAATTTCCTGAGTTGTAATAAAGGCATACACTGGTGTAGCCCAAACTCCTACTAAGACAGAGAACATTACTTTTAGCTCAGAAAGGTCCCTTGAGCCCCTTCCTGGACAACCCATGATGCTGCCCCTCTGCCTCTTCCACTCTGATTTTTTTTCCCCATGGAGCTAATCTCCTATAATGGGGAAGCAATACACCCAGTAGGTAGCTACTTGGGTCACAGGGGTGTTAAAACATTACAGGAAATGCAACTAGATGGAGAAAATTGTATTTTGTGCAACTACTCTTAGGGAGAATTCTGTAGATGGCTGAAGAATGTTTTGAATGTTTTTGTTTGGAGAAGCTCTTGGGGTGGGAGGAGTTGGCTTCCAGGAAGCAGGACTTTTGTCACAGTCACTGGGTCTCTGGTTCTAGGACAGTGAGGGAAAGCCTGAGGACGGGCTGTGATCCTCCTGATGCACAATCAGCAGTTGCTGCTCTAAGTAGCAGCTGCACACACATCCAAATAATATCTATTTGAAGTCACACAGCCTGCAGTGTTACCATTCTGGAAGAGCCTGGAGATGTCTCTGGGCCTGAAGTGAAATAAAAATTTGTACGGAATAAATGAAGGGCAATTCTGTTTATATCACTTTAATTACTAACAGGGAGACCCAAACTAAGTCTAGAGTTTGACCATTTGCTGCTACAGAACATCTGACTGAGAAGATTAGAAATGAGGAAAAAGGGACTAGAGTTTTAAATTCACAGATGGCAGCCTCTGCGCAATGGAAGGAGGTGGACTGGAGGCTGGTGGAGACTGTCTGGCCTCCCTTTTCTCTATTCCCTTTCTCTAGACAAGATCCCATGATGGTCTGTGGTTGCCACAAACTTGTGTAACCACAGATTCTGGTATTTTCTATGTACTTGTCTGCTACTATTTTCTGCTTTAGCAGACAGGTGATCTGACCACATAGCACAATTCTATTTTTAGTTTACCCCCACAGAGGCAGGCAGGCTCCTTCATTCTTTCGAAGGGTTACAATTACCTGGAAAAAAAAAATGTGCAGTGTTGCCCAATATTAGAGCATTGCTCTTTTTCTTTTGGAAGTTTGTCATTCTTCTATTCCTTAAGGGCACCCTCTTTTTGTTGGTTCCTTCTTAACAACTTTCAACATGGCTGAATCAAGATGGTAAATGGATCTGGGGATTCTGTGACACTTGGGAACACGCAAGGAAGTTGTGGGCAGCTGACCACTACATAACCCCAATAACCTTGAGGTTTTTTGATTATGGCCCCAAATCCATGGAAGCAAACAAGAGACTTCATATATATATATATATATATTTTTTGCAAGTTAATTCTTTAAATTTTATCAGTCCTTAGAAAAATTCACAATTAATTAGTAAAAGTTGCCTTACTTTAATTGGCACTATTAAAACAAAAAGTTCTTTTTAAAAAGCAATCAAAAAACAAAAAAATTAAAATTAAAAAATTAAAAAGCAACCACATAATAATTCATAGCAATTTACAGGTCGATGTTATACATTTAGATACAAATGTAGAATTCACTTTTCCAGTGTTCCATTAATATACTATTCATATATATTTTTGCATATAACTTTAATTTATTACAGTAACTTCAGAAAAAAAGTTTGAGGAAAAAATCCATAACGATGTTACAATAACAATTGCTCTTAGCATTTTGTAATGTTAGCTCTCAGTATGTTTTATAGATTTGACTATGCATTATGTCCTCATTACATTTTGTGCTTTATATTGTTTTTATTTTTATTGTACCATCCTAAAACTTTTCCCAGGTTCCATCTTTAAATCATTATTTTCTCAGGGCTCCAAAATATACTCCTGAGCTAACAAATGGGATGATTAACGATTTTTCCACTAATGGTCATTTGAGGTTGTCCCCATTTTTTACTGGAGTAAATAGTACTATGATGGACACTTTTTTGCATAAGCTGTTTCTATGCTTTGGCACTTATGTATGTATATGAAAGGAAGCTAGTATTTGGGATTATTACTATTTGCTAAAGAGGATATTCCTTACCTTCAACACGTGCCAGAGTAGGTAGTGATGAGTAGAAGGCCTGCTTCCCAAGCCTGCTCCAGGGCTCTCCTCTCCATTCTACCAGTAACTCTAAGCCTTGGGAGCCTGTTTCACAGAAAATATTCTGCTGCCCTTTCACAATTTAATGCTTTAAATACGTTTCATTGCTTAAAAATATTATTTGCTATTTTGTTTTCATGATGCTGCCTCTTTCACTTTTCTAATTTAATTTTATATTGTGATTCCAAAACCTTTATAATGTGTCAATGGTTCCAATAATGGATATTTCTCCTTATCACTTTAATCGATGCTAGCACAGTTAATTGACCCTTTCTGCTTTTCATCCCAGAGTTTTAAGGCATTTTTGTTAACCTGATTTTGTTTTATTTTTTTACCCCTTTTTATGCTTTTCCTCTAAATTTTTGGATTGGTATTTTAGGATGAGTCCATGAAGTAGAAGTAGAATTACTAGGCTAAATTACACAAGGTGCCAAATTCATTGTACTTCCACCTATATTTGGTGTTTTTATAGCAAAGTTATTAATATAATGTAGTTTGAAATAGAGCTCAGTACAACAATCATAGGACTCTGCAGCAGGGAGACAAAAACGCATCTGGAAAAGTAGTTTCTGCCTCATGGCCTGCCCATTAAAATAATTTACTGGTTTGTACCCTGAGGTTGATGACCTCTACAGTTCTCAGAAGTAACACTTATCTTTAATTCTAAATGAAAGGATTTGAGCCTTCATTGCATTTGACCATAGGAAAGTTAGTCTTTTACCAGGACCCCTTCCCCGTGGGTTTCTGGCTTTCCCTGTAGGACATTCACAGGGACCGCAGATGAGTCCTAAGCTTCCCTTTGCCCTTGGGCCAATGGCCTCCCTCTGGCCTACCGCTCTGGTCTTTGGAAAATAACCTCTTATTGTTTCTTAACTGACTTCCTCAGGTCAGTTCTGCTCTCCATGTACGGTTTCATCTGAATATGGACCTAGGCCCATCAATTCATGGTCCAGAGCTCAGTACAGATCAGGCCATGACAATTAACAACCTATCAACAACACCAGATAACAAAGGGGAATTCAACATAGAAAAGAAAATACTGAATATTTCCAGGGTTCATTAACCAAAATTAACCCGAATCTACCCCTCGCCCCCAGCATCCTCTAGAGCATCTATCTTTTTACCTTCACTCTATTATCAAGTGGTAGGAGCTGATCTACATCTCCCATTTGGGGTGCCTTTGACCTTAGGACTTGCAAGTAAGTCCAGGCCCCTCAACTCCTCTACAACCCAAGCAAAGGGAAAAATCTATTTCCTTCTCAATCAGTTTTAGCACAACACCCCTGTTAAAAAAAAAAAAATCCATAGAAAGTACCTTTATCTTTACTAAAACCTCCATAAATTCTAGAGAGCAGACACTGAAAGATATTGAGATTAAGTTAAAAAAAAAAAACCTGCAAAACATCCACATAGAAATCTAAAAAAATTTCTCTATGAAATAAGTATTGTTTCAAAGTTGTAATATAATTATCAAAAGAGAATATGCAAATAATATATAATTCAATGTATTGATGTTACTCAAAGTATCATTAGTCACAGTCATTATGACTGTATATCAGAAAGTTCAAATAGAATAGATCTAAAGAATACTAGACTTAATAAAATAGTTCATTAAAACACTTAAATTTAAAAAGTATTTTCAGAATACTATGGTGTCTAATCATTTACCACAATAGACAACTAGAAAGTATAATGAGGAAAATCAATTTTTGCAAAAAGAAGGTATGTAAAGATAAGAAGTATGGGACTCCAATGAAGAAAATTATGAAATAAAGGATTAAAAATTTCTCTTAAGGTAGACCCCTATTATTTATACATTTATTCTTTATTTCCACACTATCCTTGCATATCTATGTTCCAGGGACGACATCTAGAATTGGGAATCCATGAATGAACAAGACAGATGTAGTCTCTGCCAATATGGAGATTACCCCTTCTTAGGCGAGAGAAACAGTTAAAACGTGCGTAGATAAATAATATCACAACTGATCAAAACTGATAAGTGAAATATATATGTAGGGTCTAGCTACATGTATAAAAATCATGAAGTGGAAGAAGTGGACACCTTTGAGGAATTCAGAGAAGCCCATTGAAGACTGAAGTGGGGGAAAGAATTAACTGGGACTGTAGAGGGGGGCAGGAGACCCTAATCATGTGGGGCCTTGTTGACTATTTTAAGGAGTTTGTCCTTTATTCTAAAAGCAATAGGAAGTTATGGAAAGACTTCATAAGGATTTAGAAAAATATTAATGACAAGAAGCAAACTCTATGTTCAAAAAAATGATATGGTTTCTGAAATTATAATACATCCATATATGGAATTCTTTTTTTATTAAAAATATTTGTGTATTGAGGGCTAAAGAGACCCACAGGTTCTATGGTCATGGCAGATGGGGTTCACTGCCAAGTCAGTTGTCCCTTCTTTGGAGCTGGTGTTTCTGCGTGATGGAGCTGGACTCAGGTGGGATCTCTATTCACAAGCCTTTCATGCTACTTTACTGGAATTGTAGTTGGTGCTGGGGCTTAAGATATATGTAGGGGATTTGAATCTCTGGACTGACAATATGATAGCCAGGCCCTGACCTCAACAGACTACAGCTCCTACACTCTGATTTATTGGACTTACTCCACTCAGCTAACATGGAGTTGAAGAATGTCAACCACCACACCATGGAGCCTAGAGTGCCTACAACTGAATGCAGGAGGATTGCATCCAATATCCATGTGGAATCTAAGCCCCCTCTTGACATAGATGTGGAATGGACACAACCAAGCCAAGGTCCACAGGAAGGAGGAATACAGTAAGGAGCAGAGTGGACTTAATGATAATTATTCATGAACTATTGTGGTTAATAATCGATAAAATGTGGCATTGATGTGGAAAAAGTGGCCATGGTGGCTGCTGGGTGTGGGGAAGGGGAGGAAGAGAAGAGATGTGGAGGCATTCTCGGGACTTGGAGTTGTCCTGGGTGGTGCCCCAGGGACAATTGCCGGATGTTGTATGTCCTCCCATGGCCCACTGGATGGAACGTGGGAAAGTGTGGGCTATGGTGTGGAACACGGGACATGGGTGCAGCGATGCCCGGAGATGTGCTCACCAGATGCAATGGATGTGACATGATGATGGGGGAGAGTGTTATTGGGGGGGAGTGGTGGGGTGGGGGCGGTGGGGGCGAATGGGGACCTCATATTTTTTTAATGTAATATCTTTTTTAAAAAATGAATAAATTGAGTGGAATTTGAAAAAAATAAAAATAAAAAGAAGGGGAAAAATATTTGTGTAGAATTCTTGATGTCATGGGAAAATGAAGGTACACAGCTAACATAAGATCCATTATTAAATGTGGTACCACTGTATTTAATATATGCCCATGAATAAAAAGTTAGCAATGGTGATCTATGGCTTGCAGTTCTCAATGAATCTTATTTCCTCCATATTTTCCTGAGGTTTCCACATACTCTCTAACAAGTGTACATTAATTTTGTAAGCCTAGGCAAACATTCTGTTCTTATTATTTCTGATCCCTTCTGAATGGGTAGCTTATCAAATAATTTATTTGTGGGCCAGTTACAAGTAAATTTTAGGGTGAAGCTTTATCATTTACTCTTGCTTTATTTCACTTAGAAGTATAGGTAAACCTAACCTAAATCCGTGTCTACAATTCCTACATTTGATAACTTGGTAACTTGTCCCTTAGCTGTGAACATGTGTGGGCACAAAGGAGTTAACACAGCTGGCTCAAGACTGCTGTCTTTTGGAAGGCCTGTGTGCAAGGATAGCTCTTGGGAACTTGGATTTTGGGAGGGTTGGGTTGCTACCATTCCCTGGTAGTCAGAGTGGTGCACTGTGCCTAAACTGTGCAAGCAACGTGGTTTCTGATGAACACCTGATTTCCTTCTGGGAGTCTGGGATTTGGTATGTGGTAGGCAGAGGGTACCTACGTGACCAGCCCCCAGTAAAAATCTTGGGTGTTGAGTCTCTAAAGAGGTTCCCTGGTAGAGAGCATTTCACTTGTATTGTCACAACTCAATGCTGGAAAAGTTAAAAACATCTTGTGACACTCCACTGGAAAACAACTCTTGGAAGCTTGTGTTTGGTATTTTCTGGACTTCTCTTTGCTTTTTCTTCAATTCCTTTGCTGCTAAAAAAAAATCATAACAATGAGTACAACTATATGCTGAGTCCTGTGAGTTCTCCTAGGAAATCATTGAACCTGGGAGTAGTCTTGGGGACCCCCAACACAATGTGCCACTAGAATCTTCATGTTGTTGGACCTCTTATCCCAGAATTGTATTTTCATTTGACTATGAAAAATCATTTAAATGTAAGGGTTTAAATGAGAAAAACCTGCTGTAATAGGCAACACATTTTCTAAGAATTCAACTTGAGTTTTGTTTCAGATTAACTCCATTTTCTTCTTTGACAGGGGGCCAGGCTGGTAGGTGAAGTAAATTTAATTGATATTGTATCTTCTTGTCTTCAGAAAGGCAAATGGCATGATTTTTCCAATATGCTCATAACCAACAAAGATATACTCTTTAGTAAATCTTAAAGTGAGATCTGTGGGTCTTAGTTTTAACTGCTAGTTATTGGACCCTGTCTGGACCTACTGGATCAGAACCATTGGAAATGAATCCTGGGAATTTAAAAGTGACTCTTAAATACACTAAGTTCTGAACACCTCTGTGCTAAATGTAGGAAACATACTAGAAACTACTTAATGCATAAGGAGATTTTCTAATTATGTGGCAGTCTGTGTCCCCCAGAAGTCCTGATAATCATTTTCATGAACTTGGATGATGATCTAAGGATTGCTCTTTCCAAATTTTCAGACATCACAGAGATAGCAGAGTTAATGAATACCTTGGATGACTGAATCAGAAGGCAATGGATAGGGACTAGATCAAGGTGAAATTTGATGGAAATAAAGGTAAGGCCCTGGACTTTATTCCAAGTATCAACTGCACAAAGGATAATATAGTAAAGACAGTATTGGCTCAGCAGCACTGATTCTGAAAAGGTCATAGGTCTTTAGTTAGTAGTCTTTGACTCAATGTCAGTCAACATTGTGAATTAACTGCCCAAAAGGGCTAACATGGTTTTACAATGCATTAATATAAATGAGGTAAATGAAATGACCAAGAAAAGTAGACTTATTTTAGGCCAGTCATTCCACATCAAATGTATTCAGTTTAAATGCCAAAATCTGGGAGGGTTATTCTTAAATTAATCTATATTCAGAGAAAAACAATGAACCTGAAAGAGGGAATTGAAATCATGTATATGTGGAAACATTGAAAGAAAAGGGATAGGTTTTTTTGGCATGAGATAGAAGAAGCTAGCATGCGGAAGGAGATGCATAGTTGGAGTGTTTATTATTTTATTTTGCCTTTTGATTTATTGTTTTTTATTATAAAAGTAATATATTTGCATTATTTTAAAAATTAAAAATTTAAAAAGCTTAAAAATGTGTTATTGAGGGGAGGGAGGGGGAAGAATAGATGTAACATGGGTTACTTTGGGGAATTCGGGATTGTTCTGTGTGACATTGCAATTATAGATACAGGCCATTATACGTTTTATCAAAAACCTATACAATTTTGTGATGCAAAGCGTAAGCTGTAATGTAAACTATGGACCATTGTTAGTAGTAATACTTTAATATGTGCCCATCAATTGTAACAAATGTACCACAGTAATGAAAGAGGTTGTGAATGGGGGAAAGTAGGGGAGAGGAAAGGGTGGGGTATATGGGAAACCCCTATATTTTTGATGTAACATTTATATAATCTAAAGCTTCTTTAAAAGTAAACAAACAAAAAATATATATGTTACGGCATTTGCCTTTTTTTTTTAAACTAGAGAAGTTGTAGCTTTACAGAAAAATCATGCACTCAGTTTTCCCTATCTTAACACTTTCCATTAGTGTGATTCTTTTGTTACAGTTGATGAAACAATATTATTAAAATTATACTATTAACTATAGTCCATAGTTTACATTAGGGCTCACAGTTTGTGTTGTACAGTCTTATGGGTTCTTTAAAAATTTTTTTTTCTAATAGCATATATACAACCTAAAATTACCCCCTTTTAACTATATTCAATTATAAAATTTGGTGGTTTTAATTGCATTCACAATGTGCTACCTCATCACCATCCATTACTAAAGCTTTGTCACTCCAAATAGAAACTCTGTACAATTTAAGCATTAACTCCCCATTCCTTACCCCCATACAAGCCCCTGGTAACCTGTATTTTAGTTTCTAACTGTATGAATTAGCAAATTCTAATTATTTCCAATCAGTAAGACCATAAAATATTTATCTTTTTTATTTGGTTTATTTTACTCAACATGGTGTCTTTTAGGTTCATCCATATTGTTGCTTTTATCAGAACTTTGATCCTTTTTATGGCTGAATACTATTCCATTGTGTGGATATATCACATTTTGTTTATCCTTTCATCTGTTGATGGAGATTTGGGTTGATTCCATCTTTTGGAAATTTGAAGAATACTGCTATGAACAGTGGTCTGTTCGAGTCCCTACTTTGAATTCTCTTAGGTAAATACATAGATGTGGAATTGCAGAGTCATATGGTAATTCTAGTTAACTTTCTGAGGAACTGCCAAACTGTTTTCCATGGTGGTTGCACCATTTTACATTCTCATCAATGAATGAGTGTTCCTATTTATCCACATCCTCACCAAAACACTTGAATTGTCCATTTTTTAAAAATTGTAGCCATTCTAGTGGGTGTGAAATGATTTCTCATTTTAGTTTTTTTTTTTAAGATTTATTTATTTATTTTTCTCCCCTCCCCCCCACCTCAGTTGTCTGTTCTCTGTGTCTATTTACTGCGTGTTCTTCTTTTTGTCCGCTTCTGTTGTCAGTAGGACGGGAATCTGTGTTTCTTTTTGTTGCGGCATCTTGTTGTGTCAGCTCTCCGTGTGTGCGGCGCCATTCCTGAGCAGGCTGCACTTCCTTTCATGCTGGGCAGCTCTCCTTATGGGGCACAGTCCTTGCACATGGGGCTCCCCTACGTGGGGACACCCCTGCATGGCATGGCACTCCTTGTGCGCATCAGCACTGCATGTGGGCCAGCTCCACACAGGTCAAGGAGGCGCGGGGTTTGAACTGCAGATCTCCCATGTGGTAGACGGATGCCCAACCACTGGGCCAGGTCCGCTTCCCTTCTCATTTTAGTTTTGATTTCCCTAATGGCTAATGATGTTGAGCATTTTTTCATGTGCTTGTTGATCATTTGTATATGTTCTTTGGAGAAATGTTCATTCAAGTCTTTTGCCCATTTTTAACTGGTCATTTTTGTTGTTGAGTTGTAGGGTATTTTTATGTATTCTGGATATTAAATCCATATCAGATATGTGGTTTCCAAATATTTTCTCCCATTCTGTAGGTTGTCTTTTTATTTTCATGATGAAGTCCTTTGATGTACAAAAGTTTTAAGTTTTGATGAAGCCCCATTTATCTATTTTTTGTTGATAGAGCTTGTATTTTGGTGTAAAGTCTCAGAATTCATTCCCTAACACAAGGACCTGGAGATGCTTCCCTATGTTTTCTTTTTGAAGTTTTATAGTTTTGGTTCTTATATTTAGGTCTTTGATCCATTTTGAATTAATTTTTATATGTGGTGTGAGGTAGGAATTCACCTTTATCACTTCTATTTCTTTTTTTTTTTTTTAAAGATTTGTTTGTTTATTTAATTTCCTCCCCCTCCCCCGGTTGTCTGTTCTCTGTGTCTATTTGCTGTGTCTTGTTTCTTTGTCTGCTTCTGTTGTCGTCAGCGGCATGGGAAGTGTGGGCAGTGCCATTCCTCGGCAGGCTGCTCCCTCTTTGGCGCTGGGCGGCTCTCCTTATGGGTGCACTCCTTGCGCGTGGGGTTCCCCTACGCGGGGGACACCCCTGTGTAGCACGGCACTCCTTGCGCGCATCAGCACTGCGCATGGGCCAGCTCCACACGGGTCAAGGAGGCCCGGGGCTTGAACCCCGGACCTCCCATGTGATAGACGGAAGCCCTAACCACTGGGCCAAAGTCCGTTTCCCTATTTTTGAATTCTTAATTCTATTCCATTTGTCTATTTGTCTGTCTTGTGAGTCCATGCTTTTTTGATTACTATAGGTTTGTAATATGTTATTTATTTCTCCCCTCATTATTTGCGCTTGCTGTGTCTGTTCATCTTCCTTGTTTCTTTTAGGAAGCACCTGGAACTGAACCCAGGACCTCTGATGTAGGCAAGTGGTGCTATTGCTTGAGGCACCTCTGTTCCCTGCTTTGTTGTATCTCTCATTATGTTTTTCTTCTTATGTCTCTTGTGTGATCAACTTGCCATACCTGCCTGTCATGCCAGCTCACTGTCTTCTTTAAGAGATACTGGGAAACAAACCAGGACCTTCCATGTTGTAGGCAGGAGCCCAACCACTTGAGCTCCCTGTAATATGTTTTTTCTTTTTAAAGATTTATTTTATTTATTTCTCTTCCCTTCCCCTGTTGTCTGCACTCTGTGTCCATTCGCTGTGTTTCTTCTGCCTCCACTTGCATTATCCGGTGGCACTGGGAAACTGTGTCTCTTTTTTTTTTATTGTTGCATCCTCATGCTGTGTCAGCTCGCCATGTGTGTGGTGCCACTCCTGGGCAGGCTGTGCTTTTTTCACGTGGGATGGCTCTCCTTACAGGGCACACTACTTGTGTGTGGGGCACCCTATGTAGGGGCACCGCTGCATGCAGGGCACTCCTTGTGCACTGCAGCACTGAACGTGGGCCAGCTCACCACATGGGTCAGGAGGTCCTGGGGATTGAACCCTGGACCCTCCATATGGTAGACGGATGCTCTATCAGTTGAGCCATGTCTGCTTCCCCCCTGTAATATGTTGTAAAATCAGGAGGTCTGAGTCCTCAAACTTTGTTTCTACTTTTAAAAATGTTTTGGCTATGCTGGGTCCCTTGAATTTCCATATGAATTTTAGGATTAGCTTATCAATTTCTAATAAAAAGGCAGCTGGGATATTGATAGGGATTGCATTGACTCTGTAGATCCATTGGCAGGAAATTGTCATCTTAACAATGTGAAATACTCTCGTCCATGTATGTGAGATGTCTTTCCATTTATTTAGATTTTCTTTGCTTTCTTTCAATAAGGTGCTGTATTTTTCAATGTACAAGTCTTGAACTTATTTTGTTAAATTTATTTCCAAGTATATTATTCTTTTTGATGCCATTGTAAATGATATTCTTTAAAAATTTCTTTTTCTTATTGTTCATTGAATGTGTATGAAAATACAATTGGTTTTAGTATATTGATATTGTGTGTTGCAACGTTACTGAACTTGTTTATTTACTCATAGTGTTTCGCAAATTCCTAAGATTTTTCTATATACAAGATCATGTCATCTGCAGATAGTTTTACATCTTCCTTTCCAACCTGGATGCTTTTTAATGTTTTTCTTACCTAAGTGCCCTTGCTAGGATCTTCAGCACAATGTTGAATAGAAGTGGTAAGAGGAGGTGTCTTGTTTTGTTCCTGACCTTAAAGAGAAAACTTTCAGTCTTTAATCCTAAGTGTGATGTTAGCAACATTTTTAATCTGTATCTTCATTATTTCTGTTCTCTTACTTATTGAGTTTAATTTGCTCTTTTTTTATAGCTTTTTAAAGTGAAAATGTAGAATTTTTTTCAATTTTTTTTCTTGTTTAAACAGGTGTTTAAAGCTATTTGCTTCCATCTAACTCTACTTTAACTGTGTCCCACACATTTTAGAATACTGTGTTTCATTTTCAATCAGTTTGGAATATTTTAAAATTTCACTTGTGATTTCTTATTTGACCTGTGGGTTATTTTGAACTGTGTTGTTTAGTTTCCAAATATTTGGGGACTTTCTAGTCAAGTTATTATTGCCAATTTCAAATTAATTTTATTGTGATCTGACAACTTAATCTGTAAGATTTCAGTCTTTTGAAATCTATTGAGACTCATTTCATGACCCAAGCATATATTCTATTTTGGTTAACATTCCATGTACACTTGAAAAATATGGGTATTCTGCATTGTTGAAAGGAGTATTTAATCAGGTAAAATTGGATGGTAATATTTTAAAAGTTTCTTAATGTGAAGTTTTGGCTAGTTATTCTTTTAATTACTGAAAGAACATTGTTAAACTTTCAACTGCGATATGAATTTGCCATTTCTTTCATTTTTATTTCATGCATTTTAAAAATCTGTTAATAACCATATACACATCTGATTGTCTATGTTATGAAATGAACTTTTATCATTATAAAATGTCCTTCGTTATTATGAAATATTTCTTATCTTTAAGTTCTTTTTGTCACATAATATTTTCTGTTGCCATTTTATTTTTAGCCTCTCAGTGTCATGATATTTAGAATGTGGTTCATATGGACAGTATTTTTTGAGTCTTGATTTTATCCACTTATATGATATCAGCCTTTTAGTTGGAGTATAGTGTGTATTTACATTTAATGAATTATTTATACAGTTGGGATTTAACCTACAATTTAACTTTCTGTTTTTTTTTTATTTGTCCCATAAAGGTTTTGCTTTCTCTTTTCCTTTCCTGCTTTCTATTGGGTTAATTGAAATTCTTTTATATTCCAATTTATGTTTTCTATTGGCTTTTTAAACTATGCTTTTTTGTATTATTTAGTAGCTACTAGAGATATTACAATATGCATCTATAACTTAGAACAGTCTTTTTAGAATTAATATTGTATCACTTCATACAGAAAGTAAGAATCTTACAACAGCATAATTCCATTTATCCCCTACCCTTTCTGCTATCACTATCATATATTTTACATCTACATTTAAGTCCTAATAATGATACAGATATTTTTGCTTTAAATCATCAGGTATCTTTTACAGAAATTAAGAAAAGGAAAAAAAAGTGCTAGCCCTTTGTGTTTACTAATGTATTTCTCATTTCCATGTTATGTACTCCTTTTGTCAAAACAACTTTTCCTCTAGTTTCATTTCTCTTCAGCCTGAAGATTATCTGTTAGCATTTCTTATAGCGTAGAACTGCTGGATACAAATTCTGTTGACTTTCCTTTCTCTAAAACAGCCTTTATTTCACTCTCATTTTTAAAGAATGCGTTTACTGGATAAAGATCTTTAGGTAGGCATGTTTTTTTCCTTTAGCATTTTAAGGATGCCATTTGTCTTCTGTTTTTCGTTGCTTCTAGTCGAAAATCAGCCATATTTGTATCATTGTTTTCCTGTATTTAAAGTGTCTTTTCTTCTGTAGCTGCTTTTAAAATTTTCTTTTTAGTAGTTTCACTATGATGTAGCTAGGTTTGTTTTCCTTTAATTTTTGCTACGCACATTTAGCCGGTTTCAGTTTGTAGGCTTGTAGGTTTCAGTTGCCACCAATCGTAGGAATTTTCAGCCTCAGGCCTTCAAAAGTTCTTTGACTCTCTCTCCTTATTCTTAGGGTGTGGCCCTTAATTAAGATCATGGTCCTTGTTCCTAATTCTTGATATTTCTCGAGTCTCAGCTGAATGTCTAGGGTTCACAGCAAAGTCTCTCAATTCTGGCTGGAACAGAGAGAAAACATTTCTTAGCTCGATGACCTCTCTTATCTCCAGTCAGCTCTCTGACCTGCATCAACTACTCTTTGCTGGACTTTGTAGAGTTTTTCCCTGTTACATAGTCCACCCTTTGGTCAGTAACCCAAAGGGTTACTGGGCAGCCCCATGCAGAATGCTAGACCTCTTCTCTATGCAGCTGCTTTTTCTCTTATATCATGCTCCACAAATTCCAGCTACTTCAATATCTCCCAAGCTCAGCTTCCTGCCTCATTATCTCAGTGAGACTGCCATGCTCTGCTTGGCATCACCTCTCTGCTCAGTCATCTGAAAATTGCCCCCAGGCAGCAATCCAGGGAAAATGTGAAGTCTATCTCATGCGCTCCCTTCTTTTGAGGATCTTGATCCTACGTTGCTTGTGGTCCAATACCTGAAAGCAATTGCTGTATATAAGTTGTCCACTTTATTATAGTTGTTAGGGTTGTCTGTCTGTCATGGTCAGAAATGAAGCAGATTTTTCATTTTTTAAAAACTTTCTATTGTAGGAATATACATGTAACTCAAATATTTTAATTTTAAATACTTTCAAGCGTACAATTCAGTTGTATTGATTACATTCACAATATGATGCGACCGTCAGCAACATCCATTACCACAACTTTTTTGGTACCTCAATGCACCCATTAAGCAATAATTCTCCATTCTTCCTCACCACCACCCTGCTGAACTGTATGTATTTCCTTTGAAAGCGTGCATGCCAAACAAAATATTCAAGGTATATTTTTGGTAATGTATAGTTCATGGGCCAGTGGTAGCAACCTCTGGTTAATATTATTTTATTTATTTATTTTTTTAAAAAGATTCATTTATTTTTATTTATTTCTCCCCCCACCCCCCCCAGTCGTCTGCTCTCTGTGTCCATTTGCTGTGTTCTTCTGTGTCCGCTTCCATTCTTGTCAGCAGCATGGGAATCTGTGTCTCTTTGTTTTTGTTGGGTCATCTTGCTGCATCAGCTCTCCATGTGCATAACTCCACTCCTGGGCAGGCTGAACCTTCCTTTGCACTGGGCGGCTCTCCCCATGGGGGTGTACTCCCTGCGCGTGGGGCTCCCTTATGCGGGGGACACCCTTGCGTGGCACTGCACTCCCAGCGTGCATCAGCACTGCATGTGGGCCAGCTCCACACGGGTCAAGAAGGTCCTAGATTTAAACCACGGACCTCCCAAGTGGTAGGCGGATACTCTATCCATTGAGCCAAGTCCACTTCCCTCTGATTATTTTAAATTCCAACTTTCTACCTTGGTCTCTCTAAGCCTTGGTTCCTTCATTTGTAAAATGAGAATAATGACACTTAACTCACAGGGCTATTGTATAAATGGATTAAATGAAATAAATACAAGCAATACTTAGCACATGATGCTCATTCAACACATGGAAGCTCATCGAGTTTTTTTTTTTTAGTTTTTTCTTTTAAAGAAGCTTTAGATTACATAAACATTAGATAAAAAATATAGAGGATTCCCAAATACTCCACCCTGTCCCCCTCCCACACTTTCCCCCATTAACAACATCTTTCATTAGTGTTGTACATTTGTTACAATTGATGAACACATTGAAGCATTGCTACTAACCATGGTCTATAGTTTACATTATAGTTTACACTTTGCATTGCACAATTTTATAGGTTTTAACAAAATGTATAATGAATGGCCTGTATCCATCATTGCAGTGTCATGCAGGATAATTCCAGTGTCCCAAAAATGATCCCTGTTACACCTGTTCTTCCCTCACCATCCCCTCAGAGCCTCTGGTGGCCACTGCCTTTATACCAATGATATAAGTTCTTCCATTGCTAGAATAATAATGTTTACTTTAGTCCATAGTTGCATTCCCCCCTTATGTTTGTTCATTCCTCAATCTTGAGGATTTGGGCATGTTTATGCCTACTCTGTTTCTGATAGAGAGGAGGTTATATCCCATGGGACAGATGGATGGAACTGTCTTGCTTGCAGTTGTGGATACTCTGTTTTTTCGGGTTGGGTGTTGTCTATCATCATCCTTTTGTTAGTTGTCCTGGGCAAGTCCAATGGACTGAAGAGTAGATGTTGCAGCTCTGCTGAGATTCAGGGCTCAACCAGCATATGAAAAGACCAAAGATTTAAGTTTCTGGGACATTTATTTAATGAGTATAGTGCTAGTTATAGGTTCAAACCAAAGGGGCAGAAGAGCCATGTGTAAGGCAATTATAAATGAGTTTAACTCTGTTACTTTGGGGAGCATATATTCCAAAGTAAGACCCTCTGACAGGGTGCTGATTTCCTGGGGTTGTCTGCCCTGCCTATAGTGTCTAGATGTCTCTAGAGCCCTCAGGAACACCCCTATTTGAGGCACTGTTTACTGTGGCAGCCAATGAGATCCTGCTGAGCCATGCATAATGACCTCCTGACTCACTTTGAAATCTCTTAGCCATAAAAACTCGTTTGTATTTAATATTTCCCCCTTTTGCTTCAAGGTACTTTTCTAGATGCATCACTAGTTGGTGCTTGGTAGTTATCCCTCAGTGCTAGGGAGGCTTATCCCTGGGAGTCATGTTCCACATTGGAAGAAAGTGGCATGTTTATTTGCTGAGTTTGACTTAGATAGAGGCCACATCTGAGCAACAAGCTCATCTAGTTTTATCCACAGCTTCTAGATCCACCAGCATTCCAGTCAAGTGGGTCAAGTCTTCTGACCACTGGGACTGATGACTCCCTTATTCAGAGACCACTGAATTTAGATCCTCCATGCTTCTCATTCCTTTTTAATCAGTCACAGACCAAGCAAAGAAGTTATCATGCTCGCTGCCCCTTGGACTAGTCCCTCTATATTCTCTCACCTCTCAATCTATTTACCATTCTCTCTATAGCCCCATGGCCAACAACATTGATCCCCCATATTCTCAATCTGTTTCCTGAGTATTCTCTCTATATTCTTGCCCTTAATTAAACCTGGATCTTTCCTGAGATAATCTGAAGCCCTCATAAATGACTGTGACTGTTTATTTTCACAAAACCTATGTACCTTAAGATCAGAAGGTAGACCTGATGTCTTCTTAGCACACCATTGACACTTCCATTTCTCCACCATCTTGTAAAAACCCTCCCCATGGACACTTACTCTGTTTAGCTTTATTATCCTCTACTCCATTGCTATCTATCATATACCAACTTTCCCCATCACTTCCCCTGCCATTTATCTCAAACACTGGCATGTGACTAATAACCTTCTCCATCCCTATTCCTGTCATCTTTCTAAGTTACCTAAACAGCTACATGGGTATCCAATTTTTTACCTGTAACTCTTGTCATCTTGATATCCTAATTAGTCATGGTCTCCTCGTCCACTCCACTCAGCCATGCACTTTCATGTTAATAATTAACACTTCTAACTGATCCACTTAAAAAATCACTAATTAATTAATCTCAATCTATGCTCATAATCTCCTTTCCTTAAAGTTGCTTGTTCAACATTCCCATCAGAATTTTCTTCAGCCTCTTCATAATGTGTAATCCAATAATTCTTCTAACTTCTTTTATTTCTCTCAATCTATCTACCTTCTTTTTTCCATTTCCCTCTTACATACAATCTAGAGTTTAAGGCTAATGATTAAAAAAACACTTCTTCTTGTAGCCAGTATTCCCTTGCATCTCTGTTTTGTTCATCACTTTGGAATGGCAAATCTCTGATTCTGGATTTAGCCACTTCTCTGCTCCTTTCATGTCTGTGCCAAGTACAGCTGGAGGAATTCACATGATAGGTCAGGGTGGTTCAACTCTAAAATCATAATCCTAACTTTAATTAGTCCCTATTATGCCTTTTTAATTTATTCACCCATTCTCCATAATGGCTATTTAAAGCCTCCTACTTTATTTTCTCCCACTCTTAAGTTTTGTACAACTGGGATAATTGAATCTTGTCCCTGCATTATATGATATATAGAGAAAAGTTTCTGGTCCCAGGACAGGGACAAATAATACCTTCTGTTCTTCAGTTTTAAGTGTGTGGAAATCCTCTAGCCACAGTTTATACATGAGCAACTCTTCCCAGTGCCTAGTTTTACAGAGTGAAGCAAGTTCTGACTTAGCACATCATTTGGCTCCCATAGTTTCAGCTCCTTTCCTCATAGGGCACCAAATCCCAGCCCTGTGGGCCTGCATTTTGTCTGGGTCCTCTGTCAAGTTCGTGACTTCAGCTCCCACTCAACACTATGAATTCCTTCTCTGTTTCTCGTACCTTAATATTGCTTCCTCTCCTTTTCCCTCTCCCTCTCTCTCCCTCTTTGACCCTTCCTCTTAAGCTCTCTATTTTAAAACATTTTTATTTGTAGTTATTTTTATAGCATTTATATTCATTTGGAATGGGAGGAAATAAACTTGAAGTGTGTACATTTTGTCTTCCCAACCTATATATCTAAACATCTCTTTTGTAGCAGATGTAATCTTACTTAATGTAATTTTATATTTGTGTAGTTATTGAATAATATCTATGTCCTCCCTAGACTCTAAGCTTCATTAGGGCAGTGACTATGTCTGCTTTTGCTCTCTGGTGCAGTTTGATATTATTAATGAATTCTAAAAAGGATATTATGTTTGTAAACTGGATATGACACCCTTTGATTGTATTAAATCCAAAGGTTTTACATTTACTTGATTAAATTAAGATTAGGGCTTTGATTCAGCCATGTCAGTAGGGTGTGACTCAGGACTGAGTCCCCACCCCCTTGGTGGGCTGATAGAAACAGACAGTAACTCAAGACGATACACAGGAGAAGACATGGAAGAGGAGAGACCTTGGTCATTTCTGTCCTGCCATGTGACAGAAAGGAGAAAGCTCAAACAGCTAAAGCCCCAGGGAGAGTTGAGCCATTTGCCTGATAGTTTGATGCTGAAGAGACCAGAGCTCTGAGGAGCTAAGAAGGCCTGGAAATAAACAAGCCCTCCAGGCTGTAGCTGAGATCAGAAGAAGCTGGACCCATGGAGGCCAAAGGGAAAGAGGAAGGCTGAATCTTCACAGAGATTGGCAACCATCTTGCTTCATCACATGACAACAGACTGGTGAGAAAGTAACTCTTACGGTACCTTGAATTCCAACTCTTTAGGCCTTGTAACTGTAAACTTTTACCCCAAATAAATACCTTTTATAAAAACCAACAGATTTTTGGTAATTTGTATCAGACCTCTTTGGTGGACTAATAAATTTATCATTGTGTCCTTAGCACAAAGCACAATTTTGGTATTTTATAAGCATTCAATTGTTGATTAAGTGAATATACATTGTTTTTATTACTACATATTAGAATGCCTTTTAGCAACCTGAACCATTGCTGTTCTTAGACCATTTCTCTTACATCCTCACTCCAAAACTTTCCCTCTCTTAAGACTCATGGTGTTTGTTTGCCATTTTAACCTTTTTAAACAATTTTTATTTTAAAGGAGGTACCAGGGATTGAACCCAGGGCCTTGTACATAGGAAGCAGGCACTGAATCTTACTTAAGCTACATCTGCTTCCCATGGATCAGCCCAATCTCATTATCTGCATCTTATATTTAGGTTTCAATCCATAGTTGTTATTTACAATTGTGCAAATACACTTAATAGATTCAAGAAACCACTCTTGAATCAATGAAACTGTCTTGGGCTGCAAGTAATAGAACACCCCAGTTTAATTTGACTTAAAGGATAAGAGAATTTACAACTCAGGAAGTTCAAAAATAAGGCAGTTTCAGCAAAACCCATCAGAGCCCAGACTCTGTTTTTCTGAAATTCCCTTGGACTCTCTTCTCTCTATATTGCCTTCATCCTTAAACTGGTAGCAAGTTGACTACAGTAGTTTCAGAAAAATCATCCAGATACTACAGCATCCATAGGAAGAAGAGGGACTGTCTCTTTCCTGTGCTGACTTGTTTTAGTAACAAAAACCTCTTCCAGATGCTCCCCAGCAGAGTTCTCCTTACAACACCAAGATAGATTACAGGCTTAGTCCTAAACCAGTCCTTTATTAGGAGAATAGGATCGCCATGCTTGACTTAGACAAGGAATCTAGGATGGATTGGAAGTTACAAGAATCAACCATCTTGACTTCCATAACTCTTATTTTTAAAACCTAATTTAGAATTCCCATTCTGATTCTATTTTCTATTTTGTCTTTTTTACTTCTTGACTGCTGTTCAATCACTTCTTTGTCTATATTTAATCCTGTAGTCTATCAGCCCATCTTAATTTTTCTAGTAAATCAACCCTCAACTGTCAGCACTATCTCGCCTTCCTAAGTTAACATCCATGCCCACAGGATTCTTCAGCATATTCAATTTCCTTACCACCATTATGCTTTAGCCAGAGAAATCCTCAGTCATATGTGGGTGAATTCAGCAATTAGCTTTGTCCATTCTTTTTCTGGGGTTGCCAAACCTTGCTGGAAAAAAATTGCCGAGTTGTACAGATATCTTATCACTGTAAATTTACAGACGCTAAAGTGAACATGGCCCTTAGTGCCATGCAGTAGTTCTATACCTTTTCCTAGTAAGTTCCTTTAGAGAGAGTGGGTTGTATCCTGATTCTAAAATTCACCAGACTGTCTGACTTTGGACACATCATTTGACCTTCTGAACCTCAGTTTCTTAATCTGTAAAATGAGAATAATTATTCTCATTTAAAGATTGTTTTAAGGATTAAAAAGACAATGGCCATGAAGAAATTTGTCCACTGTCTAGCACACGATACTCACTGCGAGGCTTATTTTAATAGCAGGTTCTAAACTTTATTCCTTTCCTCATGTTCTCTGCCTTGGATTTATTTTTTTTTCTCACTGACCTCTACTCTTAGCAGAAAATTTGTCCTTATGAAGACTAGAGGCCAACATTTGTGAGACCCTTGGTTTCTTTTTATCTCCAAATTTACCAGGAACTATATTCATTTTTTATTCAAAGTGGCTAGTATAGGGCCTAGCACATGAAAATATCCAGTGCTTGTTTTATTGAATTTAAAATCTTCTATTTTCTATGTGGATTCCATGAGATTAGGGAAAGGTAAAAGAGCAGGAATCACAATGTAATAGGTTGTAAATTAGACTAAATATTTGCTTGCGATGGTTGGTGAAAAAGAAATCTTCTGGTGTTGTACAGTGGAATATTACTCAGCTGTAAGAAGGAATGAGGTATGGACACATCAAGAATATGAATGAATCTTGAAGACCTTATGTCGAGTGAAGAAGTCAGTCACTAAAGGACAAATATTGCATGACTTCAATGACATGACCTAAGCCTGTTGAGCAGACTCACAGGTTATCAGTTGAAAGAAAGGGAGTAGAGTGGGGTGAGCTGATGCTCACTAAGGGTAAAACCCATGATAGGGTGGAAGGGGGTGGCTTGGCAGTGGATGAGGTGATGTTGGTGCGGGGATGTGAGTGTGGTTGGTGGTGCTAGAATGTGAGGGAGAACAGGGTAGGAGGGTGGGAGGGACTATCCATGGAACTGAGGGGAGGGCTGGAGAAGGTAACAGGTGAGCTCTTGGGATTTGTAGATCTGTGGTTGAAACTACAATGGTGGGAATGTTTTGTTTTCAAATATGGCAGGGGTGGGTCATTGGTGCAGGGCATTAGGGGAAGATGGGTATGAGGGAAGTGTGCACCTGGGGCATGCTTCTATGGAATATGAATGTACTCATCTTGGCATAGAGTGTTATCTCAGTGGGTGGAGACACACAATAAACAGGAAAATATTAAACTCCCTTCCTGGGGAGTCCTGCTATGTTCTCAAATAGAGGGGCAATAATAAGCAGTGCCTACTAAAAGAAAAAAGACCAGTAGTATATCAAGCCCTCAAAATTAATGCATGTAACTATGAACATTATTTTTCAAAAATCGAAACTTAGTGGTTACCATAGATTCTGAGGGGAGGGAGAGGGAAGACAGGGTGGAACATGGGGCATCTTTGGGGCATTGGACTTGTTCTGCAAGATCTTGCAATGATGGATACAGGCCACTATACATTTTGTTAGAATTTATACAAGTTTATGGTGTAAAAGGTAAACCATAATGTAAACCATTGACAGTGGTTAGTAGCAATGCCTCAATATTTGTTCATCATTTGCCACGAATTGTACCATAGTCATGTAGGATGTTATTAGTAGGAAAGAATGTGTATGTGGGAGGGATTAGGGTATATGGGAATCGTCTATATTTTCTATGTGATTTTTATATAACCTAAAGCTTCTCAGAAAATAAAGTGAAAAAAAAATAAGACACTGGGGAAACATACAGAAGACCTTGTCAATATACATAAAAGATAACAGATCTACGGTGATGAAAGGCACAATGCAGAAAAAAATGTTATTTTTTTATATTTAAATTTATTTTATTATTATTTTGTTGGCTTTGTTTGGGGAAGGATTGCAACTGTGGTAGGAAAGGATCAAGGATCACTGGTCTGGGGTATTATGGGGAGATGTGTGGGGAGGAGTGCACCTGGGGCATGCCTCTATATAATATGAATGTGTTCATGTGGTCATGGGGTGTTGTCTCAGTGGGTGCAGACCCACAGAATAACTGATGGAAAATTGATTCCCATCCTGGGGAGAACTGCTACATTCTCTCCTAGAGGATCAAGAATCTCTAGGGTACATGGGCAGTGCCTAGCAAAGGAAGACAGATCAATGCACCAGGCCCTTGATATTGGTGGTTGTACTTATGAACCTTACACTTGTGAATCAAAACTTAGCCTAGTAGGACATAAAGCCTCCTTATTGCTCAGATGTGGCCACAGTCTAAGCCTAACTCAGCATATGAATTCACTACCTTTCCCCCAACCTGGGACAGGACTCCCAGGGATGACCTTTCCTGGCACTGAGTGTTTAATTCCAAGCTCCAATTAACAATGCATTTGGAAAAAAACTTAGACTAAAAGGGGGAGATATTAAAGACAAATGAGTTTTTGTGGCTAAGAGATTTCCAAGTGAATTGGTTTAGAGGTTATGCTTATGAACATCTCAGCAGGATCTTACTGACTGCCACAGTAAACAGTGCCTTAAGTAGGGGTGCTCCTGAGGGCTCAAGGGAGATCTAGACAATGCAGACAGGGCAGACAACCCTAGGAAATCAGCACCCCATCAGTGGGTCTTACCTTGGAATATATGATAACCTATTTCCCCCAGTGTATCAGAGTTAGACTCATTTATAATTTTCCTACACATGGTTTTTCTGCCCCATTTATTTGAACCTATAATTACCACTATACCCATTAAATATATGTCCCTGAGACTTAAATCTTCTGGCTATTCATATGCTGGGTGAGCCCTCAATCTTAACAGAGTTGCAGCCAACTCCTCTCCAGTTCATTTCACTCACTCAGGATAGCTAACAAAAGGATGATGAGGGGATTATGGGAAGATGGCATTGGATTTTGAAGATAAGCCTCAGCGCTCTCACAGAAACAACAGGGAAAGACAAAAGCTGCCCAAGAGACCTACTTTGGGGGTCAGCAGACCAGGACAGTGCTTTACAACTCCCTGGAGAGTGAAGGACAGAGAGAAGAAGAAGCTGAAACAACAAACTATGAGTTACTAAATCTCCTGGCTGCTGGGAAGGGCTTCCCTCCTCCACCCCTGAGATATTCAGTGGGGTAAAACCCCTGGGTCATTGTAGCTGACTGAGAGAGGAGCAGATGTGTTCATCCCTGTCAGGGGTTATAAGGGAACAGGGAGGGGAAGTCAGGGGCTTTTCTTCAGTGAATTTGGTGAGCGGAGTCTGCTTTGAGTCTCAGCTTTGGCCAGACAAAAACAAAGGAAAACCAAGAGAGATACAACTCTGGGGAAAGATGTGCCAATGAGCACTGTCTGCTCGCTGGTCTGGAAATTACATAGACAAAACTGCTTTTAGAGCTCTCTTTACCCCACCCTTGGGAGAAAGTCTGTGCTCCATTAGTGAAGCCCTGGCATGATTTTGATAAGTTGGGCAATTTTAAAGACTTAGGATAAGTTGAACCAAATATCAAAGAAGAGCTGTGAAAAAATAATAGGCAAGAGAAATTGGCCATCAGAGTAAATTCACCAACATATCAGATGCCTAGATAGACATCAGCAAAAAATTGCTAGGCGAACTAGGAAACAGGAAGAGATGACCCAGACAAGGGAATAGACCAAATATCCTCAAGATATTCAGGATTTAAACAATTAATCAACAATAATCACACAAGTCTCCTAAATCAATTTAAAGAATTGAAAGAAAATATGAGTAAAGTGATAAAGGATATTAAGAAGACATTGGTTGAGCATAAAGAGCAATTTGAAAGTCTGCAAAGAAATGTAACAGATCTTATGGGAATGAAAGCCACAATAGATGAGATTAAAAATACATTACAGGGTTGGTGTTGGGGTTTAATGTATACCCAGGGGACCTGAATCTCTGGACTGACTATGTGATAGCCAGGCCCTGAGCCTCAACAGACTTGCAACTCCTACACTCTGGTTTATTGGACTTACCCCACTCAGCTAACATGGAGGTGAAGAAGGTCAACCACCACACCAGGGAGCCAAGGCTGCTTGCAAGTGAAAGTATGTAACTGGAATCTAAGCCCTCTCTGCATATAGATGTGGAGTGGACATAACCATTCTAAGGTCCACAGGATGGAGGAATAGAGTATGGATTAGAGTGGACTTACTGATATTCTATTCATGAACTACTGTGATTAGTAATCGAAGAAAATGTGGCATTGGTGTGAAGAAAGTGGCCATGGTGGCTGCTGGGGGTAGGGAATGGGAGGAAGAGATGAGATGTGGGGGCGTTTTCGGGACTTGGAGTTGTCCTGGGTGGTGCTGCAGGGACAGTTACCAGACATTGTATGTCTTCCCATGGCCCACTGGGTGGAATGTGGGAGAGTGTGGGCTATAGTGTGGACCATTGACCATGAGGTGCAGTGGTGCTCAGAGATGTATTCACCAAATGCAATGAATGTCTCATGATGATGGGGGAGATTGTTGTTATGGGGGGAGGAGTGGGATGACGGGGGTGGAGGGTATACGGGGACCTCATATTTTTTTAATGTAATATTAAAAAAATAAATAAAGACAAAAAATAAATAAATAAAGATGTAAAAAAATACATTACAGGCACATAAGAGCAGATTTGAATTTCTCGAAGACAGAAGTAGTGATTTTGAAAACAGAACATCTGAACAGGAAAAGACTAGAGAAGAGAATGGAAAAAATGAAACAGGGTCACAGGGAATTGAATGACAATGTGAAATGCAAAAACATTTGCATTATTGATATCTCAGAAGGAGAAGAAAATGAAAAAGGGGCAGAAAGAATATTTGAGGAAATAACAACTGAAAACTTCCCTACCCTTATGAAAGACATAAATTTCAATATTAAAGAAGGACAAGGAACCCCAAACAGAGTAAATCCGAATAGGCCTACCCTGAGACACCTACTATTCAGAATGAAAAATATCAGTGATAAAGAGAGAATTTTGAAAGCAGCAAGAGAAAAGCAAAGCATCACATACAAGGGAAACTTGATAAGATTGAGTGCTGACTTCTCATCAGAAACCATGTAGGAGAGAGAAAGTGGTATGATGTATTTAAGGTATTGAAAGAGAAAAACTACCAGCCAAGAATTCTGTATCCAGCAAGGCTGTCCTTCAAGAAATGAAGGGGCATTCAAAGTCTTCACAGAGAAACAAAAATGATAGAATATGTTACCAAAAGACCAAAATTACAAGAGGTACTGAAGGGAATGCTGCAACCCAAATGATGGTGAGAACCTTGGAGAAGAGTGTAGAAATAAAGATTATTAGAAAAGGTAAAAAGACAGACTATAGCACAATATGACAACAGAAAGCCAAAGGTCAAAATGGATGAAGTAAGTATTGCCTTTACAGTTATAACACTGAATGTTAATGGCTTGAACTCCCCAATCAAAAGGCACAGACTGATAAAATGGATAAAAAATATAAGCCATCTATATGTTGTCTACAGGAGACTCCCCTCAGATGTAAGGACACAACCAGGTTAAAAGTGAAAGGTTGGAAAAGATATTCCACACAAATAGTAACCAAAAAAAAGCTGGAGTAGTGATACTAATATTGGACAAAAAAGAGAATTCAAATGCAAAACTGTTATAAGGGATGAAGAAGGTCATTATATATTAATAAAAGGGGCATTTCAACAAGAAGAAATAACTATTCTAAATATTTATGCACCTAACTTCAGTGCCCCAGGATACATGAGGCACACATTGGTAAAATTGAAGGGAGAAATAGATGTCTCTACAATAATATTTGGAGACTTCAATACACCACTCTCAGTAATGGATTGAACATCTGGATAGAGGATAAATAAAGAAACAGAGAGCTTGAGTTATATGATAAATTTGAATAATATGATAGAGAATTGCACCCCCAAACAGCAGGATAATATTCTTTTCAAGTGCTCATGGATCCTTCTCCAAATAGACCATATGTTGGGTCACAAGACAAGTCTTAATAAATTTAAAAAGATTGAAATTATTATTATCATTGAGATGTCAGTTCTACCCAAACTGATTTACAGATTCAATGCAATCCTAATAAAAATCCCAAAGGCCTTTTTTTTTTTTTTTTGCAGAAATTGCAAAGCAAATAATGAGATTTATTTGGAAGGGTAAGGGGCCCCAAATAGCCAAAAATGTCTTTTAAAAAATGAAGTTGAAGGACTCTACTTCCTGACTTTAAAGCATATTACTTAGCTATGGTGGTAAAAACAGCATGGTACTGGCATAAGGACAGACAGATTGACCAGTGGAGCTGAATGGAGAACTCAGAAATTGACCCTCACCTCTACAGTTAAGTGATTTTTTCGGTGGGGCCAGAATAGTTTATTCAATAAATGATGTTGGGAAAACTAGATATTCATAGCCAAAAGAAAGAAAGAGGACTCTATCTCACCCTTATACCAAAATTAACTCAAAATGAACCAAGGACTTAAATATAAAAGCAATAACCATAAAACTCCTAGAAGAAAATATAGGAAAACATCTTTAAGACTTTGTGGTAGGTGGTAGTTTCTTAACCTTATGCCCAAAGCATGAGCAACAAAGAAATAAAATAGGTAAATGGACCTCCTCAAAATTCAAGGGTAAAAAGGCAGCTGACTCAGTGGGAGAAAATATTTGACAGTCACATATCTGAAAAAGGTTTAGTATCCATGACACATAAGGAGATTGTATAATTCAACAATAAAAAGATAAAGTATACAATTAAAAAATGGACAAAGGACTTGAAAAGGCAACTATCCAAAGAAGAAATACAAATGGTGAAGAAACACATGAAAAAAATGTTCAATATCACTAGTGATTAGGGAAATGCAAATCAAAACTATGAGATATAATTTCGCACCTATTAGATTGGCTGCTATTAAAAAGTTGGCAAACTGGAAATGTTGGAGAGGTTGTGGAGAGAGAGGAATGCTTATTCACTGTTGGCAGGAACATAAAATGATACAGCCACTGTGAAGGACTGTTTGGCCATTCCTAAGGAAGTTGATACAGACTTACCATGGAACCCAGCAATACTATTGCTAAGTATATAGCCAGAAGAACTGAGGGCAGTGACACGAATAGATAACTGCATACTGATGTTCATATCAGTATTATTCATGATAGCCAAAAGTTGGAAACAACCCATGTGTCCATCAGTTGATGAATGGAGAAACAAATTGTGGAGTATATACACTATGGAATATTATGCAGTGGCAAGAAGAAATGAAGTTGTGAAACATATGACAATGTGGATGAACCTGGAGGACATCATGTTGAGTGAAGCAAGCCAGGCACAAAAGACAAATACTGTATGATTGCCCTGTTATTAACTAAATACATTATATGAAATATAAATATATTATGTGAAATATGAAAAAAAAGGATGGCGATGGACAATGCCTATCCCAAAAAACAGATAGTATCTACAAGTGCAAGCAAGACAGTTCAATCTATCTGCCCCATGGGATATAAGCCCCCTCTCAAGTGGAAGCACTGTGGACATCGCCATCCCCAAATCCTCAAGGTAGAGGAACAAACAAACATAAGGAGGGATGGGATGCAACTATGGACTAAAGAAGACTTATTATTACTCTAGGAATGGAAGAAATTGTAACATTGATGTAAAGACACTGGTCATCAGAGGTTCAGAGGGGAGAAAGGGGCAAGAATAGATGTATCATGGGGCATTTTTGAGACATTGGAGTCATTCTGCATGATATTGCAATCAAGCCACAATACATTTTCTGAAAACCTATAAAATTGTGTGGTGCAAAGTGTAAAACAAACTATAGACCATGGTTACCAGCAATATTTCAATATATTTTCATCAACTATAACAAATGTACCACACTACTGAAAGATGTTGTTAATGGGAGAAATTGTGTGAGGGAGAGTGTGTGGGGTATATGGGAATCCCCTATTTTTTCGATATAACATTTATGTATTCTAAAACTCCTGTAAAAAAAAAAAAAAGAGGAAGTAGAGGTGGCTCAAGCAATTAGGCTCCCTCCCACATGAGCAGGTCCCAGGTTCGGGTCCTAGGGCCTCCTAAAGAAACAAGGAAGATGAACAGACACAGCAAGTGAAAGACAACAAGGGGATGGGGAGAAATAAATAAATAAATAAATAAATAAATAAATAAATAAAATCTTTAAAAAAAGAAAAAGAAAAAGAAAAAAAAAATCGCCTGAAGGAGATTTGGGAATCAGGACATGTCTAAATGCAAAGATTCATTTAGGTCTGGTAATTACAACATAAACAAAAACACGAACAAACAGGATTTATTTGTAAGTAACCATTTATTGTCTAAATAATTTCCCCTCTGTGACAGAGACTTCCCTACTCAATATTGCAACATCTCTCAAATATAAACAGTAAAACCCCATGATTACAGACAATGATCAATGTGTTTCATGATAGCAATTCAGAGGAGAACTAACAGGCCACTAGTAACTAAGTGCAACCAACCAAGCAAAGTCATTTTAACTTTTCTTGAAGCAGGACCAGAATATTTTAAGTATGTTTCTCAACGTATACCCAAACTGATTTTCTGTGATAATTCTGACATCAAATTACATTTTACTTGCCAAAGTAGGCTTGGATTGGGAAGAGAACATTGAAATGATGTTGTTTTCTTGAGGATATTTATTCTAGTAGATAAATATTTTAAGCTTAGATCTTTGTATAGAAATCTGAGATTGAGAAATTTAGCAATAAACTTTTTCTCTCTCTAGAATATCTTTTATTTCTATTGCTGCAGGGGTGTGGGTATCTAGACTTTCTTTTTTCCCTAAGATTTTATTTTTTATTTATTTCTCTCCCCTTCCCCCACATTGTCTGCTCTATGTGTCCATTTGCTGTGTATTCTTCTGCATCTGCTTGCATTATCCAGTGGCATTGGGAAGCTGTCTCTTTTTTATTGTGTCATCTTGCTGTGTCAGCTCTCTGTGTATGCGGCACCACTCCTGGGCGGGCTGCGCTTTTTTCACATGGGCGACTCTCCTTATGGGTGCATTCCTTGCATGTGGGGCACCCCTACATGGGGGCGCCCCTGCGTGGCACGGCACTCCTTGCGTGTGGCAGCACTGCACATGGGCCAGCTTACCACATGGGTCAGGAGGTCCTGGGGATTGAACCCTGGTCCCTCCATATGGTAGACAGATGCTCTCTCAGTTGAACCACGTCTGCTTCCCTAGATTTCTTACGCCATGGTCTTGGTGGGGTTTGAGGAAGATAAGAGGTACCTGTTATTAATTTCTGAAATGTGAGTACATAGGTAAAATGAAATAAAATTGGTTGTCAAACACCTCACCACTTAAAAAATCTACAAGGATCATCTTCCACACTTTCCACACCAAATTTTATGTACATATTGCAGTGAACTCTTTCTCGAACTGCCTGCAAAATTTTAATGGGATTATTTGTTTTTGTAGTAGAATCTGTGAACAGCCTCTCACCAATTTCTTTCTTTTTTGGCTCTTCTTTGATCAATATATGTACTGTACTTTAGATTATAATCAATTTCTCATACTTTTTTCAAAAAAATTCACCTAGACTTGAGAAAGAAACATTGATACAAATTCTAATTGACAAAGTTTGTTAACGATAAAGTTGTGTTGACTGTAATGAACTGCGTGTGCTTATAAAGTTGATCTATTAGTTAGGGTTATAATTAAGAAGAAATCAAATTTTAACTACCTTAAGCATGTTAGATGGATTTGTTTGAAGGATTGTAGTGAACCCCATGGAAGTCAATGGCAATATATTACTGTGTTTCAGGATTAGTCTGATAAGGAACTGTTCTATATATGTTCTTTTTTCATTTTTTTCCCATGCTCTCACAGCACCTCTGCTTTATTCTTTTATCCTACTGTGTTTACTGGATTATTCTGTTCTTCAGACCATATAGGTATAATGGTAAGGAAGGATACAATTCCTAGAGAAGGTATTGAGTTGGTTTGGGCTGACCAGTATAGTAGTGTCAACAAAAGACACCTGTAGAAATATCTTTACGCAATAAATTCTATGTATTTTAGGTAGATCACCTAGTTTGGCACTTGTTATCTGAAAATAATTTTTCTTTATGCATTACTGAAGAAATTATTCTCTGTTTACCTCTCCACCCTCAAATTCATTATTTTCCCATCTCTACATTGTTGTTTACCCTGCCAGGCTGACCTTTTCTCAACCTATTAGTTAGACTTTCTTGCCACCTGACTTCCATTTGGTTTTTTTTTTTTTTAAAGATTTATTTATTTATTTAATTCCCCCCCCTCCCCTGGTTGTCTGTTCTTGGTGTCTATTTGTGGCGTCTTGTTTCTTTGTCCGCTTCTGTTGTCGTCAGCGGCACGGGAAGTGTGGGCGGCGCCATTCCTGGGCAGGCTGCACTTTCTTTTCACACTGGGCGGCTTTCCTCACGGGCGCACTCCTTGCGCGTGGGGCTCCCCCACGCGGGGGACACCCTTGCGTGGCAGGGCACTCCTTGCGCGCATCAGCACTGCGCATGGGCCAGCTCCACACGGGTCAAGGAGGCCCGGGGTTTGAACCGTGGACCTCCCATATGGTAGACGGACGCCCTAACCACTGGGCCAAAGTCCGTTTCTCTCCATTTGGTTTTGACTTACAGAGATCAGAAGGTGGGATGGGAAAGAAATAAAAATATTTCTTCCTTGCTCTTTGGTTCATTGCTGCACCTCTGGCAACAGTTGTGAATGCTGTGAATATTAGTGACTCCACTGGTGACATGCTCTTCTCAGTGGGTTCCACTAAGACTCTCTCCTCCTTTTGTCCCTTCAGGCCTAGGGGTTATAATGGCTCCCTGGTTAATGCTGATATTTTGGTACCTCAAAATTCTTTAATTCTGCCCACATATTTCTAAGTAGTCTTTTCATTAAAGTTTCTTCTTTGAAATACTAGGATGAATTCTATTTTTTTTTTTAAAGATTTATTTTTATTTATTTAATTCCCCTCCCCTCCCCCGGTTGTCTGTTTTCTGTGTCTTTTTGCTGCGTCTTGTTTCTTTGTCTGCTTCTGTTGTCGTCAGCAGCACGGGAAGTGTGGGTGGCGCCATTCCTCGGCAGGCTGCTCCCTCCTTCGCTCTGGGCGGCTCTCCTTATGGGTGCACTCCTTGCGCGTGGGGTTCCCCTACATGGGGGACACCCCTGCGTGGCACGGCACTCCTTGCACGCATCAGCACTGCGCATGGGCCAGCTCCATACGGGTCAAGGAGGCCCGGGGCTTGAACCGCGGGCCTCCCATGTGGTAGATGGACGCTCTAACCACTGGGCCAAAGTCCGTTTCCCGAATTCTATTTCTTGTCAGAATTTCAACTGGTACTTGGTACCAAAGGTAGGCCTAGAATCATACCCTCAGGATGAGGATTCTTGGACTTTTTTATATAATGGCAATAATCTCTCAGCTTGGGGTTATAGAGGGGAATGAGAAAGTAGATCGCTGCTGCTCAAAGTGGCATCATGATTTCAAATTATCATCCGTGATACCTTTGATTGCATCTGCTTTTCCAAATGTGATAGCTTTAACTGGAACAAATAAAGTATCTCTGGTATTTGATTTAAAGCTATGGACTAAGAAAATGCTTTTTGCTCAATTCTAATTAGTTATTACAATTAATAGCAGTTAACCTGGTAGAGAGAACAGTACTACTTTACTGCCTGGACTTATTGCAATGTTACCTCTTTTAATTTGTGTAATATACAGCCTAGAGGAACTTGGGTATTTTGATATACACAGAACATCATGCTAGTTTATTACACTTATGGCATTATGCTACTTTATTTGGTAAACAAGGTATAGAAAGTACCTTTATGCTTTAGTAAGATATATGCATGCCTAATACTGGCAAATAAATTCTGTGACTGTTATGCCTTGGAAAGAACAGGATTGGATAAAAGATATATTGGTAGATCATTCAGGATAGCCAAAGAGTGTGAAGATACTTGTGTCCCACCAGATGATACCTGTTACAGAGGAAGAACTCAACAATCAGGTGGACAAGATGACACATCTGTGAATGTCAGACAGCCTCTTTCCATTGAATGGTTTGTTTGATGGGTTTATGTACAAAGTAACCATAAGCTTCCAAGTGTGGACTTCCCCTTACTAAGTCTACTTTGGCTGCTATCCTGATCATTGTCCACCCTACCAATAACAGAGTCCGATGCTAAGACCATGATGTGGATTATTCCCTAAGGTTATCTGCCATTACTATCACAAGGCAGCAATTTATCGTCAAAGAAACACATACAAGTTCCTGACAATTGTGCCTCACCCTGTCAGTGCTACTTTCTCTGGGTTTATGGGTGGCTTTATCCATTGTTATGATATTCCATGCAACATTTCTTTTGACCAAGGAATGGCAGGAGAAGTGTTCAAGAGCTTATACCTGAGGAATTCACTGATATTACCATGTACTCTTCCCTAGAAGCAAAAGATGCTCTTTTAAAGGGAACTAGGAGACAAAATCCTATACAACTGAGGTAATAACCTAGAGGGCATAGCATATGCTTTAACTCAGAACAAGTATTTATAAGATTTGGCTTGTTTTAGGCCACGCCTTCACTGATTTGAGCATTCTTCAGAAACTCTTATTTACGTAGGCTGTAAAGTTATACACCTAAAGTAACTTAAGTATCATCTCTTGGTCACAGTCAAAGCAATTGTTTCTTAAAGGTTGTTAGTAGTTTGACCAAAATAATATTAATGTTTCTTAATACTCTTGTGTTCTTATGAGTATCTATTTTTATGCATCATTAAAATGTATATAAACACTCATGAGAATTATTTCTTCATTTTGAAATAGCTCCTTTGTTAATATGAATGGCCTTCTTTGATCCAATTCATGGTTTTCCCCTTTAATTCAAATTTGTCTTATATTAAAGTTATGACTATTGCTTTATCTGTGCCAGCATTAGCTTGGTATTTTTGTCCATTTCTTTATTTTAATATTTTGTGTTATTTTGTTCTGAGTTTATTTCATTAGAGACAGAATATAGATAAACTTTGTTTTCTGACCCAACCTGAGAGACTTCATTTCCTAGGGGAGTTGATTCAATTTTCATTTTATTATTATTTAGTTTATATTTTTCTTGTTTCTGGGATTTTCTATGCTTTCCTTTATTTCCTTCTTGCATTTTCTGTTTTCTATCTTTTGTTCTATGGAGTATGTTGTTTTTGTTTTTGTATTTTTTGCTTTTACCTTCTGCAAGCCTTTGCAATTTTATTAGCAATTGCTTTGAAATTTCAAAAGCACCCATTATCCTCTAATTCTTTAATTATCAGAGAGTTGCATGTGAAACAGTGTGGGCCCCCTCTCATTTTATTTTCTTCTCTGCCTCATGTTAGCTGTTTGTATAAAAATCACATGGAAGTAATAATCAAAAGTTTTTCCAAAAGTTGAACATGGATAGTACATTTTCTAAGCCTCTATATATTTGAAAGTATGAATTTCTTGCCTCCATTACTGAAAGGTAATTTGGTTTCAATCATTTGTATGTAATCACTATTTGATTGTTCCTGGTAATTTAATGGGCAGTGGGCACATATGAAGTCACCAGGTGAGAGAAAGAATAACTATGAGGAATTTAAAAACATGATAATTGAACTCTGCATTTGAGGAGAAAGGGGGGAAATTGGGACTACGGAAAATGTCATCAGTAAAGTAGAATCCAAAATAGAGGTGTTCCTGCAGAATGCAGAAGAAAAGGAAAATGATGAAAGAGAAAGTGGAAGACAAGATCAAAGTTTCCTCACAGCAAAACTGGTGATCCCAGAAAAAGAGTCCCTGAACAAATGGAACAGTAGGAACCGTTATACCTACAAGATAAGAAAACATACCTGAGCAAGGGTAACGAAGGGAAATCTAGAATCAAATACATCCTAGGAACATTTTTGAATGATAAAGATGAAGATAAAATTCCTACATGTTTCTAGGAAGATTATAGAGGTCATCTAAATTGGAAGGTGCTTAATGATTTAGTCTTAGTTTGTGATCCGTTTTCATATTTTTTCCTGTATCTTCATAGTCTTTTTAGTGAGAAGTGGACAAGCTAAATGGGGAATCACTAGCCAGATGTCATTATAACTCAGATGTGTTTCACAGAATTTTTAAAAATAAGAGCAAGGTTTAGTTATTTTGAACTCTGTTAACTCTCCAAGTTACAGCCATAAATCCTTGCATTTGGAGGCGATGGACCAACAAATGACACTGGTGCTCTTTTACTGTCTCAGGCTCTCCTATGGCATGTGCCTATTTCATTACAGAGGTTTCAGTAGAAGCTTAGGGCAATGAACTCCAATTGGATGAGACTCAAACTCCACTTGCAACATTTAACAATGAATGATGAACAAGTAGAATGGAAAAAAAAATCTGCTGTTTACATAATTTCCCTAAGTCTTGTGAGTGCTTAGATATACTGGCTTGAATTGGAATCATGAATCTTGATCTTCCCAAATCAAACTGTTGCCACACCACTTTTTAATGTCAAACTGTTTGGCATATAAGTCATAGATAAATGGTTTTAAAATCTTGGTCTTCACAGAATTTGGATATTGAGTTTTTCATGTTCCCCTGAGATTTAAGACGTTATTCACTGGAATGGAACTCTGCTGATCAGAAGCACCTGGTTTGCAGTGACATGGCTGCAACAGACGCTAACAGTTTTCAGGGACTTGCAGCAGACCACCCTCTTCTAGCAAAGACAAACATGCAAACAGAAAAGCCATCTTTGTTCTCTGAGCTACCTCATCTCTGTGTGTATTTTAGCTAACAAACTGAGGGAAGTGAGGAGAATAATGTTGGTAGGTGGAGGGTTTTGGTAGGATATCATCCCTTTCTACAAAGCTTTAATACTTGAGAATGCCTAGAAGTTGCAAACAGCATGGTATAACTTGGGGGTGATGGGAATCCCTTGCTAACTCTGCTAGGATGCTGCCCTGGGGAAGGACTTGTGGCTCATAGGCACTGAATAATGGAATGGACTCTCCTGGAACCCAAGCAATTGGGTCCATATCCTGCCCTCAGCTAGTTGCATGCACTAATTCACTTCTTTCTTGATCGCTATTTCTTCATCTCTAAAACAAAATGGCTAAGTTTGGTTGTTCTAAGACTTAATGTAAAGGGATAAGGCATATACAATGCTTAGCTATAACAGGTGGTCAATAACTAGAAGCCCCTCCTTAGTTCAACCTTAGGATGGGTAAGCTCTTAGCTAATTATAGGGACAGGAAATTCCTTCAAATAGATTAGACTTTACTATTTGTTTGTTTTACAGAAATCCATGTGTCTGCTCTGAATCAACAGTTAACTGTTGGGCAATCTGAAGAATAAAGGTATATGTCTGTAACTTACGTTGGTGAATTCATCTTAATGGGGAACTGGGAACAAGCCCCCCAAACTGTGCAAGTGTCTGAGTGTTATGTCAGGAGGGGCAGAAAAGAAATCCTCCTGGAAAAAGATGAAAGGTGAGCACTGAAAGGGAGGAAGGCTTACGTATGTTCAATTGTATTAAATGAGATAACATCTGTGAAAGCAATTATTAATTTTCCTTCTGGTTAGTCAGTTCCATTGATTTCCTCTAACTTCCCTTTTCCACAAAATTAATATATTTTTAAGGAAAGTTATTTCCAATAATCCCATTTCAATATATAGTTTTAAATTTTTTCATTATTTTAATTCTCTATATTCAGATCCCTCATTGCATATTGCATTTCACACTATTAATTTACTGCTACGATTACTTTATAAAGTGTATCACTTGGGAATATGTTTGTTGGAATTTTTCATTGAATCTAAAAATCAATTGGGAAGTAGATTATAAATCTTTATCCAACTATTGATGAATAATCAACACTAGAGATTATGCAAGAAACAGGTAATTGTTTTGAATTCTACATGTATGAAGGATACCTATTACTCCCCATAACCTGCAAAATAAGTATTACTGTACTCTTTTCACAAATGGAGCACTAAGGCTCAGAGGGATTAAGTAGCATGTCCTAGCTTGTATCTAAAGAAGTGACAGAGCTGGGATTCAAAGCCAGTTCTTTTCCCATTGTACCATGACACCATGCATCTTTATGATAGTTTTTCTTCTCATCTTTTATATCTCTACAGCTCATGAAAACATGGCATTAGCTTTATTCCCAAGGGTTTTGTGACTGTTTTTGTGGCAGATGCAAGTGGCCTCTATACCCTACCCTAGATTTAATAGATGTTAATATCACTTCATAATCACTTCAGCTATTTTTTTTCTTAAAGAAATAAAATGTTATGGATATAGCTAAAGCTCATCTTTTCTTACCCCTCCCTCCCATATGCATGTCTTAAATCTCTTGGCACAGATGGATGTATCCATAAACATAGTGTTCTAAATATGAGTAGTATAGCCATTTCCTCATACATATTTTCACATTTTAAAGAATCAGACGTCATTTCACCCTGAATTCAAGATGAACCAATAAGCACATGTATCACTTCACAAAAATGTGGCAGGAAAATCTACCAAAAACATTATATTTAAAACAGATGTTCTAGTATCTGAACTGATTCAATGAAAAGAAGATTTTAAAATCAGAATGAGTGAAAAGAGAATGGTCACTTTTCAAAAACATCTGTGTTACTTTGTATTTCAGGAGGGAGATATGTTAAAATATGTACTTTGCTTAAAACCAAGTAAGGAAAAACTGACATGAAAGGAGGAAATGGAATAAAAAGGAACACAAGGAGTCATTTGTACACTTTGCAGCTCCTAGGACTATAGCATTTCAAAGACTCTATAGTTGGAGAAATTGCTGATGAAACAAATTAATACAGGGCATTTCTCCCTTCTCTAATTAAACTTCCTGAATCGTGGCATTTAAATTATGCCTGGCAATGCTATGTCAAGCATCCTCTCCTGCTTCTCTAGCAATTGAAAGCAATTGGACTTTAGCCCCTGGCCCCACAACATCTGGGAAACTTCTACCTTTTTTTTTCCCAACTGTACATACAAATAAGAAAAAATATTTCTAGTCTCTCGAAAGAGTTCACATTTGCCCTTATTTGACAGCTTTTTTTTTCTTTTTTATTTACTTCTCTCTCCTTCCCCCCTATTGTCTACTCTCTGTGTCCATTCACTGTGTGTTTTTCTGCTTTCACTTGCATTGTCATGCGGCACCAGAAAACTGCATCTCTTTTTTGTTGCATCATCTTGCTGTGTCAGCTCTCCGTGTGTGCGGCACCACTCCTGGGTAGCTGCACTTTTTTCACGCAGGGTGGCTCTCCTTGCAGGGTGCACTCCTTGCATGTGGGATACCCCTACGTGGGGCTGCCCCTGCGTGGCACAGAACTCCTTGTGCACAGCAGGACTGCACATGGGCCAGCTCACCACACGGGTCAGGAGGCCCTGGGTATCAAACCCTTGGACCCTCCATTTGGTAGGCAGACACTCTATCAATTGAGCCATGTCCGCTTCCCTATTTGACATCTTGTTGACCTTTAATTTGTTTCTAAAATTTTGTCATAGACAGCAAAATGTAATTCAGGTGAAGGGGAACATATTTCAAGCTTGCCTACGATTCTTCTGTGTTTGCCTGGGCACACATTTACCCTGGCCTCAGCTTTACCCTGAGTGTGTGGCATTTCGGATTTATTTCACAGGGCTTTATGATTCTTTAGTGGAATGCAGCCTCTGAAATATAGCTCCTAGGAGCCAAGAAAGATAAGGATGGAATGCAGGTGAGGTATCTCTAGGCCTATTAGTCTCTGAAGCTGAGGGAGGGCTTCCCAGACCCCTGTCACTGCCTCTCCAAGATGGGTCCAGCCCTGCTTCCACTCTCTTTAACTTGTCTGTGCCTTCTTTTTTTTTTTTTTTAATTAATTCATTTTTAAAAAAAATATTACATCAAAAAATATGAGGTCCCATTCAACTCCACCGTCCCCACCCCCCACTCCCCCCACAGCAACCCTCTCTCCCATCATCATGACACATCCATTGCACCTGGTAAGTACATCTCTGGGCATCGCTGCACCCCATAGTCAATGGTCCACATCATAGCCCACACTCTCCCACGTTCCATCCAGTGGGCCCTGGGGGGATCTACAATGTCCCGTAGTTGTCCGTGAAGCACCATCCAGGACAACCCCAAGTCCCGAAAACGCCTCCCCATCTCATCACCTTCTTTTGAAGTGAGGTGGAAGCTATTACTACAGTTGCAAGAGACAAGGGGGTCTCAAAATTTATATGACTGTAAGTATTTTGATTCTTTATTAAAAGCACCCAAATAATTTATACTAGAAAAACTCTCTCTCTATACTTAAGCCATAAAGCACTGATTTTTAAATACCTCATTGTGTTTCAAGTAACTTTGAGCAATCCGTAATAATTTTAGAATGTTTGGGCAAAAAGGAAAGTAAATTAGTAAATTGTTAGTTAGTAGTTAACTTGGACTATGTACAACAGACATGTTTAAAATCACTGTTGAAATATGATTTTAGGAATTGCCTCTAAGAAAATCGATTTTTTAAAATGGTATAGAACAACAAAAGAACAGGTTTTAAAAGTTTTTTCCTACACAACTGGTAGACTTAGCAATAGAAACAGAACTCAAATTTTGAAATCAAACATAAAAAAACTGAAAATATATCTGCAAATAATTTACTGTTTTCAAGTTTTGGATCATGAAAGTCAAAGGAAAAACTTGGAAGAAATGTATTTTTATTTTTTATTTTTTTATTTTTATTGAAGTATAGCATTCATACATGAATACACATAAACAATAAGTGTATAATAAAGACTGTGGACTTACAAAATAAACATACAAAACATCACATAGGGGTCTCACACATCACCCCTCCACCAACTCTTTGCATTGGTGTGAAACATTTGTTACAACTTAAAATGTAAAATTTTCAAATAACTTCTTTTTATACTAAATATTAGTCATTTGAGAGATATTTGTGTTTAGGGATAGATGTTACCTACACAGATGGCATTTCCAAGGTCTCTCTACCAAAGTCATCTCCTTCATTGGTCTATCATTGTCATAATCACTTTCCCCAGCTCTATTAAACTTCCTGCCTAAAACGATCATCATTTAAAACCTCTTTGAGGGGAGCAGGTGTAGCTCAGTTGGTTAAATGCCTGCTTCCCATGTCCAAAGTCCTGGGTTCAATCCCTGGTGCCTCCTGAAAAAATAAAATAATAGAAATTAAAAAACCCTCTTTAATGAATTAGATAATTGATAAGAAGACACTAGATTCAAAATACCTTCTATCAGAACCATTAACATTTCAAAAATTTTCACGATCTCGTGATGAATTCTTGCCATCTCCTTAAATTCCTAACTAGAGGATCTTCTCCTCTATGAAGATAAGTTTCCTTCAGTCCTTTCTTTGTACCCCCACTCCCAGTCAGACTGATAGCTTCTTTTGGGCTACCTCTACTCCTTGTACATTCCTTTATTACAGCACTGGACGTTGGATCACATATGATTACATACTTCTAAACTATGCTATGAAATCCTTAAGGATAGCAATATTTTTTTAGTCCCAAAGTGTTACAGCAACAATCCCCCAAGTACAAGGGAAAAGACCAGAGAAGAAGATGGTCCAATAATGGGCTCTTGATACTGATGATTATGCTCATGATCCTGTGTGCTGGAAATTTCAACTAGGTCTAGAGTGGCAGGGTGCCTAAGAGTTACTCCTGAGAGCCTCCATGTTGCTCAAAAGTGGCCACTCTCTAAGCCAAACTCAGCATGTAAATGCATTACCTTCCCCCCCAGAGAGAGAAATGACTCCCATGGATGAGCCTCCCTAGCACTGAGGGATTACTGTCAAACACCAACTGGTGATGCACTAGAAAGAGACCTTGAATAAAAGGGGGGAAATGGTAAAGACAAATGAATTTATATGACTAAGAGACTTCAAAATGACTTGGGAGGTCATCAGAGGGGTCCCACTTACATACATCTCAGCAGGATCTCAGAGACAGCCAAAGTAGATACAACACCAGGAAGTGGAGCTCCTGAGGGCTATGGAGACACCTGGTCCTGTGTTCATGACAGTGGCTCTGGAGTTCAGTGCCTTGCCAGTGGGGCCTACTTTGGAATTTGTGCTCCTGAGTGTGATGGAGTTGGACTTAGATGTGCACTCTCTGTGCATGCCTCTTCTGTCATTTTTGCTGAACCTGTGGTTGGCACTGGGGTTGGTATATGCTCAGGAGACTGGAATCTCTGGACTGTCTATGTTCCAGCTGGGTCCTAAGCCTCAGCAGAGTTGCAACACCTACTCTCCGGTTTGTTGGACTTACTCAGGTTAGCTCAGCTAACAGGGAGGTGAGGATGGCCAACCACCACACCAGGGAACCAAGAAAGTCTACAGCTGCAACCAGGAGAATCCCATCCATCAGCTATGTGGGATCTAAGTCCCCTCTCAATTTAGAGTTGGGGTGGACATCACCATCCCAGGGTCCTCAAGTTGGGGGAATAAAATATGGACTAGAGTGGACTTACTGGCATTCTACTATAGAATTATTATGACTCTAGCAATGGAAGAAATTATATGTGGAGACAGTGACTGCAGGAGTTGCTGAAGGTAGAGAGAAAGAAAAAGAGGTGTGATATGGGGGCATTTTTGGGACTTGTCCTTGTCCTGAATGATATTGCAGAGACAGGTGCAGGACATTATATATCCTGCCATAACCCACTGAATGGACTGGGAGAGAGTGTAAACTACAACATAAACTATAATCCATGCTACATAGCAATGCTCCAAAATGTACTCATCAAATGTAATGAATGCACCACACTAATGAAAGAAGTTGTCAATGTGGGAGGAGTGGAGGGTGTGGGGAGTGAGGTATATGGGAGCTTCTTATATTTTTTACTGTAACATTTTGTGTGATTTATGTATCTTTAAAACAAAAGGTAGAACATTTTTTGAAAAAGTACCTATCTTATCATAGGTTCGGCATAAAACCTGTTTTATGAGTATATGATGGGAAGGTGAAGGAAAGCCCTGGTATATCAGCTTTGCTAATGATGGCTCTGGAAGCTGAGAGGAAGGATTAATTAAAAAACAATTTTGCATGGCAAGAAGGATGGATATATGAGCATTATTACACAGAAATCACAAGCGACTCAAAGACTGCAGAGGTAGTAGCCGTAACTACTGGCTACTTGCATTTTAACTTCTTTGCTCATTTTTCTTTTGCCCCTTTTTGGTGCACTGTGTTTACAAATTATATCTTGATTTTCCTAACAGCCCTGTGAACTGAACAAATTTTTCTTATCCTTCACTTTAAAGGCCAAGAGTAAGATGGAAAGAAGTGAAATGATTTGAATTGTACAGGGGATCTGCTGAAGCAAGCAGCTGAGTTTTGTGGTCAGCTCTCCTGTTTGAATCACGTGAGCTGAGCTCACAGCTCCTGATGACTAGTGCAGCTGCAGTGCTTTCAGGCCTCAGAGGAGGACACACTGTACCCACTTGCCCTTGGAGTCCTGGTGGCTGGTCAGACGTGGGGCTTATGGGAGGTCTTCCTGGAGCAAACAAGAGAGGTGGAGCTTTCTTTCAGGAAGGGCAACTGTCCTTTTTTGGGGCCAGAGTCCCCTGAGCAGCTAGTCTCCTTTGTCGTAGTAGACACATTGAAACCTGAAATGAGGAGCCATTCTCCACTCAGCATTCCTACAGAGGGACCATAGTTGCCTGAATGTCTTGACTATGCAGGATCAGTGTTTGTATCTGCTTGTTCCTGCTCCTATGTTGGCTCTTAGACCCAGCCATTATATAAGGGAGACTTTGAGTGGACATATGCCCATATGTACATTTATAAAGGCCACTTTCTAAGCCATCCTCAGCTGAACCTATTGGAATGAAGTATTGTGGATTATTAGCTCACAGCCTCCTGTATTCCCCAAAGATGGTCCACATGAGCCCTAGACTAGGCAGTGCTGGTTACTGTAACACAACTCAGAAAAGTTTACCTTTGAGTGCCCCCAATGTCCAGTTTTGATGTTATGGCAAAGACCACCTCATTGCCCAAGTAGAGACAATATTTCCCTGTCAATGGATATAACCAAGTGACTGATGTTGGCCAAAGGGATGTGAACAGAAATGGTGCATGTGACTACTGGATCAACTTTGTTTAAGAAAATAGCCAAGCCCTACTTCTTCTATGTCCCTTCTCATGGACCTGCCAGTGAATAAGCTTCAAATATACTCTGGCTCTTTTTGAACTTCAAAAATACAGTCTCTTGGGCAGTTATTCTCAAACTTTTTGTCCTCTGAATCCCTTCGAACTTTAAAAATGATTGAGAACCTAACTAGCTTTTGTTTCTATAGGTGAATTTACCATAATAGAAAATAAATGTAAGAAAAATTTTTGATTATTAATTCATCAGAAAGTAGTTATAAGCTGATTAACACAAATAATACAATTTTATGAAAACTACATTTTCCAAATTAAATTTCCAATATGACATTTAAATTATGTATTCATTTAAAAATAATTATAAAGTTAATACATGTTAGCATAAATAACATACTTAATAAAAATAACTGTTTTTCAAAACAAAAAGCTTAGTGAGAAGAGGGACATTTATTTGCATTCTTGCAAATCTCTAAATGCTTGGCTTAAGAGAAGAAAGGAGGGTTTTCACACCTGCTTCTGCATTCAATCTGTTGTGACATGTTGTTTTGGTTGAAGTATATGAGGAAAATCTAGCTTCACACAGATATGTAATTGGAAAAGGGAGTAGTGTTTTAGTAGTCTTTTTAGAAAATTTTGGATGTTCTTCTTTGATACTACACCAAATGATAGACAAGTTGTAGTTTCTCAAAGGTTAGTTGTAATGTGAAATTTGAAGATACATCAAGGAACTTTACATACTCAGTGATATTATAATCTATTAATCCATTTTATTTTTTGAATGAATCTTTTACCTGTTCATCATGTTACAATATTAGTTCACTGAGTTATGTAGATCTTCCAAATGTTGACACATTTTATTATAAAAACAATATCAAAATATCATACCTGTTCATATCAATAAAAAATGTGTCAACTTAAAGATAGGAAAGTCTTTAAGAAACTACCAGAATGCTGTCAAGTTCATGGTGCTGGTACAAGTTTTCCAAAATTGTAATTTTTCCTTGACAACTTAAATTTTGTAATTGGCAATAAACACTGCCAGTTGTTTTTCTTGATGTGCTGGGCTCACTTTAAAGTTTGATAAAATGCCTACCAAATACCCAAATCTGAATAAGCATATTTGTCTGTCAGCTACTCTTTCAAGTAAGAATCATGCTCCATGAAAAAATGTGCTAGTTCAGCTTGTAACTCAAAATTGCACAAGTGTTTTTCCTTAGGACAAACATTTACCATGGTATGCAGCTTAATCATACTGCCAAGTTTATCACACAGAATATTAAAAAGAGTTGAGATTTAATAAAATCAATATTTTTCTGCTTCATCAAGAATATTTAAAAATGAAATTGGCATTTCCGGTATGAACGTGTGGCAGTTAAGAATACAGTGACTACCAGTTTACTAGTACATCTTGGTGTCTCTGTCTTATTTGTGCCAGCAGTTTTGTCCACATTGCTCTTGCATCATCAGTTCAAATGTCAATGCAATGGAAAAGGCACATGATCTCAGTATTATTGCAAAAACAGTTTTGATCTTGTGGACCTCCTGAAAGGGTCTCAGCATGGATCACAGACCATGTGATAGATTTCCCTACACTCTGCTCCAGCTGAAGTATTGTGGGAAGCTATAGGCCTCTACATTCTTGGACATTGCCTCTGTGCTCATGTGGAGCTATGACAGGATGTTAAATGCAGTATCACAATGGGGACCCCCACAGAACCTGGACTTATGCCTGCAGTTCTGGGTATTCTTATCCATATAGCTGAACACATTTATTAGGTATGGAAAAATAGTTCCTTATAAGACCTTTTCCAGGGCCTGGGAATTTGGGGGTAGAAGCAGTAAGAGGCATGGGTTAGTGGTTTGCCAAAGTCTCTTGGCCACAGGCTTCCTGGCAAGCATAGTGGATCCTGCTTATCCAGTGCTTCTGAAAACCTGGATAACAAGGGATACAAGAGGTGATTTTGCCTTGGGACACTTCTACCCAAAACGTTCTGCTTTTGCAGCTCCACTTGGAGTTTTACAAACCTAGGGATAGAGGCCCACCCCTTGATCTGCCAGACATACAAAACTTCCCTGCCCCACCTCTATTCAACGTATCAGAGGGAGTGAAATGCCGGGTGAGCTTCCTGTACCTTATTATAGTCAACTCTGTAGCCACTGTCCTGAGAGCTAGAAGGGTCCCTTCAGGGCTTCTGTTGGCCTCACTTGTGGTACAACACTCTCATGATAGCAAGTGAAACTTGCTTCAAAATAACAGACTTACTGAGAAAATTGGAGAGGCTGATTCTGAGCCTGTTTGAGGTAGGGGCCGGTTCCATGTAATTCTTTTTTTTTCCTTAGATTTATTTAATTTATTTATTTCTTCCCTCCTCCCCCTGTTGTTTGTGCTTGCTGTCTGCTCTCTGTATCTGTTCCTTGTGTGCTCTCTGTGCCTGCTCATCTTCCCTTTTAAAGGAGGCACTGGGAACCAAACCCGGGACCTCCCATATAGAAAGGAGGTACCCAGTCACTTGAGCCACATCCACTCCCTGCTTGTTATTTCTCCTTGATGTGTTATCTTGTTGCATTATCTTGTTATATCAACTTGCTTCACCAGCCTGTCACATCAGCTTGCTGCCTTGCTCATCTTCTCTGGGAGGCACTGGGAACTGAACTCAGGACCTCCCATGTGGTAGGCAGGCACCCAACTGTCTGAGCCACACTCACTTCCCTGGTGTAATTCTAATGGCTTCTTGACTTTCCTTGTTGTGGGAGCAGGATTCAGCTTTCTTGGGTCTGCTGTCAGTTACCATTTATCTTTCTGTGCTTATAGCTTCTGAAAATTTGTTAATGTTATTTTACTCTGAGTCATTGCTGGGATGGTGGCACAAGACCTCTCTTTCTCCCAGGGTCATGATGGTTATTAGTCATGGTCTGCACTCTGACATGTTTGTTGTATTTCTCTCTGAGGACCCAGAGCCAATGTACATGGTTATGGAATTCACTCATTTGACAAAGCTGACTGGCCAGGGCATAAGGGGGGGCCACTACCCAGCCCTGCTCTGCTCACTCAGCTGTCAGAGGACAGTGTCTTCCCAGAGAGGGAATTTTTTCATATTCTGTCTCCACAAAGGAGGGGCCTTTTTCTACTCATCCAAAGATTTTATCGTTTAGGCTAATGGTGACCCTATCAGAACTGATCCTGGCCCAGCCTGGTCCTGTGGGTGATATTTTCTTTCATGGCATGCCTCTTTGGGTCCTAATTAGAAGGCCTTTCAGATGCAAATCTACCTGTCCATTTCCTTCTTGCCCAAACTGGTACCTGCACCTCCAGGAGCAATGGACCAATAGCTGTGCTTCATCCCTACTGGAAAAAAAATACTCTTCTACCCACTAAGCTCTTGGCTGATCTCCTTCCTATACACACACCTAATACATACCCTCTGCCTCAGCAGAAGGAAGGCATTTGCTCTGTGTGAGTATGGAAAGGGCTATCTGATAAGCCAGAAGTGAGTACACAGCCGACAAGCATCAAGCATCCACTGGGGGAGACCATGTGCATGAGATCCCTAACGTGGTTTGTCTCTCACCAGAGCCAGATGACCCAGGCTATGGCAAAAGCACGCACAGTCCTGGCAGTGAGTACTCCTGCTGCTGCAGTTCCTGCTGGGCAACTCTTACTCCAGACCTGCAGCACTCAGCCAGAATCTGATAGGAATATTTCTTTCCCTGCCCCTTTAGGTCTAAGGGTGCTATTAGCTTCCTGCATTTGCTAGTCTCTAAATACTTCCAAATTCCTGGGTTCATTTCATTATGGCCTCGTAAATGCTTCCTTCATTTAAAAATCTGATCTTTTAAATTCTCACCTGAGAGTATGTTCTGTTTCCTGCCAGCCCCCTGACTGGTATCCACATCATCATGAAATTATAGAACCTGGGGACAAAAAAACCCTTCTATAAGTTTGGGGTAGGGGAAAGGCTGAGGGAGAAGTTGGCAGAAAAAGAGTTACTTATAAAATATTGATGTCTGAGTGGTTTTGGATTTCTTTTTTTAGTATTATTATCTTTTTTTAAAAAAAGATACATAGATCACAGAAAACATTTCATTAAAAACTGTAAGAGGAAGTACGGATGTGGCTTAACCAATTGGGCTGCCGTCTATCATATAGGAGGCCCAGAGTTTGATGCCCAGGGCCTCCTGGTGAGGGCAAGCTAGCCCATGCAGTGAGCTGGCCCATGCAGAGTGCCGGCTCACATGAGAATGCCACCCCATACAGGAGTGCCGCCCTGCGTGGTAATGCAGCCCAGTGCAGGAAAGCCGCCCTGTGCAGGAGTGCTGGCTGACACTGAGAGAGAGCATAGCAAGATGACACAGTGAGAGACAAGGAGGAGAGAAAATAAGAAGATGTAGCAGGACAGGGAGTTGAAGTGGCACAAGAGAGTGATAACCTCTCTCCCACTCCAGAAGGTTCCAGACTCAGTTCCCAAAGCTGCCTAATGAGAATACAAGCAGACACAGAAGAACACACAGCAAATGGACACAGAGAGCAGACAATGGGGGGAGCATGGGGGACAGGAATAGGGCAGGGGAGTAAATACAATAAATCTTAAAAAAAATGTAAGATGTTCCCATATACCCCACTCCCACACCCTCCACTCCCCCCACATTGACAACCTCTTTCATTAAGGTGGTACATTCATTGCATTTGATGAGTACATTTTGAAGCATTGCTACACAGCATGGATTATAGTTTACATTGTAATTTGCACTCTCTTCCAGTTCATTCAGTGAGTCATGGCAGGATATATAATGTTCTGCCATCTGTCCCTATAATATTGTTGAGGACAACTCCAAATTTCGAAAATGCCTCAATATCACACCTCTTTTTCCCTCTCCCTGACTTCAGCAACTCCCGTGGCCATTGTCTCCATATCAGTGATATATTTTCTTCCATTGCTAGAATTCCAGTAAGTCCACTCTAATCCATATTTTATTCCTCCATCCTGAGGATCCTGGGAGGGCGATGCCCACTCCAACTCTAAATTGAGAGGGGACTTAGATCCCATGTGGCTGATGGATGGGATTCTCCTGCTTGTAGCTGTAGACTCTCTTGGTTCCTTGGTGTGGTGGTTGACCATCCTCACCTCCTTGTTAGCTGCCCGGGCAAGTCCAATGAACCAGAGAGTAGGTGTTGCAGCTTTGCTGAGGCTCAGAACCTAGCTGGCACATGGACAGTCCAAAGATTCAAGTATCCTGGGCATACACCAACCCCAGCACCAAACACATGTTCAGTAAAAGGGACAGAAGAGGCATGTGTAGAGAAGTCATATCTGAGTCCAACTCTGTCATACTCAGGAACACAAACTCCAAAGTAGCGCACACTGGGAATGCAGTGAACTCCTGAGCCATCTGCCATGACCGTAGGACCTACACGTCTCCATAGCCCTCCATAGCACCACTCCAGGTGTTATTTTTAAAAACATCAAAATTAAATTTAAAATACAACAAGATAAAATATCCAGAGAACATATATTAATGCAGTGGAAATACTTTTGGTTTAGTGTTATATGAAAAAAGTAGAATACACATTGAATACCCAATATAAACTCACCCATAAAAAAAAAATCCCAAGAACTAGATTTGGAGAAAAGCTTTGAGAATTGAAGGGATACATGTGATTTTTTTTTTCTTTTCTCTAATTTGCCTTGTTAAGAAATAATCTTACATAGGACAACAAACAAACAAATTCGTTATCACATGGAGCAAAAACAAGAGAGCCAGGCAGCCAACACTGCCCCCGTGCTACCTGGGCTGGCTGAGGGCTGGCGCAGTGCTATGCTCAGCGCCCACACAGCTTTGGGCTCTGAACTGTACCAGGCCAAAAAGAAGCCCATTTCCTCCCCAGGGGTGGTCAGAACTCCTCTGCCTTCCAGTTACATCTCACGCACCCTCCTCACCCTTGAGAGGTTAATCCTGAGGGAAGAGAAGCCAGCCCGCCAGCCAGCTTGTGTTTTCAGACATTTCTCATTTAACAAACATTTATTGAGCCCCTGCTGTTTGTCAGTCCCTGCCCCGGGCCTGGGCCTCGGGCCTCATGGCTAGAGATGAGGATGAGGAGGGAGGGGATCTTGGGAAGGTGTTCTGGGCTTTATCTCATGGGCTAGAATAGGCTAATGAAAGACATTAAAGATGTGTGAGCTTTTGAGCAGCAATTCCAGAGAGAGGGTATAGGGAGAATGGAGTGTAGTGGGGAGACTGAAAGGGCCACCAGTTACGGCAGGGATCCTCACCTGCGAAGCCCCTCACTGAGGACACATGTTTCAAAACTCTTGGGCAGGAGAGACCTGCAATGTTTGAAAAAGAAAATTCAACATGTATATTGCTTTCACACTATGAATTACAAAAAAGCTAAGCTTGAGAAAATCTTGGCTGGTGGAATTAGGCAGATGTGAGGGCATGAGAAAACATTGTAGGGGGATGGATTTTAAAAGGTTAATTGGTTAAAAGGTAATACTAATAATAATGACTAATTTACTATAGAAGATGACAAATGCTTTTTATTTGTTATTTCTCTTACTTTTCCAGCACCTCTAGGAGATAAGGACTATTATTAACTTCATTTTATTCATGAACATTTTGAGAATTAGATTTGGGTGAGGTGACCATCACACAGTAACTGTCAGAAACAGGAATCTAACTTGAGAGACTATGCTCCTTAGCCATTACACAATACTGCTTTCCTTCCAGAATGTTTAGTTAGGTCACAGGTTTTTAACCTTTTTTGTTCCATGGACCCCTTTGCCAGTCAGGTGAAAACCACGGACCCCTTCTCAGAATGTAGCGGCAGATCGTTTTATGACACTCAACTTCGGCAAGTCTTTAGATTAAATTTTAGGATTATTCAAAATTACGTTTTACGACTTTCCCATAGTTTCCATACCTGATAACCTAACACGGTTCAACATCTGTTCAGATGGTCATTTTCAGCAAACATTTAGAAATTCGAGGTTTCCCATGTGTCATAAAACCATCTCTGCCATCCTTACCAACCTTTTGCAGGTGGGTACCCACTGCACTCAGAACACACTACATCAAAATAAAAATCATACTAAGTTCACACTATACTGTGTATTATTTAATCAATATATCACACCTGCACCAACATGCCCCCACAAGAATAGTGTTTTTAAATGCATAAAATAAAATTACAAAGGAAATCAGTTACATATATTGAAATATAGTTTCTATGATAAAAAACATGATATAATACTGTACATATGTGCTTTTTTCTTAACACATTGAATAATAACCCAGAACATCAAAAATACAGGAAAGTTAAAGTTAAATTTTATTTTTTACAGACATGTCAATGTGCAGACTTGTTTATCTTGAATAAGAACATTAAACTGTTGTATAGTATTTGGCAAGGCAACATACATATCATTTTGGACATCTAATCGAGTTGGTTATTTTTTCAATTTAAGCCCTGAAATCTTTCCATGGCCGGCCCACCAAGGAGTCTGTGAAACCCTGGTTAAGAACCTCTGAACTAGGTGGATAATAGAATGGGCCACAAATTATAAAGGTCTGAACAAAGTCAGTGGCAGTCAGTATAGGTGAGGCTGGAGGGGAAGAGATGTGAAAGCAATTGTAAAAGAGTTGTAACTATAGGACTTGGTGACTAATTGAATGGGGAGAGGAGAGAGAAAATGACTTGTCACATCAAGCAGAGACACTACCCACATTTTTTCTTTCCACTTCAGAAATATCATATAAATTGTAGAGTTTTGTATTTCAAATATTAAAGAGTTTTTCAGAATCATCTCACTACCATCTGCCTAAAGCAGTTCACAACACCATGAGGTAGATCAATCCCATCTGAGCCATAACATGGACACCGTTTCATGAAATCCTATTCACCAGTGAATTCTGTAGTTAAGATGGTATAAAACTCTCTTCTCTCCTGGGTGATTAGCTTTCCACAGAACTTGTAAGTAGGTTAACACCTTGTACACCATCAATGCCCTTAATTGTGAAACAAGCCTGATTTTTTTTTTCATTTAATTTTATCCTGTGGAGTCACCAGCACACGCCTTATACCACATTTCATAACTCCATAGAGTCACAAAGTCGAGACTCATATCCATACTGTACTAAACTGTTTCTTGAGATGGGATCCAATCGCTTAGACCATTTGTACAATCCGAAGAGAGCCAAAAGTGACTTCACTGTGGGACACTTAGAGAAGTTACCTCCCTCTTCCTAATAATGTGGCCCATTTCCCAGGGCTAAAGAGAGATTTCAGTCATTCTCTGGCTTTATTGCTGACCATGGGGACATCTACATTTGATATTTGGAAGGGATGAGAACATGGGTGGGTGGAAGCTGAAATTATTGTTTGTTTAGAGACAAATACATGGAAAGGCTGAAATGAAGTGGTGTGATTTCAGAGGGTGGATTGGAACTGGCAGGAAACTTTGAAGGTCAGTCCTAGGCAACTTCTAGAACTAGGCCCCATTTTCCCTAATGCAGCTTTTCCCCTGAAGAGTTGCTACACATGGATCAATTTGACATCTTGGAAGAAAGGTTTCCTCCAGTGTGGTTTTTCCTCATATATGATTCAATGTCTGTTTATTAGGGGAAATAATTTGGAGGTGTGATTATATTTCCTAATAAATCAGAGTGAGTGGGAAAGTTTATTTTGCTATATTCTGTTTCATCAAAATACACATTTCCAACTAATAAGCTTTCTAATGGAACAAAATACTATAGTAACCTTCTATTGTTGGAAAACCCTTACTCTTTTCCCCAACTGAAGTGTTCTTCTGCTCCCCTCTTGGGTGTATGGTCTTATTTTCTCACCCCACCTCTGTCCCACACACCAAAGATTCCCAAATCTGTTTCTCCTGCCTAGAATTTTCACCTAAGCTTTGAGCACCTATTGCTGTTTCCCTCTAGGTCTGGCCTCTTGACTACTCTTCAGGTTCCTCAAACTCTGTAAATGTAAACTTGAACTTTTTAGTGGGCCTCAGAAACTTGTGCACCCTACATGAAGCTCGTAATCGTCCAGTTACACGTGCTTTCTTATTGCTCATCTCCCACATCCTGACCCCAAATCCTACTAATTCTATGTTTTAAATGCATTTCCTGGCTATGCATTCCTCTTCATTCTTTTAAATACAGATCTCCACTGTTGGGGATTGAATTATGTACCCAAGAAAAACATATTCTTAACCTTAATCCATTCCTGTGGGTGTGGACCCAATGTAAATAAGATCTCTTGAAGATGATACTTTAGTTAAGGTGTGGTTCAACTGAATCGAGATCTTTATAAGCAGAATGAAATTCAGACACAGAGAGAAAGCCACAGGAAGAGCAAGAAGCTGAGAGTCAACAGAACCTGGAAGAGGCTGCCATGTGCATTGCCATGTGACAGAAAAGCCAAGAACCAAAGGATTACCAGCAGCCTGCCCTAGGACACCAGTTTTCAGGGAGAAGGCATTGCCTTGCCAAACCTTGATTTTGGACTTCTCTGAACCTTAGAACTGTAAGCCAAAAAATTCCTATTGTTTCAGCCAAGGCTTTGTATGGTATATGTTTTAGCAGCTGGGAAACTAAGATACCACCCATCTTTCACCAAGTATATTGCATTTGCTTTCTCAGTATCTCCTTCCAAACTCACCTCCTTCTCATTTCATTGGCACCCCAAACCTATAGGATAAATTTCAATCTTCTAAGAATGTTCCAGGCTCCCATCCCAAGTCTGCCCTCTTATCCTGCTTTGTATCCTGAAATGCATCTTTTACTACAACTATTTAGAAACAACTTGCTGCTCCTTTAATGTAGCCTAATGTTTCCTGATTGGAGATCATGAGTTCATCTGCGATCTGTCCTTCTGTCAAAATCCTGTTTCTCTTGCAAGCATCACATCCTCGGGTTGCCTTCATTGGTCCTGAATTTAGTGCTCCTTCTCTGTCGTCTCATGTTATATTGTGAATGTCCTTCACTTCACTAGTCACACTGAACTGCACTGGTTTCCTTGTCTGCCTCATTCAGTAGATTTTGAGTGCCTTATACCCAGGGGCAGTTTTAGTCACCTTTGTGTCCCCAGCATCTAGTCAGTGACGTGCATCTCTTTAAATGTATTGAATAAATAAATAATAATAAATGTGAAAATTCTTTTAAAAGTTTAAAATGTGATGGAGGTATTAGGGATTATATTTTTACAGACATTTATCCCTTCAACATTCCTAATGATCTATTGTGGGTATTATAAGAAAAGCAATTAAATCATATGTTTCAGGTGCTTGTCTGTTGTCTATCTTGTGAGAGTTAATTTCCTAAACTGTAAAATGGACACAATATACTGTTTTGTTTTGTTTTTGAAACATTTATTTATTTTATTTCTTTCCCCTTCCTCCCCCGGTTGTCTGTTCTCTGTATCTTTTTGCTGTGTGTTCTTATTTGTCCACTTCTGTTGTTGTCAGCAGCATGGGAATCTGTGTTTCTTTTTGTTGCGTCATCTTGTTGTGTCAGCTCTCTGTGTGTGCAGCGCCATTCCTGGGCAGGCTGCACTTTCTTTCGAGCTGGGCAGCTCTCCTTACAGGGCACATTCCTTGCGCATGGGGTTTCCCTACTTGGGGAGACACCCCTGCGTGGCAGGGCACTCCTTGCACACATCAGCACTGCACATGGGCCAGCTGCACATGGGTCAAGGAGGCCTGGGGTTTGAACTATGGACCTCCCATGTGGTAGACGGATGCCCTAACCACTGGGCCAAGTCCGCTTCCCCACAATATACTGTTAAGCCAGTTGTGAGAATCAACTGCAATAATGTGGGCAATATTTATTTCTAAATTATAAATACTATTCTGTAAAACATGAATTAACATCAGCCATGCTCAAGTCTTTCTAAACCTGGGTAGATATGTATATTTACATACACACATACATACATATATTATTTTTTTGTACTTCGTTTTGCTTGACTATTTAAATTAGATCTCTAGCATCCTCTGTAATGTTCCCTTGAATGGTGAAGGAATTGTTTTCTCCTTTTGGGGGTAAGATTAGATCTCAGTGACCTGCTAAATATACATCAGTACAATTAAATGTAGAATTACATCTCAAAATTCAGTCTATTCTAAAAAAAAGACCAGGAACAAACTGGGTCATATTTAGGTAAAGAAAATTGTTCCAAACCAGAAAAATCTATGGTTGAATAACCCAAGCACTTATTTTTATTTTACCTGAAAGAAACAATGGACTCACAAAATCTCTTGGCATTTTGAAAGCAGTGTGAGTTAGTGCTGATTTTGAACCTAGCAATGAAGAACTCCTCCATCTACCCCACAGACATTTTCTATTTTTATACAAGGGAGTATAGTTCCTAACATATAGAAAGTGTTCCATAATTAGGATGGCCGTATCTCAAAATTTGTTCAGAACTGTCCTGGTATGAATGAGCCTGTTGTCTTCGTGGAATATATAACGCATTCCTTTCACTCCCTAAACTGTCCCCATTTGAATAATAAATTTGGATGTTCATCCTAACCACTGTACATATTGAATTCCTTCATTCCTCCCTCCTTCCCTCCCTCCCTTCCTTCCTTTCTTCCTTCCTCTCATCCAATATGAAGAAGGCAAAGATAAAAGCATCTTAGCTGTAGCACTCTGCATTACATTATCCAAAAGAATTTTGACCAGAAGCGTAATTCAACTATAGAAATAAAGATTCAGGTTTCCTAATTTAGAAAAGTAAAAAGCTTCCTCTTCTCTCCCTTGTGCTCTTCTCCTCTCTCTTAACTTCCTCCATTGTCTTCTTTTAAAAATTGCCCTGGTGAGCAGGTCTGACAGAGCAATGAGGAACCATCTGGGTTCAGGGGCGGGAGAGGCTGTTGTGGTGGAGACAGGAACCATACTGATCACCAGATACTTATTACCTGTGATTTTTAACTTAACTTGCTGATGGGATTTAGAACATTTGTCTCTAAAATTAACATTGGCTCTATCTGATCAGTAATTAGAGATGCCTTAGCTTAGTCTCAGTTTCAAAATTGGTATTAATATGGTTAAGGGTTTTTTCCCTTTTTTTTTTTCTGCTTTGTCCTTTGTCCTCTCCATTTCAGAATACCTAGATATCTTGGGAAAAGAAGCCTTTCAATTTGTATGAAATAAATACCTGCTGATCCCTTGGTAGACTTGCTAGGAATCAATTACATTTACACAAGTGCTCTGAGCATTCTGGTGGCAGGAGCCTGGTGCAGGCGGAGCAGCGCCGTGCAAATCCTTCTCCAGACAGCAAGTGAGGCACAAGCACTCCAATTAGCATTAGCAGAAGCTGTGCAGCCAGTGGCCCTGCTGTGGACTGCAAAAGGCTTCTAACGCCATGGGCAGTTTCTCTCAGGTATTTACTTAACACCAGTGAGCTGTGCAAAAAAAGTTTATGGGGTGGGATCCAGCTCTGGGAACAAATGCCTCAAGGAATGGAGGAAGCCAATTAAGAAGGAAAATCAGAAGCCTTCCTGCTGGGATTTCATTTCCTTAAGTGCTCCAGACAATCATGGGCTGGTTTTCCAGGCTTTGCTGATGTCACCATGCGATCCTACTTTGGGTGCAAATTCCCACCAAATGCCAGCCTCTCTGCATTTGAGAAGACCCACTGGGACAGTGTGTGCAATGGGGCCTCCCACCTGAAACACAGCACTATGACTGAGAATGAGGGGAGAAAGTCCTATCCCACAACTACTAGCTAGATCAGAAAGAACCTAAGCACACACCAGCATCAGCTGCCACGCACGGAGAGGCATGCAATAAAATGCAGAGCCAAGAGATGTTATAAAATTGTATCCCGAATGCTCCAGAGGTCATGACATTGGCATTTAGGAATCTTGGGGAAGGGGGGAATGGGCATGGGATTGGGACATTTGGGATCAGCGTTAAGATTGCCTGCCCCGGTTCCCCTCATGGAGGAAGCGGTGGGGAAAGTCTGCGGTGTGAGGTCTGCAGACAGACATGCTGAGCTAAGAAGGGTGGAGGGAGGCAGGTCTCAGGGATAAGATTAAGTTGGTTGGATAGGTCTTAGACTTTAAAAAAGGGCTCCAGTTGGGAAATGATTACTATCTAGCTCTGCATGACATCCCAAATCATCATTTAAAATTTCACCTCATAAACAAGTAGGGAAGTAAGACACATTTGAATTGAGGTTGTCTCCTGAGCACCTGAACAAACCCCCAATACCTCCCCAACTGCTTGTTTAGAACTAGTATTTTAAAGGAAAGAGCTTTACATTCTGTCAACCTGTCAAGTGATTGAGGTCTCATTTTAGTATGACTGTCACTTGACAAAATGCTTATTTTTGAACATTTATTGGGCTAAAAATTCCTGAGGAAGAGAAAAGTATATGGTACTACCAGACTGAACTTTGGATACAGACAGACCCAGATTTTAGTAGCTACTTTGCTACTGTCGAGATCTTTCTCATCTTTAAAGTGGAGTGAATAACAGTTATGAATTAAAGGAGATTTAATCCTGTGTCTTTATATAATAAGCCATCATCATATGACACCAAATGGTTAATGAATGGATTTGTTATGGGAAAAAAAAATCACTGCTACCCCTTACCAATCGTGGCGACAGGAGCCTGGAACTTTCTGCTTTACTCACTCTGACCTTCTCCAGAGTTTTCATTTGGTCAATCATTGACAGATTGCGACTTGCCTGCCAATGTTCCCATCTGCAAGCTCTTTTATAATAGACATAAATCCCATTAAATTTCCTGGGGCTGGTTATAACTGCTGGTTATAACCCCTGAGGTATGCAGGTATAGATAGGTAATCTTCCCTGCTTTCCTAGATCTAGGTTGTTCAAATTCTACCATCATAGTAAAAGTAATATCTAACATTTTTTGAATATTATAATGTGCCAGGGACTCTCTTAATACTTTAAATGTATTTTTCTCATTTAATCAGATAATGACTATGAACTATAAATATTGAATATAATATTTCCTTTATATTGAATATAATGTTTCCTTTATAATGTTAAGAAAATCAAGTCTTATCAGGGGATTCCTTTACATTTCAAGCCCCTTTCTCCTTCAGTAGTGATTGAAAATATTTGATCTACAAATATCCTATGTACCATTTTGGCATACCTCTCTTTTAGAAGGCAAGGTGCACTTATAGATTGACGGTTTTAAACAGCGTTCTTTCATGTTGAGTTCTCTTTCTTCTAATTCTTAATCTGAAGGGTCAAAGAGGAAAGAGAAGATGTCAGGAGTCCTGGGAAGCAGCAATTAAAAGCCTAAAAGATCAGCCCCTCTCAGGTCTTCTAAGACAGTGCTCACTGGGGCTGTACAACGCTGCTGCTCCTTGGACAACTTGCAGTTGATGAGACAAGAAGCAGCCTGGTATGGGTGGGGCTTGGTCTTCATTATTAGTTCCTGAGAATTGTGCCATTTAGCTGCATCTTTTGCTTTTCAGCAACCTTTGGACATCCATATTTGATCTCTGTATTTTTAATTTCTTTTTATTGGAGAAGGTGTGAGCTTACAAAACAAACATGCATAATGTGCAGGATTCCCAACATCACCCTTCCACCAACCCCTTACATTGTTGTGGAACAGTTGTTACAGATTATGAAGAACATGATCAGACTATTATCACTAACTATTGAACCTCCATATTTGCTTCACCTACCTCCCTTCTTTCTGCTCTCTCTCACCCAGTACTCTGGGCCTTTGCATGCTCTCCTTTTTCTTCCCACCCCCAATCAAAGTCTACTCTCAAATCTTGTCACACTAAAGCAGTGACTTTCAAACTGTGGCACAAGGATTGTGTACATCAGACACCCAAGTGGGACTTGTAAAAAGAGAAGATACTGATCTCATTCCAGACTTACCAGAGGAAATTCTTGAAGTTGAGATGCTGGGAATCTGTATTTTTTAAAACTTTATTTTTAAAGACGTTTTAGATTACAGGAAAGGTACATTCAAAGTATAGAAGATTCCCATATACCCCACCCTCTCCTCTCACATTTTCCCCTATTAATAACATCTTACATTAGTGTGGTACATTTGTTACACTTGATGAACAAATATTGAAGAATTGCTATGGACCATGGTCTATAGTTTACATTATGGTTTACACTTTGCACTGCACAACTTTGTAGATTTTAACAAAATGTATAATGGCTTGTATCCACCATTGCAAAATCATGCAGAACAATTCCATTGCCCTAAAAATGCCCTATGTTCTACTGATCTTTCCTTGCCCTCCACTCAGAACTTGTGGTAACCACTATCTTTATATCAATGTTATAAGTTCTTCTGTTACTATAACAATAAGCCACTTTGGTACATTGTTGCATTCCCCCTTTACGTTTGATCATTCCTCAATCTTGAGGATATTGAGAATCTGCATTTTAAACAAGCAACTCAAGTTGTTTCTTTTGCACGTTACAGCTTGATAGCCAATGCAAAAAAAAAAAAGACTCTGAGGTTCCTCCCAGGGAATCGAAATTTTGACAGATATGGTCACTTTATCCCAAGGCCTATTAAGTTAAAAGAAGAAAAAGTTCTTTCTGCAGCAGTGCTCTCAGACCTGAGTTTATATTAAAATTCCCTGGATTGGGAATTTTGATTGAAAAGAGTCACGCCTGGGCTGCACTTCAGACCAATTAATCAGAATCTCTGGAGGTAGGGCCCAGGCATGAGTATTTTTTTAGAGGCACTGCAGGTGATGTTAGAGCTGCTCTGCAGAATGGAAGGAGGATTCAGAAAAGTAGAGCAGCATTTCTCAAACTTAGTGTGCATATGAATCTGCTGGGGATCTTAATAAAATGCAGATTCTCGTTCTGTGGATTCAGGTGTTGCCTAAGATTTGCAGTTCTAACAAGCTCCCAGCTGACGCCCAGGATGTTGGTCTTCAGACCACACTTTGAGTAGCAGAGCAGTTGAGCCCTTGTTCTAAACTTTGCTGCATATTATAATCAGCCGGTGAACTTTAAAATCAGTTGATGCCGCAGCTGTACTCCAGACCAATTAAATTGGAATCTCTTGGAGACACAGCATCAATAGTTTTTTAAGTTTTCCTAGTGATCCCAAAGTACAGCAAGGGTTGGAAACCAATGCAGCAGTTGTTTGTAAATGTATTTTAAATCTCAAAGAAGGCAGGACATTTTAACCATGTGGAAACCCAAAAGAGCAGAAGACCGATCCTTTAATGATCAAATCTAGCATCACTGAGTTGTTTTAAATTTTGATTTGGTACTACTTATGTTCTCTCTTAAGATTATTGTTCTTTAAAAATTCTTAAAATTATTCTGTTTCATGATTCCCACCACAGCCCCAGACACACCTCCTTGTAAACTCTCACAGTGAGTACTGTTCGTACTTCTGCAACTTCCTGGTCCTCAGCCTGACTGGGGTGAGCTTCACCTTGTTATTCTGTCATTGCACATCACTTTGCTCAGACTTTCAAAGTAAGATATGAAGTCCAGAAATTTAAAAAAATGTGTGGGGTAATAGGAAATCTGTTTAAAATAAACAGTTTGGTGCTCATGGAAACAAGTTTAATGACATTATCCAAGAAAGCTGTCTGGAAGGACTACTCACAGCTCTCAGATGGTTCTTGGTTAGTTGTTGGGAGCATCCCAACTAGCTGGAAGGGCATCAGCTTGATGACATGTGGAACTGCTAGAAAGAAGGGTTTTAGAATTATACTCCATATTTAACTCCATAGGGACAGATATTTCACTTTTCTCTGGGTGATCTAACAGGGAATTTTGTTTTTCAAGTAAGAACTCCTAAAAATATATATACCAGAGCTATTTGGTTTGATCTGCATTTATTCCCAGTGTGTGCTAACGTGGCTCTGGTCTAAATTCTTTAAGTGAACCTCATTGCTTTTTTCCTGAGGTTATGCCAGCATATGACATAGCCAAGTGTTAGAGATTGCATCATATCCCTTCACAAAAGGCATGTTTAGGGCCCAACTCTTGGTCCTATTAGTGTGAACCCATTTGGAAATAGGACCTTTGAAGATATTATTAGTTAATATGTGCCCAAACTGAATGAGGGTGGGTCTTAATCCAATATGGCTGAAATCCTCATAAGCAGCGGTAATTGGACACGAAAATAGAAGCCAGGGGAAGCAGCCAGAAATTGGAAGTCAAGAGAACTTGGAAGAGAAAGGAGCATTGCAATGTGATGGAAAAGCCTAGGAACTCCAAAGATTGCTGGCCAGCCAGATGATACTGACTCTGTGGGGAAGAAAGTCTTCCAGCCTCTGAAACAGTGAGCCAATACATTTCTGCTATTAAGCCAACCATTGTGCTGTATTAGTTTTAGCAGCTGGGTAACTAAAATACCTTACCTTGTGATTTTTGTGTCTCATATAGGATGTGAATTACAAGCTTTCCTATTTCCTTGCCTGACTGAGTTCTCCGGGTTCTATCTTGGGATAAAGGTTGTAGCACAGTATTTCCTTTTATTTAATGCTCTCCTCACAGAAACATGTTGACAAAGACAGCATGCTTTCAGGACAGTGCTCTTGAGAGTAGAAGGAGTTTCATTGGGTCATGGGACAGTACATAAAATTCTAAGGGGGGAATAATGATACTCTTCCCAAACTTTATAAGAAACTTCACTTGCTAAGACATTATATAGTGAGAACTCAAAAACTCAAAGAATCTGACTTAGAAGATCTATTCTATCCCTTCTGCCAAGACATTTGAGAAAAGGGTTCTCTGTTGTGCTTCCCAGTAATCGTGTGTTTTATACCTACACAGATTATAATAGTTCAACTTCCCTTGTCTAGTCTGAATCACTGATGAGGTTTTGGGTCATGAATAGTCAGAACCTGTCTGGTGTATCCTTTCTTGGATCCTCTGAAGTTGTCATCTTTTTACTTTTCTCTAACTCAGGTCTGTCTTCCTCTGATGATGATGCTCGTTGGTCTCTTATTTTCAATGACCCAGAGTCCACCCATCCTCCTAGAGAAGCCAGAAAGGACCTTTGGAGAGATATTCCACTTCCTGACCATTGAAGGTCTCAGCTGCAGAGAAGGGGTAGTTCTTATGCTAAAAGAGGAGATCCAAATCAAGGGCAGGGGAGAGTTTCTCTTTGAGCTAACCCCAGCCTTGACTCGAATTTCCCTCTTCGAGGTTCTCTGTCTTAGATATGAAACAGCAATCCAGAATCCCACATACAAGTGACAACATTGATGATCTTTTGATTCACCACAGGCTGCAATTGAGGGGCTCTTGGTTAAGCAAGATGGACTTCTCACACTTATTTTGGTGAGCCCTCTTGCTGAAGGAGAAGATCCTTGATACATGAATTCTTTTTTTTAAATGTATTTTTTATTTTTTAACAGATTACATAAAATGATACATTAAAAAATTATAGGGGATTCTCATATGCCCCACTCCCCACACATTCCTCTTTTCCCATATTGATAACTTTTTTCATTAGTGTGGTACATTCATTGCAACTGATGAACACATTTTGAAGCATTGCCACATAGCATGGATCATAGTTTACATTGTAGTCTATATTCTCTTCCACTCCATTCTGTAGGTTATGGCAGGATACATAATGTCCTGTATCTGTCTTTGCAATGTCATTCAGGACAATTTCAGGACATGAACTCTTTAATACAATCAGTCACAGAAAATTCACCACACGTAGAGCAATATATTCTTTAGCCATATTTGCCCGAACATTAAGACCACATTCTCTTGTTTTTCTGTGCAACCAAGACATTTGTTAAAGGTCTATGATGTGGGGGGGTTCCCTCTGACTAGGCACAGAGGAAGAAACATACAAGAAGACCCTGTCCTTTTGAGAGAGAAGATAAATGTGAAAAGATAAGTGAGTGCAACAAGTGCAAGTAGAGACAGACGCACCTATGGGCTAGAATGGCCAAGGCCAGCTTCAAGGAGAAGGGTTAGGTAAAGCTCTGAGGACATAATGTTGAGGGGAACCCACATTATATGAGAAAGGTTCTGATAGAATCTACAGATAGAGAAATGGGTTATATATTAAATGAAATATACATACATGAAATATATTTGTGATTAGATGAAATGTGTACATATACAGGTTTGCATTTATTATACATTTATATACTTAGAGATTTTGGACTCTATAAAGGCTTAATGAGGGCTAAAACCAAGTTTTTAATTAAGAAAAATAATTCCTTTAACAGATAAAGAGCTATTCAGATTTTTCATTTTGTCTTGCATCAATTTTGGTAATTCATCTGTCAAGGAATTTGTTTATTTCAACCAAGTTGTCAGAGTTGCTGACAAAGTGGTTAATAATAATTTCTTTATTATTATTAGTGACTGTAGGGTTTATAATGGTGTCCTTTTCATTACTGGTATTGATAATTTGTATTATTAATTTTTTATTCAACCCAGTGAAGTTTATTATTTTCATTAATCTTTTCAAAGAATGACTTCTCAATTTCATTGATTTTCTCTATTATTTTTGTATTTTCTCTTTTATTAATTTTCATTCTTATTTTTCCTTTGATTTGCTTTTCTTTGTCTAATTTCTTAAAGTGGGCATGAGCATTATTAATTTCAGATCTTTCTTCTTTTCTAAAATAGGTATTTAAAGGTATATATTCCTCCCTCAGCACTGCTATAACTCATCCCATCACTTTTGATATGTTGTGCTTTTTAAAAGTTCAAGTATTTTTTACATTAGAGAACTTGTGGATTTACAGAAAAATCATGCATAAACTATACATGGTTCCCATATATGACCCTATTATTAACACCCTGCATTGGTGCGATACATATATTACAATTAATTAAAGCACATTCTTATATTTGTACTGTTGACTATAGTTCATGATTTAACTTTCACTCTTTGTGTTGTGCAGTTCCATGGATTTAAAAAAATTTTTTTTGGTGTAGTAACATATATACAACCTAAAATTTCCCTCTTTTATTCTCATTCAAATATATAATTCAGTGTTGTTAATTGCATTCACAGTGTTGTATTACTGATCACCACCAATCATTCAGAACATCTCTATCATCCCAAATAGAAACTGTACATTTCAAGCCTTATCTTTCCTTTCCCTACCAAACCCTGTCCCCTGGCAACCTATATTTTAAATTCTGGCTCTATGCATTTGATTATTCTAATTATTTCATATCAGTGAGATTATAAAATGTTCATCTTTTTGTATCTGGCTTATTCACTCAAGATGATGTCTTCAAGGTTTATCCATGTTGTTACATGTATAAGAACTTCTTTCTTTTTTAGGGCTGAATCATATTCCATTGCCTATATATACCACATTTGTTTATCCATTCATCAGTTGATGGACACTTGGGTTGCTTTTACCTTTTGGTAATTGTGACTAACTCCACTTTGATATTGGTTTGCAAATATCTACTCAAGTTCTTGCTTTCAGTTATTTTGGTTGTATACCTAGAAGTGGGATTGAGAGGTCATATGGTAATTATGTATTTAACTTTCTGAGGAATTGCCAAACTATGTTCCAAAGCAACTGCACCATTCCACATTCCCACCAACAATGAATAAGTGTTTCTATTTTTCCGCATCTTCTCCAGCACTTGTATTTTCAATTCTAGTGGGTGTGAAATGATATCTCATTGTGCTTTTGATTTGCATTTGCCTACTGGCTAATAATGTTGAGCATCTTTTCATGTGCTTTTTGGCCATTTGACTATCTTCTTTGGAGAACTGTCTATTCAAGTATTTTGTCAATTTTCAAATAGGCTTATCTATTTGTTGTTGAGTTGAAGGATTTCTTTATGTATTGTGGATATTAAACACATATCAGAAATGCAGTGTATTAATCAGGATTCTCTAGGGAAACAGAAACAATAGGAGATATCTGTAAATATTATGAGGTTTTATAAAATTGTTTCATGTGACTGTGGAGAAGTATGAATTCAAATTCCATTGGGTAAGCTGGAAATTCCGATGCAGGTTTTTGATGTATTTTCCAGGAGAAGTTGGCTGGCTGAAGGAGATGGAAATTCTCTCTTCTCACTGCTGAAATCAGTTCTCTTTTTTACGCCTTCAACTGACTGGATGTTACATCCCTCATTTCTGAAGGCATCTCCTCAGTTGATTGTAGATGTAATCAGCCACAGATGCAGTCAACTTACTTACAATTTAGGTCCATGAAATGTCCTCACAGTAACAATTAGGTCAGTGCTTGCTTGACAAAAAAACTGGTCACCATTTCCTGGCCAAGGTGAAACATGAACCTAACCATTACAGTTCACCCCTTGTTAAACTTGTCAGCTGTACACCTCACCTTAAACCATACTTAATCTGAAAGTAAAAAACAGTAACAGATGTATTTTTTACCTAACAATACTCAAGTCTCCCATGTACCAGCAGAAACAAACTAAATCTCTTCAGAATACGGTGCAAGCCTTTGAGTAATATTTACTCTTGATATTCTATAATTTAAATATTATGACATGAAATTAATACAACTTATGTCATATAAGGGGATAAGAGCAGTTAGAAAAGAAAGGTATATATATCTAAACATATTCATAACAAAGCAAGGAAGAAATATTCATAACCATTACTGTCCTCGTTTCTGTAACTGGTCGTGTGGTCATAGTCTGTATATATCACAGCCTTCTTCCACTAGCTATTCCATGTTCCTGTTATTCTTAGCAAGCACCTCAGCTGGCCATTGTTCTTTACCTGATGGGGTGACCCAAACCTTCATTCCTGAAGTTTCTGGACTATTGGTAAGTCCTGCCTGGATTGAATTGTTGCAGTTTTCAAGTGGCTTTAATCACAGAGCATAGTAGTACTAAGAGATGCCCTAGGGATTTCCTGTATTCCAGGCAAACTCTTCTTTACCTCCACTGTGCAGTTGTAGTCCTATTTCCTATTGACAGTCAGGATCAATCACCCCAGCCAGTACAGTAATTCCCCTCTTTGTCTGTTGACTCAGGGCATGAAGAGCCCAAAGTGGCCAGGTACCAGTCTTAAATTCCAATTCAAAGGAATCATTGTATCTTCTGGTGGAAGCACTCCTCCTTTTGGAACTAAGACCTGTAGACCATCAGAGCTTAAGGTTGCAGAGACAGGAAGCAATTTTTTCCCCTAGTGGATCACTAGGGGTAATACTGAGCAGTGGCAGTGCCACTCCACTCCCATTTCCATCACTTGATTCCTGGACCCATGAATCCTGGAAGAAAAACAGCACCATTGAGTGGCATTTGATTTAGCGCATACCCAGCCTCTTAAAGAACATTGCCCCAGTCCTGCAAGCTTTTGCCACCATGTTGATGCCATAATTGAGTCTTCAAAAGGCCATTCCACCATTCTATCAGTCCAGCTGCTTCAAGATAATGGGGAACATGGTAAGACCAGTGAATTCCATGAGCATATGCCCATTCTCATTTGTCATTTGCTATGAAGTAGGTTCCGTGATTAGAAGCAATGCTGTGTGGAACACCATAGTGGTGGATATTCTGTATGTCCATGGATGGTAGTTTTGCCAGAATCATTGCATGCAGGGAAGGCAAACCCACATCCAGAGTATGTCTCTGTTCCAATTAGAACAAATCACTGCCCCTTCCATGATGGAAGTGGTCCAATGTAATCAACCTGCTACCAGGTAGCAGGCTGATCACCTTGGGGAATGGTGCCGTATCAGGGACTGACTGTGAGTCTCTGCTGCTGGCAGATTGGGCACCCAGTAGTAGCTGTCATGAGGTTGCCATTGGTGAGTGGAAGTCCATGTTGCTGAGCCCATGTGTAACCTCCATCTCTACCACCATGGCCACTTTGTTCATGACTTCTTTGGCAATGGCAGGTATAGCTGGGGAATTAGGCTGACTGGTATCCACAGAACAGTTCATCTTATCCATTTGATTATTAAAATCTTCCTCTACTGAAGTCATGCTCTGGTGAGCATACACATGGAACACAAATATCTTCATGTTTTTTGCCCATTCTGAAAGGTCTTTCTACATGCCTCTTCCACAAATGTCTTTGGCACCACTTTTCTAATCATGTTCCTTCCAAGTCCCTTACTACCCAGTCAAATCATTGGTAACAGCCCAAGAATCAATATACTAACACACCTATGGAAACTTCTTCTTCTAAGCAGAATAGACAACCAATGCACTGCTCAAAGGTCCACCCACTCTGAGGATTTCCCCTCACCACTGTCCTCAGGGATGTCCAGGAAAGGGGCTGTAGTATTGCACATGTCCATTTTAGGGTAGTACCTGCATATTGTACAGAACCATCTATAAACCAGGCCTGAGTTTTCTCTTCCTCAGTCAACTGATAATAAGGAACTACCTGAGGCCATAGCTGTGGGCTAAGAAAGAGAAGGTAATGTGGCTGGACTGGGGGCCAGGGCATTTGGGACACTTCCTCATGTAACTTACTTGTGCCTTCAGGACCTGCTTGAGCCCTGCCTTGTATATACCACTTCCATTTTATTATGGAGTGCTGCTATGCACACCCAAATTTATGGCTTTATGGGTCAGAAAACACCCAGTTCATGATAGGCAACTCAGAGGCCCATGTTTAAGTGTTTGGTCTCTACTAAGGCCCAGTAGCAGGGCAAATACGTTTCTCAAAAGGAGAGTAATTATCTGCAGAGGATGGCAAGGCTTTTCTCCAAAATCCTAAGGGTCTGCATTGTGATTCTCCTATTGCAGCCTGCCAAAGGTTCCAGACAGCATCTCTATTTGCCACTTATACTTCCAGCACCATTGGATCTGCTGGATCAAATGGCCTAAGAGGTAAAGCACCTTGCACAGCATCATGGACCTATCGCAAAGCCTCCTCTTGTTCCAGCAACATTCAAAACTAGCAGCATTTCTTGTCACTTGGAAAATGTCTGGAGTCCAAATGAGGAATATATTTTCTGCAAAATCCAAACAGGCCGATTTATCCTTCACCTTAGAATGGATTTCTCGACATGCCCCATACCACCAGACTCCTAGAAATTTCACTGAGGTGAAAGGCTCCTATATTTTTGTTGGATTTATCTCTCACCTTCTGACAGACAAAAATGCCTTACCAATAAGTCTAGAGTAGTTGCTACTTCTTGGTCACTAGATCCAGTCAACACAATATCATCAACATAATGGACCAGTGTCATGTCTTGTGGAAAAGAGAAACCATCAAAGTCCCTGTGAACAAGGCTATGACATAGGGCTGGAGAGTTGATATATCCTTGAAGTAGGACAGTGAAAGTATATTGCTGACCTTGCCAGCTGAAAACAAACTTTCCAGTGGTCGTTACTAATAGAAATTGAGAAAAAAGCATTTGCCAGATCAATAGATCAGTAAGTGCATATGAGGTACCAGGAGATGTATTGATTTGCCCAAGCAATAATACCACATCTGGAATAACAACTGCAAATGGAGTCATCACCTGGTTAAATTCACAATAATCCACTCTCATCCTCCAAGATCCAACTGTTTTCTGCACAGGCCAATTAGGAGAGTTGAATGTGGATGTAGTGGGAATTATCATCCTGGCATCCTTCAAATCCTTGATGGTAGTACTGATTTCTGCAATCCCTCCAGGAATCTGATACTGCTTTTGATTTACTATTTTGCTAGGTAGTGGTAGGTCTAGTGGCTTCTGCTTGGCATTTCTTACCATAATAGCCCTCACTCCACGAGTGAGGGAACCAGTGTGGGGATTCTGCCAGTTATGTGGTATGTGTATTGCAATTATGCATTCTGGAATTGGGGAAATAACCATGAATTGGTCTGGGGACTACTGGTCCCACTGTGAGATGGACTTGAGCTCAAACTCCATTGATCATCTGACCTTCCTAAGCCCCCACTCTACTAGTGGACCATAATGACGTTTTGGGTCTCCTGGAATTAATTTCACTTCTGAACCAGTGTCTCATAATCCCCAAAATGTTTGATCATTTTCTTTCCCTCAATGAAGAGTTACCCTTGGTAAAAGGCCATAGATCTCTTTGGGGAAGTCTGGGAGGAAGCTTAACAGAATAAATTTTTGACAGTTTGACAGGATCATTCCCCATGGGACCTGGCCTTCCCCTCATTCAAGGGGCTCTGGGTCAGTAAACTGTCTCAAGTCTGGAAGTTGATTAAGGGGCCATGACTCTCTGTTTTTGTAATTCAAGTTAGATTTTTGTTCACTTGACCTAGAACTCTTCTGCTTATACAGACCAAGTAGGAATTTAGTGAAGTGCCCATCTATTTTGCTTGTAGGTACCCCAAGATCTACTAGCCAATGCCATAGGTCTCTGGGAGTCAGACTATTTTTATTGCTGCTTTGAGTTTGTTGTCTTTATGGTAGCCACACCCAGCTTGTCTTTGGCAATTAAATGCTGCCTTGGCCTTCTGCCTTCTTGGGATCCAATCATCCTCACTGTGTTTTAGGATCCCAGTTCAGTGACAGCAGTTCCCAAGGTAGTATCTGACTCACAGAGAAGAGCAAATAAAAAGCTCGCCAGGGAAGATGGAGTTAGTCTCATAAATTAATTCCCTATAGTCCTGGTGAAAGTTGTGTCCTTTGGCCATTCCTGGTGTGAGTGAGCAGGTCTTACATCATAAATCCACCGTAGCATTCCAATCTCTCTAAGCCTTTGGATCTGCTCATCTACATTATATAGGGCAGTTCTGGCATTTTGACCTCAAGTAATGTTGGCCTTCATTTGGTATCTGTTTCAGCCAGTCACCAGAACAAACTGTTAGAGCCCTTTCTAACCCCTTGAGCTACAACACTGAATCCATAATCTCTGCTTAGTGGGCCCATGTCAATAAATTCAGCCTGATTCAACTTTATATTACTTCCACCTTTATCTGACATCTTTTCTGTCTATTCCCATACATTTTCCCCTGATTTCTGTCTATATAAATTGGAAAAGACATGCAGTTCTTTTGGAGTACAGCATACCTCCTTATGGGTCACCCTTTATACCTTACCATTTTGGAGCCTGTTGGAACTTCAGTCTAGTTATAGGTCTGGAAAAAAAGAGGGGTAGAGGGGGTGGATCATGAGAAAAATTAGAACTGTCTTGCAAGCAAATTACCTCAGGGTATTCTGTTGTACTTTTATCTGGTGAAACAGGATTAATATCTTCAGGTGGAGGTTGGATGGCAGATTCCTCAGGGCAGACTGGAGGTCAGGAAGCTGTTTCCTTAGGGGAGACCATTATGGATTTATCTGGCAAGACTCAGCAGAATCTAGGGTTTCAGGCTCCCATTCCTTTCCAGTGCCCTTACTTTAACAGCAGATACCCTACAAGGTTGGGAATTTAGTTCAGCTGTACTTTTGCTATTCACATAGTGAAACTCCAGGTCTGGTTTTTGGAGATCTCAAGTCTGCAGTTACTTAAAATAAGATTTTCTTTCAGGGCACACATAGAAACTTTCATATCGTTCACGTGGCACTTAAATTGCAAATTTGGACTGTTGTCTAGAAATTGTGTGAAGGTAGGCAGGTTTGCCAGGCACAAAGGAAGCTGGGTGATGCAGGGGTGATAGGAGAGGGTAGCTGGAAAGGTGCTTCCCCAGCTGGGCCCTGGGGAAAAGGGGAACTGCCCAGGAGGCCCCAAAGGATAAGGGAGCATACCAGCCGGCTAAGAGGAGAGAAAAACTGCTCAGCCAGTCCAGGGGGAGGGGAACCATGTAGCCATCTCTGGGGGAGAGGGGCGCTCCTGAGGACCAATCCCAAAGACAGACCTGTGCCCAGCCTGCTTAGGGTAGGGACAGCCAGGTGAGCTGTGGGGAGAGCTGAGGGAACATAGTTGGAGGTTTTTATTCCCTCTCTTTTTTTCCTATTTCCTTTCCCCCCGCCTACCTCTCTCTCCTCACCCAGAGGGTTGTGGGGTAATTGATTGGCCAAAACAGGCAACCTGAGAGGAAGAGCTTGCTGGTCCTGGTGGTCTAAGAGTGAGACTCAGATTTTTGTTTTGTTTGCGTGTTTTATCTTCTCCTCTTCCTCATTTTCATTCCTTCTTTCCTCTCTTCCCATTTCTCTTGTCTTTTATTTTTCCCTTTTTTCTCTTCCAATTTTATCTTTAATTATTATTTTTGTTGTTATTTTACCCTATTTTTTCCTCTTTCCTTCCTCTTTTTATTTTTCTTCTTTATTATTTCTTTCATTTTCCATCTTCTTTTCTTTCTTCCTTTCCTCCTTTCCCTGTTTAGTGTTTCTTTTCTTCTCATTTATCTGGATTTTTATTTTATTTTCTCCTGTTTCTTTTTTTTGAACTTAAAAAATTTTTATTCTTGTTTACTATTTTTCCATCTTATTATTGTCTTCTTTTGTTCCTTTTCCTTCCTTCTTTTTATTTTTTCTTTTCTTTTCCTTTTGTCTCTTCTTTCTTTCCTTTTCTGTGAATCTAATTTTTTTTTTCTGTTGAACATGGGAAACTACAGGGATCTAGAATAAGTGGAACCAAATGATAAAGAGGTCTCCTAACACGAAACAAAAACAAAAATTAAATCCTAGACTATAAAGAAAAACTAATTAACATCAAGATAAACAGATGCCTAGACATCAGCAAAAAATTACAAGCCATACTAAGAAACAGGAAGTCCTGACCCAGTCTAATGAACAACTAAAAATCAGGAAGAGAAGCAAAATGTAGAAAAACTAATCAAGATGTCTAAACAAATATTTTTAATCAACTCAGTGAAATGAAGGAACAGATAAAGGGTATCAAGAGGACACTGGGGAACATATAGAAGGACTTGTAAACATATATAAAAAGATAACATGTTATAGTAATGAAAGGCACAATGTAAGAAATTAAAAATACACTAGAAGTACATAACAGCAGATTTTAAGAAGCAGAGGAAATGTTAGCAACATAAAATATAGGACATCTGAAATCACACAGATAGTAGAACAGCTAGATTAAAAAAAAAAGGAAAAATTTCAGCAGGGACTCAGGGAATTAGATGAGAACACTAAATGCACAAACATACACATTACAGGCACCCCAGAGGGAGAAGAAAAGGGGGCAGTAGGAATGAGGAAATAATGGCCAAAATTTTCCCAACTCTTATGAGGAACATGGATATACATGTCCAGCAAGTGCAGTGTACTCTAAGCACAATAAATCCTAGCAGACCTATTCTGAGACACATACTCATCAGATTGTCAAAACCTTGAGACAAAGACAGAATCCTTAAAGCTAGAAAGAGAAAAGAGATCCATCACATATAAGGGAAGCTTGATAAGATTAGGTGCTGATTTCTCATCTGAAACCATGGAGGTGAAAAGGCAATGGTATGACATAGTTAAGGTGTTGAAAGAAAAAAAATTGTCAGCCAAGAGTTCTGTATCCAGCAAAACTGTCATTCAAAAATGAAGGAGAGTTTAAAATATTCAGAGATAAACAGAAATTGACAAAATTCATCAACAAGAGTCTTGATCCTCAAGAAATTCTAAAGGATTTGTTGCAGGTTGAAATGAGAAAAAAGGAGAGAGAGGGTTAGAGGAGAGTTAGAAAGGAAGATGATTGGTAAGAGTAAGTAAAAGGAAAAAAAAGAAATAAAAACAAAATATAACACATAAAAGCCTAAAGAAAAATTGGCTGAAGTAAGTACTGCCTTTACAGTGATATCATTGAATGGTTAATGGATTAAACTCTCCATTAAAAAGATACAGGTTGGTAGAATGGATAAGGAAATAAAATCCATCTATATGCTGTCTACAAGAAACTCACCTTATACCCAGGGACGCAAACAGGTTGAAAGTGAAAAGTAGGAAAATGATTTTATACTCAAGCAGTAAACAAACAAAAAAGGCAGGAGTAGTTGTACTAATATCAGAAAAAATAGACTTTAAATGCAAAGTTTTTGTAAAAGACAAAGAAGGTACTATATATTAATAAAAGGGATATTCCTCCAAGAAGAAAGAACTATCATAAATATTTATGCACCTAACCAGGGAGCCCCAAAATACTTGAGGCAAATACTGTCAAAACTGAGGGGAGGAAAAAAAAAAAAAAAAAAAAAGGGAAGAAATAGATGCTTCTACAATCATAGTGGGGGCTTCAGTGCACCATTATCACCATTACACAAACATCTTGACAGAGGCTCAATAAAGAAACAGAGATATTGAATAACATGTAAAGGAAATAGATGTAATAGACTCATACAGACCATTACACCCACCAAAACAGCAGGATATGCATTCTTCTTGAGTGCTCAAAGGATCATTCTCCAGGATAGAGCACATGTTAGGTCATAGAACAACACTTAACAAATTTAGAAAGATTAAAGTTATACAAAACACTTTCTCTTATCACAGTGGAATGAAGTTGGAAATCAGTGAAGCACAGAGAACTGAAATAGGCAAAAATATATGGAAGTCAAAAAACATACTCTTAAACAATCAGTGGGTCAAGGGAGAAATTGCCAGAGAAATAAGTAACTACCTCAAAGCAAATGAAAATGAGAACACAGCATATCAAAATTTATGGGATGCAGCTAAACCAGCTCTCAGAGGAAAATTTATAGCCCTAAAATTCCTACATTAAAAAAAAGAGCAAAAATTAAAGGCATTAACTGCACAACTGTAGGAACTAGAAAACTAAAAAACTAATCCCAAGTTATCCCAAAGCAAACAGAAGGAAGGAAATAACAAAGATTAGAGCAGAATTAAATGAAATTGAGATTTAAAGAAATTAGAAAAAAATAACAAAGCCAAAAGCTGATTCTTTGAGAATATTAATAAAATTGACAAACCTTTAGGTAGACTAACAAAGAAAAAAGAAAGAAGAGGCACACAAATAAAATTTTTAAATGAGGGAGATGTTATCTCCACTGACCCCATAGAAATAAAGAATGTCATAAGAGGATACTTTGAAAAATGCCAAGAAGATGGACAATTTAGATGAAGTACATGGATTTCTAGAAACACACAAGCAACCTACATTGATGAAAGAAGAAATAGAAGAACTCAACAGACCAATCACAAGTAGTGAGATTGAAGTAGTCATCAAAAACCTCCCAAGTAAGAACAGCCCAGTAACATATGGCTTTGTGGGTGAATTCTACCAGCCATTCCAGAAAGAACTAATACCAGTCCTGCTCAAACTCTTCCAAAAAGCAGAAGAGGAGGGAACATCACCCAACTCATTCTATGATGAAAACATCACCCTAATACCAAAGCCACATAAAGACACTACAAGGAAAGAAAACTACAGACAAATCTCTCTAATGAACTTAGATGCAAAACTCAACAAAGCACTTGCTAATCAAATCCAACAACACATCAATCAAATTATACACCATGAACAAGTGGGTTTTATTCCAGATATTCAAGGATGATTAAACCTAAGAAAATTAATGTAATACACCACATTAAAAGAAGGCATTCTTTTTTTGATTAAAAAGAAAAAAACACTTCAAAAAGAAACTTTCTCAATATGATAAAGGGTGTAGATGGAACACCCACAGCTAACCTTTCAATATTGAAAGGTTAAAGGCTTTTCTTCTAGATCTGGAACAAGATAAGGATGCCCACTGCCACCACTCTTATTTAACATTATATTAGAAGTTCTTGCACTAGCATTTAGGCAAGAAAAAGAAATAAAAGGAAGAACGAAAACTTTCACTGTTTGAAGAATACATGATCCTATATGTAGAAAGTTCCAAAAAATCTATAACAAAGCTGATAAATGAGTTCAGTGAAGTGGCAGGATATAAGATCATCATGCAAAATGTTCATAAGTGAGTTCAGTGAAGTGGTAGGATATAAGACCTACATGCAAAAATAAGTCATTTCTGTACACTAATAATGAGCAATCTGAGGAGGAAATCAAGAAAAAAAAATTCCACTTACAATAGCAACTAAAAGAATCAAATATCTAGGAATAAATTTGACTAAAGATATAAAGGACTTGTACATAGAAAACTATACAACATTGCTAAAGGAAATCAAAGAAGACCTAAATAATTGGAAGAATATTGCATGTTCATGGATTGAAAAACTAACTATCATTAAGATGTCTATCCTACCCAAGTCAATTTACAGAGTCAATGCAACCCCAATACAAGTTTCAACAGCATTATTTACTGAACTGGAAAAGCCAATTATCGAATTTATTTGGAAGGGTAAGGGGCTCTGAATAGACAAAAACGTCTTGAAAAGGAAATTGGAGAAATCATGCTACCTGACTTTAGAGCATACTACAAAGCTACAATGGTCAAAATATGCATGGTATTAGCATAAGAATAGACACATTGACCAATGGACTGAATTGAGATTTCAAATATTGACTCACACATACTCAGCCAGCTGATATTCAACAAGGCCATCAAGCCCACTCAACTGGGACAGAATAGTCTCTTTAACAAATTGTTCTTGGAGAACTCAATATCCATATCAAAAGAAGGAATGAGGATCATCATGACATGCACTTTACAAAAATTAACTCCAGATGGATCAGAGATCTAAATATAAGAGCCAAGATAATAAAGCTCTTAGAAGATAATGTAGGGAAGCATCTATGAGATCCTATAGTAGAAAATGGTTTCATAACTTTATACCCAAAGCATGAGCACCAGAAGAAAAAAACAGATAAATTGGACCTCCTCAAAATTAAAAACTTTTGTGCTTCATAGGAGTTTGTCAAGAAAGTGAAAAGGTAGTCTATCAAATGGGAGAAAATATTTGGAAACCACCTATCTGATAGGGGCATAATATCAAGTATATTTAAATAAATCTTACATCTCAAAAATAAAAAGACAAACAACCCAGTTTAAAAAATGGGCAAGAGATTTGAATACACACTTCTTTAAAGAAAAAATACAAATAGCTGAAAAGCACTTGATAAGATGCTCAACATCACTAGCTAATAGGGAAATGCAAATCAAAACTACACTGAGATATCATTTTACACCTATTAGACTGGCTGCTATTTTAAAAAACCACAGAAAACTACGAAGTCTTGGAGAGGATGTGGAGGAATAGGCATATCATCCACTACTGTTGGGAGTATAGAATGGTGCAGCCACTGTGTAGCACAGTTGTTTGGTTCCTTAGGAAGCTAAGTATAGAATTGCCATATGATCCAGCAATCCCACTACTAGGAATATACCCAGAAAATTGAAAGCAGGGACACAAACAGATATATGCACACCAATGTTTATTGCAACATTATTCTCAATTGGTGAAAGTTGGAAGCAACCCAAATATGCATCAATGGATGAATGGATAAACAAAATGTGGTATATACAAACAATGGAATATTACTCAGCTGTAAGAAGGAATGAAGTGTTGACACTTCAACAACATGAATGAATCTTGAATACATTTTGTTGAATGAAATAAGTCAGTCACTAAAGAATAAATATTGCATGATCTCACTGATATGAAATAAGGCTATTGAGCAGATTCACAGAAGTAGAATCTGGAAGATAGGTTACCAGAAGATAGAAAGGGAATAGAGTGGTGAGCTGATACTCAATTTGGGCAGAATCTATGATAAGGTGGATGGGGGAGGTTTGTCAGTGGATGGAGTGATGGTGGTGCAGCAATGTGAGTGGGGTCAATGATGCTAGAGCGTGAGTGTGAGCAGAACTGGGGGGTGGGTTGGGCTATCCATAGAGCTGGGCAAAGGGCTGGAGGAAGAAACAGGTGAACCCCAGGAAAGTAGAAGATTGTGGTTGAGAATACAATTATAGGTGTATTCTTTTGGCAAGTATGGCAGGAGGGGGTCACTGGTGCAGGTTGTTGTTGGTGGGGGGATGTGTGGGGAAGAGTGCACATGGGGCACACCTCTATGAAATATGACTGTATTCATGTGGTCATAGGGTGTTATCTCAGTGGGTGGAAACCCATACAATAACCAATAAAATATTAAATTCCCATCCTATGGATTCTTGCTACTTTTTAAAATAGAGTGGCAAGAATCTCTAGAGTCCATAGACAGTGCCCTTGATATTAATGCTTGTTACTTATGAACCTTATTCTTGTGAAATTGAAACTTAGCCTAATAATATCTATTGCCTAGGAGTTAACACCTGAAAATCTCCATGTTACTCTAATGTGGCCTCTCTCTAAGCCAAAGTAAGCAAATAAACTCATTACCTTCCCCCCGTCTTGGGACATGACTTCTGGGGATAAGTATCCCTGGCACCAAGAAAGTAATACCATGCCAACTCCTGATGCATTTAAAAAAATACCTTGACCAAGAGGGAAAATGTTAAATACAAAAGTGTTTTTATGGCCTTGAGATTTCAAGTGAGTCGGGAGGTCATTCCAGAAGTTAGGCTTATGCACATCTCAGGCAGATCTAACTGCCACAGTAAACAAAGCCTTAAACGGGTGCTTCCAAGGATGGTAGAGACAATCTTGACACTAAAGGCAAGGCAGACAGCTCCATGAAACCAGCACTCCACTGGTGGGCCTTACCATGGAATATATGATAACCTATTTCCCCAATGTAACAGAGTTAGACTCATTTATAATTTCCCTATACATGATTCTTCTACCCCTTTTTATTTGAACCTGTAATTAGCACTATACCCATGTATATCCCAGAGGCTTAAATCTTCAGTCTGTTTATATGCCAGTTGTGCCCTCAGTCTCAGCAGAGTCACAGCCAACATCTACTCTCTAGTTCATTGGACTCACCCAGAACAACTAACAAAAGGATGATGATGGACAACCTCCATCCCCAAAAGCAAGGAGTATCACAACTGCGAGCAAAACAATTCCTTCCATCAGCCCCTTAAGACTGAAGTCCTCTCTCAATCTGAAGCAGAATGGGCATCACCATCCCAAAATCTTCAAGACTGAGGAATGAACAAACGTAAGGGGGAATGCAACCATGGACCAAAGAAGACTTATTATTTTTGTAGTAACAGAAGAACTTGTAACGTTGATATAAATATAGTGGTTACCAGAAGTCCTGAGGAAGAGGTAGGGAAGAATAGGCAGAATACAGGGCATTTTTAGGGCACTGGAATTGTTCTACATGATATTGCAATGACGAATACAGGCTATTATATGTTTTGTCAAAACCTATAAAATTGTATGGTTCAAAGTGTAAGCCATAATGTACACTATAGACCACTCTTAGTAGCAATGCTTTAATATTTATTCATCAAATGTACCACACTAATATAAGATGCTGTTAATGAGAAAATATGGGAGGGGGAAGGTATGGGGTCTATAGGAATACCCTATATTTTCAATGCAACTTTTCTATCATCTAAAACTTCTTTAAAAAATAAAGTTTAAAAAATAAAAACAATGCAAATTTGAAGTCTTCAGCTCATTCCCTTCATTTATTACCTGCTATGGTTAGGTTATTGTGTCAACTCGGCCAGGTAATTGTGCCCAGTTGTTTGGTCAAGCAAGCACTGGGCTAACTGTAATACAAGGTTATTTATGAACTTTAGTTACCAATGACTTTACTGTAGTGGTAAATCATAGATATCTGGTTATAATTACATCAACCAGGGAGATGCCATCACCAATGAGTGACCCTTAACCCAATCAATTGAATCCTTTAAAAGGGGAAGTGATTCCAGCATTGAGAGAGAATTTCCCAGCTCATCTTTGGACAGCCAACATCTCTCAGAACTCATTAAGAACCTTCATTGGACTTTCATCAGAGCTCCTGGTTACAGCCTGCCTGTGGAAACTGGACTTGTGCATCCCCATGGCTGCATGAGAGACTCTGATAAATCTCTTACTATCAACAGATATCCCTTGTTGATTCTGTTTCCATAGAGAACACTGACTAATACATAACTGTATCTAGACTTTTAAGGAGCAACCATCCAACATGATTATAACTTTTAATTCCTCAAAACTCTGTTAACACTCACAGCCAGAGCCTTGCCCCTTATAAGTATTTGAGTAGCCATATCCAGTAGTGGTATTTTTCATATCTCTCTTCCAAATTCACATCATGGACTATCAGAGCCATCTTGATTATTGGAAAGAGATCATTAGTGCTTTTGAATCTAATCAGAATAGAGAGTCAATTGAAAAAACCTCCAGAAGCAATTTAGAAATCCCATTTTTAAGATTCTGTTTCTCAAGAACCACTCCCACTGCTAAAGGTATATTAGTCACTGTTCTCTAGGGAAAGAGAACTAACAGGAGATATCTGTAAATATTATTAATGATTTTATGAAATTGCCTCACATAACTCTGGGAATTCATGAGTCCAAATTCCATAGGCCAGGCTGCAAGCTAAGAACTCTAATGTAGATTTTCAATGAATTTTCCAGGAGAAGCTGGCTGATGAAAGAAGAGAGGGAGATTATCTCTTTTCACTGCTGAAATGATCACTTCTCCTTTTTGAGGCTTTCAACTGATTAAATGAGATTTAATTTAATCAGTTATTGCTGAAGGCAATCTCCTCAGTTGATTGTAGGTATAATCGGTCATAGATATGATCACCTAACTGATGATTTAAGTCCATGAAATGTCCTTACAGTAATAATTGGGCTTGCTTGATCATACAACTGGGCACTATTACCTTGGCCAAGTTGATAAATGAACCTAACCATCACATGTGGTTTTCAAATTTTTTCTTCCATTGAGTAGGCTGTCATTTTACCTTCATGCACAAAAGTTTTTAATTTTGATGAGGCCCGATTTATCTATTTTTCTTTTATTGCTTGTGTTTTGGTGTAAAGTCTAAGAAATCATTGCCAAATACAAGGTCCTAAAGATGCTTCCCTATGCTTTCTTCTAGGAATTGTGTAGTTCTGCCTTTTAAATTTAGTTCTTTGAGCAATTTTGAGTAGGTTTTTGTATATGGTGTGAGGCTTGGATTCATTTTCATTCTTCTACATATGGAAATCCAGTTTTCCCAGCACCATTTATTGAAGAAACTATTCTTTCCCCTTTGAGCAGTCTTGGCACCCTTATAAAAAATTGTTTGGATATAAATGTGAATGTTGATGTCTGAACTCTCAATTCTATTCCACTGGTGTATATATCTGTCCTTGTGCCAGTACCATGCTGATTGGATTACAGTGGTTTTGTAATAAGTTTTAAGACTGGGGAGTGGGAGACCTCCAAATTCATTCTTCGTTTTTTTTTTTCAAGATGATTTGGCTATTTGGGACAACTTACCCTTCCATGTAAATCTGATGATTGACTTTTCCATTTTTGTAAAGAAGGCTGTTGGAATTTTGTATGGGATTGCATTTAATCTGTAAATCACTTTGGGTAGAACTGACATTTAAACAATAGTTAGTCCTTCAATCCAGGAACACAGAGTATCTTCCATTTAACTTGGCCTTCTTTGACTTCTTTAAGCAATGTTTGTAGTGTACAAGTCCTTTATATCCTTTATATCCTTTATATCCTTGTTTAGATTTATTCCTAGATGTATGATTTTATTAGTTGCTATTTGTAGCAGTTTGATATGATTATGAATTCCAAAAATAGATATTGGATAATGTGTGTAATCTGATCTGTACCTGGGCGTGATTAAGTTATGATTAGGGCTTTGATGGGGCCATGTCATTAGGGCCACCAAGAGGTGAGGACTCACAGATAAAAGACATGGCAAAGGACAGAGTTGAGGGTTTTTGATGTTGGAGTTTGATCCTGAAGTGTTAAGCTGGAGCCCCAGGAAGTAATCATGAAGAGGAAGAGAAGCAAGCCCCGGGAAGAGGACCTGAGCCAGGAGAACACAGTGGAATAGAGATGGCTCCTTAGACATGGCAGAAACCCCAGGGAGAGAGACAGAGCCTTTCACCTGATAGTCTACAGCTGACCTTCTGGAGAAAACAGAGGAGCTGAGCCCAGAAAAACCCAGGAAGCCTAAACCCTGGCAGATGTTGGCAGCCATCTTCCTCCAACATGTGAAAATAGACTTTGGCGAGGGGAGTAACTTATACTTATGGCTTGGTATCTGTAAGCTCCTACCCCAAATAAATACCCTTTATAAAAACCAACCAATTTCTGGTATTTTACATTAGCACCGGTTTGGTTGACTAATACACTATTGTAAGTGGAATTTTTAGTCTTGATTTCAGGTTCTATTGTTTATTGCCTGTGTACAGAAACACTACTGATTTTGGGGTGTTTGTTGATCTTGTACCCTCCTATTTTGCTGAATTCATTTATTAGGTCTAGGAGCTTTGTTGTGAATTTTTCAGGATTTTCTGTAGCTAGGTCATGTCATCTGCAAATAGGGAAAGTTTTAGTTCTTTTCCAATCTGGATTCATTTTAGTTCTTTTTCTTTCCTAACTTTTCTGTCTAGAACTTCTACTACAGAAGTTCTGCTGCTGGCAGTGTGTTTCCTTGTCTTTTTACCCATGTGAGAGGGAAAGATTTCATTCTTTCACTATTAAGTATCATGTTCGCTGAGATCTTTTCATATATGCCCTTTATCATGTTGAGGAAGTACCTGCTATTCCCATTCTAAATGTTTTTATCAAGAAGGGGTGCTGGATTTTGTCAAATGCCTTTTCTGTATCAATTGAGATGATTATGTAGTTTATTTCCTTCATTCTGTTAATGTGGTATATTACATTAATTGATTTCCTTATGTTGACTTACCCTCGCATACCTGGGATAAATCCCACGTGGACATTGTGTAAAATTATTTTAATGTACTGTTGGATTTGGTGGTTTGCTAGTATTCTTGTTGAGGATCTGTGCATCTATATTTGTAAGAGAATATTTTTTGGTGGTGTCTTTATCTGGCCTTTGTATGAGGGTGATGTTTTCTTCATACTAATGTGTTAGTGAGTGTTCCCTCCTCTTCAGTTTTTTGGAGTGGTCTGAACAGGATTGGTGTGAATTCTTCCTGGAATGTTGGTAAAAATACTCCTGATCCCGGGCTTTTCTTTGTTAGGAGGATTTTGATTACTGATTCAATATTTTTAGTAGCTATAGATTTTTTGGGTATCTTCCATTTCTTCTTGATTTTGTGTAGGTAGTTTGTGTGTTTCTAGGAATTTGGTCATTTCTTCTAGGTTACCTAATTTGTTGGCATACAGTTGTTCATAATCTCCTCCTATAGTCATTTTTTAGTAATGGGGTCAGGAATAATGCCCCCCTTTTCATTTCTGATTTTAGCTATTTGTGTCCTCTCTGTTTCTCTTTGTTAGCTAAAGGTTTGTTAATTTTTTTTGTTCTTTGAATTATGTTAATCCTCTCCATTGTTTTTTAAGTCTTCTATTTCATTTATTTCTCCTCTAATATTTGTTATTTCCTTTCTTCTGTTAATTTTGCTCTTCTTTTTCTAGATCCTCCAATTTGAGTTTAGGTATCTGATTTGAGATCTTTTTAAATGTAAGCATTTAAAGCACTACCTCTGTTACATCCCATAAATTTCAGCATATTGTGTTTTCACTTTCACTCAACTCAAGATATTTCCTAATTTCTCCTGGGATTTCCTCTTTGACCTATTTGTTTAAAAGTATATTGTTTAATTTCCATATATTTCTGAAATTTCCATTTATCCCTCTGTTACTGATTTCTAGCTTCATTCCATTGTGGTTAGAGAAGATCCATTGTATGTTTCAATATATTTCAGTTTTTCGAGACTTGTTTTGTGACTTAGATATGGTCTATCCTGGAGAATGATCCATATGTACTTGAGAAGAATATATATTTTGTTGTTGGGTAAAGTGTTCTAAAAATGCCTGTTTGGTCTAGTTGGTTTAGAGTATCATTCAAGTCTTATATTTCTTTATTGATCTTCTGTCTAGATGTTCTATCCATTATTGAACATGGTGTATTAAATGAAGCAGGTTAGCATAGAGAAAAGGGGGAAGATCTGGCAGACCCAGCAGAGACCATGGCTGTGAGACCCTGCCTGGAAAACCCCTGCTACTAAGAAAATCAGGAAGACCCCACCTAGATTCTGGCCATTTGGAACTCTTTCTGGGGTCAAGGGGAAGCCCCAGATACCACCAAACAAAAGGCCTCCTTTTTGAGCTCTTGAGAGCTAACAAGAGGGGATTGTAAGGCAACCAATCAGAACAACAAACAGCTGGGGACATTAGGAAAGGGGAGGAGGAAAGGCTTTAAAAAGGCCTAACCTGGGGCCCCATGTGCACATCTCATTCTGTAGTATGTCTGCAACCCATGTCTCCAGTTGTGTACTTATCTGATTTCTAGTTTTCTTGTTTCATAAAAACTCTTTACTCCTTGCCTACCCTATAGCATGTCCTTAAATTCTTTTATGCAACATAGCCAAGAACCTAGAAGCCCAGAACTCAGACCATTCCATTAACATTAAAGACTCCTACTATTAAACCATCTATTTTTCCTTCTGTCAATATTTGCTTCATATATTTTAATCTTGCATGAATATATATTTATAATTATGTCTTCATGTTGAATTGACCCATTTATCAAGTATATAATGACTATCTTTGACCTTTGTAACAGTTTTTTATTTAAAGCCTATTTTATCTTTTATTAGTATAGATTCCCCAGCTCTCTTATGTTTACTCCTTGCATGATGAATTTTTTCCATCTTTTCATATTCAATCTGCTTATGTCTTTGAATTTGAGGTGGGGCTTTTGTAAAGAACATATAGTTGGGTCATGCTTTTATATACATTCTGTCAATCTCTGCCTTTTGACTGGAGAGTTTAATCCATTAACATTTAAAGTAAATACTGATAGTGCAAAACTCTCTTTTGCCATTTTTCCTATTTAGTCCTTGCAAGTTTTATACCTTTTTTGACCCTTAATTCTTCTGTTTTTTTTTTAAAGATTTATTTTATTTATTTCTTTTCCCCCTCCCCCCAGTTGTCTGTTCTCTGTGTCCATTTGCTGCGTGTTCTTTGTCCACTTCTGTTGTTGTCAGTGGCACAGGAATCTGTGTCTCTTTTTGTTGCGTCATCTTGCTGCGTCAGTTCTCCATGTGTGCGGCACCATTCCTGGGCAGGCTGCACTTTCTTTTGTGCTGGGTGGCTCTCCTTACGGGGCACACTCCTTGCACGTGGGGGTCCCCTATGCAGGGGACACCCCTGTGTGGCATAGTGCTCCTTGTGCTCATCAGCACTGCATGTGTGCCAGCTCCGCATGGGTCAAGGAGGCCCAGGGTTTGAACCGCGGACCTCCCATGTGGTAGATGGGCTCCCTAACCACTAGGTCAAGTCCGCTTCCCAATTCTTCTGTTAATACCTACTTATATATTTATTTGATTTTTTGCTTTGTTGCAGATTGAGTCCCTTCTCATTTCTTTCCAGAAATATTTTTCACATATTTTCTTTGTGGTTACCTTTGACTTAAAATATATCATTCTGATTATATAACAATCAAAAATGATTTGATAACAAATTAACTTCAATTCCATACACACAATGCTATTCCTATAGCTCTCCATCCCCCCACCCTATTTTTTGTACTTGTTACTAATTACATCTCCATTCATTTTATTCCAAAACCATAGATTTATCATTACTTCTTATGCATTTGCATTTTAGCACCTCTTGAAGTAAAAAGTGAAGTTACATATCAAAAATACAATTCAATAATAGTGGCACTTGTAATTACCAAAATGGTTACCTTTACTGGAAGTTTTTATTTCTTTATGCCACTTTTATCCACTGTCTTGTGTCATTTCCCTTTAGTCTGAAGCACTCCCCTTAATATTGCTTGTAAAACAGGTCTAATGGTAAAAAAAACTCTTTCAGCTTTTGTTTATCTGGAACTATCTCAATCTCTCCCTCACTTTTTTTTTTAAAGATTTATTTTATTTATTTATTTCTCCCCACCGCTTTGCTGTGTGTGATAATTGTGTGCTGTCTTCCTTTTTTTTTTTTAGGAGACACCAGGAACTGAACCCAGGACCTCCCATGAGGGAGGGAGGCACCTAATCACTTTGAGCCACCTCTACTCCCTGTTTTGTTGTGTCTCTCATTATGTGTTCCTCCTTGTGTCTCTTATTGCATCATCTTTGATGCCTCAGCTCACTATGCCACCCAGTTGCATCAACTCACTGTCATGCTTGTCTTCTTTAGGAGGCACCAGGACCTTCCATGTGGTAGATGGGAGCTCAAGTGCTTGAGCCACATCCACTTCCCTCTCCCTCCTTTTTGAAAGAAAATCTTGCTGGATATAAAATTCTTGGTTGGCAATTATTTTCTCTCCACACTTGCCTTCTTGGTTTTTGATAAGAAATTTGTGGTTAAACTAAATCGAGACTCCCTTGTATATCACACATTGCTTTTCTCTTGCACCTTTCAGTACCCTCTCCTTGTCCTTTGCATTCAACTGTTTGACTACCATTTGTCTGGTCATATTTCTTTTCAAGTTTATCTTGTTTGGTGTTTGATGGGCTTCTTGGTTATGTATATTCTTCTCTTTTGATAAGTTTGGGAGGTTTTTTTTCTCATTATTATTATTTTTATTTTAAAAGAAGTTTTTATTTTGAAATACTTTCAAACATACAAGAAAGTTACAAAAATAATGCAAACCCCACATAGAGGACTCTAGCATGTCCCTATCCCCTCAGGTAGTTAGACCCACCCATTTTAACCTTTTGCCACATTTGTCATATCATCCTATCTATCTATCCAACATTCTACCAGTCCATCTGTCTAGCCATCTGGCTATGTATCCGGCTGTCTTTCTGTCCATCTATCAATCCATTTTCTGAATACTTGTATATAGGTAGTATATATCATGCACCTTGAACTCTTAATATTATTTATGTACATTTCCTAAACACAAGGATATTCACTTATGTATAATCTTAAGTGCAGTCATCAAGTTCAGGAAACTTAACATTGATATAAAATTTAGTCTATACTCCATGTTTTCCATATGCCCCAATAATGTCCTTTTCAAGCCTTCTTTCCTCCCTTGCTAAATCCTGTCCAGGATCAAGTATTGCCTTTAATTGTCCTTGTCTCTTTACTTGCTCTTTCCTTCTTTTTTTCTTTTTTTAGTTGTGGGAACATATATACAACATAAACTTTCCCATCTCAACCACTCCCAAGCTTACCACTCAGTGGGATTAATCCCATTCACAATGTTGTGGTACCCTCACCACTCTCATTATTTTTTGAATATTCCTTCTTCTCTTTTCTTCTTTTCCCTCTGGAACTCCCATAATATGTATATTGGCATGCTTGATGATATGTGATAATCTCTTAGGCTTTTTTTCATTCTTTCTAATTCTTTTTCCTTTCTGCTCCTTAGCCCAACTCATTTCATTTGTCTTGTCTTTGAATTCACAGATTCTTTCTTTTGCCAGCTCCAAGCTACAGTTGAAATCCTCCAGGGAATTTTCATTTGTTATTGTGATTGTCAACTCCAATAGTTCTGTTTGGTTCCTTTTAAAAAGTTCCCTCTCTTTATTGAGATTCTCATATCATTCATTCATTGTTTCCTGACATCCTTTCATTCTTTCTCTATATTTTTCTTCATCTCCTTGACTATACTGGAGAGCATTTTTTTAAAAAGTCTTTGTTATATCCACATTCTGGTCTTTTTACTGATGATTTCTGGATTATTTCCTATTTCTTTGTCTTTCTTGTACTCTTTTGTTGCACACTGTACATTTTAATATTTTAAAAGTTAATTCCAGTAATGAGTTTCTGAGCTGTCTGTTTTTCGAGTTTGTATCCAGTTGGATATTCTTGAGTGCCAGGAGCTAACAAAACCAAACAAACCAATGTAAAAAACACCTTTCACAGTCTTTGCAAATGGACTTTGCATTGGTTGGTGCTCCCTTCATAGTATAGCCCTTTTGTCAAGAAGGTCAGCCCAAGGAGAATGCACTGTGCAGGTTCCTCCCTGTTTTTTTTTTTTGGCCTGTATCTTATCCTGGGCTTGTGCTTGCTAGTGGCCTTAGGAGTGCTCCATTTATAGGAATGTGAATGCTCCCTATTATCCAGATGACAGATCTTCTCCCTTTCTTAATGTTCCACCTAAGGATTTAGAGTAGGCGAACATTGGCTCAGGTCATCTGACTTAATTGTTTACACTGCTTTCACTGTCTCAAGCTGCTTTTGCCTGGAGGGCAAATTCTGGGTAGGTGTGGAGCCCAAGTGTCTCAGGTTAGTCTTTTCCAGCCAATCAAGGTCAGCAATCCAAAAAAGGAGCATGAGCCGGCTGCACACTGCTGATGAAGGGCCAGGAAGAGCGCCAGGAGCTGCTTCTATGACTCTTTGAAACTGCATTTTCTTGATTCAGCACTTGTCTATTAGATGCCACCTTTTAACTATTTTCGGTAGTTTTGACAAAGAGCATTGTCTTTAAGTGTCTGCCACTTTTACCCAGATCAGGTTGGGACAATGGCTGTCTTCAGATCCAGGCGCCAGTGTTCTAAAGTAGTTAATAAAAGCGGTGATCAGTACTTGGACTGCACCTCCTCCCCCACAAATCTTTGGGATGCAGGTCTTTATATTCCACCCTGGTACCAGCAAGCTGCACCAGGGACCTGGATTGAGTATCTCACTGCTGCCTGCCTCAAGGTTCAGGGATGAGCACTGGTAACTGCTGCATGGAAAATCCAATTCACTGGCAATTTGCTGTGATTTACCAGCATCTCTGGATGCTGTGTTGTTCTACTAGACTCTGGAGTTTTAAAATAGTTGATTCAGAAAAGTTCCTGCCTGTTTAAGAGTTTCTTTGGTGGAGGGACTGATTCCTGGAAGTTCCTATTCTACCATCTTCTCACAAGTTTAGCTTTTTGGGAAATGGCAAACTGTTTTCCAGAGGGGTGTACCATTTTATAGTCCCACAAGCAATGTAGAAATGTTCCAATTTTTCCATATCCTCACCAACACTTATTTTCCCTTTTTAAAATTATAGCCATCCTAGTGAGTGTGAAGCCATACTAGCCCCTCACTGTGGTTTTAATTTGTATTTCCCTAATGACTAATAATGTTTTGTATATGTATAATTTTTTAATAGCATGCTGGACATTGTGATTACTACCTTGTGAAGTGTCTGGATTTTTCCTTCCTTTAATCGGTATTAGATTTTATTCTCAAGACAATTAATGTACATCTCAATCTTCTTGATCCTTTCAAGACATTTTTGAAGCCATTACTCCAGGTTAAGTCCTACTTCTAAAGTGTAGCCTTTGGGGTATTCTGCTAGACTCCCTGAGTGTTCAATGAGGTCTCTCCACTTTGGTTAGTCAAACCGAAATATCTTCTAATTGTTGCTCTTGTGTAGTCACATTTTCTAAATACACAGTTTATTATTTGGTCAAATATCCAAGGCAATCCCTATGCAGTTTCTGGAACAATTTATCTATGCACCTCCCTCTTATCTGGTATTCCATACAAATTCCAGCCACCATTACCTCCCTGAACACTAATTTTGATGTGTCCTGATTTTCCCATCCTGAAGCAAAGGACTGTCTTTAATATTTCTCCAAGGTGAGCCTCTGGGAGAATTGGGCTAGGAGTGAGAAAGTCGGGAAAGGTTTTTTTTCTGTTTTGTTTTGTTTGCAGGAAATAGGTGGGTGCCTTTACCCTAAGAAGAGTGCTTGGCTTATATAACACACTCTAAAAATTTAATGAGACTCAAGTGTTGAGATTATGAGTGTGCATAGTGCTGAGCTGGTTTCTTTTAGTCAATGACCAGTCCCTTTGGGCAGGGTTTGGACTGTGATCTCTAGTGAGCAAGAAAAGGAAATGAGTAAGAGAAAAAGCTGATGAGGAGAGAGAAATAGTGACAGGTTCCAGATTTCCTTTGTTTTTCTTTCCTTTCCTTTCTTCAGCTCAGGGTAGGAGGGAAATAATAATAAACAAAAAATGGTCTACAAGTGTTGTAGGGAACAGATCTAGAATCTTTTAAAAATAAGATCAAAATAACCTAAAGTTGACATATTTTGAGGAATTTCAATTAGTGGGAAGTCCAGAGATAGCTGTTAGGATTTCTTTTTAATCTTATCTGAATTATTTTTTTCCTATGCCTCTGTCTCAAATTCTTTTCAACCAAATTCTAGTAAGTGGTAAATTTCACAGTAAAATTATGCAGGTACAAAAGCAAAAACAACATAGTAGCCTAACACGTCAAATTTGAGACAATTATCTTCCTTATAGATTGTAAAGGTTTGGGGAAAAACAGGTACATAAACTTGTGGAGAAATAAATGTCTGAGTATGAGAATAAATTTAACAGGGGAAAAAGGTCACAACCCCTGGGACTTGTTGCATAAAGAGAGAAAAGTCATATGTTGTCTTCATCTCGGGGCTTGGCTCTTCTTCCCAGGCCATGCACTCAACTGAAAGTTATTTCTCACTGAAAGGCTGCTGAGGGAAGGATATCCCACAGTTTCTAGACTTGATTCTGGACTGTCAGTTCAAGACTTCTGGCAGTTCTTTATTTTGTGTGTAGAGGGAAGCAAACATTCCATTTTTAAGGGAAGAGCACCACGTCACCCTATTCTGGAATGGAGTGGAGGAAGACCATATGATTTCAAGGAGCTAAAATCCTCTGCTGTCTCAATGAAAGATTGACGTCATTGTTGGCAAAGTTGGATCTTTGCAGATTTTATTTTCTTTAGGAAAATGTTACTTTTCTAAATATGACTTAGACTACTCTTGCTGAAAATCATTATTCTTTTGCGCTGTGTGTATATGGATGTGTGTGTTTTTAGGGTTATCTACAGGCTATTGGAGATGGGGAGTAAGCCCAGAATATTTCACAAAAGGCAAGAGACAAAAGACTTGGGATTATCTAAATCTTACAAAAACTATTCTTAGAAAATCTCATGGTACTATTTCAGTCAGAATAATTGAGAAGTATTTCCATGTCAGATCATTGCATACGATGCCTTTGGGATGGGAGAGAAGTTTTGGGGGTGGGGAGAGACTTTCGGCTATCAAACAGGAGAAGATTTTAGACAGTTATTGACTGGTTCATATTAGGAAATATGATTTTAAAATATTAATAAAATCTAGAAAATTTAGATAACATAAAGAAAGAACTAACTAGCGTTTGATACTGCAATTGGAAAATGTTAAACTATTTCCCATTATCAGTGTAAATTGTACTCTTTTGAACACTCTTCAAAATGAATCTGAATTCTTGAAATTCGTTTTTCACTAGATAGAGTGGTAACTCTCTTCTCTTTGCTTTCTTTCTCTTCCTTTTATGATGATTTGTTTTGTGATATTATAGCAGATATTTTTAATTTTTTGAGTGCCCCATGTTGGGGATTAATCACACCCCCCCACAGAAGGCACGGTCAGGTCCTATGAGTGTGAACCCTTTTGTAAATAGGACCTTTGAAGATATCATTAGTTAAGGTGTGTCCAAACTGAGTGAGGGTAGGCCTTAATACAATATGGCAGAAGTCTTTATAAGCAAAGGTAATTGGTCATGGAAAAGAGAAGCCACAGGAAGTATCAGAACGTAGAAGACAATAGAACCTGGAAGAAAAAGGGGAGGACATCACCATTGATAGGAAAGTCAAGGAAACCAAGGATTACTGGCTAGACAGATGCTCCTGACTCTGGGAGGAAGAAAGCCTTCTAGCCCCTGAAACCATGAACCAGTAAGTTCAGGTTGTTAAGCCAGTTTGGTATTTGTCATGGCAGCTGGGAAACAAAGACACCCAATCTGAACCCTCTTATATTTGGGAAATTGCTTCACATCTGACTCTTGGTAGAAGGCTGAGCTTGATCCCTTCTATAAAAGTGGAAACTGTCAGATGCTTGCTTTCCCAGACCCCCTTGCAGTTAGGACACATTCACAGGACTGATGCTAAGAAATGAGAAGCAACTACCCCATTCTTTGAATGTTGAGCAATCAATTCAAAGAAGGAATAGTTGAGGATCCTTTCTGGTAGGTGACAATGATGACTTGGTGATTCCATGGACATCAATGACAGAGATGTCCTAGTGTTCAATGCTAGAGATATCAGTGGCAGCAGTAGTAGTATCTTCATGGACTGTATTCTGTAGTGTGATTTTGTCTGTGTTCTATTCAGCTTCCCTTTGTTCTTGAGTATATCCTAAGTCAGATTCTCTAGTCTTCCTGGAAACAAGTAAGATACTTGATTGCCCTTCAATAAATTCTTCTGCTTAATCAACCAGTGTCAGTTTCTGTTTCTTAAAACCAAGAATCATGGGTGATACATATTTAAAAACAAAAGTATTTTATTGCATTCTTTTAAGATGTTATTTGTGTCTTAATTCCAGGAGGGAGGCAGGTTCCTGAAATAGGCCTCCGTATCATGAGCTATTGCCAAATGAAGACAGTGAACAACCAAATTGGCTGGCAGTTAGCAGAACCCAATCCTTGGCCCAGAAGGGCTAGAGAAAGTTCTCTTTAGGAATTTTCTTAGAATTTCTCTTCTCAGAAATATATTTAAAGACTTACATAGCAGCAAAATCTAGCAGAATTTTTTGAAATATGGTAGTAAATGGAATTTGTTATTCAGTGGAAAATGCATGCAAATTGCATAGATCTAAAGTCCAGCAATTGAATTTAAATCATTGTAATAAAATAATGGGGATGTATTACCCTCCTGATGAAAATTCATTCTAGCTAGAAGGGTAAATTCTTGCTACACATACTTACTATGCATGTGTGTCTTATGAAAATAAACCATTTTACTGTTTTGTTACCACAGAGAGAAGACTTATCAGCCAATAGGTCTTTTTCCAGATTTTCATACAGACCAAATAAAGTCCCTGAAGATACATCTCCTTGGTCAGCTAAAATCTAAATATATGCAACTGGAATATGATTCTTCCACTTTCCATTACTAGTGTTCTTATTTTTAAGCTCCAAGTTCATATTTTTTTCAGCAATAACATCCAACAAATATTTACCACATATCAAGCATATTCCCCTAAACTATAAGTTTATTGAGGGTGGAGTAATCTGTGTTGTTCACTTTTGAATTCCTGGCTCCTAGTCCTGTGCCTGGTACATAGTAAAAGCTTAATAAATATCCCTTGATTAGCAGTTAGTCTAAATAGACCCTGGGAATACATTAGTGAAAGGAAAAAAAAGATAAGATACTTAACTAGCATGGAGCTTAATACTCTTCATGAGTACAAAAATTTACAGCACTAATCTTGGGTGGCATCTTGATAGTATATCATAGACCTAGACTACCTGGATTCAAACCCTAATTCCATCATTTACGAGCTGGGTGAATTTAGGAAAATTGCTTAATCTCTCTGTTCTTCAGTTACTCATCCATAATCTGTTGTAACGATTTTAATAGAACTATGGTACTTACATCAATGCCCAGTCCCTGAGTGTTGAACAAATCTAAGCTGTTAGCTTCTGTTACCATCAGGTATTACCTCTACCTCTACTCTCCCATTTTCTTCTCTTCCTTTTTTCTTTTTCTCTTTCCCTATTTTCCTTCTACCTCACTTTCCTTTCTCATCCCTTCACCCTTCCTTTTTTTCCTTTACTTATTTTTTTACCAGATCAATTTTATTTATACATATAAATGAAGTATAAATCCATCCAAAGTGTACAATCAATGGTATTTGGCATGATCACATTCTTGTACATTTTTCACTTCAAACATTATTAGAACATTTTCATTATTCCAACAATAATAATAAACAAACCAAAAAAAAAAACAAAAAACAAAAAACAAAGGGAAAAAACCTCATCATCCCCAATCTCTCTATGCTTCTCCAGCTGTACAGAGCTACTATTCTGTTTCTGTCCCTCTAGTTTATTTGTATTTATATTTTGTAAAAACAGTCTTACATATGCAATATTACCCATGTTTGTTTTTCCTATGAGGTTTCACTATTTTATCAGTGCCACGTTATTTTTTAGCTTTCCTTTTAGGCTCTCCCTTTCAACCACTGTCATACCCATATAATAACTCTGCTGGTTATAAACACTATGAGGTACTTTCAACATTTTTATTCATTACCAAAGACTTACGAACAATCTGTTTACTAATTCTGTACAGATTAACCCTCAGCTTTCCATTTTCTACCTTCATTCTATTTTCTGGTGACCTATAATCTAATTATTAACTAATGTTAACATTAGTTCATAATAGCATAATCCTACAGTATTTGTCCTTTTGTGACTGGTTTGCTACTCTCAACATAATGTCTCCAGGTTCATTCATGTTTTCTTCTGCTTCATGACTTAATTTCTTCTTACAGCTGATTAATATTAATATTCCATCATGTGTATACACCACAATTTGTTTATCCATTGATTGGTTGATGGACACCTGGGCTGTTTCCAACTTTAAGCATCATGAATAACACCTCTATGAACATCAATGTGCAGATGTCTGTGTCACTGCTCTCAATTCTTCTGGGTACATACCTAGAAGTGGTATTGCTGGGTCACATGACAAGTCTATATTCACCTGCCTCAGGAACTTTCAAATAATCCTCCACAGTGGCTAAAGCATTCTACATTCCCTAAACAGTGAATGAGTGTTCTTGTCTCTCCACATCCTCTCCAATATTTGTTTTCTGACTTTTAATAGTGGCCATTTTAATAGGTGTGAAATGATATCTCATTGTAGTTTTGATTTGCATTTCCCTAATCACTAGTGATGTTGAAAATTTATTCATGTATTTTTTGCCATTTGCATATCTTCTTTGAACAAATGTGTGTTCAGGTCTTTTGCCCATTTTTAAATTGTGTTGTTTGTTTTTTTATTGTTGAGTTGTAGTATCTCTTTATATATCGTGGTTATTAAACCCTTATTGGATATGTGATTTCCAAATATTTTCGCCCATTGAGTCACCTGCTGTGGAAGTTTGATATTGTTTATGAACTCCAAAAATAGATATTGGATTATGTTTGTAAACTGGTCTGTTCCAATGGGCATATTATATTGTATTGGATTCAGAGTTTTCACTTTTGCTTGATTAAATCATGATTAATTATCATTATTTAATGATAATGTCATTATCATTAAATAATAGTTAATAGGTCATTGCATCCCAGCCCCCTTGGTGGGTGGGGACTCACAGAGAAAACAACAAGGCAAAGGAGTTAATTGGAGTTTTGATCTGAAGCCCTGGGAAGTAATCACATAGGAGAAGAACACAGAGGAATAGAGGCAGCTCCATAGACACGGCAGAGGCCCTGGGAAGAGAGAGAGCCTGAAAGTCTATAGCTGACCTTGTGGAGAGAGCAGAGCAGCTGAGTCCAAAGAGAAATGAGCCCTGGCAGAAAGATGAGACTTATCCCAGCCTGCAGCTTACCTTGGAAGAAGATGGGACAGCAGAGCCTTAAGAGAAAGCAGGAGGCTGAACCCTTGCAGACATTGGCAGCCATCTTGCTCCAACACATAGCAACAGACTTTGGTGAGGGAAGTAACTTACACTTTATGGCCTGGTAACTCTAAGCATCTACCCCAAATAAATATCCTTTACAAAACACCACAGATTCCTGGTACTTTGCATCACCACCCCTTTGGTTGACCAATACAGTTGGCTTTTCATCTTTTTGACAAAGTCCTTTGAAGTGCGAAAGTGTTTAATTTTGAGGAGGTCCCATTTCTCTGTATATTTTTTTCTTTCGTTGCTCATGCTTTGGGTGTAAGGCTTAAGAAACTACCACAAGATCTTGAAGATATTTTCCTACATTTTCTTCTAGGAGTTTTATGGTTGTCGCTTTTTATATTTAGCTCCTTGATCCATTTTGAGTTAATTTTTATATAAGGTATGAGATAGGGATACCCTTTCTTTCTTTTGGCTATTAATATCCAGTTCTCCCAGCATCATTTGTTGAATAGACTGTTCTGGCCCAGCTGGAAGGACTTGAGAGCCTTGTCAAAAATCACTGGACCATAGATGTGAGGGTTTATTTCTAAATTCTCAGTTTGGCTCTATTGGTCAATCTATCTGTCTTTATGCTAGTACCATGCTATGTTTACATTATAGCTAACTAATATGCTTTGAAGTCACAAGTGAGAATCCTCCAACTTCATTCTTCTTTTCAAAGACATTTTTGGCTATTCAGGGCTCCTTACCCTTCCAAATAAATTTGAAAATTGGCTTTTCCATTTTTGCAAAAAAAAAAAAAAAAAGGGTTTTGGGGATTTTTACTGGGATCACATTGGATCTGTAAATCAGTTTGGTTAGAATTGACATCCTAATGATATTTAGTCTTCCAGTCCTTGAACATGGAATGTCCTTCTATTTAATTGAACCTTTGATTTCTTTTAGCAAGTTTGGTAGTTTTCTGAATTCAGTGTCCTTGGTTAAGTTTATTCCTAAACATTTGATTGTTTTAGTTGCTATTATAAATGAAATTTTTCTCATTTCCTCCTCAGATTGCTCATCAGTAGTATATAGAAATGTTATTGATTTTTGTGTATTAATCTTGTATCCTACCACCTTGCTGAACTTGTCTGTTAGTTCTAGTAGCTTTGTTGTGGATTTTTTCAGAATTTTCTAAATATAGGATAATATCAATGAGAAGTGAAAGTTTTACTTTTTCCTTTCCTATTTGAGTGCTTTTTATTTCTTTTTCTGGCCTAATTGCTCTAGCTTGAACTTCTAGCACAATATTGAATCACTGTGGTGACAGTAGGCATCTGTGGCAGTTTGAGATTATTTATGAACCCCCAAAACAGAGATTATGTTTGTAAACTAATCTATTCCTCTGGGTGTGATACTTTTGAATTCATTAGAGTCAGCTGACATATCTTGATTAAATTACCTGTTAAGATTAGGGCTTCAGATTGAGTCCCCACTTCCTTGGTGGGCTGATATAAATGGATACACACAGAAGAAGATACAAGAAGATAGAGCTCCATAGACATGGGGAGAAAGAGAATTTTGTCAGTTTTGATCCTGGAGCCCTTGGGAAAGTGGAGCCATTTGCCTAAGAGTTTGCAGCTGAAGAGAACAGAGCAGCTGAGCACCTGATAAGGCCTGGAAAGAAACGAACCCTATGCCAGACTGATATAAGAAGCCCTGAGAGATGAACCCTATGCCAGCCTACAGCTGAGATCAGAGGAAGCTGAGCCCATGGAGCCTTAAGATGAAGAAGAAAAGGGAGACCAGGCAGAGATCACCCACCATCTTGCTTCAATACGTGGCAGCCAACTTTGGTGAGAAAGTAGCCTTGAGTTGGACTCCTTAGGGCCTTGTAAGTATAAGCTTTTACCCCAAATAAATACCCTTTATGAAAGTCAACAGATTTCTGGAACTTTGCATCAGCACATCATTTGACTGACTAATACAGTGTCCTTGTCTTGTTCCTGATCTCAGTGGGAAAGCTTTCAGTCTTTTACCATTGAGTACGCTGCTAACTGTAGATTTTTCATATATGTACTTTATCATATTGAGAAAGCTTCCTTTTTTCCTATCTTTTGGAGTGTTTTTATAAAAAAGGAAGACATATTTTGTCAAATGCCTTTTCTGCATCGATCAAGAGGATCATGAGAATTTTTTTTATCTACCCCTGCAGCTTGTTTTTTTTTTTCTTTTGCTGTCTGCTCTCTGTGTCCATTTGCTGTGCATTCTTCTGTGTCTGCTTGTCTACTTTTTGTTGCATCATCTTGCTGCACCAGCTCTCCACAGGTGTGGGCCATCAGCTCTCTGTGGGGGCAGGCCAGCTTTCCTTCACAAGGGGTTCCATATGGTAGATGGGCGCTGAATCTATTGAGCCATAGCTGCTTCCCTGATCATGAAATTTTTATTCTTCAGTTTATCAATGTAGTTTATTACACTACTTGATTTTCTTGTGTTGACCTGCCCTTGCATACCTGGGATAAAACCCAAAGGATTGTAGTATATAATTCTTTGGACGTACTTTTGGATTCTGTTTGCAAGCATTTTGTTGAAGAATTCTGCATCTATATCCATTAGAGATATTACACTGTAATTTTCTTTTTTCATAGTATCTTTATCTGGTTTTGGTATTAAGTGATGTTGGCTTCATAGAATGAGTTTCCTGTTTAATTTTTTGGAAGAACCTGAGCAAGATTGGTATTTGATCGTTTTTGAAAGATTGGTAGAATTCACCGGTAAAGCCATCTGGTCCTGGGATTTTCATCTTTGGAAGGCTTTTGATGAGTTTCAATCTCTTCACTTGCAATTGGTTTGTGGAGACCTTCTGTTTCTTCTTGTGTCAGTGTAGGTTGTTCATGTTTTTCTAGGAATTTGTCCATCTTCTTTACATTGTCTAGTTTTTTGGCATACAGTTGTTCATAGTATCCTCTTATGATCTTCCTTATTTCTGCAGGGTTAGTGGTTATGTCCTCTCTCTCATTTCTGATTTTATTTATTTGCATCTTCTCTCTTTTTTCTTTGCCAGTCTAGCTAAGGATTTGTCAATTTTGTTGATCTTCTCAAAGAACCAATTTTTTTGGTTTTGTTGATTCTCCTTTTTTTTTTTTTTTTTTTAATTTTCAATTTCATTTATTTCTGCTCTGATCCTTACTATTTCTCTCCTTCAGCTTGGTTTGGGATTAGTTTGCTGTTCTTTTTTTAGCTCCTCCAAGTAGGATCTTCAATTTTAGCTCTTTCTTCTTTTTTGATATAGGCATCAAGGGCTATAAATTTCCCTCTCAGCATTGCCTTTGTCATATTTCATAGGTTTTTATATCTTGTGTTCTCATTTTCACTCATCTCAAGATATTTACTAATTACCGGACATTGTATGTCCTCCCATGGCCCACTGGGTGGAATGTGGGAGAGTGTGGGCTATGATGTGGACCATTGACCATGAGGTGCAGCGGTGCTCAGAGATGTATTCACGAAATGCAATGAATGTCTCATGATGATGGAGGAGATTGTTGTTATGGGGGGAGGAGTGGGGTGAGGGGGATGGGGGGTATATGGGGACCTCATATTTTTTTAATGTAATAAAAAAAATAAAGACAAAAAAAGATATTTACTGAATTCTTTTGTAATTTTTTCTTTGACTGATTATTTAGGGTGTGTTGTCCTTCTTCAATATCGATATTTATGCCTTTCTTGAGGTTGGAAAGTTTTCAGTCATTATTTTCTCAAAGATTCTTTCTGCCCCTTTTCTATTTTCTTCTCCTTCTAGGACACTGATCACACAAATGTTCATGCATTTTGCTTTGTCTTCCAATTCCCTGAGACCCTATTCCATTTTTTCCCCATTCTTTTCTCTTTCTGTTCTCCTGCCTTTTCTAGTTCAGGGTTCTGTCCTTGAAACCTCTAATTTTGTTCTTGAGCAATTAAAATCTGCTCTCATGTGCCTCTAATATAGTTTTAATCTCATCCATTGTATCTTTCATTCCTGTAAGCTCTGTTACTTTTCTTTGCAGGCTTTCAAATTGTTCTTTATGCTCACCCAGTGTCTTCTTAATATCCTTTATCTCTTTAGCCATATTTTCCTTCAATTCTTTGAATTGATTTTGGAGATTTGTGTGATTATCATTGATTAGTTGTCTGAAATCCTGTATCTTGTCAGGATATTTGGTTTGTTCTTCTAGCTGGGCCATCTCTTCCTGTTTTCTAGTATGGCTTGTAATATTTTATTGATATCTAGGCATCTGAATATGTTGGTGAATTTACTCTGATGGTCAATTTCTCTTTCTTGCCTAGTGTTTTCTTTTTTCACAGCTCTTCTTTGATTTTTGGTTCAACTTATTTTAGGTCTTTAAAATTGCCCAGCATAAATTATCAAAATTGGGTAAAGGACTCACTAATGGGGCACAGATTTTCTCCCAGGGGTGGGGCTAAAGAGAGACCAAAAAGCAGTTTTTCTCCTTGCAATTTTCTGGGCAGCCAGCAGATGGGTAAGTCAGTGAACCTTTCCATGGAGGTGTTTCAACCTACGCTTTCCAACATTTGTGGTCTTGCCAGAGCCAAGATTCAAAGTCGGTTCTGTTGGTTGAATTCACTGAAGAGAGGCCCTCTGTCTGACTCACCCTCCCTCTTTCCTTGTAACAGCTGTTGGGGGGAAGATGTCTGTTCCCCCATCAGTAGCCTGCAGGGAACCAGTGGTTTTATCTTAGTGTCTTGAGGGTGGGGAATGGGAGGCCTTACCAGTCACTGCAGGGGTTTGTTAACTCACATATGTTGTTTTAGGTTCTTTGTCTCTCTGTCCCTCACCATCCTGGGGGGTTGCACAGCATTGTCCTGTCCTTCTGACCCCCAAAGTAGGTCCCTTGGACAGCTTTTACCCCTTTCTCTATTGTATTTGTGAGAGAGTTGAGCCCTGCCTGCCTATTCTGACACCATCTTCTGGAACTCACTAGTGTTCTTAAAAAGATTTAGAATAGTGATTCTCCCTCTCTTACACAGTAGAATCACTTGGAGCATTTTTTTTTTAATTCTACTCAATTTATTCATTTTTTAAAAGATATTACATTAAAAAAATATGACGTCCCCATTCACCCCCACCTCCCCCACCCCACCATTCCCCCCACAGTAACACTCTCCCCCATCATCATGACACATCCATTGCATCTGGTGAGTACATCTCTGGGCATCGCTGCACCCCATGACCTGTGGTCCACACCATAGCCCACACTCTCCCACGTTCCATCCAGTGGGCCATGGGAGGACATAAATGTCCGGCAATTGTCCCTGGAGCACCACCCAGGACAACTCCAAGTCCCGAAAATGCCTCCACATCTCATCTCTTCCTCCCATTCCCCGCACCCAGCAGCCACCATGGCCACTTTTTCCACACCAATGCCACATTTTCTTGATTACTAACCACAATAGTTCATGAATAGGATATCATTAAGTCTACTCTAATCCTTACTGTATTCCTCCTTCCTGTGGGCCTTGGCTTGGTTGTGTCCATTCCACATCTATGTCAAGAGGGGGTTTAGATTCCACATGGATACTGGATGCACTCCTCCTGCTTTCAGTTGTAGGCACTCTAGGCCCCATGGTGTGGTGGTTGACATTCTTCAACTCCATGTTAGCTGAGTGGGGTAAGTCCAATAAATCAGAGTGTAGGAGCTGAAGTCTGTTGAGGCTCATGGTCTGGCTATCATATTGTCAGTTCAGAGATTGAAATCCCCTAGATATATCTTAAACCCCAGCACCGACTACAGTTCCAGTAAAGTAGCATGAAGGTCTTGTGAAAAGAGATCCCATCTGAGTCCAGCTCCATCACGCAGAAACACCAGCTCCAAAGAAGGGCCATCTGACATGGCAGTGAACCCCATCTGCCATGACCATAGAACCTGTGGGTCTCTTTAGCCCTCAAAAGGACCAATACCTGGGGTCGTATCTACTTTGTCTGTCTCTGAGTCTCTGCTCAGGTGTGCATAAGGGCAATCCTTCTGACAACCTCCAGACTCTTTTTTAGAGACTCATAGCCATATGAACTCATTTGTCCTTTCCATTTCCCCCTTACTTTAGGTCAAATAGCATTTTTAACTCCTGCTGTTATATGTAGACAGGGATATTCTGCTGGTCTGCATTGAACCTTTAATTCAAGGTCATTTCCTAGTTATGTCATCAGCTGGTACTTGGTAGTGATCCCTCGGTGCCAGGGAGGCTCATCCCCGGGTGTCATGTCCCACGCTGGGGGGAAGGCATTGCATTTACATGCTGAGTTTGGCTTCGAGACTGGCCACATTTGAGTAACATGGAGGCTGTCAGGAGGGAACTCTTAGGCACAGTGCTGCTCTAGGCCTTGTTCTTATTTCAGGTGTATAGGCTCACAAGCATAGTCATTAGTATCAGGGGCTCACTGTTGGACCCTCATTCCTTCCTGGTCCTTACCGTTGCACCTGGGGGACTGCCACTGCTCCCCTAGGGACCACGACAGAGTTCCCCCCGGCCAGTAACCCAGTACCCCCCCAGCTGTTGATTTTAATTGTTTCCACTATGAGTATATTCAAACATTTCCATGCACCCTGGACACATGCCCTGTATAACTCCCTGTCAACCATATCTCTCCTGTCAATAACATCCCATACAAGTTTTCCTCCTCTGCCATTGTTGAACCACTCTGTGATCCAAAACTTCCTGAAAAGTGAAGCCCAATAAATGTCAGGTTCCCTTACTAGTAAAATGGAATATAACAATGAGTTTAAAGGTTAGATATAGAATACATATTCATTTGGAAAAATTCTACATCCTATCTTTTTCTTTTCTTTTTTCCTGATTATTGACCTTCTCTTCACAAGAGCCTTAGATCACAGTAATTCATATATACAATATACAGTACTCCCACATATCCATTATAAAACCTTTTCCCTTCCACAGCAATAATCTTTTAACTCATTCATATCATATTTACTGAAACTGATGTACAGATATTGAGTTATTTTTAAAGTCCCAGATCTACCCTAGAACAAATTAAATCAATATCTCTGTAGTTGGGTTCTAGGAGCTAGTGTGATTGCTTCTCAGTTGATTTTAAGGTTTTATCTGTCATACCCTGGCCTTGTTATCAGAATGTTAACAAGACACTTGATTGACTTTTGTGCTCAGTGATTGGGATTCGTAGAGAGGAAGTCCCAAAAATTATGCCATGGGTGAGGTCATTGTATATCCTTAACTAAGCACCCTGAGGCCCCAGGTTGTGTTAGTCACTCTGGACAGATTTAGAAGAGCAATGGCTCCAGCTCCTTCTCCTTCCCCATTTGTTTTCCATAAAGCAAGATATACAAGGATGAGCATGTCTGTGTATTGCGTGAATCAAGAGCCATGTGACTTGTGGTTTTATGAACTTAACTGGCAGCTCTTTCCTATGTGGAATAAACCCTGGGAGCATATATGTAGATTTGTTGACGTGTGGCCATGAGACATAGTATCCTTTACTGGGGCTGTGGTCATGATGTGCAGATGGGAAACAGACACGCCGAGTGGTGAACTCTATACAGTCACTGGAAGGACTGATGTCATTTTATAGTCCATATTTCACAACAAGGAGCTAAGCCTACCTTTCCAGCCTCTTGGAACTGAACAATGTGCACATGTCTAAAAAAGGAAAACCAAAAACAGAACATAAGGAATATGTTCCATTATAAGCTCAAGAGGGAGGTGAAAAGTTTAAGCAAATGAGAAACAGAATCATTGTCAATGGGTGAATATTGTGACTTTACACACAAATGTACCCAGCCATTATCCAACTGCCAACTGTCTTTTGTAGGCAAAAGAGAATACTGCATGATACAAGGTAAATATTAGCTATTTTTCCTTAACATGATAAAATGCAGGCTTTCCATCTTTTTCCAAAACTTGGGTACTACAGAGAAAGGGTTTTAATAGAAAGTGAAAGAACAGACCCCTGCCACAGAAACGTGAAGCTGGTATAATCAGAGGAGGGAAAAGACCACATTATTTAGGATAAACAAGAAGGGGAGAGCAATTTAATTGGTTCCTGATGTTCCACATAACACAGGCCAGAGCTCCTAAAATATCGTGGCTTATTTTTATTTGTTGTATTTGATTTTTTACAAAATGGGTTTTCCATCTGTGTTGGTAGAATGCCAGTCAAGAAACTTCAATCTTGGTTGCTTTGATCTTGTGCTCACCTTTCAAAGCCATAAAAAGATCTTCTTTTTCCTTTATGTAAAAGTACTTCCAGCCAATATTTAATATGAAAGAGATGTTTATCAGACTTCGGATAGGCATATTGAAGCTATTCGAGAGTAAGAGCTTTCTTTCCCTGTGTCTTTTCTTTCTAGTTCACACACTTTTCCCCCTCATCAGCCTCAACCCTTTGACCACATCTCCTGTTGTAGGTCTGCATAGCTGAGGGAGGTATTTGGGGACAATTAATAAATTTATTATAAAACCAAGAGAGAATGCAAATTAATGGGGAGTTGCTGTCTAAAAGAGGAATGTGTATTAATTCAATCGCAAAATCTCTGACTGACAGTGGGCTGTGGTTATTTCAGAGAGCTGACAATTTCAGTACTGTATGGTTGCCAGATCTTGATGTGAACTTCAGCCTGAAAAGGCAGTATTTTGAAGGTAGTTCTTAGTGGGTGCTGCTGTTAACTTTTTCCTGTCGTATTTCTAGTTAAGCTATCTGTCTATGAATTATTTAAATTCAGGAACTCAAATAGGTCTTTGTGGACTTTAGAAAATGAAAACTGAATTTGTTATTATGCAAACCGAATGACGATGATAAAATAGGTCTTTTTACTAGTGAAAGAAAGATCTAGTTCCTGGATCACAAAGCCCAGTGACCTGAGTCGACTAGAGAGCAAGCTATTATTTTTTTCAGTCCTTTGCATATAATGCTTCTTAGGAGTTATGGTACTCACCAGTTACAGTATATACTTAGCATTCTATAATATAATTGTGGTTATAGCATTTGTGTTTCTCCCTCCCTTTAAAACAAAACAGAGACAGAAATGCCTCCACTTCAAGGAAAATGGATTTTTGATGAACCTCAATTTTCAAAATAAGAAACATTAGGATGGATATTTGCACATCAAAAAAAAAAAATTGACTACTTGGCCAAAAATTACTACAGAGTTCTTTTGAATTACAGGTTCTAGGAATGTAGTTTAAGTATACTTTTCATTAGCCGACATTTAATTAATATGCAACTTTTCAATAACATCGATTGCAATTAAAAAACAAGCAAAAAACTAAGTCTCTAAATGGTATTCTTTTAACTTTTTGTCATCATTAAAAACAACAACTAACTTCACCTATATTATCCACTTCTGCAGCCAACAAGTTTTGAAGACATTTCTTCATATTCTATTGACTCAGAACTCTAAAATCACATGGAACAATTAAGCCTTTTTACATATGGACTATAGGAGGGAAGCTTTCGCAAAAGATAATGAGCTAGTGAAATGTGGTGAATGAAAAAGGATGCCGGACAATGTCAGCTTTTAAACATCCATTTATCACACATTCCAGATGATGGAAAAGAAATGCTAGAGCAATAGGTCAGCTGTTTTAATGTTTCCCCCAGAATCAAAGGGGGGGAGGGAACTTTATGGATCCCAGCTGTGCTTACTTTTGGGTTTCCTGGCTCTTTTTCATTCTGTAGTCTGTAGTCTACATTTCCAAAGCTCAAGGGAGATTTTGGTCCAGCAGCTCATGCACAAGTAGTTTTAAAAAAGAAATTATACCTGTAACGCTCAGTATACTGTCATGATGTGCTGAACTGTCAGGCTGGGCAAGGATGAGAGACAGAGAGACAGAGAGAGAGAGAGAAAGGGAGAAGGGAGGATGAGATGGAAGGAATGAAGAGAGAATGGAAGGGAAGAAGAAAGTGAGCCCAGGGCAATCCATTAAGTTTCAAGGCTGAAAAAAGGAAGGAACCAAAGAATCAAGCATTGAGGAGTGAGGGCCTTATCTGTCTTTTTGCTTCCCCTCTAGGTCGGTAGTTCTCAAGTTTTAGTGTGCATAATAATTGTCTGGAAAGCTTGTAAAATGCAGAATCCAGGACATGCAGACAGAGTTTCTGATTCGTTCGTGCTGGTTTGAGGCTCAGACATCTGTATATTAACAAAAAAAATATTTAATAGGAATAATAGTGTTGAAAGATAGCTTCTACCAGGTATTGGGACCTTGCAGCTTGAAGATGGGCTATTTGCACAAGATGAAGTCACATAACAGAAAGAACAACGAATATTTCAGATGGCACTATGGAGGCAGGGTCAGAGAAGTACACAATGAACAAAACAAAAGTAGCATGATTGAGATGTAGGGGAAGGGGTGGGGGAAGGAAATGAGTAGCTACAGAAATTCAGTTTAGCTCATAACATTCAGATTTGCCTGTGGAGAGGAAACAGAAGATGACCAAGTTGCTGCTAAGACACTAATTAACCATACTTTGTTGCTAAATTCCTTGATCACTTGATCACTCATATGTCCCAACGTTTCTCTTTGAGATATTTATTGTGCAAGAGGAAAACCTCAAGAAAGTACCATAAAAATAAATGCTGGATTGAATTCATTGCCCTTATTCCCAGCAGTTCTACTGAGGCACCTGCCTTCTGTTAGAGAGGAAGATGGAATTTCAAAGTAGCTGAAGATAATCTGGCCCAGAAGAGACATGATCTAAAATTACCAATAGAAATATGGAAGCCTTTTGTTCCTTTCCTCAGAACAGAAAACTTCAAAGTTCAAGTACTCATTTGAAAGGGTAAGAGTTCAAAATGGTATCTGGTTAGCCACCACTGGTGATTCCAAAATTTCTATGTACAAGAAACTTAGAGGCTGCAACAGGACTGGAAGGAAGCTTGAAGTTGGGTTTGCACAACACTTTATATAAATTTGAGGAAGTCAATTGTTCCTGTCAAAGAAGGAGCTGCGGTAGAAGTGATTAAGGATAGAGGAGGAGGCAGCTAGGTGTCTAAAGTCCCTCCAGTCTGTTTTCTGGTGCTGCCAACAATGAGGCTACTACTCCTTGAACTAAGTTCACAAAACATCTCACTAAATATCTCATCTACAAAACCACAGGAATATATGAAAAGAGTCTTAAAGACACTGACAAACTATTGCCTGCAGTAGGAGTCTCTACTGATCACAAGGCCCTCAAAATCACCTATGCACATCCTTCCACCTGAAATGAAGCCAGGTAGGAGATGCTTTCTCCCTCTTCCACTAGTTGCCTCTTACTCAGGGATACAGGCTATAAGGGAACCCAAGAGCTTGTTATCTGTGCCTTCAGTGCCAGCGTTCAGGTAAAGCCAGCCATAATTACCATAATTATCTTGCTCCACCTAATCCCAGAACCACATCTACTTCTTTTTCTATATCTACTCCAAGGTCAAAACTTAACAAAACATAGAGCAAGAAGTTAGAGGGAAACTGACAGTGTGTGCGGGAGGTTTAATTTCCACAAATAAAACAGAACAGGAGACGACCAAGACAGAACAAACCTAAGACAGGGAATGTGAAGGAAATGTTACAATTGCTCGGGTTTCATAGATACTGCTTTTCTGCCTTAGCAGTTATAAAGGTAGACTGTAGGAGTTGAAAATTTAAACACTACTCAGATGTGCAAAGAAAATTGAGGATTTTCCCCCAATAATTGATCTATCCTAAGGATCCTCATTTCACTATATAAAAAGGGATCAAAATTTACCCATTAATAATGTCTCAATTTCTTTTTCTGAAGAGGCTCTTTTAGCAACTGAATATTTGGGGGACAAGTGCTCATTATTTCTAGTTTCCTTCCCTTCCTTCTACTTCACTTTAAGAGGGCAACTGCCTATATGGGAATGGGTTCATGTGACCTCCTGGCAGATGGAGTGGCAGGCTTATCATAGATCTCAAGATTATGAGGAAGTTTATTAGGGAACATTCCTGTAAAGGTAAAGGAAGGAAGCAGGAATGTGCGGAAGGAGAAGTCTTAGTTGTGAAGCAGTCTTAATGGAAATCTCAGCTATCCTATGGGACAACCCTTCAGAGCTGTACCAAATTGGAGCTAAAGGTCCAAGCCTTTATACCTCCAGACTCAATTTTCCAGTGACTGAGCCTCACAGGAAGGTGTGATTTTGGATGAAACAGCTCTCTTCAGAAGAGACAATCCCTGAAGGAGGCTGATAGCTGAGAGCTGTTTGCAATTGATACTACCTACAGCTGGGGGCATAAACCCTTCATTCCTGAAGGGGGATATGAGTGGTTATTATGGACTGAATTGTTACCTCCTCTCCCCCCACTCCCTCCCCATCCCCAAAATATATGTTCAAGTCTTAAGACCCTGTCCTGTGAATGTAACCCTATTTGGAAATAGGATCTTTGAAGATGTGATTTTAAGATGAGGTCAAACTGGATTAGGTTTCACCTAGTAGAGACACATAGCATATGACTTCCCAAGTCTATCCTCCACATTCCTTATCTTCTTTCTTAAAAATTATACTTCTTTGCTTTGCTGTATATTAATAACGCTTATCAAACACTTAGTAGTTTTGCATAAATTACCTCATTTAATCCTCGAGACAACCCAAAACAGGAGGTACTATTACTAGCTCCATGTTATAAATGAGGAAATTGATATCTAGGATTGACAGCTAGAAAAGTTAACTAAAGCAGCACAAGGCCAAAGAGCTAAAAAGAATGGAGCTATGATTTGAACTTAGGTGCCTACAAAGTCTATGATCCATCACAAACTATCCTGTGGTAGAATTCCAGCAGTGGCTCTAACCCATTAATTTAATTCGAGAAGTGTCCATTCTGTTACTTTTGAGTTTAGTTCTGATTTTTGGCAATCATGTTTTTATTGCAATTACTACTTTCTAATACATCCTAAGTCTGTTTTTATGTTATCTGTTTTTATGTTTTATGTATTATCCTCTAAGTCTTACTGGGAATATCAGTTACAATTTTTTAAAGATTAAATTTAGTTTTCTCCATTACCATTGTTCCACTGTAATCAGCCATTTTCTCTGATGTTTCAGCTTGGTTCTCCTATTTCTGATACTTTTTTTCTTCCATCTAGTTATTTTTCAGTGCCCACTCACCTATGAATGAAGCATTAAAATGTCTGGACCAGTGTCCAAATGGAATTCCTTAGCATTCTTGTTGGGCTATGTTTACTATCCCATGGGTAGACCTCCATCCTTTTCTTCCCTCCTTGTGTAGGGAAGGTAGATGTAAAGATCCTGGATGTCTTGGATAAGGTGAATAGGCTGGGTTGGGCTAGAAAACTTTCTTCTTTTCAAATGTGGAGGTAGGAAGCAGACCTAAAGACTGGTCTCTGAATTGACCCTTGAGCACGTCTTCTGGTGCCAAAGCCCCACACAGATTTCCCTTTTACCTGCCCAAAATGGAGTCTGGCTGAATGAAATGCCCAGATAATCTGTGCTGGCTATTCTGGCTTGCCCTCTGGTGATTTACTGATTCTAAATTTGCAACACTCCTCTACCCCTTCCCAACTTCGCTTCTAGAACCACAGTAGTATCAGCATCTTGTTAGAAATGTAGTTGCCAGTGGGAAGCAGGAAGGAGTTACCATGGTGACTAAGCATGACTAGGGTTTTATTGATATACTTAGCTATTTCTCTCCCTCCTCCTCCTCCATGTGGTTTTGTGGTAGAAACTTCTATCAGCAGAATTTTTGACTCCACTCTCTATTACAGAAGCCTGCACTGGGGAACTGTTCATTTTATTTATTTGAGCTGTCCTCACTAAATGAGGTCTGGAGACAAATACCATAATAAACCACTCATGGGAGGGGCACAAGTTTAATGGATTTTACAGTCACTATATACTGATTAATTAGTATATCATAATCAGAGAATGCTTACCATTCACAAAGCCATGTCTAAAAGAAACTTGTGTCATGTCACTCTCTGCTGATGGAGGGATTAGCCCTGGGCTGATATGTTTTGTATCAGAGGAGTCTCCACTCTACCCCATGATATCTTGATTATTAGTGAGGGGATGGGGCATCTAACCCCAAAGATAGTCAGTCCTGTAAGGAAGCCAGGAACAAAAAAAGATTTGTACAAATAGGGATAAGCTGGGCCAATCAGATTCTCACTCTCAAGGATTTGAATGAGGAAATAAAGTGAGACTTGGGCAGTGGCAGGAAGAACTGAAGATAGAAGGATGTACAGAGAGAAGTCTTGAGGTACTGCAAGGATCATGATCAAGTTCAAGTTGTGAAGAAGCACAAAACGTGTCACTGAAGAACAAGATGTAGTTCATGATGAAGAATTCAGTTGCTAGTAAGAGAAGCAAGAAGACACGAATAGAAAAGAGATTGAGATAGTAATTCTGTCACATTATAGTTGTGTTTTAAGTGAGTGTCTACCAACCCCTGCTGCTTTCAGATATCCTGTTCCAGTACCCATGAAACCACTCCAAAGCAGCAAAGTGTACCTGGACTAAGGTGGTATCTGTGACAATTATACTCTCTCACCTTTGGAAGAAGGTCATTTGATTTTTAATCATCAAACCATGTACATTTTTGAAGTTGAGAAATAGAAAAATGCCAGCTCTTTTGTAGGAAAAGTCTTCTTTTTTCCTTATTTCATACACTTAAAATTACAGTACCATGTATACTGAGTATCTTATTTTGAAATATTTTAATGAGAATTATTAGTGAGTAAAGTTTTCCTGAAAGTTAAGAATGATGTAGAAATACCTCTCATGAAATTCAGGCAGCAAGGGCTTTCAGAAATGAATCAAAGTGTAGTTCTAATAATTGAGGGACTTCCCTATTACTATGGAAAATTCATTGAGCAGAGAGGTCTTCTCAGTCTAGTTTGATGGAAGTCTCAGTTTGGTTGTCAGTGGTGAAAGCATGCCTGCAATAGCCTACAGAAACTAAAGAGTGACTAAAAGAGCCTGCTCAGATGGAATATGATTAAGGGAAACTTAAGGAATGAAAATTATTTCTTCTGAAAAAGTGGAGAGGGCTATGGAAGAAGATTCAGAAAATAGGGATATTAGAATAGATACTAAGCTGCTGTAAAAAAAAAAAAAAAAAAAAAAAAAGCCCTAAATACAGGGGATTAAATAATATAGAAGTTTATTTCTCTGTCAACTAACAGTCTGGTAGTGGTTGGTCCAGGCTGGTGGGGCAGCTTTCCTGTCTACAGTTAGTTATTCAGAGGCATTGCTTTTTCTACCGTGTTGTTGCTCCTCCAATCCCTAGAGTGTTGTCCTCAACTAACTGGTTGAAATTGTATCAAGCCAGAAGGAGAAAGTGCAGAGATGGAAGACAAGAAATTTCCTTTCAGGCAAATGATGTAGAAGTTGCAAAATCTCTTCTACTTACATTCCATTGGTGAGAACTAATCATGTGACCATAATTGGCTGCTAGAGAACCTGGGAAATGGAAACTCTAGCCTGGCATCCACCTCGCAGCTAAATCCTACTCTTAGGAGTGAAGATAAGAAAGGATTTCTTCAATCTACCACAACAAGTAATCATTATGTAGGGAACAAATCTACTGAAAAATATGAAAACACATGTTGATAAGGGCTTTTCCCAAGAACCAAAAGCCATTTTGGGGACTTGCAAGTTGTGTTAGTCAGCCAGAGGGGTACTGAAGCAAAATACCAGAAATTGGTTGGTTTCTATAAAGGATATTTACTTGGGGCAGGACTTACAGATACTAGACCATAAAGCATAAGTTACTTCCTTCACCAAAGTATTTTCACGTGTTGGAGCAAGATGATGTCTGTGAGGGTTCAGGCTGCCTGGGTTCCTCCTTTCCAGGGTCTTGCTTCTCTCTGGGTTCAGAGTTCCTCTCTTCCAAGGGTTTGCTTCTTCCTGGGCTCAGGATTCCTGTCTTCCTGGGGCTTGCTTCTCTTTCCTCTGTGGGCTTACTTCCTGGGGCTCCAGCTTAAGGCTTCAGCATCAAACTCCAACATCAAAACTCCAACATCAAAAACCCTTAACTCTGTCCTTTGCCATGCCTTTTATCTGTGAGTCCCCATCCACCAAGGGGTGGGGACTCAAATGCCCTAATGATGTGGCCCAATCAAAGCCCTAATCATAACATAATCATGCCCAGGTACAGGCCAGATTACAAACATAATCCAATATCTACTTTTGGAATTCGTAACCATATCAAACTGCTACATAAGCCGAAAGGCAAGTCTCTGAAGTCTGGGCGCAATCCACAAATGGAGCCTCTTAGTTACCACCATAAAACTCCAACTAGTACTGAAATTGTTCTCTCTTTCCCCTTCATCCCCTAAGACTCTGTTTGAAAGTACATAATATTTTCTTTGCCTTTCTAAAAGGAACACTCTAGGCCTTCCTCAATTTTAATGCCCTGATAGATTAATTGCATTCAGTCATATTCTAAAATCTCAACTCCTTTCTTGTTCTCACCATAGCCTTCTTCAGGTGCTTGATTGTTTCACATCACAAAGGAACACAAGGCAAACTCTTTTCCAGGGGCCAGGGATCTTTAATGTACCTTCTGTCAGTTGGAACTCCTTGGGTACCAAGTGATAATCATAAAAATCTTAAGGATGGAAATTTATTGGCTTATTTAACTTTAAAGTTTAGGGATGGCCTATAGGTATACCTTGATCCAGGGGTTCACACTATGCCCTCAGGATATTATCTCACTCTCTCTGTGTTGCACAGTGCTACTTCCCTGAGTGTTGGCTTACCTCTTGGTCAAGTTCTTATCCATAGTGGCCTCTACCATCTTCACACATTCATCTTCACAGTTTTATTTCTAGCAGGAACAGAGAATATGCCCCTTTCTTATAAGTTCAAGCAAAAGTACCCAGGTTTGTACAGTATTGGCTCTTATAAGATCATGGTCTCATCTTTGATCATTTAATCTAACTGTGGAATTGAATGTTCTCAATGACGAGGATCATATCATAGATGCACATCTAGAGTGAAGAGTTAAGTTGACACCATGCAAAATGGTAGAAAGGATGATCAGGGTGCTATTAGCAGAAAGAAGCTTGGATCCTGGGAACATCATAACTACAAATGTCCACTACACATCCATCAGGCCACAGAGTCAACACATCTGAACTAGTCTTAGGATGACTCTTAAAAACTTGCCTTTGAGTAAGGATATCTTCTAAAGCTCTTCAAACGATTTTGTTTCTCTGAGTCATCCTCTAGAGGTGTCATTCCCTAAACATTTGTGTTTATCATGTCCTCATGTCCTTTCATCTTGAGGGAAGGCATATATCTCTGACTAAGACCTAGTGATCATAAGTTACATTATAATTACCATTTTGCAATTTTAACTCCTAAAAGATTTTATTTTATGACTCACTTCCATTTTCTGTAACTTCTAATACAATTATGTTACTATGTTAAATATAATGATTCTCTTTAATATATTGGGGGATACCAAGATTAGAGCATCTAAAGCAAGGATAGTTTATAAAAGATCTCATGAGAGAAAACCTTCTTTCTTAAATACAGTAATGGTTATCTCTAAGAATCAGAACATTGATAGTATTGTTTGTTGGTTGTATGGCCTGGGATATTCTCTAAGTCTTGGAATAGGTAAAGCATTTGCCACAATAATAGCAAGATCCTGTTCACCTGAATGAGGACTAAGTAGAGAGCAGGAAATCTATTTTACTATTGTTCTCTTGGAATAAGCTAGATTAGCTGGTATTTATACAATCTACTGTGTGGTGAGGTGGTTATGAACATAGACTCTGAAACATGTCTCCCTGGGTTGAAATTTGAGTTCTGGCACTTACTGCCTATTTGATCTTAGGTGAGTTACTTTACTTCACTATTTCTTAGTTTCTCATCTATAAAATGGAAATAATAATAGTATTGGTCTCAGAGGGTTGATATGATGCTCATATGAGTGAATACGTATGAAATGCTTCGAATAGGGTAATAGCTATGGAAGTATAATAAAAATGTAAGCACATAGAGCTATGTTAGATATTATTATTAATTATTATTATTATTTAAGTACCAGGGCCAGGGATTGAATCTGGGACCTCATACATGGGAAGCCGACCCTCAAACCACTGAGCCACATTGGCTCCCTTGAGTTCATTTCTTCATTTGTTTGCTTGTTGTTTGTTTATTTTGTTTTTAGGAGGCACTGGAAACCAAACCCAGGACCTCCCATGTGGGAAGCAGGCACCCAACTGCTTAAGCCACATCTGTTCCCTTAGATATTATTTTTTTCATCGATATTCACACATAAATCTTCAATGAACAAACTGGAAAAAGTATTAATCAGGAGCAAGCACCTTGAAGAGATGACCCAAACACAAAACCCACATTTTCTTTTCATAAATTCTGCTTAAATTATCCCCATCTGAGTAAGAAAGAAGGAACTACATACTAATGGAAAAACAGACTAATAAGCCTACGCTAGTTTCACATTCAAGGGAATAATTTATGGGAAAGCTCTCAAAGCTCCTAAATGCTGCAATCAAATCATTATACTGAGAGAGCTACAAAATCAAATTCCAAACAATGAAAACATCAGTTTCTTAATGGAACAGGTCCAACCATCTGGCATTCATATGTTGTTTGTTGAGGCCATTATTATACAGACATAATGACCCAATCCCACCTTTAGGCAAGATGCTTTCACAAAGGAAGTTTACCCTGGCCACTTGTGACTGGTTAATATTACCAGAGGAGTTTTTTACTCTTTTACTCTTAATGTTTCAAATCTGTACCTCTTTTTCAAGAGAACATAAAAAGAAGGAGTTTCAAATATATTTGTAGAGTGCAGGCAGAAGGAGATTTCAATATATCAGAGAGAAATTTTTTCTTCAAAACTTTTTTAAAGAGATAACCTGGTACGTGGATGGAATACAGTCTTGATGATAATCAGTTTTCTATTTTAAATGGATTTAAATTAAATTCTGGACGCTTAGCTTACAACCCTTTAAAAACTGATTTTGACTAAAGCTTGGAACACAAAGTAATGAACTGCCAATTTTGTTAGCGTATTTTCTTTTCTCTTTAATATGGAGTATGATGTATCCAACGTACCCCCAAATGATTAGAAAACAGCTAGCGAGGTAACTAGATAGACAGACATATTGATAGATGATATGACAAATGTGGCAAAATGTTAAAATTGGTAGATCTGGGTATCTGAGGAGGTAATCGGAGTTCTTTGTATGGGTTTCTATTATTTCTGCAACTATCTTGTAAGTTTGAAATTTTTAAAAATAAAAAGTTAAGAAAAAATAAAAGCAAAGTAAAGGGAATAACAAAATAAACCCAAGGAAGTCAGAGGGAAGCATTTGACTATAAGTGAAACAATGAGCTAACCAATAGAAAATGAATAGCACTGGTAAAATATAGCCTAGAAATGTATTTTTGTGAAGAGTAAAAGAGTGACCTTTAGAAAGCTAATCATTAAAAAAATAAAACATTGATCTCTAGTTTCAGGGAAAACAAAGGAGTATAATCACAAATACGGAAAGCAAATACCATAACAATTTTAATTCAAGTAATTTGAAACTCTCAACAAAAACACCATTATATGAAACTGATTTAAAAATAAATAGTAAGGTAATTTAAACAAGATATAATTGTGAAAGGTACTTGTTACAGGTTGTGTTCTCTGGAAAATAATGCTGAGGCTAGGTTAGGGGAGCAAAGGGTTTTTTTGGGATTAACATTTGTGAAAGGAAAGATGGAAAAGTAGGATTGGGCAAGAGGAGCCTGCAGATTATGATGCAGACCCAACACAGTCTCTGCCAACCCAGTATGGTACTCAGGAGCCAAAATGGACCATTAGAGAAGTCTCTCTTCATACCACCACCTATCTCAGTCATTGGCTGTGATCCATCTGAGAGGAGCACGATTTTGACTATTACTCCTTTGTTCATTCATTATGTGGGGGATACCCCAAGAAGAATGTGGTCCCAGTTCAGAAGTTGCAAAGGACCTTGAAGGTATTAAAGGTTGTAGGTTATCAGGTAACTACACTCTTTGTAGTTGGTCAGTGAATCTTTTCTTGAAGGGGATCTGAGTGGCATATCTCTGTGTCTGCCATGGTCCGCCCTTGCATCATAATGGTCTATTTGTCCAAACTGGTTCCTGTAGCAGCATCTCCAGTATCTGGTGGGCCTTTCTTCCTGAGGAGAAACCTAGAAGAAGGAGGCTAGTGGGATGTACCACAGTCCCCATCGGTACATTAGGTCTCAGTCTCACAACTGATACTTGTCTTCTTTTCCTCCATTAATTCCCCTCACCCTCATATCACGTCTCTGCCAGTCTCAGTGACTTACCTCCTGGTGGGACCCAAATTCTCATTCCTTAGAGGTATGTGTCCTTGGCAACCATATGCTTCCTCAGTTGCTGTATTTGTCCATTCATAGTCCCAAATGGGCAAGGGAGTAATGGGGAGACACCCAAGTGAGCCACTTGAGTTCCACACATATTCTTTACAGCAACCATCTTCCTCATTTTAGTTATGAGTCAATTTTCCCTGAAAGGTTCATGACCATACTTCTGGTCTGCTGCTTTCTAGACATAATGTCCCCAAATTTCCCAGGCGGCAATCATAGCTTGCAATTCAATGGGACCTTGTATTCCCTGGTGCAAATGCAGAACATCTAACACTGCTGAGCACTGATTTGTGTGGAAAAGAGCACTAAATCCCACAGTGGGTCACTGAGAGTGAAGGGAAGTGGGGCCACTCCTGCTTCCACCCTTTGGTTTGTGGATCAAATATATTTTTCCTGTTGGCAACAAAATACTATTATTAGGTTTATGATCCAATGCACGATTGCATCCTGAAAGATAGTTGCCCATCTTTGCAGGATACTGTCTCCAAATTGGTATTTCATCTGTGTCTTTGGAAGGATATTCTAACCCTCATCAGGAAGTTTCTGGATGGTGCAGTATGTGATAGCGCCACATAGTTCACTTATATACTTCCTTTACTGTAAACTAAATTTCCTGGTTGCATGTCATATGGGATTCCATGCCTGTGGATCGCGCATTCCATAAGCCCTGGATAGTGATACTGGTTGAGGTCATGAAGACAGGAAATTGGTGTCTATTGATATGCAAATGAACCGCTAGCCCTCCCAAGGTGGAAGAGGCCCCATGGAGTCAACTTGCCCCTGAGTGGCCAATTGGTTTCCTCAAGGAATAGTTCATTGTAAGGAGTCAGAGTTGGTCCATGCTTATGTCCAAACTATGGATCTAGAGTTGATTTCTATTGCTGGCAGTTTGGACATTCAGAAGGAGCACTAGCTAGATCAGCTTTGCTCAGTGGGTGTCCATGCTCTTGGGCCCATGCATAGCTTCCCTTTCTGCACTGGGGCCACTCCATTCATGTGGTCCTTGTGCCAGCTCTGGGGTTGCTGCTGACTGAGGCTGGCTAGAGTGCCTATTTGTGGAGATGAGCACCAATTCCACCTCTTCCCTCTCCTTTACCAGTTGGAAGAATTATGGAAGGGGGAGGATCATGTTCTTCAAGTTCATCTTGGAATGGATTATGATACTCAATTTAAAACCTGTCCGTAAGGTGTCAGATCGATGCTAAATTTAATTTCTACAAATCAGAATAGGTAGTTTTTATTAGTGCAGTTAGTATTATTACTGTTAATCTTTTGGAAGCTTAAAACCCCAGAAACAGGTTTTAGAGATAAATTTTCCATATCCCTTCCTTTTTAGATATTCTCCTGGAGACTGGAGATAAATTAACCTCATGAGCAAATTCTACTAAGGCTCAATTGCTATCATTTCCTTCCTTCTGATGACCCTGCATCTTCCCAGGGGTTTTAAAGTGTCCTATGTCACTGGTTCCAAATAATTACAGTGCATTTTTACTCTATAAATTAGCAATGAATTCTGAGAGGCCACCTCATCTCTGCATATTAATCCTCACAAGGTTGTGACCATGTCTTATATTAAATTGGTTCCTATTCTAAGATTTATAATTCTGCCATGCTATAGATTCAGGGTGTCTGAGTATTCTTAGAAATCTTGGGGGAAACGGACTTTGGCCTGGTGGTTAGGGCGTCCGTCTGCCACATGGGAGGTCCGCGGTTCAGGCCCCGGGCCTCCTTGACCCGTGTGGAGCTGGCCATTGCTATGCGTGCAGGGAGTGCCGTGCCACACGGGGGTGTCCCCCGCATAGGGGAGCCCCACGCGCAGGGGGTGCGCCCATAGGGAGAGCCGCCCAGCGCGAAGGAGGGAGCAGCCTGCCCAGGAATGGCGCCGCCCACACTTCCCGTGCTGCTGGCGACAACAGAAGCGGACAAAGAAACAAGACGCAGCAAAAAGACACAGAAAACAGACAACCGGGGGAGGGAAGGGGAATTAAATAAATAAATAAAATCTTTGGAAAAAAAAAAAAAAGAAATCTTGGATAAGAACTCCGTGCTTAGTGGGTAGAACCCCAGTAAATCAACTTAGATATGCAAAAAGCATTTTTGTGTATTTCAGATTAATTTCTTATCCTGGGCACTGCATTTGACAAAGTTGGGAAAATATGACCTTAGTCCTCCTAAAGTTTTCTTACCTTCTTAGGGATTTTAGCCACACATACCTCCCTAGGTCAGTCACCATTCCAGAGTTTAACACAGTGGCAATGTGTTAGAGAGGACCCATCTGGCATCGATCCTTACAGGTTACCTTTGTCCAACACTCCTGTCAGCCATTTTTTCTCTGAGGTCTTGCTGCTTCTCCAGCAGCAGTGCCAGGGAGAAGGACAGCGGTGTCTTTTGTTCTTAAGATAAACACACCTCTCTGTCTTCCACTCCAAAAGCAACTGTTTCTAGTCTGGGGGTAGAAATCATTTTTACTTCAGGTTTATTCACTGACCCTATTTACACCTGTCAAACCCCTTCTTCTAAGAGCTTAGGCTTTCTGTAAAGATTTTTGGCTCTTCTGTTTTCTGTCCTGCCATGTGCTTTCCTGAGCAATAACCACAGGTCATATTACTACACAATAATGGGAAAGAGGAAGGAAATACTGTGACAGAAAACATGGATCAAAAATGTCAAAATATAGTCCTGTCATATACCCCATTAAAGACAGAAGAAACTATACATTGCTGATTATAGAAGTATATTTCATGGTTGAATTGAATTAGGATGCTAGTTATGGGGAATTACAGACTTTATTTATAGCAGTAAACTACTGCCTTGCTTATTATAAAGTTAAATTTTCTCAGAACATATTTGTAGTGAGTTCCTTGTATTTACATAGAAGCACAAAGATTTTCTGCTCTGAGGTGATGTAGAGTATTGGTAGGTGGTTAATCAAAATAGCAGCCCCAGAAAATCTGATGGGTGAACATGAATGTTAGTTGTTTTAGAAATATTATTACATAGGTAGATCCAAATCATTTTGCTTTAGCGGATTTGACTCAACTGATAGAGCATCCGCCTACCATATGAGAGGTCCAGGGATCAAACCCAGGGCCTCATGACCCGTGTGGTGAGCTGGCCTACATGCAGTGCTGATGCACAAAAGGAGTGCTGTGTCATGCAGGGGTGTCCCCCGCTTAGGGGAGCCCCACATGCAAGTAGTGCACCCCACATGGAGGCCGCCCCACATGAAAAAAGTGCAGCCTACCCAGGAGTGGCACTGCACACATGGAGAGATGATGCAACAAAAAGAGACACAGATTCCCAGGGCCACTGACAAGACTGCACGTGGACACAGAAGAACACATAGTGAATGGACAGAGTGCAGACAAGGGGGAGGGGGAAGGGGAAAGAAATTAAAAAAAAAACTCTTTTAAAATATATATATATATATATTATTGAGGTATAATTTACCAACAATAAATTGTACTAATCTCAAGTGTTCCATTCAATGAATTTGGATGATTATATATATCCATAGAGCCACCACACAAAGCCCAATCCAGAAAGCTCCCTTGTGTGCCTTTTTAGTCAATCCACAAACCATAGGCAATCATTGTTCTGTTTCCTATTATTCTAGATTAGTTTTGCCTCTTTTAGAAATTCACTGAATCAAAATCATATACTGTGTACTATTTTATGTCTGCCTTCTTTTGCTTGTCATGTTTTTGAGATTTATCCATGTATATATCAGTGGTTTGTTACTTTTGTTTCTGACTAGTATTCCATTCATGTCTACTTTTTAAAAATCTTTGGATTTCACTCTGCCTCAATTTCTGGCAGAGTACATGCTAGATTCAGAGAAATGCAAGGGGGTTGGTACAACTATTCAGTTAAGTATAATCTTTGCCTTCCTTGTCAGAGTTTGTGCAAAGGTGTCACATCTCTAACTTGCCCACTTTTGATGAATGTCCCCTACAGAGGTCAGTGCATTCAAGTCTTTCCATTTCTCAGTTAATTCACAGTGTCACTGAACCCCTGAGGTTATATTCAAACTGTATGTGAACATATGTATTAGTTAAACCAAGGTAACACAAATTTCCAAAATTTAGTAGTTCAATGATCAAGAAATTTCTTCTCACGTGAAGGTCTAGAGTAGGTGTTCAGATCAGCTGAGATGCTCTCCTTTCCATGGACACTTAGGAATCAGGACTATGACTGCCTGTCATCTTCAACCCATGCCTTCCAAGGTTTGTGTGGGTATCATCATCCAAGTCAGCTAGAAGGGTCAAAGAGCATGGAGTGGCACAAGTGAGAGGATTTATAGGTAGGCCTAGAATAGGCAGAAGTCAATTTTGCTCACATTCTACTTAAGGAAACACAGCTACATGCTCTCAAATAATTGCATGAGAGGCTGGGAAATCTCGTCCAGATGGTGCCCAAGAGAAGGTGAGAGTAGCTATTGTAGTTAGAGGTCTCTGCTATAATATGTGTACTCTACATTTATTAGGAGAGCAGTTTCATAACTTTGATTAGGTTCTCAAATGTTTCAGAGACTCTGGTTAAGGGGCCATTAACATTGTTGCTTCCCCCTTGCTCTAGATGGTATAATAGTTCATAAAGGAAAACTAGAGATAACAAAGTACATGTGACTTAGGAAAACTCTCCTTCCAATTCTTGAGAAGAGTAGCACAATACTTTTTCATATTCCTTGGAATACTCTTTGTAGGACTTGGGGAAGACATCCTGCCAGCCACTAGAGCTTACAAGAATCCAGCAAATTAGAGCCAGCTATATTTATTTGAGGAAAGGAATAGACTCTTTTTTTGGCTTATGGTTTTGTATTTTGTGTAAGAAATTCTTCTCTGCTTTGAAATGGTGAAGATATTCTAAAAATCTGGAAATTTTGCTTTGCAAATTTAGGTCTTTACTTCATTAAACACATTTTTTTTTAATGTGGCCACTTTAATTTAGTAAATATTTCTTTTTATTTTCTTCTTCCCCTCCCCCTCCCCCTCCTTTGCCCTGCTCTTTAAACACATTTTTGTTTACAGTGTGAGGTAGGGATTCTACATTATTTTTTATATAGATCACCACTTTTCTCAGCATCATTTATTAAACAGACAATTTTGATGCACTAATTTGTATCGACTCATCTGACAATATGTGTGATTCTGTTCTGAATTGTTTTAATTTGCTAGGCTGCAGAAATGCAATATACCAGAAATGGTTTGGCTTTTACAATGGGGATTTATTTGCTTGCAAGCTTACAGTTCTGAGGCAATGAAAATGTCCCAGTCAAGGTGATGTTTTCTCCCTGAAGACTGGCTACTGGCAATCCTGAACTCCTCAGTCATATGCCAAGGCACATCGCAGCATTTGCTGGCCTCTTGCTTTTCTTCCATGTTTCGTTGTTTCAGTTTCTGGCTTCCTCTCTCTCTGTCTGTATTCGTCTTATTTATAAAGGACTCCAATAAGAGGATTAAGACCCACCCTGGGTCAAGCCTTACTGAAGTTACCTAATCTAAAGGATTTAACTGAAGTAACCTAATTGAAGGTCACACCCACAATAGGTTAACACATGCAGGATTAGACCAGCTTTAAGAATATGATTTTCTGGGGGTACATGCAGTCTCAAACTACCACATGAACCTTCTGTTTTCCCCCATTAGATTACTTTTCAAGTATTGTTGCAATTTTTAGTAGAGTCTTATCCATAAACATGGTATATTTGTCCATTAATTTAGGCCTTTTAAAGGTATTTCAATAACATTTTATAATTTTCTCTATATACTTGCTGTCCTTTTCTATTAGTTTGATCCAAGCTATAATAAAGATTGCTACTATTATGAATGGGACATTTAAAAAAAAATCTCTAATGAGCTGTGGCTTTTTAATGTGTTAATCTTATATCTAAAAACATTCTACACTCTCTTATTATATCTAATAATTTATTAGATTTGCTTGGATTTCTTGTGTAGAAAACTATATCATCTGTAAATCATATTTTTCTTGTTTTCCAAACCTTATACCTTTCAATTTATTTTTCTTGTCTTATCCTCTTGGTGAGGGTCTTCAGTATAGCATTGAATAGAAAAGACATACTTGTTTTGTTTCTGACTTGAAAAGGAATGTCTAATAAATGACATTAAGATAGTACCTCTAGAATTAGGTTGTTGGTAGCAACTCTTTCATTATTCAGGAAATCCCTTCCTGTTTCTAGTTTACTAAGACTTAAAAAAAATGCAAAAATGAGTGGTGAATTGCTTAACATTTTCTAATATCAAAACTTTGCACTCATGGAATCAACTTGATGTGCTTATTTTTTTTTTTAAGATTTATTTATTTTGTATTTATTTCTCTCCCTCTCCCCCCCCAAAGTTGTCTGCTCTCTGTGTCGATTTGCTGTGTGTTCTTTTGTGTCCGCCTCTATTCTCGTCAGCATCACAGGAATCTGTGTCTCTTTTTGTTGTGTCATCTTGCTGCGTCAGCTCTCCGTGTGTGCAGCGCCACTCCTGCACAGGCTGGATTTTCTTTCGCACTGGGCAGCTTTCCTACAGGACGTGCTCCTTGCGTGTGGGGCTCCCTTATGCGGGGGACACCCCTGCATGGCACAGCATTCCTTGTGCACATCAGCACTGCGCGTGGACCAGCTCACACGGGTCAAGGAGGTCCTGGGTTTGAACCACGGACCTCCCATGTGGTAAGCGGATGCCCTATCCATTGAGCCAAGTCTGCTTCTCCTTGATGTGCTGATAATGTATATGTTTTAAAAAACACAATTGCTGAACTTGGTTTGAAAATACTACATATAGGGTTTTAATATTTTTTCCTTATGAGATTGGCCTATGAGTTTCCTTTTACTGTCTTTGCTTGATTTTGGTATCGAGATTTTATTAGCAATGGAAACTTTTTGGTAACGGTTGGTAGGGGAAATTTTTTATTAATTCATAAAATGAATGGTGTGCTTTCCTTCTTTTCCTAATCTTTGAAACAATTTGAATAGAAGTTATCTGTCCATGAAGATTTGGAAAATCTTGCCTGCCAAAACTTTTGACCCTTTTAAAGGTCAGTTTTAGAAATATGTATTCAATTTATTTAATGGTTATAAATATTCATGCTCTTTATTTGTTCTTGAATCAATACATATTTGTAATGTACATTTTTCTTTTAAAAGTATCTATTTGTAGGGGGTTGAATAGCATCCCCAAATTTCATGTCTACCCAGAACCTTAGGATGTGAGGTTTTTAGGAAATAGGGTCTTTGCACATTAGTTAAGGACCTTGAGACGAAATAATCCTGGTAGGGTGGACCTTAATTCCATTGACTATTTTCCTTAAAAGAAGAGGAGAGGACTCAGAGAGACACAGAGAAGAAGGTCACATGAAGACGGAGGCAGTGATGAGAGCCACCCTTCTACAAGCTGAAGAAAGGCAAGACTTGACAGCAGTCACCAGAAATTAGGAGAGAGGCATGGGGCCATTCTCCCTTGGAACCTCCAGGAGGAACCAGTACTGCCAAAACTACAACCTTAATTTCAGACTTTTGGCCTCCAGAACCCTGAGACTATACATTTCTGTTGGTTTAAGCAGCAAGTTTGTGGTAATTTGTTACAGCAGCATCAGGAGACTACTACACTATTTCAGTTAAGTTTTGAAATGTTCCATGTATTTTCTTAACAGTAAAAATCAGATCTAGCCCCCTTTCAATCAGAAGCAGAATGGGCATCACCATCCCCAAATCCTCAAGATCAAGGAATTAACAAACATAAGGGGGGGATGTAACCACGGACCAAAGTAGACCTATTATTATTGTAGTAGCCGAAGAACTTGTTACATTGATACAAAGGCAATGGTCACCAGAGGTTCTGAGAGGAATGGGAGGGAAGAACCAGTGGAACATGGGGCATTTTGGGGGCATTGGAATTGTTCTGCATGATAGTGCAATGACAGATACAGGCCATTGTACATTTTGTCAAATCTATAAAATTGTACGGTGCAAAGTGTAAAACCATAATGTAAGCCATAGACCATGGTTAGTCGCAATGCTTCAATATGTATTCAGCAAATGTAACAAAGGTACCATGCTAATAAAAGATGTTGTTAATGGGGGGAAATGAGAGAAGGGAAGTGGTGGGGTATAAGGGAATTGCTTATATTTTTGATATAACTTTTCTGTAATCTAAAACTTCTTTAAAAATAAAGTAAAAAAAATCAGCTCCACTGAAACTTTCATCTCATTCGTAGTCTTATTTGCTTTTTTCCCTTTTTAAAAATTGTCTTACCAGAAATTTATCAACACTATTAATGTTTTATAGAACTAGCTTTTTGTTTTGTTGCCCCTTTCTATGATTTCTTTGTATCCTACTTTTAGCTTTACAATTTCATATATAACACAAATATGTATATATAGTTCTTTTTATGTTTCTTTTTTTCTTTTCCCTTTTTTATAGATCTTAGCTTTTTTACTTGGATGAAGGAATCTGCAGAAAGAAAATTTGCTATTCTGCAATCTAATTTAGACATTGCCCAGATTATTCATGCAGATCTATATGATAAAAGAATGGGCACTAGTCATGTGGGTTTAGGCCTCCTTTCCTTGAAGCCCAGTCCTCAAGGCTGCTGCCCACACAATTCCAATTTCTACTTCCCATTCCTGGAATCTCCCTATGCCACTTTTACCCTGAAGAGTGTTATATTTTTTACAAAATTGGGCTGCCCCACCCACCTCGGCTGTAGGTCTTTTAAAATAGAAAGGTTTTCTTAGGAGAACGCTTTCTTTCTAGCCAAGGGGAAAAACAATGGAGAGGCAAAACCACCCCATTTTAAGAAGGAAGAACCCTATGCCCAGGGGCATCTGGAAAAAAAAAAAAAAACTGTTTCCCAGCTGGCTGAATTCTCTCAGGGTATTGTTTCACCAAAGTATATTCATTGACTCAGCCTCTACTTTAATAGACTGGAGGGAAAGTTTCCAACAGATCTTTTTGCTGATAGTTTTGATTACTCTCTAGTAGAAAATTTCAAAGGTCTTAGCCAGATGGAAAGGAATGTGAAGAGGAAGAGTGAATTGACATGACCAGCAAACCCTTTTGAACAAATAATAGTGCCAAGGGCAGTGACAGTGAATTTTTAATTCTAAGTGATTCGCGAATTATAGTCCTTGGACTATAGATAATATCAATAATCTGACAAAGTCTACAGTGATACCAATGTAAACTCCTCTTAAAAGATCCTTCTTTAAAATTTCTCTTCATTTTGTTGAGGATATTTTTTTCTCATGTTTAACAACACCAGCTCTCTTTGGGGCTTTGGCTTTACAGAAGTGATTTGAAGAGACAAATCTAGAGAAGGTCCTGCTTGGCAGAAGATTAGAGAGGATGGTTAGGACAGAAAGCACCAGGATGACTATCCAAGAAAGGGAGTTAAGTCTGAATGGCAAGAGGGCCACAGGCTGTTAAAACCATTAAAGACATTATGTCAATTAAGGTATCTTTCTTCATCTCCATTGAAATAATATTATCTACCTTATGTTTTGTTTTTTTTTAAGATTTGTTTATTTATTTATTTTAATTCCCCCACCCCGTTGTCTGCTCTCTGTGTCCATTCACTGTGTGTTCTTCTGTGTCCGCTTGCATTCTTGTCAGCGGCACCAGGAATCTGTGTCTCTTTTTTTGTAGTTGCGTCATCTTGCTGTACTAGCTCTCCGAGTGTGTGGTGCCATTCCTGGGTGGGCTGTGCTTTTTTCACACGGGGTGGCTCTCCTTGAGGGACGCACTCCTTGAATGTGGGGCTCCCCTACGCAGGGCACCGCACTCCTTGTGCGCATCAGCACTGCGCATGGGCCAGCTCACCACAGGGGTCAGGAGGCCCTGGGTTTGAACCCTGGAACTCCTATATGGTAGGAGGACAGCTCTTATCAGTTGAGCCAAATCTGCTTCCCTCTACCTTACATTTGAATAAGCCCTTTCAAGTATATAATCTTACTTTGGTAAAGACAGCCTAGAACCCTAGAGCATAGACTGGACTACTAGTAGTATCGTATTTCACAGAAGAGGAAACTGGTTCATTTGGTACATAATACTAATTTTGATGCATGAGTCCATGCGCTGAAGTGGATTCTGTATTGCATTGCATTTTCCTTCTACCCTGGGAACACAGCCTACCTTTGGTTTTGAAGTTATTGACCTGAAGCTGACTGTAGAAGCATTCTCATTCCGATAGGTCCATACTTGCAAGGAAGACAGGTGTGTCCCAGGCAGACCTTGTATTTTGTTCTCCATTTCATTTTCGGCGGTGGTGAACTAAGTGAAGAGAAGTAAGGTGTTTTAGAGCAAATAACTTAGGGCTGTTGAATACATATGTGCTGTGGGATGAACCTCCCCAACTGATGTCAGAAAAGACTGCAGCAGAGTTAGGACATTCCTTAAGAAGGGAAGATCAATATACTAGAAAACATTCAAGCTGAGTGGTAGGCAGGAAACTCATTTGTACTTTACCTTTGATTTATGGGAAAGCACTAAACACTGAAATAACTCATTTTTAAAATATTCTTTTCTTAGCTATACAAGTGTTGGTACCAAGAAATCTAACAGGAAATAAAGAGTGTGTGTAGTCAGAGAGAAAAACTAGCTAATAAGTAGATTTTCTGAATTGGGTAGAGCTGTGGTTTAAAAATAAAAGCTCCTTTTCTTACAAGTATAAACGTTTTATATACTTAGAGATTTTACAGTGAATATTACTATTTACCCAATATAATATTTCTTAGACTTTAAAATCGATCCTTCTCATTATTTGTGAAATATGGGAATGGTTTTTATATTTATATGTATATGTCGTTCTACATATTTCTGCATGCTGAATATGACCATATTAGCATATTGGCTAATATTATCAGAATATTAACATATTAGCACTGTGCTAAAAATTTCACATTTAAGTGGATTATTATAAAATAAGTCATAAATTGGTAGGGAAATGGAATCATTTAAAATTCATTAAAAAAGGGGTGGATTCTAGAGATTGTTTCAGAAGGAGTTGCTGAGGGCAGGGAGAAGGAAGAAGAGGTGTGGTATGGGGGCATTTTTGGGACTTGGAGTTGTCCTGAATGATACTGCAGGGACAGATGCAGGACATTCTATATCCTGCCATAACCCACTGAATGGACTGGGGGAGAGTGTAAACTATAATCCATGTGGTGCAGCAGTGCTCCAAAATGTATTCACCAAAGGCAGTGAAAATGTGCCACACTGAGGAAAGAGGTCGTTGATGTGGGAGGAGTGGGGGGTGGGGTGGGGAGTGGGGGTCTATGGGAACCTCTTATATTTTTTAATGTAACATTTTGTGTGATCTATGTATCGTTAAAAAAAGATAATGACAACAATAATAAAAAGCAGGAAAGAGCTTGAGATTCTAATGAACTCGCAGCCGGGGCTCTGGCCTTGACAGCCACAGGGCCATGTGGGTCTAGGTTCTCAGCAGCCAGGGCCTGAAGATGGTCCTGGGCCTTCAAAGCATAGCTCACCTAAGGCTTGAAAACTTTCCATCCCCTTCAAGGAGTCCTCCCCTCCCAGCCCTCTGCGGTTTACGGTGACCTCCCCCTTCCACGAAGCCCAAGATGACCGAGTGACCCCACCCGCGCAGCCTTCCCTCGCGGTCCTGCATTTTCTCCTCAGTACAGTCGCATCAGACCTTCCAAGCCCCCCTGCCGTCCTGCAGTCTTGCCCTCTTAAGTGCCGTTTCCAAGGAGCACCAGGCCAAGGCTCACTGAGCTTTTCCTCCCATGAAGCTAATTTGATCTGTGGCAGCCTTAGCGGGGGGGCGAGAGGCAGGGAATTCCGAACACTCCGGAAATCCTGGGAAGCCAGGGGTGGGAGGTGGGCTGGGGTGGCGGGGCTGGAGAGCCCCCGATTGACCGTGTATTGCTATAGGGCCTGGGCGAATCCCAGTGGCTGCCCCTCTCCTGGGAACGCTCGCCAGGCAGTTGTCCAGCGCCGCTCCCGCCCGCCCACACCTCCAGGTGTGCATTCCCCGCCTTAATTACTTCCACTAAAATTGAGAGTTTGTATTTGCAAAGTTACGCTGGGAAAGCGGAAGAGGATTTTAAAATCGTGGATAGGGAGAACTCGGGTGGCAGAGTCAGGCTCGTTTCGATTTTTGGCAGACCCAGGAAATCGAAAATTCCGGCATAGACCTTTCTACACGGTTCTTTGCAGCCTGCGCTGGGAGAAACTTCGTGCCTTCTGCAAAGTTTAGAAACTTAACTACGAGAGGGAGGCCAGACTTCTAGGGGTTTGCGGGCCCCGCAATGTTTTCCAGAGTTTTTCGAGTGGGAAGAGAAGAGGGTCCAAATGACAACGCTACGTGTCTGGGAACCCAGCGGCGTCTGGCAGGCGGTGGGACGCGGAGGTGAGCGCCGGCGCGCGAGCGGAGCCGGGGTCGGGGGCGGGCGTCCCGCCCGGGGTGTGCCCGCGGCGGGATCCCCAGCCAGGCGGCGCGGGGTGGGGGAACTGATAAAGAGAATGAATGGTAGACCCGGGCTACAACCCATCCCATCCTCCTCTCGGCCCGCGGTCGCTGCGGGAAACCCAGGAAATGAATGGGGGGACGCAGAGGGTGGGACGGGCTGGAGATGTGGGGACGGGCTGGAGATGTGGGGACGAGCTGATCGAGGGGAGTCTGGGGGTGAGAGAGGAGGTGACATGTGCCTCAGCTGCGAGGAGCGAGGAGAAAAGAAAGAAGGCGAGGAAGAGAGCAGGCTGGCTTGGTGTCGGCGCTGCTGCGGTGGCCCTCCCCCGCCGCCCCAGCGAGCGCGCCGAAGTCGGATCCTTAGGGCCTCCCGGCAGCCGACGCTTCCCAGTTGCGACTCCCCCCGGGCCCCCAGCAGAGCACCCCGCAGGGACCTCGGGCGGCCTGGGCCCCAGGCGCCTCGGAGCCCTCCCCGGCGCTGCACGGAACCCCAGCGAGGTGGGCGCAGGGGGCGGCCCCACTCCGAGGGGCGGGCGGAGGGCCGGGCTCGGCTCGCGGCGGGGCGGGGGCCGCGGGGACTGGCCGCTCTGCCCGAGGCCAGTCCGGGGACAGCAGGAGCTGGACGCGAGGCGGCAGCTCGAGCAGGTAAAGGGGCGGCGCCCCTTGGGCGCCGAGCCCGTGGCCGCGGCGTCGGCTCGGCAGCCAAATAGCGCGCTGGGCTGGCGCTGTCCCCCTGCAGACTGGCTTTGTGGCGTGTGCGTGTGTGCGCGCGCGCGCTCGCCTGTGTCGGCTGTGGGTGGGTGGGTGTGCGTGTGTGCGATCCGGCCTGCAGGAGGCGAGTCTCTCCTGGCCTTCCCTACCAACCGATTGACGGAGCCCCGGGAGGGAAGTTGTCGCTGCAGCCCGGGCCACCGGCCCTCCTGTCCCCCCGGCCAGGTCAGTGCACCCCGGGGTCCGCGCTGCGCGCAGTGTCCGCGCCTAGGGACCGCCCAAGTGACACGTAGGTTGCCTCCGGTTACCTGGGTCTGGGTAAGGGCACAGGAAGTCTTGATGGGGGCGCTGGAAATTCCCCCAAAGCTTCGTCCGGGTGGGCGTGGGATGGCTGGGTGGTCCCGGACCCGCAGAGCGGAGCGACAGAAGGCGCGGGGCTCTGCCACCACTTGCTTCTCACCGACGACTCGGTTGTCCTCCCCGGCTGAGGACTTTTAACTGAACTTTCTTCTACCCAACCGGCTAACAAACATGCTTAGCAAGTAGCAACTGGGAAATGTAAGTCTAGGCAGGGATCTGGCTTTGAGCTGGTGATTTTGAAATCGACTGGCCCCTTTGGTTTGTGTAGGACTAGATGGCTGTGAATGGGTTGAAAGTTTATTCTTGTTTTTCTTTCATGCCATTTGGCCTGTGATGTGCAAGAGTGACGGCACCCACGACTTGTTGCTGCCTTACAGTCTGGGGCCTGAGATCGCTACTCTCCGCTGCTTCTTTTTTTTCCGTTTTGTTGAGATCTATGGATTTTCCGTAAATATGGGTTTCTAGTGAACATTGGCTTGTTACAGTTTCACTCCGAATGCGTTGCTTCTCATTGGAATATATACTGTAAACATGGATATTGAAAACATATAACTGTAGTTACTAGGTCAAAATCCCCCGTTACTTGAGGCTCTAACAGGGTGTGCTTTTGACCTGTTTGCCTGTGTCCTTTGCCTGGCGTTAGCACGGTGGTGAAGCTGAGCGGTCTGCTTTAGAGCTGGCGACTGTGGTTAAAAGGGAGACTGCTGCCTTCGCCGAACTCTGTTAAGTTTTTATAAGAAGCCATCCCCTTGTCCGAGAGAGGAGTGATCCCCAAGGAAAGGGGATGTGTGTTAGAGTTATTTTTGTTTGGACCAAATCACAATTTAAATTTTATTTTGGAAAAAACAAAATCCACATCACTGGTATCAATGCCCTTTAGTTGATTTTGCTCATGATTCTCCAAATCAGAGTAGGAATGAGCATCCATAAATGAAAAATTATGAATAACGATCAGCACTGTAAGTAGATTAAGGCTGCATCTCTCTATAAAGCTTAATTTAAGGATAAGGCGCCAAGAAGAGAGCAAGAAAAAAGGGAGCAGGCGGCTGAAAGGCACGGCCCAGGAGGGAGGCGGGAGGCCTGCGTCCTAATCCGAGCCTGCGCCCAGCGCCCCCTAGCGGCGCGACCTTAGCCTGGCAGGTCGGCGGGCTCGTCTCGGTCTCAGTCTGCGCATCCGGAAAATGAGATGATTTTTGCTGTTCTTTCCAGCTCCCTAAATAACTAGAAATTGGCGGGCGGTTATTCCATGTTAGAGCAGTAGGAAGTGAGTAAAGGGAAGTGTGAGAGGATTGGGCTGGGAGGGAAGTGAGAGGACAGGAGGGCAAGAAGAAGGAAGCAAACTAGCAGTTGCGGCTGTGCCTGGAAGAAAGGGCCACGAGCCGGGAATTCTTTCCATGTTTTCTTTCACTTAGTTTTCTTTCTTGCCTCCCCCACCGGGGCATCAGTGATACTTTAGCTGCTCAGATCAGTCCTCCCTTACCCTTGTTAGAATGTGTGAGCCTGCTTAGCCTTGCCGTCGTGGTCCAGGCCATCCTGTGGTCTGACCCCTTCCAGGTATCACCTGCCCAGCTTCCCTTTTCCTCACTGGGTCTCGGGGAATCAGGCTGAGTCCCCAGCGGGGCTATCAGTAGCTCTGTTAATGAAGGAGAAAAAACCAAAACAGAAGGGGGGGGGGGGTCGGAGTGGCGGTCTTTTCAACAACGTTCATTTTGACACTTCTTTTATTTGAAGCTAATATTTTCCAAAAAGTAATTTGATGTGTTTTTTTCACACTATACCATTGACTTTTCAAGTTTTTACTGAACCTGTTCAGACTGTTAGACCTACCAGAATAGTCAAAGAAAGTAAAAAAATCCCACTTGCCAAGTCACTTTTAAAAAAAATGTACTTGTTCGCTTATCAAGAGAAATCATGTCTTAGCTCACATATTCAAGTTTCATAGTTTAGGAATATAGATAGGTCAGTGATCAACTTCCAGGGAACTCAGTCCAAAGAAATTCTTTACGTTCCAAAAATCACTTTGCAAGCTGAAAGAAACCAGCCTTCCTCATCTCAAAATCTTTCATGGACTCATAGTTTCTATAGAAATCGGCATATGCCTTCTTTCTTGGTTCAGCCACAGCAAATGTATAGAGAAATTGCAGATGCTTGGCCCAAAGGCCTCCTGTCTGAAGTTTTGCCAAAGCACTGGAAGGCATGGTGGTGATTCTCTTTAACACCCTTGCCTCTTTTTGATGCACAGTGACATTCAGCCTGAAATTTAGGGCCAAGAATTCTATTTCAGATTGCTTAGGAAGGAGTTGCAGTTTGGGCACAATACACTATCATTTGCACAGGGCAAACCCCAAGTGTTTAGCAAATGACAAGCCTTTGGAAATTTAGTCTGAGGTCAAGATTTTAATGCCTGTGCCTTATGTGTGGCCTGTCTTCCTTTTTAAAAAGTATTTTTATTTTTGTATTAATATGCATACATACTTGAAGGATGTGTTTTATTTAAAAGTGAAGTGTGATGTGGTAAAATTCAAATGTAAGTCCTTGGTTTAAAGTCTGAAAGCCTGCTCTGGCCTTAAGGCAGCACCATATTGTTGTTTGGTTTCTTATTTTTTATGTCATGTTAGGCAAAAAGTCATGATAGTGTTTAGCTAGCTCATGGAGAACTCTTATGGATGTCTTGGAAAGTTGGAGTAAATGAGGAAATTTGAATTCAAGAACAATTATTGAATTTCTTCTGTCTGGCAGGTATGAGGATGCTGAATATGGGGCTTAGAAAGAGCTTCTGTGTGGGGCTGGGGGAGGGGAGATGCATTCGCTGTAAGATGTACCAGCCGAATTGCATAAATGGGTAGTAGCTGCAGAATCCAAGAACCTTAGCATGGTAGAGAATGGAAAATTAAATTCTGACTTTGGGGAAGAATTCATAAAAGGGGCTTAAAGATGAAAACGATGCTTGTCTTAAAAGACGAATGAAGGGGGAATGAACTGCTCTCCTGAGGAGGATGTGGTCAGAGGCCAGGGTGGTGAAGGCTGGAGAGGTTCAAAGCTGCAGATTGGGTGGGTGGGGGTCGGATGTTATTTTAAGGAATTGTGCCCCATCACAGGTCGGAGAAGTATTTTTTAACTCCTGAGAAGCTGGAAGGTGAAGATACTGAGTAACACGTAGGTGGGAGGGGGGATGAGGAAGGGTGAAATAGTTGCGGGATGACTGGGCTTTTATACGGTTGTATTCTGCAGTAAATCATGACAAGTGAGTTTTAAGACACTATTGCTGGATTTTTTAAAGGCTGAGGAATGAACTAATATGACTTATTTCCCCATATTCTCTCCAGGTTGATGGTGGCTTTGTACTTTTGAGAAATTTAATTTATAAAAAACTAAGGACGCTATTTGGTTGCACCTGGTCCTCGTGAGAGCGTTTGAGTCTGGGGGTTAAAAATTACTCTCCAGACACGTTGGTGGCCACAACAACATTTTTGTTTTGTTTTGCTTAGGGAAGGCCCGCTAGCTAATGCTAATTTAAACACGACTCTTCTAACAACTGGCATTCTTGACCCTGTTTATATTATATGTGGTATTTAACCACAGTAGTTAAATATTTGCAGCACAGAAGAGCAAGAATTATTATTAGTTCAGAAATGGGGTTCGTGCCTGGTAAAGGGGATGGGGTGGGTAGGGGCAGGAGGGCAGCACTCTGAGTATAGCAATAAGGGCAACACGTCCCTGAAAGTTCTTTAAATTTAATATCCAGTAGAAGTATTTTGCTCAGTCCTTAAAGAATAAAACTGGCCGCGGACCTGGTCCAGTGGTTAAGGTGTCCGTCTGCCACATGGGAGGTCCGTGATTCAAACCCCGGGCCTCCTTGACCCGTGTGGAGCTGGCCCATGTGCAGTGCTGATGTGTGCAAGGAGTGCACCCCATAGGAGAGCCGCCCAGCGAGAAAGAAAGTGCAGCCTGCCCAGGAATGGCCCTGCACACATGGAGAGCTGACACAACAAGATGAAGCAACAGAAAGAGACACAGATTCCCGTGCCGCTGACAACAACGGAAGTGGACAAAGAAGACGGACAACCAGGGTGAGGGTGGGGGTGGGGCGGAAGGGGAGAAAAATAAAAAAAAAAGAAAAAAAAAGAATAATACTGCATGAACAATTTTCTCTGATCATCTTTTTTCTTTTAATCCTTAGAGCTAAAGATCATCTCTCAGATTAGAAGACTGTGGGATCCATTGGGTGCCAGACCTTTAGGAGCCCTGTAGGGGTCCCTCTACAGAGCTACTGTGCTCTACTAACACAGTAGAGCACAGGATTACTTTGTGTCACAGGTAGAGCGGGATCTCTTATCAGTTGCATGTCAAACGTGGGACTGCTTGGGGTAAATTCTCTACTTGCTCTTGAATCTGGAGATGCTAGATTACCAAGAAGACTGATAATTAGAAGAGAATAGGTTAGCCTCTTCTTCCTGTCATCTGCATACAATTCGAATGCGCCTCCCTGCAGTTTTTGTCTTCTGCAAGGAAACTGGAGTTTCGCAAGTTAAATACATTAATTATGTTAAAGGCGAAGAGGCCCGAGATTAGTATATTTGATTTCTTAGAGGGAACCATTATTTTGGAGGATGGGTGGTAGGGATTTTAAGTTCCCTAGCATTTTTTTCCCCCAGCAGGAGAGTATGATTTCAAAATTTTATTATTTATTTATTTTGATTTGTGGATCTGGACCAAATGCATGAAGAAAATAATTTAAAATACCTTGCTAATCAGTGCTATAGAAACTTTAACTTTGAAGTTCATGTGGACTTCACATTTCTTTTAGAAATGACCAAGGTCTGTTTTATGGCATGCAGGGATTTAGGTTATAATTTGTTTTATTTTTGTGGTACCATTTTAAAAAAGTGACTTAATGACAGGGCAGCTTCTTAACTTTAGTCTAGTGCTAAAACAAACGTGTGTAAGCCAGAATGAGGTAGATCAGGCTGTGTTTGTTGTGTTTAAATGAAGATGAGGGGAAATGATTAAAAACCAGCCTCTTTCTCTAAAAGAGAAAGTGTCTAACGACACCTGTTCATGAACTTTTCTTTAGGGTGGGATTTTCGAGGTTTTAGTTGTTAAAGGATATTTTGTTCGTTACTATTCATTATGGCTGTCATGTGTGCCTCTGCTCTTGACGTTTTTGGGTTCACTGTACAAGGGCTGCTGCTGAGCCATTTACTTTTAGTAAGTTGGTTTCCCTTACACGTATTTTTAAATAGCAAAGCAATGGACCGAATTTGATGTCATCTGAATCTACTGTCTCCAGTTGTCTTTCTCTATGTTCAGGTGCTTCTCCTTGACTAGTTCCTAAGCTACCTTCACTGTGAAATTCTGCCCTAACAGAAGGACATTCCTAGTTTTGGAGAGAGAAATGACTGAGGGGCAGAGGAAACAAGTGCTGTTGAATTCCAAGAGCATTTCGTTGAGTGCCTGCTACACACTAGGCATACAGGTGCTTTGTTTCTCCAGTTGCTACCCTTGAGGAGAAGTTTACAGGTGTATAAACATAATTACAATTCAGTGTGACAAGTGTTAGGAGAGATCAGCACTTGGCACTGTGAGAGCACTGACCTTTAGATGGCAGAGAAGTTCAGGGAAGCGTCCTGAAAAACTGGAATACAAAGGGCAATAGGTGAGAACCAAGCCTGGAAGAGAAAAATGGTATCAAGATACAGGGAATCAAGAGGCTTTCTAGTCCCAGTTTTTTGTTGCTGGGTAAGTCAAAGTGCCTCTTTCTTTACATCTGTAAAACAGGAATAAGAACTGGCATTATCTGATTGTGAATGCCAGTCTTTATTTACTTGTTCCTTAATCTCTTATTTTATTCTTTTATTCATTCTATATTCAGTAGGTATTTGTTGCACAACTACCACAAGATATAAATTTACCTTCTCATGGAGATTGCATACTATTATATTACATTAAAAACTGATGTTCTTTTGAAATGTCTTCAGATATGTGGCACATCTTTTAGATTATTCTTCAGTTTTAGGGATATTTTCTTCAAAGTAGTTTCAGTGCTTTGCTTTTAGGTTGGCTAGCTTTTTGCTCTTGAAAAGTCTAATGGAAGGTGACAGAGGCTGTTATTCTGAACTTCATTTTATAAATGGAAATGTTTTGCCCACATTTACCTGTTAGTTATAAAGTCTAGAAACAGACACAGGTGTTATCTGCCTGGAGCCCTAGCTTGCTTCCATCTCATTTGGGATAGTCTGGCTTTTGACCCAATTTGTATTTGAGTTTCTTTGTTCAGTTAGTCTATGGCTTGCTTCCTAGAATAATCCAAATCACTAGCAGAGTATGCTTAAATTAAAGGATTCAATTGTTTGTGGGAACTCAGACATATTTTGAGGTCACACTGTCATGGTACGTTGTTTTCTTAATGCAAATTTTACTTTTGGTCTTGTTTAAGACACTTAGGAATACCAACACAGTAGAAAGTGTTCTAACCAGAAGATAGCTGCATTCCTGCTTCCATCAATCTCCTGCCCCTATTTTTTTTAATTTATTTTTTTTATTTCAATCCACTTCCCTCCATGCCCTTTAGCTTTAGAGAACTTATTGTGGCTGCCACCTCAGGTAAGAAGTCTGAAGCCAGTAGGTCCTATATAGGTTCTTTTTAAATTGGTACATGACAATACTCAATTAAGAGTTCTTATCAGAACTGTCAGATATGATTGTCTGGCTGTTATGAACAGGGGACAAGAAAACTATTTCCAGCTGTAGAGCATCTAAGATGACAAGTATCACTGCAGAGAATATTATTTCCCCAAGGACTGCTTCATCAAGCAAGGGGAGAAGGGGCATTTCAGAGCACATGGTTGTTGTGGACATCTGCAAGCCTTTCCGCAGCAGAGGAGATAGGTGGAGTTACTAATTTCAGGCAGGTTCATTGTGGGAGAAATAAAAGGGGACCCTGTGAGAAGCTGGTAATCAGCAGTTGATAAGGATGGTGTGTTCCCACTAAGGAAGCAAGCTCGCTGAAATAGAACTGCCTTTTGTTAAGGCGCCGCTATGCCATCTTGGACTGTGATTTGTTGGGAGAGGGATTATTGTTATGTCAAGAATATAAGGCATTCATCCCATATCCAGTATTTATTGTAATTCCACAGAAAAGTGCCTACTTTTCTTTCTGAGTAGACAGAGAGACCTTAAACTTTCAAAGGCTAGGGCAGGATCACTGACTTCTCTAAATTCAGCAGAATTTTTTCCCTGGACACTCTCTAAGGCTCTGTCAATTTAGTTTCATGCAGCTGATAGCTTTGAAGTCCCCGCTTGGCTGAGGATACTAAAATAAAAAAAAAAGTAAAGAAAAACAACCAAAAAGTATGGCCCCTGCTTCAAGGAGTTTGTGGACATGGAGAGAGACAGACACAAATGATGGAGATCAGGCAGGCCGGGATACATACTATAAACCAAGGTCTGAACAAAGTGCTGTGGGTGGATGGAGGGAGTAGTTCTGCCTCGGAGAAAAGGTGAGATGTGTGGCAAGAAGGTGGTCTCAGCGGACAGGCAGGCTGGGAAATTCATTCCAAAGAGTAAGAAGGGAGGTCCAGGCTGCTGTATGGTGTGGCAGGCTCAGGGACGAGCAACTGGCTCTTAGCTGTTGCGGGACGATTTTGGGCCACAAAAATCTTGAAGGTTGTAGAATAGAAGGTTCTGGATCCAGTGGGGACAAAAATAAAAATGGCATGTTGATGTCATTAGTAGAGAAAAGGGGGGTTGTACGAGGATTTGTTACAGTGAGGTTTGTTAGTTTTAGACATTTCTAAAGCCAAATAGGTAGAGATTTCTAGTTGGTAGGTGGAAATTTGAGTTCAAAGCTTAGACAAAGAGTCAGATCCTGCAGTATTCAGGAATAATTGTTATATGTCAAAGTAAATACTGTTGAAGTGTATGTGATAAACTAGAGAGAATAGAGTGAAAAGAGTGACATATTCGGTGTTTAACAAGGACAACAAATTTTATTTTGGTTCTTTAGGTTCTTTTTCTTTAGAGCAGATTAAAAGAATTTTATTCGGTAATCAAACATTCGTGGAGTATTATTGTGGCTTCTCTTCATAGGGGGTTCTTGAATACCATGGAAATGGTGAGAGCTCCCTTGAGGAGAGCAACGTCCCTGAAACAATCCATTCTAGCTGCTATTATCTGACTTGGCAAAGGAAAAAAAAAATCCTTAAAATAATTGGAAGGCTGGTGGTGATTCGTTGGCTGAGGGGAACTGCAAGTATAGTTTTAATCCACTGCAGATCTAACAACAGTGGATGTCATATTGCTATAATTACTACAATAAAAGACAAGCCAAAAGACCTTTGGGAAGAACTTTGGTAAACCACAGTAGCCTAGGGACTACTCTTTGATAAACTCCAATGGGTTTATAAAGCCTGGCAAGTAATTTTAGTCTTTAATTGTCTGATTAAGTTAATAGTAGGATACATTTCAACTTTGCTCTTTACCTAGTCAAAAGAAAATAATACTTTTCTAATTAAGAATTTATTTCCATTTCAGATCATTATACTAGCATGCCTTCTGGCGTGTAAGATAGAACAAAGATAAATTTGTTCCTAGTTTTTTTCTTTCTAGGCAATTATGATTCTTTAAAATAATACACATTTCCATTTGATAAGAAAAACATGTTCATTTTAGAACACTTGGGATATGCAGGACCCTCATTCATAATCTACCACCCAAGAAGAATTTCCTTGTTCCATTTTGGGATTCTTTCTTGCAGTTTTTAAGATATTTGCTCTTACTGAATATTTAATAGTATTCTGTTTTGTATGTTAAGCATTTCCAATTCATTAAAATCTCTCATTTTTCATTTCTAAAGACTACATAATATTTAATACATACCCTATTTAATTATCATTCCCTGTCTCTGTTTGCTTCTTGTCAGTCTCTTTTGACATGCTTCTTTTCAGTCTCTTTGTTTCTTTTTTTTTTTTTTTTTTGAGAAGTTGTGAATTTACAGAACAATCGTGCCTAACATACAGGCTAACCGTATATTGCCCCACCAACAACTTACATTGTTATGACACATTTGTTACAATGATGAAAGAACGTCATACTATTTTTGCTATCTATAGTCTATAGCTTATATTTGGTGTATTATTATTACCACAAACTGTCCTATTATTAACCCCACGCATTAGTTTTGTGTATTTGCCATAGTTCATGAGAGAACGTTCTCATATTTGTACTGTTAACCATGGTCCATCATTTACCATGGGGCTCACTGTGCTATATGATCCCCTGCCTTGTACAATTCATCCAAAGTGTACCCTCACTGGCTCTCAGTTTCATCACAGAGATGTGCTGTCATCAGCTTAGTCCATTTTAGAATGCCCTCGTTACTCCAAAAGGAAAAATCCCACACCCCCCATTCACCCCATTTGCCATTGCTGCAGAAATATTACAATGTTACTGTATAATACTAGTTATATTTTTCCATTATCTCCATATTCTCAACACTTTGTAATAGAGGAACATGATTGTGTTTGTACTATTAGTCAGAGTCATCATACACTATTTTCAGTCTCTTTTGACCTCCCTGACAAATATTTAGGTGCTAATGTTCCCAGAGTTCTATCCTCTTCCTCTAAGCTTATCCACACCCAGGGATTTGGTTTCCAGGCCTTGGCTGTCAACTGTCTCTGTTCTTTTCTCACATATCCATACACTTGCTCTCTCACCATTGTCACTCAAATATTAGTTTCATTAATTACTACACTTAAAATTGCATGACCTCCTTCCAATTTATCTGGCTCACCTGATATTTATTTTTCTCCATTGTAATTATCTACTTCTCTTCCTCTGACTTCTTAAATGAGAATAGGGATTTAAAAACAAAAATTCCTATATATTTTTTGCTTCCTTGCTTGACTTATTTATTTTCACTGCTGTCTTCCTAATGCTGAATATAATACCTGGCACATAGTAGGAAATGGAATTTTTTGAAGAAAAAAAATTAATGGAATTATAATAAGTATTTGAATAATAGAATATATATATATATATATATATATATACTCTCTACTAAACATAGTATAGAAAATAAGATATAGTCTTGAGTTTATGAGAGAGACAGTATTGTGAAGGAGACACCTCTGAATAAGTAACTACAAGTATGGTTGGAATTAGGAAGAAAATTAGGGTGTCCTGAAAAAGTGAAATAGTGAGACTAACTCCCTTGTCTGGAAAGGTAAGGAAAATTTCTGTGAGAAGAGGTATTTATGACTTTAAGGAAGAGTTGAATTAGTTAAGTGAAACTGGGAGGTAGGGGATGGAAGAGGAAGAAGACATTGATAAAAGGCAGAAAAGCTGATTTATAAGAAAGAAAACCAAGAAAATAGACAAGCCTCTGGAATATTGGCCTTTTGTAATTGCTTATTGATTATATCTTTATTTTCTTTTCCATGTGATTATTCTTCTATTCTGGTTCTCTTGAGTTGAAATTAGGTCACTTATTTTAAATATAGAAAGTATGTAAAGATAGAAATTCATCCGCTTTGTTGACATTTTTGATGTGTACAACTGCATTTCCAATAATTTTGAAATATTCCAACAGTATTTTTATTTTAAATTTTGAGTCAGTAGTTATTGTGAGGGGGACTCTTCATTCTCCAGGTGGTCACTTTTATAAATGGAACTAGCTTATATTTCTACATTTTGTGTCAATACAAACCATTATAAAAATGTAAAACAGTATGAGGAGATAAACATTTTTGGTAACACCTGACTTCATTGGGAATGCTACTAGTGGTTCAGTATGATTGACGGAAGATTGCTTTTTTTTAAAGCTTTTATGTGTGAATTTTTATAATTAATTGTTTGTTTTATTTATCATGGTAAGTGAACGTGCGTTGTACAATTTTGGAGAGTAAGGATTTCTGTTTCCTGAATGCTTGAAAAGAATATGGTTTTCTATAAGTGACAAGTACAATATATGTTTATTAATTCAGGCATTACAATAATATGATCCATGTCCTCTATGCCCTTGTTATCTATTTGAAATGGCATAGACTGATAATGGGCCTTTAGTCTTTCTCTACAAATTTGTTTCTGTTAACTACTTTGTAACAATTTCTGTGTGTTAAGTAACTATGACATACATAAAGTTTCCTGCCTGGTCTTTATTATGTGTTTATCAATATAAAACAACCCTCTGTGCATCTGAAATTACATGCCTCTTTTCCCGCCATTATTAATGTTGACAGTCCTCTTCATTTTGTTTTGTTTTGTCTTTGTTTACTTCATTCATCCTTTCATATTTAAACTTTTGGTATCATTTTACGTTAAGTGTTTTGCCTGCAAGCAAGATTTAATTGGACTATGTCTTCTGGGAAACTTAATTACTTTTATATTTATTGTTATAATCAACAGGTCTGATCTTAATTCTTTCATCTTAAGTTTTTTATTTGTTATGACAGATACCATAGACTTGTAAAGAGCACGGCCTTTAACCAGACAAGATCATGTTTTAAAGCCTCTTTCTACCGGTATTTAGCTACTTGACCTTAGAAAAATCACATAATGTCTGTAAGACTATATTTCTTTATTTGTAAAAACAGTACCCAGAAATCCTTTGTTAATGCTTTTAAAGTGCCTGGCACATGGAAAATATTGGCCTTTATTATTTTTGTTATTATTGTGGATGTTGCTGTTGTTAGGTTGAATGATATGAAGTTGCCAACATTTGACTGCTCTTGACCAATAAAAACTGCAATTTTGTTGGTTCAATCTAATATTATCCTTCCTATTTTTCCTTTATTTTCTGTCCTTTTCTATGTATTGTTTTATACATCTGTAGTGATTTGCAGTGGCTAAATCTAGTTTTAAGTTTTACTAGAGTTTGTTTTCTAAATAAGTCTTTCTGACTCTTAATGTCAAAGAATTAAGTAATTAAAAATATTTGTATATATACTTACATATAATAAAATAATAATTTTGATCCCACTTTTGTGCACCACAAATTTAGTATGCCTTTAATCTTTACTTTTCTTGCCTTCTTGACTTTTTCAATTTCTATTATTTATATGTGTGTATATATATAATTATTTTTACCTTTTAACTTAAATCGTAGGAAAAGATTTTCATTTTTGTGTTCTCTTTTGTAAGTAAGTTGCAGCAGTATTTTGTTCATCTCCATGACTGGTTTTACCCCTCCTTGGCACTCGGGGCCATTTAGGTGCCTTACTTTGGCTGGCTTGAAAGTTGCCTCTCTTGTAGGGTGCATCCTCCTATTTATCTGCTCGGTTGCATCCTGCTCATTCCTGGGGTTAAATTCAGAATGTTCCCTGCATTTGTTACAGCACCCATCTTGTTCTAGTTCAAAGGTTCTGTGTGCTATGTGTATGCAGTCCAAGAATGTGCTTTCTTACCCCATGCAGTTAGTGAAAATAATGCCTTGGTTTTGACCTTCCCACCCCCCACCCCTTATCTTTCTACAGCTAATTTTTGCATTTTTGCAGACCTTCTTGAGCATTTTAATGGGAAGTTGGGAGAAGTTGTATTGGGGCATCAGTTTTATGGCTTTCAAACTTTTTGGGCCATGACCCATAGTTAGGAATATTCATACATATATGAATGAAACAGCAGTTTCATACAGTTCACTACATGCAATAAACTCTGATATTTTCTTTTCTATTTTTTCTGTTGTAGTCTTATCCATTTTTATTTAAGAACTGCCAATCATAACGCAGAAAGTTTGAAATCACTATCTAGACATAAGCTGCAGTTTGATAAACATTGATCCGGATTGCTGCTATATTATGTGGAATTAGACTCATGTATTATCCAACATCTACTTTTATGTACAATGCTAATCCCATGCCAGTAGCTGGGAATAAAGAGTGATGAGGGAGGCAGTTATTTTCACCAGATGCATGAAGCATAGATCTAGTAGAAGGAGAACACTGACCCCTCACTTGCCCAAATATAGAAATACAAAGTGTGATAAATGCTAGGAGGAAAAAGAATAGGGTGTTTCTAAAGAGATTAAAAGGGGAAACTCATCTGACTTTGGAGGGATTCAGGAGTTCCCTGAGGAAGTGACAGTTGATTAGATCTGCAGAATGGGAATGGGTTAACTCTGCAAAGGGCCAAGAAGCTGGGATGTGTGCTGGCATCCTGGAGTCATGGAAGAAATGAGTAAGGGAAGTGAATGGCAGATGGAAGAAGGTTTTGTGTTTGATGAGTTGGCATTTTTTTGTGATACTTTGTGGTAGTTCCTGCTTGTGGCTCCCCACCCCCTACCTCCATCCCACTTGACAGAAGTCAGATAGGAATAAGAAGGATATTGTTGTTTTTTTGGAGGGTATTGTATATAGCTGTGTACTGAAGCAGTTTTGTATTATAGCAATCTAGGATGTTGTTCAATAATAAGAGCTAGCATTTATTGAAGGTTTGCTCTGCGTTTGAAACTGTATAAAGCTGTGCACGGATAAGTAGGAGAAGTAGTTTTGGTTGGATTAAAAAAATTCTCTTATATAGTGTAGTTACAAATTTAGTAACTATGCATAATTTATAAGGAATTAGAGAACTGAAGTTAAGTTTTGGTAAGTGAAGACCAGATGATTGCATGAATATTTCATAGCTTCTTGGTGATTTTTTAATAGTGGCAAGGCTTATTGTTATGCTAGGATTTTTATTTTTTAGCCATGCTAAAATTTTAGAGTTCTTCCCCCTCCCTCCCCCCCAACACACTTTTTAAAAAGCTGTGTATAGAGCTGAAATTTTTAAAACTGGAAATCCGTGAAGTAAGTTTAATGCCAAATGCTTTGAGATCAGTTTCCTCGCTGCAGCCTCTGGGGCCTTTGACTGGCCTTGAGGGGCATATCTTAGAAATAAAGGACTTGGAATCAATTTGCTGAAATCATTCTCCCGGCTCTGTTTTTCAGTGGCTTTGTACTCTTTATTATCAACTTTGCTTTGGGTGTTAAATCTTCAAAGAATCAGTGGTCCCATGTCATTTAGCTGAGTTAGCTCGCCAAGCTTGGGAGAACTCCAAGGATTTGTATGTTTATGTGCATTTGTAAGGTGAGACTGAGCTAGAACTAGCACACTTACATTGGACAACTCTGCTAATGCTGCTCCTCAAAACACCGAGCGGGCAAAGATTTGAATTACCCTGAGCAAATCTTTAAAGTTTTTAGCATCATAGTTTGCAGTTTGCCCACGATTGAAATTAATTTTTTTTGAACTTTTGGATTGAGTGAAGATAAAAAAATCATTATCTTAGGCCCATATGCTTACTTTAGAGAAAGTTGTAAAGTTTTGTATATAATACACATTTTATAAAAACCCATTGATCAGTGAGAGATGCTATCTCACAGAGATTTAAAAGGCTAAGGAATCATATGCAGAGCAAATTCAGTTTTAATGACTATTCCAAATTTAAGGAAAAGTTTATAAGGAATGAGTTTTAGTGGAAGGGAATGAAAGGTGCTTGGCTGTCTCTGCTTTTATTTTTTTAACCAGTATGCTAAATCAATTGATTCAAATATATTTTAAAATTATTTTTTCTACTTTCAAAATAATGTTTAATCTATCAATTTTTTTTAGTGTAATATGAGTACTTTATTATACTTGTTCGCTTAGAAATTGAGGGGATAAAAGGAAAGATGCATGTTTTTCTGTTTGCCTGAACTATAGCTAATTCTTCATTCATAACAAATATTTATTTGTGAAGGCCAGACACCTGTGGAGATTTTACTTCTTTGATTTTGGTGCTGATTCCTCAGCTTCTGTGCCTTTATTTTCTGTTACGTACCTTCTCCTTAAGCTGTCAACTGCATGGAAAGCTGGCTGGGACTGACTGACTAGAGACTTCTGACCTGGCACAAGGCAGGGGCAGGTCACACAGGTGTGACAGTGTTTGGGATCAGGCTAGGTCAGGTCCAGGCAGGTGAGAGGCACGGCATTGCTCAAGGCCACTACTAGAAATAGGTTGGGTCAGAGGTGATGTTCAATGCAGACAAAGCAGAAGAGGCACCAAGTGTTCTGATCCAACGCCTGGAGTTCCAAGGACAGGCGCTCTGGATAGCCCTGAGAGAGAAGTTATGTAGACAAAAGTGTGAAGCACTGTGGACTTTTATTTTCAAAGTTGGGAGCCTCTGTGTGAACTTCTCTGCTTGTTCAAGGGAACCTCAACTCTCAAGAAGGTCTTCATCGCCTTGACCTTGGGAGACCCAGTCCCAGCGCGTCCTCAAGTGTTTGACCACCTCAAAGTAGACAGCTAGGCATGACTAATTCTGGTCTGATTAAGGGATTTGGGGTCTTCATTCTCATGAACCTAGGAGCAGATGTCAGTGCCTATTATCTTATGTAATATAAAATGATGTGTTATTTTTGCTAGATATTTACTGTAAAACATATTTAATATTCCCTTCCTTTTAGGAGGAAAAGTATTGACTTTGGCCCGTAGCTCTCCTGGCAGATGCCATGGGACCCCTTTGGGCTTATTCAGGGGGTACATATGGAATCATTCATCTGCTTAAGTCCCTTCCTTTTTTACTCTTCACCCCATTTTCATGGCAGAATAACTCAGCGGGTGACAAGTTTTCAGTAAACACATCTTAAAGTATTTAAAACTGTTTGCTTTTATGTAAAACATTGCTGAGCATATTCTTAAAAATGTTTTTAGAAGTTATTTTTTTTGAAACCACATTATGGAAATATTTAGATAAACAAACCCACTCATATTTTCAGTTTCCTAATGTAATACACTTTTCATTTAATCATGTTAGTTTTATGGTCTATTTCCATTAAGGTCTATTTTATGGTCTGCTTCTTCCCAGAGGTGACAAATGTGTGTTTTTGTTTCTACTGACCGTTTGTTACCTACTGTTATACTGGCAGTATAGTTTGAATCGTTTTGCTTTTAATTGCCTAATAATACATTAGATCATTCACTGTTGTTCATTTGACTATTTCCCAGTTTTGGACATTTGGTTTTATTTCCCATTTCCTTGCTCTTGTTATTTTAAATACATTCTACTCAACATCTTTATAGACAATTTTTTTAGACTAATCGCCCAAGAATGGGATCACTGAGAGCACTATCATTTGGTTTCCGAGTAGATTAAAAAATTTATTTTAAGAAATTAAATTTTTTAGATTACAAAAGTAATATGTGCTCATTGTAGACAACAAAGAAGAACATAAAGAAGAAGAAAAGTAGCCAAAATGCCGCCACCTAGAAATAGTCATTGGAAACTTTATGGGATATTTTCTTCTGATACTTTCCTTGTTCATTTTGTATAGTTGACATCTCTCTGGGTGTAATCAGCACTCTGCCCTTTCTCTTACTAGTAGATCTTCGTTCTGTTCAGTGGCCATGCCTTGCTGCAGTGAACATCTTTGTCTGCAAGGTTTATTCTGCCTTTCAGATGATTTTTTTAGGGTAGATTCCCAGTAACAGAATTTACTGCCTCCAAAGGCAGGTATAGTTTTTATGGCTAGTTAGAAATGATTAAATTGATTACCAAAACAATGGTAATAATTCATACTCCCACCAGCAGAGTCTGAGAAAGAGTTTAAGGATAGAAATTATTATGAGTGAAATGTGCATTTGTAGAACTCGAAAAATGACTAGAGCTGTGGAAAGGTTTAATAAAAATTAGTCCTGAATGACGCTAATGAAACTGCCCAGACCTCACTGGTGCACGTTATTCTTTCTGTTGTGGTGATACCCCTTCTCGTCCACACCTTTACACTATAGTGGAGAATATCTTCTCTGAGGTTTCCCTTGCTCCTATGCCCTGTGACTGTCTAGAGTTTAATATGTCAAGCAAAGTTTTGTTTTTTACTACATTCACTGTACCAACTGATGGTGGAATATTCCTGGTTAGTGAAATAACTGGTTGACTTCTAGACAGTGGAAAAACACCCTCTAAAAATGGATGATGAGGAATTAAAAACTAAATCATTTTTATTTTATTTTATTTTATTTTAAATTTATTATTATTTTTTTAATTATTTTTTTTTAAAGTTAATAGATCACACAAAATGTTACATTAAAAATCATAAGAGGTTCCCATATACCCCCCACCCCCTGTGCTTGTTCAGTGTGTAGTTATTTCTTATGTTAATCCCTGGAAGCTTTATTTTCTTGGAGATGCTATTGGTGTTGTAATCAGGGACCACTTTTGTGCTTTTTATCACTTATGGGGAAATGAATTTCCCTTAAAAGGTAGTTAGCTGACTGTTTCACCATTCCTGGAAGTAATCACATGTAATACAATTCAATTCGACACCCAGTTGGTGATCACTGGGGTTATAAAGATGAGTAAGATGGAGGCCCTGTCTTAAAACAACTCCAACTGTTAGGAAGTGGGAAATAAATTAAAATATTGCGAGATAAATGCAATTTTAGCAGTCAGTCACTTGTTAATTTCCCAACTGAAGCTAATGAAATTTAAGTAAACATAGGACAAATGTGGAAAGAGAATGCAAAGGAGAGAAAGCAGAGACTGAGACTGAAGTTACAGGATGAGGGTATACACTTCAGGTTCTAGCTGTGTCTGGAAAAGGACCACACATTTCCTGGTCCTTCCTAAGTAGTTGACACAATCACCTGTGGATCCACAGAACCGGTAGGGAGAAGGACTTGTGAGGGGCACAGTTCTTCATGATCCTGGGAAGAGAGGATTTTCTCTCTTGCTTCTTCAAATACTAGTAATTTTTAATGTCATGAGCAATATCTCCAAACACAGCCCTTGCAATGAATACAGCAATTTTTTGTTTTTTTAATAGTGTTGCTTAGTATAAGCTGATGGCACAATGCCAAGGCTTATCTCAGAAAATAATTCTATGGGAGCCAAAGCAGGACAGTTCAGACAGATGGGTCTCTGCTGACTCCTGACTTTGTCCAAGGACGGAATGGATGGACTAGATACTTCAGGATATTGCCTATGAATATTACTGATAATTACTAAGTATTCATGAGTTCAAGTTTATACAGTCTGATACTACAACCCTTCCCTATGGTCAATTATATGTGGTTCCATGTGCTGTACCAGATCATAGGTATTTGGCCTAATGGAATACCCATAGGCCCATTTATGAGTCTTATTACTTAAAGGAGTAGAAGGAAGAGAAATGATGGCTACAGTTAAGACCTGGGCACTCTATGCCTTAGACCAGAGTTTGTAAAACTGGCAGCTTCTGTGCTAAATGAATCCTCCTCACCCCCTCCCCTTCGTGCATTTTCTTCAGCACAAAGTTTGAAAAGTCATTCTAGCCAGACAGGTCATATGATTGGTCACAGTGTGAACTTAATTTTTGTATCATGCAGATTTAATTCGGCTTAACTAGGCACTTCATTTGACTATGATATCTGCTTGGTGGCTGGGAGCATCTTTGCACCTGCCAGAGTAGGTAAAATGTGCATATGTTTCAGAGGTAGCATAGATGAGTTTGTAATCACAAACTTTTATGGGGAGAAAGCCATAAAAGCTTCACTGAGACATAAAAACTTCTGAGACTAGGACTTGAAGGAAGAATATGTATTTACCAGGCATACAGTGTGGATGCAGGAAGTTATTCTAGGTAGAGCCCAGTCCATGTGAAAAGATAGATAATGGTGTGGATCAGCATTCTGTGCTAGGGGCTTTCTGAGTAGATCCAAAGCTCTGGAGCTTAATAAGCAAGGTGGGGCATAGCTGAAGTGGGAATTAGCTGAAAGACTCAGAATGCTAAGCTTGAGGATGCTGGACTTCAGGCTTAGGTAACTATAGGAAGGTTTAAACCACAATATTGGCATGATAGATTTATGTTGCTGGAAGGTTATTCTCCAGATGGCTAAGAGAAATGCTTGCAGGTGGAAAGGACCAGAATATTCTAGAATGATGGTGCTGTAACAGTTTGGCATTATTTATGAATTCCAAAAATAGAAATTGGATTATGTTAGTAAACTGGCCTGTACCTGGGTGTGATTAAATTATGATTAGGGCTTTGATTGGACCATATCAGTAGAACGTTGAGTCCCTGTGCCCTTGGTGGGGGGGGAGGCGGGGGGGACTCACCGATAAAACTACATAGCAGAGCAGAAGAGTTAGTTGGAGTTTTGATACTGGAGTCTTGAGCTGGAGCCCCAGGAAGTAAGCACACAGAGGAGCTTGGTCATGAAGAAAGAGAGAAGGTCCTAGGAAGAGAAACAAGCCATTCACTTAATAGTCTACAGCTGGCCTTGTGGAGAGATACAAAGCCTAGATAGCCTCACAGTTTATAGCTGACCTTGTGGAGAAAACAGAGTAGCTGAGCCCAGAGAGAAATGGACCCCAGGAAGAGAGGAACCTAGGAAGCCTGAACCCTGGCAGATGTCAGCATCTTGCTCCAACATGTGGCAAAAAGACTTTGGTGAGGGAAGTTACTTATGCTTTATGGCCTGGACATGGTAAGCTTCTACCCCAAATAAATAGCCTTTATGAAAACCAACCAATTTCTGGTATTTGCATCAACACCCCTTTGGCCGACTAATACAGGTGCCTTGGTAAAATCGGTGGCGGAAGGGTTGGAGAGAATAAGACTATGTGAAAGCTAGTTAGGAGGAAGACTTAGCAATGGAATGGATGTGGTAGGACCTGGAGAAGAGGAGTAATGTGCAGAGATGGGGTTGCCATTGACTATGATGGAGAAGTAGGGGAAAGTAGGAGGGCATGGAAAGGAGAAGTTGAGTTTGGTACATGCCAAGTTTGAGATAATGAGATACCAGTGGCCTATGCATGGGGACAGTAGTGGTTCTAGTATGCATTTAGATATGTGAGAATGCAGCTCTAGGTTTGGTAGTTAAAACAACCACTGTGGATAATGTTGTCTTGTCCAGAGTTTTAGTTTCGTAAGCTGCTCAAGCAAATACTGTGCAATGGGCTGGCTTAAACAATGAATTTATAAGCCTATGGTTTTGAGACTAAAAGTAAATCCAACTCTACCTCATTTGGGTGTGCTACTCAAGCCCATTTGCTGAGTGACCTGAAAACTCTAGTTTTGCATGGGGACCAGAACAAGAGGAGGCTCTGTGACAGGCTGCTCAGTGGAAGCTTCTCTGCTCCTTGGGCCATATGATCCAGGAAATCCAATGGTGCTGGAAGTATAAGTGGCAAATAGAGATGCTCTCTGGAACCTTTTGCAGGGCCATGTAGGAGAATCACAATGAAGACCCTTAGTATTTTGGAGAAAAGTCTTGGCATCCTCTGCAGATAATCACTCTCCTTTTAAGAAACAGCTTTTAGCATGTAACTGGGCCTTGGTAGAGACCAAACACTTAACCATGGGCTTGAGTTGCCTATCATGAAGTGGATGTTGTCTGACCATCAAGCCATAAAGCTGGGTGTGCAAAGCAGCACTCTGCAATAAAATGGAAGTGGTATATATGAGATAGGACTTGTGCAGGTTCTAGAGGCACAGATAAACTGCAGGAGGGAAGTGGCTCAAATGCCCATGGTCACCACTCTGCTACATTATCAGCTTTTTCTTAGCCCACAACGATGGCCTCTTGGAGAGTTCCTTATGATCAGTTGACTGAGGAAGAGAAAATTCGGGCCTGGTTTACAGACGGTTCTGCACGATATGTAGGTACCACCTGAAAGTGGACAGCTACAGTACTAGAGCCCCTTTCTGGAATGTCCCTAGAGACAGTGGTGAAGGGAAATCATCTCAGTGGGTGGAACATTGAGCAGTATATATGGTTGTTCATTTTTCTTGGAAGGAGAAATGGCCATTGGTGTGTTTTCATACTGATTTATGGGATGTTGCCAATGGTTCAGCCAGATGGTCAGGGACTTGGAAAGAATGTGATTGGAAAATTGGTGACAGAGATATCTGGGGAAGAGGTATGTGGACAGACCTTTTTGAATAGGCAAAAAAAATGAAAATATTTGTGTCCCATGTGAATGCTCACTAGAGTGTGACTTCAGCAGAGGAAGATTTATTCTTATTTTTATTTTTAAAGATGCTTTAGATTATATAAATGTTACATAAAAAATATAGGGATTCCCATATACCCAGCCCCTCCTTATCCCATACTTTCCCTCATTAACAATGTCTTTCATTAGTATGGCACATTTCTTACAATCGAAGAACACAACCTGAAGCATTGCTACTCAACATGGTCTATAGTTTACATTATAGTTTATACTTTGTGCTGTACAATTTTAAAGGTTTTGACAAAATGTATAGGGGCCTGTATTCATCATTGCAGTGTCATGCAGGGCAATCCCAATGTCCAAAAAATGCCTCCCCTCAGACTCTCTGGTGGCCACTGCCTTTATATCAATGATACAAGTACTTCCATTGCTAGAAAAATAATGTCTACTTTAGTCCATAGTTTTATTCCCCCTTATGATTGTTCATTTCTCAATCTTGAGGAGTTTGGGATGGTGATGCTTACTCTGTTTCTGATTGAGAAGGGCTTAGCTCCTCTGCGGCAGATGGATGGAACTGTTTTGCTTGCAGTTGTGGATACTTTCTGTTTTGGGGATGGGGGCATTGTCTATCATCATCCTTTTGTTAGTTGTCCTGGGCGAGTCCAATGAAGTGGAGAGTAGGTGTTTCAGCTCTTCTGAGTTCAGGGCTCAACCAACATATGAACAGACCAAAGATTTAAGTCTCTGGGACCTATATTTAACAAGTATAGTACTAATTATAAAAGGGGCAGAAGAGCCTGTGTAGGGAAATTATAAATGAGTCTAACTCTGTTATATTGAGGAGCATATATTCCAAAGTAAGGCTGACTGACAGGGTGCCCAATTCCTGGGATTGTCTGCCCTGCTTGTAGCATCTAAATGTCTCTAGAGCCCTCAGGATCCCCACTGTTTGAGGCACTGTTTACTGTGGCAGTCAATGAGATCCTGCGGAGACGTTCATAAGCGTGCCCTCTGAAATGACCTCCCAGCTTACTTTGAAATATCCTAACCATAAAAACTCATTTATAGTTAATATTTCCCCCTTCTGGTTCGAGGTCTTTTTCCAAGTGTATTGCTAGTTAGCATTTGGTAATAATCCCTTGGTGCCAGGGAGGCTCATCCCTTTGAGTCATGTCCCATGCCAGGGGGATGGTAGTATGTTTATATATTGGGTTTCATTTAGAGGCCACATATGAGCAACAAGGAAGCTTTAAGGAGGTAACTCTTGGGTAATATATAATACTAGTGTAAGTTTCAATTTCTCAGGAATAAGATTCATAAGTATAACCATCAATATCAAGGGCCTGGCTAATGGTCTGTCCTTCACTAGGCACTGCTCATGTACTCAGGGGATTCTTCCTGCTCTATTAGAGAATGTAGCAGGATTTCCCATGATGGGAATTCAATATTCTTTCAGTTATTGTGTGAGACTCCACCCACCGAGGCAGTGCCCCATGACCACTTGAACATATTCATATGCCATAAAGTCATGCCTCAGGGACACCCCTCCCCAAACATCCCCCCATCACCGACACTCTGCACAGTTGTAACCCTTCTGTGATCGAAAACCTTCCCCAAAACAAAGCCAAAATGACATTACAGGCCATTGTTTATCTTGCCATAACCTACAGAATTGTATGGGAGAAAGTGTAAACTACAATGTAAAGTATATTTTTGCTTAGTGCCAATGCTCCAAAATGTGTTCATCATTTGCAATGAATGTACCACACTAATGAAGGATGCTGTTAATATTGGTAAATGTGGGTGGTATGGGGAGTAGGATATATGAAAATCCCCTATATTTTTTATGTAGCATTTATGTAATCTAAATATCTTTAAAAAAAACCCCAAAATACAAAAATTTAAAACACCCTTTTTTTTTCATTGTGTCTTTCATCACTGTAAGATCTGATGTCTTTTATGTACAGTGACAATTTCTTTTGTATGTTCCTCTGGTGTCTTATTTTTTTTTTTTCTTTATCCTCAAAGAAGCTTTAGGTTACAGAATAATCACATAGAAAATATAGGGTATTCCTCTATACCTAACCCTTCCCCCTTTCCAACTCTCCCCCATTAATAATATTTTACATATGTATGGTATATTTGTTACAATTGATGTACAAATATTGAAGCAATTGCTACTAACTATGGTCAATGGTTTACATTTTTCACCATTCACTTTTATAGATTTTGACAAAATTTAAAATGGCCTGTGCCTGTTATTGCAAGATCATGTAGAACAATTTCAATGCCCTAAAACTACCCTATGTGCCATCTATTCTATTCTTCCCTCCCCTTCCCCTTGGAACCTATGGTAACCACTAAATTTCAATTTTTGAAGAGTAACGTTCATAGTTACATACAATAATATTGAAGGCTTGACATATTTGGTCTGTTTTCTTTTATTGGGCATTGCCTGTGTTCCTGAGAGAGTTTTGCCCCTCTAATTGAGAACATAGCAGGACTCCCTAGGATGGGAGTTTTATATTTTCTTGTTATTGTGTGGGTCTCCACCCACTGATATAATACACTATGACAAGATGAACACTCATATTCCGTAGAAGCATGCTCCAGGTGTGCCCTATCCCACATATCCCCCCATCCCCAAGGTCCTGCACCAGTAACCTTCCCCAACCATATTTGCCAAAAGAACATTCCCAGCATTGTAATTTTAACCACAGAGTTCTTTCCCCCAGTTCTGTGGATAGTCCAGCCCCCTACCTTACTCCCTCTCTCATTCCAGCACCATCGAACCCAATCACATCACAATCAATCACAAAATGGCCATGGTGGTAGGGATGGAGGTTATGCATGGTCTTAGCACTATGGATTTCCAGTCATCAAGTCCTACCTGGCTATAGCCACTGCTGAATGCCCAGTCTGCCAGCAGCAGAAACCAACACTCAGCCCCTGATATGGCACCATTCTCCAAGGTAGTCAGACTGCTACCTGGAGGCAAGTTGATTACATTTGGACCACTTCCTTAATGAAAGGGGTAGCATTTTGTTCTAACTGGAATAAACACATACATTAATATGGGTTTGCCTTTTCTGCACATCATGCTTTGCGAAAACTACCATCTGTGGACTTACAGAATGCCTTATCCTCTGCCATGGCATTCCACATGCCATTGCTTCTGGTCAATTCACGGAAAATCATGTGTGGAAATGGGCATATGTTCATGGAATTCTTTGGTCTTACCATGTTCCTCATCATCCTGAAGCAGCTAGATTGAAGAAGAGTGGAATGATCTTTTGAAGACTTAATTATGACACCAACTAGGTGACAATACCTTGCAGGGCTGGGTCAGTGTTCTCCAGGAGGTTGTGCATGCTCTAAATTGACTTCCACTCTATGGTGTTTTTTCTCCCATAACTGGGATTCACTGGTTCAGGAATCAAAGGGTGGAAATGGTAATGGCACCATTCACTATTACCCCTAGTGATCTACTAGGAAAATTTTTGCTTCCTGTTCTTGCAACCTTAGCTCTGCTTGTCTACAGGTGTTAGTTCCAAAAGGAGTGCTTCCACCAGGAGATACAACAATGATTATTTTGAACTGGAAGTTAAGACTGCCACCTGCCTGTTTGGGCTCCTTGTGCCTCTCAATCAACAGACAAAGAAGGGAATTACTGTACAGGCTGGGGTGATCGATCCTATCAAGGGGAAATAGGACTGCAGCTGCATAATGGAGTTAAAGAAGAGTTTGCCTGTAATAAATGAAGTGCCTAGGGCATCTCTTAGTACTATTATACTATATACTATGCTTCGTGATTACAGTCAATGGAAAACTGTGACAACCCAATCCCAGCAGGACTACCTTTGGCCCAGAAATGTCAGAAATGAAGGTTTGGGTCGTCCCACCAGGTAAAGAACTATGGTCAACTGAGGTGCTTGCTGAGGGTGACAGGAACATGGAATAGTTAGTGGAAGAAGGTAGAGATATATATGAACTATGACTACATGATCAGTTATAGAAACAAGGACTGTAATTTCTTCCTTGATTTGTTATGAATATGTTTATATATGTATATAAAGCAAATACCTTTGTTTCCTAACTGTTCTTATCCCCTTATCATATGACAGAAGTTGTCTTGGTTTTATGTCATACTGTTTAAGTTATAGGATAATATCATGTTTAAGAGTGACTGTTACCCAAGGACTAGCACCCTGTTCTGGGGAGAGTTAGTGTGTTTCCAGTTGTATGCAGGACAGCTGAGCATTGCTAGGTGAGCATATCACTGTTATTGTTTTTTGTTTAGAGATTAAGTATGGTTTAAGGAGATATGTTTGGCTGCCTAGTTGACGAAGAGTGGACTGTGATGGTTAAGTTCAGGTGTCAACTCGGCCAGTTTATGGCATCCAGTTATTTGGTCAAACAAGCTGTGGCCTAATTGTTACTGTGAGGATAATTCATGGACTTAAATCATCAGTAAGTTCATTGCATCTATGGCTGATTACATCTACAATCAATGGACGAGCTTGCCTTCAACAATGACGGAAGACATTGCTATTTAAAGATGAAGTCCTTAAAAGAAGAAGTGATGATTTCAGCAATGGGAAGAGAGAATGTCCATTTCTATTTTAGCCAGCCAGCTTCTCCTGGAGAATTAATCAAAAACCATCCGACTTACCAGCTTGCAGCCTGTCCTACAGAATTCTTATAAAAATCTCATATTATTTGCATATATATATATATATATATATATATATATATATATATATATATATATGATCAGTTCTGTTTCCCTAGAGAACCCTGAGTAATACAGTCAATGATTCTTAACCTTAGCTTATTTGATGAATCACCTGGGGGAGCTTTTAAACCATACCAAGTGCATGGGCCTCATTTCAGACAAACTGAATCAGTTTTTCAGGGAGAGGCTGGGGCAGTTGCTGGGGTATTCTAATATTGGGTAACCTTGGATGTTGAGAGGCTTGGTTTAGGGTGAGTGTGATGGGTGAGCAAAGGAAGGTGTTTGAAAGAATGGCCCAGATCATTCAAGTGGTAGGTGGTAAAGAAGAGCAGGAGCGAGAGAGATGGAACTTGGAGGGACTTCTTGCCTATTGTCCACTGATTTCTCCACGATTGACATGAAGATGATGAAATTTCTTTGAGGAGATTAAAGTCTTGGAAGAATTGCTGTCAGAAAGAAAGGGAAGCATTAATGGCTGTTACTGTGGGCTCAGCTGAGATTAGAATGCATTGATTAGTAATGATATCCTCTCCTTGTCCTGAAGTTTACTCCATGGACCTCTCTAGAGACCACAGATGGAGTTTGGGTTAGTTAGGATCAGGATTAAAGAGCAGATAAGCAGAAAAGAACTGGAGGAGGGGTGAGGAGGGTGGGAATTCAGAGGATGGACCATGACATTTAGTCTGGACATTAAGAGAACAGAGGCTGGATATGGCTGATGAGCAGGAAGAGTGGAGGGGCAGGAAGCAGGATCAAGGGCAGATACTGTGTGTGTGATTACAAACAGCTGTTCATTAAAAGAGGGGGATTTTGAAGTGTCATGGGGCAGTTCTGGGTGATGAGGGCACTAAAGCGGAGTAGTCAGTTGAGGAAATAACTGAGAGTCCAGACTGTTGCTTGTGTTGAAATTGCCCTTCCGTGATGACTGAGTTGTTTGGAGGAGGAGATGGAAGGTCAGGGGGAATTATTGCTTAACCTTTAAGGTTCTTTCCAGCCTCGAGATTGAAGAAAATGGCATTTTTTGAGTCACTGTTTTTATCTTTCTTTCAGTTCAGAATGAAAAGAATAGAGCAACCTAGGAAGTGACAATTTAGCAATTCCATTTTATTGATCCTCCTATATTTGTAAATGTTTGACAGATCATAGCCTCTTTAAATGCCTTTGGAAGCCATTAATGCATGTTTTATAGAGTCCACAGAGGACACAGTAGTGCATTGGCCAGACAATGCTTTTTTGTATATCACTGACTTATCTTTGCTAAGAAGTTGACTTCTGAGGCCTGTAATGGATAATTATAACAGGAAGGAGAGGAGTTACTTAAGTTCTTTTTAAGGTAACATTAATTGGATTCTTCTTTTACCACATGATCAGGGTCATGGTCATTACATTTGCCATTTGAGGTTTGGAGTTTAACCTCTTTATTGTGGATTTGTTGGCCCTAGATATTTTCAGATTTAATTTTGTGGTAGGATGTTTTGTCTGCAGTATGCATCTGTATTTGGAACTGGAATGAGGTATAATTTTTTAAACTACAACTCAAAACAATGGAAGGAATTATATGAATACATTTTGTGTTCAATGTTAGGATTTTCTCCTTGTTATATGAGAAAACAAATTTGATCTTCATTCCAGAATGTAGAAATGACCCTTGATTTTGTTGTTGCAGCAGAAGCAGATATCAACTACTTTGATTTTGGGTTTGATTACTTGGAAAGAACGTTTTCTCAGTCACATAAATCTTAGTATGAACACAAGAAAATTTCAAAACTGAAATTCTAAGAGTGAGACTTCAGAACTTTCAACAGAATTACAGGCTAAATACAGTTGATTTGTCCTGTGCATCACAGGAATTTCCCTTCCCAATTGCTTGGGGGTTTTCCTTTCTTTGATTTTTTTTTTCCTCTTCCCTCACTTTCCCTTTCCTCTCCTCTCTATTGGCAGGTTCCTCCAAATTAAACTTTTTACCACATATCTCCCAGATCAAATTTTAAAATGAGTGAATAATTACTTTATCATAGTCATTTCTCCAAATTCAACCCCATTTCAATAACCTGCCCCTCCCATCCTCCCACCACATTTCAGATACTGTTTCCGTTTTTAGGGTACAATCTTGGACTGGAACTCACAACTGTGATCACCAGCACCTGGCTTCAATTCTAGCTTTGTCATGAACCAATGCCATGTTGAACTAGTCATTTCATCTCTGTCTTTGGAGACTGCCAGGAGAGTAAGAGTGAGCATGAGAGCATGCGTGTGTTATATTTGTGTTTGTCAAAGCAACAAAGGTCTGGCAAACATGGAGTAAGGTATCAGTTCTCACATTTTACTGTGTACTGCCAGAAAGGTGTGTATTTAAAATGCAGGGTCCTGAGCCCACCCACAGAGATTCTGATTTAGGAAATCTGGGAAAAGCCTAGAACTGCATATTCAACAGATTACTGGTGGACCACCTTTTCTTTGAGAAACAGTGATTTGGGGACTTCCATTTTGTAATTTTCAGTCTAATAGTTATAGAACTTTTCAGAGCTGAACTCATTGAATATGACTGTTATATCAAACTGTTACATTTTATTTCATTATAGTATGCTCTCTAAACATCTCATATTTTATCTGAAAGTCAAAATGAGCAAGTGAGATGTTGGTTTGGGCATATTCTGGACTGGACAGAACCCCCCAGAATTTCCCATAAGGACACTACATGGTGTTGCAGGGGCCATCCTTTCAGAATACAATAAGTACCTGAGTTTCCTCAGTGGAGAGTGGAAAGGAATTGGAAAGTATCTGTAAAATAGGAATTACAAGAAAGAATAAAGAATTATTAACATATAGGTGAACTGTGGCATTTTGAAATTCTTTTATGAATCACAAAAAGAGAAAGATTATGCTTTTAAACTAATCTAGTCTTGTGGATGTGGTACCCTTTGGTTGTATTAAATTCAGTTGAGAGGGAAGCAGACTTGGCCCAATGGATAGGGCGTCTGCCTACCACATGGGAAATCCGCGGTTCAAACCCCCGGCCTCCTTGACCTCCTTGACCTGTGTGGAGCTGGCCCATGCACAGTGCTGATGCGCGCAAAGAATGCCATGCCACACAGGGGTGTCCCCCGTGTAGGGCCCCATGTGCAAGGAGCGTGCCCCATAAGGAGAGCTGCTCAGCGGGGAGGAAAGTGCAGCCTGCCCAAGAATGGCACTGCACACACGGAGAGCTGACACAACAAGATGATGCAACAAAAAGAAACACAGATGACTGGACACAGAGAGCAGACAACTGGGGAGGGGCGGGGAGAGAAATAAATCTTAAAAAAAAAATTCAGTTGAGAGACCTTTGATTCAATTACTTGAGGAGATCGATTTAGGGCTTATGATTGGATAATGTCAGTGAGGCATGACTCAGGTTGAGTCTCCACCCCATTGCTGGGTCTGATATAAACCCAGAGACACAGAGAGAGACAGACACTGGAAAACGAAGCTGCCATGTTTGCTCTTGCTGTGTAAGAGAGAGAATTAGAGGTTTGCTTAGTCACAAAGCCCCAAGAGGCTGAGCCCGTGGCGCAGCTCAGGAGGAGACAAGCCCCGCTATATGCCTGATAGCTTACAGCTGAACTCGGGAAGAAAGCAGAACAGCTGAGACTGAGACAGGAGGCCTGGAAAGAGACAAACCCTACCTCATTATTCTCAGCTGAGTTCAAATTTCGGCAGATATTAGTGACCTTCTTCCTTTTGAAATATGTGGCGGCTGACTTTGGTGAGAAAGCATCTCTGATGGTGCCTCAATTTGGACTTTTCACAGCCTTGGAACTGTAAGCTTGTACCCCAAATAAATCCCCTTTATAAAAGCCAACACATTTTTGGTATTTTGCATCGGTAGCCCTTTGGCAAACTAAAACATGATTGATTGCCTGATAAACCTTTGAGTGCTTGCAAGGTAAGATTCAATTTGATTACAGGAGAGAAGCTGGCTCCCATGGATGGGATTTTATGCCAGTATGATTTGACTACATTTAAGAGAGAATTTCTAAATTGTGAGTTGTCCAAGGACTTCACATCTGGCCTTGTAAGGTAGTGAGTTTCCTATCTCTGAAAGTACTCCAGTAGATGCTGGAGAATGAAGAGGGCATAAGAGAATTGGATGAGAGGTAGAACTAAGTGAACTTAGGGGTTTCCTTCCAGTTGTGGATGCTATAAATTTTATGAATCGTCACACTTAATCCAGTTGCAGAATACTATACAAGAATCTGAGGGTAAAATAAGATTAGTTATATTATAATTGGCTGATTGAGTATTAAAACCAAATACACACACATTTACGCACACCAATGATAAATGCTGGAGTGGTTTGGGATCCTCTTTGAAGTTTATTATTTGCAGGTGTTGAAGTTCTTAGTTTTAGCTTGCAGTGATTCTAGAAGGGAAGTTCTCTCTTGAACTGTCTTTGATGATTTGATGTTTATATATCATGTCTGCTGTGAATTTGGAAAGCATTGCAAAAATCATTCCTTTAAAGATCAGAGGAACTTTGGATAGAATAGACTGAAAGTTCTCTCCTGATACTTTGTATTGTTCTCTGGCTAGAGATCTGCTTAAGGGAAGGACAGGGAGAGTCATGACAATTTGTGTGGACTCAAATAGGCAATGTAAAGTTTCCCCATTCTTAGCTAATAATATATATTTAAAGTCCATAAAGTATGTTGCCTGTGGTCTGAATTTTTATTCCTGAATAATTTGGAGATTAAAATCTGTGGTTTCCAGCTCAAGGATATTGTATAAAACCCCTCATATATCAGATGTGGGTTTTGATGTAATTAAGAGATGATGGAAGCAGCCAACCATTATCAGCTTTTGCCTTTTTCTTGGTTGTGTTGGTCCTTTTCCCTAGTTTTGAAAAGCCTTAGAAAATGTTAACTTTCCGCCTCTAAATGACAATGATTGTACATTTTAATGTGTTTTCAGATGGGTCCAGCCCTTACCTTAATTTACCCATCCTTTTACCCCGCACTGCTCTTGTTCTCAAGAATCAAAATTAAGGCCAGATGTGTGTAAACAGAGGGAAAACTTACTGGCCCTCTTGTTCTTTCCCTCCCCAGATATTAATGAAAGAAGGAAACCACGACATCAGGGACAGCCACTGTTAGCATTCTTCTATGATTTCTGCCCATTATTTCCCTGATGGTTCTTTATGAGATCTACCCCATACTTTTGTTTTCTGCTTTAAATTTCTCACATTTTAAAAACACTTTTCCATGACATTGCAAGTCTCTGAAAACATTGTATATAAATATGCATGTGCTGCATAGTTCTTTTTCTTTTTTTTTAAGCACCTTATTTATTGGATGAGCTAATGAAGAAAAGGCCACGTAGAATATAGAGAAAGCATAGTCAGAGGAGAACCATGGAGTGTGATTTGGTGCTAATGGTGTTTCATCCAATGTCCAGACTGGATTACTCAGGATGAAGAAATATTGCAGATTCTAGGAGAGTTGTTGGAGTCCCGGTCAAGCCATGGACAATTCTCGTCCTTTATCTACTTGGAGGGGACTAAACGAAGAATGAGGGGACTTGTACCCGATAGACCTATGAAATCCTAAAGGTGCCCCATTCAAGGGCAGGGGCCTAAGGAATCTTTCTGTTGTGCACTGAGTTAAACGTCGAATTCCATACTAGATTTGTGCATCTGTCTTAGTACAGATGTCTTTGGGCATCTGTAATTTGTTTCCAAAATTCCTTCAGGTCATCCCCAGCTTATCAATTCTGCTATTTCTAGATCTTGGAACTCCTGGTTCTTAGACTTCTTCTCTTTTGGTTTTGTATCTTGGCTCATATGCCAGGTTTCCTTTACACAAGATCTTGATTTCTTTATCCTGCTTTGAATCATTCAGTGTGAAGACCTCCCTTCAGCATTGTTTATAGGACAGGTCTAGTGATGAACTCCCTCAGCTTTTGTTTATCTGGGAATGTCGTAACCTCTCATTCATTTTTGAAAGAGAGTCTCACAAGATATAAAATTCTTGGCCAGTAGTTGTGTTCTTTTAGCACCTCAAGTATTTTAACCCACTGACTTCTTGTCTTCAGGTTTCTGAAGAGAAATCGAAATCCAATCTAATTGGGACCCCCTTGTAAATAACACATTCCTTTTCTCTTGCAGCTCTCAGATCTCTCTCCTTGTCCTTTGCATTTGACAGTGTGCTTAATAAGTGACAGGGTGTATTTTTCTTCATGTTTATCATGTTTGGTGTTCTCTGGGCTTCTCGGATGTGCATATTCATGCCTTTTGCTAAGTTTGGGGAGTTCTCTGTCATTATTTCTCTGAATATTCCTCCTGTCACTTCCTCTTTTTTCCTTCTGGGACTCCCATGAGTATATTGGTATGCTTAATGGTATCTGTGGCAATTTTAAATTATTTCATGAGTCCCTAAAAGAGAAAGATTATGTTTTCAAACTATTCCTGTGGATGTGATACCCTTTGAATGCATTAAATCAGTTGAGGGAGCTTTGATTAGATTACTTGATAAGATCACTTCAGAGCTTTTGATTGAATCATGTCGGTGAGGCATGACTCAGGTTGAATCTCTGCCCCCTTGCTGGGTCTGAGAGATACATAGACACAGATAAAGGTTGCTGCTGTATTTGACCTGGCCATGTGAGAGAAAGGTAACCACCGTGCAGAGAGGACAATTCTTTACATCGTTTACCAGCCTCTTACTCCTGCTCTTCCTGGATGATGTACAGCATTCTACTGGCCTCTGGAGTTTCAAAATAATTGTTTCAGACTGTTATTACCTGTTTAATAGTTGTTCTGGTGGAAGACTGAAATCTGGAGCTTCCAACTCTGCCATCTTCCCACAATCCTCTCTGCCATCTTTCCACAATCCCTATATTTCTTTACAATTTTGGTTATTTTAAATGGGGTTTTCTTGCACAAAGTTTTTTTTTAAATTTTATTTTTAATTTATTTTATTTTATTTTTTTAAAATATATGGATCACAAAAAATGTTACATTAAAAAAATAAGAGGTTCCCATATACCCTACCCCCTACCCCCCCACTCTTTCCACATCAACAACTTCTTTCATCATCGTGGCACATTCATTGCATTTGGTGAATACATTTTGGAGCACTGCTGCACTGCATGGATTATAGTTTACATCATTTACAGTACTTTCAGTGGATTATGGCAAGATATATAATGTCGAGCATCTGTCCCTGGAATATCATTTAGAGCAACTCCAAGTCCCGAAAATGGTTAATTCTAATTCTACGACTGACTGAGTTACCTACTGATCCATTTATATATGTCAAATATTTTCCTAAATGTGAAAGGACACATGAAAATGTATAAAATATAAACAATATAAACAGCAAATGAAAATTTGTGAAATATAAAGTTTTAAATCCTTTAGTAGCATAACATCCATAATAAAAGCACTATTAATATTTTGAAGTATCAAGTCTTTTTTCTTCTCTGTATTTTTATGTATAATTTGTTTGGTCAACAATTAGAAAATATAGATAAAAATCATCCAAATTTTCACAAAGTAGAAATATTTGCTGCTAACATACATGATGTATGTCCTTTCATATACTCAAATACACATATATCTTCAAAATTATTTTATTTAAATTTTAAATAGCTTTTCTTACTATATAAAAGTGATACATGTATAGTTCAGAATTCCTGGAAAATATGAAAGCATAAATAAAAAGTCAAATAAAATCTTGCCATTCAAATATAAACATAAATCAACCACTTTTACCAATTCTTCTGAACATGTATATGTCTTTCTGTAAATGCACACTTTTCAAAAAATAAAAATGGCACCAGACTATATATTGCTTTATGTGTGCGATTGTGTGTTTATTTAGAAATATATCAAAACATTTTTATATCAATACATGATCTATTAAACATATTTTGGTGTGGATTTCTTTCTATGGATCTTGATCTTCTCTGAAACTGAGGAGTCATGCTTCCTACCAATACTGGATCATTTTAAGCTATTATTTCTTTGGGTAATACTTCACTCCTTTTCTGTCAGTTCCCTGTTTCTTAGATGTGTGTAAGACCTTTTAACTATCAACCATGCTTCAAAACCTCTCTTAAATTTTCATCCCTCTGACTCTGTCTTCCATTTGGTGTAATTTCTTCACAGGAATTGTCTGATTTATTAATTCTCTCTCTAGTTGTACTTAATCATCTGCTTAACTCACCCATTGTGTTTCTAATTTGAAGTAATAGAAACTCTGGATTTTTTTTCAAATTTATGTTTTTAATATATCCTCTTAGTTTTAAACATATTCAATATTTTTACTTAATACTTGGTATCTAATAATTTCAGTATCTATAGACTCTGAGGTATGATTTTTCTATTTATTGTTTTTTTGATGACTCACATATGTTGGCTTGTTTCTTTAAGCATTATACAAGTTTTAAAAAATATATTATATGTGAGTTCATGCTTCCGGGAATTCTTTGAGAACTTAAGGTGAATTATTTTAGACAGACCTTGTGTTTGTTTCTACCTGATGCCTTAAAGATACTATTAACCCATGTCTACGCCAGTTTTAATATTCAGCTTGAATATTTTTGGCAGCCACACAAATAGTATAAATTTAGGACCCCATTCTATTTGAGGGCAAGTGTCTGGATATAAATTCTCAAGGGAGACTATTATCTACCTAGATTCAAGTTGGAAACAGTCATTTCCTTACATTCTTCCTATGTGATGTACGTGGCATAGGTCAATATTTCCCCCAGTTCACCTCAGGGAATGACACCTTTTGGCGTGTCCAGGCTTCTTGCAGAGATCTCTAATCTGACTTCCACTTTTCACTTGAGTTCTGCCTGTAAAAGCCAACTGTGAAGTTTTACTGTGCTTTTTTACCTTGACTAGTTCCTATTTCTTGACATATTTTGACTTCTTCAGGAGATACATTACTTTTTTGTGAACTTGGCTAAGGTTTACAGAGGTGTGTGCACGTATATCAGCATTTTCAGGTTTTTTTTTTGGTACTAGAATGATTGTTTGGGGGTATTTTGCTATCAGAATTCCTGGACAAGGAAGTCTACAGTATGACTAATCACAGGACATATTTCATTCTTTGAGTATATCTTTGTTTATCTAAATAATGCTCTTCTTGGAATCTTAACGTTGCTTTCAATTTCACGGTTAGAAACTGTTGTAGTGGATGTTTTCAGATACAGATATAAACATAGATCACTGATAGTTTTCCCAGGATAAATATCCCGGGATAAATATCTTGACTTAGAATTACCAGAAGACTTGCTAAGTCAGGTTTTTGTCAGGCTTTGGAATGATTGTTTCATATTGAAACTCCCAATCACAGTGTTTGAAAATGCCACACTTTCATTAACCCTGAATATTAGATTTTTTAAAAAGTGATTAATATGTTGTGGGAAATGGCATTTTATTTTTAAAATTTAGATTTCTTTCATCATTCAAGAAGTTAAGTATAATTTTTCTTATTTTCATCGACCCATTTGTATTTCTCTTGTACATTTTCTGGTCATGTTTATCAGTAATTCTTCTATTAGAAAGTTAATTTCTTCATATTTAATTTCAGATTTTTCATATTTAATTCTAATGCATAGAAAATTTGTGTGATGTAAAGATCTATCTTATATCTCATACCACTGTATATTTCCTATTTGAATTCATTTGCTCAACTGTGTACCTATTTGGAGGTATGGAGTTGGACAAAGCCATCTTATTTGGGAACTTTTTTTTTGCATGGGGGCTGTAATTTTTGAAAATGGACTTGGTAATGTAGTGTTAAGGAAGAAGGAATGAGTAAAGGAACATGTTAAGGAAGAAGTTTAACCTGCAATGGAAACAGTTATAGGGTCATTGTTGGAGAAAAGGGGGTGCTCGCTGGGACACGGAGACTGATGATTGCAGACAGAAAGTTTATTGGGAAGTTCTTCCAATGGAGGGGCTCTAAAGAATAGATGTTAGCCTGCCCCTGGAAAGGGGGATTTGAATTTATACATTACATTCTTAGGTGGGGAAATGATAGTCAGTGGGAGGGTATTGAAGGTTTGAGTAAGTTGCAGGGGCCAATAGAAAGCCCCTTTTACAGGCAAAAATTTTCTCTTGTATGGCTAGAGGATAGTGGGTTAGGGAGTTATGTTTTCTGGGAATGTTGAAAGAGGAGGTGGTGTTTTGATCTCAAGGGAGTGAAGGTCTCTATCTCCCTTTACTCCTATTGCCACTTGGTTTCTTTGTTCAACCTTTAGAAGAGTGCCATGCTTTCAGACATGTAGGTTTAAGGAGTGGGGGGTTGTCTTTTCTCAATACATATCAGGGGAAACTGAGTCACAGCTTGTTAATTATTGCAAACCTAGTGAGGGGGAACCTCTAACAGTCATCTTCCTACCAATTTGTGTTGCATAAATGAATGAATAAAGGAGAATCACTGATTAGGAAATACAGTTGTATTTAAATACTCCGTAGTTTTGGGCAAACCTGTTCTTTAGTTATTTTTTTGACTCTTGTGGCCATATGTCTCCATTCATTCTCTTTTTGTTATTCAACAAGCCTTTATTGCACACCATCTATGTGCCAGCCACACTGAGCATTAAGATAAAAAGATTATTATGGTGCTGATTGTCTCAAGGAGTTCAAAGTCCCACAGAGGAGGTGGCCATATAAATAAATAGAGCTTAGTGTGATAAATGTTATCATTTACGTGCAAGGTACGGCACGGCCAACTCACTGCTGATGGTTATGTGAGTGTGTGGGTGACTAAGGAGGAGACTTCTGAGACTTGAGTTGCATACTGAAAGACTGAAAGATAAATAGGAATTCACCTTGTGCATAGGCAGTAGAAGAGGGCATTTCAATCAGTGGAAACAGACTATGAGTAGGCATGAAAAAGCATGTTGTTTCCTAGGAACTCTGAGCAGTTTACTTGGTAAATAATGAAAGAGTTGCTAGTGGGTGAGGCAAAGGCCAGTTCATGTGAGGTCTTGTGGAGTGTGCAAAGGAATCTGGAGTTTGCCTCCTCCCTTCCAATTATTAACGATGGAAGGGATTATAAGTTAGATCCTTACAGGGAATTATATTGGAGAGGAACAGAGGAATGAAATAGATTAGAGAGAGAGACACTGGCATTTGTTCAGGAGAGATGATGTGAACTAACTGACAGGGGGCTGGAGGAGACAGAATAGATTTGAATGCTCTTGAAAAGTGTAGTCCCCAGGGCTTAGGGGGAAATAATAAGTTGGATTTGGGATATTTTGGAAGTTGAGGTCCTTAAGTCATAAACAGACTAATTGGAGCATAAGAGTATGTTCTAGAATAGGATACATATTTAAAAATTGACAGCCTGTAAGTATCTCTGGAATCTATTGGTATGGAAAAGATGGTCCAGGGAGAGTGAGAAGAATAGAAAAAGGCCAAGTAAAGCACTCAGGGGGCACCAACATTTCCAGATGGGCAGGGGAAGAGGATCTTGCAGATGTGCCTGGGAAAGAGCTATCAGAAATTTGGATAACAATTGAGAAAGGGCAGCGGACTTGGCCCAGTGGTTAGGTCGTCCGTCTACCACATGGGAGGTCTGCGGTTCAAACCCTGGGCCTCCCTGACCCATGTGGAGCTGGCCCATGCGCAGTGCTGATGCACTCAAGGAGTGCCCTGCCACACAGGGGTGTCCCCCGCGTAGGGAGCTCCATGCACAAGGAGTGTGCCCCATAAGGAGAGCCGCCCAGTGCGAAAGAAAGTGCAGCCTGCCCAGGAATGGTGCCACACACACGGAGAGCTGACACAACAAGATGACGCAGCAAAATAAAACACAGATTCCCTTGCTGCTGACAACAACAGAAGTGGACAAAGAAGATGCAGCAAATAGACACAGAAAACAGACAACCGGGGTGGGGGGAAAGGGAGAGAAATAAATAAATAAACCTTTAAAAAAAAAGAATTGAAAAAGCATAGTGTCATGAGTAAGGCAAGCTTAAAAAGGGATTCATTAATGATGTAAAATGCCACTAAAAAGTCAAGTAAGATAAAGACAGAGAAATGTCCTTATGTAGAGGAAAGTGCTTTTTTTCCCCCAAAAATTCTGAGTGATAGGTCATGCGGTATCACTGAAGATGCAAAAGCATCTTCCTGCTGAGTGAGAGAGGGAGAGGGAGGAGTAGAGGGAAGAGAAAGGGCAAGAGGGAGAAGAGGAAGAAAAATTTGGGGTCAAGGGAGCATTTTTTTTTCTTTTTTAACGGGAAATTCAGCATGTTTGTATGCTGAGGGTTGGGAACTGAGAAGAGAAGAGAGCTGAAATTACAGATGAGGGGATAATTGAATGAAATAAACGTTAGTTCAAAACTAGACATGGCCAGTTGAGGACTAGGATTGGGTGGGAGAAATGGATTGCAAAGTCAATGTTGGCAAAGTCGGTGACTCTTACTGTCATTGGAAGATTCAGGTTTTCAAGGCAGGCATTTCACGAAGGTTTATGAGCACAGAGTACTATGGCAACTGTCTGCTGGGTGTGTGATAGAGCCTTGATTATGGCTCTTCTTGATTATGGAACAACTAGTTGTATATTTCCCCCTAAGTCTGAATTGTTGGGAAAACTTTATTGAAACAAGTAATATGACTGCTGACACTACAATATAAAGATTTTACATGTCGATTGGAATAAAGACATATGTAAATAAACTGTTGCTTTGGAGTTATTATTGCTTAGCTTAATTCTGGTTTCTGTTACATTCTTATTTCCATGAACCACATGAACCTAAGGTACAATAAAATGTTCTAGAAGATAATTACTAAAATATCTGGCTCCAGCATCTTGCCTTCACCCACACATAGACTGGTTTGGCTTTCATGCTTCAGTTCTGTGGGATGGTGCTCTCAGGAAGGAGGGAAGCTTCTCATTCTACCACATTCCATTGGCCTGTGGGTGACTGTCCATTCTGTGATTGCTACCACCACTTTTTAGTCTGTGCACCCAAAATAGGAGTTCACCTTACTCTCCTCATCCTAAGTAGAAGGAAGTATTCTTTCCAGGTAGGAAAACCATTTGAGGCATCCTTAGATGATTCTTTTAGCACTAAAAGATAAGTCTTCCTTTTCAATTAATGGTTCCTCCATTGAGTAAATTGTATTAGGTTGCCCCAGAGGATGGGCTTTAGATGATTTGTATGCTACCATCCTGGTCTCACTCTTGGCAGCCTTTATGTGAACAAGCACTGGAGAGGTGAGTGTGCACCTATTGACTCTCCCTTATCTTGGAATATTCTGGCTTACTTTCTAAAGTCCAGGGATTGGGGCAGCCATTACACTTTCTTTCCTGTTTGAGAATGAATCTCTGTGGTTCATTTTCCTATTGATCCCACAGGACCTTGGGATTCCCATTCTAAATGGGTTGCTGATACCCGCCTGGATTCTTAGAGTTCTTGATCTGGGTATGGAAAGTTGGCTTCATAGCCAACACTTCCATATTTGAAAGAGAAATCACATACCTGAGTATTTCAGACTTTAGATGAACACATCTTTCTGGAGCCTGGCAGTTTTAATTGATTTGTTCTGTTAACCTTGGTAGGGAAAGTCTTATCTGTATTTATGGTTTTAGGTACCTTGGTTTATCCAGATTTTGGCAGAGATAAGAGAATACCTATCTACCTGGCTCTTCAAAGGCAGTAGATATTGCAGTAAGTTCATCCTCATATCTCCCTTTTGTGAGTTTACATTGTGTGACACTTTTCACAATTTTTAGGATGAGTTCTTTCTGAAGTATCTTCCCACTTTGTACCATGACTATGGTTTGGTGTGATTAACTAACACAGTGGATATTGTCTGGTAAAATTAAATGATTATTTTGCCTCAAGATAACTTGAATTACTGTTTGGCGTGCAGACTGGGGTGGTTTAGAAGTAAGTTTGAAAATCGATTTCTCAAGGAAGTTTTACAAGGAGAGTATAGTAGATGACTATATAATTGGAACCCTTTTCCTTTTAAGGAACAATACTTGGACCAGTTCAGAGTTTCTAAGTGTTTGACTTTAATGTATTAAAATTAGAATGCACCCAAGAACGAAAAGGGGGTTATTATGCACGTACTACAACTGTCTTAATGTTTACATTTTTTCTAGATGCATTTAGTTAGATTTAATTTTGACTCCAACACTCTTTGGAGACCACATTTTGTAGGAAAGAATAACAGTACTTCTGTTTTAATTGAAAAGTTACATAGCTGTCTTCCACCTAGCCATTTTTTTGGACCGTTATATTCAGGCTAGCCAATAAAAATTTTGGCAAGGATGGAAATGTTCTAGTATTGCATTGTCCATGTATGGCTAGTGACTATGCTATTGGGCAGTGCAGATCTAGACTTTGCAGTTAAAACCACCCTCATTTAATAGCTAACTAGCTCTTCACTGATTTCGGAATTCTTATCCTTTTGGGCAGGCACAGCTCCACACTCAGGCATGCAGCTGGGGGAATGGTGCAATGCTTGCTGGGTTGCAGCCCCAGCTCTCCTGCCTAGCCAGGTGGTTTGTGCAGTGACAACCTGCACCACTTTCTGCAGTGGCTTGGCCTGGGACTATTCCCGTAACCACCCCTGCAGGCTCTGCATCCTGACTATTGAAACAGCAGAAAACCCTGCTCCCATTCCCCAAAGATGTCTCTCCAATCAAAGTGGGTTACAAATCTATGCTAAGAGGCTTGGCTAGTGACAAGAGGAAATACTTTGTGTTAGAATCCTTCCTGTACCCAGATCTTGTAGAACTGGATTTCTGTACTCCCATATTCAGGATGCCATGGACCAGCCAGTGGATTATTTATTGTATTTAATGATTTATAAAAAACTTCTTTGCCTAGGACTTTTGAAAGGGAGGTCGTTTCAGAAAGCAGGCCCCACAGGATGGGGGTATTCAGTGCCCCCTCCTTATTCTGAAAAATGCGATGGAGGGAACCTTTAAAACTACTTCTAGTGGTTTTGGTTTTTTTTCTTCACTATACAGAACTTTCATTGGACTCTGATTGCATTGAATTCAGCTCCATCTGCACTGTATTTAAGAGATGTTACTCCCAGATTGTTATAAATGGCTGGCTATTATTCTTGATTTCAGAGCCATTTTGAGTTTTTTCTTTTTTTTTTGTCTGTATTTTAACTGGCAATTAGGTGGGGCCATATCAGGGAATTTGGGCTGATGTCATCTTTATTCAGAAGACAGTTTTTGGCTTTTTACAGCATTTATTAATTTAACCACAGCTTTTGATCCTAATGAAATGTGTCTGGGATGAACTGACTAATCTCAAAGATTTAGACTTAAATGTTTCTTAGAAGAATTGATATGGCCCCCTAAGAATCATGTGTGTGTGTGTGTGTGTGTGTGTGTGTATATATATATATAGGAATTGTCTTTTGACTGACCAAATTCCATTTCCAAATGATACCAAAACTTTCTGTATCTACATCCCACTGCTTTCCTTTTAATTTATAATTTGATATACTTAAAAAACACTATTCTTTGAATTAGACTTTGACTTTCCAGTGTAATGATGCTATGATCTTATGCTCATGAACAGGAAATGAACGTAAGCCTCAGACCTGTTGGTCAATCTTTTTCTTAAAGGAGAGAGCTTGCTATTGACCTTGTGGAAACTAAGTCTGTTGCTTTTGGCAGACACCCGTCAGCATTCAGATGAACAGTATTACACAGCTTCGTTCCACAGACCAGTTCATATAATGATGTGGTTGGTACATTTTGCAGCTCTCTTATTCTTGTGAACACACACTGGGATGGAGCCCTGCTAAAAAATAATGTTCTTAGGAGCTTTACTAAGTGTGTGTGTGTGTGTGTGTATGTGTTTTAATGTCCAAAGTTTATAAATGGGAACCTGTCCTGAGATTGTTTCTTCACTGGTCTGTGGAGTTTCAGGCAAAGCCTTTATTGAATAATTAAAAAACACCTTCCTAAGAACATACCTGGTTGTTTTCATAACTGAAAAGGTGATATGGTCCTCAATTTGGATGAAAAGTCTATTTATTTATTTATTTACTTTTAATGCCAAATTTAATTTTTATGCCTGTATCATAAGCAAACTGATTTTTATTTTTTTTAATTAGAGAAGTTGTAAATGTACAGAAAAACCATGCAGAAGTTGTAGACTTACCATAGACCATCCACCTTACACACAATTTTCCCTATTATTAACACTTTGCATTAGTATGGTACCTCTGTTATAATTGATGAAACATTATTATATATGAAACTGCCTCAACAACAACCCTGAACACTTACACTTCAGGCACTTATTAGAGATTTAGTCCTGAATTATTGACTTTCTAGTTCTATAAAAGCCATTCGATGCAACTCATTTATTAAATGGATAGACAAGTGAATGGCTCTCAAAGTGTGGTTCCTGGGCTAGCAATGCCAGCACCACTTGGGAACTTGTTAGTAAATGCAGACTCTCAGGCCTACCCAAGACCTACTGAATCAAAAACTCAGTGGGTGCTGACCAAAAATGTGATTTGAACAAGTCTTCCACTAGATTCCGATGCACCCTAAGTTTGAGAACCAATGATCTAATGCAGTAGCTGACACACCTGGCTTTTGACCTAGGCTCACTTTGTTGCTTGTTAAAATACAGATTGATTCCTGCCCACACAGAATCTGATTCAATGGGACTAGGTTAGGGACCAGGAATCAATATATTTATAGTCTTTGACAAAGCTTGCTTTGGGACTCTCTGCTCTTACCTTGTATCATGTTAGATAACTCGATAGCTAGAAACGTAGAATATAATACATTTGGTTCTATATAAATGTCTTCATAGAACCCCAATTTAAGGTAATGACATATAGCCAGAGGTTTGCTTTAGAATTACTTAAGGAGACTATAAAAATACAGGTATCTGGGTTCTACTAAATCAAAAGCTGAGGTTAGGGTAAGGAGGAGTGTTTATTTTGTTTTGTTTTATGATTAAGATTCATGGGTGATGTACCCTCTAAGAATAATAGGTTTTTGCTCTCAGCTTTCATTGAGGTTTGATAGAAGAAATATTCCTGTAAACTTCACATCACTTGATAATTCTTACTAGGATTTAGTAAACAGTCTCTCTCTCTCATAATTAATGTGCAACTCTTAGTTTTCTCTTTTGCTTTAGTTTTCAGAGGACTCAGTAAAATCTTGGGCTCCATTTTGAAACACTTATTTCCCTTGCCCACTCCAGTCCACGACTTTTTCTTTTATAACCTGACTGAAATGTGTTACGAGGTATATGGGGTCCAAAAACTACATAAATGATGGAACATCTGCCCTTTCCTCTGAACTGGGCTTCTTGTTGGAGAACCTTTCCCAACTCTAGGTCAATGTCTCCTTTATGTCTTCCTCTATAAGATGAATGTACTATAGTTCTCAGTAGACTGAAGGTGAAAGGGTTAATGTTTCCCAGTACCAGGCACCGACCCAGGCAGTAGGGGGAAATCTGGTTCATTTTGTTTCAAAATACACTATACCTCAAGTAAGTACAAGCAGCTGCAATGTGGGATTGGGGCCAAAAGAAATCAGTGTGGTGCTCTGAGCTCCAGCGGAGAGGAGTTCATGTAACATGGGTCTGAGATCAAGCTCCATAACAAAACCACTGGACCCCAGTAGGTGAGGGTCCTTGCATGTCACCCCAGTCACCCCCACAGCCACCACCCAGAGAAGCGGGTGGCTCTTAGGAGAGGTGGCCTTTTTCTTTTTCCCTGGAGTCTCATCTTAGCAAAGGATTGAGTATACCACGTTCAGTCTTTTCCAGTCCAAGTACTATAGGACTATAAATTAAAGGAACATTGGCTTACAGAGGATTTGTAGGTATGCTATGCGCTTATTTTGTCTCCATAACTTGGCCTTAAAATAGTAGTCAGCTCCACAGCACACTCTCTCCTCAAGCCCAGAGATCTCAGCCAGGTAGAAATTGCAGCCACTGAGTCTATTTGGTTGTTTCTTCTTCTCCCAGATTTTTTTGGGTAATAAAATTTAACTTAACAACTACCTCTTGCTCTTGGCTGATCCTTTTGTACCCTAATTCCCCTTCTGACTCTATAATGCCTCATCTCCTCTTTGGTGTGGTCATAAAAATCCCCTTTCATACTAATTAGACATTTTCTGCATGATGCTCTCTGTTCTCAACACTTTTGGATTTTTCCTGTGTTTTTCTGGCCATGTGGGATAACATCTTCCAGGCTGATGGTTAGAAGTCTTTAAAGTGGGGCCTGACAGTTGTTTTTAGGTCTTCGGTTGATTTTTAGATATTTCTCAGGCATCGGGGCTTTGTGACGAATTTGTGGTTTTACTCTCTCTCCCTATTTTATAAAAGGGCTCATTTTCTCTTCCATTTTCCAATACTTCCTTGATAAACAGTTTAAACAATTATTTAAAAAGGTGTCCACTATTACGCAGAAAATCATTTCATAAAAGGAAAATAGGTGTTAGAATAACATTTGCATATGTGAGGGACGGGGCATTTTTGTATGTGTTTTCAGTTAGCAAATCATTGTGAGGGGAGAGAGTTGCTTTCCCCCTTTAACTTCTGTCTCCTAATTTCTTAAACAGGGTGGTAATGTTGAAATTGCTCCTCAGAATTGTTAGATTAAAGAATAAGGCTAGCTTTCCCTTGCTGATTCTTCATTGGGAAAATCATTTATGTGGAATTCTCAGGAAACTGGAGTATTTACATATCCTCAACCCAGCTGGGAATAATTCATCCTCTAGCACAATACTAGTTTTCTTTAGGTTTCCCCCTATACCTACTCTTTTAAAGAAGTCTTTTTAAAGAGGTATTGCCAAGAGGAACGTCACGTAGGAAGAATGGTGCACACTGGGAGCAGGAAAGGAAATGAAATTAAGTGTCTCCTTATTTTTCCCAGGGTGAAGTAGATATTAGAATTGTATTCACTGGCTATTATTTATTCTCTCAAAAGTTTGTATAGAATGCATAACTCTAACTTAGGTTGTACACTGACTTTAATTTTTTAAGCTAACTTTTATCTTTAGCCTAATTAGAGCTTAGCGAAGGAAATTGGGTTTCTTATTTGGCTCTTGAACTTTGAAAACAAAACTTTCGTATTTTTGAATAGCACATTGTGGGCCCAACAACATCTGGAAGAGATTATGCTCACTCGTAGGCAGAAGAAATTTCATAATCTACCATCTTCAAAGAGCATGGTACCTTGCCACATTTTCCCTATATCCTGGAAACAGAGGAAGTACTTAGCGCCACATCGTGGAGTTGTTCCACCTTTTTCTTTGTTTTGCTTTGCACGTAGGTATATTTCTCTACCAGTGTAGTATTTCTTTGGCTTTTGAAAATACAGTGAACCTTGGTGTATAATGCTGCCTGCACTGTTTACTGTGGTCCAGACCTCTTTTTTCAAAAGACCTATTTGACTCTTGGTAACTTGCCTCTTACGCTTTGTGATTTGTCTGAGCCGTCTTTCCTGTCTTCTCTAAAATCAGGCACATGTGTGTCTGAGACAGTCATGCAATTTGTAACTGTTTTTAGCCCGATTTACACAAGTTATTGAGTTTATTCTTGTGCATGCTTATTCTTATGGTTATTTGTGACATATGACCACCCTCTTCCAATTGAAAATATTTTCTTTCCAATGTTGTTTCTGCCCCTCTTCCATTTTTCTTTCCCCCTTCCCTTCTACCTCCTCCTCTCCTTCTTCCTCCTCTTCTTCAAACTTACAGAAACGTTGCAAGTACAGTACAAAAGTACAGAGAATCTTTTATCATACCAAATCAATTAAGAGTGCGTTGTTGACATGATGCCCTAACACCCACAAGTACTTTAGAGTACTTTTTCTAAAAACAGGACATTCTTTTACATAGCCACAAGGCAACCATCTAAATCAGGAAATTAACATCTATATCATATTACCATCTAATTCTCAGATCCCATTAAAATTTTCCTCTTATTTCCCAATGATGTTCTTTATCACAAAGGATCCATCTCAGAATCTTGTATTGCATTTTGCTGTCATGTCTCTTGTTAGTCTCCTTCAATATGGAATAGTTTCTCAGATCCCCCTCTTTGGCTTTTATGACCTTGGTACTTTTCACAAGTACAATTTACAAGCCAGTTATTTTGTAGAATGTCCCTCAGTTTGGGTTTGTCCCATGTTTCCTCTTGATTAAATTCAGATTCGAATCTTTGGCAGGAATATCACAGAAATGATGCTGTGTTCTCATTGCATATGTACCAACACTGGTGACATCTACTTTGATCACTTGATTGAGGTGGTGTCTTCCAGAATCTTCAGTGCAAAACTTTTGTTGTTTCACTTTGTAATTAATAATTACTTTGTGGGGAAGTACTTTAATCTATGTAGGTATCCCATTTCTCATCAAACTTTTAATTTATTTATATTCAAATGAATTCATGGATTTCCATTTTATTCAAAAGGCTATAATCTGTTACTATCTATTTTGAGAATCAACAATATCCAGTTTTGGCCAGTAGATGCACTTCAAGCTTATTTTTTAAAATATGCATCCATAATTCCTTTTTTTTAAAAAAAGATTTATTTATTTATTTATCTCCCCTTCCCCCCCCCCACCCCGGTTGTCTGTTCTCTGTGTCTATTTGCTATGTCTTTTTTGTCTGCTTCTGTTGTTGTCAGTGGCACAGAATCTGTGTTTTTTTGTTGCATCATCTTGTTGTGTCACCTCTCCATGTGCGTGGCACCATTCCTTGGCAGGCTGTACTTTCCTTTGCGCTGGGTGGCTCTCCTTACGGGACGCACTCCTTGCGCGTGGGGCTCCCCTACGCGGGGGACACTGCTGCGTGGCACGGCACTCCCTGCGTGCATCAGCACTGCGCATGGGCCAGCTGCACACGGGAAAAGGAGGCCCCGGGTTTGAACTTGGCCCAACCACTGGGCCAAGTCTGCTGCCCATAATTCCTTGAGTATTGTCTTACTTCCTGGCACAGCAAGCTGTTCTGAGTCATCATGTACTTTATCCCACCACTGGAATCAGACATTTCTCCAAAGAGCACTGTTGCCTTTCAGTAGAGAATGGTAGTTAGAGACCAAGACCTAAGTGCTAGATATGCTACCCTGAGATCTCTCAGTAGACATACACACACACACATTCGCACCTCTATTTATTTCTATATAACCACTGAAAGCCATGAATCCACACCTATATCTTCTCCTCTCTCATATTCCCTCCTCACCTTTCAGGCTCTGACACCTTTGGGTTGCCTTGCCATGGGGGCATCCTCCCTCCCCTGCTTAGTCTCCGACATTCTGCTTTGGGCTGCCCTTGCATTGTTAAAAACGTACGGCTCTCTTAAAAATAGATATAGATGGTATATAGTTAGTGATCAAATTTTCTTGCAGGCTTTTCCATTCAGGGACGATTTTATTTAAAGACTCTTCTAAAATCTTTAAAACAGCATTTTAAAATAAAGTGTGTTTTCTATCAATGTAATTTTTCTTGAAGACATACATAAACTGCATATAAAGCATATAATTTGATTTGTTTTGACATGCATTAATGATTAACCTGTGAAGTCATTACCACACTTAAGATAGTGAAGAAATCCATGACTCCCTTTCAGTTCCTTAAAGAGGTTGGTCCCTATCTTCTTGCTTGCATCATTTCTGATGAGAAATCTTCTTTCATCCTTGTATTTGTTCCTCGCTATACCACATGTCTGTTTTACTCTGGCTGTTTGAAAGATTTTCTCTTTACCATTTTTTTGATTAATTTTTTCTTGGTATCCCTTTGTGCAGTTTTCTTTTTTTTTCTTTATGTTTCTTGCTCTTGGGATTAGTAAAGTGCCTGAAATCTGTGGGTTTGTTGTTTTTATCAATTTGGAAATTTTTGGAAATTAAAAATATTTGTCTAACTTCTTTTGCAACTCTGCTTGAAATTTTCCCATAGTTCACTGATTTTCTTTTTTTGTTTTAGATTCTTTTTTTCTCCCATTGTTTCATTTTGGTTAGTTCCTACTTCTATTACTTCACTAGTTGTTTCTTCTGCAATGCTGTTAATCATATCCCATATATTTTTCATTTTAAACATTGTATTTTTCATCTCTAAAAGTATGATTTGGGTCTTTTTTATATCTTTTATGTCTCTACTTGACTTTTTAAACATGTGGACTATAGCTGTAATAACTTTTAATGGACTTGTCTGCTAAATCTAATATCTGTGTCAGTTCTGGGTCTATTTTAATCGAGTGGTTTTTCTCATAATTGTGGAACATATTTTCCTCCATCTTTGCATGACTGGTAATTCTTGATTGGATGCTGGACTATGTGAATTTTACCTTGTTGGATACTGGATATTTTTATGTTCCTATACTCTTGAGGTTTGTTCTGAAGCACAGTTAATTACTTGGACACAGTTTGATCTTTTCAGGCCTTGCTTTTTAAGATTTGTTTGGTGGGATTAGTACTGTGTTTAGTCTAGGACTAATTATTTCCCACTCCTGATCCAAGGTGCTTCTGGTAACTCTACCAAAAGTCCTGTGAATTATGAGGCTTTCTGGTCTCACTGGTGAGAACAGGAACTTTTCCCTGTCCTGTCTGAGCACCAGGTACTGGCTCTTTTTTTTTTTTTTTTTTTAAGATTTATTCCCGCCCCGCCCCCCCATTGTCTGCTCTCTGTGTCCATTTGTTGCGTGTTCTGTGTCTGCTTGCATTCTTGTCAGCAGCCCTGGGAGTCTGTGTCTCTCTTTGTTGCATCATCTTGCTGCATCAGCTCTCTGTGTGTGTGGTGCCACTCCTGGGTGGGCTGCACTTTTTTGTGCAGGGCAGCTCAATGCAGGGCACACTTCTTGCGTGTGGGGCTCCCCCACTTGGGGGACACCCTTGCATGGCACGGCACAACACTCCTTGCACACAGCAAAGCTGTGCGTAGGTCAGCTCTCCACATGGGCCAGGAGGCCCTGGGTTTGAACCCTGGACATCCCATACGGTTGGTGGATGCTCTATCAGTTGAGCCACATCCGCTTCCCCAGGTACTGGTTCTTGCAGTCCTTTTGGATGTTTATTTTCCCACCTTTTGATACTTTCCTATCTGCATGTGCTGATCAGTTTTCTGTAAATTATTCAAGGGGAAACCTTTGCAAATCTCTGGGTTTTTTTTCTCTGTCCAGGTCTCTTCTTGCTGACACTCTATTCTTGAACTCTAGCCGCCCTGATCTTCCTGGGGTCTCGACTCCATCTTTTCAACTTAGGGAATTCCTTGGTCTCCACCTGGATTCCCCCTTCCTCGGCAATCATAGGGCTCATCTTTCTTCCCTTGCTTCTCAGGGATTGTTGTTCTTGGTAACCTGAAAACTTGAAAACCATTGTTTTGTATATTTTATCTTTTTGTTATTATTTCAGACAGGCAGCTCAATCTGGTTCCTATTACTTTATCTTTGCCCTATATATTATTTTTATGTAGAAAATTAAAACATCCATAATACTATCACCTTAGGTTACATGGGTATATATATATAACCTTTCATATATACAAGTATATTATCTTTCTATGTGTGTATGTTTTCCCAAGCGGGAGTCATTATATATTTTCATACTCCTATACTTTTAATGTAATTTCATTTTTATTGACTGTAGAAAATTGAATTGCATGTAATATAGTTTAAATAACTCCATTGGCAAATACTATGCTACTGGATATTTAGATTGTTTCTAGAATTTTCCAGTCATACATAATACTGCATTAAGCATCTTTGTAGCAAATCTTTGCCTTTAATATTATAATAAATATTTTCACAGTATATAATCCTAGTTATGGAGTTATACACACTGTGATTCAGCATACCTTTTAGGTTCTTGATGCAAAACACACACACATACATTCACATCCATATTGCCTTTCAGAAAGGTTATAACAGTTGCATCTACACTGGAAATATATTTGAGTGCCTATTTTCCCACATTGTGGCAAACACATCTGAAAACTGTCTTTCATCTCTAAATTGCTTATGTTGAGGCATAGTTTTATGTCATGCTCTTTCAGTTCAAGTGCTCAGAATTGCTTTTGATTTATTCTCCTAAAGGTGTTTAAAGTTCAAGCTACTTGAAACCTTAAGTAATGGAAGATGACTTAGCCAACATAACCCTTTTGTTCAAAACTGTTATTTTGTACTGAATCACTTTTCTCACTACAACCGCAGACTATTCTAGCCAGCTTTTATGGTACTGGACCCTCCCCCATAGCTTTCTTTTCTTCCTGTCTTCCCTTCCCACCACCTCCACCATATGATTATGTTTATTCATATTTATTCCATTCTAGGTCATTTGTGAATCACTACTGATATTAGAAACATGCACTTGCTCATAGGAGGAAACATCTTTCAAGACTCCTCCATTTCCATCTGCTGTGGTTGGAAGACTCGTAGCTTGAGGTTTGGTTATAGAGGTTGTAGTTATCCTAGTCTTGCAAACTATGGGGCAGGAAACTCCCAGCTTGGCTCAGTGACTCCTGCCCTAAGCATTCCTTAATAGAAATATATCCACCCTATCCTTCAGGGTACTTCCTTCCTTAAGTGGAAATCCTAGTTCCTATAATTCCAATTGATTTTTCCAGGGCTCTAAGCCCCTATACAAATGAATGAAGTTCATGGCATACAGATGCTGAGAAGATCAAGAGTTCAGACATTGTGGGCTGTAGGCTATAGAAATAAACAGGGCAGTATTAACTGTCTCTTACCCAAACAGAACTTCCTTCTAATTCTTCTACCTTGCAAGAGGATTTTCTCAATCCTCTTAGTTGTCTTCCTTTCCCCCTAAAATTTAGAGTCCATCACTTCTCTTCTTTTATTCTCTCTTGGAAATTGATCACATTCATTGATTTCTCTCTTTTCTCTGACTCAGAAATCTGTAATTCCAGCCCATTCCTGATCCACTGTTCTAAACAACAAATCATTTTTTAAGAACAGTGTTACAACACAAAGTAGCCTGAACTTGAGACTGTGGCTAAACATCCTTTGCTTCAGTAATGACAGCTGTTCCGAGATTATTCCACAAGTTGTTCCACATTTTCTGATTATTTTGACAAGTTTCAGGATAGCCTCTCATCAGGAACATGTTTTAAAGTGAAAACTCTATACCTGGCAAAAGTTAGCCTTTAAAATCAGGAGAATGAATTTACTTAAATAATTTTCAGCCAGGTTTTTTTTTTTCAGTTAAAAAAAAGGATTCTGCAATGATAAAATACATATAAAATCGTGGGAATGTGGTACTGGTGTTTCTCTTTCTATAATCAGCACTAGGATAGGCTAGCTGTAGTTCCTTTTAGTGCATCAGCTGAGTGCCACATGGAAAGAATGACAGGCTTTTAGGCCAAATGTGCAATAAAAGGTCTGATTGAAAAGCTGGAGTATCAAGTGGAAAAGCTGATCCTAAGTGTGGAAAAGGAAAGATTTTAGAACATGAAATATGTTGTCTTTCATGTGTATATTGAAGCAAGATCTTGGGCCAGATACTTTAAGGAAAGAGGAAAATTTCTGCAACCACAGGTAGAGATGGTGTTTTAAAACAAAACGAGGAATTTATTTGGTATCTCAAGTGCACTTCTAGTTTCTTTGTTCCAACCTCACATAGGAGGCAAATGGACTCTGAAAGTGAGCACAGCTTTCTTCATCCCATCTGGACCATTTGGCCACTGTTTTCAGGGGAGGCAGTGGTAAGGATAGATAACCCAGCTGAGAAATGTAACGTGGTCATCTTTGTCACCCTGTTTTCCCCTTTCCTTTTTGGCTCTTTAAGCCTGAAGTTCTCATTTTACATCAACTTTACAAATAAAGTTAGAAAGAAAGATAAAGTTTAGGAATAAAGTTACATTTAGAAATAAAGTATTGATTGACTTCTCCCTCAAGAGATGAATTTTTCTCCATTTGCTTGCCATTTCCTAAAGTTTTTATCTTAGTTCATTAGAATTACATATATTTCAATTGTTTTGATAATTACATCAACTGCAGTCTTCCTTGTAACCATTATTGTCACAAGATTCTGTATTTACCTGGATTGACTGTGGATTGTCAATCTGCTCATGCCAAAGCTGCCCTGAGCACATTATTTTGATCGGTCACATGATTGGTTGCATTATGTCATCAGGTAGATTTTTCAGGATGAAATCTATCCTAATTACTTAATATCTTAAAATATCTTGTTCTTGTTAGTGCAAGTAAATGACAGCTTGGCTGAGTGTAGAATTTTTTTAGTTATTCCATATTCCGAACGAAACCTTGAAAGTTGTTCCTTTGTATGTTTTGGCTAGGAAAATGGCTGTCTCCAGCCCAACTTTTTTTCCTCTCTTTTGATTTGATTTTTCCCACTTGATTTTTTTATTTTATTTTTTTCTTTCTCTCCCCCCGCCCGCCTGGTTGTCTGCTCTCTGTGTCCATTTGCTGTGTGTTCTTCTGTGACCGCTTCTATCCTCATAAGCAGCACTGGGAATCTGTGTTTCTTTTCGTTGTGTCATCTTGTGTCAGCTCTCCGTGTGTGCGGCACCATTCCTGGGCAGGCTGCACTTTCTTTCGTGCTGGGCGGCTCTCCTTACGGGGCGCACTCCTTGCACGTGGGGCTCCCCTGCACAGGGGACACCCCTGCGTGGCAGGGCACTCCTTGCATGCATCAGCACTGCTCATGGGCCAGCTCCACACGGGTCAAGGAGGCCCAGGGTTTGAACCGTGGACCTCCCATGTGGTAGACGGACGCCCTATCCATTGGGCCAAGTCTGATTCCCTCCCACTTGATTTTTAATGAGAATCCTTTTTTTTTTTTAAGATTTATTTATTTTTCCCGCTCCCCGCCAGTTTCCCCCATTGTCTACTCTTTGTGTCCATTTGCTGTGTGTTCTCCCTGTTCTGCTATGTCTTCTATTTTCTCTCCTCTGCATCTCTTGTTGCATCATCTTGCTGCGCCAGCTCTCTGTGTCAGCCCCCACTCCTGCGTGGCATGGCTTTCCTGTGCTGGACAGCATTCCCACACGGGGCTGCATTCCTGTGTGGGCCGGCACTCTGCGTGGGCCAGCTTGCCCTCACCAGGAAGCCCTGGGCATTGAACCCGGGACCTCATATATGGTAGACGGGTGCCCAACTGGTTGAACCACATCCATTTCTGTAATGAGAATCCTTTAACCCTTGAAGTTTAGTAACTGAACAAGCCTGTGTTTCAATGGAATCATGCACTTCTTATCTTCCCTGGAATGAGGTGAGTTCCCAAAAAGACAAATTTAATATCTTCTTCTTTTCAGCAAAGTTTACTTTAATTGTATGATTAAATAACTTCTGTTCATCTGTTCTTCTCAGGTATACCTGTTATTCTTATGTTAAATCGCTGTTTTCTTTGGCCATATGTTGACTCTATATGTTCTGTGCTCCATATCCATCACTTCTGATCAAGTCTAGTAACTGCCATGATATTGTCATTTCCTTCTGCACTGGATAGGTTTTCTCAAGCCAATCTCCCATGGCATCAACTTGGTTTTCTGCAGCGTCATTTCTGTCTCTTGTTTTAAATTTTTGGTTTCAGCAGTGATATTTTTATTTGCCAGCTTTAAATCAAAGTTACAAATTTTGTCATTTAAAATGTTAAATAGCTCTATGAAGCTAAGAAAAGAAGAGTCCCTGCTCCTTCCCTAAGATTTTACTGTCACCCTAGCTACTACTTTCAGCTATTTTAGCTGCTTTGTTTGCTATTTGGGTTTGCATCTCTAAGATTGATTTCTACTGTTCGATATTTCAGTTCTCATACACCATACATCCTGTACCTCATCATCGTAATATATTTTTTGTCATGATTTTGGTTGTCATTATTCAGTGTTGATATTATTATGATCTTTTATTTGATTTGATTTGATTTGATTTTTTAATGTTACATTCAAAAAATAGGAGGTCCCCATATACCCCCCACCTCTCTCACCCCACTCCTCCCCCCATAACAACAACCTCCTCTATCATCATGAGACATTCATTGCATTTGGTGAATACATCTCTAAGCACCACTGCACCTCATGGTCAATGGTCCACACCATAGCCTACACTCTCCCACAGTCCACCCAGTGGGCCACGGGAGGACATACAATGTCCGATAACTGTCCCTGCAGCACCACCCAGAACAACTCCAACCCCTGAAAATGCCCTCACATCACATCTCTTCCTCCCACTCCCTACCCCCAGCAGCCACCATGGCCACTTTCTCCACACCAATGCCACATTTTCTTCGATTACTAATCATAATAGTTCATGAATAGAATATCAGTAAGTCCACTCTAATCCATACTCTATTCCTCCATCCTGTGGAACTTAGAATGATTGTGTCCACTCCACATCTATATCAAGAGGGGGCTTAGATTCCACATGGATGCTTTTTTTTAACCAATCAATTTTATTGATATATGTTAATAAAGCATAAATCCATCCAAAGAGTACAATCAGTGGTATTCAGTGTAATCACATATTTGTGCATCATCACTTCAATCATTCTTCGAGCACTTTCATTATTTCAATAATAGTAATAAAAAACAAACAAAACTCATCCCCTCTCAATCTGCCATACATAACTGCTATTCTTTTTCCTTCTCTCTAGTATATTTTTATTTATAGTTTATAAACACAGTCTTATATATGCAATACTATCCATATTTGTATTTTACATGAGGTTTTACTGTCATATACAGTATCAGGTTATAATTTTAGCTTTCCTTCTAATAATAAATGAACTTAGACTTTCCCTTTCAACTACTGTCTTACCTATACAATAGCACTGCTATTTTCACCATTTCTGTTCATTTCTAAAGATTTACAAAAAACATTTTTACCAATTTTGTACAGATTAAACCTTGGCTCTCCATTCTCTAACCTCATTCTATTTTCTGGTGACCTGTATTCTAATTATTAGCTTCATGAGCTTACACAATATATTTAGTTCATAATAGTGCAATTCTATAGTATTTGTCCTTTTGTGTCTGGCTTGCTTTCCTGAACATAATGTCCTCCAGTCTCATCCATGTTGTCATGTGCTTTATGACTTCATTTCTTTTTACCAATGCATAATATTCCATTGTGTGAATACACCGTTGGTTGATCCATTCATCTGCTGACGGACACCTGGGTTGTTTCCAGCTTTTGGCAATCGTGAATAATGCCGCTATGAACATCAGTGTGCAGATGTCTGTTCATGTCACTGCTCTTGGTTCTTTGGGTGTATACCTAGTAATGGTATTGCCGGCTCACATGGCAAGTCTAAATTCAACTTCCTTAGGACCTGCCAAACACTCCTCCACAGTAGCTGTGTCATTCTGCATTCCCACCAACAGTGAATAAGTGTTTCTATCTCTCCACATCCTTGCTAATGTTTAGTTTTCCAATTTTTTAATAGTGGCCTGTCTAATTGGTGTAAAATGGTATCTCGGTAGTTTTGATTTGCATTTCCCTAATTGCTAGTGATGTTGAATATTTTTTCATGTGTTTCTTTGTCATTTGTATTGTTTGGGCAATTGTCTTTTCAAGTCTTTTGTCCATTTTTTAATTGGTTAGTTTGACTTTCTATTGTTGAGTTGTAGGATCTCTTAGTGTATCATGGATGTTAAACCCTTATCAGATATGTGATTGCCAAATATTTTCTTCCATTGAATTGGCTGCCTTTCCACCCTTTTAACAGGTCCTTTGAGGTTCAAAAGTATTTAATTTGGAGGAGTATTTAATTTTTCTTTTGTTGCTCGTGCTTTGGGTATAAGGTTTAAGAAACTGCCACCTACTAGTAGATTTTGAAGATGCTTTCCTACATTTTCTTCTAGGAGTTTTATGGTTGTGGCTTTTATATTTAGGTCCTTGATCCATGTTGAGTTAATTTGTATATAAGATGTGAGATAGGGGTCTTCTTTCTTTCTTTTGGATATGGATTTCCAGTTCTGCCAGCACTATTTGTTGAATAGACTGTTGGAACTTTTTAAATGTAGTTCATAAAGCTGAACCATGTAGAATTGTATGAATCCTTTTTCTTTTTTGCTGTTTCTCTGTTCTCTTTTAAGTAATAGTTGGGAAATATTTTGACAATGCTCTTTAATCATTAGTTAAAAAGGTTTAACAACAATGCAAACCATGAGATAGCATTTAATAGTGGCCTGTCTAATTGGCTCAGCTCCTCTGTTTCTTCCACAAGTCAGGCAAATGGCTCTGTCTCTCTCCCTGGGGTTCCAGCCTAAGACTTCAGCATCAAACTCCAACATTAAGAACCCTCCCCTCTGTCCTTTGCCATGCCTTTTATCTGTGAGTCCCCACCCACCAAGGGGCAGGGACTCAATGCCCTAATGATGTGGCCCAATCAAAGCCCTAATCATGACTTAATGGCACCTGGGTTCAGAGCAGTTTACAAACATAATCCAATTATATATTTTTGGAATTTATAGCTATGTCAAACTGCTACATGCACCCTTTAGAGTTTCCTGAAAATCTGGTCTCTTGGCTAGAAATTCTCTCAGTTTCTGTTTATCTGTGAATACTCTAAACTTGGCCTCATTTTTGAAAGACAGTCTTGCTGTATATAAGATACTTGGCTGGAAGTTTTCCTCTTGTAATATCTTAAATATATCACACCATTGTCTTCTTGCATTCATGGTTCTGGTGAGAAATCAGCACTTAATCTTATTGGGTATTCCTTGTATGTAACGCCTTGCTTTTATCTTGCTGTTCTCAAAATTCTCTCTTTGTCTTTGGCATTTGACATTCTGGTTAGTATGTGTCTTGAAGTTTGTCTATTCAGATTTTTTTCAGAGGGGAGTATGTTGTACTTCTTGGACATGGATATCTATGTCCTTCAATAGGGTTAGGAGATTTTCTCCCATTATTTCTTCAATTATTCCTTCTGCCCCTTTTCCCTTCTCTTCTCCTTTTGGGACACCCATGACACAACTATTTGCACATCTTTTGCTGTCATTTAGTTCCCTGAGACTTTGTCCAATTTTTTCCATTCTTTTCTTATGTCCTTTTGTATGTCCACTTTCAAAGACCATTTCTTCAAGCTCACCAATCCTTTCTTCTGACTCTTCAAATCTGCTATTATATGATTTCAACATTTTAAAAATTTTATTTATTGTGCTTTTCATTCCCATAAGATCTGCTATTTTTCTATGTATGCTTTCAGATTCTTCTTTGTGCTCATCCAATGTCTTCTTAATATCATTAATCTCTTTAACTATCTCATTAAATTTATTAAGGAGATTTGTTTAAACATCTATGATTAGTTGTCTTAAGTCTTTTATGTCATCTGGAGTCTTATCTTGTTCCTTTAATTGGGCCATAGCTTCCAGTTTCTAGGTTTGGACTGTAATTTTTTGTTGGTATCTTGGCATCTGGCTTACTAGAGTATTTATTCTGGGTGAAGTTTTTCTCCTTAATTTAGGGTATTCTGCCATTTCCACCTTGCTGGTTGTGTAGTAGGAACCAAGGATATAGTTGGTGCTATAAGCTGTGTAGGCTCAAGCTGCCCTCATTACCCCAGGGACTGATGAAGTTTCTCCCATCTTACTCCTTTGCTAGGGGTAGGGATAGAGTCAGAGCTATGTGGAATAATCCAAGTTGTGTAGGCCTAGACTCTAGTTGCCCAGAGAGCCTGATGAAGCTTCACGTCCCTTTCTCCCCTGCCTGAGGAAGGAATGGAGCTGCAGATGTGGGCAGCAGTCTATGCCGTGCAGGTCCAGGATGACTGTGGTTGCTCCAATATACTTCCTATTGTTCAGTCTGTTTCATCTAAATGTACCTGCAGTTACCTGGATAGGCTGGTGCAAGGCCTGCCAGTCTCCTCCCTGCCAGAGTTGGGGCTGATGCTTAGACTGGGGCTGCAGGCTGATCTGGGTGAAAAAAACCTGTTCCTACCATCACTGTGATTTTTGGTCAGCCTGGCTTTCCCTCATGCTGGGGGTGGATCAAAATGGCAGCCACCGACCTCTTTCCAACATGGACAAGTTCAAACTTTAGCTGTTCTCAGGGTTATACACTAGCTAGCCAAGTCCACCAATCAGTAGCTGAAATCGGTGACCAAATGTCTCCTCTTCCCCTGTTTTTGGGAAATGGAGCTTCAAATTCCAGCCACAGATACAACTCCTGGGGCAACTTGAGCTGCCAAAGTAGGATAATCACTGGCCTCTGCTGCTTGGCTGGTAATTTCCTGGAGAGGCTGGTGCAGGTCCCCCCAGCTCTTCCCTGTCAGAGGTGGGGTTGGGGCTTATGCTGGAGCTGCAGTCTGATCTGGATGGAAAGAAGCTGGTCCCCACCAGCACTGGGATTTTCAGTCTTCCCCACTCCCCCTCATGCCAGGCGCTGAGTTAAGATGGCAGCTCCCGGCCTCTTTCTGGCTTGGACAAGTTCAAACTTCAGCTGTTCTCAGGATTATACTTTAGTCCGCTGAATTTACTCATCAATAGCAGAAGTTAGTGCCCAACTGTCTCTTCTTTCCTTGTTTTGGGAAGTAGATCTTCCAATTCCAGCTGCGAAACAGCTCCTGACGTCGCTTGTTCCTCCAGTGGAGGATGGGCGCTGGCCTCCATGGCGTGGAGAGCTCTACTTACGAGTTTTCTCAGCAAATGGGCAGTCTTCTCTTTCCATTCCTTCAAGTATGTGGCAGGATGCTCTTCTGGTCTCCTGGAGTCCCCATACAGGTGCTTCAGCCAGCTCCAGATAGCTCTGGGTGTTTACTAACTGCCCTGTAGCAGGAGCTGACTCTAGGACCTCCTTACTCTATTGCCATCTTACTGGTTGAAGGCTATTTTTTGAATCTTTTCACCTGTCATCCAAGGATATCCCTTCACAATTATGCCAAGAAGTCCTTTCTTTTTCTCTTGCTTTGAACTCCTCTTTCCCATATCTCGTGTCTTTCTTTTTCTTAGTTTCCTCCCTATTTTGGAAGAACACATCCTCCAGCAGAATTCTAGGTTGTAAATGGCGTTCTCTCATTCTCATTCTGGCTTTCAGGGTTACTGTTGAGAAACCCAAAGACATTCCTGAATTCTTAATCCTTTGTATAATGAGCACCTTCCCCCATTTTCTGTTAGCTTGTAGGTTTTTAAAAAAAATTCCCTAAGTTCAAAAATATCACAATGATAGCCTTAATGTAGGCAATATTAAGATCCACTGAGGTGGGCAGGTAGGGACTCAGTGGGCCATTACAGTGTACAAACTTAGGACCTTCCATTCTGGGAAATGTTTTGAGTTAATTTGATTTTTTTTCCCCTTCCATTTCGTCTACTCTTTCATTTTGGATTGCTTTTATTTGTTATTATACCTCCTGGACTAGTCCTCTTTCTCATTTTTTCTTGTACATTTTTCTTAACATTGTTTTTTACTTCAAATTGCTTATTAGCTCTGGTACTTATATCTCATTTTCTTTTTCCTCTAAGTTTGGGGTTCAGGACTTTTTCTGCTTGGTTCCTGCCAGACCATAGAGATGTCCACAGAAGGATACAAAAGTTTCAAGTCTGATTTTTTCCCTATTTGATCTAGATTGTTCTATATCCATGTAACACTTTTCTAAATCTTTGAGGATAAATTTATCCTTCCCTTATTTCAGCATTGGTGGCTTCTTTTCTCGTTTAGTACTTTTTGTTCATCTGTTCTGTTTTAGGGGTGGAAGCGTTAAAATTTTTACCCATACAGTTATTTTTTTTTTCCCTGGAAACTCTGACTTATCTTTTGCTTCACTAATTTCTGCTTTGTCTGATGTGGGGTTCACTGCCTTCAAACAAGTTTATAAATCAGATTTTCTTTTTTGTTCGTTTAATGCAAACTCTTTTTTTATCTCATTTTCTTTCCATGACTACCTACTCTATTTTTAAAGATGCTGCTATATCCTCAGGAATTTTAATAAATTAAGAATGTAGAAATTATTAGGAATTTTCTAAGGTTTTCTTTTTTTATAAATTTTCTAAGGTTTTCTTTTTTTATAAAGCACATGTCTTTCTTAAAGAAATTTTGCTCTGATTCTAGATTCATCCTCCCTGCTTTTTTTAAAAAACCAGAGTATGTTTCATCTGCTAAAGGGATTTGGATTTTTCTCTGTTACTTATTCTTAGAAAGCGAAGCCTATGCATACTCAGTATAGAGTATTGCCCTGTTTTCTTTCAAGAGACTCTTATGAGTCACTGTTTGACTCAAGTTCAGATGAAGGAAAAAGGTTAGGTTTGTAGTAGATTAATTCACCAATTAGAGATTTGTCTTTGTGGGAGGCCTGGGGCGAGAGCCAGCGTCAGCTCCAGAGGTAATTAAAGGAAGCTTGCTTCAGAACCAGGGAATTTCTTTTAGATATTTGCTGTGGCACTCAGTAATTAGCAAGGTCGTTGTCTCCTGGCATGGCCGCCCTTGTCAGAAGCCACTTGTGCTCCCCTCCCCACATGTTTTCTAGGGTAGTCATTATGGCCACATGTAAAGAACTAAATGCAGCCAGGGATTACTTGCTTGGTTGACTCCTGGAGCCAGGAACCCTTTTTCTTAACTTTTATTCTGGTATTACATGTAAAACCTAAAATTTCCAATTTTAACCACTTTCAAGTATACAATTCAGTGGTGTTAATGACATTCACAATGTGCTACCATCCTTTCCCAAAACTTTTCTGTCACCTCAAACACAACTCTATGCCAAATATGCATTAACTCTCTGTTCTCTATTCTCACCCCTGCCCCTGGTAAACTCCATTCTAATTTCAGACTTTATGAATTTGGCTATTCCAGTTATTTCATTTAAGTAATATCATATATTTGTTCTTTTCTGTGCCTGACATTTCGTTTAACATGGTGTCTGCAAAGTTCATATATGTTATCATCTGTATCAGAATTTCTTTCCTTTTTACAGCTGAATAATATTGTATTGCATGTTTATGTCACATTTTGTTTATATCCATTCTTCTGTTCATGGACATTTGGGTTGCTTCTACCTTTTGGCAATTGTGAATAATGCTGTTGTGAACACTAGAGTACAAGTATCTGTTTGAGTCCTTGCTTTCAGTTCTTTTGGATATATACCTAGAAATGGGATTGCCGGGTTATATAGCCATTCTATACTTAACCTCAGGAACCCTTTTCTAAGGGGTGAGTGTATTCTAATTGTACCCTAACTCTCCCCTGGCTTACCATTCCCACCTGTCCTCTACCCTCTAAACTAGGGTTATCCTATGGGTCTATTGGGTTCTCCTTGTTATTTTCTCAGTTTCGTTTTCACACAAATAGGGTATTTTATTTTAGTCTTTCTGGCAACTTCAATGTTCATTCTTTCCTGCATATATTTCTGGAAATTTAAGCACTAACTAGAATCCACCAGTAGTTTTTAGGACAGATTCAAGGTATTTTCTATGAATATATTTGATTGATTCCTATTCAATTAATTATTTCTATGGTAATATGACCTAGAAGAATGAGCTTATATAGCTTTCTTGTTTGGAAATTGTATTTTATATATGCATTTTTAATTTTAGGGGAAGAATATTGAGAAAATCCATCTCCAGTGTCCTGAGGGGAATAGCTGAATAGATCCATAAATAAACAAATGATGAAGCTCATCTTTTGCAAGCGAGGGGAATTAGAGGTAGTTTTGTGGTTTTAAGAAGAGGCAGTATAGTTTAGAAGAGATGCATAGGGAAGTGGAAAATGGAGTCAGATAGGAAAGAGGAGAAGGGGTAGCAACAAGGAATGGTCCAGGGGCAGCTGGAATGCCTGAGATGAGTGAGGCCAATCCACACTGCTTTGTGGTTTTCTGTAGCTGGAGTGCAGTCTTGGAACTCAAGGAAAGGAAATGAAGCGTTAGGTTGATGGCAGGTTGGAAGATTTGCAGGACAGGTCAGATATTCAGGTACTTGGAAGAATTCAAAGCAAAGGAGGATGTATTTCTTTAAAACTTCTTATGGAACTCTGCCTGGGGCTTTGGGAATGCAGGGGTTGATTTTGTTCAAATAAAGCAGCTTACTCTCCTGGAGACCTAATGGCATTGTTACTTAAGGTATTGTCCACATCTGTCATCCTGTCCTGTTCCCCATGATTCGTGTAATTTTATAAATAAATTGTCAAGAAGTTTCATAGATGTAAGACATCACTGCCAAGAGAGCTGATTTCCACCCTTTGAGGCAGTGTTGCTAAGCTCTTGTATTTGTAGACTTTAATAACCCTTCACCATTTTATAAAGGGTTCTTAGAAGGCGAGAACAGGTTCAACAAAAGGCTCAAAACTAAATATGTTTTGAATGTCGTAGGGGAAGGCAGTTAATTTTCTACCTTATTTTCCTCTTGAAAATACAAAACTAACAATCTGTATTATTTCATATGCCTCTCAAGGATATGTCACATAAATCTAAACTGCAGACATGTTATTAGAGTTTTATATAGATGAGAGAAGCACAGGGCTCCCTGTTTCAGTGTTTGGGGAAAATAGTTACCTTGCAGATCATATAACTTTTATCCTGCCTTCTTCAGGGTTATTGGAAATTTTTGCCTAGAAAGAATCCATGCACTTTTCATATCTTCTTGGTTTTCGTTCACTTGGTGGACTAGTATGGAAAAATCAGGGACCCTGGCAGTAAAGCTTGTTGCCGGTCTCAGTGCTGATTGTGTGGCCTTTGGTTCTGTTGCATACCATTTCAGAGCCTCAGACTTCAAACCTATGAAATGAGTTAACAATGTCTGCATTAAATTTTAAGTTTTGGATTGCGTCGTGAGCTCCACAAAGACATGTTCAAGTCTTAGCCCCTGGTCTGTGGGCATGAACCCATCTGTAAATAGGACCTTTGAAGATGTTTCTAGTGAATGTGGGGCCTAACTGATTCTGGGACCGGAGTCCATATAGGCAGAGGAAATTCAGATAGGGGTGAGGAGGTGGAGACAGATGGGGAAAGAGAGGGCCACGTGCCGGGGGCAGAGATTGAGTTGTGAATTGCTGGGAAGCTACCACCAGAAAGCTACAGAATTCAGAGGAAGCATGGCCCTGCTGTCACCTTGATTTTAGCCCCCGAAGTGTGAAATCACAAATTCCTGTTTTTAAGCCAACTGATCTATGTTATTTTGTTATAGTAGTCCTGGCAAACTAAGACACTGCTGTGTGAAATGACTGCTCCACCTCACTGTCTGCGAAATGTCTGGAATCTCGTAGGTTTTCATTAAACCCCAGTTTCCTGCCTTCCCCCTTCTGTTGTTAGCAATGATGCCATATGGCACATTTGTTTCATGGGTCCCATCCATATCTATATCCCTTTCCTTAAACAGGTTTAGATGCCCCCAACTCACCCTTCAGACAACTCTATGAACTCTGTGAGTATTAAAAGTATTTTATGTATGTCCGCTTAGTGACATAGCTTGCCAGAAATGATCTTGGACCTGAGCATTCCCTATGAGTCTTTAAGAATGGAATCTTGCTTGGCTTACCTGCTTCCTTTGTTTTTGTTTCATGTTATATATATCTATATCTATATAGATGTATATCTATATATATCCACCCCACGTAATATAGAGCAAGATAAGGTGAATTATAAATATATGAGAAAGCGAAAGGAAAAATAAAAGTAGAGGCAGTACAAGATGGCACACCATTGGGTTCTGTAATTTTCTGCCTATAGTCTCAGTACTCTAAGCCATTGTGAGAAATAAAAGGGACTCCTATATACATGTGCCTTTCTCATTTACATTCACAGCATGATAAACAATGGGTCATTTTTCCTTTTACTGGGGCTAAGGAGAATATCAGTGTTATCTCAGGGCAGCTAGTTGAATTGGATGCCAAGATAGCTTGGCAACTTTGCTACTTATTTGTTAATAAAAATTGTCACTGTAGCAGAGGGAAAGAAATAGGGAGGCACCATTTTCTAAACAATTAAAAACTAAAGCAATTGAAGGTTTAGTTTAAAAGATAATACACAGAGGCATAATCAAAATCAAAATTTAAAGTTCATAGTGATTGTTGCCAAACCTAGATTGTTTCTTTGGAAGGCAGTTCCTTTGAGGTTATGTGACTTGCCCAGAATCATCCAGCTAATATAGAGTAGTACCATGGAATTTGGGATCAAACAATTTGGAGAAAACATCCATTTCTACCAGTATTGCCATATAAGACAGGTCTTGTGATCTCTAGCTCAGTACTTCTACCATTATGAAAAGTGTCATTTTTCAGTGGCTTAAAATGTTTAGGTATCATTTTGCTTGCTGGCAAAACTAGAAAATAAAGATCCAGACAAAAGCACCTTGAAGGCAGGGACTGGCTCGGTCTTATTCATTATGCCCCTAGCTAATTATAGATGCTCAATAATTATCTCTTGGATAAGAGAAAGGATATTGTTAGGTGGTATGCATTTTCTTAAATTGAAAATTGTTCCTGTTCTGAACTAAATTGCAGTGTGGAAAGAAACACATTGTCTTTTGACAAGTCTAGGGCCGTGCTTTACTGCAGAGAATTTAGCATTTTTCTAAGTTTTCTTAATGAACAGATTAGTAATGAAAGATGTGGTTAGACTGTGCTTATATAGCACCATCTCTTAGAGAATGTCGAAAGTGTTTTATAAATACATTCTTTCTCACACGTGGATTTCTGGACTTTGATATCTTGTAATTAGAATTTATTATGGCCACCTATTACCTGATTCACTTATGAGACACTCCTGTAATTTTGGGGTGTCTTGCATTTCTTTAAATCTTGAAAGTGGTAACTAAATTCCTTGAGTAAATATGAAGATGGAATATATTTGCTTTTTTAAGTTTCATCCTGGGCTGAGAATTGGGGATTGCTGTTCTCATTAGTTCTGGTTCTGCCATCCTAGTCTCTTCTTCCCCCTAGCCTTGGTTTTTTCATTTGCCAAAGGATGAGGTTGAACCGGGTAATCTCTAAGACACCTGATGTTACCATTCTCTTTGCCCTTTGTGTATAAATTGTCAGCTCTCAGTTGTGGGTCATTCAGTTCCTTGATTGCTTGACTGGAAGGTCTTCTCCCCTGCCTTCCCCCGACCCCCATCACTTGGAACTTCATTGCCAGAACATCTAGCCAGCATACAGGGTTGGCTTCAAACTTATGAAAATCTATCAGTTTAGCATTGTTTGAGCAAAATGGTACAGAAGTCATGGCTTCTAGGTTTTAGAGTTTTCCTACTGCATTCTTCTTTTAATTAAGCTAGTCATTGGCATTTGTTATAAGGTATTTTTGCTTCCTCTAGCCAACAATACTTCATTCCCGTGTGCTAGTCCACTTAGGCTAAATCTGGGTTTTCCTGTCCTTTTCCAGGTACACAGTTTCTCCTAGCATGACTGCCATCTGATCAGCCACCATAAGAATTTGACTCCTGTGTCTAACTCCGTAGTGCTGGGGCTGAGGTCACCGCCCACAACTACAGAACTGTCATGGCCGCTGCCTCGACTTCCACCCCTATAATTTCACAGCCACAGGTAAGCGTTCAAAGTAGCATAGGTTTGGGCTAATGAGAGGTTTGTTGACTATTTGCGTTGTGTTTTAGAAGATGTGTTTGACTCTAGGGATTGTGAGAATCCCCCTCCTTGTCATCTGGTATGTATTGGATGATAGTGCTTTTGTGAAGGAGGTGCCAGTTAGCTCAGGAAACAGCTGGAACAATAAACAAGTGGTTTGAGTGAACTGGCCTCTGTTTCTGGAGGTCTTGGTCTTCAGTGCTTAGGATGCTTGACTGTTACAATGAACATTGAACTCTAGGTCCTGTTGCTCTTTGGGGTTTAATGAAAAATCTCAGAACAGATCTAATCTTATAAGTTTTTTGAACGTTGTGTCTCCTCCTCTTGCTCCTTCTTCTTATTTTTCCTTGACCTGTTCTGGGAACTTTGGAAAAAATGCAATCCTAGAAATGCCTGAATAGCTATCAGAGGAGTTGCTTTTTCTGTCCAGGGAAGTATCAGTAAACAGCAGGAACATTATCTTTATTCAGGTTTTTTTTACAATCTAACCTATCGAGTATTAACTGGCCTCTTTCAGTTTCAGCAGGCAGTATGGTACAATGGGGAAACAGACTTTGGAGTCCTTCCGTGTGAATTCATATCCCTGCTTCTCCGATTGCCAGATACGGGGCCTTAGTCATGCTGAACTCAGCCTAAGTTTCCTCTCAAATGATGTCGCATGGATTAAATGATGGGTTATATGTAAAGCACATAGTAAGTGCTCACAATTGTAGTTTAAAATTTGTCCTTCTTCCATCTTCTCCCCTTCCTTCTAGAATGTGAGCCCCATCTCATCCATGATAATCATTTTTAGGCAAGATTAAGGAAAAAAATATACTTTCAAGAAAGAACCATATTGATAGAAATTTTAGTAATAATGATGCAAAATGTGGTTGTACACATTTTTTTTTCTATATCATTTTGAAGGCTACTAAATTTTGCATATATTTCAAGTAGGATTGTATGTGTGAGAGTGAGAGAGGGAGGTAAGGAGAGGGATAAAGGAGAAAGAAAGGGGCATTTTTACTTCATTTACTCTAAATTCTTTTTCCTCTAAAAGACCTTGGAATTTTATCCTGTGAACAAAGTCTTTGCTGTTCTTTAACATTTTAAAGCTTTTAGTATTCTAGGATTTTTGTATTAGTGCTATCATGTGCATTTCTCTTTCTAGTAAATGGATCATTGCCTTTTCAACACTCATTTACTTTGGGTGTTTGATTTCCCTTTCCCTCAATCGTTTGTTTGTTTGTTTGTTTTTTGGTTCCTGAGAGACTTGGTGAATGCATAAAGAGATTTAGTGCCTTGTACCTGAGGTCACTATTTCAAAGTCCACTGCAGCTGTTCCCATGTAATGACTATTCTTAACCTTTTGTGAAGTGCGTTAGGCCCTAGTACAGGTTTCCTGGACCAAGCATTTCAGCATCCCAGACTTGCTGCTGTCATTTGTCAGCATTTACAACAGCACGTCTTATCTACACATTTTCCCTCTTACGTAAGCTACTGTCAGCTGGTGAGTAATGTAACTATTTAAAAATGACTCATTGAATTAAAATGTTTAGCACCACTCAAGGTAGAAAAGAGGTCATATTTAATATAAACACATGGGGAAATGGATACTCTTCTACATGCTTTGTGGGAAGGTAAATTGGTACAGTTTCTCTGCAGGGTAACTTGACAATATCTATTAAAATTATATACTTTTGCGCATACACTCTTCCTGTCCTGGTATCTACATGAGGAAAACACTCTCTCATGTACCCAAGGAGGTATGCATGCACTTGTTGAAGCATTGGTTGAAGACCAAGAAGTAGAAACGTTTTAGACACGTTAAGATTGAAATGCCTGTTAGGCATCCACATGAGTGTGTCAAGGAGAACTGGATGCGTCCAGTAAAGTTGGATGTAGGAAGTCTGGAGTTCAGGGGAGAGGTCCAGGCTGAAGATGTTTGTGGGTGGTCAAGCTGTGAGACTGGATGAGCACACCAAGGCAGTGAGTGAAGGTGGAGAAGACAAGGGGACAAGGACTGATCCCTTGGCACTAAGAGCTCAGAGGTATGAGGTGGAACCAGACAAGACTGAGGAAGAGTTGACCAGAAGGAGGGAAGAAGACCAAGAATGTGGTATCCTAGAAGCCAGAAGAAACATGTTTCAAGAAGGGGCCAGCATCTGTGTCCAATGCGGTGGGCAAGTCAGTTAAGATGAGGGCTGAAGTTTGGTCATTCAACTTAGTAAGCTCCCCTTCTTGTTTTCTACAAACGTCATAAATGCAGCATCTAATCTGTGTGGTTCTTTTTCTCTGTTGACTTTCCCATTGTTATTTAAATGAATTTATTAGTTATGAAACAAAGTTTCCCAGTCATGACATTTTATGCTTTTTATATTGTGCTGTTGAATTTTTTTTTTAAAGATTTATTTTATTATTTCCCCCCTCCCTACCCCCTGCCCCAGTCATCTGTTCTTGTGTCCATTTGCTGCGTGTTCTTTTGTCCGATTCTGTTGTTGTCAAAGGCACAGGAATCTGTGTTTCTTTTTGTTGAGTCATCTTGTGTCAGCTCTCTGTGTGTGTGGCACCATTCCTGGGCAGGCTGCACTTTCTTTCGCGCTGGGCGGCTCTCCTCACCGGGCGCACTCCTTGCGCGTAGGGCTCCTCTACACAGGGACACCCCTGCGTGGCAGGGCACTCCTTGCACGCATCAGCGCTGCGCATGGGCCAGCTGCACACGGGTCAGGGAGGACCGGGGTTTGAACCGCGGACCTCCCATGTGGTAGACGGACGCCTTAACCACTGGGCCAAGTCCGCTTCCCTGTGCTGTTGAATTTGATAGCGTTTATTTCTGTTTATAAGGGAGAGTATCTTGCTTATTGGTTTTGATATCAGTTATTCTAGGATCATAAAAATTGGACAGCTCCCACATTTCATTTTGCTCTGTAACACTATAGAATGGAAATTGTTCTTGAAAGTTGGAAAGAACTAAGATCTTTATAGGATACTGTCTTGAGAAATGATTATTTGCTATTTTAAATGTTTTCTACTTGGTAATTGACATGTTCAGATTTTTTTTAACTTTTTATTAGATCAGTTTTGGCAGTTGCTAATTGCTAGAAAATCATACATTTTGTCAGTATTTCCTCCCTCCCCCTATTTCTTTCTCTCTCTTGCTTTTTCTTTCTTTTTTGGAGGTACTGGGGTTGAAACTGGGACCTCAACTTGCGAAGCAGGCTAGCTCCCATGTCAGTATGTTCAAATGTATCCATATAAATTTGGATTGATATTTTCCTATTATTGTAAACCCTCTGTTTCTATAGATAAGTCTTTGATTTTCTCCTTTATTTTATCTTTTTTTTTTTTTTTACATTGGTTAAGTAGATTTTCCATTTCACTGGATTTTTTCAAGGAATAAACTGTTATATGCATTTTCATAATTTACAGCTTATTTCTTTTTAAGCATTATTTCCTTCTCTTTACTTTCCTTATATTTTGTTTGTTTTAACTTTTAAAATTAAGTAATTTATTTAGTCTCACTTTCTTCCTTAAAAATTAAATTAAAAATTAAATTAAAAAATTAATTGTATTCCCTTCTGATTATAGCTGTAGCTACATTCTTTAAATTTTAACAGGTTATGCTATCAGTGTTTTTTCTAAATATTCTGGAAATCCTTGACTTCTCCTTTGATCTAAGAAATGTTTTGGTAGAATACCTTAATACTTTTTAAGCAGATAATTTTGTTTATGTTTACAGTTTTGAGTAATATTTTTTGTGGCAGTGTGAGTTACATTTTATTGTGGTGAGATTGTAGATAGTCTTATACCAATTTTAGTTTTTGGAGTTTATTAATATTTTTAATAAAGTATAATATTTGTTCAACTTTTATGCCTGTTTCACACTCCTGTAAAGCTGATATGTTTTTGAAAATAATCAATTGTTATTCGGATCCTTGTTATTTATTTTTTATGTACATTAAAAAATAATGGGGACAACTCCAAGTTTCATTAAAAAAAATAATAAAAAATTTAAAAATTTTTTAAAAAGGGGAAGTGATGTAGCTTAAGTGGTTAAACACCTCTTTCCTATGTTTACGATCCCAGGTTTGATTCCTGGTGCTGCCTAAAAACAAACACACACAACAAAAAAACAAATGAAAAAACCAACTCAGGGGAGCTGATGTAGCTCAGATGAGTACCTGTTTTCCACATATGGGGTCCTGGGTTCAATTCCCAGCCCTGGTACCTCAAAAAAAAAAAAAAGGTTTCTCCTTCCATTATATTTGTCACAATTTATAACAGCATATACCATATGTATATTTTAATACTATGCTATTTAGTATGGAGATAGCAAATTTCTTTGTTGTGGCTTATATCCTTCCTTATTGAAAGAAACACCTTTTGTCTCATTCAATACTTTTGCCTTGAAATTTACTTTGAATGATAATCAAATTTTATTTTCATTTCCTTGTTTTTTGTTTGGTATTACTTTCATATCTTTTCACTACTTTTTGCTTAGGTCTTTCTGGGCCCCATGTTTTTAGGTGGGTCTTTTATAGAGCGTACAAGGTAGTAGTCTATTTATTGAAAAAAAAAAACCATAGTGTCTTCATAATATGTGAATTTATCCCATTTGTCATAAATACTTGATACTGTCTTTTAATACATAGTATTCTGTGAAAGAAAAATCCTTACTACTTTTTCTAAAGTTTTTTCTCCATTTTAAAGTCTATATTTTCTTTTTAAAAATGCTTTTCTTTTGCTAGAAATTTACAAGACCTTCACTAGGTTACCTTTGTTTTTATAAAATATGCTTGATCTTATTTCTTTACTTTTAAATTAAAAAATAAAATTACATCTGATTTTTCATTCTCCTCCCCCCCCCCATTATTTATTTTGGAATAATTAGGATTTTGTTTTCTTGAGTAATTAGGAATTTTGAACTCAGTTCACTGTTATTAAAATGTTTTCTGTTTTCATAAATTATTGCAGAATTAAAAGCCAATTAATTTATAGTACTTTATATATTTTTTGTTAATTTTTCTAGTGTTTTCCTTTTGTTTTAAATTGATTTATTTTTTATTATCTTTTTTTTAAAAGCTACATAGATCACACAAAATATTACATTAAAAAGTATAAGAGGTTCCCATATACCCCCACTTCCCCGCCCCCCCCCCCCACTTCTCCCACATCAACAACCTCTTTCATTAATGTGGCACATTCACTGCATTTGATGAATACATTTTGGAACACTGATACATAGCATGGATTATAGTTTACATTGTAGTTTATACTCTCTCCCAGTGCATTCAGGGGGTTGTGGCAGGATATGTAATGTCCTGCATCTCTCCCTGCAGTATCATTCAGGACACCTCCAAGTCCTGAAAATGCCCCTGTATCATACCTCTTCTTCCCTCTCCCTGCCTTCAGCAACTCCTGTGGCCACTGTCTCCACATCAATGATATACTTTTTTCCATTGCTAGAGTCACAATAATTCTATAGTAGAATACAAGTAAGTCCACTCTAATCCATATTTTATTCCTCTATCCTGAGGACCTTGGGATGGCGATGTCCACTCTACCTCTAAATCGAGTGGGAACTCAGCACTCCCTTAGTTGTTGTGTGAAACTCTACCCACTATGTCAATACTCAACAAACATCCAAACATATCTACATACCTTATATGCATGCCCTAGAGCTCCCCCTCCCACCCCATCAATGACACCCCACATCATGCTCCTCCCCTGCCATAATTGAACCCCTCTGTGATCCAGAACTTCTTCAAAAAGGAAGCCTAATGTATTGCCAAATTCAATTAATAGGAAAATGAAATAGTAATGATAGGTTTAAAGATTAGAAATAGAATACATAATAATTTAGAAAAACTAAAATAAAGTAAAAAATAAACTACAGTATTAAAAAAATGAAAAATATCATAAATATTTTTTTTGACATTTTGCCTTTCATCACTATAATACATGTTGCCCTGTATATACAGTGGCAAGGCAATCTTTTCCATTTCTTCCTTGGAGTCTACATCCTTTGTTAAAGTTTTTTATTATGTCTTCAAAAATGTTTTTGGTTACAATAAAGTCACATATAGAATATAGGGGGCTCCCATATACTCAACATCAAGCCCTTTTTCCCCTTCCCCAAAAATGATCCTTTTACATGTGGATGTTACATTTGCTGCAACTGATACACAGATATTGAAACATAGCTACTAACCGTGGCTCCATTATGGTTTACATTATGGTTTCCATTTTAGGCTATATACTTTTATAAATTGTTGGTGAAATTTAACATGGCCTGTATCCATCATTGCAGGATCATGCAGAATACTTCCATTGCCCCACTTTCTCTATTCTATTAGTCTCTCCCCCTTCGCTTGGGGCCCACAGTGACAACCAAGCTTCCTTGCTAGAAGAACAATTAAATTAAGTTAATTAAAAGCCAATTCATTTATAGTACTTTATGTTTTTAAAAATATGTATCTTATATATTGTTCACTCTGACCTTTTATGTATCAACTTGCTTCCTCATGATGTATTTATTTTGATTCATCTCTTGACTGGCCTTTCTATAACTTTTTAGAGTGCTGTATTCTTTGTTCTTGCATTTCTATTCCTTTGCTCTATTTATTCCTTTATTTATTCCTCAATTACTTTATACAGAATTCTTGATTTGCAGATTTTTTTCCCCCTCAAAGCTGTGAATTTTGCAGTTGAGAAAGTGTCTGATAGCAACCAGATTTCTCTTTCTTTGTATAGAAACCTCTTTTCCTGTGCAAACATAGAATTTCTAAATTTATTTTTCCAATTTCTATATGTCATTAAGATTTGTAGGAGTTCTCTTAATTTTTGCATTGTCCAGTGAACCCCTTTGATCTGGTTTTACAGATCCCTTCAACTGCTGCTTACCTGAGGCTCTCCACTGGGGCCATGACATAGTAGGGGGGAGCTTGCTCTCTCGAGTCACACTGCTTGAGTGCTGACGTGTATAAACGGAGACCTGGGAGAAGCATGGCCCCCCTCAATGCCTCCATTTCATCACCTGCAAAATGGGCATCATCCTAATAAGGCCAACCTCACAGCGTTGTTCTGAGGATGAAATGAAATGATATGTGTGACCTTGGGACAGTGTCTGACCCATATAACCAATAATATATCTTAGTTATTCTTATTTAAGAAGCACTGTGGTAGGCCTGGAGATAGAAGAATAAACAAGAGGAATGCAGTGAGAGGTACACAGATAAGGAAATAAAAAAATGTAATGCTTCGTCATGAATGCTGTGATACAGGATGTCTGGGTGTCCTGGGGGTAAAGAGGAGAAGCCAGACAAGATAGGGAGAATCAGGGAAAGCTTCTTGAAGGAAGATCCCTGGGCTGGCAGCTAAGGAATGAGTAGAAGTTATTCTGATAAGCGAGAGGAAGTAGCATGTGTGAATGTCAGGGGCCTCTAGGTGAGAGAGAGCACCGTCTTTAGCAGATTTTAGTTGAGCATAGTTGCAGTGGGGTGGGGTGGGGGGTTATAAGCTGTACTCTGCTGGAACCAGCTCTGCCAGCTCACAGAGCCGATTGTTAAATTTTTGGGAATTTTGTGAGCTGATTGACTTTGTGCTGGCAGCTCAAAATCATCCATGGTGGGAGTATTATACCACGGAAATTGGCAGATGCTAGATATCACCTCTCTGTCCGCCAGAGCTGGTCGTTACTTAGAGTCCATTTATGGTTGGGGGATGGGGTTTGGGAAAGATTTTGGTGGCCTCGAATACCCCATTAAGGACTTTAACAGTGGTATTGAAGAAGCCTGTGTAGCTGGGTGGTTGACATGCTTTGGAGTCTTCTAGACCTGGATTCAAGCCCTGACCGACGATATTGTTGGGCTAGTTTATTAGCTAATCCCTACTAGGGTAGTTAAGTTCCATTATTCTCATCCGTACTGTTGGGGCTGGTAGTGACTTGGATAGTTCGGGACTTGGCCAGTTGGGAGAAATCAGCTATAAACTGGTATACTAGGTCTCACAGAGAGGCAGAACATGGGGTCACTGGGTTCCCAGGATCCTCTGGTGGATGACGGTGGGCTTTCTGATGATCTGTATGACATCTCTACTCTTTGTATATAATTTCTGCAGCAAAATTCTAGTCCAAGGCTGCTTTGCCCTTGCCCCCAAGCCCCTAGAGATGACTTCTCTCCTATTATCAATTTTCTCCAGATTCAGAGAAGGTAAAAATTATTTAAATATAACATCTCCTTAAGAAAAGCACAATAAACAGTTCTATCAAACAACCTAGCCTCGTCTTGTCTGGCACATAAACTTGCATTCTTTCAGAGTGATTTCAGGGGCCTGTATAAAGATAAACCCGAATTCAAGTGTGAAAGTCCTGAAAATCCTTTTCTAAAGCAAAAACAATTTTTTAAAAAAGCTTTTACTTTTGTTTGTTTCTCCATTCATTTGGTAACAAAGAGCATTTTTCTTACCAAGGCTGCCTAATACTAGATATAAACTAATTCATATGAACACATAGCCTGTGGTTGTTTCAAACAATAATAGGGAAAGAAAGGTTTCATTGTCACTCCTGCTGGACTTGCTGTTTGGTTAGTGAAAGATACGCCTTGTGCTTTGAAGTGGAACAAGTTTGTATTCCCTGCTCTCCTCCTGCCTAGACTGTGGGATGGATTTTTGTTTTCTCATGCTGAGAAAGCACCTAGTTCTTCTGACTTTAGGTGCCTGGGAAGCGAAACTGGACTAGCAGCAAGAAGGCTCAGTGTTTGTTGCTGAATTATAGTATGTTCATCTAGACACTGATTAAAGGGCTTCCTTATTAAAAAGGAGGTCTGAAGGATGCATCCAAAGGCGGGAATGCATTTATCATTAGATTAAGCTAATTGTCCATGCCTGTGGGTACAGGAGGGAGGGGACAACAGAGGGAGGGCACCAAAAAACGTAACTTGCTACCTTTATAGCCATTTTCTGTTTGCAGAACTCTGTTTAGCATGAGTTTAACTGTGGTTTAGCATTATTTTAACTGCAATTTACCATTAGTTTAACTGCAGTTTAGCATTATTTTAACTGTGGTTTAGCATTAGTTTAACTGCGGTTGAGCAGTTGACTGTGGATGGAGTAACCTTTTGGATTAAAAGTTTTATTTTCATTTTTAGTGGAGGGCTCAATAGCTCAATACCTGAATGAGTGGTGTGGCTTCTCTCATATCCATGACTGGTATTAGACACCAGAGTAGGTTTCTCAAAAAGTCAGAAATATTCATCTCTCACACCTGTGATTTCATTAAGGAAGGCATCTTCTCCAACAGTGTTTAACCACGTGTTTCATGCTGACTCTCATCCCCTAAGAATTTTGGTTTTAAGCCAAGGAAACAAAGATATTTTGATCCCTCCAAATGATTCCCTGTAGCTTTCATTAATGGCATGAATTTGCATAGATTTATGTCTTAATAAACAGGCCTGTTCTTCTAATCATTGTCTGTTGGAAGACAACTTTTTTGAGGTATCATTACCTATAGATTCTCTTAACGAAAACTTTATGTATCCAAAATCTAAATTTTATTTATTTTTTAAAAGATTTATTTTATAAAATTTATTTCTCTCCCCTCCCGCCCCACCCCTTGTCTGCTCTCTCTGTCCATTTGCTGTGTGTTCTTCTGTGTCCTCTTGTTTTCTTGTCAGCAGCACCTGGAATCTGTGTCTCTTTTTGTTGCGTCATCTTGCTGCATCAGCTCTCAGTGTGTGCAGCCCCACTCCTGGGCAGGCTACACTTTTTTCACGTGGGGCAGCTCTCCTTTCAGGGCACACTCCTTGCGCGTGGGGCTCCCCTACGAGGGGGGCACCCCTGTATGGCACGGCACTCCATGTGCACATCAGCACTGCGCTGTGATGGGCCAGCTTATCACACAGGTCAGTAGGCCCTGGGTTTGAACCTGCAACCTCCCATGTGGTAAGCGGATGCTCTATCCATTGAGCCAAATCTGCTTCCCAAAATCTATATTTTAGAGGTTTTCATTTCCGATATTAGCGAGTGGATATTTTTGGATTAATGCAACTAATTCCACATTAAATCTGTTGCACTTTTAAGGTTGAAAGTTTGGTCTTTCTAGAACTTGGTGTTATAGAAATGTTTAAACATTCACAAAAATAAAAAAAAACAATGAATCCCAATATATCCGTTACCTAGACTTAATGACTATTAACATTTGCCATGCTTACTCATTTACTCCCACTTTCTTTGTAAGAAGTATTTTAAAGCAACTTCTTGGCATTATGATATCTTTCAAGTCTCATATATAAATTTTCATTTCTGAAAAATGATACATTACATAACCACAGTACCATTTCATATCAAATAAAATTAAGCACAATTCTTTAATATTATTTTATACACACTCCTTATTCAGATTTCCCCAGTTATTTTTTTAAATGTTTGTTGAGTGTTATCTTTTAAAAACATTGCTTAGATCAGTTCACCTTCCTGCATAAAACTATTCATTGATTTCTTAAAGTTTAAAAAGGCAATTCTGTTCTCCCCTTTATTCTCTACGTGAGGAAATATATCAGAATTATAATCAGAATATCTCACTAGAGAACACAAAGATGAGATACACGGAAGGCTCCATTTTAAGGGAATTAATACAATGGTCACAATAGCTAAAACAGGGAAACGGACTTTGGCCCAGTGGTTAGGGCGTCCGTCTACCATATGGGAGGTCCGCGGTTCAAACCCCGGGCCTCCTTGACCCGTGTGGAGCTGGCCATGCGCAGTGCTGATGCGCGCAAGGAGTGCCGTGCCACGCGAGGGTGTTCCCCGCGTGGGGGAGCTCCACGCGCAAGGAGTGCGCCCGTGAGGAAAGCCGCCCAGCGTGAAAAGAAAGAGCAGCCTGCCCAGGAATGGCGCCACCCACACTTCCCGTGCCAATGACGACAACAGAAGCGGACAAAGAAACAAGACGCAGCAAATAGACACCAAGAACAGACAACCAGGGGAGGGGAGGGGGGGAAATTAAATAAATAAATAAATCTTTAAAAAAAAAAAAAAAAACAATAGCTAAAACATGAGGCTCTAAAGTGAGGGACCATGGATATTTTCAAAATGCTTTCTTTTAGACTAAAGTGTGAACAACTAATTGCAGTATGAAGTATATTTCCTGTGCCACGCAATGAAGACATAGCATGGCTTGGCTTAACCCTGCATGACCTTGAGGAAAAGGAATGGAAAGCTTTAGATTCAGGTGGGTGTTTGTTCAAATCTGGGCTATTGCACACCTTCACTGGGGGATCTCACTGTATTGGTATCTTATTGAGCTTTAGATTTTTCAATCTTTAAAACTCAAATAAATACACTGTCCTCAAAATTTCAATGGCATATGTCTCCTAAGTGCTTTGTACAGTATCAGCCCCTTAATAGGTCCCTGACTAATCTTCCCTTTTCCCCATAATTACTCTGAGAGTTCATTACAGGGAGAAAATGGTTACCTCCACATATGGTCTGTGTATATGCTGTGCTTATGTGATATGCCAGAAGATCCATCAAAGGAAAGCTAACTTAGATAAACACTCTACGGAAAACTCCAATGTATTGCCAGGAATAAATGCATGTAGAGATAAACACTGAGATTTCTGACTTACTCTATCTTGAACCGTGTTTCTCTTAGAAGTTAAATTTGTTCTCGTATTTCAATTTAAATTCATCTATTCCCACTTTTGTGTTTATAAAACTCAGATAAAGTTTGAGAACATATCTTCTTTAGAAATCTGAGGGCACCTTTTGAGTTTTCTACTTATAAGACAAAATTTACAGGGGCACCTCATGTAAACCATAAATGAGATCTGTTCACATTCATTTCTTTTTCCCTTGAATGCATCCTTTCTAATTGGTTTATGTCTCTCTGATAAATCATGCTGCTCCTTTGTCTTTCACAGGGGATGTGGCTTCCTCCCTCTTCCTGTTGTGGTGCCATTTGCCTGTTCTCCTTTTCACACTCCTAGGTATTTTAGCGATTTCTCTTTGAACTTTTTTTTTTGCAAATTTTCTGTGAATAAACACTGAAATGGAACAGAGTCCTGCTGTTTTTACTAGCTAAGGAGATCATAACTTAAGAGTCCAAAGGATTTCTGTTTTATGAGACCCGTACCTTGATGTCATTTAAAAATCAACCTTCATTTGCTATGTGATGACACTGCCATTTGATAAGCGTATGGAATCCCTTCTGTCAACTTAACGCCTTTTCTTAAATGAGTCCTACACAGTCTCAGACTGAAGAGAAGTCTCTTTAGCCTCAGACAAAAAATTTTTGAGAGGGTCACGTAGCAGATTAGTTTTTGAAAAGCTGTGTTGGCAATGAAGGAACTTTCAAAGATTCAGACAACCCCAAACAGCAAGAACTGAGTGCTGCTGGAAGAGGCAGGGTATGGTCCTGGAGAACCAGACAGCTGCCTACTTTTAATGTGCAGCAGGTGATTTGAAAATATTTGTGCTTAGTCGAACCCCTACCAGCCAGCGTGGTGAGGCTTTTAGAGTTCAGGGTGGGAAGGAAGAACCATTCATCTGGGTCCAGGTTTGGGTCTCAACTCTAAAGGCTTTGCACACCAGGTGAAGTAACTTGGCAAAAACAGCAGAGGGCACAGGAAGAAGCCCAGCTCCATGGCCCATAGGACAGGCCATAAATCAGGGCTTACCCATGCCATGCTGGAGCATGTGCACATGGCTGATGGGAACTGAGGACTTCAACTATGGTGACTCTACGTGAGATGGATCAAGATGGAGAGGGACTCAGTTGCTGACCGACCCATTGTTTCATCCATGATTCGTGCAACACTGAGTCTGCAGCTAGAAATTCAACTCTATGGCAGTGGAGAAAGAAAAGGAAGAAGAAACAAGGCAGCAACTGATACTCATTGATCACACCATGATATTTAACTCTTTCAAATGCTGTGTTAGGAATGTACATTTACTCAGAATTTTTAGAACTTGTTGCATGAATTTTTTTCTTAAATTTATTAAAAATCAAATGCTCTCAATATTTAAAATGTCAAATGTGCCTTTTTTATTTTTGGTTGCACATTTTATTGCTTCCTGTAAGCTAGATGTAGAAAAAAAAGTTTACAGAGACATGCTCTTTTGTAGTAATAAAAGAGCTCAATAAGGACAGGGGTATTAGAGGATAGTAAAAACTAAAAAAAATTGGTTTACAATTATATTTTTTGAAATTGAATTCTGTGATGGTTAAGATCATGTGTCCATTTGGCTAGGTTATGATGTCTAGTTGTTTGGTCAAGCAAGCATTTTTTACTAATTGTTACTATGAGTATATTTCATGGATTTAAATCATCAGTAAATTGTTTGCATCTTGGCTGATTGCATTTATAATCAACTAAGGAGATTGCCTTCAACATTGAGGGAAGTCTCATTCAATCAATTGAAGGCCTTGAAAGGAAAACTGATAATTTCAGCAGTTAGAAGGAAGAATTTCCATCTCTACTTCAGCCAGTCATCTTTTCCTGGGCAATTTATTGAATACTTTCAAGAGGTCCCAGCTTGCAGCCTGCCCTATGGAATTTGGACTTGCCCGTCCCCACAGTCGCCTGAGCCAATTCCTATAATAAATCTTCTGTCGGTTCTGTTTACCTGGTGAACCATGACTAATACAAATTGGAACAAGAAGATAAAGAAACATATTCTGTTATTAGTCTGTAAACAAAATGGGCTAATGAAAAAAAAATTTTCTTTTTCTTCATAGGATGAATTATTCTTTTATTTTCATTTTAAAAAATTAATTTTATTGGTACATATTAATAAAGCATAAACCCATCCAAAGTATATAATTAATGGTATTAGATATAATCACATATGTGTGCATCATCACTTCAATCATTCTTAGAGCACTTTGATTATTTCAATAATAATAAACAAAAAAACCTCATTACCTCTCAATCTCTCTGCTTCCCCCACTATACATAACTGCTATTCTTTTTCCTTCTCTTTAGTATATTTGTATTTATACTTTGTAAAAACAGTCTCTTATATGCAATGTCATCCATATTTGTGTTTTGCTGTCATATACAGCATGTTACAGTTTTTAGCTTTCCTTCTAGTAATATATATGACCTTAGAAGTTCCCTTTCAACCACTGCCATATCCATATACAGCACTGCTAGTTACAAATGCCATGATATGCTTTCACCATTTCTGTTCATTTCTAAAGATTTATAAACAACATTTTCCCCAATTCTGCCCAGAATAACCCTCAGCTCTCCGTTCTCTAATCTCATTCTATTTTCTGGTGACCCATATTCTAATTATTAACTTCACGAGCTTACACAATATACTTAATTCATAATAGTGCAATTCTATAGTATTTGTCCTTTTGTGTCTGGCTTGCTTCATTGAACACAGTGTCTTCTAGGTTCATCCATGTTGTCATATGCTTCACAACTTCATTTCTTCTTACTGCTGCATAATATCCCATCATGTGTATACACCACAATTTTTTTATCCATTCATCCGTTGATGAACATCTGCGTTGTTTCCAACTTTTCGCAAAAGTGAATAATGCCGCTTTGAACATCAGTGTGCAGATGTCTGTTCATGTCTCTGCTTTCAGTTCTTCTGGATAAACACCTAGTAATGATATTGCCAGGTCACATGGCAGGTCTGTTGTCAATTTCCTTAGGAACTGCCAAATGGTACAGTGGCTGTATCATTCTGTATTCCCATCAAAAGTGAATAAGCATTCCTATCTCTCCACATCCTCTCTAATATTTACAGTTTTCCAACTTTTAAATAGCATCCAGTCTAATAGGTATGAAATAATATCGCATTGTAGTTTTGATTTGCATTTCCCTAATGGCTAGTGATGCTGAACATTTTTTCATGAATTTCTTCACCATTTGTATTTCTTCTTTGAACAATTGTCTTTTCAAATCTTTTGCCCATTTTTTAATTGGGTTGTTTGTTTTTTATTGTTGAGTTGTATGATGTCTTTTTATATCGTGGATATTAAACCTTTATTGGATATGCGATTCCCAAATATTTTCTCCCAATGAGTTGGCTGCCTTTTGGCCCTTTTGACAAAGTCCTTTTTTTTTTTTTTTTAAAGATTTACTTACCTATTTCTTTCTCCCCCTCCTCCCGTTGTCTGCTCTCTGTGTTCATTTGCTGTGTTCTTCTGTGACCACTTCTATCCTTATCAGTGGCACCGGGAATCTGTGTCTCTTTTTGTTGCGTTATCTTGTTGTGTCAGCTCTCCGTGTGCATGGCGCCATTCCTGGGCAGGCTGTGCAGTCCTCTGCGCTGGATGGCTCTAGTTATGGGGCGCATTCCTTGCACGTGGGGCTCCCCTATGCGGGGGACACCCCTGTATGGCACGGCACTCCTTGTGCGCATCAGCACTGCATGTGGGCAAGCTCCACACGGGTCAAGGAGGCCCGGGGTTTGAACCACGAACCTCCCATGTGGTAGGCGGACGCCCTATCCATTGGGCCAAGTCTGCTTCCCTTGACAAAGTCCTTTGAATTGTAAAAATGTTTAATTTTGAGGAGGTTCCATTTATCTATTTTTCCTTTTGTTGCTCATGCTTTAGGTATAAACTTTAAGAAACTACCACCTACTAGAAGATCTTGATGATGCTGTCTTACATTTTCTTCTAAGAGTTTTATGGTTGTTGCTTTTATATTTAGGTCCTTGATCCATTTTGAGTTAATTTTTGTATAAGATGTGAGATAGGGGTCTTCTTTCATTCTTTTGGATATAAATATCCAGTTCTCCCAGCACTATTTGTTGAATAGGCTGTTCTGGCCCAGCTAGGAGGGCTCTACTGCCTTGTGAAAAATCACTTGACTGTAGATGTGAGGGTCTATATCTGAGTTCTTGATTTGCTTCCATTGGTCGTTGTGTCTGTTTTTATGCCACTACCATGCTGTTTTTACCACTGTAGCCAATAATTCCCTCTTAACATTGCCTTTGTAGTGTCCCATAGGTTTTTATATGTTTTGTTCTCATTTTCATTCATCTCAAGATACTTGCTGAATTCCCTGGCAATTTCTTCTTTGACCCACTGATTAAGAGTGTGTTATTTAATCTCCATTAATTTATGAATTTTTCCTTTTTCTGTCCATTATTGATTTCCAGCTTTACTCCATTATGATCAGAGAAAGTGTTTTGATAATTTCAGTCTTTTTAAATTTATTGAGACTTGTCTTGTGACCCAATATATGGTCTTTCTTGGAGAAGGAGCCATGAACACTTGAAAAGAATGTATATCCTTCTGTTTTGGGGTGTAATGCTCTAAAGATGTCTGTTAGGTCTATTTCATTTATAATATTTAAGTTCTCTGTTTCTTTATCATCTGTCCAGATGTTCTTTTCAATACTGAGAGTGGTGTATGGAAGTCTCCAATTATTATTGTAGAGATACCTCTTTCTCCCTTCAGTTTTACTAGTGTGTACCTCATATACCTTGGGACACTAAGGTTAGGTGCGTATTTGGTATAGTTATTTCTTTTTGCTGAGTTGTCCCTTTTATTACTATATATGATGACCTTTCTTCATCTCTTATAACAATTTTGCATTTGAAATCTATTTTGTCTGATATTAGTATCACTATTCCAGCTCTTTTTGGGTCACTATTTGTGTGGAATACCTCTTTCCATCCTTTCAATTTTAACCTGGTTGTGCTCTTTTGTCTGAGATGGGTCTGTTATAGACAACATATTGATGGCTCATATTTTTTTAATCCTTTCTATTAGTCTATGTCTTTTGATTAGGGTGTTCAATCCATTAATATTCAATATTATTATTGTAAAGGCATTACTTCATCCATTTTGTCCTTTGGCTCTCTGTTGTCATATCATTTTATTGTCTCTCTTCTTACCCTTTAGATTACCCTTCCTAACAATCTTCCTTTCTAAACTCTTCTCCAAATCTCTCACCCTTGTTTTTTCCTTTTAGGCTGTAGCACTCCCCTTTTAGCATCTCTTGTAATCTTTTGGTAATATATTCTATCAATTTTTGTTTGTGAAGACTTTGAATTTACCCTCATTTTTAAAAAATACATTTTTTATTATTTTAAAAGATAGATTGCACAAAATATTTGACACAGAATATAAGGGATTCCCATATGCCCTCCTCACCACACCTCCCACCTTTCCCCACATATACAACTTCTTTCATTAGTGTGGTACATTCATTGCAATTGATGAACACATTTGGAGCATTGCCACTAAGCATGGATTATAGTTTACATTTTAATTTACAGTCCCACTCAATTCGGCAGGATATGTAATGGCCTATATCTGTTATTGCAATGTTATTCAGGACAATTCCAAGTCCTGAAAAGCCCTCATATTACACCTTTTTTCCCCTCTCCCTGACTTCAGTACTTCCAGTGACCAGTCTCCACATCAATGATATAATTTCTCCCATTGCTAAAATCATGATAAGTCTATAGTAGAATATCAGTAAGTCCACTCTAGTCCATATTTTATTCCCCAGTCCTGAGGATTCTGTGATGGTAATGCCGATTCCACCTCTAATTGAGAGAGGCCTCATTCCCATAAGGCTGATGGATGTGACTCTCTTGCTTGCAGTTGTAGACTCTCTTGGTTCCTTGGTATGGTGGTTGTCCATCCTCACTTCCTTGTTAGGTGTCTCGGGAGAGTCCAGTGAATAGTTCCAATGAACTGTTGCAACTCCGCTGAGATTCAGGGCCCAGCTGGCACATAGACAGCCTAAAGACTCATGTCTCTTGGACATACACCTACCAACTACAGCCCCAACTGTAGGCTCAAATAGAAGGGACAGAAGGGGTTTATGTAGAGAAGTCACATCTGAGTCCAACTCTGTCACACACAGGAGCACAAACTCCAAAGTAGGGCCCACTTGTGAGGCACCAAACTCCAGAGCTACCTGCAGTGATCCTAAGACCTGGGTGTCTCCAGAGCCCCCAGGAGCCTCACTATTTGTGGTAGTATATACTTTGGCAGTCTATGAGGTCCTGCTGAGACACGCATAAGCATTACCTCTGGGATAACCTCCCAACTCACTTTGAAGTCTCTTAGCCATATAAACTCATTTGTCTTTACCTTTTCCCCCTTTTATTCAAGGTCTTTTTCTAGTTGCATTGATCATTTCACCCTCATTTTTAAGTTTTAAAATTTCATTCCCTTTTTAAAAAAGATACATAGATCACAAAAAAATGTTACATTAAAAAATATAAGAGGTTCCCATATACCCCACACCCACCCCACCCCACTCCTCCTGTTCACCCTCATTTTTGAAGGACAGTTTTGCCAGATACAGAATTCTTGACTGGCAATTTTTCTCTTTTAATTCCTTAAATACATCATACCACTTTCTTCCCTCTTCCATAATTTCTGATGAGAGGTCAGTACTTAATCTTATGTCAGATAAGATTCCCTTGTATGTGATACTTTGCTTTAGTTTTCTGCTTTCCAAATCCTCTTTTTATTTCTGATATTTGACATTCTGATTAGCAGGTGTCTTGGGGTAGGTCTTTTTGGATTTTTTCTCTTTGGGGTGTGTTGTCCTTCTTATATATTGATATTTATGTCTTTCATAAGGGTTGGGAAGTTTTTAGTCATTATTTCCTCAAATATTCTTTCTGCCTCTTTTCCATTCTCTTCTTCTGGGATACCAGTCATGCAAATGTTTCTGTGTTTTGCATTGTCATTCGATTCCCTCTGACTCTGTTCCAGTTTTTCCATTCTCTTCTCTTTCTGTTCTCCTGTCTTTTCCAGTTCGAATGTTCTGTCTTCAAAATCACTAATTCTGTCTTCAAACATTTCCAATCTGATCTTACGTGTGTCTAATATATTTTTGATCTCATACATCATGTCCTTCATTCCCATAAGGTCTGTTACTTTTCTTTGCAGGCCTTCAAAAATTGTTCTATATGCTTTCCCAGTGTTGTCTTAATATCCTTTATTTCTTTAGTCATATTTTCTTTAAATTCCTTGAAGTGATTTAGGAGAGTTGTATGATTATAACAGATTAATTGTATCTCTTCAGAATATTTGGTTTGTTCTTTTGGCTAGGCCATCTCTTCCTATTTCCTAGTATGGTTTGAAATTTTTTGGTGATATCGAGGCATCAGAATATATTGGTGAATTTACTCCGATGGCTAATTTCTCTGTCTTGCCCATTGTTTTTTTTTGTTTTGTTTCATTTTTTCTTTTTTAGCAGCTCTTCTTTGATATTTGATTCCACTTATTCTCAGTCTTTAAAATTGCTCAGCTTATGTTTTCAGAATCAGGCCAGTGACTCACTAGTGGGGCACAGATTTTCTCCCAGGGCTTAAGATATAGATAGAACAGAGAACAGTTTTTGTCCATGCATTTTCTAGACAGGCCAGCAGATGGTATTCATCAGTGTATCTTTTCACAGAGGTGTTCAGTCTAAGCTTTCCTGAGTTTCTGTATTGAATCTCCAGAGTGGATATTCAAAGCAGCCTCTGCTGGTCTAGTTCACTGAAGAAAATCTCCCCAAATTCCCCTCCCTTTTTCCTTGAAACAGCTGACAGGTAGGAATGTGTCTGTTCCCCTCTCAGTCAGCTGCAGTGCCAGGGGTTTTCCCCTTGCATACTATATTGGGGGTGGAGGAGGTGAGTGCTTCCCAGCCACTGCAGGGACTTGATTACTCACATTTGTTGTTTCAGTTTCTTTGATTCTCTGTCCCTCACCCTCCTGGTAGTTGTGTAGCACTGTTCTGGTCTGATGACCCCCAAAGCAGGTCCCTCACACAGCTTTTGGCTCTCTCTCTTGATTTTGTGAGAGCATTGAACTCTGCCTGTTAATGTGATGCCATCTTCCCACAATTCCCAAACATATTGTTTTGATCTGTTAGTTCAGTTAAGGCCAAGTCTTAGAGATGGTGTTTCATTTATGAATGTTCAAACCCTCTGGGTTGCTTTATTTAAAAGTTATAGGAGATCAGATGTCACAAAAACAGCTCAACCAATACCTCATCTTAAAAGGTGATAAGCTAGGTACTTTTTACTTCATTCTACAGCTGAGGAAATTAGTGCCTGGAAGGGAGGTATTAAATAATTTATTTAAAGTTGTTTTAGTATGGACAACCCTCATCCCAAAAGGCAAAGAGTATCTAGAACTGCAAACAAAACAGTTCCTTCCATTTGCCCCATAAAATCTAAGCCTCCTCTCAATTGAAAGCAGAGTAAGCATCACCATCCCCAAATCTTCAAGATTGAGGAATGAACAAACATAAAAGGGTAATGGAACTATGGACTAAAGTAGACTTGTTATGGTGGTGACAGAATAACTTGTAACACCAATATAAAGATAGTAATTACCAGAGGTTATGAGGGCAGGGGTAGGTAAGATTAGGTAGAACATAGGATATTTTTAGGGCATTGGAATTGTTCTACATGACATGGATACTGTCTGTTATACATTTTGTCAAAATCTATAAACTTGCATGGTGTAAAGTGTAAACTATAATGTAAACTATAGACCATGGTTAGTAGCAATGTTTCAGTGTTTGTTCATCAATTGTAGCAAATGTACCACAGTAATGTAAGATGTTATTAGTAGGGGAAGATGTGAGAGGGGGAGGGGTGGGATATATGGGAAATCCCTACATTTTTTATGTAACTTTTCTGCAGTCTAAAAGTTCTTTAAAAATAAAGTATATTTTTTAAAAAAAGAATAAAATCATATTAGGAAATAAAATACTTGGGATTTGAACACAGATTTCACAGATTCCAAAGCCTAAGCTCTCAGCTATGAAACGATATAATGATATCTCATATACTCTTTGCTGTCTCCCAGGAAATAGAAGTTTTAAGCAAAGCAACACCACATATTTTATCACTTTATAATAAAACTATTAATCTTTGGGCCTCGTACAGTCTAGAAATAGTGCTTGCTATCCCTCTATCCCTCTCTTCTGTCCCTTTTCTTGTCTCGTCTCGTCTCCCTTTTCCTTCTCTTCCTCACCCTCCTCCTCCTTCCCCCTTCACTCTCCCTCCTTTGCCCTCTTTCTTCCCCATTCCTCCCTCCTTCCCTCTCTTAATAACAATGATAATAGGATGCTCCATTTTTTGTGACTTGACTGAAATAGTTTTTTTCCAAAATGAAATATTTCAAGCCTATAGAAAAGTGTGGAGAGTATTCCAATACAATAACATATGTATTATCCAGCTTTATAGAATATTAAAATTTTGATGTAATTGTTTCAAATTCTTTAGGGCTTAATTAATAAAACGAATGATTACAGTTGAAGGAGCTTATACTCCTTCCCAATTCTCTAAACCCCACCCTCTTTGCCTAGAGGTAAATTTGATGTTTATCATAGCCTGCATGTGCTTGTGGATATATAAATATGTGGGCAAAATATAAGTAATATATAGTAAGTAAGATTTTAACATTTGTAAGAATGGTCTACTGCCTGCATACTTGCAGTAAATTGTTTTACTCATCAGCGTACATGTGGCACTACTTAGTTCATTTTTACTACTTTATAGTATACCTTTCTGGTTATGGTATAACTTGTCCATTCTCCAGTCAATGAAAATGTTGCTTCTAATATTCTGACAGTAAAACAATCTGCAGTGAAAACTCTTGTACCTATCTTCTTGGGTAGACACGTGAGTTTTGTTAGGGTTGAAATCTCTCTGTCTAGTTATAACCATGCCCAACTTTACTGTTTTTTGCCAAACTGCTTTTCAAAGCAGTTGTACTAAAGTTTACTCCTACCGTTGTTGTATGATAGGCCTTACCAACTATGGATATTTTCAGACTTGTTACTTTTTGCCAACTGGCAGAAATAAATTGGATTCTGTAGTTTGCGTTTGCCTTTCTCTGATTCCCTGTAACTATGAATCATCTTTCATGTGATTATTGGCCATTAAGGCTCCCTCTTTTGTGAATTGCTTCTCCACCTCTTTGCCCATTTTTCTAATGGAATGCATGGCTTTTCCCTTTTTGATTTATAGGAAATCCTCACATTTCATTGGAAACTAACCTTTTCTTATGTATGTTACCAAACTTTCTACTAATCTTACCTATTTTTCCCCACTGATTATATAAAGTATTTTACAATTTTGTTTAGGAAATCCCCCCATTTTTGGATTATAAATATATTCTTTATTTTCTGAATATTTTAGAGATTTCCTCCATACAAGTCTTTATATGTCAACTGAAATTGATTTCTATGTATGGTGTTGTGGCAGTTTGAGATTATTTATGAATTCCAAAAAGAGAAATTATGTTTGTAAACTGGTCCGTTCCTCTGGGCATGAAACCTTTGATTGTATTAGATTCAGCTGAGGTGTCTTTGAATAAATTATATTGAGATTAGAGCTTTGGGTCAACCACGTCATTAGGGTGTACAGGGTTGAGTCTCCACCCCCTTGGTGGGCTAGATAAAAGGCACTCAAGGAGAACATAGAGGCAGAAATGTGAGAAAAGAGGAGGGGAGTCCAGAGACACAGAAGAGGATCCCGGGAAGAGAAATGAGCCATTCGCCTGATAGTTTGCACCTGAAGAGGACAGAACAGCTGAGCCCTATGCAAGCCTACAGCTAGGATGGGAAGACGCTGGGCCCACCGAGCCTTAAGAGGAAGAAGCAGCCTGAACTGTAGTAGCCATCACCTGCCATCTTGCTTAAACACCTGTCAACAGATTTTAGGTGAGAAAATACCTCTAATGGTCCCTGAGTTGGACTCTTTAGGGCCTTGTAACTGTAAGCTTCTACCCCAAATAAATACCCTTTATAAACACCAACAGATTTCTGGCACTTTGCATCAGCACCCTTTTGGCTCACCAATATAGGTGTGATATAGGTATTCAATTTTATTTTACATATGGATGACCAGTTATGCCATTTCTCTGTTGATGAGTAAATCAGGGGTCCAAACAAGTGTGAATGTGTTTCGGGATATCTATTCTGTTCTGTTGGGCTATTTGTGTGTTTCTGTACCAATATCATAAGATTTTAACTACTATCACTTTAAAATAAAACTATCACTTCTATAAGATATCTGGTTTTTTTAATTTTTCAGGTTATCTTAGAGGTTATTATTTTTTTTGTACTTCCATATCAATGTTCACGGAGCTTGTCAGGTCCAATGGAAAACCTTTTTTGGGATTTTCATTTTATTGCATTGAATTTATACATTAATGTTGGGAAAACTAATATCTTTTTTAAATTTTTTTATTTTATTTCATTTTTTATTGACTTTGTAATAATATTACATTAAAAATATATATATGAGGTCCCATTCAACCCCACCCCCCCACCCTCTCCCCCCCCAGCAACACTCGTTCCCATCATCATGACATATCCTTTGCATTTGGTAAGTACATCTTTGGGTACCTCTGCACCTCATGGTCAATGGTCCACATCATGGCCCATACTCTCGAAAACTAATATCTTAACATTTTCCTCTGTGAACATATGTTCTCTCTTAATTCATTTGGATTTTCTTATAAGTCTTTGAACATTTAAACATCCTTAGGTATATTACATATTTTACTATTGTAAATGTATTCTTTCTTGAAATAATACTTCTGAATAGTTTTTTTCTAAGTGTTAGGAGCACACTTGATTCACATTGCTTCATATTTAATCCAGCAAATTTGCTAAACCCTCTTGTTTTACAGTTTGTTTATAGATTATCTTGCATTTTCTATATAGCTAATTCTATCATCTGTGAATAACGACAAATGGTTCTTTTCCAATCCTTTTCTCTTTTTTCCCCTAGTCTTTCTGGCCTGGCTATAATCACCTGTACAAACAATTGGTGAATGAGTTAATTTTGCTTTGTTTCTGATTTTACATGGAATACTTCTATCAAATATGAGATTTGCCATGCAAATTTTATAGCCATGTTTTATCAAGTTAAGGAAGTTCCCTTCTAATCCTAGAACTGGTAAATTATCATGAACAGGTATTGATTTTTACCAAATATTTTTTCCATGTTTATTGAGATGATCATTTTTTTCTCTCCTTGAATTTATTAACATGATGAATTATATAACTAGTTTATTAAATACCAACTCATCTGTGCATTCTGGAATAAGCCATATTTGGTAATGATGCTATAATATTTCAATACATTGCTGGATTTGATTTTTTATTTGCTTGCATTTTATTTAGAAACTTTTATGTTGTAAGATAAGATTGATAATTTATTTTACTCTTACATTCTTTTTTGTTCTTGCAACTTGGTTATGCAGGCTTCATACAAAGATACCAATTAAGCTTTGAGATTAAAAAACCAAAACAGTAGTATCAAGTAAATTTAGGTGAGATTTAAAACAAATGGGGGTCAAAGGCCATACACAGTAACATGTGAGATGAAAGCAGAGAGACTAGAGTAAAAGCATGTCATAGAAAGAGGATGACCTTTATACTTTAAGTCAGTTTCATTTTGAAATATTGAAATAATCATTAAGAATAGAAATAAAAAGTATAACTCTTGAATCAATAGAAGTGGAAAAGGGAAATACAGAAACTCAAACAATTTAATTTTGTTTTTAATCATTTATTATTTGACATTTGGGGGTTCTAATCCTGCTGTGGACTCTTCTGCCAGTTATCATACATGGAACCCTTCCTGTGCTTCATTATTTTGGACAAAGGGTTCATCTTCTCTGAGGTGGAACTGACAATCCTGTGTTTGATGCTTGCTAGTGCTAGGGGAAGTAGTGGAATGAGGATATCAGAAGTACACTGTAAGTTTGAAATCTTTTGGTCATTTGAAATAGCAACCTTGTGTAATTTATAGACCTGAGGTCATGATTCCTCTCTCCCTCTCATCTTCTCTTCCCTTCCCTCCTCCCTCCCTTCCTCCATCCTTCCCTTCTTCCCTTTCCTTCCCTTCTTCCCCTTCCCTTCCCTTCTCTTCTCTTCCTTTCCATCCTCCCTTCCTTTCTTCCTTCCTCTTCTCTCTCTCTTTTTTTCTTTAAACAAACTCTCCCACTTCCCCCTTTCCCCTGCTTCTGGTAAACTGCAATCTTTATTTCTGTGTATTTGCTATTTCTAGTCACTGCTTATAAACAATATCATACAACAATTGTCCTTATGTGGCTTGTTTATTTCCCTGAATGTAATGTTTTCAAAGTTCTTCTCATTGCAGTGTGTCTCATAACTTCATTCTTTCTTATGACTAATATTCCATTGTGTGTGTGTGTACCACATTTTGTTTATCCACTCAGTTGTTGATAGATACTTGGATTATTTCCATCTTTTGGCTGTTGTGAATGGTGCTGCCATGAACACTGGTGTGCAAATATCTGTTTGAGATCCTGTTTTCACATTCTTTGGGAAGTAGAATTGCCAAGTCATATGATAATTCAATATTTAACTTTTGAGGAATGGCCATATTGCTTTCACCATGGTTAAACTATTTTATAGTCATGATTTCTTAAGGGAACCTTTTTTTAAATTTTTTAAAATTCTTTTTTTTATCCCCCCTGCCCCAGATGGTTCTCTTATCTATCTGCTCATTGTTTGCTTGCCTTATCCAGGAGTCACTGGAAACTGAACCCAGGACCACCCATATGGGGAGGCACATGCCCAATGGCCTGAGTCACATTCGCTCCCCATAGGCTGTGGCATCTGCTGGCTTGTGGCATCTGTTCATTGCAGCAGGTGTGGCTTCTAGCTTGTTGTAGCAAGTACGACATCTGTTCGTCTTCTTTTAGGAGGTACCGGGGCCTGAACTCAGGACCTTCCATGTGGTAGGTGGGTGCCCAATTGGTTGAGCCACAGCAGCTTCCCAGAATCTTTTAATTAATATGTTTTCTAACATAGAACTTAGGCTAAGACAGACAAGCTACCTTGCTTTCCCCCAGTGCAGATGGGTAGATTATTTTGATAATTTTTTTCTGGTCTACTCCTTTACTGATACCGAGTTCTTCAAGAGGCCTAGCTTTATGAATAGAGTAATAGGATTTAAAGTCCTGTGCTCAATGATCACTTAAAATTTACCCCAAGGGCAGTTGCAGTGTTTTTAAAATTTTCTAGTTTTTAAAAATTCTAGTGGCAGATCATTCTACTTTTTTGTTTCTATTTTCAGACTCTGATAAGGTAGGATCTATTTTCCTTCTTAGTAGAAACTCGAGGTAAGGCATTAACTCTTTTCTCATCTTTTTTTAGGGGGGCATATGTGGAAGATCTGATGTGTTTGAGATTTAAGGACTAGAATTAAAGAGGTCTTAGAGGTCATCCATGCATTATTTTACAAATAGAAAATTGAGATTCAGAGTAGTTATGGAATTTGTAAATTAGCTGGTAAGCATCAGAATCAGGAAGAGAACCCAGTCAGCCAAGGCCACAAATCTGGTCCTTACCCCCTCCACTGTTGTACTGTAATAGAAGTGGGAAAACAAGTCAGTTTGATTTATATCTTATTTCTGTCCTTTACCCAGCTTGGTGTAGAATCTCTCTTTTAGAATATATCAGGAGAGCACAAATTTACATTCTTATCTAAATGTTTACTAAATCTCATAGGTTTTAGTTACTGGTATGGGGGCTTGACCCAAGGGTTCCTTTTTCACTTGGCTAATGAATATGTAAATTGTCTTTCGGGAGATAAAGAAATGCATGTGATGCAAAAGACTGCAGAGCAGGCACTTAGGTGTGTCATTTGGTGCCTCTCTAAGACCTAACGCAATGCCATGCTGGTAACTGGTGTTCCATAATTGTTTGTGAATGTAGGAATGAATAAATGAAGTTCATGGTGAAGATGAATACCATAAGTGCCTCCGTAGAATTTAGACTTAGAAGATTTGTTATGGCTTCTGTTGAGATAATGAGTTTGGTTGATTTCCAACATCTGGAATATTTGCTTTGTAGAGTAAACAAAGCTTCCTCCCCTACCCTATCACCACACTTTATAGAAATTATAGGTATGAAAGGGCATGGAGGTGGATGTCTCCTTTCAGCATTGAGGACAATTAATTTTTGGAATAATGCTATCTTGACTACATCTTTGTTTCACAGGCAGGGCAAAATTCTCTAAATTCTCTTATTACAGAGAATTTTCCAGAATAATACAGAATTTTTCTAGAATTTTCTTAAAATATAAATTTTTAGAAGTATTTATTTACTTTTGTCTGATTATACTTTTTTTCTAAATTTCTAACCATAAATATGAATTACTTTTCTAAAGAGAACCACTGATAGACTTACCAATATAAATTTCACAAAACTATCATTTTCTACATTGTTTATCTTTCCTCCCTATTTTAAAAAAACTTTTCTTTAGTACTATGAGACATATTCATCCTACTCCACAGTATTAATTATTTACTTTGTTGGTTTTTGAATCAGCATTTTAAAACTTATATTTGAAAATTATTAATGTTATAATTTAAATAGTATGTTTTGGCTCTCACCTGAATAATAAGAGAGAATTAACATACATTTATCATCTTTTATTCCCTATTTAAATTTCTTATTGATACATAAGTAATTTTAGTTTCATTTTAATTTCATTGAAGTATATCATGCATGGGAATGAACATACATAACAATAAGTGTATAGCAAAATTTGTGAATTTACAAAAAAAACATGCATATCATCATACAAGGCTCCCATACATCTCCCTACCACCAACACCTTGCATTATAAAACATTTGTTACCAACTATGAAAGAACATCGTCAAAATATTATTACTAACTACAGCTAATATCTTACATTTGGTGTATTTCCTTCCAATCCACCTAATTATTAATGCCCTATATTAGTATTATATATTTTTTTTTGTTCATGAGAGGACATTCTCGTATTTGTTCTGTGAACCATAGTTGATCGTCCCCCGCTGCATTCCCTGTGTTACACAGTCCATGCTTTGTACAAGCCATTCAAAGCTACTCTCAGTGGCTCTCATTTTCATCACAGGATTGCACTGTCATCACCTCAGTCAATTTTAGAATGTTTTCATTACTCCAAAAGAAAAAATCCCATATCCCCTTATATCCTCATTCTTGTCCCTTAGCATTGAAATAATACCTTCTTGCTGTTACTATGAAATATTACAATATTCCTATCATCCTTAAGTTACATTAGTCATTATTTTCCCATATATCACCATATTCCTAGCAGTTTGTAAAAAAAAGAGTATTCTTGTATTTATACTGTTAACCACAATCTTCATCCACCACTGAAATCACTATGCTATACATTCCCTAGAATATTCTCTAGTTTCCTTTCAGCTGACATTTACATCCACAGACTACTCCTTTCAGCCACAGTAACATTTATAAATCAGCAGGGTTAGTTATACTCATTATAATGTGGTACTCTCAACTCTATTCATTTCTTTACTTTTATAATTAACCATATTAGTAATGCTACATACATTAAGCGTCGGCTCACATCCTCAAATCACATTCTAGGTCCTAGTAACCTATACTCTAGAGTTTACTTAACATATTTTGTTCATATTAGTGAACCTGTACAGTGTTTGTCCTTTCATGCCTGGCTTATTTCACTCAAAATAATATCCTCAGAGTTTATCCTTGTTGTCATAGGCATCCCAATTTCATTTCTTCTTACAGCTGAATAGTATTCCATTGTATGTATACACTACATTGTGTTTATCCATTCATTAGTCAATGGACACTTGGACTGGTTCCACACTTTAGCACTAGTGAATAATGCTGCTATGAACATCGGTGTGCAAATGTTGGTTCGTGTCCTTGCTTTCAGTTTTTCTGAGTATAGTCCTAGTCACTGTATATCATGCAATTATTTTTATAATAGGTTCTTTAGTTTGCTAGAGGGCTGCTGATACAAAGTACCAGAAATGTGTTGGCTTTTATAAAGGGGATTTATTTGGATTAAAGCTTATGGTTCCAAGGCTGTGAAAAGTCCAACTCAAGGCACCATAAGAGGTGCCTTCTCACCAAAGTCAGCTGCCATGTGATGAAACAAGATGGCTGCCAATCTCTGCCAAGGTCTGCCCTTCTGCAGCTATAGGCTAATCTGGCATAGGGCTTGTCTCTTTCCTGGCCTCCTCCATCAGTCTTGGCTGCTCCAGTTTCTTCCCAGGTAGCTGCAAGCTATCAGACATATGGGTCATTTCTCATCAGGCCTCAGCTCTTTGGGCCTCAGGGGGCTTCTCTCCTTGCAGCTCCCTGTGGGTGAAACTAGTGTCCTTTCTCTTACAAATCTCTCAGGATCAAATATGGTGGCTTCCTTTTCCTGTGTCTCCATTTTTATCAGACCCAGCAAAAGGGCAGACACTCAATTGAATCATGCCTCACTGACTAGTCCTATTGAATGGGTCTCTCACACACAGGAATAGATTATTTCTCGAACATAATCTTTGTCTTTTTGGGATTCATGAAATACTTTCAAACTGCCACAAAAGGTATAATTTCTTTCAAGAATTATTTTTGACATTTGCTTTAAGTTTTTTATAGCCACATAAAAAACAATTACTTGGATTCAATTTTATGTGTTTTATCACTTTTGATGCTTGAGTTCAGTTTTTTTTTATTCTATGGTTTTCAAAATTTTTAATTGTTCTCATGACTGGCTTGTCTTTGTATTTCTTTAAGAAGGAAATGTAGACAATGTTCTTTCTGAGACCCCAGATCTCTCAGATTGTTCTTTATTGTCCTCAGATGAGAACATTAATTTAATTGACAGTGGAATTGATAGGTCTCAAACATTTTTTTCTGTATAATGGGGAGTTTGGTTGCCTGTGTCCTATCCTTTGGAATTCTACAGTAGAAGCTTGGGGATATCTTCTTCTGTATCTTCTCCTTCTCCTTCTCCTCTCTTGTCCTTTCTTCTCTTTTCTTTTTTTGGCATTTAGTTTGTTTGCTTTTTATTTTATTTTATTTCTTCCCTATACTCTTAGAAATTTTATTTTTACCTTTGTAATTCCCATATCTCATATTTTAATTGATTGTAAAAGCCTAACTTTGTAAAAGCTTTACTTTTAAACCAGTAATCTGAGGTTTTACTTCTTAGGCAAGAACTTTTCTTCTGTTTCTAGTTGTTACTTCTGTTTTGTCCTAGACTTTTTTGGATTCTTAGTAGATTTTTCTCATATGTGCCTCCTTTCCTTTTTTTCTGTCTTCTTTGATTCTGCTCTCTGAGTATTGGATAAATTTCTTAAGTATGTCTTCTAATTGCCATGCCAGTTTTCTGAAATTTTTATGCTTTATTTCATTGCCTCTACTGCTGTTTTAATTCAGATTTTTAAAAAAATCTCTTTGTTAGGCAGAACAATGGCCTCCCAAAGATGTCCATTACTCAGTCCCTGGTACCTGAGAATATGTTATCTTCTATGGCAAAAGGGACTTTGCAGATGTTGATTATGTTAAGGATTTTGAGATGGGGAGATAATCCTAGATTATCTGGGTGGTCCCTAAATGTGACAAAGGGAGACAGAATAGTCAGTGTCAAAATAATCAGATATGAGAAAGACTTTACTGCTTCTTACTGCCTCCTAAGAAGGAACTGCTCTGAGCCAAGGGATGTAGACAGCCTCTAGAAGCTGGAACTGACAAGTAAATGGGTTTCCCTTAGAGCCTCTGGAGAGGAACACAGCCCTGCCAACACCTTGATTTTAACCCAGTGAGACCTATTTTGAGCTTCTGACCTCCATAAGAAATTTGTGTTGTTTTAAGCCACAGGTTCTGGTAATTTGTTACAGCAGCAATTGGAAACTAACAGAGTCTTCAGGTAGTTTTCCTCATTTTTTTGGGGTCTTCATAATGGCTTGCTGTACTTTTTATGATAGTATCCCAATATGGAAAACACAAATCAGAAATTTCCTATATTTCATATTTTTGTTTTTCTCTCCTCTTTTCTTCATAAATACCCTTTAGAGGGAGGTATTTTCCCTTACTCTTGAGGGTAATCATCTCCTTTGAGAATGTATTTTCTGCCTTGTGTCTGATATTTCTTTCTCTTTACTTATTGTTACAGCTATGACTATCATATTGGCTTATAGTCCAAGAGTTGTTGAATTGGATTCTTCTAGAGCTGATGTGAGTTTCTGCCTAAGTCTATCAGGTCCTCACGAAATAAGAAAGCCTGTTCAGCTGCCCTCTGACTACTATGAAGATTCTGCCAGGTTTTCTTCCACTTATTCTCCAGATCTGCTGCTTTTTGCAGACCTCAGGAAAGGAGTTTTAATTCCTCTTTCAATTCAGTCCCATTGCATTAAATCTAGGTGAAATTCCTTTTATATTTTTATTGGTTGTGTTATATCCTCCCTATTTTTAATTCCTGGTATATTTTCTTACTTTTTAAATATTCAGCTGGCAGCTTTCATGAAATATTGGTTTTCTTATGCAGAATTATCTTGGTATAGAATTTTAAAGCTGAAATAAAACTTTTGTGGCATTTAGTCCAATTTTCTCATTCACAGATGAAAAATCTGAGGTTCAAAAAAAATCATAAATTATACCATTAAATATGCTATGTATTATATAGTATTACAACTCATTTTTTTTGCAGGATAAGAGGTGGCACAGGATTGGGTCCCATGCCATTTGTTGTTTCAATGCATGGAATCTCATTGCAGAAAATCAGTCAGTTTTATTAATCTTAGCATATGTGTGGCTTAAAAGACAAGTTATACTTTTAAATTTGTTATCTTTAACTATACCATTTTTCTGTGTGGGAAGGACTAAGAAGCTTTACATTTTCCTGTTTGGCTTTGCAGATATTGGCATTCAGAAGATGGAATGATGCCAAATAATACATGCTTCATACTAGATTCAAAGATTGCTCTTTATCTAGAGAGAGAAATTGGAGCTAATAGAACAGAGTTTGCATTTTTATTTAAAATATTTGTATATTTTTTTACAGAAAGGAAACTTGTGAAGTATAAACAATTTTTAGTTATTTTTAATTTATTCATGTGACCAATATATATTCAGCATCTCCTTCATAACAGGTAAGTACTATACAACAATAAAAACAGGAAGCTAGAAGGTCTGCCCCCATAAGGTTTATAGCCTAATGGGGGGGTGGGCCAACATATAACTAAGAAATTATGATACAGTGTGGTAAGTATTGTTATAGGGGAACCATGGTAGGAAACTCCTTGCCCAGACTTGGGACTGTCCAAGAAAGATTAGAAGGAGAACTAATGTATGAGAAATGAGTACAGGGTAGCCTGGTGAAGATTGTTCTAGCTCAGTGGTATTCAATGTGCAGTCCCTGGACTAGTATCGGCATCAGTATCACTTGGAGCATCACCTCAGACCTACTGAGTTAAAAATGATCTGGGCTGTGGCCAGCAAACTGTGTTTTACAGAACCCTCCAAGTGATTCTGATGCAGAAAATTGACATTCTCACCGATGTCAAGAACCAGAAGTGAGACAGAGAGCATAAACCACTAAATTAAACCTAAGCAAATAGTTTGAAGTCGTTATTAGCTTGAGTGGAGGCCGGATAAGATGTTTGAAGAGTTTGTATTTTTATCTTAAGTATACTTTTAAGCCATTGAAATATTTTCAGTAGGGGAACAGCTTAGTCAAAGCCATCTTTTAGAAGGATCTCTAGAGAAGAGATTGGAGCTGGGTAGAAAGAACCCTTAGGGAGCCAGAGTAGAACTTAATGCTAGTGGCTATAAGGCTGGAATAAAGTAGACAGACTGAATAAATATTTACTCAATCTGTCTACTTATACAACTTGGTTATTGAGTTAGTGATGAGAATGTAGGAGAAGTAATTCCAAGGTTAAGCACTCAGGTGACTGGATAGGTAGTGGTTCTCCATCCTCTGGGATAGAGAATATGGGTGGAGCAGGTTGGGGATCATGAGGCAGATTATGTGTTTGAGTTTGATTTTGAACTCTGAGACTGAAGTACTTACAGATATCAGTGATCAGTTTAATGTCAGCCTAGAGCTTAGGAGAGAAGATTTGGTTAAATATATAGATATGGGAGCTGTTTTTTTGTTTTGTTTTGTTTTTAACAAAGAGAAGCATTTTTTAAAAATGGTATTTAATTTATTTTTTCATCCCTCTTTCCTCCAGATGGCTCTTTATCTGTTTGCTCACTGTTTTTGCTTGTTATCTGCTCATTGTCTGCTTATTGTCTGCTTATTTCTTCTTAGGAGGTACCCTAAGAACCCGGGACCTCCCATGTGGGAGGTGGGTGCCCAACTGCTTGAGCCACATCCACTTCCTGCATGTTTTTTGTTTCTGCTCACTGTCTGCTCATTGTTTGTTCAATGTCTTGCTTGTTTTTATTTATTTCCCCATTGTCTGCTCATTATTATTGCTCAGTGTCTGCTTATTGTTTGTCTGCCTTCTTTAGGAGGCATTGGAACCTCTCATGTGGGAGGTGGGCTCCCAACTGTCTGAGCCACATCCGCACCCCTGATATGGGAGTATTTTGCATATATAAGCTAATTAAGACCTTGGAGGATATATTAGATAATTCAGCGAAAGTGAGCTAAGTGAAAATATAGGTAGGGTAGAAATATTAATATTGGACAGAGGAAGGGGAACCCTCAAAAATGACTGAGAAGGACCCATGAGAGTATGATGTCATGGAAGGCAAGGAAAGGAAGTTTTCCTAATGCCCTGGGGAGGCCTATATGTTGAGGTTATTTATCACTCTACCTTTTAAAAGCTATACTTCAGCTAATATAAGTATAGTTTACTTCCTTTAGAGAAGTGTCAAAGTACCAGTGCTGGAAAAGCCCCAAGGAGATTGGTGTGACTTTGGGAAGTTACATGGATCTTAAGAATTTGACTAGAGTGGATTTAATATATGGATAGGGGTAAAAGCTATATGATAGTTAGTCAAGAAATCAATGAAATAGAGACACTAGAAAGCATTGGCTATGAATGAGGAAAGTAATCAAAACTGGAAGAAAATACGAAGTCATGGGGGACTTATTTCTGTTGCAGAGACTTGAACTTACTTGAATGTTGATGGAAAACACTTGGAGATGCAGAGAAGAGAGAGGTGAGGAAAGAGTAATTGAAGATAATGAGAGGAGCAGAAGCAATTTATAGAGCAAGGTTCTTGAAATAGTAGAAGAGGAGAGGATTCAGAGCATATGGGCACATGTCTTTCATTGTAACAAAAGAGGAGGAAAGGATGGATTCTTGAAGAGTGGTTTTCAATTTTCGGTAGGAGAGAAATGAAGTTCTACTCTAATGACTTCTATTTACCTCCTTTGGTAACTGCTGATAGAAAAAGGAAAGATGAGGTTCAAAATTTTAAGGATAATGGATAAGTTTAAAGTAATCCTTGTGGAAAATATATAGAGTAATAATTAGGCAGAAAATCAGAATGCCATATGGCATTGTAAGTCCCAGCTGAGGTTAACCCCCATGAATTTGTGCTAGAACTAGATATGCTGATTTTCTCTAACATTTTTCTGAAGCCTGGGTGTGAAAGTGGCAATGAAGATCAGTGTTATTCCAAAAAATTGTTATGGATGTACAGTAGGGCAAAGGAAATAAAAGATAAAAGTCTTTATTCCCATATCTGAAGTTCTAAAATTCAAGATCTGAATAGTAAAGTTTTTTCATAACTCAGTTTTGTGGCAAAATTTCCAGGAATGAATTGATTTGAGGCTATTTATTGCATATGTTCATATATTTATATTTTGCTTTAGAAATATGGAGTGTTTCCCCAAACTCTGCTGGGAATTTTATTTCAATATGGAATATGTACTGTATAACTCTTCATAAACCAGAAAAATAATGAATTCTGATGTCTATGAGAAGTGATTGTGTTCCTGTGTTGGCAATAATGAGGTTGAAATGGTATACTATGGAATGTAGGCTGGATAAGAAGGGGAAGATGGGGAGGGTAATAAACTGAGAAAAAGTAGAGAAGAATCCAGGAAATAGATGACTTAAAAGAACAGGTGTATTGGGGGTCAAATGAGAAAGCAGAAAAATGGGAAGTCATGATTAGTAATTATTACATATAAATTAATTCTGCGAAGAGCCAGTTCTGGGTTGTTACAGTGTCCAGTTTGTCACTATGGGAGGAGGAAGCTGAGCTGTAATGGCATAGAAAGTTCTTCAAGATGAGGTCAAGAAACTGAGAGGCAAGAGAATTAGATGCATTTATTACCCAGAGCAATGGCAAAATTTAGACTGGAATGTAAGACTGTAGGCTAGGCTATTGGATCTTCAACGAATGAGGCACTGTGGATGGTACATAAGAAAACAAGGTGTTAAAACAAGGTCTTTTCTCTTGGATGATGATCATTTTAAGAAACAAACCAGGAAAGAGATAAATAATTATTCAACATGGTAACTGTCATGAAAGATGCGTGATGTGAAAGCTATGAAAGCCCAAATGAGGAAGGAGGCCCTAGATGTCTGGATCTCCCAGAAGACTAATCCCTTAAGAAGTGTTTGCCTGGTTTTGGAATTTCCAGTGTTTGGTAAACATTTACATGCATCCCAAGGCTATTCAGTAAGTAGAATATTTGGTTGAAAATAGTAGTTATATTGGTCATGTTTGCTAAGTAATTTATTCAAAGTAGTACGAGAGAAAGAAAAAGGTAAAATACGAATTCTGTTCTCAAGAAATATATTCTAATTCTAAAAGTCTCCAAGAAATTTAAGACTTCAGGAAGAGTGATGATTTACTATACTTGATGAATAATTTCTAGTTTTACCTTTATGTTACTTTTTATTTTTCTAATTGTGTTTTAACAGTTTTATTGAATACTGATATTACTCTATTATAATCTGTCTCAACCCTTTTTGGATCCAAATGCATTATAAACAATGATATTGAAAAATAAGTGCGCATATTGTAAAGCATTATTTATCACTCCACCTTTTAAAAGTTATACTTCATCTAATCTAAGTATACTTTACTTCCTTTAGAGAAGTGTCCAAGCAGTCCAAACTGCTTTTTGGAGGATACATTAGGTTACTAACTTCTTTTGTTCTCCCCAAAGCAAAAAGTCCTGAAATGTCATTCATGGGTTGATGAAGGCTATTCTGGGGATAAGGAGTCTTGGGGGTAGGCAGTGCTGACCACAGGAATGTTGAATGGCAAATGCTAGCTTTGGGCAAAAGACCTTTGATGCATGGTGACCTCTTTGAAATGTTGGGACGGATGGTCCTTGTGGGAACCTGCATTATAAAATGTCTGTTACAGATCAAACACACTATATGAGAATTGAAATACAGAATAATAGGTCAATAATACCCTATCTATAAACCAACTATGTCTCTAGATTCCCTAAATAACAGGTCAAAATATATTTCACTAGGGTAAATATTCCAATTGCAATGTTCTGCGAAATTTGTGTCTGTCTCATGTATTTTAAGCAAGATTTCTGGCCCATGTGGCTTTTCTAGTAGACTTCAATGAAGTGTAACCACCAAGCACAGACCTTGTCATTTATTTAACTCCAACTGTCTTCTTTAATCTCCAGGGGCAGTAATACTGTGAGAAGTTTTGGAGTTTCACTTAATAGGAACAGTATGCAGGATCAGGTTTTCAAATTCTTTGCTTTTATTTTTCTGCCATATTCACTATAGAAGTCTTAGCTATCTGTTTGTCTTTAAATTTGGATCTGAGGTTGTTCTCTTTTTTTTTCTTTTTGATTTTGTTTCATCTTCTTTCCTCCTTTCTCTTTTAGTTCACAGCCATGAATGAACCACAGTGCTTCTACAATGAGTCTATTGCCTTCTTTTATAACCGGAGTGGAAAGTATCTTGCTACAGAGTGGAACACAGTCAGCAAGCTGGTAATGGGACTTGGAATCACTGTCTGTATCTTCATCATGTTGGCCAACCTACTGGTCATGGTGGCAATCTACGTCAACCGTCGCTTCCATTTTCCTATTTATTACCTAATGGCTAATCTGGCTGCTGCAGACTTCTTCGCTGGGTTGGCCTACTTCTACCTAATGTTCAACACAGGACCCAATACTCGGAGACTGACTGTCAGCACGTGGCTCCTTCGTCAGGGCCTCATTGACACCAGCCTGACGGCATCTGTGGCCAACTTACTGGCTATAGCAATTGAGAGGCACATTACAGTTTTCCGCATGCAGCTGCACACACGGATGAGCAACCGGCGGGTAGTAGTGGTCATCGTGGTCATTTGGACTATGGCCATTGTTATGGGTGCTATACCCAGCGTGGGCTGGAACTGTATCTGTGATATTGAAAATTGTTCCAACATGGCACCCCTCTACAGTGACTCTTACTTGGTCTTTTGGGCCATTTTCAACTTGGTGACATTTGTGGTGATGGTAGTTCTGTATGCTCATATCTTTGGCTATGTTCGCCAAAGGACTATGAGAATGTCTAGGCATAGTTCCGGACCCCGGCGGAACCGGGATACCATGATGAGTCTTCTGAAGACTGTGGTCATTGTGCTTGGTGAGTATTGTCTTGACTGTAACTTACTCGACAGACACCCAGGGTCTTAATATAATCTGCACTAGGTTATAACAGTGGTAATAAATTATATGAATATTCGCCAACTATATATGCAGGTATTACAGGGATATGAGGTACCTTTATTTCCAATATCTGTGAAGATGTAAGCATATAAATCTACGATTACAGAATTGGCTTTAGAGTAATATCTCGGTGGTGAAGTATAAATGATGATAAACTAAAGAATTTGGCTATCTAGTTTTGAAAATAACAGGCAAACCAATCAAATTCATTTAGCTTCTAAAATGTTTCCCTATAGCCTAAATTGTTGAATTTTGCCTTGTAGTCTCTGTGTTGTTGACTTTCAGATAGAGAGAGCTTTTATATAATAAAAATATGCTTTCATTTGTAGTTATTTTTATTAGTTTGTTTCTAAGTAAGTTATTTTTTCACATTGTATATTTCTTAGTGTATTCTTGGGCAGTATTTCAAGGTCTTATATAGACTTACCACAGCAAATAGGAGATTGGAATTAATAGCATTCTCTAACAGGTGTCTTAATGAATCATTTTTCGGTTTATAGGAAAGGAAGTTAATTCATACTGTGTGGTGAAAAGCAAGATTCTATTCTTTATGTAGACTCAGATAACTCTTGCCTTTTAATAAGTATATTTTTCCTGAATAAAAACTTCAAGGTAACAGTCAAGAGGAATATATTCATTCATTCATTGGTATACCTCAGCAAATAGTTAATGAGAAACTAATAAGTTCCAGGCCCTGTACTCACCCCTGGAGATATAACCATGACAGATCAGATCTAGAACTTTGTCCTAGAGCTTAAAGCAAATGCCTATTTTATAGATTCACCCCCTGAAAATCTGTTTAAATAATTATCCTATTGAATTATATAATCTCCATAGATATCTATATTCAGGTTAATGTTTGGTCATCTGTTTTTAATCCTTTCTAAATATTTTATCTTTTCATCTTTTTCTTTGCAAATTCAGCAAAAAGTTCCTATAATTCTCTTGCGCCAATTTGTAAAGCAGTGTTGAGTGTGACAGGCTGGAATCATATGGCTTCTCTGAAACTCTAGGAGGTAATATTAATTTTCTACACTGGAAAGAGGTAGAACTCTAATTATCACTAGATAAATTAGCATCCTGGTTGATTCAGTGCTCTTACTCATTTTGGGTTAGGGTAAATGCATTACGGAGATAATTTATGGATATACTTAGCGTGACCCATTTTTAGATATATAAGAATGAGAAGTAGATCTTGAAGTCGCTGACCCAGCTGAAGTCATGCTTTTGACTACCTGGCACACTCAGAGATAATTTCCTTACTGGAGCCCCACCATCAAATGTGAGATAGTCTTTTTCCATCCAAGGAAGTTTAGAAGTGCAAAAATGGTTTCTCTATATGGTTAATTATCAACAAAAACTTTGTTGAGCTTACCTGTGCCACAAGGACCTAGTGAATTAAATACATTGCTTATGATATGGATGGAACACATCTTAGTCTGCCAGGGATGCTGTTCTTGTATCAAATTAAATAACATGCCATATTTTACTTCTGTGTTTGCTCAAATGTTTGTTTATTGATGGTCTGAATGTTTGCTAACTCTTTGATATGGATGTGACTTTTCTATTATTACATCAAGTGCTGCTTCAAGTTCACAGAACCACCAGCAATAAATGACTATGAATTTGAACTGTGAACCCGCCAAGTTCCCGTTTTGATTTTTGACCTTTATAGTAGGTCTAATGCGCAGTATTCTTAATGATTCATGTACAATTGACTTTTGGGCCTCATTGGGTTGTTTTGAATATTAAATGAACTAAGTATTTTGAGGGTTTATGAAGCAATAGTTTGAGTGTATATCTGCCCTAAATGCCTTCCCCACCCCCCACACACCAACCCCACACCTGAAAAGAACCATGATAATGTCAGCCTTTGAGATTTAAACTAGTGGACTCCACAAAGACTGACTGTGATTAACTCTCTCTCTGGAACAAATAACATGATTTCTATGGATGCGTGATGGAAGAAGTTTTATTATAGAACATGGAAAACTCACTGGTGAGAGGTGAAGAAATTTGGTAAAGGCAGGATGGAAATACAGGAAGCAGAAATTAAACGAATGGGTTGTAGCCTTTTTGAGAGAGGCAGTAAGAACATGGCTTATGGTCAGGGATGGAAAGATTAGAGTAGGGAATTCACAATCCTAAACAATCAGATGTTTGTGGGATGTGGCCAGAATGATTGAAGCAGGATGTCCTAGTTGTCAAGCTCAACTTGTCTGATGTTGTAGGAAGGTGATGCTTGATGCCATTCATACAACATACTTTCCTGCTTGGATTATAAATGTCCATCCCTATATTGGTCTGATTCCCAGGAGAGGATGGCTTGGTTTTGAGGAACATGAATTGACTGGTCTGCTTGGCAATTACTCTTCTCTTGTAAATTAGGCTATTGACAATCTGTGTGTTTTTTTTAACTTTAGTTTGTGTGCATTTGGTTTTGAATATCTGTCTTCTTGGCAGACTGCCAACTTTGTGAGGGCAGGCAGGGACTGTGTTTGTTGCCCTTTTCCTCCCCTTTGCTTGCCACAGTATCTGGCACAAAGTAGAGGCTCAATAAATAGTTGTTGAATGAATGAATGTGATGGCAAAATCAAGTTTCTCAGCCTTCAGTGATGAGGACCAGAGTCCAAGTGAATTCACTAAGGAAAATGCCTTTTTCTTTAGTCATCTGCCAGCCAGCCCAGGCTGGATATACTCCTACCACACTCCATGCCTTCCAATCCAAATGCAACAGCTGGTACAGTAACTGGCTACAATGGATAGTCAATATATATCGTGTGTGTTTTACTTTATTTATTCTGGGAATGATTATAGTTCAATTAACTGCATGTAAAATCTTCAGTTTGAGTTTTTACCACCTCAAAATAGCCTTTGGGTTTTAGACCTGTTCATTATTCAAGATAAAGAGAAGGACTTGTTGGTCAATAAGCTGAATTTCTAGGAGTCAAATTAAAAATGAAAATACCTTTGAGATTTATGATGGTAATACCAGTAGCAGTGTTTAAGCATGAGATTGTATCTAAGCTGCTCTTGGGGGAGTATTGCTCTTAATATTTATTTTTATTTGTCAAACACTTGTGTTGCATTGATCATATGCCCGGCACTACTCAAAGCACCTTGGAAATTAGTATTTGTAAATCACAACCTATACAGTATAGGTACATATCTATTCGTTATAATTTTACAGAGGGATAACCTGAGGTAGAGAGAGGTTAGATAACTTCTCCAAGATCACATAGCTGGTAAGTACAGGAGCTGGGATTCAGTCTTGAGCACTACTGTTTCAGAGCCCATGCATCTCACCTCCATGCTATACTGATTCCCGGCAATAAAAACCACCCCCAGCACATGCTGCATTTTGTTACAAAGTTTGAAGAGCACTGTGCCATTACATTGAAACATTGTGGCCCCATTTGTTCCCATTGAGTTAGCCTAGCCCTGGGTGCGCTTTGTTTCTGACAGGCAGAAGAGAGCTTTCCAGGAGCATTCCTTTCCTCCTTTTGCTTCTGAGGATAGCAGTGACACTCCTAACTCTTCTTTCATCTGCCCTTTTCCACTGTTTGTTGTTCAGGGCATCAGTAACTGACTGCCCCTGATTAAGGGAGTGTTTTGTTCAAGGTGTGGTTGAATTGAGGGCTCATTGTCCCAGCATGAAGTCATGCAGTCCCTCCTGAGGCTGGAATTCTCTCTACTTGACGTTTTACCAAGAATTCCTTTTGAGCCTGTTCCACTGTTGAATCAGAGTGGCAGTCAAGAAGTGCTTCCTTATTTGACCACAGTCTGTCTTAGGTTTTAAGTCTGTTCCTTTCCTGCTCTATTCTTTGCCATGACGCTTCTGTTGGGGTTAATTAGAAAAAAGGAAGACCAGGATTTGGAAAGGGAAAATAATGGTCAAGCTGTGGTGAGAGAAAATGTGGGGATTTTTTTTCTTTTTTTTGCATCTGAGTCCTGGAAGAGAGTGAAGGACATAAAGCAATATAAACCCAGGTGGGGGCTTTGCTCTCAGGCAAAGGAGAGAGAGACACTGTTCCAGTTCCAGCTGGAAATGATCACCATTGAAGCTCAATTGTCCCTCATTTCCTGTGTGCCAGGGTCCATATTTGGCACTACTCTTCATGCCCAATTACCCATTTCTCACCATGCCTTCTGTCTCACCTGAAAACAAGGATGAAAATGTGTTTCCCCCATTTTCTCACCGTGCCTTCTGTCTCATCTGAAAACAAGGATGAAAATGTGTTTCCTCCATTTTCTATTGAGGGAGCCAAGTTAAGATGGGGTCAGTACCTTGCTCAAGATTATTTCTTGGTAAGTGGCAGATCTGGAACTGGGCTGTGGGATTGTGGGAGGCCATGCCTGCAGGACGCAGGCTTTCTACATGCCATCTGAGAGAGGTAGCTCCCTCACTGGTGGTGATCAGAACATCCGGCAGGGTGCTTCTGAGATCCAGTCAAGTTCCTCATTCTCTCTGACCAGACAGGGGTAAGCCTTTATTTTTTCTCTTGTTAACTCTGATAAAAGATTATTGGCAATATCCTCTCCACAATCTTTATGTACTTTTCAGTTTAATTCCATGAACATGTGGTTAAGTGCTAAATGTGTGCTAAGGAATAACAAAAACGAATAAGGTAAAATTCATCCTTTATAGGGATTATAGTGTAAGAGAGGAGACTAAGAAAGAGCTGCAAAACAGTTGAGTTCATGTTGACAGAATAATCTCTGAGTGGAGAGGAGGGAGGGCTTCTAAGGTAAGGGGAGGCAATGCTGAGTTGAGTCTTGATGGATATGGAGGAGCTTGCCCTCATGTAGGGCTTGGGTGGGGATGGAGAAGACGGCAAGAAATAGGACAATCGGTGATTGTCATCTTTGCAGAACTTGGAGTAGTCAAATGTGATTAGCATATAGTGGGTATATCAGATGGAGTTATGGCCAAAGGGCCAAAGCTTTCAAATATACTAAGGAGTTTGGACAGAAACAGATGGGGAGATGAAGGATTCCCTCTCCCAAAAGAAGACCAATTCCTCGTAGGTAGGGTGACCATATAATTTAACACTCAAACTGAGAAATTTTTGATAGTGAAAATGGACACTCTGAGATGTTGGGACAGTGGCATGATGTATATTTATCCTGCTTCTGGACTTTGCTTGCTTTTGTTTGTAGCCCTTATTTATATACTTTCTAGGTTCTCTGTTGGCTTTGCACATGCAGAGCGCATCTCTGGACTTGCTCCTCTGTTTGCGGTGGTAAAGAAGGACTTTTTTTAAAAGACCTGAATCTGTCCAGATTTAGAATGTTAGGGCTGAATGGGTCCATAGAATTCACACCACCCCAAACCCCCTCATCTTACAAACAAATAAACTGAAACCCCCAAGTGAGAAATTTAGGTCACTGTTATCTGGTGGCCCAAACCAGAATGCAGGTTTCCGGACTTCATTGAGGTGTTCTTTTCACTGCATATGCCCTTCAGCTCATTCTGTTCTATCTACACTGTCTGTCATTTTCTTCCTTGTGAATATCAACATGTATTTAAGTGGCTGGCCAGGATTAGGCATACACATTGTGGCTGCAGAGGTAACTGGCTCCCACGGAAAGGGTCCCCTTGAATTTGACCTTACTATAACCAACTGGTAATCTCTGCAATGAAGTTTGACAAAAGCCATCTGAAACTGAATTGCTTGCACATTATGTAGCTTTTACAAATATTGGTGTCTACTTAGATTTCTTAGCAGAATTGTGTTACTCTTTTTCATTCAGTTTGCATTTTTAAAATTTGTCTTTTACCGTGTGTGTATGCATATGCATGTGTGCTTTCCCACTTAACATTCATTGAGACAGGAAGTTACGACACCTCTGTGATCTACCCTTCACTTTTTCATTAAGGGGGAAATTCTGGGAAAGTCTTTTCGTTTTCGCTAACACACTTTCTCGGTGTGTTAATTTCTTTATGCCTGTATCTGTAGAATGGCCAACTTGATTTCCAAGATTGTAGAATAACAAACAAAACTCTAAATAAATAAAATTATAAGGACAGTAACTACTGTGGATCAGCCATGTAGAATTTTCTGTGTTAAACTTAGAAATGGAACTGGAGCAAAAATAAGGGACTCTAATTCTTCCTGCTATAAATGGTACATCAGCTTCTTAAATAATTCGCTTTTAATGTTATATTCCCCGGTGGTGGTTAAGAGCTGTATGTACCCCCAGAAAAACATGTTCTTAAACTTAATCCATTCCTGTGGGTGTGAACCAGTTGTCAGTAGGACCTTTTGATGAGGTTGCTTCAGTTAAGGTATGGCCCACTTCAATAAGGATGGGCCTTAATCCTTTCACTAGTGTCCTATATAAAGGCAATGAAGTTGAGACAGAGAGAAAGCCCTGGGAAGTAAGAAGTTGAAATTTGATGGAACCTGGAAGAGACCAGAGAGGCCAGGAAAGGCCACCATGTGCATTGCCATGTGTCATTTGTGCTGAGGACCAAGGATAACTGGCAGCCCATCCCAGAATGCCACAGTCTTCAGGAAGAACGCGTCACCTTGATGAGGTCTTGATGTGGACCTTCTCTTAGCCTCACAACTGTGAGCTAACAAATTCTCACTGTTTAATCCAACCCATTGCATGGTATTTGCTTGAGCAGCCCAGGAAACGAAAACACCCCTGTTAAAGAGAGTCGCACATTTATAGAGGATATTCTCAAAGAAACAAATTTTCTGGCTTTACTGGCCTGTGGAGAGCTGTGTGGCAGGAAGGGAAGGCTTCCCAGCTGGTCCTGTTGCTGGGGAAAAGGAGTGGACATAAGGCTCTTATTCCTGACCACAGGTGACCAGCTGCACATCCTGTTGCTCCAAAAAAGGGACCAAAGCTACCCAAGTCTCCTCAAGCACCAGTGAAGGCCTCTGTGAGGTAGAACCTGAGAGAGTACTCATGAGAGCCTTGATTGTTCGAGCAGCTGCTCACTTGGCCTGGCCTTCTGGACAGTGGTCAGGAGCAGGCACCCCGCAGGAGCTCCACAGGGCTACTCAGACACTGAGTCCTGTGCCCCGTCAAAAGGGAAAACAACTTTCAACACCAGCTCTTTATACCCTTTTGTTGCTCATCTCCATTCAAATATTTTTACTCAGAAGAAACTTTTAAACAGAAACAAAAACCAAAAATACCACATTAGCCTGACAGAGTTGCTTCTGAAGTGTGGACAGAGCAGCTGGAACATGAAGCTCTTTCTTAATTTAGTTTGGATGAGACTGATTCAGACCTTGTCTCGATGAAACGCTTGTCAGTTCAAATATGAATGTTCCAGAGTCATCTGCCCTTATCATTAAAGGTGATAAATGATGCAAAGATCCCTTCAATGAACCATGGTGACCACTGGGAATCATTGTTGCTAGGGGTTGAGAACTTAGATTTGGAGTAACTCGGGCCTGAAATTGAAGTTTGACTCCTCAATGAGTAGTAACACACTCTGAGAAAAATTATTTAACCTCTCTGAGCCTCAATTTCAAAATTAATAAGTATATTAAGGCCTTCCTCATCAAGTGATTGTGGGGCATAGATGAGCTGCTTTGTGTAAAGCATTAGCACAGTGCTTGGCTCTTTAGAAATCAATAAATGGCAGCAGGTATTGTCATCACTTTTAGCCCTTTTCCCACATATGCTTTCATCTCCCCCTTTCATTCTGACAGACAGAAACACATATACACACGCACACACTAGTGTGCTTACCATAGTGGGTTTGGTGATTGAAGTGGCACTTCATTTCTATGGCAAACTATAAATGTTTCTTGTGTTTCCTCAGCTGCTGGCTTTAATTAACAGGCCAGCTGAGCGGCCTTTGCTTTTCCAAAGATAGGGCTTTACTGTAGAGTTGTCTGTACCTTGTTTGCAGAACCAAAGCCCTGTATATGAAAAGTCCTATTAGAGCTCCAGGAGATGACAGGTTTAACCTGGAAACTCTCTGGAGATGGTTAAGTGGTGTTGGGCGCATTTTGGAATGGAACAGGTCACTTTGTCCATATCTGTTAAACTGTGTCATCAGCTCCTTCAGATGGGCTGGTATTGCCTAAGTCCTATTCCATTCCAGCCATCATGTAGGACACCATTCTGTTTCCCTTTGAGCAGTGAAGAACCATGTTTGGTATATATGAAAGAAAAGGCCAAGTGGATGGTATCATGAAATATTATTGTTCTTCTTTTGCAGTCCCAACATTACAGCGTGACTACCTATGAATCATTTAGTCTGGGATAAGCTCCCACTTCTATAGGAGGAAAAGCATGTTTAATCTCTCTTCCTCTCATTGCTACCTCATGAGTCTCTTGGAGAATCTTTATGGATGTCCCATGATGGCAGGGCTTTGTCTTACATCCCAGCAACTAGACCTGTGCCTGGAACATAGTAAACACCAGATATTTTTTTGAATGAGTAAATGAAACACACTTCTTATACTGGATTGAGAATTTGCAGGTTGCCTAATAACAGTAGAAATATACCTTTGTAGTCTGAAATTCGATGTGATTTAATGAGTCCCATTGAAAGGGATATTTGTTATAAGGTAGTTATGATACGAAAGTTCCACATTCTGCCTGTCAGAGACATTTATTTTTCTAGCTAAGATCCAATGTGAGCTTGCAATAATAGTTCATTTTGTTAACAAACATGTATTGTCTACTAGGCCCTCTTCTAGGGAATAGGTATGTAAAGATCAATTAAAATATGGGCCCTGCTCTCAGGAGCTCTCATTGTAATAGATAATGAGAGATAATTAAGTAAATAAATATATAGAGTGGTAAATAAAATATTTAAGGTGCTATGGGAGTGCTGTATTCTGAGTAGGCAACATTAGGAAAGAATTCAAGGTGAAGTTGATCCTGGAATTCCATAGAAAATGATGTAGAGGAGTTTGCCTGGCAGACCCAGGCAAAGGGATTATTTCTGTTAGATATTCTTTGCACTCTGAATTAAACATTCACTCACTTTCCTTATTTTACAATTACTATATCACTTAGCTATGACAGCAACCCTGTGAAGCTTGCAAAGCTCATGTGAATTCCTGGGGTATGTGTGAGGTGGGGAAAGCTTACATACTTGTAAGAGAGTATTGCATCTGTATTTTTTTTGGCCTGCATTTTTCATGATATAATAAAATTCAGTTTTTGAACTGCCCAGTGTTAGAAGATTAACATCATCCATTTGATTAGTAATGATGTGTGTGTATCAGGACCTAAAAGATCATTGTCAGAAAATGTTGCCATCTACCCCTAAAGCATGTTGGGAATGTGATTTTCTATGGTATCTTACAATCTTAATGGGCTTGTAGATAGGAAGACTCAGAATATCTGCAGTTGATTTTTTATATTAATAAAGTGATATTATTTATTAAAAAATATGAAATTTTTGTTCTGTTTATATATTTATATTGGTACTCAAGTATCACTATTTTTCTTATCTTTTTTTTTAAAGATACATAGATCTCACAAAATTTTACATTAAAAAATATAAGAGGCTCCCATTGAAGAACAAATATTACATGACCTTTCTGATATGAATTAAGCAAATCAAACTGTCTCAGAGTGGTAGAGACTGGAAGATAGGCTTACAGGAAATAGGGGGGTCGAGGAAGGTTGTGAGCCAATGCCCACACGGGGGAAATCTGTGATAAAGTGGAGGTAAGTAGTTGTGCAGTGAAGGGATAAGACAGGGGCATAGGGATACTATTGAGTTGGGCTTTGCAGGCTTGAGGGGGGCTAGGTTTGGGAATATGGGTCAGATGGTCCAAGGAACTGGGGGGAAGGTTGGGGAGGAGCAGGTGAACATGGTAGATTGCTGGATATGTGGTTGAAACTATAATGTCTAGAAAACTCTTTAGAAAATGTAATAAGGAAGGGTTACTAGTTTAAGGTGTTTGACAGGGGGCATCTGGCACAGGTTGCAGCTTGGGCTGGCTTCTAGGGAGTGTGTGAGTGCTCATCTTGTCATAATGTGTTATACCAGTGGGTAGAGACCCATACAATGAGCGGGAGGATGTTATGCCCCCACCTGGGGAGGCCTGATGTTCTCAGAGGGGAGGGTGTCTCTCGAGAGCATGGGTGGCTCCCAATGGAGAAGGACAGACTAGTGTGTCAAGCCCTCAGCATTGTTGCAAGTATCTATGAATCTTGTCCTTCAAGCAGTGAAGCTTGGTTGTCACTGTGGGCCCTGAGGAGAGGGGGAGAGAGGAATAGAATAGTTGGAAGTGGGGGTAACTGGGGGGCAATGGAAGTGTTCTGCATGATCCTGCAATGATGGATACAGGTCATGTCAAATATCACCAAAAATTTATAGAAGTGTATAGTCTAAAATGTAAACCCTAATATAACCAAAAATTTATAAAAGTGTACAGTCTAAAATGCAGTTGATTTTTGTTATTTTTTTTTTTAAAGATTTTTTATTTTTTTTTTATTTATTTAATTCCCCTCCCCTCCCCCGGTTGTCTGTTTTCTGTGTCTTTTTGCTGCGTCTTGTTTCTTTGTCCGCTTCTGTTGTCGTCAGCGGCACGGGAAGTGTGGGCGGCGCCATTCCTCGGCAGGCTGCTCCCTCCTTCGTGCTGGGCGGCTCTCCTTATGGGTGCACTCCTTGCGCGTGGGGCTCCCCTACACGGGGGACACCCCTGTGTGGCACTGCACTCCTTGCGCGCATCAGCACTGCGCATGGGCCAGCTCCACACGGGTCAAGGAGGCCCGGGGCTTGAACCGCGGACCTCCCATGTGGTAGACGGACGCCCTAACCACTGGGCCAAAGTCCGTTTCCCGATTTTTGTTATTGTTATGTCAGTAGAACTCAAAGGTAGCTGTTACATTTAGAAATGTACAAAGAGGTTTTCAGAATTTGAGACTCTGAGCATTGTGGCATTTCTGATTCCCTGATACAGATGTACCAGATAATGAGAATAGACACACATACACGGGTTGCCAGATTTAGCAAATAAAAATAACTGCATGGGATATACTAGTATTTAAAACATTATTCATCATTTATCTGAAATTCAGATTCAACTTGGCATCCTGTATTTTATCTAGCAACCTTAACACATACATACACAAAACACACACTTTATTGACTGGGGAATAAATCATTTTAGATGGCAGTCTACCCTCTATTACATAGATTTTTCTCCTGGTTTTGGAAGTTTTCAGACTATCCTGGAGATAAATTTAAGTACACAAGGAGTTTCACCTTTTAATATTTCTGATATTTAATTTGAAATAGATAAAGGGATATATCTGGTGTTATTACAGAATCATACATTTGTTTCACAAATATAATGCTTATAAACAAGCAACGTTATATACTTCAGTTTGAAAGTGAATTATTTCCCACTTTTATACATTCCTTATCATGCTCTTTGAAAAAAAGCATTTTAATGCAACGTGTTTTTCCACATAAAATCAGGGATTTTTTTTTTGGGTGGGGGGAACCTCTTGATATTTTTTCTTTGACGTCTAAGCTAGAGCCCGTGCTTCTGAGAAGCTTTGATTCATGGAGTTTCGTGAAGATGATAGTGTTTAGACTGAGTGTGGTCACGGCGTTCCTTAAACCCTGGCCCGTCTCCTCCTCCCATAGAAGAGTTATTGTAATGATCCAAAGCAAATATGAAGTTCTAATAGGGTGACACACCAACAACAGGGTCTTTTTGAGGAACTGGGATTTAATCTGGCATTGGGAGACTGGAAATTCATGGCTTCACCTATTTTTCCTGCCCAAGTAGAGTTTTGTTGACACAAAGAACACTGCATTTTAAGTAGGGGTTTCCATGAGTTCATTCTAAACGGGTATTTCTGCACTTCAAAAAGCTTCTCCTTCATGTGGCAGGCATGAATTCATTTGCTGGAGTTGTTTTCCTTTCTCTTAGGGGGGAGAGAAGATAGCCGCTTAAGAACCCAGTATTAAAGGGCCTGGCCGGCCGGGAGACGAAGGGAGTGAAAAGTTGAGACGCTGTTGCTGGAGCCTGCAAGTGATTCCCCACCTTTATCCTTAAGGGATTCGTGTTGCTTTGCTAACCCCGCGGAGGCTATGGTACCCAGGAATGCTGCTTTGTATGTTGACTCAGTCCTAAAGGAAAAGCCAAGCTATAAATCCAGCCGCTAGAATCGGTGGGATTCTGAACTGAAACAGAAGAGGCTGTATTTAGACATCCTGAAAAGTACATATATAATGATCACATCATCAAATAAACAAAAGCTGTAGAGATTAGAGCACTAGCTTTATTTAATTTGGCGAGTTTTCATGCCTTGGGAAAAAATGAAGTTATTTCAAATTTAAAAACACTTTTTTTCCAAGGTGTCATGCATATATTCTGCAGTATTTACCATTACCATTATATAAAAACAAATTATTTAGATAGGAAGAGAATGCTGGAGAAGCCAAATTTAAGTAGTAAACCTAACTGTACCATACAGGATTACATTGATATTTTAAGATTATGAGATAGATATAATTCTATAATGGCATCTACTAACATTGAGTTCCAAACTGAATTAATTATTACCACTTTTAAGGCAAGAACTCTGTCATTAACACATGCATAAGTTTTTAAAAATTATGGTTAGGAATAGGAACTGAAATCTTGATTTATGTCCAAATCTGTCTATATTATGTAACAAATTATATATTGCTATTATTTTACAGCAAGTATGTTCAATGTGTTGTCCCTCAACAATTACTGATTTATAATTTTAATAAAAACCTATGTAGCTTTATTATTACTAGGTATCTCATTGAGATGATAGGATTTTTGACCCATTGTTTTAATTAGACTTCAAAGACATTTTTGTACTCTTTATGGATATAAATATTTCAATCAGAATTATAGGAACATTAAATTTTTGTTGATATATCCTGGAGTGTATATAATTAGACCACGTTAATCCCTTAAACAGTTAATATGTAGCACAGTTTAAACATTTCTAGTTTGCTACATTTTGCAGATTTAATTTAACCGAAATTTTCATGAGAACCAAATCTTTTTATACAAATTATACAATGAAGATTTAATTTATTGATTAGGTTTTTTGACATATCAAGTTGCAACAGAGCATCTACCATTGTGAGTCTTCATTTTCCTCTCCTTACTTTTCCTTCACCTTATTTTACAGATAAAAATAGATCCTTTTTAATTTTCAGTATGTAATAAATTTTACCATGTGCAGCTTTGGATATTGTCAGTTTTATTTTTATTTTATTTATTTCATTATTTTTTAAAAATTTATTTTTGTTTATTCCTCTCCCTTTCCCACTGTGCTGTGTGTTCTTCTGTGTCCGCCTCCATTACTCTGGGCAGCACTGGGAAACTGCGTCTCTTTTTTTTGTTGTGTCATCTTGCTGCGTCAGCTCTCCATGTGTGTGGCACCACTCCTGGGTGGACTGCACTTTTTTCACATGGGGCAGCTCTCCTTGCAGGGCACACTTCTTGTGCATGGGGCACCCCTACACAGGGATGCCCTGTGTAGCATGTAGCATGCACTCCTTACATGCAGCAACAGCTTACCACATGGGTCAGGAGGCCCTGGGGATCGAACTGTGGACCCTTCATATGGTAGATGGACACTATATTAGTTGAGTCAGGTCCGCTTCCCAATTTTATTTTTAATGAATCTTTTCCCTACCAATTTTAATTTTTCCTGGATCAATATGTATTGTTTTGAGTGTTTCTAAAAAAAAAAAATAATGGTAATGGTTAAAATTTGGTTGCTTATTAGTTTTCAGACTCAAGTCCTGCTTCACCCCAAATTGATTATAATTTTGTGCAGGAATTTTACTACTCTTCCTGAGTTTCAGTTCCCTCATCTGCAAAGTATAGACAATATATTTTTGTGAAGATCATATGTGATAATGACTATGAAAGCACTTTTGAAGGAAAGTGCCATATAAATGTAAGCAATGAATGTTTTTGTAGCTGCCGCTTATGGAGCAGGAACCCAAATTGAAAAAAAAAAAAAGTGTTTGGAAGGCTGAGAAACTCAGTGTATGGTTGCAAATGCATTAACTGTATTCGAACTCCAGATTTGCTACCAACTTGTAGGTGTGACTTTGGGCAATCCACTTAAACTTGATGACAATGTCCTCATCTATAAAATGAAGAGCTTTGCTATGTCAGTGTTTCTCCAAGTGTGGTCCAAGGACTACTGATATCTGAATCATCTGGCATGCTTGTTAAACAGGCCAGACCTGCTGGAGCAGAATCTTTGAGCTGAATCCAGCAGGCCTCTATACTTTGCTCACACAAACCTCAAGAATGACAATGCTAGGAGTCTATAGTTTTGTTTTAATTTACACAGGATCATACCTTTCCTTACTCATTTCTCAACTCTGTTTTCCATGAAGCTGAACCATTATTGCTAACACTAAAGCAGTGAGTGACGACCAGTGATTGCTGTCTGTATATGTGTTTGCAAACCTGCTTTGCAGGATAGGGTCGAGGAGGCAAAGATAAATGAAGGAGGAGTAAGGAAAAATGTAATTCAACCAAGATGAAAGTCTTGGCTCTTAAATAACTTACTATCAAAGAAAATGGAAACTTTTCACTAAGTAGACATGTCCTCTCTCAAAATATTTGAAGTATCCATATTAGTTATATCACCCTAGAAAAATTTGTTCTTTTAAACTTAATTGCTGAATGTGCAACTGACCTAACTGATCTATTACAAAGGTACCTTGAGAAATTACCGAATATCTAAATATCATAAGGCAGGAATATGATTTTATAATATTCTAAGGAGAAACCTTTCATACTCCCAAGAGAGAATAAGTAGCAACAATGTTTGTTTATCTTTCATTAAATATAACTTGTAAAAATCTGCATGGAAACCTTTGCAAAAAAGGGTAAATCAGTCATTTAGCTGTTCAGAGGCTGCATAAAGAGTTGGACACACATGTACATGGGTTAAAAATCTCAATTCTCCCAACATATTAGCTGTGTGACCTTGGGCAATATATTTGAACTTTCTCATCTTCTGTTTCCTCATCTATAACTGGGGAGAGCAACACCTGCCACTCTGTTTATTTTGTAGGTGAGATTGTTGTGAGAATTAAATGCGATATGCTAAAGAGCTTAGTATACTGCCTGGCATTTGTCAGGGTGAACTTGACATTCTCATGTCTTTCCTGGTACTTTGCATACATGAAAGTACCACCAGTGGCCTGCTGCCATTAGTGGGTTGGTCTAGCCTCATTTACAGGCCTATTCCATAACTAGAGTCATTTGTGTCCACAGAAATGGAACCAACGGTCCTCTATGGGGATCCAACCCATTAGCTTATTCATTCATCCATCCATTCATCCCCTTATCATTCATTCAGCCAATGAATGTAGAATCCTAGAAACTTGATGTGGGGTGAGAATCTAAGGAATAAGGTGTTCTTACCTCTTTCAAAGCTGGCCTTGAATTGTCTGTACAGTAGATGTGATAATGTGGTTTTTCAGCCTGTACTCAGGCATCTTGGATGTCAGGGAACTCCTTATCCCCCCCAGAGGGGGGGATATATTGTATATATTGTATATATTGAGCTAAAAATCTAGGAAAGAACTATTTTCCTCAGGTGACATCCTCTGGATATAGTTCTCTTTCCTTGGTGCCATAAAAAACACTCCAGCCATGAAGAAATTAAATAAGTTCAAGTGATATGTATTGCCTATTATGTGTTGTTATAGCCCATACCAAAATGTATAATACATACTATGGAAGTTTGAGATTATTTTATGAATCTCAAAAAGAGAAGGATTATGTTTGTAAACTAATCTATTTTTCTGGGTGTGATAACCTTTGATGGCATTACATTCAGCTGAGGGGACTTCGATTGGATTACTTGATAAGATCAAGATCACTTTAGGCTTTTTATTGAACTGTGTCAGTGAGGTGTGACTCAGGTTGAGCCCCTGCCCCCTTGCTGGGTCTTATATAAATGGACTCAGACAGACAGACACAGAAGAAGAGACCTCTACCATTTTTGATCCTGCCATGTGACAGAAAGGAGAGGCTCAAATAGCTGAGGCCCCCGGGAGAGATGAGCCATTTGCCAGAGAGTTTAGGGCTGAACTTGGAAAGATAGTAGAACAGCCTAGACTGATAAAGGGGCCCAGAAAGAAACAAGCCCTATACTAGGAAAGAGAGAACTACAAGATTGCTTAAGTATGAAGCTCCAAGAGGCTGGGCCTATGGAGCAGCTCAAGAGGACAGGGTAAGACCAGAGGGAAAGGCTGAAACCCGGGCAGAGATTGGCAGCCATCGTGCTTCACCACATGGCAACATGCCAGGATCAACAATAACTGACTTTGATGAGAAAACATCTCTGATGGTGCCTCTGTTTGGATTTTCCATGTCCTTGGAACTGTAAGCTTTTATCTTAAATAAACCCTCTTTATAAAAGCCAACAGATTTCTCGTAATTTGCATCGGCAACCCTTTGGCAAACTAAAACACCTACTCATCCACAAAGATGACTGAAATACAAGGCAGAATGAGAGTAAGCCTTAGAGTAGATACATTTATGAAAAAAAAAAATGTGACCCTGCCTTCCTAAAGCCTACAGTCTAGTAGGAAAGATGCCACATGTACATAGGTAATTTTTATGAAAGAGAGACTTGGCAAAAATACCATAAAAGAAGTACAGATAAAGCTGTGTGGGCATTTAGAAGAAGGAGAAAATCCTGTCGGTAGTATAATAGGAAAAGCTTTATGTAAATGATATTTTAAGTTGGGTAAAGTACAGGTGATGCTCTGGAAATAAAGTATTCCATTAGATTGCATTGACTCCTTGAAGTACAGAATCTTGTTTTAATCATACTTATTATTATTTCTTGATTACCAAAGTAACACATATTCATTGGAGGGATAAAAGGAAAATTAAATTAAAATCACTTAGAGGGAAATGGATGTAGCTCAACCAACTGGGCTCCTATCTACCATATAGGAGGTCCAGGGTTCGATGCCCAGGGCCTCCTCGTGAGGACAAGCTGGCCCTCATGGTGAGCTGGCCCATGTGGAGTGCTAGCCTATGTGGGAATGTGGCCCCATGCAGGAGTGCCGCCCTGCGTGGGAATGCCAGTTGGCATGGGAAAACTATGCTGCTCAGGAGTGCCGGCCAATGTAGAGAGCGGATACAGCAAGATGATGCAACAAGAAACACAGAGGAGAGAAAATAAGAAGACATAGCAGAACAGGGGAGCTGAGGTGGTGCAAGAGTAATTGCCTCTCTCCCACTCTGCAAGGTCCCAGGATTGGTTCCCAGAGCTGCCTAGTGAGAATACAAGCAGACACAGAACACACAAGTGAATGGACAGAGAGAGCAGACAATGGGGGGAACGGGGAGAAATAAATAAAATAAATCTTAAAAAAAAAAAGATCACCTAGAATTCTACCATCCAGAGAAAAACCAAAATATTAAGATGAAATGCTGTTTCTTTCTAATCTTTTGTGCTAATGTATAGTTTGTATAGTTATGTATAGTTAATGTATAGTAATGTATAGTAATGTATAGTTAATGTATAGTAAATGACTGAGGTCATTTAGTACATTAAATTTGATTGCATGATTTTAAAAAACATCTTGACCATTCTACCATGCCCTTAAGTAATCTCTGAAAACATGATTTTTCTAGACAGGGTTCAGTTTATCTATATGATGGAATATTATATAATCACTGGCATTTTGGCTTTCTCTTTTTTCCTGTTATTTCAAATAACATTGAGATAAGTATTATGTAATAAGATTTATGAATCATGATTCCTTATTCTTTAATGTCCTCCAGAGAGTTTGTGCCAATTTAAACTCTTACCACAAGGGACTGAGAGTATTTTGCTACATTCATGCCAATATTGGATGCCCCCTCCTTTTTTGCCTACTGTTGCCTTGTTGTACCCATTTACACTACTTTTATTCATGAGGATAAACATTAGCAAACCTGCAAAAAAGATGGAAAATTTTAGGGAATTAGAAATGAAGACAAAACACAAATAGGAATGCTTTGGTCACCTTTAAATAGATGTCATATTTGGAAATAATTTATTACAGGTAAAATTTTTTAGAAACCTGAAAGCCTAAGAGCTAAAGAGGACAGCACAGTGTTTAACAGTGTTTCCTTTGAAGTCCCAACTGCCTGGATTCTAATCCTGGTTTTCTCCCATACCAGCTGAGTCCATTTGGACACAACCCAATTGCTCTAGGCCATAGTTTTCTTTTCTATAAAATGAGATGCAAGGGAAAAAAAACCTATACAACCTCAAAAGATTAAGTAAGATATTATATAAGATACCAGGCTGTATTAGTCAGCCAGAGGGGTGCTGATAAAAAAGTACCAGAAATCCATTGGGTTTATTAAAGGGTATTCATTTGGGGTAGAAGTTTACAGCCACAAAGCCATAAAGGATAACTTACTTCCCTCATCAAGGTCTGTTGCCCCATGCTAGAGCAAGATGGCTGCCGATGGCTGCAAGGGTTCAGGCTTCCTCTTCCTCTTAAGGCTCCATGGTCCCAGCTTCTGCCAATTATCAGCCCTAGGCTGTCATAAGTCTCATGTCTCTCCCAGGGCTCATTTCTCTCCAGCCCCGCTGCTCTGCTCTCTCCATAAGGCCAGCTGTAGACTTTCAGGCTTTCTCTTCCCATGGCCTTTGCTGTGTCTATGGAGCTGTCCCTATTCCTCTGTATTCTTCTTCTGCATGTTTACATCCTGGGGCTCTAGCATTAGAACTCCAGCTCTCTCTGTGGTAGTTTCTCTGTGAGTTCCCACCCACCAATTGGGCTGAGACTCAACATCTTAGTGACGTGGCCCAATCAAAGTCTTAATCATTATTTAATCAACTAAAAGTGAAACCTCTGAATCCAATATAATTTAATATGCCCAGAGGAACAGACCAGTTTATAAACATAATCCAATATTTATTTTTGGAATTCATAAACAATATCAAACTGCTACACAGGCATGTAAGAACTTAGTAGATATTAGTATAAAATACATAATACATAAGTTGGTGTTTTCTTCAAATGACCATATTGCTATGCTAAAACCTAAAGTCCCTGGATTAATTCTCATTGTGGAATATCTTCATAATATTTTGAGAAGGAAGGGGCAGCTCAGAAGGCTCTGGACCCAACATGCTTCTTGAACTCAATGTGGCAGGTCTGTCTCCCCTGGACTGGGTGTTGTTCACATGTCAGAAAGATCTTGGAAGATACACAAATCACTTCTGAAATCCTCCCTCCCCTCCTTTCCTTCTTCCCTGGACAACTTTAATCTTTACTACAGAGGTTCCCAGACTTTCTTGGTTTACAGTGACCTTACTGTCTCAATATTTTTTTTTGTAGTGCTTCAGGGCCAAAAGAAATACCTAAAAGTTCCACTTACTAAACATTTACGTCAATGTAGTAAATATATAGGCCCTAATAAATTAGTAGCCATTAGGTGTTAAACCAACAAACAAAAATCATCACCGCCACCAACAAATCACACCTCAACTGAAAGAACAAATATTCTGATCTATTTCTTAGCCCAATTACTTACTAAGGGGACGTAAGCGCGTACTGGGTACTGCACAACTTCTCAAAACTTGGAATCTGATCTTGACACTGCCATCCTCCTTTCCTGTTCTGTCCTGAGTATTGCGAAGTCCTTGCTATTTATCAAAGCTATGGCACCATGGAAAGTGATGTAATGCCATCTCATGTTGAAACTGTGAACTCCCCTTAAGCTAGTAGTTCACGTGGTGTATCACAGATGTTGAGTGGCAATGTGTCCCTCAAATTTAAACATACAGCAGTGCTCCTCTGAGCTCACTGTGGAATGTACCCACAGGTGCCTCAGGGTACAGTTTGGGAATCAGGGCTCTAATGCATTCCTGGTTTCTGGCTTTACTTCAGTTTTGCTTTGTGTTGTTTTTCTTCTGACTATTTGACTCCTCATTTTCCCTAGTGCCTGTTTTTATTTATTTCTTTGATATAGCTTCTAGTTTTCTTCCCCGTTGCCCAGGACAGTGCTCTGCCTGGTCATCACCAAGCAGCAGCCCTCTTTGTATCTACTCCTGGACCTTTGCTGTCCTAGATGCAGCACTGTAGGCTCTGATAGGATGATGTAGGATGATGGATGCACTCTAAATCTTACAGGACTTTCAGTTCACAACTCCAGGGAGCAGAATTTCCATCATAATCTGCCCAAAGGGCATGCCATGCTAGGGATAATCTCTCGTTGTCCATCTGCGGAGGTCTCCCTACAATGTGGATGGGCATGCCCTCTGTCACTAGCCTCCCAGCTTACCAGAATTCTCTCTGCCTCATAGCACGCCCCTGCTTAGGCATGGGAACCCACAGAATGTATTTGAATCCGTAGAGTGCATCATTTTTGGCTCTGGATTCACCTGCTTGCTTTTTGTATCTCAGGTTTACCACTGATTGTTTAATTTCCTGAAACTTCAGATTCCTCATCTGTAAAATGGAGATGATAATAGTCTTAATTCATGTGAGACTCAAATGAGAAACTATGTGGTAGCTCTTAGCATAATGCCTGATCTATAGTAAGTCCTTAGTGTTAATGCCACCATTGTCTTTTCTATTTTTCTGACAATAACATTGAAATTTACTTCTGAATATTTTAATGTTTGTTAGGAATAAAGTAACAGCTACTCATTTAAAAATTTAACATCTGTCTTTGCCAGTATATGTGGGAAAGCATCCACATTGAATGGAAAAAAAGCATCTGACAGTCATACAATATTTTATTTACATATTTTAAAGTATCTTCATAGACATACAATAATCTTTTATGATTTTTATGATCTTACAGGTATGATAGTGCAGATATTATTTTGTACATGTTAAAGATAAGAAAACTGAGGTTCAGAGAGATTAAAGGAATTTCTGAAGGTGATTCAATATTTGCTAGAACCCACTCTCTAACCCAGAATTTGTAATTACAATACTTGTGCTCCTTACTTGGACCTTGCTGCCTTTAATATTTCAGTCAAAAGACAAAAGAAAGGAAGATATATATATGTGTGTGTACACACGCCCCTTTGGGGGAAAAATGCCCTTGCTTTGTTGTTAGAACTAATCTCAAAGCAGAATATGCCTGGTAACCTTAACAGAACTGCATATCAAAAACATTCTAAGCCCAGCCCCAATCAAGATGGCAGAGTGAGATGCTTCAGGGCTCTGTCCCCCCACAGAAGCTTTTAACAACTAGCATAAACTGACACATCTTTTTCAAAGCTCCAGAAAACAGTTAAGGACTGCAGAAACAGAGCGAGTGCTGCATCAAGAAAAATGCCCCTTAAAAGTGGTAGGATTACATGGTGCCCTGACTGGCTGTTCCCCCACCCCTCCCTGACTCAGCATGGAGCTGGCCTGTGCCCCAGTTTGGAGTCCTAGTCTTGGTTCTGGAGGGAGCAGAGTAACCCTCATATATAAACTGGGAGCATGTATCCAAGCAGGACAAACCCAAATAGACCCATACAATGACATATAATAATCAAACTGCTGAATACCAAAGAGAATTCTGAAAACTGCAAGAGAGAAGCAAAATAAAAGGAAAATCTGTAAGCCATGAGAGAGAAGTAACACATCATGAACAAGGGAGCCTCAATAAGATTACATGCTGATTTCTCATCAGAAACTATGAAGGCAAGAAGGCAGTGGGATGACACATTTAAAGTGCTGAAAGCAAAAAATTGCCAACTAGAAATTCTGTATCTGGCAAAACTGTCTGAAAAATGAGGGAGAGATGAAGACATTCACAGACAAACAAAAGCTGAGGGAGCTGAGGGAATTTGTCACCATGATACTGAGATTGGCTTTACTGAGGATGCTAAAGAGAGTTCTGCAGTTTGAAAGGAAAGGATAATAGATAATAGAGCAAAGCTGCGTGAGTAAATAAAGCTCACCAATGAGGGTAATGACACTGGTAAATGTAAATGCCGCTACTATTGTATTTTTGGTTTCTAACTACAATTTTCAAATTCCTTCAGGATCTAAAAGGCAAATGTAGAAAATATAATGCTAAAACAGGGGTTTGGGACTCAATGTATAAACATGTAATTTGTGACAAGAATTAAATAAAGGTGGGGGGATGGGGAGGTATAGGAACATACTTAGCATATGTATCAAAACAAACAAGACTGTGATAGATTTAGGTTGTTAAATTTAAGCCCCATGGTAATTATAAAGAAAATATTAGACAATATGCCAGCTCCTAGAAACAGAAATTAGAGTCAGGGGAAATGGGGAGTTCATACATACTGCATGCAGAGTTTCTCTCTGGGGAGACAGGACAGTTGTAGTAATGGAAAGTGATGAGGGTACTGCAACATTGTGAATGTGAATAATCCCATTGAATTGTGTCTGAGATGGAAAATGTATGTAATATATATGTTCTCACAATTTATAAAAATAGAACAACTAAAGAGACAATGACAATTAAATGTAATATATGATCCTGTATGTGATCTATTAAGGGAGGCGAAAAGACTCAAAGGGACATTCTTGCTGTCTTGTGAAAAAAACCCAGAAAATTATCTGTAATCAATGTTAAATGTCTTGAATATGATAACTGCACTTAAGATAGCTATATAAGTGAATGTCTTTGTTCTTAGGAAATGAACATGGCAGTATTATGTACTCAAGGAGCATGATGTATACAGTCTACACTCAACTGTTTAGAAAGAGGATTAATAGACATTGATGGATAGAATGATACAGCAAATGTGGCAAAATGTTAAAAATTGGTGGATCTGGGTATTGGCGCAGGGGATAGGGATATGCTGGAACTCTTTGTATGGGGTTTGTTAGATGTCAGAGTGAGACAACTGGGATGGTGGAGACCAGCAACTGCAGGCCAAAATTTATTGGGAGGCTCTCCCAACGATGGGGGTCTGAAGAATAAACTTCAGCCCACTCCTGGCAAAGGCTGTCATGAATTTATACAGTACATTTGTAGGTGGGAGCCTGCTTAGGTAGTGGAAGTGGGTTTGGGCTTAGGTAAGTCCCAAGGGCCTGTAGGGATGGCTCAGGGGTGGTGGGCTAGGGGGAGTGAATTCTAGGGATGCAGGAGGGGTTGGTGGGGTCATGTGGCTTCTTTGTCTATTCTTGTGAGGAAATGAACTGTATTTGGACATGTAGGCTCAGTATGGGGGGCTGCTCTATGTCATGGGATGTGGTTCCTTCTGAGTAAACAGCTGGTTGTACTTCCACAATGGGGCAGGTTAATAATAAACTTGCAGCTTCTGCAAGTTGTGGCTGTTATGGGGGCTAGGGATGGGGCCTAGTCCTGTCAGGGTTTGTGTTATTTTTCTAACCCTCCGGTAAGTATGAAAGTATTTCAAAATTAAAAGCTTGAAAAAATTCTGTTATTTGCTCAAAAAAGTATAAAATAAGAATTTTTCATTTTGACTCCCAATCAACAGAAAACTTCTTCAGAAAAGGAAAGGCAACTTTTTTCCCTTCCCTTTCTCCTTTCCCAAATGTTCACATGCCTAACCCTTTCACCCATGCTAGATCCATTGCTGCCTAACCACTTTCTGGGCACAGTGGCATGGAAATACATCATCAGGGTATAATTTTACACACAGCAGAGAGAACATGCTATTATGGAATCGAGGGCAAGCTGAATAGCTTGGCCTTAGACTGTTTTTATGTCAGTATTAAAATGGAAATGAAGCTTTGGCTCCTCTTTTCAGGTCTGGGCCATTTGCTAGGTCCATGCTCTTTTGGTGGTTTTCTTGCGTAAATAGCAGGTTAGGGGAGAACATAGCTGTGGGGATTGAAGACATTGACTTGAGGATGCTGAGTCACTGTAACAATCTAAAGATGTTGCCTGACTAGAAAATTCTAGAAGCCATAGACTGGGCTAGGCTAAATGTTTCCTGGCTTATTGGAGGCAGGTTTCTTTGGGGAAATCAAGCACTGAGTCCCCAAAGCGGCACTGTGACTGTCTTCTCGCCAAGTGTGACAGGCATGGTGGCAGCAGCCTTAGTTAAAGCATCTGGACCATTTGATGTGGGAAAGCCTTGGCTAAGCATGATATGGGAAGTTAGCAAATGGATCCACATTTCCCACAGTATTTTTCAGTTTAGCTAATATTATAAGGCAATACCCATGCACACTGACACTTTCTCCTTAGATGTTGTATTCGATTTCTTTGTTGCATAACAAATTACCACAGACTTAGTACCTTAAACACCCACTTATTATCTCACAGTTTCTCTAGGCAAAAGTCCACACACACCTTAGCTGAGTTCTCTGCTCAGGGTCTCATAAGGCCTAAATCAAAGTGTTGACCGGGCTGTACCCTCATCTAGAAGCTTGACTAGGGAAGCACCCTCAATTTATTGGCGGATTTAACTTCCTTGTGGCTGTAGAATTCATGGCAGCTTGCTTCTTCAAAGCCAGCAATGGAGACAATCTCTGCTGCTTTCAGTTTCTGGTCTCTAGACTGCCTTTTAAAGACCTTACTTGATTAGGTCTGGCTCCCCGAGTATAATATCTTTTTCGATGAGCTCAAAGGCAATTTAATTATACCTACAAAATCCCTTCACCTTTGCCATAAAATGAAATCTAATCAAAGGAATAATATCCCATAATCTTTGCCATATTCTATTTGTTAGAAGTAAGCTACAGGTTCTGCCCATACTCTAGGGGAAGGGACTGTACAAGGATGTGACTCATTGGTGGCCACTCTCGGGTACATCTGCCATAGATGTGCCATGTGGCTTAATGTGAGTACAGTTGGAAGAAAAACTAGCTTTTAAAAATGTCATTTTAAAGAAATTAATGTTGGGAAACGGACTTTGGCCCAGTGGTTAGGGCGTCCGTCTACCACATGGGAGGTCCGCGGTTCAAACCCCGGGCCTCCTTGACCCGTGTGGAGCTGGCCCATGCGCAGTGCTGATGCGCGCAAGGAGTGCCATGCCACACAGGGGTGTCCCCCGGGTAGGGGAACCCCATGCGCAAGGAGTGCACCCCGTAAGGAGAGCCGCCCAGCGCGAAAGAAAGTGCAGCCTGCCCAGGAATGGAGCCGCCCACACTTCCCGTGCCGCTGACAACAACAGAAGCGGACAAAGAAACAAGACGCAGCAAAAAGACACAGAAAACAGACAACCGGGGGACGGGAGGGGAATTAAATAAATAAAAATAAATCTTTAAAAAAAAAAAATAAAGAAATTAATGTTATTAGATTGAAGCATAAAAGATGAAATTCTGTGAGTTTAAATCTATGTTCTTTTTTTTTAAAATTTGCATAGAAAATATTTGCCTTCCCTTAAAGAGTGTGGCATGTAGCACTTTCTCCTTGAAATTTTCCCTTCCTTTGCCTGCTGAGATATTACTCTTTCCTGATTCTCCTATTTCTTGACCTAGTCTCAGTTTCCTTCACTTGTACTTCCTCCATCCACTCTGTTTTTGAAATGTCACAACTCTAAGCTGACAGTTCCCTTTGCCCACCCACCTCTGGGATGGCTTATACCCAGATCACTTACTTCCTGAGTACAGCTGCAAGGAACCACATCATCGTGATATAATTGTGACCTTGCAGATAAACCAGCAGCTTTGTTGGGGTCAGATTGTAATCTTAGTGTCTACAGAATGGCCTGTGGGTGACACTGTTAAAAATACAAATGAAAATTTACTTTTTCCTTTTGGTTCTTAGGAGACATGCTGGATCTGTTCACGTTGGGTAGTTTTAAAGTCCAAATAGCAGTATTACATAAACAGTCTTACAGATGTGTGCAGAGTATGTGCCTGTGTTTATTTCTTCTTCACCTTGCAATACAAAAGGATTTAAGGCAACTTAAAAAGATATATACAGTTAAGAAGGACAAAATCAAATTTGAAGTAAGTAAGAAAAAGAGGGAAGGGAAAGTAAATGTAAGATAACATGGAGTCAGGTAAGAACTACTTTCTAGCACGATTGCAGATATAAACACAATTAGGTTGATGATTTGGCTGACAGGAAGCGAAATCATGAGAAATAACTCTTCTGGGGACTGAACCCAAGGAGACATTTCTCCTGTGGGTTTTCAACTGTGCTGGGCACATGAGCCATGGTGGGATGTCCTGGAAACCCACAACATTCTTTACAGCATTGCAGTACCACACCCTGTAAGGTCATTTCTTAGACCGTTCCCCAGGACAGGCTAGTGACCAGCTGCCAAAGTTCAAAGCACAGTGCAGCAAAATCACTCCTGGGGGGCTTCAAAGATACAGCCCAGCCCCTTGACTTTCTATCATATTGGTTGGCTCAATCTAGAATCAAATTTTACCTAATGTTTCTTAGGTAAACACAACCCAACAGAAAAGAACATTTTAAAATTTTCTTTTCCATCCCTTAGGTTCTATATTGAAAAGAAGTTCTTTTATTTTCCAACTATCAAGTTGTTAGAGTATTGAAAATGAATACACACACAGCACTAGATATTCCACTATATCATCTCTCAACAGCCTTTAAGAATCTTTATTTTTGCTTTTCTAGAAGAATGGATTATGCCATTCACCGTGCATGTTACAGTATAGTTCTTTTTTTCCAGGTACTGAAGTGAAATGAGTTTCAGATGATATTTTTTGACATTTGGACACTGTTATTTTTGTTTCTAGTATAGAATGTTTGTAGTCAGTGGGGTTGTGGGGGGCGGGAAGGTTAATATTCCCTAGAGAAAACCTCAAGAGCTTAAAAAGTCTTTTGCCTTATTAATAGCCTGCTCCATCTCAGCTGTAAGGAAAGAAGAGGGAAAAGCCCTGCCTGGCTAAGCCAGGGGTCTCTGCACAGTAGTAATTATTGATGTCCTGTGGGGCAAAGGACTGGGTGATCAAGACCTCCCGGCTCTCAGTCACAAAGCCTACGTGCAATAGTTATTATTCACTCACTCGTTCCTTATGACAAAAGTAAATCACATCCAATGTAGATGTTGTATAATATACTGAAACACTTAAAGAAGAATACAAAATCTGCCAGCAACGATTTGACATAATTGCCCTACACAGTGTTTTTTTTTTTCCCCTATGGCAATCGGCTAGGGATGTAGGTATGTGGAGGCATCTAGATCAGGATTCAGAGCCCAACTCCACTTTTGCTAGCTTTATTGCCCAGATAAGCTTCTTAACATCCCTGAACCTCAATTTCCTCATTTGTAAAATAAAGATGGTAGGGAAGCCAGTCTCATAAAGTTATTAAAGGAGAAAGTACATCTGATGAGCTTAGCACAGTGCAGGGTATACAGCAAACTCTCAGCTGCAGCTAGCTATTATGCATACATAGAAATATATATGTAGTAGTGTTATAGAATCTGTCACACTCAATAGCTTTCTTTATCCTGAACATTTAAAATCTGTATAATATTTTGCTATACTTATATCATTCTATACTTACCTGCTTGCCAGATTTTGGTCATTCATGTTGTTATCATGGTTATAAAATTTATAATTTGATAAATTATTATATCGGCAAACAATTAAAATTAAGTAACTAGAGGCAGAAGGGCAAAGTTGCTCAATTTCTCTTCTTTCGCAGGGAAGTCAAGTTACTCTTTCATTACTGGTGATAGCAAGTATGGAAAAATAAGCTAAAATATACATCTAAAGATTTTAAATTGTTCATTTCCTTTTACCCAGTCTTTCTACTTTTAGGAATTCTGAGAAAAAATGTATGCAGAGTTACATATGCGAGTGGTTGTATATGTGTGTGTATATATATTATGTCTTATATAATGTATGAAAATGCATACCCGTGTATATGGATATACATATACAAATATAGTGTAAGTATGGTCATAGAATCATTTATTCTAATAATAAAATTGAAATCAACTTAAATGTGCAAAAGTAGTTAAATAAATCCTTTATATTCATGTGATAAATTATATTGCTATTAAAAAGCACAGTTTAAAGAATATTTTATTGCATGGCAAGATGATCATGATATCATTGAGTGAAGAAAGATTGAAGCATAAGATCTCAGTTTTGTATTAGGCACACACATAAAGCTCAATCCAGGAAATAAACCAAAATATTAATGGTAGTCGAATTATGGATCACTCTTGTGATCATAAAAGAGCTATAAATATTGATTTTTTAAATGAAAGATGGTAAAGAAAAACCATAAAATCATAAACTCAAGTGGTTTAAAGTACAATTATATAGAGTTGAAAACATCATGAGGTCGGTGTCTATGTCTTAAACTTCTGTCTGATCCTTAAGTTGCACATCAATGTAGCTTACTCAAAGGGACCCGTGAACTTCATTCTCATCACTGAATTCAGACTTTTTTTTAATTTATGAGATATGTTTTGCTCAAGAAGCAGCTGCTTAGAAGTAAGTATAGATTCTACTTTCAAGGACTAGAATTATCACTTGCCTCAGCCTGAAGAGCTAAAACATTCATTACTGAGGAGAAATGAAACACAAAAGCACCATCTCATTAAGCTTTGAGAAAACAGACTTCTTCAGGAATCTCTCATGAACGAGGGAAATGGAAGGAGATAAAGAGAAATCTTCTATCATACTTTATTAAGCCATCTTCCATGTAAATATCTGCCTCCTTTGATACGAAAATTTTCAGTCTTAGAAAGAAGGAAAACATGAGTTATTCTTACAGCAAGGATTGTTCTAGAAGTTTGGTAGAAACTTCATTAAAATGTTTGTATAATGAAAAGACATTTTTCAGAGTTAAGGAGGCATCTAAGTAAGAAGACAAAGGGAAGCATAATTAGATTCAGGCAAGGGGTGGGAGTCTGCAAGTTCTTGGGTGTGGAGCTTTCTTGCCCAGTGAAGAGACTCCTTTTGTGATGTTGGCGTCCTTTGTAGCAGTAACCAAGGGAAAGGGGCAGTGGGAAATTCCTCCTTTGTGCTTCTTACCTCCTGCCAAAGCAGTGATACTTGTCATGTCTGTACATGTCTCTAATACAAGCTAATAACCGCATTCCTGCCTCTGGAGGAAGAGAGCAAGTGCTTACTTGAGTTTCTTAACCATTCTTTCCACTTTCAGGAACTTGCCCTTCTCTACATCCTACAAAATAGTCATTTTGATCTTCCTAATCAATACCTTAAGTGGCAGCCCACTGTTGAAGATGGAAAGCTGAAGGCACTTACCCTATTCTCATCCCTCCACCATCATGTTGCAGCCAGTCCTTCAGTATTATTTCTCATTATTTCCCTTCACTTACTTTGTTCCATCCATAATGGGCTCACTGTTCCTTGGGCACATCGTGTGCTTTCCTGCTTCGAAGCATTTGCTCACATTTCCTTCCAGGGTGTCCTTCTCTCAGCATCTATACCTTTCATTAAAAAATGTGCTAGTTAAATGCCTACTTTGCACCTGCTTTCTGCCCTTAGTGAGAGCTTGACGTTGCATCCTTTTACGTACAGCTCAAATGGCTTCCACTTGCTCCCCTATTCCCACCCCACGAAGCTTTTTCTGACACTGAATTTAGAATGTTTTCTTTCCTAAAATCCCATAGGATGTTCCTTGAACTTTCCCCATAAAAGGCCAGAGAGAAGAAAGCAACTCATTTACTGCCATCATTCTAATCTCTTTGCCATAACCCTGACATATAGGGAATTATGACCCTGACTTTATAGATGAGGATCCAGATGCTCAGAGATAGTAACTACTGCTCGATGTCCTGTAGTAATGAGTAGAAATGGTAATTGAATCTAATGCTGCCCTGTCAAAATCTCTTGCAGTTTTCCTTTTAAGTGCACGGTGCCCCACAGTCTCCTTTTCCTTTCCCATGGTCTTCCCTGTCATCTAGAGCAGGGTTCTTAACCTTTTGTGTCCCACGGACCCCTTGGCCAGTCAGGTGAAAACCACAGGCACCACACTATCCTGTCTATTATTTAATAACAGCCATACCAACATGTCTGTCCCATAAGAATAATGTTTTGTTTTTTTTAAATTTCAATTCAAGCTCATGGGCCTCTGGTTAAGAACCCCTGACCTAGAGTGCCAGAGATGGGTGGGAAATCAGGTTCTGAGGGCTACCAGGTGCTGGAAACCTAGAACCATTTAGTATACATTTAGATGTATGACATCCTTTTCATGATTTTCATTTCAAAGATTGAATTGTACTGCTGGTTAGTTATTACTTATGTCTGTACAGTCTAAAGCTAAAAATGGATATACTTATTAAAATGATGCTGAACCTATAAAACACATTTCATCAACTTTTGCAAAACTTTGAGAATTAAGTATGTGTGTGTGTCTGTGTGTCATGAGAGGTTGGTGCTGATTTCCATTTCTCTGAGGAGGACAAACCTCTCTGATTTGGCACTGGGGCTGGATTGTAATAGTGGTAAATACTACCTTTGGAAACCTGTACTTAATTTAACATCTACTTTAAAGTTCTATGTTTTCTGTGTAGCATGGGCTGATGGAAAAAAAGCCTTCAGAGTCAGACAGTTCAACGCTTTAGTTCCATAAACATCTATCAAGCATCAACTGTATACCAGACACTTTGCTAGGTCTGGTAATACCTCAGAAGATCTGGATTTGAACACAGCCTTCAATTGTGAATGCCAGCTTGACAAGTGTTGTCATTTCCTGGGTTGCCGTAAAAAACCACCAGAAACTGGGTGGCTTTTAATAACAGAGATTTATCGTCTCAGGCTTCTGGAGACTAGAAGTATGAAATCAAGGAATCAGCAGGGCCATGCTCCCTCTGACTCCTGTAGGGAAGACAGCTTGCGAGCCATCTCTGGCATTGCTTGGTTTACAGCTTCAGCACTTCAATCTCCGCCTCTGTTGTCACATAGTCACCTCCTCTCTCCTCTGTCTCTTCTCTTTGTATAAGGACACCAATTATATTGAATTAGGGGCCTGCTTTCTCCAGTATGACCGCCTCTTAATTTAACTACTTACACCTGCAATTTCCAAATTAGGCCACATTCTGAGGTAGAGTTAGGACTTTAACATGTCTTTGGGGAAGACACAATTCAACCCACAACAAGACGTCAGTCGAATCCAACTCCAGGATCCTTACCTGTGAAATAAGACAAGTGGTCCTACTTCATAAGCCATGGTGAGGAGGAAATAAAAATGTCTGCCATAGAGTCCTTGCTCAAAAGCCAATAGCCTCCTTGCAGTATTCCTTTGTCCACGCCTTCCTGAGGCTGAAAGTCTGGCCTGCCCAGGTTTGTCTAGTTTCTCAGTCCCATGGAGGCCAGCCCTTTTACTCTCTGGGACAGTTCCAGGAGAGGCAGGATTCGTACCCTGTAAACTGAAAGGGGTTCTACTTGGAGGTCGGGAAAGGAGCGACAGTGTCCTGGTCACAGCTAGAATGGAATCTCTAGCCCCTCTCGCTGGATTATGAAAAAAACTGTGATGTTGAGACACTCTCTTTAGTAAGAGACAAGTGGCTGTATTTTCATAGTTGGTGCAAATTTAGACCATGCCAGTTTCTGTAGTCAGTGAAAGCCTAAGTGCTGAAATACTAGCTCCATTATTAAGATGTCAGTGTGCTCTGAACGATGAATGTCAGAACATCCTAAAAACTTGTTTGACCTTTCTCCTTTCCTCTTTGCTTTTAGAAGTAAAAATAATTAAACGAGAACTCTGAAGTCAGCAAAATGGCTTTGGATTGCAAGTAATTCTTTTTTTTCTCTGTCATGAAAAGACAAGAGTTTCCTTTTTCCAAGTTTTATATTCTCTCTCTGGGTGGGGATCAGACACTTGCATCTATAAAGAAGTCAGAATTGCCTGTGAGGGGTGGAGATTCCTGGCAGTTCCTTCTGTTCCCGAGGTCTGTGTTCTGTGATCTGCAGTTCTTCGAGTCAACTTCATCGTGCAGAGGGTCACCGTGGAGAGGCCCAGCCTTGTGGGTGGCCAGAAACCGGGTGTGTTTGGAAAGAAGTTGTTTTTCTTTCCATTTTCTGTTACTGAGAATTCAAAACCTGTGATTGAATGACTTTGTTTCTACCCGGCTCTTCTGCTTTCCTTTTCTCCCCTCACGGCCCTCAGTGATTCATACTGCTTTTCTTTGAGGAGTCCTCTGCCTCTATCCCTCAGGTTTTTCTGTCTGTACAGTTTGCGTCAGGCTGAGATCCCTTCTTCTCAGCCTTTCTGTTTTCTTGCTGTCCCTTAAACACCTAGACTCGGTGTTTTACAAGTGTTTCATTCCAACCTCAGGTGAGAAATAGAAGGTAATAGGACCATGAGGAAGGTTCAAAAAGGTGGCAGGATCATACCCAAGAGTTCTAGTAGATAGTCCTCTTGTCTCTTCTGAAATGGAAACTAAAAGTCACGTTGAACAGCTGCTCTCTGATCGGTGTAGCACTCACCAACTCTCCTGAAGGATGCTGGGCACGCCTGCCCTTTCCTTCAACCTGGGTCTTTCCAGCCCCTGAAATCCCTAAAACCCCATGGACTGCAGAAGCCACGTATCCCTCTGAATTTACGGGGTCTTTTAACAAGTTGTGCTCATGTCAGGGAGTTTCTGGTCCAAAGTGAAAAGGATGTTTCTGTACAATGCATAGTCCACACCAATGCCTAATGAATCTCTCTCTGAGAGACTAGAACGTTTTATTCAATGCAGTTACTAAAATACATTTATTCGTTTAGGTTACTATTCTTTGTATTTCCCTCTGGATTTCTTTCAAAGGTTTTAAGTGAAAAGGCATTTCTAAAATAAGAATTTTCTATTTTACTGCTTTAATAATTAAAATTAAGTCATTTTAATTTAATGTATTTAAATTTTAATGGTGATATTAACCATCTAAACAGTAATTTAATATTTTATTAACTTAATAAATTCTAAAATGTTTAAAACTATTATCTTAAAATATTTTAAAATAATAAAATATTGTTTAAAATAGCTTACTAAATGTTTCTAAGTATTTAAATAATAAATTTTTAAAGTTAATCATTTAATTCCTAGGGCAAATAGAAAATATTCTTAAAATATGCTTAAAGAAAAACAAAAGAAGAAAAGAAGAAAAACATACTGATTAGTTACTTCCCAAGAACAAGTAAACAAGGAGCAACTGAAGGGAAGCCAGTTTGTTTGGTTTGGAGAAGAGCCCTTTATCCTCTGTAGTATAATCTTCAGATGAATCCTAAAATTTCAGCTTTGCCTGAAATTAGAAAAGATGAGTATGCTGTGTGCGTATATTTTGTTTAAGGATAAGTATTTCTTTTCTTGTTTTTATAAAAATTTTGGAACAATTATATAAGTCAGAAATCTCAAATATTTTTGAATAGCAAGCCATCATTCTGCTTTCTGTAGTTCTTGCTTTTTTATTCTGTTTTAATCTCTAAATCATTACTAATAGTGTTCATTTTCTTCTCGTATAAAGATGATATATTAACAGCACAGGTAAATTTGGAAATAATCAAAGAAAGAAAAAAGTCACCCATAGTCCCGTTGCCCAGGGACAATAATGCATCCATTATCTGATAGTCTTTCAGTTATAGGGACATGAGACTAAAAGGAGAGTTATAGAACTAAAGGATTATAACATTTCCTGCAAATTCTTGCAGATGTTGCTTTACTGGACCCTGATTTTTAATGCTCTTTTGGAAGATTCTGAGGTCAGTGTGATCATTCTCCCTTTACAAGTAGCCTATTTGCATATTTGAGTCTAGGTAATTATATGGTTCTTTTTTCACTCCTTTCTCTATGCTCTTTCTTCCACCAGACTATTCCATTTGATGCCTGGCACTTTTACCCCTCACCTTTTTACAGGCTGACAGGATTAGAACCATCAGTTCTTCAGGGCTTTCCAGGTCTTTAGTGGAACATTCTAGGTTCTCTTCCATCTCAGTTTTAGTTTCCCTGTACCATCTCTTTAAGGTTCCATGATGTTATTCACTGGATAGCTTACTTATTAGGAACCTTTATTGTTTGTGACACCATTGCCCTCAAATGATTAAATAAGATGTAATCTCTTCGTAAAGTGTTATCCTTTTCTTCCCCATGTTAAAGTGATGCTATCAGAGCACTTTCCTAATTTATGAGTTTTTTTTTGTGAAAACATATATGCAGTGCTTATTTTTCTACTTCAATCACTTACATGTGTACAATTCAGTGATATCAATCATATTCACAGTATTATGGCACCATCACCCATTGCTAAAACTTATTTCTCACCCCAAATATGTCCCCTGTACCCATTAAGCATTAACTCCCCATTCCCACTCCACTGCCCTGGTAACCTGTACTCTACTTTCTGTTACTATGAATTTGCTTTTCTAGGTATTTCATATAAGTGAAATCAGACAATATTCATCCTTTTATATCTGGCTTATTTTACTCAACATGGATGGTATCTTTAAGGTTCAGTTGTCGCAGGTGCCAGAACTTCATTTCTTTTCATGACTGAATAGACCATATACCTAAAATACCTAAAATATTCCATTTTAGATATATGCCACATTTTGTTTATCCATTCATCTGTTGAGGGTCATAAGTTGTTTCCAATGTTTGGCTATTGTGAGCAATCCTGTGAACATTTTGTACAAACATCTGTGTTAGTCCTTGATTTCAATTACTTATTTATTTTTGTATACACTTAGAAGTAGAATTGCCAGGTCACATGGTCATTATATGTTTAACTATCTGAGGGATCACTAAACTGTTTCCCACAGGGGCTGTACCAACTATTCCCGCTATGTATGAGGGTTCCCACTACTCTATATCATTGCCAAACCATTATTTACCATTTTAAAAATAATGGCTATCCTATTGGGTGTGAAGTGGTATTTCATGGTAGTTTTGATTTGCATTTCCATCTTTTCATGTGATTATTGACCTTTTATGTATCTTCTTTGGAAAAGTACCTGTTCAGGTCCTCTGCCCATTTTCTAATTGGATTGTTTTTTGGTCATTGTTTTAGTTCTTTATAAATTCTGAATATTAAATCCTTGTCAGATATATGATTTCCAAATATTTTTTACTGTTCTGAAAGTTGTCTTTTCACTTTCCTGATAATGTCCTTTGATATGCATAGTTTTTCATTTTGATGAAGTCCAATTTTTTTCTTTTGTTGCTCATACTTTCGGTGTCATATTTAATCCATTACCTAATACAAGATTTTCCTTTATGTCTTCTTCTAAGAGTTTTATTGTTTTAGCTCTTAGATTTAGATTGTTGATTCATTTTGTGTTAATTTTTGTATATAGTATGAGAGAGGGATACAATTTCATTCTTTTGTATTTAGATATCCAATTATCCCAGCACCATTTGTTGAAGAATTTTTCTTTTCCCATTAAGTGGACTTGGACCCCCTTGTTGAAAATAGATGTGAGGGCTCATTTCTGAACTCTCAATTCTATTCCATCAGTCTATTTGTCTGTCTCTTATGCTGGTACCAAACTGTTCTGATTATTGTAGCTCTGTAGTAAGTTGAAATTGGGAAGTGTGAATCCTCCAACTTTGTTTTCTTTTTTGAGTTGGTTTGGCTACTTGGGACCCCATCCCATTCTGTATGAATTTGCTGTGACCAATATATTTTTAACATTTTCAAACACATTAGCTTTTGTGATTAGTGACTACATTGTAATCCCAGAAGCTGTGTAGATGCTAATAGAAGTTGTGTTCTTAATTTTTACTTATTGAAATTACAAAATTAAAATATTAATCTGAATCTATTTTGCACTAAAGAAGGATTTATTCATATCATAATTTTTTGAAATTCTTAAGTTGACCTTTAATGTATGCAATATTGCTATAAAAGCTTTGGTCTTACATATAAAATACATAATTTGATATATGATATTTATTAGATGTATTTATACATTTTAGGTATAAAAGCATTTTTTTATCTCCCCCCCGCCCCCGCCCCGGGTGGCTTTTTGTGTGCTGGCTGCTCTCTGTATCCATTCGCTGTGCATTCTTCTGTGTCTGTATTTTATATTTTTATTTTTTTAATTTCCCCTCCCCCCTTGTGGCTTGCTGGCTGGCTGCTCTCTGTGTCTATTTGCTGCATGCTCTTCTGTGTTTTTTTGCTCGTCTCCCTTTTTTGTTGTGTCACCTTGCTGAGTTGGCTTTCCACGGCACTTGCAGGCCGGGCAGTGCTCTGCAGCGTCTGCAAGCTGGGCAGCTCTCTGCAGTGTGCAGGCGAGCCTGCCTTCACAAGGAGACCCTGGGTCATGAACCCAGTGCCTCCCATATGGTAGCCCAACTGATTGAGTCACAGCCACTTCCCTATAAAAGCATTTTAATGTATGAAGTTTTGTCCTAGAGGAACACTAAAACTCACAAGTCTTTAAAGTACTTTGATAACTGATTATCAACTCTGATAGTTTTGTTGCTGTGGAACATTCTATTTTCTTGATTCTAAGAGTGCCAAACCCAAGAAAAATATTTTAACTATGAAAAAAAAAATTCTCCATTACAGAATGATTGGAATGTGTACTTTTATTAGATCAATTTTTTGAGGTGACCGTTTTGGCATATGCTGGGCTGATACTAAAAAAGAAAAGATAAGCTTGTATTTCTAACACAGACTAAAATTATGGAGAGGATATGCTTAATGATTACATGTTTTTATTCAAAATTTCCTCCCAGAGAAAAGAACAAATGGCTTGAAATAAGCCTTTTACAAAATTACCCATGTCAGGGAAGTGGATATGGCTCAAGGTATTGTGTTCCCCCCTACCACATGGAAGGTCTATAGTTCAGTTCCTTCTGCCTCCTAAAGAAGACAGTGATCTGGTGCGATTGACAAGCTGATGTGGCAGGATGGTGCAACAAGAGACACAAGAAGAAAAACATAATGAGAGACCCAACAGAGCAGGGAGTGAGGTTCCCGGTGCCTCCTAAAGAAGATGAGCAAAACAGTGAACTGACATAATGGGCAAGTACAGCAAGCTAACGCAACAGGATGATGCAACAGAAGACACAAGAAGAGGAACATAAGGAGAGATACAACGGGGCAGGGAACGGAGGTTGCTCAAGCAATGAGGCACCACATTTGAGGTCCTGGGTTCAGTTCCTGGCGCCTCCTAAAGAAACAAAGAAGATGAACAGACACAGCAAGTGCAAACATCGATGGGGCATAGAGAAATAAATAAATAAAATCTTTGAAAAAAAAAGGAAAGGTATTTTTTAAAATTACCCATGTCAGAGTTCATATTATGCAAATAGATAAGTAGGGTTTTTACCCTATCTTGTGCAGCACATTACACTGAGGGTAGGTGGGGTGAGTCCTGTCCTAACATGGGAGATGTTTAGAGTCTTTTTAATCCCCATATATTACTGATAAGGAAATGAGGGTCTTTTTGCCATTTCTTAAAATTAAAGACTTTATACTTGCTAATGATACATCATTAATGTGTATTTTTTATTACTCAAATGCATCCCTTTATCTAATAAACCAAACCTTCCATATATAATCTAGGACTTCCCCCCAAAATTGTATTTTTAAAAATTTTAATTTTTTTTATTTTTAAAAAAACTTTAGATTACATAAATGTTACAATAAATTGTGTTTTGGACCACTTATGCAGACTTGGAATAGGGTAGCATGTGAGCTGAAGAGGCATGTTGAGTTTATATCATGATTGGTAACAGACAATTTTCATATAATTCCTTTAGTTTCATAGATGGATAAAAGGTGATCTGAAGGGAATGGTAAAATGAATATCAATAAATATTTGACTCTGCCTTTCACATGTCCATTCCCTACCAGTCATGGGAAAAAATTAATAATTCCTCTAAGTTGAAATGGTTTGTACTCCAATGGGTCTATGTCACATTTGAAGTCTCCTCCCACTTCTTCTCTTCTCTTCTTTGGAATATATGAAAGCTTGAGTGTGTCATACAAATATGCTCTTTGGTCTGTGGACTATTTCTTAGTTTTCAGAGCAATTTTACAGATATCTTAATAGTAAGGAATAGTACGGAATGGATGAGAAGAGTGAAAAGTCATAATAATGTAGTGAATAATCAATTTTAGCACTGGAAATGGTCTAGGTTATTTTGTAGACCTATCAGTCCAATAACTTCTATTTAAAAAATATGGAAACTGAGGCCCAGAAGGCTCTGGCAATCTACATTCCAAGTTAGAGTCAGATCTTGCTCTAGTCTAGATTCCTTCCAGAGTGAGTTAGCACTTGGTCCAGGACTTTTTCCTCAGTGACTTTATGCTTTTATATAAATTTAGCTATCTAATTTTCAGAACCCCAAATAGATATCCAGGGGCTTTGAGGATTGCATCTTTATTTATTTATAGTGCTTTTGAGTGCATATCTTTATTGCTTATTGGTTGCTCTTGGTATTACCATGTATGTATGTGACTTCATGGTCTACTGATATCAGCATTTTACCACTTCCAGTGAGGTGCAGAAATTTTATTTCCATTTTAGGTTTCTTTACCTTCAACACATATCATTGTCGTGAGTGTCAGATGGTGTTATAATTTTTGTCTCAATCATGTAATATGTGTTATAAAATTCATGAGGCTAGTCTGTTATAGTATGTACCTATGTTTTTGCTCCTTTGGTTATTCCTCCTTCTTTCTGGTACTGCAAGATTCCTTCTTTTGTCATTTTCTTTCTGTTTGAGAAACTTATAGCCCTTATTTAAGGATATGTCTTCTAGCAACAAGTTTTTATAGTTTTCCTTCATCTGAGACTGTCTTTATTATCTGTTCATTCATTAAGGAGGGTTTTGCTGGTTGTAGAATTTGTGATTGACAATTCTTTTTCTTCAGTACATGGAAAATGTCATGCCATTTCCTCCTGGCTTTCATGGTTTCATATGAGAATGTTGCTTTTATTTGAATTGCATCCTATGGGTGATGTGTTGTTTCTTTCTGGCTGTTTTTTTTTTTTTTTTTTGCTTCTGTTTTCTCAGTTTTAATTACGAGTTGGCATGGATTTTGGAGGGTTATTCAATTTGGGGTTCACTCAGCTTCTTGAATCTAGTTTTATATCTTTTCCAAATTTGGGAAAATTTCAGCCATTATTTCTTCTAATACATTTTCAGCCCCACTTTCTTTCTCCCCTCCTTTTGAGAATCTGATGATATGAATTTCAATCTTTTGTTGTCTCCCAAGTCTGTTCATTCTTTTTTAGTCCATTTACTCTCTGTTCAGATTGGTAAATTTTATTAATCTGTCCTCCAGTTTACTGATTCTGTCCTCTGTCATCTCTACTCTGTTAAACCCACCTAGCAGCAATTAAATTTTTATTGTATTTCTTAGTTTTATAATTTCTATTTGGATCTTTTTGTAGAACTTCTATTTATTTGCTTATATTTTCTATATTTTCATTTGTTTCAAGAGAACTTGTAATTGCTTGGTGAAGCATTTTTATGATGGCTACTTTAAAATCCTTGTCAGATCATTTCAACATCTGATTCTTCTCAATGTTGATATCTTTTCTCTTTCAAGTTGTGATTTTCCTGGTTCTTAGATGGGTGATCTTTTTATCATCTCCTGGGCATTTTGGTTATTATGTTAGGATTCTCTGGATCCTATTTAAATCTTTTATTTTAGCAGGGCATCACCCTATTTAGGTTTAGCATTCAGGTCTTAGTCTAATTTTGTTGGGTATGTTCCAGAGACAAATTTTCAGAGACTTTGTGGTGCTACTTTGGTCTGCTTGGTTTAATCTGATGCTGTTGGGGTTCCCACTGGTTCTTGCTGGTGCTTCCTGAGGGAACAGAAGGAGTTTCCATGGCTGGACTGCCACGTACCTCTGGTGGTGGGGGAGAGATTCTTGGGCTAGGATAAAACAGGTTTCCTTGGGAAGGGTGCTTATAGTGGGATCCTCTTTGTCAGTGGAAATTTCTCCCCCTCACCCCTTTTCTCAGGGAAGGACTGCTCTTCCCAGGTGGACCACTTGTTTGGCAGGATTCCCTTTGCACATGCTGCCCAGCACCTGGTATCTCAGTGGGGGAAAGGAGCCTCAGACCCAGGGAGGAAGGAAAACCCTTCCGTTGGGCACTTGTATCAGTGGGGCTGCTGAACCGTCTCCTTTGCCAGTGCTGCCAGGATCACCTGGTATTGCAGGTGGAACTCCCCTGTCATATGAGTGAGTAATGAACCTACCTGGGCTTTCCTCTGTTGCTGGGTTGGGGTTCAAGAAACACTGGGCCCAGGTGGCCCTGTCTCTTGGGTGAGGGCCAAACCCTTAGTCCTGGTGTCCCTAACCAGTTCACCTTTCTCCTTCAGCCTTTCAGAGTTCTCTTTGGTTGCCTCCTGTGTTACATCTGGGATTTATGGTTGTACTTAGTGGGGAGGAACGGGAAGAAAATAGTCTACACTATCTTGTCTAGCCTGGAAGTAATTTTGGAGACTTCTAAAGGGGAAAAATAATCTTAAGCCTATCCATGATAGAAAAAATGAATTTGGTCAGTGGCTTTGTAGTAGCACAAAGTACTCTATTTCTTTACCTTTTCTACCTCCCATATTTCCCAGTAAATACAACCAAAATGCAATCTACCTTCTCTTTTTCTCCCCTCTCCTTCCCCCAAACTCTGTAATAATCATGCTGCCATGATGAGCTTCTATGGGTGGAGGCCCTTGTATCTCTCAGAGTGCAGAAGAAGAGTAAAATTAAAGCCTCAGGTTCAGTTTGCCACTCTTTGTGGTAGGAAAGTGAGTTATCAAATATTTTATCCTTAGGCCTCCACTTCCCTCTGTCTTCCTCCTGATTGCTTCTTGTCAGTCTCACCATGCTTAACTTCTCAGGGCTAGGAAAACGGGCTTTTAAAGACAGTCAAATTGTGTATATCACACTCAAGAAGGAAAAGAAACCCTAAGTGTAAATGCCATCTGGCTTTATTTACTCATCACCCACCATCTCTTTCCAAAATAGTGGAGCAGATGAAGTCTTTTACTCTAAAGAGCAGTTTATGGAAGGATTTGTTTAAAATTGTTTTGAACTATCAGGTTCAATTAACTTTGAAATTGTTCTGTACTTAAGATGCCCCAGCCCTTGGCACATATGAGCAAAAATGGGAAAAAAATACAGGAAAGTTGCTAATGAAACTTTTGAATTAGGGCTCAGATAAACAAATACCCCTTTTACTTTAAGGAAATACAGGAAATGTTAAAGAGATTTAAAGAAGTAGTAAATTATTACTGTCCATGTAGAAATTGAATTATTTAGTTCCAGAAAGCATCCAAAGATTCAGAAATGAATGATTATTCTCATTGGTTGGATGTTGAAAATGTAATTTCGTAGTAGTGATCCCTGCAGGCTGGGGGAGGGATGAAGCTGTCAGTGTATGAGAACTTTAACATTCTGTAACATTAAAAGTAGAAAAGTGATTCTTCCTTAGGCAAATTTACATGTGAATGGAAATGTTATAAAAAATGTTCGCAGATAGAAAAGTACTTTCAGCACAGAAATAAAAGTCACAGTTTTCTAGGATTTGGGGGGACATTACCTTAAACTATTTTAGCTGTGAACTTATTTGCTGCTTTATATTTTTACTTTAATCCTGAGATAGGCAAAAAAATAGCCCCCTCCCCCAAAGATGCCCATATCCTAATCCCCAAATTTGTGAAGGTCATCGGCATGGCAAAAGGGACTTTGTGGGTGTTATTAAGTAAGGGACTTTGAAATGGTAAGATTATATTGGATTTTTCTCTGTGGCCACAATGATGTAATCACCCAGATGCTTAAAATCGGAGAACCTTTCCTAGCTGAGTTCAGAATGACAGGAAGATGTGATTACAAAAGGATGGTCAAAGAGATGTAAGTTGCTGGCTTGAAGATGAAGGAAGGGGATCATGTGCCAAGGAATGTGGTGGCCTCTACAAGCTGGAAAAGTCAAGGAAATGGGTTCTCTTCTGGAGCCTCTGGAAAGAAACACAGCCCTGCTGACTCCTTGAATTTAGCCTAGTGAGACCCATGTTGGACTTCTCACCTAAAAGTATAAGATAATAAATTTGCGTGGTTTTATTCCACCAAGTTTTTGGTAATTTTGTTATGGCAGCAAAGAAAATTAATACAAATACCGAAGTTGTTTTTGTAAGGATGTTGGCATTCACTTCATATGCCTTTCTAGATAAAAGCATTATCTAGATTAGTAGCTCTCACCAATGATTCTGGCAATGCATGAAGACATTTTTTTATTAAAATGACTAGAGGTTGCTGCTGGCATCTAGCAGGCAGAATCCAGGGATGTGCTAAATGTCCTACCATGGAAAAATTCCCCGACAACAAAGACTTGTCTAACATAGAACGTCAATGGTGCTGAGGTTGAGAAACCCTGATCTAGACTGATCTATATATTCAAAGCATGTAGGGAATTGAGGCCCACCAGGCATTTTGCTCAAAATTAACTGCAAAGTCTCAGTGTGCACTAGCCAATAGGGTAGCAATTAGACACATGTGGCTATTCAAGTTTAAGTTAATTAAAATTAAATAAATTTAAAATTCAGTTCCTCAGTCTCACTAGCTATATTTCAGGTCCTCACCAGTCACATGTGGCTAGTGACTGCTCTATTGGATAGAACCAATATAGAATGTTTCCATCATTACAGAAAGTTCTAGTGGATAGTGCTGATCTTCTAAGCTCTCATACTCAGGATGTTGTACGTGGATGAGTAGCATTAGCAACACCTGGATGCTTGTTAGAACTGTAGATTCTCAGTCCCAACTAGAGACTACTAAATCGGAATCTGAATTTTAATAAGATCCCTAGGTGAGTCATGTGCACACTCAAGTTTGAGAAGCCCTTCTTTCTCTCCCTCGGTCATTCCTTTTGTCCGTTGCTCCCTATTTCTATGTCTTCCTTTTAGCCTTTCTTTCCAACTTCAGTTTCTAGTCTCCTCAAGTCATACCTATGTCTTATTTCATCTCTGTACATCCCAAAGACACAACACATTGCCTTCCACAAAATAGCATGCTCAGTATTATTTCTTGTAAGACTTTTGTTGAATTAAAATCTACATATTCTTATTATGGGTCATTTTCCTTTTAAGTGAAAGGATGGCTGTATTCATTTTTTCTTTTTTCTTTTTTTTTAACTTTATAGTTTAATATGAGTGTTGCCTAGAGATTCAATGTGAAAAATCTAACCTTTTGAAATACCAGAGAACTTCATAGTGAATTGAAGTTTCCTAATAATTTCACAATGTGAGGAAGAGAATATGTCACAAGCATGATATATTCACATTCTTCTCTGTATGTTACAAAATATAGCAAAACTTTTCTTAACATTAGCCACACAAAAATCTTCAGAACTGTTTTCTGTTTCGATTGAGTAGCATGTAATATACATACACGTATGTACGCAAAATACCAGCTATCTATCTGTGCTTGTCTGATATGCCTATGAGTGTTATCAGGTTTTTGAAATCTATTAAAATCTGTTACTTTATATGAGAGCTACAATTGCAGGGACTTGCTCTTTATTTGTACTAATGTCATGAAAACATTCATGTAATGTTTTAAGGTGAAGGACACACATACTACATGAAATGCTTGTTTTCACGATTATTGCTGTTTAACAGCATAAATAAGAATTAACTGCTGTAGAAAAGGGACAAATAAAAATCCTAATATCCTAGTCCCTAGTTAGACCATGGACTATTCAGACTGCAAGTGATCTTCATTTTGCAGATGAAGAAACTATACAATTGAAAAGAAATCTAGAGAAGTCAGTCCAGGGCAAAAGACCACATGGTTACTTAGGTTTTGTGGAAAGGAGAATATTGGGCATCTTCTTCTAAACTTCACTGTCTCCATTTCCTAAATGTGTGCAGTAAACCATATCATCTCTGCGTATCTCTCAACTTTAAAAAAATGTTCATCTACTTCTCCTCATTCTAAATGTAATGTTCTTTTTGTAGTTTCATACTGCTTTTCTGTAGACTATTTCTGTTGGTGGGTGGAGGAAGTGTTACAGGGTGGAAAGCTGAAAACCTCACCACAATATTGGTATTCAAGTTAGATTTAAATTCAGGGTTTTTTGCACATATTGATCTATATGAAAACGTTTTTGTTTTTCTCTCTCTCTCTCTCTTTTTTTAATGTTACCTTCAAAAAATATAAGAGGTCCCCATATACCCCCATACTCATATCACAGGGGTATGAAAACATTTTTATTTTATAGATGAATAAAAGTGCCAAATTATGTTCTCTGATAATACTTTCCAGAGCTAGTAAACAAACGACACTTTCTATTTTTTAATTACTGAAGCACAAATAGCCCTGGAAAAAATGATTAGGTCCAGAAATTTTGGTGTGAATGGCCTGAAATTGTAAGGAAAATCTTGTTTCAGGGCACTTTTTTCCCACTGAGGATAGACCCTTTGCTTTCATTGGACTCTGAAAGGGTCAGTGTCACAGAATTAAGGATCATCAGTCTCTTCAGCTCCTGAAATACATCTCTGAAGCCCAGTGAGCATGTGTCTTGCTCAGGAAGATGCTTCTGATTAGTAGGGTCTCTTGGGCCCCTGATTTTTCCATTACATGCTTTATCCTTGCTCCAAAAATTCTGTGATTGAGGATTTTCTATGTAACCTTTGGGAGATAACTCCCAAATGAAAAGTTAAGCAACACCAGTGATATAGAGACAATAATCATGACAAGAGTAGTTGGATATCTGCTTGGTTAAAAAAAACTTATGCAGAGGATAGATTTTAGTCAATACTCAGTTCTTCCTCTTTTCTACTTCCTTCCTTTTAAAATTACGTCTTCAATTAATCTTTTCCTTATGTCTTTTTATCCTGTGCGCTCATCTGAAGAACACAGGTGCCTGTAATTTATTGAAAAGAAATCTAAATGATATCCCATTCTCAGATAAACAGAAGGCCCTGATGCAAAGTTCTCTTTTCTCCCTATATAGTCTATTTGCAGTTCTGATCCTTAAGAAGCTTTCCCAGTATGTGTAGGGAGGCTGGGGAGTGGTGAGGTGGGAGGGAATGGTGGGTGGGAAAGCAGGCTGCAGGGAAAATATTCTAATTAAAAAGTTCATTAGACAGTTAAAATTCATGTATGAATTCTTGACTACCTCCCAACATTTAAGCCATACTGCAGTTAGCAGAGTTATAACACAATCTAACTCAGTTTTATGGCTTGGAAATCCCTTGTGTTAGATGTAAACAATTGAAAAAGCAATAATTTACGCAGCAGATGAAATCAATATACAAAGAATATGAAATAGGGCAGACATCCTTGTTTTTATTAATCCAAATATATTTCTCTATGAGAAATAAAGATAGTGAAAATGTTTACATTTATAATAAACTTTCAATTTTATCTACTGAAGTGAGCAGCATTAGCACCAAGGTCTACATTCTATGTCTATACAATTGAAAAGAAAAAAAGGATATAATCATAGAAGCTACTTTTTCTCCCCACTATCACGTTAAACCTGTTCAAAGGAGGTAGTCCTTCTTTTGCCATCTAGGATGGAAAACAGAGTAGATTCCATGACTTTTCTGGTCCGTCTGTAGTAAACAAATTCCTGCAGTCACTAAGCTGGAAATAGCTTCAACTATGATAATTCAAAGAGTTCAGTCCAACATATTAATAAATATTTCTTTCTTTCTCTTTCCCCCACCCCTGCATGGGGGAGGGGAGGCAGGCTGGTTCCTCTCATCTTTGTCTCCATCTGGCATTTCTATTCCTTCAACAACTTGCTAACTATGGATTTTGTCCCTGCACGGATTAAGTCTGGGAGGGAGGAGTGGTAAAAGGACAGGGGACTTCTTACTTGATTGATAGTATCATATCCCACTCTCTGTTTATAGGAGATGTTTAAAGCTAACCCTATCTTGTGGGTGCCCACCTAAGTTTCTCCAGAGACTTCTCTCTCCCTCAGCTGCTACTCCTGTGATACAGACAATGCCTTCTCTTCTTTCAGCTGCCAACTGCCTCCTCGGTACCACCGTTTTCCAGCAGGACACCCCATAGACCTTCTCTGTTGGAGACCCAACACCCTTCCAAGCAGACCTCGTAGGCAGGATTTAAAATGGCCCCAAGTAGGCTCTCTCCCCTTTGGCAGAGATTACCTGTAACCTGTCAGAACCATCCTGTACTTACTGCCCTGAGAAATTTGGAAGTGCATACTGATACCAGCACAGTGTCAATTCCTCATTCACTCTTCCATCAAAGGAACTGGCAGTCTGTCTGCTGGCCCTAGACTTCTGAGGCAGGAGTGAAACCTCAGTCCACTCTGCCCCATGACTGCAGGGAGCACGGGGCATGCTCTTTGATTAGGTTTGAGGTGAGCAGAAGGGTGCCCACCACTTCTCTCCTTTCTGAGGAAGGATGGGACTTGAACACACCAGCAGTTCACTTCAAGGGAACCTCTTTACAACATTTAATTTCAAACTCAACTTTTTTATACTCTTGACGTGGATGATGGGCTTTCAGAGTATATAATTCTTTTCCGATACTTCCCTTGAAAATTGGTAATCTGGCATTGTGATTTTCCTTTTATAGATAAGAAAATGGAGATTCAAAAAAGCCCTTTAACTTGCTTGCTCTGGTGCTTTGGAGATATATGTACCCCAGAAGAAAACATGTTCTTAAATTTAGTCCATTCCTGTGAGTGTGAACCCATTTTAAGGAGGACCCTTTGAGGAGATTACTTCAGTTAAGGTGTAGCCCAGGATGGGTCATAATCCTATTACTGGAGTCCTTTATAAGCACAATGAAACTGGGACAGATAGAAAGCCACAGAGGGAGCAGCCAGAAGCCAAAATCAACAGAACCCTGAAGGGAAGGGAGAAACCAGGAGAAGCCACCATGTTCATGGTCATGTGCTAGAGAAGCCAAGGACCAAGGATCCCCGACAGCCAGACCCAGTGCCAATCTTCAGGAAGAAAGCATTGCCTTGATGATGCTTGATTTGGACTTTCTCTTAGCCTCAGAGCTGTGAGCTAATAAATTCCCCAATTTAAGCTAGCCCATTGAATTTTCTTGAGCAGCCCAGGAAACTAACACACTCACTATTTCTTCAACTAGTAAATAACAAAGCCAGGATTCAAATCTCAGCTGTGCAATCCTATAATCCGTCTTCTTAACTACTATGATACAGTTTCTCCTATAATTTTATGACTATGAGACACCACATGGCATTCTAGGTCTGTTCAAATGCCTTTGAAAAGGGAAAACTCAGCACCTTAAAGCCAGTCTATTCTAGCGTAGAGCAGTATCAGTGGTGGAAAGTCTCATATCACTGTGTTCTCCTCTAACTCTAAAAACCTATGACTCTGCTCTGCAGTAATATTTTAAACAGTCCTTCAGTTCAACTGAATGTAACTAATCTTTCAAATAAAACTATAGACAAGGATATCCCTACCTGCCATAATCAGAAATCACCTATCATGTGCATACAGATATATTTATTAAGGTATGAGTTTATTAAATATCTGTGCAGCACTTAAGTCTTCAGAAGGTCTAATCTAATAATTTTTATCTGGATTCCTTCTTATTACTGTTCTTGCTGATCCTTTTATCTTACCTACTTTTGTGTATTGTTAACTTTTTACATTGTACCATGAAACACAGTGGGGAATAAAAATTTAAATACTTAAATAAATTATAATTTGGTAATCAGACTGAGAGACTAAATTCACACTCTGAGATGCCTTGTAAATATTCCAAGAGCGGGTTGCCAGTGATAAGTAAAACTAAGCATCATAAATAAAATATGAAAATGCACTTAAAAGATATATCACCTTAAAACTTCACATAGTTGAAAACCAAAAAGCCCCCAAAGACCTAAATAAATAGCAGATGTCTGAAAATGAAGATTGATTTACAGGAAACTATCAGTGATATTTTTGAAAAATAATGAGAACCCTAGAAAGTATCAGCAGAGTTTAAAATCTTTAGTGGTAAAAAGACTAATTTTAAGTTTGCCCTGAAGCTCTTCATTAATTAGAAGCAGAAACCTGGAATAAATCTAGAAATTCTATCTCCCCTCCCCCTCGCCCATCCCTCCTCACCCCCCAAAGTGAAAACAGAAGCTTTACTGCAGCTTGGAACTAAAGATATGCAAATAAACGGACCTAGTGCAAGTCTTGCCTATAAAGTCTTTCAACAAGCCTGATCTGATTATAGGCCTTTGGTTCAGAAATGTCTGCAAAGTGAGCAGATAAACGTGGCCGGAGAAACAAAAATGTCCAGCGTGACCCAAAGGTCCCCTTCCATCCCTCACAAGGCAAACGTGAAGCCCCTCTGGACGTCATTACGTCCTACGTTGTTACTCTGTTTCTTAGGAAAATGATTTCTTTTGCCAAAACCGGTCTGCATGGAATTGTCTCAGGGCTGGTCCTTTCCCAGCCGCCTGACTATTTTTGGAGGGCGGGTCCAATTCCGCTGAGGGGCGGGAATGCATCCACACTCAGCAACCCCCCACCTAGTCCTTATAATGCTCGATAAATCGCCACCCCCCTCCCCCCCCCCCCCCCCCCCCCCCCCCCCCCCGGACCAAGCTGTAACTGCAAGGAACAGAGATGGGAGGCCCTGAAGTTCCCTCCCTGCCTTATCTTTATTTCTCCAACGACTCAGTCTCATCCTGTTTCCCAGCTCGGAAGATCTGGCCTCTGCCTTCGGCACTGACTGGGGACCCCAGTTCTGCCTTTGCTGATGGAGTGGGGGTGCACACTGCCAAGGGGCCGGGCCCCTGCCTCTGCCCCAGAGAGGCCAGCCTGGAGCCAGCTGTGCAGAAGTGCACGGGCTGGGCCGGCGCGGCGGCGGCCTCCGCTCCCCCGGCCCGAGCATGCTCTGTGGCGCCTCCACTGCCCTGTGTTCCCAGGCTCCCCAAAGCCAGGATGATTTCATCCCTTTCCTTGAGTCTGTTCCTTTCCAGCTAGATGGAGGCCTTGTGGATTTAGGAGTGTGACTCAGGACAGCCACTTTCCCTGGGAAAGAACTCTGGAGGAGCAGAGCAGGCCGAGGTAGGCGGTTACGCTTTAGAAATCCATCCCCTCTGCCTGAAGCCTAGTAAAGGGCCATTTACCATTTTTTATTATTTTTTCCTTACCTCAAGTTCGACTTTCAAATAAGGTGGGATCTAAAATTCATAAAAGGACATACTTATTTTGTTTTCAACTTCAGGGCCCAGACTTCATAAAGAAATGCTGGAGGGTTGTTTCAGAATTTCTGCAAACGGTAGGAAGATGACCTGACTGTAGAAATGCACCCTGTGGCTAGCGTGACAGGTCTAGCATGGAGAGCTTCAACCCTGCTTGCTCTCTCTGGGCTAGGAGAACCAATAAGCAGGTCACACCCCAAATAGGCATATTTCTTATAAGTTTATTCTTTGGGTTTTCCTTGGAAAAGGAGGAAATTGGAAAAGGCAAAAAAAAAAAAAAAGGGAGGGAGGCATATTAGGCAACTCTGTGCTTTACATTCTCCCTGCAGTGGGTCATCGAGTGGTGTTGAAAGTAGATAAGTGTCTTCATTTGACAGACAAGGAAATGGAGCTTCAGCAAAATTGAAAAACTAGTCTAAGGTCATACATCCAGTAAAGAAAAGAAACAGTATTTGTCCTAAGATCTCTCTATCTCTGTTTTTCCCTATAAAAGATGAAGACATACCTTTCACAGCCTCCAAATCACCCAGCCTGGGAGAGTAACAGAAATTTTATTCCCAAGGAACCTCAATCAGTCTTCATCCCCACTCCCTCGCCTCCTGAGCACCCATGCAAATAACCCCTGAATACGGTCATCCATTTCCTTAGTTATGAAGGATAGCTATACTTTTTATTTTTAAAATCTTAACAAAAATGCTTCCAGTAAAGTCCACACTACCCTCCCTGGTGCCTCATGTTAACTAGTTTTAAACAAACTCATATGTAACCTTATAGACTCTTTTTTAATGCAAAGTGTAGAGGCATGTAAGTACCTGTAACACTTTTAAAATAAAGGAGATTTTGTACATAGTAGAACTTTTTTTATTTTTAGTTATTTTTTTTATTTCTTTCCCCTCCCCCTCCACGCCCCTCAGTTGTCTGCTCTCTGTGTCCGTTTGCTGTGTGTTCTTCTGTGACCGCTTCTAGCCTTATCAGCGACACCAGGAATCTGTGTTTCTTTTTGTTGCATCATCTTGTTGTGTCAGCTCTCCGTGTGTGCGGAGCCACTCTTGGGCAGGCTGCACTTTCTTTTGCGCTGGGTGGCTCTCCTTACAGGGCGCACTCCTTGAGTGTGGGGCTCCCCTACGCGGGCGACACCCCTGCACAGCAGGGCACTCCTTGTGCACTTCAGAACTGCGCATGGGCCAGCTCCACACGGGTCAAGGAGGCCCGGGGTTTGAACCACGGACCTCCCATGTGGTAGGCAGATGCCCTATCCATTGGACGAAGTCCGCTTCTCCATAGTAGAACTTAACAGCCTCAATAGAGTATATGTGGGTCAACACAGCAGAGCAAGGTCACTCTGCATGGTGGTTGCTTACTTCTCCACTTATTTATAATGATGATGGTCATTTAGGTTGTTTATAGTTTTCCACCTTTACATATATTACTTCAGTGAGCATCCTGTATTCATATTTTAATCTGCTTCTGCATGTATTTCCAGATGACAAATTTCTAGAAGTGGAATTGTTAGATTAAAGAAGACATGGTAAATTACCTAAGATATTACCAAATTGCCCTCTAAAAAGATTGTCAGATGACTTTTCTGTTAACACTATAGGAGTATGCCTATTTATTTAGTACTCCTTTATATCATTCATAAAAGCATTTTAAATCTTCTCTGGTCGCTAGCCTTTGGATTTAAGACGGGAATAGCAGCTTTCATACAGATAACCTTTAGCTTCGTAGCCAAAACATCCCTGGATCGTCAGCCACAGGCATTGTTGGACAGCCTGTTCCATGAGGCTAACAGCATGGTTTTGAGCAGGACACAAGGTACGCCTCCTCCCAGCAGATGGGAAGAACAAACTAAAGTTGGTTGGTACTAGCCCTTCTGGTCTTACTCATTATGTCTGTCTGTCTGTCTCTCTTTCTCTTTCCTCCCTTCCTCCCTCCCTCCCCCACACTTTACTGATGTATAATTGACATGTAGCAAACTGCACATACTTAAAGCATACACTTTGAGTTTTGACTTAGTACATGCCTGCAAAACCATCCCTGCAATCAGGATAACTAACATTCCTGTCCCTACCAAAAGTTTCTTTGTGCATCTTTATAGTTAATTCCTGTCTCTACCTGTGCCCTAGACTACCAGTGATCTGCTTTTTGTCACTGTACATTAGTTTCTGTTTTCTAAAATTTTATAAAAACAGAACTATACAGACTGTAGGTTTTTTCACTTTGCATAAATTATTTTGAGATCATACATGTATCCAGTCTTCCTATTTATTGCTGCGTAGTAGTCAGTTGTATATTTATCCAGTTACTTGCTGATGGGCATTTGGGCTGTTTCCAGTTATTGGCTACTATAAATAAAGCTGCTACGAGCATTCGTGTGCATGCCTTTGTGTGCTCATGTTTTCCTTTCTCTTGGGTAAATCCCTAGGAGGGAAATGGCTGTCATAAAGTAGGTGAATGTTTGCTTTAGGAAACTGGCAAACTGTTTTCTAAAATGGTTGTACCATACTGCTTTCCCACCAGTACTGATGAAATTGGCAGTTCCTTCACATACTTGCCAATACTTGCTAGGGTATGTCTTTCATTTTAGCCATTCTAGTGAGTGCATAGTAGTATCTTGCAGTTTTAATTTGTATTTCCCTGGTGATTAATGATGTTGAGCATTTTTTAATGTGCATCTATACATATTCAGTAGCCATTCATATATACTTCTTGAGACATGTCTATTCAGATGTTAACCATTTTAATTGGAAGATTTGTCTTATTACTGTATTTGATGTGTAATGGAAATTTAACTTTGCTCCCCCCCCCAAAAATCAATTATCTCGAGACTATTAAACAGTTCATCTTTTCTCCATATTTTAAGTTATATATTTTGTATGATTAAGGAATCTATTTCAAGTTTCTGTTATGTTCCATTGATCACTGATTGATTACCTTCCCCTGCTGGTACTAAACCAATAATTCTGCCTTTATAATATATTTCAGTCATGAGGCAAGTCCCCTTTGCTAACTTGATCCCCCAAATGCATTTAACTTACAAATTAATTTGGAAAGAATTATCATTTTAAAAATATTGAGTCTTCCCAACCAAGAATATGATATGATGGCTACTTATTCAGGTTTTATATTATTTCTTTCATAGAAGTTATGTAAATTTCTTTATAGAAGGACAATATGTTTTATCCTAAATTATTGTTGCTTTGAATGGACCTTAAATTTCATTATAAGAAATATATTTGGATATTTAGTTTTGTATTTTAATTTACATATGCTCACCTTACTGAGTTTTAACTATTATTTCCCATAATTCATTGGATGATACCAGTTATTTAACTTTTCTATTAAATAGGTAATCTGAAGATAACTTATTTCCCTTCCAATATTTATAACTCTAATTTTTATTTTCTAGCATTTTTTTCTCTAATGCATTGGCTAGAATGTCCAAATAATCTAATATCATTATCTTAATCCTGACTAATTTATTTATTCCTCCTCCCCGTTGTTTGCACTCACTGTTTTCCCTCTGTGTCTGTTCACTATGTGCACTCTGTGTCTACTCTTCTTCTCTTTAGGAAGTCCTGGGAACCCAACCTGGGACTTCCCATGTGGGAGAGAGGCACTGCATTGCCTCAGCCTGCTCCACTCTCTGCTTAGTTGTCTCTCTCATTGTGTTTCCTCTTTGTGTCCCTTTGTTGCATCATCTTGTTGTGTCAGCTCACTGCAATGCCCTATCATGCCAGCTTGCTGTCTTGCTCATCTCCAGGAGGCACCAGGAACCAAACCTGGGACCTCCCATGTGGTAGGTGGGAGTCCAATCACTTAAGCCACGCCTGCTTCCTGTATGTTGCTTTTAAATGAGATGATTTCCTTGGCTTCTCATAAATTCTCTAGTATTTCCCCTATTACCAGAATACTAAGTGTGGTGTTTTGATTGGTTTTTTGATTTTGTGCTGGTGGTGTTTTATTTTCCTTTTATGTCAAGAGTCGATGTTGCATTTTATCAGATAGTTTATTGGAGTTAAAGGGTGATCATAGTTACCCCCCATTTAACTTAATTATATAGTGATTTACATTAATAGATTTCCTATGTTAAATCCTTGTTCGTTATATCATAGCATTCTATTAATATACTGCTGGATTCTTCTGTTACATCTATATATATTGATCTATATAGTGGTTCTCAAGGAAGGGCAGAGCTTTCCCTCCTTGTACTCCAAGGACATTTGGGAATGCGTTTTGGGTAGCAGAATAACTGTCAGGGAAGAGGTTAGGAAGGGATGTCTTCACTAGCATCTACTGGGGGAGGGGCAGGGATGCTGGATGCTTTCTAATTTATGGGACAATAACATGCAACAAATAATTTTCTACCCCTATAGTGAATTCCGATTCCACTGAGAAAAATGAATCTATAGTTTTTGTGCTCTTTGTTTCATCCATTGTTTACAATTTATGTTAGTGATTTAGGGTGGATTGGAAATTTTTTAAGCTTGAAAACAATGGAAATTCTGTAGGAATTAATCTGTTCCTTAGTGGTTTACTGAAATTCATCCATAAATCCATCTGGGTTTTGTGCCTTTTGAGGAGGTAAAGGAAATATTTTCAAATCTTATTTTCCCTTTTTTGTTATTGTTGTGGGTATATTCAAGTTTTCAAATTTATGTCAATTTTGATAATTTCTGTTTCCTTAGAAAAACATCATCAATTTGAGCCACTTTTTCCCAATTTATTGGCAAATAATTGCATATGACTTCCTACCATTTGTGTAAATTCTTTCATTACCTATGGTTATCTTGTCTTTCTAACTTCTGTATCTATTTCCTTGATCATATTTATAAGAAAATTTTCTCTTTTTATTATTTCTTCAAATACCAGCTTTATTTTTGGGATCAAGTTTATTATTTGTTTTATGCTTCATTAAGTTTTATAGTTTATTTCTACTGTAAGTTTTGCTTTTTTTAAAATAATTTCTTGCTTTTGAATGAATGATTTTTTTCCTTTTCATTATTTTCATTCACTCTTGAGACTATTTCAGCCTCTGAATGTAAAGTTGTCTGAATTCAGTTTTGTGATTTGATTTTTTCCCCCTTCTTTGGAAACATGTAGGATTGTCTTTCTTTATCTCCAGAATTTGAAATACTTACAAAATTTTGTCTGATCAGCACCCAGCAGGCCCCTTCCAATCAGAAATTCAAATCTTTTTTCAGCTAAGGGAATATTCCCAACATTTCATGGATTACTGCTCTTCCATTCATCTCTTACACCATTGACCTGCTCTCTCTTTTCTTCTACATTCTTAGAAAATCTTTGAGCTGACCTTCTAATTAAAATTTTAGTTTAGATACAGTCTATTTTTCTGGTCAATTACTGTTAAATTTTTTCTTTATCTCACAGTTTTACATCTACTAACAGATAAACATAGTACTTTGATCCCTTCAAAGAATCACTTTCTGTGCTGATAGTATAATTCAGTTATATTATAACTTTATACTGTTGTATGTTGTAGTCAGTTCCTTACATAGGTCAAACAGCAGGCAAAACTGTATTGTATTAAGGGGATTGATTTAAAGGACTGCTACATTATTGTAGACCTTCCTCCTACTGACTGAGTTTTCATAGTTTAATGTGATTATAAAGCAATCACTTAATTAGGGTATAGGATTAGCATAAATGACAACCACTATTGATTATTTCAAAATCACAACAGGATGCTGCTGGTGATACAGCAAAGTAATATATAACTGCTTTAAATGTCTGGCATCCTGTTGTTTAGTTTAGTGTTGGCAGTTGTGAACTCTATTACAATTTTAAAAATTAATAACTTTTTGAATGGTTGATGGTAAGAAATATATATATATAATAATAATGAAAAGTATAATACAATAAAGTCTTTCTCTCATCCTGACCCTCAGCCAGTGACCATACCAATTTTTGATGTAGCATTCCAAAAATATTCTCTGCATGTATAAGAATGTGTATTGGAGACATGCATACATAGGCAGAGTATAGACCCGTTCTTAGTTGACTTTCTCTCAGCCAACTTGATGCATTAACCAAAACTCTGTAAAATATAACAACTAGTGCTACGACCACTTTTCTCCCTTTCACAATAAAACAAGAGTTGTCTGTACTTGCAGAATCTAATCTCTCTCTTCCTGTTCTCTCTTGGATTTACTCCAATCAGGTTTCCATCCTCAAGACTCCATTCAAACTGTCACCAGTAACCTCCTGTGACTACACCCATTGTTTCAGTTGCTTAGTAGGGTCCTTGACTTCTCTCCTTCTCTCCCATATCCAGTGTAATTAGCAGATCTATCAGCTCTACTGCCAAAATATAGGTCTTCACCACTTTCCAGACTCAAAGCTAGCACTATTCTTGCCTGATTTACAGCAAGAGCCTTCCAATCTCTCTCCTAGCTTCCGTACTTGCTGTCTGCTAGTCTCCAAGTTCTATTTACCTCTAAAAGATATTTTATTAATTTATTTTGGTAGTTTTCCTCCTCCTCTCCCCTGGAACCTATGCTCAACCAAGGCAGAGATTTACTCTGTTTGATTCACTGCTGTATCCCCAGTATCTAGAATAGTACCTGACACATTTTAGGCACTCATATATTTGGATAAAGAAAAACCCTGAAAATGTAGTACACAATAGTTATAAGGCCAAGTAATTAAGCTCTTGACAGTTACCAAGAATCAATTGCTTTTGCTCCTAAAGCAGTTTATGCCAGGCTATTATGATTATACAACAAGTTAAATACTATATTATCTGATGACAGTGAATGCAAAAAGAAAACTGCTTCTGTGAAAACTAAGGTGAATATTCAACAAAGGCAAGTTGCAAAAAGAAGTTGCTGTAAAATTGTTGGTGAAAACAAGTGTCAAATTTTAGAGAAAACCACAAAAAAAATCTACATGGTTTTTACATTCAAATTGCTTTGCAAGAATTTCAAGTTCTGAGTGCAATTTGAAGAAGCCAAGTTGAAGTAGTGTGTGATGTTTAATGGGTGTGGCTTTGCTTGGAAGATGATACAGGACTCCAGTCAGCAAATACATATTTAAAGGCTTGGCTCTGTCAAAGGATTGGCAAATGAATTCAAATTCATATTTTCAGTTCAAATAAAAAGTTTAAGGTATCATTTTTATGCTTTCCTATTCTAAACATTTTTAATTAATTATTAGTCCCAGTTGGGGCATATCATAGGGCATCTATGTATGTGTATGCCTTTTTCATTGTTGCTACTGCTGTTGTTAAAGCATAATTGGTGGAAGTGGCTGTGGCTCAAGCAATTGAGCTCCAATTTACCATACCCTGGGTTCGATCCCCAGGACCTCCTGGAAAAAAAAAAAAAAGACATCCCAGACCCATACAGTGTGGAGCAGTGCAGGCCCCCATGTGGCAAAGCGACATACCAAAAAGACGATGACACAACCAGATAGGAAAAAGTATAATTGGTAACCTTTTACACATATTGTTCTGCATCTTGTTCTTCATGCTTAACAATATAAATTGCAGATTGTTCTGAACCAGTAAAAACAGAATATTTTAATAACTTTTAAAGGCTAAATAAAATGCATGCTATATCATTTATTTCCCTTTATTTATAGTTATCTAAGTTGGTTACAATTTTTAAAAAATAAACAGTGTTGCTAAGTATTCCTTGCATGTGCATAATTGTATCGTGTGTGGCTCTTTCTAGAGGATGAATTCCTAGAAGCAATATTTGAATGATTTTAGAACTCATTGACCTTTGATCAGGATTCATGTTCTAGTGGTCTTAGTCAGAATTTACCTTGCCAGTTTTGATTGGTTATTTTTTTACTCTTACCTTCTGGTTAAAATACCTGAAATTCATATGGAAAAATGCTTTTATGGTTGTGAATCTGGAACTCTTTAGCCTGAACACCCATTTCCCAGTTGAATAATTGTTTTCATAATACAGTTTTTGATAAAGGAAGGGATCTTAGGCACACTATAATCGTATTAAACCAGAACAGGCTGTACCTCCCTCCTCCTCTGCCAAGAAACTCTGCTTTGTAAATATCAATCCAGGACATTTGGCAACTATGGGAGACATAACCAATCTCAAAAAGAATGACCACATTTACAATTTCTGCCATTTTTATTTCTATGTTTTTCAATCATATATATATTTGTAAACATTTTTAGCTTAAAAAAATATTATACAAAATTTTTCTGTTTGCTTTTGGATTAAGCTTTTTATTTTTCCCCTTTTGGATAGTAAGGAAATGAATTATAAATAAAATTTCCAGTACATTTCTCTGTCCTTGAAGTTTATCTCCTGAATGATACATATCTTGTTGATCCATGCCAGTAGTTCATGAACTGCAAAGAACAAAATCCACAGGATTCTGTCATCAGCTATATTCCACAAGCATTTTTCCAGCCAGATTTCAGCACTTGTTTAGACTTATATCACTTGAGGAGAATCTTAATTCATAGCTGAAAAATTAAATACGTTACAAAACCAATTATAAACTTCCTGTTTGTGTTGAACTTTTGCTAGGGAGAGATTCTGAGGGGAATTTCATTTATCCTTTTAAAGGGATAAATATTATTTAAATCACCTTGGTAACAGCTGGACCACAATCATGCAGTAAGTTTAGTCTCACTTTCTAAGTTAGATGGTGTTGTTCAGAGGTTGGCGACATTGATGTTCGGCAATATTTAAGATGTACCATTTTTAAGATGAGGAAATAATTTGCCTTTTAAAAACTTTGCAATCTGTCACCATATTTAGGAGGCAAAACAGGTTTAATCATTTTGAGAATGGTGAATTATTTTCTATGCAAAGTGGCACCATCCTTTTTGCTTGGGTATCATAGTCTACTGCATGTGAAAGAAAATAAAGTTGACGGTCCTTTTAAAGACATTAAAATTTATGGCTGTTCTGAATGTGTGTGTGTGTGTTTTTTTAGCATGTTTAAACACTTGTTGTTTGAAATGGGTGAGGGGAGGGCTTATGAAAAAATCCTTTGGTAAGCCTTTGGAGTAGCACGGTGTCTTGGTTATTGGTGGGTAATAATGCTCCAATGACCCTTTCTTAATCTCAACTACTTCCCTCCAAGACAGAACAAAGTGCATATTAGAAGACGTGTTTAGGGAGGAAGGGGAGAGACAGTGACCTCTCTTAACATGGTTTAGATTGAATTGGTCTTGTTGAAAGTAAAGCAAAGCATTTCTGTTTGTCTGCTTCCCATGCCTACACACTTCAGGGCTCATATACTCAGGAGAACATGAGCAGCCTTGCAAAGTGGTGTGTATGCTTGTGTTTGTGTATTTGTAAGGAGACATAACTCAGTGCATCTTTAGTTTAGTTTTCCAGCTATCTCCGGATTTCTCAGAATTTGAAGATAATTCAGTGGTCATGCTTCTTACTCACTGTATTGTCTGAGTATTATTGAGATGTCATTTTTCTCTATTCACAGATCATACCACTCAGAGGAACACACTTCTCTCCATGTGATTGCCTAAGAAAGCATTTTTGCCTACTCATTAATGGCAATCAGTAGATGACTTCAGTATAGGGAAAAGCTGGTGTTGGTGGCAATTCATTATGCTGCCTCCCCAGAGTAATCGGGGACCCTACTATTCAGAGAAGGCCCCCTCATAATGGGCAGGCATTCACTGAAGTATGGTGTCTCCCAGTGCATTTGTACATGGTGTGGCATCTTATATGGAGACAGTGATAGTATAGAAAACACAAAATAGTTTCAAATAAATTCCAATTACTATCTTTACAGATTCAAGAGAAAATTGTATTGATGAAATTAGGATACAATGCTATATTAAAAACATCAATCAGAGACGAAGGAAGTATTCCAAACAAAAAAACCTTATTGCCTGCCCTCCTTTATCCATCACTAACAAATAAGCAGACATACAAAAAGAACATTGAAAAAAAGAACTATGAAGTAGCAAAATGGGAATAGCTAAAGCCCAAATATTTGACCTAGAAAATAATCCTAGAAAATCTCCCAGGATACCAGTGAAAAACAAGAAGTTGAAAAACAAAAGAAAAATTAAGACCCTTCAGGGATAAATCTAAAACATCCAATATCCATTTTAAAAGGAGTCCCAGAAGAAAGAATGGAGAGAAAAATACTCAAATAGAATATTTCCCTAGTCTAAAGAAGAACATGAGGCTTTAAATAAAATTGTTCATCAAGGGCTACACAGGAATTACAAAGACAATACATCAAAATAAATATATTGTAGTGACATTTGTGATCTCCCAAAGATAAAGGAAATATTTGACAGGTTCATGTAGGAGTGGTGTGAAAATAAAAGTTTGGTTAATGAGCTAGTTAGCTAGCCAGGTCATTGTTATTTCTTTCACTCATTTTTTTAAAAAAATTCATCCAGTAAATATTTATTGAGCATCTACTACCTGGGAAAAACGTTGCCAAAAATGTAGATAGTACTGAGCCAAAATAGTCTGAGACAAAAAGAAGTAGTCATCAGTAATCACATTGCAAATAAAAATAAATCACAACTCTCATATAGCTTCTACTATGGAGAGGTATGTGATGCTGAGAGCATATAGCAAGGCAAAGTTGACTTCATTGGGGAAGGCATTCAGAACTAGTGGTATCTGAAGAGTGGGTAGGAATTAGATTGTGGCGCATGTGGTGGTGGGGAGGTATGAGTAGTATCCCAAGAAGAGAGAACAGCATGTGCACAAGCCTTATGGTGAGAGAGACTGTGCTAGAGTGAAAGGAACTGAAAAGCTCCTGTGTGCAGAAAGCAGAAAGCCAGCATGAAATATCTTCAAGGAGAAATTTTGTAATTAAAAACTTGGAAGTACATTTATAGCATGCATCTCATGAAATAAGCCATGTGTTTCTTCTGTCCCACAAAAATAGAGGAAGAAAAGAAAAAAGCAGTTTAAAATTCAAGGGAAAACAAAAAGCTGTTTTCAAAAGTTGTGGAATAAATACCAAGTGAAAGTATGGTTTGATTTTGAGCAATTGATGGATATTAATACAAATAATGCTCCAGTGATAATTTAGGTAGAATGATAAATCCATTTATATTAATAGATGCACAAGTATAGTTATTAACCCGTGATCTGTTGTATAATTTTCCTGAAGATATTTCACTTTCGTAAGCCTATTCTCTTACAAATCACCCCTTTTTCTCTATTACTTTTCCTTAATAAATCGCCTTCAATGGAATTTGTGCTTTTCGTGTTTCTTTATATTTTCCTATGGAGCAAGAACTTTCTAGATTTTCTTGGCTTTCCCCAAACTTTATTAGACATCTCACCAGTAATTTTATAAAGTACTTTTTTGAAATTTTTGTTTATTGAATATGACCAAAGCATTCATCTTAAAGATTTGTGCTTTTGTGCCATACACACACACACACACACACACACACATACACACACAATTAAGACCACATATTTTCTGCTGATTCTCACTTGGCTTCAACCTATAGGTTTTAACATATAGTATCTTATTGCCAATCATTTGTATAAGACTAGTTTCTATAACCAGATTTATTTCTAAGTTTAATATTTCCAGTCATACTTTTTTACCACCTTCATTTTGTAAATTCGGGGTTGTAAAAGATTCTGAAAAAATTATCTTTATAGTTTTTTCCTTTTTGAATATGAAATTTTATTTATATCCTAATACATATCAGCTTTTCATATCATAATACAGAACCACTAGTTAATCAATAACTATTAAAGTGCCGACCATGTACCAGGTTCTGTCTCTCTAGAAGTGCATGCCACAGACATATTCCATGCTCTCTATCAAGTTTACAGTATAGTTAGTTGCAGGGTGGGAGGACTGGAGACAACATCAGAAACAGAGTATGGTGGCTTGGAGAAAAACATGTTCTTAAACTTAGTCCATTCCCATGGGTGTGACTCCTTTGTAAATATGACCCATTGATGAGGTTACGTCAGTTGAGGTGTGGCCCACCTGAAACACCTGAATCGTGATGGGTCTTAATCCTGTTAGGAGGCCTTCTAGCGAAGGAAGGACACACAGAGAGAAGGCACAGGGAGCAGCCAGCTCCAGAAGCTGGAAGTCAAAGAAACTTGGCACAAAGAAGATACCACCATATGTGTTGCCATGTGATAGAAAAACCAGGGACAGAGGACTGCCAGCAGCCAGCCCCAGAATGCCACAGTTTTTGGTGAGAAAGCATCGCCATACTTTCTTCTCAATTTTGGACTTCTCCTAGCCTCAAAACTGTGAGCCAATAAATTCCCATTGTTTAAGACAATTCATTGTATGGTCTTTGTTTTAGCAACTAGAAAACTAAAACACAGAGCAATAAATATGTAATTACAAACAGCAACAACAAAAAATGAATAGGTAACTACACATTTAGAAGAGGGCTGTAAAGTGCACAAATTCTCTTAAGGGAGGCACATTCTCTAAATGGGATGAGCAAAAAATCTTTATTAGACTGAGACTTGAGGAGGAGCAGCTGGCAACGTAAGGGGGTTCAGAATATTCCATGCTTCAAAAACTGCATGTGTGAACTTTCTAGGACAAGAAGGAACTTGGGGTGTTTAGAGCTGAAAGGCAACCAAGATACCTATAGTGCCATTGGCCAGTAACTTGAGATAAGGAAATAAGAAAGGTATATTTTATTCCTTTTTTTCCAGAAGGTATAAAGTAACAAATAGGTAGAAATCAACTTTATTGACCAAGTTATTTAAACTCGTAAAACTGTGTCCATTTTTTCTACTTATATCTACCAATTTTATGATATGTCCTAGGCTCAATCAGTACGGGCTTTGTCAAAATCATTTTTATTTGTAACAGTATTGCCTTACATAATTCCCTAATATGTTTAACAGTCCATAAATGTGAATGTTATTACAGATTCTTAAAGGATGCTTTGTGTTTTTTCCTCAATATAAAATATTCCTCTTTTCCCAGGTTATGCTTTTTCTTGAACTCCACTATTTTTCTAGGGAATGTCCCATTTTGTTTTAGACATGTCTCTAGTAAACAACACAGACTGTTTCTTTTGGGGGAGGGAGTATTGTTTGTATCTAATATGACAATCTCTTGTTTAATAATAGGATTAAGTGCATTCACATTTATCATGACTAGTGATATGTTTGGGTTTATTCTTGACATCCTGTTTATCATTTTTTTGTTTGTTCTTGTGTTTTATTTTGCCTTTCTTTCTTTTCCTTTCCTGCCTTTGAAACTGAGGTGTTTTTTTCTCTCTTATTTTCATCCTTCCTTTCTTCTTTTTTTGTTCCTTTAGAGGTTTGTGTTGTAGATCTGAAATCTGCATTTACTAGTGGCTAACCTTAAGTTAAAAAAAATACTTTTAAATTCAAGATGTAATCAATATCAACAGTATCTACTAAACAAGACAAGACTTTGAGCATTCTTTATACTCCATGCCCTCCTATCTTATTGAAAAGAAGAAAAACTGGGAATTTTAGTTTCATGTTATTAATTTTTAAATTTAAAAACTTTGGATTATGAAATATTCAAATATACAAAAAATAAAATAACCTCTAATTAATTGCACAACACTAAAATCAAACAGATGCTAACGTTTTGTCTTATTTCCAGTCTCTTAAAACAATTATAGATATAACCAATTACTTTCCTCCTGCCTCCCTTTGTAGAAGCTGTTTTGAAGTTGCTGCATATTGTTTTCATGTATGTTTTTGTATTTTTACCACATATCTATGCACCCATAAAAATTAGTCACACTTGAAAGCAATTTGGTGAAGTCTTATAGTTTAAAAATAGTAGGTTGAAAGTCCTTGACCTTCAAAATTCAGTAAAACTTGTTCCACTGTTCTAGAAGTTAGTGTTACCAGATTTTAGTTAGATTCTTGACTATGCTGCAGAAATGAATTTCAAGAGCATATTGGGTGAGTTAGGCCAGTAATTTATTCAGGAAGGGAAAGATGAGAAATGGGAGAAAATAACAGATCATGGGTCCTGGGTAGAGAGGAAGAGGCTGAAAGGTGATAAAGGGGGCTGATTTACAGGCTACAGTCCCCCATTATAAGTTATAAATCCCCAGGTTTACTTGCGTGGTGATCCAAGCAGGGGAGAAAGCAGTCAGAGTTGGGGTCCAGAGGCAAGAGAGTGAACTCAGGCCTGGGGCCGCTTTTTGAACTGTTAGTTATCCCACCCCTTTGCTAATGGCAGGGGAGGAGTTCCAGCTGTTCACCATTTTGATTGCTTATTTCTCCCATTAATCTCCCAGGAGGGCCCAATGGTAAAGTCCTTGGGGATTATCCGGGCCTTCTCCTGGCTTCCAGAGAAAGTCTTCTCCTGTGTGGCAGAATCTTGGGGAGGGTCTTCCAGCTGCCATCTTGGGGTTACTGATGTCCACATGGACTTCTTGCCAGGTTCCAGATCCATCTATTGATCCCCTATCTTACTACCCTGCTTCATTAGTGTTAGAGATGAGAGGAGTGGTCCCATTTTCATTTTTATTCCTGTGTATGTGCCCTGTCCTTCCTCTCTGAAGCTATTAGCTATTAGGAGTTTCTTTTTTTTTTTTAAAGATTTATTTATTTAATTCCCCCCCTCCCCCGGTTGTCTGTTCTCTGTGTCTATTTGCTGCGTCTTGTTTCTTTGTCCGCTTCTGTTGTCGTCAGCGGCACGGGAAGTGTGGGTGGTGCCATTCCTGGGCAGGCTGCACTTTCTTTCGCGCTGGGTGGCTCTCCTTATGGGCGCACTCCTTGCGTGAGGGGCTCCCCTATGCAGGGGACACCCCTGCGTGGCGCTGCACTCCTTGCACGCATCAGCACTGCGCATGGGCCAGCTCCATACGGGTCAAGGAGGCCCGGGGTTTGAACTGCAGACCTCCCATGTGGTAGACGGACGCCCTAACCACTGGGCCAAGTCCGTTTCCAGGAGTTTCTATTTATACTTTGACTTCAGGTAGTTAATTAGGATATATTAGGATATATGTTTGTATGTTTATTCATTTTCTCTGTTCAGCACTAAGTTAGTTTCTTCAATCCGAAGACCCAACATTTTGCTCAGGAAGCATTTCTTCTTTTGTTTCTTTGGTTCTTGGGTACTTAATAGATTCCATAGATAACCTGATACCCTTCAGAATTAGTAATAAATTATTAGATTAGGCTGCCGTAACATACCCTGCCAATATTTGTGGCTTAACACAATACAGGTTTATTTCTCAGTCTTGCAAAATTTACTGTAGGTCCAGAGGCTCTCTGGAACTGCTCCCTTCCAAGCAGTGACTCAGGGATCTAGGCTGGCATAGACTCCACCATATTGTGGCAGCACCACCTAGAGTTCGGGGATTCCTTAATTGTCATGGTAGAGAATGAGAGTGTTGGAGGATGGTGCACCAGTTCTTAAATGCTTTAGCCAGAAAGTGACCCACACCATTTTCACCTGCAGCTTATTCTTCAGAACTAATCACACAGCTCCATCTAACTCTAAGAGAGGGCTGGGAAATGCAGGAGGTGAGAGCATAGATATTCAATAAATAGCAAATGTGTCTGCCACATTTTCCAATAAACTCACTTCTGCTTAGCTTTGAAAATATGGTAAGATGGGAGCAGATACGGCTCAAGGGGTTGAGCTCCCACCTCCCACAAAGGTGGTCCCAGGTTCAGTTCCCAATGCCTCCTGAAAAAACAAAACCAAACAACAAGCAAAACAAACTAAAAAACCACTCAGGAAAGCCAATGTGGCTCAGTGGTTGATTGCCAGCTTCCATGAGGTCCTGGCTTCAATCCCCGGCCCCTGGTACCTCAAAAAGTAAATAAATATATACATATATATATGTATTATGTATGTATGTATGGAAGTGGCTATGGCTCAAGCAGTTGAGCCCGTATTTACCATATGGAGGACCTAATTCCATCCTGGGAACTCCTGGTAAAAAAAGTAAAAAGACATCACAGACCTGCATGGCGCAGAGAGATGCAAGCCCCCACATGGCAAAATGACGTACCAAAAGGAAGATGCCACAAACAGAGAAAAAACAAAACAAAACATATACGTGTGTGTGTATATATATATGGTAAGATTAGACAAAAGAAGATAGTAATTAAACTCTCTTCTTTTCCAGAGCTCTCTCACTATTTTCACATATATCTATTCTAGGAAAACTAGACTGAATTATGTTTCACAAACCTATACTGATTTCTGGATTTGATAATACATTCCCTTTGCTGCGATTGCACTTTGCTTATCTTTTCCTTTTGTAAATCCATCTCTCTTTCAAAGCCCTGGTTAGATGCTCCCTTTTCCAGGAAACATTCCCTAACTCCCTTCACTATGTTCTCACTCTTTGCTCAAGCTTTGCTGAGCTTTTGTGAAGTTATCTTACAGTTCTAATCCATTCTGCTACATTATTGTACTAATGTATACAGGTTACCTTCTTTCCTTGATAATGAGACTTTTGCATATAGGGTCTGTTTTGGGTCTTAGAATGTCAGGCAGTACCCATTCCAAGACCTTGCAAACTGTACACATTAATATTTAGTTTCTAAATAGAATTAGATGACTTTCCTATTCAATTTTCCTTGTTTGAGATATGCCTATTAGGCAGTTAGTTGTGACTTGCTAATATATTCGGCAGAAGATATTTATTGACTGCCCTGGTATGCCAGGCTCTATTGTAGATGCCAGAAATATAGAAATGAGAGAGAACATTCCTTCCTTCATTTCATGAAGTTGAGGGAAGATAGGCAATGAATATGTAAACCAATAAATAAGATAATTGGGGACAAGAAGGATATAAAGATAATAAAATAAGATAATGTGGTGTGGTATGGGGGGGAAGGCGTTGCTACTTTAGCTAGGTTAGCCAGGAACAGCAGGCTTTTTGAAGAGGTCACATTCAATGGTAAGTAAGTAGACATGAAGGTCTACAGGAAGGATATTCCCTGCAGAAGGAATTGTACATGCCAAGGTCCTGAGACAGAAAAGAGCTTGAGCTGTGTGACTAGAATCAGGCGAATGAGGAACTGAGTGGAGCAAGTATGTGTATGCCACTCACTGCTTAATGCTGAGGAGAGCATAGAGTGCCAGAGGCAAGGCAGTGCTGGCGTTCCTCTGTGTGTAGGAAAGCCCTCATTTGCTCAGCAGGACAGTAGTATGGTGCTGAGACTTTCACCCAAGAATGTTAAAAAGAGAACATGAGTATTCTACCCTGCTTAGGAGAACTTTGTGTTGTTAACGTACTCTCTAAAGGAAAATGTTGCTCTCAGGAGTGAGTGAGAGTATACACTAGAGCACATCGCACAATGAGTGAAATAATTTTCCTTCCTTCAACTGTATGTGACAATTACTATGACCATGAAGAAGTAGAAGAGTTGGGCACAACCCTACATTAAGTAAATTGGTGTCACAATAGAAATGACATATTGTAGAGATATCTCAATTGCATTAGTTGTCTTATGAATGTTCTGGAAAATTGATATTATACTTAATCTAGGTTACTTTTCTTTCTTTCTTTCTTTTTTTTAAAAAAGACCAGCCACATACATCACCATTACAACAATCCCTTAGCAACTAGATTGTAGACAAAAATTTGTAGGTGTGGACTATTACCTAATGTAGCCTCTTTTTAAGACATATAAATAGGAAGATTTCCTAGCCAATCAAGTTTTATGCAGATACCTGAAAGGCAGACATCATAAATATAACTAAAGAGATGAAATTGGACTGGAATTGGAATACCAAAATGTCTGCCCTGAAAGCAAACAAGAACAAGAATTAGTGATAACAAAAAAAGCAGTTTATATACCTGAACATTTATTTTCTCACTTGATCCCTACCACAAGCCTCTGAGACAGGTAGGGCTCTTACTAAGGAGAAGACTGAGGCTAAGGAAAGGTTAACTTGAGCACAGCAATGATGTAGAATCAATTTACCTTGACTTGTTTTAGATCTGGGGGATGTCTGATTTTTTTTTATAAATACACAAATTTGACAGCCAGATGGGAAACATTTTCTGTATTTTTTTTTTCATAAAAAGTCATGGGCCCTCTCCCTAGACATTTTCTCTGTCAAGAACTTTTTTCCCTTTAATTTTGGTTCTGATGTTCCACATATAAGCAGAGGTCAACTAGTTCAGAAGAAATGACTCTAGAAGAAAGGACTGTAATTGGGAGACCAGATGGTAAGCATTAGTCAGCTGATGGGACTGTGTTGATTTGAAGGAAGGTGTAGTAATATGATCTTGTTCTGCAGCTGTGACCTGTTGTTCCCAAACAGCTTTCTTCCTCTCTGCCTTTTACATCTACATTCCAGCACCTCTCCTTTCCTCTTTGTGGGCATCAGGACCCTCACAGATTGATTTGACAGATGTATAAGAAAATAGCAAAGCTTCCCCTAGGAAGGGCAAATTCTGCTACTTATTCCAACTCATGGATATTTCTTTAATATCTCCCTCACCATGTTACTTGTAAGACTGGCAAATCATGCAGAACTTAACTACTCTCTAGTTGTACACTGAGAGACAGTTTCCCATGACTTAAAAATAGCCATGTCTATCCTAACGTCTTTAGGACATTCTCCATCTGATGTCTTGCAGCTACCTCAGACTAAATATATAAAACCAAGATCATCACTTCTATCCCTCATGTCCCCTCACAAAATATCAACCAACTCTCTTTCTCCCATATTTCCTCCCACTGAAAGGTATCACCATCCGTCCTTCTTCCTATCTGAAAATTCAGGAGTCGTCCTAGACCCTCTTCTTTCTCATCCTTCCCGTGCTTTCTTTCTCCTTAATACTTTTCCCATTTTCCACCTCTTTTGCCATTGCCCTGATTCAGGCTCCTGTCATTTCTCCTTTGGAATTTAGAAGTATCTGATCTTTTTGCCTTTATCTTTACCCAGGTCATTTTCTCCCTCCACTATATCAATTTTGTATCTTAAAATCTGACCAATGAGGCCAATGAAATTAAATCTTATGGGGGGAGGGTGTTAGTAAAAATTATTATTTTTTTATAAGCTCTGCAGGCTTTATATGTGTAGCTAGGATTGAGAACCAAACTTTTAAAATGGCTTACCAGATATGCAAGGCCCCATGACCTTATCTGCTGCCACTTCTGCTTCTGACTTTGCAATAAATAATTGTAAACTACAAGTATTTTCCCTTACTTTCATACCATTGCATACCATTCCGTGGTTTTGTGCCTTGCTCTGTGGGGATTCCTCTGTCAGAAATGTTCTGGACATATACAATCTACCTAAAGAACTGACCCTTTTCAGTACCAGCAAAATGGTCAAGAAACCCCTGGTAGGTATTGAGGTGACTCCATGAGAATCTCCAAAATAATTTAGATCTTCCATGATTCTCTGTTCCCCCTTTTCCTCCTTGTTATCTTCGTTTCACCCACCTGAAAGTTCTAGGAATCTCATATAATCAGGCTGAAAACATCCCAGAACTTTTGACTACACCAGGTCTCCATGGTCCAGAACATGCTTCTTTGCTCTTCCCTGGGGGACATCTGCCTGTTACTGTGCTATGCCAGCCCTCAAGCTTCTATGCCAGCCCCAGTGGCACTAGGTAGTGGTAGTCAGAGGGCTTTTACATACTGCACCTCAATTTGATCCTCATATTAGCCCTGTGAAGTAAGCAGGGAGCTCTGTTACATCTCCATTTTACAGATGCAGAGTTGGAGATTTTTTTTCCCCTCGTCAATCTGCCTTATGTTTGTGCACTTGACTGTCTGTAGATTATGTGTTGATAGGGTCCACAACACGCATCTCAGAGCCCGTCACCCACTTGAATTATCTTTGTCTACTTATTATTAAAGGGGGTTGGGTATGCTTTGTTTTTTTGCTTTTAGAGACATGGGGAAAATTTGTAATTTGAGCAAACTTGATTTTGGAGGTTTTACTCACTATTGTTTCGAAGCCAAGTCACACTGGAATTTTCCAGGCCCCATTTTCCCCTTCTGTATTCTTGTCTTTTGGTCAGTTTGATCCTTGGCATTTCTATGAAAGAGAAGAGAGTGGAGAAGAGGGGAAAACGCCGTATGATCAGTTTTAGATGTTCATGTGTGAGGCCTCCATAGTAAGTCACGTAAATTGCTTGATTGAGTCTTGAAGGTCTAATCACAGTGTTGGTACTGTGTGGTAAGGCCTAATCATATTAGTAAAAATAGTGGCTTTTAGTGAAGAAGGAGGGGGAGGACTCTGAGTCATGACTTGTGTGTCATGACATGGTATTTTCCACTTACTATCTCTAATCTAGCAATCTGATCTCCTTTTATTTTTTATTTTTTGGTCTAAACTAAGATCCACTGGTTACTTTCTAAGACCTTGGCTCTTTTTGCAAAAATCTTGCTCTTTTTGAGAATGTTTGAAATTTTAAAATGAGAAGAAATTATAAGCAATTAACTGTAATCGAATTCTGTCACTTTTGAACAAAGTTAAGCAGCTTGAGCAAGTATGTGAGAATACGGCTGTTCCTTTTTGCCTCTTGAAAGGAGAAAATGATCATATTATTTAAAATACATCTATTGAAATGCTTGTTGCTGGTATCTAATCAAGCTCTGAACTTGAGCTCAATTAGGTCTTTGATAAAAGAAAGGAAAAAGGAAAATTGAAAGACTTCTCTTCCATTCATGAAGGGCCTGTGTGTTTTTAGTTTCCAAAATGGAATAATGGAACCATGTATTTTCCATCTAAGCATTTTCCACCATGAGAATAATTCCCTTCCTGGCTTCTCAATGAATAATGCATTATTTCTGAAACCCAAGAGGCATTCCTTTGATTTTCCTTTATGTTTAGCTTTCTGAGTGATTTTCAAGCAAGGAAATTCAAGGACTCGAAATGAATGCTTTATTAACATTTTTACTGGTGGTTCAAATAGCTTTTTGGCTATTATCTCCTGATATTTGAAATGTTTTTTTTCTCTCTCTAAGGAGAGTCTAAGGTATTGTATTTATTAGAAAATGAAACACCTTGGACAGTCTTCAAAGTGAACAGCAGTTTAAAACCAATACACATTTGTGTTGCAGAACAAAGAGCTTTATGGGGATACTTTTCTCCTTTCTTTATTTTCATTTCCTTGCTGAAAAAGTTCACAAAAGAAAGCTCACATTCAAAACTGGGCTTTTGGGAGACTAAATCTTTTTTATTTACATTCTCTGAAACTTTCCTTAAGGTTGGTCCAAATCCATGACCCTAGCCCCAACGCTAGATCCACCTAGCTCAGCCTTTGTTGAAATCCAAAGATTCAGATGCCCTTCTGGGATCTTCCCTGCTCCCCATCTGCCCATTGTGTAGCCTAATTACCCACCGGGTGCCCATTAAGTGAGATGGTCCCTGTGAATTCCTTTGGCTCATGTCTTTTCAGTCAAGGATCCCCAGTAGATCCTGGGATAACATGATGGTAGGTCTTAATGCTACTTCACATCCTCCCTTTCTCTGGGAGGCAAACGTTGAGTGATTTCAGCAATTACAAAAAAGAGAATGAAGAGTATCATCCATATTTCCATTCCTCATTCAGTTACAATAAGATCTTAATGATTCAGAGGAACTGGGGGGAGAGAGAAAACCAAGGTGATCTAAATTAGTAAAAACATCTAAAGCATAAAATTTGACTTAAAATAATTTCATTAGTTTCAAGAAGCAGAAGCATAATGTAGTATTCTGGAGTGTGGAACGAAGAGCCAGCCTCCTAGAGCAGAAACTCTGGAATTTGTCTCCTGTCTGCTGCTTTCCAGTCCCTTGGTCTTGAGCAAGTTATTTAAGCTTTCTGGATCTCAGTTTCCTCATCTGTACAATGGGAGAATAATTTCAATCTCATAGTTATTGTAAAGATTAAATGAGTCAATCTGTGCAGTGATAAAGCACATTTTTTAAAAAGTAGTATGTAAGTAATTGCTGAATGCAAATAAAAGTAAATACACATATTATGGTTGGAAATTGCTATATCCAAACAGGTCCATTCTACTGGGCAGATAATTATTGTTGTGAAAACTTTCATAGCACTCATTTAATCTTTACAACAAAGATAAATATAACCATTTCTATTTTTCAGATGAGAAAACTGAAGTAAGAGAAGTAACTTGCCAAAACTTACGCAGTTTATTAAATGACAAAGCACAAATTTGTGCCTAGGCAACGTGGTCTCAGAAGCTGGACCTTAAGTAAACATTAAAGGACATTTGTTAGTAGTGCTTATCTTTTGCCTGAAAACAATCTTAAGCTATTAAAACCATATATTGATAAGCAGTGAAGTATGTTTCTTTTTTCATATCTCAACTGCTTATCAAATTCTTCTTTGCCCGAAATAATCATAAGCAATGCCATAGATACTCAATTTTAGTAAGATCTGAATCAATGAGGTTTTATTTATTACATTGATTATTTTACCATTAAAACATTGATTATTTCAGAAAATGGCCCATTTCATTTGAAATGATGATCAAGAGCTTAGAATCTCAGCCTGTTTATATTTAGCTCCCCAGTGGACATTTTTTTCACTTTCTGGTCATTCGTTTCATAATCCTATGTCTTCTTTCTTTCTTTTTTTTTTTTTTTTTTTTTTGACATCCTCCCGATCCTTCCCCTGCCACTGTAGGTGCCTTTATCGTCTGCTGGACTCCTGGATTGGTCTTGTTGCTTCTAGATGTGTGTTGTCCACAGTGTGACGTTCTGGCCTATGAGAAATTTTTCCTTCTCCTTGCTGAATTCAACTCTGCCATGAACCCCATCATCTACTCCTACCGCGACAAGGAGATGAGCGCCACCTTCAGGCAGATCCTCTGCTGCCAGCGCAGTGAGAACACCAGCGCCCCCGCGGAGGGCTCGGACCGCTCAGCTTCCTCCCTCAACCACACCATCTTGGCTGGAGTTCACAGCAATGACCACTCCACGGTTTAGAAAGAAAACTGAAGGTGACAAACCAGCCGTTATCTACGGAAGGATGAACAGCCTCCCTGTACCAAATTGCAAGGGCAAGGTGGGGTGTGAGAGAGAGGAGAAAAATAAACTCATTTACTTAAACACTAACCAACGGCAGTATTTGTTCCTAGACCCCACGAGACTTGATGTAAATGGAAAGTTAGCTTATGTGACAACCCTCATCCCGAACCCCGTTCTTTGTCGAAAGTAGTAAGTGGAATCCTTTTAATGGACTTGTGTACAGACTCTGGAGTGTCCGTTTAGATTACACTAGCTAGACCTTAAAAGATTTTGCGTGGTTGGTGCCAGTCAGGATAAATTCTGACTAATTGAATCCACAGCTTCATTTACATACAGGCTTCCCTTTTTTATTTTTAAAGAATACATTTCATTTAATAAACATGTGTTTGTTTATATACCTATCAGTATGTTTGTGATGGACAAGATGATAGCCTTTTACAAAAAATTTTAACTACAGTAACTCCATTTTTTCCTTATGTAGGAAAGCTGTAAAATAGAATTAAAAAGCATGCATGTAATGTATGTATGCATTATGCCTTACTTTAAAAAGATAAAAGAATACTAATTGTAAAACCTTATAGAAAATGGAAGAACCCAGAGGTCAAGCCAGTACTTATTAGGTTATAAAACAAACAATGCTCTAATCATAATACAAAGGTTTTTAGTGTTGTATCAAGTATAAAACAAACAGGGAATGTATGTTTATTATCAAAAGAATATATACTCTGAAAGAGATACTGAAGTTGAAGTATGGTAAAATGGTTCTTACATATTTATGATACACTACAAGTGCATTCTAATTACCAAGTACATCAGAGGAATTTTTTAATAGCCTGTGTTTTTCTGAATTATAAAATAACAATACTCATTGTAGAAAACTTGAAAAATGTAGAAATGTTTAGAAAAGAAAATAATTACTGATAATCTCACAACCCAGAAGTAACCACCATTAATAGCTCTTTTTCTCTGTATGCCTATATGTATATTATATACTTTTTTTTTACATAATTGGGATCATACTGTAAAGAGTTTTGTAACTAGATTTTTTTCTACTTCAGAATTGCCACATTTTCCTATGCTATTAAACATTTTACAGAAACACAGTTTTAATGGCTAGATAATATTCCTTTTAATGGATACAACTCAGTTTATTTAGCTGTTCCCATTTTGTTGACTATTTAGGTTATTTCCAATTTTTCACTATTATAAATAATGTTGCAAAAGTTTTGTGTACATAAAATGTTGTCCATATAATTATGTCTTAGGACAGATCGCCGTGAAGGACTTTTTAAAATGTGAAATGTGTTTTATGGTTTCTACCTTTTATAAAATGGAATTTACTGCTTTTGCACTGCACAGATGGCAATTGTGAGGAAAGCCAGATAAACTACCTTTTTCCAAAAGAATGCGGTGGTTACTCTAGTCAGGAGTGACTCTTTTTATATAAGATAGACTAACAACAGTCAACTATCACCAAAAATCAGGATATTTTGATATGCCTAGCAATTTCAAATTCTAATTATCCTGCTCTTGAGAGCCCCTATGGTAATGTAGAATTGAAGAAAATACAAAGAAATCAAATGGGCCAGTGAATAAAGGATCTTCCTATGACGTAGCTCAGGGCCCTTCTCTATTAAGTGGGTGGAGTGTGGCTAGATACTGTGTATTCTCCAGGATTCCCACTGCATAGACTGCCTCCATATGAGGTGATACCTGCTTAATAATACCTTGTCCAAGTAAACTAATAAATGCAGCGGTTTGTTGTAACGAGTAACACAGTCATGAAGCGGGTACGGAAAGTCAGTAGCGTGTTTAAGAGAAAAGTGTCCAGGAGGAGAACGGCTGTTCAGGAAGGAGGAAGTCAGTGCTCGGCCAGCGTCTGAGCAGTAGGCAGACTTGCAATGTGGCTGCAGGGAAAAGGATGTGGGGAAGGAAGTACTCACCAGGTAGCAGATGGTGTTTGTACCTACTTGATAAAAAATACAGAGCATTCTATACTGGAAGTAAAAAAATCAAAGGACTTGGATATCTAATCATGTGCATATATTCTCAAGGAGATTTGGGTTATTTAAAATTAAAAATCGGACTAATTGGACCTTAATAAATCACTCTCAATGACTATTTGGCAGTGTGTGGTTCTAGTTATGATGCCTTGCCTCTATGACCCGCTTTACTTCCTTGCCACAAGGGCTGCTGAACTCTGAGGTGACTTGCTCTCTGAGCCTAGAATTGCTTTTTCAACCTGAGTTATAAGTCTTTTTAATGTTCAAGAAATGGTAGTTAAGTTCCATGAAAGGAGGACAATACTTCAACAGGATGGTTGTTGGAGTGAGTTTTTTTGAAAAACTGGTTTTATTAAAATGTTATAACATCTTTATGAGAAACTTTCGCTGGGAGTTTATAAAGTTACAGTAGTCTTTATGCTTATCAACCTTATAACTAACAAGATAAGAGGGATATTTGCCTTCCAATCATATGCCAGTTATAGTCTTTTCAATATGTGGCTGTCTTAGATTCCCAGGGCTGCTGTAATAAATTACCACAACTTGGAACAACAGAAATTTATTCTCACAGTTTTGGAGGCCAAAAGTCTGAAATCAAGATGTCATCAAGGCCCATACTCCCTCTGAAAATTCTGGAGAAGGATCTTTCCTTGAGGGGTAACTAACACAAGACCCTTTCCTTTCTTGCTAAACACTAAAGAGACACATTTTTAATTGGGTTCCTTCACGATACCAAGTTAAGCAGAACATTTTTATGAGAAGACCTTTTGACACAGATTACTCATTTTTTAAAACCAAGTGAACATTACCTGATCCCATAGCCTCATAAGGAGTTGTCTGTGGGATGGGACTGACTGGCTTATGGGGATTTATGCACCACATGACAATTTATGTAACTATGATCCCATTTACCAAATAGTTCTTGATTGACCGTTCTTAGAAGTAATAGTTGTTATACCTTCAGTTATTTATTCACAAATAATTTTTGAGGGACTTCCATATACTAGGCCCTTAGGAAGCTGCTGTGAATAAGATAAGACCTTCATTCTCATGGAGCTTAGGGTTTAGTAGTAGTAGTCTACTAGTAGTAGTAAGGAAGGGCTGTCTAGGAAAGCTCCATCTTAGTACAGGAACTCTCCTCTCAAAGCCCTTCACCTTGGGCCTGAATTGCACAGAGGTATGGCTTTGATTACTCCAGTAATCAGTGTACATCAAAACAATCTGTTAGAAAAAGCACCTAGCATATATAGATGGGTGTTCCAGGTAAGAAGCATAAATGCTTGGGCTGAGAGTAAGCATGCCATTTGGGAAAGAAGACCAACTATAGACTGTAAGAATTAGGCTTGAAAGGCAGGCAGGCATGAGGTCTGAAGTGAGTTCAAAAGTCATCCTGAGAATTCTGGAGAATCAGTTAAAATATTTAAGCAAATGAGTAACACAGTCTAGTTTTACCCTTCAGAATAAATTGAAGAGAAGGAAGTCCTGGAGGCAAAAGTCAAGAGCAAAGGCTGTGACATGAGTTGAGGTGAAAGATGAAAGTGGCAATGGAGGTGCAGAGGCAGAGATAGATTTGGGAGGTATTTGGGCCCTGGTGATTGTTGGGATAGGGAGGTTTACCCAGTTCTGATCTTGGCCGCTGGATGGATGGGGACATGTTATGTGGAAATAAGGAAAATAGGATGAAGAACAAGTTTACAGGCAAAGATAATGGGGAAAGTTTGAGATATCTGTGAGCAATCCAATGGCATGAAGCTCAGAATACATCTCTAGATCGAAGACTGAAATTTGGAATCAACTTTCTTCTGCTGCCATCTTGCCATGCTCCTTCCCAAGATGGAAAGCACAGAACCTTCAGTCTGCTTGAAGAGAAAAAGGGAGAAGCAAGAGAGTATAATTTAGTATCTGAAAGTATTATATAGAAACATGTGCTGATGTTTCTTTCGAACAAAATAAAAATTAATTGTATTTAATGTTTGGCTTTTTGGTAGTCTATTATGGATATATATCAAATGTTCATAAGTATGTATTGACCTCTGTGCAGTTGAGGTAGAGGTCATTAGAACTCATCAATATGCTGTTCTCCTCCCCTTCTTGGATGCTTGGAAAACAATTCCCAGTTAAGCAGGTCTATGTGACCCACTATGGCCAGTAGACTGAGTAGATAGCACATGAGTCATTTCCAGGCCAAGGAAGTGAAAAGCTACTGTGCTGTGTTCCAGGTCTTTCTTTCCTGAAAGCCTAGCATAGGGAAGGCAGCATCATAAAAGAGAGAGTTCATTAGCCTGGGATCTTGAAAGACTCTGTAGAGCAAAAACCTTGCCACTTTACACTCAATTTATAACATGCAGAAAAAATAAACTTTTGTTCTGTTTTCAGTGGGATTTTATGGTTCATTTATTAATGCAACATTACCTAGCTGACCTGACTAGTAAAAGTATGTCATTTTGATGAATGCTAGGGTTCTTGTTAATTTTTCATTTTCCTGGATCTTAGGGAATGCACATTTAAATTTTTCATTTTGGTAGATTAATACCAACATACACTCTGAAAATATTGTATCAGTTTATAGTTCCACATTACATAGAATACATTTTTACACATACCTTCACCAACATTGGGTGCTGTCAGTCTTTCCAGCTTTTTTAAATTAAAAAGAGTTTGCATGTCCTTTCATGGGATAAATGGTTTATTAGTTATCTATTGCTGTGTAACAAGTTACCCCAAAATTCCGTGGTTTGAAGTAACAATAAATATTTATTATCTCTCACTTCTTCTGTGGATAAGGAATCCCAAAGAAGTCTGGCTGGGTGCTTCTTGTTTGGGGTTTCTCATAAAGTTCAGTCAGATGGTGGCTGGAGCTGCCTTTGCCTCAAGGCTTCAGAATCCACGGCTCTTGATGCCACTCCCATGGCTGGCACATCGGGGCTGGTTGTTGACGGGAGGCCTCAGTTCCTCCCAGCCGTGTTCCACTTCAGAGGTCTGTTTGAATAGCCTCACCTCATTGCAGTTGATTTCCTCCAGAGTAAGCAATCCAAAAGATCAAGGCCAAAGCAGCAAAGTCTTTAATGACTTAACCTTGGAAGGCACCCTGGGTCACACAAGTCAGCTCCAGTTCAGTGTGGAATGGGACCACCTAAGTTCATGAATACCAGGAGGCAAGGCTCATGGGTGCCAGCTAGGAGACTGGCTATCACAACATGCCCTCTGTGCCCCAGTGAGTCGTGTTCCCCCCATGTGGAAAACACACTCATCCCTTCCCCATGTTCCTAAAAGTCCTGTCCCTTTACAGCATCAGCTCAAAGTTCAGGATCTAGTCATCTCTAGTGCTATATGGGGCTCAGCCTCCTCAGGGGTAGTACTTCAAGGGCTTCTCAGAGTTTCTCTCAATATGTGAAACAAAGAGAAACATTATTGGACTCCCCTCCTCAACAAAATCAAATACACAATTATGGAACCAAGAGAGCCATAATAAACATTTCTTTTCAAGAAAGGTGAGAAATAGGAGACATACAGAAGACACTAATCTGTAGAGATTCTGATATCCCTTAATGCAGACTTACAGCCTGAGATTGATTCTCCATGGCTATTAGCTCCATATCCCAGGCTCTTGGTTTGCAGTCTGAGTCTTCCTTTCTTTTCTATGAAGAACTTCTTTAAAATAGTTTTGTGATTCCTAGTGAAACATTTTTTTTGTGTGCATACGTTGAGTGTTAAATATTATGCCATATATTGGAAAAAGAATGGTAAACAAGAAAGATAACAGGGAAACGGACTTTGGCCCAGTGGTTAGGGCGTCCGTCTACCATATGGGAGGTCCGCGGTTCAAACCCCGGGCCTCCTTGACCCGTGTGGAGCTGGCCATGCGCAGCGCTGATGCGCGCAAGGAGTGCCGTGCCACGCAAGGGTGTCCCCCGCGTGGGGGAGCCCCACGCGCAAGGAGTGCGCCCGTGAGGAAAGCCGCCCAGCGTGAAAAGAAAGAGCAGCCTGCCCAGGAATGACGCCACCCACACTTCCCATGCCGCTGACGACAACAGAAGCGGACAAAGAAACAAGACGCAGCAAATAGACACCAAGAACAGACAACCAGGGGAGGGGGGGAAATTAAATAAATAAATAAATCTTTAAAAAAAAAAAAAAAAAAAAAAAAAAAAAAGAAAGATAACAGAACATACCTCATAGTCTAGAAAGGGCAGCCATTGGAAGACTAAATATTACAAGTAAGATGAAACTTAGAGGGGATTTAACGTCTGAAAAAGGGGATGGGTTATAAAGCAGGGCTTCCCTGAGGAAGAAGCTTTAAAACTTACAGCTGAGGACTGTGCAGAAGTTGCCTCAGTGAAAGGGGAGCTTTAGGAGGCTACTGGAATGTCATGTGTGCATTTATAAACACATGTATTTAAGAACCTGAAAGATGGCATATATGGAACATGAAAAATGGGCTAGATTTGGTATAATTATCAGGGACTACAACAGGCTGAATGCAATAATTCACGCTAATTCTTTATTCTAAGGGAAATAAACCACTCTGGGTTTCAAGGCAGGGTGGGAAATGATGAGATATGCATTTTTGAAAGCTTCCTAATTGGATAATAGATGGGAGCATGGGTGGATGAAAAGACCCATTAGGTTGTTACCAAAATATCTGAATAAAAAATGGTTGGTAGCTTGGACTGTCGTGTTGATGGTATGGAAAGAATTAAAATCAACCAAGATTTAGTGATTGATGGGATGTGGGTTATAATGGAAAATGAGATAACAAGGAAAATTCTCTTGCTTCTGTCTTAAGTGCCTGCATGGGCAGAAGTGTCATTTACTAAGATAGGAAAACTGAAGAAACAGATTTTGGGTGAGGGTGGTGATGATAATGGAGTCCATTTATAAATATGCTTTATGGTAGCTACCTCTTGGACATATAAGAGGAAAGCCTGCATAGGAAATTGAGGTTTTGCTTAGAGGAAAGGTATGGGTTAGAGATAAGAGTTTAAAATTCACTGGCATCTAGTTGGCACTGGAAACATGGGCATGTTTGAGATTTCTGAGAGAAAGCATGCAAAATGAGAGGCAAATTTGGGGCCAAAACAAGCCTGGAGAAATGATAACATTTACAGTTATAGAAGATTTCAGCAAAAGACACTTCAAAGAGCATCAAATTAGCAAGAAAAGGAAAGAGATAAGTTTAATAAGATGAATCCCATCATGTCAAATGTTTCCAAGGGATCCTATGAGGACAAAAACATAGCCTGTTGATTTGTCTACAAAGATGGCATTGGTGAGAAAAGTTTTAGTGAAATTGTGAGGGTAAAATCTAGATTGAACTGAATTGTGATGTCAGTCAAAGGTGAAAAATTGAAAACAGAAAATAAAATCAATTTCAAGAAGATTGACATCAGAGGGAAGAGGTAGGGTTGTAGTTAGAACATAATGGTTGATGCTACGCATATATGTATAAGTAAGATTGAGTATAGTTAAATATTGATGGGAAGAAGCAGCTGATGATACAACTCGTGGTACATGTATCATAAAATTGCTAATTAGGTAGGAGAAATAAAATCTAAGACCAGGTAGAATAAATACCCTTATATAGGGAAGAGGAACCCTTTTCCCTTGCATGAAGAAAACCATTTTTTAAAACTTTCCTTTTTTAACTTTATTTTTAAAGAAGTTTTAGATTACATAAAGGTTACACCAAAATATAGGGGGAAGCAGATTTGGCTCAACAGATAGAGCATCCACCTACCACGTGGGAGGTCCAAGGTACAAAGCCAGGGCCTCCTGACCCATGTGATGAGCTGGCCCATATGCAGTGCTGATGCGCACAAGGAGTGCCGTGCCACACAGAGGTGTCCCCCATGTAGGGGAGCCCCATAAGGAGAGCCTCCCAGCATGAAAAAAGTGCAGCCTGCCCAGGAGTGGCGCCACACACATGGAGAGCTGATGCAGCAAAATGATGCAACAAAAAGAGACACAGATTCCCGGTGCCACTGACAAGAATACAAATGGACACAGAAGAATGCACAGTGAATGGACATAGAAGACAACTGGGAGGGAGGGCAGAGAAGGGGAAAGAAATTTTTTTAAAAATTAAAAAAATAAATAAGTCTTTAAAAAAAATACAGGGGATGGGAAGTAGATGTGGCTCAACCAGTTGGGCATTTGCCTATCACACAGGAGATCCCAGGTTTGGGTACAGGTGCCTCCTAAAGAAGACAAGCAGATGCCACACCTGCCACACCCACCACACCTGCCACAATGAGCTAGACGCAACATGCACCGCAACAAGCAAATGCCTAAATGAGCAGATGCCACAAGCCAGCAGACACCATAGCCCGTGGGGAACAGATGTGGCTCAGGCTGTTGGGCACTCTCACCTCCCATGTGGGAAGTCCCAGGTTCGGTTCCCAGTGCCTTCTGAAGAAAGTGAGCCAACAATGAGCAAACAGATGAGAGGAGGAGAGAACCCTCTGGGGGAAGGGATGATAAACTTAAAAAAAAAAAGTAAATAAAAAAAATGTATATATATTTATATAGGGATACCCATATACCCTCCCACCCCTCACATTTTCCCCTGTTAATAACATCTTATATTAGTGTGGTACATTTGTTAAAATTGATAAAGAAATATTGAAACATTACTACTAATCATAATCTATACTATACATTATGGTTTACATTTTGCTCTGTACAATTTTATAGGTTTTGACAAAATGTATACCTGTATTTGTCATTGCAATATCATGCAGGACAATTTCAGTGCCCTAAAAATGCCTAAAAATACCTATTCTTCCCTCTCTCTCCCCTTCGTTTACTACTATATTTTTAATCAATATTTTAAGTTCTTTTGTTACTACAATAATAATAAACCTACTTTGGTCCATGATTACATTCCTCCCTTATGTTTATTCATTCCTCAATATTAAGGATTTGGGAATGGTAATGCCTGCTCTGCTTTGAATTAAGAGGGGGCTTAGATTTTATAGGGCAGTTGGAAGGAATTGTTTTGCTTGCAGTTGTAGATACTCTTTGTTTTTTGGGATGAGGTTGTCTATCATCATCCTTTTGTCAGTTGTTCTGGGTTAGTCCCAATGAACTGGAGAGTAGGTATTGGTTGTGACTCTGCTGAGGTTCAGGACACAACTGGCATATAAACAAACTAAAGATTTAAGTCTTTGGGACATATATTTAACAGGTATAGTGTTAATTATAGTTTCAAATAAAAGGGATAGAAAAATCATGAGTAGGGAAATTATAAATGAGTCTAATTCTGTTACATTGGGGAAATAGGTTATCATATATTCCAAGGTAAGGCCCACTGATGGGATGCTGACTTCATGGGATTGTCTGCCTTGTCTATAGCGTCCAGACGTTTCTACAGTCCTTGGGACCACCCCTGTTTAAGGCTTTGTTTACTGTGGTAGTTAGTGAGATCTTCCTGTGATGTACATAAGCACAACTCTCACTTGAAATCTCATGGCTTTAAAAATCTTACAGTCAAGGTCTTTTTTTGAAATGCATCACTGGTTGGCACAATATTAATCTCTTGGTGCCAGGGAGGCTCATCCCCAGGAGTCAAGTCCCAAACTGGGAGGACAGTAATGAGTTTATTTGCTGAATTTGGCTTAGAGAGAGGCCACATTTGAGTAACATGGGGATTTTCAAGAAGTAACTCTTAGACAATAGATACTAGGCTAAGTTCCAATTTTACAAGAATAAGGTTTATAAATACAAGTGTTAAGATCAAGGGCTTGGCATATTGGTCTGTTTTCTTCTATTAGGCACTGCCCATGTACTTTAGAGATTCTTGCCACTCTATTTGGGAACATAACAAGACTACCTAGGATGGAAATTTAAATATTTTGTTGGCTATTGTATGAGTCTCCGTCCACTGAGATAACACTGTTCACATGAGCACATTCATAGTCCATAGAGGCATACCCCAGGTGCATCCTTCCCCACACATCCCATCAACACTGAAATACCATGCACCAGTGACCCTCCCCTGCCATAGTTGCCAAAAGAATACTCCCACAATTGTATTCTTAATCACAGTCCTCTGCCTCCCCAGAATTCACCTGTTCCTCCCTCCAGTCCCCACCAAGCTCTGTGGATAGCCCACCCCACCCCCAGCCCCACTCCCACTCCCACTCCAGCATCATCTACCCCACTCACGTAGTTGCACCACCATCACCCTTGTCTACCGTCAAACCACCCCACTCCACTTTATCATTGATTTTACCCAAATTGAGCATCGGCTCACCAGTCTCTACTCTCTTTCTGCCTCTTAGTAACCTATCTTCCAGATTCAACCTCTGTGATTCTGCTCAATATCCTTAGTTCATATGAGTGAGATCATGCAGTATTTGTCTTTTAGTGACTGGCTTACTTCACTCAACATAAAGTCTTAGAGATTCATCAATGTTGTCACATGTCAATACTTCATTCTTTCTTACAGCTGAATAATTTTCCATCATACCACATTTTGTTTATCCTTTCATCTGTTGATGGACACTTGGGTTGCTTCCAACTTTTGGCAATTTTGGATAATGCCACAATGAACATTGGTGTGCATATATCTGTTCATGTTCCTGCTTTGAATTCTTCTGGGTATAATACAAATTTGGCAATTTGGATTGCCAAATCACATAGAATTTCTATACTTAGCTTCCTGAGGAACCACGAAACCATCCTGCACAGTGGTTGCACCATTCACATTCCCACCAGCAGTGTATGAGTGTTCCTATTCCTCCACATGCTCTCCAACACTTATTTTTTTCAAGAGCCAGTCTAATAGATGTAAGATGATATCCCATTATAGTTTTGATTTGCATTTCCTCTTTGTATTTACTCTTTGGAAAACTGTCTATTCAAATCTCTTGCCCATTTTTAAAATGGATTATTTATCATTTTATTTTTGAGATGTAAGATTTCTTTATATATGGTGGATATTAGTCCCTTATCAGATAGGTGGTTCCCAAAGATTTTCTTCCATTGAATAGGCTGCCTTTTTACTCTCTTGACAAACTCCTTTAAAGGACAAAAGTTTTTAATTTTGAGAACATCCTATTTATCTATTTTTTCCTTCTTTTGCTCATGCTTTGGGTGTAAAGTTTATGAAACCATTCCCTACTACAATATCTTATAGATGCTTCCCTACAATATCTTCTAGGAGCTTTATGGTCTTGGTTCTTATATATAGGTCTTTGATACATCTTGAGTTAATATTTTTATAGGGTGTGAGATGGTGATCCTCTTTCATTCTTTTGGATATGGATGTCCATTTTTCCCAGTCCCATTTATTGAAGAGGCCATTCTGTCCCAGTTGAGTGGGCTTGATGGATTTGTTGAATATCATTTGGTTGTTTATGTGCAAGTCTATACCTGAACTCTCAATTCAATTCCATTAGTCAGTATGTCTATCCTTGTGCCAAAACCATGCAGTTTTGACCACTGCAGCTTTGTAGTATGCTTTAAAATCAGGTAGCATGATTCCTCCAATTTCATTTTTCTTTTTTCAGGATGTTTTTGGTTATTTGGGGCCTCTTACCCTTCCAAATAAATTTGATAATTGGCTTTTCCAGTGCAGTAAAAATGCTGTTGGAACTTGTATTGGAATTGAGTTGAATCTGTAAATCAATTTGGGTAGGATAGACATTTTAATGATAGCTAGTCTTCCAATCCATGAACATGCAATATTCTTGTATTTATTTTGGTCTTCTTTTATTTCCTTTAGCAATATTGTGTAGTTTTGTGTGTACAAATCCTTTACATCCTTAATTAAGTTTATTCCCAGACATTTGATTCTTTTAGTTGTTATTGTAAATGGAATTTTTTTCTTGATTTCCTTCTCAGGTTTCTCATTATTATCGTACAGAAACACTACTGATTTTTGCATCTTGATCTTATATCCTGCCACTTTACTGACTCATTTATCAGCTCTAGAAACTTTGTTGTAGACTTTTTGGGCCTTTCTACATATAGGAGCATGTCATCTGCAAATAGTGAAAGTTTTACTTCTTCTTTTCCAATTTGGATGCCTTTTATTTCTTTCTCTTGCCTAAGTGCTCAAACAAATACTTCTATAAAGCATTACTTACTTTGTCCATTGTATCATTTGGCTTTCCATTGACCTATCTTACTATTATCTGTCCTTTCATACTTTTTATTATCTTTACTAATAATTTTCATTTCTACACTCTTCTCCAGGCTTCTCTCTCCTGTCTTTTCCTTTCAGATTGCAGCACTCCTTTAGTATCTCTTGTAAATCTTGTCTCTTGGTGTCATACTCTTTTAGTTTTTATTTACCTATGAAAACTTTAAACTCATCCTCAGTTTTCAATGACAGTTTTGCCAGATAAAGAATTTTTGGCTGGTAGCTTTTGTCTTTCAGAACCTTTAATATATCATACCACTGCCTTCTCATCTCCATGGTTTCTGATAAAATATCAATACTTAGTCTTATTGAGCATCTATATGTGATTAATTGTTTTTCTCTTCCTGTTTTCAGAATTCTCTCTTTATCTCTGGCATTTGACATTCTGAATAGTAGGTGTCTTGGAGTAGGTCTGTTCAGATTTATTCTGTTTGGGGTGTGTTGTCCTTCTTAGATATTGGTATTTATGTCTTTCATAAGGTTTGGGAAATTTTCAGTCATTCTTTCCTCAAATTTTTTTTCTGCCCTTTTTCTGTTCTCTTCTCCTTCTGGGACACCTATAATATGTATGTTTGTGGATTTTGCATTGTCATTCAATTCCCTGAAACTCTGTACCATTTTTTTTCCCATTCTTTTCTTTCTGTTCTCCTGTCTTTTCCAATTCAAATGCTCTGTCCTCCAACTCACTTATTTTGTTCCCAACAAACTCAAATCTACTATTATATGCCTCCAATTTTGTTTTTTTTTGAAGTACTGGGGTCAGGGATTGAACCCAGGACCTCATATGTGGGAAGCCAGTGCTCAATCACTGAGCCAATTGATGATTTGTTTGCTTGTTGTTTTTTTTGTTTTGTTTTGTTTTGTTTTTAGGAGACTCTGGGAACTGAACCCAGGACCTTCCCATGTGGGAAGCAGGTGCTCAACTGCTTGAGCCACATCCAATCCTCTCCAATGTATTATTGTGTCTTTCATTCCTATAAGATTTGTTACTTTTCTTTGCAAACTTTCTAATTCATGTGCTCAGTCAGTGTCTTCTTAATAGCATTAATCCCTTTAGCCATCTCATTGAATATATTAAAGAGGTTTGTTTGGATAATTGTGATTAGTTGTCTCAAATCCTGTGTTTGGTCTGAAGGTTTAATTTATTCCTTTGGACCCTATCTTCCTGTTTCTTAGTATGGCTTGCAACTTTTTGCTGATGTCTTGGGATCTTTTTTTTTTTTTTTAATATGTTTATTCTAGCTTTCTTATTGGTTGGCTTTTTGCTAAAACTTCCCTTGTTCCTCCTCCATGGATATTAGCCTATTCTGTTTAATTTTTAATTGCCTCTGTATATTTTTACTACTCTCTCTCACTGCTATGTCCTGGAGGGCTAATTTTGGTAGACGTGTCCCCCTGGAGACAACCTTCCAGGGGGGGGGAACCTCTGGTTTCCCAGTCAAAACAGGCTCACGGGACCTATGAAGGGAGTGTAGATGGATTCCAATGTGCTCTAGAGAAAAGACCCAAATGGCTTCCAATCTTCTCTTTGATGTCTTCCCCAACCTAGGCTTTCCTGAAGTACCCAAGATGTAGCACTCTTTATTCAGTTGTTCCCTGCTGCCCTAAGGTTATTCTGTGCCTTTAATTCTCAGCTGACTTGGCTCCTGGTGTGGGTGTGGGTGTGGTTGAGGCTGAGGTTGCAAACATACCTGAGATGAAACTGTTGCACAGCTCCCAGCCCCTGAGATCTGAGTTCTCTGATCAACTGCCACCCCCTGTGCTATCAACCCACACCCTGCAGGTGGGCAGGGTAAATCTGCCTACACTGCCCACAAGAGAGTGCACACTTCCTCTGTCCAGGGGTGCTGAGTGTACAACAGCCTTTCAAGGTTCATGGGGTGAATCTGACCACATTGCCCACTGGAGATTGCATGCTCCTTCTCAGTCCAGGGGCGTGTTGGGGCCCTGTGTGAATCTGCCTGCTGTGCCCTGAGAAAGTGTTCAAACTATGCAATTTCCAGGACTACTGTGTATGGGGGCCTAAGCAATGGCTTTCCAAACTGGGCATGCTGGATCTGACCCCTACTGCCCTGGGGGTGTGTTTTTCAATCATCCCTACTTCCACTTCTGCTCAGGGTGGAGACAGCACAAATGTTGCTGGCTTCTTTGTAGCTTGGGGGAAGTTTAAATCTCAGCTGACCTCAAGATTGGACTCCAGCTAGCTAGATTTGCCGATCATCAGCTGTAGTTGGTGCCAGGCCACTTCCCTTCCCCTGTTTTTGGGAAAAGGAGCTTCTGCTTCTAGCTGGGGAGTGGGTTCTTAGGTGACCTGCCTCACTGGTGGGGGATGGGCAACAACCTCTGCAATGTGGAGGACTCTACTCATGAATCTTCATCACAGATGGTCATCCTCCTCTTCCTGTTCTTCCCTGGATGGTGCACTGTGTTCTTCTGGTCACCAGAGTCTTCCAAACAGTTGATCTGGATAGATACTGGCTGATTATTAGTTGCCATGTGGGATGAGCTGACTCTTAGAGCCTCCTACTCTGTTGCCATATTGGGTTTTCTCCTTGAGTAAGTACTTCTAATACAATATTAAATAAGAGTGGTGATAGTGGGCAACCTTTTCTTTTTTTCTTTTTCCAGATCTTAGAGGGGAAGCCTTTAGCCTCTCACCATTGAGTATGATGTTAGCTATGGGTTTTTCATATAAGTCCTTTATTGTGTTGATGAAGTTTCCTCCTAATCCTATCTTTTGAAGTATTTTGATCAAGAAAGGATATTTTTTCAAATGTGTTTTCTGCATGGAAAGAGATGATCATGTGATTTTTTTCTCTTTGATCTATTAATGTGGTGAATTACATTAATTGATTTTCTTATGTTGAACCATCCCTGCATACCTGGGATAAATAGAATGAATTAGGTAATTTTCCCTCCTCTTCAACTTTTTGGAAGAGTTTGAGCAGGAATGGTATTAGTTCTTTTGGGAATGATTGGCAGGATTCACTTGTGAAACCATCTGGTCCTGGAATTTTCTTGGTTGGAAGGTTTCTGAAGACTGTTCAAACTCACTACTTGTGACTGGTTTGTTGAGTTCTCTTTCTTCTTTCATCAATGTAGGTTGCTTGTGCATTTCTAGAAATTTGTCCATTTCATTTAAATTGTCCATCTTGTTGGCATACAATTTTTCAAAGTATCCTTTTATGATATTATTTATTTTTGTGGGGTCATTGGTAATGTCCCCTATCTCAATTCTGATTTTATTTACTGGCATCTTATCTCTTTTTTCTTTGTTAGTCTAGCTAAAGGTTTGTCAATTTTATTAATCTTCTCAAAGAACTAGCTTTGGGTTTTGTTAATTTTTCCTACTTTTTAAAAAAATTTTCACTTTCATTTAATGCTGCTCTAACCTTTGTTATTCCCTCCTGTCTGCTTGCTTTAGGGTTAGTTTGTTTTTCTTTTTCTAGTTCCTACAGGTGTGCAGTTAGGTCTTTGATTTTAACTCTTTCTACCTTTTAAAAAATATAATAAACTTTAAAGAGGTTTTAGATTATAGAAAAGTTACATTGAACATATAACGGATTCCCATGTATCCCCCTCTCTCTCCCACAATAGCCTCTATTTTTTAAAAACATAGCAGTACAGTTTATGATGGTGTACTTCTAGCTTATCAAAGCATAGTCCAAATGCTGTACAATAATTACCATTTAGATTAATATGCTTCATCTGAAAAACTTATCTTACAAACAGAAGTTTTGCCCTGTTTCTCCAGAATAAATGTCCCTATGTCTAAAACTTTAGGTGATAATAAGAAAAGGCAGATTCAAATAATTCATGCTATGCATTTTTCTTCACCAGGTTTTGATAAAAACAGAGCCATCTGGTGTTGGAGCACCATCTTCTTCTCGGTTACAGTCTCTACAGTCCCAGAAGAAGACACAATAGCCATTATTTTATTTGATGAAGCAGTCTTCTGTTTCTTAGCAATAGCTTCACAAACAGCAAAAATCTCATCACTTTCAAAAACATAGCCAGGAAATGACTTTGGTGAGAAATCCATTACTTCTGCTGACAATTCTTTCTTTTTAATCCTCTGTGCCACTTTCTGCTGCTCCTGGAGTGTTCTTGTCCAAGAAAAGTCTTTTTTCCATTTTTCATGGTTCATTGGATAGATAGATCCTTTAGTTTACCCTTCCTAATAATCTTCATTTCTAAACTCTTCTCCAAATCGCTCACCCTTGTTTTTTCCTTTCAGGCTGCAAGTAACTTTAGTAACTTGCAAATCTTGTCTTTTGGTAACATATTCTATCAGTTTTTGTTTGTGAAGACTTTCAACTCACCTTCATTTTTGAAGGAAAGCTTTGCCAGGCACAGAATTCTTGGCTGGCAGTTTTCCCTTTAAGTACCTTAAAGACATCATACCACTTTCTTCTCTCCTCCATGGATTCTCCTCCATGGATTCTCCTCCATGGATTCTCCATGGAGAGGTCTGAACTTAATCTTACTGAGTTTCCCTTGTGTATTAGTCAACCAAATGGGTGCTGATGCAAAATACCAGAAATTGGTTGATTTTCATAAAGGGTATTTATTTGGGGTAGGAGCTTACAGATACCAGGCCATAAAGCATAATTTACTTCCCTCAAAAAAGTCTATTTTCATGTGTTGGAGCAAGATGTCTGCTGATGTCTGCAAGGGTTCAAGTTTCCTGTGTTCCTTTGGGCTCAGCTCCTCTGTTTTCTCCACAAGGTCAGCTGTAGACTGTCAGGTGAACGGCTCTGTCTCTCTCCCTGGGGCTCTAACTTCAGCATCAAACTCCAACATCAAAACTCCAACATTAAAAGTCCCTAACTCTGTCCTTTGCCATGCTTTTTATCTGTGAGTCCCCACCCACCAAAGTGTGGGGACTCAATACCCTATGGGCACAAGAGGTTTACATAATTACCTAATCAAGTAACCCTATGAACCCAATGTAATCTAATATGCCTAGAGGAAAAAATCAGTTTACAAACATACTCCAATATTTCTTTTTGGAATTCATTAATAATATCAAACTGCTACACTTTGTATGTGATGCTTTGCTTTTCTCTTGCTGCTTTCAGAATTCTCTCTTTATCTCTGATATTTGTCATTTTGAATAATAGGTGTCTTGGGGTAAGCCTATTCGGATTTATTGTTTGAGGTGTGTTGTCCTTCTTGGATATTAATATTTATGTCCTTCATAAGGATTGGAAAGTTCTCAGTCATTATTTCCTCAAATATTCTTTCTGCCCCTTTTCCATTCTCTTCTCCTTCTGGGATATCAATAATGTGAATATTTGTGCATTTTTTTTTGTTGTCATTCAGTTCCCCAAGATGCTGTTCCGTTTTTTCCATTCTCTTCTTATTCTGTTCTCCTATCTTTTTTAGTTCAGATGTTCTATCTTTGAAATCACTAACTTTGTTTTCAAGCAATTCATATCTGCTCTTATGTGCCTCTAAAGTATTTAAATCTCATCCATCACATCTTTCATTCCTATAAGGTCTGTTACTTTCCTTTGCAGACTTTCAAATTGGTCTTTATGCACTCCCAGTGTCTTCTTAGTATCCTTTATTTCTTTAGTCATATTTTCTTTAAATTCTTTGAAGTGATTTAGGAGTGTTATGTGATTTTCACTGATTAATTACATTAAATCCTGCATCTCTTCAGGATATTTGGTTTGTCCCTTTGACTGGGCCATCTCTTCCTCTTTCCTAGTATGGCTTGTAAATTTTTGCTCATGTCTAGGCATCTGAACATGTTGGTGAATTTACTCTGCTGGCTTCTATCTCTCTCTTGCCTATTGTTTTTCCCCACAGTTCTTCTTTGATATATTGGATTCTCAGTCTTTAAAATTGCCCAGCTTAAGTTTTCAAAATCAGGCCAGGGACTCACTAGTGGGGTGCAGATTTTCTTACAGGGGTTGGATATAGAGAGCGTGAGCAGTTTTTGTCCATGCAGTTTCTAGACCCACCAGCAAATGGTGTTAGTCAGAGCCCCTTTCCACAGAGGTGTTTCAGTCTGGGCTTTCCTGTGTTCCTGTGTTAAATCTCCAAATTGGAGATTCAAAGTGGGCTGTGCTAGCTGAATTCACTGAAGAAAAGCACCCAGACCTCCCCTCCCTTTTCCCTTGAAACACCTGATGGGGAGGAAGATGTCTGTTCCCCTCTCAGTCAGCTACAGTGAGACAGGGGTTTTACCTCAGATTAATATCTTGGGGCTGGGGGAGGAGAGCCCTTCCTGGCTATGGCAGCATCTTGGTAACTCACTTTTGTCTTTTTAGCTTTTTTGTCTCTCTGTCCCTCCCCCCTCCTGGGAGTTGTGTAGCACTATCCTGGTCTGCTGACACCCAAAGCAGGTCCATCGGACTGCTTTTGACTTTTTCTCCATTGTTTTTTGTGAGAGCATTCAGATCTGCCTGTCAGTCCATCACCATTTCCCACAATCCTCCTCTTTCTACACTTTAAAATGTAGACACTTAGGGCTATAAATTTCCCTTTCAGCACTGATTTAGCTGCATCCCATAAATTTTGATATGTCGAGTTCTCATTTTCATTCACTTTGAGGTAGTTACTGATTTTTCTGGAAATTTCCTCCTTGACCCACTGATTGTTTTAGAATGTAGGCATATATTTATGCCTATTCCAGTTCTCTATCCTTTATTGATTTCCAGTTTCATTCTATTGTGGCCAGAGAAAGTGCTTTGTATAATTTCAATCTTTCTAATTTCATTGTGTTTTGTTCTATGACCTAGCTTATGGTGTGTCCTGGGTAATGGTCCATGAGCACTGTAGAAGAATGTATATCCTGCTGTTTTGGGTTATAATGATCTGTATAAGTCCATTAGGTCTAGTTCCTCTAATATATTATTCAAGATCTCTCTTTCTTTATTGAGCTTCTGTCAAGATGTTCTGTCTCTTGGTGGTAATGGTGTATTGAAGTCTCCCACTATGATTGTAGAGGCATTTATTTTTCCTCTTAGTTTTGTCAATATTTGCCTCAAGTATTTGACTTGCTAGGTTCTCTTTAAAATGTATAGATAGAGAGCAGGCCGGCAGGTTCTAGACTCACTGTAATGGTAAAGGTGTTTATGCTGGGGGTGAAACCATATTGTATTTCATGCCTGGGTAGAGTTGTTTCTTTCTTGCTTTCCCTTCCTGGTCTATTGTGGAGGGTCAAAATTATCACAGGCTCTATTTTACTTCTTTACCTGATCCTAACACTCTACAAGCAATGTGAATAATTTATGGTGCCTCTGTACAATGAAATTACTACTTACTGTTAAAAAAAACAGGGTAGATGTAGAGATACATATATGTTAAGATGTCTACAATATAGTATATAAAACAGCAAATTACAGAAAAAAACTTGATATTAATTATTTCAGAATGAAGTTTACTAAAAATATGTACTTCAACCTAGATATAGCCTATCCTGACTGATATAGAAGATATTAATGGTATTTATCTTTAGGGAATGGAATTGGTGGGGAAACATTTGATTTTATGTGCTATGCATTTATATATTGTTAAGTTTGTTACAATGAGTATACATTATTCTATAATAAAATAAACAAATAATTTTTAACATGCATATCATAGAGAAGCAGAACCCACTACATAATTCTCAGGTCTTAGTGCAAAATGGAAATGTAGGACCTCTTGTGCAAAATTCAAGAATTTAAGGACAGTAAAAAAGAGCTTTAAACCAAGCTTTTCTGCCTCCATCACCTGCCTTTATCTTAGCTCCTGCTCCTGCTCCATCACCAGCACATGAAGATCTGGGGCTATCAGGTCTTCCAAGTATCAATTTTGCACCAGCCTTGGAATTAGAACAAACTTCTTGGTGCATTATTGGGACTCTAGCCCTGAGTGTGCATTCAATTCACTCCCAAGATGGTGGCACAAATACCACCAGGGCCAGGTATGTGGCTGGATACAGCACCACTCCTGGCTCCAACATCACTGGTCCCAGGAGAGTTCTCTGAAGGGCTGGAGACAGCCCAAGCAGATAAAACATTAGACCTACTTCTTCATCTTGGGTCAGCCCAAGACCAGGAGCCTGCCTTACCCCCTCCTGAGAGGGCCATTTTTTTTTCTCTTTGTAATATTTTTCTTTGTATTCTATATTTTTCATGGTTATATTTATTTTTTCATTTTAAGTACATTTTAAATTTATTTATTTATTATTAAAAAAAAAGTCCTCAGCTTCACTCAGAGGAGGGCCAATTTCTTTGTCTCTCCCAAGCAGACAGTCAGGAGAGTGTTTTCTGATATCCACAGTGCTCTTGGGGATGTGCCGAGGACTTGGTGGGTACCCAGGCCTCCTAACCCCCTTTAGTCTAGCTGCTTTGTCCTTAGTCACAGGGGGCCTTGGGTGACTGATGTCCATGAAGCTGGCCTTGAGAAGTTCAGCCAAGCCAGAGTGATAGGAGGGTGTGGTCAGGCTCAGTGAGTAGAGTATTTGAATAAAGCGATTCGAGTAGCAGAAACATTTCAGATTCTAAGGTGCTGGCTGGATTTAAGGTAGGATGGAAGCCTATAAGCCGGCCCCCTGGGTCTTCAATGAGTTGAGTGCATCAGGAAGTATGTCCTGGAGGCCAATAGATGACAGCAACGAGGAGGGATTGGAAGTTTTTGGCTGGAGGCAGCAGAGAGACGTGTCTGAAAGCAGTCCTGGGGAAGGAGGACCCCAGGGACACCAGCCCCATCCTGAAGCAGTTTTTGTAGAGATCACGTTCTACAAAGTGAGCAGTTCAATGAGTTAAATGAAGAAGGGAAGAAGGATATGAATGAATGTGCTGATCTTTAAAACCTGAAGTCCACATTAGCAGCACCAGAATCATCTGGGTGTGTGCCAGAAATGCAGACTCTTAGGCCTGCCGCCCAGGCTTGCTGAATCAGAATATGTGTATTAGCAAGAGCCCAGGCTGTGTGTATGGCACATTAAAGCTTGAAGAGCTCTGCTCTTGAGAAGATGATAAAAATGTCCAGGAGAAGCAGGAGAAGTGGAAGATTAGACAAGAGGGAGGAAGTATAAAAATTATTTTGATATTTATTTTGGCATATATTTTGGAAGAAAACAAACTTTAGGCATAGGATTTTTTAATTTTTTCTTATCTGATATTTAAGAAGATTCTCCCTTAATAAGTATGTTATCACCTTTTCAGGCCATGCTGTGAAGTTTATCAATTCTCTTTTTAGCTAGCTAACTAACTAATGAACTAACTGAACTTACTATTTATATACTTACATTAGTTTGCATAATTTTGAAAGGTATAATATACATCAGTCTTCATTAAAGAAGTTGTGGGTTTACAAAATAATCATGCATAAAATAAAGGATTTCCATATACCACCCCACCGCTAACACCTTGCATTATTGTGGAACATCTGTTACAATTGATGAGAGCACATTTTTATAATTGTACTATTAATTAAACTCCATGGTTTAACTTAGGGTCCACTGTTTGTGTAGTGTAGTTCCATGAATCTTTAAAATTTTTTTTTTATTCTGTTACCATATATACAATCTAACATTTCCATTTTTAATCATATTCAGATATATATTTCAGGCATGTTAATTGCATCCACATTGTTGTGCTACCATCATTACCATTCATTATCTAAATATTTCCATCATTCCAAATAGTAACTGTACATTTTAAGCTTTAACTTCCCATTCTCTATCCTTCCTCTGTCCCCTGGTAATCTATATTCTAGATTCTGACTCTATGACTTTGCTTATTCTAATCATTTCATATCAGTCAGATCATACAATACTTGTCCTTTTGTGTCTGGCTTATTTCACTCAATATGATGTCTTCCACATTCACCCATATTGTCAAATGTATCAGAACTTCATTCCTTTTTACGGCTGGATAATATTCTATTTTTTATATATACCACATATTGTTTATCCATTCACCAGTTGATGAGCACTTGGGTTGCTTCCATCTTTTGGCAATTGTGAATAATGCTGCTATGAATGTCTGTATGCAAATATCTGTTTGAGTCCCTGCTTTCAATACTTTTGGGTATATTGCTAGAAGTGGGATTGCTGGGCCATTAATCCTTTATTGATAATGCAGTTTCCAAATATTTTCTCCCATTTTGTAGTTTGTCTTTTTACTTTCATTATAAATTCCTTTGAGGAACAAAACCTTTTTATTTTGAAGAGGTCCCATTTATCTATTTTTTCTTTTATCTTGTGCTTTGGGTGTAAAATCTAAGAAACCACAAGGTCCTGAAGATGCTTCCCTACATTTAGGAGTTTAATAGTTCTAGCACTTATATTTAGGTCTTTCTTTATATGGCTTGAGGTAAGAGTCCTCCTACTTTTTCTTTTTTTTTTTTAACAATTTGAGATCCAGTTTTCCCAGCACCATTTGTTAAAGAGATTTTTATTAGTCAGCCAAAGAGCTGATGCAAAGTACCAGGAATCTGTTGGCTTTTAAAAAGGGTATTTATTTGGGGTAGAAACTTAACAGTTACAAGGCCCTAAAAAGTCCAACTCTAAGTTTATTTTGTTACCAAACCCTGTTGTAACATGTTGAAGCAAGATGGCGGGTGACATTGCAAGGGTTCAGCCTTCCCCTTCCCCCTTTATTTATTTAATTATTTAATTATTTATTTTAAATTTTATTTTATTTTATTCTCCCCCTGTTGTCTGCTTTCTGTGGCCATTCGCTGTGTGTTCTTTTGTGTCTGCTTCTATTCTCATTAGGCAGCTCTGGGAATTAATCCAGGGACCTTCCGGAGTAGGAGAAAGGTGATCATTCTCCTGCACCATCTCAGTTCCTTAATCTGCTGCATCTCTTATTGTCTCTCCTTTGTGTCTGTGTCTCTTTTTGTGGTGTTATCTTGCTAAGCCAGTTCTCCATGTGGGTGAGCACTCCTGTGCAGGGCAGCACTCCTGCCTGGGGCACAACTCTGCACAGGCCAGCACTCCATGTGGGCCAGCTCACCACACGGGCCAGCTTGCCTTCACCAGAAGGTTCTGGGCATTGAACCCTGGAGTTCCTATATGGTATATGGAAGCCTTCCCTCTTAAGGCTTCATGGATCCAGCTTTTTCCAATCTCAGCTGTAGGTTGCCATAGGGCTCATCTCTCTTCCCAGTGTTAATTTCTTTCTGGGCTCAGATGCTCTGTTCTCTTCACAAGGTCAGCTGTAAACTCTCAGTCAAATGGCTCATCTCTCTTCCTGGGGTTGCAGGATCAAAATCCTCATCTTTTCCATGTCTATGAAGCTCCCTTCCCTTTCTCTCATATCTGCTTCTGTGTTCTTGATTGAGTGTCCATTTATATAACCCACCAAGGGGGCAAGGACTCAAACCTGCACACCCTAATCAAAGCCCTAATCTTGATTTAATCAAGTACACATAAAGCCTTTGAATTTAAATCAAAGGGCATCATGCCCAGAGGAACAGACCAGTTTACAAACATAATCAATATCTTTTTTTTGGAATTCATAAATAATATCAAACTGCCATAAGACTGTTCTTTTCCCAATTGAGTGGTTATTGCCAACTTGTTAAAAATCAGTTGGCCATAAATGTGAGGATTGATTTCTGAGCTCTCAATTCTATTCCATTGCTCCTGGGACCATAACCATTTGTTTTGGTTACTGTAACTTTGTTATAAGTTTTAAGATCTGGAAGTGGGAGTCCTTCAACTTCATTTTTCTCTTTCAAGATGGCTTTAGCTATTCAGAGTCTCTTATCCTGCCCTATAAGCTTGAAGATTGGCTTTTTAAATTTCTGCAAAGAATGCTGTTGGAATTTTGATAGGGATTGCATTGAATTTATAAATTGATTTGGGAAGTATTGATGTCTGGATGTTTAGATGGTTTATTCTCCAACTTACTTGTTCCATCCTCAACCAATTCAAATATGCCATTATATGCCTCGAAATGTGTTTTTTAAAAGTATTTTTTATTTAATTGAGGTACCAGGGGCTGGGGACTGAACCCAGGACCTCATATGTGGGGAGCCAGTGCTCAACCGCTGAGCCACATTGGCTTCCCTGCGTTGGTTTTTTCATCTCTTTTGCTTGTTGATTGTTTTGTTTCTATCAGGAGGCACTGGGACTTTCCATGTGGGCAGCAGGTGCTCAACCACTTAAGCCACATCTGCTCCCTCTAATGTATTTTAAAATCTCATCCATTGTGTCTTTCATTCCCATAAACTCTATTACTTTTCCTTGCAGGGTTTCAAATTGTTCTTTATGCTCACCAGTGTCTTCTTTGATTCCTTTATCTCTTATAGGAGATTTGTGTGAAAATCATTGATTAGTTGTCTTAAATCCTGTCTTGTCAGGATTTTTTATTTGAACCTTTGACTGGGCCATACCTTCCCTTTTCTTAGTATGGCTTGTAATTTTTCCTGATGTCTAACATTCTAATTATGTTGGTGAATTTACTCTAACGGTCAATTTTACTCTTTTGCCTAGTGGTATTGTTTCATGGCTCTTCTTTGATTTTGGGTTCAACCTTTTGTAAATCCTTAAGATTGCCCAGCTTAAATGATCAAAACAGGGCCATGGACCCACTAATGGGGTGCAGACCAGATTCAAGGGTGCCTAGACATGAGAGAACTCCAAAAAGTTTTTCTAATTATTACAATTTCCTGGGTTGTCAGCAGAGGTGATCTTTGGCAAATCTTTCCACAGAGGTGTCTCTTTCAATCCTCACTCACTGGTGATTCTGGTCTGCTCAGACCTAAGATTCGAAATAGGCTTTGCTGGCCAAACTAAACAAAGAGAAACCACTCTCCACTTTCCTCTGTCCCCTCCCCCTCCTCCCAGGGAAGAAGTTGTCTGTTCCCCTCTCAGCTGACCACAGCAGCCATGGGTTTTGCCCAGGCTGTTCATCGTGAGGGTGGGGGATGAGTGCCATTCGCAGCCACAGGGGCTAGTAACTCACGGTTTTTCCTTTGGCCTCTTTATCTCTCTTTCCCTTTCCCCACTTGACAATGGTAGCATTCTCCTGATCTGCAAACCCCAAAGCATCTCCCTCAGACATCTCTTTGCCCTTCCTCCATTGTTTTTGTAAGAGTTGACCACTGTTGCCCTACTCTGACACTAACTTACTGGAAGTCTGCTTCTCTTTTTGTGAATTCTTTCCTTCTGGTGTTGTTACCTTATTTTGTAGCACTGGAGTTGAATGCTGCATTCATGCATAAAGTATTTTAAAGATGGGAATTCACCCTGAGTTCAGATTTGGAAGAATCTATTAGAGTTGGTTTAAGTTAAAATTAATTTGTTATATAAAATTTTAATAGTCATTTCATAGACAATAATAGAGAATGGAATGATATGTTCAGAATAATCATTATATATGTAATACTCAGAAGTATGTGGATTAATTATGAGAATAATTTTAACTTTTGGAAATGATACGGAAAATAATAATCATTATGAATTACTCTCCTTGTTCCCTGCATTAATTTATAAAAGTCTATTGGAGCAGAAGTGGCATACAGAGTTCAAGTGTTCCCTATATTCATGAAGGATTAGCCTCACTCAGATTATTTAAGAGGAAAGGTTTCAGGACTTGGCATTGTGGTGAAGATAAACCTAACTAGAGCTCAATGACACTGATGCTACTGGGGATATTTCTTTTTCACTAATTACCAGAACACTTGTCCCAAGGTGAAGCAGAATGGTATAATGCAGTGATTCTCATCTCCATCAGAGCCAATGCCTCCCTATATTAGCAAACTTTGTTTAAAAATTATTATTCTGAAATGAGATTCTTAGATACTGCAACCTATCTAACTCATAATTTTTAACTACTCAATAAAAAGTTTCCAACTAATATAATGGAAAAGACAAGAAAGGAAACCAGCTTGTGACAAAATGATGTTTCAATGTAGGACATAATGAGGTAGTCAGGTGTTTGCACTATCTATATTGAATTTATTTAGAATGAAGAGAAATAAGACATTTTTCAACCAAATAGAGTTTATAATAACTCCCCCCCCCCATAGTACAATATGTGAAATTCAACAAATACTATTACATAAAATGCAGGGTCACATTATTAAAAGATCAGTGAATTGACTAAGGCAAACCTATTGAGTTATCCTGGGGTTTACTGTGTGGAACCAAACTCTCTTCTCCCGTCTGTAATTTGGAGCCTCCTACTGGAAGTTGCCTTCATCTTGTTAATATTAATGGGAAGAATTCCAGTTCCTGTTTTTCAATTCTCCTTGAACTGAGTTGTAACATCTTACTGGTTCCCTCATTAACTAATGAACTAATAAAAATCTTTGACACACGTTCATTTTATTTTTATGTGAGTCATGATTTTATCTCTTAAAAGCATTATCACTTAACACTACTGCCCACCCACCACCACTCCTGAAAACCATGTGGAATTGTGCAAAGACTGAGAGACCCAGTGGATGGGAGGAGGCTGAGGTTTAGACATGGGGTAGTTGGAATGTGCAGGCCCTCAAGGCAAGAAGATGTCAGGAACCACGGACAGAAGCAGGGCATTCGGCAAGCACCCCAAAGCAAGGCAGGACCTGCTACACATGGGCAGAAGCCAGGTTGGACAAGCCTGACATCCTTGGGAGCCACAGAAATAGACCAGACCCGCCTCCTTCCAACTCCACGATTTGAGAGAGCTGCCCCTGTACCCAGAGGCCTCTGTTGAGAAGTTCCAAGACTAGATAAAGAAGAACTGGATTGAGGAGAAAACTATGAGCCAGAGCAAACTGGAGTTAAACTTCACTACAAACGAAGAGTTTTAAAATAAGTTTTGAAGTCACTGTAGCAGTTCAATTGGTTATGAATTCCAAAAATAGACACTGGATTATGCTTGTCATCTGATCTGTACCTGGGCAGGATTGAGTTATGATTAGGCGTTGAGTCCCCACCCACCATGGGGTGGGGACTCACAGATGAATGGCATGGCAAAGAACAGAGTTGAGGGTTTCCGATGTTGAAGTTTTGCTGTTTGAGTTTGATGCAGAAGCTGGAGCCCCAGGGACAGAGAGCCTTTGCCTGATAGTCTACAGCTGACCTTGCAGAGAAAACAGAGGAGCTGAGCCCAGAGGAACCCAGAAAGTCTGAACTCTCACAGACATCAGCAGTCATCTTGCTCCATCCAACACGTGGAAATAGACTTTGGTGAGGAAAAACTTATGGTTTATGGAGGCCTGGTATCTATAAGCTCCTACCCCAAATAAGTACCCTTTATAATGCCCAGCAGATTTCTGGTATTTTGCATCAGCACCCCTTTGGCTGACTAATACAGTCACCTTGAATGAGCAAGATTAATTTTTTTTCCTTCCACTGATTATAAATTTGCCTCATTCACTTATAAAGTCATGAAGTTATATTTTTGCACCTCTAAGGTATGACTAGAAATTTTGGCCTCAGCATGCAAAAATTGGATCATGGCATACTGTTTCACTGGAATCTGCTTTTTAACATATTTTTAAAGCAACTTTTCAAGTGCATGCATATACATGTATTTTAGCCTTTAAATGGCTGCATGATATTCCATTGTGTTCATGTGCTGTAATTTAAATAAATATTTTTTGGGGGACCCTTAGGGTCTTATAAAAAATGCTGGTACAAAAGATCCTGGGATTAGAGTCATATATTTGGTGCATCTGTCTTATTACTTCCCTAAGATAAATTTCTATAAGAGAAAGTGCTGACAAAACAAGAATGTATATTCAGTTTTTTATATACTTGCCCTTGAATATTTCCAGTTGTTAGAGAGCCCATTTCTCCGTGCCTTCACCAATTGATTGTAAGCAATCTTTTGATTCTTAACCAAACTGGTTTGTGTTCAATTATTTCTCACTTTTATTTTAATTTTCATTTTTTGTTGTTGAGATTGAGGTTTTTCCTTAAATTTATTATTTTTTATTTGCATATCCTTTGTATATATATATATATATATTTTAAAGATTGATTTTTTAATTTATTTCTCTCCCCTTCCCCTCCTGCCTCCCCCCCGGCAATGGTCTGCTCTCTGTGTCCATTCGCTGTGTGTTCTGTGACCACTTCTATCCTTATAAGTGGCACCGGGAATCTGTGTTTCTTTTTGTTGCATCATCTTGCTGCGTCAGCTCTCTGTGATGCAGTGCCATTCTTGGGCAGGCTGCACTTTCTTTAGCACTGGGTGGCTCTCCTTATGGGGCACACTGCTTGCGCAGGGGGCTCCCCTACATGGGGATACCCCTGCAGGGCAGGGCACTCCTTGGGCATGGGCCAGCTCCACACGGGTCAAGGAGGCCTGGGGTTTGAACCGCAGACCTCCCATGTGGTAGGCAGATGCCCTATCCATTGGGCCAAGTCTGCTTCCCTGTATATATTTTATGAGTTGGTCTTTTGTTAATTTGGGAGCTATTTGTTAACATATTAATCCTTTGTCTTCATATTGTGAATTTTTTTTCCCAGCCTTGAATATAATGTCTTGGCTAAACAAAGTTTCTTTTTCCTTAATCAATTCTATGTTTTCATTTATGGTTTCTGAATTTTGTGACAAGATTGAAAATGCTTTTTTCTCCCTCCTTTATAAATGTCTTTGACTATCTTTTCTTCCATTTATTTTGTGCTTCTATAATTTTTAGTGTTTATGTATTTAATGTCATTGCTATTGGTTTAAGTATATGGTGAGAAGTGGAAATATAACTTTCCCAAGAAGAGAGCCAGTTTTTCTAATATGAGTTGTAGAATTGTTTATATATATATATATATTCATGTGTGGGTTGTGAATGTATGTGCATATGGAGAAAGAGAAAGAACAAAAAGGAGAAAAAAAGCCTGTTGGTCTGAATGATCCTTGTTTATTTTGATTATTTAATACTTATTTTAATTATCACATGTTAAATGTTTTAATATCTGATTTGGAAATTTATCCATGCTATTCCTTGGTGTCAATATTTTTGTAGGTATTCTCACACATTTGTTCCTCTATATACAATTTGGATTTACTATATCAAATTCCCCAAACTTGATAAATAGGTGTCTTCTTTGCTAGATATACAGATCTCTATTTCCTTTCTTATAAAGTTTATGATTGGTATGTTTAATTATCTTAATTTGTTATATTTTAAATTAGGTATCAAATTAGACAATTTTGAAATAGTTTCCTCTTATGATTGGAATTTTGGCCTAATTAAATGCTTATGGCTTAGACTGGCATTGTGAGATATTTCTTCTTCATTTGGTTAAACAGGTTTCTGTTTGTTTGAATTTAGAGTTCTCTGATATTACTATTTCCAAGCCTGGTACCTTCTTCATTCATTTTGCAACTCTGTGTTATTTTGTTTTGGGACACACATCTAATAAAAAGCAAAAATCTTGGTTTTGCCATACTGCTCCTTCTAAGAAGCTTTGAATGATAGGGCTATTTAATTGATTCTGTATCTTCATTATGCTTTTTACGATCTTATTTTTTTTCTAATTTGCTATTTTGAAATTATTTTTCTATTCACTTGGAAATTGTACATTTTGAAAATGTTTCTCAAAAACCTCTACCAATAATAGGTGTGTATTTCCCTTTTTCAAGTTGAGAAATTTACCAGTGTTGCTTCCTTCCTACCCTTTTCTCCAAAACCCCATATATGGTAAAGTACTTTTACCTTCAGATCCATTTCTTTCCATAATGTATTTTCTCCTTCAAGGATATTTGCTAACTGTAGCAGTTTGATATTTTTGATGAATTCCAAAAAGAAATATTGGATTATGTTTGTAAACTGATCTTTTCCTCCGGGCATATTAGATTATATTGGATTCATAGATTTACTTGATTAAGTAATTATGTAAACCTCTTGTGCCAGTAGGGTATTGAGTCCCCGCCCTTTGGAGGGTGGGGAATCATAGATAAAAGGTATGGCAAAGGCCAGAGTAAAGGGATTTTTTTTTAGATTTTTAAAAAAATTTATTTCTCTCCCCTCCCCCCTCCTCCCCCAGTTGTCTGCTCTCTGTGTCCATTCACTGTGTGTTCTTCTGTGTCCACTTATATTCTTGTCAGCAGCTCTGGGAATCTGTGTTCTTTTTCTTGCGTCATCTTGTTGATGTCAGCGCTCTGTGTGTGCGGTGCACTCCTGGGCAGGCTGCACTTTCTTTCGCACTGGGCGGCTCTCCTTAAAGGGCTCACTCCTTGCGTGTGGGGCTCCCCTATGTGGGGGACACCCCTGTGTGGCAGGGCACTCCTTGGGCGCATCAGCACTACGCATGGGCCAGCTCCACACAGGTCAATGGGGCCCTGGGTTTGAACCGTGGACCCCCCATGTGATAGGTGGACACCCTATCCATTGGGCCAAGTCTGTTTACCTCTTCCTTAACTTCTATACCAAATCATTTTTCTTGTGCCTTTGTGGTAGTTGAGATTATTTTATGAATCCCAAAAAGGGAACAATTATATTTGTAAACTAATCTATTCCTCTGGGTGTGATACCCTTTGATTGCATTAAATTCAGGGGCCTGGGAAGTGGATGTGTCTCAAGTGATAAGGCTCCGCCTACCATATGGGAGGACCCAATTTTGATTCCTGGGGCCTCCTGGTGAAAAAGAAGAAAGTTTGCCTGCACTGTGAGCCAGTGCCTGTATTGTGAGCCAAGTCCCCACGCAGCGAGCCAAGTGCCACACAGTAAGCCAAATGCCTGTGTGGCAAGCTGAGTGCCCATGTGGGTGCCTGCGCAGCAAACCAAGTGCCCTTGTGGTGAGCCGAGTGCCCATGTGAGTGCCTACATGGTGAGCCAGTGCCCATGCGATGAGCCAGTTCCCCCACGATGAGGTGAGTGCCTGCATGGTGAGCCAGTGACCGTGTGGTGAGCCAGTGCCCACGTGGTGAGCCAGTGCCCATGCAAGTGAGTCATGCAGCAATATGATGATGCAACAAAAGAGAGACGAAGGGGAGAGTCAAGGTGAAGCACAGGAGAGACCAGGAACTGAGGTGGCACAACTGATAGGGAACCTCTCTCCACTTTAGAGGTCCCCAGTATCGAATCCTGGTGAATCCTAGAGGAGAAAGATGAGAAGCCAAAAAGAGAAATAGATACAGAAGATCACACAGCAAATGGACACAGACAGCAAAAACAGCAGGGTGAGAGAAGAAGGGGGCGGGGGGAATAAAAAAATTTCTTGAGACTTTGATTAGATTACTTGATAAGATTTTTGGGGGCTTTGCATTGGACTAAGTCAGTGAGGTGTGACTCAGGTTGTCTTCATCCCCTTGCCGGGTCTGATATAAAAGGACACACAAAAAGAGACCCAGAAAAATGAAGCTGCCATGTTTGAGGCTGCACCCATGGAATAACTCAAGAGGAAAGAGTAAGCCCACAGGGGAAGGCTGAAATGTCAGCAGACATCAGCAGTCACCTTGCTTTACCATGTGGCAACATGCCAGGGTCAACAGTAGCTCACTTTGGTGAGAAAGCATCTCTGCTGATGTTTCAATTTGGACTTTTTACAGCCTTGGAACTGTAAGCTTTTACCCCAAATAAATGCCCACTATAAAAGTCAACACGGGGAAGCGAACTTGGCCCACTGGTTAGGGCGTCCGTCTACCACATGGGAGGTCTGTGGTTCAAACCCCGGGCCTCCTTGACCTGTGTGGAGCTGGCCCACGTGCAGTGCTGATGCGCGCAAGGAGTGCTGTGCCACACAGGGGTGTCCCCCGCGTAGGGGAGCTCTATGCACAAAGCGTGTGCCCTGTAAGGAGAGCTGCCCAGTGCAAAAGAAGTGCAGCCTGCCCAGGAAAGGCGCCGCACACACGGAGAGCTGACACAGCAAGATGACACAACAAAAAGAAACACGGATTCCTGTACCGCTGACAACAACAGAAGCAGACAAAGAAGATGACGCAGCAAATAGACACAGAACAAACAACGGGGGGGAGAGGGGGAGGAGGGAAGAGAAATAAATAAACAAATAAATCTTAAAAAGAAAAGTCAACACATTTCTGGTGTTTTGCATTGGCAGCCCTCTGGCAAACTATAACAGTCTTCCATGATTTTTTTTTTCAGAAAACACACATGACTCCTTGCATGTGTGAAAACTAGTTTCAGTTGTCTTTTTACACAAACAATTTTTGGCTGAGTTTAGTGTTCTTGTTAGTTAGTGGGTAATAGTTTTTTTCCTAAGAAAGTTTTAAACATTGCTCAATTGTCTCTGGCTAAGTTTTGCCAGAGTGATAAACCATAGGGTGGGATTTGATATGTATTTTGGAATCCAGAAATTTCAAGAGTTTCTATCTTGGTATCTATCTTTCTTGTACATGCCTTAAGTACCCTTGTGAAGAATTAACTTCTCTAATGGTTGGATGCAAAATGCTATATATTTTTGTTACATTTTAAATCTTTTCTACTTTTCTGCTTTCCTATCAACAATTGAGAAAGATATATTGAGATCTCCCACTTTGATAGTGAATTTTTCATATGTTCCCTGGGGTCTATAAATTTCTGCTTTATATATTTTGAGACTATTTTATTGGGAGCATTCACATCTAAAATTATCTTTCTAGTTAATTCAACCTTCTATTATTGCTATCTCAACAAATGCTTTTTAACGTAACAGTTTTAAAATCTGATATTAATATAACTGAATGCTTCTTTCTTTACTATTCTACCTCAGGACTCAGTGAGACTTTTTAATATAAGCCTCAATCATCTCTGAAAAATTTTCTTGTACTATTTCTTTCATGTGCTTTCTACTCTCCTTCTGGAAAAACTAATGATATAGATATTAAGTCACCTTGATTTTTCCTTCACATTACTGACTCTTATCATTTCCATCAAGGTCTCTTTTTTTGCTCCAAACCCTGCAATACATTCCTACTAGAATAAAAGTTCCATGGCAGTACTGTTTTGTTTTGCTTCTGGTTATTTTCTCACTGTCTAAGTAAGAACCAGTATAGAGAACAGAGGAGGTGCTTTATTTATTTATTTATTTATTTATTTATTTATTTATTTATTTATTTATTTATTTATCTATCTCCCCTTCCCCTTCCCCACCCCGGTTGTCTGTTCTCTGTGTCTGTTTGCTGTGTCTTCTTTGTTGTTGTCAGTGGCACAGGAATCTGTTTTTTTTTTTTGTTGTGTCATCTTGTTGTGTCAGCTCTCCATGTGTGCGGTGCCATTCCTGGGCAGGCTGCACTTTCTTTCGTGCTGGGCGTCTCTCCTTGCATGTGGGGCTCCCCTACGCGGGGGACACCCCTGCACGGCAGGGCACTCCTTGCGCGCATCAGCACTGCACATGGGCAAGCTCCACACAGGTCAAGGAGGCCCAGGGTTTGAACAGCAGACCTCCCATGTGTTAGACGGACGCCCTAACCACTGGACCAAGTCTGCCGCTGAGGAGGTGCTTAATAATATTTACTGAAGAGGTGAGTACTGTTCTAATTTGTTTTTCAACAGTCCAGTATTCATTCTGCTATTTCTGTACATATATATATATATATTCACACACACACACATATATATATACATGTGTGTGCATATAAAGAGATTTATTATAAGGAATTGGCTCATATTATTATAGGAAATGGCAAGAGCAGGCCATAGACTGGAAATTCCGGTAAAGGTGATGTTGAAATCTTGAGTCTAAATTCCTTAGGGAAAGCTGACAGGCTGGAAATTCCAGTAAGAGTTTATATTGAAGACTTGAGGCAGAAATCCTTCTGACCTCTGGAACCCTCTGTTCTTGCTGTTAAAACTCTTGCCTGATCAGATGACGGCGATTTTGGAGGATAATCTCCTTTACTTAAGGTCATTTGACTGTAGATGCTAATATCATCTATGAAGTACCTCCATAGTAACAATTAGGCCAGTATTTGACCAAAGAACTGGACACCACAACCCAGTCAAGCTGACACATAAAATTCGCCATCTTATTCATTATGCTTTCAGTATGTCAGATTCTCTTTGTATTATATTTGCATATGTTTCATATATTTCTAATAGATTTTGTTTATGTTCTGATGACATGTTACTGAGGATTATTGTGTTTTAGGATGGTTATGGTACCTTTTATCAAAATCAAGTAATTGTCTTATTCACACATAGCTTTTGATAAATGACACAAATTCAGTGTAAATGATTCAAGCGAAGTGGAAAAGGAGAAGAAAAAAAGTAAAACTTCACCAAAATTCACCTCTGATTTTTTTTTTATTGACCTCATATATTTTTGCCTATTCCTTTTATAGTTTACTTCCTCTGAGTAAATTTGTTAATACTCTTGTTTATTTAATCTTAATGTTCACCTTTTTTACACAATCATTGTCTTAAAACAGTGGAGTTTAGTCCTTTTATGTTTATTGTGATGAATGATAGATTTAGTCTGCTATCATCTTGTTTTATGCTTTCTTTATATTTTTTAAAACCACTACTTCTATACTGGGTCTTTGACTTTGCAGTCACTGTTGTTGACCTGCTGGTTAGGAAGAGTGACCCGTGCCTTTGGTCGTGTATCAGTAGCTCCCAAATAAAAGACATTTGACTCTACCCTAAATGCAAGGAAGTCTGGGAAAGAAGGGCTCTAGCATTTTTTTTTTTAATTTAGATTTTTATTTATTCCCCACACCTTGCAGCTTGCTTGCTATCTGCTCTCTGCGTCCATTCACTGTGCTTTCTTCTATGTCTGCTTTTCTCCCTTTGCTGTGACAGCTCTCCACGGGTGCTGGCTGTCAGCTTTCTATGGGCATGGGCCAGCTTGCCTTCTCCAGGAGGCCCCGGGACACGAACCCAGGGCCTCCCATATGGCAGACAGGAGCCCAATTGATTGAGCCACAGCCACTTCCTGGCCTCTAGCATTTTTAATTATACATGGGAAAAGTGGTCTTTTCTATATGCTGGGTGGCCAAAATAAACAACAATTGACAATAAACAACATGAGTCCAAAGGTAGAAAGTTTGAGAGAGCAGCATATAGTTGATCAATATTAAATGATTTTTTCTTAACATACAAGAAAATTCTATTAAAGGTCTGTCTCTTTTACAGATTCTATTACATGTTCAAGAAATTCTAATATTTATTTCAACAATATTCATGGCTAAACACTCAGATGTGTGTAGTTTTTTTTAAAAAAAACATTATGTCAATATTTTATAATTTATTAGACATATATCAAGCTCATTGGTGAAAACGAGAATAGAAAATATCATGCCCATTGAATCTTGGAGGCCATGTTATAACTCAGTTTTCATATAGATGAGATGCAGTAGGATATAAATCTTGCAACTTTCTCTTTTTTACCACTGTCTTTCAGACCTGTTGTGTCAGATCTCTCTTCTCCACCCTAAATAATAATTAGGCAGAAATTCAGACTTTCTACTCACTTCCAGCTGTTAGCAAACAACTGCACTTTTGAGTATTTAAAAGGCTGGACCATGCTAATGTCAAAATCTCCAATCTCTCCTGCAATTTAAAGCTTCCCTTCTCCTTTGCCTGCCCCAGCTCAGGCCTGGCCAGCAGTAGGGAATCCAGGTCGGGTGGATTGTCTTCCTATTTCTACTTCTCTCAACTTACCAACTACTATTTCATTATGTAGGTGAAGTGTAGGGGAGGTAGTAAAAGAAAAGGCAATGACTTGTGTGCCTTTTGTTGTCATAACTTGGCATTGGAACTTTTGCATGTCTTTTTCCATGGGTCAGGTTTATGGATTCTCTGGAGGACCCCTGTGGGGATCTTTGGCTCAGCTCTACTTCATATAGGTAATGCTCCCATGTCTGCTGCCTCTGATGGCTTCCTATTAGATTCTGGTTCTGCTTTTGGCGTTATGCCCCACAAAGCCTCTTAATATTTAGATCACCTTGCCCTGGCCAACCTTGAAGGAAGCCAACCTTCATGATGACACAAGCAAGGCTACCTTCTGAAGGCCTTACTTAAACCATGGGTAAATTCTCTGGACCACCAAATTCTTCAAGAACTGTCTACTTTCACACAAGCCCTGTGTCTTTGCTTTGCCATCATAGGCAGTTCAAGACAAGAATAAGTTTTCCATCCCTGGACCCTCTAAATTCCAGGAGATATGTGTCAACTCTTCATGTGATTCTCCATTTCCATGAAAACCATGCTCAGTTAAACTTGGGGAAACTGAAAGTCATGCCCAAGTAAACCATAGGGAAATATGCCTAAATTTTTATGTATGGATCAGTCAAGCTTCTGGTTGGACTTCAAGGATTTCTGACACATCCCTTTTATTTACTGCCTTCATTGTGTTTTGAAATTGGTAATTGTGATAGTATGTGATATTCTTGGAATGTTCTTGGATATTCTTGGGATAATTCCATTAAAAATTTTTCCATGAATATCATTGAGAGGAATTCAGAATCTGCCCTTCCTTTATTAATTCAAGGCTTCCTCCCCGGCTTCACCAGGGGCAGATGGATTCCACACACTCCACATTCCCGTACCCAGGGTCTTGACAACTCCCACTGGACTGACAGTTTAGCAGACTTTGGAAACGTTTGGTACTGGCCAATTGCTACCAGAAACTTTGAGACCTCATAGTACATAACGTTGACAGGGATGGAATGGTGTGGTTAGAACATGCCACAGAAATGTATAAGGAAGGCCAGGTTCTGCAAAGAAATACTGCTGTTTATGTGAGTGTCTTCTTGACTACCCAGTCAAAATTATGGACTCAGAGTCTTTCAAAGTATAACTTTTTTGAGAAGAGCTGCCACATTGCCTTGGATCAACATGGAAAGTGACTAGGACTCACATGCTAATTTATTATATTAATAAGGGATCTATGATCTGTCTTCTTATTTAGACTGTCAGGGGTATCTTTCAAGGAGTGGGTGAATGAAATTTGAGGCTGAAAAGCAGCCAAATAGTACTGATGCAGTGTTGATTTAATCAGGAATTATTAAGCAATATTGAACTTCACTACTATTCTGAAGACTCCCTAAGTCTCGCTATTGGTAGAGAAGAGTTGAGGAGGAAAAGAAGTCACCATTAATAGCTTTTAGGGAGGCAGGATTTCTTGATGAAGTTCAGAATTTATGCTGCGATAATGTGTGGACACTCCTCCGTGGACATACCTCCACTTCTTTGAGTGGAGTCCCCCAAAGAGGTACCTGGGACTTTCCAAGGCAGTCTGGTCTGACTCGGAGCTGCAGCTCCTAATTATTTGCCCACAGACTCCACACACTGAAGTGTTCATTCCCCCTATAGGTTGCAGACCCTAAACTGGGTGGAGACACATCGCCTTTGTTTAGAATGAGAGGAAGAGGGACATCTAGTGGTAATCTGCAACCACGAGGACTGTTTCCAGAGAGTACAACTCAGGTGACAAAATCTGGGGCAGAGCTTTTGAACTGATTGGATTTTCCTTTCCCTCAGTTTAGTGAGGAGGGATTTTGGCAGTCCATCTGCAAGACTTCCAGAAACACAATTGCACGGGCAATTACCGATATTCTCAGTTGAATAAAGGGAGTGGGGAGTTAGACTATAAATCAAAATAGCTTTGGGAAGTCCCACTTAATATAATTTTGCGTGTGTGTGTGTGTGTGTGTGTGTGTGTATTGGATTGGGGGGGGGTTGATCAGAGGAGCAGGGAGACATAGTCAGAAGCTATTTATCCATGGGAAATCATTTCAGCATCCCCCCCTTCCCCAAAAGAAGGCTATTTCCCACCTTGGCTATTTCCCTGCCATTACCCTCTCAGGAAAGTTTCTATCTGCCTCACCAGCTCCAGGGAACAGAAAGACCTGATCAGCAATGGCAGCTCAGTTGGGAAAACAGATGTAAAATTGATCTTCAGTAATATCTCAGAGGTAAGGCAAGAGTTTTGAATTGGACTCCATTTAGTAGTGTTTTTGTTTGTATGATTGGTTGGATTGTTTGAGAGTAGCGTGTTTAAGATTGCAATTCTTTCATAATGGTCACGGCTTCAGGACTGCCATTTGTTCCTAACCTGAGTTCAGAATTCTGGCTCTTTCCTGCAATGGCTCTTCAGACCTTGCCACACGAACATTTCACTGTGGCCTCTCTGCCTATATTTTAGGAGGGACCTGACTCTTTACTCCCTATTTTATTATCTTGGCGCAACTCCAAACTCTTCCTGGCTGTCCAATCTCTGATGCTTTCTTCTGATACTCTGCTTCCCCTTTGTTCCTGTTTAAATAATCTTGCCAGCGCTTCAGAGCAAGAAGCACATTAACTCCCTGTTGTTTTTTAAAGCTCTGTAGTCCCCAAACAGAATCTTTACTAGCTAGCATTTCTGCTATTTGGTGATTCCAAACCCATAGGAATCTCATACTAATTTTAGTGTTCCTGCAATCTGGTTGTCCCATGAACAGATTATTTCTAATTCTAGACCTCCTTCCTATTAGCACACAGATTGTACTTATTGTACAACATCATGAATATTTGTGATTTTCTGTGAAAGAAATCATTTCAAGTAGAGAAAGAAAGCTTTCCTTAGTTCTCCCCATTCCAACCTACACTCTGCTTACACTACAGGCAATTCTGGGGATATTTGCATCAAGATAGACTTCCTTTTACAGAGCTTGAATTTAATGCCAATGGGAGACAATCATAGGTATCACTTCTTTTCTGAAAACACAGAACTTCAGAGGTAAAGCCCAAGAGATCGCGTTACTTAGTTTGAATTACAAAAGTCAATGAACGATTTTAACATCAAGCTTATGAAGAGTTATTTTTAACAAGATTGGGACCAGCTGCTCTCACTCATGCTTGTAAAAAGCTGGACCAGGCAGGAGATCGAGCATGGGCTACCAAATAGGGTGGGAGCCTTGGATTCAGTCTCTGAAAATGAAATTTAAATGAGCCTTCTATTCTAAGTGTATAAGCACTCCATCAAAAAGCAGAGTGTTTTGCTGATGCGACCATGTCAAATTCTCTAGCAAAAGACCAAGTTATGCCCCATATCCAATCAAGAAAACCAGTCATGAATATATAATTGAAATAAACAGTAATCTCAACTGTAATGTGTCAGAAGTACTATAGGCTGTGTGGAGCCCAGAAACCTAGAGCCAAAGAGTGAGTCATTTATCCCCAACACAATTTGGGGAGAGGGCTGTGACTGACTAGAATAGTGAACTCCCTGACAGCGGTATCCCTGTGGGGACACTTGCAAGACTTTCACTCAGCTCTTTCTGGTTTCATGCTCACTGTGAAACTTTGGTTTTCAATTATCAATTTTTATGTGTAGATATTATTTTATATGAGACATTTATTATTTTTGCCTAAAGTTGTGTTTTCTACATTAAATATTTTAAGCAATGAAAACGTTTAAAACATCTCTCAGCCTCACTCACCTAATGACTTATGCCATGCAGGTGTATTTTCTCCCAGTCTGTTTTCTATGACTATGTTATATAAACACAGTGTGCAAATGCTTTTCTGTTTTTTCACTTAACATTATTTCATAAGCATTTCCCATATAGCTAAATCATATTTAGAATTGTCATCTGCTGCTACACAAATAACACAAAGCTTGCCTTGTGTATACATTAAAAAATTAAATGCACAACTTTTGTATCACCATGTGAAAAGTGCTACAATAGAGGCTGGCCATGCTGGCAGGGCTGCCCCTCACCTCTGCCTGAGGCTGCACGGCTCTAAACAACTGCAGTAGTACCATTTCATAAGTGTAAGAACTAGGTACCAAGCTGACTTTTTCCATACTCAAAGTGGGGTTCGCTGCCTGCCTATTCCTTTGGGTTTGGAAATGATTGTAGGCTGTGGCCGAATTTTTTAGTTAGTGTCTCCCCAAGACAGTGTCTTTCAGAGTTCTGTTCTCATTGACAAATCACTGACTTGCAATCACCAGTACCAGTTACAGGTTTCGGATGCCCCAGAGTCCATCTTCATTTCATTTGCTTGTGGCAAAAAAAAACCCAAAAACCCAGACAGAAACATTGGAAAAATAAAAGTAGATTTACTTGCAAAGCTTTTCAAGTTACTACAGACTTCAAGAAGGCTGGGGTTGCTGAATAAAGGCCACCAGGTATTTAAATCACACACAAACATCCCAAGGTTATAGTTAGTCTGTTCTTGGCAGAAAAACAGAAGGTCCTCACCTGATGGTCATATCTGTAAATAAACATTTCATAGATGTGTAAGCAAAAGTCAAGGCTAAAATTGTTTTCATTAGAGAATAATTAATAACTTAAAGAAAAGGGCTCAAGTCCTCACTTATTTCACAGAACCAAAGTTTTTCTGAAAAAACTATCTGAATGCATAAGGGGGTTTTCTTTCATTTGACTGAAGTTTGTGATATGCTTAGTAGTGATGGCAGTAGGTGCCAGTTTTGCTTTTTCATGTGGGTCACAAAGAAATTGAGAAAGAGCATGCAAAGGTGTTATTGGAAGATAAAGGAGAGGACAAAAAAATCACACTAGCTATATCAGTTATCTATTGTTACAGTATGCCACACAACAAATTAAGCACAGAATCTCAACTGCATGTAATAAGCACTAATCCCACATATCTGTGGAAACTCTGGGCTCACCTGACCAGAGCTGGGCTCGGTTGAGTTAGCTCACTGGAGAGGTTCTGCTCCATGTATTTCTCAAGCTCCTTCTGGAACATTCTCAGATATGTTCTTCCCATAGTGGTATCAGAGGTTTAAAGAGGTTTGGAACTAGCACATTACCATTTGTGCTTATATACCACTGGCCAAAGCAAGGCACAAGGCTAACCCCAAGGTTACTTTGCTGATGGTGAGGTCATGGCAAGAGTGTGGATGCAAAGAGTGGTGAAGAATTGGGACCAGCAATGGAATATATCACATTGGGGATTGGGGATAAGGGAAGACTTTATGTGAAAAGGACAAATGAGCTGATGCTAGGAGATTGAGAATGGAGTTAGTTTGGGGGTTTGGATGGCATTCCAACAGAAGAAACAGAGAGTCAGAAGCAAGGATGCATGGAACAGCATGATGGGTTTGGGAAAATAGAAGTAATTAACTGGTGTGCAAGGGATATGGGGAATGTGATTGAAGATGAGCATAGAAAGGTAGGGTGAGGCCAGATCATGAAGGTCATTGTGTGCTAAATAGAGGAGCTTAAATCATTTTATTTATTTTTTAAAATTTTTTATTCATTTTTTTTTAAAAATATTACATTCAAAAAATATGAAGTCCCATTCAACCCCACCGCCCCCACCCCCCACTCCCCCCACAGCAACCCTCTCTCCCATCATCATGACACATCCATTGCACCTGGTAAGTACATCTCTGGACATCACTGCACCCCATAGTCAATGGTCCACATTATAGCCCACACTCTCCCACGTTCCATCCAGTGGGCCCTGGGGGGATCTACAATGTCCCGTAGTTGTCCGTGAAGCACCATCCAGGACAACTCCAAGTCCCGAAAACGCCTCCCCATCTCATCTCTTCCTCCCATTCCCCGCACCCAGCAGCCACCATGACCACCCTTCCCACACCAATGCCACATTTTCTCTGTGGACATTGGATTGGTTGTGTCCATTGCACATTTATGTCAAGTGGGGGCTTAGATTCCACATGGATACTGGATGCAATCCTCCTGCTGTCAGTTGTAGGCACTCTAGGCTCCATGGTGTGGTGGTTGACATTCTTCAACTCCATGTTAGCTGAGTGGGGTAAGTCCAATAAATCAGAGTGTAGGAGCTGAAGTCTGCTGAAGCTCAGGGCCTGGCTATCATATTGTCAGTCCAGAGATTCAAATCCCCTAAATATATCTTAAACCCTAACACCAACTACAATTCCAGTAAAGTAGCATGAAAGTCTTGTGAAAAGAGATACCATCTGAGTCCAGCTCCATCACGCAGAAACACCAGCTCCAAAGAAGGGCCATCTGACATGACAGTGAACCCCATCTGCCATGACCATAGAACCCGTGGGTCTCTTTAGCCCTCAAAAGAACCAATACCTGGGGTTGTATCTACTTTATCTGTCTCTGAGACTCTGCTCAGGTGTGCATAAGGGCATAAATAATTTTAGAGGCACAGAAAGCCATTTAAGAGTTTCAGATTTACCTTTTAAAAAAAAAAAGATTTATTTATTTTTAATCCCTTTCCCTCATGGCTCCCTTGTCTGTCTGTTCCTCTTCTCTAGGAGACACCAGGGATTGAACTCAAGACCTCCCATGTGGGAGGGGAGAGCCCAACCTCCTGAGAAACATCCACTCCCCAGATTAGCGTTTTTTTTGTTGTTGTTGTTTGTATTCATTTATTTTATTTCCCCTCCCTGCTTGTGGCTTGCTTGCTGTCTGCTCTGTGTGTCCATTCACTGCAGCTCTTCTGTGTGTTTTTTTGCTTGTCTTCCTTTTTTTTTGTTGCACCATCTTGCTGAGTTGGCTCTCCGTGGCGCTTGCGGGCTGAGTTGTGCCCCAGTGGTGCTCTGGAGCATCCCGGCGAGACTGCCTTCACAAGGATGTCCTGGGACATCAACCCAGGGCCTTCAATATGGTAGACAGGAGCCCAAATGATGGAGCCACAGCCATTTCCCCACATTAGCTTTTGCTAAAGGTCATTATGGGAATAGTAAGTAAGAGATATTAGTGAAGTCCAGAAAGGTGGCAGGGAGATGAGCAGAAAGTAGAGCAGCTGTTGAAGGAGATATCATAAGATCCTGAATTGAGACCCTGGAGGTAAGGTTGAAGAGAAGTGAAAGATATACACAGGTAGAATCCACAAGACTTGGTGATTTAGTAGCAATGGTTATGAAAAGAAGTCTGGCTTCTCAAACTTTGCTACCCAAAGTGTCATCCAAGCACCATAGCAGCACTTTCATTTGTGGAGCTTGTCAGAAATGCAGAACCTCATGCCTCATCCCTGATCTACAAGAAAATGATCTGCATTTTTAAAAAGCTCCCCAGAAAATTTGAGAAGCACTGGTCTACAAGGACCCCTAATTTTCTGGTTTAAATAGTGTGGGGAGGCCAGCGGATAGATGTTTAGTTCAGTTTGGGGCCTGTTAAGTTTAGGAGTCCATGGTTTGTTCAGGTCGAGATGCCCAGTCTACAGCTGGGTCTCAGGATAAAGCTCTGGAACTTGAATCTATTGTTGTCAATGAGGCTACCAAGGGACGTTATTTCAGTCTACATAACATAGTGCTAAAGCTAGATCCTAGATGCAGGGGGTGAACTAAGGAGAAGAATCAGCTGGCAGGTAGGAGGAAAACCAGAAAGGTAGTGCCATGGAAGCCCAGAGAAGGGAGGTTTGTTTGTTTGTTTTTAAAGATTTATTTTTTATTTATTTCCCGCCCCCTCCCCCTTGCTGCTTGCTTGCTGTCTGCTCTCTGTGTCCATTCATTGCACATTCTTCTGTGTCTGTTTCTCTCCCTTTGTTGCATCATCTTGCTGTGCCAGCTCTCTGTGGGCGTGGGCTGTCAACTCTTCACGGTGCATGGGCCAGCTTGCCTTCACAAGGAGGCCCCGGGATCCAAACCCAGGGCCTCCCATATGGTAGATAGGAGCCCAATAGATCGGGCCACAGCTGTGTCCCAAAGGGAGTTTTTAAGGAGGAAAGATCATCAGCTGTGTCCAAAGGCTTTCAGGTGGTCAGAGATTTCAATAAAAGGCTCTGCTGGACTTACCCTGGCCAGCTAACAGGGAGGTGAAGAGGGTCAACCACCACAGCAAGGAGCCAAGAGTGCCTACAGCTACAAGCAGAATTGCATCCATCAGCCATGTGGAATCTAAACCTTCTCTTGATGTAGAGGGGGGCTGGACATAGCCATCCCAGGTCCACAAGATGGAGGAATGGAGTATGGATTAGAGTGGACTTACTGATGTTCTGCTGGGGAACTGTTGTGATTAGTAAGGGAAGAAATTGTAGTAGTGTTGTAGAGAGGGTGGCCACGGGGGCTGCTGATGGTTGGGAGAGGGAAGAAGAGATATGGTGTGAGGGCATTTTCAGGATTCACAGTTATCCTAGGTGGTGCTGCAGGGACGGATGCTGGACATTGTGTGGCCTGTCATGGCCTACTGGGTGGATTGGGGGAGAGTGTGGACAACAACGACTGTCCATGTGCTGCAGCGGTTCTCCAGAAGGTATTTGCTGGGTGCAGTGGATGAGCCACAATGATGGAAGAGTTTGTTGATGTGGGAGGGGTGGCATGGGTGGGCTGGGGGGTATATGGGGACCTCGTAGTTTTTTAATGTAACATTTAAAAGAAAATAAAGAAGAAAAAAAATAAAACAGAAATCCATAAAAAGCATAAAAAAAAAAAAGGCTCTATTAGGTGTGGAAACCAGCAGGTTATTGGTGACATAGATGAGGCCAATTTTAGGGTAGTGATGATTAAGTGGCGTAGCCACAATCACAGATAACAGTTGAAAGACTGATTTAGGACTCATTCCAGGGGTCCAAGACAGGTGTCACCTGATGCATCCCCAGCTACTGATCTGTTTTTAAACATAAATTAATACACTGACAAATTAGCTACCAAAAGCCTTTGTGGGAGGGAGCAAAGACACAAATGAATGGAGGGCTTTCTGTTTGTCAAAGTCTCCAGTGAGTTTGTTAGGTGAAAACTATAGATATCCTGATAACCTCTGGATGAATGGATACTTTTGGGTTCCTGTATATGCAAAACTGAGGATTCCCTTCAGCCCGGACCCCTGGTGACTCCAGCAGTCTGCACAATACCCCACGACCTTGTCACTCTGTCATTTCCTTGCGGCCACACAAACTTCAAAGGAATGTGGGGTCCTTGCTTTTTACTCCTCACAGCTGAAGCTTTTGAATACTAAGTAAGAGAAGGAGGGAATATATAATGTTGCTCTAATCTTTTCTACTCTCTCTTTGGGAAAGTTCTTTGTTTTTCCATGTGGGTGATAAATCCTGTAACTAATAAGGTATCAAAGCAGCATAACCTAAAGATCCATGAAAAATCTTTTCTTCCTTCCAATTAAAACTCTGACACAGTAAAATAAACGATCTGTCCACAGCTGTGGTTTCAAATAGTTTTCCAGGCAAAATAGACAAATGAAAAGAATGTAAAGAATGTTAACTGGTATGCATCTTGGGAGGTTATGGGGGACTTAATGATTTCCAGTTTATGGGGACTGTACAGCCTGAAAAGTGCATTTCAGCTCTTGCCCCAACTCCCATTATGCCTGCCTGCACATTTATCTTGGATTTTTTTCACAAGCTTTCATCACAGTTTCTTGTATTACTGAAATGTTATTTTACTAAAAATTATTTTGAGGTTGATTTTCTTGCTTTTTCTATTTATACATTTACATAGAAATCATTATTTTGCCTTTTATTTTCCGAGAGAAATCTCTCTTTTTTTCTTTTTTTTCTTTTTCCAACACTACATTGGAGAATAAATTTAAGTTATGGTGATGACAAGGGGCATGTTTTCTTCTTTACTATGTATGCATGCTTCACGGTATCTACTCTCAGGTATTACAGCTATTTGAGATAGATGTGCAAGCATCATTTTACTCTTGTTCATTAAGAGGGTCTTTTTCCTTTTCCATTTCTCCCCCTTAGAAATAGATATTGAATATTGTCAAGTGCTTTCTTGAATTTGATATTATTTTTTCACAAGGTTTATTGATATGATATATCACATGATAGGCTTGTTCAAATGGAAGCATCCTTGCATCCCTCAAATAATCCCTACTTGTTCCTGAGTTTTTGTGATATTATTTGGTGATGGTGGTATAGCATCGTAAAGAGAGAGATTCTGAAAGCAGACTGCCTGACTTTAAGCCTGTTTCACCACTTCCTACGTAGGTGCCCTTGGGCAAGTTTCTTACCTTCTCTCTACCTTAGTTTTCTCGTCAGTCTAGTGGAGATAACGTTAACATCTACTATGTAGTTCTGCTGCGGGGAGATAGTGGATTGTGCAGGTGAAGTACTGGTATGATTCTTAGCACATAGTTGACACCCAATAAATGGTAACAGTATTAGTACTGATAATAATATTTAGTATTCTGCTTGAGAGTTTGGATTCTATAACCAGATTGCCTTGTCCAACGCTGCCACATACTAGCTGTGGGACCACAGCAAATAACTTAACCATTTTGTGTCTTAGATTCCTTAGTGTAAAGTGGAAATAATAATAGTAGCCATCTCCTGGGTGGCTATAAGGAACAAATATATCAAATCTATTTAAGAACTAAGAATAACGTGTGGCAAATAGTAAGTTCTCAGAAAAGTTTGCTTTATTGAAAAAAAAATTTGCCGACTGGTATTTTATTTAGGATTTAAAATATCTTTAAATTATACTGTTCCATTGTTCTCCATGTTTTTGAAAAGTAAATCTCTTGTTATAAAGGAGATATTTTATTATCAACATTTATTTTTAAAATTAAAAGTAAGAAGGATAGGGATAAAATGAAGCTACAACCATAATGTTGTGAGAGAGTCATTGTTAGAATTTTGGCATATAGCCTTCTTCCTTCACTCTTTTTTTTTTTAAGATTTTATTTATTTATTTAATTCCCACCCCCCCCACCCCCCCGGTTGTCTGTTCTCTGTGTCTGTTCTGCTGCGTCTTATTGTCTTCTTTCTTTGTCTGCTTCTGTTGTTGTCAGCGGCACAGGAAGTGTGGGCGGCGCCATTCCTAGGCAGGCTGCTCTTTCTTTCGCACTGGGTGGCTCTCCTTATGGGGTGCACTCCTTGCGCATGGGGCTCCCCTATCCGGGGGACACCCCTGCGTGGCACGGCACTCCTTGTGCTCATCAGCACTGTGCATGGGCCAGCTCCACACAGTCAAGGAGGCCCGGGGTTTGAACCGCGGACCTCCCATGTGGTAGACGGACGCCCTATCCACTGGGCCAAGTCTGTTTCCCTCTTCTTACTCTTATTCCCTCTCTCCTCACTGATGAATACGTACATGTGTCTTATTATATATTATATATTAAATATGCATATTACATTTAATTTATATACTTAAATCTACTTCATATAATACAATTTACAGGAATAACATAAAATGGGATTATACTCACATTTTCTTATTACCTGATTTTAAAACTCAATGATCCATGGTTAACATCTTTTAATATCATTACATTCCCTCTAATTCTTTTAATAGACACATGAAAGTCCATGTGATGACCATAATTAATTGAAGCCATCTCATATAGGTAATTTTAGGGTATTTTCAATTTATTTTATTATAAATTGCATTGAATAGCATGTTAGTACTTAGGATATTAAATAATTAAACAATTAGGATATATGTAGCTATATTTTGTTCAACTCAATAATTTGGTTCTTTATATGGAAATTATCTGGAAGTTGCATTGGTTTGTATAAATTGGGCCATGTACCATCTATTCCTCTTTTAATACAACTTCCTGCCTTGAGCAGACTGGGAAGCTAAAACCACAGTTCCTAGACATCTTTGCACCTAATGCTTTCTTAATCGGATACACTTACCTAAAACTTGACTTTACAAGTAAGTGGACTGGGAAAAAAACTTGACATCCATTTCACCAGTGCAGAAAATAGTGAAGGCAGCATGATTTCAAATCCTGCAGCCATGAAAGCTACTTAGCAATCTGGCAGCAGCTCCCCTAGCCTAGACTTGCAGTGTGGCTTTGGGAGTCATTCCTGGAAGCACAGCCGATACTCTACTTTTTTCCAGTCCTCTTAATGATTCTGTAAGCCATTTAGTACCAGGTGATAAATTCCTTTCTGCTTAAACTAGCAAGAGAAGATACTGGATTTTTACAACTGACTGTGACAGATACATAATAATTCTAACTTAATTTTTCCCCTATTGAATTCATTGACTAATCCATCCTCTTCCCACTGGTTTGAAATTTGACCTTTATCATATGCCAAACTGTATATACTTGAGTCTGCTCTTTATTTTCTGTTTGTTTTTTATTTTTTATTTTTTTCCTCTTTATATTTAATTGAGATTTCCCCCCTGTTTATTCTACAGCCAATACCATACTTTTTTGATTATTGTAGTTTATAGTAATCTATAGTATGTGTTTGGATAAATGCCCTTTATAAATCCAACCTTCTATAACCCTCAATGGCTTTTCTTCCAGATTAATACTTTTGTCAAGTTCTATGTGTATATATCTTGATTGAGTTTTTTTTAGTTTACTTTCAGGTGATCTTTCTTTAAAAAATGTTTTTATTAGAGGAGTTGTGAGTTTATGAAACAATCATGCATAATTTGCAGAATTCCTATATATCACCCATCCGTCAACATCTTACGTTGTTGTAGAACATTTATTATAGGTTGTGAAAGAACATCATCAGACTATTATCACTAACTATGGTCCATAGTGTATATTTGGTATATATTTTTTCCATATCCCCTATTATTAACACTATGTATTAGTATTGTACACTTGTTATAGTTTATGAGAGAACACTCTCATATTTGTACTGTTAACCACAGTCCATCTTCCACTGCATGGTTCACTGTGTTATATAGTCCTATGCCTTGCATAATCTATCCAAAGTGTACACTTAATGGCTCTCACTTTCATCACAGAGTTGTGCAGTCATCACCTCAGTAAATTTTTGAAAATTTCCTTAGTTCAAAAGAAAAATTCCCATACCTCTCTATTATTAACTCTTAGCTTTGACCTTGATGCAAGAATATTACAATGTTGCTGTTAACTATAGTCCATGAATTACATTAATTGTATTTTTCTTATGTATAATCATATTCTCACCACTTTGTAATAGTGACATACAGTTGTTCTAGTTCATAGAAGAACATTCTGTATTTCTGCTCTAAGCCACAATCCTTGTCCACCTCCGTGTTCACTATGTTATTTAGTCCCTATGCTTATTCTCTAGCTTTCTTTCAATTGACATTTACATCCCTAGACGACCCCTTTCAACCATAATCCCATTTATTAACCAGCTGTGTTAGTTATACTCACTGTAATGTGTTACCATCAACTCTATCCATTTCCACACTTTCACACTCAAGCTAGTTAAAAATCCTACATACATTAAGCATCTGTACCCTTCTCAGTCCTCTTCCTATCTCCTAGTAACCTATATGCTAGGATTTAACTTTATGTGTCTATTCTTTGTATTTAGTTCATGTTAGCAAGCCCATAAAATAGTTGCCCTTCATTGAATTTTTATTGAATTCAGGAGATAACTTGTGTCTTATAATACTAAATAGCCCTATCTGGAAACATATCCATTTATTCAAGCAGTCTTTATTTCCATCAATAAAGTTTAGTGTTTTGATTGTTGTTGTTGCTCTTATGGAGATCTTAAACATTTCTTTTCATGGCAATTCCAAGCTATTATATATTTTTGTGACTACTGAGTGACATAATATGTATTGTATATTTTAACCACTTTTATCTATAATATATAAACACATAATGTATGTATTTTTTTAACTCTTCGCCTTCTTGAACTCCTTTATAATTTCTCATAATTTTTACTTACTCATAGGCTAGCTGAGTAGTTGGTCTTATCTTTAAAATGATAGTGTTTCCCCCTTTCTTATATTTTAACTTCATCTTGTCTCACTGCAGTAAATGTGTAACTTATAGCATGGTGAGTTAGGTATCCATTTGATGGACTGTCTTTAAATATCAGTAAGATTATAAGAAATAGAAATCCTCGTGGGCTGGGCAGTTTCTTTGAGACTCAAGTGGTGTCTACTCTGTTCCATTCCTCGTCAACTCTCATGCAGCACATACTCACCCACCATTTGGTCCATTCATTCAAAGATTCCCTGGCTTAGCATGCTCTTACTACCCCATATGTAACCACAGAATGATCTCATCATTTTTCCAGTGAAAGAAATCCAAATTTGTAATAGCAAGAGCCCTGTTTTCTGAGTCCAGAAACTCTTCCTAGTATCTATTCCTTTGGAAATTCTGTGGGAAAGTCATTGTACGGAAAAACTATTTCTGAGTATACCAGCCATTGGAATATAAACAGGAGTAAAGTTTCGAAAAAAAGATAATGTCCAAAGTTAATGAGTGGAAGGAAACAGGCACTTGTTCTTGGATAAACAAACTGGCAATATACTTCAATATCTTTATAATGTAGATATACTATGCTAATTAAAATTCCTTGGTTGTAAGTAACAGGAAGGAACTTAGGTTGAATGAAACAAAGAAAAGGGGTGGAGGAGTTTATTTGAAGAATATAGAAGTATCACAGACCACCCCAGGACAGGGTGGCAGCTGGGCCTTAGAAAAGTCTTCTATGAAGGAAGTGCGAACTGTCAAGTGCTCAGGCTTCCCCGTCTTGCATCTCTCCTTTCTGTGCATCAGTTTCTTTTAACAATATTTGTCTGTTGTTCATGCTCTGTGCCATGGCTTCTGACATCTAGCGCACATTCCTCCTAATGCTATGTTGTTGATCTTAAATGTGCCTCTGTGTCCCTGGTATTACGGCTTCCCCAATGCCCACTTGGTGTTCTGGGCTCTTAATTTCTAACTCTGACTTTTACTCAAAATCTGCTTTGCCAATTTTTCTGTCTTCTCCAGGGTGCCTGACCTGGGTTTCAGGCTTTGCTCCTACTGGTTTAGCAATAGGCTGTAACTGGCATTTTATCACTAGATAAGTGCCTAAAACTATGACTCAATATATGGAGAAATGTTTTTTTTTAATAACTTTGTTTCTATTACACATTGAATCTTAAAATAAATTACTGGTCTTCTTAATTAGGGTGTGTTAGGACAGAAATTCTGTACGGGTTTGGGTGTAGGATCCACTTGAAAGAGAAATGGGACCTGTTGGTTTGGGGCTGCCAGTCTGAGACCCAGGGTAGAAGGGACAAAGGCCATTTGGGCTTCTCATTTCCCCTTTCTTGGCGTGTAATAACTGAAGTGACTCAGCATGAGATTTTATAGAACAAGGAGTCAACAAACCAAAGGTTGGAATGACATGTAGTACTTTCCTCTTTCCTTGAATTACCTTAGTCACCACACTCTTTCTCTCCTTTTTTTATCTGCAGACCTGGGGTGACTCTATTATTAGTTACCAACTCCTTATCACTTGGTTATTGGTTAAACTCTGAATCTGGAGTCATCACTCTTAGGTGGGTCTACTCTGGACCCCATGTTACATGAGATACCCCATGATTTTAGTAAAGACAAAATGATGTCAGTTTCCTGGTCTCTAACAAGTCAAAGATTAGGCTTTCAGGCAATTCTGCTGTGACTATGTGGGTTTAACAAACTCATCTTTCCCACTACTCTGACGTGTTTTCTATTTTCTTTTGTTAACTGTGAAATGAAGGGAGAGGGAGTTCTTGTCTATTCTATCATGTTAATGTTAACATTAGTGAGGTTTTTTAAAATGCCATCTGAACAATTTGTGAAGCTGTGCTGGGAGAGGATTTAGAACTTCTCTGGTTTGAGGTAGAGAAAGGAATATCTTTCAAGCTGTATGTTGCCTAGAAGACTTGCCCCAATTAATCAGAAAGGCTTTCCACTATGGTTTCTATTTACTAATATTTAACTTCCTGTTGGCATCAGAGGGTGTGCACTTGCAAACTTGCTGGGGTAATTTTAGAAAATTCCATTTTCTAAAAATGGAAAACGTCATGAGTTATTTTTCAACCTATTTATGGTTTTAATAATCATATCACTGCATAGGCTGATGCTCTGAATGTTAACATGTATGGGGAAAGATATTTCTAAGGAGAAACAAGACAGGATATTTCCACAGTGATAATCATTTTTAACGAATGCGAAAAGCAACTGGATGTAACAATTCAAAGTCATGAAATGTTTTTCTCATTCGCTCTCAATAGCAGTTTTCCTAAGGACCGTTAGTAGTTCTCTTTCTTTGTTCACCAAAAGGCCATGTAGTGAATTAACCACTCCTCATTTTAAACACTTGGCTCCGATTTACAGGCTTTCTCCTTTTTTAAACCAAGCAAATGATATTTTATGAGGTTGATTATTTTAGTCTGTAGTTGATGTGCCAATTATGGTTAACAGACATTTTGTATGGAAAATTTACTTGCTTTATTCTTTCAATCAGCATTCTTCTCCTTAGCCTGAAAAATTTTAATTTTTTCAGTTTTGGTGAACTATTCAGGACACATACTCCCTTAATCTTCTCTATGTGTGTCAGTTGCTGGGCCCTCTCCAAATGTTGAATTCATTTGACTAAGCACTGCCAGGGCCTTTTCTGTGGGAATTCCCGCCCCCCCCCCCCCCCCCCCCCCGCAACTGCTGGAGACTTCTTTTCCTCCTGAATGCCCCTGTCTGGGAAAGATGATCTTGGCAAGGAAGAAGAACTTTGGGAAATGGGAGAGGGCAGCTGCTTTGTTGCCAAGCAGGAGTAGTGCCTGACTTCAGAGAAATATGAGTGGGAGAAGTGGGAAGCTCAGAGTCCCTTGGTCTTTAAGAAGTGTGCGTGATCTCATTCCTTTCCTTAAATGACTTCTACCCCATAATGCCAAGAGAGATGCCTGAGAGCTTGACGTGCGAGCTGATTAATCCTCTTTATACAGAGCCACTGATACACTGACATGAGGTCCAACAATAGCAACGAGTGATTTGGGGGCATGAAAGTGGTACTACTGAGCACTTAAAAATGAGTCATTTGATGTGTTTGTCAAGTTTTCAGGACTGTTACTATCCTATGTTCACATGGCTATGGTTGTCCTAACCAGAAGAGTTATGTTCAGACGGTTTACACAGGGCACCAACCCTGTGGTTAAAATATTGAAATACTTCATGGATCCACTAAATAAAGTGTTTTCATCTGGCAAGAGGGGTCCTCCAGGATACCTAAGGGTAGTGACCTTTTTAATCTCTCAATGCCTGAGCCAAATTCGTTAGTAAATATTTTGACAATTACTCTTAATAACCAGCCTTCTTTTCAGTTACTTCTCCCTCCAACCCATTCATTCAATTTTTAAAACATTCATTCATCCAACAAATTCTCACTGATTACCTGCTACATTCTAGGCTCCATTGTGGAAGCTGGAGAAAGCCTGGTGAATGAGATAAACGAGGTCCCTAATCTGAAGGTGGTCTCTTTCTAGTGGAGGAGAACAAATAATAAACATGAAAACAAAGGTATAAAGATAATTTCAAATAGCCATGAGTGCTATGAAGGCAGTATAAAGCGAAGGAGATAATGACCAAGGAGGGGTTTTTCAGGTAGAAGGTCAAGAATGACCTCTGTGGAGAGGAACAAGACATGTCTGGGGTGGTTTTCTGGTTCCTGTCGGGCCTGACTGAGCCCCTGATAGTCGGTAGGCTTCCAGTTGGAACTCTACTGTCATTGCTCAGGCATTTCTTATGGAAGAGAGGGAGGCCCTATAGATTTTTAAAGATTCTTCCTGAGTCATCTTTGCTAGTGCCACTGACTAAATGAAAGTCATATGGCTGTGCCCCAAGATGCATTGGGAGGGTACCATAAAGTCAAATAGCCAAGGACGTGAATCAAGAGCCGGTGAAGAAATGGGATCATTAATGCAATCAACGAACCATATATTCTTCTGTTGACTTTTCTCTTTTAACTGAAATATTTACATAAATTTAAAAATCTTTATTGTTTTTCTTCTCCTTTTATATAGCAAACTGCTCTTGTTTTGGATGCAGTGCCTCAGTATCTCAACTTCTCAGAGTATACTAATTAGAGTGCTTTTTTCTTAGCTCTCAGTTTTGTGAGAAATGGCTGTTTCCTCAGGAGCTATTATTATTTTTTTGTAAGCTGCTAGGGTTTGTCTCACTCTTTGCTGATACTCAGTTGTCTGTTCCCTTTTGAGAAGGACTGGGATGATTAATATAGGGTGCAGCTGGGAGCTTTTTCTATAGGTCTTTCCCCCACTAGGCAACACTATCCCCTCAATGTGCTAGCTCTCTGCAAGCCTGGTGCACTTGGCAGGCTTTAATTTAAAGAGCAAAGACCATGAGCGGGCAGGCAATTGCCAAAATGAGGACAGTTTTACTGAAGTACAGTACCCACATGGGCAGTCTGTCCTCCTCAGATAAATTATTTGATGTTTTAGAGAATGGTCTCTATTTTTGGTTAGTGGTTGAATGCTGGCAGCACCCATCACTGCATGGCCAACCACCCGAGAAAGGCTTGGAGGGAGAGGAGGCACTGTTCCACTGGCAGAAAGATTTCTGCCATCCTTCCCTTTCCACTCACCATCCCTTCCTTGGCCTAGATAGAAACCTCTCAAGAGTTTAGCCAAGAAGAATGGCTTCTACTTTTTTCACTGCATCATCCTCTCTTTTCTGTCAGATGACCCCATCTGCTTTCTATCTTCCAGAAATTTATCAAATCTGTAGTCTACTAAGGCCCCAGGCAAGGAGGCAAACATGTGGACGCTCTTGATATCTTGAGCTGAAAGCCCATCTCAGCATTTAAAGCCTTACAGTACACCCCTCCCAAATTAAGACTGCCAAATATTACATTTCCTAGTTAAGAAATAAATTGATTTATATTAACATTGTTTATATCACTTGTAGTGCTTTATTGCTCAAATTTTCCTTTGTAACAAAAAGGAGTTTTAAGTATTTCCTTTCAAAAGGCACAAACACATACGCATAGAATCTACAGTTTGTTGCCTTTTGGTGCTAGCTATTTCAGGAGGAAATTGCTCAGAGCAATCACAGTTTTAACCTAACTTTAACTGAATACTCTCCTTTAAAACCGTTTGCTGACTCCCAGGGGCTTCTTTACTTGGGAAAGACCCATTTATATATGAATAGGAATTTTTTTGAAATCCCTCTACTGAAGAAACACCTCAAGGAAAGTAGATCCTATCGCCATCCCCAAATCCCCCATCACTCCAGTCTGCCCCCCAACAAAGAACTTTCCTGGAGATAAACTGTTCTCAAGCCAATGATCTACTCAAGAGATTACAGTCTCACAGCTGTTTCAGGCAAATTGCCCACCCTGCACCAATAGTTCGTAGCCAGGGCTTGTCTAACAATACAAAGCTGTAGTTTAGTTGCTCCCATCACAGGGTTTTAAGATTTGCAGAAGGTAAGCGATTATTTCATCCCTTTGCCTGAAGTTTTGGTGGGAAGCTCCCTCCTCTTTTCCTGGCTTGGAGAAGTGAAAATAAAATCTTGACTTTATATACACAATATTCTTGTAAATTGTTCTTAATGAGTATATAATAGCACATACTCTTTTCAGAACAAGAAAAAATTAACTCTGGCTGAAATATAGTTTGACCAATGAATATTGAAAGTTATATAATTTTGACTCCTAGAACTTGAACAGAAAATGTTTTGACTTGTTTTGGAATTTGCTAATTTCAATTAACCAGTGCATAATAAAGAAAAGAACACATTATAAGTCAACTAGCCCTTTCTATGCCTACTGTAATTCTAATACTGTTATGGATACTCTTGGACCCTAAACATCTCCCAAAATTTGAACTATTTCCAATTAAACTATCATATTTAAATTGAACTATTTTTATTCTTTATTAGAGTTTTGAGTTTACAGAACAATCATGTGCAAAATAAAGGATTCCCATTTATCCCCTATTAGTAACATCTTGCATTGGTATGGAACATTTGTTCGATTTGATTAAAGTACATTTTTATAATGGTACTATAAACTATAGTCCAAGATTTAACTTAGGATTCACTGTTTGTGTATGTAGTTCCATGGACTCTTTAAAACAATGTTTATACTGTTTCCGTGTATACAGTCTAACAGTTCCCCTTTGAAATGCATTCAGATATATAACTGCACTGAAATACATATCTGAGCTATTTTATTTTTTATCTATGATAGGTACCAAGTAGAGATTTTGAGATGAGTTAAATGGCTTGGATTCTGGTTTCTGTTTGAAGATACTAGGGTGTAACCATCCGTGTGTGCCTCAGTGTTCACCAAGCCAGGACACAAGCCAGACCAGCATCTCTGCTGCAGGGATGAACAAGGACCCGGGGCACTGTGCGGGATCTGGGACCCCTTTCCTCTGCTTTCATGAGGTCGGACAATCTCTTCCATCCCATCCTGAAGATGGACAGAGGATGGGTAAGTCCATCTGAGAGAGGGAGAATTTTACATGAGGGGACTGAGTACCTACAGGACTGTTTAAAGAATTTTATTGGACCAGGTTTACTGCAATAAACTGAAATTCAGGATTCTTCTTTATGCAGCAGATGGGAATACTTGAGGAAGCAGTAAAAAAGCTACATTTTCTATATTTTCTCTGCACCATGGTGTGAATACATCTATGACTGGCAGAATGTATTTAATGAGCTGTCTCTCTATCTTGAGATACAAATATGTTCACATTTCTAATTTTTTCATTTAATAATTCAATCATCCACAAATTCTTCCTTTTGAGTTCTCTCCTCCTAGTTCCTCAATTGTCCAAGGACCCAATTCAAAAAAGACCTGCTCTGCTTTTACCATGCAGAGGAGAAAGGGAACTCGAGGTCAAACCAACCCATCAGCTCTACTGATGCAGTTGTTGCCTATAAGTGTTGCCATAGGAGACGTGTCCTGTACAGCCCAGTGGATGCTTGTGCTGTATTAGTGAAGTCTTTTCTATGTCGTAGCAAGAGTTTGGACTAGCAAAGCTTGTGGGGCTTGAAGGTGATAACTTTTGGGATTTTATCCTCATACACAGCTATTGCATGGTACCATCCAAGGGACACTGGTCCAGAGGAGTTTCCTACTTCAGCCTCATGCTATTATAGAACCAGTCATGCCTCATTCTCGAATCTCAATCTCCAGGGTCAAGCAGCATTTACCAGGCCGAGCTTCCCTTCCCTCTGGTGAGTGTTTTGGTGGGGTGGGGAACAACTTTGTTCTTCCTTCTTGCTAGCAGAACTTGCTTATCACCACTATCTGTTCTGACAAGTTTTCCTCACTTTGATTCTCATGGATAAGAAATTGATTTTCCTTCAGGAAACCAATGACTTCCTAAAAGTCAGTCCTATTCCTCCTTCAGAGGAAGGTGACTGGGAAAAGCAGACTTCGTTGAGAGACAAAAAGGTTCTTCTATGCTTTTCAGCCTTGAAATTGAATGACCTCATCCTACATTTGCTTAACTAAATAGGGCCCCTCAATGGATCTCTCCTTTTCTGCTATTTTTAATCCATTCTAAAAATACAGATATATATACAAGGATATTTTTTACATTATTATTTTAAATGATGCAAAACATGTAGTGATTCAACTATCCTATAGGGTCATTTGTTGAGATATTACTTTAGATTTTCTTTTTGCTGTTGGAAGACTCAGAGATTTTTGAGGTTCTTTTCCCTTTGAAATTTACTCCCAGTTTTGAGAGGGTCTTTGTTTCCTTTAGGCTCAGATGTTTTTGCAGTGCATAAGGCCCATATTACTTGAACACATCTTTCTTCTCGGCATTTGGGAAAGCTTAAAACTATTGGAGACATTATGCTTAATATCTTGGAAGGGAGGGGAGAGAGAGGAGAATGCCATTTTTGAGGAGTGGGGTATGGAACTGGTACAAGTTCCACTGGTACTAGTTATTTAATCCCCCTGAAAGCATTTACCCCACAGGGTTGTCGTGAGAATTAAGTGAGTTTATATGTATATTGCTCAGGACAGTGCCTGCCATGGGTTTATTATTGTTATTATTATTATTATCTGAACTGCATTTTAAATCTATCAATAGATTAGGTTGGTGCAAAAATAATTACGGTTTTGCATTGTTCAAATTTGCCTTTTGATATTGGCATACATTCTTAAATGTGTGCTTATGTGATACATTATTTTAATGTGAATTTCTTGCTTTGTGTTTTTTTTGCTAATGACTTATTACTTGCTGTTTATTTTATATTTATTTTAGACTATGGGAATGATGTTAGACAAAAAGCAAATCCAAGCTATTTTTTATTCATTATTTTATTTATTTTTATTATTTTATTCAAAATGGGTAGTAAAGCAATGGAGACAACTCGCAACATCAACAACGCATTTGACCCAGGAACTTCTAACAAACATACAGTGCAGTGGTGGTTCAAAAAGTTTTACAAAGGAGATAAGAGCCTTGAGGATGAGGAGTGTAGAAGCCAGCCATCGGAAGTTGACAATAACCAACTAAGAGCAATCATCAAAGTTGATCCTCTTCAACTACACTGAAGAACTTAACGTTGCGCATTCTACAGTAATTTGGCATTTGTCTTTTCTTATTCTATGCAACAACAAAGAACCATTTCTCCATTGGATTGTGACCTGCAACAAAAAGTGGATTTTATATGACAACCAGTGATGACCAGCTCAGGGTTGGACTGAGAAGAAGCTCCAAAGCACTTCCCAAAGCCAAACTTGCACACAAAAAAAGGTCATGGTCACTGTTTGGTGGTCTTCGTTGGTCTGATCCACTATAGCTTTCTGAATCCCACTGAAGCCATTACATCTGAGAAGTACGCTTAGCAAACTGATGAGATGCACTGAAAACTACAAAGCCTACAGCCGGCATTGGTCAACAGAACGGGATCAATTCTTCTCCACAACAACACCTGACCACACATGGTACAACCAATGCTTCAAAGGTTGAACGATTTGGGCTATGAAGTTTTGCCCCATCTGCCATATTCACCTGACCTCTTGCCAACCAACTACCACTTCTTCAAACATCTTGACAACTTTTTGCAGGCAAAAGCCTTCCACAACGGGCAGCATGCAGAAAATGCTTTCCAAGAGTCTGTCAAATCCTGAAGCATGGATTTTTATGCAACAGGAATAAACAAACTTATTTTTCATTGGCAAAAATGTGTTGATTGTACTGGTTCTTATTTTTGATTAATAAAGATATGTTCGAGCCTAGTTAAAATGATTTAAAATTCATGGTCCAAAACTGCAATTCCTTTTGCACTAACCTAATATCTATCTATCTAATCATCTATCAACATCTCTGTGTCAATCCCACCTCAAATTGTGTCAATTTATGGAAAACTGGAGCAAGAACAAATAAGGACCCCATACCACAGGTCTAGTATTCCTACATTATAAATCAATAAACCATGCTAACAAAACTTGCAACCTTCAGTATTGACAAATATACCTCATAATGACTTATATGTTCAGGCCTGAGTTTAGAACCACAAGAATCTCGACAGTCCTCTGCCTGAATGTGGTGATGTGGAAGAGCCTGCCCTGGACCGTGGATGGGCTGCCTCTTCTCTTTTCCCACCCTGGGGCTGCCCAGAAAATAAAGGCTTTGTGCACACATTTGTGTTCACTCTCCTCACCACAACTGCCTCTTAGCCACCCCCTCACCTCCCCACCCTCCCCACACACACAGCCTAGGTGTAAGCACACCAGAAATACTGTCCACTCTAGGGTGGAGGGAGTCAGGAAAGGGCCTGTGCCAGTGCCAGGAATTCTGGGATCCCTGATACCTGGAACGTGGTTTAAAGGAGGGTGACTGGCTCTAGGTAGGCATGTCCTCTTGACCCCTTCAATGCAAGAAGAGAGTCATGACTGGAGAAGAACCAATGTGAGGCCCTATTAATCACGGGACCCAAATCAGGCCCCCCTCTTGCCCAGGTCAAAGGTTGGTTCTGGCCTGTGCTGTGGATTATTCACAGTAAGTGAGAAGGGTGCTGTCTGGCAGGTACATTGTTTCGTACCAAGTTTAGAATTTTCCTTGCTGAGTAAGTCCTTCTGTGGGATTATTGAAATATTGTCAAATTGGCTTTGAAACTGTTTCCAAGCATGAGCAAAGATGTGAAATCCTTGACAACAGAGTTATGGTTTACCAAACTCTAACTGGGCCACTTCCCTTTCTCATTGCAACACATAGAGGCATGCGCCTCTAGGAATGTTCTCCATCAGAGCTACAGAAAAACCTCAATTTCTTTTTGAAAGCTGAGAATCCAGATCGCAGTCATAAGAGAAATCAGGGACATGCTATGATTTGTAAATAGTAAAGAGGACATAGGATGGTCTCCTTGCTCCTTCCTCTTTCCTGGTCTGTTGTCAGCATTTGTGCTTTAAGGACTCTGAAATGCACATTTTTCATGGCCAATAACAATAATAGCTTTCCTGTAGGGAGGAAGACTTAGTTGATGGACTAAATGCATGATATTATTGAGGAGAGAAAATTTGTGGATCAAGCAGTTTGTGTTTCATTCAGTTTGTAGCCAACTCAGGTTGAGTTTGGAGCATTCATTTGGTTTTCTAAAGTTTAGCTTGTTCAACAAGAAGAGGAAAGCAGAGTCCTGGACCAGCCTGAAAGAACTTATTTCCCTTTAACAATCCATGCCTTATTGGCTAGCCGTGCTAAGAGAGTTCTCTACACACTGGCTTATGTGTCATGATTCTTTAAAAAGATAATTGAATCCATACAGATAAGCCTGACAATATGGAATCTTTCCAAACTGAAAATGCAAAAAGTCAGGAAACTCAAGACTGAATTCAGGATGGTGATTTCAGCCTATCATTTAACAATTTAATTTCCTGCCCTCTTCCAAATTCTGTTTGAATCCATCAACATTCCAGTAAGGGAGAATATTGTATTAGAAATGGAAACTAGGGAAGGCTATCATCTACAAGCCAGAAACTTTGAGGATTCCTCTGCAAGCTACAAATGGGCAGGATTGATGACCTGTCAAGGAAGCAGATGAAAGTGACCTTCATCCGTTGGAATTGTCTGGAATCCATTAACCCAGAATGGCAGAGCTAAAGAAAACGGTGGCGCAGCAGATGCTTTAGGGCTCGCCATTCCAGTCCCTTTTCCAGTCCTGGAGACTCACCCCCCAGCTGCCACAGGTTTTGGTTATTGATACCTCACACCTATATTCTTCTCTGGATGATTGTCCTTGAATGACAGGAACCATTTCAGGTGGAGATGCCTGATTGGTTACCTGGCACCATTGCCTGCCTGCCTCTGGATAATTGTATGCCAAGGGGTGGCTGAAGCAAGCATATAAGAGTCCCGTTGTATAGTCTCCTTTGCCTCTGCTTAGGACAGCCGTTGTTGTGCAATTCATGATCCAGTGCTTCCCATGAGCTCAAGCTGAAGGCACACTTCAGCTGAATCCACAGCCTTGCCCAGCCCCTTCACTGCCCAATCTTGCTTCTTTCATTGCCTAATTGATTTCCCCTGAGACCACTCCCTTGCTAAATCATTTACACAGGAATCTTCATCTCAGGCTTGGCTTCTAGGGAACCTGGCTCAAGACAGTGACCTAGAAGTGTTCCTAAGAAGCAGACTTGTAAGGACGTGATTCTGGAGTGGGATCACTCGCTGATAGCAATGATGACCCATCAATTGGGGTAGGTGGCGTATTGACAGTTCTTGGGGTGATGCAGAGATGCAATTGCTAATGAATTTATATGTGGTAAACACAGGCAGAGGTATGCAGTAGTTTGCGCAATATCTCTGCCTTCATAGCACTCATTGCTATTTAAAATTATTTAGTTCATATCTTTGTTTTCATGTTTATTGCTTGTTGTCTACGAGAATGAAAACTCTACCACCTCAGACACCTAGCTCATCTTGTTCATTCATGTTTCACCAGCATCTACAACAGTGCCAAGCGTGTAGTCGGCAATCAGTAACTATTGGTCAGATGAGTGAATAAAATATGGATGAATGTGTTGGAGGAAGAGATAATTGGAAAGAAGATTGGTTATTAGGAGAGAGAGACAAAATATTTATTAAGTGCTAGGGCCCACATCCAAACAGATTAGAAAGGTCTGCAGACCCCATCTTGCCAAGTGGTAACACTTTATTAGTAGATCTATGAAAATAGTCTCCAGGGTGTAACATGAAAGAATGGTTTCTACCTCCATGGCATCATCCTCTTATTTTCTGTACTTTGTTGTCTGTCAGTATGACCCCATCTGCTTTCTACCTCCCTGAAATTTATCAAAATCTAGAGTCATGAGGCCCTGGCTGGTGAGGCAGACACGTGTGCTCCCTCTCCCATCTTGAACTAATCTAAGCATTTAAACCCCAACAATAGTTAGGCTTCACGTAATTATTGATATATTAGGGTTTAAGCCTGGCATTTTATTTTTTGTTTTCTGTTTTTACTGTTTTTCATTTCTCTATTTTCTTTTTCCTGCTTTCCTATGGGTCACTTGAACATTTTTTTAGAGTTCATTTTGATTAGTCCATAGTTTTCAAAGTGGCCCTGAACACTTTGTGAAAAGAGTACAGGCCCAAATGTTTGCCTACTACTTGCACAGAAGCCCCTGGCCCTTAGCCACCTTTGTCTCTCAGCCACACATGACTTGCAGGGAAGTTACTGCAGGTGCAGGCATGCCTGTGTGAACTTCTTGCTAGTCTCGTCGTCTGTTGCAAGATAGCTGTAGCTTTCTGTAAGTTCCCCTAATAAATGCTAAGGACTGATGACCCTGACATCCCATGCCTTTTACTGCAGAAAGGAACAGGCTCTGTTGGGGGGAGGTTTGAGGCAGGGCTGGGTCTCCCACTATTTCTCCTTTTGGGGGCAAGTCCTCTGCTCATTAAGCAGGATGCAACAAACAGCAGAGTGTGAAAAATGGGCAATTTCTTATGTTGCTATTGGGCATGTAAAGTGTTGCAGTATTTTCGGAGGACAATTTACAACACATATTAAAATTCCTAAAAATGTTTATGGAATTGGACTGCAATTATTTCACATCTAGTTCTGTATCCTTAGGAAATAGTAAAAAGATGTGCAATGATTTATTTATAGTATGGTTCATGGCAGGTTTTTATGTAATAGAAAAATTAGGCACAATATTAGCAACACTCTTTGTAGACTTATGTATCAGGTACTTTCCTAAGCATTTTCTGCACAGTAACCTATTAAATCCTTAAAATGGCCTAAGAATGAGGCTGTTATTATTATTATCATTTTATAAATGAGGAAAACTGAGGCACAAAAGGATTAAGTAAACTGCTGGGATTTGCATCAGCTCTCAAGCGCATGCCATTCACCATTCTACCTTCTCTGCCTGTGAAGATAACATTTACACTACATCTAGGTTAAGGATTATTACACAGCTGACAAAATATTTTAAATGCTTACATTTAAATATTTATATTTAAAATAAAAAAATATGTTCCAAATTTGTTAGTGATCAACAATCAGGTTACTAAGTAATATGAGGTAATCATTGAAAAATATATGCATAGAATATAAGGGTAAAAGGCAAGATATCAAATGATTAATGGATTTTCCTTTAAGGCAATGATGTCTTGAAGTCATCTTGTTGGTTGTTCTGTATCTATAATGAATTAGCGATAAGTGGTAATTTCTAGACAAATGCCAGATAGACTCACTTTTATTGCAAGAAGCAAGTTTTTCGTAGGAAAAACTGAATAATTTCCTCCAAAATAAATAATTTCTCTATACTGGGTGAGCGGATGCCTACTTATTTCCAGGATTGACTGGTATATACAAATTTAAAATTGTTTTCGTAGAGCTTGGCAAAAATGATTTCATAATTGGAAACTGAGTTTGTCAGATGTAGAAACTGAGATAAAGGAAGATACTTCCCCTAAAAAATTAGAAACTTATTTAAAATTAAAAACTGTGGCTCCTCAGGCATTTGCTGGCCTTTTTGGTTTCTTAGAAATGGAATTTATTTGTGGCTCTTTTGTTTCTCGGTGTCGCTCCTCTTTATTTCTCCATTTTATTCCTCACTGCCTGTCTCTTTTCAGAGTAATTTAGGGAATGGACTGAAATCAGGTTCCTTTCTGAGGTTGCCATAAAATAAGCAACCTGAGCAGAGCGATGTGGGATGAGAATGAGTTACGAGTTTCTGAGTCAGTAGGTTGCTTGAATGAATGACTATGAAATACGTGGAAACACAGCACTCAGTGGACTTTAAGATCCTTAAATACAATATTTTTTAAAAACCAAGGTAGCAAAAATGGAGTCAACATTAAAACATAAGTTTAGTCTATACTTAGGTAAAACATCTGTTAAAATAAGCAGGACATCTTCCTAACTACTACGGTGTCAACATGGCTAAAAAAGAAAGCCAGGGAGCAGTGTCTTGCCAACACTTCTAATTTTAATCACAGCTCTAAATAGTCAAGAGCACACCCAGAAAATGATAGTGCATATCTACGTCTAGTGTTTTTGTGGTTAACATTTCTCTGACATAATCTTAGATAGCACAGGTGGTTTCTCTTCTTATGGGTAAAATTCTAAACATGCCTTCTACTTTGCAGAGGCTGTGATTTGAAGAGGGTGATCAAAGTCAGTTGGGAAATTACAGGTGTGATGAAAAGCTTATAAGAAAAACTACCCCTGTTGAATCTCTTTGAAGTTTTTACTTAGAGAGACCCAGTAGAGAAGACATATAAAGGTTTAGAAGTCATGTAACTATTTTCCTTCCAGTTTATTTTTGCTTTGCCCTTAGATGACATCCTTTAGAAGACAAGGCAAACGTCTAGACACATATATATCCTTGGATACAAAGATAAGAAATGTACTGACAAAGACTGGTTTTTTTATCAGACCCTTGCAGTTATATCTCTTTCTGGCAGATGTCATTTCCCACCATTTCAGTATGTAATGACTCAGAAAATCATGTGAGTGGTTTTGTGATTTCTGTAGTGATCCATACCAAAGTAAAGCCTTGTAAATGCGCATATCTTAGCGACTGTGCTACTTAAGTAAACCTGAAACAAGTCAAGAGATAGTGAACTGATAGGTTTCTTGCAGGGATTTGAATCCACGGCATCAGGTTCCCTTCTTTCAAATTCTCCCCAAGCGGCACATAGACCACGTTAAAAAGTCAACATCCACATCAGTGCTGCAAATCAGGGATGAGTAAAGGGCACATTCAAAAAGCTGGGAGCATTTCTGCCAGCTGTAGTGGGAATAAGCAAGGGTATATGGGAAGCTATCAAAACTGACACGGCCTACCCTCTTGAGAATAAGTACGTAACTCGGCAGCATCAGGAACCTGCATGTGTGGACTCACAGGGAGAAGATCTGAGACTCCTCCCTGACGTGACAGTCAACACCAAGCTGAGAGGCCGTTTTCAGCTTTCCTGTCAGATCAAGTAGAGGAACAAAGCAGAGAGCTTGGCTCTGGGGAGAAGAGTTTGGAGTTCTCATCCATAATAGATAGTCAGAAGTAGTAGTATGAAGCTAGGGAGAAAGGTTGGGCTAGAATTAAAAATCTTAGCGTATAGATGGTATTTACAGCCATATAACTGAATGGGATCCTTAATGGTGTATGTAGATCAAGAGAGATGAGGTCCAAGGAATGAGCTGTGGGAAATTCCAATCGCAAGAGGCTGGGAGACAGGAGAAGAGGAGGAAACAACAGAGATGACTAGGGAGTGGTGAGCAAGTAATTCCTAAGCTATTTCAGCTGTTGCAGAGTGGCTTCTTGATCAAAACAGTAGACTGAATCTTTTCTTTCCACCCAAGTCTTCACTGCTATGCCTAGAAAGGTATATGACAATTAAACAATTTAAGTGCTATCATGCTGACAAATATTTGTTAGGCAGAAAGTGTCTTAATGTTCTTATGGATGGATAATGCAGGGCACAGCAAATCGGCAACTGTAGCTGACATTATACTTCAGCCAGGTGTCTGTGAAAGTTGGAAGTGATTTCATATGTATAGAGACTCCTTGCCCTGCGGCAGCAAGTATAGAACACAGGGATGTGTGTGACCATTCTGGTCAACCAGAGGATTATCTATAGAACAGGTAGACCAAGAGGCCCTGGTGCCAGATGAAGCCCCAAGAACTGCTCTCTGAACAGATGGTAAGATTGGTCTGGGAAGGGCCATTGGTGCAAGCGTTGAATCTGGGCAGAGAGGCAGAGTAGAACAAGGTGGGGGAGATGGGACTCTCAGACCATTGTGAGGAATGGACAGCATGAAGCTCTACCCAGGAGTGAAATATACTGAAATACCATGTCCCCAGGAGAGAGGTTACCTCACTTGGAAACTGCGGGGGTTTCCACTCAGCCTGCCAAAACTTTCCCCATGAACCACAAACGCAGAGCCCAAGGTAGCTCTCTCATCGAGGATTTGGATACCCAGAAAACCATAGAGAAAACTCACTCCCCCTTCCTATACTAATCACAGCAACTCTTCTTTTATAATTATGTATGCTAAATCAAAATTACCAGGCATTTGTGGAAAACAAGAGCAGGAAAGAGCGGGGAAAAAGAGAAGGAAACAAATAATGTAAGGAACAGAAGAGAAAGTAAAAATTCAGTGAAATTAAAAGATATTTCAGCCATAACATAAAGAAAAAGAATAAATAGATATTAAAAATACTTATAATCCAAATAATTGAATAACATTACTTGGTTTGGCAATGTATGAATGTTTACCTGATAACATTTTGGTGTTCAATCTTGGATTTTTTTTTTTTTTCATGTTTAGAGTCAAGCATCCAAATCTGAACTTGCTATAGAACAAAATGCAAATATTATAGATGCTGATAGCATAGAAATAGTTGTATAACTGACTACAGTGGAGGTTGGGGAGTGGGAGGATAGAAGTGTGTGTGTGGGGGGGGTCAAATTATGAGAGCTCTAATTTTCTTACATTGTCCAGGATGAATGGGTAACATTTGTTTAAATGCATTTTTTGAAAGTGATAATGCAACTGATAAGTTAATATATTTCAGGAAATGGAGAGAAGCTGTGAATAAAAAGGTAGTATATGATGCTCTATAATGCCTATCTTTTATGAAGGGAGATATTGTATAATTTTTAAATTGTTTAATTCATAAGGAAGGATGTAAGTGTATTTTTAGAATTGCAGTGGTAATCACCAGAAGAACTGAAGCCAGAAATGGGTAGTGGTTAGGCTGGGACTGGAGATGAATGTGAAGAAACTTTTTTTCAATTGTACCCTTTTGAATAGTTTTTTAAAATCATGTGTATGTATTGCTTATATAAAGAATAAATATTTTAAAGTAAAATAACCAAGAGCACAGAGAAATGAAAACTCCCAAGTTTATGAAACTATCATAATGTTGATACCAAACCCTAACAGAGAAGAAAGTACTGAACTCTTTTAGTTTTATGAACTTCTAAATATTGGTGTGAATAACATGTTAATAAAACATATTTGGTAATAAACTAAAAGATTGTGACACAACCGAAGAGTTTATTCTCGGAACTTAAGGATATTTTAACATTAGGAAATCAATTCACACAATTCCACATAGTAACCGATCAGTTGGGGGAAAAGCCACCATCACCTCCATAGACAGGAAATTCAAAATTCTTTCCTGATGAATGAAACCTTATAGTAAAAGACAATAGAAGTATACATTTCTGAAATGATGAAAGTAGTTGAAACGTGTAAAACAAAGTTTAACTGCTTAGTATTTACAGTGCTTTAATAAATCAACTATATTTATTAGAAAAATTACAGTAGGAAGCAAATCACAAAAGAAATCAATTGTTCCAAAAATACAACCTCAGCAATGTTTAAAGAAGTACAAATTTGAGCTACAAGATAAACATTTTAATCTATTATATTGACAATAATTAAATTGCTAATGCTCAGTATTGGTGAGGTTGAAAGGAATGGGCTCTATCATCTTACTGGAAGATATGTACATTGATAATTCAGGAAGGTCAATATATAAAAAGCATTAAAAATGCACATATACATTGATGTAGAAATTCCATTTCTAGAAGTTATTTCTAAAGAAATCATTTAAGATAAATGCTCACAAAATTCAGTAACAGTGTTAATTACCAACACATTTTATTTTGTAATGAAAAATAGAAATTTAACTGTCTGAAAACAAAATACTATTTAAATAAAATATGATAAATCCATATAGCAGAATACAGTTCAAACATCAAAGTTGATGTTGCACATGAATATTTATTGAAGTGGAAGATGTTTAAGATATAGTAAATGATAAAAGTAAAGTTTGAAGCAATGTACAAGTATAATCTTATCTTGCTTTAAAATTATATCTACCCAGTTACCTATCTGAAAAAGGTTGTAAGAGTATCTTGGTACTAATGTTGGTTAACACTGTTTGGTGCATTCTTTATTTTGTTTATTATTATTGTATATTATCATACATTTTATTTTATTAGTAGTATTTTAATTAAAAAATGAACAGGTATTGTTTTTGTTTTTTTTTTAACCCCCCCCCCCCCATGGATTTTTGCATGCTGTCTGCTCTCTGTGTCCATTTGCTGTGCGTTCTTCTGTGTTTGTATTTATTTATTTTATTCCCCCTCCCTTTGTGGCTTTCTTGCTGTCTGCTCTCTGTGTCCATTTGCTGCGCGCTCTTCTGTGTTTTTTGCTTGTCTCCCATTTTTGTTGTGTCACCTTGCTGAGTCAGCTCTCCATGGCACTTGTGGGCCAGTGGCTCTCCACAACATGCGGGCCAGCCTGCCTTCACAAGGAGGCCCCGGGACGCAAACCCAGGGCCTCCCATATGGTAGACAGGAGCCCAACTGATCGAGCCACAGCAGCTTCCCAACAAGCATTCTTTTGTAATATAAAAGTAAATGTTATTTTAGGGTAAATATGTGCATTTCTTTTTCTTTTGTGTGAAGTATAACAAAGGTTCAATATTATTTTAAAAAATGAGTCTGAGAACTCAATTAGAAAATGAAGACCCAAAATAAAAATGGGCTATAGATGATTCACAAAATAAAGGCTATAAATGACCTATCAATAAGATAAATTCAACCTCACTAGTAATTATAAAAAGGAAACTAACACGAGATTTTTCTTTACTATAACCAAATAGACAAATGATTTTTTTTTAAAAGCAAAGAATGAGTGCTCTATGACAGCATATGTTTAGGGCCATGAGATCGCTTTGAAATGCAGACATGGGAACAATATTTCCAGAGAATCTGGCAAGACATAAAAGTCTTAATATTGTGCATACCACTTGGCCCAAATATTCCCCTTTTCAGAATTTCCATGAGGAAATAATTATGGAAACATGCAAATAAGGATGATCACTACAGTACTGTTTGCAATAGTGAAGGTTAGAAAAATCCCAAATGTTCAAAAATAAAAGATTCATTACTAAATTATGGTATATCTGTAAATAGAATGTTAATCAGAAATTAGGTTGCTTTTTAAGAACAGTTAATGTATGGAACGGGTTCACAATACCCTGGAAAGTGAAAAGAAAGTGGTATTCTGCCCCATCTCAAAATCAGGGAATGTAGCTTTTGGTACCATGTGCAATACCCTGCACTCTTGCCATGTTTGATATCTGACCACTTAAAAGAACTTGCCAGTGCCTTATGCTGCCTGTCCTTACACTTGCTAATAATTGCTCCTTGGGCATTGGCCTCTGTTCTCCGTCTGTGAATTTATGCAAAGATTCTACAATGGAAAAAAAATATATTTAAAAAGGAAAACAATACTGGTCAAAGACAAGTCCCTGTTGCTGAGAGACAGAAGACTAGGATGAGCACTGAAGAAATAAGGTAGTGATCTTAACAGAACCTGGAAATGCAATTAAATCTAATGCGACAACAAGCACACATCTGTTTGGATTTTTGTTTAATTTAAATCTGAAAATGCCAACAATTTAACTTTTGGCTATCCTTAAAAAGACTTAGGGGAAGCAGATTTGGCCCAACACATAGAGCGTCCGCCTACCAGATGGGAGGTCCAAGGTTCAAACCCAGGGCCTCCTGACCCATGTGATGAGCTGGCCCTCCCGCAGTGCTGATGTGCGCAAGGAGTGCCCTCCCATGCAGGGGTGTCACCTGTGTAGGGGAGCCCCACGCGCAAGGAGTGTGCCCCGTAAAGAGAGCCATCCAGTGTGAAAAAGTGCAGCCTGCCCAGGAGAGCAGCCACACACACGGAGAGCTGACACAAGGTGACGCAATAAAACAAGACAGTTTCTCAGTGCCACTGACAAGAATAAAAACGGACACAGAAGAACACACAGCGAATGGGCACAGAGAGCAGACAACTGGGGGGGGGGGTTGGGGAGGGGGAGAGAAATCTTTAAAAAAAAGAAAAAGACTTAGAAAGCAATTTAATAGTATGAGGGATATAGTATGTTTTGAAACTACATGCAAATTACATACATCCCCCACATAGAATTGAGGTTCAGTCATTCCCTCTATTGTCCTGAAGCACCAAGGCCTGGTGACTGCAGACTCAGGGCCTTGGGTCCAGCAGTCTCGGTGTACACCAGGCTTGGTGGCTCTGCGAGAACATCACTGCCAGCTTCCTCCCTGACAAATGGGCATAATGATAGCACCTTCATCCCAGGGATGTTGTGAGGTTTACATTAATATATTTAAAGGCCTTAGAATACACTCAGTAAACATTCAATACTTGCTCGCGGATGAATTACAACTTTTACGCTGGGAGTTCCTGCTAGTTTAGTTTTCAGTTACTTAAATATTTAATAAAACTTTGTCTTTCATAATATTTACATGCTCACTCACTGTATTTACCTATAGTCTTCAATGCTTTTACTCTGGGATCTTGACTATCAAGACACAGGCAGAGAGAATCCATTTGGGGGTAGAAGCCATGGGGAACAGAGAAAGAAAGTGGAGGCAGTAGATCAGTGGTGGTGGAGGAAAGCAGAGAATAGCTGAGAGTGGCAGGTGCCAGTATTGGGGCTATGGAAACCTGGTTCTGAGGCCCAGCGAGATACCTGGAATCTGTTCTGAGCCACTGTCTCCTAATTTTCTATAAAGTCTTCCTAGGTAGCTTTTCCTATTACCCTATCTTTCGTGTGTTTCTTTTATAGTAAAACTCTATCACCTAAGGCAATCCGAAGACACCTTTGCACTCTGCAGAGCATATATAACACACAGGTGGACCATTTGAAATATGCCATGGGTGTATACCTACGCTAAGCTCCAGGCTTGCTGGTGTTGGACTCATACGCAACTTTATTCTTCACCCAGCCCATCAGATGACTGTCTCAATTTTGCAGTTACAATCATGACTTTAATCTAAAGCACCTCTCTAGGTCTCAATCCTAAATTCTGACTTCTCTGTTTATGAATCAGAACTGTGAATAAGTATATCCTTGTCACTGGCATAGCCCGTAGAATCTGCACAGGTCTGAAATGGGAGGAAGCTCAGATAATTGGCAGGTAGGCAGTGATAGAGCTGGAGTCAAGGGCAGTGGGATTGAAGAGAAGGCAATGTGAGCAGGTTTGTAGCAAGTAAAACTGATAGAACATTGAGGGTAAGAAAAGGGCAAAGTTTAGGGCAAAGGTTCTTAACCAGGGGTCCACAGATTTCAGAGTGTCCGTGAGCTTGAACTGAAAAAATCAACTTATCTTTATTTTCTCCGACCTCTGACGCCTAGCATTTCCTTCACTTATGAATGTATAAATAAATAAATTACAGTAGCAGTCATTTTACCTGCCTGGCGAAGGGGTCCATGGAACAAAAAGGTTAAGAACCCCTGTCTAGGGTAATTTCTACATTTTTGTCTTTGTTGCCTAGAAGGCCTATGAATAAGGAATGTCAGGTTTGCCAGCAAAAAGGGCAAGTTGTTAGATGCAGGCGGCTTTGGGGATTTCAGGTAGATCTTTCCAGCATCAGTTGAAATTTGCTTTTAAGAATTCAGATCATTTCTCCATTCCCCTAACTACCAGTTAATTTGAATTAAAGTAGGTCTGTGTAGGGTTGATTGCTGTTTTCTCTACCCTGTTTATTTGCTTTCCAGGAGAATATGGGTTAATGCTATACCAGAAATAAACTCATCTTGTTCAGGCGGCATTTAGAGAAAGATACGCTGCATGGAACCCTTCTGAGAAATCTCAAGTACCATGAACCTGAGTTCCAGAAATTCTTTAAAGTCATTAAATATAAGAAGAAAGGTTAAGTCATATAGAAGTTGGTAAAAAACATTATATTAATTCCATTACCAATCCAATTGGTTTGTAAAAGGAAAAAAAAAAAGAATGTACAAGAATATCAGAGGTTTTGAAAAGACTAGCCACAAGAGCATCTAGTGAAAATCCATATTAATAAACTTTAAGTGATTTAATAGACTGTGGTTTAAAAAACAAGAAATATGACAAATTCAAAATATGTGGTTTCAAAGGCAAGTACTGAAGACAATGATAATACTTTGCAAAAGATATTTACGTATCAATCCACAATGTTTTTTTTAAATTATTATTTCTGCCAGGGTATTAATTGTATGTATGAATTAAAAGGAGTAAAATAGCTCAAGAATCAAAGGAGGACAGAGAGACCTGGAAAAAAGGAAGAAATAACAGTAGGGAACAAAGGAGAAGATACCAATAAAACTTTCAAAGAAAAAGGTAAATTAAATAAAAGGTAAGATAACAAGATAAATGAAAAAAACACCTTTTCCTGAAAACTGTAGAAATAACTTAAGCAGAATAAATTTATACCAAGTGCCCATGAAGGAAAATCTTCTAACAGAGAAGGAGCACAAAGACCAGAAAAGGAGACTGGAAAATGCAATAAAAATATAGCCTTGCTGATTTCCCATTTTCTTCCTTAGAAATCCCCTATGAATAATGCTCAACCACAGCTCTGTAGAATACAAACATAAAATTATGCATTAAATACAAGAGAGAAATTCAACAAGAAAATTAACACTGTCTTTGGGTGATGAGACAATGAATGCTTTTCCCTTCTTTCTAGTTTTCTGTCCTTTACCTCAATTTCTTACATACACTAAATGCATAATAGACGAGAACTAACTCTATTAAAATATGAAACTCTGTATCACATTTCATATTAAAATTTAATACAGCCGAGTGGAATCCTACTCTGCTGCCAGCTCTTTCAGGACCTCAACTGTGGTAAGTCTTTCCCGTACAGTCTGTAAAATACAAGCTTTGCCTATGAGGAAGAAGAGTCACCTCCCGGAGGGGTGACACATTGCCCAGCCTGTGGTTCCCAGGACCGACTCTGACCAGCTCCGTCCACCTTGAGCTCTGCCCTGACGCTGTTTTTTCCCCGGGACACCACACCCTGCTCAGACCTGTGGCCTGGGCCTTGTTGGAACTCTGGTTTTGGACTCCTGAGGTTCACGGCGTCTGGGAGGAGACGGCGCCGCTTCACCAGGACCTCCTCGGCCTCAGACGCCCACGGGGCCCTCTGCCCTGTCACACATGCGCTCCAGAATTCGGTGAATGCTGGCGAAGCTGGGCCTGTCGGCCGGCAGCTGGCTCCAACACAGGCGCATCAGGTTGTAGAGCTCCAGGGGGCAGTCCTCGGGGCGGGAGAGGATGTTGCCGTCCCTCACGTAGTAGATGACCTCCTCGTGGGCCATCCCGTAGTAGGGCTGCAGGCCGTAGGAGAAGATCTCCCACAGGACCACGCCGTAGGCCCACACGTCCGACTCGGTGGTGTAGCGGTTGTAGAAAATGGACTCGGGGGGCATCCAGCGGATGGGGATGGCGTCGTTCTCATTAGCTTTGTAGTAGTCTGCGGAGTAGATGTTCCTGGAGAGGCCAAAGTCCGCAATCTTCACCACCATGTTCTCGCCCACGAGGCAGTTCCTGGTGGCTAAGTCCCGGTGGACGAACTTGCGCTCCGAGAGGTAAGCCATGCCGGCGGCCACCTGCCTGGCGATGCGGAGCTGCTCGGCGCAGGAGAGCGGCGGCGGCCCGGGGCTGGAGGCCTGCGCCCTCGGCGGCAGGTCCCCGTGGCCGAGGCCGCGCGCCGTGTGCGAGTGCGGTGACATGCTGCGGAGGAACTCGTTGAGGTCCCCGTAGGCCATGTATTCAAAGAGCAGGCACATGGGCTTCCCGACGGCACACACGCCTGGAACCAAGAGCATGGCCTCGGTTAGGTGGGGTTTCCAAAGTGGTGCTTCAGAAAGAGCACCCCGAAAGCCAGGGGCCACATCCGAACATATAGGCCCCAGTTCTGTTTGTTTTTGCTGTCACAGGCGAACCCTGACCCTATTTCTGGGTCTTATTCTCTCCTATTAACTTTTATTTTTGGCTTTGTAGTTAGCATTTCAATTATAATACGACAAATAAAAGTCTATGTACATATAACACACAAATATTTGTAGATATTGTGTTCTTACTTTCATTGAGATGTAAATAGGTCATAGCTATATTAAGGGAGTAAATCTCACTAGAAAACTGGTATATGTAAAAGAACTTTTATGTAGTGAATCATAATCTAATATCTTTTTTGAAGTTTCAGCTTAATTATCACTACATCTAGGATGCCTCAACTCCGCACCCATCTGTATCAGATTTTCCTTCTCTCATCCTTTAACATAGCACCCAGCATGCTGTATTAGGTTCATCCATTTATTTGCAGCTTTCTCCCCAACAGTAGAGAGTAGAGATTATGTCCTACTCTGCTTTAAATTCCCCAGATCCACCACATGCGGACTGAGCAGGTTCTCAATAAATGTTTGGTGGATGAATTTATGAGTGATCCGTTTTGGGCATGCAAAGTAACTGTCTTTTATTTCTGCTTACTTTGGTGGAGAATAATAATAAGGATGCAGTATTGAGTTTGGAAAGGATAACAAAATCAATCCAAGATGCTTTGATGAAGTAGTCAGGTTACTGCAATGAAACACTTTGAAATTTAGGTTTTGTGATGTTCATTCTAGAAAGGAAAATATTAATATAAATAGAGCCTTATGTAATACTAGAAGGGCATTTATAAATTTTTAAATCTTGCCATGGTTGAGGGATAAACTGGAGAACTTGGAATACATCTATCAAATGTACGTAATTTTATATCACCATAAAATAGATTATTAGATCTATTATTTTTATAGGCAAAAATTAGAACTATCTGTTCAAAAGGAAAAGAAATAAGGAATATTATTATCTAGGCTTATTGTTTTGGGGGGTAGTTTTTAATTCCAGGGACTTTAGCAATCAGCACATTGATGTGTACCAGAGAGAAAATTTAAGAAATGACAACATATTTCTCTGACAAATTTAAAAAAAAGAAACTTTGAACTGAAGTTACTTAAAGAAATAAAATGTTATTTGGAAATTTTCTATTTAATGATTATGAAACTTATATATATGAACAATGTTGGATGTTTGTATGTATGTGCATGTATACATAATATATAAAAATATATTTTAAGAGCTCAACATGTATATATTGTGATAATTCTAACTCAATTCTTGGTTCTGTGTTGGAACTTTAAAGCAGAATAAACTTGAGGGAATGAATATGCTTTATTCACCAAGCCTAATACTACATATGGCTCACTATAGGATTTCAAGATATGTTGTATGAATGGATGGGTTAATGGAAGAATGGGTGGTTGTAAGAAAACCTCATGCCTAGTGCAAGCCATGCCTTTAAACTTTCTGTGTGACACCTTTAACAAATTATCTCACCTAGTTGTTGTACTGTTTCCTCAAGTGCCAGAATTGAGAATAATGGGTGAGATTCTAAGATTTTTAATTCTTCTTCCTATTCTAAAGATCTGCCGCTTTCTGCATTTATGCCTGTTTTCCATAATTTATGATTATAAAACTCTTTCAAACTAGGATTTCAGTACTGGGGAACCAATTTTTAAATTACAACTATTTTCAGTAAGTGCCTGGTATTCCTGATATATAAACCAAAATGTACTTTTATTGGAAAAGAATTTTATGGATTTCCCCAGTTCCCCCTTCCTCTTTTGCTATCTCTTTTAAATGCTACTGACTTCCAAGAAACTGTAAGAGCAGCAGAGTCACATGCAGGAATGATTACTGCTTATGTATATGTTAATCAGAAACAGACGCTGTTTTTAGGACATTGAAAATGAATTTAGATACAGAGTCATAAATGGTAATATAAATCTGAGTTCTGATTGGACAATAAAAATAAGGAAGAAATCTTAGTTTCAATGTATAAACCTGCTACTGCAGTAATCACAAACTTTCAAATTGTACATATTTTGTTTGAATCAATCCCAGGAATTCAAGATAGTATAAAACTGCAAATATTTATACATAGTTGCAGACTCAACATTTAAGAAACAAGTTATTCCACAAAAAGGAAAATATTTGTTTGCTGCTTATTGTCAAAGGCTTTAAGATTACACAAAATTAAACAATCAAGACTTATCTTTTTTCAGTATCTCTCTCAAGATTTATATTTTCTGTGCCTTGTAGATATTAAACCAGTCTCACACCAGTGTGTAAGGAGAGACCGCTTTCATCACAGATCTTCAGTTTTTCCTGATGTATCTAGCTCACAACGCTGGGATTAATGTTTATGACAGGAGAACTAGAAATAAAATAGCTTGTTTGAAGGGCAGTTATCAGGTGTGATTTTGCGCTAGTTGAGTCTGAAGGGGCTGTAGACTTCCATCCTGCAGTTAATAATTTGTGAGAAAGTAGGGTGGGAGATTTCAGGTTTTGAATCACCAAGATACTGGGGGAGTGTGTGGGCTTGCCCAAGAAGAGTGAATGGAGGGGAAGTGTTTAGAAAAGGTTAAGGACAGAATCCTGGGGCACACAGACACTTGAATGGTGTGGCAGTAGAAGAGGAGCCCTGGAGCGAGATTAGTGGTGAAGGAGAGCCATGAAGACAAATGCGTCAAAAATGTGTCACAAAGGGGGAGGAGGGCAGCCCACAGTGTGAAATCCTACAGAAGACTGACTAGGATGAAAGCTGAGATTAACCACTCTATTTAATTAGAACTTTCTTGACAATCTTTGTCCTCTCTCTCTCATTTTCTCTTGTCTCTGACACTCTGTCTCTCTTGTCTACCCAACCTCTTTGCCTCCGTCCCTCCCTCGCTCCTCCCCCCTCTCTCTGTATAAATTTGTTTAATGAATAAATGAATGAATGATCTGGTCATAATATTTGAAAAGGCAAACTAAGAAGGGTGGAGGGGCTGAAACCAGATTCAGATTACAGTGTGATGGAGAACAATGAATAAAGGAGTGCTTGGGAGTTGACGAAGCAGAGGAAGTATTTTCAAGATAAATTATTAAGTACCGAAGAGATAACTTGTACCCTTTCATTCAACAAATATGTATAGAATTTCTAAAATTGGACAAAAATTATTATAGACTCCACCATAATACTTGGTGATTTTAATATCCATGTAAATTATCCTTTTTAAAGCTTTGGCTTCCTGTCCTCCAATGACTTTGACATCTACCCAACTTCAGCAGCTCAATCTCATTGTCATACCTTTACTTTGTCGTTCTCTATGTTTACACACTTCCCACAGTCTCATTTTCAGTCTTCCCATTTTCTGACCACCACCTTCCTCCGTCTGGTACTCCAGTTTCCTTCCTCCAATGACCTGACTCCAACAATCCTTTGACCCCATTGGAACTTTCAAACCGTTGATTGTTCCCCCTTCCCACAGTGCTTCATTCCCTCATGTCCTCTTTTCTCACCTGCAAAGCTTAAATTCCATGGTCTATCATTACGATCACTTGTTCCCATATACTCCCTCCTCTTTGCCCTGTTTTTGCTTTAACTCATGTAGTGAGATTTCAGTTCTGATTAAATTCAACACCACCCCACCTAGTCTGCACCCACACAGATAAATTTGGATGAAATCCCACTTTAAATTTGTGATCTCTAATTTTAAGTAGCCTTGTACCTCTCAATCATGCTATATTTCTCTACTGTTTTTTTTCCTCCTAGACAGACTTTTCTTTCTTCTCTTTCCTCTTCTCCTACCCTCACTCACAAATAATGATCTTGACTCACTCTTTACAGAGAAACTTAATCAATTGGAAGACAACTTCTGCAATCTCCTACTGTATCTATGTACTTTATCTGTTACTACTTATGTTTATCTGGAAATTCTCTTTATAAAGGACAATCCCTGCCCTGATGGCTGGATCCCTTCTCCTGTCATCTACTCAAAGACTTCGCTATTTGTCAACCCTGTCATCAATTTTTTTTCTTTACTGGATCATTCCTATCAGTTTACAAATATGCTATTATTTCCATATGAAACAAAGTACCCCTCTTCTCCCTTTAGCTATATTCACGTTTCTCAGTTCCCCTTTTTAGCAAACCAAGTTGTATATGCATTTTCTTCCATTTTTCCTCTTCCCATCCTCTTTTGAACTCACTGCCATTCACTTTTGCCTGCAGTTAAGAAACTGCTTTTAATCAGTTGCCATTGACCTCCATGTCTCCAAATCAAAGATCACTTTATAGTCCTTCTCTAACTTTATTTAATGCCTGTATCATGACCACTTTCACCTCTGATGTTTGGCTTCCAGGATACCACACTCTTGAATTTCTTCTACTTCATTGTTCTTTCTTTGTCTGTTTTGCTTGTTCTTCCTTTTCCCAATGCTAAATATTGGAGTGTAACATTAAGTCCCTGGACCTCTTCTCTTCTTTTTTCCCCATACTTAGGTGTCTTTCCCTAGCCTCATGGCTTTAAATGTATACTTGAATGACCTTATGTAGAACCAGGCCATCTTTCTTGAATTCTAGGTCTCCATATCTACCTGTCTTCTTAACTTCTTTGGATGTCAAAATAACATCTCAACTGATAATGTCTTAAAATGAATTCCTGATCTCCCCCATTAAAGGAAGCACTTCCTTCTGTTTCTTCCCTATCCCAGTAAATGGCCCCTCCGTTTTAGCTCCATTCTTTTAACTGCACAAACATTGGTCCCAATCCCAGACTCCTTTCTTTCTTGTACATCCCATATTTGGTCTGATAGCAAATTGTTTGGACATACCTTCAAATTACACATAGAACCCCTTCACTTCTCACTACCCTCATTATCACTAACCTGGTCCACACCACCATCTTCTCCTTCTGCCTTGTTGCAATGTCCCTTTACTGTCTTTCTGTTTTCATTGCTTCCTAAAGACTATGCTCAAAAAAAAACCAGTTAACAAGTCCTAAGAATTTGTCATATCATGTCACATCTAGACTCAAATACCTCTATTTGCTTCCCATTTTACTCAGAGTAAAAGCCAAAGTTCTTAATAAGACCTGATATAATCTGCTCCCTCCTTCATTACCTTTCTGATCTCATCTTCCACAACTCCCCCCCTCCAGCCACACTCATCTCCTTGCTGTTCCTCAAGCACACCAGAAATGCTTGCTTCAGAACCTTTGCACATGCTTTCATTCTTCCTGGAATACCCACATGGCTAGTCTCTTACTACTGTCAGGTCTTTATATAAATGTTCACTGAGGTCTTCCCTGGCCAACCCATCTCAAATTTTAGCTCACATTCCAAAACAGTCTTAGCACTTAACATCCTGCACATCATATCTTTTGCATTTAGCTTTATTATTTATCTCCCCCAGTAGAATATAAGCTCCATGTGGCATGGATTTTTATCTGTCATGTTTTCTAATATAGTATTCACTAAATGTTTGTTAAATATTTGTTAATCCATGAATAAATGGTGACACAGCAATAAACAAAATGGACAAATTTCTGCCCTCATAATGTTTTAGTTAAGGGAGACAGAGAAGAAAAAACAAAATAAATGAGCAAAAACATATAGACTGTCGAATATTTATAAACTCTGTGATAGGGAAGTGGCATTAATAGAAGATTCTTTACTAATAGAAAATTTGAAGCATTTTTTATAAATGAGAAAGAGACAGCAAAGAGAAAAAATGAAATGAGATTTGAAAGGGATAATTAGGAAATGTACAGGGGATGGACTGGAATGGCAGGGTCTAGGTGAAGGGGCTAACCTTGGAAAGGAACACAGCTCTCTCACTGGTCCAGAAGCAAAGAAGAAAGTGTAAATAAAGAAACTGATCAGCTCTGTAGTATAAAGTAGGAAAAACTTAGAAGCCCTGGTTACTGATTACGTAAATTTTCTCACTTATATTTTCATACCTAAGAGTTTCACAATGTTAGGGTTATCAAATTCTGCCATGAGAGCTGCCTCCCTCTGAAAGTCAGCTTGCATGTCTGCCGAGGCTTCTTCTTTGAGCATCTTCACTGCCACCATAGTAAAAGGTTCGCAGGGAAGCAAGCCAGGAGCCCTGAGAGACAAATTTATTTAGAAAGAAACCAAAGATTGGGAGAACATTATACATGCACACATTTACACATATCATCCACTGATGCAGTCTTTCCTAGAGTCACCAAACGAAGGTAAGGTGCCAACGGAAGGCATACTTAAAGTACTTCATAAGTGAATAAAAAACACTGAGGCTATTTTAAATATAGAGTAAGTCTGAAAAATGCATTATGTATCTTACAGGAATTCTTACATGCACAGACCCAATGGGATTTTTGTTACCATTCTAACTCTTTCAACGACTAGAATTTAAATTCCTTGAAGGCAGGGACCATGATTTATTCCTCTTTATCTTTTCCCAAAGGGCCTAAAGTGGACATCTTGCATTGTTTGGGTTCTCAATTTGTATGAGATTTTAATTTTATAGTCAGTAACCTCCATACAAAGGCTATCATGAGTGGAGGTAAGGTTGTGTCCTGTACAAAGGCTCCAGACCAAAGCGACAACTGGTGATTAATACCCAGCCCACACTCTGTGGCTGGGCTGCATATCTGTTTATCTGCATCCACAGGAGAGGGTATTTTATTCCAGTTCACATAAAGATGCTCTATGGGCTGGTGCTGGTCATAACACAGACTCCTTTCTTGAGCTTATTGTTCTACATTTTTGTATTATTTTTCCATGTTCTGTTTTACCATTCCATGAACATCTATTTAATCTCTGTGCTCTTAAATCAAAACACTAATTCAAAATAAACTTTTAAGTGGAGTATACAACAATGGAACATGGAAGAGAAGTACATTTGAGAATTGTTTACTGAAAGTATTGTAAGCAATTATGATTAAGATGTATGACAGTTTTTTTCTATAAAGGAAATGTGGTTGAACTACTACTAATTGCTTGAAATTTGAACACTATATAAATGCAGTTAAATTTCCTGTATGTTATTTCTTTAAAATGTAATAAAATATATTCTCTTCCAGATACCCAACTCTATTTTCCAGCATAGAAAGAAAATTATAAAGATTCAAAGATAATACATAAGACAAAGAAGGTCAATGATGCAAAGATTTAACTAATTTGATAAAAACTATTATACATAATATATATATACATATATATATCAAAGTAATAATTGGATACCTTTTCAGACACAACATATGTTAATAGAGAAATTTTTTTACATGAGTTAACGTTACCTTGCTTGAAAGACTCTTCCAAATGCTCCCTCTCCGATATCTCTCACATATTCAATGTTATTCCTTGGATACTCCAAGCTGAGTAATTTGGGATTCAGGAGGAGTGGCATCCTCTGGTACATGGGGTTGGGATGAAGCCTGTCTAGCAAGAGCTCAGAAGGAAGGGTGGTGAGGGTTACAGCTGCTGATTCTCTGCAGGTAAGATCAGCAATGGGCTCAGGGTCAGTTGAGATCTTTGTACTCAAACTTATATTCTAAGAGATAGGTCATTTGGGAATAAACAAAACAAATTGACTAAGGCAGCCCAAGTTCCTTCAGGTTGTAGAACAATAATTTATTTACTATAGAGTCAAAAGGCACATTTTCTCAGGAATTTTATCACTATCCATGTTGGCAGTGGGGGCGAGGAGAAAGAAGGTGAGCAGAAATAACCTTTTTTTTTTTTCCAGATTATTGTTTAGATTTTATCTGTTGCAAAAACTTACCATAGGACATGTGATCCTATGTAACAAATCATTGATATTTTTGAAGATTATGGGTAATTTTCATAACTAGGGACTCCGGTTTTAAAAATATTATTATATGTGTTAGCTCTAAGCTAGGATCTCACCTTTTCTTATTTTTCCATTGTTTTCGTCTTCGGCAACAATAAAGAGTAGTTATGGTGAGAAGTACAAATATTGCAAAGCTGGACATGATGGAAATTATTACAGTCATGGAGTATGCAGGTGAGACAGAGAAGGTAGAGGAGGAGGAGGAAGGCACGTTTGGAATGTCCACACTCGGCTTTGAGGATGTCATTGGTGGGAATGCTGTAAGAAATTAAAGATAATTCTTTTCATCCATTCTCAAACCTCTAAGAAGCAATGTTTGTATTCAAGTAATCTGTAAACTAAATTTAATTTAAAAAAAAAAAACAGGTTTATGTGCCTGGTTCTCCTGATTATGTATCTATACAAGTACAAATGTAGGAATCCACTAAGGATCAGTTGTAGGTTAGTCCAGCTTATAGAATCCTAGAGTTTGAAAGATGAGATTCAGAGAGACGAAGTGTTTTTTTCCAAGACAGGTGCAGATCCTGGGCTGGTGTTCTTTGTCCTGAACCATATTGTTTATGACCTGACAACAGTCATGAAAACTATTAAATTGTTAAGTAAAATATTTTAATGTGATTATTCTCAAGGTCAGGATTGCCTAGAACTGAGCTTTTATACACATTTACTGCTGTTTTACAAGCAGAATAGATATGATGGAGGAATATGAAAAATGAAAATATTAAGATACAAATGAGCTAAAGTTCATCTAAAAATTGGACTCCTGACAAATTTCTATTTAAAAAGTCAATGCAAGATAAAAACAAGGTAGACCTGCATTGCTGCTGGGAGCCAAAGATGTCATACTCCTATCACTCTGTAGGGTGCAAAGTCCATGTGTATCTATTAAAACAACCTTATTAATGATGTTTTAAATCTTTTTAATAGATTGAGTAAAGACAAAACATTTATCCATAGCATTTTGATGATATCATCAATTAGAATGTTTTAATAACTGTGAATGAACTTTGTACCTTAAAAAAAGAGAATAAACATTCTTTTCAAATATTTGTGAGATACTAACAAATGACCTTATGTCAAGGCACAAAGACAAATATCAATAAATAAAGCAGAAATTATGCATGTCTACTCTTTGATTGCAATGCAAGTAATGGTATAGATTAAAATTCAATAGGACATAAATGAATAGCTTTGGGTCAAAAAGTAAAATATCATATTAAAAATTAGAAAATAACTTAATAATGTGTATGAGATGTGGCCAAAGTTGTGCTTAGCAATAAACTCATAGCTTTATCTACTTCCATTACATAAAAAGAAATGAACATTTAATTCAAGACTCTGGAAAAGGCACACTAAGTATTAAAAAAGAAAAAGGAAAATAAGTGAGAAAGTAAAACCCATGTACAAGCAGAAATTAATAAGTTAGAATATGCATACAACAAATAATAGAAATGAAAAATAAGTCAGTACTTTGATCTTATGAATATTTATACACTGGCAGCCTAACGTGGAATTTTAGTTTTAAAATTAGGAAAGGCACAAACATACAAACTAAAAATGAGAAAGGAGTTATGACAACAGATTCAAAGATCATAAGATAATATATAATTATGCAATTGTATTTTTAAATCTTAAGGAAAGTAATAGGAAATTTTAATGACCACATTCGAAGAATTAGAACACCTAAATTTAGTCAAAAGCAGAAAATTTGTTATGGAGATCATTACAGAATCATGAACACATTCTTTCAATCTTAGAAGAGTTAAACTTTCCATATATTATATGTTCCAGTGAAAAATAAATGCTCCAACTCTTTTAGGAAGTTACTGTAACACTAATACCACAGTCTGGCAAATTTATCACAAAAGGAAAGAAAGCTGCATACGTAAACGTAGCTGGGGAAAAATCCTAAATGAAATACTAGTAACTTGATTGCAATCATATTGTAGAAGAATAATGATTTACTGTAAGGAAGTATACTAATGTAGCACATCACATCAAAGAGTCAAAAGAAAAACTTGATCTCAGTAGATGCTGAAGTCCATTTAAAATAGGATACTTATAAAAACAGAGAATATGTTGGCAGTCCATGTAAGGCCTCTTAACTGAGGAGGAGTCACAGTGATTTTGCCTTGGGCACCAATTGCTCAGCAAGTGGTTTTGAAGCTTGTGGAGGCCATGCTTGACCTCTGCCATTACTCAAGCAATCACCCGGAACCGGAAAAACATCAGCACAGCAGTGAAACGTGTGTAGAACCAATGTCGGCAGGTCTCATCAAGTGTCAACAGATGAGAGTGGACTTATCAGACTTCCCAGGTCCCTCAGTGGCTGATTTGAAAGCCATAGGTTTCAATCCAAGGTGAATGGGTGGGGGGTGCTTAGGTTGGGGAGCAGAGCTTTCTGCTAACAACAAAGTAGGAACATTTATTTAAAGACAGGGAGAAGTGACTAATTTTTTTTTTTGTCTAGATTTTATAGAGCAGTTTATACATGTATCACAGGAGGAATTTCTTTTAAAATTGGTAGTCTAATCTCAGTAATAAATATAAAGAAAATTTTCCTTGAGAATATCATAAAACTAATAACATTAAAAGGATAATCCATTATGATTAAGTAGAATTTATTTTAAAAATACAAGAATTGGCATGGTCTGCACAATAATTTGTTCTGTGGATTTAAGTATTTTCTCCTTTTAGGACAGATTTGTTATTCCTTAATTATTGCTTGTGATCGCTTTGCTCTGGTCTTCTCAAGAGCTACATAGATTATTAATTTGGAATTCCATTCGCTTTCCTTTTTTATCTGTTCTCTTGTCAATTTGATCTCTTTATCCTTTTCCTCTGAACTGTAGGGGAGTGTTAATCACTCATTCATCCATACATGAATGTATCTGTTACATTAATATTGATTGTTACATATCAGGAATACTGTGTTGGACATGACAAGTCTTTAAATTAAAGTGCTTAACTGGGAAACAAATTAGTAAATGGATAATTACGATATAAGAAATGTTACACAAGTGGTAAGAGCATGTTGCTTTGTGAGCACCCAGGAGCAGTACCAATTCCAGGCTTGGGTAAACTAAGTTTCTTTTTGGGTAACTAACAATTTATTTATAGAGAGAGTAGACAGTAAACAGTTGAAGGTGTATGTGAGTGTTGAGGGAAGGAGAGGATGGATCCAGGTGGAGGAGGTAGTATTCTAGAAGGAGGGAATAGCATGTATCAGAGGCAGACCAAGCACAACCGTGTCTTCCTAAAAGTGCACCCAAAAGTTTCACCGTTTCAGGTAGGAAGTGTCTATAGGTAAGGCTGCAAAAATCTAGGTCGTGAAGGGCTTTGCACACCAACGTAAGTAATTTGACTTTGCCCTGCAGTGAATGCAGAGAATCATTGGAGGGTTTTAAGCAGCAGAATAGCATGATCAGCTTTGTACTTTAGAAAGTTGAACCTTGTTGTAGCCCTGATTTCTTTGGCATAAATATTCCACTGTGGTTGATTTCAAGTTACCAGTGTGAATGCAGAGTTGGGAAGAGATGTTAAGTAGCACACCATTATATAGAATCTCCACCAATAGATACCAAGGATGAAAAAAATCAAAAAGCTTCTATCTAGACTAATTATTTCCAGGAACAATAACCAGACCCACATTAAGCTACTCATTTCCACAAGCAGAAGCTAGAAATAACATCTATTGATGACTGAATTCTTAACCAGCTAGAATTGTTCAGCTCTCCAAGTAAAAGAAGGCTATTTGAAGATATGCTAGTATTCAGAGCTTCCATCACCCAGAAACTGAGGAAATACACGGGAGGGCATGGGCTAGCAATGGAATCAGAAAGAAATTTCAAGATGAAGAGGGAAAGATGAAGGATAAAGAGTGGAGAGAAAAAATATTGATATTGTATGTGTTAAATCTAAATGGATAATGATTGAATAATGGTATTTTGTCTTTAATTCCCTAAATGAGAATAAAGAGAGACATTCTGCAGGGAAAAACCAATAGTACAGGGGAAGTGAAGTAGAACATAACATTCTGATGATCTCACTGGAGATTGTAAAAGTCTCATGGAATGGGGAGAAATGAGGACTAGAGGATTTTAATGTGTAAAAATAGTTGGCATCTGATTTTCACTGATCACTAGAAAAACAGTAACCACAAAAATATGGAAAAGGAAAAAGAGTAGAAAAATAATAAGCAAAAATTAAGGGAAAGGGAAAAGAGGAAACAAAAAGGTAAAATGAATTGAAAATGTAAAGATAAGATAGTAGGAATAAAATCAGGCACTACAGTTGTTATCCAAATTATAAACAGACTAAATTCTCCTGTTACAATAAAATGTCAAATTGGAGTATACCCAGCTGTATGCTGTTTATAAGGAAAAAATGTAAAAGATGGACAGAGATTCCAGGTAAATATAAATGCAAAGAAAGAAGGACTATTAACAATGCCAGACAGAAAAATTTAAAGTCACTAAAATAGGATAAGGATGACAGTTTATAATGATAAATAAATAGGAAAAACTATCATGAATAGCTATACCTCATAAAAAATGGTGGTCAGGTATATTAGGGCAAAATTATGGAGATGCAAGAACTTGAAAAAATAATTAAAAATTATATTGGTCTAGTGGAAAAAATTAAGGAATCAAATCAACTAAATGAATAAACCTCTAAGTGTATATAGAGCCCAGTACGGTCATGTGGTTATTAAAGAGCTAGCATATTATTGTAGAGTAATAAAAGACCAAGGTCTTCACAGAAAATAGTGGTTGCATCAGAGTACCAATTGGATCATGTTCTGTATAGTGTATTCAATCTGAATATTCTTCAAGCTTACATAGAGTCAGTGAAGGGGAAACGTGGAGGTAAGGGCTTTGAAAGTCAGGTCACAAAAGAAAAAGATTGAAAAACTGGAGATGTTCAGTTTGAAGAGAAGACTACAGACAGATAGGATAGCTGTCTCCAAATCTTTTAAGGACTGTCCTATGGAAGATGAATCAGAGGAACAGAACTAAGATCAGTGATTGGAAGTTATAGGGGACCACAAGTTCTGTATAAACTGAAAATAGTAATGAATGTGCTCCACACTGAAATGAACTTACAATCATCAAAGTGATTAATTCCCATGGGATAAGGGAAGTTCATCTGGTAGAGATGCTTTAAGAAATATTCTTTCATTGTGGAGAGGTTGGAGTAAATAACAATTAAAGTCACTTCCAACCCAAAGGTTCTACAAACTACTAACTAATATACCACAAAATTTTACCCTAACAACATTTCAAATGTTCAAGGAGTTGCACATAAACATATGCAAGTCTTTAAGATTTGTGGACAAAATTGTAGGTAATAATTATAGAAAACGATTTTTGGATCAAAGCATATATTCATATTAATGTTGGTAAAAAGTCAAATCATCAAATTACCTGGGTAATTTAAAATTGAGAACAACATAATTTTTAAGAACTAGACCTCCTTAAGAAAAATCAGTCATAATGGAATGTGAAAAACCAGTGGTTATCTATTCAAGAATAAGTCAGTTAAGCTTTATTATACATGAGGTCTTGGAAATTTAAAAACTTAATAACAAAGTGGCATCAAGTATAACCATTAAGAAATGAGGCTCTAGAATCAGACAGATGTGGGTTCAAGTCCTTAATTTCTCTTTCCCAACTTTGTCTGTAAAATGGGGACCCCCATGCTACCTAATTTCATGGGTCTGTTGGGAGGTATTAAGAGAGAAAATGCACATAATACACTAATCAGTTTGCCTGGATCTGGGCATGCACTCACTTGCTCTCCATAGAGATAGTAAAGGTGGAAGGGAGAAAAAAGGAATGAAAGAGCAGAGTAAATCATCTTTCCAATACTTTAGCCAGATTATAATTTCTTCAATAGAAGCTTTGAAACAGGAGAAGAAAGATTCTGCAATGGTGTATGTGAGGTCCCCCAAAAGACAGGAACAGTGAAATGCCTGCTTAGAAGACAAATAATGTAAACAGCACAAAGGCATTACACTCTCTAAAAGATATTTAACTTCAGCAAAAGAAGTCATAAACATGAAAACTCCTGAAATTCTAGTCTCTGTATTCAAAGAGAAGAAGGTAATGCACAGAATAAACTAATGGTAAAGAAATGTCTTCAGTCTAATCTCTCAAAGTGAACTGGTAACTTCTCTTAGCATTTACTCAGAAAGCAAGAAACACTCAAAAGGACTTCGCACACTCTGCCTAATAAGGATGTCTTCTTTGCTCAACGATAGATGTTCCCAAAAATATAGTCAATTTCCTCAATACTAATTGCATTTAGCTCAAGGAGCACACTTTTAGAACTTCCAACTAAGGTTTTCAGATGAAAGGATTAATGTATGACATGTAGAGCTCATTCTTTTACATGTATCAAAGATTTCATAAAACTTTCTTTGAGACTACCAGATTAGTTTATTGTAATTAATTTGTGCTCCTCAAAAATCCCTTATAATCAGCATAAAAGGTAGAAATAGAGATGCTTTTTTTAGTGCTGTTACTTTCTAATTTGAGATTAAAGATCAGCACATTCTGCAGACTACCCTTCACTGAATGTTTGAATGGATGAGGGAATAAACAATTGAAAGATAACAAAACCACCATCACAAATTTAAAGTTCAAAGTAAACTTTGGTTGCTCATATGACAAAGAGTTGACATATTTCTTTTTCACTTTCAATTTGGGAATAATAGTCGGGCTTCAAGAATAATAGATTTTGGGGGGTTTTCCATAATTGTTCTTTTTTAATAACTCAGTGATTCAATTGGAGCCAATAGCATTCTGTCTTTTAATGCTCTAAGTCCTTAAAGTAAGCTGGTAAAATCAAGATCACCCTAGCAGGCACTGCACTTAGCCAAGTGCAGAGGAGATTAGACCTGGGATATGTGTTACAGGAAATGAATGTGCTTTAGGCTTTAGAACACTCAAGCCAAAGGAAGTTAACTGACATGGAAGAACTTTTCTAATTTTGCTCTGAAGATTTCTACATTCTGGTAGGCTAAAGCACTGTCCAAAACAGCTTGGTGTCTAGGACAGCCCTTTTCAAGCAGTCATAAACTTTATACTGGAATTTAGCTGTCTTAAAGAAAAACAAAAAACAAAAAACCCCAAACAAAACAGCACCCATCTTCCAAAAAGAAGGATCTGTTGTCACAAATGAAGATCATGAACCTGCTCAATGAAGAAAGAAATATTTGTTTTCATCTATAAGTAATTACATGGTGCAAAATCAAAAGATGACATTTTAAATTTGGCTTACTTTATAGAAGTGTATAGGGGATAACATAGGTTAATAATCTTGAGGTGGGAGATATGAATTGTGACATCATTTATTAAGTAAGGTGCTCTTCATGGCCTAAAGAGAGGCTGGAAACTTAGACCTCCAAAGATCTTCTTTCATGTTCTGCTCTGGGTGAATAAGGCGAAAGTCCTCTGAATGAGACCGTACATTCTGTTCTGGACATCATGAAGTAGGAGTGTAAATATGCATGCACGCATGCATGAATCCATTAATACACATAAGGTTTCAGGGGCACAGACACAATTACTTACTTGTTATGTTTTCTTTTTTATAATCTGAAGGGGAAAGGATAAAAATGGCTTTTAAATGAGCATCCAGATATTGCATATATTTTGTGAGAGAGTGCTTAAGAAATGCAAGTTCTCTTTCAGCTTTATAATACAACTAGAAAATATTCTTTGCATTCGAATATATAAGGGTTGCTTCATGGTAATTAAACCAGCTTAGGGATAACAACATGGTCCCTTACAAACGAAGTTCATTAAAACAGCATGCAGCAATTCAATTTTTGCTTTGTGAGGTCAGCATTTTCAAACATGTGGTTTATTTCTGCATGCTTAAAAATCTGCATCCATGGCTAAGAAAGAGGACTTTACCCCTTTATTTCACTCCTATGACAAAATATGGGATGTTTCTTAGCCATGTTGTTGTACATCCAGATAATGTATGAGCTCTCATAAGATCCCTTATGAAGTCAGGTAAGATTTCAAACAGTAGTTAAAAGCGCGACCCAATTTATTTTAGAGAAAATGAAATAAATCCTTATGTTAAGCAGTACGATTAGGACAGCATTAGGATTCTGCTATTAGTTATCTAAGGAAGGCAGAACTCAAGCAAAAAGTTAGGAATGCCTAGAAATATTAGGAGCTTTAAACTCAAACCTTAGTTTCTTCCAAATGGTAACTGTCTCTTAACCTCCAAAGTCTTGGGAAAATTCTTTGTTACCTAAATATGGCAGTCTGGTACAGGCCATGGGATCCCAATGCATGCTGGGAAGTTTGCTGCAGTCTGGCATGGAGAATAGATGCATTCCAGATCTGTAGAGTCCTCTCTGGGGCTTTTCTTCTATCATCAGCCATTCTTTAGCACAGAAGAGCTCCTTTACCGCCAGACAATACTCTCTAAAATGTGGTATGGAGAACAAAATTTGATGAATCATGGCATGTTAAAACCAAACTTGCGGCAGAGTGTAAGTTCTGTGTTTTCAAAATATCAATAAAATACATTGTCTGTTCCTGCAAAAGGTTTTCTGAAATGACCTTTTTACTGTAAGTTATGTGAAACTTCATGGGAGATAGTGTTTTATGCTCTGAGATGAAATTTCATCTTGTTTTCTTTTTCAAAAACTTAATGCTACTGGGGAAATGGACTTCCAAGTTTAAAAGGCATTAGATCAGCTATCCCTGATGTCTTCTCCCAACTTCCTATTAAAATAACCACAACGGTACAGAGATAAAGTACACAAGGTGAAAAACACACACTGAAAAATCATGGCCGATTGTCAATCAGTTGCCAGCCTGGGAGATTTTCCTTTCATCTCGGTGCTAACGGGCAGGGCCTGAGGAGCACAAGCAGTGCCTCTGCATGCTTGTCCTCCCAAGCAGAACAGCGCCGCCCTCCCGGCCCTCCAGAGGAGGGCATGTGGGTCCTTATCCAGGCCTTACCCAGCAGAGGCAGTCCTGTCTCACTGCTGTGCGGGCTACTATGAGGAAACCAGAGTAATGGAGGCTCAGAATTTTGTGTTATAGTAGAGGTACTGAAGAAAGACAAATCGGTATTTTGTTGTTTATTATTTGTTCAAGCCTGGTAAAAAATAGGACAGATTAGAGAAGAAACCTGGTTAATTCTAAAATAAAATATTTGAGAAGAATAAGAGCAATATGTTTATTATGTATTATATATATCATTATTTGTTATAGCTATGTGATATGTACTTATATATTATCTATATACCATGGTGTCTTTTCAGTACTCATGGCAAAACTCCTGCTTTCCCAGGTAACCACTTGCCAATATGTGGTGGGTGAGTGGTGACTGTGTAGAACTGAAAGGGCTATGCAAATGAATGGAATACAATGCGGGTCATGAGTTCAATGACGTGATTTAAAGTTATTGGTATGTCTGCAAGGGAACAGAGAGCCATGGCACTTTCAAGGATTCTGAGGTGCTGAGGAGCCTGAGAAGTAATGCTTAGCTACTTCTTTTGCCTGGGTCTCACTCTCTCGAGTTGCACAAGCACATCTTTCTTCATTCAGACAGCATAGTTAAACTGTGCAAAAATTAACTTGGGACATATGAAAAAAAATTCTGTCACCTACATTAGGTGGAGAAAGCAAATACCTGAGAAAACTATTTATTATTATAAAGGGTAGAACAAATTAGAGAATGTTTGTGGGTTTTCATTCACATGCATTAAACCATGTCCTCTATAGAAGAGTTTTCTACAAGGAAAAAAATCAGGAGGAAGTGAAAAGAAAGACTAAGAAATAAGTAAGCTTGAGGGTGGTGGTAACTGAAGAAATAAAGACCAAAGAGAAGTGAAACCAACACTAACAGAAACAGTAAAACACAGAAATGGCACAGCAAGAAATTGAGCAAATAATAAAGGAAAATTTCTCAGGTCCTAACTGGATGCAGAAAGAAAGGACCCAAAGCTAAAAATGATGTGTGAGGAGATAACCAATATGGGGGAGCAAGCAAGAACTCCAAAGCATAACTAAGTGTTTCCCAACAGAGCACATAAAAGGTAGAGAATAATCAGATGTACTCTAAGGAAACATTCTTAAGATGACAATGACATAAGTCTGATGATTAAAGCATACTTAAACTACTTTTTATATTAGATCACAGGAAATTAAATAATGAAAAGAAATCTAGCTAACCCCACACCCAGATGAATTTTACAAATATTTTGCATCTCAAGAATTAAAGAAAAACATCTCCCTATCATCTGACAGGAGACGAATGTTCTCTACAAAGGAACAAAAATCAAGATCACCTTATACTTCCTCAATTACAATAGATTCTAAAAAGCAGCTGGGCTGAATGCATAGAATTTTGATGAAAATTGAATATAACAAGACTTAGATACTCTGTCAAATACACATATATGTGATGTCAGAAAAATATATTTTCCATGTAATCTTCTAAAAAAGTCCTATTCTGGCTGAATAAAAGATCAATTAATTTTGAGATTTTAAGGGAAAGAAATATTTTTAATGAAATGATTGTAAGCCTCAAGGAAAAGAAACATAGAGTGCCTCCAAATAATTGCTATATGTATGATTATAAAATCAAATGTAAAAGCCAAAAATAATGTTTAAAAAACAGAGCAAAATTAATCTGGTTTATAATTCCCAATAAAGTTTAAAAAACTAAATGTAGAGGATTCTTTAAAATGATACTATCCTAAGTAGGCCTATTCTGAGCACTAAAATTTTAAATTTACAATTTTCTCCCTTATCCTTGGAAGTCCAGATTTTCTTTACTCTGGTGCTTTTTTTTTTTCCTTTTCTTTTTTTCCCATGGCATTTAACACCTTCTAAGATAATATATAAGTTATTTATGTAGTTTTTCTCTTATTGTCTTCCTCCTGCTAGAATGGAAACTCCAACCCATGACAGTCTCTTGTGTATTAATATAATTCCCAATGGTTAAACTAGTCCTTGGAGCTCAGAAGGAACTTAATACATACTGACTGAATAAATGAAAGTCCTTATTTGTAGAAAGAGGCATAAATTATTGAGGGAACTGGAAAATTCATCATAAATATGTGAAAATTAAGTCATGTACTCTTTTTTTTTTTTTAAGATTTATTTCTTTCCCCTTCCCCCTCCCTCCCCCAGTTGTCTATTCTCTGTGTCCATTTTGCTGCATGTTCTTGTCCGCTTCTGTTGTCAGCGGCACGGGAATCTGTGTCTCTTTGTTGTTGCGTCATCTTGCTGTGTCAGCTCTCCGTGTGTGCAGTGCCATTCCTGGGCAGCTTGCACTTTCTTTCATGCTGGGTGGCTCTCCTTACGGGGCGCACTCCTTGCACGTGGGGCTCCCCTACGTGGGGGACACCCCTGAGTGGCACAGCATGCCTTGTGCACATCAGCACTGCACGTGGGCCAGCTCCACACAGGTCAAGGAGGCCCAGGGTTTGAACCACAGACCTCCCATGTGGTAGACAGATGCCCTATCCACTGGGCCAAGTCCTTTTCCCAAGTCATGTACTCTTAAACAACCCATGGGTTAAAAAGGAAATTGCAAGGGAAATTAGGAAATATCTTGAGGTGAATGAAAATGAAAATACAACATGCCAAAACACTTATGGGATGCAGCAAAAGCAGTGCTGTGAGGGAAAAATGTAGTTCTAAATGCTTACATTATAAAATAATAAAGATTTCAAATCAGATACTTAACCTCAAAATGGAAAGAACTTGCAAAAGAGGAGCAAACTAAACCCAAAGAAAGCAGAAGAAAAAGAAAATGAAGATTAGAACAAAAATATATGATATTGAGAATATAAAAATAATAAAAAGGATCAACAAAGCCAAAAGTTAATTCTTTGAAAAGATCAGTAAAATCCACAAACCTTTAGCTAGATTGATGACGAAAAAGGAAAGGGGGCACAAATGACTAAAACTAGAAAATGAAAGGGAGATGTTCCTAATGACTCCACTGAAATAAAAAGGACTATAAGAGGATACTAAAAAACAAATGAGCAAAAAACAACTATACACCAACAAATTACATAACCTAGATGAAATGGACAAACTCCTGAGAATGGACTACCTACCTACACTGACTCAAGAAAAAGAAAAGTTATCAAAAATACCAACAACTATTAAAGAGATTGAATAAGTCCTCAAAAACCTCCTGTTACTGGATTTTGTCTAGGTTCTTGACTATGCTGCAGAAATGAATTTCAAGAGCACGTCGGGTAAGTTAGGCCAGTCATTTATTCAGGCAGGGAGGGCCCAGAAATGGGAGAAAATAAAAGACCAGGGTTACTAGGTAGAGAGGAAGGGATTGAAAAATGATAAAGCAGGCTGATTTACAAACTACAATTTCCCCTTATAGATGATAAATCCCCAGGTTTACTTGCATAGTGATTCAAGCAGGGGAGAAGGCAGTTAGAGTCGGGGTCCAGAGGCGAGAGAGAAAGAGGGCACTCGTTTAGGCCCTGCTTGGCTTTTTGAACTGTTAATTATTCCACCCCTTTGCTAATGGCAGGGGAAGAGTCCCAGCTGTTTGCTGTTTTGATTGATTACCCCACCCATCAATTCCCCATGAAGGTCTGATGATAAAGTCCTTGGGGAATATCCGGGCCTTCTCCTGGCTTCCAGAGGAAGTCTTTGTTCTGGATGGCAGGATCTTGTGTGTGTGTGTGTGGGGGGGGGGTCTTCCAGCAGCCATCTTGGGCGTTACTGATGTCCACATGGACTCTCTGCCAGGTTCCAGATCCATCTATTGATTTCCCTATCTCACTAGCCTGCTTCACTCCCAAGAAAGAAAAACCCAGGTAGGATCAGATGGCTTCACAGGGGAATTCTATGAAACTTTCCAAGAAGACTTAGTAGCAATCCCTTTCAAATTCAAAAAACTTGAAGAGGAGGGAACACTCCCAAATTCATTCTATGAGGTCAGCATCACCCTCATACCAAAGCCAGATTAATAAACATGAGAAAATAAAACTACAGACCACTATCTCTTATGAATATCCTCAACAGAATACTAGCAAACTGAATCTATCAGCACATTAAAAGAATTATACACCATGATCAGGTAGAATTTATCCCAGTTATGCAAGGGTGGTGTATTCTCTTAATATATCACATTAACAGAAAGAAGGAAAAACAATACATGATCATTTCAATTGACAGAGAAAAGGCATTTGACCCTTGCTTGATAAAAACACTTAGAAAACTAAGAATAGAAGGAAACTTCCTCAACATGATAAAGGGTATCTAAGAAAAGCCCACAGCTAACATCCTACTTGATGGTGAAAGACCGAAAGCTTTTCTTCTAAGATCAGGAACAAGAGAAGGATGCCCACTGTCACCATTGTTATTCAACATTGTACTGGGAGTTCTTGCCAGAGCAATAAGGCAACAAAAAGTAAAAAAAGGTATACAAGTTGGAAAGGAAGAAGTAAAACTTTCCCTATTTGCTGATGATATGGTCCTATATCTAGAAAATCCAGAAAAATCCACAATAAAGCTCCTAGAACTACTAAATGAATTCAGTGAAGTGATGAGGAAAAAGATCAACACCCCAAATCAGCTGATTTCTATACATAGGCAATGGAAAATCAGAAAAAGAAATCAAGACAAATGTTCCATTTATAAGAGCAACTAAAAGAACAAGTATCTAGGAATAAATCTAAGAAAGGATGTAAAGGATTTATACATAGAAAAATCATGTTCTTAAAATTAATCCATTCCTGTGGGTGTGAACCCACTGTAAGTAGGACATTTTGAAGAGGTTATTCAGTTAAGGTGTGGCCCACCTCAATTAGGATGGGTCTTAATCCTGTCACAGAATCTTTTATTAGAGAATGAAATTCCAACAAATAAAGGGAAAGCTACAGGAGGCAAGAAGCTGAACATGGAAGAGATGGGAGAGACCAGGAGATGCCAACATGTGCCTTGCCATGTGACAAACTAAGGACCCAGCACCACCACAGGCAGCCAGCCCTGGAATGCAATACCACTCCAAGAAGAAAACATAGGAAAGCATCTTCAGGACATTGTGTTAGATAACAGTTTCTTAGACTTTATAGCCAAAGCAAAAGCAATAAAAAAAAAAAAAGATAAATGGGACCTCATCAAAATAAAAACCAGTTGCACATCAACAGATTTTATCATGAAAGTCAAATGACAACCTACACAATAGGAAATAATGTTTGGAAAACATATATCCAATAAGAGTTTAATATCCAGAATATATAAAGAAATCCTCCAATTCAGCAATGGAAAACAAAGAATCCATTTAAAAATGGACAAAAGACTTTCTCTAAAGAAGATATTCAAGTGGTGAAAAAGCACATGAAAAGATTCTCAACATCATTAACCATCAGGGAAATGCAAATCAAAACCATAATATGATATTATTTCAACCTCTAGAGTGGCTACTATTAAAAAGACCGAAAATTACAAGTGTTGGAGAGGATGCAGAGACATAGGAATACACATTCATTGTTGGTGGGAATGTAAAGTAGTATAGCCTCTGTGGAAGATAGTTTGGCAGTTCCTCAGAAAGTTAAGTATAGAATTACCATATGACCCAGCAATCGCACTTCTAGGAATATACCCCGAAGTACTGAAAACAGGGACTAGAATAATTATTTGCACACTGGTGTTTATAGTAGCATTTTTCACAATTGCCAAAAGATGGAAGCAACCCAAGTGCCCTTCAATTGATAAACAAAATGTGGTCTCAGGAGGATCTCTCTGACTGCCACAGTAAACAGTACTTCAAACCAGAGTGCTCCTGCAGGCTCAAGAGACATCTAGATGCTATAGGCAGGGCAGACAACTCCAAGAAATTGGTACTCCATTGGTGGGCCTTAACTTAGAGTATGTGATAACCCATCTCCCCCAGTGTATCAGAGTTAGACTCATTTATACTTTCTGACACATGGTTCTTCTCCATTTTTTTGAACCTATAATTAGCACTATACTTATTAATTATGTCCTAGGGACTTAAATCTTCCAACTGTTCATATTCCGGGTGAGCCCTAAATGTCAGCAGTTGCTACACCTACTCTCCAGTTCATAGGACTCACCTAGGACAACTAACAAAAGGACAATGATGGACAAACCATTCCCCCCCAAAAAGGTATCTACAGCTGCAAGCAAGACTTTTCCATCCTTCTGCCCCATGGGATTTAAGCCTCCTCTCTACTGGAAGCAGAGTAGGCAACACCATTTCCAAAGCCTCAAGAGACAAGAGTGAACAAACATAAGGGAGGAATGCAACTATGGACTAAAGTAGACTTATTTTTATTCTTGTAATGGAAGAACTTGTAACATTGATACAAAGAACAGTGGTCACCAGAGGTTCTGAGGGGAGGTAGAGGGAAGAATAGGTATAACATGGGACATTTGGGGACATTGGAATGGTTCTGCATGATATGGCAATGATGGCTACAAGCCATTATACATTTTGCCAAAGCCTATAAAATTGTGCTGTGCAAAGCATAAACCATAATGTAAACTATAGACCATGGTTAGTAGTAATGCCTCAGTATTTGTTCACCAATACTAACAAACGTACCACACTAATGAAAGATGGTGTTAATGGGGGAAAGTGTGGGAGGTGGAGGGGGTGGGGTATATGGAAATCCCCTATACTTTAATGTAACATTTATGTAATCTAAAGCTTCTTTAAAATAAAGAAAAAATGTTACTTGTACTAAAAAAAATGTGGCATATACAAACGATGGGATATTATTCAGCCATAAAAAGGAATGAAGTTCTGATACATGACAATATGGATGAACCTGGAAGACATCGTGTTGAGTGAAATAAGCCAGACACAAAAGGACAATTATTGTATAATATCACTGATATGAAATAATTAGAATAAGCAAACTCATAGAGTCAGAATCTAAGATACAGTTTATCTGGGAATGGGGTGGGAGTAGGGAGTAGGATGTTAATGCTTAAATTATTTAGAGTTTCTATTTGGGATGATAGAGAAATTTTGGTTTTGGATAGTAGTGATGCTAGCACAGTATTGTGAACATAATTAACAGCAGTGAATTATACATTTGAATATGGTTAAAAGAGGAAATTTTAGATTGTATATATACCACTAAAATAAAAATTTAAAATATCCACTGGATCATATAACACAGTGAAACCTTAGGTAGTCCACGGACTATAGTTGACAGTATAATTATAAAAATGCGCTTTCATCAATTGTAATAATGTACTAAACTAATGCAAGTTATTAATAATAGAGTGGCAGAGGGGAACCCTATATTTTATGTGTGCTTTTTCTGTAAATCCACAACTACAAAACAAAATAAATATAAAGCAAGGAAGCAGAAAATCTGAAAATCAAACTTGCTAGTTACAGCAATAAGTTCATTTTAATTCAATTTAAACAAAAAAGGTGTAAAATAACTGTCAGAAAGGCAAGGGAACATCCTTAGAAAAACAATTTTTGTAAGACTTTTAATGCATCACTATCAGACCATTTGATCAAATATATGAAATTCACTAATTGACTAAACTCAGACTAAATTGACTAAAGAATTGTCAATTTAATTCACATGTAATATATATGAATTTTGTACCCTAAAGGCAGACTGGGGGAAGCAGACTTGGCCCAGCGGTTAGGGTGTCCGTCTACCACATGGGAGGTCCGTGGTTCAAACCCTGGGCCTCCTTGACCCATGTGGAGCTGGCCCATGCACAGTGCTGATGCGCGCAAGGAGTGCCGTGCCACGCAGGGGTATTCCCCATGTAGGGGAGCCACACGCTCAAGGAGGGCACCCCGTAAGGAGAGCCACCCAGCAGGAAAGAAAGTACAGCTTGCCTAAGAATGGCACCACCCACACAGAGAGATGACATAACAAGATGACGCAGCAAAAAGAAACATAGATTCCCGTGCTGCTGACAACAACAGAAGCGGACAAAGAAGACGCAGCAAATGGGCACAGAGAACAGACAACCAGAGCGGGGGGCGGGGAGAAATAAATAAATAAATCTTAAAAAAAAAAAAAGGCAGACTGGCTTTTTAAATGTCTTTAAATTTTTTTCAATTATTATATAGTAGCTAAAACATCAATAAAATATAAATATAAAAATGTGAATATTTTTAAGACTGTATTATCTGATCTCAATGTGAATAAAATGTTTCATTACAAGGATTAAAAAAAGAAGCCATTTGTAGGTTAAGAAATACTTATCGAAATAATAATTGGAACTAAGAAATTACAAAAACAATACACTATAAATGATTAACAGGTTTAGGAAATAGCTATTCTAGTCAAATAAATTTGAAAAGCTCAGTGTTTTCTCAGGAAAACAAAAGGTAAATTATTTCAATCTTAAAAAGAACATCTATGATCCATGCATATAAACTGATCTAGGACATAACATGTTGGAAAGTTACTCAATAATTTTATTTTTTGCAAGCACACGAAGAGAAAATTCAGTTTTAGTTCTGGTAAAAATGTCCTAACTTTTTATTTTAAAAAAGGAAATTATTATTTATAAACCATATTATTGCTGACAGAGAAAAACTCAAGATTGTCAACCTAAAATGTAGTAGAATTCTGTAAAGTGATTGATGCCTAAGTATAATAAAAAGTAATAGCTTTATTGGTGCCAGAAATAACTCGTGAATAAATAAAATGGAAAATTACTCCATTGTTGACAAGGATTAATGAATTATTATGGAGGAAAGGTGATGCCTCTTTATAACTAAGAGATACAGTATCAAACCAAACTGGAATAAACTAAGAAATATAAGAATTATTATTTTTGTTCTTTGGGCTGAAAGCTGATGTCTGACTTTTTTATTTAAAAAATGAGTAAGTGGTCATAAATCATAAATGACCTGATAGTTCTATCCTTTTGATACCTGTTATTCAAATTAATTGTTTTAAGATCTTTAGGCAGTGCCAATAGGGGCTCGCCCCACCTATTCCCTCACCTAACACAATCGCCACCTGAGTCATCGAAATAATAAAAGTAGCAATATAAAAGAAATTGTTCCTTGCAGCAACATTATGTTGAACAAAAGAAGCCAGACACAAAACAAAATACACACTGCATGATTCCATGTGTAAGAAATTCAGGAACAGGCAAAACTAATTTATGGTCAGAGAAAACAGAACACCTGCTGCTTTGGGGGCTGGTTCGCAGTTGATTACGGATGAGCATGAGAGAGATTCATGGGTGGTGAAAATATACTATATCTTCCTTGGGGTAAAGGTTACATGGGTGTGGACCTTTGCCAAACTCTTTGAACTATATGCTTAAAAGGGGTACAGTTTATCCTGTCAACTACATGCCTCAGTAAAAGAACATACTTTTAAAATATGATCAAAATAATCCAAAAACAATTCTGAAGTTGCAAAAATTCTAATGAAATAAATAGGGAATGGGAAAATTAACAAGAAAAGTAACAGCATCGCTATGTTTTCTGAACATTCTAGCCAATTCATACTATAGTGTAATTATTGCTCCAGTCATGATAGCAATAACCATAAGACATACCTAGTAATAAGGCACATAAAAAATGAAACACTTACTTGAAGGAAATTGCCAAACTTTGCTGCCTGGCATCAAATAAGATCTGAATTAAGGGAAGGCTATACCTGCTCCTAAAGAGGAATACTCAATAAATATAGCATTTCTCCCTCACTTAATTCTATAACCTTAGTATCATTCTAAACAAATTCCACATGGAATTTGCATGTTGACTTTGAAAAAATCTTTCTAAATTTCATCTTAAAAATAATTGATTCATAAAGAGGCAATAATTTTTGAAAGAAGAAAAATCTGTAAAATTCATAATGCAAATTTTAAAATCAATTATAGACAATAATTAAATGGTATTAATGTAAGAGACAAACTATCAATGAAAGAGAATTTAAAGTACAGCAACATGAACCTAAGAAAATGTAAGTAAACATATCCTTCATCTGCACGATTAACCGTCTTGGTTTAGCACTGGAAGTCTCACATTCCAAGACACCTCTCAGTCCCATACAGTAATTGGGGATGTTGGTCAACCTACCCTCACTCCACAAATGTAAGAGGTTAAAAAATGTTTGCTAATAGATGAAATTTCCACCATTCCACTATAATGTTTATAACAACTTTGGTATTTCAATTAAAGGCAAAGAAAGCTCAATAATCAACCTGCTAATAATTATATATGTTCATCATTATACACGTAGTTAATGTACAGCACCATCATATGCATGAAATTCTATAATTGGAGTACATCATTGGCTTGTCTGAGTCTGTGCAATTTATGGAAAACTGAAAATATTAAATAAGGACAATTTTTAGATGACATTTTAGTTTGATACAAAAACAAAGCTAAGAGAATATAGTGAGTGGAGCAGAGTTCTCCATAAAATGAATGCTAAGCAGGAAAAGCATGATAGCAAAAGTTGGCCTCAGCAGACTGACTCAGCTCTTTGAGAATATTCTATATAGAATTTTTAAATAAAATATTGTATATAATCGGGTATATATAATTTTGTAAAGAGTACTTTTGTCATGACCAATGAGTTTGTGATATTGATTTTAAATCAATAGAGAATGGATGAAAATTTATTTTGCAGCAATGGGAAAACTGGTTATCTCTATAGAATAAATCCCAGCACATTAAAGAGTCATCTTCTTCCAAAACAAACCATAAATAAAACTTTATAGCCATACTAGGGCACATATTTCAAAACATAATGACTAAAGCAGAAACTAAAACCAAAGAGACTGGTTGATTTGACGACCAAAAAAAATGTGCTTCAAGAAACCTAAATAAAAGAGTTCTTCACCTTTTAGAGACACATACCAAAATGCTTATAGATGAAATAAAATGATATCTGTGTGTTGCTTCAAAATAAGTAATTTGTGGTTGGTGTGGGAGAGATGACATGAGATTGATCTTGAGTTGACATTAAAATCATTGAAGCTCAGTGATAGGTACATGGCAGTCCATTGTACCTTCTGCTCTATTTTTGTGTACATGTGAAAATTTCTACAAAAAATGAAAACAACCAAAGCAAAATCAAAGGTTCACTTTGTATTGGGAAAATAACGCATAAAACATAAGCAAATAGTGACCATAATCTTATAATTTTATTGGAGAAAGATGGTGAGCAACCCAGTAGAAAAATAAAGCTATAAACAGAAAATTTTTTTAAAAAATCCTAAAATTGCCAAGCACACTAAAGATTTTTGTTTCTTTGCTGTGATATTTTTGGGATATTCTGTGTTTCATACAGTGGACTTGTGTTGGTTTTGTAATCAGAAAACCACAATGACTCTCAACTTAAAAAAAAAAAAAGGAAAATACTTTTCTAACCTAATTACTCTTCTTCTTAAGCAAGTGTCCATAGTGTTGATCTGACTGAAGGAAATGGGGACTAGTTTACTGCCTGAGTCACTGTTTAAGAATGATGACTATTCCAGTGGTCACCACGGATGACGTTACTAATGCTAATGATGGGATTGACAGAATCTGTCTTCACGTTCATTTGCTAGTTACACCTTCTATTCCTTATACATGGGGTACTTTCTAGCTAGGAGATTATCATTGAGAAGTACCTTAAATAAACTCTTTGGGAGAATCCAAAAGAACCCATGAAACAGAAATCTAAGTTAAAGAAGTGGCAGCCATCACAGCAACCATTTCTTCAAATAACTGCAAGGACAGCTGAAACAGGGTCAGTGTTTTCAAACCTCTGGTTTTGACAAAGTTTTACTTCCTTTCACCTTTTCTCTCCACCATCTCCTTGGAAATAATGTCAACTTTTCTCTTTTCCCTTTAAAATCCCTGAATTTTGGAGTTCATGGTCAGAATTTTAGATGTCTTGTCTGATCACAATACAATTTACTAGAAGAAGAAGTTAAACTATTACTCTTACAGTACCCCCAAACCCTCAAATTCTGCAGTAAGTTGGGAAATAGAACCCCTCCTTTAATGATCTTTTAGAGGCCTTTTCCCCTAAATAGAAAGTGCCCTAAAATTCTTCCAATATTTAAAGAGTTCTTTAAATATTTTTAACTTTTCTATGTTGGTAGTTTTCATATGCTGTCTTCAAAAGAAAACGTACTAAGAACAACATTTATCCAGTTTCTTATACATGCCATGGGTGTGACATTCTTGAACACCTCAACTCTAGTTTGCAGATGAGGAAACTGAAGTGTAGCCAAGATCATACATCTAGTAAGCAGTAGAACCAGTATTTCAATTTTGTTCTATTTGACTCAAAAGCCAGATTAATTTTCATGTTTTCTAGTATAAGAAGTAAATAAAGGCAAAGATAGTTCTGTTTAATGCAGATTTCTTAATGTCAATTTTAAAGAGTATAGGGGTTTTAAAGAGATATCTATTCATTACCTTAAAAAAAAATGAAGCAAGAGTGCCAGTACTTATATAAGAATATTGGGTGGAATATATATACTTTAAAATAATATTCTGAAATGCTCATCATCATCTGATATTTATTGACAAGTAATGCTGAAAAGTTGAAATGTAGTCCTTATATTCTCTATCTTGGCTTACTAATGAGGTCCACATTAGTTTGGGATTTCTCTTTTTATTTGATAGAAATCAGGGATATTTATGAATATGAAAATGCGAACAATGATACAAGTAATAGAACATTGTACCTTTTATGCTATTTTCTGGAATTCCAGAGCCCTTGTACTGTAGGGCACCATCAGTGATTTACATGGTAGGAATTTGGTCCAATCATATTACCTCTTTTTTAGATGAAAGCCAGCCTTTGCCTTTACTATTGCCCATGACACCTTCCTCTTTTGAAAATATCCTGTTTGCAGACAAATTGGATTTTCTTTCCTTTTCTTCCTTTTTTTTTTTTTTTCAGGAGGTCCCAGGGATTGAACCTGGGGCCTCATACGTGGGAGGCAGATGCTCAACCACAGAACTATATCCACTCCCTTTTCTTCTTCTATTTACCTGCAAACGGGCCGGGGAGCTGGTACACCTCTAGGGTTGCACTCCTGGAAGATGTGGTTACACAGCAAAGCCTCTGCAGCTGGCCGGCAGAGTGGGCTCACTGCTTTCAGTTCATTCCAGGCGGTGTGGACCAGTAACTCTTGGACCTCCTCAGGGTCTGCGTAGGAGGTGTTGAAGAAAACAAGAGCATCTTTCGCCAGGACAGCATGACACACCTCTCCTCTGTACTGAGTGCAGTAGCCTTTGCTATCTTTCTGTGGTTTACTGAAAGAAGAAATGAACAGTGTTCTAATCACATTACTTCTTGGCATTCAGTCACTTTTTTTTTTTGTTTCCACGTCTGCCTCACAGAAATTGGAGAAAATTTTACTAGCAAATTGGTTGAAATGTTGCATCTGAATATTGTCATTTCCAGCTACAATTATATCATCTGTAGCTACTCCAGAGGGCTACTACAAGGGCCAACTAATGGATGTGGAATACTTTGGAAACTATCAAGAACTGAATAGATGTGGTTTGTTGTTGTTGTTTTAAACAATTTTTGAATGACTGGCTTTTTTAAATTAGAGAAGTTGTGGGTTTACAGAGATGTGGGTATTTTTATCATTTATACTATAAATAGAATTTGCTCTTAATTAAGTCATCTAATCACTTCTTCCAAATAAGCTGATATAAGTAAATAAATACACCTAAAACATATTCATCAGGATGATTAACAAATGATTGAACATGATAATAATTACTCTGATCCAAAAAGCCCGCAGCTTTATGGACATAGTTTCTTCGTGTGTTACAAGAGTTAAGGAGCTGAATTTTGTAGAACGCATACCGCATGGGGACACCTTCCGTACTCAATTTCATTCACTCACACCTCTTCCCAGCATTCCAGTAAAGAATAAAAAGAAAGCCACTAAGGGAGAAAACAGAGGCCATGGCTCTCAAAGATACTGAGAAGCATCTTCAACTTTGCTATTTTTTCATGTCATGCCCTTGGGGAGTCACCTGTCACTCAGAGTGCCAATGTTCTAATCTGTGATATGATGTAGATAATCTGAACTTGAAGTACTGTGTGTGAATGGTGTACTCTATGTGGAGAAAATTATAAACTTTATAGTGTTAGTGCAAAAATACGAATAAAAGCTTACCTGCTGTGACACCTTTGGATTTTGATGCTTCTCCTAAACAAAGCCCTAGAAACTTTCAGTGTGCTTAATAGTATTAAATCTTACCCTAGTTTTGGGTATTAGATAAATATAAAATAGTAATAATAAAAACCTGAAGGTTTTGTAGAATAGCTTTTGAGCAGAAATTAGAAGATCTGGGTTTTAATTTTATTTTTCTCTCTACTAGTCTTAGAACCACTAGCTGGTGAAAACCTATTGCATGCTTGGAAAATCCATACAAATAAAAAGTATATGTTTATTAATTTTCTAATTCTCTATGCTGTTCCTGAGAATATTAAGGATATGACTCTGGTAATAAATTTGTGCTTGGATTAGTTCCATAATGTAAGGGATATTCAAGATCAAGACCAAGAAAGAAAAGGTCGGGTGGGGGGATGAGGGGCTAAATCAGACTGCCAGATCAGTTTCAGCATTTAAACAAACTACTTTCTTTTTTCTTCTCTTTCTTGCAGACACTTGTAAATTTCAAATTTTATTTGTGACCAAATTTTAGAGGTGGGACATGGAAGTAGGTTGGGCCATTTTGTTTCTCTACCTCCTAAGTCTTTCACATAAAAAATAAAAATAGAAAAGGAGCTCACAGCAATAACTGGGGAATGGGATGAATGCAAAGAATTTCTACTGGTCTCTTGTGCTGTCTTTTGCAAGTGATGGGAACCCATCCAGTGTCCAGCTAAAGTTGTATTTCTCCTCCTGCGGTTCCTGGGCCCGCTGGTGTGGCACCCCAGCACAGCTGGCATGTTGGTCATTCCAGTTCTGGGGCAGAGGTCCCAGGGAGCCCTTCACCGCCTGCTCCTTATTTTGGAATCATCTGCTCTCCTGTCTCCTAAAAATGTGAGCTGATAATGCAGATGAGGCCAGTCCTTCCCTTGTCTCCTGACAACCTGAGCCTGGCTGACTGCCTTTTCTGTGAAGTTGATCTTTTTAGAGGTGACAGTGGATATCTGATCCCAGGTCCCTCTTTTAACTTCTTTTATAACAGACAACTTTCCTTGGTGAAATGGAATATTCCAAGAATTCACACTACATCTTTTACTCGTATTTCCTTCTATTTTAACTGGTGCAAATCTCATTCAGCAGAACATTTTTAAATGTCGTCTTCCAGTTTCTATGAGGGCGATGTCTACTCCCTTTGAACACATCTCAGAGGGCCAGCTGTGGCATGTTTGGGTTATGACAACCCCGCTACTCCAGAGGAAGTATTAGTGGAAACTTCTGGGTTTCTAGGTTCTTCGCATAAAGGAATTTAAAGGACATGCCATAGCGTAGGCAAGCAAATAGAGCTTATTAAGAAACAAGAAAAAGGAAAAGCACGCACCGAGTCATGGGTGCGGGCGTGCTGCAGGGTGAAACGGGCATTTAGGGCTCCGGGCAGGCCTGTTGAAGGCCTTTGCTCCTCCCCTGTCCCCACGTGAAGGCGGGATCTCGGCCCTTGGCTGTCCTGACTGGCTGCCTGTCTACCTTCCCCTGTCAGCTTTCAGGGACCCCCTGGGGAGACCTTTCTGTCTGGAGTTACTGGGGCTTCTTTTGAGCCCAGGAGTTTCAAATAGTTCCTTGTGACCAGGGAAGAATCTTTGGCAGGCTTTTGGGTTACAGCTTTGTTCTCAATCAGCTGCCTTCCCTCAGCGGGTTTCCCGCGGGGTCTTGTGGCCAGGTTCAGACCGGCAGCTTTCCCTGTTTCCTATATTAACTTGCCTCAGAAGTTCCCCAAGCTCCTGTCCCTCTCTGCCTACAGGAGACACACCTAAAAACTGTACCTTTCATGTAGTACAGACAAATCTTACTTTATAGCTACTGCCTTGTCGCCCCTTGAACTTTCCTGTCACCTGTAAGGACTGAGGTTATATGACACCTCCAGTCTCAAAGCCAAATGGAATTGTTCTTATCCTTTCATGCCTAGTGTCTTTATCTGCTACTCATTCTCCAAGGGGTCAGCAACTGAGACCCACAAATGCTGGCTTTTATGGGTCCAGCATTTGTGCTGCCTGCTTTTATGCCACCTGGGAGCTAAGAATGGTGTTTACATTTTTAAATGGTTGGACAAAACTCAAAAGAAGGCTATTTCATGACAAGTAGAAATTAGATGAAATTTGAATTTCCATGTCCATAGTGAAGTTGTATGGGAACAGAGCCAAGTCCATTCATTCCTGTATTGTCTGTGGCTGCTTTTGCGTGGGCAGTTCCAGCAGACTGGACAACAAAGCCGAATATATTTAATATCTGGCCTTTTACAGAAAAAGTTTGCTGACCTCTGCTCTAAGGCACAAATTAAATGTCATTCTTCAAAAATGCCAAGCACAATGTCCCTAAGGAGAAGGGCACATCCTCCTCTCAAAAACACCTTGTGTTTCTTCTGATTAAAATCAATACTGATACCTATTTATTGTGTAAAATAAGGAGTGGTATAAAGAAGATGATTTTAGAATATTTAAACATTTGATAATTAGTTGTACTAGCCATGGAGAAATTTTAAATTAGATATATTTTATGTTTGTATATATATATTTTTAATCAGTAGATATAAAATAGAATTATACCATAAATATATTTTTATACCCTGCATCTTTACTTAGCATGATATTATAAACATTTGCCATCAATTATTTTTCAAAACATGGTTTTTAATCACTTACCCCAACATTCTCTTATTGGTAGACCTTTACATTGCTCATAATTTTTTACTTATAAATTTAAGGCTATTTTGAACATTGTTGTAACTCTTATTATTTCCTTAGAATAGATTAATAAAAGTGGATTTAGTTATTTAATAGGTAAAACCATTCCAGATTCATAGTAAAAACTGCGAAGTTGCACTCTAGAAAGCTTGTAGCAGTTTTCTCTACACCAGCTGAGTTTAAGAGTGTTTGTGAAAGAAAATACGGACCTGTCAGGTACATTACAAGAGTGGATGTTAAGAGAATCACAGGAGTCATTAAGTGGTGTTACAAAAACAAGAGTCCAAGGAGAAAACGTGTGCATTTAAAAGACTTTTTTCACATTGTTCTAAAGTGTTCAGTGAGATAAACACTGAAGTAATTAGTTCTGTTTTTCCTCCATCTATGCCCTCTTACATCATAACTCTGTCCCATCTGAATTTCCAGCAAAGTACTAAGAATCACTACCTTGTCACCTAGTGAATAAAACTACTACTCAGGAAAGGTAAACACATACATTTTTAAATGCATATGCTCATTTAAAAAAAGAAAGAAAGAAAGCAACTCGATTGACCTGATCTGGCTACAAAATAATGTTGTAGTATTCTATAATTTCTCTGAAATTAAGAGAGCCCTTGGATCTAATGATCAGTATTACAGGTGATAATGTAACTGATCAATAACAGGTAGCAGTGACATCATTTCTGAAAACATTTAAGCAAGAAGAGCTTTATGGCTTCTATATATGATACGTTTTAATATTGTTAAGTTTTGCAATGAAGAAAGAAATATTTGTACAAATGAAAAGCAAGATTCTCTTTTGTTTGGTTTATATACTTTTTCTCAGAACACATTGATTGTATATTGAATGTTAAAAATTAGATGTATATTATTCATTTTTCTTTACTTGTAAGTACTTTATAATAATATTCTGTGGTTACCAAAAAAAGAGGGCTTGTCTTTTCACAAGTGAAAAATGGTGTGGAATTGCTCTTTAGTTAGCATTTACTTGACTACTAATGAGTTCACCATTCTTATTTGCATTTATTTGCATGTGAATGATCTATTTCTGTCCTTTGAGACCTTTGGAATTTGTACATGTTTCCATTATTATGTTTTCTTTTTTTTTTTTTTTTTAAAGATTTATTTATTTAATTTCCCCCCCTCCCCCGGTTGTCTGTTCTTGGTGTCTATTTGCTGCGTCTTGTTTCTTTGTCCGCTTCTGTTGTCGTCAGCGGCACGGGAAGTGTGGGCGGCGCCATTCCTGGGCAGGCTGCTCTTTCTTTTCACGCTGGGCGGCTTTCCTCACGGGCGCACTCCTTGCGCGTGGGGCTCCCCTGTGAGGGGGACACCCCTGCATGGCAGGGCACTCCTTGCGCACATCAGCGCTGCGCATGGCCACCTCCACACGGGTCAAGGAGGCCCGCGGTTTGAACTGCGGGCCTCCCATATGGTAGACGGACGCCCTAACCACTGGGCCAAAGTCCGTTTCCCTATTATGTTGTCTTGTAATTGTATGTGTGTGTATGTTTGTACACATGTGTGTGGCGCCTAGTAAAATGTAATTTCCTTGGGGGTAGGGAATATGTAAGATTTGTTTTATTTCTCTATATTCTAATATCATGCCAGGAATAGAGTAAGTGGTGTAAAAAATGCCAGGTATATAGGTAGGGCACATGTGCTAAATGGTGTGTGAATGAAAGAGGACATCTCTTCTGTGTGTGGGCTGTATTTTAATTTAGCTTTTACCTTTATGCCATGCCTCTCTTCAGTAGGTATTCAGCTTCCCTTTAGAGACCTCACAGGTAAGGAATCTGTTTCTGAGATATGTGATCTCCACATAAGTCTTAATAACTATTTATTGGAAATGACTGTATCAAAGCCATATGGATTGGGACAAGATTGAAAATAAACCACATTTTCTTGTGCAATGAATTATTTTGTCCCCTGTATCATACCATTCATTCCATGAAATTAGAATCAGTCACTGGGGTTCTAGATACTTTTTGGAATGAATGACTGGGTTCTAGATCCTTTTCGGTTACTGTACTATCTGGGGAAAGCAGTTTAGTTGTAGAAGTTACGAACCTTAGTTCTTGAGTCCATCTATCAGAGCTCAGGTTGAGGCTCAGTAGTTTGCTAGCCATGTGCCTGAGCATCGCTTAGTGCATTGGGCTCCTCATGTGCAAAATGAGGATAATAATAGAGTTGTTGGAAGGTTAAAATGAGAAAAGTGGTACTCATACATGTACCACAAAATTTGGTTGTTGATAGCATGAGTGTTATTGTTAATTAATCATTATTATTACTATCATTAATCATCCTGAATCTCAGTTTCCTCATTTATTAAATTAGATAAAAATAGGTGTCATTCTTTTTTCATGAAAGTCAGTGTGACTAAAGTACTGCAAGTAAAACACTGCAAGTTGCAAAATGTTGTATTACAGGGTGATGCCATCTTATCCCTAGGAGACAGCTCTGAAGGAGGGTTTGGGAGGCAGTTCTGGTTCTCCTTCCAACCCCATCATTTACTGGTTGTGTAAGTCACTTTTATCTCCAATTCAAAGAAAGCCTCTTAGTTTCTTTTCTGTAAAATGGGAATATTAGTACCTATTTCATCAGGTTTCTTTTAGGATAAATATAAATAATACATGTAAAACACTCAGCACAGCATCTGGCACATAGTTTTCAAATTTCCTATCTTAATCTTTATCATCATAATCATCATCATCTTTTAAGAGTATTAAAAAATATTAGAAATTAGGTTCTAAAATTATCACAGCACTTGACAAATAGTAGACACTCAATAAATGGCATGTCAAACAAAATACAAAACTAAAGGACGATACAATTGCAATATCTTACCTCCACTCTTTTAACAGGAAAGGATGTTCCCACAGGAAATTAATTAAAAGAGAAAAGAAAAAAGAATTAGTGCATTTCCATCTCATGGGTTGAAGAAAATAGCTTGGATGTTGTATCTCTAATCCTTAAGTTTCTGAAAGTTCCCTCTTTCTGCTAGGAGGCAAGATGCTGCACTAATGGGCAGATTTGGAGAAGGAGATTAAGAAATTGTTGGGTATCTCCAGGAACATAATCTTCTTTACAGGGATAGTCAAGTTGAGTCAACCATGGGCAGCCCCAGGGGATATCCTAGCACAGAATTTCACTAGGGAATTTGCACCATGAAAGTAAGATAAGGAACCTAAGGGGAAAGAGGCAGGAAGCGGAAAGAGGCTGAGGAGAGATTAGAAAATTTATTCCCATAGGCAGGGCTGGAGATAGTTTTTCAGTTTTAAAATTGGCTAACAAACTCTGCAAGTGTTCAAAACTAAGCACAATAGAAAAAGACACCCACAGTGATATATAATGATAGTCATAAAATGTGATAGAGTAATTATTGTCAATACAAATATAAATCAGAAATACTCAGCCATATAATTTGAAAAGCATTTCATTTTGAATCTAGAACTTTAGACATTGGGTGCGTTAATCAGGTAAAGTGGAGTTAGGTAAACTTAGTTTAGACCAACTGGTTTTAGGTGAACAGATTTTGGTCAATTAGACTGCTATAAACATACTGTATTCATCCCAGGGAAATTCTGGTCTTTTTATTTCCCTTGTGTTTATTTAATTTTTTTCACCAATAGTTGGCACACCCTTGATAATGAAAGTAAATAATTATAGGAAAAATGTAAACACACACACTGGTTCTCGGCCTTCAATTAAAGGTGGAGGGCATTTCAGTAAAAATAAGAGAAAAGGACTTGAATTATTTCCCTAGATTGCCTTGTCCTTGAGTGATATATGTGCATATGATTTCAAAATGTCTAATGGTACTTTTTTTCTTATTGCCTAAGAATTAGGGACTGGAACCCAAAGGCAAGGAAAAATTTTTTGGTTTTGTTTTTTACATAACATTACCTTCTAAAGATAATCACAAACTAGGGTCTGAGATGATTCAACAGTGCTGGCTGAACTGGCTCTGCCACACCCGGTCGTCACCCCAGCTGGGATGTGTGCCTCCCTTCCTCACCCTGTCCCAAACTGGCACCAATTTCTATAAGTGGAAGACTAGGGAGAGAAAATAGAAGACCTAAATCATTGGCTAGTGGGAGGAAGGGTGCTTTAGCTGTTTCCATGTCCATCTCAGCCAAAAGAGGGTGCTGGTGACAAGAGGAGAGACTGGCATTACAGGCATTTGGCCACCCAGTGAGATTAGGGCTTGTGCCAAGGATTTCATATTCTTCTCATTATGCCCATCTGAGTAGGGGGAAAGAGAACTGCAGAGAGGCAGCAGGGCAGAGGGAAAGGGTGAGTCTTGGAGCTCCCTGCCATTTAGAGCAATAGGGACAAATGTCTTTCCTTTGAGCTAAATGGACACTTAGCTAAGTTGTCAAGGACACTGTCACCAGGCAAGAGGACTCCAATTGTAAGAGACTAGGGGGGTAGCCCAATAGGGATGAGATCAAGGGCTAGGGTTAATGAGAGGTGAAACCAGAATAGGCTATTCCACATCAGGGAACTGCACACTGAGGAGCCTCTGAAGGACTCTCCGAGAGAACTCATACGTCCCAGGAGAGAACCAGGATTTAGATGCCTGCCACACAGTCCTTAATAGGCAGTCGGGTGTTCAAAGCCTAGACTCAGGCACCTGCTGGGTTTGAATAATAGCTCTGTGTGATAATGGGCACAATAAAAGTATATGCCTCATTGGGTTGTAGGGATTAAAGAAATGCATATATATTAAGCACTGACCTTGGGAATGTGCTTTGTAATTATTACTATTGAGTCAGAGAAGCAGTAACAATAAACACAGAAAGGAACAAAATGGCTCCTGTTGAAGCAAAGACATTTGTCCCCTTTCCTGTCGATTCTCCTCCCTTTCAACAAACTAGTGGAACTTGGAGAAGAGGAGGAAGGGGTGGGTATAAACACAACAGATCAAGATGCTTCCACTCTCAACTCCATGGAAGGAAAGACTGGCTGGCAGTGGGAAGTGAAGTAGATGAAATTTAAATTAGATGAAAGACTGAAAGTTTAAGCTAGGTCAGATTGTGGTTTTTAATCTCTAAACATTACATGGAAATGATGGAATCTGCTTAAGAATTCATAAAGGATTTGCTCCCAGAAAGAAAAAGACTTTCTACAAAACATAATTCCCCCAAATCCCCAATGTTTGGAGAACAGGTAATCTCATATCTTTGATACCTCTCTAGTTCCTATTTAATTTGTGAGTCATTCAAAGTTGTTCTGCAACCCGCAATGGACATTTCCACTTAAACTTCTGATAGAGATCAGGACTTCAGCCAATAATGAGCTCCAAAATTTTGTTCCTCCCCACATGGGTTGCTTTACTTAGACATAAAGGCCCACATCCTTCAGGCTGATTCCTTTGAGACACTTTCCTAATAATGTTCAGACATAGTGACAATGCAGGAAACATCAAGATGTGCTCAAGATTTGCAGGACATCAATTGTCAGAAAAGTTGCTCGGCAATAGGTAAATCAATATCATAGATTTTGCAGTTACTTCCATTTTGGAAAATACTATCTAGTAGATTCCCTCTCTTTTGTTCAGATAAGCAGTTTGGGCTGTAGGATTGTTACTTTGATCCTCTAAGGGATAATGCCAGTGCTGTCTACAAATTGTGAATTAGAGTTGGCACTTAAAATTTTCGAGGCTATAAATTGGAGGAGAGGCCTGCCGGGATCCCTTTGCCTCCTCAAAGATGCTGACCTGGGGTGCATGTTCATTTTAGATACCGATTAAAATGACCAAACTGATATGAAATAGGATGAACAAAACTCTAGGTCACTGCTGAACTCTGGGGAAAGGGGCACTACAGGCCTCACACTTCGTGGTAATTCTGCCACTGTACAGATAGAGAACAGATGGAAGGGAAACTTTAGGAGATTCTTTTTAAGATAATGCTGTATATTGGAGGGGAAAGGCAAATTCTAATCACAGTTGAGCAGGGGGAGACCTATTGAAGCTTAAAGGGGCGAAGGCTAAATATATGGAAGAGCCCCCAATTTAAGATGTAAGAGGAGGATTCCATAGTATGAAGATGAGCCTAAGCTAAAGAGAATCCACCCATAATATTTGGGAGGAGATGACAAGCTCAGATGGGCTTTTCATTCAAGGATGAGTAAGCAAGAAAAATGGAGTTAATTTAAGAGTGCTTGGTAGTCTCAAGGGTATTAAGAGAATCAGGACTTCCATTTGTTCCTTAGAGGAATTTCTCCAGTCACACTTTTGTTTTGAGGGTTGATGGTGGTGGAGGTTTCCAAGAACCTTGTGACTTAAATATTTTGTCTTAAAATTAGGTTTTAAAAAATTCTAAAAACTTTCAACAGTCAACAGTGTTTGAGGCATCCCAAAAATTATCTGGAAAAGTAAGTAAAGCTTTGGTTCCCTTCTGGAACATACAGTTACTCTAATATAAGAAAGCTGCATGATTATAAAAAAGAACATGTGTCTTTCATGCTTAACTGCAGAACAGCTGGAAGCAATTTAGTGTGGCTACTGGCTAGTGCTCATTTATTCTCTTTCCTTTTATTAAAAACAAAAATAAAAACAAAAACAAAAGATCTTTAATCAGTTTAAAACCTGATAAAGCCACCATGAAATGGCAGGTGAAGAGGTCTGTTTTGTTTATAAGCATCTTCGCTGCCTATCTGGCTTGAAGCTTTGTGTGGTAAAGGGGATGAGGCACTCCTGTGTCATCGCGGCCACGTGGTTCCTCGGTTCCTCATCTCCAACACAGGCAGGGAGAGGGAGTATAACTAGCAGATACCAGAGAGAGCATGAAACCTGGTAGCACATTCCACCAGCTAGATGGATTAGGGAACAATTTGAAGTTATATGTTATTTTCTGTAATAGTACAAAGCGTCGATTCCTTTGAAATGCAGAAAATAGAACTATGTGGTCCATCTGGGGGTGGGGACTCCTGATACTGCCACATCAGATTTCCCCACTTGCCTATTTTTGGGTATGCTACTTATATTCATTGAAGTTTTAAATTTAGTGATCAGGACTCTGAGGTCAGTCCAGAGAAGGAACATTGCAGAAGGCGGAGGGAGTAGTGTCAGGAGAATGGGGGGGGGGGCCTTCCATTGGAGGAGGGAGGTGACCCCAGAATTTTCCTGTACTCTGAGACTGGATAAGCACAGAACTTTGAACCTCGCTCTCTCATGAAAGACCATTGAGAATGGGAAATACAACCATGTATTTTCTTTTTTTTTTCTCCTTCTGAATCCCTGGGTCTATTTTGATGGCCTCTAGCTGTTCCAGGATTGTGCTTATTACAGAGATCATGGTCTGTCTTGCTACTCTGCCACAGGGCCAGGGTTCTGATGACAAAGAGAAGGCATCTTGCCAAATGCCGGGCATCCTGGTGAGTTTAAAATGCAATTTGAGCCTTTCAGGGTTGTGACTGTAGGGGAAATGCAACTTCCTGGTTCAAAGGGAGAGGTTCCAAAAGGTTTTCTGATTGCTTTTGATGACAAAGAGCAAATGTAAATGAGTCAGAAAGAAGTATATCACATTTCTCAAACAAGGCATACAGATTTGGGCATGCACATGGAAGAGTTTTAGGAAAAGGAAGGCTGGTCTTTATTTTTCATTAAAACATTAGAAATATCATTAGACATAATCCTAAGCACTAGTCCAGCTTTTTTCCCTTTCCAGTTTTCCTGCTGGGATGAGTAAATAAACAAATGGAGACAAAGGGGGCTGTTGACTACAGAACACTAGGGGAGACTGGAAGGGCTGAATGAGAGAAAGGCGAGTTTGGGGTAAGAAAGAATTGCCAGAAAGGCAAGGGGAGGCACCATGTCTGATTTCACCAGCCCCATGGCAGACAAAGAAGAGAGGGGCTGAAAGCAGAAATGGAGACCATACTTCTTTTAAATGATCCTGAGTTAGAGTAGCTTTATGGATCACTTTTTCACCAGAGTGGTCTCACTTCCCTGGAATATTGATCCAGAGAGTACCCAGGGGTGGTTGGTAGTTCCCTCAGTGATGGCAGAAGGAGCTTCATGAGGCATTTAGTAGGTTTATCCAAGAAGAACAGATCAAAGAGAGGAAGAAAAATGGCAGATGCCTCATGGAGATTGAGAGCTTTTACTCATCTGTGATCATGAGACATCCTCATTAGATAATCCTCCCTATTACGTTTATTTTTTTACTTTTTTTACTAACAGCTCTCATTTCTTTATTCCCAACATTGTGTAATCCTATAATTCTCTATATGGACAGATTTAAACATTGCTCAGGCTGCCCTAAAGAGAGCAAGGTCCCAGATCCAAGTTATATTTTAACCTCTCCCTTATGCTGCCTCTACACTAGTTCCTTAATGACTTCTTACAGGCTACTACAAATACCTGTCTGTCCTGAGTGGTTTCAAGCTTCACTTCCAAGAGCCCCCACTCACACCCATTCTAAAGGTGACCTGCCTACTAGGCCAGTTAACTAAAGTCACGTCACTCTGGTTCCAGTCTATATGACTATTACCCCCACTGAGATCACTGCTCCTCATCTGCATTCAACTCTGCTGCTGCAGCAGATTTCAAGCCTTCTCTGCTGCCCATACCAATTCATGCCTTAAGGCTCTTTCTGCCACCAGAAGCATTCTTTTAGTACCACAACATTTTCTGTTGGCATATTCAATTTATTAATGAGGTTGGATCAGGTTCTTACTAAGACTAGGAAAGGAATGAAGGTATGGCATTGCTGTGTGCAGTCTAATAGAAATCACCCTCAGAAATCTTTTCAGTGTCTTGGATGTCATGTCCATAGAATGGATCTGCCTTTGGTTGGGGTAGATAAACCCATTTTATTGGGATTCCATCCTTATTGGTCAAAATACTTCTCTAATAACCATCTTTCTACTTTTGATGAGTAGGCTCTGAAGGGTCACACTCCCATTTCTTCTAACTTGGTATTTTGTGGAAAGGAAGAAGGTAGGGGAATTAGGAATTCAGATTTGTTTTATACATTCCTTTCTCCGAACCCAAATCCCAGAATGTAGATGTGTTGATAGATTAAGGAAAAAGCCAAAAGCAAAAGGAGTTTTTTCTATTTCTTAATTGGGACTCTAGAAGCAGAGCCCCCTGGGGGGAAGGGTTCCCTCACTCTTATATAGGATTGCTACATCAGTGTACAAATGGTAGTATGACATGGTGGGGGAAACAGCAGGACTGAATGAGTAGGTCTGAATCACTCTTGGATTTTGTATGGCTTTTAAATTGCTTCAGGCCCCAGGAGGGAGAAGGAGAGAGCTGAGCTGGAATTCAGTAGGCCAACCATAGGGCCACAGAGGGAGAGACAAGGCTGAACTTCTGTAGAAGTTGCAGAGTAGATTCTAGAGAGGGGCTTGAAGAGGGATTTGGCTGCTTCACAAGGGACTGAGTTGGCCAAGGTGTCCTCTGGGTTCTAACCAAGCCAGTAAATGAAGTCAGAGGTTAACCAGCTGCAGACTACACAAGAGACCAGGGGGATCCAGAGGACACCACTACAAGAATCCAAGTTCGTTTCTCCCTTGCCCTCTAGGGGAGGAGGGATGAGGAGGAGGAGGAGGTAGAGCCATGGCAGGGGACTGATCTTTAAACAACTGAATAATTATCTGAAATGAGACTCTTGCAAGTCTGGTAACATTAGTTTTTCTCCTCTGCCCAAGGTTAAACTTGATTAGATCAATTTGTTTTCTTGGACATTTGAATATTTATATGTAAATGTTCTCTTTCTCTTTCTCCATATGTATATATGTATATATAGGTAGACATACACATACATGCATACATCTATAATATATAGAGAGAATATGTAAATTTCATTTAACATTGGGTCTTGATCCAATGTCAAGTAAAAAATGTAAGACATTGAGAGTAGAATAATTCCAAGTAATTCAAATTCCTAAAACATTTGAACACTATCATCTCTCAGACCTTCTAATTCCATATTTTGTTTTTATCTATTTTGCTTGTCCTAGACACCTTAATATCTCTAACACATTTTAATTCATTCTCCTACTACTGCCACATTCAAGTACTTGCAAATCTTGCAGTTTCTATCCTAATAGATCTGTGCATCTCTCCTCTTCTTTCTGTATCAATTGCTGCAGTTCCAGACCTTCATTATTTTTCTGGAATTTGGAAGAGTCTCCTAACTGATTACCATGGCTTGAAGACTTTTGACAACTCACTATCTGTTAATTTGCTAAGAAATATATCTGAGTATATCACTTGTCTTCTCTAAAATAATTAAATGACTTCCCATTTGATGGAAGATGTTTTAGTTTGCTAAAAGCTGCTGGGAGCAATATACCAGAAATGGATTGGCTTTTATAATAGGAATTTATTAGGTTATAGTTCTGAGGCCATGGAAGTGTCTAAAGGCATCATCAAGAGGTGCTTTTTCACCAAGTTCTGGTTGTGGGTGATCAGGCACATGGCAGGGTATAATGGTGGCTCTGCCTTCTCATCCAGGCTTACTTTTTCCCCAAGCTCAGTTGTGGCCTATCAGGCATATGACTCCTCTCAACCCTCTCTTCCAGGCCTTGTCCCTTTCACCCTTTCAGGGCCTCTTTCCACACCTCTGAGCTCTGCTGATTCCAGCCTCTCACCTGCAGGAAATTTCTCCCTCAGTCTCTGGGGGTTTCTCTGTCTCTGTACCTTTCTTCTGTGTCTGAGGCTTTTATTTCTCCATTTATAAAGGTCTCTGATAAAAGGATAAAGACCTATTCTGGGCTATGCCCTACTGGAGCAAATTAATCAAATAGCCCTTAACTTTAATTGGGTTAATTAGATCTAATCTAATCAAGGGTTGACAATAGTTTCAATTTAAGAACATAATTTTCTGGGATCCACACACAAAACTCAAACCAACACAGAAGATGTATTCAAACTCTCAGGGTCTTCAAAACCTGGCTCGAGTCCACATTTCTTTCTTTCCACTCCTAACCTCACGCCCAGTCTCCATTGTGCTCCAGCCTTACCACTGACTTGCAATTTTCTAAACATGCATTGACCTTTTCATCTTATACTCATGCTCAAATGGCACCTCTTTCCCAAGGATTCCCTCAAACTCCCCATCTCTTATTCTGCAGTTGCACTTTGCCTATGCTTCTGCAATGGCACATAGCGCCATCAGATACAGAACTGACTGATTTCCCCTGGAGAATGAGTCCCTGAAGAGCAGGGCCTCTTTGTTATTCAAGTTGGCATCCCTTACTCTACCTAACACAATGTAAAAGTGCTTGATAAACAGCTAAGTGCTAGGTAATTAGTAATTATTTTTTATTATTTATTGAATTTGTTTTTAGGAGTTTTTCTGTTTTCTGGGATAAATAGTTTCCCACTAGTGGAAAATCTAGTAAACTGATATGACATCTCAAGGGACTTTTTTTTTTTTAAGGAGGTATAGAGATCAAATCCAGGACCTCATACATGGGAAGCAGGTGCTCAACCACCTGAGCTACATCTGCTTTCCTAAAGAGACTTTAGGTAGTTGTATACCTGGGGGAGAAGGCATAAGTAAACCTAAGAGGGCCAGCTTTGTCCAATGTCCCCTGTATGTTTCTCTGTGGGCTCTCTACTCCTCATCTCAAAAATACAGGCAAACTGGAAGGTTCCCCATCAGCCAATATCAAAGAAGTGGCACTCTAATAAAGAAATAGCTGGTTCTGAGGAGCTGGCCCTGGACCCAGGTTCTACCAGTGCTTGCCTTACATCTCAGGCCAAGTACCTCTCTGATGACCCCTGGGCAGTAGGCATGCTACAAATATAACCTGCCTGGCATTTCCTGAATCAGAAATTATTTCCATCTCTAGGAATTCTATAAATGTTCTCAGAAGTCTTCAGGACATTTTAAATTTAAAAATAAACCTTTATAACTCAACACAAATATCCTAGAAATCTGTGTGTCAGCCCTTTTTCTTGAAAACACCTGGAAGTCCTATCACTTGCATGAAACAGGAAAGGGAAAGACCACAAAGACTGATTACGTGCTCATAAGAAAACTGTCCTTAGGAAAAAACCATGCAGAAATTGGCACAACCCTGTTAAATACCTGCCAATTTACTTTTTGAGAGCTTGGAAAATTTGTTTAACCCAGAGAAAGGAGGAAAGAAAGTAAACAAGGGAGCAAGAGGATAAGAGGAGGAGGAGGAGAAGGGAGGCAAACCATGATGTTTCCCACTGCTTGGAAAGATATTTAAAGATTTCTTTTTCAAGGCAAAAAAATCAATTATTATCTAGGTCAACCCCTGGAGTGTCCCCATGAAGGAGAAAATAGTCCAAAGGGGGCTGGAGTGAGATATAGAAGAAAAAGGAGAATTCCCTAATGCAAGATATCATGGAATAGTATCAACAGCCTCCCTCCCTCAGGGCAATGCAAAGGTGAAGGGTCATCCTGCCTGCTATACTGATGGTAGCTGCAGCCTTTGCAGTGCTGAATTTCTCTCCATGCTTATTGGTAGCTATGCATGTGTAGAGTCCAGGCTTGGTGATAAACAGCTGTAGTTTTGAGTCAATCACTCTGTCTTTTACACTTTCTTGAATGGATCCTGAAGAAACCTGGTGGAGTAGGGGAAAACAGAAAATAAGAAAATAGATTTAAGTTGAGGATTTCCTGATATACCGCATCACTAGCCTTGAAGGGAAAAGGATTAGGATTATGATCAAAAGGCATATGGTATATTGCAAAAAATAGCCACAGGTTTTTTACTCCCTGTATCCATGTCCATGCCCTTGCAATGTAACCCTGTAACTCCTCCTTTAAGAGATAGCATCTACCTCCACTCCTTGAATCTGGATTGGCCTGGTGACATATTTTGGAATGATGCAGGCAGAGACTAGAAAAGTCCTTGAATACTGGGGCTGTTTTCTTGCTCCTTTTTGAAACTATGCAAAGGTGAGTGTAAGATTGCTGGAGAATAAGAGAACACATGGCCTACTTATCTCCCTTGCCACAGCTGAGAGCCAGAAATAATTATCAAACAAATGAGTGAAGCCAACTGTGGTGGTTTGGAGCTGTATGTACCCCAGAAAAACATGTTCTTAAACTTAATCCATTAGGTGTGAACCCGTTGTAAATAGGAGACTTTGATGAGGTTACTTAAGTTAAGATGCGGCCCACCTCATTCAGAATGGGTCTTAATCCTAATTCTGGAGTCCTTTATAAGCAGAAATGAAATTCAGGCACACACAGAGAGAAAGTAAGAAGCTGAACTTCAGTGGAACTCAGAAGAGAACCTAGAGCCCACCTTGGTGTTGCTATGTGACAGAGGAACCAAGATCTAAGGACCACCACCAACAAGCCCCAGAATGCCAGTCTTTGGAAAGAAAGCATCACCTTGATGACTCCGATTTGGACTTTCTTCTAACCTCAAAACCATGAGCTAATAAATTCCCATTGTTTAAGCCAACCCATTGCATGGCATTTGCTTGAGCAGTCCAGAAAACTAAAATCTATCTTAGACCAATCTGCATCCAGTCCACCTGCCAATCATAGGAGACACACCAGCTAAGATCAGGCAAGCCTGGTTCAGATCAGCAAGACCATGCAGCTGACCCATAGGCTTTGAGCATGAATAAATAGTTGTTGTTTTAAGGCACCAAGGTTTGGTTTGGTTTGTGATACAGCAATAAATAACTAATGAAAGGCATGAAATATACTTTGTGGATATTTCAGGATGTGTCTTCTAAGTTGAAGATAGGGACATTTGAGTATGAGAGGTTGCAGATTTCTGGACCTGTTTTTATCATGTCTGTTCAGTTGCCCACAAATACACATCACATAGATGAATGGTTGCCAAGAAAAATAGTTGTGAAAACAATTGTATTTCTGAGGCATGACACAGATGTCTACTTCAACCAGAAAATGAAATGCCGTTGGGGAGCAAGAATATCTGCTCAATATTAGCACATAATTGACATATTAATTTACATACATGCTGATTTATTAGTCATCACTTTGGCACTGTGGTAAGACAACTCTCCAGTATATTCTATACAGTTAGAGTTAGAATTTTAACCCTGGGTGTCTGACACAAATGCCTGTGGTTTTAGTCATTATGATATCCGGCCGTCCCTAGTCCCAGCAGAGAGAACAAATGGAAAGTGCTTAGAAAACAAGAACAGGAAACGGACTTTGGCCCAGTGGTTAGGGCGTCCATCTACCACATGGGAGGTCTGCGGGTCAAGCCCCGGGCCTCCTTGACCCGTGTGGAGCTGGCCCATGCGCAGTGCTGATGCGTGCAAGGAGTGCCCTGCCACGCAGGGGTGTCCCCTGCGTAGGGGAGCCCCACGCGCAAGGAGTGCGCCCATAAGGAGAGCCGCCCAGCGCGAAGGAGGGAGCAGCCTGCCGAGGAATGGCGCCGCCCACACTTCCTGTGCCGCTGACGAAAACAGAAGCGGACAAAGAAACAAGACGCAGCAAAAAGACACAGAAAACAGACAACTGGGGGAGGGGAGGGGAATTAAATAAATAAAAATAAATCTTTAAAAAAAAAAAAAAGAAAACAAGAACAGTAACAACCATAAATTCAATAGATCAACCAACTATAAACAAAATAAATGTCTGCTTAAATGTCATCATTAAGGTGGTGGACGTTGTTTAATGATTCTTTCTTCGTTTTTCTTGATCACTATACCATCTTTCCAACAATCTTTATCACTGCAGTTATGAGGGGGAAATGATGCCAGCGTGAGGGAAATTTGAGTGAAGCGAAAATCCAGGACTCGGCCTCCTATGCCTTGGCCTTCTCTTGGAGGAGTGGAGGTCGGTACCACCTGCTTTGGGTTGCCTTGTAAGATATTCCTCTGTCCAATAGTATGGAATGAGGCTGGAAATGAGAAATTTGGAGCCAGTTATCTTACTCTTTTGCCTGAGGGAGGATTCGCAAGATGGAGAGGACCCAGTGCTTTCTTCCCAGTGCTGCCGGGTAAGCTGCCTGTTCCAGGGACCAAGCACTCTTTGTAGTAGTCGGGCAGTGAAGTCCATTCAAGTCACTTCTTTGCCTTTTTAATCTCTATCTTCATCACTAGTCTCAATCTCTGTGTAAGAACTGGTTTAGGTAAGCATCAATTTATCTTAACTGGGGAAACTTTCTAGGTCAGATCCATGTATTATAATATTTTCCCCAGAAAGCAGCCTGAGAAACTGAAAAGGCAGAGAGAAAAACATCTTTAAGGAACACACTCAGTTGGGGATTCACACTGAATTCCTGATTATCATATTTATCTGAGGTGCCACTTAATACGGATATGTGTTCAAGGTAGATCAAAAGGACTAAACAGTTCAAAATACAGGTTTGCAGTCCCTAAATTTCAATACAAAACAACAATGAGGAAAAAGCCAAAGACTACAAACCTCTACACTCAATGAACATGCTTTATGGTAGGAATATACATTGTTTATATATACAATCCCTTTCCAACTTATAGAAGCGAAATCTGTAGAAAAGTTCTTTCCCTCATTGTAGAAAAGCTTCCCTCCTTCAAGGAGGTTTGTACTGTGCCTTGAAGACAATTTAGAAGGAAGTAATCCTCAGAGACTGCCTAAATTCCCACTATTTTCATGTTCACACCTAAGAAAGTCACTCCTAAACACCTCGCCAAGGTCACTGAAAACATCCTTGGTAGGAAAGGGAAGCTCTTTTTAAGCTGCCTGACCGCGCTTCTCCTGGACGTCATCCAGGTGCTGGAATACTTCAGTGGATTGCTATACTCATTGGCTGATTATGATGTGACTCCCAAATGCTTTTCCTCCTGTTTCCAGAGGCTGATGCTTGATTCAGTTTGTGACTCATGCACAGCAGGCCTTGTTAGTCATAGTTTGAATTTGTTTTCCTTTCTTCATGGATCATCCTGACCAACAGTTTAGTATTTTTGATGACCTAAAAATAAAAACAACTCTGTGCCCTCCATTTTGATACCTGCCCCCCACCAGGTTTGAAACATCAAAGGAATAAATTTAGATGATCACAGTGAGCTTTATCCCAGGTGTCCCTGGGCAAAATAGAGTACTTAATTGAGGCGACTACTGCTTCTATTTACATAAATACACTATTTTCACAAGTCACCAGGCAGACTGACCTGAAGGAGCTGGATAAGCAGCTCTGCTTCGTGTGTGGTGTTCGGTCTTTCTGAATGAATGATCTCAAAAAGAGGCAGCAGAATAGGAAGCCATAGCAATCAGGCATCGTAATTCTCACCTGAGTTCATGTGTGTCCCCACTCTCTGATGTTGGCAAAGCAGTGTAGATCTGGGCCATATTTTTATATATCATTAATACCTTAATAAATGCTGTCAAGAGAACCTATCCCCAGTTATAGATAAACTGGTAACTTCATAGTGAGTTGATCTAAGCAGAGGAAGGAATTCTGATCTCAACTGCCCTTTCCTGTGGAATTCCTGGTGGAACTGCTGGGGTGTGGCCTAGTAGGGTCCACACTCAGGAAGTTGTAATAGCCTGGTTCTGTATATCGTCGGAAAATGGATAATAGACTGAGAGAAATTTACATGTTGTTTCTGATGAACACAGTCATATATATTGGCCTTTTCCAATCTGGCTACTGAAATATTCCACACAAAACTTGATCTATGTAATTATTTCGGCCAACCATATTTTAAAATAAAAATCTCACATTATTTTCTATTTGCTTTTTGTTGTTATTACTAAATTCTAGAAAATAAAGTAGAAAATAGAAAAAAATAAAAATAAAAGGAAATAGAAAAGGAAAACTCCCCCTAAAGCAAACTTATTTTTAAAGCTGAGATCCTCTTTGTGGCTAAGCTATGAATTACCTGTTCTTCCAAAATGTCCTAAAAGGCCAGCAAGGAGCAATTTTGACAAATGCCTTCCTGAGTTCAAAAAGTAACTGTTAAGAGGTTTGCAATAATTAATAAGCTGTAGCTCAGTTACCCCTGATATGCATTGGGAAAAGACAAGCCCCCTCCCCCATAAGCCTACATGTTTGAGGGCACGGCTCTTCCCCAAAGGCTGGACAATGAAACCATGTAGAAATGGGAGTAAAGGGAGATGGAGACCTTCACTACCTGCATATCAAAGGCAGATAAAAAACCTTTTATTCCCTACAGGTCAAAGAAACACCTGCTCCTCCAGCATTCCAAGAAAACCTAACGCCCTAACCCACTACCCTCTAGCCATACAAGGGAAATTTTTCACCTCTAGTGCTTCCTCTTGGCCCCTGCATCTCACTCGGACCCTCGACCCCCTCCCACCAACTATCATTTCCCTGCCTGGAAAGGTTCTGTGTAAATTCAAATCCCCTCCAAAAGGGGGCTGAAGTCTCTCTTCAGACCTCCACCATGCTGGTCTGTGGGCTGAAGCCTGTTCTTAGACCCCCTCTGTTGGGAGAGCTTCCCAATAAATTTTCTGCCTGTGGTCACATCAGTCTTCATGTCACAGTAAGCACTGTTTTTCTCCAACACTAACACCCAAATCTAGATAGGAAAACTGGGTCTTGGTAGCAGATCAGTTTAAGAAGATTTGGCCTAATAATGCTTGGGGAAGCTCAATAAAAATTGATATCATGATAATGCTATTAAAAATGTAGAAGGCTTTTGGTTTCTTAATATATATGTGATCAAGAAAGATGATAATCTCAAATTAGTCTGTGCTGTTTAGATTATACCTGGAGGGTTGGGTTCAGGTTTGGGCAATACATTCAGGAAGTACAAAAGCAATGTCCTCTGAGTTGAAAGGACAGTGGTCCTGTTTTGAGGCCTTAAAGTCTAGTTGAATGAATGAGGAATAACTGAAGGCACTAGCGGCATTTAATTGAAGGGAAGAGACAGGTGGGCGCTTGGGGGTTTGTCTTCAAATATTTGAAGGGCTTTATGTTGAAAAAGGCTTAGACTTATCCTGAGTGAGTCTCAGAAAGAATATCTAGGATCAACGAGTATCAGCAACAGTACGGCAAATTTTTGCCTTAGTATAACAAAGTAATTTGCAATAGCCAAAGCTTTCCTAAAGCTAAGGGAGTAGGAAACTAGTATGTGTTTTGTGCTGATTCTATTTCAGGTACTGTGTCAGACACTGGGAGGTTTTAGGAATAGTGGTTTTCCTAACACTGGAGGAGTTTAAACAAAATTTTAGCTTTGGTTTTTCAGGTGTTCCTTTCCTTCCCTCTGAAGATATAAGCCCTCATGTCGAGGGTCCCACGGTTTTGGGGAAAACATTATCTTTACAGTGGTAAGATGGCTACTTTGTGACGTTCACCCCAGTGTTCTACTGCTTTTTCGGCTTCTCTGCAACATTTGCTTTTAATGTAGTATATATATGGAAATATAGGACAAGAAACAAACTGAAGAACTGTTTTCAAAACACTTCCAGGATAATACGAGGATCATGGATGGAAAGATTGGATGACTATGCCTATAGCATAGGCTATACAAATCATCATACAGGTCATCATCTTTCTCAGAGCTTTGACTGGTAGGAAAACAAAAACAACTTGGAGGGTATCACTTCAGTCTTCATTTCAGGAGACAGGAGTCTCCAAATCTATTTCTAATATGCTGCAAAGCCCTTGACAAATCATTGACCTGACCTCTCTGACTAAATTCAAAATAACAAGTAATTAAAAAACAAGCAAACACCAAATCACTCTTTTTGAGCTAAGCATAGCTAGGCACTTTCCCCTTAAAAATAGGTAGTTTTAACAGAGGCACAACAGCTATGGGCAACATTGATTCAGAACTTACAATGTATAGGATTAAGTGCTTTATGCAAATTGTCTAATTAAACCCTTCCCCAAACACTTTATATCTTCCATTCTACTGATGAGGAAACTAAAACAATGAGTACTTAAGAAACTTGCCTACATATACAAAGTAAGATAAGATGATTCCAAAGCTCATGTACTTTTGGAACACTGCTTTAAATATATATGTAAAATATAGGTGGGCTTCCTCTTTAGAAAAATCAAAAACACAATCTTCAGCATAGATAATTTGGCTGTTTATTTTACAAAATTCTTCTAATAAATTAAAATTATTAATTTTTTAAAATGTTGCAAAAACTATTGGATAAAACAAATGATACATGCAACGTTTCTATATTTGAATGTCAGAATAATAGAGATATTGGTGCAACTTCGAAGAAATCTGTTTAAAAATACAAGGATATTTTCTTTTAAAAAAGTAAGCACTATTCTATTTTCACCAAACTTTTATTTATAATATTGGAAAACAAAAAGAATATTACTCCTCACTCAAGAAGTCCATCCAGGAGCACAAGTTTACAGGAAAATTAATGATGCTTCCACAGAAAGCAAGCAAAAATATTTCTTAATTCCTTTGGGGCATGCCCCTTGGCTTTCTTTCTCCTACTCCTGGACTCTAACTATTCATTGTTTTTAGCTTACTTGTCTCTTCACAGAGGTGAGGAAAGGACATTCACATCTTTTAAAATACCTGTACCATTGTTGTTAGTGAAGCACCATTATTAAACACTTTAATTTTGCGCCACTTATCTCCCAGCTCTGCATTCTTCTTTATTCAATCCAGGAAAAATTATAACAGCGCTGCGGATGCTGTCATGTTCTTGGACTCGGTGGACTTTCTGGTTTGCTGTTTTTACATTAAATGCCTGAAATTGCTCCCGTTTCCTGTGATTTGTGTCAGTGTGGCCAAAGCCATCTCAATTTCATTTTGGACTTGCGTAGTAGTATCAAGAACGCAGCTTGGCTGTCAGAGCAACACACTCTCTCTGGTCATAAGAACTGCGGATGTACTTTTGCTTTCTTCCTGAAGGAAAGTTACTATTAGTTTGTTCTATTCCTGTTTTAGAATCTGAGGTGATGGATCTTTTTTGAGGCATGACATGAATGATTAAGTTGGAAGCCGACTCAATAAGAACAAAACTAACGCAAACCATTCGCTTTCTTTTTACTCCCGAGCACCAAGAGGGAATAATCATGTATCTTTCTGTTCTGAACTCAGATGGAGATACTAAATTTTTTTAAAGCCTATGACTTTCCCTTTTCTTTATTACAGCTTTCACAGAGTAAGACTAATTACTAAAATTATAAATAAAATGATGAATTCTCTAATTTTCTTAGGGTACGTCATCATACTGCCCTGAAGAGGCTTAAACAAGCATGACCACTTCCATAGTGGAGCCAGAAAGCATATTGCTGGATAGGATTCAAATTGTAAATGACACTTGAAGTTTTATTAGATAGCTGAAGGAAAACAGGGACTATATTACTTATCAGTCTAATGTAACTTAACAAATTAGAGAATGTTAGCCCTGATGTCATGTTAGAGATCATCTTTTCCAGGCACCACAGCATCTCTGTCATTATAAACATGAGGAAACCAATGTCTGAGAGGTAAATTGACTCCACGAAATCACATTAGCTGAAGAGCTGCATTCATGACCTATGTCTCCTGATTCCTAGGCCACCACCCCTGAAGTTATATGCTTATAAAGTGGCATTTTAGTTGCTGCTGTTTAGTTTAGATGAGGAAAACTCTTAAGAGTTTAAAATAGAGTTAAAAGCCATTTAGGACTAAGAAATATGTTATGAGAAAAAAATAAACCATTATGGGAATCTTTGTGTTTCTCCTAGAAAAGAGAAGGTTGTTTGGCTAGCAATAGTTCAAGTCCACAAAAGGAATGAGCCTCAGACTGTGTAGACATCATGCTTAATACGACTTGAATTGTACCGCAAGGTGTTGCCTACCTAAAAAAAAATCTTCTGTTTTTCTCCTGTGCTGCTTGCATTCCATTTGGAACATTCCTTTGAACATAAAATTCTAATGTTAACATGTTATAATATGGTGATATATATACACTGCAGCCAAGATACCAGATATTTGGAGAGAAATGCTCCTTGGGGTCCTGAGAAATGAAAATAGCTGAGAACGAATTAGGTGACTAATTAAAGTTTGGTTTGTTTAGCTGTATTGAGAGACATTCCCAACCTACCCAAAGGACAGTGTTGAACATGTACCCAGTCTCCTTAAGGCATGAAAGAGGAGCCTCAATTGGACCATCTGGACAGTTGATATATGTCCCCTGCATTTAGGGGGCACAGTGGACTTGAATCTGATTCTCACCTGCAAAATCTAAAGGACAAAGTCAGGCTGCCTAGCAGCTCCAAAGGGATGAGCAAGGTAGAGGTGGCTTTGTTGGATGGTCACGGCTTTTAGAGTCTGTGCTTGCAAAGGTTTTATGAAAGATCTCATTTGGAGTTATTTTAAACCCACCCAAGAGAAGCATTTGGTGGAATCATGGGACCCTCAACAGAAAGACCTTACATAGACTGACAAATTAGGGCTAGGAGGGTATTACTAACCTAAGGAAAATATATCACTGGTATCATCCTGAATATTCCCAGTGGCGGTCTCTAAAGAATCATGAATGTGTCTGTGAGGGAAAAGGTCAATTTTAAATACCTGTCAGGCACAGAAGATATAAAGCCAGCTTAAAAGAATGTCAGTTAAATTAGGACTTCCCTGTTCCAGTTATTGCCCTCCTTTCCTCCTACCCCAACCCTTTAGGAGTCATAAATAGCAGTTAGCAAGTGGAGGAAAGAATGAGTAACTATGAGCTAAGGAGCCAACCAAAACCCTTTTTTAGCAGACAGGCAGGATGCCTGCAATAGTACTTAGAAAGGGATAAAGGGAAATGTCTCACCTATGAATGAAGTTGGAGTTTCGCTTATTATTTAGGATGAGACATTTAAAATGACTAAAATGAGATGGTATTAGTGATTTAAAATCACCTAAGAGTGACAAGAAAAATTCACAGAGACAGTGGTGGGGAAAGAAGTAGCTGTGTTGAATAAATTTAAAAGGTTAGAGTAAATAAAAACCAAGGTTGTATTACATTCAAGTTATGCTTATTCAACACTTGAGTTTCAATGATAAAATCGTAGCCCACATGTTTAACTCTTATTTTTCTACCTGAAATTCTAAAAGATAAATCTAAGATTAGAAAAAATAAATCAATAGAAAACTTGAAGTGTGTCATAATCAAAGGACCAGAAATTTTGAGCAATTTCTAGAAAATATAAAAAGATGGCATTGGAATGATAAAAAAAAGTTATATCAACCAAGTAGCTGAAACCTAACACAAAAGAAGAGGTTTCCTAAGAAGAGGTTGGATACATTTTCCCTACCCAGTCATGGAAAATTCCACAGCTCAGGCAGCACGACCTTGAGTAGGAGCAGACTTTGAGACAGTCAGTAGGATAATTAAAGGACTTTGGGAACTATTATGAATGTATAGATTTCCAGGTTGAGGCATTTGCCTCTGGGCTAGAACTTGTAAATGACATTTTCTAAAGTGGGTTCTTATGGTAAACAATTATGTTGGCCATTAGAGCTTGAGAAAAAAATGACTAAGTAGGGCTCCTTCTGCTCTCCACTACCACCTATGAAAATACAAAGAGCAAAAAGAAGAGGAAGATTGAAATATTGAGGGAAATCCATTTAATAGGAGTCTAAATAGAGCAAAATATAGAGAAGAGAGAAACAATAATGAAAGGTATTGTGGAGGAAAATGTCCCTGAGCTTAAGAGATTTGCATTTCAAGCTCCTTACCCGTTATTTAAAGCAGACACAAATCAAGATACATTCTAGGAAGAAGACTTGGCCCAGTGATTAGGGCGTCTGTCTACCACATGGGAGGTCCGCTGTCCAAACCCCTGGCCTCCTTGACCCATGTGAAGCTGGCCTGCGCACAAGGAGTGCCGTGCCACGCAGGGGTGTCCCCCGCGTAGGGGAGCCCCACATGCAAGGAGTGTGCCCTGTAAGGAGAGCTGCCCAGCGCGAAAGAAAGTGCAGCCTGCCCAGGAATGGCGCCACACACACGGAGAGCTGACAAAACAAGATGACTCAACAAAGAGACACAGATTCCTGGTGCCGCTGACAACAACAGAAGCGGACAAAGAAAAACACACAGCAAATAGACACAAAGAACAGACAACCGAGGTGGGGGGAGAAGGGGAGAGAAATAAATAAATCTTTTAAAAAGAAAAAGGATACATTCTAGTAAAGAGTCTAAATTCCAAGTGAAAAGAGAAAATATTTTCAGTATTTGTGATGTTCTACATCAAAGGAAAATATGTAAATTCTATAAGGTCAGTGTATTAGTCAGTGTTCTTCAAAGAAATAGAACCAAAAGAATATACGTATATTGTTAAAGGATTGTTGTAAGAAATTGGCTCACACAACTGTGGATGCTAGCAAGTCCAAACTCTGGAGGGCAAGCTGCAGGCTGGAAACTCCAATAAAGGTGATATTGAAGTACTTAGTCCAAATTCCCCAGGGGAGACTGGCCTGGCTGGAAATTCCAGCAAGAGCCAATGTTGAAATTGAGTCATGAATTCTTCTTATCTTTGAAGCCCTCATTCTCTCGTGTAAGACCTCCAACTGATTGGATGAGGTTATCTGCATAGCTGAGGACAATCTCCTTTGTTAATTATAGATGCAATCAACTGATTATAGATGCAAATCCTACCTACTAAGTACTGTTACAGTAATAAGTAGGCCAGTGTTTGACTAAACAGCTGAACACCATTACCTAGCAAAATTGACACGTGAAATTACCAATCACAGCTGGCATAATACTAACAAAACTGGATCACTATAACCCACTAAAAGAAATAGAGACCATTTTTGTTTTTCAAATTGAAACTACATAATTAAACAAAAAGGCAATGTATTAAAAAATTGAAAGAATGGTTTAACATATGGATTAAAATATGGAAAAATTACAAGTTCATCAAAAAGTTGATATAATTATAAGGCATTTCAGTAACTTTAGAATCTATTTTTATTGAAAACATGTATTAAAGAATAAAAATAAATTTTCTTAATGTCATAAAGATCATCAGAAACTGAGTACAAACCAAACATAAAGAAGGGGTTAAAATCAACAATATATAATATATAATAAGTTATGAAGGTTCCTATTTTTGGTATTGATATGCTAGGTTATTCAGACCAACTTTCACCCTGAAATCAACAAAAAATATTTGGAAAGTATTTTTAACCAATGTAACAAATTTGAAATCTTTCATTTTTTTGGAGGATTTGCTAATCCCAGAATATCTGAACTTGCCTTTTGATGGCCCTGTTGGGGGGGACACAAATCAAAACTCAGGACCTGTAAGAGTGGGAAGTATAATAGAAGACATAATAAACTGAGATTTCAAAGAACTAGACATTAGGAAGAGATCTATAAGTGAAATAATCCACAAAAGGAAATTGAGTCCATGCTAATCATCTAGTGCATCAAGGAGCTGCAGGCCCTGAACTTGATTTAAGATGGTCTCAGACCAGTATCAAGTCCTAGTTCCAGCAGAGGCAAACCTCTTTTCTGGAGGTTAGGTACCTTCATATAGACCTCAAATTTGTTCCTGACTTTTATCTCTAATAAAATGAACAGAAGGTAATCAAAGGTAACTAAAAATATGGGTAAACAAGACACAATACATAAGAAACAGCAGGAAAAATAGACAATGGAAAGGGTCCTACAATGGCAAACCATCTCACTCCAAATAATAGCCAAAGTTGTTTCAATGACCTACACCTGCATATATAATTCACAACCACTACACATATCTCTTACTTCTTTCCTCCACTAACTCTCCAGTCGCCATACTGACTTCTTGCTGTTTGTCCAGCACACCTTGTGCCCTCTTATCTAATGAACCTCCTTCTTAATGAAACTACTCTGACCGCTGTACTGAAAATGGAATCTTTCTCCCAAAGTGACACTGTTTCTTTTTCTTAATTTTTCTCCATAGCACCTAACATTATCCATATTCAATATATATCCCCTATTTATTTGATTTTATTGTCTGTCTTTCCCTTCCAGAACATAAGCTCAATGAGGGCAGGGAATTTTCTTGTTTTGTTTGCTGCTGTATCCACAGGGCCTAGAATAGGTCTGATTCCTAATAGATGCTCACTTCAAACATGTAGCACGAATAAATGAAATATTAGATATAAAATGCTTAGAATGGGGCCTGGTTCACGGTAATCACAAAATACTTTTGCTATTATTATCACTACTAAAAATGCTGGCAACACTGTTAAACTGAGAGACATGGGTTCTAATACTGGATTACTTTTTATTAAAGTAGTCCCCAGCAGTCAACTAATCTTTCACTTAATTTGTTTTATGAAAATTATTTTACTCGTGTGTGAAGTAATTGTTACCATTCCCACTTTACACAAAGGCACAAAGGAGAGAATTTGATTTTCCACTATTCCATGATACAAGGAGAGACACAAACCCCTAGATTTCAATTTCCATGGCAATGGCTTCAATGACAAAAGATATTGGAGGGCTTCAAAACAGGAGAGTGTAGGTGAGGCCAATTACAGCCATCAGGGTAACTCTACAAATACACGGTCTATCCTGAAATTCACCACCACTGGGCCTTCCCCAGGCAAGTCCCTATGCAGTGGCCACTCACAGCATTTCCGTTTTCAATCCAGGTGACGGTGGGGACAGGGATGCCTGTTGCTGTACAGCGCAGGGTCACAAAGGAGCCAAAGGTGACATTGTGGGATTCGGGAGCCCGCAGGATTCTGGCAAAAACTGTTAGGAAGACAGAAGTGGTGAGTGACTTTCCTATAAGGAACTCTCAAGCTAGAGTGGTCTTTAAAAAAGTGCAAATCAGACCAAGTCCCCTATGTAAAATCCTTCAGTGTTTCCCACTGTCTTAATACCAAACTCCATTCCCTGGCCTCTAAGTCCTTTCTGCTACATTGCTCGCTACTCCATGGCACATCAAGCTTGTTCCCAGGCTAGGAGTTTGCCCTTCTCTTCCTTTGCATGCAACACTCCCCCCCTCCCCCCCCATCTCTTTCCACGGGAGGTTCCTGATATCATTCAAATCTTGGTTTAACTGACACTTCCCCAGAAAGGCCCTCCTTGATCACCCAATGTAAAGCATATCCTTCCCCCATTCACTTTTTTCATCATCCTGTGTGGGGAGTTATCTTTTCAGACCTTACCTCTATCTGAAATTATCTTAAGACGATTAAGAATTTTTACTTGTCTACTGTGTCCCCCACTAAATTGTGAGTTCTCTGAAACCAAAAGCTTTGTTTGATTTGTTCACCGCTGTATTCAGTACCCAGAAGAGTACCTGACCAAAGTAAGCATGTGATAGGATTTTGTTCAATGAACAGAAAACATTACTTCAGGTGTTACACCTTTAACTGTATCACAGTTAAAGTGGGAGGACAGACAAAATCTACCAAACTGTTTAGAAAATGAGTTGAGCATATCAGGCAAAAAAGAAAAAGAATATTTTAGGTAAAGTATGGGACATTTATATTCCTTTCTGAGGCTGAATCCCTATTGATTTAAGGAAGAGGATGTTCTTTTGATATGAGCAGGAATTTTACCCTTAACTACATAGTGGGGAGGAAGCTCAGATTTACAGTAATTTGAAGGATCGATAGAATCACAGAATCATTAAACTTGGAAGAGAGTTCTGTGATCAACTAATTTCCTGCTTAAATTTTCCAAATGTGGAAACTGAAATCCAGTTCATTTAAATTTCTTTCCTACGATTATAAAACTGATGCGTGAGAAACCTGGGCTCAGGTCTTTGACTTCAAATCCAGTGTTCTTTTTAAACTATTATGGAAATTTTTTGATTGTCCTTTAGTCTATACATGTAATATTTTATGCTTCTGCTATTTATTTTGCTAGGACATAAGCACAGAATGTAATATTAATATAGGAAAACTCAATTAACACAATGCTTTGAAACCTAGCTCCTCTTGTTAATTGAAATTTGTAGAGTTTGAAATTTAAAGGAAAATACAGGGGTGTATATATTAAAAGGGAGATATGCAGGCCAATGATAGATCAAGTCTAGAATTGTGTTAAATGTTGACCTAATTGTAGATTACCTCTTACAAAGGATTACGTAATTCAAGGAGATAAAAGCAAAGATGATTTGTTTGAAAACTGGATATGCCTTTTGCAGATACAGACTAATTCAACTTCCTATCTTTTCCTGAGGACTCTAAAAGACAGAATCTAGAAGAGAATATTAGAAATACAAATGTTGGACCCAAAAGCCAGGGGAAAGGGAAAGCAAGGAAAGCACTACTATATTTAAAGTAGCAATGTAAGCCTTACATGGGGGTAAAACAAAAACTTAAGAAGCAGGATCAAATGTTAAGAATGCAACTGAATCTGCCCTTTAAAAAATAAAATTAAGCTGATTTTAATTAAGTTCTGGTTCTTATTATCAATCTATAGGTAATAGGGGATAAGGAACAGCTTAAACAACACCATATAGAGGCAGTTCAACCAAATCAAGAATACAGTAAATTTAGCAGGGAAGATGAATTAGTTTCCTCAAAAAATAAATATCACCCAAACGTAATGTATGTATCCCTTTTGATCCTTATTCACCAAACCAAATCTAAAAACACATTTTTGAGACAACTGGATAAAAATTGAACTGATCTGGTCATAAAAGGTTATTAAGAAATAAGGGCTAATTTGGATGGGTTATTGTAATGAAAATGGTAATATGGTTATGTTTTTTTAAATTCTTCACAAAAATGGGCAGAATGTTGATAATTGTTGCTGTTGAATGTTGGAATCATGGAAGTTTACTAGGCTATTTGCTTTTGTGTGAGATTGAAAAATTTATAATAATATGAAAATAGAAAAAAAATTGCAGCTGAGCCTGCCTAAAATGACTAGAACAGAAAAGGAAATTCTAGAGTCCTACCCCACAGCTCCAGAAAATCATATAATGGAGATGTGTAATTCCACCAGCATAAGTTACTAGAACATTTACAACTGAATAAAGGCAAGGTTCTAAGGAGAATTGTTTGTCCCAAGAGCTCAGAATACCTATAGCAGTTTTAGATCAGAAGTCTGTAGAGGATGGTTCTAAGTTGAAACAAAATGTGGGGTTCAGGGAACATTGTTCCTAACAGGCAGTATTTATGGCCTGGAAAATTCCACAGCAAAAGGAGTGTCAGCAGCCCTTGGGGTCAGCAGGAAAGACCTCAAGGTTATGCATGCCATCTGCATGGTCACCCAGGACACTGTGCTTATAGAGGCCTTGGGCTTGGTTTAATGCTCTGCTGTTGCCATCTTAAAATTCTTAAGGATCTTTGAACAAAGGGTCTAGCATTATTAATTTTCACCTGGCCCATAAATTAGGGTAGTTGGTCCTGGTGGTCAGGGCTAAAATTTCCTGCTCAAAAGTGGGAATGAAGTTGCATCTCTGGACAGTGCTCATGCTCAGAAGTCCACTGGAGTTCCAGAAAAACAGGACTCAAATGGGGAAATGGAAAATAAAAGGTATAAATATGCTTGTCAGAAGGTAGCATCAATCAAGACTAAATGACAGGATGGTAGCGATGGGAGCACAACATTGTGAACATAATTAAGAGCACTGAATTATTTATCTGAGTGTGGTTAAAAGGGGAAATTTTTGGTTGTATATATGTTACAAGGATAAAAAACTTTTAAATACTCATAGGACTGTACAACACAGTGAATCCTAATGTAAACTAAAGACTATAGTTAATAATACAATTATAATACTATCCTTTCAACAATTGTAAAACTAATGCAAGGTATGAATAATAAGGGCTATATGGAAAATCTGTATTTTCCTCATGATTTTTCTGTAAATCTGCTTCTCTAATAAAAAAAAATTATATATATATATATATAAATATACCAGGTGACAGAGACAGTCCCAGTTGGAAATTTTTAAATTCTCAAGAACAAGAGAACTTGGAGGCAGTGTAGATTTCCTCTAGATTGCTATAGTGCCAAGCACAGTGCCTAATTTGATCACTTGATAGATTTCTTCTAATTGAGTCTAAATTTGTGGGGTGTGGAGGCTTGACAATTATTAATAACAGACTGACTAGCATCCCAGCAAGCTGAACCCAGATATTCTTTTTTTCATTTTTTTAATTAGAGAAGTTGTTAGCTTACAAAACAATCATGCATAATGTGCAGAATTCCCATATATCACCCCACCACCAAAACTTTAAATTGTTGTGAAACATTTGTTACAGATTATGAAAGAACTTGATTAGACTTTTACCACTAATACACTTGGTATATTTTCTCCATCCCCCCCCCCATTATTAACACTATGTATTAGCATTGTACATTTGTATATTTCATGAGACAACTCTCATATTTGTACTGTTAACCACAGTCCATCTTCTACCACGTGGTTCACTGTGTTATGCAGTCCCATGCCTAGCACATTCTATCCAAAGTATATACTTAGTGGCCCTCACTTCCATCACAGAGTTCTGCAGTCATTACCCCAGTAAATCTCTGAACATTTTCCTTAGTCCAAAAGAAAAAAAAAATCCCTTTTCTCTCTTTTTCTAATATTTTCTGGAAATAATAATGGGGACCCAGATTCTACAACATACTTGAGTTCATGCACATCAGTTGGCTGGGGTAACTCTCAGAGGGCTTGAGGCTTTGCTTATATGTTCTACATTTTTTGATGTGGTTTTATTTCTCCATAGCACTTATCACCATCCCACAGCTACTTATAAGCTGTTTTGTTGGCTGTTTCTCCCACTGAAATATATATAGGCAGGCCACCCAAATGAAGTCCTGAAATTAACTGGTAGTTTGGCCTGAGACAAATTACCTTTCCTTTCTGTGTAAGGGGTAGGGCCAGATGACTACATAAGACGCTTCTAAAGTCTATGTCTGAGCAATTATATCAAAGGACAAACAAGTTTCACGTGGATTTTATTTTCCCTTGCTCTTTTATAGCTTCCTTTTAGAGGGGTTTTTCAGGTTACGTGATTCTAACTAGCAATTACTAACCAGAATGCCTTTAGGGCAGTTCCAGGCAAATGATTCTACCTGAATTTAGTTTTAAGCAACCTGATGTTTAGAAATAAACATCTCAAATACCTTATTTGAGAAACCAAGATAAGAAAGTGCTAATTTTCCTAAAACTGGCCTATGATTTATTCCTAGAATCAAACTGTATTACATAACAACTTCTGAATTTCATTCAAAATATATCAAATTTTAGGCTAGATGAACTCAAAGTTTGGGTCTTAAATCAAATGAAGGATGCTTTCTTTGAAAGAAAACTGACAGAAAAAACTCTGGTTCTATATTAGGGTTTTCCAAACGCATCTGATTCCCTGCTACTTTCTTCTAAGCATATCCCATTAAATATATATGTCTGTGTGCAATTAAATGAGTTTAACGTAATTTTGTTTGGTTTAGTTTGATTTGGTTTGATTTGGAGCAACTACATAATACTCCTTGAGCTCTTGAAATAATAATTAAAATCTAAGCTGGCATTTGACATTTTAACATTCCTCCAAAAAGCCATAGAAGGTCTTTAGTCAAAGGGTAACTTTTAATCTCAGCCTGTGGGAGATTTATACTTCCATGCTGATTTTTGTCATTTCACTTTATTTGTACTTCCAGAATTTGGGACGCCAAATTTAAACATCTCTGTGGGCTCAGTCTTTACTTAAAAAATATAAATGATCAATAAGCAAATTATATAATACAGCAACACATTTAATAATACTGTTAAATGCTGTGACTTAATATATCCCAAACATAGTTATTTCTTTTTTAAAAATGGCACTTAGAGTTACTTATAAGATCAGCAAAAATAAACTATTGAATAGAATCATATGTTTAAAAAGAAACAGTGCAGAAAGAAAAAAATACCTTTAGTATCTTGCTCTGGTTCACTTTCTTCTATTAATAGAAACAAAACAAAACAAACACAGTGAACAAACGAAAACAACACATCATGAAAAGGGAAATGTTTTACAACAGAAAGATCAATTGTGCAACAAGATTAATTAAAATCTCATTGTTTCTTCAGTAAGAAACAAATGCAGTCAATGGAAAATGCTGGCCTTTTAAAAGCAAACTATTAAATAACAGGACTTCAAATTATTACTTTTAGTCAGGCAGGACTGTACAGTAAATAAACTACAACATACCTCAAAACATAGATCATTCATGCATTTTTATTTTAATGTTGACAATAACCCTTTATTTCAACGTAACAGACTGCCTATTGTTCTGATACATCATGCTCTCCCTCATAACTCAGCTTCTCCTCTTACTAGGCCCTGCCATGGAGTCAGCGATGGTAAATCTGAGATCTCAACTATCATTTCTATGGTAATAGACGCATGTTGTGGTAAACAGAGGATTAGGGGGTTTTTGCAGAATAGAACCTATCAACAACACTGGTCTGCTCCTCTGTCTCAAGACCTGGAAGCTAGAGATAAGCAAATCAATAGCAGAGGCAAAAATCAATAGCTTCTAGAAACTACCAGTGAACCAAGACATAAAGGAAAATGTAAAAATGTCTAAACGGGGTATAAAGAATTGTGGATTTATTTTTAAAAATCCTACAGGAGAGACAGCAAAAATCAAATTAATTGTTCTGAAATGTTTAACATAACCTATCAGATGTAGACTTCTCTTGGGGCTTTTTTTTTCCCTAAAGGTTTATTTGTTCATGTCCATTTAATCTTTCCTTAGAATTAATGCTAAACCAATGGCAATATTTGTTTATAATTATAAAATAGCAATGCTATTGTATACTTTTAATGATAATACATTTGCATGGTTCTTCACAGATTATGGATATTTTCACACACATAATGCATTATGCCATTTAATCCTTGCCATATAGTGTAATTTCACTATTCAATATGGTGAATATTGAAATTATTCCACCCATTTTCCAGACAGGGATCTCAGAAATTTGCCACAGGTGCAGGGCCAGGAATCCAACCCCAGTTTTTTGGATTTAAGTCTTCTGCACTAGCCAAGCATCATCCCAAGAAGGCCTCATTTTTACACATTACACCCAATCCTTTTAAAATGAAAACTCATTCTTTCTCAGATTGAACCCTGTCCGAACTTTCCCTACTTCCATCAACCAAGTCAATAGCACATTATTGTTATATTTATGTTTTAACTACTGAGGTCAAAGACCATTTAAAACTTGCAAATGTTATATATTTTATGGTAAAAGACTGAGAGGTTGTTTGTCAAATGTACCTTTGAACAAAGGAATCATCTTTTACACTAGGTATAGGATAACTATTAATTTCTTCCACACTTCAAACTGATCATCTGGACATTTGATTACTGTAGAGTCCCTGTTTGTATCACAGACCTTAATCAGAGGAAAGAAATGAAGGTCCATAGGTGGGCCAGCATAGGCCTAAAAAATTAAATTTGAATATTTCTTGGCTGGGCATGTCTTTCTAGTTAAATATGGTTTCACCAAGTCCTAGTATCTTATGCTCAGCTACCCTCATTTAATTAGAATTTTTGTACTTCAACTTGGCTCCTTTACACTTTTTTCCCTCTCCTTCTTCATTCTTTTCATTATATTTTAAGTAACATTTTCAGATAATAAAAGCAATGAAGCCTTCTTAGTAAAGTTAGGAAGAGTTCAGAAAACATTTATACTTTTTGATATTATTATTTGAATTGGAAATGCATGAACATGATAAAAAATTCAAAGGGCAATAAAGAGTAAATAATGAAGTGTTCTTATCCATTTCCAGCCACCAAGTTCCCTCACCCAGAGGCGACTACTGTTAATTTTTCTTACATATTTTCATAGCATTAATATATAGATATGCAAGCATATATGTTTTTAAAGCACTTTATGGTTATATAAATATTATAAGAGATGGATGAGAAATGGCCTCCCTGTCATAGTTATGAGCCAGCAACTTCCAGGTATATATGGTTCCTTGCCTATGTCCAAAGAAGAGAGGGGATTTCTTTCAGAAGTTTTCAGAAAAATTATAAACCTTCATTTCCAGAAGCCCCCTCCCATGTCACTTATAATTTTAATTTATTTCTATTGGTTCACATGCTAACCTTGAACAAATAACAGTAGCCAAGGCCAATATGGAATTGTGCTAATTAGCCATGATCTAAACCACATAGCTCAACCCTATGATGAGAAGTCATGTTGTCTTCCCTCAAATAACATGGATTTCATGGAGTAAGTGAAGATACCCAAGTGAAAATCAGAGTGGTTACTAAAAGATGAGGGAATGGATATAGAGGATGCCCATATCAATGGTTTTCTTTCGAACTGATTTTGTTCTTTTTTCTTTTTCATATTCATCTGTATGCTCAAAGTTGTTCCACACAACACAGATTTTACAATATGTGCGTTCTTGCTGTTTCTAATGCATTAATTAGCTGTGCAATTGTATTAATTTCACCCCTGGTTTCTTTGTTTACTGCTGTCCTCTCCCTTTTCAAGTAATTTTCTTATCTTCTCATCTCAAATTCAATTTCTATTTTATGGTATTCTCTTTGAGAATATGAAGTATTTATTGTCTAAAATGTTTAATGTTATCTTTACTTTGACATTTGACTCTTCCTCTGTATTTTGTATGAAAGTTTCCTTATCACTTTTCTTCTGTTCTAGAATTTGTGCATAGTTGTTCTTACAACTTTTTTTTCTCAAGTTTATAAATCTTTGGCAGAGATAGCCATGTCTTGGCCTCTTTTCAGGTAGTTGAATTTTTTTACTCACTTCCCACCTTATCTGTTTTTTTATCTTTCCCTTAGAAAATGATCTTTAGGGCTATAGGCTGTCAAATTATGCTGTTTGTTCTACTCTACCTTTGCTTGGGAATGAGGAGGGAAGCTAAGAAACTAGGGCCTTAGATATAGAGTAGGATTTTGTCTCTGTTCCCTTTTCTACAAGTTCATCCTAAGGTTTTCTATACCTAGCCTGGAGATATTTTATCTTTTGAAGGAACCCTTATGTCTCTGACAGTTATTCATTTCCTGGGTAAAAGAGTTTTGCAGGACCAAGACTTTTTAGTGGGGTCAGAGATAATTAGTCTTATATGACTTACAGCCATTCTCCCCAGACAGAATGGAGGAAATATTTCAAATCTTGTCACTTTGAGTATCTCTCAACTTGGTTCTACTAATCTGAAGTAGAAGAGAGGGACTTCAAAGGAGGGGGACATTCCATGCATCATTTTCTAGAATTACCTATACTTCTCAGAGGTTTCAATTTTTTTCCCCTTTTCCCTTTTGGCAAGAATATGTAATTTTAGGCCACTGGTCCCCAAAACAGTTATGCTTATTTCCAAGTTTACCAAAAAAACCCAACAAAACAAAACAAAACAAAAAAACACTTTTTCTTTTCACCAACCAATAACTGTTCATGGATGGTTGGAATGGATATGGCACTCCTACAGGAATATTAAGCATCTTTATTCTTTGATTGCTACATCTCCAAATTTTCAGTCTACTAAAATTGAAAGGTTTAGTCAGTTTTTCAAAATTTTATTCACTAATCATTTCTTTATTGTATTCTACTCTCTTTAGGGTTCTGGAACAAGTGCAGGTCAATTCTCAGAGTCTCCTTTCAATTTTGCTACAATGATTCTTTACTGGACTGTACTTTGAAGTTTATGCTTTAGAGATAGGCCCAGTTCTGAACAATGCTGTTTTGCCTTTGCTATTTTTAACTTTGTCGTTGTTGTTGTTATTGCTAATTTTCCTTGATTCCTTTGGGATTGGAATCAGTGTGAAGTTTTGAAACCATGCACCCATTTCCCCCACTGCAGATAAACAGAACCAATTCAAGAGATGAAAGAATGTCTAAGATTTGCCATTTTCCTCCTAGAAGTTCTACCAACAATTTCATTTTAATGCATAGCCTATCAAATTTTTCTATGCATAAAAGCAAATATGAATCTTTATACATACCTATTTATATACATGTATGAATCAATCTATACATATTCACACACATGCACACACAACTGAGGTTACTTTAAATCAGAGAAAATTATGCAAGAATAAAATGCTAAATCTATTAAGTTTGGGTATATTCAGTGTATGAGATGATTTTTAATTTCAAGGTCAAACTGGAGTCTTAGGTTCTCCATGTATGCTCCTTGCTCCTACCTACTAAGATCCCTCTTGACTTTCAAATATATTTTCTTACTACTTATCAATTTCTAAGTAATCTGCTTCATGATATTTATTCTCATTTAATTACTAAATTCTCATTTGACTGTTTTATGTGTAATGCACTGGTCTTGTCTTCCAAATTGATTTATAATCTTCTTTAGGATGGAGGGAAGTAAACATATTTTTGTTGTTTTTATGCCCCCTAAAGTCAAGCACAGTCTTTTCTCAAGAAAAAGACAGTACTTAAAGAGAGAGAAAAAAGTGTTTTTGATAGTTCAATTAGTGATACATTTTCTTTCTTCTGCTTTCTCGGGGTTGTCTTGTAGGACATTTAAAATATAGAATCAGAGACTGCCAAAACTGGAATAATCTGAGATAATTTATTCACTTCATTTCAACATCCAAGTTAAATAGTAATCCATCATTTTCTTGAATATTTTGATTTATGGGAACGTTACTATCATAACAGCAAGGCATTTAGACCAATTTTGTTTAAAAAAAATAAAAGGAATATTTTCTAAATCAAACCAGAATCAGTCTCCCTATAATTACCACCAACAAAAGTTAGTTCTTAGTTCTATCTACTGGACAAAAAGAAACAAATCCATCAAATATTTTCATGTTTCCTGGTGATAGCCCCAATTTACCATCCTGATTGCTCACCAGTGATCTTGCTAACTCCTCTTATCTTGTGGTGCTCAGAACTGAAGCTAACATATATAGAGTCTAACAAATTTGAATAGACTCTTTCTAAATGCTCTACTCATATGAATATAAATTTGCATTCATTTCTTTTGCAGTCATATACCACAGTTAGTTCATTGAATCCATTGAAAATGATAAATATCTAACCATTTTTGCACTTGTTCTTATTAAGGTCTTGCTCCCCAATATTGAAAGTGAATGTGTGTGTAAATATAATTTGTATTTAAGAAAGATGAGCTAAGTTTTTCCTACTCAGTTTTATGGTATTAGTTGATTGAAGAGAGAATTTGGAGGAAAGATTTATTGTTATAGAAGAGATTTATTGCTATATAAATCCACCAAGGTTAACTTGTAGAAATAAAAGGAATACATTTAGTAAAATCATATGAGTCATGTAGAACTTGTTGAGATAAAGAGAAAGCAGGCAGAGCTGTGGTTTGCATTCTTTTGATCCCCAGAGTGAGGAGAGCCAAGATGATAAGAATTTGGTAGAGCTAAAGTCTCAGCCAAGGATGAAATAGCACATTCTTTGCTCTTTGTTGCCTTGGCATTGGGACTTCTTCTTTATGAATAGAATTATCACGAACAAAAAAAGCAAATAAAGTAAACAGAACTTAAAGATGAAGTCAAATAGGACCTGGATAACCCCAGCTGGAGAAAGTGTTGGAGAAGTGTTTGGGAGAGGTTTGAGCTATAATCAAATACTGAAATTGTGATGGGAAAGAATTTGAGATATTCATGAAAGAGCTCCTTTGAACATGGGCATTCCAGAGAACTTCCAGGTATACTAACCCATTTCCTATCTCAACGATTAGGACCACGTCAATTCTAAGTAATAAATCATCTAGTGGCATATAGCATAGAAGTGAAGAAAACAAGGTCTGGATTTAGACTGCCTGTTTAGAAATCCTGCTATACAAGTAATTTCTAATAGGATATTTCTGCTAACTAGGAAAGCCATTAATATGTGTGTATGTGAATATGTGTTTTATTTCTGAATAGTAATCAATTATCAATAGTTAAAATAGCCTTGGAATTATTACTCTTAGTTTTTCTAGGTGGATAAAAACATCATCTTTAAATATCAATACTTTTGACATCTTTCAAATAATACGCATGTTTTATTTCTTTCACATTATGTTAGCTGGAATTTATTTAATAATATATAATTATCTCAAGACTACTAATCAAAATGGTATTATGAGTTCACGATTCAAAACTAGCTAGCTAGAACAAGTACATGGCAATAATAGATACATGTTTTTATTACTCAAAAGGACAAAGCCATGTTCAAAAACAGATGATTATCTCAGTAAATAGGAAAATGGACAGAAACAATGTTTAAGTAGGAGCTGCTGAGGTCCAGTTCTCTGAACAGAGAGAAGGGTCCTAAAGTTTGATTTTTCCAGCAGTGTGCAATGTGAGGTAAGGAGTTGGAGACTCAGTGCTTAAATCTAAAGGGTGGGGTGGAGATTTCTACTTGTGAAAATGGGGCATTGGGGTGGGGGGAGAAGAAGCAGTCATAGTGCTGTAGGCATAAACAGGGCTAAGCTTTCCATTATCTTAGTAACTAGATCTGGACTAAACCCCCCAAACATTACAGAGTGGGGGCCCTAAACTGCCACTTTGTAACCCCTTATTTAGAATGAGGGCAGCCTTAAACATTATTGGAAAGAGAGAACAATTTCAGGGAGATGAAAATAAGAAAACCCCACTTGAGATGCTTTGACATATTATAATTTCAGAATACATTAGGAAGGCAAATGCTGAGAAAGACCACTAGCAAATTCAATAATTAAGGAATTAATTTACTCTGGTAGAAAATAAAGCAATGAAAAAAGAAAGTTTAAGATCCTCAAAAAATAAAGAAACAAGGGAGCAGATGTGGCTCAAGCAGTTGAGTACCCACCTCCCACATGGGAGGTCCCGGGTTCAGTTTCTGGTGCCTCCTGAAAAACAAAAATAAACAACAAGCAAAACAAACCATAGAACCAATTCAGGGAAGCCAGAGTGGCTCAGTGGTTGAGTGCTGGCTTCCAACAAATGAGATACTGGGTTCAATCCCTGGACCCCGGCACCTCAAAAAATAAAAATAAGAAATAACAGAATGATATATGTTTAAAAAAAGAGAGAACAAGAAATTAAGAGAAATAAAGCAGGCAGAATTGAAATGAAATCAAGTAATCATGAAACATGAATAACATACACAAAACAAGAATTAGTGAATCAGAAGAATGTAGTTATAAAACTATACAGCCCTTGGTTTATAAAGAAAAAGAGATAAAAATGTGAACAAGGAGGAAAGAAGTATTGAGAACAGATTTACAGGATTTAACAAATGTCTAACAGGAGTGTGAGAGGTGGAGAAGAGAAGAAAGAGCAGAGAAGCAATATATGAAGAGAGAATGGCTGAGAGTCTATATTTGGAGAAATACTTTGATCCCCAGATACATTAAAGTGGTGGCTTTTAAAACTTGATACTTAACAAAATCATTTGTAAAACTTAAAAAAAAACTGTAACAATAAAACAACAGCAATTAGATGTTGCCAATACAACTCAGGTTACCAAATCAGAATTTCTTGGCTGCAGCAGAAGTAGTTTAAAGCTGCCTCATGTTTCTATGGTACAGCAAGACTGTGAACCACTGTGATAATGAATGCATAGGAAGATAAATAAAAATGAACACTGTTGTAGTTTTAAAATATGTCTACAAATTTTCCCTTTTCAAAAGCGGAGTCTAAATTTCTTTCCTTGAATATGGGATGGACTTAGTGAGTGATTCACATCTAACAAATAGAATGTAGCAGACATGAATGTATGTGACTTTCAAATCTAACTTGTAAAAACATTGCTAATTCTTCTGTTTTCTCTATTAGATCATTCATCTGGTGGAAGCAAGCCATAGTATCATCAGAAGCAGATTAGAGAGCCCCACTTGGGGAGGAACTGAGGCTTTTTACCAACCAGCATCAACTTGTGAGTGAGCCATGTTTGAGTTTCAGATGACTACAGTTGTGACGAATGTCTTGACTGCAACCACAAGCTAGAGAGTGTCTCAGCTAAGCCATTTTCAAATTTCTGACTCAGAAATTCTGAAGTAATGCTGTTGTTTTGAACTATTAAGATTATGGGTAATTTGTTACACAGAAATAATAACTAATATAGACACCATGACAAATTATAGTGAAAGTACTGATTATCATAGGTAAACAGAAAAATGTATAAGCTCTAGCAAAGAAAGATTGCCCGCCAAAGAATTATAGTTAGAATGACATAAAATTTCTGAACAACAATAGATGTAGGAAGACATAGGATAATGCTGAAAGAAAATATCTGTCAACTTAGAATTTAATACTCACATAAATTTTCATGGTAAAATAATATTAACAAACATACAAAGACAAAGATGGTCTCCTACCCACAGAGCTTCACTAAAATAAGTAATGAAGAATATATTTCAAGAATAAGAAAATATTAAAGCAGAAGAAAAAAGTGAAATGTAAAGGAATGGTGAGAAATTGATAGCATATGTTGGTAGAACTTTTTAACTATGGGCTATAAAACAATTCTTTTTTTTTTTTTTAGATAAAGCTTGGTGACAACAGCAAGGAAAATGTCACTGGGTCAGGGAAGGTGAGGCTAGATGGGGAGTTAAGGAACAATAAAACTCTTGCCTTGTTTGAGGAAAGGCTGGAGAAGATACTGAGTAATTCTAAACTTTGTTAGAATTATAGAGTTACATATGAACATTGAAATGTAAAATTAATCATCAAAATAATAAAATTTTAATATATAATTTCAAAATCAGCAAAATGCTTATGGATGGGGTGAGGGTAAGGTGAAAAATAAACAAAACTGTATCAATCTATCAAAAAGCAGAAAAGTAATAAAAAGGAGCAGAAAAAAGACATAGCATAATGAGAACACATAATGATAAAAATAAGTCTAAAGTATAAGAGAATTGCTGTCAGAATAAATATAAGATCTAAGCTTGCTTACTAAAAACAGACTCTTGGTTTGAATTTTTTAAAAAATCTAGCTATAGTCTGCTTACAGAATAGCACTTGGAGGCTGAAAGATAGGAATAGAAAAATACCAAAAAAGAAAAAAAGAAGATAGGAAAATTAAAAAAGAAAAATGCTATTATCAGACAAAACAGAATTTATGGTAAAAGGCATTAATAGGGATGAAGAGGAATATTACTCAAAGGTTAATAAATAATCCACAGAGGAGTAGCTACAACAATAATTAACATGTATACACCTAACAATATAATAAAATATATAAGGCAAAACTGATAGAATTAAGAGGAGACATTGAAAGAAAAAGTACTAGCACAATGCTGAATTTTGCCAAATAGAAACCTATTAAGAGTTTATTGTGACTGTCCACTATGAATGGCAAATGACCTATTTTGGATTACAAAGTATACATTCAAAAAAGGAAGGTCACAATTTTTTTTTCAAACATAAAGAAGAAAAATATTTGTTGCTTCTAATCTATTTCTAATTCTAAATGCAATTTCATTGTCTGGCATAGTATAAATTTCTTGTACTAGAAAAACAAAAAACCGAAAGCTTACCAATGCCATAATATAACTTTTCAAAATAGAAAGTAATAAATGAGTCTAAGCTTAAATTGACCTTGCTTCTAAATTTACTTTTTCAGTATAAGTTTTCTGAGCTTGATCTTCATTTGGAATGTCAAATAATTTCCATTACTTTTTGCTCCATTTAATGACAACATTATAGAATAAGATGACTTGTACAAATATCTGAAAAGTATTTATTTAAAAGAAAAGGTACAAATAATTCCATTTATATAAATCACTTTTTTTTTTTGACTTTGGAAAATAGTCTCTTAAGATTGTTTTACTTTATTTTCTTAGTGCCAATTTAGAAAGTTGTTTATATAATTTTCCTCAGAGTCGCTATCTTAAAGAAATCTCAGATCCAGGCAGAGGATCTGGCTTTAAATCTTCACCCCACTGCTTACTAGCTGTGTGATCTGAATTGGTCGCACAACTTCCCCGTGCTTCTGTTTCTTCAACCAGAAAATGTAGTTTTAACTTCTTATTCATAAAAATGTGGAGATATTAAATGAAATGATTGTATAAAGCAGTCAATAAAGCATCCAACATACAGAAAGTACTGCGGACTAATTTTGAAGCCAGATCCTCTACCTTTTTTTAAGACCTATTTCTGTCACTAAAATATCTTCCTGATTCAGGGAAAGTGTTCCTCCAAATGACTTCAAAAGAAGGCTTTTGTTTGTTTGGTTAAATTTCAACCTACCTTAGCTGATTGCATCCTGGATATTCATGTTGAGAACCCATTTTCTAGATGTTAAAAGCATAGGAAAGAGGTTGTCGATGCTGAGGGTGGTGGGGTAAATGGGGACCTCATATTTTTTTAACGTAACATTTTTTTAAAAATGAAGGGGAAAAAAAAAGCATATACTTAAATTCATTCCTCAACTGAATTCTCTGAGAAGAGTGGAATCAGTCAGTAGAAAGAAATCCATTCTTCAGGCTGGATTATTAAAACACATATCCTAATCTCTATGGTTATTTGAATCCTTTCTTAAATAGATTGCATTTGTCTCATTTAGCGTTGTATTTGAAGAATGAATTGGAGATGCCTGCAGAAGGGAGGCACTACAAAGAGTAAAAGGTCATTTAAAATAGTTTTTATTTTTTTCTTTTCAAAAATTGGCCAGCAGATGGTTGAAAAGTAATCACATTGAGGCTTTGTGGTCCTTTGTTTCTGAACAAATTCTTCTTTTTATTTGAGAAGAAAACCTGACAATAATGACAATAATACTAAGTAAATACCTGGTTTCTCTTTCCTGACTTCTTGGTAGCTAAAGCAAAGAAACCTGATCCTGGTGTGCTGCCACCGTTTATATTTCTGTCCCCTTTGAAGCAGAGCAACAGAGGAGGTTTATCCACTGTGGCTCTGTCTCTGAAGGGGTCAGGACTCAAGCTCCTTTCGAAAGCATACCCATCACCCTCAAAAAGAGTGACTCCCTCCTGCCAGTCCTTAGAGTGAGGCCTGCCTGCCTCCACAACATCCTGGTTCTCCAAGGTGGCTTGTGATGGGAACATTTCTGTGGCTTTTGAGATGATAATATTTTTGTAGCTAGTAAATGTGGATGGTAAGTAATGACTGTAAGTAAGAAATGTTTATCAAGTAAATCAGACATGAGCCTCACAAGGTGAACTTATTTTTATTTTAGTCCTAGATGTAGACAGAACAACTATTGAGAATATTTTTGTTAAACTGGTTCTGAAAATGTAGTAGGCTTTTAGCAATAAGTAATTAGAAACTTACTTTACGTTCTTCGGTTCTGATCCAGTTTTTTTATTCTTTAAAAAATAAATATTTTCTGCTTTTAATGGGAGGAGATGATAAACTGCTTAACAGCCATTCTTAGTTCAACTTTTTAAAAAATTTTGAAACAATTTAGATTTACAGAAGCGTTGCAAAGATTGAGAGTTTCCATGTAGCCTTCCCCCAATTTCACCTAATCCTGACATCTTATATAACCATAGTACATTTATCAAAAATCTTAGTTTACTTTAAATAACATTTTTGATCTAATCTCATAGCATAACCTGATAGCAGTTAAATAACCTTATGTTTATTAAGGATAATAATTTATTGTAACTAACCATCAATTTTACCTGGAAAATGAAAACAAGGGCCATGTGACACCAGGCTATTCTGGTTGCCTGAATTCTCTCAGCTTCCCAGATGTTCCAATAGGACTTTAACACTTCCAACAGTAGGTTCCCATTTAAAAATTATTTCCCAAAAGCGGATAACCTCAATGTAACATGGTCAAATCACAGCTCATTTGGAATTTTACAGCACTACTAACAGATACTGTCCCAACCTCTCTAGTCCGCAGTGTTAGGCTATATTTCCATGATAAATCTGCATTTATTTTTCTTCCTCTATTTCCTCTTCTCCTCCCTCACAGTGATATGATCTGCTTGATGTGCTCCTATTCATCAATCAAAGCTCTGCCGGACCTTACATCTCAGAAGCTTTCCCTGACCCTTCACTACTTTCTCTGTCCTAGATAAATCTCCTGCCTAAACTTCTATCATTGCAGATGTGTTGTGCTTTAATTACATGCTTACATGCCTATCTTCCTCACTAAACTAAAATTTTTCAAGAAATGAACCATGTCATATTTCTTTGGATCCCTAGGAGCTATTCCATTATATGGGATATATAATAGTAGGCATTCAACAAAGAAATAACTTCTATGTCTCACTACTCCTTATGGGTATGCTAACTTTGTCCTGAAATTTTAAGTTTCATCTGGAATCAAGACATTATAAGTAGAAATCCTTAACTCAATGTTTCTCACAGTGTGGTTCATAGATAACCTGCATAAGCATCACTTGAAATTTTGTTCAAACACTCCAATCCAGACCTAGTGAATCTGATTCTCTGGGGATGTATCATGGACTTAAGCGTTTTAATAATATTTGCTGATGTTTCTGATGAATATTGATGTTTGAGAAGGACTACTTTAGGGGAGGAGTCCCATTAATCTATCAATTCAGTAATTTCCATCTCTTTCTAAAGATATTTTGAAGTGAGTATAATAATGATATAACCACAACTTCAATGAAATAACGACATATTGTATCAAGGAGAAAATGTCTGGTCAGTTTAAGGTAACATATTATGACCAGGCTTCAAATTAGATTCTGTGATACATGCCAGCTAGGGTAAAAAAACAAAAGAAAATAAAGTATATAGTTGTTACTATTAGAAGAAAGAAAGAATGCTAGCTACTCAGGAGGGATCATTCCTGGCCTCCTCCCTCCTCCCACCCAGGCACTAAATTTTTAAAGCAATTTCTCACTTGGGATTTACTTGGGAGCAGTGAATAATGAATCAATCAATATTTTCAACAAGATTTTGGGCCAATGGTTATTTCTACAGTGATTAAATTATGATGTAGCTTGGAATGTACACTAAGGTTAACTCCAAAGGCCCCCTTCTGGTTTGCCAGTAAAGGCACATCTTCAAAGAGCTCTTTAGATAAGCTTCCTACCTCACATGTCACAGAGGGGCCAAACCAAAGTTATAATCTCTACAAGTACTAAGAATGCTGATACAAAGCATTGCTGATAGAGGGTAGATTTATGTTCTTTGGAAACCAGATGAGCAGTTGGTGATGTTGACATTCTATTTATGAAATCTGAGAAGCCAAACCAGTAATGTTCTCTGGATAGAAGTCACCCAGCTTTGTAATAATTAAAACAGTAGAGAGCAATGTAATAACAGCCAATACTTCTCAAAGAGCTACCATCTAGACACAATCTATGTTATCTTAGTCAGTTTTAAGAACTCTATTCTCTAATAGTGCCCCCATTTCACAAATGAGGAAATAGACTTGCAGAGGTTAAGACCACTATCCGAATCACACATCTAATAAGTGGCAAAGTCAGGATTAACATCCGGGTCTGAGTCTAAAGCATGTGAATTCTCCAGAGTAGTGATCTACACAACATACATATAGAAAAAGAACAGACTCAAGAATGGGGTTGTAGATGTCCTGGTGTAGAATCAAGCCATCCAATTTCCCTTGCTAACTTGGGCAAAGTAATGATTTTCTTATCTCCAAGTTTCCTTATCTGTAAAATAAGGGATTGAAGGATATGATTTCTACAGCCCATACCAGATTTAAAGTCTATGGTCTCTCCTACAATGGAACCAAAAGGACTAAGAATGAACTTTATTTTCAATAAAATTTCAGTTTTTGCTGTTTAATGATATTGTTCCTTGCCTCAAAGATGACATAAAGGATACAGAGCTCTAATTTTCTTCACAAGTACTTAAATCATTGTCTGATACCCAGAAGTTATATTAACCCTAGGAATCATATTATAATTATTATTTGAATACTTAATCTGTGCCAATTACTGTGTAAAAGAGTTACATGTATTATCTAAGTTTATCCTGTATAAGTTACAAGGTATATAGTATTACTAACTGCATTTTACAGGTGGGGAAACTGAGGCATGTGGAGATTAAATAACCTGATGGCGGTCACACAGGTAGTAAGAGCTGGAGCCAGGACTTGAACTAAGGTAGTTTATGCTAGACATGGAGCCCATGCAGTTCTCTCGAGAATCTAGAACCTATGTTAATAATCAATACATTAAATTGCCTTCACAAATCATGCTTTGTATGGTTTATTATTCAAAATTAATATTCCAACCCAAATTGCAAAAGTATACTATGTGCTTGATTTTTGAAGGAAATAACCAAATGTAAATTATTTGAATTCCATATTGCCATAGAATTCTAATAGCTTTCTATGACATCCTTGCATGAATCATAATAGTTATATTTTGAAATTATGCCCAGGGAAAGGCAGGGCCTTCTCTGCCTTGTAGTACCTGGAACTTTGCTCAAGGAATCTCTGTTGGATGAATGAGTGAGTTAAAGAGGGAGAGCATTTCCTTTTTCCTGTGTGTATGTTTGAGCTAGTGCAACTCATTTTAATACCTAAAAAATGAAATTAAATGCTTAATCCAATTGGAGTATGGATTTTTCAAATCACAATAACTTTTCATCTCAAATAATACAGTGTAAATATCTCACTCAAAAATTATCTTCAACTATTTAAGACTAATCTTTGAAGTACATTTTCTTTGAACACTGCAGTTTAAGAGGTTCTTTTTGACAAGATATATTCAGTGCTACAATTGGTATGTAACTATTTTGTTAGATAACATTACTGACAATTCTTCAACTAAGGGACAACTTAACCATTTTTCTTTGAAAGCACCACGGAAATTTTTAGGTGAGAATGCAACAGAATATCCCCTAAAGTCAAAATCAGTGGGTTAAACTTTTTTTCAGATCATGCACCTTATTAAGTCATGCAGATTCAATTTTCCCAGAAGTAGCCCCCAGGACTATCAAAAGTTTAGGACTTTTTCTTTGGTGTGGCTTTAAATATGCAATTTACATCTGACAGGAAATCAAACCTGTTAGTGGCATCAAACTAGTAGAATTGATGCCGGGAACAGGACCACGGCAAATTTTATTAGAACTGCAATCTCTGAGAGCACAGCACACACACTGGGGCTTCAAATACCTCTTTCTGTGGCATTTGTCATGTTAAGAGCTGCAGCATAAACAAAGGAAAAAGCAAATCAAACATGGTGTAAACAGTCCATTATGACCTCTTCCTTTTTTCAAATGCAATAAGGGAGTTTGATCCCTAGGGAAGAAGGCAGCAAAAGCTTAATGTTTGGAAAGCATTGCAGATCTCTTACAATTAGATCTAAAACCCCTGCCTCTGGGGTTGCCTTTAGAAATATCAATTATGATTTGTTTCATCTTTGGGGATTTTATTAGTTTCTGTATAAACAGCAAATGTTTGCCTAAACTCTTCAGGAAAAAAATGCCTCTAAATAGACCTTGTCATCCCTGTGGGTATGTGGTAAAGCTTGTCCTACTGCAGAGAAACTGGAAGGAAAGGTCCCCAAGTTTGCCATATGGCTAGCTTCTCCCCTGCTCCTCAAAATACCTCAACCACATGTTGAGACAGGGTGCTGCTTTTTGAGGGCCCATAGAAACAAGGAGTTGTTTAAACATTAGGGAGGCTTGCAATAGCCTTCTACCTAGAAAGGCCCTGAGCTCATTCTTGTTCTGCTTCTGGACCCTCCCTGGCTCTCATTTGCAGCTTTGTATTGATGTCAACCCACTTCTTCCCAATGCAGATGGCTCATCAAGAAACCTCCCTGGTTTAAAGCCTGACTTCTGCCCAAACTTGTCCTCAGTAGCTTAAAGCCCCCATGGTAAACAAGATAATAATAGATACATTCCCACTCCCACCTTTTAAAATTTGTGTCTCAATTATTCTACACCCAGCCAATTTCTATACACAAAACAGGACTGCTTTGAATGTGCTATTCACAGAATATAAATAAGAACCATCTTCAGCTACACTTAACTAAATTACCTAATCACTGTTAAGTCAAAGAATATAAGGGAAGAAGGATAAGTAGATAAATGCAAATTACTAAATGGATTGTTTCCAGTAATGAAAGAACATATAAAAATGACCTCTCCAGCTATAAAAATAAGAGTTACTGTGTTATCATATTAAAAAGTTTTATTTTCTGTGGTATAGTGTTCATTAAACACTTTTTTTTTTTTTTTTTTTTTGCTAAGGGGGAAATATGCCTCTGGAAGATCAAAAAAGTGAAATCAGAATCTTGTACTTGAGTGGTATTTCATTCCAAAGCCTCTGTGATAGCAACCTTTCCTTGGAGACTCCAGCCCCTGCCATTCAGGTCAGCACATTCCATTGTCATCTGACTCTACTGTCTTCCTGGCCATTAGAACTACATAGATACTACACCTGATCTTAGCCAAAAGACCGAGAAGCGACATACATACAGGGCAACACCTATTACAGTGATGAATGGTAAAACGTCCAAAACAAAGTTTTATGACATTTTTCATTTTTTAACACCCCAATTTATTTTTACTTTTAGTTTTTCTAAATTAGCATGTATTCTATTTCTAAACTCTAAGCCTATCGTTACTATTTCATTTTCCTATTAATCAAATTTGGCAATATATTAGGCTTCATTTTTTAAGATGTTTTGGCCACAGAGGGGTTCAACTATGGCAGGGGAGGAACACTGGTGTGGGGTGTTATCGATGAGGGCACATGGTTGGGAGGGAGTTCTCCAGGGCATGTATATAGGGTATTTAAAAATGTTCATATATTTGTTGGGTATTTTCATCGTAGTTATAGTTACAAATGACAACTCAGGGAGTGCTGAGATCCTAGCCAGGGGAGCTCTGTCAGCTCTGTCATATTCCCCAATGGGACAGCAACAATCCCCTAAGTGCAAGGGTAAATACCAGTGAAGAAGGATGGTCCAATGATGAGCTCTTTTTTTTTTTTTTTTTTTTTTTTTTACATCAAAGTATCTAAACTACAGAATTTGTTTAAGCACGGCATCATAAAGCAAGTATAGTTTAGGGAAATCAAATTAAAATGAATGAAGAAATTAATTTTAAGTTAGTAGATCTGAAACTGCTTTTGTGTTTGTCTGATCAATGTCAGTGTGTGTGCAGTATATGTTTTTTTTTAATTTAATTTAATTTTTTTAATTCATTTTTTTAAAAAATATTACATTAAAAAAATATGAGGTCCCATTCAACCCCACCATCCCCACCCCCCACTCCCCCCACAGCAACACTCTCCCCTATCATCATGACACATCCATTGCACCTGGTAAGTACATCTCTGGGCATCGCTGCACCCCATAGTCAATGGTCCACATCATAGCCCACACTCTCCCACGTTCCATCCAGTGGGCCCTGGGGGGATCTACAATGTCCCGTAGTTGTCCGTGAAGCACCACCCAGTACAACTCCAAGTCCCGAAAACACCTCCCCATCTCATCTCTTCCTCCCATTCCCCGCACCCAGTAGCCACCATGGCCACCCTTCCCACACCAATGCCACATTTTCTCTGTGGACATTGGATTGGTTGTGTCCATTGCACATCTATGTCAAGTGGGGGCTTAGATTCCACATGGATACTGGATGCAATCCTCCTGCTTTCAGTTGTAGGCACTCTAGGCTCCATGGTGTGGTGGTTGACCTTCTTCAACTCCATGTTAGCTGAGTGGGGTAAGTCCAATAAAATGATGAGCCCTTGATATTGATGACTATGCTTATGAGCCTGTGTACTGGAAATCTGAATTGGGCCTAGAGCTGCAGGGTGCCTAACAGTTACCTCATGAGAGCCTCCATGTTCCTTAAATGTGGCCACTCTCTAAGCCAAACTCAGCATGTAAATGCATTACCTTCCCCCCAGCGTGGGACATGACTCTCAGGGATGAGCCTCCCTGGTGCTGAGGGATTACTACCAATCACTAACAGGTGATTAAACTAGAAAAAGACCTTGAATAAAAGGGAGAAATGGTAAGGACAAATGAGTTTATGTAGCTAAGGGTCTTCAAAAAAGTGTTGGGAGGTCATCAGAGGGGTCATACTTATGCACGCCTCAGCAAGATCCCAGAGACAGCCAAAGTAGATACAACACCAGGACTGGTACTCCTGAGGGCTGTGGAGACACACAGGTTCAATGGTCATGGCAGTTGGCTCTGGAGTTCATTGCCTTGTCAGTGGGCCCTACTTGGAACCTGTGTTCCTGAGTGAGATGGAGTGGGACTCAGATGTGACCTTTATATACATGCCTCTTCTGTCACCTTTACTGAACCTGTGGTTGGTACTGGGGTTGTTGTATACCCAGGAGACTTGAATCTCTAGACTGGCTATGTGCCAGCTGGGCAATGAGCCTAAGTAGACTTGCAACTCCTACTCTCCGGTTCATTGGACTTACCCAGGTCAGCTAACAGGGAGGTGAAGATGGCCAACTACCACACCAGGGAACTGAGAGTGCCTACAACTCCAAGCAGTAGAACTGCATCCATCAACCATGTGGGTCTAAGCCCCCTCTCAATAGAGGTGGAGTGGACATCACCATCTCAGGGTCCACAGGATGGAGGAATAAAATATGGATTAGAGTGGACTTACTTTTATTCTACTATAGAATAAATTCTATAGAATAATTCTACTATAGAATTATTGTGACTAGTAATGGAAGAAAGTGTAGCACTGATCTGGAGAAAGTAGCCATGGTAGTTGCTGAGGGCAGGGAGAGGGAAGAAGAGATGTGATGTGGGGGCATTTTGGGGACCTGGAGTTGTACTAAATGATATTGCAGGGACAGATGCTGGACATTATATATCCTGCCATAACGCACTGAATGTAATGGGGGAGAGTGTAAACTACAATGTAAACTATAATCCATGTGGTGCAGCAGTGCTCAAAAATGTATTCACCAAATGCAATGAATGTGTCACACTGATGAAAGAGATTATTGACGTGGGAGGAGTGGGGGTGTAGTGTGGTGTGGTGTGGGGTATGTGGGAAACTTTTATATTTTTTAATGTAACAGTTTTTGTGATCTATGTATCTTCAAAAAAATGGAATAAAAAATGTCAAAAAAAAAAACCCAAAAAACAACAAACTACATAGGTGACTATGGAATCTGGGAAAATAGAAACTTGCCTGCTAATGTCAAATCTGTTTACCTACATAGCTTTCACCTAGTAATGCCTTACTTTTTATGAGTTACCTTAATTTTACTCTTCCCTTTAATAGAAATTAAAGGGAAAAGTAATAATAACTCAATCACTCAAGTGAGGAAAATATTCATTGAGAAATCAGAATCCAAACAAAATTTTAGTGTTAGATTCTCCAAGTCACTATAGAATCATAAATTTGAGTTTTCTACTATAAGCAAAAAATAAGAGTCAAGTCCACCAGCAGCTGCCCTTCTCTCAACCTTTTTACTTCCTAGTCCATCCAGGTGGCTTCATTTAATTCCTCTTGCAGGCCCCAAACTTCCTCTTTGTGGATTAATTCCTTCCCTAAGGAAAGGGCATGTTCCATGTTCTGTTCATCAGGACTCCATCTCCAACATTCCTCCCACATCCAACATTCCTCAGTCAAGAGACAAGTGGTGTCAAAATCTATTCAACAAACTATTGCTATCCCTGAGTTTGTCCTAGAAAAGAATGGAGCATTGGAACTGCAAACTAAGTAGTCAAATCAATGAAGAAAAAAACTCATATCGCTTTATCAAAATAATATTATATTTGGAAGAAATAAGTTTTTTTCCAAAACATAAATACACATATGAATTTTTCCTTACTATAAGATTTCCTTACAAAGATTAAAAAGTATAGAGATATAAAACAGAAGTATAAACTAGAAGTTAATTTCTCCATTCTATATACAGAGATAATAAGTATTAATGGTTATATATTTTATATAAACACATATATTATGAACACATTAATATTTGTAAAGAGTATTTCTAAAAGCACCTAGAATAGTACCTCACCCATGGTAATCACTAGTTAAGTACTTATTGAATGAATCAATGAAATAAAACAAAATAATTATAGTATTTACTAGGTGCCCACATTAATTCATTTAACCATCACAACAACCCCAAGAGGCAGGTGCTGTTTTTATCCCCATTTAAAGGATGAGGAAACTGAGGCTCAGAGAAGTGATGCAACATGCCCAAGTCATACAAATGGTGGATACTTCAGGAAACCAATATATATAGTTTGGCCCCATTCGTTTTAATGGCTGCATGTTATTTCATTACATTTTTTTTGTCAGTCCCTATTGATGCAAATTTAGGTGCTTTTTAACTCTTTAATGTCATAAACAAAATGATAGACAACTTTGACCATATACTTGTACATAGTCCCTTTAGATAAATTACCAGATGTTAAATTATTGAGACAAATATATAAACATTTTTAAGTTTGATTTTTAATTTTATAAAAACCCTCTGCTAGGTTATACATAATTGTAAGAATGTATGAAAGTATCAGTGTCCCTAATCCACCCCACTGCTGTCAATCTAGTGTGGTCCCTTGTAAGTAATCTATCTTCTCCTTGCTATTTTAAGGTTGTCTCTCTGTCTTTGGGATATAGTTTCATTATGATATGTCTGGCTGTGACTCTATTCACTTGCACTTTTATTTTTGCTAATTGAGACTTGATGTGTTTCTCATATTTGAAGATTTATATCTTTCATCAGTTTTGGAAAGTTCTTAGTTATTATGTTTTTGACTATTACCTCTTACACTTTTCCTTGTCTCTCTATTTATAACTTCTATCCTTCACATATCTTAAATTCAATTTTGTCTTTTTCATCTCTTTCATCTGTCCGCACTAAATTCTAAATTTAAAAAAACCATCTTCCATGAATTATTTCATCTATGTCTAATCTACCACTACCCATTCATTGAATTTTAACTTCTATCACTACATTTTTAATAATAAACTATATTTAATTCTTTACAGAACTTCCTTTCTTTTTCCTAATGTATTTTTCATGACTGAGTTGTCTTTTCATGTCTTTAATCAGTTTAAACACATTTATTTTTATAATCTCTATTATACAGTTTTAGTAATTTAATTTCTTTGGATTTTAATCCCATAGTATACAGTATCAGCTAACTCTCATCCCTCAAGATAGGTTATTTCCTGTGAATACAATAATTTTGGATTGTGAACTTATCCTCAGTGTGATTTTCTCTATGGCAATCAAGGGTAAGAAGTTTCTTTTCAAACATTTTGGTTGTCATTGTAAAATTTTTGGCCTATGACCAAGTTATCTGCTAATTTCTCCATTGGGGGAATCTTAGGCTATGTGGGTAGTATGCATTCAATACCAAACCTTTGTGAGAGATCATCCTGTGTGTTGAATATTCATTTACAAGAAGACTTTTTTTTCTCTCCCTCATCCCTAAAATTCAGGCTGAGATAGAGATACCTCTGTGTTGTCTTTCTTTGCTAATAGAATGAAATTTTGTGGATCAACTTTTTACTTCTGTGATTCTCACCTTTATGCAGGGGTCTCAATGCTAACTGCATAGGGGCTGAAATCATGAGGATTCCTCTTTCTTTAGGATTCTTAAAATAAATTTCTAGGTTATAGAAATTGATACTTCTCCCCAGGACAATGCAGAGCCAGTTTATAGGCTTACTGCTCCATTTTTTTTTTTTTTTCAATTTCTATGCATTTGTGCTTCTGGCAATTTACATTTTAACTTATGAGTTACACAATTAACACAGGATTTCTATGTTTGTAGTATGCGTATTGTCAGATTATCTGTTGGTCATATTGCTGGAGCTATTAAAATCTTTATTCCTAGCTTTCCAACTTTGGCACATAAAAATTCCATGGTTCATCACAGACCACTCTCTTACAATAGTCTCAAATCCTTTGTCTTATTTTCCTTCCTGGCAAAACTATAACCCTTATGTCTAGGCTTTGAGTTTAGTTTTCTACTTTTTCTACATTTATACCTATTTTGCTAAGCAAGAACAGGGAAAAAATCCTACAACCATGAAGACTGGTGCCACTCCAAATTCATGGTGTCATTCTACTAAAACCTTAATGTTGGCCAACAATCTTAGTCTCCCTTGTGAGTCATCTCTCCTACTCTCCAGAGTTATTTGAAAACTTTTCCATTGTCCTCATGGCCCCCTATTTACAGAAGTATTTCAGAAAAGAAAATTGGTACCTACTTCCTAGAGTAGGAAATAGAAAATAGAGGCCAGCAGAAAAGAGCTTTCTCAAATTCCATCCACCAGACTTATGAATTGATTTATACTGGAAAACAGTTTTCCTCATTTCTTCCTATTACAAGCAAAGATGTTCCTTCTTAGACCTCCTGGCAAATGAGGTGACCATATAATTTATCATCAAAGTCAAGATACTTTTGAATGTAAAATACATATTCTATTAATAATTACTCCAGAACAACAGGTGTAAACCAGAACTGTCCTGTCAAATAGAGACATGTGGTCACTCTCTGTATACTGTTTATCATTCCTCTTGTCCCCTGAATATATTTTACATTCTCAATCACCTCATTCCCTTAAATATCTTTCCTCTCTTCTGTATGTTCAACTTATTTGCTCTCAGTTCCTTCTTACTGATATTTAAAATTTTCAAATAATGGTCATCTTGAAAATAAGAAAACTTGCAAAACAGTACTACCTAAATCCCTCCAGCTACTCTGTTTTTCCTTCCCTCTTCTCTGCCAAATTTATTTTAAAACTTGTTTCTACCCACTGTCCCTATTTTTTCAGCTCTCACTCTCTCCTTCACTTACAAGCATTCTGGTTTCTTCCTTCACTGCCTTTCTGACTCTTGACAATGTCACACATGACTATCTTATTCTTTAATAGAATAGACAGTATTCAATATTATTCAATTGCTCAGATGCTTATCTGATCAGTCTTGAGATAACCTCTCTATTCTTCATTGTCCTGAAATGATACACTAATAGATAGGACCTTCACCATAGACTTTTAGTGAACATTGAATAAGATAATCCATATAAAGCATTTATCAGTGGCACATTGTCAATGTTATCCATCCCATTCCTTTAGAAAGGCCTCCACGTTTGGCCACATTGGGAGTTAGATGCTTCTATTGGTAACTTTTTATGTCACTGTTTGAAGCTTTTAAGACAATACAGAAAGAAAGGTAGAATATCTTGTCAGTGTAGTTTTACTTTGCCATTCCAAAGACCCAACAGCCTAAGAGTGGCATTCTAGAAAGGGAGTATTACTTCTGTATTGAAGGATGTCTCTTCTATGATTGTTATGACAGCTAAGATTAGTTAATACACATTTCCAATCCATTTCTTTGCAGTCCATCCTCCTTTGAAACCAGCAGTGGCAAAGCCCTATCTTTTCTTGGCATGACCATCTGCTTTAGGTGTAACGAAGAATAACACAGCACAATCAGGGTTCTCATTCGATATAGCCATTGCATAACTAATTTGCAGAGTTTTGGCAAAATACACATATATTTTCATCTGTACCAACTGACCATGGCCCAGCCTCATTTTCAATTCTCACCATTGCCAGGCTCATATACATTTGCAGGTACTTTTGGGGTTCTTTTACTGCTCAGTTGCTTTTTCACCTGTGCTGAGTTGAAGATTGAGTTGACTCTTCCTTTAAATAGGTCACATCTGTACTATATCTTAGGGAAATGCATCAATTATTTTTTAAAGTGGAGTTCAATCTTTCAGAGTTTCAAGAACCAATATGGATTTACTACAATTCATATGTTGCAGTGATAATTATTAATAAAGTTGATACCATCTATTAAATGTTTATTGTGTGCCTGCAACTATACTAAGCACATCACACATATTTTCGTATATATTGGCTATTTTAATAAGGGTCAGAATGAAGTAGAAGTAGACTTGTGTGCTAAAATGATCATCTGATCATTATTAGAGCAACTTTAATTGATCTTATGAGCTCTCAATACTAATAAGTTTAATAGCATATATTAACTGTTAAAGCAATGAATATGACCATTTAAATATTAGGAAGAAGGAAGGCAATATTCAGTTCTATTGACAGGCATGATATAAAATGAAATAGCAGTTGTGGTGGTTTGAAGCTATATGGACCTCAGAAAAACATGTTCTTGGATCTAATCCATTCCTGTGGGTATGAGCCCATTGTAAGTAAGGCCTTTAGATGAGGTAACCTCAGTTAGGGTGTGACCCTCCTCACTCAGGATGGATCTTAATCTGATTACTGTAGTCCTTTATAAATGGAATGAATACAGAGAGAGAAAGCTATGGAAGCAAGAAGTTGAAAATAAGGAAACCCAGAAGAGAAGGGATAGTCCAGCAGATGCCACCATGTGCCTTGCCATGTGGCAGAGGACCCAAGGATAGCCAGCAGCCAGTCTCTGGGAAGAAAGCATCACCTTGATGATGCCTTGATTTGGACATTTTTCTCTGCCTCAAAACTATAATATATTCACATTGTTTAAACCAACCCATTTCATGTTGGCTACCTTAAGCAACTTAGGAAACTAAACAGCAAGTCAAGACCAAACTGTATAATTGGACTCTGAATAATTGAAAATTTGGGATAATTTTCTCTAGGCCAAAGCAAAAGAAAGAGTTTCAATGTCTGTGACTAGTGACCTAAACAATCAGTATTATATATTACTGAAGAGGAAAATATTTATGATATTCTATGCAAATAATACCACTAATTCTATATCATTTCACAGACCCTATACTAAATGCAGGCAGATATTCAGTGTGTCTGAAATGCTTGTGTGTATGTTTTTTTCCTCACTGAGTAAATCAAGTTAACTATTTGTTGCAGACTGAGCTTTAAACAGCCTTAATTTAGAAGATATTAAACTAATGCAACTATGAGGGAATATATCTTTGTACATTCTGACATCCATTATTCCCACCAACCTTGTTCTTTTCCATGAGAAACTAGTGGAAATTTTACTAGTGATAGATGAAATGGCATAATAAAAACATGTTGTATCAATTAGAGGCAGATGTGGGAGATGAGATGATTAAAGCTGTGGAAGGAAGATTCCTTTAGGAAGTGATAATAATCTTAAAGGAGCTAATAGAAAACTCTGATTAAAAGGGAAGAGATGCTGGAAAGGATAGATTCTGGACTAAGGAATGTAGGAGAGAATCAAAATAATTTATGGGGAATCCTTGCAACCTTCCCCCACATCCCATCCCTAACCTAATCTCAAGAACAGACTGAACTATAATCTATACCAGTATTTGATAGTCCAGTTGCTATGACATTCTTTATTGTTCATGTAAGAGAAAAGAAGAAAGCAGAAAAATTCTCACGTTTGTTGAGTGTTTTCAAAGAGCCACACACTCTGCTAAGCTCTATCAGTATATCTCATCTTGTTAAATACCACAAACCTCACCGATGAGAAAACTGAGATTAAGAGCAGTTAATTCTACAGCTTGTTAACAGGAAGAGCTGGGAAGACTTTTGTACTCAGTTTTCTCCTCTAGCTGAGGGATGCTGGCAGTACCTATTTTTAAGCCTTCATACTGTGATTTTAGAAGAAGGACATGATAACCAAGTGACTAGAACACCTAGATCTGTTTGGATTCTGATTTCTCAGTGAAGACCTTTCACATTTAGTTAATTTTAAAAGAACATGGTAAAAGCTGAAAAATATTTTGACAATGTAACTCAGAGCACTACGACCATTTTTGCTTATATGTTTTGAGTCTGTTTTATTGTCCTCATCTCTTTGTGACAGAACACAGTCTGGAAAAAAACCTTTTTTCTCTCTTTTGATATGTTTTCAAAAGTCTGCCAAAAAAATAGTGTCTCCAGATTTGTAGATGGGGAAAGAGTGTTTAAGCCAAGGCAGAAGTTCCAAAATGGTGTCCTATTGTTTTGGTGTGACAGTGAATTTAATCTGCTTGGGTCAAAATTGTCAGTGATGGTGGACAAAAGATGGAATGTGACTTACGCGAGTGAAAGTTTCTTTTTCGCATTGTATTTTCTGTTCTTATGACACTGACCTCATGGTCTAATGCCCGGAACAGTTGTGGGGCATAGACTACCTACAGCTCTGCTTCTGCAAGCTCAAACACAGCCTTCATAGGAGAATATGAAGCCCTCCATTCACACCGTGATGGGAAGGAACATAGCTACTTACCCTCGACTTCCAGCTTCACCAATTTGGAATATGCCATCCCAAGACTGTTTTTTGCCACACATCGATATTGCCCTGCATCTTCCTTTTGTACATTATGAATCCTTAAACTCCCAGATTCAAGAACTGCAATGCGGGAATTTTCCTGCCAGAGATAGGAACATGAATTTTGAAGCATTCATGGCTCATTCAAGGGCACATTTGCCATATTTTATCAAGTCATTATCATCACTGTTATCATCACCAATATCTTCTAACATTTATTGAGTAGTTATTGTGTATCATACAGAATATTAGATAGTACAGATTACCTAAATTAATTTCACAATGATGTCATGAAATTACCTTCTTTCATCACATGAGGACACAGATGAAGATGACTTGCTAAAAGTCACAATCAAGTTCATCTGATTAAAAGCATTCATATTAACTACCATATTATACTGACCACACTACAGGGGATACTTGGGAGAATATTTGACCTCTGAAAAATTGGAAAATTCTACAAATAATACAAGAATTGTACTTTGAAATTAAAATATTACATTTATGAATTCTAAATGCAGTAGCATATGTAGATCCACCCTTGTTTTCATTGTATGGATACACCCAATATGTATAACAAAAGGAAGGCCAAAGAATTATATAGATTATCATTAAAAATTTTAGCATTCTTTGTTTAATTTGAAATACAACAAAGCTAATCAACTGGATACTTAATTCCAATTAACCGACATATATTCAGACCTATGTATCCCCCATGAAATATGCTGGATATAGCAAGGTAAAAAACATGTCTGTGACCTCACTGAGTCACATTTAGTGGTGATATATGCTCTCCATACTATACATAGACAGAGTATAATAATTTATCAGTAAAGGTGGGTATAAGATACAAAGGCATTACAAAATAAGCACGTGAATAATAAATGTTTAATTTGACTACTCTGAATGAGTGATGGGGTATTTGTCAAGGTGTGTGCTCACCAGTCTTGTGTCATCATGCTCTAAATTCACTCAAGAGTCCTCAACCCTTTTCCTTCAGTCCTCATTTCTCTCCCTCTTCCTAGAAACAGTATCAGTTCTAGTGCCTAGATTTTACTTCCATCCTTTTCCCCCAAGTCTTAAAGATTCACTGTTTTTTTTTAAGATTTATTTTTATTTATTTCTCTCCCCTTCTCCCCGTTGCCTGCTCTCTGTGTCCATTCGCTGTGTGTTCTTCTGCGTCCGCTTGTATTGTCAGGCAACACCAGAAACCTGTGTCTCTTTTTTGTTGCATTATCTTGCTGCGTCAATGCTCTGTGAGTGCGGCACCACTCCTGGGCAGGCTGTGCTTTTTGCGCACGGCGCAGCTCTCCTTGCAGGATGCATGCCTTGTGTGTGGGGCACCCCTACACAGGAATGCCCCTGCCTGGCACGGCACTCCTTGCGCGTGGCAGCACTGTGCATGGGCCGACTCACCACACGGGTTAGAAGGCCCTGGGTACTGAACCCTAACCCTCCATATGGTAGGTGGGTGCTTTATCAATTGAGCCATGTCTGCTTCCCAAATTCACTGTTTTTTAAAAAAATGAACCAACCAATAAAAAAGACTCTAGTTTTACTTTTGCTTTGCCACCCGTGGTAGGTTGAATTCTATGCACCTGCAAACGCATGTTCTAATTGTAATCTGTATCCTTGTGGGTGTGAGCCACTGTAAATAGGACCCCTTGAAGATGCTCCTTTTACTTAAAAGGGTGGTCAGCTGAAGCAGGGTGGGCCTTAATCTGGATTACTGGAGGCCTTATAAAGAGCACCTGAAGGGCACAGAAGTGAGAAAGGAGTAGACGTCGCTTGTGTGGTAGGAGGTAGAAATATAAGCGCAGAAACCCGAAGGATTGCTGGCAGCACTACAGATTTCAGGCAGAAAATAAACTTTGCAGGAATCTTGATTCTGGACTTCTTCTAGCCTTAAAACTACGAGCCAACAAATGCTTGCTGTTGAAGCCACAAGCCAAACCAGTTTGTGCTATTTGTGTTCGCAGCTCTGGCAAACTAAGCGGCCACCTTTTCCATCCCTAACACTACTAATTCTCATCTCTTTTTTTAACCTAGTCACCCCTACCTGAATACCTTACAATATGGATATATGGGAAAATCTTAAGTTTGTTCAAAATGTATATGAAAACATTTTATACTAGAATTTTTGTTAGCATGTAACTGAGTTTGGAAAGAGTTGCTGTATTTTGCAATATGTTTTATATTCATGTGTTATCATAACAGTCACTTACCCTGAGAGCAGTGTCCCCCTTGATCCATGACACTGAGGGCTTGGGGTTACCCATTGTCGTACATGGTAGAACTGCCTTCAATCCCTCTATTATTTTTACATTTATGGGAGGACGAGTTATTTTAGGTTCTAAAAGGAAATAAGAATTCAAAATTAAAAAGGCAATGTGGTTGTATTAAATTTAGAGTTTCTAACTTTCCATTTAATTCTAAATATCCATTTTAAGAGTCATTTTAGTTATATTACATTATAAAAGTCATCAAAAGCAGAGACAGACTTTTCGTGAATTTCAAATTCTTTTGAAAAGTTTAGCTTATCTCTCTTTTATTAAAATATTATTTGCAAAATATAAATTTCTGAAACATTCGGAATTGAAATTTACCCATAGCATTCTTAACTCTACAAGATAATTAATAGAAAATTAACATAAACTGTCACTTTAACAATTTCAACATTAATTCATATTGATGGGCATGAAAAATGTTGAAAACAAATTTTTGTTTTAAGTATGTTTTTATATAATTCTCAGAAGTAAAGCAGGAAAAAGAGGAAAATGATTTAAAATATTCATTAGTAATAACCTTACAGAGAGACTTGAGTGAATATTGCAAATAAGTTTACTATGAGAAAAGGAGGTATCAGGGAAGAAATAGTTTGTCAGAGTACTCAATAAAGGACAGAATAACAGAACGGTCAGACCGAAGACCAAATGCATCATATGGAAGGAGAAGCTAAGGAATCTCCAAGAAGGCAGAGTATCAAGACAAAGATTTTTTAAAGAGTTCTAGAAAGGAAGACTAGAGAAAATGATGAGAAAGAAATAATAGAAAAAAATGTACCTCATTTTGGAAAATAAATTGATCTTTCGATCTAAAAGGCCCAACTAAAATTGAGTGGGAATAATTTTTTAAAACCACATAACCTTATATATTCTTTCAATTTGTAAAATCTATTAGCTCCTGAAACACAGAGAAAATCCTAAAAAATTTTGAGAAAGATAAAAATCAGATTAACCTATGAAGGAGTAAGAAAAATGCTGTTAAACTCTCATTCTATTCTCAGTGAAATTACTCAAGAGTGAGGGCAAAGTAAAGACTTTCAGCAATGCAAAGATTCAGAAAATTTATCTCACATGATCACTGCTTAAAAAAAATATGCCTAATAACTTCCTTCAGCAAAACAGCAACAAAATCGAAAGACAAAAATATAAGAAATAATGATGAAAGCAACAGCAACAGCAAAAACTGACACAAAAAATATTCCCAGGTGGAACTAGATTCTACTAATTTGTATGGTGCTCTTATGCATATTTTAGTAATTTATTTTTCCATCAATTGCATGATGTAAGAGAAGAGAAGACAGAAGTTACATTATTATGTGGCTGACAGTTTGCACAAGAGATCATGAGGTTTGAGGATGCTGGCAAAGGAGTGTTTGAATGATGCAACACCAGGTAGGAAAAAGAACTGAGTATGGAAGGAAATAGAGTCCCATTGGGGCCAGGTGATGGAAGTTCAGAGGAGAATCGAGGGCAAGAGAGCATGTTGGTAGTCATATGCAGTGGCAGTAAGTGATGGAATGAGAAAGCTGGACTCTTTTCTTAACTGAGAAAGTTAAGAACTTTGGCCTAGGGCCAAAGTCTTTGATAGATGTGGGGGAGTTCTAGGTGAGTTGATGACATGACAAATATAGTTAGAGGAGAGAATGATCAGAATGGCATCACCTTCGAAGAAGGAAAGACCTTGAACAGGCATAAAAAATATAATGGCTTAAAGGTAGCAATGAAATCTATGAAGATAACCCTCAGTGCTTGTCAGCCCTGTAGACATGAGGTGAGAAAAAAAAATGAACAGCTTCCATTTAAGCAGAAAAGCCAGAAGAAAATCAATTTGGAAATAAGGTAAAAGGGTAGAAAAAGGCTTTGCAGAGAGGTTAGATTTTTTTTTTTAAGCGCTTTGGTTGTAGTGGAAGAGTGTTTCAAAGGCACATGGTAAAGATTTGAGAAGGAGGATTTGTCAGGGTGGAGGAAACCAAGAACTGTGTGAAGGCAAGAATATGTGAAAGGATGGAGAACTAAGAGCTTTGCGCTTTGGGTGTTGGCCGATGTCAGGAATAAGAGATGTAGAATGAACTGACCTCAAGGTTGTGTTTCAACTTTGAACTTGAACCCCCAGGTATGAGGGAGGCTCTGCTTACTGCCTGTTTCAAAGTGTACCAAGTCAACTTTAAAATCAAAGGGTGATTCTCGTCCTCACTCACTCATCTTCACTTGCAGAGCTCCACAGCTCTCAGCAGCGCCTCCCACGCCATTGTTGGCTATGCAGCAGTAAATGCCATCGTCGCTGTCTTCCACGCTCAGGATGGTGAGGAGCTGCCCGTTCTCCCGAATGCTGTACCTGGTATCAAAGAGCCTGCAGGTCACACAGGAAAAGGACAGATTAGGGCTTCTTTTATGAGTCTTACTAAATCGATGAGTCATCACTGGAGGAAGTAGAATAGAAAGAAGAGGAAACGTGAGTTCTGACTAATAGGAAAATATTATTTGGTAGTATAATACTAACATTCTATTATAATCTTTCTTAGGCTCCAATTATCAGACACCACTGAGTCCTTCCAAAGTGCTTTCAAAAGGCAATGTCTACTGATGAGACCAAATGTAAAGTTTACTTTATTCAGGAAAGTATATCATAACTAAGATAAGAGTCTTCCCCCCCATGATTTATTAAGAAGGAGCTGCTAGATAATAGGCATGCACACACATACAAGTCACTAGTAGAAAGGGTTAAATATATAGAGAAGTGAATTAAGTTCTGTTACTTGAATATCTGTTCATTCATTAAATAAATATTTGTTAAGTGCCTAACAAATGCCAAGCACTGTTCTAGTTGCTCAGGATACATCAGGAAACAAAAAACTTCACACTACCTGATTTTCATATATTTTCCCACTTAATGATACACAAACTATTGGTAACAGAAAAAGAAATTTGAGAAAAAGCATCAGTACAAAAGTGGGTTTTACGACGAAGTAAGGGTTCTTTATGCAAAATGTGTTTGGTAGGCAGGATAATGGTCTCTCAAAGAGTCATGTCTTCATCTCCAGGGCCTGTGAATATGTTACCTTATCTGGCAAGAGGGATTTAGCAGGTGTGATTAAGTATCTTAATGAGATAATTCTGAGTTATCCAGGTGTCTCCAATGTAATCATCAGGGTGCTTAAGTGGTGTAAGAGGGAGGCAGAAGAGTCAGAGAAGGAGATGTGACCAGAGAAACAGAGGTTAGAGTGGTTACTCACTTTGGAGATGGAGGAAGGGGCCATGAGTCAAGGAATGCAGGCAACCTCTAGAATCTAGAAAAGGCAAGAAATCAGATCCCCAATCCTCCGCCCCACCCCTGAAGTTCCAGAAGTAATGCTGCCCTGCCAACACCATGATTTTAGCCCTGTGAGACTGGTTTCAGACTTCTGATAGCCAGAACTGTAAGAAAATACATTTTAATTGTTTTAGGTCACTAAGTTTGTGGGCTTTTTTACAGCAGCAGTAGGAAATAAAAACAGATTTTGATACCCGGAAGTATGGTGCTGTTGCAGCAAATACCTAAATCTGTGGGGGTGACTTTGGAATTGGGCAGTGAGCAGAGGCTGGGAGAATTTTGAGGAATATGATAGAAAAAGCCTAGATTGACTTGAACAGATTGTTAGTATAAATGTGTATGCTAATGACTCTGCTAATGAGGACTCAGAGAAAGTGAGAAGCATGGTTGACAAAATCTAAATCACCTCAGAGGATACCTAAATTATGAACAGAATGTTGGGAGAAATATGAATGTTACAAAGCATGTCCAAGAAGGGTTCAGATGGACATGAGGAACATGTTATTGGAAACTGGAGAAAAGGGATGCTTATTATACAGTGGCAGAAAACGTAGCAGTATTGTGTCCTGCAGTTATGTGGAAAGCAAACATTGCAAACAATGAACTTGAATATTTAGTTGAGGACATTTCCAAGTAATGTTGAGGTGTACACTGGTTTCTTCATGCTGTCTATAGTAAAATGCAGGAGGAAAGAGAAAAATTGTGGTAAGAACTGTTAGGCAAACAGGAACCAGATTTGTGAAATTCTCAGCCTATCCAGGTTATAAAAAGACACTAAAATGAAGAGATTTATTACCAAGAAAGCATGATCTGGAGAGAAAGACTTGGATGTGACTGGGACAACATTTTACTAGTCCTTGGAAGGATAAAAAATTCAAAGTATTTAGTCATACAGAGGACTCCTTGAAGAGATTAAGGCATGTGACTCACAGATCCTCTCTGCCAATCTCAGCAGAAGCCAGGAATGGAGACGGAATTATCCAGGAAAGAGACGAAACCTCTTGTCCAATGGAGTGAATCCACATGACATACATGAGAGACCCACAAGGTAGTTAAGAATTTTATAAAGCAGAAGCATTGCCAGCTTGTTCTGAAGGGGAAAAAGACAGGACACAATGAAGTAAGGCTCCTGGACCCCCAAAATTCTACAGGCAAGAAATACACCAATAAAACAACTCAGCTGCAAACACTGCCTTTCATAAAAAAAGAAAGGATGACTCCAAGGGCAGAGCCAAGAGTCCAGAGGGAAGAGCCACAAGCCATAGAGGATTATTCCTGGGTCTTGAAGTCAAGGGAGCTTGCCTGGCTGGATTTGGAAATTTCTGGAGACTTGGTGACTCCTTTTTACCTTTCATAGTCTCCCTTTTGAGTGGGAATAGCTATAACTGGTACTCTATGTATGTCCCATCATTAAAGGAGCAGATAACTTGTTTCTTGAGTTTCACAGGTGCACAGATGAAGAGGAATTGTGCCTCAGGATTGATTATATCCAGAGCCTCATCCATGCTTAATCTAGGTGATTTAGATGATAAAATTTGGATGAAATTTGGGACTTTAAGCTGATGTGATTTAAATGAGATTTTGGATATTGAGTTGGTGCTGTAATGGGTTGAAACTTTTGAGACCATTGGGATGGGGTTAATGCATTTTGCAGGTGGTATTGATGTGAATCTTTGGATGCTAGAGAACTGTGGCATTCCGCCTTTACAGAATAGGTATGAGTATGTTACCTTACATGAAAAAAGGGATTTTTACAGATTTTACAGATGTGATTAAGGATTTTAAAGTAGGGAGATTATCCTGGATTATCTAGGTGGGTCCAATGTATCTCAAAGGTTCTTAAAAAATTGAAGAGGGAGACTGAAGAATCAGAGAAGGAGTTATGACAAGGGAAGCAGAGGTTGGCCTGATGTAACTGCTAGCTCTGAAGACAGAGGAAGTGACCACAAGTCAAGGAATGTAGGCAGCCTCTAGAATCTGGAAAAGGCAAGAAGTCAGATTCTCTCCTCAGGTCTCCAGAAAAAATGCTACCCTGTCAACCTTGACTTTAGCCTGAGACCTATTTCAGACTTCTGATATCCAGAACTGTAAGATACAGGAAATCGTAACATAGTCCCTGGTCCAGGGTGCTGACTGTCTTTCCAAGAGCCGAGAGGCTCAGCTTCAGCAGGAGGGTGTCTGTGACACCCTGGTAATGGCTGTGATGGCTGCCCTCTGACCACTGCAGCTGGTGCTGCTGGATGCCAGCATCGTGGCAGAGCTGCAGGCGGCTGCCTTGAAGAATTTCTGGGCAATTTTTTTTCATGGTGGTGGTGATGGGACAGGGCTAAAAAGTGGCTGAGCTCTTCCTGCATCATGCCTGGGCCAGCGAGTGCAGAGATGTGAAGGGAATGAAGGCCGAGATGGTCGCCCTGGTGACCCAGGCCTGAATAAACATTGCCACTCTGGAAAAGATTCATGTTTCCAGCCTTCTCTCCAGTGTCTTTAAGTAACTAATGGCTCGCAAGGTAAAGCTTGAAGGTACCTTTTCCTCACTTGTGCTCACAGTCATGGTGTTAGAGGGACTTGGCCACTCAACCCTAAACTGCTCTACTGGAGGCAGGAAGGCCCTTTCTTTTTCTAGGGCTGGCATCCTCTGCCTGACCGTGGCAGGGAGCATCAGTGCGCCTTTACCCGAGAGCTGCAGGCCGCACCTAGCAGCCTCTCTTTGGCAGCTTGGACATTTGAAGGTTGGGATGCTTGGAGGACATACTTTTTTTTTCCACTCTGATTTGGTTTCAGGCAGTTTTAAAAGCTTTGGGTTATTTAGGGAAGTAAAGGGAGGGGAGGGTCCTATGCCTCAGTCATGGAAGCTGGACCTGGCATTTGTGTTGTGTTAAGCCGCTGAGTTTGTGGTAACATGTTATAGCAGCAATCAGAAACGAATATAATAAAAATTGAAGGGAAATGGATTCTTGGTTTTCAAATCTTAACAGATGATTCCCATGACTTACTGAGTCTAAAGAGGAACAAAGGGAAGTAGTAAATTTTGACTTAGTGTGACTAAGAATGATATAATCTCTGGTTACAGTTCATTAAAGCATAATAAAGCATTTAGGATCACTATCATACTCTCATGCAGTTGTTTTCTTTCTGCTAGGTGCTTTTTTGTGGAAAAATATATATTTAGAGCAATGCTAAATATTTTATATTCATTTCATTTTGTGGTGATATAATTATACCGATTCACTGATACACTTCAGTATCAGTATCTGTTACTGAATAATTTGAATAAGGCTGTAGTTCTTCCTTCACAGTAATGGGTCACAGAGAATGTAATTATTTATCGAGCGTGCACTATTGATCTGTGTGCTTCCCTACTAAAAACTTCATTCCAGGGAGTTTTTCTTTAACCTGCCTCTAGCCATATTAGATTGTGGGCAGTAAACCTATAAGGGACTTAGAGAAATAATAAAAAGAAATATCAAGACACCTAAGAAGGCAGTTCTCCTAGTCTGAGAAGACCATGTCTGAGTTAGGGCACTATATTAAATAGGGTTCTTAGTTGCAAACAAGTTTATGCAAAAAAAAAATTGAGTTATTAATGGAATCATTGAGTTTTTGAGAGGGAGGCTTTGAAGTTAAACAGTCAAGAAAAATCCCTTACATTCTCTGGTAAAACTCCCATAGCCCCAACCCCCCAGCAACGATAAGGCTTGGTCCTAGATAAATGCTCACTGCCACCCCAAGACACTCAGAGTGCTCCACTACAGAAGTCAGCAGGTTGGCTCCTCCCTGTGTGCCCTGGCCTCCCACATTGCTTCCTTCCTTCTGAAGTCAAGCAACATGAGGTACATCTGATTGGCTGACCCTCGACCATGTGCTTAACCTCTGCTGCTAAGAAGAATTGGAAAGTGAGTTTTCTGGCATCTAACTTGGGAAGATGGGACTAAAATGTATGAAATTATGATAGTGTACAAAAAATGTACCACAGATGAAATGTGATCACTATAGTGTAGGAAGCCCATTTGTATTAGGTGCCTGACCTTCCAGAGAACTACTAGCCTTTAATTAAAGTCTTCTCTCTCCATATATATATATGATATGATATATCTTTGTATTTCACGGAGTACCTGGACTCTTGGTCCAAAAGTACACTGTAAAATATTCAGAATATTCTGAAACATAAAAGAAGAATATCAGGTATAAAATATGAGTTTAAAAAATATTTTCTAGAGTAAACAGAAGTTAATGGTAGAAAGCCTCAGTTTAGTATTCTCAATAAACACAAATAGAAGCACAGGCCTTGGAGATAGGCAATGTTTGAGTCTTAGCTGTGCCATTTATATGCCATTTATAAGTGGTAGGACACTGGGCAAGCTACTCAAATTATCAGATTCTGCTTTTTCATCTACAAAATGGATATAGCAGTATTTACTAGGATTATGAAGATGAAATGATATAATATTTGTAAGCATTTAGTACAATGCCTAAATAGCCAAAGTATTTAATAAATTGATAGTGCATATATTTCTTGAGTTATGTTATCCAACATGAATTCTAGCAAAAAAGAGAAATGAATGATTCGTAGTCTCTTTGATGGTATTTATTTGACTTTACAAGGTCATGACCTTGAATACTATTTTATGCAGAGAAAATTAACCTAATTCAGTGGTTCTTAATGGTTTTGTGTTATGGGTCTTTTAAAAGTCCAGTGAGGGAAATGGATGTGGCTCAAGTGATAGAGCTTCCACCTACCATATGGGAGGACCTGGGTTCGATCCCTGGGGCCTCCTGGTGAAAAAGAAGAGAAGGCATGCCTGCACAACAAAGCTAGTACCCGCATGAGTGCCCGCATGGTGAACCAGTGCTCTGCGCAAGTGAGTCACACAGCAAGATGATGACACAACAAAAGAGAGACAAAGGGAGAGTCAAGGTGAAGTGCAGCAGAAACCAGGAACTGAGGTGGAGCAATTAACAGGGAACTCTCTCCCCATCAGACGTCTCTAGGATCGAATCCCGGTGAATCCTAGAGGAGAGAAAATGAGAAGAGAAGACAACATAGACAGCAAAAACAGCACTGCAGGAGGAGGAGAAGGGGGGAATATAAATAAAATAAATAAATATTAAAAAAGAAAAAAAAGTCTGGTGAAGCCTATGGACCCTTACAAGTTTATAAAATTAAATATATAGGACTATATTGTTATCTAGTAATAGTTTCAAAATATAATAAAGTAAAAATCTACCTTGTGATCAAGTAATACATATCCTTGTTTATTAACATATTAAATAGTAATATCTAGTAGCAGATCTAATAACGATCTAATAACTTAAAATTTCAAAATAGGAAGAGTATAAATACTTCAACTATAATACATCATATGTGTTGTGATTTCTATTGTGATGAAATTATTAGTACTGTTACCACTACTGTTTTTCATGCTCTACATTTGCAATGAGGTTTTCTGTATTATTTATGAATATTCCATTTTAGTATAGAAGACTGTATTAGTCAGCCAAAGGGTACTGATGCAAAATACCAGAAATTGGTTGGTTTTTATAAAGGGTATTTATTTGGGGTAGGAGCTTACAGGTACCAGGCCATAAAGCATAAGTTACTTCCCTCACCAGAATCTATTTTCAAGTGTTGGAGCAAGATGGCTACTGATGTCTGCTAGGGTTCAGGCTTCCTGGGTTCCTCCCTTCCTGGGGCTTGCTTCTCTCTCCTCTGTGTGCTTACTTCTTGGGGCTCCAGCTTACAGTTTCAGCATCAAATTCCAACACCAAAAACCCCTAACTCTGTCCTTTGCCATGTCCCACCAAAGTGTGGAGACTCAACGCCCTACTGGCACAAGAGGTTTACATAATTACTTAGTCAAGTAAACCTATGAATCCAATATAATCTAATATGCCCAGAAGAAAAGATCAGTTTACAAACATAATCCAATATTTCTTTTTGGAATTCATCTATAATATCAAACTGCTACAAAAACAAAGAAAAATAGATGGATAAGATACAAAGAAATAGCAATCATATACATAGTAAAGCTTATAAGATATTGCCAAAACTCATGTTAAATAGACATGAGTAAGCAAGTAACTTGTGAAACACAGGCAGAATTGATAAGATGTGTTGAATATAGACAGCAAACTACATGTGATCACTATAGTGTAGGATAGTCCTACGTTATATGTATACTAAGGATATACAGACTAAATAGCAAATACAGTGGAACATAAAAGAGTGTTACTTTGGGAAACGGACTTGGCCCAGCGGTTAGGGCATCCGCCTACCACATGGGAGGTCCGCGGTTCAAACCCCGGGCCTCCTTGACCCGTGTGCAGCTGGCCCATGCGCAATGCTGATGCGCGCAAGGAGTGCCCTGCCACGCAGGGGTGTCCCCCGCATAGGGGAGCCCCATGCGCAAGGAGTGTGCCCCGTAAGGAGAGCCACCCAGTGCGAAAGAGAGTGCAGCCTGCCCAGGAATGGCGCCACCCACACTTCCTGTGCCACTGATGACAACAGAAGCAGACAAAGAAGCAAGATGCAGCAAATGGACACAGAGAACAGACAACTGGGGGGGGGGGGGGGGGTGGAATTAAATAAATACATAAATCTTTAAAAAAAAACTAATTAGAAATGTTAAATTAAAAAAAAAAAGAGTGTTACTTATAGCAGCAATGGGTGGAAAGATAAGGTCATGTTCATGCTAGTCTTGGCTGACAGCTACCTCACTTCTAAATCAATGGCCCAAGAAATACAGTTAAAGCCAGTCCTGTTCAACAAGCTCTTTGGTAAGCTCTATCCATGACCAGGTATATGTGCCACTGCAACCCTAAATAGAGAAAGTTTGTGCCATTGGCCTCAGGCACTTCCTGCCCTTGAGTCCCCTTGCTCAAACTTCAACTGTCTTCCTTGTAAAGATACCACAGAGTGGGAGGCTGAGGCATCAGAGAGAGAGAGACTGGACATGCAGATATTGAGTGAAGCCAAAGCTCCTAAATTTATTCCCTTACCCCATCTCTTTCCTCAATTTTCTACATATTTTAAATTTATTTAATACCCTTTATTCTGAGGATCTTAATTTGGTCTACAAGCCTTCCTGTTTTAGGATCACGGGGATGATAGCTTGCCTGGTAAAATTGTAGAGTGCTTGGAAGCTACCATAGCACAGGTTAATTTCTCATATTGCAACATGTCAAATAGAAAGCAGCACTAATTTCAATTAGAGGTTAGTGAAAATAAAAACATCCTTTTCCCCCATTCAAGTTCATGGATCCAGTCTGTGGACTCCAGTTTAAGGAACTTAGACCTAATGCAAGATACATCACCTCTTAAGAAACTAGGGGTTCACTTTACTACAGATTTTTTTAATCAAATAGCTATTGCAATGAGGAAAGAGAAGCATAACCTTTATCTGAAAAATGGAAATTTTGTCTTTTTTCGAAAGATTGCCTCATTATATATCAGGAGTCCCTTCTAACTTTCAAAAGAAACATCGGGGTGACCTAGCAGTCAGATACCTAGACAACAAAGTTCACTTTATTGCGACATTAGAAATGCAGGAGATGATGCCAGGCCCTATTAATTCCCCAGAATGCCCTGAAGTATGTGCCCCCAGAATTACCATATGGTGGCATTTTCTACTTATTATGAAGATTCTTCTAAATCTTCTCCTGAGGTCCATGAGATAGCCCTCACTTCCTCATGTCAATTAAATCTGTTTGCTTTTGGCAATTCCCCTAACCTTGTTGAACTTCAGATCTTATATTTATAAAATGAGGAAATTTGCAGTTTATATATTCTAGGTAAGCTTTACAGTACCAGGAACAAGGGTTTTGTTTCCTTCACAATATTGCCTAAAGCTGTGGTTACTTTTATGACAGAGATAAACCACAAGGCAGCAATGGACATTCATAAAAGAAAAAGGCAGAATACTTACTTAATGAGAATTTTATTTCTTGTCCAGGAAATCTCAGGCTGGGGATAGGATTCCACTGCACACATGAAAGTAGCCACTTCTTCAACTAAAGCATCTACCGTTTCAAGAGGAGTGGTAATGACGGGAGCTGAAATGAGTGGAGAAATCAAATGAGAACATTCGGAATGCTGTTTCTAACCTTTCTTAAGCAGTCTGAGACCACCACATATGTCTATAGAATGATATTTCCCCAGAGAAGAAATTTGCCAAAAGACAGGAAGATTCTATATAGAGAATTGTTTCCACTTCCAATCCAGGATTTTGGGAATCAAACGAAAAGGACCTTGACAATAGGGGTTAGAATTTATTACATATGTAGGGATAGATCCTGGTTTCAGGGGGCCCAGAGCTATAAGACGTGAGGGCCCTCCTTAAGGAAAAAAAATAAAACTGAGTACAAAATGACTGCATCCACTCCATTGCAAACGAACTTAAAGGGAAGTGGGACTGAGGGAATGTCAGAATACAGAGAGAGAGCAATCTTAACAATTGTTTAGAAAAAATTTGAGAAGGTTAGAAAAATTTATGTTCATTTGAATACATGGTTAGAGTCCCACTGAGGGCTTTGAGAAGCCCTGATGCTTAAACTTCCCTCAATTTGTAGAGAAATCACCTCTACGTAATGGGTAGATAAGAAAGGGAGCCGGAGCGGCAGTAGATCTGGCCCCTCCCATCATCCCTTTCCTATTGAAATTTTTCATTAAATAAAACGTTGGGGGAAAAATCAGGAAGGAAAGGAGGAGAAAATAAGCCATAAAAAGGCATAGTTAACAGAAAACACAGAAAAATATGAAACAAGCCCCAAATTGTAAAAAAAAAATCACTGTAAACAACAGTGGTATAAACTGATATATGAAAAGACAGATACTATTTATATAACATTTAAAACACACAAAAGATACATGTAAATAAAACAACATAAAAAATTGGAAAAAAGAAATGAGAAAATACATACAAAGCAAATACTATCCAAAACAAAGTAATAGAGCGATATTAATATAAGAGAAAAAAAAAGAATATAAGGTGTTTTAATTTCCTTCACATCCACAGGAATGAATTAAATTTAAGAACATGTTTTTCTGAGGTACATCCAGCTTCAAACTACCACATAAGATAATAAGATTTATTGAGCTAAAGAGAAACACTAACAATAAAAGAGGCAAACCATCAATATAATAAAACAATCATGAAACTTAATTACTTAAAAGTATAGACTCAAATAAAGCCAAAAGTACAATCAAAGTTACAAGAACACGTGGAGTGTTCACCATGTCTTTAAAACATTAGTTTTCTTTAGAAACTAATAATCCAATTTTTTCCCACAGCATATCTCTATTTTTTTTTAAATATTACTTTAAAAAAATAAGAGGTCCCCATATACCCCCACCCCTCACCCCACTACTCACACATCAACAACCTCTTTCATCATTGTGGGACATTCATTGTATTTGATGAATGCATTTTGGAGCACTGCTGCACCACATGGTTAATGGTTTACATTGTAGTTTACCCTCTCCCCAGTGCACCCAATGGGCCATGGCAGGACATACAGTGTCCAGCATCTGTCCCTGCAGTACCACCCAGGACAACTCCAAGTCCTGAAAATGCCCCCACATCATATCTCTTCTTCCCTCTCCCTACCCACAACAGCTACCGTGGCCACTTTCTCCACGTCAATGCTACAAGTTCTTCCCTTACTAATCACAATAGTTTCATAGTAGAATATCAGTAAGTCCACTCTAATCCATACTTATTCCTCTTTTGTCACTTTTACTGGACCAGTGGTTGGCGCTGGGGTTTGTGTATATTCAGGAGACCTGACTCTCTGGACTGGCCATATGACAGCCATACCCTGAGCCTCAGCAGATTTGCAACTCCTACCTTCTGGTTTATTGGACTTACCCCAGCCAGCTAACAGGGAGATAAACAAAGTCAACCACCACACCAGGGAGCCAAGAGTACCTACAACTGCAAGCAGGAGAAATGCCTCCATCATCCATGTGAAATCTAAGCCCCCTCTCGATATAGAGGTGGAGTGGACATAACCATCCCAGGGTCCATAGGATGGAAGAATGAAGTGTGGATTAGAGTGGACTTACTGATAATAATCCAATTTTAAAACATAGCAAGGATATAGAAGATAGAAATATCAAAATTAACAGCCTTGATAAAGTATATATTTATAAAACATTTCATGCAACAGAGTATTCATTTTTAATGAACCTCAGACGAACTATTCAAAATACTGTACATTTATTAAGTTAAAAAGATTTAAACCAATGCCACAGAACTGAAATCATATAGACTGTATTTTCTAATGACAACAAAACTTATAAGAAATTAACAATTAAAGGATAATTAGCAAACAAAAAATTCCCATGTATTTGGAAACTAAAAATAACGTTTCTAAGTAACGCAGGGATTAAAGAGTTCATAGCAGGAAATTATTAACTATTTAGGAGTGAAAAAACACTGATATCATTATGTATATGTAACCGTAAGTTGTAGCTAGAGGGGTACTTAGAGATAAATTTATGAATAAATTAATATTTATTAAGAATGGAAGAGTAGAAATAAATATTTAAACCAAAAAAATAAAGTAAAAGTTCAAAAAGTATTAATCCAAACAGAGCGAATGATAGGAAACAATAAAGTTAGGAGCAAAAAATAATTTAATAGAAATAACCTATACATAAATTTGAGATGATTAACAAGATTAAAAGTTGGTTTTTGAAAACGACCAATATAGTAGATAATTCTCTAGCAGAAATTATCAAGAAAAACAAGGATAAAGTACAATATAAACATTATTAGAAACATAAAAGAAGATACAATTAAATATGCACTTGAGATATTTAATGAATATGAAAATAACAAATTTATGACATTAAATGTAAAAACTCAGATGGAATGTATAATATGAGAGAAAATATAAATATAAGTTGATTCAAGAAAAAACAAAAAGTCTGAACAAATGAATACCCAATAAAGAAATTAATCTCTAGGAAAAATATGACCTATCTCCTATATCACCTGTACAAGGCAGATTTACTAGAAGTTTTACCAAACTCTTAGGAAACATATAAACCTGACTTTATGCAGATAATTTGCAAGAATAGGAAAATGTAAAAACTATCCTATTCATTTCACTAGTCTAGTAAAGCCTTGATGCTAAAAGCATGCAAAGGCAATATAATAGAATTATACACTGATCTCATTCAGGACAACAGATATAAAAATCCTGAAAAATTATTAGCATGCCAAGCCCAGCAATGTAATTAGTAATAACTTTTCACAAAAGATAAAGACTTATGCCAGAAATTCAAGAGTATTTTGTATAAAAAATAAAGCTTGTTAATTAGCCACATTGCAGTTTAAAGGATAAAAGTCATACAATTATCTTGATATATACAGAAAAAGCATTAGATGAAATGTAATAATCATTCAGGATGTGGATGTATCAAGTTTATTTGTAGTTTGCTTACAAAATTAGTGATAGAAGTAGCTCTCATTAATAGACCATTTACTAAGGCCTGCTGCAAAAGGCACATTTAACCATTCCCACAAAATCAGAAACATTGAAAGATAACTGCTATCATCACTGCAAACTAACTTTGTACTGAATTTTTTTATTCACTGAGGTAGTCCAAGAAAAATAGATAAGAGGACTGGAAGAGATGGAACCAAAATTATCATTGTTTGTAGGTATTTTTGCTAAGTAAAAAACTCAATAGCATCTAGATACCAACCAATGCAAGAGTTCTAAATAAATACTAAAAAGAAGATCAATATAAAGTTAAGACTTCTGGATAAGGTAGGGGAGTAGGGAGCTCCAGTTTTCAGTCCTTCCACAAAAACAACTATCAAACAAACAAAAACTTTTGAAACAACTACTTTGAAGTTCTGGAGGCCAGAAGAACATATTAAATTGTTCTCCCCAAAGAGTGGCTACCAACTCCCATCCATCAACTCTAATGGTAAGCTACCTTGCTGGAGACAGAAAGGGACATATAAATTCTCTTCCCCAAGAATAAGGGTGGCCACAGTCAGTCACTGGGTGTCCAGCTCTGATGGCACCTATTGTTTCAAACTGCTCTGGCAAAAGTGGTGACAGACATTTTTTCAAACACATCCTAGACAAGGGTGGAGACAGAATGCCTCCCCAGGGCATTTTGGAGCTGGTCTGTGCCCCCTTCATGGGCCCCCAATCCTGTTTTGGCTGGGAAATACTGACATGGGGAAGTCCTCTTGGGGGTGACACTCCTCCTAGAATTTTCCCTCTAGGCAAAAGCAGCTAGAGACAGTGAAAGAAGTATAAAATCTATAGAGGTGGACAGTCTGGAACAAAAGAATCCCAGCTTAAAACACATGGGAGAGGGAAGTCTGTCTCCAGCAAAAAGAGGAGACAACAAATCTTCTATAAACAAGGGAACTTAAAAACAAATTAAAAAGTCCAGGATAAGACCCAAATCTAGAAAAGACAGGGAAAACCATGGATATTGCATTTGCCTTGGGCAAACCTTCCTGATAGGAGGTCTAAAACTCAAGAAAACTTCTGTCTTATCACTAGCTGGATGCAAACAAAGAAACAGAAATCATACAGAATAAATCCCAGGGAAGCAGAAGTGGTTAAAGCAACTGGGCTCCATTTTACCAAATGGGAGGGCCAGGGTTTGATTCCTGGGGCATCCTAGTGAAGACAAGCTGGCTCATGAAGCAAGCTGTCCCAGGGGAAGAGCTGGCCCATGAGGAGTGCTAACCCACACAGCGAGCTGGCCTGAACACAGTGCTGGCCCATGCAGGAGTGCTGGCCCATACAGCAACTTGGCCTGAGTGAAGAGGTGGTACAGCAAGATGATGCAACAAAAAGAGACACAGAGGAGAGACAATAAGAGACACAGCAGACCAGGGAACTGAGGTGGTGAAAGATTAAGCACCTCTCTCCCACTCTGTTAGGTTCCAGGATTGGTTCCCAGTGCCACCTAAAGAGAAGACAATCAGACACAGAAGAACACATAGCAAGTGGACACAGAAAGCAGACAACAAGGGGAGGAGGGCAGGAATAAATAAATCTTAAAAAAAATAAATCTGAGTAAACATTTTAAAATATTGAAATGTACAGTGTGCAACAAAAGAACACAAGACAAATAAAGAAACAGGAAATTATGGCACATCCAAAAAAAAAGGCTGGGAAGTAGATATGGCTCAAGTGAGCTCCCACCTACCACATGGGAGGTCTGTGGTTCAGTTCCCAGTGCCTCCTAAAGAAGACAGTGAGGGAAGCAAACATGGCTCAAATGATAAGGCCTCTGCCTACCATATGGGAGGATCCGGGCTTAGTCTCTGGGGCCTCCTGGTGAAAAAGAAGAAGAGAAAGCATTCCTGCATGGCAAGCCAGTGCCCATGTGGTGAGCTGAGTACCCATGCAGTGAGCTGAGTGCCCATGTGGGTGCCCATGTAGCAAGCCAAATGCCCATGTGGTGAGCCAAGTGCCCATGCAAGTGCCCATGTGGCAAGTCAAGTGCCCATGCAGTGAGCCAAATGCCCATGTGAGTGCCCATGTGGTGAGCCAAGTGTCCATGTAAATGCCCGTGTGGTGAGTCAGTGCCCATGCAAGTGCCTGTTTGGCAAGCCAAGTGCCCGCGTGGTGAGCCAAGTGCCCACATGGCGAGCCAGTTCCTGCACAGCAAGCCAGGGCCCACATGGTTAGCTGAGTGCCTGTACAGCAAGTGAGTCATGCAGCAAGATAATGATACAACAAAAGAGAGAAACAAAAGGGAGAGTCAAGGTAAAGCACTACAGAGATAAACAACTGAGGTGGTGCAATTGACAGGGAAACTCTCTCCACATCAGAGGTCCCCAGGATCAAATCCCAGTGGATCCTAGAGAAGAAAGATGAGAAGAGAAGACAAAAAAAAAAAAAGAAAAATAGATACAGAAGATCACACAGCAAATGGACACAGACAGCAAAAACAGCAGGGGGGGGAGGGGGAAAAAAAGAAGACAGTGAAGTGGTGTGATGGGCAGGCACAGCGAGCTGACACAGCAAGATGATGCAACAAGAAGAAAAATATGATGAGAGACATAACAGAAGCAGGGAGCAGCTGTTCTAGGTGCCTCCTAAAGGAGATGAGCAAGACATCAAGCTGGCATATCAGGCAGGTACAGCAAGCTGATGCAACAAGATGATGCAAGAAGAAACATGATGAGAGACATAACAAAGCAGGGAACAGAGGTGCCTCCCTCACACATCAGAAGTCTGGGATTCAGTTCCCAGTGGCTCCTAAAGAAACAGAGAAGAGGAACAGACACAGCAAGTGCAAACAACAAGGGGGTGGGGAGAAATAAATAAATAATAAATATTTCTTAAAAAAGAAAAGGCTAAAAATATAGAAAATACCAATGAAGAGGATGAGAATGTGGGCATATTGAACAAATCCTTAAGAAAATGATCTTAAAGTGCTAAAGGATATAAAGAAAGTACAGAGAAAGACCTAAATGATATTAGGAAAACAACAAACGAGCAACATGAGAGTAAAAGTAAAAAGACACACATTCTTAAAAGTAACCAACTAGAATTACTGGAGTTGAAAACCACAACAACTGCAATGAAAAGTACACAGGAAGATTTCAAGAGTAGATTGAAGCTGGTAGAAGAAAGAATCAGTGAACTTGAAGACAAAATACTTTAAATGAGTCAGGCTGAGAAACAGAAAGAAAAAAAGACATTGCAATATTCCAAAAAAACCTTAAATCCTTTTAGTAGCAATGCTAACTATAAAATCATATCACAATCATTTTATAGAAATACAGTTTTTCTTGGGGCAAAGACCCTCTAGCTATAGACCTGTGAAACTTAAAAAACAATTTATCTGCTTCCAATATACAAAGGGACAGACATGGGATAAGCATTTGCATTACCACAAGGAGAATTTGGGAGGGAAACATGTGTCACAGGTCCCCAGCAGTTCTGAAAACATGCAGGGCAGACTCCATTAGATTTCAAAATCTGAGAGTTTTTTTTTAAATGGATAGGTTTTTTTTGTTGTTGTTTTTTTTTTTAAAGATAAATAGATCACACAAAATGTTATCTTAAAAAACATAAGAGGTTCCAATTTAACCCACTCCCCACCCCACTCCCTTTCATTAGTGGGGCACATTCATTGCATTTCATGAATACACCCTGGAGCACTGCCACACCACGTGGACCATAGTTTACATTACCATGAGAGTCATTCTCCCTGGGGTCTAACAGGGGTCCACCCTTTCCACAGCCTTGCCCAGTGGCCATTTTCTTGGTTGCACCCTCATCAAGCATCTGAGTAGTGAATGAGCTCCAGACCTCACCCTCCAAGAACTCTGGGGTGATGACCACAGTTTCCCTGATCTCTGGGGCATAGTCTCAATCCCCTTAGTACAGTGAGATGACAGCAACATTCTCCCTGATCTCTGGCATACAGGCCCAACCTCCTCAAAACTGTGAGGTGGTGATCTGGCCTTCCCCAATGTGTGGAAAACAGTCTCACCCTCTCAGAGCAGTGGGGTGTCAACCTCACTCTCCCCAACCTATGGGGAACAGGCCCACCTCTCTCAGAGCACTGGGTGGTGACCTCACTCTTCCCAGCCCTTGGGCAATGCCTCTATTCTCTCTGTAGCCCAGGATAGCAAAACTCCCTGAACAGTGGGGTAGAACACCCACCCTCTTCAAATGCAGTAGCTAACTCACCCTTTCCATACTCATGGGTGGAATCCCTCCCTTAGCCTAAGGAGATGTCTTAATTCCAGACCTCAGCTTCCATGTTTTTCCTCTAAAAGCTGCTTCCCCTTTCACCTCTCCCCTCCATGTCCTTTTGAGTCAGGCTGAAGTGGTTTTGTTCATACTGTTCTCAAAAATATATTGTTGGTTTGTAGCAGGCAGGAAGCAGGGGTCTAAGCTATCAGACAGTAACACTTTCTGCAAGTTTTCCTGGATAATTACATTTTTACTCCTGGTTTACAATTTCCAAGTTTAATTAATTCCCCAAAATGGGCATTATCATCTGGGGGCTTGATTTCCACAGGCTTGGAATTTCCAGAATCAGTTTCTGTTTTCTTTGTGTCCAAAAATTCCATTGTCAGCTTATATCTCTCATCTAGTATTTTGCTATAAGTTGCAAGGAGAAGCCAAGCCACATTCTCCAAGTTTTCTTTGGAGAGCTTGTCAGCTAAATATCTAGGCTCACCATTTTAAAATTCTGCCTTCCTTATAAAATCAAGAGTCAATCTTGCTACATTTTCTGTAAATTTAAAACACAGATTGGGAAGCGGACTTGGCCCAGTGGTTAGGACATCCGTCTACAATATGGGAGGTCTGCGGTTCAAATCCCAGGCCTCCTTGACCCGTGTGGAGCTGGCCCATGTGCAGTGCTGATGCGCGCAAGGAGTGCCATGCCATGCAGGGGTGTCCCTGCATAGGGGAGCCCCACCTGCAAGGAGTGCACCCTGTAAGGAGAGCTGCCCAGCAAGAAAGAAAGTTCAGCCTGCCCAGGAATGGCATGTACACATGGAGAGCTGACACAACAAGATGATGCAACAAAAAGAAACACAGATTCCCGTGCCACTGACAACAACAGAAGCGGACAAAGAAGAACACGCAGCAAATAGACACAGAGAACAGACAACTGGGCTGGTGGGGGAAGGGGAGAGAAATAAAATAACTAAATAAATCTTAAAAAAAAAAAACCCACAGATTGACTTTCCTCCAGTTTCCAATAATAGTTTTATCATTTCCTTCTAAGGTCTCATCAAAAGTCTCTAGCATCCATATTCCTACCAACATTCTCTTCAAAGCAGTCTGGGGTTTTTCTATCAAGCATCTCACAATTCCTCCAAAAAATACCCATTATCCATTTATAAAACCGTTCAAGTATTTTTGGTAATTGCATCAGACTGTACCCTACTTCTGGTACCAAATTCTGTTTGTCAGCCAAATGGGTGATGATGCAGAATATGAGTAATCTGTTGGCTTTTATAAAGGGTATTTATTTGGGGTAAAAACTTAGAGTTACAAGGCCTTAAAGAGTCCAACTCAAGGTTGTTTTCTCACCAAAATCAGTTGCCACATGTTGAAGTAAGATGGTCACTGATTTCTGCCTAGTTTGGCTGCTAACTATCAGGCAAATGGTTCATCTCCCTTCCCAGGGCATTAGGTGTTCAAGCCTTCTCCTTTCTGTCACATGGCAGGACAGAAATGACCAAGTTCTCTCCTTTTCCATGTGTCTTCTTGAGTGAATGTCCATTTATATCAGCCTACCAAGGGGCCAGGGACTCGACCTGAGTCATACCTTACTGATATGGTCAAATCAAAAGCCCTACATTGATTTTACCAAGTAAATTTAAAATCCTTTGAATATAATACAATCAAAGGGTATCATACCCAGAGGAACAGATTAGTTTACAAACATAATCTTTCTCATTTGGGGACTCAAATAATCTCAAACTATCACAGATCATATGTTGTGTCACAAAACAAGTCTCAATAAATTTAAAAAATATTAAAATCATACAAATATTATCAGACCACAATAGAATAAAGCCAGAAGTCAATAACAGAGGGAGAAATGGAAAATTCACAAATATGTGGAAATTTAGCAACATACTTTTAAACAATCATTGGGTTAAAGAGGAAATGTCTTGTGAAATAAGGAAATACCTTGAGGCAAATGAAAATGAAAATACAACATCCCAAAACTCATGGGATGCAGTAAAGGCAATGCTGAAAAGGAAACTCTTTGCTCTAAATGTTTACATTAAAAAGGAAAAATGAAGTTCAAATCAGAGGCTTAACCTCAAAACTGGAAGAACTATAAAAAAAAGAGCCAGCTAACCTGAAAGTGAGCAGAAGAAAGGAAATAGCAAAGACTAGAGTGGATGCAAAGGGAATAGAGAACAAAGCAAACAAACAAAAACAATTGAGAGAATCAACAAAACCAAAATTTGGGTCTTTGAAAAAATCAATAAAATTGATAAACCTTTAGCTAGACTGATAAAGGAAAAAAGAGAGAGAGGATACAAATAATGATAATCAGAAAAGAAAAGGGGGACAATACTAGTAACCCCTCTGAAATAAAAAGGATTATAAGAAGATACTACGAACAATCGTATGCCAACAAATTAGGAAACTTCAATAAAATTGACAAATTCTTAAATGGACAAATTATCTACATTGACTCAAAAGGAAATAGATGATCTCAACAAAATAATTACTAGTAAAGGGATTGAATCTGTAATGTAAAACCTCCTGAAAAGGAAAAGCCCAGGACCAAATGACTTCACGGGGGAATTTTATCACACATTCCAAGAAGACTTAGCTCCAGCTCTGCTCAAACTTGTCCAAAAAATTGAAGAGGAGGGAACTCGCCTTATGCTTTCTACAAGAGTAACATAATCCTCACATCAAAGCCAGACAAAGGTACCACAAGAAAAGAAAACTATAGGCCAATATCTCTTATGAATGTAGATGCAAACCAAAGCCAACAGAACATTAAAAGAATAGTATACCACAGTCAAGTGGGATGTATCCCAGTTATGTATGGTAATTCAACATAAGAAAATCAATTAACATAATATACAACACACCGCCCAAAGCAACTTATAGAGTCAATGCAATCCGAATCCAAATGGAAAAGCCAGTCATCCAATTTTTTATGTAAGGGTAAGGGGCCCTGCATTAGTCAGCCAAAGGGGTGCTGGAGCAAGATAGCAGAAATCTGTTGGGCATTATAAAGGGTACTTATTTGGGGTAGGAGCTTACAGGTACCAGACTATAAAGCATGTTACTTCCCTCACCAAAGTTTATTTCCATGTGTTGGAGCAGGATGGCTGCTGGCATCTGTGAGGGATCAGGCTTCCTGGGTTCCTCTGGGCTCAGCTCCTCAGTTTTCTCCACAAGGTCAGCTGTAGACTATTAGGTGAATGGCTCTGTCTTTTTCCTTGGGGCTCCAGCTTCACCATCAAATGCCAACATCAAAACTCCAACATCAGAAAACCCTCAACTCTGTTCTTCACCACGCCTGTTATCTGTGAGTCCCCACCCACCAAGGGGTGGAGACTCAACGCCCTAATCATAACTCAATCATGTCAGATTACAAACATAATCCAATATCTATTTTTGAAATTCATAACCATATCAAACTGCTACAGGCCCCAAATAGTCAAAACCATCTTGAAAAAGAAGTTAGTGATTTTGAAGCCTCTTACAAAATCAAAACAGTAAATCAAAACAGTAGAATGACGGTAAATGATAAGTCAGGCAAATGTAAACAAAAAGTACACATTTATAATATGAAAACATGGTATATTAATTTTCAAGAAAAAAATTAATAGTAAATGAGGAAGATAGCATCATTTTTTATTGTATAGATATATTCATAATGATGATATAATACTCAACTCAGAAATGCCAAATAGAAAAACAAAATATAGAAAATGGAAAAATTTAGAAAGTCAGGAAGAAACTGACAAATAATTTCCAAACCAATAGAAAATTTTCCACATCTCTTTAATTTCTAAGTGGGTGGTACTTTGCTTACAATTCAAAAGACAAAAAATTAATACATATAAAATTAAATAGAATTAATGAAATTGACCAAACAGATTTGTATATCAAACTCTAAACCCTGGGGAGCAGATGTTGGTCAAGCAAATAGGCTCCTGCCTCCCACATGGGAGGTCCAGGGTTTGGTTCCTGGTGTCTCCTAAAGAAGATGAGCAGAAACAACAGGTAGAGACAATGAGCAGATACAATGAGCAGATACAGCGAGCAAACAAATGAGCAAGCCATCTCAGGGTAAAAGAGAAAAAAAACCCTCTAAACCCTAATTGATGACTTATTCTCTCAAATTCTCCTGAAGCTGAAAGTGAATAAATTTCAGAAATGTAAATTATGTATATCATTAAACTAAACATAATGAATAATTTATAAAATGAAATTCAGACAGTTATGAATATAAAAATCAAATTGCTCTTTATAATTTTAACATCAAAGAGGGAATCAAAACTACAATTAAAAACATTCTGGAGGTGGTAACTAAAATAAAAAACTACATATTGGAACATAGTAAACATTGTTTTGAAATCATCAACAAGACCAGTAGAAGAAACAGATATTATCAAAGAAAATTTTTGAAAAAAAAATCATGACACCCCAAAGGTTTTCACATAAGTTATTTTACATTTTCAAGGAAGATTTAAGTCTCATTATATAAATAACTACAGGGAATATAAAAATATAGACAGTTTCCCAAGTAATTCCATGAACTAGCACAGAGCTGATATCAGTCTAACTAGATATAAAATCCTAAATTAAAACGAGTAAATTAAATCCAATAGTATATTTTTTAATTACCATTATATGTTTAAGTAGGAAAAAAAAATCCTTGCAGAGATATAAGGATAATTTAATCTTAGGAAAGTCCTTCCAAAAGAATTGATTATAGCATTAGGTTGTTAAAGGATATCTATAGATGTTATAAAGTAATAATGGAACTTAATATCCCTTCCCTACTTAGAAACTGTTAGTAAAGCAGGAATATAATAGTATTTCTTTAACATGATAAAAATATGGTTCTTAACCACTCAAACTTGATAACCCTGGAAATAAGACAAATGCACACATACACACAAACCCATATTCGCACATTCACTTATACAAGATGATTCAAATTTGGTTTAGCACAGACCACAGAAATAATGTTCCAGACAAAAAAAAAAAAAAGTATATGTGAAGGCCCATAGAGGTAAGGAGATTGGTGCCTTGATGAAGCTAATAATGAGAAAACACAAATATTTCTAATGGATGGGCAGGAGAATGGGGAGCCTAAAGAACCTGGAGAAAGTGGCCACGGTAGTTGCTGAAGGCAGGGAGAGGGAAGAAGACATGAGATGTGGGGGCATTTTTGGGACTTGGAGTTGTCCTAAATGATATTGCAGGGACAGATGCTGGACATTATATATCTTGCCATAACCCACTGAATGGCCTGGGGGAGAGTGTGAACTACAATGTAAACTATAATCCATGAGGTGCAGCAGTGCTCCAAAATGTATTCACCAAATGCAATGAATGTGCCACACTGATAAAAGAGGTTGTTGATGTAGGAGGAGTGGGGGTGTGGGGTATGTGGGATCCTCTTATTTTTTTTTTTTAAGATTTCTTTTTATTTATTTCTCTCCCCTTCCCCCCACCCCCAGTTTTCTGCTCTCTGTCCATTTACTGTGTGTTCTTCTGTGTCCTCTTCTATTCTTGTCAGCAGCACTGGAAATCTGTGTCTCTTCTTGTTGCATCATCTCTCTGTGTGTGTGGTGCCACTCCTGGGCAGGCTGAACTTCCTTTCATGCTGGGCAGTTCTCCTTATGGGGCGCACTCCTTGCGCGTGGGGCTCCCCTATGCAGGGGACACTCCTGCGTGGCACAGTACTCCATGCGTTCATCAGCACTGTGTGTGGGCCAGCTCCACACAGGTCAGGGGGCCCTAGGTTTAAACCATGGAACTCCCATATGGTAGGCTGATGCTCTATTCATTGAGCCAAGTCCACTTCCCCTCTTATATTTTTTAATGTAACATTTTTTGTGATCTATGTACTTTTAAAAAAAGACAATTTAGTAAAAAAATAGAAGGGAACAGGAATGAGAAATTAGAGCATTGTAAGCAAAGCCTGTAGAGTATCAGAGTATGTTGGCAGAGTCCAAACACATGCTACCACAGGGTAGCATGTGTTTCATGAAGAAGGGGGAGTCAAAATTCTGCCAAGAGTGTCAAATGCTACTAAGAAGTAGAGTAAAATAAGAACTGAAAAGTGCCCCTGGAGCTTCCTGAAGGAGGTCATGGTTGACTTTGATGTGTGCAGATTCAGTGGCTATTGGGTAGTGGAAGCCAGACTGTGGTGGGTGAGGGCTCAGTGGGGGTAAGAAAATGGAAACTATGAGGGCAGACATCTTTTTCAAAGTTTGACCATAGAAGGGAAAAGAGAAGCTAGATAACATTTGAAGGTAAATGTAAGGACAAAGGAGGCTTAAAAGTAGGGGGAAGCATTAAGTAGAAAGGAAAATGTTGAAGATAAGAAAAAAGGGGGGATATAATTGAAGAAACAGTTCTCAGAGAAAGCAGGCAAATGTTGGATTCTTCTTTACTCTGTTTAATTAACTGTAGATTGGAAGAGAGATTCTTCTTGCAGCACAATTAGAGGAATGAAAGAGAAAATGATACATGCATTTGGTAGTAGGAAGTTGAAGAGTTTTTGGTATAAATGCTTCTCTTTTCTTAGTGAAATAATAGGTTCCTATCAAAATTTCAGTTATCCCTCAGTACTAGAATTAAGTGTAATTTTATTAATTAGAATTAAGTGTTTTTTGTTTTCCTTTGTTTTACAGGATTTTTTAAAAAAATCTTTTAAAAAAAATATTTTATCTTTGCAATAAAAAAAGCTACAGCAAATAAACAAAGCAAAGCAGAAAGCCACAGACATGTCCATTTCTAAAACGACACAATGGAAGCAAACTTGCAATTGAAAAATTTTGAAAAGTCAAGTCTCTTAAGCAAAAATGTATATTTTTCCAAGCAATTTATGAATAAATAAGTACTCTATTTTATAACTACATAGGTGTTAAGAGAGAACAAAAACAAAGTAATACTGAACTTGTGGGGTGCAAGCAATGATGAGTCCAAAGATTAATTGATAATGTTGAATGCTTTCATTTTTCAAAAAGAAATACTATACAGCACATAGACATTGAAAGGCAATTTAGCACAGAGCTTGAATTGAATCCAAGCTCCATCACTTACCAACTCCATCAAGTCAGTTATAGGTTCAGTGCTTTGCTGTTTTCGACTGTAGATGGATACAGTAATAAAACCACCCACATAGGTTCATTGTGGGGATTAAATAAATAGATATACATAAAGCACTTACCGAGGCTAGGAAAGGTTAAATAACTTATCTAAGCACCACACAGGTGGGAAGTGATGGAGCTGAACTTCAAGGTTATGGTTGGTTTAAAGATCCTATCTCTTAACTCTAAGCACAATACTGGTTACATGTGGACTGGGGGAGAAAGATTTAATTCAATGTCGACTTCTATGGGTAGTGTATAGTGAAGTCCACTTTGACCTTAGTCCAAAATTTTCCACACAAATCTGCTTTCAAATTTTTACTGACATAGTCACACAGTCTGATTTAATGACATTTACCAACTCAGCGACTGTCGGTTGTTTACTGTTATTCTCCTATCTAGCTTTCATCTCTGCCAGAGACTGTTTAAACTAGGACACTATTTCATCCCACAATCCAAGGACCACATGAAAAACAAATACATGAAAATGAACACAACATTTGGCCCAAAGAGTAACTTGAATACTAAATACTTGATGAGAAAGACCTGATATTATCCTTTCTTTATATTTTAAGGGCTCTGGCATGTGGCCATTGGCATGCTGATTTCAGATTGACTCACTGCTAACTGATTTGGCAAAATGACTGAGTAAACAAAGAAGCCAGGTGTATTTTCTCCTTTCTTTCTTAGTAAAACTAAAGCTCAGACTTGGAACATACTCATGTTTCTCTAACATCACGAATACAGTTTTGTTTCTTCAGGGCGAGAAAACACGTTTGGTGTTGGAAACTTTTCAAATCCCCCGAGAAAGGTATTCCTCAGTATTGCTCACCATATTGGTCATATCTTAGGAAAAGGCACATTTATTCTACTAGTGATAGAATGAAGTAAAGATTATTATGTGTTGTATTATGATGTCTTTGGTACATTCAAGGTTCATTCATAATGATGCTCAATTACAGTTTTTTAATATTTATGTTATTAATTATTTGCAACAGAACACTCTTTCCGTGCATTCTGAGATGGCTCTCTGGACGTAGGCTGGTAGGAGTTCTGCTCAGCCTATTAAAATTTCTGAAACTGACTATCTGGATTTATTCTTTTAGGTTAAAACATTGTCTCATAGAAATCCATTTAAAACGTGCATGCTACCCAGGAGTGATCCCCACACCAGTCATGTGACAACCCTTGGCATAGTACATAATTTTGTATCTTGAGCCCTGGTAAGGACGTCCTCATTATGCATATGAGGAAATTGAGCCCGAGAATACCTGCTTTCCTTAAAGACACAGAAAGACAATGGAAACTAGGAAGAGAAACTTGATCTCTACATTCTCTTCCAGGCTTGAAATATAATTGTTTCACTTTCTTCACCATCTAATCTGGACCCCATAGTATATTGCCATATAACTTCAATTCTCTTAATCTCTATTCCTTTAGCTATGCTGACCCTGGAAAGCACCAATCCTGAATTAATCCAACCATATGACCTCTCTGCCCCTAAGTTCAAGCAACAAAGCACTGCTGGGTAAAATGAAACAACTGTGCAGACCAGGGCCACTACAAAGCTGCAGCGCCCGGTTTAAGCTGGGTCCTCACCATAGCCTTTATAATCCCTCAACGATCTCTGGTCCATTCCTCTCGTCTTCCTGAATGGGACCACTCCTCTCTGGTCCCCTACTCACCCCTCACCTGTCACTCTCCCCAAATGACCTCATATCTGTTTCCACCAGGTTGGGAAGTTGCCTCTTTAACCTATGGGCCTCTGTGATAAAAATTAAATAAATCTTGCCATGTCTTCTCTTTCTTTATGTTCTTTAAAGTCAGTAATATTTAAAGCAACTGTGTTTCCCTGAACATGCAATGAGTAATTCTTTCAATACATATTAATGTAAAACATTCACCCAGTGCTTGGTGTCCTGAATTTGAATGACAGCTGTGATGGCACTAACTTATGTCAAAATTGTGACCCCTATCCCTGGAGAATATGTTCAGATGTATTTAAAGTTAAATCACATAAATACTGAAACTCCTAGGTATGTTAATAAATGGGATCATTTTAAAAATAGGATTTTGACAGGAATTCTTTGTGCATTCTTTAAAAAACAAAATATCCAGTGCTGCTTTCATTAACTCCTCTGATCCCCCAGAATTTAAGTCCTCAGCATACACTTAAAACTCACTGATAAAGCATTAAATGGTATTGAATTATGTGGTAAAAGCAAATATTCAAAGACATGATGTCTATGTTCATGCATGGCAGTTTGTAAAATTCTACTGTTTGGGGTTATGATACTGTATTCATTTTTTAAAATGTGCTGGTTGAAAAGGATTCAGAAAGACAATGGCTTTTCTTATAATCATTGAACGTTGAATCTCAAACTAAAAAATAAACTGTTACTTCTACAATCAATTATTAATCTCATTGTGAAAATAGTACACATTTAGATAAGAATTCCCTGAATATTCCTGCACTATTTAAAACATGCCAATTTCTTTTATAATACATTATTGTGCAGATTCCTTGACTCATAGTAAAGAACTTGGGAAAAGCATCCTGATCTAAATAGCTCCTTTCATGATTACCTTCTACCAAGAACAGAGAAAACTATTAGGAGACATTTGGGGAGGAACATTTCCAGCATATTCAATAATATTAAATAATAGCATATTATTGTGATTTTCTTCTCTATCTTCCATGCACTCCAATGTTTAAAATTTTAATGGCTATATTTTCATAATAATGTTTATTCTCAGAACTGGTATGTGTAACAAATGGATGGTTTGCTTTGCTAGGCATGGCATTTTTGGCTAAGTTGATGTTAAGCCCATGTTAATTTATATTTTACAATAAATAGGATAGACTAAGAAGAAATATTCTTTTATTTTTTATTTTACAACCTAATTATAGCAATAAATAAATTCTAAGTAACAAAGTTTGGTTAACACTCTTATCATTTTATTTAAGAGTCAGTATGTTCAGCACACACAATACAGTCTTTGTAACATTTATGCCACCATATTTTGAAGTTTTAAAGGTAGAGATAATATGAATTCAAAAAAAGGGCTTTATCTGTAAAATTTGGAAACCCCAAATCATTTCCTTCTAGAATATAAATTAAGAGTTATTCATATAGACAGATTTAGCTTTTTGGTGTACCAAATACTGATGGAACACTTAACCACCATAATTAATTTTCCTGCTCCTTATACGATTGAATTTTAGTAATTTTTTTAAATTTAGCCATGTCATTTTTATATAACTGTATGGTTTAGAATAGCACAAATAAGACATATGGCAATCCATAAATCTGAATATCCAGGTCCTGCCTTACCGGACATGTGTTGTATGATCAGGAAGTATGACAATAATCTGAAGCCAATGTTAAGTCTTTCTGGCTATTATTAGCTGTTTGAAGAGACCTAGATTCTCTTTTAACTGAATATACCTTAAATATTATTTGCCAATTAAACCTTTAAACCCATTTGAAGATCCCATTCAGCTTATGTAAAATGGAAAAAAGAAGCAACTAAAGTACATAAATCTATGAAATCAGATTGTTTGGGGGAAAAGACTGTTTTATTAGCATGTGAACCTTGACCTCATAGCTTCAGAATTTCTAGTGAACCACAAAATCCAAAGATATGTTTCCCATCTACAGACAGATGCTACTTTCACTTTTTTATAAAATCCAAACTTTTTCTATTCATTGGTAAAGTAAAATAAAGAAGAAAAGATGAATCCGAATGTATCAAAAAACACAGAACTCTTAACTGTTGTCAACATTTCATTGGAAAGCTCTTCACTTTAATTGACACCAGTCTGCTTTCTCATGTCTTGTTAAAAAGATTCCAATGAAGTCCTCATTCACTTTGCAAGTCACTTATTTCCCATCTTCCTGATTTGAAATATACTAGTTTCAGGTTCATAATATCCTGGCCAGAAATCATACCACTGCGGACATTCTACTGCAACAGGTGTTTGTCAGTTTCTTAAGTTGCTTTCCTTTCCCCTGAGGTGGTGTTATTTCCGGTACATTCCAAAGGCTCTGAAAAAAACTTATGCAGTCACTTGCCAAGCCAAAGCATGACTCCAGTCTCAAAGTTATTGAGAACCCATTGTTTTTAGGCTTTTATCATATAGGCAAACCATGTGCATTTTTCTCTAATTCTAATTTCTAAGAATTACAATATTTATGAAGAGTTCTGTAAAACTACAACTGAAAGTGGAAATTATTTCCTTTTTTGTGTGTTTGTTTGGAAGCAGACCCTCTGGATGTTTGGGAGTGGAGTTGATTGTATTCCTGGCAAACCAGATGTGAAAAGGTTTTCATCATCCATTTAAGACCACCCTGAAGTTTGACACACACATCAACAAAATGGACCTTGATAACTTGCACTCTACCTGCTGTTTCCCATTGAAATGAGGGTTCTACAAGTACTAGTACCGTATGGTTAAATACTTTATTACAGAACATATGGGGGGGATTACCGGAAGAGAGGAGACAACCAATTGCTCATTTATACAGTTTCCTATTTCTCCATCCATTTCCCCCCTCCTTCAGCAAATAAAACTCAAGCCCACCATAGCATAGGGTGAATCCGTTGTGGTCAAAGTGAGCACACACACACACACACACCACACTTTAGAACTGTGGTAAGGCACAACAAGAAGACAAGATCGCTCAAACCAACCTTTTGGAAGTTTCTCAGTCCCGCTGAAGGCAACCAGAGTAAGAATATGTACCAGTGGAATGTTGACGAGCTCTCTCATGATTAATCCAGGGTCAGGCAGGAGGAAGTTCCTTCTGGACAAAGCAAGGAATATGTCCCCACCGTTTACATTTTAAAGCATAATAGGTTACAAAAGGGTCGTTTGCTAATGACTGTTTGTGTCAGCAGCTCCCCAGGCTCTAAGTATAATCAGGAATTCTCAGACTTGGCAGTAATGATGGACGCGGCCAGCTGGTGAGGATCCACTTAGCCCAGTAATGCAAGTGTAGGGCTGGAGGAACAAGAGAAAGAAAATCCCTTTAGAATCCCTTTTAAGACAGTGGCAGAAGGACAATACCAGATGCCTGCTGCAACCATCACCGTAGTCCCTGAGGTACAGGTTTCCTGATCTTATGCAGCCCACCACCGCTCCTTCATTCAAACCAGAAACCTGGGGTATCTAATTTTGACTCCTCCCCCTCTGCTGCCCCACCCCCTCACTCAGCCTGTTACCAATCCCTACAGTTGCTACAAATGAAATATTCTTTGAATTTGTTCTCTTCTACTCATATCACCCAACCTCTTTTTCAGACATTTACCTTCTCTGAATGAGAAGTAATAGCCTCCGATCGCTGCTCCCTGCCTTGTGACTTACCACCCTCTAATCTCTTCGATAGTTTCTCCTGCCCAAAGTTTTTGTGGCTCTTCATCATATAAAAATATATTCAAAACCTCCCTAATACGACCTATAAAGACATTCTGCTCTGTCTACCTTACGAGCCTCATATTTTATAATTTGTGAGTCTGTCTTAATCTTCAGCAACTCTGAACTGCTGATGTTTCCCTGGGTACAATTTTCTTGCCTCTCTGCCTTGCTTGTGCTGTTCCCTCTTCTTGGAATGCTGTTCCCCTACTCTCCATCCAATTAAAACCTATCTCAGCTTCATCATCATCTCTTCCTTGGCACCTTCCCAGACCAACAATCACAACACGTCTTCCCAAAGTGTTAGATTTGCTTCCTCTGGGGTTCCATAAAATTTTGTCCACATTTCTATCCTTGCACCTATCACACTGCTTTATAATTTTTCCCTTGTATTGGTGTCTTCCACATTCTTTGGCCCTATAAGATCACTTATAGGAGTTTAGGTATGAGGATATTAATTACACTGTTTCCTTCGATAGCAAAACTTGGAAATGCAAATATCCAACAAAAGAGGATGGATTAAGTAGACTATGTCTATATAATGGAACATTAAAAGGAAATTTAAAGTAATGTTGCAGTAAAATATTTAATAGCATGGAAAAATATTCACAATAAGTTGTCAAATGCAAAAAACAGGGAAACGGATGTGGCTCAACCAATTGGGCACCTGTCTACCATATAGGAGGTCCAGGGTTTGATGCCCAGGGCCTCCTGGTGAGGGCAAGCTGGCCCACGCAGCGAGCTGGCCCACACAGCGTGCCAGCCCCTATGGGAATGCTGCCCTGTGTGGGAATGCCACCCAGCATGGGAAAGCCACCCTGCGCAGAAGTGCCAGCTGATATGGAGAGCTGGCACAGTAAGATGACACAACAAGAGACACAGAGGAGAGAAAAGAAGACTTTGGAGAACAGGGAGTTGAGGTGGTGCAAAAGAGTAATCGCCTCTCTCCCACTCTGGAAGGTCCCAGGATGAGTTCCCAGAGCTGCCTAATGAGAACACAAGCTGACACAGAAGAACACACAGTGAACAGAGAGAGAGCGCAGACAACGGGGAGAATGGAATAGGGGTGGGGGTAGAAATAAATAAAATAAATCTTTAAAAAAAAAAAAGAAAAGAAACAGGCATTTATTTTCTTGCTTCTTCCAGCTTCTCGTGGCTTCTGGCAATTGTTAGCTTTCCTTGATTTGCAGACACATCACTCCAGTCTCTACCTCTGTCCTCACAGCCTTCTCCTCTGTGTGTCTCTGTGTGTCCTTGCCTAATCCTAGTCCAGTTTGACCTCATCTTAACTAATTACCTCTGCAAAGACCCTATTTCCAAAGAAGGTAACGTTCTATGGTTCCAAGTGAACATGAATTGGGGGGGGGGGGGGCACACTGCAGTTGATGATTGTGAGTCTTTCAAAAGACCAACTGTGAAGGAGGAGAGAAATTGTGCAGCGGAGGGAGAGATTGGATGGAGACAGAAGATTTTTCATTTATTTTGGGGTATACTGGGAAGGATACTTTTGAGAGAAAGTGATTAAAGACACAGGAGGGAGGAGAGAGAATAAATAATTCAAGGACTCAGGCAAAGCAGGAGGGGCTGGGGTCCTGAGTGCAGGATCTTCTGGTAGAAGATGAGGAGGAAAAGGATGAATGTAGATGTGAAGTTTGTGAGCCAGGTGGCAAAGCATTTACTGAGACTTATTTGATGGCATCTATTGTCTCTATAAATTAGAAGATGAGGTCTAAGATTTGAAATAGTCGTTCCAGAGAATGAGAGAGTGCACAGTTGAGGGTGTTGGCTATGAAGTTATATTGACACTCGCATAACTTGTGTGCATTATTTATTTTCCCCCACACTTCTCAGCTTCCCAAATGACAGATGTTAAATGGCTAGGTTTATTTTGGGGTTGGGAGAGGAAAGGGTATTTGTTCATGATACATTAGTACAAGGAAGTAGCATTCCAGAATAGAGAATGGAACGTGATGCTAGGAAGCAAAAGGGATGTACTGAGAGCAGAGCTAGTCAATAAGCAGGCAAAGGCACTGGCAGAACAAAAAGGTAGGAAAATAGACTATGGGAGCAAGGATTGTAAGGGGTCTGATTCAGAGATGGGGGTGGTTTAAAGCCACCTTAGGAAGTCACATTGGGAATGCAGTCCTTGATTTGTGGTTACTCTGTTTATGTGTAGTTAAGCTCATTTCTCAGAGTGGGGACAGCTCTGAGACCATTGTTATTGTGCATAAGGAACAAAGGTTGAAAACTGATGTAGTAATAGTGTGGATGGAGAGGAAGGGATGGATTTTAGATAAATGTGGGAAGGAGAATCAGAAGACTTGGTCATAAAGTCAAGATGAATCCCAGATTTCCAATTTGTCAGGGCAGTAAAACAGTTACTGGGACATGAAGGCAGAAAGTACTGTGTGGAGAGGGCTTCCCACAAGAGGCTGAGATCTCTGTTGGAGGGACTCAAAGGCCCATGGGGACACCTCTCATTTCCGGCTGGTTCTCTCCAATAACCATACTCCACAGGAGTCCAGAAGGCATGAAGCAATTGATAGAGTTCCTAGAGGACAATTTTCACTGGCTCAGAGCAGGAAAAGAAAGGTAGACTAGATCTGGAGGACAAATGGAAGATTACCCAGCTAGCCTTTTTAAGGAGTCCTGGCCTTTCCTGCAGCATGGATGAGACCCCAGGTGTATTAGTCAGGGGTTCTAGTGAAACAGAATCTACATCAAATATCTTTAAATATTAAGAATTTTATTAAAATTGTTTCACATGACTGTGTTGATGCACAAGTCTGAATTCTGTAGGGCAGGCTGCAAGCTGGAAAGTTCAGTGAAGGTTTTTCATGAAATTCTCCAGGATAAGTTGGTTGGCTAAAGTAGAGATGGAAATTCTCTCTTCTGACTGCTGAAATCATCACTTCTCCTTTTAAAGCCTTCAACTGATTGACTGAGATACTCACTGCTGAAGGCAATCTTCTCAGTTGATTGTAGATGTAATCAGCCACAGATGCAATCAACTTACTGATGACTCAAGTCCATGAAACATCCTCATAGTAACAATTAGGCCGGTACTTGCTTAACCGAAGAACTGGGTGTCAGTAGCTGGCCAAGTTGAATGTGAACAGAACCATCACACCACATAAGAGGGGCATACCAAATTCTCCATTCATTGCAACAATTACTTGAACTATTCAATTAGGATGTCACACCTTCACCCATCTCTCTACTTGCCTCCAAAGACTTTCTCTATACTGCCTGCCCCTTTGATGTACATCCTTGATATTCTAATGTATTTCAGGGGCTTTTCCAGACTGAATTTGCTTCCCAGCCCAGAACAGATTCCCGTTCCAACATGGGAAAAATTAGTTTCTGAAACCTTGACCTTGTTGGTTATCTCCCCTGATTCATCACTTCTTCCTGTTCATCCAGCCTCACTGGCAGTATGAAGCTATCTGTCTAAAAACCCTGCTAAAAAGTGTAATATAGCTATAGTTCAAAGATCCTGAAGTTCTAGTCTGGTTTAAATAGTACTGAAGGAGGAAGCCCCCCGCCTACTTGGGTTGCTGATTTCATCAACTGCTTGCTAGAGAAGCTCTGGAGATGGTATTATCTTTTCAGGCTTCATTTGCTTTGACTCAATCTACTACAGAGCCTGCTCAGACACTTAATGTTGCTGCCAGAGTGGATTTCAAGTAATCTTTAAAAATTATTACGACTACAGATGTCTATAATCAAAGAGCAATCATAAAAACATCCTTACAGGGAAGGTATTATCCTTTAGAGTAGACCTTTCTTTATATTAAAAAAAAAAGTGTTTGAACCTCTTCATCTTATTAATGAACCCAATTCTTGTGTATATTTTGGTGGGAGACAGGTTTTTGCTCTCATTCAAAAAGCCAAGGAAAGTAGATACTTATTCCTGTGAACCATGATAGCTGGACATCAGAATGGAGCCTAAGCTGAGACGATTGATTGCCTTTCCTGGGATAATGATTCCTGAACAAGGGACACAAAGAAGGGGAGAGTTAGAGTTCATTCCAGTGGCAGGAGCATCAAGTGCTCAGGACACAGTGCCGCCAGCAGTAGGCTGTCATGGCAGTGCCTTCGGCAGTATCCGGTATCCAGTGATGCGAGTGTCAGTAGCTGTGCTCAGTGTCCAGCAGCAGAGCTGCGTCACCCTGACCAGGCTGTTCCTCTGCTGAGACCTTGGCTAAAATCCTAGCCATCTGGCTGTCCTTGGTTCCTGTTGGGCTCACCAGCACTCCCAAGGATTCCATAAGTTACCCAATATCTTTCCAATAAATGCCTCTTCCCCTAAGTTAACCAGAATCTCTGCTGTTTGAAACAGTAAATATCTATTTTGGAAACAAGAAAATTAAGGCTTTTAAAGGTTAGGAAATGTGTCCAAAGTCCTGTAGCTATTAATGATGGAGGGAGGTTTCTAACTCGGTCTGTCTGACTTCCACATCTGAGTTTTTTTCCCTAAACCACAGCAGCCACATTGCAGATATACACTTTGTGTTTTAGGTGGGCATTTTAATGGTAACCAAGCTTAGAGGTTATGCTAGTCAAAGTAAGTGGTGATTTTATTTTCTTTAATGGATGCAACTGAGAAATCAGGGAAACAGCAACTGTGGTTATCCAGGGACTCTGCAAGGAGAAGGCAGCAGGCAGATGATTTCCAAAGATCACATTGGACATAGCATGCTATATCTAGATGACATACCCAGGCCTCTTTACAAATTTGAGTGAACCATCATGGCAAGGAGCCTGGCCTTAATGGTAACCCAGAATTATATGCATGCCTACAGATGAACCTGCTTAGGTGGGACTTGGTCTAACGAACTTGAAAAGGCAGGGGAAATATGCCTTCTTTTCTCTGGGATCAAGAATAATTGTCCTTAACCAAAGAAAAAACAGCAACAACAAAATAAAATAAAATAAAAAGACCAAAAAATAAATAAATAAGAGTAATTGTCCTCAACAGACATAGCTTAGGTACTCCTGAACTTCTAGGGGATGAGACAATTCATACAGGGTTCCATCTAAGCCACAGCCCCCTGCCACCTCCTGAGCACCTAGGAACTACTACCTTCAAACTTAACCTCATCCCCAAGAGTATTTAAGTTGGCTATGGAGAAGTAGGAGGTAATGATTTCCTGCAAGGGTAGATGATAGCATCAGGGACTATTGACCCTAAAAATCATACTGGGTTCACCATTGAATTGCTATCATTTTTGTTCACCAATTGCTCTTACCACTGTATACTGTGACTTGGGAGACTTGATCACTGGTTTCTTTCTATTTACCTTACTACCACCAAAATAATTATGAACTGCTTAGCCACTCACCTATGTTGGCCTACTAGTACCTAAGATGTTGGACAAGTAGTCAAGCTGTGGAGAGGTTTGGGGGGTTTTGTTTTTTAACAGAAACTATAGTATAATCCCCCTTCTACCAAGGATCTCAATTTTATATCAATCCCACATATGTAGCCTTAAGTCTAGAGCTCCTTTTAGAGTTGGAGAGCTGGGAGTTGACTTGTACAAGGATTTCATTTGTATTTCATCTTTTCCAATCAGGGTTATAGCAGAGTCTGTGAAGAAGAAAAATGGCAAGCCACAGTTTTATCAGAGCTATTGAGCATTTCCCTGAGGTATTGTAGTCTATATGCTTTGAACAAAGAAAATTCTGATAGTATTTTTGGAACTAGAAAAGCTGACTTTACAATGCATATAGAGAAATTTAAAAAACAAAAATAATTAGAGAAAATTGTGGAAAAATTTATTTGTAAATGACATGACCCTATATATATAAAATCCTTTAAAAATCCATGGTAAAGCTCCTGGAGGTAATAAATGAATTCAGCAAAGTGGCAGGGTAAAGGAGCAACACACAAAAATCAGTAGTGTATCTATACACTAGTATAGTGAACTAGTAGCGAACAATCTGAAAATGAAATCAAGGAAACAAAATGTCATTTGAAATGGCAACTAAAAGAATCAATTATAATAAGGATAAATTTAGCAAAGTATATAAAGGAAAACAGCAAAATATGGCTAAAAGAAATCAAGACCTAAATAAACTGAAGGGCATTCCATATTCATGGATTAGAAGACTAAATATTATTAAGATGTCAAATCTACCCAAAGTAACTTACAGATTCAACACAATCCCAGTCAAAGTTCCAACACAACTCTTTGCAGAAATGGAAAAGCCAATCATAAAATTTATAGGGAAGGGTAAGGGGCCCCAAATAGCCAAAACCACCTTAAAAAAGAAGGAAAAAATTGTAGAGCTCACACATCCTGACTTGGAAGCCTATTACAATGTTAAATAAAGCAAAATAACATGGTGCTGGTATGGTGACAGATAAATGGACCAATGGGATAAAATTGAGAATTTAGAAATAAACCCTCCCATCTATGGCCCATTGAACTTTGATAAGGATGCAGAGTCCACTCAATGGGAAATAAGAGTCTCTTCGCCAAATGGCACTGACAAAATGTTTATATCCATATGCAAAAATGAAGGTGGACCTCTACCATATACCATATATGAAAATCAACTCACAATGGATCAAAAGAGAACCTATGTCCTCCCATGGCCCACTGGGTGGACTGGGGGAGAGTGTAAACTATAATGTGGACCATCGACCATGTGGTGCAGCAGTGCTCAGAGATGTATTCACCAAGTGCAATGAATGTCCCATGATGATGGAGGAGGTTGTTGTTATAGGAGGAGTGGGGTGAGGGGGGTGTGGGGGGTATATGGGGACCTCATATATTTTGAATGTAACATTAAAAAAAAATAAAGACAAAAGATATATAAATAAATACATAATTTAAAAAAGAACTTAAAAGAAAGAGAACCAAAACTATAAAACTCCTAGAAGAAAACAGGGAAACACCTTTAAGACCTGTGTTAAGCAGTGGTTTCTTAGACTTTACACCAAAAGCATGAACAACAAAAAGAAAATTAGATAAATGGGACTCCATCAAAATTAAGAACTGTGCATTAAAGACTTCATCATGAAAGTAAAAAGACAACCTACAGAATGGAAGAAAATATTTTCAAAACACATATCTGATAAGGATCTAATTTTCAGAATATATATATTTAAAGAGACTTACAACTCAACATTAAAAAGATAAACAATCCAATTTAAAAACAGGCAAAAAGACTTGAGTAGACACTTCCCCAGAGAGGATATACAAATGACCAAAAAGCACATGTAAAGATGCTCAAGATCATTAACCATTAGGAAAACGCAAACCAAAGGCACACTGAAATAACTTTTCTCACCCATTAGAATGGCTATTATTAAAAGAACAGAAAATAAAGTGCTGGAGAGATCATGGAGAAATAGGAACAATCATTCATTGTTGGTGGGAATAAAAAATGTTGTAGCTGCTGTGGAAAACAATCAGAGAGTTAAATATAGAATTCCCATATGATATAAGTATGTACCCAAAAGAATGGGTAAAACAAAATATAGCATATACATACAATGGACTATTACTCAGTCATGAAAAGACATGAAGTTCTGATGCATGTGAAAACATGGATGAACTAGAAGACATTACGTTAAGTGAAATAAGCAAGGCACAAAAGAACAGATACTGTATGATCTCATTGTTATGAAATAATTAGAATAAACAAATTCATAGTCAGAAACTAGAATACAGGTTACCAGGGTCCATGGTAGTGGTAGAGGATGGGGAGTTAATTGGTACCATTTCTGTTTGATATGATAGTAAACTTTTGGTAATGGATAGTGGTAATAATAGCCAATATTGTGGATGTTATTGATTAGAACAAAATTTGTAAAACCATAAGCCTGTACAACACAAAGAGCGAATGCCAAACTATGGACTATAGTTAATAGTATAATTATAGTGTTACTGTTTCATCAGTTATAACAAAGGTAACACACTAATGCAAAATGCTAATAACTGTATGTTTGATGGGAGGTTATATGGGATCCCTGTAATTTGTGTGCAATTTTTCTATAAACCTACAATTTCTTCAATAAAAATTACATTTATATCAAGTACTAGAATAATATATGAGAGGAGATAGATATATAATCCTGTGGTGAGGAATGCCTTTCATATGACACTAAACCTAGAAGAAAAGGGAGGCAAATAACTTTGACTAAAGTTTTTAAAATCTGCGTAGTAAGGCATATTAATCAAACTTCAGACCTCAAAATGGAAAAACAATTTGCTAAGCTAACAGGTATCTAAGTATTTATCGTACTCAAATTCTCCTCAACATATGACAATAGCAGCCAATTCTTTTTACTTGAATCTCTTCTTCACTTGCCTTTGACAGTGCACTTTCCTATTTTTCTTGCAATTTTTGTTTCTCCTTTATAAAAGCCTTTTCTTTTCTACCCATGCTATTAAATGTTGGTTCTTCCCCGAGTCAGGTTCTTGACACTCTTCTCTTTTCACTGTACACACTACTCTGAGAGTGGTTTTAACCATTTTACAGCATTAGGTAATATCTCTATGTGTATGACCCCACACCTGTATCTCTGAATTAAATCTCTCTCTAGAGAAACAGAACCGTATGTATGCAGTCACCTCGATGACTGTCCACCAGGCAACTGAAACCTGACCATTGAGTTATATTATTAGTCTTTAAAAGGTTTCATATTCACATAGAATTAACAGTAAGGTCAGAGCAGGCAGAAAACTATTAAACTTTGCATTCTCTTCCCATCACTCCAGAGGACTCTTTAAAATAAAAAGGCTGTTTACAAGCTGTATCTCCACAATGACTTCCTCCTGTTCTCAAGGAGCTAAATTACCTCTGTAAACCACCATGCTTCCAGATACTGAGCCCAGTTCCAAATTCCTGCAAATGAAGCCATAGGTGGGAAAGTTGAAGAATTTATGTCCTATTGGTGAATTCTATGAAAGCAAGTATTTTAGAATAGCAACTGACACACGGGAGGTTGATATGAGCTGTATATAAATTCAGAAAATTTTCAAGTTAACATGAGCTCTTAGTTGACCTGTAAAGCCTGGATTTCCAGTGTTAATATACTCTTAGGGACAAGATAGAATCAGCTGAAGAGCTATTCCTATACAACAAGCTGTGTTTTCAAACAAGATAGCCCCCCCAGTCCCCATCACAAAATGGAAATGGGAAGTTACTATGTGGAGTTGTGGGAGAGGGCTTGTGAAGGTATTATAATTTCCAAGCTGATAAAAATCTGTTTCAAAACTTCTTTCCAAGTCTCTCAAGGATTTTAGTCTAATATTCTATTGGCCAAAGAATCTTTCTTAATTTAAATCAATCCAAGATCATAAGTGCCCTACATTCTCGGGGAAATGTGTCGTAAATCATTATAACATCAACATATCCAATCCTGAACTCATCATCTTCCCTGGAATGTGGGAAATCCTGAACCTATGTCACAGCAAATATCATCTTCTACTCAACTTCCCAAACCATCAAGCTTCTGTGAGTCATCTCTGACACCTCCTTTTGCCTGAAACCTATATTTAACGAGTCCTATCAGTGTTAAATTCTTAAGGCCTCTCCAATTTGCCTCTTCCTCACCAACTCCTCTGCCTTACTTTATGGTCTCATGAATTTGTCTGTTTACACAACAGCTCCCTAATTGGTCTGTCTGCCAATCATTTCTCTACACTGATGCCAGAGAGCTCCTTCTAATATTTGGCCACTTCATTTTCCAACTTGGAATGTTTTATGATTCTCATTATTTTTTAGATTAACACCACACTCTTTAACATGGCAAAGCCCTGTTCTCACCTCACTCTTTTCTTACCTCCTCACATTCTTTTTTCTAGGCATAACTTGAAATTAAAACATGCTTTTCTTGCTTACTCTCCTGAGAAGTCTCATTTGATGGCCCAGTAGGTTGCTCTCTTCTTCCCTCTCATTGAGCGCTCCAGCTTTGTGCGTGACTCGGTGTTTTTTAAAAAGATTTATTTATTTATTTTTAAACTTATTTATCTTCCCTTCCCCTCCCTGTTGTCTGCTCTCTGTGTCCATTCACTGTGTGTTCTTCTGCGTCCACTTGCATTCTTGTCAGTGGCACCGGGAATTTTTGTCTCTTTTTGTTGCATCATCTTGCTGCGTCAGCTCTCCATGTGTATGGCCCCACTCCTGGGCAGGCTGCACTTTTTTCGCATGGGGTAGCTCTACTTATGGGGTGCACTCATTGCATGTGGGGCTCCCCTACATGGGGGACACCCCTAGGAGGCACAGCACTCCTTGTGCACATCAGCACTGTGCATGGCCAAGCTCACCACATGGGTCAGGAGGCCCTGGGTTTGAACCCTGGACCTCCCATGTGGTAGGCAGATGCTCTATTCATTGAACTAAATCTGCTTCCCCATGCTCAGTATTAGCTTACAACTCCTTGTACAATAGAATTCTTACATGTTTATGTCTCCCGTCCCCCAGTCCACCCCAAGAATGTGAGTTTATTGAGGGTGGATTTTGTGCTTTTATTTCTGGTTTCCTGTGCCTAGCACAGTTCCTGATGTATTAGAGCTCTCAGTACCTATTTTATGATGAAAGAGTGAATAAATGGAACTATATCCTCCCTTCTCCCTAGGAACTTTAGGTCTTGGCAGTGGGTTCTTTTGAAAGGGGTTGAAAGTATTAAAAGGGATTTCCTTGGCTTGCTCTCTTTGGTCTTATTTTTTTCCTGTCATCTTAGAGTAACATTTGGAGTGTTAAGTCATGCTGAATTGCATTTTGATGTTTGGAGAAATGATTGGGAGGCACACTTACCACTGAAGAAAAAGAAGGACTAGTGTTGCATAATGCTGGACACTGTTTTTGGTAGAGAAGAAAGGAGATTATCTATGTTATTTATCCATCTCATCAGGGAAAAAGTGGTCAAAAGGAATTGGGGGCAAATTCTGTGTACAGGAGAAGACTGAATCCTTGTTCCTCTTTTAATAGAATTACTGCCTGAATGTCCTGTGGGACTCTCTTCTGCATCCTGTGTCTTCTGCCTCCCTCAATCGTAAACCTTGCCCAGACTTCTGTGGTATTATGGAGAGATGCAGTATAAAGTGAAAGCCATCATCTAAGTCCCTACCAGAAGGAAAAATCTATCCCTGCTTTTCCCTGCCTGTCTCCTTCCTTTTTCACTACAATGACTGGAATGTTCCAGACTCATATCACAAATGTTACATATGATTTTAGGGTACTTGTGAAAAAGATTAGAAAACCCCAAACTAGATCACCTCCAAAGGAAGCATGTTGCCTTATGAGCTTTATTTCTCAAATCAGTCCCAGCCATCAGCACTGTTTATATATTCTGACCGTAGCTCAGAGTTGTGCAATTCAGTACAGCAGATCTTTGCTAGGCCCTATGCCAGTCAACGGAATCCAAAAGAAACACTGACAACTGCTCCTACTAGGCCAAGTGGCATTGTAGGGATAGAAACTCTTGGCAAGGCTTGGAACACTGGGGGAATGTTAGAGCAATCCTTGCTACTAGTGGTGGACAGCTTCTGACACAGCTCCAATGATCTCCCCCTCCCAGAATATCTTGTTTACCCCTTTCCTTGAGTGTGGTTTAGACTTACTCACTTCTAACAAATTGAGTGCAACAGAAATGATGTCGTATCACTTCAAAGATTAAGTTATAAAAAGACTGTTATGAGCCAGACACAAAAGAACAAATACTGTATGACTGTGCTATTATGGGCTAAATATATTATGTAAATTCATGGAATCATTAATTAGAATATAGGTCACCAGAAAATAGAATGAGGGTAAAGAATGGAAAACTGATGATTAATCATGGCAGAATTAGTTAAAAGGTGGTTTGTAAATCTTTGGAAATCAATGGAAATGGTGAAAGCACATCATGGTGTTTCTACCTAGCAGAGCTATTATATGGGTATGGCAGTGGTTGAAAGAGAAAGCCTAAGGACATTTATATTCCTATCAGGAAAGCTAAAAAATTTAACATGGGACTGTATAGCATAGTAAAACCTCATGTAAAATATGAATATGGATCATATTGACTATAAAAGACTGCTTTTACAAAATATAAATACAAATAAACTAGAGAGAGGAAATGGAGTAGCAGCTATATATGGTAGGGGAAGCATCAAGTGATTGAAAGGTGATGAGTTTTGTTTGCTTGGTTGACTTTTGGTGTTCAGTATTATTATTATTACCAGAATAATGAAAATGCTCTAAAAATGATTGAAGTGATGAATGCACAACTATGTAATTATACTGAATACTATTCATTGTACACTTTGGATGAATTTATGCTTCTTAATATGTATCAATGAAATTGATTTGTTTAAAAAAAAAAAAAAGCATTTTCATGTAACAAACAGAAAGCCCGCTACATCCTTCTGGGATATTAGAATGACAGGATTTGGTGAGACAGAAGGAAGAATCAAATACGATGGCCATGTTTGGGGACTGAAGAACTGGAAAAATGTGGTGGTGGTTACTAAAATGAGGAAGATTAAATGAGAAAAAAACAGTGTGAAGAGGAAGAGATTCTTAATCACGATTTTGGTTTGGGCCCTTAAGGTTGAGATGTCTGTGTGACATCCAAATCAAAATGGCAGGCAGGTCAGATTTAGGTCTGGAGTTCAGGAAAGAAGTTCGGGTTTGGGAATATATTTGGGAGTGTTCTGTTTGTCAATGTCGTTTTACCATGGGAAAGCAGATATTGTCATGGGAGAGGAGAGATGGAGCACAAAAGAGTGCTTAGGATTGAGTGCTTTGCAACACCAACTTTTAGAGGCTATATTGAGTAAGAAGGAAAAGCTAAAAAGGCAAAAAGAGTGAGAAACCAATGCCAGAGCAGTTGGAGGAAATCAGGGAGTGTGCATTCCTATGGGAAGGAGGGAGTGGTTGTCTAAATGCTACTGAGAGGGTGAGGAGTTTGGGTAATAAGTGTCTTTCTGATTTGGCCATGTGGTTGTTGCTGGTGACCTTAACGAGAACAGTTCATGTTTGCAGATTTAAGGACTAACACGAGCACATAAAAACGGGGCTACAGCTAGCTTTTCCCATGATGAGTCCTTAGGGGATTTCTGCATCAAGCCATTTCAGCTCAATTTAATTTGATTTACAGATTTCTCATTTCAGGAAATTAAAGCATAATATATTATTGAAATGTTAACGCCACATTTAAATTAGCTTTGCAAAACATTGCTGCCCAAAATTACTGGCCCTCTTTCTTTCCAGGAGATTGAAAGATTAGAAGAATAAAATCAGCACTCCTTCCTTCTTACCTAGCAATACTTGCTAGTTGCACACAGACTTTATGAAAGTGCTTCTTTATATAATTGAATTCAATAATGCTATCTTCTAGCATCATCCATAACTTGGGCAGTACACTTGCAGTGACTATGAGGGCTACTTGGAAAGGAATTTTCCAGGTTTGAAACATATACTGCAGTAGAGAAATAGAATTCTTCCATTTAGCACCTCAACAGCTCAGTCTGCACGACAGCACAAAATACAGCAGGGAAAATTATGCTGCACAACTGAATCAGTATGATGTGGTAAATGTATTCATGGTTTACTTTTGCAGTGGTCTCTGAGCTGATTCGAGGATTAATAAATGTAGTCTGTGCAGAACCCTGATGCTCTTGGAAGATTTGATTTAATAATAATATAAACTGACAGATGAGTCTTATTTCTGTAACATTCTGGTAATCACCAGGATAAATGCAGGCAAAGCAGCAATGCTTCTGACCGTCTCTCAAAGCCTGGGCACATGGCCTATGTATCAGACTCAAGGTTGCTGAGGGTAACCCAGGGCAGGATCCAAACAGAACTGTGCTGACGGGGGAAAGTCCTGGAGAGTTTTAGCTTGATTTATACAGGCCTTTATGCATTATTACACTACACACTCAAAGAGACATTCTCTGTGGTTTTCTGTCTTCCTAAGTGAAGTAACATTTTTGAGATGTTTCACTGGCAGTAGCCTGAATAAGCACTTGTTGGTTGTATCTCTCTGGATTTGGAAATATTTGGGGATATGAACTGATGTACTTTTTAGGCACCCTTTGTTTTCCCATATTTTTCTCTCAAAAATCTTTTTCTGATGACAGCTGTTCATGGTAAAAGAAAAAAAAGGGGGGGGGGGGAAATGAAAGAGAGAAAGAAAAATAAAACCAAAAAACACTGAGAACAACAGAAACAATTTAATCATTTAACAATAGTGCCAAGACTCAGAAAGCAAACACTATTAGTGTGTGTGCACATTTCTTTCTCACTTTCTTTCATACATATATAGAATATATGTGTTAAAGAAAATTTGAAGCACACTGCAAATGCTTTTCTAACTTATAATGCTACCATCATTGTTAAAATTTTTGTTTTAATCACTATAATTTGCATAACCATTCATCCATTTTTATTTTATTTTTCCCCAATTTCTAGCTATTAGGCATAAAATGTCAGCATCTCACCCATCCTTTTTTTGAATGTGATTCTCTACTGCCTACACATGAATATAGAAATGGAGTTACTGAGTCCATGTGGCACGTAAGATATGTATCTAAATGTTCACAACAGCTTTCTGGATTCTAAGAAAGGATATTCATTTATATTCTCTTCCAGTCCATCTAGGAGTTCATTATTCATACATTTAATTTCTCAATTGATTTAATTTTAGTATAATATATCACATATTAGGTACTCAATGAATATATGTTGAGTGAATGAACCAAAAAGATTCTAAGAACCATGAATATTTCCCCTTACAGCATAATAACATATAATTGTTAACGATGGCCTTTTGCCCCATAGTATTTATCAGGAAAGCCTTTAAAACAAAAATGAAATAAAATAAAACAAAATAAGAACAATGATTATCTCTGCCATTGTAGAATTCTATATAGTTATTATTTTCTTCTTTTCTAAATTTTATTAATTTTCCACTTTGAATATTGTTGTCCCTAATTCATTGTTACTTAGTGTCCTCAAGAACTTGAAAATAAGGATAATACAGCTGCCTTCAGAGTTAAGCTCTGAGGTCAGTGTATGACAGATCAGTGCATAGATAAAAAACATCAGGAAGAGAAGGTAAAATGAATTCCAGGCTGGACAGGCTTGGGTATAATCCATTTTAATATGTTTACATAATTAGTAGAAGAAATTTTTTTATTGATAGGTGGTTCTACTAAACTGTGGAAGCATAAATAAAGGACACCTCCAGAAATTGGTATTTACCATAGATACCCCAGTAACACCCCAAGGAAATGGAATTTCAGTAATCAGGCATTCAATTTTCTTAGAATTATCCCTTGTATGATAATTTGAAGAGTTAGTGCTTGTTGGGGGCTTACTATGTGTGAGTCATTGTCCCCAGTGTTTTGCTTTGTTTTTCTTTTGAAAGAACTACGGGGGATTGAACCTGGGACCTCCTATATGGGAAGCAGGCACTCCAACCACTGAGCTATAACTGCTCCCCACCACTCCAACAGTGTTTTACATCTATTAACTTAACCCTGGCATTGGTGTGGAGAAAGTGGCCATGGTGGCTGCTGGGGGTAGGGAATGGGAGGAAGAGATGAGATGTGGGGGCGTTTTTGGGACTTGGAGTTGTCCTGGGTGGTGCTGCAGGGACAGTTACCAGACATTGTATGTCCTCCCATGGCCTACTGGGTGGATTGTGGGAGAGTGTGGGCTATGATGTGGACCATTGACCATGAGGTGCAGCGGTGCTCAGAGATGTTTTCACCAAATGCAATGAATGTCGCATGATGATGGAGGAGATTGTTGTTATGGGGGGAGGAGTGGGGTGAGGGGAGTGGGGGGTATATGGGGACCTCATATTTTTTAATGTAATATTAAAAAAATAAAGACAAATAAAAAAAGAATCCTGTGAGGAAGGTGCTACCGCTATCCTCATTTTACAGACAAAGGAATTTATTTTGTAATTTGCTCAAGTGCACATAGTTGTTAAGAGACAGAGGGAAACTAGATCCAGCACTTGTGCTCTTAGAAACTACCCTTTGCAGCCCTTAGATAAGCACTGATTTATTCGTTCAGTAACTATGTACTGGGTGCTTGTGATATGCCAGGCACCGTGCTAGCTGCTGAGAACCTAGTGGGGCTCAAAACAAACATGGCACCTGCTCTCCTGGCACTTACAATTCAGAGATAGAGACAGAACATAAACAAGTAAATATGTAAGCACAAATTGAGGCAGATGCTATAAGGAAAATTATAGGGCACTGTGGAGAATATGACAGGAATCCCTGACTCAGGAAAGGTCTCTCTAAGAAAGTGACAATTAAGCTAAGATGAGAAGGATTAGTAAAAGGTAGTGAAGCATCAGGAAAGGAAAGAATGTACTAGGCTTTGGGAAGAGCATGGCAAAGTGTTTCTAAACCCTTGACAAGACCTCATAGCGAGATGACTGTATCAGGCTATCTTAGGCCAGCACCACTCAAAATAAATTTCTCTGGATTCTCTTGTTCTAACATTATGTTCACCAAACAATTATGAATTGGCTTCGCATATTGTTTGACAACAAGATAATTCACTGATTATGCAGACTTTTAGTATTTTGGTTATTATAAGAGCACTTTCTTCTTGTAAATTAATAAATTCAGACTGATACCAGTCTCAAATGTATTCTCTTCTTGTTACTAAATTTGTTAGCCTCCAACCCTAAGCCTTCAAAGCAGAAAACCAGATCCTCAAACGGAATGACCTTGACTCCAAATTGAGTCTCTGCCCAGCTCCGACTTGCCTTTCTTTTGACAATTCAAGTGTTTATAGTTCATGGCTCTCATTTTTGAAGTTTTCTAAACATGCAGTATTTGATAAATTGGGAAAAAAGATGATGCTTTTTTTAAAAAAATAAAAGACTAGATTTAGTGGGCACACAATCTATGATTATTCTGTTTAGTTTTAATGAAAAGAAAGTCCATCTGGAAGAGAGTCTGAATGAAATCATGTTTTGAATATGTAAGGAATAAAACAGACACCATCTTGTCTTTGCAGTCATGTGCTGAGTGAGTAATGCTGGTATTCTTTTACGAGATTGTTTTAGTATAAAACTGTAGTAAACTGTGCTGGTAAGTGTTTCCCTACTACACGCATGGAAACGAGACTTACTCATAATATTTATTTCTTCTCCAGAGTGGCTTTGCAGACCTGAAACATCTGAACTAACAAAAGGCCTCCAACTTATAATATAACACAGCTGCTCTGAGGATTGCATGCGTGCATGTGTATGTGTGTGATAGGAGGGGATTTCCTGGCATTTATTCATTTATGTGCCCTCTGGAGAAGGGGCAAGTTCAGTCCAACTGGAATTGTAAGTGTTCCTTTACTGGGCATTTGTCAGATGTAAAAGGTTGGCTCACGTCTAAACTATCTTCCCGTCAGCATGCAGCTGAGAACTATAAAAGACAAGATTGTGTATTGTATAAGAACAGTGATACTGGTGGACAGCATTTCCCACATGAATAATTAGTTTTTCTGCTGGTGCATAATAGTGCATTTATTATAAAGAAATTGTAGAAGGTATTATCAGAAGATATGTTCATATGGTTATTTGTATCAGTAATCAATTTACAATCAGTAAGTAATCTCTCACACATGCCCTAAACTTTTTTAATCTTTTTAAAAAATTTATTGAAGTATATCACTCATACATAAACATATATAAATAACTGTATAATAATAATTGTGAACTTACAAAACAAACATATCACAACATACAGGACTCTCATATGTATCTGAGAATATCTGTAACAACATACAGGACTCTCATATGTATCTTATATGTATCTGTACCTAACCCTACCACCAATAACTTCCATTGTTGTTAAAACTTTTTAACTAATAATTAAAGAGCATTGTCAAAATATTACTACTAAACAAAGTATTTTCCCCCAACAACCCTATATTATTATCTTTACATCATTTATATATGAACATTTAAGTGTATAGACAATTAAGTGTATAGTAAAAGTTGTGAACTTACAAAGCAAACATGCATAACATCATACATCAACTCTCCAGCAAGATCTTGCATTGTCATGAGACGTTTGTTACAAATTATGAAAGAATATTGTCAAAATCTTACTACTAATCATAGTCCTTATCTTACATTTGGTGTGTTTTTCCCCAACCCACCCTATTATTATTTTTTAAATATATTTTTTATGACAGAAGTTGTAAACTTATAAAACAATCATGCACATGCACAGAATTCCCAAATAACAACCCTCCATCAATGCACCACAATGTGGTGTGTCATTTGCTACAGATAAAATAATATCATCTGATTGTTATCATGTCCATAGTGTACATTTGGCTCACATTTTCCATACTGCCTCAGTATCAACACAGTACATCGTTTGCATAGGTGCTGATTTGTTTTACCATTCAGTTGCAGTTTTCTGAATACAAGTGCTTTACATCATTGGTTAAGTTTATTCATGACTATTTGCATTTTATCTGTCATATTTTATTTTCACCACTCTTCTGACACTTCTAGTTACTTTTATTGATATAATCTTCATTTCTAGACTCTCTTCCAGGCCCTTCTCTCCTGTCTTTTCTTTTCAGGCTCTAGCACACCCTTTAATATTTCCTGAAAATCTGGTCTCTTGCTTAGAAATTCTCTCAGTTTCTGTTTATCTGTGAATATTCTAATTTCACCCTCATTTTTGAAAGACAGTCTTGCCGGATATAAGATTCTTGACTGGAAGTTTTTCTCTTGTAGTATCTTAAATATATCAGACCACTGTCTTCTTGCCTCCATGGTTTCTTATGAGAAACCAGCACTTAATCTTATTGCATATCCCTTATATGTTATGCATTGCTTCTCTTGCTGCTCTCAGAATTCTCTCTTTGCCTTTGGCCTTTGACATTCTGATGAGTATGTGTCTTGGGGTTGGTCTATTTGGATTTTTTTGGATGGGAGTATGTTGTGCTTCTTGGACAGGGATATCTATGTCCTCCAATAGGGTTGGGAAATTTTCTACCATTATTTCTTCAAATATTCCTTCTGTCCTTTTCCCTTCTCTTCTCCTTCTGGGACACTCATGACATGCATGTTTTCACACCTTTTGCTGTCATTTAGTTCCCTGAGAACTTGTTCAATTTTTTCCATTCTTTTCTTCATCTGTTCTTTTGTATGTTCACTTCCAGAGGCCATTTCTTCAAGCTCACCAATCCTTTCTTCTGCCTCCTCAAATCTGCTAGTATATGATTCCAATGTTTTTTAAACTTCATTGATTGTACCTTTATTCCCATAAGATCTGCTGTTTATCTATGTATGCTTTCAAATTCTTCTTTGTGCTCATCCAATGTCTTCTTAATATCTTTAATCTCTTTAGCCATCTCATTGAGTTTATTAAGGAGATTTGTTTGAACATTTATGACTAGTTATCTCAACTCCTTTATGTTATCTGGAGGCTTATCTTGTTCCTTTAACTGGGCCATAGCTTTCTGTTTCTTGGTGTGGATTGTAATTTTTGATTGATGTCTTTGCATCTGGTTTACTAGAGTATTTTTTTGGGTGCAGTTTTTCTCTTTAGTTTAGGGCTTCCTATCCTTTCTCTCTTGTTGGTTGTGCAGTAGGAGCCAAGCTTGTAGTTGGTATTGTAAGCTGTGGAGGCTCAAGCTGCCCTCATTGTGCCAGGGACCTATGAAGCTTCTTCCAACTTTCTCCTTTGCCAGGAGTACGGACAGAGTCACAGCTATGTGGAATAATCCAAGTGCAGGCCTAGACCATAGTTGCCCAGAGAGACTGATGAAGCTTCACATCCCTTTCTCCCTTGCCTGGGGCGGGAATGGAGCTGCAGGTGTGAGCAGCAATCTATGCAGTGCGGGTCCAAGATGACTGCAGTTGTCCTGGTAGACTTCTGATTTTCAGTCTATGCCAGGCAAAGTTACCTGCAGTTACCTGTACAGGCTGGTGCAGGGCTCCTCAGCCTCCTCCCTGTCAGAGGCGGGGCAGAAGCCTAGGCTAGGGCTGCAGGCTAATCTGCGGGAAAGAAACTGGTTCCTGCCAGCACTGAGAGTTTCAGTCAGCCCAGCTTCCCTTCAGGCTGGGGACAGAGTAAATATGGTGGCTACTGGTCTCTTTCTGACTTGGGCTGGCCCACACCCCCCTATTCTCAGGGTTATCTCTTAGCCAGCCAAGTCTACCAAACAGTAGCCGAAATTGGCAGCCAACCATCTCCTCCTCCCCTGTTTCTGGGAAATGGAGCTTCCAATTTCAGCCACAGAGTAGCTCCTGGGGCAGTTCGTGCCACCAGAGTAGGATAATCAACAGCCTCCACGGCTTGGCCTGTAATTTCCCAGAGAGGCTGGTGCAGGTCCCCGCAGCTTCCTTTCTGCTGGAGGTGGCGCTGGGGCCTAGGCTACAGTTACAATCTGACCTGGATGGAAAGAAGCCTGTCCTCACCAGCACTGAGATTTTCAGTCCTCCCTGCTCCCTTGTGCCAGGCATGGAGTTAAGATGGTGGCTCCCAGCCTCTTTCTGACCTGGACAGGCTCAAACTTTAGCTGGTCTCAGGATTATACTGTAGCCCGCTGAATTTACTCATCAGTAGCTGAAATTGGTGCCCAACCATCTCTTCCTTCCCCATTTTGGGGAAGTGCTTTCAATTCCAGCCATGGAACAGCTCCTGAGGCAACTTGTGCCTCCAGTGGAGGATGGACGCTGGCCTCTGGGGCATGGAGTGCTCTACTTATGAGTCTTCTCTGCAGATGGGCAGTCTTCTCCTTCCACTCCTTCATGGATGTTGCAGGATGCTCTTCTGGTCTCCTGGAGCCCCCAAACAAGTGTTTCTGCTAGCTCCAGAGAGCTCTGGGTGTTTGCTAACTGCCCTGTAGCAGGAGCTGACTCTAGGAGTTCCTTACTCCTCTGCCATCTTGCTGGTTCTTGCCCTATGCTTTTAATAGAGCAGAAACAAAAATGGTCATCAGCTAAAAATCCACTTCTTTCATTATTGTTCACATTTGTCCTGCCAGATTGGGCCTCTGAGCATGAGAGATCTTAGATGTTACCGATTTATAAAATATCTAATAGTTCTAAGGAAGACTTTTTTTCTTGTCTTCCTTGTTCATTCCACCATCAGCTTGACCTTTGGGATACAGTGACAGAAGTCTCCAACAAGGAATTCATAGTCTGGTTAGGGAGGTGGATGAATACATCAATAATTATGGTAGAGTATGATAAGTGGTAGAGATGCATGTTTCTTTTCTTGCCTAATTCATTTTTGCCTCAGATCATTCTATGGATTCCAAGATAAAGTAATGAGATGAGAAATCAAGGGAAGAGGTGAAATAAAAATACAAAAAGAACAAATGGAGAGCACTTTGCCTTCTGGGGGAAAGTGACCACTTGATAACAGCATTTCCCTCTGCAGTAATAGTAAAGTCACCCCAGAAATAGTGAAACAATCTCATTCACTTAGGAAACTAGGGAAGGACACCATCCCAAAGCCAGAATTTCTGTTAATGACAGGCAGATGGGTACAGTTTGAAGGAGGTTAATCAGGGCTGACTTGCAAGTTACTTGCCTTAAAAAGCAGAGCTTTTCAAAATATCAAGAAATTATGAATGCTATAAACATACACTAATTTATATGGTATAGGGTGTGAGTTGGAGGTGGCCCATCAAATGATATGAAAACTCTCCTCCTGGGGATCTTTTGGCAGCTGCTGCTCACCAGAGTTCAAGGTGTAGGTCCCTGCGAAGAATCCACAGGATTTATCCAAGGAGGATCCAAACACCCTATTTCTAGGAGGATACACAGGACCCTTATCAAAAGAATGTGTAAACAGTAGAGCTTCTTTCACCTAAAGGGGGAGAGAAAACAGACCGTTAGAAACACACTTTTAAAAACAAATTATTGAAGAAAACAGGATCAAACTTTTATTACAAAATTAATATGTATTTAAAATGCCAAAATTTCAGATATTGAAATAGTTGATTATCCATTATTGAGATGATAGATAGACAGACAGATAGATAAAATTTTTTTTGACTACCCAAATTCCAGACTCTCACCCCTCCCACTCTCAGGGTCTTTTTTCAGAATGGAGGCCCTGCCTCACATTAAAGAAGCTGAAGATTCAAGATTCTGTTCCTCTTGCCCACACACCCAGATGGGCACATTACCAAGAGCAGCCAATCAGGTGCTCCTAACCAGGACTTTGAGTCTTTTTAAAAAAATTTTTATTATTTTTTTAATTGTATTTTTTTAAAGATACATAGATCACAAAAAATGTTACATTAAAAAATATAAGGGGTTACCATATACCCCATATTCCACCCCACCCACTCCTCCCACATCAACAACCTCGTTCATCATTATGGAACATTCATTTCATTTAGTGAATACATTTTGGAGCCCTGCTGCACCACATGGATAATAATTTACATGGTAGTTTACACTCTGCCCCAGTCCATTCAGTAGGTTATGGCAGGATATATAATGTCTAGCATCTGTCCCTGCAATATCATTTAGGACAACTCCAAGTCCCCAAAATGCCCCCAAATCACATCTCCTCTTACCTCTCCCTGCCCTCAGCAACTACTGTGACCACTTTCTCCACATCAGTGCTACAATTTCTTCCATTACTAGTCACAATAGTTCTATAACAGAATACCAATAAGTCCACTCTAATCCATATTTTATTCCTCCATCCTGTGGATGCTGGGATGGTGATGTCCATTCCACCTCTATATTGAAAGAGGGCTTAGATCCCACATGGTTGATGAACGCGATTCTCTTGCTTGCAGTAGTAGCCACTCTCAGTTCCCTGGTGTGGTGGTTGACCATCTTCACCTCCCTGTTAGCTGACCTGGATAAGTCCGATGAACCAGAGAGTAGGAGTTGTAAGACTACTGAGGTTCAGGGCCTAGCTGGCACATGGCCAGTCCAGAGATTCAAGTCTCCTGAGTATACACCAACCCCAGTGCCAACCACAGGTTCAGTAAAAGTGACAGAAGAGGCATGTGTAGAAAGGACACATCTGAGTCAAACTTGATCACACTCAGAAACACAAATTCCAAAGTAGGGTCCACTGGCAAGGCACTGAACTCCAGAGCCATCTTCCATGACCGTAGTGAATTAAGTCAAGCAAAAGTCACTAATGCTGGTGACAAGATTTCACTGGGGCCCAATTGCTCCTGGGGCATGAGTTTGACAGTGACACCTCCTGCCTAACTCTCCTTGGTTTTTACCCCTTTTTAAAAAGTTTGATTCTCTAGCCTTCCTGTTGAATTTGTGAGCCTTATGATATTCTTCTGGTAATTGCTTTTCTGCCTTAGTTAGGTAGAGCTGGTATTAATTGGCAACCTCTAATATAACAGATAGGGAACATTTTTTAATGCTTTGATGAATAGTCAACAGGCATTTATGATGATTACAGAAATAAAAATATGGAAAATATTTGTCATAGCCCATGATGTTTCAGTGCTGGAATTTCCCCACAGTGGTTTCCTAATGGTTGGTGCTGGCTACACTACGTTAATTATGCCAGTCCTGATTGATGTCTTTTTACCCATAAACAGAGATTTCCCAACATTCTCCCTGTTATCAACCAGCTTTTGCATTCCTTGTTGATGCTATATTACTCTCAGCTGATTGAAAACCCCAGTTCCAACCGTTTTCATCCTCATGATGTAAATGCTCAGCCCTGCTAACATACTGCCAGAATAACCTACAGCTGAATCAGATTAAAAACGTGACCTAATTGATTGTGTGGTACAAACAGGTCTCAATTCTCTTTCTGAATGCAAGCCAATTATCTCTCTCACAAATGGGTGTCATAAAAGCTTTAGCAAGACCTTCTCATGGCTCAAAAAGAGTCATGTCTGATTTATTATTTCTTGATAGCACTTAACATTTTATTTGGATTTAGAGATAATGCTAGACACATCAATCAAGCAAACTGTTTTCAAACAATTTTTCTCAGCTGTTCCTGGTGCCAGATTGTCTAACAAATAGAGACAAAAGCAGATGTAAATTGTGGCTGGTGGAGACCATTTTCTGTCATGCAATAAGGCCAGCTGGTGGCACAATCCATAATACAACCTGCAGTCTAACCTACAGGCTATAAACTGGTCACTCCTCTTACACCTGAACAATGTTGAAATGTCATAATTATTATTAAATAATAAAAGCTTATTGAAAATCATTGAAATATTTGCTTACATTATCACTTAACACTTTGCTTGCAAACTTGGCAATTAAAAAATGGTATTTTATTATACCCTATATTTACATAATCAGCTCTCACACTGCAGAACTTTCCTTACCTGCTTTTCAAGAAGATTTATTATATAATTATCTGTTATAAGGATTTAATTGCACCCCCTAAAAAGAGATGTTCAAGTCCTAACCCTGGTCCCATGAATGAAATAGGATCTTTGAAGATGTTATTAGTTAAAAAGAGATCAGGCGGCGGACTCGGCCCAGTGGTTAGGGCGTCCGTCTACCACATGGGAGGTCCGTGGTTCAAACCCTGAGCCTCCTTGACCCGTGTGGAGCTGGCCCATGTGCAGTGCTGATGCGCACAAAGAGTGCCCGTGCCACGAAGGGGTGTCCCCCGCGTAGGGGAGCCCCATGCTCAAGCAGTGCTCTCCAGTAAGGAGAGCCGCCCAGCGCGAAGGAAAGTGCAGCCTGCCCAGGAATGGCGCCGCCCACATGGAGAGCTAACACAACAAGATGACACAACAAAAAGAAACACAGATTCCCATGCCGCTGGCAACAACAGAATCGGACAAAGAAGATGCAGCAAAATAGACACACAGAACAGACAACCAGGGTGGAGCAGGGAAAGGGAAGAGAAATTTTTTTAAAATGTTAAAAAAAAAAAAAGAGATCAAACTGAATTAAGGGAGGCCCTAATCAAGTAGGACTGGTGTCCTTATGAGAAAAGGAAGTTGGACACAGACAGAGAGGAGAACACCACATGATGACTGAGGCAGAGGATGCCACGAATTGCCAGCAAGCAATCTCAGGAGAAAGGCATGGAATATATTTCTGTTCACAGGTTTAAGAGGAAACATGGGCCTGCCAAGCTGTTGATTTCTGACTCCAGGTTTGTGAGACAATACATTCTGGTTTTTAAACCACCCAGTTTGGGGTACTTGGTTACAGCAGCCCTAGGAGACTAAGACATATGGCAATGAACTAATAGAGTATTGGCAAAAGAATTGACAGAGTATATAATTGATAGCTCAGAGACATGACATATATATGTACATGAGTATGTGTACATACACATACCAACACACTTTTGGCATATGTAAAAGTTATCATTGCAATTCTGTGAATAAGAAGGATTATTCGGAAAAGATGTGCTGGGGTGTTTTTGTAACTGTTCAGAAGAGAAATCTTCACATCCTATATATATAAGTTAATTCCACATGGAATGTGTAATAGCTGGATGAAAATATAGATAAATCTGAATAATCTCGGAATTGAGGAAAGATTTTTCTAAGGATAAAATCAACATATGGAATAAGGAAAGCAGCAACAGATTTGAGTACACAAAGAATAAAATATTTTTTGTATTATAAAAAACACACCATTGAGAAACACAAATTATTGGGTTTTAAGAGCCCAATAACTAGTACCCCTCTACTCTGCCGAACTTCTTAACCAACTGAAAAATAGGAGATGAGTCAACAGATGGAAGCCAAAATATCATCTTTATTACGAATGCGCTAATGTTGGAAGAGGCTGCTGGACAATGTGGAGAGGTGAGTTTACTGACATGGAGCTCCTGGATTAGGTAGACCTGCCCTTTCACTCAGAGGCTGCCTTGAGCCAACACAGGCCTTCTCACATGGAGCCTGCATGGAGAGTGGAACAGACCATGTCTCTAAACCTCTGGGGGGAAGTTTACTCTCAAAACGGAAAAAATTGAAAAAAGTGCTGGACTATCTATGTTGAAATTCTCCTTCCATACTTACTGATTGGATTACAAGAATTCTTTCCCCTGGCAAGAAGGGGATGATGAAAGGGGAAGAAAATGACCAGGAATCTTACGCAAATAGAGTTCACACGTAAACCTCAGGAATGAGATTGGTCCATTTTCTACCTAACAGAAATCCCCATAAATACTTGTTACTTGTTAATTGCAATCAATTAATTACTAACCATAGTGCATAAAGAGCTTAAATAAACTAGTAAGAAATAAATGAAATCCTAAAAGAAATTAGGCAAAGGACATGAAAATTCACAGGATTAAAAATACCTTATAAAATAATACTGAAAATCTCAAACTCATCAGGATTCAAAAAAATATAAGTAATAAACATCAGTGTGTATATGAACTTTCTTAGCATTATCATTCCACCTTGGGTGATGAGGAGAGAAAAGTAGGGTTTGTTTGCTTATGCACAGTTAGTACTGTGATAATAAAGTAAAAGTTATGAACTTGTACAAATTAGCCATTGGTGACTACAGAATATCTTAATCCCTAATGTACTTAGGCTGTATTTCATCAAGAATATCAAATTAAATGCACCAGTAAGAACTAGTTCTGTGTTTATAATTAGCAAATTGTATAAGAATATTAGTCAGTGAGAAGCATTTACTGTGCCATGGTCCTAACCCTAACCCCATGCTAACTTGCCTTATGCAGGTCTAGATTGTCAATGGTGTGAAAATCTGATGGTTGCTAAGGGTTAAAATGACAGACAATGTGTTGGGAGAGTGGAGATGGGAATGATGGAGAGTGGGTGTGGTGTGGTTGAGGAGTGGTTGTAGTGAGAATGTAGACTGTTTATTTAGATAATGAGATAAAACATGATGTCTTGCCTTCTTGATCAGTCACATTTGTCCTAGGGATAATGTCCCAATTTGAATTTTTGTGGACATCACAGGGGTTAAATAAAATATTTATGGAGTCATTATTTGCCTTCGAGATTGGAAAATTGTATTTTCTAAGGATGTTTCTCAATGTCATCTGTTCAATAGATGAGACAGGTACTCTCATATGTTGATGGTGATTGTATAAATTAATAACTTTTTTAAATTGGGAATTTTATCCAGTGCTTATAAAAACAATGCCTTTTGCCCCAGTAATGCCATGGTTAGGAGCCTGTCCTGAATGTAGAGATGGAAGACATTTACATCAATATTATTTATAGTAGCAAAAAAAAAGGAGAAATGATCTGAAGGCCTCCAAAAAGGAAATCTTTTACAAATTATAGGCTATTATAGGATATCTATATCTATAAGAAACATCATGTGGCTATATTAAAAAAATTTTTTAGAATATTAGACTTTGATATTTTATTAAGCTTTTAAAATATAAAAATAAAATTTGATTACATACAATTTGAATTTGATGAATGCCCAAAAAAGATTATGTTCTTGAATGAATCCATTCCTAGGGTGTGGACCACTTTTGATAGGACTTTGTCAGTGAGACGAGACTCAGTTGGGTCTCTGCCCTCTTTCTAGAGCTTTATATAAATGGAGACACGGTGAGAGAGACACCAAGAAAGGAAGTCACCATTTTTGACCCTGCAGTGTGAGAAAGGATTTGAGGATTGCTAGCAGTCAAAGTTTAAGTGTGATTCCTCCTACAGGCTGGGCTCACAGAGCAGCTCGAGGCTGAAGAGATGAGCCAAATGCCTGATTGCACACAACTGAACTCAGGAAGAAAGTGGCGCAGCTGAGACAGAGAGGAGGTCTGGGGAGAGACAATCAGGTATATGGCAGGGCTCATCTCCTCTACCTTCACCTGCTCTGTGGGCCTGGCCTCTTGGGGCCTCTTTCTATGCCTCTGTGCCCTGCTGATTCCAGATTCCAGGACCTCTCTCAGCCTCCGGGGACTTCCCTTTCTTCTCGCAGTCCCCTCTCTCACAAAACAGGATCAAAATGGCTTTCTTTGTCTCTGTCTCTCTGTGAGTTTTCAGTTTGTAAAAGGCCCAGCAAGAGGGTAGAGACCCAACCTGAGTCACATCTCACTGATGCAGTCCAACCAAAAGTGATATAATCAAATGATTTAATCAAGGTCCCTTAGCAGAATCTAGCGCACTGGAAGGGTATCACACCCATAGGAATGGATTAGTTGAAAAACAATATTTTCTGGGATTTACAAAAGAACTTCAAAGAATCACTGTATGCATATATGAATTTGTAAATAAACATTTGTATGTAATTTTCACATTTATGTCCAGTTTTGTAGCTATGTTTATAACACTCTTTAAACACCTATATATTACTCAGGTACTCTTCAGTTCGTATGTATCACACAATCATTTGGACTTGTGAATTTTGGGTCATTTTTCTGTTCAGTAAATTTCCTTTTTTTGTTTTTCAAGAAGAGATATACAATAGGTATGTTTTCTGAGGCATTGTATATCCAAGTCTATTAAAGGTACTAAATGTAAAAGACAATGGATTGAGTGTAAATTTTACTTCACTGTTGTCTGACCTCTAATGTTACATACAAATTTGAGACAAATTTAAGTTTTGTGCCATTGAATGTTATCTGTTTTGTTTTGTCATTGCCTACTTTCTCTAGCAGTGTTTCATAATTATTAAAATTTTTTAAAAATTTGGCACCAATTTCCACTAATTTTACCTATAATACAAAGGCTTGTTTTAATGTAAAGTCCAGGGTCACCTGGAATATGGGAAGTTCTGTGGTCACCCTTTGGCAACTCCACCAAGGCCACCAGATACGTTTTCCCTCAGGTCACGTGAAGGCCAGGGCAGTTGACAGAGCTGGGGCTGTGACACTGCAGATGAAACTGTAGATATTCTCTCTTCCTGGTTTAGTAATCATCCATAAAATGATAGTGTGCAACCCATGAGTGATTCTTTCTAAATTCTACATGAGTTTTCCTGTGAGCCCTGTTGGGTTTTTACTATTTGCACATTGCTTTAGCGCAGGGGTTCTTAATCTTTTTTTGTTCCAAGGACCCCTTGGCCAGTCAGTTGAAAAGCATGGACCCCTTACCAAGTCTTGCACTCATCAGTTCTTATGTGTCACGACAGCGTTTGGATTTGTGAATTTGGTTCATATTTCTACTATACTGTGTCTTATTTAATAAATATATCACACCTGCACCAACACATCTCCACAAGAATAATTTTTTTTTTTAAATTTCAATTCAAGCTCACGGATGCCTTGTTAAGATCCCCTGCTTTAGTGAAAGCACCACTACACTCAGGATTGAGATACCTGGATTCCAGCCAGCACAGATCATTGCACACCAATCTCTAGATTTTGCTATGGAATTCATGCCAATTGGGTCACATGCCTCTGCCTTCTCAATACAGTATGCCTTTCTTTATAGAGGATTCTGTCTTCCTTAGTCCAGTCATAACACCAGAGAGGTAAAAATAGAACTATTTTACAGGAAATAAGCAAAATTTCCTTCTTTCAATTTCACCCCCTCATGTGGCATTAAGTCCTTCTCAGACTACCCTGCTCTTTGGAAGTCCAGAGAACCAGAGGGTGGGGAGTTGGACTTGAATTCACAAATGCTTGTCTTCTATTACAACTATATCTGCTATTTGCTTCCTCTCTAGCATCAGCCCTTTCAATGAGGCATCCTGCCCAACCTCAGCTGTAGGAACTGCTCATCGCGGCTGCTGCTTCTATTGTTCGGGTAATAATGTCACCAGGCCTGCCAAAGGGCCTGTCTTCTCATACACCCTAAGCTGCTAAAACCATCTCCACCCTGGCTGCTGAAGTTCTGCCACACAATCATTTTAAATAAAATCAGCTCTTTCAGTTTTTTATTCTCAGGCCTCTCTGTCTCTGGCACAGTGGTTGAAATAAAACCACAAATTCAGATATTTTGGTTGTGTGGGTTTGAATCCTTCCTTCCTGTATTAATTTAGGCAAGAACTTAATCTCTGTGTTTCCTCATTTCTAAATGTTGCTAATAATAATGATACCTAACTTACATGGATGCTTTGATGAGTAGATGCACCTATCTCTGGCTTAAAGATTTTATGTTAATCTCAAAAATCCTGCTACTGAGAATGAATGGCCATTAAAGTTTTTAAAAACCTATTCATTTTAATGGTAAAAATTGTATTCCAACCAGGCAACACCTTCAATCCTAAGCACATAAAGCAAACTTGCATTCTCCTTCATAGCATTTATATTATTGAACTCAGATGCCCATTAATTCACAATATGTGATGACATGGACCTATGGTTGGGCTACAGTTTGAAAGAAACCATTAAAAAGGTAGAGAAAACTGGGAGTAAAATGGTTAAAGCTACTGAAAAGATTAAACTTCTCAAGCACTTTAGAAACAACTATTAATTGGTATATTAATTAGAAAGAATACTAGTCTGGTTAATTAAATAGGTCCCATGCAACCTAAGGGTAAGCATTTTATTGTCTTAATTTCAGCCCAAATATGGCACATAATTCCAATTCATTCTATCTGATATTCTTGGAGTAGAAACAGTTGTGTGCTGTATGTAAAGTAACGTGTGTTTGCCTGAAATCATAATATATCAAAATATCACGCTTGTAAGTATATTTACTTAGTGTATTTTGGGGTGAAATACATTTATCATAGTAATTATGTAAGGTAAGATTTAAAGTGCTTGGAACAGGTTTGGTATATAGTAAATGGTATTTAATTATTTACTTTAATTACTATTTTACAGACTAAGTTCTGGCACAGAGCCAGAGTAGAAATTCTCATGAGACATAGTGATAAAAATTATATAGATTGCTTTCCTCCTAGGTAAAAAAAATCATCTGATATTTTCAGTTAATTGGGATAGGAAAAACAAAATTCACCAGATCAATGATTTCACATTAAGAATCAGAAGATGTACAAATTTGCCCCATGAAGAAAGCATTATCTGGTACAGCAAATGTCCTAGGAATCACCTCCTGATATTGATAAGAGTTTATAATAATTCCCTATTAGTCTCGAAAACTCATTCATATTCTCTACTAGCCCAACTGGAAAGTTACATTGGAATATGACAGCAATCACCATCTCCATATCTTATGTGTATAGTGGTGGTCACAAGCTCTGTGTTCTCCAGGTATGGAGTATTGTTTTGCAGCCTCTTTCAAGGATCCCCTCCCTTCCCTTCATTCCAGCAGTTCTCTGTCTATGGATTAGCACATGTATTGTAATTAGGTAGTAGATGCAACTCTCCAGCATGACTCAAGACAGGGCTGTATTCACTAGTCATGGAGTTTTTGGGTCGTAAGAAATCAAGTAAGACTTTAATGAATTGCTCAACTATTTGAGGCCCGGGACCCATCTTTATAAACTGACTTCCCAATAGCCCTGCAATCCTTTTTTCTTATCAGAATCTTGTCTTTATTTTAATTGCAGCACTCAATTTTCCCTGCAAATTATTATCCTTATCTGCCATGAATCTAGAGGTGGTTATTTAACACAGTTCTGGCCAATGAGATGCAGATAATTGGAAACTGTCTCTAAGGGAAAAAGTAAGCTTTGCTAGTAAGAAACTCTTTGCCACTTTGACTTTCCCACTTCTTCCTGCCTAGAACATGGGCACAAAATCCAGAACTGCAGCAGCTATCTTGTGACTGTGACTGTGAGAACTGTGCTAAGGTTAGTAAAAAACTAGATAACAAAGCTCCTAAGATGTTGACAGCAAGGTTTTACAACTACACTCTCCTTGGATTGTCTCCAGACTTTTTAAAACTTTTTTTTTCTTCTTTCTTTTAAATGTTACATTCAAAAAATATGAGGTCCCCATATACCTCCCAGCCCCCCACCCCACTCCTCCCATATCAACAACCTCTTCCATCATCGTGGAACATTCACTGCTACTGGTGAATACATTTTGGAGCACTGCTGCCCCACATGGACAGTGGTCTACCCAGACTTTCGTGAAGAAATGAACCGTCTGTATTGTTTAAGACACACACACATATACACGCTCACAGGCATTCTTTTATTTGCAGTGAAGCACATCTTTAGTTGATTCCACTATTAACTAACCATTGCCAAAGAGCTCCAAGGGTCAACAATTCGGATTACCACAATGACACATGGCCTGAACACTTTACATCTGATTGTTAGGTGCTACTTGGCCTCTTTCACTCCAGGAGTCTTCAGTTCCAGCTGAAATCAAAGAGGCCATTTCATTTGACCCACAAACCTCAAACCTAGCACAGAGAGAATATCCACAAAAATGCTTTTCTAAAATGCTGATACAAATCTCACTAGTTTTATCTTAAAAGGGCTATTACGTAAGCCCTCCAGGAAGACACAATTAGCACCTGAGTTTCATGTGATATATCCACCCCTCCAAGATTAATATGAAATATATTTAACTATGGGTATGATAATATAAATTAATTTGAAAAAAATCAAAAATTTAAAAATATTTCTCTGTTAATCTTGAAAGAAAAGTAATAAATTATAAAAACATGTAATGAATTATAGACGTGATTATCAAATGATTTAAATTATAACAAAAATGACTACAATTCGAAATGATTTCATCTTTTAGATAATGAATGTTAGTGTTGCATTAGTAGATGAGGCTATCACTAGCTAAATGATGTGTGTGGCAGAGCCAATTAATTGACATAAAACATTGAGTTAAACTCTTCCAATAACTTCCTCATTAAACTAATAGTCATTATTTGGCTTATAATTTCAACTAATCAGAAGCCTCCATCCGAAGCTATTTCAGTGGCAGTGGCACTGTCCGGAACTGCTGTTTCAGTACCAATAAGAAGATACTACTTTCTTCCAGTCTCTGAGTCTATACAAAGAGATGAGCACGAGGCAGTCCCAGCAATCCCTGATCACTGACCTGGACATCAGAGCTGGCAGAGCAGCCTGACAAAGAGTTTCCAAACCAGAAAGGAGGGATATAAATCATGTCCATTTGATAGAATATTCAGCAACTAGTACACATCATATAAAAGAATCTCTGATGGCAAGGAAATTCTTCATAACTTATTGTTAAGTTAGAGAAAAGTTGCTAGCCAAATCCATAATGGAATAAAATCAATATAGCAAGAAAATGCTGATATAGACAGATACATTCAGGAAAAACAAAACAAAGCAAATGGAAATGTACTCATTGAAAATGGAAATATATCCGTAGCTTTGTGATGAGCTTTTAGACAATTCCCTTCTCTTTTGTTCCTCTCAGGTCATGTAGTACAGAAGAAAGGCTCACTCCTTAAGTGTTAGTATGTACACTTGTAAATAAAGAAAAGAGCAAGAAAAAAATGAATCCATATGGAAAAAAAAGAAAAAGTAAATAGCAAGGAAGTCTAACAGTGGAATGTACAAAAACAGATGAAAGACACTTTCCAAAATATCAATCATGATGGAACATGGAATAAGTTGCCCATAAAGATTCTCTAATTGAATATTTTTAAAAATCACATCTTTATTGTTGGATTAATGAATTGGATTATAGGATTCTAATTAGATTTTTAAAACTCAAATATATTCATTCTAGCACAAAATGATCAGAAGGATTATAAATAAAATGATGGGCAGAGATGTGTCAGAAATATTCAATCATAAAGATATTTGGATCATAATATAAACACCCAAATGTAATGTGAATTTTTTAAAAAAGAAAGGAAAAACTTAAATGAGGTAGAGCCTTGTTTAAAGCAAAATGCAAAATCCACAGTAAAAATATGTGTTATAAGTTTTAATGCATCAAATAATGATTAAAATATATAAAGGAAAAACAGAAATATAAATGAGTAAACACAATTGTGGGAAGATTTTAGCATCTCCATGAGAAATCAACTGGTCAAAAAAATAACATCATTATACAAAGATTCTAAGAAATATAACAGGTATATAAAATTGGAAGTTTTTATCATTACAAATATAGATTATAGCTTCTATGGTACATTTATTAAAATTAATTTAAAATAACACAAAAAATTCAATAAATTTTTAAAAGAAGAAATTATGAATATGTAATTTCCAAAGTGAAAAAACTACTCTCCTACATAACTCTTGGGGTTAATGACTTTAGGATATTTAGGCTAATTTAATGATAACAACCTTAATGTATAAAGAGTGCTAACAAAATAGAGAAATTATGAGTTATTATTCTGTTTTTTAAAAGACAAAATATATGAATATGAAATTCACAAAAACTCAAGTAGATAAAAAATATTGAAAATATTTTGTAAAAGGCAGTTTTTTTTACCTATTTTGAAGCACACTTTTAAAAACATAAGAGCCAGTGTAGATGAATCAAAGGGGTAAAGGACTATAAATTAGAATTCCCTTTCTGAAGACTTGTTTGAAATGAATATTTAAAAATATAGATATATTTGCATACAGAAGTTCTCCTATGAATTTATCTTGTGGAGACAATTTAGTATGTGACCATATAATTAAGAAATTAGGCACAAGGATGTTCATTACAGTGTTATTTATAAGAATAGAAATTGGAAGTAATTGAAATTTCCTACAAGCCATTAGTTAACTAAATTATGGTATATTTATGTAGCCATAAAAATCATGTTGCTGGTAAAGATTTAATTACATGGTAATTTGTTTATAACACTGTTAAATTTTCATTTAAGTCTTGTAGGATATATTCCATTTTTAATTCTATGTATATATAGTATTTGTTAAGAGTGATTTTCTTTCCAGTTATGGATGATTTTAAATTTTTTCTATTGGATTAACTTTATTTTCTCATTATTCTATGATACATTTGTATAATTTAAAAAATAGTAAACATTGATTTGTAAAAGTCATGCCTTCCATTTTAAAGCATCTAGAAACTGATTCTTCAAGTTAGCAGTGCCATCTGCTGATCATCTTGGGAGTGTTTCTTCAGAACAACAAAAAAAGCTCAAAACTAAGGAAAGTCAGTAATCAGCAAAACTAAACCTTATAAAATGTTTAAGAAGAAAACTTATATTTAGCAAGAAATCATATAAAATTTACATAATTTAACTCTTAGGTATGGTAGCATTGAAACAGTGTTCTAAATCTGAATATGGATTCTACCATTCTTTTATCCCTTCATTTTGAAAAAAAAAAGCCCAATCAGTCTTCAATATATAGTCATCATGTTTCATAGAAATAATCAGAGAGAGAATGTGAATTCTAGCCAAGGATAGATACTAGAAGAAACTGTAATGTGTAATAGTTTTAAGAGTCAAAGTTAAGCTATAAATGGGAAAATGAATCAGGTCAGAAGTCAGGGTACAACAACATCAAAAAAGAAGCAAGAGCAAATCGTTCAGGACTGTGGGAGTGAAACAGAATGTGTTGATGGAACTGTTACGTAGTGGGTAAATACACAGATAGGTCTAATAGCTTAGATGAAAACTAGAAACAGATCATTTACCATAGAGCCTATATTTTCCATTCTGTCCACAAAGATGCCATAAAAAGGTTTGTCAAATGTCTTCTCAAATACAGATTTTTATCCTCAGTAATCCTAATTCTGTCCATCCTGTCAAGGAAAATTGTCTAGCTAGCCTGATAATACTCCTTCCTAATGAACCCGTGTCCAACTAATGCTTCATCCTATCAACTTAAACCAGCCTTTTTCTAATCAATTCTAAAACCCTCATTAGTTTCAAAAATCACACTTATACTGATTTACCTACGTAATTCTCTTTGTGAAAATGCAAACAATCTTTATCCACATGAAGTCTCCTCGCAACTGCTCCATGTCTCAGTATTTCAAAGATCACAAGCAGTGATTCTGGTATCTTCCAGAACAGGCCAGAAGACTTAAACATGTTTTAATTTACCTCAGTGCTGTTTCTATTTTGTTGCCCATCTAAAGCTCCAGTTATTGCTTAGGAAAGATGTTTTCTCAGAATTGTCAGGTTAATATTTACTTCCTTTACAGAGAGAACAAAAGTGAATTTGGGTCAGAGAAGCTCTGCATTGTTTTCCTCCTCCACTAATAGTTCATGATGGCACCAAGCAAAGCCTAGTCCAAAGCTTATTCTGGCCCTTAGCCACTGTAAGCCACTGGTCTTAGATGTGTGTTGCACTTTCTTTGAAGCTTGTTGCGTACTTTTCTTTCCATCCCTACTTACAAGTCTATATGCTATAATCTGAACTGACAGAGAATTTTGTGCAGCATTTTGGGAGTTTGCTTTTTTAAAAACAGTGTTTTATTTTCAAAGTTTCTTTTAACTAAGTTGATAACATATTAAAACCCACCACTTAAAATTAAGACTGAGGGAATTTTAAGAAGCCAAAGCAATGGCAGTGGTGTAAATTAAATTCTCCCAACATATCCTCTGAAGAAAAATATCAGAACGAGAAAAGAACAAATAAAACTATGCAAAATTTATGTTTCAGCAAAACTTTTAGTACTAAAGAATGTCCAAACTTCAAATTACCTGTAATTAGAAAAATTAAAACAAAATATCAGTGAGCTATCTGCCAAAAGTGTTCATGGAGAGCAAGGCCAGTTCAGTATAATCTGCATGGGGAGAGAATAGGGGTATAAGCATGGGCCTAAGATTGAGCTCAAAACAAAACAAACCAAACAGACAAGCAAAAAACAAACCAAAAAAAAAAAAAACTTCCAGAGAAAGAAAGCCAACATTAAGTGTGAAAATACTGAAAAAGAGTACTGACATCATGAAAGGGACCTAAAAGTATGCCTGGAGTATAAGGAGACAGTTGGCAAGATATAAAGCTTTAGAGGAGACAGAGTTTAAAAAGGCAGAAGAGGCATTTCTTGAAAAATTCACAGTGAATGAGAAAAAAATAAAACGAGGAGAGGGAAATTTGTGATCCTTGAAAATGAAAGAAAATAATAATATCAAAGAATAGACAATAAGTCCTCCACCCACTACAGAAAATCAAAAGCCATTCTCAGATAGAAAAATGATAGAAACTGTACTTTTCTATATTGACAGAAGAAGGCACTTTTGAATCAGGAATCTCATAAACCACCCAAGCCCTGTCTACAAAAATGCAGAGACACAAACAGTCTTTGTATAAGATTACTCTTAAAAGACAACAGGAAAAATAATAATAATCAAAACAGTTTATCTAATGGACATTCCCTCCAAGCAGAAGAAAAACAAAGCAGAAGGAAACTATAAATAACATTACAAACTGAACTAAATATTCTTAAACAATCATTTGGGATTATGAAGGAAAAAAAACAAAACAAAACAACAACCACCCTCATCTTACATCAGAAATTCAAAAGCCAATAATGGGAAGAAATGTAGCGGGAGACATTGAATTTAGGAGAAATATATCCTATAAGAAATGAAAACTAAATCATTGAACTCTCAAGGGAAAATAAGAGGAATGAAAATTTAATAAAGAGCACTGGAATAAAGTGTAAAAACAACCAAGAGGATGAACATAGAAATAAAAGAAGAAAAAGAGCCAAAGAAAAGTGGTTGAAATGGTAGTCAGGCAAAAAATAAGCAATTAAAAAAAAATCGGAGTCCCTGAAGAAAAAAATAAAACAATAAAACAAAATAGGTGGCGGACTTGGCCCAGTGGTTAGGGCATCTGTCTACCACATGGGAGGTCTGTGGTTCAAACCCTGGGCCTCCTTAACCTGTGTGGAGCAGGCCTGTGTGCAGTGCTGATGTGCGCAAGGAGTGCCCTGCCACACAGAGGTGTCCCTGTGTAGGGGAGCCCCACGCACAAGGAGTGCGCCCCGTAAGGAGAGCCACCCAGCGCGAAAGAAAGTGCAGCCTGCCCAGGAACGGCGCCGCACACATGGAGAGCTGACGCAACAAGATGACGCAACAAAAAGAAACACAGATTCCCTTGCCGCTGACAACAACAGAAGTGGACAAAGAAGACACAGCAAAAAGACACAGAAAACAGACAACCAGGGGTGGGGGCAGAGGGAAGGGAGAGAAATAAATAAATAAAAATAAAATTAAAAAAATAAAAATAAAAATAAAAATTTAAAATTATAATCCAAGTAAACTTTCTGGAAATAAAAAAGACCTGTGGTTACATACTAAAATGACTCACCAGGAACTAGAGCAAACTGACCAAAGTGATCAACTCTGTGACATATCCCATTAGACTTTAAATACAAAGGAAAATAAACCCTCAGGGAAGACAAGTCAAAAAAAAAAAAAAAACGGTACAAGAGCAAAAGTTAACAGATTGGGATCACATTTCTCAAAAATAAGATACAAAGTAAGGCATCAGTAGAGCAACATTTTTGTAAAACTTATGGGAAAATGTCTGAACCAAGAATATTATAAAGCCAAGTTGTCCTTCAAGTACTAAGACTTTAATTGTCCAAGAGATGAATAAATTCCCTACTTAGCAATCCTTCTTGAGGTATCCACAGACTACAAGCTTCATTCAATCAAGATATGGCTAAACTTCAGAAAAAAGAGATTAATAGCAGTTAATATATTCACTGCAGCTCTAAGACTAAAACAAAAATAAAGACAAGGGTGGTGAAATAATACACTATATGCTATGTAAGTTATGTGTGTGTCTTCAACAACTACAAAAAATAATGCAGAGGAGTGGAGGTGGCTCAAGCAGTTGAGCGTCTGCTTCCCACATGGGAGGTCACAGGTTTGGTTCCTGGTGCCTCCTAAATACTAAAACAAAAAACAGACAATAAGCAAATAAAGAAACCAACTTAGGGGAACTGATGTGGCTTAGTGGTTGAATGCCAGCATTCTATGTATGAGGTCCTGGGTTCAATTGCTGACCTGATACCTTAAAAAAAAAGAAAGAAAAGGGAAAAAAATAATCCAACTTAAAAATGGGAGAGAAAGGAAAAACAAAAAAGGAATGTAGAACAAGCTCATTTATTTATTTATTTATTTTCATTTATTTTTTATGTAGGCAATACAGGGAGATCATGGATACCAGTAAAACTGATACTGTGAGTAAAAGGTTAAATTAGAAAATGGGATATTTAAGGAATTAAAAATAACATAAGGATAAAAAATAACTACTAGAATTAAAATTTAAACCTTTCTAAGTACCAAAAGAAAGTTTTAAAAGTAAAAGACAAATAAAAGATAGCATTTATAGAAGTAAACACAGCAAATATAACATAATATACATAATAATTGTAACAAAATAATGATAGATTGGAGACCACACATATTAGAGTTATCAATAAACATAAATGGGCTTAACTCATTGTAGCAGTTTGATATTACTGATGAACTCCAAAAAGAAATATTGGATTATGTTTGTAATCTGATCTGTACCTGGGCATGATTGAGTTATGATTAGGGCATAACCATAAAAGGCATAACAAAGAACAGAGTTGAGGGTTTCTGATGTTGGAGTTCTGATGTTGGAGTTTGATGTCGAAGACTTAAGCTGGAGCACCAGGAAGTAAGCATGCAGAGGAAAGAGAAGCAAGCCCCAGGAAGAAAGGAACCTTGAACCCAGAGAAAAGCAAGCCCCAGGAATGTAGGAACCCAGGAATCCTGAACCCTGTCAGACGTCAGCAGCCATCTTGTTCCAAATAGACTTTGGTGAGGGAAGTAACTTATGCTTTGTGGCCTGGTATCTGTTAGCTGCTACCCCAAATAAATACCCTTTATAAAAACCAACCAATTTCTGGTATTTTATATCAGCACCCCTTTGGCTGACTAATAAACTCATTTATTTAAAAGAAAAAGATATTCAAATTTGCTCACAAAACAAGACCCAACTATCTACTTCATACAAGAAACACATCGAAAACAAGTGATTCAGAAAAGATAAAAATAGAGATGAACAAAGGATTATGAGGCAAAAGGAATCTGTAAGAAAGCAGGTATAGCAATCCTGACTGATATTAGACAAAGTAAAATTCAATGCTATAATCATTAAAGGTGATAAAAGTAATACCAAAAGCCATAATTCACAATCAAGGAATAATAATTAAGAATACCTATGCACTAAATAACACAAAATCATCTCAATTTGCCAAAAACTACAAGAAGTGCCAAAATAGAAGAAGACAGAAATACACTCAATAATAGGAGATTTTAACACTCCATTCTCTATATAAGATCAAGTCTACAAAAACTAATTAAGATTATGTATGCTAGGAGTATAAATTATTTAACTATTTCAATGGTTAAATGATTCTGCAGTGAACAACCTTGTATATATATGTCTTTGTACACCTGTTTGCATATGTGTATGTGCTTGTGTGTACATATATATTTATGTATTATGTACACATACATACAAGTTCTCTATTTAGAGGTTAGATTACTGGGTTTGCATGTTTTAAAATTTTTTGGAGGGTGCAACACTGTCCTCCCAAAGACTCTGTTAATTTGCATCACATTAGTAATCAATATGAATGAGTAAATAAGTAGTTTATTGCTGCTTTTACTGTGCACTTCTAAGGTTACTAGAGCTGAGCTACTTTTCATGTTCCTATATCATCTGCATTTCTCTTACGAACCTCTTGTTCCTATCTTTTGTTCATTTTCTATCTAGTTTTGCTTTTCCTTATTGATTTGAACAATTTGTATTTGTCCACCATCAAGATAGTAAAGATATTAATACTTTTATATATGTCACAATTATTTTTCCTCTATTATTTATCCAGTAAACTTTGTTTATGTAGTAATTATCCCAAAAGAATATTTTAATAGTTGTATAGTTAATATACGTCAATATTTTTCTTCATGGCTACTGGTTTTCATGTTACATTAAAGAAAGGCTTCCTCATCCTCAATTTTTTTTTTTAATCTGCTTATGTTTTTTCCTGATACTTTTACAAGTTTACTTTTAAACTTTACATATTTAATGCAATAGGAGTTTTATTTTGTGTCTGGTTTTAAATTGGCATCTAAGTATATTCTTCCAAGCAGAAAGTCAATTTCCACAGGTCACCTAGAAAAATAGTTTCTGCCATTTTCTAGTTCTAGGTTTTTTTTCCAAGCAGAAATGTTGATGGATGAAACAGGTGAGACAAAATGCCTATCACTTTCTACGCTGGGAGAACCAGGCATGCATGACACTCAGAAGCTTTTGAGCCCAAATATTTAAGTTTACTATTCATATATATATATATATATAACTCAAATTATTTCCTCAAAACTTTATTTTTGGTCTGCAGCAAAAATTCGCCCTCAGTTCCTCTTTAGATCTTTCCTCAAGGTGGTTCAAACTAGAACACATGTGACTCAGTTTTATTTATTACTTATTTGGATGTATTTTATCTTCATTAAAACATAATTATTATAAAAATGAGAGCCAGAACAATTGGAGTATTATGTGCTCAATTCAGCTTTTGATAAAACTTTAACTCTAGGAGGTAAAGTTCTCAATGTGTTCATGTTACCACTTTTATTACAGCAAGAATGGAAAACCTACCAGTTTTAGTTGGCTTCTTTTCCTTGTTCATCTCAATGACAAAAGTCTTGATTTATCTATTTATATCGTTTTATATCTACAAACCAAACCTGATGACTTTTGCTTCTAAAATGCAGTGTATTTCCACTTTTGAATTTCCTCTGATTCAATAATGCCAGTTGGTCATTGACAGTGTTAATGTTCTAATTCCAAATTTATTCTGCTAGTAACTGGGATATGATAGAATAAAGATGGCATTTTAATGTATCAGATTTTATTGCATTATACTAAAATTTATGGGAGAATTTAAGAAACTGAATGAAATTTAAGGAACAATTGAATTAAAGATTAGGTTAAACTCTCCATGGAGAATAAGGAGAATTGGGATCTTCGGGGGTTTAGATTCAGGTAAGAACAACCACACCACAGATAAATCATCTTCAGCTTAGAATATATTTCAAGACATTTTGCTTAGCTATACCTAACACACACAACTACACAGAATGCATACATGTATGCCCATATCTGAAAATGGAAAATATATATATATACTTTTTACCTTCAATTTTTGTATTTTTTAATGCACAAAGTGTTTTGTAATCTTAACTTTTGCTTGATATTTTATTTTAAAAATCTTCACAAGCTCATGGATGTTTAAATAAATCATAATAATATCTGCTGATTAATATTATATTTTTGATGCTACTGAATTTATATAATACATCTTTTGCTGGATATTTAGTATAAATTTTTGCTCTTTTTAATGCTTCTGTGTTGTAAAAATGTTTTGGTGAGAAAATTATTCCCTTAGGATAATTTCTAAAACTAAATTTTCTTTACAATGTTCTCAATATACTTTTAATTGAAAATAAATTGCAAAATTACTATGAAGAAAAAATTTTTTTAAAAGACAGAATTTAAAAATAAACCGAATGGCTTGGGACAACATTAATAAAATAAAATTCCAGGATTCTAAGTGAGAATAAGAGAAACTCAAAGGTTTATTATTATGAAGGACAAGTGGGACATTCCACAGAAAGGGAAGAAATTGTTTAAAAGAAAGACAATTTTAAAAGATGGAGTGCAGATGAGCAAATATTTGGAAATAGTCATACCCCCTAGATGACACCTATGGTGGCAAACTATGAAGGAACTGAGAAACTTCCTCTGCTGAAACCAGAAGCATATTCTAGAAGAACTACAATAATAGGGGGAAGTAAAACATTTTAAGAAATCATCTAGAAGAGAACCCAGTTGGAGATCTCTCTCTTTAAAACGCCAGGATGAAGTATAAATCACAGGAGATGTCAAAGCAGATCATAGCAGTATCAGAAAGCCCATTTCCCTGGAAATCAAAAGGATTCCTCCTATACCCACTCTAGAGATTAATTAAATTCAGGTTGTAGCTCTCCTAGATGAGGACAATACAAAAATACAAGTACAATGTTCACCAGTTTGCAGAACCAATATTTGTTGATATTTGCTGCTACATTAACATCTTTAGATGGCATTACATTAAGCTTATTTTTAAAATTTATTGAAATATATCACTCATACATAAACATACATAAATAATAAGTGTATAATAATAGTTGTAAACTTATAAAATAAACATATATAATACCAAACAAACATATATAACATCTCACCCTACCACCAATAACTTGCATTGTTGTTAAACCTTCTTAACTAATGATTAAAGAGCAATGTCAAAATATTACTACTAAACAAAGTATTTTCCCTCAACCAATCATATTATTATCTTTATATCATTTATATATGAACATACATAAACAATTAAGTGTATAGTAAAAGCTGTGAACTTATAAAGCAAACATGCATAATATCATACAGGTGTCCCCTCCTAACATGTAAGGTTAAAGTACCAGGCTGTTTTTAGGGTACATCATTCAGAAGACGTTTCAAGCATAGAATAACACCAACACCATCACTCACCGTTACTTTGTAAGTTAACGGGACCAGAGCTATTTCTAATAATAAAAGGATTTCAATTATTATTATAATGATTTATTTTTAGGTGTTTTATAGAATAACACAAATATAAATTCTCAATAAACTATAAGGACACAAATAGTTTAACCCGACACCATCTATTACTACTGCCATAGTTTAATCCTTTGCTGGTAGAAGTCGGTTGCTAATGCATTTGGTTTTGGGGATTTGGTCTTGATCTACCAAGGTAAGATTATAGAGGACAAGTAAATACCAAGCCCCCAAACAAACCTGAGATTCCATAATCCCCTCAAATAAGAATCTAGAAATGGAAGGCACTTAATTTTCTTATTTGAAGTCCTTCACAGTTAAACTTATAAGCCACTGGAGGGCAGCAGAGACAGGATTTTAATATACAACTTCCTTTCCCATTCTCTGACCAATTGATTCATTCATTCATTTAACGTATGAGTGCGTAACTATGTGTCAAGCATCCACTTTTTATTGTGACCATGTTGTACACGTTTTCATTAATCATTTCTATTCTGTAAGAACACTTGACAGATATATCTACTTGAATTGCTACTCTGATATGACTTGAAGTCTAGAATTGAAATCTATGTAGTTTGTACAATGCAATTGAGAAATCATAAAATTACAGAATTTTAAAGTGAGCAAAAAACTTAGAGAACATCTATATCTATGAATCTCTCTTGGATTAATATCATTATCTTTTTTGGTCTTTCCTGTGTGCAAAAATATTTATTGCTTTTTCCTTTTGACCTGTTCATCATCAAAGTTTAAGAAAATATAGAAAAATAAAAAATAAAATGAAATTTAACTATAGGTAACTGTTGTTAGCATTTCAGTGCAATTCCTCTAGGTCAAATATGCATAGATTTATGTTTATTTAGTGTACAGAATTTGACACTGGAATTTAAACCCAAAGCATGAGTAACAAAAGAAAAAATAGATATATGGGACCTCCTCAAAATCAAACACTTCTGCACCTTAAAGGACTTTGTGAAGAGGGAAAAAAGGCAGCCTACTCAGTGGGAGAAAATACTTGGAAATCACACATCTGACAAGGGTCTAATATCTATGACACATCAAGAGATTCTACAACTCAACAATAAGAAGAAAAAACAGGAAAAAAATGTTCAACATCACTGGCTATTAGAGAAATGTAAATCTAAGCTACAATAAGACATCATTTCACACCTACTAAAATGGCCATTATTTAAAAAAAGAAAACTACAAGTGTTGGAGAGGGTATAAGGTTTAAGAAACCCCCACCTCCTACAAGTTCTTATAGATGTTTCCCTACATTATCGTCTAGGAGTTTTGTGGTCCTGGCTTTTATATGTAGGCATTTGATCCATTTTGAGTTGATTCTTGTACAGGGAGTGAGATAGGGGTCCTCTTTCATTCTTTAGTTATAGGTATTCAGTTCTCCCAGCACCATTTGTTAAGGAGACTGTTCTGTTCCAGAAAAGTGGACTTGGTAGGCTTATCAAAAATCAGTTGACCATAGAGGTACAGGTCTATTTCTGAACTCTCAATTAGATTCCATTGATCAATGTCTCTATCTTTATGCCAATACCATGCTGTTTTGACCACTGTAGCTTTGTAAAACACTTCAAGGACAGGAAGCGTGAGTCCTCTGACTTTTCTCAACCTTTTTGGGATGTTTTTGACATTTGGCACATCTTTCCCTTCCAAATACCTTTGGTAGTGGACTTTTCTGCCATACATAGCTGCTATTCTTTTTCCCTCTTTCTAGTATATTTGTATTTATATTTTTTTAAAAGTCTTATATATGTAATATCACCCATATTCATGTTTTACATGAGGTTTCACTATCCTACACAGTCCCAAAAGTTTTTTAGTTTTCCTTCTAGTAATATATATGACCTTAAACTTCCCCTTTCAACCACTGTCATACCCATAAAATAGCTCTGCTAGTTTCAAACACTATGATGTGCTTTCACCATTTCTATTTATTTTCAAAGATTCACAGACAACCTTTTCACCAATTCTGCAAAGATTAACCCTCAGCTTTCCATTCTTTAACTTCATTCTATTTTCTGGTGATCAATATTCCAATTATTAAATCCATGAGTTTACATTATATATGTAGTTCACAATAGTGCAATCATATAATGTATATGTCCTTTTGTATCTGGCTTGCTTCACTTAACATAATGTCCTCCAGGTTCATCCATGTTGTCATATGCTTCATGACTTCATTTCTTCATAGCATTGCATACTATTCCATCATATGTATACACCACAATCTGTTTATCCATTCATCAGTTGCTGGACACCTGGCTTGTTTCCAACTTTTGGTAATCATGAACTTTGGTATGCAAATGTCTGTTCATGTGTCTGCTCTCAGTTCTTCTGGGTATATACCTAGTAATGGTATTGCCAGGTCACATGGCAAGTCTATATTCAACTTCCGTAGGAACTGCCAAACAGTCCTACACAGTGGCTGTACCATTCTACATTCCCACCAACAGTGAATAATTGTTCCTATCTCTCCTTATCCTCTCCAAAATTTAAAGTTTTCTGACTTTTTAATAGTGGCCAGACTAATAGGTGTGAAATGACATTTCTTTGTAGTTTTGATTTGCATTTTCTTAATTACTAATGATGTTGAACACTTTTTCATGTGTTTCTTTGTCATTTGTTTTTCTTCTTTAGACAGTTGTCTTTTCAAGTCTTTTGTCCAATTTTTAGTCAGGTAGTTTGCTTTTGCTTTTTTGTTGTTGAGCTGTATGATCGCTTTGTATATCCTGTTGTTGCAGCACCATTTGTTGAATAAATTGTTCTGGCCCAGCTGGGAGGGCTTGACTACTTTGCCAAAAATCACTTGACTGGAGATGTACTCATCTATTTCTGAATTCTTGATCCCATTCCTTTGGTCAATCTGTCTGTCTTTATGCCAGTAACATGTTGTTTTGTTTTGTTTTTTTACCACTGTAGCTAAGTAATATGCTTTAAAGTCAGGAAATGAGAGTCCTCCAACTTTGTTCTTTTTAAAGATATTTTTGGTTATTTGGGGCCCCATACCCTTCCAAATAAATTTGGTAACTGGTTTTTACCATTTCTCCTGTTGAGATTCTTATTGGGATTGCATTGAACCTGTAAATCAGTTTGGGTAGAATTGACATCTTAACAATATTTAGTATTCCAATCCATAAACATGGAATGTCCATCCATTTATTTAAATCTTCTTCAGTCTCTTTTAGCAATGTTTTATAGTTTTATAAATACGGGTCCTTGGGAAAAGGACTTGGCCCAGTGGTTAGGGCGTCCATCTACCACATGGGAGGTCCGCGGTTCAAACCCCGGGCCTCCTTGACACGTGTGGAGCTGGCCCATGCGCAGTGCTGATGTGCGCAAGGAGCGCCCTTCCATGCAGGGTTGTCGCCCGGGTAGGGGAGCCCCACGGAGTGCGCCCATAAGGAGAGCCGCCCAGTGCGAAGAAAGTGCAGCCTGCCCAGGAATGGCGCCGCCCACACTTCCTGTGCCACTGATGACAACAGAAGCGGACAAAGAAACAAGACGCAGCAAATAGACACAGAGAACAGACAACGGGGGTGGGGGGGGGGGAGGATTAAAGATAAATAAATAAATCTCTTTTTTAAAAAATAAATAAATACAGGTCCTTTAAAATCTTGGTTAAGTTTATTCTTAAATATTTTATTGTTTTAGTTGCTATTATAAATGGAATTTTTTTCTGATTTTCTCCTCAGATTGCACATTAGTAATGTACAGAAACGCTATTGATTTTTGCTTATTTATATTGTATCCCTCTACTTTACTGAACTCATTTATTAGTTCTAGTAGCTTTGTTGTGGATTTTTCAGGTATTTCTAGATAAAGATCATGTAATCAGCAAATACTGATAGTTTTACTTCTTCCTTTTTTATTTGGGTACCTTTTATTTCTTATCTAGCCTAGTTGCTCTAGCTAGAAACTTTAGCACAATATCGAATAGCAACAGTGACAGTGGGCATCCTTGTCTTGCTCCTGATCTCAGCAGGAAAGCTTTCAGTCTTTCACCATTAAATACAATGCTAGTTGTAGGTTTTTCATATATGCAATTTACCATATTGAGAAAGCTTCCTCCTATTCCTATCTTTTGGAGTGTTTTTATTAAGAAAGGGTGCTGTATTTACTTTATTGGATTTCTTTTACTGGCTTCTGTCTACAACTTTCCTTGGATAATCTAGTCATTTATTAGATGTTTACTTATCCACAAAATGAATGAGCCTGAGTGGAAATTTAACAGATTTTATAACTCAGTTTTTAAACTAGATCTATATGTTTTCAAGGAAAATTGCACAGATTGCACACACAGCACATACAATGTTATTTCTTTAGATGAAATATAACCCTAAGGCCAGAAAGAAAATAAGAAGGGAAATATCTGATTATAACGAAGTATGTATGCAGCTTTGTTTCTTAAGTAATGGTCTGCTGTTTATTAAGAAACAAGATGGGCAGAATGGAAATTATTCTTCCAATTTATTTTCTTTAGAAACTTCCATGGAAATCTTTAGAAACTTCAGAGTCTAGAAATGAGAGGTTTTCAAGTACACCAATGTATTAATTACAGGAGCAGATGGTGCTAAAGATTTTTTTTAACATGGAAAGAATCACATCAAAACAAAAGACAGTAAGTCAGGGAAGTATTTGAGTCATCTGCAGCTATTAATATTTTGGTTTGCTCATTTGATATGTGAGATGTTCTCTTGAAACTGCTTAAATATAAGTCTTTTAAAACTTTTCTTTTGAATCACAAGTTAATTGTAATGTATTTTCAGAGTAAAAGAAAGGAAAAACAAATTTAGTAAATAGCATTCCTTCAGTAATTTTTAAAGAGGCAAATAATAGTTTTCAGATCTAATTATCAACAACACAGGATATCTCCCAGAACCAGATGGCTTGAACAAAAGTATTACTATTTCCTAAGCCAAAAGAAAGGACTTAGAATGATGGAATATTCTGTATTTTATACTTAAATTCATTCAAAGATAGTTCATCGTTCTAATCACACAAAAATATATTCGAAGGGCCACAAAATATTTGCAACTTGTTGGCTGGGAGGAGTGTTATTGTCTATTTATATATGCAAAAATGCTGATTAATTAATGGAAATTCCACATGGATCAATGAATGTAAGCGATTCTGAATTTCACATGGATTAATTAATTAATGCAGGTGATTCTTCAGGGATAGTAAAAAACATCAGAAGTTAATTCTTTATGGGGGGGAGGTAGAGAGGTAAATATTACGAGACTTATTGAAATTGGCTCCTTTGACTGGAGATGGTCAAGTCCAAACTCCATAGGGCAGGCTGCATGCTGGGAACTCTGATGAAGATTTTTAATGGATTTCCCAGGAGAAGCTGCCTGGCTGAAGTAAAGATGGAAATTCTTCTTTCTGACTACTAAAATGATCAGTTCTCCCTTTAAGTTCTTAACCTTTTTTGTTCCATGGACCCCTTTGCCAGTCAGGAAAACCACAGACCCCTTACTAAGTCCATACTATGCTGTATATTATTTAATAAATATATCACACCCACACCAGCATGTCTCCACAGGAATAATGTTTTTTTGAATTTCAATTCAAGCTCACAGACCACTGGTTAAGAACCCCTGCTTTAAGGCCTTCAACTGAATAGATGAGACTTCACTCATTGCTAAAGGTAATCTTCTTTGTTAATTGTAGATATAATCTGGCATCGATGCAATAAACTTACTGATGATTTAAGTCCATGAAATATCCTCAGTTCTTGCTTGACCAAACAGTTGGACACAATAACCTAGCCAAGTTGACACATGAACTATGATATTAACCAGAATCTAGGCATTCTCTTCCATCAGTGGTCTTCAAGGCATCTGGAATCTATGCAAATCCATGCAAAATTTTGAATTTCTCTGGAGAGAGAGTCCATAGCTTTCATGGGCTTCTCAAAGGATTCTGTGCCCCTCCTTGAAGAAATGTTGAGATGGGAATGTAGAATGGTGTAGCCACCATGGAAGCAATATGGTGTTTCCTCAAAAAGTTAAATATGGAATTACCATATGTTTTAATTTGCTAAGCTGCTCAAAGCAGATACCATGAAATGTTTTGGACTTAACAATGGGAATTTATTAGTTTATAAGCTTACAGTTTGGAGGCTATGAAAAATGTCCAAATCAAGACATCATGAGGCAATGCTTTCTTCCTGAAAACTGTCTGCCAGCATCCTTGTCTCCTCTGACACATGGCAAAGCACATGGTAGCATCTTTTGATCTCTCCTTTCTTTTCCTGATTTCCTTGATTTCAACTTCTTGCTTCCATGACTTTCTGTGTTCATCCCTTTATAAAGGACTCCAATAGGAGAAGTAAGACCCACCCTGCTCCACGCCTTAACTGAAGTAGACTCATCGTAACAGTCTTACTTACAAGGTGTTTACACCCACAGGAACGGAATAAACTTTAGAAGATGTTTTTCTGGGGTACATACACTTCCAAACCACCACACCATATGACCCTGAAATTCCACTTTGAGGTATATGCTCAAAGAAATTGAAAACAAGGACTCAGATACTTGTACACCAATGTTCATATCAACATTATTCACAATAGCCAACAGATGGAAACAACCTATGTGTCTATCAACAAAATAATGGAAAAACAAATGTGGTACATATGTACAATGGAATACTATTCAGCAGCAGAAGGAATGAAGTTCTGAGATGCTGCAACATGGCTGTACTTTGAAAACATTATGCTGAGTGAAAAAAAGCCAGGTGCTTAAGTACAAATACTGAATGACTTCACTTATATGAACTATTTGGAAATAGAAAATTTGTAGATATAGACAGAAAGTATATTAGAGGTTAGCAGGGGATGGGGAGAGGGGAGAAGGGATGGTTGTTGCTTGGTGGGTATAGGGTATTTGTAAATTTTGGAAATTTAAAAATATAAATAATTTTTTTAAATGTTAAGAAATATTGTCTAGTAGAAAAACTTCTCATTTTACAGAGAAGGAAAAAAATAAAGTGGGAAAAAAATAATAACCCAGTGGTTCCAATTTTCACTCTAGCAGACATTTTTCAGGTCCTGATTTTTTAAAACTACCACAAAATTTATATCTTTATTTCATAGTTTTGGCATTTGTATTTTCCTTCCAAACCTTAATAAGGCTTATGGCCTGTTTTAGTCAGGGTGTTAGTTGTACAAGCTCGAGTTCAATAAAAGGCACAGTTGAACTTGACTCATTTATGGACAGTCTATAGACTCCTCCCCCTGCAAAAGAGAACTGGAAAGTCCCCCTGTATGAAAGTAAGCCTATCACATCACAGGGAGAATCTTTGTGTGTTCTTCCTACTTTTCAAAACTGTTGTGGTCAAATCTGATGTGAGGTAGGAGAGTAGGGAACCTGAGCCATGTGAAGGGTCACTGATCTAGAGACCTGAGGCATGTGGAGAGACAGAGACCCCTCCCTACCTGTGGAAAGACCAACAGGTTATGAAATTTCCTGGATTTCGGGGAAAGATACCTGCTTGCAAGGGCTGGAAGCCTAAGGTTATGCAACAGCTCACCTTATCTAGTAAGGGGCCCCTTGCCCAAGGACTTACAAGATGTTAGCTCACAGCACCTGCAGGTAGCCCTCTGCTTGGAGGCTACCCTTGTGCGTCTCAACACATGCCCCGCCCACTTGTTCCCGCCTGCCTTCCTTTAACACTGTTCAATAAACTGCCTTGTTGCCTAGTTCGGTCCTTGAATTCTTTTCTGTGAGTGAACAAGAGCCTTCTCTGTCAACAGTGCTCTTCATTATACTCTTAAAAACAGAAATGTGAATCACTGACTTACTTCACAGACTTGGTTAGGCCTGATCATTTGTACTTGAAAAAAAAAAAAAAACCAATCCAGCAGATGTAGAAAAATGTATCTATTGTAGACCGATTTGCTACAACTGTGCATGGTGGAAGCACAGGCTCCGGGCACCAGTGGAATTTTCAGCAACTGATCCTTTTCCACCTGCACGGTATAAAGAGTTGCTTAAGGGCAAATAATCTCTTTGTCACTCAAACAGTACAAAGTGTTCACAAGAGCAGCAGTAGAAGTCTCGCGGGGGTGGCCGAAACTGTTCCAGGTTGGGTGGAAGATGGCAGGTCTGCCCGTTTAGTGTGGTTTTTATCCCCCTCGCAGGCAGGGGTTTCTGCCACGGAGAAATCGTGTTCTGAGAAGCATCTGGACTACTTGTTCCAGGTTTCTGGTTTTAAGATCTGGCAGAGCCTTTTCATTAGATTTAACATCTCCCCCAGGTTGTGGAACAGCACACAGTAGAAAAGCAGGTGGGGTGATGGAAGGTAGCCTGTGTCTGTGACTTCCCAGGAGAAGGAGGTGGGGGTGAGGTGAGTTTTGGGTGCTGGCCACTTAACAGGTGTCTGTGATTTCCCTAATCTCTATGTGTAATGTTGACAGGATTATATAACAGGTGAGCAAACATTATGCTAAATGAAAGAAGCCAGGCACAACACACCATATATGAAATAACCTCATATATGTGAAATGTCCGGAATAGACAAGTTATAGAGATGGTAAGTAGATTAGTGGTTGCCTAGTACTCAAGAATGAGGAGATAGAAAGTGACAACAGGTATAGGGTTGCTTTTTAGAATGATAAAAATATTCTCAAGTTAGATGACGGTAATGGTTGCATACCTCTGTGATTATACTGAAAACCACTGAATTGTACACTTTAAATGGGTGAAGTTTATCATAAGTAAATAATATCATTATAAAGCTATATATTATATATATAATCATTCAAGTTTTCTTTTTTTTCTGGGAGGGATGACATTCTTAAACTTCGGACGCTTTTTCATTAAAAAGACTTGGAGTAACTTCTGAATTTCCCATTGTATTTCTTTATCCAAACTTTCTAGTAATTTCTCAAAGATGATGGAATTTTTGTCCACATAAGTATAATGGTATTAAAATTAAGGTTGAAAACTTCCTTCAAATTCGTGCTTTTCTCAATGTTTGAACAAAATTGTATTTATTTAATGTGTTCCTTCCTTTTAATAACTTCCTAGACTCTAATCTTGTGCTATACAAAATGTAACCAAAGGATCAGCAACACTGTCATCACATGGGAGATTATTAAAAATGCAGACTCTCAGGCCCAATCCCATTCTAATTGATCAGAACCTGTATTGTACCAGAAACCCCAAGTGGCTCATATATGCATTAAAATGCACTAAAGCCATGGTTCCTCAAGTGTGGTCCCCAGAACAACAACATCAGCATCACCTGGGAACCTATGAATCTTTTAAAGTAAAACCTGGATGCCCAGGTTGCAACACACACAAATTAAATGAGAATCTTTGTGGGTTGGTATCAGTTTTTTATCTCTTACGGAAAGTTCTTTTAGTCTTCATTCAACGAACACTTAATCCATATTTTTTTCTTTGGTCACATTAATGTCACAACATGGAAAACATTACAATATGGAAATCAAGGCTAAAATTTAATATTCCTAGGGATTTAAAAAGGATAATGAGAGAACAAAAAGAAAAACACCTGTTTGAGAAGGGGTGGAGCATAAAGAAAGAGGATATTAAATGAATAAGAGGGCATGTAGGCAGTTCTTAAAGATAAGGGAAGACGGTAGGAGGAATACCATTTTCTTGGAAAAGCAAGGCTAGAACATACACTGATTCTGGTTGTGCAATGAAAAAGATAGGGGGATAGGCTCAGCACAGAGAAGCACTGGCATCAGCACTCAGAACTTTTGCAAAGTTTGGCACCACTCCAATGACCTGAGAAACTTGTGGTCAACATGTCACTAAGAGGAGTAGTCCAGTTTGGGAGTCCCCACAAAAGACCATGTCCTTCTGGTCTCAAATCATAGGGAAGTCTTGGATAGGAGTCAGAATTCCCAGGGAGTGTGGGAGAGGAATGAAGTGAAGCTCTGTGGTTTGAAGAAATCCATATTAAATATGGGGGTGCTCTTGGGAGGCTCAAACATTATAAGTTCTTGGTTTAATCTATTGCACATTCCATTGATCTTGTATTCCCTTAAAATATAGCCATTGATGTACCCTTGTCATGCCTACCAAACTAAGCAAATGCCACCTGGGGGCATATTTTTCTCCCTCAGAAACAGTATTGTTTTGAGGATACCTCTCCAATGTAAGAAGAAATTAGTAAAAACTACTTTCAAACAGAGATGCAAACTTTGCGTTTTGTGTGGGAATTTTCCACCTTATAGAATAACACTAACTCACTGGAAAGCTGGCAAGAAAGAAGAAACCACAGACATTAATCTGTAAACCAGAATCTAGAGGCATAAACTGTATGAAGCACACCAAATTCTTCCTTGAATTAGAAGGAAGAGCTTAAAGCAAGTGTGGTTTTGGTGTCCTAACTTGGCCACTGTTGTTTAGGCCAATTAACAAATAATTTTGATTACTGAGTCATTATATAGGAGACTTTTCACTTTCAGGATATTGTAAAACAGCTAAAGGTTAATATCTGAAATTACTAAAACTGGCTAGACTCACCTCACCCTTTGCATATAGTCATTTCTAATTAAGAACTGCTATTATGATTATTCCAGACGGACCTTACCTTTGTTTATCGCTTTTCTAACTAAGACCCACTATTACAATGATTATTACAGATTGATCTTACCCTTGTATATGAACATTTCTATTAAAATGGTAACCACTCCACCCTCCCGTTTGAAATTCATAAGAAAAACCTTGTAACTGACATCCGTTCTGTACCACCTTATCAGATGTCTAACACTAAAATGTAATAATGTTGTGACTGATCCCCATTTTCTACTCATCTCCCATACTGTTCAGCCCCTTAATGTTTATTAATAAATGAAACTGAGACAGCCCTACCTTGATTGCTCATTAGCATAAACTGCTAGGCCTGGATATTATAAAACTATCACGATTACTGCAGTTCCAGGAGGCAGATTTTGGGGTCCTTAGGCCACTGACCTCCTTTGCCAGTGAGCACGCAAATAAACTCTTTCTGTCTTTGAAACTCTGTCTCAGGAACTGTTTATTTAATAAAGTGCATCAGGCAGAAGAACCTACATTTACTTGGTATCATTTAGACAAGGAACTCAGTTCTTTTGAGGACTCTGTCCTCCAAATCAGGAAATAAAGCTCATGAAAGAAGCAACAGGATTCTGAAAACTGATTGAGTTAGGGAATAGTGTTGCAAGACCGATAGGAGGAGAACGCTATTCTGTAACTTGGGCCATACCACAGGAAGGTTTGCCAGAATGTTTAAAATCTGAGTCAGAAAATAGAAACTCACAGAAGACCTGAGGGAGGGAGACTCAACTGGAGCTGTTCCAAGGCCTCCAGTGCTTCTGTGATGATGCAGAAAGGCCCTTGATTGAGTGCTTGGGCATGTAGAGTGTAACAGGGCTGTGCATTGAACCTTCCTGAAAGCGCACCAAAACAAAATGTCCACATTACTGCCAAGAAAGCTTTGGCAGAAGGCAGTGGGAGGAGGGCTCCTAGAAAGAAGAGAGGCTAGCCAGGAACTCTTCTAAATGCTTCTTCAGAACCTCAAGCTGCCCAAGGGTCCTGGAGGTTATAAAAATTCTCACTATGAGAGAATATAGTAAAATATGATTAAAAAGGATGTATATTAATCTTTGGAAATGTATAGAAAAGGTGAAACCCCAACATAATGTTTGTAACTAGTAGTACCATTATGAGAGTATGAAAATGGTTTAAAGAGAAAGTCTAAGGCCATGTACATTACTAAAAGGAAAGCTAAAAAATGTAACATGGGACCGTATAGCATAGTAAAACTGCATGCATGTGAAATATGAATATAGGTAAAATTGCATATATGACCATTTTTCTTTGAAACTGAACAAATGTATGTTAATATTAGTCAAAAAATTATACTGCATGAAAGAAACCAAACACAAAGTACTACATATTGTATATGTCCATTTATATAAAATATAAATATAAATTTATGAAGATGAAATTAGATTAGTTGTTTTGTAGGGCTGGGGAAGGACTGCTAAAGGGTGTGAAGTTTTTCTTTTTAGAGTAATGACATTATTCTAAAATTTTTTGTGGTGATGAATGCACAACATGGTAATTTTACTAAAAGCCACTGATTATATACTTGGGATAGATTATATGGTATGTGATTATATCTCAATATAACCGCTTAATAAATAAATAATCATTCAAGAATAGCCAGAAATAATAGTTATGTGCATCAGGGGAAAGCACAGAGAGATTGAGAGGTGAAGAATTTTCCTGTTTGTCTGTTTTTTATTTATTATTATTATTGAAATAATGAAAGTGCTCTAATAATGAGTAAAGTGATGAATGCACAACTATGTGATTATACCAAATACCATTGCTTGTACACTTTAGATGACTTCTGTGCTTTATTAATATGTATCAATACCATTGAGTTGTTTAAAAAAATAAATATAGCATGGGGAGGAGGAATGGAGTTGGATGTTTATAGGAAGAAGGATTATACCAAAGAATCTGTTGCCAGGATTAAGGACTAAGCTTTGATGGTAGCTGGAGTTGTAGCCATGGGAACTCTTTCTGAGGTTGGAAAAAACAGTACCCTGGAACAGATGATGATCCTGAATCAAGTCTGAGGAGTCTCCTGAGATAAAATGCCCTCTAGTTAAAATTTTGTTTGGGTATGAACTTTTGGTTTACAGTTTTTAGGAACTGGTCCATCTCATCTAAGTTGTTGTATTGTATGTGTGTAGAGTTGTTTGTAGTATTCCTTTTAATGTCTATGGGGTCTGTAGTAATATCCTCTTTTTGATTCTTGGTATTGTTAATTGGCGTTTTCTCTGTAGTTTTTTCCCCCATTATCCATCTGGCTAGAGGTTTATCAGGGAAACACTGTTTGGTTTTGATTGGTTGCTTTGTTTTGTTTTGTTTTCAATTTTATTGATTTTTGCTCTTATTATTACATTATTTCCTTTCTTCCACTTGTTTTGGGTTTAGCTTGTTATTATACTCATTGCTTAACATGAATACTTAAATCATCAATTTGAGAGCTTTTCTTCTTTTATTCTAAAAACATTTAATGCTATAAATTTCTCTCTAAGCACTGCTTTAGCTGCATTCTGTAAGGTATGATGTATTGTATTTTCATTTTCATTCAGTACAAAATATTTTCTAATTTATCTTGAGATATTCTCTTTGGCCCATGGGTTGTTTAATTTCCAAATATTTGGGGGCTTTCCAGATATCTTTCTGTTAGTGATTTCTAGTTTAATTCCATTGTGGTCAGAGGACATTTTTGCATGATTTCAGTTCTTGAAGATTTATTAAGGTTTGTTTTGTGGCCTAGAATATGGTCTATCTTGGTGAATGTTCCATGAGCACTTGAAAAGAATGTGTATTTTACTATAATTGGGTGGAATCTCTATAAATGTCAATTAATGTTGTTCAAAACTTTTATATCTTTACTGGTGTTCTGTCCCTTGTTATCCTTGATAATATATTTTCTAGTCTGAGGTCTACTTTGCCTAGTTTTTTTTTAGAGGGAACTTCAATACACCACTTTTATTTGATCCCCCCCTCCTCCAAGTTGTCTGTGCTCTGTGTCCATTTGCTGTGCATTCTTCTGTGTCTGCTTGTCTTCTCCTTAGGTGGCAATGGGAACTGATCCTGGGACCTTCTAGAGTGGGAGAGAAGTGTTCAATCTCTTGTACCACCTCAGCTTCCTGGTCTGCTGCATTTCTTATTGTCTGTCCTCTGTATTTCTTTATGTTGTGTCATCTTGCTGCATCAGCTCTCCACTCGGGCCAGCTTGCTGCAAGGGCCAGCACTTGGCTTAGGTCAGCTTACTCCATTGACCAGCACCCCACATGGGCTGGCTCTCCTCTTGGGCCAGCTTGCCATGCAGGCCAGCTTGCCTTCACCAGGAGGTCTTGGGAATCAAACCCTGGACCTCCCATTTGGTAAATGGGAGCCCAATTGCTTAAGCCATATCTGCTTCCCTGCCTGATATTAATGAAGTCACTTAAGCATTATTTTGACTGATATGTTCATGGTATAACTTTTACATTCCTTTCTATTTTTTACTTTAACTATCTATGTATTTATATTTACAATGGGTTTCAAGGAGTTAATATAGAGTCAAGTCATTTTTAATCCAATCTAACAAAATCTATTTTTAATTGGAACATGTAGAAAATTTACAACCACATATATCCTTTTATAGCTCCTATTTATGTTGTAATTGTATTGTATGTTCATCTATGTACAGTGAAAACACCACTAATGTTATAATTTTTGCTTTTGACAATCATACTTTTAAAATTTTCTCCATCTTTAAGAGCTTCCTTTAGAAATTCTTTTAGAGCATGTCTGCTAATACTAATTCTCTTTGTTTTCTTCAACTGGGAATGTCTACTTTTTTTGACATAAGTCATGAAGGACATTTTCTTGGATATAAAATTCTGAGTTGACAACTTCTTTCTTTCAGCACTTGAAAGTTGTTATATCAATATCTTCTGGCTATGTTTTTTTATGAGTAACCAATAGTAATTCAAGTTGTTGTTCCCCTATATGTAATGTCTCATTTGCTTTTGGATGCAAAGATTTTTAGTCTTTGGTTTTCAGGGGTTTGATTATAATATAGTATGACATGGTGTTCTTAGAATTTGTCCTGTCTGGGTTCTCAAAACTTCTTGAATCTTTAAATCTGTCTTTCACCACACTTAAGAAGAGTTCACCAAATATATCTTCAAATATTTTTTCTGCATCATTCTATTTCTCCACTCCAATGACATGAATGTTAGAACTTTAACATTGTCTCACTGTTACCTGAGGTTTTGTTCTTTTTTCCTATTTTTTTTTCTGTTTTTCAGACATGGTACTATCTAATTATCTTTCTTCAAGTTCCCTGATTTTCCTCTGTCATCTTTCTTCTGCTGTTGAGCCCACCCAATAAATTTTTTAAATTTAAAAGCATATTTCAATTTTTAGGTTTCTACTTGATTATACTTCATAGCTTATATTTCTCTGCTCAAAGTGTGTTCAGCTTTACCTGATGGGACATAGTTATGATAACTTCTTTAACCTCTTTGTCTGATAATTCCAATTCTAGGTTATCTCAGGATTTGCATCTATTGACTCTATCCTCCAATTAGAATTGATCAGATTTTATTTTTCTTTGATGTAATTTTGAATTTCCTTCAACTGATGATCAAGGAATTAATTGCCCTCTTCTAAATAAGATGGGAAGGGACACATAAGATCAGTGACAGACATACATAAAACTAGATATTTGGGTAAGCATTTTCATGTCTGTATCATTAAACTTAAGATGTCAGAAGAAAAGGACATAGGTAGGTAGGTTCAAGACCAGAGCAGAACTTTCCTTGGATGGTAAAGACAAACCATTTAATGTAGGTCTGTAGTATAAATGAAAAGATCATATTATTCATGTTTAAAATCAGGAATGTTCACTTGAAAAGGATTATAGAAAACAAAGTCCAGAAAGCATTTGTTAAAGGTGTCAATTAAAGTTTTAAAAAACACTTGGAGGAGGTAGAAATGCAATATGAGAAAAAGAGTAATGATCTCTTGCAATTTCTGCATCCTTAGAATGATGTGTTCTTCTTGGGATCTCATGGGGACCTACCCATGCCATGGGCTTGCCCAGTGGCATACTTTTGGTTGCACCCTCTTCAAGCATCTGGGTGGCAACTAAACTCCAGACCTCACCCTCAAAGAATATTGAGGTGATGGCCACATTTTCCCCAGTCTCTGGGAGACAGTCTCAACCCCCTTAGTAAAATGAGTTGGTGGCAACATTTTCTCTACTCTCTGGCATACAGGAGCAATCCCCTCAGAACAATGGGCTGGTGACCTAATTCTACATAACCTATGGGGACTACTCCCTCAGAGTAGTGGGGTGGCAAATTAACTCTCCCCAACCATTGGGGAATGTACTCCACACTCTCAGTAACCTGGGATGGCCAAACTCTCCCTGAAGAATGGACTGGAACATCCACCCTCTTCAAATGCTCAGGCAAACTCATCATTTCAGCACACACGGGTAGGGTTGCTCTCTTGGCCTGAGGAGATGTCTTAATTTTGGACCTCAGCTTCAACAGTCTTCCTCTTGAAGCCATTTTTCCTTCAGTCTCTTCTTTTAGTCCAGGCTGACAGTGGTTTCATTCATACAGATATTGTAACAAGCTTGTTGGTTTAGCATGCAGGAAACAGGATTCCAAGCCATCAGGTAGTAAGACTTTCCACAAGTCCTTCCTGGATAACTGCATTTCCAATCTTGACTTACAAGTTCCAAGTTTAGTTAATTCTTCAAATGGGACACTGTCCTCTAGGGGCTTGTTTTCTGGATGCTTGGAATTTCCCAAATGAGTCTTTGGTTTCTTTGTGCCCAGCAGTAGTTCTCATTTTATCTCTTTCCTCTTGCATTTTGCTATAAGCTGCAAAAAAGGAACCATGCCACATTTTCCACATTTACTTTGGAAATCTCAGCTTAACATCCAAGCGCATCATATTCAAATTCTGCCTTCTCTCTAACATCAGGAGTCAATTTTGCCAAGTTCTCTGAAACTTTAAAACAAAGATTGCTTTTCCTCCAGTTTCCAATAATTGTTTCATCATTTCCTTCTAAGGCTTCACCAAAAATAACGTTAGGGTCCGTATTTCTACCAGCAGTTTCTTCAAAGCAATCTAGGTCTTTTCCATCAAACATCTCACAATTTCTCTAAAAAATACCCCCTACTCACTATAATGGTTAGGCTAATGTGTCAACTGGGCCGGGTAATTGTCCTCAGTTGTTTGGTTAAGCAAGCACTGGACTAACTGCAATACAAGGACATTTATGGGCTTTAGTCATCAGTGAGTTTACTGCATAGGTGGCTGACTACATCTACATCAACCAGGGAGATTGCCGTCAGCAATGAGTGACATTTTATCCAATCAGCTGAATGACTTAAAAGGGGAAGTGATTTTAGCATTCAGAGAAAATTTCCCAGATCATCTTTGAACAGCCAACTTCTCCTGGAAACTCATCAAGGACCTTCATTGGACTTTCATCAGAGACCCTTGTTTGCAGACTGCTTATGGAACCTGGACTTGTGCATCCCCTCAGTCATGTGAAAGACTCTTATAAATCCTCATTCTATTTACAGATAACTCCTGTTGATTCTATTTCCCTAGAGAACCCTGACTAATATACCCATTTATAACTGTTCCAACATTTTTGGTAATTGCAAGCAGCACATCCCCACTCCTGGTACCATTTCTGTATTAATTTTCCAAAGAACTGTCGATGCAAAGTACCAGAAATGGGTGGGCTTTTATAAAGGGGATTTATGGGGGGGGTGGGGGGGGGATTGTTAAAAAAAGCTTACCGTTCCAAGGCTGTGAGAAATCCAAGTCAGGGCACTGCAAGAGGTGCTTTCTTACCAAAGCTGCTACCACATGGAAAAGCAAGATGGCTTGATCTGTCAAGGTCTCTGCATTTCTGCAGCTTAGGCAAACCTGGCATAGGGCTTATCTCTTACCAGGCCTCCTTCCTCTTTGTCTCTCTCCCCCTTTATCTCTCTCTCTCTCTGTCTCTGGACCTCAGCTCTTTGAGCCTCTTGGGGACTTCTCTCTTCGCAACTCAGCTGTAGGTCAAACCTTTTTTAGATGGCAGGATCAAATATGGCAGCTTCCTTTTCCTGTGTCTGTGTGTCTCTCTGTGTGTCTCCATTTTTATCAGCTCTAGTAAGAGAACAAGGATTCAACCTGAGTCATGCTTCACTGGTATAGTCCAGTCAAAAACCCTAACATAGATCTTATCAAGTAATCCTAATCAAAATACCCCCAACTGAGTTTAATACAATCAAAAGGTATCACACCCACAGGAATAGATTAGTTCACAAATATAATCTTTCTCTTTTCGTGATTCATAAAATAATCTCAAACTGCCAGAGTACATTAGTGAAAAGTTGGAGGAGGAGGTGGAATCTTAAATTTATAACTAGAAGCTATACGTTTTAGTCATCTATTACAGCATAACAAATTACCCCAAAACTTAGCAACATAATGCAACCAACATTTATTATTTAACATTTTCAAGTATGTTCAGGATTCCAAGTGCAACTTAGCTGGGTTTTATGGCTCAGGATTTCTCACAAGGCTCTAATCATGGTGCCAGCCAGGGCTGCAGTCATCCCAAAGGTTGACCTGGGGAGGATCTACTTCCAAGCTCATTTATATAACTGATGACAAGCTTTAGAAGCTCCACTTCCAAGTTAACTACGTGACTGTTGACAGATGCAGGTTCTCATTAGGTGTTGGACAGAGACACCAGTTCCTGGCCATGTGGGCCTCTCCATAGGGCATCTCACAGAGTGTTGTGGATTGAATCATGTTCCCCACAAAGACATGGCCAACTCCTAACCTCCAGTCCTATGGCTGTGAACTCATTGTTAATAAGATCATTGAAGATCCTATTAAGAAGAGACCAAATTAAATCAGAATCCAATTTGACTGGAGTCCTTATAAAGGGAGGAAATTTGGACACAGTAGTAGGAGTCATGAGGAGATAGGAAAGAGACAATTACATGACAGAGGCAAGCCACCACAAGAACATTACAGTCTTCAGGGGAAGCACAGCCCCACTGCCACCTTGATTTTGAACTCTTAGTTTTAAGAACTATGAGATAATAAATTCCTTTTGTTTGACCAGTCTGTAGTAGTTGTTATAGCAGCCCTGGCAAACTAAGACAGGGAGAAATAATAGGAGAGAGTATAAAGAATGATCAAGATGGAAACCAGAGGTTTTCTGTAACTTCATCTTGAAAAGTGACATCTCAACACTTCTGCCATATATATTTTTGGTTAAAAGCCAGCCTACACAAAAAGGGAAGAAATTAAGCCAGAGAGTGAATATCAGGAGACATGAATCTTTGTGGGAGCTGTACAAAAATTACAGCTTTTGCCAAACTGCTAGGGATACATCAGATGAAAGAAAGAATCATAAAAGTCCATCTTGGCAAGTAATAGCATTTATTTAGAGAAGGGCTTATCTGGGGCCTCATCATTGGGGGTGGGAAGATAAAATTATTTCAAGCCTATTTATGGTCTAATCCTCATTCTCAGTGGCAGGAGGAGAAATAGTGCTTCCCAGGCTTGACATCTGCCCTTACCTCCAGTGGAGAGGGATCTTTTATGGAGCATGTTTACATGCAACTGAGGGGAAAAGCTACCTTCTAAAGAATGAAGTACACTGCTCAAAAACCAAAAGTACATGACTTGACAATAATTATCAAGGCATGCTGGGGATGCATTTGATGTTTAGAGGAAACAGATCCTAAAGGGACAGGTGTTTTCAGCAGGGCAGAAGTTACACATTGGTGGAAAGTTTTATTGATATAGAGGTGATCAGGCAGTTAGGGGAAAACAGATCCAGTAGCAGGCTTCCAGTAAAAAAGGGTAAGCACTCTAGTACAATATCTGTTGATCAGTCACAATTTATAAGGGCTTGCAGTTTTAACTATTCAGGAATGCTGCTACCATTTGGAATGGGGGAAAGAGCAGGAAGGGTTGAGGGGAGAAAAAAAATTAGAAGTCATATATACCACAGCAGCTCTGGCAAACTAAGACACAAAGTAATAGTGGAAGACAGTAAAAGGAATGAGTATGATGCAAACCAAAGTGTTTTTGTAACCTCATCTTGAAAAGTGTCATCTCAACACTTCGTCCATGTTTTTGATTGAAGCTAGTCATTAAGGCCAGACCACATGCAAAGGGAAGGAATTAAACAAGAGAGTGACTATCAAGAGATGGGGATTGGGGGGCATTTTAGAGGCTGCCTGACACACTATCTTAAGTCAAATGTTCAGTGTGCATAATTTTTAAGAGCATTTTATAACTTCAGACCTTTTCCATATAACATGGAAGAATATAAAATACTGTCACATGTTTTGTTTTCTTTCAGTCCTGGCAAACACAAATTCCATCTGGGTTCAATAGAAATTAAGAATGTTGAAAACTGCAAAGCAGATCTAGAAAGAGCCAAGTTTATGGAAAATAAATGACGGTATCTGTGGTACATTATTTTAATACTAGACTGGTTTCCTTGTCTGAATGTTGTTAGGGAAATTAAGTATATGAAACATCTGGCTGGAGGAAAACAAGGCACAAATTAACAGGATGAACAGAAGTTAGGGAACTATGTTACTTTATTTTATACTGTTAAGGTTTGCAAACATCGTAAGTCTAAGATCAAATCACACTCCATAAGGGATAAATTAATCTACTACAAATTGGTCCATTATCAAATAGTGGAATAAGGGAGAAGTTCCTATTTTTTAGACTTTACATGAGCATAAGATCCATTAAATACATTAAAGCTCTTTGAAGAAATAGAATTCTTGGGTATGAGCACGGCAAGTTGAAGAGCAGGGAAAAACACTCCTAAAGATTTTAGATTTATTTCTTATATTAAGTAGCAGAGTATATTTTCCAAAGAGGACCACAATAATATTTTTCATCCCATGTGGCCTTCTGCAATGTGACCTTGCCACTCTGCCATCAAAAGACAGAATCAGTTTCTCCACCCCCTTGAATCTAGACAGGCCAAATATTAACTTGACCATTAGAATGTGACAGAAGTGAGGCCAGCCTGTTTTAATCATCACTCTTAAGTGATCCAGCAGTTTCTGCTTCTTGCCTCTTAGAATTGTCATCCACTATATAAAAAGTCCAAGCTATCCTCTTGGCTAGATAACCACATAGAGATACACTAAGTTGCCATATTTTGGGGTGATTTGTATATAACAATAGATCATCAGAAATCATTATTTACATAAAGCCAAAGGTGGCCCCTAAGCCAAACTCAGAATATAAATTCACTGCCTTGCCCCTGATGTGGGACATGACTCCTGGGAATGAGCCTCCCTGGCACAGAGGGATTATTACCAAGTGCTAACTAGTAATCCATTTGGAAAAAAGACCTTGACCAAAAGGGGGAAATATTAAATACAAATGAGTTTTTATGGCCAAGGGATTTCAAAGTGAGTAGGGAGGTTATGCTTATGCACATTTCAGCAGGATCTCACTGACTGCCACAGTAAACAGTCCCTCAAACAGCAAGGCTCCTGAGGGCTCTAGAGACATCTAGATACAATAGGCAGGCAGACAATTTCAGGAATTCAGCACCCTGTCAGTGGGCCTTATTGGAATACATACTCCCCAATGTAATAGAGTTAGAGTTATTTATGAATTCCCAATACATTGTTCTTTTGCCCCATTTATGGGGCATATATTTGAACCTATAAATATATGTCCCATAGACTTAATACCTTCCAGCTGTTCATATACCTGAATCTCAACAGAGTTGCAGCCAAAACTTACTCTCCAGTTCATCACACTCACCCAGGACAACTAAAAGAAGGATGATGATTGACAAAACCCATCCCAAGAAACTGAGAGTATCTACAACTGCAGGCAAGACAGCTCCATCCATCTGCCCCATGGGACCTAAGCCCCCTTTCAATCAGAAGCAGAGTGGGAATCGCCATCCCAGAATCCTCAAGACTGAAGAATTTACAAACATAAAGGGGAATACAGCTAAGGACTAAAGTAGACTTATTATTATAGTAATGGAAGATTGTAACATTGATATAAAGGCAGTGGTTCTGAAGGGAGGGAGAGGAAAGAATAAGTGTAACATGGAACATTTTTGAGACATTGCAATCATTCTGTATGATATTGCAGTGATGAATACAAGCCATTATATGCTTTGTCAAAAACTATAAAATTGTGTGGTGCAAAGTGTAAAACATAATGTAAACTATAGACCATGCTTAGTAGCAATGCTTCAATATTGGTTCACCAATTGTAACAAATGTACCACACTCATGAAAGATGTTGTTAATGGGGGAAAGTGTGGGGGTAGAGTATATGAGAATCCCTTATATTTTTGATGTAACATTTATGTAAACTAAAGTTCCTTTAAAAATAAAGAAAAATATAAAAAAGTAAAAAATATATAAACTGAAAAAAAAACCACCCTTATGTTATACATATACATATACATTTCAGGAAATATATATATACACATATATAAAAATATATATAAAATTATATATATATATAATTATTTCATGAAAGGATACCATTGACATATATTTCAGAATATCTATCATCCATCTATCTAGCAATCTATCTGGACATAGATACAAACGTAGATTTTCTAGTTCAGCTATAACAAATGCTATAAAATATATTGAATAAAGTAACAATCAATAACAATTGTTCTCCCTTAAGATAAACATTTCATATATGTATATTTCCTTTCATCATTTTTTCTGTGCATATATATATTTAAAAATATGTATTAAATGAGCTTGTATCTTTCCTCCTCTCTCTCACTTAACATCATGTATTGAACATTTTATGGAATGAAATATTTTTTGAAAACATAGACATAATGACTATATAAATTTTCTTTGTATGCATTTATGTTGAGGTTGGTTCCAATATTTCCAACATTTCACTTTTGTAATGAATACTGTAAATTCTAACCTCATGAATAAACGCATGGGCTCATCTCTGATTATTTCCTTAAAAAACATTCCTAGCTAAAGGATATGACCATTATCATGGCTTTAAAAAAAAAATCATATTACTGAGTCATGCTGCCAAGGGTTAACCATGAAGAACAGCTCCACTTTCATTAAACTTTAGCCCAGAAATGGCAAAATAGTTTCCATCTGAATTGTCAGCATTGATTAATTAGTAATGGTGACCTGGTGCCCTTTGATGAGAAGGCCTGCAGGACCATACCTGGGTCCAGCTGAAAAGAGCGTAACATAAATTAGGGATGTTTAACCTCAATGGGAACGTAAGAATAGAAGCACATGTGGGGAAACGGACTTGGCCCAGTGGTTAGGGCGTCCACCTACCACATGGGAGGTCTGCTGTTCAAACCCAAGGCCTCCTTGACCCACGTGCGCTCCTGTAAGGAGAACCACTCAGTGCGAAAGTTCAGCCTGCCCAGGAATGGTGCTGCACACACGGAGAGCTGACACAACAAGATGACGCAACAAAAAAAGAAACACAGATTCCTGTGCCACTGACAACAGAAGTGGACAAAGAAGAACAGACAACTGGAGCGGGGTGGGAGGGGGAGAGAAATAAGTATATAAATAAGTCTTTAAAAAACAAAACAAAACACATGCTTTCTGCCTTCCAACCCAGTCTTAGTATTACAACCTGTATGACTGGGGTTGATTATAATTCATTAATTTTTTCCAATATGAAACAAAAAAAGGTTCTTACTTTTGTTACCATGCATATTTCCATACTTAAAAATATGGTTGAATGTTTTTTCATGTGTGTGGTAACTATCTGAATTTATTCTTTTTTTGAATTGCTTTTCGATTATCCTTTGTCCATATTTCTGATGGTTTTGCTAATATAGACTTTTAAGAGTGCTTTATATATTAAGGACAATAAGATTTATTTTCTGCCATTTTCCAATTTGCCATTTGATTTTTAATGCTGTTTATAGTATTTTATGATGAATACAAGTGTTAATTTGTATATGGTCAAATATATTGTTTATCTTTGTGATTTCTTCCTTTGTCTGCATACTTAAATCATTCTTCCCCACCCTATAATCTTATAAATATCCATCTATGTACACTTCAGGTTTATTTATTACTTAATTCCTCTATGCTTATCTCTTAAATCCATCAGAAATCTAACTATATATTTTTTTCATTATAATTAACAAGCCTCCCTAGCATGTTCGTTAAACAATCTTTATTTTTCCACTAATTTCAAATGCCATTGTTATCATATATTAAATTTTTATCTCTTGCTTCAGGAATTTCTATTCTCTATAATTGATCCATCTCCATATATTTACATCACAGATGTGATATCATTTAACTTTATGTATACATTTATCTGTTTAATTAATTATGTGCCATAGCAGTAAACTTTATTTTTAAATTTTTTGCCTTATAATAAGTCAAATAAGATGACTTTCAAAACTTATTGCTTCAGATTTTATTGAAACATAAAATTTAAAATTTAAAATCAAAGGCGGAATTCCTGTTAGCTGATTAATTTTGGGGAAAGATGTCTTAGGCTTGGGAGAGGGGCAGGTTGCTTATCCTTTTAACTCTTAGAGCGCAATAGGAAATTTATCCAAAAGTGATTGCAGGGGCTCACTCTAGGTTGTATAGACAATAAAATATCTGGGCACAGAGGCTCCTCCCCTTTTATCCAGGAGGAACAACTGCACTACAAGTCCAGGGGCTCTCTCCCCTTAGCAGGAGAATCTCTAACTTCCTTGAGAGCCATCGTCTATAGGTGCAGGACAGTTGCCTTTCCCACAGGACTCCTGTAAACATCTGGCAACTAAACTCTGATCATCTGGTGTCTAAAGAGTCTGTTTCCTCATTGACAAGTTCGATTTCATTTGCCTTTTTTTTTCATATAGCGAGGAATATTTTTATTTCTTTAACTAACATTTCCATATTACATCCCTTTCCCACGTCTTTGTCACCTCTATAATTGCTTGAGCTTTTCCTTTATCTTCAACATTGATGAAGGTTTTGCTCCCATTGTTATCTTGGTTTGGATTTGCAGATGAAGCTATTCTTCAAAATCATTCTTTGGCTGTGTGTCAATTTCTTTTTAAAGTTCTGTGTTTTGCAGGGCATTGCAGCCCCAGTTCATGTTTGCCTTTTTTTTTTTTTTTTTTTTGATAGGTTTTTTTTCTTTTTTCTTTTCTCTTTATTTTTTTTTTAATGTTACATTTAAAAAAATACGAGGTCCCCATATACCCACCCCCCCCCCATCCTACTCCTCTGCCCATAACAACAACCTCCTCCATCATCATGCCCTTTAAAGAGAGAGAGCAACAGGTTGGGTCCCTCTACCAGAACACAGGCCCACCCATTATGTGGCCAGCATATGCCTGAGATGATGTAGGGTCAGGGTTCTGGGCCTTTTCTTGTTCATCTTTAGATTGTACAGTTCCCCAGAAAACAGTGTTCCCCACTTCATGCTCTGTGCAATTGTGGAATTCTACTTTATCCACCTTACATAGCAGCTACCTCTAATAGGTAAGCTATATACAGACTGAGCCTTCTTTGAAGCAAACTAACTTGCTTACTTTGCCCATAAGTATATCTCTTATATCTCCTGATAGTTCCTGCCTCCTTCCATGCAGTTTAAGAACTTTTTTTACTGAAACAAAGAACAAAGTAAAATTCTCTCTCTCTGTCTCTCTCTTACATACACACACACACACACTCTTCCCAATTCCATTATACCTTCCATCCCAACTTTGAAAACCTGATGCCTAACTAATTATTATGCATTATGAGACATTAGAACAGTAGAAGGAGAACGTGAAAACTGAAAGGGTCTGAAACCTGCTCATCCATTCAATGGATATTTATTTAATCACTCCTCAGAGTCAAGCACTGACGGAAGAGCTGGGGATAATTAGGCAGTAAACAAAACACACAAAGTCTCACCTTAAATTTTAAAGCAAGGATATATGTTCTTTATCAAATGCACATAATTTTCATATATCAACATGACTGAATCAAGTTTCACTTTTAACTTATTGATGTGGCGAATCATCTGAACAAATTTTCTGTGCTTAAAGCAAGTATTGCATTCCTGGGATAAACTCTGCTTGGTCAAGGTGTATTATTTTTTAAACTGCTGAACATTATTAGCATTGAATTCAGCCTTTTAACCTATATTCACAAAAAGATAAAGATTATTGTCCTTTTTTGCTCTTTTTGTTAGGTCTTGTTGGCATTGTTGTGCTAGCTCCATAAAACAAAGTAGTTATTTTCCTTTTTTATAAATCTGAAAGAGTTTCTATTAAGAATTTCTTGAAATTTGCTTCTTATTTCTCAAAAAAATTTTTGAAAAAAATTTGCTATAAAAAATAAAATAATAGATGATTTGTCTAGAGAACAATTAGAGAACTTCATCAAATTATTCCCTGAACTATTAAGTTGAAATTAGTAATTTATATTTTTATATTTCCCAGACTATCATCCTCTTACCCATTGTTACATCTTGGGTAAATATGTGTGTGTGTATGTGTGGTAGACTGAACTTTTCAAGATGGTCCTAAGATCTTATAATATGGAATTGACACTCTTCCCATTGAGAGGCTGAACTGTTTCCTCCCCTTGAACTTGGGTGGGACTGTGACACAGCATGGGTCATAAAAGACAGTACAACTTTCTTCTGGTTCTCTTGGGATACTCACTCTTAAACCCACCCCCTATGCAGCGAGGAAGCCACAACCAGAGAGGCCAAGGTAGAGAGGAACGGAGACTCCCAGCTCCCAGCCTTGGCAGAGCTTCCGGCTGGCACCAAGATCAACTGTGAGAAATTCTAAAGAGGAGGACTTCAGGGTGACTCCAGCCCCAACAACAGTTTGGGTTTTTTTGTTTGTTCATTTTTTTAACTTTTTATTTTGAAATATGTTCGAACATATAGGACAGTTACGTAATTAATTCAAAGCCCATACAGAGAACTCCAACATACCCCTACTCCTCCCCAGACACTCAGGTCCAGCAATTTTAACATGTTGACACATTTGCCATATCTTTCTGTCTGTCCATCCATCCATCCATCCCTTTACCAGTCCATTGTCTGAACACTTGAATGTAGGTTGTATGCATTATGCTCCTTGAACACTTCATACAACTATGTACATTTTTTAGAAGAAGGATATTTACTTATTTAACTACCTTAAGTACAGTTAACAAAGTCAAGCAATTTAACACTGATATAAAGCTTACAAAAAAAGAGAAAAAAATAAAAAGAAGCAAAAAAAAGGAAAAAATTTTAAAATGATAAAATAAAGACAAAACAAAAGAAATCAAAATAACAAAAGAATAAAGCTTACAGTCTATTTTTCTATTTGTTTCATATATCCCAATAATGTCCCTTTGAGCCTTCTCCTCCCTTGCTAGATCCTATCCAGGGGTGTGTTTTTGCATTTAATTGGCATTGTCTTTTTAGTTGCTCTTATTTTTTTAATTGTGGGAAAATATACACAATGTTTTAGCTTTTTTTTTAATTAATAGAAGTGTTCATTTTTTCCCTCCCACACTGTGATGGTTAGGCTAATGTGTCACTTGGCCAGGTAGATGATTGCAAACATGGTTATTACATTTACAGTTCACTGAGGAGATTGCCCTCAGCAACGAGTGATGTCTCATCTACTCAGTTGAAGGCCTTAAAAGGAGAAGTGATTACAGCATTTAAAGAGAGAATTCCCATCTCTGCTTCAGCCAGCCAGTCCTCCTGAGGAATTCATCGAGGACCTTCATCGGAGTTCCTGGCTTGCAGCCTGCCCTATGGAATTTGAACTCATGCATCCCCATGGTTGCATGAGACAACTTGATAAAATCTCATATATTGATAGATATCTCCTGTCGGATCTCCCTAGAGTCAGGTTTCCCTAGAGAACCCTGACCAATATGCACACCTTCAAACATGTGCATGTATTTTTTCTCTCTTCTTACAATTAGACTTATTAGATACATTTCAGCACTGGGTTTAGTTTGCTCTTCCTTTCTAGTTTTTACATCTTTGATTTATGTCTCTGGTTTGAAGTCTTTCTTCTTTTCTAATGTAAACATTTAGAACTATACATTTCCTTCTCAGCACTGCCTTTGCTGCATCCCACAAGTTTTGGTATGCTGTATTTTCATTTTCATTCTCCTCAAAACATTTCTTAATTTCCCTTGTGATTTCCTCTTTAACCTATTGGTTGTTTAAGAGTATGTTGCTTAATTTCTACATATTGTGAATTTTCCATTTCTCCCTCTGTTATTGATTTCTAGCTTCATTCCATTGTGGTCAGAGAAGATACATTGTATGATTTCAATAGTTTTGAATTTATTGAGTCTTTGTGACCTAAGATATGTTTTATTTGGAGAATGATCCATGTGTACTTGAAAGAGTGTTTGGAGCTAACAAAACCATGCAAATCTAAGCAAAAACACCTTTCACCATCTTTCCATTTTTAGTTGGCATTAATGAGTGCTCTCCTTCAGAGTTCAGCCCTCCTGACAGGCAGGGCAGTCCAAGGCAAAGGTGAAATGCAGGTCATCCCCGTCTTGTCTGGGCCTGGGTCTTGTCCTGGGTATGTGCTTTCTAGTGGCCTTAGGAATTTTGTTTAAAAGTTCGAATGCCCTCTTTACTTTCCCAGAAATAGATAGTCTCTCTCTCTCTCTCTCTCTCTCTCTCTCTCTCTCTCTCTCTCTCTCTCTCTCTCATCTTTGACTGCAGAATTTAAAGCAAGTAAGCCTTTGCCCCAGGCCGTCCACCTCAGTTGCTTCTTATACTGCTTTTGTTGTCCCTAGCTGTTTTGCCTAGTTGGCAAATTCTGGGAGATGGGGTACACTGGAAAGGAGCTTCCCAAGTCAGTCTTTCCCAGCCAGAACAAGGCCAGGAACCCTCAAAGGGAGAACCCACCAGCTCCACACTGGCCTGTGGAGGGGATAAGAGACCAGGAGGGGCATAAGAGCTTCTTCCACAGCTCCCCAAATCTGCTTTCTTGGCTCTGCCCCACCCCCATCAATGCAGCCTTTCAGCTATCCTCTGCAGCTCCGAGAAAGTGTACTATCTGTAAGACTCCTCTGCTGCCTTTGTCTGGGGCAGATTGAAACCATGGCCACCCTCAGAGCACTGGGCCACCAGAGATCAAAAGCAGTGATCAGCAATTGGCCCTTGGCCTCCTACCCACTCCCTCTCCACCCGTCTTGGAGAACTGGAATTTTTGTCCCTTTCTAACACCAGCAAGCTATGCCAGGGGCTAGACCCACTGCTGTCTGCTGTGAGAGTAGGGGATGCATGCCAGTAACCACTGCATGGAAAGAGCAGTTTACTGGTATTTACCACGATTTACCATCCTCTTCTTCCTGATATTCTCTGGATGCTATACAGTATTCTACTGGACTTTGGAGTTTTGAAAGAGTTGATTCAAACAGTTCTCACCAATTAATAGTTGTTCTTGTGGAGGGACTGACCCCTGGAGCTTACTACTCTACCATCTTCCCACAATTCCAGAGAACAGCAAACTTTTGATAAAACATTGAAATTAAGTAGTGATGTATATATGACATATACATTAACTTTTTATTCCTTTCTTGATAATCTTTTATAATGCATTTTATGCAACTATTTGTTCATTTCAATTTCATCAAGATGTCAGCACTCTTACTCTATTAACTTCTCCCAAATTTTGTGCATTATTTCCAATGAAGTTGGAATGGATAAAAGATTTTACTACCAATAGTAGAATGAACTAAATTTTCTCTAATTTCAATAGCTAACACAGAATTTTCTAGTTATAATATGTATTATAAATATAAATGCACATGTACATATATGTATGTATATAATATCAGGTATAGAGATGTGTGCATACACATTTGTGATGGTTTGAAGCTGTGTGTACACCAGAAAAGTATGTTCTTCAAGTTAATCCATTCCTATTGGTGTGGACCTATTTATTGTAAGCAGGATCTTTTGGTGAGTAGGATCTTAAGATGTGGCCCACCTCATTCAGGGTGCGTCTTAATCCTCTTTCTGGAGACCTTTATAAGAGAATAAAATTCAGACAAAGAGAGAAAGCCAAGGAAGCAAGAAGTCGAAAGCAATGAAACCCAGAAGAGAAGGGAAAGATCAGCAGATATCACCATGTGCCTTGCCAGGTGATAGCAGAGTCCAGGATTGACAGCAGTCAGTCTTTGGAAAGAAAGCATTACCTTGATGATACTTTGATCTGGACATTTTTACAGCCTCAATTCTGTAAACTTGTAATCAAATAAATCCCCATTGTTAAAAGTCAACCAATTTTCTGATATCTGCTTTCAGCACAAAGCATACTAAAAAGATGTTCTTAAATATTCTGGTATTCAGGTAATACATTTGTTCGCTACATATACTCTCTTACCATGGTGGGGGACTAGGGAGGTGGGGGTGGGACACTCCAGGTTTCCCGTACCCCTCTACTTCATGGAATCATGAGTTCTTTATATGGCTCAGGACAAAATAGAATTCTTGGGTGGCAACTTTGGTCAGTCATGCTAAGTCAATGGGTCTCAACTCTGCATGTTAGAATAACCTGGGGATCTTGAAAAAGCAAACAAAATAAATCATAATTCTGAAATTCCTGGAATTCATAATTAATTTGTTTAGGAGGGTGGCTGAATATTGGTATTTTTAAGAGCATTCTAGGTGAATCTTATGTGCCACCTAAGTTGAGAACCTGTGTTCTAGGAGCTGGTGGACAAAGGTGTAGTTTAGATGACTCAGGCTAATGCCTTCCTAGGTCTTTGGCAGGACTCTTTTTCCTTTGGCACTCATTGTGCTGACCCATCTTTGGTGCCTTTCTTTAAAGCACATGAGCACATGGAATAAATAATACTGTTTTTCCCTGAGCCCCTGTGGACATAGGATTGGAAAGTGCTGCTAGCTAAGCAGCTGCAATGAAGAATTATATAGAAAAGAGCAGAAGAAGATGAAGAGATTATGAGAAATGCAAGGCCGTGAAATTTACTTATTTTCCTTTTATGTGAAGAAAAGCCCACACATCATTGAATTTTGTGGTGTCAGAAAACCAGAGTCTAGGAGGGAATTTAAAGGAGAACTGAAGTTTTTGAAATTTCAGGAGTAGCCTAAAATACAAAAACTGAAAACTAGATGCTACTACTGGTAATTTCCTTGGAGAAAGACAAGATGTTCTAAAGGTCAGAATTTCACGAGGGGTGGTGAACAGCACCGATGATAAAGTTTGTCCCCCAAGATGTGGGAAATTCGATGTTACAAGTAAAGTTTTAACTGCTGGTGGAGTTGAGGCTATCGGCTGGCATCTTGCCCAAATAGAAATGATGAAGATGTTCTCTTTCTCAATGCCTTGGACTTTTAAAGTTATGCTCTTTTCCTTTCTCTAGATCTCTGGATAATATTAAGCCTCTGTTTTGCTGTTGGGCTGGAATAAGCGCAGCACAGGGCAGTGGAGGTGACCTGTGTTTCTGGGATTTTTCTGTGTTTTCTCAATGTTTTCAGCACAGACCTGAATTGCGAAGGTTCACAGTACAGTGGGCTCTGTCAGAGGGTCACGATCTCTGCTTCAAACCCTGATTCTTCTAATAGACAAAGAACCGATAAGGTTAGCACAACCTCTCCATTGAATTCCAGAATTGGCTTCTCATATAATCTTCTCTCCACCCCAAATAACTCTCTCAGTCCCTAAGGGAAGAAGAATAAATGAAATAAAATAATAAAATCAATATGACCTACATTCATGAGGGTCACTCAGCTCCTGTTTTTCCCCACCAGAACACTGCAGATTGGACACTCTGGCAGGAGAAGAAGGGAATAACAACAGAACCTGAAAAAAGCAAATGAGGCTTAGGGAACCTCTTCTGGATTTAGCCAGACAAGCCAACTCATTTTGATAGTGTGTGTGTGCGCAAAGTAGTAAAATAAGCATTTTACCAATACGGCATAATTCATCAGAAGAGACATTTTAAGGATAAGTTCATTTCTTACTGGATGGCTTTCCTATTACTATTCAAAATTAATGCAGCCTAACTCCGGGAGAATCACACATTTCACAAGGTCAAATACACAAACTTTGAGATGTCATTCAGGCATATAGAATTCAAGATAAATGTATCAAATGAAACAAAAGCCTAATTTTATGCTTTAAAGAATGGATCTTCATTCACAATTTATATATAATTCTCAAGTTTTTATGCATAGAATTTTAAATATCACAAAAAGTATAAGTCAAGCCCGTTAGAAATACAAATATAGGTACAAGTATAAAAAGTTGTACCAGCTTTTAACACACTTCACACTTGAACAGATGTAATAGATTAAAATCAACAAGAATATAAAACATTTGGATAATGTATTTAATAAAGTTGATTTATAAGATAGGAGCATTTATATCTTTAAAAATTTTTTTTTGCATTTATCTCTGCCTACCCCCTTGTTGTTTGCACTTGCTGTATCTGTTTGTCTTCTTTTGTTTCTTTAGGAGGCACCGGGAACTGAACCTAGGACCTCCGATGTGGGAGGGAGGCATCTAATCACTTAAGCCACCTCTGTTGCCTGCTTTATTGTGTCTCTAATTATGTTTTTTTTCCTCTTCTGTCTTTTTTTTTTTTTTTAAGATTTATTTTTATTTAATTCCACTCCCCTCCCTGGGTTGTCTGTCCTCTGTGTCTATTTGCTGCGTCTTGTTTCTTTGTCCGCTTCTGTTGTCATCAGCAGCATGGGAAGTGTGGGCGGTGCCATTCCTGGGCAGGCTGCACTTTCTTCCGCGCTGGGCGGCTCTCGTCCCCAGGGCGCACTCCTTGCACGTGGGGCTCCCCTACGCGGGGGACACCCCTGCGTAGCACGGCACTTCTTGCGCGCATCAGCACTGCGCATGGGCCAGCTCCACACGGGTCAAGGAGGCCCGGGGTTTGAACCGCAGACCTCCCGTGTGGTAGACAGATGCCCTAACCACTGGGCCAAGTCCGTTTCCCCCCTCTTCTGTCTTTTGTTGCATCATCTTGTCAGGTCAGCTCACTGCACCTGCCCATTATGCCAGCTTGCTATCCTACTTGTCCTTTTTAGGAGGCACCAGAAACCTCTGGTCCCTGCTTTCCTGTGTCTCTCATTATGTTTTTCTTCTTGTGTCTCTTGCTGCATCATCTCATATCAGCTTGCCACTCCTGTCTGTTGCACCAGCTCACTGTCTTCTTTAAGAGGCACCAGGAGCCGAACCATAGACCTCCCATAGGTGAGAGCCCATTTGCATGAGCTACATCCGCTTCCCCGTTTCTATCTTAAAACCAAAAATGCTTACTTTTATCTAAATTTAATGACATGTTTTTACTGAGTACCATATATTAGGTCAGAAGAAAGTTTCAATAAGAACAGATGATGTACATCTGTTCAACCTTGTGAAATGTGTGATTCTGCTGGGGTTAGGCTGCAAAGATGATGTATTCTACGACCTTAATAAATCAATAAGAATAGATTAACAGAAACACATGGAAGTTAAAATAACATCAAAATAAAAAAAACAAATCACCCACTACAGTAATTCCTGGGTCAAAGAGGAAAATAAAACTCCACTTGTCAGTCATCTAGAAAATAATAATGACAGCAGTACACAAGACATAGCTAAAGCTATATTCAGTGGGAAACTCTATCTGTAAAAACTCTATTTAAAAAACAGAAGAAATGAGCAAAGGATTAAAGTCAAGGCACTACAAAAGGAATTGGTTGGAATAAAAGCATAAATTAATATAGCAGAAAACAAAGAGTCAAAGCATTGGCTCTCTAAAAAGCAAAATAAAATAGACGAAATGTTCTTAAGAGTAATCAAGAAGAAAAAAGGTAAAATCACCAATATGTAACATTAGAATAAAACTAAATAACATAACAGATATAGAGATTAAAATAATTGAGTAAATGCTACTTAAATATTTATGCTAATAAATTTTAAAATCTAAATGTAAATTAAAGACAATTTCTAAGAAAATGTAAATTTCTAAAACTTCTTAAGAAGAAGTATAAAACTAAATGGATGGATAACATTGGAAATGTAATGGAAAAAAATAAAATTATTATTCAAAATATAAAGTAATGGTTCCAGGCCTGAGTAAGATTAAGTAAGTACACTTGACCCTGTCTATCCCACTGAATGCAAATATAAACTCTGTACAGAAAGCAGAGAGCAGCCATTTATTTTTTTAAATATATTTTTTATTTATTTTTAGAAGATACTTAGATTACATAAAATGTTACATAAAAAAAATATAAGGGATTCCCACATGCCCCACTCCCTATACCTCCCACGTTTTCCCACATTAACAACTTCTTTCATTAGTGTGGTACATTCATTGCAATTGATGAACACATTTTGGAGCATTGCCAGTAAGCATGGATTATAGTTTACATTGTAGTTTACACCCTCTCCCACTCAATTCTGTAGGTTATGGCAGGATATATAATGGCCTGTATCCATCTTTGCAATGTCATTCAAGTCAATTCCAAGTCCTGAAAATGCCCCCATATTATACCTCTTTTTCTCTCTCCCTGACTTCAGCACCTCCAGTGGCCATTGTGTCCACATCAATGATGTAATTTCTTGCATTGCTAGAATCACAATAAATCTATAGTAGAATACCAGTAAGTTCACTCTAGTCCATATTTTATTCCCCAATCCCGAGGGTTCTGAGGTGGTGATGCCTACTCCACCACTAAATGAGAGGGGGCTTCAATCCCATATGGCTGATGGATGGGACTTTCTTGCTTGCAGTTGTAGACTCAGAGAGCAGCTATTTAAATATCTGAAACATAAATAGTGCAGGTGATTTGGGGAAGACTAGAATTCAAAGAACCCGTGAACCAGCAGTGAGTTTGTCATTTGTTTTTCCCTGGCCAGAATGCCACACAGACTAAAACCCAAAAGTAGTCATTGATGTGGACAGAGAAAGTTGCAGGAGAAGCATTCAAGTTCTGGCTCAGAGAATGGGAAAATTCCCCCTTTGTTTGTTCTTGCCGCAATCTGTTCTCTCCAACCCCCAGGAAACATTGCAGAGGCAGTGATGGCAGAGATTGCAATGGAACAGGAATTCACAAGAGCCAAAATTTTAAGAAGAACCTTACTCTCTGATCCACAGAGCTGTAAATCCAAGAGGGTGGGGCAAAACCCTGCTGTTTTATTCTCTCTCCTTGTTCTCCCAGTGGAAATTAATGGGGAAGTTGTGAGGAGAAAAGTGATTGGGAGGGAGCAGATATGGCTCAAGCAGTTGAGCAACTACCTCCCATATGGGTGGTCCTGGGTTCAGTTCCCAGTGCCTCCCAAAGGAAAAAACGAACAGACAACAAGCAGGCAGTGAGCAAAAAACAATGAGCAGACAATGAGGGCAAACATCGAGCAAACAGACGAACAAGTCATATTGTGGGGGAGTGATTGGGAACAACTGGGCTCACTCCTAAGGCACACAGGCATGGATCTGGTCCAAATCAGTATACTAAAGACTTTGAGAAAAAACTGAACTGACAATAGCAGAGTGCACACACGGGAAAACCTTAGTAGCACTGGGAAAAACTTGAGAATACGAACTAACATTGGAAATGCTGATCAAGAGGGCTGGTTGGATATTGTGACATGAAACTTGCCAGGTTAACTGCCTGGTAAAAAAAATATCAATACTTTCTGTAGGATTTAAACAAGACCCACAGTCTCATAACATGATATTCAAAATATTCAGGATACAATCCAAACTTACTGTACCAAAAATATCACAACTTGCATGAGAGAAAACAGTACTAAGTTGACATAGATGTTGAAATTATATCACAAAGACTTTAAAAGCAGCTATTACATAAATGCTCAATAAGCAATCATGACAACTCTCAAAAAATGTAAAAATAGTTTCTCAAAGAAATAGAAGATATGAGTAAGAATCAAATGAAAATTTCTGAACTGAACAATACAAAAACTACAATTTAAAACTCACTGTATAGACTCAATGGTAGATTGGAAAAGACAGAGAAAAGGGGAGTACTATCTAACTAGAATTTTAGATCCAGAAAAATTATCATTTAGGAATGAAAGTGAAATTAACACATTTTCAGATGAAAAAAAATGAGGTGTTTTTTTTTTTTTGCCAACAGACCTCTAAAAGAACTGAAAAAGGAAGTTCTTCAGATAGAAGGAAAATAATATACAGAGGAAACTTGAAACATCAGGAATGAAGGAAGCACAAAATGTTCAACATTGTTAGTCATTTAGGAAATACAACTTAAAACCATGATGAGATACCACTATGTGCCTATTAGAATAATTGAATGGTTTAATACATATAGTGAAAATACCAAGTGCTAGAGAGGATGCAGAGCAACTAGAACTCTGATACATTGCTATTGGAAATCAGAAATGGAGCAGTCTGTCTAGAAAATATCTTGGCAGTTTCATATAATATTAACCATACTCATACCATATGACCTAGGATTAATTCTACTCCTAGAAATTTGCCCTAGAGAAGTGAAAACATTTCCTCTCTCACACATACACTCACAACTTGTACATACCCTTGCAGGTAATTCAAAGGCATTATATTGAATGTAAAAAGCCAGTCTTCAAAAATTATATACTGCATGATTCTATTTATATGAATTCTCAAAAAGACAAAACTATAGTGATAGAGAACACATCAGTGGTTACCAGGGGCTGGAGCTGGGGTGAGGGAGGTATAACTCTAAAGGGGTAGCACAGGCTATTTTAAGGAGGTGTTGAAACTGTTCTGTATCCTGATTGTGGTTGTGATTAAGTGAACCTACATATGTGTTGGAATTCATGGAATTGTAATAGGCAAAATATTTGTATTATAAGATTTTAGAGTACCTACAGCTATAACTGCCACCCAAATGGGAGTGGTGGTGTTATACTTTGTCAGTAAGAAAATAAATATCTTCATAGTTCACACACTGGCGGGAGAAATAAAAGAGATAAAACCAAAATGATATGCTTTTTTGAACTTTTTTCGTAATCATCATGATTTTTGTTTAGCAGGGCACCCTCTAGTATAGTGATTAAGATCACAAAAGGAGTTTGATTCAAGCCTTGGTTGTAGCCATAATGTCTGGAAACATAGTGTCTTAGTTTGCCAATGCTGCCATCACAAATACCATAAAATGGTTTGGCTTAAAACAATAAGCATTTTTGATTTCACAGTTTCAGATGCTAGAAGTCCAAAACCAAGGTAACAGCAAGGCTATGCCTTCTCCAGGGATTCTGTGGCATTTGGGTGCTGGCTGCCAGAAGTACTCGGGGTTCCTTGGCTTTCCCATCACATGGAGATGTCCTCTCCTTTCTCTTTGTGGTTCCTGTTGACTTCCTGCTTCTCCCTAAGGCCTTCTCCTGAAGACCCACCCTGGTTCATGTCGCTATACCTTAACTGAAAATAACATCTTTAAATGGTCCTAACTACAGTGGGTTCACACCCACATGGACGTAGATTAAGATTAGGAACACATGTTGTTAAACCTACCACACATAGATAATATTATTTTATTTTTTTATAGGCTGAAAACGATGAAAGAAGGATGAATTGACTTGCAATTGCTAAGTGGATGCAAGTGGATGCCATCTCCCATAGCATCTTTGGAAAGCTAGTTCAAAAACTCAAGGACACAGGCAATGTTTTTGGCAAACCTCTCTGTGGATGACCATTTCTGAAGAGGTGAAGGAAATAGTCACTGAATATACAATGGACAGCTTGAAGAAGTCAGCTCACTGAGCATCCAAGGAACTGAGAGTGTCTTGCAGTACCAGGCAAAAGATTCTCAACACACCATGCCTTTCAACAGTTTAAGACACAGGTCCTGCAAAGCTTAACTGAGGATGATCCTGATTGTTGTTTGGATATGTGTTCATGGTGCTCCAATCTCCTGGCTAAGGACACCTGCTTTCTTGAAGACAGTATCCGTTCAGAAACCAAGCTACATAATACATGAAAGGAGTATGGAACGAATAGTACATGTGATGTTGGGACAGAAGACAATCAAGGCAACCTACTCTGGACATCAGCCACCCAACCACTAGTCAAAGGGGATGGTATGGTGTGACCTCTGGAAAGCACGTGTCTTAGGACCATTTTTCTCTGAGGCAATGGGTCAGAAGAGTTGCATTACACCTAGTATAGCGACTAGTTAATGTCCTCATTTGACAGCAAAAGGAAGGGCATCAGGAGTGTTTCAACTGGCTGGCATGCCACCCCCATTATGCCAGAGAGGGGAGGGACCATTTGGATGAACATTTCTAAAACCAGTAATGTTTTGACTGCTAGTGGGAGAAGCACTGCATGCTGACCAAATCTGAACTTGCTTAGTTACTTCATCTGGGGGCAGTTTAAGGCTCAGCTTATTTATGGAATGCAGAGATCAAACTTTCTGAGGCAACACATCACATATGCAAATACAGGAATTGATGTAAATGATGTGGTCCCCTTGTATATGTCAGTTTCCCCACCTGTAAAAATGTCATAATTGTTATATTTATTTCAGAGGGCATTTGGCAGGATTAAATGAGATAATGCACATAAAATTTATGTATTTTATAATCATTAGCTCATTTAAAAACTTTTGTATCTGCATCTAATGTTAAACCAGAATTACAGCTTTTATTTCTATGTATGGCTTTTTCATTGTTTCCAGTTGTAGGGCTTTTCCACCATGAAATCTATCTTTATTTTACTTAAAGAAACATTATAGGATGGCATATTTTCCCAGCTTTTTGTATGTGGAAGAATATCTTTGATAAATTTACAACAGAAAGAAAGCCTTATAAAATATAGTCACAAGGTGGCATCTTCTTCCCATCACCACTGTCACTATGATTCAGTTTACACTGTCATAGATTTAAAAACAAAACACTATCGCCAGCATTCATGGAAACCAAAGCTTTCCTGCCTTGCTCCCATTTACTGGGCTTGATTCTTGATATCTCAGGATGATCTTTGCCAGAGTCACTTCCTGCTCTCTCCCTCAGTCCCTCTTCCATCTTTCCCCAAACACAAATACTTCCTGTCTTTTTTCGGTGTCTGCTTTAATGTAGAAAGACGGATGCAGTGAAGTGAGGGGTAAAGAAGGTGCCCTCTTAGTGCAGGTCCCAGTGGAGAGACAGGAATTGATGTCCAGGTTCTGGCTGACCAACCTCTGGGATTCTGAATCAGGGTGCAGGTGATAAGGAAATTATAACCTAACCCACCCACCCCTCACCAACACATATTTTTCCCCCAGAAGTCTTTATTTCATAAGATGAAACCATGGTAGGTTTTCCTCGGTTCAGCTCTGTGTTGTCATTTTGGAAACTTTAGGTTGCTTCTCAAGCTTAACTTTGGATACAGTGAGTTTTTATCATTTTATCAATCAATTATTGTATTATATACTAGGATTTGTCAGCCTCAGAAATATTGACATTTGGGTTCTGATTATCCTGTCTTTGTGGGGAGTTGTCCTGTGCATTGTAGGATGTTTGCCAGCATCCCTGGTCTCTACCCACTAGATGCCAGAACCATCCCTCACAGTCATGACAACCAAAAATGTCTCCAGACGTGGCCAAATGTCCCCTGGGAGGAGAGTGGGGGGTGGCAAAATCAACCCCATTGGCAAATCACTGCTTTGGAGAGAATAATAGACCAGAGAACACTGAGAACAATGGCAAGAATGGAGCAGCCGTCTTGATGACATTCAGGCAGGACTCTCTGATATTCCCCTGCTGTCATTCTATGAGGACAATAAACGTAGGCCTGGCTTTTCAGTCCATGGTGCAGCACATGTTGATCTCATGCTCTCACCCCCGTGGCATGCATCAATTACCCAGGGAGTTTTAAAGGTGCCTAGGTCCATGGCAGATATCTCAAAAATATCATCACTCTTGTCACTGCTTTGGAAATAAGGCATTTACTATGACAGTGGCCAGATCGTGTTATTAATGTGAGCAAGAAGAGGTATATGTATTGCTAGCTCACAAGTTGAGTTTTGTAAAATTATTTTGATAACTGTATTTTATGTAATTGGGTGTTTTTATTTTTTTGTCAAGAAAGCCAAAGATTCCAAGACTGTCTGGGATGAAAAATGTAGAGAAGAATTTAATCTAATCCCCACAGCTGCTCAATTACAAACTCTTGCTAGAAGCATGCACTGCTACATAATTCACCAATGCTGCTCGTAAATATAGCAGGAGTTAAGTAAACTTGACTGTCCCAAACTAAAGATCAGAAAGTCCTTGCAGAAACTAATTAATAACTCTTTTTGATAGGAATCTTTTAAATTGTAGGACAGGCTAAGCTTCCTAGAGTTTTGTCTCTCCTTTGGTTTTTGAACTCAACTGTCTTCCCATTGTCATGTAACTCAATATGGTGATTATTTGTACAGTTCACTGGTATGTCTGGCTTGCTGCTTCCTTCGCACATGATAGGACTGCACTTTCCTACTCCCTTTGGGGTTAGACATGGCCTGTGATTTGCTTTGGCCAATGCAATTGAGCAAAAGTGATGCATCATTTTGGGGGGGGGGGGGGGGACTTTAAGAACTAGTATGCAATTCATGCTGCTTCCTTTTCCCTGCCACAGCTTCTGTGGAAACATTGGTTTAGAGGGTAGCCTCCATGGCTATGGATTTGAGTATATTAGTCAGGATTAAGTTTAGGAGAATATGACAGGAAAACTGAAAATAGAAGGGGTAAATAGGCAATCGGGGATGAGTACGGTAGCTCTGCTCATGCAGTCTACAGCACATTGCTCAGCCATCCCTAGAATGAGAACATCATTCTCATAGTCGAAGATGGCTGCTCAAGGTCTGCCTCCATATCCAGTTTCCAGGTGGAAAGATGGAACAGGGGTTGAAACAAAGAGACAGCCGATGAAAGCAGCAGTCTCTTTAAAAAAGCTTCCGAGAAGCTGCCGCACAAAACTGCATTTATATTTCATTGTCCAATTGTCTAGAACCTGGTGACATGACCACATCAAGTTGCATGGGTGGCTGGGAAATATAGACTTTATTTCATGCACCTTTGTGTCGAGGTACAATTCAGTGACACCAGTACCATTTAAAAAGAAGAGTAGAGATCTGGGGATTAACAGCTGGAGTCTGCCACAGTGAGCACGTCTCCTGTATTAGGTCAATTAGAATGGCCTGTTCCTCCAAGCACAGTAATGGGTTAAAGGATGGGTGCATGGTCTATGCCTGCTCCAATAGAGTCCTTCTCTGTGGTGGTGGTTGAAGGTGATGATGATGATACTTTGAACTTGAGCTTGTGAAGCAGAATCTTTCTCAGATCATAAGTCTGATGGCAGAGACTGAATCGCACATTTCAAGAGAAACAGAAGGGAATGAAAACTTGAAGACTGAAGGTAGTCTTGACTTCCTTTTCCAAGCCTTTTAAAATCAGTTCCACCCCTACCCTTTCCCCAGTTTAGTTACAGGAGCCAAGAAATCCTTTGTTTAAATGAGAGCTTGAGTACCTGTCCCTTGTAACAAACTGAGTATTGGGACAATCGCCTATCTCCCTGGGTTTTTGTGGGAAACACATGAGGTAGTTCGTACTAGCTGCCATGGTACCCAGCAACTGAAATGTTACCTCTTAAGGCCCTGAAATGTTAGCTCTTAACGATATGTTTCAAATACTATAGAGTAGATTAAATTTGGCAAATCTTTCTTTTCTTAAATCTGAGCTCAAATGAGATTTTGCTCACTCCCCGGAGGATTTGGATTCTTTCTCCTTGCTTGCCCTTCTCTGTTCTTATAACTGTCTTACTGCTTTGTAATTTTTTTAAAAACAGAATTCTTTTTTCTTTTTAAGATTTATTTTATTTTTTAAATTTCTCCCCCCCCCCCCCCCGCCCCACCTTGCAGTTGTCTGCTTTCTGTGTCCATTCACTGTATGTTCTTCTGTGACCTCTTCTATCCTTATCAGCAGCATTGGGAATCTGTGTCTCTTTTTGCTGCATCATCTTGCTGTGTCAGCTCTCCGTGTGTGCGGTGCCATTCCTGGGCAGGCTGCACTTTCTTTCGCTCAGTGTGGCTCTCCTTACAGGGCACACTCCTTGCATGTTGGGCTCTCCTACGCAGGGGGCACCCTTGTGTGGCAAGGCATTCACTCCTTGCGGGCATCAGCACTGTGCATGGGCCTGCTCCACACTGGTCAAGGAGGCCCGGGGTTTGAACCACAGACATCCCTTGTGATAGGCGGACGCCCTAACCACTGGGCCAAGTCCACTTCCCTTACTGTTTTGTAATTGTTTGCAATTTCTAGAGGATATTTTTTTAATTTCTAGAGGATTGAAACTGAGTCTTATCTTTAAATCCTCAGTACCTAACATACTTCTTGGCACAAAGTATATTCTCAATAAATATGTACAGAAAAATAAAAATTTGGAGACCATTCAAGACAGTGGCAATAAGAGCATCTAGCCTTTATTGAGTCCACATTATGTTTTAGGCACTATCTTAAGAACTTTACTTTTTTAATGACTTAATTTCACAAGTCTTAATATGTTATTATTATTACTCCATTTATATATGAGCAAACTGAAGTCAAGGTCATACAAGTAGTAAATGGGGGAGCCAAGGTTTTATCCTAGGCAAACTGACTCCAGGGCCCTAACATTTTACCTAATACATTGTGCCTCTCATTTAAGACATTCCATTAAATACAGATGAAGTTAAATCATCAGACATTAGAAACACAGGAAACTTTGAGATCATTGAATTCCATCATGAAATCAATGCAGAAACTGGAGTCAAGGTTTGCAAGTGACTTATTTCAGGTGATTTATGTAACTAGAACACAAGACACCTAGCTTCTGGTGGAAATCTTTTACCCAGGAACCCTGCCTCTCTTGCAAAGCCTCCTTCTTTGCACCTGCACCACCCCTTTTGGGATCTTGCTTTGGAAAAACCATGCCAAGGTGGCTACCTGTATTTCAAAGTACCTATATGCCAAGTGCCTTTCCCAGCCAGGGAAACAGATATCTGTGGACCTCCCCTCTGGCAACAGACTACAAGCACATGAAAAGGGACAGGGGGAAAGGGCGCCCTTGTCATTCCTCAGATTGCAGCACAAACTTGACCCCCCCAAGGCTCAGTTTGCCGTGAGCCCTCCTTCAAAGCCCTTAGCACGGTCAGCTCTAATTATAGATTTACTGGTGTGACTATTCGGTTATTGGTTACCCTGTTAAGTCCTTATCGATTTTTTTATTCCTCCTTATGTTCCCGGGGTCTGGTATAGATCTTGGCACATAAGGGAGGCTCAAAACATGTGGCTGAATGAACAATGAACAAATGGCTGAACACATAAAGGTAGGAATGAAGCACCATGACAAGTCATCCTTGTGTTTTGGCAGATGCAACCCCTATATGGTCGAGGGGGTCCTCAAGAGTCTGCACACACACACACACACAACTGACACACACCATTGATCAGAAATTCCCACCAGTCAAGTCAAATAAGCATCTATTTAGTGAGGGGTTTGGGGCACCGAATTGGGAGGGGGGTGGGGGGGGGCAGGCGCAAAGAGACACAAAAGGTGAGCAAGCAGTTTTAGAAGGATGCTTTCCACTCCCTGGCCAGCCCGCGTGTGTGTTTTCGTCTACAAAGTGTTTCCAATTACTGTGGCACTCTCGGTATCTGGATTCATCTCCAGTGAATTCCTCTGCAGCCCCTGCCAGACATATGGGATCAATCAGGTCTTCGGCGCTGGTGCGCTCGCTGCGGGAATGTCGACAGCCTGACAGACGCGCGGTTCTGGTGTCCTGGAATCTCCGAGTCTTTGGCTTGATCCCGTGAGGAGAACGAGAGGGGGAGGAGAGAGATAGAGGCCGAGATAGAGAAAGGAGACCAGAGTGGGGGGGGGGGGGGGGGGGAGAGAGACAGAGGAGGGAGAGAGGGAACGGAGGGCGGCAGAAGATTTTTTCTTGACTGCCCCCTTTCCTTCAAACATTTTATAGGCTTGAGGGAGAAAGAGGAGGAGGAGAGGGGGAAGGAGAAAAGACGAGAGCGAGAGAGGGGCAGAGAGCGCGCGCGGTGCCCTCCGGAGCCCCCGAGCTGCCGGAGGAGTCCGGATCGCAGCCCCAGTGTCAGATGAAAGGGCTCTGAGGCCCGCGGCCGCCGCCCGGGGACCCGCCGCCCGCCGCCCGCCCGCAGCCGCCCGCGCGTCTTCTCTCCACGCCGGGGCCGCCGCCGGCGCTCGGGCGGCCGCTCCGTCCCCAGCGCGATGTGGCCGCGCCTGGCCTTTTGTTGCTGGGGTCTGGCGCTCGTTTCGGGCTGGACGACCTTTCAGCAGATGGCTCCGTCGCGCAATTTCAGCTTCCGCCTCTTCCCGGAGGCCGCGACCGGGGGCCCCGGACGGCTGCCCGCGCCGCCCGAGCCCGACGGGGACGCCCCGGAGAGCAAAGTGGAGCGGCTGGGCCACGCGTTCCGGCGGCGCGTGCGGCGGCTGCGGGAGCTCAGCGAGCGCCTGGAGCTCGTCTTCCTGGTGGACGAGTCGTCCAGCGTGGGCCAAGCCAACTTCCTCAGCGAGCTCAAGTTCGTCCGCAAGCTGCTGTCCGACTTCCCGGTGGTGCCCACGGCCACGCGCGTGGCCATCGTGACCTTCTCGTCCAAGAACAACGTGGTGCCGCGCGTCGATTACATCTCAGCCAGCCGCGCGCACCAGCACAAGTGCGCGCTGCTCAGTCGCGAGATCCCGGCCATCACCTACCGCGGCGGCGGCACCTACACCAAGGGCGCCTTCCAGCAAGCCGCGGTAAGGCGCCCGCCCCCCGGGGCCCGGGCCACCGGCCCTTGCCCACCCACCTCTTCCCGACCCGCTCCAGCCACGGGTTCATCTCCCCATCCCCAAAATGTCATACCCGTCCTCCTATTGTTGTGGGGTTCCAATAGGATAATGGATTTTAAACGCTCAGTGAGATGTCAGGCTCCATTAAGGGGTCTGCTTTGAGGACCCTGTTAGGAGGGGTCCATAAAACACTTCCCACACCCATTCTTCTAAGAATGAACCGTGTCCGAGGTGGAACAGGTGGGTATGTTTTGCAAAGTGTATCTAAGGTAGCCTGTAGAGTGACCTGAATATTTCCCCCACTTTTTCTTTAAACTTTATTTTACTTTCTCAATAGAAGGTGCATATCCTCGTTATCCTACTTTTACTCTGAATTCTTTATAAGATTGTTAGCATCTGGAAGAGAGTCAGCTTTAGATGATGCACTGTTACAAAATTTAACTCTTTTTCTCATTACTGAGTAATCCATTTTCAGTTGGAGAAATGTGGACCATATAGAGCTGACACATAGCAGGAAGCCAATACATATTTGTGGAATGGAGGAAAAAAAGAACCTTAAGCCCCTCACCCTTTAAAAGTCACTATTTACATGTTGTTGGGCATTTATCCAGTACGCACAGCGGTACATGCTTTTAACCAAATTGGTATCTTGCTCTTTTGTAGCCTACATGTTTTACTTTTATATCAGGATGAAATGTTCTGCATTAGCTGCATACTGTTACATTGCATGCAAATACTATAATTTATTTTACCAATTACTGGCTTTGGGCTTTTAGATTCTTTAACTCAGTAATAGTGGGCAGAAATATTTGTGGAGCCCACTGATTTCTTCCTTAGGATTAAAGGATCTGAATATTTGAAAACTTCTTGATACACATTGCTTAGTTCTCACCAGCAAAGTATCAGAGCAGTGAGTATGCCACCTGCTTACCAATATTATGTACTATTAATATTTTGCCAATTTGATACATGAATAGAGGTATATTTTTAACTATTTCAGTTTTTGGATTTTTATAGAAAATGGGCATTTTCTGATACACTTACTGGGCATTTGTATGTTTTCTTTTGATAATTCCTTGGTCATAATTTGTGCCCAGTTTGTAATTAGGGTACATGTTTGTTTTTCTTAATGATTTGTAAAAGCTCTTTATATAGTAAAGATGGTAACCCTTTTTCATATGTGCTGCACATGCTTTTCCAGTTCACTTGTCTTTGTTTTTGTTTATAGCAATGTTTATAGATGGATGAACTTAATTTTTATGTATTCAAATCTACCTAAATTTGTCCTTAAGATTCTGTATTTGCTTATATGCTTAGAATGGTCTTCTCATTTCCCAAATTGGATAAAAAGTTTTCCTTTAAAATCTGGAATTTATTTTGTTGCAGGGTATAATGAAGACATCTAACTTTTTTTTTTTTTTAACAGTTAATCACTTGCCCCAGCACCATTTGCTTAACAGCCATCTGTTTTAGTTTGCCAAAGGGCTGCCCATGCAAACTACCAAAAATAGGGTTGGCTTTTATAAAGGGGTTTTTATTTGGGGGTAGAAGTTTACAGTTCCAAGGCTGTAAAATATCCCAAATTAAGGCACCATCAGAGGTGCTTTCTCACCAAAGTCAGCTGCCACGTGTTGAAGCAATGTGGCTGCTGCGTTCTGCCGAGGTTTGAGTTCAGCTGAGGGCAACTAGGCATAGGGCTTGTTCTTTCCAGGCCTTCCATATCAGTCTCAGCTGTTCTGCTTTCTTCCTGAGCTGTAAGCTATCAGGCACATAGCAGGGCTCGTCTCCTCCTAAGCTGCTCCATCGGCCCAGGCTCTTGGGGATTTGTGCTTAAGCAATCCTCTCATCCTCCCTTAATGGCAGGAGTAAACACGGCGGCTTTCTTTTCCTGTGTCTGTTTCATTCTACGTCTCCCTTTACTCAGACTCAGCAAGGAGGCAAAGACTCAACCTGAGTCATGCCTCACTGAAAATATTTTCCTTGTAACTACATTATAACATTTGGGTGCCTGTGCTCCTTGACTTTATGCAGCTGTCTAGATAATAGGAATGTTTTCATATAGGTACATATATCATGCATTAATAATGTTTGCCATAAAAAGGATCATGTTGTACATTCCCTTTTGCAGACTTTCTTTTCCACCATCTTTTGCAGTCTTCATTCGTGATAGGAAATACACTTCTACTTCATCTTTTTTTCATGGTGACACAGTATTCCACTGTAAAATGTGCATTCATTTTATTATGCAAACACCTATTATTCAATAGGCTGTTGTAAACAACACTGTGTGGCTAAATCTTTGTCCATATTTCTAGTCATGTTCTCAATACAAATTCTTGATGGTGGCATTATTGGATCAAAAGTATGCATATTTTTTTAAGGCCATTGAAACCAACTTGCCAAGTTGCTCTCCAGAAAATTGGTCCCAAGTTGCAGCCTGATCAACAAGGCTAGTATCACTTAAACAATTCCCCCCAACTTTGTATGTGGAAAATGGAGTCCCACTTTGAATTGTATTTTCTTATTAATGAGGCTGAACATTTTCCATGTTTTCTGGCCATAGATAGACCTTTTTTTTTGAATACTCATTAAAATATTCGGAAATTATGACTCATGCTTTATTTGGGGTCATTCTTTTTCTTATTGAGCTGCAAATACTCTAAAATCTTAATGATGGTAACCCTCAGATGCCAAGTATGTGGCAAATACTTTTTCCCAGTTTTCCATTTTCCTTTTAAATTTGTTTATGGTAAGAGCATCTATCATCTTATCATTCTATTAGATTAATTATTCTTTTTATTTGTATTTTTTCCCTTTGCTTATGAAGTTATAAAGGCTTTTGCATTTAAAGTATTGACTAGTGAAGGATCCTCTTTGTTCATTGAAGCAGTTGCACCAGGGTTCAGTTTTGGAGATCCAGTTCTCTAGGGTCTGGCCTCCACTCCAAGTTCCCATGAGGTCCCTTTGGCTGCCTTATTCCTGATACACAGGAAAGACTCTCACTGAGTCAGAGAAAACCTGCCATATGCCAACTCTCTGTTTGGTTTGGCCAGGCTTGCCCTGGGGCCTTGGCATACTGTTGATCCAAAAGAGTGAAATGGGTAATGAGTCAAGTATACCCTGCTCGCCTCAAGACCTGCTTTTGTCTTCAGCTTTCCCCTTCCAGATACTACAGCCCGCCTTGCAAAGAGGAATTGCCAAGAAGGTTCCCAGTGTCCTTCTTCAGTCTGCATCTGTTTGTACTCTAGTGTGCAGGGATTTCTCAAAAGTTAGTGTTAACTGAACTTGCCCTTGATTTTATTTGTTTTTTTCATTTTGGCTGGGAGTTGGGAAGGTGCAGGAGAGGGTCAACTGAAGAGGTCATTGGGGCAGCTCAGGCAGGGTGAAGTTCTCTTGCAAAATAGGGGAAAAGGTGTAGAAGTTGTCCAAGGGAGTCACTTTGGGAACCCCTGCAGACCAGGAGAGTGCTGCACATATTGTCCAGGAGAGACTGGGGTGGACAGATGGAGAGACCAAACAGAAAACCATGAGTTCATAACCCCAAGGCTAGGAACACTACTCATCCTCCACCTCTCCAAAGGGAACAGCCTTGGTAAGATCTGTGGCTGAGCAGAGGAGAAAAGACAGATTCCTCCTTGAAAAAAGGGAGGGTGCAGCACAGGACTGAGTGAGGTTTCTCTTCGGCAAATATAACTACCATAACTTGCTGATTCAGAAGAGCTAGTGCAGAGTCCTGGCCCACATGGTGAGCTGGCCCAAGTGGAGTGCTGGCCCTTGTGTCAAGCTGGCCTGAGTGGAGAGCTGGTGCAGCAAAGATGATGCAACAAAAAGAAACACAAAGGAGAGACAATAAGAGATGCAGCAGACCAGGTAGCTGAGGTGGCACAACACATTGAGCACCTCTTTCCCACTCTGGAAGGTGCCAGGATCAGTTCCCAGTGCCACCTAAAGAGAAAACAAGCTGACACAGAAGAATGCACAGTGAATGGACACAGAGAGCAGACAATGGGGGAGGGTAAATAAATCTTTTAAAAAAAATACATTAGAGGCATATAACAGTGGATTTGAAGTGTTAGAAGAATGAATAAGTGAATTCAAAGACAGAATATTTGAACTCGAAAAGATAGGAAAACAGACATAGAAAAGAATGCAAAAAATTGAACAGGGTCACAGGGAACTGAATGACAACACAAAATGCACTATAGGCATCCCAGAAGGAGAAGAAAATGAAAAAGGGGTAGAAAGAATATTTAAGGAAATAATGATTGAAAATTTTTCAACCTTTATGAAAGACATGAATATCAATATTCAAGAAGGACAATGTACCCCAAACAGACTAAATCCTAATATAGCTGCTCCGAGATATCTACTACTCATATTGTCAAAGGTCAAAGCTAAAGAGAGGATTTTGAGAACAGTAAGAGAAAAGCAGTGTCTTAGTAAGGCTAAGTGCTGATCTCTCATCAGAGGGAAGAAGGCAGTGATATAGTATATTTAAAGTGCTGAAAGAGAAAAACCTCTAGCCAAGAATTATATCTTGCAAAACTTCAGAAATAAAGGCAAGATTAAAATCTTTACAGACAAAAACTGAGAGAGTATGTTACCAAGAGACTGAATCTACAAGAGATATTAAAGGCTTTGTTACAACCCAGAAGGAAAAGACAAGGGTGAGAGCCCTGGTGAATGTAGAAATGAACAACATAAATAAAAGAAACTGAAAGGGCTAAAAACAATAGTAAGATATGACAACAGAAAGCCAAGGGATAAAATGAACAAAGTAACACTTTTACAGTAGTAACTCTGAACATTAATGGATTGAGCTCCCCAATTAAAAGACATAGACTGATAGAATGGAAAAAAAAACAAACAAAACACAAACCATCTATTTGTTGTTTATAAGAGGCTCACCTTAGACACTAAGGGCATAATCAGGCTGAAAGGGAAAGGTTAGAAAAAGCTATTCCACACTCATAGCGATTTTAAAAAAAGAACAGGTGTAGAGATACTAATATTGAATAAAATAGATTTTAAATCAAAACTGTTAGATGAAGAAAATTACTATGTATTAATGAAAGGGACAATTCTAGAAGAAGTAATATTTATGCACCTACCTAGATGTCACAAAATTCATGAGACACACATTGGCAAAACTGAAGGGAGAAATACATTTCTCTAGAGTAATAGTTGGAGACTTAAACACTCCACTCTTGGCATTAGATAGAACATCTGGACAGAGAATAAATAAGGCAACTGAGGGCTTGAATAATATGATAAATAAACTAGATCTAATAGATATTTATAGCACAGTCTATACATTCTTCTCAAGTGCTCATGGATCTTTCTCCAGGATAGAAAAGGGTCAGCTGGACTCAGTCCCTGTCTACCCTGGAAACCTATATGTATTAATTGTAATATTTCTAAGCCTCTGATGAGCATTCTTAAGTACAATTAAAATATGTTTAAAGAAAATTAATAGAAGATGACCAAGGTTTAGAAAAGCCCATTAATAAAGGCTTGGATATTAATTTTTGCATAGAGACCACCCAAGCATGTTTCATCACTAAATTTGTTTGAAAATGGTAAGCTGTATAGTTTGGGTATTGATATAAAATGTATGTGTCTTAGCAAAGAAATGAGGCAATTCATTGGATTCCCAAGTCTGTGCAGAATGTTGATACTTCTACTGATTATGATCTAGAATTTCTGTAAAATTGATAATCACATGGAAATTTTGAGATTATTAAATAATTTTCTAGAAAAAATTAGTTTTCTAAACCTTTTCCATTTGAAACACAGACACAAACACAGGTAGACAGATACACAAACATATCAGCACATACATGGATACACACAAATTCACAAGCACACAGCCACCCCTCACAATTCAGAGGGCTTATACCTCTTACATAAAATCTGAGATGTAGACTTTCCTTAACCAATGTGCAATTTGTTGTTATCCTTTAGCACATATGACTGATTAAACAAAAAGGATAATAGTATTGCTTCATTTTTGTATTTTCATGTTAGAATAGTGCAACTCAGTGGGGGAGTCTGTGTGCAGACACTCACTGTTATCATACATTGTTTGATTGGACAGCATTGCAGTGTAGACATTTTCTCTTCAGACAACACCTCTTATCACTCATCAAAGACTGCAAAGACTGAAACTGAATTCTGTGGTTAGTACAGATCTTTCCAGAGACACAGTCAATAGCCAGGGGAAAAGGTTTAGTACCTTGAACTTAATTTCATTAAAAAACTTTTACAAAATTAACAGAAAACCCTCCAGCTTTTCCTTTCCAGGGAATGCTTTCTTCATAACAACATCTTTCTTATTGCACTTTCTCCCCTCTGTGTCTTTCTGAATTGCCTTTCAGTGGGCCCTGCTGTGAATGCAAGGCTTTCTGTCTCCCAAGCATTTCATGTCAAAATAAAGATCTGAACCCCTCATTCCCACTTCACTCTCGCTAAATATCTGTTAAACAAACAAAGCATGAAGCTTCCTTTGGAAAAAAAACCTCTGCTTTCCTCATTATCCCAGAGTTCCAGAAATATGATCCTCTGGTGGGGAATGTGCTGTCTTGCCAAAAATCCAAGCTTTAGATGACCAGAAGAGTGAGACTGGGTAGGCAGAAGCTCTTCCTTGCTCTGGAGAAAGAAGCATCATCAGTTAAGTTTTACACTGGTACACTTGCACACCTTTCCCTCCAGAGAAATCGCTCAACCTCATAGGAAAAGAGTACCAGCTTTTACTCCTTCTAATAAGACCTGAAGATATAGGAGATGCCACTAGATTAAAACCCTAATGAGGGAATGGATGGAGCTCAGTGGTTGAGTGCCTTCTTCCCAAGTACAAGGTCCTGGGTTCAATCCCTGGTACTTCCTAAAAAACAAACAATAAAAAAAAAAACCCACTAATGAGTAAAATTAGGGCCGGTTGGGGTTTTTTATATAATAGATCGATATAACCTTGTGTGTTTCTGGTACCCCAGATGCTAAAGAAATAAGAAAAGTCTGGGTTCTTCTTCCCTCTAGGAAGGGATGGGGGACTCATACATCCTGCAGTGGATTCACTTGTTCCAAGACTCAGAGCATTACTTTGATGTCAAGAATTTCTCACTCTTGCAAAAACTAAGATTCCTTTTCAACACTGGAATGACATATTTTCAAAGGTACATCAGGAACTGTTCTCTCTCTTGTGCTTCTTAAAGTTTTAAACAATTCTCATAATGTCATTAGTCTTCTATAGGAATCTCTTTTGTAATTCCATAAGAACTTTGGCAGTATAAAGAGAATGAAGGGATGAATGATTAATGAGTGAGTGATCTTTAGTACATAAAATAGATCCAGACCTCATGTATATTTCTTATGTTAAAAGAGATCCTAAAAGTCCTAATTTGGAAAGAGAGGGCAACTAATTCTCAAATGTGAACTCAAATTTCTTAATCCTGCATTTGCAAATATTTTATTTACTGATATTGTTATTCCCAGCATATATTATACTCTGGTACATAGTAAGAATGTAGTACAACGACTGCTACTATTAAAGACACGCTAGCATTATTGGCTGCCGGTATTATATTATGTTTGGTTCCAATGCATCATGACAGTGCTTGGTCAAAATCCACGAACGCTTAGAAACAGACGGAGAACAGACTCTGTTCTGCCCTATGTCACTGTTACAGTCAAAGAGTAGGAAAAATCTTCCCAAACATACTAGTTATACAGATGTCCTAGAGGGGATTTCTCTTAAGGTGCCTTGAACTAGAATTAGTATATGTATTTATTCTTGACTAGCTATACCTTTAATTTGTAAAGTATTTTTGTAATTTACAAAGGACTTTTATATTAATTTTGACTCTATTTTACAGAAAAGGCAACAAATACTAGAAGAGGTTAGGTAGCTAAGTACTAACCACAAAGCCAAAGGCAGAGTTCAGTCTAGTTTTCTGATTTGTCATCTTTTCTTTCTCCTCCTTATCCCACTGTGTTCCTCACCAACAATTTATGTGTTACCCTTATATGTTGAGTTGTGTCAAGAGCCAGCAATCCCATTCTTGGGTACATAGCCAAAAGAATTAAGAGAATACAGGGGCTTGAAAGATACTTGTACACCAATGTTCATAGCAGCATTATTCACAGTACTCAAAAGGTGGAAACAACTCAAGTGCTCATCAACAGATGCATGTATAAATAAGTGCAGTATATAAGTATATAATACAATGAAACATTATTCATTGCATTATATAATAATGCTGTAAAAAGTAATGAAGTTCTGATACATACTACAACATGGATAAACAAGAAAACATCATGTTGAATGAAATAAGCCAGACTCAAAAGGAAGCATACCGTATGATCTCACTTATATGAATTATCTAGAATAATCAGAGACAGAAAGTAGATTACAGGTTACCAGGGGCTAGGGGTTCAGGGGGAGTGGGGAGTTATTGCTTCGTTGGTGCAGAGTTTCCATTTGAGGTGATGAAAAAGTTTGAGTAATGGATCTTGGTGATGGTGGCACAATATTGTTAATATAATTAAAACCACTGAATTGTGCATTTGAAAGTGGTTAAAATAGAAATTTATATAGTTGTATATGTTACTATTTTAAAAGTTAAAAAAAAAACAATTAGGGAGCAGTAGGGGAGTCCATTTCAAGGGCTGCAAAGTGGTCTGTGGGAGCGGACGTGTCACAAGTGATTGTGCGCCTATCTCCCATATGGGAGGTTCCCGATTTGGTTCCCGGTGCCTTCTAAAAACAAACACACAAAAAACAAACAACAAGCAAAAGAAATGAGAAAACCAACTCAGGGGTGTCAATGTGGCTCCATGGTTGAGCGCCAGCTTCCCACACATGAAGTTTCAGGTTCAATCCCCAGCCTGGTACCTATAAAAATTTTTTTAAAAAAGTGATCTGTAAGATGTGAAGCCAAAGCAGTCCAGCCCAGAGAACAAAAACCAGGACTTTGGGGCCATCTTCAACCTATGGGTTTATTTCAGTTAGCTCTCAAACTATCATTTTTTATTTGATCAGACATTTTAAAAACAGGAGACAGCATGGTTTACTCTTGAAAAATCAGATTATATGGCAATTCTGGGTGTGCATTCTCTTAGTTTATCAGAGTTCCCACCTGGCACATGTTGGAATTTCATAGTTTATCGTTTTTGGCATGGCCTGGGGTGGTATAGCCCTTTCTAGTTTTTCCTCTGAGTTTCTTTTTTTTTTATCTTGTGAATTAGTTAGAAATAAGTTGGCTGGATGTGATAGAAAAAAATTGAAAGTACCACTGATTTAAGCATTATTTATTTCTCTCTCAAATTAAATCTTGAGAAACAACCTAGGGTTACTATGGCAGTTCTGTAAGGTCATCAGGATCCAGAGTCCCACTTTTCAACTCTCTGCTCCATCTTCAGGTTGCCTCTGGGTCTAAGATGGTTGTTGGAGGTCCTACCATCACTTGCTCATTCCAGACCTCAGGAAGGAGGAAAAGGTGAAGATAGTCACATTTTCTTGAAGGAAACTGTGGAAATCCACACAATACTTTAACATAGATCTCACTGGGGAAACCATAGTCTCATGTTCACCCTTAGTTGTACAGGGCTTTGATGCTGAGAAGGAGGGAGAAGTTAGATGCTGACGGGGTAACAGGCCATATTCATTATACCACTGTGTCAGGAAGAACATGTGTCTAGCCAGGAAAGTGATGGGAAAGCCCACATTACCATTTCTTCCTTAAGTGGCACTGGCCTGGTCCAACTCAAGATAGAAGAGTCAGACTTCCCTAACTAAAAATATCTTAGTCCTTGGGCTAGATTATATATGTTTGGGTAAAAACTATCAAATTTCCTGGGAAGTCCATTTAAATTTTGGCAATAGAAACGTCTTATGTTCGTTTCCCAGAAGCTAGAAACTTCTAAATAATATGGCCTTCATTCACAAATAACATTAAAGAGAGAGCAATGGGGGAAATGATGGTCAAAACCATCTACTGCAAAATATTTTAAGCTTTCTTATTACTTTAGTAACTATGAATTAGCCTTTCTCAAGAAACAAGGTTTTGACTTGGCCTTCCTGGAATAAGCTGTCAGGTTAAGATGCTGGTACATTAAAAAGGAATTTCCTGCTATGTTTTGTCTTTGCCTCTCCCATAGATTTTTAAGACTGCTTTCTAAATCTCCCCAGTCCATATGAAGAAATGAATTTCTGGCATAGAGTCCGCTTATATACAATAACCTGTTCTGATTTGGAGGCCAAATGCGGATAGGAAAAATTCTGAGAGTTGTTGTAATACATGAATGCTATTACAATGCTTCACTTGAAATGAATGGTAGTCAGAAAATAAAATCTGCAAAACATTGGTAGGTGTGTTCTCTTTACCATGGTCGTGAAGATTTTTAAAGTATTACCCTTCTTTGTTACCTACCTTTCTCATGGGGTTATACTAGAAGTTAATGTTTTATCTTTGTCAAGAGGTAAGCAATCAAGATTTTTTTCAGATTCAAAGCGTATGTTTCTTTTATACCTACATTGTATGTAAAAACTGTAAACCTGAGAATAGATTCTACTTACTCCCTATGTTGGAATATTGATAGCTACTTTGTTTCATATATGAATAGATATAATTTGAAATTAAGGGAAAATTAAGTTCCTACAAGATTAAGAGAAACATTTTTAAAGGCAGTTCTTAGCAGGACTGATTATATGATTGACTTCTTTTACTAAGTAAACAGTACTAAATTGGACATTTTACAGTTTGTTACTATTAAAGTATATAAAATATATTTGATGTATATGAGATTGATGCATTATTTTCTTAATTTTTATTGAAATACTCTTTCTACCCTCACCTGTTAAATGCCTATCCTGCAGGGCCAAATTATAGTATATAGTGTTCACTAATGTAAATGTAAGGGTGTTGTTTTTTTTTTTTTAATTCAAAGATAGTATATAAAATGTGCATGTAAGCAGTTTTTTTCAGATGTGATCCTTCTTAAATTTTCACTGTTTCTACCTATAAACTTACAAGCATTAGTCTCTATCATTATTTCCTTACGTCTGTCAGAGAAATGGTCCCTACCATTGGCCAAGGTAGAACTTCCATCAAGTATTTCCCCTTCTTTCTTTTATCTTCAAGATCTTCCTCTTAACAGACTATGTTCTCTTTACATAGTGAGTTCTCAGTCCAAGTCTATGTATTTTTTAATTGGCAGCATGTTTCCAAAAGCAGTATGGTAAATTGTCAGTATGCTTTCAGAGCCTTAAAAGTATAAATAAATCTTTAAGTAATTACAAATCAAGGAACTTCTCAAAATAAAATAATCTGAGATAGACACAAAGACCTCTGTAAAGGGATTTTCATCCCAGCATTACTTGGAATAGAAAAAGTTGGGAGCAATAGGGCTCTGGTTTGGGAAGACCCAATATATTATACCTTTCTTCACCTCTCCTGCATCCTAAATAAATCAAATTATGATACCACAGAGAAAACAAATGGAGAATCAAACTTTCCCTCTTCTCCTGAGAGTGGAGATGGTGGCTTAGGCACACAGATTTTAATATTGAATTTCTAAACTAGGTAGACTTGCATCCCCAGGAACAGGCAGGGCTGGGCAAATGGAGAGCCTCCCTTTGTGAAACTCAGAGGTGCTCCCCCTGGGCGGCCGGAGGCCAAAGTGAAAGTGAGAGGGAGGGGCTGAGGGGATGCAGTGGGCCCAGGACGGTAGCTCTGATGAGTGATGTTCCACATACAAGCTGGAAGTGGCAACCACAAAGTCTGAACTGCTCACAAAGAGTTTAATAAAATAATGACATAGCCACACTGTATCATAGTAAAATTATGTTTTTCCAGACCATTTACTGTCATAGTCATGGCATAGTAAATTGCCTGAATGTCATATTAAGTGAAGGGCCAATTAGTATTAAAAACTCTGTGTGTATAAACCCTCAATATATAAATATAGTTCCAACTTGATGAAATACATGCATTCATAAAAAGACTGCCAAGAAAATTTCCAAAATATTATTAGTAGTTTGTCTACAGATAGTATATTTTAAAAATATATACATTTCTTCTATATTTATGAACTTAGTTATAAAGAACATGCATTACTGTCTAGGAAGTGAAATATTATCATCTAGCTGGGCACAGGTGATTGAAGACATGCCTTTGGGGCATCTGGAGGCAGAACCTCATTTGGTTGGTCCCACATGTAAGTTCTTTTGAAGTCTTGGTTTTCAGCTTAAATATTCATGAGAACTTTGCATTCTCTTCCACAGTGCAGGTCTACTTTAAAGGATAAAATAAGTTATTAGCTCATTATAAGGGAAATTGAAATGAAACAATCCTAGTTGTTTTTTGTTGAACGGCAAAAATGAGTCCATCTGGATCTGAAAATTGTGTCAGCCTGGAAAGTTCTGATCCTATCTATGGCTATCATTTCTAATGCCAGCAGCTACTCCATCTTCTCCTAGGGTCAGTTGGGATTTTGAGAGTCCAAATTCACATGCAGCTCTGCAGAAAGGTGACAGCAGTTGTTCGACTACTTGGTGAGCTATGTCAGGGGAGATGTAAACAGATAGCCAAAGAGTGATCTGGGTGCTGGGTGCTGAGGCTGCAGATGAGGGAAACAGATGCCGCCATCACCTGACTGAGAAGTCAGGAAAACATGGCTCGCCTTTGGTTTATCCTCCCCAGATGGGGGCACTGACCCATAGCTCTGTCAGTCTCGTTTGCTCTCCTTGGTAATGCTAGCCAAAGAACCTTTTCAGGAAAGAAAGAGGTTTTATAAAAACGCTAATTTTATCACATATAAATGAAATGATTTTCTCCAGGGACCCACTTCGCACAATTAATTCTCCTCCTCTAGCGCTACAGCTTCATTTTTGTTATGATTTCTATCCTATGCAGGAAAAGGCCTTCTGTTTACTTGCTGTTGTTGAAGGAGAGAGTCCGGGCACATTCGAGTTTGCTGTTAAACAATGTATTTTGATAGGGGCCTCTTTTTCAGCTTGGCTCACTCAATTTTGACTTGCACCAATTTAGTTATATCTGTAAAATATGGCTTCATCAACTTTAATCCTTTTTTGTAGGCCTCAGCTTTTCAGGTGACTCTGAAATTACTTTGAAAGAAATTGAAACAATTTTTAGTTCCTTGTTTGTGTTTTTCACAGAACAGTTTCTCTTAGGATTTCCCTCATTTTAGACATATTTTTCCATCAATATATGCATGCTTGGTTTTTAAATGGTGCTCTAAAAGTGATGATTTCGGGCAGTTATTGTTCAAATTTTTAGTTCCTTGTTTGTGTTTTTCACAGAACAGTTCCTCTCAGGATTTCTCTCATTTTAGACATATTTTTCCATCAATATATGCATGCTTGGCTTTTAAATGTTGCTCTAAAAGTGATGATTTTGGACAGTTATTGTTTGATTTTCCCAGCAATAAAGATACGAAAGTTTAGACTCTTTATGTCTAATCAGGGTAGTAAAGTCCATGTTTTAAATAAGCATCTGCCACAGGATGCTATGTGGGACTTCCTTCTATTGTCACAGATTTGGTACCAGGCAGGGCCCATGGCTCAAACTAAAGAGTACTGAATGTTTCACATTATAAAGAAAGCCACCAATTTTTGAGAACGGCATACTCCTTCAGAGTTCATGAATACTGTGCTGACGAAATCAATCACCCCTGTCCCTGGACCCTACTCCAGTTTATCCACGCAGAGACCTGGAAACCAAGCAAGAAACAGAGAGACAAACAGAGCTGGGATTTGGTTCTTTGGCTTAGGATGAGAGCAGTGTTCATACTTAACAGTAAATCTCTCCTCTCCTTCTTGCAGTACATTCCCCTTCCAGGATCCAAGCAAAGAGGAGACTTCTGTATAGCAGCTGGAAATTTACTTGGGCCAAAGCCTAAATTTGCCCCTGTGCCTATTTAATGAAGAAGAAGCAAGCCAGAGACAGGGCCAATGTCTTTGTTTTGGTTCTGCCAGAAGCAGAACTTACGATGAGGATTCTAGTGCAAATAGTTTATTTGGATACTATAGTGGGGTCATGAGACAAGGAAAGGAAGGCAGCCAATAGCAGCAACGAAGAAAGGTAACCGGTGCTCAGTTGCACTGAAACACTGGAAGCCAGTGTAGAATTCAAGGCTTAGAATTATTGCAACTGAAGGGTGAGGGCATTTATAACCGACTCCCACTGGTCATTGTTGATAGTGGCTTCTGGGAGGGCATGAATTCTCTCCCTTCTGCAAATGGGCAGAGTGGTCTACAGGTACCAGATAAGCAACAACCTACCCAGCATACTAGATCTTAAAGAGGAGGTGGTTCTCCTACGGATAATAGACCAGTCTTCATGCAAAGAGAGAGAGGCTGGAGAGTTTTGAACAGGGTTATTACATGGCTTAATTTATGTTTTCTAAACATCATACTGGCTGCTATTTGGAGAATGGATTGGAGGTGAACAAGAGTGAGATCAGGAAGTCCAGTCGGCAAGTGCACTGATCCAAGTGAGAGAAAACCATATCTTTGACTAGGGTGTTGACAGTGGACATGGACTGAAGCAGACAATCTTGACATAGAATTTAGGGGAACAATAGACCCTTGGTAGGACTTGCTAATAGACTGTATGTGGGGAGCTATTGTTAAAAATTTAGAAAATAGAAGAAGATACAGGAAAGAAACTAAAATTACAAATAACTCCACCATTTAAAGATATTCACTGTTACCATCTGCGTATATATATAATTGCAACATATTATACAGTGTTTTTGTGGCTTTCTTTTTCTTAATAGTATAATTCAAAGAAATCATTATTCTAATAGCTTTATGGTATTTTATCATATAACATACAGATACTTTTGTTAGACGATCGGTATATGATGAATATTGTTTTCATTTTTTCTTATTTTATGTTGTTTTAAGCAACATTGAACTTAAGTCTTTTACATCTCCGTTTATTTCCCTAGGATGTATTTTATGAGATAAGTTTAATTGTTTAGACTGTGAACATTTGTAAGATCTTTGATATATCTTAACAAATTGTCCTATAGAAATTGGTATAAAAATTTTTACTCCTACCATCAATGTGAAAGAAAATGCATTTTATTATAGTCTTGCCAGTTTTGGGTACAATAGTTTTTTATATTTGAAAATTTAAGACTGAAATAGATAAGAATTTTGAAGAATTTTGTATTTTTCTTATTTTCTTTTTCTTTCTGCATATACACAAACATACACACAGATTTTTAAAATCTAACATGCTTTCCAGATATTTCATTGATATATTTCTCTTTTGAATGATTTAAAAGTTCTCTCTACATAGTAATGTAATGTAATGATATTAACTTCTAATTCTTATCTCCTCTTCCAAGCCTCACTCTCCAATTTTACTTCCCTGTGTTAAGTTGAATTATGTAACCCAACAAAAATGTGTTCTTAATCTTAATTCACATTCCCGTGGGTGTGAACTATTGTAAATAGAACCTCTTGAAGATTTTGGTAAAGGTGTGGCCCAAATGAAAGATGGTGGGTTTTAATCTCTATTACTGGAGGCATTGTAAAGGGAACCCGAAAGTCAGAGTAGCTGAAAAGAGAGAACATTGCCATGTGACAAGAGGTAAAACTATAATTCAAGGAGTGCCAAAGATTGCCAGCAGCTAGCACAAGAACCCTAGTCTTCAGGGAGAAAGCAAGCCTTGCTGACACCTTGATTTTGACTTTCCCCTAGCTTCAAAACCGTGAGCCAATACATTCCCATTGCTGAAAGCAACCCATCGTGTGGCAAACAACCCTGAAGCAAGTTTTGAAATCCCTGAGCATCCCATCGCCTGCTGTCTTACTTTGCCAAGGTTACTGTGACACACACTGGTTGGCTTAAGCAACAGGAATTTATTGTCTCACGGTTTTGGGGGCCAGAAGCCAAGGTCCCGACAGGCCATATTTCCCCCTGGAGTCTGAGCATTCTGGTGCTGGCTTGCCATGGTCCTGGGGGTTCCTTGGTTTGCATCTCTACCTCTGTCACAAAGCAATCTGCCTCTCCGTGCTTTCCTGACTGACTGCATCCAAATTTCCTCTGCCTCATAAGGAATCTAGTCATGTTGATTAAGGCCCACCCCGTCTTCATCTAAATGAGGTCTTAAAAGACACACACACGTGCACATATGCACACGTACACACCCACAACCATGAATTAAACAAGGTTGCTGTAGTGTGCGCTCATGAAGTCCCTCTAGGGAGCAACAAACTATTTCCTTATTTCCTTTTACTGTCTTCTCTTTCTAGATTGCCTCCTCCTCCAAGAGCTTCAAGGCATAGGACCCAAACCAGAATTTAGTAGGCAAAGGTGGCTGAAGCCCCAGCAGCACAGTTCTTTTCTGGAATTTTGCATAGTCACCTGTATTCATTTATTTGATGCTTTCCCAAAGAGTGGGGGAACACAGTAAGGAAATATCTAATTAGAGAAGGGAATTAGAGGCAATGTGATGCAAAACCCTTTTGTAGCGCTTGTACAGATAACCTCTCTCTTCCCTCTGCCTGTTGAGGCAGGGATCATATCATATGTGTCTTTGTATCTCCTCCATTGCCTAGAAAGTGGCATTCCTTATAAGCTTAGAGTTCTTTAAAAGACACATTTTTAGTGTGTTTAATATTTAGTATATCCAGGGTAGTTTTGTGTTTTTCTGATTTCTGTAACAAATAAATAGGAGAAGGATAGTTATGACTACTTCTCGAAGACACATGCGGTGGATACCATTTGAAATGATAAGATTATAATAATTTTAGCACATCCAACATAAAGTGTCGGGCAGTAGCTCAGAAAGGCGTGAATCCCTGCCTTTCTTTCCCTAAATCTGATCAAGGAAGCATGCCCTACGGCACGTCTGGAGACAACTCTCTGGAGACAACTCTCTGGAGCTGCATCACTCCCATCTCTGCCCCCATCATCACATGGTGTTCTCCTCTGTGGGTGTGTGTCCAACTTCCCCTCTTCTTAAAAGGACAATGGTCGTATTAGATCAGGGTCCTCTCTAATCCAATATGACCTCATCTTGACTAATTACATCTGCTAAGACACTACTTCCAAATAAGGTCATATTCACAGGTTTCAGAAGGACATGAATTCTGGGGAACACTATTCAACCCAGTGCAACTATTTTCTCAGCTTCCACAAGCAGGACGACTGGTTTTCAGTCAAAGAGCTGAATGAAATGTTGGCTCTATTGTAAGTGGTTTATCTACTTGACAAGCATATTCTTGAAACATGGAAAAATTCCTTTTCCTAATCATGAAAAATTGTATTAAGTGATCACTCCCAGTCAGGCAAAACTCCACTCTCTTTCCATGTATGAATTCATATAATCCCCACAATAAGAAACCTCCTCAGTTACTTGCTATTATTATCCCCAAAGTACAGATGAGGACACTGAGGCACTGAGGATGAATGTTCCTTGACCAAGATCACCCTGCTCATAGGTCAAGGAACTAGACTCAAATCCAGACAGTCGGGGCCAGTCTACATTCTTAACACCAGTACAGTTCTGCCTGGGGCTGTATTGTCAGAACATCTTGTACAGATAAGATCCACTGATAAGTATTCAGGGTGAGGTTTATTGCAAAGCCAGGAGGCAGACAGGAAAGCCCTGACAGGGACTTGGGTTTGTGGACAACCAAGCCAAAGGCAAAGAGCGGAGCGGAAACAGGACTTGGAGGAGTGCATGTTTGGAGACTGCCATGAGAATGGACACTTTTTTTTTTTTTCTTTTTTTTTTTTATTGACTTTGTAATAATATTACATTAAAAATATATATGTGAGGTCCCATTCAACCCCACCCCCCCACCCCCCCTCTCCCCCCCCCAACAACACTCGTTCCCATCATCATGACACATCCATTGGATTTGGTAAGTACATCTTTGGGCACCTCTGCACCTTATAGACAATGGTCCACATCATGGCCCATACTCTTCTCTATTCCATCCAGTGGGCCCTGTGAGGATCCACGATGTCCGGTGATCACCCCCGAGGCGCCATCCAGGGCAGCTCCACGTCCCAAATACGCCCCCACCTCTCATCTCTTCCTGCCCTTCCCCATACCCATCGTCCACCATGTCCACTTTTCCCAATCCAATGCCACCTCTTCTATGTGGACATTGGATTGGTTGTGTCCATTGCACCTCTATGTCAAGAGGAGGCTCAGATTCCATATGGATGCTGGCTGCCATCCTCCCATTTTCAGTTGTAATCACTCTAGGCTCCATGGGAGAATGGACACTTTTTTCCCCCTTTTCTTTCTTATTATCTTATAAAAAAATATATAAAAAGTACGTAGATCACACAAAATGTTACATTAAAAAATGTAAGAGGTTCCCATATACCCCCACTTCCCACCCTCACCCCCACTCCTCCCACATCAAGAATCTCTTTCATCAGTGTGGCACATTCATTGCATTTGATAAATACATTTTGGTGCATTGCTGCACCGCATGGATTATAGTTTACATATCTATTCCATTCAGTGGGTTATGGCAGGATATATAATGTCCTGCACCTGTCCCTGCAATATCGTTCAGGACAACTCCAAGTCTCAAAAATGCCCCTATATCACACCTCTTATTCCCCCTCCCTGCCCTCATCAACTCCCGTGGCCACTGTCTCCACGTCAATGATACACTTTTTAAAGGGCCTGATAATCCCAAGTGATCACTCTTATCCTGCACTTACTCTACCCCCATTCTGTCCAGGGAATTGCCTCTCAGATGCCAAGATGCCATTTTTATCCAGTATCACTACCTCAGCAAGCATTTCCCACCTCGGGGAACTTAAAGGATCCCTCTACCAATTATTGCAGAGACCAAGCCACTCGGGCAGTAGGAGGCCATATCGTCCAGTTGCAGCATGACTGCCTCTGTCCTCTTGATTTATTTCCTGAATTCTTGGGTTCCTCTACTCCAAGGACAGCACTCAACCTCATACCCTTTATTAAAATAATAATGTTGCTCAAGCAAAATCAATTTTTCTAGTCCTAAGTGCACCTAGTCCCTCTTATCAAACTATCACACTGCCTAAACTTAAGTTTGTAAATTGACATGCAAAACTTCAGTATCAAACTTGGTCTTCCAACTAAATCTCATTTATGCTTCCCTGTATCATGATATTCCTATTTTCCAATATGCCATCTCATTTAATAAAAGGACACAAAAAAAATTCCCTTTCAACTGTTTTAGTAATTTCTACAGGTAAAACAAAACAAAACAACCTTACTTTATCAATCAGCTCCAGAATATCAATCTTAAGAGAAAATTTTCTCCCAGTAGCTCAGGTAATGACCTGGATTCATTTATATATTCAACACATATTTGTTGAATACTGTCACTATTCTAAGGGCAAGCGTGTAATTTAATTATAAGAATTGTTTAATCCATAAGAGACAATATTTATTTTATTCAAAGTAACTTGAGTCAATGCCTTTGAATGGTAATATATGCAAATGTTACAGGGTCATTGAGTAATAATTTAATTAAATACATTTAATAAATATTCAAATCTATACTCAACCCCAAAACAGCCTTTTTATTTAATTTCAGTTTTTGTAACACATAAAACAGATTCTTTTGTTCTATAATGGTTAATTTATGTGGTCATTCATACAAACTAAAATACAGAACAAAACAAAAATAAATAAAAAGAACTTCCAAATGTCATGTATTTGGAATGCTAATAAACTTCACAAATTAAATGTGTTTTTTAAAAATAAATTTATGGTATTTATAATAAATAGTATGCAGTAAGTTCATGAACTTGAAATCTTCTCTCAACCCCCATCCTTTGCACGCCTGTGTTGTTATAGATTTGATTTGAAATATAGCTGGTTTTTTTAAAGAACTCCACGGTCGAGTTATTGGTGAAGCTGAAATATTTCCAGTGTAATGGTCAGATTCTCTGTGTCTTTCATGTATTCTAAACTCCTGCTAAACTTTCCTTTCTTAGTCACTATTAAAATACCTGGTAAGAAACATCATTTCATTCCTGGTGGCTCTGAATTGTAAAAACATTTTTCTACTTTCTCAGCAATGTTGTTTATTTTTCAACACTTTTCCCAATCTGTACACCATGTTTTCTGGCACACGGTGCTCTTTCAAAAGGACAATTTGACCTGATAAATTTCCAAAATAGTTGTTACACTGGATAAGTCTAGGCATGGCATTAAAGTCTTTCTTCTCTCTGTGACTCCTGTCTTTTGTAGCCCAGATCAATCCATAACCACATAACCACTTTCCCTGAGAACCGCCCCCCCCCTCCCACCCTGGCTTCCTCCCCTTCCCTCTCCCAGTCATGGGTTTAGCCCCTGGACTTTCCTGACCCTGGAGTTTGGATTGAGGATGGCGATCTTGAGGCTGAGATGGATTGTGAATATTCTCTCTCCTAGGAATTTGATTTAGGGCACAAAGAGCTCTGAAAAGAGTATGTTTTTTCATCAGATTGTAAGGAATATACAGGTCAGATTTTGCACAGAGAAGCAGGAAAATCCCGTGTATGCAAAGAAGAATGAAGAGGAGCAGAGCGAGCTGAAACAAGACACTGGGTAGCTCTAGAGGGAAAAAGGAGGAGGGTTGGAGAAAGTAACCACTGCGCTGTCTGCTGGCTGGCTTTTCCTGATTCTAGTCCCTTGAGGTCCCACTCTTCGGTTCTGAGAGATACTGTTAAATGCTTCCAATAAATCTCCCACTTTGCTTAAGCTAATTAAGGGATATCCAATCTTTACAGACAGCCAAGGGAGGTTAAGACCTCCTTCATAAATTTTTATATTAAAGCTATGTAAATACCCTTAATTCAAGAGAAATACAAGTCTCTACTAATTTCCATTTGCAAGCATTTTTCTAAAAATAATTTTTGCTTCTTTTTCCTCTTTCAAGAAATAATATGCCCATTATAGTCTTAGGTAAAACATGGAAATAAAAGTTACTATTACAATTTTTGTCTTATACTCCTTTTATGTTTAGGCAGAAGTGTATATATAGCTATATGTTTATATGTGACAAAAGCACAGTCTGTAATTTTAATTTTTAAAGTTGCATAATGAAAATTTTCTCATACATTAAAAATTTCCCTAAAATTAACTTTACCGTCTAGATATTCCACAATTGAATTTTCAATTTTCCTTTTACTGGTCATTTGGACAGCTGTATAATTTTGCCATGAAAATATTTCTTCTGACAACCACCACACCATGGAGCCTAGAGTGATTACAACTGAAAATGGGAGGATTGCATCCAGCATCCATGTGGAATCTGAGCCTCCTCTTGACATAGAGGTGCAATGGACACAACCAATCCAATGTCCACATAGAAGAGGTGGCATTGGATTGGGAAAAGTGGACATGGTGGACGATGGGTATGGGGAAAGGCAGGAAGAGATGAGAGGTGGAGGCGTCTTTGGGACATGGAGCTGCCCTGGATGGTGCTTCAGAGGTAATCACCGGACAGTGTAAATCCTCACAGGGCCCACTGGATGGAATGGAGGAGAGTATGGGCCATGATGTGGACCATTGTCTATGAGGTGCAGAGGTGCCCAAAGATGTACTTACCAAATCCAATGGATGTGTCATGATGATGGGAACGAGTGTTGTTGGGGGGGGGAGGGGGGGGGTGGGGGGGTGGGGTTGAATGGGACCTCACATATATATTTTTAATGTAATATTATTACAAAGTCAATAAAAAAAAAAAAAGAAAAGAAAAAAAAAGAAAATATTTCTTCTTGTGCATAAATCTTTCTTCATACCTCTTTTTTATTTTTTATTTAATTTGTTCTTCTCCTCTCCCTCCCCTGCTGTGTTGTTTTTGCTGTCTGTGTCCATTTGCTGTGTGATCTTCTGTATTTATTTCTCTTTTTGTCTTCTTGTCTTTCTCCTCTAGGATTCACCAGGATTCAATCCTGGGGACCTCTGATGTGGAGAGAAGTTCCCTGTCAATTGCGCCACCTCAGTTCCTGGTCTCCCCTTTGTCTGTCTTTTGTTGTGTCATCACATTGCTGTGTGACTCACTTGCCCAGGCACTCGGCTTGCCGGGTGGGCACTGGCTCACCATGCAGGCACTCATGCAGGCATTCAGCTTGCCATGTGGGAACTCACGTGGGAACTGGCTCACTTCATGGGCACTGGCTTGCCACTTGGGCACTGGCTAACCATGTGGGCACTCAGCTCACCACGCGGGTCTCCTGTGAGTACTTGGCTTACCACGTGAACACCCACATGGGTACTTGGCTTACCATGCAGGCACTCAGTTTGCCACACAGGCACACTTTCTCTTCTTTTCAACAGGAGGCCCTAGGGATCGAACCCAGGTCCTCCCATATGGTAGGCAGAGGCCTGATCACTTGAGCCACATCCACTTCCCTCTCCACACCTCTTACTATTTCTTTTCAGTTTTATTCTCTTTACTCTGAAATGATTTTTAAAAATTAATAGACTATTTTTAGAGTAGTCTTTAGGTTTTACAGAAAAATTGAGCAGCAAGTACAGAGAGTTCCCAAATACCCCCTTTCCCTCCCACAGTTTCCCCTATTGTTAGCATCTTGCATTAGTGTGGTATACTTGCTACAATTGATGAACCAATGTCAATACATTATTAATTAAAGTCCATGGTTTACATTAACATTCTCTCTTTGTGTTGTGCAGTTCAATGGGTTTTGACAAATGCATAATGTCATGTGCCTACCATTTAAGTATCCTACAGAATGGTCCCACTGCCCTGAGAATCTCCTCTGCTCTGCCTGTTCATCCTTCCTCCCTCCCCGCGAACTCCTGGTAAACCACTGGTCAGTTTTACTATCTCTATAGCTTTGCCTTTTTCCGGATGTTATATAGTTGGAATCATACAGTGTGGAGCCTGTCAGACTGGTGTCCTTCACTGAGAAATGTGGATTTAAGGTTCCCCCATATCTTTTCATGCCTTGAATGCTCATTTTTTTTTAATGCTAGATAATACTCCGTTGTATGGATGTACCCATTTATTTATCCATTCACCTATCAAAAGTCATCTTGGTGACCTTGGTGACCAAACTTGGCTTCCAAGTTTTGGCAATTATGAATAAACCTGCTGTAAATATCCAGGCTCACGTTTTGTATGGACATAAGTTTTCAACTCATTTGGGTAAATACCAAGGAGAATGATTGCTGGATTGTACGGTAAGACTGTACTTAATTTCATAAGAAATTTCCAAACTATCTTCCAAACTAGCTGTTCCATTTTGCATTCCCACCTGTTGCTCCACATTCTGGCCAGCACTGGGTGTTGTGTTTTGGATTTAGCCATGATAGGTATGTAGTAGCATTTTATTGCTGTTTTAGTTTGCAATTTCCTAATCACATTCAAAGTTGAACATCTTTTCATATGCTTATTTGCCATCTGTATATCTTCTTTGATGAGGTGTCTATTTAGATATTTTGCCCATTTTATAAATGGATTGTTTTCTTATTGTTGCATTTTAAGAGTGCTTTGTATACTTTAGCTACAAGTCCTTTGTTGGATATGTGTTTTGCAAATATTTTCTTCCAGTCTGTGCCTTCTCTTTTTGTTCTCTTAAACAATGTCTTCACAGAACAGAAGGTTTTTATTTTATTGACGTCCAGCCTGTCAGCTTTTTCTTTCATGGATCAGCTTTTTGGTGTTTTATCTAAAAAGTCATCACCAAAACCAAGGTCACCTAGCTTTTCTCTTATGTTATCTTCTAAAAGTTTTATAGTTCTGTATTTTATGTTTAGGTCCATGATCCATTTTGATTTAAATTTTGTGAAAGTTGTAACGTCTGTATCTAGATTTATTTATTTATTTTTGCAGGTGGATGTCCAGCTGTTCTAGCACCATTTATTGAGTGTATCCAGTCTCTATTGAATTGCCCTTGTCAAAGATCAGTTAACTATGTGTGTAGTTCTATTCTGGGCTCCCTATTCTATTCCATTGTCTATTTGTCTATTCTTTTACCCTTACCACACTGCCTTGATTACTGTAACTTCATAATGTCTTTAAGTCACATAGTGTCAGATCTCTGGCTTTGTTCTGCTTCATTATTGTGTTAGCTATTCTGGGGCTTTTGGCTTCCATATAAACCTTATAATCAGTTTGCCAAAATATGAATCATTTTTGGTTACATATTTCAGTTTCTTGCCTCATTACATTGGCAAGACTTCCCATATAGTTGTGATGGGCGACTCTTGTCTTACTTCTGAGTTTAATGAGAATGCTTCAAATATGATTTTGTCCATTGGTTTATGATAACTCTCTTTTTCATATCAAGTAAGTATCTTTCTATTCTTTGCCTAATAAACTTTAAAATCATAAACCAATGCCCAAATAGCAAATGATATTTGTGTTAGTTGAGAATATTTTATTTAATTTTTCCTTTGGCCTCTTGATATGAAGCACATGAGTAAATTCCCTAATATCTTTGACTTTCTTGGTTCAATGATACTTGGTCACATTCTATAGGCTTTTAGCCTGAGGACTTAAACTATTTTATAAAGTTATTATGAATAAGGTAATAATAGAGAGTTGAATTTGATTTTATTTATTATCTTTTAGTAAAATAGAAATTTGTGGTATATCATTTAGCTTTCTTTTGTTTTCATTTGCATTCTGATGACTTTACATTCGCTATCCAGATACTCTTTTTTTCCCCTGAGTGTTTATAGAATGAATGACGGAATTTGGCATTTTTAGACTTTTGTTTGGTCTTTTGCATGTTGGTTCTGTTGTTTTTTACTGTCTGAATTAAGTCTGATACTCATCAACTCCTTTATGCACCATTTCCCATTTTGTTGTACTGTCCCAATGGGTTCATTTCAAAATGATTTGTGTCTGTGTTTAATAACTAAAGCATGAGTGTGGGTGGAAAAACTCTATGGCCATAAATCTGAGATTAAGTTATTCTTTGACCCTCTGGTTCTTCTGTCATCTGACTAGACTGCAATAAATAGCCTAAATGTTACTTAAGCCATTACATTTTTCTTTCTAGAATTTTAGTCTGTGACACTGAAGTAAATACTTTGAATAAATGAGAGACATGCTAACAATGGCTGATTTGGGATTACAGTGTAAATGTGAATGTCCAGTTACTGCCAAATACTCTTTTGAATTTGACTTTTGCCATTGTTTTTTAGTTAATGTTCTGTTGTGTCATCAAATAGTACAATAGCACTTTGCCAGTTATGTATTAGTGGTTCCATATGAATTTGGTGAAGTAAGTTTAAGTGGAATATTTATGAAAGTTTTACGGAATAGGATTTACTGTAGCAACAATTTTTAATCTAGAATTTATTATTGTAGTCTGCGTTTTGGATGTATAGCTAGAGAACATTGAGGCATTTGTTTTTTCTTTCATTGATTCATTGTTATTTCTTGATCATGTGCAGAGCGAGAACACAAGACTCAATCCCTGTCTTAGAGTATCTTATGCTCTAGTTTGGGATATAACCAGGCATGTAAGTAATAACTTTAATTATGATGGAATCAGTGTAATGGAGTGTTAGTGGGGGCAATGATGTGGATTTTTTGTTTTCGGCACAGAAGAATTTGCAAAAGCTTCAAAGAGGACATGAACTCTGATTTGGATTTTGAAGAACTAATAAAAGGTAGAGGTGGGTATTTTGGGAGATGAGAAAGGGTTGTTAAGACTTTCTGTGGAAGAAGATATATCAGGAAAGCATGGTACAAATAGAATGATATAGATAGAACATTGGGGAAGTAGACAGCAGACAGGGGTCATGGTAAGAGATGAGACTGGAAGTCTTATTTAGGACTGGATAGTGAAAGAACATGTAAAGAAGTTTTGACTTTATTTCATAGATAGATAAAATATTAGAGGTTATAAAATATGATCTGGCCAGTATTTCAGAAAGGTAACCCTCATGGCAGGTCATAAAATGGATTAAGAGTAGCTACAGCTATTGATGCTTAAAATAATGCTGTTTTTCTATAGTCCAGACAGAAGCACCGGATCAAGGCTGGAGCATTGAGACAGTGAAATAGATAGATAGTTCAGAGGTGAAATGCCTAGGTCTGGATGAGTTAAAAAATGTGGGAGGACAGGAGCAGATGTAGCTCAGTGGTTGAGCACCTGCTTTCCACATATGAGGTCCTGGGTTCAATCCCCAGTACCTCCTGAAAAAGGCGGGGGGGGCGGGGAGATCAGAAAGAGGTCCTCAGAGATTATTAAGAAGTTGTCAGAGATTATTCCTAGATTTCAGATTTGGTAGATGCAGTGGATTATGGAGCCATATTTGATATATCTTGTAAACAGGAGGAGGGGATCCCTATGTGTGCATGGAGAGGATATATTGGATTTGAGAAAAAGTTGGCTCATTTAGTAGAGGTATCCACTGGATCACTGGAACTTCAAGTTTGGAGTTTAAGAGTTTAAACTGACGTAGATGTATGAGTCATTAGCTGGTAGGTGAGAGTCAAAGTTCTAAGGTCATGCAACATTCCCCAAGGAAAGCATGGAGGGGAGTAGAAAGAGAAAATTTGGAAATGATATAACACTATCAAATAGCAGTAAATAAGCGGCGGACTTGGCCCAGTGGTTAGGGCATCCGTCTACCACATGGGAGGTCGGCAGTTCAAACCCCAGGCCTCCTTGCCCCATGTGCAGCTGGCCCATGCTCAGTGCTGACGCACGCAAGGAGTGCCGTGCCATGCAGGGGTGTCCCCCGCGTAGGGGAGCCCCACGCACAAGGAGTGCGTCCCGTAAGGAGAGCCGCCCAGCGCGAAAGAAAGTACAGCCTGCCCAGGAATGGCACTGTCCACACAGAGAGCTGACATCAACAAGATGACGCAACAAAAAGAAACACAGATTCCCCTGCTGCCAACAACAACAGAAGCAGCCTAAGAAGACACAGCAAATAGACACAGAGAATAGACAACTGGGGGGGGGGGTGGAGAGAAAGAAAGAAAGAAATCTTAAAAAAAAAAAAATCAAAAAGCAGTAAATAAAGGCCTCTAAATCTATTACAAAGGAATAGTCAACATTTTGGTATATGTACTGTCGTCAGTCATACTATATATATACATACCATATACAGTGCATTCACATATACAGTTAATATACATAATGAAATCATTCTTCTTGTTTACCTACTTTTAAAATGAAATATTACTCTATAATATCTTCAAAATTTTATTACATGATTGTGCTATAAATTATTTAAAACTGGTACCCTATTGTTGAAATTTTATATAGTTTCTAATTTTTTATATTGCAAATTATTCTGAGATACATGTCTAATTGTGTCATTTTTTTAATCTATGGTTACTTCCTTAAGATATTCCTAAGATCAAAGTGGGAAATGTTTAAGACTTTGGATAACTCTGTACATCAGATATTACCTGTCCAGTTTACACTACCAACAGAAAAATACCTGTTGCCCCACATATTATTATTATTTATTTGGCTTACATTATTGTCGTTAAAGAAGTTGAACTTTTTCACATTTTCTGATGAATAGAATTTTTTTTTTGGTCTTGGTTTCATTTAGTCAAAACACTCACCTATGTTTCTGTTATTTTATTCTTTTCTTTTCTGTAGCAGCCTGTAAGAGTTCTATTTTAAAAACATTAATACTTTGATAAACTTGATGCAGGTATTTTTTCGCTTTATGCTTTGCTTCTAATTTTGATTTTTTGAGAAGGAGCAGAAACATTAAGAAGTACATGACATTATCATTCTGTATCTTATTGCCCTGGCTAGGCTTTCAAAATAATTTTAAATAATAATGAAAATACCTGAGGATCACTGATTTTTTTATTGCCTGATTGGGAAATCTACTGTTTTTTCACAGTTGAACATGATAACCATTGTTGCTCTGAGACAAAGAATCTATCATATCAATGAGGTATCTGTTTATTCCCAAATTTTTTATTCATTAAAAAACAAGCAGAAATTAATTTTATGGAAAACCTTCTTAGTATTTTGGGTTATTACTTTCTCTTAATTGGGACAGTGCATGTGTTGATTAGAACAGAAGTTTTACTAATTTTAATCTTTAATTTTCCATTAAACTTTATAAAGGGGGAAGATTCTTTAAATGTTATATGAATTCAGTTGAACAGGATTTATTTGGAATTTTGCATCTATGTTTCTAAGTGAAATTTTTCAGCAACTTTCTACACTAAATTTTTACTCAACTTTTGCAACTTAAATTGTTGACATACCAATGTGGATATATAAGTCTTTCATTACAGTTTGACTTTCCTTGCATTATTTTCTTATCAAATATCTCTCCTCCTACTCATCTCTGCTTTCATCTTACCCTCTTCTCTTTCTCTTTCAACTGTTGTTTTCTGAAAGGCTATGACTTTCTAAATACTAATGATGCAAGCACCATTTCATCGTGGTTATTTTCTTTTCATTTCAGTATTTTAAATTATGCATTCTTCTAAATCTTCAAGTTGATTTTTAATTTCTCAGATTTGCAGAATACTTTTACAAGCCTACTATAGACTTTTTGTGTTTTTTCATCCTGGACCTGTACTGTCCAATACTGTAGGCACCTAGCCACATGTGGCTATTTAAATTTAAATTAACTAAAATAGAATAGAGTTTGGCAAGAGCCTTAGTTCAAGTGCTCTGAAGCCACATGTGGCTACTGTATTGAACAGTTTGGATTACATGCCCATCATTGCAGAAAATTCTACTGGACAGCGTTGATCCAGACCATCTGTTTCCAAACAGACATGGTGTGTGGTTAAGTATCAGTCCATTTTAATAAGAAGAATAGGTAGCAAATTTGCAGTCATGTATTCCTACATTCATTTTACTCACTTGCTAATTGTTTGTTGCTAACACTAGGACTAGACACATGTCTTCATTCATGCATAAGGATAAAAGGGGAAAAAAACCTTTATCTGACTTGTTTGAAAATTTTCTTGTAAATAAAACAAAGGTAGACTTCAAAGTATAAAACACAATATTCACTATGAAAAATAACTAGATCCTAGAAAGCATTTGTTATTTGGACTTAGCATAAGTAAACAAAAACTGACCCAGTGAAATGGAGAAATGAAGGGATAAACAATGGACTGAAATTAAAACAGAGCTGGCCAAGGACCTGAAAGGAATAAAGTAAGAACTGTATAAGATTAAAAAAAATATTGTGAGGAACTTAAAATGCAAAGCAGATTTGGCTCAACTGATAGAACATCTGCCTACCATATAGGAGGTCCAGGATTCAAACCCAGCACCTCCTGACCGGTGTGGTGAGCTGGCCCATGAGCAGTGCTGATGCACACAAGGAGTGCCGTGCCACACAGGGGTGTCCCCTGCAAAGAGGAGCCCCACACACAAGGAGTGTGCCCTGCAAAGAGAGCCACCCCATGAAAAAAAAGCACAGCCTGCCCAAGAGTGGTGCCGCACACACAAAGAGCTGACACAGCAAGATGACAAAACAAAAAGAGACACAGATTCCCAGTGCCACTGACAAGAATACAAGCAGACACAGAAGAACACACAGCGAATGGACACAGACAGCAGACAATGAGGGATGGGGGAAGGGGAGAGAAATAAATCTTTTTTAAAAAATGCAACGTCGGAACTCATTCTTAATTAAAAGCAGAAGAGCACAATACCACATAAAACCACAACACAGTATGGAAGAGAAGCTTGAAACATTCCCATCAAATTCAGAAGAAAGTGGGGTAAGATAAAAATGAAGAAGAAAAAACTAGACTGTATGAAGTCCAGCAAATGATGAAGTAACAGAAGAATAATTGCTTTTCCTAAAGAAAAGCACTTTGAAATAAAAACAATAATATTCAAAAACATAAAATAAAACTTACCTTGAACTGTAGAATACCAGACTGCTTGTATTTAAACTATTGACTAAATAACAGATGAAGTGTGGTGAAATTTTGACATTTGGAGAATGGGGAAAGTAGTAGAAGTAGCTTTTCGTGCATTGTTTGTGCTTAATATGCCCTAATAAGGAAGGAAATATCTGTGGAAAATAAGTTGAAACACTAACAATTTACTCATTTTCTGCTCCTTAGAGGCTAGTAGCTGTGACAGAGTCACAATGGGTATCATTTCACAGTACCAAATTCTTTAAACTCTGACTTACTTGCTTCTTGAACTAGCATCCTCAGTCCAAGCTATTCAGATTGGGCCACTGCAGTTGAGGTTGTACTGCAGTTGGTAGGATGCCTACAGGTAGTTTAGTTAACAGAGCCCAAGGACAACTGTTGTCTCCTCACCAGATTTATTGTGACCTCTCTGTTTCATTCAAGACCATTTTTCAAAACGATTCCCTTGTGGCCTGACTTTGGCAGAGTTGGGGGAGTCTTGTGTAATGCTGATGGATCTCGGGTGTTAGAACAGAGTTACACAACCCTGCATTTTTATCATTCTAATGACTGTTACTGGACAAGGGGAGCTTACTTCCCTGCCAGATATTTATACAAGCTAATCAGAGGCTTGATACAATACAGATGGTGATAACCTTTTGTCATTCGAAGTCTACATTAGTTTTTCTTTGGCAGCAAGAGCTTTGCCTCATTCACTATTCTGGACCAAAAAATTCTATTTCTTAAATGCCTCACAAAGGGTAACAAATGATGTAAACTAGTTCAATAACACCAAAAAGAGAATCAAGTGCTGTGCCTCGACCACATTCCTTAAACATTACCACATATCTGTTTACTTCATAAATCTATGGGGTGCAAAATGTTTTTTATTGAATTATGTTTTCATTCAAGCACAATGAAACACAAAGATTTTTGTGGGAGGCACAGTAAGCTATTTTCAGTAAATCATCCACCCCTCTCTCTTTACAGTCCATTCCAAATCCAGATCTTGTGTAATTTTTTGCTTGGACCACTTACTAGGCCTGCTATTCTTCTTGCTATTTTAAGCTTAATATATTGTTTTGCCAACAGATATTATGGTTCCGGTAAATACTTGTAAGTTCTCTGAAAGAAGAAAGGAAAATAGAATCAGGGCTTAAAGTGTTTTGCGTACAAAGAGCCGTGTAGAGGGGAGCGGATGTAGCTCAAGTAATTGAGTGCCTGCTTCCCATGTATGAGGTCCCAGGTTCGATCTCTGATACCTCCTAAAAACAACAACAAAAAAGGAGCAGCGTAGAGAGAAGGTGCCACTAAATCCTAAGCTGGATGCTATGGGATGTTCTTGGTATGAGCTAAGGCTTTGATCACAACACAGCATTTGTTTCAGAAGGACGATAAAGGCACAGAAAGAAAACTACCTTCTATGCAAAACAACACAACATGTATTAATAGCATGCGCACACACACAAGCACAGATACACTGCACACTCCTGCTGCGCACTCGGCTGGCTCACTTGAGTAACTGTCTCCAGAGTGTCCTAGAGTTTGTCCATTCATTCGTTAATTTCATGCATTGAATCACGATTTATGAGCACACATACTGTATCGGACCCTGTCAAGAAACAAAAATTTACTTTTTATTGGCTTCTTTCCTCCTTGCCTTTAAAATGCTCACCTTTTTAGTGTCTTGCTTTCAGCTACGTGACTTATAGAAGAAAGAGTAATCAAAATGGTCAAAAGCACAGGGGAGTATTTATGGAGGTTACATTACTATTTCAGAGCAAAAAGACTCAGAAAGGTTTATCACATGGTAAAGAGCAAGGATGATGCTGACACAACTTGTCACATTTTGAAGTGCTAGTAACTAGGAGTTATTCCTAGAATACTGAAAAGTTCCATTTTAAAGACAAATAAAATAATGTCTCACTAGATGCCATATCTAACAGACTATTGGACTTTTTCCCAGAGTTGGTACTGAATGAATATAGGTGTGTATACATAAATATATATATATATAATGTATGACCTATTTTAATTCTTCCAGTTTTTTAAGATTTATTTATTTCTCTTCCCTTCTCCCCCATTGTCTGCTCTCTCTATCCATTCGCTGTGTGTTCTGCATCTGCTTGCATTATCCAGCAGAACTGAGAAACTGCGTCTCTTTTTTGTTGCGTCATCTTGCTGCATCAGCTCTCCATGTGAGTGGTGCCACTCTTGGGTGGGCTGTGCTTTTTTTCATGTGGGGCAGCTCTCCTTGTGGGATGCACTCCTTGTGCATGGGGCACCCCTATGTGGGGGCGCCCCTGCATGGCATAGCACTCCTCGCATGCTGGCACCTGGGCTAGCTCGCCATATGGGTCAGGAGGCCCTGGGGATCGAACCCTGGACCCTCCATATGGTAGACAGACGCTCTATCAGTTGAGCCACATCCGCTTCCCCATTCCAATTATTTTTAATAAGAAGCCTCTTCTCGGAGTGTATACTAATTGAAAATGCACATTCATTCATTCATTCATATGTATGTATATATATCCATATGTGTGTATATATATCATATTTGATATATTTCAATCCATTCCAATTATTATTTTCATTGATATCAAACTGTCACTTATTTTGCCAGAAGGAGCCTCTCCAGGGTGGTTTCTGATTCCCTTTGGCATGCCCTAAGTAATCTTAAACAGCTTCTGTATGGTCTGTAATGATAGGATGTTTCAGGCTCATGTACATTTCCTGCCCTAGACCTGACATTGACCATTTCTTCAAAGATTCTTTTCATTGGGAAATCATATTTGGAGATGACAGCAGGGTCTTAGGAGTGCTCATTTCTACTGGCGCTGGTCCTCAATTCTATGTTTTTTTTTCAGTAGTGTATCTTTGGGATAGATTCCTACAAGGTGGAGTGTTGGATAGATAGTAAAATTCTAATGAAGAATTTGACAAGCTGACTCTCAGCCTCAACTGGAAAGCAAAATTTGCACGGTTAGTCACAAACATTTTAAAAGAGGAAAAAAACTATGGTAGACTTGTCTAATCAAATAAATATATTAAAAAATATTATAAAGCTCTATTACCCAGAACAGTGTGACCAAATGTTGGCCAAAAATAGGCAGGCAGATCATTGAAACAGAATGGACAGACCGACTGCAACTGGGGAAAGAACGGATCAATCAATAAATGATTTGGAGAACATGGCTTATCCAGTTGAATAAAAATAAAGGCAGTCTCTACCTCACATCAGACATTTAAAAACCTACATGGATTTTAAAACATTAATTAGAACATTAGAGAAAAATACATGAGTATATTTTAATAGGCTTAGGGTGGGGAACCTTTCTAAAGCAAGATACCAGAAAAGGCGGGAGATAAGGATAACTCTAAGGATTATGGCCTGAGCAACTGGAAGAATTGCTGCAATCTTAGCTGCTTTTTATTGACAAATATTTGTTGAGTCTCCACTGTTTGCTAAGCGCTGTTCTAGACTTGGGATTACAGCAGTGAAAAAATAGTCAAACATACGTGCCATTTTGGAGGTTACGTTTGGAAAGAAGACTGGGCTTTCTGTGAAAACTCTTCTTGCCCTTGAAGCACATATTCTTTGAATATCTTTGTGGTGTATTTTGTAGAAGGGATCTAGGTAAAGTGACCTCCATCTCTCCCATCCTGGCCTTCATTTCCAACCTGTGCCTCTGCCTTCAAATAAGGTAGGGAAGGTAGGATTTGAAAGGAGTTTCTATGATTACTTTCTATAATGTCACAGGTTCTATCCAGAAGAGAAATTGTATATGTAAAAGAAAAGATTTCACCATCTGCCAATTTAATGCGTTTTTTTATTAAAAAGTAATTTTTAAAATTTCCAAACACTAAATTGAAGTTCTATTTTGAGGGCCCCGATCCACCTGAAGGTGGAAGACTCCATTGAGATAGTTCCAGGCGAACTCGAAATCAGAAATTTTTGTGATACTTTCCTTTTTAAAACTCGGCCCCATTCAGGATCCTCCCTGTGGCTGAGTCTAAGCTTGGGGCTTCTGCTAAGCTTCAATAAGGGAGGGTGTGCACCTCTCGGCTCTGGTATGTCTCCCACTGAGGTCCTCATCATTAACGTTGCTTGGCGCAGGCCTGCTCGTCACATCCTGTTGTGCTGCATACAGCTGTCTCCTGGCGTTCCCAGGACTTCCCCACGTCAGTGACACCAGGCAGAGAACATCTCCATCCAGCTTTCAGCTCACGATCTGTGGTGTTGTTTACTGCCACATTCGTAATATTGCCAGAAGCTTTCAGGCCACTGACTCGCTCTCTTAATACCTTTTTAGGAACACAGAAGATTCGGGGTTCTACAGAGTTTCTCTCCCTTAATACCCCACATAACTATACCCTTTTGTCCCATGCAGCTTTAGCTTTAGCTGACAAGCACTACAAAATGTAGGTAGAGAATTATTGGTTTGTAGTCAATATCCATTAATTATATACTAAGGAGAATGCATTCTGCAGATGTGAGAGACTCTTAGAGAGAATTTGGATCTTATAACTGGTTCCGCCCTCTTGAGTGAATTGAGACAAATATACTTTTTTTTTGCCATATTTCTTTTTAACTTTAACAAAACTTGGGATGCAATTGTCACTCTTCCTGCCTGCCTTCTGAAAAACATGTATTGTCTCTTGAATTATTGCCTGATAGGCATTTAATTCCTTCTAAGACTTTGCCAGAAAATATACCCCTGGCACTCCCTTATCTTTCCTATGGATTTCTAGTGCAAAGGAGCAAGAGAAAACTGAATTATAATGCCAGATTCACCACCAGAATTCTTGCCTTTACAATTTAACTTTACAAAGCATCAGTGGTAATAAACAGAATCTTTTTTTAAAAGTTTCATTTTTTTCTTCTATCTATGGAGAAGGAATAGTGTGTAACATTGTAAAACAATTTAGTGGTCCTAAAATAATAAAGATCAAGTGTCAAATTTAGTGAATCAGTATTTTCCCATGAAGATAGGACAGCACCCAACAAGCTGATTTTGTGCTAATACTGGGTGGTCCAAAAAAGATGAAATATTGAATCAGTTCTACACTTTTGGATGAGCAATGGGAAAATAAATATGCAAGCTGGTAAGCCATCATTAACTCTGAAAAAGATATAATTTGTTAAATTTTCTTCTAGCGAGGCTTTTGTGTATGACTGTGTGATTGTGTGTATGTGTGTATGCTGTATGTATGTGTTTGTGTATGTGTGTGTATATATATATACCTGTAAATAAATATTATTTACAAATATGTATATGCATACATTTACTTGGAAGTAAATACATAGCACTCAGATTTGGTTCATGTTTTGAGAACCTAAGAATCAATAAAGAATAGTTTACCAATAAGTGATATTAATCCTAAAATATTTGTTGCCCTTCATTAGCAAGCTCCAAAGCAATAATAATGGTAGTAATAATGCATTTTAAATGCTTTTGAGGTTAATTGTGGTTCTCTTGAGCAACTTGAGGACTAAACGTGAGAACACCTTCGTGTACTCTAACCTGTGCCTATTTCTGTCTTACTCTCACTGATCAGTGTTTCCATTCCCCACTCCTGTGACACACTAATGGTCTTCACATATACTAGCTGATATAGGAGGGGAAGTATATAAGAGGCCAAAACAATAGAAACTCATACTAACTTTCCCTATTTCATTACAGCAAATTCTTCGTTATTCTAGAGAAAACTCCACAAAAGTTATATTTCTCATTACGGATGGCTATTCCAATGGAGGAGATCCTAGACCAGTCGCAGCATCACTGAGAGATTTTGGAGTGGAGATCTTCACTTTTGGCATATGGCAAGGAAACATAAGAGAACTGAATGACATGGCTTCCACCCCAAAGGAGGAGCACTGCTACCTGCTCCACAGTTTTGAAGAATTTGAGGCTTTAGCTCGCCGGGCATTGCATGAAGGTAATGGAAAGCTAATTGCATAACACATGTGCCTTTAAATATGGTTTCTTTCCCCCTTACTGCCTAAAATACATGGAGCATAAAAACCCAACCCTCACAAGGTCTTCAATGAGCATGATGCCTATGTGTCCTTTGTATCTAATGAGATGTGCTCAACTGCATAAATAAAAATGACATTCTCACCTTGCAACAGGGTATTTGTTTGTTTTTAACAGCTGTGATTTAGATATACAGAAATATCCATACTCTCCAGCCTAAAATGATTAGACTCAATGGAATGAATTTAGGTGTGCTTTGAGGCCACACACACAGTGGAAAGCCTTGACTTAGATCTCATTTACAGTTATCTGGATAAATGAAATAAAGAGTCAGAGACATGCATAGTGAATCTCACCAGAATGTTTCCAGAAGTACACTTGAAGATATAGGGACAATAAACACATATTTCTCAACCTGATAATTTGAAGATAAATATGTTTTTGTACCATTTTAGGAGTAAAGATAACAAAACGGAAGAAGAGCAGAAACTGTTAGAGTTCTTTGTGGAACGTTTATAAGGGTGTTTGGTTGTGTCATTTAAGTTAGAGAAATTACCTGTTACGATACAGTCATGCATATTCATGACCCAGGAGAAGAAAGCACAGATTGGGAGATGTATCATCAGAGGAAAGTCAGGGGGTAAGTTAGCTTCGTTCCTTGCAGGCGTCCATGTACAAAATCCAGTTTGATGGGTATATGTGGCAGCACGAGTTTCTCAGCAATTAGTGATGTTCATATTAAGCAATTCAGCCCTACGATCATTCCAAGAGAAGAATTTAGAGCAGGATCTTATACAGTAGCTGTGGATATAGTGAAAAATATTTAGCTTTCTGAGGGATGATGCTGGCAACGTTCACTGAGGTTAAGATCTTAGTGAAGTGGGCAGGGATTTAGGGGAGGGCTTAGAAGCAGCAAGAAAATGAGTTTCAAGAGTAAAATCCGGACCTGTACTTTAATGAAGTATAGTTTTTAAAGAACCAGACCTTAAGACTGTAATGCCTGGATTTGAATCCCAGTTTTGACACCTACCGAATGGCATTGGACAAATTATTTAACTTTTGATATGTTAGGTTTCTTATTAATAGCATGGGAAATAAGGAATAGTATGACTTCCTGGGGTGGTTGGAAGGATTAAATGGGTTAATATGTATATATATAATGATTAGAGCAGTAACTGAGGGGTTATTATAAGAACCTTTGGCAGTTTAACATCACTAAGCTTCTGTTTCCTCTGCTTTTAAAATGAAAAGTGTATGTAACCAGGATTAAATAAAATAATATTTAATCTGCACCACATGTAGTAGCTAGCACATGGTGGAAGTTCAGTAACCGTGGCTTCCTCCGTGTCTCACAGGGAAGTGATATGTTTTGTGGGAAGGGAGGGTGGTTGTGGTTAGGGATTATGGGTGTTACTGGATGAGATTAAGAAGTTATGGATGTTATTAGGGTGTGTAGAGGACTACTTTCCAGTCCTACTGTCCCTCTGTCTTATAGGATTGGGGTCTCCTGCTCTGAAGAAAATTGACCCAGAAACTGGATGGGATAGAGCCTTCAAAGAAAGGGTTCTGGTTACTATAACTCAACAGGGCTTTGGAAGGCACCACCTCTATTACAGTAAATTAATATCTGGAATACGTAATACTTTGGTTGAATTTCCAGCTTTACGGATAGAGACACTGTCTTTACTGGAAAAACATGCTGATGTCAGAGAAAACAAGCCTCATTTCCCCTAACTCTATGTTCTCTCAAGTAAATTTCAATTTGGGTAGATCCATTAGTTTATTCTCAAGTGTCCATGTTCCTGGCTACTCTCAATAGACATAGGTTATGGAATAATAGCCTGCCCTGTATGGAACTCATCCACTTATCCCTCTCCCAGACCTGAAAGCTAGCGCCCCAGTCCTAGGTTTTAGTGCCCCCTAACTTACTCTATTACTCAATAAAACCTGTGGGCCAATGCCTCAGAGCTAAGTCTTGGGTGCCCATGTGGAAGACCTTTTACCCCTACCAGAATCTGTTGGATGGTGCTGCAATAGGATGCCTGGTTTTCTGGCCTCTTTCCATAAGGGCTGGAGTCTTCCTTTTCCTTCATGCCTATCTATTGTTCAGAGTCTTAATGCATAGGGACAGATGTTTGCTAGTCGCGACCATCACTATTTTCCTTCCCAAGTATTCAATTACAGCCCATGGGCCTGGCTGAGACCCACTTGAGCCCATCACTGTCTGGGTCTAGCTCCATGGACCTAGCACAGGAATTTAGGCTAAGATATTTGAACTCCTACAACACAGTACATCAATTTATTGCTTGCCAGATTCTGAGCCATCCATTCTGGGTCAGTTATATTGGACCTTACCCTGCTCTGTCAAGTCACTTTCTGAACAGCTCTGCCTGAGTCGTTGAATTCTCAGCATGCTTCACTTCTGAGCTTGGCTCTAGTAATCCGAATGGTCTCTATTTACATAACACATGATAATTTATTGAAAATGAAGAGATGACGCGGATCCTGATTCTGTTGTTTGATTTTTCTGGTACTGCTATTTAAGTTTAATCAAACAGCTACAGAAGTCGTGGTGTTTATTCTTAAGTCAGTAGCTCACACAATCAGCACTATGCAGCATTCAGCATTGTGGGTTTATTTCTAATTTGAACAAGGAGTTTGGCAGTCAGACCGCTGCTTACTGACTTCATACTGAGGCAGTAGAATAATGCTGGTGTGGAAGCCAGTGAGTGACCTATAGAACCGACTGTGTTACTTCCTGCTGCATCTGGAGATTCCTCACTAAAGTACTTAATTGTGGCCTGACCCTGCATGGCCTTGCGAACTTATGATGAGGTCTCAGACTGAAGTGATTTGGCTAGCTGCAACCAATTCCCAGGCTGTGGTATTACAAGTAGCGCACATTCGTATTTGTTTGGGGGTGGGGAGCAGTTGGGAATTAAACGGATATTAAAAGGTATTTTCTCCAACTTACACTTAAAGTTTAGTGACTAGAAATGTGCATTCAACTGCTAATTCATTTTTTTTATTGTCCTCTCTCATATGTCTTTGGTAGATCTGCCTTCTGGAAGTTTTATTCAAGAGGATATGTCCCATTGCTCATATCTTTGTGAAGCTGGCAAAGACTGCTGTGACCGAATGGCAAGCTGCAAATGTGGGACACACACAGGTCAATTTGAGTGCATCTGTGAAAAGGGGTACTATGGAAAAGGGCTACAGTATGAATGCACAGGTGAGTCTCTGCCGCCGTATCAGTTTTCTGTTGCTGTGTAACAAATGACCCCACAACTCAATGACTTAATAAATATTTCTTATTGTTTGCGAGTCTATGGGTCAGCTGGGCATCTTTTTTGGACATGGCTGTGCTGACTCATGCAGGTATGATCAGTTGAGTTGGGTAGACCATCCTGCTGATCTCAGCTAGGTTCTCATACATGTCTGGAAGCCAGACATGTAAGAGATGGTTTTATCTGGACACAGGGCTGTCCTCTGTGGGGCCTCTCATCTACATCAAACTAGCCTGGGCTTGTTTACATTATTGTGGCAGGAATCCAAGGGAAGAAAAAGAAAGCTTGCAAGGCGTCTTGAAGCCTAGGTTCAGAACTTGGATAGGAAAATTTGGGGTATTTTTTTGTAGTCTCTCTAACAATGTAGCCAAATCTGCCCTCTAGGCACTTACTCAAGCCAACATGTACCCCAATCTCTGTGCAAAACTAAAGCCAGTGGGCTTCCAGAACCCAGGGCTTGTGTAGCTTGTGAAATTATTATAAAAAGTGCAATATTTGTTGGTCATTTAGCTCTTCATGAGCTTCCACAAAGGGGAATCAGAAAAGTTCTAAAAATGTTATCACTTCAAAATGGAATTTACTTCACAGATATTTGTATTTTTGCCTCCCCCACAAGTTCTTACAATGGAATGTTATTTATAATTTATCAAAAAGGTAAGAAGAGAAATTTTAAACTCTTCAATTCTACATTATGTATCTAACATTTAGAAGTAGTAATGACCTTTCTTGTGTTAAGTAGCATTATATTTGTTCTGTTTTCACTTCAGAAGCAACATGTTTTTTTGTAGCTCACAGCTCTTCCATGATTTTCTCTTCAGGGAAAATATATTCCCATGGAAATTGACACCCACCAGGAAAATTTAGGAGCAGTAGGTTTACTTTCTACTGCCTCATGTGGTCTTTTATTGTTTGTTTCATGTGAGCGTTATTTTATTCTGACATTTTGCAGATTAGCCTGCTCTGCAACATAGAAATGAGGTTCTCTCCTAGCTACCTGGCATACTTCCTCAGGGGCATTTCCTCTCGTGTTATTCTTTTACTCTTTTCTACTTGTCATCCTTCCCTTTATTTTTCCTCCTTCACCTGGACCTGATCCCATTTGGCAGACAAATCCTTTTCTGGGTCTAACCATCCACCCTCACCCGGCAGAATCATTCCTTTCCTGGATCTTCTCCCACCCCACCCAACAAGCTTTCTCACTTAAGCAGAATAAGGGGGGGGGGGCAGGGAAGAATCAACTCAAATGCCTCTGAGTTGGCAAAGTGCCTTCCCTTGTTTCCCTTCCCCTTGAATCTTCCCACACTCTCCTCAACAGCCCAGCTTGGCACTCTCCCCAACACCTCCTCCCTTCCCCCTCCCATCCCAGCCCACCGAACACAAGCAAAAGCTCTCATTTTCTTAACTTGATGCTGTAGTCAGCATGTCTGGTTTCCATGTGGTCCTGGACCGGGCTGCTGACTGCCAATAAACCACTGCCGTGTGGCTGCCTGGCAGCCCCCGCCACACTGAGCCACAGCCCCCACTGCTGCACTGCCTCTGTAATCCTGCATCCCAGGGGATATATCCTGCGGCAAGAGGGAGGGAGCAGTTCACAAACCCACCACCCCCAGTTACCCAAGTAGCTGTGGCTGCGTCCAGTAGCACTTTCCAGGCTGAGAGGCACAGCAGTCCACAAAATGTGTGAGCTTGGGTGGGCCTGTCATTTGAGCATCAGTGAAAGAGTAGGAGGACCTCGTGCTGCTTGGTCTAGCCAAGAATACCAAACACAAAGAGGACCCGCTTGTTTATCCCTTCTCTTAAATTAATATACCTCAGCTTGCACCTTCCTTACACAAAAGACTTAAATTAGATATAGTTCCACCGATATAAGTGCCCATGTTGTTATTTTCAGTATCTGTTCCTAGGAGGGTAGGGACAGTGGCCTTGCAACTCCAACATGTACACCATGACTTTGTGTAGTTGCAGTAGGCAGCTCTCATCATTGGCTTCTCTGGTACACTAGGAGCCAAAAGAAAATAAATAAATGACCTCCCTTTTATGGCATGGAAGACTCATTACCAGGGTCTTTTCTTTCTCAAAGGCAAAAAAGAATATTAGCTCTAAATAATTAAGTACTGAAAATGTAATAATTGAATATGAAAAACTGTGAGCTCCTTTTTCAAAATCCATTCAGTCAACACATGTTACCGAACACTTTCTCTGGGCCAAGCCCTGAGGTGGGCTCCAGCAGGAATTCAATGGTAAGTAGATAGACCTGGTTCCTACCTTCTCAGGGCTTACAGTCTACCCACACCAATCAATTATAATTACAAGCTGTGATATGTACTATGAACTTAAAAAAACAAAACAACATGTTATGAAGAAGGGACCCTAGGGGAGGCTCAACTATGATAGTCCCCGTGAAGCTAAGATCTGAAGGATGGGCCCTTTAAGCGAAGATCAAAAAATAGGATAGCTATTTTATTGCTCAAGGAGAGGGTGTTTCCCTCTGTTCCTAATACTCAGAATTCTCTGAGTGTTTGTCCTCATGATAGAAACAATGTCACTCAGAAGCAAATCATTCCTCTTTAGAGCCAGAAGGAACCATAGAGATTATCTGCTCTGAACCCCTCATCCTACAAGAGGAAATTGAGGCCTTGGGAGAAAGAGTATTTTGGTCAGATGGCATCCCCAGCTGCCAGCAGAACCTGGGACGAGACCCAGGACTCTTTCCTCTCAGTTCTATGTTATTTCCAATATATCACACTACTGATGTTGTATTTTTGAAAATAACATCTTGTATACATATATATTATATATGTATAGATAGATAGACACATACACATTATATTGCTTTTCAGAAGACCATGGACACTGAACTGTGATTAATGTTCAAAAACACAAAGAAATTTGGCTCAAATTGACTCTGCCAATTACAAACTATGTGGCTTTGAACAAAGCTGACAGCTGGTTCTGATTCTCACTTTCTGCTTTAAAATGGGCCTAATGATGCTCTAGTTTATATAGTTTATGTATATGATGGTTGGATTAATTGAGAGAATGAACTTAAAGTGCTTAACATAGTATCTGCATAGGCGGATGTGGCTCAAGCCACTGAGTTCCTGCCTACTACATGGGAGGCTCCAGGTTTGGTGCCCAGTGCCTCCTAAAGAAGATGAGCAAGACATGAACTGACGTGACAGGAAGGCACAGCGAGCTGATGCAACAAGATGACACAACAAGAAACACAAGGAAAACACAATGGAGAGACTCAATAAAGCAGGGAGTGGAGGTGATTCAGGCGATTAGGGGCCTCCCTCCTTATCAGAGGTCCCAGGTTGGATTCCCAGTGCCTCCTGAAAAGAAGACCAGGACACAACAAACAGACACAGCAAATGCAAACAACAGGGGTTTGGGAGAAATAAATAAAATCTTAAAAAAGAAAAACAGTATCTGCCACATCCATTCTCAAGCAGTGGGAGCTTTTATTATATTATTGTTTATTACTATTGTGAGATAATATAGATATTATGAAAAGGCTAATGAATGTTAAAATTATTATTTCAGTAATGAGGTATTTGAAGATAAGTGGCAACCACATGTTATAAATGTCACAATTCCAGCTAGACCAGGGGTCTTATCTTGAGAAATTATACTTTGGGGAGGATAAAAAAGATACATGCCTGCAGATGGACACTGTCAAAAGGTTTTGCACATGTTAATGGTTGAATACGTTTTTTTATCTGATAGGTATCCAGTGAAAATCAAGAATACTGATTGGGGAAGGTAGTGAGATAATGTGCCATTGAGCGTTGAAGAAAGGAGAGGGTTGTTTATCTTGCTTAGGGAAAAGTTATATGCTGAGGCAAGTTATATTTGTTAGTTAATGCCATAGGAATATACAATATTGGAGCTAGCTTAAAGAGATTTTCTTACCCTTCATTTGCGAGATGAGAAAACTGCATCCCACCATCACATAGTAAAATTTTAGCAAATTAATGTCTACCAAGCGCAGGCCAGCATTCTTTCCATCATACTAGCCTCTCTCCAGGAGGGTCTTAGAGACTTCAAAGATGGCTGACTACCTTGATGTTTCTGTGGTCTCCTCCTCTTCTATCCTCATGGCTCTGAGTGATTGGCAGCATGGTTGCTTGGGTCCTCAATGTCCTTCAAAAGTCCTGCCAAAACAATGCAATGTCTTCTTTCAACATGACCTGGGCATCACTGTCACAGTAAGAAACTGTTTCAAGGACAAGCTTCTGATGTGCAAAAAGAGTTTCATAATCTGTTCCATATCATAAAAGTCTTAATTTGAATGCAAGCCTGAAGATATTTGTCAGGAATCACTAACAAGTAACACTTGGTTAAAGAGTTCTGTTTTATGATCTACTGTATGCTTGAAATGTCTTTTCATTTCCCTTGGCTTAAAATTTCTTTGAAGGATTTAATTTCAGAATAATCAGGTGCTTTTAGATGGTGATCTTCAAGAATATGTGCTAATAGGCTTAACAGAAGTGAGAACTGAGTAATATGTAAATAATCCAAGGTAGAATGGCGATTTGTTCATATATGTCTTACTGCAGTGTATAGTTGCAGCACTGAATATGGAAACCATTGTGGTCCAGTCTAGGAGTGGCACTGCGATCAAAGAGATCCTGTTCAGCAAGCAAAATAAGTTTCAGAATAATTAAGGTCCTTGGCTTGATTTTCTCTAACCCCCAAATGGGGAGACACAGACTACAGCAATTATTAAAACCTCCCTCTTCTCATCCATCTTTTCCCTTTGGAACCATAACTTTCTTGCACTCATCTCTTTAAATTCCTCCTCCATACACAAACCTCGCAAGCACCAGTCTAAGCCTCTTATCCTTCTCACACTTTCCTCTTGATTCTACATCACTCTTTGGGGAACCAGATAGTGAGAGAGCTAGGAACATTGATTGATCAATTCTTTCTTCTTGTCATAAATCAATGCTTTAGGAAAGGCCTATGATATTTCATTTTTAAAGTGCATAATTTAGCTTCATTTACTACAAATATTTTGTAGAATTCAGTAAATGGGGTGTGGGATTTCAACCCTACTAGTGGTCTGGTCTAAAGGGTTGAGAAAATATCCTTTCAGGATTCATTGTTGAATTTCAGCTAAGGGAACAGTACTGCAAAGCCCCAGAGTTGTGAGGGCTAATGAAAAGATGTTGCTTCGATTCCTAGCTCTGACACAAGTATGAATTTATCCATCCTTCATCTTTAACATAGGCCCTGGGACAATGACAGTGATGATGATGATGGTGATGACAGCAATAATAACATGATAATGATGCTAATAATAATGACTGATATTTAAATAGCATTTACTGTTCACCAGACATTGTCACAAGCATTGCTATATTTTGACTCATTTAGTCCTCACAATAACTCTTTGAGGCATTGCTCCATTTTAGAGATAAGGAAACTAAGGTACTGTGAGTTAAATAAAGTATCTGGAGTCATACAGGTGGAAAGGCTGGGATATGAACCCAGGCATTCTGGCACCAGAGTCTACAATCTAGTCATAGAGATAGGCATTTAACAAATAAACACACAATTTAAAAAATAATTTCTAACTCTAACTCTTAAGTATTCTTTTGACCCTTATAAGATCAATATTATTTTATCATTTTCAACCTATAAAACAGCAGATTCAGATGGTTCAACCTAATGGTAGGAAGGAAAAGAATATAATAAATTATATAAAATCAAATCTGAACATACTGCACCCTTGCTCATAGTTTGGTTGTTTTTCTTTGTTGTTGTTGGTTGTTGTTTTCTTTATATATAGTTACCAATTCATAGACATGCCTTAGCATGGATATAAGGCTCTGCATTAATTTGAGCCTTCCCTTTACCCCTTCAGCTAAAAGCTGGACCCACTTAGTTTCCACTAAATACAGTGCTATTTTGTTCCACAGACCTTTCTTCATGCTTCTTCTACTTCCCTTTCCCACCTCACTCAACTATCATCTTTGTTCCTACTTCATCAGGAAGAAAAAAAAGTCAGTGACTGTGGCAGTTTGAGATTATTTATGAATTCCAGAAATAGAGATTATGTTTGTAAACTGGTCTGTTCCTCTGGGCATGATACCCTTTGATTGTATTAGTTTCAGCTGAGATGTCTTCAATTATATTATGTCTTATGACTTTGATTTGACCACATCATTAGGGTGACTCAGTTTGACTCCCCCTTTGTGGGCTTTATAAATGGACACTCAATCAAAAACACAGGAGAAGATACATGAGTATAGAGAGAGCTCCATAGACACCACAGAGGAGAGAACTTGATCCTGGGACCACGGAGAGAGAGGAGCCATTTGCCTGATAGTTAACAGCTGAACTCATGAAGAGACCAGAGCAGCTGAGACCAAAAAGAGATGAGATAGTTAACAGCTGAACTCATGAAGAGAACAGAACAGCTGAGACCAAAAAGAGATGAGCCCTCCAGCCTACAGCTGAGACTGCAAGAACCTGGGCCCACGGAGTCTTAAGAGAGAGGGTAAGGCTGAACCATTGTAGACATGGTCTGCCATCTTGCTTCAACACGTGGCAACAGACATTGGGTGAGGAAGTACCTCTTATGGTATCTTGAGTTGGACTCTTTAGGGCCTTGTAAATGTAAGCTTTTATCCCAAGTAAATGCCCTTTATAAAAACCAACAGATTTCTGGTACTTTGACAAAGTACTCCTTTGGCTGACTAATACAGTGACTAATTAATTTTGTATTCTCACTGCTGTCTTCAGAACCTATAGTAAGAACTCAAGGAAAAGGACTTAGATAAGATGTCAACTTTAATACCAGAATCTTGAATGGCTGGTTTCAATGCCTGCCCTAGTCATTACTGATTTCCTAGCATAATATCTGCCACAGGTTAAGAAATAAAAATATGTGTATTTAATTTATTTGAATGCAAAATATTTACATCTGGTCAACCTTTGCCAACAATAAGTAAAATATAGTGTATGATTGATTTAATAGATTAGTCATTTTAAGATGGTTAAATTATCAAATCAGTTGTAATTCCTGTTGTAAATCCAAGCAGTTACAGCTGTTCTGAGTTTTCCCCAAAGGGATTTGAGAGACCTGGAATATAGAGACAATAGGTGTCTTGAGAACTCTGCTCCATTGCATAGATCGATTCCATTTCACTGAGCTTGGAATGATTAGCAAGTTGAAAATTATAGCTGGATGGAGGCCAGCACTGAGTGCTAGTTAGCTTGAGCCAAGGCTCCAGTTATATTGCTTTTTAGTTTTTTTTTTTAATAAAAGGAGGATACACTGTAAAAAAAAAAAGATGCTAGAATATTTATTTGGGGAATGTCTTCTATATGTAAATATAAACACACAGCCCCCCACCCCTACCCCCATGTACATTTTCCTGTATAAATATTATATCATTTCTTTGGAAAGAGAAAGGACAAAGAGCTTTAGAAATTCTTGAATGGAAACCAAAACATTTGGAAATCTTGTTCTCTGTTCTCTGAACAGAGCTTAGCTGATTTTTTTCGCAAAAGCATCCCCCAGCAGTGCCTAATAATGGATTTGTAAAGTGTAAGGAATTTGTACAATGTATTCCTATTTTCTTTTTCTGAAGAAATATTGCTAGTAAGTTGATGCTGTTTCCATCAATTTAATGAGGAGGCTGCCTAGACTAGGCTAATTTATTCAGTTTTCCATTGAGTGATATCAGTATTCAGCCCTGAAGTACATTTTTCTAATTAAGATTTTTAATGGGAAAACTCATAAAATTAGACCATTCATGTGGAGCATCACAAATTCCCAAAGTTAGTGTATTGCATTCTTTAGAAATACTTGTAAAGCTATATCTGACATTCTAAAACTGTCAAGATAAGGATCGTGTCCCATTTCTGTTTATCATTGCAAGATCTTCCTTTTTCCCAGCCAACTTCTTCCCAAACCCCATCATAAGTGACTCTTCACAATAACAAGGTTAAGGAGGCAAAGAGGAGACATTTCATACCTTCTCAATCTGTGGTTTTCAGGCAGTTTTGCTTATGTAACCCCTAAAAGAATATTGAAAAAACATGTACACTTGTTGATTTTTAAGTGGCCATCTGAAAATTTTCATTACAATTTCTAAAGATGACATTTCCATAGTATTGTACTGACATTGCAAAATAAGACTATTCTATCATTCTTAAAATGTACCCACTGAAATCTAAATACTATAGTGTATTACAAAGTCAATAAAAAAAAAAAAAAACAAACAAAAAAAATAAATACTATAGTGTATTTGATAGTTTTTTGCATCTATCTATAAACAAGCATCTTTCTAACGCAGATGTTTTGCATGGTTTCTTGTTTCTTAGATGTCTTCTATTCCACTTTTACCACATAATTCTGTTCTAATGTAATATTTTTATGTTCTTAAGAGTATTATTACAGTATTATACCTCTCTGGTACAAAAAAATAGATAAAAATTTACAGTAATTTTACATTTCCTAGGGCCAAAATTTCCACTAGATTGAGTTTTTATAATTGTTAGGATATAATTTATCAAACGTAATATAAATTTTAATAAGTACTTATTGCACATAAAAGTAAAATCCAATTGGAAATTTATAAGTGGATCTTTTATCAGGCAGTATAGCCATGGGTTTATATTACTCACTATTTAAAAAGCATCAGTTTCACTTCTCATTTTTGTTTTTATAGATGTTAGTGCTGAAAAATCTTCAAATAATTGTTGATGGAAATTGAAGGAGTTGTGTTAAATCAGTGTCACTCAATTCTTTGAGTTCCTCAAGAGTTGTATGCCAAAAATAACCTTAGTTATCTGTCATTTTTAAAAAAAGTTTTTAAAATGATCTGTTAGCTTTTTCAATATTATTGAAACTGACTTGCAGAACCAATTGTTATCCAATCATTTCAATCATTCACTTTTCAGTTTCTGGGAAGCACCCTAAATAGGCTTTATGAGGTCCTATTAAAAGCGTACCTTTTACTATTTCACATAGAAACATTTTGTTTAGCCTCACTGTCTGGGAACATTGGGGGATATCAAAACAGTGGAAATTTTAATAAACCTATAACAATTCAATAGTTTATGGCAAAATATTTTTATGTTATGTTTTCATATATTCTTATCAAAATTTTGAAGCCACAGTTTTAGCTCATCTAATTCATGGCAGAAGTATCTGCCATACATCCTCATTGGAATAGCCACTTCTCACTGCCAGACCTCTCTATCTGCTAAATCAGACTTAGTTTCTGAGAGAAAAAGCCTCAATATACTAATACATGTTCCGGTGACAATCATATTACTCTTGAATTCTACAACTGACAGATAAGGCAGAGAGCCTGCGGTGAATTTGTTAGCCCAGTGAAATAAGTTGCTGCAGCTGTCAGCGTATCTTTTGGACATTTTCATCCTTGCTTGGCTTTCATGGGTCTCTTTCTAGGAAGTGGGACATTCTTCAACAGTGGCCAGGGGTTGAAAAAGAGAGGAGGTAAATGAACAGCACCTTTCCTCCCACCTCCCTGCTCTACCATGAGCCTGGATTCTAAACATCCCAGTAGGGTCCAAAATGCTCCATTTCCAGGATCAGGAAATATGTGAAAATCGAGAAAAGCTAGAGGCTCTGCTTAGGGTGCCTTCATTAAAAGAGGGTTCCAGTTACCAAGATGCTGAACTGGGTTGGAGGCTTTTCACCTTGGAGCAATACAACATAGTACATTTTAGAAGGGGTGAGAAGTGCTCTTTTATTTTGTAAAATGAAAGAACAATTGTGAAAAGGTGCCGTAGATACTTCCTCAGGTCAATTTAGGTAAGAGTCTGCGTGAATGTTGAGGTTCTGGAAATTGATTCTCTTAAACTGATCCATGCCATATCCTCGTGTCTCTTGCAAAGTCCTTGCCCACTTATCTTCCACATTTGCAGAAGAGGAAATTGCGTTTTAGAGGACTTGAAAGGTTTGCCTAATGTCATTCAACTAAAATGAGGTAGAGTTGGCATCCAGAGCCAGGACGCTCTCTCGGACCCTAGTGTCCACACTTTGTCTACTTACAGTCCAGCCACAGCTTCACTCAGTCATTATCACTCAGGGAAATGATCCAGAAATATTTGGCTGCTCTTTCCAAATTACATTTAGAATAAATGGCCGCTTCCAAATTGTAGTTTAGCATCCCTAATGTTAGGTTCCAAGGATCTTTGTGGGCTAGGTGCTCACAAAATGTTAGATCATTAGCCAAGTTTGAGATTGTTAGCAATTCGAAAATGATAACCCAAGCTAGAGGAAATTAGGCTGTAATTGTTCAAATTGCTTATCATTCTATACTCAGTGAAAGAAATCAATGTATGCACTGGACTGTGATAGGTGCTAGCAATGCCAAGATGTATAAGATTCATTCCTTATATAAGCGTGAATCCTGGTTCTGTCATTTACTCTCTGTGTTTGTCTCTACAAGTTGATTGACATCTACGGGCCTCAGTTTCTTAGTCTATAAAATGGGATTTGTAATAGTTGGATTGTTTTAAGGATTAAAAGTGATAATTCATGTAAAAAATTTGCCTTGGTACTTGGCAGATAGCAAGTACTTGATAAATGTAAATTATTCTACCAGTTGTTCTTAACTGGGGCAGTTTTGATTCTCAGGGGACATTTGGCATTGTCTGAAGAGAGATTTGCTTATTGTAGCTTAAGGGAGCTACTGGCATCTAGTGGATAGAGGACAGAGATGCTGCTAAACACCCTACAATACACAGAGCAGCCCCCGGAAGTTCCAAATATCAGCATTGCCGAGGTTGAGAGACCTTGTTCTGTACTGACAAAGTGAATGAATGCTTTAAAGTAGATTCACAGAACAGTACTGTATCTTTTTTTTTAAAGTCCAGATTTAGGAGGAATATAACTGTCATGTAATTCTTCTAAGGTTGAATTATCTCTTGCGAATGAACTTTGCACATCTTATGTTCTAGCCATCCCAAGGTGCTTCTGCTGCTGAGACACTTCAATCCTTTCCTGGGCATGATGTTTCCCACTTTTGTTCCCTTTGCCTCGAATATCCCATATCTTGTCTGAGTTTACAGTTCTTACAAGTCATTCAGGATTCATAACAATCTCACTTCTTCTTTGAAATCTTCTTTTCTCTTCCTCTTCCAAAGATCCATTGTCCTGACACAGTTCAACCCAGATTTCTCGGTTGTCTTAAAATGTCATCTCTGTGTTCACACTTACAACATGGTTTTATAATCTTCGGTAGGTTTTTCTCCTCTAATATTCTGCGAATTCCTGTAGGGAAGGAGTGTGTTTCTTTTAATTTTTATAGCCTTTGCTACACAGCACAGGGACTTGGAGTAAACATTAATAAATTTTGGTGAATGAATGAATAAATAAATAAATAAAGCAAACTACATGGTTAGATGCTAAAACACAGCCCATATGGAAACTCTGCTTGGTTCCCAACTTCCAGAGAATTTTCCATTCCTTTTTTGGAGAAGTGAAGGTGAACAAGTCTACTGACCCTGAGAAACACTGGCTTAGAATCAAAGTAAGCCATCTGGAAGGCCGAGTTCAACAATAGGAAGTGGCTAATCATGCACTTATCTCTTTCATGTTATCTAGTTACTAAGAGTATATCCAAATTTATTCTACAATCCATGATATGGTGAGTGTGTACATGTGAGTGTGTTAGTATGTCTAAAGCTATTTGCATGTATTGATTTAGAGTCATTTTTTCATTCTTTCCCCTTTAAGCAATCATTTAACAAATATAAAGCAAATCATTAGTACTACGCATCATGTTAGTAGTTGAGCAATTTTCTGTTAAAAACATAGGGACTCATAAGTCTTTTTAAAATATAGGAGCAGTTATAAGAATATAAGTCATGAACAATAAAACAAGTTGTAAGAAAAACAAAATTAACACAAGTTATATGTGAAATACGATAGCAAAACCATAAAAACTTTAAAAAGCAAAGTTATTCTATTTCACCACCAACATTTAATATTTAAAACAAAGAGTTGTTATATTTCTTACATATAATATCATTAACCTGGAAAACCCAAAGGAATCAACTGAAAACCATGAGAATTAATAGGTTTGTAAATTGGCAAGATAAATAATTAAAAATCTAATAATTTTAATGGAGAAACATTGTTTAAGAATATGTCAAAATCCTATTAACAAGGAAAATATGTATTTGCTAAGAATATTTTAAAGAAAATTGCATAACTCATGAAGAACTGCGAAACTTTATGGAAATTGATCTAGAAACATGTCTGTAGCAGTTTGATATTGCTTATGAATTCCAAAAATAGATATTGGATTATGTTTGTGAACTGGTTGTTTCCTCTGGGCACATTAGATTATTTTGGATTCAGAGGTTTCACTTTGACTTGATTAAATAATGATTAAGACTTTTATTGGGCCATGTCAGTAAGACTTTGTATCCCCTCCCCGCTGGTGGGCAGGGACTCACAGAAAAAGACATGGCAGAGAACAGAGATTAGAGTTTTTAAGCTGAAGCCCAGGGAAGTAAACATGCAGGAGAAGAACACAGAGAAGCAGATATGTGAGGAAACAGAGAGGGCTCCATTAGACACGGCAAAGGCCCCAAGAAGAGAGATGAGCCCTTCACCTGAGAGTTTGCCGCTGTAGAGACCAGAGCCCTGAGCAGTTGAGTCAGGAGAAAAACGAGCCCTGGGAGAGGAATGAGACTTATCCAAGCCTATATCTAATATTGGAAGAAGCTGGGACCACAGAGCCTTCAGGGGAAGAAGGAGGCTGAACCCTCACAGATGTTGGCAGCCATCTTGTGTCAACACATGGCATCATACTCTGGATGAGAAAGTACTTCTTATGGTACCTTGAGTTGGACTCTTTAGGGCCTGGTAACTGTAAGCTTCTACCCCAAATAAATATCCCTTATAAAAGCCAACAGATTTCTGGTATTTTGCATCAGCACCCCTTTAGCTGACCAATACAATGCCAATTTTTGAATTTACACAGGATAAAAATCCCTTTCCAGTGATTATAATACTCATATTTATACTTCATCATATTCCGTTCCATATAACAAGGTGTCTGTAAAGCAGTGGTTAGGCAAGAGGAAATATCTCCAATCTCTTGTCAAGCATATTTGTGTAATGACCAGGATATCCATTTTCAAGATGCAGTTTCTCTGCCTTGGACATTTCCCGGTATGCCTTGAAAGTTTGCTTTTCTGCCCTCTGCTTTTTTAAAAACATTTTTAATTAAATTTTTGCTTTTAAAATAATTGTAGATTACATGCAGTTGGAAGAAATAATGCAGAGAGACTCTTTATATACTTCTCTGAGTTTCTCTCAATGGCAACAGCTTGCAAATTAATTATGTAATATTACAACCAGGACATGTATGTCGGTTTGACATGTTTACAATGTTAAATCTTCCAATTCTTGAGCATAATACATCTCTACATTTATTTAGACATTCTTTGATATATTTCTGAAACATTATATAACTTTCAACATGCAAGCCCTGTACGTGTTTTATAGATTTGCAAGTAAGAATTTCATTTTATGAGCACTTATAAGCAGCGTTGTCTTTTTACTCTTGATATTCACATGCTTGTTACTAGTATATAAAAATACAACTGATTTTTGTGTCTTTATTTTGTATCCTGTGACCTTGAGGGATTTGCTTATTGGTTCTAGAAAGTTTTTTCATTTTATTTCTTTTTTTTTTTGTAGCTTGGGATTTTCTATATAGAGAATCATGCCATGTACAAATATTTTCTTTCTGATATATATACCTTTTATTTCATTTTCTTGCCTTATTACACTGGCTAGAACTTCTTTAGCATGATATTGTGTAAGTGTTGCCTTGTTACTAATCTTAGGGGGAAAGAATTGTAGTTTTTCATCATTAAGCATGTTATCATATGGTTTTGGAGATGGTCTTCATCAAGTCAAGGAAGTTTCCCTCTATTCCTATTTTTCTGAGAGTTTTTATCATGAATGTGCGTTGAATTTTATTTGCAGAACTTTTTTGCATCACTTGGAATGGTCATGTGATTAGTCTTTAGTTTATTAATGAGGTGGATTACATTGATTGATTTTCAAATAGTGAGCGAGCCAAACTTACATCCCTGGAATAAATTTAACTTGGTCATGATGTATTCTCTTTATATATTGCTGAATTCTATTGCTACTATTTTAAAGATTTTTCTATGTTCATATGGGATATTGGTCTGTAGTTTTCTTTGTACTGTCTGTGTCTGATGCTGATATCAGGGTAATTCTAACTTGATATAATGAATTGGAAAGTATTCCCTCCTCTCCTTTTTTCTAGAAGGGACTCTATAGAGTTGGTATTAATCCTTCTTTAAACATTTAGTAGAGTTCTCCAGCGAAATCATCTGGGCCTGAATTTCTTTTTCGGGTGTTTCAAAATCATGAAATAAATTTCTTTAGTGTTTTATAGGTTTAGTAAAATTATCTTGCATATTTATTGAGAAGTGGTAGTTTTTGTTTTTGAGGAATTTGTCCATTTTGTCTGAGTTGTCAACAATATATCTGACATATTTGACATAGCATTGCTTTACTATCTTTCAATATCTGAAGATTCTGCTTCATTCCTGATAGTGGCAATTTGTATTTTATCTCTTTTTTTTTTTGTCAGTCTTTCTAGAGGCTTGCCAATTTTATTGATCTTCCCTTTTTTTTCTTGTTTCAATTTATTGATTTCTGTTCTTATATTAATATTTATTACTTCCTTCCTTCTGCTTGCTTTGGGTTTGTTTTGCTCTTCTTTTTCTAAGTTTTGAAGAGGAAGCTTAGATTATTGATTTGAGATTTTCCCTCTTTTCTAATGTGTGCATTTAGTGCTAAAACTTTTTCACTGACACCTCTTGGGGAGGGGGGTGGCCTCTTTACTGCTGCGCAATGGTCAAAGTCCTGACTCTCCATTAGGTTTCCTCTGACTCTACTGCAGTGGGGAGAGAGAGGAGCTCCTTTTTGCTTCTGTTTGGGGAGTAGTAGAAGTACCAGCACATACAACCCTGAGTTCTCGACCAGCATGAAAGAAGTTGCTCCCTCCCTGCCCTTCTCTGACACCACTCTGGCAAAATTGTTGGGGTATCTCACAAGAGTCTCACAAGGGTGGAAGTCTAGGATCTCCATTCAACCGCAACTGGTGTGGATGTAGGTGAGGCCACTGTTTTCTCTGGTGTTTGGCTGGAGTAGAGCAGTTATTGTCTAAAAGATTTCCATCTTGCTAAGCTGACATTTTCCTGATCTTCTGGCTTGAAAGAACAGGAATTTGTGGGGTTTTTTTGTTGTTTTTTTTTGTCAGTGTCTATTAGTGCTTTGGGCTTGCTGGCTTCTTTAGTTTCAATTCTGGGATCAGTGAAGATAAGAAAATCTAGGGGACTCACCACAATGTTGTTCTTTGGGTACTGAGGTCCCTTCCTGGTCTGCTTACCTTCACCTTTCAGATTCTTTTTATGTTTACTTTACACACAATGTTGAGGGTTTTTTGTTGTACTTAGTGGGTAGGTTAAGGTAAAGTACAAATTCTACCTCTTTCCTGAAACCAATGCTCTTTCTCTTTTAGGTGCTTCATTTCCTCTCTGTTGACAGATTTTTCTTTCTTGGTTGTGTTAACCCAACTGTTACATTGCTCTTTAGGTTTTAATTTAATTAGATACACCATTTGTAGAAGCATAGTGATATCTATTTTTTCCATATCTTAGGCCTGATGATGACTTTTTATTTGTACTGAAACCAAAGAAAAATGGGAAAAAATAGTTAATGGCCAATAAGTTAAGAATAATTTAGAAAGCTTTATAGAAAAAAAGAGAAGATCAATTAAGCAAAAAATAGTAATTAATAATAGCTCAAGTTCTTCTTAAATTGTCCTTAAGTATAGGAATATGTGGCAGTGAATGAAGCGTACCGTATGTTTGAGAATCAAATGTGGTTGTCCTCCAGAAAAATTCTTCAACACCCAAAGTGATCTTGTCACATACCTTAACTTAAAACTTTTCCATTGCTCCCCACTGTTTTTAGAATATCTTCCTGCTTTTAATGTGCTTTGCCCAGCCCAGCCCTGATGGTTCTAGCCTTACCCCTCTGAACCCCAAGCAAAGTGAGCTCTCATTTTTCTTTAGACATCCCATGCCATCTCTTGCCTCCAGGTCTGCACAGGCTGGTTCCTCTGCCTGGATTGCCATCACCCTTCTCCTATATCACCCCTCATGCCTATTCACAGTCTGATCTCATGTTTGAAATCATTTTGACCAACTAAGCTAACCTGACCTACCTCCTCTACCTTGTCTGAATGATGTGCCTCTGACATGTTGTCACAGAACATGGTATTTGGCCCCTCTTTAATTTACTGTTCAATACCACAAGCTTCATAAGGGCACAGACCGAATTGTGTTTTATTGTTGGCTTTAGCCCCATTAACCCATTACCTGTCACACTCTTTTTATCCATAAGAGGGTCATGAAATTTTAGTTTTACAACTACTTGGCTACAAACCCATGCAGTAGTGATGGAAAAAAAATAGTTGCTCAATTGGTTACATAATTTAGAGGAGGTCAGACAGTATCAGAATCAGTAAAAATTTTCAGAATTCTCACCCCTGCATTTGATCCTTTGCACCAAACTCTATTTTAATTGATGAAATGGGAGAAAGGTTGTGACATGGTGAAGTTTAAGTGTGAAAGCATTGTGACTGCCAAAGTCAAATGCTTGCAAATCTATTTATACAACTATTATTCAGAAGATAGTTCAAACATTTCAAAGAATAGGAGGAAAATATTATTTGATGTTTGAAGTGCTTCAAGGTGCAATAGACTAGACCACACAGATCATCAGAATGAATGCCAAGCAGATTGGATCATTCTGAATCAGGTCCTATGCAAACTACATAAGGAAATCATTTGATTCTGTCCATTTCCATTGCCTCCTTCAACTATTTTTTGGAAGATGTGATTGTTGTACAAGCCTTGCCAAAAAGTAGCTTAATATGAAATAGATCTGTAATTACCATAAACAAGTTAGAATGTATGTCATGAACCAAGAATTATGATAATTCCAGCTCCTAGCAACTGAAATTGAAAGGAAAAAAGTGTGACATACATGGAATACAAAATGCTATAGCTGTTGAACAATAGTTTACCTTTGGTTATGGAGGTGATGGATTTTAACCTGGATTTGAACCATGAGTGAGATTTGGACAGGTAGAAATGGGGAGACGATTATGGAGAATGGAAAATACAGGACTGTCATGGGAATTGGAGGTGGCTTCTATGGCTGAGGGAGTGGACAAAATCTACCAATATAGTGGAATTTGAGGCAAGAAAGGTAAATAGTACAGACTCAATTGTACCGAGACTTAAATTCCACACCACAGAGATGGCCTTTTGTTAATTGGCAAGCCCTTGAAGATTTTTGAGCAGAGAAATATCCTGAACAAAGCAGTGTTTTAGGAGTATTAATGTGACATTCATGGGCAGAAACCACTGACTGTGAAGTAATCTAGGGGAAGATACAATGGATGGAGGTTAGGACATCAGTACAGGCAGAAAATAATCAGGTCCTAAATTTAAGGTAGCACTGAGCACAGAAAACAGCAGTCGTCACAAGCCACATTTCCAAATCCCCACAGACCTCAATGTCTTATTGAATGTGAAGTAAAGGAGACAAGGAAAGAAAAAGATGAAAGGCAACTATATTTCAAGCCTGAGATTTTATTCTTAAATTATTCCTCTTTATGGCACACACAAGGAAACAAATTTGCTGACAAACACGAGGGTACACTCAGAGTTTTTCTTCCTTTTTAGCCACTAAGTGTTATCAGGTCCAAGGTGTGCCAATTCTCTTTCCTTAGGGTAAGCTATTCAGTACAGTGGTAAAGGCCATTGAAATACCAAAATATTTATGTACCTGTTGGTAAATAGCTGCCAACTCGAGCACTGTGTATGCTTCTTTACCAGTCTGATCCATCTTCCAAGTTTGCTGGCCCACCCCACAGTCCAGCAGCTGTAGAGGCAATGTTGGGTAGAGAAATGGCTGAAGCACCCTGCTTTGCTGCTTCAGCTGGTGTCTCTTCTCATCGATTGCTAACCATGCCGTTCTGGGCTGTGGTATTTTTGAATATCAACCCTGCCATGGTGGATTTCCTCCCAGAAGACACTCAGGTTCTTTAATCATATAGAGTTCTGTTAGGCCTATCTATGTCTGAATCCTAACATGGAGCCACTGTAGTTTCAAGTTGAAACCCTGTTGTGCTGAAATTCACAGGACTTCACATTTAAATCATGATTAAAGGGTAATTTTTAAATCTCTTAATATTCATTACTGATGAAAGTGCAAGACATGTACATTCATTCCTATAATGGGAATAGAAAATAATTTAGCAATAGGGTCACAAGTTTAAAAAGTTAAAATCATTTTGCCTAAGAAAAAAAATTGAAAATGGATCAAAGACTTAAGGGAACAAGAGGTTTTCAGAGAAGTTGTTTAAAATTGTAAAAAAAAATTTGGAATCAGTCTAAATGTCAAACATTAAAAGATCAGTTAAACTAGAATGGTTTAACTTATGTTAAATTTTACCTTCTTCTTTATAAAAATCTGAGATGTTAACTATTTTAGAAAGAAAAAAGTGGATTAAAAATAATTCAGAAATCTCCAGAGGCCTCTCCTACAAAGTGCCTGCCCACAAAGTTTTAAATAAAAATCAGGTTAATTTCACATTTCTCATCCAGACAGTTAACTCCTTGAGTCAATTAAGTCTATAGTGTTTTCAATGCAAAAGACTTCACCTAAGTATTCTATACTCAGCTAGGTTGTATTTGTGTATGAATGTATGTGTGTATATGCCTGAGTGTGTGTATACATACATATATACATATATATGTTTATATATATAAATTCCTAACATGTGACAGTTGCTTTGCTGATGCCTCCTCTTTTGGACACAGTCATTTGAGAATTTGCATTTTGTTTATTGATAGATTCGTCCTGATCATCAGTGATCTCTTGACTAGTCTGAGCAGGTGCTTGCATTTGGAACATGGCATCCTGCAGTTAGGGTACCATTTGCTTCTGTGGCACCACACTGGGCTCAAGTTCATGAATTTGTCCAAACAGTCTCTACTCCAGCCAAATAAGCTAAGCAATCACAAGGAGACTGACAGGCTGCTAATGCATTTCACACAGGTTGAGATGTGCAGAATCCAGAATGATTGAAAGTCTCCTCCCCCAATTCACTGTTGAAAATAAAAGGATCCTTGCTGTCCCTTATAAAAATATGCCTGTATGCCTGCCTAGGCTCTTTAAAAAAATTTTTTTTTGTTTTAAAGATTTAGATTAACAGAAAAATTACCCCTTAAGTATAGGGAGTTCCCATGTAGTCACACACACATCTATCAACATCTTACATTAGTGCACGGGTTCTCAGCAAGAGGTCTGTGAGCTTGAATTGAATTACAAAGAAACATCATTCTTGTGGGGACATGTCGGTGCAAGAGTGATGCATTCATTAAATAATATACGGTATAGTAGGGACTTAGTAAGGGGTCTGTGGTTTTCACCTGCCTAGCAAAGGGGTCCATGGGGCAAAAAAGATTAAGAACGCCTGCCTTAGTGTGATATATTTGTTACAGTTGAGGAAACAGTATTGAAGCATTGCTTCTAACCAAAGTCTATAGTTTACATTATGGTTTAACATTTTGTGCTGTACAGTTTTATAAGCTTCAACAAATCATATAATGTCATGTATACATCATTACAGTATTTTACAGAACAGTTTTACTGCCCTAAAAATGTCCTGTGTTCCACCTATTCACATCTTCCCCTCACCTTTGAATGCCTAGCAACCACTGTCTTTATACCAAAGTAACATGTGGCTGTGAGATTATTTATGAATCCCCAAAAGAGAGATTGTGTTTGTAAACTAATCTATTCCTCTGGGGTGATACCCTCTGAATGCATTAGATTCGGCTGACATGTGTTGATTAAATTACCTATTAGGTTAGGGCTTTGATTCGACCACAGGAGGAGGGCATGACTGAGGGCCCCGCCCCTTTGGTGGGCTAATAGAAACAGGTACTCACCCAAGAAAAAGAGAGAGAGACCTCTGTAGACACAGAGGAAGAGAGAACTTCATCAGTTTTGATCTGGAGCCCTGGGGAGAGATGAGCCCTGCACCTGATAGTTTGCAGCTGAAGAGAACAAAGAAGCTGAGCAGCTGAGAAGGCCTGGAAAGAAAGGAGCTCTGTGCCAGAGGGCTTGCCCTGAGAGATGAGCCCTGTGCCAGCCTACAGCTGAGATCAGAAGAAGCTGGGTCCATGGAGCCTTAAGAGAAAGAAGGAAGGAGAGACCAGCCAGAGATTGCCCACCTTTTTGCTTCAACATGTGGCAACTGACTTTGGTGAGAAAGCAGCCTTGAGTTGGACTCATTAGGGCCTTGTAACTGTAAGCTTTTACCCCAAAAAAATACCCCTTATGAAAGCCAACAGTTTTCTGGTGCTTTGCATCAGCACCCCTTTGACTGACTAATACATTGCATTACCCTGATACCACAAGATAATAACTGCAATATACTTTGGTCCATGGTTGCACTTCCCGCTTAGGTTTAATCATTCCTCAGTCTTGAGGGATTTGGGATGGTGTCTGCTCTGACTGCTTCAGGTGAGAGTGGACATAGATATTATGGGGCAGATGAAAGGAATTATTCTGGTCACAGTTGCAGATATTCCTTGTTTGGGGATGGGACTCGCCATCATCATCATTTTGTTAGTTGTCCAAGGCAAGCACAAAGAACTGGAGGGTAGGCGTTAGCTGCAACTCTGCTGGGTTTCAGGGCTCAACTGGATATGAACTGACTGAAGATTTCAGTCTCTGAGAGATATTTAACAGGTTTGTTGAAAATTGTAGTTTCAAAGAAAACTTCCATTCTTTAAAAAGATCCATTAATATGTAAAGATGAATTATTCGAGGAGCAAAGTCTCTTAATATTTATCAGGCAGGAAGCGGTTTTGGCTCAACTTATAGAGCATCCACGTACCATATGGGAGGTCCAGGGTTCAAACCCAGGGCTTCCTGACCCTTGTGGTGAAGCTGGCCCATATGCAGTGCTGATACGCACAAGGAGTGCCATCCCACACGGGTGTCCCCCACATAGGGGAGCCCCACGCGCAAGGAGTACACCCCGTCAGGAGAGCAGCCCAGTGCGAAAAAAGTGCAGCCTACCCAGGAATGGTGCCGCACACACAGAGAGCTGATGCAGCAAGATGATGCAACAAAAAGAGACCCAGATTCCTGGTGCTGCTGACAACAATAGAAGCGAACACAGAAGAACACACAATGAATGGACACAGAGAGCAGACTACTGGGGCGGGGGGGGGGGGGGGGGCGGGAAGACGGGGAAAGGGAGAGAAATAAATAAAAAATAAATCTTAAAAAATAAAAATATCAGGATTTAAAAAAATTAATCTGAGCTAATATGGAAGAAAGAATTTTGTAAAATGTAAAACTGTATAATACATGTTATTAATAATAACTTAAAAGTCATCTAAGTAATTGGTATTTAATTGTTAAGACAGGTTAGAGATTTGGCAGACTTTGTGTTTTCCAAATTCCAAACTGGTTGGTGTCTTAATTTACTTCACTCAGAGAATTGGGTTAAATTGGCTGAAGAAAAAGCTTATGTTAGTACAACATAACTTCAAGAATTACACTTCCAGTAATAGTAGCTGATAACCGCCAAGATGTTTCTGAAAAGAGAAAGTGCTTATTTTAACAACAACAAAAAGAATGATTAAGAAATAATAGTTGGTACATTTCCAGGAAGGAAACATCTCATAAAAAAAAAAAAAATACCATAGCACTTTACCAATACTTGTGAAACTTGTTCAAACCACAGTTTAATTTCATCTTTTCAGATTTGCTTGGTTTTAGATGAGGAATTTTTACCGACCCCCTTGGGAATCAAGGAAGTTGATTACACCTCTCCCACTAGAATTGTGCAATGCTTTTAAATAGTTCTCCTAAAGTCTGTTTTCCATTATCATTATGAATTTCACAATATATTTCCAAATGTACTTCTGGATGTTCTTATCCAAAACACTGTTGTCCAATGTTGTAAAGTCTTCATTACTCAAAAGATTTTGGAGAGTAAAATTGTAAAATTAGTTCTTTCTCACTTAATATTTTTTATTATTATCTTTTTTTAAAAAATACACATATCACACAAATGTTACATTAAAATATGTAAGAGGTTCCCATATCCCCCACTCCCCACATCCCACACTCCTCCCCTCCTCCCGCATCGACAACTTCTTTCATTAGTGTGGTACATTCATAGCATATGATGAGTACATTTTGGAGCATGGGTACACAGCACGGACTATAGTTTACACTCTCTCCCAGCCCATTCAGTGGGTTATGTCAGGATACATAATGTCCTACATCTGTTTTTTAAATAAATCTTTAAATCTATTGCCAGAATCTGATCACTCATACAGAGTATTTCCTTAAATTGCTTTTTAGTATTATTAATATTCAATTTATAGAATCATCAAATGTTGTCAGTGGAAGATATCATATGCATCATCAATTCAGCTTCTGTATTTTCTAGAACACTATGTGACATAGGGAATGCTATGTAAGCATTTGCTAACAAATACATTTTGCTCTGTCACCCACTAACTTTGTAATATTAAAGGCATCAAATCTCTCTCCAAGCCTCTATTTTCTCATCTTTTAAATGGGTATAATAATACTTAATAATAATGCATAATTATTAGTAACACTAATATAAAAATAATATTTATTTTACTGAGAGGATTTAATGAGATCATTTATATAAAATACTACCACATAAATGCAGGTTACTTAAGTTGTTACTGCTTTTTAAGAATCAAATGCGTACTAAGGCTATATGGCATTTAATGGCTTAACTGAGCACTGCAGGTCCCTTTATTCCACAATTTGCGTAGTAATTGAATTTTTAATTTTGAGTTATTTTGCAGATGTGTATAACTTCAGAGATATTAAGCTACAAATTCAAAGCCACATTGTCAGTGTGGAGAGAGGATTTGAGGCAAGGTCGATTAGATACCATTTGTAATCTTTTTTTTTTTCTTCTTGAGCCTGGAAAAAGCAAGGTCTTTCGCTTTTTTTTCTTCAAAGGGTCTATTTCCCATCACTTGCATTATTTCCCTCAACTGATTTCTTTTAGTCCCTTAATGTATGTTACTCACCCATAAGCCCAGGCTTATCATACTGTGTTATATCGTAATTACAACTAATTGCAGATTACAGGAGACCACCTCATAACCTGTAAATAAATACATCACACTTTAAAAGAGAAGAAAAAAAAGGCTTCCCTCCTTGCTTGAGTTATGCTATTATTTCTACGAAAACCTATTGTTTGGCCCATCTTTCCCTATTTTATTTCTAAAGTGTTGATAAATATCATGTGATATGACAGATGTGCTTGTTGTCTGTCCGCAGCTTGCCCATCAGGGACATATAAGCCTGAAGGTTCACCAGGAGGGGTCACCTCTTGCATTCCGTGTCCTGACAAAAACCACACCTCTCCACCTGGAAGCACGTCCGCAGAAGACTGTGTCTGTAAAGAGGGGTATCGGGCATCTGGCCAGACCTGTGAAGGTAAGTCCATGAAATTAAAAGTTGGGGAACTTTGAGGGAGATAATGCTGGCATTTTACTCCAGTTCATTTAGAATGGTCTTTGCTATCCCTTTCCTTCATCATATTTTGGGGGCTAGTATTTGCTATGTAGCATTTCTTTTTATCACTGGACACATCCATATCTTGCTCTAGAGAAAGAGGATCTGAAACCCTAGGAATGATGTATTAATAATTAAATCAGAAAGTTTTAGCACTTAGAAAAAGTCTGAAATTTATCTAAGAGAGGAAAGCTACAATTTTAATAATAAATTTGGATAACAAACAGTCTGATTTTAGCTCTGATAGTCAAATCCAATTTAAAATATATATTTAATAAGTAAAATGTCACAGTATTTATTCATATCAAAATTTAAAAACAACTCATTAGCATATACCATGTGTAAGAAGGTGCAGCTCTAGGAGTTAGTAGCACATATACTTTGCTGGACTTCCTTGTTCTTTTATAACTTAATAAAGGGGTACAATAGCTAAGGTCAAGAAATCTCATACCCATCTAAATTTCAAAATAAAATGTTTCAAAAGTTAAAAATATTGATTGAAGAAATGAATGCCCAATTCTGTGATTATAGCAAATACCCTTGATTGCACACCTTGGATAGATTGTATGCTTTGTGAGTATGTATCAATAAAACTGATTTTTTTAAGTTAAAAAATACTATTTGGTCTGTATTTAATTGGAAGTAAATACCTAATAGGAGTCAGATGTAAAGGTTATTCTTCCATATATGTCCTCAGACCTTCAAAAGCGGTAAATGGGAATCTTATGGAGAATTGAGATGAACAGATGAAATGTTCCCTTTAAAAAAAAAAAAAGGTTTCCTAGAAAAAATGCTAACTTTGGTTTTTACTCTTATTTTTGTAAATGTTAGTTGTCCACTGCCCTGCCCTAAAACCTCCTGAAAATGGTTACTTTATCCAAAATACTTGCAACAACCACTTCAATGCAGCCTGTGGGGTCCGGTGTCACCCTGGATTTGACCTCGTGGGAAGCAGCATTATCTTGTGTCTACCCAGTGGTTTGTGGTCTGGTTCAGAGAGCTACTGCAGAGGTATGCAAACTGCCAATTCACGTTGTTTATTGATTGTCTTGCTTGATTTCCTTGATTTAAACTCTAATGAACCAGTGAAAGTTTTCTTCCTTTTGATTCCATAGACCACAGACCACAAAAAAGGAAAAAAATAACTATAGGAAGTTTGAAATCAAAACTACCAAGTTCAGTTGACCACATCATCATAAGCTACGTCCTTTATGTTCTTTTTTATCAATAGGCAAAGGAAGGGGCTGCCTGGGAAGTAAATGGACAGATTACATAAACTTAAAGTAGCCAAAATAGGCTGCCTGTGAGGGTTCTGGAATAGTCAGGGGTGGGGGCCAATTTTGATGCCAGAATCCATACCAGTACCCAGCAAGGAGCAGTTGGCCAACATGTATATCTCCATCCTTCACTTGAAGTAGTAGAGAATTTGCTAAAGTGGTATCCCCAGCCTACTCAGGCCAATAGAGAGGAGACAGTACCACAAGAACCCAACATTAAATGCAAAGGTGCAACAAAAAGAACAATACTTCCATTCACTTCCACTCTTGGCTTCTCCAGGACCTGCTTTCCTAGTTCTCCTTACAACTGTTGTACTGTCCACAGCCTGAGGTTTCACCAATAGGATTGGAAAAGAAGCACATCTAAGAAATGGTAGGAGGGGAAAAAGCCACAGGACTTAAGGACCTCTACCAGAATCCCTACTCATGGAGCTTCTGAAAACACTATTCACTCCCACCCCACCACCAAGGGTTGCCAGATGAACTACAGGACAGCCAGTTAAATTTAAATTTCAGATAAGCAACAAATAATTTTTTAATATAAGTGTGTCCTATGCAAGATTTGGGACACAGTTATACTAATGTATTTGTTGGTTGTCTTAAATTCACATTTAACTGGGTTTTCTTTGTTTTGTTGGTGGTGTTGCTAAAGCTGGCGACCCTACCCACTCATTCCTTAGGCATCCTCTGGCAATATCCTTTGCTGGGTGTTTGACTGCTCCAAGAACCCAGAAAGCCTCAGCTTACTGTCTTCTCTTGGCTCCTACATCCAGAAGGGAAGCCCACGTACTCATCACTCCGAGGTACTTTGTGAATCCAAGTGGCCACCACTGTTTATATTTATCAGCTACCAATACCAAACCCATTTAGAAACACGAATCTGCTCAAATCAGGTCCCAATTCAGATTCTCATCAATACATACAAACAGGTAAGTAAAAAAGAAGAGAATCTGAAGACTGAATGAAGGAAGGAGATGGCAAGAAAAGGAAAAGTATGTTATCAGTGAGATTTAGGTGGGAAGTCAAAAGAAATTCTCACTCATGTCCTCTCAAATGGTAAAAACCCATGTCACAGTTGAAAAAATTAATTAAATCCTCTAAATATGTTCCTGTAAAGTCAACTGTTATAGGCTCTGTATAAAACCTCTACTCCTTCTTCCAAATGCCTCAAGGCAGAGGGCGGAAAACATCACATTTTTGCTTTCCACTTACTGGTTTTCCAAAGAAGAGCCGGGAAAGCAGGGTAGACTCCCCCTTCAGGATAAGCTCTGATCCGTGCCGCCCCTCTATCCCCTCCACAGTCCATAATCTGAACCTTGTCTCCTACACTACAGTCATAAGAAATGACCACCCCCTCTCAGGAAGCACTCAGCCTTGGTTTTCCAGTTCCCTTCCCTCTGCTCTTGGTTGTGATAAACCATCTCCGGTTGCCAACCTGCTCAGCCTGGATGGGGTGACTTTTGTATGTGCAGCCCTCCAGCAGTTACACTCTGTATCATTTAGGGAGCTTGGTCACCATGTATGTCATGGGATGAGAGAGATTTTAAGAACTGGGCCTCACACCTTGGAGGATTAGGCGACTTCCTGACATCTCAGTCTGAGATATCAAGCTCACCTCATTGCTGAAGTGAAACAGAGAAAGGAGTAAAAGTCAGGAAACCTTTATGGCAGGTTTTATTTTAGCTTGTTAAAATTTTTTAAAAAGTTGAAACTAATATATGGATTTTTAAATTAAAAAGCATGTCCCTGTTTCTTTTCTTAAATGATAGCAAATGATCTTTCTTGATTGAAAAAAGAATCCAAGATGTTTAAGGACTAAATAAGACTTATTGCATCTGCTTTGTTTTTCCCTGAGGAGTAATAAAAGTTTATTAAAACAAAAATTTATGTTTTTAAAGTGATAAATGATCTCTCTTGACTGAAAAAGAATGTAAGATGTTTAAGGACTAAATAAGAATTATTGCATATGTTTTGTTTTTCTCTGAGGAGCAATGAAAGTTTATTAAAACCAGAATTTGCGAAGCAGTATAATTTGCGTCTGTATGAGACACCTAGTAAACTCTAATTTACTATCAGTACTCCAGAGATGATACAAATCCATTACTTTAGGGTCAGAAAAGCTGGAGTGGTTTCAGCATTTTATTGAAGCTAAAAGCAGTTTAATATGGTTTTCCAGATTGTATACATCCTTATTGTACAAATTTATCTTATTCGTCTTTCAATCCCCTGTGGCCCACGCTGTTGTACTGGGCATGATGGACATACTCAATAAAAGCCAACATGTGGAAGGCAAAATATATCTGCACACTGGATCAACACACTCACCGAAGATTCTACTTACATGATGGACACATTCAATAAAAATTAAAATGTAGAAGGAAAAGTATTTCTACTTATTTGTCACTGATCATTGAATTTGGTCTAAAGCACCCCAGGGAGGGAAGAGGCTAGGGCTTATGATTTAACCTTTAATCTAATGCTTGACTTTTCTCCAAGGAGCAATAAATTCTGAACACATACCTAAAGCACTCAGTAATTGTTCCCTGCCAACTAATATCATTTGAATGTGTTCTTTTAGAACAGGATGTCAAACATTTTGAATAGTTTGCCCCCAATTTCTAGCTCCTATTATTTTAAGTTTTCATCATAAAATAAATATATGCCTGATATAAAAATGAGCAAATGCAGAAAAGCAGAAGAAAAATATATCTCACCCAGAGTTTTGACAAGATTCTTGAGTCCCAAATGACTTTGTTAAAAAACCTTGAAAGACTGCTACATTTCCTCTGGCCTTTGGTGCTGCAGAGAGCCATCTGAGAGCAAAAGAACTGTGTTCTTTTGTAGGGGTTGTTCTTGTTCTTTTGTACAATACCTGATGCTTGTAGGATTATAGTCACAAGCTATCACAGTGAGAATATGTGCCTTTCCTTTCGCATACTCTACACAGGGAGCTGCTCTCCTTCTCTGTATCTCTGATCATGAAAAGAAGGATCACATGCCATTTGACTGAAAGAGTGCTTTTTCCATGGCTCTGGACAACCTTCCCCTTCTCCTTTTTTTGGTAACTCTTTCCCCTCCCACTACCTTACTCTCCCCCACTACTCTTTGCCTTCCCCCTTCTCTCCCTGTTATCTTCTCCTGTCATCTCTCTCTTCTTGTCCCCCCTTTATTTCTTCCACCTTCCTTCCCCTCTCCTCCTCTTTCCTCTTCTCCTCTTTTCCTTCCCTTTTTACTCTCTTTCCTCTTTGCTCTGATTGGAAATGCTGATTGGAGTGGGTCTAAGCTAGGATTGGAGGAAAAGAAGTGTAGAAAGAGTGTAAACAACACTTTAGAGAAGATCTTTCTAAAGAGGAAGACAGGCAGGCTGGAGACACAAATAGGGTATAGAAATTGGTGGCGTTAGAACCCTTTAGGCATTGTTCTAGGAAGATAGGAGGTAGTTGTCAGGGAATGAGACACTTAGAATTGGTGATGACAAGGTCTAGAGGATATGGCAATGGGAAGAGTGACTGAGGTAGGGTGAAAGCTATGGTCATTGGTCATGGGAGAAGAGGAAATCACGATTATTACCTTAGGATGCTGAAATGATCATCCATATAGATAATGAATCACCCAATCTGTGTGGGGGTGGGGTGGAGAGGGAAAGAAAGAGGGTGAGAAGCAAGAAGAGATTAAACCAAGAATGAGAAGTGACCCAGAGGTCAGCAGATGATTGGAACAAGGATGTGCTTTAGGGAAGTTTTCATTTCCAAGGGCTGTCATAACCAAGTACCACTAACTGGTAGGCTTAAAACAACAGAAATTTATTGTCTCATCGTTCTGGAGGCTAGGAGTCCAAATCCAGGAGTTGGTTGGGCCATAATCCTGTGAAGTCTGTACAGCTCTGGCATTGGCTTGTTGGCAAACCTTGACATTCTTTGACTTGTGGCAGAATTCCATCCCTGCCTCCTTCACATGACTGTCTTCTCTCTACTCCAAATGTATCCAAATTTTCTCTCTTTTTAGAGACACCAATCATATTGGATTAGAGTCCACCCTAATCCAGGTCGACTTTATCTTAAGTATATCTTCAAAGATCCTATTTGCAAATAAAGTCACATTCTTGAGACTGGGGTTTGGGACTTAAACATACCTTTTTGGGAGACACAAATTTAACCCATAATAGGAAAAAAAAGGAGTAAAGAGGCTGGAAAGGCCAGAGTTGTGATCACAGAGTGGGATATTGGAATGAAGACTGCAGAAGGTGGGATCATAAAAAAGACCTGGGGTGTGCCCATAGGTGCTGAGAAATGATTTGATCATAAACCTGAAACCTCTGTCCTGGAAAATCACAGCCAAGTTCCCACTGAAGGCTGTAGGTTCCTCCGCTTACCAGCCACTTCCCATCTACTGCCATCATCATCCCGGTAGGGCCAGACCCCTCAGACAGTTAAGTTTCTCAACTGTGGGCAGAGGGCTGACTGAAAACTGTAATGTTATTTGGGCAATGCATTTGATAAATCAAAGGCTTTTTTCATCGCCGCATAGTAACACAAAGTGATGGCATGTTATTTACTTTTGAAATTTTACAAAAAGGACATTTCCTTGCTTGTAAAACATAGATGTCATTAAACTTATTATTTTTATATTCATTTAGTAAAATGTGATTCTAATTGCTTTCATCGTCCATAGTGCGAACATGTCCCCATCTCCGCCAACCCAAACATGGCCGCATCAGCTGTTCTACAGGGGACATGTCCTATAAGACAACGTGTTTGGTTACCTGTGATGAAGGCTACAGACTGGAAGGAAGTGCAAAGCTTACCTGTCAAGGAAACTCCCAGTGGGATGGTCTGGAATCCCGGTGTGTAGGTAAGACCCTGAGGGGTGTTCCTTCTGAGATTCATTTATCTTGCTCACTAATTTCTCCTGTTTTCCATGAAGATCTAGCACTAAAAGCCAGCTCACAATTAATATAGATACATATCCATATATACAGATGCATGGCCTTATAGATACATAGACAAATATATTGTTTTATTCCTCTCTGCTGGCAAAAAGACTTCAAAATCTGGATTAAAGTTTCCAACTCCCTGAGGTTTACAGCTTCAAATAACAATGCTTTTAATTTTTTTAATTGGAGTCAGTTAGGATGGATTTCTTTTAAAGAAAATAGTATGTAACTCCCCTGCTTTGATAAGCACAATTTACCTTTACTTTGTTGATGAAAGGACAATATTACGTACCAGGGAACCTTAAGATGGGTCATAAAGTTTTGTCCTATCAGATTTGCTGTCTTGCTACTCAGAGTGCTAATGTAACTGGTTCTAGAAAGAATAAAACCAGTAGATTTTCCAACTTGCTGCTGCTTATACGTTATAGACACAAACAACAATGGTAATATTAATGGTGATAATCATAATGATGATGATAGCTACAACTTAGTGATCCCTTACCATAACTGAGAGCACTTGGAGGTATATAATTGCATAACCAACTTCCCCCCCAAAATGGAAGAAGTAGTAGAACCATATGTAGAGAATACATGGAGCTATGCCAGGACCCAATGGGAAAAAGGCTCCTCCCAAACTGATCTACAGTTTTAATCAAACATAATCTAGTATTAGGTCTATGCCCATTAATAAGGAACGCACCACCAAAAAGGATGCTGGTTTTAATTGGCAGGGTTCATTAAGAGTTCAAGGGTTGAACCTCCCCACACAGAAAACTGAGATCCTCACATGGAGAAGAGATCAGTTTATCCAGGACAAGAGAATAAAATTTACAAATTAAATGAAGAGTCTATTCATTTATAACAAGATACTTATTAGGGGTCCTGAAAAAACGTAGACCTGACCATCATTTATTTCCATACAGGCAGAAGCTACAAGGGAACCAAACCATCAATAGACTTGTTAGGCATAAAATCAGAATGAAGGGAGTTAACTGCTTCAGATATTTCATGGCATTAAATTAAGTGAATACGATGACTCCATCACTGCAGAAGGATTGCTTTGATAATGGGACAATAAATCTCAAACTCTGTTTTGTTGGGACCCCATCTCCTCAGGCTAGAACTTACATGTAAATATTAATGTTTAATTTTGAGAATTGCTTCTTTCCCTGGTTCTATGATCAACTAACTGTTCTTGTGATGAAATTCCAATCTTTCATAAAAATAATACATTTAATGAGGTTCATGTGGAGTTACTCTTAAATCCACTTTAAAATTATTAAATACATTTCTGCAATGATTCTAAATGTATGCAGATCTTTGTGGATTTCCCTTTGAATTCAAAGGGAAAGTGTGTCTTCCTTTGCAATTTGTTGGAGAAAAACTCACTGTAGCCACCAAATTTTGACAATAATCATAATTACTGTGAAAGTTCCTATTTTTAAAAATTGGTGTAAATGAATGAAAAGTGTATCAAAACTAGACAGGTAAAAATAAAAAATTTGAATGTGTGGTACAATGAAGGTATATTTATTTTACTATCACAAAATAAATGAGGATCCCACAGTAGTTAAAATAGCACATTAATGGTGCAAGGAAGCACAGAACAATGGAAATGCATAGAACTGCAAATACAACTCAGCAACAAACATTGATTTATACAATAGTAGAACATTCAATGAAGAAAATCTCAAATCAATGGAGAAGAATTTATCTAAAAATTAATTTTTACTGTCACCTCACAAAACACTTTGCTAAAGTCCAGGCAAGTTAAAGAGTGAAATATAAAAAAGAAACAATAAAAGTTAGAAAAAAATTATTAAACATATATGGCAGAGTCAATATTCTTAAAATTTTCTGATATATGAAACTAGATCAAAATACCAAAAATATAAAGACCCAAATACAATAATAGATAAAGGAAATGAATTAAATGGGCAGTAGAAAAATAAATTCAATTACTTATTCTTAAATAAACAATGAAACAAAGAAAGTCCTAAAACCAAAGTTATGGAATGTGCCCTAAATTATATGCTGATATAATTTCATAGCAATAAATCTTTTCATTATTAAACAGGAAGGAATAAAAAATAACTGAAATTAGCATTAAATTTCAAAGTTAGGAAAAGAACTATCCCAAAGGAAATTGAAAGAAGAATATAAAATTGTTTAAATATAGGAAAATGAATTCTAAACGGTGGGATGCAGTTGAATATATAAGATAGAAATCTTTTGGATAAAATAATGAAATCAATTTAAAACTGTATGTAACAGTCCTCCAGAATGACTGGATCCTTCTGCATTCCCACCAGCAGTGGATGAGGGTTCCCATTCCTCCACAACCTCTCCAACACTTGCAGTCTTCTGTTTTTTAATAGCCGCCAGTCTAATGGGAGTGAGATGGTATCTCATTATAGTTTTGATTTGCTTTTCCCTAATTGCTAGTAATTTTGAGCATCTTTTCATGTGCTTTTTAGCCATTTGTATTTCTTCTTTGGAGAAGTGTCTGTTCAAATCTCTTGCCCATTTTTTAAATGGGTTGTTTGTCTTTTTACTTTCGAGATAATAGGATTTCTTTATATATGCAGGATATTAGTCTCCTATCAGATATGTGGTTACCAGATATTTTCTCCCATTGGGTAGGCTGTCTATAGATTTGCCATATGACCTAGCAATTCCACGACTGGGTATACACCAAGAAGATCTGAAAACAAGGACACAAACCAATGTATGCACACCAATGTTCATAGCAGCATTATTCACTATTGCCAAAAGTTGGAATCAACCCAAATGCCTATCAACAGATGAATGGATTTTTTAAAAATGTGGTATACACATATAGTGGAGTACTACTCAACTATAAGAAGGAATACAGTACAAACACATGGGATAACGTGGATGAATCTTGAGGACCTTTTGTTGAGTGAAACAAACCAGGCATTGAAGGATAAATATTATATGACCTCTCTGATATGAAATAAGCAAACCAAGCTGTCTCAGAGAGCTAGAGACTGGATGATAAGCTTACAGGAAATTGGCGGGGGGGAGAGGAAGGTTGTGAGCTGACACCTACATGGGTGAAATCTATGATAAAGTGGAGGTAAGTAGTTATAGAGGGAAGGGATAAGATGGAGGCATAGGGATACTGTTGGGTGGGGCTTTGCAGTCTTGAGGGGGCTAGGGTTGGTTGGATGGGTCAGATGGCCCAAAGAATTAGGGGAGGACTGGGGGGAAAAAATGAACATGGGAGATTGTTGGGTATGTGGTTGAAACTATAATGTTGAGAAAACTCTTTAGAAAATATAATAAGGAAGAGTTACCTGTTTAAGGTGCTTAATGGGGGGCATCTGGCACAGGGGCAGGCTTCTAGGGAGTGTGTGAGTGCTCATCTTGTCATAGTATGTTACATCATTGAGTGGAGACCATACAATGAATGGGAAGGTATACCCACATCCTGGGGTGACCTGATGTTCTCAAACATAGGGAATTGTGTCTGTTAAGAGAATTGGTGGCTCCCAATGGGGGAGGACAGACTAGTGTGTCAAGCTCTCAGCATTGTTGCAAGTATCTGTGAATCTGGTCCCTCAAGCAGTGAAGCTTGGTTGTCACTGTGGGCCCTGAGGGGAGGGAGAGAAAGGAACAGAATAGATAGAAGCAGGGTAACTGGGAGCAATGGAAGTATTCCACAAGATCGTGCAATGATGGATATAGGACATGTTAAATCTCACCAAAATGTATAAAAGGCTATAGGCTAAAATGTAAACCACAACGTAAACCACAATGTAACTAAAATTTTAGAAAATTGTACAGTCTAAAATATAAACCGTAATGTAAACCAAAATGGAACCATGTTTGGTAGCTATGTTTCAATATCTGTATATCAGCTGCAGCAAATATAACAGGAACATGTAAAAAGGTCATTGAAGGGGAAGGGGGAAAAGGGTTTGATATTGGATATATTGAAGTCCCCTATATTGTATACATGACTTCACTGTGGTCTAAAGCTTTTTTGAAAATAAAATCAAAAATTAAAAATAAAAAGGATGTAGACACTGAGGAAGGAATGAAAGAAATTGCCTTGCCACTGTACTTACAGGGCAACACCTATTACAGTGATGAAAGGCAAACTGTCAAAAACAAAGTTTTATGATATTTTTCATTTTTTATTACCCAATTATTTTTTACTTTATTTTAGTTTTTCTAAATTAGTATGTATTCTATTTCTAACCTTTAAACCTATCATTACTATTTCATTTTCCTACTAATTGAATTTGGCAATATATTGGCTTCATTTTTAAAGAAGTCTTGGACCACAGAGGGGTTCAGCTATGGCAGGGGAGGAACACTGGTGTGGGGTGTTATAGATGGGGGACACATGATTGGGATGCAGTTCTCCAGATCATGTATATAGGGTATATAAAAATGTTTGGATATTCACTGGCTATTTTCATAATAGCTACACTTACAAATGACAACTGAGGGAATGTTGAATTCCTAGCCAGGGGAGCTGTGTCATATTCTCCAATGGAAAAGCAACAATTCCCCGAGTGCAAGGGCAAAGACCAGTGAAGAAGGATGGTCCAATGATGAGCCCTTGATACTGATGACTATGCTTATGATTCTGCTGTGTGCCTAAAATTTCAACTAGACCTAGAGCTACAGGGTGCCTAAGAGTTACCTCCTGAGAGCCTCCATGTTGCTCAAATGTGGCCACTCTCTAAGCCAAACTCAGCATGTAACCCCAGTGTTGGACATGACTCCTGGGGATAAGCCTCCCTGGCACCGAGGGATTACTACCAATCACTAACTGGTGATGCAACTAGAAAAAGACCTTGAATAAAAGGGGAAAATGGTAAAGACAAATGAGTTTATATGCCTAAGAGACTTCAAAAAAGGGTCGGGAGGTTCGATCAGAGAGGTTGAACTTATGCATGTCTCAGCAGGATACCAGAGAAAGCCAAAGTAGATGCAACCCCAGGTACTGGTGCTCCTGAGAGCTATGGAGACACACAGTTTCTACAGTCATGGCAGATGGCTCTGGAGTTCAGTGCCTTGTCAGTGGGCCCTACTTTGTAATTTGTGTTCCTTAGTATGATGGATTTGGACTCAGATGTAACCTTTCTACAAATGCCTCTTCTGTCACTTTTACTAAACCTGGGGTTGGTGTATACTCAGGAGACTTGAATCTCTGGACTGTCTTTGTGCCAACTGGGCCTTGAGCCTCAGCAGAGTTGCAACTTCTACTCTCTGGTTAGTTGGACTTACCCAGGTCAGCTAACAGGGAGGTGAAAATGGTCAACCACCACAGCAGGGAACTGAGAGTGCCTACAACAGCAAGCAGGAGAATCACAACCATCAGCCATGTGGAATCTGGTCCACCTCTTGATTTAGAGGTGGACCATCCCAGGGTCCACAAGATGGAGGAATAAAATATGGATTAGAGTGGACTTATTTGTATTCTACTATAGAATTATTATGACTCTGGCAATTGAAGAAATTACATCATTGATATGGAGAAAGTGGCCACAGTAGGTGCTGAGGACAGGGAGAGGGAAGAAGAGATGTCATGTGGGGGCATTTTTGGGACTTGGGGTTGTCCTAAATGATATTGCAGGGATAGATGCTGGACATTATATATCCTGCCATAACCCACTGAATGAACTAGGGGAGAGCGTAGGCTACAGTGTAAACTATGGTCCATGTGATACAGCAGTGTTCCAAAAGATATTCACCAAATGCAATGAATGTGTCACAATGATGAAAAAGGTTGTTGATGTGGGAGGAGTGGGGTAGGGTGGGGTGTGGGGTATATGGGAACCTCTTATCTATTTTTTTAAATTTATTTTTATTTTTTAATGTTACATTCAAAAAATATGAGGCCCCTGAAATGACTGAGGAGTCTGTAAGAGGAATTCTTTAAAGCTTCTAAGGAACATTAATTCTTATACCCTCATATAATTTGGCTCAAAAAGTGGAAAGTTGTCCAATTCATATTATCAAACTATTATTTTGTTGTCAATTTGACAACTATTACAAAAAAGAAACTGTAGACCAAACTTATATATAACTATATGTATACATATGTGTGTAACCCTAATAATAGCAAAAATACTAGCAATCCAGATTCAAAAGAATGTGCTACTGAAACAAGTGGAGTTCATCCAATAATGGTGTAGCTTTAGGTAGCCTATCAACATAATATATTACTTCATTATATCAAGTAGGAAAATTTGTATGGTTGTTCAGTAGAAGATAAAAATTCATTCATTGTCATTTAAAATAAATTTTCAGTAAAATTCTAAGAAACTCAGGTTACATTGATACAATATTCATACAAATATTCATTCAACTATTTTGGTATTCATACAAAATTTCCAAATTAAACCTGAAGCCGCTTATGGAGAAGTAATGCAGACTGTCTTATTAAATCTGGAAAAAAGAAAATGATGCTCAGAATCTTCCATATTAGATTTGTTCTCTAAGCTCTAGCCCTTGTAATAAATCATGAGATTAACACTCTCATGATACAAAATCATTATTTGTAGACTACATGTCTAGCTAAAACATAGAATGAATCTACTAAAGAAATGAAACTTGCTAAACTAATTGATATACAGAATATATAATAAAAAAATTATATTCATAGATCTATAGATAATATAAAGCATATAAGAATAACCTAAAATAGAAATGTGTGGCACCTGTATGACACAAACTACAAAATGTTATTGAGAGACAAAGAGTGTTTAAATATTTATCAAGGTGTATATTCTCTCCCAATATTTGTACAGATAAATTGTAACCTCATTCAATAGCCTAAAAGTGATTTTCTGTTTGCCCTCTTTTGGGGATTAGGAAATGATTCCAAGGATCATCTGGAGGAATATACAGGCAAAAATCATTAAAATAATTTTGAAAGGGAAAAGAAACAGGAATAATAAAGAGAAACTAGCTTTCCCAGGTTTTAACATATACGCAAAAGCTGCAAAAACTAAGCGTGTGAAGAGTGCTGTACAAATCAAAGGGACTAAATAGATCCCAAAACACATGAGAGTTTCATGTAAAATTAAAGGGACATGACAGGTCGGTTGAGAAGAAAGGAGTTATTCAACTGATCACATAGAAAAACTGGCTAGCTCCTTGGGAAAAGCAAAACAAAGCCCACAAAAGTTTTAGATATCTTTAATCTACACCACAGGCCAAAATTAATTCCACATAGATTTAAAAACATAACTTTAAAAATACAGCCTTTAAAAACTAGTAGAAAACAATACAAAATTTTTTTAAAAACTAAGTGAATACTAACATATCAGAACTTATTAAGCATAAAATAAATGGAAATAATTTGAAAAAAATGTCAGATTATACTATATAAAAATTAAAAACATAGAAATTTTGCATCAGTAAAAAAGCAAATAATAAGAAAGAAAATATATCAACAGGGAATAATATCTTTAATAATCATGACAGCCAGATGGAAAATTTCCTTAAATTGAAAAGAAGTGGTGCTATATGTAGGCAGTTTAGCTCCACCAAGTCTGATCCACAAGCCTGACTCTGCTTTTCCTGTTGGTCAAACCAGAACAGAAAGCCTGGTCAGGCACGTGGCTCAGTCTGAGCAGAAATAAAGACAAATCGCTTTCTCAGGGAAAATGGCCTTAGTTGACACTGAGGTTTGAAAGAAATTGTTGAGGAAGGGAGAAGAATGGAGGGTGATGAGGAGTGCACAGAGTCTATCATGGACCTGCTGGGTGACCTTGGGAAAGTTCCTTAACTTCTCTATGCCTCAGTCCTCTTGTTTGTAAGTGGGAATGATAACAATACTCCCTACTGCAGAAGATTAAATGAGCCCATTAATCTAAAGCTCTTAGAATAAAGCCTGGCATTTAGTAGGTGCTGAATAAAGGTTAACTCTTATTATAGGGAGATACAGACTAAATCAGTGAGCAATGCTGCCAGCAGAGGCACTACACACAGATACACACAAACATATACCTGCACATACACGTGCACATGCCCACACACGCATATACAGTCACACACATGCGCAGTGTCCTAGCCTTGATTTTTCCATTCTTTCTGCATTTTGCCTAGTTCATCTGTTATTTTCATCTATGCTGAAGACATTAATGATCAAGTGATCAAGGCCTAATTATAACACAGTACTTTAGGGTAGGTAAAAATTTTTTTCTTCTAATGTGTTTACTTAAAGATGGCACCAAAAAGCTCATAATGCAGAGACCGATTGCTGAATTTGTCACTTAATCCATGAAAGGTGCAACTCAGTTTCCTATTTTATACTTCAAGGCCATAAAGGAATATTCTGCCAACTGAATGAAGGTGTTCCAAGCAAATGTTTAAGTCAGTCAGCATGGGTTAAAATAGCAGAAATTGTCCAAGAATGTGGTACACTGGCAAAATAACATGAGATATCTAAAGAGGTATATTTTTAAATTATTTACAGTACATCATATGTTCAGTGTTGTACTCAGTATCTTTTAGTGACCTATATTAACCCCAAGACAACATAATTGTTTCTAAGTAAAGAGAATTTGTGGCATTTCCAAACTGTGGGAATGCAAATGACATTCTCTCATTTCCCTACAACAGAGCGCCACTGCGCCACCTTTCAGAAGCCCAAAGGTGTCATCATCTTTCCCCCTAACTGTGGCAAGCAGCCAGCCAAACCTGGGACTACGTGTCAGCTAAGTTGCCGCCAAGGTTTCATTTTATCTGGAGGCAGAGAAGAAGTGAGATGCAGCACTTCTGGAAAATGGAGTGCCAAAGTTCAGACAGTGGTTTGTAAAGGTAGGTCCCTTATACTATACTGGTCAAGTTAAAAACCAAATTATGCCATATGGGTGCAGTGTGGACTTGTCCTCTTTGCAGCAGGAGAATTTTCATCAAAATCCAATGTTTGCTGCAAACCCGTGATAAAATAATAGGTGTTACCCCAACATGTGCTACGAGGACTTCTGTTTCAAAATGATGGATTTCCACAATCCAAGTTCAAAATGCCATGCGAGAGCAGAAGAAACAGAAAAATAGGAATAATTTTAGGTTTGGAAATCAGGTTAAGTTTTCCATCAGCAGAAGAAAACCTTTGAGGAATCTTCATGATCCATAAGGCAGGTGAGACTGAATTAAAGAAAAAAAAATTTTAGAAAGCAAGAAAGCTATCTGTACTTAGAAGCCTTCATTAATTTATAGTCCATTTACAAAAATTGACATTTTACCTGTAATGAAAGCATACTGCAACAAAAAAGTTGCCATTGAGATCAAGAAAGATTTATTAGAAATAAAAATGTCCCAAAATTCATATTTTTACTAGATGGGAAGAAAATGGAATAAAGGTGATTTGGAAGACAAAACTGAAAGTTCTCTCAGAATAGAGGACTGATAAAGACTTGAGTATTCCAAGCAATCAAGTCAAACAGATGGAAGTGAAGTGATACTAATGATCAATCTAGAAGCCCCAATGTCTATTTAATGAGTTCCAGAAGGAGAGAGGAATAAAGGATGAAAGGGAAGAATTCTCCCACCTGTCGAATAACATTTCCCTGAGCTTCAGAAAGTCTTAAAGCTTTGGATCAAAAAATAGTAGCCCCTGAGTATTGGGCCAACATAACTTCCCTATTCAGAGTGGACTTGAGGTCCAAAGTTAATGAGAAACAATTAAATTTCCAGAGAGAAAAGTGAAATTGCAGAAAATTGATAAGAATCAGACTCACATTGCTCTTCTCATTTACATCTCTTAAGTGTGGGAAGGAAATATAGCAATGTCTATAGAATAAAGACAGAAGATAATCTTTAAATTCCAAATCCAAGGATTGATCAAGTATTAATTTAAAAACCAAGTACTTTTTTTTTTTTAAAGATTTATTTATTTTTTATTCCCCCCCCCCCACCGAGTTGTCTTTTCTCTGTGTCTATTTGCTGGGTGTTCTTCTTTGTCCACTTCTGTTGTCAGCAGCACGGGAATCTGTATTTCTTTTTGTTGCATCATCTTGTTTCTCTCCGTGTGAGCGGCGCCATTCCTGGGCAGGCTGCACTTTCTTTGGCACTGGGGGCTCTCCTTACGGGGTACACTCCTTGCCCGTGGGGCTCCCCTATGTGGGGGACACCCCTGCGTGGCACGGCACTCCTTGCACGCATCAGCACTGCTCCAGCTCCACACGGGTCAAGGAGGCCTGGGGTTTGAACCGCGGACCTCCCATGTGGTAGACGGACGCCCTAACCACTGGGCCAAGTCTGCTTCCCCCCAAATACTTTTTTAGGTGTTCAAATAGTTGATATGCTACTATTCATCTTTGTGGGGGGGAATTGTCTAAGCCCCAGAAAAAGTAAATATGAACTGAATAAAAATTTAAAGAAACAAGAAGATCTGAAACACAGTTAAATCAATTCAGCTATACTCCTCAGCGAGTTACAGAAATTTGATTTAACATAACTTAAAACAAAGAGTTGTATTACATCATATAATAAGGTTTGAACTTAGCTTTACTGTGACTGATGTGGATCTGTGTATCGTGCGAACACCTAATTCAGTGTCTGTAAAATTTCACACTATAAAAATTATTTATCTTTGGCTTTAATTTGTTGCTTGTTTTGACAGTATGTTTTAGTACTGCTAATTAACTCTACTTGAAAGCCTTGTTTTCAAGTGTAAGTATACTTCCTTCCTGCAACATTCAAACTTCTTTTTTTCTGCTTATTTCTCTATGTAATTCAAAAATATTTACTGAGTTCCTGATGTATGCCAGGCACTGTATAAGACAAGAAGACAAGACAGATTCTGGCTTCAACTGTGTGTAAAGTTTAAGGCTTAGGAAGTACAGAGGCTGTGGGAACTTATGCAGTGAGTTCCTAAAACAGGCCTGGGGAGTCAGAGAAAACTACTGGAGGAATTCACTAAGCTGGGAACTGAAGGGCAAGTAGGAGTTTTCTAGGTAAAGCAGAACGAAGGCATCAATTCAGGCAGAGAAAAGTACATGGGCAAAGGTCCCATTTCAAGAAAGACCACGGAGCATGCATGGGACTGATAGTAATCCAGTGTGGTGGGCAGGTTCCAGTAGAGGAGCTGGAGAGATGAGGCTAAGAGGGCAGCAGGTCCCAATTCAGGAAGAGTCTCCTAAACCAGGCTAAGATAAATTATCCTGAAGGCACTCGCATATTTCAAGTCAACCAGTAAGTGGGATTCTTTCGAATTAGTTAAATTGGATTTTAAATTTGCGTTCAGGTGGAGATCAGGTGCAGCACTATGGAAATCAAAGCCATAATGCCTGAGAAGAGAGAATTTTTTACTCACAAGTCTCAGAGAGAGAGGGCTTCCATGAGGGGTTAGCAGAAAGATCGGGTGGGGTTGGGGAGATGAGACTCAACCAGCAGGTACTGGAGCACACAGGCAGAGCAAGAGGGACCTTGGGCTTGTGCCTTTACTGTGGTGTGAGGGTGGAGGTTAGTAGATTTCCTGCAGGAGTCAAGGATTCATTCATTTAAAGTGATTGTGCATGAATAGAGAAAGGGGCTGGGGGAACAGGAGCTGGGGGATGGTTAGCTTATCATTTGGGACCAGCCATGGGTTTTATGCGAAGTGTGTGGATGGTGGCCATAGATGTGGGTTTAGGCTCTGGGGGAATTTATGCCCAGTAACCAGGCCAAAGGTCAGTGTTGAGGCAAGTGGTATAGCCAAAGCAAGATGAATGCCAAGGCAGCACATAAAACATTTTGATAGTTATGACAAGGATGTGGGGAAAAAAAAGCAAAAACAGTCACAAAGGATTAACATGACTATATTTTTCACCTCTTTGTTAATTGCCATAGAATTAAGTATCAATATATTAATTGATTTGTGTATTTTCTGAGTCAGATGTGGAGGCTCCCCACATCAACTGTCCTAAGGATATAGAGGCAAAGACTCAAGAACATCAAGACTCTGCTAATATTACTTGGCAAGTCCCGATAGCCAAAGACAACTCTGGTGAAAAGGTAAGACTTATGTAAATATTTGCACCCTTTTTCAAATGAAGTCTAAATATCCTGTAACTATGTGTGATTCTGAGCATTTGCTAAGACTTTAGTAATCATTGTACTCTATAGAATATTTCCATAAATGTTGATACCTCATCAATAGGAAACTGATCAGACTTGAGTTTTTAATTAGAAATCTCTAATACAATTCCTAAAATTGAAACTTTCCAATCCATAGATTTGTTGTATTGTATACAGTAAGATTATCTTGAAGTCATGGGGAGCTTTTCCTGTCATGGGTGCCAGAATTAGGGATGCTGGCCATGTTGAAATGGGCCTTTGGTAGGATACTTCTTGTATACCATGTCAGTATTTTCTCTGACCTACATCTTACTCTATCCATACCTGCTGCAACCAGTTTCATGCCGGCTGGGACCAGCTTGGCTCTGGCAACCAAACAGTGCCTGGACTCTGACCTGTGCTATGCTCTGCTCACTGCCCACCCTACGGCTTCTCTGTAGCTATTTTGTGGGGCTTGGAGAGTTAATGCCCATGGGGCCACCTCTGGTCGTTGAGGATGGGACTTGATGAATAAAGGTTTTCCCCCTTTCTCTCCTGGGTGGACAATTCTGAGACATCTTTCATAAGGTTCCTCAGAGGGTCTCTGTGAGATCAAACACAAACTGTGCATAGGGGTGGACAATTCAATAATTATCATTTTGGTTTTCCTTTCTTCCCTGTGTCATTCCACCTGTCCCCCACTCCCGCTTCCTTGGGCCACATTCCCAAATAAACTTCCTGCTTTCAAGCCTGGGGAAGTCAGATGAAAACACTGCTGTCACAGCAGCTTCCTAAAACACGCAAAAGAAACAAGAGCAAAAAAATGTTTGGGGGGGAAGCAGACTTGGCCCAATGGATAGGGTGTCCGTCTACCACATGGGCGGTCCGCGGTTCAAACCCTGGGCTTCCTTGACCCGTGTGCAGCTGGCCCACGTGCAGTGCTGATGCACGCAAGGAGTGCCATGCCACGCAGGGGTGGCCCCCACGTAGGGGAGCCCCATGCACAAGGAGTGCGCTCCGTAAGGAGAGCCGCCCAGAGCAAAAGGAAGTGCAGCCTGCCCAGGAATGGCACTGCCCACACGGAGAGCTGACACAACAAGATGACACAACAAAAAAAGAAACTCAGATTCCCGGTGCCTCTGATAAAGAGAGAGGAGGTCACAGAAGAACACACAGCGAGTGGACACAGAAAGCAGACAACAGGGGCGGGGAGAAATTTTTTGAAAAAATTTTTGCCTCTAGGATGGTCTAGGGGCTTAGACTTCCTCCCCATTTTCCTTAGATTATTGGAGTAAGGAATTGTAATCAGATATCCAGTTTAGGATTTAAGAGCTCTCTAACAGCAAGCAAGTGGGAACTGAGGAGATTCAAAGAGAACTTCCCTTCGTTTTAGAGGCCAAATGCATGGCCTGGTTAGAACTGTCATTGTTCAAAGATTAAAAATGAATATAAAACAGGGGTGGAGGAATTTTGAAAACTTTATAACATAATTTGGAACTGAAGTAGTCTGGCACTTATAAGGCCAAGGAAGAAAAAAAAAATTACTATTATTTGTTACAGGAAATAAGAATAAGTTTTAAAACATCAACTTTGCTTTCAACCAATTCAAGAAAACAGAAAGTCTAGGAAATAATGAAAGATAAATGATAGAAAAACAGGCAGATTTTTAAAAATTGGTCAGGATTAGAATAAAGCAGCAAGGAAAAGAAAGGAAATAAAGAAAACTGTATTGAATTGAAATATGTAATAGTAAAATCTTATAATATGAAACAGCAGATGTTACTATAAAAAAAAAAAGTCAGTAATATTAATACAACCTTGATTAGCTCTCCCAGAACACAGGAAAATAGGCAAAGGAGCTAAGTCATTGAGAATAAAGACAATCACTATGGATTACACAGCTTGGAGATCCAATATACAATCACTCTTTCTTTTTGAAGAGACTAGAATAAAAGCACAGTACTCAATGATATTACAGAAGAAAATTGTGGTGAGTTAAAGAAAGCCCAGGGAATCTGCAATTCCAGAGAACTCATGGGGTTCCAGAGAAAATTAGTAAGTTAGCAAAGGCAAGTACAATACATATTTTCAGTCTTCCATTTCAGAGGTCTAGAGAAATATCATCCAAAAAGAAAAAAACAGATAACGAAATCTAAATCTGATTTTAGATTCCTCCTTCACAGCATTTTATGCTTGAGCCAGAAGTCACGCCGCCACTCCCCGTCCCAGGCTGAAGGAGGTGATAGCATTCTTTCCTCCTGAACCCAGAAGTGTTCTCTACCCAGTGCTCCAAGTAGCCACTCTCAGTCGTAAGGAGGGATGAAAATTGCTCGTCATTATGGGCCTTCTGAGTTTCGAGAGGAAAGGAGGCTTAATTGAAGAATTTACCACCCACCACCGAGGTTGTCACTCAGTATTTAAAGAAGAGAGGCTTTGCAGATAAGTGTATGTAAAGACTTGAAAAATGTCTTCCTTTCATTCTTCCTTTTAAAAACAAAACCAACTTACTCCAAAAAGTGCTCCAAATAATCAAGAAATTAATCAGAATAAAGAAAGAAAAGAGGGAAATTATGATACAAAACAGGAGTAAAAATGAAAAATATTTAACCATAATTATTCTAAAGGTGTGTTGAATAGTATCACAAAACAGAATGCAAATCCCATTATCAATTTTTGAAAGAATAAAAAAAGTAAATGATATCAGCCAAAAAAGATAGTCTGAAAATAAGAAACAAAGTAAGTATAAAATCTCAGATTATACCAATAAATACTAAGAGGTGGGAGAGAAAGAAATGAGAATAAATAAGGAATGACTAGTCTCATTCTTGATATTCATAATTAGTGAAATTTAGGGTAAAATGTCTAATTTAGTTACTATGTGACATGTAATATATGTTCATTATAGAAAAGTTAACCATAATTTGATCATATTTGTTCATTAATAAAATAGTTTTACCTTCACATTGTTTTCATATATATTTCACTTTATTTTATAATACACTCTTATGTTTTCCATTTTTGTTTTCATTTTTAGCTTTTCCAATATTGATCAACTGTCCCATGAGTTGGAATTATATCCTCTTTTTAATCTATTAGAGATTTTCTTAAATTTAAAAAAATTTTCTCAACCCATGGTTCTCTAGGAACATCAGGGAAAAGCATATCTATTAAGTGCCTTTGTATAAAAAGTGGGGTTTAGGCTCCTATTCCTTCCCCCTCGTTTCACAGGTTTGATTGCAGATTAATTTTATTTTTCTTTTGTATTTTAAAGGTTTTTTTCTATAACAATGTGCAGGATGTTTTCTGAGCCCCTATGTGTATGAAAGTATACATTCATACATTTCCCCTTGTGCTGCAAGAATATTTATATGGATAACCAGATGAGACTAGAATGAGTGATAACAGAAGTGTATGAAAGAAATGTTTATTAGTTCCCATGGGTCCTGGAACAGAGGGGTAGCCCAGCTCACAGGGTCACACGGGAAACAAATAAGGAGCAGAGCAAGAGGTTATAGCAGACATGGGGATTGTGGTTTTATAAGGTTCCATGAGTCAAGCTATAGAAGTTCGTCAAGCAAGAGTGGAATTTGGGGGAATTTATATTTGATTTTTATATAAGGGGCCATGAACTGAGGTAGGACATGGGGAGGAAAGGGAGAAGCTCTTTATCTTATAAAAGCAGATGTCAGGGATAGTCACCGAGGGACCTAACTACAGGGTCTAAGATGCTGAGGCATTGTGGTAGTTATTTTAAGTCTCTGCATCCCATATGTGAAAGACAGCTTCTCTTGTGTGTAGAATTTCTTTGATCATTTCAGTGGGGATTTCAGAGAGAGGGAAGAAGTTAAAATCCACTGGATTTAAATCATCATATTGATCCATAAATCCCCAACCAAGTTGGAAACATGGAACTTTTCTTCTTATCCCCTACTTTCCTTGATTCAGTGGGTTTCAGAACAACTCTGCCAATGGTCTGGAAAAAAAAAAATCAATACAGGGAAAATAACATTTTACCCAATGCAGAATATTCATTCATATGCCATTCATTTGTTCAGTATTTATTGAGTAACTTCTAAGTTCCAGCCATTTTGTTTAACATTGGGATACAGTGGTGAGCCAAAATAGAGATTAGGATTTAGTGTTAGACAGAAATTCAGTAATTTTATACATTAAATGAATAATTCCAACTGCAATATATGTTACGAGGAAGATGTATGTGACGTAAAGACCTATCAGGATTCAGTGCCATGTGTGAGGTCAGGGAAGTCTTCCTGTACAAACTAATGATTGATCTGAAATCTGAACAATGAGTTGGAATTAATGTGGAAGGAGAATGAAGACTATTCTAGGCAGAGGGGATTACATATGCAAATGCCTTATGGCAGATAGCTGCAGAGTGGATGGCCTGGACTCAAAGGACGCCAGTGTGACTGGATGGGAGAGGACAGGTGCTGAGAGATACTATGTAGATTTTGATAGAGACCAGACTGTGCAGGGCTTGATAAGCCCATGGCAAGAAGCTTAAGAACAATGGAAAGCCATTGAAGAGGCGACATGGTCAGAACTGTATTTCAAAAACTTCATTCTGGCTACCCTGTAGAAATTTGCATGTAAGAAAAGCAGTTAGGAGTCTTTTGCAGCAGTTCAAGAGAAGTACAAAGAGAATTTATAATAAGTGTTGGTGGCAGAGATGTAAAAAAGTGGGTAATTGTGAATAGAAGTTAAAATTGGTGTTACTTTGTAATGGATTGGATGTAGGAAGGGAAAGCAGAAAAGTCAAGTCTGACACCCTAGATTTGTGGCTTCTCTAACTGATAGATGGTGATGCTATTTGCAGAGATGGGAAGCACTAGAAGACTAGTTTAAAGGAAGACCACAAAGTGTTCACTGGCCTTAGTAGCATGATGGTCATTGGCGTAAAAGGCAGATTGACACAGGTTAACAGCTGTGGATGTCAGAAGTCTAAAATGGGTTTTACAGGGCTAAAATCAAGGTGTTGGCAGACCTACATTCCTTCTGGGGACTCTGGAGAAAGTTTTTTCCAGCTTCTAGGTTACCACATTCCTTGGCTCACTCCAAACCCCAGTTTGGTCATCACATCTTTTTCTTTTCACTTGGACCTTCCTGACTCCCTCTAAGGACCCTTGTTATTCCACTGGGCCCACTTCTGTAATCTGGGATATAGTTGCCCTGTCTTAAGATCCTTAATTTCATCACATCCTTAAAGCCCCTTTTGCCATGTAAGGTAATCTTCTTAGGCATGAAGGGGTGGACATTTTTGAGAGGCCATTACTCAGCCTATCACATGAGGGAAGAGTTTGAATGCGAATAGAAGTAGAAGGAACCCGGTTGCAATGGAGACATTGAATACACGAGGAAAGGAGATAATCCATTGTGTATGGCTCCTGAGAAAGTGTTGAGGCCCAAAACATCATTAGAGGGGTTAGCCAAAAGTGAAAGTGTTTTGGAGTTTTAGGAGAAAGTAGAAGTTTTGAAAGAATCCTTCTCGGGAGGAGAGGGAGCAAACCATAGAAATACAGTAGGATTATTGTATCGTTTTGGGGGTCTACTCAGGTTTGAGATCATGAATTTATAGTAAGACTCATCTGCCTATTGACTGAATTTCTTCAGAAGTGATAGGTACAAGCATGAAAAAATAGATAATTGAGTTTCTCTCAAATATAGAGAATTGCAACATAAACAGAGGCAAGGCAGTTTAGACTATTGGCAAAATATATTATTGTAATAATAGACCATGAATTTTAAGGATAAATTAAGGAGGAAGGAAGGAAAGAACTGATTATGCTGAAGGAAGTGAACATTCTTGTACTAAGTCTTTGTCCTTATCTCTCATTATTTCCTGGAAAAGAGTTTTCTAAAGGAAATTTCTGGTGGTAAAGTAGGACGCTAATATACATAAATAAATATATATATATAGTGGTCAAATCTATAATTGTGTAACTTATTTTGAGGAGTCTGAGTGAGGAAGGGCACTAATAGAAAATAATTCTCCTTTTTCCTGTCACATACTTTGGTTGCTTTGGGATAGAAGAACAGTTTCTTCCCATAATTAAAGCCCACTTTCTGGAATTAGCAAGAAGAGTCTTGCTATCTAAATAAACACTTGAATCTTTCCATTTCGAAGCTTTTTCCTTCCCTCAAGGAAGGGCTGGTGGGAGCGCCTTGGAATGGGAGAAGGTGTGGCTGATCTTCTCCCTCCGAACCTCCCCCCCACCTCTGTTTTTGGCTTCTCTAGGTTCAGGGCTGGTGTGGTAGTCAGAATAACAGCCCCCCACAGATGTCCTAATCTCCAGAATCTGTGGAAATGATTTGTTATATGCGAAAGAGACTTTGCAGATGTGATTAAATTAAGGATCTTGAGATGTGGAGATTATCCTGGATTATCCAGGTGAACCCAACCTAATCACTGAGTCCTTGAAAGAGGAGAATCTTTCCCAGCTGTGATCAACTGAATTATGTACCCCAGGGGAAAAAGAGCATATACTTAATCCATTCTTGTGGGGGTGAATCCATTGTAAACAGGACCTTTTGAAGATTATCACTAGTCAAGGTGTGACTCAACTGAATGCAGGTGAGCCTTAAACCTATTTCTGGGGGCTTTATGAAGAGAAAGCCACATGGAGGAGCAGAAGCTGGAAGTCAACAGAACCCAGCAACAGCAAGGCCAAGGAACCCAAGGATTGCCGGCAAACCAGACCTCTACTGATCCCAGGAAGACGCTTCTAGCCCCTGGAACCATGAGCCAGTAAATTCCTGTTGTTAAGCCACAGGTTTAGTGTTTGTCATAGCTTCAGGGAAACTAAGACACCAGCTTTGAGCAGACAGAAATGCTATGACAAAAGGAGGATTAGAAAGATGTGAGGTAAGAAGGACTCAACACACCATTGCTGGCTTTGAAAGATGGAAGAAGACAGCCATGAGCCAAGGAATGCAGGTAGCCTCCAAAAGCTGGAAAAGACAAGGAAAGAGATTCTCCACTAGAGACTCCATCTTAACATATGCACAGCAGGGTGCAATCACTGCTGTCTTCCCGTTGGATATGTTTACACCATACCTAGGAATGGGAGTGCAGCCTGACCCACAGCCAGTGCCACCCCCTCCCAGTCTTTCCAGATTGTGGAAGCAGGCCTCCTGCCCTCAAAATTCACCAGGAGAGAAGCAGGTGTCAATCTATGTTCATACGTGTCCCTGAACTGCAGGAATGAGTGTCAACTTCACCCAAGAACTCTGCTGGCACTCCAAGTACCAGGATAAATCTCTGGTTTTATACTGCCCAGCAGTCACTCAGCTTAGGAATGAAAGACTGGTCTCTCCTTTATCAGCATGCCCCTCAAATGGTCCAGGAGTGGTTTTCTGAAGCCTGGCCACCTGATTTGAGGCAGTCATCCTCCCCATTCCCTTCCTCATGGAGAAAAGAGAGGAAATGTCACAGCACTCTTCTCAAGGGCATTGTAGCAGTTTAATATTATTGATGAATTCCAAAAAGAAATATTGGATTATACTTGTAATCTGATCTGTACCTGGGCATGACTGAATTATGATTAGGGTGTTGAGTGCCCACCCCTTGGTGGGTGGGGACACACAGGTAAAAGGCATGGCAAAGAACAAAGGTGAGGGTTTCTGATGTTGGAGTTTAATCCTGAAGCCTTAAATTGGAGGTTTAAGGAAGTAGTATAATCTGGGATTTTAATTTATTATTAGTTATTAGTTTTTTTATATTATTATGTTCCCTTCAGACATTCTAACTTTTGATATCTTTTTTGCAACCACATTTACCACAATTTTTTAGACTAAGACAGTGCTTACATAGTTTTGGTGTTTGTGCATTACTTTCAAACCACGACTTTCCACACTTCTGAGGGATTTACTTGGATTCATCTTTTGGTTGGAATATTCAGAAACCACTTTTCTGAAAGAGCATATATGGTTTAGAGAGCCTTTGCATGTAGGAGACTATCTTATTTCCAGGCTGGCACTTACTGCCTCAAAGATATTTTTCCCTTTTAGATAATCTTTCTTTTATATGCTTGTGGGACTCTTTCACTTTACAAGAAATTATCTGAGATTTGTTTGTTGTTCTTTATGAATGTTGCCTGGTACATGGAGAAGCCCTTATATCTGCAAAGTCATAACCTTCTTCAGCTCAACGTTTTCATTTATATCTTTGTATATTTTTCTTACTCAATTTGTTATGTTTTCGTCTTCAGGAACACCAGTTTTTCATGTTATAGCTCTACTTTCTGTCCTCCATATCTACTATCTATTCCCTGAGTTTGACTTCTAGTTTCTCCTGTATGTTCTCAATGAGCCTCTTAAACTTATTCTTCACATTCCTGATTTTCATGGGGCTAAACAACTATTAAATTGAGTACTCAGATTTAGATGAATACACACACACATACCCATATCACTGTGCAGGAGATATAATGCAATATATATAATAGGCTATCAAAAGGGATTCTACTCAGAATGCAAGATAAAATATATAATATTTAGGCATGTGCATAGCAGGAAAGGTGAATGGCATGTTAAAGGAAAATATGAAACTTTGAAAGACTTCCAATGAAAAAATGAAGGCAAATGGAAATATGTGCCGTATTTGTAGAGAGAAAAACAAAAATAATCATAGAATAAATATATGCCAGTGACTCTATCAACATTATTATTTTGGAACTTGACAAGATGACATAATGGTTGGAAAAAAAAAACACATAAAACCCCACAAAGTGCAGAGTAGAACACACAGATAACAAATAATGAGGGAAACTGGATCTATTAGAAATCAAAATATATTATAAAATAAAACTAATTAAAACAATGTGATGCTGGACTATAATGGATAACTAATATATATATGAATTTTAAACATCATATATATATGAATTTAAATATTCTGTATAAATAATTTAAAATTCCATGAGTGAGGAATCACAATTTAGAGAAAAATATGTTGGCTTATAAATTTTGACTGATTAAAAGATTGTAAAGTTATATTCTCAAGTCCTATTATACATGAATACATTTCAAAATTATTTTTTACATTATTAATAAAACATTGTTAAAAGCTACAATCAAATATAATTTTATGCTTATCAAACCACTCCATGAATGACTTCTGAGATTATTTGAAATATTTTTTAAAATCACAAAATCACAGTGGAAAAGACAATGGTATTTTACTACAAAAGTACTTTTAATGTTCATAATTTGGGGAGCAGAGGTGGCCCAAGCAATTGAGTGCCCACCTCCCACATGAGAGGTCCCAGCTTCAGTACCTTTTTTCTCCTAGAGAGGAAAAAAATAAAAAGTTCATACTTTAAACATTTTATAAAATAAGACAAATAGAAAACTAGAGAAAATGCCTCAGATATTTCTGAATATAAATTTTTTTATGACGTCACAATTTTCAAATGGACTAAGTATATAGATTTATAATTCAAAAATAAATATAATATGCAGGCATATGAGAATTTAATCTTAGCATAAGAATTAAGGAAATGAAAATTAAAATAATAATCAATTGCCATAATTTTGACTATCAAAAAGTGATGATATTCCATATAGATTTGGGCACATTAACACTGACACTATCAGACATTGACAATCGTAATGCAACTTGTTGCCAGGTTCTGGGAATGAAATTTAGTATTGTCTATCAGTAAAATGGTAGTGACTTTTGGGTTATTAATTCTGGTCATGAAATAATCAATATATTTTTAATTATATGTGTAAAACTGTTCATCCCAGTGCCTGTTTAACTTAAATTAAATGCCCTCTAACAGATTTTCTTAAATCATCGTATATTCATCCTACAGGATATTTTGGAGGAATTTAAAAGTCATATTAAGCTCTAAATACTAATAGCATGAAAAAATTTTAAGATATGTTTTTAAAAAACAGAGCAACATTTTATGTGTACTGGTATGCCAGTTCTATTAACTATGTAAATACAATATACTCTGGAAAGAAAAAGCACCAAAAGGCCATGCCTGAATTTCTTTTTCCCTATATATAGAGCATTCTTTTCATGTTTTAATATGGCTTTATCAATAATATATAAATGTATATAATATATAAATCAAGAATGAATAAACACACTATCGATATTAATGTTAACATTCAAAATATTTGTTTCCAAAAGGTGTCAGTCCACGTCCATCCAGCTTTTACTCCACCCTACCTTTTCCCCATTGGAGATGTTGCTATCACATACACAGCAACTGACCTTTCCAGCAACCAAGCCAGCTGTACTTTCCATGTAAAGGTTCTTGGTAAGTGTTCTTCAAAATATATTTGAGCAGGTTTGCAAAAGTAACCTAGGATCCCCAGGTACTTTGTTCTCTCTTTCTCCTTTATCTTCAGTGACTCCCTTTCCACTCATTCTTCCTACTGACATTGAAACCTACTCAAGCCACTCCCTCTTTGAATCCTATAGCCCCTCTACCTTTCATAATATTTCTGATTTCTTCCTTTATTTCTTCTGAAAAGTTGCCTGTGGTGACCATCTCTATCTTATTAACTGCCATTTATTCTCATGGGCAGTCAAGTTTGGTTCTGTCCCCCTCCCTCCTATAAACTATGCTGTTCCTTCTACATTCCTTATTTTACATAATCTTTACTCAGATTTTACATTATTAACCATTCTCCCCTTGAGAAAACTCTCTCCTTCCCTAGCTTCTCCAACACCAGTCTTCTCTGTTTCTTTTCCTATACTTCTCAGCCAACATTCATCTTTATCTCAGGTTTTTCTCCCTCTGAAAGACTCAAATGTCATCTCCAGGGTTCCAGCTTTGGCCTTATTCTCTTTCTCAATCTGTCATTTTCGTAGGTGATTTTGGTAACTGATGACTCCTAGATTTCTATCTCCTGCTCAGATCTCAAATCAATATATAAAACTGCCCACTGCACCTTCTCATATGGCTATCCCACAGACTTTTCAAACTCACCCAAACCTAATATATTCCTCAGCTCAGAAAATTACTCAACCAACCACTGGCTACCAAGCAAAAATCTGGAAGTCATCCTTAACTCCTCTGTCCCCTTCCTTCACCAACAGCCAATCCTAGTTGTCAGGGTCTACTGGTTTTACCTACTGAAATCTGCCCCCATTCCTCCAAACTCACAACCACTGTTGTAGGCCAATCCCTCATTGCATCATCTCCCAATTGGTCCTTTTTCCTTTTTTTATGAGCATTTATTTGTATTCTATTGTATTTTTTATGAGCTTTTACCTGTTGCATGAAGAATATGTTGGATTTCTTATATCTGATCCTGGGATTTTTAAACTTGGAAATGTGATTCATGAGTCTGCCAAGTTTTAATTTTTCATAATGAAGAGCTGGCATGGTGACCTGTAAAATGTGTACTCAAGTATATAACTAGACGCCAGCTAAGTTTGCAAAATATGAAAGAGAGAGGGAGAGACAATAGAGAGACAGAGAGTGAGAAAACATTCCAAAGCCTACATTTCTTCTTTTCTTCAGATGACAGGGTGTTGGTGACTGACCCATAAATGAGGGTGAGGTCACACCCTCCCCATTTCTGCCCCCATCCCCCCACCATGGTCACATCTTATTCTTTGTCTGCACCTGAATTTTATCTTATACTCCAGGATGCCACCCTTGGGCATTAGCTCTTAACCCTCCAGCAATATCATACCCTCACTTGCGTGTTACGTGTTCTACAACATGACTCAGATCTCTATCCCCTGCTCCTCCATTTAGCCCTCTCTCAGATCTTTTTTAACCCTTCAGATAAGAGGAGACTCATGGGAGAAACTGGTTTAGTCATTCCATACCTGCGGCCTATCTGGGAAGATGCTAGTCACTTTTAGGGGAGTCAATTCAGCTACTATGAGCTGAATCCACAAACAGGTGCCACATAATTGTGTTTTCCACTGCTTTCCTCGGTCATTTTAGAAAACCTGGTATTTCTTCAGTGGACTGAAAACAGTATAGCAAGCATCAGCTCTACCTTTTGAGGTTCTGCAAGTAGCCTGGATAAAGCACCTCATTATCAATGGGGCTTCCAGGAAGACCTTTTGTCTTACATGGTCAGGGTTCTCTGCCAACGCAAGCAGATTTCAGTGCTCTCAAGCAAACTCTCTCCTCACTTTTGAGTGTCAGCTGTGACCTCTTTCTCTGTTTTCTTGTTCTTTAGATGTAGAGCCACCTGTCATAGACCGGTGCAGATCCCCACCTCCTGTCCAGGTCCCAGACAAGGAGCATGCTGCAACCTGGGATGAGCCTCAGTTCTCAGACAACTCCGGTAGGAATGCAGGGATTTGTTGTGAGCCTGCGAACCCTAAATTGTATTTCATTTTTTTTAAACTTTAAAGCAGGATAAAAAAGAAATAGAAAGCAAAATCTGTCTAAATAGGATGACTAACTATATAAGGTGATGTGTTTAAGACTAGGCTAATCATAGTTAATTTAACATTATTAACCCTGCCTATCCGTGGGGTTTCCCTTATTCAGTATTCAAAGGACATTTATTAATCCTGTTCAGGTCCCATACTTGAATGTGTTCTGATAAATTTATTGAGTTTCCAAGCATACGTAATCCTGAAAATAGAAACTCATTCTATTAGTATCTCTAGCATATCTACATATTTGCAAAATAAATTATAAGAAATCCTAGGAAAGCAGGGAAAAAATAAGCAAATACAACTGAAATTGAAATTGAACTGAAATTCACTTTAAAGGTTTCACTAAAACCCAGAATTGAGCAATCAAAATGCAAACTGAATAGTTTAATAAAATTTCCAATGACCAATGATCTATCAAGAAAAATCATTTGCTTAGCAAGAATGCCTTAATTTAATAGAGTCTTTGAATCTATAAAAATAGAAACACCAAACATATTTCTATGCTATGGCATAAATATTAAATTTTGTGTTCTTTATTAGTGGCCAAATCAGTGTAAATATAATGCCCAGCTGATTTGTATGAAGAGAAGATGAAACTTCAACTAAGGTGACTATTAAAGTGACTGCAGACCAATAACCCCAAAATCTGACTCCTCCTTTCCAGGGTCTGTATTGGTCATCATCAGAACTCATACACCCGGAGACCTTTTCCCTCATGGGGAGACTATAGTGCAATATACAGCCACCGACCCATCGGGCAATAGCAGGACATGTGACATCCACATTGTCATAAAAGGTATTCTCTTATAAGTCCCCCCAAAAATCCAATTGACATTTGATATGTGTGGTTGCTATAGTCCTCTGTTTTGTGAAAGAATTAGGCTATGAACAGTAGAGTTTTAAAATTAGAAGATTGATACATTTTACTTAGGTTTCCAATTGTCATTACTTGCCTTCATGATACATAGAAATGATTTCTTCCGAGGTAGACTTAAATTAACAGTTTCTCCTAGAGCTACAAAATATAATTGCCATGATACATTGCTACACAATGTTATCAAGTTAACATTTTTCTTAAGGGAATGCCAAAAATAGCAAACCCAAACCAGAAAAACTTTTAGATTGTCATAAAATACACAAAACCTCTAATTAGGCATAAAGGCAGCTTTCAGGTTATACCCACCTAGGAACCAGATGCAGACACTGCCATTAAAAAAATTTGGGGGGGCGGGGATACCGAAGCCAGGGACTGAACCTGGGATCTCCCATGTGGGAAGCAGGCACTCAACCACCTGAGCCACATCTGTTTCCATGCCATGAATTTTTAATGGGGTTTATGGTGAAAGGTTTCTAGGAATAGTGGCAGACAGGAGGAGTCTTTTTCACAATTCGGCTTAGACTCCCGGAATTTACTTTATACTACACTAATACCACTTTATATGGCTAATGCTGTGTTTTTGCACAGGTTCTCCTTGTGAAGTTCCGTTCACACCTATAAATGGGGATTTTATATGTACTCAAGATAGTACCAGAGTTAACTGCACATTAAGTTGTTTGGAGGGCTATGATTTCACAGAAGGGTCTACTGAGAAGTATTCTTGTGATTATGAAGATGGTATCTGGAAACCTCCATATTCCACTGAATGGCCAGACTGTGCTAGTAAGTTCTCATTTTATTTTGAACTTCTTTAATGTGTGTGAATATGTGTCTGTGTATAGCTATAAAGCATTAAAGAGAAAAATTGGGATCAAGTTTGGTGCCAGAAATTCCAAAATTATGTAGACAAAGGAATGCTTATCCCTGAATTTAAAATATTAACCTACTGGAATTTTGCCAAAGATTGTATTGTTATAGGATAGGATTCAGTTTAAGGCAAAACCTTCTTGGCCATTTCATTTTTATTTACCAGAAATATCTGAAGAGACTTATCAGCATGTAGCTCTTGACCAATAAACTTAAATATATAGTCTCATATTCCTCAGTAGGCCTTATATTTAAAAGCCAATATATTTGATGAAATGAAATAGGCCAGCAACATTTCCTTTAGACTTGATTTAGATGCAAATTGAACTATTCTATAATCTTAAATATACATTTTTAAAATAAACAACCCAATTGCTTTGCCTAGTATAAATAAATATACCCTGGAGTGGAATCTTTGATCCATTTTCCACAAATAGGGTTTAAATTCCAGTGTCTCTGAAAAAGATTAAAACCCACTTACTGCATCTATTTTTTTTTCCAAATTAGGAAATTAAATAGAAGTAGTATCACATAACTCTTTCACAGATTTAGATGGTAGGATTTTATTATTTATGAACATTTTGGGGCCTCTTTGCTGAGTCTAACTAATGCAAACCTCTGATCCAAGAAGGAATTTATTGATGTGTAAATTATACTTCCAAGGATGTTATATATCATATTTAGAAATTTTTCAGTACTTTGGGAACTTTCCTTAACTTTCCTCTCTTGTTTTTATAACAATCTCATAAATCATATTAGAATTAAAATATTTAGTTACAATTATTCCATAGAAAGTTAATTCTTTGCTTTGAAAAACACTAATTGAACCTGTTTTGAATTGAAGCTGTTTTTTCCAACATTTTTCAGTAAAACGTTTTGCAAATCATGGCTTCAAGTCTTTTGAGATGCTTTATAAAGCAACTCGCTGTGATGACACGGATCTGCTGAAGAAGTTTTCTGAAGCTTTTGAGACTACCTTGGGGAAAATGGTATGTCAGAAGTATTCCTTTATTGGTTGTCATATTTTAAAGGACTCTACTGAGCTTTCCATAGCCTCTCTTGGTCATTTGCAACTAAAATTCCTTATCCCAATTATTAACCTCTTTTTCATGGTTCCTAATATATAGAATTGATATTTCTAATATTTAAAGTTACTCATAGATTTTTCACTTCTTGGAATGAATTATAATTATAAGTAAATCTGTATTTTAAAAACCAATTTTTAAAATTATTTTTAACACCCTGAGTCAGAAAGTCACAGCACCTTAAGACCCACCTGGTTTGAGAATGACTGACTCACCATTTAATACCTGACAAAAATACCAAGCATTATAGACTGAATTTCTTTTTGAGGAGGAGATAACTGAATTGTAAAGGTTTTCTTTTTCATGTATTTTTGTTTAGGATTCTTTCAGTGCATAAGGGAAAGCACAGTGGGAGCAAGCCATGAACATACCAATGAAAAGAATACTCCAGACAGAGAAAACAGAAAGGGCAAATGCCCTGAGGCAGGAATGTGTTTAGGAATTTGAGCTGATGGAAAGAGGTCAGTGTGGCTAGAGTAGAGAGAATAATGGGACAAATAGTAGGAGATGGTCAAGGAAATGATAGGGTAGAGTGAGTAAGGTTTGAAGAGAAAGCAGACCACAAGGGGCCGCGAAGGTCATTGTGGAGACTGGCTCTTATTCCAAGTGAGATAGAAAGCCATCGGAGGGCTTAGAGAAGAGGAGTAAAATGGTATGACTTTCGTTTTAACAGGACCAACTAACAGATGACTCTGGGCAGTGGGGGGAGCTGGGAGAGGGAGTAGAAGCAAGATGACCACACTACACAGGAAGCTAAAAGTAAGAGATAATGGTGGCTTGGATCAGCACTGGAGGTTGAGAAATGATTGGATTTTGAATATATTCCAAAAGTAGCTTTCGAAGGACTTGCTGATAGATTGGATGTAGAGTGTGAGAGAATGAGAAAAGGCAAGGATAACTCCAGAGTTTGGCCTTAGCAACTGGAAAAATGGAGGCAAGTATGTGGAAGCTTAAGAAGCATTTTATATCTCCAACTGCACATGTTAATTGTACAGTTAGATATACCAGACTGGAATTCAGGGAAGAGGTCCAAGCTGAACATAGGAACTTGGGAATTGACAGTGCATAGGTAGTATTTAAAGACACAAGACTGGATGTGATCACCTAGCGAGAGAGAGTGAGTATAGACTGAGAAGACATCTGAGAGCTGAGCCTCAGAACTGGGTGGCCAAGTAGATGGGGAACCAGCAAAGAAGACCAAGAGGGAGCAGTCAATGAGGAAGGAGGGAAACCAGGGAAGTTTTCTTTCCTGGAAACCAAGTTTCAAAGAGCATGGAGTAATTAACTGTTCAGATGCTGATGACAGATCAAACAAAATGGAAATTGAGAGCAAACTCAATTTTGCAACACAGAACATTTTGTACTATAATGAGAGAAATTTCAGTGGAGGGGGTTCAGGAGAGACTGGTGGGTGGGATTGGAAACTGTGTATATAATCAACTGTTTAAAAGGAATTTTTATTTCTTGCTTCAAATAAAGGCGCTGTGAATTGTGATTTTGTGGTATGTAGGTGGAAATTACAACAAATTCATAGACTTACAGGTATGATTCAGCAAAGAGGAGAAAAGTGATCATTTAGGAATGAGAGGGGACCATGGAGTGATGGCCTTGAGTAGGTGGGAGGTGATGGGATCTGGGGAATGACAAGGTTTGGTTTTAGGGAGGATCATAGATTGCTCTCTCATCATCTCAAGAAGGAAAGTAGAATATACAAGAACACAGGTGCGGGAAGTGGGCTCACATGGTGGTGGAAGCATGCGAAACTTCTATTTTGTCAGTGCAGAAAAGTGCAATGATCAGCTGAGAGTCAGGATGGGAAGAAAGTATTAGAGGGTTGAGCAGAGAGAAAATGGTATAAAATAATAATATTCTAGGAGAGAGGAAGCAAATATATAGAAATATAGTAGGATTGCCAGTAACCAGGGATGTGTTTTCTCTCCAGCCATAATTGATGTGAGTACAGGTGTGGAAAGAAGCAGAGAGATTAATTGAACCAGGGTTAGGAGCTCTCCAGGTAAACAAAGAGAGGGTGGTGTATGCAAAGAAGTGATTCATGGCAATGGACTTGGAATCTCAGCCAGGTAAATAAGGAAGCAAAGACGTGAAGAACTGAGGGCACTCAGTGAAGAGTGGTAGGGTCAGTGGGTTTTAAATTCTGATGGGGTCAAACAATGTTTGGATTCACTGGTGTAGGAGAGGGTAAGGTCCCTGGAAATGACAATGTGTTGGGGAAGACTATGGGAGTAAAGTGATAAAATAAGGTTGGATGACAGAGGGAGAAGAGGAAAAGGAACTGAGAAGTTGGGGTGACAGAAGGATTAGTTATATGGACATAGAATGCACCAAGAATTGTACCAGGAATGGTTATTAACATTCTTGGAATTTAGGGGATGACTGCCACAAGAAGGGGCAGTAAGTGGGATAGTTGATGTCATGAGCTTCAAAACTGGGGGGTGGGAGTGGGAAAGGTTTAAAGAGGTGAGATGAAGAATGACCTGGAAACAATGATGAGAAGCAGGGAGGACACTTCTTCCACCTCCAGGCCCACCACTGGAGAAAACTGGAAAGCCAGATTTCATTCAGAGCCAATGATGAAGGAAGCATTAAGAGGAATTTTGAAAATAATAGTTTCTGCCAATGACTGACTGACTATCCGAGGGAAGTTTGGGGAAATAGGGGAGTGGTAGGAGGAAGGGTCAGAAAAAAGGACTCTCCAAAGTATACGTGGGTGAAAATTTTGAGAAAAGCGATAACCCGGGAATCTGGGCCTTCTTGTGGTGAATAACATAAACACGGATAATGGAAGGCATGGGACGAATCCTGGTGATCAACAAGCAGTTAGAAGCTGGAGAAGGATGGGAGTCTCCTCAGGGCTGCAGAGCTTTGGGGCCCTCACTTCCCTCCTGCTGATGGATTGTGAAGGCTGGAGGAGCAAAGACTTGTCCACAGCAGAGACAAGTGATTTGTGTTTGATCCTCTCTCTCTTTTTCTTTTAATTTTTTTTTTAATTTGCAGGTCCCATCATTTTGTAGTGATGCTGACGACATTGACTGCAAACTGGAGGACCTGACCAAAAAATATTGCCTGGAATATAATTATGACTATGAAAATGGCTTTGCAATTGGTAATTAAATTATTTGGTGTTGGTAGTTTGCAAGAATTATTTGCAAAATAAGAAAATAGTTCAGGAAAAGTGGAGCACACTAGAAAAATGAACTTTTATTCATTTATTCGTCAAGTATTTTAAGATGGCTGCATAATTTCACAGTGTGCTTCATGGTCATTATGAATATATGAAACTTTGGTACCACTAAATTATTTCAAAAAATTAGCCAAAACTCTTCAGAATGAAGAACCCTTAGGAAACGAAGTCAAATTATGATTGCAAAATCTAGTACTGATTTGATACGTTAGAAGAGAATAGTAATAGTCGTGAAGTGCTCATACTAATTTTTATATGGCATTGAATTGAACGTGAAACTAATTTGCTTTAAGTTGAATTAAAGTAGTTGACAGATGAAATAGTCAAATTCCTCATCCAGAATATAATTCAATTTATTTGTCTAATATGCTATTCAGTGGAATTTTGATGTTTTTCTCCACATGGACTTTGCATATTTTTATTGAGTGTATTTCTAAGTAGGGAATGTGACTTTTTTGCTGGTGTATTGGCCACTTAGATGACTGCCTTAATATTTCTAGATTTCAATTGTCAAAACTATTGGGGTTTTTAATTAGGAAACTTATTGTCCTTTCCAGTCATTATACTCCTGGTATTTATTTCACTCATATAAAACTGTCCAGAACTTCCAAAGTTACATTTTTAAATATATATATATATATATATATGATAGTGAAAACAAAATAGTGTCATAGTTAAGCACATGGACTCTAAGACCAAACTACTTAGGTCCAAATCCCAGCTTTGCCATGTACTAGCTGTGTGGTTGTGAGCAAGTTATCACAGCACTCTGTGCCTCAGTTTCCTCATCCATAAAATGGGGATATAAGAGTCCTGACCTCAGAGGGTCATGGAAAAGATTAAATGCCTGAGTACGAGTGGTTAGAAGGAAATCTGAGAGTGTGATGAGTATTAACTCAATTACAGCAGACATCCTTTTTGTTTCTTTTTTTTTCCATCCTTTTTGTTTCTGACAGTATTGATATTGGTAATACTTTTAGCAATTCAGCATGAAGAATGATGTTGACTGTTGTTTCAGACTTTTTACATTTTTATAGTCTCATTTGCATATATGTGGTTATTGTAAAAATTTGGAAAATGCTGAAAAAGAACAAAAAATAATCTGCAATCCCAGAAATACTCTGTTAATATTATATATGATAAGTATATGTGTGTGTATCCAGTTTTGTAAGCATGCATTTTTTTAGTTAACATTATATTAAGGCCATTTTTCTGTCATTAAATATTATACTGAATAGGGTTTTATGGCCACATGTTATTTCATCAAATCATTTTACCATAATTTCTGTAAACAATTGCCTGTTGGTGAACTTGGGGGTTGATTTCCACTTTTAACTATTAAGTACACTTCAGTGAACATTTTGGAAGGTACGGCTTTAGATAGGAAACACTGGTGGTGGAGTTGACAGTGGTACATACATCTGGAATAACAGTGCTTCCTTTGGGAGACCTTTGGAGTAGGCTGTGAGGGCACAAGGATGCACCCAAGGGAGTTGGCTGTCATCATAAAGCAACGAGATGGACGATATTTGTCATCTAACAGAGATCCAAATTGCAGTTTTCTAGATTTAACCTGGGCAGGTGGTACTTGTGAACTTAAGAGAAAGTCTTCCTTCTGAGTATCTCCCCAATGGGGAGTCCTGAGGTCAACATAATATTTATAACAACACAGGATGGGATGGGCTACAAAGAGCAGGTGAAGATATTAAAGTGGGTTTGACATCATAACACTCAAGTAATTCAACATAAAACTAAGACAATATGCCAATTTTGGCCTGTCAGATTAACAAATAGGAGTAAGAATCATAATGCGTGAAGTTGGCAAAAGCATAGAAAAAGAAATGATAGTATACATTGCATGTACAGGAGAAATTGGAAGGCAGTTGAAAATGTAGATCCAAAGGATTAAGAATGCTCATAGGCTCAGATCTAGAAATTTCACTTCTTAGAATATTTCTCAAGATAAATATCAATCCAGAGTGCAAAGATGTACTATTTTTCATAAATTCTTAAAATGTGCATTTTTCACTTTGACATCTCTGCAACTGGAAAGACTTTTCATTGATGGTGTTTTAGATTTGATGAAATACTTTATGTATAAGGATGTTCTAAAAATTTGAAACAACATAAGATACTGAAAACAGAAATTGGTTAGACATTTTGTGGTTTAGCCTATACAATAATTAGAAATAACAGTGTAGATGTATCTTTATTGACACAGAAATGCCATGTTATATTAGAAAATTTGGAAAAAAGATTAGTATGTATATATAAAATCTTGTTTTGATAAAAGTGTGGTAGGCTTACTTTTATACCAGATACTATACACACATGTAAATATATAATGCATTACATATGTAAAATGTGTATATATGTATGTGTGTACGTGTAAACATATACCTATGCTTATATAGTCATAGAAAAAAGCTTGCATAAAGTGTTAATGGTGGTTATTTCTATGTGGGACAATTATAGGTGTTTTTTCATTTTTCTCTTTGTTCACCTGTTTTTTTCTTTTTCTGTGATAGCTGTATAATATTTGGGGGGAAAATGCTTACATGAGGAGGCAAAAATTTCAACCCCAATAAATGTTAATAGCCAAAAACTTAAGTTAATTTTTTGAAAGTCCATAAAACAGTTTACTTAAATGGGCAGGCCTGTATAAATAGATCTTGATTTTTAAAGCCTGTATTTGAGTATCAATGGTATACACATAACAATATTAATGCATTTACTGAGGTTTCACAAGTCAAATACTGAGCTAGATAATTTATTTGTATGTGTGTCACTCATTCCACATTTACACCTGTGAGGTAAGAATCATTTTCTCCCTTTTACTATGAAGAAACTGAGCCTCACTTGACTGAAATTATTCAACTGTCCATCAGGAAGCCACAGTCTGAACCCAGGTGCTAAGTCACCATGACTCTAGTGTGCCTGGAGACTCGCAGACATCCCTGTTGCCTCTAGCATAATTGAATTCAATAAGCATTTAACTTATGTGTTGCTTTCAGAAACTATTCTCCACATTTAAAATATGATGCAGGTATGTTGGATAATCTTCGCAGGAAGCAAATCTGTTCATGTGCACTAAGATTGTAAAGCAGGTATTATAAAAAAGAATGGAGCAAGCCTGAAGGAAAACAGGAATGGGCACGAATTCTGCACCCACCTCCTATTTACCTCTAAAGCAAGGGTTCTTAACCTTTCTTGTCCCACTGATGCCTTTGCCAGTCGGGGGAAATGAATACCACTGAAATTTATTTATTGCATACATTCATAAGTGAAGGAAATGCTACATTTCAGTTAGAAGTCAGAGAAAATAAAGATAATAAGTTGATTTTTTTTTCAGTCCAAGCCCATAGCACCCCTGAAATGCTTCCACGGGTCAGTGGGTCCCTGGCTAGGAATCCCTGCTCTAAAGCTAATGATTAACTCAGAGATAGAATGGTTTGAGTGCCTTGGTATCTCTTTAAAGACTTTCCTTTCTACTTTTGGTCTAATCCAGGGGAAATCTAATTTTAACATGAAGTACCCAAAACTGCAATATAAGAATGTAGACTGAAACCTGTATGTGGTATATTATGGGCAATTTAGGAAACCGTCAAGGGCAGTTTGACTTCAACAGGTCTGTCCCTTGGGGCTCCACATTAGAACCTAAACTGTGAGGAAGATGCAACTGTCTGATCATTTGTTTCTGTACCCTCACTATCCAGGACCAGGTGGTTGGGGCGCAGCTAATAGACTGGATTACTCTTACGATGACTTCTTAGACACTGTGCGAGAAACTCCCCCGGGCACTGGCAAAGCCAGATCTTCACGGATCAAAAGAGGCATCCCAATGTCTGACCACAAAATTAAGTTAATATTTAACATCACAGGTAAGGGTAGACTGTCTATTTGGAAAGGTAATATCATGTGAAATTCTTATTTGAAAACATACTTCCCAAATCTTCCTTTTCTTATCATTATGAAGGAAAGCCCTGGAACTTAGGGAAAGCACTGTGAACTCAGCCTTGCACAGTTGGCTAATTAATAGCACAGATGCATGTTATGGTTCTGACCTCAACAAATACCCTGCTTTGTTTTTGTCTTGGCATGATGAGCTAAGGCGTGTTTTTAAAATGCAGGAATTTACGGTTATTTAATATGCTATAATGAAGAACTCTCAAAAGTAATGTAGATCTGGCAGATGACAGAAGAATTTTTTTCTAATTGTATGGTTCTTAATATCATTCAATTATTCAGTAAGTAGTGGTCGAGCTGATTTTAGGTGTTTTGTTTTGTTTTGTTTTCCTGAAAAGCTTTTTAATAGGCTCTTTCTTTTTTGGTAAAAACTCATCGTAAATAGCTTCCTAAAACACCATTTGTGTGTGTGTTTGTTATGTTTTATTTTGTTTTTATCTCAGCTAGTGTGCCATTACCTGATGAAAGAAATGATACCCTTGAATTGGAGAATCAGCAACGACTCATTAAGACCCTGGAAACGATCACAAATCGACTGAAAAGGACCCTCAATAAGGAACCCATGTATTCTTTTCAGCTCGCATCTGAAATGCTGGTAGCCGACAGCAATTCGTTAGAAACAGAGCAGGCTCTCCTCTTCTGCAGACCAGGCTCAGTGCTGAGAGGGCGGATGTGTGGTAAGATAGTTCCCACTGATGAAAAATATTTCTTTTGCTTTATAAGGGAATATTGAAATGAAACATACACTTTGCTACTGTGTTCGTTATTTTGTCTCAGGAATATAAATAACTTCTGTTAATCAGAATAAGGAAACTGTTTTAATTAGGGGATTCAAATCTTAGTTTGCTTTACAGATCTTTAGACTTTACAGCTTTCTGCAGCAGTTCCAGTAACTAATACTTTTAGAGCACTGCTGAAGCAGGCTGAGCACTTCACAACCTATTAAACCTATTGAACGACTCTATGAGGTACCATTCTTATTAACCACATTTTACAGGTGAGATAACTGGAGCCAGAAAGGCTCAGAACTTACCCAGAAAGACAGTTAAGTGGTATAGCTAAGATTCCTACCCAAGCAGCCAACACCAAAGCCCTAACTTGTTTTTTTATTGAGGTGAAATTCATGTAGCGAGATTAACCAATTTAACATGGACTGTTCAGTGGCGTTTAGTACAGTCACAAAGTTGTACAACCATCCTCACCCCCAGAGGATACCTTTTGTACCCATTAAGCACTGTGCATTCCGCTCTCCCTCCAGCCCTTTAACTTTTAATTCCTATTTCAGACTGCCACAATCAGATCAATTCCAGCTGTTAGCCTAAGAAGTCATCATTTGTAGATAGTGGAATCTCCTTTAACCCAATTCTGTACATTCAGCTGAACCTAGCAAGTTTTGTGTCAATCTGTTGGCAAGGGATTTTGTGTCCTCAGCAGTTCTTATTGCTATTCCCAGACTCAGTGGAGTTTTTCATAGTTTCACAAATTCAGCTGACCAAAAGCACATTAAAATTGTCATTCCGAGTCTGCTCTAGTTTCCTCCCCACTTTTTCCGTAAAAAATCAGGTGTCACATAGACCAGTGTTCAGCATTTCTCAGTATAGTCTTCAAGCCACCTGTGGCAGCACCATCGAAAGCCTTGCTGAAATATAGCTTGACTTGCATTCCAGAACTAATGCATCCACCACTTTGAGAGGGAAGGTATGGGATCTGCACTTTTAGTAAGTTCTCTGGATAATTCACACATACCTTAAAAGTCTCAGAACCACCTAGGCACTGAGCTCAGGTGTCCCCTGTCTAAGGATAGTACCCTAAACCAGCTTTCTCAGTGAATTTAGCGTTCTGCTTTGTTCTCAGAATTGTGGAGCCCCATCAAGCATGCCAAACAGTATGCCAACTCTCCAAGGAAGAACGATTTTTAAAACTGGCCCATTTGTTCAGGGTCCTTGAGTCTAAAGATGATTCAGGCTTGCCCTCAGTGAGCAATCATTCCTGCAGCCTAGACAAGGGTTTACTTATCTCTCCAGTTTTAGTCTCACCACTTTGCCTGTTTTTCCTCCAGAAATGATGCTGTGTGGGATTCAGTCTGTTTCATAAGGGAAAGCATTCAGAGGAACAGCTGAGAAAACTCTTGATATCTCTGAACCCCCAATTAACCTAGACACTTATTATTTTATCCTTTTGGTCCAGCAGCGTGTTCTCTGTTCGCTGTCTCCCACAGCAACCTGATTTATCATGGGTTTAGCACATACTTGATCAGCAACTATTTTTATTTTCTCAAAAAGAGAATCTGCTGCCATTGGTTTGTAGCAGAAATATATTGTAGGAATATATTTCTAGAAGGTTTACCTTATGAGTAAACCACTGGCAGGAAAATTTAACCCATAAACAGTAGTGCCTGGAAGTATGCTCTATTACTTTTATGCTAAGGTGAGAGAGTTGCATTGCTCTAGTGTCCTGTGCCGTGTGTCCTGCTTGTTTCTCTTCAGTCAATTGCCCATTGGGAACCTTCTATTCTCTGGAGCACTCTGTCTGTGAAAGCTGTTTGGTGGGCTCTTATCAAGATGAAGAAGGGCAACTCGAGTGCAAACTCTGTCCAGCTGGGACTTCCACCGAGTATCTCCATTCAAGAAGCATCTCTGAGTGTAAAGGTAGAGACGTACTATAATTTTGACCAGAAGAAACTTAAATTTTGTTTCCAGTTTTGAAACCTAAATGGCAAGTAGATGAAAAAAGAGCATTACTGGAAACAATCTCATTAATTATTCTTTATTTTAATTATAAAATATTACTTGCACATTTCCCCCACATTAAGAAATTAGTTTACCTTTCACGTGGAAACATTCCATTGCTCTAAATAAGTCAAAACACATTGTTATTAACTCCAATCCACACTCATCAATTAGCTGGGATTTTTCTTGAGTCTTACATTCATTGTTGGAAAGGAATTTCATGACACTTAGCAATTATAAGCTTTTGTTAAAATAGTACTTGATATGATAAGATCAACTCTCCATTTACCTGGAAATGAATAATTATAGGCACATGTTCTCCCTACTAAAAGTATTCAATGTTTTCGAAATATTTTTACTGTTACTCTCAGTGAGAGTTTCTGTGTGGAAATGCTTATGATAGAAGATTTCTGTGCACTCTGAAAACTCGTAAGATACACCTAAAATCAGGAATTTCAAAATTATGCCGACTTACAGGTGTGGCTGTTTAATGACAAATATAAATGCAGGGCCAGAGATGGGTGATTGCAAGTGCACTAAGGTGCTCTCAGTGTTGAACATGAGAGCCATTTGGGACAAGGGCCAAAGGAAACGAGAGTGCACTGGAAGTTGGGGGATCTGGTCCGAGACCTGCATTTCCACAAAGTTATCACCATGAATTTTAGAAAGTTGCTCACCCTACCTGGGCCTGATGCTAAAACTTTATTCAAAAACTATTTATTGAATACTTCCTATGTGTCACACTCTGTGCTAGGCTATAAATGGAAGTAACTGGAAACAAAGTCTGAAACGTATTAGTATACAGAACATGGGAGAGACTGAAATAGAGTGTGTATGGTTGGCTACCTGAGGCAGAGCTGTTCATGTCCCTCATTCCATTCTGAATTAAAATGCAGAAAACACAGTGCTAATTCTGTGCAGCCTCATAGCATCATTATTAATCATTTTGCATTTTTCTTTATAGCTCAGTGCAAGCAAGGTACCTACTCATCAAATGGACTTGAGACATGTGAAACGTGCCCTCTGGGCACTTATCAGCCAGTGTTTGGTTCTCGGAGCTGCCTCTTATGCCCAGAAAATACTTCAACTGTGAAAAGAGGAGCCGTGGGCATTTCTGCTTGTGGAGGTGATTGAAGCCTTAGACGTTGATATTTGTCCAAACTATTTATTATATGCATGGCGGAGTGGAATAGTCTCAGCAAAATCACAAGTCTACTGTATGCAAAGAACATAAGTAACTGTCTCTTCAAGGAAAATCCCTTCTATTCAGGAAGCCAATACTTAAGTATAAACACCCTCATTATGACACTGTGTGGGTGCTTTTAGGAATGAAACTTGGTCCCAGGCTTTAAATAGGAATAAACATGTGGCTTCATGACATGGGAGAAACATATCTAAACCAGAAATGCAGTTTCCTCGTTCATAAAATTAGGCCTGTCTAATATTCCCTGAAACTCTGAAAAATATATTATCCTATGAATAATGACATTTCATTCCTTACAATTTGAAGATTTTTATCAATGGTTCACCAGTTTGGTTGCCCTTTAGAATCACCTTCAGTGTAAATGAGTATTGTAAAAATACCAAATCCTCATCTTCACCCAGGAGATTCTAATTTAATTGGTGTTAGAGCCTGGACACTGATTGTCTTTTTTAAGTTCCCCCAAGTGATTATAAGTAACAGGAAAAATCAAGAACCACTAATTTTGGTTTTTAGACTTCAGCATGGAGAGCTTGTTAAAGCCCAGATTCCTGGGCCCCACCAGAGTTTTTGATTCAGTAAATCTGGGAAGGAGCCTGAGAATTTGCCATTTCTAGGTAGTTCTCAGATGATGTTATTTTATTGGTCCAGGACCACAGGTTGAGAACCACTGGTTTAAATGATCAGAAATGATGACGAGATAAGGGTCCCAATATTTAGATATTTCTAACATCCCTACTGATCACAGTTTTCGGGCAAAATATTTATACAGATGAAAATAAAAATAAAAGTTGAAAATTTGGAATAACAATAAAACTACACTGACAGTCCAGACCAATTTATTGCCAGAAATTCCAAAAATTTGGAACTCTACATGAATGGTCAATGGAACTGGATGTAAAAAAAAAAAAAAAAAAAAAAAAAAAAAAGCTGTTGACCTACCTCTGCTGCCTCCCTGGAAACAGAACAAGCCTGCCTGGCTAATAGAGAAGAGTGTTTTTTAAAAGGTGTGTCTTCCCTATTCCCTACACTCTATTGTCAAACCTAAGGTCTACAGCAATCATAAAACTGAAACGCTTTTCCTTTATTGAATGATTGCTCTTTTTAAGAAGCCAACTTCTTGGTCCCAGGTTTTCTTAATCTGCAGACACACGTACACACACACCTCTGACCCTCACTGCACACCAGTCATACATATCATTGCATCCAATTAAAGACTGAAATTCCTAGAAAACAACAAAAAAGGAAATTATATATGGTAGTGTGTGTGTGTGTGTGTGGGGGGGATGTCTAGCATTGCATCTTGGGAGAGATAGTAGTCCTAAAATGTTCCCTTATATATTTTTTCCTTAGTTTCCCCTTCCTCTCTCCCTCCCTCCCTTCCCGTATTTATTTTTATGGACATGTACAATTTATCTTATTTCCAGATAAGATGCCCTTGTTGCATTTCTTTAGCATGTTGACCTTAAAATATCATTAATCAGTGTAACAGTGATATTTAAGTATATTGCTAATTTAACATAATATTATAGTCTCTATGCATTTTACTTTCCATCACTTCTCAGTGATTAAATACTCATGAGTCTGTGGTCACAAACCCAAGTGTCTGAAATTTTTCATTTTTAATTGATTTTTATCTGAAGAATAAGTCCCTCAAATGATTTGTTGTTGCTGACCTATGGTCACGTTGGAGAAGGCAAGATTACTTTTGGTCCAGGATGACAACACCTCTTACCCTGACCCTCTAGGATGAAATTAAAAGGAAGCTCAGGATGATAAATGTTAACCTCTGACTTTGTCTCAGGAAGTCTGTTGTGAAAGCAAAAATCTACCTGGCTCCACAGCTGTGTATGCGTTATCCTAAATGCTATCAGGGAGCAGCCATCAAGGTTAAATGATAGCGCCTTTGGAAACTGTAAAGGGAATAGGGCAACTGAATTGAATTTTATTTCACATTTACTAAAGTATATTCTGGGGGAGCAATGTAGCTCAAGTTGTTGAGTGCCTGCTTCTCACTAATGAGGTCCTGGGTTCTATCCCCGGTATCTCCTAAAAAGAAACAAACAAATGAAAAAAATAACTCATTTGGAGTGGATATAGCTCAGTGGTTGAGTGCCTGCTTCCCATGTACAAGGTCCTGGGTTCAATTCTCAGTACCTCCTTTAAAATATATATATATATATATATATATATATATATATATATATTCTGTTAGTGAATGAAAACAAGAGAAGTAGCAGGATAATCTCACAGGCCTGTTCACAAATGTTTTTGAGAGTCCTGCCTCTTTGCTAGTGTAGACTGTATTGAGCTTGGCATATGAATTTCCTTCCACTCATTCTGAAAAAATATATAAACTTAGGCCATAATTTCCTCTTTTTCTGTATAAAATAAACCTGAATATTATACCAGTTATTTGAAAATATTTTTTCCCTTTTGAGTATCATTATAGATTCAAGCCTTTGTATGGACTTAACTTGTTTTAATTAATTTCAGTTTTATTTTTTGATCCTCCAATTGCTACATTTGGCTAGTTGGGAGCCTTTTACTCTGATTCTTATGTCCTTTTGTCTTGACTTCTAAAAACATTTATGTCATTTGGTGGTGTCAAAATGTTCCTAGGTAACCTTGTATTATTTTACCCCAACTAATCCTTTAATGAATCTATTTCTTCTATGGAAAATGGTATTAGAGACTAAAATCTGGCCCCTAGAGATACATATCAGACTTGTACTATGGGATGATATTTTCCTCTGGCCATTTCAATGCACTATTTTTAATTCAATTTTAATATTATTTTTGACAAACAGATTTTTCTCACTCTCTACAAGAGAAGAGGTGAGACTAGGTTAGTTCAATTTATTTATCACATATATAAGTACTATAGTAAATGCTCATTGACCACTCCTGGAAAGTATATTTCTCATTAGGACAACTGTCTGCCCCTGGAATGTAAATTAAACTAATTTTCACATGCAAATTTATTTTTCTATGTCAAAATATTTTAAAGTAAATTATAGATATTACAACAACCTTTTAGTCATTGTGGGAAGCCAACAGACTATTAGGTTAAAATATTAACAATATTTTAGTGCAATTATATCTTAGTAAAATTTTAGGCATCCCCTTAGTTTTTTAGGGACATAGTCTTCTTTTTTTGTTTTAAAGGCAAGGTTATGCTGAAAAAATTGTACTTAAAAGATAAGTTTAGTACGTAATAGTATCTTGGGTTGGACTGACAAGCTTTATCCTTTTAACTTTTCATATGCGCTCCTAGATATTCTTTTAAAGAGAAGTTTTTATATACTTCTACAAATAAAAATTCCATGTTTTCAATTAATGACTTTAATTGGCTGCTTGGAAAATAACTTCCCCAATCAAGCAATCATTTTTGAAAACTTAAGACTCAGGAAACCATTTTAAACTCAACAACATAGCAATATGTCTGTGTAAAAAACAGCTCTGCCAAGAGCTGTGACTTGTTTGATGGAGCTCAGAGTGCTAACAAACAGTAGGTATTCTTATTCTTGGTAAAACAGAGGTTCTTAAAACAGTTAAAACTATTTCAGGCTTATAACAAATGTAACCACACAAAATGCTTTTTTCTAAATTTGCCTTAATATCTATATCTTCTGCTATCCCTTGATCCAACTTCTGACTTTTTGTCATTTGGGTAGGTAAAAAAGCTGTTTTGCCAAATATTTGGCTGACTTCATTTTTGCTTAAGAACTTTGATCTAAACTTCTTGAGATTACCACACACGCTTTATTGTTTCCCCATACTAATAAAGAGAATGCCATGAAACATGGAGCATCTTCCTCCCTTGAGCCTCAAATGCATCTCACAATTGCTGAACCATATTAATTAATTCTGGTATATGAATTTTATTTATCAAGAATCCAAAATCTGTATGATAAGTACACTGATACTGTGGCTAACTATTCTGTCTTCTACACTTAAGTTTATGCAGAGAGGTCTTGATAGTTTAATAATCTTCTCTGTTCATATGGCATCAGGGCTCATCCAAATGACACTCATTTGCACATGGAAAGGACATGATCCACATGAGTCCGTCTTTGGGTCAAAGGTATATCTGTCAATGATAAACAGTCTAAAACCCCAACCAAAGGATATAGTCATGAGTAGTCAACTCCACTGTCCCTCTGTCACATGCAACCAAAATTTATTGAATGAAAACCAGGCTTATGTTATGTTTGAGGATATTTTTTAATTAATATTCCACCAATTATTGGCAAGAGACTCTCAGATGGGTTAAATAACAATATTCAACCAAATGTTCTTTACAGAAAGTATGTTTGACACAAAACATACTTTAAAAGGTTAAAAATAATGGATTGCCAGAGACATGAATATAAAAAGTAAGCCAGCAGGTGGCAAACTGAAGTTATGCAAAAGCTAAATAGCATCAAATGCGGAAAATATTTTGTATCGCAAAAATTCAAAAGGATTATAAACTGGTCATGATGAAGCTTTAGTCATCAAATAACAGCATAAAAATATGTGAACCAAAATCTGTGTCTCATAAGAAGAAATTGCAGAAATACAATTTTCATGGAAGATTTTAATACTGCCCTTGGATTTTCAAAGATAAAATAGGTAATCAATAAATAAGGACAGGGAAACGGACTTTGGCCCAGTGGTTAGGGCGTCCGTCTACCACATGGGAGGTCCGCAGTTCAAACCCCGGGCCTCCTTGACCCGTGTGGAGCTGGCCCATGCGCAGTGCTGATGCGCGCAAGGAGTGCCGCACCATGCAGGGTGTCCCCCGCGTAGGGGAGCCCCACGCGCAAGGAGTGCGCCCGTAAGGAGAGCCACCCAGCGCGAAGGAGGGAGCAGCCTGCCGAGGAATGGTGCCGCCCACACTTCCCGTGCCGCTGACGACAACAGAAGCAGACAAAGAAACAAGAAACAAGACGCAGCAAAAAGACACAGAAAACAGACAACCGGGGGAGGGGAGGGGAATTAAATAAATAAAAATAAATAAATCTTTAAAAAAAATAAATAAATAAGGACATAGGGAAGCAGACTTGACCTAATGGATAGGGCATCCGCCTACCACATGGGAGGTCCGCCGTTCAAACCCCGGGCCTCCTTAACCCATGTGGAGCTGGCCCATGCGCAGTGCTGATGCGCACAAGGAGTGCCCTGCCATGCAGGGGTGTCCCCCACGTAGGAGAGCCCCATGCGCAAGGAGTGCACCCCGTAAAGAGAGCCGCCCGGCGCGAAAGAAAGTGCAGCCTGCCCAAGAATGGCACTGTACACACGGAGAGCTGACGCAGCAAAAAGAAACACAGATTCGCAATGCTGCTGATAAGGATAGAAGCGGTCACAGAAGAACACACAGCGAATGGACACAGAGAGCAGACAACCTGGGGGGGGGGGCAGAAGGGGAGAGAAATCTTTTAAAAATAAATAAGGCCATAAATAACGTAAAAAATTGATAAGATTGAATCATTACTATAAATTATACTTTTTACTCTAATAACATTTTAGTGATGCGTTTATGGATTATTTTTTATTATTTTCAAATACCTTGAACCAAAAAGAAAATCTTAATAAATTTTAAAAACAATAATTAACTATCCAGTGTACATTCTTGACCATAGGGTGACAAAAATAAAAATTAACAATAAAATCTTAAGCAAACAGTAACATATTCCAAACAGTTATACATTTTAAACTATATCAAAAAAATTGTCAAAAGAATCAAAATTATAATTCACAGTATTTAGAAAATATAAAATGAAATAATATTATCAAGCCATTGTGATTTAGTTAAAGGTATTTTCATAGTAAATCCATTTTACAGTCTTTCATTATTACATTTTTTAAAAGGAATAAAAAATTCTAATTGTACAATGAAAACAGTTGAACAAAATTAAAAGGTGAAACACTAGCAAAAGTATTTTCTCTGAGTATGTCAAAGGGTTCATATCCTTAATATATAAAATAATCATAGAAGTACATAGAAGACCCCCTCAGTAATAGACAACAATTCAGCAGAAAATAAACTTGTAATAAATATAAAGAAAAGCTACTTCCTTTATCATCAAAATGAAAAAAATTACAATTCTATTTTTACCTTTAAATTGAATTTTTAAATATACTCATTATCAATACTGATAAGTATGCAGTGAGAAGAGTGATTTCTTATATTGTTGATGACAATGTAAATTGGTACTACTATTTTTTTATGATTTGGCATTTATGTATCAATAGCTTTAAATTTGTTCATATCTTTAGACCTAACAATTCAACTACTTGGAATTTATTCCAAGGAAATTATTGGAAATATATACAAGGATTTATGTAGAAAATTTCATTTTAGCATTATTTCTAATAGAAAACAAATGAAAGCAATCATCCACTGAATGTCAGATCAAGTATGGCCTGTTAATGGGATGCAATGTTTTGCATTTATTAAACCTGTCTTGGGAAGTGGATGTGGCTCAAGTGATTAAGCTCCAGCCTACCACATGGGAGATCATAAGTTTGGTGCCCAGTGCCTCCTGGAGAAGACGAGCAAGACAGCAAGCTGGCATGACAGGCAGGCATGGCAAGCTGACCCAACAAGATGATGCAACAAGGAGACACAAAGAGGAAAGACAATGAGAGACACAACAAAGCAGGGAGCTGAGGTGGCTCAAGTGATTGAGCACCTCTCTCCCACATGGGAGGTCCCAGGTTCAGTTTCTGGTCCCTCCTAAAGAGAAAATGATAAGAGAGCACACAGCAAATGGACACAGAGAGCAGACAACAGGGTGGGAGAAGAATAAATAAAATAAGTTTTTTTAAAAAACCATCTTATAAAATACTGTTTAATGATGTGAAGTGGAAAAAATAAGAATGCAAAGTTCTATGGCCAATTCCAATTTTTACTGGGTTCATGTATTTTGTTAAAGATAGGAAGGAAGCACAACAAATTTTTATCTGGATAAGGTTATATGAATATTAAATATGTAGAAGGGATTATGTAGTAATTCACTGGTTTTCTTACAACCAAAGGACTTCTAAACCAAAGACACTTCTTTAAATATAAGGCGTGTTGCTTGCTGTGTATAAATGATGTGTTTTTACCTCTGCAGTACCTTGTCCAGTAGGAGAATTCTCTCGTTCTGGGCTAATGCCCTGCTATCCGTGTCCTCAAGACTATTATCAACCCAACCCAGGGAAGTCCTTCTGCTTATCTTGTCCCTTCTATGGAACTACAACAATCACTGGTGCCAGATCCATCACAGATTGTTCGAGTAAGATGATACTCCTCATTTCTTATATAAGCGCATATTGATGACTTACTTTCTCTATGTCAGCTTTTTTTCTGAATATTAGTACTTCAGTGAATTGGGGTGTCTGGACTTATTGTTTTTTTTTGAGGTCTTTTTTTATGATAATGCCTCAAAGATTCTTAATATGGAAATGTTGAACTGATAACTTCTAAATTTCTTTCTAAGAACCTAGGATTTAATGATATATCACAACCAACCAAAGTAGATGTGACTTTACTCTGAAAACCAGAATATTGACTATAACAGTATTTAGATAGAGTCTACTTACTGGCAATATCTACCACACTTTACTGTTTTCCTATTACTCTCATTAGGTTTTAGTTCAAGTTTCTCAGCAGCAGAAGAAAGTATACTCCCACTTGCCTCTCCTGGACATAATAGAAAAAATTATGAAGTTAGTAGCCAGGTAAGTGCATTTTCTATTTGAAAATTTTCTCTAGTGGAATGTTTGGAAAACAATTTGTCATTATACTTGTCACACAGAGAAAAACTACGAGAGTTGAAACATTACACAATCAAGACTCATGAATATTATAAATGAATAACTGTGTGTACTTGTGACTTCCAATAAGAGATTTCCAAAAATGCTGCATTAGAGGAACTTCTAAGTATGAAAAGATAAGTTTTTTCCCAGCAATATCTGGCATCAAGAGTATGTAGCTGTGGGGAGCTTTTTGATGCACTAAATAACACTGACCCCAAGCATAACCCATCATTTGAGTAAGGGCATTTGGCTTAGTGAAAGGCCTTTCCTAATTGCCAGGAAGAGTTACCCAACTTTCATGAAAACAATCTAAATTTTTTTCTCCAACAACAACCAAAAGGTCACTTATTTTAATAATATATCTCATGAATATAACTCAAGAACATAACTAAAGCATTTGTTTTCCATTTAGTCTTTGAAAAACTTGTTCAGTCTGATTATTTTGGTATAGTCTGCAATTACTGTTAACTCACTTGCCCAAAGCCATATATTAATACATTTTTTTCATTTAACATTTTTAAGGAGAGTAAAATGCAGTTCGAGTTCTTAACTTCCTGCAACCTAGTCAAAGCATGATAACTCGTCAGGGTTTTGTAAATCATATCTGAAACGGAGCCTAGGGACCCCTAGAGCAGTGGCCCTCAATGCTAGAGACATATTAGAATCTGCTGGCCAACTTTTAAAAATAATGATGCACAGACCCCAGCCCCAGAGGTTCTGACTTAGCAAGTCTCGTTCGAGGCCCTGGCTTTAGTGTACCTTAGAAACACCTCGGTTGGCCTCTAATGTGAAGCCAACGTTTGGAAACACTGCCTGGGTTTACTAGAACATCATTTGAGAGTGATACTTATCATTTGAGCCATATATGGCAGGCACCAGTGTTATGTAAGTAGCAGTCCAGGGAACTTACCTGGAAACAGGAACCAAGTGTCTAATGTCACAAACCCTCCAAATCCCTAGTTGGGATTGTTTTGAAATGAATAGAGTGTTTTGTCTCTGAGGGATTTCTTTTTTGCCACTGGTAGGTTTTTCATGAATGCTTCTTAAATCCTTGCCACAATAGTGGAACCTGCCAGCAACTTGGACGTGGTTATAGTTGCCTCTGCCCACCTGGATATTCAGGTAACTTTTCATGTGAAATCATTGTAACTTGCAGTATCAAATTTTGGAACATCGAAAGTATACCCTGTAAGATATATAAGACGATACCTATGCATGAAAATCTGGTTGAAAAAGATAAACCCATGGGTGGAAAATATATATTATAAACCAAAGAGAGTTGTCTTTCACATTTTGGAAGAAGAATAAAGAATCATCTTCTGAGAATCATCATAACCCACATTTTATATTGGAATACAGTTCTGGGGGCCATGTCCGAGGTTCAGTCCAGAAATACCATTTTTGAAGGGAAATATTTTATACCTTAAAATTGCAGCTTATTTAAAATAATTCACTGTTTTCTTCTAATCCATTTTTGCATTTTTTTCAAATTTGTACAACCAAATGAATTCTATTTAATGAGAAAAAATGTTATGTAAATAAAAGAATTCACTACAAAATAAACAAAGAAAAGTTGGAACATAGAACATAGCCCACAGCAATCAAGAATATTGGCATTCCAGTTATTTACAACTTGCTCGTGTATGTTTGTTTTTGTGTTTCAAGTTCTGTAAAATTTCTTTTGGCTTAACATTCCATAAGAAATAATGGATCTTACCTAGAAAATAAATAACAAGAGAGAGCATGTGGTTCTCAAACTCTAACATGCATCAGAATTACCTGGAGGGCTTGTTAAAACAGATGGTTGGACCTCACCCCAGAACTGCTGGTTCAGTAGGTCTGTGTAAGGCCTGAGAAGTCGTTTCTATCAAATTCCCAGGTGATGGTGATGCCTTTGATCCAGCTATCACACTCTGGGCTACCTGGCATAGTAGAAGAACATGGGTTTCAGTAGTTAGCCCCTAGAGAGCCTGTGTGCCCCTCTGGAAATTTGCAGCCCCATTCTGGGCACCTGGCATGTGAGCTGCATTCTGGCAGGATTTAACCCCACCCACATCTTTAGCCAGGGGACCTTGGAGCAAGTATAGATGACCTCATAGCTTTCACTTTGGCATTTATCTAATTCTTGGCTTGCTTTTATCCTTCTAAACCCCCTCTCCCTTTTTTTTTTTTTATCTCCCTACTTCTAACTTGGGATCTTTTGCTATCTTTTGTGTATCTTTATGAGGATATCTTAAACCTGTTTAGAAAGACACAGTGTCTTCATTAAATAAAGAGCTCAGTGGTAGCACTCAACAAATACTTCCCTTTCCTTCAGCCCCAGCCCCTGTAAATTCAGATTATTGGGACAATTATCTGTAAATAATCATGGCTCTGTTTGTGTCAATTCCTTTCTTTGACACCCTCCATTCTTTGGTTTGCATTCTAGGCTTAAAGTGTGAGATAGACATTGATGAATGCAGCTCACTGCCCTGCCTCAACAGTGGAATTTGTAAAGACCACATTGGAGAATTCACTTGTGAGTGCCCATCTGGTTACACAGGTAGGGGGAGAGCCTCTTCTTTTTACGATGTAAAACTTTGAACCATTAAAATTTCATTGCTGAGGTAAATCTGAAATGTATTTATTGTTCAAATACATCAGGTATTACAACCATACTGAAAAGGCCTATTTTCCAATATTAAGTTATTTCTGTGCATTGGGAAAGTATTGGTTTCATTCTACTATCATGTGAGTAGAGTAAGAGATTAATTCTGCACAGGGAAATTGCTTGAGGTTTATAAAGCAAGCAGAACTGGGTTTGTTTGCTTTTATGTAAATTTCACATGGTTTCAGTTACATACTGTATTTTATTATCTGTACCCTTCTGCTATGTGTTTATGCTATAGCTTCTTCTTCTTCATTTATTATTATTCTTATTATTATGGAATCTGTGGGTTTACTGAACAATCATGCTTAAAATAAAGGGTTCCTGTATATTATTAACACCTTGCACTGATGTGGTACATTTGTTACAACTGATGAAAGCACATTTTTATAATTGTACTATTAACTATAGCCCATGGTTTAACTTAGAGTTCACTGCTTGTATAGTGCAATTTCATGGATTTTTATTTAAAATTTTTATTCTATATCTGAATGTGGTTAAACAGAGAAACATTAGGTTGTATGACAGACCTGGTTTAGTGTCCCATCTTGTCCAGCTAGGTTTGTGACAAGCTGTTTAACTTCTCTGAAGCTGTTTGTCATATAAAATTGGAGGTCATCAGATGAGAGAAATATATATAAAGTCAAGCAGAGTGCAAATAAATTGTAGGGTGTTTCTTGACTCTTCACTAGTATTTTACTGAATTTATGACGTGTGTATGTGCTTATTTCTATGATGTTCATGTGTGTGTCTATATAATTATTACTAACTGTGGGTTTTAGGTATTTATATTCTTCAAAGTGCATTCTGCCTCTCCTTTAACTTAAATGAATACATTTATTTAAATGTATTTTTAAATTTAAGCCAGAGAGTTGCAGCTTCCAACCATGCCCCCATTAAAGAAAAAAAAAGCTTGGAAGCAAATACTGATCTTCTTGTCAGTTCCCTTGTTCAATCAAAATTTAATTATCATAATATAATCTGGTCTCATAAAATTAAATATGACTTATTATTTTGTAAATAATAATAACTTCATAATATTATTGTAGGGAATAGTTATCTAAATCACCCAGTACTGTACCTAAAAATTATGATACTAAAAACATATCTGAATATATATTTTAAAATATGTAGGTATATAATTTTCTATGTTTTACTAGGTTTGATAAAATCCTTCAAGCATTTTAAAGGAACCAGATTCTAATGGCTATATCATCCCAAAACAATTTTCATTAAAAAATGAAAATATGACTATGATCATTTATTCTAGTAATCACTTGAATCAACCCAATGCATATTTTTTCTCCATTTGGAATCCAAAGTAGTCCCAGTCATAGGGAAAAATGCATTGATTTTATATAGTAGAATCACATTTTATCTGGAAGTTTAGTTCAAAAGTCTGTAGATAGGGGGAAATTATAAATGGGCAAAATAGCCCTTGAAAAAATCCCTTAAATCAGCAATCAAGAAAAGCACCAGGCAGACTGTCTTTAAGTAGGGACTGTTTTACCTCCAACACCAGAAGATGATTTTTGTCTCATAAACACCAGAGGCCACGTCGTGTGTATCTTGCAATAAATCATGCTGGGCTTGTCTTCTGCGAGGCATGCAGGCTCTGAGACCCACCGAGGAAGCTCCAGACAAGCACATTTGCCACCCTCTGCCCCGGGCATGTGTTCAACAGCTGGATCTCTAGCCAAGTCACTTGGCGAATTCCAGTTTTTTCCTTGCATGCTCCCTCTCAGTCTCTTTGCCATATGCACATGGCTGCATTTTCACATATATTAAATTTTTTGAGTGGATCCACTGTGAAAGGCAAAAAAAAAATTGCTCACAATGGTCTGCATGAAAGTGCAGACTCTATCTTAGATTTACTATTCTCAAAAGCTGACTTCCTTTGGTGAAATTTGCTTTTAGCACATTTCATGTTTTAGAGTGCATAAATGATTAATATGTGTTACAGAACTCTAGGAGTTATAAATGTAAGCACCCTTACGTCTTCAACCCAATGAGTTTTCATACATACTTGAATTTGAAGACTTATAATTCTAGGCGCACTTCTCTGCCTCTTTAATTCTCAATTTCTAGGTCTGTAAAATGACGGACATGAATTACATCAGTTGTTCTCAAATTATATTTACATAGACATGGGACAGATGCACAGAAGTTTGGCTGTGTTTTCCCAATTTGCAGAACTAAATAAGTCATTTTCTTTGCTATTTTTCTCTCATAATTTTTTTCAAACTCTGTAACTGTTACCTCTTACCTATAAAGGAATAAACTCACCAAAATGGTGAACAAACAGCAAACAAATAATATGAGAATTTTTTAAAAACAAAATCACACTTATTGCCTTAAATAAAAAAGATGACTGGATATTCATGGTTGTAGCTTTCCACTGAATGCTGAAATTGTTGTCAGATTTCTTGGGGAAAAACTTGTTGCTGTTTGTAGAATGGAAGAAAACCTTTTATTTCAAGATGTTATGCGAGTGAAATGTCTCACAAACAGGCAAGCCATGATTTCCAATTGCTGTAATTGGCACCTGAACAAGTTGCTTGAAAACTGTTGATCTTAAAGTCCTTTGAGGTTTTCTCCAGCTCCAAGATTCTCTGATCATTTGCAGGTCAACTATGTGAAGAAAATATAAATGAGTGTAGCTCAAGTCCTTGTTTAAATAAAGGAATCTGCGTTGATGGCTTGGCTGGCTACCACTGCACCTGTGTAAAAGGATTCATAGGTAAGATGTGTCCATTCTCCCTACATTGTCTTAAAATCCTGTAAAGCATCACAAATTATTACATACACCAACATTTCATTTGAATTCTAGAAGTACATCAGAAGACATAAAGAAGTTTCCTAAAAAGTCAAATCAATTCAACACGTTTTCTTTTCTTAGCAACACATTTGCCCTTTAAATCTGTCTCTGTATGTATGTGTGTATTTTAAAATATTTGAAAAGCAAGTGTAAACATTTCAATCGAAATCACAGAGCACATTCATCAATCCTACTAATAAGGTTCCAATCTTTCTGTTGTGTAGCCTCTCCATTCCTTGGGTTAGGAGCTTACTAAGTCTTCAAAAAAATTTTTTTTAAACAAGAGTTTCTTTTTATTTTTCCAAAAAATTTCACTACAAAATTCACTACAAGAAATTGTATATTTCAAATCAACAGCCAATATGATACCTGGCATTAAAACATTAGACTTCATTGTTCATATGACTCATCTGGGAAGCAAAAAATCCTGAACCCGCCCCCCCCAGACAGTCTCATTCTTGATCTTGGATGGGGCCCAGAAATATGCATTTATTCATCCATGCCTGAAGAACATTGGACTACAGAAATTTCTGTTACAGTCAAATAGAAGAAAAGGATATCCATTTCTATATCTGCTTATGTGGTGCAAATGTATAAACTGAAATGATGATATTTGATAATATATAAATAGATAGGATTTAATAAGTTACTTAGTTTAAAATACATAAAATAATTGGCAGCAGTAATTGAAAACTGACTAAAGAAACAATTGCACATTGATAGAATGGTATATTATGTAGCCTTCAAAGTTTGCATTTTATGGAATTTAAACAACCAAAAAAACATAAAAAGTTCAATATGTGAAACTTGTTGGGCCCCTGATTTGAAAAAACCAACTATAAAAAGAAAACTTTGAGACAATCAGAAGAATTTGACTATGGACTGGGCATTAAACAATATTAATGAATTGTTAGGCATGATAATGGCATCAGAGATTTATACTGAAGTATTTAAGGGCAGAATCCCATACTGTCTGGAATTTGCTTTAAAGGAATAGAGATAAAATTGGGGGAGGGGGGAAGGAGGGCAATAGGTGAAAGAAGATTGGAAATATGTTGGAAAGTTTTGAAACTGGTTGAAGAATTAGATAAGGATTCATTATACTGTTCTCTCAATTTGTGTGCATGCTTGAAAATGTATTTTTAAAAAATAAAAATGTGGAATATTTAAATACTTGTAATATATGGTTAAATGAAAAAAGCAGGGTACAGACAGTATGAACAAGTGGCTTCCATTTTGCTTGTGTGTCTATATATAGTCATGCAGGGGAAAAAATATTAGATATGTACCTCTGAGATTAAAAATGTGCTTTATTTTCTTTAATGTGTTTTTCTGGATTTCCTATATTATCTACAGTGAATGTGTATCATTTTCAATTACCTACTGATCATTTCATTCTATTCAGTGACCAGAATTTGCAGAATTTCCACTTTCTGCAAAGAACTGTACATCAGGCAGTGTGAGAGAGAAGAGGTGTAAGGGGGGGTGGGGAAGAGAGAAGGATAAGAGATCGCATGCAAAGACAGTCAAGAAGAAACAAGAAACTGGAGAAGAATTATCACATGAGATCATATGCAAATGGATGCAAATAATATGTTTTTAAAAAGTATAATTAATTGATTAGGAGGAAGTCCAAGGCGATAAATGGCCAGTGAAGGAATGAGGAAAGGCCAAAGAAACGGAGAAAAGATTTCTATTTGACTTATTTTACTTTTTTAACATTATCTCAATTAGATATTCATTACTAATCTTAAACACAGAAAGAGATAAGATAGAAAGGGAAGATAAAAAACACAGAATCCTAAAATGACTGGCAAAATCCAGAGCTCATTAAAGAACTGGATCTCAGATCACTGTGATATAGGTCAGTGGCTCTACAACCCTGCACGCTCCATTCCAGTTGCTTAGAAGCAACATTCTATAAAACGTCAACACTTTGATTACTGTTTTCCAAGAGAGTTAATCCTTTGGTTTCTTTGTCTTCCTCATCCATCTCCAGGCCTACACTGTGAAACAGAAGTCAATGAATGCCAGTCAAGCCCATGCTTAAATAATGGAATCTGTGAAGACCAGATTGGGAGTTTCTTGTGCAAATGCCTACCTGGATTTTTGGGTACCCGGTGTGAAAAAAACATAGATGAGTGTCTCAGCCAACCCTGCAAAAATGGAGCTACCTGTAAAGATGGTGTCAACAGCTTCAGGTAAAAGGCCATCTGGTTCTTTACACAATTTTTGCTTTTTTTAAATTTTCAGTCATTCTACACCCTTTATGGAGTATCACCTGATTCAGCCATTCCCAAATGCTGTCCCAATGATAGGCTACAGTAGAATCTCCCCACTGCTTGAGGTTCTGAGGCACTAAGATTGGGATAGAGTCTATACTTTTGGAATAGAGAACCTGTATGTTTTAAGTCCCCCAATGATTCTGATACACAACCAGGTTTGAGAACCACTATTCTATACCTGAGAAATCATAGAAGATGAAAGGAAACATAATTACACCAAAGCAGATACAGTAGCATGTGATTAAAATCCTATTTTTAAATGTTTTTTATTTTAGCTGAAGTTTGCACATATATAAACTTTTTTTAAAGAAATTGTGCAAACATTCTGTCATGTTCCAGTCTACATACTATGGTTTTCAAACATTATTTAGTTCTTTTGTTCAAAAGAAATCTAACATGAGGTGTAAATAAGTAAAATAATAAAAGTTGAGCTTTTGCTATTGGACTTAGTAGTGTTCAGGGAGGAAAACTTTATCTCCCTGATGCATCTCTTAGGGTGCCAGTAGAATACAGTTTGAATATCAACACACTCATATTATCACAATCAAAACTTCTCCTGCTTACCCTGTCCCCTAGCAGGATCTACGGTAGCAGGATCTACGGCTTCTGTGGTACAGAAGACAGGCTGGTCTTGCTTGCAGAATCCCAGGCAATTTTATTGTCCCCAAGATGCCGCTTTGTTCTAGTTTCCAAAAAGTTAAAAGAAAAAGTCTTCCACAGTTGCAAATTTCCCACTGCCCTTCTGGGTCCACCCCAGCAATAGCCAGAGCCCTCACCAAAAGAAACATGAAGGCAGTTCTGCCATGGAGACTTTCACCCACCTGGAAATGAGATCCTGCAGGTAGCATCATCTTCTCAGGCTCTTTCCATCTTGTGGCATACAGCGCATAATTACTGGCAATGAGGAATTTGCTGGTGAAGCTAGCTACAAGGGTTCCAAATTATGTCTAGTCCAAAATAACTGATGAATACCAAATTTATCTAAACACCAACCAGAGGGTAGGTAAGGGTAAACTAATTCAAAAAGAGTGCAGGTTACTGCCAAAGATAACCTATTTTGAATTTTGTAATGATATCAAACCTGGGAGGAGACAGATGAGTAAAATTCTAGCCAAAATTACCATCAAATGCAGAGAACCCTGTAAAGTTCCCCCAGTTACAACGAATTGTCCTTTTAAAGCCCCTAACACCACTTATTCACATTACTCACCTTGACACCTATATCAAAGAGGTTTTCATATGAAACTGCTAGTAATGATAATAGCTACCATTTATTAAACAGGTTCTTTTTTACTATAAAATATTTTAAAAATACAGAAAAGTACAAAGAATAATACAAGTTATACCCTCATCATTGTGGGTATTCAAACTTTAGCATTTAGCCATATTTGCTTCACATATTTTGATTTAAAGAAAGAAGTGCTAAAGACAGAATTGGATTTCCTTCCAACACACATACGTATTCTACTCCCCTTTTCCTCTTGTGGTAACCACTGTCCTGAAGGTGGTATATTTCATTCTCATTCAGGTTTCATATTTTACTTCATATATGATTCTATAAACAGTATAGAGCACATATTACATAAGTGATATCGCACTATCTATATATATGTATTTATATGTATGTATCTTTTAATAATTTTTCCACTCAACATTATGTTTTCAAGTATCATCAGGGTTGATATATTTGGCTCTAGTTTATTCATTTCAACTGCTTATTAGTATTCCATTGCCCAATTACACCATGACTTATTTTCCCATTCTCTTCTCCAAAAACATTTAGAGCAATGCTGTTATGAACATTTTTTAACATGTCTCCTTGTGCACCTGTGCAATGGTCTCCAGGAGAAAAGACTAGAAATGGATTTCCAGGGCTCTGAATATGCAAGCCTTCAGCTTCCCTTGACATTGCCAAATTGTAGTTCTATTCAATATGAGATTTCCCATTTGACATTGTCAGATATACATTCCATTCTCTTGAACTCACATGGTTTGTTGCATAAATAGAAGTAATATGGCATACTGATTAAGAACAAGGTTTGAGGATGGGTTCAAAACCCTATGCTGGGAGCTGACATAACTCGGGGGTTGAGCACTTGTTTCCCATGTATGAGGTCCCGGGTTCAATCCCCAGTATCTCCTAAAAACAAAACAAATAAACAAACGAGAAAACCAACTTGGGGTAGCCAGTGTAGCTCAGTGGTTGAGCACTGGCTCCTCCCATATGAGGTCCCAGGTTCAATCCCCAGTCCCAGTACCTCAAAACAAACAAAAAATAAAATAAAAAATCTATATTACCACTTAATAACAATAGGACTTGGGCATATTACTAAATCTGAGCCACAACTTACTCATCTATAAAACAGAAATAATAATAGTACTCCCTCATTATTATAATGGTTGCTTTAATGTATACAAAGCATTTAGAATAGCATCTGAACGTCTATATTTTTTCTAGCACTTATGTAGTGAGAGAAATCACAGCATAATATAATACTTCATCTTGACCACAACTACTTTCTACTTTATTTTGTTACTACAATGTGTCTAATATGTATTGACTTAAATAGACTTTATTAGATAATCTGGAAAAAGTAACTGACAGTGAAAGCACCATTTTGATGCAGGAAATACGTTTTGGCATTTCTATTTTCAAAGTCTTTTGAAGCAATGTTATACTAAATGGGAGGCTCCTCTAATGTCTTTCTGCACCTGTTCTAATTGTTATATTTCATTTTCTTTCAGGTGTCAGTGTGCCCCGGGCTTCACCGGGCAGCACTGTGACTTGAACATCAATGAATGTCAGTCTAACCCATGTCGAAATCAGGCCACCTGTGTGGATGAATTGAATTCATACAGCTGCAAGTGCCAGCCAGGATTTTCAGGCAGCAGGTGCGAAACAGGTATATATGACTTCAGTGTTATGAATGGCAATAATAAAAATAGGAATATAATAACTACTCATGTGCCAAAAACTATGCTAAGCACTTGGTGCTTATTTAATCTTCACAGCCCTCCAATAACTACATATTATTATTTTATCCCCATTATTATTTTTAATATATTAATATATATTATTATTTAAATGATTCTTATTTAAATAATATGTTGTTATTTAAATATTATTATTTAAAATATATTATTTTATAGCACAGATGAGAAGATTGAAGCTTAAAGATGCAAGGGGTGGATGGAAGAAATTGTTCCTAAAATTCTCATGTTTAAGTGTTTAGGAAGGACGCTTTGATTTAGGAGCTGTGAATCCATGGGCGTGCTTGAGAATTAATAGATCAAAGCAAAACTGCTTTCTAAGGCTTCCAGGGTCTTTTAGTTATTGGACATTTGTTTTATTGAGTGACATATGCAGGGTCAGGGGCAGAGCTGAATTGCTCATGAAATAAGGAAAAGCCAGATCCTTGTGGGGGGGGGGGGGGGCGGGATTTGACATTGCTCTTACAGTTTCGCCCAGCTTCTCTCCTTCAGCATCAGTCACTTCCCGATGTTATTCTCATCAGTAACAGAAATGCTTTCAAATTAGCCATCTTTACTAACTCCCCAATTTTACTGTCGCCTTCCAACTGTTCCTAGTTTCTCTGCATCCTTTTGCTAATGAGTGCTTTTCCCATCTTACAGACAGATTTTTCTTATTTTAAAAGCATGTGTTATATATTTTGTGAATAACATATATTTGTTGTTGAAACTGCTTCTCAGATAAAATAACTGTATCAACTGAAATGAGCTTTCTTTGAGAATAGTACTGCTTAACTGCTGCTTGCCTTAGACGTCTGAAGAAGGCCTTGTAGGTGACACAATCTGCACATTTCTCTTACTCGTTGCAGAACAGTCTACGGGTTTTAACCTGGATTTTGAAGTTTCTGGTATCTATGGTTACGTCATGCTAGATGGAGTGCTTCCATCTCTCAGTGCTATAACCTGCACGTTCTGGATGAAATCCTCAGACAGCTTCAACTACGGAACACCAATCTCCTATGCACTGGAGAATGGCAGTGACAATACCTTCCTCTTGACTGATTATAATGGGTGAGCAGAAGTGTGTGGATGCAGTAACTTCATGTATTGATTGGGGATGTCAAGAGCTTATGTAAAATACAGCAGACTGTATTTTACAGTAAAGCAGACTGTCCAGCAGAGCAGGGCACCAGCCTTGCAGTGGCCAGGCAACAGGCCTTATCCTGGCACCAAGTTGAGGCAGGGGTGGAGGTTGGGGAAGGCAGGACAAGGGGACAGTCACCAAAGAAAGCATCTGGACAAGTTCTGTACAAAGTCTAAGGTTTAGTAATAACACGGTACACTTGTGTTGTGATTGGCTGTTTACTAAGTATTTTCATTTGTATTACTTAATTTGATCTTCACGGTGACCTGAGGAACTAGTATCTATTTGTGAGTGAAAAACTAAATTTCAGAAAGACGAAATGGTTTGCCTAAAAGTCTCACACCCTAAGATTGGCAGAGCTAAGACTTATGCTCCTCCTTTCACATACTAGAACCTTCAAGGGTTAATAGATTTCAGTGACATTATGACCTATAGGAGACCCATGCATTGAATATGAATCAGTCTATAAACTCAGGTGTGCAAGATGACATTTGTTTACCTCTTTGTGGATCAAGTACAATCCAACTCCAGGACACGAGACCTCTGGACTGTCAGGGAAGTCAACCTCCCTTAGACCCAAGGAGTTTTGGGAAGGACCTACCTAATTGGTCACTGTTCACCCTGCTTATCACTGAGCTAGTACACTGCCTCAGCACTCCTGGTACCTTCAGGTCCACTGCTCTGTGCCACTGTACAGTCCTTAGCAAGCCTGCAAGCTTGTGCCTTCAATCTAGACAGACACCGAGGCACACCAGATGACCTTTTCCTCTGTGACCCTCCCAAATCTGTAGACTCCTGCCAGTGAGAGGAGGTTTGCTGGTCTCAGAATCCATTAAGCTTTCTTTCCTATCCTCAACCCAGGGAACTCTGCTTTATTCTGATGGAAACCTCCCCATCCTCAAGCCATCTTCTTCATGGACTTGAGCTTTTTTTTTTTTTTTTTTTTTTTTTAATTAATTTTTTTTTATTGACTTTGTAATAATGTTACATTAAAAATATATATGTGAGGTCCCATTCATCCCCACCCCCCCCACCCCCCCTCTCCCCCCCCAACAACACTCGTTTCCATCATCATGACACATCCATTGGATTTGGTAAGTACATCTTTGGGCACCTCTGCACCTTATAGACAATGGTCCACATCATGGCCCTCACTCTCCTCCATTCCATCCAGTGGGCCCTATGAGGATTTACAATGTCCGGTGATTACCTCTGAGGCACCATCCAGGGCAGCTCCATGTCCCAAAGACGCCTCCATCTCTCATTTCCTCCTGCCCTTCCCCATACCCATCGTCCACCATGTCCACTTTTCCCAATTCCATGCCACCTCTTCTATGTGGACATTGGATTGGTTGTGTCCATTGCACCTCTATGTCAAGAGGAGGCTCAGATTCCACATGGATGCTGGATGCAGTCCTCCCATTTTCAGTTGTAATCACTCTAGGCTCCACGGTGTGGTGATTGTCCTTCTTCAACTCCATCTTAGCTGAGTGTGGTAAGTCCAATAAATCAGATTGTAGGTGCTGGAGTCTGTTGAGGCTCAGGACCTGGCTATCACATTGTCGGTCCAGAGATTCAAATCCCCTAAATATATCTTAAACCCCAACGTTAACTGTACCTCCGGCACATTAGCATGAAAGACTTATGAAGGGAGATCCCATCTGAGTCCAGATTCATCACACATACACACCATTTCCAAAGAGGGGCCATCTGCCCTGATAGTTAACCCCATCGGCCATGACCATAACTCTCATGGGTCTCTTTAGCCTTCAAAGGAACCATTATCTGGGGGTTGTATCTGCTTTATCTGTCTCTCTGACTCTGCTCAGTTGTGCATGAGGGCAATCCTTCTGCCAGCCTCCAGACTCTTTTTTAGAAACTCGTAGCCATATAAACTCATTTCTCCTTTCCATTTCCCCCTTACTTTAGGTCAAACAGCATTTTAAAGTCATGGTATTTTATGTAGACATGGATATTCTGCTGATCCGCATTGAACCTTCCGTATAAGGTCCTTTTCCAGTTGCATCATCAGTTGGTATTTGATAGTGGTCCCTCGTTGCCAGGGAGGCTCATCCCCGGGTGTCATGTCCCACGCTGGAGGGAAGGCATTGCATTTACATGCTGAGTTTGGCTTCGAGACTGGCCACATTTGAGTAACATGAAGGCTGACAGGAGGAAATTCCCTGGCACAATGTTGCTCTAGGCCTTGTTCTTATTTTAGGTTTATCAGCTCACAAGCATAGTCATTAGCATCAGGGGCTCACCGTTGAACCCTCACTCCCTCCCGGTCCCCGCCGCTGTACCTGGGAGACTGTCGCTGCTCCCCTAGGGACCACGACAGAGCACCACTGGCCAGGAACCCAGTACCCCCCCTGCTGTGGTTTCCAATTGTTGCCACCATGAGTATATCCAATCATTACCATGCACCCTGGACATATGTTCTGTATAGCTCCCTGTCAGCCATATATCACCTGTCATTGGTATCCCATACCAGTATTCCTCCTTTGCCATTGTTGAAACACTCTGTGATCCAGAACTCCCCGAAATTTGAGGCCCAATATAATGTCATGGTCCCTTACTAGGGAATGGCATATAGCAATGGGTTTAAAGGATAGATAAAGAACTTGGATAAAGTTAAATAAAGAACTTAGATAAAGAATGTTGACTTGAAAAAATTTCCACATCCTATCCTTTTTTTTTTTTTCCCCCCCCCCTAATTATTCAGCATTTCTTCATAGGAGTCCTAGACCACAGCAATGCATATATACAATATACAGCACTCCCATACATCCATCACAAAACCTTTTCCCTTCCACAGCGATACTCTTACACCCTATTCACATCATATTTACTTAAAGTGATGTACAGGGACTTGAGCTTTTAGAGACAAAATCTAAGAAGTTTGCAAAAATCCCCCTGAGGCAAAATAATTAGAGAGGGAAACATTAACCTGCTTGAATAGGAGAAGGGAAATAGGACAACACAGAGAGGAAACAATCAATATTGGGGGGAAAAATACTTGTCTTTTTTTCATAAGCCTATTTGTACAAGGGCCGAGGAGATGCTGGAAGAAGCATTCAATGAATTATTTTCCATGTCAACTTTGCCTGATCTTTTTTTTTTTATCCTTTGGATCTTTAGGATTTTTTTCATTTAAACCGCCTATTATCTTTGTCCCTTTCCTAAGTCACATGGTTGTCAGAAGCCTCTTTTGGTTGGTCACCCTTGTTTAATTCCATTTCATTTTTGGCAACCGTGAGATAGAACTTACCTTCCATAGGATTAATGGAGCTTGTTCCAGGCCTCAAGAAACACACAATCTAGAGAAGCAAAAACTGTCTGACATTTATACAATTCTAACTCCTTCAATTCATGATTTGCTCTCTCCAGAAGAGCCAGTTGGTGAATTGGCACAAATTGGGCTAACTTTTCTAAGCTCATCCTAAGACTCTCTCCTTACCACTCAATGTTTAAGAAACACAAACCAATTTTCAGTGTGCTATATACAATAAAGTTTAATTAATAAGTCAAATCAGTTTCTATGAAATATGATCAAATACAGTAAAGGAAAGAATGAGTTTTCGTATAGCACTTTGACCATAAAAAAATAAAAGAAGAAAAATAGCAACCTGTCACACAGAAGGGACTGCAACATACAACTGCTGATTATGTTCCTCTGGAATCTTTTCTCTGCAGCTGGGTTCTCTATGTGAATGGCAAGGAAAGAATAACAGACTGCCCCTCAGTGAACGATGGCACTTGGCATCATATTGCAATCACTTGGACGAGTGCTGATGGAGCCTGGAAAGTGTATATTGATGGGAAATTATCTGATGGTGGCACTGGCCTTTCTATTGGTTCAGCCATACCTGGTATGTTTTAGCAAAATGAGTGTAATTCTTTTAGATTCTAGAGATGGTGGTCCTCTGATGAACATCGAATTTGCTAGCTTTGTTTCCTTGGTTTTAGAAAAAGATCAACAGTTATCTGTTTTATTTGGCTAACCCCTGATTATCCAGGCTGTGAGTTATCAGAAGCTTTTTCCTAGGTGAGCTACATGATCCTCTGTGTAAGAAATATCTTTGGGGAGATACATAGTAAGACTACAAAGAAGCATGCTGAATTAACAGCAGGTGGTTGTTAACTGTCTTCCAGGGAGGCGATTAATTGCTGGATTTCTTTGATTTTTGTTTCATTTTGTTATATGTTCAATGTACAAACTGATGCACTTTTTCATAAGATTAACTCTTATTCAATCATCAAAATCCAGCTCTAAATGCCTTTGCTGATCACTGCCCTTCCATACTGACATTTTCCTCTCATCCTGCTAGTTCTTCTATCAACCTGCACACATTTACAATGTAATATTGGAAAGTATTTGTGTATACCTCTTCCCTTAGAATTATAACCTATCAAAGGCAGAAAAACTTTAACTCTGGTTTTTTTTTTTTTCATCTGTATAAGTCACATGTCTGGTATGGTTAGACAGCACATAATTGGTAGCTCTATAAATACTTGCTGAATTTAAGTAGCTTGTGTTTTTGAAATAGAAATCAAAGATGACTGGGCAGAAGAATGTGGAAGGGCATTTCTGATAGAAGGAGCTCTGGATTCAGTGACAGAAACCCGTGATTGGGCTTTCTTTGAGGAATGGTTGACAGTTCCCTGATTCTGTAGCACAGGGTATATGGATAGGAGGAAAGGAAGATATAATGGAGAAAGATGTTAAAGTTCCTTCAACAGTAAGTGGCATTATCATGTGAGACAGAGTGTTGCTTGCTGTTTTTTTAAATTTATTGAAGTATATCACTCACAAATAACATATATAAACAATAAGTATATAGTAATAGTTATGAACTTACAAAACAAACATGCATAACATCATACAGGACTTTCACACCTCATCCTATCATCAGTCACCAGTATTTTGCATTGTTGTGAAACATTTTTAACTAATGATTAAAGTGTGTCCTCAAAATACTACTTCTAACCAAAGTATCTTACATTGGTGTACTTTTCCCTGAATCCACTCTATAATTTTTATTATTATACTTATTGTATCATTTATACATGAATATACATAAAGAATATGTGTATAGTAAAAGTTGTGAACTTAAAAAAAACAACATCCATAACATCATACAGAGGTCCCATACATCAACCCACCACCAACACCTTGCATTGTTGTGAGACATTTGTTACACATTATGAAAGAATATTGTCAAAATCTTACTAGTAACCATAGACCTTACCTTACATTTGATGTATTTTCCCCCAATCCACCCTATTATTATTTTTTAAATATATTTTTATGACAGAAGTTGTAAACGTATAAAACAAACATGCGCAATTGCAGAATTCCCATACAACACCCCTCTATCAACACACCATACATGGTAGAACATTTATAACAGATAATGAGATAATATTATAAGACTTTACCAGGTCCAGAGCATACATTTGGCACACTCTTTTCATTCTCCCCCATTATCAACACAGTACATCTTTGGCATAGTTGCATGAATATTTCATTATTACTGTTAACCATAGTCCATAGGTCACTCCAGTTGTATTTTTCCCGTGCTTATTCACATTCACACCACCCTGTAATAGTGACCTGCTATTATATGATTCCAGTGTATTTTTATTTCATTTATTGCACTTTTCATTCCCATAAGATCTGCTATTTTTCTATGTATGCTTTCAAATTCTTCTTTGTGCTCATCTAATGTCTTCTTAATATCCTTAACTCTTTAGCCATCTCATTGAATTTATTAAGAAGATTTGTTTCAACATCTATAATTAGTTGTCTCAACTCTTTTATGCCATCTGGAGGCTTATCTTGTTCCTTTAATTGGGCCATATCTTCCTATTTCTTGGTGTGGATTGTAATTTTTTGTTGGTGTCTTGGCATCTGGCTTACTAAATGTATTTATTTTGAGTATAGTTTCTCTCTTTAATTTAGGGCTTTCTTGCCCATTTCTCCTTTGCTGGTTGTGTAGTAGGAGCCAAGGGTATAGTTGGTGCTGCAAGCTTTGGAGGCTCAAGCTGCCCTCATTGCCCCTGGGACTGGTGTAGCTTCTCCCAACTTTCTCCTTTGCCAGGGATAGGGACAGAGCCACATCCGTATGTAATAATCCAAGTCATGCAGGCCTAGACTATAGTTGCCCAGAGAGACTGATGAAGCTTCAAGCTCCTTTCTCCCGTACCTGGGACAGGGATGCAGCTGCAGGTATGGGCAGCAATCTATGCAGGTGAGTCCAAAATGATTGCAGTTACCCTGACTAACTTCCAGCTATTCAGTCTGTGCCAGTCAAATATACCTGCAGTTACCCAGAGTGGCTGGTGCAGGATTCACCAGCCTCCTCCCTGCTATAGGTGAGGCTGAAACCTATAGGCTAGGGCTGCAGGCCAATCTGGGTAAAAGATTGGTCATTGTGATTTTCAGTCAGCCTGGCTTTCCTGAAAGCTGAGGTCAGTGGCCAACCAACCGTCTCTTCCTCCCCTGTTTTTGGGAAATGGAGCTTCCAACTCCAGCTACAGAATAGCTCCTGGGGCAGCTTGTACCTCCAGAGTAGAATGATCACTGGCCTCTGCAATGTGACCTGTTTTTTCCTGGAAAGTCTGGAGCAGGTTTCCCCACCTGCCGGAGGTGGGACTGGGGCTTATGCTAGAGCTGCAATCCAATCTGGATGGAAAGAAGCCAGTCCCTACCAGCACTGTGATTTTCGGTTTGCCCCACTTCCCCTCATGCCAGGCACAGAGTTAAGATGGTGGCTACTGGCCTCTTTCTGATTCAGACAGGTTCAAACTTTAGCTGTTCTTAGGATTATCCTTTAGCCAACTGAGTTTACTAATCTGTAGCTGAAGTTGGTGCCCAACCATCTCTTTCTCCCCTGTTTTTGGGAAATGGAGCTTCCAATTCCAGCCACAGAATAGCTCCTGAGGCGGGTTGTGCCTCCAGTGGAGGATGGGCATTGGCCTCTGTGGCTTGGAGGGCTCTACTTATGAATCTTTTCTGCAGATGGGCAGTCTCCTCCTTCCGTTCTTTCAAGGATGTTGTAGGATGCTCCTCTGGTTTCCTGGAGCCCCCAAACAGGTGCTTTAGATAGCTCTGGGTGATTACTAACTGCCCTGTTGCACAAGCTAACTCCAGGAACTCCTTACTCTGCTGTGATCTCGCTGGTTGTCTATTGGTTGCTTTTTGTTTTTAATTTTGGTTGCTCTTGTTTTCAACTAATTTTCCTCCAAGTAGTGATATTGCAGGTGATTTTTATTTCCTTCTTTTTTTCCTGATGTTCTCATAATGAACATCTATTTCTTTTATGGCAAAAAAAGAGCATTTCTATCTTAAAACTAAAATTAAATCCAGATGGAAGAGCCGAAAGTGGATTGAAGCAACAGGAAACTAAAACCAGGAAATGGTTATGGTAGCCACCCACAGGAGATGGTTGTCTGGCCACAGCAGTAATGACAGATGGGCTGCTGTACCTCCATTAATGTTGGTGAGCTCCAGTTGACAGACCTTGGTATCTGGCTGGCCTCAGTTTGGGTGACCAGGTTTTTAAAGTCTCTGTTAGCTAAGATAAGTCTAGTAAAAGGACAGTTTTCACTGGAGGGGGGATATTCAGTATTTGATTTTAGATATATTGGTTTGAGGTCTCTGTTGGAGTTCTAATTGTAGGAATGCGAACATCTAAAAGTAGGCAGCTAAAAATACAGATCTGACTTCACTTTATATCAAATTGGCAGAAATGTTTTCTATGATAAGATACTATTGGCAGGGATTCAGAATGGTGGATCCTCCTATAGAGTGCTGGCAAGTGTGAAAATTGATGCAACTTTTCAGGGAAGCATTTTAGAGATTCATGTCTAGAGACTTAGAGAAACCCTTTGCATGCATATAGCAATTCTACTTCCAGGAATCAATCTGAAGGAAATAACCAGTGACCCAAATAAATATTTATGTATTAATATGCTTAACTAAGCATTATTTTAGTACCAAATTTGGAAACAACTTTAATATACAATGGTACATGTTTATTAAATTAAATAATCAAGCAAATTGTAGATTGTTGTGCATTCATAGGGTAAAATAATGTAACTGTTTAAAAACACGAAATAAGATGTTTGAGAAGAAAAGAAAAATTCAAACTCTCATATGAAGTAAGGGTCTGAATTATGTTTTTAAAAATATCTCACACACATATATACAAAGAAATACGGGAAGAAAATACACAAAACTATCAAATTATTATTTTGAGGTAAGAACGTTTCTTTAGACTTATTTTTTTTCTAGTTTTCTTCCATATGTGTGCATTAATTTTTTAATTATTAATTTTATAAGGCAAAAAATGTAGGTTGGAGAATCATGAAAGAGCAGTGGGGTCTACAGATTGGCCAGTGAGTAAGATCAGAGTGGGGGAAATGGAGAGAGCAGTTGAAAGGAGAAGAGAGGAGGTGGGGGGTAAAATCCTGGGAGCATCAGCATCTCAGAGGCAGGAAGAAAAGAGAATCTAAGAAGGAGAAGAAAGGTTTGAGAAGAACTCAAAGAGGATATGATTGTGGGAACATCATGTGTCCTGGCTGGAAATAGGTGGTACCCACAAAAGGAGTAACCAAAGAGAGATTCATGAAGGGGCTGTTTTCAGAGATGCAGGCAGGGCTGAGAGTGAAAATCCCATGACTAGCAAAATAGGAGGCCACAAGTGGTGAACCAGAAGCAATTGCCTGAATTTAGCCAAACCTGTAGTGACAGGAAAGGAATCACCCAAGGGAAGTGGTGCCCTTAGCAGGAGGAAAGCAGACAATGCCAATCTGGAGCCTGGCCCAAAGGGAGCCAAGAGATTAAGTTGCTCTTGCTTCCCACTTTCTGTCTCCTGCTGTCCTTCCCATTGGCCAGACCCAAACAGAAGCCAGAGGACAAGGAGTCCAGTGGTGCAGCCCGCAGTAGTCAGCCTTGGGGACACAAGGCAGAGGGGAGAAGGGTGGAGAGTAGACGTGGAGGAGCAAGCGTAGACCATCCAGACACCCAGGAAGGACAGTTTATTTTTTATGTTTTATTCTTTTGGGGAAGGACAATTTACTGAAATAAAATGGTCTATAGAAAAAAATGACAGAAGTTTCAAGAGATTAAAAAGGTGGGGTTGCCCCCGGATTTGGCAATTAGGAGGCCACAGGGAACTCTAAAAGCTTCCCTGGAACTGGTGATAGAAATTATAGCATTTTAGATTAAGGAATGAGAAAGTGAAGATTAGCTACTAGTCTGGCAAGGAGGATAATTTCCTAGAAGAGAGTAGGTGAAATGGGACCTAACTATTTGGATGACATAAAATATTATATACTTGTACATATATTGCATGTATAGTTTTCCCAGTTAAATATTCACTAATCCAATATAATTTAAATCCTATCTGGTAGTTTTTTTCTCTTGTCATTTAAAGAATTGAATTTGTCCTTATTGAGAAAAACCTGTGGTATGTTTAGATGATTTAGTTTTCCAGTACTGCTCTACAATACATTTATATTGTCTGTGCCTTTTAGAAATTACAGATATTCAGGCCCATTTCCTCCTTTTTAATCTCTCTCTCTCTCTTTGTAGGTGGTGGCGCATTAGTTCTTGGGCAAGAGCAAGACAAAAAAGGAGAGGGATTCAACCCAGCTGAGTCTTTTGTGGGCTCCATAAGCCAGCTCAACCTCTGGGACTATGTCTTGTCTCCACAGCAGGTCAATTCCATTTTCAGTGTATGACAGTAATGAGATGCAAAGGTACAAACCTAGTAAAACTGTGAACAGCCTAATGATGCCATATCTTATTGTAAGCTCTTGGTTTTCAGAAATGATCACTTGTATCATTTGATGCTTGGGGCGTAGAGGAAGCCAGGCAGAGCTATCAACAGTAACTTTAAGGAACTCCCTTTTGGGTTTCTTGGTGATCTTAAATTTCATTGGAAATGATTATTTTATAAAATCATGTAATATCAAAGCTGGAAGCAATCACAGAGAATAATACTTCCCATCCCTCCAACTAAAGTATGAGATCATAGATAGTGAGCAAGAGATGAGCCAGTATTTAGAGGCAGTTTGGAGACAGTCTGCGTTTAAATCACTCAACTTCTCTAAGCTTCAATTGTCTGGCCTATTAAAAAGAAATAAATAGAACTACTTCATGGATTTTTGACAGGATTGACCTAAATAATGCCTATACATCTCATGATTTGGCTTAGCACATGCAGAGGGCTTGATAAGCATTTACTTCTGTTATTACAGTAGCAGAACTGCTTTAAGGCTGTTTCCTCAACTCTAGATCAAAGTAAAAGATAGTAGAATGGAGAAGGGGCATCTCTGCATAATCTTAACAAATTGCAAGTTTAGACAAGAAATGATTGCCTGTGTGTGTACAATTGAGAAAGTCAGACAGCACTGAGCCTAGTGGGAGAAATATTTGGGAAAATAAATGTCAAGGATGTGGGAGCTGAGGGAGAAGAAAACTTTCCTGTTGCCCCGAAAAACATATCAGCCAAAAGCCTGCTATGCCCCACCCCCGGAACAGCTGTGAACATTTTAAAAGGACTAAGTTAAGAAATAATAACTGTCTTCATGTAGCAAGTAAGGCTTATCTAAAGATGTGTTTTTAAACTTTCAGGTGAAATCACTGGCTACCTCATGCCCAGAGGAACTCAATAAAGGAAATGTGTTAGCCTGGCCTGATTTCCTGTCGGGAATTGTGGGGAAAGTGAATATCGATTCCGAGAGCATATTCTGTTCTGGTTAGAATTTCCTTCTTCCACAGACTCCACCACCTCTTGAGTACCCTGGGGTAGCAAAAGGGAACGATTCAAAATTCTCTGTTGGTCAAATGTCATGTGTCTGTCAATTTATTGTTCAACTAGTAGTGCATTTTTGCCCTACCTTCATCCAAAGGCTAGTTTTGTTGTTGCTGTAAATTCTGAAATATGTTTTTTTACAGGGTATAAATTGGCTGGAGAAGAAATTCAGGCAAAGGTAAAGAAAGGTTAGGAAAATAGAGTGAGAGGAAGGATAAGATTAAACGCCACCAGTTCTGTGCTCATAATTTGAGATGGGCCACTCTTTTGGGCTCTCTACTTCCTGGCAGGCATCTAGAAGAGGAAAACAGGATAGTGAGAGCCCAGCGAGAAAATCAGTGGATGTTACAGTCCACACATTGAGTAGCAAACTCTGAACCATCAAAACTGCCTCATAAAATTAAATGAATTTAAACAAGTTTCTGAAAAGGTTCCAGAATTCATGATCCTTTAATAATGTTGTGACCATTTGTATTTTATTAATGAATTAATGAATATTAATGAATGTTCCTAAAATACCAATTTCTTTTCCTTAAAGAATATATTCAGCAGAATTTTGCTGAAATAAGGAAGATTGGTTATAATGCAAATACTTTTCCCTAGTAATTTTGCTGGCCGGAAGTCTGGCTATCTTGTTTTAATATCAGTGGTGTGGCTCTCAAATATTGGTGCACAGTAAGATTCAAAACCCCGGATTTAGTGTTGCTGCCCCCATGTTACTGACAAGCTCTGGCCCTCTACTCTTTGCCAACAGATTGCCCACCTATGGAAGGATTGGTACCTCATCTGCGAACAGCATCAGCAGATTCAAAGCCAGGCTCCCAAGTCAGCCTGTTCTGTGATCCAGGCTTCCAGATGGTCGGGAACCCTGTACAGTACTGTCTGAATCAAGGACAGTGGTCCCAGCCACTTCCTCACTGTGAACGTGAGCTGCTTTTGTTGAAGTCATTTCAGTGGCTCTTGAAAAACTTTGGAAGCATCAGAATACTTTTCAGGAAAGCTAGATGAAGGCTAGATACTTCACAGTAGCAAACAGCAATTGTTCATTGAATATTTCCCTTGTGAAATGAGCTGTGCTGGGCATGAAGGAAAGTTGAGTAATGATGATCCAGAAGGACCACCTGTGAATGCCTGCAAGATGGCACAAGAAATGACTGACCATGTAGGCTGGAGGCCCAGAGGGAGATGAACCACTGATGGGCGGGAAACCAGGGACAAGATCTCTTGAGTTGGGTGCCTTCCTTCTTTCCTTCCTCCTCTTCTTTTTCTCTTCCTCTTCCTCTTCTCCTTCCTTACATCTCTCCTTCCTTCCTTCTTTCCTTCCTCCCTCCCTTCCTTCCTTCCGCAATGTTTAAATACTTACTATGTCCTAGGCACAGATCTACATCTTGGAGATATAGCAGTTGGGGAAAAAATTCTCCTGTTCTTACGGAGTTTACATTCTAGTGGGAGATACAGAAGATAAACAAGTAAATATAATATTATTTACATGTAGATAATAATGGTAAAGGCTAGTTTTTTTTAATTGATTTTGTAAAAATATTACATTAAAAAAATATATATGAGGACCCCTTCAACCCCACCACCCCCACCCCACCACTCCCCCCCCCCAGCAACACTCACTCCCATCATCATGACACATCCATTGCATTTGGTAAGTACATCTCTGGGCACCTCTGCACCTCATGGTCAATGGTCCACATCATGGCCCATACTCTCCCCCATTCCATCCAGTGGGCCCTGTGAGGATTTACAATGTCCGGTGATTGCCCCTGAAGCACCATCCAGGGCAGCTCCAAGTCAGTAAGGGCTAGTAGTAAAGGCTATGAAGAAAAATAAATTAGAGTAGGTGTATTGGTTTCCTAGGGCCTCCGTAAGAGATTATCACCCAATGTGTGGATTACAAGAACTATTAATTCTCTTGCAATTTTGTAGGCTAGAAGCCCAAAACTTAAGGTGTCATTAGGGCCATGCTCCCTCCAAAAGCTCTAGGAAAAAATCCTTCCTTGCCTCTTCCTGGATTCTGGTGGCTCCTCGCAGTTCTTGGTGTCCCTTTGCTTGCAGCTGCATCACTTCAGCCTCTACCTCCATCATCACGCTTCCTCGTGCATGTGTGTGTGTCCAAATCTCCCTCTCCTAAAGGACACCAGTCATTGGATTTAGGGTCCACCCTAATCTAGTCTGACCCCATCTTAACTTAATTGATTACACTTCCAAATATCCTATTTCCAAATACAGGGACATTCTGAGGTTTTAGGTGGACATGAATTTTGCAGGGATACTATCCAACCCACTACATAGGATAGAAAAATGGAAGGGCTTGAGTGGAGGCGGGATGGCTATTTCAGATAGCATGACCAGGGAAGTTCCTCCACGGAATCACCACCACCTGCCCTATCATTTGTTTATCTATTTCCTGCTACAAAGCAAGTTCTACAAGGCAGGGATTTTATCTGTGGATCACTACTGTAACCCCAGAACCTAGGATGTCTAGATGATAGTAGGACCTAAGTATTGGTGAATGAATGAATTGCATGTGTACCATGTGCCAGACAACGTACCAAATACTAAGGGTCTAAATGTGGCTGCAGCATGCCACTGCCAATAGAATGCTGCAGTCTATTTGCGTGCATTGAAAAAGTTCATGCTCATCTAAACCACTAGTTTAATATGAATGTAATGTCCTCCAAGCATTTCACACCTAATGTAGTTGTGTTTTATCCGGTCACCTCACAGGCATAAGCTGTGGGGTGCCACCCTCATTGGAGAATGGCTTCTATTCAGCCGAGGACTTCCATGCTGGCAGCACAGTGACCTACCAATGCACTAATGGCTACTATCTGTTGGGTGATTCGAGGATGTTCTGCACAGATAATGGGAACTGGAATGGCATTTCACCCTCATGCCTTGGTAAGATAAATCTTGGCAGGTACTGTGTGGGCTGACTCTAACTCTTTTGGAGACAGTCATCCCAAATATATTTGGTAACCCAGAAGGCTATCGTGGCATTCCTAGGATAACTTCATCTCATCCCAGTAAGCTCTGGGCAAGCCATTATAACAAAAAATTATTTAAATGTTTTACATTTTAACGGGCTATATTTTACCATGATAGACTCCCCTTATTTATCTTTGGTCTTCTACCCATCTATAAACAAGGACAACAATAGCTTTTATTGTGTGTCTGCAATGTGACTGTGTTTATTATATTTAAATTGTATAAGTGTATATAAAGTATTATGAATTAAGTGGTATGTAATGATTTCAAAGTAAAAAATATACATTAAAAAATAGATCAGCTTTAACATTTACACACTGTCTTCATTTTAGATGTTGATGAATGTGCAGTTGGATCAGATTGCAGCGAGCATGCTTCCTGCTTGAATATTAATGGATCCTACATATGCTTGTGTATCCCACCATACACAGGAGATGGTAAAAATTGTGCAGGTAACTAATAAATATATATAACTTGGAATTCCTATTCAATTTTAAATTCAAGTATATATGTTTAATGTAATTTATTTTTAAATAAGCCAACATTTTCAACTTCAAAGGTCATAGACAGGAAGAACAGATAAACTTCTCATAAAAGACATGTAAATAACAGCTACAGGTGCTTTAAGTTAGTACTATGCCTCTTTTAACTTCCCAAGGTCTAAAAGTCAAAACCGAGAGCCAATCTATATCACCAGAATGGTACGTAGTACCAGGAAAATAGTGTGGATTTGGAAATATAATCAGTGGCCTCTTTTCCCTACATGTGAACTAACAGAGCTGTCAATGAAAAGAAAAATATCCTTTATCACATTTTCACTGTCAACATCTTTCCTCTGCTTCAGGGGCACAGAATTAGATCATTGCAAAAAAAAAGCACATCTAGCCTTCCCACCTGTCAACATTTTGTGATAACTTTGGAAACTCTGGCCCATTTCTCAATCCATTGCTGCTTTCTATATTCATGGCAAAAGCAAGTCCCATAAAATGGTAGGACAGAAAGAAAGAGGAATTTAAAATAGTGCATCAAGTCATCAGGGTATAGGTCTCCAATGTACTGTTTGGGACAGAGGGAAAAGCCCCAGATGTGATACATCATTACCTGTGGCAGATCAGGTTTTCCACTATAAAACACACATAGACACACAGAATAAAATCAGGAAAGTGTCAGTGAGTCAGACAATAGAAATAAAAATGGAAGCCAGGAGATCTGTTCTAATTTAGAGTATTGGATGTTTGTGCATTCATCATCCTATTCACAATCTGAAAATACTATCAAAGAACAAGTTACAAAGCTTGTCTAGGGACATATCTGATCTGGAAAATTTTCTTCTCTTTAAAGGATGAGTAAAAACTGATAAAACAAATTTTGAAATATAGGCTTTTTGTAAAAATACTGCTCAAAGGAAAGGGTTTTATCCTGAAGACTCAGAATACGTCACTGAAAATAAATCAGTACAGGAACCAGAAGAAACCTTGAGAAGACTGCTTATATGCAATGGAAGACAAAGAAACATAATTTTATTAAAAAATACTTTAATCACAAAACCACAAAGAGGAAAGACACTAAGATTAAAAGACAACAGAAACAAAGGCAAACGTTGCACAAAGAAAGGCAAACTTATCAAATGGTGAGCTTTGAAAGCAGTTCACCAGGATTTAGTCTGAATAAATATTCTCAGTTTGGGTCCAAATTGAATTCAAATGTTGCAGATTATTCTGAACTATAAGATAAATGTTGTATTAACAATTACAATAGCAGAAATTGACGTGTAAGTGGCAAGAAAATGTGGGAGTGTGGTGTAGAGGTGAGAGGTAAGAGTGCAAAGGATTCAGATGGCATAGTTTTAACCTTTACGTTTATTATCAAATAAAATGTAAATTAAAGAATATCCTCAAATAGTTTCAATTATAAAGTCATACAACTGCTTTGAGAAATACGCAAATTACTAAAACAGAGAAGATTGAAATCATCTGTAATCCCAGCACCCAGAAATACCAAGGCCAACTGTTAGAATTTAAGGCTCCATCACCCTAGTATTATTTCTGTGTGCTTGTAAATATGTGTATACACATATATAGGAAAACACACATTGTATACACCGTTCTTTGTGTTTTTTTTATTTCATATTAGATTATGAACACTTTTTATGTCTGAATATTTTGAGAACATGATTTTAATTCCTGCATTATAATCTACTTTATGGATTTCCCACTATTAATTTTTCTCTGGATTTTAACATTTAGGTGAAATGTTATTGAAAACAGTGTAATAAGCTTTCGGGTCTCTAAATTTTTGTCCTTATTTCTGGTTATTTTCCCAAAATACGAAAATAGATTGCATTTTTTTCTTGAGAGAGCTTCATTTAAGTTCTTAATTTATTCAGCAAAATATCCTTCAGGAAGACTAAATCAGATGTCCTCTCCTGTTGAGAATTCAAGTATCACATTCATTCCAATTGCTTCACTCTAGCCCTGAACCTCTAACTTGTTTCCCCTCCTGTGACCTTGAATCTGTACACAGAAGAGGCTAATGGTCAACAATATATTTGGTGAGAGAAGCTGGGAACATCTCCTGAACCTGCATTTGTGCAGCTTTGATAGGAGTTTGAGAAAAAGTTAATTGCTCTTAAAAAGGGGGTGCGAGATTGTGGGGAGGGTGGAGACATGGGGTGCTGAAGGCCTTCTGAGCCATCCTTGGAGCCATCACTATTTACCCCATAAGCAAATACCTTTTTGATCAGATAAATTTTGGATCATTTTGTTAGTGCTTGCTATTTCAAAATCATGTTGGTAGAGGGCCTATTAAGTATATGTTCTGTTCTAATGTCTCAGTATTTGACCTGGTGCCTTAACTATAGTGAAATTCTCTTGCTGAGAGATCTGGCATGGTTGTGTGAAAGCCACTTATTGCCCCACAAAAACTGTTTCTTTCTTTGAAGAACCTATAAAATGTAAGGCTCCAGGAAATCCAGAAAATGGCCTTTCTTCTGGAGAGATTCATACAGTGGGTGCTGAAGTCACGTTTTCTTGTGAGGAAGGCCACCAGCTGATGGGAGTAACCAAAATAACGTGTTTGGAGACTGGAGAATGGAATCATCTGATACCATATTGTGAACGTACGTTTGGTAAATTTTCCCTGTTTATTGTGGTTGGCATTCCCAAAAATGTAAGGGGTAGAAACAAAGGGTGGTGATGTGTCAATGTTTTTTGTATTTGAAACTCAACTATTGGGCTCACATTTAAATTTGACAAAGAAACCTAGAGCTGCCCCTAAGGCTGTCAGAGATTTTTGCACACACTAGCTAAGAAAAGGAATGATTTCTGTTTTTCCCCCTTTCAGCTGTTTCCTGTGGTGTACCAGCTGTTCCAGAAAATGGTAGCATTGATGGGTCGTCATTTTCCTATGGCAGTAAAGTGACATACAGGTAAGTGTCTAAAACTAAAACTGTATTATAGAAATAGTTGATGGCCTGCTGCCAATAATATAATGCTGGGAGAAAGGGACAAGAATAATTCCAGATGTTTTTAAATTAATTCAAATTTATCTGAATTATATGTACTGTGAAGAAGTCTGTTCCAATAATTTAATGGTCATCATATCCAGATTCCCTAAATCCCCTGACCAGTTATTAATACCTCTAATTGCCTTGAGAGGCCCTGAGAATGGGTGCCTCCATTCTCTAAGCCAACAAATACTTTTTGCTATAAACTGGGGCATTGGCTCCAAACCAAATATGTCTCCTATCTCAGGAGCCTATACTAGACCAGACCTCCTCCAAGCCAGGTAAATTCTGTTTGTAACTACTAACCAATGGTACAAACTAGAGACAAGCCAAATCTTTAAAGCTATTCTACTTATTACCCAACAAGGTTCCTTTGGGAAAGATGTACAGTTTTCAACCGTGGCGAAAAAGGATTATTTCAGTAGTTAAAAAAAAGAAATCTTCAAATATGTGAAAGTTCTCAATATTTTTGGAGGTGTTGGCCAAGGTAAAATTATAAGATATAAAGCAAATTCTGTCATTTTCCTCTGTCTCCTTTAGGTGTAATAAAGGATATAGCCTGGCTGGTGATAAAGAATCATCCTGTCTGGCTAGTGGTTCTTGGAGTCATTCTCCTCCTGCATGTGAATTGGTGAAGTGTTCTAGTCCTGAAAACATAACTGATGGGAACTATATTTTGAGCGGGCTTACCTACCTTTCTACTGCATCATATTCATGTGACAGCGGGTACAGGTAATATCTACAGGCACCAGCCAAGCTTCCTACAATACCTTGTTCCTCATTATTAACTCGATAGGTTTCATTTGTATGTGACTGGCTGGCTTTAAATACAAGTGTCTAAATGTAAAGGGTAATCTCAAGTTTGTTATTTTCCAGAGGTCTCGTTTATAGTGAATTTCCAAGGGGATAGTAAATACTCAATCGAACATCGACTCGCAGAGCCCACTAAATTGCCATAAACGATCAGACTTCAGACATGAAAGCTCATATTGTTTGTGAAGCATACTACAACCTCTGATAAAATACTTCTACCATGGATTCTTTTCAGAACAACTTACCAAGCTTATGCTCATTGTTGCATACGACGTTGTAAAAAGCATGTTGAGGAAAGGGTGTGCGTCCTTAACACCGCAGAGATTAATTTGATAAATGGCATTCATAAAATTGCACATATACTCAAAGAGAAGGGACAGTAGAAAGAGTCAGGATCTGACGTGAAATAGGTCAAGTAAATGATACAGGCGATGAATGAATTAGATGGCAAGCAAAGACAGATAAGCCATGGCTAAGGGATGTGAAGCTGTAAGGTCAATTGTACACCAGGGCTCAAAGTCATGACCAACAAGTCCAGATGCCCAGGCTCACGGCGAGGGCAGTGCCCTTTTACCTTCACTGCCCTGACTTAGCTACGCCAGAGAGTGTTCCCTTTCCTGCAGGATTCTTTCTCAAATAACCCAGGAATCTGCAGGTCACAGGTCTGAATGCCCTACAGAACCACCAAAGAGCACATGACCCTGTTTTATTTTGCGCTGGATAGTTGCTACTGTTATGCTGTTTTAGCACACTTATTGTTTTAAATGGCTTACAGCCTGTTGATTTTTCCCTTTTATTTAAATTCCTCAACTGTCCCATCTTCTCTTCTAAGTCCTCCCAGTTTCATAGCAGTAAATGACTCCCTTATGTCGTAGTGGTAATAAATTGCCATTGAAAGGAGCAATGTCGTTCTTCCCTGCAGCCTACAGGGCCCTTCCGTCATTGAATGCACAGCGTCAGGCAGCTGGGACAGAGCGCCACCTACCTGTCACCTTGTCTTCTGTGGAGAGCCTCCTGCCATCCAAGATGCTGTCACCGCTGGGAGTAACTTCACTTTTGGGAGCACCGTCACTTACACTTGCAAGGAAGGGTGAGTAGAATCTAATGCAGGAAAGGAGCAGAGGGAGCTGAGTAACTGATGAAGCCGAGGGAGTGACTGCTCCCTGGTGCAGAGATGGGCTTCATTGGGCACTAATTTCTGTTTCCTGGGAGCTGAAACCAAAGAAGGCTTCAAGCTCTTGTTTTCTGACAGTGGAAAGTACAATGTTTTCCTGGAATTAATTATCAAAATAATGGATACTGAGCAATGTAATGGAAGATATCTGTGTTCAGTAAAGATGCAAAAACCTCCTTTAATTAGGTATTTGCATATTTACATTCTGCAAAAGCAAAACTTTGTCACAACTTAAGTATGACATCTCTTCAGGAAAATAAAAGAGATAATAGAGGTCAATTTCTTTAATGACTAATGATCTCATTTAATGCAGAGACAAAATTTTTAAAACTAGAAAGCAGATTACAAAGTGCTTTCACACTTATTGTCTTGTTTGATCCCTGTAAAAACCCTTTGAGGTACCAGAGAAGGGAGAGAGTCACTCGGGCTGCTGGCCTGCTAAGGGTCTTGAGACCAGTAAAGTATTGGGCCATGACCAAATCCCAGGGAGTTTTATTTTTGTCACCCCCATGCTTCCTCAAGGAATATCCCATCCTTAATAGTACCCTCACACTCCCCATTCACTACAGTTGCTTTTCACATGATTGGAGGCAGCAACAGCAGAAGGGATGCCATTTTCTGGATTTCTGTCTAAGTTCTGTCATTCACTAGCTGTGTAGCCTTGGGAAAATGATTTGACCTCTCTGTGCCTTGATTATCCTCTTTAAAACAAGTTCATTGAAGGCTTTTGTTTCTTATTGATATTTTGAGGAATAAAATGATAAATGCATGGCCTAGCCAGAAAGAAAACTCAGTAAATTCAACAAACTTAGCCATTATAATGCTGACTGGAGTACAGATATGGAGATACAGTTCCTGTATATTGTGGAAGTAGGGGAACGGTTCATTTCACCTGGATAGACCATCCTACTAATGCAGAACTGCCAGCAGGGGGCGACAATATTTTCTTGCAAAAAGATCTTGAGAGTCGAGCACTTGCATCAATATTTGATGGCAATCCCAAATTTTCACACCTTTTTAAGTGAAAAAGCTTTAATATTAAAATGTAAATGTAGGAGTTAGTTTTGATGGTCTCATCTATCCCTTCTGGATTTACTCACTTAAGAACTGTCTCCTAACGAATTGCAATTCTTACCAAGCATAACTGTTCCAAATAATAACTAGACATTGGCAACATCTGGTCTTTTTTCTGATTAAAAATGTAGTACATGATCACCATGTAAAACTAGAAGATACAAAATATATTTCCCAAGTCACCCAAATTCCACTATTTAACTTCATTTCCACCCAGATTTTTGTCTTTACATATATTTTTTAATATTAAAGATCATGCCATATAAATGTACATTTTTCTTCTTCACAAATCATCCACTTCTTTTCTTCACAAATCATACTTATGTAAGATATTATAAGAGTTTTATGTCTGCCTAATATTGTCTATATATTGTGCAAAAATTATTTATTAAAAGAAGCAATAAAAATAATAATGAAAATTACAACAAATCCACACATTTGTAGAGGATTTTACATTATACAAAGGACTTGCCCGTGAATTATCTCATGTGCTCCCTTCTACAATGATGGGGGCTTGACAGAAGAAACATGATCCCACAGTAGAAAGAAGACATGAAAAAATTGGACTACGTCTTCTTATATATTAGACACATACTCCATGGAAACTTTCTTCCATAAAAAAGATGGAGACAAAATCTGCTCATTAAAAGGCATGAAGCGATTTCTATAAAAGTGCTCGCTCTCTCTCTCTCTCTCTCTCTCTCTCTCTCTCTCTCTCTCTCTCTCTCTCTCTCTATCTATCTGGAGTACTATATAAATATGACTTTATTATTATCATTTTCTGTATCATCATTGTTATTATTTAAGAGGTAACAATAATTATAGGGGGAAACTTTCTTAAATAGCTAATCAAATTATAAAAAGTGTACATAGTCACAAATCCCTATAACACGTAATTTTTTCTAAAAGAAAAAAATAATTACTAGGATATAACATTTTCATTACTCCAAAGGGGAAAATATTGTAATAATTTTGCAGCAATAGGAAAGAAGATATTATATCAGTTCTAAGGGATAACAATAGGGGGAAACATACCCCTTTTATCCCCCTATTGTTATCCCTTAGAACTGATATAATACCTTCTTTCCTATTGCTGCAAAATTATTACAATATTATTGACATCCATAAGTTACGTTAGTTGTAATTTTCCCATGTACCATCATATTATTAACACTTTGTAAAAAAGAACATTCTTATGTTTATGCTATTAACCACAATCATCCTCCACCACTGTGATCACTATGTTATACATTCCCTAGATTATTCTCTAGCTTCCTTTCAATTGACATTTATGGCCACAGAGTACAATCACATTTATAAATCAGCAGTGTTAGTTATATTCTATATAAGGTGTTGCCATCAACTCTATTCATGTCTACACTTTTAAATTATTAAAAATTCTATATACATTCAGCTTCAGTTCCTATTCTCAACCAGCATTCTATGTCCAAATAACCTATACTTTTGAGTTTACGTCCATGAGTTTACTAATCATGTTTAGTTCATATTAGTGAGGCCATACAATATTTGTCCTTTTGTGTCTGGCTTATTTCACTCAACATAATGTCCACAGGTTCATCTATGTTGTAATGTACATCCCGATTTCATTTATTCTTACAGCTGAATAGTATTGCATTGTATGAGTATACCACATTTTGTTTATCCATCATTGATTGATGGACACTTGGGCTGGTTCCACATTTTCACAATTGTGAATAGTGCTGCTATGAACATTGGTGCAAATGTCAGCTGCATCCTTGCTTTCAGTTCTGAATATATTCCTAGTAATAGGATTGCTAGATCATAAGCAGTTCTATATTCAGCTGCTCGAGGTACTGCCAAACTGTCTTCCACAGAGGCTGCACCATTCCACATCCCCACCAACAGTGAAGGAGTGTTCCTATTTCTCAACATCCTCTCCATCACTTGTAGTTTTCTGTTGTTTTTTTAAATAATGGCCATTCTTTAAGTTATGAAACTTGTAGTGTTGGCCTGCATTTCCCTAATAGCTAGTGATATTGGACATTTTTCATGTGCTTTTTGACCATTAGTGTTTCCTCATTGGAAAAATGTCTATTCAGGTCTTTTGCCCATTTTTTAATTTGGGTTGCTTGTCTTTTTATTGGTGAGTTGTAACATCTCTTTATATAATGTGGAAATCAAACCCTTATCAGATATGTGGTTTCCAAAGATTTTCTCCCATTGAATAGGCTGCTTTTTTATGTTCTTAACAAAGTCAATTAAGGAACAAAAGTGTTTAATTTTAAGGAGGTCCCATTTATCTATTTTTTTCTTTCATTGCTCATGCTTTGGATATAAGGTCCAAGAAACCACCAGCTGCCACAAGATCTTGAAGGTGTTTCCCTACACTTTCTTCTAGGAGTTTTATGTTTGTTTCTTTTATTTTTAGGTCCTTGATCCATTTTGAATTAATTTTTTAGTAAGGTATGAGATAGGGGACTCTATCTTTCATTTAGATGTGGATATCCAGTTCTCCCAGCACCATTTGTTAATAGACTGTTCTGGCCCAGCTGGGTGGACTTGACTGCCTTGTCAAAAATCACTTGACCATAGAAGTGAAGGTCTATTTCTGAGTTATTTTGTTTTATTTTATTTATTTAAAAGAAATTTTAGATTACATAAATGTTACATAGAATGTATAGGGGATTCCCATATGCCCCACCTCCTCCCCACCCACACTTCCCCCATTAACAACATTCTTCATTAATGTGGTACATTCATTACAATTGATGAACACATATTGAAGCATTGACACTAACCATGAATTATAGTTTACATTATAGTTTACACTCTGTCCCACACAATTTTGTAAGTTATTACAAAATATGTAATGGCCTGTATCCATCATTACAACGTCATGCAGGAGAATTTCAATGTCCTGAATTTCTGAGTTATTGATTCAGTTCCATTGGTCAGTATGTCTATTTTTATGCCAGTACCATGAGATTTTTACCACTATAGCTAAGTAACATGATTTAAAGTCAGGAAGTGAGGGCCCTCCAATTTTGTTCTTATTTTTTAAGACATTTTTGGCTATTCAGGGTTCCTTACACATCCAAATAAATTTGATAATTGGATTTTCTATTTCTGGGGGAGAAGGGGAAGGAAAGCTGTTGGGATTGCACTGAATCTGTAAATCAGTTTGGGTAGAATTGACATCTGTAGCAGTTTGATATACTTGTCAAATTCCAAAAAGAAATATTGGATTATGCTTGTAATCTGATCTGTACCTGGTCATGATTGAGTTATGATTAGGACATGGTGAAGAACAGAGTTGAGGGTTTCTGATGTTAGAGTTTTGATGTTGAAATTTGATGCTGAAGACTTAAGCTGGAGCCCTGAGAAGTCAGCATGCAGAGGAAAGAAAAGGCAGCTTCAGGAAAGAAGGAACCTTGAACCCAGAGAAAAGCAAGACCAGGAATGTAGGAACATAGAAACGTAGGAAGCATGAATCCTTGCAGACATTGGCAGCCATCTTGCTCCAAATAGACTTTGGTGAGGGAAGTAACTTATGCTTTATGGCTTGGTATCTGTAAGCTCCTACCCCAAATAAATACTCTTTATAATGCCAGCAGATTTCTGGTATTTTGCATCAGCATACCTTTGGCTGACTAATACAACATCTTAATGATATTTTGTCTTCCAATCCATGAACATGAATGTCCTTCCTTTTATTTAGGTCGTCTTTGCTTTCTTTTAGCAATGTTTTGCAGTTTTCTGAATACAGGTCCATTATGTCCTTGGTTTAGATTATTCCTAAATATCTGATTCTTTTACTCACTGCTATAAATTAATTTTTTCTGACTTCCTCCTCAGATTGCTCATCTATAGTATAGAGAAATGCTACTGATTTTGTATCCTGTAACTTTGCTGAACTCATCTATTATTTCTTGTAGCTTTGTTGTGGGATTTGGGGGATTTTCTAGATATAGGATCATATCATTAGTGAATAACAAAAGTTTTACTTCTTCCTTTCCTATTTGGGCGCCTTTTATTTATTTGTTTTTTTCTTGCCTATTTGCCCTACCTAGATCTTCTAGCACAAAATTGAAAAACTGTGGTGGCAGTGAGCATCCTTGTCTCGTTCCCAATCTCAATAGGAAAGCATTCAATCTTTCACCAGTGACTACAATTGTTTTTCTTATATGTACCTTACCATGTTGAGAAATCTTCCTTCTGTTCCTGTTTTTCAGAAAGTTTTTATCGAGAAAGGATGCTGTGTTTTGTCAAATACCTTTTCTGCATCATTCAAGATGATCATGTGGTTTTTCTTCTTCAATATATTAATGTGTTTATTATACTAATTGATTTTCTTGTGTTGAACCACCCTTGCATGTCTGGTATAAAACCCATTTGATTATGGCATGTAATTTTTTAATGTGCTTTTGGATTCACTTTGCAAGTATTTTGTTGAGGATTTTTATTCGTATTCATTAGAAAAATTGATTTGTAATTTTCTTTTTTTATAGTATCTTTATTTGGTTTTGGTACTAGGATGGTGCTGGCTTCATAGAATGAATTTGGTCTCATTCCCTCCTGTTCAATTTTTTGGAAGAATTTGAGCAAGATTGATATTAGATTATCTTTGAATGATTGGTAGAATTCACTTGTGAAGCCATTTGGTCCTGGGATTTTCGTTTTGGGAAGGATTTTATGACTATTTCAGTCTCTTGTGTCATGTTTGGTTTGTTGAGGTTTTCTATTTCTTCTACAGTCCCAAGGTTGTTCGTGTGTTTCCAGGTATTTGTCCATTGCTTTTATGCTGTCCAGTTTGTTTGCATACAGTTTTCATAGTTCCCTCTTATGTTCTCTCCTATTTCTGTGGGGTCAGTGTAATTTTCCCCCTCTCATTTCTGATTGTATTTATTTGCATCTTCTCTCTCTTTTTTTTTTTCCATTGTCATTCTAGCCAAGTGTTTGTTGATTTTGTAGATCTTCTCAAAGAACCAACTTCTGGTTTTATTGATTGTCTCAATTTTTGTGTTCTCAGTTTCATTTATTTTTATCTGATCTTTGTTATTTCTTTCCTTTAGTTTGGTTTCCGATTTGTTCACTTTTCTTTTTGCTGCTTTTGGAATCTCTCCTTATCTCTGGTATTTGTCATTCAAAATAGTAGGTGTTTTGGAGTAGGTCTGTTCAGATTTACTCCGAGGTGCATTGTCCTCCTTGGATGTTGATGGTTATGTCTTTCATAAGGATTAGGAAGTTTTCAGTCATTATTTCCTTAAATATTCTTTCTGCCCCTTTTCCTTTCCTCTTCTCCTCTGGGGCACCAAGAGCATATATGTTTGTGCATTTCACATTGTCTTTCATTTCCCTGAGACCCTGTTCCATTTTTTCCATTCTCTTCTCTTTCTGTTCTCCTGTCTTTTCAAGTTCAGATGCTTGGTCCTCCAATTCACTAATTCTGTCCTCCATCAATTCAAAGCTGTCTTAAATGTCTCTAATGTATTTTTAATCACATCCATTGTGTCTGTCATTCTCATAAGCTCTGTTACTTTACTTTGCAGGCATTCAAATTGTTCTTTATGCTCACCCAGTATCTTCTTAATACCTTTTATCTCTTTAGTGATGTTTTCTCTTAACTCCTTGAATTGATTTAGGAGATTTGTGTGGTTATCATTGATTAGTTATCTTAAATCCTGTGTCTCTTTAGGGTTTTTGGCACTTTCCTTTGGCTGGACCATCTCTTCTTTTTTCTTAGTATGGCTTGTAATTTTTTCCTGATGTCTAGGCATCCAAATATATTGGTGAATTTACTCTGATGGTCGATTTCTCTCTCTTACCTAATGGTTTTGTTTCACAGTCTTCGTTGATTTTTTTAAACTTTTTTCTTTTTTTATTAAATGTATTTTTCTTTTTTATTGTCTTTTTAAAAAAATAGATAACAAAAAACATTAGTTTATTTTTTATTACAGTTAATAGATCACAAAGAATATTACATTAAAAAACATGAGGTTCCCATGCAACCCACTCCCCACTCCCCCACCCCTCTCATTTTTGTTAATTGTATTTTCTTGAAGATATATACATCTCAAAAAATGTTACATTAGAAAACATAAGAGGTTCCCATATACCCCCCCCACCTTCCCATCCCACTCCTCCCACATCAACAATCTCCCCCATCATTGTGGCACACTCATCATACTCAGTGAACACATTTTGGAGCACTGCTGCACCACATGGATAATAGTTTACCCTGTAGTTCATACTCTCCCCTAGTACATTCAGTGGGTTATGGCAGGGTATATAAAGTCCAACATTCTTCTTTGATTTTTGAGTCAACTTATTCTACGTTTTTAAAATTGTCCAGCTTAAGTTATCAAAATAGGACTGAGGACTCACTAATGGGATGCAGATCCAATCCAAGGGTCTGGGACAAGAGACTCCAAAAAGCATTTTTCTCCTTGCAATTTCCTAGCTGGCCAGCAGATTGCACATATCAGCAAATCTTTACAGGAGGTATCTCTTTCACCCTCTGCTTGCCCATGATTCTGGTCTGGCCAGAACCAAGATTCAAAGAGGGCTCTGCTGACCACACTCCCTGAAGAGAAATCATTCTCTGCTCTTCCTTGCACTCTCCTTCTTCCCATGGAGGAAGATGTCTGTTTTCTTCTTAGTTGTCTGCAGTGAGCCACAGGTTTTATCCATACTGTTTGCCTTGAGGATGGGGATGGGTGCCATTCCCAACCATGTGGACTATTAACTCATGGTTTTCCTTTTGGCTTCTTCATCTCTCTGTCCCTTACCCTCCTGGAGGATGTACAGTACTCTCCTCATCTGTAGATCCCCAAAACAGCTTCCTCGGACAGCTTTTTTCCCTTCCTCCATTGCTTGAATGAGAGAGTTCCACCCTGCCTACCTACTCTGTTGCCATCTTCCCAGAAGTCTAACTGCTAGGATGTAGTTCCATTTTTTTGTAAGTAAAAGTCTTGATGAGAAGAACATTTACACCCCATTACGAAGGGTATTGTGACGGTGGCCAAGTTAGAAGAATATCTTCCCTCTCATTCCTTTTTCTTGCCCAAATTTTAATTAAACATTTGAAATACATAGGAAAGCTCAAAAAATTAAAATAAAATGATTTCTATTTAAGATGATCTATGTTTCCTTTGCTGAGATAGAAATACATGTCAAATTTTTGCCACAGTTACTTTAGGTCTCTTTTTATAAAAGAAACAAAATGCTACAGATATAATAAGAGTCGATTTCATTTCTCTCCTATTTTCCCCATAGTAATGAATATTGTGCATTTTTATCTTTATTGAATATGTATATTCCCATTGGCAATGTATTCCACTGATTAATGTTTTAATTTTTGTAAGTTACTTCATACTATTAGTATCCTTTTGCAGCCCTTTTTCACTTATCATTGTTTTTTACCTTTATCCCTGTTGATTATATAAATCAACTAAATCATTTTAACTGTTGCATAGCATCTCATTGTAAGAATGAGCTATATTTAAATTACCCATTTCCCTACTGAGATATGATTCATTTATTTCCACTTTGCTGATATAAACAGTGCTGAAGTAAATATTCTTACATATGTCTCCTAGCACATGTAAGTAAGAATATCTCTAGCCTAAATGAAGATTTTGAATTGGTGGGTCACAGGAAAAACTACTAGATAGTACCAAATTCCTCTCCAAAGTGATCATATTAGTGAACACTCTAGCAAGCCATGTATAAGAGTTTCCACATTCTTGAGTACACTGATGTTATCACACTTGTTCATTCTCCCCAACTTGATAGCTGTAGTTGGTGCCTTGCTGTTTTCTTCCCCCAAATTACTAAGAAGACTAATGCTTAAAATATTTATTGAGAAATCAAATTTCTTATTCTATGGATTAATGTTTGCATCTTTTTTCCCATTTTGTTTTTTTTTCCCTATTGATTTATGTTATTTATATATTCAGAAAATGAATCCTTTTTGAATAAATGAATTGCAAATATCTTCTGCATGTCTATGGCTTTCATTACACTTTGTTATGTCTCTTGTAATAGATTTTTTATTTTAATAGAGTCATATATATTGTTTCCTTTATAGTTTGTTTTTTTTGTGTGTGTGTCAAGTTTAAATAATCATTCCCTATCCTGAGATCATAGTCAATAACTCTGCCTTCCTCCTGAACTCAAAGATCTTGGGAAGATCTTAATTATCTAATCACTATCTGATTTTAGTTACCCCTTCTTTTAAAACTTTCCAAATTGGTCATGTTTGTAATACAGTCAATTCTTACTTAGACTGTGTGTTTGTTTAATTTTTTTTTTTTTGCCATGATTGTTTTTTTGAAGCTCTCTCCATTCTTCTGGGTTTCATTTTTCTACTTCCTGAAGTACATCCTTTACATCTTTCTTTCAATAGGAGCTGAGTTATAAAATCTTTTTTTTTATTTTAAATAATTTTTAAAAATTTTTTATTTTATTTATTCATTTTTTTAAAAATATTACATTCAAAAAATATGAGGTCCCCATTCACCCCCACCGCCCCCACCCCACCACTCCCCCCACAGTAACACTCTCCCCCATCATCACGACACATCCATTGCATCTGGTGAGTACATCTCTGGGCATCGCTGCACCACATGGCCTGTGGTCCACACCATAGCCCACACTCTCCCACTTTCCATCCAGTGGCCATGGGAGGACATACAATGTCCGGCAATTGTCCCTGCAGCACCACTCAGGACATCTCCAAGTCCCGAAAATGCCTCCACATTTCATCTCTTCCTCCCATTCCCCGCACCCAGCAGCCACCATGGTCACTTTTTCCACACCAATGCCACATTTTCTCAATTATTAACCACAATAGTTCATGAATAGAATATCATTAAGTCCACTCTAATCCTTACTGTATTCCTCCTTCCTGTGGACCTTGGCTTGGTTGTGTCCATTCCACATCTATGTCAAGAGGAGGCTTAGATTCCATATGGATATTGGCTGCAATCCTCCTGCTTTCAGTTTTAGGCACTCTAGGCTCCATGGTGTGGTGGTTGACATTCTTCAACTCCATGTTAGCTGAGTGGGGTAAGTCCAATAAATCAGAGTGTAGGAGCTGAAGTCTGTTGAGGCTCAGGGCCTGGCTATCATATTGTCAGTCCAGAGATTCAAATCCCCTAGATATATCTTAAACCCCAGCACCAACTACAATTCCAGTAAAGTAGCATGAAAGGCCTGTGAAAAGAGATCCCATCTGAGTCCAGCTCCATCACACAGAAACACCAGCTCCAAAGAAGGGCCAACTGACATGGCACTGAACTCCATCTGCCATGACCATAGAACCTTTGGGTCTCTGTAGCCCTCAAAAGAACCAATATCTGGGGTTGTATCTACTTTATCTGTCTCTGAGACTCTGCTCAGGTGTGCATAAGGGCAATCCTTCTGACAACCTCCAGACTCTTTTTTAGAGACTCATAGCCATATGAACTCATTTGTCCTTTCCATTTGCCCCTTACTTTAGGTCAAACAGCATTTTTAACTCCTGTTATTATATGTAGACAGGGATATTCTGCTAGTCCACGTTGAACCTTTAATTCAAGGTCGTTTTCTAGTTACGTCATCAGCTGATACTTGGTAGTGATCCCTCGGTGCCAGGGAGGCTCATCCCCGGGTGTCATGTCCCACACTGGGGGGAAGGCATTGCATTTACATGCTGAGTTTGGCTTTGAGACTGGCCACATTTGAGTAACACAGAGGCTGTCAGGAGGGAACTCTTAGGCACAGTGCTGCTCTAGGCCTTGTTCTTATTTCAGGTGTATAGGCTCACAAGCATAGTCATTAGTATCAGGGGGTCACTGTTAGACTCTCATTCCTTCCTGGTCCTTGCTGTCGCACCTGGGGGACTGCTGCTGCTCCCCTAGAGACCATGACAGAGCCCCCCCCCCACCCGGCCAGGAACCCAGTACCCCCCCAGCTGTTGTTTTTAATTGTTTCCACTATGAATATATCCAAACATTTCCATGCACCCTGGACACATGCCCTGTATAACTCCCTGTCAACCATATGTCCCCTGTCAATAACATCCCATACCAGTATTCCTCCACTGCCATTGTTGAACCACTCCGTGATCCAAAACTTTCTGAAAAGTGAAGCCCAATATAATGTCAGTTTCCCTTAATAGTAAAATGGAATATAGCGATGAGTTTAAAGGTTAGATATAGAATATATATTGATTTGGAAAAATTCTACATCCTATCTTTTTCTTTTCTTTTTTCCCTAATTATTGAGCTTCTCTTCACGAGAGCCTTAAATCACAGTAATTCATCTATACAATATACAGTACTCCCACATATCCAATATAAAACCTTTTCCCTTCCACAGTGATAATCTTTTAACTTATTCATATCATATTTACTGAAACTGATGTACAGATATTGAGACAATAGCTTTCAAACAAGGTAACATTTGTGTTTACATTGTGGTTTATACTTTAGGCTATACAGTTTTCTAAATTTTTTAGTTATCCTATGTTTTACATTATGGTTTACATTATTAGTCTGTTGTCCCCTATATGTTTTTGGTGTAATATTACATGTTTTATTTCCATCCTTGTGTACTCTTGTGAAACACTTCTTTTGCCCTCACATTTACTTTGGTTCCATCTATTCAATATCTATTTCCCCCTCCCCTTGGGGCCCACAGTGACAGTCAATCTTCATTTCTTGAAGAGCCATGTTCAGAGATACTTGCAACAGTGTTGAGGGCTTGACTTGCTCAACTGCCCTAATGCCCTGGGAGCCACCATTTCTCTTGAGAGATACAGTTCTCTCTATTTGATGGCATTATTCTTCCCCAGGTTGTGGGTCTACCTTCACTCTCATTATATGGGTCTCTACCCAATGGTATAACCCACTCTGGCAAAATGAGCATTCAGATAATCCCTAGGAGTCTGTCCTGCGTAAGATTATCCCCTTTGAGTATCTTAAATGGGTAACTTTCCTAATTATATTTTGAAAAGGTTTTCTCAGCATTATACTCTCAACCAACACCTGGCAATCTCCTATGTTCGTGTGTTGCCCCACCCTCCCCCCAATTTCTTGGGCAATATTACCCATCTGCCCATCCCTAGCCCCCCTCAAACCCCCAAAGCCCCACCCAAAGGTAATCCTATGCCCCTATTTTATCCCTGCTTTGTACAAATACTTACCTCCAGCTTATCATAGATTTCACCCATGTAGATGTCAGCTTACATCCTTCCTCTACCCCCGATTTCCTGTAAGCCTATCTTCCAGTCTCTAGCTCTCTGAGGCAGCTTGCTTATTTCATATCATTGAGATCATGTAGTATTTGTCCTTCAATGCCTGGGTTGCTTCACTCAACATAAGGTTCTCAAGATTCACCCATGTTATCACGTGCGTTTGTAGTGTATTTGTTCTTAAAGCTGAGTAGTATTCCATTGTATGTATATACAACAATTTATTGATCCACTCATCTGTTGATGGGCATTTGGGTCAATTCCAACTTTTGGAGATAGTGAACAATGCTGCTATGAACATTGGTGTGAATATATCGGTTTGTGTCTCTGCCTTCAGTTCTGCTGGGTATATACCCAGCAATGGAATTGCTGGGTCATATGGCAAATCTGTGGTTAGTTTTTTGAGAAACCACCAAACCGTGCTCCAGAATGGTTGGATCCTTCTGCATTCCCACCAGCAGTTGGATGAGTGTTCCCATTTCTTCACATCCTCTCCAGCATTTGTATTCTTCTGGTTTTTTCATAGCTGCCAATCTTATGGGAGTAAGATGGTATCTCATTGTAGTTTTGATTTACATTTCCCTGATGGCTAAAGATTTGGAGCATTTTTTTATGTGCTTTTTATTTCTTCTTTAGAGAAGTGTCTGTTTAAATCTTTTTCCCATTTTTTAAATGGGTTGTTTTTCTTTTTATTTTCAAGATATATATGCAATATATATATATATATAATAAATATATATATATGCATATATATATTCTTCATATATGCAAGTTGTAAGTCTCTTATCGGATATATGGTTGCCAAATATTTTCTCCCATTGTGTAAGTTCCCTTTTTACTTTCTTGACAAACTCCTTTAATGTGCAGAAGGCTTTAATTTTAAGGAAGTCCCATTTATCTATTTGTTCTTTTACTGCTCGTGCTTTTGGTGTAATGTTCATGAAGCCATTTCCTATTACAACGTCTTGTAGATGTTTCCCTACACTGCTTTCCAAGGTCTTTATGGTTTTGGTTCTTATATTTAGGTCTTTGATCCATCTTGAGTTGATCTTTGTATAAGGTGTGAGAAGATAATCCTCTTTCATTCTTCTACATATGGATATCCAGTTCTCCAGGCACCATTTGTTGAATAGGCCATTCTCTCCCAGTTGAGAGGGTTTGGTGGCTTTATCAAATATTGTATGGTTGTATATATGAGGTTCTATATCAAAACTTTCAATTCGATTCCATTGGTCTGTGCGTCTCTCCTTATGCCAATACCATGCTGTTTCACTACTGTAGCTTTGTAGTATATTTTGAAGTCAGGTAGTGTGATTCCTCCAATTTCGTTTTTCTTTTTCAATATGTCTTTGGCTATTCAGGACCTCTTTCCTTTCCAAATAAATTTCATAGTTAGTTTTTCTAGTTCCTTAAAGAAGGTTGTGTTGATTTTTATTGGGATTGCATTGAATGTGTAGATCAGTTTTGGTAAGCTAGACATCTTAATAATATTTAATCCTCACAGGGCCCACTGGATGGAATGGAGGAGAGTATGGGCTATGATGTGAACCAATGTATATGAGGTGCAGAGGTGCCCAAAGATGTACTTACAAAATCCAATGGATGTGTCATGATGATGGGAACGAGTGTTGTTGGGGGGGGAGAGGGGGGGTGGGGGGATGGGGTTGAATGGGACCGCACATATATATTTTTAATGTAATATTATTACAAAGTCAATAAAAAATAAAAAAATTAAAAAAAAATTATTAAAATAAAAAAAAAAAATTTAATCTTCCTATCCATGAAAAGGGAATATTCTTCCATTTATTTGGGTCTTCTTTGATTTCCTTGAACAGTCTTGTATAGTTCTCGGTGTATAAGTTTTTACATCTTTAATTAAATTTATTCCTAAGTATTTGATTTTTTTTATTTACTATTTTGAATGGTATTTGTTTCTTGATTCCCTCCTGATCTTGCTCATTATTGGTGTACAGAAATGCTACTGATTTTTGCACATTGATCTTATAACCTGCGACTTTACTAAACTCATTTATGAGTTCCAGAAGCTTTGTTGTAGTCCTCTCAGGGTTTTCTATGTATAGGATCATGTCATCTGCAAATAATGAAATTTTGACTTCTTCCTTTCCAATTTGAATGCCTTTTATATCTGGTTCTTGCCTCAGTGCTCGAGCAGGTACTTCTAAGACAATGTTAAATAGAAGGGGAGAGAGTGGGCATCCTTGTCTTGTTCCTGACTTTAGAGGGAAGGATTTTAGGATTTCTCCATTGTAAACGATGTTGGCTGTGGGTTTTTCATATATACTCTTTATCATGTTCAAAAAATTTCCTTGTATTCTGATCTTTTGGAGTGTTTTTATCAAGAAAGTGTGCTGTATTTTGTCAAATGCTTTTTCTGCATCTATAGATATAATCATGTGATTTTTTTCCTTCAATCTGTTTATATGGTGTATTACATTGATTGATTTTCTTATGTTGAACCATCCTTGCATACCTGGAATGAATCCCACTTGGTCGTGGTGTATAATTCATTTAATGTGCTGTTGAATACAATTAGCAAGTATTTTGTTAAGTATTTTTGCGTCTAGTTTCATTAGAGAAATTGGTCTGTAGTTTTCCTTTCTTGTGGTGTCTTTGTTTGGCTTTGGTACTAGGGTAATGTTGGCATCATAGAAGGAGTTAGGCAATGTTCCTTCTTTTTCGATTTTTTGGAAGAGTTTCAGCAGGATTGGTGTTAGTTCTTTCCAGAATGTTTTGTAGAATTCACCTGTGAAGCCGTCTGGCCCTGGGATCTTCTTAGTTGGGAGGTTTTTAATGACAGATTCTATCTCTTTACTTGTGATTGGTTTGTTGAGATCTTCAATTTCTTCTTTCATCAATATAGGCTGCTTATGTGTTTCTAGGAATTTGTCCATCTCCTCTGAATTGTCATTTTTGTTGGAATATAGTTTTTCAAAGTATCCTCTTATGATAATCTTTATTTCTGTGGGGTCAGTGGTGATATCTCCTTTCTCATTTCTTATTTTGTGTATTTGCATCTTCTCTCTTTTTTTCTTTGTTAGTCTTGCTAAAGGTTTGTCAATTTTATTGATCTTCTCAAAAAACCAGCTCTTGGTCTTGTTTATCTTTTCAAGTGCTTTCTTATTTTCTATTTCATTTAGTTCTGCTCTTATCTTTGTTATTTCCTTCCTTCTTCTTCCTGTGGGATTACTTTGTTGTTTTTTTCCTAATTCCTCCAAATGTGCAGTTAGTTCTTCAATTTTTGCTCTTTCTTCTTTTTTGATGTATGAATTTACGGCTATAAATTTCCCTCTCAGTACTGCTTTTGCAGCATCCCATAAATTTTGGTATGTTGTGTTATCATTATCATTTGTTTCAATGTAGTCATTGATTTCTTTTGAGATTTCCTCTTTGATCCACTGTTTTTCCAAGAGTATGCTGTTTAATTTCCATATCTTGGTGTGAAATCTGGGCCTCTGGCCCTTGCAGATTTCCAGCTTCACTCCACTGTGGTCAGACATATTATTTTGTATGATTTTGATCTTTCTGAATTCATTAAGCCTTTCTTTGTGGCCTAGCATATGGTCTGTCTTGGAGAATGATCCATGTGCACTTGAGAAAAATGTATATCCTGCTGTATTCAGGTGTAATGATCTGTATATGTCTATTAGATCCAGCTCTTCTAATATACTGTTCAAATGTTTTGTTTCTTTAGTGATTCTCTTTTGAGATGTTCTGTCCAGAGATGATAGTGGTGTATTAAAATCCCCCACTATAATAGTAGATGCATCTATTCTTTCACTTAGTTTTTCCAGCATTTGCCTCATGTATTTAGAGACGCCCTTGTTAGGAGCATAAATATTTATGATTGTTTGTTCTTCTTGAGATATTGTCCCTTTCACTAATATGTAGTATCCTTCTTTGTCTCTCACAATTGTTTCGCATTTAAAGTCTGTTTTGTCTGATATTAATATAGCTACTCCTGCCTTTTTTTGGTTATTGTTTGCTTGTAAGATTGTTTTCCAACCATTCACTTTCAGCCTCCATGAATCTCTGGGTCTAAGATGTGTCTCTTGTAGACAGCATATAGATGGGTCATATTTCTTTATCCAATGTCCCAGTCTGAATCTTTTGATAGGTGAGTTTAATCCGTTGACATTCAGTGTTATTACTTTCAAGGAATTATTTATGTTAGCCATATTTTGATTGGATTTGTGTTTGTCATATTTTGTTTGTTTGGGGTTTTTTTTCTTCTCTTTTTGTCTTTTTTGTTGCTCTTACACTCTCCTCCAACTCTGCCTGTCCTGTTTTTTCCTTTCTTCCTGCAGAACTCCCTTTAGAATTTCTTGAAGGGGAGGTTTCTTGTTGGCATACTCTTTCAATTTCTATTTATCTGTGAATATTTTGAACTCTCCATCATTTTTGAATGCTAGTTTAGCTGGCTAGAGTATTCTTGGTTGGAAATTTTTTTCTTTTAGTACCTTGACTATATCATACCACTGCCTTCTTGCCTCCATGGTTTCACATGAGAAATCAGCACTTAATCTTATGGAGCTTCCCTTGTACGTGATGGTTTTCTTTTCTCTTGCTGCTTTTAGAATTTTCTCTTTGTCTTGAGCATTGGATGATTTGACAAGTATATGTCTTGGGGTGGGCCTGTTGGGGTTTATGATATTTGGGGTGCGTTGTGCTTCTTGGATATGTACATTTGTCTCTTTCTGTAGATTTGGGAAGTTTTCAGCCATTATTTCCGGCAACACTCCTTCTGATCCCCTTCCCTTCTCTTCTCCTTCTGGGATGCCTATAATATGTATGTTTGTGCGTTTTGCATTGTCATTCAGGTCCCTAAGTCCTAGCTGGATTTTTTCTATCTTTTTATCGATCAGTTCTACTATCTGTTTGATTTCTGATGTACTGTCTTCCACATCGCTAATTCTCTGCTCTGCCTCTTCTAATCTGCTGCTATTTGCTGTGAGTGTATTTTTGATTTCTTGAACTGTGTTCATTCCCATCATATCTGTTATCTTTTTGCGTATGTGTGCAATTTCCCCTCCAAGTGTTGTCTTCATGTTGTTAACCTCTTCCTTTACTTCATTAATTTGTCTGTGATATATGTTCTGAGATCTTTAATTACTTGTGCGAAGTTCTGCTCCCCTTCCTGGTTTTTAGTTTGTTAATTGGATTCAGCCATATTTTCCTGATTACTGGTTTGGTTTGTATATTTTTGTTGCTGTCTGGTCATCATTTTATCTTGATGGGTTTAATCAGTTCCTTAGCTTCTTTGTCTAGTCTTGGGGATTAATTAGCTGTTGTTTTTGCATAAGTGTTATATCTTCTCTTTGTCAATTTGTTCTTCTTATTCTAATTTCTTATTGCTGGCTAAGTTCACTTTGAAGGGAAGTATTAGGGCCAGGGAAAGGCAATTGTGTAAGAAAGGAAAATGTGTAAAGTAGTATTGGTAATAAATGTTAACAGAGCAACAATATGAGATCTGGGAGGATGGATATTAGATTCATGTGAGTTGTGCAGAGTTACAGCAGTAAGTAGAGTACCTATAATGAGGTATTCGACTGAATATGGGAGGAATATGGTATGAATTAAAAAGCTAGTGTTTTCGTGAGAGAGGGAAAGAGAAAAGAAAGGCAATAGTTTCAAGAGTGGATAAAAGACAGAAAACAAAACAAAGGTATTAAAAATTAAGAGTTAGACAATTTGGGGATCAAAGAAAGGGAGGTGGAATATAGGAGAGACAGTAGATGATGGAGGATATCAAGATGTGAGGGAAAGGGGATAGTGTAGGTAGCCAAAATCAATTCACACAGAAATGAGGCAATGGAGGATGAGGAAACCAAGCAAATGTGAGGTGTTTCCTGCAGCACCTATTGTATAATTAAGATAAAATAAAATAAGAAGAAAATGAGGGACAAGAGAGAAAAAAAGAGAGAAGAAAGAAAGAAAAAGGAGGCATGGGTAAAGAAAAGGGAGGGGAACAAGTAAGGAAAAGAAAAGAAGATATAGAACACCTACAACAGCAACAACAAAAAACCCCTAAATAAATGAAAAAAAAAAAAAAGACCTTGGGGGATACAATGGGAGAAAAAACTAGGAAATAGTGCAATATTAGCAACCAGGACAATAAAAACTAAAAGATAAAAAATTAAAAAAAAAACAAACACTAACGTTGAGGGCTAGGACAATCGAGGACCTCAGATGGGCCTCAGGGCATGGTGGATTCAGGGATGGAAAGTCTGTGATATTGCAGACACAAGAGGTGTGAGTCTCTGGGGTGTAGCCTACCAGGGTTTAGGGGGCACAGAACTGGCAACCTCAAATCCGGTTAACAAGGAGCCTGGGAGCACCGCAGTGCAACACAGCCTTCAGGGATCCCCGCAGCTGGGTGCCAGCCCTATGGGAGAGGTCACATCCACAAACTCTGACCTATGTGTCCAAAACCCACAATTCCCCCTCTCTCTAGGGTCTCTTCTGTGGCTGTATCACCAATTCAACTACAGGACACCTCCCGCCCTGCAAGCCCCCGAAACAGCCAGTTGGGGGCGCCTCTATATTGCAGCCGATTTAAGAACGCTGCAGATCCACAGCCAGGCCTAGGGGGCGGGGCTCTAGCCGGAAGCGCTGTATCAGTGTCCAAAACCAAAAATCCCACACCTCGCAAAAGATTCCCTTAATCGGCTTCCAGACGCCTCCCACCCTGCAATTCCCCGAAATAGCCTCCCGGCCACGTCTCCTTACTGCAAGCGATCCAAGGCCGCTGCATATCAGCAGCCAGCCTTGGGGGTGGGGCTCCAGCCAGAAGCGCTATTATTCGTGTCAGAAATCAAAAATTTCCCTGCCTTGCAAAAAACTCCTGACCGTCTCACCAAATCAGTTTGTGAAGGCCTCCTGCCCTGTCAGCACCCCCAAAAGCCCGCTCAGGGCTCACGAACTCCCCAGTACCACAGAGCCTCCAGGAATCATCGCCACAGTGCCAGTGCCACAGCTCTGCCCGCCCCAGGGGGGAGCGTCCTGCGTGCAGCCCCCAACTCCATGTTAGAGAGCCCCAATTTTATCCTCCACATGAATTTTCTCTGTTACCTTCCCACGAAATTGATGTCCAGACACCTCCTGCCCTGCAAAATCCCAAAACGGCCTGGTCCCGAAGAATCTCCAACACTGCCCAGCCGCTTCTCTGCAGGAGAGACCACCAGATGCAATCACTCAACCACCATCTTGCCCCACCCTTTGAGTTATAAAATTTTTGTCCGGAAATGATATTTCACCTTCTTTCTTGAATGATAGTTTAGCTGGATACAGAAGTCTAGATAGATAGGATTTTTCTCCATAGTTCGAAGATAGTGTTCCATTGCCTTATGATTTCTAATGCTGCTATAAAGAATTCTATATTCATTCTTAGTTCTAAGTCAGTGGTTCTCAACCAGGGGTGATACTGCCCCCCAATGGCATTTGGCAATGTCTGGACATGTTTTTGTCACAACTGGGAGAAAGGACTACTAGCATCTACTGGAAAGAGGCCAGGGTTGATGATAAGCATACCGCAATGCACAGGACAGCCCCCCCCCCCAAAAAAAATTATCTAATCCAAAATGTCAATAGTTTTGAGATTAAGAAACCCTGGTCACATTCTTGCTTCTCTAGAAGTAATGTCTTTTCCCTTTGATTGCACTTTTGTTTTTTAATTTTGTTGTTTTAGTGTTTCACTATGATATGGCTCATGGTATATTCATTCTTGTTCATCCTGTTTGGGACTCATTGTAATCTTAAATCAGAATTCATGTCTTTCATCAATTCTAGAATATTTCAACCAATTTCTCTTTAGATATTTCTTTTCTTTACTTTCTTTTTTAACTCTTCCTGGAACTCTTATTCCATATATATTATACCTTAACATTTCATCTCCTCCATTTATTAACTTATATTTTCCTTCTCTTTTTTTTTAAAGATTTATTTTTTTAATTTATATCTCTCCCCTTCTTCCTCCCCCCCACCCCCACTGTCTGCTCTCTGTGTCCGTTCACTGTGTGTTCTTCTTTGTCTGCTTGCATTCTTGTCAGCAGCACCGGGAATCTGTGTCTCTTTTTTGTTGTGTCATCTTACTGCATCAGCTCTCTGTGTGCATGGTGCCATTCCTGGGCAGGCTATGCTTTTGTTGCATGTGACTGCTCTCCTTGTGGGGCACACTCCTTGCACATGGGGCTCCCTACATGGGGAATACCCCTGCGTGGCATGGCACTCCTTGTGCGCATCAGCACTGCACATGGGACAATCCACCACATGGGTCAAGAGGCCCTGGGTTTGAACCCTGGACCTCCTATGTGCTAGGCAGATGCTCTATCAGCTGAGCCAAATCCACTTCCCTATTTTCCTTCTCTTCATAAGTGTCTGTTGCACTTGTTTAATTTCCTTATATATAGCTTCCAGTTCACTCACTTTTCCTTCTTTATAAATCTGGTTTTGAATGTGTCCATTATTTTCTTAAATTTGTTATCTGTATTTTTACTTCCAGAATTTCTATTTGTTTATTTTTCAAGTATAGCATCTTGTTTTTAATAGGATTTGAGTCTTTCTTTTTGTCTATATCAACATACTTACATTATTTTTTGTATTTTAAATCATTTTCTCTATTCTCTCAATTTATTGATACTCTAATTTTGCTATTTATTCTGTCTCTTGGCCCATTCATGATGGAAAATATCTTTGATTATGTTTTGTACTTTATAGATTGTGAACTTATATTAATAAGGGCATGTCTTATTTATAAGAGTCCTTTTATTGTCCAAGTGTGTGGGTTAATTTTTTACCAGGGGTCCCAAGAGTGTCAACAGCCAATAATCTATTTTTATACTAATTTATCAGTTTGAAGTTTTCCCCTGCAGCACTGATGATATAAATTCAGACTTCAAATCTACATGACATAAAGACCTGGGGTTTTATAACAAGCAAGGACTTTTTTTTCCACCCAGAGCCCAGATGAATACAGACATCTCACTTGTCACCTTGCTGTGCCTATGATTGGAATTTTTCTAGTTCACTCTTTTAGTCACCCTTCTTTCCTTCCCTGTGCAATCCAAGAGCAATCTTAGCATTAGTTCACAGGCTTACTTTTCTGTTTTTAGTTTCCCCTTCATTTCTGGTAGTTGCAGATTTCCTTTCTTGTCAGCTCAGCTATTCATTTAAAATAAATTTTCTAGCTCATCAACCATTAAATAGAGAGGATCTTCAGATTATGTTATAGCCAGTTCTCATTCTCTCTCTACACTCCTTTTTAATTTTTCCCTGAAGGGATTGATTGACACAGGTCAACTTGCACCATGTCTTATCCTATTCAAAGATGGCATCACTGTGTTCAAGTCACAACTCTTGTGTAATGTGCTTGTCCTGATGTCTCCTTCCACCTACCTGGATGCTGCTGGTGTCGTAGGGAGGCTAAGGCCTATTTCCCAACCCCCCCCCCCTTATGTACTCCATTCTCTTCTCCCTTGTAGCTGCCTGATACAGGCCACTACCCTTCTCTCCATGTAAGTCACTCAGGCTTATTTGGTGCACATTCATGCATTCTTGCTTCTACTTCAGTTTTTCCTCTTACATTTGTGTTGTGCTTTACATTGGCCATTCCTTGGCCTAACAAATTCATCTTTTATCAAAACACTACACTGGGGGTTTTTAGATGTTTAAGCAAACTAATAAGTAGTCATTTATTTCTCATTTTTCTTTGTAACCTTATGCATATATTCCTGTGATGAAAACCTCAGAAGGAAGTAAACATTATTGACATCCTAAAATCTTAATCAAATGTTTTCCTTTGGATTCTTCTCAAATACAAACTTCTAAATGTAAATTACTGGATATGCTAAGACAAGATCTTTGATTGTTAGTATTAATTCAGAACTTTCTGATGCAGATTTATCCTTTCTATTGATCTTATTAAATTGCAGCTGCTTGTGGTATATATGTATATATATATATGCTATAGAGTACACACATATATATGTATTATGCTGCTCTTTTAAGGTTCTTCTTCAAAAAAGAGAAGAGCTAACAACTCACTTGGGAGCTCTCTCATAAAGCTTCCCAGACACATTCTCATTAGTAGGCTACCACTCAACATATGAATCAAATCACTGAAAATTGCACCTGAAAATTACTCTGCCCATTCTCAAAGACTTTTTGGTTCTTATTCCAGAAATACACAAATGCATTCCAACCAGTTCATTCTAAGATGTGTCTTTCTATTGCATCACTGCTGTTGATGGACCACTTTTCCTTAGAATTTTGGAGTAAAACAATTTGTTTTATAACATATGTGGCCTGATTTTCAACAGCAATCTGTAAGAGTGTCCTCAATGTCTCTTAAATTATAATACAAAATACACAGAATGCAATTTAAAATCCCAACATTTTAGAGTTGTTCCAATTCCAATTTTTCCTGCTTTGGTAGCCAGCATTTATTTATAGGGCATATCTCATCATCTGTTCAAAATTTTACCATTCTTTAAAAGTGCTCGTTTAATGAAACAAGCAGGTGAAATATGTCCCCTAGAAATCTTAAGACATATTCAGTTCAGAAAGTTCAAAATAATGAAATGGTGAAGCAATTTGATCAGAGACCTGTTATATTTCTATTTAGGCAATAGCCAGCTATTAATTCCTCTTTTCTGACATTTGGGAAATATATCCTTCTTTAACATCTTGAAATGTTGACAGATGTGCTTTCCCCATCTTCAATAAATCACAGCTTCATTTTCAAAGTGTTTATTTGCCATTCCTAACTTTGCTAATACATTTGTATATTCCCAAAACATCACAACTGTATCACACCCCCACTTCTTTGCTATTGCTACTTTTCTGCCTTCCATCTCTCTTCTCTGAAGACTCCCATCAAGAGCCATTTCATCTCTGGGTCCTTCGCTCCCCTTCCCACTCCCAAGGGGAGTCAATCACTTCTTTCTTAAGTAACCACTCTATGTGTGAAGGGGGTTTACAGTGCAGCAGGCACCTAGTAGTTGGGGTTGGGGAGGGGGTGCCTGCAGGAACAAGCACATGCAGTGGCATTGCCTCTGTGCATTTAGGAAGTGACACCTTCCTAGAACCTAGCAGAGTGTTTGGCACACAGCAGGCCTCTAAGAATTAGGTAATGAAGGACTAAATGTAGATCAAGAGTCATTAAGAAAAGTGAAGATTGCTCCTCAGAGGGATATCATAGATTCTAAGAAGTTATGGGTAGTGTTCAAAGTGCATTCTTTAGATTCATTTATTCAACAAATATGCCTTTAGTGGTAATCTTCCACTATATTACAGAAGAGCTTTGTTGTGATTTTCCATTAGGCAAGTGCAGTCAGTGGAGATTTTTCCATATCAGAGGTCAGAGGCCTAACGAAGTGCTGCCAGATTACAAAATACAACTCTTGTGTCCTCAGGAGGCTTTGAGAATTAAGGATAATTCTGGAGGCAGATGCTTCTGCCTCAAAGCAGCTGGTCCAGTGAAATAAAGGAAACATTTTATAGGTGGCTTGATGAATCCTTATAAATCAGGAATGTCTAAGGTGGACTCTGAACTTCTGGCAATGATATATATGCTAGCAAAATCAAGAGACCCATGGAAATAAGGATGCATGGTTCAAAGGGCACAAATGATGTAAATGGTGCTATAAAACATCAGGAGTCTCAATAAATGGAAATTACATCCAGACCACATCCTACACAAGAATCTGGACACTCAGACCTAGGATAATTCATTTTATTTCATAATAAAATTACACTTTTGGGATATTGTCTTTGTGTAGCCGCCTAGATTCTGTAAGACAGAAGCCATCTGAAAACTATATTGAATTTGGATCCTCATGCAAAGAACTGAGCTATCCAAAACAAATAATTGCAACAGACCCTATTGGAGACTACACTTAGCTATTGGGGACAGCTATGCATGTTCATTTGGAGACCACTTTTGTCCATAACATGATATTGACCATAAGTAGGGGTGGACACACACATATCTGTTGATGCTCTATCTTTTTTTTTTCTTGAACTCTCTGTCTCTATAGATTTCATAAATCTTGCCAGCTGGAAAGCAGGAATTCCAAACTCCCTATAATTTTCTGATGCCTCATAAAATTAGAACAGACTTCAGGAGAAAGTTTGCTAATTAATCAATTAAGAATCTAATTGCTAAAAATCTAAGTGCTAAAAGAATCTAAGTGCTAAAAAATGAATCTGTGCTGAAGGGTGCATCAAATAATTTGTACTAGTGACGCTACAATATAGTTTCCAGAGGACACCCACCCACCACATTCTTAAAAGAAATAGATACAAAGTAGTGCCATAGAAAAGTAGGGATTGGAATCAGATATAGCAAATTCAGATCCTAACTTTGCTACTTACAGCTATGTGACTTTCAGCAAGTTTGTTAGCCTGTCTGAACTACTATTCACTCATCTGTAAAAAGAAGAAATCAATTTGTCTAAACAGGATTAAATTAAATGCCCAATTAATTTAGTCCCTTACCCTAAATTATCAAAATGATGGGGTAAGCAGGTGTCACACATATCTTCGAAACTCTGTCATCTCTATTCTCAATAAGAAATTGAGAATGAAAATAAGAATGATTCAAATATAATTATTCTAATACCACTTATAATATTTTATCCTACGTCATTGAAAGAGCACTTGGGAGTAATTTGACTTTTTAAAGTAATCAGTCTATCATTATATATGGGCAAATACCTTGTGCATAAGGAAAGGCTCAGAGTTATTAAGAAAAATATAGTCATGCTGATTGAATAGAAGAGCCATGTGCAACACGTCTTTTAACTATAGGTATATAGTTATGGGTTTTCACCAGTCATGAGGGATGAACTTATAATCACTCTTTAAAGTCCACCGAATATTCCTAAATATATAATGGAACCACTTGTAGGCTAAATTTGGTTCATCAGGGCTTGTTTCAAACACTAGTGCTAAAATCAACACACTAAGACAGATGGAGTGCCAATTTTGAATGAGTCAGATAGGAACATATCCTATTTTTCACCTTTATTTTTGTTTTTAAAAAATGTGTAACAATTATTATTTACTTTTGAACGAAAGATCTTAAGAAATCCATTTCCCCTTCTAAACAAACATTGATATTAGCATCAAGATTTATATACATATCTCAAATGAACATCATTTGAATGATAAGCCCAATATTCAAACAGTAACTATTTTAAATAATAAGGAATAAAAGCACAGTCATTGTTGGAAAGAATTTTTAAAACAATAAGAAGATGCAAGCACACTTTCTCAAAATAGTCTTAGTTTTTGTTTCTTTCCCCCCCTCCTCTTAGCTATACCCTTGTTGGTTCTGACACCATTGAATGCCTGGCCAATGGCAAGTGGAATGGCAGTAACCAGCAGTGTCTGGCTGTCTCCTGTGATGAACCCCCCAACGTGGAACATGCCTCTCCAGAGACGGCCCATCGGCTCTTTGGGGACATTGCATTCTACTACTGCTCAGATGGCTACAGCCTGGCAGACAATTCCCAGCTCCTCTGCAATGCCCAGGGCAAGTGGGTTCCGCCTACAGGTCAGGCCATGCCCCGTTGCATAGCTCATTTCTGCGAAAAACCGCCATCGGTTTCCTACAGCATCTTGGAATCTGGAAGCAAAGCAAAATTTGCAGCTGGCTCCGTTGTGAGCTTCAAATGCATGGAAGGCTTCGTGCTGAACACCTCGGCCACGATTGAATGTCTGAGAGGTGGACAGTGGAGCCCTTCCCCCATGTCCATCCAGTGCGTCCCCGTGCGGTGCGGGGAGCCGCCGAGCATCATGAACGGCTATGCGAGTGGATCCAACTACAGTTTTGGGGCCCTGGTGGCTTATAGCTGCAACAAGGGGTTCTACATCAAAGGGGAGAAGAAGAGCACCTGCGAGGCCACGGGACAATGGAGTGGCCCCATTCCCACATGCCACCCTGTATCTTGCAACGAACCACCCAAGGTTGAGAATGGCTTTCTGGAGGTAAGAGTGATTAGCCAGTGGCCCGTGGCTGTCATCGGTTCCGGGGCCTGCCCATTGCCGCTAACCCAGTATGCAGGAAGAGGGGACGTGAAAGACTAATGGTTAAAAAATAAAAGTGACTAAAACCTTTAGGCAGTGAATATTGGAGAAAAAGGAATGAAAATGATTATGAATCCTTTTAATATATAGCTTTTTTACCTTCTTGCACATAGGCATTCTAAGACATATGGAGCAAAATCTTAGTTAGGCCTAAATGTGAAGTTTATATGAACTTTAATAAAATTCCATTTTGCTTTATAGAAGAAATTAATCCAAGATAAATGTATATATTATTTCATAGAAATCAAGATCTAAATGGTACCTAGTAAAATCAGTTATCATTTATTTTTAGATGAAGTATGGGGTAAACCATCCATTCACTGTGATGTAGTTTTTTAGTCTTCTTTTAGGTCAAAAAGTATTTTCACCATGGACAAAGAGTTAAGTTAGAGCCAAACAAGGTCTGCTTTTACACTGACATGTCTTAATAAGTTCATTTAAAAAAAAAAAACACAAAAATTAGAATCTACCATCTTTCCCCAAATCAAGGGCTATTATAAAATAGGCAATACTCTAATTAAACACTTATCTCAAAACCCATATATATATATATTACTTTTTCTCCTTTATATTAAGAAACAACAACAAAACACCATTGAAAGTCCTTTATTTAAAACTTTAAGTCTTATTAGCTTTCCATTGGAAGCAAGTGCATATATATGAGAAGGCATTTAACAAGTATCAATTCATTTAATAAATTTTCCTGGAGCTCCTACTGGGTGCCAGGGATAGTTCTAAGCATTGGCGGTCAAGTATCTGACAGTACAGACAGGGTCAGTGGCTGCATGGCACTTATGTGCATGTGGGGTACTCAAGAAGTAAATAAGTAGACAAAACAAATAGTTAATTGCAATTAACAGTTCATTACAGCATGAAAGCTCAAATTTACCATCATCATTAGCAAAGGGCCATTGTACTCTTTTTAAAAAGTTTTCATAATTTAGTTTTGTACTGCCTAAAAATGACCTATTATATTGTATACTAACTTATTTTGATATTGAGATAATGAACTTTAGATGTTTTCTTTTAAAAGTTGAACAATTGCCTTTTATTTTCTGTATATGTATTATTATAGCAAATTTTAAAATATTTTAAGAATGAACACAAAACTCCAACAGTCCTCACAGGACCATATCCATGAAAAGTATTTTATTTGCCTTTTTTATTAACTAAAAACAGTATTAAGAAAATATATATTTATGTGATTAAAACAGCAAACTATAACTTTGCTTTAGTCGGCAAGATTTATTTTTAACTTACTTATTGTTCTATTAATTCATCATTTGATTTAGACTCTTGCTCTTTATTCATAACTGACTCAGCCCTGTGGTAAACATTTCTCCAGTGACAATTACCTAATTTGATCTCTTACTGTCTTATTACTTGTTAAAAATAAAAAGAGAACAAACCTATTGGAAAGCATGTAGATCCTGTTTTGCTTAAGTCCTAATTGATTCCTTTTAATAAAGGCATTTTAGTTTAGTTCTTCTTTATTATCCAGCATATTTAGTTAATTATGTTATCTGGTATAAAAATTGTATCTGATCATTTTCTCTCTATTATGCAGCACTCAACTGGCAGGATCTTTGAGAGTGAAGTGAGATATCGGTGTAACCCAGGTTATAAATCAGTTGGAAGTCCTGTCTTTGTCTGCCAAGCCAATCGCCATTGGCACAATGAATCTCCTCTGTCCTGCATCCTTCTCAGTTGTGGAAAACCTCCTGCAATCCAGAATGGTTACATGAAAGGAGAAAACTTCGAAGTTGGATCCAAGGTTCAGTTTTTCTGTAATGAGGGTTATGAGCTTATTGGTGACAGTTCTTGGACATGCCAGAAATCTGGCAAATGGAATAAGAAGCCAAACCAAAAGTGTGTGCCCATCAAGTGCCCAGAGCCACCTCTCTTGGAAAACCAGCTAGTTTTGAAGGAGTTGACTACTGAGATTGGAGTGGTGATGATTTCCTGTAGAGAAGGCCATGCCCTTCAGGGCCCCTCTGTCCTGAAATGCTTGCCATCCCAGCAATGGAATGATTCATTTCCTGTTTGCAAGATAGTTCTTTGCCTCCCACCTCCACTAATTTCATTTGGTGTCCCAGCTCCTTCTTCTACTCTTCATTTTGGAAGTACTGTCAAATATTCTTGTGTGGATGGGTTTTTTCTAAGAGGAGATTCTACTACCTACTGCCAGGCTGATGGCTCCTGGAGTTCTCCACTGCCAGAGTGTGTTCCAGTAGAATGCCCCCACCCCGAGGAAATCCTCAATGGCATCATTGATGTGCAAGGGCTTGCCTATCTCAGCACAGCTCTCTATACATGCAAACCAGGCTTTGAGTTGGTAGGAAACACGACCACCCTTTGTGGAGAAAATGGTCAATGGCTTGGAGGAAAACCAACATGTAAACTCATTGAGTGTCCAAAGCCCAAGGAGATTTTGAATGGCAAATTATCGTACACAAACCTACACTATGGGCACACCGTTATATACTCTTGTGACCGAGGCTTCAGACTTGAAGGTCCCAAAGCCTTGACTTGTTTAGAGACAGGTGTTTGGGATGAAGATGTCCCATCGTGTAATGCCATACACTGTACTCCCCCACAACCCATTGAAAATGGTTTTGTAGAAGGTGCAGATTACACCTATGGTGCCATGATCATCTACAGTTGCTTCCCTGGGTTCCAGGTGACTGGTCATGCCATGCAGACCTGTGAAGAGTCAGGATGGTCAAGCTCCGTCCCAGCTTGTGTACCCATAGACTGTGGTCTCCCACCTCACATTGACTTTGGAGACTGTACTAAGATCAAAGATGGCCAGGGATATTTTGGCCACGATGATGACATAATGGAGGTTCCATATCTGACTCCTCACCCTCCTCAGCTGGGAGCAGTGACTAAAATCTGGGAAAACACGAAGGAGTCTCCTGCTGCACATTCTTCAAACTTTCTATATGGCTCCATAGTTTCATACACCTGTAATCCAGGATATGAACTTTTGGGAAACCCTATGCTGATCTGCCAGGAAGATGGAACATGGAATGGCAGTGCACCTTCCTGCATTTCAGTTAAATGTGACCTTCCTGTTGCTCCTGAAAATGGTTTTTTACATTTTACAGAGACTACCATGGGCAGTGCAGTGCAGTATAGCTGCAAACCTGGGCACATGCTAGTGGGCTCCAACATAAGACTTTGTCTACAGAATAGGGAGTGGAGTGGTGTTTCTCCACTCTGTGAAGCTATTTCATGCAAAAAGCCAAATCCCATCATGAATGGATCCATCAGAGAAAGCAACTATACATATCTGAGCGTGTTGTACTATGAGTGTAACCATGGGTATGTGCTAAATGGCACTGAAAGGAGAACATGCCAAGAAAATAAAAATTGGGATGGGAATGAGCCAGTTTGCATTCCTGTAGACTGTGGTTCACCCCCAATCTTGGCCAATAGCCAAGTGAAAGGAGATGAGTACACATTCCAAAAAGAGGTTGAGTACACTTGCAATGAAGGGTTCTTGCTGGAAGGAGCCCGGAGTCGTGTTTGTCTTGCTGATGGAAGTTGGAGTGGAGCCACTCCGGTCTGCGTGCCTGTCAAATGTACCACCCCTCTGCAGGTAGCAAATGCAGTGATGGATGGCCTGGACTACAGCTTCGGGAAGGAAGTAGTGTTCCACTGTCAGGAAGGTTACGTATTACATGGTACTCCAAAACTCACCTGTCAGTCAGATGGTAAGTGGGACTCAGAGGTTCCTCTCTGTAAACCAGTCAACTGTGGACCTCCTGAAGATCTCGCCCATGGCTTCCCCAATGGCTTTTCCTTTTATCATGGAGGGCATATACAATATCAGTGCTTCCCCAATTATAAGCTCCAAGGAAATCCTTCAAGAAGGTGTCTCTCCAATGGCTCCTGGAGTGGCAACACACCTTCCTGTCTGCCTTGTAGGTGTTCTCCACCAGTAATTCAAAGTGGAGCTGTCAATGGGACAGACTTTGGCTGTGGAAAATCTGCCCACATTCGGTGCTTCAAAGGCTTCAAGCTCCTGGGACTTTCTGAAATCACCTGTGAGGCCAATGGCCAGTGGAGCTTGGGTCTCCCACGCTGTGAACACATCTCATGTGGTTCTCCCCCAGTGATATCAAATGCATTCATCATTGAGAGTGGCTTTATGGAGGAAAATGTGATAACTTACAGCTGCAGGGTTGGGTATGTCATACAAGGCAGTGCAGACCTAACTTGTACAGAGAAAGGGACATGGAGTCAGCCTTATCCAGTCTGTGAGCCCGTGTCCTGTGGACCCCCACCAACTGTTGCCAATGCAGTGGCAACCGGAGAGGCACACACCTATGAAAGCAAAGTGCAACTCAGGTAAGACCACAGTTCTAGCATCTCCAAGAGTTACATGCCCTAAGGTTGTAAGATGAAAAGTCAGATAAAGTTCAAAAATTTACCTAATTGGGAAGAAAACACCATCTCTGGACTGGTCTCCAAAAAACTGAAACTTTTGACACTTGGCTTTATTCTTCCAGTAATTATACAGAAAATCCATTGACTATAAAAATAAGTTTATACCTTTTTAAAATATACTTGCTAATATTGTCATAATTCTCACATTCTTTTGCACTTCATGAAATAGGAAGATCATCTTGGTAGTCTGAATATCTCTTAAATCCTAGAGTTATTTTTTTTAACGTCATGCTGGCAAATTTCTTTATGAATAGCATTTATGATTATATTTATAATGCAAATGTTGGGAACATAAGGCAAAAGCTGAAGAATTAAGGCTGAAAAACACATACTTTGAATAATCAATATAAATAAAGGAGCTATTCTAATGGGACCCTCCAAACTATCTGAACAAACTAGGCATTTAATGCCCAGAATAGAGATTTTTGCTGGCAAGTTCCATATCTAAAATGTTTTATTTAAAAGCAAAAAGATGAGAAAATATAGAATGACTTTATAACCTAAATATTTTGTTGGAATAAATACTCAAAATGTTCAAAGATATTTTCTCAAGCTTCACAATCAATTTAAATATTATTCACATCTCTGAAGGAATTACAGTTTCTCCTTCATATATTGGCAGGTTAGATCTTTTTAATAATTCAACAATTCTTCTTGAGCACGTTTATTGAAGATATTTCAGCCCTACTTTCATTTTCTCTTAGTTGTGGTAAGTAGACTCAAGGGAGGGCCATCAATTATAAGCAAGCTAAAGTGTACCAGATCAGGCAGTGTGCAAGAAAAAAAAAACACAAAGTACTATTCCTTGTTTTTGAAATAAATGCATTTTTATTTTCTTTTTGGATGTTGCTGTGCCAGATACTTTGAGATGCCACAATGTCACTCATTTCACAATGTTTACCAATTTTTTATTCCTTGTTCTGTGTTACTTACATCATCTTTCCACCTTTATTTAGTATCAGATAAACAGATCACTCCCAGTTTGCAAACCTCTGACTCCTATCTGGCCTGGTAATTTGTGAAATTTTAAAAAATGTTATCCGACTAATAAATGTTAGTTAAGTAAGTGGTTTAATTGAAAAAGACAGTGTAGTAGATTACTCAGAGCATGGGTTCTGGAGCCAGATTCTGTAGGTATGAATCTGAGTTCTTTCACTTCCTAGCTGTGTGACATGGGAGAATTTAATTTCTCTGTGTCAGTTTCATCATCTGCAAAACAGGAATAAAGATAATAATAGCACCTACTCATAGAATTGACGTGAGGATTCATGAGTTAATCTTTGCAAAGCACTTAGAATAGTGACTGCAATTTAATAAGCACTATATAAACATTTTCTAAATAAATGCAAGTTTTTCAAAAACATAAATGACTTTAGAGTTAAGCTGACCTGAGTTTGAATACCAAAATTATTGTTACATGATACCATGTTACCTAATTCTCAGGATTAAAAGAAATACCATATATAAAATACCTAGAAGAGTGCCTAACACAAAGTAGATACTCAATAAATATTAATTATGCTATATTCCTGCTAGTGTCTTGGTCTATTTCTAACTTTGCTTAGAATTTTAGAATTTCTTGAACTGTTAGCTATTTAGAATAAAAATGAATTCAATAATAATATTCGTAACTGTTCAAACCCCGGGCCTCCTTGACCCGTGTGGAGCTGGCCATGCGCAGTGCTGATGCGCGCAAGGAGTGCCGTGCCACGCAAGGGTGTCCCCCGCCTGCGGGAGCCCCACGCGCAAGGAGTGCTCCCGTGAGGAAAGCCGCCCAGCGTGAAAAGAAAGAGCAGCCTGCCCAGGAATGGCGCTGCCCACACTTCCTGTGCCGCTGACGACAACAGAAGCGGACAAAGAAACAAGACGCAGCAAATAGACACCAAGAACAGACAACCAGGGGAGGGGGGGAAATTAAATAAATAAATAAATCTTTAAAAAAAAAAAATTCAATTTTAGTCTTGGATAAACTTTAATGTGGATAACTAAGAATTGATCTGGTTAATATTATTGGATTGATTATACACAACAATGCCATCCTCTGGAAATTTGAATCAGTTTTGATATATCATATAAATGTCTACTTTGCCTTGTCATGGCTTAAGTCCAAGAATAGGGTCATGGACGATATTGTACTCTCTTCACTGGCCTCATTTTTGCATTTCCATTGCAGATGTCTGGAAGGTTACATAATGGACGCAGACATTGATACATTCACCTGTCAGAAAGATGGTCATTGGTTCCCTGAGAGCATTTCCTGCAGTCCTAAAAAATGTCCTCTACCGGCAAATGTAACACATATACTTATTCACGGGGATGATTTCACTGTGAATAAGCAAGTTTCTGTGTCATGTAAAGAAGGATATACCTATGAGGGAGTTAACATATCAACATGCCAGGTAACACATATATATAAAACCCATGTTCAACCCTTCCTCTGCTACTTGCTATCTGTGTGACTTTAAGTTGCTTAAAATTCTGAATTTTGGCTTCCTTATTTGAAAAATAGACATAATAATTAACACACTTCATACAGTTGGTGTGAGAAATGACTTAGATGATGGAGAAGGTTCCTAGACCAGCAAAAAAGACAGCCGTTCTCCCTAGAACATTTCCTTCCCTAGCCTCCATAGATGGATCAGAGAATGGAAAATAAAATGAGTCATTGATACACTCGTCATTTGCTGTAGCTGGCGGGTTAGAAAGGGCCGAGCGCTGCAGGGTATAAAAATGACTTTTACCTTCCGCAAGCCCGTGTTGGAACCCCAGCTCAAACTCTTACCAGCTCTGTAACTTCATAGTTCTCCTACTTGTTTTCCTTATTTGTAAATATGGAATAACTGAAAGGATTAAGTTACTTAATGTATATAAAGTGTCCAGTTCATGCCTGACATTTCAGAGAAACTCAAGAATTATTTCATTCTTCTCCCAGTTTTCCATTTATAAATAATGCATACTCATAATCATTGGTTACTGCTGAACAGAAAAGCAGAAATAGAGAGCAAGTGAAATAACTGCCAATGCCACCACGTTCTCTAAATTTGTATAGCTCCATATGATCCCTTTTGGATATAGAGCTGAGAAGCTATTTGGGGGAAACTTTTAAAGGCCCTGAGTTGTCTGAACCCAAGCCGCACCATGATTAAGGGAATCACACTGACGTTCTCTCAGAACTTCCCCAGGTCCCCTTTGGAGACCACTGGGTGCCCTTATTGCCACAGGACCCTGAGATACAGGTGGCTAAGATCTTTTTATCTGAATCAGTAATTTATTCCTGACGACTCTTGTTATCTCTCCTCACACATGGTATGGCCCTTGGCCTTCATTCCACTTTGGTTTTGGTTTACTTTTTGATCCGAAAGGTAGAATAGACCCTAAGTGTTTATATGCATAAATTGTGTACAGTGGCATTCAGTGCCTAGGTATGTTTTGTTGTACTGTGACAAAATGATTCTATAGTTCAGAGAATGAATAAATCAATGAGAAGATCAGTACAAATTCTGAAAAATGAATTCCAAAAGAGGACCAGCCCCTTCAGAAATTAAAACAAATTATAACAAATCTCCTGCCACCAGGGTATGCATGTAAAATTAGGTAGTCGGAAAAATCACTGGAACAGAAGAAATGGCTCAGTAGTAAATCCTGATAAAGGAACCATCACAAGTGAGTGGAGAAAGGAATCATTAATAAACAAACTATTCTCATACAGTTAAATAGCCATGGGGAGGGGAAGAATTAAAATATACCAAAATAAATTCCAGATATATAAAAAAAAAAATCAGTGTCTAGTGTAAGAAAATACCTGGTAATGCCCAGAATGATTTATGCAGAAAACATGCTTATTGCAGCATTATTTACAGGATTGAAAAATTAGGTACGCATTATATTTCCAACATTAGGGAAATGATTACTTATGATACAGACAAATACATAAAATTACTTCTGACTTCTATGTTAAGGAAAATACCATTTCATACTGTCATGGAAAAAGCTAACTCTTTTTTATTTGTTTTTTAAACTGCATGACTCCCTTTCCAATGTTTTCAAGTATTCATGTTGAAATGGAGGAAAGGAATCCATCCTTTTAAATGATGGATTTATGGGGGTATGACTATAAGTTGCTGCTTCTAATAAATTTTAAATTAAAATTTGGAATTATGTAAAATATGAGGGTTCATGGTAGAAAACATCAGATATTTGCATTCAGTCATCCAGTCCTCCTGCATGATAAGAAAAAGATACTTCTTGGTATTGTGTTCTTAATTACTGCATGAAATCTTATGTGTTCAAGAAATGTGCAAAACTGTTCAACAGTCATTATTAAGGTCATCTAATAAGGAATGCGCATTTTAAGGTCACAAATTTGTAGAAGTAGTTTCATACTTTAGTTCTTTTAATTATTTCTAAGATTATCCTCTGATACAACTGATATTTTCAAACTTCTTCAATCATACAGATTAAGTCCCAAATGGAACTTGTATTTGTTATTTGTTATTTAGCTTGATGGCACCTGGGAGCCACCGTTTTCTGATGAATCCTGCAGTCCAGTTTCTTGTGGGAAACCTGAAAGCCCAGAATATGGACTTGTAGTTGGCAGTGAACACAGCTTTGGAAGCACAATTATTTATCAGTGTGAACCTGGCTATGAATTAGAGGTGAGTGAAAGACTAAATTAGGTTTATGTACTTGAGAACATTTTTAATCTTAGCACAGATTCATTCACTGACTTTGGTCATAAAAGATTCTTGTATACTTTGCTACATTTTACCCTAACACTTGTCAAGAAATAATTAAAGTGACATATAATCTTAAAAAGAAAATTAACCTCAAATTTAAAAAAATAAAGCCATGAAAAGGAAGAAGAAGTAAGTATACCAGCCATAAACCAATATTGTTACATAAAGTGATCACTAAATCTGAGTTTGACTTTCCTGATAACTACACTCTGCATCAGGGCAATCTTGCAGTCACCGTGGGGACATGGCCAAAGGACTTCAGGAATGCAAGGCCAGAATTTCCTCAAGCCATGGTGTCCGGTACCTTGGCAAGTTCTTCATTGAAATGCCAGAGTCCCACATGACAGACTGGCATGAAAACCCTTAGAGTAGTTCTAACCAAATACTAACATCAGTCTCAAGACCCTTTCTGGTTTGTAATATTAAAATCCCATCAGTAATACCTAAGATCAATTAGTTTCGCTAATTCATTTGGTGAGAGGATTATAATCAGTTTTTCTGAAATCCATGATCATATCATCAAACTTGACATTTAAAAGACCTGTTTTGCATTTCCTACTGCTGTGATCTAGCTTTTCTGGAAACTTTTCTCTGCTCTTTTTATTGTTGTTAGTGATATTTCAATGTAGGTATTCTTTGCCAGTGATTGGTTAAATTTGTATAGCATGACCCATTACTTTATGACCATGGAATCAAAAATAGGCCCAGAAAGCTGGAAATAGGCTTAGGTAGCTCTTGTTTAAATTCCTAAAAGGATTTTTTTAAAAAGGAAGGGTAATAATATAATGGTTGATTGCAAATGGAGTTTTACTGTTTTTTAAACTCAGTGTGCTCATGTGAGAACTAATCGTGCAGTTTATTAAGAATGTCAAAAGACAAATCAAAGTTGAGTTTGCAGACTCCAGCATTTTATAAGGGGCATGAAAGGAAGCCAGATCATTTGCAAGAATGGGAGTAACTTCAGGGTGGCAGTCCATTTTTATAGAAATCAAAGGGAAGTTAGCTTGACTCCTACTGATTGAGTGAGGATTTGTCTACTCTTAGGGGCAGATTTATGGTAGGAGGGCTTTATTTTGTTTTGGGTCAAACATAATGAATCATGGGCTGGATTGGCTATCCAGGGCAGCTGCCTTGGTAAGGATTTCAAATTTCAAAAGATATCAAGAGGGATTTCAAAGAGGATGTAGGGCACAGTTTTTTGTTTTTTTTGTTTTTTTTTGTTTTGGCTCTGAAGGGTCCCCAGGGTTTTCTGTATTTAATTTTATCCAGAAGAAAATTGGCACAAAATTTTGAACAAATATATAGAAAACTAATGGGTCATTAAATTTGCGAAGTTAAATAATTAGTCAAAAATTTGGGAAAATTAAGAGAGACACTTCAGCAATAGTTCTCACTCCAAACTACATGTTAGAATCATCTGGGAAACTTAAAAATATATATAGAGAGAGAGACATTGAAGAAATTACCATTTGCAGGAAATGTGAGCAGGCAACATGACTTATCACTGACTACTGTGCCATGACAAAAGGACTCAGGAGCCACCTGGAAAAGACCCTTGTGGGCCAAGATGAGACAATTTTAGCATCATTTAAGGGTAATAACCTCAGTGGACTGAAACACATCAAAAATGTGTTTGATACTAGACTCATACTGAAAAATATTCATTGGTTAACTATTAGAGGATGCTCATGAACAAACTCATTATTCTGAAAACTGTTAACTAAAGAAGAAGAAATGAACATTTCTCCTGTCTTTCCAATGCTAACTGGATAACCCAAGTAGTGGATGAGGAGTTTACCTTTGTAGAACTATTTCAATAAAAAATGATAATAGTTGAATAGCAACATTTGCAACTCCTATGAATTAATGGATTTAGACTATGATTGTCTATGTCTGCTGGTATCATATAAAAGAGAAGCAACTCGCCATTATGTGCCTCTGGATGGAAAAGCACACTGTCTATAAAAGCATTACTGCCAAAAATTGAATTTGAATCTGACTGGTATCAGAGACAGAGGAACATGTTAAATGACACTGCAGGGAGGCAACCAGTAAAAAATCTGACTGTGGGAAACTCTACAGGATAAATGATCCAGCTTCTTCAATAAATAAATTGGAAGGGAATTGGAAAGGGAGGGGCCATAGAGAAGGAGTCTGTAGATTTAAAGAGATATAAGAGATATACAAACCAATCAAAATGTGTGGACTTTATTTTGATCCTCATTCAAATGAACTATTAAAATTATCACATTTATGTAACAATTGGAAATTTGAACACTGGTATTAATATTAATATGATAATATAATTATGGTTATGATTTTTAAGACAATTATCTTTTAGAGATTCATAGTGAAATAGTTGCTATTAAATGATTTGATGCCCAGAATTTGCTTTAAAATAACATGAATTCAGGGAAATGGAGCAGGGTTTAGATAAAACAGGATTAGCCTTGAGTTCATTGTCGAAGCTGGGTGATGGGTACTTGGGGGTTAGTTATATTGTTCTTTTACTATTGTATTTTTCATGTTTTGAAGTTTTCCATAATACAACTTTTGCAAAGGCAAATAGCTATTCTCAACCCAGATTGATTAATCTGGTATTTCTCTGGATTGGGCCTGGGGCAAATTTCCCCCAGGTTATTCTAACGTGCAGCTAAGATTGAGAACTGCTTCTATGACATAATTCGGTGTTTCTCAAATGTAATCTATGAACCACCTGCTTGAGAATCATCTGAAAAGTTGTAAAAGGAAAACAGTATATTGCTAGGCCAAGACCTTCTGAAGCAGCTGGGACCTGGTGGGGGCTGAATTTTTAACAAGCACCCCTGATGATAGTTAAACATAGCAAAGGTCATCTGCTGGTAAAGTGTTTAAAAATAGGAGTTTGGATACTGGCAGACATCTGCCCTTGACCTCTTGCTGGATTATTGACATTAGGGAACTGGCTTAACATTTCTGAGCCTTAATTTCCTCATGTCTATAGTGGAAATAAATTAGCCACCTTGCAGAGTAACTGAGAGAGCTGTAGATAATACAGATCAAGTGGCTAACGTTGCCCTTTATGTATCATCTTGCTAGGGTGATTCTAACAACACTTTTGTGTTATTTGTATTATTACCACAATCAGACAAAACAATTAGGACATCGAACATCAAGTGTTATGTTTTCCTACTATGTAAATAAGTTGTCATTCACATGTGAAGTAAGCAGTTTCTTGAGACATCCAAATCTCAAAAATTATACCACACAAGTAATTTTCCTGAAAAAAAATTTCTACAGCCTACTAAGGGGGAAATCAAAATAAAGACCTCAAAAATGAGATAGCTGGGTTATAAAAATCACTGCTAGGGAGCAATGAAGTAGATGTTATGATTCTAAAATTTAGTTTAAGTGTGTAAACTAATTGTTGAAAAAGCAGAATATTCAGTCAAAAATAACTCTTAATACTCATTTGGACTAGAACTCCATTAAAAATAGGGTATGTAAAGGGCAGGAGAGAGAAAAAGAAGGAAGGAAAAAAGCATAAATTTTGCATCTTACTAGGGAGGAAGCCAACAGATGGTACTTGATTTTTTTTTTGCATCTATTACAGAAAATAGATTCATCTAAATTTTTATTAGCTTTATTGTCAAGACAGAATATTTAGCATTCAGATCACTAGAGAAAATACCCAGCAAGCAAGTGAGTGGGCTAGTTTTTAAACTAGGCATCTACTTCCTCAAAATTAATCAAGAATAATTTCCAAGTTACAAAAGTATATTTTTGTGTGTGCATAGAAGCACAGAAAAAGTACATCAAATATTAACAGTTGTTATCTCTGGATGATAGACCTTGGAAAACTTACTGTTTTTCTTTTCTTTTTTCCAACCTTTCTATAATGAACACATAATACTTTTTCAATAAAAAGAAATATAAATAAATATTTTAAAAGTCAGTATAGTATCCTCCTAACAAAGTCAGTGGAATATTTACAGGTAAGTATATTTGGGCACATAGTTATCAGTAATTAAACTGATAACTCAAAGAAAATTCCTTTGAATAGCAAAATTGATACTGAACAAAAGCAGGTTTTGTTGCCTGGTACATTCCATTAATGACCAATTCCTAAAACATTGAGATTTCAAAGAGAGAAGAGGTTCAGAAGACCTAAAATCTGTCTCCCCATACTGCAATAATTCTGGTAGTTTGATAGTATCCAAAGACAGGCAGGTTTATGCTAATGAGTAACTGGGGTGGAGCTGGCTCAGGTCCTTCATTAATAAACATTAAGGGGCTGTCTAGTGATCATTAGACTTCAAACATAAAGCAGTATAGGGGGGTAGATGAAAAATGGGAGTGAGTCACAAGGTTTTTATAATCACAAGATAAAGATTTTATGATTTTGCGTTCATTATCAGAGAGCAAGTCATCTGCATTCTAGTTCAGCAAGTTTCAAGTAATTTTCAGGTATTGGCTTTCTACAACTTACTAGAAAGTAAAAAGGCATCTATTATGTTTCAGTAATCATACTCATTTGTTCATTCTTAACCCTCAGTTACAAATAAAGGTGAAAGATATCAGCTGATCCAGATAAAAACCCAAGTAAAGTGACAAGTCCTTTTCAGGCATTTGGTTGATTTATATATAGCACAGCATCAAGACAGACGTCCAAAGACAGAGTAGTCAAAAAACATGTTGCAAAATTCTTGTGTTGAAGTTCATTCACTTGACTTAGTAAGCCCCTTATGACATTATTTAGAATCTAATCTCCTTTATATAGATATAATGTTAGAAGCCTTTATTTCTCTTGTTTATCATTACATAGTAGATTTGAAACGTAAAGTATGAAGAGTTGATATCAATAGGAACACTGGTGGTGATAGTGAGAGATAAGCAATAGAAAGTAAAGAAGCCAGGATTCATAAAAATTATACCCAGGATTCAAAGAACATAGCAGTCTTGGCCCAATAGCTATATGGGACAAACATATAATCCCCAAGGGTGACAGGCTATTGAAGAAAATGACCAAAAATTATTCATGATAATAGTTACAAATCATTTTTCTTGTAAATTATGTTCCCTTCAGAAGGCATGGAATTTTTAATTTTAGAAAGATGTTTATCCAAAATATATAAAATTTTAAATGTTTGGGCACTTCGTAGGGTAAGTTCAAGTTTAACGAATAAGTTACTGTATTAGGGTTCTCCAGAGAAAGAGGACTGACAGGATATCCACACAAATACACACACACACATATATGTGAATATTGAGATTTATTCTAGGAATTAGCTCACATTGAAAGTGAAGTTGAATTTCCTCGGAGAAGCTGGCTAGCTACAGTAGAGACAGAATTCTGACTTCTGAAATCCTCACTATGACTTTAAAACTCCCACTGATAGGACTAGGAGATTCCCTGCACTGCAGAGGGCAGTCTCCTTGACTGATCGTAGATACAATCTGTAATAGGTGCAAATCCATCTACAAAATACGCTCACAGTAACAATCAGGCCAGAACTTGCTTGACTAAATAAACTGGACACCATATCGTAGCCAAGTTGAAATTAACCAACAGATGAAATTAACACAATGCAAATTATAGTTACATTGTCGAAAAATTCAAATCCTCTTACCAATTATTATCTTTGGATGTTCAATGGGTATAAAAAAAGATTCACATTTCTTGCTGTACCTCTTGGGTATTGGAAAATAAATTCAATTCAAAATATCTTAAATATATATACTAAACCAAACCACCTCTTTGATATTTCAAACATATTCTTTGTCAGCCTTTGTTACAGTGGTCAGTTAAAATAGAACGTAAATAAAAGTCTGTAGTGTAATCTCACTAGTCTGCCAAGGTATGAATCTTGAAGTAATTTGATGAAAACATTTTTGAAAGATTAAACCTAACCCTTAATATATACTTATTTAATCTATTTATTTAGCATTCCAATGCTGAGAGATTCAACTGCATAGCCAAGATTACTTTGCATTCCCTTATCGTCTTTCCATTATAAAATTGTGGTCTGATGACCTTTTTCATTTTCATTGATTCACAGGGCAACAGGGAGCGTGTCTGTCAGGAGAACAGAGAGTGGAGTGGAAAGGTAGCAACATGCAAAAGTAAGTCAAATTACTCTTAGCATTCCCAAATATCAGACCGAGCACCCAAATAACAAGGTGGCCACACCTTCTCTATAAATCATTTCTATAATTTGTAATTTTAAAAAAATTGACTCCATAAACTACATGAGAATCTTTAAGGGGATTTTTCCTCAAAGGCACCAAAGCAGTAAAAGGGTAAAAAACTGGAGCACAAACAAATGATTCAATTAGAATAGGTTACAAGATTCTTGTTGCTAGAATGGTAAACGCTTTGTTTCTGAAATGAGTTAATTATTGAGTTTATCTGCATTATTTTTGTGCATGTTTTTCCCCCAAATAATCATAATTAAAAGACTTAGAGCTGTTGCTTTTGGTGGCAGTATTGATCAATGCTGATAACATTTTCAGGTAATGTTAGCATATCTCCTGTCAAATAAATGAATATTCCCATTTTACGTAGAATTTTGCATTAGTGTATTTATGGGAACAACCAAGTTTATTTGGCAAAATGTGTGTTAGGTCATATGACTTTTTCCCCAAAATTTAATGCTTATGTCTCATCTGCCAAAGATAAAGTATTTAGGTGTGGTAGTTTCAAACCAGGTCAAGTGGCAAGCTTTTTGGCTTCATTCTCTGGATAATCCTGGCTGAGTCATCAAGTTTCCAAACTGCAAGGGGCCTCTTAGATCATCTAGTCCAGTCCCTTCAATTTACAAATGAGTAAATGGGGGCTAGAAGAGGTGAGTGACCCACCCAATATCATAATCTAGCTAGTAGCAGAGCTGGCACTAGTACTTGAAAGACTGAATCCTTGTCACTGCTGTTTCAACCATGTCTTCAGCAGTAGATTAGTGAGCTGATTTGGAGGTGTAGGAACATTATTAAGTCTTTTAAGGAAGATTATATGGCTGAAACTCAGGGGAAAATATATACCTATTTTTAGTTTGCAAAAACGTATGTAAATATTATATAATGAAAGCTGAAATACTGAGTAACATCTCAAGTCACAGAAAAACATCGTGAATTATTAAGGAGTTTGGACATATCAGATAATAATATTTTTTATCATGACTGCACATGATCAAAATGTGTGTTTATGTATGTGCAGAAAAGGGGAGTGTGGAATGAAAAGGAAACATGCTCCCTGGCATAGAGAATAACTGGGGTGTTGGTAAGGACATTGTTGCAAACTGGAAGAGGCCCAAATGGGAAGTTTTGCAGGAGATTTCATTCAAATTACAATGAAAACTGTTTATATAATTTCCATCTCTGAAATACAAGGCAGTAATAAACTCTGTGTGAATCCTATTATTCCCTGTTATTCTTTTTTTTCTTTCTAAATTATTAAGAAAATAATTTCTAATTTCATCATAGAAAGTTAGAAAACACAAATAAGCAAAAAGAAAATAATGATTTTTAATATCACCACTCAGAGATAAAAAAAGATAGATATTTTGATCTATTTGATTCTACAGTTTTTCCTATGTATTTAAAAATATTGATATTTCTGAAATAAGTGTTCATACTGAGCCACTCTGGTAAGACCAGAGTGTAATTTACTAAATTATTAAATATATTTATATCTGCATATCAGATTTCAGTTCATCAGTCCATAAGGATTCCCTAGGTTAGTGCTTCTCAAAGTATGATCCACAGATGAGCAGCATCCAAAAGATCTTGTTAGAAATACAGAATCTCAGGTCCCACCCCAATCCCACTGAATCAGCATTTGCATTTTTAAAACCCCTAAGTGATTCCTATGCACATTACAGTTTGAGTTATCCTCATATACATTGTAATATTCCCAATGCTCAATCTGCACACTCTAGTTAAACCAGAATCTCTGGGGTGGGAAAAAACTCCCGAGGTGATTGCAAGGTACAACCAACATTAAGATCTGTGGTCTCAGTGCACAATAAGACTCACTAGGTTGAAAGAATCCCAGGGAGCAGCTAAACCTGATACCGCCATAAGGGTCCATTTGCCTGATGCACACAGAAAGAAATACTGAGTCACCAGGATTTCGAGAAAAGAGAGTTTATTGCATGGTTGGCCAGCAAGGAGCTGGAGGCAAGCCTCAGATCCGTCTCCTGGAATGAAATGAGCCCCAGGAATGGTTTATACTGTCTGGAGATGGTGGGTTTAAGGGAGTAACTAAGGGTGCAGTGAGATGACGTGGGCCAATCCAGTTTGGGAAAGGCAAGGTTAAATGAAGCATGCTCTGTTGCAGTTATGCTTGGTCCTAAATGGAGGCCTAGTATGCTCTGTGACTAGAACCAGTTAGACCCAGCTTCAGAAACAATAACTTTTCTTGCCAAGGCAGTAAGGTTCCTATGAATAAACATGGAAAGGTGGGCAGTTGAAGGGAAGTTTCCAGAAACTTCTACAAATGGTAAGGGAGGGACTACTCTGAAAAGTGAGTTAATAAGTGGCAGTTTCAATGGTGTTGGTAAGTGGAAGTTTCAGTGCCCCCCTTTTTAGTTGGCACATTCCTCAATCTTGAGGAATTAGGGGTGATGATCGCTCTAGCTACTTCCTGCTGACTCAGGGTTTAGATTGGGCTTAAAAGAATGGAACACCTTAGAGAGCGCTTGGAGGCATTCTCAGGTCCTGGACTGAGGAGGTGGCTCTGGTTTCCCCAGCTTTGTCTGGTTGGCACAGGCTGGCACCCCTGTTCTCTGAAAGTAGAAGAGTCCAATGGACCACCGTCTCTGGGATACAAATTTGTCAAAAAGGTTTAGAACTAAAAGTCTGGACATAAGAAGGACTACTATTACTATTATTGGATTAAAAATGGGTAAGAGCCAAGTCACCTGGACGCCCATGAGGTTTGTGTAGGTGAGTTATTAATCATAAGCAGCCGTGTAGCCTGATTGTGCAGGTTTTGCCTATTTAACTTAGTCTGACTGGAGGTTTATCCCAAGTGCAGCAGGAAGTGTTTGCTAAAGTGCATACTCCTCCTTGTTCTGCTAAAAGATAGTCTCTAAGGCTGTCTGATTGTCCATGACAACATTTGCCAAAAAGTCAAGGGAAATTCAAATGGCCTCAAGTGTAGTAGCAGTGGAGTTCCTCAACCATTGCAGTTAAATTGCATAAATCTGCTTCATGGTAAGTAAACCCACCCCAAAGAGCTAATAGTCCTATTGCTAATCCTAATTAGCTCCTATTATGCCTGGTGTCTGTTCATGCTGGAAACTGTTAGTAGGTTGGTATGTTGAAATATCTAGCTGCAAATACCCTAAAGAACATTTTCATCCAAACATTATTTACACATTGGAACATTCTGACCTGGGCATCAAAGATGCCATCTTCAAAACCTTTAAAGGGTAATGGTCCAAAGTTGATAAAATAACAAGAACAACAACAACAAAGATAATGTTTCATGGGATTTCCACAGATATTCAGTGCTTGTAGCCATGGAGACAGTTAAGTTTTATTATGACCAGAGTAATGTTACATATAGTTACTTTATGATAGGCAAATTTCCCCCATGGGGCTACGATTCCTAAGGTAGCAAATATACTGGCAAAAATTTAAGCCTAATGCATGGCTTGTCAAGGCTCAGGAAACTAGGACAAGAGTAGTAGGAGTTAAAACCCAGGTATCTGTAGTGGCAACATCTATGCTAGATTCTCTGGTTATCTAAACACAGAAAAGTATGTACCATAGTGTGGTATAACTTGGGCCCATTGTTGATTCCATGTAGCCATGTGACTGATTTTTTGTGTCTGGATGCCCTTAGGGTTTTTAAAAGCATTGTGGCTCTAGGCCTTGCACACTGTGGCAGCCTGCAACATCCAGTCAAGACCCACATAAGAGCAAACTCCCCACTCCATTTAAAATCTCTTAGCCATAGAAACTCTATTTTGCCTGAACATTTCTCCCTTTTGATCAAGATCCTTCTCCAAAAGCATCACTGACAAAAATTTGATATTACTCCCTTGATGCCAGAGAGGGTCGTTCTTAGGAGTCATGTCCCACATAGGAGGAAGGAAGTAGTTTATTTGCAGAGTTTGGCTTAGAGAGAGAGACCACAATTGAGCAACAAGGAGGTTTTCTCTTAGGCATTTATTATAATTAAACTTAGTTTCATCATTACAGAAATAAGTTTCATAAGTGCAAGCTTCAGATCAAGGGCTTGGTTTATCAGCATAATTCCTTTTATGAGGAGGGCTCATATATTCCAGAATTTATTTTCATAGTTCTCCCTATTATAAGTTCAAATGGGGATACTTTGTTTTCCAAAAAGGAGCAGATCTTAGATTTAGACTTTGCAAAGTTCCTTGTTTATAGTTTCAGTACATTGGGCACCATATTGGGTGCCCCTATCCCAGGTCGGGTAGTTTAATAGTTACATGCTTTCCATCCACAGTCCCGACCTTGCAAATACTTTTTTCATTTTATGCCCAAAACACTCTGAAATGAGTCAGGGTATTACATTAACCTGCACAGAATACCATGATCTTATTCCCTATTCTGCATTCCATGTCACAGTTAAGTTAGGTTGTCTAAGTAAACTGACCAGACAGGTTAAACCAGATAGTGTGTAATAAGTCTCTCCTCCTTTGGTCACAGAAATTAAAATCCTAAAATACAGATAGTATCATCCTTTACCGTGTACTCTGATTCACCTTAGTCCTAACCATGCCCAACATCTCCATGCCCATCCCACTGAAGTCTGATCCCTTTTGCAGCCTCTTCAACAATTACTGCGTGAAGTAAACCTATTCCTTCAGTACCTCCAGAGCTAGAAAAACCCAACTTTGAGTCTCAGGGGTCATACAGACACCCAAAGTTCCAGGGAGCTACCAGGTCACACACATGGAGCAAAGCACCACAAAAATTTAAAAATAATACCCAAAACCCAGAAACAAATGTTACTGCTACAAGAGCTTGCACTCTAAGCTCTAAATCCCTTATTCACATTTTCTGAATGAAACTATTTTCAGAAATAAAAACATTTGACAATTAACTTGGCGGTGGACTTAGCCCAGTGGTTAGGGCGTCTGTCTACCACATTGGAGGTCCGCAGTTCAAACCCCGGGTCTCCTTGACCCATGTGCAGCTGGCCCATGCACAGTGCTGATGTGCACAAGGAGTGCTGTGCCACACAGGGGTGTCCCCCGCGTAGGGGAGCCCCATGCGCAAGGAGTGCACCCCATAAGGAGAGCCGCCCAGCGTGAAAGAAAGTGCAGCCTGCCCAGGAGTGGCGCCGCACACACAGAGAGCTGACACAGCAAGATGATGCAACAAAAAGAAACACAGATTCTCATGCTGCTGACAACAGAAGTGGACAAAGAAGACGCAGCAAATAGACAGAGAACAGACAACCAGGGTGGGGGGGTCGGGGAAGGGGAGAGAAATAAATAAATAAATCTAAAAAAAAAAAACAATTAACTTAAATTGAGGTCATCAGCCACAGACCTCAGCATTTTTGTTTTGTCTCACATTTACACTTTTATCAAGGTTCTGTTAATTAACAGGTAGGATGTAATTTATATATTAGACTTGCTTCTCTTTTAAAGTCCCTCCTCGTTGAAGATGAAGCTTTAACCTGTAACTGACTACATGTACATTTTAGAGAAGCATCAGAGTAAAACAATGTCCCTGACAAGACTTGGTTGTTCTTGTGACAACTTGCATTTTCTAAGAATAACTAAAGTTATGACGAATAATGTTATACTGCTGTTTAATATCATGCAGACATGTCATTGACAGTGAGAACATTACCAAATTTCTAGTAATTCTATATAGTTTCTAAATATTAATGTGAATAACATTTTATCCATATAAATTCAACCTACAGAAGGTTAGAAAATCCCTTTTGATTTGACAATCCCTTTTGATATGCAACCCGTAACATGTCAAATGAATTTACATCTTTCTGCTGCCTCCTTTTTCTTTTCAAGGAGAAAGAAAAATTCAGTTGTGATTTTCCTGGGACCCATTAGAAAATATAAAAAACATTCTTTAGGGTTTGGCCTAGAAGACAGAGTGTCAAAAGTTGTCAGGTTTGAATATATGTTTAACAGGAAAGTGGGTCACTGTGAAACAACATTGGATTCCTTATTTAACCAAGGTTAGGAAAGAGAATTGTTCTTTTAAAAGTAAACAGATTTGTTGTCTAAACCAATAAAGGATGATAAGTCAATATAAACATGAACAAGAATATTATTCCAATATAATTTTTGTCTTTTAGGCAGAATAACAGATGGGGAAAAAATATTTTATAATTTCTCACCAAGAGTAGTCTCGTAATCCAAGGAAACCTCATCACTTTAGCAGTGAGAAAACCAAGCTCTAGTTTTTTAATTTACTCTTTGCTATGAAAGCTCTTAAAAATTATCTGTAAGCGTATTCAAATCTTAGCCAGCATTGATTGTGACAAATAAAAGTCATTTAGGGGAAGCAGACTTGGCTTAACGGATTGAGCATCCACCTACCACATGGGAAGTCCAGGGTTCAAACCCAGGGCCTCCTGACCCGTGTGGAGCTGGCCCATGCGCAGTGCTGATGCACGCAAGGAGTACCATGCCACGCAGGGGTGTCCCCCATGTAGGGGAGCCCCACGCACAAGGAGTGTGCCCCATGAACCACCCAGCACCAACGAAAGTTCAGCCTGCCCAGGAGTGGCAGCTGCACACAGAGAATTGATGCAGCAAGATGATGCAACAAAAAAAGAGACACAGATTCCCGCTGCCACTGACAAGAATAGAAGTGGACACAGAAGAACACACAGTGAATGGACACAAAGAACAGACAACTGGGGCGGGGTCGGGGGAAGGTGAGAGAAATAAATAATTTTTAAATAAATAAATAAAGTCATTTGGAGAGGGGTGGATGTGGCTCAAGCAGTTGAACACCCACCTCCCACATGGGAGGCCCCAGGTTCGGTTTCCAGTGCCTCCTGAAAAAACAAAAGCAAAAGCAAAATGAAAAAACTAACTCAGAGAAGCCAATGTAGCTCAGTGGTTTAGTGCCATCTTCCCACATACAAGGTCCTGGGTTCAATCTCTGGCCCCAATACCTCAAAAAAAAAAAGTCATTTAAGTTTTGTCCTACACAGTCCTCTTTCTCATTTTATGGGACTAAACTACACCCCTTTTCCTTAACAAATCACATCCTGAATACTTTATATTCCTCATACCTGCATACCTTAAGTTACTACATATCACAAGTATTCTTAAGTGTAAAAATAACTCAATTTTGTTAAGAACAAATTTACATTTTGCCTCATTTTAAAGATCTAATAAATATAATGTTAGCTTATTTTATTAGTATATACATAAATTTATGGAGAACATACCTAAGTAGAATAAAATTTTAAGTTTTTATTGTATTTAACACTGATAGCTCAGAAGACAGCTGTTTTAGGAGATGGTTTTCAGAAATATTGTTTTTCTCATTTTACCATTTTATCAATATTCTAGTGAGCTATATTATGAGTAATTCCCAAAATAGTTTTCTGGAGACAAGTAGGGAGATCTGGTTTGTTATTATGGCTAAGCTAAGATTTAATTGCGGGCTTATGAAAGAGGCCAGCATTTTTCTATTTTTCCTCCATTTCAGGTTAAAACCCTGTTTTCATAACGTTTCAAAATTAGGAACAACCAATCTCAAAAGCATACCGATTATCAGGCTATGGGAAATATACTACAATTTTTAATTTGTCCTAAACATAATCCAGGAAAACTCTTCTATAGCTCTCAAGGACATTTTTCTTTACTTACTGGGCTACCATCGTAAAAGTATTATTAGAGGAAAAATCCCAAATTGGGAAATTCCCTTGGAACTCATAGTATATGAGGAACCCTTTATAAGAAAAATGATATTTTACAACATTTTCATTGTGCATATCACCTTCAATCCTCAGGATTAGTAGAAAGAGCTCCAAACCAAACCCATGCCTCCCCCATAGCTGCCCTAACCGGCTGTGTTCATACACCCACCGTTTGAATTGTTTCTGTATTTCAAGAGGAGGGTTAACAAGGGCAGGGGATTTAAGATAAATAAGGTGACCCTATTATCTATTAGAGTCCTATGTCCCCAATTCTAATTGTTTCCAATTAATAGATTTATTCACCTAAAGATGTAACGTGGACAGTTGGAGAAGCCTCTGCTGTTTCTGGGGGCAGGCTTAACAGTCACATTGAAAGACTCTTTGATTCCTTAGAGAGCAAAGAGCACTGGGGGAGGTTGCTGCTGTTTTGGGAAGCTCTGGGCAGTCCCCCTCCAATGCCCAAGCTGCCCACAGCACCCACAAGCACCAGCACCCCAAACCCCAGCTCCCAGGAGGTCAGACAGTCAGGGCCAGGAGCTCCAGACAATCCCTCAAGCTTGATTATGCACCTAGACTTTTTAATATTTGGATTTAATTCTATGGAAACTCTTTACATTGGAAATATAAGAAGTTCAGTTTCTTTAATTTCTAGAACTACAGGAGTATATGTGTGTGTATAAAAATATGTATATATGTGTATATATGTATGTATATATATGTGTACTTATTTATCTTTAAGCAATTTAAATAGCTTCCAAGAATTTGTTATTGGTTCATTTGGTTTACCATCTGAAGGTAGAAAATAGATAGATAGATAGATAGATAGATAGATAGATAGATAGATAGATAGATAGATAGATAGATAGATATTAAATAGGCACAAATAGAAAACTTAGAGCTTCAATTAAAAATATTTAGTCATGAGTCAGACACAAGGCCACAGAAACAGAAATAACAAATTATTAATTTAAACTGTAATTTTGTACCTTTTCTGCAAATGCAATAGCACTGGTTTGATTCTTAGTTACAACATGGATACACTCTGGGAAAGGGGAGTCGGAATGTGGTACACTAGCAAAATATCCTATAAACAGTTTTCCAATAGGAAGGAGACCAGAGTGGAACTCAAATCCATAACCAGAGACCAGATCGGGACTCAAACCCTCAATTAGAACATGAGCACTTGAGCAACTGACTTTTACGTGCCTGGAACCTGTACCCAGCAGTAACCTGGTTGGACTAAGGTGGGACTCAAACCCACAATCACCAGAGTGGGACTCGAGCCCACAACAAGAGTCCAGCCAGGTTTCTTGTAAGAGTAGGCATCTTAACAAAGTTAGTCACGCAGAAGACGTCTTTACCCAGAACTGGTTCTCTCTCAAAATGAAACTGCGCTGAAGGGCTGACACCTCCAGCAGGGACAGGAGAGAGTCCCAGTCCTCGAGCCCCTAGACTGACTGGTCTAGGCAGCCGCTCAGTGTTGATAACTAAAAACTACATCCCATGGGGCCATGGAGTCTTTATAACCATCCCTTCATGGTCACCAAATTGATACCACCAAGAGGGTCGTTTGCCTGATGCACACAGAAGCCCATACTGAGTCGCCAGGATTTTGAGAAAAGAATTTTCTGCACGGTCGGCCAGCAAGAGGCAGCAAGCCTCTGATCAGTCTCCCCGAACAAAATGGGCGCTGGGGTTTTATACCATCTGGGGAAGGTAGACTTAAGGGAGCAGCTAAGGCTGGGGTGAGATGGCAAGGGCCAATCCAGTTTGGAAAGATGTTAAAACATTTTAAAGATGTTAAAAGCATGCTCTGCTACAATTATGCTTGGTCCTAAAATGGAGACCTAGAGTGCTCTGTGACTCGAACCAGTTAGAGCTAGCTTCAGAAACATTAACTTTTCTTGCAAGGCAGTCAGCTCCTACAAATAAACACGAACAGGTGGGCATTTGAATGAAAGTTTCTAGAAACTTCTACAAACTAGAAGGGAGGGGCTACTCTGAAAAGTGGGTTAGTAAGTGGCAGTTTCAGATGGGTTGGTAAGTGGCCATTTCAATCCAGGGACTCTCAACCCTGAGAGTCATATGAGGAGTTTCTAATAATATACCAAAAACTAGGCTATAACCTAGAGATCCTGGTCCATTTGGGCTGGGATATAGAGTCTACCCAGGAAGTCTAATATACAGCCAAAGTTGAAAACCACTGGTCTAGACCACTTCTTCCTTCCCAAAGATCCCAAGTCCATTTTAAAAGATTTCTGGAAAGGTGACAATATTGTCACGTAAAGACGATTGGTATCATTAAGGCAAAATAGCAATCTTTGATTGCCAGGATATTCATCCAATACTTAGGTGTGCTATTTTTTTTTTCCTTCAGTTTGTATCATAACACCTCACACATAAGTAGACTGTAATATTTTCTATAATGTATTAAATGCCTTCACAATTGTAGAAGAAAAGAGAATTGGGAGAAGCATTTAATATGAGGCTTTTATTCATCTTTCTAGAGACCAGATGTGAAGCTCCACTGGAATTTCTGAACGGGAGGGCTGAAGTGGAAGATACTACAGCAGGACCCAGGGTGGAGTATTCCTGCAACAGAGGCTACAGTCTCGAAGGAGCGCCTGAGGCCCATTGCACCGAAAATGGAAGTTGGAGCCACCCAGTTCCTCTCTGCAAACGTGTGTGTTGGCTTAAAGGAGAAACTTTTAGTTTCATGATTGATTTACCAGATATCTAAAACATAAGGTCAACCTCCATTGCTAAGTGACATTGGCCCAAAAAAAGCAATTAGTGCATATACAAACCAAATAATATGGGGGGGGGGGGGGGAATTAAAATCTATTTGTTTGATCTAAAGTATACAATCTAAGAAAGGGCTTTTATCAGATTCCTTGGATAATTACAAGTCTAAGGAAAGAGAAACTGCATGGAAAAATTTTGACACAAATGTCTGACAAATTCCAATGGGGATGAGATAAGGGTAAAGAAAAATATGTTTAAAGTTCAATATTAATATAATACAAGTATATTAAATAAAGATCATTATAACCACTTGTATAATAACAAGCAAGGTGTATGTTGAGAGAGCTCTGGTGGCTGATCAAATTATCTTATTGTCAGTAACTGAGCTTTTGAAGTCAGCTGAAGCCTCTCAATTCACTTCTTTTGAGCCCATTTAAAAGCAGAGAAATGGAATTTGCTTGAAATACATGTTGATATGCATGTCACACTTTTGAACTAAGCAATCCTAGTACTATCTTCATTTCCTTTCTCCCCTCAGACCTATAAAAATGAATCCATTTGGATGTATCAGTAAGACTTGTAAACTCTATAATTTGAGTTCTAATATGCTGTTCATAGTAATAAAAGTCTAAAATCATATTCAACTCACTTAGAAAAGTCTGATGGTGCTCTGGTTCCATTCTTCTGAAGGATGTTCAGTTTTCAAGTAAAGTAAAGGAATAATTTACTCTATTTTCTAAACATTCTTCAAATATTAATAGAATATTTGATACTCCCACTGATTTCTAGCATCTCTTAATCCTCAGTGCAGATCAAAAAACAACCTAAAATAACATGGTACCCCGTAATTTTTGATAACTAATTTGTCGTATCAGAATTTTAGAACCATGTGCTAGTGGCTCAAAACAGCTTGTTGTTTTCAGATCTTAATCTGATTATATCCTTACAAATAATTTCATATGAATCAAAACAAGTCAGTTTTTACTCTTGCAAGTTCTCTCTTTTTAAGCTTCGTATTACCATCACTGAGAATCTACCTCCTGAAGGGCTCATACTCTCTCTTAATGAAATAAAAGCAGAAAATAGGGAAAATATCAGCAAGCATTTTCTTTTGTTCTTAACAGCCAATCCGTGCCCTGTCCCTTTTGTGATCCCTGAGAATGCTCTGCTTTCTGAGAAGGAATTTTACGTGGATCAGAACGTGTCGATCAAGTGCAGGGAAGGCTTCCTGCTCCAGGGTGAAGGCATCATTACCTGCAACCCTGATGAGACCTGGACACAGACAAGTGCCAAATGCACAAGTAAGTCCACAACAGGTAGAAGCCGGTTCATTTCATTAGGGATGAGTGTTCTCCCATCTTTGTGAGATTATTCTGAATCCAGTGACTTAATTGTAGATGTTTAGATCTCTGCCCTGTCACGGTTATCAGATTCTGCATTGTTAGTTTTTAAAACTTGAAAAGAGATCCTTGAATTCCAAACATTAAAAAAAAAAAGTTAAAAAGGAAGAAGAAAAAACTTTCTAGAACTAGCCTAAAACTTATCTGACCAGGATTCACTGAACTGATTTGAAAAATGTGCTCTTCTAAGACTGAGCAAGATATTAAATTTAAGATATGTATTTTTTCTCCATACTTTCAGATGCCTCAAACAATCCTTTTAATAGGATTTGGAGGCTTTCCAATGCAAAAAGTTATTCTACAGCCATCCTCAAACTTGAGCCTGTATCAGAACCATTTAGAGGACTTGTTAAACAGATTTCCAGGCCCAGTTTCTGATTTGGTGGTACAGGGATGAGGTCTGAAAATTTGCATTTTAACAAGTTCCCAGGTGGTGCGGAGGATGATACTGCTGATCCATGGACCACACCTTGAGAACCACTGGGAAAGCACCATGTTGATATCAAACAAGCAGTCTCGTGACATCTTTTGCCACCTCATGATAATTTCTTGACATCTCCCAACACACACTTTCTACCTCCACTTCAAACATCTTCTCTAACCAACATCCTTCTCTCCTCATAGTCCAAGCCACTCCATCTACACTCAGTTAATAAATATCCATAGAGTCTATCCAGATGCAAGGTATCAGCTACATAATAAGAGAATATAATCCTCTAGTAATGGCCTCCATTTTCAGAACACGTGTATTTCAAGTAATAAAATAAGAAATGTGCATATGAATACCCCAGGAATTCCAGAATCAGAGAAAACATGAGTTTGGATTCTATTTTCAAAACTTTTTAACTCTGAATTTATGCTAGTGTCCTAGTTTCTTTGAATCCCAGGGCTCCCTTTTTTTTTTCACTTTTTTTATTTTTTTAAAGATACTTTGATTACATAAATGTTATAGAGAACATATAGGGGATTCCCACGTGCCCCACTCCCCACACCTCCCACATTTTCCCACATTAGCAACACCCTTCATCAGTATCGTACATTCACCACAATTGATAAACACATTTTAGAGCATTGCCACAAGCACAGACTATAGTTTACATTGTAGTTTATACTCTTTTACTTTGTAGGTTATGGCCAGATATATAATGACCTGTGTCTGCAGTTGTAATGTCATTCAGGATGATTCCCAACTCCCAAAAATGCCCCCCTCTTACATCTGTTTTTCCTTTTCCCTAACCCCAGAACATCCATGGGTTACTGCTTCCATAACAATAATATTTCTTCCATTGCTAGAATCACAATAAGACTACAGTAGAATATTAGTAAGTTTATTTTGGTCCATAGATCATTTCCCAATCCTGAGGACTCTGGGATGGTGATGTCTCCTCCACCATTAATTGAGGAAGGCTTCGATCCCATGCATCCAATGGATGGGACTCTCTTGATTGCAGTTGTAGGCAGTCTCGGTTCCCTGGTATGTTTTTGTCCATCATTTCCTCCCTGTTAGTTGTCCTCGGTGAGTCCATTGAGCTGGAGGGTAGGTGTTGCAACTCCACTGAAAATCAGGGCTCCACTGGCACAAAGATTTAAGTCTCTTAGATGTACACCTACCAACTCTATTGGTAACTAGATTATGGTTCAAATAGAAGGACAGAAGAGTCATGCATAGGGAGCAGGGCCCACATTTGTTAAGAGCATAAGCAGTACCTATCACTGTGAGTTTGTTTTGAAAAATAAACGAATTTGTATATTAGCAATATCTCCAGATAGGAAGAGATAAACAATAATTCCTGAAATTTCAACTAACAGGCTATTGGTGCCTTAGGATTTTGATTTTACCTCAGGTATGCATGTTCTGTATTTCAGCTGGGATTTGGGTCCCCAATCCTTATACAGTCTCCACCTACTGAAATGGGAAGAACTCAGCAGGTATAAACTGCAAGTTTCCCTTTGAACCCCTAGTCCAGGTTAAAGTCACCAGCCTAGACTAGAGGTGGCCACATGGCCTGATTCTGCCTGGTGGTCCCACATGGGTCTTGGGTCTCCAAGACTTACCGCTCAAGCTACTGGAAGAAAGAGCAAAAAAAAAAGATATGTGTTTTTTTCCCAATGTTCCTTCAGTACCATGCATAATCCTCAATAGTCTTGAGAAGTTCAGGAGTTGCCTTGGAATTCAGGAGACAATTACCACTGTTGTGAACCTCAGTCCCTGTTTTGCCTTTCTTTTATACATTGGCAAGATTTTATTTTATAAAGTATACACAGAAACTCTATCCTATCCATACCATTAACCCAACACTAATGGCAAAATATTTTCATCAATTTCTGATTTATCTTTCCTACATCTCTTTTTTTTTTTTCCACTGGAGAAGTTGTGAACACACAAAGCAATCATGTCTACCATGCAAGATTCCTAAACATCACCCCACCACCAGCACCCAATACTGTTACAACACATCTATTACAAAAGATAAAAGAACATTGTCACTGTATCACTGCTGTCTATAGTCCATAGCTTATACTTGGTATATTTTTTCCAAAAACCATCTTATTATTAATACCATGTATTCTTACTGTATATTTGTTATAGTTCCTGAGAGAGTGTCCATCATCCACTACAGGGTTCACTGTGTTACATGGTCTCCAGCCTTGTAAAATCCATCCAAAGTGTACACTCAGTGTCCTTTAGTGTCATCATACTTATGCTGTCGTTATCTCAGTCCATTTTAGAATGTTTTCATTTTTTCCAAGGGGAAAAATCCCACAGCTCTTTATAACCCCCCCCCCATTGAAGACCCTTAGTTAGCATTAATATATACTTTCTTTGCCATCGCTGCAAAAATATGACATTTTTACTGTTAACTAGAGTTTATAAGTTACATTAGCTGTATTTACCCATGCAGCACCATATTCTTAACACCTTGTAAGATGACTGCCGACATCTGCCAGGGTTCAGGCTTCCTGGGTTCCTCTCTTCCAGGGGTTCATTTCTCTCTAGGCTCAGCTCCTCTGTTTTGTCCACACGCCAGCTGTAGATTATCAGGAGAACAGCTCTCTCTCTCCCCAGGGCTTCTGCCGTTTCTAAGGAGCCATCTATATTCCTCTGTGTTCTTCTTCTACGTATTCACTTTCCAGACTCCAGCTCAATGCTACCAACATCAAAACCCCAACATGAAAACTCCTTCTCTGTCCTTTGCCACGTCTTTTATCTGTGAGTCCCCACCCACCAAGGGTGCTCAACACTCTACAGATGCCGCCCAAAGCCCTAATCAAAATTTAATCATGCCCAGGTACAGACCAGTTTACAAACCTAATCCAATATCTATTTTTGGAATTCATAGCCATATCAAATTGCTACACTACAGTAGACCTTTCAGCCACAATCATACTCGTAAGTCATCAGTGTTAGCTATACTCACTGTAATGTGTTACCATCAACTCTCTCCATTTCCACACATTTACAATATACTTCTTAAACATTCTACATACACTCAGCATCAGCTCCCTCTTCTCAACCTACATTCTATCTCCTAGTAACCTATACTCTAGAGTTTACCTCCATGACTTTACTCATCTTATTTAGTTCATATTGGTGAGAGCATGCAAAATGTGTCCTTTTGTGTCTATCTTATTTCACTCAACACAATGTCCTCAGGGTTTATCCTTGTTGTTATATGCATTCCAACTTCATTTCTTATAGCTAAATAGTATTCCATTGTGTGAATATACCACATTTTGTTTATCCATTCATCAGTTATGGACACTTGGGTTGTTTCCATATTTTAGCAATTGTGAATAATGCTGCAATGAACATTGGTGTGCAGATGTCAGTTCATGTCCTTGCTTTCATTTCTTCTGAGTATATTCCTAGTAGCTGGATTGCCAGATCATATGGCACATCTATATTTAGCTTCCTGAGGAACCACCAAACTGTCTTCCACAGAGGCTGCACCATTTTACATTTCCACCAACAGTGAAGGAGTGTTCTGATTTCTCCACATCCTCCCCAGCACTTGTAGTTTTCTGGTTTCCTGTTTTTCTTTTAAATAATGGCCATTCTGTAAAGCGTGATATATCTCATTGCGGTTTTGTCTGCATTTCCCTAATAACTAGTGATGTTGAACATCTTTTCAGGTGCTTTTTAGCCATTTGTATTTCCTCTTTGGAAAAATGTCTTTTGGAGCTTTTTGCCCATTTTTTAATGGGTTGCATATTAGTCAGTCAAAGGTGTGCTGATGCAAAATACCAGAAATCTGTTGACTTTTTATAAAGGGTATATATTTGTTGTAGAAACTTATAGTTACCAGGCCATAAAGTGTAATTTACTTCTCTCACCAAAGTCTGTTGCCACGTGTTAAAGCAAGATGGCTGCTGACGTCTGCAAAGGTTCAGGCTTCCTCTTCCTCCTAACGCTCTGTGGTCCCAGATTCTTCCAATATTATCTGTAGGCTGAGATAAGGCTCGTTTCTCTCCGGACTCAGCTGCTCTGTTCTTTCCACAAGGCCATCTGTGAACTATCAGGAGAATAGCTCGTCTGTCTTCCTGGGGCCTCTGCCATGTCTAATGGAGCCTTCTGTCTTTCCTCACTTATCTGCTCTCTGTGTATTTACTTCCCAACACTCCAGGATCAAAACTCCAACCTCTCTCCTCTGTTTTCTCTGTGAGTCCCCTCCCGTTTGGTCCTACTGACATGGCCTGAACAAAGCTTAATCATTATTTAATCAAGTAAAAGTTAAACCTCTGAACCCAATCCTATTATACCCAGAGGAAGAGACCAGTTCATAAATATAATCCAATATCTATTTTTGGAATTCACAAACAATATCAAACTGCCACAGGTTACTTGTCTTTTTATCATTAAGTTGTATGATCTCTTTATATAGTGTGGAAATCAAACCCTTATTGGATAGGTGATTTCCAAAGATTTTTCCCATTGAGTTGCCTGTCTTTTCACCTTAATTCAAATTTTCATTGGGATTGATTGGAAAGCAATTTGGGTAGATTTGACATTCTTCACAATGTTTAGTCTTCCAATCCATAAATGTGAAATGCCCTTCCATTTGTTTGGGTCTTTTTGGTTTCTTTTACAATGTTTTGTAGTTTTCTGAATACAGGTCCTTTATGTCCTTGATTAAGTTTATCCTTAAATATTTTATTCTTTTTTTTTAAAACAAATTAATTTTATTGGTACATATTAATAAGGCATATAATTCATCCAAAGTGTACAATCAAAGGTACTTGATATAATCACATAGTTGTGCATTCATCACTTCAATCATTAAAATATTTGATTCTTCTAGTCACTATTATAAATGGAATTTTTTTCTGACTTCCTCCTTAGATTCCTCATCAGTAGTGTATAGAAATGCTACTGATTTTTGCATATTAATCTTGTATCCCACCCCTTTGCTGAACTCATGTATTAGTTCTAGTAGCTGTGTCGTAGATTTTTCAGGATTTTCTAGGTATAGGATCATATCATCAGCAAATGGCGAAAGTTTTACCTCTTCCTTTCCTATTTGTGTGCCTTTTATTTCTTTTTCTTGCCTAATTACTCTAGCTAGAACTTCTAGCACAATATTGAATAACAGTGGTGACAGTGGACATCCTTGTCTTGTTCCCAGTTTCAGCAGGAAAGCTTTCATTCTTTCACTGGTGAGTACAATGTTAGCAGTGGGTTTTCATACATGCCCTTTATCATGTTGAGAAAGTTTCCTTCTATTCCTATCTTTCAGAGTGTTTTTATCAAGGAAGTATGCTATCTTTCTTCAAATGCCTTTTCTGCCTCATTCAAGATGATCATGTGATTTTTCTTCTTCAGTTTATTAATATGATGTATTATACTAGTTGATTATCTTGTGTTGAGACACTCTTACATACCTGGGATAAAACATACTTGGTTGCGGTGTATTAATCTTTTAGCGTGCTTTTGGGTTTGGTTAGCAAGTACTTTGTTGAGAATTTTTGCAAGATTTGAGGATTGAGCAAGACTGGTATTAGATCTTCTTTGAAAGGTAGGTAGAATATACCTGTGTAGTCATCTGGTCCTGGGATTTTCTTTGGGGGGAGGTTTTTGATGACTGTTTCCATTTCTTTGCTTGTGACTGGGTTGTTGAGGTCTTCTGTGTCTTCCAGGTTCAACATGAGTTGTTCTAATGTTCCTAGAAATTTGTCTTTTCATCTACATTGTCTACTTTGTTTTTCATATAGTTTTTTGTAATACATAATCTCTTTTATTCCTGTGGGGTCAGTGGTATTATTCCCCCCGCCCCCTCATTTTTATTTTATTTTTTGTATCTTCTTTTTTTCTTTGTTAGCCAGCTAATGATTTGTTGATTTTGTTGATCTTCTTGAAGAACCAACTTTTGGTTTTGTTGATTCTCTCCATTATTTTTTGGTGTTGTTTTTGTTCTCAATTCATTTATTTCTGCTGTAATCTTTGCCTTTTTTTATTAAACAAGGAGTTTGGCTTGGAACAAAATATCCTTCCTTCTTCCTAGGACCAATCCCCCTCATCCTAGTCCTGATAGGCTTCCCTGTCAACCAGTGATTAAAATGTAGTGTCCATGAGAGTCACCTGAGGAGAGTAAGTAACCTGCAGACTCATAAGCCAGAAAACCCAGAAATTTTCACTTTTATCAAGAACCAACCCAAAGTGAGTCCCATATAAATCCATGCTTTGAAAACCACTTCTATAACCAGTCATCATCTCACCGTGATTTTTCTACATGTTGTTCCCCCCAAACTGGGAGCTTTTTCCCTCTGATCCACTCAACTTTTATAACCTTGTCCATATGCCCCTCTCATCGCAAATCATGCCCTGACAATCCTAAGCATAATTAGCCAGGTTCATCTTGGTGTTTCCACAGAACAATATGCATGCCTCTAATACAGCCCTCTTTAGGTATATCACAGTATTTCTTTGTCTGTCTTCTCCAACTTGTCTGAGTGCAGGAACCTCATTTTCTTCATCTGCTTCTTGTACAGTTTCTTGTACATCGTAATTATATAATATATTTTTATATGTAGTTGACTGATTATTTTTATCTACCTTAGAAGGAAAAGAAAATTTAGAAAGATCATACAAATTAATCATGCCTTCTAACATTTGTAATAGTATTATAAAACCAGTAGGTACTTTTGGAAACCAGTTTATGAAGATGCCTCATCCAAAAGTCAGACTTCTAGCAACTGGATACTGATTCAAGCCAAGAGTCTCACCTCATGATCATTCCAGTCACCCCAAGGCTATCCATAAGATGATCACAGCAAAATTATGATCATTTTTATCTAAAGATATAACATGTCCTTCTTAAAAGAGAGTGGATTATCATTCCAACTAACACAGATTCCAGAAGCCAGGAGTCACTGCTTTACAGTCTTAAAAAGAGAGCAAATAAATGAAACCTTGACTTTCATAACCATCACCAAGTTGTGTCAATTGAGTATCTATAGTCTGAAAGCAACATCCATTCATTTACTCATTCTTCAAACATACGTAGACAGCCCACTGTGTGCCAGACACTGTTCTAGGCACTAGGAAAACAGCGCTGATGGAATATGCCATACTTCAGTTAATATCTTTACTCTCAATAGAGAGACAATAATTGCCATACTTCTGTTCTTCTGCTTCAGTAAGCATCCTCCATTGAGGTTCCCTCACAGTTACCTCTTTGGAACCATAGAACTGCTCACTCTTGGTCTGCCAGCTTCTTTCCCGGAGCTCAATTTCAACATTTAAGTCAGAAGACAAAATCTTTGATTTTGTAAGTCTAAATTTTCTAACTAGTATGCAGATCGTATATAGGTGAAAAACTTGCCTTTATGTATTTTATCTTTGCTGTTGAAAGTAATATGGTCTTATATATGAGACTATGTATTCTCTTCCTTCCTTTGGTGGGTTATTAATACAGGTTTGTTTTGTTTTCCTACAGAAATTTCTTGTGGTCCACCAGCTCATGTAGAAAATGGGATTGCTAGAGGCATACAATATCGATATGGGGACATGATCACCTACTCATGTTACAGTGGATACATGTTGGAGGGTCCCCTAAGGAGTGTTTGCCTAGAAAATGGAACCTGGACATCACCTCCTATTTGTAGAGGTAAGGGAATATTCGAATGTTTATTTTTTAGTGACACTACAGGAAATTTGAAAATGGAAGTCTGATGTGACCAACAATTAACATGCATGCTATTTTATTTTCCTTGTCTTTAAATCTTATCTGAACTCATTTAAATCTTATCTGAACCCATTCAGAACTCATTTCCTTGAGTTCTGAAAGCTTGCACATAGAACTCTCAGATTCTATGCTTGAAATTCTGCAAAATGGGAAAGAGGCAGAAAATGAGACATTCTAGAACCTTCTTCTAAAACATACTTTTCTAAGGAAAGTATGATTTTTTTTTTACAAACCATAATAATTATTCATTCATTCTGCAAATATTAACTGAGAGCCAGGAACTATGTTGGTTAACAAGACAGACATAACCACGGAACCAAAAGAAAAATCAAGTTGTTGGATGGATTTGGATAATGGTCAGATTTGGATTTGGAGTAAAAAAAAGACCAAAGTCATCAATGACTTGTAGGCACAGAGGATTGAGGAAGTCAAGAGACAAATGGTATGAGCCTCAAATTAGGCAGGGGTTATTGCAGGAGAAAAGGGATTAACTGAGTAGTAGCAACAATAAGAAATGGGATCACAAATATCTGGGATGCAGAGAATGTTCAACTTGACTTGAGAGTGTTGCTGAGGAGGTGTCATCCTCAAGGAATAGTCCAGCTTTCAATTAAAGTGAGAAATCAGAATGAGGCATGTGTGTTTGCGTTTTGCTTGTTATTTTTTTTAAAGATACTAAGGGGCAGTAGTGGCCCCAAAGCACTACTGACTATCAGCCACCTTTGGAAGGGCATTTCCAAATCTTCTGAAAGGGGAATTTCCCCTAGTCCAGATCCAAAGAGACTGTCCTTTATAAAAACCACCCTCCTACTCAGAATCCACCAATTACTAAAACTGTGCTAGCCATATTCTCATAACTGCCCAAGCTGGTTTATGTCTCACTTAGGTCCCTAATGCTCATCCCCCATGCCTGAAACCATAGGATTTGCTCTGCAGAAATGCCTCCAGGGGAAGGTTGTATCATACAAGCAACCATGCTAGGCCAAGCCCTCAGCTAGGCTCTGGAGTATTCTTGCCTTCAAAGAGCTCACAGTCTACTAGAGGGAATAGAAAAATAGCACCAAGAAAATGAAAGCATAATATGGTGCATAGTATGAGAGAGGGATGCTGAGCTTGCTCTGAGACTCCAGTGTGGGTAAAGCTGAGTTTTCCTCTCGTGTGGGTAGGAGTGTTTGGGGCAGCCTAACAGTGTATGTAAACCTTGAGTTGGTCTGATAGCCATTATCCAGGGAGACACAAGAAAGAATGATATTCTGGGTAGAGGCAAAGGGAAATTAGTAAGAATGATGTATAGTTAAAGGCAAAAGGAGAAATGTTTTCATAAAGAGAGGGGTGGCCAGCCATTCCTCTAGAAGGGCAAGTAAGAAGTCAAAGCATGTCCATTGGATTTGACAGGAGTAAGACATCAATAATGCAAGCTTGAGAAGTACCAGGGTGTGTTGAGAGCAGATGCTGACTAATAAGTTGAGGAGGCAAAGAAGTGACCAAAGCAAATGCTGCCTACTCTTTCTAGAACTTGGTGGAATGGAAATAAGGGGAAGGCCACATCATGAACTAGTTGATTTATATCAGGTTATTTGGGGTTAACTGAAGAATATGAAATGAGAGGATGAGAAAGTTGTTTGGTTTTTTATTTGTTTGTTTTTGTAAAACAGGAAATACTGAGAGGCCAGTAGTAACACCTAAGAGATCTTAGAAGGATATAACTCACCCCAGTTTCCCTCCATCATCTCCCTGCCCCTAAACGCACCTTTAGTAAGCAATCTCAGTAAACACCATGTGCTTGCTCTCTCACTGCACCTTCAAAACACATCCCCTAGCTACCTCCTCCCCACACCTGACTGCTGCTCCAAAAGCCCTTTTTATCCAAAGTTCTTTGGAGCCATCACTACTGAATAAACTGACAATAGAAGGGAAAGTTGACTATATGGAAGAGAGAAGAGCTAAGTAAAGACACCCTAGAATGGCTGAGATGGGATGGAACAGAGCACCGATGATTCCTATTCACCGTGGACCAAGTCAGAGACAAGATTCCCAAGCAGAAGATCCTGAAGATGACACTGCAGGTAGTACGCTGGTGCTCCACAGCTCCCATTGTGGGAGAAAGTGCTGAAGCTTCTTTGGAAATAGGCCAGAAGATCCCCCTGCAGTTAGTACAGTTGGAGACAGACCTTCATATGAAAACAAACTTCCCTGTTATCCCCATGGAGTCAGCTCCAGTCTAGTGGGATTCATAGCCATTCTCAGGATGGCCCAGAGATGTAGGGACTGCTCCACCATAGGAAGCAACATCTTCCCTCACATAGCTTAAATCTGAATCCCAAAGGATCCCCGCAACTTGAAGGGGCCAGGGAAGGTTTCTAAACCCAGCATAGGGGTTTCTAAGACTCTGGGAGATATCCTGAGAGATAGAGTCCTCCCAATTTCATCATAGAACCAGGGTGAATTTTTAAACAAAAATCTATTCCAAAAAAGTTAAATACCTGTACCAGACATTTTGATCAGCCTGGGGAAGGTAGACAGATAATTAAAAGGATCCCATTCTATTGCAGAAGACAGATAGAAAACACAGATATTGCCATAGAGAAAGATGGGTGATTTATACACAAAAGTATACAAATAACAGACATGCATTGAGTTCAAAGTGCTGGGGATCATGGCAGAGGGAGCATGATTTGCTGTCTGGAAAGGTGGAGATGGGAGTCAAGGAAAGTTTCACAAAGACAGAGATGTTTGACCAGGTTCTTGAAGAATGAGAGGGAGTTTAGCAGGAAAAGGGCTAGGGCAAAGGGAAGAAAAAGAATAGTATACCAGCAGAGAGAATCTGCAGCAGTATGAAGTCATAGAGGTATATGAGATGTTGGAAAGTTGAGTGTCTGGGTGTACTAGATCTGAGATTTCTCCCAGGAATTATCAAAAATGAACACAGCCTGTAATAAAAGCCAATAAAATGCCACACTTTTCCATTTATTGAAAGTCCTTCTTGAGATTTAGTTTTATTTCTCTTCCTTAAAGCTTAAGTCAGGAAATACTACAAAGTGTAAATTAACAATCCTATTTTATGACAACCACCCTTCTATAACTCGCTAGATTTATAACCATACTGCTTCTTTGCCAGCTGTCTGTCGATTCCCATGTCAGAATGGAGGTATCTGCCAACGCCCAAATGCTTGTTCCTGCCCGGATGGCTGGATGGGGCACCTCTGTGAAGAACGTGAGTCTGTTCTCAACCTTACATACCGTGTCCTCAAATCCAACTCAGGGAAGTTGCTAGGAATTGGCTTACTCGTGGCAGGAATCCATTTGCTTTCATCCTTGTTACAGACCAGAGAGAGTGCATAATGCCGATCTGCATATGCCAATAGGCTGCAGAAGATCTAGAATATTAATGACTTTGAAAATACAGTTACCAGGATCCACCCAAAACCATCTGCACATACTTTCTAGCACAAATTTGCAAGCATCTTCTTGGGAAGGAGCCTATAATGAAAACTTTTCCAGCCTCTTCTCAGGCCACCTATATACTATCCCGCTCATGGCTATAGTTGGTATTAATGGTCACCTTTGCATGACATTGTATTTTGCAGGTAGTATTTACAACCCAGCATTCACCTTTTTCTTTAAGGACAGGTCCTCCCACTTAAGAAAATGAGGAAAGCTGGCACTCCTATATTCTATACAGTGTTGCAGGATTAACATGGAATTTTGATCCTCATAAAAATACATCTGTATTTGAACTTCCAGGAGAATGTAAATGATTTTTTTAAATTTCTAAACTGTACTTTGTTTCAATCTCTTAAATTACAAGGACAAAATGGTTTCATGTTTCACTAGGATTGGCATATGTAAACTGCTAAGGAGAGTCAAGTCATTAATGGTATGCCCATTGGTCTAAACCAATTTTTTTTTTTTGAGGTACTGGGACCAAGGATTTAACCCAGGACCTCATATGTGGAAAGCTGGCACTCAGTCACTGAGGCTCCCCTGGGTTGGTTTTCCTTTTGTTTGCTCTTTCTTTTTTGTTTGTTAGCTTGTTTTTAGGAGGAACTGGGAACCAAACCCAGGACCTCCCATCTGGGAAGCAGGCGCTCAACCACTTGAGCCACATCTGCTCCCTAAACCAGTTATTTCTGAAGGCCGAGCCTTTTATAAGAGATGCTAAAACTTTTTAAAGTATGACCGCTTCAATTAATCCATAAAAGAAAGCATATGACAAAAATTAATTTAGGCTCCTAACAACTCACCAAAGCAAGTATTTTCACAAGGATTTAGAAGTGAAATTTCATTTCGTTTCCCCTTCCTTTTGCTCCCAATCATTCCTTTCCATGCTGGGGTCCCAGACTTGACCTGCTGTAATGCTAAGTGTCCACAGACCCAGGAAGCATTTACCTTGCTGTTCTCTAACTACAGACATGGTTTAGCTGACTGAGCTCACTGAGTGTGTGCCTAACCATCTGCTTTAGACCAGAGCTTCCCAAGTACTAACAGACCCAGGAATCATCTAGAGAATGTTGTTCAAATGCAGATACAAGCCCAGCAGTTCTGGGTTGGAGCCTGAGATCGTGCATTTCTAGCACTGATGCTCGTCCTGCTGGTTTGAGGACCACACTTTGAGTAGCAAAGCAATAGACAATCTCATAACTTTTAAGCAGACTTTGCCTCTTTATAGAGCTCAGTGACTTCAGTAGGGAGAATAATTGTGGGAGACTTGTCCCATCACTGCTAAAATGTTGCCACACCAGCCTACACTACAGCCCATCTGACGCTCATTCCCTCATTTGTTCAGGACAAGGGAAGAGCCTCGAGGCAGCCGAACCCTCTTAGAGCATTTATGTCATTTGAAATGGAAATTTGAAACAATAATCAATGGAGAACAGTCTGCTTATTTTGTGAGGAGTTAAAGCAAAGCACTTAGCAGGCATCAACAAGAGGATGTCAAGGAAAGACTGCATTTGGCATTAGAGAAATTACTTGTGACGTCCTTTCCTGATTGTGTTTTCCCGACAATACTGATTAATAAGCAGAACACATACAGGAAGATTATCTAATGGGTCAAACAAGGTTTTATTCCAGCTTGAAGACGTTTCTTGAACACTTAAAAATTTCTGAGCATATGTATTTTGATCAAATCCTTTTGAATCTCTTTTTCAGCAATATGCATTCTTCCCTGCCTCAACGGCGGTCGCTGCGTGGCCCCTTATCAGTGCGATTGCCCACGTGGCTGGACTGGGTCCCGCTGTCACACAGGTAGGCTTCCTTCTATGACCTACCTCCAGAAGACACCAATGAGCATGACTCAGACTCAGCAATGAAATGAAAGGGTTCCAAAGTTCATAAGAATTTCTCAAGGTAGTCCTTTGAATGGTAGTCTCGGTGCTGAATTTCACCCTGCTTCTCCTGCACCTTTCAGGATCATGTATCAAAGAACGTCAGCCTCCTTCTGGGCATCTGCTCTAGTTTGCAGAATGTGGAGAAAACAGAATCTTGCATGCTACTCTATCCCCCACTGTCACCTCCTAGTAGACAACCTCTTCATCGCTGGATCACTGCCAGAGTCTGCCAGTTGAACTTTCCATCTCCATTTCCAGGCTTATCATCATTAAGGCTTTGCCCCACTGAAGGACATAAAATAATTGCCTATTGTCTTCACCTCCAGCCCAGATTCCTCTGACTTCCAAGGTGCTGATGAACTAGTTTCGGTACACCTGATAAACCTTACTGCCCACTCCTACCAAGCCCCATCATCCCCTACCAAGATGGCTTCCTTATTACTCTCCAACAGTCCCTTCTTCCCACCTACTAGCTTTTGGTAATGGTCTCCCTCTTTACCTATTCAACACTTACCTAACCTCAAAGGCCCTGCCTTAGTTTATTTCCAATCGTGTTCTATCCACAGTAATCTATTTCCCAACATGCCAACTTTATTGATGCTCTACAGTTAGTTAGAATCATGCACTTTAATGCTCAATTGACCTGATTCATTTGTATTTCTTTTAACTTCCTAACTGGAATAAGCTCCTTAATGACTCTGAGCACTATAGTCTTCCTTATTTCTATCTAGAAGCAGGGAAGGGATGCAGACTGACCTGTAAATCGAGAACTAGAATACATTAAGATACATGCTAATTGAGTATTATAAAAAGGGCTATGATGACAGCAACTATGAGTAAACTAACCAAGAATAGGAGTTCAGAAAAGGTTTCACAAGCACAGAATCAGAAGAAGAGCAAGAGGAGTCATTCTGGTCAAAGGCAAGGAGGTATAAATTACCTAGGTGTGTTCAGAGAAGTATAACTGAAGTGAGAGAAAATGTAGGGCTGTGGCTGGAGCTGATGCTGTAAAGATACACAGATTCATATCAGCAAGTGCATTGGGTGCCAAGTTCAAGATGCTAGATTAGTTCTTGTGAGCAGCAGATCACTGGAGGATTTTAAGCAACAAAATAAAGTGATGAGAATTTCTTTTATGAAAGTGATTTTGGCAGTAGCATAGAAAATGACCTAAAGCAAGACTTACAGTTAGGAGATAATTGAAGTAGAATTGGTAAGAGGTTAACTGAGTCTGGAGAAATGATAGAAAGGATGGACTTGGGGAGATACAATCAATCCATGTTACAGATTAGTTGGAAGGTGGTGCCATTTACTAAGACTGAGAACACAGAAGGAGCAGCTTCAAGGATACAGATAAGGAGTTGAGGATACATGCTGAGGATAAGGATACATGCTGAGTTTGAGGAGCCTTTGGAACATACAAGGAGAAAGGCCTAATAGGCAGTTGGATGATGGTTTAGGTTCCCAGAAGACACATCTAGGTTGAACACCATTGGAAAAAAAATCACAGGGGAAAAAAATGAGACTGTGCAGAAGACACAGTGGCCTGGAATGGAATAACAGGGACCCTGACTTTATCACAAAGGGGGAAGAAAAAAGCTTTTATATAGGGAAGTTAAAATAGTAACTTTTAAGTAAAACCAGGTACCACTAAATCACACTCCTAAAAAGGAGTCATGCTTTCTTTCTTCCACAAACAATAACTATGGAGGGTTGATTTCATTTGTCCAGTTTTATTTTTGCTCATTTTAATCCTGCTTTGTTTTATAATAACCGCTTTGTAGTAAATTGCAAATAAGAACATTCTGCTGGCCTATTCTTGATTGTAACTCACCAGGAGAGCTCCTCAAGGTCAAAGCCTGGTGTTTTATTTGTTCTGTCCTTTCCCAACCAGCACTTTCCCCATGTTTTATGAACAAGTGATTAAAGAAGTGACATTTATTTTATATCTCACCAAAGATGGGTTTTTCATGTGGGGAAGGGCCAACCTTTCCAGGCTGTGGTGAGCTTGAGGGTAGAGTGTTTCTCCATTTCCAGCTTTCTCCCATTAGGCATTTTATTTTCTTCTGGTGAGGAGTCCTTTTTCTGATATGTTAAACTTGCTGTTGTTAGGTCTTCAGTTTTCAGTGTCTTCGTTTTTTTAACAAGTCGACACCACATAGATGAGTTTTGTAATGAGACGGTAGATTTGCGAAAAATAAATCTTCGAGTATTCATCTGTGTCAAATTTTTCATCCTAATCCAGGTTCTATAATTCCAGCTAAAGCTAGTAAATGCCATGAAACAAGTTTCCTAGGTGAACACAAAAGACTTTTGAATCATCTGTTATTTCAGGCAAACCATATGCTCCACTTAGTGTATTAAGAGTTGATAGTTGACTTAATTGCTCAATCAGGCAGTGTTCAAAGCCAACTCCCTCAGTCTAACTGAGCATAAGAAAAATTTGCGAGTCAAACTGTAACAACAAAAAAAAAGATTAAAAAAGAGAGAAATCAGTGTGACTTTGGAGTGATCAGCAAAGTTATGTAGGTAGAAAATGTATTGACTAGCTAGGAAGGAGAGGTTATGCACATGTGAGTTCTAGTAGAGTGTCAGAAATGGATAATGCAAACAATATATAAGAGATAGTGGTTGGAGCAGACAGTAGAGGCAAATCTTACTCTGTATACTTTCATGGGCATCATCAAAATTGCTAAATACAAATAAAAACATAAATTTTTCATCCCAGCCGTTTGCCAGTCTCCCTGCTTAAATGGTGGAAAATGTGTAAGACCCAACCGATGTCATTGCCTCTCAGCTTGGATAGGACATGATTGTTCAAGGTAAGCCAACTGAAACATAAGACTTATCTATAAAATAAAGTCATTGAAATTCAAGGTAAGTTGTTCTGTGAGCCAGAAGGTATCTCTAGTTTGAGTGTAGCATTTGTATCCATAAATATCCATTTTGAGATATATTAAAGCAAAGAAGTATTAGTTCAGGATTACTAAAAACTATGTCTCAAAAATAGTCTCCTTGGGAAGTGAATTTGGCTCAATTGATAGAGCATCCACCTACCAAATGGGAGGTCCAGGGTTCAAACCCAGGGCCTCCTGACCTGTGTGGTGAGCTGGCCCACGTGCAATACAATGAGAGCCATGCCACACAGGCATATTCCCCACATAGGGGAGCCCCACACTCTAGGAGTGAGCCCTGCAAGGAGAGCCGCCCATGTGTGGGAAAAAAAAGCACATCCTGCCCAGGAGTGGCGCCGCACACACGGAGAGCTGATGCAACAAGATGATATAACGAAAAGACACAGATTCCTGGTGCCACTGACAAGAATGCAAAGCGGCCACAGAAGAACACACAGCAAATGGACACAGAGAGCAGACAATCGGGGGCAGGGGGTAAAAAGGAAGGGGAGAGAAATAAATAAAAGATAAATCTTTAAAAAAAAGTCTCCTTGAACAGAAGGTTGCATCCCTCATATGCAAGGAAAGAAAATAAACTCTAAACTCAACACATTTTATTGAAAATGGTTTAATACATGTTCATTCAAGTCCTTGATTATAATATAAATAATATTGAAATGTATAAGAAACTAATTTTTAAAAATTCAAGTGTCTTTTTTTTTTTAGTAAAGTCAGGTATATATGTACAATATTTCATTGGCTAAAAGATCGCTCCAGTAAAAATGTGTTCCATTAATTGATTTCTCATTTCTGGTCAGATAAATATAGCTTAGAAAGGATTAAGGAAAAATGGTTAAAAGCTTCAGAAAGTTTCAGACATACCGTGCCATACTATGGATAAAATATTTTCAATACTAAAACATTGCCCTAACAAATATTGCAACAGTGGAATCTTTCAATATATGTAATTGCATTATTTCACTTAGATTTGCCCCATCCTGTAGGAATCATTAAAAACAAATGGGTATTTACAGATTCATTTCAAAAAAGGGGAAACTCAGTTATTTTCCCATTTCCTTATCTTTTTTTAAAAGATTTATTTATTTATTTCTCTCCCCTTCACCCACCCCCACCCCAGTTGTCTGTTCTCTGTGTCTATTTGCTGCATCTTCTTTGTCCGCTTCTGTTGTTGTCAGCGGCACAGGAATCTGTGTTTCTTTTTGTTGCGTCATCTTGTTGTGTCAGCTCTCCGTGTGTGTGGCGCCATTCCTGGGCAGGCTGCACTTTCTTTCGCGCTGGGTGGCTCTCCTTACAGGGCACCCTCCTTGCTCATGGGGCTCCCCTACGCTGGGGACACCTCTGCATGGCAGGGCACTCCTTGCATGCATCAGCACTGTGCATGGGCCAGCTCCACAGGGGTCAAGGAGGCCCGGGGTTTGAACCGCGGATCTCCCGTATGGTAGATGGACGCCCTAACCACTGGGCCAAGTCCGCCACCACCATTTCCTTATGTTTTGATTAGAATGTCAATGAACTTTCAAAATCAACAAGCTAATTTTAAAAAAATAATAAAAGCTAGAGAAGGGAGGAAGGAAAGGAGAGAAAGAAAAGGAATAAATTACTCAAAAAAGCAACAGAAAGTGTTAATTTCTTCTATTTTTTTTACTCTATATTTCAACCTCCACGTTTTACAGATGAGTGTGTGCATGGTTCTCTGCCATCAAAATGCTCCCATATGAGTTCTTCCTTGACAGAGGATAGTTACTAGCTTAAGTGAAAATACTGTGTATGAATAAAGAAAACAGAATCTAGATTTTTTGTGCAAAAGTTTGCTATAGGAATCCAAGAAAGAATTATGGCAAAATAAGTTGAAATGAATACCCCACATTCAAGGAAGGAATCTAGCAACCAAGAGGGCAGGCAGGCTTCCCCCTCCTTGTAGTGTAATAGTTTCTTCTAGGAGACCATAGTGATTAGGACATTCTTGTTGCAACTAACTAGCTTAAGCAAGGAAAGGAATTCCTTATCAGAACACAGAGGACTTGCACTGAAACCAAAGACAGGGGAATTGCTGGGCCCTAGGAGAACCAGAACTGGGGACTTAAAAACAATCCAAAGCCTCCCACCTCACCTGCTCTCTGTATCGCCTTGCAGAGTGATTTTTCTCTGCTGCTCAGTTCACATGGCAGGACAGAACTGCTTGCAGCTCCCACATTTTGCATAATATAGTGCAGTATCCAGTGGGTAGTGTACTGTCGCAGTTTGTTTGTTTGTTTGTTTAAATCGAGGAAAAGATTTCTGACTGATCCAGATTGATTCAAGAGCCCACCAGTGGATCAATCACCTGTGGTCCCAGGTTGGGTTATGTTATACAACATAAAGTCTTCCATGGTATTAATAATTTTGTCAAAGCATTGGATAAAGGAGAGGGGTGGGTGACTTCCCAGAAGATGGAGTATACTTCTCTGAAATGGAAGGGGAAAAAGCTTTTCTGGTGTTTACCAACTATTTTTCTTCCTTGCCCACAAGACTGCAAATACCTCAAAGATTGTATCTCTAGCACCTAGTACAAGCACAAAAGGAGATACACAACAAATTCTTGCTGACAGATGGAGAAACTTCCTGGTATCAGTGAGAACTAGCAGTATCCCTTAAATCCCTCAACCTGTAATAATGTTCTCTGTGCATAATATTGATTTTGTCCTGCTCCCAGGTAGGTTGAATCTTAAAGAGACAAACTGTGTTTCCTCTGGTCTCTGTGCATCTTCAGAAAACTGATCCTGCACGAATGCCAGAAATTAAAACCATAGACTGTTAATGCTAAAAAAGACCTTCAGCTTCACCAGGTCAACATTTCTCGTTTTACAGATTAGAGAATTGTCAGACAGGAAACTAGTGACCGTGCCAAGGTGAAAACTCAGGTCCTCACCAGATTCTCAGATCTTTTCATAAGTTACCACCTGTTATCCATGCTCCTTAGTTCCCTCAAGGAATAATCACCATCCCTACAAACATCACAGATATGCTCGGTTTTAATCAGCCCCAAATGAGCTATTAACTCTTCCGTTCAGTCTTTTCTCTTTAATCCATTTCTTGTTGTTGTTTTTTTCCCCCAGGAAAAGGAGGACTGGGTTTTAACCATTGCACAATCAACTGGCTCTCCCGAAAGCAGGATCATCTCTTCCTGGTAGTACCTGGGCTTTCTGGAACTCACAGAAAGAGAGTCCAACATGGTGCTGGGTCTTGTTTAGTAAACGTGTTATTTTTAATTTTTATATTTTGTAATTCTTTGTGACATACTTTCTTATGTTTCCATTTTTAAAATATACCTGTATTTTCTATATAAAATCTATATTAAATAGATGCTGCTCCACCCAAACAAAATGTACATACTCTGCTGGCTATTGAAAGTTCCTGGTACACATTTTATTCAGTTACTTAAAATGATTTTTCAATTAAAATATATTTTGCTACTAAATAATATTTCACTGGATAATGCCATTTTATGCGGTGGCCAGGGAATAATAAAGAGGATCAGTGAACTTGCAGCTATGCCACTAGCATACAACATAGGATATGTAGTGCACCCAGAAATTACCAAAGGTGACCCCTTCATTCTGGATCCATCTTCTTTACAATATCTGTAACAAAAATTTCTTTTTGTTTAACTAGAGAGTAACTGTTGGACCTAGTACCCACAAAATGCTATCCTGCTACTGAAGGCAACCTGGCTAATTCCTTTTCTAACATTTGGAAAGCTGCAGGCATCGACTTGGGGGTGGGAGGGGGATCAAGACCGTGGTTCACAAATTAAAGTTCCCTTTCCTTCTCACAAATTAGAAGGGCAAAAACTGGAAGATTAACAAAGAGCCCATCTCTGGACCATATTCCACAGCTCCCTGTTTTGGGATAAGGGAGATAGGAAGAGGAGACCTGGAGAAAGAGAGGGAAAAGCAAATGGGAAAGGACCCCCAGAGCTGAGTTCCTGTTCCCATCTGGAAAAAGGCCGGAGGCTGCCCACAGGAGTGGCGATCTGTCCCTCAGACCCCGTTGCTTTACCTGTCTCCATCACTCTGCTTCTACCAGGATAAGGACTTCCCCAGACTTCTGGAAAACAGAACCAAAGACTAGATTTAAAACTTATATATGTGAAACTCACTAAGCAACTCTTCTCCATCCTCCAGGAGTGTTGGTCTCACCGGGAGCAGGGTACCTTGTGGCACCGTGGAGAAAGCAGGAATGATGTTTAGCCTAAGCTCCTCCACTATAAATGAAGTAGAAGTTTCCTTACCTACCACTTGGCTCTTAGTGGAGATTAGCTTGATTCTCCTAGTGGTTCTGTTCTCTGCCCCACACTTTCCCTCTTCCTTTTTCCTGACATTTACTCTCTGGACCAATCTTACATGTAAATGAAAATAACATTTAATCATTTTATTTATAGCCCACCAATTTCCAAAGTGTTGTCATTCGTAATCATAAACATGTAGAATAAAACTCAAAACCATTAAAAGGTAAATAACAAGAGAAAGAACGATGGTGCCAGCAAACTTAAAATAGAGCAACTGAAAAAACTCAGTTCCTGGAAGTGTCCATATTTGTATTCTCTTACTTTGAGTAGGTTTAAAAAATTTATATTTTCAAAGTAGGTAAAAAATTAGTCAAGTTAGGCAGTAAAAAGAAGTAAAGTATCATGAGTAAGGTTTTCAGAAATCTAGAAATATGAGTCAGAATGATAATACTAAGAGTAGCTGAATCCTATTTTTTTAATCTTCAGTAACAGATATATCTACTGGTAAAGTTTTAAAGATAGAAATCATTCCCATGTTGTATCAACTATCCCACAAACTGCAAAAGATGGTATTGAGTAATATTTACTGAACTAATATCACTCTTATGTGAAAACCCAAAGATTAAAAATAGACACACTATAGATGTCATTTAACTACTATGTACTAGACGCTGTGCTAGTTGTTTTACAGATAGTTTCTTTGAATCCTCATAATGATCCCATTGAGGTATGTATCATCTCTTTTGGAGATGAGAAAAGTGAGACTCTGAAAAAATAAAATAACACAGCCATTAAGTGACAAAGCCAAGGAAATACAAATCTGTTTTATTCTAAGACTCATGCCTTTTCTACTCAACTGCTTCTGACTTTTAACATAGATATAGCACTAAGCAGTTTTAACTAACAAGTTTCACTCAATAATGTAATTTTGAAAACAATACATGACAGTAAAGGTGATAGTTTCCAAGAGTGCAATATGAAAAGCATATGAGAAGAGCAGTTGATATAGAAAAGGTATAGAAAAGACACTTGACAAAATCCAACACTTATTTTTTTTAATTATTATTTTTTTAAAAATTACATTATGAAAAATATGAGGTCCCATTCAACCCCACCGCCCCCACCCCCTACTCCCCCCACAGCAACACTCTCTCCCATCATCATGACACATCCATTGCACCTGGTAAGTTCATCTCTGAGCATCACTGCACCCCATAGTCAATGGTCCACATCATAGCCCAGACTCTCTCACGTTCCATCCAGTGGGCCCTGGGGGGATCTACAATGTCCCACAATTGTCCGTGAAGCACTATCCAGGACAACTCCATGTCCCGAAAACGCCTCCACATCTCATCTCTTCCTCCCGTTCCCCACACCCAGCAGCCACCATGGCTACCGTTCCCACACCCATTCCACATTTTCTCTGTGGACATTGGATTGGTTGTGTCCATTGCACATCAATGTCAAGTGAGGGATTTTTAAATCTCTAATGGATGGTTCCCTGATATACTAAAGCATACTATTTTAAACCAACCATGACCATCCCTATAAGCATCTACTAATGCTTCACTTTAAAATCAGGGACAAAGCAAAAAAGGCTATCCTCATTTTCCCTGAACATTATTCTATGATTTCTAGCCAAAGCAATAATACATGAAGGGTGTAATGAGAAAATTGAGTCACAATTCTCATTTTGGCACAAGGCAAATAAATTCCTTATAAGATGCTCCTTATAAGATGAAACCCAAAGGTATAAAAATCCACTGGAAGCACTGAGTCCAGTAAACTGGATATCTATAAGATAAATATACACAAATAGCTTTCCTATATACCAATTATAAATAGAAAATATAATGAGAAAGATCATCTTCACAATAGCACTAAATGTGCTTGTGAGTCTGCATGTGTATGTGTGTACATTTGTGCATGTATGCACGTTTATATGTATGTCTATGCATATTTTATGTATGTGTGTATGAAATGTATGTAGCCTCAGAAAAAAATTATATCTATAAGCATTTGCCTAAATGCTCAAAGAATGGAAAAGCATGCCATTTCCTACATGAAAGAACTTTGTGTTTAAAAGATATTTTTCCCAAATAAAGTACAACAGAAATAATATAATTCCATAGGATGGGGGGGGGCAGGCATTTTTTGTTTGTTTTGGAGCATGACCAAATTATGACCAAAGTATTTATTCTAATGGTCAGTAAGAACAAAAAAAATGGAAAACAAATATTTTTTAAAAAATAGTAATAACCATCTTTACTGAAAAATCAAAACAAATTTAATTGCTGGAGCAATTAAAATAGTGCATGCTGGATCAAGAATACACAAAAACATCAGTGTTATGCTCTGTGCATATAAATGCAAATATTTAAAAACTCATAAGTGATCAAAGCAACCTTGATAATCTTAAATTTATTAGAAAATATTAGAAAGTGAGCGCAAAGTATTGAGTGGCTGGCATTAGACAATTGGTAAAAATATAAAAAGTTTTGATTTTGTAGTCTTACTCCATAAAAACAAATTCAAAGAGGATAGAAAAGTTAAATGTTAATATCAAAACCATAAAACATAATTTTTTAGATTAATTTTTTTCAAACATTTGCAAGATGAAAAACTACTCTAAACCTAGACGTGATCAAATAATTAAGAGATAATATGGAAATGTAAGCAGTTTGCAAGGAGAAACATTCTAAAAAGAAGTGTGGGGAAAATAAAATACTTAAAGTGGCTAGATATTAAAAGGACATGCAAAGCTCTAATAATTAATTCAGTTAGCCTTGGCCCACAATGAAGACTGATTTCTAGTGTGGTAGGCTCGAGCACCTATAAACAGATCCTAGTCATCTAAGACACTAATACCACACAGGAGGCATCAACACTGTTAGTCTAGGTCTTTATAGAAGCAGAGGACAAGAAATATACTGGGGGAAACAACCGGGAGAGAAAGAAGGTTGGGAACTGGGAAAAGCCAGGCAAGCGACCAGACCACAGTGCAAGAACTGACCCAGGGGGAGGGAGCAAGGGAGTTGGGGGAAGTGTGGTAGACTGCAGTGTTGTTCTTAGGAAAGCTCAGCAAGGTTGGCAGAGGAGATCCCTGTCTCCCAGGAACACGCCTGCCTCAGTAGCCCTGCCCCACTCAGTCTCTGATGGGAAGCAGCCCGTGGGGGCCTCCAGGAGCCCACAGTGGAAGGTTTCAGGCACAGCAACTGAGACCCTCAGTCACTGGTGCTCTCTGCAGACCATTGGGAGATCTGAAAGCAACATTCTCACAGCCACCTTTGTAACTCAGGAGCAAGAAAAGGGAAAAATTACTCAAAGCGCTGTGCTGCAACAATTATTTGGAAAAACTAAATCAGTTTAAGTCCTCACCTTCCCATCATTCACCAGAATCATTATATTTAATGAGTTAAAGACTCAAACCACAAACATTTAAAAAAAATATTGAAGACTATGTACTGGTATCTGGATGAATAAGGACTCTTTCAAATTAAAAAGAACCCACAAGTCTCATCATGTTTCAACCTGTATCCATACTTTATTCCTTTTTATGGCCAAATTATAGTCCCTTGCTTGCCAAATAATATTCCAGTGTGCATACTCGTTCATCAGTTGATGGCCATTTAGGTTGTGAACCTTGTAAGCATTACTCTAAATGAAAGAAGCCAGACACAAAAGGCCACATACTTTATGATTTCATTTATTTGAAATACCTAGAAGAGGCAAATCTATGGAGACAGAAAAGTAAATTAATTGTTGCCAGGGACTCAGGGAGGAAGCAATAGGGGACTGCTTTTTGGTGTGATGAAATGTTTTCAATTAGATAGTGGTGATGGTTGCACAACTCAATGAATATACTAAAAACCACTGAATTGTACACTTTACAAATTTAAAATAAATTTTAAAGGGCCCACAAAAGAAACAAAATTACTATATTTGACTACAAAATGCAAAATCTCTCCAAATCCAAACTTAAGATAGGTTGAATTTAATAACCAAGCAAAAACATACATGACAATGGAATAATATTCTAAGATACTTTTATTTAATAGACATCCAAAAGAAAACATTTTGTTTTTGGATGAAGATATAAACAAGCAATTCTCTAAAGAAGAAATATAGGTGAAAAATAAGTGGTCTCACTAATTAAAGTAATTCACATTAAAAAATGTAAATTTTACCTACCAAACTGGCAGTTTTGGTGGTGGTGGATTAACGATAATATTTAGTTGTCTATTAACTAAAGTTATTCTTCTAAACTTCTGTAGGAAATATAAACTAATACAACCTTTCTTCAGAACTATTGGCAGTATGTATCAAACTTTTTAAATGTGTATGGATACCTTTTAATTTAGTAATTCCTAGCCTGAGAATCAATTCAATAGAAAGATCTAACATACAAGCAAATATTTATGCATGAGGATAATTATCATGGCATTATAATTAAAAATCAGCAACAACATACATAAATAAAAGCTGGGATTGGTGGGAGCAGATATGACTCAAGCAGTTGAGCTCCTGCACCCCACATGGGGAACGGGTTTCAGGTTCGGTTCCCGGTGCCTCCTGCAAAACACAAAAAAATGAACAATAAGCAAAACAAATGAAAACACCAACTCAGGGAAACTGATGTGGCTCAGTGGTTGAGCACCAGCTTCCCACATAGGAGGTCCTAGGTTTATTCCCAAGCCCCAGGTACCTAAAAAAAACAAAGCTAGGATTGGTTATATAATTCATGGTCTAACTATAGTATTAAACATTACATTTACAGAGATTTAATGACAGAAAAATCATTATGGCATAATGTTTCATGGAAATCAGTTTATAATAAAAATATATTTATAGTTTGCTCTCAACTGCATAGAATATTCATATGCAAATTGCATAGAAAGGGCATACCAAGATGTTAATAATGATTTTCCTTAGTACATGGAACTATAGATGACTTTTATCTCTAATCTAAATTTTCCCTTCATTTCTGGTTTATTTTTTACTTATTTTCAATGAATAAAAATTAGTTTCATATTCATAAATATACTTTATGTTCATAAAAAGTAATTGTATATTCATATAATTAATTGAAGTAAAAGCCCATGCTAATGTATGTATCATAAGCCTAATTAATTTGGCATATGTATTAGAATATATTCCATAAATGTAAAGATCTTGCCTCTGCAAGTTTTGTTTAAACATTACTTCAGGATTTTTAAAGAGTTCAGATCAATATCACTATCAATTTGATATAAAAATGGGAATTGTTACCAAAAGGAAATATCAGGAGATTCTGAGCTACTTCTGTGCACAGGACGGAAATATTTACTTGAGATAAAATTAAGGAATTTAATAATTTATTAAAGTTATCAGTGTATTTTTTACAATATGTCCTTGTGCTTTACTGACTCACCCCAATAGAACACAAGGAATGGACATGACAAAGTCTTGGTTTAACCAGCCAAGTTACATCAGAATTATTTTCTTATGCTTCCTTAACAACCAACACAACCGCAGCAAAGCTGTTTTCTTGGAAGGGACATACCTAACTACACGTGAGTCTTTCCCAATTCTCACCTTAGGGCACTGACAGTAAAATCAAACCTTCATTTTGTTCTCTGCTTATCTTATAAACCAGCCAAGGTAACTTGGGCCCAAAGTGTAGACCTGGACAGAACCTGGGGGAAAAAAAGATTGGCCTCCTTTGAAAGTTATGGAAACCTGAAAATACATGGTACTGAAAGGACATGCTCCTAGCTGCAGCAATTGGCAGGCAAAGCCAGTTAAAATATACAATCTTGGGCAGAATCTATCTGGACTGCTAAATTTTGTGAACCAAGCCAAGCCACTTTAAAGAGAAACACATAGAGTTAGGTTTTTTGGGTGTCTGTAAGAGTTTCAGTACAGGCTGCTGTCCCCTTCTCTCGGGAGAAAATGCTGATCACACCCACCCTTCAGAGAAACCATCTTCAGATGAGTTCATTCACCCTCCTAAGTCCCGACATGTCTAATTACATGCCTGATCCTCACCCTTCTGAATCACTAGGATTCCTCCTTTCATTACATCCACTCGCTCTTTTTATTTTCCCAGCCAAGTATTCAAGCTACTTTATGCTTGTATAAGTTAAAGTGTATCCTATCAGCAAAGTAATAGAGTGAGAATGAACAAACTAGAAAAACCTGAAAGGATAGATTAAGGTAAAGCAAAAAAAACTGGAGCAAAAACTGCTTGTGCGCATTCCTCAATGACAACACCTTCTTCAAAAGAACTATTATTGAGAATCTATGAAATGTAGTCAAAAGGGAAATATTTTCAAACTGTATTTTGCTCACTTTACCGTTTGTACTCTGCTTTGTAGTTTAAAATCTATTTTCTCCTACCATGTCTCCTAAAGGTGTGAGATTTAGGTGTTCAGCACTATGCAATGGCTGAATAAATGTTGGTGAACCTTACTTTCCTCTGACCAGCCCCTCCTGAATCCATCTCATCTGGTTCTGGGAAACTCCCTCTTTACAGTTAAGAAAACTGAGACACAGAAAAGCAACACCAACAAGATCTAGAAATTTCATTGCACCCCATGAAGGCCAAAGCTGAGGCCCAGAGTAGTCAACTGAAGCACCCTTTCTAGAGAACCAACCTTACCTAGAAGGCAGCACTGGCATTTGTAGCCCCATGGAAGCTTTACATATAACTGTGGTTGTTTATTATGCCAGTCTATGCTTCTGATGTGTGCAAAATAAAATGTTCTTAATCACAAAGCAGCCTTGGTTTATGTGAGAGTCCCACCAAAAAGCAGCCTTGGTTTATGTGAGAGTCCCACCAAATAGCTGCAGGCTATGTTTAAAGGACATTCAGAATGTTCCGTGAGCCGTAATTGCAACATTGAGAAGATCTTATGATGAAGGGCTTTCAGTTCTCTGGATGTTCTCATCTTGAGACCTCTGCACAAGTCATTTCCTTTACCTGGGCCGTTTTTCCTCTGTTCCCAGTTCTCTTCACCTAACCCCACCAGCATAATCACCTTCCTCCATTCTTTCTACTGTTTATTCTTGAGTTCTCAAATGCCTTTGACTTGTTCTAAATGTCACCCCCACCCCACCCCTAGAGGACTTATAGAGGACACAGGGAGAGTGAATACTGCCTTTTCTCATGTCATGTTTCCTTCTAAATAGCAATGCAAATGAGTAGAACAGACAAGTCAGTGTGGATATCCAACTGCACAATATACAGTGTGAGTGATTTATTCAGATTCAAGAGAAGCAACAGGTCAAATAAACCCAGATGATCTCTTAAACACACACATATGCATATGCCTTTTTATTCCCATCAAAGCAGTTCATGACTGGTGGTTACGCCACTGCCCCAGTCTGCTACACTTGAACCTTGAGTAGGCCCCAAAACACAGAAAGGGAACTCAGAAGTTTCTAGCCATGGTGCAGCAAGAATATGCTCATATTATAACTGAGTAGATTGGTGCTAAGGTGTCTCCTACCAGAGTAAAAGATAAAGCAGACACCAAGCTGCGGCTGATTCCTGACTCTGTCTACACAGGCTCGAAGACCATCTAAGTTTGACACCACCACTAAGTGAAAAAACAGGAAGTCATATCCACTCATTTGTATTCTTAATCTCATGTTTATCTTTACATTAATATTTTGCTAGTCCTGTCAAACTAAAGGAATTGCAAATCTACCCAAATCAAAGTCACTTTTCTCCCTGGTCTTAGGGGAAGGACTAGTTTGTGGGCTGGTGTAGCTGAACTTCTGGTCAACCATCACAAACTCCTTTGAACCCAATCTAGCACATCCTTCAAGGTGAAGCTAACTAGATCACAGGTACCTCTGCTTCAGCCTATCATTGTTTGCTTTAGATTTGTCTCATGTTAATACAGTATCTACAACTTGAGGACCAAGGGCCAAGACAACTGGGAGTGAAGGCACATAGGGCAGCCATGGATGGAGCATTAAACTCTCTAGATTCCCACTGTTATTCCTTCCCCTCTCCCGCCCCCCATGCTTGCAGTTAGGAAAATGCAAACCATTCCAAAGAGTTCTACCTGTTTTTCTTGATAACAAACCTTAATTTATCAACTCCTTTCATTTCTATTGCTAAACGTGAAACCTTTCCCATCTCCTGTATGGTTTACTCTTTTATTCTGCTTCTGAATTCCCCTCGACCAATAGTTGCCCTCCCCTATAGTTCTGAGATTAATCAATAGCAGAAATTTATCATGAGCCTGTCTCGCCAGCTAAACAAGCTCCTTGAAGACAGAGATTATGTTTTTTTCATCATTGTATATTTGACAACATAGTAGGTGCTCACTAAAATACTAAGAATGAAATCATAAAGACTAGGGAGGGGAAAGCTTTCATAAAACTTAAAGCATTTGGGGGAGTCCCAACTCCAGGAATATAGCATCATAAAAATGTCAATCACTATGTTAAATAATATATTTGTGTGTCTATTCATAACTTTTCTTCAAAGGTAAAGCAACCTAATTTTTCCATTCTGTTTTCATAATTTACCTTTCCACAGTCAAAAGGAGAAGAAATCTGAAAGATTAAAATGATGTTGGCTACCTCGAAGGCTAGGCTAGCTCAGAGTGCTGAGAAGTATTTAACACATAACTACATTTTGATGTACTAATGAAGTTTTAAAGGATGTTTGGTAGTGAAAAATTACTATGATTTTTAAAAAAGAGTAAAACGGTATTCAAGAGTTACCTTTTAAGCATTCCTGTGCAAATTAACTATCAATGCTCCTCAATGCTTGTGAATTTTGGCAGCCCACCTCCTTAGCACCTTGGAACTTGCTGTTTTATTTATATCATTGATGAGTATTTGGTTTTCGTTCTACTTTGTGGCTTTAACCTTGTAAATGAGATTATGTCCTCTGTGCTGTCTATAAAAACGGACTTGGCCCAGTAGTTAGGGCATCCGCCTACCACAAAGGAGGTCCATGGTTCAAATCCTGGGCCCCCTTAACCAGTGTGCAGCTGGTCCATGTGCAGTGCTGATGTGCGCAGGGAGTGCCCTGCCACACAGGGGTGTCCCCATGTAGGGGAGCCCCACGCACAAGGAGTGTGCTCCATAAGAGAGCCGCCCAGTGCAAAAGAAAGTATAGCCAGCCTGCCCAAGAATAGCACTGCACACATGGAAAGCTGACACAACAAGATGATGCAAGAAAAAGAAACACAGATTCCCGATGCTGTTGATAAGGATAGAAATGGTCACAGAAGAACACACAGCATATGGACACAGAGAGCAGACAACTGGGGGCGGGGGGGGGGGGGGGGGGGTAGGGGAGAGAAATAAATAAATAAAATAAATCTTTGGGAAAAAAAGATATTATATGGATCCTTGGATTTTCATACAAATACTACAGAAAAAAAATTGGGAAGGGGAGAGGTACAGATGAAGCAAGAAAAGAATATTAATAATAGTTGAAGATAAGTACATGGGGTTCATTATACTATCCTCTACTTTTCTGTATGCTTGAAATATCCCATAATCAAAAAATTTGTTTATATCACATTTATTGGCTATGATCTAATGAGCCTCATGCTTGATATCCATGAAACCTTGGAATAAATGCATTGCTGATCAATCCACAAACAGGCAAAAGTCTTGTGTCTAGCAGACTAGGATCTGAAATGAGAGAGCACTGAACTGTGTCACTCCTTTAAAGAGAGTACAGCTGATTCACTCTTGTGCTCAGTTTTCTTATTGACATGTAAGATGCCTGAACTTAAGTGCTTCATCCTCTGGGCTCCATAGCACTTCATACCTACCACCTTACTCTTTACAGCATGGCTATAAAGATTATGTGTCTGAAACTCCTTGATGGCAAGCTCCAATTTTTATTTATGGGCGCAGCGGTTAAAAACACAGACTCTGGAGTTCAACCACCTGAATTCAAACCTTGACTCCTCCCCTTACTGGACCCATGATTGGGGCTAGGTACTTAACTTCTCCATGCCTCACTTTCCTCATCTGAATAATGGAAGCAGAAACAGGAACTACTACTGCAGCTGGTGTAAAGATTAAAGGAGTCTCATACTTAGTGAGTAGGTACCTACAGAATTTACTGAACTAAGTAGACTTCCTCATGGGTCCCATTGCCACGCATATGGGCCATGGGATTGTGATCCCGGTGCTCTTATTTCCTAGTTCCATATTCTGTCCACCCATCAGGTGACCTGGAAGAAACTTCACAACAATACTGTTCAACCCTTCAGAGGAAAGTTACAGGCAATGTCATCAACCTCAGGTGACCTTGCTGATGATCTACTCAGGTCAATGAGACATTCTATAGATTCGATGGATTTAATGCCTTAATTTCTCCCAAACCTCTTCCACTAGAGAAGGTTGGTGCTAGAGTTGAAAACCCTCGTCCTGGCCTTTGTGCCACACTATCAATCTACCAAGAAAACCTATTTTCCTGATCTTTCTTCCCATAAACCCATCTGGTGCTCCTGATACCAATATAACACCACTGACCCTCCTTCCTTAGGTCTGCAGGCTTGGTGTTCTGCCTTCTGACCCAGGTATTGAAATAAGGCCCTGAAGAGCAAAGCTTTGACCAGATTTACCTCACTGCATGCTCAGGTATAACAGTGTCAGGGTGGCAATTAAAGTTAAACTTAAAACATAAATCACGATATTCAGCAGAGTTAAAGATGCTTATCTTATTCATCCAAAGCAATTTTTTTTTCATATTTTAAAATCTCTGAAATGGAAATGTATCTTACAATGGCATGCCAGGGTATAATGTGGTAATTTAATGGTATATCTGAATCTTGATTCAAGAAGAAGTAATCAAATTCGGTCTTCAATGTTTGGGATGATAATTTAATATTTGGCAGAAGAAAACATATAAACTTAGGTGAATTCCTAACCAGAGCTCCAGAAGTATTTACTGGGTTTGAAAACAGCGTTATTGAGTCTTTGTCAAGGGCTGCATTCTCTAAACCTTGATATTTCTAATAGAAAATAAAGACCAAGATAAAGGAAAAACAGGCGTTCCTGCCTCCTCAGCTCCACCCTAAAACACAACAGCAGGAATTATTTTAAATCCTGAGCAGTGATTTGGGGACAGCGCTTTCCTAAACATCATTGTTTTTGTTTGTAAGAGTCATTGTGGAATGTCCCTCTCTAGATCCCCACCCCCATTTTCTCAGTTTCCCGGAATAGCCAAGTGGAGAATGAAGAAAAGAGGAGTTGGCTAAATCTGGCTTATTCACCCTAAAGGGCTTCTTACCACATAGTCCTTCCCTTTCACAGGCATAAACCTTCTCCACCCTGCAGCAGCCTGGTCATCAGGTTCCCTAGTGATTCACAGAAACACAAGCTGGAGGGCCTGCCTTTTCTGGCAGCAGTACGGGGACTACACCCTAACACCCTTACTTTGTCTTCCTTTTGCTGATATGATCATTTTTCCCTTTTCTCCCAGTGTGCTGTTTTTCAACTTCATATTCCTCTCTCCCAGCAAATGTCCCATTCCCCAGAAAGGCTTCTTCAGTAACAGTCACAGATTGCCAATCTCCTTGACAGCACACTCTCGGCAGTGTTGTCATAACCACAAGGGGAAAGGGTCTTATTGAGGTTCTTAAGGTCCCTGAAGGCCAGAGCCTCTGTGGATTTCAGATTTTTAAAAGGAGGCTCAGAGGGGAAGACTTACCAGAGTGACACTGTCATTAGCAATAGAGTGAAGTATTGCACAGCAGCCTTTCTTCCAGGAAGTTTGTACCTCCCAGTTTAAATTTCCCTCCAAGCGCAGTTTCAAGAATAGCAGATAAATTACAATACTGGGCCATTGTTACCCTCTTCAAAATCTTTCTGGTTTATAATAAAGAGCTTTGAGAATGCACTGGGCATCACCATTATTACCCAGAGGGTGGTGGCTTAACAGATGCAGCAATCTGGTTGGAAAGGGAGCCTGATGGTACTCTTGCATAGAATGTTAGTTAAGATCAAGAAAATCAATTGTCCACTAAGAATGGAGAATACACCGAAAGGGTAAAAGTGTGCCCCAGCCTAAGTCCTCAGCATCCTCCCTCAATCCAGCAATATATTCCTAATTTTTGATCCTTTAGAAGGCTTGCACATTTGGGTCTTCCCTGCCTGGATTCCATCATCATCCTTTCTTTCCATGATAATATTTGACATTGACTTGGGGTCATAGTTTCCTCCCCATGCTACTGAGCACCTTGGCTGTATTCCCTCTTGAACTTAAACCTGCATGAATACACACACCAGATCCAAAGAGGATTCAATGATTTTGCCTCAATAAAGGTGATAAAATCAAAACTTAGACTTGGTGCCTAGAGGTGGGGGTGAACAGACTTGGTCATCTGGGTCTCTTAGTCTAGCCATCTGGTCCCTGGCTCTGTAGAAAAGCATGAGGCCTCTGTGCCCAGACCTTCATGAGGCCCCTCACAGATGTCCCAGAACATGGAGAGAGGCCCATTCCAAACCTTTCCTCTCTCCTCTCCTCACTCTCCTTGTAACATTTCTTTTCCTCCAGAAGTCTGCATGTTCCTCCCATATTTCTAGATACACCACCCCTTCCCCAGACGTTGGCAAGACCCCTTGTGTATTGTGAATTTTCACAGTCTTAGATTAGCTATTTTCTCCTCCAGCTTTTAGAATTACTGGATAAAACAAAGGGGGAAGCTTTCAGTCCTAAGAGGAGGGAGGTCATCTGAGGTAAAGGCACAATTTGCTTTGCTTTTTCTCTTTTGATTGTCCAACTACCTGTACAAAAGGGTTAACTCTCTGCCAGTAGCACTGACTCAGAGCAAAGGTGATTAATCTGGCCTCTCTCTATGCAGCCAAGGTAAAATAGCATTCAGCCACAAAGTTTCTTCTGAGGATGTGCCTGGCCTCTCTATTTGTGAAAGCGCGTGAAACCTGGACTCAAACACAGCATTTGCATATTGTAGAAGTTTCTCTCACTGAGCATCTATTGTTGTCATACAACCTCTAGTTCCCCCTCCCTCATGTGTTCCTAACCATGTCTGGGGTTCCACAGACCATTGCACAGTTTTTCCAAATAAGTAACATCTTCTGATCTTTCTCTTTGGCTCTGGCTCCTTAATATGAGGTGTCTCTGGAATAGTTATTGTGTGACTTTCACTGTGTGAAAGCCAATCCTTTCTGAAGTAAAATTCCTAGAAGTGCACTAGAGGACCCTTCTCTGGGCCTAATACTGATACCTCTTCTGCTTCCCAGACCCTCCTCTCCCTACTTCCAGTTACTACTAACCCGTTCCCATGCCCTCCCCAACCAGCTAGTGTAAATAAAGCCTTGCATTTTTATCTTGAAACTTTCGATGCATGTAATTACACAATTTTTAAACAATAATATAATCTCCTAGTCCTGCCCGCATTGACTTTGCTCTGTGTTTTGGACAGGAGGCAGAGGGAGAAGTGTACAAAACATCCTAATCTGGAGTGGTTCAAAGTTGTACAGAGATGATTCCATTATCTCATTATGAACCATTGTGTCCAACTTGATGTGCACTGATCCACGTATTTATTTATTCATGTCTGTTTAGGTGTTTTTGTTCTCTTTGATTGACTATAATTTAATCTAGGAGAGAAGTCATCATCCTTTGGCCTGTGGGCCAAATCGAGCCCAGGGACTGATTTTGTAAATAAAGTTTTATTGGACCATAGCCATGCCCATTTGTCCATAGCCATGCCCATTCGTTTACCTATTGACTATAGTTGCTTTTTTGCAACTATGTGGCCCTTTGCAGAAAAAAAAGTTGCTGACTTATCTTTAGAAGACTCAAGTGCTTCTGCTCTAAAGGCTAGCAAAGGATAATTTGCAGAAATGAGTAGTTCGTGCCCAAACCAGCAGTAATGGGTGCAAATCCATTCCACATGACTGATGATATAGAACCTAAAAGTCTTTCCAATTATTATTCACAACTCTTGGGAAGTTATCTTGCACCAGGAAATGAGATTTATATAACAATGTCATTGGAAGACAGGGGAGTAGACTCCAGGGTAGGGGAAAAGGCACTGAATAAAACAACACTTAATGTCCTAATTTCACTTAGCTTTGAGTTGCTCATCTGAAGGCTCACTAGAGATTATCAAGCATTCTCTAAGATTCCTCCATTTCAAAAAACAAACAAACAAATAAGCCTTTGGTGATCAAAATGTAGTTGCTGATGCCACAGTAAACAGTGCCTCAAACAGCAGGGCTCCTGAGGGTTCTAGAGACATCTAGACACTGTAGGAAGGCAGACAATCTCAGGAATTCAGCACCCTGTCAGAGGGCCTTACTTTGGAATGTATGCTCCCCAATGTAACAGAGTTAGACTCACTTATAATTTCCCTACGCTTGGCTCTTCTGCCCCTTTTATTTGAACTTATAATAGCACTATACTCATTAAATATATGTCCCAGAGACTTAAATCTTCAGGCTATTCATATGCCAGTTGAGCCCTGAATCTCAAAAGAGTTGCAACACCCACTCTTCAGTTCAATGGACTCATCCAGGACAACTAACAAAAGGATGATGATGGACAATGCCCATCCTAAAAAATAGTGTCCACATCTGCAAGCAGATACTTCCATCCTTCTGTTCCATGGGATCTAAGCCCCTTCTCAATCAGAAACAGAGTGGGCAATATCATCCCAAAATTCTCAAGACTGAGGAATGAACAAAAAAAAGGAGGGAATACAACAATAGATTGAAAGTAGAGTTATTATTATTCTAGCAGTGGAAAAGCTTATATCATTGATATGGAGGCAGGGGTCACCAAAGGTTTTGAAGGGAAGGAGAGGAAAGAATAGGTGTAACATGGAGCATTTGGGGAACATTGGAATTGTCTTTGTTGTTGTTGTTTTTGTTTTTTTTTTAAGATTTATTTTTTATTTATTTCTCTCCCCTCCTCCCCCCTCCGCCCCAGTTGTCTATTCTCGGGGTCCATTTGCTGTGTGTTCTTTTGTCTGCTTTTGTTGTTGTCAGCGGCATGGGAATCTGTTTCTTTTTTTTTTTGCGTCATCTTGTTTCAGCTCTCCGTGTGTGTGGCACCATTCCTGGGCAGACTGCACTTTCTTTCATTATGGGCAGCTCTCCTTATGGGGCGCATTCCTTGCGCGTGGGGATCCCCTATGCAGGGGACACCCCTGCGTGGCACGGCACTCCTTGCGCTCATCAGCACTACACGTGGGCCAGCTGCACAGGGGTCAAGGAGGCCCGGGATTTTAACCGGACCTCCCATGTGATAGACGGATGCCCTAACCACTGGACCAAGTCCACTTCCCGGGACATTGGAATTGTACTGCATGACATTGCAATGACAAATACAGGCCATTATGTATTTTGTCAAAACCTATAAAATTGTTCAGGGCAAAGTATAAACCATAATGTAAACTTTAGACCATGGCTAGTAGCAATGCTTCAATATGTGGCCATCAAATGTAACAAATGTACCACACTAATGACAGATGTTGTTAATGGGACAAAGTGGGGGAGGAGGAGGGAGTAGGATATATGGGAATCCCCTATATTTTTTATGTAACTTATGTAATCTAAAGCTTCTTTAAAAATAAAAATTTTAAAATTTTAAAAAAGAATGATAGGGACAGAGGAAATGTTTACAGAATAAAAAATTACATAGTTGCTGAAAACAGTGCCTTGCTCAGGGGATTTTTTCATAAAAAAAAGATTATATAAACTCCATGAGGGCTAAGTCAATGTCTGTCTGCTTCACAACTCTACCCTAAGCCCCTCATAGAGGGTTTGATATTTGTTTGCTCAATAAATATCAGTTTTAAAAAGTGAAAAGAGGGGTACATGGAGGGAAATTGTGGGAAGATGATAAAGTAGGAAACTCCAGCAATTGATCCCTCCTCCAGAACTATTAAACAGACAGGAATGGTGTACATCGATGATTTCAAAACTTCAGAGTCCAGTAGAAGACTACAGTATCCAGGAAAGAACGAGAAGAATAGGTTAGTGAATTATGGTAAATACCAGTAAATTGCTTTCTCCATGGAGGATTAACATCACCCATGCCCCACTTTTACAGCAGGCAGCTGTGAGGTCCAGCCCCTCACTGCTTGCTCACCAGCAAGGGGAAAGAAATACAACTTCCCCAAGATACTGGTAGGGGGAGTATGGGGTACAGGTGAAGGGTTTGGGGTATGGGATGGGCCAATTACTGATCACTGTTTTTGATTAGCTACTTCAGATGGCTGGCATCTCACCTCTGAGGGTGGCCATTGTTTCTACTCACCTGGAGAAAGGCAGCTCAGGAGACTTAAAGACGGTGCGCTTCCTCAGAACTGCAGAAGACAGTTGAAGGGCTGCTTTTGCTGGGTTGGGGTCAAGTCAAGAAAGCACGGCTTTGGGAAGCTATGGAAGACGCTCCTGGTACCCTTCCTGGTCCCTCCCCAGGGCAGTGCAGAGCCAGTCCGATCACCCACTGTGGCCTTATTCCAGCTGGGAAAGGCTGACTTAAGAAACTCCTTTCTGAACTGTCCCTATCCTAGAATTTGCCCTGCCAACAAAAGCAGCTTGAGACAATAAAAGCACCGTAACAACTGAGGCAGGCGTCCTGGAGCAAAGACTTTTCTGAGATGGATGACCTGGGAGAGGGAGAAGTTGTTTCCTTGGAAGTAGAGGGGTAAACAGGGGAACACCTCTGGCCACTAGCAAGCACTAGCCCAGGAAAAGGCACAGGGACAAAAAAAGACAGGAAGGACTCTGTATTTCGCATTCACCTTGGACAGACATCTGACATTTCTGATAGGAGGGCTGACCTCTGACAGCGAGCACCAGCCAATGCAAAGTCAATTTTCAATGACAATGAAGGGTGTTTTTGCTTAGGTTTTGTTTGGTTTTGTTAGTTCCTGACACTCAAAAAAGTCTTTAATCACCAGCAGGTTACAAATTCAATAAACATATTTCTCAGAGAATAAGCCAGAGTTAATATTTTGAAATATTGAATTATACAGTATGCAAAACAAAAGAGTATAAGACAAAGAAGCAGGAAATGATGGTCCATCCAAAGAAAGAATAAAAATCCAGAAAACATCAACCTAGAAGACCAGATTATGGACATATTGGAAAAAGTTTTTTAAAATGATCTTCAATATGCTTGAGGAGATAAATGAAAATAGAGAGAAAGAACCAAGGATATCAGCAAAACAATGACTAAACAATATGATACTCTTAATAGAGGGATAGAAATTTTTAAAAGGAAACAAAAATGAACTACGGAAGTTGATGAACACACTAATGAAATGAAAAGTTCCCAGGGGAGTTTCAAGAGCAGAATGGACCTGGCAAAAGAAAGAATAAGTGAACTCAAACACAAGACAATTGAAATGAGAAAGGCTGAGGAGCAGAAAGTAAAAAGAACTATAAAAAGTGAAAATAGCTTGAGACCTCAGGGTCACCATCAAGCATACCAATATATACATTATAGGAGTGTCAGATGGAGAAGAGAGAAAGGGACAGAAGGAACATTTAAAGAAATAGTGACAGAAAACTTCCCAAACTTAGCAAAAATTGTGAATATGCTCATCAGAGAACTCCAAACAGGATAAACTTGGAGAAAGCTATGCCCTGTCACGTACTGATCAAACTGTCAAATGCAAAAGACAAGGAGAGAGTTCTGAAAGCTGAAAAGAGAAAAGAAATGTGTTATGTACCAGAGTGTAGCAGTTAGATTACATGCTGATGTCTCAGCAGAAACCGTGGAGGCAAGAGGGCAGTGAGTTGAAACACTTAAACACTGAAAGAAAACAAATGCCAACTAAGAATTTTATATCCAGAAAGTTTCTTTCAAAAATGAGAGAGCTATTAAGACACTCCCAGAAAAAAGCTGAGAGAATTCATTCCCACTAGACCTGCCCTACAAGCAATGCTAAAGAGAGTTCTTTAGACTGAAAGGAAAGGACACTAGGCAGTGGTTCAAAGTGGCAAAAAAAGAAAGAAAGAACGAACTCCAGAAAAGGTAATTATTTGGGTAATGATAAAGTCCAGTACTATTGTATTGCTTTGTTTGGGTTTTTTTTAGACTATAACTCCACTTCTTACTTCCTACAGGTACTAATATGCAAATGCATAAAAAGTAATAATAGACAAGATGGCAGCAGAATGAGGAACTCCAAGAGCCAGCTAGTTCTACAGTGTAGCTAGCTATATAAATCACTTGTTTGGGGGGCCTAGGAGACCAGAAGACCTTCCTATAACACCCTTGAAAGAACAGAAGGAAGAAACTACCCATCTGCAGTGAAAATTCATGAGTAGAGTACTCCATGCTGCAGAGGCCTGTGCCCAGCCCCTGCTGGTGATACAAGACACCTTGGGAGCTATTCCCTGGCTAGAGTTGGAAGCTCCATTTCCCAAAAATGGGGGAGGAAGAGATAGTTGGGTACTGACTTCAGCTACTGATTAGTAAAATCAGATGGTTACAGTCCAATCCTAAGAACCACTAAAGTTTGAAACTGTCCAAATCAGAAAGAGGCCAGTAGTCTCCATTTTAACTCCACCTCTGGCTGAGGGGAAATAGGGCTGACTGAAGATCACAGTGAAGGTAGGAACTGGTTTCTTTCCACCCAAGTCTGATTGCTGCCCTAGCCTAGGCTCCAGCCCCACTTCTGACAGGGAGGAAGCTAGGGGGACCTGCACTAGCCTCTCCAGGCAACTGCATGTACTTTCAACCCACACAGATGAGACTGTTGGACACATCTGTGGTTTTATCCCTGTCTTGATAGGGCAGGAGGAGGGGCAGTGTTCCCTCAGCCTCTCTGGGTAACTGCAGCCAATTTCAGCATGCACAGACTAGACAGTTGGACAATTGTGGCTCCATCCCTGCCTCTGGCAGGGGAGGAGGGAGGTTGGTGTTTTGTCAGTTTATCTGGGCAACTGCAGTCAGTTTTGACCTGCATAGCTTAGTTTGTTGCATACACCTGTGGCCCCATGCCTGCCCTAGGCAGGGAAAGAAGGGGTATGGAGCATCATCAGTGTCTCTGGTAACTAAAGATGACCTTGGTCTGCATGGCTTGGATTACTGCACGTGGCTGCAGCTCCATCCCTATCCCTGGCAGGGGACAAAGGTGGGAGAAGTTTCATATGTTCCTGGGACAAGGTGAGCAGTTTCAGCCTCCACAGCTTATAGTCCCAACAGCATCCTTGGCTCCTACTTAGCAACCAGCAAGGGAGAAATACAAGAAACAGATGAAAAATTTCAGATTGGCTAAACACAAGCCACTATAAAGTTCCAAATTAAGTTGAACCTAGTATCAAAGAGGGTCTGTAGCACAAAGCCAGTCCAACAGAAAGCTCTAAAGAGGGAAACTGAACCCAGAATAAATACATCTAGTAAATGCCAAGACGTCAAAAAAAATTGTAATCCATACCAAGAAACAGGAAGATATGGCCCAGTCAAAGGAACAACCTAAGCCTCCAGATGACATAAAGGTGCTGAGACAACTAATCACAGATGTTCAAACAAATCTCCTTAATAAATTCAGTGAGATGGCTAAAGAGATTAAAGGTACTAAGAAGAGACTGGGCAAGCACAAAGAAGAATTTGAAAGCATACATAGAAAATAGCAGAACCTATGGGAATGAAAGACACAATAAACAAAATTAAAACACACTGGAGGCATATAAAAGTAGATATGAAGAGGCAGAAGGAAGCATCAGTATGCTTGAAGACAGGGTCTCCAAAAGTAAACATACAAAAGAACAGATGAAGGAAAGAATGGTAAACATTGAACAGGGTCTCAGGGAACTAAATGACAGCAAAAGACAGGAAAATATATATGTCATGGGTGTCCCAGAAGGACAATAGAAGGGAAATGGGGTAGAAGGAATATTTGAAGAAATAATGGTAGAAAATTTCCCAACCCTTTTGAAGAACTAGGTATCTGTGTCCAAGAAGCACAGCATACTCCCATCTGAATAAATCCAAATAGACCTACTCTGAGACACGTACTAATCAGAATGTCAAATGCCAAAGATAAAGAGAATCCTGAGAGCAGCAAGAAAAAAGCAATTCATCACATACAAAGGATGCCCAATAATATCAAGTGCTAATTTCTCATCATAAACCATGGAGGCAAGAAGGCAATGGTATGATACCTTTAAGGTACTGAAAGAGGAAAAACTGCCAATCAAGAATCTAATATCTGACAAGACTGTCTTTCATAAATGAGTTGAGTATTCACAGATAAACAGAAACTGATAGTTGGAGACTTCAATACACCATTCATCATTGGATAGAACATCCAGGCAGAAGATCAATAAAGAAACAGAGAGCTTGAATAATATGATATATGAAATAAACCTAGTGGACTTACACAGAACATTGCAACCCAAAACAGCAGGGTATACTTTCTTCTCAAGTGCTCATGGATCTTTCTAGGTTGGGTCACAAAACAGATCTCAATAAATTTTAAAAGATCAAAATTTTAAAATCTCAAGACAAATGAAAATGAGAATGCATTATATCAGAACCTATGGATGCACTGAAGGCAGCACTGATATGGCCCTCGATGCTTACAGTAAAAAGAAGAAAGAGCTAAAATCAATGACCTATCTATATTCCTGGAGGAACTAGAAGTAGAACAGCAAACTATTTGAAAAGCAAGCAGAAAGAAGGAAATAGCAAAGACTGGAGCATAAATAAATGAAATTGGGGGAAAAAACAATAGAAAGAATGAAACCAAAGTTGATTCTTTGAGAAGATTAACTAGACTGAAAAGGAAAAAGAAAGAAGATGCAAATAAATAAAATCAGAAATGAAAACATAGATTTTACTACTGACTCGACAGAAAGAAAAGAAATCATAAGAGGATACTATTAACAACTGTATGCCAACAAACTATAAAATGTAGAGGAAATGGAAAAATACCTAGATACATAACCTACACTGACCCTACAAGAAATAGAAGACCTTAACAAACCAATCACAAATAAAGAGATTGAGGGAAGCGCACATAGCTCAATTGATAGAGTGTCTGTCTACCATATGGAGGGTCCAGGGTTCAATACTCAGGGCCTCCTGACCCATGTGGTGATCTGGCCCATGCGTAGTGCTGCCACGTGCAAGGAGTGCTGTGCCATGCAAGGGTGTCCCTCATGTAGGGGAGCCCCACACACAAGGAGTGTGCCCTGCAAGGAGAACCGCCTGTATGAAAAAAGCACAGCCTACCCAGGAGTGGCACCACACACACGGAGAGCTGATGCAGCAAGATGACGCAACAAATAGAGACCCAGATTCCCAGTGCTGCCTGATAATAATACAAGCAGACACAGAAGAACACACAGTGAATGGACACAGAGAGCAGACAATGGGAGGTGGTAAGGGGAGAGAAATAAATAAAATAAATCTTTTAAAAAATAAATATAAATAAATAAATAGATTGAAACAGTCATCAACAGCTTCCCAAAATGAAAATCTCAGGACCAAATGGCTTCACAGGCAAATTCTACCAAGCATTCAAAGATTTAATACCCAATCTTACTCAAACTCTTCCAAAAAACTGAACAGGAAGGAACACTACCAAACTCGTTCAATGAAGGCAATATCACCCTAATACCAAAGCCAGATAAAGATATTACAAAAAAAGAAAATTACAGAGCAGTATCTCTAATGAATATAGATGCAAAAATCCTCAATAAAATATTTGCAAATTGAATCCAAAAGAATTATACACTACAATCAAGTAAGTTTTATACCAAACATGCACAAGTAGTTCAACACAAGAAAATCAATCAGCATAATAAACCACATTAATAAATCAAGGAAGAAATATCACATGATTATCTTAATTAACACAGAAAGGGCATTTGACAAAATACAGCGTCCATTCTTGATAAAAAATACTCCAAAAATAGGAATTAAAGAAACATTCTCAACATGATAAAGGCCATATATGAAAACCTATAGTTAATATTATACTCAGCAATGAAAGAATGAAAGATTTTCCCACTGAGATTGGGAATAAGACAAGGATGTCCACTGTCAAAACTGTTCATTATAGTATTAGAGGTTCTAGCTAGGGCAATCAGATAAGAAAAAAAAAGAAAAAACATCCAAATTGGAAAGGAAGGAGTAAAACTTTCACTCTTCACAGATGATATGATCCTATACCTAGAAAGTCCTGAAAACTCTACAACAAAGCCACTAGAGCTAATAGACAATTTCAGCAGAGTGGTAGGATACAAGATTAATATGCAAAAATAAATAGTGTTTCTATACACTAGTAATCGGCAATCTGAGGAGGAAGTCAAGGAAAAAATTCCATTTACAAGAGTGACTAAAAAAAATTCTATTTACAGTAGTGAGTAAAAGTTTAGGAATAAACTTAACCAAGGATATGAAGCATTTGTATTCAGAAAACTACAATGCATTGCTAAAATAAATCAAAGAAGACCTAAATAAATAGAAGAACATTCCATGTTAACAGATTGGGAGACTAAATATCATTAAGATGTCAATTCTATCCAAAATGATACACAGATTCAATGTAATTCTGATAAAAATTCCAACAGCCTTTTTAAATGAAATGGAAAAGTCAATTATCAAATCTATTTAGAAGGGTAAAGGACCTCAAATAGCCAGAAACATCTTAAAAAGGAAAAGGGAAGTTGGAGGACTCTCATTTCCAGACTTTAAATCATATTACCTAGCTACAATGGTAAAAACAGCGTGGTACTGGCATAAAGATAGATATATAGACCAATGGAACTGAACTGATGGTTCAGAAACAGACCCTCACATCTATGACCAAGTGATTTTTTTACAAGGCTGTCAAACTCACCAAGCTGGGGCAGAACAGTCTATTAAACAAATGGTGCTGGGAGAATTGGATATCCATATCCAAATAAAAGAAAGAAGGCTCCATCTCACACCTTGTACAAAAAGTTAACTCAAAATGGTTCAAAGGCCTAAATATAAAAGAAAGAACCATAAAACTCCTAGAAAAAAATGTAGGGAAACTTCTTCAATACTTGGTAGTAGGTGGTGGATTCTTAAATCTTACACCAAACGCATAAACAACAAAAGAAAAACATGTATAATGGGACCTCCTCAAATACTTTTGTGATTCAAAGGACTTTGTCAAGAAAGTGAAAAGGCGGCCCACTCAATGGGAGAAAATATTTGGAAACCACATATCTGATAAGTGATTTCTATGCTATCTAAAGAGGTCATATAACTCAACAAAAAAAACACAAGCAATCCAATTTAAGAATGTATGTTTAAATAGACATTTCTCCAAAGAGGGAATAAAAATGACTATAAAGCACATGAAAAATGGTTCAACATTACTAGCTATTAAGGAAATGCAAATCAAAAGTACAATGAGATATCATCTCATGCCTCATAGAATAGTCATTATTTAAATTTTTAAAAATCAGAAAACTACAAGTGCTGGAGAGGATGTGGAGAAATAGGAACACCCCTTCACTGTCCATGGGAATGCAGTTTGGCACTTTCTCAGGAAGCTAAATATTGAACTGCCATATGGTCTGGCAATCCCTCTACTAGGAATATATACAGAAGAACTGAAAACAGTGATGTAAACAGACATTTGCACACTGATGCTCATAGCAATGTTATTCACAATTGCTTAAAGATGGAAACAACTCAAGCGTCCATCAACCAAGAACGGGTAAACAAAATGTGGTATAGATATAGGATGGAATACTATGCAGCTGTAAGAAGAAGTGAAATTGGGACAGACACATACAATAACATGGATGAATCTTGACAACATTATGCTAAGTGAAATAAGTCAAACACAAAAGCACAAATATTATATGATCTCACTAATACAAACAAAACACAAACAATAAACACATGGAGTTAAAACCTAGAGTATAGGTTTCTAGGAGATAAGAGGAGGATTGAAGGCTACTGATGCTTAAAGTATGTAGAATTTTTAATTAGCTTTACTGCGAAAGTGCTGAAATGGGTCCAGTTAATGGTGTCACATTATAGTGAGTATAACTAACATGAATCATTTATAAATGGGATTGTGGCTGGAAGAGGTAGTCTAGAGACATTAAATGTGAATTGAAAGAAAGCGAGAGAATAATATGAGGAATGAATAACATAGTGAACCTGGAAGTGGATGAGGATTGTGGTTAATAGTACAAATGTTTTTTTATGAACTAGAACAAATGCACATCACTATTACAAAGTGGTATGAATATAGTGATGCGTGGTAAAAATATGATTAATATAATTCATGACTATAGTTAACAATGATATTGTAATATTCTTGCATCAATGTCAAAGAAGGTAATATATCAATGCTTAGAGTCAATAATAGGGGGTATGGGATTTTTTCTTTTGGACTAATGAAAACATTCAAAAATTTACTGAGGCGATGACTGCACAACTCTGTGATGAAAGTTAAAGCCACTGCATGTATGCTTTGAATGGATTGTACAAGGCATGGGACCGTGTAACACAGTGAACCATGTGATGAATTGTGGTTAACAGTGCAAATATGAGGGCGTTCTCTCCTGAACTATAACCAATGTGCAATACTAATCCATAGTGTTAATGAGAGGGGATACTTGGGAAAATATACCAAAAGTAAACTATGGACCACAGTTAGTGGTAATAGTCTGATGATGTTCTTTCATAATCTGTAGCAGGTGTTCCACATCAATGTATGGTCTTGGTGGAGCTCTTCTTATCAGAAGTTCTTCTAGAACAATATCTGACTGGAAGCTAGTATGTAATGTGCTTAGAATGCTTGAAAGTGGTTCTTATACCAAACAGAAAACCAAAGAACCACTACCATCTACTGTTTTGGAAAGTGTGTTCTGTGGACCACCCTATCAGAATGCCTTGTGGAACTCACAGAAACTTAGATTACCCACCTCAGACTTAATAAATTTCCATGCCATTTTGAACAAATACGAAAAGTACTATTGTACAATGCTCTATTGCAGCAATAAACTCAGCATGTCTGACAACTCTGAATCTCTGTGCATTAAGCATATTGGGAGTTTCAATACTTATGAAACCCAATCACATAAATTATGCCTCTATGATTGTTAATCAGTGTGTCTACTTGGCTACTAATGGTGTCCAGTTGTTTGGTGAAACACTGGCCTAGGTGTTACTGGGGGATATTTTATAGATGTTATTAACATCTACGATGTTGAAGCTGGCTTTGAGGGCGTTACCTACTATGATGTGGGTGGGACTCATCCAAGAAGCAGGACACTTTAAAAGCAAAGAACTAAGGGCTCTGGGACTCAAGACTACACTCTTCTCTGCTTCCTGAGTTTCCAGCCTAAAGAATTCAGCCTCAAAACTTCAACACCACTCTTACCAAAATTTCTAGCCTCCAGGCTGCCCTACAGATTTCAAACTTGACAGCCCCCACAATCACATGGACCAATTCCTTACAATAAATCTCTTTTTCCTGTTGGTTGTTTCTTTGAAGAACCCTGACCATATATAGTCCCAGAATAGTCTATTTTCAAAGTCCATGGATAACAAATTCACTGTCATTGCCCGCCCCCCCATAAGCATCTGAGTTTTCATGAAACCCTTTCTGGTGCCCAGTCAGTCTGAAAATAGGAGGAAAACTGCCACTTGTCATCAACTTTGTGTGGTCACAATCCAGAGACACAGTCAACCATGCATACTGAAGTACACTTGAGTTATGTAACTCCACATACCCATTCTTAATCTTAATCTGTGTTCCTGTGAATGGTATTTAGAAATTAAGATCTAGGAAAAAAATCTCCAGGTGGTTCCAATGCGCAGTTAAATTTGAGAACCACTGTCCTAGACAAAAACTCATATATTTGCCTAATGAATGAAAACATAGGCCCTAGAATCAGACATCTTGTTTCAAATCCCATCTCCACCACTTACCAGTGGTATAACTTTAAGCAAGTTATTTGCCTCCCAAAGGCTCAGTTTAGTCATCTGTCAAAAGGGATAATGAAAATATGTACCTCATGGAATTGTCTTAAAGATTACTTAAGACATGTATGTAAAGCTCTTAGAAAGGTTCCTAGCATGTGATAAGTACTCTTTAAGTGCCCACTATTGTTATCATAGAATATAGCTAGTTTTAAATCATATATTTTTATACCAACCAAATGTAATTCAAGGACCTTGTTTGGATTCCAAAAAATATATTCATGAGATAATCAGAATTCTTTTACTTACTATTAATCATTTTTAGTTGCAATAAAAATGTGGTAGTTATATTTAAAAAAATATCTTTTAGAGGTACATGAAAAACTAGTAATGAAATGATATCTGTGATTTTTTTCTAAATGGATAGAGGTGGGGAATAAATTAACATAATTTTCCATTTATTGATAAATGCTGAAGCTGCATGTTGAGTACATGAAGTTTCATTAGACTATTTTTTCTGCTTTGGGGATTGACATTTCTCATAATAAAATGTTAAAAATGAGAGCAGGGTGAAACATTTTATATCCAATATGATCTCACCTATATTTAAAACATATAAAATGACTGAAAGATATGTTTAAATAACCAATTCTTTGTTTTCCAAATTTTCATACTAGTTATTTTCTAATCAGAAAAAATATGAGATATTAAAATGATGTTTTCTTGGTTAAAACATGCTTTTGAGACATATGTAAGTAATCTACTTAAAGCATACTCCCAATGTAGTAAATATTTATGTGTATACAGGAAAGTTTAGAAGACACTACATTGACATACTATGTTTTTCTGTTTGGATTATGGGTGACTTTTTTGTATTTGTATTTTTCTGTATTTTCCAGTTTTTCTTCAAGAATATATATTGCTCTTTTAATTAAAATATTTGGCCAAAGTTTAAACATGTATAAAGAATGTAACTGAGTAGATTGAAACACATGTCTAATCTATGAGGTTGTAATGGTACTAAAATAATAACACCTTAGCTGCCTTGGAGGATGTTGGGAAACTAATTTACTATTTTAATGACCAGTAAATAAAGGCAGAAAATAAATTAATTAATTTAATTAAAATGATATATGTTGTTTTTAAAAGGTATTTTGTGGAATGACAGAAGAAAAATTAAATGATCATTTTAAAATTATTTTGATCCTGGGATAATCTACCTTTCTGCTAGCTTTATGTGTTTTCTTCCCACAAGATGGCATAACATTACCTAGACACGTATTGTAACATAAGAGAGTTACGAGATCTAGAGCCAGCTGTGTGCAATTGCATGTGTATTGTGAATTACTCCCCTTTTATCTACAGGCCATCGTTTTTATTATTTTGCCTTATCTTCCGCTGATTAGAACATGCACCTTGCACCAATGCTGACTATTCAGTTAGTTTTATCTCAAACTATTTATAAAACAGGAAATTATTTCCCCAACATGAGTCACCTCCTTCCTACTTAAAAAGCAAAGCAATCTCTTCCCTACTTTGATTACCTAAAACTCAAAATACTGGGTCTTTTCCATACTTCCAGTCTCTAATAACATAATCTAATTTTTTAACCCTTTGTTGACTTTCACCTAAAATACTCTGGCATAGTAATATCCAAACTTTGAAAGTATGAGGCTATGTATTCCAGTTTAGAACACTGTCATAGCCACTCTCCTACCAGAATCATTTTATATTTTTCTATTAACTGGTTAAGAAAATGCTTTTGAATTATTTGACATTTTACATGGAAATGTAAAATTTTCATATCAGTAAATTTATATACCATGGCACATATATTCATTTTTAAGTGAATAATTCATACATATGTAACAAATTGTCTATGAGCAATATACATTTGCAGACCCCTTAAATAATGCCATCCCATCTCCCCTTATCCCTCATGAGTAACTCCACTAAAGTAGCTTTCCAAAATCTGTCACAGTGACTTTTCTTCTTGCTAAAATATTAGAACAGAAAAGAACTTTTAAGATTAATCTGTTTCTCATTTTTCAGAGAATACTGAGATTAGTATCAATATGCCAAGTTTGGGAGTCACATTGTAATCAGCCCAAACTGCTAAAGGAAGGCGAGTGTTAGCCACCTCCTTCTCTGGTCATATGGACTGAGCCATCCATGAGTACTCTGCACCTCTAAAGCCTACAAGAAGGATAAGAGAAGTCTGACCTTCTCCCCCTTCTCCATGACTGAGGATTGGGACCTCAGTGAGAGGGCCTCACAGTAGAGTTCATCCTCCAAGGAAGTGGGAAAGGGCCTGGCAAGACCACCTCTAAAGAGGCAGTGAGTGTAAACAACAATCACAATTGGGATTGGATTGTATCATGGCCCCACAAAAGATATGCTCAAGTCTTACTCCACGGTCCTGTGAGCCTGAGCCCATTTGTAAATAAGACCCATGAAGATATTAGTTAAGGTGTGGACTCCTTTGTGAATAGGATCTCCAAAGATTCCATTTAGATGAGGCCAAACTGAATCACATTGCACCTTATGCCATGTGACTGGAGTCCTTATGAGCAAAGGAAATCCAGATACAGTGGCTCAGAGATTGCCATGTGACAGAGGATTCCTATAGACTTGGGAGAAAGCGTGACTTGGCCAGCACTTTGATCTGGAAAGAATAAGTTGCTGTTGTGTAAACCAACTCATTGTGTGGTATTTGTAATAGCAGATTTAGCAAACTAAACCACCACACCTAAGGGCTGATGACAAAACTCCATAGGAATGTTTGGACTCCCCCTGGGCATTAACGTTGGGAAAATCATGAGGATACAGTTTCTTGGGGGTTAACAATCCAGCAGTCCACACAGTAGTTCCCATGTTGATCAGTGGCACTACATTTCTGCAAGATACAAGGCTCATAGCTGGAGTTCTCTCCCTCTTTCCTGTCCTTTATAGATCTAGAATCTATAGAAACGTGACATTTAAATCAACACCATCATTTCTATCTTGCCCATAGAGAAGACTTTGCTTTCTGTTCTACTACCAATCTTGTGAAATTCCTCTTTATATCACAGCAGAATTTCTCTAATTACTAATGGATTCCTCTGAATCCAATATCTTTGTCCCTTGTCTATAGAGCATTGATATACTAATCCTTTCTAAACCACACATTCCCACTAATCACTTTCCCTTCTCAAGAACACTTAAGGCTCCCTTTTAATTGCTTATCAACCACAAACTCCTTTCTTTCAAGGCCTTCCATAATTGGACCCAGAAATATTTATTCAACTTCCTTATACATCATCTGAACCTAACACAGGAAGAAGTCCATTTCTAAGTACTTAACTTTCATGTAACCAACACTTCAATACACTGTATATTAACATTCTCTATTGTCTTTCATGTGCAAAAGTCATTTTTGATACTTTACAGCAATGGTTTTTTTCAGAGCTTTTCATATTTTTTGTAACAACTTGGAGATATAATTCACATACCACGCCATTCATCTATTGAAAGTGCACAATTCACTGGTGTTTAGTATTACACAAAGTTGTGCAACCATCATCACAATCATTTTAAAGACATTTTTGGGAAGCGGACTTGGCCCAGTGGTTAGGGCGTCCGTCTACTACATGGGAGGTCCGCAGTTCAAACCCCGGGCCTCCTTGACCTGTGTGGAGCTGGCCCATGCACAGTGCTAATGCGTGCAAGGAGTGCCATGCCACGCAGGGGTGTCCCCCGTGTAGGGAAGCCCCATGTGCAAGGAGTACGCCCCATAAGGAGAGCCACCCAGCACAAAAGAAAGTGCAGCCTGCCCAGGAATGGCGCCACACACACGGAGAGCTGACACAACAAGATGACACAGCAAAAAGAAACACAGATTCCAGTGCCGCTGATAACAACTGAAGCGGACAAAGAAGAACATGCAGCAAATAGACACAGAGAACAGACAACTGGGAGAGGGGGAGGGGAGAGAAGTAAATAAATCTTTAAAAAAAAAAAAAAAAAGAAAGACATTTTCATCACCTCAAAAAAGAAAGCCCAAACCCTTTATCATCTCCCAATCCCTCATGTCCCCTAGCCCAAAGCAGCCACTAATCTTCTTCTTGTCATATATTTGCCTGTGGTGGACATTTCATATAAATGGATCATATAATATGTGTGTTTGTGTGGCTAGCTTCTTTTTACTTACCATAATGTTTTCAAAGTTTATCTATTTTTTAGCTTGTATCAGTACCTCATATTATTTTTTATGGCCAAATAATATTCCATTGTATGGATGTAGCACCTTTTGTTTAGCCATTCATTAGTTGATAGATATTTGGATTATTTCTATTTTTTTTACTATGACAAATAATGCTGCTAGAGCATTCAGGTACAAGTTTTTGTAATTGCTAGGAATTGCTAGGTCTTGTGGCAACACTGCATTTAACTCTGACAAACTATCAAACTGTTTTCCAAAGTGGCCGCACCATTTGACATTCCCAGAAGTCGCATATATAAAGGTTTGAATTTCTCTACATCCTCACCAACACTTATTATGTGACTTTTTTTTTTATTATAATCATCCTGGTGGCCATCTCTCATCTCTCCTCAAACAAAATAAATTATGAAAGTATTAAAGAATGAAATGTACGTGGATACAACAGGGGCAGCACATGTACTATTTTATTTCTTGAGGGGCTAGGTATGCTTTTATTCTTTATATATTTTGATTGCCCTAGATTTTTATAATACATGTCTTAAATCTTTGCAGAAAGCTCAGTATGATAATTAAAATTATTTTTATTAAGAAAATAGAATATATTATAAAACTACAAAAGGAGAGTACCTTTTCAAGCATGTAAACCATAGGAAATAGGGCATGAAATGATCAATAGCTTTGACAAGAAATAATCTCCCTGGTGCAAAACCTTTAATTTAATCATGGCTGCAAAGTCTCTATTTGACCTGCGGTAACAGTCACAGTTTTGGGGATTAGCACCTGCACATCTCTGGAGGGACCACTCCTCTGTCTACCATGGCCAGTTTAGAATAAACATAATTTATGCTGGTTATAACTAACTTCTGAATGTGGCAGTTGAATACTTGGTTTCCAGGGAGAGCTGTTGCAATTATCCCAGCTGAAGCAGACAGGAGTGGTCATGCCAGTTAAATTACTGCAATACGTAGCTTCTGCCTCCAGTCCCGCCCGCATGCCCCACCTCACTGAGACTGACCCAACCCCTCTGATCATTCTAAAGTCCAGCAAATGAAAGGGTTACTCCCTGGCAGAACTTCCCCTGAACAGATGCAAAGCTGTTATCCATTCTGATTGGCCAGTGCCCACACTACTCAGGTCATTAAATATTTGGAATTGCATATTTCACATTCGACATTGTGGTGTTGAAGACAGGATACGCCAAACATAAATCATTCCAGTTGCTTAAAAAAATATGTTCTAAGCCAGTGATCCTCAAACAGGCCTGGGGCAGAATCACCCCGAGGGCTTGTTAAAATTCATATTGCCGTGGTAGTGATGGAGCACAAGGTGGGGAGGGTAGTTAACACCTGAAGTACATATTTGAGAGAGGGTAAAATGGGAAATTCTAGGTTATATATATGATACCAGAATAAAAAATTTTTAAAGCCTTGAACTATACGAGAGTGATTAACAGAACTCTAATGTTAACTATCCACTACGGTTAATAAAGCTCTTCACCTGGGTTCTCTAGAGCCCGACAGGATATACATACAAATGTGATTATTATGGATTTGTGATAGGAATTGGCTCACACAACCACAGGGATGAGCAAGTCCAAATTGCTAAGGGCAAGCCACAAGCTGGGAACTCCGGTGAAGGTTTTCCTTGAATTCCCCAGGTGAAGCTGGCTGGCTGAAGCAGAAGCTAGAAATTCTCCTCCTGCTGACTGCTGAAAGCATCCGGGCTCCTTTTAAGGCTGTCCCCGGATTGGATGAGACTTCTCTCATTGTGGAAGGCCATCTCCTTAGCTGACTGTAGGTAGGATTTAAATCAATTTACTGATGATTTCAATCCATGAACCATCCTCACAGGAACAGTCAGGTGAGCACTTGCTTGACTAAACAACTGGACACCATAATCTAGCATGAACACATGAACTTAACCATCACAATAGTATATAATAGTGTTTCATCAGTTGTAACAAAAAAGACCACACGAATGCAAAGTGATGATAACAGGGGAAAATGGGTGTGAGAGAAGTTGTGTGGGAACTCTGCACTTTCGGCATGTTTGTCCTGCAAACCTACAACTTCTCTTTTAAAAAAAAAACATTGCTTAAAATTTTAAGTAAATAACACATTGCTCAGAGATTCTGATTCTGTAGCTCCCAGATAGTGCTTGAGAATTTGCGTTTCTTCCATTTCTCACTATTCCTGGGTATTGCTGATACCTCCCAGGCCACAGGCAGCTCCCTTTGGAGCTGCACTTCACAAACCTTAACGTGCATAAGAATCCCCTGTGGGAGTCTTGTGCCACAGATTCAGATTCTGTAGATCTGGAGTGGAGCTTGAGATTTCGCAGGTCTAGCAAGCTCCCAGGTGATGCCAATGTAGCCAGGCCTATACCACCTTCAAGTGCAAGGTCTTAAAGTACTAAAGAGAATTCACCCTCCTCCACGTAATGAAAGCCCAACCTACAAATCCTTTATCCTCTCTACATACAGTTTCTGTCTCATCCTCCTTCTTTCCTTTATTCCTTTTTTAATTTATTTTTTCACTTTGCGCTCTTTTGCTCTTTCCTGCTCTCTTCTTTTCCTCTTACCAGCTTTCTTGTCTTCTTTTTCTCCATTCTTTCATCTCTTCACTTCCTTTCCTTCGCACAATTCCCAATCTAACCCTACCCCATCCCTAATTAAATGAAATTTTTAAAATTAAAAAAATTAAATTAAATTAAAAAGCCTGACTTCTCAATAACAGACTCCACCCAGACTGCCTTGGAACGTCATGATTCCAACAATGAAGTTAGAAATGAGTCCAGGGAAATACAAGTGGGTGCAAGCTGAGGAAACAAAGAAGGCAGTCAAGTGTCAAGGGAGAGACCAAATCACTCTTTTCTGGAACATATTTGAACAGATGTTTTTTTCCAGAATAAGAACTTTTCCCTGCTTATTAAATAGGCATGCTCTCCTTAACACATGAACCAAATGTCGGTTTTTGTGAATTTGTCTGTTTCCTGGAATGTAATAGTGCTTAATTCTAGCTGATTTCTGTGAGTCATCAGCTTGCACTCTCCCTGCCCTTGGACTGGGCAAGCTTCTTTGCAGCAAATTCTGTGGAAAAGCCTATAACTACTAGTACTGGGGGGCAGAAGTTCTGGCTCAGCCTGTCTAGACTTCTGGGAACCCAGGATGTGGCTGAAGTTTGTGGGTTTAGTAGTTGTGCCTGAGAGTGAATTCTGTACCATCTTTGCAAATGCTGTGCAAAGAAATTCAAAAAGTAATTCTGTAAGGAAAAAGAGGTTGGAGATGGTAGATCTCTTCCTGATGCAGAGAAAAAAGGATCCACTCTGAACTGGGTTCATGCAGTCCTAAATGGCTTTCTAAGGGACTTGCCTATTTTCATTGACCTGCTTTCCCTCCCTATGTGACAGGTGACTCAGGTTTGGGTCCAACTCTGAATTGGACACTTCTAGTTAGAAGTTGTCTAAACTTGCTGCACCTTGAGCATCTCATTTGTAGAGTGGACACAATCGCCCTTCACTAATTGGGTAGTTGTGAGATGGCTGTGAAAGTGATGTCTAGAACCAAGACCATATATTGAAACAGTGGTTCTCAACCTGGGGCAATTTCACTGCCCACGCCACCCTCCAGGGGACATTTGACAATGTCTGCAGACATCTTTTGGTTGTCACAACTCAGGGATGCTAATAGCATCTAGTAGTAGAAGCCAGGGATCCTACCTTGCCCAGGACAACTTCCCACAAAAAACAATTCTGTGCTGGGGCTGAAAAACTCTTTGAAGATGTTCAACATGTGTCACCACCCATCTATGCTTTGTGAATGAAAAAGAGAGAAAAGTTCTCAAATTCAAACACCTGCAAGGGGCCAGGTGAGTTATACAAATAAGTAAAGCAAATCAGAGAGCAAATGGAAAACAAACTAACAAAAGAAAAATCAATGGACAAAGACATTAGAAACACTTCAAATACCTTTTATTTTAGTTGAAGAAAAATAGCTGCACACACACACCACCACATAAAAGGCCCTGCCGCACCACCTTGAGTTCTGGAAGCAATAGAAGATGATGGGGATAAGGGTCCACTGGAAAGAGAGTAGCCCCTCTAGAAGGGCCACGACGACTCACTACTGCTGAGAGTTACCGTGCGACACAGGACAAAAGGCCCAGCAGGTCTTAGGACTTTTCTCAAAAGGAGTAAGCATGTTTTTTTCCTAAAATATTCCAGTTCATAAATGTAGGCAACTAAGTCAAATTTGTAGTGGCCAGCATAGCGTGCATCAAAAGGTGGGGACGACTAGTTTGCAAACTATGCTTTAAAGCATTCTTTTCCTTTTTAAGGTTCTACCAGCCCAGAAGAGAACACAGTGAAATGCTCTTTGCTTTCAGCACTCTAAGAGGCAGTAAAGGCCTTCCTGAAGTAGCAGCTCAGGTGGCAGGACGGAATGCTTGCCTTTGTTGGCTTGGCCTGGGAATTGTACATACTTCATACCTGTTCATTATGAGTTGGGCATTATCACCATTTTACAGATGAGGAAATAGAAATTTAGCTGAGCAGTAATTTGCTCAGAACTCAGATTTAAAACCAGGTTATTTGATCCAGGTTTAGTGCCTGAAGTGGAAAAATAATATTTGTCTGACTCCAACACTCGCTTTCTTTCCACATGCTCCTTGATAAGTAATAGACAGTTAAGGCATCTTGGAAGGGAGTTTAGATCACTGGGATGCCAGTTAGTAAATGGGAATTTCAGAGCATTCACGATTTTTTGAGCCTGGACATATTGGGAGGCAGAAATTAAATTCCTAGTTCCTAAAGTTAGATTTTGCTCTACTACTGCATACTTTACAGAAATATTTAAATACCAATGGTGATGATGTTAAATCATAGTTCTGGCCATTTTACCCAAGTGGAGAATTTTCTATAATATCATATCAGAATGCTTTCTGGGTAAATACAAATTTAATATGCTTAAACTATAAAGGGCATGTCTTGACTCATGTAACTGAAAAATCTTAAATTTAGCTTCCAGAAAAATTTAATCCATGAATCAAGATGTAACCGAAAGACCTATGTTTCCTCTATATCTCATGACTGCTTTCTAAAATGTTGGCCTTAAACCAAGATTGGGTTCCTGTGTGTTTCAAAATACCTGCCAGGGAAGCAGACTTAGCCCAATGGATAGGGCATCCATCTACCACATGGGAGGTCTGCGGTTCAAACCCCAAGCCTCCGTAATCCATGTGGAGCTGGCCCACATGCAGTGCTGATGCATGCAAGGAGTGCCCTGCCATGCAGGGGTGTCCCCCGCATAGGGGAACCCCATGCACAAGGAGTGCGCCCCATAAGGAGAGCCGCCCAGCATGAAAGTTCAGCTTACCCAAGAAAGGCGCCACACACAGAGAGAGCTGATGCAACAAGATGATGCAACAAAAAGAAACACAGATTCCCATGCTGCTGACAACAACAGAAGCAGACAAAGAAGAACACGCAGCAAATGGACACAGAGAACAGATAACTGGGGGGGGGGGAGAATAATGAATCTTAAAAATAAATAAATAAAATAAAATACTTGCCAGCAGCTTCTTGTTTGCATCCAGGTGGGGAAAGAGAAAATTCTAGTAAGTTCTGTCCCAAGTCTTAGTAATTGTTCCCTTGCTCTCTCTTCATTAACCCCTTGCCTGGATTATTGGATTACTGATTTCATTAAGATAATCAGGGTCTACTCCTAGATTTGGGGATGTTAATCCTATGCAAACTGCATAGCTACTATAAATTGTAGGTGGGATAAACTCACCCAAAGAAAAATCAGTGTATTTTTGATGGGAGATAGAGGAAATAGATCTGGGAAGAAACTCACAGATATTCACTACAAAAACCAACTTGGTCTATGGCTAAACAGGAAATATTAGGGAAGCAGTTGTGGATCAACTGAGAGAGCATCCGCCTACCATACGGAGGGTGCAGGGTTCAATACCCAGGGCCTCCTGACCCGTGTGGTGAGCTGGCCCACACGCAGTACTGATGTACATGAGGAGTGCCATGCTATGCAGGGGTGTCCCCTGCATAGGGGTGCCCCACATGCAAGGAGTCCACCCTGCAAGGAGAGCCACCCTTCATGAAAAAAGCACGGCCTGCCCAGGAGAAGTACCGCACACATGCAGAGCTGATGCAGCAAGACGACACAACAAAAAAAGTGACATAGTTTCCCGGTGATGCATGACAAGAATGCAAGTGGACACAGAAGAACACACAGCAAATGGACACAGAGAGCAGACAACAGGGGGAAGGGGAGAGAAATAAATAAAATAAATCTTAAAAAAAAAAACAAGAAATAGTATATTCATGCATCATCTAACACACACAGAAAGGAAAGGCAGGTAACTCATTTCTGAGAGATCTGTTTGTATATATGGAAAAAACAGAAAGAAGGATTTTGCTTTTTTTGTTTACTGTAGAGGAGGAACAGTGACCATGCCTATATTTTGTGGTGGTGGTGGTTGTTTGTCTAAAATTAAATAATGAAAAATTATAACTCAAGTGCAGGATTTGGCAAACTGTTGCTGTTTTTTGTAAAACCCTCCAAAATAGAAATGGGATTTACAATTTTAGAAAGTTGTAGTAACAAACAAAAGAACAAAAACCAGAAAATATGCAACAAATACTATATGTGGCCTCCCAAACCAAAATATCATCTGACCCTTTTCAGAAATTTTCCTGAACCCTGTATAAAAAGTGAAGTGTCTTTACCTCCTAAATAATTAGAGCAAAATAACTATGTTTAGGGAATCTATGACCCATAAAACCAAATTTATTGGAAACTTATTATATAATGAAGGCTTTAGTATTTTTCTTATCTGCAAAAGAGTCCTTTCAAAATCCTAAGTGAAAGTGCCTTTCATTAGTTACCATTACTTTACTTAATTTTTCTCATTTGTTGATTGGTGGGGAAGGAAGGGGGATGTGTGGAAATAAGTGATAGACAAGACAGACAGGTTATTGATTCTGCATACAAGGCCCTCAGTTTGCCGATTCTTGGCCAGCCAAAAGTTGACAAACTAGCCATGACATAAAAAGTGAAGTTAGATCCAAAATCTGCCAAAGTTCCAGGCTCTGAGTTGACTTGTTCCATGATGTCATAGAGAAGTTAGTCTCCTATTCCAGTTCCAATCCTGTAATTAATAGAAACAGTTACAGTAGGCCAACCCAACCAAGAGGAGATTTTTGTCAGCTATTCTCAAGTGTGAATCATGGTGCAGATTATTAAAAACACGGCAAGTATTTTGCTTCACTGAATATGTCAAAAGGGATGATCTTAAGAACAGATCTAATAAACTTGAAGAATTCTTTCCTCCATTCCTTATTCCTTTGTTGCTCTGTTGCATGGGTAGCTTTTACAATTCTTACTCTTCAGTTTGTTTCTTGGGGGATGGCATTATGTAGAGCAGTAGCCAAGGGACAAATTGATTAAAAAGAGCTTTCCTTCTCCCTGATTCTTATTACATGCTCTGTCTCTAGCCAGATGCAGGTCAACATGTAACATGTCCTGAACCTGGTCCCACTAATCCCACCTAGCTGTACCCAGAGAATTCTGTGGAGCTGAGGGAGTTCAAGTCTTTCTCTTATCCAAGGGGAGAATAGGAAACCCAGATATGTCTGAGGGAATAGGGTAAGCAAAATGATGATACAGCTCCTTTTTATCCATTGCCCAATCTTATTGTCACAATAGAGCTAAATAGCTATTCATAAGACATGGAGACATCTTATTTTACAAAGACAAAAATAAAAAGAAAGCCTCTCAAAGAGAGGCTAAGAGGTCACCTTATTTATGGGATGGAGTGTGCTTTAGAATCCTGAGCTTCTGATGCTGGGCACCTTTACAAGAAGGTCATGAGGGTGGGGTGAGTGCGAGGAAGGGGTGCAATATCTGGCCTGAGCTTCACATCCACCAGGAGCCTCAGATTTAGACTTTTGCCATTTTCCCCAAATGTAGCTATATGTACGGTCACAAAAATAACACTGGTGTTATTGAAAAAAGGCATTGTCTTGTAACTTGACCCCTCCTAGATGATAGCTCCCTCGTCTGTTTGCTCATTGTTGTTGTTTGCTTGTTGTCTGCTCATTGTTTTTTGCTCCACGTCTGCTTGTTGTCTGCTCATCGTTTGTCTTCTTTAGGAGGACTAGGAACTGAACCTGGGACCTCCCATGTGGGAGGCGGGTATCCAACTGCTTAAGCCACATCCACTCCCCCATCATGTAACTTTGATATAAGAAAATGTTTTAAAATAGCACACATTTGCTAATGCTTGTGGCACTTCTCATTTAATTTTCTGGAATCTCACAGAATAGCCTGCAGCGTCACGCAGGGCACTTGTTGAATTCTCCCCAATGACCTTCCTGAGGGCCTGTTGTCTCCTTGATATCTTTGTTCAAATGTCACCTTCTTAGCAAAGGTAACCTTGGTAACCCAGATATAATAACAATCCAATCCCATCCTCCCTTCACATTTTAATTTTCTCTTATTTTCTCAGCAATATCACCAACATACTATTTTATTAATATATTTTACTTATTGATCCTACTGTCTGCTTCCCTCTCTAAAATGTAAGCTCTGTGAAGACAGGGTGTTTTTGATTGATTTGGTTTTGTCTGTTTTTTGTCCACAGCTCTATCCTAGCAGCTTCTGCCATGCCTGGCATAGCATAGATCTCAATAGGTGCATGTTGAATGAATACTTATACTATGGGAATTTTCCCCTTAGATAATTTAGCCCAGTCAAGTTCATGGGCCCAAGTAGGCCAAGCCATACCCTAATACCTACTGGGAAGCTAAGAGTACTGGCAGCTTGTGAGGATGGCATCTACCTCAAGACTTTGCAAGCAAGTGAGAAATGGAGGCTTGGCATGCTCTCCAAAAGGTTATCTGTCTCTTTCCTAGCATCATATTGATAAAGGAAGCGATATATATAATGATGTTAGTGCATCTGCTTAGAGTCATCAGTTTCACGTCCTTGAAATTAAACCAAAAGGCAACATAATTATCAAGACTCCCCTTTTGTCTAGCATATGTGTGGTTTGTATAGGATTAACTCCATGGCAATTCCAGGGGTAGGCCCTGCTGGACTTAATCCAATGGGTGATCCCATCCCTCCATTTTAGGATTGGCCCAATGAAAGAAAGGATGATTCTTATTACTCTGAAGAGCTCAGCAGGTATTTTGTACTGTGGTCAAGCAAATGGATCCAGACTACTTAGGGTAGCAATCCCAACTACACCAGTTACCACATAATGGACCATAAGAAAATTCATTACTTTGGTGTCCTCATCTGTAAAATGGGAATAACAACAGTACCTACTCTATAGGGTGGTTGTAAAGATTAAGGAAGATAACACCAGGCATAGAGAAAGTGTTCAAAATATTAGCTAATTTATAGTTGGAATTCAAGTGAGACAAGGAAAAATAAGCCTTGAACAGAACAATATACCGCAAATCATTCATTTACCAAGTAAACACTGCATGAGCACTAACCATATACCATTCAAGGGCCATGGGAGATACAGAGGTGAATCAGGAGTGAGTCCTATAAGGACTTGTTGGGTAGATAAGCCATGAGTAAAATAACAATCATAGGACATCAACGTTCAAAAACGAGCAAGAATAGCTGCCATGATCTGAGATTCCAGGAAGGGACAACTTACTTTGATCATGTGATCAGTTGATGGAAAAGTCACTTAAGGCATTCAGCAAAACACAAGACAAATCCTTAAGTGCATGGTTTTGACTATGGCTTTAATAATGACCCCTTTAAAAATTAATGAAATAAACACAATATGAAAAGAAGAAATGACTTGGGGTATTAGATTCCTTTTTCTCCTATTTAAATTTCATCATTAATGCATGATGAGAACCCTGTTAAAAACTATGTATCAAATATAAGTGTCTTCCTTGAAAAACCATTCATCTTCACCCTCCATCCTTCGTCTCTCACTGGCCAATCTCTTTCTTCCTAGAGGTCATCACCACTACCAAACAGTTTGGTGAATAGACTCTGAATCTTTTCATGTGTGTATTTGCAGTCATTTATATTTACTTACAAAGAGAAATACATCTGGCCTCAGGGTCAAAGATGGGGTCAGCTGGAGAACGGTGGAGAAGGGCACCCAGTTAAGGTTTTTGGAACAAACCTGTCATTTTATTCCCTGCAAGACTTCATGGGATTCAGGGATTATGCACATCTTCTCATTTATGTTCTGATTTTAGGATGAATTCAAAACATTTTTGAAAGCTGCAGGATGCAATCTTGCGGTGATTGAATTTTCAGCAAAATGGTGTGGTCCTTGCAAAAGGATGTGTCCTATTATTCATGTAAGTATGGCCAACATCTACCTCACTTTTTTTTCTTTTTTTAAATTCTTTTGTTTGTTTTTCTGCCTCACATTTAGAGAAGGAATTTGAAGTCCCCAAGCATTTTCTCAGTAATTGTTAAAAGTTTGGCACTTATGAGCTATTATAGAGCCACCGTCTTTTGAAACATTCATGATTAACCTGAAGATAATATGCTGAGATATAATTAGTGAGTACACGTACCTGAAGATTAATTTTTGTGGATAGTTTTGCAAGAAATGTCAATATGTGAGCGAGTCCAGTTGTACAAATGAGTGGATCATTCATATAAGAATAAAGACATTTCAGGAAAGTTCTTAAGTTCAGAACTTTGAAATATTGGAACAGATTACCAATAAATATTTTAACTATATAAATACTACTCTAACAATACAAGAATAAACTGCCTCAATTCTTCAGCTCCATTATCTGAACAAACCATATTTCTTTCTTTCTTTTTTTTTTTTGGTTGTTGTTGCAAGACTATTTTACTGTGAACTCCCAAAAATTTCACTGCTATGACATACACCTAAAATTTTACTACATTTATCTCTATTCTCTGGTACGTATGTATTTTACTAAGGCCTTTATGGTTCTTGCTACTTCCTGATCACCAGCACAAGGCTCAATTAGCATAATATACTCAATGTAAAGGATTAAGCATATTTCTTTTTTTTGTCTATGTTCTCCCTTATAAAATGTTTTAGTAAAATAACCTACTTAGCTCTAATCCTATATTTATAAGCAGGTCTTTTTTTCATATACACATTTGTTTTTATGCAGTCTCCAAATTATAATTTTAACATCTACACAATGTCTTATCTAATTCATTTCCCTGTTATCCCATGCAAAAGTTTTCTTAATTATTTAATTACCTATTTAGGTATAATATGCTCCTTATTTAATTATTTATTTAGGTGTAACATGCTCCAGAAAGAGTCTCAGGGCATCTTCTTTTTATTTCTACTTATTATACAGAAGTTTTACATTTACTTATAGCAAATTTTTTTAGTTCTATTACTTCAAATCTAAAGAAACTTTGAGTTCTCTATATAACTGGAAATACTCTGGTTTGTTTTCAGGGAAGTTTCTAACATTTGAACTTTTTTGGCTTGAATCCTTGAATCCTTCTAAGATAATTCTAATTCAAACTGTAATTTTTAAAGCACACAAACTTTGACAATTAATTAAAGAAAGTTGTTTTCAATAAAGAAATTGGCTACAAGACATCTCAACATCCTTCCATACCTAAAATTCTTTCAATATCCAGAAGGCACATTTTAATATCTGAGAGATAGCCCCCTCCATTTTGGCACTCAAAACTTTAAGAGATCCTCCTGAACCTCTCCGAAGAAAGAGCCAATGTTAGGCTTCAGAAGTTTAACTACACTTAAATGACTGAAAGTCAAAGCTTATCCAATTCCATCTGCCAATAAGAGGCATTTTCATAAAGTGAAATGGAATCTCCAGCCTGGGAATGTTTCATGCTTCATATCTTCAGACCTCTCAGGGGGATGAAAACTCTGCTTCCAGGCTCCTGCAAAATACTTTAAGGTTCTGCTCTTCATCCCTACCCTTTTGGTTAGTTTATTTATTTATAATTAACCCTCCTCAAGTTATTCTAATTTGAATATGCCATCTGTTTTATGTTGGGATCCAGATGAATCCAAATATCATTTTTAAATAAACTATGCTATATACACACTGTGAAATTCTCTTCAGATGTTAAAAAGAACAAAGTAGAACCATATATAATGATGGAATTGTCTCCGGGAAAACATCTTATTAACACAGTATAGAACATGTTATATAGTATGATCCATACATGTAAAAAAAGATATATATGTCTGAACATATCTATTTTTCTGTATAAATATAAACATATACATTACATCTATCTACACGTATGCAGACAAAGGAGAGCAAAAGGATATATATCAAACAAGATTTTTCTGTGACAGGGAGTCAAAATTAGGGGATGATTGTGAATGGAATCATGATTGCTTTATTTTCTTGTAATGTTTGAACCTTTTGCAAGAGAATATGTATGTGTCTGATAAGTGTAATTTTTTTAAAAATTTGTAGTACATGAGGGGATTGGAGAAAAAACTTTAGTTACTGTAGGTCACTGTATCAGTCAATATCAAATCAGGAAACAAAACCTAAATTAGAAAGGAAAGGATTATACTGCAAAGAATTAAATGCTTATAACAAAGTCAATGGAAGACTGGGCAAAGGAGATCCAGAGTGGACCTCCATGACCAACTCACTCAGAACACCACAGACACAGCTACAGGGATTCTGCCTTTGTTGTAATAAGAAGGGAGGGGAGGTGGAGGCCCCCATGGAAAAACAAACCAACAGAGCAGTGTCACAGAGTCAGATCCAGAATCAGAAAACTTCCATGACCACAATTGCCTCTGGACACCTAGGAAACTGATGTCTGGACACCTGAACATTAAGTCTGGCTGCTGCTGCTGATGATGATGATGATGCCTTAAGAACAACAGTCTCTCAGTACCAATGATCTTGATTTCCAGAAGGAACATCCAAAGGAAAAATAGTAAAACAGCTTCTGTCTCACTTCTGCCTTCCAAATCTCACCTACATACATGTCATTGGAAAACCAAATTTACATCCAGAATTCTAGCTGCAAAGGAGTCCAAGCAATATTTTTTTCCTTCCCAGGTTCCACAGGATGGTGGACAGGAAGTTAGGTAAGCCAGTCTTAGGTAACCTTCACATCCCATTTGATCTTGGTCTTGAGGGCTAAAAGAAGGGGTCAGCAAACTTTTTCTATAAAGGGCCAGATAGTAAATTTTTGTTCAGTTCTGCGGTCCATATAATCTTTGTCATCACTTTTAAACTTTGATGTTATAGCACAAAAGCAGCCAATGACAATACCTAAATGAATGAGCAAGCTGTGTTCCAAAAGAAATTTTATTTACAGGAACAGGTGGCAGGCTCAATTTGGTCCATAGGTTATAGTTTGCTGATCCTGGGCTAAGAGGATCGTCAGCCATAGAACCCTTCTAAAAAGAGCCTTTCTGGCAGAGAAGAAGTTATAAACAGTTGATAAATGCATGGTATGACCATGGGGAGTCAAGTAGCCCTACAAGGCCAACCTATAATCTATACAATGGCAGAAAATAAGCCTCAGAAAGAAATTCTATACCATTAAGCATTAGGTCCCTCTTCCTGCCACCTCCCAGACCCTGATAACCTCAAATCTACTATCTGTCTCTATGAATTTGTTTATACTCAATATTTCATGTAAATTGGAATCATAATATTTGTCCTTTTGCATCTGGCTTATTTCACTAAACATAATGCTTCAAGATCATCCATGTTTGCCCCAGAGTTCTTGTGGACACCAATTTCCTGCCAGTATGAAATGCCACAAATCAAAATGAGCATCTTTTTCATCTAGAAAAGTACTCCAAAACTCCAAAGGCTTTATATTCATTATCCAGGAGTTCTCCTCATAATTTCACCATCTTGAGGGCCACCGAAGAAAGAACTTCCACTTTGGTCACAATCTGTGGACAAGACAACTTGGGAGAATTTCCTACAACAGAACTCTGTACCTGTCCACCTAACATCCCATGCCATGATTCTTCCTGCTTCTCCTTGGGAGCATGCCGCAGGGACAGTCCCACTGCTTTGTCTCCAGCTAGCCAAGCTCTGGACACCTCACACCTCCATCAGAGAGAAGTTCCATTTCAAACAGCTTACTGGAAAAATGCTTGTGCTATGATGTTAAACCAGCAAATCAAGACACTATCAGGTGTCCTTAAAATCTGAACACAGGAGAAACCCAGGAGCTGATGTTCACAGGCCACTGCTGCAACCACTGCATCCTTTACCTCCAAACTCATCACCAATGCCATTGTTACTGTTGCCATCAAAGACACTTCCAGAACAAACAGAAGCAGGGGCATTGCTTTGCCCCTCCTGCCTTTCATTCTCCAGCAGATGCTTCCCATTGGGAGAACCTAATTGGAAGTCAGCTTAAAAAAAGAGCCTGGAAAATACAGTTTCAATACATGCTAGAGCACAGAAGGATGGTGTTGTAGGTTGAATTGGGTTCCCAAAAAAGATATGTTAAGGGTGAACCCCCAGTATCTGTGAATGTGACCATATTTTTTGAAAACAGGATTCTTTATAGATGTAGTTAGTTAAGATTAAGATCGATCATACAGTATTAGGGTGAGCCCTAAAGCCAATGATTCATGTCCTTATAAGAAAACCATGTGAAAGCACAGGGAGAACGCTATGTGAAGAGAGAATTGCATATGGGAGGGCTGCATCTACAAGCCAAGGAACAGCAAGGATTGTCAACAACCAACAGAAGCTAAAAAGGGACAAGGGAGGATTCTTCCCTAGATTCTCTCCCTAGAGCCTTTTGAGGTAGCATGGACCTTCCTAACCTTTATCTCAGTTTTTGTCCTTATGAGCTGTGAGAAAACACATTTCTGTTGCTTTAAGCCACCCAGTTTGTGGTAATTTTTTATGGCAGCCCTGGGAAACTAAGATGGCGAAGGGCAGAAAGCAATTAGGCTAATGGCCTGCACAAATACGCTTATATTATCTTAGCCATACCCCGCCTTATACCACCAGCAGCAGCACCACCTCCCAAAAAGCCTGACAAAAGGAAAGGGTAAAGGCAGAGTCTGGGTATTTGGGTCAAAAAACTGTATCTTAAAGACCACTGAAGACAGACCCACCCATTCCACCCTCAGGAAGAGGCTACTTTCTCCCCCATACTGTATGGTAACTCTGGATCTTCCACATATATTTCCTTGTTCCTTCCAACCTTAAAACTCTAATCTTTAGTTTAACTCTTTATACTCTGGTTCTGCCATTGATCCTTGCTTGGCCTCGACACCATCTGGCACTTGACTTGGTATTTCAAGTTCTAGGCAGAAGTGAAATGCCAAAATTATACTTCACTCTCTTTAACAATCTTTTTATTTGTTTCTTGTGTTTGCCAAAGGTACTTCAATTGTTTTATTACTAACACTACTTTTTAATTTTAATTTAATCTTTCATTTTTTAATTTAAAAATTTTTATATTAACCCTAAGCTAATAGGGAACTTTCATTCTTTTATTTTGAAGGCAATGTCTCTGAAATATCGAAATGTATTATTTGCTAATGTGGATGTGGACGATTCTCCGGTAAGATAAAACCTTCAAAGTAGATGCTTAAAATCTAAATGCAATGCTATTGAGTAGCACTGTCCTCATGATTAAATAATCAACTTAAAATCAAGTAGAGAGTCACACTATTTTCTGATAAACTGTAGAGAACTCCCTTATAATGCTCTTGCATGTTTTGTATTACTATTAAAAACCATTTCACCAACCTGTGACCTCCCCCTCCCACGCCATAGCACACCCCACTTATCAATCCCAACATTCTCATGGCTTGCTCTGGGCTCTGCCCCAGCATTCTTTTCAGCAGAGATGCTCTAGGCAGCCAGTACCAATGGGTTGGAGTTAGACTCCAAGTGAAAAATACTTTTCACCCCCAAAATAGATTATGGATGAATTTCTAAAACCTCATTCAATGTTTTACAGACATTTTAGTTTACGTTGCTCTCCTCTTGTTGCATTTTATGCTTTTTGTGGAGTTAAGTATCACAAAGAATTCCAGGAAATCCTCCCCCTGCCAATCCCTGGAGACAATTGTGACCCCAACTCACCCCAAAATAATCAGTCTCAATTCCTTAGAGTGTGTCTTAGTAATATATACAATGTCTTGACAAAATTATTCTACCTAACATTTGTTTATTTATAATGAGGAAAAGTAACAAACGGTCTAGGTTGAATTTGAGCTTTAAAATGAGACAAAACTTGGTTGTTCTCTCAGCCCCACCCTTAAATGGTTTTTCGATCTCTTATTTAACTTATATAAGCTTCAGTTTCTTCATTTGTAGATCAGGGCAAGAATTTAATAGAAGATAAAATCCCATAAAATTCATGGCATTGTGCCTGGAAAATAAGGGAAGATCCATTTCTTTTTTTTTTTTTTTTTTTTTTTTAATTTTTTTATTTTTTATTGACTTTGTAATAATATTACATTAAAAATATATATGTGAGGTCCCATTCAACCCCACCCCCCCACCCCCCCTCTCCCCCCCCCCCAACAACACTCGTTCCCATCATCATGACACATCCATTGGATTTGGTAAGTACATCTTTGGCACCTCTGCACCTCATATACATTGGTTCACATCATGGCCCATACTCTCCTCTATTCCATCAAGTGGGCCCTGTGAGGATTTACAATGTCCGGTGATTACCTCTGAAGCACCATCCAGGGCAGCTCCATGTCCCGAAGACGCCTCCACCTCTCATCTCTTCCTGCCTTTCCCCATACCCTTTGTCCATTATGTCCACTTTTCCCAATCCAATGCCACCTCTTCTATGTGGACATTGGATTGGTTGTGTCCATTGCACCTCTATGTCAAGAGGAGGGTCAGATTCCACCTGGATGCTGGATGCAATCCTCCCATTTTCAGTTGTAATCACTCTAGGCTCCATGGTGTGGTGGTTGTCCTTCTTCAACTCCATCTTAGCTGAGTGTGGTAAGTCCAATAAATCAGATTGTAGGTGCTGGAGTCTGTTGAGGCTCAGGATCTGGCTATCACATTGTCAGTCCAGAGATTCAAATCCCCTAAATATATCTTAAACCCCAACATTAACTGCACCTCCAGCACATTAGCATGAAAGTCTTATGAAGGGAGATCCCATCTGAGTCCAGATTCATCACACATAAACACCATTTCCAAAGAGGGGCCATCTGCCCTGGTAGTTAACCCCATCGGCCATGACCATAACTCCCATGGGTCTCTTTAGCCCTCAAAGGAACCAATATCTGGGGGTTGTATCTGCTTTATCTGTCTCTCTGACTCTGCTCAGTTGTGCATGAGGGCAAACCTTCTGCCAGCCTCCAGACTCTTTTTTAGAAACTCGTAGCCATATAAACTCATTTCTCCTTTCCATTTCCCCCTTACTTTAGGTCAAACAGCATTTTAAAGTCATGGTATTTTATGTAGACATGGATATTCTGCTGAAGATCCATTTCTTTTTCTCCATTTGCATTACAGCTGTTCTTAAAGTGTGTCCATATTTAATTGCCCTTTAATCTAAATCATGACCTATAGTATTCAGAATACACATCAAAGGAAACGGACTTTGGCCCAGTGGTTAGGGCGTCTGTCTACCATATGGGAGGTCCGCGGTTCAAACCCCGGGCCTCTTCGACCCGTGTGGAGCTGGCCATGCGCAGTGCTGATGCGCGCAAGGAGTGCTGTGCCACGCAAGGGTGTCCCCCGCGTGGGGGAGCCCCCACGCACAAGGAGTGCACCCGTGAGGAAAGCCGCCCAGCGTGAAAAGAAAGAGCAGCCTGCCCAGGAATGGCGCCGCCCACACTTCCTGTGCCGCTGATGACAACAGAAGCGGACAAAGAAACAAGACGCAACAAATAGACACCAAGGACAGACAACCAGGGGAGGGGGGGAAATTAAATAAATAAATAAATAAATCTTTAAAAAAAAAAAAAAAAAAAGAATACACATCAAGGGTCATTATATCTTTGAGCCATCACCACAATCAACTTTCAAACATCTTATTCACCCTACAAAGAAACCCTGCACCCTTTAGCAGTCACCCCCAATTCCCTTCATTCCCCTGAGCAGCCCTAGGCAACCACTAATCTACTTTCTGCCTCTACAGATTGGTCAATACTGAACATTTCATATCAATGGTATCATACAATATATGCACTTTTGTGACTGGCCTCACTTATGTTTTCAAAGTTCATTCATTTTGAGCATATGCCAGTATTCCATTCATTTTTATGGCTAAATAATATTCCATTGACGGATATACCATATTTTGCTTATCCACTCTTCGGTTGATGGACATTTGGGTTCTTTCCATCTTGTGGCTATTGTGAATAGTGCTGCTGTGAGCATTTCTGTACAGGTTTTTGTTTGAATACTGTTTTCAATTCTTTGAGGGTATATACCTAGGAGTGGAATTGCTGGGTCATATGGTAACTCTATGTTTGACCTTGAAGGAACTGACAGACTGTTTTCCAAAGCCACTGCATCACTAATGTTTCTACCAGTAGTGCATGGGTTTCCAATTTCTCCACATCCTCACCAACACTTGTTATTATCTGACATTTTGGTTATAGCTCTTTGTCTTTTAAGGTGAAATAAAATGCACAATTTTCTTTCCTAATTTATTAGTTGTTGCCATTGCTGTGGTCATGAAAATTACAATTAAATTTGTACATGCATGTGTGTGTGTTGCAGAGGGGTGGGATTTAGTGCCAATAAAATGATAGGTGTGGGAGCAGATGTGACTCAAGCAGTTGAGCACCCACCTACCACATGGGAGGTCCCGGGTTCAGTTCCCAGTGCCTCCTGAAAAAGCAAAAGCCAACAACAAGCAAAACAAATTATAAAACCAACTCAGGGGAGCCAATGTGGCTCAGTGTTGGAGTGCTGGCTACCCACATACGAGGTTCCAGGTTCAATCCCCAGCCCCAGGTACCTAAAAAAAAGAAAAAAAAGGTGTATTAGAGAGAAGTCCAAGTCTGTTGATCCTGTGTTTGACTCCTAGACAAGATTTTTTTTAAAAAACCTGGCATTTTGAAGCAGATTGGAATGGGTTAAACAATTGGGATTCTGGCAGATTTTCTTGTCTGTTGGCTCCAAATCTTTTACAAACAAATAGGGATTAGGGTTTTTAAAAAAGAAATGTGTAAATCTTACATAAAATGCTTGCCCAAAATATCACTTATTTCTCAAATGTGCATCATTTCAGTTTGCCAAAGGGCCGATGCAAGATACCAAAAATGCATTGGTTTGTATAAAGATGATTTCTTGGGGTAAAAGTTTATAGTTCCAAAGCTATGAAAGTCCATGTTGATCCTGGCATGTTGCCATGTGAAGCAAGATGGCTGCCAATAGCTGCCCAGGTTTTAGCCTTCCCCACTGGGCTCACCCTTTCCTCTTGAGCTGCTCCATGGGCCCAGCCTCTTAGGGCTTCATGCTTAAGTGGTCCTGTAGTCCTCTCTCCTGGCCTAGGGCTTGTTTCTTTCCGGGCCTCCTATATCAGTCTAGACTGTTCCACTCTCTTCCCAAGTTCAGCTGTAAGCTATCAGGTAAATGGCTCATCTCTTCCTCAGCTCTTTGAGCCTCTCCTTTCTGTCACATGGCAAGATCAAAAAATGGCAGAGCTCTCTCTTCCCATGGCTGTCTGAGTGAGTCTTTTTCTGTGTTTCCATTTATATCAGATCCAGAAAGGGGACAGAGACTCTGCTTAAGTCACACCTCATGGATGTATTCCAATCGAAAGCCATAAAGCAGTTTTATCAAGTAATGTAATCAAAGACCTCTCAGCTAATTTAATGCAATCAAAGGTTGTCACACTCAGAGGAATAGATTAGTTTACAAACATAATCTTTCTCTTTTTGGGATTCATAAAATAATTCCAAACTGCAGTTGTGAAGGATACTTTACTCTTCCCTTGTTATTTTACAACTTGCTCTTTCCATACTAGGTTCTCTGGGGCCACTCCATAAGCTTTCATAGGGACTTGTAGAGTTTATTCAGCCTTTCAGCCTCCCTTCTTTGTCTCCACCTCATTCTCACACTCCTCTCCTGGAGCCCTGGAGTGGAAGAGCCTGGGAATGTTGGGAACAGCCATTTTCCATTAACAGAACTGGAGGCTTTGAGGGTATTGTCTTAGTTTTCTGTGCTGCCATAACCAATACCACAATCTGGGGAGATTAAAACAACAATTATTGTCTCACAGTTCTGGAAGTGAGAGGTCTGAAATCAAGGTACCAGGGGGCATGCTCCTCTGAAATCTATAGGAGAGAACTTTTTCTTGCCTCTTCTGGCTTCTGGTATTTGCCAGCAATTCATGATGTTCTTGGCTTGTAGACACAGCACTTTACTCCCACGGTACTTCACAAGGCCTTCTCTGTGTCTGTCAACTCTCCCCTTCTTGTGAGGACACAGGTCATATTGGATTAGGGTCCACTCTCCTCCAATATGACCTAATTTAATTCTATCTGCAATGACCCTATTCCCAAATAAGGTCACATTCACAGGTACTGAGAATTAGGGCTTCAACATAACTTTTGGGGGTGGGAGGGTGGGTGTGGGCAGACACAATTCAACTCATTACAGGTAGATCAGAAAAGTTTTTGCCAGGAGAGTCTGAAAAGGGTCCAGTCTCCCCAGGCTTTCAGACCCACCTCCTGAGAAGTCACCAAACAACATGCTTTTGGTACAGAGGGAGGACATCCTAAACTGTGACTCTATGTCATTTCTTTTCTTTTCCAGGAGTTGGCCGAAATGCGTAACATCAAAGCACTACCCACATTTCAGATGTTCAAGAAAGCCCAGATGGTATGTTTCCATGGTAACTGGAAGGGCTGAATTAGATTATATGACCTTTAGAGTCTTAGAAAAGTTCTAGGGTATCCTGGGTGGATGGGACAACTACATCTATTAATACTTAGCAATGCCATTCTTAATTTCTGAATTTTACATACTGGCTGGGGGCAGGGGTCATGTGTGAATTATGACAAATCCCCCACGCAGACCATCTGAGGTGTCCAAATCTAGAAAAATTATCCCTACCCTCAGGCAGAACCATCAAGAAAGGATCTTACAGAAAAGGACATGAGGGAATTCTCACATGGATTTATACAAGTTGTAACAACACCAGGGAAAATGTCAATCGAAAACAATCACGAAGCAATACAACAGAGTGGCTGAGCAGGCAGGCTCTGCATTCAGATCTCCACAGTTCAAAGACCAATTCTAACACTTCTTGACTGTGAGGACTTGAGCAATTTACTGAACCTCTTTGTCCTTTAGTTTTCCTACTTGTAAATGCAGGGATCATGAGTATCTCCCTCACAGGTGATTGTAAGAATTAAATGAATTAATATGACCAAAGTGCGTAGATCTATTCTCTCATCATTTAGTCTTCACCATGTTTAGTTGTTATTGTGAAAATATTAATGGAACAAGATATTTAAGAATGCTCATTGTATGATGAAACTAGTACATTCATATATTGCCAAGAACATTAATAATTGTGAATACCTTATAAAAGCTTTTGCAACACATTTAGGAGGAACAAATTGCTCATTCCCTTTCATACAACTAACCCATTCCTGGGAATTTTCCTACAGAAATACTTTAAGGAAAAATAAACAGCAAAGGGTATAATAATTTTAGCATTATTTCTAATTTTAAAAATGGAAACAATCTAATTGTCTCTTATTAGTAGAATGGCTAAGTGAATTATGAGGCACTTACCCTATGAAATAGTATGCAACTTGAAAGTGTTATAAAGAATATATGCAAAATACAAAATTTATGCTTAAACTTCTTCAATTCTGCAATATAAAGAATGAAAGCATTTGATATCCTAGCAGAAAATTTTATTTTTCGGTTTTTATAGATTTAAATGATTTTTCAAAAAGAGAAAACACTATAGATTCCCTTCCCTAACTTTTTACTTGAAAATCAAAACTATTTAATATATACACTCTGAACTTCCCCAAAGACAAGTCAAATTTTTTATGTATCATCTTTGACTATCTTTTCATTCCCTCCCATATCATAAAAGAGGATGATTCCTCCTTTGCAAATTGATTCCATCAATTGTACCTTTTTTTTTTTTTTTGGAGGTAGTGGGAATTGAACCCAGGACCTCGTATATGTAAAGCAGGCACTCAGTCACTAAACTATACCCACTCCCATTGTACCTTTATTTCATTCCCTCCCTTCTGCTCCAAGCTTCCATCCATTATCCTCTTTCAAACCTTTCATTTGGACACTCATTGTTCTTGCCAGCCAGCATCAATTCTCCATTCTCTGTTAACAGTACCCTGACTTTTTTTCAGGGATCCATGTCCTCCCCATTCTCGGTCCATGAGCTTCCTTGGGGCTCCATGTCCAGGTCTAGGCCAATCAGTGAACTCCATCCCCATCAGGAATGGGCCCTTCACTTCAGTCAAGCTGATTTAAGCCCAACCAGAGCTAATTCCAGGGCTCTGTTTAAGCATCTAGGTAAAAACCTCTTTTGATTTTATTGGATTTAAAGTTAGGACAATATGGAGCTGAAACCACCGCAGCTATCTTGCTACTACACGGAACCTAAAAGTGAAGCCACCGTACAGAGGAAAGGAGAGTCAAGTCAAGAGATACCATATCAATTGAACTTAGAGTCTATCCATGCCTAAAGCTTGAACTACCCCCATAGATTCTTCACTTATGTAACCTTTGGTTGGGTTTATTGTCCCTAGCAACCAAAAAATGTCTAGACAATGTATCCAATGTTCTCTCACGTTAAGGACATATTCTCCTTCATTTCATGGTTGAATTCTTGGAAGAGTGGAATATATTTATTGCATCTAAATCTCATTTCCCATACCTCCCTTCATTAGTTCTCTTAAAAATTACCAAGGATCATCCAGAACCTAATTTAAAATAGCCATTTCTCAATCCTTTTATTGCTTGGGTTCACAGAAGCACTGTTAACTCACAAGCTTCTATTCTTGAAAATTTCTCCTCTTTTGGCTTTTATCCTCAATCCCTCCCCAAGCTCTCCTCTGTCTTTTTTGTCTCCTGTTGTCCTAAATATGAGTGTTTCCTAAAGTGCTGTCTTCCCAGTATACCTTCTCTTCTTTAGCAATTTCATCCCTACTTTTAGTTGCAGTTGTATTAATAAATACCTTTTGTTTAGACAATTGCGATAGCTCCCTACGCCCAACTTAGTTCCATACTTCTGTTCTCTTCTCCAAATGGATCCCTGCACAGCTCTGTGTATGTCATTCCCCTAGTTAAAATTTGATGTCTCCCCTCTCCTTTGCCAAAATCAAGGCTAAGTCTGGTATTCAAATTTCTCCAAAAGTTGGGCTCAGTGTACTTTTCCAAGCCCTATTCTCCTTAACTCACATCTCAATTTCATGTATTTGTTCGTACTATTCCAAACATCTAGAGGATTTTATGTTGGATTTGAAGCCCCAACGCCTAGAAAAATCCCTGGTAGATAAAATCATGCATTATGTGTTTGATGAATGAGTGAGCAAATGAATGAATGAGTGAAAGCTGCTGTTTCTCTTGTACCACACTGCCAGCTCTGCTTCCCCTCCTGATTCTGTCCTCATATCAGTCTGACTCTGGGAAAGTATCTCTGCAGCTCAATAGTTTTCTGGTTTCCTCCCTTCTATATATGATATTGTTTGGTAGCTTGGTGGCTGTTGCCACTCAACAGTTTTTTCTCTCTTTTATGACTCAAAATTCTGTGTTCTCAACTGAACAAATTCATAGCTATTTGAGGAAAGGCTTGGCCCTGCTTGATATTTGTTCTGTGGGGAGGTAGAAGTACACTCAGAGGGATGGGATGAGGGGATTCTTATAAACAATCATTTCTTAGCTGGCACCTAAAGGGATGGATCTCTTCTGAAATGATCGGACAACATGCCTACAGTCTAGGGATAACAAAGGATCTCAAATTTGAATTTTCTGCCAGCAGTTCTTCAAAAACAAAACTAACTGAGTTAATGACCTAGGTCATTAAGCTGATTTAACTTCCTGTAGTCTGATTTCAAGGTCACTCAACAAACTTCTGATTAAAATATGGATACCCATGCCCCAAGAAGTTTTCTTGAGAACTGAATTTCTCATTGAATACTAATAATCTAGCATTGTCTTTATGGAGTTATCGTAAAAAAAAAAAAAAAAACTTGTTCAAAACCATTTACAATACACAAATGAGTCCTACTACCTCACTTTAGATATCAGTTGAAAACCTCCATAAAAGATTCCTAATTCTGGCTCCATTTGACAAAGTTTCATAATATTTTGCTTCATTCAATTAAAAAGATGGTGCTTCAGAGGTAATCACCGGACATTGTAAATCCTCACAGGGCCCACTTGATGGAATAGAGGAGAGTATGGGCCATGATGTGAACCAATGTATATGAGGTGCAGAGGTGCCCAAAGATGTACTTACCAAAACCAATGGATGTGTCATGATGATGGGAACGAGTGTTGTTGGGGGGGGGGGAGAGGGGGGGTGGGGGGGGTGGGGTTGAATGGGACCTCACATATATATTTTTAATGTAATATTATTACAAAGTCAATAAAAAATAAAAAAATTAAAAAATTTAAAAAAAAAAAAAGATAAGGGCCAGGGAGGCGGAGGTGGCTCAGGTGATTGAGCTCCTGTCTACCATACGGGAGGCCTCAGGTTTGATTCCCAGGTGCTCCTGGAGAAGGCAAGCTGGCCCATGCTGATGCAGAGAGCTGAGAGAAGACAGTGAGTGCAAACAACAAGGCGGGGGGTGGGGGAATAAATAAATAAAGTAAAATAAATAAATCTTCAGGAAAAAAAAGATAAGAGCCGATGTAAAGGGGGGAAGGGAATCCTAAGGAAGCCCCTATTACCTTTTTGGTATCTTTTACCTCTTTTGGTATCTGAGCAGCACATTGGGACTTCTGCAGGGCCCCCACTTCTACCACTGTAGCCAGAGCTGCAGTCAAAGCACAACACTCTAAAATTCCCCCAGGTTTACCTGACAGTGATCTTCACAGGAAAATCACTGACACCAGGTAAAAGACCTGTTCATTTCTTCCTCTTTCAATAGACCTGACCAGAAATGTTCCCACTGACATCCACTGCTTTCTTGGGGATAGAGAAAACTAAATTCACATCTTCAAGATCATCTCCATAAATATGCTCCTCTTTTTCATCTGAGATAGTCCAACTGCAAAATGACTTATTGGAGCAGTTAAGTACTATTTATCTAGATTAAAAAAAAACAAAAAACCTAGCGTACAATTTCTATTAAGGGTTGTTATAAGAAATGTCTTCACATTTCTGGTAAAACATCTAAAATTCTGGCCAAGAGCCAGTGTCCATTATACCCTTTACAAATGTACATGACATAAAAAGCTTTATGGTAATTCCCCCTACTACAAGTCCAGGAGAATATTTGCCTCTCCTGAAAATAGGGTCTGCTTCTTTGCATTAGGGTCAGAAGAGTTAAGGAATCCCTTGGGTTTCTCTTTTTCCATTGCTGCCAAGAACCTCAGCATTCCTTCCTGTGCTTAAAGACAGTAGCCCCCCCACCTTTTATCCTCCACTTCCCAGCATTCACTAGCTGCCATCTCCATACTGCATCAATCTTTAGCAATTGGATTCTTTTGTTTCACTCTTTTTTCTAGTTCATTTCACTTAGTTTCAAAGTATATAGACGATAAATAGAATAAATTTTTTAAAACTACTAAAACTAATGAAGCTTTATAACCATGACCCAGGGCTATGATGGATAATGGGCCATTGCCCAGCTACACAGTAATTTTGTTGGAGTTTTCAGGCAAAGGAAAGCCAAAGAAAATTCCAGGTAAAAAGATGGGCTTGTCCCTTCCTGTTATAATCCTCGATATATTTTTTGTATCTAGGATACCACAGCATATTTAGGAAGATTAATTGTGGTAAACAAATGCATCCCTATGGCATCTTCCAGATGCACAACCAGGATATTACACATTATTCTGTTATAAATGGTTTATAAATTTGATATTATAGACCCTCTTAAATCTGACAGAGGCTATAAACTCTCTCTCTCTAGAAAAAATGTACATATGCACATCAATAAAAATTTCCATGTCATATACTAGGGAGTTTACAGAACATCTGGGTTCCATCAATGGACCCCCGAGGACAGGAACTTTGGTTCCAGCCCCACACTTGGTGCATGTGTATGGAGAAGGAGAGAGAAAAAGAAGCCAAGACTTAGCAAGCCTTGGCCACCTGCTGAACTATGGGCCAGCCATCAAGAGTTAGTTCCATTTTTCACTTGTAATTATAATAAATTGGATTCCCAAAGCACTTAGGGCAACTAAGAAGAGTGATGGGATAAGGGTACATAGATGCCAATAAATGAATTATTCAGAAATGGATAATGCAGGAGACCCCACCCACTGGACTGAGTTCTCTTCTATTAAGTGAGAGGAGACTCTTGCCCTTATGCTTAAGAGGTGGAGTGCTGCCACTGAGGCATGGCAGTCATGTATAGCAAGCACTTTCCTTAAAGTAGTACAGAGATTAAGAGTCCCAAGCGAGCAACACTGTGGTGTGCTGGGAAATGGAAAAGATTCAAACCAAAGGTCATATGCTCAGTGTCTTTAAGGGTCAGGCAGTGACAATAGGATGAGAGAATGGGAAATGAGGGGGATGGTGGTCTCTGGAGATTGAATGACTCCCCAAAGGCCCCCGATTCAGCTTCACAAAAAACAGTCCTTGACCCACCTCGTCTCCCCAGCCTCCTCCACCCCCCACCAAAAGGAACATCTACAGCTATATTTTTGTTATCTCTGGAATCAGATAACTGTAGGTTGAATCTCAGGTTTTCCTCTTCTTTGTGGGTGACCTTGGGAATGTACCATGACCACCTTGAGGCTCAGTTTCCTTCTCTGTGAAGTAGGGACTATATTGCCTGTCTTTGAATGGTTGCCATGGGAATTTGTGACAATGCATATAACGTGCCCAGCATAGGACCTAGTGCATACTATAAAATGCAACTTTTAATAGATTTCCAGGATCTAGCTGTGTGTTCATCTCCTTGAAAATTTATAACAAAACAAGAATTAAAGGTTATGAAATCCCTCTAAAACCCTTTGAATAACTACAATATCCATTTAGAGTTAAGTCATCTTAGCATTCTGGAGTTATCTACCCAAAGATACTCGACCTGCTAAGGACTGTGTTCAACACAGAGGGGTTTTGCTTGAGAAAAATAAACACAAAAACCTCATATGGTCTGCAGAGCTCTGAAGGGCTCTGATCCCTAATAGAGGTCACATTTCAACCCTATAAGGTACTGATTCATTCTTTGGCAGAGATTAATTTGGGGACAAGAACTATGTGAGCTGGAGAGAAAAACAGAGAAGTGTAGCAAGAACAAGAATCCCAGCTTCCCTACTTGACAATTGTTAAAGACACTGCTCTTGGCTTCAGCAAGGGAAAGATGGTACCTCTTCTCCAGGGCAGGGATTAGGGTGCGGCAGGTGAGGCAAGGTTATGCAAGTACAGGGTCAAATTCTGTCTTTATTTTTAAAATTTGCTATTTTGTTCATCACGGATTTCTTTGCTTTAGATTTTATTTCTAGTTAATATTTATTAAAATATTAACTCTCTTGATTACTGAGTCTTTTGGCTCCCCCTAAAAGTTTGCACCTCTGAGTTTTAAATGATTGAATATAGGAGCATTTCCTTGGGTGATTCACCAAAGGACTCACAAGACTCAATAGTAAGTTACACTTATAACTAAGATATGGAGGATATGGGACAAAAGTAGCAGGAATAGATATGCCTGGCTGGAGTCAAGAAAGGTCCAGTACAGGCTTTTGATGCCCTTCCTTGTTTGAGGCCCATCAGGAGCACTCTCTGATAGTGAACTTCAGGTTCATGAGTAGAATGTCTCTTCCAAGGAACACAAGTGTGAGTCCTGGGTCCAAGGCTTTCCTGTGGGACAGCTGGTCACGTACACATATCTCACTATACAACTATTGATACACAACCAGCCATGACAGCTGAAACTCAAGACCCCAACAGTGAAACCAGTTGTACATCATCAAATGGATGTTTATGCAAAGCAACTTGCTAAGCCAATAGGGCCTAGTCTATTCCTCCAGGTATCTATGACAAAAATCATTATTCACTGGGGAGTGGATGTGGCTCAAGTAGTTGGGCACCCATCTCCAACATGGAAGATCCCAGATTCAGTTCTCAGTGCCTCCTAAAGAAGACAAGCAGATGCAATGAGCTGATGCAGTGAGCTGATACAACAAGCAGGAAGCAGATGTGGTTCAAGTGGTAGGGCACCCGCCTCCCACATGGGAGTTCCTGGGTTCAGTTCCAATGTCTCCTAAAGAAGACAAGCAGACAATGAGTGAGCAGAGACAACAAGCAGAGACAATAAGCAAACACAACAAGCAAAGAAAATGAGCAGACACAATGAGCAGGCAGCAAGCAGACAATGAGCAGACACATGAGAGAGCCATCTCAGGGGTAGGGGAAAAAATCATTAATCACTACCACAAGGAACACTTGGATGGCCACATTCCCAGAGCAGGCCAAGGATCAATCACGGTTTCCTTGGAGACAGGCCAGGAGGAGCACCAAGACCTGCTGTCTTACATCTTTTTTCACAAGGAGACATGTAGAATATCAAAAGATCAGCTTTCTCACAAGCAGTGCTTGTGATAAATTATGCTAATTGAAGAACATGCCTTAGACCCATGTCAACAGACTTCCTACTATTCCCTTGAAGCCAAGACTTTGGGGTGACCCAACTGTGGAAGCCTCTGGGACTACTGAGAAGAAACTTACCTGTGCAGGTGAAAGAGATACCACAACTACGGAGCTCCAAAAGTGGGGAGAGAGGGAAGTGGACTTGGCTCAACTGATGGGGCATCCGCCTACCACATGGGACGTCAAGAGTTCAAACCCAGGGCCTCCTGACCCATGTGGTGAGCTGGCCCACGTGCAGTGCTGATGTGTGCAAGGAGTGCCGTGCCATGCAGGGGTGTCCCCCGCATAGGGGAGCCCCACGTGCAAGGAGTGCCCCCATAAGGAGAGCTGCCCCACGCAAAAGAAAGTCCAGTCTGCCCAGGAATGGTGCCACACACAAGGAGAGCTGATGCAGCAAGATGACTCAACAAAAAGAGACACAGATTCCTGGTGCTGCTGACAAGAATACAAGCGGACACAGAAGAACACACAGCAAATGGACACAGAGAGCAGACAACTGGGGAGGGGGGAATAAGTAAAAATAAATCTTAAAAAAAAAGTGGTGAGAGAGAGTGATGGCATTCCAGAAAGATGTGCTTCCCAGAAAAAGAACAGCAGTGGAAGGAGAGCATAACTGTCCCTTGAGCAGAAAACCTCCCAAGAGGGAGAGGATAGAGGTAAGCTAGCCCCTAAAGTGGGGGAGAAGTAAGTAAGGATATATGAAACAGGCCTATTCCCACTACTGGGCAGTTGAATGTATTTTCCACTGAAAACATGAAGAGGTGGTTACACCATTGCAGAGAATGGCCCTCAAAACGACTTTTGTGCCTGAGAACAAAGTTGCATCCCAGACTTAGAGTGGCGGAGAGGATGACATCTCCTCTGGACAGAGTCTGAAATCACTTTTCCTGTTCTCAGTGCAACAAGATAAATCCCACATTAGACTCACACCTCTTTCAACCCTTCCAGGGAAAGTCACGCTGCACCGAGCACCTAGCTCTCCAGCAGCTTTTTTGTGTCTGCAAAACAGTTTCACTTGATGGCATAGAAGGGGATTGGCATCGTATGACCCAAGGGCCAAATCCAATCCTCCACCAGTTTTTGTAAATAAAGTCTTCCTGGAACACTCCCATGTGCCTTTGTTTACATACTGCCTGTTGCTGTTTGAACTACAGTGGCAAATTTGAGTGGTTGCACCAGAGGCTGGACGGTTTACAAAGCTTAAAATAGTCATTAACTGACCCTTTACAGAAAAACTTTGTCAGCCCCTATAATAGAAGAAGAAAAGTTGTTTATGCCATCAACGCTGAAAGAATAAGATATGTAGACAGAGTTTCTAAATCAGCTACAAGGGAAAAAAGTAAATTCATATTTTACTGAAATTTCACTATTAGAGCTGGTTTAGCAGAAGGCCAGTACAGAAAAAAAAAAAAAATACATTGCTTTTACATGCTCTTTTCTTGAATTCAAGTGCACACGGATGCAAGCTGTTTGAAACAGACTAAGAGGCCCTGCCTTCTTGAATTAACTTAGCTCAGTTCCACAAACCTTAATTGAGCTCCTCCTGTCTGCAAGGTCCACCCAAGGTATTGTGCAAAGGTAAAGGGGAAGTGTGCACATACCTGCGGTGTGAGGCAGGTGGTGCTGGGGAAGGGATGGGGTGGGGGTAGGAGACTAGAATCAGAAAGAAGGACTAAGTTGGCCCAGTGGATAGGGCATTTGCCTACCCCATGGGAGGCCCATGGTTCAAACCCCGGGCCTCCTTGATCCATGTGCAGCTGGCCCATGTGCAGTGCTGATGCGTGCAAGCAGTGCCGTGCCACGCAGGGGTGTCCCCAGCATAGGGGAGCCCCACACGCAAGGAGTGCGCCCAGTAAGGAGAACCACCCAGCACGAAAGAAAGTGTGGCCTGTCCAGGAATGGTGCCGCACACACGGAGAGCTGACTCAGCAAGATGACGCAACTAAAAGAAACACAAATTCCCATGCCGCTGACAACAGAAGCAAACAAAGAAGACGCAGCAAATAGACCCAGAGAACAGACTACCGGGGTGGGGAGGGGAGAAAAATAAATAAATAAATAAATCTTTTAAAAAAAGAGAGAGAAAGAGGGACTAAGAGGGGATCAGCAACCCCTCACCCTGACCACCTCTGAACAGAAGACTGTGGCACTTGAGAAGTTTTCTTGTTAGACATTTCTTTTCGATCTTATTCATACCATCAAGACATTAGCAAACCTTCATGAAGAAGGAAAAGAAAAACATCAGCCTTGTCTATGCAAATAATATTTTACAAATTGTGAAGGTATATTGTACATAGGGACATTTCTACAGCCATCTCCAAAAGTGTCTTTTGTTTGTAGCTTGTTTGAGTGTTGTTATTTTGTTTTTCATTCAGTACAAATGTTTGGGAAACTGATGGGATTTCACACAGCTGGTCCAAATGCAAGTTCAGTGTTCACTCAACCAAACTGTACATCAACTGGCGTAACCAAAGCACCAAGGCATTTTATGACAATTATCCTATGAACTTATCATTACTATGACTCTGTAATTTACACACTCAGAAGTCCACCTGTTCACAGGGGGCTGCAGGAGGCCCCTGTCTCCTGCCCCTTTGCCCCAGTAACAATAATACAATAGGTATTTTGTAGGTGATTGGAATGTCTTTGACATCAAAAGCTACCTCTAGTTGAAGGTAGTGATGGGTAAATGGGGGTTCATTTTATTATTCTCTCTGTTCTTATGTATGTCCAAAAATGTCCCTAATAAATATTCCTTTAAAAATCGACTGTTAGGCAGAGGTGTTCTGTTTTGCACAGAACAGTCACCACATGCCCCACTGGTCTCAGCAAACTGGAGCTTATAGTTTTCATTAGCAGTCACTACAAGGGCAGCAGCGGTATATGAAACAGACCTTGAGAAGAGGGAAGTAAACACTGCTTCTTAGGAGCGTGCCTTTGAGAGGCACAGCCGAGCATTCCGTTAAAATGGGGAAACTCTCTGGGCAGGAATTAAACGCTGGTTGCCTTGAACATCTCAACAAAAGAAAGCTACCTGTGATAAGCGCTGGTCAGGAAGCTGCCCCGCATTCATTAACTACGTTTGTTGAGGTCCTGCGTGCAAAGCCCAGTTCTAGGCAGGGGACACAAATGTAATATTTACCTTTGGCAAACTGGACAATGAAAGAGTAAAACCAGGTTACAGCTAGTCCCTGAGACTCAACTCATTACCCAGAATCTTGGACCCAGATTTCATTGCCCAAAACTCAGCCGAACTCAACTCACTTCTGACCTAAAATCATTCACAGAGCATCTATAAATGTACCATTGGGGGTTAGATACCCCAAATGAAAAGAGAAAAAAAAGATACAGTGCCTAGCCTCAGTCCAATGGGGAAGACAGGTGCCAACTCAAGGACTTCATAGCAGAATGCACAGGGAACTGTGGGATCATAGAGAAGGGGCTCAGGAAAGTCTTCATAAGCTCAGTCTTGGAGGATGGTTAAAAGCAGGCAAGTGAGCAAAAATGGGAAGAAGCACAGGGTAATGAAATAGCATGGGTGTAGGTCAGGAATTGTTAGGATAATCATACAATATAGTGCAAAATATCACTACATATTGTTTTACCCCATCTGTACAAAATAGAAAGAAATACAAATAAATTCGAAAGACGGAAACAGAACAGCAACTATGTACAGCAGGGGAAGCCTAGAGAAATGGAGACATGATTAAATTAAGGGGTAGAGCTTTTTTGGTCTGTCTTTTATTAATTGTTGTTTATTATCATTATTGTTGGAATAATGAAAATGCTCTAATAACGACTGAAGTAATGAATGCACAATTATGCAATTGTGCAAAATACCATTGATGATACTTGGGATGGATTGTATGCTTCATTAATATATATCAATACAGTTGATTAAAAAAATATATCACTAGAATATGAACTCGGTGAGGGTGGAAATTTCACCTGCTTTTTTCACAATATGTCTGAATCATAGTAAGCACACCATAAGAACTTGTCAGATGACTAAGTGAATAAGTGAATCCAGCTATAAAGTGTTGCTGGAGTTCAAAGTTCATGGTACAGAGTAGCAGGAGAGGAAGACAGTAAATCAAGGAGACCTCACAAGAAGTTTGTATTTTATGGTGATGAAGAAACATTGAAGAGTTTTACAAAGAAGGATGGCATGATTGGATTTATGTTTGTAGCAATTTGACTTCAGAGAAGAGAAGGGACTTAAGAGGCACAAAACTGGACACAGAGAGAGGCATAGGGCTGTTGCCATGTCCAAAATCCATAGAACTAGGTGACAAATCTGATGACAGCTCTAGACAGCCAGAATGGCTAACATGAAAATACTGGCAAGACAGAACCAGAACACTTATCCTCTGCTGGTAACTACTGTACAATGCTGAAAATGAATGTATGGCCACTTCACAGATAAATCTTACAAATTTAATGCTGAGCAAAAGAAACCCTACACAGAAGAATTCCTAAAGACTTTCATTTATAGAAGTCCAAAGACAGGCAAAACGAATTTATGGTGAAGAATTCAGAGTAGGGGTTAGCACTGGGAATAAGGCAGTGACTGGGAAGGAGGAGTCTGGGTACTGGTAAAGATCTAAATCTTGATCTGGGTCTAGTTGCACAGGTGTGTTTTCTTTGTCAGAATTAAGATCTATGCAAAATCAGGTCATTCATGGGTCCAAGCCTTACCTATGCTCCTGGCATTGTCTTGGTACCTCCTGTAGCCTCAGATTTCCTAGAGGATTATCAAGCTCCCTTCCTGCCCCAGTTGCCACCTGGCACTTACGAAAGAGACACTTTTGCAATTCCAAGGCCAAGAGAACTATTTAGAAGAGATGATTACAGACCAGGCAACCCAGATAAATCATGCAATTCTGCACCCACACTTAGGTAACCTTACTGTCAAGACTCAAAAGAGCAATTTGCTGTTGTAGAAGTGGATTCGAGGACGAGAAGGTAAGTGAAATGGGGTCAAGATGGAGTATTAAGTCTAGGTTTACTTCCCAGGAATAGAGTGAACCATGATGCACATGGGCGGAACTCAGATGCCAAACACTCCTGCCTGGGGAAGTGGAGTCATTGTTTGTGGGGACAGTTTCTGCTCCACAGCATTGAAGTTAGTCCTGACCTTGTCCATCCTTGCCCCAAGGTCCTCACACCATCCCCTGAAATCGTCACCTAACCTCAGCCCCAGTTTACCCTCTCTCTGCCTTCTCTCCAACCACCTAGTGCAATTGGTGCTAAAGTAATCATGAGTACTAAGGGTCTCTAACTTCCGCATTTCATTAATTTATGAGATTATTTGAAAGAAGCACTATTATTTTATATGCTACTAAGAAAAAACATTGCTAATTAAAATATAATACACCATCTACTGTACAATGCACCCTGACACAGAGATGTTAAAATTTGAAAAATTGTGCTTATTAGAATCAATTATAATATAGTCACCCAGGCAGAATCCAAGGAATGGGAAATTACATGCTGTTTGATTTTAGGAAATCATGTATATAAATTAACAAGCCCTTGATTCCAATGTATAAAAGAACTGAGAAGTTTTCAGTGATTGAGTTTCTTCGCCATGATATGAGTTAGATCTTAGATTAGATGAGTATTATGAGGAATTATAGCAACCTGGCAGAAACTATCTTAGATAAGTAATTTTGAAAGTGTGTCAAATAATTAAAATACCATTTCGATAAGCCTGCTTAGTGTTTAATGTGTGTTTTTATATTTATTCAAAGTATCATGCAGATGATAAAAGCGAGTAATTTTACAGTCTGGAACAAAACTCAAATCCTCAATATCGTTGCAATACCTGAACCAACAGACATTTCACCTTCGTGTATTTGTGAACAGGTTTTTGAATTGTGTGGAGCTGATCCTGAAAAACTGGAAGGGAAGATTCGGGAACTAATGTAAGGTTACTTCCAAAGAAAAATACATTCGCCAAATTTTAAAAGGTCAAAGCAAATGTGTTTGTGTTTTTATTTTCTGCAAGTATTGTAATGTTCTATTACTGTCTCTCTCCCTGCCCCCAAGACTATTTAATGGGTGAAATTCCATACTGCAATCTCACTGCACAGTTGCTTAAAACTGTTGAAATATCAGAGATTGTGTCATTTCCAGTCTTCAACCTGGGCTTCCCACTGGCTCTGAGCACATTCCTCAGGCAACGTTTGTGTGAACGTCACAATAGAGGCCCTGCACAGCTAATTAATACCAAGTCATCAAGAAGGTTTTCTAGAGCTAACCAAAGACAGGATTCTTCACACTGATCAAGGAATAAATAGCCTATTACCCTGGTGCATTCCAAACATTTGGGGGCCTCTCCCCAATTGAGTCATTTGTGGTATGACAAAATTCCTCTTCAATGCATCACTTTAGTTTTTTTTTTTAATTCTTTTTTTTTTTTTTAGATTTTTATTTTTATTTATTTGTCTCCCTTTCCCCCCCCCCGGCCGGTTGTCTGTTCTCTGTGTCCATTTGCTGGGTGTTCTTTGTCTGCGGCATAGGAATCTGTGTCTCTTCTTGTTGCATCATTTTGCTGTGTCAGCTCTCTGTGTATGCGGCACCATTCCTGGGCAGGCTGCACTTTCTTTCACACTGGGCGGCTCTCCTTACAGGGCGCACTCCTTGCGCGTGGGGCTCCCCTACGCGGGGACACCCCTACGTGGCAGGGCACTCCTTGCGTGCATCAGCACTGCGCATGGGCCAGCTCCACACGGGTCAAGGAGGCCCGGGGTTTGAACCGCGGACCTCCCATGTGGTAGACGGACGCCCTAACCACTGGGCCAAGTCTGCTTCCTGCATCACTTTAGTTTTGAACTGTGTCATGTTTCTCTTCCCTACTTCCTCTCTAAAATCTTCTATTAAAAAAAAAAACCTATAATGTTAAAAAAAAAAAAAAACCTGTCAAAGTGCCGACGTTAAGGCATAGCCCAGAGAAGATGGCTCTTTCTCATGATAACTCTGCCTACCATGGGGCTGCCACCAGGATGAAAGGCTGAAAGGCAAGCACTCAAACCACTCCCGAGACATTAGTAACTGAGCTTTGGACAAAGCACAGGTTCTTTGTGCTTTTTGTTAGGATTCTTTGGGCTGCAAAGTACAGGAAATTGGCACATGCTTGCTTGAGCAAAAAGGGACATCTATTATTCATTCAGCAAACACTGATTGAGCACCTACTCTGCGGCATGCACTGTTACAGGCACTTGAAATAAAGGGTGATTCATGGAATCCAGAGGTAAAGGTATAGCCTGCCTCCACCAGAGATGAGAACCAGGCACAGAAGGGCAATGGGGAATCCAGGAAGCCCCATCTCTGGGTCTTTGCCCTCTGCTTTTCTCTTTTCATCTGAACCATCCTTTACATTGCTACAAATAGGTGTTCTTGTTTCCCCACTCCTTGAGCTAAAAAGTGACAATTGCAATAAGTCCTAACCATTTATCATCGTCTCCGTTCAAGAGACCAGTCACACTAAGAAAAGACTCTAGTCAGCAAAATAAAAACGATTTTGCTCCTCCTGTAAGGGTGGTGGTGGGAGCAGGAGGAAAGCCCAGAAAAGCAAAGGTTGGGAAGACTAAAAATATTGTGTCCCCTACAAAAAAAAAACTTTTAAAATAAAGTAACAACTTAAAATGAAAGTTGTTAACTAAAGTACACATATATAGCTATGGTTACATATTCATAAAATACTTAATTTGTACTGGGCAATATGCTAAGTGCTTTGTACCCATCACTTCATTTCACCTATGCAACAATCCCATTTCTCTGAGAGGGTCTATGGTGTTTGCCAATTTCCATCGTGTAAATATTTGGTAGATTTCAAACCACTGTCATGCCCAGTGGAGTTGAAATAGATATACACAATAGCCGCCCCTGAGCTGGTGAGATTTGGCTCCAGCAGGCAACTGCCTATAAGTGAAGTACTACTTTTATCCTTGTTTTCCTCCAGAAGAGAAAACACAAACTAAGTGATTTGTCCAAGGTCGTCCAGAAGGTTCCTATTGCCTACTACTCCAGACAATCTCATCCCAAAGCTCAGGATTAAGAAAAAGTAGTAGACAGTGGCCATATAACCGTGCCATGTTGATCTTAAGTTCTATCAGATGCTCTTACTGCTTAACAAAATTTAGTGCCAAAAGTAGACAAGGAAATAGACTCAGAGGCTGACTTGTTCAAGACCATGCAGGAAGTAGGGAAGTCAGGATTCACACCCAAGTCAGTCTCTCTCCGAGACCAGCCATGAAACGCTGGTTAAAGTTGGGGGCCTCTTCTCACCTGCCAGGGACGTTTGCAGTTCTGCAGTGAGAGCCCCTTGGCCTGGAAGGCAGCAGTCTGCTTGACTGCAGGGTGGCGCCCGGTCCTCACTGAGGCAGGCCTCCGTCTTTCTGGAAAGCCCCCTGCTTCCTTACGTGTGCCCTGGTACAGTTTAGCACTGTCTGCTCCCAGCTTACCGGGCCCCGAACACAGTTGTCTCACTTCCTAAACTCTGCTTCAAGGAGAAAATGCAAAGAGAAGCTTACATCCAGATTCACTGCATCATTTCTTCCCAGCGAAGAGAGACGTTTCTTTAACCACAATAAAATCTTTTGCCTAGCTTTCATCCCCAACGGACAAAGCCAAGAAATTCTAAGGCAAAGAAAGCTCTGGCTATGAACCCTGTAGGGGGACAGGGGAATCCGTGTTTATTCACCTAAAACCGTAAATTTCAGGCTAAATTTAAAACCTTTTTTCTCCCATTTCTTTGGGGCACACGCAAAGCTAGTTCTAGCAAAATCATGAGGTACGTCAAAAAGCAGTTGAGGGAAACGGACTTTGGCCCAGTGGTTAGGGCGTCCGTCTACCACACGGGAGGTCCGCGGTTCAAGCCCCGGCCTCCTTGACCCGTGTGGAGCTGGCCATGCGCAGTGCTGATGCGCGCAAGGAGTGCCGTGCCACACAGGGGTGTCCCCCGCGTAGGACAGCCCCACACACAAGGAGCTTGCCCATAAGGAGAGCCGCCCAGCGCGAAGGAGGGAGCAGCCTGCCGAGGAATGGCGCCGCCCACACTTCCCGTGCCGCTGAGGACAACAGAAGCGGACAAAGAAACAAGACGCAGCAAAAAGACACAGAAAACAGACAACAGGGGGAGGGGAGGGGAATTAAATAAATAAATAAAATAAATCTTTAAAAAAAAAAAAGTCACAGAATCTAAACAGCAACACCAACGGGGACAAACTTGAGTGCCTTGTTCATTCCTGCCCCCGAGTTCCAAATCTTTAAAAAAAAAAAAAAACAGTTGAGAGGCCCCCACTCTCATTTCTAGTACATTCTCATGCATCTTTTCTCCCTCCTCCTTCCCCACCTCCAACTCTTACCACCCAGCACACATTTTAAATTTCATCCCTAGAAGTCTTTCCAGCTCTTGAATGAGACTCCACTCACTCCGCCAGCAATGACCAGGGGTGGTTCTATGTTAGCAGCAGGCCCACCCCAGGGGAACCCAGCATGGACACTGCCCTTGAGGGGCTCACACTCCAGCAGGGGAGCTAGTTAGGTGCACACAAAGCTAAAGGAATTGCGGTGGGAAATTCTCTGATTAATATTTAAGCAAAGACCTGGTAATACAGAAAAAAGAGGGATTTATTGGCAGGTGGGTGGGCAGGGGATGGGGTTGGTTTCAGTGACTTCTGGGAAGAGGTGACAGTTGGACTGGGCTTGAAGGATAAGGAGGTGTCTGTTCAGTACCCAAAGAAGGAAAGGCTGTTAACTAAATATGAGCAAAAGCTCAGTGACATGAAAATGGTTGCCCTATTCCAGGCATAGCAGCAGTGGCTGGAATTTGAGGAAAATGGAAAGAAGGTAATATCAAGCCTCTAAAAGGCTTAAACTCGGGAAGCGGATTTGGCTCAACTGATAGAGCAGCCGCCTACCACATGGGAGGTCCAGGGTTCAAGCCCAGGGCTTCCTGACCCATGTGGAGCTGGTCCACACGCAGTGCTGATGAGCACAAGGAGTGCCCTGCCATGCAGGGGTGTCCCCCGTGTAGGGAAGCCCCACGTGCAAGGAGTGCGCCCTATAAGGAGAGCCACCACACATGAAAACACAGCCCACCCAGGAGTGGCACCGCTGATGCGGCAAGATGACGCAACAAAAAAGAGATGCAGTTTCCCGGTGCCACTGACAAGAATACAAGCAGACACAGAAGAACCCACAGCAAATGGACACAGAGAGCAGACAATGGGGGGCGGGGAGAGAAACAAATAAAAAATAACTCTTTTTAAAAAATAAATAAAAGGCTTAAACTGTTCCCCTGCTGGAAGTGTTTGTTTTCACAGGCGCAGAGGGAGAACAATGGCACTTAAAAATGTTAAAAAAGGACACTTGGCTGGGGGTCCGAGGGCCTGAGTTCTAGTTCAAATCCTCTCCGCAGCTATGCCGTTTAAGGTAAGCTGGATAAGTACTCTGAAAGGCCCAATCATAAATAATCTCCCATGTGGACCAACATGGGGCCATTTCAGAGGAGGGAAGCTTGACTTGAGAGGGAGGCCTTTTGTCTTCGTTCCCACACCCAGTGGTCCCCACAGTTCAATGGAACACCGCACCCAACCGGGTCCACATGAGACCCTGCTACGAGGATTTCGAGAAGGCTCTGCCGGGGATGCGGACCCCACTCCTAACTGTTCTGTGGACTAGACGTCTATCTACCTGGCATCCTCAGGTCACACTCGGCCCATGGAGACCTGAAGTCAGAAATGTTCTGCCTGAAAATGTTCTGCCTAGGGCACTGGCAACTAGGCTGTGGCAGGCTAAGCTCATTTAGAAATTAGTCATGAGCCTTTAAATTCCACATAGGTTATCGGGTCTAATCGCGCTGCTGGTATCTCTAGAAGGATTCATACAGTCCACCCAAGCAAACTCGGAGCCCGGTATTGAAAAAAATCTCACAAGCCTGCACTCAGAAATTTCTGTGTTAAAGCTGTTCCTTCTGTGTATGCTCTGCCCCCGCCCTGCCTCCCCGGTCCCCTACACATCTGCTTAGAGCAGGCCTTGAGCTCCCGCACAACTTATAGCATAGCCAGGCTTATATTTAATAAGGCATCAACTTCATTAATTATGCTGTGTTCTTCATCTGCCTGCTCTCATCTATTAAACCAAACAGGTACCACTTTTCATGGAATATGAGATTCTATTTCATGTAAGATACATCGTGATTTTATGGGCTTTTAGGAGAGAAAAAGGCTGGTCATTTAAGCTTTGATTCATGCCTTTTCAAAAGAACCCCATGATGCACAAATCAGCCACTCTGAAGTCCCCAGACTTTGAAATTTCCTTCATCTTTCTAGGGGACTTAGAGGAATTTCTCCTGCTTTCAGGTGCATTGCCCTCATATGTGGATAAGGCATCGTTTCAATGTATCTCAGTAACATAGCACAGCTTCATCTGTTTGTGGGTGTTGTCCTCTCTCACGTCCTGTTAAGCACTTGGTTGTTGCTTTCCAAGACAATATAGAATCACAGTCTTTCCTCTAACAACACCAATATCAAGTGTGTATCCTCCTGCTGTGTCTTTGGGCCTTTCTGCTTTCCAAGAAACGTTTCATTTCACAGCTGACATCATAATCTTTTTTTTTTTTGGTCTTTAAAATTGAAATTTATTCCTCTCTTTTTTTAAATTTATTGAATTATACCATTCACACATAAACACACCCAAACAACAAGTGTACAATAACAGTCATGAACTTACAAAACATATTATATCATACAGGACAGTCATAACTTACCCTACCACCAATAACTTGTATTGTTGTTAAACCTTTTTAACTAATGATTAAAGAGCATTGTCAAAATATTACTACTAAAGAAAGTATTTTCCCCCAACCAACCCTATTATTATTATCTTTATATCATTTATATAAGAACATACATAAACAATTAAGTGTCTAGTAAAAGTTGTGAAAAAATACTCTAGTAAGCCAGATGCCAAGACACCAACAAAAAATTACAATCCACACCAAGAAACAGAAAGCTATGGCCCAGGAACAAGATAAGCCTCCAGATGACATAAAGGAGTTGAGGCAATTAATCAGAGATGTTCAAACAAATCTCCCTAATAAATTCAATGAGATTGCTAAAGAGATTAGGGATATTAAGAAGATACTGACATTGTAATCTTTTGAGACATTTTAAACTACAATTCAACTCAACCTGTAGAACAACAGTGCTCACAAGTCTACTCAAGTGCCCACAATATGAACAGCTCTGATGGATTTTGTGCACAAATGAACAAGGACTGCTATGTCATACTTGCCATCTGGTCAACCATGATTGTGCGATGACCTCCTTGTAAGATGCTCGCAATGTCAGGGATGCTAAAACGTGAAATAATATGCACTTTGGGATTGATGACATGTAGTCTTACAGAGGCAACAGAGCCTCGCAGATAAAAGCAGAAGTTGCTGGAGTCAGGCTGCACACTTTCATATCCCAACTCCTCACTCTCTAGCTATATTACCAGACCTCACTTCCATGCCTCAATTGTGAAAGAAAGAAAGGAGGAGGGAGAGAAGGAGGAAGAAGGGAACTTCTAGTCTTTTGGGCATTCATCACTCTTGATGTGCACAGCCAGGGTAGAAGGTAGTCCTGAAACCATCACTTCTGAGCATTCTGCTTGGGTCACCTGCAGCTCTTTCTCAATGCTTTCGAGCTACACTGGCAACCTGAAAAGCATTTGGCCCTCACTTCCATATCTGCACTTTAATGTCCTCTCAGGTTCTCTCAGATTCCAACTGGATCTCAGGTTCAGTATTCATGTAAGGTTCTGGGAAGAATAGTATCCATATTTATTTTATGCATACTATGTGTCAAGTACTATACCAAGGACTAAACCTGTATTACTCATCTAATTCTTTTTTTTTTTTTTTTAATTTTTTTATTTTTTATTGACTTTGTAATAATATTACATTAAAAATATATATGTGAGGTCCCATTCAACCCCACCCCCCCACCCCCCCTCTCCCCCCCCCCAACAACACTCGTTCCCATCATCATGACACATCCATTGGATTTGGTAAGTACATCTTTGGGCACCTCTGCACCTCATATACATTGGTTCACATCATGGCCCATACTCTCCTCTATTCCATCATGTAGGCCCTGTGAGGATTTACAATGTCCGGTGATTACCTCTGAAGCACCATCCAGGGCAGCTCCATGTCCCGAAGACGCCTCCACCTCTCATCTCTTCCTGCCTTTCCCCATACCCTTTGTCCATTATGTCCACTTTTCCCAATCCAATGCCACCTCTTCTATGTGGACACTGGATTGGTTGTGTCCATTGCACCTTTATGTCAAGAGGAGGCTCAGATTCCACCTGGATGCTGGATGCAATCCTCCCATTTTCAGTTGTAATCACTCTAGGCTCCATGGTGTGGTGGTTGTCCTTCTTCACCTCCATCTTAGCTGAGTGTGGTAAGTCCAATAAATCAGATTGTAGGTGCTGGAGTCTGTTGAGGCTTAGGATCTGGCTATCACATTGTCAGTCCAGAGATTCAAATCCCCTAAATATATCTTAAACCCCAACATTAACTGCACCTCCAGCACATTAGCATGAAAGTCTTATGAAGGGAGATCCCATCTGAGTCCAGATTCATCACACATAAACACCATTTCCAAAGAGGGGCCATCTGCCCTGGTAGTTAACCCCATCGGCCATGACCATAACTCCCATGGGTCTCTTTAGCCCTCAAAGGAACCAATATCTGGGGGTTGTATCTGCTTTATCTGTCTCTCTGACTCTGCTCAGTTGTGCATGAGGGCAAACCTTCTGCCAGCCTCCAGACTCTTTTTTAGAAACTCGTAGCCATATAAACTCATTTCTCCTTTCCATTTCCCCCTTACTTTAGGTCAAACAGCATTTTAAAGTCATGGTATTTTATGTAGACATGGATATTCTGCTTCATCTAATTCTGATAACAGCCCAAGTTGATAGTACTATCATCTTCACTTTAGAGTTGAGGAAATTAAGATTTAGAACTTGTGAGAACTAAGTTCTAGTAACTATTACAGGGTGGAGCTGTTGTTGGAACCCAAGCAGTTTAACTGAATGCTACAATACCACCTTCATGATACGCCCTTAAGTGGCCATTGACATTGGGTGATTCAGGGAGATGCTGAAATGCCTCCTTTCTCCAAAGGATCTCCCAACCCCTCCTGATTCTTGCCTCCCATATAAATGTGACCACCTCAGGTTGTAATTCATCTTGTGTGTGTGTGTGTGTGTGTGTGTGTGTGTGTGTGTGTGTGTGTGTGGTACTGGGGGCCCAGGACCTCTTACATGGGAAGCTGGAGCCCAGTCATTGAGTAACACTGGCTTCCCTGAATTGGTTTTTTCATTTGTTCTTGTTTCTTCAGGAAGCACTAGAAACTGAACCCAGGACTTCCCATGTGGAAGGCAGGTAGGTGTTCAACTGCTTGAGTCACATCCACCCTCTAATTCATCTTTAAAAGTTTAGCAGTTTTGCTTAAATAGTAAGGAGAAAGTTATTGAGGATACAGCACTGGTGACAGGTCCCTTGATTTATTCAGTAAATACTTATTGAACACCTATTATGTATCAGGCATGGATCAAGCTCTTAGAATGTATCAGTGAAAAAGAGACAAAGAACCCTTCCCTAAAGGAGCTTACATTCTGGTGGGGTGGGCCTGACCAGAATTAGGTGGGCCTTAATTCTGACTGGAGTCCTTGTAAGTAGAGGAAATTTGGACCCAAGGTAGACAGGAGACAGATGGCCTTATAATGGAGGTAGAGGTTATTATGCTGACACCCCTCCACCAGAATGCTACTGACTTCAGAGAAAGCTCGATCCTGCTGTCACCTTGATTTTTGACTCCCAGCCTCCAATATTGTGAGACAATAAGGCCCTACTGTGTCAACCAACCAGTCTGTGGTATTTGTTATAGCAGCCTTGGCAAATATGACATACTCTAAGTCAGACTGGGAGCTGGTCAAATTTTGAGCAGAGGAGTGACATCCCTCCAGGAGGGCAAAGAAAAAGCAGGAACACCAGTTAGGAATCTGTTGAAGTAACCCAGGCAATGGCACTTACACCAAGACTGTAGCAGCAGAAATAGTGAGAAATAGTCAGGTTTTTTATATATTTACATAAATTGGAATTGGGCTTCCTGATGAATTGCATATGGGGTCTGAGAGAAAGAAAAGGGGATCTTCCCAAAAGGTTCATCTGAGTAACTTGAAGCCTGGAATTACCAAAACTTGTGATAGGGAGGCCGAGGATGAACCAGGTTTGTGTGGGAAGATCAGTCCAGGTTTGGACATGTTGAGCTTGAGATCTCTATTAGGCAGCCAAGTACAGACAGTGAGAAGGCAGTAAGATATATAAGTCTACAGTTCAAGAGGGAAGTCTGCATGGAAGGTGAATACTGGGGAGTAATCAACATGGACATTTTTAAAATCGTGAGCCTGAATGTGATTTTCAGGAGAGTATATAGATTGAAAGGAAGACTAAGGCTCCCTGGGACACTTCTACAGTAAGAAGTCTGGAAAAGAAGAGAACCCATAAGGAGGCTGAGAATGGTGACCAGTGAGGTGGGAAGAAAAGAGTAGGGTGCCCTAGAAGCCAAGTGAAGAAAGGGTATCAAGGAGGAGGGCGTGAACAGTTGTGCCAAATGCAGCTAATAGAGGAAGTACAGTAAAGACCCGAGAAATGGTCATTAGCCTAAGCAAAGTGATGGTCATTGGTGACCTTGACAAGAGCCTTTTCTGTGACTAGGGGGAAACCAGATTGGTTTTATCTGAAACTTGACTTTCACAACCCAAAAGGATGAACAAAAAGGTGCTGGGCCCCAAGGACACAGGAGGTATTCCCTGAAAAGAATGGCTTCCCAGGAACCCTGTATTTCCTTCAGGTATCTACTATTTAGGACTTGACTTTTGAAGCTGCCCACTACCTTCTTAGCTGCTTATTTCTCTCCTTGGAAGTAGGGGCAGTTCAGAAAGGTGGATTGTCTTAAATAAAAGTTCAGGTTCAGATGATTTCCTTTCTTATCTAGAATCACATTTGAGGAAGAAGAACTTTTTCTTTCTAGGAAGTATCAGGGATTGAACCCAGGGCCTTGTACATGGGAAGCAGGTGCTCAACCACTGAGCTACATCTGCTCCCAAGTAAGAATTGGTTGTTTTTGTTTTTAAAGATACTTAGATTACATAAATGCTACCTTAAAAAATGTAGGGGATTCCTGTATGCCCTACTCCTTACACGTCCCACACTTTACCACATTAACAACATCCTTCATTAGGGTGGTACATTTGTTATAATTGAGGAACACATATTGGAGCATTGCCACTAAGTGTGGATTATAGTTTATATTATAGTTGACATTATAGTTACAATTTTGTAAGGTATGACAAGATGTATAAGGGCCTGTTACCTGTCACTGCAACATCATTCAGGACAATTCCTATGTCCTGAAAATGCCCCCATATTACACCTATTTTTCCCCTTTCCTCCCTTCAGAACCTTGGGTGGCCGCTGCCTCCAGATCAATGATAAAAGTTCTTCCATTGCTATAATAACAAGACCATAGTAGAATAACAGTAAGTCTACTCTAGTCCATTGTTCATTCCCCAGTCGTAAGGATTCTGGAATGGTGATGCCCACTCCACCTCTTAATTGAGAGGAGGCTTAGATCCCATGGGCAGATGAATGGGACTACCTTGCGTGCAGTTGTAGACTCTCTCTGTTCCTTGGGATAGTCATTATCCATTATCATTTCCTTGTCTGGGTCCAATGAACTAGAGAGTAGGTGTTGCAACTCCATTGAGATTCAGGGCCTGACTGGCACATGGAAAGCCCAAACTCTCTTGGACATAAACCTGTCAACTCTAGTACTAACTATAGGTTCAAACAGAAGGGGCAGAAGAGTCATGTGTAGGGAAACCACAACTGAGTTCAACTCTGTCACACTGGGGAGCATAAATTCCAAAGTATGGCACTGAAAGGGTACCAAACTCCTGCGCTGTCAGCCCTGCCTATAGTGTCCAGATGTCTGCAGAGCCCTCAGGAACCCCACTTTTTAAAGCAATATTTACTGTGGCAGTCAATGAGACCCTGATGAGACCTGCACAAGCATAACTTCTGAAATAACCTCCCAACTCACTTTGAAGTTTCTTAGCCATAGAGAGTTGGTTTTTTCATTTGTTAGTTTGTTTGTTTTGATTCAAATCCAGGACCTCAGACATGGGAAGCAGGCACTCAACCACATGAGCTACATCTGCTCCCCAAGACAGAAGAACTTTTGTTTTGGGATATATTTCCCTTCCGATTCATCCCAATTCTAGTGGAATACAAGTGTTCAGGCTCCTGGGCCTTCCAATTAATGTTTGCTCATTAGCAAAGGCCAAATTCAGGGAATTCAAGTCTTGAAGCAAAATGTTAGAAAAAGTCTGTTTTACTTATTCTCAGCAATAAACAAATAAGAGGTCGATCCCTCTAAACCAAGAGTTCGTTGATCAGTCTTTGCTCACTAAGGATAGAGAAAACAGGAGGAATCCAGCAGAGAGCACTCTCTCTTGATCTCTACTTAACTTTGAGTTACTTATCTTTACTGTTAGGATGTTCCAATGCAGACACTCCTGCACACATATAACCAAACATTTCCCCCTTCAAATGACAGTCATGTATTTGTTGCAGTGCTGTTAATTACATCCACAATGTTGTGCTCCCATCACCACTGTCGAGGTATGAAGCAGTGCCCCAGAAAAGCATGCCCTTAAATTTAATCCATTCCTGTGAGTGTGGACCCATTGTAAATTGGACCTATTGATGAGGCTACTTCTAAAATGAGACCTACCTCAACCTGAATGGTTCTTCATCCTCTTCTGGAGTAATTTAAAAGACAATGAAATTCAGACAAAGAGAGGAAGCCATAGAATCAAGAAGCTAAAAACAGTGAAACCCGGAAGAGAAAGGAGAGACAAGTAGACGCCACCATGTGCCTTACCTGGTGGCAAAGGAACCAAGGACACCAGCAGCCAGTCTTTGGGAAGAAAGCATCGCCTTGATGAAGGCTTGATTTGGATATTTTCATGACCTTAAAATTTAAGCTAATAAATTCCCATTGATGGGAAGCAGATTTGGCTCAACTGATAGGGCATCCGCCTATCACATGAGATGTCCAGGGTTCAAACCCAGGGCCTCCTGACCCATGTGGTGAAGCTGGCCCACGTGTAGTGCTGATGCGCGCAAGCAGTACCATGCCATGCAGGGGTGTTCCCCACATAGGGGAGCCGACATGCAAGGAAAGTGCTCCGAAAGGAGAGCCACCCTGCGTGAAAAAAGCGCAGCCTGCCCGGGAGAGGCACCACACACACACAGAGCTGGTACAGCAAGATGACTCAACAAAAAGAGACACAGATTCCTGGTGCCACTGACAAAGAATACAAGCAGACACAGAAGAACACACAGCAAATGGACACAGAGAGCGGAGAACTGGCAACTGGCTTGGGGGCGGGAGAGAAATAAATGAAAAATAAATCTTAAAAAAAAAAATCCCATTGCTTAAGCCAGACCACTTCATGGTATTGCTTTCAGCAGCCTGGGAAACTAAAACAACCACTGTCCATTACCAAACATTTCCATCCTTCCAAATAAGAACCCAGCACATTTTAAGCCTTAACTACCCATTCCCCATCCCCATCTCACCCCCTAGTACTCTGTATTCTAGATTCTGATTCTGTGAGTTTGCTTATTCTAAGTATTTCATATGAGTGAGATTACACAGTATTTGTCCCTTTGTGTCTGGCATATTTCACTCAACATGTCTTCAGGGTTCATTCATGTCATTACAAGTATTAGAATTCCATTCCTTTTTATAACCAAATAATATTTCATTGTACGTATATAACACAGATTTTGTTTGTCCACTCACCCGTTGATAGGTACTTGGTCACTTCCATCTTTTGGCAATTATCGATAATGCCTTTAGAAAAAAATATCTGTTTGAGTCCATGCTTTCAATTCTTTGGTGTATAGTCCTAGAAGTGGAATTGTTCGGTTTTATGGTAATTCTATACTTAAGTTTCTGAGGAACAAGCAAATTGTCTTCTACAGAGGCTGTACCATTTTACATTCCCACCAGCAGTGAATGAGTGTTGTTATTTCTCTGCATCTTCTCCAACACTTGTAATTTTCCATTTTAAAAATAGCGACCATTCTAATGGGTGTGAAATGGTATCTCACTGTGGTTTTGATTTGCATTTTCCTGATGGCTAATGATGTTGAGCATCTTTTCCTGTGCTTTCTAGCCACTTGTATATCTTCTTTGGAGAGAAGTCTATTCAAGTCTTTGCTCATTTTTAAATTGTGTGTCTTTTTGTTGTTAAGTTGAAGGATTTCCTTATATATTCTGGATATTAAACCTTTATCATGTATATGATTTCCAAATATTTTCTCCCATTGTGTAGGTTGTCATTTTACTTTCATGATAAATTCCTTTGAGGTACAAAAGTTTTTAATTTTGATGAGGTTCCATTTACCTATTTTTTGTTTTGTGGCTTGTGCTTTGAGTATAAAGTCTAAGAAATCATTGCTTAACACAAGGTCCTGAAGATGCTTTCCTATGTGTTCTTCTAGGCATTTAATAATTCTGTCTCTTATATTTAGATTATTATGACCTATTTTGAGTTGATTTTTGTATAAGATAGGAGGTAGGGGTCCTCCTTTTTATTACAAATGAAGATCCATTTTTCCAGCACCATTTGTGGAAGAAACAATTCTTTCCCAATTGAGTGGTCCTTGCCACCTTGTCAAAAATCAGTTGGAAAAAAAAAATCACAGAAGCAGATGTGGCTCAAGCAGTTGAGCTCCTACCTCCCACATGGGAGGTACCGGCTTTGGTTCCTGGTGCCTTCTGAAAAAACAACAAGCAAAACAAATGAAAAACCAACTCAGGGAAGCCAATGTGACTCAGTGGTTGAGCACTGGCTTCACACATACAAGGTCCTGGATTCATTCCTTGGTCCCCAGTACCTAAAAAAAAAAAAAAAAAAAAAAAAATCATTTGGCCATAAATGTGAGGGTTGATTTCTGAGCTTTCAATTCTATTCCATTGTTCTATATGTCTGACTCTGAGCCAGTACCAGGCTGTTCTGATTACCGTGGCTTTGCAACAAGTTTTAAGATTGGGAAGTGTGAGTCCTCCAACTTCATTCTCTTTTCTCCAAGATGGATTTGGCTACTTGGGGTCGCTTACCCTTCCGTATAAATTTGACGATTGGCCTTTTCATTTCTGCAAAGAAGGTTGTTAGAATTTTGATTGGGATTGCATTGAATCTCCAAATTGCTTTGGGCAGAATTGACATCTTAAAAATATTTAGTCTTTCAATCCTCGAATACTGTCATTCCATTTATTTAGGTCTTCTTTGAATTTTTTGGCAATGTTTCATAATTTTCTTTGTATAAGTCCTTTACATGCTTTTTATATTTATTTCTAGATATTTGATTCTTTTAGTTGCTGTTGTTTTTCTTGATTTCTTCATCTGATTGTTCATTACTTGAATACAGAAACACTACCGATTTGGGGGAGTTGATCTTGTACTCCACCCACCCCACAGTCACCACTGTTATTCAACATTGTACTAGAAGTTCTTGTTAGAGCAACTGAACAAGAAATAAAAGGCATCCATCTCAGAAAGGGAGAAATAAAATGTTCCCATTTTGCAGATGACAAGATACCATATACAGAAAATCCTGAAAAACCCCACAAGAAAGTTTCTAGAGCTAATAATGAATCCAGCACTATACACTGTGCTTGAGGGGGTCTGACTGCTTGTCTGCAGGGAGACAAAATCAAGCCAGGTATTTCTCCTTACCATAAGACATTGCCACAGGGATAGTTCCATACGCCTGAATCTTGACACCTCTGGGTTCAGCTGTGCTAGGTGCTTTAAGCAGGACAAATGCAAAGGTAGTCTTCCTTCCACCAAAGCAAGGGCCCAGTGTGGTCTGAACCTGTCACTCCTTCCCCATTCCCCTCATGTCACTCCACCAAGCCAGCTGATATCTGATTGAGAACTTCCAAACCTGGCTCAGACAGAGGCTGTCCAGATAAATTTATGGTGCAAAGGGTGGCAGCCTAGAGCTAGCTCACTGAAGAGGGCCAGGCTGCTGGAAGGGCAGAGAATTAGGCCAGGGAGCTGTGGACCAGACCCAGTCCTAGACCAGCACCGCCAGTAGTCTAGGGGCATGAATATGCCTGGCACCTTGGCTAAGGCCCCACCCATTCCCAGGGCAGAGGCCACTGTAAGGAGACTGACTGGAAAGTCAAGTTCTACGCATGAAAGATTTAAGGAATCGATGCTAGTATATGAAGCCAGATGTATGAAAGTCAGGACAATTCTGTACACCAAAGGCAACTCTCACAAGCCACTTATAAAGCTCAAGAGCACCAAGGCCTTTGCACCTTAGAAAGAGCAGCCTTGGAAAAGTCTGGAGAGGAATAAAGGGGTGGAATGGATTCCATGTCCAGATGTGACCTGAATCACTCCAGCAGCCTGGGGCTTTTTACATTCTTTTGTGTCTCTCCACACACTGTAGCAGGCAAAAATTTCGTTTTCTTCATTTTTATTTCAGTGCTGACTTCCTGTTTTAACAATAAAACAGGACACATGTCAGAGTCCAAGAGAATTCCCTGGAAACCAAAGATTTTTCCATCTCAAATCCACAGTCAAGATCTTGAGGTGACATCCATTGCCTAAAAGTAAGCAAGCGTCCCTTGCTTTTATAATGGCCTTCTTATTGTGATAGAAAAAAAGAAAAAGAAATATAACAATTTCTGCCTTGTTATCTGAAGCTGAGCTTTGTATTTTTATCAATGCATTATTTATTTATCAAACACTAACAGTGTTTTCCATCTGGGACATGACCCAATAATGATTCAGTATAGTGGTTCAGCATTTTCTTAAAATGAAAGGGAAAAAAAAATCAGAATGCATCTACTGTAGTAATGGTAAGTATTATTTCATGAAACTTGTTTAGTTATATGTACATTATATTTCTATGGGTCACAATGTGTAAAATATATACTGTGGGTTGTGCTGAGTCAAGTTTAAAAGCCATTGCAATAGGGGTTTTATCTTCTTTAGGGATGACCTAGGACATGGATTCTTCAGGTGGCGTTCTAGGACTAGGAGCATTAGCATCACCTGGGAACTGGTTGGAAATACACAGTCTTGGACCCCACTCTGGATGCTCTGCATCAGAAACTTGGGGGCGGGGACCCTCCAGCAGCAACCTGTGTTTAACAAGACCTCCAGATGATTCTGATGCAACTCCCATTTGCAAACCACTGATAAAGTACATCAAAGGACTGCCCCTTTTATTTGAACCTATAATTAGCACTATACTTGTTAAATGTATGTCCCAGAGACTAAAATCTTTGGTCTCTTCATATGCTTCTCGAGCCCTGAATCTCAGCAGAGTTGCAACACCTACTCTACACCTCACTGGACTCACCCAGGATAACTAACAAGAAGATGATGATGGACAATGCCCATTCCAAGAAACAGAGTGTCAGTAATTGCAAGCAAGACAGTTCCATCCATCTGCCCCTTGGGACATAAGCCCCCTCTCAAGTAGAATCACCATCCCCAAATCCTCAAGACTGGGGAATGAGCAATGGACTAGAGTACACTTATTATTATTCTAACAATGGAAGAACTTGTATCATTGATATAAAGACAGTGGCCACCAGAGTTTCTGAGGAGGGAGAGGGAAAAATAGGTGTAACATGGAGGCATTTTTGGGGACAGTGAAATTGTTCTGCATGACATTGCAATGACAGATACAGGCCATTGTACATTTGTCAAAATCTATAAAATTGTGCAGGCAGAGTGTAAACTATAATGTAAACTATATACCATGGTTAGTAGCAATCCTTCAAAATATGTTACGCAATTGTAACAAATGTATCACACTAATGAAAGATGTTGTTAATATAGAAATGTGTGGGAGGGGGAGGGAAGCATAAGGGAATTCCCTATATTTTTGATGTAACATTTATGCAATCTAAAGCTTCCTTAAAAATGAAAAAATATATGTATTGAAAAAAAAGTCTATGAAGCATCAGAACTAAAGAGTAGTGACAAAAAACACCATGCAACCCTTTTGATAAGCAATAAGACTCAAGAGGGAAACGGACTTTGGCCCAGTGGTTAGGGCGTCTGTCTACCACATGGGAGGTCGGCGGTTCAAACCCCGGGCCTCCTTGACCCGTGTGGAGCTGGCCATGCGCAGCGCTGATGCGCGCAAGGAGTGCCGCGCCACACAGGGGTGTCCCCCGCGTAGGGGAACCCCACGCGCAAGGAGTGAACCCGTGAGGAAAGCCGCCCAGCGTGAAAAGAAAGAGCAGCCTGCCCAGGAATGGCGCCGCCCACACTTCCCGCACCGCTGACGACAACAGAAGCAGACAAAGAAACGAGACGCAGCAAATAGACACCAAGAACAGACAACCAGGGGAAGGGGGGGAATTAAATAAATAAATAAATCTTTAAAAAAAAAAAAAAAAAAAAGACTCAGGAAACCACAAACAACTTGCCATTGGAGAGTCAAATAGCTAGGGGGAAAAAGCTAGAAGAACAACTACAAAAACTCCTGCCAGAGTTTCACATTTAGTGTTTAATGGAGTTGCACCTTACACAAAGTTAAGATCTAAAAATAATAGGTAAGAGAAAAATAACATGATCGAGATGATCCATAAAGTGCAAATCAGAATCCCGTACCCCAGTGGAACTTCCTATTTTGCTCTTCATTTTCTCTTCAGCGCTGGGAACCCATCACCATTTCCTCGATGCAGGGCCAGATGGAGTAGTTGGCTGGTGTCTAAGGACCATGTTTGGAAAATATTAACTTGAAATACTAGCACCAGTTCTATGCAGTGAGATGGTCTTATCTGAGCAAACAAGTTCCTGGTATGGCTGGAGGTGGGGGTTGTTTCTCTCCCTCTTCCCCCACACATAATGGTTGAAGTTATTACAAATTACCTTTGTTAGAAATTCAACTGCACCTACCCACCATCTACACTCATGCACACACATCTCATTCATTCCTCACACAACCAATGACTGATGCCCAGACTCACACAGGAAGCCTGGAATTTCAAATAATATGAGAAGGGTAATATCGCTCTCATTTTACTGGCTTGGAAGTTCAGAGAGAGAAGTATCTAGCCCAAGGTCACACAGGTAGTAAATGGTTCAGCCCAAATGGGAACACAACTATGCTAGAAAATTCCAAGAATGATAAACTAATACAACAAAAATTCCTTCAAAGCAAATGAACTCTACTGCCTCAGTCCATCCTTTTATTTATGCCACAGTTTGGCCCAGGCACCCTGTAATCCAGGAAATGGTTTTTAGAGAATTGCCTTTGCTGACGTAGTTCCCTCTTCCCCAGGATATTCTTGAAAATTTGTCATGGGTGCTCACTATTTCAAAAAATCCAGAGCCTGTATTTTTTAAATCAAGTTTTAAGGACAAATATTTCCATTTTTCACATTAGGTGTCCTCTTAAAGGGAAGCATTCATTTTATTATCCCTCACTGGGGCTTTTACAAAAAGAAAGTTGTGACTGGGGGGAGCTAGACAGAGAATAGCAGCCATGGAAAGAGATGTTAAGCATCACACTATATTTCTACAAAACCACTCTTCCCCCTACCAGTCCTTATTCATCCTCTCCAAAAGGGTGGAGTTTTCATCTATCCCCACTGGAAAAGCTGGGTGGAACTTGCAACTTTAGCTGGATTCCTTAGCTCTGAATTTTCCGACCTTTAGGCACCCACATGCCACCTTTGTTGTTATTTACCTAATCTACTCATTTTTTTATATATATAAATACATTTATAATACAACAGAGCTTTTTATCACCACACCATAAAAGGAAGACAGATACCGTTACCATAAACAGAAGAAAACCTAAAAAATAAATACAATGAAAACAAAGTGATTTTTGTTTTCAGTGCGAACCTGGTTATGGGGTTCATCGGAGACTCAGAGCCTGAGGCTTGATTTCTCTCTCTTTTTTCAAGAGAGATGGACAAATCTTAGAGAAGTGTTAAAGAAATAATAGCACCAAAATAAGATTTCCTTCTTGAATAATCAGTGTTGAAAAAGAATAAAACAGGGATTGATATTCTCCCTGTGTGAGTCAAGGTTATTTAATGCTGCATTTCCCATACTTCCCCAAATCATCAGAAATTATTACCTGAAATTACCTTTCACAGTAACATCTTATGAAGCACAGCTTAACCAAAGTCTGATTATCCTCTGAAAAATAAGAAAAAAATTACAGGGGAAAGTATAGATTTGGATGGCTCCCTATGGACAACAGAATGCAGTTTTAAATTATTCACCTTCCTGTCAAAGCCTGTCATGATCTGGTCCTCACTTTTTTTTTTTTTAATTTCTTCCCACTCCCCCTCATTGTTTGCATTGTGTGCTCATCTTCCTTTTAGGAGGCACCAGGAACCAAACCCAGGACCTCCCATGTGGGAGGGAAACGCCTAATCACTTGAGCCACCTCCACTCCCTGCTTCATTGTTCTCTCATTATGTTTTCCTCCTTGTGTCTCTTGTTGTGTCATCTTGTTGCATCAGCTTGCTGCACCAGCCTGTTGCATCAGTGCATCATCTTGCTGGTTAGAAGCACCAGAAACCAAACCCATTAGAAGGCACCAGAAACCAAACCCAGGACCTCCCATGTGGTAGGCAGGAGCTCAATTGCTTGAGCCACATCTACTTCCCGTCACATTTGTGTATGTGTGTGTTTGTTTGCCCCTCTCCCATCACTGGTGCACCCCAGGCATTATTTTCAAGCTCTATGCTCACCTTTGTGCCTGGAATTTCCTCCCTTGTTTTCTACCTGCCAACTCTTATTCCTCCTTCAAGATCACCTAGCAAACATCACTTTTCCAGTCAGTCCACACAGCTCTTTTGTGAAGCCTCCTTAGAAGTATTCTGTCCCTTATGTATCTTTTCAGCACTGTATACACATCCATTAAAGCAGTCTTCTTTCTGTCTGGTGTCGTGTAGTTTCATGGTTACCTTAGGGTTGCTAGATAAAATATATAGCACCCAGTTCATTTGAGTTTCAGGTAAACAATGAATAATTTTTTTAAGGTCAGTATGGCCCGTGTGATATTTAACTGCATATACTGTATTTTTTTACTCGCTAAATATGGCACTCCTATATCTGCCTCCTAAGAGATTCAGCTTCCTAAGTACAAAGGCCGTGGCTCTTCCTCTTTGTGTGTGTGTTACCAGCTGTCTGGTCCAACTTTCTCAGTCAGGGTGGGGGAGAGCAGGGCCTTCAGCAAAGAGGAAGGCATGTGGAGCCTCGAGGAGTTTATGCCTATTGAGTTTATTCCATGCTCTTTCCCTTTCTCTATCTCTTCTCCTGTTCCTTTAAGCTTCCTTTGTTCTCTCCACTCCTCTGTTTTCATGGGAGCTGCTTTTATGTTGCTACTATCAGAATACGTGATTGGCTCTTACAGTGGCTTACCCTTCACGTTACATATACTGATTAGCTGGCGCATGGGTCAGTCGGGATCAAGTCCACCCTAGAAGCCAAGTGCAGTTATGCTGTGTCCCTGCGTCCCAGATATAGGAAAGAAATATCCAGGACGCTTAGGCCATTTAACTACTGGGCGCTAGCTACCCTACACCAGCTATTTAGTAGAGGCTTGGTAAATATTGGTGGGATGGATGGCTGCTGCCCAGACTCACACAGCAAGCCTAGCATTTCAACTAAAATAGGGAGTACATCTTTATTTCTACCTAAAAAAAGCAAATTTGGGGGGAGGTGAGAGTATACTCGAATTCAGCACACACGTAATCTGTAAACCCGACCTCCAGGGCTGGAGCGAGGTGCCTGCATTATTCTCTGGCATGTCTTTCACACTTAAAACAACCCACACACTGCGTGGCTTCTCTGTAGACTTTATGAGTCTATAGTCTGCTCTCACTCTTCCCACTTTAGGAGGCTGAGAACACACACTTAGTCCCAAACCAGGCAGAATAAACAGCAGCTGCAGCCAGGAACGTGTCCACTCCGTGGTGGGACCAGTGCTGTTTCTACTAATCAGGTTGGCAATTAGTCACTGTGTTTTGCTTTAAAGGTTTCCTGTGGGGGCTGGGGGCTGTAAGGGGAAGAATTCCCAGCTGTGACGTCAGACAGACCTAGGTTCACTGGGATGACAGTCGTTGCCAAGCCGGAGGCCTCTGGGAGGCTCAGTTTTCTCACCTGTAAACCAGGGTATAACGGCTCCCTCCAAATGGTGGCCGTGGGCCTCAAATGGAATAATGTACACAAAGCATGGAGGACGGTGCCAGGCATATAACAAGTATTCAGTAACATTAAAAATGACGAGATGAGGATGATTATGTTTTCATATCAGCCTCTAGCACAATGAGTATTCAATAAAGACGTCCAAAGAGACCAAAGTTTTGTTTTTTTTTTCAAATGCTCAGTGTTTCAGTGCTTTCAGAAAACTGACAATATTTAAACACAATAGTGTAAGGTAGGACCAAAAATCAAACTTCAGAAGTGACAGGTAGACTGTACATCCTTGTCTTAGTTTGCCAGGCTGCTATGAGAATGGGCTGGCTCAAACAACCAACATTCATTAGCTCATGGCTGGATATCCAAAGTCAAGGCATTGGCAAGGCCATGCTTTCTACCAGTCTGTAGCGCTCTGGCACGGGCTTTCTGCACTCCTTGAGGTCCCCTGGCTTGCATCTCTGCCTCCCGCCTGTGCTCTTCCTCTCCGTGGGTCTGCTCTTCCAGTTTCAGCTGACTTCCGGTCTATCCCTATGCCTCTTTCTTTCTAACACTTCCATTAATAAGGATTAGGGTCCCGCCTGATTCAGTTGGGCCACACCTAAATAGGATTTTAGAAGATCCCATTCACAAATGAGTCCCATGACAATACATCTTCGAAGGGTTCTCTTTACAGATGGATTCACACCCACAGGAAGCATAAGAGCATGCCAGTCGTGGGGGTACAGGCTTCCATCTACCACAGTTGTCTTCCATAAACTATTGCTAGATTGTGGTTGGGCAGATAAACACTAGAGAAACAAAGAAGCAGCCACTTCCTTCTCAAGATAGCAAAGAAGGGTCTGGGAATCACAAAGACGGGTGGCTGCCATCTCTCACCAGCTGCCCCACTAGGGAGTTCAGAGTGATTGACGGGCTACTCTCAGCCTGTGAAAACTCATCACATGAAACCCACGCTCTTTTTTTTTTAATTAACATTTATTTCTCTCCCCTTCCCTGCCCACCCCACCCCTTCCTCCCCCATTGTCTGCTCTCTGTGTCCATTTGCAGTGTGTTCTTCTGTGCCCGTTTTTATTCTTGTTAGCAGCATTGGGAATCTGTGTCTCTTTTTGTTGCATCATTTTGCTACGTCAGCTCTCCCTGTATATGGCAGCATTCCTGGGCAGGCTGGATTTTTTTCACACTGGGCGGCTCTCCTTTCGGGGTGCACTCCTTGTGCGTAGGGCTCCTCTATGCAGGGACACACCTGCGTGGCAGGGCACTCCTTGTGCACATCAGCACTGCGCATGGGCCATCTCATCGCATGGGTCAGGAGGTCCTGGGTTTGAACCCTGGACCTCCCAAGTGGTAGGCGGATACTCTATCCATTGAGCCAAATCCACTTCCCTGCACACTCCTCTTTCAGTCCTCATTCCTTCCTAGCTTAATTTAACTGCTGCTATCATTGGGTTTGCATTTCCGTAAACTAAGCACCTCACTTAAATCTACCCCATCCTCATTGGCACCTGCCTTTAAAACCATCACACCCTGACCCCATCTTGGAACTTGGGACGATTGAGGCGGCCTATTGATGATGTAATGTTTTTGTGTCAGTATAATGAGAAAGTTGGAATTGTGTGGTCTCAAAGCTCCCTTTCAGCTCTGAGTGCTTAAGATCCCATGCCTCAGTTTTGTCATTGCACTGCCTTTAAATGAGCCAGCATCTCCACAACGCTAAGCCTAAGTCTATAAAAGACAAGCATATTGGTCAAATTATTTTTTTCTAGCCATTCTAACACTCATTTTTATGTCAGTTCAAATGTACTCAAATCAATCCAATTAAGGATCTGGAGATTGAGATTAATCAGAAGGTCCACTGACTTCTTCCTTTACACGGCTTGGGGATTGAAAGGGGTTTAACACCTAGAAAACATTCAATAATTGTTGATTGTGTGGTTGCTGTTACTGTTATCAGTAGGGAAAATGAATATATAATAATTATTCCTTTCTTGTCTATGCCCTCGGCTGGGCCTGCGATTGCCATTCACTCAGCCATTATGTTATGCAGAGAAAGTCAAGAGACAGGAAGGCAGAGAAGGAAGAATTAGCTAAAATGAGTGGCCTGCATTGGTTGGTATGCCAACCAGAATTAGATTTTACCAACTGTTCTCTCTTGTTTCCTTATTCAATCACCCTGTTTTGGTAGTTATTTGAGTCTGCCCATGTAAAATAATTTCAAATGCCTTGAATTATACCAATAGCTATTCCTGGTATTGTTTAGTGCAGCTGCATTTTATTTTTGTTTTTGAAATTTTTATTGTTATAACATATACAAAACATAAAATTTCCCATTTTAACCATTTTCAAGTATACAATTAGTGGTGGATACTAACTGGATTCACAATGTCATCTTCTCTTCACCACTACCCATTACCAAAACTTTTTCACAGTTATTCATTTCTTTATGTTAAACACAGCCCACTTGCAGTTGGTTTTAAAATGCATATATGCCCTGGGTGGTACACATTAAATCCCTAACACATTTTTAAAGGTAAATTTCCTTGAAAAATAAACAAATAAGAACAAAAACATTAAAACAGAAAACAAGAAAGAAACATCCTGAGAACAGCAGAAAATTGGAAATAGAGTAGTGAGAGGGTGGTAGTGGAGAGGGTAAAGGAAAGAACCCAAAGAAGGCAGACCAGATTCCAGACCGGTGAGGATGGAAGATTCCAGACAGAGAAGATGCACTCGCTGCTTTACGGCTTCACCTCTGGGCTGCCCGGCTGCGTGGTCACTGAGCGTGGATCCCACTGGAAGCCAGAGTGGTCACACGCAGATAAGGAGGACTCTGGGCTGTGGCAGCTGTGGCTTCTGGCAGAATCTGATTGCCCTGCCCTGAGGAGAGCTGGAAGACAGTTCTGGGGTACTCCACAGCTCAGTCTGCCCTAAGGATAATATCGAGGACCCTGAAGTCGCACGATAAACGATGCATTTCTTTTGGCTTCAGCATGAGGAATGAGTTTCCCTCTTCAAAACAGCTGGTCTGTATTTTGTGGACGCTGTGGATTGTGGAGTTGGGCAGCCTTCCTGGAGGGGAGGCTCGGATGCCTGCCCAGAGCCCCTCTACCAAGCAGGTGCTCCGAAACCCACTAGCTGTGACTACTGGATGTTCATCCCTCTCAAGTCTGCCCCCGCTCCCAGGAAGTACCCTGGGCTGATGAATGCACCTTGCTGGTGACCCCTCTGGAAGTAGCCCATAGTCAATGACTCATGGGTTGAATTGTGTCTCCCCAAAAGATACGTTCAAGTCCTAACCAGGGACCCTCGTGACCTCGTTTGCCATAGTCTTTGAAGATGTGATTAGTTAGGATGATGCCTTGAAGACGGGGCAAGTTGAAGTGATGCTGCCACAAGCCCAGGAGCACCGAGGACCGTGGAGTGGCTGCCGGAAGCGGGGAGAGAGGCCCGGAACTGGTTCTTCCCCACAGACTTTAGTAGCAGAAGGAGCGTGACCCTTCTGACACCTGGGTGCAGACTTCTGGCCTCCAGAACGGTGAGACGTTGGGTGTCTGTTGTTTTAAGCCATACTGTTGGTGTCATTTGTTCCAGCAGCCCTAGGACAGTGAGACAAAGACTGCTGATTCGGGGTACAGAAGACTGGCCTCTTGCCCAAAGGGACTAAAACTGTAATGTGGCTTATGCTTCAGGACCCACTTCCTGGGGCTCAGCCGGAGGCTGGACTTGACCGGAAAACCTTGCTTAGCTCTTTCCCACTCTCTCTCCTGCTCAGTCCTTCCTTTACAATTGCTTTCAGTGCATAAACCCCTACCTCCTCACCCCCACCTCAATAAACCGTATAAGCCCCAATATCTGGCTCCGCCTCTAGGAATCTGACTCTTGCCCACTCTATCTCACTGAAACTGAGATGCTACCAACTAATAGCGTTTTATGTAACACCAAGAGGGAAAAGATGCTACCAATGAAGGTGCAACACATCTTCACTTGTAAGACACATCTTAATTACAGGCATGTTAAAACATGAAAAACGTTCATCTTTGAGTTAATCAAATGTGGTATTTTAATATATTTGATCTTGCTATGTTGCATTCATCTCCCTATGCCACGTGTTTACATAAGATAAATAAGCTTTGCTTCAACTGTCCCTTTAAACATAATTTATAAAACTAAAGGACCATATTACCATATCTAAATTTAGTTTCAATATCTGTCTCATAGGTGAGTTGCATCATATTTTGAGACAGAGCAGACAAAGAGAACTGTTTTTACTAGCAGAGGAATAATTGCACGTGTAGCTGCTTATCAAGGACTTTCAGAAAAATTGTTCCTGTCCACAGTGTGTGAATTGGCCTTTGGTTTCAGATATTCTGAAATAGAATTGGAGCTATAAGGCAATAAATGGGACAATTAAGCTTTTGGGACGCATGACTGCTTTCAGGATAAAGACTAAAATCCTTAACACAGCCCCAAGACTATATCCCGACTTTGTTTCTACCCTCATCTCATAACCCTCTTCCTCCTATCTACACACACACACACACACCCTCACACGCAAACACACACACAGACACTTCAGGCACACGGGCTTCTTTCCAGTTTGGGAAGGTGCTAAGCTTTTTCCCATCACAAGGCCTTTTTTTCATGCCATTTCCTCTTTCTGGGATGATCCTCTCTGCCTATTTACCTATAACTCAAATAAGGCTTCCTCCAGGAAGCCTTCCCCGATTCCCCAGACTATGAAAGGGCCCCTCATTTTACATTTTAGAGGCATCTGTAGCTCTCCTTCTGTTTATTGTACAGCTGCTACTTTACATTTATTTTTGTCATGGATTAGGACCTAGTCCCTTATAAGGCTTTACGCACCATGAGGATAGCTCTAAGTTCTTGTTCACCACTGTATCAGTCACCCAATATATGCCAGTATCTGGTGTGTATAAATACGCAATGAATACTGATCAATTAAAGACATGAATCATGTATGATAACGTACCTCAACCAGCTGCCTCTTCATTGAGAGGCAATAATACAATGGTTAGCTGACTCTGAAACCACACAATTCAGAACCAAGTCCCGATTCTACCACTTATTGGCTCTATGGTTTGTGTGATAGTTCACATTTTTGTGTTTCAGTTTTCTTATCTCTAAAATGGGGGTCACAATTGTGCATTTCATCAAATCGTCTAAGATACCCTTGATTGTAAAATACTATGTACCGTTAAGGAAAAACAACCTACCAATTAAACTAGGACACAAAGCTCTCTAATCACATTTCCCATATACTCTGTTCAGTCACCAGTGTTGGCAAAGCAGCATTTCCTACAGGAGCATGCCATCACGCATGCCTCACCTATTCCCAGCCCTGCCACACCGCTGGCAGCCGTTCTGCAAAACGATCTTGCCAGCAGCTGGCCATGGAGGGTTTCAGACAAAAACCTGGAAGGCATTATAAACAACAAGCAACTCAATGCAGGCAGTACAGTGCTCATAACTCAACTGAAACGTTGAAAACATGAACAGCTATGACTAAGTACCCCATTGTCAGGCAATATCCCCCATCACTACGGCTGCCCTGCTGACAACCACTGTAAAGTGGCCGTGGTTTATAAAACACACCCCAATCTCAAAGGAGTTAAGATGTGGAAAAATATGCATGGGTGGATTTTTGAAACACAGCAGCTCTTTGGTAGCTGTGACACTGAAGTGTGCTAGAGTCTATGAAGTGCATACTTTGTCCATATGAAGTCCTGGGCACTCGATAACGAGATCATCCTCGCCCAGTGGATATCGTTGCTTTTGCCAGGCCGAGTCTTCAGCCCCAGAGTCCTCTCGTTGGGCAGCTCTGGAAGGACCGGCCAGCTCTGCCCTCCATGAGCTCATTCTTAGGTTCTGTATAGAAATGGGAACGATCAGGACCCTTGAGAAAAATCAGGCTTTTTCCACTCGTGGGGCCATGGGATTACAACTCCCCATTCGAACATCAGCACCATGAAGGCAGGATAGCCTCCATGCCCAGCACTGAGCAGGCACTTGATACATTTATTGGAAGGAATGAGTGAATATTTAGATATTTATAGATATTTACCAGCGTTAATAATGGGGGGCTGAAAGTTCGCATCCGTGGAGCTCATGACCCAAAGCTGAGTCAAAATGTGAGAAGGACTTTGGTCCTCTCTTCTCCCCCTCTCCATGCAGCCTTTTAAATGCCTCCCTTTTACGAGGCAATTTTAGTGGAAATAAACTCAGTAAGTTAAAATTATATAATTAATTAAATTCGGCTTCAATTATAATTTCTTGTTGATCCAAGGCTCCTTGGGCAACACCTGGCAACAGTGTGACAAAACAGAAGCAGGCGCCTGGGCCTGGTGGAGGCTTCTAATTAGACGGAGGTTTTGTTTTCCCCCTGAGGAGTCTAGGCAGTCTGCGTTTGGCTCTAAAATTGAATGTTGGAACCCAAGAACCTCAGCCCCCACCCCCACCCCCAACCAGTTTACCTGTCTTGCTTCTGCCCTGAAAGACCTCCTATATTTAAGATGTTTTACATAAATTGAATCTCATTCATGCGCAGTTGATTGTATAGTTTTAGTCTCAGGAGTCTGAGATTTTACACAACCAGTAAGAGGAGAGACTCTGGAGTCAGACTGCCGAGGTTTGAACTGCGGCTCAGCCAAGTACTAGCTGTTTGACGTTCAGCATGTTCTTTAAGCTTTCTGTTTCCTAGCTCCAAATCTGTAAACTGGGCATAATGATAGTGCTTCTATCACTCGACTGTAACGAGGATTAAACAAGCAGACAATGTTTTGAGCACAGTAAGAACTGTGCTTGTTAAATAAATACACTCTAGTTCCCGATACTCTAGTCTCAATAAACTTTCGTTAATAATTGATTCCATGATCATTTAGGCACATGATGGACATTATTATAAACAGGTTTCTATCAGGCTTATAGTCATATGTTCCTATTGAAAACAAAAACAAAATACAACTCCAAATAAAGGCTTGGTATATTTGAGGATTGTTTGGCTGGAGAGTATCGGTTAAGGCTTTCGGTGGCATGGGACAGAAACTCACTCGGCCCACCTTAAGCCAACCCTGGAATCAGGAAGGCCAGGAATCAGCATTTCCAGGGATCTCAGAAGCAAGGCCCCAAGGATAATCCCTTTAGGAATGACTCCAACTATTTTCCCACTTGCATCACTCCCCAAGAGATCAGAATTTCAGTGAGAGGGTTTGATTGGTCTAAAGTCACATGCCCAATTCTGGGGCTAGTTGTTGAGAGCAGGTGTGGTACATAGATGGCTGGTCCCAAGAGAATCACAGGGAAAGGGGGGCTCTCCAAAGGAAAAGCAGGGTGCTGTTACCTAAAGAAGTGGGGTGGCTTGCTCGGCAGGTCAAAACGGCAGCTGTTCACCACATGCAGAGAGGAGGAGAAGGAAGGGTGATGCTTTCTAAAATACTGCTTATGTTTGTCCTGTAGGCCTTTCCAGGAATTTAAATGTGTTCCTCTCCTCAGAGGCAACTCCCTGAGGGGCTGTCTCAGCCTCATGCAAAAAAAAGCAAGAATCCACAATAACCATAAACTGCTTCTTTCCCTGGCCTAGTGAAGCAGATCCCCAGTTGTTTGTGTTGCATTAATTTAAATACTAATCTTTGCCTCCCATTTTCATAATGGCAATAATTTCTAGTTTAGTCAAAGCCTGTCATGCTTTCAACAAACGATAAGGTTACAAAAGCACCTGGCATATTCATGAGTCCTTTAAATAAATAGGTTTCAGTTGGGTTGGTTTTGGCTCTAAGTAGCAGAACACCCAAACTGAAGTTGCTTAAGTCAAACAAAATGTACTGGTGCACCTAACTGGACGTCCAGACATTGGACAGGCATCAGGGGGTAACGCAGCGGTTCCAGCTCCATGTCCCTGCCATCCACACGATGATTTTCTGCCCTTGTTTTCTCTCTTTTCTCCCTCTCAGGTTGGAAGAAAGAAGGCCGCGGAATTTCCAGGCCTCGTCCCACACAAAGCAGTATCTGGAGGAAGATGAGATCATTTCTTCATGCAGGTCTCAGGAAGAAGGTAACTTTCCCTAGATCCTTTTACAAACTCTCCCCTCATCTCATTGGCCCAGATGGCGTTGTGTGCCTAACCCTGAAATAACCTTTGTGGCAGAGGGAATGCCTGGCTTTGACCTGCATTTCCAAACCAGTCACTGGCAAAGAGAGTCCTCATCTCATGCCTGGTTCCCAGCTCTCAGCAAGAGGAGGAAGGTATGCTAGCGAGAAAATGCGGTAGCCGTCTTTTTTCCCCCTACATCTGAACCTCTCTGCAGCCTCACCTCCGTTATGAGGGATTTCCCACTTTAAGAGATTTAGGAGAAGGCAGAGGTCACGTCCCACTAACAATGCTGAAGACACTGTGAACTTTCTGACCTGCCTCAAAGCTAGAATGGGGGCATGTAACAGAGGCAATGCCCACCACACACACCTGTCTTGTTCGCATTCTTTTTCAACTCCCCCGTGCCAAAAGCCACGATGCCAAGAGCCAGGAACCAGCTGGAAAATGCATCTGGGCAGTAGGTGGTGACAGATTTCCAGGGACAGCAGTGGTAGTAGGGACGGTACAGTAGTGGCATCCAATGCCGGTTGCCAGATGTGGCAAATGAAAATACAGGAGGCCCTGTTGAATGAACAACGAATCGCTTTTTGGGATAATGTTTCAGTAGAAGTATGCCCCATACATTGCGTGGGACATACTTATGCTAAGAAATGCTCACTGTATATCCGAACTTCAAATTAACTAGACCCTCTGTATTTTACCCTGTATTTTATGTAGACTGGGCAGCCCCAACCCAACGGCATGCAGTTTCCACGGCTGCAGAGTGTGCGGCAGTAAAGGCAGTGGAGTCCTGAGCAGCCGGGCTGCTTCCTGGTGGCCTTTACTCCTGCTCAGTTTCCTAACCTAGCTCTGCATCGTCGCCAGAAATTCTGTGAGTATAGAATTCTGAACCGACAAACCTCAAGGTTCACAGAGATATGAAACCTGTCCTCCAGCACTGAAATCAGAATGAAACCTTGTTTTAAAACAGGAGCAACATGGCTCTGCCTCCTAAAGCCTGGGCCTTAGGACAATAAGATGCTTTGCAAACTTCTACTTCATCAGTGGCTGAAGGAAATTCACGCAACGCCATCTGCTTCAACTAACATTTGTGTAAAATAAAAATTCTAGAATGTCAGGTGTCTTCAAAATTAAGGATTATAAAATTCTAGGTAGAGAAAACCTTCCCTTTAGAGGTCTTTTCCTTTCCCCTAGCCCATCCTGAAGAGAGAAATGAACTCTTCTTAGATATGATCATCTCACAGTAAAGGTTAAGAATATGAACATATTGAAAGCCTTTAGCCTTGTGGTGGTTTGGAGCCATGGACCCCAGAAAAACATGTTCTCAGCCCTGGTGCATTCCTGTGGGTGGGACTTTTTGATGAGGGAGGTTAGTTGAGGTGTGGTCCAGCTGAGTTGGATGGGTCCTTCTCCTGTTACTGAATGCCTTACGGGGAAGATCACAGAGAGAGGAGTGCTAGAGAAAATAGCCAAAAGCTGAACGTGATGAAAGCATTGAAAGTTGGAAGAGAAGGGAGAAGCCAGGAGGGACCTCCATGTCCAGGGCCCATGGCTGCCATTCCCAGAACACTACAGTTTCTGGGAGAAAGTATTACTTTGACAATACCTTGATTTTGGACATCTAACCTCAAAACCAGAAGCCAGTAAATTCACATCGTTTAAGTCGATCCAGCAAATACTAGGTATTTGCTTTAGCCGTGAGGAAATTAAAACAAGCCTGAAACACATAGTTAATATTTTTGGTTCCTAATTTATATTTCTGTTAACTTCCTCTTAACATTGTTTGTGATTTCAGTTCCCTTTGGATCAAGGTCTGGTGCTAATTTACCAATTTAATTACACTAATAGCTATAGACTAGGAACACTGCCCTTTCCTCTTCTTTAGATCATGAAAGAAGCATGTTATCTTGCATGCATGCCCAGTATATAAACTAAAACAATTTCAACAGTTTCTGATACGAACTGCAAATACTGCATAACATCAAACACCAGCTATAGGCCTGACTTTGCCTGGAGTTAGGCCAGATGCCACAGGGTAAGGGCACTCTGCCATAGGACTGACCACACTCAGACATCAGCTGCAATTCTGGTATGTCCCAGGGCCACCCTCACATCTGACCAACTGGCTACAAATTTCAGGGGTTCCCACCACAGCCCGTGGGTTTGAAAATTCACTGGAATGACTCACAGAGCTCACGGCAAGCACTATACTTACAATTATAGTTTTATTATAGCAAAAAGAATAAAACTAAAAAGCCAAAACAAAAGACATAGCAGGTGAGGACTGGAAGGGTCTCAAACACAAGCTTCCAAGTCCTCTCCACATGGAATCAGAATGCCTCACTGTCACCTCCTTGTACATCAATGTATCTTATCAATCTTGGAAGCTCATCCAAGCTTCAGGATTATGTGGGGTTTCATTGTGCGGGCATGACAAGTGGAGTTAATGCCTACGCGGTTAACTCAATCCCCAGGGACCCACCTTTTCCCTGATATGAAGTGGCTCAAGACCCAAACCCCTCCCTATTCATGTGACTGGTCTTTCCGATGTGGCCAACTCCCACCCTAAGACTGTGGTGTAGCTCTCCCACCCTACTATCTTCTTGGCCTATGAACTATCAAGTATGGTCCTAGGCCCACCATGAAGAACAGAAGACACTCCATCAGGACCAATTCCAAAGATGTAGAAGGGGACAAAGTTGGGCCAAGATAATATACTACACCAGGGAACTATAGGTCTCTTGGCCTTATTAAGACTTTGCCAGCTTCATGCCGTCACAGCTTGTCTAGCTCTGGAAGCCAAATCCAAAGCAAAGAGTCTCATAACAATTGAAAATTTCAAATGTGAACAAGCTACTGAAACATAGGGGTGGTAGATAAATTTTTTTTTTACATCCAGCATTCATTCCACTCTTCTCACAGATCCTAATTTTCTTCATAGGGAAGTATGTGAAATACATAATGTGAAACACAGAAGGGACAGTGAAACCCAAACTGGCGCCCCACTAAAGAAGCTGAAGGGGTCCTTGGAGGCTTCTTATGCAAGATTCTACCTCTCATTGTCCCCAACCTCACCAAAGGTAGAGCATGTGACCACAATTTTGACACATTTGTGGCCACAGTGACTGGTCTCCTGGGTCAAAGCTGATGGGACACTATAAAACTTGGGTTGGAAATTTTGGGAAGGACCCTCTTGCTCTTTTTCACTATATTTGAAGTAACAGGAAGTTATGTTCCTACCACAATGAAGAGGCTTCTCTGAAAATAGGGCAAAACAGGGAATGTCAAATCAAAAGAGAAGCTAGGTCCTGGTGACATTGCTTGACCCTCTTCATTAAGCCATGCCTAGAAGTTAGACCTACCCTGGAATTTTCATTATGTGGGCTATTAAATTCTCTTTCCTGGGTCACCTGGATTTCTGTCACATAGAACAGATAGAGTTCTTGCTGGTAACAATGGTTTTCCCTTACATTGTAAGTATGAGACTGTCCAGAATGAAGAATGGCCACAAGCATAGGACCGAGCCCTTCGATTTCTAGACCACTGGTAGGCGGAGTCTCATCCAGGGTGCCCTGCTAATATGCTGTGCAACCACCTCACTTGGGTGTCTCAGCCTCCTCACCTGTCAAAAGAATATTCCTACGTGTCTTGCACTCTCGCACGGTCCTTGTGGGAACAGCAGCATGGAAGGAACAGGTATGGGAAAGCACTAGCTAAAATATTATGTTCTCATGTAATATTATATTTGCTTCCCAAATAGCTAGTAAACCTTATGGAAAGAAGCAACTGGAACCATAGTTTTCACTTATTTCCCCTCCTTTCAGGCACAATTCATTCTAAAAGCAGAGAGTATATGAGACAAATTGCATTTTAATTCAACAGACATGCAGTTCATGTTTTGCTTTTCCACCAAGAACCCATAGCTTGTTTTCAGGTGGGAATGTTTAAAGGGTAGACCATTTGGGGTTGATGAATAATTTTGATAATTCCTGCTCAATAAATGTTATCCCTTAGCTCAGGATTAAATGAAATCAATTGGCGTTTGTGTTGGGGGAGGAAGAAAGAGAGTGATACTTTCTATGCTTCGGTTATTCGATTTCTCCAGAAAGGTGAGTAATTTTCTAGATGTATCTTCTGACAAAATAATTTCATGCAACACTGCAATAAAACTCCTGTAAATTGCCAAAGGGATAAGTTGGAAGGGGGGAAAGTCTCAGCATTTCCTCATTATCTCAGAATTGTGTTGACATTGTGACTGGTACCGGGAAACATGCCGTTTTATTACTAAACAAAGTATTTATGAGTTCCTAGAATCATCAAGAAATAAAAGAGAAAGGAGATTGAAGTAACTAGAGTGAAACCGCTATTCCTCAGTCCTTGTATTTTTACAAGGAAATTTGGGCTCCCAAGAAAATCTAATTACAGCTACACAGCTAAGCCTGTTTTCCAATCTCACGTTCTCAGGAATAAAGGGTTGTTTTGTTTTGTTTTGTTTTAATCTCTGTGGCCTGACTCCTGTGTTACAAACTCAAGAAAGGCAAGATGAGCCTGGAGACAGAGTGAGAACGGATGGAAAGCACCAGAAGATGGGGTTGTAGAGTAGGCAGGGACCAGATCAAGCACAGTCTTGCAGCTCTGGTGAGTATTTTGGGTTTTATTCAGGGAGCAATGGAAAAATCATGAAGGGTTTCAAGCAGGAGAGTAACATGCCCAGATTTACATACTGTCGTGCAAAGAATAAATTATAGAGGAGCAAGAGCAGTGGAAGGAAGATGAGTTATAAAGCTATAGCCATGGCCATGAAGTGGTCTGAACCAAGGCAGTGGGAGGGAGGGAAGGAAGGGAGAAACAGGAATTAAGTAAAAATATTTTTGGAGTTGAATTAGCACAATATAATGATGTGTTATATCTGGCAGATTAAACTGGTTTTGTCCCCTCAAATTCCATTTTCCTCTTCTACCAAACACAGAATCCATGGTTTTCTGCTGGGCACTTGGCTAGCTCGAACACAGAGTATCTTCTGAGAAAATGATTTAGTGTAACACTACAATAGAACTCCTATAAACTGCCAAAGGGATAAATTGGAAGAGGGGAGCTGTGGCTAGCTATGGTCATATAATTAAGTTCTATTTGATGATAGGTGCAGGGATGTGATATATGAAACTTCTAAGACATGTCCTTGAAGGGAGGAGCATGCCCACCTTTTCTCCTTCCTGATACTTGAAACAGGAGCATCATGGCTGGAGCTCTCTCCAAACCAGGAAAATAAGGGCTGGTATTAATTACTTACATGATCCCAGTGATTTATCTGATCCTTATACACATACCTCTTTGCAATATAAACTTGACACTTCTTCCATCAAGAGATGGAGTTGATTTGCCCACCTCTTGACCATGGACTGGTCTCGTTACTTTCTCTGACCAAAAGATGCAGCAGAAGTGATGTTATAAGACTTACAAATATAGACTTCAAGAAGATTTGCAGCTTACACTCTTACCCTCTTCAATCACTGCCCTGAGACCACCATGTAAAGAAGGCCCGTCTAAATTGCTGGAGAATGAGAGGCCAAGTGGTAGAGTCATAAGTGCCCCAAACTGCAGCCAACAAAACTACACCAAATACAAAATCAGATTCTTTAAAAAGTAAAGTTCAAGACAGCCTTGGAGTAGATGGTACAGGGCACAGCTCTATTGCAGAGTGGGGGAGAAAGCGTAGAGGTCATCTGAAGGAGGCACTTTGGGGACCTGCAGACCAGGAGAGTGCTGCATGCATAGTCTCGGAAGGACTGGGGATGGAGAGATGAAGAAGCCAAAGGGTAAACCATGACTTGATGCCCCTGTGCCTGGTTATGCCACCCATCTCCCACCCCTGAGGTGAACAGCTTTGGTAAAACCTGTGGCAGAGAGGCTAACAGAGAAAGGAAAGGTCATATTCCTCCCTGGGAAGAGGGAGGGTGAGGCTTAGGGCTGAGTGTGGTTTCTCTTTGGCAAATGTAACCAGAATTACTTGAGGAGTTGGTTCAGAAGGGCTAGTTAGTGCTAGTTAGTGGAAGTTGAAGGATTCATCGCTGTGGAAGAGTTTCCTGAAGAGTGCCATCTTCTAGCCAGCTGGGAAAGTGAAGGAAGACAAGGCTTGTCTCTCCCATTTCCTTCCAAGAGGCCATAGATCTGATCTATGCCCAAATAGCAGCTCCCTGCCCCTGTTTGATAACTTAAATAGGGCAATCTTTTTTTTTTTTTTTTTTTTTTTAAGGTTAAAAAACTTACATTTAGAATTAGCCAGCTGGACCCAGTTTAGATGATTCCAGTTTTGTTGCCACATCCAAAGACTCATAGTCAGGAGCCAGTCAAATATATGCTTTCTTCTCTCCATCAAGCCTGATCAGGGTGTTGACCTTGGCCATGTCAATCGTCATAGAGCTTCTTCACAGTCTATTTGATCTGGTGTTTGTTGGCCTTGATATCCACAATGAACACAAGTGTGTTGTTGCCTTCAACCTTCTTCATGGGTGAGTCAATGGTCAGGGGCAATTTGATGATGGCATAGTGGTCAAGCTTGTTTCTCCCAGGGGTACTTCTCCAAGGATATTTGGGTTGTCTTCTGAGATGTAGCAAGTTGTGGGATCTTCTTTTTTGTGTGTGTATGGCTGTGGATGCCTTTCAGTACTGCCTTTCTAACTCTCAAATCCTTTGCTTTAGCTTCAGTTTTGGGAGGGACAGGGGCTTCCTTCTTTGCTTTTGGCACATCTTTATGAAAAGGGTCAACAGGGCAATCTTAAGGTTCTAAAATAAATTGAACCAACACCACTAGGCAAGATAGAGAAACTTATCAACAGAGTAAAATCACCAACATAATCAGATGCCTAGATATTAACAAAAGATAACAAGACATACTAAGAAACAGGAAAATGTGGCCCATCCAAAAGAATAAACCAAGAATCTAGATGAAACACAGGATTGAAGACAAGTAATCAATGATGTTCACACAAACTTCTTTAATTAATTTAAGGAGATGAAGGAAAATATGACTAAAGAGATAAAGGATATTATGATGACACAGCATAAAGAACAATTTGAAAGCCTGCAAAAAAAAAAAGTAACAGAACTTATGGGATGAAAGACATAATGGATGAAATAAAAAATATTAGAGGTCTATAACAGTAGATTTGAAATGGCAGAAGAATGAATACATGAAATCAAGGACAGAACATCTGAACTTGGATAGGAGAACAGATAGAAAAAGAATGGGGGAAAAAATGAACAGGGTCTAAAGGAATTGAATGACACATGAAATGTACAACCTTATGTGTTATAGGTGTCCAAGAAGGGGAAGAGAAAAAGAATAGAAACAATATTTGAGTAAATACAGACAGAAAAATTTTCCCTTATTAAAGACATGAATATCAATATTCAAGAAGGACAATGTACCCTAAAGAGAGTAAATCTGAATAGACATATTCTGAGACTCTACTATTCAGATTGTCAAAGGCCAAGATAAAAAGAGGATTCCAAGGGCAGCAAGAGAAAAGCTATGTATCACTTAAAAGAGAGCCTCAATAAGGCTAAGTGCCAATCTCACATCAGAAACCATGAAGTCAAGAAGGCAGTGGTACAATATATTTAGGGTACTGAAAAAGGAAAACTGCCAGCCATGAGTGCTTTATCTGGCAAAACTATCCTTCAGAAACAAAGGTGAGTTTAAAGACTTCACAGACAAACAAAAACTGAGAGAATTTGTTACCAAGAGACTGGATCTACAAGACATAGTAAAGGCTGTATTACAGCCTGAAAGGAAAAAACAAGGGTGAGAGGCCTGAAAAAGAGTGTAGAAATGAAGATTAAAGATAAGAGAAACTGAAAGGATTAAAAGATAAACAATAGTGAGATATGACAACAGGAAGCCAGGAATAAAATGGACAAAGTAAGCAACGCCTTTAAAGTAGTAACACTGAATGTTAATGGATTAAATTCCCAAATTAAAAGATATAGACTGATAGAATGGATTTTAAAAAACATGAGCCATCTATATGTTATCTACAAGAGACTCCCTTAGATGCAATGACACAATAAGCCTGAGAGTAAAAGGTTGGAAAAAGATATTCCATGCAAATAGTAATCAAAAAAGAGCTTTAGTAGCAATACTAACATTAGATAAAATAGATTTTAAATGCAACACTATTATAAGAGATGAAGATGGTCACTATATATTAATAAAAGGGACAATTCATCAAGAATAAATAATAAATATTTATGCATCTAACTAGGTGCCCCAAATACATGAGACACACACTGGTAAAACTGAAGGGATAAATAGACATCTCTACAATAAATATTAGAGACTAAAACACACCACTCTCAGCATTAGATAGGACATCTGGACAGAGGATAAATAAGGAAACTGAGAGCTTGAAAAATATGATAAATGAACTAGACCTAACAAGTATTTATAGAGCATTACACTCCAAAGCAGCAGGATGCACATTCTTCTCAAGTGTTCATGGATCTTTCTCAGGATAGATGGTATGTTGAGACATATGTCATATCTCAGGAAGTTTAAATAGATTGAAATTATACAAAGCACTTTATCCTGACCAAATTGAAATAAGTTGAAAATTAATAATAGGCAGAAAAAGGGAAAATTCACAAGTATATGGAAAGTAAACAATATGCCCTTAAGTAATCAGTGGGTCAAAGAAAAAATTGCAAGAGAAATCAGTAAATACCTTAAGACAAATGAAAATGAGAACACAACATATCAAAACTTATGAGAGGGGAGCAGATATAGCTCAAGTGATTGAGTGCCAGCTTCCCGTGTATGAGGTCCTAGGTTTGATCCCTGGTACCTCCTAAAAAAAAAGAAAAAAGAAAAAAATCAGCTCTCACTGGGGAGCAGATGTAGCTTGGTGGTTGAATGCCTGCTCCCATGTACAAGGTCCTGGGTTCAATCCCTGATACCTTCTTAAAAAGCTATGGGATACAGCAAAAGCAGTACTGAGAGGGAAATTTATAATCCTCAATGCTTATAGTAAAAAGGAAGAAAGAGATCAAATCATAGACCTAACTGCATACCTGGAGGAACAAGAAAAAGAACATCAGCAAACTATTCCCAAAGCAAGCAGAAGGAAAGAAAAAATAAAGATTAAAGCAGAAGTAAATGATATAGCGAATAAAGAACAACAGAGAGAATCAATAGAATTAAAAGTTGGTTCTTCAAGAAGATCAGCAAAATTGATAATCTCTTATGTAGATTAATAAAGGAAAAAAAGGGAGATGATGGAAATAAATAAAATGGACACTACCACGGACCATTGGTATAAATAAAAGAGATTATAAGAGGATACTTTGAACAACTGTATGCCAACAAATTTGACCATGCTGATGAAATGAACAAATACCTAGAAACACAGAACAACCTACTCTGACTCTAGAACAGAAGACCTCAACAAATGAATCACAAGTAAAGAAATTGAAACAGTCATCAAAAACCTCTCCAAAATTAAAAGTCCAGGACCAGATGGCTTCACAGGTGATTTCTACCAATCATTTAAAGAAGATTTAATGCCAATCTTAATCAAACTCTTTCCAGAAAATTGAACAGGAAGGAACACTATAAAACTCATTCTATGAAGTCAAAATTACCCTCTCATACCAAAGCCAAATAAAGGTGTTACAAAAAAAGAAAATTACAGACCACTTTCTCAAAGGAATATAATTGCAAAAATCCTCAACAAAATAGTTGCTAACTGAATTCTAAAAATACATTTTAACATTTTAAAAATTATACATCATATCAAATGGGCCTTATACCAGATATGCATGGGATGTTCAATATAAGAAAATCAACCACACACCACATTAATAAGTTGAAGGAAAAAATCATACAATCGCAATAGATGTAGAAAAGGCATTTGACAAAATACAACATTCTTTCTTGATAATAAGCACTCTGAAAAATAGGAATTGAAGGAAACTTTCTCAAAATCATAAAGAACAAGTACGAAAACCCAACAGCTAACCTTGTACTCAGTGGTGAAGACTGAAAGCTTTCCTGCTGAGATTGGGAACAAGAAAAGGATGACCACTCTCTCCACTGTTATTAAATATTGTGCTAGAAGTTCTAGCTAGAGCAATTAGGTAAGAAAAAGATATAAAGTGCACTCAGAAAGGAAAGGAAGAGGAGGGGGCAAGATGGCGGCTGAGTGAACATCCCTGTTAGAGTCTTCTGCAGGGAATCGGCTGGGCGGCGTTGGAGACTCTTTGGGACCGGATTGTTTCGGGATTTTTGCTGGTCCGGAGGTGTCTGGACATCGATTTGGAGGGAAGGTAACAGAGAGGATTCGTCTGTGAAATATACACGGAGATCCCAGCTACCTGCAGAGGATTCCCTTCTTGGGTAGGCGGAGACGAGGCATCTAGCCCCGCTCGGTGGGGCTGAGCCAGGCCGGGCCGGGCCGCGGTAGCGTTTGGAGCCGGGCGGGGCCGGTGCAGGCCCCAGCTGCGGGCCACGGTAGCGCTTGGAGCCGGGCGGGGCCGGTGCAGGCCCCGGCTGCCGGCCGCGGTAGCGCTTGGAGCCGGGCGGGGCCGGTGCAGGCCCCGGCTGCGGGCCGAGGTAGCGCTTGGAGCCGGGCGGGGCCGGTGCAGGCCCCGGCTGCGGGCCGCGGTAGCGCTTGGAGCCGGGCGGGGCCGGTGCAGGCCCCGGCTGCGGGCCGCGGTAGCGCTTGGAGCCGGGCGGGGCCGGTGCAGGCCCCGGCTGCGGGCCGCGGTAGCGCTTGGAGCCGGGCGGGGCCGGTGCAGGCCCCGGCTGCGGGCCGCGGAAGCGCTTGGAGCCGGGCGGGGCCGGTGCAGGCCCCGGCTGCGGGCCGCGGTAGCGCTTGGAGCCGGGCGGGGCCGGTTCAGGCCCCGGCTGCGGGCCGCGGTAGCGTTTGGAGCCGGGCGGGCCCGGGTCAGGCCGCAGCGGGTACGGAGCCGGGCAGGGCCGGTCCAGGCCGCGGTGGCGGGAGGGGGATGCCGGAGCCGGCTGGGCCGCTGTAGCGAGCGGAGCTGGGCGGAGCCAGGCCAGGCCAAGGCGGCGTGAGGAGCCGGGCAGAGCCGGTCCAAGCCTCCGCGGCGGGCGGAGCCGGGCCTGCGGAGGGGTTTCTGTTTTTTTTTGTTTTTTTTTTGTTTGTTTGTTTGTTTTTTTTAATTTTACTTAAATTTTTTTTTTTTTTTTTTTTTTTTTTTGAGCATCTGCAGTACTGGGGAGTTCGTGGGCCCTGGGCGGCCTATTGGGGGTTTGTGGGAAGGGAGGTGCTTGCAGACCCATTTGGGCAGACAGACGGGGGGGTTTTAGGGCAAAGCGGGGGGAAGTTGTTGTTTTAGATAGTGTTGCAATTGTGACACGTGTGTACCTGTATCTCTCTTCTCCCTATCCGTTCCCCACCGTTTGCCCATCCTCTTTTTCTTTCTTCCTTTCTTCTTGCCTTTCTTTTTTCTCTATTATAATTAGTTTTTTTGTTTGTTTGTTTGTTTTTTTTTCGGTTTTCTCTTTCCCTCTTGTCCCTCATCTTCCACTTATTTTTACTTTAATTCAAGTATACAATAGGTGCTACAGGGAACACCTCACATTTGCTGGGTTTTCCCATCCTCCACTGCCTCATTTCTGTGTGAACTGATTTAGGCTACCTACACTATCCCCCTTCCCCTGCATCTTGATATCCACTATCATCTACTGTCTCTCCTATATTCCACCCCCCACCTCCCGTTCTTTGATCCACAAAGTGTCTAACTCTTAATTTCTAATACCTTTGTTCTGTTTTCTGTCTATTATCCACTCTTGAAACTATTACCTTTCTTTTCTTTTTCCCTCTCTCATGAAAACAATAGCTGTGTAGTTCATACCATATTCCTCCCAAATTCAGTCATCAACTTCATAAAAGGTACTCTACCTACAGCTATAACTCTATACAATCTACATGAATCTAACCTCCATCCTTCCAGATCTCATATTCCTGCTTTATTAACATACATCACCAATACAACTTTACACTTTTCCCTTGCTTACACAATTGCCTTTCCCCAACACTAATACTTTCCTCTAAAGTGAACTTAACCAACAACAAGTAACTAGAATAAGAAGAAAAAAGTGACAAAGAGAAGATATAACACCTGTGCAAAAATAACAACTAATTAACCTCCAAGAGCAGACAAAGAAGCTAAGGAACTGATTAAATTCGTCAAAATAAAGAGATGACCAGAAAGCAACAAAAATCTACGAACCAAACCAATAATCAGGAAAACATGGCTGAATCCAATCAACAAACCAATAATCACGAAGGGGAGCAAAACTTGGCACAAGCAATGAAAGATCTCAGAACATTTATCACCGACAAATTTGATGCAGTAATGAAAGAGGTTAACAACATGAAGACATCACTTGGAGGGGAAATTGCAGACATACGCAAAAACATAACAGATATGATGGGAATGAACACCACAGTTCAAGAAATCAAAAATACACTTGCAGCAAATATCAGCAGACTAGAAGAGACAGAGCAGAGAATTAGTGATGTGGAAGACAGTACATCAGAAATCAAACAGATAGTAGAAGGGGTCAATAAGAAGATAGAAAAAATCCAATTAGGATTTAGGGACCTGAATGACAATGCAAAACGCTCAAACATACGTATTATAGGCATTCCAGAAGGTGAAGAGAAGGGAAAGGGGTCAGAAAGAGTGTTGCAGGAAATAATGACTGAAAACTTCCCAAATCTACTGAAAGAGACAGATGTACATATCCAAGAAGCACAGCGCACTCCACAAGTCATAAACCCCAACAGGCCCACCCCAAGACATATACTTGTCAAATTATCCAATGCTCAAGACAAAGAGAAGATCCTAAAAGCAGCAAGAGAAAAGAAAACCATCACATACAAGGGAAGCTCAATTAGATTAAGTGCTGATTTCTCTTCTGAAACCATGGAGGCAAGAAGACAGTGGTATGATATAGTCAAGGTACTAAAGGAAAAAAATTTCCAACCAAGAATACTCTATCCAGCTAAACTAGCATTCAAACATGATGGAGAGTTCAAAATATTCGCAGACAAACAGAAACTGAAAGAGTATACCAACAAGAAACCTCCCCTTCAAGAAATTCTAAAGGGAGTTCTGCAGGAAGAAAGGAAAAAACAGGAAAGGCAAAGTTGGAGGAGAGTATAAGACCAACAACAACAACAAAAAAGACAAAAAAAAAAATATACAAACAAAATATGACAAACACAAATCCAATCAAAATATGGCTAACACAAATAATTCCTTGATAGTAATAACACTGAATGTCAATGGATTAAACTCACCTATCAAAAGATTCAGACTGGGACACTGGATAAGGAAATATGACCCATCCATATGCTGTCTACAAGAGACACATCTTAGACCCAGAGACGCATGGAGATTGAAAGTGAAAGGCTGGAAAACAATCATACAAGCTAACAATAACCAAAAAAAGGCAGGAGTAGCTATATTAATATCAGACAAAATAGACTTTAAATGTGAAACAATTGTGAGAGACAAAGAAGGATACTACATTTTAGTCAAAGGGAAAATCTGTCAAGAAGATCGAACAATCATAAATATCTATGCCCCTAACAAGGGTGCCTCTAAATACGTCAGGCAAACGCTGGAAAAACTAAGTGAAAGAATAGATACATCTACAATTATAGTGGGGGATTTTAATACACCACTATCAATTCTGGACAGAACATCTCAAAAGAGAATCACCAAAGACACAAAACATCTGAATAGTATATTAGAGGAGCTCGATCTAATAGACATATATAGATCGCTACACCCAAACACAGCAGGATATACATTTTTCTCAAGCGCACATGGATCATTCTCCAAGATAGATCATATGCTAGGCCACAAAGAAAGGCTGAACAAATTCAGAAAGATTGAAATCATACAAAACATTATCTCTGACCACAGTGGAGTCAAGCTGGAGATTTGCAAGGGAAAGAAGCCCAGATTTCACACCACGATTTGGAAATTAAACAACACACTCTTAGAAAAACAGTGGGTCAAAGAGGAAATCTCAGAAGAAATCAATGACTACCTTGAAACAAATGATAATGATAACACAACATACCAAAATTTATGGGATGCAGCAAAAGCAGTACTGAGAGGGAAGTTTATAGCCATAAATTCATATATCAAAAAAGAAGAAAGAGCAAAAATTGAAGAACTAACTGCACATTTGAAGGAATTAGAAAAACAACAACAAAGTAACCCAACAGGAAGAAGAAGGAAGGAAATAACAAAGATAAGAGCAGAACTAAATGAAATAGAAAATAAGAAAGCACTTGAACAGATAAACAAGACCAAGAGCTGGTTTTTTGAGAAGATTAACAAAATTGACAAACCTTTAGCAACACTAACAAAGAAAAAAAGAGAGAAGATGCAAATACACAAAATAAGAAATGAGAAAGGCGATATCACCACTGACCCCACAGAAATAAAGACTATCATAAGAGGATATTTTGAAAAACTATATTCCAACAAAAATGACAATCTAGAGGAAATGGACAAATTCCTAGAAACACATAAACAGCCCATATTGACAAAAGAAGAAATTGATGATCTTAACAAACCAATCACAAGCAGAGAGATAGAATCAGTTATTAAAAATCTCCCAACTAAGAAGAGCCCAGGGCCAGATGGCTTCACAGGTGAATTCTATAAAACATTCCGGAAAGAACTGACACCAATCCTGCTGAAACTATTCCAAACCATCGAAACAGAAAGAACATTACCCAACTCCTTCTATGATGCCAACATTACCCTAGTACCAAAGCCAAACAAAGACATCACAAGAAAGGAAAATTACAGACCAATTTCTCTAATGAACCTAGACGCAAAAATACTTAACAAAATACTTGCTAATCGTATTCAACAACACATTAAACGAATTATACACCACGACCAAGTGGGATTCATCCCAGGTATGCAAGGATGGTTCAACATAAGAAAATCAATCAACGTAATACACCATATAAACAGATTGAAGGAAAAAAATCACATGATTATATCTATTGATGCAGAAAAAGCATTTGACAAAATACAGCACCCTTTCTTGATAAAAACACTCCAAATGATTGGAATACAAGGAAATTTTTTGAACATGATAAAGAGTATATATGAAAAACCTAAAGCCAATATTGTTTACAATGGAGAAATCCTAGACTCCTTCCCTCTAAACTCAGGAACAAGACAAGGATGCCCACTGTCGCCGTTCCTATTTAACATTGTCTTAGAAGTACTTGCTCGAGCACTGAGGCAAGAACCAGAAATAAAAGGCATTCAAATTGGAAAGGAAGACGTCAAAATTTCATTATTTGCAGATGACATGATCCTATACATAGAAAACCCTGAGAGATCTACAACGAAGATTCTAGAACTCATAAATGAGTTTAGTAAAGTCGCAGGTTATAAGATCAATGCGCAAAAATCAGTAGCATTTCTGTACACCAATAATGAGCAAGATCAGGAGGAAATCAAGAAACAAATACCATTCACAATAGTAAATAAAAAAATCAAATACTTAGGAATAAATTTAACTAAAGAGGTAAAGAACTTATACACTGAGAACTATACAAGATTGTTCAAGGAAATCAAAGAAGACCTAAATAAATGGAAGACTATTCCTTGTTCATGGATAGGAAGACTGAACATTATTAAGATGTCTATCCTACCAAAATTGATCTACACATTCAATGCAATCCCAATAAAAATCAATGCAGCCTTCTTTAAGGAACTAGAAAAACTAACTATGAAATTTATTTGGAAAGGAAAGAGACCCCGAATAGCCAAAGACATACTGAAAAAGAAAAACGAAATTGGAGGAATCACACTACCTGACTTCAAAACATACTATAAAGCTACGGTGGTGAAAACAGCATGGTATTGGCATAAGGAGAGACATATAGACCAATGGAATCGAATTGAAAGCTCTGATATAGAACCTCACATATACAACCACATAATATTCGATAAAGCCACCAAACCCTCTCAACTGGGAGAGAGTGGCCTATTCAACAAATGGTGTCTGGAGAACTGGATAGCCATATGTAGAAGAATGAAAGAGGATTACCATCTCACACCTTATACAAAGATCAACTCAAGATGGATCAAAGACCTAAATATAAAAGCCAAGACCATAAAAACCTTAGAAAGCAGTGTAGGGAAACATCTACAGGACCTTGTAATAGGTAATGGATTTATGAATATCTCACCAAAAGCACGAGCAGCAAAAGAACTAATAGATAAATGGGACTTCCTCAAAATTAAAGCCTTCTGCACCTCAAAGGAGTTTGTCAAGAAAGTAAAAAGGGAGCCCACACAGTGGGAGAAAATATTTGGCAATCAGATATCTGATAAGAAACTTATAACTTGCATATATAAAGAACTCCTACATCTTGAAAATAAAAAGATAAACAATCCATTTAAAAAATGGGAAAAAGACTTAAACAGACACTTCTCCGAAGAAGAAATACAAATGGCAAGAAAGCACATGAAAAAATGTTCCAAATCTCTAGCTATCAGGGAAATGCAAATCAAAACCACAATGAGATACCATCTTACACCCATAAGATTGGCAGCTATGAAAAAAACAGAAGAATACAAGTGCTGGAGAGGATGTGAAGGAAGGGGAACACTCATCCACTGCTGGTGGGAATGCAGAAGGATCCAACCATTCTGGAGAACAGTATGGCGGTTTCTCAAAAAACTAGCCATAGATTTGCCATATGACCCAGCAATACCACTGCTGGGAATATACCCAGCAGAACTGAAAACAAGAACACAAACCAATATATGTACACCAATGTTCATAGCAGCATTGTTCACTATTGCCAAAAGTTGGAATCAACCCAAATGCCCATCAACAGACGAGTGGATCAATAAAATGTGGTATATACACACAATGGAATACTACTCGGCTGTAAGAACAAACACACTACAAACACATGTGATAACATGGATGAATCTTGAGAACCTTATGTTGAGTGAAGCAACCCAGACATTGAAGGACAAATACTACATGACCTCAATGATATGAAATAAACAAGCTGCCCTAGATAGCAAGAGACTGAACGATAGGCTTGCAGGAAATCGGAGGGTGGAGGAAGGATATGAGCCGATGTCTGCAGGGGTGGAATTTAAGACGAGATGGTGGTAAGTATGAACACAAAGAAGAGATAAAAGGGGGGCAAGGGGTTGCCTTTGCTTGGGGCTTTGCGGGTTTGAGGGTGGCTGGGGAGGGACGGGTGGGTAACGTTGCCCAAAAGTGGGGGGAGGGAGGGGTAGCATACGAACCAGGAGAGGGTCAGGTGTTGGTGGAGAGTAAAATGCCGAGAAAATCATATCAAAATATAATAAAGAGGGTTACCTGTTTAGAATGCTCGGAGGGGAGGGTCTGATGCAGGACGGGCTCCTGGGGAATGTCTAAATGCTCATTCTGCCAGAGTGGGTGACACCATGGGGTAGAAACCCAAGTAGTGAGAGTGGGGGTGGACCCACATCCTGGGGAGGACTAATGCCATCCAATAGAGGGAACTGTATCCCTCGAGAGAAAGGGTGGCTCCCAGGGCATTGGGGCAGTTGAGCAAGTTAGGCCCTGAACACTATTCCATCTATCTCTGGAAGTGGCTCCTCAGGAAACGGAGGTTGGCTATCACTGAGGGCACTAAGGTGGAAGGGAAAATGGACGTTAAATGTGTGGAACCAAAGTAAATGGGGGGTAAGAGAGGAGTTTCTTGAGAGTACACAAGGATGGATATAAAACATGTAATATTACACCATAACATATAGGAGATGACAGACTGATAATGTAAACCATAATGTAAAACATAGGATAACTAAAAATGTAAAGAACTGTGTATCCTAAAGTATGCACCATAATGTAAATACAGATGTCACCTTGTTAGAAAGCTAATGTCTCAGACTCTGTACATCACTTTAAGTAAATATGATATGAATAGGGCGTAAGAGTATCACTGTGGAAGGGAAAAGGTTTTCTGGTGGATGTGTGGGAGTGCTGTATATTATATATATACATTGCTGTGGTCTAGGACTCCTGTGAAGAAAAGCTGAATAATTGGGGGGGGGGGGGGGGGGGGAAAAGAAAAAAATAGGATGTGGAATTTTTTCAAGTCAACATTCTTTATCTAAGTTCTTTATCTAACTTTATCCAAGTTCTTTATCTATCCTTTAAACTCATCGCTATATGCCATTCCCTAGTAAGGGACCATGACATTATATTGGGCTTCAAATTTCGGGGAGTTCTGGATCACAGAGTGTTTCAACAATGGCAATGGAGGGATACTGGTATGGGATACCAATGACAGATGATATATGACTGACAGGGAGCTGTACAGAACATATGTCCAGGGTGCATGGTAATGTTTGGATATACTCATAGTGGCAACAATTAAAAACCACAGCTGGGGGGGTACTGGGTTCCTGGCCAGTGGTGCTCTGTCGTGGTCCCTAGGGGAGCAGCGACAGTCTCCCAGGTACAGTGGTGGGGACCGGGAGGGAGTGAGGGTTCAACAGTGAGCCCCTGATACTAATGACTATGCTTGTGAGCTGATAAACCCAAAATAATAACAAGGCCTAGAGCAACTTTGTGCCTGGGAATTTCCTTCTGTCAGCCTTCATGTTACTCAAATGTGGCCAGTCTCGAAGCCAAACTCAGCATGTAAATGCAATGCCTTCCCCCCAGCGTGGGACATAACACCCGGGGATGAGCCTCCCTGGCAACGAGGGACCACTATCAACTACCAACTGATGATGCAACTGGAAAATGACCTTATACGGAAGGTTCAATGCGGATCAGCAGAATATCCATGTCTACATAAAATACCATGACTTTAAAATGCTGTTTGACCTAAAGTAAGGGGGAAATGGAAAGGAGAAATGAGTTTATATGGCTACGAGTTTCTAAAAAAGAGTCTGGAGGCTGGCAGAAGGTTTGCCCTCATGCACAACTGAGCAGAGTCAGAGAGACAGATAAAGCAGATACAACCCCCAGATATTGGTTCCTTTGAGGGCTAAAGAGACCCATGGGAGTTATGGTCATGGCTGATGGGGTTAACTACCAGGGCAGATGGCCCCTCTTTGGAAATGGTGTTTATGTGTGATGAATCTGGACTCAGATGGGATCTCCCTTCATAAGACTTTCATGCTAATGTGCTGGAGGTGCAGTTAATGTTGGGGTTTAAGATATATTTAGGGGATTTGAATCTCTGGACTGACAATGTGATAGCCAGATCCTGAGCCTCAACAGACTCCAGCACCTACAATCTGATTTATTGGACTTACCACACTCAGCTAAGATGGAGGTGAAGAAGGACAACCACCACACCATGGAGCCTAGAGTGATTACAACTGAAAATGGGAGGATTGCATCCAGCATCCAGGTGGAATCTGAGCCTCCTCTTGACATAAAGGTGCAATGGACACAACCAATCCAGTGTCCACATAGAAGAGGTGGCATTGGATTGGGAAAAGTGGACATAATGGACAAAGGGTATGGGGAAAGGCAGGAAGAGATGAGAGGTGGAGGCATCTTCGGGACATGGAGCTGCCCTGGATGGTGCTTCAGAGGTAATCACCGGACATTGTAAATCCTCACAGGGCCTACATGATGGAATAGAGGAGAGTATGGGCCATGATGTGAACCAATGTATATGAGGTGCAGAGGTGCCCAAAGATGTACTTACCAAATCCAATGGATGTGTCATGATGATGGGAACGAGTGTTGTTGGGGGGGGGGAGAGGGGGGTGGGGGGGTGGGGTTGAATGGGACCTCACATATATATTTTTAATGTAATATTATTACAAAGTCAATAAAAAATAAAAAAATTAAAAAAAAAAAAAAAAAAAAAGAAAGGAAAGGAAGAAGTTAAACTTTTGCTATTTGCTGATGATATGATCCTATATTTAGAAAATTCCAAAAAATTCATAACAAAGCTACTAGAATAGATGATTTTAACAAAGGTGCAGGATACAAGATTAAGACACAAAAAAAAATCAATACTATTTCTATACACTACTAATGAGCAATCTGAAAAGAAAGAAAAAAATTTTCATTTACAATAACAACTAAAAGAATCAAATATTTAGGAATAAACTTAACCAATGACATAAAAGACCTCTATTCAGAAAATTATAAAACATCATTAAAAGAAACCAAAGATGATCTAAATAAATGAAAGGATATTCTGTGTTCATAGGTAAGTAGACTAAATATCATTAAGATGTCAATTCTGCCCTAACTAGCCTACAAATTTAATGCAATCCCGATAAAAATTCCAAAAGCCTTCTTTGTAGAATGGGAAAAGCCAATTATCAAATTTATCTGAAAGGGTAAGGGCCCCTGAATAGCCAAAAACATCTTGAAAAAGAACAAAGTTGGAGGACTCTCACTTCCTGACTTTAAAGCATATTCTGTAGCTACAGTGGTAAAAAAAAAAAAAAAAAAAAAAAAACAACAGCATGGTTCTGGCATAAAGGTAGACAGATTGACCAATGGAATCTAACTGAGAGTTCAGAAATAAAATCTCACATCTATGGTCAAGTATTTTTGACAAGGCTGTCAAACCCAGCTGGGTCAGAACAGCCTGTTCAACAAATGGTGCTGGAAGAATGATATGCATAACTGAAAAAAAGAAAAAGCATCCTTATTTCACAACTTATATAAAAATTAACTCAAAATGGATCAATGGCCTAAATATAAAGACTAGAACCATAAAACTCCTAGAAGAAAATGTAGGGAAACATCTTCAAGATTTTAAGGTTGATGGTGGTTCCTTGGACTTTATACCCAAAGCATGAGGAATGAAAGAAAAAATAGATAAATGGGACTGCCTCAAAATTAAGCACTTTTATATTTCAAACAATTTTGTTAAGGTGAAAAGACAGTCAACCCAATGGGGAAAAAATCTTCGGAAACCACATATCTTACAAGGGTTTGATTTCCATGTCATATAAAGAGATCACACAGCGAAACAACAAGCAAACCAACCAAAAAATGGGCAAAAGACTTAAACAGACATTTTTCTAAGGCTGAAATACAAATGGCCAAAAGGCACATGAAAAGATGCTCAACATCATTAGCTATCAGGAAATGCAGACAAAACTACAATGAGATATCCTTTCACACCATACAGAATGGCCATTATTTAAAAAACAGAACACAGGTGGTGGAGAGGATGTGGAGAAATAGGAACACTTCTTCGCTGTTAGTAGGAGTGTAAAATGGTACAGCCTCTGTGGAAGATGAGCTGGTGCATCTTTAGCAGGCTAAATATAGTACTGCTCTATGATCCAGCAATCCCACTACTAGGAACATATTCAGAAGAACTGAAAGCAAGGACACAAATAGATACTTGCACACTGATGTTCGCAGCAGCATTATTCATAATTGCTAAAAGATGGAAATACTCCAAGTGTCTGTCAACTGATAAATGGATAAACAAAATGTGGTATATACACACAATGGAATACTGTTTGCTGTAAGAAGAAATGAATTGGAGAAGCACATGACAACCTGTTGGAACTCTGAGGACATTATGTTGAGTGAAATAAGCCAGACACAAAAGGACAAATATTGTATGATTTCACTGCTATTAACTAAATAACATGAGATTTATGGAATTGGACTATGGAGTGTAGGTTGGTGGATGGAATGTGGGTTGTGAAGGAGGAGCTGATGCTGGATGTATGTAGAATGTTCAATAAGGTCAAATGTAAACATGGTGATGGATGGAGTTGATGGTAACACATTGTAATGAGTGTAACAAACACTGTTGGTTTATGGATGTGATTGTGGCTGAAACGAGTAGTCTAGGGAGGTTAATGTTAGTGGAAGACAGCCTGCGGATAATAAAGGGAATATATTTTGGTGGTAAATGAGGATTATGGTTAATATTATAAATACAGCAATGTACTACTACTACAAATTGTTAAGAATATGGTGATACATGGGGAAAATATAATCAATCTAACATAGATTACAGTTAGTAATATTGTAACATTTTATAGCTAAAGGTAAAAAAAGGAATATGAGGTTTAGATTTATTAGATATGAATATGATTAAGCTTTTTTTCTCTTCTTCAGTTTCTTCATTAACAAGGAGAACTTGATTATGTCATTTAGCTAATATGTGTTCAACTGTGTTTCTTTCTGAACACTGGAAGAAAAATTGAGCTTGTTTTTTAGGATTTGATGAGATGAAAGTGCCTGGGCAGAACTTGTTTGGAGCAATGCATCCATAACTTGTTAAGTGGCCTTTTGTCTGTTATTTTATTTTTTGAATTTGAAATAAAGTTTGATTTTTTAAATATTAAGGTTCAAGATTCTTGTTCAAAGACAACCTGTTTCATGGGAGGAGAATCATTATGGAACTCACCTCACAGACATGTGATTTACAATGATAAACAAAAGCCAAAGGCCAACCTAACATAAAAATCCAGCTGATAATGTGCTGCATTCTGCCTTGTGCCACCTTGACTGTACTCTCAAAATTGTCACCAATCAGAAATTATTTTGAACATACCTGTTGGGCTATTTAATTACTTCTTTTTTTTTTTAATTAATTTATTTCTCTCCCCCCCCCCCCGCCCCTTCTCTTCCCCCTTCCCTTCCCCTTCCCCTCCCCCCTCCCTGGTATTTTGCACTCGCTGTCTGCTTTGTGTCCATTTGCTGTGTGTTCTTTGGTGTTTGCTTGTCTTCTCTTTAGGTGTCACCAGGAACCAAACCTAGGACCTTCTGGGATGGGAGAGAGGCACTCAATCTCTTGCACCACCTCAGCTCCCTGGTCTGTGGCATCTCTTATTGTCTCTCCTCTGTGTCTTTTTTTGTTGTATCATCTTGCTTCACCAGCTCTCCACGCAGGCCAGCACTCCTATGCAGGCCAGCACTCCACACAGGCCAAGTTGCATTCACCAGGAGGCCCCAAGAATCAAACCCTGGAACTCCCATATGGTAGACAGGAGCCCAATCACTTGAGCCACATCTGCTTCCTCTGATTTCTAAATGGCTCCAGGATTAGACATCCTGGACAACCACATATTTCAATTAAATTCTTACTTCATTTAAGCCTAAAGGCTCTAACTACATAAAACTCTCTTACTGAGATCTATCTTCTTTCCTTAAAAGTCACCTGCTTATAAGGGGAAGTTTGTATAGTTGGATTGTTAATAGAGTGCCACTGAATGATTTGGCACAACAATGCCATGTAAAGAAGACTTCATAACCAAATATAGATACTTCCTTGTTGAGTCATGGTTATAGACAAGCAAATTATCATCTCCACAAGAGCTAGGCTATCACTTGGTTTTAGACTAGTTGATAATGGCATTAATAGCCATACAAACACATAAACAGGTAGGCCCCCAAATCGTCACCCAAGCTGGTGATGTCCCAAACCTCTCTCCTTAAGGGACTCTAACAAGAATGCTGCATAAAAGGTTTCTTTGTGATGGATGCCAGGAACTAACCTTCAAGTACAGCACTGTCTAAAAGAAAAACATAACTAAAACTTTAGAAAATTGTATAGTCTAAAATATAAACCACAATGTAAACCTAAATGTTACCTTGTTTGAAAGCTATTGTCTCAATATATGTACATCAGTTTCAGTAAGTATAATATGAACATGTAAAAAGATTATTGCTGTGGAAGGGAAAAGGGTTTTATGTTGGATATGTGAGAGTACTGTATACTGTATATATGAATTACTATGATCTAAAACTTTTGTGAAGATAAGCTTAATAATTAGGAAAAAAAAGGAAAAAGGATGTAGACACTGAGGAAAAGAAGGAAGAAGTTGTCTTGCCAATTTGCATATAGGGCAACACTTATTGCAGTGATGGAAGGCAAAATATCACAAACAAAGCTTTTGCATTTTTAAATTTTTTTATACTCCAATTATTTTTACCTTAATTTTTCTAAATTAATATGTATTCTATATCTAACCTTTAAACTCATCACTATATTCCATTTTACTATTAATGGAACATGACAATATATTGGGCTTCATTTTTGAAGAAGTTTTGGGTCACAGAGAGGTTCAACAATGGCAGGGGAGGAATACTGGTGTGGGATGTTATTGACAGGGGACACATGGTTGGCAGGGAGTTCTCCAGGGCATATATCCAGAGTACATAAAAATGTTTGGATATTTTCATAGTGGATACAATTAAAAACAACAACTGAGGAAATGCTGAGTTCCTAACCAGGGGAGGTCTATCACAGTCCCTAAAGGAACAGCAGCAATCCCCCAAGTGCAACAGCAAAGACCAAAAAAGAAGGAAGGTCCAACAATGAGCCCTTGATACAAATGACTATGCTTGTGAGCCTGTGCACCTGAAATAAGAACAAGGCCTAGAGCTGCAGGATGCCTAAGAGTTACCTCCTGAGAGCCTCCGTGTTGCTCAGATGTGACCAGTCTCAAAGTCAAACTCAGCATGTAAATGTGTTGCCTTCCCTGCAGCGTGGGACATCCCAGGGATTAGCCTCCCTGGTGCCGAGGGATTACTACCAAGTACCAGCTGATGATGTAACTAGAAAATGACCTTGAATAAAAGGGTCAACTCAGACCAGCAGAATAGCTCAGTCTACATATAATACCAGGAGTTAAAAATGCTTTTTGACCTGAATAAAAGGGGGAAATGGAAAAGACAAATGAGTTTATATGGCTATGAGTCTCCAAAAAGAGCCGGGAGATCATCAGAGGGGTTGCCCTTATGCCCACCTCAGCAGAGTCCCAGAGACAGATAAAAGTAGATGCAACCCTGGGTATTGGTTCTTCTGAGTGCTGCAGAGACCCACAGGTTCTATGGATATGGCAGATGGAGTTCAATGCCATGTCAGTTGGCCCTACTTTGGAGTTTGTGTTTCGGTGATGGAGCTGGACTCAGATGTGATCTTTGTCCATAAGCCTCTCCTGTTACTTTTACCAGAACTGTAGTTGCTGCTGGGGTTTAATGTATACCCAGGGGACCTGAATCTCTGGACTGACCATGTGATAGCCAGGCCCTGAGCCTCAACAGACTTGCAGCTCCTACACTCTGGTTTATTGGACTTACCCCACTCAGCTAACATGCAGGTGAAGAAGGTCAACCACCACACCAGGGAGCCAAGAGTGCCTGAAAGCAGAATTGCATCCAGCATCCATATGGAATCTAAGCCCCCTCTTCATATAGATGTTGAATGGACGCAGCCATTCTAGGGTCCACAGGATGGAACAATAGAGTATGGATTAGAGTGGATTTACTGATAGTCTATTCATGAACTATTGTGATTAGTAATCAAAGAAAATGTGGCATTGGTGTGGAGAAAGTGGCCATGGTGGCTGCTGGGGGTAGGGAGTGGGAGGAAGAGATGTGATGTGGGGGCTTTTTTGGGACTTGGGAGTTGTCCTGGGTGGTGCTGTGGGGACAGTTACCAGACATTTTATGTCCTCCCATGACCCACTGGGTGGACTATGGGAGAGTGTGGGCTATGATGTGGACCACTGACCATGAGGTGCAGTGGTGCTCAGAAATGTATTCACCAAATGCAATAAATATCTCATGATGATGGAGGAGGTTGTTGTTATGGGCAGAGGAGTGGGGCGAGGGGGGTGGGGGGTATATGGTGACATTTTTTAATGTAACATTAAAAAAATAAAGACAAAAAAAGAAAAAAATAATTTAAAAAATACAATTTTAAATTTTCTAGTAACTTTTAAAACATAAGACAAAAGTTAATTTAAATAATATATTTTATTTAACCTAACATATTCAAAATATTATCATTTCAACATACAATTGATATAAAAATATTACATTCTTTTTTTTTCTCTCCTAAATCTTTTACATCTGGTATGTATTATATACTTTACAGCACATCTCAGTTCAGATGCTGAATTTTCAATGGAAATACATGATTCATGGCATTTAGATTCCATAGTTGGAAACATTCACATACCAATGTTGTTCCAAACATACTTAAGTTTTGCAATAACTGAGTCAAGTATGTTTTTAGTTAAAATTAGTTATAATTCAATAAAATTTAAAAAATTAGTTCTTCAGTCACACTAGCCACAATTCAAGTGTTCAGCAGGTACGAGCGGCTAGTGGTTACAATTTTGGACAGCAAAGCTCCAACTGGATCATGTGATAGCCTCTTTGGTTCAAAGGTGAGGCACAGGACCCAGCAGAGTTTAGCTCCCTATTAGGCCATCAGATTCCTGCCTTCCAGTTTCCTACTGTCCAAATATCCTACAGAATTTCATGAAGTTAATCTCACAGCACCTACCCAGCTTCTGTTAGCCAATTCCAAATTTCTTTCAACATCCCACTTGAAATGGTGTAAAACAGTAAGGGAATTATAGTATCTCACATGACAGTAAGTCTTCAATTAGAGAAGCTCCAAGCTTGGCTATTTCAAATAACACAACATCATTGTGGACCCGGCTTCCTTCCATCCCACCACCCTGCAGTTTTTGTCCTAGTTTACCTCATGGTTACAAAAAGTCTATCTAATCCTAGCCATTACATCCAGATATGAGCTTTTCCAGGAGGCTTCCCTTCATGAATATTTTTAAAATCAGTGAGATCTTTCCCAGAAGTCTACCAACCTTCCCCTCAAGTCTCAATATTGGCAAGGATCAAGTCACTTGAATTCTCCCTTATCACGTCTGGCAGGGCAAACGGGATGATGACTGGTTCCAGGGGCTCTTAACCAGGGGTCCGTGAGCTCGAATTGAAGTTCAAAAAAACATTATTCTTGTGGGGATATGTTGGTGCAGGTGTGATAAATTTATTAAATAATACACAGTGTAGTGTGGACTTAGTAAAGGATCCATGGTTTCCACCTGACTAGCAAAGGGGTCTGTGAAACAAAAAAGGTTAAGAACCCCTGGAGACTAATTGGAATTTTATCCCTGCATTGCTGTGGGTACCAGAACAAAACTCCCAAATAGGAACTTATGTTCCAGAGAGAGTTTATGCAAACTATTCAAATATTCCTATAATTACCTTATAAATTAGCAGGAAGGATGTTGGGTAAGTTTCACTTTCAAGATATGTGGATGAGCTTGAAAACTGCTGGCCCTTCCTCCCCTTCATGAACGGGGTGTTAAGAATGGAGTGTGTCTCCTGTGTGACCATGACCTCTTTGAACCTCAGTTTCCTCTTTTATAATATGGAGAAATAATGCCTATCTCCTCAGAGAGGACACCCAGCACCAAGACTGGCAGACATTTAAATGATTGTCCATAGACATTCTTTCATTTTCCTTCTACCACCTTCTTTGCCATAGTAGAGCGAGCTCCCTATTTTATGTCACTTCCCATGGTCTCTTTTCTGTCCTTATCTCAAATCCCTTGCTAGACAGGCTTCAAGTTTAATTAATGCTGGCCTCTTTGAAGATCTCAGGGCAGCACTGACCAAATCGTAGTGTGCCTAATTACCTGGGATGGGCTGCTTCTTTAAATGCAGATCCCAGAGCTCTACCCCAAAAGTCTGATTCCCCAGGTCTGTCTGGATGTTGTCCAGGAATCTGCAGCATCATCTAGTACCCCCTGCTAAGACCACACCTTGAGAAATCTGTAAGAAAAGCTTGCTGCAGGAAACCCAGACCTGCATTTCCCTCCAAATCTGAGCAGGGACCCTAACAAAAACAGCTCACCTAATTCTCCAGCCCCATATGGGGTCTCAAACTGAGCTGACGCAGAAACCTGAAGCCAGTTAATCACTCCACATTACTCATTTCTGCTCTTCATGATGGTGTGGCATTAGCCCATCATCCATTTCTGCTTTTCTGGCAACTCCTGGATTTTCCCCCTTTTCTCAAAGGGGTACAAGTGAGGCTGACACTTCCTCTCTCCCCCCGCTCCCCACTGCTCACCACACCCTCACCCCCCCAGCCCCAGGCTCAAGCCCAGTGAAAGTCAGCTTCCGGGGTGTTTAGAAGAACAAGGAGAGGGATGCCGTTTTGGCAGGGACACTAAACTGGCAGGAAACTAAGTCTGGGCTGCTGGTGGCCAGTATTCCACAAAGTGGAGAAAGTCTGCCTGAGAATGACACCTTTAAGCTCCTGGAGCACCTGGAAATACAACTTTAGTAGTTCTCTTTTTGGTTTATGTCGATTTGAGCTGGAATTTCTCCTTGCAGCTCAGAGTTCTGACTAATACGCAAAACCAATTCCCCAAAGGAATGACTTTATGTTGCTGTATCTCTCCTCCTTTCACCTCTATACCTCTGTGCACAAACAGATCCTCTCACTGGGCTGTCCTAAACAATGCCCCTTGCTCCTCACTCTCATCACGATGCTACTTTCTTGTCACAAGTGAAATCTTCAGGACTCAGTGTCCCATGTCACTATAGGCAGGGGACGTTGCTTCTTCCGGCCAGGGCTAGCCCACTTTTCTCCCACCCTCTGGGGTCTAACCTTTTCCTTTCTGACTCTTATAATAGCCATCACTGCTCATAACTCATTCCCTGATCACTTAATTGACTTAGGTCTTTGACACCTGGTTTAGTCTTTTCCATCCTAGCTCCGTCATCATTCCAGAGGGATTTCACCATTTCATTCAATCCCATTCATAGTTCATATAGCACTTAGTATGTGCCAGGCACGCTTCTAAGTGTTTTATATCTACTGTAATTTAGTTCTTATAAGTGCACAAGATAATATCATACCCATTTTATAGTTGAGGAAACTGAGGCACAGGAAGTCTATCTAGACTTGCCTAGAGTGACCCTGCTACCAAGTGGTAGAGTGGGGACAGGAACCAGGCAGTCTAATTGCAGAGACTGTGAACTTAGCCTCCTAGTTCCTTGTTTTCTATCAATGTAATAGCCTCTATATCCATCTATATTGATCCTGGGAAAGCTGGGAGAGGTCAATTTCTCCTAAACTGGGTCACTGGACGTTTGGAAGGTCCTTGAAGAGAAGAGGGAGATGTTAGCTGGGATCTACTAACATCTGCCTAGGGCTTAATTATTTGCTGTTGTCTGCCATGTAAATGCACCAACTAACAGGCCCAAACCAGGGCAAAGAAGGCTGGGCTTAAGACATAGCAGCAGAAAAGCAGGCTATATATTCTCTGGTATCCCACCATGCCCCCTCTTTGCCCTAATACTCCTTACTTACTCACTTTGGGAAGGCTGCTGCGTCCAGGGCACTCTATTTCTAAGATTGTCCTTAAATTGGTCCCTTCTCTGTATCCTTACCCACCAGCTAGTGCTCCTCAACCCTCTAGAAAACTTTGCACAATAGGTTCAAAAGCCTTAGTTTTCTTCTTTCCTTTGTTTGGAAGGGCTGGGAGAAGGAAGCCAGGGGCTCTGGGGGGATACCAGAGGTGTTTCACCACCCCAGCCCATCACACTGAGCTCTAGCTTCATCCAGAGCTGCTGGGCTCTGAAAATGCAGGCCAGGACTCTACCCTGCTAGCCTCAGCCTTCTGGTGCTCCAGCTCTACCGCTTCTTCACCTCCCCTCCACTCCCAGCTCCTGGCAGGCCCTCCTGGCTTCACAATTCCCTAATATACTTTTCACCTTGCACACTTCCCTGTCCTGCCAGACCCACCCTGCAACGTGCGTGCATGCATCCCTGTGTCAACTCAAACATCTGACTCCTCCGTTCCAGGCTTCTCACCGCTGGTAGAAAAAACACACAAAAGTGTGCACTGATGCCAGTACAAATATACAAATATAATAAAGTCACCAAGCTCAGCCAACCCCTCCATGACACCATGCAAGCCTAATTAGTACTCACCAAGAAGTATTTATTATTAGAACTCTGTATTGAGAGCTTACTCTCCCGCCAAGCACGTGCCGATCACTTCACAGTACCTTAACTCTTAAAAACACCACTGTGACATGGCGACTATCAGGACCCCTCTTTTAGGGCGGGATCACGCAGTGTTTAACTACGTTGCAGCGCTCACCCAGACCCCGCTACCGCCCTGCCAGGCCCCCCTGCAGAGTCCACTGCACACACTGTCCTGGCCAAGCGACGGGGTCCTCGGAGAAAGTGAAAGAACAGGAAGGAGGGAAAGGAGCAGTTGAGAACTGCTGCGGTGGATTCCGGAAAGGAGGCGGGGAGCACTCACGGAGCTACTTCCTAGTCATCGTTACTCAGCACTTTGCGGGATTTGAGGGGCTGGAGCCCAGGGGATGGCGGACCTTTTGATGAAATCCGGCACTGCCCGGGAGGCCCCGGAATTGTCCCCTCGTCGAGCCTGGGCCCCTTCGAGCAAGGCCTGGTCGAACCCTCGCAGGTGGCCCGGGAGGGGCTGTCTGGCCCTGGGTGTGGCCGCCCGCCTCCCCGCACCGCGCTGTAGCGACCCCACCACTTAGACCGCCCGACGGCTCACCGAGGGCGCCAGGAGGAAAGGGGGAAACCGCGGAGCCCCGCGGGACGCGGTGGGGACGCCGCCCACACTGCCCGCCCCGAGAGGCGGGGCCCCGCTGCGGCGCAGGCCTGGCGGGCGCGCCCCCGCCACACGCACACCGCGCGCGCCCCCGCCCCGCGGCGCTATAAAGAGAAGGCGGGCGCCGCGCTCCTCTCCCCACCACGGTCCGGCTTTTCGCGTCCGTCTCGAATCTCTCCACGGTCGCTCGTCAGACCGACCCCGGCAGCCAAAATGGTGAAGCACATCGAGAGCAGGGTACGGGCCCACGGGACGGCCTGGGCGCGCGGCGGGGCTTGGCAGCGGTCTGGAGGCGGGGAGCCAGGCGCCCGCATCCCTGGGGCCGAGGAGGCAGCGGCTCGGCGGGCGCTGCGGGAGCGCGGGCCTGGGCGCACCGGGGCAGCCCAGGGAGCTGTGGGGAGGGGGCAGAGGGCAGGAGAGGGGGACGAGGGGAGCACGGGGACGAGGGCCCCTGGGGCGGCGCCGGCTGCCCTGCGCGCAAGGGTCGCCGCCCTGCGCCGCCTGCCGTGCCCATCTGGGAGACCCTAATACGGGCAAGGTGGAGGCGAGGGGGGGTCAGCCCTTGGCCCCATCTGGGTCCGGATTCGAATTCTGGCCAGGAGAGGGCCCCATGAGAAGGCACGAGGTTGCTGGCCGCCACTCCCTGCCCCGTGCTACCCTCACGGTGTGGGTGACCCCGGAGCGGGTGAAGACCGGAGTCCCGTCCCTCGTCCACCCCGTCGTCTCCATCACTGTCAGACCCCAACGACGACCCCGGCTGTACCCGTGCGAAGGGGGCGGATCCCGCTCGAGTCGCCCCAGGGCCCGAGAGCGGGGCCCGAACCCCCACCCCGGTCCCCCGCCCCGGCCTTTTCTGAGGCCTCCAGGGCGGAGGTGGGGGCCCAGGTGGCCTGGAAATGGGGAGGTCCGGGCCGCGCCCGTCGGCCGCCTCCTCCTGCGGCGCTGGGCGTGTTTCCGGCGGCGCTGGCTTTGGAATGACTCAGTCTCCAGGCCCCGGCCCAGCCTGGCTGTGACTAACCCGCTGTCCCTGGGTTGCGCTCAGAGACCGGGTTGTCCCGGGAGCCAGCACACCTGGCTGTGTGATCATCGGCCTTCGGGTACCCAGATGGTGGTTTCTAGTTTCTTAAAAAAACAAGGGAGAAGTTGGTCTCCTATCGAATTATTGCAATCTACTAACCTCAAGATTAAAAACCCAGTGTCTGGTATACTGTAGCCACCCCTGAGAAAGGCGGGCCTCTAGTGCATTTTTAGTGCTGGGATAGGTTTTGAAAACGGAAGTTTCTCTGTAATAGGCTTTTATCCTTTTGTTAGTTTTTATAATCACAAAACATATCCTACTGTTGTAGAAAATTTGATAGGGGCCATAGGTAATTGGGTATTTTATATAAACTGTTTTGTTTGCCCAATTTTGACTGAGCATTTCATGTCATTAAAAGTTCTTTGTGATCGTTTCAGTGTCTGAACACATTGCTGGACATCTGGGTAATTTTTAACGTTTTAATGGATTTTTTTTTAAAGTAAAACTTTGTAGAGAGTTCAGGCTTTTTTTTTTAAATGTTTTAATCTCAATTATTGGGTCAAGCAAGGAGTGTGAATGTAAATGGTGCCAGGATTATACCAGAGTGGTCCTTTCACTCCCACCTCTTGGGCACTTTTTTTTCATCTTAGTTTTGTCCAAAGACATGGTAAAGAAAAACGGTCTTAATTTCATCTCATTATCTTTGATTATTAGTGACTGAACTTTTAAAATTGTATGAGTTTTTATATTTAAAAATTAGTAAACCCCTGATTTGTTGAAAAGCAAGATAGATCCTTAATAGTTTTGTTCAACACTTAACTGTGGGTCAGTCTGTGCCACAGGTGAAAATCCATTAGACAAGCGGCACAGAAGGCCTTGAGCAGAGTACCCACTAGAAATAGAAAATAGAATTTGATTCCTGGAGCAAGAACTACTCAGTCCTTCCTCCCATTCTAGTTGTCTTGCTTATGATGTCCTCCTCCCCTCAGCGAGAACGTGTACAGGGAAATAGGAAACTCAAAGCGTGGGCCCCAAACACCCTGAGACAGTTGATTGACATTCAGAGTTATGGCCCAGAGCAAGAAGTTGCACTGTAATTTGGTTATTTGTAAATGTCGACTACGCCTTAGATTGCCTGTTTCTGTGGCACCGTTAGTAGTTCACAGCCACTGGGATCTATTTCAGACAAAGGTGGGCTAATGAGCTATAAACAGTGAGTGGGAGGAAATCAACACAACAGTATTTTTTAAAAGAAAAAAATGGCGGCTACTAGTGTTCTTCAACATACCGGGCACTTTGCTCACAATTTGCTTTTTGAGTTTATTACCTTTGGGTGCCAGGTTTTACTGCTAGTTGTCAGTGTTGTGGACATTTATTAATTCTGATTGTTAGTTTCCAGGAGCTAGAAATTGGGGATTGCTTCTTCATTAAGTAATCTCAAATAATTTTCAGACTGATGTTTGTTTTAGATAAAACCTATCAGGAGAAGGAAATTTGTATGCATACTTGGCTGTATAATTTATGTGTATTTGAGCCAAAAGATATTATTGCTTTCCTTTTTTCTTCTCAGAATTTTATTAAATAGTTTTGCTTGAACTTGATTCAAAAATTTTTAAGAGAAAGTATGTAACTGTTAAGTGTTTCAACTACCTTCTAGCTTTTTTTTTTTTCTTTTTAAGATTTATTTATTTATTTAATTTCTCCCCCTTCCCTGGTTGTGTGTTCTTGGTGTCTATTTGCTGCGTCTTGTTTCTTTGTCAGCTTCTGTTGTCGTCAGCGGCACGGGAAGTGTGGGCGGCGCCATTCCTGGGCAAGCTGCACTTTCTTTTCACGCTGGGCGGCTCTCCTTATGGGTGCACTCCTTGCGCGTGGGGCTCCCCCACGCGGGGAACACCCTTGCGTGGCACGGCACTCCTTGCGCGCATCAGCGCTGCGCATGGCCAGCTCCACACGGGTCAAGGAGGCCCGGGGTTTGAACCGCGGACCTCCCATATGGTAGACGGACGCCCTAACTACTGGCCCAAAGTCCGTTTCCCCATTCTAGCTCTTTTTTTTTTTTTTTTTTAGATTTATTTTTATTTATTTAATTCCCCTCCCCTCCCCCGGTTGTCTGTTTTCTGTGTCTGTTTTCTGTGTCTATTTGCTGCATCTTGTTTCTTAGTCCGCTTCTGTTGTCGTCAGCGGCACGGGAAGTGTGGGCGGCGCCATTCCTGGGCAGGCTGCTCCCTCCTTCGTGCTGGGCGGCTCTCCTTATGGGTGCACTCCTTGCGTGTGGGGCTTCCCCTACGTGGGGGACACCACCGTGTGGCAGGGCACTCCTTGCGCACATCAGCACTGCGCATGGGCCAGCTCCACACTGGTCAAGGAGGCCCGGGGCTTGAACCGCGGACCTCCCATGTAGTAGACAGACACCCTAACCACTGGGCCAAAGTCCGTTTCCCCGGTTCTAGCTCTTGAATGCAATCTCATAAGGTATTTATTGAGACCATTAATGTTCAAAAAGATGTACTTTCATTTGACCAGATGGTCTCACCTGGGTTCTGCATTAGTCACATTAGGGAAAGCTTTGAATGAAATATGTCTCGAAAAATCACCGGTGGTTTGGAAAATAATTTCTATACTTAATCCTTCCACCCCACCCCCAATTCTATCATAACTGCAAAGGTTACGGAAATCATGCCATCCCATTCTCAGGAACCAACATTCATCGTGAATTGTTCCCCCAAAAACATGAAGTATAAACTAGAAATCTAGAGATGTAACCACATTGCGTTGAAAGTCATTCACATTAGACTTTTTCACTTTATAGTGTGTTTATTTACTCTGTTGGTCCAGATCTGATCGGATTCTTAGCTGGATTGGGGGGGGCGGAGAGGAGCTGTTAGTTTATCATTTAAAGAACTAGGCTTTGGATATAGAAGTTTATGTTTTGATTTCTCTTCATTGCCTGTGTCTTAGCACTACTTGTAGTTAAAATGAGAAGGTTAGGTTCCTAGGGTTACGGTATCCAGACCACTGGTAAATAATTCACAGAGGTTGGTGGTGAGGGATTTCTTCATTTCTGCTGGTGGAATTTATTTGTGCATTCCTTATGCCAAATTATCTCTTCATGAGGAACCAAAACTATTGTTCATTTAATCAACCATAAGGGCAGAGTTTTGAGATAAAGGACAGAAAGCAAATAAAGATCAACAAAATATACTCAACTCTGTCTGGACACCCCATAATAAAAAAGGACAATGAATTTTGTTAACAATGATTATCTGCATGTGTTGGGATTTGGGGAAGGTTATTGTCCTTGACTTTTGAGCTTTTCACATTTTCCACCATAGACGATATTAATTTAACCAGAAAAATGTTACCCTTTTTTAAAGTAACTTTTTGATGTTTCAGTTGTAAAATTCTGTGACTTTGTTTGATCCACCAGTAGCATTTACTGAATGTCTACGGTATGCCTAGACTTGATGTGGAATCATTTTAATACAAAGTCCTATTTTTATTTCCCTTTCCTTTGCTTAGCTTGGATGTAGATGAGCCAGTTAACAATATTTATAAGATGTTCCGAGCACATGTATATCAATACAATATGTACATTACATATTCTTTTATCAAGGAACAATACCAACAAAGGTAATCTAGTGGGTTTTTGGTTTTTTTGTTTTTGTTTTTTACTGTGTCTAAAAGATGGGTCCTAAAAGCCAAGATCTATAATTTGTGCTTTGTGTCCTATCAAGTTCCAGGGCTTTTGCAAATGAAACTTAGCATCTGCTTTTCTTTTTCTCTCTGCAGGATGATTTTCAGGCAGCCTTGAACAGTGCTGGTGATAAACTTGTAGTAGTTGATTTCTCAGCCACATGGTGTGGGCCTTGTAAGATGATCAAGCCTTTCTTTCATGTGAGTATTAAACAACTTTTACTTGTAAGAGATTTGTGTTTTTGGGGTTAGAAGAAAGGGTTTTATTGTTTTTGCTTTGTTTTTGCTGGGTCTTGAGTTTAAAAGTAGTAACATAACACATTTTAAATTTAATGCACATAGCTTATTCAAGATAACTCAGAAGTTAATTTGGTTGTTCTTAAATGGCATTGCTTTTTATTAAAATTGAATTGTAGACCTTATCTGAAATGCAGGTTTCAAAGTTGATGTGCCAAATTATTTTATACTAGGAGGGGTTTTTCAGAGAAAATATATCCCTTTATCTGTTGATTTCTGGTTTAAGTTTTAGAATTTTAAAAAATTAGTCTCTACTTTTATTAAGTTCCCATTTAGGAAGCTTGAGTATGTTGGCTGCATTTACTCATTTTTTTTTTCCCCATTTTAAATTTCCCAGTCCCTCTCTGAAAAATATAGCGCAGTGGTGTTCCTTGAAGTCGATGTGGATGACTGTCAGGTATGTGGCTGAGAATTTGGAATACTACTGACTTTGGCATTTGCCGTTTTCTCTGAAATTCACAGTGATTGTTTTCATAAATGTCATATAATACTAGACATTACCTTAGCTAAAAAGTTCTATTTTGGAAGAAGAGATAATTGTGTCAACTAGGAGCTTAATCTAGATATCAGGAGAGATGTACATCACAACCTAAAATATGAAAATCAAATGGTAAATGTTGAGGCTTCTACATCTTATCAAGACCTCCACTTCTGAAACCCCACCTTCTCCCTAACATTCAGTAGATTGAAACTGAATTGGATGATCATTAAGTCCATAGGATTGATGGTATTCCCATACCATTGAGAGAACACTTGTAAGTTTTAAAGTTGTGAACTGCTAATGATATGAGAGAAGGTGTTTGCAGTCCTGTTTTAGTCTTGGTTTTCTCCAGTTAGAAAACCCAAATATTTCTGCAGAAGAAACACTGTTGTGCCTGGTGCAGGACTGAGAGCTGGTTTGGGGCAAATTGCAGGGTTGGTTTTATTTCACAGGTACCTATTTAGCACCTGATGTGTGCCAGGCACTGTTCTCCATGCTCTACAAGTATTGATTCCTTGAATCCTCACAAGCCCGTGAGGCTGCTGCTGTTAACACCCCCATATTACCGATGAGAAAACTTTGCACCAGGGAGGGTGTCCATGGAGATAAAGTTAGTAAGTGGCAGAACCAGGATTTCAAATGAAGCAGCCTGGCTTCCTAGCACCTGGCCTCACCTCACAGAGCCCACTGCACTCGGGGAGCCTGTTCCAGTTGTGTTGCCTTGGGACTCTTTATGGATGAGTGAGCAGTCATTGCAGGCTCACATTTTTGTTTAGTCCTGGCTCAGTGACTTCTGCTTTAGGCTAATCCCTTAACCTCCTTAAAGCCTTGGTTTTGTGGGTGTGACCAGATCTTAACACCTGTTCCATCCACCTCCCAAAGTTGCTTATTCATTAAGGAGCATGGAATGCCCAGTAAAAGTACTGAAGGGTCAATAAGAACAGATGTAGGAGCAGCAGCACCTTCTAAACTTCTGATGCCCTACTAGCATCACATTGCTTACCAGTAGACGTTCTGATTCCACACTCCACTGTCCTCTGTCCCTGGCCCACCCTTTCCTTCTCTACCTCTTATAAAACTGGCAAACACCCATTCTTAAGCATTACATCTTCTCTAGGAACCTTTCTCTATCTACCTCCTTTAGGTCCCTCGCTAGGTTAAGTTTCCATTCCTTCTCTCCAGCATGTTCTTTGTCCATCTTTTTTTGGTTGGATTTACTGTAGTGGAATAGAGGTGGTCTTGTAGCTAGACTGCTTGGTTTATTCCCAGTTCTGTCAATTATTTGCTGTATAGTCTCTTAACATTTATCTTCTCTGTTCCTCTGTAGAAGGCAGTGTTAATCCAACACTGTAAGGCTATTGTCAGGATTAACTGAAATAGTGTCCTATAGAGTACTTTTAGAACAGTTCCTGGCACATGATAATTACTCAGCAAATCTTAGCTAATATTATAATAAACTCTTGGTGTCTGTCCCCACCACTAGTCTCTAAGTTTCTTGGGATCATTGACCCTGTTTTAGTCACCTCGTTTCCTCTTCCAGCTAGCACACCTGCCTGGCATGTAGTAGGTGCAGAATAAATAAAAACTATTGTTGTAGATAACATGTTAATTGCCGATTTCTAAAGTTTAAAGAAAAAAAAAAAAAGACATGTGTTTGTGCTCCCTCTTTTAGCCAAACTTAGTCTTATTTTATTAAAAGGTCACCTTAGCCAGGTTAAATGTGCACCTAAAAGGGACTAGAGAAACTAAGTCAGAGCCTGTGAAGCTGACTGCTGTACCGTAGTGTCCTAAGGACAAGTGCTCTAATGCCACAACCCGAAACCTTTGGGAAGCAGATGTGCAAAGCCTTCGAGGACCGTATGACAGCGCTCCTGCATGTCTTCTGGAGCACACCCTCAGCACCCCAGAAATGTCTTCTGAAACCTTGATGTCACCTTCCCCAAATTGGGCCCCTTTTACTTTGCCTCCCTGTATTCTAAAGATTGGGTAGCATGTGGGTTTAAACTGAAGGACCCTTAACACTTAGGTAGTGAGAAATTATCTTTTACATGTAGTAGATTCAAGTGGATAATAAAGAGGCATGGACATATAATGTAGTACACAGGGAAAATAACTACCATAGAAAAGTGTGTTTACAAGCCCTTTTGAAAAGGTTAGACTGATCTTATTTCTTTGACAACAGACTCTACTCCCCTGAATATTCTACAGGTTTTAATACTTAAATATACATAATGTATTCTCATTATAAAATAACTTAGACCTGAGGATTTTGCAGCCTTTTAGAAAGCCATGTGTCTCAGTTTTTATTAGAATAGCTTAGAATCAGTTAATAATAGAAGTGACAAAAACAGATTTAAAGTTATTTTGGCCATAGGGAGTGCTAAGCTGGAAACCAAGAAAATGAAATTTAACAAGGAAAAATGTAGAATCTTGTTATGTTTATTAATAAAATCCCAGATAGGGCAAAACCGAAGGGATGGAGAAAGATCAGTAGTTGCCAGGGCTTAGGGATGTGGGGAGGGCATGGCTTCAATGCGGGGTGGGAGGAGTGCTTAGCATGAGAGAATTTTGGGGGAGTAAGGGACCTATTCTGTACCCCAGTTGTGGTTATAGGACTATGCATTTGCCAAAGTTCATATACTTTGCACATTTTTTAAAAGTGGGTTTTATTATAGTAAGTTTTTTAAAATCCCAGCTTGTAAAAAATAGGAAGGGTTGTATTGGGGAATGAGCTAGTTTTTGTTTTTAGATCAAGGAAGTGATTAAGAAACTTAGAAGCAAGAATGTTTTTAAATCCTCAGAGGGTTTTCAAATCACTACAGAGGTAAGGCAAACAAACACAGGGCAAGAAGAAAAATAAAAATTAACTTTAGATCTCGGAGTAAAAATTGAATATTAGTTAGGAACTATCAAACTTTACTGTGGTCCATAAAACATTTTAATAAATGGGTATGCTCTGTGCTTGGATGTTGACTCAATAGTATTAAAATGCCAGTATTCCCAAATTTGTCTAACTGTAACCCAATTTCAACTTGAGTTTTGGGAAATTGGTCAAGTTTTTCTGAAATAATATAGCCAGGGACATGCTGAAAAGCATTAAAATAAGAAGAAGAAAGTAGTTGTTGGGGGAGGGGAGGGACAGGCTGCATAGAAGTAAAGTATATCAGCTTCATTAATTAAAACAGTGTAGTCCCGGCACTGGAGAAGGTGGGTAGATGTATAGAACAGAATGATTCACCATTCAGGTTAAAATGTTACATCTTTTTTTCATTCTTTATTCCCAGATAAAATCTAAAATGTAAACATAAAATATGCTAAAAAAAAATACTGAACATTCAGGAATGATACACATTGTGTCAAATATTTTGAGCATCCTAAGTAGCCTTCTTAACAGCTTGACTGACTACTTTTTTCTTTTCTCACTGAGGAAATGGGCCTGGAAAAGTTCATTCCCAGAACTGAAGGCTGTTTGGTATTATATCAATAAAGCTGGTGCTTTAAACAAGGGGTTGGAAACCACTCATGGATTTGCTTACATAAGAGACTTAAATTGGATGGCAGAAATCATAAATATTAGTAAATTTATAAAAAGTCCTTGGAAGACAGTTCCAATATCTAGAGCCTTTAAAATAAGCATGCTCTTCTACTCAGTGATTCTACTTCAAGGGCTGAGGGGGAAAAATTGAACCAGAGTGCAGAAATTTGTATGTGAAGATTAAAGGGTTTACAGTAAGTGAAATCAAAGCCCATACTGTGACTGCTTTAGGGCCGTAAAAATTGATTGTGTATAAATACATTTCCATGGAGAAAAAAGTCAGTTATACAACTGTACCTAGTAGGTGTATTATGGTGCTAGAACATAGGTTTTATAAAGACGTTTGTATTCATGTGAATAAACAATAAAGTATTAGCAGTAACTAGTAAAATATATAGATGACTTGTCTTGCAGGTTTTTTGCATTCAACATGGATTATGCTTGTATAAATAAATGGATTAAAAATTTAAATGTTTATCTTCTTAAACCCAACAATTCTACTTTCAGGATTTGCCATAGAGATATACGTGTCTGAGAATTTATTCACATATTGGCAATAACCTAAAAACCCAGTATGGGGTTCAAATTTTGGTATGGCATCCTATGTCACCTTTAAAAATCACTTCAATTATTCAATGAGAAAATTTTTAATGCTTTTACTAAAAATTTACAGCATACTATATAATTACAGACTACAGTTTTGTTTTAATAAAATGTACAAACATGGTTGTAAAAGCACCAAGACTGTCAAAGCGTTAACATACCACCTCTCCATGAGCCGAAAGACCTATTACTTCAACAAGTTATGCATGTACTGTTGAATGGCCAGAGTTGCCAAGAGTTTTCAAGAGTAAGCAAAACAGGTCCCACACTCATAAGGAGCTTACTTTGGGTGGTTACTTTTTTTTTTTTTTTTTAAACCTCCCCTTCCCCTATCCCCACCCCCAGTTTCCTGTAAATTAAGTAGTTGTTGAAATGTAGAAGCGCTGATCTCTCCCTGGGGGAAGTATGAGGCATTCAGAAACTAGCAACCATTAGATGTGGTAGGCTAGGCTGTAACTTTCATTGATTGGAACCCTGTTTTCTTCTGGGAAAGCTTTGGGGGTAACTTCAAAAAATAGTGATGAAATGATGAAATGACCAGGTCCTCTTCTTATTCTTTCACTTGTGAATTATGAAATTAATAGAAGTAGGAAAAAAACTGTGGGACTGTCTCTGTAGATTACTCTGATTTTGTTCTTGAACAATTCCTTTGAAAATAATTTTTTGTCTTGCTCAGTTTGGTCTTTAGCCTTTATATACATCATCTTACGTACCCCACACCCACAACAAAACTAGGAAAAACTGGGCAAGTTAAAATTATAATCCTAAATCCATTTACAGCAGAGTTTGTTTCTCTTTCATTATAATACTCGAAAAAGCCAAGGTCTGGATAGGATTAAACTGCTTACTGAGTCACTGTAGAGTAAGAATATGGTGCTAGTAGCATTCTGCCTATTCAATTCAGCATTGTACCTCAAAAGAGGTGGGTAGATATTAATGAGAATTTTTAATTGATTGAGAATATAGCCAATTTGGTTTCTATGCTGCCGTTACATTCATTATATTGATTTTCATATGCTAAAAAATGTCCTAATGTCTTGAGATGAAACATGAGAAGGAAAGATATTAAATTGTTTTTGTTTTTATCTTCTGCTCTCCCCTCTTCCCCCAGGATGTTGCTGCAGACTGTGAAGTCAAATGCATGCCAACATTTCAGTTTTATAAAAAGGGACAAAAGGTATGTACTTCTAACCTTTAAGAAAACTAACTGGGCAATAGGAAAAAGTGGCATAAAGGAAAGGCAATAACTGACATGATCCCATGTAAAAAGTATGTTGCCATTAAATATATCATTCTTCACTGATTTAGGTATATAATGTAACATCTCATTGAAAACTGATCTTTGCTAGAACTAGTCACTAAACCCTGTGAATGGTATTTAATATTTATATCAAAGTGTATCTAATTGTTTAGACTTTGGCTCTTCTTGTAGTGAGAAGGAATTTGTCAAAAAGAATTTTACTTCAGCCTTTGACTTTCTGGAAAATTTGTTTTTAACTTAGAAGAACTGTATGTTATCCAAGGGATAAATGAGATAATGAGATTATACTTTCTCCTTCCCCACATTGTTGCCCCATTACTGTGATCATAACTTGTGCACAACATCTAACAGTGACTCAACATTCTCTTTTGCAGGTGGGTGAATTTTCAGGCGCTAATAAGGAAAAGCTTGAAGCCACCATTAATGAATTAAGCTAATCATGTTTTCTAAACATATAACCAGCTGTCACCTGTTTAAAACTTAACTTGTAATTTTTTTATTTACAAAAAAGATCACATATGAAGACTATATACCCAACTGCCATCTGATTATAAATGACAATAAAATATTAATTCTACCCTTTTTAAAACTGTCTGGTGTCTTTGAATAGCTTCCAAAATAAATGAGAAGAGGCCATTAAATGATCTATGTTTTATATTTGTGATCATTTTATAAAGACTGGTAGGCCTGTGATAATTTTGAGATTTAGATGCTAGGCTTCCTCAGAGCTGTGGTGGATTGTTCGAGGGTTGCATTAGCTAAGCAGTCAATAAAGTGCACCTTTGGGGAGCAGTGAAAGAAGCTTCTCACACCTTTCCTAATGCCCTCCCCAGGGCACTTTGGAGCTGGAATGCAACCCATTTGTGGGTCCCTGGCTTTGTCCCAGTGGGGAAAGACTGACTTGGGAAACTCCTCCAGTCATCCCCCCTACCTACCAGTATTTGTCCTCCAGGTGGAAGCAGCTTGAGACGACAGTGAAAGCAGTGTTAAGAAACTCAGGCCGATGGCCTGGGGCAAAGGATCACCTGCTTTAAAAATCAGGAAGAGAGAAGTCTGTCTCCTGGTAAATGGAGGCAACAACCAAACTCCTGTAAATAGGAACTCCAAAACAACTAACAAGCACAAGGCCAGGACACAGGCACAGAAAAGACAGAAAACCCTGCACTTGGCATTCACATTGGACAGGTTTCCCTGAAAGGGTGCCTGACACCCAAAAAAATCTCATCACCAACTCATTACAAAATCAACAGGAGCTCCCAGAAGATGGCATCAGAGTAGTCAGGCAGGGCTCAATTCACAAAAACAATGAAAAGAGGGCAAGGGACAGACAACCCAAAACAACAGTGAGTTACTGAACCACCATGTGACAGCCAGGAAGGGCTCCCTCCCATTCCCCACTCAGGGCAGTAAGCCTGGATAAAGCCCCGGCACACTGCAGTTAACTGAGAGGGAGAGACGTCTTCCTCCCTGTCAGCTGCTACAAGGGAAGGAGAGTGCGAGAACTGCTCAGTGAAAGCGGCCAGCAAAGCCCACTTTGAATCTCAGCTCTGGCAGACCAGAAACGTTGGAAAGTGAAAACATCTCTGAAAAGGTTTGCTAACAAGTGCCATCTGCTGGCCAGTCAGGAAATTGCATGAAGAAAAAACATTTTTAGGTCTCTCTTAAGCCCCCTGGGAGAAACTTTGCACCCCATAAGTGAGTCCCTGGTCCAATTTTTGAAAGTTAAGCTGGGCAATTTTAAAGACTTAGAATTTTTGAACCAAAAATCAAAGAAAAGCTGCAGAAAAAAAAAAAACTGCTAGGCAAAGGCAAGAGAGAAATTGGCCATCAGTAAATTCACGAACATATTCAGATGCCTAGGAAACAGGAAGAATTGGGCCAAAGAAAAAAACCAACTATCTTTAAGAGATGCAGGACATAAGACAACTGATCAATGATATTCACACAAATCTAAATTCAAAGAATTGAAGGTATGACTAAAGAGATAAAGGATATTACAAAGACACTGGTGAGTGTAAAGAAAAGTTTGAAAACCTGCAAAGGAAAGCAACAGACCTCATGGGAGTGAAAGACATGATGGATGTGATTAAAAGTATGTTAGGTTCTATCTGCCTAGAGGAGCCTGCACCAAATCTTGGTGTGTATTTCCATCTTTCCCATTTCTCAGCAAGCTTTGTTCTTTCCCCCATTTCCCAAATAAATTATTCTTACTGGCCTAACCAAAATAAATAAATAAAGTTAGTGGGGAGTGGGTATAACGCAGTGGATGAGCACCTGCTTCCCATGTACGAGGTCCTGAGTGGGATCCCTGGTACCTCTTAAAAAGAAAAAAACAACATTAGAGGCTTCTGGGAAGAAAGCAGATTAGAAAAGCATGGGACTTCCTCCGCTCTCTGAAAAATAGCTAGAGGACAGGCAGAAAGAAAAAAAAAACAAGTTCTTGAGTTCAGGACACCAGGGGAGGGATGGACACCATCCAGAAGAAAGAGAGGCACAGGAAAAGAATCTTGCCATGATGTTAAGACTGTGAGTAGAAGCTGCAGGTGCAGCCAACAGCACCCCTCCCCTACCTATGAGCAGAGAGCTTTGGATTCTCCATCCTCAGGCTGGGGTCTATAGAGAGAAGAGGGTTGCAGGGATCCACTTCCCCAGGAAAGGGGAGAGAGGGATGCAGCACAAGGCTGATTCAGCTTTGGGCTGACAAATTTGGTCTGCTGTGTCCCACAGACACTTCCAGGCCAGGTGGGGCAACATCATTGTTTGCCCCAGGAGCTGACTAAAGAGATCCCATGAGCTCAAGCACCCTCCCTACTGATCAAGACTGATTGTTAAGGATGCAAAGGGAAGTAGAATTATTTCCTACCCAGTTAAAGAGGAGGGCCAGTCAATAAAGGTTAGAGAACAGTCTCTGAGAAAGTGATTTGTGAAGCTCTTAACCTCCAAGCAGGATCCTCTGTCACATTAATCTGTTCTGTGTTGCAGCAAACACACACCAACCAGGCTTTGAACTGAGGGGCCTGTTGAAGAGGACCATCTTCTGGCTGACCACAGAATTGCATGTGAGCAAATTTTAAGAAAGAGAAGCTTTTTCCCAGGTTTACAGATTCCTTCCCCAAGGTGTTTGGAAGTGGGTCTGCAACCTATTACTGGGTCCAGGGTCCAGGTTTGAGCAACAGGTACAGTCCTAAAGACCTAAAACAGGTTGAACCAAGAATCAAGGCACCAGAATTACATAGTCTCACACCACTAAATTCCCACAAAAGAGAGAAATTGAGCATCAGAGCAAACTCACCATTTAATCAGATGCCTAGACATTAGCAAAAAATTACAAGCCATATTAAGAAAATGGAAGAAATGGCCCAAGCAAAGGAATATACCAAAGCCCCAGATGAGACACAGGATTTGAGACAACTGCTCAACAAGATTCATACAGATTTCAAAAATCAAATTAATGAGTTGAAAGACAATAATAAAGGGCATCAAGAAGACACTGAGAGAGTACAAACAAAAATTTGAAAACCTGAATAGAAAAGTAACAAAGCTAATGGGAATGAAAGACATGATAGGTGAGATCAAAAACACAGTTGAAGTATGCAACAGCAGACCCAAATTGATAGAAAAAAGAATAAGTAATAAAGAATACAGAACAGATGAAATTGAAGAAAGAAAAGAACAGAGTTAGAAAAGAATGGAAAAAAGTGAACAGGGCATCAGGGAGTTGAATGATAACATAAAGTGTAACAACATAAGTGGGAATTCCAGAAGGAGAAGAGAAGGAAAAGGGGCAGAAATTTGATGAAATAATGGCTGAAAATTTCCCAACTCTCATGAAAGAAATGAATTTCCATGTCCAAGAAGCTCAGCATACCCCAATCAGAATAAATCTGAAGAGACCTACTCCAAGACACAAACTACAGAATGTCAAATGTCAATGATAAAGAGAAACTTCTGAGAGCAGCAAGGGAGAAGCAAACCATCACATACAAGGGATGTCCAGTAAGACTTGGTGTGGATTTCTTCCATCAGTAACCAGGAGGGGAGAAGACAGAGATATGATATAAAGAGGATACTGAAAGAAAAATTGCCAGCCGAGAATTCTTTATCCAGCAAGACTACACTTAAAATATAAAGAGAAGTTTAAAATATTCACAAATAAACAGAAACTAAGTTCATAAAAAAGAATCTGCCTTTGCAAGAAGGATTAAAGGGAGCCTTACAGCCCAAAAGAAAAATCCAGCAGAGAGAGGCTTAGAGGAGAGTGTAGAAGACAAGCAGAAAAGATAACCAAAAGAATAAAAAGACAGATGAAAATAGGATATGACATATGAAAGCCAAAGAATAAAATGGAGGAAGTAAATAATACATTTACAGTAATAGCAAGCACTGAATGTGAATGGATTAAACTTCCAATCAAAAGATAGAGGCTGACAGAATGGATTAAAAAAGAAAACATGAGCCATCCATATGCTGCCTTCAAGAGATTCACCTTAGACCCAGGGGTATAAATCAGCTCAAAGTGAAAATTTGGAAAAACATACTCCACACAAACAATAACTAAAAAAGAGCAAGGGTAGCTATACTAATATCAGATGAAACAGATTTTCAATGCAAAAAAGTTGTGAGATATAGAAGGCCATTATATATGATAAAAGGGACAATCCACAGGAAGATATAATAGTCATAAATATCTATGCCCTTAACCGGGGTACCCAGAAATTCATGAGGCAAACTCTGGCAAAACTGAAGAGAGAAATAGACATCTCTAGAATAATAGTTAGAGATGTCAGCACACCACTTACATCATTAGATAGCACTACAGAAAATATCAACAAGGAAACAGAGAATTGAATACTATGATAAATGACCTAGACCTAACAGATATATACAGAACACTGTATCATAAATCAGCTGGTAATACATTCTTCTCAAGTGCTCATGGCTTTCTCCAGAATAGATTACATGTTGGATCACAAGACAGGTCTCAATAAATATTAAAAATTTTAATTATACAAAGTGACTTCTCAGATCATAATGGAATTAAACTGAAAATCAATAACAGATGGGAAAGGGAAAAATCTACAAATGTGTGAAGGCTAACAATAAGTAGGACAAAGAAGAAATTGCAAGAGAAATTATAATTATATTTATAATTATAATTACATATTATAAATATATTGAGACAAGTGAAAACAACACAACTTATCTAAACATATGGGATACAGTGAAGGCAGTGCTGAGAGGAAAATTTATAGCACTAAATATCTATATTAAAAAAGAAGAAAGAGCTAAAATCAAAGATCTACCTAAACAACAAACCAATCCCAAAGCAAGCAGAAAGGAAAGAAATAAGATTAGAGCAGAAATAAGTGAAATTGAGAACAAAAAAAAAAAAAATTAGAGAAAAATCAACAAAATCAAAAGCTTGTCCTTTGAGAAGATCAATAAAATTGACAAACATTTAGCTAGAGTTACAAAGAAAAAAGAGAAAAGATGCAAATAAATAAAATCAGAAATGAAAGGGGGGAATTGAGACTGACCCCACAAAAATAAAAAGGATGGTAAGAGGACATTATGAGAAACTGTTTGCCAACAAACTAGACAACCTAGATAGACAAATTCCTAGAGACACACAAACAACCTATACTGACTCTACAAGAAATACAAGAACTAACAAATCACATTTAAATAGATTGAAACAGTCACCAAACATCTCCCAACAAAGAAAAGTCCAGGACCAGATGGATTCAGAGGTGAATTCTACTAAGCATTTTGAGAAGAATTAACACAATCTTGTTTAAAGTCTTCCAAAAAATTGAAGAGGGAAAATTACCCAACACACTTTATGGTGCCAACAAAACCCTAATACCAAAGTCAGATAAAAAATACTACATGAAAAGAAAATTAGGGAAGTGGACGTGGCTCAGCTGATAGAGCTTCTGCCAACCATATGGGAGAAACTGCCTTCGATCCCTGGGTCCCCCTGGTGAAAAAGAAGAAGAGAAAGCATGCCCGCATGGCAAGCCAATGCCTGCACAAGTGCCTGTGTAGAGAGTCAGTGCCTGCATGAGTGCCCATGCAAGTGCCCGCATGGTAAGCCAGTGCCCCACACAAGTGAGTCATGCAGCAAGATGATGATGCATCAAAAGAAAGACAAGGGGAGAGTCAAGGTGAAGCACAGCAGAAACCAGGAACTGAGGTGGTACAATTGACAAGGAAATGTTCTCCCCATCAGAGGTCTCCAGGATCGAATCCCAGTGAATCCTAGAGAGAAAATGAGAAGAGAATACAACACAGACAGCAGAAAGAGCACGGGGGAGGGGGGAAGGGGGGGGGAGGGGGGAGGAATAAAGAAATAAATCTTTTAAAAAAAGAAAAAAGAAAAGAAAATTACTGACCAATCTCTCTAATAACATACATGTAAAAATTCTTAACAAAATACTTGGAAATAGAATCCAACAATATATCAAAAGAGTTATACACGACAACCAAGTGGAATTTATTCCTGGTATGCAAGGGTGGTTCAACATAAGAAAATCAATGAATGTAATACAACACATTAACAAATTGAAGGGAAAAAAACACATGAGGGAGCAGATGTAGCTCAAGCAGTTGAGTGCCTACTTCCCACATGGGAGGTCCTGGGTTCAGTCCCTGGTGCTTCCTAAAAACAAAAATAAAACAAAACAAAAACAAACAACAAGAAAAAAAGGAAAAAAGGAAAAAAAGGGCAGCGGACTTGGCCCAGTGTTTAGGGCATCTGTCTGCCACATGGGAGGCCCAAGGTTCAAACCCCAGGCCTCCTTGACCCGTGTGGAGCTGGCCCATGCGCAGCGCTGATGCGCGCAAGGAGTGCTGTGCCATGCAGGGGTGTCCCCTGCGTAGGGGAGCCCCACACACAAGGAGTGCACCCCATAAGGAGAGCCGCTCAGCACAAAAGTACAGCCTGCCCAGGAATGGTGCCGCACACACGGAGAACTGACACAACAAGATGACGCAACAACAAAGAAACACAGATTCCCGTGCTGCTGACAACAACAGAAGCGGACAAAGAAGACACAGCAAGTAGACACAGAGAACAGACAACTGGGGGTGGGGGGCGGAGAAGGGAAGAGAAATAAATAAATAAATAAATAAATAAATCTTGAAAAAAAAAAAGGTACTCAAATAGAAAAAAAGGAAGTAAAACTCTCACTATTCATAGATGAATGATCCTAAACTTAGAAAATGCTGAAATATCTACAACAAAGCTACATGAGCTAATGAACTAATTCAACGAAGTGGCAGGATATAAGATCAACATGCAAAAATCAGTAATATTTCTGTATACTAAGGAGGAAATCAGAGGAAAAAATTAATTTACAATAGCAACAAAAAGACTCAACTACACAGGAATCAATTTAACCAAAGAAGTACAGGACCTATATTTGGAAAACTATAAAATAATGTTAAAGGACATCAAAGAAGACCTAAACAAATGGAAAGGAAGTCTGTTTATAGATTGGAAGATCCAATCCATATCATGAAGATGTCAATTCTACAAAGAGGTTTAATAGATTCAATGCAATACCAATCAAAATTCCAACGGCCTACTTTGCAGAAATAGAAAAGGCAATTACTAAATTTACTTGGAAGAGAAAATACACCCAAATAGCCAAATGCATCCTAAAATAGAAGAATGATGTGGGAGGACTTTCACTGCCTGACCTTGAAACAATTACAAACCTACAGTGGTCAAAACAGCAAGGTATTGGCATAAAGATAGACACATTTGATTAGTGGAATAGAATGAGAGTCCAGAAATAAACCCTTACCTCTAAAGTCAACTGGTTTTTTACAAACCTACCAAAACCATGTTAAAGGGAAAAAACAGTGTCTCCAAAAAAAGGTGCTAGGAGAACCAGATATCCAAAACCAAAAGAAGGCAAGAGGACCCCTATCTCACACCCTATACAAGAGTCAACTCAAAATGGTTCAAGATCTGAATATAAAAGCCAGGTCTTTTATGTTTAGAAGAAAATGTAGAAAAACATCTTCAAGATCTTGTTTTAGGTGGTGGTTTCTTGGATCTTACACCCAAAGCACAAGCAACAAGAGAAAAAATAGGTAAATGGAACCTCCTCAAAATTAAACACTTTTACACCTCAAAAAACTTTGTCAAAGGGGCAAAAAGGCAGCCTCAATGGAAGAAAATATTTTGAAATCACATATCTGATAAGGATTTAATATCCATGGTATATAAAGAGATGCTACAACTCATTAATAAAAAGACAAACTATCTGATTTAAAAATGGGCAAAAGACTTGAATAGATAATTGTCCAAAGAAGAAATACAAATGGCAAAAAACACATGAAAAAATGTTCTATATCACTAGTGATTAGGGAAATGCAAATCAAAGCTACAATGAGATAACATTTCACATCTGTTAAAATGGTCACTGTTAAAAGACAGAATTACAAGTATTAGAGAGGATGTGGAGAGATAGAAATGCTTATTCACCTTTGTTGGGAATGTAGAATGGTACAGCCACTGTGGAGGAATGTCTGGCAGCTCCCAAAGAAGTTGAATATAGATTTGCCACATGACCCAGCACTACCACTACTAGGTATATACCCAGAAGAACTGAGAGCAGTGACATGAACAGACATCTGCACACTGATGTTCATAGTGGCATTATTCACAATTGCCAAAAGATGGAAATAATCCAAGTGTCCATCAACCAATGAATGGATAAATTGTGGTGAATACACATGATGGAATATTACGCAGCTATAAGAAAAAGTAAAGTCATGAAGCATAAGACAACATGGATAAACCCTAAGGACATTATATTTAGTGAAACCAAATACAAATGGACCAAATCTGTATGATTGTGCTATTATGAACTAAATATATTGTGTAAACTCATGGAGTTAATAGCTAGAATATTGGTCACCGGAAAATAGAATGAGGTTAGAGAATGGAAAGCTGAGGGTTAATCTGTGCAGAATTGGTAAAAAAATTATTTGTAAATCTTTGGAAATGAATAGAAAATGTGCAAGCACATCATAATGTTTGTAACTAGCAGTGCTAATATACGGGTATGACGGTGGTTGAAAGGTAGAGTCATGTATATTACTTAGAAGGAAAGCTAAAAAATGTAGCATGGAACTATATAGCATAGTGACACCTCATGTGAAATATAAATATGGGTAATATTGTATTTATAAGATTTTTTTTAACTGAACAAATGTATGTTAATGTTACAAGATGTTAATATCAGGCAACAACAACAAAAAACTATGCTAAGTGAAAGAAACCAGGCATAAAGTATTACATATTGCATGATTCCATTTATCTAAAATGTAAATATGAATCACTTTATAAAGATGGAATTAGATTAGTGATTATGTAGGGCTAAGGTGTCTGCCAAGGGGTGTGGAGTTTTTCTTTTTGGAGTAATTAAATTGTTCTAAAATTTTTTGTGGTGATGAATGCACAACACCATGATTATACTAAAAACCACTAAACCCTTTGGATGGTATTTGAATATATCTCAAAAAAACTGCTTTTTAAAAAAATGAAAAGGGGGGCATTGCTATCCATCCCACTGAAATAAAAGAGTATAAAAGGATAGTCCCAGGGAAGCAGACTTGGCCCAATGGATAGGGTGTCTGCCTACCACATGGGAGGTTCATGGTTCAAACCCCGGGCCTCCTTGACCCATGTGGAGCTGGCCCATGCACAGTGCTGATATGCACAAGGAGAGCCCCACGTGCAAAGAGTGTGCCCCATAAGGAGAGCCACCCAGCGCAAAAGAAAGTGCAGCCTGCCCAAGAATGGCACCACCCACATGGAAAGCTAACACAGCAAGATGACGCAACAAAAAGAAACAGGGAAGCAGACTTGGCGCAATGGATAGGGTGTCCGTCTACCACATGGAAGGTCTGCGGTTCAAACCCCGGGCCTCCTTGATCCACGTAGACCTGGCCCATGCGCAGTGCTGATGCGTGCAAGGAGTGCCCTGCCACGCAGGGGTGTCCCCCGCATAGGGGAGCCCCATGCACAAGGAGTGCACCCCATAAGGAGAGCCGCCCAGCGCCAAAGAAAGTACAGCCTGCCCAGGAATGGCACCGCACACAGAGAGAGCTGAGAAAACAAGATGATGCAACAAAAAGAAACACAGATTCCCAGTGCCACTGATAAGGACAGAAGCGGTCACAGAAGAGCACACAGCGAATAGACACAGAGAACAAACTTGGGGGAGGGGGGAAGGGGAGAGAATAAAAAAAAAAAAAAGACAACCAGGCGGGGGGGAGAGAAATAAGTAAACTTTAAAAAAATAAAAATAAAAAATAAAAGGCTAGTCCTGTAAAGCAAAAAAAAGAAAAAGAACGAGAGTGGAGGACTCTCACTTCCTGCTTTTAAAACATATTACTTAGCTACGGCGGTAAAAAATAAATAAATAAATAAATAAATAAATAAAACAGCATGGTAACGTCATAAAGATAGAAATATTGACCAATGGAATCATATTGAGAGTTCAGAAATAGACCTTCCCATATATGGTCAAGTGATTTTTGACAAGGCTGTTAAATCTACCTAGCTGGCTCAGAACAATCTATTCAACAAACAGTGCTTGGAGAATTGGTTATCTATAGCCATATAAAAATTAACTCAAAATGGAACAAAGACCTCAATATAAAAGCCAGAACCATAAAACTCCTAGAAGAAAATGTAGGGAAACATCTTCAAGATCTTGTGGTAGGTGGTAGTTTCTTAAACCATACACCCAAAGCATGAGCAACAAAAGAAAAAATAGATAAAAGAGACCTCCTCAAAATTAAACACTCTTGTGCTTCAGATGACTTTGTAAAGGGGAAAACACATTCTATTTGATGGGAGAAATCTTTGGAAACCACATATCCAATAAGGGTTTGATTTTCATGTTATATAAAGAGATCATGCAGCTCAACAATAAAAAGACGAGCAACCCTATCAAAAAATGAGTGAAAGAACTAAAGAGACATTTTTCAAAGAGGAAATATAAATGGCCAAACAAGCACATGAAAAGTTGTTCAACATAACTAGCTATTAGGGAAATGCATATCAAAACTATAATGAACTATCATTTTACACCTTATAGAATGGCCATTATCTAAAAAACAGGGAACTACAAGTGCTGGAGAAGATGTGGAGAAATAGGAACACTCCTATAGGAAGGCAGAATGGTGCAGCCTCTGAGGAAGCCAAATACAAATCTGCTGTATGATCCAGCAATCCTGCTACTAGGAATATACTCAGAAAAACTAAAAGCAGGGATATGAACAGATATTTGCACACCAGTGTTCATAGCAACATTATTTATAATTGATATATAAGATGGAAACAACCCAAGTGTCCATCAACCAATGAATGGATAAACAAAATGTGGTGTGTGTGTGTGTGTGTATATATATGATGGAATACTATTTAGCTGTAGAAAGAAATGAAGTCAGGATGCATTTGACAACATGGATGAATCTTGAGGACATTATGTTGAGTGAAATAAGCCAGACACAAATATTGTATATCTCACTAATAAACTAAATACGAGTGAACTACTGGAGCTAGGATCTAGAGTATAGGTGGCTAGGGGATAAGATGAGGGTTGAGAAGGGGGAGCTGGTGCTGAATGTATGTAGAATTTTTAATAAGGTTGATTGTAAATATGTGGAAATAGAGTTGATGGTAACACATTATAGTATAATTAACACAGCTGTTTTATAAATGTGATTGTGACTGCAAGGGGTAGTCTAGGAATGTAAATATCAATTGAAAGAAACCTAGAGGCAATCTAGGGAATGTATAACAGTGAATTCAGTGGTGGATGAGAATTGTTAATACAAATATAAGAATGCTCTTCTATGAACTAGAACAAATATACGTCACTATTATGAGATGTTAAGAATGTGGTGATGCATGGGAAAACTACAAGTAATGTAACTTATGGACTATATTTAACAGTAGTATTGTATTATTTTTGCAGCAATGGCAAAGAAGGAACTATAACAATGCTAAGTGTCAACAATGGGGAGTAGAGGGAGATATGAGATTTTTCCTTTTGGAGTAAAGAAAATGTTCTGAAATGGACTGAGGTGACGACAGCGCAACTCTGTGATGAAACTGAAAGCCACCGAGCGTAGACTTTTGATGGACTGTCCAAGGCATGGGTCCATATAACACAGGGAACCCAATGGTGGATGATAGGCTGTGGTTAACAGAAGAAATATGGGAAATTTCTCTCATGAATTATAACAAATGTACATGGTGTTAACAACAGGGTGGTTTATGGGGAAAATATACCAAATGGAAGCTATGGACTACAGTTAGAAGCAATATCTTACTGATGTTCTTTCATCATTTGTAATAGATGGTCCACAACAATGCAAGGTGTTGGTGGTGAGGTGATTATGGGAATCCTGTATGTTATGCATGATGGTTTTGTAAATTCACAACTTGTCTAATTTTTTTTAAAAGTGATTCCCTAGAGGTGGGGTGGAGGCAGAGAAGAGAGAGAGAGAGAGAGATGCATTCAAGAGACTAGCAAAGGCTCTCAGTGCACCATGGCCTGCTGGTGCCAGGCCCATGCCCTCTCCACCACCCAGGAGAAAGGTCAGCCCAGCTGAAGGGGTACTGAAGCAGGAGCCCAAGAGGAGAGCGACCAGGTTGAGAGCTCTCTGAAGTGGAAATGAAGCCACAAAAGAGAAAAAGAAGTCTTCAAGCAAAAAAGTGCAACCAAGAGGGAAAGGGGGAGTAAATGGAAAACAAGTCAAAGTGGCTAATCAAGAAACTAAAGATTTACCTGCAGAAAATGGAAAAACTAAAAATGAGGAGAATCCAGCCTCTGATAAAGCAGTAGAGAAAGAAGCTCGGTCTGATTAATGTCACATACCATATTTTATCAGTGGTCCCTGTTTCCCTCTTCTTGTACAATCCAGGGGAATATTTTTATCAACTATTTTGTAAATGCAAGCTTTTTAGTAGCTCCAGAGGAAATATATTTAAGAAGATTGGAATCCTACCTCATCCCATTTTTTAGGTATAAACGCTTTTTTTTTTTCTTAAGAGTGTGAACTCATTTGCAGGTTGTTTATTTTTTGGTATAACCAGCTTTAACTGTCTTGAATGTCAACTTCACATTTCATTGAGGGAGGGCAGTTTTTATATTGTATAATACAATGCATATTATATGGCAATTTGGAGTCACAGTTATGCATTTAATATATCTTAAACATTTCAAATTACTTCTATTCCCATGTTTTTAGTAGACTCGTTTCTTAAAGAAAGCCCTCCCTGTCAAAGCTGTGTCCTCTGTAACAACTTTGGTCATGATAACCCAGTTTTCCAATAACTTAGTTACGTGCTGTGAAAGACTGGAAAGTTGAGTATGATATTAAATTGTAAATTAGTAAGACTTATGATGTAACAGCTTATAAACATTTGAAGACAGTGGGAACTGATATCCTCATAAGGAAAATTTGCCTCCAAAATTTAAGTTGGAAAATCCCTGGATAAATTTAGAAAAGAATCACAACTACATGGCTTTTTAGATTTTTAATATATACCTTAAGAATTGTGTACAAATTACTCATAATGACTGTGTGCTGATCTTTGATGCAACCAATAAAATATCACTTATAAAGAAAAAAAGGAATTATTTTTAATTGGAGAAGTTGTAAGTTTGCAGAAAAGTCATGTAAAAAGTAATGGTACTTTTTATACATACCCCCCTATTGTTGACACTTTGCCTTAGTGTGGTATCTTTGTTACAAATGATGAAAGAGTATTTTAAAAAAAGAAAAGGGGGAAGCAGATGTGGCTCAAGATGTTGGGTGCCCACCTACCACATGGAAGGCCCAGGGTTTAGTTCCCAGTGCCTCCTAAAGAAGACGAGCAGCACAGCAAGCTGGCATGACAGGCTGGCGCGACAAAGAGACACAATGAAGAGATGCAGCAAGTGAGGAGCGGAGGTGGCTCATTGGGCACCTACCTCCCACATGGGAGGTACCGGGTTCGTTTTCTGATTCTTCCTAAAAAAAAAAAGGGACGTGGATTTGGCTCAACTGATAGGGCATCTGCCTACCACACAGGAGGTCCAGGGTTCAAACCCAGGGCCTCATGATCCATGTGGTGAGCTGGCCCACATGCAGTGCTGATGTGTGCAAGGAGTGCCATGCCACGCAGGGGTGTCCTCCACTTAGGGGAGCCCCACACGCAAGGAGTGCTCCCCATAAGGAGAGCTGCCCCTCGTGAAAAAAAGTGCAGCCTGCCTAGGAATGGCGCTGCACACACGGAGAGCTGACACAACAAGATGACGCAACAAAAAGAAACAGATTCCCATGCCACTGACAACAACAGAAGTGGACAAAGAACACATAGCATAGACAACTAGGGGGAGGGCGGGAGGGAAGAGAAATAAATAAAATAAGTCTTTAAAAAAATTTTTTAATAAAAAATAAAAAAAGAAGAGGAACACACAATGAATGGACACAGAGCAGACAGTGAGCACAAACAACAAGGTAGGGGAGAAATAAATAAATAAAAGAAATCTTTAAAAAAAAGAAAACTTATTACAAAGTAACAGTAATCAAATCACTGTGGTACTGGCATAAGAATAGACATAGTAAAAAATGAAAGAGAATGGAGAGCATAGAGATCAACCTTTACATTTATGGCCAACTGATTTTTGACAAGAAGACTAAGACCACTCAATTGGGAAAGAATAGTCTCTGCAACAAATGTTGCTGGGAAAACTGGATCTCCATTTGCAAAATAATAAAAGAGGACCCCTACTTCATACCTCATACAGCAATAGACTCAAAATGGATCAAGGACCTAAATATAAGAGCCAAAATTATCAAACTCCTAGAAAGAAACATAGGGAAGCATCTTGAGGACCTTCTGGTAGGCACTGGTTTCTTAGACTTTACACCCAAAACACAAGTAACAGTAGAAAAAAATAGATACGTGGGGTCTCATTAAATGTAAAAACTGTTGTGCCTCAAAGGACTTTATCCTGAAAGTAAACCAATAACCTACACAATGGGAGAAAATATTTGGAACCCACATATCTGATAAAGGTTTCATGTCCAGAATATATTTTTTTAAATCCTTCAACTTAACAGAAAGACAAACCACCCAATTAAAAAATGGGCAAAAGACTTGAATGTGAGTGTGGGAATCCTGTATACAATCCTGAAGTTATACAAATAGCCAAAAGCACATGAAAAGATGCTCAACATCATTAGCCATCAGGAAAAGCTATCATTTAAACCATTTCATACCCAATAGAATGGCTACTTGAAAACAAACAAACAACAAAAAAAACCCACAAATTTTAAGTTTTAGAGATGATTGGAGAAATAGAAATACTTACTCATTGCTAATAGCAATGCAAAATGGTGCAACCACTGTGGAAGACTGTTTGGCAGTTCTTCAGAAAGTTAAGTATAGAATTTCCATATGACCCAACAATTCCTCTATTAGGTATATACCCAAAAGAATTAAAAGTGGAGACTTGAACAGATATTTGCATACTGATGTTCAAAGTGGCATTAGTTACAATTGTCAAAAGATGGAAGCAACCCAGTAAACAAAATGTGGTACATACATACAGCTATTTAAAGGAATGGAATTCTGATACATGCTACAGCATGGATGATCTTCATGTTGAGTGAAATGTGCCAGACACAAAAGGACAAATATTGCATGACCTCGCTGATATGAAATAATTAGAATACACAAATGTTTAGAGTCAGAATCTAGACTATAAGTTACCAGGGGATGTGGTGGGGATAGGGAATAGGAAGTTAAGGCTTAAAATGTACATGTTTCCTATTTGGAATGATGGAAATGTTTTTGGTAATGGATGGTGGTGGTGGTAGCATTTCGTGAAAGTGATTAATAGCTCTGAAATATATACATAAATGAATAAAAGAGGAAATGTTAGGTTATATATACGGTAATAGAATAATTTTTTTAAAAATCCATGACATTGCATTACACCATGAGCCGTAAGTTAAAGCATGGACTACAGTTAATAGAACAATTATAAAAATGTGCTTTCATCATTTGTAATATATATACCACACCAGACCAAGATGTTAATAATAGGGTGGTATATGGAAATCCTGTTGGCCATGCATGATTATTTTATATACCCACTATTTCTCTAATCATAAAAAAGAAAGGAAAAAAAAAAGATAAATATAGTATTCCATTATATGGTTATGCCATATTTATAGTACAGCTGACCTGGAGTTTATGTTCTAGCAGAGGTAAAGGATGTCAAAAGTAATAACCAGGAAGCAGATGTGGTTCAAGCAATTGAGCTACTGCCTACCACATGGAGGTCCCAAGTTCAGTTCCCGGTGCCTCCTGAAGAATACGAGCAAGACAGCAAGCTGGTATGACAGGCTGGTGTGGTGAGCTGACGCAACAAGAGACACAAGGAGGAAAACATAATAAGAGACACAGCAAAGCAGGAAGCGGAGGTGGTTAAAGTGATTAGGCACCTCCCAAGTCAGTTCCCCATGCCTCCTAAAAGGAAGACGAACACATAACAGACAGACACAGCAACTGCAAACAATGAGGTAGGTGGGGGAAATAATTTTTTTTTAAAAAGTAGCAACCATCTGATTTAATCAGATCATTAAGGGCTATGAAAAGGAAATAAGGTAAGTCTGCTGCCTGGAAACTTGGAACACCCTTTACAAAGGGGATGGTGTTTGAGCAAGGCCCAAAGGAGAATGAGCATCCAGTGCTTTCCGGAAATATCATGGGCTTAGTGGCATGGTGGCGTCTTTGGAGAAAAGCAAGGAATCCAACAACTAGAATTTAGAGCAGAGCAGCAAATGAGACTGAATAGGATGAGGGCAGGGAGGGCTTTAAAGTCTTGGAAGTAACTGGGCTCCTACGTCCCTGCTTCTCAAGTTTTTATGTCAAAGCACTCAGAGAAAATAATATTTGGACAGCCAACTGGGTAAAAGAGGATTGAGGGGCAACTATATGTGACTTGATGAGAATATCATAATGTTTTAAATATTAAATGATTTTAAAACAAAATACAAGCATTAGGAAAGATATTAAATATTGAATTTGTATAAAACTTCCACAAAAATATCTTCTCTGATTTTGTAATGTGAAGAAACTTCAAGCTTATTTCCATGAACATTTCTTCTAAAAAATTATAAAATAGAGAATATATAAAACATGCACGATTTTAGAAATATTTGTAAAAAGGATAGCCCTGTAACTTAGCAAAAGGTTAATAAATAGAACATTGCTAATATCTTAAAACTCCTCATTGTACACTTTTCTGATCATACCCTGTTACCCCAGCCACCCAGAGATAAACTGGTATCTGCAATTTTGCCCTTGTTTTTCTGCATATGTATCATAAACAATGTAACTTGCCAGCTTTTGAATCATCATATAAGTAGAATCATTCTAAATGTATCATTCTGTGATCTGCTGCTTGCACTTAACATCATGCTTGGGAGGGTCAACCGTGTTGATGTGGATAGTTGCAGTTCATCTGTTTTTCTGGTTTTGTAGTATTCCATTATATGGACAGGGATTTTTGTTTCTATTTACAAATAATGCTGCTGTCAACATTTTTGAGCATGTTTCTGGGAACACATGTGAAACATGTTAAGGCATGTACCCAGAATGGAATTACTGGATCATAGAGAAGCACTTCTCAAACTTTAATGTTCACACAAATCATCTGGGAATCTTGTGAAAAATTCAGATTCTAGTTCCATAGGTCTAAGGCAGGGTATGAGACTCTGCGTTTCTAACAAGCTCTCAGGTGATGCAGATGCTCACTTAGCAGAATGTGAATCTGCTGTTTTATTAGGTTTATGCCATTTTCCAAAGTACTTACAGGAATTTATAAATACAGCAGACTGATTATTCCACATCCTCACCAATACTTAATATTTATTATTGTTGCCAGTTTTGTGTATGTATAATAGTATTTTATGGTTTTATTTTGCATTTCTCGTCTTACTATAGTGTTGACAAGTTTGTAATATGCTTCCTGTCAACTCAGATTTTCTTTTGTGAACCACCTGTTTTTTGCCCATGAAATTTCTATTATTTGTTTGATCAATTTTTAGACATCTTTTATATAGTCTGTATCATAGCCCTTTATTGTTTTTTGTGGAAAATTTATTCCCAGCTTGTGACTTATATATTCTCACTTTGTGACGTCGTTGAGTGAACAGGTCTTGATTTTGATCATTGAAACCCTGACGTCAGGTAGATATTTGCCTTGCATATTTGGAAGCTTTTTAAATGATATTTTATGTTACACATAAGCTCAATAAAGCTTTTTAAATGCTTCTCAATATTATTGCTAGTAACAACCAATAAAAAACTTTAATCACATAAGTAGGTGATAAAAATGTCAAAGAATTTTACCAACCAGCATTTGACTGTTAAATCAGCACCTGAAATTATATTAAGAAACAACAGCTGTCTGATTTCTTTCATTGCCCAATAGTGTTAAAATTTAATGTGATAAGGCAAATAGGTTTCAAATCCAATTTCATGTCTTTAAATCAAATTTTTCAAAATAATAATGCCACTCATTTCCAGAATGCACCTTCACTGTGGGAGCAGCCCCCTTGCGGCTAGCTTGAACGCTAGGCAGAGGGAATGCCATGACAATAAGGCAAAAGAATCAAATATACATGAAGACAGAGATTTAGAGTCACAGCTTGGAGCTGTACCTCCCTGCCAACCTCAGCCCATTGCGCTCCCCCTTCTCTTACCTTGGGCTGACCTCCCTGGTACCTGGGTTATGCTCTCCTGCATCCCTGCAGGCAACTTGTCTGCAACAAGGAGCAGAGAACAGGGGACAAACCTCACTCAGCTCAGGCTACCGTCTACGGTGGCCGCGAAGAGGCTACCAGTGACCTGCAGCCCACCAGCCCAGGTGCAACCTAGCTTACCGGTAGAATCAATGTTTTATGCCACACCTGTAGCCTCTTTGCCTTCTCTGGGATACTGGTTGGGAAGCTCTGCACTAGAAAAGAAAGTGCCTTTAAAAAACTCAGAATAAGAAAACCCCTGAAGGCAGAGAATTTGGCCATTTATTTGCCTGGCTGCACAAATAAATCTACTGGGCTGTTTAAAAATTATACGAGTAACCAAGTCCCACTCCTAGACTCTGATTTAATTGCTCTGCATGAGGCACAGGTGTCAGTATATTTTTAGAATTCTCCAGGTGATTTAAAGGTAGACCTGGTAATGACAACCGCTGAATTAGCATGACTGGGGGCAGGGATATCAGTAGGGATTCTATGCAGTACGTGAGACACTGGAGGGCTTGAGCTGTTACTGTGAAGTGGGAAAGGAGGTGCTGGTATTAGAGTGTGGTCCTGGGAACTTCTAACAAATGCAGATTCCTGGGCTACAGAGCGAGAATTTCTAGGTGTGGGCCCCTCTGCATTTTAAATAAGGCTCCCAGGTGATTCTTAGAACACTAAAGTTTGAGAAGTGATAGTCTGGAGGCAGAATCTACAGAATTCTATCATTACCTACAGGTATGACTATGAAGGTGGAAAAATGGACTTTACGACTTCACCAGTGTGGTATGTAACCTCCAAGGAAATGCACGCTTTTATTCACCAAAAAAGCTTGCATTAGAATGAGCCTCCTCTAATCCAGCAACGAAACTGACCAACTCTCAGAAAAGGACAAATGGTTGTTCTTTTAAGCCTCTAGGTCTTTATTTATATAGACTTTATATTTTAAAACAATTTTAGATTTCTAGTAAGGTTGCACAGATGGTACAGAGTTTCCATATTGAAGCCAGCTAGTAAGATAGGGAATCGGTAGATGGATCTGGAACCATGTGGCCATCAAAAACCCCAGGATGGCTCCGGATGACCCCCTACAAAACCCTGCCATTTAGTACAAGATTCCTCCAGAAGCCAGGAGAAGCCCCGGAAATCCCCCGAGGACTTTCTCATTAGGCCTCCTGGGGGATAGATGGGGATAGATGAATAGATGGGGCAATCAGCTGGAACGCCTCCCCTGCCATTAGCAAAGGGGTGGAATAACAGTTCAAAACGCAAGCACAAGGCCTGAATCCGCGCTTGCTCTCTTGCCTTTGGACTCTTGCTCCTGCCCTCCAAACTCCGCCCTCACCATTTTCCTTCTGCCATGATGGCTACCCAAGTAAAACCTGGGCATTTATAATCTATAATGGGAAATTATAGTCTGTGAATCAGCCCACATTATCACTTTTCAACCCCTTCTTCTTCACCTGGGACCTGTGGTCTGTTATTTTCTCCCATTTCTTGTCCCTTCCTGCCTGAATAAATTACTGGCCTAACTCACCTGACATGTTCTTGAAATTCATTTCTGCAGCATAGTCAAGAACCTAGACAAAATCCAATAACAATATGACCCTCATCTAGGTGGTCCCGACTATTACCATCTTACAATAGCTGTGAGAACCCACGTTGGTACATCGCTATTGATTAAATCCCATACTTGAATCCCATTTCCTATTTTTTCCCCCAAAGTCCTTCTTCTGTTTCAGGGTCCTATCCAGGAACCTGTAGTCATCATTTCCTCTTTAGCCGCTAGGTTTTGACCTTGCTTGTTGTGCAGCAATGTGTAGCTGATACAGCCACGCAGGTATTTGGATTGCTGCCAACGTGGGAGATGGTCCTTACTCAGCAGGGCTGGGAGAAACCAAGGGGAAGAAGCACACAGGTAAGAGAACAGAAGAATTCATTAACTTGTCAACTCTATCTTCTCAGCCTGAAGGCAATTTATTCTTGTATCATTTCCCTATAAGGCAGAGCATCCATTTTTTTGGCTTCTTTTTGTGTTTCCATTCTCAGTTTATGAAGGACTCAGAAATGGGTGTAATATTTGCAACACTTGCACAGGGAAGTTAAGGAACACTTTGCAATATCACTCAATTCATATTACTCTTGTATTTATAAATAAATATATAGGTCAAGGTGTAATGTGAAATGTGATACTAATTATAATTCTTTACATTGACAAGCAAATGTACATTGAATATTAGAATTGCAAATAGTTTTACTTTTACAAATTAATAATATTTGTTAATTTTCAAAAATTAAGTAAAAATTCCAGATTTTTTGAAATAATTCTTCATGATTTTTGTTCTTTAAGACAATTGTGGATAGTTCAAGAAAAAAATAACTTTTGAAAACATGAAACCATTTTAATGTTTTATTTTCTAACATTTAATTTATATTTTATATAAAAATATATTCAAATTTCATATATTTAAAAACATTTACCCATTATTTTTTAGTCATTTAGGACATTGAGATGAGTACAAGTCATCAAGATCATAAAAAAAATAGAAAATAAGATATCAGAGCTCAGAGAAGAAAAAAACTGAAAGGGAAAAATAGAAAATCTTAAAAGAATAAAACTGGTTAAGTTTTTAAAAATGCAAACATTAAAATTAGCAGAATTTTACTGAACATAACCCATGTAAAATTCAGAAATAGAGCTTTATAAATTATTTATTAGTGAAGATTTAATCACTCATTAAAATAATGAAGAGGAACAAGATAATTCTTATTAAATCTACTAACCACTAACTTCAAGTCAGATGAAATTCTTGCAACTTCAAATTGTTTACTAAGCGAACCTTTACTAATTAAAACATTGAGAAAAGAAAAGAGATTTATTTATTCATATCAAATGCATAATTCAGAAGTAACAAATGTTACTCCAGGCTGCATGTTGCAAGATAATTATATTCATGAAACCAGCAAATTGTTCGAAAACTGGAACCATATTCTGTTTATTGGATGCTACTAGAAAGTGACCCTAAACCTTTTGCTAGCAATAGATTATTTCTGGCAAAATACAAGGTACTTCAGATTAACGATAATGACTTTCCATTGGATAAACGTGGCAGAAAAGATACACCAATTCTTTCAAATGGGAAGAAAACTAGAAACTGACTTATATATTCTAAGTTCAAGGAAAAGAATTTTATCAATACCATTACATACTTTACAGCCAATGTTCAGGATTATCTCTGGCAAATAGGTTATTTGTGACTATAAACTGAATACTTAATTAAAGGAATATGAAACATCATCTCTACCCAAAAAGAAGCAAATGAGCAATTATTAGAACTGATGGAAAAAGGGCTGAATAAATAATAAACAACTTATATTGAACACAGACAAGTCAATGCTGACATAGTATATTGGCTTGACGCTCTTAATACTTCTCCTGGCATTAACTGCACAATATTTACAGAAAACAATGAAAATTAGTGTAAATGATTTGAAATTTGATGCTAAAATGGTCAAACAGGTTAAAAAAGAAAGAAATGATACAATCCAGATGGAAAATTCAAAATGGAGTTAGTGATTTAATAGAAATGACAGAAGAAATTTGTATTTAATTAACTAGATTATTAATTAGATTATGCCAGGGACAAATATCATTTCAACTAAGTCATTTAAGTACTGCTGAGTGACCAGAAAAAGAAAACAAGGAAGTTGATGTGAATATTTCCTTCATCTTATACCTATTATGTTTTGCCTTGCATTTTTACTCTAACAGTATCTTTGATAACAAACTAAGAATCTTACTTCAATGTAGTCTATTTTTGTCAGTCATAACCTTTATCGTTAGTGGTTTTTTGCATACTGTTTTCAGAAATTTTTGCCTGCCCCAATTTAATAAAAATATTCTATGGTTTCTTCTAGAAGATGTATTGTTTTACCTTTTATACGTGGGCCTACAATTCACCTAGAATTGATTTTTGTTTATGGTGTGAGGTCAAGCTCAAGATACATGTTTTCCCATTAGGATATCCAATTGACTAAGCAACAGTTTGGAAAAGATGTTATCTTCCTTCCCCATTGCCCTGCTGTACCACTTTTGTCATAAACATATTGTGCTGCTTTATTTCAAGGGCGCTATCTGTTTTGATATAAGTTTGTATGTGGCTTGAAATTGACCTTCTCTCTTTAATTTAGATTCACCCTCTACTTGGACCCCTATATGAGTATGAATTAAATACAGAAACTTTTTTGGATGTAATTATTGTCAACAATTAGGGAGTTATCTTCAGGTAGTGTACCAATTAGCTTTCAAGATAAAGTACAAATCCAATTTTCTAGATGGACCAAAAGTTCCCGTTAACTCTTTTTCCATGCTACCTTGTTTCTGCAGAAGTCAGGACTATCAGATACTTGATTATTTATCCTCCATGTTCACAAACTTCTTAAAGTCCCCACTTGGGTATGTTTCTGTCACAGTTTCACTGCTCCCTTCTTTCTTTGACCATTCATAGAAGTGTCTACTTTCCCAGGAGGGTTAATAGAATACAAAAGCTAAATAGAGACACACAAAAGGCTTAGTTCCTCCAGTGAGGAAATGGGGAGGCCACATAGTCCTGTCTTCACCCAGAGCTGCTGAGAAACAAATAGCTCAGGACAAATGAAAAGAGAACTGTCCAGGAGGTTGAAGGTCCAGTAAATTTCTAACTCGACACTGATTCTCAAAGGCCCCTGTGCTTTGGGCTTTGCACATCCCCTAATCCACAAAAAAGACTCCTCCTCCAGCAAAAAAAGCCAATTAGAATACCAGAAAGGGCCAAATGAAATGTCAAAACTCATCGAGGAAACTATACCAAAGAGAGCAACTCTTAGCCAGTTCAAGTTGGGCAATTTCTAGTAAGCCCAAGAATCATTAGCAAAACCTCCTGGGATCCAACAGTTAATTTCCAAAAGACACAGACACAGCTGAAATCTTTGGACAGAAAAAAAAAAGAAAGAAAAAGAAGCAGAGTACAGTAGGAGATGCAGTAAATTTCCCTGGAGTTTAGAGCTCACAGCCTACTCAGTGCAGACATATTATCATCCTATAATATGCTATTTAAATGCTCACAGTGTAGCTGAATAGGACAGAGGCCCACAACTTGAATAATATAGTCTGAGCAGAAGCTCACAATCTGGGTAACAAGATAGGGCAAAATGTATAGGTTGGGCAGCTGTGGGTGAAGTCTAGGCTGAAAGTCTGTGAAATTAGATTTGCTTTTCCTCCCTGAGTCTAACAGGTCAAGAGGTCAGGGCACAGGACTAAGAGCCCAGGGAATACTTGTCTAGAAAGAAAATCTGGGGAGACGGAGATCTGAGTTAGAGCCCTTTTCTTCCCACTACCGCTTCTATTATATATGCATCTCTGCAAACAGATCAGTCAGGGGTGCAAACAGAAAAAAGGTTCTCCAAAAGTAGGTAGCTTCACAATTGTTTAAATAGTTCAGTGGTTCTCAGCCTTGATTGTATCCTGGAAAGTTTTTAAAGTATAGTTGTTTGGGCTGCTCCTCCTGTGATTTGGATCCAATTGGTGTGGGATGGAGCCCCAGCATAAGGAATTTGAAAAAGTTACATAAGGAAGAGGATGTGGCTCAAGCAGTTGAGCGCCTGCTTCCCACATGGGAGGTCCCAGGTTCTGCCAGTGCCTTCTAAAACAAAACAAAACAACAAAAACAACAAACAAATGAAAAACCAATTCAGGGAAGCGGATGTGGCTCAGTGGCTGAGCACCAGCTTCCCACGTATGAGGTCCCAGGTTCAATCCCCAGCCCCAGTACCTCAAAAACAAATAAATAAATTAAACTTACCCAAGTGATTCTTGGTAACTTGAACAGGGAGAATTAAGAACTCCTGAATTTGTTTAAGTATCTTAGGTGGGCAGTTGTCTGACCATAGATAAAACAGAACAGTCCCCAAGACTGTGGGCCCAAACTGCTGGGCAAGTCTTTTCAAACATGATCGTGATCAGATTGTAAGGAAAACTTATAGGTATACATATAAGGCATATGAATGTGTTCAAATGTTCATGGGGCATTGTCACGGTGGGTGGAGATTCATACAATAACCAAAAGAATATCAAATTCCCATCCAGGGGAGATCTGCCATGTTCTCTAATAGAATAATAAGAATGCCCCAAGTACAGGGACAATGACTTGTGAAGGAAGATGATCCATTTTTAAGGACCTTTAATTTGATGACTATGCTTATGAGCCTTTGCTCTTGAAATTGAAACTTAGCCTAGTGACATAGGGTGACTAAGAGTTACCTATTGGGAGCCTCCTTGTTGGTCAAATGTAGCCTCTCTTTAAGCCAAACTCAGCATATAATAGCAACAATTTCCCCCAGTGTGGGACATGACTCCCAGGGATGAGCCCCCCTGGCACCTAGGGATTTCTACCAAGTACCAACAAGCAATACATCTGGGGGAGGGAGGGGAAGACCCTGACCAAAAGGAGGAAAACTAAAGACAAATGAGTTTGTATGGCTAAGAGACTTCAAAGTGAGTCAGGAGGCCATCCCAGAGATACCACTTATGCACATCTCAACAGGATCTCATTGACAGCCAAAGTAAATACTATCCCAAATAGTGACAGCTGAAGTAAATACTATCCCAAATAGTGAAACTCCAGGGATATGGAGACATCCAGACAGTATAGTCAGGGCAGAGAGCTAAAGAATCTGGCCCAGTGCAACAATGTTAGACTCAGCAGTAGTTTCCCTATGCATGACTCTTCTGTCCTTCTATTTGAACCTGAATTAGTACTAGAGTTGGTAGGTATACATCCAGGAGACCTAAATCTTTGGGCTGTCCATGTGCAAGCTGAGCCATGAATCTCAACAGAATTGCAAGACCAACTCTCCAGTTCAATGGGCTCACCCAGGACAACTAACAGGGAGGAGACAATGGACAAAGAACATACCAAGGAACTGAGAGTGCCTACAACTGCAAGCAAGAGAGTCCCATCCATCAGATATATGGGATCGAAGCCCCTCTCAATTAATGGTGGAGTGTGCATCACCATCCCAGAGTCCTCAGGATTGGGAAACAAACTATGGACTAAAATAAACTTACTAGTATTCTACTGTAGACTTACAATGATTTTAGCAATGGAAGAAATATCATTGTTGGGAAGGCAGTGACACATGGATGTTCTAGGCTTAGGGAGAGGGAAAAATAGGTGTAATGGGGGGAATTTTCAAGACTTGGGAATCACCCTGAATGACATTCATTGACTGATACAGGTTATTATATATCTGGCCATAACCTACAGAGTCAATGTAAAAGAGTATAAACTACATTGTAAACTATAATCCATGCTTAGTGGCAATACTAAAAAATGTGTTTATCAATTGCAATGAATGCACCACACTGATGAAAGATGTTGCTAATGTGGGAAAATGTGGAAGGTGTGAGAGTGGGGCATATGGGAATCTCCTATATATTCTTTGTAACATTTATATAATCAAATTATCTTTTAAAAAATAAAAAAAGTGGGGGAAAAGGAAAACTTACAGGATTTTTAGAGTAAGGGATCAAATTTTGGTATTAACTTATTTTAAAAATATGTAGCACAACACTGAATGTAATCAACAGCACTGAATTATATATTTGAATACTTGGATGTAGTTAAAGAAAGGAAATTTTATGTTCTATATATATATGTTACTAGAATAAGTTTTTTTCAAAAATCCACAGGACTGGGAAGCAGACGTGGCTCAAGCATTTGGGTACCCACCTACCACATGGGAAGTCCTAGGTTCCATTTCCAGTGCCTCCTAGAGAAGATGAGCAAGACAGCAAGCTGACCTGATGGGCCGGTGTGGTGAACTGGCACAAGATGATACAAGATGATGCAACAAAGAGACGCAAAAAGGAAACACAATGAGAGAAACAACAAAGCAGGGAGCAGAGGTGACTCAAGTGATTGAGTGCCTCTCGTTCACATAGGAGGTCTTGGGTTTGGTTCCTGGTGTCTCCGAAAGAGAAGATTAGCAGACACAGAGAGGACACAGCAAATGGACACAGAGAGCAGACAGTGAGCACAAACAACGAGGGCAGTGGAGAAATAAAATAAATCTTAAAAACAATGGTAATTGGCAAGTTTAGTATTTTTACCTGGTATATATTTTTTTTCATTGTGTAGCTCTTTATCCCCCATGGGGGGAAAAGGGTATGTACAAAACATTATCTGGTAACGTGATTAAAGTTTATTAGCATAGCTGTTATTTTTTAAAAATGCTTTTTCTATTAAAAAAAAAAAAAGGTAGGGAGAACATCTAGTCTATCTCCAAAACACCCAATATTCAATAACACAGGAGACAGTAAGGGTTAGTGGGAAAAAAGCATACACTTTGAAAGGGGGAAGCCGTGAAAGCAAATCTGCTCTTTTAATGAGTAGCTGTGGGATTTGGGGTAGGTAATTCAACCTCTCTGAATCTTAAGTACCTCATCTGTGAGACAGGGCTACCTGCCTCTCAGGAGGCTTGCAAGGATGAATGGGGTGGCATATTTAAAGCAATTTTGCCAGTGAGACGACCTGCGTAAAAACTCAGGGTTATGGTAAAGATGTCAGGGAAGGGCGGGAAAAGGCAGTAGTCACGGGCCCCACCTGGACTGGTCTTGGAGCCACTGGGCTATCTTTGGGAGGGGACCCATCCCCGCCGCCTCAGAAGCAGCCTTCTTCACTCCGATGCTGTGCCAGCTGTGTGGTCCAAATTCTTGTGCTCTCCTTTCTTTGGGGATTCATCAGCTCTTTCCTTTTCTGTCCTGAAGGTCTCATTAGCTGGGTCACAGACCAACGCCCTGCCCGCGGAAGGTGGCACCACGCATGCACAGGGGGTCCTCTGAAGGGAGTGTGAGCAGACCGGGCCTTCTGCGGTTCCCAGGGGGTTCCACCCCGCAAGGAAGCTTGTCTAGTACGAAGCCTCGCACCCAGCCAGGAGCGCACTAAACAGCAGCGGGGCCATCCAAACCGCTCCACCTTTCTCACTTATTTACGTGGCTGTGATTCAAAGACCCCACTAGAGGGCAGTAAACTGAAACGTAAAGTGATGGATTTTTTTTTTTTTTTCAGGTGAATAAACTGCATAAGCTATCCTGGAAAAATGATTAATAGCAGATACAACTTATTACACACTTATTATGGGCCAGGCAGTCTTCTAAATACTATATGTGCATTATTTCATTTAAGTTATTTATGATAACCTCTTTTTTCACATAAATTATAATTATACAATTATCTGTTAACTCGGTATTCGTTTCTGCTGCTTCCCTCTCCTTCCAACTGGACTGGAAGTGCTGTGAAGATAGTGTCTGCTTTATTCACTATTTTCTACTGCATCTGGAACAGAGTGGTAATTAAATAGATAGTTGTTGAATGAAGAAAGAATCCTTACTCAAAACCAAAAGGTGGGAGCTATTATTATAGTACCTTATATTTTGTCATTAGTAAAATTGTTTTTAAATGTTGTAATATCTCTTTTTAGTTATTTGAGATTGTTAAGTTTGGAGAATCAGTGTTCTTTCGATAGCTTTTATATGTTTTATTTTGTTTATTTGGGGGGAAATAATTCTTTTTTTTTTTAGAAAGTACAGGGGATTGAACCCAGGACCTTGCACATGAGAGGTCCTGAGTTACATCCATTCCCCAGTGATAGTTGGTTTTTTCATTTGTTTGTTTATCTTATGGGGTACCAGGGATTGCACCCTGGACCTCACACGTGGGGAGCAGGCACTCAACCACTTGAACTACATCCATTCCCCAAAAAGTTTTCTTTTGTAGAGGCATTGTCAAAAAGGAAATCAATAAACAACTCCTTTAGAAGAACTTGTACTATTGAACTTATTATTTTGATTAAAGATATTGTAATTATCTGGTCCAATATGTGAACTGTATTCAACAAAGTCTTACAGTGGTGACCTCGTGCCAGACACTGTTCTAGACTTTACATCCTTACAACAACCCTATAAAGTAGGTACTATTATTACCCCCACTTTACAGATGGGGAAACTGAGACACAGAGGGATTTTTTTTTAAAGAAGCTTGCCCAAGATCTCACAATTAGTAAGATTCAACACATTTTCAGGCAAGAAAGTTTTGCAATGAAACAACATACAACAACCATAAGACCCAGCAATTCTACTCCTAGGTATAATATTATACCAAAAGAAAGGAAAACATATTCAAGCAAAAACTAGTACAGGAATGTCCACAGCAGCATTATTCACAATAGCCAAAAGGTGGAAACAACCCAAGTGTCTATCAACTGATGAACTTGGAACTAGATAGAGATGGTTGTAAAAGATTATGAATTGAATTGTACACTTCAAAATGGTTCAAATAGCAAATTTTTTGTTGCATGAATTTTACCTCAGGGTGGGGGGAGGGAACAACATACAACAAATTTAAAGATAAATTTTACTTATATTTTAAGAGTATAAAATATTCATTTATTTGTGGTGAAGCCAACCTACAAAGACTTCTATATCCTTTCACTTAAAATGTTACCAGATCAAAGCACTATCATTTGTTTCAACAGCTCTTTGTATTTTCTAAAAAGACAGCCAAGATCAAAGAACTCTCCGGGGATGTAATTATCTGGCTAGATAGAGGTAGGATCTCTTTGAACACTAAACTAATCTAGTGTGCTGAGCTGTGTTCCAAAAGTCAACAGAGTAATGAATGCAAAAGAGACATTTTAGGTGAAAGAGTGTAGCCTGAATTATATAGGATCAATTTAAAGAACATTGTTTCTATTTTCTTGTCTTGTAACTGTTTCAATTAGGAATTAGGAAGGGTGGCAGGTACTGTGGGACTGCTTTGCTCAGCACCCACTGCGATCCTCTTTTATTTTACAGAGGCTTCAAGGCTTTAAAAATGACAGTTCCCAAACGTCATTACAGCTAGGATTCTACATGTGCTTTGAGTTCCATCAACCAGATGAATGTTTATGAAATTTTATGGGCAAAGGGGCAGGGCGAGGCATCCATTTGGTAGGCATGTCATGGCAGGGGTGGTATGAGTTTGGAGCCAGCAGTTGTCTCATCAGCTTCCCAATTTATCAGGTGATTTCTCGATTCACCTTCTTTCACTTAGCTAATGTTTTCAGCAGCAGTGGCAGTACTTTTATCATTAGGGTTGTTTCAGTTATCTATTGCTGCTTAACAAACTGTCCCCAAACCTAGTAGCCTGAAACAACACTTTATTATTATCTCTCACAGTCCCCCACATTGACTGGGTTCAGGTAGGCTCTCTTGGGATCTCTAGTGAAGTTACATTTCAGATGTCAGCTGGAGCGGCAATTATCTGAAGGCTCAACTGGGCTGGATGCCCATAGTGGCGCAATCGGATGGCTGGCAAATGGTGCTGTTATTGGCTGGGAGTTCACCGGAGGCTGTTGACTGAAGCACCTACGTTTAGCTTCTCCATGTTGCTTGGGCTGCTCATAGCATGATGACTGGGCTCAGAGAGGGAGTATCCCAAGAGCAAGCATTGCTAAAAGCAGGAAGCAGAAGCTGCCCTTAAGGGCTGTGCCAGGAACAGGCATGGCATCACTTCCACCACACTCTATTGGTCAAAACATATCACACATAGAAACCAGATTCTCAGCAGTGGAGATATCCCCCACCTCTTGATGGGGGAGTGGCAGGTTCCACTGTAAAAGAACATGTGGGATGGAAGATATTATTTATGCCATTCTCAGAAAATATAATCTGCTACAAGGGTACAGGCAGAGTGGACTAGAGGCTAAAGTTGCTCTCAAACCATTTTATTTATTTATTTTATTTAATTTTATTTTTTATTGACTTTGTAATAATATTACATTAAAAATATATATGTGAGGTCCCATTCAACCCCACCCCCCCACCCCCCCTCTCCCCTCCCCAACAACACTCGTTCCCATCATCATGACACATCCATTGGATTTGGTAAGTACATCTTTGGGCACCTCTGCACCTCATAGACAATGGTCCACATCATGGCCCATACTCTCCTCCATTCCATCCAGTGGGCCCTGTGAGGATTTACAATGTCCGGTGATTACCTCTGAAGCACCATCCAGGGCAGCTCCATGTCCCAAAGACGCCTCCACCTCTCATCTCTTCCTGCCTTTCCCCATACCCATCGTCCACCATGTCCACTTTTCCCAATCCAGTGCCACCTCTTCTATGTGGGCATTGGATTGGTTGTGTGCATTGCACCTCTATGTCAAGAGGAGGCTCAGATTCCACATGGATGCTGGATGCAATCCTCCCATTTTCAGTTGTAATCATTCTAGGCTCCATGGTGTGGTGGTTGTCCTTCTTCAACTCCATCTTAGCTGAGTGTGGTAAGTCCAATAGATCAGATTGTAGGTGCTGGAGTCTGTTGAGGCTCAGGACCTGGCTATCACATTGTCAGTCCAGAGATTCAAATCCCCTAAATATATCTTAAACCCCAACATTAACTGCACGTCCAGCACATTACCATGAAAGTCTTATGAAGGGAGATCCCATCTGAGTCCAGATTCATCACACATAAACACCATTTCCAAAGAGGGGCCATCTGCCCTGGTAGTTAACCCCATCGGCCATGACCATAACTCCCATGGGTCTCTTTAGCCTTCAAAGGAACCAATATCTGGGGGTTGTATCTGCTTTATCTGTCTCTCTGACTCTGCTCAGTTGTGCATGAGGGCAATCCTTCTGCCAGCCTCCAGACTCTTTTTTAGAAACTCGTAGCCATATAAACTCATTTCTCCTTTCCATTTCCCCCTTACTTTAGGTCAAACAGCATTTTAAAGTCATGTTATTTTATGTAGACATGGATATTCTGCTGATCCGCATTGAACCTTCCGTATAAGGTCCTTTTCCAGTTGCATCATCAGTTGGTAGTTGATAGTGGTCCCTCGTTGCCAGGGAGGCTCATCCCCGGGTGTCATGTCCCACGCTGGGGGGAAGGCATTGCATTTACATGCTGAGTTTGGCTTCGAGACTGGCCACATTTGAGTAACATGAAGGCTGACAGGAGGAAATTCCCAGGCACAATGTTGCTCTAGGCCTTGTTCTTATTTTAGGCTTATCAGCTCACAAGCATAGTCATTAGCATCAGGGGCTCACTGTTGAACCCTCACTCCCTCCCGGTCCCCGCCGCTGTACCTGGGAGACTGTCGCTGCTCCCCTAGGGACCACGACAGAGCACCACTGGCCAGGAACCCAGTACCCCCCCAGCTGTGGTTTTTAATTGTTGCCACTATGAGTATATCCAAACATTACCATGCACCCTGGACATATGTTCTGTACAGCTCCCTGTCAGCCATATATCACCTGTCATTGGTATCCCATACCAGTATCCCTCCATTGCCATTGTTGAAACACTCTGTGATCCAGAACTCCCCAAAATTTGAAGCCCAATATAATGTCATGGTCCCTTACTAGGGAATGGCATATAGCGATGTGTTTAAAGGATAGATAAAGAACTTGGATAAAGTTAGATAAAGAACTTAGATAAAGAATGTTGACTTGAAAAAATTTCCACATCCTATCTTTTTTTTTTTTTTTCCCCCTACTTATTCAGCTTTTCTTCACAGGAGTCCTAGACCACAGCAATGCACATATATAATATACAGCACTCCCACACATCCACCAGAAAACCTTTTCCCTTCCACAGTGATACTCTTACGCCCTATTCATATCATATTTACTTAAAGTGATGTACAGAGTCTGAGACATTAGCTTTCTAACAAGGTAACATTTGTGCTTACATTATGGTGCATACTTTAGGATACACAGTTCTTTATATTTTTAGTTATCCTATGTTTTACATTATGGTTTACATTATCAGTCTGTCATCTCCTATATGTTATGGTGTAATATTACATGTTTTGTATCCATCCTTGTGTACTCTCAAGAAACTCCTCTTACCCCCCATTTACTTTGGTTCCACACATTTAACGTCCATTTTCCCTTCCACCTTGGTGCCCACAGTGACAGCCAACCTCCGTTTCCTGAGGAGCCACTTCCAGAGATAGATGGAATAGTGTTCAGGGCCTAACTTGCTCAACTGCCCCAATGCCCTGGGAGCCACCCTTTCTCTCGAGGGATACAGTTCCCTCTATTTGATGGCATTAGTCCTCCCCAGGATGTGGGTCCACCCCCACTCTCACTACTTGGGTTTCTACCCCATGGTGTCACCCACTCTGGCAGAATGAGCATTTAGACATTCCCCAGGAGCCCGTCCTGCATCAGACCCTCCCCTCCGAGCATTCTAAACAGGTAACCCTCTTTATTATATTTTGATATGATTTTCTCGGCATTTTACTCTCCACCAACTCCTGACCCTCTCCTGTGTTCGTATGCTACCCCTCCCTCCCCCCACTTTTGGGCAACGTTACCCATCCGTCCCTCCCCAGCCACCCTCAAACCCATAAAGCCCCAACCAAAGGCAACCCCTTGCCCCCCTTTTATCTCTTCTTTGTGTTCATACTTACCACCATCTCGTCTTAAATTCCACCCCTGCAGACATCGGCTCATATCCTTCCTCCACCCTCCGATTTCCTGTAAGCCTATCGTTCAGTCTCTTGCTATCTAGGGCAGCTTGTTTATTTCATATCATTGAGGTCATGTAGTATTTGTCCTTCAATGTCTGGGTTGCTTCACTCAACATAAGGTTCTCAAGATTCATCCATGTTATCACATGTGTTTGTAGTGTGTTTGTTCTTACAGCCGAGTAGTATTCCATTGTGTGTATATACCACATTTTATTGATCCACTCATCTGTTGATGGGCATTTGGGTTGATTCCAACTTTTGGCAATAGTGAACAATGCTGCTATGAACATTGGTGTACATATATCGGTTTGTGTCCTTGTTTTCAGTTCTGCTGGGTATATACCCAGCAGTGGTATTGCTGGGTCATATGGCAAATCTATGGCTAGTTTTTTGAGAAACCGCCATACTGTCCTCCAGAATGGTTGGATCCTTCTGCATTCCCACCAGCAGTGGATGAGTGTTCCCCTTCCTTCACATCCTCTCCAGCACTTGTATTCTTCTGTTTTTTTCATAGCTGCCAATCTTATAGGTGTAAGATGGTATCTCATTGTAGTCAAACCATTTTAAACGCACACAACTCCCTGTGTGAAATCTCTTTCTGTGTAAATTAACCAGAGTGAAATCTGTTGACTACAACCAGCTCCTGACCAACACTGGAGGGCATGGCCTTGACAGTTTCTGGACAAATGACCTGCCAATATACTACTCTGTATAATACTGGAATAGTAAGCATTGTTGCTGTGAGGTTAGGAGCATCTAAAGTCCTGGTCTTGGCTCAGCTACTTACCCAGGATGTCACGTATGCTCACTGAGTGCCAAGTTCCCAAAAGATTTCATTGCTATGAGGATTAAATAAGACGAAGCACAGGCACTATTACCCCAGTGTTTAGCATGGAAGATATTGCTAGTTCAAGTCTGTTCAGTTGTTTGTTCAGTTCACACTCTCCCCCTTTCTTGGGAATTACTCTACCTGCAGGCACAGAGAGGTTAAGTAACTGGCCTAAAGCCACACTGCTAAGAGGAGAGAAGCTATCATATGAACCCAGGTTGTTTGACTCCACTCCATGCTCTTTACCCCTACATTATACCTTAGAGAGTAGAAGGGTGATTAAAAGGTAGCCAGGAGAGAAGAGGACATTGCAAAGGGACGGGATGCAGTCAAGGTAGCATTGAAGGTAAGGGTAAGTAAAGGATTATTTTCAAGTCTTTCGTCTTACAGAGGCTGGGGGTTTTATAAACCACACTTGTCCTTGTAACCAGGCCCCCTCCTCACTGGAATCCGGGAGGGAAATGGGTCCGGGAGGCCTCCCTTCCCTTGCCATTCTGCCCTTTTGGTTTCTCTAGGATCACCTCACTAGCTGGAGGGTGGGATCATTTCAGAATGAAATTTTTATGTAGGAGAGGAAAAGCTCAGTTCAGGATAACTTAAGCTTTCTCTGGAGTCTGTAGAGGAAAGAACCCCAAACTTAAGTCCTTCTCAAGGTCAAGATCCACTCCTGCCTCCACCACCCCACTGTGTGCCAGGCTCTCCTGGCCCCGGGCTGTCAAGGAAGAGGGCTCCTTCTTCAAGGTTCTGAATCTCCACCCACATCTGGCCAGGGCTGGCAGCTGTGGGTGTTTTCCAGGAAGGACTCCAGACTCAAGCCTATTTTTATTTACTCTGAACACTCCCTGGGATGGGAAAGGGTGGCCAATTTTTTCTTAAGCTATTATTATTGTTACCATAAACCATAGAGAATGGAAAGCTTTTTCAACAAGTGGCATTGTGAACAATTAGGTAATTATCTGGAGAGAAAGATAGCTAGATCCTTGCCTTATACCTAACTCTAAAATCAAATCCAGATGGGTTAAAGATTTGGGTGTTAAAAAAGAGAGGAATGGGGAAAAAGGTACCTAATGTAAATGATAGAACTATTTTAACAATCTTTCATCAGTTGTAACAAAGGCAACTACTGTTAAAAAATATTGCAATTATCAAAGAAGTGTTATCATCAGTTGTAACAGATGCTCCACACCAATGCTGGGTGTTGGTGGTGGCGTGGTGTACAGGAATCCTGTATTTTACGCAGGGTTGTTTTGTAACCTCACCTCTAATTAAAAAGGGGGGGGCAGGAAACATGAAATAAATGAAGGAACTTGAGCTTCTAAAAGACACGTAATTGGCAATGATAAAGCCACTGAAATAACTACAAAAACAAAAGAGCAGACAAAAATACTATCACCAAAAAATGAATACTAAATAAATACCAAAGTGTGGTAGAAATCAAGTCCAATTTTAAGGCAGACGCAGCTAAATTAACGTGGAGGGAACTTTCTTACCTTCAGCTCATGTTAGAGAGACCCCCTGGTAAAAGGGATGAAGAATCTTTGCCTATCTCCCACCACGTGTCTCCTAATCAGAGCTCTGGCTGACTCTCTAGAGCAGTGGAGAACTTGGAAACATAAATCTCCAGATACCACTAGAGATAAATTAAATCAGAATATTTAGGGGAGGTACTCAAGCATTGTTGTTTTTGTTGTTGTTTTCCCAAAGCCCTTTGATGGTTTTATGGTGTAGCCAGGTTGATAACCTTTCTCCTACATATATTGTTGGGTGCTACTCTGTAAGGCAGCTGGGGAGATCAGGAGATTCTATCTATCCTTACCATCTGCAGTGCCCCCTATTACTATTTTTTTCTTTCATTTTGACCACATTTTTTTTTCGTTTTTAGCATTATTTTCTTTTTCAAAGAATATTATTAAACTTTCTATTTTTAAATATGTTCAAATATACAAGGCAGTTGCAAAATTAATACAAACTCCACACATTAACTCTTATTTCTTCCTGCCCCTTCAATGTTGGTCTTCTCCAGAGCTTGGCCTCTTGAAATATTCTCCTCAATAGAAAATCTCTTCCAATTCCAATACTTCAGGCTGCCACAGATAAATAATTGGAAGATGTCCATCCCTGTGGGGTAGGGTGGGCATTTTCTCCTCCATAACCTTCTTCTTAAAGTGTGATGCATGCCCACTCAATTTACAAAGCTCTACCTAACCCAAGCTAGGATAACTGAAAGAGGTCTTGATGAGTAGGGAAAAAAAGAGTGCAATATATTTTTTAAAAGAAATCACAGGGGTTATGTTAAGAAGTAGACTTATAGAAGCTCAACTGAGCCCGGGGCCACTCATTTCCTCCTCCACTAGTTAGAACATAATGATGGTCCAGAAACCCAGAGGAAGAAGTTATGACCCTTGGGCCTGGAGAGGAGAAGGAAGAAAATCAGCAACCCTCGAGAAGGAGTCTTTTCTGCCCATCAAACATAAACTGAAACAAACTAATAGGTAGACAAAATCTTTTTGAGTCTGACAAGAAAAAAGAAAGAAAAAAGGAAGAGCCATTTTGGACCATTTCTCAACTCTCTATATGCCTGCCTGTCTAATAAAACATTTCCAACAAGGAAATATCATTGTATCATTTTCACAAATGATGCCATCTGCATTTCTAGCTCAGATCTTCCTACCAACCCTATAACTCCCTACTCAGCAAATCCATCTGGGTGACCTGGAAGCCAAAGGCCCCGCGTACATAGCATACCTCCTCCACCTCCCCATCTGCTGCTCTTCTGTACCTATCTCTGTGAATGGAGCTACACCCACCCAAGAACATTTATCCTTGGCCCCCCACTTCCCACATCCAGTGACTAGATCCTGTCCTGCTAGCCTCTAAAACGGGTTCTTGGGAAGCGGATTTGGCTCAACTGATAGAGCATCCACCTGCCACATGAGAGGTCCAGGGTTCCAACCCCAGGCCTCTTGACCCATGTGATGAGCTAGCCCATGCACAGTGCTGATGCGCTCAATGAGTGCTGTGCCACGTAGGGGTGTCCCCCTTGTAGGGGAGCCCCACGCGCAAGGAGTATGCCCGATAAGGAGAGCCGCCCTGCATGAAAAAGTACACCCTGCCCGGGAGTGGTGCCACACACACAGAGAGCTGATGCAGCAAGAAGACACAACAAAAAGAGACACAGGTTTCCGGTGCTGCTGACAATACAAGCAGACACAGAAAAACACACAGAGAATGGATACAGAGAGCAGACAACTGGGGGCGGGAGGAAGGTGAGAGAAATAAGTAAAAAATAAATCTTTTAAAAAATAAAATATAGAATAAAAAAATAAAATAAAATAAATAAAATAAATAAATAAATAAATAAATAAATAAAATAAAATGGGTTCTTACCCTTTTGTGTTCCACAGACCCCCTTGCCAGGCAGGTGAAAACCACGCTACGCTGTTTATTTAATAAATACATGGAGCCTAGAGTGTCTACAACTAGAAGCGGGAGGAGTGCATCCAGTGCCCATGTGGAATCTAAGCCCTCACTTGACATAGGTGTGCAATGGACACAACCAATCCAATGTCCACAGAGGAAATGTGAAATGGGTGTGGGAACGGTAGCCATGGGGGCTGCTGGGTGTGGGGAACGGGAGGAAGAGATGAGATGTGGAGGCGTTTTCGGGACGTGGAGTTGTCCTGGATAGTGCTTCACGGACAATTACGGGACACTGTAGATCCCCCCAGGGCCCACTGGATGGAACGTGAGAGAGTCTGGGCTATGATGTGGACCATTGACTATGGGGTGCAGTGATGCTCAGAGATGAACTTACCAGGTGCAATGGATGTATCACGATGATGGGAGAGAGTGTTGCTGTGGGGGGAGTGGGGGACGGGGGCGGTGGGGTTGAATGGGACCTCATATATATTTTTTAATGTAATTAAAAAATAATAATAATAAATAAATATTAAAAAAAAAATACATCACAGCCACACCAACACATCTCCACAAGAGTAATGATTTTTTAAAAATTTCAATCCAAGCTCACTGCTCTAAAACCGCTCCTTTTTTTTCCTTTATTTTTTTAATATTACATTCAAGAAATATGAGGTCCCCATATACCCCCACCCCCCTCACCCCACTCCTCCTCAACAATAATCTCCTCCATCATCATGAGACATTCATTGCATTTGGTGAATACATCTCTGAGCACCACTGCACCTCATGGTCACTGGTCCACACCATAGCCCACACTTTCCCACATTCCACCCAGTAGGCCATGGGAGGACATGCACTGTCCAGTCACTGTCCCTGCAGCACCACCCAGGACAACTCCAAGTCCCCAAAATGCCCCCACATCTCATCTCTTCCTCCCATTCCCTACCCCTAGCAGCCACCATGGCCACTTTCTCCACACCAATGCCACATTTTCTTCAATTACTAATCACAGTAGTTCATGAATAGAATATCAGTAAGTCCACTCTAATCAATACTCTATTCCTCCATCCTGTGGACCTTGGAATGGTTGTGTCCACTCCACATCTATATCAAGAGGGGGCTTAGCAGTGTAGGGAAACATCTACAGGACCTTGTAATAGGAAATGGCTTCATGAATTTCACACCAAAAGCTTGAGCAGCAAAAGAACAAATAGATAAATGGGACTTCCTCAAAATTAAAGCTTTCTGCACCTCAAAGGAGTTTGTCAAGAAAGTAAAAAGGGAACCCACACAATGGGAGAAAATATTTGGCAGCCATATATCTGATAAGAGGCTTATAATTTGCATATATAAAGAACTCATAAATCTTGAAAACAAAAAGATAAACAACCCATTTAAAAAATGGGAAAAAGATTTAAACAGACAATTCTCCAAAGAAGAAATACAAATGGCTAAAAAGCACATGAAAAAATGCTCCAAATCTCTAGCTATCAGGGAAATGCAAATCAAAACTACAATGAGATACCATCTCACTCCCATAAGATTGGCAGCTATGAAAAAAACAGAAGAATACAAATGCTGGAGAGGATGTGAAGAAAGGGGAACACTCATCCACTGCTGGTGGGAATGCAGAAGGATCCAACCATTCTGGAGGACAGTTTGGCGGTTTCTCAAAAAACTAACCATAGATTTGCCATATGACCCAGCAATACCACTGCTGGGTATATACCCATCAGAACTGAAAACAAGGACACAAACAGATATATGTACATCAATGTTCATAGCAGCATTGTTTACTATCGCCAAAAGTTGGAATCAATCCAAATGTCCATCAACAGACGAGTGGATCAATAAAATGTGGTATATTCACACAATGGAATACTACTCGGCTGTTAGAACAAATACACTACAATCACACGTGATAACATGGATGAACCTTGAGAATCTTATGTTGAGTGAAGCAACCCAGGCATTGAAGGACAAATATTACATGACCTCAATGATATGAAGTAAGCAAACTGCCTCAGAGAGCTAGACACCGGAAAAGAGGCTTACAGGAAATCGGGGGTGGAGAAAGGATGTGAGTTAACGTCTGGAGGGGTGGAATCTGTGATGAGCTGGCGGTAAGTATGAGCACAAAGAAGGGACAAAATGGGGGCAAGGGGTTACCTTCGGGAGGGGCTTTGTGGGTTTGAGGGGGGCTGGGGATGGGCAGAGGGGTAATATTGTCCAAAAAGCGGGGGGAGGGAGGGGCAACATACGAACATGGGAGAGTGTCAGGTGTTAGTTGAGAACAAAATGTTGAGAAAATCGTATCAAAGTATAAGTAGGAGGGTTACCTGTTTAGGATGCTCAGGGGGTATGGGCTGATGCGGGATGGACTCTGGGTGAATAGCTGAAGACTCATTTTGCCAAGGTGGGTTGTACCATTGGGAAGAGACCCAAGAAGTGAGAGTTGGGGTGGACCCACATTCTGGGGAGGACTAATGCCATCAAATAGAGAGAACTGTATCTCTCGTGAGAAAGGATGGCTCCCAGGGCATTAGGGCAGTTGAGAAAGTCAGGCCCTGAATACTGCTGCAAGTATCTCTGGACATGGCCTCTCGGGAAATGGAAATTGGCTGGCGTTGTGGGCCCCAAGGGGAGGGGAAAATGGATGTGGAATGGATGGAAACAAGGTAAATATGGGGGCAAGAGAGGAGTTTTGTGAGAGTACACGAAGATGAATATAAAACATGTAATATTACTCCAAAAACATATAGGGGATGACAGACTAATAATGTAAACCATAAGGCAAAACATAGGACAACTAAAAAATTTAGAAAACTGTACAACCTAAAGTATGGACCACATAGTAAGCACAGATGTCATCTTGTTTGAAAGCTATTGTCTCGGAATCTGTACACCAGTTTCAGGAAATATGATATGAACAAGTTAAGAGATTATCGCTGTGGAAGGGAAAAGGTTTTATGGTGAATCTGGGGAAGTACTATATATTGTATATATGAATTTCGGTGATCTAAGACTCTTGTGAAGCTGACATTATGCTGGGATTGACTTTACAGGAAGTTTTGGATCACAGAGTGGTTCAACAATGGCAGCGGAGGAATACTGATATAGGATGTTATTGACAGGATATATATGGTTGACAGGGAGTTATACAGGGCATATGCCCAGGGTATATAGTAATGTCTAGATATACTCATAGTGGAAACAATTAAAAACAATAGCTGGGGGGGGGGGTACTGGGCCCTTGGCCGGGGGGTCACTGTTGTGGACCCTGTGGGAGCAGCGCCAGTCCCCCAGGTGCAATGGCAAGAACCAGGAAGGAAGGAGGGCCCAACAGTGGGCTCCTGATACTTATGGCTATGCTTTTGAGCCTATACACCTCCAATAAGAATAAGGCCTAGAGTAGCACTGTGCCTGGGAGTTTCCTCCTGACAGCCTTCATGTTACTCAAATGTGGCCACTCTCACAGCCAAACTCAGCATGTAAATGCAGTGCAGTCCCCCCAGCGTGGGACATGACACCCGGGGATGAGCCTCCCTGGCACCGAGGGATCACTACCACATATCAGCTGAAGATGCAACTAGAAAAGGACCTTGAATTAAAGGTTCAACATGGATCAGCAGAATATCCCTGTCTACATATAATAACATGACTTCAAAATGCTGTTTGACCTAATGTAAGGGGGAAATGGAAAGGAGAAATGAGAATATAAGGCTATGAGTCTCTAAAAATGAGTCTGGAGGTTGTCAGAAGGAATGCCCTTATGCACAAATGAGCAGAGTCTGAGAGACAGATAAAGTAGATACAACCCCAGGTATTGGTTCTTTTCAGGAATAAAGAGACCCACAGGTTCTATGATCATGGCAGATGGGGTTCACTACCATGGCAGATGGCCCTTCTTTGGAGCTGGTGTTTCTGCATGATGGAATTCGACTCAGAGGGGATCTCTTTTCACAAGACTTGCATGCTACTTTAATGGAATTGTAGTTGGTGCTGGGGTTTTAGATATATTTAGGGGATTTGAATCTCTGGACTGATAATATGACACCCAGGCCCAGAGCCTCAACAGACTTCAGCTCCTACACTTTGATTTATTGGACTTACCCCACCCAGCTAACATCGAGTTGAAGAAGGTCAACCACCACACCATGGAGCCTAGAGTGTCTACAACTGAAAGCAGGAGGAGTGCATCCAGTATCCATGTGGAATCTAAGCCCCCACTTGACATAGATCTGCAATGGACACAACCAATCCAATGTCCACAGAGAAAATGTGGAATGGGTGTAGGAAGGGTAGCCATGGTGGCTGCTGGGTTTGGGGAATGGGAGAAAGAGATGAGATGTGGAGGCGTTTTCGGGACGAGGAGATGTCCTGGGTGGTGCTTCATGGACAATTACGGGACATTGTAGATCCCCCCAGGGCCCACTGGATGGAACGTGGGAGAGTGTGGGCTATGATGTGGACCATTGACTAGGGGTGCAGTGATACTCAGAGATGTACTTACCAGGTGCAATGGATGTGTCACGATGATGGGAGAGAGTGTTGCTGTGGGGGAAGTGGGGGGTGGAGGCGGTGGGGTTGAATGGGACTTCATATTTTTTTAATGTAATTTTTAAAAATAAATAATTAAAAAAAAAAAAAAAAGAGGGGGCTTAGATTCCACATGGATGCTGGGTGCAATTCTCCTGCTTTCAGTTGTAGGCACTCTTGGCTCCCTGGTGTGATGGTTGACCTTCAACTCCATGTTAGCTGAGTGGGGTAAGTCCAATAAACCAGAGTGTAGGAGCTGAAGTCTGTTGAGGCTCAGGGCCTGGCTATCACATGGTCAGTCCAGAGATTTAGGTGTTCTGGGTATATATTAAACCCCAGCACCAACTACAGTTCTGGTAAAAGTAACAGGAGAGGCTTGTGAACAAGGATCACATCTGAGTCCAGCTCCATCACACAGAAACACAAACTCCAAAGTAGGGCCAACTGACATGGCACTGAATGTTTCCACTGTTATTTAATTGGGTAATCGCTAAGTACCAGGTTAAGAGACAACAGAAAGGGGCTTATCTGACCAAATAATTTTTACTTAATGCCAGAGGAACAGGGATAGGGTAGATCAAAGCTGGAGCAAGTCAGAGAGGGCTGAGGATCACAAGGGCGGTGCAGAGGGTGGGGCTGGTGGAGGGTGAGGGTGCACCCAGGGAGGTGGGGGGGAGGGGGGAGAGAAAAGCCAACTCAGGGCTTGGTTGGACAATGCTGAGACAGTAACCAGTAACCAGTGTCAGGGGCGGAGCCGGCTAGAGGCCAGCCTCCCTGGGCTCAGTCCCCAAGGCAGACTTTGGGGCTGGGCTTTCCTGTGGGGTATGTGTTGGGGGTCAGTGGAGGTCTTGCGGGAGACCTTTGTGACTTGGTTTCCCCAGGGCATCACCACAGCAGGCCCACCCCAAGGCACCGACTTCCTGAGGCCCCAGAGGGTGTTCCTTTCTCCAGCTGCAAACCAAACTGGCAGGTTCACCGCCCCTGAGCTGTGGTGACCTGCCCCCACCCCCAACCCCACCCCCGGGGGTGAGCTCCCAGGGTGCCTTGGAAGATTTCACTGCTGCTTGGAGCTGGAGTCTAAGCTTTGGGACCAAGCTGTGCAGGACCTGGGATCACGGCTCCTCGGTGGAGAAGGCGTCTGAGCAGCTGGATTTGCCCTGCTCTTGACTGCCCCCTCACTTCTCCCTCACCCTCGTGCCCCCCTAAACTCCCACTCCCAGTCACTCCCCTTCCTTCTCCTGCCTGCCCCCATCTTCCCCAGCTCTTCCTCCCTCCAACCATTTTAAGCCCCCATTGCTCCCACCGACACCTTCTTGCTCCATTCCTTCCCTCCCATCTCTCTCCCCTTTCTCCCCCCACCAGGCTTTCCCTTTCCCCCTCTATTTGTTCCTTCCTCCTTCCTCACCATCCTTCTCCTCCCCTCACCTTTCCTTCTTCTCCCAAGTTTTTCTTTACGTCTCTCTCCTCCCTCCATTTCTCCCTCTTCCCGCCTTCCCTCGCCCTTACCTTTCCAGCCGTCCTCAGCGCTTCCCGCGCCCGAGTCCCCGGGCCCCGCGCCCCTCCCCGGGCCCGCCACCCCGGCCCCGCGCCCCTCCCCGGCGCCCGCCCCTCGCGCCCGCGGTGCTCCCGGATCCTATCCCGATGAAGGGCTTGCCCTGCCCCTGCCCTGCCCTGCGGGACTTCTGGCCGCCGGGCTCGCCCTCCATGGCCGAGAGCTCCAGGGCCCAGGCCCCGGGGCCGGGGCGCCCGCTCAGCGTCCAGCTCCTGCGAGCCCAGTACGAGGGCCTGAGGCGGCAGCAGAGGGCCGGCGCCCACCTCGTGCTGCTCCCCAAAGGTAGGGCTGGGCCAGAAGGGCCGGGGACGGAGCAGGGACAGGCTGGGGGCCCGAACTGGTGGCCGAGCTGCGGGGAGGGCAGGGCCGGGGCTCGGCCCGGCTCGGGGCGGGGGAGGGAGGTGGGGAGCGGGGGTGCGGGGCTGCCCCGGGCCGGGGAGCGCGGGAGGCCGTCCAGGGCGGCTCGGCCCGGCTAGGGCCCCCGGTGCTGCCGGCTGAACGCGGGCCTGAGCCACGCATCCGGCTGACTTCCCGGAGGCTGGTCTAAAGCAGGCACCTCCTGCAAACCTAGGAAACTGGCCCAGAGCAGGAAGACACCGTGGCGTTCCCAACAGCCTCTGAAAGGTCCAAGCTGCGCCCCTGGAAGTTCCTGGGGTCATTGGTAGAGTTAGGAAGACCCACTGAAGGGTCCAACGTGAGCCAGGCCAGCTAGGAAGGAATGAGGGGCAGAGGAGCTGACTGTCTGGGCTGGACAGGTGCTGCTTTTGTAGACAAAAGTGGCACCTCCAACCGGAAGGAGCCCAGCTCCCATTACTTGGAGGAATACCAACCAGTGGGGTCCATTTAAACTGAACTGGCCCAGCCAAGAACCCTTTCCTCCATCTCTGCAGGGCATAAGCTGACAGTTTCTAAAGCCTTATCCCACCCTCAGGGGTATTTATTCATTCAGTCATTCATAAGCATGGATTAAATTAAATCCCTCTCAAATGAAAGAACCCTGTGTAACACACCTGCAATTCATACTCACGTACCCAATTGCTTAATGACCCAGAGAAATCAAAGGCTCATCGAGTCCAAAGGAATTCTTAGTCTTCTGCCTCCATCCTCCCAGCTGGCCCTTTCTCCTGCATTCTGCAACTCCGTTTCCCTTTCCTGGCATTGCCAGGTGGTAAGTAAGGGCAGGTAAAGCCGGGAGAAGTGCTTAAGCACTGCTTTCCCAGGAAAGCCTTCCCAGAAGCCCAGGCTAAGTAAAGTTTCTTTCAGGGCACTTAGCTCAGGGGGCAATTCCACGTTCCTGATTTAATTATGAGAGGTAGCAGGTGTATAATGTAGTGACTGTGCACCTGCTTTCTGGAACAGACCCTGAGTTCAAATTAGGGCTCTGCCATTTACTTGCTGTATAGCTTTGAACAATTCAGGTCATTTCTCTGTGCCTCAGTTGTCTCATCTGTCAATTGGGGATAACTAGGGTACCTAAAGAACAGGCCTATTCTAGGCATTAATACGTATAAAAGCTCTTACCAAGCACCCAACACAGAGTAAGACTCAAAAATGTTATCATTGGAATCAGTAGTAATAGAACTAAGGGGCACAGTTCTCCAGGAAGAAGTCAAGGTGAGATGCTCAAAATAGGGCGAAAGTGACACTTGGGAGCCAAAAGAGCAATTGTGCCCTACACTTTGGCCACAAGGTAAAACTATTCATTGAGAAGGGGAATACAGGAGAAAGAGTGGATGTTTGCTAGGGAGAGATGAATTTGGTTTTGAATATACTCTTTGGGGTGGTTGCCTGTCGAATATCCTACCAGCCTGGATTTTAGGAAAGATGTATGGACTGGAGATATAGAATTGAGGTCATCTACCCATAGTTGGTAGTTGAAACTATGGGCTTGGGCAAATTGTGGAGGATAAATGTGAAAATTGATTTTTAAAAAAAGACTGGGATAAATCTAGAGTTCTTGAATCCTCAGAGAAAGGGAGTCAGGAAGCAGAGAAAGGGAACAGATTGAGAGATAACAGTTTAAATAGTAGGTGAGAACCAGGAGATGATAACATCATGAAGTCAAGTGAGTGAACTGATTTTAGAATATAGTGATCCCTGGTGTCCAGTGCAGTGGAGAGACCAGGAGTGTAGAGTGACCATTCATATAGACTTAGAAGAAAGAAGTAGTCCTTTTTTGTTTTCACCCTATCTTATCATTATGGGACCAAAATAGGTTCTAGAAATGCAGTTCCAAGCAGCAGAATGCTTGCCCTCATGCAGTGTAAGGTTACTAGGAGCCTTTGAACTGTTTCAAGTCTGTGAGGCCCCAGTTGTCCCCAATAGCTGGCACCCAAAAGACACATGCTCTTGTAGCAGAGTATGATTCTCCTAGTGAAGACAAAGGATTAGGGACATGCGCTCATATCTGAACTGTGTGCTTTATATGCACATTTCACTCAACATTGTCAACAGCCGTCTCAGGTGGCTCCTCTTTTGAGATCTCCATGTTCTAGAAGAGGAGCTGGAGGCTGCGGGTTTCACAGCAGGTCAGCAGTGAAGTCAGGACTGCAAGTCCTACCTGTGGGACTCTGGCCCATGAGGGAGAGGCCACCAGAGGCTACGAGGCGGAGCTGCTGTCTTCCTTTGAGGCTCTCTTCCTGAGCTCTCTTTGCCCTTCTCAGCCCCATTCCTTCATTCCAGCTGAAGAGAGAAATCAAGGAGGGGCTCAAAATGCCCCTTCCCCAACTTTGTATCTGCTGGCAAATTGAAGCACATAGATAATTCGAACATTTCTCCCATCCCTGGTCCCCAGTCAATCAAAACTGAAGTGAAACAAGAGTTTTAAAAAAGCACTATATGACATTTTCCTGTCCTTTTCAGATAATTGTCTTAATTTCACTTAATTTCTCCTTTGTTTGAACCGTAGAGAGTGTCCACCGTCCAAAGGTGTGGTGGAGACGGCAATAGAGGCTCCTTCGCGGGTCTGCTTTGGGGTCAGGGGCATATGCCATCCAGCTGGCTCTCTTTCCTTCTCCCCTTGTACTCTCAGGCTGGGACTCCACGCCTCCTTCTGCTAACAGGGTCTGCCTGGCGACCTCATGTCCTTTCCTCCTAGACTCATAATGGCAGAGGACACCAGTTCCTAAATGTTCCCATCAGCTCCCCCCTTCCTTCTACTCAAATACATAACACTGTATTTGCAAAGGTGTTCATGCTTGTCTTGATAAGAAAATAGTGCACTCCATGGGAACCAGTGCCAGAAGGTTTTGAGGTGCTCCCACCACCCCCTAGGGAAATCTAGGCAGTCACTTACCTGTTTTCTGTAGGAAAAACCTTCCGGTGATTCCCACAACCTCTCACTGCCACCAAGAGTTGATACTGAACTATTCTATTCCACAAGGTGGTAAAAAAAAAAAAAAGTCCATGAGAAAGATGGGAAACATTGATCTCCATCCTCACCCCAAAGCAAGTTCCAAAAAGCAATAGGTCTTCCCAGAACAGGGTCTGTGAGGTAGGGGAAGGATGGAGGCCAGTTCTTTAAAAGCAGCTGCTTCCAAGGGGGGAGGGGTTAATGTATTTTTTTAATGTATCTTTTTTTTGTGATATATGTATCTTTTAAAAAAGAAATAAAAAACAAAACAAAACAAAACAATATAACCCCGCCCTCCTCTGCCTTGGGAAATAAACCCATCATCAGAATCCCAGGGCTCAAGACCCCATAAGTTAAGGCCAGCTTTCCACAGGCAGGTGTGTGTGAACCCCTGTGTGTGTATGAGCCATTTCACGGTATTTGCACTTGCTGCTTCCCACTCTTTTGACCTGAAATGGTTCTTCCCATAGTTCACTCCCTCACTTCTGATTTTGACCCTCTATTATTCTTTTGTTTTTCTTCCTCATAGCACTAGTCACCATCTGAAATTTTATTGTAATATTTTCACTAGGAAGTGGCCTCACTGCTTTATTTCCAGGACGTAGAATAAACAATGCTGAGTACATAAGAAGTGCTCAACAAATATTTGTTGAATGAGTGAATAGTTGTATGAGAGTGTATGTGTGTGAAAGAGAGTGCTTGTGTGTGTTTGTATGAGAGAGAGAGCATCTGTCTGTGTGGGCATGTGGTGGTGGTATGTGTGTATCCACGTATGTGTGTATACACACGTGCAATGTACTGTGTGCCTGGCCTGTAGGTATGGCTGTCCTCTAGGCATGGCCTTTCTTCTGCTTGAAAACTCTGAGACTTCCCCCCCCCTCAATGAGAGCTGCTTTCCAGTGGTGACCCTGTTGTGTCTTCCCTTCTCAGGGGGGAACACGCCTGCTCCTGCCGAACCCATGGTCAGTGCTGTTTGGATTAACAGGGAGAGAAGGAGCTCACTGTCCCTGAAGGAGGCGGATCCTGAGGCAGCGGAGATCCTGGAGGAGGCAGGCAGAAGCTGTCTTCAGGCCCCTGAGTCTCTGTGGCACACGCACTTAGAGATGCACCTCTTGTCCCAAACCTTCCAGCAGGAAACCAGTCATCATGTGAAGCACAAGGGCAAACCCTTCGAGTCTGACCAAAGGCTCCCTCAGGAAGGAGGCCCAGGTTTGTCTGGAAACAATCAGAGGACTCAGCAAGGGACAAAAGTCCCAGAGGCAGCCCAGTGCCAATGGCAGGTGGACAACACCCAAGCAAAGGCAGTGGGATCTGGCTTAAACCTCAGTATGCAGTGCCGTTCTTTCACAAAGAACCCACACGGGCCTGGCAAAGCAGCCCATTATCCATTCCCCCAGAAGAAAACTCCCAGGATCTCCCAAGCAGCACGGAACCTGGGCCTGTATGGCACAGCCTGAAGCTCTCTACTCAACCTGATGGCTCAGCATTGGGCCATCTGTGGCCTCATGCAAGAACCAGGGAGGCAGAGGCACAACGAGAGCCTCTAGCCAGGAGCAAGACCTGGACTATCCCAATTGCAGGAATTGTGGGAAAAGGACTTTGTAGTGAGCACATGGTCTTGTCTGTCAATGAAGAACAATGAAGTGATTGCCCGGGCCAGACTGCTCTTAGTTCAGGATGAAAGAGTACCACCTGCTCAATGCAGCCCCATTCTGCTTATACAAGAAGACATTGTGAGGGAGCCCAGGGTGCCCATTCCTTGGTTCCCTGGATGTCCATTCACTGGGGAGGTCCAGTAGGACATTTGACATCTCGAGCCGTAGAATTTCAAAACATAAATCAGGGACTTTAGCCAATGGAATGCCTTTAGCCAATGGAATGGGGTCAATGGGCATTCTACTTTTCAATATATTCTGATGATTTCTCACATATCCTGGAGAAGGTACACTCTGAGACTTGCCTTTTTCTGGTTGCTATGCCTGGGTGCCATCTGACTTAGAAGTCACTGTATTCATTGGTGGTGACCAGGTTCAGCTTTAGCCTCCCAAATCCTGGGGTCATCCTGGCTGAAGAGAGTGAGAATAATGCCACCCACTGTTGTGTGTATTTCAAGGGTCTTTGAGAAGGACTGTATCTCTCATCTTTTCCTGAGACAGCATATCTAACCTCACCGCAGATTTACTTACTCTCCCCACTCCTTCCTTCCCCTCCCCACTCCTTCCCTCTCCTCCCCAGTTCTTCCCTCCCCTCCCCTTCCTTGCCTTGCCCTGCCCTCCATTCCCCTTCCTTCTTTGTCTTTCTTCCTTTCTCACTTTTCAGATTAAATTCTTCTGAAAAATTGCCAATCATTGAAAATATATAGTGATGGGGGCCTGAGCAAAAGAAGAAAAAGTAATGCTCCTGCCTGGAACATATGTGTACCCCATAAAGTGCCCTATTTCTAGCCAAATTTGGATCATTCAGCTCCTTCCTGGAATCAAATATACTTTTTTAACCCAAGTTAAAGTGAAGCAGGTGTTACTTAGGTGACAGAGAGAAAATATGCCTTTCCTGGTTAATGTTTAACTTTAGTAGTGCTATTTCAACACACCTAAGATGCCTTTATCTCATGTCAGATTCTCTCCCTTAAAGTTTCATCTCTATCTTCCTGTTTTCCCCATGGTGATCCAGTTGTGCCTGTCTCATCCAGCGTTGTTAACCATAAGTGCCATTACCTGTCAAAAGATAAACATGTCTGCTCCTTGGACCAGCCGGAATTTCACTCCAACTTGGGGGTTCACTGCGCGTCCTTTGTGATTCAGTTAATTTTTCATAATCTAATGAGAAACAAGGAAGTTTTCTGAAAAATCTTTGTCCTTTGCTTTTGCTTAAAGGGAATTCCCATGAGTAATCCCTCTTCCTACAGTCTTTTAATCCTTCTTTCTTCTTCCCCCCAAAACCTCAACAGGTTTGGCAATATGTGCAAGGTGAGGCGATGGAAAGCACATGGGCATTGGAGCCAGGAGACTTGGGGTTTTTGTCCAGCCACTATTGATGTGCAATTTAGGCCAAGTTATATAATCTCTCAAGCTTTGGTTTCATCATCTGTAAAATGACAGAGATAATATTCACTTTTGAAACGATTACAAATAATATGTGCGAAAGTTCCTGGCACATTCAGTAAGAGGCAGTGTATTAGGGTAAAACCAGAGGGAAAAAACCTGGAGAAGATAGATATTATTAGATTTCCTCTTGGGTCCTGGCAGAATTTCTTCTGGTAAGATTCAGCTCTGCTTTTAAGACCTTTCAAAGGATTGACTCAGGCCTACTTGGATTATCTAGGATAATTTCTCTTAAAGATTTATTTATTTCTCCCCACCCCCTCGTTGTTTTGCACTTGCTGTCTGCTCTCTGTGTCCATTTGCTGTGTGTTCTTCTTTGTCTGCTTGTCTTCTTTTTAGGCGGCACCAGGAACTGATCCTGGGACCTTCCAGAGTGGGAGAGAGGTCTCTCCTCTATGTCTCTTTTCGTTGCATCATCTTGTTGCACAAACTCTCCATGCAGGCCAGCTTGCCTTCACCAAGAGGCCCCAGGAATTGAACCTTGCACCTCCTATTTGGTAGACAGGAGCCCAATTGCTTGAGCCATATCTGCTTCCCAATAATTACTCTTAAAGTCAATTTATTATGGACTTAAATCACATCTTCAAATTATGTTTATAGCAACACCTAGATCAATGTTTGAATGAATAACTGGGAACTGTAGTCTAGCCAAAATGATTCATAACACTGACCATCAAAGGCAGCAATGAGTATTATTAAAAGTTCACCACTTCCTCCCACTCATGCACTATTTTAGTTTCCTAGGCTGCTCAATGCAAATACCATGAAATGGGTCAGGATAAACAATGGGAATTTATTCACTCATGGTTCTGAGGCTGAGAAAATGTCCAAATCAAGGCATCATTAAGGCAATCCTTGGCTCCTCTATCACATGGCAAGGCACATGGCGACATCTGCTGGTTTCTCCCTTCTCTTCTAGGTTTCATTGATTTCACCTTCTTGCTCCTGTGACTTTCTCTCATGTTTGAATTCATTCCATTTATAAAGAACTCCAGTAATAGGATTAAGACCCACCTGATTGAGGTGGGCCACAACTTAACTGAAATAGCCTCATTGAAGGGTCCTACTAACAATGGGTTCACACCCACAGCAATGGTTTAGATTTAAGACCATGTTTTTCTGGGGTACGCCTACAGCTTCAAACCATCACATGAATCCATCCACTGAAAGATGCATCTGCTCCCACAAAAATCTCCAATCACGTCTTCCTCTCCAAATTCAGTGGCGTCTTCAAAGTCTTCCTTCTCTTTGATCTCTTCGGCATTAATTACTGTCACGGTTGAGTCCTCTGTCTTCGCCCACTCCTCTTTTAGTTTTGTGATCTCCCCTACTAGTCTGTGGGTTCTTTAAGTCAGAGATAACGTCTGATCCATCTAATTTCACCAACAGATAGAATAAGGCTTGGCACCTAAAGAGTATTCCATCAATGTCCATCAAATGAATGGATTAGAAAATAAGTGCTTTATCCCTTTCCTTTTTCCTCCAAATTCCCATCCACTCCCACCTCAGTTTGTAGGCTTCTCTAGGTTCAGACTTTGGCATTTTACTTTTCCTTTAATATGTTCTCTATTAGGAGTCAAAGCAGAACAATCATCCAGCCATTCCAAGAGTGGAGGTAAGAGCGTGCCAGATAATGGAACAGGATATGAGTGACTCTGAAAAATACAAGACCTTGATGTGTTTTAGGAGCTGAAAGAAGGTCAATGTGATTCAAATACAGTAACCAAAGAAGAGAGAGAGTAAATGAAAAGGCAGTATATCAATCAGGATAGGTTATGTTTTGCTGCAATAACAAACAATCTCTAAATCTCACAACCAAAACTTATTTTTCACTCCTGAAAAATCCACTGGGCATTTGGGCAGACTTTCAAGATATGTCAGCTGCTATGATCTTGTGGAACCACCATATTACCACTTGTTTCCAGTCCCTACAGCAGGGGAAGAAAGTGTTGAGTCATGTACCGGCTCTTAAATCTAATTTTCTCACATTTCATTGTCCAAAGCAAGCCACATGGTCTTATCTTCACTTCAAGGGTGTGAGGAAGTGTAGTCATCCTATGTGCTTGAAAGGAGAGAAGAAATGGAAACATGGGTGAGCAGTGCTAATAGCTAACACAGATAGACAGGATCCAGGTTGTAGAGGGCCTTGGAGACCACAGTGCAATATTAGATTTCAGTCTAAACACAATAATTAGCCAGTTGAGGAATGTACACAGGAGAATAAAATGACTTGTTTTGCATTTTAACCATATTACTCTGGTTGTTCTATGAGGTAATGTCAGGAAAGAAACAGCAAGGGCAAATTCAGTAACAAAAATGCTATTAGCCTGAGCAAGGGTGAGAGCAAAAGAGAAAAAGTAGATAAATTTAACATATGTTTTGGAGATAAAATCAATAAGATATCCTGAAAGAAAATTATAAGTTGAGTTTGAGAGATACTGAGTTTAAGATGCTTGTGAGAGACCAAGGAAAATATTAAGTAGGCAATTGGATAAACTAGAGTTCTGGACTAGAGACACAAACTCAAGGGTCATCAGTAAATAGAGGGTATTTAAAGAAGTGGGAAAGGATGAACTCACCTATGTAGACTGCAGAGAGAAGACGGTCTGGGGTGAGTCCTGAGAACTCTCCAGAGTTCATAGAGGTGGGTAGATAGAGGGAGGAGGCAGTGAAGGACACAGAGAAAAGAGGAGAGCCAGGAGGGTGTCATGTCACAGAAGACAAGAGGCAAGATTCAGTGTGAAGCATCGCACAGGTCACTCCCCTAATCCCAGGCCCTCTGCAAATCCCTGTTTTTCAGAGTCCACATTTTTCAGCCCGGAGTTGCTTTTCCTTGAGCATGGGTGCAACAGGCCAGGGTCCAAGAGGCACTGCCAGAGGCACAAAAACTCTTCATCTGGGGGCAAGCTAAGCCAGCTTGAGCAAGTTCAGGTCCAAGCTGACCGACGTCCCCAAGCCTGGCCTGAGGTGACCCTGACCCTGAGGCCTGGCCTCTCCCTTGGGATGGGGTCATCCCCAAAGCAGGGGATGGAGTTTAGGACTGAGCTTTCCCCTTGAGAGAGTGCGAAGGGAGAGGGGGGAGGGGGGCTGATTTTTTAATCCTCCCACTCCCTTCCCTCAAGTCTGCTCCTGCCTGAAACAATTTCTCTCTGTGTCTTTCAATCCCTTGTGCACACACATCCTGCCAACCTGTGGGCTGTCAAACCTGCTGGAGGCGGGAGGCCAAGAGCTCAGGTTACTGGCTGCTCGGTTTTCTTTCCTGTGCTGGTCAAAACTGGAACTAACCTTATCTTCCCACGCTCTCCACAGCACTGGACAAGGTTCTCCTAAAGGTAGAGAACAACGAGCGCACACTGTTAAGTCCTGCACCAGGCGGGCTCCATCGAGTCAGCGTCCCCCGGCCTTCAGGCCCACGTTGAGGACCGCCCCCTCCCGCCACGCCTGTGGCTGCCCTTGACCTCCTTCACTCCTCTCAGCGTCAAGGCCGACTGAGCTGGGCTCCAGTCTCCACGCTGGCCCCTGGGAGCCAAATGACTTTTGCTGAACTACTCCCTCTCAGAGCCGCAGATTTCACAGATGTAAAATGAGACAGGAATACCTCGTGGGGGTGCGAGGTGGGGATTCGTTATTAGTCTATGGACAGTAACTGCCACCGCCTCGGCTCTGTCGCACCTCTCGTTCCCCGCGAGGGGGCAGCCTCCCCTCAGGCCGGCTCCGTCAGATTCCCTAACATTTCAGCCGCTCGCTGCCTTTAAAGCAATTTCATTCCAGTTCTTAAGACTTGAAACCTCTCGACTCCGAGTCAGCTCCCACAGCCCTCTCCCGCTCCCCACCTGGCAGCACAGCCTCGATACACGCCCGGGAGGCGGGGGGAGGGGCGTGGCCACCGCATCCGCAAGCCCCTCCCCTTCCGCGCACGCCCCTTCCTGGCTTTGGGGTAGGAAGCGAGAGGCGAGGACGGAGGTGTGTCTGTGTGCCTGGCGGGGTGTGGTGTGGTCTCCTCCCTGGGCTGTTTACACCGACCTCCTTCATCGTCCGCAGGCTTGGGGTGGACACAGGGAGGCCCACAGGCTCCCGCGCTGAGGGGCTGAGGAGCTCAGTCCCCAGCCACTCCCCTGCATCGGGCCCCAGGGAGACCAGTTGTGTCTGTTGTCCGCGGGCCCGTGGCATAGTAGGGTATTTTTCGAGGCCCACTTCTTTTTGTCCCAATGTCACGTCCCCTCTGCTGGCCATTCGGGGTGTGGGGGCAGGCAGGAGGCATTTTCTGCACCTCTGGGGAAGTGGACTCAAGCCACCCTTGCACCTTCTCTTCCCGGCCGTTCTAGAATGCCTTTTTTCCAGCTCTCACCCCATCTTGATGAGCAACCATCCAATTGGAGAATGAGGGCTCCCGCTTCCCTTCTTGCAGGCACTACCATCTTTAGAAGAAAGTCTCTTTGCCAACCTCACCCCCACCTCCAACTTTGAAGAGATCTAGTTAAGTGTCACTTCACTTTCTTGGAAAGGGGAAAAGGAAACCGTCTCCAGGTCATTTGATTGTCCCCAAAAGAAGATCTCCTTCTAGCCTCATATCACATTCTGCCAAGACAGCAGCTTTCAGCAGCCTCTAGCCAAGGCCAGTCCTTCTCTTGTTCCTTTCACTAAACCCGGTTGTCCAGGCATTCTGGATTTTTCCTTCTGGAACATGAGTGCTGGTCTGTACATAAATTCCTGAAAGCTTTTCACCTGCTGTGGCTGTGTTTCTCCCACAGCCAGTGAACAACATCCTTCCTAGAAACACAGTGTACAAGGAGCTGATCTTTTCATTTTATTTCTTGGCCTTGGGTTTGCATCAATCACATTGTTTTCTCCTCCTCTCAGCCTAGAAAGAAGATACTCTCACTGTGATGGTTAATTTCTGTGTCAGTTTAACTAGGTGGTCCTTGTCTGGTCAAGTACTGGCCTGCTTATTAATGGGGTATTTTGAGATGGGATTTGCATCAGTTGCCTACATCTATGATCGACAAAGGAGATTGCCCTCAGCATTGTAGTGATCTCCTCATCCATTCAGTTGATGATCTTAAAAGCCAAAGGAGGATTTCAGAGGTCAGAAGGGGAATTCAGACTCAATTTCAGCATTGTTACTTGCTGGAATTTCCAGCCAGCCAGCTTCACCTGGGGAACACAGACTCATATTAATCATTTTCAAACTTGCAGCCTGTCCTTTGGATTTTAGACTTGCAAGCCCTCATGGTTGCATAAGCCAATGCCTTATAATAGACCTCTTTCTACACACACACATACAGTTTTCTGAATGGTTCTGTTTCTCTGGAGAGCACTAATACACTCACTATGTGTTATTAACACATTTATTTCCCCTTTGTTCGTGTTTGAATCCACCTCTGGTTCCCCAAATCCAGGATCATGAACAAGACTTGATAGCATGCCAACCTCTCAATCCTGGATAAGAATAAGAACGGGAAAACAAATCTGGTGGTGGCAAACACTGTGTCTTCTACCAACCCAAACTCCAAGAGTTTTTAAAGTGAGCCTGTTGTGGCCCTTGGAACCAATAAAGATTAGCAAAATATTCTACCACTGAAGAGCCTCTCCCCTTCACAAGATATGCAGGTGCTTTCACAGTAGGAGGATAGGGAGAGAGCCCACCCTGTCCCTGCTCCTGCCCTTGCCATGGATCCTTGCCCTGCCAATCTCGGAATCCATGGGACAGATTCTCACCCAACATCAGAGCCTTGCTCTCCAATCAGGGTGTTGCTCATGGTAAGGGTGGCCACATGTGCAACCTGAGGACTGGGAGAGATTGCCTCCCTGGTCCCAGACTCCTCTCTGCCAAGCTACACCACATGCTGGCAAGATAGATGGGAAGGCACTGATCAGCCAGCCACTCTGCCAGTCCTACAGGGTATGTGCACAAAGGGGACTCACAAGTGCCTGCTGTGCAAAACCCTGGTGAGGTGAGCATGACTTTACATGAGGAGCTAGACCTCTTTTTGCCCCTTTAGTCTTAGCTCTGTCCAGGGCTGGCCACGAAGCCTCCTGATCTGTCTCTGAGACAGTGGTTTTTAACCCTGACTACACAGGTGAATCATCAGGAAGCTTTGACAATACTCAATAAATTACAATCTCGAGAGCAGGGCTCAAGCAGTGTGTGCTTAGAACACACACACTTTCCACCATCCTAGAAAGTTCCCTTCAGCTGCTTCCTAGCAGCTTACTACCTTATTTTTCCATTCTTGCTTCCATTTTTGCAAACAAGAATAAAGCTCTTATTCTTTTACATGGCCTTTAGTGAATATTTGCTCTCATTTCTCTTTGTTAAATCTTCCTTTCTCCCCTCCTCTCCTTTTCTTCTTTCCTTCCTCTTTATTTTCTCTCTTTCTCTCTCTCCTTTCCTTCCTTCCTTTTTTCCCCTCCCCTTTTCACAGAAGCCTTTCTAGGTGGGCTGGTCTGGAACTTGGGTCGTGTTTTTAATTGGTATTTTTTCAAGTTGGTCATTTTGAAGCACCCCCAGTGCTGTCAGCATCAGGTAGGGCCACACTGCTGGCAAAGGGAGGCGCAGAAGACAAAGATCTCAGGGGTGGAGGCTTCTCTGTGAGACAAGCACAGCTTGTCTGAATCTTCAGGCCTTCTCTCCCTTGGAGCTACTCATACACTACTTGATCTTCCAAGGAGGGGAGCAGCAGTGGGTGGAGGGTGGTCTCTGGAAGGCAGCCCTGTGCTGTCATCACGCCAGCTCTGTGGGTAGAAAGATAAGGGGGCGACCCAAACACGCTTCTCCAAACAAGAAAGGTGGGCAGCAGGGCCGGTGCTCCTCCTACCTAGGGCGGGTCCCCAGGAGGCCGGCTGTGTGTTCTGGAGAACAACCTCACAGCACCTTCTCTTGGGGGACAGAATAAAAGGGGGTGGGAAAAGCACAGCTCCCTCACCAGGGCCAGTCACGCTGCTCTTCATCATCATGTGCGATCAGAAACATGTTGACTACCTCATGTGTTGGAGGTTTTTCTAACTTCAGAAATCTGCTTTCTTTTTTAATTTTAAAATATTGTGGTAACATATATATATATATATATATACACACACACATACATATATATACACACACATGCGGTCACCCCTCGGGCTGAAGTGTGGTTTGCTGGCCTGGCGGGGGAGCAGTCGCGGCAGGCCAAGCCGCTGCCCCCATAATAGGGTGGCTGGTCGGACTCACCGCCACCCCTGAAGGGTGCTCGGCATGGGCGCAGAGTGCCCTCGGGTCTCCCCTTCTCGGCAGCCATGCTTCCGCGGCCGCCCCTCCTCCCGGATGGCGCCACACGATGCCGTGTGGGGCGGCACCCTTCTTCTTCTTTCTCCCTGCGCAGGTGCCGGGCGGAAAAATCCAGTCTGCCCTTTTCCCTCCCCCCGACAGCAGCAACAGCCAGGTGTGGGCGGGAAACTCAAGTCTGCCCTCCACCCCAGCAACAGCAGCCACCAATCACTAAGCCCTGCCACTTCTCCCAGCAACAGCGACAGCCAATCCCTAACCACCACCCCTCCCCCATCCAGCACCTCCCACTGACCTTTCGCCAGCAACCAATCAGAACAGGGCATGGCTTCGACCAATCAGCCTTCCCCAGCCCCTATAAAACTGTTGCCTCTCCCTCAATAAAGTGGACTTGCGTGCTTACCTTGTCTCCGTGGTAGTTTTTCTGCCGTGCGCCCTCCAGTCCTGAGAGCCCCCGACAAGGGCCTGGCCTCCCTTGTCCCCAGTTCATCGCCTGCTTCTCCGGGCGACCCCTTCGTCGCTGGCTTTGCCGGGCGACCCCGTCAGTCGAACCGCGCAACCCCTGTGAGACCGACCCCTCGTCTGCTGCCGGACCGACCCCTCGTCTGCTGCCGGACCGACCCCTCGTCCCAAGCGGGACCGACCCCTCGTCCAAAGCTGGACCGACCCCTCGTCCACAGCCAGACCCCACCTCTACCGACCGAGCAAGCCGCCGCACACACACACATATATATAACAACCTTTTCCATTCGACCCTTTTTTGGGGGTAGGGGTAGTCCTGCAGCAACTAGGCCGCTTTTCCCTGGGTCCTGCAAATGCAGCGTGTGCTCAGGACAGGGTGTCCGCCTGGGAGGATAAAACACACTCCCCTAGCGGATCAGGGGACTGCTGGGACCACCCTGCTCCCCTTGTCCCACGTGCACGTAAGTACGCCCCGGAGACGGTCTGGGTCTGGTGGGCATGTTTGACGACATCCAGCTCACCCCCACCTTGTACACCTGTCCCTGGCGGGGAGGGAGCCGGGCTCCTCCATTGGGGAACACGGACACAGGAGAGGGGAGAGCAGCTGCCTGTGGGAGGCCGGACAGCGGCCCACTGGCTCTGGGTAACTGGCACCCGGTAGTGCAGCTGCCCTTGCCTTCTCTTCTCTATGAGAGTGAAGCATCTTTCCATCAGGCCTGTGAGCTGCGCTTTTGCTGGTGGCCTGGATACCTGAATCGGAGGGCTGGCATCTCTTTAGGTGTCTCTCCCTCTGACCAACAATTTTCAAATCAGTGATGTTAATTACATTTACAGTGTTGTGTTACCATCACCACATTCCACTAACTAAATGTTTTCATCATCTAAAACAGAAACTCTTTACCTACTAAGCAATAATTCCCCATTTTCCCTCCTCGCATGCCCTGGTGATTTCTAATCTACCTTCTGTCTCTATGAATTTGCTTATTCTAGATTTTCATGTAAGTGGAATGATACAGTATGTTTTTCTTTTGCGTCTGGCTTATTTCCCTTAGCACAATGTTTCCAAGTCCATCCGTGTTGTAGCATATATCAACACTTCATTCCTTTTATTTTTGGCTTAATATTACTCTACTGTATGAAAATACACATTTTAGGAAAGCGGACTTGGCCCAATGGATATGGTGTCCGTCTACCATATGGGAGGTCCGTGGTTCAAACCCCGGGCCTCCTTGACCCATGTGGAGCTGGCCCATGCGCAGTGCTGATGCACGCAAGGAGTGCCCTGCCACACAGGGGTGTCCCCTCAGGGGAGTCCCACGGGCAAGGAGTGTGCCCCGTAAGGAGAGCTGCCCAGCATGAAAGAAAGTGCAGCCTGCCCAGGAATGGTGCTGCGCACATGGAGAGCTGATGCAACAGGATGACGCAACAAAAAGAAACACAGATTCCCGGTGCCACTGATAAGGATAAAAGCGGTCACAGAAGAACATACAGTGAATGCACACAGAGAGCAGACAACTGGGGGTGGGGGGAGAGGAGGGGGAGAGAAATAAATAAATAAATCTTAAAAAATAAAATAAGTTAAAAAAAAAAGAAAGAAAATACACATTTTGTTTAACTATTCATCAGTTGGCGATACTTGGGTTATTTCTACCTTTGGGTTATTGTGATGAATGCTGTATGACCACTGGTATAAAAGTATCTGTTTTAGTCCCTGCTTACAGTTCTTTTGGGTATATTGTTAGGAGAAGAAATTGCCAGGTCCTATGGCAATTCTACGCTTAACTTGTAAAAAGAAATTATTTTGGTAGCATATATATACAACATAACATTTCCCATTTTATAATCTCTTTCAAGTATAGAATTCAGTGGTATTATGTGCACTCATCATTTTGTGCTATCATCACCATCATCCATTACCCAAATTTTCTATCTCTGTACCCACTAAGAAAGAAAATGCTTAACTTTCTGAGGATCCAGTTTCAGGCTTATTCTTGAAATGACCACCTGTAGAAGGGAGCGTGCTCAGTGATGACAATTAGGAAGCCTTCAGCGCAAGGTCCTGGGATAGTTTGGGCGAGAGGATCCTGAAAACCCATAAACAGTATTTAGCCAGAGGTGAGGAAGGTGGGCAAAAAGTTATATTCAGGGTGTTTTAAAAAATAATTTATTTTTAATTGTGGTAAATTAAAATTCACAAAGTCATTTAACCATTTTAAGTGAACATTCTTTGACATTAAGTACAGAGACAATACTGCGCAACTTCCACCCACTACTTCAGACTACTTTTATCATCCTAAACCAAAATTCACACTTATTTAGCAATAATTCCCCAATCCCTCCACCTCTACTCCTAGTAACCACTAATCTGCTTTCTGTCTGAATTTGCTTATTCTAAGTATTTCATATAAGAGAAATCATATAATATTTGTCCTTTTGTGTCTGGTTTATTTCACTTAATATAATGTCTCCAAGGTTCATCTATTTTGTAGCATATACTAGCAGTTCTCTTTTTTCCTGGCTGAATAGTATTCCATTATATAAATATGCCACATTTCCTTTTCCATTCTTCAGCTGATGGACACTTGGTTTGCTTCCACCTTTTGGCTATTGTGAATAATGCTGCAATGTATATTGGTGTACAAGCATCTGTTTGGGTCCCTGCTTTCAGTTCTTTTGGGTATATACCTAGAAGTGGAATTGCTGAGTCATGTGATAATTCTATGTTTAACTTTGTGAGGAAGTGCCATATCATCTTCCCTAGTGGCTGTACAATTTTACATTCCTGCCATTGATGCACAAGGACTCCTATTTCACTGCATTCTTGCCAACACTTGTTATTTTCAGTTTTTTAAATAATTGTCATCCTAGTGGGTATGAAGTAGTCTTTCATTGCAGTTTTAATTTGCATTTCTCTAATGGCTAATGATGCGCATCAATGCATATGCTCATTGGCAATTTGGATATCTTCTTTGGAGAAATGGTTATTCAAATCCAAGGCCCATATTTTAATTGGGTTGTTTCTCTTCCTATTGTTGAGTTGTAGGAGTTCTTTATATATCCTGAATATTAAACCTTTATTAGATATATGGTTTTCAAATATTTTCTCCCTTTCGGTAGGTTGTCTTTTTACTTTCTTGATAATGTCCTTTGATAAGTCCATTTTTTTTTTCTCTCCCCTTGCCCCCATTGTCTGCTCTCTGTGTCCATTCACTGTGTGTTCTTCTGCATCCGCTTGCATTATCTGGCAGCACTGGGAAACTGCGTCTCCTTTTGTTGCGTCATCTTGCTGCATCAGCTCTCTGCTTGTACAGCACCATTCCTGGGCGGGCTGCACTTTTATCACACAGGGAAGCTCTACTTGCAGGGTGCACTCCTTCCACGTGGAACACCCCTATGCAGGGACACCCCTGCGTAGCACAGCACTCCTTGCAAACCGCAGCACTGCACGTGGGCCAGCTTACCACATGGGTCAGGAGGCCCTGGGGATCGAACCATGGACCCTCTATATGGTAGAAAGATACTCTATCAGTTAAGCCACGTCCACTTCCCTTGATGAAGTCCATTTTATCTATTTTTTCTTTTGTTCCTGTGAGTTTGGCATAAAATCTAAAAATCCATTGTCTACTACAAGATCCTGAATATATATCCCTATGTTCTCATTCAAGAATTTTATAGTATTAGCTCTTATAGTTAGGTCATTGATCCATTTTGAATTAATTTTTGTATATGGTGAGAGATAGGAATCCACATTCATTCTTTTGTGTGTGAATTTCCAGTTGTTCCAATACATTTGTTAAAGAGACCATTCTTTCCCCACTGAATGGACTTGGCTCCCTTGCTGAAAATCAGCAGGCTAGAGATGTGTGGATTTATCTCTGGATTTTCAATTCCATTCCACTGGTTTATTTCTATCCTTATGTCAGTACCATCATGTTTTAATTATTGTGGCTTTGTAATTACATTTGAAATCAAGAAATGTGAGTTCCCCAACTTCATTGTTTTTTTTCTTCAAGATTATATTGACTTTTCTCCAGTGTATCTCCATGTCTCCCCTTTTCTGTATGCCATTCTCAATATATCTATGTATGTTATGAATGTACCATTTAAAATTATAATTATTGCTTTAAACAATATTATGTCTTTTTATAGAAGTTAAGGCAAGAAATGAGAAAAAGTATATCTCCATAGCCTTTTCTATTAATCCAAGTGATCATAATTTCTGATGCTCTTCATTTCTCCCTGAGAAGTTGAGCCCCTGCCTGGAGTAATTTCTTTTCAATATCAATTATTAGCTTTAAGATGTTTTTGTAAGGCATGTTTTGGGTGGTTGAATTATATATTCAGAGAAGACATGTTCTCATTCTTAATCCATGTTCCTGTGTGAACCTATTTGTAATAGGACCCTTTGAAGTTGTATTACCAATTAAAGTGTATATCCATTTTGTGAAAAAAAAAAAAAAAGATTATTTTGGCTATTCTGGGTTCCTTGAAATTCTCTATGAATTTGCGGATCAGCTTTTCCATTTCTGAAAAAAGGGCTGCTGGAAAATAGGAATTCATCGAGTTTGTACATCACTTCAAGCAGTACTGACTTTTTTTTAAGATTCATTTATTTTTTATTTATTTATCCCCTGCCCCTTGCTGCTTGCTTGCTGTCTGTTCTCTGTGTCCATTCACTGCGCGTTCTTCTGTGTCTGCTTGTCTCCCTTTGTTGCATCATCTTGCTGTGCCAGCTCTCTGCAGGCATGGGCCAGTTTGTCTTCACAAAGAGGCCCTGGGAAAGGGAGCCCATTCAGTTGAGCCACATCCGCTTCCCAGTATCGACATTTTAACTATTTTTTTTTTGAGGTACCTGGGCAGGGATCTAACCTAGGACCTCATCCTCATATGTGGGAAGCTGGCACTCAACCACTGCCCTACACCGGCTCTCCTGAGTTGTTTTTGTTTATTTGTTTGCTTGTTTATGTTGTTAGGGGTTACCAGGGATTGAACCTGGGACCTTGAATATGGGAAGAAGGCAATCAACCAAGCACTTAAGCTACATCTACTTCCATCTTAGAAGTAATAAGTCTTCCAATCCAGGAACATGGGATATCTTTCCACTTATTTGGTCTTCTTTTATGCCTATTAGCAATATTTTACCCCCTTCATTAAATTTATTCCTAGGTATTTTATTGTTTTGGATGCTATTGTAAATGAAATTGTTTTCTTGGTTTTCTTTTCAAATTGTTCATTACTGGTGTATAGAAACCCAAATGACTTCTGTGTGTTTATCTTGTATTCTGCAAATTTGCTGAATTTGCTTATTTTAGTAGCTTTTTTTCTGGATTCTTTGGAATACACTATATATTGAATCATGTCATCTATGGATAGGATAATAAGACTTTTTCCTTTCTACTTTGGATGCCTTTTTTTTTTCTCTTGCCTGATTGCTCTAGTTGGAACTTTTTTCCACTCATGTATTAATTCCATAGTCAAAATAAATTATAATGTAACATTTTAAAAATTTAAAGTAGAATTTGTGTCACAGCTGCTTTAAAAAAAACAGGTATTGATCTATACACTTTATACCATGACCAAGTGGGATTTATTCCAGAAAAGCAAGGACAGTTCAACAGAAGAAAAATATTTAGGTGTTCTGTGTTCCCATGGTGAAATAATACATAACAATTACACATGAAATTTCACCAAAGATCTGAGATGAGGCGAATGATTCTTTGAAACAAGCTGCCAAATGAATAGAGGTAGACTACAAAGAATTTCTATTAACATTTTACTGCAAGGTGGAAAAATCACCAAGGTGACTATGAATCCAAACCCCTCATTTCATGTACCTGGCTGTAGCAGTTTGATATCATTGATTAATTCCAAAAAGAAATATTGAATTATGTTTATAAACTGGTCATTTCCTCTGGACTTATGAGATTATATTGGAGTCAGAGGTTTACTTGATTAAGTACTGATTGTCAGTAGGGCATTGAGTCCCCATCCTTTGGTGGTTGGGGACTCACAGATAAAAGGCATGGCAAAAGACAGAGATGGAGGGTTTTTGATGTTGGAGTATGATGCTGAAGCCTTAAGCTGGAGCCCCAGGAAGTAAGCACACAGAGGAAAGAGAAGCAAGCCCCAGGAAGAGAGGAACTCTGAGCCCAGGAAGAAGAAAGCCCTGGGAAGAGAGGAGCCCTGAACCCAGATAGAAGTAAGACCCTGGAAGGGAGGAAACGAGGAAGCCTGCACCCTCGCAGACGTTGGCAGCCATTTTGCTCCAACATGTGAAAATAGACTTTGGTGAAGGAAGTAACTTATACTTTATGGCCTGGTATCTGTAAGCGCCTACCCCAAATAAATACCCTTTATAAAAACCAACCAATTTCTGGTATTTTGCATCAGCACTCCTTTGGCTGACTAATACACTGGCCTTGGCTTCTGTCTCATTTCCTCAGTCACATCCAAATCCAAAAAATCTTCTGCATCCCATGCTAAAAAAAATGGTATGTTTTAGGAATAAGTCCATTTCATTTAGTTTTCTAATATCTTGACATATGATTGTTTATAATACCCTCAAAATCCTTTTTATTTGTGAAATATCAATGGTATTGTCCTCACTTTCATTCCTTATTTTATTTGCATTCATTTCATCCTTTTCTTTGTCAGTCTGGCTAAAAGTTTGTCAATTTTATTGATATTTTTAAAAAAAACTTTTGATTTTGTTGATTCTCTGTTGTTTTCTATTCTTTATTTCATTTATCTGTTCTAATCTTTACTAATTATTTTCTTCTACTCTTTTCTACTAACTTTGGGTTTAGTTTGCTCTTTTTGTTCTAGTTTCTTTACAGGTGTGAAGTTAGGTTATTGATTTGTGATCGTCTTCTCTTTTAATGCTGGCATATGAAGCCATAAATTCCTCCCTGATATACTGGCAAGTGCAGTGCCTATAATGTTTGGCGAGTCTGTGAGGGCCCAAAGACTGTGGCAGCTCCAAGACCTGGTCGGCTGATCAATCGCTTGAAGAGCATCACCCTGGATGATGCCAGTGCTCCTTGCCTAATGATTCTTCACCAGCCAAAGGGACCAGATAACTCAATGGGATCTGGTTCAGAAAGGAAGATCCGTCAGGCTGGTGTCATTGACTAACCACATCCACAAAGCACATCATTAATCCACTATGATCAAGTTGGGGGGATTCTGGTGAAGGGTTCTGAATATCTCCCTCTTCATCCCTCCCAAAATCTGGAGTACTTATTCTATTGAGCTATTACACCAGATTTAACACCTTCCTCGTGTTATGTTTTAAAAAAAAATTTAAGAAAACCATTTTAAAATTATGCACAGTTGCAGCCTGGAATACTTAAGGTGGCGCCTTATAGTATCAATTTTAGGAGCTTTATTTGGTGCATTTAACGCAACTGGTAATTGCAAAATTCACTTTGCCTGTTTAAGTGAAAAATATAGACTATTATCTTGTTTGGCCCTGTGAAATTCTGCACTTGGTATTTAGTGTGTACTCTACCTTCATTACTTCTGGCAAAATGTCCTGACTTAGCACTCAGTTGCATTCTTTTCTTTCCTGTTCATTATGCTTTAATGCTGAGGACCATATGAGGGTAGAATATATTTCCTTTTAAAATTACAAAAATTAAAAAATTTGTATAGGCAAACCATTTCCTTAAGTTGATGGCCAAATGTTAAAATGTTATTTTTCATATCATTTATAATCTTGTCACAGTCCACTTAATGAAGTTTGGTTAGATTTCAGTGAAAATTATCTTCCAGAGTAGTTTTTTTTTTTTCTCCTGGGATGGTGAGTAACTTTACTATAATTAGTATGTTTGGTGTAGAATGCAGATGAGGTGTGACAGCAGTGTGATAATTTAAACAAAAAGGACGAATGCATAAACTTACTGCTGCTTAGATCACTGCAGCTTCTAGGACCCAGTTTCTTTTACTGATTTCAAAACAAAACAAAAGTAAAATAAAATAAAATAAATTTCCCCCTGAGAACTGCCTTTGCTGTATCCCATAAGTTCTCGTATGTTATGTTCCTGTTTTTGTTTATCTCAAGATATTTTGTAACTTCCCTTGTTATTTCTTCTTTGACCCATTGGTTGTTCAATACTGTGTTGTTTAATTTCCACGTATTTGTAAGGTTTCCTTCTGTTAATTGATGTCTATTTTCTTCTTGTGCCTCTTGTTACATCATCTTGTTGCATCAGCTTCTATACTTGCCCACAGCATCAGCTTACTGTCTTACTTGTCTTCTTTTAGGAGGCACCGGGAACCTCCGTTCCCTGCTTTACTGTGTCTCTCATCATGTTTTTCTTCTTGTGTCTCTTGTTGTGTCATCTTGTTGCATCAACTTGCTATGCCTGCCTGTTGTGCCAGCTCACTGTCTTCTTTAAGAGGCACCTGGATCCAAAACAGGGACCTTCCATGTGGTAGGCAGGAGCCCAGCCACTTGAGCCACATCCACTTCCTGATGTCTAGTTTTATTCAATTGTAGTAGGTGAGGATTAAGTCAATTTTGTCTGATAATAACATAACTATTCCAGCTCTTTTGATTACTGTTTGCGTGGAATATCTTATTCTTTTACCTAAAGTGAGTCTTTTGTAGGTTGCACATAGACGGATCATGCTTCTTCATCCAATCTGCTGCTCTCTGCCTTTAATACAGGAGTTTAATACACTGACATTTGAAGTAATAACTGAGAAGGAAAAACTGCATTTAGCTGTGTTCTCTATGTCTTTTATGTTTTTTGTTCCTCAATTACTCCTTTACTGCCTTTTTGAATTTAGGTTTTTTTTTTTCTTTTGGTAGTATACCGTTTTAATTCTCTTCTTCTTTCCTTTTCTTTGTATTTTTTAGTTCTTTTCTGAGAGGTTACCTTTTTAATTACCCTTAACATCTTAAACGAATAACGAACTAGTTCCACTAGTACCAACCTAGTTTCAGTAGTGTCCAAGCCCCTCCCTGGATGCTGCACAGGGCACCATTGGACTCCAGAGTTTCAGAATTAGCTGATTCAGACAGTTATTGCCAGTTCAATAGACATTTTGTTGGAGAGACTGATTCCTGACACTTCCTACTATACCATCTTCCCTAAACTTACCAGGGTGTTTTTAAGACTCAATTTTTCAGAGTGATTTGTGGTGGCCAATGGAAGCCTAGCAAATCTGTGGTCTAACTTGGGGGTCTCGAAGTGCGATGAGGGTCTTCAATGTCAGCATCACCCAAGAACTTGTAGAAAGGAAAATTCTCTAGGCTTACCCCAGAATTGCTGGCTCAGAAATTCTGGTGATGGGGCCCAGCAGTGTGTTTCAATAAGCCCTCCGGGAGACGCTGATGCATCTTGATATCGGCTAGCTCCTGCTTTAAGATGCGCAGCACTAGTGGGTCACATTTTGTGGATTTTCTCTTATAGATTTTTTTTTTCCTTAAAAAAAAAAAAAAAAAAGAATTTCCATCAGTTCCCAAGCACCTGCACAGAGACACTGAGCCCTGCTCACTGGTTTTGGCGAGACTATGGCATTCAACAAGTTCGTTTAGTGACTGTCAGCCTCATTCTCCTCTTCTGCCACCAAGAATGCAAATCTGTGGGCTTCTGAAGAGAAGGAAGGGAGGGGGAAGAAAGTCATTGCAAGGGCATAGACCATGTCCCTCGGTCACACTAGCCCCTAGGCTATGCTGTGAGTGTGCTTGCTTGCTGACTCCAGGCTATGGTGGCGTGATTATCAAGTAAATACAGTATATGCACAGGGAGAGAACAAACCTTTTCCAGCTTCCAAGAGTCTCCTGCATGCCAGATGGTGCTGGCACAGATGGGTCAGAGACATAAGTCACATGCTTTGTTCTTAAGGAGGGTAAATAACAAAGTACCAGTTGTTTAATCATGAGTTTAGCTCATGATTCATGGAATATAATCACTAAGCAACTTTACTTTTTGTCCTCCATAGTCATGGATAAAATTCAGAGCTGGTCCGATGACTTTTCTGATCACTTGCAGAAGTGAAAAGCACCCTGGCAATTTTCAGCCCAGAACTTAATAGACCCTATACTGTGTTATATATATATATAATTCAAATATAAAATGTCCTCTGTCCCCAGCTATGGGCTAGATGTCTGAGTGGGGAAGGATGGGAAGCTTGGCGAGCTTCTCTCTACCCTCATTGAGCACCTACATGTCACCCAAATTAGCGAGAGAGAGGTCTCTGTCCTCTCCAGCCTGGGAGGGAGCTTGTTTCATTAACTTTCAGGAAATAGGCTGGAAAGTGTTGAATTGTGTCCCTTCCAAAAGATATGGTGAAATTCTAACCCCCAGAATCTGAGTGTGACTTTATTTGGAACTGGGGAGTTTGCAGATGGGGCGGGCCACAAGGGACTGGTGGGCATCCTTCTAAGAAGAGGGACACATGGGAGAGGCCACGTGAAGATGGAGGCAGAGATTGGGGTGATGCACCTACAAGCCAAGGAACCCCATGGATGGCCAGCCAACACCAGAAGCTAAGAGAGGTGAGGAAGGACTCCCCTAGAGGTTTTAGAGGGAGCGTGGCCCTACCGACACCTTCGGTAGGAATTTGGACTTCTGGTCTACAGAATTGCAGAACTGCAGGACCGCAGAACTTCTGTTGTTTGAAGCCACCCAGTTTGTGGTCTTTTTTATAGCAGTCCTAGGAAGTGAAGGCAGAAGGCATTAGACATGGTCACCTTCTCTCTCCTGGTTTTGGAGACTCACCTGCTCATGACTGGGATCACTCAGCAGCAGTGCCCTGGATGTGAGAGGATAAGTTTCTGCTCCAACTGGTTGCTTAGAATCTGGGTGCAGCTACCGGGCCTCCAGCTTCTTTCTGCTGCTCTTCCCTCCCCTCTCCAGGCAGCCCTTGTGTGCAGGATTTGAGGAAATCTCGCATCGTCTCTCTTGAACTCAATGCCTCTGCCGCAGAGGATGCCTCGTGGTCGTTTGCACTGGGCTTCTGGAGAGCAGTCAGCCTCGTGGACTTCTGGAGAGCAGTCAACCTTGTGGGCTTCTGGAGAGCAGTCAGCCTCGTGGGCTTCTGGGAGGGCAGTCAGCCTCGGGGACTTCTGGAAAGCAGTCAACCTCGTAGGGTTCTGGGAGGGCAGTCAGCCTCCTGGGCTTCTGTAGAGCCATCAACCTCACCGCAGCTGCCTCGCCTTTGCCATGTGCTTTGGGAAGCCGCTGGCTACAATCTGGAGCCCTGCGGAGGTCTCTGGTGAGTTAGGTCCCAATTCACCACGTTCCGCCATCCCCAGTTCACGGGGCAAGCTGCTTGAAGGGTCCCAGGAAAGCCCCTTTCTCTGAGCTTGAGGAGAGCTTGAGGCAGGCACACCTACTCCTCCCTCTTTACAGGTTAGGCACTCTGCGCTCCCCAGAGTTCTCGCCAACAATCCTCTTCTAATTGCCAACTGCTGGTGGGGGAGAGGCACCGCCAGGTCTGCCTGCCCGGGGAGCCCTCCGAGTGTCCCCGGACCTCTGAGTGGTCTCCACCTCGCTCAGCAGCTCTGCCTGGGAGCTCACTCCTTCTCCCGCCTGCACTCCTCTCTGGAGGCCTAGTTCCGGGCATCTGCCTCAGGTTCTTAGAGGAGCTGCAACAAATGGCCCAAACTTGGCTACCTTAAAACAACAGAGTTATTTTCCCTCACAGTTCTGGAGGCAGAAATCTGAAATCAGGATGTCGGCAGGGCCAGGCTCCCCCCAAAGCTCTTCCGGGCCTCTTCCGGCTTCTTGTGGCCCCAGGTGTTTCTCGGCTCCTGGCAGCATAATTCCAGTGCCTGCCTCCACCTTCACAGGCCGCCCTCCCTCTGAGTCCTCCCTTCTTATCATCACACCAGATCTTAGATCTAGCAGCTACCTGGGGCCGATGGGATATGTCAAGGGCCTTAACTAATCACCTCTACAAAGACCTATTTCTAAATGAGGTGACGTTCTGGTGGGATTCCAGAAGGACATGAATTTTAGGGGGACACTGCTCAAACCACTGTGGCACCCCCTCTCATTTCTATGCAGGAGATTCCCTATGGGAGATCCTGCCCTGTTCGCCCTTCTGAACCCCAGGTCCCATTTTTAAATTTAATTTTTATTTTTTTAACAAATCAATTTTATTGATATGTATTAATAGAGCATAAACCCATCCAAAGTGTGCAATCAGTGGTATCCAGTGTAATCGCATATTTGTGCATTCATCACTTCAGTCATTCTTAGAGCACATTCACTATTCCAATAATAATAATATACAACATACAAACAAAACTTACCACCTCGCAATCTATGTGTCCCCTGTCATACATAGCTGCTACTCTTTTTTTCTTCTCTCTAGTATATTTGTATTTATATTTTGTAAAAAGTCTTCTATATGCAGTATCACCCATATCCTTGTTTTACATGAAGTTTTACCATCTTATACAGTCCCATGTCACAATTTTTAGCTTTCCTTCTAGTAACATACATGACCTTAGCCAAGTCCCTTTTTTAACGGGCTCCTGGAACTATATACTGTCACCTCAACCCTTTGAACCAAAGTCATCCCTACTCTTACTCCCCAAATTTCTTCTTCCTCCCTGCACTGTAGGCTCAGATGGAACTGGTTGTCGACTGATGATGAAGCTTGAGAGGAGGAGATCTGAAGTCAGAAGATACCTCAAACTAGTGGACTGCCCACTACTCACTTTCCGCTGTCTGCCTGGAAAGAGCTCAAGCATTTACATTGCACAAACAGGAGCGAAGAAAACCTGGCTTTTCTTTTGCAATGTGCATATGGAGTCAGGGTGTGGGAACTGAGACCTCTCACTGTTCCCCTTTTATTGGCCTGCACCTTTCCAGGTCACCAGACCAGATGTCAAGGACCAAGTGCACACAGCAAGCCAATGGTTCAGGTGACATTAAGATTATAAATATGAAGGTGTGTCCAGAAGATTTGTGTGTTAATCACACCTTAATTACTGTCCGTGTTCTATGCTGAAAGGACACCAATTGTTTATACTCACAGAGCAGTTTTCTTACAAGCAAAGCACACACTCCAGCAGCAGAAGATGATGCATTGAAGGGGATGAACAGATAAACTAAATGTGGTACAGCCGGCAATGGAATATTTTTCAGCCATAAAAAGGGATAAAAGTCTTGTACCTGCTTCAACCTGGATGGCCCTTGAAAGCTTGTATGCTGAGTGAAATAAGCCAGGCACACAAGGATAAACATTATGATTCCACTTATATAAAAACATCTAGAATAAGCAACATTTGTACAGACAGAAGGTAGATTAGCAGTTACCAGGCTAGGGAGGAGTGGGATAGTGAGTTATTGCTTAACAGGTGCAGAGTTCCTGTTTTGGGTGATGAAAAATGTTGATAATGGGTGGTGGTGATTGTACCACAACATTGTAAATGCAATTAGTGCCACTGAATTGTGCACTTAAAATGGCAAATTTTATGTTATCTCTCTGTCACAATAAAAATAAACAAATCCAGCTCCATCAAAGCTAGATGCATATCTTAAACCCAATTATTATTACTAAACAATGCTCACAGGCTGAGCTCCTGAAACAGCTCAGGAGGCCCTGTCTACAGATCATCCTTTCTCTCTAGGTGACACCCTCTCCGGGGTCAGCCCCGGGCCACCACCATGCTCAGAGGTGAGCGTGCAGTCAGTCCAGGCCAGCTGCAAGGAACCCAGCTCAGCAAACGAGCAACATACCCAGCAGCCAGAGGGACTGTCTTCAGGTCATCCTGAAGGGCTTGTGTCTGAGTGTGCCAGCCTGCTAGGACCAATACCACACAAGGGGCTGGCTTAAACAACAGGCATTTATTGGCTCAGTTCTGAGGCTAGGAAAAGACAAGAACAGATGTCGGCAAGGCGATGCTCTGTTCCTGAGGGCTGCAGCACTCTGGGGCTGGCTGCTGGTGATGCTTAGGGCTCCTTGGCGACATTCCTGTCTCCTGTCACATGGTGATGGCCTCTCCTTTCTCTTCTGGGTCCCTGCTGACTTCCTGCTTCTGTCTACAAGGCCTCTTAATCTTTAATTCGAATTAAGACCCACCCTAATTCGGTGGAGTCACGCCTTACCTAAAAACAGCATTTTCAAGAAGTCCTATCTACAGCGGGGTCATACCCACAGGAAGGCAGGTTGTTAAGACTTAGACCATGTCTAAGTTGGGGTACATAATTCAGTCTTCCATGGCTTGCGACTTGGAGTCCGAAAAGCGAGTGCAGAGAAGCGAGTGCCAACCCTGAGCTGCCTTGGGTTAGGCACAGGGAACCTGGCGCAGGGACAGCTGAACGCAGTCAATTTATTTCCCCCTGTGGGGGACTGTCCTGGCGGGGTTCACAGTCCAGGTGGAAGCTCCCTGGGCATCCTCATGAAGCCGGGAGTCAGTCCCAAGTTAGGCAGGAGTGCAGTAGCCCTTCCGTTAAGATGCAGGGAAGACTCTGAGCAAGCCCGGGGGGCTCCAGGGCTACGGGGCACTTGCTCCCTGCTTCTCCCGAATGTCCTGGTAACCAGCCCTCCTCTCACGGTCTGTGCTTTTCTAACTATGGTAAGGTATAAACTGGGTGGGAACTGGGTGATTTTCCCCTTTGGGCTTTAGCTGGAGTTTTTCTCTTGCCAGCTATCTGTGGTCGCAGCAGAAATCCTGGAACTAATCCCTGGGAGTGGCCCATTGTCTGTCTTCATCAGTGCACGGAAGCCACTGCTACAGGCAGCCAGGGAACCGCACGCCTGGGCTTTCACTCAGTAACCTCCCGGCGCCTCACTGCTCCCTGACGCAATGGGGCCCTAAGAGGGACAGAGCACCAGGTGGAAAGAACCCGAGACTCTAAATGATTCTTAAAAACCCTCTGCCCTGAGACCTAGAATGCTCCCCTCAAAATGTAATGCATGAGAGACATAACCTATCTTCTTTCAGCCACTGAGCTATTGGGTTTCTTTGTTGACACTCTAGCTTTAGCCTACTCGATGCAGAAACCAGCACCTAGAACCAAGGTGCTTCTGTCAAACGTGTGTGCACGCACACAAGAAAGGCGGCGACAGGTACTGCAGGCTGGAAGCTGGAGACGATTTTCACGGCCTGACGGAACATTTGTCACATCACAGTGGGCATCTGTGATAAGTACAGGGCAGACCATGTGCTCTCATGGAAGCAACTGGAAGGAGCCAGAATGTTAGTATGTGTTGGCTGTTAGCGGCAGAAGCTGCTTTCAGCAGACACTGTCAAATCCTTCCCCCTCCCCGCCAGCCCACACTTTAGCCTCTTCAAGGAACATGCCCCAATTTCCAGCTGCCGGTATCCCCTCCGTCCTCGGTGTTGGACTGTGCTGAAGATCTGCTCCACTGGTCTGAGAGAGAGCAGCGCTGGCCCAGAACCAAGCCTGGAGAACTGTCTGCAGGCTGAATCAAGCTGACCAGGATGAAGGTTTGGGAGTTAAGAGCACAGGCTTTGGAGTCACACTGCCTGGGTTTGAATCCTCCTTTTACCAATAGTTACATTGTCTTGAGCAAGCTATTAAAATTACTGAGTGTGAGTTTCCTCATTTGCAAAATGGAGATGATGCTAATAGTAGGTGCCTCCAGGGACGGCTGTTAAGAATTGGATGAAATAATCCATGCAAAGTGCCCAGCACAGTGCCTGGTACAGAGTCAGCCCTTCACAAGTATGGATGGTTACTGGTAGAAGCAGACAGGTGTCGCCTGCCATTCGGTGTCAAAGGCCAGGTTTTCTACTGAATTCTAAATGTAAGTGAAGTGCCATATTTGACCTACAGATAAGATTGTACACATGGCAGTTTTCTTCCGGGTGTTTCGGGAGTAGCTACATATAGATACCAAACAATTCCAGTCTAGTGTGCCCTAATCCCCCAACAAGCCTCTCAGCTAGGAAAGCTGCCTTTACTTTAGGGACCACCGCCACCTAGTGGCCACAAAGGTAAGCATCTTAAAGTCAACTGAAAACACCAAAAATGAGGAAAATTTTAATTACATAAAATGCATGTTCATTGTAGAAACTAGGCATAAACCAGTAGAATATTTAAATCACCCCCAATCCTCCCATCTAACAATAACCATTGCTAATATAGCTGGATGTACATTTGTATAGGTTGATATATAGATGCAATCACATAGCGTAAGACATATAGTTCTATCATTTGCTTTTAGCATTCAGTAATTTGTCACTTAACCCATTTTCACTTTCTGTTATCATTCCTTGTCAACAAATATAGATCTATGTCATCATTCTTAAAGATTGCATAGTATCCCATTGCATGAAGGGATCATAACATTTAACTAACATTTAACATCTTTCTGCATTTTCAGTATTACTCTGAGATAAATATCTTTGAACCACTATTTTTCCGAACTTGTTCTCTTATTTCCATGGGATTTTTTGTTTTTTTTAGAAGGTACCGGAGATTGAACACTCAACCTCAAATATGGGAATTAGGCGCTCAACCACTTGAGCTACATCCGCTCTCCTCCCTGGATGCTTCCCCCCCCACTCTTAATTTTTTAAAAAATATTACATTAAAAAAATATGAGGTCCCCATACACCCCTCACCCCCCTCACCCCACTCCTCCCACATCAACAACTTCTTTCATCATCATGGGACATTCATTGCAGTTGGTGAATACATGTTGGAGCACTGCTGCACCACATGGATAGTGGTTTACATTGTAGTTTACACTCTCCCCCAGTTCACCCAGTGGGCCTGTATATCCTGCCGGGATGCTTTTAATATACCCTAAGGCCTGAGTCCCAAAGCAGATCAATTTAATATAAATTTTAAAGCTTTCCAGATGATTCTAATGTGGAATCAGAATTGAAAAGTGCAACTCTAGAACAAGTAAGAATCCCCCCTTATTTTGCCTTTCATCTAAATTATGCAATTATGTTATTCAAACCAACTCTCCAGCACTTGTCATGTAATGTATATGAGACATAACATTGTTAATGTTACTGAGTCCTGATTTTTCTATGCCCTACACAATAAAAACTTCCCACAATGGTCAAGTTAATTCCTTGATCTTACCTTGAGAGTAAAGGCTGAACATATACAGATATCCTCTTGCCCATTTTCTTCTTAATCCGCTTAGGCCCTGTGAAAGGGGCCTCACCAAGAGTCTGAGTGAAGTCCAGGTTCTGATTCACCAACTCCCACAAAATGGTGACTTGATGCGCTTGGCAGTTTTAAAAAAACAAGCAAAAGTCACTGACCACTCTTCAGAACACCCCCCCAGAACCATGTGACTGTATCTGCAGTTTATAAACCATGTATAGAGTCCCCAGTTTTCAAATGGTAAGTGGGATGCCCAGAGCCTTTTCCTTTCTTAACACTCAAAGTGAGGTCCCTGGACCAGACAGAGGTGGTGGCAGCAGCACTTCCAGGGAACCTGTTAGAAACTTCTTGGGCTGCACAACCAGAAACACTGGAGGTAGATCTGGGTTTTATCGAGCCCTAGAGGGGATTCGGATGCCGCTGAAGTTTGAGAATCACTGCTCTCCAGAGGTGCTTTGTCGTTATCATCGGACAACCACAGCCAAGAGAGGATGTTACATATGTGGATGGGCAGAGAAAAACCAAAGAAGGGAAAAGAGACTTGTGGCTTTACTGCTCTATGTTACTGCCAGATCTATTCCAGTTGTTTTAGTGTCCACCATCTGAGAACTGAAAATAGAGTTTCCAGAACTTTCCCAACAAGGTGAACCGTGATATTGAGATCACTGAATCTTGGGGGAATAAAATAACCTGTATTCTGCAAACCTTCTTCTTTCCGAGAGGGAAACCGTGTGAATGCTTGGGCGACATTGAGACATTATCAGGGTGGCGTCTCTAGGTATTTACCAAAGCCACTTCTTTCCTCTAGTGTCATCTTGTACATTGAAAACATTTTGAAATCTCCCTTTCAATTCCCCATTTGTTCTGTGTCCAGCTCTTACTCTTGGATGTGTTCCTGGGCAGGGGGGATACAGCTGCCACCCTCTTGTGGGTCAGAAACCATATAATTAAAATGAGCAATGCTCCAAAGTAACCTCATGGCCTTGCATGTCCCACAATGTCCCTTTGCCACGGATAAAGAACAGGGAAGATGAACCTGGGGTAGATCCCATTTCCCTTCACAACGATGTCCCCTATCATGGAGCATAAAGCCCCCAGAGTCTCAGTTTCCTCACATGTAAAATGGAAATCAAAACAGTACCCTCCTTGGGGTTGTGAGCCATAAATAGGTCACATTCACGAAAGTATTCTACAAGTGCCCGTCACATTTGACATGCTTCATAAATGTCACCCACTCTTAGTGTAGCTTGATGGGATTTACAAGTGGCTCGTGATCCCCAAAATTCACAACTCTCACCACAGAGGGCTAGAAAGGTGTGCCCCTGGTGGGGGTCCATGGGAGGGCCCCAGAAAGTCCAAGGAGAAAGATAAGGTTGGTTGAGAATCCGGGGGTGGGTGGGGAATGGGGGGGGGGGGGTTGGAAGAGATTTAAATGAGTAGAGGGGAGTGATGGCAAAGAAAGGGAAGCAGGAAGGGCGACAGGAGGAGGGTCTGAGGGGCAAAGGGGAGAAAGGGCAGGAAATGGGCAGGGCACAGGTAAGGGCAAGGGGTTGAAACGAGGGTCAGGGCAGCTGGAGACTGAAGAGTGAGGATGCTAGAGGAGGGCAGGGGGAAATTTGGGGACGAAGCTTCCTGATTTACCTGTGGTCTTAATACACTCTAGAGACTTTTCACACTATTCTTCAAGGAGGAGCCAAATACATGTGCTGGGTATTTAATCCTAAAAATTAGTCCTCAAGAGACATGCCCAGGGCTTGAGGTGGTGGCTTGTCCTGCTGATTGCCCAACCAAACCAGACTCAGGGCCTTTGAGGTGACTTACCTTCTGTCCTTCCAGAAGCTTTTGCCGTCTGGCCTGGGCAGCTAGACACATATTTCAGAAGGGGCTTTGGGTTCGGGGCCTGTGGTGGAGCCCTCTGTGCAGATGCCACTGCACGGAAGCAGAGGCCAAGTGTGCCGGCAGGCCAGTGCCTGGGCAATCAGTTCACCAGCCTCCCCCCGGCCCCCTAGTCAAACAAGTAGCCATCAATTATAAAAACACAACACACGTTGGGTTTTAATGAGAAAATAATTGTATACTTGCATTGTATGCCTCACAATCACTATAAAACCGAAGCAGGATAATAACATTTACAGTGGTTAACATAGACAGGAAAGCCAGATACAGAGGATAATTTTCAAACACAGTATTGCTGCTTCTTTCCCCCCTCCTCCTCCTCTTCTTCCAAAAAAAGAAAAAGTCATTTGGGTAAAGAACAATACAAAACCAAAATTGGCAGCTCACTGAATGCTGAAAATTCAGGAAATTGGTTCTGCAACTAAAACTGGATCTATTCACCATCTCTAACATTTACGCTATTTCTTTTTCAATACATAGTTTAATTAAATCCATTCTTTAGTTGGAAAAAAAATTTTTAATGATTTGTCTTCGGAGACAAGTCAACACTGGTTTAGTGTTTCTGGTTACACTTTATATATAAATATGTGTGTGTGTGTGTGGATGTGTGTATGTGTGTATATGTGTGTGGACACCAATCTATATACTGCTATGTGGTTGCCTAGGACGGGCAGCATGCATAAAAGGCAGGGAAATTGCATTGTGTCACCCAAGTAAAACCCAACCCAGCCTCCTGCCACTGACACACCCTGTTTCCGTAATTTCTGGATGAGAAAGCCAAGGCATGTCAGTAGGTAATCAGCTCCGGGGGAAAGTGAACATCTATAAATGCTGCAGAAAGGAATACTTTCAGGAAAGCTCTTAACAGCTACAGAGTTGAAACGTTTGCTATAGCTGAAAGTAGTAACAAGCTGGCGTGCTAGTTAGGGGTGGGGACGGAGGCATCACTGCGCCTGGGAGGCAGGCTTCCAGCAGCCTCTTTCTCTCCATGGGTGGGGCCGGGTGCCTCTCCTCCAGGGCTTGGTCCCATCTTCAGAAGTGAAAGGAGTTCATTTGGGATGCCAGAGCCCAGCACAGTGCTATGTACAAAATAGTGGCCTGAAGTTTCTTGAATGAGTAAAAACCCCAAGAGCGCAGTGAAAATCTGGCACTTCCAAGGGAACTGTAATTTATATCTTAATAGGACTATTAATGGGTGGGGCAAGGAAATAAACAGCAGTTGTCCAGAAAGCAGCCTGGGGGTGCCTAGCAAAAGTCAGAGGTGTAGGGGCCACAGTTAAACAGCTTTGTGACTATGGATGGTCATGGAAACATGATGGAGGGACAAAAGGACCCCAGCTCTAAAATTCTACGCTATTCCGTAAGCAGCAAGTGCTTGTGGTTCAACTGACTGTAATCAAAGGCTGGTTTGTCAACATCTAAAGCTGTTCAATTAATTATGGGATCTCCTAAGCTTATCCTTTGGCTGCAAATTCTCTTCTCAAACGTAGGTTTAATGTGGGGTAGGTGGCTTCCTTCAAAATAAAACAAAAACCTTAAGGTGAGTCACGAGAACTATTAGCCCACAGTATCTCTATGGTCTCTACCAGATTCTTAAGTCCAGAAAACATGGAGCTCATTTTACTTTTGCGTGCAACCCAGAAAACGACCGTGCTCTCTGGCCACCCTCGCTGCCAGCTGTGTCCCAGGACATGGATGCTACTGCCTCGTTCTGTTCTTGTCCACCTGCCTGCCTTGGTATTACCTCTTGCAGTTGTGTTCATTCCAGGCTCCTATGACCACTGGCTAGAAATCCTCAGCCAAAGGCTGTCTTCCGTCCTGAGTGCTTCCATTTCACCTACCAGGGCATTGAATTTTCCTGGAAATGTCTGTCTCCATGCCTGCCTCCCCCACTCAAAACTGAATCCCTTGCAGCAGGAATCTTCTGTGTTTTGTGTCCCCCGTGCTAGGACATTTTATTGACTATTCATTCAGGTAGTTAGAAGAATAAAGCACGCAGAGATGGTGCCAGCTGCCCCTGTGCTATTTTGGTTGCCTAGAATTTGCCTTCAAATTGCAGGCTCCCTTGGCAGTTTTAAAGGACTCTTGTAAGTTACTAGTTGCAGTTTTCGCTTTGTGCCCACCATTTGCCTGTGAATCAACTTTCCCCCAAAGTTAATACTAATCTAACAAAAGAAGCAAAAACAATGCGCATAACATCTAGATACAAATTTTATGGAACTGCTATTTGACAGAATAACATATTAGAGCTCAGGACATAATGTGAAAAGAAAAATAAATTTTAGTGAGGTCTGACTTCATTATTGCTTTTTAAGACCAGTTTAAAGAAAAGGGGGCAAAAAGGCTGGTCAGTTTGTCTCTCATGGCCAGGACTGAAAATTTTTCTCATCCAGAAATTTAGGGCATCCAATTATTGAATACCCTTATCATATTGCTTTAAATGACAGAAAGAGTAAAGCTGGCATCCTCTATACTACACTAAGCATGAATACAAAGCATGAGAATAAATATGATACTTCCCCACATGTCAAATTACAAAACTGTTCAAAACTTTGCAACTGTGACTCATGCAAATACCATTTTAGGTCAATTTAAAATTACAAATACTGTATCAGCTCAGTGCCTTTATATTCCTTTTCATAAAAAAGAAACTCTCACTCCTGAAGCTGGCAAATAGCTTTGGAGGATATACCTATATACCCATGCCCTACAATCATTCTGGAATTTTAATTCTCACACACACATTCTCACATGTGAACAGACACACTTTACACAAAGATACATGCACGCGTGCACACACACACACTCATACACAAACCATCTTTAGGATGTGTAGCTGATTCCAAGCTCTTACTTAAATTTCCAGGCTATATTTTTCTCTATCATCCTGAAAAGCACTGGTTGCTCAGCAAAAATATCTCTTATCTCTTACTTCCTTATTTTCCCACTCTCCCTCTCTTCTTCTCTTTCTACCTTCAAGATCTTTCTTTAATTTTCCCTTTCTGACTGATCCTAAACCTTTCATCATTCTTCCTATTACCACTAAGGCCCACTTTATAATATAAAATATAGTTATAAACACTTTATTTCTTGTCATCTAAGGCAAATTTGCCCTTTTTTCAATTATTGCCACTCTAAAAATATCCCTACCATCTTGAACCAAGCTGTTCAATGTGTACAGATATCATACAGGTATATGATCCCCCATCCCATCATAAAAATAGTTGTTAGCCACTAAATACAGTTTTCGTATGAAGAAATGTAATTTATGAAAATGTGTTCTCAAAAACAGCAGATCAGTCAATACTATAAGCAGACAAGATCCTAAAGCTAAAATAATCCATTTGGTTTGGCTTTCTCCCCCTTTCTCAACCTCCTAATGTAGAATACGTTGTTTGCAACATGAAGAAATATTGTCTTAAAAATAAGGATTTTATGTATTACAATCATTAATTGCTCCCAATTAAAAACAATCAAATATAAGAGAAATGGAATCATAACTGCCTTCTTCAGGCAGATATGGAGAGAAACATCCTTCATCTTACGGCTGCTGGAGTTAACGGAGTTAACCCAACACCTCTCTTGCAAGTGGTGGGTGTGAAACAGGTGCAGAGAAATATCTTATGCCATGTAGATGGCACTGGCCTGGGCCCTACTGTTCTCTACATGGCCCCATCTCCACCACTTGTTCTTCCTCGTCACCCAGTGAGGCTGGTCTCAGTTCTGTCTATAGCAGCCATGCTGATCTGCTTGCAACTCCTTTGCCCTTTTTGATCATTTGTGGATTGGTCCAAATCCAGGCAATTCTTTAAGTCACACACAAAAAATCCTTTCTTGTTTGACTCCTGGGTGTCAGAGTTTGATGGGTGGATTATCTTTTCACTTTATTTATTTACTTATTTATTTTTCATCATTGTACATTGCAGCTTCTGGTCTACCTAAGGATTGCTGAGTTTGCACTTTAATAAATACTCCATTAAAATGCTTTGATTCGTTCATTTCTTGGTTTCTTGGCAGTCCAAGCACCAAAGAAGCTTCCTGAACTGGAGAAAGTCTATTCGTTGTCCTCTTCCTCCTGGTTGGCATAGATCCCTGCCTCCCAGCGCAAGGCCAGAGCACTCTTTCTTCGGTTCACCCGCGTGGCCTCAAGGACCTGAAGAGTGAGGGGAAAAAAATTATGTAGAGTTCATGGGATGTCAATTATGTACACAAACCAGCTTCCACTCTGTTTCTTCCCTCCTTTCTCTCTCTGAACAGCATCTACATGGCTCGGGAATGTAATAAAACACACTGTTGGGAGATAGGGGAGACAGTGTAAGAAAAGGGGTGGGTCTGGATGTACATTCATCTCCTAGCCAAAATTCATTTGCTATTTGATACATGGTTTTCAATAATTTTCACAAAGTGTTCTGGAGGGTTCTTTAAACTAGACTTAACTCCATATCACGTGTTTTAGATAACAAAGGAGATCTCTACATACTATGGATCAGAGCTGTCCAACAGAACTCTTCGCAATGATGGAAACGTCTGGTATCTGTGCTATCCAATATAGTAGCCACAAGCCAATGTGGCTATTGAACACTTGAATATGGCTAATGCAGCTGAGAAACTATTAATTTAAATTTAAATAGCCTCATGTGGCTAGTCACTACCATATTGGGACAGTATAGCCACAAATTTTCTTGGTCTCTTCGTAAACAAGTAGACGAGAAAATAAGCCCATACAACTGGATCAGTGTGCATTCAACCCATCAAGTCTATGGACACACATAAGCTATGATCCTATTTATATCATGAAAGTCTTCTTTGGCATAACTAAATATCAAATGAAGAAAAATCAAGAAGCAAAAGAGCTTCTCAGGCCAATAAAAAGCAATTAGAGTATCATGAGGCAACCTCAGAAGAAAGGTGCTAGTGTCTGAATTTAAAGGCAGCAACATCCAGGACAAGGAGCCTCAGATCCTGGGGTAGGCCCTCCCTCCTTCTCACTTGCTAGCAGAGTCTGTGGACTCTAGAGGAGATTAGAGGTAGCCTGCTCCAGCCTTGATCTGATCAAGGCAAGATTCCACACTAATGATAGTTCGGTTGTCAACGTTTGAGAAGTGGGTCAATTTCTTAGCTGCAGCAAAAGCAAGGCCACGCAGGCCAACCAATTACTGTGGATATGTGGTTTCTGATGTTAAAGAAGAAGAGGCTCAGGATATGCAGTTTCTGATTGCAAGGCTTAAGATGTAGGGTTTCTGCTTTTAAAGGCAAGTCCAGCAGACACAAGGAAGCCTTTGCTTATTCCAAAAACAATCATTTTGGCAAGAGGCAGAGATGCTGACAACTCCAGAGAAGCACGGAGATGCAGGTTATAGGCAGTGGTGGGAACAGAACCCAAGGCATAAGCAGATTTAGATGGTCCACCTCAACCTGCTTCTCTGCACCTTTGTTCCATGAATGGACCTTCCAGTGCTTTGATATGCTTTCCTCTGGGAAGCTGTCCCTGTTGTTCCCAGCAGCGACACCCAGTCATGTCTGCTGAATGCCTGATGCATTGCTAAGCACAACAGTCACACCGGAAAGTGTCTTTGTGTAAGCACACTGTGGGTACTTACTCAATATTTAATTATTTGCAGAAGGAAAGCATGCTTCCAAATCTGGTAGAGGGAAAGTGAGGATTTTCTGGTCTATACATGGTAACAATGAACAGAGACACAATACTGAGCTGGACTTAGGAATCCTGACCTCTATTTCCAGTTCTGTCCCCTGTTGTTCATGGGCTTATGTCTCTCAGGTTCCTTTATCTGTAAAATGGAGACAGCATCTGTCCTGTCCACTTCACAGGCTTTCTTGGAAGAGGCAGAGTAGATTGTGAAGTCCAGGCAGATTTTACTTTAAATCCTAGTAACGGTGTGACCTTGGGAAAGTCACTTACTTTTGTGCCTCCGTTTCCTTCTACGTAAACTGGGGATAATAAAAACTACTGCATAAGGAAATATATGTAAAGCATTTAGCACAGTTCCCAGTGCACTGCTAAGTTCTCAAGCAATAATTACTTCTCAAATATGGTAATTATATTATCATGTGAAGGGACTTTATAAACTGTAAAGTGGTATTTCAGCATAAGACTTTTAGATTAGTGGTTCTAAATTGTGTAACATAATCATCTGTTTAGCTTGCAGATATAAACTGAAAGGTTTGCATAAAAGTGTTTTTTAAAAAATCTAAGGTTCTGTGAAAAAAAATGGCTCTCATCATTTTCTAATGTTCTTTATATGGTTATTTATGCCCTGTTTTAATTGTCAGTAAACTTGAGTAAATTTAGTTTGCTCTGTTCTTCAAGAAACCATGTTACCATCTGCCCATCCACACATGCTACAAATATTTGGGGGGCTACTTCCAAATGGCAGGCACTCTTCTTGGTGCTAGGGATAGAACAATCCCTTCCTCCAAGGAGCTTAGTTATAAGTTTAAGGGTCAGAAAAATAGTATTTATAATTACTGAAATATTTAGCACAGCTTGGGCCTGAACATCTATTTGGAGCCCAAATAAGTCATTTATACCACCAATAAGCTTCTTAATTCATTAATTTGTATGGTCACTAGGATGATTCTGGATTTCTTTAAAATCTAAGCCTCCACCAATGGCACAGACAAGAAAATAAACAGATCCGTATTAACATACCCAGTAACCTTGATATAAAGCTGGCTCTGGGTTTATAAAATTTTTGACCCAGGACCCTTAAAAATAGGCCATCCTACAACTGGCCTTTTGAAGATTCAGAAGCCATGCCCAAGGGAAGGCTATTTTGAATGTGGATAGGTTCCATAAATAATTCAGACTCTCAGGGTATATGTATGGGGGGTGGGGGTGGGGTGTGTGCAAATCTCTAGCAAATTTAGAACTCTTACTACTTGCAATAATGCATATTTACTTTCTAAAGTCCATCCTTTTCTTTTCTGGGTAAAAAAAAAAAAAGCAACTTCCTCTGGGCCTCTGATAATATTAAGATCTCGTTTTTTGTTTTGTTTTTGTTTTTGTGTGAGGGGCTAGGACCTGAACCTGGGACCTCATATGTGGGAAGCCAGCACTCAACCACTGAGCTACACCAGCTCCCCAAGTTGTTTTTTTTTTTTTCCATTTGTTTTGTTTTTAGGAGGTACAGGAGTTCAAACCTGGGACCTCGTACATGGGAAGCAGGCGCTCAACCACTTGAGCTACATCTGCTCCCAAAAGTAAGCTCTTATATCACTGGCATCATGAACCCATTACCATTTTAATCCTCATGACTATTCTATGTGATGAGTGCTATTTTTACTCCTATTTTGTATATGAGGAAACGGAGGCCCAGAGAGGTTAAGTGACTTGTCCCATGTTACCAGTAGGGAGGAGGAAAAGCCAAGATTTGAACCCAATCTGGATGTGGAGTCCATGCTCCAGGCCACTATGCTGCACTGCTACTCAGTAGCTGTAAGGTAACTGGGGAAGAAGCCTCAGAGAAATGGACAGGGAAAGATATAAAACATAAAAAATAATAGAGGGACCTGATTCAAGATTTCATTTTTTCACAAATTAATCCAGATTTATATCCGGAGGGAAAAAAACAAAACATCAGTTCTCTCTGGACAACCCTCTAAGATTTTCCTCTCTTAATGCTTAGTGAATTCAACTGAATTGTTTAACTTTGAACAGCAGGCAACAGTGACAATTTTATTTTGGGGGTGTGAAACAAAGACAGGTGTGTTAAATAATTGCAGTTACCCTATTATGTTTATCTCCCTGCCCACTCTTAAAGATTAAGTGGGTACAGTTTTATCTTTTTAGGATTTATTTGACCAGATTTTCATTGTTCTCAACTACGGTGGCTCAAAGGGGATGTGGGCTTTCAGCCTAATTCTCAAACTGTCTTCCCCTAGGTGAGAAACACAACTGGACACTCAGGAAGGTATCTCTAATGATATTCTCGATATTCATTTTACACCTTACACAAGAAAACTAATGATAATCAGTAGCTCCAATCTATAGTTAACTACAATTATTTTGCTAAATGGAGAAATTTTTTAAAAATATATTAAGCAGTAGGTCAGTACAACCCATCTGAGAATAATTTGCAGTATCTAGTGAATGTGAGGATGTATAAGTCCTATACCCAGTGCTTCTACTGATAAATATATATATATAAATTATGTGTATATATATATATGTATATATATATACATAAATTATCCCATAGGTACAGAGACATGTATAAAGAACCTTTGTTGAAGCATTGCTTGTGAATGGCAAAGACCTGGAAACAAGCTAGATTTCCATCAACAGGAGGATGAATAAACAGTGATCTATTCATTCAATGGAATATTATACAGCAATTACAATGAGTGAACTAGAGCTGCAGAATCAACATGGACACATCTAAAAACAGAACAGAAGAGCAGAGGACACTACAATATAACACCATTTGTAGAAACTTTGAAAACATGCAAAAATATAGGATAGTGTTTCTGTATATATACATATGTAACAGAAGTATAAAAACATGCATGGAAATCATGAACATCAAATTCCAGAATAATTACCTTGAGTGCGAGAAAGAAATGGGAACTGGGAGAAGTTCGAAGAGGGCTTCAATTATGTTTGCAATATATTAATTTCTTTTAAAAACTATTAAGCAAATATAAAACGATAAGAAATGACAAAGCTGGGTAGGTGAGCTTTTTTACTTTATTATGTGACATTATTGGAACATTTGAATGCCAGCTCCATGACAGCAGGGATTTTGCTGACTGCTGTATTCTAGAACCTAGAACAGTGCCTGGCACACAGTAGGCCCTCAATAAATTGTTGACTCAGCGAATGAATGATTTGCTTTATATTTCTGTATCCTTGAAATAATTCTTTTAAAATAAAAATAAAATTCGATAGGAACAAAAAAAATATTGTGCTTTCTCGTAACAGGGATTTGTAAAATTGTGAGTATAAAAGAAGTTGTGTGTGGGCTATGATGTGGACCACTGACCATGAGGTGCAGCAGTGCTCAGAGATGTATTCACCAAATGCAATGAATGTCTCATGATGATGGAGGAAGTTGTTCTTATGGGGGGAGGAGTGGGGTGAGGGGGGTAGGGGGTATATGGGAACCTCATTTTTTTTTTAAAGTAATATTAAAAAATAAAGACAAAAAAATAAAAAACAATTAAAAAAAAAAAAAAGGAAGTTGTAGAAGAGAGAGACTTTTTTTTTTCAGTGCTCAAAGGAGCTTCCAAAACAAAATTAGAGTTTTAAAGACCGGGGGTGGAGATGGGGGAGAGAGGTCTGGCTGGTTCACAGTTGGAGTAACTACGGAGTTGGAGCTCTCTGGAACTGTGTTAAGGAAAACAAGGGTTGGTAGAATCAACAGCTCAGTCGGCTTGAACAGCAGAAAACCAGACCAGAGTAAATTTTCTATCAAAGCCTGAAGAAACTAAAAAAAAAAATCCTAATACTTCATTGGTTGTGCCCTCTAGTCCAAATGTCTTCCAGATCCATGAGTGAGCAAGGTCTTCTCCACACGGCACAGCACGGCATTGAGTATCATTGTTGCATGTACCCCAACATTTTGAGATGGTCTCCCAATTCAGAAAAGGCAGGAAGAAATAAATACAGAGACAAGATATCTTCTTGCCCTTTTTCAGTTAACCCATCAAGAAATGGCAAACCACAAGAGCATGCACTTGGATCAGGCATGCAGGAAGACCAGACAAACAAGTTGAAAAGTACCTCGGAAGTCACCTTGCAAGACAGTAACTTAGAGGTGTACTGGCAGAGAGGGAAAAGACCAGGGTTAGTACATGGCAGAGACATACTCACAGAATGTGCCCCAGCTGGGAACTGGCCCCTGGCGGGGCGGACAGAAGGGCAATTCACATCAGGAGGCCATTACGCACCCACACCAAGAGACCTGCTTCATCTGATATTAGTATATTTAAAAATCTGTATCTTTTCCATCAAGCAGATACTCTTATTATTCACTAACAAAAATATCAGATAAGCCATAATTTGTTAATTCAAAATGCATGGCTTCCATTTTCTGTGCATTGAATTAACAAGATTCTCTCCCTCCCACCTGTAGGCAACCAACCAGCCATCAGCCAGGTCCTTGATGGCCATATTGGAGTTGCTAGAATCTCTAGTCAAACAGCTGTTTCTTTCTCTTCTGTAGGCTCCTCTGAACCCCCAAACAGTCCTGTAGCCTGTTGCCCCAATAAAAGAAGACCCTAACCATACATAAGAGGAAATTCAAATGCAAGGTCTGTGGAGGCAGATTCTCTGGGGCTGACCCAAGGGTGGCACTGGTACCACTGCCGAGGGAGACCATGCAGCTTCTCACATCACCACCTTGAGGACCTAGACAAGTCACCGTGATTGGGATGATCCTCTGATGAGAAGGGCCTATAGGATTCTACAAACTTCCTAAAGAAAAGCCCAGTGGGGAAAAATGGTTCAGCTATGGGGAATGAGACAGAAAGACCAACTTTGGGAAATCATCTCCAAAACTGTGTTAATGACCTTGCATTTATCCTGCTGAAGACAATGAGGCATTTATTGGGAGCTCATGGACTATTTAGGCAGGATCATCTATCTGTGATTACTGATGCTTCTTATGTGGAACATTTGAACTTCGTTGTTCTGTAATGATGAGACAGATGGCCAGTTTGGGGCTCTCCTCTTATTTGCACCTTCCATAGGGGGAGGACCCAAGTGAGAGCTGAGGCAAGGGAGCACTGCTGATTATGGCTCACCTTCCTATGCTGCCTGGGGGGTGGGGGCAGCACTAGAGGCAGAAAGCCTTCCTTAAGCCACCCTGTGGGAGACAGCCACAACTCCCAATGAGAGCCCGGGTCTAGATGGAAACCTGGGCCAGGAATTCTTAGAGAAGCAGTAACTGCCAGTCCCCAGCTCTGCTTTAGCAGAGGCCTTGTTCAAATGTAGGCAGGGATGGCTGAAAGACTTAATAATAATCAGGTCTTGGGATGAGAGAGAGAAAGGGACAGAGAGAGCATTTGGGGGGTGGGGTGGGGGGGTGGGGGTGGGGACCCAGAAAGAATATCTCCTGGACTGGAAATGAGTTGGGGGGCAAAATGCCCAGGAGGCTATGGTTTGGACTTAGGCCAGCATTCCTTCAACTGGAAACCAAAGCAAATCCACAGCATTTTCAAGAGCATCATTGACCAGTGACCCATTGTCTTCTGAGGTTCAGGTCAGGTTGGGGAACAGGTGGCCAGAAAAAATACTGTGTGCCTGAACACCCTTGCTTTGCACGGCACCCAGAGGCCCTTTAGGAAACTATGATTCATCAGACCAGCAGGAGGTGCATGACTGACCAGAGATGGCATCAGACCCACACAAGGGAGTATTTCCACATCAGATAACAGTTCCAGATGAGAGAAGCCTACGATAAGAGCAGGGCTGCTGCGTATGTGTGGGCCACGTGTGGACTGCCCAAAGGCACTGGGCTGAGGGGAAAAATGGGGGCTGGAGGCCAGTCCCCAGCTCCGCTTGCCGAGCTGTGTGCTCTTCTGAGAGGAAAAGGGGGCCATTTGCCAAGCTGTGCACCCAGGGCTGGGTCCCCCGCATGGGTGCCTTTTTCCAAGTCACACACAAGTCCTGCACAGGCTCATGAACCACCCTGGAGAAGGGTGATGAGGACAGCAGCCCTCCTTAGCCCCGAATTAGCTGAGGGCCCATTAGCAAGTGGGCAGGAAAGAAGCCTTGTGTAATCAATTTGGGGACCACCCCACACAGCAAGGAAACCAGCCCCCATGGGCAGGCTGTGGCCACTGATGGAGCATGTGGCTGACAGCTAAGGCCGTTCGGGGGTAACTTCTTTCCCTGTTTCTTGTCACTGACCATTCACCAACTACAAAATGACCAGAACATTCACAGAAGACTGAAGATCACCAATACAGTGACTCCTGATATAATTTTCCATCTTCTGTCATTCTCTGGGCCCTCAAATAACCACCTTGTGTCCAACAGGACAGTGTGGCAGCTCAAGAGTATGAAAAAGACTGTGGAATTGTGCCCAGTTTCACTCACACCACTTCCTGGCAGGGACCCCATGGGACAGAGGACCCCCTGCCTGTCTTGCTTATGATTTTTATGAAGGGGGTAAATCCAAGGCCCCTTCGCTGCCGTGATGGGGAGAGGATGGGGTGGGGTGGGCGTGGGGTACTGAACCTGCTTTGATGGTAAGAATGTGGGGGTACTGAACCTGCTTTGATGGTAAGAATAAGTCTTTCTCAGCTACACTGGCAAAACTTAGCAGAACTGCAAGTGTAGCCTTGTTTGGCTTCTCTTCCTTCTGTCCTTCCCTCTCGTTGCTATCACTTTGTCCAACTCCTCACTGCAGATACATCCCAGTGACCAGCCGATTTGGGTTTTATGTCTGCCCTCTCCTTAGGAAGTCCAGCCAATACAAATTCTTCTCATTCAGTTCACAAAGAACCTGCTACTCAATATGCACAAATACCAGGTAATCTCTGGGGCTCCAAAGAGCTGACAAAAGTCACTTAGTGGACAGAAAAAGTCTGCCAGGCTCAGAGAAGGAGCCACTGGCCCCTCCACATTGATGTCCAGCACCAGGGATGTCTGAGGCCACCACCAAAGGCCAGGTCCCCTCCCAGGACAACAGTACACAAGAACTGTCCTGGGTACACTGGGCAGCATGCTCATCCGACCCAAGCTATTTGTGACCTAAAGTTTAATCGAGGGGAGAGGCTGAGAGCCTGAATAAAACCTAAGACATGGGTGGCCGCAGACTCCTGGGAGGCTGGCATGAGACGCTGAGGCTGCTCCCCTGTCTCCTGACTACAGAGGCTCAGCTAGAGCTCATCAGCCTCCTGCTGGTGAAAAGGCATTGCAGATGGCCTCCTTCCTACTTAATGCAGAAGTCTCGGGCAAAGCTTGAGTTGGGGATAGCAGGGAGGCCGTGTGGTTCTTTAACTGTCGTGTTAAATGGCTCTTTCCCACCAAACTGTCCACAAGGGCAGGGAAACAGCCTAAAACACACTTGGCCTGTTGAGCAGAGGTCTGCCCACAGGTAGACCTTGAAGAAAGAGCATCCTCAGGGCTCTCCTAGAGAAAGGCAGTCTGTACAGGGCAGGCCAAGGGGTGGCAGGACTCAGCTCCCTGGTCCCAGGTGAGAAGCACCGTGAAATCCTCCTGCCCCAGGTAGCCCTGGCTCTTCTTGGCTTTTCAATGCACCTATATCTCATGCCTCAGCCTTGCCAAGAGGCTGAAACTATTCTCAGCAGCCAGAGGGTCTGCTTGTGCATGATCAATATATTGGAGAAATGAGCCAAAAAAACCCAACCCCAATCCATGCACATTAAGCCACCCATTTCAAAATCGGTTTTGGAATCATAATACCAGCCAGATATATATCCGTGCCTGAACTGGGATACCACAAACCATGCTCACGTTCACTCTTGGAGAAGTGAAAGAGGAAAGGAAACACTTACACTACTATCATCCATTCTCTCGCGCCTTTTAGATTTGTGTGTCTCATAGTCTTCCATGAGGGTCTGCATCAGATTCTTGGGCCGCTGGGATCCGGCAGCCTCTTCGGGGGTTAAGTCAGGCTGCGAGCTGGGACCTTCAGTTGTGGGGGATGGAGGAGGTTTGACTTTCTCTATTTTCCCTGAAACAACACGAAGAGAACACCCTTTCTAAGCTCATCTGCTCATGACTGCTTTCAGAAAGAAGAGAAAACTGACAACAGCAACCTGACATCGATAGTGGTACTAGAATGACGGCTAAGTGCAGATTATTTTATTACAGGGATCAAAGCACTTAAGGATAATGTCACAAACTCATGCAACAAAGACCTCAAGAAAACCACTCTAGAAAGTCAGTGAAAGGGGTCAGATACTTTGCAAATATATGTCAGGCAGACCAAGCCAACACTGTCACCTGTTATGCTTGAGACACTTCTATTCCAGACACAGACTTAGAGGTGGTGCCTTGGAGCCTTAGAGACCCACTTCTTACAGATGCAGACACCTGAGACTTGGCAAAGGGAAGGCTGAGGTCAGAGGGAGCCAGACATGGTTCCCAAGTCTCCTGGTTTAATTGCCAGGCTCTTTCAGACATAGTCAATTGTCAGCTGACCTGCCCAGACATTTTCCAGGACAGTACAGTGTGGTCAAACCTTTTCGTTAGAACTGGACTTCTTCCCAGATCACGACAGTCTTACATTGGCCGGATCCATTTGTTTACCTTACCTGCCAGGGTCCTAAAAGCATGTGGGTTAGGACCCTAATGAGTGAAACCAACAAAGGCACCTTTGGTGCTACAAAATCGGGTATACACTGACCCTGGGAATGGTAAGACTTCAGCTCTTGAAAGGCCCTCCAGGAATTCTCAGGGTGAGGAAATCCAGTCTGTATGGCGATGTGGTGACTCTAGGTACTAAGAAACTTTTCCCATGTCCACTTGCATTCCACCCTCTTGGGAAATGCCTGGCTCTGGCTTTGGGCCCTTTAACAGGTGAGTTTGACAACAACAGAGTCCCCAGTGCACCTGTAAGTATCTTTGGGTACAACAGTCATGACGTTTACAACTATGTCCTTTGGGAGTGACCAGCCAGGATCTGAACAGGGAATGTGGAGAAAACACACAAAATGAATGCGGCCACTTAGGTTGAAAAGTTTGGTAACCACTAAGAGAAGCCATTTGACCCTTTCCAAACTTCCAACTTGGCAATGACCTGATGTAGCTAAAAGTACACGTGGAGCATGAAGTCAGTGTTTCTTTGTGGTTGCTGTAGCCCTTTGCTGGGCACAGGCTCCTTCCGGCGGGAGCTGGAAAGGCCTAGAGGTCAGGAAACATAGGTTTTAATTCCTTCTCTTCCATTAACTAGCCATGTGACTACCTGCAGACAATCATTTAAGGCTCTCATATTAATTTTGAACTGACCACTTAAGTTCTCTTAAGCTTCAATGTGTCTAGTGGTAAAATGAGAATTTCGGAAGAAGGTGTCTTTGAAGTTCCATCTAGCTCAAACGTTTTGCTATTCTATCACACATGTTTGGGAAGAAGATCAAGCCTTCAATCGAGTAAGCACATGGCCATCAAATTTGGGGATCAGGTGGGAAGTGGTTTTAATATACAAAAAGAGGGTACTCCATCTGCATAGCCACAACTGTATTAATAAAATATAACCTTACTGTTAAAAGTCTTTTGATTTTAACAGTAATATATTAAATATTTCAAAGTCCCCAAATTCACCAGAAATGGATTCAATTTTTTTAGTATGGAGATTAGAGAAGGCTATGATGATCCCTCTATACCAATCATTCAGATGAAATATTTATCAAGATTTTACTATTCTTGCTCTTGCCTTCCTTTCCCTTCTTTCCTTCTCAGTTATTGAAATATTTCAAAGCAATTCCAGACCTCAGGTCATTTCACCTCTATATACATAGTAGGTATCTCTAAAAATTTCCATTTTTTTTTTTCTTTCCTTTTCTAGGGTAGTCAAGGGAGTAGAGTTTATTGAGAAACAAGAAAATGAGAAAAGTATATGGTCCGAGGCATGGACTGTGGGCGCACTGCTGGGTGAATTGTACACTGGTGGGACCCTAGGTCAGGGCTTTTTAAAGTCTGTTTACTGTTTTGATTGGTTACTCCACCTGTCACTTCTCAGGGGGTCAACAGATACCCTTTTGAGGATATCCAGGGCTTTCCCTCTCATTCCAAATGTGACTCTCACAGCTGGGATCATGCAATGTCTTTCAGGCAGCCTTCTTCTGAGGCCGGTTGACTTTTTAATGAAGGACTGCAAAGCACTGCAGCACATTTGTAAGCATGTAAACTGTGGGGCCAGCCTGCTTGGGTTTGAATCTACTGCTTAGCAGCCAGAGAACCTTGGACAAGTTACTTACTGTTTTGTTTGTTTTTAATTTATTTATTGAAATATATCACCCACACACATACATACATAAACAGCAGGTGTACAGTAATAGTTGTGAACTTACAAAACAAACATATATAGCATCATACAGGACTCTCACAACTCACCCTACCAACACCTTACATTGTTGTTAAACCTTTTTAACTAATGATTAAAGAGTATTGTCAAAACATTACTTCTAACCAAAGTATTTTCCCCCAGTCCTCCCTATTATTATCATCTTTATGTCATTTATATATGAACCTACATAAATAATTAAGCATATAGTAAAGGTTGTGAACTTACAAAGCCAACATGCATAACATCATACAGGGGTCCCATACATCAACCCTCCACCAACACCTGCATGGTGAGATATTTGTTACAAATTATGAAAGTATATTGTCAAAATCTTACTACTATAGTCCTTATCTTATATTTGGTGTGTTTTGCCCCCAACCCACCCTATTATTATTTTATAAATATATATATTTTTATGACAGAAGTTGTAAGCTTATAAAATAGTCATGCACATGTGCAGAATTTCCAAGCAACACCCCTCTATCAACACACAACACTGTGGTGGAACATTTGTTACAGATAAGATAATATCATCTGATTGTTACCATGTCCATAGCATACACTTGGCTCATATTTTCCATCCTGCCCCACTATCAATACAGTACATCTTTGGCATAGATGCAAGAATATTATATTATTACAGTTAACCACAGTTCATAGGTGATTCCAGTTGCATTTTTCCCGTGCGTTCTCAACACCCTGCAGTAGTGATGTACATTTGCTCTAGCTCACAACGGACACTCTTGCATCTGTACCATCAACCACAATTCTCATCCACCTGATGGCTTACTGTGCTATTCAGTTCCTAGATTATTCTCTAGCATTCTGTCAATTGGCATTTATATCCCTAGACTACCATTTTCAGCCACATCCCCATCTATAAACAAGCTATTACTCACTATTTGTTACCATCCATTCTATACATTTCCACACTTTTACAGTAAAGCTAATTAAAACTTCTACATACATTAAACATCAGTAGTCCATTACAGTCCTTCTCTCATCTCCATTAAGAATCCACCACCTCCCACCAGATCTTGAAGTATTTTCTCACAATTTCTTCTGGAAATTTTATGGTTCTTGTTTTTATTTTTAGGTTCTTTATTCATTTTGAGTTAATTTTTAGATAAAGTGTGAGATAGAGGTCCTCTTTCCTTCTTTTGGCTATAGATATCCAGTTCTTTCAGCACTATTTTGCTGAATGGACTATTCTGCCCAAGATTTGTGGATTTGACAGGCTAGTCAAAAATCACTTGACCACACAAGTGAGGGTATATTTCTGAACCATCAGTTTGGTTGCATGGTCTATGTTTTGGTCTTTATGCCAGTACCATGATATTTTTACCACTATAGCTTGGTAGTATGATATAAAGTCCAGAGATGAGATGAAGGTTTGCTTTTTCTTTTATGATGTTTCTAACTATTCAGGACCCCTTACTCTTCCAAATAAATTTGATAATTGTGTTTTCAATATTTTTTTTAAATGCTGGTGGCATTTTTATCAGGGTTGCATGGAATCTGTATATTAATTTGAGTAGAACTGACATCTTAATGATATTTAGTCTTTGAATCCATGAGCATGGAATGTTCGTCCAGTTATTTAGGACTTTTTTGTTTCTTTTAACATTGGGTTGCAGTTTTCTGAATACAAGTGTTTTACACATTGGTTAAGTTTATTCCTGACTATTTGAGTTTTATCTGTCATTTTATTTTCACCTCTCTTTTGACACTTTTAGTTACTTTTCTTGATACAATCTTCATTTCTAGATTCTCTTCCAGGCCTCTCTCTCCTGTATTTTCTTTTCAGGCTCTGGCACACCCTTTGATATTTCCTGAAAATCTGGGCTCTTGCTTAGAAATTCTCTCAGTTTCTGTTTAGTTGTGACTATTCTAATCTCGCCCTCATTTCTGAAAGACAGTCTTGCTGGATATAAAATTCTTGGCTGGAAGTTTTTCTCTCATAGTATCTTAAATATATCAGACCACTGTCTTCTTGCCTCCATAGTTTCTGGTGAGAAATCAGCACTTAATCTTATTGGGTATCCCTTATATGTTATGCATTGCTTTTCTCTTGCTATTCTCAGAATTCTCTGTCTTTGGCATTTGACAAGACACATAAGTATGTGTCTTGGAGTTGGTCTATTTGGATTTTTTCAGATGGGAGTACGTTGTGCTTTTTGGACATGGATATCCATGTTCTTCCATAGGGTTGGGAAATTTTCTAACATTATTTCTTTACATATTCCTTCTGCCCCTTTTCCCTTCTCTTCTCCTTCTGGGACACCCATGACATGTATGTTTGCACATCTCTGGCTGTCGCTTACTTCCCTGAGACCTTGTTCAATTTTTTCCATTCTTTTCTTCATCTGCTCTTTTGTATGTTCACTGTCAGGCCATTTTTCAAGTTTACCAATCCTTTCTTCTGCCTTTTCAAATCTGCTATTATATGATTCCAATGTTTTTTTAATTTCATTTATTGTATCTTTCATTCCTGTAAGACCTGCTATTTTTCTACATGCTTTGAAATTCTTTGTGCTCATCCAGTGTCCATAATCTCTTTAGCCATCTCACTGAATTTATTAAGGAGATTTGTTTGAACAGCTATGATTAATTATCTCAACTCCTTTATGTCATCTGGAGGCTTACCTTGTTCCTTTAATCCGGCCATAGCTTCCTGTTTCTTGGTGTGGATTGTAATTTCTGGTTGGTGTCTTGGCATCTGGATTACTAGAGTATTTATTCTGGGTACCGTTTTTCGCTTTAGTTTAGGGCTTCCTGCCCTTTCTCCCTTGTTGGTTGTGCACTAGGAGCCAAGGATATAATTGGTGCTATAAACTGTGGAGGTCAAGCTGCCCTCATTGCCCCAGGAACTGATGAAGCTTCTCCCAACTTTCTCCTTGCTCAGAGGTAGGGACAGAGTCGCAGTTGTATGGAATAATCCAAGTCATGCAGGCCTAGACTGTAGTTGCCCAGAGAGACTGATGAAGCGTCATGCCTCTTTCTCCTCAGCCTGGGGTGTGGATAGGGCTACAGGTGTGGGCAGTAATCTATGCAGTGCAAGTCCAAGATGACGCAGTTGCCCCCGTAGACTTTGGATTATTTACTTTGTGCCAGTCAAAGGTACCCTCAGTTACCTGGATAGACTGGTTCAGAGCTAACCAGCCTCCTCCCTGCCAGAGATGGGACTGAAGCCTAAGCTAGGGCTGCAAGCTGATCTGGGTGAAAGAAACCAGTTCCTACTATCACTGTGATATTTGTTCAGGCTGGCTTCCCCTCAGGCTGGGGGTGGAGTCAAAATGGCGGCCACCGACCTCTTTCCAACTTGGACAAATTCACACCCCAGCTGTTCCTAGGGTTATTACTTACCTATCCGAATTTACCACCAATCAGTAGCTGAAATCAGCAGCCATCTGTCTCCTCCTCCCCTGTTTTTGGGAAATGGAGCTTCCAATTCCAGTCACAGAACAGCTTCTGGGGTTGCCTGCACCACCAGAGTAGGATAATCAACGGCCTCCGCGGCTTGGCTGGCAATTTCCCAGAGAGGCTGGTGCAGGTCCCTGCAGCTTCCTCTCTGTTGGAGGTGGCACTGAGGCTTAGGCTAGACCTGCAGTCTGACCTGGATGGAAAGAAGCTGGTCCCCACCAGCACTGTGATTCTCAGTCAGCCCTGCTTGCCCTCATGCCAGGTGTGGAGGTCAGATGGCGGTTCCTGGCCTCTTGACTTGGACAGGCTCAAACTTTAGCTCTTCTCAGGATTATACTTAGCCCACTGAATTTACTCATCAGTAGCTGAAGTTGGTGCCCAACTGTCTCTTCCTCCCCCATTTTTGGGAAGTGGAGCTTTCAATTCCAGCCACAGAACAGCTCCCAAGGTGGCATGTGCCTCCAGTGGAGGATGGGCACTGGCCTCTGGGCATGGAGCCTCTACTTAGGAGTCTTCTCTGCAGATGGGCAGTCTCCTTCTTCCATTCCTTCAAGGATGTTGCAGGACACCCTTCTGGCCTCCTGAAGCCCCCAAACAGGTTCTTCAGCTAGCTCAGCTAGCTCTGAGTGTTTACTAACTGCCCTGTGGCAGGAGCTGATTCTAGGAGCAACTTACTCAGCTGCCATTTTGCTGTCTTCCTACTTACTGTTTTTGTATCACAGTTTCCTCAACTGTAATCTGAATATGATAATAGATGTACCAACCTCATACAGATGTTAGAAAGACCAAGTTAATATTTATGAGGATACTCTTTAGAACAGTACCTGGCACAGAGAAAACACAATAAATCTAGTTATTATTTATTTGGAATGTCAAAGAATAATTTGGGCAGACAGTGAGAATTAACAATTTCATGAGTATTCTGCATATAATTTTCTCAACTCTTCTAGGACTAAAAATAGATACTAAATTGCAAGCTTGGTCTCTCATTATTTTCCAATTCAACTCTTGAGTGTCCACATCATCTCCTATCAGCCACTCTTCCAGCATTAAACTTCTAGAAAGTATAGTCTGTATTTAGTACCTCTATCTTCTGCCTCTCACACACATCATGGCAGGACTTCTGCCTCACAGCTCTTTGTTTATACTTCTGTGAAACTGTTTTCCAACACTGACTTGTATCATATCAGGTTGTTTAAGATTATATCTTGTCAGTTAGGCTGTCACGTCACTTGAGGAAAAGAGTCATGCCCACCATCTACAAATCTCCTAAATCCACTTAAAGTTCAACTCCACTAGGGCAGGACCTTGAATGTCCTTGTCACTGCTGGATCTCTAGCACCTACTGTGGTATATGACGCAAAGTAGGAGTTCATGCTTGTTGAATGAATCAATAAATATATTATGGGGAAGTGGATGTGGCTCAAGTGACTGGGCTCCCATCTACCATATGGGAGGTCCAGGGTTTGATTCTCAGGGCCTCCTGGTGAAGGCAAGCTGGCCCGTGCAGAGTGCTGGCCCATGTAGCCATGGGCAAGCTGGCCCATGCAGCTGGCCCAAGTGGAGAGCTGGTGAAGCAAGATAAGGCAACAAAAAAGGTACAGAGGAGAGACAATAAGAGATTCAGCAGACCAGGGAGCTGAGATGGCGCAAGAGCTTGAGCACCTCTATCCCACTCTGGAAGGTCCCAGGATCAGTTCCTGGTGCCGCCTAAAGAGAAGACAAGCAGACACAGAAGAACACACAGCAAATGGACACAGAGCAGACAACAAGGGGAAAAGGGAGAAATAAATAAATAAATAAATCTTTAATAAAATAAATATATTATGACATGGAAGCCACGTATTAAATGCTTGTGGATAGGGGCAGAATTTTCAATAATCTGAGGAAACAGTTTGAATGCCTTCACCATGACACATGAAATAAAAAATCTAAGTCTACAGAATCACACACTCAGTGGCTTTGAAGTAATGATGAGTGCATTTCATTCTCAGTGAACTTTTCTAGGCCTCATGTCATTTCAACAGCCCTGTGGTGGAGTCGGGGTGGGAGTCATGATGCCTATGAAAGTGAGAGGCCACAGAAGCTCGTCTGCGCACGCCATCCCGAATTCCATTAGCTGGTAAGAACCACAGAGTTAGGTCTGGTACCCAAGCCCAGTGTTGATTATGGCTAAATTATGTATAATTATTATATATGTATAGTGAAAGACTGCTGTAACGGAAGTGGTCAGTCATTACATTTCTGCTTCTTTCTTCTTATTCCATCCCTGGAGCAATTTTACTGGTTACAGCCACTAGAGGTCACATGAGTAGAAGGAAAGAAGGTTGGTTTAGCTGGTCTGGAGCATCTGCTTCCAAAGGGGCCGAAGAACAGTCTCTCTGAGAAAATGAGAAGTCCATGCCTTAGGAGGGACTGTCATGGGTCCCCAGAGAAAGGAGATGCTAGGTCCCATCCCTGGACCTCTGGCCAGCAGTCTGGTCAAGTACAGGGGAAGTCAGCTTGGCGGAACGCCTCTGCTGCGTCCTGTAATCACCAACTATCCTCCCCCCAGCATGGTTTACAGCTGTGTTCCCTCCACAAATCTGTGGTCCAGTGTCCTGGTTGGAATGTTGGATAAACTTCTAATGTTTATCCCCCAAGAGTGGACACTTCAGAGACAATCATGGTTTGACACTTGGAGCTCATTACATGTACGTGATGCAAAGGCCTGGGAAATCTTCTGCATTCTTGTCGAAGGGCAGAATTTTTGCTGCGTTGCAGGACCCATCAGGCCCCTCGAAATTCTTTGGCCCAGGCAATAAACCCTGTTTAGAGTTCCCAAGCAGTGATGGTTATCTCTGGTGTTTATTTTCCATTGTTCTGGCATGCACCTGCTCAGCACCTTCCAAGTACCCCAGGTTCTGTCCCTGCACGCCCCATCAAAAGGTGCTCTCCTATTTGCTTATTTACAAAAAGGTATACCATTTTCTGGTCCAGAGAAGGAAAGTCATCCCTTGCTGTGCTTCCAGATTTTCCCATGCAAGGTCGGGCTCCCTGGGGCATCTCTGACAGGCTGTGCTGATAGAGGGCAGAGAGAAGAATCTGCAATTCCTCCCACCAAGGGAACCCGAGTGAGGGCTGCACATTCTCAAAACAGAGCTACTGCCCTCCCTGAGAGCTCAAATCTTCTTTCTATAGGAACAGGCCTGGCTTCTAAAAAGCCAAGAATGTCGATTTCAAAAGTTTAGAAAATAATTTTGGTCAAACATTATGGTTTTGATGATTATACTCTATTTACATGGTGTCTGAGATGTTAAATCAAAGATCCTTTGTTTCTACATTTCTAAGAAGAAAAGAAAAAGCCATCACCCACTCTTATTTAAAAACCAAACCAAACCGAACAAAAACACCCACCAGATTACATGCTTTGGCCGGGGCCTCCTTCAATGATCGCCTTTCTTCGCATAGGGCTGGGGAGGGGTGGGGGTGGCTTCAAATGTCCAAAGGGACTCACAAGTCACCAGAAAGAAATGAGCTCAGATTCCCATTTTCAACCTCATTTCCTCTTGGTGAAACAGAACATCCTGCTTGTCAGAAAGGGAGTACGTGGCCTTGTGTGGCTCCAGCTGTGACCCACACACCAAGGGTTGGTCCCCCATTCTTTCATCTTCTCCTTTGAAGGCCCCAGGGGTGGGAGGACGTGAGGACATAAATCTTCAGATTATAAACCTAGCTCAGAGATGACAAAGTACCCCGAGCCTGGTGAAACGAGTGTGAGAAACTACCGAATATTAACGCATGATTAGTTAATATCCAGGGTATTGGATGAGTTGCTGAATATTGCGTCTAAACCTATGATAGCAAGTAGAAGATGATGAAAACTCTGGTAGGAAATAGCTCTGCTTCTCCAAGGGAAGCTGAGTTTAAGACCAGAAATGATGGGGGCGGGGAGAGGTAACTAAAACAGTAGAAAAGAAAATCGGGATGAATTGCAATTTCCCCTTTAAGACCTTTTTGTCAAACACATTTCTACCAGTGTGGTGGCTTGGGTGTGTGAACATTACTCCCCAAAGGGATGTTTTTAAGGTAATACTCATAATTTTATTGCTACCCCATACACTTAATGACTTTGTCACTCTTTGGTTTTTGAAATCACAGCTATGATAGTTCATTCCTGAACTCAGGTTTTGTATAAGAAACTTTCATTCAAAGGAAGTGACTGAAAAAATCCCAACTTAGAAAAGAAAGCAATTTTATAATGCATGTTCTGTCATTTATTTCAGGGTTACAGCAGCTGTGATAGAGCAACTTGTAAGTAATACTGCTAAGGTTTCCTAATTCTTTTCTGAAAACCTAACAGTAAACTGCAACAACAACAGAAATAAACTCCTACTGGGAGCATTTTATGTACTGGGCACTGTCCCAAACTTATTTATGAGGCTGGTGCTATTGTATTTCCATTTTATTAGCAAGGAAACAGGTTTATAGAGGCGAACTTGTTCTACAGCAAGTAAAGAAGTGTAGTCAGGATGTGAACTTTAGATATGAATCGAGAGTATCAAGTACCGACTATCACTTTTAGGCATATTATTTTCCTGGTTCAGTTTATTTTACCTGAGGGATGAATTTATATTTGAGAAATGGGGACTTAGAGCAAGAGGGACTGGGAAAGGAGTGGAAGTAGCTCAGGTGGTTGAGCCTACTCACCGTGTATGAGGTTCTGGGTTCGATCTCCAGTACCTCCTAAAAAAAACAACCAAAAAAACAAACAAATGAAAAAAAGACACCTCTCACTGGGGAGCAGATGTAGCTCAGTGGTTGAGTGCCTGCTTCCCATGTACAAGGTTCTGAGTTCAATCCCTGGTATATCCTAAAAAGAAAAAAAAGAGGGATTGGGAATACTTTTGATGTCAGATGCACACAGATTTGGGGAAAAGATTGAATTTTACCTTCAAGGTCATGAGAAAATATCATTATATGAAATACAAAAGTATTTGTTGGTGCTCTAATGGCACACTCCCAACTCCCACCCCTCCACCCACTAAGTAGCAGCTTATTCACAAAGATCTGAAATGCCAATCTCCTCAGAGACGTACACAGCAAGTAACCACGGCTAGGAAGAGGCAACAGTCATATCCTGCCCTGGACTCCAGCAGTCACAGGGCACATCCTGCTCCCAGATCTGGCTTTGATTAGACCACATTTCTTCCTAGGCGTGGAACAGGGATCCTGGCAAGACTTAAGTCCTTTGATTCATCTCCTCTTTGTCAGCTCAAGACTATGCAGCAGTGCTTGCATGTGACTGAGCCTGACTGGTCGATGAGATTCCCCAGAAGGCTCTCTCCTAACTTGGAGTGTGGACTAGCCAGGCAAGGACACCATATGGTTCCCACCCTCCTTGCCTCCAGCTGGGAATGGGCCCACTGGGAGCAGATCAAGACCCACTGGGTCAGAAGACCTGGTACAATTAGGATCAAGAGCTGAACCAGGTGACAGAAGGGAAGTGAAAAAAGTCCTACTACCCAGAAGCCATGGCCATGGGCTTGGCGCTGCAGAAAGACTGGAGTCTCTATCTGCCCAGGGGTAAGCTGGACAATCTTGAGGGTTATGCTCTATACTTTGGAAGGTTCTGGCATTAGACCGTCAACCCTTGCTAAATACTGCTTCAACTGAGCCATTTCTTACTGATTCCTCTACAAATGGCATGCATTTTTAAAATGAACATATTTGCTGAGTTCAGGTAAATAAAATATAGTGAAGTCCTGGTCCAAGGCAGAAGATTGATCTTAAAGAGCAAAAACCAGCAACAGAGATCAGCGATGGAGCTCAGTGATCACCAGCAACTGAACTTAATTGACTTTGACCTCACCATGCCAAATGTGCTCAGTTCATGAACACTTAACCCTGATCATCCTTAAATTAAGAAATTGATTCCTTGCATGAGATTTCAGGAAATAGGCCCATTTCTGGAGTTCATAACTTAGCTTCTTCCTGGGAAGTGAACTTCCAGAAGGAACTCACCAGTGCAGTCAGGCTAGCCCACTGACATGGACTATGTTGTCTCCTCCCCAAACGCTCAAGTCTGTGGACTTCGGTCTCACATACTGAGCCAGTAATTTTGCCTATTGTAATCAGGAGTTAAGTTCTGAAAGCCAAAGGACATCCCTGTCACTAGGGAGGCACTGTCTCGTGGCCTCTGAGAGTCAAATCCATCCACCCAGGCAAGTCCGAGCACAGGATTCCAGAACTATGGTGACTCAAGAAAGGAGGGGCAGAAGGACCCAAGAAAATAAAGAGGCCAGGCTCAGGACTGAGAGATTGGAGAGGGAGACTGAGTTCAATCACTAAAAAGTGAAGAGGTAGGACTGTCACTATACTGTGTGGACCTCCAGGGCATAGGGTCAAGGTCAGCAGAAGGGCAGGAGAGGGTGCTGGAAAGAATATGGACTTCGGAGTCAAATGAACTGGGTTGGCAACTTGACTTGCCCACATGCTAGCTGAGTGAACAAGGGCAAGTTACTTAATCTCTCTGGGCTCTAGTACTAATTCTTTGAAAAGACGATAATTCAGGTCCACAACCCCTTATACACAATTCAAAATTCCAAAAAAGCTCTGAAAACCAAGTTTTTTCTTCACTTACTTGGCAGCAAAACCTGATCTGAAGTGACATGAGACTCTTAAGTCTTTTTTTTTTTAAATCCCACTTAATGTAATTAATTCTTCCAATTTTTATAGCAGGAATGCAGTATGATTACAGGGTGCTGCCTCAGTCAGTACTGGGTATGTTAAACAATAGTCTGTGCTTTTCCAAATAATAACATATGTACTTTATTACTTTTCTGAATCCAGAGATACACCTGGCCTCAAGGGTTCAGACCATTTGTATTATATCATGTAAGACTGTTGCGAGGAATAAATAAGAAAATGAGAAGTGATAAAATGAGTGAAATAACTAGTACATTACACAGTCAGGCCTTGGTAGATCATAGCTACCATCACCAGAAAACATTCAGGAATTATGACAGTGGAGAAGATCTACCTGTAGGCTTTTCCATATTATGTTTCAGACTAATTAACATATATTAATCTTATTATTAACATTAAGTTTCCACATTAACCTTCACAGAGCCCTACTAAGTCAAACAATCAGTGCTTGCCTTTCAGAAAAGGGGGGCACTACATACTCCAGAATGAACACCCTTTCATGCCCGGGCCTGTGATAGACTTTCCCTCAATTGCCGACACAGGTTCTTCCACTGTGGAGCAGCAAGACCCTTAGGAGTGAGGCTCAGCCTCACCCAGCTCTTTATCAGCATGGAAGAGACAAGCCACCAAACTCTGCTTCAATACCGTGTACTCGCTCACAAATACTTTTTTCTGTCTTTGATATTTCTTTGTGACATTTGAAGATAATGTAGGAGGGAAAAAAGGACCCGCTAAATAATCTTCATTACAATGTAATGATCACATCATGTGGCATTTTAATCCAAACTGGCAACAAAAGATGAAACTCCCTGGACGTTTTATTTTTAAAAGATGTAGAACAATCATGTCTTTCTACACATATTAAGACAGGGATGGATATTCCAAATTACAGGGCTCTATGACCATACCTTCTCCTTTACCCCCCTCCAGAATGTTCCGTCCTGCTGGGCTAATTATCTGATTTGGGAGACCACTTCAGCAACGGGCATGAAAACTGAAACTATTTCAAAATAATAGCAAACTAAACTACTCATCACCTAACTAACTAGGTTTCTCTGGCTTGCCTAGAACTTGGAAGTGAAACCAAGATATCTAATAACAGACAGTGGCACTGACATGAGTTCAGAACTGGTTGTCACCCCCAATGTGAAAAGACATTTGAAAAGGTCTTAAATTGTGACCTCAATAAGATGTTTGGGTTCCCCCACCAAATATTCTCTCTCCTCAAGGGGGATTTTCAGCAGTGTGTGGGTTAACCTCTTCAAATCAGGCCTGGGCACCTGCTGAAGTGCTTCTGTTATTTCTACCTCTAAGTACCACCAGTGAAGAGCAGACAGGTGCGTATTCTAGAGAGTACCCTCTCACAACCACGGGCGTTCCCCAAGATGGCGGCATGCCTTCCAAAACGATCATCCTAGGAAGTGGGTGGGAATGAGCTCAGAGGAAAAGCCTGTGGAATGAACTCATTTACAGTAGGAAGATTTTTAGCCCTTTCAGTTCACAGATCATGAGACACGGAGACCCACACACATACATTTTTCCCCCTTTGAAAACCTTCATTGGCTTCCCACTGAACAGGATAAAGTCTAAAAGCCTTAGCTGATTTATGCTGCTCTTTTTGGTCTGGCTCAAAACTAATTAAAAAAAAATCTCTTGCCTTACCCCACCCTGGCCTTATTTTACTGCCAGGTTCTCTCTTCCTTTTGGGCCTCTGTAGGCACCATTCCTTTGGACTGCACTTCCCCCTCTCCCCTTGGTCCAACTCCCTCTCCTTCTCAGTTCTCAGTTTACATGGTGATTTCCCAGGAAGGGAAAGACTCTCCTTATCCTCTAAATGGGGTTGATTTCCTTATTAAGTGCTCCTGCCAGGCTCCATGCTTCTCTTTCCGGAATTGCCACACTCATTTGATGCTGTTTCTCTCATTAAACTCCAAGTACAGGGACAGTGCCTGCCTTGGTCATTCTGGACATTTTGTATACAAATGTCACACAAGCCCTGACACAGAGTAGGTCCTCATTAATTATTTAAGTGAAACTTCTCCCTTTAAAAATCAAATAAGAACAAGATAAAATTTGTAGATGTTTTCTCCTAATAATTGATCTTTGGAAAGGACTACATATCTTCAAAAATGGAACCCCTTCATCCTCCGTTTTTTAAAGGAGGAAACTAAAAGCAAAAGCAAAAATATTTTTAACACCTGGGGGATGGGGTTTAGGTCTAGATAACTTCTCAATGGGAAGAATTAGTAGGATTCTCTTTCCTTATTATATCCTGGCTCTCAGAGGCTTTTTTGTTTTATGATTCTAGCATCATGAGTTCTACCAGAGGAAAAGTAAAAAGTTATATTATAAATTGTCATCACTGAATCTCCCCACACAACAAGCCAGCTGAGTCACCCCTTCTGGCATGGAAGGGGAGCAGTGCAGAGGGAACTTAGCAACGTTCCCATTCACAAAACCAAAGTTGGGGCTAGCAGTTGGTACCATGGCGATGAGTAATGTGTCGGTCTCCTCCCTGATCGCACACTTCAGGCATATTGGCCTGCCAAGCAATACGCCAAACATTTCCAGGCATGGATAGAAAGAAAACTGCATTCTTGCCTTCAATTTCTTTCAATTCGCATTGTAATTGTGGGAAGCCCTGCCACCTACTTTATATACTCCAGAGATAAACATGAAGGAATGAGGTGTACATATGTCATTATCATTACTGTGCATGAGCTAACAACAGACTAGTGTGCAGACTTGTGTGGCTCTTACTGAAGGGCAGAAATCAATCCAATGGGGATGGAAGATGAGACCAGCATTAGCATTAAGAGAAGTGCTGGGCAAACTGGAATAGCTGGGATGCTGGGGGGCAAACATTAGGACCGTACCTTGTTTTGAGGCATCCTCAAGCTTGGTGGGGAAGCCTCACAGACAAGGGCAGATCAGGGAACCATAAGAAAGTGTTGAAATGTGTACAGATTAGACAACTGTTCACAGGTGAGACATAAATTGGGGTGGGAGGAGGGAGGGGGCAATATGGTGAGAGTTTCAATAATGAAGTGGAGTGGAGAAAACAAAACACTCCAGTGGGCATGTGCACTTGAGAGACGGTTCTATAATGAAAAAATGCACAGTGGTGGGGCTGGATGTAACTGGAGGAGAAGAATCGTGAGTACCTGCCTTAATTGTGAGCAAAAGGAGTTGAGATGCCTGCAGACCTTTCTCCTACTGGGGGGACTGCAGGTTCTTAAGCAGGCCCTTTACAGTCACCTGCGTGGCAAACAGGCTCCCCAGATTGGGCTGAAAATCACATGGTATGAAAATTTTTCCTAGGATACTGTACAGGACGCCGAAGTGACATCACTGTGCCAAGCCAGCCCACAACAAAGAATTTAAAGTTATCCTGACCAATAAGAGTCTTTGGAAAAAGCCAAGCAGTCACTGTGAGGCAGGCATAAACCTCCCTGAAAATTTTCTTGGCCTTCAATACTCAGCTGGCCATTGCCTTGTGACCTGCACAAGGAATTTTTTAAAAAGCCACCGTGCTCGTGCTTCTCATCTTCCTCCTCCCTTCTCGTTCTTTCCTGAACAACTCAGCCCCAAAGCCTTGAGGAGGGGCTGAGCAGGATGGGAGTCTGCACTCACGGCCCAGGGAGGGGGGAGGGCTAGTAGAGACCCCGTTTAGTGCTGGAGCCCAAGCAGACTAAGGAGGATGTAGGTGAAGATGGGTGGCAGTGGCCAACTGGCAAGTGGTGTTGGAGTCCAGGTTTGGGGAGGAAAACAGGAAGTGGGGAAGACTGCAGAAATTATAAATTTATTGGGGATAATAGAAACCAGGTTTCTCGCTGTCAGAGAATAAAGTTATAAATATAGAACAAGAGAGAATGAGAATGGACCCTGTGATGTTGGATAGAATGAGAATTTGGGGTATACTTGTGGTTTTAAAGATTGATCAATCAGCTGATTCATCGATGGATAGCTAGGTAGAGAGATCTGGAAATACGTGGGTATATTCTTTAGTTCTGTCTATTAAGAGTGACTAGGAGCAGTGACAACCGAATGTCGATGAACATGCCTAGCACCAGATGTGGCTTCTCCACTAAAAATCCTTTCTCCACTAAAAAGAACTAGTGCTTTTTGGAGAAATGACTGATTGCAAGGTTGGGAAAGGATAAGATGGGACTGTTACATCTTGAGGTGCCAGAAAGGAAGGACTCAAAGAGCAATGGGAACATGTCAAAAGGACATGCAAGTTAGCTTGATGGGGCTCCCATGAGCTATATCTGAACCACTTGAGCATCAAAGTAATGATAGAAATTGATTATAACCTATTGAATATAACAGGAATCCATGAGTCCATACTGACATCAATAAATAAATGTATTTAAAGTTTGATGAGGAGTGAGATGAGGATTACGCCATATCAAAGTACCTCCCCACAAAATATTTATTAACTACAAAAGGGAAGAGTAACTTTACAACCCAGAAAGAAGCGTGGCAATACTATCTCAATCAAATGATGAAAATTAATATCAAATTATCCAACCCTGCACCACCTGGTTGGATACAGACAGAAGAATCCAGCATCAATTCTGTAGTATTCCTACAAAGACCCATAAACTAAATTGAATCATATGAACGCATCATCTGACAATTTACTCTCAAATGGTTCAGGGAGGAAAAAAAGTTATTTGTACTGTACTTGTAACTTTTCTTTAGGTTTGACACAGTTCCTAAATAAATTAATAGTAAAAAGACTTATCTTGGGGAGCAGATGTAGCTCAAGTGGTTGAGTACCTGCTTCCCACATGCAAGGTCCTGGGTTCAATCCCTGTTACTTCTGAAAACAAAACAAAACAAAACAAAAAACCCAGCTCTCATTGGGGAGCGGATGTAGTTCAGTGGTTTAGCACCTGCCTCTCAGGTACGCAGTCCTGGGTTCAATCATTGGTACCTCCTTAAAAAAAGTTATCTTGTCTCAGTGTGCATTTGATGAAAGCAGAGGGTCAAGATAAGAGTAGGAGCTGTTTGCCTAGGGGCGGACGCGGCGGCTACAGTGGCGTGGGAGTGCAGCCGGCGGGGGCGGGGCTGGGTTGAAGCCGGATCCGGATCCGGTGCGGCGCACGCGGACTGCATTACAAGAATGAAACCTGATGAAACTCCTATGTTTGACCCAAGTCTGCTCGAAGTAGACTGGAGCCAGAATACAGCTACTTTTTCTCCAGCTATTTCTCCAACACATCCTGGAGAAGGTTTGGTTTTGAGGCCTCTTTGTACTGCTGACTTAAATAGAGGCTTTTTTAAGGTACTGGGTCAGCTAACAGAGACTGGAGTCGTCAACCCTGAGCAATTTATGCAATCTTTTGAGCACATGAAGAAATCTGGGGATTATTATGTTACTGTTGTGGAAGATGTGACTCTAGGACAGATTGTTGCTACAGCAACTCTGATAATTGAACATAAATTCATCCATTCCTGTGCTAAGAGAGGAAGAGTAGAAGATGTTGTCGTTAGTGATGAATGCAGAGGGAAACAGCTTGGCAAATTGTTATTATCAACCCTTACTTTGCTAAGCAAGAAACTGAACTGTTACAAGATTACCCTTGAATGTCTACCACAAAATATTGGTTTCTATAAAAAGTTTGGATATACAGTCTCTGAAGAAAACTACATGTGCCGGAGGTTTCTAAAGTAAAAATCTTAAGACATTTGTCAAAGGAGCTAATGCAACAAGGTTATATACTCTCCCTAGAGTTACAATATTTTGTTGCTACAACTCACTGACCTCTATAAATACTGGACAGAAAAAACATTGTAATATTACAAGTATGATATCATTTAGATTACTTTGGTGGGACATGCTGTAAATTTAGATGATAAATGAATATTATAAAGTAGTGATTTTTAACCAAAGGAATATATTTTTAACTTGAATCTTTTCTAAAATTTGGCTTCATTTCTTGCTAATCAGGAGTTAAATATCTACTACCTATACTACTCAATTAAAACAACAGCAACATTTGAATATGTATATTATTACATTCCAGAGATTAAATATTTTTGTTTCAAAGAAACATGTCTAAATAACATTTAGGATTGTATCATTTCCCATACATTAATTACATGAAATTGCATAAGTTAGATACTATAACTAAATGTAGTGCAGTCCAGTATTTAACCTAATACCAGCGAGCAACATCGTCAGCCTTTTAAAGGAGTAGAAATGAAAACTAATATAAAATGTGGCAGGGTTCAAAATAAAACAATTAAAATGTATAGTTTAAAGGTTATATAAAATCCTAATGTAGATAAAATCATTTGTTAAAAATACTTAAGAAAAAACTAATACAGTGGGATATGTGAGGTACTTTTTACCAGTGAATTAGCAAATTCTGGCATATCCTATACCTCCAATATGATTTCTCATCTTTTCATAGTTATCTGAAGCCTTAGTTTTGAGTAGCATTTTTATGAAAAATGTAATATTACATAATTGGATGTTTAAGAATGTACCATACTGCAATTGTCACATTCTTAAAATGATGGAAGCTTATCTATTTAATATGATTATTATGGTACTGTTGTTCTGGTTGCTATCTTGTTTTGATTTTATTTATTTTAATTATTTTTTAAGTTGAAGTGAGAATTAGATACTTTATTAATATTTCTAATCTTTTGTATTCCATGTTACATTAAAACTGTGATGAACAAAAAAAAAAAAAAAAAAAAGATAAGAGTAGGATCTGGATGGACCAAGATAAATGCCAACAATTATCCTCCACAGCAGTACTCCTTAAATAAGGAACAGCTCCCCCCCTCACCACCACCCCCCTGCCCTACACACCCTCAATCCCTCATGGATCAATACTTTGGTAAAACACGAAATCCCACATTTGGATTTCAGGACACCATCAAATTGCTACACGAGTTTTTAAATGCTTCCTCTCCATGTCTGGATTTCTCTCAGCCTGGAGTAGTAACACCTAGTGCACCAGATCCAAACACACACTGAGCAACACTTCTCTATGGTGGAATGTGTGGACCTGATGGCCATCGGCAAATAGGAAAAAAAAACTACTGGCCACACTCTTATCCATTAAAATAGTATCGATAATTGCCACTCTAATTAACATCAACCATCTATACAAAGTACTCCAGAAAGGCACTGAACAGGCAAGACGAGGAGATTAAAGACCTGCCTTTGCTTATGTCAATTCAGCTTCTCTGTTTGGTGAGAATGGATGATGCCACCCCCAATTCCCAAGTAACTGCTTTGGGGTGAGTTAGGAACACAAATCCAATCACACACAAGATGGACAAGAATATCTTCTACGGGCCATCCTGTGACTCTGAGCCCCAACTCAGAAGGGATCCAGCATTCAAAGGGGTTAATAGGGGATACCCCCAAATCAAACAGGTTTGGTTTAATTATAGAGCCTGAGAGTTAAGACTTACTGGCTCGAGCATGGCCCACACCTGCGGCCTCTCTGTGATTCTGTGCTGCACACAGCCCCTCCCTCAGCCTAGAGGCAGCCCCTTCAAATCACAGAGAACTATCCTCTGCAATAAACCCTAACCAAAGCAGCACCACAGGCAAGGAGCTGTGGGACAGCAGGTTCAGGTTCAGGACTCTTCCAAAGGACATGGACACGGCAGGTGTGTACCCTCGAATGCTGAAATACTCATACCAGCGTCCTCCTTCCACTTATTCCAGCCATACACAGAGGATGCTCCACGTAGAAGGCCATCATCTGGGTTCAGCAGTCCCAGGTCTGAGGCCCGTTGCTTACCTGGAGCAGTTTTGTAGCAGGTCATTCTGGAAGGCAGTGATAGGGCATTCTTGGCCCTGGGGTTCTGTGTACTCTGCAAGACTTGTCTCTGCCTCTTCAGCTCCTCTTCTCGCTCCTGGGCTGCTCGTATCTCTTCTTCAATCATGGACAAAGTCCGCTGCTTCCTTGACCTCAGCTTGAAAGGCCCAACCACCACGTCCGATTCTTGAGTGGCCAGGAGGGAGGCTGTGCTTCTCAGCTCGGCGGCCTCGGAATACTTGCTAAAATAGCCCCCTTCCGGCCGGGTCTCCTCCATGCTCACTGGGCCACTAGGCTGCACTGCAGGCAGTGGCTGGGAGGGTCTCCTTTCCCTGAGGGCTCCGTCATCAGCAGGCAGTATCTTTGGTAACACATCCCTTTTCTCTTGAACAGGAGAAGACACCTGAGGAGGCTCGAACATGCTCTGAGGCTTTTCTGAGTTGGGCGCCCCAATTTCAGCTTCCTCCAGAGTTGCTCGAGGACCCTGCTGTCCTCCTCCATCCTGGCTGGTGTGGGACACAGCTTTATCCACTTGCTCGGCTATGGCTTGTTGAATGGCATTCTGCACCAGGAGGCCAGCCTGATATTCCAAGGGGTCTTCAACCGACGGGGAGTCTCCCAGCGTGGAGGAAGGGGAATAGAAGCCATGGTCACTGAATGACTTGGAGCCACCTTCTCCTCGGCCCTCCGAGGGGTTGTCAGTCTGCGGAGTCTGGGGCAGGGAGAAGTCAGCCAACGAGTTTTCCTGGAGCGCATTGGCGGTCTCATTGGAGGCCCCACTGTCACTGATGTTGTCCATGCTAAAATCATTGGACAGGGTCTCCAGGACGGTGGTGTCCTGGGACCTCACCGACAATTCATCCAGACCAGAGTCGAGCTCCTCTGGGGTCAAGGAGACATTGACTGATCTTGAAAACTGATCCAAAATCCCATGGTCGTCATCCTTGACCACAGTGAGAATGGCCCGGGCGCTGGTAAACTCGCCGTCCTCTGCCCAGAGTTTAGATAAGGGCCCACGTTTAGAGGGCTCGCTGTAGGGCCCTTCCTTTCCCTGAGGAGCCGTGCTGCCCTGGCCTCCTCCTGCCGACTGGCTCTCTGGGGCACAGGAAGCTTTCTGCCCCTTGGCCGTGGAGGTGGCACCGTCTTCCAGAGCTCCGCCGACAGAAGCTGGTCTCGTGATGGACAGTGACCTGTCTGAGTTGATCGACCCCAGAGGCCTGTAGAAGGGCTTGATAGAGAACAGCCGAGGTGTACTCTGGCTCCTGGCCCCAGTTTGCCTGGAGTTCTCCATCAGTTGGAACTGTTTGCGAGCAGCAGAGAAATCTATCTGCTCCGTGACGATGTCTTCCTTTGTGTGTTCAGCCATGCTTGAATGCTCACGAGAGGTTGCAGGGGCCATGCTGAGCTGTGGTGGGGGTGGCTGCTGCTGCAACTGCTGCTGCTGCTGCAACTGCTGCTGCAGCAGCAACTGCTCCTGCTGTGCCCTCCTCTCTTTGCGCTCCTTGTACTTCTTGTGCGACTCCAGGTGCTCCTCATCCAGCTGTTCCTCAATGGTTTTCTCCTGGGGAGGGTTCCACCACTTGGCTGCAATGCCGGGATTCTTTTTCACGGCCTGACTCCGGATGAGTTCGCGCCTTTCCTTTTCCAGCTCCAGCATCTCTTCTGACGGCCTCACCTTCCTGACACAGTACTGTTCTCTCTCATACTCGCTGTCCTCAAAGAGCTTGGAGGGCTTCTTGTCCTCGTGGAAGGCACGCAGCTCAAACTTGGCCTCCTTTTTGAGCGTGGTGAGTGTAAACTCCCCATCTCGGGAAGAACATCGGGAGCTGGTCGAGGAGCTGGGGCTCACGGGGGCCTGAAGGCTGTCCCCCAGCATATCCCCGGGTTGACCAGGAGAGAGGCCATTCGCCCTCTGACCCTCTGCCATGGCGAGCACGTGGCTTTGACTGAGCTCAATGTGAGGAGGCGCCGGCCTGACAGCTGCTCTGTCCATGGGTTCTGGTTGGCTGGTGGTGTGGGCAGGGGGGCCCAGGCTGCTCCCCAGGAGGGCCGAGCCAGGCTCTGGGGAGGAGGTTCCGTTGTAAGTGCTGTCCACAGAAGAATCACAGCAGTTGGCCTCCAGCACCTCATCTAGATAGCGGATCTCCCTGGCCACATCATTATCCAGGGGTTCCTGGGGATCTGGGAGGCCATTGTGGGAGGGCGAGTAGAAAGGGGAGGAGTGGTCCACGGAGTGGGGGGTAGGGGTGACTCCAGGAACACTTTTACAGTCGGCAACAGAGACCTCAATTTCCATTTTTTGGTGATCTGGAGGAAGAGGGCAGGTAGCAGGCTCCGGGAGGGTGGCCCTACAGGTGTCTCCCTTGTTTTTCAGCCAGATATCATCCTCGGAAAGTTGGGGAGGCTTCTGCAACAGAGAAGAAACAAACAAAAGCCAGCCTTAGTCACCACACCTTTACGGATGTGAACACTGAAAATTCACTCATGACTAATTGGAAAGAGAATCAAAACAGTAGTGACAAGTTCTTCTGAATGGAGATTTCCCTTCTAAAACAGGCCTCCAAACATTCCTTTTGTTGTGGTTACCAATGCCTAGCCCTTTAGATTTTCCAAATCCCTTCTTATTTACTGGGTGTCCAGAGGACTTTCAATAAATGCTAATCCCATTTTTTTAATTTAAAAGTAAGTGAGGATGGGAGGTCCCACGTTCACTTCCCAGTGCCTCCTAAAGAAGACGAGTGAACACAATGAGTAGACAGATAAGGGAGCTATGGGTCTGGGGGGAGGTGGAATGAAGGGAAGCGGGCATAGCTCAGTGGTTGAGGCGCCTGCTTCCCAAGTAGGAGGTCCGGGGTTCAATCCCCAGTACGTCCTGAAAGAGGGAAAAAAAAAAAAAAAGTAAATGGGGACTACAAATACAGGAATGTCTCTCTATGAACTAGAACAAATGTCCATCACTATTGCAAGGTGATGAGAATGTGAAGAAGCATGGGGAAAATGCAATTAATATAACCTATGGATTATAGTTAATGGCAATACTGGAATATTCTTGAAACAATGCCAAAGATGTACTATATTAATAATAGGGGGGCATGGAAAAATATACCGAATGTACCCTAGAGACCATAGTCAGTGGTAACAGTCTGATGGTATTATCTCATAATCTGTAACAAATGTTCCTTACCAATGTTTTGGTGGGTGGGTGTTATATAGGAGTTCTGCACACATCCATGATGGTTTTGTAAGTTCACAATATCTCTAATAAAAATGTATTTTAAAAAAAATAAAGGACTTAAAACATCAGAAGACATTGCTCAAATATTTTTTAAAAGTGGAAACATTATATAGCCATTATACCAGAATCTTCTGCAATATTTCATAGCAAACTACTGTAGGCTATGTAATTAGTCAATCTGTGTGCCCCCAACTGAAAAAAAAAAGGTCCTTTTGCATTAACAAATTTCTCCTTGAAAACCTATGATTCTCTGCCAGATTTAATGCACCTAATCTGGAGACAAGAATCCAAACTAAAATACCGGAAAACAGTGGATCCCTTCAACGGTCCCTCTGAGGCGGCAGTGCCCTGTTGACATGGCAGTCATTGACCATGTGCATTTTAAACCCCATAACCAAAGCCACTGACTGGACGGTTCTGTTCTCTGGGGCTGCATCAAACAATACTCCTTAGATGAGCAGTGAGTGTTGCTTTGAAAAGCTAGTGGTCAGTAGCAACTACCCTCCAGTTTCTAAGATGCTTTATATGTCACAGCTCCATTTCAAGGTTAAATGAGAAAACCCTATCTTCCCAATGGTTGCTATGTTTAGATGCACCTATTTCTTTTTCTATCTAGCTCTTGTAATTTGTTATATAGCATTATTAATTTTCAAATTCTATATGTGAAATCTGTTAAGGGACGCTAATTTATCTCAGATGATTACAGCAGTAAACTGTGACCTTAATTTGGACTCCCCTCTCCAGGATCTCTAACACCCTGAGTCAACTCTGTTTCTATGCCTCAAGTTTAAAATATGTCTGGTATTATGGACTCTGCACAATGCAAACACTGCAGTATGGTATAATCTTCAATAATTTAGAATATAATACTAAAACACTGCTTGGAGAGGAGGTCTGGCTCAAGTGGTTGGGTGCCTGCTTCCCACCGGGTTTCCTTCCCGATACCTCCTAAAAACAACAACAAAAAAACAAACAACAAGCAAGACAAATGAAAAAACCAAGGGAGCTGATGCATCTCTGTGGTTGAGCTCCAGCTTCCCACATACAAGGTCCTGGGTTCAATCCCCAGTCCCAGTACCTCAAAAAAAAAAAAAAAAACACTACTTGACGATGATTCTCAGATCATTCATTTCAAAATCCTTCCAAAAAAGTGGATAATTACAGATTTGTTCATGAGACCTAGAAAAGCATGTGGGTTCATCCCACACACACTGCATTGCTCTCAGAATGTTGAAAAACCCTTGTGAGGTAACCCATAAATGGAAAGGGGCTCACTGATTTCATTCACTCTTTGTTCCACATTCACCTTCAGATTTCAATCAATCAAATAATACATATTCCTTCAGTCATAATGGGCAAAAGTAATGAGTATTCCTTCTTTGTTAATACCTTCTGGTCTCCAATGATCGTCAGGGTTAGGTCTGGTCTTTGTCAAACTCGTAATACCATTGATATTTATCATCGCCAACTGACCACACTAACTAGTTATTCTTGTAACTTTAAACTAAAAAGGCATGCCAACTAAAGAAGATTTTACTGCTCTTTTAAAAAACATTAACTAAACTCTTGTTGGGTAGGCATTTGTCAGGAACTCATGCATGTAGTTTATTGGGTGACATTAAACTCTAAGTTTATCTAGGTCAAAATTAGCCTACTCAGGGGAGCAGGTGTAGCTCAGTGGTTGAGTGCCTGCTTCCCAAGTATGAGGTCCAAGGTTCAATCCCCAGTATCTCCTATTTAAAAAAAAAACAATAAAACCCACTCTATGTGAAGGTATTACTGGAATAAACAGACCAAAAAAAGGTGATACATGCTACCACAATGATGACTCAGATGACCCCTGGCATTCCCACCCTAAGCTTCATTTGCTCCATGATTTAATGCTAATATCCTTTATGGGATTAGAACTTTTCTATCCCTTTTGGCTTTTGGGGGAGAAAAATAGGAAAATAGTAGGAAGCACCTGGGAATGAAATACGACTAAAGATCACTATTCTATTGAAACATAAAATGCTTTAGAAGTTGTTAACAAGAGAGGAAAGAGGACAATGTAATCTTTTTTTTTTGAGGTACCAAGGGCCAGAGATTGAACCTAGGACCATGCATGTGGGAAGCCAGTGCTCAACCACTGACCCACATCAGCTTCCCTGAGTTGGTTTTTTTCATTGGTTTTTGATTGTTCTTCATTTTTTGTTTCTTTGTTTTTTCAGGAGGCACCAGAAACAAACCCAGGACCTCCTCTGTAGGAGGCAGGAGCTCAACTGTTTGAGCCACATCCGCTCCTCAATGTAATCTTAAGAACGAGAAAAGACAAATTCAATAGATCATTTATTCATTCATTAAAAATGCAGGGAGAAGCAGATGTGGCTCAAGCAAATGAGCTCCCGCCTACCACATTGGAGATCCCAGGTTTGGTTCCCCGTGTCTCCTAAAGACAAGCAAGACAGTGAGCTGACGCAACAAGAGACACAAGGAAAACATAATGAGAGACACAATAAAGCAAGGAGAGGAAGTGGCTCAGGCAATTAGGCACCTCCCTCTCACATCAGAGGTCCAGAGTTTGGTTCCTGGTGCCTCCTGAAAAGAAGACCAGCACACAACAAGCAGACACAGCAAATGCAAACAACGAAGGAGTAGGGAGAAATAAATAAATAAATCTTAAGAAAAAAATGCAGGAATGGGAGTGCATATAGCTCAGTGGTTGAGCACCTGCTTCCCATGTACAAGGTCCCTGGTTCATTCCCCAGTACCTCCTTAAAAATGAAAAGCAGGAAGTTTATTCTACAGGGCCATAATAATATTCAATAAAATTCACAGCAACAATGAACACCAGGACACGTTAAACACACCCTTTTCTTAAGGCAAACTGATTTTCCCATACTTCCTAGGAAGTGAGGTCTATTTGAGAGTTTCCATAGTCTGGGTCAGGAGAAGTGGAAAACTTGCCTATACCAATCTCTTGTTACTAACCACAGAGGCAGGAGTGACTGGACCCACCTCCAAGCCTTCCTTAAGAACTCTTCTGGTTCCTCCTGCCAACACTGTCCCTTTCTCCTGAATGCATCAGAGTGTATGTGTTTGACCGTGGATGAGCAGGTGTGCTGCCAGCTTCTTGTTACAATGTGAAAATTATATCAACTCTTTCCAAGGCATATGTTTGCAACTAGAAACAATTTACCAATACAAATTTTTAAAACTCTGAAAATAGCTCCTGACATTACATTTTGGCAGTGTTAAAGAAAAGAAAAAAACAAAACAAAACTGTCTGTAGCTCTGAATCATAAAGAATAATGAGTCCCATTAGTTACATCTTCTGAGATCTGTCAAACTAAAGAGTTAGAAAATGCTACTTACTTAGGGGTCAAAGTTTGAAGTTTCAGTATAATTTGAGATGTTTTCTTTCCAATACATTTTTTTTAAATCTCGGCTTTGAAAAAATATCTAGACACTGGAAGATATAAAGAGGAAAAAGACTTTCCTTCCTGTTACATAGGGCTCATGTTCCTTTCCATAGTTCCAGAAACTTCTTCCTGACAACAGATTCCATCTACTGCAGCCAGGAGCAGCTCTAATCAGGGAGAAGTATTTAAAGAGATAAACAGCTCTACATTTCTGATGTACATAAAGTATCAGAGACCCTGAGTTTTTGTAAAGTTAGGCAACAATTATAACAAAAGAGCAAATTCATGAGTTCTACTCTCAGTAGGAAGAATTTACCTTCATGCAACATGGCCTGATGTTGTCAAAGCAACAGTAACTAAAGCAAGTAAAGGAAAATGAGCTGGAAATCCCATGTCTAAGCTTGGTAACATTAAATAATGTCTTGGTTTACACCAAAAAATGCATATTGCTCCCTTTGACAATAAGAAGGATCAGAATTTTCTCCATGCTTCAGATAAGGTGAACCTGATTCCAGATTCATATAAAAACGAAATAAACCATACCTGATGCAGAAATCAGGAAGATGTGAAAGAATCATCAGTCTGTATTTTCAAAAGAAAATTAGGGGGAAGGAGTTGTGGCTCAACTGACAGAGCATCTGCCTACCATATGGGCGGCCCAGGGTTCAATACCTCCTGACCTGTGTGGTGAGCTGGCCCACGCGCAGTGCTGATGTGTGCAAGGAATGCCATGCCACACAGGGGTATCCCCCGCATAGGGGTGCCCCACACACAAGGAGTGCAAAAAAAGTGCAGCCTGCGCAGGAATGGCATCGCACAGACGGAGAGCTGACGCAACAAGATGATGCAACAAAAAAAAGTGAAAGTTTCCCGGTGCCGAATTACAAGAATGCAACCGAACACAGAAGAACACACAGAGAATGGACAGAGAGAGCTAGAGAGAAATAAATAAGTCTTAAAAAAAAAAAAAAAAAAAAAAGGAAACTAGGGTTCTAGGAGGTGAGGTCCATGGGGGATCTTTTGATGGCCCTACCCAACCCTCCAAGTACAAACAAGACATCATGGCCTAAGGAGAGAATACCTGCCGCCTACAGGCTTTCTGGAACACTTCATGGCTAGTTAGGATGGCTACAATTTACCTTAAAGGACTTGGGCAGAGACAGTGTAAATAGCTGTGAGTGTCTGAAATTAGTTTAAATTACATGCCAGGCACAGACTCCAGGAGTGGTCAACTCTCATCCAATCAGAAATCCCATGCTCCACAGGTGGCTCCTCAAGTGCTTGAGTTCTAACTCCCAGAGCCCCCAGAAGCTTTGTTAATTGGCAAAATGAAGGTGATAAACATTTCATTAGTAGAATTAGTGGCTTGTACTTAGCATAATGAATGGCAGAAACCCATTTTCAGTGGTGAAAGTGGTAGTGTTCAGAATTTGTGGATGAGTGCTACCCCCACCCTTTCCCCAACAAGATATAAATATAGAACAAGTGCTTTGGCCAAAACAGACCAATGTCTGTTTAGCCCTCAAACACCATCCCTAAGGGTGTAGCAGCCTGCTTTAGTAAAATTGCCACCTTTGTCTTCCTGGAAGGCGGGTGGAAGCATCTAGAATTTCAGAGAGCTTGAGCTTCTTTGGGGTTTTAGACTTACTTTTGCAAATGTTTCCTGAACAAATGTCTATATGAGCATCAGTACTTGTTCCAAGACCTACTTTTATTATAGCCTGGTAGTTCGGTTGCCTCTACAGTTGCAATCATTTACCAAAAAGTGTTTAATAGTTATGTAAACCAAGTTAACACGGGCTAATATAAAACAGGTGCCAAGGTCTCCCTTCTCCTTCTAAAAGATGGAGCTATTTCAGGAAATGTGGTAATTCAGGGCCTGGAGTCCAAGGACCAGTGTCTGGGGTCATTTCTTGGCATGACCTGTGAAAGTTTGGCCTGGACAACTGTTTGCAAGAGAATTAAAGAACTTTTCTAAGAATATAAATAATAACTTCTCAAATCTGTTGTGAGAATTAAATTAGATAATATATTTAAAAGCACCGTGGAAACTGTAAAGAGATGACTACAGATATTCGTTATTAAGAAGCAGTCTTTACCTCGAGGTACATGAAAATAAAGGATCTCGATTCTTTCCTGGGAGCAGGTTGACTTTCTTTGGGGGGAGGAGTAGGGGGCGTGGTGTAGTTTTGATTTTGAGAAGGAAAGAAAACACAATGAGGAGACTGGGGAAGGGAAAAGGCCCAGGAAAGGCTAAAAGACCCCGAGGCACCGCTCTTCCCTCATCGGTCCCTCACTGCAGGTCTTTAAATGTTAATTTTACTCTTAACTGAGAACCATTAGGAAGCCCCTTTTGTGGCGGCAGCAAATAATCATCTCCTGAAAGGTCTTTAAAAGTCAAATTTTCAAAATGAAGTAGAACGGATTGTTTCCAGCCGCCCACACCTGGGGCTCTAGTCACAAAGGAAGCGAAAGGGGTTTGAGGAGAACCTGGTCCCTCCCCAGGCCCTCTGCTTCCTGGAGGCAAAACATGAAGAGCCCACACCCAGGCATCGCTCGGAATAACACCCATTAGAAAAAGGCAGCGACCACCACCGCCGAGCACCGGCTCGAGATTCCAGAAGCCGGTTCCGTCGGCGCAGGAAGACCTAGCGCGGCCGACGCCTGCGGCCGGGGACACGTGGCCTCGCCGCGCTCTTCCCGCTCCGCGCACCTGGACGTGCGGCCCGCGCGGCGCGCACAGGCAGAGCTGCGACGCGCTGCGTTCTCCTCCGCAGTCCTGAGCGGCCCGGCGGACCTCGGAAAGGTGCTTTCGCTTCACGGACAAAGCAAGCGGCGTAAGCTCCCGCTCACTTCCAGCGCCCGCCGTCCTCACAGCTTCCCCTCCTCCCCACCACCCTCAGGCACTGCCCTCAGGCCTCCAGCCCCGAGAGCTCCCGGCTCTGAACCTAAACGCTCCCAAGGACCCAAATGGCTCAAACATCCTGTGCCTGTTGCACAGCAGGGTTTCTGTGCACGGAACAGCCCAGATTACTTCCAACTAAAGCCACGATGTTTAAATTAGACACTCTTTCCCCCAGGTAATAGGTGACCTGATCCTTTAATCCAGTTATTTTTAAATTCTCCCCAAAATACAAATTCACTCTTGGCCTAGGAACAGAGGCCTGGCTCTAAAACCAAACTTCCTCATAGCTCCAAAATCAGAAGGCATCTCCACTTTCCCTCCTCCTCTTGTCAGAGTTTTTGGTAAGGGACACAGTGGCAATTATGCAGTTATGCATGGCTGTGCCGGGGTGGTTCTTATTTACTTTTTAAACAAATCAGTTTTACTGATACATATTAATAAAGCGTACAATTCATCCAAAGTGTACAATCAGTGGTATGTGGTATAATCCCATAGTTGTGCATTTATCACCTCAATCATTACAGCATTTTCATTATTTCAATAATAAGCTAAAAATACACAAGAAAATTCTTCACCTCTCAGTCTCTCTGTGCTTCCCCTGCCATACATAGCTGTTATTTCTGTCTATTCTCGCACAATAACTTATTAAGCAGTTTTACTGATATATTCACATATCATAACAATCTATCCAAAATGTATAATCAGTGGCTTTTAGTATAATCACAATGTTGTGTATTCATCATCACAAAAAAATTTTTAGAACAATTTCATTACTCCAAAAAAAAAAACAAGCCTCCACAGCCCTTAGCAGTCCTTCCCCAGCCCTGTGTAATGGGTGGTTCCTAAAGGACTCTAGCTTTTTCTAGCTGAGTCAGGATGTTGCTCCTGGGAGGGTGGGGGATGCACCTGGCTGTAGAGTGCTGCTCAGAGACCACAGGTAGTCTGCTGAACCTCCCTGTCCTCAGAGGAGCCGGGGTGGAGCTATGGGCAGGGAGTCTGGGAGACTCACTCTCAAAACAGAGGGAACCCGCGCAGTGTGGGAGAGGAACACAGAGGTCAAAGAGGTCAGATTGCTTTCCTGCCATGTTCCTGGCCACCAATCAGCATGTCCCCCCAACCTGGCCAGTGATAAGCCCTGGGACGAGTGCCCTGGGAGGTCCCCAGAGCTCTGATCCCCACTCCCCAGAAAGAAGTTCCCAGGCTGGGGAGGGAAAGAGGGCCAATTCAAATAAAGAGAACAAACAGCACAAGGCACAGGAAGTGCTATAGCAATAACTGGAAAGAAAATTACAGGCCAGTTCAACAGTTCAAATCGTGCAAGCAGGAAAGAATTTATGAAGAAATCTGGGGGCACCGAATTTCTAAGCGGGACCTGAGCTCCTCTGTCCCCCACATGGCAGGCTGGGAGGAGGCGGAGGAAAGGATGTGAGTGGGCCCTGTCCACTCTCCCCTGAAGGCACAGAGCTAGCAGGAGTGTCAGGGAATTGTTGGGCTTCAGGTCTCCAAGTCTGAAGTGACAGGGAGAGGCTCTGGATGATAACGTGGGCCACATTCCAGACAAAGGCAGCCCTCCTCTTCCAACCCCCAGCAGGGCCAGGAGGACTAGGGCTTGGGCTGACTGTGGGAAACGAGATACCTAGCTACTCCCTAAGTCCAGAGGTCTCTGGGAGGAGGCTGTCAGCCTTGAGGACTCCAACCTCTGCTGGGGCAGTTGAAGGCTAAATTCAGACCGGGCAGCCTGTGTGAATGCTGTGACCCCTGGGGAGGGATAATGTGTTATGCACAGGAGAGTCCCATTAAGATTAAGGGTCGATTTCTCATTAAAAAACAAAACAACACATATGGAGTCAAGAAGGTGGTAGGAGGAAATATTTAATGTGCTGAAAGAAAACAACTGTCAACCAAGAATTTTGTATCACGCAAAACTGTCTTTCAAAAATGAGGGAGAGATTACATTCCCAGATAAACAAAAGCTGAGGGGGTTTATCACCCCTCGGCCTGCTCTAAAAGTGCTAAAGAGATTTCTGCAGACTCAAAGGAAAGGACACCAGACAGCGGACCGGAGCAGCATAAAGAAATAAAGACCTCTGGGAAAGGTAACTGTAAGGGTAATTATAAATGCCAATATGCAATTATTGTATTTTTTGGTATGTAACACCACTTTTTACTTCTTAAGGTTCTAAAATGCAAAAGCATAAAAGTAATGATAAACATACAGTTTGGGACATGCAATGTATAAAGATATAATTTATAACAAGTACAACAAAAGGTGGTAGGGGGACAGAGGGATACAGGAACATTGTATGTGTATGTTACTGAAGTTAAATTTTATCAAATCAATCATTGTTACAGACTTATGTTAAATTTTAGCCCCATGGTAACCACAAGGAAAGTATAAAAAAATGTACACAAAAAAATGAGAGGGAACTCAAAGTGTTATAACACAAAAAAAAGAAATCAAATAAACATGAAAGCAGACATTAATGGAAGAACTGAGGGACAAAAAAAGGCATGACCTACAAAGGCCAAATATAAAAATGGCAGAAGTCCTGCATTACCAGTAGTTACTTTAAATGTAAGTGGATTAAATTCTCCAATCAAAAAACAGAGATTGATAGAACAGATAAAAAAGCATGACCTAATTATATGCTTTTTAGGAGATTCTCCTTAAATTCAAAGACACAGTAGGTTGAAACTGAAAGGATGGAAAAAATATAAACCATCGAATAGTAATCTAAAGAGATCTGGAGGTAGCTATTCTAGAATAGACTTTAAGTCAAAAACTGTTATGAGAGACAAAGAAGGGCAACTATATACTGCTAAAGAGGTCAACTGAACAAGAAGACATAATTATAAATAATTTACACACCTACTTCGAGAGTACCTAAATATGAGACAAATATTGACAGATGTGAAGGGGGTAACAGGTGATACTACACTAATAGTAGGAGACTCCAATATACTATTTTCATTAATGGATAGAACATCTAGACTAAAGATCAGTAAGGAGTCAGGCACCAAATATCTAGGAATAAATTTAACCAAGGATGTAAAGGACTTATGCATGGAAAAATACAAAACAATGCTAAAGAAATCAAAGAAGACCTAAATAAATGGAAGAACATTCTGTGTTCATGGATTGGAATGCTTATAAATATTAAGATGTCAATTTTACCTAAACTGATTCACAGATTTAATGCCAATCACGATAAAAATTCCAAAGCCTTCTATGCAGAAATGGAAAAACCAATCACTAAATTTATATGGAAGGTCAAGGGGCCCAAAATGGCCTTTTTAAAAAACCGTCTTGAAAAAGACCTATGAACTTGGAGGACTCACACATCTGGATTTTGAAACTTATTACAAAGCTAGAGTAATCAAAGCAACATATTATCAGCACAAGGACAGACATATAGACTAATACTAATCCTAAGCTAATTGAATTGAATTGAGAGTTCAGAAATAAACCCTCATATCTATGGCCAAATGATTTTTTGACAAGGGTGCCAAGTCCACTCAATTGGGAAAGGATAGTCTCTTTAACAAGTATTGCTGGAAAAACTGAATATCCAAATGCAAAAGACTGGAAGTGAAACTTACCTCACACCATATACAAAATTGATCTAAGAACCAAAACAATAAAACTCATAGGAGAAAACATAGGGAAGTGTCTTTAGGACTTTATGCTAGGCAATGGTTTCTTAGACTTTACACCAAAAGCATGAGCAATAAAAGACAAAATAGAGAAATGGGATGTCATCAAAATTAAAAACTTTTCTGCACCAAAGGACTTCATCATTAAAGTAAAAAGACAACCTACACAGAAAATATTTGGAAACCACATATCTGATAAGGGTTTTAATATTCAGAATATATATGGAAATCCTGAAACTCAAAAACAAAAAGACAAACAATCCTTTAAAAATGGCCTGAAGTTGAATAGACATTTCTCCAAAGAAGACATACAAATGGCAAAAAAATAAAATAAAATAAAACCATTTCACAACCACAAAAATGTCTATTAATTTAAAAAATGGAAAGTAAGCATTGGAGAGGATGTAGAGAATTAGGAACTTTCATTCATTGTTCATGGGAATGTAAAATGGTATAGCCATCGTGGAAAACAGTTTGGTGGTTCCTCAGAAAGTATAGAATTACCATATGACCCAGCAATCCCACTTCTAAATATATATCGTAAAGAATTGAAAGGTAGGGATTTGAACAGATATTTGCACACTGATGTTCCTAGTGGCATCATTTACAATTGCCAAAATATGGAAGCAACCCAAGTATCTATCAAGAAAAGAATGGATAAACAAAACGTGGATAAACATACAATGGAATATTATTCAGTTTTAAAAAGGGATGCAGTTCTGATACATGTGACAATGTGGATGAACCTTGAAGACGTTATGTTGAGTGAAATAAGCCAGACACGAAAGAACCAATATTGTCTGATCTCACTCCTATGAAATAATCAGAATAAGCAAATCCACAGAATCAGAAACTAGAATATAGTTTACCAAAGGCCAGGATGAGGGTAGGTAATGGGGAGTTAATGCTTAATTGGTGCAGATTTTCTGTCTGGGTTAATGAACAGGTTTTGGTAATGGATGGTGGTCATGGTAGCACATTGTGAATGTGTTTGGCACCACTGAATTGTACATTTGTATGTGGTTAAAAGGGGAAATTTTAGATTTTATATATATTACTAGAATAAAATTTTAAAAAAACACAATAGACTGTACAACAGTGAACTATAATATAAACTATAAACTATAGTTAATAGTACAATTATAGTAATATTGTTTCATCAATTGTAACAAAGGAACCACACTAATGCAAAGTCTTCATAATAAAGAGCCCAACATATGGGAAATCCATATTTTCTGCATGATTTTCCTGTAAAGCCATGACTTCTCTAATAAAAAAATTATATACATAAAAAAGATCCTGTAGAATCCTGATCCTTGCAAAGAGAGCCTTACAGGGTATGGAAGCTACTTTATTTAGTAAACTAGAGTTGTTGGAATGATAATGCAGTCCCCTTCAAGAAAACATAAATCAAGGATGAAGTAAGAAGCAAATTAAACTATAATAAAGCACAAGTTGCTGTCAGATTGTAGTAAGCATAGTGATGGGGAGCGGATGTGGCTCAAGTGGTTGAGTGCTGCTTCCCACATGGGAGGTCCTGGGTTTGGTCCCAGTGTCTCCTAAAACAAAAAGCAAAAAAAAAAAGAACAAGCAAACAAACGAAAAACCTAACTTAGGAGCCAATGTGCCTCCGTGGTTGAGCCTGGCTTCCCACTTACAAGATTCTAGGTTCAATCCCCGACCGTGGTACCTCAAAAAAAAAAAAAGTGAGATAATGAACATTTCTTCTTCTTCTTCTTTTTTTAAATAATATACAATGTATTTTATAAGGTACCTTATAATGAAAATAAATTTTAGAACTAAATTTGAAATATTAAAAAAATTTCTTCTGGAACCCCCTTCATTGGAAACAAGGCTCGCCTATGTCTGGACTGACATTCCTGGTGAAGGAAAGGGGTCTCTGCCCTAACACCCGTCCTATTAATAGCACCCCCTCGCTCTGCTGGAAAGCCACAGGCTCAAATGTCAGGACACACATCTGGAAAATGTTAAGGTGTTATTTGATTAACACATTTACAGCTGGGGCTTTCTGTGAAAGAAACTGAAGACGGTGTGCTGTGGGGGTGAGGGGCCAGGAGGGGAGGAAAGGAAGGAAGCTGTGGCCTCTCTGCAGCAAATGGTGAAAGGGTTGTTTCTTTCGGCTTCTCCCTCCTTCCAGGAGGGAATGAGAACCACTGGAAGGACCCAGGGCTTCCCCTGCAGGGCAGAGCCTCTTCATTCCAGCTCCAGGAACGCCAGAGGTTTGTTTTCCTCCATGTAAAACACACAGCCAGTGCTCTGTCGAAACATCTTCAGACGCTCTTCTCACCAAAGGAAGGCACTTTCACTTCGAGACTATTTTACAGGGAAGTCCCCACTTCTGGAAGAAACCGAAATCAAGGACCCAGCGGGAAGTTTGGCTCCAGCAGCCCGAAATTTCTAGGGGAACTGATTCTGCCGAGCCTAGCTTGCGTCCTTGAGAACTCAGCAGTGTCCCTCTGGTTTTTACAATAGTTCAAGGTCTAGGTTGCAGGCCTGGCCACTCAGTAACGACACTGAGCAGAAGTTGGCAGGCCTGGCCACTCAGTAACGACACTGAGCAGAAGTTGCACAGAGCCGGATGCCCGTGTCCAGATGAGGGTAGCTATGAACCCAGCCAGTGCATTTCTCCTTCCAGTCCCAGGGGCCCTACAGGAGACAGGCACCACACATGCTCCCAAAGGCCCCAACCCCTGCGAAGGTGACAAGCTCGGCCATCTGGAATCACATGGCTGGCTGCACACTCCAGCGGCCAGGCTCCTAAATAAGCACGAGATGATGAGAAAACCAGGCCCCGGGATCGCTGGGCCATCTGGTTCTGTTCGGGGAAAGGGCACGTAGGCACTTGTCCCCGGCCACACACGCGCCCTCGCCCAAGCATTCGGTGCTGCAGATGACTGGCGCCTCTGCTCTGGACGTGGACGCCTGCCCCAAGGCTGCCTCGCTCCCCTGCAGCCCCAAAGCCACAGCGAGTTTCACAAGATCGGCCCCAAATGCAGCAGGCACCCTTCTGAGCTCGGCTGCCCACTGTCTCTTGCAGGAAAGGACTTGCAGCAGAGCGCAGGGTTCAGAAGGCAGCCCCTTCCTCACAGCCCCTGGCCTCCAAAGGGAACCCCCTCCTCTCAGATGAGAAAGAAAAGAACAGGAAGATAGGTCGGTGGCCTCCGCTTACCCTGACCAGCGCGTGCGCCTCCAAAGTCCTCCCTCAGAATTGCCCCTTTTTTTCCGGATTCCTGCACACTGCCTCAAGCCGGACAAATTCCTTCAAGGCCTCCTGACCGAAGGCTGTGATGTCACGGCAGGCCCTCCCTCTGCTCCCAAAAAGGCCATTCACACAGAGGGACTTTATCCCCTTCAAAGCGGCTGGGGGCCCCTCCCTGGCAGCGGCAGCCTGGCCAGAGGCGGCAGGAGCCTTCTTTGGCGGACACTCAGAGGCTGAGTGGGACGTCTGGAGCGCTGCGCTCCTGATAGGAGCCAGCTCTAGGAAGTTCAGAGATGGGCCTTGGGACAGGCAGGGAATTAACATTTCAGTGATAAAGAGGCAGCAGCACATCAGAGAGATCCCGAAGGAATCTCCACCCCCACCCGGCAGACTTTTCAGGATGGCCTACATATGTGTGCAGGTGAAATGATAGATGGTCACTGTAGAAAACGTGGAAAATAAATACCATTCCCCACCCCTCCACTCACAGAAAAATGCTGTTAATATTTTAGAAATATCTATTTAATTTAGTTGAGACCATATAGTATGTGAAAGTTCACCTTTCTCTTCCTATTATCTGCTGAACAATTTCTGTGCTATTGACTGATCTTTGTAAGACATATTTTAAATGGCTAATACCCCATGCTACCGTGGGACAGGAGAATTTGAAGCCAGAGAAGAGTCAGTTGCTTTTAAAGGATGCCTAGGGAAAGCAGGAGGTAAATGCGTCACCTCCGAGCTAATCCATAGTATCCTGCCTCAAAAAAGACAGGCCCACCTTAGCCTTGGGTGGAAACATGAGGGGCCACAATGTGCCCCTCACCCATTCATCCCAGACCCTGATCCCTCACACGTTAGCAGGTCTGATGGGCTGTTGACACAAGGTCTTCTTCGGTGCCCTCTGCCTTGGGAATACCAGCTGGTTCATGCCCTGCCCCAGTTTCTAGACACCTTTTCCCTGGAACCCTGGTTGACCTGGAAATTTGGGAGTCCTATCTTAGGGTCTGGCAGATAAGAAAGTAGGAATTTCAGGTCAACTCAGTAAGATTTTAGAGAAGACAAAGAGAAATGAGATTTGCTGTAAACTCAAAGGAGAGAGGAGGACGGATTCCACAAGTCCCTGGGGTTCTAGGTGCCAGCCGTCTGGGGTCAGTTTAGGAGCCCAAACGGTCTTGGTGAAGTGGGGTGAGCAGCCCAAAGAGAGCAGCAGGGTCCCTGTCCTGGGGCCTGTGGGTTGACCAGCGATTCTGATCTCCTGGAACCCTCCAAAAAAAAAACAATGACAAAGGAAGGAATAATCAGAATAGATGGAGCCCAGGCAGGCACTTTTGAAAAGGAGACTTTACAACTATTTACAGCATCTAACAATATTTTAGATAATGCTGAAGTTTATAGGAATAGCAGAGTTTCTCAATGATTGACTTGGTGATACCATATCACCAAGGAACTATATGGAAGCTCCGAATTTATGTTGCCCTTTGGAACACTGGAATGTTTTGCTGTGCAACCAAAGGCATTTCAAGATATTATTCAGCAGTTTTAAGTAAAATAGGTGGGGATTCATGCACACATCATTTCTCCAACTGAGAACAAAGAACCCTGGCAGGATCTTCCAGGCATGGGGTGCCTTTCGCCAAAGAGGCTTAAGAGTGAGGTACCTGAGTCCCCTTAACATCACCACACCTCTCCCTCTGCACCCTTTTAGGATGTATATAAAAGCTTTTTTGTTCAATCTGCCCTATTCACTAAAGAAGAGAAAACTGCATGGGCTCTTAGAGTACTTTTTCAAAGACTAGGCATGCTTAGACTTGACCTCTCAGAGATGCCACGGTTCACTAAACATTCACACTTACACACGCACATGCAAAACAGGCACATATTTGAACTCACAAGTGTGGACACACGCATATACTCATATACTTACTGCATGTACATTCACAAGTGTATGTGCCCATCACACATATGCATGCTCACAAGTATATATGTGTGCAGGAACACACATTCACATGCATGCACATTAACAGATTCACTCGCACACATGCACATACACTCCTTTATACATACACATGCTCCCACACGTATACATGCTCACACATATGCACATTTACACACAGACACGCACATCCCTTCTCCAGCTGCAAAAATAGGGTGGGGTTTAGAAAAACACTCTGGGGCAAAATCAAAGTTATTGACTGCAGAAAAGTGCTTTATACTCAGAGGCAGAGGGAGAAGGTAAACCACCAAGCCAGATTTTGGCTATAAAAACCTAAACAGAGTGGTCCCACATTCGGTGACAGTGGAGTTTCCCAAGAGGAAGGACGAGAGTAGAATCCAGTAGGCAAACACCTTTTATCCTTCTACCACCATCTAAACACAGAACTGGGCTTGGGTGGTTTTTCTGAGTTTATGAAAATAAATGTATACTGCTAGTTAATTCACTTGCTGCTGTAAGCAGATCTGCTCTGGAGTCTCTGAACTAAAACTTAGTTCCGGCTCACTGGGAAGCAATGCGCGACTTCTCAGGGCCCAGCAGCGGTGGTGTGCAGGCAGTTGATAGTCTCAGCATCTGCGCTCAGCAAATAGCTATTGCACACCTACTTGGCGCCCTTACTTATCTTGTCCTATTTAATCCTCCCAACTACAGCAAATTAGGGATCCTCCCCTCCACCACAGACGGCGGACTGAAGCCCAAGGTGGGTGGGCGTCCCTCCCCAGGGTCACACAGCAGCCGGGACGGAGCTCTGGCTAAAATCCACAACTGACTCCCATCCACAGAGCAGAGCTCTGTTTCTGGCAGTCCCTGGGTGGGAGCAAATCCAGGAAGTGGGCTGGGCTAAAGCAAAGCAGTCAAAAAGGAAAAATTAGAAAGCAAAAGTAAGGCAGCAACAGATGGTCTAGTATATGTTATGCTTCATTCTAGAAGCGATGAAATTAGAGGTGGTCCTGTAAGGGAAGGGGGCTGAGAAGTCTGGCAGGTCAGCCGCAGCACCCCCTTCCCATTTCTGCCCTGGTTCTGTCTTGAGTCCCTCCAGGACCTTAGACTCAGAAAGTCCCTCTGCTCACTACTTGATACACTGATGCCACCATGGTGCGCTGTAGTCTTGTCTCTACTGGAAAGCCTGCTGGCAATGAAAATGTGTAGCAATAACAAAATTATGATTTGCTTAACCAATGGGACACTACGCAACCTTTAGAAAGGATATTTATGATAGTGGCAAGGTAACTTGGAAGTATGCGCTGTATGTGCATACGGTGTACGGAGTTCAGGTTAAGAATGGGCTTTGGTATCCAATAGACCCGGACTCTTCCCTTATTTCTAAAATGGGTATAAACCACTACTACTTTAGGTGGCTGATGTGACACATAAATGCTCAGGATGGGGCTTGTCATGCAGTAAAAAGACTGAAGAAGTGGTGAGTAAATTAGAAATAAGCTGGGAACATATGTGCAACTCGTTACACATGGGATTAATATTCATGATATATAAAGAGCTCCTGCAAATTAATATGGAAAAGACCAATATAAAATATACATATCACAAAAGACATGGACAGAGAGGTTCACCAACATAAAAGAATGAAAATTATTCTTAGACATACAAAAAGATTCTCAATCCCATTCATATAAAAGAAAAGCAAAATAAAATTATGAGATAAATTTTCACCTATAACAATTACCAGGATATGAAGAAACAAGTACCCTCATCCAACTCCATGAAGTTGGGTGGCAATTTAGCAATATAGACCAAACTTTAAAATATGCAATGCCTTTGATTCAGTAATTTGACTTCCAAGAATTTATACTACAGACATAGCGGCACATATAAAGCCATCTACATCCGAGGATCTCCCATGCCACATTGCTAGTAATAATAAGTCTACAAATAACAAATTAATAGAGCACTGGTATAGTCATAAAATGGAATATTATGCAACCTTTAAAAGAACAGGAGGGAAACGGAGGTGGCTGAAGCAGCTGGGCTCCCGCCTAAGACAAAGGAGGGCCTAGGTTCAGTAACTGGTGCCTCCTAAAGAAGACAAGCAAGGCAGTGAGCTGACATGACAGGCTGGCACAGTGAGCAAACATTACAATGAGAGACATAACAAAGCAGGGAGTGGAGGTGGCTCAAGCAATTAGGTGTCTCCCTCCTAAAAGCCCTGGGTTCAGTTCCTGCCCTCCTAAAAAGAAGACAAGCAGGTAGCAAGTGCAAACAAGGGGGGGGGGGGGGGGGAAATAAATCTTAAAAAAAAAAAAAAGAATAGGAAAGCTCCCCACTCTGAGTAGTGACAAAGAACCATTTCCAAGATCTACTGTTAAGTGGCAAGTGGTTATAGAACAGTGTATACAGCATGATACATTTAGCATTAAAAAGAAAATGAACATGAGCATATATTCTTATGGATTTTATCTGGACATATGTGGGTATATATATGTATTTATAAATACATATTTATACTTATATTTGTACATACATAAGATTATCCCTGGAAGGATATATGAGAAACTGATAGGTTTTCTCCAGAATTGGGAGACTGGACATCAGGGATAGGTAGATTTCTTTTCACTTTGTCCTTTGGTATACCTATTGAATTTTCAACCAGGTGCATATATTACCTTCTGAAAAAGAATTAAGTATAGAAAAATATAAATAGAGAGACAGTTGGGCAAGGACTAAAAGGAAACATGGCACCATGATGAGAATTAGCTCCTGGAGGTAATTTACTGTCTGAAAGTTGGAGATACCATCTGTATATACACTGCTTGGAAGAATCACATCAACATATTAATCATGTGTGTTAACCTTGGAGAATGGGAATGGAGACATTGAAAGTTGGAGGAGAGATGAAAGCAGTAGGGGAATCTATCGTTTTTATTTAATAAGGGTTTGTTTATTGCACATGTATTACTTTTGTAATTAAGTTTCAAAATTGAGCTTTAAATATCCAGTAGCTATTCATTAAAAGCAGTTTTAAATAAATAGGCCAGGGCTTGTTCATTTAAGTATTACAACAACCTTGATCTCTACACAATAAGTAGTGAAACCTTTACTCAGCCATGATAAGTAAATTTGTATCAAAACTTGGCCTTCTTTCGCGAAAGCTGTGCTTTCTGGATGATATATTATGCATTTAGGAGCAGACTCTCTATATGATTTTATGAAAACATAATCCTCCTTTTTCATCAAAGATAAGTAACTGGCTTGCTGCTATACATAAAGATCTTCCTTCCATGAGCTTCCTAGTTCCAAAATAGTTCTGAAACACTGAGTAACCAAATTCCTCCCCGGGAACCAAATATCCCATAATTTTATGAACTATGCCACAGACAGGTATGTCATAGAAAATCCCATCAAGGAGTTTCCCAGGGTAGGATCAGTCAAACAGAAAGCAGAAATCGGAGGGAGATTTCAACTATGGTTCTAAACAAAAGCCATTTTTGGCTCTGTTCGACTTATATGTACAGGTAAGTCAATCTAGAAACTTCCCCTCCACCTACAAAACAGACACAAACATACACACAGAGAGGGGTTCATTGAATTTGAGTAAATGTTTAGTTTTAGTTAAAGTTTTAAAAATAATATTTGGGGGTTGCTAAATCTCATCTTTTGTAAGCAAAGATATCATGTCTTTTATTAATTTTACAGTGGGGAAACGGACTTTGGCCCAGTGGTTAGGGCGTCCGTCTACCATATGGGAGGTCCGCGGTTCAAACCCCGGGCCTCCTTGACCCGTGTGGAGCTGGCCATGCGCAGTGCTGATGCGCGCAAGGAGTGCCGTGCCACGCAAGGGTGTCCCCCGCGTGGGGGAGCCCCACGCGCAAGGAGTGCGCCCGTGAGGAAAGCCGCCCAGCGTGAAAAGAAAGAGCAGCCTGCCCAGGAATGGCGCCGCCCACACTTCCCGCACCGCTGACGACAACAGAAGCGGACAAAGAAACAAGACGCAGCAAATAGACACAGAGAACAGACAACCAGGGGAGGGGGGGGGGGATTAAATAAATAAATAAATCTTTAAAAAAAAAGAAAAAAAAATTTTAAAGTGAATGCTAGGGTTTGGGGATGAATGGTAACTGCACTTAGGCAATCCCCAAGCTTGGACTCAACTGTCAGTTCTGCCTTGGGATGCTTGCCCTTCTCCCACCAGCCCCAGCCCTTGAGTTAGGCTGGAGGGTCTGAGGTCAGTAAAAGGGCTGAGAGGTGGAGTGTGAGTCCAGGAAATGGAGCAGGCCTTCCCTCTTACTGATTCACCCACCAAATTCTTTGCCTAAAGGCAGGAAGAGTTAAATGAAGAGCCTCCTCTTCCCCAAGACAGCACTGAATTCTGGAGAAAAAAGGAAAATCCAACAGTCAAGAGGTAACTTTTTAAATGCAATAGCTAGTGTGCTCTGAGAAAACTCCACAAAACAATCTAGCACTTACCAACAAGAAAAAAGGCTTGCTCCTATTAAATCAGCTACCTAATGCTCACAAGGGAGCCTCGGGAAGGCTCTAGAAGGTTTAGATCACTATCCACAAAATGGTCTCATGATCACAGATATTAGCATCACTCTGAACTGCCGCCTACTCTGTGAACTATGCATCAATGGCCTTTTTCAAGTTTCTTCAAAAGCACAAAGCCATGTGTGAAGCCAGACTGTGCAGCAGCAAACAGACGTCTGATCCAATTCACTCTGATCCAATCTGGCAGGAAACAAGAACTCCAGGAAAGTCCAGATGGTCAATCTGAGAGGCTTATTACTCCATAAGGACTCAGTGGTGACTGTGGGACCAGGCAGCCTGGGGCACCGGCCTGATGACAAAGAGGGCATGGTGGGGAGCCACAGGGCAATGAAGGCTCAAGCCAGGCCCATCCAAAGTATTGGACTCCCACCTCATCAGCCAACTGATGTCACTGACTGGAAGGGAGGCTGGGCCTGGTTCCAGAGGTACGCTTGCTGGTTAAAGCAAGAGGTGCTGGGCCTTGATGCCGAGGACCTGGTCCGATTCTTAATATGTCCCTAGTCCTGGGCTTTTCAGCCAGAATCCTGGAGAGCGAGAGCACAGTGTCATGCCTCTCTTGTCCACAGCTCTGCTTACCCAAGTCCACCCTGGGCCAAATCTGCTGGACTACCATCTGCGGACAGCTGAAGACCTGCTTCCGTCCACTGCTTTTGTGGCTCTGAATGCCAGGAAGGAACCTCTGTGGGAGAAGGAAAGCATGGAATTTCTCCATCCTCCAAGGGGAAGCACGATAAGCACAGGCCAGCTCGATGATGGGGAGTAGAGGGAGGCACGTGAGAGCATCCAGCTTTGTTCAAAGAAGTATGCTCCCTTCCCTTGCGTCATGTTGAAGGGACCCCCGCTGTCACAGCATGTCTCCTTTATGAGGAATCTCTCTGGCTTGTCGTGGAGTCCCAGGAGCAGAGCACTGTGCTAACAGCCAACGAGCATCAAGAAAGGGGTTGCCATTTCCTTGAACAGCGTCTGCTTCATCCTGTTTATCTCCGGAGATCCCCTTTGATTTGGCAGTCACCTGCTGCCGATGACTTTTCGGGCATGATCTTCAGACCCTTACCTCTTTCTCAGTTTATTTATGTGTGGTAAAGCATGGGAAGAACACACATGCAAAGAAAAGAAAGTTAGGGTTGGCAGCCTGTGGTCTCACAAACTGACTGTGTGATGCTTGCACAGGGGATTTTCTTATCTCTGAGCCTCTGGTTCCTCATCTGTTAACTGGGTATGGAAATTACCTAACTGTGGCAGGCTGACTTCCTATCATCTTGGGATACACAGTCCTGTATCTTTCCATGTTATGTAAATAAATGTACTTTTAATATTAATAAAATGTTATCATGGCTTAGAACGTAATGTTTGCTGCTTGCTTTTAAAAACATGTGGACAAAACAGGAAGGTCAAAGGAACAGCTTGGAATAAGGGTGCATTTGGGTAGCAGAAGCTGCAGGCTGCCCAATGCCTGCCTGAAGCAGGACAAGCATTCATAGATGCTACTGCACCCAAAAGCCACTTGCAAAGACAGTTGGAAGTGGGAGCAGAGCACCTTGTGGTAATGGAGAAGGAGCACAGAGAACCTGGAAGGCATTGAGAGTGCTAGCCAGGTGATCATAATCCCAGTCTTGAACCTTTATTGAGCATTTATGATATGTCAGCACTGGGGTGAAGTGATTTTAATGCTTGATCATGTTTATTCCCCAAAACAAGCCCTAGGAGGCCAATACTCTTGACATCTCTAACTCACAGCTGAGAAAACTGAGGTTCAGACAGTTTTAAGTGACTTGCCCAAAGGCATACAGTCTGTAAGTGGTTGTCTTAGTTCCCTAGCCACTAAAACAAATACCATGCAATGCGTTAGCTTCACAGGAATTTATTGGCTCAGTTTCAGAGGCTAGAAGGCTTGCTTCTTCCCAGCGTCAGTATCTTCTGGCTGACTGGCAATCTTTGGGGTACCTTGGCTTTTCTGTCACATGGCAATGCACATGGCAGTGTCTTCTTTCTCTTCTGGGTTTCCCTGACTTTTCGCTTCTGGGCTGCTCCCTGTGGTTTCTCTCCCTGTGGCTTTCCCCATAAATCCTCTCTAAGTAGGATTTACAGCCACCCTAATTCAGCTGGGCCATACCTGAATTGAAGTAACCTCACCAAAAGTCCTATTTACAATGGGTTCATACCCACAGGAATGGATGAAGAGCAAGACCATGTTTTCCTGGGGTACCAAGCCATCACAGTGGTAAAGGTGGGATTTTGAACCAAGGCAGCCTGTTTCCAGGGCATTTAACTGCTATGCCTTTGGCCTCTTGTAGATGGGAAAGTGAAAGCTGGGATGATCCGGCCTACAGGCTTATGCAACAAGGAAGATGACCTCCAAGATGCTTTGTTGACTTTACCCTACGTTCAAAATGGCTCTAGAATGTTTCCTGTGTGCTTTCTGGTTTAGCTATATGCACTTACAGTTATATTACAGGAAATATAAAGGTCATGATGAATGACAATGGTGACAATTATTAATTGAACACCTACACTGTACAGGCATTTTACTATGCCCTTTGACTATATTATCTCAATAAATCCTCACAACAACCCCATGGAGGATATAATCCCTATTCTGCAGATAAATTCATTGAGGCTCAGGGTTTAAGTAATTTGCCCAAGGACAGGTAGCAACAAGTAGATGTGGGATTTAAGCCATGATTTGTCCAGCTCTCTAAAGCCCTCTAAAAAGAAACAAATCTTTCACATCCTTTCTGCTTTCCCAAGACACTTCATGTACCAGGGCTCACTGGATCTAAGAATTTCCTTTGATCTCTTAGGTGTATCTTGGTTGGTAGTGTCTGTGAGCTGCCCTTACTTAAAATGCCAGGAGTTCCTCTCTAAATGCCCTAGGTAAGTGAGTGCTTGGAATTCTCTAGATAATGCCTGACTCCTCCCAAGAATGTGTTTGTTCTGTACACAGGATTGAGCACAATAGCAGGGGGCTAGGAGGATCAAGTCCATTCTGGGACACCAATCCCTTCCCAAACAAACGGTGCTTCAGGAACAGGAAATAACGGGCTAGAAGCAGGGGCGGGGCAGGGTGTGCCTTAGATGTTGCAGGAACACAACCAGCAAACATCTCAAGCTGTGAGATGCCAGAAAGACACTTGAACCAAAAGGTTAACTAAGGCCAAGACCTTGCTTTTTTGTATTTCTAAAAGGTTGATTCTTCCATTTTAATTCCTAGTTTTTTCGAGCACATCTTATGCAAAAAATATATATATATACATATATATAGCCCCAAGCCCTGCTCTCTGTGTTGGTGATTTCATGTTGAACCTCAGAATTGGTACGGACAGTTCAAAACGTCTGTATTTTGTCTTACCAGGGCATTTGGCCATCAGGAGCTAGCCTCTTCCCCAATCCCAAAGCTGTCCCTGCAAAGGTCCTGGGGGAAGCAAGGCACTTACTTATCAGCTTCCCATTAAGTCAAGTTACCTCAATTTCATTGTGCAAGCTGAAATGTGCAATTTAGCAGAAGCTTTACTCTCAGTAAACTGACTGGACCTTTTACAAAAAACATTCTTTAAAATCACCCCTTGACTTCGTTCTTCATGTTCAGTAAATTATGTATTAGGCCAATGAACACCAAACAATACAAAACGAGAACCTGTCAGAATATGCAAGGTTTAAAGTATTTAGCTCAAGTAGGTTCATATATCCAGCTCGCCTTCCCCTTTGTAAGTCTGGGTCTCATCATCTGGAATATTTAGGAATTCAGGGGAGTAACAGCACCATAACTACCACCTCTGGGTCCAGACCTCCCAAGGGAGGCAAGTGTGTGGTCCAGAGCCATATTATATTCCCGGGCCTGTGATGTGAACCCCTGTGATCTGCAGCCCTGCCACCTGCAGGGTGGCCTAGATGAGGGTGCAGCCTGCTCTCCGTCTGCCTTCCTCCACCCAGGCAAGGCGCAGACATCTCCCGAGCGCCTGTAACTCCCTAACCTGACCTGGGCACTCCGCAGAAGCCCAAGATGGTGACAACAGATAATGAATATCACTTGAGCTTTTTAAAAAAATTTTACTGCAGTAACATTTATACAACATTACATTTCCCCCTTTAACCACTTTCACATGGGCTGTTTTTTTTTTATCATTTAAAAAAATCTTGTTTAGGGATTTTTTTTACATGTTTATCTTTTTATTGTGGTAACTAACATATGCACATTTCCAGATGGTTTTTTTTTTTTTGGTGGGGTTTTGGTTTTCCAAAGCAGTCCCCTCAGCTTGTCACCCTTTTCAGGCCATCTTTCCTGAATCTGTCTCCCGGCTGGCCCCTCTGCCTCCACAGACTTTCCCCTTACTCCCTCCCTGGCAAATTCCTGTCAGCTTTGCAAGGCCCAGGTCAAAAGGTACCTGCTCCTTGAAGTGTTTCCTCACCACCTTACAGAATGTCACACCCAGCACGTCCTCTCAGGGGTCTTACCAGCTACCGTCTGAGCTCCCTGAGGGCAGGATGTGCTCCTTCCTGGCACGAGGACCACACTGGCGCAGAGGTGTTGTGCTCTCCACAAGGCTTTAATTACCTAGACCTGAAACACAACCTCTGGACCTACAAGGCTTCTGAAATTTTAATAACACGACTTCCCACTGCTGAAAAATTTCCTTCAAATTACAGGCTGACTGCAAAACACCATATGGTATTGAACGTTTTGGTTTCAGAATCCTGAACGCCACACTAAAATTCTCTCCTGTCATTTACAAACTCTGAAATCTGTCAATGATTTGCTTCTTGGCGGGGAAGGGGAATTGGAAGGGATCATGATTTTTAAAACATTCTTTTGAGTCTAACAGAATCCTAGGTAGATGAGTTATGTTTCTGTAACAAACATAGGAGGAAAAAAACTAGAAGGAAATAATTATTAATTGTATTAGTGTGGTAGAATAACTATCCTATTTTATTTTCCAAAATTTTGATAACTAATTTTATCGTGTCCCCTTTTTGGTCTCATAAGCATACTAGAAAAATAAAAGTCATATGGGAAAAATAATAGTGAAGTGGCTTAGATAGAAAAATCCCCAAATTTAACAAAAATCCCCAAACTTATTTTGATTTGCAACTTTCAAGTCTTTGACTTGCACCCATTTCTGTAAACCTATATCTGATCTAAAAAAATAAAATAAAATAAAAATCTCAAGCACTCAATTACAGATTTGCCTTCTCAAATCTGCATTGTGCTTAAACTGATATTTTAAAAACCAATTTACTCACAAAAATAAATGACTCTGCTTACTTTTTTGTTTTTTTGTTTTTAAAGGCAATTTAAAAATACTAGAAACACCAATTCTTTAAAAAATTAAAATGGTACCTTGTTTGGAAAGGTAACTATGGCGATTTCCACTGAAGCCTCAGTTGATCTAAAACCCTTAAATGCTAATTCTAGAGATATTTAAAAAACAAGCGAAATAACTAGAAACTCTGTATTTTGGATACTTTGTGGGAATTAAGTCTTAGCATAAGAATATATTCCAGATAGATCAATCAGTGGTCAACAACTCAAGAGATAATCTCTTCAGGAAAAGTCTGTTTTCAGCTTAACCTTCCTTTGGGTTAATTGATGACCGTCTTCCATCAGGAACGCTTTGCACATCAAAGCATTGTTTAGGAAGAAAGTAAAACAGACTGGAGGGAGGTGGGCTCTTTAACCCTGGAGGCTAATTGCTGGAATTAAATGTTTCCTAGCGGTGATAGCACCTTCCAGTTTCATAAACAGGCGAGCAACCCAGGATCTCGACTGCTGATGGATGTTCAGGCACAAAGGCCCGGCAGTCACAGAGCAACACAGGCCTTTGTCCTCTAAAATTCTCAAACCCACTCCTGGCTGACATGGTCTCACCTGTATTTCCACCACAGAAAAGGCCAACCTGATGGACCCCAAGTTTTTCTCTTCAAAACAAACAAAAAACCCCACTAAACTATGTTTGCTTTGCTAACTCTCATCAATGCCAAAATACACCGATGCAACCACTGGATCATTTCTTAAAGTACAAAGGTTGTAAGTGCCTAGCAATGATTTCTGCATTTAGAATGTGCAGAACAAGAGCAGGAATTTAACTCTAGCAGAAAGAATTTGAAGGAGAAAGTAAGAGCGCTAGAGGCAATACAATAACCAGGACTGCTTCACTTTATCAGGCAGGTGCTTCTTACCGCATTTGTGGGAAACCACAAAGATCATTGTGCAAAATTAACTAGCTATGGGAGCTTGCAAGTCTAAAAAGATACTCCTACTCTAGATCCTCAGGTAAGTCCTACTTCCTGCAGTAGCAGTGAAACATAACGGCTCAAGCACCAAAGGTCAGCAGGTTATCATAAATTGGGTTAAATTTGAGCTACTGTAAACATTTAAATTTGTAGCCACTGAATGGAAATTACTAAAGCACAGTTATTTCTTAAATGACATACTTACAGCTTGTGTGCACAAACGGGTAATTAACTAGCATCTCTTAAAACTACAACCTACCTAAGGACAATACAAAAACTCCCAAAATTTTTTTGGAAAAAGAAACAGCTGCCATCAAGCACATTTAAGTTAATTCAGTTCCTCAGTAGCATCTACAAGTGATCAAATTTTTACAATGAGTAATCTGTCTTTATTAAAGAGATTCAGAAGATCTAGGATGAAGAAGAGTGTAAAATCATTTCTAGTACCAGCATCTACAGACAATTATTGTAAAACTGCATATATTGTCTTCTATTTTCTTTCTTCATAGTTTTCTTGAGTTTTGTTTTGCTTGTTTATTGATGTTTACTTTTACATTTAAATGGAACTTTATTTTATGTATTTTCAAATTTTCACCTGCTCTCATTTGCTCCTCACATCCCCTATTTGGGAACAGGTATTACTGGCCCCAATTTATGTATGTGAAAAATGAGATTGAGAAGTGATTGGAGCAGATGTCAGGTTCGGTTCCTGGTGCCTCCTTAAAAACAAAAAAACAACAACAAGCAAACAAACAAAAAAACCAACTCAGGAGAGCCAACGTGGCTCAGTGGTTTGAGTGTGGGCTTTATACATACACCGTCCTGGGTTCAATCCCCAGCACAGACCTCAAAATAAATAAATAAACAAACACAAACTAATAAATAAATGAAATATAAAATAAAATATCTAGTGATAAATTTATTTTTAAAAAATTTTTTGTGGTAACATATATAACAAAACATTTCCCACTTTACTTCCAAGCAAACAATTCAGTGCTGTTATCTACAATATTATGTTGCCATCACTACCACAAATGATCAAATTTTAAGGAGCAATAATATAAGCATTCAGATGCTATAATGGAACCACTACGGTAAACTATTGTTATTGCATAGGAGCTATAAGGCATGCATTTACGTCACAAAAACATTCTGTGTGCTCTTTTCTGGTATAATTAACCCAAGGGCTTTCCGACAAGCCAATATCAAAAGAGGACACAGAGGGGAGCAGGTATAGCTCAGTGGTTGAGCATCTGCTTCCCATGTTCCTGGGTTCAATCCCAAGAAACTTCTTTTTAAAAAAAGAAAAAAAAAAAGACACAGAAACATGTCACGTGTAATTAAGCTTCTGATTTATTAACCCTCAAGGTAAAACACTACAGAAAACTAACCATTAATGGATATCCAGAATTGTGGCTGAATTGAGTCTAGAAGGGATTCTCAACCTTGCTCCTTCTGTCATCTTTATTTCTACTCTGGGGAAATGGGAATAATGGCTGTGAGGCCATAAGTACCAATCCTGGGAGGCAGGATTATAACCTTGTATAGGATAACAATATATAACCTAAGCCCCACTGAGATATCACTAACCTGAACAAGTTTATCAACCTGTCAACTAGTCTCTCGATCCTGGGTTTCTAGAGAGAAAGACCCAAAATCTTCTCAGGACACACAGGGCAGAGCTTCTACCATGTGGCATTTCTGTAGCACTAGGGAGATGCGTCAATACTTTGAAGACTTCAACAGCAGCCTCGTTGGTAGTTTACTGTTCATGGATAAATACACAAAGAAGCAAAATCCAAGGCTTGAAACCTTCTAAAAGGTGTAAACAGCTTCAGGTGAGCCCTGGTTCTGAGCACATTCCACTGGAGCAGAAGTGGGTTTTGAAATTGGTTTCATTCCACATCTGTGAGCCTTGGCAGCCCTCTATCTCAGTTCTGCCTTCTTAGAATTCCTGAGCTGGGCCCATTCTGCACATCCCAGATATTCAGGTCTAAGGGTTTCCAGGCCATTGAAGCTGATAAACAGAGGCCTTCCAATTGTGTAAACACCGCTATAAAAACCATCCTTCAGCCTCAGTGGTGTTGATGCTAATTTTTCAATTCCCTGGAGCATAACCACATTAATAGTTAACTATTTTTACCAAAGTGTTTACTGGGAATGCACTTAGGGTACCTTCAAATAAGGGATGATTTGTGCTCTGGGAGGAATCTTATTACTAAATCTGGATGAGTTTCAACTTACATCTCAATTTGTTTGGGGCTAAACATCTGAAACCCAAACAAAAACCTGGACAGAATCCAGTTTGTGACAGGACTGAACTCCAAATATGATACAGTGCCCTTAAAAAAGAAAAAACAACAACAAAAAAGCAGAGCTCCCGTAAATTTCCTAGGCTGCCTTAAGATCAGGATGGAAGCGTAGAACTGTGTGCGTGGGTGACAAGCACTGACACGCGGAGCTTGCTGGGGGGACCTGAAGAGGTCCCACTGCTCCCGGGTGGAGACCCTGGAGTGGCCCTACAGGATGATGGGACTGGTATGCCTTTAGATGGCTGAGGGATCCCAACACAAGCCAGAAGGGACAGAAGAGAAAAGGGACCCAACTTCATGTGGCCCAGAGGGAAGTCTGAGCAAGAAAGCGAGTAATTTTAAAAAAAAAAAAAAAAGGATCTTTTGCCAATACAAAAAATATGGAAATAATTTCTCTCTACTCAAAGGGGCACTGGGAATAAGGACTGAGATCCATCTAATCCAGGAGGGCTTGGTTTCAGCACAGCTACTGATAACAGCTCAAATCTCAACTATGTCAGGACAACTTAGTATGCCGAAAGGGGATAATTTTCCTCAAAATGAAAATATAGAAAAATCAGCCAGAGGAGTAATTGGAAAGTCGATCCTCAGGGGCAGGGGTGCTCCAGGCTACAGTTCTGAGCAGAAGGCGCAAGAGGTCAAACATCAAGGCTTTCCTAAAAGCTGAATCCTAGGAATTCCCTTCCCCGCCCCTCAAAGAGTCCCCCTTAGTCTCTTCACACTAGGGATGACTTAAAAATCTGGAAACTTGAAGTTGAGAAGTGACCGAGTTCCCATTTTAAATGAGAACACCACCGTGAAGAAATGTGAGCTGTTCACCTGCTGGTTGTCTCCCGCACTGCAACTTCTGCACGTCCCTAGGAGCAGGAGATGTGCAAACAGCATGCTAGGTTATTACTTTCATTCATTCATTCATTCATTCATGCTACTGAGTAGCCACCTGTACTGTATTTCAGGAACTGTCCTGGGCCCTAGGGACCCAATGGTGAGAAACTGAGGCATGGGCCTGCTTTCCCAAAATTTACTGTAAAGAGAAAATAAGACACTTCTCAATGAACCATAAATAAATATACAGTTGCATCTGTGATAAGTGCTTTGAAAGAGAGGCTTTGAGAATGTACATACAATCAGGGGATTTGACCCAGTCGGGGGAGGTCAGGGAAGGCATCCAGGAGGAAGTGACAACTGAGCCACCGCCTGAAAGATGAGGCCTTAACTAAGCCATGAAGGGTACAGAAGTGTGTGTTCAAGGCAGGAAAACCTGCCCGTGACCGGCCCTGAGGTGGGAGGGAGAGAAGCACGTCCAAGGAATGGTAGACGGCTTTCGTGGCCCGGGTGGAGAGACAATGGGGGCTCATGGTGGAAGAGATGTCTGGAGAGGTGGGAGGGGTGGGAGGTGGGTGGGAGACACAGCACGCAGTGTCTTCATTTTAAGTGCCATGTGAAGGTTTAAAGATGTGGGGTGGGAGGCATGGTGGGGAAGGACTGACCATTTGCTTGGCCAGTCTAAGCTTTCTGTCCTAATAGTGGCCATCTGGTCTGAGAAGGCCCAGCAAGGCCAGGAGTCTGGCCAGGGCCAGGAACCCAGACACCGGCTTCAATTCCCCTTCACCTTGGCATTGCTCGCTGGGCTGCACTTGGCCTCCAAGAGGCAGTGGCCCAAGGGCTGCAGGACCACAATTCCATGGCCCCATAAAAACCATGAAGCCAGGGCTGAAATTATTTATTTACCTTTGAATGTCTGGTCTTTCTTTCGTGGACAATTTAATCTGTCTAAATCCAGCCCAGGGGACAACACAAACCAGAAAAGAAGACCTATGGTGCCAATAACACCGGATGACAATCTTAGTCGCTGTTGGATAAAGTTTATGATCTAATGTTTAATACAAAATAATAAATCCTTGTATTCTTTCCTGACATGTTACATCTTTCTAACAGTTCAGTAAATACTGTCTAGAATACATAAGTAAGCCTCAGCCCTTTGGGCACTGTTCTGTTCCCCCGGTAAGGACATTCTTGTCCTCAGATGGTATCCGATTAGCCGTTGAGGCTGAAAGTGCTGATAAGAAGCAAACTAGAGTGTGGGATTCGCCATCAACCGAAACTGGTATCGGGTCTTAGTTCTGCCACCTGCTGACCTGCTGACAAGCTGCTGGACCTCTCTGAGCTTCAGTGTCTTTATCTGAAAACTGGATGATAACACGGTCCTTGGAGTGTTGCTGGGTTAAGGGAGCTCATGTATGTAACGTGCAGCATGCTGCCCGCACATGGGCCTCTCGGGGTGGGGGAGTAACCTGGGGAAGGCACCCACAGCTCCTTGCGGGCCAGCGATCAGACAGGCTGCCTACTCAAGAGGTAGGTGAGGACAGCCTAAAGGACAAGGGACAAAGAGAAGGAAACCATGTCCCACAAAGGGTTTCCCAGATTAGCCTCTGCCTAAACCCTGTACGAGCATGCGAGCAGCTGCAGATGATCTCAGCTGCGCTCACTCTCTGGAGAAGCTGGTGGGAAATGATAGTAACAGCTGCCCCAGGATTTCAAGCTGAGAAAGGAGGCAGCAGCTGGACACATCCCAAAGCACGTGCTGTCTTTGCCTTGTCCTAGGCCCATCCCTCTGAGAGACAGGCAGTGACATTCTTCACTATCCTCTATTTGTCTTTCAAGCAGATCCAGAAAGTGACAATGAGCAAGGAAGGGATTAGCTAACAGCAAATGTTCTGTATACAGAGATAAGACCTATAATCCTTGGCCCCTGGGAGCACTTGAGGGTAGAGCCTGAAGGATCTCAAACCCACCAAGCCACGGCACTCAGGGACTGGCATCCTGTGTACCTTCTTATTTTTAAATATTTCAACTTTAGCAAAGTTTCATCTCGAGTGTAAAACACCGAAGAGGCGACAACGGCCACTGGACCCCGTAAGAGCCCCAGACTAATGAAGGAGGTGTGTTAGCTCCCAGAAGCTTCAACTCCTACAAAACGTTCTTCATACTCTTTTTTTTTTAAAAAAGATTTATTTATTTATTTATTTCTCTCCCTTTCCCCCCCACTCAGGTTGTCCCTTCTGTGTGTCCATTTGCTGCATCCTCCTCTCCGTCCGCTTCTGTTGTTGTCTGCAGGACGGGAATCTGTGTTTCCCTTTGTTGCGTCTTCTTGCTGCACCAGCTCTCCATGAGTGCGGCACCATTCCTGGGCAGGCTGCACCTTCCCTCGCGCTGGGCGGCTCTCCTTATGGGGCGCACTCCTTGCGTGTGGGGCCCCCCCACGCGGGGACAACCCCTGCGTGGCAGAGCAATCCCCATGCGCATCAGCATCACACGTGGGCCAGCTCCACACGGGTCAAGGAGGCCCGGGGTTTGACCGCGGACCTCCCATGTGGTAGACGGACGCCCTAAGCACTGGGCCAAGTCCGCCGCCTCTTCATACTCTGATTCACAACTCCTCTCCTCTAGATGTCTCAAAAAGATCAAATGGGAACATCACTGTGACATCAAGAAACATCAGGTCTTGGCTTCTAGGAACATTCTCCAGCCCTTCATCTCTTTTCTTCTGCCTCCGCAGAAGCCACCCTTGGTTCACTCAGCGGAGGCCTCAGCCTCAAGCTCTTGGTCAATCTTCAGATCAGAGGCCTCATGTCAGCTTGAAGAATCTACCTCTTTTCTGGATAAGGGAGAGGTTGGGTCAGCCTCACCACCCATCTGTCCTTGTCTAGTATAAGAACATCGCAGAGATTTTTGCAGTAATTCAGAAGTATTCCTAAAAAAGGTTCCTGGGCATCAATCCCAAAACCCATCCTACTTTTACAAGGTTAGCCTGGTAGCCTTCAAAGGCCAGGGAGCAATTTGGGTGCTGACGTTTGAGACGCTGGGCAACATGGTTTCCTGCCTTTCTTTGGCACAAGGACCTTTCTAAGACATGGCAGAATTAAGCCATCTGCTTCCAATGGTCTCTTTCAGGCCCCCCAGCTCCATCCCAAGTAAACAGATGCCTGCGGGGTCAATATTCTCTCTCCTGAGCCCAAACCTGAGCCCACCGTTTTTTATTAAAGACTTCTGCAGCCTTATGCAGCTGCCTCGATTTCTCATATGTGACTGAGAGGACACTACATTGGGGGATAAAAAGGGAAGCAAGGAGACAATTATCAACGTCCTCCTAGGCCAGCAGGGGGCTGTTTTTCACCACTCCCACACCTTTCCCAGAGACCAGCAACTCAATCTCTACCTCTCCAAGGCCTAAACCGCCCTTTCCGCCCAAAGCTTGATTTAACGTCAAATTGCTAACCCTTTGTAAATCAGATTTAGAAAAGGCCTGGGGTGTTCACTGAAGAGAATCTTTTATCCCGCCCCTGGTTCTTTTCTTGATAAAGTGTTTGAAGTGCAAGGAAAAAAAGGCGTGTTTCTGTGTGTGGGAATGGAATGATTCTTTCCTTACCATCTCCTCCCCCTTCACTTGTTCCCTCAAGCCCTCTGCTTTCAGAGCTAAATTATCGGCCCCAGATGCTGCAGTCCTAGAGAAATAGAGAAGGCAAGGAGGAAGTGCAAAAGGTGCCTGCAACTGGTTTTGCTCCTACACAGAAGGGAATTCAATCGAAAGCACCTTGCCCCCATCACAAACGTGTAAAATTACTATGATTATTACCTGCTAAGTCTGAACAGTTTCAGGGCAAACCTGATTTAGCTGGGTAGCTGTAAATTCCAGTTCTATTTTTACCATTTTTCATTTTTCCGATTTTGTTTTCTCCGGGCTCCTGAACTGATTCATACAAAGCAAATGACATTTCATAATAGACTCTGCTACAATTCCACCCCTGGGGGGCAAACTTATTCATTAACCATGGGTGAGGTCATGTTTTCATCTGCTAGGAAAAGCCAGTGCTGTCTGGACCAAGGAAGGAGAAAGTACTTGACGTTCATCCCAGGGAAAGGTATGGGCTAACACCTTGTACCTTTTGTTTCCAGCTGAAAGATAAGCTCAAGACACTCATTCATAGCTGTCTGGAAACTTGAGCCATTTTCTTTTACAGATCATAATTTCACTAGTTCAGGGGAAGTCCTTTTCCCTTATCCTGAGTACCAGGTGTTAGTAGAAGGAAGAAATCCCAAAACAAGGCATATGGCGAGAAAAAGCAGGAGACTGCTGGGAGCACATAGCTGCAGGACACCTCTGGATTCACAATGGTTCCTATGGCTATATATAAACAGATTCAGTTGGGAAAAACAACATTTTATTTCTAAAAAAAAAATCTCATTTATTCTCGACCTTTAGACTTAGCTAGGAAATGCCAAGAATGAATTAGATTTTCTTCTTCGCTATGGGGACAAAATTTGTTATGTATATTGTGTATGTGTGATTGGTTTTTCATGGTTGTGGGGAATGGAGGTGATTTTTAAATACTGCCCCTGTCCTGCAGTAGGAAGCTATATTTCCTAAATGTTAAAAATTGGAGAACTGAAAAATGCAGTTGAAGAAGCTAACTGAAAAATATTTATTCTACATCCAGAGCTGTACAGCAAATGTAAGAATATTTTCCATCGTATATTTATAAAGGGATTTACTATATATAGATGTCTGAAGTCTTGGAGGATGTGGGAGAGGGAGAGTGGCAGGTGAGGGTGAGAGTAGACTGCTACAGTCCTTAGGTCAGACCAGTATTCTTTTATCACCTAAGGTTTGGTTCTGCATAGGGGTAGAAGTTGACCTCAGCTTCAAATCAGAATTGCAGTCTTCATTTTATCCCTGACAATTTGCAAAAAGCCTTTGGCTGTGCACCAGGGCCTGGAGCTCTAGAACAATCTCTGGTACAAGCTTGCCTTGGGGAAGCACTACCTACTGTTTAAGCCTTGGTTTTTAAAAAGGAAGTACCTGACACAAAATAGGTACTCAATTTTTATAACAGCTTTATTAAGATATAAAATTCACCCTTGTGAAGTATACAAATTCAGTGGTTTTTAGTATGTTGGGCAACCATCCCCTCTACTAGATTAATTTTTGTTGAATGAATGAGAAGATTAAAAGTAACATAGCTTTTCATCCCATATTTTAAACACTTTTTATGAATTAATTCATGCAACCTGCCCTTCCAGAAAATTGATACTATAGTTAGCCTCATTCTACAGAAAAGTCAACTGATCTTGAGCCCAGGCAGCCGAGCTGCAGAGCCAGCAGTCTCAACCACTTTGAAAATTCTCTGATTCTATTAAAAGAGGTTGACAGTGTGAAGTTCTTCGTTTATTATATTATTCAAACTGTGATTAAAAATAACGTATCAATAGCTATACTTTTCATGTTTGTGACAAATTTACTGTCTTAGGGATTCAAAGTGTCTGTTTCCCAGGAAGAAGCCTAAAGACTGCTAGACTGTTCACCCTTTAGATAGAGGGACTGCATCTGACTTATTTTGGGGTCCCAGCACTGATACAGAGAAAATCTCCATAATAAAGAACATTACTTACCATGCATTACATGTGGCTCAGAAGTCCCCATCAAGCCTACTGCTAGCCAGAAGGAAGAACAGGTGCCTGCAGCACATTATTCAACAAAAACCAATCCAAGTCACATCAGCCACCACTAGTGCCAAAGGCCTGTGGATCTGAATCTGGCACTACTGCTGCAGTTTTGTTTTTGCTTTTTTTTTTTTTGGAGCAGCAAGAATGAATCAGTTAGGATAAGCCAAGGACACGGTAGACAGGGAGGGTTACTCTAAGTATAGTGTGGAAATGCCCAGCACACTCTACCCTAACTGGAAATCAGGTGCAAGCATGAGCTTTCAGACACCACGGGCTCACCAATTTGGAGGGGGGAGGGCTTAGAGATGGGCTAGTTCAACACGGTGCCCAGCCCCTACCCAAAGGGCAAGAAGTAGCTTGCCCAAGAAGACCATCCCACTCCTGGAGCTCAATTCTCCTTCCCTCTAAGACTTTTTGTTTAAGGAGAGGCCAGGAATTGAAACTGGGACCTCATACTGAGCTCCACCCACTCGTCCTCTAAAACTCTTAACGGCCAAAACACTTTTCCATTGCTATGACCAAACGCCTTGATTTAGTGTAGAAAAAGGCAACAGTCCTAATACTCAGAAAAACAGCACATCTGGGGAGCAGAGGAGTAATGGAAAGGAAGAAATACATTAATGTATTTCCATGATAAAAAAGAGAGGTCTTCTTCCCCCTTTCCCCACTTGCTTTGTCCAGATCCCCAAGAACAAAAAGGCAATTCTCTTGCTCGACAACAGACCATACATGATCTGCTTTCATTGCTCAGGGTCCACTTGAAATCACAGGGTTAAAAGGAAACCCAGCCGGAAGCCTGGGATGGCTGAAGGGGAGGCTGGCTCCTTTCGGTTTCTAAGGCATACCACCAACCAAAACACAAGCAGCTCAACTTTAAAGGCAGCCACCACCCCCCCACCCCCACCCCCGGGACTCCCCCCACGGAAATCACAGCTAGCAAGATTTTTCAAAGCAGGACTGCCAGCACCCTCTCAGGCTGAAGCATCATGTATTCAGGATGACCCACTTAGACAATGTCCCCCATTTACATGGTTTCAGAGAGGTCTCCATGGGGAGTTTCTGAGGTTTTCTGGCAGCACCTCACTCCCCGGCAAAAGGGGGCTGCTGCCTTACACTGACATCGGGCACCGGAAGAAAAAAGCCCAGCCGGCAGAAGACTTAGCATTTCATTATCTTTGCTCTCAGAGTTGTTACTTTCTGATTTTCTTTCCTTTCCCACCAAATTTCACCAATCCAGATCCCTGTACAGATGGTAGAGAAGAGTATAACCATTAGAGGTGAAGGTCAACACTGGCAGAAGTTTTTGCCAGAAGCAGTTAAAGGACGAGACCAGGGTGCCCACTTCTCCATTCAAGACATAAAATAGGGCAGTGAGCTCGCAGAGGCTGAGACCCATCTCAGCTCGAATCTCCAGCATCTAAAACACACCAGCTCACAGGAGCAACGCCATCAATGTCTGCCAGAGGAAGGAAAACCTGACCACTTATGCAGGAGAGATAAAGTCCATGCATGCAGCGTGGGCTTGCTCTGCCCCTCTCCCCCTCCAGGCACATCACTGACACCCTAGCATCCAAACCACACTCGAGTCACCATTCCAAGAACTCACAAAATGATCCCTTCTGCAGAAGGAAAACTTCATCCAGCTGTGCTGTCTCTAGAAACTTCCTGTCCACTAAGCGTAGAGAAGTATCATATCAATTTTATTTCTCCTGCTATGGAAATGGAATGTGGTCATTATAACCTAAGCCACTAACAAAACTTTAGAACTGCCTTGGCACAAGAAAAGAGAGACTGCTCTTTTTGATGGTCTTCAAAGCCACCATTCTTTTGTAGTAATCTCACAGATTTGGAAGGGGTCTCCAAAACCCTCAACTAAAGCAAAAGAATTAAATTTATTCCACAATATTTGTTGAGCATCTACTATATGCTAAGTAATTAATATTCAGGATTCAGTGTTTAGGGGGTTTTCTGAGATTCTAAATCTTGTGAAAAACAATTGTGTCCATTCCTATATCATTCACAGCCAGGGGATATTTTACCCCATGAGAAGTGATTTTTTTTTTTTAAAGTACTATGCTAAAACAGTTCTTTAATTTCTTCTGCTATCTGTTACAGTAAACTCCAAAGCTTTTTTGCATTAGAGTGAGAAGACAAAAGCATGACCAGAAAAAGAGAGCCCTCAGGTCTAAGGATACTTACTGCAAAGAGGAATAGGGCACCTGGTTGCCTTGTTTTTAAAATGACCTGTCTTATCTGTCTATTCACTGGTCACTAAAACTTGGAAAATATTCATCTTCTCATTTATTCCTTTTTTTTTTTTTTTTGGCTTTTAAAATTTTATTGTGGTATAACATAGACAACACAACACTTCCAATTTCAACCATTTTCAAGTATACACATTCACAATGTTGTTCTGCTATCACCACCATCCAAAACAACTTTTCCATCATCCCAAACAAAAGTATTTCCTTTTTACATGTGTTGGTATAAGATGGAGATGTATTTTTCCTTTAATGTCCATGGTTAGATTTTTAACTACTGTTTCAGTATCTTTAACAGTTATACAATTATTTAAGCTTCCCTATTTCTCCTTGAGTCAGCAATAAGTCATACCTTCCTAGCAATTGGTCAATATTTTCAAATCCTTAGGAGCTACTCTTCCGTATCTGTCAAAGCCCAATATATGTCACTTTCTCTGTGAAGTCTTGAGTGCTTTCCCCCAAATTAACTACAGGATTTAAGTTAATATAATCAGAGTCTGGGCCTCCCATCTGTCTGTTTTTGTGCAAATGGATTGAACTGAGTCCCAGTTTACATCTGAGTGGGGCAGTAGCTGTCTATTGATCCCATAAGTTAGCGGTTTGCAAACTGTAAATTGCTGTGTTGTTAACAAAGGGCATTACTCATGCCTTCTTGCTCCTTGGCACTTGTAGAAATGATATGAGGTCATTTTATCTTGTCTGTCTTGGTGCCCTCTCTTCATTCCCAGTGCTTAGCAGAGGCCTGGGTACCCTGTAGGTCCCAAACAAAGTTTGGTTGAATATGCCAAGTGGGCATGGAGGATGGAATCAGTATCCCATCATCTTTAACCTGAGGACCTACTGTATGCCCGGCATGGGCATATCAGAAATGCAAAGACACAGATTCGCATATGGAACTTAGCCTAATGGAGGAGGTAAGACTCAGAAACAGAAGCATCAAACAAGATGGCAAGTGTGATGGTAACCAAAGTTCTTAACTGTCACACTACTGACATTTTGGGCTGAAGAGTTCTTTGTTGTGAGGGGCTGCCCTGTGCATAGCAGGATGTTTAAGAGCATCCCTGGCTTCTACCCAGTTGATGCCAGTAGCATCCCCCCTACCCAGTCACGACAATCAAATGTCTCCAGACATTGCCAAATGTCCCCTTGGGGACAAAATTGCCCCAGGTTGAGAACCACTGGCAAAACAAACACAAGGTCTCAGGAGAGCACAGAACTTAACCCCATGAGAGACAGTTAGCAGTGATTTTTCAGAGAACCTGCCATCTGAATGGAGTCCTAAAGGACGAGTGAAAGTAAGAGGATGGGGATTTTATTGCTCCTTAAAGCACGCAGTCAAAAAAGCATTAGTGGGAGGTGGATTTGGTTCAATGGATGGAGTGTCCGCCTACCACGTGGGAGGTCCACGGTTCAAACCCAGGGCCTCCTGACCTGTGTGGAGCTGGCCCATGCGCAGTGCTGATGCACGCAAGGAATGTGCCCCATGAGAAGAGCCGCCCCATGTGAAAGACGTACAGCCTGCCCAGGAGTGGTGCCGCATACAAGGAGAACTGACGCAGCAAGATGACGCAACAAAGAGACATAGATTCCCAGTGCCGCTAACAAGAATACAAGCGGACACAGAAGAACACACAGCAAATGGACACAGAGAGCAGACAACTGGGGGTGGGGATGGGGAAGGGGAGAGAAAGAAATAAAAAATAAATCTTAAAAAAAAAAAGCACTGGTGATGGCGAGCAGATGTAGCTGTGGTTGAGCACCTGCTTCTCATATATAAGGCCCTGGGTTCATTCCCCAGTATCTCCTTTAAAAAAAAAAAAAAAAAAGAAAAAAGCACTGATATCACAGAATTGAGAGACTAGGCTCTCAAGAAGAAGGAGGGCTGATATGGAAAGCAGGTTGCTCTGAGCTCCCTCTGATAAAGGCATCTCTCCAACTCGGCGTGTGTTTTTCTAAGACTACACCTTCAACAACAATGTTATGGTGAAGTGGCCACCCAGCTGACAATCCCAGAAGCTCCCCCTGGGGCCCAGTGTTGGGTCCAATGTTCCTCGCCTGTCTCTCCCTGGAACTATAAGCAACCTGGTGATGTTCAAAGACAAAGTGCAAGGCAGCGACAGGGAGCGGTGAGGACGGAGAGGTCGCTGGGGTCAGATTGCGAATGTCATGTTCTGGGACATCTGGACTTTATTCGGGAGCCAGGGGTTCTTCACTTAATTAGACCAACCATGCCCATCTTTAATTTCCATGAATTTCGACCAATGTTCTTGACAGGTCTTTCTATCTAAGCAAGACCTCTGTTCTTTTGGCAATGAAATTCTATGCTGAATCATTGGCTGATTGCCAATATCTGCCCTTTTCTGTATTGCCTGCCTTTATTAAAAACATGTTTTTATTAGAGAGGTTGTGAACTTACAAAACAATCATGCAAATGTGTGGAATTCCCATACAACATGTCTCCTGGCTCCTGTTCCTCAACGCCGGCTCTCCATTCACTGAAGCCCTGACAGCAGGCACAGGCTCGGTTTTCCTCACCACCCATCAGCCGAACTCAGCAGACTCCCCAGGCACTCAATTTCTACTATTCTCTTCCAAAAATATTCTCGCACATTCTCATCTCACAAGCTTGAATGAGTGAATGAATTTTAGAAAAGAAGCTGAGACCTTCTGCTTGTTTAGAAAGTTAAGTCTAGGGTAGATGCTTATAAATATGATAAAAAAAAAAAAATCTAACTGGCTACCTGGCCTGAATGTCCCTGTGAAGGATATGTGTCTTACTGGCCTGTCTGACATACATGTCCCTTGATTTCCTTTAAAGAAAAATCCCTTCTGGCCCTCTCTAGCTCCTTCTACCCAGGGATCTAGGGGATTTGCCTTCCCTTCAGCTCCAGGAGTGGGCATGCAACCCAAGCCTGGCCAATCAGAACACTGGAACTGCCCCTAGGCCCCCCCCCCCAGCAGAGACAAGGCACAGAAGAACCAATCAGAGCCAATGAGACTCCATTCCAAAACTTTTGTTGGCAATGTAAGGAACTGAGAAAATGGGAGAAAAGCTCTGAGCTGCTGTCACTCACTTTGATACCACAAGAAAAACAGCCTGTCAGAGAATGGAGCCAAGACAGAGGAAAACAAATCTGAGTGGGGAAAGGACACTGACAATGTCATATGAACTCCTGAATCCAGTCAAGCCTGAAGTCTATCCCTGTATCTTTTAGTGATACAAGCCATTAAAGTCCCCTTCTTAAGTCAGATTGAGTTATGCAGTCCCTCCTCCTAGCAGCATTTCACTTCCCTTAAAACCACATAGATAAAATTAAAGAAAAAAAAAAAGAAGAAAAATAACAACAACCAAAAAACCACATAGATTGGGGTATGAAAAAGTTTTGGTAAAGGATAGTGGTGATGGTAGTAGCACAATATTGTGCATGTAATTAACCACTAAATTATATATTTGAATGTGGTTAAAAGAAATTTCAGGATACAAATGTTGCTAGAATAAAATAACAACAACAACATAGGAATGTACAACAGTGAACCCTAATGTAAACTATGGAGTACAATTAATAGTACAATTATAATACTACTCTTTCATCACTTGTAACAAAGGTATGACACTAATGCAAAGTGTTAATAATAGGGAAAACTGTGTATATGTAACAGGGAGTATATGGGACCTCAATTTTCTGCATGAGTTTTCTGTAAAGCTATAACTTCTCTAATTAAAAACAAAAAACAAAACACATAGAACTATGTCTACATTTTTTTAAAAAAGTTAAACTGCATAAAACTGACTTTTTCGATTTCAGTATATTACTTTTACTAATTACAGTATTTATTACAAATTTCTTGTGGAATTATTTTTTACATATTGTGCAGTATATTATATTATTCTACATCCATTAAAACTTACTCATGGAAAGTGTCAGACACTGCTGTGCTATTTGTTACAAAATAGTTTGGCTCCCTCCTTGAAAGATTGAACTTGACAGCCTAACATGTCAACAGAAATTCAAAACAAGATATATTTCGGGGATAATAAAAATGTTCTGTATTTTGAGTATGGTGACAGTTACATGTCTGTATACATCTGTCCAAACTCAAAGAACTATAACAAAGAGAGTGAATTTTAATGTGCGTAAATTAAAAAGTGAATAAATGGTTAAAAAGGATAAAAACTCCACCTGGTATGTATCGCTACATCTATCACACAAAATTGCCTGGGACCAGAAAAACAACAAGGACTGCACATATTACTTTATAAATCTGCCCATACAAGTTTAAAAGAGTTCTGAAAAAGACCTCACCTCTCTTGACTTAAGAGGATGTTTCTTAAAAAGTCCACCTTAACCACAGACAGCACCTGATATTTGTGGACCTGAAAAAGTTCAAGTGCGTAGCTCCATTCACTACTTCACTATCACTGTACTGATATGGACAGCATCGCCCAGGATCTCCCCCAGCTTGGATTTGGGTTAAGAGAAGCACACAAATACCAAAACTACCCCCAAACCCTGAGGATATATAGAATATCTCACCTGAAGAGGCTCTGAAAGGGAGTTCATGTAATTGTTTCCAAACTCTAAGAAGGATATTCTTTAGCTTTATCCATGCCACCGTAGTCAAGGTCAGTGGCAAATAATTTGACCAGATGTTAAAGTGTGCCATATATACCTCTCACTCCACAGTTTAACAGCTGGATGCCTAGTCTCCCACCAATGCACCAAAAGACATTACTAGCCAGCTTGTAAGTAATTATAGTATTAAACCAACAGGTAAAAAGCCCAGAGAACATTTCTACTTAAGCGCTGCCTCCCTGAGAAGAAAAGTGCTGCATAAATTGAAGGTACTAAGGTATGATAACAATGACTTAGGAAAGGGGAATAATTTACAACACAGTTGAAATCTACAGCAGAATAGCATTTCCACTACCTGGGAGCTCTTCTCTTTTATCTTTATTAAAGACAAGTAGCTACATGAGCACACCATTAGCTATTGAGAACTTCCAGAGCCCAGAATGTCAGGGACACGTTTTTCCTTTCTGGGTGATTCCAATGCCTTGAGTTCATAAATGTAATTCCCCTAAAGAATAACGGGAAATGGGCCTTTGTGAGCTCAATGAGCTCGAGGCACTCGGTGAAAGTTCCCTGGCTGCAGCTGGCTCCACAATTAAAGGATCCGAGGAGACCTACCGTGAAGAGAGAGAACAGCATCCAGGTGGCGATCATGACCTAACTGCCTGGGTTACAACCTGATCTCGAGAACCAGCGGCATCTGAAGCTTCACACAGGTTTCCCTTTCTTGGGGCAGACATCCGACTCAGGGACACAGCCCTCCACCAGGTCACGGCGTTTCAGGTGAAGCGGGACTGAGCGTTGCAGCCTGGGTGCGCCCGTCCCAGTATGCACCGACTGCAACGTGAACCAGCCCGACTTCTCCAATTCAAAGGTACAGTTTGGAACCATGTTAGAGCCTTCAAGGGCAAATGAAACAGGAGTCGAGGGTATTTATTTTTACACAGCTACTAATTATCAGATTACATTTTATCAGATCAATTATAATTCAACTAAGGCTCGCTGCTACTTGAATTCAAATGTAATGGGATAACAAGCCTCGTATAAGCAGTGGGCAGTTTTTCTTGGTAAGTCATAATGACTTATTTTATAATATAAGCACCAGAAAGTGACCTTCAAGAGGTTTTTTCCCTTCTGTAAAGCTGCTTTGCGTGCCACAATAAGGAAGAGTCACTGGACACTGTGTTTACAGTAAAGACAAGTAACTCTACTGGTTCAGACAGAGGCACCTTTACAAAGGGAGGAAGCAAACCTGTTTAGCAAAGGGCAGTCACAAAAAGGGAACATTTCATGAAAAGTGATACGAAATGCATGAAAAGTGATACGAAATGAAGTCAAGGCACAGATGCTCTTGTTAATGGAACGAGAATATAATTCTAGCCTACCCAGGCACAAAAAACAAAATCCTATCTTTACTAAAAACTATACTAAGGGTTTTTTTCTTTTTTTTTTTTTATGTTGTCCTGTGTTTAAGACACTTTGGGTAAAGATATGGGAAATTATGCTCCTATTCAGTTAGGCTGGCTGGCTTGGCTTCTACCGCCAGCACCGTGACCTTGTCCCTCTGACCACTGGAGTCAACTGGCTTTACCTCCAGCCTGGGACTTGTATCCATGCCTCAGTCTTCAACAGAAGGCCCTTATTCCCAAAAATCTCTTGATGGGTTTTTACATGCTTCATATCATATCTAGGGATCATTTTCATTCTACTTTAAAAAATTCTACCAGCCATATCTGGTATTGGTTTCAGCCCCCATTTCAACAAGTGCCACGAAAGGAGGTGACTCTTTGAGGTAAACATGTATTGCTCTTCCACAGTAATCTAATTTCCTTTCTTAACTGCTTCTTGCACCACTATGTTCTGCCTTTCTCTTCCTCCAACACACCAGTCCTGTGCCTGCTTCATGACCTTTGCACTTGCTGGAATGCTCATTCTCTGGGCTCAGTGCTGTCCAATAGAACTTTGGGCAACACTGGAAATGTTCTGTATCTGCACTGTCCAAGGCAATGGCCATTAGCTACATGTCAGCTACTGACTAGAAATGTGTGACTACATACAACTATCCAAACTCATCAAACTGTCAACTAAGAATGGGTGACTTTTCCTGTAGGTAAACTGTATTTCAATAAAGCTGGATGGAAAAAAGCAAACTGCATGTTACTTAAAAAAACAGAAAAAAGCAGGCTGGCCTTTTAAGACCTTTTTCAGCCATGGGATTCTCTGTGAAAAGGTTCTTGTTCACAGAACATTCGCCCAAGCAGTAAACAAAGCCCCGTGCTCCGCCAAGCCGGGGAGTAAACGCGGTATACTCTATTTTAAGAATATAGTCCACAAAGACTATGTTCTTTTTTCAGGCTCCTGAAAAAAGAAATGCATGATTATAGGCAACAATTCTAGTCCAACCCCTGCCTTTCTAAAATTTCTCTTTTTAACAATGCAAATTCCAAAAAGGCAAGCAACAAAATCTCTCAATGAAATATTTTGGCGTGTATTTTGAATTTTTGCCCTAAGAAAACTATCCTTGGATTCATCACTTTCAGATAGAAAAAACTTCAACTTGAGTTAGTTTGATTGATTTTTTTCAAAATACACATTTTCTCAGAAGGCTCTGGAAAATTAAACAGAGTATCAGAAGAACCACCATCTCTTCTTTATTAAAATGTGCTATTTTCTGCAACACTGCCAAAACAATTATTGCCATATCTCCAGGTGGAAGCATAGCCGTTCTATTGTTTGTATTCCCTTGTAAAATCTATTTTCCATTCAAATCTCTCAAAAGATACAAAATATTATAACACAAGTCACAGATTCTTTAACTTTTTTGTTCATTGGTTTTCCTCGGGGAAGCGCAAAACACTTTATTCACATCAGCAAAATCTTTCTAAATTAACAGTGGGCATACCTTTTAAAGATGGAGGAATCAGGAAATTGCTGGCACGGGCAGGGAGTTCTGCTTCTGCCACGGTTCTAAGCACAGGCTTCCCCTTTCTCTAATCATAACCTCTAGCATTCTGGCTGTATGGATGTCTTGCCTTGTACTTCCCATCTCCTACCATGCCTCACACAACATCTCTCTGATTTTGATTATCTAGAATTATCCATCTTCTTGGCAACTTCTATCAAATCTTCTGACAGCAGGAAGTACAAAGGTGAAAATCAATGGGATATGTAGTTTTCCCTCCCCTGTTTTTTTTCCTCTTTGGCAAAGACCCAGAAGACCCTAAAAGGGACACCTCACCCATCGTCCCCACCTCCCACCAATTTTCATGACTATTAGTGGGCTCCCTTCTGGGCTGCAGTCTTCAAATCACCAGCAGGTTAGCACTAACAGGTGTATGGATTACACAGACATCCCAGGGCTGCCTAGCACACGCCTGGCATGGAATAGCTGCTAAATGATAGTCATTAACAGAACGACAAACAGGGCAGAGAATAAAAGCACTTTCAAGAGAGGGAACCCCAACCTTAATCAAAGTCCATACCCATTCCCAATCAGCAGACAACGAGTACAGGGGGACAGATGCACATAAGATGCTGTGTGCCTTCTAGAAACGACAGCGCTGCTCAATTCATGGCTGAACCACAACCAAACTCTTTTTCATACGATGCCACGTAGGAAAATCCAGGGAGGCTGAAGATTGGCCTAACTTCTCAGTTTGAAGATTAAAATGAGGTTCATATCTTCTCTTCTTGCTGTACTTCAAAAAAGCATATTTCCTTCCTCTGAGATGAAATGTTGACCATCACTAGATTTTGAGGCACTTCATTAAATTCTACAAATGGGAAATACTATTTCTTGACAGACTAATATAGAATAATAATTGAGGGTAACAAACTATTGATTTTAAAAGAAAACATCTCCTTTCTCCTTTATTCAACTAAATTTGAGCTGCCCAGAGCAATATTTCAAATTACTGGACAAGTTTCCTAAAATTTCTTGCCATATGAGGTAGCTTTGTTGCACACCCTTAAGTATAAAGTACAGCTAAATGTATTTCAGCCCGAGGGTCAGGCGGCTGCCACTGCCATTTTCCACAAGAAATGTTTTTGGAGCAAACACCCCAAGCGTATCCACAGTCTGATTTTTTTCTAGATTACAAAGGTGGTTGTTCTCTTTCGGAAAAAAGTCCTCAGTCATTATTTTTAATTATTTGCATCAAGAATAGTACAAGAGAGCAAGTGAAGTGGTTTCCTAATTAAAAGCTGTCTAAATTCCAAATAGAGTTTACATTGAAAATTACCCTAAGTGCAAAAGACTGAAAATAAAATAACACTGATATATAATAAACATTAAGAATATCTGGAAATAATTTAAAATCTACATTTAGGGATAAAAGCTTTTTCCCCAATCTGCCTATGTCATTTCGGGACCAAGTAAAACAAAACAAAAATAAATAAATAAATAATGTATACTTGTGGAATAAATCACTGTCATTTTTATAAATATAGGAACATATAACTTCAGACAAATTCACCAAAGGAAAATAAAGATTTATAGAAGAAGCTTTCATGTATTTGGTAAGTAGCGACCAAATACCTACCATATGCCAGGCCCAAGCTTCTGGAACATTCCTCAGGAGGCCTAAGAACTCAACAGTGGGTCATAAGTGCCCAGTATGATGACATGTACATGCCCTCCTCCCAGAAAAGCACTGTCGAAATCAGAGGATGACAAACTACAACCTGTGGCCAAATCTGGTTCACCACCTGTTTTTAACACGGCCACATACCACACTTATTTGCTTATATATTATCCAAAGCTGTTTTCGAGCTACAAGAGCTATGTACTATATGATCCACCTTATACAGATAAGGGAGCCAAGGCTCAGAGAGGTTAAGGGATTTATTATCCATTGTCACATAGCAAAGGGTTAGGTTGAGACTCAAACCCAAGACTGTCACACTCCAGAATTTATGCTAATATCCACTGAGAGCACTGATTCCCAAAACTCAAACTCTCTTGAGTGCTAGCTACAAATCTCTCCACTTCACTGTGAAAAAGCCTAATGGGACTGTTTCTGAGCCAAATGCTGGACCTGGGCCTGGCACTGGAATATACAGGTCTGTCTGACAGTCTCACACATGTGCTAAAGATTATGAATTTCCCATGAAAGAAACATTAAAGCTCCATCTACACAGGCAGGTGAAAGGGAGTCCCAAGCAAATGATAGCATATGGCTCATCTCACCCTGGGCCTCAGCTCTTTGAGCCTCTCCTTGCTCTCACACAGTAGGTTCCAATATGGCGGAGCTCTCTTTTCCGTGTGTCTCCATTTGTATCAGAACCAGCAAGAGGGCGGAGACTCAATCTGAAAGGGTCTTACACCCACAGGAATGAATTAAGTCAGAAACATAATCATTCTCTTTTTGGGATTCATAAATAATTTCAAACTATCACAGTATGTCTGTATGTATGAAGACAGAAAGCAAATGTGGGAAATGTTAGCAATTAGTGAAGGAGATACAGAGAGTTATCTTCTTCTTATTTTTTGAGGTGCTGGGGCCAGGAATTGAACCCAGGACCTCAAGGTCAACTACTGAGCTACACCATGGCTCCCCCGAAAATTGCTTTTTGTTTGTTTGCTTTGTTTTGTTTCTAGGAGTTACCAGGGATCAAACCCAGGTCCTTATACATGGGAAGCCCGTGCTTAATCGCTTGAGCTACATCTGTTCACCTGTTGGTATTAATCTTGCATCTCTTTTGTAAGGTTGAAATTATTGTCAAAATGAGAAGTTAAAAAAATGTCTTTGAAGTTTTATTGCGTGGGAAAATGCGTACTCATTGTATTTCAAGAATATTAAAAAGGGGGCAATTTAAAAGGAAAAAAAAGATTAAAAGGAAATAAGCCTAAATTTATCAGTAATAAGTCATTTCTTGGGGATGAGATTGTTTGAGCTTTCTTTTGCTTTTATTTTCATACATTTTTCTATCTACATTTTTTTATTATCTATACTTTTTTATTATTTTATGTATTATTTTAATAACTAAGAGAAAACTGAATTAGAGAAAAATTATACATGTTTGTGAATCATATAAACATTTGATTCAATCTTCAAAAACTTTCATGCACTATCTTAATACTTCATGTCAGTGGAATTTGAAGATAAGGGAATCAAAGCCCTAAAGAGATTAAATCCTGCTTATAGTAGCAATATCACTTTGGTAAATTTCACAGCATATATTTTAGTTTTCTCATTGCTAAAGGAAACACCATGCAATGGGCTGGCTTTAAAGATGGGAATTTATTGGCTCATGGTTTTGAGGCTAGGAGAAGTTCAAAATCAAGGTATTATTATCAAAGCTATGCTTTCTTCCTGAAGACTGATGCTCTGGGGCTGGCTGCTGGGGCTGGATTCTTGGTCCTCAGCACCTCAGTCACATGGCAATGCACATGGCGGCCTCTCCTGACCTCTCCCTTCTTTCAGGTTCCACTGACTTTCAGCTTCTGGGCACTCCCTCTGTGGTTTTGCACCTGACTTTCATTCTGCTTATAATGTAATCTGGATTAAAGCCCAAACTGGTTCATTTGGGCCACACCTTAACTGAAATAATGTTTTTTTTTTAAGATTTTATTTTTATTTATTTATCACCCCCCCCCCTTGTTGTTTGCATTTGCTGTGTCTATTCATCTTCCTTGTTTCTTTAGGAGGCAAGAGGAATTGAACCTCTGATGTAGGAGGGAGGGGCCTAATGGCTTGAGCCACCTCCAATCCCTGCTTTGTTGTGTCTTTCATGTTTTTCTTCTTGTGTCTCTTGTTGCGTCATCTAGTTGCATCAGCTTGCTGCACCTGCCTGTAAGTCAGCTCACTGTCTACTTTAGGAGGCACCAGGAACCAAACCAGGGACCTCTTATGTGGAAGGCAGGAGCTCAAGCACTTGAGCCACATCTGCTTCCCTGAAGGAATATTTTGAAGAGATCTTATTTACAGTGGGTCCACACCCACAGGAATAGATTAAATTTAAGAACTTTTTTTTCTGGGGTACATAGGTCCAAACCACCACAGCATACCTGAAATTACTTTCCACTTCAAACCTCAGAAGAGTAGGAGCAGACTACAAAATTGGTGCATGAAAAAGCTGACACTTCAAACTTCAGTGTGAATTTTCTCAAGGTTGTCAAACTGACAAGCATAAAATATTGTGTAAAAAAAAATTGTGCCCATATTAAAGAGCATATCCTTCTAAAGAGTCTCTTGTAAGAATGCTTTCTTCCCTATTTTGTTAGAAAACTTAGAATAATACACTATGTGTCTATGTGTGTGTGTGTATATATTTCAGCGCATATTTCCTAAAAACAAGGACACTTTTCTACCTCTCCCTAGTACAGGCTAAAATTCATGTAGCTCAGTGATTGAGCACCTACTTCCCATGTACAAGGTCCTGGGTTCAATCTCTGGTACCTTCTAAAAATTTTCTTTTAAATTAAAAAAGTCATGTAATTAACATCTAAACCACAGACCCCATTCAAGTTTTAACATTTGTCCCAGTGATGTGCTTATCAACACAAAGGCCCAATCCATGGTCACACGATTTAGTTTCCATGTCTCTTTAAGTCAACTTCAATTTGATTGGAACCCAATCTTTCCTTGTCTTCATGACCCTGATATGTTTGAAGATTACCGACCAGTTGTTTTGTTGAATGCCCCTCAATTAGGGATTGTCTGGTATGATTAGAATCAAGGTATGCTTTTTTCTGCAGGACTATCACAGAAGAAATGCTGTGTTTTCCTTGGTGCATCTTATCAAATGGCACACAATGGCAATCTGTCCCATTACTAATGAGGTTAACTTTGAATATTTGGTTAAGATGGTATCTGCCAGGTTTCTTGACTGGAAGTTTGCTATTTTTCCCTTTGCATTTAATATCTACTTGTTGGGAAGATACTTTGAGGCTATGTAATATCCTGATAGGACAAAAATAATATCCAATTGGACAATACAACAGCTAAAAATTTTATACGAAGAAGCAATCAATTCAGCCTTCAGCAGAAAACTAACAGATCTTCAATAATGTATTTGTTAGTTACATTTAAGAAATTCAGTATTCCTAGAAAGATTTTTCAGAACCTGCACAGGAGAAAAAGAGAATTTCCATAATACAAACACTACAGTTTCTTAAAGGTAAATCTACTCTTATTTCTATAGGTTATAGAATTGGGGACATTGGATATGCAAACTTTAATCTCTGGGGAAACTCTGAAAAATAAGTAGTATTTGCCTTCTAGCTATATGCTTGAAGGTGGCATCCAAAATACATGCATACTTGACTCATCTGATCTTTCTTGTTTGTGTGTACATATATGCGTGTGTGTATATATATGTGTGTGTGTGTGTGTGTGTATATATATATATATATATATTTTTTTTTTTTTTAGGAGGTACCAGGGATTGAACCCAGGACCTCGTACATAGAAGCAAGTGTTCAACCAACTGAGTTATATCTGCTTCCCAATGAGAGATGGTTTTGTCATTTGTTTGTTTCTTTTTTAGGAGGTACCCAGGACCTAACCCTGGGCCTTCCTTGGACATGGGAAGCAGGCGCTCAACGACTTAAGTTACATTGGCTCCCTTGTTTATGCTTTTAGCAAAAGGCTTTTAACTTAGATGAAACAATAAGCCAGGTTTACCCTGGCCTGAGTCAGTGGATTACATTCAAAGTGATCTAAACAATGTCACGGGTCCATGTAGAACATCCTCTAAAAGCCACATCAGTCAGTGACAATCCCTTGCCCAGTCATGAGGCTCACTTTAAGTGCCCCGTTGAGAGGGCTTCCGGGAACTCCCATGAGAGAACCAACTGTAGTCTTTTTTAGTTAAGGTTTTTTTTTCCCCCAAAAAAGCTTTGTGTTTGTCTGAAAACAGAAGACCAGCAATGAAGCATTCTTCCTCAGGTCAGAGGAATCTGTCCTTATGATGGCATAGTCTAGGGAAGTGGATGTGGCTCAAGCGACTGGGCTCCCATCTACCATATGGAAGGTCACAGGTTTGGTTCCCAATGCCTCCTGGAGAAGGCAAGCTGGCACAGCAGGCAGGTGCAGAGAGCTGATACAACAAGATGATGCAGCAGAAGAGACACAAAGAGGAAAGACAAAGAGGGACAAACAAACCAGGGAGCTGAGGTGGCTGAAGTGACTGAGTGCCTCGCTCCCACATCGGAAGGTCCCAGGATCGGTTCCCGGTGCCTCCTAAAGAGAAGACAAACAGAGAAGACAAGCAGATATAGAAGAATGTGCAGAGAATGGACACAGACAGCAGACAGCAAATGCAGGTGGCAAGGGGTAGGGGGTATAAATAAATCTTAAAAAAAAAAAGGTTACAGTATATGCTTTGGGGTTTATGATAAAAAGAAATTCAAAATCAATTGTAATTTTCCTTTCTTGTACCTGGCAAACACAGTGGTAGAAACCTTTCCTGAGGCAATATTTAGCCATTTGGGTTTGTTGCTGTGTGAATTCCCAGGCCTGAGTGAAGGTTCTAAAAATGGACAGTGATGCATTTCTACTCTCTCTCATTGCCGCAGATTTCCATTTCATAATTAAATGATTCTCTTGAGAGAACAAAATGGAGCTGGCATGCAAAGTTAGGCAAGAAGGAGGGGGAAGGGACAAGGTGGGTGAGCCAGAGAAGAAGGGTCGTTTGGGGTGTCAGATCCAGGTGAACCTGGGGTAGAACTCAGGACTCCGAGGAGGCGAGTCCGTGGAATTGAGTAGCCCAGGAGGTGGGAAAAGGGCGTGAGGAGAAATCACCTAACCTGGGTGACTGGCTGTTCTCTGAGGTGGGCTGTCTGGGCAGGTTGGCTGCAGGTAAGGCCAAGAATCACCTGGACAGATTATGCCTGCAGGTAGTTCGCACATGTCTAGGGTGTTTATGCCTTACAAACACTGCTCCTCCAAGTCAGACACGTCCCCTGCATCCAAGGATTACTGCATTTTAACTCCAGAATCTCTCTCAAACCAGAGGCTTCTCCACCCCCATCCCCATCCCTTTGTTCAAAACCTCAGTGCAATTCTCAGACACCGGAAGACGGAGCAAGGTGTCCTTTCTCTGAAATCCACCTTCAGTTTTCCTTTCTTTAGCCAGAACAACGCCACTGGCAAACACTATTTTCTGTGTGATTCTTGGAAATAGCCAAGCTTTGCAGCCAGCAAATTTTGAAGGACCTCTCTGCTAGATGACCATCCCATCCCGCTTGGCTACTTGCTGGTCCAAAGTGTGTCCCGGGCAGCTTGGCTCCAGGGCATTGTGAGGGGCTGACCTTGCCCTCCTGGCCTGGGCTGGGTCACAGGTCCCCCAGCCAGCAGCTGGGCGGGGTTCAGGGCGCAGCCGCCCTCCTGGCGCGGGTGGGCAGGGCAGTGCCGCGATGCCCCTGCTTCAGCGCTGGCAGCCTGTCGGTCTAGGGTGCTAGAAGCCCCATCCTGTGTTTCCCCCTTACTACCCCAGCTGATGGCTTACTGTTTATGAGAATCAACGATTCGCTTGGTAAATTCCCAAAGCGTAAGGCAAGTGCCAGATCCTGAAAGCTGCTGAGGAGTCCTGCCCTCAGAGGAGATGACAAAAGGGGTAAGGATGGGAAGGGAGGCAGGGTGGGACTAGATGCAAAGTTGGCGGAGCACCTGCTTCCTCCTTGTCGCCTGTGGGCTATCTCCCGCCATCAGGCCCTCACTGGACCGGACCACCGCCACTGCCTCCGAATCCCTCCCCTGGTGGACATCTGAGAACTCTAGCTAAACGGTGTGTTTAAGTACTTAAATGGCAAAACATTAAAAAAAATTTTTTTTAAGTTTCTAATCTTTCTGCCTTCCATCTGCTTTCTTACTAGGGCATTTAATCAGAAGGTACCCAACTGTTTCAGATTAAGATATTACAAAGAGTCACTGCCATCCTGCCTGGAGGGTGAAATTTATTCTTCCAATTTTGCTGTTTCTTCTCTTGTTTTTATCTAGATTGCAAGATGAGTAAGATGCCTGGCAATAAAACCACGCAGACAAGTAAAACAGATGACATCCATCTGCAGTTTTAATGAAACAAGATAAATCTTGAAAATGTATGCAGATAGATCTACACTGCCACTGGGCATAAGAAGCTGTTCTGTTTGTTGAGTGAGTTAAGTTTTACATAAACGTTAGCTTCCTTTTTCTTAATCTTCCAAAATAGAAAAAAAAGATGCTTTGCTTGTCACTTTGGGTATAAAAAAATTGGCTTGCATCTTATAAAAAATAATGAAGATTTAGGATTTTCTCATTTTTTTCCCACTTCTTTCTCTGCCTTCTTCCCCACCTTACCCAAGTCGACAGTGTGGGTTCCAATGAAACAGTCAATATTCTACATTGTACCACGGCTTAAGGGAATTGTTTGCTAGTAAACTAGGTATTTCTCTGGGTGTAGTGTTACATTGGTTCAGAGAAGATTTTTCAGAAGAAAAAACTGAAATAAAATAAATTAATTCGCTAATAAGAACTACTGATAACCAATTCTTCACTATTTCCCTGGCACTCAAATGTCTGCTATTCTCTATAAATATATAAAGATAAGAAAGCTACAAATAACCAAAAATTTGAACCAAGAATGATCTTATAGATCATTTAGAAACAAGTTATAAGACTCTCAAGGTCAAACAGTTAGCTAATGACTCCGTGATGACCAGAACACAGGTCTCCCAAAAATCATCCCTTGGCTCTCACAACTCAGCAACACAACTTCAGTCCAGACACTTTTAGCCAGAACTTGCCCACAAGGAACGACCGCAATGTTAAGAAATCTGAAAATGTACCCATTTTCTATGCATCAGTGAAGCAGGGCAGTCATTGCCCCAGAAAGTCCCTAAACTAAAAATAATTCATCTTTAATAAAAGCTAACTGGAAGAGGGAGGGAATACAGAGGATAGGTGTCCATCCATGTGAGAAACAAGAGCTGGGAGAAAGTAAGCAGAGAGAAAAATGGAACGTGTCCAGAGGGGGCCTGAGGGGCGGTGGGCAGGCAGGTTTGTAGGGGACTTTCTAAAGGCAGAGAGCACCTGCACAAATACGGAAATGCAAGACCATATTCGTGTTCCTCTTTCTTCAAGAGGAGAAAATGAACATTCAGATGCTGACTAAAATTTCCACCAGAATTTTATTCTTATCCCCCATTATGGCGCTAGTAATTTTTATTTACTGACTTCCTAACAGAAACTTATTATTAGGTTAAACCGTGTGGAATTCCCAGTATTCAACCGTTTTAACCTCTAAAAACGGCCCTTTCATACGGGTTCTACCTAATTCATTATCTCTAATTTCTAATCTTAATGTTTCAAGATTGGTGTTGTTATTCCCATTTACAGAAGACAAGATGCAAAGAAAAATAACGTGCCCAAGGCAGAAATACCAAAAAGCACCAGGGTTCTGCTCCAGGTGCCTCGGGTGACCTCTCTCTAAACAGCTTGGCCTGGAGTCATCTGGGTTAGCTCAGGAGCACAGCTCTCCAATCTTCAGGTTTAGTCTAAGTTGTTTTTTTATTTTTAATCAAAGATTTTTATTCTTCTGCCAAACACAATACTGATTTCTATCTACAATTATATTTTTAAGATAAGAGATGGTACATCAATTGAAAACATAGTTGAGCCTTGAGCTATTATACTTTAACACACTGATTGAAAAACCTAGACCATCACTGTAAAGATGTTAATCATTGTTGGCCTTAAGCAATGAATGGATGCAGCTGTATGGTGACTTATCCAAAAATGCCTTGTAGCACCTAACACACTGCTGACACACAATCTCAAAGTCAGAATCATTCCCATAATAAGGAGCTTCAATAAGTTATTTTTGTAGATCATAGCTCCAAGGAGTTCAATTTTATCTTTGCCGTTTTCAACTTGATTTCCTTTTCAATTCAAATCTCTCAAATTGCTTTCATCCATATACAGTATATACTCTTCTTTGGTAACCTACTAGGCAAGGGGATTCATAGAAATATCTTGCTTTTTCATGCAATTTTGCCCTTCATAACCAGGAAGGTTTCCAGTTTCATATGTGGATGTTGCAGCACTTCTATCCTTCAATATTCAATCAAATGTGAATATTTTGATCAGCTACAAGTTTTTTGAAAACTGCTCCTGCAATGGGTGATCAACAAATGTTACCCAGACATGCAAACAGCACAGACTTGGGCTCCGGCTCTGCCATCTTCTTAGGTGCAAAGAGAAGGATAGAGTCTAGTAGTCAATTCAGTTTTGAAACTGATTTTACACCTCTAACCAGCTTATCATCTTGACCAACCAAATAACTTACCTGCACTTGTATTAGTCTTCTAGTATGTAAAAATGAGAGGTTTGAACTCCAGAATTTGTAAGGCCCTTTCTTTGCTTTCTAAAATTCAGGCAATAATTATAAATATAATAAATGGAAGTTTTACTTTTTGAAAAAAAGGTTGGTTTTTTTTTAATCATAAGTGTTCTTTGGAAATTATCTAAAAATACAGAGAAGTTCAAAAATGGAAAGAAAAAGTCTCCCCTTCTCCTCTAATCCCATCCTCCAGTATAAACCTGGGTGGTCTGTAGCCATCTGGAATTCTGCCAGATCAAGCGTGTGACGTTGACATTCTGAGACTCAGTTTTTTGTGTGTGCAAAACGAAATAAAATGATGTCCCACAGCCTCTTCTTAGGGGAAGATGAAAGACACTAAGGTAGGTGAATGGAGTTCCCCTGTCAGTTTTGCATGAGGTTGCCGTTTTCACACTGCTGGGAACCCTAACCACATGCTTTCCTCTCTGGAGTGTGCCAGAATACCCACTGGGTAGGGAGTGGCGCGCAACTGCCCGAAAGATCCTGCCAGCCCTCTTCCTCTCGGGCGGTCTCATGAGCAGCAGCCTTCCTCAATCAGTCAAGGCAACCAAGGTTGGGCGTCCTTAAGATAATCAAATGGCATTAGACAAACAGAAGTCGCAGCCAGATTGTGATTCTACCTAAGTCAAAATTCTTACAAACCATCTCCCATCTCTGAGTCATGCTTGTTACCACTCCTGATAAATCAGACCTGGGGTGGCAGGGAGACGCTAGTGAGTCTGCGGTGTGTGCAGGGCTTCACTGCAGCTCCACCTCCCGAGTGCTTGCCCCCTCAAAGACGCAGGCCTGTGAGTCAGGTGCCTGTTTGAAAACTCTCCTTTCCTCAGCACCCCCTGACCTCCTGGTTTCCCCTTTTTAGCCCTCACTCCCTGGGTTTAGAGTTAAGAAGTCAATAAGCAGTTTAACGGGTGTGGAATTTCAGTTTGGGGTGATGAAAAAGCTTTGCTAATGGATGGTGGTGACGGTTGTGCAATATTATGAATGTAATTAATGCCATTAAATTGTACAGTTAAAAATGGTTAAAATGGCAAGTTTTATGATATATATACTTATCACAAAAGTTGACTTTTTTTTTAACGTACACACAAGCATTTAATATTAAGAGGAGCCCACAGGATCATCTAATAATTCACAATCCTGAACATAGTTGAAAACAGTTGAAGTTTCTGTTCCATCAAGAATATGAGAGTAGGGAGCTGATGTAGCTCAAGCAGTTGAGTTCCCCCCTCCCACAAATTTTGCAAATTAAGCCCTAAACTGATACTGAAAAATAGTAGTTTCCTTCCTATATGACAGTCTCGTTTGCATGGTGCAAGATACCTCCTTGGTGAGCAGTTCTACGCTGTGCCCACCAAGGGCTAATTATTTCTGGCACCTTGTTTACCCACAGGCAAGGCAAACAAAGAGGAGCCACTTTCTTTTAGGAGAGTTCCCTCACTGGGAAATACCTCAGACCTACCACTTTATAGGCTAGAGAGGGTTTCCCACATCACTTCACTTTGTGATTACCCTCAGAGGTACAAAACCACCCAGACTTCTAATTTTCATGCTCCTCAGCTGCCCCTAATAGGGGGAGGACAGAAGCCTAATCAGAAAAACAGGAAAAATAAAATCAGAAAGTGAAACCTGCAAGAGGGCTTTTGTCCTACTTAATCAATCCATCATGAAATTTTATTTGAGTAAAACAGAAAACCCAAAAGGATTATGCATTCCATGAAATTTTATCTGCCCAGTTCTACTGATATTCAGAATTGTAGTCTCAAAAAAAAAGAAGTTTGAAACATAAACAAATACAAATCCGAACCCAATCTGGGAATTTCTCACTAGTTAAATTCCCATTTGCCTAAAAGCCACAGAAGTAGAATTTCAAGCACCCCTTGCCCTCTTGTCATTCTTGAGAGATTTGGCAAAATGCATAAAAATTTAAACAGACAAAATAGAACCCCAAGTTTTATTTTCGCTTTGAATGGCAAATATAAAAATAAACTTAAAAGTGGCACAATATACTTTATCCACCATAGTAACTATCAGCATAAAACAATTATCAGCATAAAACAAATTCTTGATCGGAAATGCTAAGAGAAAGACAGAGTAACATGGAGGGTGTAAAAAGAACCTCCAGGAGTTTAAGAAACCTGGGTACCTTGAGTCAATCTAAGCAAAATCCAAAGTCCGCAAATTACAGTAAAAACTATTCAGTTTTAACCAACATTTGGTAGAAAATCTTCATTAATGCTAGTAAAAGAACATACAAAGTAATATCCCAAGGAAAGCTGAGACCTTGATATTTTTTCTCTCTCACAATATTAATTTACAGCTTAGCAATAGCCAGGGTGGAGGAGGAAATTCCTTTGTTCACAGCCCCCTTCCCCCAAATGCTTTTTTTTTTAAAGAGGTCTGTGTACAATGCATTTTTCAAACCTATTGTTGGGGGTGAGGGAGACTCAGATTTTTTTCCTCAGAGCTAATAATGGATCTGATTGCCTTAAAGTCATTGAGCAACTGGATGGGAAATACCAACCGGCAGAGAGAAAGATGACGCGCCTTCAACCTAAATTCTAGAACACCTTAAGGCTCCTTTAATAGAAACATATTTCATCAAGTAAAAGTATCCATTCTTCTTCTCAACTTTAAAAAGTTTTCTCAATTGTTACTAGAAAATGAAAGTATTGCAGTACTGGAGATGAAAGGAGTCTAAATATAAAGCCCTTAACTGAGAGAAGAGTCATGTTTTAGAGAGCAACACTAGCTAAATAGACCTGTTATTTCCTAAAGAGAGTAGAATCTAGCAACCTCCACCCCAATTGCCAAAGAGTTTTAGGATAAAGTGAACTCTCTTGACAGTTAGATGAACATTATCCACTAACTGTCATTTTCCTTCCTCATTCTAGAGCTTCCCAATGATAAGAAAGCTGGTCCATGTTTATTTTTATCAACAAATTATCTGATAAAAACATATGAAGAGCTTTTTCTTTACTTGACAATGAGAGTATACAAAAACTGGGATGCTGTGTTTGTTAAAAGTACCATAATCTTAAAAGGAAAGATAGAATAGGGACCATGAATATTTGTAAAACTGTGGCAAATACATATATTAATATATACAGTTACAGTAAGAGGACAAGAACAATATATTAAAAACAGCCCAACTGACTGATATTTAGTGAGCATTATGTTGCTTCCTCTTTATTTTAGAATTTAAATGAATAACATACATCCTTTTACACTTCACACACTGTAATTGGAGATCAAATGCTCCTCAAGTCAAAAATAACTGGATATCATTTCTTGCTTCTGCAAGAACATTCTAGTCCTTACTGAGCATGAGCAAGTGTTTCAGCGTTCTTAAATCCACTGGCAGCACTACCATCTACTAATTCCTCATCCCTCTTGTGCAAGGTTTGATGCTAGGGTAGAAGTGCCTTAGCTTTCTGCACCTGCCTGGGCGGGGCTAGCAGGCAGGAAGTCATGTGGCTGTCACAGGTATCCAGGAGCTGGCCCTCCACCAGGATGTCATCTTGCTGGAGTGACACTGAAGCCCACTGCTGGGGCAAGACCTTCAGGGCCGCCACTGCTGTGCTTCCACACTCTGCAACCCACACGTTGCAACCCGCACCTTTTCTGACATCCTTGGCAGTCTGAGGAAATGGCAAACTCCAAGAAAATGTGTCTTTGAACCTCGCCATGTGCCTCGTACTGATCCTACAGAGGCCCTGGTACCTGGCACTCTGAAAGCCAGAGACATTTCCTTATTATGGAGTCCCCCATGGCAAAAAATACAGGGCACAGGGTAGTTTCCACCTTGGAAATGTGCTTGGCCATTAACTGAGTGTGTCCTTGTCCTAAATCCCTGTGCCTCAGTTTCTTCACCTGTAACAAAAATGCATAGCAATGGATTTTCCTCAATGGGCTATTATGAGGGCTAAATATAAGAATAAATATGGTGCTTGAAATAGAACTTGACCTTCAATAAATATTCATTGTGAAGGATCAGCTTAAGCCCAGACTTTATCACAGCATATCTGCTCTATGGTAGATTGAATTCACTGAAGAAATATAGAAATTTGTGCTTTTTAAAAGTTAACGCCCTTCTAAAGGAAGCTTGATCACAATTTGTGGATGAAAATTGGACCATGTTAAAGGTTCAAGGCTTAAATTATACTGTATGTATATTGTATTATGTCTTCCTCTCTCCACACATACTGTCCTTGGTTTGAACCTATTCTTTGTAAAGCCTCACCAATTGTTACTTTGTGTTTGTCTAAGTATTTGCAGCTGCCAATTGTGAAACTATGCTCACTAGCATTTTTCCAGTATGACATTGAAAGGCATAATTGGTGGCAGAGGATTTAATGGATCTTGCAAGAGATGGCATGACATCATCGAGAGCAAGAGGTCTCTGGAGTTCATGATACCTGACAAAATACAGTGAAGGTGGGGTAGGTAGGGGCTAAGGGGACAAAGGTCTCTGAGGAAAGAGACACAAAGTAGAAACTGCCTTTTAAAATTAAGGGACCCAAGAAAAAAGAAAAAAAGAAAAAAAAATTAAGGGCCCAGGACACCTGATGGTCAGACAATTTAAACAGGTGGCTTAACCATATTCAAAATAAAAACACTCACGGCTCAGTCTACTCTCTCTCCTCATGGGAGAGGGCAGGGGTAGTTGTCTCAGCACGGATTCTCAGAGAAAACAAGGCAAGGGGGCGAAATATATCATGTAGGCCAGGTCTTAAGCAATTCATCTTACCTCCCGGAGCTTCAGTTTCTTCATCTGTAAAATGGATTTAGTGGACTGTACCCTCAGGGTTGTTGTGAGGCTAAAAATAAGATGAACCTGGCCCAGAGGAGGCATTAATTAGACTCACAGATGATAACAACATGAAGTATAGTAGGCTGGTTCTGAGATGCCCCAGCTCTCCAGTTTTCTTCCCCTCATTTATAAACATTTTAAGACTGATATTAAGATAAATTCTTTTTTTAAAAAAAGATATATTGGGAAACGGACTTGGCCCAGTGGTTAGAGCGCCCGTCTACCACATGGGAGGTCTGCGGTTCAAACCCCGGGCCTCCTTGACCCGTGTGGAGCTGGCCCATGCGCAGTGCTGATGCACGCAAGGAGTGCCGCGCCACGCAGGGGTGTCCCCCGCGTAGGGGAGCCCCACGTACAAGGAGTGCACCCCGTAAGGAGAGCCACCCAGCGCGAAAGAAAGTGCAGCCTGCCCAGGAATGGCGCGGCCCACACTTCCCCTGCCGCTGACAACAACAGAAGCGGACAAAGAAACAAGACACAGCAAATAGACACAGAGAACAGACAACCGGGGGGAAGGGGGGGGAATTAAATAAATAAATTAAAAAATAAAAACAAAAAAAAATAAAAAAATATTTACTTTACATTATTTATTTATTCCCCTCCCCCCTCCCCTGTTGTTTGCACTCGCTATCTGCTTTCAGGTTTCCAGGTTGCACCGGCCAGCTTGCCTTCATCAGGAGGTCCCGGAAATCGTACCTGGGGCCTCCCATATGGTAGACAAAGCCCAATCGCTTGAGCCACATCCACTTTCCCAAACTTATTCTTAATACTCATTTCTAAATTATTTTCTCAAAACAATTACTAAAGGAAGCAGATGTGGCTCAAGCAATTGGGTTCCTGCCTACCACACGGAAATCCCGGGTTGAGTTGTCAGAGCCTCCTAGAGAAGACATGCAAGGCAGTAAGCTGACACAATGGGCAGTTGCAGCGAGCTGACACAACATGATGCAACAAGAGACATGAGGAAAACAAAATGAGAGACACAACAAAGCAGGGAGCGGAGGTGGCTCAAGTGATTAAGCGCCTCCCTCCCACACTAGAGGTCCCAGATTTGGTTCCTGGTGCCCCCTAAAAAGAAGACCAGTACACAACAAACAGACACAGCAAATATAAACAAGGAGGGGGTGGGAAGAAATAAATCTTTTTAAAAAATTACTAAAAATCAACTATTAGGTACCAGGCGACTACTCCTCTCTTTTTCTGACCTAGCTGACAATCCTCCATAGCAGCTGCTCTTGTGTCCCCTGTCCCCCACGTCTCCCCATACTTCCCCACTGCATTTCAAAGCCCTCTGAAGCGGATCAGCTGGTCTCCTGAAGATATGTTGCTCCTGCCTAAAGCCTGGCACTCTGGCTCTCCTTTCATTTATATGGCCCCACCTTCCCATTGTAAGAGATAATGAAAGTTATGGAAAGAAGACACATGGAAATTGCAAAGAAGTTTTCTTTGCCTAGGAATGCCTTGATTATAAACCCAGTTTGGTTCCCCCAGACTAATCTACTTCATTAACGTTCATTAAACAATAAGAGAAAATGGTTGTTCTAATACCAACAATTGAAGAAAGTCAGAAAACACAAGGCAATCAAGAAAGAACTTTGTTTTATTGTACTGAAACTCAAGAAAAAGCAAGTTTAATCAAAGTAAAACAGAAAGGAGGTAGAGACATGTAGCAATACTGAAGGGGACTCTCAAAACTAGAGACTTCTGATGATAGGAGCTCTTAGTGGGATCTAATTTCACTTCAAAACCTCTCTCCCCCTTCTTATACAATGGGCACACTGGCTTCACGTCCTAGACATGACGCAAGATGATTTTCAACTCACACACAAAAAAAGGGGGGATGGGGGAAAAGAGAGGAAAGCAGAGAGGGAGGCAGAGGAGATGGAAGAGAGAGTCCCGTGTGTTCTGGGCACGTATCTGAAGGCAAAGGGAAAGAGGGAGGTCGGTGTCTACTGGGAAAGTGCCTTCAGTGTGGTGGAATTAAAGGAGCTGAGGGGAAAGAAAGAGAAGGGGGAAAAGCAGCAGACAGAAGGGAGAAGTGGTAAGACTGGGCTTGGGCTGTTGACCAGTCTTTCATTTATTCCCTTCCCTCCCCCACCTCCAGGTGGCAGAGCTGACCCAGCCCAGTTTTCCTGGGAGCCTGTAGTAGTACAGAGGCCAGCCCAAGTCTTAGAGTAAATCAAGGAATTAAAATATACTGCTGGGTGAACAGGTGGACACTCAGTGGATGCTCAGAAACAATCCCGCTGCTTCCTTGCTTGGTATCATACCAAGATACCCTCCAAAGTCTAATGGAAATCTTTCATGCTGCAATTTCAGCTCTTTTTCTCTGTTCGAGTCCCTATAAAAAGATTCACATTTGCAGAGCACAGCGAAATTTATACCATCTCATATAAAATGTGCATGCTAGAGACACATGTATATCTGAAGCTACAGAAATGGCTGGCTCAAGGTTTCTCAATGTCTGCCCCAGTAATGCTCTGGGCCCTTGGGCGGCGCTCTCCTGTACTGTAGGACATTTAGCCACTGTTGTGACCACCAAGGCTGTCTCCAGACATTACCCAATGTCTCCAGTTGAGAACCACTGGTCCAGTTGTCTAATCCCAGTCCTGAGGTTGGCCACTTTTCACAGAGGTAACTGCCGAACCTTCCTCCGCTGTAACAAGGACAGGAAGCACGGGGGATTTTGGTAACATGCAGGTTATGATCACGGAGGTCAGGGATGGAGCACAGGATTCTCTATTTTCAACAGCATCCCAGCGGAGGTGACTGCCGCAGGTCCCCGTGCACTGGGGTAGTAAAAGGGGAGAGCTGGGGAGGAAAACTGGCCCTGACATCATGTTGCTGTGGGATCCCTGGCCGGTCACTTACCCCACGACGGCCTCAGCATCCTCATTTGAAAAATGGGGGTATTGTAAGGAGTAAGTAAAATTATGAAGAAAAAGCAAACAGCTTGGCAATGGGCACTCAAAAAATGTTAGTTTCCTCTCCCCACCCCTTCCCTTAGCTCCTGCCACCACTCTGCCTAGGAACCTCAAGATCAACTGGTCCTCGAGGATCACAGGGAATCCCTAGGATAGAAAACCCAGTTCCATTCTGAATGGTGGTAGGAGGGGGAGGATTTCTTCCCTTTTTGTTCATCTATCTTATGCTCTCCTTCTACACTAGTCACACCATAACATCTGTCATCCTTTCAGAGGCTGTGAATTATTTTGATAATGAAACATATGATGAAAAGAATATTTCAAAACAATGTACACATTGTGATTTCATGCAAAACAACACCTCCCACTCTCCAGCCCATCTGTGTACCACAGTTATTGCTGCTTTGAACTTTTTTCTAAAAGAAAAAGGACCCAAACAGGAATAAATGCAAGCACTTTCGATATGATCTAAGTTTCCAGTGCAGCTTGTTCAACTTTTCCTTCCAAAATGAATAGATACTGCTGATCTCTAAATGTCTCCGGATTTACTGCCATTCTTTGCAAGGATAAAATGTTCTGGTGCAAAATACTAATCTGCCAGGTTAAATACAGTCTTAGATTCACACAGAACACAGTACATGGACCCTTGATTTTAATTCATTGGCAGAGAAAACATTTAAATCCAGGGTTATGAAGCACTGGGATTTTATATATTATTAACTAAAGATTTATTCCTTTGGAAATATCACTTTCCCATCCCCTCCTCTCACATGAAAGGGGCTAAACAATGATGCCTTTCTCTGTTTATAGGTTGTATCACAAAACTTAAAAGAGGCACTGCGCCAAAGTAAGTTTCTGCATAAATGATGTCATGAGAAGCAAGCAGACACAGTCAGCCAGGCCGGGAGAGGGGCTGTGGTCGGCCTTCCTTACCCTTCTACACACACTTCACCCAGGTGCTGGGCTCAGGCCGGTCCTGGGAGCAGCAGAGGCTGAAGACAGGGAACTGCCGGGTGGGGGGTGGGCAGGTGCTCCCCTGACTCAGGGGGACAGGATGGACGTGGGAGGAACTTTCTCTTCAAAGAGCTAGGTGTGGATGACTCAAGGGAGGAATGCACAACTATGTGATTATGCCAACTACTTGACTGTGTACTATGGATTCAGTGTATGCTTTATTGATATGTATCAATAAAATTGATTTGTTAAATTTTTTTTTTTAAAGAGCTAGGCATGGTGCACATACTCGTCTTCTAACCAATAAAGGAGACAAACACCTTAAAGCATTGAAGTACAGATGGTAAGCTTTATATCAGAGTTAACGTTCTTGCACATGGTATCTGTACTTGGGGTGGTTGCATAAGTGCATATCCTTGTCCTTAGGAAACGTACATGAAAGTTATTATGTGTTCAAGGAACATAACATACAAATTACTCTCAAATGTTTATAAAATTGATTGATGGATAGAATGACAATAAATGTGGCAAAATGTTAAAATTGGTGGATCTGGATATCTAGAGATGTATGTTGGAGTTCTCTATATGGATTTTGTATCATTTTTTGCAACTGCCCTATAAGTTTGAAATTATTTCAAAATACAAGGTTTGGGGGGAAATAACCAACAAAACAAAATTTTTAAAAACGCTATTAGTACTAGCAAAACTCTCCTCTAAACTCCATACCCAACCAACCCAGGGCATTCTAAAGACTGGGAAAACTCCAGTCCAATCCCCTCTGGCACCCCAGAAAAAACTGCTTGAACTTGACTACTTAGTTTGATTCTGCACAACACTAATCCTTCTCTTTCAAGGTCCCCTCGAGAAAGCATGTATAAAACAATGAAACACATCATTATATAGTTTGAAGACAGGTTAATATTTCTGGACCTGCATTTAATACATTTATACATTGACTCAACGTCTCACCAATCCCCCTTAGCTGATAAGGACTTCAAGGGAAAATAACTCAACTGGATCCATAGACTTATTGGAGTAGTTCTAGGATCTCCTCTGGGTTCTAGGGGTGAAATCACTCAAGACCTAAGGCAAGTAAATCAGGATTTATCATCTTACTTAACAGGTCACCTGATTCTTATCTCCTGACTGCAGTACAGGCTGGTGCCCTAAGGCAATGAGTTCTCATCTTGGTTTGGCATTACCAGGACAGCTGGCTGAAGAGGTGGATTCCTCCCAGATGTTTGATCCTGTCAGTCTGCTCCAGGGCCCAGGAATCCTTCCATGGATCCTGGGGTGACTGGAGCCCACATTCATTTATCCGCCCAAGTGAACAAGGCAGATTGCTAGGAAATAGGGTTTGGGGTGTAGGGCCGAGACCCTTAAACAGAGTGTAGGCACTGGATAGTCCCTGGACCGGAACTGGACAGCTCTCTTCCACAGAAATTTTGTTGAGGCTGTCCCTCCAGCAGATACCAACTGGAAAAAGCTTTTCTCAGAGGCATCACATACTGGAGAATGTGCTACGATTTTCTGCTTTTTAAATCATGTGGCTTGTTAATCCTCAGCTAATTTTTCTAGCCAACTTGCTTCTTTAAATGTAAAAATTCACCCTAACCCAGGACCTCGGTGCTGGCACCTTGCTACCCATACCTCTCACACAGTGGAGAGCTACAGACCAAGAGTAGAACATACACTCCATATGTGTTTGTTAAAAAAAAAAATGATTTGTACTGCTTAAAAATGAGCTGAAAATAACATTTCTGGTATTTCCAAGCAGCAAACTCCATTGCAAATCTGTGAGAAGTTAAATGATAAACAAAAAAGACTGGATTAGCTAGGCTTCTCAGACTCCTCTGGCAAATTAAATTTTCTGAAAACCTTTTCTCTTTTTAACCCTCACTGCAAATTCTTGCTAAATACATGAATCCACTTTCCTCCCTTACTAAACAGTAAGCTCATGAGAGCTTGCAAGGAATTTGCAGTGATTTGGGTTGGGAGTGTGTGTGTGCGTGTGTGTGTCACACTGGCATCCATCCCATTGTGCGATGTCACTGGCCGAGGGTAAAGTCCAGGACTGGGGTGCTGATATGGGGAGAAGGACTTACTCCAGGTGTGCACGGAGGCAGCAAGGAAAGAAAAACAGAAAAAGCATCAAAGATGCAGGTCAGCTGTTTCAAGGTGTTGGGAGAGAAAGGATATCAGCCAGACTGCCCCAAGTCAAAAGCGGGGGGCTTTGGTGGTAGGGTCAGCCTTGGAGAACCCCATGCTCAAAGCTTCCAGATCTGACCAGTATGTGGGATGAATAAACTGAAGACACCTGCTGCCCACTTGCTGGGATTTTTAAAATTACCTTTAAAGATCTGTTTTCTTACCTCTCTTTGGCTAATTTAAAACATTCGATTTTGTGGGAAATACACTATGTCCAAGGTATTTCCAACGATATCTCACTTAACGCAAGTCTTGAAATTGGTTTTGGTATTCCCATGTTTCCAGATGAGAGAACTAAGATTCAGCATACCTGAAACGCTCAAGATCGCACAGAGCTTGGCAGGGGTGCTAATGTGGTTTGATGATGTCATGGTCTGGGTAACCGGGGCCTCACGTTTTCTGGAAGTTGGCTCTGCTCACCCTGTCTGCTCCCAGCAAGCATCAAAACCAACCACAAAATCCTGCCCACACCTAAGAAAACAAAGGGTCAGAGGACATCAGCCTCCCCCACTGACTTCTGCAGCGCTCTCTGCTTCCGTGGCATCCACAACGTGACTCCCTCAACCCAACATGTACCTTCTCCAGACTTACCGTGGCCCCCCTCAAATCTGTCCAATGGAGGCCCGAGAGCACTGGTGACCCTAGATGGAAAAGCTTATAAAGAAAGTAAGTGTCCTGAGGGGGGTGGGGGGGGGCGCCAAGGTCCTTCTCCCATACTGCCTCCTCAGTCTCTGAATTCCCCTCAGTGGGAAAAGAGAATCCCTCACTGAACCCTGGAGAAAGCAGCTCCTGTTTTTTAGCAGGAAGAGGGGATGATTTGATTGATTTTTCTGGCACTCCACTTTTTATTTTGTTTATTAGACGGTACTGGAGATTGAACCCAGGACCTTGTACATGCAAAGCAGATACTCAACCACTAAGCTACATCCACTCGGCAAGGCTCTCCACTTTTGAGAGAACTCATGAAAGAGCAGAAATAAATTCTGTATTGGGGATTTTAGGTTCTAAAAATCCCACCTCCAGAGGCTGTCCTGGAGTAGCTGGTCCACATTTACACTTCTACAATCCTTTAAAATCATAATTCATGTCTATGCTAATTTCACATTGAGGTGACAAAATCCCAAATTGTCCAGGGAAAGATAACAGCTATAGTCACCACATTAAACTCATGAAGGCAAGAAGGTAGGCTAGTCATTCATTACTTCTGAGAAAGACTTAGCAACAAAAGTGCAAACAAGTAATAATAATAATACTAATAATACTAATAATAATAATAGGGAAGCAGCTGTGGCTCAAGCAATTGAACTCCTGTTTACCATATGGAGGACCTGGGTTTGATCCCCAGGACCACCTGGTAAAAAAAGAAAAAGAAAGGTGTCCCATGAAGCATGAAGAGGCAAAGGCCCCCACGTGGCAAAGAGATACACCAAAAAGACAGTGACACAACAAGATAAAAATAATAATAATAAAGCTTAGTTTAAAATTCAGTTATTGTGTTGCTTAGTATGCCCCAGACCTTAAATCTTCTAGTTAATAAAGTAGTATTAAAAATCACATGTACGGAAGCAGATGTGGCTCAAGCAATTGAGCTCCTGCCTACCACATGGGAGGTCCTGGGTTCAGGTCCCAGTGCCTCCTAATGAAGACAAGCAAGATAGCAAGTTGATGTGATGGGTTGGTGTGGAAAGCTGGCACAACAAGATGACACATGGGAGAGACAGGGAAGAAAACATAATGAGAGGTACCACAAAGCAGGCAGCAGAGGTGCCTCAAGCAATTAGGTGCCTCCCTTACACATGAGAGGTCCTGGGTTCCATTCCCCCTGCCTCCTAAAAGGAAAACAGACAGGCAGTGAGTGTAAACAAGCAGGGGGTGGAGAGAAATAAAGAAATTAAATTAATCTTTTAAAAAAATAATAGGGAAGCAGACATGGCTCAACTGATAGAGTGTCTGCCTACCACATGGAAGATCCAGGGTTCAAACCCAGGGCCTCCTGACCCGTATGGTGAGCTGGCCCACGTGCAGTGCTGCTACACGCAAGGAGCGCCGTGCCATGCAGGGGTGTCCCCGCAAAGGGGAGCCCCATGTACAAGGAGTGCGCCCCATAAAGAGAGTTGCCCCGTGTGAAAAAAGCGCAGCCCACCCAAAAGTGGACCCCCCCACAAGGAGAGCTGACGCAGCAAGATGAGGCAACAAAAAAGAGATGCAGTTTCCCAGTGCCACTGGATAATGCAAGTGGACGCAGAAAAACACACAGCAAATGGACAGAGAGAGCGGACAATGAAGGGGGGGAGAAACATATAAAATAAATCTTTAAAAAAAATTATAGTTTTTAAAAAGTCACCTGTAGAAACTCTATTTTTCTCTTTAAGCAAAATGTTTGATTTTCCTTTTGGAATACCTATCATTTCAACTTTCCATATAATGCATTCCTGAACGGTGAATATCCCAAACCTGCAGGATAGTCTTACATTATTAGAAGGAATTCTCTAACTAAGAGCTTAAAAAAAAAAGTAAACTCCCCCAAAAAAAGGTCCACAGAGGAACAGCCTCCCTCAGTCTCAAGCCAGAGGGCTGTCAGGACAGGGAGAGGCTTGAAGCTTAAGCTTTTTTAGCTTCAGGGAAAATCTGCTTCTGAGTTTTGTGTTTACATAATATAAAGAAAACAATGTAAATTTCTGGCAAAACTTACTACCCAATTACTTCAAATTTTCTGTAGCTAGCACAGGATGCTGACATGGATCATCATCTAAGTCACCAAAGAAACGGTGACTCCCGTGTATCTCAAGATTAAAGACCAACCATTAAAGATAGAGCTCTATCATCAATTCCACCAAGGTTGAGAAATTTACAAAGATTAAAGGAACCCAACTGAACACATCTTTTTTATCTTCAGAAGTAAAACTGTCATCGTACTCCTCTTTCAACTATCAAAACCCCCAACACAACCACAACCTCCACCCACATTCCATTTCATCTTTATTTGAAACACTTCTCATTGCCCTAGTAAGCAGAGAAGAGTGATTGCAAATGTGATAGAAATCTAGGACATGGTTGTTTTCTATGATAAACTATTAAAAGCTTGAGAAATAAAAACCACCAGGGGATCAATTCCCCCTAAAGTGATAACTAACTTAAGACAATCTGCTTCACCTTTTTGGCTAGCGATCCTGCCGTGACTGAGTCAGAATAAGGTACTTACGAAAGTGAAATTGATTCTGACCACAGTCCACCAACATTTCAGGCGGGAAGTAGTGCCAACTGTCAGGCCAGAATTGTGAGATAATGGGTATTTCAAAATGCTGGTCCTGTCTCAAAACTCCAGACACTCCCTCTCCTCCAGCACCTCAGCATCCCACGAAGAAAATGAACTGAACTCCACCCGCGAGAGCAAAGCCTTTACCCAGAAACAAACTGAACTGAACTCCACCCGCGAGCGCAAAGCCTTTACCCAGAAGCGGCTCAGCCCTCAACAGTGGGTTGTTAAGAAAGTGATTGGGAGACCCAGGCAATATCACTTTTGTTCTGCCTTGCTCATGCCTAATTTTATGTGCAGCCCCAAATAACAGCAGGGTCCACGTGACTTCTGATGTGCCCACTCAAAGAAGATGCCCTTTAAGGAAAGCAAGGTCAAAACAGGAGGGGCAAGGCTGGCAGGGGACAGCTGGCTTTGCAAATGCTTCAAGGCAGGTCTTAATTCTTAAAAGGCTTTCTATTGAAAGAAACCGAGTACACTCTTTACTGGAGAGATCTCATTTCCAGACACGTTCCTTATCAAATTGTATTGATCACGCAAGGGAGACTGCCAGATTGGGAGAAAGAGGAGTGTGTAATTAAAGTGGGAACATTCCCAGGAAGAAAAGTGTGATGCTTAAGTGAACTCCATTTAATCAGAACAAAGACAAGGAAACAAATCCCCTCGGATTACAATCGCGGGGGTGGGTTAGTATTTAGCCTCCAGGCGCCTGTGAAAATGTGTTTAGACACAAGGACACTTCTTCAGAAGGTAACATCGCGGGCACAGGAATAGAATATGGTGTGTTCGTGTATGTAGGTGAAGTCCCTTTTTGAAGGAAAGCACATATAGGAAAACGAGAGGAAGTTGGCCCACATTATTGGCGCTGCACTTAAAACTGCTTCAGGGGATGGTACTAATTTGTCAAAGTCCGACCACACCGACTACCAGAACCAAACCACAACGACCCCACGCGGGAAACCTGCCTTACCAGGTCTGGGGAGATAATCCCTCAGTCCCTCTAAACCTAGTTCCCACCCCCTTCCCCGCTCTATTGCGCGAGGTGGTGGGAGCCCTAGCACTGTGGCAAGAGGAGCGCGGCCACGGGGAGCGCAGGCCGCCTCCTGCCTCCACCCAGCCCGGGCCTGGGCGTTTGGCTTTCCCCGGCCCCGCCCGGGGGCCCACCGCAGGTCGCCCTCCCAGGCTCCCGTTCCTCACGGGCTTTGTCGCGGCCCCTCTAGCCCACGCCGCTTCTCTGTGCCTCCGGAGACCTCCAGTATCTCCTTGCTCCCATTCCATCGGCAGTACCGGCACCGACGGCCCAGCGCTCGGCACCACGGTGCGCCCCTTCGACCTTTCCAAGGGTCCCCGCGAACCGCCCCGAGATAGACCTTCCGGCGTGATCGCGGATAAAACGCCTGGTCCCCAAAGCTGGGGTCCTAGCCTCACGCCACACTTCTCCGGCTCAGCTCTGAGCTGGACCGCCCCCTCCCCGCGTGGAGAGGCCCTCCTCCGGCATCGCCTCCCGGGTTCCAGCTCCCGGGATCCCAGCCCGAAAAGGCTCTGGCTTCCCCGGGGACCCGGCCCTCCTGGGTCTCATTCCGCCGGGAAAGCGCCAGACCTCGGAAAACGCCCCCAGCGCCGCCATCCGAGGACACAGCACCTAGCGCCCTCCTCGCGAGCCTGAGCTGATGGCCCCATTCCTCACCGTCCCCGGCTCGGAACAGACGGCCACAGCCACATTTGATTTCACTGCTTTATCCCGTACAAAGCCCGGCTGTGTCTGGGGAGGTGGGATGGAAGGGCAGGGATCCCTAAGTGTTTCTAAGGGGTAGAGAGGAGATTAACTACTCAATAAGGGAGCCCTAGGCTTGGCCCGCCCCCCAAACTAGGAATTCAAATTCACTTGTCCCTAGCCTTTTCCAGCCAGGTCCCCATCCCCAAACACACCCCGCTTGGCTAGAGTCATAGAAAGCGCGTTAAAACCCGCGACGCTTCCGAGGACTCCCCAGATCTCCAGCCCCTCCGCCGCCGCCTCCTCCCCACGCCCGAGGCCCCAGCACAAGCAGGGTGTCCCCAGGACAGTTTCCCGGATCGACGCACCCAAGCTTGGACACCCACCTCTGGGCGCCGGCTCCCAGAAGCGCAGTCCTCGGGCTCGGCTCCAGAGCGGCGTGGCCACAGCCTCCTCCTTGGGGCGTCCGAGAGATTCCGGGGAAAGCGCCTTCGGCGGCCGCGGCGGCCAAGGGGCGCGCTGGAGGGCGGGGAGCCAGACCCGCCCGCTCCTGGGCGCCCGCCCCTTCCCCGCCTCCCTCCCTACGCCCCGAGCCGGCGACCCGCCCCTGCGCAGCCATCCACCCACATCTTCTCGCCGCTGCTTCCGCTGCTTCCGCGGATTCTACGCATAAACCTAGACATGAATGAATGAACGAACGAATGGAGGGGTGCCGGGATGGAGGGATAGGGGGAGAGGATGGAGAGGCCGAAAATTTTAATCGGGGAGAAGGTTGTCTCAGGCTACTTGGACAGGTGTTCGCGCCCGGGTGGACGTGTCGGCGAGGGTGCATGTGGTCGTGTGTGGATATGTACACATGTGTATATGAGTGTATGTAGAAGTGGGTGCGTGGGTGGGCGCACCCATTAGCCTGAGTTCCTAAGCTCATCTCTTCCCCGGCAGCGCGACTGGCCCCTGAGTAAGTACGGCCACTGGGAGGGATAAGGAGGTGTGAATCTGGGATCATCATGGGGCTCCCGATGTTTGGGGAGCCCTGTCTGAGAGCCCCTTAAGTGGTCCAGGGGCCTTGGCTCACCATAGCCTTCAAGCCGCCCTCCCCGCTGCGGCCTGGTGCCCCAGCGCGTGTCCTGACAAAGCCCGCGGTGGGGAAGGCGGCAGCCGATACCCCGTGTGGGGCTCGCCTGGGCGGGTGGCCCGCGGGCCCTCCCTCCCGAGCAGGCTAAGATTTCATTCTGTCACCCCCTCCACCACCATGAATACTTAACTAACGTTCAGGGCCCTGGGAAAATGGGCCGTCTGGAAATCCCGAGAAAGGGGGCCCGCGCACACACACAACCCACAAAGAAAACGTGTTTTTTTTTTTTTAATACGCAATCGCCCTACTCGGCTTTAGGGCGCTTTTTCTGCCGAGCAGTAGAATATAAAGGCAGATTTCTTAAAGTTAACTTTCCAATCGGTACAACCAAAGTTTTCCATTTTCCCAATGATTGCGTGTCTCTCCAGCTTCCCAACGTCAGCGCCCTTCGCTCTCCCCAGGGAGCTTCCCCGCTGGGTTGGTCTGCCCCTTTCAGATGGAGCCCCGAACAAGGCCCCAAGGGGTCCTCTCCTGGCAAATCTGCATGCCAAATACATGGGCAAAGACAGCTGCAGGGGTCAGATCCTCCTTTCCTAATCCTCCAGAGTCCCTGATTGCCCACACTAAGGAAAAGCTATCTTTGGAAGGGCCACTGTGAAGACCCATCCTCAGTAACCACATTTAAAAGGGCCCTCCAGGCAAACAGCCTCCTGCCTCGAACTTTACCCACGGAAAGGAAGAAGGCCTCCCAGAGACACCATCTGTCAAGAAGCTTTTACTCGGCATTTAGGAATTGTTGCACCATGCTTTTTGTACGTTTGTCTTTTAGGCTATTGAATTTCAATACATTTTACTGAATTTAGAGTCAAAAGCCCCAGGCAGGAATCAATTTCTTTCTCTTTCCCCTTTCCTCCACCCCTCACCCTTTTTTTCCCCTTTCTTTCTTTACTTCTTTCTCTTTTTGTTGGCACCACTTGTCACTGACTTAAAGAGTTAAGTATTTGGAGGATGCCCTACATCCTAATCTTTTTAATATTTTAATATTATGTAAAAAACTCACTTTGAAATGAGCATGTTTGGGTATCAAAGTTATATATTTATATAGACCCTGGAAGAGTTGTAAAATGACAGCAGCGGTGAAATTTTACAAAGAGCATTCATTTTGACAAGTGCTTCATCATTCTTTCCTCGTGTATTCCTAAATTAGAATACATGTAAAATTTACAAATCAAAGTTTCTTGCATTATTAGAAAGAGTAAAGCAAGTCATAATTGTCTCTAATCTGAATTACTTCTTTCCTAAAATGGTATCAATATTTTGTTAATATTAAGTTTAAAGTTCTGGAATATCCTACAGAAAACTATTGAGAAAATTTGGGAAAAATGTATACTCAAAAGGTATTAATTTACAAAAGCATTTACTTTTCTTCCATCTTGTAAAGAAGTAAAGTGGTGGCCATAATTAAATTTTGAAAAATTTTTCTATAAAATGACTGGTACATAATAGATGCAGAGAAATAGTTATGTAGCCTGTTCAATGAAATCAATGTGAGGGTGTGAATGCTTGCATGTTGAAAGTCAAAACTGTTTTTCATCAACATTTTCTAATTTACTTCCCCCTAGAATAGCTGTTTTCAGTTGAGGGTGATTTTGCCCTCTAGGGGACATTTGGCAATGTCTGGAGCCATTTTTGATTGTCACAGTTGGAGAGTTTGCTACTGGCATCTAAGGGATAGAGGCCATGGATACTGGTAAACATTCTGTGACGTTCAGGATGGTCACAATGTTTCCCAAAGCCAGTACTAAGGACCACAAATAGAACCACCTCTGTCCTTTTAAAAATGCCAGTTCCTGGGCTCTACCGTCCACCTACTAAATCAGAATCTCTGGGAAGAGTGCCAAGGAAACTGTTTCACCAGCTTTGGGGAGATGCTTTTTTACCAGTTCTCCCATGATTCTTAAGAACCCGACAGTTTTCATAAACATCAGTGATGAGAGAGGCTGGCTTGTTGCACCCTATGTCTCTTAACATGATAAACGGTTACTAGAGCTGAGAATATGTTATAAAAGAAGCACATTTAACTCTTCTGATGCACTTCAGAAGCACATTTGAAGCAGCTACCAATTCTGAGAAAACACAAAGCTGGGATGTGTAAATATTACATGCTCCCAAGAGCCCTATACCATTTAGGACACAAAACCTTCTATGGAAATTCTGTTTGCAGGGAGAGATCGAGATTTCTATTACTGTAGCCTAAGTGCACATTTCTGCTCATGATGCCTCTCCCATGGTGCTGGCCCACTTCAAACTGTGCCCCTGAGCAAGGAGGCCCCTGGCCTCCTTGGGGATGCCAAGAACTAGAATGTACTTACTCGAGAAACACAAAAAGAAAAGGCTGGATTTCTGGGAAAGGAGTCAGCTGAGACACAGGCTTACAGAATCTCTTCTTTCTCCCCACCCCCCAAGCTGAACAAAGTGAACTAAATCCAGTAAATAATAATGGTCTAGCAGTAGCCACATGTCCCCTAGCTCAGAGAAGACTAGCAGCTGAAAAAATGACTCAGGTGGCTTAGTGAGCTAATCTAAAAACCCAAAGGGAAGGCAAGACTGGCTCATCATGGAAAGGAATTTGCCATTTGCTCCTAGCAAAGAGAAAGATCAAAAGGCATCAGCTGGGAGCAATACCCAGTGCTAAACGTGTCCCATAGAAAATAAAGGTTTGCCAGTGTTCTAGTTTGCTAGGTTGCCAAAATGCAGATACCAATAAAATCAGTTGGCTTTTAACAGTGGGAATTTATTAGCTTGCAACCTTACAGCTTGGAGACTGAGAAAAATGTCCAAATCAAGGCATCATCAGGCAATGCCCTCTTCCTGAAAACCAGCTATTGGCAATCCTGGACCCCTCTGCCACATGGCAAGGCACATGCAAGCATCTGCTGGCTTTTCCCTTCTCTTCTGGGTTTTGTCGCTTTCAGCTTCCTGCTTCTATGACTTTCTTTCCTGTTTTTTGTTTGAATTTCATTCTCTTAATAAGGATTCCAGTAAGAGGATTAAGACCCATCCTGAATGAGGTGGGCCACATTTTAGGATCCTACTTATCAAAAGATCCTACTTACAATGGGTTAACTTTAATCCACAGAAATGGATTAACTTTAAGAACATACTTTTCTGGGGGTACACAGAGCTTCAAACTATCACAACCATGAAAAAAAAAAGTAAGAAAAAAGGGAAATGTAAGCAAAAACAACAACAGAGAAAGGCCCACACTCAACCAATTGTCCTAGGTTGTGGGGCTTCCCCAACAAGCATCATCTGAGATCATTGGGAAACTAGGAATAACCCTAAACCAAAGGGCATTGCCATGGGACTAGATAAACCACGGAAAATCTAAGAGAAGAAACTGGGGGAAAATACCTGCAACATATATGCTAACAGGTTATTATCTCTAATATACAAAGAATTCTTACAGATCGATAAGAAAAATGAAAACTACTTAACAAAATAACAAACCTTCAGTTTATAGATAAAGTCAATAAATTTATGAAAAAGATGCTCAAACTTCACAAATAAAGAATTGCAAGTTAAAACATAAGATTAATTTTTGCCTATCAAATTGGTAAATATATAGAATGTTAATACTGTCTGTTGTTGGTGAGGGAATAAGGAAAATGAAATGATTGTACACTGTTGATGGGAATATCAGTTATTAATACACTGGTAAATCTGGAAGACAGCTTGGTGATATCTTTGAGATAAAAAATGTTCACATACTTGAATTTGCAATTCACTTCTGGAATTTGGAAGCTTACAAAATCTATAGAGTCATACAAGAGACGGGAATGGTGGGGAATAATCAATGAATGAGAAACTCCTGATCATGGGGAGGGCCAAAACAAAGGATAATAAATAAAACATTTTTCTAAAATTTTTGCTGTTTTATGTTGTGATGGAAGCACCTCTGTTAACCCCCAAACCTCTGATAACAGCATTTGTTGGAGAACCGAAGGCAAGGGGCTTAATGTAGCTTGGGACAGAGTGGCGATCAGGCACAAGAAGATAGACATGGGATTAAGAATTAAGAGGAAAGAAGAAGTCAGGACAAGAGATGACAAGAAGAACCAATCTCCTCCCCTACCCTCGCACCTTTCCATCCACCAACTTCCCCCACCAGCTCCCTCTACTAGAGTTAAGAAATCCATAAAAATAGTGGGGTAGACACTGAACAACCTCTAACTCTTTGTTGGTAGGGGTCTAAGCAAATTTTATTTAAACATAAAAGGAAAGATTTATCCCAGCAGGCTGGAGAACTTGGTATGTCCAGTCAACTAACTCCTGGGATTCCCATGGATCATTTGGTTACTCCCTAACCCAGATAGTGGTTTTACACTATTCACCTGGTTATTCCATATGTGTCGGAATTCCTAGTTAAGACATTCCCATCGGGTCCACTGATCTCTGATTCTTACTTAAAGGCCAAAAGGTCACCTTTCATTTAAGCTTCATTGTTTTTTTTTCATAAAAGAGATGATCCTGCTCTAGACATTTAACCATCAACCTTCTGAATGCACAACATATAAGACTGGCATGTGCCAGTCTATGAACTGTTTGTATTGACTTACAATTGCATGTTATCAAATTAAAAAGATCCTGCTAAAATCCACCTCTTCTCTAAAGTTAGGCCTGGATGCTGAGGGGAGGGCATCTCTTAAGATTTTGTAAAGTAGTTCTCCAAGCTGGCTCGTGCTAAGAATAGTTGGAAAAGTAAAAAAAGAAAAAAGAAAAAGAAAAGAAAATTGGGGGCCCATTTCCCCAGGAGATTCTGATTTGGGGAGCTGGGTTGGGGCCCAGGAATCAGTGGGGTTTTTTTTTTTAAGCTTTCAATCTGATTCTGTTTCACAGTCTGGTCTGTGAACCGCTTGGGGTAACCAGAATGATCTTTGGGCAGGGAAAGGAGACAGTGAGAAAAGAGCCACCACGCTGGCGTCCTGTGAGAACACTTGGCTCCTGGAATGCATTTACTCCCCTTCCTGGCCTCGTTTGTGGTGCCTGCTTTTCCTTCATTTCCTCTCCAGAGTCTCTGGCTTCCTGTGCCCCAGCAAGCTACTTTCCTGCTTGTTCCATATTGATTTCCTTTCTCTGCATTCTCACACTTGGCCAGTCCTCTGCCAAACCTTCCAACATAAGGAAATGGTGACCTGGTTACACTCACCAGAGCTGCTTGAGATGCTTTAAAAAAAAAAGAAAAAAGAAGGAAAACCCTTTAAAAACACTCCTCTGGAAGGACAAACACTGTATGATTGCTCACTATGAACCAAACATGATGTGTAATGTATCGTTCGATTCAAAAAATATATATAGGTATCCAGTACACTTAAATGAGAAATGGATGTTTTTATTCAACTATGTTTTCTTTTTAGTTTTTAATTGTTTATATTTTCAATTATTAAATGTACAAAATAAAGTTAAAAAACAAACAAACACGCCACTGAAACATTCCAAGACCCAAGCAATATTTGTCTATGCCACGGTTTTCTTTTTGTCCCACCTTGTACCTGGATGTGCTTTCTCTACATTTAGAATGTGGCCATCTGTTGTTCAGATTGCCCATTGTAATATACATTTAAATCGTACCATCCTAAGGAAAAAAAGAGAATCTTCCAAACTAAAATCTGCAATGAAGAGGATCAAAAAGGGAGGCCCTGTGTTTCAAAGGATGGTGAAAACAGGCTATTTATACAGGAGGATCAAAAAGGGAGGCCCTGTGTTTCAAAGGATGGTGAAAACAGGCTATTTATATAAAACAGAGTGGGAAGGGGACAAAGAGCACAGAGGACAAAGAATCCCCCTGGTGAGGAAAGTAAGAAGACACAGATGGCTACACGAGACTGCCATGAGCCACATCTCGCAGTTCCAGAGGCCTCAGAGCTTATGTGCTAATGACAAGAATGCACTCATGTATTACTTTGGTAATTAACAACAACAAAGTCCTAAGAGGTCCAAGCTCTTTGTTATTTTGGCTGAGAATTTTATCTCATTTAACAACGGAGGCATTTTAAAAATCTAGTAAACACTCCAGAGTTCATGCCCTAATGGAGAGAGATTATAAAACAAGGTTCTCTTTAAGCATGGCATTGAAAACATAAAATATGCCTAATATATTTGGAATGTACACAGCCTGTTCACAGATAGGATGGTGGAAAATAGTGCCAACAACGGGGAATCCAGAAGACAGTGTTCACTGAGAGTCAACCAAGTGAATTTGCTTCTCATTACACAAATGATTTATATTAGTATAAATGCAAGTTTGTCTTTCATTTCCAAAATAAAGAGGAAAGTTTTAGGTAAGATGTAGGATTATTTTTTAGTTTTTTTACAAAATGGGATTGTAACATTTTCCAGTAATTCCCAAGTGTATCCATCAGAACTTTTTTGAATACAGGCTGTTAATTTATGGAAAGAGTCATAAGGATTTTCAGTTATACTAGGGGGCAAAAAAGACTAAATCATGAAATGTTAAATTTCAATAATTCTGATTATCACAGAGGTGGTCTTTAACAGTAGTATCTCACTTTACTTATTGAACATTTTAATATTGAAAAGTGTTCAATGAGAAAACAGGATTTTCCCATTATATTGATTATATTAAATTACTTAACGTAGTGTTAACTTAAGTTCACTGAAGATGACGGGGTTATATTTTCAAGAACAAGTTTAACTTTACATAGCAAGAACAAAGTAATTCTCCAAGTAAGCACCAAGGAGAACCAATGTGGCTCAGGCAGTTGGGCACTGGCCTACCACATGGGAGGTCCCAGGTTCAGTTCCTAGTGCCTCCTAAAAAGATGATGACAATGGGGGTGGGGGAGTAAATAAATAAATAAGTCTTTGAAAAAAAAATAAGTACCAAGATTTTAAACTGTTAAAGTCATTAAATATGGAGAATATTAATAGCTCTCTATGGCATATTAAAAGCCTCTGTTGGAATGGGATCATGGCTAAAGTAAAATCACTTTAGAAAAAACCACAATAGATTATAATAAAATCAATTGAAGCATATACGCTCACGCTGTCTATGAAGATTCTCTGGCTTGTCAGTTTTCTTTCCCTTTTCTGTGCTCCCTCCCTTGCTTCCTTCCTCTCTTTTGTTTTTAGGCCAGTACCTGGTTAATTTTAGGAGCAGGCATTGCAAGCTCAAATGCCTCAGAAGCCGGGCATAATATAAGTGGGTGAAGCAGCCAGATATCAGAAATTGCTTGTGACTGCTGTAAAGAACTCAGGCAGTGAGGAGCCTAAGTGCCTGCCTGATGAGTAATTTATGGTCTGCTTGAGATAAAATGGGCCAGCACAGAGATAAGAACCCTCAGTTACATAGGTGGTCACCGCTGCTGCTCCCATTTTATACTTGAGCATTTTCTTTACTTGTCTGGGTGGGTGAGGGCATATCAAAATGCCAGAGATGAGAGAATAAGAGCTAGAAGGAACACTCTATGTCACCCAAGCCAATTTCCTCAGTTTAGAATATAGCAAACCAGTGGAGCCAAAGGCCTGGGTTCAATCCTGGATCTGTCCCTTGTTAGCTATGTGAACTAAGCTCAACCTCTCCAGCCCTCTGAATCCTCACCTGGGAAAGGCAGCTCATGAGAAGACCTATCTCATTCTATGATCGTTGTGAGCATAAAAGAGATCACCCATGCTAAGCTGACAGCTCATACCAGGTACAAGGTAAAAGCTCCAGGTTAGTTGTTAGTGAAGGAGACGGAACCCTAAATAAGGGATGGGATTTGCAGAGAACTACACAGCAAGAATGGGTCAAAGCCTGAACTCAAACCCAGGCCCACTCCCAATTAAGTGCTACTTTGCTATAAGTTCACTTTCTTTGGTGTGTTTATTGTTTCTAAAGAAAAATAATAAAGAACAATTATGTGGGCTGGTGAGGGGAAGCCCCGGCTAATTTGGTTTTAAGGTCAAGGTCAGATTTATGGCCCTTCCCTGGTGGCCCTGGCAGTGGGGCCAGACAGGACTCAGAAGCAGTGGTGGCCATCTGTACAGATAACCCAGGTGCTCGGGATGTTGTACTATCAGCATGGCTATGTCTACCATGTGTAATACAATATTCTAGAAATGTTTTCATCTCAGTCTTTATGATCCAGAGCTTCACTTTGATTTCTGTTAAAACTTCCATCCCTTTCTCAATATTCTTGAATATTTTGCAGGCTGACAACAAGATGCTGCCATGAACCTGACTATTGGAAGGGGAAGTGGTGGCCTTATTGACACACTTGTGTGCTGTAGCTTGGGGTGGCCTCTGAAGGGAGTTCCCCCACATGTATCTATAAAGTCTGGTTCCTCCAAAAATAGGGCACCATCTTATCTCAAGGCAAGAAGTGACCCCACCCATTGGTACAGCTCCCTGTTCCTTCTAGCCTTAGGGCTACCTCCTGCTTTACTTTTTTTTTTTAAAAGATTTATTTTTATTTATTTCTCTTCCCTCCCTGCTGCCTTGTCTACTCTCTATGTCCATTCGCTGTGTGCTTGCATTCTTGCCAGCAGCACTGGGAATCTGTTGTCTTTTTCTGTTGTGTCTTCTTGCTGTATCAGTTCTCTATGTGTGCAGCACCACTCCTGGGCAGGCTGCGCTTTTTTTGCATGAGACAGTTCTCCTTTAGGGGTGCACTCCTTGCATGTGGGACTCCCCTATGTGGGGGACACCCCTGAGTGGCACAGCATTCCTTGCATGCATCAGCACTGCACACGGGCCAGCTCACAACATGGGTCAGGAGGCCCTGGGTTTGAACCCTGGACCTCCCATGTGGTAGGCGGATGCTCTATCAGTTGAGCCAAATCTGCTTCCCAGCTTCACTTTTGTCTGTGTTAGGACCACTCAGTTTCTGCTCTTGAACCCCTTCTACCTTTACTCACGTTCTCTTTACCTGTAAAGCCCTTCTAACTCCTCCTCCCCAACCTGTCACCAAGGCCACTGTCTTCTAAAACTCTATTTGCAATCTTGGTCCTCCCTATTCCCATGAATCTGATCCTCCCCTACATAGAGATACACCATTGAGTGTAGATTGGAGTCTTAGCAGAGCGCAACACTTTTCCAAGAATATTCCTCAAGCCTACACATTCCAACTAAACTCCCCATTAGCCTCCTCCATACTTGTCTTCCTCCTGGATTTCCTGGTGTAGCAGTTTGATATAGTTATGAATCCCAAAAATAGATATTGGATTATGTGTTGTAATTTGGTCTGCCCTGGGCATGATTAAGTTATGATTAAGGCTTTGATTGGGCCATGACATTAGGGTGTTAAGTCCCCACCCTTGGTGGGTGGGGACTCACAGATAAAAGGCATGGCAAAGGACAGAGTTGAAGCTTTTTTAATGCTGGGGGTTTTTAATGTTGGAGTTTTGATTTTGGAGTTTTATGCTGAAATCTTAAGCTGGAGCACTGGGGCTAGAGATAGAACGGTTCACCTGATAGTCTACAGCTGACCTTGGGGAGAGAGACAAAGCCTAGAGACCCTCATAGTTTATAGCTGACCTTGTGGAGAAAACAGAGGCACTGAGCCCAGAGGAACCCAGGAAGCCTGAACCCTGGCAGACATCAGCAACCATCTTGTTCCAACATGTGGAAATAGACTTTGGTGAGTTAATAACCTATGCTTTATGGCCTGGTATCTGTAAGCTCCTACCCCAAATAAATACCCTTTATAAAAGCCAACAGGTCTGGTTATTTTGCATCAGCACCCTTTGGCTGACTAATATACACCTGGCTTAAGGTTCTTATAGACCCTTTGGTCACCTCAACCCTCTTCTTCACCATGTCAAGTCAGTGTGGCCCCTCTTACTGTCCCCACTGCCTCTGCAGTCGTCCTTATTCACCTGGACTACTGCAATGGTCTCCACAGCTCTCACTGCCTTTATTCTCTTCACAGTCCCATCTTCCTGGCACAATGCCACTTCAGTTAGCTTCCTAAACCAATCTTCAGTGGTTCTTTTACCAAAATTCAAATTTCATATTTTCCATTCATTCATTCATTCATCCTTTCAACAAACATTTATTATGATCCTACCATGTGTGATGCACCATTATAGGTACTGGAAATACAGCAGTGAGTAAAGTCAAGTGCTAGTTTCTCTCTCTCACCCTTGAACTACTGGGCATCCTCTTTGCTCTTGACAAATCACTGCCTTCCCTTCTTGCTAAAATTCCCCAAGTTACTCTCCCTCAGTACTTGAAATCTGAGCACGTGTCACTCTCTCCAACAATAACTCTCTCCAGCAACATTCCAATCATAAATCATGATGATTCTAATATCCATGCAGATAAGGGTTCAAATACTCTGGCACTTCTCTTTTTACGTTTCTTTCCTAACTATTATTTATCCTCTGCCCTACCCCAGTCATCTACTCCATGCTCCTGCCCTAATTACCAATAATTTCACACCCTTCATTACTTCAATTTCAAACATCCAACACTACTTATGCTGACAAATAATTCTCCAACTCCATGACTCACTCCACCCAATGATTCTACAATGTGCCCACTGGACTCTCTACCCCACTCCTTATATTCTCACTTCTCTCTTGATGTAGCTTAGATTTTATGGTTCATCCTCTTGCCCAACCCCTTGTATATACTCTTATCTCCCTGAGTAGGATGAGAAGTCACTGAATGATTTTGAGAGGATAAAGGACTTGATTTGGTTTAGGTTTTTAAAAGAGTATTGTGGTGGCTGCCATGTGGAGTCTGTACTGCAAATAGGAAGGGGAACAGCAGGGAGACCATTTAGAAGCTATTGTAATCTGGGCAAGAGAAGATGATGGCTGAAATTAGGAAAGTAATGGTGGAGTGGTGAGAAGTGGTCAGATTCCAGATGTAATTGGAAAGTGGAGCTGCACCAGGCACGTAGCAAATAGTACTGTGTTTACAAGGCATTCAGTAGATATGTATCAAGTGCATGCCAAATACTTCTTATACTCATGACAATAAAATGTTCTCAGTAATTTGTCCTAAAAATCCCCATTTGATCAGCGTTTCTAGGAAGTTTCTGTTCAAAAGCCAAGTACCAACTCACTAAAGCAGCCCTTTTTGCATATACTAGGAAAAGTCATGCTTGAACTTTTACTTTACTTTACTTTAGTAGATAAAGACATGGCACTTTTAAAACACTAAACAGACTAGACTTTCCCACAAGGCAATTGCAAAAAGAATTTGGTATTTCATGCAAGAGGCTAACACAATTGACCTTTGATTTTTCTTTCCAGTTATCGGTGACTTTCTTCCCCCTTTCACTCCTTAATCACAGTCACAGCTATTTTAAGACCTGTCAGGGGGACAAAAGAATGTGTGGCTTGAAAGTTATTGATGCCTTCCAAGGGGAAAGCATCCTCTACCACCTTTTCTTTGCTTTGAATCTGAATTCCAAGCAAGGACTGGTTGTGAGTTTGCTAGCTTGCAGCACTTCCTGGGAAACATCCAGGCAGGAAAGCATGCCTCATGGTTATCAGGACATGCTCTGGAGGCAGAATCCTCACTCTCCTGATTCCAGGTGGGACCATCCACAGGTAACTTTACCTCCCTCTGCCTCAGTTTCCTAGTCTTCAAGAAGGGGACAAGATATAGTATCCATATCATGCCTTTCCCTATACTGTCTGTATCCATATCAATAATATAGTGCCCATATCCAGTGTGGTGAGCACTGAATGAGTTGATGCTTATAAAGGCCAGGGGACATACCTGGTAGGTTTTCAATAGATGCCAGCTATTTATTGATCACCATTCATCTGTGCCAGGTGGCTGCTTTGTAACTGTCCTGTAGTCTGTCCAAAAGCCATTGGTTTCTTAGATCAGATCAGTTCTTGACTAATTCCTTTTCCTAGAGGATCATAGCCATGCCCCCATCATTAAATTTTAACTAAAATATTTTCCCAATTATAAAGTAAATACTTATCATCTGAAAAGTACTACAGTGTGGGCTCTGGAATATTAAAGACCTGGGATTGAATCCTGACGTCATTCCTCAGGGAACGTCACCTACCTTCTCTGGTCATCAATTTCTTTATCTGTACAAGGGAACAAATAAGGGTGCCTATCTCATGGCATCCTCATGAGTGTTAAATAAATGAATTAATGCAGGTAAAGTATTTAGTATAGTGCCTGGTCCATAGTAAGTGCTGAGAGGAAGAAGGAAGGTAGGCTGACAAGGAAAGGGAGTATGGGAAGTGGATGTGGCTCAAGTGATTGGGCTCCAGTCTACCATATGGGAAGTTTGGTTCCTGGGGCCTCCTAGAGAAGGTGAACTGATGCAATAGGAAGGCGGGGTGAGCTGATGCAACAGATGGCAAAACAAAGAGACACAAAGAGGAAAGACAACGAGAGACACAAAAACCCAGGAGATGAGGTGGCTCAAGCAGGCTCTCCCACATGGTAGATCCTGGGTTTGGTTCCCAGAGCCTCCTAAAGAGAAGATGAGCAGATAGTGAGCACAAACAACAAAGGGGGGGTGTGTGTGTATGTAAATAAATAAAAATAAATCTTTTTTAAAAAAAGGAAGGAAGGAAGCAAGGGAGGGAAAAAAAGCAGAGGGAAAGAGGGAGGGAGGGAGGAAAGAGGGAGGAAGGGAGGGAAGAGAGAAAGAAGGAAGATGATAGAGGGGGAGAGGATAGAAGGGTAAGTCCAATGACTGTTACAGAATAAGGAAGTTTGATAAAATCCACATGGAGGGGAGCAGATGTGGCTCAAGCAGTTGGGCACCCACCTCCCACATAGAAGTTCCCAGATTTGGTTCTCAGTGCCTCCTGAAAAAAAAAAAACAACAAACAACAAGCAAAACAAATGAAAAAACTAACTCAGGGAAGACAATGTGGCTCAGTGGTTGAGTGCAAACTTCTCACATTCGAGGTCCTGGGTTCATTCCCTGGGCCCCAGTTATTAAAAAAAAAACCACAAAGAAAAATCCACATGAAGGAAAAAGGCCTAATTAAATGATAAATACTATGAAAAATGCTTAGAAAGAGAATGCACATTTTTTCTTTGTTTTGTTTTGTTTTTTACATTTTTTTGTCTTTATTTTTTTTATGTTACATTAAAAAAATGAGGTCCCCATATATCCCCCACCCCCACATTTTTTTCTTTAAAAAAGAAAAATCCTTTGCCTCTTTTGCAATGCCATTTCTCTCTTAAGAGGGATTTTCCTATGCCATTCTTGAGATAAACTTAGTGATAAACTTAGATATTTTTTTGTATTTGGAATTTGTTCATATTTTGCTTGCGAGAATCAACATGTCCCAAACACATTAAGAACAATAAAAATAATTCTTAGTGGATGAATATTTGTCTATTTCTCAATTTAAAAAAGCTTTGTTTTCAAAGTCTCCAAAGGATTTATTAACATTAATTTGAAAACTCACCCCCAAAATTTGAATCTGCTTAAATATGGTTTGCCACATATAAGAGCCTGTGACATAACATTCAAAGATTCAATAAGTTGATTTTTTAACCTAAAAGTTAACAAATATACTGTATTACTTGTGATATATCATAGAAATGCAGATATCTTAAGAAAAACCTTAAAAAAAGAAACTGCCCCAAGCTCAGGGAGAGTGGGTCTAGCAGTCTCCTAACAAATACTGCAGGACATCTGTGTGCTGAATCGCTCTATAACTTCACTGAAGGGACTATTTTTTCACTGTAGTTTCATCTTCCTTTATTTACTGGAGAAGCATTTCTGTTTTATCATATTCATGAATCACTGCAGTAGAATAATAATGAAAAATGTAATCAGAATGCCGATAGGATGAAGACTCAAGGGCAAGCCTGAAAAACAACCATTCTCTGAGATGAAAATCTAATTTTATCTCACCAGGTAAAACTCCAGGTTTGCATTTGAAGAACTAATGCAAAGAGAACTTCATAAAAGCTACCTTATTAATCAGGGGTTGGGAGGCAAGGAAGATCTACTTAATGGGTCTGCATACTAAGAAATCTGTGAATGTGTAGAGTCTGAGGACTGGCCCAATACCCTACCCTTTAGCCCAGATCCCTTTGTGGGAAGGAGGGGGGATTGTGGTTCCTGGTACCATTTTCTTTTCAGGGATAGACACAAGAATATTGAACTAAAATAAATGCGGCACCTCCGATGGCTCATTTCTGAGGAAGAGCCTATCACATTCCCTAAAGGAACACCAAAAATCCCCCAAGTGCAACAGCAAAGAACAAAATAGAAGGAAGGTCCAACAATGAGCCCTTGATACTAACGACTATGTAACGACTTGTAAGCCTGTGCACCTGAAATAAGAACAAGGCCTAGAGCTGTAGGGTGCCTAACAGTTACCTCCTGAGAGCCTCCGTGTTGCTCAAATGTGGCCAGTCTCAAAGCCAAACTCAGCATGTAAATGTGTTGCCTTCCCCCCAGCGTGGGACATGACTCCCAAGGATGAGCCTCCCTGGTACGGAGGGATTACTACCAAGTACCAGCTAATGGTGTAACTAGAAAATGACCTTGAATAAAGGGTCAACTCAGACCAGCAGAATATCTCAGTCTACATACAATACCAGGAGTTAAAAATGCTTTTTGACCTGAATAAAAGGGGGAAATGGAAAGGACAAATGAGTTTATATGGCTATGAGTCTCCAAAAAGATCCGGGAGGTTATTAGAGGGATCACCCTTATGCACACCTCAGCAGAGTCCCAGAGACAGATAAAGTGGATACAACCTTAGGTATTGGTTCTTCTGAGGGCTACAGAGACCCACAGTTCTATGGTCATGGCGGATAGAGTTCAGTGTCATGTCAGTTGGCCCTACTTTGGAGTTTGTGTTTCTGTGTGATGGAGCTGGACTCAGATGTGATCTTTGTTCACAAGCCTCTCCTGTTACTTTTACCAGATCTGTAGTTGACGCTGGGGTTTAGTGTATACCCAGGGGACCTGAATCTCTGAACTGACCATGTGATAGCCAGGCCCTGAGCCTCAACAGATTTGCAACTCCTACACTCTGGTTTATTGGACTTACCCCACTCAGCTAACATGGAGGTGAAGAAGGTCAACCACCACACCAGGGAGCCAAGAGTGCCTACAACTGAAAGCAGGAGAATTGCATCCAGCATCCATGTCGAATCTAAGCCCCTCTTGATATAGATGTGGAGTGGACACAACTATTCCAGGGTCCACAGGATGGAGGAATAGAGTATGGATTAGAGTGGACTTATTGATATTCTATTCATGAACTATTGTGATAAGTAGTCGAAGAAAATGTGGCATTGGTGTGGAGAAAGTGGCTATGGTGGCTGCTGGGGGTAGGGAGTGGGAGGAAGAGATGTGATGTGGGGGCATTTTCGGGGGTTGGAGTTGTCCTGGGTGGTGCTGTGGGGACAGTTACCAGACATTGTATGTCCTCCCACGGCCCACTGGGTGGACTGTGGGAGAATGTGGGCTATGGTGTGGACTATTGACCATGAGGTACAGTGGTGCTCAGAGATGTATTCACCAAGTGTGATGGATGTCTCATGATGATGGAGGAGGTTGTTGTTATGGGGGGAGGAGTGAAGTGAGGGGGATGGAGGGTATATGGGGACCTCAAATTTTTTGAATGTAACATTGAAAAAATAAATAAAGACAAAAACCAAACAAACTAACAAAATAAATACACAGTCCAGGGCTTGGCATGTCTACCTCTTAGAATCTTGTAGCCTCTTCTAGCAAATGAATCAATCATCCTGTCTGAGCACACATTTTCTCTTTTTACATACAGTTTACATGTATTATATGATTTTCACCAAGTATATGTTTAAGTGTAAGTTTTTACTACAAGAGGAAAGAAGCAAGAGGGAAGGCCATTGGGTGATCGGTAAGAGAAAGCAGTGGGAAAGGCATTGGATAATTCATGAAGATAGGAGCACTAGATGCTCATTAACAGATATAAGTGCTTACCTAACAAAGCAAGATCATTGTTCCTATAAATCCAACCAATATTCCTGAGCGTCAGGCCCAAGTTTTATGGGACTGTGATACCTGACTTTGTTCAGAAGAGCAAGGCCTTTTGTAAACTGCCATGTGAGTCCTACCCAGGTTTTCAGGAACAGTCTGTGGTTATTCCAAACCCTCATATATAACAGGACAGGTGAACCTCTGCCTAAATGGAAACCAGATCGGCTACCTTTTAAGAACACCGAAGCCCAAGGCGTTTGGTGTTTGGTTTGCTTTGCTTAGTTCTATTCCAGCTGAAAGCCTTGTGTTTGCAAATGAGCCCTGTGTCAAAGCTAATTGGACTGGGACAGATCATTCCTAAGAAGACAGGTTTGTCTGTAATTGGGCTCTGATATTCACAGTCCGCAACAAGAGATTCTTTGTAGAGTATGATCTTCATTAGTTGCTCCCATTACTGGAACTCTAGAAATATGCTTAAGTGGAAATAGACTAGTGTATTCAAGAACTATCTGTAAATATGTCAGAATTTTTGTTGGGAATATCCAGGCCAACACCATTTAGTTTAGGAGGTGACCTCTCAGAGACAGGGGATTTTTATAAAGCAATAGAGTTGATAAAAGCACAAGACAATTTAATCAACATTTTCAAAAACTGGGATGATGAAGCTATCTGTAGAAAAGGAAATCAGGCCAACACTGATAGCCCAGCTAAAATGAAGATCCTAGACCAGGCTTCTAAAAAGTGTCCAGAAGGAGGAAATGTTTTAGTTCAAGAGAGGAAACAAAACAAAACAGTGGGAGGTTTCCCATAGTTTCATTGTGTAGAAATACCAACACAAACCTTGAGGTTTGGAAGCATTTACTTCTACAGAAAAAAAAAAAAGAGGACCAGATGTTAGCTGATATTTTATCATCCCTTGATTATTTGCCTGAAATGAAGAAAGCCATGGTAAAAAGAATCCAAACCCACAAATTATCCCAAACAACAATGCTCGAAATACATTAAGCAATTCCCTTTTTTGCAACACCCCTCCTGCCTGGGTCTGCCAGATTTAGCAAATAGAGAATGCCAGTTATATTGGAATTTCAGATACAAATGAATACTGTCTTGGTGGAAGTATGCAATGTTTGGGACATACTTATAGTAAAAATATTACTCCTTGTTGATCTGAAATTCAGATTTAACCGGGTGTCCTGTAATTTATTTGGCAATATTAATCCTGCCCCATCCTTGGAGCTCCTCTGCTTTAGCCAATGGTAAAATGAATTTGCATTAATTAGTACCCAAGATAGGTTAAAAGGAGTCTTTCTGCCTGGGTTCAATACCTGGTGCCATCACATACTCACACTGTGATCTTGGTTAAGTAACTACACTGTGCCACAGTTTCCACATCTGTAAAATGGGATTATTATAATGACAGTTCCTACTTTGTGCAGTCATTTTTGGGATTACATGAGATACCATATGTCAGGACCTAGCACAGTATTCAGCTCATGGCAAATGTCCAATTGATATCAGCTATTATTGATGGCAGGAGAACATGGTGAAGACATAAAATGGCAAAGAAGAAGGTATCTGAGATCTTTCAATTGCCAGGAATATTCCTTATCCATACATAAATAATTGAGAGGTGACAGCAGTGGTGACTTCATTTATTCTGCACTCTAACAAATCTTATTTGACAAATAGGGTATAATACATAGAAATAATAAAGCAACATTAATGCTGTATATTACAGTTTACAACAAGGCAGATAGGAAAACATGCAAAATGCATATTTTAAAAATCCTCAAGATGTTGATTCTCAAAGAGGTGGTACTGTGAAAATATCCCCATCTAGACCTGGTGTGCCCCCACCCCCTACTGTCACCCTCCTCTGAGATCTACTGCCCTACGTAGTTTCAAGGATTTTTAAAACTCTGCCATACAATATTTCTTTTGGCAAGGAAGCAGGTGTAGCACAATCTTTATGTACGTACACAATGCAGAAAGGACTTTTGGCCCCAAATGTGTCTTTTTTTAACACAGAGCCCCCTGCACAAAACAATCCCTGTTAATGTCGTCATCATCAAACACAAAGGGCAACTGGCTCTACGCAACTGGCAACAAAAGACCCTCAGCAGGATGGCTTTTTAAAGGCAAAGGCCAGAGAAAGCTCTAACCTGTGGCCTCTATTCACTACCGGAACTGTCTAAATGCTTTTCCTCTTTTGTAATAGAGAACATCTGCCCAGCCAGGGGAAATCATCTCTCTCCCAGAAACAAGTTTTACATATTGAGAGGCGATGTTTATTTCTGTGGCTTTCCCATGCCCTTGATTATCAAACGTGCCTTTTCCAAACTGTTCCAAAGCCAGAATCTCTAACTTGCCTAAAGGGTACTCATTTTGTCTCTTGGTCAACTACAGAAGTGAGAAATGTTGTGTATGTAAATAAAAATATGAGGCTTCTTTCTGAGAAAAATTCTGATACACAAGAATTTTCGTTGTTCTTTTTTGCAAACTCTTAGTTCATAGTCTCAGTAGCCAAAGAACAAGAGGGCAAAGTAAAGATAACATCTGGCATTTAGTTGGTGTATTTGATTAAAATGGCACCCAATTTGAAATTAGAGGTATTCCTTTAACATGGATTATTTGATACAGATTTGTAGAATCATCAAATAAACAAAATTCAAGAAAACAGTTCCAGAGCCAAGCAGTCACTACTTGAGGCTCCAAACAATGTACCCAGCTGAGAACAATCAAAGAAACTTCCAGTATGTTGGTGGTGGGCAGTTTGCTACCCAGAAGAAAGGAGGCTCTGGGACCAGCAATTTAGTCTCCTCATTATTTTATTGTGGGACACTATCCTTAAATAAGGGTGAAGTGAATGGCTTCCTAGCTTGCCTCATCCAGAGGATTTAAAAAATGTGAGGTCGAGGTTTATCCATCTTAGTTGGCTTTTTACTATTACATGCTGTATCAAAGCAGATTCCTTTGAGAAGACAAGTAGATATTAGTATATATAAAATATAATACTGATAGGCTAATAAATATGATTGAATAAAACATAAAGCTGAGATGTGAGGAGAAAATAACCAGACTGTGATGGCTAGGTTCATGTGTCAACTTGGCCAGGAAATAGTGCCCAGTTATTTGGTCAAGCAAGCGCCTAGTTGTCACTGTGAGGACATTTCATGGACTTGAATCATCACTAAGTTGAGCGCATCTATGGCTGATTACATCTACAATCAATGGAGGAGATCCAATCAGTTGAGGGCCTATGAAAGGAGAAGTGATAGGGAAGAGGCAGAGCTCAGTGGTTGAGCACCTGCTTCCCATGTACAAGGTCTCGGGTTCAATCCCCAGTACTTCCTTAAAAAAAAAATAGAAGTGATAATTCTCAGCAGTCAGAAAAGAGAATTTCCGTCTCTACTTTAGCCAGCAAGCTTCTCCTGGGGAATTCATCAAAAACCTTCATTGGAATTCCCAGCTTGCAGCCTGCCCTATGGAATTTCAGATTGTGAATCCCCATCCTCATGGGAAACAATTTTATAAAATCTCATAACATTTACAGAAAGAAATTATTACTGAGACCTCTTCCCCAGAGGGCAATGATCCTAAAGGGGAAAGGGGGGTTGAGTATTCCTTTCCCATTCCCAGTCAAAAAGAGGACCCCATGGAAGCGGCTGTGGCTCAATCAGTTGGGCTCCCGTCTACCATATGGGAGGTCCTGGGTTCGCATCCCGGGGACTCCTTCTGAGGCCAGGCTCACCTGCACGTTGCAGAGAGCCGACAGCCCGGGCACCATGGAGTGCTACCTGGCCCACCAGTGCCACAGAGAGCCGATTCAGCAAGGTGATGCAACAAAAAGGGAGACAAGCAAAAACACAGAAGAGCATGCACCAAATGGACACAGAGAGCAGCAACAAGCAAGCTGTAAGAGGGTGGAGAATAAATACATAAATACAAGACACAGAAGAATGCACAGCAAATGGACACAGAGAACAGACAGCAAGCAAAAAGTCACAAGTAGAGGAGGGATAAAAAAATAAATTAAAGAAAAAGAGGGCCTCCTACTCAGAAAATATGGACTTAGCACCTGCAATGACAGTGTGCAGTGTGTGGTACAGAATTTAATATTGAACAAACTATGGAACCCACCCTCAAGCAAATAAAGGAAGTAAAGCCATTAAAATATTAACTACATAGGAATCATCAATATGCCTGTGAAAGGACACTCAGCATCTAATACCTCCAGGCAAATGCAAATCAAAACCACACTGAGATACAACTTTTCCCCCACTAGGATGGCTAGAATAAAAGGACAGGGAACAGTAACTACTGGACTAATTGGAACCCTCCTTCATTATCTGTGGGAATGTAAAATGGTACAGGCACTTTGAAAAACAATCTGGAAGTTCTTCAAAACATATGGCCCAGTGATTATACTCTCAGGTCTCTACCAAAGAGACATGAAAACATTTGTCCACACAAAGACATACCTGTGAATGTTCACAGCATTATTTATAAAAGCCAAAAAGTGGAAACCACCCAAACGCCCATCAATTGTGAATTGAGGGAAGTGGACGTGGCTCAACCAATTGGGCTCCCACCTACATGTGGGAGGTCCCTGTTTCAGTTCCCAGTGCCACTGAAAGACGACGGCTAACTGGAGCAAAAAGAGGATACAACAAGAGACACAAGAAGAAAAACATCAAAGCAGGGAGCAGAGTGGCTCAAGCAACTAGGCGCCTCCCAGCAGGTCCTGATTCGGTTCCCGGTGCCTCCTAAAGAAACAAGGAAGACGAACAGACACCGCAAGTGCACAATAAGTGCAAACAACAAGGGGGTAGGGAGAAATAAAATAAATCTTTTTTTAAAAATTGTGAATGGATTTAAAAACAAAAACAAAACCCTGCAGTATATCCATAACACAAACCACAGGGAAAAGCAGAAGCAATGGGGTGAAATATCAATAGAGACTACAACATGATGAACCACAAAAACAGTACGTTATGAAAACGCAAATCTACAAGACAGAACATAGATTGGTGTTTGCTAGGTGCTGGGAACTGTAAATAAGCATGAGGGAGCTAATAGGAGTGATGAAAATGTTCTAACCCTGAATTACGGTGATGAGTGAATTTACTAAAAATTGCTACATTCGTACATTTAAATGCGTTAACTTTATGGTATTAAATTATATTTCAATAAAGTTGTGTAAAATAAAAAGAACGGCAAAAAAGGAACCGCAAGTTAGAGGCCCTAACAAGATAGAAACGAACAAAGCATTGAAGGGACTGGTGGGTGAGGGGAAGCAGGGAAGGGAGGCTGTAAGACAAAGCCCCTGCGTGGAGACCACAGGGCGTGCCTTGGAGGAAGGCCAGTAGTCTGGCTTATTGGCAGCCAAGATGAAGATTGGTCTTCCTTGGTTCATTCACGTGTTTATTCATTCAGCAATACTGACAATTGCACACCATATGCAATGGGAGCTGGGGATGCATGTCTTTATGGAAATGACATTCTAGTAGGGGATGTGGATGTTCTACACTGTAGCCTGTGGTCATTTATCTGACTGGCCGTGAAGGGTAAGGACTAGGTGCTGTGGGAGCATATAACAAACAACACTAATCAGAAAGTGCTGTTTGAGGAGGAAATAACTGAGCCAAAGACTTAAATACAAAGAGGAGTTAACCAGGCTAGGAGGGGGCAAGCCGTGGCATTTAAAGAAACAAAACACCTGCAGGAGTTTGATCTTTGCTCTAACAGCAACGGAAAGGCCCTGCAGGACTTCAAGCAGAGGGACATCTCAGGATCGCTTGTTTTTTACAAGAGCACTCTGGCTACAACTAGATTAGATGGAGAAGACAAGAACGGGTACAGTAAGAGATACAGCGGAAGATAAGGCTAGAAAGGAAACTGGAATTAGAGGGAGGAAGTCTTGGATGCCAGGAGAAGTCTGAGACTTTTCCAGTGTTCAAAGTGGAAGTAATCAAAAGATTTTGAACAGGGACGCCCCCAAATTCTATCTCAGACCAGCCTGGACAATTGGACAGCCAAGTGTAGTGAGAGAGCTCATGAGGCATGTAGGATACTCCTTCAGTCAGTGCTGGCTTGGTTCGCTAGGTCTGTGGTAACACCCAAATAAACTGAGTGGCTTAAAACCACAGAAATTTAGCCTATCTTAGTTTTGGGGGCCAGAAGGCTGAAATCATGGTACTTGCAGAGCCACGTTCCCTCTGAAGGCTTTAGGTGCGGCTCCTTCCTTGCCTCTTCCAACTTCAGTTGGCTCCCAGAAATCCTTGGCATCCTTGGCTTGTAGCTCCAATCTCTGCCTCTGTCTTCACATGATCTTCTTCTTTGCGAGTATCTCTGTGTGTCCAATTTTCCTTTTATAAGGATCCCAGCTATTGGACAGAGGGCCCACTCTATTCCAGTAGGATCTCATTTTAACTAATTACATCTATTTCCAAGTAAGGTCACTTTCTGATGTTTAGGTGGACATGAGTTTGGTGGAGACATTACACAACCCTCGATATTTTCCAAACCAACATTCTCCAAAACTGATCATAAAAGCCTCCTGGAGCACTTAGGGAAGTGCTAATTCTCAGACCCTGTGGCAATTTGATATTATTTATGAATTCTAAAAAAAGATATTTGATTATGTTTGTAAACTGGTCTGTTCCTCTGGGTGTGATAGCCTTTGATTGTATTAGATTGAGTTGAAATATCTTTGATTAAATTATGTTAAGATTAGGGCATGCAGGGTTGAGACCCCACCCTCTTGGTGTGGATAAAATAGACTCACACAAGGAAGGAGATACACAGGAAGAGGGAGTGCTCCATGGAAATGGCCTGAGAAGAGAGATAAGCCTGATGGTCTAAAGCTGACCTTGTGAAGAGAACAGAGCAGCTGAGCTTGAAAGAAACAGGCCAGGGAGAGAGATGAGCCTTATGCCAGCCTACAGCTGAGATTTGAAGAAGCTGGAACCACAGAACCTTAAGAAAAAGGAGGAAGGGTGAACTCTCACAGACATCGCCAACCATCTTGCATCAACATGTGGCAACAGACTTTGGGTAAGCTTCTACCCCCAAATTAATACCCTTTATAAAAGCCAGCAGAGTTCTGGTACTTTGTATCAGCACCCCTTTGGCTGACAAATACAGACCTTGATCCAGATCTTGTGAATCTGAATTTTGAAAGAAACCTAGATGGTATATTTTTGTTGTTTTTTACATTGTTGCAGGTGATTCTCATGCTCAGGAAAGTTTTAGAAAATACTTACCACATTTTTTAAAAAAACCAATGTCTGGTCAAGCAGCAAAACAGAATAAGACATATTATGGAAGCTACCCTGAAATCTGACTACCCATTTCTTCTAGTGAATGGTGATGATACAGGCTGAAGAGAGTGGTAATCTTAAAACAAGAACAAGTAAAAACAACTTACAAAGGTAAGCATAAGAAAATAGTGAAGAAGCTATGAAATACTGGTTTATTGGCCTCTATGGCATTAGCACTCACAAAGTATAGGTGCGATGCTTGGCAGAATCTGAGTAATTTAAAATTGTGGTATAGGTCCTGATAATGCGTCTACCTACATCAGTGTATTTAGAGAGTGTTTTCAATTTAATTGCTCTCAGTGTCTTGTTCCTCAGAATGACAGACATTTGTTTATGAGTGAGTTCACTCATCTGAGTCATGTGTATTTTTAGAAGCATGATTGTGTCATTTCAAAATGAGACATGGTATTAAATGGCTAGATATAGTGGACAATTATGATATTGAAAAGTTGAATGCCTTTTTCGGAAGGAAAACACCTGAGCACTAATACGGATGTGTCTTTCACAAGGAGAGTTTTACAATACAGAGGCTACAAAACTATTTTAGTGATTTCTGCTGAGTTTCCTTGTGGGAAGTGTCAATGAATCAAGTTTTATTGTAATTAATGTTTAAATGGAACAAAGGTAGAGGCATTACTGCCTGCATTTCTAGCTACCATAGATGCCTTCCCATCACTATATTTTAGAGAGTGAGGCCATTCCTAGGTTTAAAATGCAGGAATAATCAACACTGCAAGGATATGTGAAGTAGCTGTATGTAAAGAAACAGGAATAGCTGCAGACACAAAATATGATGAGGAGTCTATAGTTAATTGACGAACGGCAGTCACTTAGAATTATGATTTAACTTGGATACAAGGATATGATGGATTGTAAAGCAGTATGGGGTGGGAAATAGATAGCACCAAAGGAAAAATGATTGCTGCATAATTGAGACACCTAAAGAAGATCTAAACAGAAGCATTTCCCTCAGTGACATCCATCAAGAGTTTTCACAAATTTCTTAGTGAGAAGGGACTGACATTAACAGAACTACCACTCTATAATATTTCTAGGGATTTAAATACTTTTTTATATTGCTTAACTATTTATTAAAGTGAACTAGAGTGTATTAATTTTTCAGAATGGGTTCAGTTATTGTAAACTAAAAATTAAATCTGTTTCTATTTAAAAATGTGCAGGCATTACTTAAAAGAGAAGAGAGGGAAAAAAAGAGATTGAGAACATCTGAGCTGGATGGGCCAAAAAGACAACTCCAGTCAACATCCTGGTACTGAAGGATAAGCAGACAGGATAAGAAGCAATCTTAGAGAATGGTACTCGGACACGACTCACTTTGTTAGAATACGTCATTGCTTTTACAAAAACAAGGTCGAGTCTTTCATTGTCTGTCTGCACTACCTCTGCAGCTATACTGACACATTTCTAAGAAACTCTCAGAAACTCGGAATTTCTCAAAATGATGACAGGTTCCAAAAGAGCAAATCTAAATCAATCAGGTTTTACTATAGGCATTTATCCCCCTCTGTCCAATGTGGTCACAGTCTTTGCAAGCAAATATCAGTGCATTAGTACAATTCAAAGTATTGCCATCTAATTTATGTTAAGCATAATCACAAGCAAATGAATAGTACTGGATAGTTACTATTAAGAGTAGATGACATTTTTAATCAATCAGGTTACTATCTTGTCTTTCATTTAATTTACCATGGTAACATTTTGCTTTCTTTCTCTAACATTTGTTCAGCCTTCACATTGTAAAGGAAAGCTTGAAAAAAATTTATCTCATATATTCTTTTTTTTTCTTTAATACACTTTTCACTTCTTTTTTTTTTTTTTGTTCTATGATCTCTCTCTTTTTTTCAAATGTTACATTTAAAAAAATAAAAGAGGTTCCCATATACCCCCTACCCCCCCATCCCATATATTCTTTATACGACTTTTACTGACAACAAATCTAGGTATGACATATCTCCCGTTATAGCTAGAATAAAAAGGGACGTTACTTTTTGTTTTTCAAAGGAAAATTCACAAGAATCAGTGACATACATTTAAATTTGAAACATTCAAGCAAAAAATGTCAGAAAGCTTCTCCTACCCTCAGCCTTTGTTAACTAAAATATAAATAGAATTCCAAGAGAGAAGGAACGTTCCTTTGTGTCTAATCCAGTAATAGAGGAGGAAATGGTTGAGTCTTTGATAACTTTTGCTGCAGATTACTTAATCTAGGCAATGATTATGATTTCATGCATTTAATTTGAACAGTGATAATTCGGTTGATTTCCTGATGACTCATTTTGTAAATCTTTGGCCATTAGCATTCCAGCTGGAGTGGGCCATGTGCTGCCTTCCCACTGACATCAGTGGAAATCTTGAGTCAAGATCAAGGCTACTCTATGCCTCTCTGACCTTTCTTCACAATACACAGTGGGACTGATTTATCAGTTTAGGATTTTCAGGTTTGCTTCACTATCTCCATGGGAGTTATCTCTTGCAAATGGCCCACGTGCAGATATAGTCACTGAACCCCTACAACAGCCCCATTGGGAATCCCAAATCTTGGATTCTGAATTTTAAGTGGCCTCCTAACCCAAATTTCAGGAAATCTTATGTTTGATTGCCTCACCAAGACTTCAGTGAAAAGAGGGAGATCACCAGCTTGGCAGAGTGGCAGTGCTCATTTTACCTCAGGTAAGTATGCCATACATTGACTTTACTCTAGGCACGTACCTTGAGAATTAAACTAGAGAAAGGATCCTTTACCTTGATAGTCATTTCTGGGCTGGATGTTTCTATGGCATCTGAGGCTGTCTCGTGACCTTTTCGCAGCAGACTCTCCCACTCGACTCCTGGGGGGGAAGAAAGTGCTGTTTGAGTCAAGTGCAATCGGCAGTCATGATTGGACACATAACTGTGATTTTCTAAGATTCTAATCCCATGTCATTTATAACAGAAACCAGTGAAGACCTACAACCCCTTACCTACCTGGCAGTTACTCAGAAAGTGGGGTCTGTGAGAACATCCTTTGTTTTTACCTAGTCTCCAACTTTGGAATCAATTGTCTCAATCTTATATCTTAAAGAGAGTTCTATTCCCAATCTGGAGTGAAGAAGAGGTTGGAACAAACTCTTCTAGAAACCACGTGTTAAGGATTGTGTCATATTCCTCAGAAAGACATGTTCCAAACCAGCCTCTAGTCCTGTGGATGAGAACTCACTTGTAAATAAGATTTTCAAAGATCCTATTAGATGAAGCCAAATGGAATCAGGGTGGGCCTTAATCCAATATGACTGGAGCCCTTATAAACAGAGGAAGTTTGGATCCAGCAGTAGGAATCAGCAGGAAACAGAAAGAGACCCGTGGCCATGTGACCAAGGTAGAGATTGAGATCCAGAAGGCCAATTAACCACTGCTAGAATGCTACAGATTTTGGAGAAAGCGTGGTCTTGGTGCTGCCATGATTTTAGACTTCTAGCCCCCAAGACCATGACACAATAAATACCTGTTGTTTTAAGCCAACCAGTGTTTGTTACAGCAGCTCTGGGACACTAAGACCCTAGGCTGCATTGTCAGGTCTCAATTGGGGCTTAAAGTGAATTCCCAGCACACAGAAATCTAATTCAAGACCAGCAGAAATGACTCCTAGATTATTCACTGCCCTAGATTCCACACAACTTGACTTTCCAACATTACTGGAAATAACCAGAAGTTTACTGTCACTTTTTAAATCTACATGTGCTGCTGGCTCCTTTCCAAGTCTTGAGAAATGTTAGCCTACTTTTCTTTTAAGCTGCAGAGTATCTCCAAGAATGGTCATTGGACAAGATACAAGGTTTTGCTTTCTCCAAACTCAAGCAAGAGAACAAGGGCTGGTGTTTTGAAAAACCTATGAATGCAATAAAATAAAACCACATTAATTTAGATGCATTTGTGTGTGTGAATGGAAATCAAATGGTCTATATGAATGAAAAGTCTGAAGTAATGACAAGCATATTTAAAAAGATATAGATCTATTGCAAGGAAAGTAATATCCTTAAAGACTAAAACAGTAATATTTAGTAGATTTTCTCAGGGGCTACTTTAATAAGCAGATACAAATTTCATTATTGGTATAATAACGCTTGGTTCAGAAATGAGTGCTCATAACCATAATATATTTAAAAGATGGTTTTCTTAAATAGGTTAAAATTGGCTTAAATTTCAACTGCCAAGCACTGTGTGAAATCAGAGGAGGGCAAACTTTTTCTGCAAATGGCCAGACTAAATATTTTAGTCATTATAGAGTGAAAGCAGCCATGGCCAATACATAAACAAACAGGCATGGCTAGGTTCCAGAAAAACCTCATTTGTGAAAACAGGTAGTGGGTTTGATTTGGCCCACAGGCCAGAGTTTGCCAACCTCAATACCAAAATCAAAGAACCAGGCAAATGTACAAAAAATAGGGCTCTATTCTAGCATTTTTAGTAAGAAGCACCTGAACCACCAGGCAGTGAAAAACTAACAGTTGTTTGTAATTACATGAATTTAAATAAATTGATCAAGAATAATTAATTTTTAATATGCTAGCCTTGGCTGTGCTTCCTTATTTTGTATTCTGAATCCTTGAGAACCTCAATTTACAAGATATATACAAGATGGATTGCTCAAGACCTGGGAGCTATAATTGATTACAAAGTGCCAATAGTTGCCTTGGACTAAGTTGCAGAACTGGGTCAGAGAAGTTTGGTGACTTGCCCTACAATTTCCTCTCAAGAAACTGCTGCAAGGAGGCTGTGGGGTTTGACTTAAATGCATGCTCGAGACAATTCTTTCTTTCTACATGAACGGAGTATTCCCTGACTTGCATTTAATGGATTAATAGCCCTTCCAGCTTTATGCTTTTGTTGGTATCTGTTGGATCTGGCTAGCAGAGGGACATAGATGTTGAAAACAATGGACAATTAGATGCTGTTTATTTATGTAATAGGTCGAATTACTGTTTAGTAATATATACACAATCAATGCAATATTATGCATGTTACATATTATAGTTCTACATACTATATTTTTCAAAACCACCATTTTTCTCTTATATCCCCTTCTCCCTTTGCTCAAATTCCTATTTATAACCTCTTTGAGAAGAGGAACCATTTTTCATATTTGCCCTATAATCCCTAGCAATTCTACTACTATAATTATTCCATTTTAAAAGACCAGATCAAATCTTCAGAAGAAAAATAACATTTCTCTCCCCCGTGGTGGGAGAAATTGAGACCTGCCTACTAGCAGCTGAGGTACGCTTATAAATACTCCATCAGGGACAGTTTTATAAAGATCTTTCAGGGGTAAATAAAATCAACCACCATGAAGGATTTTTTTTTCATATTGCTTTTTATACATCTTCTCACCAGCTGCATTCAGATGAATAAATATGTTAGCCCAAGTTTCCACTTCTCTAGCTCCAACATCTCTGTCCCCATTCATAGGGCTAACTCTGCGGACTTACAAGGTCTCTCTATTTGCTGTTGCTTTCTGTTGAGTAGAGCATTAGCAGGGGTTGATGGGGTGGCACAATCAAGTGAACGAGGCTGAGCTTAGGACCTGTCTGGGGAGGCAAGATACAGGGAGATCTGCAGGGAGAGGGATTTGGGCTGGTAGCAGGTGGGAAAAAGGGCTAGAATATTGTCACCCTGCAGACAAAAATAGCTCTGTGTAGTTAAACAAAGGGGTACAGGATGTTAACGCTGAACAATGAAGACAGCAAGGCAGCTGAGGGGACTTGGAGGGGCAGCAACAGATGTCGGCATCCCAAAGAACACTGGGTGACTTCCTTAGCTCTGACCCTGGTTAGCACTTAAAAACAATAAAAAGGGGGAAAAAAGGAAACACAAAGGGCCAAAGACCCAGAGGAAGAGGGCAGCACTGCTCTGGAGGGCACTGGCTGAACCCTGGTTGCCTAAAGTCACTATATGTCACCAGGTGAAAGTGAAGCCAGCTAGTAAGACAGAGAATCAATAAACAGATCTGGAACCTGGCAGAGAGTCCACGTGGACATCAGTAACCCCAGGATGGCTGCTGGAAGACCCTCCCCAAGATTCTGCCAGTCAGAACAAGATTTCCTCTGGAAGCCTCAAGTACTTTATAATTGGACCCTCTTGGGGGATTGATGGGCGGGGAAATCAATCAAAACAGTAAACTGCTGGAACTCCTCCCCTGCCATCAGCAAAGGGGAGGAATAACTAATGGTTTAAAAAGCAAGCGGGAAAACGTCTTGCTCTCTTGCCTTCACCCTGTCCGGGTGACTGACCTGGGGCCTGTCCGTGGGCCTGTTCCTGCCTTCTGCGCCCTGCTCCTGCTGTGTTTCCCCTGCCACGATGGCCACACAAGTAAAACCTGGGCATTTATAATCTATAATGGGGAATTGTAGCCTGTAAATCAGACCCCTTTATCAATCTTCAGTCCTTCCTCTCTACCTGGGACCCACGATCTGTTATTTTCTCCCATTGCTCTTCCCTCCCTACCTGAATAAATTACTGGCCTAACTTACCCGATGTGCCCTTGAAATTTATTTCTGCAGCATAGTCAAGAACCTAGACAAACTCTGGTTACAAAAGGGGAAAAAGAAGGAAAGACAGGTCTAAATGAACTCTTCCAGGCAAGAGAGTGGAACTTTGTTCCAGCTCATCTTCCCACATGGACAGACTGTGCTGGTCATTATTTTGCTCCATATTTGCTCACCAAATATTCCCGTTTCTCCCCCTTTGGGGCACATGGCAGGATTCCTGGTCTCCTTATACTGGTGATGCCAAGTGGCCAGTTCTAGCCAATGGGTTGAGGGCAGCAGTGGCATCAGGCATTTCTGAGCTGGAGCATTTAACTGCTGACAGAGGACCCTCCAGAGCTCCCTTCCCTTCTGCCAGGATGACGGGCAATGTTCCAGGCAGTGGTGATTCTGGTACCCTGAGGCCCAACGTGAGGGTATAGCAGGTAGAGATGCAGCCAAGTCAGCATGGCCATGTAGTATGAGTAAGAACGGAACCTTTATTGTTTTATTGTTCTGGGCATAACCTAGCCCTGCCCTAAGAGAAGAGCAAACCCGTCCAGACTTGGCTTGCCCATCAACCTCAAGTTCCCATTGTAGGGAGTTCTTTGGATAAATCTGCTATGTTTTATCGTCTAAATCAAGCCTGCCATTTGAATGTTCTCCCCTCTGCCAGGCTCTAACAGCCCAGTTTCTGCTCTTCTGAGCCACGCTCTGCTTCTACTCTGCCAAGCCCTCACTGGCCAGCTTAGCTGTATCTCAGGAAGGGATTAAATTCTAAACATAAAAGGCAATATCCTGCACAGTCAAAACTACCTTTGAAACTTCCTTAAGTCTCCCCTAAAGTAAAATATAGTGCCATATTTCAGTAAGTCCAACAGTTACTTTTTGTTCCAGTCTGGGAACAGACCTCTGTTTCTTCTGCTAAACACCAGATGACATTGTTGGCTTTTACTAAGGATCATATTGTACAAAAAATACATATCCTGAAACTCTAGAATTTCTCAGGGTATGGAGATGCTCAGACTAGGAGAGAGAAAAGGAGCTGAGATCGACTGTGGGGATAGCAGATTGATGTCTTCCTTCTTACTCTCACACTGGGGTGTATCATTTAGGATGCTTTGGCTGTAGGTAATAGCAAGCCTATGCAATGGAGGCTTAACCAACAGAGGATTGACCGGCTCACGTTACAAGGCGTCTCAAGGTAGGCTGGTACCAGAGCTGGTGAATTCAGTGGCTCAATGGCCTCAGTTTGATCTCTCTGCTATCCCCCTGGCTTTCTTCTATGGTTCCAAGATAGTCACGGAAATTCTGTGTGTCATGAAAATGTCCAGAGGAGAGAAAAGGAGGATTCTACTCTCTTACCCTTTTCTAAGAGCTTCCCCAGAAGCTCTCCCCTCTCCCACCCAAGCAGATGTGTCTAAAAGTCTCACTGGTTGAAAACACAGCATAAAACTATTCCTAAACCAATCCCAGAAAAGGGGAATGGAATTATCAAGATTGGCTTGGAGTTTATTAATCAAGATTTACTCCTGGGTTAGAAAGGGTCTCACCCTTCCCTGAGCACGTGGCCTCCTGGAAGGTAAACAAAAGAACACACCCAGAGCTTGGCCAGCAAGCAAGAAGAGGGTGGGTTGCTGGTCAGACAAGCAACAAGTCTGCCACAAGAGGACAAGCATAGAGACTAGAATGATTGGCAGAATCACTTAACCTTTTAAAATGTATATTTCCCTTCTCTCTTTATCTCATTATTTTAGCCAGAAAAATATACTTGAATTTATGCAATTTAAATACACAGATGATGCTGGGACTCCACCTCGCCTTCCGGGGCCAGTTCCTCCTGCTGACTTCTTAACTCAGCTCCCCTCTGACAGCTCTGCCACCTCTAACTGTGAGCTGGGGCTCTGACCTGATCGTTAGCCCCACACTGGCACTCATTAGAGCCTGAGCAGGGGAGGCCAGCAGCGTGTCTGGCAGTGCTTGCTCCCTCAGGCCGCTTCAGTGAGCCCTTATCAACTAGTTCATATGGGTAGGGACTGGGCCTGATACAGTTAGTGTCCCCTAAGTGCCTGTTAAATGAGCAGTTTGGGTTTGTGGCAGCCAGGTTTGGGGGATAAGAGCTTCAGAGTGGACGTGGGATAAGAGCAGGGACTGCTCGAAGAAGAGAGGGACACTGAAGGGCAGGGTATAGGGCCTTGGAAACAGATGGTTCCACTTCTAAGTTGGTCCATGCTAGACTCTGAAGAGACCAACAGGTTATGGTTGGTTCTGGCCTCCAGAGCCAGGCCAAGTCAGTGACCACCTCCTGCCTCGCGTTGGCCTGGAATGATGAAGGGCTTAAGGTAGGTTTCGCAAGGCCTGATGGCCCCTGATACTTGCCAGCAAACCCAGAGATAGGAGCCACATGGAGACAGTCACCAGACACAGAATGTTTGAATGATGAGACCCTGAGCACTCTGAAGAAAGGGCTGTCCTGCTCTCCATCCCCCACTCCAACCCCCCCAGACCCCCTCAGCACAGTGAGGGCTGACACACAGTAGGGACACATTAGATATTTCTTAGGTTGAAGCAGAGTTGGAAAGGGCCCAGCAACTGCCTACATTGCTTTTGCTCATCAGGACAGAAGGCTTCTTTACATGCCTTTCAGTCATCCTCTTGCTCACCACCTCACAGGGTCACCTTCATCAGGCAGCCGGAGTGAACTATCTGAACAAGAGTTGAGCCAGAATAGTTCTGAGAAAAAGAATCCCAGATGATGACCTACGTAGCCTGCCTTAATGAGAGAACAGAGGACATAGTGCAGAATCCTCAGCTGCTAGGGAATGTACCTTGTTGTTTCCTGGGACTCAGGTGGAGCCTTCTCAGAAGCCTCCAGCCTTATTCTCCGTGTAGCTATTCTCCTCTTCATCACGTCCCTGCCCTCATCAGTCCACTGGCCTGCACATCCACACAACTGCAAGGAACTCTATACCCAGCTAACCCAAACTTTCCATGTCTCAGTGAGAGAATGGAGGCTCTGAGACGGAAGAGAATTTGTCCCAGGTCTTGGAGTAAGTAGCGGCTGAGCTAGGACTGAAAGAGACAAGACTGCCCAATTTTCTAGATCAGCATTCTTCCTGATCTAGAAAATTACATCAATCCCATTTAACAGACAAAAATATAGATGCATTGGGAAATCACTTTGTTGGCTCAGTCAGTTATGACAAGATGGGTTGGGAGGGCGTGTCCCACCTCTTCTTAGGTCTCTTTCTCACCCAGGTCTCTGCACAGAGAGCCTTGGAAGTGAGACTTGGCCAGCGATTTCTCTTCCTTTTAATTGCTTTGGCTCCTGGTAACCCCTCCTCGGTTTTAAAAACCTCACTTTGTTCTTGGAGGAGTTCTCAGCAGGGTGGTCATTACAACGTAGCGGAACTTTGAAACAATGACTTGCCTTTAAACTTTTGGCTTTGGGAAACCCCACCCGAGGATAAGCTGATGGGGCCTGCTTCCTCTGGATGAGGAGCCCTGCCTAGAGGCTTGGAGGAGGAGGCAGGATGTAACACCACCCGCGCCCGCCCCACGCAGGTGGTGGCTCATCCTTGCTCCTGAGCCGCATCTTTCCTTGAGGCCGAAGTAAGGGCCAGGCCCTGAGGCCTCTAGAAGCTACTGTAACTGAGGCACGTACCCCCGACTTGGCATCATATTTTGGGAAAGGGAAAGAGAAAGGTCTACCCTTTGGATGGCAAATTCCTTTCCTCATACTCATCCAAAAGCCATTGAACACCACCCTCTTCCACCCACACCTCTCTGAGTCTGGGAACCCACTCTGGGGAGATCCCAAAGATGCACAGAGAGAAACTCCAATAACTTATCAAGTGTGCTCCCATATGCCTCCTCAACCCCAGCGCTCTCCGAGCCAACATGGCTGCAATCACCCAGAGACGACAGCTAAACTGCACCGAGGACTCACTGTGGGTGAAGGACTGAGCCCATATTTACATCATCTCATTTAATGCCCAAACAACCTGATGAGGCAGGTAAAAGCTGTTCCCACTTAACAGACTAGAAAAGCTGAGGCTTAACAAAGTTATAACAAGGGGGCTAGTAAGGGATGGAATTAATATTTAAAATGAGGCTGCTTGCCGCATTAGTACATTTTACCACCACACAAAAGTTTACGTATTCGTTTGTTTTCCTGTATAAGGGGAAAAAAATTTTGAGGGCACATTGGAAAACAAATAAGCAAGCAAATAAGCAAACCAAGATTCACAGAGAGGGAGCTTTCTTCCCTGCAGTTATCATTCAAGCTGACTTCTGAGCTCACAGTGCAGAGAGCAAATAGAGGTTTGGTGGTGGGGTCTCGGGAGAGACATGCAGCCATGACTGGCATGGAACCCAATCAGGTGCAATTCTGCCAACAGTTACTGAGGGTCTGTGGGCTTCTCCGTGGCCACTGGGAGCGGGACAGCTGCCCTTTCATGCAAGAAGAGCTCCAACGCAGGACAACTTGGCACTGCAGGAGATGACCTGAGCAGCAGAACGTCTGAAAGATGGAAGAGGATTAAGACTATGAAAGCATGGGTGCATGGGAGCTCCAGCTGGGGTCTAGCCAGCCCACCAAGAGCTGGGGGGGGGGGGGGCGGGGGAAACTTTGGGTGATCTGAAAACAACCATGCAAAGGAGAGGAGGCAGGGACTTGCAGAATCCTGGGCCATAAGAGTTTGTTGATACCACCTGACATTCTCCCTTTACACTTGCAGTGAGAAGGAATAATAATAACAACCATAAACAACAATAATAGTAGTAGCTATTATTTTTTGAGTGCTTATGATGTGCTCTTCCTTGTGCTATATTTCACATCCATTATCTCAATAATAGTCAAAAACCCCAAATGAAGTTGGTACTATTTTTAGCCTCATTTTCCAGATAGTAAAGTGAGGCTTAATTTGCCAGGAACATACAAGTAAGAAGCAGATCTGGGATTTGGACAAGGCTCTCCAACTCCAGTGCTCATGCCCTTGACCATGGCAATATACTCTTCTCTTTTTAAAAAGATTTATTTACTTATTTATTTTTATTTCTCTCCCTTCCCCTCCCTGCCATTGTCTGCTCTCTGTGTCCATTCGCTGTTTCTTCTTCTGTGTCCGCTTCTGTTCTCGTCAATGGCACCAGAATCTGTGGCTCTTTTTGTTGCGTCGTCTTGCTGCATCAGCTCTCTGTGTGTATGGCGCCACTCCTGGGCAGGCTGCACTTTTTTTGTACTAGGCAGCTCTCCTTACGGGGTGCACTCCTTGTGCCTAGGGCTTCCCTATGTGGGGGACACCCCTGCATGGCACAGCATTCCTTGTACACATCAGCACTGTGTGTGGGCCAGCTCCATACGGGTCAAGGAGGTCCTGGGTTTGAACCTTGGGCCTCCCATGTGGTAGATGGATGCTCTATCCATTAAGCCAAGTCCGCTTCCCAATATGCTCTTCTTAATCATCTCTGCTAACTAAGGTGCCCCTGGTTAGAACGGCAAGAAGGACCATCCCTCTTGAGACGGAGAAGATGCATGCATACATGTATTTGCTTGCCACATGCATATGCTCTTATGTACACACGTGTGTGCACACACTTATATGCTTGTGTGGGCATGCACAGACCCACATATGCACACACATGCAAAACCCATGCACCATGTGTGCAGGCAGGAATGAAACTGCAACAGTTTTGCAGATGCTGCTACACACTTAGGAGTCTTGAGCCTCCTTTAAAGGAGAAGATTCTTTCTCTGTCGTAACATCTGAGTGTTGTTAGGAAACTGGAGGTTGCATCTCCTCCTTGACTCTCAAAGGTACATTTTAAGCATCTTTCTGTATGTGAAGAGGGGAGCAGACTCCCGCTTCCTGAAATTGAGAGCAAATAAAGGAAAATGGTACACTATTTTAAATGAGTTTTATGAAGACCCTTGAGGGCCAAGGTACTTTTTAAAATGGTTTGTTTTGGCTGCCACGAAATGAAAATCTTTTTAGTCAGCCATTACTGTTATTTGCAGTAAACTCAGGGGATTGTTCACAAAGAGATTCCCGACTCAGAGGTTAGAGATCTAACAGTTTAAAACCTGGTTTACTCCCCAATTATTTTGCTGATATTACATTCAGTGGGATTCCTCCCTCCATTTAATAAAGGATTCTGTTCTGTTCTCTACCCCGCCCTAATAATCATTAGTTTGCCAGCCTGATTGTATTAGGCTGGTAAGAGATTTGATGTTTATTCCCTAAAAATGTGCTATAAAATGAAACAAAAACCCAAACCCTTATCTTGGATCCAGTTTCTATCCAGAGGAAATGCCTTGAGTTATAAATAATGAAAAGCGCAGCTGATGCCATGGGCATATTTAGGGTCTCTGGCTTCTGGGGGGGGGGGTAGTGAAGAATAAAGTTGGGGTGCACGAATATTCCCGTTTTGGTTGTGAAAAGGCGGACTTTGGCCTGGGGAAACAGAGAAGCCCGTGGTCCTTGGAGACATGTAGAACTGCAATGCATTTGCAACCTGATCCCTTCTCTTCTCCATTCCCCACAAGTGCTAGGAGGATCATCGGTTCAAGCTTTCAAGGTTCCCAACTCAGATCTGTCCTCCACATTATCACCATGGCTATTTTTCAAAAACGTAATCCTGTCACATCACTCCCCACCTCAACCTCTCCTTGCTGTGTGTTTGGGCTGGGGAAACGTAGAGAGAAAGTCCTGGTCCCTGCCCTCCAGAGCCTGCAGTTCGGGGGTGATTTTCTCTCTGGGCAATCTGATTCCCAGTATCTCTCCTTGCTTTCCCTGCCTCGCTGTACAGGGCCTTCCCTGGTATGTGGCCAGGATGTTACATTTCTGCCCTGAGTTCTGGGCATCCTGCCAGAGCTTCCTCTCTTCCCCCTGTGGGGCTATGGTGTCAGGTGATCCATGGGAGCACACCAGCCATTCAGAAAACCCACCTGAATCAAGGAGAAGTGCGCAGAAGAGTTAAAAAGGAACTCTCTAGGGGAAAAAAAAAAAAAAAAGGAACTCTGGAAATTTCAGGAAGGGTTTGGAATAATCATCAGTCCAGAGGTTATAAATTGGTGGCCCTTCTAACCTATACATATGCTTTCTTTGGTCTGCAAGGTGTATTTTGTTTTGTTTTTTTAATGACTTAGTTACTAACATTTAAAAATCTACTTTCTTTTGAAAAATCAGATTTGTCAAAAGTGGGTCCAGTATCTATACCCTTGTATGGCTACAACTGCTGGGACCTAGAGTAATATCTTTTTTTAATGGTCAAAAAACTTATAGAATTAGCCAGCTGGACTAAGTTTAGATGATCCCAATTTTGTTGGCAACATCCAAAGCATCATATTCAGAAGCCAGTTAAATATATGCCTTCTTTCTCCATCAGTCCTCATCAGGGGGTTGACCTTGGCCATATCAATGTCATTGAGCTTCTTCACAGTCTGTTTGATCTGGTGCTTGTTGGCTTGGACATCCACAATGAACACAAGTGTGTTGTTGTCATCCATCTTCTTCATGGCTGACTCAGTGGTCAGAGGGAACTTGAAGATGGCATACTGGTCAAGTTTGTAGACTTGGAAGAGCTCTCTCCCAAGGATATTTAGATTGTCTTCTGAGACACAGTTGCTGGAAGATGGATGACATACGGATCTTCTTTTTGAAATTTGTGGCTGTAGATGCCTTTGGGTACTGCCTTCTTGGCTTTCAAAGCCTTTACTTTGGCTTGGGTTTTTGGAGGAGTGGGGGCTTCCTTTTTGTTTTTGGTGCCATCCTCACAATTACTTTTATGGGGTTCATCTGTTCTGACCAGCTCATTCCCCACCAAATACCCTATCATCTTACTCATGGATTGACTCACTAATGGTTACTGCTCAGCTCTGCTGGCATCTGACTTTGAAATCCCAATCTGGTTTAAATACCTCATGCCACACAGAAGACTCAGGAAATTTGGGAACTAATCCCACTTTAAATCCTTTTTTGAAGAAGACTGAAATTAAACCATGTATTAAAGTAAGTGCCTTGGCCAAAGTGGGTTGGTTTGACTCATCATTGGAAGTGGTAGGAAAACCAAATGACCAAGACAAGTAACATAACTACTCTGAGTCTTAGTATCCTTTACCTGTAAAACAAGGACAGTAAGAAGAACTTAAGAAATAGGGTTTTGTGTGCATTGAATGAGATAATGCACGTTAAAAACTCTTCATCTCAGTGCTAGGGACAAAGCAAGCTGTTAATAAATGTTAGCGATTATTGTCATCATACTTAATACCATATTGGCTCCTTTTCTAAAAAATGACTTCTAGGAATAAGCAGCAACACAAATTGTGGCCAAGAAAAGTGTTGCCAAGAAGGATAGCGCATATATGAATTTAAATACATGCTATTCAAATCTTCACATCGCTGTGATCATAATTAGCACCTCTACTGACTTGCTCAGCAGCCAACTTCGTTTTTCCTTACCAATAATGAAGATGGTTTGGTCCCTTCCCTGCTCCCAGCCACCCCCAACCATCACAGTTCTGAATCTTAAGTGGAAATGACCCAGCCACACAGGAATTTTAGCCCCACGGAAATTTCTGGCTCTAGACCGTTAGCGGAGTTTTAGGCTTAGAGGTGGGGAGTCCAGGCCTGAGTACCACACGGTCAAGGCGTCAAGCAGGACAGCCTGTGACTCAGAGCTGTCGCATGCGGCAGGGGGCAAATACCAGGGCGGGGGGGCACAGCCTCCCATCAGAGAGAGAAGTAAGGAGGTCCAGGAAGGAGCATCCCTGGGAGTGTCTGGGTGTGTGTTGGGTATCCACATACAAACTGTGGGTGTGGGACAGCGGAGAGGAGCCAGCAAAACAGAGAACACAGTGATGACAGAGCAAGATCAGTGATTTAGGATGGGGAAGCCAGAGGTGGTCAGGATGGATTCCAGTGATGGGGCCAAAGCCTTTGGCTGGGATTTTAAATGCTCTTAGCAGGCTCTTTGGGTGTGGGAGTTGGTTGGTTTAAAGGATTTGAGTCTGAACTGACAAGGGGCTTATGTGCTGAAGGCAGAAGGAAGATAAAAGATCTCAATGAGTTGTTAGATTGTTTTATGACCCAGGCCTTGTTTTCCATTCCAGAGTCCTTGTGTGATTAGAAACAAACAAGCCTGATGTTTCTCAAGTTTAAAACCCATTTGGGAGTTTGGCTTGATCCACTACAAAAGTCTGGAAGCTAAAACACAGACACTCTTTTACCAGACTTTTGGGATGAATCCATAACTTAGCATCAGTGTATTTACAATCCGAAGTCTTCCTTTGTTATGAAGTACAAATTCACCTACTTCTTTCCTAGACACAGATGCAAACTTTTAAAGCATCCACAACTCAAAATGACACAGAATCACTCTGATGATTCAATATATGAGAACAAAAATCATTAATGGGAATTCCTTTCCCCTGGCCTTTAAGGAGAGTTCAGAATTTGACAGCCCAGTAGCTAGTCGTTTATAATACAGGATTGGGAAAACAAGTAGGAAGAGACAAGCTGGAGAGGCAGGTAGAAAGGAAAAGAGGAAAAGAAAAAGACATGCTTCACTGCCTAGATTTAGGGGTGGGGGTGAATGGGGAGAATCGAGGGCTTGAGGGAGGGAATCACAGTGAACAGCTATTATGTTGGCTTCCCCAGTCTTGATTCCCCTTTATTATGTTCACAGCAGCCTGCTTTTCCTCCTCATTCCTGGTCCACATGATTGCGACAGGACTGCGTCTGTTCCTCAGCTTTCTTCCTTAGGAGGTAGTCAGAGTCCTGATGATGAGGTTAGGGATGAGCATGTGACAACTGCAAAGTGACAAATTTAGCCCCATGGGAGCCAAACCTGGGACTTTTCCTAGAACATTGAAAAAGGGGAACTTCTCCCAAGGAGATTGCTGAGCTGCTAAGATTTGAGCTGGGGAGTTCTGGTGGCCACCACATGGAAAAAGCTTTCCAGAGAATGAAGCCAGCAAAGAGGAAAGCAAAGCTGACACCTGGAGTCCAAGCCAAGAGAACTACTCAAAACTTTTCAATTTTGTGAGAAAATATATTATTATTTTTAAAGCTACTTTGAATTGGGACTCAGTCATGTGCAACCGAAAGAATTTTGACTTAGACTCCAAGACGAGTAGCTGCAGGAAACAGAAGAAAGAGATTTCCATTGATGTTCTTCAAGAGTTAAGAGTAAAGATTGGAACTCTTTTTTATTATTTTTGGAAGCTAGAATGTGTTTCTGTGTAAGCGACATTTTATCAAATTTGGGCCAAACACAGTCCTAGGGTGTAGCTGAGCCTTTCGCAATGGGACTCATCAAGAAATGTTGGCAATCATCTAGCTGTGTTCTCTATTTAATGTTTAAATCTCTTTAACATCTGGAAAAACAACTCACACGGATTTTACTTGCACATACTCAGGGATCAGGAACCCACTTCCTTAGAGGCGGCCCATTCCATCTTTACAAAGTTTCATGTTGGGATGTTCTTCTCCATCTTGAGCTAAAATCTGACTGTTTATGCAACTACTGATCCTAGCTCAGTCTTCTGGAGTCCAACACATGTCTATTTCTTCCTCCAAATAACAGGGTCCAAATATACCAGGCTGTGATTAGGTCCCAACTGAGACTTCTCTCCAGTTGTGTGCCTAGGCCATTTGTCATCCTGATGCTCTGAAAATCGGGCATCTGCAGTCACAGAGCCATGTGCCATCTCTCTAGTGGCCAGCAAAACCACACTGTACAAGGCATCATTAGCACCCTCTTCTAAGACATAATCTGGCTTTAGGATGGATTGCAAACCAGTATTGGGGAGAGGGGTTTTGCCCTCAGAGAATCCTCCCAAAGTGTTAGCTTTTCATTCATATTTTAAAGAAATACATTGAGATGGTGATGGCTAAGACTATGAAGAAAAACTGTGAGAGGATTAAGAAAAGCCATTAGACACAGAGAGTAGGTTGTCAAAAGGCAGCTTTTAGGGGAGCAGATGTAGCTCAACTGGTTGAGCACCATCCTCCCATGTAGGAGGTCCAGGACTTGATCCCTGGTATCTCCTGAAAACAAACAAAACAACCAACCAACCAACCAACCAACAACAACAACAAAAACCCAACTCTCATTGGGGATCAGATATAGCTCAGTGGTTGAACTCCACCTTCCCATGCACCAGGTCCTGGGTTCAATCCCTGGTACCTCCTAAAGAGAGAACAAAACAAAAAAGGTAGCTTTAAAAATATATCCTGGTTCCTTTCCTAACATAGATGCAGGAATGCGCCTCCCTGGTCTGGTCCCACCTCAGATCAGGCTAGCTTCCCATCACCCCCAAATGGTTAGTACCAAAGATAATCAGCAACTGCTCTGAGGGAGCCCATATCCCTGGACTTCAACTTCCCTATTATCCAAAGATAAAGTCCTGCAGGAGCTGAAAACAAATTGTTTAGTTCAGAGGGGAGGTGCGGGAAGTAGAAAGAAAGTATACCCGCTGTTGTCTTATTTTTTTCTCCAAGAGTAAAAATATTATCGCCCATGGTTCGGGGCTCATGCTGATCTCACAATTAACCAAAAGCAAGGTGTTCTGACAAATGTGCCAATTTCTGACAATGTCATTGACTCCAATTTACACTCCCACACCCAAACGACTGGTAGCTTTGGTCTGCAGCCAACTGGGGAAAAGTGAAGCTGCTGTTGTTCTATTTAGCCAGTGCCCTTTGCCTTTGCTGTGATGGAAAGCTAAATTTTGGAGCCATTTGAAAGGTAGCTCTTGCAGCATGGACTAAGAATTTGAAGAGTTGGTCCTGGACTCTACCCTGGGGCCTCCATCTTTAGACGGGGGCCAACTTGGGATGCTCTCAGGTAGGGTCACGTAGGGAAGGTGCTTCGATGACCGCATATGCAAAGACATGTGCACAATGACCCATCCTCTCATGTTGAACGCACAGAAGGGTAGCCTGCTACATCTTCAGAAGGTCTTCCTTTAGCCAAATTACAAGCAATCAATGGGTTAAGCAGAGATGAACCTAAGGAGTTTTTCCCTAAAGTATTTCCATTCTGGAATAAGAACAATTTAGGAAATAATCATATTTTCTGCAATCACTGGATGTTTAGAGAAACAATTTTTAGGTGGAGTGGAAGTTCAGCATTTCAGTTAGGATGAGGATTTTCGGAGACATACTGAGATATATGACCCACAGGCCACATGGCCAGTGATGAAGGGGCAACTGCCTATGCCAACTTATTACATGGATGAGTCAAGAAAGGATGGACCGAGCTTCACTGGCAAGTAGAGAAGCAGGCAGAATTTCTCTGGGTGGGCCGTCCATGTGGCCAGCTGAGATTGGGGCACACTAGAGCTCCCTATCTCCTTCACTTGTGTTATCCCCAGTAAAAAGCATCCCTGCGAAGGGTCTTTTCAAAGAATCCTGGACTATAGATAATCTATTTGGAATGATATAAATATGAGTATTCAAGCCCAACTTGGACACACAATTACAAGGAGGCAACAGCACGAAACAAGACTTACCAGCTAGACCACTAAGGGAGAGGGACTTTTGAGTACCAGTGAGTTCAACCAGAGAGAAAAAGTGGGGATGATTGCAGAACCCTCTGGACTTGAAGAACATTTGTTATGCACTAAGAGTAGATGGTCCCAGTCTGCTTGCCTTTCCAATCCTCATGGGAGATGAGGGCAAGATGACATGACTGGATGTAGGATACAGGTGGGTGGGGAGGGTTTGCTAGAAGAAGAGCACTTGACAATTTGCTCTAGTTCAATCTGTTCTTCACTCCCAAAGTATCTCCTCTTTTTCCCTTTTCCTTCTTTTCTTTTTTCTTTTTTTCTTTTATTGTTAAATTGTAGCATTTTACAAAGGGAACTATTGCAATATGGGCTTCCTTAGTGGGTGTCTCTGATTCAAAAGTTTTATAGGGATAATAAGTAGTGGCAAATGCCCTCACATGATTACTAGATAAAATGGGTTAGATTGGGGTTTTCAGGAAATTAAATCAAACTAACTCATCCTAAAGAGCTGCATATACTTTGGCTATCATTCAAGAAACATAAATTAAAATCCTTCAAGTTTTACAATGATAAACAAATGTTGTAGAAACTTAGCTTTGTCAGGGAGCAAGCACATTTGGCTTTTGCAGGTTGGCATTGTAAAAAAGTTCTGCCTCTTGGGAATATAATCTAGGACACTTGTATAGTAGGTGAATCAGATATCATCCTACCTCCGTAGAACAAAGCCCATGAGGTCCAGGTAAGCCAGCCTCTCCATAAGACCATGTATTTCACTAAATCAATCATAGAAAGTTCATACCCCTTGCCATTGTTTCAGGAAAGGAACCAACCAATGAAACATGAAGAAATGCCTGGTAAGGGACACAGGTGAAGAAACTTCCCTCTCTTCTACCGCTGTACATTGTCACACCTGCAGATGTTGGTGAGGCCTGGAATAGTGGCAGCCATTTTTTTTTTTTACCATGAGAATAGCTGGTCGATGATGGAGATGAACCCTCAGGATGACAGAACAGAAACATGGAAGCAAGCTGGGCCCTTGAGAAGTCATCCTGTTGCTGAAGTAAACAACTCCAGAGCAACCCCACCTCAAGAATTCTTGTAATGAGTGGTAATAATCACTCCCCTATTGTTTACACACACTGAGAGAGAATTTTCTGTTATTTGTAGCAAAAGTACTCCAAGAAACTATTAAAATTGTACTATTTGATCTAATAATTCACTTTGGAGAAGATATGTCCAAGTTACGCCTCAAAGATTTAAATGTACCCCAAGGTGAAAGATGAAGGGACATGTGCACCTGAAAATCCCATTATGAAAAAACGAAAAAGCAGAACATGAAAGCGTATACACATAATCTTAAGAAAGTAAATATTCATATAGCTTCTACCAATGATCATCAGAAATGTAAATTCATATTAATAGCTTACTGTTGAATGCTCATTAGGTTCTGTTTCTATAAATTATTACTCAAGTTGAAATAGTTATTTTACAGTTTATGAGAAAGGAGACTTCTGCAAAAGGCTCCAAATGTGAACTTTTGCGCAAAATAAATGCCAGAGAAATATCTAGTGAGGAGGAGTGGCATGTGCTTTAGGAAATGCTTCTAGAACTAGTCATTCCATGTCAGCAACTTGGAGATTTCCTTCTTGATGTAATTACCCATTATAATATCCAAAATGTAGGCATGAATTTTTAAAAAAGTGTCAAACACACGAAAACGTAAGAGAAAGGCTCAAACTGTAAGGAAGTGGGGAAAGAAGACAAAGGGAAAACAGTGCGAGAGATGCCATTTCTTACACAACGAATTTCTGAAAATATGTCATAAGGACAGCCTGAGGCTTGCTTTAATTGGCACAAACACAAGGGAATTAGAAAAATCTAAGTCAGAGAGGCCAGGCACTGAGAAGACTGTCTGCATCTGCCTGAACATTAGAGGAAAATGTTGAAAAGGGAAAAATTGGACATAAAGAAAATCTATCATATTCATAACAGACAGAAAGACTCTAGAGATATTTTTGTAGTTGGTGGGTAGAGTCCTATATTTTTGGATTTTCTCTTTCAGCTGGAACTGAATTCTATTATTCACAGTATTGACAGCTAAATTAAGACAAATCAGAAAATGAAGGCCAAGAAAATTACTGTAATATGGGGAAGTTTGCTATGAACTGTGGCAAAATAATTCAAGAAAACACATTTAATTACATTTAATCAAATACACCCCACCTCCCAAGCTTTTATACAGCTTTATAACATTGAATTTCTTACTTATTGACTCAAGGAACATATAACACTAAGGCTTTAGTAAAAATTAGCTTTCTTTTTATTTTGAACCACAGGCTAAGGTTAATTGTTTTCAGATCTGGATTTTGGTGGGAAGTCAATTTTCATTTGAATTGCATGAAGTATTACTAGCTGAAGCCAGTTTGATGAGGTAAAAGAGATGTCAGGTTAACTGAAAGGTATGTACTTGGAAGAAAAGAAAACTCAAAAGATTTTGAAAATGACAAGCATATTGTACGTGGGGAAAAAGTACCTAAATACATTTTACTGCATTACAGATAGCAGGAATATTATACAGATGTGACCTGCTTTTTTAAAAGCTAATACACAAAATTTCAGAGTTATAAAACATCAATTCTTTTAATTTTAAAAGGAGTCACCTGTATCTTCTTTAAAAGGTCAGTTTTCTATGAAAATTAACATTTGATTTGTAATAGTTACACATACAAAGAGATTTCCAGGAATATATTCATACTTAAAGATCCATTTAAGAGACTAGATATATGCTTCATTTATTAATACTAACTTATTTTTGCATCCCCAATAGTACCATTAAAACTATATAGGGAAGCAAATTTGGCCCAACGGATAGGGCTTCCGCCTACCACATGAAAGGTCCAAGGTTCAAACCCAGGGCCTCCTGACCCAAGTGATGAGCTGTCCCACGTGCAGTGCTGATGCTTACAAGGAGTGCTGTGCCACACAGGGGTGTCCCCCGTGTAGGAAAGCCCCATGCACAAGGAGTACGCCCCATAAGGAGAGCTGCCCAGCACAAAAAAAAGTGCGGCCTGCCCAGGAATGGCACCATACACACAGAGAGCTGACGCAGCAAGATGATGCAACAAAATGAGACAGAGATTCCAGGTGCCACTGACAAGAATACAAGCGGACAAAGAAGAATGCACAGCAAATGGACAGAGAGCAGACAACTGGGGGGGGGGGGCAGGGAAGGGGAGAGAAATAAAAAAAACAAACAACTATATAGGATTAAGGATTTCAAAGCCAAAGGAGAAGTTACCTCCAAAAAATGGTCAAGACTGAAAAAAAGGATAAGGTCATATACACAATTGGTGAATTATTAGCCTCCCATCAGAATTATCTGTTCCTAAATGATATTTTTCATCTTTTGACAATTTAAAAAAACACGAATTTTGGTGATTCATTCAACACATTTATATCTCAATACCTGTTTTCCATCTAAATCATCTCTTCAAGGTTACTGGGCACCCTTGCCTACAGATTTTTTTTTTTTTTTAGGTACAGAGGAGCTAAGAATTGAACCCAGGACCTCATAGGTGGGTAGTTGGTACTTGACCACTGAGTCACATCAGCTCCCCTGAGTTGGTGTTTTCATTTGTTTTTGCTTGTCGTTTGTTTTTTCTAAGAGGCACTGGGAATGGAACCCAGAACCTTCCATTTGGGAAGCAGGCACTCAACTGCTTGGGCCACATCTGCTCCCCACAGATTTTCACATGGAAACATTTAGTAGCGGACACTCATATCCAGTGGGCTTCAAGTGCCTGGCTTCAGCCCAAACTTTGAGTGTCCCAGCAATGTGGGGTGTCTCTCAGGCTTGAGGACTCTGGCTGCTGCACCAGTGGGCCCTGACTGTCCCTAAATGCACTGTAGGGCACAGCTAAGCCCCAAAGAAAGAGCAGTAGTCCATAGCACTTTCTGGTATCACGGGCAGAGTTGGAAGCTGGAATAAAGAATATCTACATAGTAGAACATTACGCAGCTTTATTTAAAAATGACTTCATATGTACAGATATGGAAGGCTCTCCAGAAAACCTCATAAGTAAAAAAGAAAACAAAAGTAAGGTATAGAACACTGAATGTGGTATCATGCCTTTTGTGTAAAAAAATGGAAGAGAATAAGAAATCTATTTGAATTTGATTGTATTTGCATACAGAAATGCTGGCAAGATTCCTTACAAAACTAAAAGTCAAGACCTTCTGAGGGTGGGGGGGTGGTGGTGGGGGAAAAGGGATAAGCAATCAAAATGAGCCCTCTAAATGTATATCTTTTTGCATCATTTTACTTTTTGAAAGATGGGGATATATCACATAATAAAAACCAACTCAGCACTTAAGAAGCAAACTAAGCCATACTCTCGCCATAAAGCAGCCTGTGGTGCTCAACCATTCAAATTCCCCAGGCCTGATTTCCCAGTTCGCAAGCTCCTTTAACTGCTGTTTGCCGCACTGGCTCCTTGAGGTCTGTAGAATTCACACTTGGGAATAGACTCCCAGAATCATAATAGCCGCTCCTTACTCCTGCGGACTGCAGCCACTTTAACTGGGCCCTCTTGTTTACTCACCTAATCAACAATCAAGTCAGTCAAAAGGACCTTCTCTGACATCTAGGAATACAGCTGCAGAGAATGTCATGCTACTGAACATAAAAACAGGTCAGGAAGCCTTGACAGCACTGTGAATTATAATCTGCATCATTTGGCTCTTATAGACTTTATTTATATTTTACTATGCTACTTTGAAATTCTGCAAGCCACCCTAAATCCTTTGTGGAAATGGGGATAAGAAAATAACACCAGGTAGAGGAAGAGGAGAGGAAGGGCGAGAAGAAGAAAGAGAGAGAACAGAAATGGAAAGAAATGGTGAGAGAAGAGAGGATAGAAAGAAGGAAGGGTGGAAGAGAAGAAAACACCTTCAGTTTAATATTGTATATTAACAAAAAGTAACTCATTAACCAGATGTTCAGAACTATGAATGCATTTTGTCAAAGGAATAAATTTAGGTTTCCAGACTAGCCCACAAAAACATGCTTAACCTCAGTGTGGTTAGTCTGAGAACAGGGACTTTGCAGAGGGGTCCCCCACTCCTGACTTTCTTACCCATTTCTGAGTTTTTAAAGGGCATGAGGGAAAACTCTCAGAATCCAGAAACCATGACACCTTGTCCCTATTTCAAGGTGGGCCTGCAAATGGTGAGCCTGGGCATGGTAGGTGGCCGTGACTCCAGCTGTGTAGAAAGTCAGCCTGAAAGGAGGTGCTGACAATCAGAACGAGGCAGAGGCATGGGATGGTGGGCAGATGCCAGCAGCACCAGAGCCCTGGTCAGCCCAGCTGCATCCTCACCCTGCTTGGCATCAGGCTATGTGAATCAATAAATACCCAATGTTTATCACTTGCAAACCAAAGACTCTTGACTAATAAATGGGATGAATTACAATTTGGTATAATTAGGCCCCAATGGAGTCTAGGGAATGCCCATGTGATCTTGGTGCTTTTCTTCCTGCACATTGACAGGTGGAGCAAATCAGGCTCAGGACAAGGGCTGGGACATGGGGCTGCCTATTTCTGCAGAAGCACTAGCATGTGGGGTGAACCATGAGGGCCCACATGGACAGAAAGTACTGGTAAGGGCCTAGATAGTCAAGAAAATAAATGCAAGTATAGTAGTTTGACATGGTTATGAATTCCAAAAATAGATATTGGATTATGTTTGTAATCCGGTCTGTACCTGGGTATGTTTAAGTCATGATTAGGGCTTGATTGGGCCACATCATTAGAGCATTGACTCCCCACCCCTTGGTGGGTGGAAACTCACAGATAAAAGGCGTGGCAAAGGACAGACTTGAGGGTTTTGATGGTGGAGTTTTGTTGTTGGAGTTTGATGCTGAAGCCTTATGCTGGAGCCCCAGGAAGTAAACTCAAGAGGAAAGAGAAGCAAGCTCCAGGAAGAGAGGAATCCTGAGCCCAGGAAGAAGCAAGACCCTGGAAAGAAGGAACCCAGGAAGCCTGAACCCTCGCAGACGTCGGCAATCATCTTGCTCTAACACGTGAAAATAGACTTCAGTGAAAGAAGTAACTTATGCTTATGGCCTGGTATCTGTAAGCTCGTACCCCAAATAAATACCCTTTATAAAAACCAACCAATATTCTGGTATTTTTCATCAGCACCCCTTTGGTTGACTAATAGAGCAAGTATAAGAGAAAAAAAGGGCATCCTGAGTAAGGGAGAGAGGGGTTGAAAGGGCATCAGTGGGTTGGTTCTGATCCATGCATCAAGAAGAAGCATTTTCAACTTTCAGCTACCTCCTGCCGTCGCATTGCCCAGGGCAGCCTAGGAGCCGGGTGCTGTCCTGCTGTTGTTGACTACAGTGCAGTGGTTCTCAAAGTGTGGCCCCAGGACCAGCAGCATCGGCACCTCCTGGGAACTTCTGAGAAATGCAAGTTCTTGGGCCTCAGACCTAGTGAATCAGAATCTCTGGGGGTGGGGCTCAGCAAACTGCGTTTCGATAAGCCTTCCAGGTGATTCTGAGGCATGGGCAAATTTGGGAACCCCTGGTACAGTGTTTTGACTAAGAGTGCAGCTCTGGAGCCAGGGCACGTGGTCTTGGCATGGTCGATGATGCAAACAGTGCCCTGTGAAATTGCACATTGCAATGTCCCCTGAGTTTCCGTTCTGGTTCAGCTACTTACTCTCTGTGTAATTCTGGGCAAATTACTTAACCTCCCTGTGCCTTCGACTCTTCGTCTATAAAATACAAATAGTAGTACTCACTGCATAGGTTGATATGAAGATTTCATGAGATAATACACATAAAGTGCTTACAGTACCTGGCACATAGGCTAAGCATTCAATAAACGTTAATTGCTTGTATCACGTTGCTGTAGCCTGTACTTAATCACTTTGCCAAGAAAAACTTTACCCATCCTTCAAGACACTGATCCAGATCACCCCTCCACCTCCATGAGGGCTTTCCAGAGCTGAGTCATCGTTCCTTTCTCTGAGCAAAGCCTTTGCACTGTCTTCGGACTCAGAGTTCTTGAGCATGACTGTCTCAGGCATCTGGATCACCCTGGTGAGGCAGTATAGCACGGGAGTGAACAGTTAAGGCTTGAACTGCCTGGATATGAACATTGGCTGGGCCTCTCTAGCTATTCCCTTTGGGAAAGGTTCTGCTTCTTTCTGTGCCTCAGTTTCCTTATCTGTAAAATGGTACATAATTTTACACACCTCCTAGAGTTGTTGAGGGGGGATAGAATGAGGTAATGCATGTAAAGAGCTCATAACAGTACCTGGCATACAGTAAATGCTCAATAATTGTCCGCTCTGTCTCCTAGAGCCTGGCACTCTGTGGGTATAGGTTGGGGGAGGGAATGAGGAATGAATGGATGTCAGGCAGGGCCAGGATTGGGATGAGATGGTGACAACCTGCCTTGGGCACAAAATTTAAGGAGGTGCCAAAAAAAACCCCAGTTCCAATAAAGCTTGGAATGATTCCAGCAAAATCTGCTTCTATAAAACTTCATTTATAAACAGATAGATGGTTCACAGACCATAATTTGCCAGTTTTTAAAAATATTGCATAGAAATATTATTTATCTGGATGATGAGGCATGGAACCAATTGCCTAATCTGCTCTCTTTCTCCCCTGGTCTGCCCTGAAAACACAGGGCCTGGAGTCCTCCCGCAATGTGCAGCTTTGCCCTGCTTCACCATCTGTCTCAGAGTCAGCAGGGAAACATGCAGTGGAGGTTCCAGAACATGCTCTGTACAGGCTTCGCTGCTCAAAGCCTGTAGCTGAATCAATCTGATCATTTCTCCAAGAAAGGGTTCTTTCTCAAACTATATAATATATATCATATATGTAAATATATTAAACTCTATAATTCTTGAAGGTTTGGTTTTTTGGTTGTTTTTTTTTTTTAACTTTTTTTTTTTTTAAAGATTTATTTATTTATTTAACTACCGCCCTCACCCGGTTGTCTGTTCTCTGTGTCTGTTTGCTGCATCCTGTCTCCTTGTCCGCTTCTGTTGTCCTCAGCAGCACGGGAAGTGTGGGCGGCCCCATTGCTGGGCAGGCTGCACTTTCTTTCGTGCTGGGCGGCTCTCCCCATGGGGCGCACTCCTTGCTATGGTGCGCACTCCTTGCGCGTGGGGCTCCCCCACGCGGGGGACACCCCTGTGTGGCAGGGCACTCCTTGCACGCATCAGCACTGCGCATGGGCCAGCTGCACACGGGTCAAGGAGGCCCGGGGTTTGAACCGCGGACCTCCCATGTGGCAGACGGATGCCCTAACCACTGGGCCAAATCCGTTTCCCCGGTTTTTTGGGTTTTGGCTTTGTGGTCTTTTCTGAAATTGCCAGGCTGCATGTGTCTAGTATATTCCAGTGGCCATAACCACACTGAAAACAGAGTCGCCTCTCTCAAAACTCTTTCCCTGGTGATGCCGTGTGTGGCCAGAAGGTTCTGCTGTGGGGCACATGCGCTTGCACTTCAGACGCTACCCTCATCCCAGGAGGGATGGTTTGTGGCCATGTCACCTCCTTCTAGGGCTTCACTTCCTCTAGAAGTGGCTAACTGCACGGCACACCTGCCATCTTCCTGCAGAACTGGTTGTGCTTGCAGAGACAGGCCCAGTGTCTGGCCTGTGCTCTGGGTTGGAGGCGGCTGTGATTTAAGCAGCTTCTCTTATCAGGATCACACAGTTTGAAACCATGCAGGGGGATTTCTTTCCTTCTTCTTCTTAGGAACTATGCCTTTAAAATAGAAACCATAAAGGGAAGTGAGAGTGGTGTGTTTTGGCAATCTAAGCAACGTGTGTCACTGCGCTAATTCCAAATCAGATCAAATCTGCGTTTCCGACATAGAAGTCTCTGGGGCTTTATTCTTGGGGGCAGGCGTTTCTCTGAGTGTGTATGAGGCAGGGACAAACTTTCAGGAGAGTCAGATAAGGATTTGGGGTCATTCTCAATAGGAGGAGACACATGGTAGGATACTGCCTCATTGGGGTTTCTTAGAAGAGGTGGGATGTGTGCCCATCCATCCACCTGAACCTCTGCTCCGAATCTGAAACTGTCCCAGTATTCCCACTGCCAGGCAGAGCCTCAACAAGAGCACAGGCCACAATCCTTCAGCTCCCAGCCTCTGCGCCGTGCTCTGGGACGTGTAATTCTTGCACAACCACAGACACTCCGCTGTGCCCCGTCTCTCATCAAAGCACACCCCCTGCACACCGTCAGTGCTTGCTTTTGCCATTCTCTTCCGCTGGACTCCACACTGCACAAAGGGAGGAACAGTGCCCCTTGTGCATCACTGTTTCTGGGGCTCAGCACACTGTTAGGCACACAGAAGATGCTTAATAAATGCTCACTAAGTGGCAACATCTGTGTGAGAATGAATTAGTACTTGAGAAGCTGCAGCCCTCTGAGGCTGCCATGCACCACTGCCTTGAGACGGCCACACACAGTGGAGCCCACAAGTCAGGGAGCGTAGCTGTGGGCAGGCGGCATGCTGGGCAGGTTGGTTAGCCATGCCAAGCCTCCGTCTTCTACTCTGTGAAATGGGGATGTAATACTGACCTCATAGGGTTATTCTGATGCCTAAAATTCGATGGCATTTGTGACGGCACATGGCAAGCTGTATTATTGGTACTAAGTATATTTTGCCCTCCCCATAAGAGAATTAGACATCCCCACTCACTGCCACCAGCCTTGGGAGGAGGGTATTTCCCTACTCCATTGAGGCCAAGCCTGGCCACGTGCTTTGCCTGGGTCAATGGAATGTAAGTTACGAGTGCCACGTCCAAGAATAAACTCCAAGAGCCCTTGTGAGGCTCTCCTATTACTCTTTTTCCTCTGCCAGGAGAACAGTGTTTCCCAGAATAGGGCTGTTCCTTCAGGCTGGACCCCAGGATGAGCTGCCTAGAGCAGAGCCACAGCCAACTCCTAATACAAAATGCAAGGAGGGAAGAAACCTTGGTTGGGGTTGCTGGTTACAGCAGCATGACCTGGAGAGAAAGCTGACTGCTACACAGTGCCTGCCCCAAAGCTGTGGAGCTGTAAACCTCGGCGGAATAAACACATCCTGAGGCCTCGACCAGATCAACCGCTCTAGTGTTTTTGGTTCTTTTGGGTGTGCCATTCAATTATGAAAATAAATTCCAGTTGGCATCTTGTGGCATAAAAGGGAAGTGAGTATTTTTATTAATGGGATGCAAAGCTGACCCATCCTGTTCGGGCAGAGAAGTACCTGGAGCTTAGGAACCTCATCTGTGTTTGTTTTATAAATTCTTAATTCTGATGAAGTGTAGCTTGTGTTTATTGAGACTTTTTGCTCATATTCATTGAGCTACTATTGAAGAGCAGTGTGCTAGGCCCTTGTTGAATGCTCTCACTTGTGCTATGAGATGCAGCCATATACCAAGGGCATGTGCTGTCCGGGGCGGTGTGATATTTGTGAGCCTTCTCACCCCACAGCACCCTGCCAGACCCCCGGGGGACTGGCCAAGAGATCAGATGCTCCCCTTCTGCTCCCCCCTCAGTAAGCCCCTCACGGGGGAGATGGTAGCATTACCCACATGGTAAGAAACGAGGCTTTGAGAAGCGGAAACCATGCTGATGGGCATCTAGCCAGTTAGCAGCAGAGCCATGACGGGAAGCCAGAGGCGCCAGACCTCAGAGCCGCTCACCCTGAGGCTGGGCTCTCTCCCATGTTCACCCACCAGCCCTATTCCCTTCTGCTTCCAGTTCCAGACTCATGGATGCTCACCCTAAGCTGACCTGGTCCTTCACCTCGGAGCACTGGCAGGTTGCCTAGGGAATTCCCAAGACCCAGGGGGCAGTAAGAGACAGGTGGTACTGGGCAGGCTGGCCTGGCCTTTTGTTTCCTCTTCTGCTCTTCACCGACCTTGGCAGCTCACCATGAAGCCTGCTGGTCTCCCAACCCCCTGACAATTCCTACCCAGGCCTGGCATTAAGCACTGATGCTACGTGGTATCATTCACAATGTGGCTCCTCCTTCTTAAGGAGTTCCACCTGAGTAGAGACAGGCATGTCAACAATTACCTGTATTATAAGGACTCTGTGGTAAAGGGGGATAGAGTAAGGGAATCATCAGCCGGAGAGGAGAGCAGAAAGCCTGCTGAGGATCAGGGGCAGCCTCAGGAGGACAGGCACTGAAGCCCGGCTTTGGAGAACCTCAGTAGGCAGGTGTCGAGAAGGAGGGCATCTCCCCTGAGGGGCAAACCCTCCCTGCCGGGGAAGTAGAAGGTGCAGTGGTTCAGACACAGAAAACAAAGGCTGGAACCAGATTTTGGAAGGCCCAAATCCTAAGCTTGGAAGTCCTGGTTTTACTCACTGTGATAATCTAGCTTGAGCGGAGTCTCAAACACCTGCACAAGAAGGGCCCAGAACCAAGAGGCAATTCAAGTGCCTGCAACTTTCTTGAATGTGGGGGACTGTGGGGGACAAAAGTCCCAAATGGCCTGAGGGTTGAAAAACATGGACACTAAGTAGGGAATTAGGACAGAAAGCAAATCGACCTCCTTTGTAAAAGGAAGATTAAGAATGGGATAGACATGGAAGTCTGAAGTTCAGCATGGCCAAGGGGACTTCTTTATTCTCTGAACAGGTATTTATTAGACATCTACTGAGGACTAAGGATGATTCTAGGCAATTTGGAAACATCAGGGAATAAAACAATCCCTGCCCTCCTGGAGTTTTTGTCCTCAGGAAACTTCATAAAAGCAAGTGCTTCCTACGTGCCAGGAACTATTCTGTGAGGTTATACACTAACTCGTCCAGACTGCAGAATAATCAGATGAGAGAATTGTTATCACCATCGTCCGAGTGGGTAAACTGAAGCGCAGAGCTGTTCGCTTGTCCTGGGTCATGGGAGCAAGTGAAGAGCTGGAATGGTCCCCAGACAGCCTGCTCCAGAGGCGGGCTCCGGGGACCACGCTGGCCTCTGCGCTGTCGTAAGAGGGGGGATGGGTTTCCAGGTCACAGCCTGCTGGGGAATGGCTGGCCTTGCTCCAGGCCTCCCCTGTAAAACCTTGAGGACAGGAGATTTTGTCCACTCCCGAGGACACGAATTGGAGCCCATCCACCGTCGGCGACTCGGCCATGACTTGGCGAACACAGGGAGGGAGAGAAAGTGTTTAAAACTTTTATGGCGATTTGTTCAGTCTGAGAGTAAAAGAAAATTGGTATTTCATTCTGTTTGTCTTTTATTTTTCCCATCTCCTTTTTCTAGTAGTTCATTTTTTATTGCATTTTCTAAAAGTATTGGTCTGGGCTGAATTGGGAATTTAAAAAGCAAAACAAAATCCTGATCCCTTGCCACAGATCATTTGAGAAGCATTGTTCTTGGGGAGTTCAAGTGCCCTGGGCTGGATGGATTGCAGCGCTGAGAACACGGAGACCCTAACGAAGGCCAAGGTCCAGGAAACATCTGTGTGGGCACTTCCTATATTTCACCCTTTTTACCACGTCTAGCAGGTGGGTGGACTTTGGGCTCTCCTGCCTCAGTGGGGTGTGGTGGCAGAAGCTGCTTTGCGTCAGTGGCCCTTTGGGTCTTTTGCAAAAGCCTAGACTCCTTAAGGAAATGAAGCCAGCCTCCTGGGGCGGGGGTGGACTGGGGTGGGGGGTACTTTCCTTCAGAACTAGTAGGTTAGACTGTGCCGGGGTGGCAAGGGTGGGGGTGGATTTCCAATTCCTGGGCCCCAAGCATGGCTCAGAAGCCAGGCTGATTTGAGCCCAGAAGGGGCTGTGAGGGCCAGGACAATGGACATCCCAGGGCAAATCGAAGAGGGGCTGTGATCACAGCTTCTCCAAGATGAGCATGGCACCTCTGCCCAACGCAGGGTCGGAGGGAGCCCAAGAGTGGCCAAGGCTGAAAGTCCTGGCAGGCCAGCAGAAGTGGGGCTCCGAGTCCAAGAGAATTCGATTTAGAGAAAACAAAGTGGTATCTCTTGCACAGTGAGTTTGTGGACCAGGATCCACACCTGTTACCCTTTGTAAGTATTTAGGAGCTGCAATGAAGGAAAAGGGTGCTGAAAGGTTAGGACAGAGGGGGAGGGTGTTTCAGGCTCACAGTCCTAGAGGTGAGAAAGTGTAGGGGTGCAGAGGGAGCCACAAACCATGTTCTCTAACCCAGGCTGCCAGCTGTGGAACTGCTGAGCCTTTGCAACTGGAATACTCTCTTTTCATTGTAGTAACACACATATAACACAACAGTCCCTGTTTTAACCATGCTTAAGTGTATACTTGAATACATTCCCAATGTTGTACAACCATCACCACCATGCATTATCCAAACTTTTTCATGACCCCAAACAGAAACTCTAGACGTGTTAAGCAGTAACTCTCCACTCCCTCTTCCCCCCAGACTGTGGTAATGGCTAATCTATTTTCTGCCTCTATTAATTTGCTTATTTAGGTTTTTTTTTTCCTTTTTTTTGGTAGGTACTAGACCTGGAGACTGCACCTGGGACCTTGTGTGTGGGAAGCTGGTGCTCAACCACTGAGCTACACTGATATGGGCTGTGTGGGGGTACTGTGTGTTTCTCCATAAATAATCTGGGCTGTGTGTATAAATGAAATGTGTTAATTCAAGCTTACCTGGAAAGTGGAAAATATGTGTTTATTCCAGCTTACCTGGATGTGGGGGCTATGTGTTAATTCAAGGTTACCTAGAGAATGTTAATTCAAGATCTAATACTCAGATAAAACACCTGAAACTCTAAGAAACTAACAAAAATTCCTTTTACATATAAGCACCATTTGACTCCCCACTCCTATATCTTCTAAGTAAAGGAACCCAAAAATCCTCTTCAGGGCTCTGGTTTTTGAACAGGAGTTCTCAAGCCTGGCTGGTCGTTAACAAATTTTCCTTCCAAAGAATATTACTAAGTCCTGGCCTTCCATACGTGATCATTGAATCTCTCTGCTTCCACAACATTTACACCAGCTCCCCTAGATATTTTATGTTAGTGAAATCATACAATATTTGTTCCTTTGGGTCTGGCTTCTTTCACTTGGCATCATGTTTTCAAGGCTCATCCATTTTGTAGAAGTTATCAGAACTTCATTCCTTTTCATGGTTGAGTAATATTCCACTGTATGGATATAGCACATTTTGTTAATCCATTCATCTGTTGATGGATACTTGGGTTGTTTCCATCTTTTGGCTATTGTGAATAATCCTGCAATGAACACTGATGTAAAATGATCTATTTGATTCTTTTGGTTATATACCTAGGAGTGGAATTAGTGGGCTATATGGTAATTTTATATTTCAGAAATACTCTTGACATGACCTCCTTTCTTATCTTTCAGATATCAGCTGAAATGTACCACCTTCAGAGACGCTTTCCTGGAGTTGTATGTTGTGTATGTGTTGTATGTTTGTGTATTGTGTATGTGTGTGTTGTGCTGTGTAGTGTGAGTATGTGTCTGTGATGTATTGTGTGATGGTGTGTGTGGCGTGCTATGTTATGCTATGTGTGTAGTGTGTGATGTGTGGTTTGTGTTGTGTGTGTGTGTGTGTGTAGGGGTACAGGGAGCCTGCTAGATGAGAGGGGTTTGCGGTTTGCAATCCTGCAGCTGTTCAGGTGCTTTCCTTCCCTGTCTCCTCCAATTCCCTAATCCCCCGCAGGTCCGTTTGTCCACATCAAGTGCCCCAGTTTTGCAGGCAGAGCAGGAATTGAGTCTAGGGTCACTCGCTGAACATGTGGAGTCATGTTCTGTTGTTCTGCATTGGGGGAGATCTGAGATTCTTCAGGAGAAGACAGCGAGCCTGGCATAGGCAGCACTTCCTACTGGGTGATGTGAAAGCAAAACGCAGCTGCCCAAGCAGCCCTGAAGCTCACAGCTGGGCTCTCGGAGCCTCCCTTTCCAACTCCTTTGCCCTGAGTCCACATGAGCTCCCTAGAAACTTGAGGGAGGGGGGAGAGGGATGCTGGGGCCTGGGTATTGTGGTTGATGCTGAGGGCTGGGCATGGAACTGGAGCCTCTTTTCCAAAATTCACAATTCCCTACCCCCATCCAGGGGGTGATGCTCAAACTGCCAGACTGGCCAGAAAAGCTCTTCTTGGGCGAGCCCTGACCTTTTCCTATGGCTGATCAGGCTAGAAATCCCCAGAGAACAACTGTCCTGGGAGAGATTCAGTTGCCTCTGCTCTCAGACTATAAACAGGAAATGGAGAGGATTCCTCAGAAGTGAGCTATTCTAATCAAAATAGCTCCCGTGGATATTCATTTTCTCTTGAAATCCCAGTTTCAGTTTCCATTCAGTGGAAATGGAGAGGGAGGTTGCCCAATGGGCCAAGGCCTCCCACAGCCCCAGGGTTCCCTGAGGGCTGGAAGCTGCCTGCAGGGGAACAGGTTGGACCAAGGGTCACGGCGGCCTCTGAGCAAACACAGGGGTCTCTCTCCCTGGAAGAAGTCCAAAGAAGCCAATTCTGGGGGACATTTCCAGAAATCCAGTGTCCTTTCATCTTTAGAACCCAGAGTCTCGTCTAACCCCATTCATTCGTTCATTCACTCACTCATTCATTTATCCAGCAAATATTTATTAGGTGCCTTCTGTATGCCCAGCATTGTCCTTGACATTTGGGATGACAGCAGAGGCCAAGACCTCGTCTCTACCCTCATGAGACTTAACAATCTAGTGGGGAAGAGAGAGGCTCACACAGCATCCTGCTGCTGGAGGGAGAGCCCCACTTGGCCCACCATGACACCTCAGACCCATGAATCAAGCACAATCATTTCAGCTCCCCCTGCTAGACTCAGTCTAGCTGCCTGTTCCTATCAGCGCTTCCCAACGGCAGAATGGGATTTAAGGCACATCTGCAAACTCTGACACTTCTCTATCTACCAGCCCTCCCCCTGCCACAGACAGAATGTGGCAGTGATGTTACATGATATTGGACGCAGGATTTGAAAAGGTGATGCAGGCTGCCTGGCTCTCTCTCCGAACACCTGCTCTTGGAACCCAGCTGCCATGCTGAGAAGAGCCCCAAGGAGGTCCCAGGGGACCACCAGCATCCCCTGCCAGGCCTGAGAGTGACTCTAGCCCCAGCTGTCATCTGACTACAACCCCAGGAGAGATCCTGAGCCAGACCTGCGTAGCTGAACTGGGAGAGATAGTGGCAGGAATAATAATCAAAAGAATAGGAATAATCTTACTAAATGATTGTTTTTTTACTTAAGCCCCTACGGTTTGAGGTGATTTGTTTTGCATAATCAGAAAAGTGACTGGCCTGGAAAGCTGGGGGGCCTCCACTCCTTAATGGCCGTGCTACCCAAGGTGAGGTCAGATGACCAGTGGCAGTGGATCACTTGGGAGCTTATTACAAGTGCACAACCTAGGGCCCCACCTCAGACCTGCTGAACCTGAATTTTAACAAGACTGTGAGTTGTATCACATGCCTGTGAAAGTTTAAGAAGCTCTGGTCTGCAATGTCTTTTTAAAAAGGATATCATTTTAAAGTAATGCTTTAAAAATTCAAACAAAGAAATATAACATAACAGACTTCAACATACCCACCCCCCAGACTGAACAGATAATATTAGCAAGCATTTATTTTGGGCTGGACACTATTATGTGTCTTACAAATACTAACTCATTTTATGTTCAGGAGAGCATTGTCAGACAAGTGCTATTAAAGAGTCAATCATTTCCCCACAAAGACATGCTCAAGTCCTAACCCCCAGTCCCGTGGACGTGAACTTGTTTGTAAATAGGATCTCTGAAGATGTTATTAGTTAAGGCGAGGCCCAGTTGAATCAGGGTGGGCCTTAATCCAATGTGACTGGAGTCCTTATAAGCAGAGGAAATTTGGATACAGTCAGAAGGAAGAGACGGAGACAGACGGTCATGTGACAGAGGCAGAGACTGAATGACAGATTCTCCGCAAGCCACCACCAGAATGATATGGGCTTTGGAGAAAGTGTGATTCTGCCGTCCCTTTGATTTTGGATTTCAAGCCTCCAAAGCTGTGAGACAATAAATTCCTATTAAGCCAACCAGTCTGTGGTATTTGTTATAGCAGCCCTGGCAAACTTAGGTGCCATTATATCATTCATCCCATGTCACAGAGGAGGAAACTGAGGACAGACAGGTTAAGTAGTTTACCCCAGGCCACATAATTCATAGGTGACAGAGCTGGTATCTGAACTCAGGGGTACTGGCTTCAGGGTTACGCTATCCTGCTTCTTGATATTCAACTCTGTGCTGCCTCTTCCCTCTCCCATTATGTCTTAAGTCCATCAAGTTGTCTTTGAACTGAGTCTCCAGTTCATCCCTCCCTTTCCTTTGCACAGACACCATCCTAGTTTGGTTTGGAACTCCTGCCTTCAACCTCTGGCATCTCACCACCCCAATCCATTTCCTACAATGCCCCAGGTTGATCTATCTGCAAACACGACTCCCACCATCTCCATGCCCAAACATCTTCAGGGGTTTTGCTCAGCTTGGCATCCACACAGGCCCAAATGGACTCCAAGTCCCTTGAAATCAGGACCTCCTCTAGTCTCTGACAGAAAGCAGATCATGTGCCCATGATCACCACCAGCAGCAGCTTCTGGGTTTGCTTACATCATTTCTTCATGCCTAGGATTGCTTCCTTCCTTGCCTGGTCTCCTTGTCCCATAAACCCTGTCTCTAATCCCACCTCCTTGGCAAATTCTTCCTTGATTACTCTTAAAGTATGAACTTCTACCTCTGAACTCAATAAATATTTAGGAGCATCTTAATCTCTCCTTTTAACTCTTCAAAAAAATTTTTTTAGTATTTTCCACAGTGAGGGACCGCACAAGGATTTTGAAAATTTACTCTCGAAATGACTTTATGGGTAGGTATCTTTAGTCCCATTTCACAGGTGAGGAAAAAGAGGTTCAGAGAAGAAAAGTCATTTGTCCAAGGTCACACACCTGGGACTTAAATATTGTTTTCCTGAGGTTTCTGATTTTTCTCAAAAAAGTCTAGGAACAGGTGAGTATTTGTAACTAACTGATTCCATGACTCAAGGTGCAGTGCATTACCTCTGTTAATGCTGATAGTGATGACAATGGCCAGCAGCAGGTGGAGAAATGAGCTCCTTGCGGCCAGCAGAGGTGAGTGGGAGGCACCTTCTCCTCTAGCACATCTGGATTCTAAGCCTCTTGATGAATTAATTAGGTTCTGACAAAAAGAACTGGATATGCAACCCTTGGGGGAACCTCTGTGGACTGAGGGTAATTTACTGTAGTCAAGAAGGAAATCCTCTGAGATTTCCCACAAAGGCAGATAGATAGATAGATATAGATAGATAGATAGATAGATAGATAGATAGATAGATAGATAGACAGACAGACAGACAGATTGATTGATTTAGGGAGTTTTCTAGAAGCAAAGCTATGCTCAGCTTTAGTGCATCTGGTTCTGGGCCACCTTAGGTATAGTAAGATCTCAATAGATGGAGGCTGATTGCAGAACGGGGGACCAACCTTTCCAGGTTAACCAGGACAGAGGGTTTCCCGGGATGCAAAATTTTCTGTCCTAAAACCAGCAAAGTCCTTGGCAAACCCAAATGAGTTGGTCACCCTAGTGGCAGACCGAATCTAAAGACCACTGCTGAGAAAAGGAAAGTCGCTCTCACATCCATTCCTTCCTCTTGTCCTACTAGTTCAGACCTGTGACCCCCTGACAAGGGAGGAGCCTTTGGCATCAGAACCATGAATTCCTTTTTTTCCCCACAAGGCGTTGGGAGAAACTAAAATCCTAATTCCCTGTCTTGGAGAGGGCTTCTGTCCCTTCCTTCTCACTGAGTCTTGAGGGGCCAAGAGGCGGCATTAAATCTTAATCGTGGTTTTTAATCCACAGCCTGTAAATCTGTTCTTACAGAGAAAGTAACTAATTTAGAGAGAAAGACTGCTGCTCCTGCTCCATTTCCAGAATCAGAAAATGGGACTTTGATCAAATGAACATGGAGGGGCCCAACTAAAAGCTCAGCCACATAGAAAGTTCAGGAATACAGACTACAGAGAAGGGCTGGTAACGAGGCAGCTGGCACAGGTGCAGGGGCAGTAGGAGAGGAAGCCACCTTAGCTCGGCTGAGTTGGATGATATGGATGACCGAGACTTCACGAAATGCAGGGAGGGAGGGGACTATTCCAGATGTGCCTACAGAGCTTGCGTTACGTGGAGAGTGAATGTGGCCAGGGAAGGGTGGCGGCGAGCTCCTTTATTAAGAAGGAGAATCCGTATTAGGAGCAGTGGGAGGAGGTTTGGTAAAGAGGAGAAATGGAGGACAAAGTGTTACATCTTAGCCGATTTCAAATTTCAGAGAGAAGAGCTGGGTTCTGATGGGGGGAGGGGGGAGCGGAGGTAAAGCAGCGATTCTCTGTTCTCATTAAGTAGGGGACTGGCTTGGTGATGAAGCCATGGATGTTTCTACACTTGCAATGAAGGACACCATTACCTGTCTGTGGCCTCAGGGAATAAGCTGAGAATCCCCATATCGCTCCTTCCAACATTCAGTGAGGGAAAATTTCTCCTGGCAGATGACAAGACCTGAAACCAGTCTATTAATATCTTGAGCCAAACTGCAGCCAACTAACCACATTCAACTGGGGGACTTCCAGGATTAGTTTTTTTCTTTCTTTTTTCTTTTTTTTTTAACCCACTGCTTCTATAGTTCTCGGCATCCAATATAAATAGGCTTATGCTTAGTCCACGGTCTGTGGCCTAGAGCAGAATGCAAAGTCTAAGGATTTGGCCCAAAGACTCGGAGCTATAAAGAGGAAGAACTGGCTGAATGATTTCAGACCCAGCTCCACTGAGCATTCAGCTATGGGGGGCAATGGGGGGGGTGGGGCACAAGGAAGCCACAAGAAGGCGCCTGTATTTTACCCAGAGCACCCATTGTCCTGGCAGAAAAGCCCTGTCGGCCTACTGCTCAGATACTCGCGTTCCTTGGAAGAAGCCTTCTAGAGCAGACAGCAGAGTGTGTGCTGTGTTCACCTCCCAGGACACTCGAGGCTGGGTGGATCTGCCAACTCTCCAAGCCCCTCAGGGTCAGGGGAGGGTGGGGCACAAAGCTCTCTGGCAATTCGCTCTTAATAAGGCCCTTCCATTTATCTTTCTAAAGAAGAATCCAGACTCATTATTTTTCAACCATGAGTATTCCTGCAATCAGGAACCATAAGTCTTGGTGATTTAGGTGTTTCCCCACTGAATTTCACACACAGGAAAAAGGCCACATTGCTTCAAGTTCCCTGCTGGGTTGGTAAGACCCTGCGGCAAAGCAGTGATGGGTGTTTACTCAGGGACTCCCCAGGGCCAGGCCAGGGTCACAGACGACAGTGGAAGTGCCAGCTTTTACAGGCCGGCACCTCGGGACCTGTAAGGAGAAACACCCCTCAGCTTGATGCATTTTCCTTCTCTTTCTTTCTCTCCCCTCCCTCCCTTCCCTTTATTTCTTTTATTCATTCTTAATTATAGAAAAATGCCCTTGAGATGAACATCTACCTAGAATGTCCTGTAGAATCACCTTAATGGTCATCTAGTAAAAGGACTCATTTTCCAGATGAGAAAGCTGATGCCAAGGGAGAAAAAGAAGTCACACAATGAATTTTATAACTGGGACAGAGTCCAGGTCATGATCCCTTGATACTCAGAAACACCAATTCTATAATCTCATGTTTTTGTTGTTTTCAATATCGACTCATGATGCTAGAATTTAGCGATCCAGTTAATAATATACTATGTTGTACATTTTATACACAAATAAGTGAGAGAAAGAAATAAACACTCAGAAATTTATGCCAGATTGACTCGGTTAATTTTATCTTCTTTCCTCTTGATCTGATTTCTCCATTTTTTCCTGCACTGTTTTCCTCCATGGATTACCTCAAATACTTTTCTTTGTCAATAGGGAAGATGGAAGAACAGGAAAGTGGAAAGAAAAGTCCTTAAAACATTCCTCACAGTAGGAATGTATTACTAGGTTGGTATTACTATCATTTTACATAAGAGGAAACTGAGGTTTGGTGAATTGAAATAAATTGGTTACCCAGCTGACCAATGACAGACCTGGAATTTTCTTTGGCACTGACTCCAAAGCCTTTGCTTTTTTCTTAGCTTGCAGAGTTGAGACCAAGATGCCAGCCCAACTTATCCCCTCCTGCCCTGGGTGCTTCTGAGCTGCCCATTAGAATCATCTAGGGCCATTTAAGATGTGCTAATGCCCAAGCCTCACCCACACCAATTAAACCAAGATCTCTGCAGGTGGGATCCTATTAGCATTGCTTTCTTATTCTGGAAAGTGTCCCAGATTCTCACGTGCAGTAAACAAGCAAGAAATAAGAATCAGCAAGTTACAGCACGGTGCTGCCAGGGAGAATGAATGGACCTTTTGAAAAGTCCAACTCACCTTACCGATGGAAGTGGATCTCAGGTGAGAAACAGGTCCATCAAGGAAGAGAAGGGCAGGGCAAGGAAGAGAAGGGCAGGGCAAGGCAGGGCAGAGCAGAGCAGTTAAGATGTCCCTGAGTGCTTCTTTTTTCATTAAGGTATGCTTATTCTCTAATACTGAGCCAGTTTATAGCTGGCAGCAATTAAATCTCTGATTCCTCAGCCTTAACCAAGAAATCCGTGGAGCGGGAATCAGTTTGCAGGGCTCAGAAGACATCCTGAAGCTGAAGGCAGCAGAGCTTTACGGTGGAGCCAGCCTTTGGGCTCATCCTTTGACCTGTGCACTTGTATAATGCATCACTTGCCCCCTCCGCCTGGATGTGTGCATCTGGCCACCTATTGCCGCTCAAGTAACACAACAGGATCCAATCAGATCTGGCCTCCGTGAGTGAAAAACTGCTCATGTGACAGTCAGCTCTTTAGCTGGAACAGATGTTACTTTTGTCTGCTTAAATGGCTGAGATCTTTGCTGGAGAGTTTGTTTGCTGCTGATGTATTCAAATCATTCCTTATCAGAGAAGCAGCTTGAAAGACACCCCCCCCCCCGTATAACAAAGAATTTGAAGTCACCCCCTCCTGGGGTCTGAATCCCAGCTCTGTGTCTCTGCTCTTAGTTCCTGTCACTTTGAGCAAGTCACTTTGAATTTCTCACCCTCATCTTTAAAATGGAGAATTGGGACTTTTGAGGGAATGCACTGAGGAAAGACAGTATTTCCAAAATTTTAGGGCTAAGTAGACATGGCATTCATTATCACTGAATCACATCCTGAGAAAGTTATTACTATTTGATTCTCTTTCATGCCATCTGGTTATATTAAAGGGATGGAGGTATATTTTTGACACTTCCCTCAATGGGCTACTCCCTTCTTTTAGCAATGGACAGGCTGGTCTTAGGTAACTATATTATCAGGCATATGTATGTAACTGGGAATTAACAGTGTTGATTTACTTTTTTAAATTAATTTGTTTACGTATGTATGTATTTATTTATTTTGAGGTACCTGGGCCAGGGACTGAATCCTGGACCTCAAATGTGGGAAGCTGGCACTCAACCACTGAGCTACAACAGCTCCCCAATTTATATTTACTTTGACAGTTTTTTCCTTATGGCATGTGATACCTCTTTAAGGTAGTGCTAAAAAGTTACATTTTAAGTACATTTAAATTTAAAGTGGGTTAAAATGTTAAAGAATGGTACATGGGTGGAATATATAGAGGAAAAAATAATAAAGGCCATACCCAAAAGTCAGAAGTATAGGAAAAACTGAGTTACCTTAGCATGTGAGCTCAAGACTCACCTTGGGAAATACAGTTATCTTCTCAAATTTATTAGCCTTTAGGTAAAATGGAAAGAAAACACTAGATCACATTGTTTTTGGATGACAAGCCTTGGGAGGAAAGATCCCTGTTTGATCACTGCTTTCAACTGTCAAAGTTCTGTGTTGATGATTACTCTTAGATAAGGAAGTGACCAAATTCTGTGCCCACATGTATTGTTTTACATACCCCATCTCCCCCAAAGCTGTTATTAAATCAGTCACACGGCTTATAGTAGCTGGAGTGTTAGACGCGAAGGGAATACGTTATTTGTCACAGAAACTACCCTCGGAATGAGGCTTCTGATGTGGCCTGTCTCACTGCAAACTCCAAGCTGACTGTGGCTGACTAACCGTTCTGTATAAAGGGTTTTACATAAACTCATAGGAAAGAAATGCTATTCAATGAGTTGATTCATTCTTGAGATTTCCGCAGTCTGTTTGTCCAAGACGGCAGCGGGCTGGAATAGAAAGAGCAGGGCTTTGTCAGCCAGGTCCTTGCTTTTATGCCCAGGAGAGGAGAGCCTTTGGGAAAGGCACTGCAAACGCTGAGCTTCAGTTTTCACCTCTGCAAAGTGGGGCAGCACCACCCACCTGACAAACTCACTTAGTGCGACGGGCCTCCTCTTCACAACTTTCTCACAGTCGTGCAAACAAAGGGAAAGCTCACATGTACATTTAATATATATGGGCGTTGCCTCTTATTTTCACTAAGAAGGAACATGAAGCCCCCAGAAATATTCAACTGTTGACTATAAAGTTTTACTTTTTTCAGGAATGGCACTTTTAGCCATGAAGCACAGGATGACACAAAGCTCCCTAAAAGTCACTTACATTTTAAGTGAGTTAAGCTCACTTAACCTATGGAATATGGAGTATTATATAGAGAATGGAATACAGAGTAGAGCTCACTTAACCTATGGAATAATCTCGAATCATCTATAGAGTATATTTTGTTGTAGGAATTACTTTTTTCCCACTCGTGTTAATCTATTATTACACAAGTCATGTGGGTTCTTCTGTTGGAAAGCAAAAGCATCAGATTCTAACATCAGCTTTTGGCTTGCAGCTTGTTCAAAACTTAAAATACCTCAATCAGATTCAAATCCAAAGCCTCATTCTTCCCAAGAGTTGAGGAAACCTCAGATTTTTATCTTGCTACAGGCAAGTCTCATCTCCACGTGGTTTGCATTTGGCCCAGTCATAAAAAGAGGTAGATTAGGGATCAGACACTCAAACAGCCACCAGGGCTGGGCAGGTGATATAAACGAGGGGAGCTGGCCAGAGTAAGGAAGTAGGAGTGGCGCTGGTGATGGACAACCAGAGAGAGCAAGGAGGGCAGCCAGCATCAGCGCGAGGCAAGTGTCAGCCAGGAAAACAGTCCCATGTCCTCTCTTAATTTATTATTTCGCAATGAATTGAAAATGATTTTGGAAACACTATGTAGGCAAAATTAACATAATTGAGGGTCAGATACAATCTGTGGATACCCCCTCCCTTTTTTTTACTTCTATACTAGGCTAGAAGGTTTCTGAGATCTTGTGGCTTGACTTCTAAATAGCATATCTCTGCTTTTTGTGTGTTGCCCATAAAGTGAAGGGTTTGACACTATTTAAAAAAAGCAGGCAAGGAGCTGAGCTTAAGTGCCCGTGGACAGTGTTTTCTATTAATGGCTGCACAAGAGTGAGAGAGCCTACAACAAAAGATACCTGATCAAATCCCATAGGGCACTATTCTTCTTAGCATTTAGAACTTGGGTGAAAACAGTAACATTAGGAACCAAACCACCTTTGCTTATTCAGAGATGGACAGGGCACTCCTGGACCTTACAGGGTTATTCTGGGCATTTTGTTAACCCTTTTCATGAAGAGGCAGGCAAAAAACTTCAAACAGATGAAGCACACTCCTAGGAACAGATTAAAGAACCACAGGTGATTTCACCCTGTTTCTCCTTCATGAAGAAAATGCTGCGGAGACACCTCCTATCCTCCAGAGGGCGGTGTTATTCCAGAGCCTTTGCTTGAGGAGGTAAAGGTGCAAAATGGTAGAAATTGGTCTCATTACGTCTTTTCTGCATGAAAGACCCTGGGATCCAAATCTTTCAGTGTCCAGTCTTGGCTGTATCACTAAGCCATTTTCGTGACATATAATCTTCTGTGCATAAGGACATGAAGAGTGATGAGTTTGAAACCTGCTCCCCACCCACAACCCCCCAATTTCTAACTCTGCTATACTGGGCAAATTACTTACGATCTCTGTAACTCAGTTTTCTCACTTATAAAAGGGGAATAATAGCAACGTCTACTTCATGGGGTCAACGTGGGATTAAGGGATATCCTACCCTTCCAGGGGAAATTCCTAGGTCTTCCTTTGTAGTCCTGAACCATATTCCTTTCCAAAGTCCTTATTTTCTCATCTAAGTTCCCCCTACTATAGTTACAGCTTATCTGGTAATGTTTTGCTCCCAATGATTGGAAGTCTTGCTGGAACAGAACTATTAAGTTGAGCTACATGAAACTCTCAATATTTAACATTACTGACTGATAAAAATGGCATGCATTTCAACATAACACAAAAGAATTTACAAACCCAAGGGAAGGAAAGCAGCTACCATTTTTATGCTTGTTCTGAAATGTACCTGAACAGCTTATAAACTCTACTTTTGGGAAGAGTGAGAACTTTGGTAGGGGTACATATAATTTCTCATCACAAGTAAATTAACATCTGTCATCCATTTCCAGCTTATAATGTGCGTTAATACTATCTAACTCCACAACAACACTGGGGATGGATGAAACACACAGCTTTTCATACCCTATTTGATTTGTCCCAGTTGGTGTGCCATAGAGCTATGGGATATGTAATGTTCTACCATGGTTCATGGTTCTAGCCCATATGTGTACACGCTAAAGAGTCTTTCAACTGGCAAGGAGAAAACTGTAAAGAAAGCTCTGCCACTCACTGGGTAGGATGGATCAGACAAAATGTAGCCCCACAAACACTTGGGCCAAATGCTTGAATGCTTCATACTGCTTTGTCTTGGTATCCTGAGCACTTGTGCCAACAATAAGATGTCCTTGTACCTTCTCCACTTTCTATTGGTTGAAACTCTTGTCAATTTCATCCTGGCAGTTTGCACATTCTACAAGGCTTCTTTACATTTCCATCTTTAAATTACCTTCCATGCATAAAAGCATTAAAGAAAAAAAACAACCTAAAAGAATACCATCGAAATGGAACAGTTGAGACTATGCCAACTGCTTTCATTTAACACCCTCAAAGAAAACTTTCCTTGACAAGTTTGCACATCTGCCCTTTCTTCATTCTTTCATGCGATAACTTTTAAACTTTTTATTGAGTACCTAGTATGTGCCAGGACCTGTTACAGGCAAACTACAGCCCACGGGCCAAATGAGACCCACCACGTGGATTTGTAAGTGAAGTCTTATTGGAACATAGACACACTCATTGATTTACGTATGTCTATTGGCTATTTTCTGGCAGAGCTGAGTAGTTGCAACAGGGATCATTTGACTTGCGGTGCGAAAAATATTGACTAGCTGGCCCCTTACATAAAACATTTGATGACGCAGAAATGAGCAAGAGAATGCAGAAATGAGCAAGAGAAACAGTCCCTGCGTGACTCCAGATGTTCCTTTTTAGAAGTCTGCACTTGTGGAACCCTTGCCACAAAGGGGCGGCCTGAGTTTGACCCCTAGGATCACAGTCCATGCTGCCGCTGGAGGTTACCAAGGAACAAGGAAAAGGAGGAAGTGTGGGAACAGATGTGAGAAAGAGGTGGAGGGTGTTAGAGAAACTATTGGGAGACTGGATTAGTCAAGGTGAAAACCAGCCAGGGCAGGGAGGCCACAGAGATCACCACCAACGGACACTACGTGCCAGGTACCACGTGCCAGGTACCACATGTATCAGAATCACCCAAGACATGAGTGAAAATGCAGGTTACCGGGCCCCCCCTGGAAATCTGAAGCAGAGTTCCAGAGGTGTGACTGAGTTCCGTGTGGCCAGCAGGTACCCCCAGGTGATTCTGAGCACTGAAGTTTGAGGGGCCCTGGATTGGTTGTTTAGTTTTAGTGAGCAGCTTGAAGGAGCCCCCAACACTGGCCTGAAATCCATTTGTGGTAGGTGAGAAGGGGGAAAGAACCGGTGCACAGACACACAGAGGTAGATGCAGTGAAAAGGCAGTTTATTGATTAATACTGTACAGAGGAACAGAGAGAAGCTACAAGTACAGCACTGGCTGTCGCTGGCAGTGTTATTTCTGAAGTCAATTTTTGTTTATTCATCTGAAGGAAACAACAGTCAAAGTACACTTCAGGTTACAGAGTACAGCAGCTAGCCCAGCAAGTCTAATTCAGAGTAAGCACAGCAGGCTCCCCTCCCCCCTCCCCCCAACCAACCACAAAATGGATGTATTTACAGAGCTGTCACTCACCCCACGTGAGCTGCTAAAGCTGAAAATCCCATCAACAACCTACATTCACTGAAACGCTGAATCAGACACAACATTTTCTGGAACCCCTGTATGATTTTTGACTCCCTTAGGTCAGGAGCTTGAGAGGAGGAAAGAGTGTTCCAGAACCACCGCCACCCCCTTCCCCTAAAGGATGGAACTCTTTCCACTTGCCAGAAGAGGATATCAAGGAATTGGAGTTGGAGCTGCACGTAGACCAGTTCAGATCAGGCATTGCCTAGGGGTCTTTTTGCACATAAAGACTTGTCATCGCAAAACCAAGCAACTAGATGTCTCCCTGCCTTAGTAATAAGAGCCTAAACTGGCCCTCCCTTAGCACCTTCAGGCAATTGCATAGTTCTTTCATTTGCAGAGTTGCAGTTGACAATTGGGCTTGAACTGGACCTGTTGGAGGGATTTGGTGATGAAGGACTTAAAATTATTTGTATGGGAAACGGAGGGGCTATTTTTCTTGAAATGGAGTCTTTTATGACCTTGCTGGTTGGAAAAACGGTTTTGGTCTCAGGGTAGTAGAAAAAGACCCTGTCCTGGGAAATGGTGTGCCTGGGGAGAGTCTAGCACAAGACAAAGGAACAGACATGGGTGAAGAGCTGGGTGAAACTGAGTGTTTGGAACTGGGAACTCAGGAATTTGGCAGAAAACTGGAAAAAATTCAAGAACTTTAAAGGTCAGAGTCTCCTTAAAGGATGGATAAAGACAATCCTTTCCTGTCTGTACTTAACTCTGAGGATATGATGCAGCTGGATTGATATTTATAAGGCCGATGATTCCTGGTAAGTTTTATATTGATGGTTTATACATTTATGTATAGACTGCAGATGACTGATGCTTCCGACTCACAATGTCACATACGTTACTCTAATGCACCATACTGAGTGGTCCCTTAACCTCAAGTGTTGCAATTACTCCTTAAATATGTGAGAGTTGGACTTTGATCATGGCAGGGCTGGGTTTAAATTTTAAGTAGCTATCGCCTTCTGAAAGATCATTATATATTATTCAAAAGGGTAGCCCAGAGAGCTATCAAGTGTTATAATTTAATTATAAAACATGATTTATCTAATGGCAGATATAGAAAGCTCAATGTTACAACCTACGTATGTTCAGAAACTCTAGATTTCATACAGTGGCACGATAGGGCCAGGCCACAGGACCTTACTCCCTGCTCCCAAAGTCTGGACTAGTGCTATGGAACTCACTAGAAAGTGATCTTAATGGAATGGAGAAATAACTCAAGTCAACTGAAGGTGTTTTCAAACTGAAGCTTCATAATGCATATAGATTTCATTATAAAAATACAATTCCTTAAAAAAATACATAAATGTAAACTATTCCATTTCTATAGCCACTCCTCACTCCCACCTGTATCATGCTACTCATCTCAGATGACAGTGAATGGCAGACACCTCAGCCATGGCTCAATCACAGTGTTTGAGTCCATTTGTTTTGCTTTTTCTAGCTATGCCAACTGTGCTTAAAAATATGCTCCAGACCCAGGTAGGGGGTGCACCAGGGCACCTCCCTCACAGTGGGAAGGACCATGAGGAAATGACTGCAAGAGGTCATGGGTCCAGATGGCCCACCCTGGGACTGTCAGTGAGTGATGGCACAGGCTCAGGTGGGAACACAGGAAGGTTGGAGAAGGGCAGAGGCCAAGCCCAAGCTGGGTCCACTTTAACCCCCCTGGCTTAAACCTGCGGGTTCTACCTCAAGGCCCTGGGCTGAAATTCACAGCTCTGAAGTGGGCTGCGCAGGGGTGGGGAAGAGAATGTTGTGTTAATACAGCTTTGGAATACAACCTGCGGTTTTTACAATACAGAAAAGAACATCAACAGTGACGCTAAGGCAAACTGTCAAATGGCACATCAGAACTCTTTTTTTTTTCATTCATTTTGTTAACATCACGAGGCAGATACATTCTGTAAACATATATACCATACAGTACATTAACCATAGGAAAATGAAAAGAAAGCTACCCTCTAGTTCTTTTCTTTATTTCTGTTCGTTCCCTCTAGAAGGACTGACTGAAATCTAGGGAGAGTTTTATGGTTTGTGAGATGTATTTTTCTTTTGATAAAAATGCAATGCCGTGACTTGTGAAAAATAGCCCAGCCCCAGGTGACTAGTAAGAGGCAAAATGGGGAGAAGATGATCATTCACACCTCAACCTGTAGAAACTTAGAAAAGAGTCACAAAAGATAAAAAAGTCATTAAATCTCAGGAAACATTTTTTTTCCTGCTTAGTAAAAGAGAACATTGAAAGATTATTATTATTATTTTTTTTACAAAAGTTAAGGCTGTCCAGATCTTCGATGAAGGAAGTCTGTGGTCCCCAAAATTACAGATTATATTTTCACACCAAAAGCAAGTTTTTGTGCTACAGTTCTGACCTTTTTATATTAGACTACAGTGGAGTTGGAAGCAGAGGCCTACTTTAGATGTATAAAAATTAGGGGGTGCTGGTCTAAGGATCTCCAGTGAAATTGCTCTTTGAAACTTTCAGGATGTAATCTTTATTCTATACCTTTCTACATTCAAATAATTTTGGATTTTGTTAAAGTTGGAATTTTCTTAAGGAGTTTGCTGAAACTATGAAAATATAGGTACATTATCATATTCTGCTCCTAATGAAAGACTTAATTTTCTTTTTCCCTAGAAAAGGCAGGAAAATTTTTCCTGGTAACACCTGAAGAGGGCTACACAATGAAGTGAACTGACCACAGGAATTAAAAATTCAATTTTCCTCATTACTTTGAGCTGTCCTATGGTATATACTGCTAACTCTATGGACTGTACTATCCAATAGGTGAAAGAATATTTTCCAGTTCTGCCTAATTAAAGGCATTCAATATACCTTAATTAGGCAGTTGAGGAGTTTCTAAAAGATCGCATATGTATAAAGTTTTTGAAAGTTATGTTTTAGATATGCTGAGAATTTTGGGTTTCAATCAACAAATGTGCTTGTGGTAAAATACAGCCTGAAGCTGCTTGCCTTAGAAGGGTTTTTGTTGTAAACAAACTAATTTAGCAAGAGATGAGACTATTCCTCCAAGCACATTAAACCCTCTAGTATGTCAAGCCACAAATAACAGAGGACTAAGCTTCTAGATTTTAAGTGAGAAGATAAGTCCCCAGTGCATATTCTGTCTATGCTCATCTGTGTTCAAAATTAACAGGATAACGCTTTGAGGAGGAGGAACCAGTACAGCAGCTGTATTTTTGCCTCTGTCACTAACCATGTTCCTCCTTTCCTCTTTTGCTACCTGTGGGTTCATTAGCATTAATTAATGGTAATTTTTAAGGGTGTTCCGTGGTCCCCTGAAATGAAATGCAGCAGAAGGTGAAAAATAAGCTGTTTTCCTACTTGGCCTTGGAATTTTGCTTCAGAGATGATACTGTGTTTCTAATAAACTATATATATGTAGTTATATTTATATATATATAGTTTTATATATAGTTATATATATATAATTCAGTTTTAGATATATAGTTTTATATATATAGTTTTTTAATATCTATCTTCCCTTTTATAAAAACTTGATCTTAACCAAAATAAAATATTCTACTTGCATGCATAAAGAACACATCACCAGGAAATCAAATGAAATAGGTGGGAATTTGAAATAAATACATGCTTATTACCAATCCAGAAAGGAGTCAAGTCAAATTAACTCTAGAGATTGCCTGAATTTCCCGAAAGCCTATGAATAATTTTAGGTTGCTCAGGAGGCTTCAGGAAAAAATAGTTTGGGTTTGGCCAGAAAGGAAATCCCTAACTCTTGCTGCCCCCAGTATTAAGTTATATCACTGGACATTGTCAAGTCACTTTAGAAGCAACTAACTTTTTAAAGTCCTCTTAATTTGTTCTATTGTGCATTAAAAGAGAAAAGAAAAGAAAAAAAGGTTAAGGGTATATAAATCATCAAGATTTTTTAGGATAAAAAGGATATTTAATTTGAAGTCATTAAAAATCTATTGACTAACAAATAGCCTTCCTTTACCCTTTCTCCCCTTAGCATTAAAAAGGAAGCTAATTATATGATTTTAAAAGAAAGCCCAACTGACCATTACCACCAAAAAGATCATGATTTTGCAGGTTCACTACTGAATCTCTAATTAGTCTGGTTATGCAACAAAATAACCTGCAGTTTTAAGGAGTATGAGAGCATACACAGAGAATAAAGTTTTGACAGAGAGAACAACAGAAGCAGCAGGGAAGGCAAAACGTCCATGATCACACCTCTGTTTATATGAGGGTAGTTACTTATAGCTCTAGGTGGGTTATAGATCTCATCCCATAAACATACTGGCTGAGCCTGAATCCCTTATGCTAGGAAAAAGACGTGAAATGGGCAAATTATATATGCCACATTCAAACATACCTTCATTTACTTGTGGCCACAATGATTTTCATAAAAGGTAGCAAATTGTACTTTTAAAACCATTATCTGATAAAGCTTTAATAGTAAAAGTATAAAGAGGACCCTAATTCATAGAGTTTGCTAATCACTATTCCCCATAATAATCATCGATGAATGAGAATATGGATTTTCACAGATCTTTTCGTAGTTTTAGTGACAAGTAAAGATCGTTTTCTTCACAAGTAACTAGCTGATTTAGGAAAGTGTGTGTTCATTTCAGGGATGATCTATTCTGGAAGACCCTGATTTTCAAACAGCAAGTCCACGGGTTGTAAATCCCGTCATCTCACTGGCTAGCTGTGCCTTTAAAAACTCACACTGGATAGTTTTAATCCCCAGGTGGTAAAAAAGGAGAAGCTCTGGTAAACTTTTAGATTGTTTCCTAAAATAAGTTATTAAAATAACAGATTGTCCACAACATTGACACTATTTTCTCCTCCCATTTAAATTGGTTCGTCTGGTTTAATGGTTAATTGATCATTTACTGACGAGCATGAAGCTGAGAGTAGGGAGATTTTTTGGCATCAGAACCAAGTTTCTACATAATAGAGCAGTTCGATTCAATTAATTACAGTTGCTTTGGTGAACCTGAGATTTAGAGATAATTCTAAACCTATTCAAAATCAAGCCATGAATAAAATCATCTTACAAAGCAGAACCTGGCGCCTTCATTTTTCCTTAAAAAAAGCTTTTTGTTTATGTATTGGTGATAAAATGACTCACTTTGTGCATATTAAAATGCTATTATTTGAGAAAAATTAACTTTGAAAAATAAAAAATTCTCTGATATTTTCTCTTTCCCAATTAGAAAAAAATCTAATTTCAAAACCCAGAAATAAAAGAGTAGATCTAGCACTGAGCAAGCTAAACAGGATGGATTTAGTTGAGTCTGTAATAACATTCTCTCAAGACGATCTTATTTTTTTCCTCATATACTTTCCACAGAAGTTAGACTTGATATCGTATATCTTATTATGTTTTTCAAAATGGTATTCTAGGGACACAGATAATTTTGTGAATGATTTGCAGCAATGCTATGAACGTTTGTGGAAATAAAGTTAACATATCTCTGCTATTAAAATCAGTTAAAAGGCTACATTTTTATTTCATTATTATATTGTCAGTATTTTATTAAATTGCTTCCCTTTGGTTTTACTTCATATGTGGCTATTTGCTTTGGGTTGGGGGGTGGGGTAGGGAGGGGAAGGAAGGGGTAAGAATTTATTTTAAAAATGTTCATTGTCTTCTAGGTAAAAAATATTTTTGAATGTCCTAGAATTTCCAGAAGTTTAAGAAACAACGCTTTAAAGAGCTCAGCTACATGCCACTCAATCAGTATTTGCTGAATGAATGTAATGACTTACTGTTAAGAGGACAGATCCTTCTTAGACTTGCAAAATTCTTTTTTTTTTTTTTTCACATGGTGAAGTGGTTTTTTTGAGGCATGGATAAACCTACTTGGTGAAGTTACCTGAAATATTCTCTTTCTCACGGGGACAGAAAGAAAAGAGAACAGATGCAAAGCTCTGTCATCCACTGGGCCCAGGAGGTGAACAGGAAATGAATGCAGTTACAGCACCATCCATGACAAAGTAAGAACACTGAAGTAACAGCTTAGGCCGAGAAAGACTGCTTTAGAAATATGGTCACTACAGAGGTACTCCTCAAAATGATCCCTTCGTTAAAATATATTAACATGGTCAGAAAATATCCGTGAAAAAGAAAGCAATATAAAAATTTACATTTTTTGGGGGGGCGGGAGCATAGAAACAAGGCTCATGTCTAAGTTTGGAGATAACTACTGATACTTAAAACAATGTTGGTTTCATGTCCTTAGAAAATTAAAAATGGTGCCTCTTGTACATAGGGTTCATCAGTTGAGCCACAGAAAGAGACAGCCGCTGGCGGGCAGGTTACGGAAGCAGTCCCTACATTTCAGCTGTGACAAGCACTAGGTGCTTTTCTTTCACATCAACTTCATTTCAGTTTTAACAGAAGGAAAGTCCGAGATGCACAATACTGTAATCTGGAAGCGTACGTAAGGCAGCAAAAAGCATCACCCTAGATTTGACAGGCTGAGTAAGGTCCACTTTTGGCTACACTAGAAACCAGCGGGAGCCAACAGCATTTTTGCCCCACAGAACAGAAAAAACAGAGATCCACACCAAGGGGGGCAAGGGAGATACTGGGCACATGGGACATGGCGGTGTGTGACTACACTCTAGGAACACACTACACATTGAAAACCCCCGCTGCCCATGGGTTAAATTCCAGTCAGGTGAATTAAGGCTACTACATAACTGGCTGATATGAAGAGTCCATTCCAATCGGAGCAGTGAGGAACTGATTCATTCTTGAAGACACAAGGAAAGGTTTAGAGGAAAAGCAAGTTCTTTGAAAGAATGAAAGCACACACATGCACGTTGTCTCTCAGGTGAGGAAACTGGAGGAAAATGAAAAGGAAAAAGTAAGAGAGATCAAAGCAATCCAGCTGCAAGGCAAGGCAGGTGTTTGCTTCCAGTTCACAGTATTGCAGTTAGTGATACAGCGAGGTCTACGAAAGTGGTGGAGAGCACAGAGGCTGCCCAGAAGAAAAGGGAAGAAAGAAGTGGTCACATGACAACACAGCATTGACAGCGCTTTTTCTTTTGGGTACCTGGGGCAGGCTCTGTGGCCAGGCTCTCTTCCTTCCCTTCTGGGGACGAGGGTTCTGTGGTGTCTGACACTGGCCTCCCGGATACAAGCTCAGCCGCGTTCCCATCAATAGTGGACACGTCAGTCACGGTCTTCTCCCGCAACGACTTCTCATCGTCTTCGTCAATGAGGACCAATTCTGCCTTGATGGTTTCATCATAACCTAGCACCTTTTTGGTCTCCTCTTCATCCTCGATATTTTGGTAGCCCATAAAAATCATGGTGACAGGCTGATCCAGGTTTGCCACTGGCTCTTCAGCACTGGGGGCTTGGGCCTGACGTCCTGGGTTCCCAGAAGAATGCTCTTTCCTAGATTTATGCACCATTTCTAACTTGGCTTCCTTGCAGAGCATGTGATCCTTCGGGTGGCTGAGGCTCCCATCTGCAACCACAGTCCTTTCTGACATGTGCCCTTCTCGTGAGCTTGATTGTCCAGCCTTCTGAATAAGCTCTTCTACATCCTTTGCGCTTAATTTGTGCACTCCGTTTTCTACTACGGTGCCTCCTGAGTGCACCTCATACACTACTTTGGTACCATCATCATAGACTTTGACTCCTCTCTGATGGACCCCCTCTGGGCCAATGGTGGATGTAGAGAGAATCTTGCTCTCTCCTGTTTGTTTGTCTTTCTCCACATTAATTTCCATGGCGTATACAGCTTGAATGAAAACAAGAGAAAGGAAGTGCATGTTACAACAAAAAAAGCCAGTGAATGGTTAATTGCCAAACAGACAAAAAAAAAGGTTTTGTGCCCTTTCTAGTCTAGCCGCCAAGCATCCTGAGGGTTAGAGAGTGGTGCACGTGGTGGAGAGAGGTGTGGTTATATATGTGCTTTAGCATCGCAGCCTAATGCTCAGGGAAGACAGAGGTGCAGGGTTACTGTATCTCAGTGGCACTCACACGTCTAAGGAAGAGCTGCTAAAACACGGCCACGAGAGGCTGTTGGGATCCGGTGTAATGAATGGCAGTCAGGCTGACAGCATGCACGGTCACCTTCAATGAGGGTTTACCCTAGGCTGACAGCCCAGTTTCAAGCCCTGATCAACATGAGCCCCAGGTCCAAAAGTTTGTCTCTTCTTTAAACCCTTTCCCCCGTGTTCAGATTCTCCTGATTTTTCTACGTTTCTCTTTACTGTAAATGGAGAGACGCAAAGATTTTTCAGGCAGGACGTGGCTGCCTCCTGCTGTACTATAAAATAGGATTATTTGCAAACATTAAAGAGGAACGAAAACATTCAGATTATAGGCTCTGTGAGTACTAGAGTCACTCAGGTTTCTAAAACAAGAACTAAAGAATAAGACAGAAGTAGAATCATCTGACTCGAGAATTGGAGGTCGGTCATCCCAGAAGCCCTCTTTCTTCTTCCACGCAGAGAGTACTTGTGAATCTGCCCCCATCGTGTCTTTCCCATCTGTGGCCGCCTTTCTTTCTATGGCCACTACTCAATTTTAGACACTCATTTCCTCTTCCCTGGATTACTGATTACTGAAGAGTTTCCTACCTGGTCTTCCCATCCCAGGCTCCCTCCAATTCATCCTAAATCCTGCTGCCGGTCTGGTGTTCCTATAGACCAGCTCTTTCCCTGTCCTATTCAGACTTTCTAACCCATGACTTCACAATTCCCCTGTGAGACACATATTCTGGATGGGAAAAAAACAAGGCGTTAGATCCACAGAGCCTCCTCTCCTCCTTCACCTGGATGATCCACAGGCAAACACAGCAGCTTCCAAACTGAAACCTTCTACTTCCAAGATTCTTCCACAGCCTCAGTGCTAACCAGCACCAGCACCACTACTTAGTGTCTTCAACTAGAAACCTCAGAACCATACTTGACTTGTCCTCTTCTTCATAATTTCCCACAGCCAATCAATCACAAAGGTTAGATGCTTCTGTTTCAAAGCCACTGCCTATATCCATCGCCACTGCTATCCCCACCACCGCTGCCTTAGTCCTGGCCCTTCTCTGCTCTCTACACAGTAGACTTATTTCTGATTTCACCTACCACTTCTCTCTTCTCACTCTAGTCCAGGGGTCTGCAGACTATGGCCAATGGCTAAAGCCAGTGCAAGGCCTATTTTTGCGTGGCTGGAGGAGCTAAGAATTGTTTTCACACTTTTAAAGGGTTGTAAAAAACAAAAACCCAAAACAAAGAATACCTGAAAAAGACCATAGGTGGCCCCCAAAGTTTAAAATATTTACAGTCTGGGCCTTTAAAGAAAAGTCTGCTAACCCCTGCCCACAGAGTTACTTAGCTCTTTGATTCTGTTGGTTCCTTTGGCCTGTACAGGGATAAACATCAACTCCTTAGTGTGGCATATGATTGCCTTTGAAGTTGGTCTGCAACCTTTCTTTCTAGCTTTGTCTTCCAGTTCCACTGAGTCTCAATACTGTGCTAATAACAAACTTCTCTCTATCACAAGTACTCGACATCCTTCCATGACTGTTTGTCCCAGGGCCTACTGTCCCTCTGCCTCGATTGCCTTTCATTCCTTCTCCACTGGCAAGTTTGCTCCTGGAGTTCTCTGTCACACCTCTGATTGTCTGCAGTCCCTTCCCTATCTCTTTCTGAGTAACGACAAGTTCCCCAAGCCCCATTGAGAAGATTCAAACTATCTTTTCAACCTATGTTTTACCACTTCCTTTCCCTCTAGCACATCATGAAATGTCCTTTTGCATTTCTGTACATCCAAATATGACCCATCTATCAAGGTCCAGGTCACCTGATCACGCTTCCGCAATCTTTCATCTACCCATCTCTAAGCCATCCCTAAGGTTCTCGGAATGCTTTTTCTAAACCTCTCTGCAGGCGCTTAACACTTTCTACTTAGTAGTATATACAATTATTTGTGGGAATGTTTTATTAGCTCCATTAGCTGTTTAGGATCTTTGCAGGCTCATTCCTTGCCTGACTCATCTTTTAATGATTCCTCCTCCCTCCAGCACCTACCTTAAAGCCTTTTGTGTAGAAGATACCTGATATAAACCTGTGAAATCAGTGCTACTAATTGCAAAGTCTAATTTGGTTGTCTAAATCTAGTTACGTTTTTCATAATATAACACGAGTGAGAAGGTACACAGAGTAATTAACATTTGAACTGGTTTTTTTTAAAAAAACAGCAATGATATTGTTCCATCTGCTTGCATAATAAGATACAATCTGTTCACACTTAAAAAGATTATGAAGTAAAATCTAAACGCATGATTTAAAACTCATTTTAAAAGGTTCATTTGTTCCCCACAAAGTCTTTCGATTTCCTCAAGTGACACAGTCAGAGGCCAGTCTGTATTTGTCACAGAGGTAGCTAGGCTCACAGTGACCATGGTATCAGAAGAAATATTTTGCTCAGTTATTTCCTCATTTCTCATAAAATATTGCATAGAATTCTAATTCAATCAAAGAACAGCATTTAAAATTCAACCTGGATTCTAAAAAAGTCTGTTCTTTAAAACACCACACTTATATTAAAAAACCCACTTTTGGGCTAAAATATTATGTCCTGTCACTAGTTATACAGTCATGGGACATACTTAAAAAAAGGAAGGTAATAATGATGGCCAGTTGTAGATAAAATAATTATCACCTGAATATCCAGTAGTATGTGAACCAAGAAACACATTGACCTGAAATCAGTCCAGAACATGGTATAAAATACTTCTATTTTTATACCCATATGTGATAAGACCAAAATTAATAACATGAAAATATTTAGAGATTTCCCTCCCTCAGCCAACCAATGAGAATTATATTATGTTGGTCCAATTTCCTTTTTCTGTCACTCTAATCCCCAACCTTAATTTGTCTTCGCCTGTTCCCAGATACAGATACTACACAGAAAAGAGGGCAGAGGAGGAGGAGTTCCTTGCTAGGAAGTTTAAATGGATACAACTAAGTTATTACTTAAACGCATAGAGTTTCTGTTTGAGGGATGAATGAGTTTTCGTAACGGAAGGTGGTGATGGTAGCACAACATTGTAAAAGTCACTGACACCACGGAATTGTGCACTTAATGATTGAAATGGCAACGTTTGTGATATATATCTTACCACAATAAAAAGAATAAAATAAAAATGTTGTAGACAATAATAAAGAGTTCAGAAAATAAGACTTTAGTGGGAGAGCGAGTACAAGTTGTGTGGAATATGGATACTGAGGGAGTTTTTGTATTGGTAGACACTGCTCTGGACAGTGGTAAGGAGAGGAAGGAAAAGGAAATGGGTAGAGATAGGAATAAAAGCCCTTTTAATGTCCTTTGTGAAAAGTAGGTAAAAAAAGAACAGAATTCCTTCCTAATTGGTTTTTTGGTCCATGATTTGAAACTTTCTTTAAATGTAACAAGGCTCTGATACTGAACTACAGGGGATGTGGTTCATTAGGGTTACATATTTATGTTTAAGTGTGATACTGTTTTGTTTTCAATATTCGTAGACTACAAAGGTAGAAAATCTTAGGTGTTTTAACACATTTTTATGATAAAATAAACCTAGGTATGATATGGCATAACATGCCACTATCACATGAAATTTTTCCTGCAGATAAGAGGATTCAAAAGGATTCCAAATTTTCAGCAAACTCTGTAAGGCTGTGGTCCCTCATTCTCTTGTCAAGTAAGGGAAACATAGGTGTACACTTTGAGAAGTTTTGGCTTAACCCAAATGGAAGCTTAAATCTTCATGGATATACGGAGAGTGTTGTTTAGGCATTCAGAAAACTACAAAACAGGTGGGAATGCTTAGCTTGCTTAGTTTAAATGTGTTGTTTGTGGATAAGTGTTTTTATTTCACTTCAGTTCTCAGTCAACAATATTTCCAACTGTGAGTGGGGGTGTATATGAACAAGTAGGGAAATAAGACATATTTTAAATTCAACATTTTGTTTTCAATGAACACGATTTAAAAAACCCCTGCTTTCTGTTGCTGCCAAGTGGATTATACCCAAGACTTCCCATTCCCATCATGCCCTCATCTGGAAGCACAAAGAACGCTCTCTGATCCACCCTTATCTTCTGTCAAGCTGCCGTAGGTCACGGGTTCACTTCAATCCCTGTGAGGATGAGGCTCATGTGGGCTTGACGCCTGTGTCCCCTTATGAAAAACAATGAGAAGGGGCTGCTGCAGAGAGGCAGGCGGTTTTCTGGAGAGCCCCTGAAGGAGATTTTGAAAGAGCCCTGTGGACACAAATGTTTATGAAAAAAAAGCTCTCTCAAATTTCCTGGGAGGAAAAAGAGAAGACAGTTCAACAGAAGTTTCCTTAATAGGTAACTGACGTTTGGAAGCATGTTTGTTTTTTTAAAAAAAATAAAAGTGTTTTTATTGATTTCTGAACATAATATGCTAATGACAATAATATTAGTATTTATAAAGCATTTTTGCTATTCTTTCCAACAATTTAGTGAGACAGCTGAGTAGTATGTTCACTGGAAGAATAAGAACCAAGGTGACTAACAGTTTCTTCAAAGGGATACAAATGAATGGCTAAATTGGTACTTTCATTTTGAGCCTCTGTGCTTGGTTTACTTAATTCTTGCTCCCCTATTCTCTCATCAATAGGAGAAGCTCACAGAAGGAGCAGAGATGAATCTAATGGGGATTGAATATCCCAGTCTCTAGGTTCTGAAAACAGACATTCATCGGGTAGAGTAGGAGGCCCCTGGGGAAGATGGCTAAAAATAAAGATGAAGGCTGGGATGAGAAGTCTCTGTAGATTGGAGTTCCGTGGACACAGAGACAACAGTTCTTGGTTCTGAGGCAGTCTCATTCCCCTTTCTCCATAGACTCTCTTGGTCTTTGTTATCTTCAGCTTTGGCAAAGGGAGAACAACTGCCAGGACTATAAGGAGCTCAGAAAAGAGGAAATAAGAGCACCTGACACAAATAAAGGATGGGCATGACCGAAGGACATGATTCTACTGTAGAATTAGGCCCGATCTCTTTTGTTCAAGAAATACAAAACAAGACACTCCATTCCATGAGGATGTAAAATTCAATAATTCTTAAATCTCTTGACACAGGTTTCTCCTAGCTCACTTTCTTTGACATGCTGTGATCAGCAAGTAGAAGGGGTAACAAAGCTTAGTGTTGGGAAACGGACTTTGGCCCAGTGGTTAGGGCGTCCTCTACCACATGGGAGGTCCGCGGTTCAAACCCTGGGCCTCCTTGACCTGTGTGGTGCTGGCCCATGCGCAGTGCTGATGTGCGCAAGGAGTGCCGCCCCACGCGCGGGGAGTGCACCCGTAACGATAGCCGCCCAGCGCGAAAAGAAAGTGCAGCCTGCTGAGGAATGGCGGCCCACACTTCCCCGTGCTGCTGACGACAACAGAAGCGGACAAAGAAACAAGACGCAGCAAAAAGACACAGAAAACAGTCAACCGGGGGCGGGGGCAGGGAATTAAATAAATAAAAATAAATCTTTAAAAAAAAAAAAAAGCTGAGTGTCCACATGCAAAGTAAAAGTAGGAAAAAAGAATAGTGGATCTGTTCTGCCCTCATCTTAGGGCCTCATGTTTTCCTCCATTAATATAAACAAGGGTAGGTTTTGATAATCTCTAGATGGAGTCCAACTAGGACATTCTATGGTGCTGTGAACTGTTTGTGTTGTGAGTCGTCGGTGGTATGTGAAGCACAGCAGGGGGACAATGGACACTCAGATTATGACTGTCACTCAGCAGAGAGGTTTGGCTGAGTTCATTTCAATCTAACAAATATCCAGCAATTGGCATTATACTTGGCATGTGGTGCAAACAAGCAATGCATATGTTTGGTTTACTGAATGATCACACATACGTGCAGTCCTGTCCTTTGGATGGTACGATTATGCATATATATATGTGTGTTCATACCTTCTCTTCAGGTCGAAAATATAAACTTGGCTATTGTGATGTCAATTACAATGAAAATGAGCACATTCATTTAGAGTGGATTCTCCCTCTCATCCCACAGGTTTGTCTTTAACTTTAAAACCAGTAATCAAAACTTTTTGAATCAATTGTTAGTATTAATCAAAATAAGTCAGCAAGGGTATAAAGAAAAATAACAAAGAAATTGCTCATATTTGATTTTTCTTTCATTTTTCTGGCCAAGAAGAATAATCTTCAGTCTGCAAAATGCCAGAAGGAAGATTGCTAAGAGGGAACTGGAGGGCACAGGTGGGTAAAGAAGATTAGAAAATCATGGCACACCCAGGATGTAAGTGATCTCCATGCTTTGGGCCTGGGTTGAGTTACCTTGTCAATGAGGTGGTCTCCGGATTCTTGAACATCAGGAAAGGTGCTAGAGGGTGCCACCTGCAGTTCTGATTTTCAACAAGGACAAGGAGGGGATTATAGCCACAGAGTAGTGAGTTTGACATCATGGACAGCTAAATTCTAGAGTTAGTTTTCACAGAGCAGAGCATGGGTTCATCAGCCAGTAGTGATGCAGCTTAATCTCACTTTTATGTTCAAGGTCTCTGGACAGATGGATCAGGTGAATGCCAGAGATATAGTGTATCTGGACCATCACAAAGCCCCTTATACTCCAGTGGACAAGATGGAAACATGGGCTTTGGGGTCAGGATGTCCACCAGGTCTTGGTACTGGTTCAATGTGCAGGTCCCACAGGTTGAGTTAGGGTGACCAAGGCCCAGGAGGCAGCTAAAGGTGTGCCACGGGGCCTTGACTTTAGTTGCAACTGTGCAATATTTTTATTGGTGAAAAGAGGAAAAAAAAAAAAAAGAAAGCTTGCTTTGCAGATTTGAGGTGGTACTGAACTGAGAAGGAAAATGAGATAGGAGGCGGCAAAACAGTGAGCTATAAAGACCCCCAGAGGGTTTTCCACTTTCAAAACTGTCAAACCCTTTATTAAAATGAAATCTGATGTAGAAGAACAATGTATAGACACAGAATCTGAGGAGCAGCTATGGATGAACCATAGCCCTAACTACTGAGTCCCATTACATCGCCCCCTCCTCTATTTTCTGCTGTGTTCCTAAGTGGCTCCATGGACCACCCCTCCCAACAGTCATCAGAGACAATCTAACAAGAAAAGGAACAGAGACAGAACAAATCTACAAAGGGCATAAAGGCAGACGTCTCATCCTAATTTTTGTCTGCTGAGATTAAGAAATAAAGAATTTTGTAGGTTCTTCTACGTGTGAACAAAAGGCACAATTTGAGGTGGAAACAGACCCCAACCCATTGAGGGCTCACGTTTCCATTCAACTAATGAGTGGTGGCACCTGTGAAAATGACTTTGCAGCTTTACTTTACAAGCTAACGCTAAAAGGCCTTGAGTGCCAGAGAAGTCAGCCACTGGTCTGGAGCCTCACGCTTTACTGTTTGGGGTGCCCCATCCACCCTGGAGTGCCTTGAGCAGCTCTGGGCACTGAGCTTCAGGTAGGCTCAAAACATTGAGGGGCATATTCAGAGGAGAGGGACAGGAATGGCAGAGGGTGTCCCAAAGCAATCTCATCATATGGGGACTAGTCGAAGAAACAGGGTCCCAGGGGCAACAGCGGTGTAGACTGGAGATTTAGGAGACTAGAAAATGGTCATCATTTTCAAATATGATACTTGAAGAGAAATCTAGTGGAGGAAGAATTAGACTTCTTCTGAGTGGCTCCCAGGGGCAAAGAAAGGGCCAGTGGGTGGAAGATAAAGGCAGAGAAGTGATTGCTCCACCAGAGGCTGGACTTTCTCAACACACCAACCCAACTAGAGACAGGACAGGCCACCTCCAGGGAGGTCAGGCTTCCATCACAGGTGCCAGGGAGGGCTGCTCTGGCAGGGAGTCGATGTTTGGATCTGAAATGTGATGGTTCTAAATGAAGTTCCCTTTATAGAGAATCCTAAACTCCCAGACCCCAAATAATCAGTCTTTGAATTGATTATTACTTTGAGTAATGAATAATGACAAATGACATTTATAAAAATGGCTCTGACATTGTGAGACTGTCAAAAGGACCTTCACAAAGCAAGGTAGACTACAGCTAGAATTCCAGTGACAAGGGTCATGAGTTGGTATATTCACTCAGTATAGTCACTGTTAATCATAATGGATAATGAATCCAAACATCCTATTCTAAAAACAGCCTGGACAAAAGGAGTTAACCACATCAAATATGATTCCACAACTCTGCTCATATGTGTTCCCACAGTAGATGCATTTATGCAAATTAGTTCTGATCTAATTAACAAAGATACCCATAAACTTATTTTTAGAAAGAATCTAATCATATAACACATCTTTTTTTTTTTCCGATCGAACCTGGGACCTTGTATGTGGGAAGCTGGCTCTCAACCCTGAGCCACATCAGCTCCTGAGTTAGTTTTTTCATTTGTTTGCTTGTTGTTTGTTTTTGTTGTTGTTGTTTTTAGGAGGCACCAGGGACCAAACCTAGGACCTTCTTGTGGGAAGCAGGCACTCAACTGCTTGAGCCACATCTGTTCCCAATATAAGACTTTTTAAAATGCATGTGATATTTGGATCATTATACTTTTGGAAGGATGCTGGGTTGTGACAAAATGTGTATCCCAACTTACCCAGCACTAAAATAGGATTGACTTATTACTCTTGGACTTCACACTCCTTGACTATCAAGGCTGCTCAAATCCTTTTTCTATCTCTTAAAACTAATCCTACCCACTCCATTAATTGACCCATTAGGTGGATCTTATTACACGTCATTTGAGGTACAGAAACTTGGGGAGAGGGGATGGGAAGCTTTTTACCCACTATTGCGAACTTTCAAAACCCAAATCTCTATAGCAATGGGAACAGTGTGACTTTTGAACAGTTCTTACCCAAGGTGACCTCCTAAGTACATATCGGAGCACTTAAAGAGCATGCAGTTTAAGTCATATCCAGCGACTCCTTTGTAGCACAACTGCAGGCCTCAGATTCTGGTTTATCCATACAGTAACTCCCCAGGTATTTGTACACCTGGCCTGTGGTTAGCCAGACACTGCTTAAGACTCCATCCTCCTCTAGAACTCTGTGAGGCGGTAAGTAACAGTAATATGCTAGGGTTTTTACAGAGATGCCCAGTAGGTATTTAAATTTAGCTAGTACACATGACAACTGTGCCAATACTTACTTTTCTACTTTATTATTTTACATTAAAAATGGATTATTTGTTTTATATAATATTCAGTTTAGCCTATATAGAAGTCCATGATCTTTCTGCTTTATAAACGGTGTCATTATGTGATTTCTTTAAAACATAAACTTATTGAGTTTATTTCATATTTCAATTCACCTCCGTTGTCACTAACCGTGACTGTGGGCATTTCATTTTTAAATTTACCTCCCTCGCCCTCAGGGTATTTCTCTGCAGAGAAATGGGATTGGTGAAGAGACTTGTGTCTTTCCAGTTCTGACTTCTAAAGAACATTTGCGCTGAGTAGCAAGAGCATAGCTCTCTCTATATTCTATAGGCATAAATGTATTATCTGAAATCCACAACTTCAAGAAACACTAGCAAGAAACATATGTTCTTTAAATTGCTATGTTTTCCCCAAATATACCAGGGTAGATATGAAAATATGAAGACTGGGGAATATATATGTGTATACACACACACACACACACACACACATACATGTGCATAATACACAAACAGCTCTGTTTTCAAAGGGTTCCAGCAATATACACATAAGCCTTGAAAATTCTTCCTACCCGTCTTCAGTCATAGCTCTTTTGATCTTGTGCAATTCCAGTATAGAAAATAAAAATTCCTGGAGGCAAAGTGCAGATTAACTTTAAGAATAAAGACAGAAATAAAAGACCATGAGCTTGACAAATGGACTACCCCAAGGTTGGGTGTAAACACTAAGGATTTGCTCAATTCCCCCTCCCAATTGTTTCAAATTTCTCATCAGAGGCCAGTGCCTGCCCTCTGTGGCCACTGTTAATGGTGGAACTGAGGCACAGGGTCTCCCAGTGAAAGGAGAGCTGGGTACCCAGCCTACTGACGAAGCTCTGAGAAATGCAAGCCCCATGGCCCATCCTGGCTGCGAAACCACATAGCTCCCCAGGACTTACCAGCCGCTCTGCTGGTCCCGTCCTGCCCAGGTGATGGTTCTGCTGGTGGTGAACAGGGGACTGGCAGGTCGGGGAGCTGGGAGGAAATGTAATTTACTGCATCTGGTAGCAGAGAACAGGGAATACAATTAGGCACAGTGTTGGAGGGCCCAGTGGGTTCACCACCGAGACAGCAGCTTGTCTGCCCTACATAATGGGCCGCAGAGGCAGCCGCGGAACCAGAGGATCAGGGTAAACAAAGACGAGCATTGGCCCAGGGGCTGGTATTCAGCAGAGTAGCTGAGGCAGGAGGGAACCTGGCCAGAGCGCTCAATTCCCTGGACCACTCTACATTAAAAGATTCACCAGAATGCTCTAGATTCTAGGAGTTCAGTAAATCCAGAGGGGAAAAAGAACCAGAGATGGGCCGGTGGAAACCATTATCAGCTTGGTAGGACTGACTAAATATGGGGCGTCAAAGTAGAAATCTGCATAAAACAGTAATGAAAAATAGATTTGGGGCTCATTCTTTGAACTGGAAATAGAGCTTTACGTGCCTGATATATGCAGAAGACTAATTTTATATGCATTAGAAAAGAAAAACTCCAGAATTTACCCCACCCTTTCAATACCCATGCTGATGTTTCATCCAGAAAATCCCGAGATAACAAATAACACCACCTAGTGAATTCACCATTAGCTCACATGCAAGAAATATTGGTGTGCAAAAGAGAGAGACAATCAGCTCTGCTGGGGAAATACCATGACAAGCCCGTTGAGGGAGGTGAGACCCTGGGGGGGGCAGGGAGGTGGGATGAATGTCATCAGGTTTGCCAAGGTATCCGGAGACAGGAGGAAACAAGGAGAAGAATCTATATCCCCCAAGAGAGGTGCAAAAATGAAGGCAGGAAGGTGGCAGTAAGCTGGGATCTATGTAAGGCAAATCCTTCCTTGTGTGCTAATTATGTCACAGACTCTGGAAATGTCCATCGCTCCCCAGTCCTTACAGCCAACTGCGACTGCATCTCTTCACTGACTATCCCACAGTTGCCTCAAACTCAACATGCCCAAGTCAACTCATCTTCACTCATCCGCTGCTTCCCCTCCCTGTACCCTGCACCTTGGCTCATGGCTGCACAATTCAGCCAGGGTCCTCGGCGGCACCCTCACCTCCTCACCCTCCTGCTTTCCAGTTGGCAGCCTCTACCGCCGTCACATCCCTTATACCTGCCCCCTTTTGTATTCCCATTGATACTGCCTTAGTTCCGGTAGGTTTCTTTATTCTCTTTTTAATCTCATGCTGGAGAGGACTGCAAGAATCAGTTCAGTTCTACACCGACTAGACCATTTGTTGACTTGTCTGTGAGTTAGAACAATCCAGAGTATCTGATATAGGGCCATCAGGTTCTGATATTGGGCAAGAACTTAGGGAGGATGGGGTGGATTTTTCTAAGAGAATGGATTTTCCATGTGACCCATGAGGAGAAGGAACAGGAAGTAAGGACTGGGGCGGGGGGCAGGCCTTGGATTACAGTGAGAGGCAAGTCTCCTCTCCCTGGGGCTGTGTGGGGGTGCTTGGGCCAAGCTGACCTGGTGGAAGGTTCTCCCATTGCAAGGAAATGAGCCGGCCCTTTGAGATGATGGTCCTTTGAGAGAAGGCTGAGAAGCAGCTGCAGGCACCCCCTAAGACAGGCTGAATGTGAGTGAGCCCAGGGCTCTGAAGGGGAAGAGCCCTTCCACGATTCCTTGACTTAGGTTTCCGCCCTCTCTCCTCTATGTGGAGCTGTGGGAAAGGTCTGTGCCCCAAACCAGCACAAGGCAGCTTGAGGGAAGCCTGTCCCGAGATTGTTAATAGCAGGGCATGGAGCAGCAATCTGGGGCTAGCTTAGAGGACAACAGATGGCCAGAGCAGATTCAAGGGACATCCAAGTTTTACTGAGCATTTCCAGAAATCTGTGGGAATGGGATCTCAGAAAATTGGATGTTCTGCCATCAAATGAGATGGAGGCTGAAGCCATTAAACCCAAGTGAGACCTCACACACTGGTCGCATGTGTGTCTAGTACATTCTAGGATAAATATAGAGTTTCCAGGGCATCTCTGCTGACTGAAATTTTTAGCAGCTAGAAACAAAAGCCACTCACAGACAGGGGATCCTGCATCTGCAAGAGCATGTGATTCCTTCTGCCACACGTCAGCGTCCCCCAGGAGGCAGCTCCTGGCCACAAGAGAATGGGTGATGGAGATACATTGCCCAGGGAACTCGTTCCAGGCTTGAGCCTTACATCTCTTGGAGGGCTGGGGCTACACTGCCTTTAGCTGCTGCTAAAAATGGGGGCAGGGAGGGGGCATGAGAAGGAGGACATAAGCAGCCCTCTCCCCAATACATCCTTAAGTGGCAAGCCCCAAGGTTATGCAGCCAGGGCGGGTCTGATGGACCAACACAAGGAATGACAAATGGGGCTGCTAGAGCTTCAGTGGGAAAAATTTCTTTGGGTGGCCTCGACCAGTGAACTGCCCTCCTCCTGCCAAAGTCTATAATTAATCTTCCCACTGTTAGAGAAGGAAGAAAGCAGTCGGTTACAGGGTAGGAACTTAAGCTGAGTGGTTCTTCTTCAGTTCCAGCTCTGCTGAAATATTTACAGAAGGTACGAGGAACACAAATAACAAGAGCTATAGAAACAGAATTGATGAAAACTCTCCTTAACACACGATACACACTAGATACACACTCTACACACTTTAGTTATACAAGACACTGCGACTGTCCAGGGCAGTAAAGCAACACATCCAATCAAAGGAAGCCCTGCCCTGTAACAACAGTGTATGTATGTGTCTGTATATGTGTGCAGGGGGGAGGGCAGTTGAAATCTGGATGTATATGGCCAGGAAATTCTACTTAGGATGGGAATAAATGGTTCTTGACTGCCAGGGCTACCATGAAATAAAGGGTCATTGGTGCTCCAGCACTACAGTCACCTGTATTTCCTCTGGCATGCCCAGGGTGGCATGCCACCTAACGTGGGGTAATTGCACCCACCTCCCAGCTGACTGCCTGCAGTATCTTGTAGAGCTACGTAATCATTAACAGACCTGGATTCTGTAATCAGTGTGCCTCAGAGATTGGGTATTTTTCTAAAGGCATTACTGTTCTATAATAATTTGTTAGTTCTTAGTAATAACCATTGGTCAGGGCCTTTGAAATCAAAGAATGAAGAAACTGTGAAACATCCCAAAGTCCCTTAACTGGGACACCCTTCATTTGCTCCCATGGACTACAGTGCCACCTAGAATATGGATGACATTCTTGGAGGGGTATGTCCCTGCCTTCAAACTGCTTTACTTGCCTGTGTGCTGGAGAGGACACCTCAGGCTTAGTTATAATCAGAGATGGCAAGAATTGTCATCTAGGGTGACAGGCAAGATCAAGGAAACTTTTTCCTAGGCCATTTCTTGGGATCCCTAAGACTTTCACATCACCTGAGCCTGGACTCACCCATCCTGGTAAAATCCAACAGAGCATGGAGACTCAAGGAAAACTTTCTCCATAAGCTCCCTGTTCAGTCATGACACTGTTCCATGAAATGTTTAAGTAAAGTGATGAAAACAGCAGGAAGGAATGCAGGGGGAAATGGGAAGGCAAGTTCAAGGTGGAAATGAAATAGGCAGTGGTGAGAGTTTATAACACAGCTTCACTTTTGTTTATTTTCAAGCCATAGGCTATAAAGGCCTCCATACCCCAGGCAGCCTTCTCAGGGACCAGACATACAGGCCCTTTCCCTTCCCCTATTATCAGAGAGAAGTTTTAAAAATGTCCTAGTTTGAGAAAGGAAGAGGAAAAAAAAAAATGAAAGCACAAAAGGGCAATGGGCACTCTTCAGGCATGTGGGTGTCTGTGCATCATTGTCCCTAGCCCCCACCCAGGCTGACATTCACTGCATTATGTGGATTATAATGAGGCTGCTCTCCTCTCCGTGGTGCCACTCTAATTCCCAAACAGGCAAGGCCACCTCCTGAGGGTACCCCAACTCCAAAGCACAGAACAAGTGCCCTGCTTTGTCCATACACTACAGAAGGCATGGCTTCATCTTCCAGAACTGTAGCAGGTCCTCTTCTCTTTCTGGAGTCCCTGCTGGACTGCCCTTGACTCATCCCTGCCTACATGCACTGGAAGCAAGAGATTTCATTTAGTTCCTCCCCAAAGATCATGCAGGGAACCAAGCTCCAGATCCCCTGCCATTTACATGCTGAGGAAAAAGAAAATCACAACATCTCAGTCCTTTTCTTTCACCCGAGATTAGAACTAACTATCCTTACTGCAAATCCCTTTGGCTAATCCAGAAAAATGCATTTTCAAACCTTTCCCCATAGTTTTCCAAATGACACTCGGAAAACATTCTAATGCCACCTCTCCTTCTGACTCCTAGGTGATCATCTTCCTCCTTTAGTAGGTGACCTGGTAAGGCCCAGGTGAGCAGATGGCATCTGCTCTTCCCTGTCTTTTAAGCAATATAGCCGAGGGCCCACGTGAAAGCAGGAATCAAGTGGTTTTCATGGGTTTGCAGCTGAGGACAGGGAGCAAGGTGATGGAGAGCCCCACCAGCCCACAGCTCCGCCCACAGCCCCCAGGAAGGAAGGCGGGGACAGGGACAAGGATGAGAAGGGAGAGGAAAAGAAAGGCTCCTGCCAGGATAGGGTCAGGAAGCCGGGGCTCCCTCCACCCTTCACGTGCTCCAAGCCAGTCTTCCTGCATGGGGAGGGAAGTTCTGCCCAGTTCAACTTGCCTGGAGAAACTGAAGTTTTCTGATTAAAGAAAAACCAGAAAGGTGTCCTAAATACCAGACGACAACTTTCTGATGTTTGTGCAGACCCCAGAACTTAACTACCAGGACTAATGGGCTCGTTCTAGAAAGGGGCCTGGTCCTGACATTAGCACGTTTCTTTGCTGAGAGCCTTTCCAGAACGGCTCAAGAAATGAGCTTTGGGACCTAAGGGGAAAGAGAAAGGATAGCCAGGCCAGTTTTAGACTAAAAACAGCGAGTCAAGAAATAGTCTCCCAAGAACAGGGGCAGCGAGGACATGAAACGTGAACCTCCACTGTACCCTGCGTGCAGGGCTGCCTCTTCCTTCTGCTGCCCTTATAAAGCCACACATCACATCTTCTGTTGAGCCTGTGCTAAGGAAACACACTGACAGCAGTGTTCTTTTCCCACTAAGCTGACCAGGAGGAAAACATTCATCTGCAGGCGGGGCACAGAGCACTTACCTCCATCCGTGTTGGCGAAGCTCTGCGGAAACAAAAGCAGGGCAGGGCGTTACTACACTTCTGGGGACTTAATCCCTCTTATATTTAACCCCATTTTTCTCCCCCACATGCAGACCCAGAGTTTGTGCTAGGAGGTTGGTTTGGGACCACGAATTTTAAGGGAAGCATTCCCCATTCCCAGCTTATACAGAATTTCTCCCAATCACGATTTATTCAGATGATCCAGAAAATACCCTTGGTTGTGTTGGAGAAGTGACATCAGAAAAACAACATCTTACACCGAATTTGCTTGATCCGGTTGCTTTCCTATCACTGATAGGAGCCCAAGGAAATGGGAGTTACACAGTGGAAGGAGGGTACCCAGATGTTTACAGTCTAACTAGTTGGCTGTTTGGATTCTGTACTCTTTGCTACATGGCACTGTCTTTATATACAGTAAAATTTCATGTCTTTATATACAGTAAAATTTCATGTCTTTATGTACAGTAAAATTTCTACTATTTGCATTTGGAATTCATTTGATAAGATTTTGCCTCTGGCCCATTTATGAAGGAAAGGCTCAAAAAGCAAAGCATAATGAAAGCCATGGGGCGTATGTTTGGTCTGCTTGCTGGGAATGGGTTTTAGAATTCACTTAGAGTCCTATAGAAGACTCTTCAGGCGTCAGGCTTATCAGGGGCTGGGACAGTAGGTAGCTGGGGATAACATAATGGCTCCTTTGGGCTTCCAGCAGGCCAGGTGGTCCCCCATGAAGAAAGGTCACTCTCAGCTCTGAGAGAGTGACCCTCACATCTGGCCCTCATTTCACAGAGTGGGTGGCTCAGACTTCTTTTCACCAAGACCAAGGGGCTTTTTCTCCAATTGGGCCCAGCTTGCAAGGTTTCATTCCTCCTGGATACAATTTAGAGAAATCACATTTGTTTTCTTCACCTTTTGAAGGTCCTTGAAGGATTTTTCTGTCTCCTTTAATTTCTCCAGGATGATTTGCTCTTTGGCAGATATCTGGGACTCTTCACTCTCTAGAGCTTGTATTTCCTGCTCCAGCCTGGAAGACACACAAACAGAGAACAGGTTACTTTCTTGTCCTGCCTTCCATGGGCAAGAGAGCAGCTCCTTCCTGTTGGGTGACTTTCACCTGCCTGGCAGCCTCCATGACATTATGCTGAGTTACCAGGCCAAGGATTTCCATGACAGAGCATCTTGTGTTTTCACTCTGTTCTGAGCAGACATCAGTTAAAAGAAAACAACCCCGAACTTCCTCTGCTAGTTCATGGCCAGACTTTGTCAAATGCTTTGGTGTTTCTTCTTCAAACTTATTAATATGCACATTTTTATTTGCGGGTAGATTATTTTTATATAGCATAGCACATAATATCTGAAGGAAAATATTAATAGCTTCAGATCTTCCCAGCCATCTCAGAATACCTGTACTTCTATCAGGTGAAGGGTCAGTCTTGCACAAAGGAAATATGTTGCTGGGAAATGGCTGATGGCCAGTACCCTCAGGAATTGCCTGTGATCTCCCTAAAGTGAATTGGACTCTACCACCAAAATGAGGGGGATGAAGGGAATGGATCAAGCTCTACTCTTCTGGAGCTTTCCCAGTTTTCACAACCATCCTATATATTTCCCTAGTGGAAAATGTCAGTGCTATGAAGAAACTTTGGGAATATTCCAGAAAAGTATCTAGAGCTATGGTTGGGGAGAAGTCTCAGAAGCTGTATTCTTTCAGTGAAATGATAGTAATAATCTTTAGCTTTTGCTGAGCACTAGTTCTGTGCCAGAAATAGAGCCAAGAATTCATATGGATTATCTCTTTTTTTTTTTTTTTGGAGGTGACATGGATTAAACTCAGGACCTTGTACATGGGAAGCAGGTACACATACCACTGAGCTACACCTGCTTTCTCACATGGATTATCTTAACCTTCCCAAAGACCCGATGAGGTAGGGACTCCCCATTTTACAGCTGAGATCATTAAGTTTTAGCAAGGTTAAGTAAACAGCAGAATGTTGCAGAGCATTGAAGTAAGGAAGGATTCAAGCCAGGAGCTCTGACTTGAGATCCTGCTCTCAGCCATGGTGCCAGAAGCACGAACCCCCTGGTGTCTACAGTATGTCACACGGTCCCGTCTCGTGGTGCTGTTCTGCAGCATGGCCTTTGGGTGCTTTGGAGGGGAGGACTCCTGCCCAGAGGACTCCACACTGCTGTGCCTCTAGAATTATTTGGTCTGAATTTACTTGTTTACTTATTCATTCATTCACTGATTTCTGCTCTTGGTCTCTTTCACCTCTGCTGTGATGGAAGCTTTGCTATGCAGTCTGTGCTTGTCTAAACTGTCCCCCCCACCCCCCAAGCCCCGCCACCCCAGGTCATCCTCCTAATCTGCTGGTGGGCACTGCGAGCCAAGTCTGTTAGAATTAAACCTACAATAAAGAGTTCAGAGTGAGCTCTTCTGAGGGGTAAGGACCACTAAGTTCTAGGAATGAATTTGGGCAGGCACAAAGGACCCTCAGAGGCCTTTTCTGTTTCCTTCCTTTCCATCAGGACCTCTAGAAGGATGAGACTTTGCAGCAATTACTTTGAGTTATGAAGTCAAGCCAGCTTTCAAATGTATGCCCTCCAAATGAACAGAACTTCAGATACATTTACCACAAAAAAGAAAAGTATAAACACATGTCAGTAAGGAAGACAGTCTCACTGAGGAGGTTCTTAATGTGGTGATGGGAACCTACCATAAAACAAATCAGCAAAGACAGGCTCCAAAGCTTCACCTCTGCCTACACCCACCTACCAGCACTTGGACCGTATATTCTGCCTGCCCTCTGACAGCTAGAGTTGACCTGCCCATGGTGCTCATTAAGCCCGCCCCACTGCCTGTGCACTGGATGTCTTCCCTTCTCTTACCTATTATCCTGTGTCAATTTTTCCTTTCTCTACTGGACCATTCCCATTGGCATACAAACCTGATACCACTTCCCCAGTGCAAAAAAATGACTCTACTCTTGTCAAGGTCACCAATGACTTTCATGTTGCTAAAGCCAGAGATCAATCCACAGACCTCATCTTAGCTTATTAGCAGCATTTACACAGCAAATTGTTCCCTTTATGTAATCCTTTCTTCACTTGGCTTCAGGATATTCCATGTTGGGGACCGAGTCATGTACCCCACATAAGACATGTTCAAGTTTTAATCTGTTCTTGACAGCGTGATCCCATTCATAAAAAGGTCCTTTGTAGATGGTATTATTGGTTTAAGTGTAGAATCATTTGTGAATAGGATCTTCAAAGATTCTATTTAGATGAGGCCAAATTTGAACAAGCGTGGACCTTAAGCCATATAACTGGCAGAGGAAATTCAATCAATAGAAACCAGAATCCAGAAGTCAGCAGAAATCAGAAGAGCAGATACAAGGAGAGAGAGATTTCCATGTGTATTATCAGAATACTATAGACTCTTGGAGAAAGCATAGTCTGTAGAGACCTTGATTTTGGATTCTAGCCTCAAAAACTACAGGACAATAAACTTCTGTTGTTAAGTCAACCCATTGTGTGATATTTGTCATAGCAGCACTGGCAAAATAAGATATCCAACTCTCTTGGTTTTTACTCCTAATCCATTGGTACCTCCTTCTTAGTCTACTTTGCTGGATTTTATTCTCCTCCCTGGTCTTTAAAGAATGTGTCCTAAGGCTCAGCTTTGGACCTCTACTCTATCCTCACTCACTCTTGGTGATCTTATCCAGTCTCATGGTTTTGAGTACCATCCACATGCTGATGACTCCTGATTTATATTTCTATCCTAAAGTCCAGACTTATATACCTGTCAACATCCCTACTTGGATGTCTAATAGACATTCCAAACTTAACATGACTCCATTTTAGTAAATGACAACTCCATCCTTCCAGTTACCTGGTTGAAAAAAAAAACTCTCGGGGTCTCTTGGATGCCTCTTTTTCTCAAAACCACATTTAATCCCTCAATAAATCCTATGGACTCTATCTTTCATATATATCCAGAATCCAAACACTTCTCATCACCTTCACTTTTACCACTTTGATCCAAATCACAGCCTTCTCTCATTTGGATAAACATAATAGCCTCCTACTTAACTGTCTTCCACTTTCAACTTTGCTCTAATCCATTCACAATATAACATTGGGGTCTTAATAAATTGTTAAATCCAATCAAGCCACTCCTTTGTTCAAAATTCTCCCATGACTTTATGTTGAACTCAAAGTAAAAGTAGAAAAGGACTTATAAGTCCTTACAATGACTTATAAGGTTCTATAGAATCTAGCTTCCTAATACCTGTCTGGTCTCTATTCTTACCAAATGCTTCAGTTGCTCAGAGCTACTCTCTATTTACCCAATAGAGCTACTCTCTATTTTCACATATGGGTAAATCTTCTAGAGAAGATGGCAGAGTAGGGAGCTCCAGAACAGTCCTTCCACCCAAACAACTATTAAACAAGCAGGAACTCTCTGCAACAACTGGTTTGAAACTCCAGAGGCCAGAAGAATACTGTAGAGCATCCATGGAAGGTGGGAGGAAGAAACCAATAAATTATCATAAAAAACTGTAAGTTGTTCTCTCTGCACAGTGGCTACCAGCGGGCCACTATGGGGTCCTGTCCTGTCTAGCAGCTGGTGTCAGAATGGTACTTAAAAATCCTCTTCCCTAAAAACAGGGGTGTGCTCAGCCAATCACTGATCATGGATTTTTATTAGTGGATTTGGATTGCTCTGAGAGCAGCAATTGTTTCAACCTGCCTTGGACAAGGGCAGCAGTTAGTTTCACCTCTCTCTGGACAGGAGGCAGAGGCAGTGAAGATTTAAAGATGCAGGGCTTCCTCAGGGCTGTGGGGGAAAGTAGCTGAAGCACTGCATTTTTTCGGCAGGCCAGGAAAGCTCAACTTTGGGAAGCCATTGGAGAAGTTTTTTGTAACCTTTCTGACCCTTTCCACAGGGCACTTTGGAGCCGGTATGTGCCCCCTTTGTGGGTTTCTGGCCATTTCCACTGGGAAAAACCAAATTGGGATAGTCCTCCCCAGGGTGACCCTCTTCCCAGAATTTTCTTTCCAGGCAAAAGCAGCATGAAACAACAAAGGAATGTAAACAATAGAAGCAGATAGTCTTAGACAAAGGCCTGCTGGCTTCAGGTATCAGGGAGATACCCCAAAATAGCTAACAAGCAAAAGCCCAGGACAAGGCAGAGGACCGATAAATCGGGGAAAACTCTGCACAGTGCATTCGCCTTGGGCGGGCCTTCCTCATAGGAAGGCTGACGCTCAAGAAAATCTCTGTCTTATCCCCAGCTGGTTTAAAGCCATGAAAGAGACATCCCAGGGAGAAAATCCCAGAGTTAACATTTTAAAATATTAAAATGTACAGTGTGCAACAAAAAGAGTACAAGACAAACAAACAGGAAATGATGACCCATCCAAAGGAAAAGGATAAAAATACAAAAAACACAAAAGAAGATGAGAATGTGGACATACTGCATAAAGACATTAATAAAATGATCTTAAAAATGCTTAAGGGAAAATAGATGTGGCTCAAACAGTTGTGTTCCTGTTTACCGTAAAGGAGGTCCGGGGTCGATGCCCAGGGCCTCCTGGTGAAGGCAAGCTGGCCTGCACAATAAGCTGGCCCATGCTGAGTGCCAGTCCATGCAGGAGTGCTGTCCCACATGGGAATCCTGCCCCGTGCAGGAGTGAACCCTGTGCAGGAGTGCTGGCCGACATGGAGAGCTGGCACAGCAAGATGATATGACAAGAGACACAGAGGAAGGACACTAATAGATGTAGCAGAACAGGGAGCTGAGGTGGTACAGGAGAATGATCTCCTCTCTCCCACTCTGGAAGGTCCCAGAATCGGTTCCCAGAGCCGCCGAATGAGAATACAAGCAGACAGAGAAGAACACCCAGGGAATGGACAAAGAGAGCAGACAATGGCGGGAGGGGGGGGGGGATAAATAAATAAACAAATTTTTTAAAAAAATGTTTAAGGAGATGAAAGTATAAAGAAAGCACTACAGGATATCAGGAAAATAATGAATGAATAATATGAGAGTCTAAGTAAAGAGAAAATTTTAAAAGGAACCAAACAGAACTACTGGAGTTGAAAACCACAATAATCGAAATGAAAAATGTTCAGGAGATCTCAAAAGAAGAATGAAGCTGATAGAAGGAAGAATCAGTGAACTTGAAGACAAGATTCTTGAAATGAGCCAGGCTGAGGAACAGAAAGAAGAAAGAAATATTAAAAGCAAAAATAGCCTACGACAGCTATGGACACCATTAAGTGCACCAATATATGCATTACGGGAGTGCCAGAAGGAGAAGAAAGAGAGAAAGGGGCAGAAGGTATTCAAAGAAATAATGACAGAGAACTTCCCACACTTAGCAAATGACATAAATACGCACATCCACAGAGCACAGAGAACACATGGGCTGGTAGCACAACATTGTGATCACAATTAACAGCACTGAAATATATATCTGAATATGATGAAAAGGGGAAGTGTTAGATTGTATATACAGTAACAAAACAGAATTTTTAAAAAATCCATATAACTTCACTATACAAACAATGGACCCTAAGTTAAACCATGGACTTTAACTAACATTACAATTATGAAATGTGCTATCATCCATTGTAATCAATGTTCCACATCCCTGCAAGGTGTTAGTGGTGGGGTGGTACATGCATGATTGTTCTGTCAACCCACAACATCTCTAATAAAGAAAAAAAATTAAGAGAGGAAAGCCCGTACATTCCTGAAGTCTCCGTTCAGGTGCCACCTTCCCCATGAGGCTTTCCTAGACACCAGAAGGAAATAAGATCTCCTTCCTGACCATTTCTTAGCAAGTTATTATATTTTATCAGACATCTGATCAAAGCTACTCTGTGTTAGATCAGTGTTCTCAACCCAGGGGATGCTGGGCAATGTCTAGAGACATTTCTGGTTGTCAGCGGGGATGGAGGCTGCTACCGTCCTCTAGAGGTAGAGGCCAAGAATGAAGCTAAACACCCCCCAATGCATAGGACAGTCCCCCACAATAAAGATTCATCTGGCCCCAAATGTCAATAGAGTGGAGGTTTAGTTAACTTTAAACTCTGTTAGGGTATACATAAATTATCAGTTTCCTCTATTAGATTAAAAATCCATTGTGGGGAGGGCACACATGCTCAATACATGTATACTGAATGAATGAGAAAAAAAAATACTGAAACAAGTTGCCCAGAGTTATGGTTCAGCCTAGATAAGGCCTTCAGTATTTCTAAGACCAGGGTGAGTTCTTCAGCAAACTTTGATTTGAGAGGCCATGGGGGGGGGGGGGGTTTGAGATGCAAACAGAATGTTGAGAAGAAGAAAAGGCCAAGTGACTTGGAGATATAAAACTCCTTTAGGGTTCCAAATGTTCACTACATTTTGTGTAAATTATTTGGGGGGATTCATGGACCCCAGTTTCTCATCTGCCAAGTGAAGGGTTTAAATAGGTAAACTCTAATGTCTAATTAAATCCAGTTCAGTGAACATCTACTTGACTTGCTTGGCTAAACTATTAGCCAGGCACTACAGGGGATTCTAAAAGAAACAAGATCATGTCAAAAATGGCTGACTCTAAGAAACTCACTTCCCCTGGCAAAGTGGCCCCAAATGGTTAAGGATGCCATGTGACCTGCCACTGGTCGGCCCCCCTGTGTCTCCACACTTGCCCCTGGCCCTGTGGATTTCAATGTACTCAGCTATATAGTTCAGGCACTAAAGATTTGGGTCATGATACTATGTAACTGAGAAGGAATGGAGAGAGAAAAAAAACCACAACGAAACTAAGCCTTTGCGATAACAACAACTAGGTTTCACCCAAAGGGAATGAATGAGGGGAACGGATGGTCCATGCAAGTCTAAGCAAGTCACATACGAATAACAGATTTTTCTACAAATTCACACGTAGGCTTGGGCCAGGTGCTGAGGGCGCCAGATGGCCCAGCTGCCGGGTGCTGTGGAAAAGCCGAGGCCCAGGGCCGAGGAGCTTCCCAAGCAGCAGGGTGCCATGGGGTTAATAACAGTCAATCCAGCCCGGCAGAAACGCCACTGTTTTGTAGATGTGAGGCTGAAATCTAATGAGGTCTTCCCTGGAGGAGCCAAGGAGATATTGCGGGGCTAAAAATAAAGAATGGGCAGGAAGTGTAATTTATACGCAAGGTTAATCGAGGCTCTTTAGGCTGTGACAGGTGCATGTTACAACTTCTGACTGGCTTGCACAGTTTTCTTCAGAGCAAAAAGCAAACTGTAAGAAGCTGTAAGGAAAGGTGACATACTGCAGCTGTGTAGGGTTAATTTACTGGAGATGAGGTTGCAGTCACGGTCAAATGGCTGTATAAAATCTACCTAACCCCAATAGACCATCAGCACAAGAAAATAAATGGACATATGGCTCTATGAAGTACACCAATCATCACTTATTTTAAAATTCATTTTCCACCTTCACCCACCCATTCACCCATCTTCACACAGACACCTCCTCTGTACAAGGCGCCGTGCTGAGTACTTGGGACAGAGGGAGAAATCAGATGCAGTGTGTATGACTGTGAGATTTCACAGCCGAGTAGCGAGAGCAGCCATGTAAGCATATATTTATAATACTCAGAACGGGCAATAATAGAGAACGGCGCACTGTGAAACAGTCAGTTCTGCCTGGGCGTGTGCATCTTAGAGTCCAAGTTGTCTGCTCAGTATCTCCTCTCCCCTTCTTCCATACTAGCAAAACACTTATTTTGTTGAGGGTGGTAATGTGCCCAGCAGAACAAGTACATATCCCATCTTCCTTTGCAAATCAGGGTGGCCAGGGACAGTTCTGGCCAGTGAGAAGTAAGCAAAAATTGTTGTTGTTATGGTTGAGCACTGGCTTCCCACATACGAGGTCCCGGGTTCAAGGTTGGATGTGGCTTCTGGGAAAGTGCCTTATAAGGGGGAGGAGGGTTGACACAAGTGGCATATGCCCTTTGCCTTTCTCTTCTTCCTGCCTGGTACAAGAACCTGGTGACACAGGGATGTAGTGGATTCCTATTGCTGCTGTAACAAATTTCCATGAACTTAGTGGCTTAAAACAAGGCAAATTTATTATCTTATAGTTCTGTAACTCAAAAGGTTGACAAGGGTTTCACTGAGTTAAAATCAAGCTGTTGGCAGGGTTATGTTCTATTCTGGAAGCTCTGTTTCCTTGCCTTCTCCAGCTCTTAGAGACCATTGACATTTCTTGACTTCGATCTTCAAAGCTTTGGGCCATGTTGGGTCTCTCTGACATTTCTTCCACAGCCACATCTCTCTCTGACTCTCTTCTTCTGCTTCTTTCTCCCATTTTTAAGAACTTTGTGATTATATTGGCTTCACTCAGATAACGCAGGATAAACTCCCTATTTTAAGGCCAGGTGATTAGCAACCTTAATTGCATCTGCAACATAATTGCCCTTTGCCATGTAACTTCACATATTCACAGGGACATCTTTGGGGGTCCATTATTCTGCTCAACACAAGTGACATGATGCTAGGGGTGGGGCAGTCATCATGTGTCCACAAGGGACAAGGATGCTGAGTGTGCAGAAAGAGAGAAAACGCCTGGGTCCAAGATGGCGCTAGACCCAGACTGACCTGCTCCATGTTTCTTGTTATGAGTTTAAGCAACATTGTGGGGTTGCTGCTCCTCAGAGCTGAATGCAATTCCCAACTGATATAACATGGTGAGAAAAGCTTGAGCGAGTAGGTGACATGTTGGCTGGGACTTGCAGGATGCATTCACCAGGTGGAAAGGAGAAGAAACAAAGCCAGACAGAAGAGACGGCATGGGCCAAGTCTCAGAATATCATATTCTCCTGCTTTTACCCAGAGGCATGTGGCCTTGCACGGCCTTTTCAGTCACAGCAGCCTCTGCTCTCTGGTTGACATGGCTCAGCACAGTGCCCCAAAAGGTCCTGAACCTTCCTATTCCCCTCCCCAGCAGCTCGCTTTGGGCTTTTCTTCAGCTGTGCCTTGCTGGGCCTTCAAGGCCCTGCTGAGAACCTGTATCCTTCCCCTCGGCAGTAGAAGAAAACAGAACTGGGACCAAGAGAGGCACGGAAGGAGAGGCTGGCAGAGAGCAACACTGTGCCATTGACTCTCTCGCTCCTGCTTCCCAACCTCTGCTCCATCTCTCCTCTTGTTAGTTCCAGGACCCAAAAACTTTTCCTTTATCTGGGCATCTGTTGGTTGAATCCAAAAGAGTATGACCTAAAGAAACTTGGCTTCAATATCCTTACTGTTTTGGAAAGTGTGTTGCCAAAAACTAAGTTGTGCTTCATTTTTCTTTCTCCATTAGAATGATGATAACAATAATTACCTGTGATGCCAACAATTCTAATCTTGTTTTTGCTATATATATTATGTATAAAACAATAATAGTAACTATTAGGCTTATGGAGTGCTTACGATGTGCTAGGCACCGTTCTAAAGGTTTTACATGTATTCTGGTCATTTATTTTCACAATATCCCATGAGGCAGGAAAACTACAGACGAGGGAGCTGAGGCACAGAGAGCTCATCTACTTGCACAGGGTCAAAGAGCTAATGTGGAGCCAGGACTTGGATGCTGGCAGTCTGGCTGGAGAACCTGTAATCTTTGCACTCTCCTCCAACCTCTCTAGGGCTGCATCCTTTTTCTCCCCCCATTCCCTTAAGAACTGACAGTGCAACTCAGGGTGCTGCTTCATGCTCATAGAGCCACAGAGGGCAGATGGGAAGGGAAACCATTTGACCTAACTGTTGTCAGCAGGAAGGCCCCTACCTCTGCCTGAAATTCTCCACACACAGAGCTTCCCACCTCCCAAATAAGGGGGGATGGGGGGGTGGGGGTGAAATAAGAAACTGAGGAAAGCCGCAGGGCCCCACAGAGTCCTTGAGGGAATAGAAGGAGCCGAGAGGAAAAAGACGTATAACAGGTCTGACCTCAGCACCTTCAGCCAGTCTGTCAGCATCTCCTTTTATTCTAGAAGTATTTCCTGAAACTCAGACTCATGTCACCTGAGCAGCAGTGCTGGGCCTGCTCACGGCTTATGTGTGTAACCCTACCCTGTGTCCCTCAATAGTTAAGAAGGCTGTAAAGGTTCAGTCCATTGTCAGGGATATGCTGGTCTTGCTCACAGCTTCTTCAGAAGGAGACTTAGGAGCCTGAGGATTCGGGGACCATTTCTTCACTGCCCTTTCCAGTGGTGCTGAGTTTATTCCATGAGGGAACGCAGAAGTCCTCCTTCCCCTTGGTCTGTGCACCCCTTTCCGTTTCTCCTCTTCCCACCCCTACCGCCCCCCACTGGGCCCTGCTTCGTGTCCACCTTGGATAGTGAGCTCCGTTTGGGTCTTCCCAGTTCTCAGCATGGAGTTCCCACAGTTCACGGCATTTATTAGACCCAATCTCTGGACTTCCAAGGGCTAGAACTTGGACAATCGGTCCCTCTGTTTTTCTATATTCTTATCAATATATTGAGGGGGAGGGGCAGTGGTTAGAATTTTGCTCCAAGAAAGAATTTGTCTTTTCACTCTTTCCCTCAACATAGTAATAGTCATGAATGCAAACATGGGCACTGATTCACTAACATATTTAACACAAATTTATAAAAAGAAAAAAGTTTAACTGCCTCATCCTCAATATAGATAGATAGCCAGGGAGCAGATGCAGCTCGAGCAGTTGAGTGCCAGCCTCATACATTGGTGGTCCCAGGTTCAGTTCCCAGTGCCTCCTGGGAAAACAAACATGCAAAACAAATGAAAAAACAACTTAGGGAAGCTCAGGGCTCAGTGGTTGAGTGCTGACTTCCCATTTATGAGGTCCTGGATTCAATCCTCACCCCTGGTACCTCAAAAAAAAAAAAAAAAAAAAAAAAATATATATATATATATATATATATATGGATAGATAGCCAGGCTCGTGGTTCTAGACCAACTCAATTTCTGGGTTTAAAAGAGGTCTTCAGATTTGAAATTAGATTTTTCAAAGGAAGTTTAACAAATATTACACATCATTAAGCTCTTAGAGCTCTCTCTCTCTCTGTTTTTCTATATTCTAGGTAGAACACTGGGAAGAATGTTGTTTGGAGTCACACTAATTGATGCTACAAAATTCATTTTCCATATTTCAGGAAGATGGTGCATTTGTTTCCATGGCATTTCCAAAATATTTTCCATTTGTGATTCAATTTGTAAGGAAGCGGCTTCCTTGTATTTAGAATATATCTGGAGTCACGGTGGTTTGTTTGGTATTTTACTGTGAAAAGAAATTGTTAATTACCCTTAAATAAACAGAGGATTTCCACTTCTCCTGAAAGAACAGGGCTTCCTTGACTGTAGGGTGTTAGTGAAAACTCAAACCCATTTATTATATTTTTTTCGTGTCATCACGGAGACAGAAATAGGGCAGAGAAGAGAAGGGTCCATTTAAGAATTCCTGAAGTACAGCTCATTTTCTTCCTTGTTGAAAACCTGGAGGCTCTCTACCCCAGCTTCCAGGATCCAATCACACCTCTCCTGCCAGAAGCTCACTCTGTCTACACTCTGCTCAGCACCTTCCCCTGTGGTCACGAAAAAGCCAGAAATGACTCTCTACTCCCAGGTCCATCTGCTGAAAACAGACCCACTCATCAAAACCCAAATCTTTCGCCATGTTTTCTTGACTCCTCCCAGCCTGTGTACATTCCTCCTGAATCCCCAACGAATTTCTGATCCTCACACGTACTTGCTAGGTAAGGCCCTCCAGTCAACCTTTAAACATGTCTTTATCCTCGCCAACCCTGCTTCAGCCACCACTCTCTCAACATAAACTTTTTCAGAGATAGGACTATATTTATTTTATTACTATGCCTCCTACGCTTCCCTGTACATATAAATGGTCAATAAATATTTGTTGAATGAAGGCAAAACAAGGCAAAGCTTAAAGTAAAAGATCCTATTGTGAAATGAACTGGGAGAAGGTGATAGAAAATATAATTTAAAAAATCTTGACTTGATTTTGCTATTCTAACACTAATTTAGATATTCGGGGGGGAAAGGGAACATGATTATTGGAGTTATTTATATTTTTTGCTAAGCGTACAGCTGCGACATACTGATTTTCACTACTGATTTTGGTACAATCAGATTTAATCTTAAAGGAACATGAATGAAATTTCTCTCTCTGTAAGTTTTCGGTCTTCCCTGGAAGCCAGCCCCTCTCCTTTTCCTGTGAGTTTTACTCAGCCTGGAATCACATGACTCACTTCGCCAGAATCTGGCCAAGTTGATTTCCGCTCCGGGAAATCATTTCCATGCTTGAGCCAAGCATTGATTCTTATTTGAGGCTGTCTCATCAGAACTGAAGAGTTTTGATTAGAGCAAAATGAGATGACCTCCTTTCAAAGCAATGCCTTTCTGAATAAGTCAAACCCCTTCTTCCCCAGAAACGCCATTTTTTCCTAGGAAGAGAAAAAGGCCCATCCAGCCTCATTCCCACATCCCGGGTCTGTCGGTGACTCAGGACCCTGCTGCTGAAGGGCAAAGGCCACACCGCACAGGGCCTCAGGTCGATTCCTCTGGGATGGCGCCCCATCCATTTCGCCCCCTCCCTGTATCGTCAGCCTCCCTCTGAGAGGCCTCCTTCCCTGGAGGCCAGAAAGAAGAATGAGTTCTCTCCCACACTAAAAATAGTTGAACTTCTCTCGACCCTGCATCCGCTTCTAGTGTACCGCTCAGTTGCTCTTCCAGATTTTGCAGAGCAGCCGTGCCTGGCTGCCTCCACTTCCTCACCTCCTCTCAGCTTACCACACTCGCCTTCTGCCCCCTCTGCTCTGCTGTGTCTGCTTGAGAGGGTCTATGACCTCCTGACTGCCAAATTCAGCGGACACTCACCAGGGGGACCCTATTTGCCCTCATCTGTGAGGACATTGCTGACTGCTCCTTCTCCCTTCGGTGGCCATGACACCCTTTTCAGTGTGGCTCCACTTCTACTCGTTTCTTCGGTGTGTATTTGACCCTCTGTTCTTCTCACTTGATGTTTTCTGTTTGGCTAATCATGTCCAGCCTCATGCTTTCATTCCCACCTCCCTGCTGACATCTAACCCACCTCAATCGCCAGCCTTTCTCCTGAGCTCTGGCCTTTCTATACAATTGCATTCTGAATGTCTCCACCTGGCTGGTCCACAGATAGCACAGCTCCAGCACAGGCAAGACCAAAGCGACCTTTCTTCACAAAGCTCCCTCCAGCATTCCTTAGCTCAACGGGTGGTATCTCCATCAACCCTTCACTTAAGATGGCAACTTGGAGGTTGTCCTGCCCTGCATCTTGCCCCTCTTTAATCATCACATCTCTATATCCCATTAGCCACTAAGTCCTGCCAATTTGCCCCAGATACGTATTCCACATCCATCTCCTCTCCAGCTCTGATACGGGATCTCTCCTTCCCCTAAATGCCTACAACCGCCTCCTTCTAACTATTTTTCTCCTTCTACCCAGCCTCATCACCCTCAAACCCAGTATGTGTCTGTACACACCACAGTGGCACACTCCTGCTTAAAACCCCTCCCTATAAGATCCTTAAGAAGACACACTCTCTCTGTTACCTCCCAGGTACCTCTAGGAACCGAGATCCCTGCACAGTAGCTCTCTCTTGTCTCAAAGCCTTTGCTCCTCCCGCTCTCTCCATCTGGAGTGCCTGTGTCCCCTCCCTTCCCCTTCCCCTTCCCCAGGCTAATTACTTCTCAAGATTCCCTCTTCCTCAAAGCCTCCCCTGATACCTCTCCCATGAAGGTCTCCTGCCTCACTGCTCCCATATCTGGCCCGCTTCTTTCTTGTGGACATATTTATCCCATTGTATTTTTATCACCTGTTTATGGATTGGATGTTCCCTCCCCAACTCCACAGTTTGCAGACGGCTTGAGGACAATGACCACCCTTTCTTTATCTTTGAATTTTCAGCATCTAGCCAGGAACCTGGCTCCTTGACAGTGCTTCGTGAGTGCTGGCTGAGGAGATGAATGTTTCAACAAATGCAGAAATTGTTTCTCAACTGCAAGTAGCCTCAAGACAGATCCTCTGGCTCTATTCCTTCAATCAAAAATGATTCTTCAAACAGCAAATTCACCCTTACTTACTCTGGGGCTCACCTGAATGATACCACAGGTGGGGATCCCCAGCTAGGCAGGAATGGGAGCAGAAGGATGCAGGGTCTCAGCGTTTACCTCGCTTGGCTCTGTGGTTCCCAGTGAGTTCACGCCTTCACGCAGGAAGCATCTGGGCGTTCAGACCAGATTGTGAAAACTGTTTATGCGGTGCATTCCTTTCTTCCAAATCCCTGTTTACTCATTGTTTGTGCCTGAATCCAGCACTTTGTGATAGCTTTCTCGCTGAGTTAGACTTTCCTATCAGCCTCTGTGCGTGTGTGTGTGTGTGTGCCGGCACACAGTCCACACAGCTGCAGCCACAGCTTTGATAAATGCCCCAAACTGAGGATAATAAGCACTTTTTTGCCTGTTGTCCACACTGGTGGTTACTCCGGGGAGCCTGATAGTGCTTTCAAGATGATCGAGTATGTATCATAATGAGTCATTCATTAAAAAAAGTATTTAAGGTCCAACAGTAGTAGTAGTAAAAGTAGCTAATATTTATTGAACACGTAACATACATGGGTCAGATAACGTGGTAGATGATTTGTAAACATTTTTCAATTCCTTACAGACTGCAAAGCAGTTGCTGCTAAAACCTGCATTAGGCAGATGAAGAATCTGAGGTTTAGGGAGGTTACGTGACTTGTACCAACGGCTAGCAAGTGGCAGAGCTGGGATTTGAACCCATGTCTGCCTGTTGCTACAGCCTAGGCTGTTAGCTGTTACTCTGAGCTGCCCCCTTCCAAAGAGGAAATGAAAATGCTTCTACTCCAAAGGGTTTCAGTGTTTCCACTTATAGAACATACTGATCAAATGAAGCTGCCTGGGAGCTCCTCCACCTCCAACTGTTGCCTCACCTTGGCCTTTCCATGGAAGGGAACACAGTTTGAAAACCACTGCTCTGAGAGTGCAGAAACAGCAGCTCGTTTACTGCCATCCTCAGCCATGCCTAAAAGAATGTTTTGTACATGAGAATGTGATTCTGGAAGGGGCGTTCCCTCCTGTGGCCCCCCCTCCAGCATGGGCTTCCATGAGCTGCCTGACTGGCTACCAAAGGGCCAGTGGCCATTCTGACCTCTGAGCCACAGTGGGGAGAATGTATTCATCTGGAAACCCCAGATGACAGTTTAACTGCCTGAAGCCGGGCCTCAGGAGGCCAGCATGGGGAGCTGTGGCGGGGGCTGGGAGGCTTGGTAAATCTAACCTGATCATCCTGAAGGGACATTCCTTCCTCTTAGGTTTTGTGGGTTTTTTCCTGACTGTGTTTTCCATGCTTGACATGACCAGATGACGGCTCCTCCCCAGTGGAGAAGTTTGTCATCCCACTGGGATAATTCTGAAGTTATTCTAAGAGTTCCTGCTCAGAAGAGATCAAGCCAATCAGGAAGCTTCTCCACATGGACTGTGCCCTGTGGATTGTTTCTCATTTGGAGGTTTCCTGCCATTGTTCTCTGTCATATTCTCAGAGGTGCAGTTACTGCACCCTGCCCCTTCCTCCCAGGGTTCTGGACCTTTCCTCCTGTAAGAAGCTGAGGGCTGCAATCATGGGTTTGGATCAGGACATAGTAGGCTCAGAGACCAAACACTTGGCACCTGAAATGACAACAGGTGAGGTTCCCGGCCAGGGGGGCAGAGACAGAAATCACAGCACTTATAGCAGCAGCCCCTGGCCTTGGAAGAGAGACTTGGACTATTCTGGTTCATTCATTAATTGTTGAGCAGTGACAGTTACCCAGTCTCTACTTTTGAGAAATCCATCATCTGATGGGGGAAGCAGGTATGTGAACAAACAATTTACGGTAGAGTGCTCAGTGGAGTTCAGGATAGAGTCCAAATGCTGTGGGAAGGCAAGGAAAAGAGCTTGACTGCTCTGCCTAGGGAGGGCCAGGGCAGGGTTCCCTGAGCTTGGAACGTTTCGGTTGAATCTTGAGGCTGAGAAAAATGATCAAGGCAGAGAGGTGTTTGGAAGGTATTTTGGTCCAAAGTGACAGAATGGATAAAGGGGGCTCTAAGGCAGAAATGTGCAAGGAGTGTCCAAGAGAATAGTGAGTACCTCTGTAGGACCAGATTGTTCATCTACACTCGAGATGGGGCAAGTCAGGCCCAGGATGGGATGCTCTTGAATGCACACTGAGGAGTTTAGATTTGACTCTGAAGACAAAAGGAAACCATTGAAGCTTCTCACCTGTTTGTTTTAAGGGAGTGAAATGATCAGCTGTGTTTTAGAAAGACTATGCCCACAGCTGTGTGGAAGAGGTGGAGAATGAGAGCAGAAAGATAATTAGGAGTTGTCCAGGCGAGAGACGATGAGGCTGTGCTTGGCATGGACTATCGTGGGATGTGACATGGGGTTCATTTATTCATTTTTATATTGTAATGAAATGTATGACTTTTTTTTTTTTTGGGCACTAATGTGACCCCACAGGCTGAGCTGAAAAAAAATATGCCACATTAATTTGTTAAACTACAAAATTGGCTCGAGGTTGCTCAGCAGCTAGCATTTGCTTGGGTTTAGCCAGACTCCGTGCTTTGCTTTTCTTTCCTGCTTTCCTGTATTTATTTCCTAAAGCTACCATAAGAGATTACCCCAGAAAAGGTGACTTACAACATCAGAAATGTATTCTTTCATAGTTTTGGAGGCTAGAAGTCCAAAGCCAATGCGTCGCGGGACCACGCTCCCTCGGAAGGACCCTTCCTTGCCTCTTCCAGCTTCTGGTGGCTCCAGGTGTTCCTGGGCTTGACGCAGCGCAATGCTTATCTCTGCCTCTGTCTTAACACCGCCGTCTTGTCTCTGTGTCTGGGGTCCTCTCCTCGTTTTACAAGGACATCAGTCATTAGATCAGAGCCCACCCTAATCCAGTATGACTTCATCTTAACTTGATTACACCTTCATCGACCCTATTTCCAAATAAGGTCAAAGTCCCAGGCACCGGGGGCTAGGACTTCAACATACCTCTTGGGGGGACACAACTCAACCATTTCCCTGTGCCAGCCCAGCTCTCAGAGACACCACAGGCCTTGCTTCTTGGGAAAAGAGGAAATGCAGCAGCAGCAGCCAGGCATTCCTGCTCCTGCTGGTGGCCCGTGGTGAAAGGCTGATTTAAACTGTGCCAAGGACTGCGATGGTCCCAGATCTCCTGCGAGGAGAACTAGCCCTTGGCTGCGTGAGCAGTGTCACTGCCCTCACACTGCTGCCCCAGGAAAGGGCTTGAAAGAGCAGGCGAAGGGGCTATGCCCGGAGTCTGGGCCAGCGCCAGGCGTCCCCTCTCCCTGACTGCTGATGGCTGCGTCAGCCCTGGACACCAAGTCCTCTGGGCATCCTGTGTGGGTGACAGTCACACTCAGCCCTGCCCCCTGGGCTTCCCTCTGCATGCTCACAGGAACCTCTGCCAGCTCTCTGCCGTTTTTCATCTTACAGACAAATCAGAATAATTTGCCTTTAAAATGCTCGAGAGACAGGCCCTATAAGGCCCTTTCCTCTTGCTGCAGAAGGGTTTGAAGCAGAAGCATCCACACCCCCTGGCCCCGGTCCACACCCGGGACAGATGGAGTGGCCTTGGAGGATGAACCCACCTGACCGAGGTGAAGGCAGCTGAGTGGGGCATGGTCCCACCGAGGCCCTGCAGAAGGTAAGAAAGTGACACCCGTGGTTGTGGGTTTTTGAGACCAAAATTGTAGGGGCTAAAAATAAAGTTTAAAATATTCTCTCTGATGAACTTTATCCCTATAGACTTATCAGCCCTGATTCTGTTTTACGACAGTTGGTGTGTTAAGAAGTAAAAAATGAGAATAATGTGTGTCTGAGTTTAAATCCAAAATGATCTGAAGTATAGAATTTTCCTTACACCAAGAGCCAACCCACGAGAACCTCCAAATACAAAATAATTCCCATGTAGGGCTCCAAGCCAGGCCAGGGCACACTGTCTTTCCTAAGTTTCAAGCCCAGGAGGCAAAGCTTTACTTAAGGCACATTAGAGAAGCTAGGAGAACCTATACAAAAGTGGTTTGCCTCAGGTCCAAGGAAGAACGATACTGCTTAAAATTTACCCAGAGCCTTTTCGTTTTAACTGAAACCCTCTCAAACAGATGATCAGATGATCTGATTGGCCATTTGACATGGGAACTCTTTGGATATGAAGGCAGTACACTGTGTTCCAAAATAATAAATCAAAAGGAGGGGAGGGGAAAAGAAAAGAGGAAGAAAAGAAGAAAAAAAGAGGGAGACAGTTCTGTCTCTTCCTGGTGCTTTGGCCTGTGTGGAATCACGCTGGCCATCTCCAGATGGAGCCATGGACCCACCCCTGAGGTTGTCCTACACTTGTCTGTCATTTCCGGTTCAGGAGGCTAAGGGAGACCTGCCTGCTGAAAGCAAGGACACGTCATTGCAACACTCAACTGTAAGAGGGTCCGGGGCAGACTAGATTTATTAGTGAAATAGTAAAGACACCTCAGGATGGGAGGTCTCATGCGGATCTGCAACCAGTAACGGATGTTCTTTGTGGGAATGAATGAAGATCACAAGCTTCCTGGGCACATACATGTAAGCGTTTTCAGGTTCCCAAGAAATCCAAAGTGGCATAATGATAATAGTAACAGCAAACATTTGTGTAATGCTTTCGAGTTCCCAAGTCCTCACACAGCAATTAGGAATTATTTTATTCCTAAATCATAGATAAGAAAGTTAAAAGGAAGGAAAGAAGAAAAACCAGAATCCAAACACCTTGCACACCACAATTTGATTCCTTTCTGAGCCTCCTCTGTTTGTTTTAGGTGAGGGGAAGGCAGCATGATGCGTCGCAAGTGAGCCACGATCAAGAGGGTCACTGATGGGAGTTTTGCACGTGGCTCTGCCCTTTACTGGCTAAAATGCTGGGCATGTTCCTAACCTCTCCCTCTGCTTCCTCATCATAAAACGGTTATGCTAATGTACTTGGGAAAGCACAATTTCAAAGCTCGAATAAGTTAATATTGAAAAGATCTCAGAACACTGCCTGACATGGAATAAATGCTATTGAAATGTTTGTTCCTCCTGTCTCTTCCAATGCTTTCAAAATGTATTTAATTTAAAGATTATTCTATTAAATATGGCATGTGCTACTTTACAAGACAAAGCAAAACATACTATCTAAGAAAATAAATTCAAACGCGGTTTCTCAATCGTGTGGTTTGTGGGTGCCAAGAACACGCATAACAGAAATTCTTAAGCTAAACCAATTTTCCAGAGAATTTGATTAAGTCTTGTCATTTCAATGCTAAAAGGAAAATTAGAGTAGTGATTACTGGCTTCAAGACTGGTGAAAGTTAAGATTCTGTGTGTGTATCTATATGTTTATAAAAATTCCAGAAAATTAAGTTTCTCTAAGTGGGAGAGGTTTATGTGCACATGGGCTGCCATCTAGTGGCAGTAAAGTCATATTCCATTAACTGAGATCCTGCACTTGGGAATTCAGGCAAAGCCTCGGGAAAAAATTGCTGTTATTCTGTGGATTTGTATTGTGCGATTATTGGAAAGAGAAAGCTCATCAAAGACAACAAGAATGTCCACAAACACGAACGCTCTGATCCTCTGTGCTTCTTGAAGGAGGACAGTGCACAAAGTGCCCCCTGTGTCACGTGCAGGTATCTTGAGGCAAACCCTGCAACCTGACACCTAACTTATTATATGCTCTGGAACAGGTAGAACATCTCATTGAGAAGATCCCGAGCTGTGAGCCCTCATGACGTAGTGGCTTGAAGCATCTGAACCAACCTCAATGAGACCATTGCTTCTATACTGGCCCCATGATACAAGGCACCATCGACGGGCTACAAAAGGTGTCCCAAAAAGTCAGTTATCAACAGCCAAACCAGTGATCCTGGGGACCATGGTCAACACCTCCTAACATGCATGTCTTCTCTGCCTCCAAAGGGCCTAACTTTCAGTTCAAGATGCCTAAGCAGAGAAAAACCTCATGATTGTTTATACCCAGAGCGCCCTTGGTTATGTCATTTGTGCTTCTTTTGTTCTTTCTGTGAATATGCAGGAAAGCCCTTTGCAATGGGCAGTGTGCCAGAATCTGGGAATCCAAAAGTGAAGGCAATACTCTTTGCCCTCATGATGTGAGGCTAGAGGAGGATACAGAAAGGAAACAGCTTGGCCTGTGCTAATGATAAGGTAAAATCAGAGCTAAAAATGTCTATAGAGGACAGTCAACCAGTTTTCAGGCTTCAGAGAAAATGATATCTAGGGAAGCAGATGTGGCTCAACTGACACAGTATCTTCCTTCCATATGGAAGGTCCAGGGTTTGATCCCCAAGGCCTCCTGACCCGTGTGGTAAACAGGCCCATGCGCAGTGCTGCCATGCACAAGGAGTGCCACGCCACACAGGGGCACCCCCGTGTAGGGATGCCCCATGTGCAAGGAACATGCCCTGTAAGGAGAGCCGCCCCACGTGAAAAAAAGCGGAGCCCGCCCAGAAGTGGCACCACACACATGGAGAGCTGACATAGCAAGAAGATGCAACAACAACAACAAAAAGAGACACAGTTTCCTGGTGCCGCCTGATAATGCAAGTGGGTGCAGAAGAACACAAGAGTGAATGGACACAGAGAGAAAACAACGGAGGGGAAAGGGGAAAGAAATAAATAAAATAAATCTTATAAATAAATAAATAAATAAAAGAAAATGATATCTAAATTGAGGCTTGAAGGATCAGTAGAAGTCAGCCAAGCAGAGAGGCATCAAACAGTGTTCCAGGCAGAAGAGATGCAGAAGGGACAGCTTGAACAAAGAGGAGGAAATGAGAGAGAGAAGGCGCTTGGTACATCTGGGGAACTGCGAGTAGTGCCAGTGAGGGGAGAAGACAGTTATGGGAGCTAAGGCTGGAAAGGTTCTATCAAAAATGGCTTTCTCAGCCACATTAAGGAGTTTGGACTTAATCTTGCAGGCAAAATGGAGACTACATGAAAAGTATCATGAGATAAAAGCTTTAAAAGACGTTTCTGGGGAAACGGACTTTGGCCCAGTGGTTAGGGCGTCCGTCTACCATATGGGAGGTCCGCGGTTCAAACCCCGGGCCTCCTTGACCCATGTGGAGCTGGCCATGCGCAGCGCTGATGCGCGCAAGGAGTGCCGTGCCACGCAAGGGTGTCCCCCGCCTGCGGGAGCCCCACGCGCAAGGAGTGCACCCGTGAGGAAAGCCGCCCAGCGTGAAAAGAAAGTGCAGCCTGCCCAGGAATGGCGCCGCCCACACTTCCCGTGCCGCTGACGACAACAGAAGCGGACAAAGAAACAAGACGCAGCAAATAGACACCAAGAACAGACAACCAGGGGAGGGGGGGAAATTAAATAAATAAATCTTTAAAAAAAAAAAAAAAGACGTTTCTGGTGGCTGGGTAGAGTTCGGATTAGATGGACAAAACCTGGAGGAAAGGGGCCTGATGAAGAGGTTGTAGTACCGATCCAGGTGAAAGATACTGGTGGTGTGGGTGACTGTTTATGGTAGTGGGAAAGGTTCAAGGAATATTTGTGATGCAAAATTACTGATTAGATACGGGGGTTGCAAGGGGGAGAGGAACTGAGAGGGGGATGCCCTGGGTTCTGACTTGGGTGGCTGGGTGCACGGTGATGTTCTTCATGAGATTAAGAACCAAGGAGAGTCTGGCAGTTCCTGAGAAAGTTAAATATAGACCTACCACATGACCAAGCAATCTCAATTCTAGGTATAGACCCCCCAAGTTGAAAGCAGGTACTCAAACACAAGTATGGGAATGTTCAGAGCCACATTAGTCCCAATAGCCCCAAGGTGGAAATAACCCAAACATCCGTCTGGATGAATGGACAAATTGTGATATACATATAATGGAATATTATTCAGCAATAAAAAGAAATGAAGCGCTTATACCACTACATTATGCTACGTCAAAGAAGCCAAATACAAAAGCTCACATATTTTATGATTACAATTTTATGAAATACTCAAAATAGGCAAATCTGTAGAGACAGAAAGCAAATTGGTGGTTTGCAGGGGCTGAAAACCAAAGGGGGGGGGGAGATTTCAAAGCTTTATTTTGGGGTGATGAACATGTTTTAGAACTAGACAGAAGAGGGACTGGACTACACTGTGAAAGTACTAAATGACAATGAATTATTTACTTTAAAATGGTTTATTTTATGTTTCATGAATTTCACCTCATTGAAAAAAAGAACCATAGAGAAGGAAGAAATTAGAGAAAGGAATGAGTTCCACTTTTGACATGTTGAATTTTAGGGTTTGGGGGACATAGAGATGGCCAGGCTGTGTGGGTGGCTTGGGAGAAAAAAACTAGGATGAAAGAAAGCTTATATTTCAGAAACCATGGAAACAGATGATATCACTCAGAAAGTATGTGAGAAGTGAGACAAGAAGAAGGGCATGATAAGAACCCCAAAGAACCAACGTTTAAAAACTGGGCAGAGGAAGAAGAGAGAGAAAATCAAGCTATTACCATGTCAAGTAAGCCAAAGAGAGACCCATGTTTCAAGAGATAGGGAGCATTCAGCAATCTCAGTTGCTGCTGAACAGTGAAGTAAAGTGAGTATTAAGAAGTGTCCATTGTACTTAGCCACTAAATGGTCACTGGAGACTTGGCAAGCACAGGGTGAGTGGAGGCGTTAGGAGAGTGAATGGGCGGTGAGGGGGTGGGGATGCTGAGCATGGATATTGTTCCATGAAGCATGGTGGTGAAGGGGAGGAGAAAGAGAGGATAGTAAGTGAAAGGGAGATAGAATAAATAGAAGATGTCTGAGGAAGGGAAAAATATTTTACAGTGAATGCCCTTTTCAGAGTCCTAGGACCTGTTAGCAGAGTATTGTCTTGTTTTTAATCTAGATTCCTACTTTTTAACCTTGAGATTGACTTTTAAAAGATGCATTAATGGGAGCAAATGTGCTTAAGCAGTTGAGTGCTTGCCTCCCAGATGGAGGGTCCTGGGTTCAGTTCCTAGTGCCTCCTAAAGAAACAAAGAACAAAAACAATGAGCAGACAATGGGCAAAAAGAACCTGAGCAGATGAGCAAAAAATAAAAAAAGGTACATTAATTCCACAAGCAATGGTGAATATATCCTAATAAAGGGAACATCTGCCAGCTCTTTCAAATGTGGGCACAAACCAAACCCAGTCAAGAGACAGTTTTACAAACATAAAGGCAGAAAGAACCATGAATTTAGCACTTGGAAAACTGCATTTTCCAGTGAGAAAGAGAAGTCTTCGGTGATCTGTTTCCTCATCTGTAAAACTTCGGAGCATGGACTATGTGTCCGTGTGCATAGAGGAGGCTGTTCTTTTTTTTTAAAGATTTATTTTTTATTTATTTATCTCCTCCCCGCCAGTTGTCTGCTCTCTGTGACTATTCACTGTGTGTTCTTCTGTGACCGCTTCTATCCTTATCAGCGGCACCAGGAATCTGTGTTTCTTTTTGTTGCAACATCTTGTTGTTTCAGCTCTCGGTATGTGCGGCACCATTCTTGGGCAGGATAGACTGTTTCGCATTGGGCGCCTCTCCTTATGGGGTGCACTGCTTGCATGTGGGGCTCCCCTACGCGGCGGACACTCTTGCGTGGCACGGCACTCCCTGCACGCATCAGCACTGCGCATGGGCCAGCTCCACACGGGTCAGGGAGGCCCGGGGTTTGAACCGCAGACCTCCCATGTGGTAGACAGACGCCCTAACCACTGGGCCAAGTCTGCCTCCCGGGAGGCTGTTCTTACACATGAAGCATTAGGAGGCTGACCTTATATTGCTGCGACCTCTGATGAATATAATGGTTACAAGGGAAGAAGGCCATTGCTGCTTTTATTGACTTTTTTGTTCCAGTGCCTAATTTTTTAAAAAAAGTGTATCTTTATTAATTTTCCTTAAAGAACAGAGAAAATCACAAATAGATTTCACAGAGCACTTAAGCAAATTAAGTAACTATTTCTTGGCTTGTTAATGTGATTACCTATAATTAGTTTTAATGCAATCCCTATATTCCAGTGATTAAAGAACACCCTTCGCAGCCCCTGTCATACTGAATGACAGCACATCAAACACAGTAAATCTTGATGAAAGGAGATGATCAGTGTGAGGCATGACGGTCATTTCTAAAATGGATCCATTCCTCCCACCCTGCAAAAACTGTATATCTACACTTATTCTTTATATTGAACAAAATGAATTTTTGGCTTGAAATATAATTCAATATATTCAAAATATAATTTCACTATATGCCCTCCCTCCCAATAGTCAAAAACTAGTGCTGAGGACCATTCCATTAGCTTGAAGGAAACCTGGCAGATAATCGTGGCTATCATCACTGCCAGGCATGGTGTTATATATATGTTGACTCATTTACTCCTCACAACATTCCTCTGAAGTCTCTACGATGATTATTCCCATTTCACAGATAAGGAAACTGAGGCACAAAAATGTTAAGTTATCCCCTCAAGACCATACAGACAACAGAGGGTGAGGCAAAGATGGGAATCCAGTTAGAATCCTTGCTCTTAACCCTTAGAAACCTCCGTGGAAGGTGTCAGGTTTGTTTCAGTGTTCATGATATTTATGGCAAATATTTAAATTTGTGGAAAAGTCACATTATCCTGCTACTAGAATTCTATATCTATTACGGGATTCACATCCAAGGAGCGGCAAAAAGAACTTGGGGCCAATTATTAAGTGATGCAGAGGCTGGCGAAGGAAAATGCCAGTCAGGGCATTCGAAAGCCAGCGAGTTGTTACCCTGGAAGGCAGCCTGATAAGCATCTTGGTAACGTTCTCCATCAGAGCTGCACCTGACTCCACTAGCCACGGAACACACCGAGAACCCAAGTGCCACCGTCCTTGAGATGTGAGGGCGTCCCTGACTCCCAGCAGTAAGGAGCAGGCTTGGGGAAGCCAGGCTTCCTCCCCGCCTTGACTCCATTTCCCCTGTCATAGGACAGCAGTACTGGCCAGAAGTACTGGTCGTAGAATCCCTCTCCCCTTCTTAAAAACAGGAGAAATGCTCATGGCTCAAAAATGGGTTAAACATAACCCCACCTGAAGGTAGAGGCTGAACAAGCTCGTGGCCAAAGGTCTCCTGGAGCCCTCTGATGTTTATTTATTTCTTTATTCATTCATTCATTCAAATTCTACTCAATTTATTCATTTTTTAAAAAAATATTACATTAAAAAAATATGAGGTCCCCATTCGCCCCCACTGTCCCCACCCCACCAATCCCCCCCCCCCAATAACACTCTCCCCCATCATTATGTCATATCCACTGCGTCTGGTGAGTACATCTCCGGGCATCGCTGCACCCCATGTCCCGTGTTCCACACCATAGCCCACACTTTCCCACATTCCATCCAGTGGGCCTTGGGAGGACATACAACATCCGGCAATTGTCCCTGGGGCACCACCCAGGACAACTCCAAGTCCCAAGAATGCCTCCACATCTCTTCTCTTCCTCCCCTTCCCCACACCCAGCAGCCACCATGGCCACTTTTTCCATATCAATGCCACATTTTCTCGATTATTAACCACAATAGATCATGAATAGAATATCATTAAGTCCACAACCATGAGAAGTCTTAACGAATGATGAGTCAAGTTTCACTTTTGCTTTCCCACCTCTCTGGGCCTTCTCTTGGAGCCAACAAAAAAATTCCTAAGGTAGCCCAAGGGGGAGCAGAGTCAGCTGGGACATTAACAGATTTTCCCCCAGAACACAAACCAAGACATTTGTATGGCCAACGATAAAACTTCAGTGTCTTAGATTCCAGCCCTTGGCTCAATGGAGCAGATCCTGGCACTGGCATATCAGCCCCTGCGGCAGACCTGAGATGCCCCCCAGGACATGCTTACAAAACAGTTGCTCACAAGAAAAGCATATCATCCAGGGGCAACAATTTGGAATTTGCAACTAGTTCTTGGGACTAAAACTTACTTTTGCATTAGGTACAGATAAAGAACAGTAGCTTGGAAAGAGCACTCGGACCTGGGTTGAGTTCCAGAAAATCATTGGCCGGCTGGGTCATTCTGAGAATCCTATGGTCCACCCTGGCCACAGGTTCTTCACCTTTAATATGACAGATGTGGGGAGGGGCTTAGTCTAAACACTCTGCGAGTTCTTTTCCAGCTCTAAAGAAAGATGGTATGAAAAGATGGAAAAGGCAATATTTATACTACTTAGGGAAATATGCAGTCATGGGCACATATTCATCTCTAGGCCATTTGGTTCACAGCAGAGCTTCTCAAACTGTCTGCCAGGGACAGGGTTTTAATTTTCCAGTCTGTCATAGACAAACACCGGCACTCAGCTCATGCCACGTGGAACTCACCCCCGAGCATGACAACACCTGAGCTGGTCTCTACTGTGTCCAATGAAATGTCCTTATCTTGTCATAGATTGGTAATGACAATCTATTGTCATTGGCTGACCAGCAGCAGTTGGGGACTGGACTTTGAATAGCAGTGGTATAGAGAACCAAACAATCTCTGTAATAACGCATTTTCTGTAATAAAGTAAGTCCCCCAAGACCTGTGCAGGGCATCTCTGAAAACCTAGATGGACTTTTTTCCTTTCTTTTTAACAAGCAACTGGAAAGCACAAAAATACATTTTACAAAACAATATTAACCTGCCAAGGCCACTCCAGTCTCTTACCATTTCAACCTGGTCTGCCCCACAATTGGCCTGGATGCTTCGCAAATCCATCCCTCAGCTCGCCCTGCTTCTTCTGTCCCAGGGTTTGCTCTTTTTTTATCTTCGGCCTGAGCTAACAGGCCCCGGGCAGGCAGCACAGCCCTGGAATTCCTGCTGGGGGCCTCAGGGTAAGAGGGAAGGGGGGTTCCTGGGTAGGAATCTGAGAGCAGGGCAGCTGCCCTGTGGGAGGGAAGAAGCTTCTCACTCCCGTAAGGCGTAAGGCGGTGGCCAGGCCTAGGCTCCTCTTTCAGCACCCCGCTCCCGGCCTCCCTTCCCTCCTCGCTGGACCACTTCCAAGGTGCACGTCCAAGGTGCCGCTGGACCCCGTGTGCCAGCGCAGCTGCCTCCCGAAAGGCATGCTCACGCTACGCTTCCAACTGTGGCAACCCTCTCAGCTGTTTCTGGAAGTGCAGAAGGAGCCTGGTAAAACCAGTTTTAGGTTATTTATATATTATACATGGTCAGTTCACTTTTTTTTTTCAGTTTATCCCCCCCTTTGTGGCTTTTTGCATGCAGTCTGCTCTGTGTCCATTCACTGTGCGTTCTTCTGTGTATTTATTTATTTCCCCTCCCCCTTTGCGGCTTGCTTGCTGTCTGCTCTCTGTGTCCATTTGCTGCACGTGCTTCTGTGTTTTTGCTTGTCTCCCTTTTTTTGTTGTTGCATCACCTTGCTGAGTCGGCTCTCCACGGCCCTTGTGGGCCAGTGGCTCTCCACAACACGCGGGCGAGCCTGCCTTCCGCCGCAAACCCAGGGCCTCCCATAGGGTAGACGGGAGCCCAACTGAGTGAGCCACAGCCATTTCCCGGTCAGTTCACTTTTTCCTTTTTTTTTTAAAGATTTATTTATTTATTTCTCTCCCCCTCCCCCCCACCCTGGTTGTCTGTTCTCTGTGTCTATTTGCTGCATCTGCTTTGTCCGCTTCTGTTGCTGTCAGCGGCACAAGAATCTGTGTCTCTTTTTTGCTGTGTCATCTTGTTGTGTCATTTCTCCGTGTGGGTGGCGCCATTCCTGGGCAGGCTGCGCTCTCTTTCGCGCTGGGCAGCTCTCCTTACGGGGCACACTCCTTGCGCTGGGGCTCCCCTACGCGGGGGACACCCCTGATTGGCACAGCACTCCTTGTGCACATCAGCACTGTGCATGGGCCAGCTCCACACGGGTCAAGGAGGCCCGGGGTTTGAACCGCGGACCTCCCATGTGGTAGACGGACGCCCTAACCACTGGGCCAAGTCCACCACCTTCCTTTTTTTTTTTTTTAACAATAAAAGCTAAACCTGATTGGGTGCCAAGGGCAAGACAGTTCTAAGCACTTTATATATATTAACTACATCCTCACCATAACCCAATAAAGCTTAACACATTATTATCTTCTTTTTTAAAGGAACTGGCCTAAGGTGACCCAGCCAGCAAGAGGACCCCAGCAAGTCAAATGCTGATGCTCAGGCCCTAACCACAACCCTCCACCATCTCTGGAGATTAATGACAGCTTTGGGACCTCATGACAATTCTATGGACTATCTAAGGCTGATGCAGATGAATTAAATTTAAAAATATTTATTGAACAACCTCCTAGGTGCTGGGCATTGTTCTAGGCACTGGGGATAAAGTAGACACAAAATAAAGTCCTTACTCTTATAGGATCTATATTCTAGTTAGGGATGAAGAGGATGCTATGTCATGTCATGTCATATCAAGAGAAAAGAGAGGAAACACATGTCTACCTGCTCAAAACCAAACACTCCTCAAACACCACCTTCTCCAGGAAGTTTTACCTGAACTTCCCCAACTGCATGTTAAATACCCTTTCCTTGTATAGGCGTCCATTGACTATTTTAACTTTCTTGATTGGCAATATCATACTATTTGATAATTGATGGGTTATTTGTCTGTACTCCCCAGTGGCTTGTAAAAACCTTCAGCTTTGTCTTCTCAAGCCCATTTAAAAATGGGAGGGGAAAGTGGGAATACTCTACCAATAAGGAGGAGGCCAATGAAGACCAGAAAGTGAGCTGGGCCATCGAGCCTGCTTGTACAGATTGGTACAGCACAAGGACAGTGGCCAAGGGAGCAGGGGGGACTGAAGTCTCACCACTGGCTTTGCCAAGCAGTAGCCCCCGTGGAGGACACAGCTTGTCCTGCACAGAGGGGTGCCTTTTTCTAATTTGCCCAAAGGAGCTGTGTGGCCCAGCAATGGCCCTGAATGCAGCTGGTGCTTAGAGATGGCTGGTCCAGCCTGGATGTGGCTAAGATGGTGCAGGCCACAGAGCATGGCAGTGCTCAAAAGCCTCTCCCCAGGCAGCCAGTGTTTGCCGGTGTAAGTGTCCCTGTGTCTCAACAGGTGCTCTCTGTGTACTGATACCATTCAGATATTATTCACTTTTCTGTTTGTTTTTTGCCTTTCTACATGGCAAAAACAAACAGGAGACTCCAGAGTCCTGGAGGGTTACTATTCCAGTAGAGACTCTGTATCCAAGGTGATAAAAACTGTTTCAGCCACTAAGAAAGAACTAGCAGTGAGGTGGGAGAAAGCATAGTGGTCCTTTCACTCCACATGTGGTTTTAGGGAAGTCACACTGAGGCCGCCATTCCTTTATTCTTTGTTCTGCAAATAAAACTGAGCATGTGCTCCAGATTTGTTAAAAACAGTTTTTCAAAACAGGGATGGGAAGGAGGATGTGTGGCAACCCCTCCTGATAAACCTGTCCCAAAGCTAACCCTGGCCTCGTACCTGGCCTGAAATTTCTAGTTAAGGCCTACACCTTTGGTGAGAGATCCAAAGGAATCTTTGGTATTGAAGTTGTTCTTAGAGTGTGTAGCAGTTGGATGATTATGAATTCCAAAATAGATACTGGATTATGTTTGTAATCTGGTCTGTACCTGGGCATGATTAAGTTATGATTAGGGCTTTGATTGGGCCACATTAGTAGGGTGTTGAGTCCCTGCCCCTTGGTGGGTGGGGACTCACAGATAAAAGGCATGGCACAGGACAGAGCTGAGCTTTTTGGTGCTGGAAGATTTTGATGCTGGAGTTTTGATTTGGAGCCCCGGGAAGTCAGCACACAGAGGAAAGAGAAGCAAGCCCTGAGAAGAGAGGAGCTGAGCCAGAAGAAGAACACAGAGGAATAGAGACGGCTCCTTAGACACAGCAGAAACCCGAGGGAGAGAGAGACAGAGCCGTTTGCCTGATAGTCTATAGCTGACCTTGAGGAGAGAGGCAAAGCCTAGAGAGCCTCATAGTCTACAGCTGACCTTGTGGAGAAAACAGAGGGCCTGAGCCCAAAGAGATGCAAGACCTGGAAAGTGAGGAACCCAGGAAGCCTGAACCCTGGCAGATATTGCCAGCTGTCTTGCTCCAACACGTGGAAATAGACTTTGTTGAGGGAAGTAGCTTATGCTTTATGGCCTGGTATCTGTAAGCTCCTACCCCAAATAAATACCCTTTATAAAAGCCAGCAGGCTTCTGGTATTTTGCAGCAGCACCCCTTTGGCTGAGTAATACAGGGTGGAAGAAGGAAAAGGAGCATTTCTTCTAATGGGCTCGCATGAGGTTGCTAGGGAATGGGAATCCTAGGATCTGAGAGGATTTGTGCATCTCATCTCCCATTTGCTCCTGTGGATGGAGGGCTCAAGGCTTGGACCTGAGGAGAGGAGAAACCAGGAACGCTGCTGGTGGCAGGCCGTGCAGTGACAAGCATTAGTCAGCCTCGGCTTCTCTGGGCCATAAGCAATGAAGAGAACGAGAAAGAAAGTAGGGATGCAGCCAGAAGGCCAACTCGGCTCTGGGCACGGATGACAGTGGTGCCAAATCAGCTCCCTAAAGATGCCTGCCCCCCTCAAAGGTCGCCTCAGCCCCCAGGGCACTGGATGGCAGCTACCAGACTCAGCTGTCAGAGCTCCACAGTGTAAGACTGCAGATGGCCCTAGCTGGAAATGACACGAGAAACCCATCTAATCCACCATCTTTGGAAAGTACAATTTTTGAAAACTGTTGAATAAAAAACTTGATGTTTTCATTGCATCAAGAATGTAGAGGGGTTACAAGTGGTCACATTACAAGCTAGAGGACCTTCCTGCAGTGATTTCAAACTGGAAAAGTTTTGCAGAGGGGAAGTTTGGGGCATGGCAATTACAGGCTGAAAAGTATGGGAGCAGCTGCCAAGAAAGTTTACTTTGTCCTTTTTCTTCATTGTAGCAATTGCTCCCAGGACTGTAAAATGCAAACATCTCCTGAATTTGGCTCTTAAGTGGTCTCAGTGTATGAGATAAAATTCTCCAACTATTTTTATAGTTCTGGACACTTTAAATCCAATTTACTGGACCAATAATTCAGCAATTATAATGGCGTCTATAAATCCGAATCAGGCAAGATGCATAGGATGCACCTGGTGGGATCTACCACTCTTGCTATTAAGAAACACACATGCAATGTTGCAAATGCTTGGATGCAATCTCAGAGAGCTTCCTCCCTTACCTTCCAAAGCTGACCACAAGCCACAAGTATCCAGCTTTCAGTCTCTGTAAGAGGGGCCCTTTTTTGTGTGTGCTATGGTCCCAAGAGGGCAGGGCAGAGCAGGAACTAGAAAGCAGGTGGAAATTCCAGGTACTGTAACTTTAACCCCAAAGAAGAGATCCTTTGTAATAAAGAGAGTTGTTTCAGTATGAGCTTGGATGCCACTTCGTGAGAAAGTGAGTTTACTGTCACTTTTAGCCTTCCTAGAGGGCTGCCTATTGACTTTCAGTCATTGGGTTCATTACAAATTCCAGCATCAGATGGGAGTTGATCTAGATAACATCTCATTAGGTACACTCTAGGATTTTATGGTTTTATGAGCTGTCATAAAAGCACTGCCTCTGCAAAATCAGTGCAACATTGGATGTGAAACAAAGGCAACCAGCTCTTCTTAACTCAGAACTGACTTTCACGGCTCAGTGCTTTAGAGAAGCCTAAATCTGTTATTTTCAAGCAATGGAAACACTTAATTTCATTTTGTGCTGAGAATCATTATTGATGGCTTCATAAGTCTTTTTAATGTTCTGTATTCAAAATTACTTGATGGGGTGATTTTCACCATGGGATCAACACCAGTAACTCTAAGCTTTAGAACAGTGGTTCTCAGTGGGTGACAATTTTGCCATCTTTCCACCCTACCCCCATCTCAGAGGACATCTGGCAATTTTCAGGTGACACTGAATGTGCTAATGTCATCTACAGGGTAGAGGCCAGGAATGCTGCTTGTCTTACTTTGCCAAGGCTGCTATAACAAATACAACAGACTGGCTGGCTTAAACACGTGGAATTTATTGTCTCACAGTTTTGGAGGCTAGAAGTGCATAATCAAGGTGCCAGTAGGATCGTGCTTGCTCCCAAGTCTGTAGTGTTCTGTTGGTGGCTTGCTGGCAATCCCCAACAATCTCTGTCACATAACCATCTTTCTCCTTCTGTAGCATACTTCTGATTGTGTCCACATTTCCTCTACTTGTAAGAACTCTAGTCATATTGGATTTAGACCCATCATGATTCAGTTTGGCATCATTCTTTCAAGATTCGATTTACAAATGGGTTCACATCTATATGACCAAGGGTTAGGGCTTGAAACATGTCTTTGTGGAAGACATGATGAAATCCATAATACTGCTAAACATCCTACAGCACAGCTGCCAACAACAAAGAATTATCTGGGCCAAAATGTAAATATTGCTCCTATTGAGAAACCCTGCTCTAGGGGGCTGGAGGGGACAACAATAACAACAGCATTACTCTTACTGACAGCCTGAGTGCTAGCATTGTACTTGGTACTTCACAAAGGCACATTATCTCTATCCATAGCAACAATTCTGCAAGGTGGGCATTGTTACCCCAAATGTACAAATGAAGAAGCTCAAGTCCAGACAGATGACATGGCTTGTCCAAGATCAAACACCTTGTGAATGGTAGAACTAGTATTTAAACCAAGGCGGGTCCAGTTCTGAAGTCTAGATTCCTGATTGTCTGCAAAGAGAGGGTCCCTTTACCTAATTACACACTTTCTCCGCAGAGATTTAAGCTGTAAATTGCCAGGGAAGTGCAGTCAGGAGCAAATGGCTTGGGAAAGAGAAAGAAGAGAGGCAAGCCTAAAATGGCAACTGCAATTCCTGAAAGAACCTGAAGGGGGCAGCCTCACCAGTCACTATGGCCAATCAATGCAGGGAAGCATCTTCTGGGTCTTTGTGCCATGCTACCCTGCTTCTTTTTTTTTTTTTTTTTCCTTTTATTGTAGTAAAATATATTCAACTCAAAATATCTCATCTTAACCACTTTCAAGTGTAAAGTTCAGTGGTATTAATTACATCCGCAATGTTGTACTACCCTCATGAGCATTCATGACTATTCTGCATCTTCAAAAGGCATTTGTGGGGGCCTAGGAGAGAGAAGAGCATGTTACCTGTACATCCTACCACATCATGAGGTGAACTTGAGTGTGATTTCACTGAATCTTTAGCTTAAAACAAAAACAGCTTTTACTGGGGTTTTGGAGAATGTGCTTTGGACTCAGAGCTGAGTTCAAATCTTTACTCTTTTGCTGATTAACTAGCTGGGTTGTCTTGGGAAAACTTAAGCCTCAGTTTTCCCAAGTATATTCTGGGCATCATCATCATTATTACTAACACATGGGCATGTTATAAGGCTTAACTGAGAAAATTAATGAATTAAATGTGGGTAAAAGAGCTAGGCCAGTACTGAGAACAGAGAAAGAGACCAGTAAATCTTAGACGATAGTCAAGCAGCATTAGTTTTATTTTGGCAAAACAAAAAAGAAGGGAAAGGCCACAGGGCTGAATTGTTGAATGTGGCCATGCAGGGTGGGGCACCAGGCTGGGAAGGCTGGCGGGATGCCAGTGTGGAGGGCTCCACTCCCTGGGGTGGAAGACCAGTGCAGGATGGAGTTAAAGACAGCAAGTACAAAGAACATAATGAATCCCAAGGAAGTGTCTTTTGTGATTTCAGCGAACATTTCTGTGGGTGCCTTTTCTAGAAGAGTTATTTTTAAGTGACTGTCATTTTCTTGGTTGGCAGAATCCCATAACATAAGACCACATACTTATGCCTGATGGCTCCAGTCTTCTTCGAGCCTCTTAAGACTGGAAAATTATGTGAATCCTGGAATCCACCAGACACCAATAAAGGCACTTGGAGAATCTCAAGTCAGAAATAGAAATGGACCAGTCCACTGGCATCTTGGATTTTCTTTTTTAAAAAATGCATGGCCCTATCTGGGTTAGCAACTGGGACTTCAATATTTGATTCAATGAATATTTGATGTGATCCATTTTAGAACTGACAGCTGTTCGGGTGAATTAGAGTCACCACTCTGATGAAGAGTTACTCACACACGGGGCTTTGGTTTCCTGAGAACTTAACCTCTTTCCCCAGTTCTGACCTGCCTCCCAAAACCACTTCCTTCCATATAGAGAAATTTCTCTGCACAGGGTTATTTTTCCAGAAAAGGGATCTCTAGCCAACTCCCGAAATTAGAGAATCTCAGCATGTCAGAGCTAGAAGGCCCTGAAAGAGATTTCGTTGAAAAGACAGGGAAACAGGCCAGAGAGACTGAAGGACTTTTCCAAGGTCACACAGCAAATTATCAACAGAGCTAGAATTAAAAACCTGAGTTTGCAATGGTTTGTTCCATTTCCATTTAGTACTCCATAAGGTTTCTCATTTTCCCAGGGTAACTCAAGGGTTGGGGTGGGGAGAGCAAACTTTCTCCAAATTTCTCACTAATCAAAGAAAGTTATAAACACTACATATCAAAAACTTGAATACAATCCGATGAAATTAGAAAGAAAATTCTAAGAGAAAAAACTACAAAGCGAGCAATGATCCTTATTGATTGGCACAGCCATGAAGTGGATAGAGCTAGTGGGGATTTAACCTCCTCATCTCCCCAAGAGCTTTAATGTGAGGTCCAGGCATGGTCCCCAGGGACCCATCACACACAGTGATGTCAGGGACAATAGTTGACAATGGGCCCAAGCCAGGAACTATATGGCACTCCAAAAGGAAATAAAACACACAGAAAAGATGTGAGGCTTTATATCTATTAAATTAAAAAATAGAGGGAGTGGATATGGCTCAAGCAGTTGAGTGCCTGCTTCCCACATGGGAGGTCCTGGGTTCAGTTTCTGATGTCTCCTAAAAAAAAAAAAAACAAACAAACAAGCAAACAAATGAAAAAAACAACTCAGGGAAGCCAAGGTGGCTCGTGGCTGAGTGCCGGCTTCTCACATATGAGGTCTCGGGTTCAATCTCTGGCCCTGGTACCTCAAAAAAAAAAGTGAACCTATTTTGCTTTCAATTATCCTGACCTTATTTGTTGGGGCCATGCTGACATTATCCAGGACAAAGCTGTCTAAAAGAATGACAGTCTTCTTCTCCATGGTACTCACCAGGTTCTCTTCCCCCTTTCCAGCTGTCTGGATGCAATCATTCCAAGGCCATATCGCTCTTAATTTCAGCCAGAAATTTTTGAAAAATGGCAGAATTTTCTGTCTTTGGGAAAGTTGCAACTTTCCTGATCTGTATCATATTTAATCTGGTAAACTAATGCTGTTTCTAATCAAGTTCAGATGAAACTTGGCTTCACTGTGGGATTTATGGAGGAGAGTGCTTAATTCTATTCCAGAGCTACTCCCACCTACAGAAGTCCCCAAGGCAGGGGTTCCTAACGAGTTCCAAATTTCCTTGAGGCAAAGCACTAAGGCTTAGAATCAGTCTGAAATCAAGGGTCAGAGCTGTCCTTCTTTATCTATTTGTGTGAAATCAATTTTCCAATAAACACGATTAACTTCTCACTTCTCGTTGGGATTTCTGGGTACTAAAATGGGATTTCTTTTGCAGCCTATCCTTTTTTACACACACAGCAATAGTTCTCAAACCTGACTACACAGCAGAATTATCTGGAGTGCCCTTTCAAAAACACAGATTCCAGGGTTCCTCATCTGGGTTACTGAATCCAAATTTCTTGGAAGGAAGCCAAAGGAATCCTTATTTTCCAAAATCTTCCCAGGTAACTCTAAATGCCCAGGGTTTAATAATTCCTTCTTTCCTCCTTCCCTCCTGTGGCCTGCTCTCAAATCTAAGCACAACATTTAATAGTTTTATAAGAGAGACAACAACCTAGTTCCAAACCACCACTAATTTACAAATAACAGTTTGGAAATAGATAAACAAACAAACAAACATGTCTGTATACCTGGAACCTTCTGTATAGCTTCTAGCACCATAAAACATCTTAAAATCAAAATCAGACAGATGATTGTGATCTTTCTCTTGAAGATATCTAGGGAAATAGACACATGTCTAAGTGCATATGTCTTATGTTTTATTTGATATCCATTTATCACATCCAGACATAAAGAATTAAGACTTGGCCTAATCCTATGTACACTTAAACGTTCTGATTTAGGTTGCTATTATCTTTTCCTTCTCTAAGCTAAATGACCCATCTTTCCTTTTAGGAATCCTCTCTGTTCTTTGATTTCTATTCTTTAGTTTTCCTCAGTATCTTCAAGCTTTTGTTGGTTAGCCAACAGGAACTTCAAGGCCCTACTGTACTATCATACATAATAATTTTTAAAACATTTCATACACATCTCTAGAATATTCTAATTTATTGGCTTAGAGTGACTTAGATTAGTAGAGTCTAAACCTAAGGATCTACCAATTAGTGTTTTACTTCAAATGAAGAGTGCTTTCTTTAGAATTTCTTTCTTTAGTGGTTCTGCTGCATCTGCTCTATAGACAGTTTCCTAGATTCCTTTTTATTTTTAAGAATTATTTTATTTATTTATTTCTCTCCCCCTCATTTGCGCTGTTTTCTGTCTCTGTGTGCTTACATTCTTTTTAGGTGGCACTGAGAACTGAACCCGGGACCTCCCACATGGGAGGGAGGTGCCCAATGGCTTAAGCCATCTCTGCTTCCTGCTTGTTGGGTCTTCCATTGTGTTTCCTAGTTGTGTCTCTTTGTTGCATCATCTTGTTGCATCAGCTCACTGTGCTAGCCTGTCTCATCAGCTCGCTGTCTTGCTTGTCTTTTTTAGGAGGTACAGGAAACTGAACCTGGGACCTGCCATTTGGTAGGTGGTTACCCAACTGCTTAAGCCATACCTGCTTCCCCCTAGATTCCTGCTAAAGGAAGATCAGATTATGAATCTGATCTCCAAGTCACTAATTTTCTCTTATACTGTTTCCTTTCCCTGTGAATTCTTGTCATCTTTCTCCTTACTTTGTTTTTCTGTAGTTTGCCTAATGCTGGTCAGTATCTCCAGTGCAGCTTTCCACTTAACAATCCTGTTTCTCAAAGACTGAATTACTATCCCCTGTTCTTCACTGCTCTCTGTATCTGCGCACTTTGCCATGTAACTTTGAAGTTCCTCCCACTGAGGGTCAAGTGTCTGGCTCATTCCTGTGATTTTAGGCTTGCCATGTGACTTGCTTTGACTAATGGCTTATGGGCAGTTCTAAGCCGAGCCCTAGTTTCTCCTCAGCCCTCCTGCACCTCTGCCATTGCCATAAAAAGAAAACACCCTGACCAGCTCGTTAGTCCAGGGAGAACAAGAGCAGACCCTATCTAACCTACAGCTTAGAGCCACCTAGTCAAGCTCAGCCCAAACAAGCAGAGCTACCCAACCAATCTGCAGACTGCCCAACACTGTAGGATGCTTATGTGTATGATGCAAAAGATCTTCTGCTTGAGAGAACTCAACTATGCTTAGACCATAGGAAACCAATTTGGGTGACTGAGTATCCTTTAAGGGAGGAGAGAAAGCAGCTCCTTCCTTCCATTGGGACTGGAGAGGCAAGTCAGACGAGGGAAAGCAGAAGCTGACTTCCAGAGTGGGAAGACATTGCCTCGGGGGTCCCTGAGGAAGAAAGGATGCCTGTTGGCAATGATCTTACAGAAAGCAGTTCCAGGGGATACAGCTCATCCTCCAGATAGATGGCCAGTGCCCCACAAAGCCATGACTGGGACAGAACGAAATGTCGCCCGAATCCAGGCCTCTGTGCTCCCCTACCCCTTTAGGCTATCATGATTTCTTTCCTTAAATGGGTCCAAATGCACTGCTTGCCTATACTGAGCAAGCTCTTTAGTTTGCTGACTCAAAAGATAAAAAGAAATTTTCTTTATTTCTCTTAATATGGTCATTCCCAACTAAGTAAATGACCATCCCCTAACTCTTCATCTCATTCCAATATCAATTTAGCCAAAACTGAATCTCAACATAAGACTCTCCTGCCATGTGTAATGGCTCATCCTGCAGGTGACAGTCACTACCTGTTGGGCCTGAATAACAACATATTCGTGTTCAGGCTAAAGTGAACCTGCCAATTTGATTGGAAAACCACGTTTTCCAATGCCATGTAAGAAATACAAAAAAGGCCATATAAGTAAATTTTTTTTAATTTTTAAATTTTTTCTTTTTGCTTACATGCACATTAATTTTCTTTTTTCTTTTTCATTTTTTATTTATTTTTCTTCTTTATTTTCTTTTAAATGTTACATTAAAAAAATATGAGGTCCCCATATGCGCCCCCACCCCACTCCTCCCACATCAACAACCTCTTCCATCATCATGGCACATTCACTGCACCTGGTGAACACATTTTGGAGCACGTTTGCATCACATGGACAGTGGTCTACATTGTAGTCTACACTCTTCCCCAGTCCACCCAGTGGGCCATGGCAGGACACACAATGTCTAGCATCTGTCCCTGCAGCACCACCCAGGACAACTCCAAGTCCTGAAAATGCCCCCACATATAAGTAATTTTATTCTCTTTCCCAAATCCTTTTGCCTTCTATCTAGGAACAACGCCCACCAGATGAGAGAATGCACATGTCAGGCTCAGTGAGAAAAAAAGAGGTCCCAGTTTTTATAAAAATTATTTTTAAACCAAGTTTTCGGCCCATCAGTATCAAGTCTGCCTTAAGAGAGGTCCTGGACTTCTCATCAGGGTGCTCTCACTCCAGCCTGGAGCTCTTCAGCGGCACACACTGGCCCCCCCAGAACCTGAACTGTGACTAGTCTGTGCCCAGCCCAGGTGCTTTCTAGGATTTTGCCAAGTTGGACTGGAGAGCCATCCGCTAGGCACCCTCTGCCAGGCAGGGGGCCCCAGCTGCCCAGAGGATCCAGCCCCATTCCTGTCATTTAACAAATAGTTACGGAGCTCTCCTGTGTGCCAGGCACATCTGTTATGATCATGTAACACCAATAAGAAGGGGAAAGGAAAATGGCCAGGACTTTGAACAAGAGAAAAAAATAAAGAGATGTCATAGCGTGTCAACTGCCACTGCAGCCGCAAGTACCACTCACTCACCGCTGTGAGACCGCAAAGCAAATGCCCTGTAACACCATTTTGCTGAGCTGCCTTGGCCTTTCCCATCTGTGGTCAACGTCGTCGCTAATCCGTGGCTCCCTCCTCTTGTCTAAGATGCAGCAAGCTGAGCCATTTCTGAGGAGCTTGTGCTCAGAAACACCTGAGGCTCAGGGCTCTGAGTCGCTTCAGCCTGCCCACCCCCTTTCTACCTTCTTGGCTTCTAACAGGAAGTCATTTCCTTCCCTGCTTTCAGTGGTCCTGGAAGTACCTGTTCTCAAAAATTGAATCCAGTATTTACAGGATGACAATTTTCATTTTTCAATGGCTCTTAACAGTTTCGCCTTTACCCTTTATATTTTAAAGAAAAGTGTGTGTGTGCGTGTGTGCAAGCGCATGTGTCTGTATACACACACACATTTCTCTTGGCTGGTTTCCCCACAAGCAAAGCATGGCCAAGAATGCAATGTACTCTGCTGAGGAAGGGATTTCTAAAGCCCTGGGAAAAGGGGACAGCGTGGAGAACCGCCCCCTAGAGTTGAGTAGTGGTTACTGCACTGTAAAACACGGGCTTGGCCTGGAAGCCACATACCTCTGAATGTTATCCTCAAGTTGCTTGACTCTGAACTCATCCTCCTCAGACTGCCGCCTCCTGGCCTCCTCCTCTTCGGCCGTTCCAGCGGGTATGCCTTGCAGCAGCCATTTCTCCCGAAGCACTTTGGACTGTGGGAACGAGGGTAAGGACAGTTGAGTTGATACCTTTCCGTCCACACCCCGCCTCCCTCCGCGGTGACACCATTTTGGCTCTGTCCATCATCGGTGTTCCCCTGGACTGTTGCCATCACCTCCTCTCACACATGGCTCCTTACTTGCCTCTGGTTCTACTTCCAAAGAGTCACCACAGGGATTTATTTCTACATTAGCCATAATTTCAAAATGTGAAAACAAAGAATAGAGGGAACTGTACGATAAATGAACATATGACCTCATCTAGATTTAACAATTATTAACATTCTGCCATATTTATTCTTCTATTTTTTTCACTGAAATATTGAAAAGTAATAACAAACATCATGACACTTCACCCATAAACATTTCAGTAACATTTTAAAAAAATAAGGACATTTTCCTACGAAAATACAATTCCATTATAAAATTTAAGATCACCTAATATCCACTCCATAGTAAAGTGCTCTTTTAAAAAGATGAATCTGTGGCATGCATCTCCTTAAAACCCTTTCATGACTCCCAGCTGAGCTCAGCAGTGGTCTCCAAATGTTTTTAAAATCATGCAACCTACATATGCCAGTGTACTAATACACTGTGGAGTAGGATACAAAGTTTCTGTGTTTCAGACTAATGGCTGGAGATGGGGGTAGTGCTTTAGTGCTTGTGTTGAGAGATGAAATCCAGCTCAAGAGAAGGGCATGTTGTAACTCCCTAAAGTGAGCAAGGGTTATGGAAGCATAGGAGGGGATTTCTGATTGGGGTTTCATGGACCTTTGATGGCCAAGGGCAGCAATTGGTTGACTGTAGAGACTGGATGCTGCAGCTTGTGGCTGAGGACCTGTGGGCCAGCTGGCGGCCACAGCCATGGACCATGGTGAGGGGGCACCACCAAAGCTGCCAGAAACAGGGCATGTGGCCAGTGCTTCACAGCAACAGTGGGCAACCAAAAGAACAGGGCTCAAGGCTATGACGTGGCCAACTCAGGGTCAGGACCACTTGCCCTTGCTCCCTGACATCACCTCTATGCAGAAGTCTGCTTGGTTTCATTAGGTAAGATGAGCAAGGACAGGAAGAAAAGGGAGCTCTCAGAATGACCAAGTCTTAATTTTTGTCTAGCCAGGGAACGCAGGCTTGGAGCTAATTAAATTAGATTTAAAGACACGAGAGGATGGGACCTGTTTCTACCAGTGTAGACCAAAATTCATACTAACATTCTTTTCTATAGCTCTTATGTTGGAAGGACGCACAGTTCCAAAAACTCTCATTCTTACCTGGGCTTGAGGGCTACTTATAATGGACTCATAAAGTGAGTTAATAAAAATTACCAATATTCTGATGATATTGTAAAATTACCAATATCTGATGATAAAAAATTACCAATATCTGATGATAATCTGTAACAAATGTTCCACCAGGGTGTCAAGTTGTATGGTAAATCTACACATCTGTATGATTGTTTTGTAAGTTCACAATATCTGTAACAAAAATATATTTTTAAAAAATAGTATGGGTTGGGGAAAAAATACACCAAATGTAAGATAAGGAATATAGTTGGTAGTAATATTTTGACCATGCTCTTGCATAGTTTGTAACAAATGTTTCACACCAATGCAAAGAGTTGGTGGAGGGGTGATGTATGAGCCCCCTGTATGATGTTATGTATGTTTATTTTGTAAGTTTGCAGTCTTTACTATATACTTATTGTTTATGTGTGTTCATGTATGAATGATATACTTCCATAAAATTTTTTTTAAAAAATTACCAACATTTACTAATAAGTTGGAATACACTAATGGTTCTGATTCACCACTCCACTGGGAAGTTCAGCATCCAGTCAGCCCTGCAAAGACCCTGCTGGACACAGGAGTGAGCTCAAATGGGTGGAGTCTCCCACTTCCAGGAAAGATGTTAGCAACATGTTATCCGTGTGCTATTTGAGGTGTCTTGATTTTCATGGGTGTTGTTCTTACTTTTTAATTGTGAATTGTTTGTGGAGGTCAGTTTGGATACTCTTACAGAGCATCGTGAGGCATATTTATAGCACTCGATCTATAATTTTCTAATCATTAGACATAAAGATTCATGTGCGTCCCTAACAGACCTGCTAATATGGTTGTAGACATGAACCCTCACCCAACCCCAAAATGTTTATACTGTTATACTTCATCGGTAACATGTTGCTTGCAAATGAGGACTGCATAAATAATGTGCTACTTACTCTAAAGGTAAGTGTAAAAAAAATACTGTTTTTTTCCCCCAAGTTTACAGGGTACTGTTTTATATTCTAAAAGTATGCATAGAAGTTCACAGAACAATTGGCTTATGTTGGTTGCTCTCCAGATCTTTTTCACAGAGATCCTTTTCCACTTCAAGTTGGGAATGGGTGGGGCAAGTTGGATGCTCTCCCTCAATGTGCTACGGAAGGAAAAAAATTTAGAACCACTGCACTCCACTCACGCCACTCAAAATCCCCCAAATAGGGGAGTGGGTGTAGCTCAGCAGTCGAGTGCCTGCTTCGCATGTATGAGTTACTGGGTTCAATCCCTGGTACCTCCTAAAAAAAAAAAATTCCCCAAATAGATGGCGTCTGCACACTGGGAGAAGCTGCGATGAACAGGAGCTGAGAGTCCAGACTCTGGAGCCAGCCTGCGTGGGTGTAGACTCTAGCTCTGCCACACTTAGACCTGGGATGGGCTTCTTAGCCCCTCTGAGCCTCAGTTTCCTCCTCTGTGAAATGCAGATGCCAACAGTGCCTATCTCAGAGGGTTTGTGTGAAGAATAAATGAGTTCATACAAAGAAAGTACCTGGCACAGACTTAGTATTACAGGAATGGCTATCACTTCCTGTTGTTTCTATGCCTCCTGTTCCCTTGGCCTCTTGATGTTAAAAAAAAAAAAAGCACATTGAGTCTTCACTTGGCCCAAAAGTAGTCTCTTAGGGGAAATCACCAGTTCAAGTATATGTATTTCCAAGGCTTCCTTAGCCTACTCCAGACCCCTCTGGGTTGCCTCTGAGGGAGGACGGCCTTATGGAGTACTCAGATACAAAGCACCAGTTTCCCCTCTACTCTTCTTGTTCTTATTGGCTGCCTGAGTGTTTCAGAATTTGATGCCAAGCAGAGCTCAGAAGTGAAAACTAAAAACAAAAAAGTTTTTTTCCTCCTTATTTTCCAAATTACATACATTAAAAAAAAAAAAAAAAAAAAAGCAATGTGCCATAGCTTATAGTTGCTAGGAACTGTCAAAATGGCTGCAACTGTGAAGAGTGAAGAAAAGGAAAGAGAGCAGATGAAGAGCTGGCCGCTGGACAGAAAGAGCTCCTAAAGTAAATCTTCTGGCTCTATGGGCCTGTCCAGTCTGGGAAAACAAAATCAGAACAGAGAACAGAGTGATTCAAACTTTAGTGTGTAAGAATCACCAAGAGAGCTTACTCCTGGTAGATTCCAAGGCCCCACCCACAGACATTCTTGTTCAGTAAGTCTGGGGTAGGGCCTGAGAATGTGAATTTTAACCCACTTCAGGTATTGTTGAGGCTGCCCGTCTGAAGACCACAATGAGCAGAGCCTACTACCATCCAAATGCCTGAAGTGCCACCACAGGCTGCTCAAACGCACAGAACCAAACTGGAACTTCCCATCTTCTCACAAACCAGTCTCTCCTCTGGAGTCCCACCTCAGGGGAGAGGGACACCCCCATCCATTTGCCACATGCCAGGTACTGTGCTGAGCCCTGAGGACAGCTCCGGAAGACGGGCGAGACACTACTCTTATTTGTTCCAGTACAAGGAAACAAAATATGAAATGAACAGGACAGTGTGACAGAGAGGGACAAAGGGACACTTTTGGTGGGAAAAGTCCTTGAGGATTTGACATTTGAGCTGAGAGCTGAGGCAGGGGAGGCTAATCTCAGTAAGTTCCAGGGAGGAACATTCCGGGCAGACGGACTGGCAAATTCAACAGCCCAAAGAAGTAACTGAATCTGGTATGTTTGGAGATGAGAAAGTCCCCACCATGGGCAGGGGATAGAACAAGATGAAAATAGAGGAAGGCAGGGGTTAGGTTAGGGGGGTTTCTACAGCCTCTGTTCTAGGCACATAGGGAGAAGGACAAATTACAAGGGGCAGGATTTCAAAATATGAGCCATGGATGTCTATCGCATTGTTCCAGTGACAGAACATATGAAACAAAAAACACAGAGGCATAGTTTAGAGGTAGATTCAACACGACTTGGCAAAAGATTAGATATGGGGGATGAGAAGGAAGGGTGGAATTAAAGGTGACAGATAAATATTTGGTTTGAATGAAAGTGGATGATGGAATCATTAATTGGAGATTGGGAAGACTAGAGGAGGAAAGGGGCTAGAAGAGTAGAAAATCAAAACTTCCATTTTTGGCATATTAAATTCAAGAGGCTTATGAGTGGAAGTGGGATCCATTCATCTAAGTGGAGATGTCAGGGATGCAGTTGGATACAGGAGTCTGGAGTTCAGGAGACATGGGCGCTGGAGATGTCAAGTTGGGCATCATCAATAATAAATGGTATTTATGAGATTAGATGATATTTATGATAGGTATGGGATTGGGGTTTTTGGAACCAGATGACAACAATGACAATGACAATGGTGAAGATGATAGTTTCATACAGCACTCTGACTTTCAAGTGCATTACACATAAGTTCACTTAACCGTCACAAATATCCCATGAGGTAGGCACTCAAATTAAAGTAACTTATCCAGGGCTGCACAGCTAACAAGGCATGATCTGGAATTTACTGGTGTACTCTGCTATCCAGTCTCTCTGCATAAGATCACCTAAGAAAATCAAATAGGACATAAAACGTCACTGGGCACCACTGGCCTACTCCCTAACTGGGATAACGGTTTTCTAGCTTTTCTACCATAGGTTCCATTGGATGTTCTCTCTCTTACTTGTCCCTGAGTCACTCACAGTCGGGTGCGCTATATTTTATTGCCAACACAGGAGGCTATAGTTGGTGATAATAAATATCTGTTGGATGAATAAATTACCAAAAACCATGTACTAACATTGTACTTTAGCAAACATAAACTCTTAGTCTACTAAAACTAGACAAGCCCTTAGAGGTGATCGAATCAAATCTTTTAAGTCTACAATTAAGATCATTGAGATTAAGCAACTTTTCTGAGGGGATCCAGGTGGGTGGGGGAGAGTGTGGGAACTGCGAGATGAATTGGGACTAGTAGCAACTTGCCAATTTTTTTCCCGATGAGACATTTGTAATTTTTACAGTCATATCTAACAACCTTTAACATTATGGGTTTGACTTTGATGTCATACTTAGATAAGACTTCTGCACCCTAAGATTATAGAAAGCATTCGCCTGGGATTTCTCCTTATATATTTATATGTTTACTCTTTACTCTACATCTTTCACTTACCTATCATCTGGCTAGAGCTGACACTGGCTGGGTTGGTGGATGATGGTTGGAAACTAGCAAAATTGAATTTTCTGATATAAAATGGATTAAATTCAGGGTGGGACAATAGTGACGATAGTTCCTCAGTCATTCATTAATGTCCCTTTTCTCCGTCCCCCTCACTAACCCTCTTCTTCCTCCTCAGTCACCCCCAACAAGACAATGGTTTGGTCTTGAGACTTCGTTACATGGTTTAGTCTTCATGGGGAGAAGCAGACCTAAGACTCCTAATAGAAGAAAACAACTTGTAGCTTCTTCTCCAGTTCTTTGTTCAGGGAGTACATGACAGAAAAAAGGGTGAGCCAGAAAAACCCTTTATGCTGTGTACTTTGTTTACCAGTTCAATATTTTTAAGTTTGAAATCTGCCTTTCACATGTCCTAATAACCAAGAAGAGTCTAAAATTAGTGCTAAGTGATAGGTCAAAATGGTAAAAGACACTAACATCTTTGCAGTAAGGTTCCTGAAACCTTTGGGATATTCAGCAAATGACCTTGATGGGTTGACAATAAATATTTTGCAGTCACAAATCAGTCTTTGATCAGTTTCCATCTTCTTGAAAGTAAAGGCTGTGATCTTTAAAATATAATGACAGGTTTCATAGCTTGGACTGGAATAAAATTCTCGTCAGGGTTCCCTGCTCATGAATAAATAATTCAAAGGCAGCTTATTTATTGAAGATGTGGTATTAGCCATTTGATTCTGACAGTGCTGCTTTTGTCACACAAACCTTTATAAATGTGACAGTCCCAAAGGGATTCATTCAACACTACATATCGAGTGCCTACTCTGTGCTGAACTTTGAAGAGACCCATAAAATAGACAAATTTCTAGCAATTCAACCTAGGGGGGAAAAGGAATATAAAACGCAGTCTATTCTGTTATAATACAATCATTGATTTTTTATAAACTCACATTATCACAAGTAACATTATAAAAGACAATAAAAATAAGAAATGGTTTTCAAGGGAATAAAAAGTCAAGACAAATTTTTAAAAGAAGAATAATGATGACTCTTGCCTTATGAAATATTACAACATATTAAAAAGCTATAGGAATTAAATGAGAAAGACACTGGCCAGGAAATGGACAGGGAGATGCACAGAATAAAAAGAATATGCAAATGGAAGACTTGAGAATAAGTGAGAAATCTGTACATGATAAGGAAGACACTTAAATCAGTGAGGAAAAGGATGAATTAAATCAACAAATCATGCTGTTATAACTGGCTTACCATCAACGAAAAGTAGTTATGTATTCCTACCTCCTACCTTATAGGAAAACAAAGGCTAGGTAGACTAAAACCACTGAAGTCTAAGAAGCATCCTAGGTAAGTGAGAAGGAAAGGTTTTTTTTTTTGTTTTTGTTTTTGGCAGGCCCCTGACCCTGGCAAAAGCTCACTATCATTTATTGTTGAAAAGTAGATTAAGAAGATATAGAGGGAAACAGACTTGGCCCAATGGTTAGGGCGTCCGTCTACCATATGGGAGGTCCGCGGTTCAAACCCCGGGCCTCCTTGACCCGTGTGGAGCTGGCCCATGCGCAGTGCTGATGCGCGCAAGGAGTGCCCTGCCACACAGGGGTGTCCCCCACGTAGGGGAGCCCCACGCACAAGGAGTCCCGTAAGGAGAGCCGCCCAGCACGAAAGAAAGTGCAGCCTGCCCATGAATGGCACCGTCCACACTTCCCGTGCCGCTGACAACAGAAGCGGACAAGAAACAAGATGCAGCAAATAGACACAGAGAACAGACAACGGGGGTGGGGGGGGGGGGGGAATTAAATAAATAAATCTTTAAAAAAAAAAAAAGAAGAAGATACAGACACATATGCTGGGTCAAGTTTTGCATAAAGAGTTGTCTATTAAGGAGGGGTCCTTTTTTTTTTTTAAGGGGGTACAGGGGATTGAACCCAGGACCCAGGACCTTGCACATGGGAAGACAGGAAGCAGGCACTCAACCACTGAGGTACATTTGCTTCCCCATGAGAACTGTTTTTTGTTTGTTTGTTGTTTTTTAGGAGGTACCAGGGACTGAACCTGGGACCTCACACATGGGAAGATGGGAAACAAGTGCTCAACAACTGAGGTACATCCACTCCGCAAGGAAAGGTTCTTTTTAAGGATGGCATCAAAGCCAGAAATCATAAAAAGAGCACTAGATGTGACTTCATAAAATTTATAAAGTTTTTTATGGGAATTTAAAATAGTCCAGTGAATGGACGTGGCTTAGGCCATTAGGCATTCACCTCCCATATGGGAGATCCCAGGTTCAGTTTCCTGTGCCCCTTGAAGGTGAGCAAAACAATGAGCAGGCAGACAAGAGAACTGTCTGGGGGAGGGGGGATAAATTGAAAAACATAAATAAGGTAAAAATAAATGTTCAAAAACCCTATAAAATACATTAAAAAATAGGAATTCTTAAAATAAAATAGTCCATATATAAAAATCAAAAAGAGAAAGTTAATGTAATTGGTTATTTATGTAATTTCGTTTTTACCAACCAAGGCAGGGGAGACCTGTGAACAAGGGTTATATCTCTAAATCCGTAAAAACATATTGAGGAGAGATATAGAAGAATGTACCCCTTAGTGGGTTATAGTTGGATGGTGAGTTGATACATACAGTTGCTATGTTTTACTTTACATTTTCCTATACTTTTAAATGTACATTTTGTAATGAACATACATTTCCTAATTTTATCATCAGCAAAAATAATACAGCTAAAAAATTGCTTATGGCTCCCATTTGTGAATGTTTGGTGGAAAGTCTTACATCACAAATATTTGATACAAAATATAGCTAAGGTCCCAAGACTTCAAAGCATCCTGAGCTTCCCTAATCACTGGCATGCAGTGGCTAATAGTTAAAACATTTTGTACTTTGGTTCTTCATTCATTACAGAATTTGTTTATGGTCCATATGTAAAGTAATGATATGCCATTTTGTGGAGCTACTCCCTGGTATACTCCTCAATATAGCAATTGCCAAGTATATTAGAGAAATACAAATACCAAAACTATTGTCCTGCCTTCTATTTATGACACAAGACAAGTGAGTCTGTCTAAATAATTCACATCTCATTGAACAAGTGTCCATAGACTATCCGATGATGGAATTACATCTTTATAATATGAAATCTAATTTAATGCTTTTCATTTAACTTTGCATTGAGAATAGTCCCTTCTTACAGAGCGTCTGGCATTTTGTGAATTAATGAGCTAGATATTTAATTACTGGTCTGTCTCCTAATATTTTCTCCTTCAAGGGACGACCAATAATCATTGTGGCATGTCTCTGCAGAATCTAAATTTCCTGGAGTCCATGAAAATATACTAAGAGAAGACAGCGATGACGGTAATCAGCAGCTCTCTGGAAAAAGTATTCAAAAGAAGACATTTTGTTCCAAGGGCACAGTGTTGAGGAGTGAGCACGGTCTTTGGAGACAGGCCTGGGTTTCAAACCGGGCTCTCCCACTTAGTGAGTATCTCTGTTCTCGGGCAAATTATTTGCATTTATTTCCTCACCTGTAAACCGAGAGAGCAACAGGTACCCTGCAGTCATTACTGAGGGGAGGTACTGAATGTGCCAGGCACAAGAAGGCACTCAAACAATGGTGACTATTGCTGAGGTGGACAAGGGGATGGCAGGGTCTCCATGCTGCCTGGAGGCAGCTGGCTGACTGTCCAGCAAGAGGCGCACAGAGGAGCATCACCTCGATGAACTGACCACCGCCCAGGGGTGCGGCTGCCACACCCAGAACTGAATGACACAGGGAAGATGACGGGCACCGTTCAAGTTCAGTCAATAGTCAACTCCTTTAAAGTGAACAAACTCTTTTGTGCTGCCTGAAGTGATCATCTCCCTCAGTCAGGCATCCCTTTCCTTATATCAAAAATAAATCAATTCCTTTGGGGGGATGGACTCAGCACAAAGAGAGACTGAGTCACGAGGAAGGTTTCTCTTGGACTACCGTGTGGCCTGATGATTCTCTCCCTGGAGGGCAGACACCACCTCACTCTTGCCCAGAGACCCAATGCCTCCCAGAACTGGGCTCTCTCCAGGGATGGACTATTTAAACACTACTGCCTTCAGAATCCCTGGGTTTTCCTTTCACCTTGTTTGAGGATAATGATCCACCTCATTCTGTTGGCACAGGCCTTCCCCAGAGAGTGAAAAAGACAGTGCACTGATCTCTACTTACTAAATGACAGTCACCTTCCAGTCCTTGTTCCCCCTGGTTATAGCAAGATGACGTTGGAGACAGTGTTGGGTGTTCCTTAGACAGCCAGCTTCATCAATGGTGTGAGAATTTCACCAGGACAACCATAAACACTGTCTAATTTCCATGTTTCAAGTCCTAGAGGGAATCTCACTGCTGCCTGATGAGGTACTAAGTTATTTTTTTACTGCTGTTTTGGATGGATGGATGGATGGATAGATGGATGGATGGAAAATGGATACATGAACTGTGAAGAGGATGTTGTAATACTGTGCTGGACATCAGCAGTGAATTGCTCTGGGTCCTCAGTATCTTATTTGGCACCCAGAATAGATCTTCTGCTCTATGTCGATTGTCTAAGTTTTGATTTAAGGAATGCAAAGAACCACATTGAGCCTAAAGAGGAGGGGCTGTCTAGTCAAAAGAAGCCTCTCTTATTCTTTCAATCCTTTTATTAAAAAGTTCACCTTTCCCCTGGATTTCACTGAGATTTGGGTCCATTTTGGTTTCTTGCAAAGAGTGAACTGACTGGACTCTGAGCAGAGACCTGGCTCTGTCTGCATTGACCTTGAACAGTTCACTCAGTTCTCCGAAGCCCTCCTCTCTTTCAAAAGAGGATACTAATTTTAGCCCTTATTCCACGCCAGGAATGTTGTACGGAAAGAGCAGCAGCATTTGGCATCCACTGAGTTCCTACAAAGGAAGGTCCTACACAGTGAAGAGCCAGAAATGTTGCTTTCCTTCCTTTAAAAAAAATCTCTCTGGTTAAAGTTAATGCTGAACTGATAAATATGCTAAGCAGATCTAGGTCATGCTGCTATTTTAAATCAGTAAGTAGCTTGCTGCTGATTCTAATTTTGGGGATTCATTTAGCACAACCCTGTTTTCTAGGAAATGGAATCATAAGAGTTCACCTTGACTTAAAAAAAAAATCCAAATAATCCATAACTAGCATTACCCTGAGAGTCAGGACCACCTCCCCAACTGGCCTGGGTGCAATACAATTCTGTTCACTGCAATGTCACGGCAACTTGAGATAAACAGTAGACGGTTTTCCTTAAAAAAGCCCAGGAACAGTCACAGGGCAGCAGCGACTCCCAGCTGGCCTCTGGAATGTAGTCACATTATTCTCTCAGAAGCAGAAAGCAGCATTCTGCCACCAGCAGAGTCCCTGTGACAGTGACAGAGCTTTCTCCTGGGCTGTAATCAATTATGATACTTAAGGGCATTAGGTTTTAAAGGGAACGAAAAAGGCTCACTCCCTCTCTTTCTTGCTGGGCTGGCTTTCTTTTCTTTCACTTGGTGCCATGGAGACCCTACCAAGGTCAAATCATTTCAATGTTGTCTTTGACCAACAGCTAGTTCTCATCGAACACTTCCAAAATTGTTCAAGTAGCAATAACATCAATCTGAAATACACAAGGCTCTTCTTGATCAGATCATGCTGGCTTTGCCTCCCTTTTCTTCATACCAAGAAAGACAATAGTAATATTTTTAATAATAATAATAAAAAAAGAACAACATGTGAAACGCATCTTTTGGAGCCTCTGAGCAAACCCACGCAGCACCTCTGCCCTGGAGCCAAGGCCCAGAAAGGCTGCCTCGCCCACCGCGTGGAGTGTCCTTATCCAATTTCTCTGTCAAGCCACCGCATTCCCCGTGCACACACACTCCCACCCCGTCCACACGCAACTGTCATCGCTTCACGACTGCAGAAACCGGAAGGTTGTAACAATGCCCCGAATTGGAGAAATTCCCAAGAAAAGCCAAGAGATGGTTTCCTGGGTGAATGGGAGGCGGCCGGGGCGCCTTCCTGGCAGGGGAGGCTCTGCCCAGCTCTGTGGGGTGTGACCTGCGCGTGGAATCACGGACTAGGTCGACGCAGCCGCCGCTTACCTTGGAATGCTGCAGCAGAAGTATCTGCTCGTCAAGCTGTTGTCGCTTGCCTTCTATTTCGGTCTGCCTCTTTCTTTTTTCCTTGAAAATAGAGAGAGAGAGAGAGAGAGGCTGTAAGATTTGGGAGGGGTTGGGGGCTGGGGGGTGCTGGCTCCAGGAATTTTAAAGCAAGAAGCAGCAGCGGCGGCAGCACCACACATCTGGACAGACACTTGCCGGGATGCTGGACACACACGCAGTCACCTGCCCCTCCGTCTCGGGGTGTGTTGCAAGCAGCAGCAGCCTCGTAACATGTCTGCTTTGGGCTCGGTGAGTGGGAGAAATTCTCCTCACTCAGCCAAGCTGCAACAATTTCATCCAGAAGAAAAGGCGGGTTTTACACACACACACACACACACACACACACACAGCCACGCTCTGTGCAGTGTTAATTTGGAGACAAAGAATAAAAAGGTCTCAGTTGAAAGGCAGAGGTTGCTACAAACTTCCAATACGACAGAATAAAACACGGAAAATTCTAAGGTTGGGCTCCTTTCATCAAAATCAGACATGCAAAAATAATCCAAAGCAATTTCAAATTCTCCAGGGCACACCGTCCAGGTGGACAGACTAAATGACAAGGTCAAACAGGAAGTCTAGAGTCTGCCCGGCTCCTACTCCCAGCTCCACCTCTTGCTTCACGTGTGACCTGTGGCAAAGGGTCCCAGTCTGCTCTTGCAGAAAATGGAGATAATGACAGCACCGGGCATTGTTTAATGAGATGACACATGTAAAGGAGCTAGAACAGTGCACGGGACATAGTAAAAACTCAATAAATGTTAGCTGCGGCTATTCTTATTGCCTTGTTGTCGTGTGTTTACTTCTAGGGAACACACAGAACCTGGTTTTAAAGAGATGTACGTCCCTCGTAGTCACACCACAACATCTCCATTAGAGTGCATTCTTCAACCTTTTCTCCACTGTACTTCTCAAATCATCATATGAGTTGGATTAATTTAAAACAGCAAGGCCTGTCTTTATGATAGCTTCATTGTTAATATTTTGTTTCCGAAATGCACCAGAATGGTTTTCTGGGACATTTACTGAACTGGATTAGTTTCCTTTCCTCACATATGCAGGGAGAAATTCGTTAGACAAGACATAATGGCATTTTAAAATACAACAGCCAAATCCCAGAGAAGATTTTCTGACAATAATGCGGCAGCCTGGCTGGCGTGCTCTATGCTAATGGAAGTCTTTATTTTATGTTGTTGCTGTGTTTCTGGGGGTGAGATGGCACCACTACTAGTCAAATCAGTGTATCAGTAATTTGTGTTAGAACCAAACTTTTCTGTGCAAACCACAAAATTTTAAGAAATATTAGCTCATCATCCTGCACCCCTAAGACATAATATCCCAGGTCAGAGATGCATTCTTCCTGTCAAAGTAAGGTCTGTGAATAATTTTAAGAACTTACCCTTTACCAAAGAACTCCAATCAGTGGTGTATAAATGATGTTTGCTTAACCCACAGTATGTCCAAGAAGGCATAGTATGTGACAGCAGATGGGAAAAGTGAGGCTCGCTGGGGCAAGCCCACCTATCCAGCATCTCTAAGGTACAAGAGCATAGAGCAGAGGCCTCCAAACCAGCTGCTGGCTCTTTACTCCAGGACTTCTCAAGAGTAGGTTTACTGGATTTTATCCTTCATTCCCATTGACTATCGAGATACGTAGTTGTTCTAGATTTGAATCTAGAACCAAGATATAGTATCCAGCATGGATACAAAATGCTGGTGACTGAGCACTGCCACAGATGTTAAATGAGTGCTATGTGATCTAATTGCACGGTCTGACATTCCGAGCCTTTGCCAGGCTTGCCCGGCTCTGTGCCGTTGTTCACAGAGAGAGCCCTCATGTCAGAGCTGCCCACCACCATACTGGCAAACCTGGCCCAGAACAGAAGAAACATTACTGGGTGGTACAGGCAATGGTCCTTTCACCCACTAGAGCAGTAGACTCATGGGTGATCTCCATGAACTGGTATGATCATGAAGCATGTAGGAATACAGTAGAAACCTCAATGGGCAGCACATTCCCTGGGCTTCCTAAATTACAGACACTAATAAAGGGCCCCCTCCCTTAAGCAAGTTGAATGGTGTTTCTAGTTTTCTCAGAGTACTGACAAATACAAAAAGCCTTTAAACATTTTTGTATTGAAGTATATCATTCACACATGAACATACATAAATAAGTATAAAATAAAAGTTATGGACTTAAAGCAAACATGCATAACATCATACAGGAGTGCCATACCTCACCCCACCACCAACACCTTGCATTGCTGTGTAACACTTGTTACAAGCTATGAAAGAATATCATCAAAATATTACCACTAACTATACTCTATATCCTATATTTGGTTTATTCCCCCCCCAACCTATCTTATTTTTAAAATATATTTTTATCACAGAAGTTGTGAACTTGCAAAACAATCACGCACATATGTAGAATTCCCATACATTACTCCTTCACCAACACACCATACCGTGGTGGAACATCTGTTACAGATTATAGGATGATATCACCGGACTATTACCACCCACCATGGTCCATAGTGTACATCTGGCACACCTTTTCCGTACACCTCAATTATCAACACAGTACATCTTAGGCATTGATGCAAGAATGTTACAGTATTGCTGTTAACCATAGTCCATTGGTCGCACCAACTGTATTTTTCTCATGCTTTTCCATATTCCCACCACCCTGCAATAGTGATGTACAGCCCCTCTAGCTCACAGAAGGACACGCTTGCATTTGTACCATCAACCACAATTCTCATCCACCTCTGGGTTCACTGTGTTATTCAGTCCCTAGATTATTCTGTCAATTGGCATTTACATCCATAGACTACCTTTTCCAGCCACAATGCCATTTATAAACCAGCTGCTACTCACATAATGTGTTATCATCAACTCTACCCTTTTCCACACATAAAAAGCCTTTTTTGTTCCTACCAAATAAGAACTCATCACTCTCTCCTTTCCCTTCTCACTTCCTAGTTTGTAGATCTTTCAGTACCTTGAGCACTTGAGTACTTGATAGCATTTAACTGTTAACACGTCTTCCCTCTACCAAACTATGGCTCCTGGAAGGCAAGGATCTTGCCTGACAGATCTCTAAAACCTAGGGCATTACATGATGGGTATATGTAACAGATACTTGCTAAGTATCTCGGAATGAATGAACTATCCTTTTTGTTTCCTCTGATTGGGTTCCTGTTTGCCCATCCCCTCATTCAAAAGTGTTATGAATCTGTAGTCATGATTTCAATGGAAAAAAAATATTGAAAACCCATTAGCCATCAGCCCATCAAACCGGAAATGTCTTTCTGCTGAAGACATTAGCCCATATGGAATAGACTACTGTTGCTACGCATATGAGAGACAAGTTTAAAAAATAATTTTGGGGGAAGCAGATTTGGCTCAACGGATAGAGCGTCCACCTACCACACAGGAGGTCCAGGGTTCAAACCCAGGGCTTCCTGACCCATGTGATGAGCTGGCCCATGCACAGTGCTGATGCGCGCAAGGAGTGCCATGCCACGTAGGGGTGTCCCCTGTGCAGGGGAGCCCCACGTGCAAGAAGTGTTCCCCGTAAGGAAAGCCGCCCCATACAGAAAAGTGCAGCCTGCCCAGGAGTGGCGCCGCATGCACAGAGAGCTGATGCAGTGAGATAACGCAACAAAAAGAGACACAGATTCCTGGTGCCACTGACAAGAATGCAAGTGGACACAGAAGAACACACAGTGAATGGACACATAGAGCAGACAACTGGGGAGGGGGGAAGGGGAGAGAAATAAATTTTTTTAAAAAATTATGGGAAAAGATCATGCGGAAAGCTCATCCTGGGCAGAAAGCCTGGTGGAAGTGGAATTTCCAGGGAAATGGGTGGGGAGCTGATAGGAGCAAACCATTCAGGAGAATGTTGCCTCAAGAGACAGCTGGAATGAAATAATCTCGATCCATTAGGAAGATTTCCAGATCCCTTTACTATCTGGGAGGCCTAGCAAGTCACTCTTATTTTCTTTCTGTATTTATTTTCCTGGTAAGTATTTTCTGGAAGCACTGTGACATTATGAATATTACAAACTATTAGTGTAGCAAGGAGAACCCAGAGTTCAACGTGGCACCCTCTGTTCAAAAGTGGTTAATGAATATGATGGGAAAAAAGGTATTATAAGTAGTTAGGGAAGCTTATCTCCAAACTTGTGCTGCCACCTGGGCAGAGGAAATGCAAGGTGGTGGCATGCAGTCCCAGGTGAGACTGTGAGGAACAGAAAGAAAGAGGTTGACCCTGACATAGGCTGATACCTGGAGTCCCAGGGCACAGAAGAAGGAAGGAATGAGGGGACCTACTCAAGGCACTACTGCCATCAAGTCACCCCAGAACTTAGAAGAGAAAAAGAAAATACATTAATTTTTCAATGTTTCAATATTTCTTCCTCCTCATGCTAAAGAGAATTGTGCTTTGACCCCTCCCATTGATAACTAATGGGAATTTTGGTCTCCTCTTCCCCACATGCATCTTTTCAGTGACCTTTTGCCTGCTGGTTCCTAGGTCTTTGTGACATGGAATCAGAGTAAGAGGTAGAGAACTGAGAAACTACAGGAAATGGACTGGCTCAAAAAGCTTGTATTTGGACAGGTAATAGGAGCTATTCTACATGGGGAGAGGGAGGAAGATTGAGAATAGAAGAGAAGGGCTGAGGAAGTCAAGAACTGAGAGGGTTTGGAGATAGTTTGAAGAATTTAAAATAAAAGAAATGAGGTATTGAGACCAAGAAATTAGGTAGAAAGAATCTTAGTATATTCCAGTAAGGATACTTTTTTTAAAAAATTATCATTATTACTTTTGCGTACAGGGTATGTTTCTTTGAATGTGACTTCGTGTTGAAAATGATCTACCAGGGTTCCAGGTTTTATAAAGGTTACCCTAGGAAGGCGACCTTTTGAGAATTAAGTTAAGGAAAAACTTGTAAATGGGACCTGAAGAGCTTTATTTGTTAAAGAATTAGAATATCATTTCAGCCATGGTTGAATTATAATTGCCTGTTTAACATCTTTTTCAAAGCTATTTATATATTTGAGGAAAGAAAAGGAAGGCAGTCTGTCTAAAATCTGAGGAGCTCAATAATAAAGTATAAAAAAATCAGGGAGGTGCCCACTCGGCTTTTCCAGTTGCCAAGTTGAGTGCTGGTTTGCTTAGCAGACACATCCCTATTAGAGATGGGATATCTGGTCCCACTGCCTTTAGCTACTAAAACTCACTTTCCTGGCTCTGACACCAAGGTCACCAATCACTATTTTGATTATAATCAGGCTTCCCAAGTAGTAAGCTAAATGGAGAGATGATACTTGTTAAGCCAACTGCAATGCCCATCTACTGTAAATAACTAAATTAATTTGGCACTTGGGTCTGTAGATGAGTGTATACAAAGTTAAGTAGGCGTGCAATTTTCTGAACCCACGAAAGAAGGAACAGAACTTGAAGTCAGCTTAAGGGGTAATCTTAAAAGGCTTGGGGAAGCAGATATGGCTCAAACGATTGAATACATATGTTACCACGTGGGGGGTCCCAGGTTCAGTTTCTGGTGCATCCTAAAGGAGACAAGCAAGACAGCAAGCTGATGTGATGGGCTGGCACAGTGTGCTGGTGCAACAAGATGATGCAACAAAAGAGACACAAGAAAGAAAACACAATGAGAGACTCAACAAAGCAGGGAGCAGAGGTGGCTCAAGAGATTAGGTGCTTCACTCCCACATGGGAGGTCCCAGGTTCGGTTCCGATATCTACTAAAAAGATGAGCACACAACGAACAGACAAAGCAAGCACAAAAACAATGAGGTGGGAGCAGGGAGAAATAAATTAAATAAATCTTTAAAAAAAAAAAAGGCTTGGTAAAAAGGAAAAGTAAACTAGATTTCCCATACCTACATTGTTCTGCCTAGCCATATACCAATTCAGACTATATCATCATCATGTGCAGTAGAGAACCGTACAACTCCATACCTTCCTCATGTTTAGTTTTGACCAGCATTTCCATTTAGATAAGTTCTCTTATGCAACTGATTACTTGGCCATGAGCTTGCCATCTATTGGTGAAAGAGAGAATTGCCTGTTTGTTTAACAAACTGCAAGATCAAGAGAATGGAAAAAATGGAAATGAAATGGAAAAAGAAGACATTGATTAGTTCAAGTTTTACTACTGGTTTTAACACCTGAAATCCTTTAGAAAATCATATAGAGTTTAGATGAAAATATTGTTAATTACACTGAAGAGTTAATATGGCTAACCTATTAATACTAAGTCAAATGCATAACACAGAAGAGTTTTAAAGTCCTTTGTAGCCCATGTGGATTATATCTTAAAGCTTTCTTGCAAGGCCTGCCCACAGAGTTATTCTTTAAATATTAGTTAACTATATTTTTGCTTTAATGGTCATAACATCAATTTCTTTGCTAACCCTTTTAATTTCCTTCTCTGAAGACCAAGAAGGAGAGTGGTTTGATACAACTTTGAAAAGAAAGATCTGCTTTATGACATCATATTGATAAGCCTGTTGTAGTGAAAAATTGAACACTTCCTGTACAGGCAGAATGGTAGAGACCTCTGAGGAAGTCCCAAATGCCAGAAGGAAAAAAAAACAAAAACAGAATTAGATTCATTTACAGAAAGTAACTTTTTTTTTTAACCACATCACTCTCAACATACTACATTATTCCCACCAGAAAGCAATATGAGCACTGAGCCAGGAGACCTGGCTTCAGGTAGAGGTTGTGCCAATCACTCCCTGGGTGACTTAAATCCCCCGTGGTTTCTGAGCCTTCTTTTCCCCACCTGTGAAATGAGCAGTTTGGACCAGCTTGTAGTCCTAAGGTCCCTCCCATCTCTAACATTCCACAATGCTCAGGAGAACAGACTACATGTGCTTTAGAATCTGTCACATATGCCCATCCTCATCGGCGAAGGAGGACTAGCAAATGCTTACATAGTGCTTACTGTGTACTGGGCCCTGTTCTGAGCAGTTTACATACTTTAACACTTCCAACTGTTACAACAACCCAGTGAAGTAGGCACTATTATTATCCCCATTTTATAGAAAGGGAAATGGAGGCACAAGGGAAAAAGGAGATAAGATCTCATAGCTAGTGTCATACAGAAATGGAACCCACTATGAAATAATATGGAAATAGAAATGTTTTACGGTGCTATTGCATGGTTCAAATGAGGTACAACACAGATGCAAACATGTACATCACCTGGCAGTGTGCAAGGATTTAATAAATAAATAAAAGTGGCTTCCTTTAAACCTAGGTAAGACACTTTTGGCTTAGGATTTTGCCTGGGTAACTGCAATTTATTTGCAAAACCAAAATTCAGTGCTATAGTGGTTGGGCCTAAGAATAATGATAGTGATGGAAAGAAGTAACAACAATAATGAACTAAGTTTACTGACTGCTTGCTATTGCACTGTACTAAGGACTTCTCTTTAGTTTTTCACTGAATCCTCAGAACACTTAGTGGGTACCTTTAATAGGCCCCATTTTAAGGATGAGGACCAAAGCTTAGGGTGAGAAAACACGCCCAAGGTCACGGGCTAAAAAGTGGCCAAGAAGGGGCTGATGTCCAGACCCTCTGACTCCAGGGCACCTTCCGTGAACAGAGACCTCTTTCGGCTACTAACCTTGGTTTAGCTCTGAGCGTGAATAGACGCAGGACACATGAAACACATGAAACCTTGCTGCCCTCACACTCACGTGCCAAAAATCTTCCAGAGCAAATGAGATGTTGAAGATGCAAAACGTTCTTATGTCAAAGCCCTCCACTCCCCAAAAAGGCGGTGTCTTACAAAATCAGTGAGCATTTCCCAAGTCCAGACAACAGAGATAGGTCAAGGCTACCATCAGCAATGCCTAGTAAACCAATATATTCGTTTACTTCAATCCCCGTAGGAGAAATTTCCAGGGGAAGTTAATGATCTAATAATGAAGGCAAACACAAAATATTTCTCTCCCATGTAAAATTTTCACCTGAGAGGACTATAGCAGGTGAGACAGCAGCTGAGAAAACTCTCAGTTTACCAAGTTGAGCTTATGAAAAGAGGAGACTTTAAATCGGGAGGCTCTAGATATCAGAATGTATCTCTGTAAAATTAAAAGTCAGGAAAAGTAAGGAGCAGAAGCATCCACTAAGTTGACAGTCCTTTCTTAGGAGGATGAACAAGGTCTGGAAGAAATCATAAGGGCAGGGAAGGCACATGGATACAACTAAGGCAGGACCGCATGGACCTCACAATAAGCAGCTTCCTCATTGGATCTCACAACAAGCAGCTTTCTCATTGGTTTCTATGGAACCCAGTAGAGGGGCTGCAGCAGTACAGAACATAGCTGTGTTCCTTGTGATCAAAACAAAACAGAGAACACAAAGTGCAGCCTTCTGACAACTAAAAGGAAAGCAAACTCCAAGCAATTAGTATAATTCCAGAGACCTGTACATCTTTTCTGGTTTTTGCTAATCATGTTTCTGTTTTTTATCTTTGGACACCAATAGATAGTGACTATTTCTGATCCACATTCTTAAAGAAGGAAATACAAATAGCCCATAGTACCCCTACCCAGATAAACAGCATTCGAAAATATAAATGAAAGTAATAAATGTGCATGGTGAGAAAATTCAAATATGCAAAGAAGTAAAAGTTGGATCATCCTTCACCTCATTCCCACCAGCTTCATTCCTTTAGGCAACAATTTCAATCAGTTCTTTATCTCACCAGAAAAAAAAAAAAAGAGAATATAGTAACATATTATATATTATAACATAGAAGACCTGCTCTTCAGAGATCTTTTTATACTTATTGCACCTTAGAAAGACTGATGCACTATTTCAGCACATGGAGGGCCACCTCACTCTTTATAACTGTTGCACGATGGTTCACAGGTATACTTTAATTTGTTTTTTTTTTTTTAAAGATTTTTTATTTATTTAATTCCCCTCCCCTCCCCTGGTTGTCTGTTTTCTGTGTCTTTTTGCTGCGTCTTGTTTTCTTTTGTCCGCTTCTGTTGTCGTCAGCGGCACGGGAAGTGTGGGCGGCGCCATTCCTCGGCAGGCTGCTCCCTCCTTCGCACTGGGCGGCTCTCCTTATGGGTGCACTCCTTGCGCGTGGGGCTCCCCTACGCGGGGGACACCCCTGTGTAGCACGGCACTCCTTGCACATATCAGCACTGCGCATGGCCAGCTCCACACGGGTCAAGGAGGCCCGGGGCTTGAACCACGGACCTCCCATGTGGTAGACGGACGCCCTAACCACTGGGCCAAAGTCCGTTTCCCTAATTTGTTTTTATTAGTCTATTGATGGTAAACATTTAGGTGCTTCCCAGTGTTTTAAATTAATCTTCCTTATGGATTTTAGATGTACTGTCCTGCCTATTTCCATTGGGTAAATTTCTAACAGTAGAAATAATAAATCAGAGGATTTAAAGGTTAAAAATTTGAATAGGACCAAATTGCCCCCCAGAAACAATTTTATGTTTTTAACTCATAAAACATAATTCTATGTAGAAGATAAAGCTCAACCAATTAAATAGAGTTTTGACAGTTTTTTGCCTTATTACCCATATTTTTAATGGCTATGGGGAATTTTAAATGAAAGAAAATATTTGCCACTTTGTTAATAAACAAAGTAATTCTTAAAATACACATGGGGGAAGCAGACGTGGCTCAGGCAACTGGGCCCCTCCTTACTACATGAGAGGTCACTGGTTCAGATCCCGGTGCCTCCTAAAGAAGACAGTGACCTGGCAAGATGGGCAGGTGCAGCGAGCTGATACAACAAGATGACGCAACAAGAGACGCAAGAAGAAACGTAATGAGAGACAACAGAGCAGGGACTGGAGGTGGCTCAAATGATTAGGCACTTCCCTCCCACATCAGAAGTCCCAGGTTTGGCTCCCAGTGCCTCCTAAAAAAACAAAGAAGGCAAACAGACACAGCAAGTGAAAAACAATAATAGGGTGGGGAGAAATAAATAAATCTTAAAAAAAACCACAACAACCACACTTGGGTAATCTGTTCTAATCACAGACCACAACTCTTTTAGAACAACACTTTTCAGGTTAAAATAAAATATGCTTTGACGCCTCATGAACAGAAGTCTATTCGAACTCCATCAGTTTGCAAGAGAGGAATCAAATTTGCACCTCTCTTCCCTGCACTGTTGATGTTAAAATTGTCATACAGCCAAGCTGTGCCTACTTGTCTATAATGAAAAAAGGTTTGTTCCATTCTCTATCTGCTTCTACTGTTGCCGCTTCCTCTCTTTTCCTTCATGATTTAAAAGTAGAAAAATTTCCATCCACCAAAATAACATCTAGAAAGACTCAGAAAATGTAAAAAATGAAAACATGAGAAAACGTAGCAACTATCTGATATTAGGATGGGAAAAGACTTTGGAAACATAAAAACAAGAAATCACAAATTACAAGACTGAGAAATTTCATTACATAAAAGTTTAAAACTTTTAAACCTCTGGGACATAATGCTGAGTGAAATAAGCCAGACACAAAAGGAAAACTATTTTATGATTTCATTGTTAGGATCTAATCATAAGAAGCAAACTAATAGAGTTAGAATGTAAAATAAAGGTTACTAGGACATAGACTAGGGTTAGATAATCAGGAGTTGATGATTAACTTGCATGGAATTTCTGTATTTAGGCTGATGGTAAAAGTTTGGAAAATGGATGATGGAGATGGTAGCACTTTAATGTGTGGTCAACAGCACTGAACTGCATAGGTGAATATGGTTAAAAGAGGAAACATTTATATTTTATATGTTAATATATTTTTTATATATTAATAGAATAATATGAACCCTATTGTAGGTGATGGACTATTGTTAATATTACAAGTATAAGAATGTTTCATGAAGTATAACAAATGAAGGATATTAATACAAGGTGATAATAATAAGGTGGTATATGGGGAAAAATACACCTAATGTAAATAACAGATGATAGAAATATTTTAATAATCTTTCATCAATTATAACAAGGCTAACTACAGTTTAAAAAAAAACAGTACAAGTGCTATCTATCATCAGTAGTAACAAATGTTTCACACCAATGCAAGGTGTAGGTGGTGGGGTGAAGCCCGTGAGTCCTGTATTTCATGCATGATTGTTTTGTAAACTCACAAGTTTTCTAATTAAAAAAAAAAAAGCCAGTGGAGGGTGGAGTTTAAAACTTTAGGTTTTAATCATATCAACTGAAGCTTAGAACTCAAGGCAAGTGCCAATCTAGGAAAATATTTGCAACATTTATGTCAAAGGGTTAATAACCTTAGTAAATAAAGGGTTCTTACAAATCAATAAGGAAAACATGAATATTTCAATATAGAAAAAAAGAACAAAATATATACGGAAATATATTTTAATAACCAAAGAAATATAAATTAAGCACTAAGATATCATTTTTCCACCTTCCAAATTTTACCCCCCAAACACATATTTTAAAATATTATGTGTTCTGCGTTGGGCGGGTATGGGGGGGAAAGATCCTCTCTTTAATCTCTAGATAGAATTATAAATATGAATTTTCTGGAAGGCTATTTCAAAAGTTTTGATTGGCTTTATCATAAAGAATTTATCAAGAGAAAATTATCTCAAATATGCTCAAAGATTTACATAAAAGAATATTCAACACAGAAACACAGGCAACATCAAAAAAGTACTACTAATATCAAACAGCAGATGATGGGTTAAAGAAGACAGCATCTTATAAACCATCCCATGACTTCCTTTTACATTTGGAATAAAATCAAAGCAAGCCCGTCCACGATCTGGCTCTTGCCTTTCTCTAGCACCTCATCTGGACCCTCCTCCCTCCCCACTCCAGCCACACTGGTCTTCCTTCTATTCCCCAAGCTCAAGTTTGTCTCTACTCTCGGGTCTTTAGACTACTATTCCTTTCACCCAGAATGCTCCAGCTTGTCACAAGGCTCACTTTTTGTCACTTCCCCAGGGAGGTCTTTCTTGGCCATCCCAGCCCAATTAGTGTCCTCAGCTTCCCACACAAATGCACATACAGACACTCCAATTATAACCCTGTTTAGTGTTTTTCAAAGACCTTATGATATCGTATTTTTGTTTATTTGTTCATTGTCTGTCCCCACCAATAAAATGCATACTCTGTGAGAGCAAGCATTAGATCTTCTCATTTACAGTTTGTTCCTCAGGCCCAGAAACAATCCTAGCATGTAGTAGGGCTGAATATATATTTATTGATGAATAAATCAGTTGAAAATGGATGAATGAATGAAACACAGCCATTAAAATCAGAGCCCTTAAAAATGATTATAAAATAGCATGCTCAATATAAGCTCATTTTGCAAAAATTAAACATGTATATGTGTAATATGTAGCTAAATGAATGCTAGTACTACAGCTATAGCTCTAGATAGATGCTAAATGTTAACAGAGATTTTTCAAATTTCCTCTTTATATTCTTCAGCATTTTCTAACATTTCTACAAGAGTTCATCTTAGGAGGTAAGTGAAGGGAAATGTTATTTATCAAGCCCAGATTTGACCAAGGCCATCTGGACGCTCCTGTGTGCCCTGCCCTCAGCATCTTCTGAGAGAATGCATGGAAGCCAAGAGAAAATATCGCCAATGAGAGCTGTCACTGGTTAGATAGCTGTTTCCTAAATGTGACAGAATTCCCTGCTTACTTTGTCATTTAAACCTAAATAAAAATGTTTTCTAATTTGGAATTCTCTGCCAATGACTGTCCTGAGGTTTGTTTTGATGCTGCTTTATCCTGCCTTTTTCCTTAGATACCTCCTCTTTGATCGCTGCCCAAGTCTATGACGATGTCGCAGGGGTTGGGAAGTGACTCTAAAATCTGCTGGTGAGTACTCTGGCAGTCCGGTTAGCTTCCCCATGGCCTGAGAACAAGGCAAAGGTGCTGCTTCTCACTGTCCTGGCCTCTGGAAAGATCTGAGGATTACAAATTTCTGGCATAGAGCTGCAAACTATATTTTAGGATAAGATAATTAAGCATGCAAGACTCAGATTGCTGCTGGTGTAGCGACAGCTCCAAGGGTCACCACTGTGCACTTGGCAGAGCCCTATTCTTGTCCAGGATGATGAAGGGAAAGCCTCTTAGGGTCCCAGGAATCAGTGAGGGCCATCTAGGATGCTCCAGAAGGAAACTCCAGGAAAAGCAGGGGCAACAGCCAAGCTCAGAGAAGCTAATCCCCAAACAGTAGAGTTCAGCTTTAAGACAAGAACAAGCATAACATAAATTTTAAAGCATATGATGCCTAGTGTTTGTTACAGTAAGAGGAAGCGAGCTTTTTACTCCCTGCTGTTAGGAGTACAAATTGGTGCATTCTTTCTGAAGGATTATTTGGCAATAGTATCAAAAGCTTTCAAGTTTGCATACCATTTGAACTGGAAATTTTACTCTGGGAATTTACTCTAAGTGGGGGGAATTATGCCTCAAAGGAATGATTTAGCTCAAGGATATTTACTGCAGCTTTACTTTTAAAAGAGGGAAAGAGTTAGCTATACATTCAACCCTTGGTGACTGGCTAAATAAACTTTGCTATCTCCAGAACTTTATGCAACATTGAAACGTCGAAGGTTTTTATCATCAGCAATGTGATCTGGCTTGAATCTTTTCTTTCCCCCTCTGGGTGAGATGATGACAACCGGTGCTAAACAGCATGATTCTAATAATAATTGCTAAAATGTATGGAGGGCTTCTCTGTGCCAGGCACCAAGGGTTTCACATATATTAACTCATTAACTTTCATTACAACCCTGGAGGTAGCTTCTACTATTCCCATGTTACAGATGAGAACACTGAGGCAGAAAGAACTTCCAAGGTTCCCCAGTTACTAAATGGCAGAGCCAGAGCTCAAACCTGGTAATCCGGCTTCAAAGCTTGTGCTCATAACCACAAGCCTCTAGGACCATGGGTACCACTAGAATGGCTCAGCCTCCCTAAGGAGGCTGTACCCATAATGAGCAAGGGGACCTCTTTGACCCCTCTCCATTGTTCTGGCACTCTCCATGATTTTTTATCAACATTTACTTCAAGCAAGTTCCTGCTCAGAGTAGAAGACTGAAAACCCAATGCTGATATTTGATGAAGGTCTAATCATGAAAGTTTAAAATACAGGCAAGACTGGGAAATCACAAACATGGCAAATGGCAGGCTTCCCCCACCTCTATTATTACATGTTTCTACTCAACAGATTCAGGGTTGTGCACTGAATTCTTCTGAAGGAGTTTTGTTATTTGTTTCTTTTTGACACGTGACAGCCAAACAACTTGTGAGGAATATTCTATCCAAGAAACAAACAAAATTACATCAAGTGATTCCAAATAGCAATTTCTTGACCTGTGTTAATGGGGCAGTATTTATCTGCAAATTCCCATCCGGATGCCTAATGTTTAGACTCATTTTGAAAGGTCTGCCTCCCTCTAGAATCATTGACTAATGGCATCTCTGGAGTCCAAGGGCTCCAGAAGATTCCCAATTTTAAGCAGAAGGCTGAAAGTTCCATAGACAATACCTAGAGATTGGGCATTACATTTAACAGAGAACAAAGGGCTTTGTGAGACCTCTGAGTGATATCCATCTATCCCCCTCTCTTTTTTTTTTCTCTCTCTCTCTCCTCTTATAAAAGGACTCCATGCTTTCAATCTCTATCCACCAGTGCAGGGGTTGCCAAACTTGTTTTGTAAAAAGCCACGCCATAAGTAATTTTGGCTTTGCCATCCATACAGTCTCTGTTGCAACTACTCAACTCTGCTAGGCAGCACAAAAGCTGCCTCAGGCACTGTAAAAGAGAATGGGTGTGGCTGTGGTTCCCCGCTATAGAACATCAAGAAGCCACTGCCCTACCTTCAGCTTGATATGGATGCAAGCTCTAGGAGGAGGTATGGGTGGATGTTGGAGGGGGTGGTAGTACATAGGTAAATCATAGGAAAGGAGACACAAGAAAACATCAAGTCTCACAAGTTCCAAGAGACAAGTACAAACCGCCTGCTCCATCACTTTCAGACAAGGAAATGTTTTTCCCAAGAGCCACTCTCCCTGTTTCCCACCGCCAAGAGGCAGGAGGCGGTGTCTGAGCCCTAGCTCTACCACAAAGCCCTTGGTGACTTTGGGCAAGTCACTGAACATTTGGGGTCTCAGTTTCTGCATCTGTAAAAGGGGATGAACAAAAATCTGTGCCTTCCTGCTGACAGGGCTAAAGAGAGACATGGGAAATCATTAAGTGCCTTTCACGTGTGGGCCGGTGACATTCCTTGACAGATGTGTACAGAGTTTTGTACCTACTCAACACATTCATGCAGACACACTTACATTCTCTACTCAGCAGACTTATTCAAGAGGAAAAAAAATTATATGCCAATGGGGGGTGCGTAGGATACAAGAAGACAGACTTTACAATTTCCAGAGCTTGCTCATGACAATTTATTTTTCATGAAGTCTGGCTATTCTTATAGAAAAGATGCAGACTACTGGTTGTCTACAAGAGAAAAAACCAGACAGCATTGAAAGCCACCTACGGCCAGGTGGGCAAGGTGTTGCGCGCACAGCCACCTACCTGCTGGTCACATTTCTGGTGGAATTGAACGCCACTGTGCCCAGTTACATCATCTTACCCAATCACAGAGAGCTTATGGAAAATGGAAATTATTCTAGTGATGACTTGCCATCCTGGCTGTCAGCAGGGACTATAAGTTTGAAACAGAAAAAAGCATGTCTGATATATGTTGGGCTGTTTGGCAGGTAATGGAGCTGGCTAGGGAAGAAAAGCAAAGAAATAGCTGAGTTGGGCTACTCTGTCTTCCTAGAAGAAAAGAGGGAGAGAATTATTCTTGTTACATGCACCTGGAATTGATAGGTTTTATTATTTAAGTCTTACCAACATCACTTTGCAGATGAAGAAACTAAAGCTCAACCCAGGGGATAGAGGGAGGAATGGGTAGTGCTGGTATTGATATACCCAGGTGTGTCTAGCTATGAGCCCAGGTTGTGTTTTCCCCAGAGGCCAGGCTTTGTTGACAATCAGTTGGTTGCATCTACAGTCAATAATGAAGAACTGCTCTCAGCAATGTGGGGAATCAGCTCATCTAGTCAGTTGGAGGTCTTAAAAAACAGAAGGTTTCAAAGGTTAGAAAAAGAATGTGAGCCTCAACTTCAGCATTAGCTCTTGCCAAAATTTCCAACCAGACAGATTTCCCTGGAGAAATCTAAAGACTTCAGGATCATCTTTATCCAAGTTTCCAGGTTGTGGCCTGCCTTATAGAGTTTGGCTTGCCAGACCCCGCAGCTGTGTGAGCCACCAATTCCTCATAATAAATCTCTTTATAGATACATATCTCCTGCTCTGTTTCTCTGGAGAACCCTGACTAGTGTAGGCAGTAAGGCCTGGTGCCTTTTCCCTGCATCCTAGATCACCAAGCCTGATGATGGCCCATTGAAGGGACTCAGGCAAGAGCACAATGGCCAGAGACCCTGTATGCTTCTAAGCTCTCAGCAGGGTGGCTGCCCTTCCCCTTGGGGCCCCTTAGGAATAGCTGTGTAGCTGCGCTGACACCCAACCTGCCACGCTCCACTTCTCCAGAGGCAAATCCCTGTTACACAGGCCCTCATCTTGGCACCAGAAGCTTCTCTCCAGCCTGAACCCAAGGGCATGTCCCTCCCTGGACTTCTCCTTTGCTACCTGCATCCCTCTGGTTTCTGTGCAGGTGGAGGAGGACCCAGCTGTGCCCCTAGGTTTCCAGTTCTTCCTCCTGTCTCCTTCTCATTCTTTAGGACTCAGCTCACAAGCCACCACCCTGCTCTCTAAGCAACTCCCTTCCCTCGCCTCCCACTCTACAGGCAAACCCTCCTTATCAGTATATTCTCTCTGTATTTTCTTCCTTAGGGCTATCACAATCTGAAATTATCTAGTTGATATGTTTACTGGTTTTTATCTGCCTCCTCTCTTTAGGATGGCAGTTTCCTGAGTCCGGGATCTTCTGATTGTCCTGCACCACATCCTCATGTCCCAGACACTCAATGAATAAAAGAGTGACTGAGTAGGTGCGTGAGTGAGTGAACACATATGTTCTGGCTAGGACGCTGACCCCTGCCAGAGTCCTATCCCGTAGTTATGGACTGGGGCCCCGCCAAGATCTCAGCACGCACTCTTTCTGCATCATCGTGGAGAGTGTTTTCACTGAATGGCTCATCTTCATCTCCCTGGGACCGCACAGTAAGGGTCACAAAGAGTGGGCTGCACAGACATTTCCTCCGCTCACTGGGGGCCCCTGGCCATGACAATGAGAAGCACTGCAAAATTAACACGGTCTAGCCCATAAAATCCAAGAGCCCCAGAATTCAGTCAACAGAGCAACTTTCAGCAAGTCAAACACTTTTCATGGCTCTCTCAGAGCAATTTTGGGAAGCAAATGCCCTCTCCGAAGTTGTTCAGTGTCTTCACTCCAGCCTCATGCTGCTGCCTAGGAGAGCGATATTAGCTAAATGACAATGGAAATAAACTCTGGGCATTGACACAACACACGGTGGGAAACAAAGCAAAAGTTTGTAGCAAGCTGCTCCTACTGCTCCCAGGTGGGTTTCAAAGGTTACACTTGCTTTCCAGCCCCTGCATCTGTCACCGAGGGGTCCCTTGGTCTCGTTTTGGGAGGATGAAAGGATAAAGCAGGGGAATCCTTAAATGCACTTGCTAAGTAGGGGCAGTTGTAAATGACTTTACTGGAGAAAAGCATTTAAAGTGTTAACTGTCTGTTTGGGTTTCTACCCTCCCTCTTCATGACTGAGTTCATGAAACCTTCCTACCAGCACACACAAACACCCCACCCTAGCATTTGACACCAGGGGACAAGACTTCTCTTATGGCTTGAATTGTGTTGGGGATTGAAGCATGTCCCTGACAAAAGGCATTTCAGGTCCCAGCCTCTGGTCCTGCGGGTGTGCACCCATTTGTAAGCAGAATCTTTAAGATGTTATTAGTAAACACGTGGGCAAACCAAATGAGGGTGAGCCTTAAGGCAATATAGTGCAAGTCCTTATAAGCAAAGGAAATTTAACACAGAAGATGACGACATGGGGAGCAGCCAGAAGCTGGAAGTCAGCAGAACCCAGAAGACGCCCAGAAGAGTATGGAGAAGACGCCGCCACATGCCCTGCCATGTGACAGAAAAGTCAAGAACCAAGGATCTCTGGCAGCCATTCCCAGCAGGTCACAGTCTTTGGGGGAGAAGGCATCACCTAGCTGACACCTCCATTTTGGAACTCTCCTAGTTTCAAAACCATGGGCCAATAAATCCCAGTTGTTTAAACCAACCTTGTAAGGTCTTTGTTTTAGCAGCCAGGAAACTAAAACAAATTGTGTCCCCTCCTCTCGAAAAAAGCATATGTTGGAAAGTGGCTGTGGCTCAATCAATTGGGGCCCCATCTACCATATGGGAGGCCCTGGGTTCATGTCCCAGGGTCTCCCTGTGAAGGCAAGCCGGCCTGCACCCACGGAGAGCTGACCGCCCACGCCTGCGGAGAGCTAATGGCCTGCACCCGTGGCGAGCTATTGCAGCAAGATGATGCAACAAAGGGAAAGGAGCAGGCACAGAAGAATGCTCAGTGAATGGATACAGACAGCAGACAGCAAGCAAGCCACAAGGGGGGGGGGGGGAGGAATTGAAAAAAAAAAAAAGGATATGTTCAAGTCCTAACCCTCAGTCCCATAAATAAAACCCTATTTGGAACAAAAATCTTTGAAAGTGGGATTTGTTAAAATGAGGCCAAACTAGGTTCACCCTGATACATTATGACTGGGGTCCTTATAAGAAGGGGAGAACTGGACATCACCACTGCAAAATACTCAAGATTAAGGAATGAACAAACATAAGGGGGGACTGCAACCGTGAACCAAAGCAGACAATGTTATTGTTATAACAGAAAAACTTGTACCATTGATATAGAGATAGAAGTTGCTAGAGGTTCTGAGGGTATGGGGAAGGAAGAATAGACGGAACATAGGGCATTTTTAGGTCACTGGAATTGTTCTGCATGATATTGCAATGATGGATACAAGTCATTATAAATTTGTTCAAAACCTATAAAATTTCATGGTGCAAAGTATAAATCGTAATATAAATTGTACACCATGATTAGTAGCAATCCTTCAATACGTGTTCATCAATTGTAACAAATATACCACACTAATGAAAGATGTTACTAATTGAGGAAAATGTGAGAGAGTGTAGGGGTGGGGTATATGGGAAACCCCTATGATTTGTTTTTTTTAGTAGTGTATATATTTTTAAATTATTTTTTTTAAAGATACATACATCACACAAAATGTCACATTAAAATATATAAGAGGTTCCCATATACCCCCACTCCCTACCCCTCTGCCCCCACAACCCTCTCACATCAACAACCTCTTTCATCAGTGTAGCACATTCATTGCATCTGGTGAATACATTTTGGAGCACTGCTACACAGCATGGATTATAGTTTGTTATAATTTACATTCTCTCCCACTCCATTCAGTGGGTTATGGCAGGATATATAATGTCCTGCATCTGTCCCTGCAATATCATTCAGGACAACTCCAAGTCCCGAAAATGCCCCCATATCACACCTCTTCTTCCCTCTTCCTGCCCTCAGCAACTCTTGTGGCCACTGTCTCCACATCAGTGCTATAGTTTCTTCCATTGCTAGAGTCACAATAATTCTATCGTAGAATACAGGTAAGTCCACTGTAATCCATATTTTATTCCTCCATCCTGAGGACCCTGGGAGGGCAATGTCCTCTCCACCTCTAAATCAAGAGGGGACTTAGATCCCACATGGCTGATGGATGGGATTCTCCTGTTTGCAGTTGTAGACCCTCCCAGTTCCCTGGTGTGGTGGTTGACCATCTTCACCTCCTGTTAGCTGACCTGGGTAAGTCCAACAAATTGGAGAGTAGGTGTTGCAACTCTGCCAAGGCATAGGGCCCAGCTGGCACATGGACAGTCCAGAGAGTCAAGTCTCCTGAGCATACGCCAACATAAGCACCAACCACAGGTTCAGTAAAAGGATCTCAGAGACAGCCAAAGTAGATACAACCCCAGGTAGTGGTGCTCCTGAGGGCTACAGAGACACCAGGTCCTATGGTCATGGCAGATGGTTCTGGAGTTCAGTGCCTTGCCCGTGGGCCCTACTTTGAAATTCGTGCTCCTGAGTGTGATGGAGTTGGACTCAGATGTGACCTCCCCTATGTTTTTGTTGTAACTTTTCTATACTCTAAAACTCATTTAAAAATCAAGTTAAAAAAAATAAAATAGGAGGATGAGAAGAGCCCTAATATATATATATATATAAATCCTGGAAACATTAGCTGAAGGCTGAGCACACTACCTGCTCAATAAATGCTAACTACCGCAATCCTCTCTTTTTAATGAGGAGCAATTGTATCATGTGCTCCAATTCACTCATAAACAAATGGTTAGGAGGCAATTGAGAAGTAGTCATCAATCTGAAAACCTGTTTCTTGTGTATGAATGACCAAAGAATTGGGTGCAGTTGCTGGGTTCAGGAACTATGGATTGGTAACTTGGCTTCTCCTTTTTGGTGGTGTCTGGCAGATGGGTGGCAGTACTGTGATAACTGTACAGTGGCGACAAAAGAGGGCCCCAGACAGGTGGCCAGTGGCCTCATCCTGACTCCAGCAAAGTCTGGAGCTCAGCGTGAACAACTGGGATGGGGCCAGGGCCAGGACAGCATTATCAGAAGCACTTTGTTCCAGAAATTAAACCAGCCACTCTCCTGTAGTCAGCAAGGTCCTCCTAAGTACCACTGATTCCATTCTGGGGGAAAGAGGATACAAACCTACATCAATTGCGTGGCCTGTGCGCCTCGTGTTGAACAGGGTCCCTAAGCTTTTTTCCTTTTTTTTTTTCAAGATTTATTTTATTTAATTCTCTCCCCTTCCCCCCTTTTGTCTGCTCTTTGTGTCCATTCGCTCTGTGTTCTGTATCCTCTTGCATTCTTGTCATGCAGGACCGGGAAACTGTGTCACTTTTTTGTTGCATCATCTTGCTGCGTCAGCTCTCCGTGTGTGCAGTCCTACTCCTGGGTGGGCTTGAGCTTTTTTTGCACAGGGCGGCTCTCCTTACAGGGCGCACTCCTTGCGCAGAGCAGCACTGCACATGGGCCAGCTCACCACACAGATCAGGAGGACCTGGGTATCGAACCCTGGACCCTCCATATGGTAGGCAGATGCTCTACCAGTTGAGCCGCAACTGCTTCCTTCTAAGCGCTTTTTCCACACATCTTATGTGTAGAAGATTTTGAACACACACCTTCTCTACATAAACAGTAACTAAATATAAGAAACACACATGTACCAATGAACTAGGATATATTAAAAAACAGGCATTTAAAACAGAAATTTATAGATGAAACAATATCTTAAATCGATTAAATCAGTAGATTGTTAATGATAGTAGATGTGAACCTTTAGTTTGAAAAGTCTTTTTGACACTTTGGAACTTCTTGGACCAACTTATTGTTAGACAAGCCTGGCCTATCTTTGCTGATACATCTTAAAGAGGCTGGTAAAGGCTCCTTCCTGGAGGGAAAGGATCCACTCTGCCATTTTCTTACTTATAATTTGTGGTTTCTTTGCAAAAATCTTAAGTCACTTCTTCAGTTTGGTCGGGTCCTTTAGTTTAAACTAGCTACAGTGCTACATAAATGCAGTTCTAGCTGATGTAAATTGCAATAACCCATCACAGTGCCCTGAGGCTGGAGTTGCCAGTCACTTCGAGTTCTGGAATTTCCTCTCTTCTTTCAGGACATGCAGCACACTGACCTCGTGGGGGTCAAACCATACATTAAACATTAGTAAAGCATAATTTCTTCTTAAGCATATAAAAAAAGGCTAATATTTTCTACCCACACTCCAAAGGACTGCCTTGAACACCCCCTGTGGATATTCACCCCTCTTTAGAGTCCCTTGTCTCATCGCACTGAATGGTCACAGTGACCAAGTAAAATAAAATGAATAATGGCATCCCTGTTTTACATGTGAATGTACAACTGAGGCAGAGACAGCCCCTAAGGCCAGTTATAGTCCTTTTTTTATTCCATCCTTCTATCCCTTCACCACTACCAGTATGTCTCCCCTCTTCTTACCTATTGGGTAAGCAGCTCTGGCTTCCAAGAGGCCATCAGTTCAGACACCACGGTGCCATGGCAGCTGAAGAATCAAAGCCTGATATTAAGTAGAAAATGTTTCTATAAGAAGTGCTGCTCACCTTGGAAGAGTTCAGGATTTGGGGAAATGAGACATAGCCTACAATGAATCATAAAAGGGATGACTCTAGCCAAAGATGGGAAAAAAGAGAAATGGTGGAGTGGCCCAGACCCCGGCTCTGCGTACGGACAGCTTGAATGAAAATTCCAGCTCTATCCTTCCCAGCTCTATGGTCTGGGCTGCTAAGCCTCAGTTTCCCTGACTGTAAAATACAAACAGTAGTTGTTACGAAGATTTAAGAGGGTCTTCCCAACACTCAGCACAGCGCCTGACACATGGTTATGTCAGGGAATAGAAGCTGTTACCTCTGGTTTCCTGGTGTAGGGCGAACCGAGGCAGAAATGTCATGTTCCTCTGCACCCCCACCCCCACAAGTCTGGCCTTGAGCTGACCCATCTACTCCCCAGGGCCCCCCAGGACCTCCCACAACATAGGGTCACTCTCAGACTCTATACAACTCTATACATACTGATTATAAACTACCCTGTCGAATTCCTAAAGCAAGCCTCCCCAAATGTTCGCCTACACATCATTGGAAAGAAACAAAACTATTTTCCTTTAAAGAAAAAGAAAATAAAGCATGATTGAGGTGTATCTTAAATCCCCAGTGGGTTTCTCTCCATTATGAGTCTTTCACCTTGGCTGATATGTCAACCTCATTTGCATGCTATAATATATAAACTCTGTATACTACCAAACTGCAGTTCTTCTATTAGGGGCGGAGCAGAGCTACACTACACTGGACAGAGCCCCTCATCCTGGGGCAATATCATCTTATCAAGGAGGGTAAGAAATGTGTGGAGGCATTTGTATTTCTTGGTGGTCACAGTGACCAGGGGACATAGTTGGTATTTGGTGTTGGGAGGGCAGAGATACTAAATTTCCTCTAACGTGTAGGGCAGTCCCACAAAGAGAAGAATCATCCCATCCAAGACACCAACAACTCTCTGACCAGCCATTTTTGGAACATTCCTTGTTGCTCAAAGGGGTCTCTGAAGGTGACGAGCCCACACAGACCAGAAGCTGGACGCTCTGGGAGGGCCTTAGGAGACCCTAGGAGGCCTAAGCCAGCTCTGCTTTCGCAATATTTTGGAAAACCTTTTCTAAAGGGTATCCTCTGCTGGACTGTGATCTCCAAGTCAGCAGACACCATGTCAAATTCAACTTAGTTAACTCCAGGTCTATCATGACGGTTGCCCCTGGATGGAGCCAGATTTAAAAAGGTGAGTAGGAGCTTGGCTTTGGTGGAATGGGCCAGCTGGACAGAGATTTCTAGCATGAGGAAGGCAAGGGGGTACCTGGCCCCAGGGGATGAGAGGTGCCAGGATGAAAGGAACCCAAAGATGCAGAGCTGTCTATCTCAGCTTGCCGTCGACTGACCGCATGCATCAGTGTCAGCCCAGGACTGGTTGAATGTTTTTCCCAGGCCCCATCAGCCTCTCTAGCACTGGGGCTCAGAAACAAGCAGTTTAAACAAGTTCTCATCCCGATTCATGATTCTTAACATTTGAGAACCACAACTAAATTGTGTCAGAGAATCCGTGCCTGGGATAAAGGCAGTTTTGGGCTTGCAAAAGTTCTTTGTCACTACTCCTGAGGAATAGTCTAGATCAGAAATCTGTATTTTGTGAAAATCTTTTTAAGGTGCCTGGGTTTTCTGTTAAGGCATGGAAATTAAGTTTTCCAGGCAAATTCTTAACTTCAAAATAACATTGTAGGGAAACGGACTTTGGCCCAGTGGTTAGGGCGTCTGTCTACCACATGGGAGGTCCGCGGTTCAAACCCCGGGCCTCCTTGACCCGTGTGGAGCTGGCCATGCGCAGTGCTAATGCACACAAGGAGTGCCGCCCCACGCAGGGGTGTCCCCCGCGCCCTGTAAGGAGAGCTGCCCAGCGCAGAAGAAAGTGCAGCCTGCCCAGGAATGGTGCCGCCCACAATTCCCGTGCCGCTGACGACAACAGAAACAAGAGCAGCAAAAAGACACAGAAAACATCCAGGGCAGCTCCATGTCCCGAAGACGCCTCCACCTCTCATCTCTTCCTGCCTTTCCCCATACCCTTTGTCCATTATGTCCACTTTTCCCAATCCAATGCCACCTCTTCTATGTGGACACTGGATTGGTTGTGTCCATTGCACCTTTATGTCAAGAGGAGGCTCAGACTCCACCTGGATGCTGGATGCAATCCTCCCATTTTCAGTTGTAATCACTCTAGGCTCCATGGTGTGGTGGTTGTCCTTCTTCACCTCCATCTTAGCTGAGTGTGGTAAGTCCAATAAATCAGATTGTAGGTGCTGGAGTCTGTTGAGGCTCAGGATCTGGCTATCACATTGTCAGTCCAGAGATTCAAATCCCCTAAATATATCTTAAACCCCAACATTAACTGCACCTCCAGCACATTAGCATGAAAGTCTTATGAAGGGAGATCCCATCATTGTAAATCCTCACAGGGCCTACATGATGGAATAGAGGAGAGTATGGGCCATGATGTGAACCAATGTATATGAGGTGCAGAGGTGCCCAAAGATGTACTTACCAAATCCAATGGATGTGTCATGATGATGGGAACGAGTGTTGTTGGGGGGGGGGGAGAGGGGGGGTGGGGGGGGGGGGTTGAATGGGACCTCACATATATATTTTTAATGTAATATTATTACAAAGTCAATAAAAAATAAAAAAATTAAAAAAAAAAAAAAAAAAAAGAAAGAAAGACAGAAAACAGACAACCGGGGGAGGGGAGGGGAATTAAATAAATAAATAAAATTAAATCTTAAAAAAAAACAACAACAAAACATTGTATTTGAAAATGGCAATCAGACTTGGACTACTGTTTGGCCGGAAAGAGGGATCAGTATAGCCCTTGAGACCAAAATGAGGAAGTTCCAAATAACTGACATTATGCTAAACTCAGCATTGTGCAATGTACTGACATGGACAGCTCACCAACTCCTCACAAGAGTCATGTGAAGTAGATTCTGTTAACATCACCCCATTTCATGGACAGTGAAACTGAGGCTTAGAAACATAACTTGGCCACATTTGCACACCAGTGAGTGGCTGAACCAGGATTTGAACTCAGACAGGGAGACTGCAGAACCTCAAGCCTGGAGCACTTCCAAACCACCTCCAGCTTGCCCAAGTGTTACTAGATTTTACCTAGGTTCTTGGCTATGCTGCAGAAACGAATTTCAAGAGTGTGCCAGGTGAGTTAGGCCAGTAATTTATTCAGGTAGGGAGGGAAGAGAAATGGGAGAAAATAACAGAGCAGGGGTCCCAGGTAGAGAGGAAGGGGGTGAAAAGGGGTAGAGGGCTGATGTACAAGCTACAGTTCCCCATTATAGATTATAAATCCCCAGGTTTACTTGTGTGGCCACATGGCAGAGGAAAAATGGTGAGAGCGGCACACACAGAGAACAGGAACGGGCCCAGAGGCAAGAGAGCAGGGCGAGAGCACACTCAGGCCTGTGCCTGGCTTTTAAACTGTTAACTATCCCACCCCCTTGCTAATGGCAGGGGAGGGGTTCCAGCTGTTTGCTGTTTTGACTGATTACCCCACCCATTAATCCCTTAGTGAGGACCCAATGATACAGTCTCTAGGGAACATCTGGGGCTTTTCTTTGCATCCAGAAGAAGTCCTTGTTCTGGGTAGCAGGATCCTGGGGGTGGGGGTCTTCCAGCAGCCATCCTGGGGTTACTGATGTCCACGTGGACTCTCTGCCAGGTTCCAGATCCATCTGTTAATTCCCTGTCTTACTAGCCTGCTTCACAAGGATGCACCATATTTGTCCCCTAGAGGATCAGGGTCTCGCTGCTTTATGCACTAAATTCTTTGGACCTCTTCGGCCTTGCCAGTTCATAAGGCTTCCCCTGTCTCTATGTCTGTGAGTGGAGGCGGGGCATAAGAAATGGAATAAAATGAAAGAATCTGTCAGAACCCCCAAAAGAAAATATTTATCCACCTTGATGGCTGACTTTCACTCTGTGACTTTAGAATTCGTTATGCGCTAATGAATTAGGTTCATTATTTTCTGAGTAAAAATAATTGACTTTTTAAATCTAATTAACAGCTCAAGTCACCCAAAATGAAGCTCTTTTAGACTATGTTCTCTACCAAGAAAAAAAAAAAGACGAATTCAGCAATCAAAAAGAGTTCTTCTGTATCTCACTTATGTGAAATAATTAGAATATAGAAACTAGATTAGAGGTTTCCAGGAGCCAGGGTGGGGCAGGGTAATAGAGAATTAATGCTCAATTGTTACAGAATTTTGTTTGGAGTGGTGGAAAAGTTTTGGTAATTGATGTTGGTGATGGCACATTGTGAATGCAATTAACACCATTGAATTGTTTACTTGAAATGGTTAAAATGGGAAATTTTAGGTTGTATATTAGAATAAAATTTTTTAAAAACCCATAGAACTGTACAACATGGAACAAAGCCTAATGTAAACTATGGACTATAGGTAATAGTATAATGTAATACTATTGTTTCATCAATTGTAACAAAGGTGTCAAACTAAAGCAAAATATTAATAACAGAGAAAACTGTGTTGGGGGTGGTAAATTGGAGTTCTGTATTTTCTGCACAATTTTTTATAAACCTCTAATTTAAAAAAAATTAAATCCAGGAAGGGTAAAATTCTAAAAAATAGTGCAATACTGACTGAAACAGGTGGCTCATCAGAGAAATGAAATTATTTTAAATACTGGGAAGTTCGTTTTTTCCCTATGATTATCAAGAAATACAGGACATCTCAATTACAAGCAATTTAGCATAGGAAGTGCTTCCATGATTTCTGACTTCTTTATTCTGTCACTCTGCTTCTGTCACTCATTTTGAGGGAGTCCTGAAAGGGGCCCAGTGTCTAAAAAGCCCGCAAACCACTCCCAGAAGATTTGATAACCTCTGGGACCAGGTTCAGCTAGGAATGTTTTTACTGTGTCTTTAAAAAGTTCTTGGGCTTCATTTAATGTGTTTACACAATGGGAGAGACAGTAGCATAAGGGTGTTGTCTTAGTTTGCCAAAGGGCTGCTGATGCAAAGTACCAGAAATCTGCTGGTACTTTTATAAAGGGGATTTATTTGGGGTAAAAGCTGACAGTTCCAAGGCCATGAAAAATCCAAACCAAGGCACCATCAGAGATGTTTTCTCACTAGAGTCCGCTACTGTTGATCCTGGCGTATTGCCACATGGTGAAGCAAGATGGCCGCCATCTCTGCCCGGGTTTCAGCCTTCCCCTCTGGGCTCACCCTTCCTCTTAGGGTTTTGTGCTTAAGCGGTCCTGTAGTCCTTTCTCCTGGCACAGGCCTTGTTTCTTTCCAGACCTCCTATATCCGTCTAGGCTGCCCCGCTCTCTTCTCAAATTCAGCAATAAGCTGTCAGGCAAACGGCTCATCTTTCCCTGGGGCCTCAGGTGTTTTGAGTCTTTTTGTCACAATGACAGGATCAAAAATGAGAGAGTTCTCTCTTCCTGTGTCTTTCTGAGAGAATGTCCATTTATATCAGAGCCAGCAGGGGACAGGGACTCAACCTGAGTCCTGCCTCACTGACACTGTCCAATAAAAAGCCTCCTTACGGCAATCTTAACAGGTAATCAAACCAAAGGCCCCTCAGCTGGATTTAATGCAATCAGAGGGTATCACACCCAGGGGAACAGATTAGGATACAAACATAATCGTTTTTGTTTGGGATTTATAAAATATTATCAAACTGCCACAGGTGCCAAGTGATTGCTTATGCTATTTGTCAAAAGTCAGCCCCCTCACTGGGCAGCTTGAGCCAGGAACTATGGGAGCGGCAAAGGGGAATGAGGCACACTCTTGGAGCTGGGTGGCGAGGACTTACCAGTCAGTGCCCTAAAGACCATAATGTATGGAGAATTCAGCCACTGAAAGGCAAACGTTGCTACAGGCAGGAAGGGCAGGGAAGGTATGTGATTGTGTGTGTGTGTGTTTGTAGCCACAGCTACCCGTGGGAAAGAAAACCTCACCTCCAATGGGACAACTCTTAATTCCAACATGAAGTTTTTTCTCCAAGGCTCTGACAACTCACAAACATGCCATCCACCCATTCTCCTGACATGCAAACCCTGTACTTGGGGGAGCACACAGGTGTTTTTACTCTTTGCTGATTTTAAGAGTGTGCAGTGGGAAAAGACTAGACTTTGGATTGACTCAGGCCGGGGTTCTAGTCTAGGCTTTGTGGATACTGATGGCGTGACTTTCCGCAGCACCTGAGCTCCAGCTGCATCACTGGTGAAATGGAGACTCGTTCCTTCTACTTAGGCTTGCCGTGAATTCTAAACACAGCAGCCAGTGGACAGAAGACACTACAAAATCAGGCACTCTCCTCCACCTCCTCCCCTCCCCCAGGCCGTTCAGTTATTCTGAGCCAGCTTTGGAACTATGTGCTCCGGCTTTTCAGTTCAAATTAAATAAACATACTCCATTCTCCTTATGAATGGAACCATAGCTTGGGCTGAAATTGTACATTTCTTTTTCTCAACACTTGCCTCTTTTTACTCTCTTTCTCACTGAAGCAGGGAAGGAGAGTACTGAAAGGCTTTACTCAACCTAAGCTGGCAGTTGGACCAAGATCAGAATCCTGGGCCTACATGTGGTTTTGATTTGTTTTGTTTTTGTTTTTGTTTTAATTTTTTAAAAATTTATTTCTCTCCCTTCCCCCCCCCCCCCCCCGCCAGTTGTTTGCTCTCTGTGTCCACTCGCTGTGTGTTCTTCTTTGTCCACTTATATTCTTGTCAGTGGCACCGGGAATCTGTGTCTCTTTTTTTGTTGTTGCATCATCTAGCTGCGTCAGCTCTGTGTGTGCGGTGAAACTCCTAGGCAGACTGCACTTTTTTCACACTGGGCAGCTCTCCTTATGGGGCACACTCCTTGCGCATAGGGGTCCCCTACATGGGGGACATCCCCGTGTGCGTGGCACTCCTTGCGCGCATCAGCACTGCGTGTGGGCAGCTCACCACATGGGTCAGGAGGCCCTGGGTTTGAACCCTGGACCTCTCATGTGGTAGGCGGATGCTCTATCAGTAGAGCCAAACTCACTTCCCTACATGTGTTGTGTTGATCAAACATTGTACGAGTCCCTAATTTGGTGAACTGACCAGACCTTCCCCTGCCTTGTCCCACCCCACCATACATACACACGTTTACAAAGCCGGCCAACCCTGGAATTCATCTGGATGGAAAATTTTGTGTCTTCAAGAAAGTTGCATTCCATTTCTAGTCAGTGTAGAAGATGAAACTTACCTATAATCAAAACGACCCATGAGAATCCTTTAAAGTGTCCATAAAGTACCCAGCAGTACTTCCCCACAAGGAGTCCAATGCAGTCACCTTTTTTTCCTACTGTGGACCAGGTTATCTCTTCTTTGTTTGGCCACAGATTAAAAAAAAAAAACTGGCTTTGTTTAGGAGTCATGATGTATGAACAAATATATCTGCATCATTAAATACTAAAATCATAGAGGCTGTTGGGGGTTAAGTCATGTACCCCATGAATGACATGTTTGAGTCTTAATATGAGTTTTTATAGATCGTGAACCCCTATGTAAATAGAACCTTTGAAGATGGTATTATTAAAGTGTGACCAAATTGAATCAGAGTGGGTCTTAATCTGTACTACTGGAGGCCTTACAGAGAGAGGAAATTTGGATGCTGTCAGTAGAAGCCAAAAGCCAGAGAGGAGAGCAAGAGATTGCCATGGTAAAGAGGAAGGCCAGCGCCAGAATGCTGCTGATGCCAGGAGAAAGCCTGGCCTTGTCAGCATCTTGATTGTGACTTTCTCTCTTGTGAACTGTGAGGCAAGAAATATTTTTTGTTTAAGGCAACCCACTGTATGGTATTTGTCACAGCAGCTCTGGCAAACTAAGACAGAGGCCAACAGAGATTTCAGCTAATTCATCAGTCTCCTACCTCATACTCAATGGGGACAAATGTTCCTGGAGAATCACTCACACTGTTTAAAAACATGTAATTTTTTCTTCTCTCTGTCAACATTTTCTTTCTTTAGTTTTTTGTTGTTGTTGTTGTTATTGTTGGTTTGTTTACCTAACTGAAACTGCTTAGGCCGAGTGTTTACATGATCAAATTCTAAATTGAGTTTTATTTTCCCATTGATTGCATTTTCGTAAAAAATTAATGATTGATTTTTATAAGTAAACAGGATTACCAAGTAAAAACTGGTTATCTCATTCCTAAGACCTTAACTGAAGAGATTGAATGTTGTATAAGTACACATCAAATGATGCTCTAGCCAGGAAAGAGGAGATGGAGACTGAAGAAGGAGAAAGAAGGGAGCAGAATAGATGGAGAACTGTGAAATGGAAGGCTTCAGTTTCTGACTTTGTGTGTGCAGAGGGGAGTATTTCATACTTTTTCACCCCAGAATTGTGTGGCAGGTGGTCAGCTTAGAAACCTCAGGTTTCTTCTTCTAGCTTTTGTTAGACAGTTCCAAGATTCCTCAAACAACATTTGCCACAAGCACCTACTGTGTGCCATGCACCATTATGGATATAATGCCTGACACACATCAAGAATGCAAGGATGGATTCCTGGGGTAGACAGCCATAAGTGCTTAATGGGGGGAGGACACACAGGGTAGGTGGTCCCCAGGCCTATGGAGAGGTGAGGTGGGCATCCCAGGGAGAGAACACAGCCTGTGCAAATACCCAAGTTTAACCAAAATTCCTTGAATAAATAAGCAATATTTCCTCTGTATGTAAGTTAGCAGCTGTGCACAAGAGCTAAACCAGAAGGCAAATGCCTATGAAATCATTAATTAAAGCATTATAAAACAAATCATATGTCTTCTGCCTCAGCTGATAATTTGGGATGAAAGAGTCCATTCACAGAAAAACCTCTATACCCCATCACCACATCATCACCTCTTGGTAGGACCCTTTCAAGATCCATTTTCCAATTACAATAAATTGAGCCTATTTTAGATCTGTTTCTGAACACTGATTTTACTGCCCTTCTACTGTTAGATTCACTTACTGATATGACTCTTTCCTTTCCACAGGATAAGAAAACATGGACCCATCCATCGTCACAGCATTCACTATTTCCTGAGAAAACCCAGAGTATAATGTCTCTGTGTGAACTCATCTTTATGAAATGAATCTCCATTTTGTGAAATAATGGCAAAAAGAAAACAAATATCTCTGGCTAGTGGTACAGCTGCACCCCAGACAGATGGATTTATTGCACATCTATCATTTTTGCATTATAGAGCACACTTGAAACGAGGTAGAAACTGGGCAGGGGGAGCATGCCATCACTCACAAGTCATTACAAACTCACATGAATGACCACTTGTTCACATTGTCAATAAATCACTTGACAAGTAAAACAGAAATAGGCTGTGTGATATTGCTCTGACTCAAGGAGCTTCATGCATGGATTCATCCTGAGAAGACACACATGCCCACTCCATATTTGGTATATAAACTCAAAGAGTAAGAATAGAAAGTATTGGTTTTGTCACATTTGGAAAACCGGACTGAGGGTGATGCTTCTCCTTATTAGTTAGGATGTAGCCTGGTAGGCTGCCAAAAACAAAACAAAACAAAACAAACAAATCTGGATGCCAAGAAGAAGAGAACAAATTCTGGTTTGCCAAATTCCCTAAACTCCCTGAAATTCAGTTATTTATTTATTTTATTTATTCCCCCACCCCCGCAGTTGTCTGCTCTCTGTGTCTATTTGCTGTATGTTCTTCTGTGTCCACTTGTATTCTTGTCAGCAGCACCAGGAATCCGTGTCTCTTTTTTTGTATGTGTGTCTTCTTGCTGCGTCAACTCTCCATGTGTGCAGACACTCTTGGGCAGGCTGCACATTTTTCATGCAGGTGGCTCTCCTTACGGGGCGAACTCCTTGTGCATGGTGGCACAGCACTCCTTGTACACATCAGCACTATGTGTGGGCCAGCTCATCACACAGGTCAGCAGGCCCTGGATTTGAACCCTGGACCTCCCATGTGGTAGGTGGATGTTCTGTCAGTTGAGCCAAATCCACGTCCCTAAAGTTCAGTTCTTTAATCTAAAAAAAAGCAGGGAACACTATCAACCTTGCAAATTTGAAGTGAGGATCAAAGGAGATTACTTGTATAAGGTACTCAGGACATGGGTAGGTTAGTTCTACGTCTCTTGCCCTGTCTGATTTAGTTATCCAGTTATTTATGACAGTGTTTTGTCTTTCTAAATGAAGAGTATGGTCTTTGAAGGAAGAGACCCTTTTCTCTTTTCTTTTTGCTTTTAAACTGAAACTTTTGCATACTATATTACATTGTATAATGCTGAAAATATTGTGGTACATTTTTTTATTTTTTTGAAGATGAGAGGGGCCTTTTTTTTTTTTTTAAGATTTATTTTTATTTATTTCTCTCCCTGTCCCCCCCCCACCCCGGTTGTCTGTTCTCTGTGTCCATTTGCTGCGTGTTTGTTTGTTTTTTGTCCGCTTCTGTTGTTATTAGCGGCACGGGAATCTGTGTTTCTTTTTGTTGCGTCATCTTGTTGTGACAGCTCTCTGTGTGTGCGGCACCATTCCTGGGTAGGCTGCACTTTCTTTTGCGCTGGGCAGCTCTCCTTATGGGGCGCACTCCTTGCACGTGGGGCTCCCCTACAGGAGGGACAGCCCTGCGTGGCGCAGCACTCCTTGCGCGCATCAGCACTGCGCATGGGCCAGCTCCACACAGGTCAAGGAGGCCCGGCGTTTGAACCGCAGACCTCCCATGTGGTAGACGGATGCCCTAACCACTGGGCCAAGTCCGCTGCCCATTGTGGCACATTAAAAGTGTGTTGGAGGAATGAGTCCATTGGGTTTGGGGTTACCTGGTATCTTTGTTTGCTAGAGTTGCCAAAACAAAGAACCACAAGTTGGGTGGCTTAAAATAACAGAAATTTATCCTGCCACAGTTCTGGAGGCTGGAAGGCTGAAATCAAGGTGTCGCAGGGCCATGCTCTTTCTGACGCCTCTGGGGGAGGATTCTCTCCTGTGTCTTCCTAGCTTCTGGTGTCTTCCAGCAATTCTTGGCATTCCTTGGCTTAGAGATGCATCATTCCAGTCTCTGTCACCATTGTCCATGGCCTTCTCTCTGTGTAATTATGTCTCTGTGTACAAATTTCCCTTTTCTTATAAGGACAACATCAAGTTGGATTAAGGGCCAACTCTAATCCAGTATGACCTCATGTCAATTTGATTACATTTGCAAGGACCCTGTTCGCAAATAAGGAAATAGGTTCTAGAAAACATAGTTTTATGGTGGTCACTGACTTGACAATTCTCTTAGTTCAAGTGGAATTCTTGGAACCTTTTATATTTATGTATCTTTAGGAACAGAAAATGACTACTTACAGAGAGATGTCAAGTAATGCAAGTGAAGATGGCTGCAAATGCCAGCTTTTATCTAGAATTACTGGATTGGGAAATGGACTATATCCTAATCTGGGCTGAAGGCATCCAACAGCAGAAAGGCCACCACTCCAGGTATTTATCAACCTGTTGCTCATTGCTTCTGTTATTCCACATTACATATTTGACATTGGGATTCAGAGGTGAATGAAACGATTGTAAAAATGGACATTTTAGTAGAGAACCAAGAGTACAATAAATACCACTTTCCAAAAGAAGTACTTAGCCAAACACAGAATTTTCAAAATAGATGGACATTAAGACAACTCTAAGTCCTCTTGCCATCAATTTCAAACAATTAAAAAAAAAAGGAGGAGAACTTGGAGACAATTCTGAAGAGAATTCTTTGTGTACTCTCAGCTCCACCCCACTTCCTAGAGTGAAGTAGTGAGTGTCTGCCCCTCACCTTAACCTTACTGAGACGGGCACAGTGGGCAGGTATCTGACAGCCACCTGAGAAACCCAAAGGGCTGAGATGGGCTGGCAGCTGCTGATAGACAAGTCAAAGTAGAGGAGGCTGCACTGGCCAACCTTTTCTCTGAGGGTTTGTCTGGCAATGGATGCTCAAGTGTTTCTTGCAGACTAGCTATGGACACCCAAGGAAGAAAGAGAGCACACATGTGAAATTCAATATGTGGGGTTATCTTAGGACCTTTCCAAAAGGGCCACCTGGAGGGACAAAGAGACCTTAGCACAGAGAAGAGAATGGTATTGATGGATGTAGGATGACTGAAATCTTGAAAGCAACTTGTTTCTCTCCCTGTTGCTAGGCTACAAAGGAGAGAATTATATGTAAATTAGAAGATAATAAGATGCGACCCTCTCTTGGTGCCAAATTCTGTTTCTTGCGGTCAAGAACATTCAGCTGAAGCAATGAAGTATGAAAACCAGCTACAACCAGTTGTCCGGACCTGCGCAGAAGCAGCTCCTGGCTGTCCTCACTTCAACTTGCTCAATTAACATAGTAAAATTCCCACCCTGAGGTGAAGTTATCCACCCTTTTTTGATCATGCAATGTATGTGCAAGGGTGATTTCCTGAACCTACTAATCATGCAATTATATAACAAGTTATGTATGTTCATCCATATTCATAAAAGCTAATGTATAATCAAAGCAAATGCTAAGTAGTAACTTAGGTATTTAAGCAAGAGGAAAACTGCGGCATGGGGAGTTGGATCTGAGTCACTTTAGACCAACCTTGGCTCCTGTCTGTAGACATAATAAATTTAAGTTCTGCCTAACTCTTTTTTTTTTATTTTATGTTATTTATTTTATTTTTTATTGACTTTGTAATAATATTACATTAAAAATATATATGTGAGGTCCCATTCAACCCCACCCCCCACCCCCCCTCTCCCCCCCCCAACAACACTCGTTCCCATCATCATGACACATCCATTGGATTTGGTAAGTACATCTTTGGGCACCTCTGCACCTCATAGACAATGGTCCACATCATGGCCCATACTCTCCTCCATTCAATCCAGTGGGCCCTGTGAGGATTTACAATGTCCGGTGATTACCTCTGAAGCACCAACCAGGGCAGCTCCATGTCCCAAAGACGCCTCCACCTCTCATCTCTTCCTGCCTTTCCCCATACCCATCGTCCACCTTGTCCACTTTTCCCAATCCAATGCCACCTCTTCTATGTGGACATTGGATTGGTTGTGTCCATTGCACCTCTATGTCAAGAGGAGGCTCAGATTCCACATGGATGCTGGATGCAATCCTCCCATTTTCAGTTGTAATCACTCTAGGCTCCATGGTGTGGTGGTTGTCCTTCTTCAACTCCATCTTAGCTGAGTGTGGTAAGTCCAATATATCAGATTGTAGGTGCTGGAGTCTGTTGAGGCTCAGGACCTGGCTATCACATTGTCAGTCCAGAGATTCAAATCCCCTAAATATATCTTAAACCCCAACATTAACTGCACCTCCAGCACATTAGCATGAAAGTCTTATGAAGGGAGATCCCATCTGAGTCCAGATTCATCACACATAAACACCATTTCCAAAGAGGGGCCATCTGCCCTGGTAGTTAACCCCATCGGCCATGACCATAACTCCCTTGGGTCTCTTTAGCCCTCAAAGGAACCAATATCTGGGGGTTGTATCTGCTTTATCTGTCTCTCTGACTCTGCTCAGTTGTGCATGAGGGCAATCCTTCTGCCAGCCTCCAGACTCTTTTTTAGAAACTCGTAGCCATATAAACTCATTTCTCCTTTCCATTTCCCCCTTACTTTAGGTCAAACAGCATTTTAAAGTCATGTTATTTTATGTAGACATGGATATTCTGCTGATCCGCATTGAAATTTCCGTATAAGGTCATTTTCCAGTTGCATCATCAGTTGGTAGTTGATAGTGGTCCCTCGTTGCCAGGGAGGCTCATCCCCGGGTGTCATGTCCCACGCTGGGGGGAACTGCCTAACTCTTATGTTAAAGTTTTTTTCTTCTCTACATCTCTGGGTATCCCCAAAGGCCCAGGTTTGGGGCCTAACAGTATGGCCAGATGCCTAGGAGCTGAAGAAAGAATAAGACTACTTAACGTTCCCACAAGACAAAACATCAATCTTTAACAACTTCCGTGTCCAGACTGTGCAATGCCAGCTCATGGCAGGGTCAGGCAAGTGTAAATCTAATTGCCCCGTGTACAAAAAAGAGTTAACGTAGCAGGGCTGGCACCAGTTATCCTTAAAAAGGCCTGCTTGCAAAGTCGGCCTTTGGCTGACATCTGGGATCTTGGCTGAAAACAGGTCCTGATAACTGATATGAAACTAAAGGATGAGAATGATCACTGTGCTAGAATTGTTTGTGCAAATCATGTGGTTTATGTCGAACACCTGCTTTCTTTCGAGGAGTCTGGAAATTTGGTACATGCTATGCAGAAGGTGTCTACATGAACGTCCCCCAGTAAAACTTTAAGCATAGAGTCTCTAGTCAGCATTCTTGGTAGACAACACTTCACATGTGTTGTCACAACTCATTCTTAGAGAAATTAAAGCACATCCTGGGTGACTCCACTGGGAGGGGACTCTTGGAAGCTTGCATCTGATTTCCTTCACACTTTGTTCCAGGCACCTTTTCCCTTTGTGGATATTGCTTTGTGAACTGTTACTACAATAAATCTTAGCTGTGAGTACAAATAAATGCTGAGTCCTGTGAGTCCTTCTATCGACTCACCAAATCTGGGGGTGGTCTTGGGAATCCGCCAACTTACTCTCTAACCCCCCGTTGCCTTCTTTCTTCTCCTTTTCTAAACTCCATCTATGAATCATTTAGAAGTGGCGGGTAGCAAGCCAGATACACTACCCTCCATTTCCCAGCCTAGTCCCACCTTTAGGCAATCTTTCTCATATAGAGTCCTATCTTCTTTAGTCTTCTCCTCATTCCCCTTTTTCTTCCCATTCTTATCCAATTTTCAGAAAATTTTATTTCCCTACCTTCCTCTTGCAAGGCAAAACCTCCCCAAATTACGGTGTGAATACAAGTAATTATAACCATATCAAAAATGTGTTTTCCAGTATAATTACACATAATAAAGCACCAGTATCCCTATCTCCTAAAACTCTTGAGAAGTCCAAGAATCCTTTGAGATTCTCTAAGAAAGAAACTCATCCGCCACCTTTACTGCCTTTGATTAAGCATGCTTTTCCCTAAGTACCAATGTTCATGATAAAAAATACAACTGTATTTTAAATTTAATTTTAGAGTTCTGCTTAACTTTATTGCTAGATTTTCTTTTTTCTACACTCTTTGGAAATGTGTACTAATTTAGCCATATTGTGTCTGAAACATGACTGTGGACTGATCTGGGCCGCTGACCATTTTTATATTAAATTCTAAGTCATATGTCACCTTGGAGCACAGCCCCTCTGTCAGCTGACAACTCCTATAGAAAGATGAAAACCTTTTCTTACTTAAAAAAGACATCATTACCAGCACTAATAACAAAAGGAAAACAAAAAGTAATGTGCCCAAGAGATCTGATCTTACAGTTTATATTTTAAAATAACTACACAGCAGACATAACGATGAAATTTCTTTACAGGTGAAAGCTACATAAATGCTTCTAGACCCATATTATGGCTCAACTATGTACATCTTTCTGCGTTTGAATGATCTAGTTGGCAGCAATGAAAACCAGCCAGAAGTTGATGAAAACTGAAAGTCATGTAACTATCAAACAACAAAAGGGTACATCTGTAGCGGGTATTAGAACCCCAAAGATGGAAAGGGCTGTATATGGCACTGGGCCTTCACACAGAGTATTTGGTGACTGTGCTGCCTCAAAGAAGAACTAGTCCATTGTCTCAGCTCCTTCAAATTCCAGCCAAAACTTTTAAGAGACAGTAACAATATCAAGGTTGTGGTGACAGAGGCAGCAACGGCGAGGCATCAACATCCGCGGCATGACTGGGAAAGCTGGAAGGAGCACTTCAGTTGCTAGCACTTGAGCAGAACACAGGGTGGAAGTGCAGATCTCTAAAATCTTCTCTCTCCCCTACTCCTGCTCCTACCCCTAAGAGTCTAGAAGGAAGCAGAAGGGACAAGGAGGTGAAGAGATGCAGGGAGGAGAAAGAATTCCAGAAACTCCTGTGGTGGGACTAAGAGGAGGGCCTGGCACGGTTGTCGTTGGGGGCGGGCGGGCAGGTGGCCTGCACTCCCACCATGACCCGTCCCGGGCTGGAGGCCTTGGAAACTCCCATGATACAAACATGAGAAACTCTGCGTCAAAGGCTTTGAAGGAAAGCACAAAGAGGAGCAAAGTACTTCTTTGTTCAGATCCTAATGCAAATGACATTAACTTATAGGTAGGGCTCAAAACTCCCATGCCTGCCCCCACCCCATATCGACACAACTAATCCTATTGGGAAATGGGCCAGTATCTCCATTCCACAGATCCTTTTGAGCTACCTTTTGATTTCTCTTCCTACAAGTCATTTCCACAGCTGTGAGGTTCGGAGCATGAAAAGGTCCTTCAGCAGTGTCCTCGCTGCAGAGCTCTCTGTGCTTTTATCCTCTAACACTACATAGGTTACTAACTCACTTGTCCGCTCTTATGTCACGGCCCTTCAAAGAACTGAGAGCTGCTACCGTGACTCCCAGTTCAAACGGGGAAAATGACTTGTCCAAGAGCACAGTTGTTTACTGGCGGAGCCATGCCTGGGAGACAAGTATTCTGGTCAGCCCCACCGCTTTCCCCAGGCCCTCCACACAGCACCAATGAACTCTGTGGCTCGGGTCAGACCCACATGCTCCCATGGGTTCGGGGCAGGGTCCATTGGGCCATCTCTAGTTAGATGTGTCAAAGTGAAAGGACCTGGGCGTGCAGGCTCTCCGTGTGTCTGTGTGTGCAAGTCCAGGTGTACTAGGTGGCTTAGGGGATGTCTCCCTGCTCAAAATATGTTTCCTTTCTTTTGAAGTTAACCTGAACCCAGAGGAGTGGCCTCCAGCAGTCTTTTCAGAATATGACTGGACCCTGGCCACACCTGATTTGCAGAAGTCTCTGTGACGTGGCGGGCTGGGTCTGGGACGTGCAAACGTAGATGCTGGGGCAGTCATACCTGACCACATGCATCAAAACAGCAGAGGAAGCTGAAGTGGAGGAAGAGATATTGAGGAGCAAGGAGAGGAGGCCAGGGGAGGGGAGAAGAGGGAGGGATGAGGGGGTGGAGGGCGACAGATGAAGAAATTTGGCCACAGAGAGATGAAAGATAGAGAAAGAATTCTAGTGACTTCCTGCTTCCCAGCTTTAGGGCTTTCCTTAGGCCCACCCAGGCCCGTTTCTGTTTCTGATTCTGTGAGATATCCTGTATCCTTGTAAAAACCTCCTCCTTTTTCTCTTGAGCTAGCTCAAGCCATTCTCCTTTTCTTAGAACCCTGGGCTCCTAACTAATAGATTTCTCATGTAACAGACAAGGATGAGACTGGTATGACTTTGCCCTTCAAAACTGCATGGGCAGAGGATCAAAAAGAGAAAGGGACCTAGGTCATGAAGGAAAAACATTAACTTATGAAACACTATTTTCTAATTGAAAAAAAAAATGCCTTTGGTCCCAAACTGCCTATTATAAGCAATGGAATCCAAAGCATTTTATTTTTTGACACGTGAAGATCATTTTACAAAGGTACCTAAGAAAATGGGCTACCCCCTAGGCACAGTAATGACCGGGGAGCAGATGAAGATAAAGCAGACCTGGAGTTCACGGACAGGAGCAGGAAAGCTCTCTGTTTCCACAGAGCTAACAGTCCTTCACTAAAAAGAGAACCCAGGGGGAGCATCAGTATCCACTCGTTGAAAGTATACAACACCCTATAGAAGTTTATGCCAGAATATCTTTTCTGTTAGACTGGGAACCCCATGATGGCACGGACCATTGAAGCACTGACCTGGCACACAGTAGGTACTTCATTAACACTTGGTGAGTGAATGGCAATACAGCAGCTCCTAAATGCAGTGGGCCCCAGGAGCTCAGTTTCAAAAGGTTCATGGTGAGGGAAGGAACACCCCATTCATTAGACCAGAATAAGTGAATTTTCATTCATTCAGCCATTCTAGGAACAACATAAACACCAACTCTACAGACAGAGACCTCGTAAGTGGCCACTGCTCGGGGCTGTACCTGGCCCCACAAGCTCACGGGGACGCTGCCTAAATTGGCAGTCGTAGGAGTTGGAAGTGGAATCCAGGCCTGGTGCAAGGACAGTGGAACCCTTTAAAAATGATTTTAAATGGAAGGGACTGAAACAGACCCACGTATCGGTCTTAAATCATGATACTAGGAGTTCCTGGGGTACCCGGGAGCCCAGCCGGGACATGCTTCGGGCAGCAGACTCTAAAGTAAATGAGTTCCAGCTGGCTGCACTCGCTGACACGTCCAGGCGGGCTTCCGCGGCTGCCCAGGACAGAAGACCTCGGCAAGGAAAACCAGGTTTACAAAGCCACTGGGAGACGCAGTGCAAACTGCCACTCTGCCGTTCAAAGGAAAAGGCCAGGTGCACGTCTCTCCTCTCTCCATGGATTCCATCAAGGGCTACAGCTGAACAAGACTTGGTGTTCCTTATGCCTTAGGGGGTAAAGGATCTGCTCACAAGCCAGAATTCAAACGAAGGCCAAAGGAGCATCTGGTATCGCCTGCATCTTTGGGGAAGCCCTTCCAGGGACTGCCTGGGGGGACTGGGGGTGGCATCTTGAGTAAGAAATGCTGGAGGAAGACAGCAGGTGCTTCAAGGGTGCCAGGCCACTCCGAGATCTGCTGGCCCTGAATGATTTCATTCTCCCTTTCCAGGGGCCTTGGACTACAAGCAGGAGAGGGCTTGAGACCGACCCCTATAAACATCACAGTAAGCCAACACATGGGACTGAGGCGACAGCCTCACACCTTAGATCATTCCAGGCAGACATGGAAAAGAGTCACGAAAGGATTCTGCCCCCTGAGTCCTCCTCCTGTAAAAGCTTTCAGATTAAAAGTTCCAGAGACCGAGGAATTAAGCTACCATCAAAACTTCACCCCATCAGGATGTGTTGGGTAAATAATTTTTTTTAATGTCAATTTCCAAAGAGGCTTAAATTTGACAGTTTAATTTTTAAAATTACGTAATACACGAATACAATTTTCATAATAAAAGTTCTGACAATACAGAAAAAGACAAAGTTCCTTTTCTCTAACCCCTCTAAAATCCCCAGTAAATACTATGTATTTACATAATGTATGTATTTACATAATGTATGTGTATGTATGTAGAAATATATAGTTTTACTATGTGGCTTTTTTTCCTACATAAATTGGATCATACAGTTCATATTTTCCAACTCTACCTTTCCAAGTAACTATATGTTTTAAAGATTTTTTTTCAAGTGACTATATACAGATCTATTTTACTATTTACAACTGCTGCATAGAGTTCCATAGTTTGGACATACTATTGTTTAATTATTTTCTTATTTTTCCTATTGAATTGTTCCCAACTTTTCACTGTTACAAATAACGCTCCAATAAGCATTCTGGTTTGTATATCTTTTTGCACATGCTCTCACTCTAATTTTAAACAGATTTTAAACTTTAAATTTAAACAGAGCTTATATTTTGATGGTTGGCGGTCTCCTCATCCCAAACAATTAATGACAGTTTATTCTAATTCAGAGTGATTGTGCTCTCTCTATATACAGTGCTATGGGAAAAAAAAAGGCAAAAAAGTTTTATGTATATTATATATAATGTGTATAACATGCATTATACAAACACACACATATAATTCAGTTGTTATTTAAATGTGTATCTGTGCACATGTGTGTATTTCCCAAACCATGGGAGTCTGATGGAATTCAATGAGGTATGTTGAAGGAGTCACCACTGGAATATGTGTTATCCTCACATACTGTTCAGTGGAGGGGGCAGATCTGTCCATGATAAAATAAAAGATGTGAATGGAGGTCCAGGTTCAGATTGACCAGACCTGAATCTCATTTACTAACCTGAGAACCTAGAAAACAGACCTTGTTCTTCCCAAGTCTCCCCAGCCACTCCTCCCCGTCCCCATGTGACATTAAAGAAACTTGGCAAGTGCTTCTGGAATCAGTTTGGGTCTTTTGACTTCATTGCTTTTTTTCTCTCTCTTTCCTCATCTGGATTATACAAATGTGAAAGCATTTTTTGGGATTTCCTTCAAGGTAAAATTTGTAAAGTGTTCTATGTCTTGAAGAAATTTGGTTACAATAAAATAAGTTAGACTAAAACTATGTTGGACTTAATATTACAATGCAGTGTTGGTTTGTGATCACTCACAGCACTCTTAAATAATTTCCCTCTAAAATGCTCCTCAGGAATATTCATGTAATGGAGGAAGCAGTCAAAAATCTCAGCTGTTCTAATTCATTGGTTCAATTCTCACTTCTAAAGGAAAATGTAATTTTTTCCAAATTTGGGGCTCTGATTTTTCTAATGGAAAGATGCCTTCCTGAGTCATTCTTTCTTAGTTTCTACCTCTGATTGGTCACAAAATGAACTTGTAAACTATATGGTCATTTCTACAGCAACTGACACTCAAAGTGCAATACTGAATTTGAACTTCTCTGTAGAGCTGGAAGGGGAAAGTTTGTGCCACAGAGAGCAGAAAAGTTCATATTCAAATGCACAATAGGACAAATCTGCAGTCTATTAAAAAGCATATGTCTATTGAAGCAAACAATTAGGTTGGAGCAATGCTGCCAGTCCTGACAATACCAGTTCGTATAGTACCTAAGTCTTATTTTGAAAGTGTGATGAAATAAAGTGTCAAAAACATGCATGCCTTAACAGTTTTGCATATTTTTAAGATGGGCTAAATTTAGGAGGTGATGTGGTTGAACAAAAGTTTCCATATTTTGACTTTTTAAATAGAATACTCAAATATGAAAACACCACAAAATCCATGTTTCACTTGATGAATTCTTATGAGGCAAACGAACCCTGGTAACCAACACCCAGTTAAAAAAAAAGAACGTGCCAGCCACTCCCAGAAGCCTCTCCATGTGCTCCATTCCAATCTCAACTATTGTGATTAGTAATTGAAGAAATTGTAGCACTGATGTAGAGAAAGTGGTCATGGTAGCTGCTGAGGGTAGGGAGAGGGAAGAAGAGATATGATACGGGGGCATTTTCAGGACTTGGAGTTGTCCTGGGTGGTACTGCAGGGACAGATGCTGGACCTTGTATGTCCTGCCATGGCCCACTCGGTGGACTGGGGAAGAGTGTAAACTACAATGTAAACCATTATTCATGTGGTAAAGCAGTGCTCCAAAATATATTCACCAAATGCAATGAATGTGCCATGATGATGAAAGAAGTTGTTGATGTGGGAGGAGTGGGGTGAGGTAGGTGGGGGGGTATATGGGAACCTCTTATATTTTTTGAATGTAACATTTATAAAAATAGAGAAAAAAATTAAAAAATAAATAAAATGCCACCATTTAAAAAAAAAGTAACCACTACTTTAATTTCCATAGTATTAATTCCCAAAGATCTTATAGTTATAAGGTGCTGTGGCTCTGAGTCATTATCTTCACCATTAGAAGACTGTGTAGTAAATAAAATTTTTGAAAGTCTCATTTATACCTTTTCTTTTCTGTTTTACTGCTACCTACATTTAATAAATATAGTCACTAATGTGTTTGTTAATACCTTGCCTCATTCCCAAGAGCAGCGTGGAGGCTGAACATAGGCTAAGAAATTGTTTCCACTAGGAGGCACCACATCCTTTTATGTTCTCAAAGAGCTGTAAAGAGGAAGCTTAATTTAGCTCAGCTATCATCGCATTTCTCTGAATGAAGTCCCAGATGAGTGTGGGGGAAATCCACTTGATGACTCCTTTTCCTTGCCACACATCACAGATAAGGATAGCTGACTCGAATTCAATACCCAAAGGTCTCCAGAAGTCCTAGTGAGTGGCAGGCTCTAAGAAAGACCCTATATTTCAACAACTAAATTTCTACTAACAACCCAAGCCTGTGAAATTGAGGCCCAAGAACATCTGGAACAGACAAAGGGTCCCTGTTTCTAAGCATAAATGAAATACAGCTGGCTTGCAGCTGTGTTACCTTTCTCACTCTAAGTCAAGTCACAAAACAGATTGAAACGTTGAATGGACACCACTGAGATGTTAAGGACTTCTGAGCATCCCTAAGGATTCCAGCGGTGACCATCTATTCCCTTCCTGAATTCCATTTTTAGACCCATATAAACTGTAGAGCACATTAGAGAGGCAAATTTCCACAAGTCTATCTCATCTACTCTCACCCTGCTGGTTGTTTTTTTGTTGTTTTGTTTTTGTTTTTCAGATCAAAGAAAAATCTGAGGAAGAGTGTTTTGGGAACATCTGAGCTCTTATTTGTAGAGGTTTGTATTTTTTTAGAAAAAAAAATGTGCTGCCTTTTGATTTACAGCTATTTACATTTCTCTGGTCTGATAATATCAACTGAACAGTCATGCTTCGTGCAAATGATGTGTTAGGGACAATAGAGCATTATGCATGTCTGAGATATTCCTAGCTCAAAACTGGGCTTAGATCAGAACAAAAGGCCAACAACTGTGCCAAGGTGTCAACCAAAGAGCTACAAAAAATGCCAACTGGAATGGTTTCACATTCTAAGTGCTCACTGCAATCTGATTTTCAGCCATAGATTTATGAAATTAGCTTGTCTTGATTCAAGAAGCTTTGTAGTGCATATTATTTCTTCCTATGTTTTCTGTGCCTAAGATTTAATTCCTTAAAACACTAACTCACTGATTTGGAACATTCAGTAGAGTGAATAAATTTAGTTGAATAAAGCTGACAATAGACTACCTCCTATAGTTTTTTTAAAAATTAATTTATTTATTAGAAAGGTATTGGTACCACCTTCAGGCAAATGGTAGTTGTCAGTTCAATTTCAGATTCAGTGAACAGTACAGAACAGCTTAAGAAGAACATGGGCTCATAAGCCAGACTGCCTCAGGATCAGGATGTGGGTTTGGTAGTTTTCCTACTTCTTCTTTTTTTTTTTTTAAAGATTTATTTATTTATTTAATTTCCCCCCCTCCCCTGGTTGTCTGTTCTTGGTGTTTATTTGCTGCGTCTTGTTTCTTTGTCCGCTTCTGTTGTCGTCAGCGGCACGGGAAGTGTGGGCGGCGCCATTCCTGGGCAGGCTGCTCTTTCTTTTTCACGCTGGGCGGCTCTCCTCACGGGCGCACTCCTTGCGCGTGGGGCTCCCCCACGCGGGGGACACCCTTGCGTGGCACGGCACTCCTTGCGCGCATCAGCACTGCGCATGGCCAGCTCCACACGGGTCAAGGAGGCCCGGGGTTTGAACCGCGGACCTCCCATGTGGTAGACGGATGCCCTAACCACTGGGCCAAAGTCCGTTTCCCTCCTACTTCTTAATGTCACTTTCAGACCATTACTCCTCTGTCCTCATGGAAAAAGTCCTGCCTGTTCCCTTGCTCTATTTCTTCTCATCTCTGTCACCTACTAAACCTCTGGTCACTTTTGTATGTGCACTGGTGACTTCATTCCATGGCTCAAAGCATTCCAATCAAATCCCACCTTCATCCGGGTGACTACAGTGTTTGTGTGCATGACTCATTCAACCCCTGTTCTCACAGTTCCTTGACAGCCTCATCTCCAGTGACCTTGACCTCTACTCTCCTTAACTATCCACACCCAGGGCCACAATCTGGCCTCTTCACCAAGTCTGAAATGTTAGATACAATGCCCAAACTCTAAACACAACCTCTCATTCCTTGCTCTCTCATACTGCTTTGTTCTCACCACACTTACTTTCTCTCAGATACTTTCAAGCCCTTTCATTTCAGACTTTATTTTTTCCTAGTCCATCATGGCTCTCCTGTCTTCTCCTCCACCTCTCTTCAGTTAAGATCAGGTAAGCAGTCATTTCCAAACACTGTCTTCCTATATGCTCAACTATTTGGCCTTTGGCTATACCCATCCGGCAAAATCCCTAATCAGAGTCAGGCCCACTCTCATTTCCCAAAACTAAACACCTACGTAGGGTACCACACCCTACTGGAGAAAAACTGTGTGCAGAATACCCTACAAATCTAAGGTCTTTGGCCTCAGTTGGGCCCTCAGCACTGTCCAGGAATCTCTGTACGTGTCCCATGTCAACTCTTCAGCTTCTATAGAAAGTAGTTCCTTCCAGCCCTGGCCCATGCTTGGCATAAGTAGGAACTCAATTTTTTGTGTGTGTGTGCATAAAAGGTTGCTCACCAGAGCTTTGAATTCCATCATTTCATGACCTCTCAAGGCCTAATGCTATCAATTATTCCTCCACTTATCTGCAGCTTTCACTCCCTTTTCTCTTTTCTCCTAGCTCTTTTACCTCAGAACTTATACTTCCTCTTCTTAAAAAAACAATTCATATAAATCCTACACCCCCTCTAGCTAAAGCCTTATGTCTCATCTTTCCTTTATAACTCTACAATTTGGGGAGAAAAAAGCTTCATTCAATACCCCCACTGCCTTTCACCTCAATGCCGCACCCCTACCATTTCACTGAACCTGCTTTCCAATTCTTGTCAGGGCCACCAGTGACCTTCCAGTTGTCATGTTCAATGTCACTTTTCAGAACTTGTCTACATGCCCATCCACAGCATTTGGCATCACACATCACTACTCCCTCCTCCTTAAAAAGTTCTTTAATCCTCAACCACCATCCTCCTCTCCCTTCCCTATGTCCCCTCCTACCTATCTGGCTGCCCTCATCCCTTAAATGGTAAAAACCTGGTTGGTTTCATTCACTTCCATGACTGCAGTTACTATTACATTCACTGTTTTTTTTTTAAGTTCCCAGATCCTGAGTTCTGTGCTGGTTTGGTCATTTGCCTACCAAGCATCTCATATGTACATCCCAAAGGCACCACGACCTCAACATGTCTGAATGAAACTTATCACCTTCCTTCAAAATATGCTCCTTTCCTTGGGCTCCAGGTGAATGACACCAATGGCCACCCATACATCTGCTCTAGAAACCTGGCCACCACCTTTATTTCTCCATACCTCTCACCCCTTATTCAATCAGGTCTACAGTCTGTCCATTCAACCTTGTAACTTTCACTTCCATGTATTTTATCACCGTTCCTTTCCTACTTCAGGCTATCACCACTTCATCCCTGGGTCAGAATAACCACCTCTGAGCAGTCTTCCTGCCTGCCCCGCCCCCACCTCTCCCAACTCCATTACTTTCTTTTTGTTTTTTTATAGATTTAAAAAAAAATTTTAAAGATATATAGATCATACAAAATGTTACCTTAAAAAATATAAGAGGATCCCATATACCTCTATATCCCTCCCCACCCATTCTTCCCACATCACCAAGTTCTTTCATAATTGGATTACATTCATTGCATTTGATGAATACAGTTTGGAGCACTGCCAAACCACATGGATTATAGTTTATGTTGTAGTTTACACTCTCCCCCAGTCCATTCAGTGGGTTATGGCAGGATATACGATGTCCTGCATCTGTCCCTGCAATATCATTCAGGACAACTCCAAGTGCCAAAAATGCCCCCATATCACACCTCTTCTTCCCTCTCCCTACCTTCTGCAACTCCCGTGGCCACTGTCTCCATATCAATGATACAGTTTCTTCCATTGCTAGAGTCACAATAATTGGATAATAGAATACCAGTAAGTCCACTCTAATCCATATTTTATTCCTCCATCCTCAGGACGCTGGGATGGCGATTCCCATTTCGCCTCTACCTCAAGAGGGGGTTTAGATCCCACATGGCTGATGGTTGGGATTCTCCTGCTTGCAGTTGTAGACTCTCTTGGTTCCCTGGTGAGGTGGTAGACCATTCTCACCTCCCTGTTAGCTGACATGGGTAAGTCCAACGAACTCGAGAGTAGGTGCAGTAAATCTGCTGAGGCTCGGGGCCTAGTCAGCACACAGTCAGTCCAGAGATTCAAGTCTCCCAAGCATCTACCAATCCCAGCACCAATTGCAGGTTCAATAGAAGTGACAGAAGAGGCATGTGTAGAGAGGTCATATCTGAGTCCAACTCCATCACGCTTAGGAGCACAAATTCCAAAGTACAGCCCACTGGCAAGGCACTGAACTCCAGAGCCATCTGTCATGACCGTAGAACCTGGGTATCTCTGTAGCCCTCAGGAGCACCACTACTTGTCTCCCAACTCCAATTACTTTCTATTCTGCAGGTGGATTACCTTTCAAATATACATATCCCATTACCCACAGGATAAAATCCAAACTCTTTATTTAGCATGACATATGAGACCATGGTCCACCTTTCCATCTTCATGCTTCAGCATTTCTCTCTCATACCTCCCCAGAGAGTTAGGGGAACTGCTTGTGAGTAATACAACATAGTAGTTGATAAATAAGTCTTGGTGTTGGAAAGACAGGTACTCTGAATCTAGCCCTGCCTTACTAGTTTGTGACATGGACAAGTTACCCAATCTCTGAAAACACCATGTACTTCTCTTGCTCAGAGTACCCATTCCCCTGCATCACTCTGTAACTCTTGTTTACTAGTCCATCTTTTCCACTGGCCTGTCTTAGCCCACAGTAGGCCATGAACACATATTCAATTATATGAGTGAGTGGGGAGAAGTAATGCATTTTCCAGTGACAGGAAGTTCACTTTTTCTAGGGCCAAATGTTGCATCTTTGCAACTGGTTGTTTCAAAGGTTTTCATAGCAAGCCTCCAGAGACCTATGATCCTCCCACAATCATGCCCAGACCACGATAATATATTCAGGCCTGTACTTTGCTGTTTCTAGATTTCCCTTACCTGAAAACTCTGTAACTGACAGACAGGTACACATTCCAGCACAGCACATTTACACTTCCACATGCAGATGGACAAGAAAGTTTAGCACTGCAGTGGAACCACGCAGACTTAGGTGATGGTACAAATAACCCCAAAGACTGTGTGTCCACTTCTTTGTGTGACATAGGCTCATCCACTATGTCCTAACGTGAGAATGGGAGCTTTGTGATTCGGCACCAAGGGTGCTCCAAATTGCCACTGCACGGAGGTGTGAGAACCAGGGAGTGAGTCAAGCCAGTTCAGTGGTAGTGTTCAGACAAACCCTGAAGGGCCAGGAGTGTAGAACAAGGGGGTGATAGGATGGGAAGACAAGAAGGTTGGGAATGAGAGAGGAAAACATAAGAAAAGGACCCTAGGGGAGCGTCATGGACTAAACTGTGTCAACTACAGCTGACTTTTACCAGTTGGGTGGTACAGGACGTGGTTAGTTACAGTGCTCTGTAAGCCTGACAGAGGATGGATCTTCCCAGGACTTAGGAACTCTTGAAAAGTCCAAGCCCAGGAATAGCTCCCTTGACCCTGGGTCACTCTGATTGTCCTATTACCCTGCAGTACAGAGAGAGCTGCCATTCAGGTTTTCACTTCAGGACCAGCTCTCTGTGCCTCCCAGGTCAGAGCCCAAAGCATGCCCCTCCCTTTTTTTTTTTTTTTTTTTTTAACCATTTCTTCTGAAAGGGAGGGCATATAAGGGACAAATGACCCCATGGTGCTAGGCATTAAAATACAGCAGCTTCAGCAATGAGCCAAGCATTTTCTAGCTGAGAGGAACAATGCAACCAGCAGCTGATGTGGATTGCTGGCAACAGGGTTGAAATCTGAGCCCTGAGTCTATAGATGTGATTTACACATTTCATTGGCTTCTGAGTTAAATGGGTACCAATTCATTACAGCAAGCTGAGAGTTGGGTAATCTTTTAATTCTTTGGAGATCACTTCCTTCTTGACAAATCAAGCCCCTGGAGACACATGGTGGTTTTTCTTTCACTTCCTGTGGGAAAACTTCTGGGGAAATCTAGGTCACTGATAGTCTGCCACTTGATTTACAGTGATGACCAGTTTCTAACTTGGCTTTATCTGATCTGCTCTGGAAAATGTTTTCAGCTGCTGGAGGCAGGCTTGTTAAATTGTGCAGACCTGCAATCATCTTTAAAAATCACTCAACCATCAAAGATTTGATTTGGTCTGCTTAATGGGTGCTGACCTTACTGCGTTTCTAAGGCTGGGACCTCTGGATCCCCGGCCACCGCTGAAGCCTTGCAGCTGCGGCTGGTACTGCATTTTCCCAAGTGCTTCCATATCTTGGATCTGATATTACCGAGGGAACAGGCATTGCCATTTCCACATCGAGGATAAGGAGGGTCAACACAGAAAGAACACATAACAAAGCAGGGATGCTGCCGCGCTGGAATCAGGACTCGCAGCCCAGGAGAGTCTAGTCCTACCTCACCACCGAACCCGGCGTCCGCCTCTGCCCTAGGCAAGAATGAAGCGGTGATGCCAAGGGGAGCACCCGTCATCTCCCATCATCACGCCCTGATTTACGATCTGTCTGGACAAAGGGGCAGGGACTGCTTTGCCATGGGTGGAATCCATCGTGTGCCAGTGTGTGGACCTTCCATCTGCTCCATGGGAAGAGCCCAGATGGTCCTCGTCAGCCCGCCCTCACTTCCTCAGCCCCTGCCTTTCCCAGGTCCTGCAGCTGGATCCTGCAAGTACCCTGGTCTCAGGCTCAGTCCTGCCCCAAATGCCTGAGCCAACCCAGAACGAGGCAGGAAGAGTGTCGCAGCAGAGAGGCCCACCCAGGTTCCAACATTTCGCCTGGGCTACCTCCAGTGCGCCTCAGACTCCGTAAACAAACCCTGGCTCCCAGGTCCAGACTTGACAGCTCAGGGAGAAAGATCAGGATTCCATCCTGTCCCTCCCCCAGGAGGCCATCTGATGCACTGTCTACCACCCTGTGCCCTCCTCAGGTGGGCTTTCCCCATCACCTGCTGTCCTCAGCTCTTGCCAGCTTTCCTTTCCTGGACTGGACAGATCCTGGCTCCAGATGGCCCGGGGCCCGTTTTCTCAGATGACGCCAGCTGTCCTCTCCCAGCCTCCCTGTTAGCAGCCTTGGTTCCTCTGACCCAGCCACTCCATAGATCATCAGTTCTATTACTGGGACAAAGACTGTTGGTCCCTTGGCCAATGGACAGAAGCTACAGATTTTTTTTTTAAAGATTTTATTTTTCTCCCCTTCCACCCCTGTTGTCTGCTCTCTGTGTCCATTCACTGCGCGTTCTTCTGTGTCCACTTGCATTCTTGTCATGCAGCACCGGGAAACTGTGTTGCTTTTGTTGTTGTTCTTGCATCATCTTGCTGTGTCAGCTCTCGTGTGTGCAGTGCCAATCCTGGGTGGGGTTGTGCTTTTTTCGCGTGGGGTGGCTCTCTTTGCAGGGCACCTCTATGCGGGGGACACCCTTGTGTGGCACGGCATTCCTTGCGCGCAGCAGCACTGCGCATGGGCCAGCTCACCACACGGGTCAGGAGGTCCTGGGTATCGAACCCTGGACCTTCCATATGGTAGGTCCATATGGACCTCTATCAGTTGAGCCACAACTATTTCTCACAGCTACAGATTTAAATCCAGCCTCTGGGCTGGGCCAATGACCCATTCCTCACATGTGGTCTCCACTCAGCTCTCCCTTCCCCCCACTGGCCAACTGCACTGGGATTGGTCCATAATGCCTTATGTCTGGTTTCTTCCAGCTATATCAAGACCTGCTTTAAGAAAATGCAATAGAAACAGCAACATCAGCAGATAATTATTACCATTCCATGGACTGCTTCACATAGAAAACCTTTTTGTTTTTAATGTGGTAGCTTTCTATCATGCTTTGGAAATATGATTTAATTTAGAAAAAGGAATCCAGCTTATAAAAAAGAATAGAGTCAAATACTTTTTAAAATACTGTTTTGACCCAGAAACAGCCAAAGTAGATACAACCCCAGGTACTGGTTCTCATGAGAGCTACAGAGACCCATAGGTTCTATGGTCATGGTGGATGCCTCTGGAATTCAGTGCCATGTCAGTTGGCCCTACTTTGGAATTTGTGATCCTGAGTGTGATGAAGTTGGACTCAGATGCGACCTTTCTACACATGCCTCTTCTGTCACTTTTACTGAAATGTGGTTGGTGCTGAGGGTGGTGTATACTTAGGAGGCTTGAATCTCTGGACTGTCCATGTGCCACCTGGGCCCTGAGCCTCAACAGAGTTGCAGCTCTTACCCTCTGGTTCGTTGGACTTACCCAGGTCAGCTAACAGGGAGGTGAAGATGGGTCAACCACCAAGCAGGGAACTGAGAGTGCCTACAATTGCAAGGAGAATTCCATCCATCATTCATGTGGAATGAAGCCCCTCTTGATAGAGAGGTAGAGTGGACATCACCATCCCAGGGTCCACAGGATGGAGGAATAAAATAAGGATTAGAGCAGACTTACTAATATTCTACTATGGAACTATTGTGACTAGTATGGAAGAAATTGTAGCATTGATGTGGAGAATGGCCACAGTAGTTGCTGAGGGCAGGGAGAGGGAAGAAATATGATGTGGGGGCATTTTCGGAACTTGGAGTTGTCCTAAATGATATTACAGGGACAGATGCTGGATATTATATATCCTGCCATAACCCACTGAATGGACTGGGGGAAAGTGTAAACTACAATGTAAACTATTATCCATATGGTGCAGCAGTGCTCCAAGATGTATTCACCAAATGCAATGAATGTGCCACAGTGATGAAAGAGGTTGTTGATGTGGGAGGAGTGGGGTGAGGGGGGTGGAAGGTAAATGGGAACCTCTTATATGTTTTGAATGTAACATTTAAAAATAAATAAAGAGATCGTAGAACCAAAAAAAAAAAAAAAGTTTTGATTCTATCACCCTTTCACAGACCCTCACCTACCTCATTGCTTGCTTCCCTCTTGGGCCAGTATATTAGTTTTCTAGGGCTGCTGTCACGAAATACCACAAACTGAGTGACTTAAAATAACAGAACTTTATTATTTCACAGTTTCTGAAATCAGTGTGTCGATGGAGCCTTCCTTCCTGTGAAGGCTCTAGGAGAGGATGCTTCCCCACCTCTTCCAGTTTCCGGTGATTGGTGACCATCTTTGGCATTCCTTGGCTTAGAGACTCAACATTCTAGTCTCTGTCTCCATCGTCACAAGGTGTTCTCTCTCTTTGGGTCTCTTCTCTTCTTCTAATAAGGACAACATCATATTGGACCAGGGCCCACCCTAATTCAGTAGGACCTCGTCTTAACTTAATTCCATCCACAAAAACCCTATTTCCAAAGGTCACATTCACAGGTCCTGGGAGTTAGAACTTCAACATATCTTTTGGGGGGACACAATTCAACCCATCGAAGCCAGCTTTTAGAATCCGCGATCAGTAACTATAATCACACTCTTGATATATCTTCAACTCCCTTGTCCCTCTCATACTCATTTAGCAAAAGTTTAACTCAGATTCAAACACTTTGTCTACTTTGTATCTGCACATATCCAGCTGAGACGGCTACAAAAAAGCATGTGGCCATGGTGTCTGGTCTCCTTTTAAATTCAGCCCCCCATAACCAGAGGTGGGCCCTGTAGCAGTTTGATATTATTTATGAATTCCAAAAATAGATATTGGATTATGCTTATAAATGGATTATATTAGATTCAGAGGTTTCACTTTTACTTGATCAAATAATGATTAAGGCTTTGATTGGGCCATTAAGTATGCTGAGTCCCCATCTACCTACAGAGGAACCATAGCACAGGGAAGGGAGGTTAGAGTCTTAATGCTGGAGCCCCGGGAAGTAAACAAACAGAGAAGCTGATACGTGAGGAAAGAGAAGAGGCTCCATTAGACATGGCAGAGGCACCCTGCTGATACTGGAAGCTGAGATCTGGAATTAAGACATCTCGGGCCAAGACCTCTCTTGTGTACAGAGAGGGTGAGTTTGCCCCAGCAGTTGAAGAGGGTGGATGTTCCTGTCCACTGTTCAGGGAGAGTTTTGCCGCCCCAGGGTACACAGAGGGTGGAGCACGTTCCCCAGGGATTAGGGAGGTTGAGGTCAATGCCCTATAGGTCTGAGAGGGGTGGGCATGTCCCCCATGGCGAGGTCACCAACTTGTGGCTCTGAGAGGGTTGGGGATGTATGCCAGAGTTTAGGCATATGGGGGTATTACAGAGGTTAAGGCTCTAACCCAAAATTGGATAAAGTGTGGCAATCACCCAATGCTTTTGGAGGATGAGTTCTTGTGCTTGGTCACCACCCACACACTTGATGAGGGTAGAATCAAGAAAATGGCCAGTGGGCAAGCCCATGGAAAAGGTGAATCCCCACGAGGCCCCAGGGAGAAGAAACCATCATCTTGAGAATGACTCTCAGACTTTGAAATCGAATGGAGGATGCCCTGCAGGTTTACTGAAATGTAGAGGACCCTGACTCACATTTCCCTCCCATTTCTCCTTATGGTTATGGAAATGCTTATCCTTTGTCTGTCCATTTGTGTATTAGAAGTGGGTCAATATTTTGCAAGTTACAGAAGTTAACAGCCAGACGGAACTTTGCCCCAAAACAAACTATATTTCTTTAAATTGATTGTGATATGGTTTTGTACTTGCATTTGTTTTGTTTTTTTTTAAGATTTATTTTTTACTTATTTCTCTCCCCTTCCCCGCCCACCCCCGTTGTCTGCTCTCTGTGTCCATTCGTTGTGTCCTTCTGCGTCCGCTTATATTCTTGTCAGTGGCACTGGCAATGTTTCTTTTTTTTGTTGTGTCATCTTGCTGCGTCAGCTCTGTGTGTGTGTGGTTCCACCCTGAGCAGGCTGCACTTTCTTTGCACTGGGCGGCTCTCCTTACAGGGCGCACTTCTTGTGTGTGGGGTTCCCCTACGCGTGGGACACTCCTGCGTGGCATGGCACTCCTTGCTGCACATCAGCACTGTGTGTGAGCCAGCTCATCACACGGGTCAGGAGGTCCTGGGTTTGAACTTTGGACCTCCCATGTGGTAGGCAGATGCTCTATCCATTGGGCCAAATCTCCTTCCCCTTGCATTGTTATTGTTTTAAGGTTTTTTGAATACTGTAATGTCTATTTGGAACTCAGAGGGTAGAGCGTAGCAGTTTGGTATTAGTTATGAATTCTAAAAATAGATATTGAATTATGTTTGTAAACTGGGGATTGGGTAAGGACACCAAGGGGGTGACAGTAGATAGAGAAGAGATCCAAGGATGGAGCTCTGGGCTGTTGGGAAAATGATGAATAACCAAGTAGCAAAATAAACTAAAAAGGAGTGCCAGTATTAGAAAGAGAACTAAGAGGAGTGCTGGTCTGTTCTTTTGGGCATATTAGATTATATTGAATTCAGAGGTTTAAATAATGATTAAGGCTTAGATTGGGTCCGTAGTGGGCAGGGACTTGCAGAGAAACTGCACTGCAGAGAAGGGAGGTTGGAGTCTTAATGCTGGAACCTGGGATGTAAATACACAGAGAAGCTGATACATGAGCAGAGAGAAGGCTCCACTAGACACAGCAGAGGTCCTGGAAAGAGAGACCAGCTGTTCACCTGATAATTTACAGCTGGTCTTGTGGAGCAAGCAGAACAGCTGAGCCCTGGGAAAGAGACTTACCCCAGCCTATAGCTTATGTCGGAAGAAGCTAGAACCACAGAGCCTTAGGAGGAAGACAACAGACTTCAGTGAGGGAAGTAGCCTATGCTTTATGGCCTGGTAACTGTAAGATCCTACCCCAAATAAATATCCTTAATAAAAAGCAACCAACTTCTGGTATTTTGCATCAACACCCCTTTGGCTGACTAATACAGGCCCTTAGAGGAGTCCAGAAATCTCACTGCATTTCCTTACTCCAATCACTCTGGAACCGTCCAAGGTAATTATTTCATACCTTTTCTTTCCCCTTTGTCACTCCCAGTGGATGACCTTGCTTCTCATTTCACAGAGAAGATGGAAGTAGACAGATGGGGTTCTTCTACAGACCCTACCATCAGTCTCAGCCTCAGCACTGCTCCACAGAGTCTGTCGCCAAGCCTGCATACAGACAACCTCTTCAGGCCAGCCTCGCTCACCAACTCAAGGATTTACTTCCAGTAACTGTCTTCTCTCTCCCCTACCTCCTCAACTGTTCTGTTTCCAGATCATTCTCGACACACACAAACATACTGTAATTGCTCTAAGTACACTCTTTTTTTTTTAAGATTCATTTTTATTTATTTCTCTCCCTGTTCTCTGCTCACCCCAGTTGTCTGTTCTCTGTGTCTATTTTGCTGCGTGTTCTTCTTTGTCCGCGTCTGTTGTTGTCAGAGGCACAGGAATCCGTGTTTCTTTTTGTTGCATCATCTTGTTGTGTCAGCTTTCCGTGTGTGCAGCGCCATTCCTGGGCAGGCTGCACTTTCTTTCGTGCTGGGCGGCTCTCCTTATGGGGCGCACTCCTTGTGCGTGGGGGACACCCCTGCATATCACGGCACTCCTTGCACACATCAGCACTGCGCATGGGCCAGTTCCACACGGGTCAAGGAGGCCCGGGGTTTGAACTGCGGACCTCCCATGTGGTAGGCGGATGCCCTATCCACTGGGCCAAGTCCACTTTCCAGAGTACACTCTTTTGAGCCCACATTCCCCATTCATTGGCTACTCCCTTTCTTCTCTCTGTTTTACAGAAAAACTCCTCAAAAGAATTACCACTCTTGCTGTCTCTGGTTTCTAATCTCACTCTCACTTAAACCCAACCCAGTCACCACCTCTCCACCAAAATAGCTCTAATCAAGGGCACCAGTAACCTTCACATTGACAAAACCAATGGTCAATCCTCAATCCTCAAATTTCTTTAAGGATTTGATAAAGATGATCACTTCCTCTTTCCAGAAACATTTTCTTAAATCCCAGATAGCACTTTTCTTACTTCTCTTTCTAATACTCAACATTCCTTTTTAGTTTATTTTGCTACTTGGTTATTCATCATTTTCCCAACAGCCCAGAGCTCCATTCTTGAATCTCTTCTGTATCTACTGTCACCCCCTTGGTGTCCTCTCCCAATCCCAAGGCTTAAAATGCTCTCCAAAAACTGTGTTGATGTTTCCTATCTTTACTTCACAAGCCCAAACCTTTCCTTGAACTCCAAATATTCACACATCCAACTGCCCATTCAACATCTCAACTTGGGTATCAAATAGGCATCTGTAAGTTAACATTTCCAAAACTGAACTCCTAATTTCTATACAAAACAGGCCTCCCCATGGTCACCTCCATGCCATTAAAGTGAAACACCATCCAACTAGTAGCTCAGTCTGAAACTCTTGGAGCATCCTTGACTTTTTTTCTTTCTTTCCCATTATACTTTCACACCATCAGAAAATACCCTTCCCCTTGCCAGGGATACTATCAAATTATATCCAAGATTCACCAATTCCATTGCTACTACCTTGGCCTAAGTAGGTATCATCTCCATCCTGAATGACTGCAATATCCTCCTAACTGGAATTCCTGTTTCCAACCTAGCTCTCTTCCCCCACTAACTGCCTTACCATATCAACCAGAGCAACCCTTTTAAAAGGTAACTCAGATTCTGCAATCTCCATGCCCCAAATTTTCCAGTGGATTCCCATCTCACCTACAGTAAAAGTCAAAGTCCATAACCCATTGTACAGATCTGTACCAGTCAGGATTCTCCAGAGAGACAGAATATATAGATATAGAGATAGATTACAGATAAAGAGAACACATATATAAAGAAACATTTTAAGGAATTAGGTTGAGTGATTGTGGGAGCTGGCATGTTCAAAATCCATAGGCAGTTTGGCAGGTTGAGAATTCTGGTAAGAGTGATGTTGCAATCTTGAATGTGAAATCCATAGGGGAGGTTAATAGGCTGGAAACTCAGTGGGGAGTCAATGATATAGTCTTGAGGCAGAATTTCTTCTCTTTTTGGAACCCTCACTTCTTTGCCTTTAAGGGCACCAATCAAATTTGATGAGGATCGCATACATTACCAAGGGTGATCTCCTTAAATTCAACTGATGGGAGATGCTAATCCCATCTACAAAATACTTTCACAGCAACATTGAGGCCAGTGTTTGATCAAACAACCAGGGACCATAGTAACCTAGTCAAGCTGACACTATAAATCAATGATTACAAGTTTCCTTCATAATCTGGCTCTGGCCACTCTTTCCAACCACATCTCCTACCACCCTCCTTCACCCACTCTACACTTGCCACTCTGGCCTTCCTGCAGCTTCTTGAACACAAGGATGTTCTCAACTCAGGATCAATGCCTTTGCTACTTCCAGTGGACTGTGTGTCTCCCCTAGACAGTGACATGGGTCACTCCCTTGTTTCTTTTAAGTCACAGCTTAAATGTCCCCTTATCAGTAAAGCCTTCCCTGAACATCCTATAAAGGTACTCGCAAAACAGTACATATTCACTTTATTTATAAAATGTCTGTGGCTTCCTACTAGAACGTAAGTTTTTGCATAGACTTTGCAGACTTTGTTGTATTTACTGTGGCATCCTTAGCACCCACAAATGTGTCTTTCATACAGTAGATGTTCAATAAATATTTGTTGAATAAATTACATAAACTCAAATTCACATGTTTATTGACCATGCATGATTTCATGGCTTTAAGTTGGAGTTCAGGTAAAAGAGGTTTGATTAGTGAAACGTTCATTCTAATAGGACTACATTAAACCAATAAACCAGAGGAGTGATTGTTTTATACTTCTGCTTGATTTATAATTGTGTAACGTCAGATATAGTGTACATTCTCCAACACACAAAGAACATGCACATTTTGTTGGCACAAAAGGGGGAATTCATGACATCAGGAAAAGTAATAGAGTCACGTGGACGGGCAGTGAGGAAAAAAGGTGTGTAACCTTGCATGGGACTAGTTTAGGGACCTGACCCAGGTAACAGGTGTCCCTAAATCCAACACAGAGCTTCCCATTGCACTGAAGCCAGGAACCAAGGAACCCAATACCTAAAAGGTGAATCCCACCTGACTCAGGCAACTACCCTTCACAGGTACATTTTGAGTAAATATAATTGATTGGTGATAACACTAGAGCAAAGTTCTGCTCCACAACTGACACCTTGGGTGCTTGAGGAAGTATTTTAGCAAACGTGCCCTAATTTTAAACACAGGTGTTTAAGGCATCCTAGTCCACTTCTCCACCTGATGCATAAATTACCTCTTCTGCCTGCATAGCAAGTATCTGTCCAGCATCTGCATCTCAGGACAGACTGCTGACTATTCCATGAGGCAGTTAATTGCCGATTTGGGCAACTTAAAAGTTGAGTATTTTTTCCTTATATCATGTTGACCAACTGCCTCCTCGAAACTGATATACACTGGGTTTTGTTTTGATCCTATTTTTCTGGCTGGTTGTACCCTTGTGATTCAAGAGCCAAATTAGATGATAGGAAATGAAGCACATATTTTTTAAACCCTGCCACTTACTGAGTAACTGGAGTTTTGGAAACACAGTATCAGATGCCTTTTGACCTAATAATTCTAATTCTGGCTACTTTATTCTAAGAAACCTGAATTTCAACCACTTTTTCCCTTGCATTCTTCCACAACTGAGGTTAGAAAGTTATCAGGTCATCTTCCCAGACTCTTTTTTTGATCTAGAGTGATCATGTGCCTCAGTCCTGCTTCTTTCTGGAAGGAACCATGCCTTTTGCTCAGCATCTTCTCCCATTAGACAAACTAACCCCTAAAGTGGTTATTTCTTCAGTTTTCCAGTACTCACCACCAAATGCACTCCTAACCAACTATTATGTAGCCAATAAAAGTTATATTTATGAAAAGTGTATAACAGCACGATAAAATGTTTATGAGAATGTTAAATGAAAACACTAAGTATAAAATTTATATAGAAGATAATTACAACTACATGAAAATCTATGCTCAGAAAATCCTCAACGTTCATGTAGTGGTGAGATGATGGGCATTTTTTTCCCTCTTAAAATACGTTTTAGCACTCTGTCAGCATTTTAAAATCATTTTATTCTTTCTACATTTTTGTACATTTCACATTTTGTCTAGAATTTTAAAATATTAGTAATTTAGAAACCCTCTATCCTGGAAAATCTGAAGGAAAAAAAATTCAACCAATTATGATTAGGGTAAAATCTACAGAAACAAACTTTGCCAATCCACTTTGCTAGGCCATCATTAGCATTCTGAAATTGTTAGCTAACCAGGAAAATGTGTATGTAATGGAAGATGACAGGAGATTGCTAAATTAACATCAACTGCAAAAAACATCAAATGATAGCTGCTTGGTGTCATTATTACTGCATACATAATAATGATTGTTGAAAAATGAGGAGAAACAACCAAGTTCTATGATTCTAGCATTAGAATGATGGGCTGCTTGGGACATATAAATACTATTATTAATATTTAAATGCAGATCCATTCAAACCCAGATTGATATTACGGTTTGGAGTTAATTAACTAAGGTCCAATTGTGTGCAAACTGAACTTTAAAATATAATAAAATATGTAGACGATTCTATGTCTGACCGCTGTGATGCCATACTTTCTTATTTCCTTGAGGTCATACTCAGTTTCTGAATAAAACTGCAGGAGCTTGTAATATGTTTTTTACAATGATGAGGCGACAAAGACATAGCACTCATGCAGGTGAAGATTTCTGCTTAAATCAGGATAAAGCAGAAAGCTTGGCTCCATCATTAAACCCCTTGGGGAAAAAATCCAAATGGTTTTGGCAACCACAATGCCATAACTGAGCTATTTAATTCAGTTGCCAGAAACCAGGCTGGAAGCTATCTGTCTCTGGGGCTGCCTGGGAGAAGGTGGAGCTTCAAGGGTGGCCAGAAAAGCTGTTAAGTGGTAGAATCTTTGGTTTTGTTTGGATTCTACTGGGCCTGGCTTTGGGACACAGCCAGGTGGTACCCAAACTCCAAGGAGTGTATTTATGACCGTTGTCTTGGTTTAGACATCAATTACCCTCATTTGGTTCCTTAACTCTCAAGAAGCACACACCCCCTAAATGGAGTCGCTAGAAATTCCAAGCTAGCAAAAGGGCTTGTAGAAAATGACTAAGCCACAGTAACAATTACCAGATTCTTTAATACTTTGGCATACTTTAAAATTTTTCCAACATTAGGATGTTCGGAAATAGCAATGCATCTTACAATTGATGTGTATATTTTAGCATTTTGTTTCTTCGTTCTTTCTAAAAATCTCTTATTGTGAATACACGCACATATAAATGCATATAGCACAGATGACTCGGATTCTAGTTTCTCCTTATTATGGAACTTGGAATAATCCTTAGTGATAATTCTTCAGTGATGATGCTAAGAGACTGATCTTCGTGTTTTAAGACCAAGATTCCTACCCTTCCTGTCCCATGCATGCTGGCCTGCACTGAGATGTCTGCTTCTTTCATCAGGAGTCCTCGTATGAACAATCTATGTGGATGAGAAAGCTAACTACACACTGAAACGTATGTGTCTCCTTCCACAGGAAGGCACCCCTGGGGAGCAACCACCCAGTCATGTACTACATTTCCCAACTCCCTTTGCACTTAGGTGTGCCCACATGTCTAGTTCTCCTAACTGTGAGTCACTTGGGGCCAAGACATAAGAAATGAGTGTACCTTCTCTATCTTCTCTTTTTCCTTTCACAGGCTGCAGGCAAAGGATTCCAAGGCTCTGGGAAATGGTAGAGCCACAGATGGAAAGAGCCTGAGTTACCACATGGAGGAAGGATAAGGAAAGATAAGGAATGCCTGCTTTAGACTATTAAGTATTGAGAAATGCCCTTAATAGGGCTAAACCACCGAAATTTGGGGACTTATTTAAACAATATGAAGTATATTTTAATTCCTCAGATAATTCTGACACTGCAAAGGCCTGACATCAGGGACTATGGATGTGACAGCTCTTTGTCTCTCTAACCCAGGACTGGCTACATATTTTACAGGGCCCAGGGCAAAATGAAATGTGGGGTCCCTTGTTCAAAACTTATTAAAAATTTGAAGATGGCTACAGAACATTAAACCAAGCACAGGCCTTTGTGAGCTCAGGGCCCTGTGTGATGACAGAGGTCACATGCCCACAAATCCAGTTGTGCTCTAACCTGAATACGCAATATCATGTTAGTTACACTGTGTGATTATAACCATCATAATCCCAATTCAGAGGGCTAGAAGTAACTAAAATTAAGACTAGGATTACCATACATTTTTTGGGGGACAACACATTCAGAGCCTGCCTGCCCTCTTCCCAGAGTGAGAAGAATATATGGGGTTTATTTGCATCCATGGACCCTCCATGAGAGCTTTGACTGAGAAGTGTCATTCATCTGGGGTGTACATTGGCATAGTTATTGCCAACTGGTCTGTCATAAGTGGCTCCATCATCAGGAATACAATTTGGTTGATTCTGGTGTATCATGTCTATCAGTGGTCCCTCTTATTAGCCCAGGGAAGACCCTGCAAGACTAGAAGCTGCTTGCTGTTTCAGCTTATCACTGTGTCCATTTCTATCCCTTCCCTGCAGGCCAAGTACCACTTGAGGCCATTTCCTGAACTCTGACTCCACACAGTGATCACATAGGTAGCAGCAGTTCCTGCTTTGTACAACACACACACACACACACACACTCTGAGATTCCACATCAATGTCCGCGCAGCCAATCCAGCTCTGCTCTGCCCTCCAGTCTCGGTTCCGATAACAGATTTCAGAGTGAGCCTTGTCATACTCATCACCCTAAGGCCCAGGCCTGTGGTTGGGGTGCTGCTCCGTTCCAACAGGTCTCCAAGAACTTGCTTTTAAGGAGCTCCTGTCTTCCAGCTGGGATGCCCAGCTCCCAATAGGAGCTATACTTAAAGGACACTAAACTTGACAGCTGAGCTGAAATATCACACAACTGAAGTGACACACGTTTCCCAGAGCCTACCCATTGCTTCTCTCCACCCCATCTCACCATCCTGCTGCAATGAATCAGATTAGGCTACTTGAAAACTGTACTACGATAGGTATTATTGACAATTTTCAACAGTTGGAAACAACCCAGGTGTCCATCAACTGATGATGAATGGATAAACTTATTGTGGTGTATGTACACAACAGAATATTATGCAGCAGTAAGAAGAAATGAAGTCTTGAAGCATATGACAACATGGATGAACCTGGAAGACATTATGTTGAGTGAAGCAAGCCAGACACGAAAGGACAAATACTGCATTTGCACTATTATGGACTAAATATATTGTGTAAAGTCATGGAGTTAGTAATTTGAACATAGGTCATCAGTAAATAGAAGAAGAGTAGAGAATGGTGAAAGCTGAGGGTAAATTTGTGCAGAATTGGTAAAAAAAGTTGTTTGTGAATCTTTGGAAATGAACAGAAATGATTAAAGTATATCATGGTCTTTGTAACTAGCAGAGTTATTGTATGGGCGTGACAGCGGCTGAAAGGGAAAGTCTAAGGTCATGTATATTACTAGGAGGTACACTAAAACTGTAAAATGGGACTCTAAGATAGTAAAACCTTATTAACCATGAACATGGTTGATATTGCATATATGAGACTGTTTTTACGAAATGTAAATACAAATATACTAGAGAGAAGGAAAAAGAATAGCAGCTATGTACACCAGGTGGGGCATAGAGAGATTGAAAAGTGATGAGTTTTGTTTATTTTTTGATTATTATTATTGGCATAATGAAAGTGTTCTGGGAACGATAGGGGTGATGAATGCACAAATAAGTGATTATACCGAATACCATTGATTATACTCTTTGGATGGATTTATGTTTTATCAATATGTAACAATAAAATTGATTTGTTAAAAAATAATTTAAAAAAATAAAAACAAAGAAAAACTGCATTGCTATAAATGGCCTGACTTCTGAAGACTCTTTCCTTCTCCACTCATCATCACAGGCACAGACACCTAAGTCAATTGTGCATATCAAGGCGCTCACTCCAAAAATGTCATTCTTCCCCTCAAGGAGATTAGGATCTCCAATAAAGAATACAGAGGCTCCACTGACTATAAAACAACACTGTATTGAATGCTCTATTTCTTCCAAATGTTTAAGAAATAAAACATTGTAAACAGATTTGTTGAAATCAACAACAAGAAACCTCCCAGACTTAAAGAGTCCATTTTGAACAAACACAGAAAAAGACAAAGCTAAGAGGACAGATGGGTTTATTTTGAGTAGTAATACCATTGGAAGTGGCAGCTACCTAGAATGCTGCACGGAGAGGGATCCTGAGGCCAAATTTGGGCTGAGCAGGAAATAATTCCAGGATCAGTTAGGGATACACAGGACCAAAGAGGGGTAGCATGTGAGTTATTCATTTGCCAAACCTGGAGAGATCATTTGCATGGGTTTTGGAACCAGACAGATCTGAGTTCAAATAAAGGCTCAGCTACATGGCCCTGGGCTATGTATTTGTTAGCATTCTCCAGAAAAAAAGAACCATCAGAATATATGTATAAAGGAAGAGATTTATTATAAGGAATTGACTGACATGACTGTGGGAGGCTGGCAAGCCCGAACTCCATAGGGTAGACCTCAGACTGGAAACTCTGACATCTCAACGTTGACATCCTTGGCCTGAATTCCCCGGGGGTCAGCTGGTTGGCTGGAAACCCTGGCAAGAGCTCATGTTGAAATTGAGGCAGAAATTCTTCTCCTGACCTCTAAAATCGTCAGTTCTGGTTTTTAAAACCTCCAACTGAATGAATGAGAAAACTACCCACATTGCTGAAGGCACTCTCTCTTGTTAATTGTAGATGAAACCAATTGGTTGCAGGGACAGTTAACTGATTGCAGGTACAGATCCTATCCACAAACTACCTTTGTAGTAACATATGCCAGTGTTTGACTGAACAACTGGTCACCATATCCTAAGCAAGTTGACACATGAAATGAACCATCACATGCTCATTGTTTAACCTCCCTAAATTAGAATTTCTTCGTCTATTACAACAGTGATAACAATACCTCCAGCAGAGTATCCATGTTTCCCATTAAATGAGGTAATGTTAATAAAGCACTTAGCATAATGCATAGCACATATTACATGCCCAGTAAACAGAAGTGTTTATGATTCTCTTAATGTTAATTATTTAACTCTAAAGCCAATTTTCAAATGTAAATGCCCTTAATTGTGCTCCTTTGATTTAAAGTCTTGTTTACACTGATTTTCATACTCCTTTTAAGCCAATAAGTCTCTCACTGGCATGTGGAGGCGTTGGGTAACAATCAGTTGGTGACAAATACAGCATTTCTGCCCAGTAATCTCTTCACTAACAGAATACAGAACACCGGCAGGCAATGGAGAATCTGAGTGGCTCCAGAGCGAATTATCAGCTTTCCCTAAAAATAAGCTCACCGACTGAGTCACCCCCTTTCTCCCTGGCTCCTCTGAAAGTTAAACAGGATGTCACAATGTCCAGAAATAGCCTCCACATTCTGACTTGAAACTGGCTCTCCATTGGCTCTAAGGCTTTAAGTGAAGCTGATGAAGAGGTTTCCTCCAGGTTTTGGTACAAAAAGAATGATTCAAACATTTATAAAAGGTAAAGATGACCTCTACACAGAATATAGAAGCCACTTCTGGAACCTTCTGGAATGTACTGGCATTGTCAGTGGTGGGTCCTGGGCAGGCATTCAGGGATTCAGAGAGGCTCACGGCCTCATCTTGCCTCCGCTCTGCCATCAGATTAGTCTCTGATAAAACTTGAGTCTTCAGAGGTCCCTGGCTCCCATGGGACCAAGTCTTAACCCCCTGCCTGGTATGCCGGCCTTCCATAACCCCGCATCACCTGTCCTTGAAGTCTTATTTCTCAGCCTGCTCCAGGCACAGCAAACTACTACTTGTGTTTCCTGATGCTGCTCTGCTCCATAGGAACTTCCGCTTTCTCTGAGGTTAACTGAGGAAAATAATACTTGACACTCCTTGATGCTCAAACAATGGAAGTGAGAGAACTCTGTAAACTCTAAAGAGCTGTGACTCCATGAGGAATGTTTGTTCATTATTGATGGTGAGTAGGGGACAATACAGCGTCCTGAATAAAACATGAAGCGGACTGATGATGGCCGAGTTCACATTCTGACCTCCGGTGACACAGTTACAGCTCTCAGGGTTTCCAGGGAGGGGGAATTCTTAAGCTTCCTTAGTCACACCTGAGTGGGAAATGCTGTTCTGCACCTTTCCAGATCTGAGACTGAATGGCGACAGAGGATTATGGAAGAGTGAAGACTTGGCTGCTAAAAGGGAGTCAGCAGTGTGCAAAAGGGGAGGAGGTTTGAGGCATCAATGGCAAATGGCACACACACTTCTTAAGGATCCCTGGACCATTTCCCTCAGGAGATTCCTTCTGCTACCTTAGCCAGAAGGCCGGGAGGATGGGTGCAAATGGCCACCAACTGTGAGAGGCATCTCCAACCAACTTATGCAAGGGCCCTTTGTAACAATCGGTGGGGGCAACAGCCGTGGAAGCCACAATAGTCCAAACTGAGTAGAAAGCTGATGTGTTCATTTGGTAGAAACCACAGTTGCTAACCCCACAAAGTACACTTGGACATAAAAGATTATAAATTGATCTGTAGATATCAACAAAAACTCTCGACTTAAAAGATTTCTGTTAAGAGCAAATACAGAGAAAGATGAAGCTAAGAGGACAGACAGGCCTCAAAGGGGACTCAATTAGTGAGGTCCTTTGGTTTGCTTTTATTAGGAAATTCACATTTAGTACTAATTCATCTTCCAGCTGCAGGGGGCCCATGCACACGCCCTGCGCTGGTGGTCCTGAGCCAAAGTATACAATGGGGGAGGGGGGTCCATGGAGCCCCTCAGGAGTAGGTGAGTGCTGTGAGGTCACTGCAGGTCACAGGCCGCTCACTGCTGCTTCTGAGGTAGGATCCGGCTTGCAACCCTCTAGTCCTCCTTAGGGGAGAAGAGAGCACTCTGCAGACCTCCCAGAGCTGGGCCAACCAGACGGAAAGCTCCTTCTCTAACTAGAGGTGCTGGAGACTCTCCATGGCAGACGGGGAGACATGGAGAGCAGACTGAGCTGTAAGGCCACCTACGTATCCGGCAATTGTCTCAGGTTAGGAGGGCAAATCCATCACTTCAATGCAACAAACATTCATTGGGCATCTAGGATGTGCCCACTTCTCTCTTTCCTCTTAAGCTCAGGGTACCCCCAACTGGGATTGGGTGCTTCCTTCCCTTGCTAAGGTGGGTAAAAACTTAGACAGGAACCGAAGGGCACAGACCACCTGGAAGAGTTTAGGTGGAAAGGGAGGGCGGAAGAAAGACCCTGGGGCAATTGCTGGAGAAGAGCCCAGTTCACAGCGCTGAGGTTCCTTCAGGCAAGGGCACAGCAGAGCCCTGAAAGAAGGGATTGGTTTAAGAAAGAATCAGGGGGCCAAGGCATCACAGTATTCAGGAATCCAGTTAAAGGTTATTTCCTCTAAGTGCCAACTGAAATGGAGGCACGCCTTCAGCTATAAATGTAACAGCAAGCCCAGGGATATCACTAGGTACTGTGACTGTGTCATGAGTAGAAGTCACAGGTATTTTCATATCCTATTACCACTGTTGGAGACAGTTCAAAATATCACTTAGGTTCATCCATATTTTGAAATTAAGAGTATATATTTTAGAACTGTTAATTTAGTACTATAAGGTGTACATCCATCTGTCACAATTTTCTAATATTTGGATAAGTACTAGAATAGAGTTGGTAACTTTTTTGGTCCTATATATTTGACTTTATGCATTTAAGCATTATTCTGAGAAGGGACCCTTAAGGTACCAAAAGGGTCTAAAATACAAAAGAGGTTAAGAATTCCTACTTAAAGTCACTGAACTGATTTTTTTTTTTGTCTAAACTTCTGTTTGTTTTTTATTTTATTATCTCTAATATGAATATTTTAAAATATTTTGATAAATACAATGACATTTTCCCAGAAAGATTGGACAAAAACAAATAGAAGTTTAGACAAAAAAAAACACATAGATCTACTTATCTTGTACATGTAATCAATTTTACATGCTTTCCAAAAAGTGATAACAGATTAAAATGAGTATATTTCTGTTTAGGTAATATTTCTTTATTAATGGAGATCAATTTTTTATGTCTTTATTAGGAATTTGTGTTTGGTTTTGAAACAATACAAAACGTGTAGTGGCTGGCAGAAAAAGATAACGATGACTACGGCACAGTCCTTGTTCTCAAGAAGCTTATAATAGGGAAATGGACTTGGCCCGTGGTTAGGGCGTCCGTCTACCACATGGGAGGTCCGCGGTTCAAACGCCGGGCCTCCTTGACCCGTGTGGAGCTGGCCCATGCGCAGTGCTGATGCACGCAAGGAATGCCCTGACACGCAGAGGTGTCCCCCGCGTAGGGGAGCCCCACGCGCAAGGAGTGCGCCCCGTAAGAATTGCCCAGCACGAAAGAAAGTGCAGCCTGCCCAGGAATGGCGCCGCCCACACTTCCCGTGCTGCTGACGGCAACAGAAGCGGACAAAGAAACAAGACGCAGCAAATAGACACAGAGAACAGACAACTGGGGTGTGGGGGGAATTAAATAAATAAATAAATAAATCTTAAAAAAGAAAAAGTATAAAGCACATTAAAAAAAAAAAAGAGCTGGAAAAAAAAAAAGAAGCTTATAATAGAGAGAGAGAGACTGGAAGTTACACTCTTTGCCCTCCCCTTTTGCTCCCTGCCCCTTATTCCCATCAAACAGACCACAGCACTCCTCCAAGCCCATATGTCTGCCCCCATGGCTTCCTGCCACCTGCTGGAAAACTCCCCTAACAAATACACAAAACCACAGTGACCCCCGTGCGAGCAGTGTCCCTGGAAGCAGGCAGCAGCACAAAGAGCTAAGGCCCGATTGTCACGACTCTCTGCAGCCGCGTTAGGTAGGAAGGTTCCTCTGCGCCCTGCCTCTGGAAGCCACCTCTAACCATCAAGGTATTCTTTGCCCAAAACCCAATGCGGCTCCAGAGGTCTTTACAAGGCTGCACTACAGTTGGACGCTGTCCATCAAGGGGAGTTGACACAGAAGTGAAAACCGCTCAACATCTCAGGCTTAGGATTTTGCCCTTTTTGAGAAATCATTATTTTCATGTGGGATTCTGGAAAATTAAAAAGTCTCTGAGAAATAATTTTTTAAAAATGGAAAAAAAAAACAACCTTAAAAACTTAATGAATCCCAAATTATTAAAGGATGGGAATTTCATTTAGTCAGGTACCTCTTAAGTTACACTATGTTAGTGGTTCTCGAAGGGGCGTATTAGAGAGGTCTTTGTCCAAACTGGGGGGAGGGGGGCATTTGCTGGCATCCAGGGGACAGAAGCCAGGGATGGAGCTAAATATGCCACAGTGCACAAGACAGCCCCCGCCCCCACCCCCACTACACAACAAACACATTTCCTGGGGTAGTGCTGGGATTAAGAACCCTGCACTGCATGGCTGACTTCCTATTCTCTAAGCAGCTGCGTAGAGGGGGGCCCCGAATAGAGAATTTCAGGGTTGAGCATATGAGCAGAAGGGCGCCCATGAGCAGCTGAGGAACCGTGAGTGTCCACGCTGTTCCGGCATGTTCACAAGGCCAGGCCCCAGTACTGTGTTCATCATTTTTAAATGTGATTTCACAATGATGACTCTGCTATCTCCCAAAACCTTGGGCAATTTGAAAATATTTACTAAGGCTCCAAAGTCCCTCTGGAAATTTCCAGGCAGACAAGGCTCAAAATTACAGCTTGCCCTTTTGAACAAGCAATGGAAGAGGGGCAGAAAGGAAGCACTTGGTGATTTAGAGAAGAAAAAGGGCCCTTGCTCCTGTTGGTCAGTAGCAGCTGTTACCTGATGGTCAGTTTATTTGCAAATCAAGGCATTGGTGCCATGGGTTCCAGGAGGTAAGTGATCCTGGGGCAAGCGCTAAATAACGACAGGACTGGCTCACCAGAAGCCACTCTTCTCTGGCTTCCTGCTTGGACCAGAGAATGTGAGCTCCGTGTCCTCTGACCCCCAGTCTGCCACTTTACCGTCAAAGTCATCCGAGATGGGAGAATGAGTATTTGGCAACTTCAGGGGATAAAGAAAAACAATCGAGATTCTCCTGGGCTTTCTCTCTAACCCCCAGTCCCTGTCAATAGAGAAATGTTTTTAAAAGTGTAAATGCTACATACTAATTTTTGGATGAGCCAAACCACCTCTAAAAGATCATATTTTCTGGCTTTCAAAAGAAAATAACATGCAGTTGGCTTAGACAACTAGGAGAGAATAAGAAAATTCTGCAGCAGCAAAACTCACAAGCAAACTCTTCAGTGCATGTAAGTCTCTTGACATGATGGCCCAGAAAACAGTGAAGAGGGTGTCTGAGATGCTCTATTGTTCTGCACTGCTAGCAGCAAGACAACAGTTACTTCTTTATCTAAAAGATTCCTCAAGTCTTAATCACAAATACAGCCATGCAAGATATACTATGCAGAGCAGGGATCCACAAAGTTTTTCTGCCAAGGTCCATACAGCCAATATTTTAGGTTTTGCAGCCATTAAGGTCTGTTGCAGCTATTCAATTCTGCCATTGTAGCAAGCAGCCACAAACTTGTGGAAAAATGTGGGTAAGAAATCTGAATGTCAAAAAATTCATGTGTCATAAAATATTCTTTTTAAAAAATTTTCCCAACCTTTTAAAAATGAGAAACCTTGCTCTGCTCACAGCCCATATGAAAGAAAACAGCCAGCAGGTGGGACCTGGCCCACGGGGCCCAGTTTGCCAACCCCTAGTCTAGACTGAAAATGGCAAACTTCCACTCAATCTTCATTCTGAAGTTGCTGTCTGAAACTGCTCATCCTTCTTCTCTCATTCTGATTGTGAAATCTCACTAATAAAAGCGATAATTTAAAAAAATCTAACAAGATCAATCAATCAATCATCATAGCACCCTTCACCAAAATACCTAAGCTAGGAAGGATCCCGTTGTGACCACTGCTAATTCAGTTCACCACATGCCACAAGGCACCATCTTGCTCAAGGCAGGATAAGATACATGGCTTGCTGAAGGCTCGCATTCCAGTGTTATTTTTAAACTCACCCAGTGTGGACCAACTCCTTGTTTAGTCTTTGCAGTTTCGTATTAGTCAAAGGTGGGGACGGGGGCAGAGGGAGGTTGGGAAATGGACCAGTTTGAGAAATCAAGTTATCTTCCTCCCTCCCACAGGCACTAAGCCATTTCTTACTCTCCAGAAAGGATAATGTCCAGTGAGTCACAGAATGTTTCTTGAAAGCACTTTAATGTATGTGCTTTGGTACATGCCTCATCTCCCTAAAAACATGTTTAAATGTAAAGACAAAGAGTATTTTTACACTTGCAATGGAAAAGTGAAACACAGACCCAGAAAAGGGGGTTTCTGAACATGGCTGTACATTTGGTGTATGATGGGAACAGAGTCGTCAGATAAAATTCAGGACGCCCAGTTAAACTTGAATTTCAGATAAACCATGAATAATTTTGTTTAGTATAAGTATGCCCCAGCTTTTGCAAGGCTGTCCTGTATTTTTATTTGCTGACTCTGGAAGCCCTGATAGGAGACAGTGAAAAGAAGGGCCGGCCTGGAGGGGAAGGGATTTACTGGGGAGGAGGGAAAACGTGGTCGGTTGCGGGGGGGGGGGGGGGGGGGGGGGTTAATTTTGAAACAGCCCCCACCAGAGGCTGTGAACCTGTTTCCTGCTCTTGTCAATCCTCCCACCCCTGAGTCTCAGAACCCTCAAACTTGGGGTGCAAGGTAGAGTAAAACAGAACTACTTAACATTCCAGTGTTTGACAAAGTTAAGGAAAAAAATGTCGTGCTTCCTGAGGGGTTAGTTTGCGAGGTGATGCAACTGCTCAGCATCCTGATTGTGCTGGTGGGTAAGTGAATTTACACACGTGTTAAAATTCACAGGAGAGTATGTCAGGAGAGCCCATTGTACGCGGCATTTTTTTTTTTTATGAGTGTTTTCAGCTTTTACTTCTTCCATGGGACTTATGAGTTCGCCCGGCTCGCAGCAGAAGGAACTGATGTAAGTAGTAGCCATAAGGCTGGCCAGGAGATGATGGTTTTCTTACAGGGTCCCACTGCCACAGGGTCCTTGCTTCTACTACAAATGGGCTGTAACCCCAACCCATATACTGCTGGCCTTACGATGAAATAAAATTACGTAAACAAATAACGAAACGAAATGCTCTGAGAAAGGCGAAGGTCGAAAGCTGGTGGCCCAGGGTGGGGCTGGGGGCTTGGGGTCAGGACTGAGTCCAAGGCCATTAGGTTTGGTTTGGTCCATACAGTGTTTAAATCATTGTGAACTTTTAAACATCAACAGACTTCATTTCAAAAGCTGGTTTTCCAGGTTCTTTTGAAAAATTGGAAGACCCTGGGCTTATGTCCCGGCCACAGACCAATCAGCTGGAGATGAGCGCTGCCAGCCCTCTCCCCATCGCCACGGCCTCCGGGCCCTGCCCCGTTCACCTGGCACCTGGGCCATCTGGGCTGTTAATCTATAACCTAAGGCAGTCATCAGGGCGCATGGCACACGGAAAGCTCTGAGAAATGGGGAAACCCTCCCAATTTCGCTCCGCTTCAAAGAAGCAACGGGGTGAAGTCACTTATCTGCAGTTCCACTTTCTGAACCCTGGGGTGCCCCTGTCTTCCTAGCAGGGAGCTGCCTCACTTCAGCTGTTGGAAACCTTGAAAAGGCCCCCTGTGCTGCTAAGCCAGTCTGCTTCCAGCTTTTCTCTACGTACCCAGGCTTTGGGGAGATGGAGAGCTGGAATCATCCAGGGGCAACAGTAGTGACATGTCAAGACAGAGAAAGAGAGGAAGGTAATTGAGCAATCGAAATTACTTTCACCTTTGCCTCCACATCCCTCTGTTTTCAGAACCAGTACTTA